>NC_069386.1:32222500-37377500 GCF_027475565.1 Acinonyx jubatus
ACGATTAAAGCCCAGCTTAAAAATGTAAACAATAAATAGGAGCTCACCTAAGTAACAGTGTAGGGGCAGTCATCATGCTAACTTATCTATCAACAGGTTGGAGAAAGCCTGACAAGTAGATTAGAGGAAGAAAGAAGGGAGAGGGGGGAAAGGGAAAAAGGAAGGAAAGAAGGGGGAAAAAAAAGAGAGGAAAGGCTAATTATCAAAAGAAGTGACTCTTTCACCCTTTTCTTTTTCCATCCTCAATCTGTGATTATGGAATAATTACAGTAGTTCTATATCACACTCAAATTCAGCTTTGAGTATCTGGTTCCAAAGAGAAAAAGCGTCATCATACTCTGAATGAATGAACAAGTATACTGCGAAGTGCGCAGGAGATGGGGAACCATCACCCTAGAGTGGCAATGAAATGGGGAACTATTCATGCAGCCATATTTTTTTTACATGTTAGCATTTTACCAAGACGAGTATATATATAAGACTTAAACATAATACAATTAAAAAAATTTTTTTAGTATTTATTTTGAGACAGAGAGAGAGACAGAGTGTAAGCAGGAGTGGGGCAGAGAGAGAGGGAGACACAGAATCTGAAGCAGGCTCCAGGCTGTCAGCACAGAGCCCAATGCAGGGCTCAAACTAATGACCCATGAGATCATGACCTGAGCTGAAGTCTGACGCTTAACCGACTGAGCCCCCCAGGCGTCCCAACATAATACAATTTTTGTACAATGTGACCCTTAACAAAAACTACTTCATCTAGTATTCAAGTGAAAAAACATGGACCTGAGGAATATAAGTATCTAATACAAAATAAGCATGACTTACTCAGTTTACACTTTCCATTATTCTTCAAATAAGAATGTTCTAAAAGGGAGTGAATATTTCTCTTTACAACTTTCTGTTCTTCACCTTAATACCTATATCCTATAGGTTTTTAAATAATCCAATTAAATGTCAGTTCCTTGCTTGGGGCATAAAGGAACCAAGATTCTGACTATCCTGCAAGTCTTACAAAGCCATACTAAATTGTTATGCTGGGGAAGATAATTTAGCAATCAGTGAATCAATTTTCCTATACAACTTCCTCTGTCATTTCCAAGTTAGAAAAAAAAGAACTGACTCAATACTTCAAATAGCAACTGTAAGCAATTTAAATAATAGAAAGGGGTAAAGTGCTGCATTTTACTTCCTACAGCACTAAGCAAGTCTTAGCATAATCCCATGCACACACTAGATGCTCAATTGGTATTTGTTAAATGAATTTATTTATGGTAATCAGTTAAGTGAAAACTCCAGGATGATAATGCTTTTTATCAAGATATACCTTTCATAAATTTGAAAATATACATAAATTACTTAAAAAAAAACTTACCTGCTACTGTGAGCTTAGCTGTTCTGCTGACAATCGTTCCAAGGCTCTCAACAGTGGCCACACACTGATAATAACCTTCATCAGGTTTATTGTGTTTGGAATGCACCACATTGCTGATAAATAAAGACCCATCTGGGAGAAGCTGGCGTCGGTCATCAGATACTAAGTTTAAAAAAGTCCCATCTTTTTTCCATTCAATTTTTGGAGAAGGCTCAGAATATGCTGAACAGTTCAATATAACAGAAGAGCCTCTAACTGAGAGTGTATCCACTGGTTCTACCAGAAAGTAAAATGGAGTGAATGTTCGAACGCTGGATCCTATAAAAATAATGAAAAGAACAAAGTTAAGCAAAACTTTCTTCTTCTATTTCTGTAAGAAAATATAATTTGGACAAAATTACTGTCGAATAATTATGCTGTTTGGATATGATACATAGTAACAGTCATTTCACCATGAGTGTCTAATAAAATTTCTTTTATGAGGAAATCAAAATTTGACCCATTTAGAAGATGAGAAAAAAAAACCCTGCCAGATGAGATAATCATTGTTAAATTACATGAATATTTAATAAAAGCTTTATTTCAAACCCTACAATGGGATTTATAAATATTTAAAATTATTGTATTCAAAGTGAACTTTTCTATGAAACATAAAGGAAGCATAAAATTGAAATGATTCTTTGTTAGTAATAAGGTATGTTTACTGGCTGTATTTCTTTCAAAATTCACCATACCTACACTTTGTCCATTTTTCTAGTGGATCATTCATCCTATTGATTTGGCAATCTTTGGGTATTATCTATCATGTTTTGCAAATACTTTTTCCATTTTGAATTTATTTTTATCGTAAGAAAATAAATTTTAACTACATAGAAATAAATCTGTTATGCTTAAGAAGTTTTTATCCCAAGATTATAAAAAATTTCAGCTTTGTTTTGTGCTAGTACTCTTGTGATTTCATTTAAAAAATTTCTGCTATAACCCTTAAATTCTCAGCCAAAGAAAGCTTTCCAAGTCCAAGCGTTACCTCTTTTTTTCAAGAAAAGTACTAACCAACTCCCTTGCAGTCAGATTACAATCAGTTGTAATCAGATTTCTTCATGTGAATAATTAGGGAAGTTTAGTTAAATAAATGAAACCAAGACTGTTTTTAAAATATATCTACACACCCCTTTATCTAAATTTATTTACATTGTAAATTTAAGGATGCAACTAGCTCTTTATTACATTATGAAACAATAGTTCTAACTAAATACGAAACACACTGGCAGAGGGAAGGGAATAATATTCGCTTGTTTTAAAATTTTCTGGGGCAACTGGGTGGCTCAGTTGGTTAAATGTCCGACTTCGGTTCAGGTCATGATCTTGCAGTCCGTGGGTTCGAGGCCCACATCGGGCACTTTGCTGACAGCTCAGAGACGGGAGCCTGCTTCAGATTCTGTATCTCTCTCTCTGCCCCTCCCCTACTCATGCTTGCTCTCTCTCTCTCTCTCTCTCAACAATAAACATTAAAAAAAAATAAAATAAAATAAAATAAAATAAAATAAAATAAAATAAATAAAAATAAAATAATTCTAACACTTACAATGCTAATCAAATTCCAAACAGACTAATCATCCTTCCCCAAAAGCCAGAGATGGGTCCCATCCCTATTTGATGGTTATGAAATTGATTCTTCAAGACTTAAAACTCTTGAAAATAACCTTGGGAATTTTTCAAAAGTAAGCTGAGGTGATATGCTTCTTATTACAGTAAAAAATGTTATATTGGTACTATAGCAAAATAAATAAAAATATCAACTCCAGGGCAGTACAAAATGACAGCTAAACTAAGAGAAATTACTCTTACACCATTCCTGTGTAACATTACATCTTATTATACCACCCAAATTAAACAATTCAGGAACTTAAGAGATAAATGTATTAGACTGGCAATCAAAATATGCAAATTAACAATTTTAAATAATTATTAACAAACCAAATTTAATTTTAAAATTTGGACAAAGTTTCTGCCATTTAAAAAAGTAATAATTACATAAATGTGAATGTTTTACAGCTAAACACTCTATCATACTTTTGGTTTTCTTTCATTTTAAAAGTCCGTATCAGCCACAGTGAACAAGAGTATATATGTCTTCCAAGAGTTTTTTAAATTATATGAAAGTTTACAAATGCCTTTGAAAATCAAGGCACTTCAAATTTTACAAATATGTACTCTACATTACTTAGAATACAGCATTACTTAAATACTTACATATATCCTCTTTGTATTTTATTCCCTCAGTAAACAGGCAGTGACCTAACATATTGTTCCTTCACTTAAAATCCCTCAAAGGCTTGCCACTGTCTTTTACAAAAAGATCTAAATAAACTCCCTAGCTGGACTTCCATGTGACTGTATGACCTGGCCTCTGCCTACCCTCCAGCCGTCCCCCCGCACCACTGTCCCCTCACCCTGTAAGGCATGCTGCACTCCCGTCGGCCCCTGCAGCTCCTGCCCTCTTCACACAAGCCATTCCCACCACCACCCCTCCCCAATTAACTCCTAGTCCTCCTTCAGGCTCAGCTTCAATACTACTTTCTCAGAAATGCTGTCTGTCCCAGGTACCCAGACAAGATTAGTTTCATCCTGTCCCAAGCAGGCATGGCATACAGTACTCTACCTACACAGCACTTCAAATGTTCTTAATCTTTAAATATTTGTAATAACTTGTTTGTTCAGGCACAGAAGTTCCCAAATTTTCTTGGCTCCTGGTGCCTTTATTTTCTTAGTAATTTTTTTCATGAATTCCCTAGGCTAAAAGAAATACCTAACAGTTCTGTTTAGGAATTAGTTAGGTTCAAACAAATGAAGAAATATTCATGTCCTAACAAGTTAGTACCTTGCTGAAAAAATAATACACATACATTGAAAAATACTTCAACTTTTAATTAACCACAATTAGTTATTATGGGGTGTGTACACCTATTGGATACTGCACGTGTTCTCAAACCTTGAAATCAGATTGGATACTGCCATCCTCATTTCCTGCTCCACAGTGACTTTTGCATGGTACTTGGTTTTTATCCCAGCAACCACCAAAACCCAATTTCACAAACATCACAGCACTGAAATGAAGATAGCACAATCAAATGTTGAAACTGGGAACTCCTCTAACCTACGAGTCTGCACAGTGTCCAACAGATGTCGCTGTGTTTCCCTAGACAGCTTAAAATATGCCTGGGAGTTCTGTGAGGTACCTGGGGTATGTCGGGATATAGTTTGGGAACTAGAGGCTCACAATCTTTCTACATATCTTTACTCTCCATATTCATAATGTCGACTTACCACAATTGATGGTATCTATCTTTACCAGCTTCTAAAAATTTCCATTGCTTGAAGTATTTATTTCCATTCCAATACTAGCCATTAGTATCACTATCTTTTATGATAAAACTTACTAATGAACTGGTTTTTGCAAACTATGATGACTCTCTAAAAAATTATATATAAGAGCAAAGAAAGCCAAGAAGAGCGAAAATAATTTAGAATAACAAGGTAAAGGGACTGCACTCATCAATTTTCAGTATTTATTAAGCCACCAAGGCTCCAGAGCAGAGATAAACAGAGCCACATAACAGGTTAGAGAGTCACAAAATAGAGCTATATATATATATATCTAGAAACTTAACATTCATTAGAGGTAGAATTTTATATCAAATGGGGAAAAAAGATGAACTACTCAATGAATGTTACTAGGACAACTGGTTATCCACATGGGAGAAAAACAAACCTAACATTAACATGGTTCTATGTATCAGACACTGCTCTAAACATTCTCTACAAACTAACTACTCATTTAACCCCCATGACTATCCTATGAGATAGGTACTATTATTCTCATTTTAGAGGAGAAAACTGAAGCACAGGAATGTTACCTTGTCCAAGGTCACACAGGTTATAAATAACAAAACCAGAGCCTGTGATGTTAAACACACTACACTATAATGTCGCTCATATACATATAGAAAAATACATTCCAGGCCTATGAAAAAATTAGTAAGCATTTTAAGAAAACACAAGGATAACCCTCAAGTCAGATAACCTTTAAAAATTTTTTTTCATTGTTTGTTTATTTTTGAGAGAGAGAGACGGAGCATGAGTAGGGGAGGGGCAGAGAGAGGGAGACACAGAATCCGAAGGAGGCTCCAGGCTTCGAGCTGTCGACACAGAGCCCGACGCGGGGCTCAAACTCACAAACTGTGAGATCATGACCTGAGCCGAAGTCAGACACTCAACCGGCTGAGTCACCCAGGCACCCCGAGTCAGGTAACTTTTTAAATCAAGACAGGGAACTTCAAAGCTAGAAAAGATAGATATGCTTCAATTCATTGCATTTATTTTTTCTATTTTTTAAATTTTGTTGAGAGAGAGAGCTCATGTATGTGGGAGAGAGGGAGAAAGAAAGAATCTTAAGCAGGCTCCACACTCAGCATGAAGCCCAACGCGGGGCTTGATCCCACAACCCTGGGATCATGATCTGAGCCAAAATCAAGAGTCGGATGCTCAACCAACTGAGCCACCCAGGAACCCCGCATTTAAATTAAAAAAAAAATTATGGAAAAATATCATAACAAAGCAAAATACGACAAGGCTGGGAGGAAATATATCATATGTAACATAAAGAATTTAAAAAGTCACAGCACTCAATAGAAAAGTGGAGGCTGTGTTCCAATGAAACTTTATAAAAACAAGCAGCAGGATGGATTTGATCCAGTAACTATAGTTTACTGACTCCTGCCTTAGAATATTTAGCCAACAAAAAAATAAGTTAGCTATGTTTTAGCTGATCTGGAGTGAATTCTGTGAAAAGGGAACAATACGGACAAGTACAAATAACGAAATGTCATGTGCATATGACTGTATGAGCACTGAGAAAGTAGGAAAGTGTATCAGGTTATTACTGAGAGAAGAAGGATGGAAGGACATGGAGGGGTGGGTAGATAAAAATCCTCAAGCACCTAGAAAATAATTTCATGACAAAAATCAGCTGGTGTGTATAATCCCTTTATAAATATTATTACGTGTATGCGGCAGTTCTGTATGTTCACGCTTGTGTGAATACATAAAGGGATACATCTTTTAAAAACTAGTCATTAAAATGCAGATTATCTCAGGATGGTGATATTTCAGTTAACTTTTAATTTTTTCTTTCACCTTTGCGACTGCATGAATATTTTACATAAAACATAGTACTCCTGAAGCAGAAAAAAAAGCTATTTTCATTTTTATATGTAGTCTGCACAGGAGGGGGACAATATGAAAAGTGTGGGGCGTATTTACATACTGACATTCAAAAACTGTCAAAATATATAAATAAAAAATACTCAAGTTCAAAATGTGTACAGTATGACAAAATAGAAATATATACATAAAATATAAATATTAAAAAATATGTAAGATATAAAAATATATATACACACGTGTGTAAGCATATATTTAAATGTAAATAATGTAGGAGAAAGGCTAGAAGAATAAGCACTGAACAGTGTAACAGTGTTTTCTCCTGCGGAAAGTACTTGATTCAACTACTGACAGAGTGCATACAGGGGGAAGGCTTTTTACTCCACGGATTTCTGTATTGCTTACTTCTTAAAATATAAACAAATGCTTATCCATTCTTCTTGTCATCTTTTTATTTTTTAATAACAAAATAACTTCTTGGTGGTGGTGGTAAACAATACTTTGCTAGCAACATAATTTTTTTTTTTCTTAAGATCTATCACGGTTTCTCTAACCACTTTTCCTTTGTCACAGTTAGAAGAGTTATCAGACACTAACGCCTTGTCTGATTCTCTATAAAAACTGGCCTATACTTCCCACCAGGGTCCTAATTCCCTATCCACTTAAGTTTGCTTAATTTGAGTTTACTATGACCACAGTCACTATACATTATTCTGAAACAGGCTTAATGATCCTGTCTTATCTCTTCTACACTCCCAGGTCTCTGCAAATTTCTCACATTTTAATGGAATAGCTCTCACTTCTTGATAGACTATTCCTCACTTTTTGATAAAATATTTCACACTTCTTGATAGAATTCCATCTTATGAAAGGAAAATATCCACAGGGAACTTATTTCAGTTGTACTTCCCCAACCCCCAAATATCAACAAATCATACACTCACTGCACACCAGCGTGGACAATAATTCTAAATTTTATCATGCCCGGAGTAAAAAAAATAACATACAATATTTGAATACCAGCAGAAAAAAACGCCTTATCACCCACAGAAGTTCTAAGTTTGACAGCAGCAGAAATGCAGGATGGAAAGATAAGCCTTTTTTACACACCTACCAATGCAAGTATCCTGTATAATTGTTATTCATACTATGAAAATTATGTCTTCATTATAAACTAAGGAGACTAATGTCAAAGGGACTTCATACTTTACTCTTTAATAACATTACTTCTGATCACCCTATCTTATCCAGTCTGTAAATCCTACATTTCATCCTTCCTGACTCTTTAGTGTCCACTAATCACCATATAGTTCAGGCTTTCCTGCTTCAAGTTCAATTTATAATCACAAAGTACAAAAATTAGGAAGTAAAACAATACTCCATTCAAAGGACTCAACAAAATAATAAATTCACGTTGTTGATTAAGAACAAACAATACTTGGGGCACTTGGGTGGCTCAGTTGGTTAAGCGTCTGGCTCTTGATTTCAGCTCAGGTC
Source organism: Acinonyx jubatus (assembly GCF_027475565.1). Taxonomy (NCBI): domain Eukaryota; kingdom Metazoa; phylum Chordata; class Mammalia; order Carnivora; family Felidae; genus Acinonyx; species Acinonyx jubatus. The sequence continues at coordinate 32,230,593 of NC_069386.1, forward strand.
ATGATCCCATGGTTGGTGAGTCTGTGTCCTGTGTCAGGCTCTGCACTGTCAGCACGGAGCCTACTTGGGATTCTCTCTCCCCCTCTCTCTCTGCCCCTCCCCTCTCTCTAATAAATAAACCATTTTTTAAAATGTCCAAGAACAAGCAATACTTCAGAGTTCAATGTCTTCCACCCTGTTTTGCTACATAACAATTAGTGCTCCCAGCTCCAGAGCTCATCCCCTGTCTGCCCTGAACAGCCAGTTCTTCCAAAGACTCAATTACAGAACATGCAGAACTCTTCTCCTGGGATTTCAAGTAAGGCAAGTGGTTAGTTGTTAATATTACATATGGCCGGTCCTACTTTCCTGATAAACATATGCTTTGAAGAACTTTGATGGTACTGGTTAAAACATTAAAAACAGTGGACGTCAACTTCTAAGCGAAGCTGAATCTGAAATTCTTTTTCAGGCTACTACTATCCTAAAAGGGAAATTCAACTTGATTATTCTCATTTGTAGCATCTACTTTCCAAACTATTCCCCCAAAACAAAATATATCTGGATTTGTTTATTCAAGAAACATCTGTTATAGTAAGAGTGCTTTCCATTTCTTTATTATTCAGCCACTCCCCTCTCCCCACCAAAAAAACCAACCATGGTGGAAAACTCTTTTGTAAAATGAAGTCAAGCAGACATGACTTTGAATTCTAGCTCTGCTGTTCTAGTTAATTTCTCTGTGTCTGACATTCTCTTATAAAACAGGAAAAAGAATGCCATGCCCTCCTTGCATGAAAGTCTCCATGAAGACAGGTATAAAGCACTGACCTCATTGCCTGGCAGGTAACAAGTCCTCAATAAAAAGTTAACTATTCAATTAAGGAGAGCACTCATGCTGAGTATTAGGGGATGAATCACTAGATTCTACACCCGGAACTAATATTACACTGAATGTTAACTAAAATTTACATTAAAATTTGGAAGAAAAACAGGAAAAAAAAAAAGTTCAACAGTCCAAAAACCTACAGTATTTTCTCCCAAACTGCTAACATCTAGCACCTAAGTTTTCACCAATCACATTTTACAAAGTGCCATGCATAACATGGACCTTATTTTTTCATTTGAACCACATTTTGACAATTACAATTACATATAAAATAACATTAAGTGATCTTAAAATTCAAGTCTGATCATCTTTCTCCTCTGCCTAATTTTTAAACCACTACTCCTCTATTACAGTGAATGTAAAACGTAAATTCATCACCACGGCATGCAAAAAGGGCCTCAGATCTAGTCCCTGCCTCTCTGCAACCTAATCTCACATCGTACTCCCACTAACTCAATAAGCTCCAGTCCCATTATTCAATTTCTTGAACAAGCCATGTTCTTTCCCCTTTGAAAGTCTTTGCATTTGCTGTCCCCTCTGCCTGAACTTGTACTGCACCCACTCTTCCCGTCTCATCTTCTATGTTTCAATGGTCACTTCTACAAGGCCTTCTCTGACAACTATCTCTGTGAAGGTCCCAGTCTCCCAATCCTACCCTTTACGTGTTCTTTTCTAGCAATTCACTTTCTCTCTGTTTTTAAGGCCTATCTTCCCTGATAGAAGGCTAGACTTTATGAAAGTCCTGCTTATTTGTACCTTCATTTGTTTTTGCCTTTTGTTTGCATTCTTTTCAGGATCCTACAGGTCAGAAAGGCTCCTGGGCCAAGATGTAATTACGTATTAGTGATTCTCAGTAACTTTGCATCAAGTCTCTACTGGTTTTCTAAAATCAGCCTCAAAAATGTATATCCTGATGATTTCAAATCTGTCCTTTGTGGGGTGCCCGGGTGGCTCAACCAGTTAAGTGTCCAACTCCTGATTTTGGTTCAGGGTCATGACCTCAAGTTCATGAGTTTGAGCTCCATGTCGGTCTCTGCACTGACAGAGTAGAGCCAGCTTGGGATTCCCTCTCTCCCTCTCTCTCTGTGCACCTCTCCCACACACTCTTTCCCTCTCTCTCTCTCAAAATAAATAAATATTTTTTAAAGCACCAAGAAACAAATCTGCCCTTTGTAAAAATGTTTCAATAACACTTTTTAAAGTATCATTAATATTTTATGGTAACTTCTATACGATTGTCAAGATGAGTAGGCACAATCTGATAACCTAAAAATAATACCAACCACCAATGTCCTGAATAGTTACATGGAAATTTTCTAAGAGTTGTCCTAGAGAATTATGTTAATAAGTCTTAGTCAACATGCCAACAATACTAGCAATACTTATATTTCAGCTCAAAATAGGAAAATCTGAACTGGTCATTTTTCATTATGCTAGGTGAGAAAAATGTTAGAATTTTCATATTAATTACATAGAACTTCCACGAAAATATCTTATGAGCAACTTTTTGTTATTTGTGGTAAGAAGATTTTCCTAAGAGTAAGACATTTTACCCAATACTTGATGCAGCATATTTTCAACGTCTGAAACAAAGTATTTTTCAGTTCCACTTTTGCCTACTATACTGATGAAAATATGGGCTCAATGATAATATAATGTAAAAAGTAACTTGCAGGTACGTTCCAAAGGTATGAATTGTGACACTGTTTTATACTGTATTTTAATACTTCTTTGATTATTAAGTGGTATCATATTTTTCTACCATGAGCAATACAGTATTTTACTAGCATTTTTGGTACAAAATGTTTTATCACAGTAAATTGTTAAGTTCTTTTTCAACAGAATATCTCCTTTGCAGGCCTTCATTAAATACTTTTTCTTTTTTTTTAATTTTTAGTTTTGAGAGAGAGAGAGAGAGAGAGAGAGAGAGAGCGTGCAAACATGAACGGGGGAGGAGCAGAGCAAGAGGGAGACACAGAATCTGAAGCCAGCTCCAGGTTCTGAGCTGTCAGCACACAGCCCAAAGTGGGGCTTGAACTCATGAACTGTGAGATCATGACCTGAGCCAAAGTCTGACACTTAACCAACTGAGCCACCCAAGCACCTCCATTAAATACTTTTTCAATCATCTCTAGTTACTTTGACCTAATATGAAAATGAATAGTTATTACAGTTATTTGTTTTAAGTTTATTTATTTATTTTGAGAGAGAGAAAAAAAGAGAGAGAGCGCAGAGAGAGAATCCCAAGCAGGCGCCATGCTATCATGGCAGAGCCTGATGCAGGGTTTGAACTCACAAACCATTGAGTGAGATCATGACCTGAGCCAAAATCAAGAGCTGGACACTTAACTGACTGAGCCACTCAGGTGCCCCGATAGTTATCTATTTTAAAACACATTCTAAAAAACTCTAATACAATTACACTCATGAATATACAGGACTGCCTCTACTACACATGCTAATATCTCATCTTACTGCTATAATTATATAGGCTTTTGTAGTAGAGAGGTATTTATGAGTTTTACAGAGAGAAAGTTAACAATCCTGACCACTGTAGCTCTCAACCTTCTGTGAGGTTTTTTAATCATAGTGACAAATCTTTTAATAACTCATTGCCATCTGCAGAGCTATCAGGTTTTCCCATTCATTTCAATGAATTATGGTGATGACAGAACACTTGAAATCAAAACTGGCCTGGAAAATCTAGTTTATCTTACTGGCTTATAAATTCACCACAGAAGACAGAAAGTAAGAGACTGAGGGCAAGAAATAGTAAGATCCAAAACAGCAAGGGATCTAAGATCTAGTCCTACCTTCCCTAACAAAATACAAGCTTACTTCTAAGAATGAGAATTACAGGACCAAGTCCAAAGATATAAAAATAATAGTTTTCATTTACCGAAAAGCCACTACTGTTCTAGTGCTTAACCTATATTAAGTCCTCCAACCCTTGTTGTAGGAATTATTATCCTCATTTACAATGAGAAAACTGAGCCACAAAAAGTAATTTGCCCAAAGCCATGAAGAAAGTAAGATTTGAATCAAATTAGTCTCTGGCTTTCCTGTGCCCAAGATCATAACCATTAAACCTGCACTATCCAGTATAGTAGCACTTGGTGACATGTGGCTACTGAGAATTTGAAATGTGACTAATCTAAATTAAGATTTAAGTATAAAATACACAGAAGATTCAGAAGACTTAGTGCATGCACATACACACAAAGAAAATAAAACATCTCATTAATAATTTTTATACTGATAGTATCTTAAAATATTTTGGATATAGTCATTTAAATAAAATATATTATTAAAATTAATTCCACCAGTTTCTTTTTACTTTTCTAATGTGGTACCTGGAAACTTTTAAATTATGTATGTGGTTTGCACTATATTTCTCCTTGTCAGATGCTACCCTTCATTAATATGCTTTAAAACAAACAAATTCTTTTTAAAGAAAAAAAAGTTGCATTGTTTCTGCAAAGGGTAAAAGATTATGAATGATGACAGTAGATGTGAGGGATCAAAGCAATGCAAAACTCTTTTTGCTGTCAAATAGAAACAACTGGTCTACTATCTAAACAGTAAAAACTAAAAGATTTTAAGCAACTATCAGCACCCTCTCTTTAATACCTACTCGGAAATGTCTATTTAGAAACTAAATTTTTTAGAAACTTTTAATCAAAAATTGCAGAAAAAAATCAATTCTTTATTGATGAAATGGGTGAGAGGTTTCTGCAATTAACACAATTTCAGAGTATAATCCACAAATTACTTATTGATTACAAAGGATAAAATGTACCTTCACATGGGACAGAAATCTTGTGGTCACCACCTTAACTAAGTGATCAAATTCAGTATTAGCAGTAACGACACAACCTGACATGATATGTGTCCTGATGGGATGCAGTAAGAAGAATTATTATATTGTTTTATTATTATTATGTTAGAAAGAGAGAGAGTGCATGAGTGGGGCAGAGGGAGAGAAACAGAGAACCTCAAGCAGGCTCCACACTCAGTGAGGAGCACAATGTAGGGCTTGATCCTGTGACCCTGGGATCATGACCTGAGCTGAAATCAAGAGTTGGACACTCAACCAACTCTTTTAGGCCAAAGAGATTACTTTTCCTTAAATTTAACTCTCCTTGGTTAATTAATTCCACCTTTCTGAATTTCTTGTGTTCTAATGCCTAAGAGTACATGCTACATGTCGCATAGTTTCTGGTATTTTTATAATTCCTTAGATCATCAATAGCCTAATGCAGAGCTTTCCTCTCAAAGTTTTAATATTGTGAAAGTATCTATAAATAAGGGTATTTTCCTATATATCAGTACCATTAATCACATCTAAGAAAATTAAAATTCATTGAATAATATTGTTTAATATACTCAAAATTTAAATCTACCCAATATTCCCTAAATGTTCTTAAAGCCCAAGGCCGAACAAAACTTCACTTAGTATTGTTTTTGTTTCTTTAGTCTCTTTTCTTTTTTTTCTAAGTTTATTTATTTATTTTGAGAGTGTGTGTGTGTGTGTGTGTGTGTGTGCAAGCAGAGGAAGGGCAGAGAGAGACAGAGAGACAGAGAGAGGGAGGGAGGGAGAGAGAATCCCAAACAGGTTCCACACTGATGCAGGGCTTAAACTCATGAACCATAAGATCATGACCTGAGCTGAAATCAAGAGTTGGATGCTTGACCAACTGAGCCCCTCTTTTGTCTCTTTTCATGTAGAACAGTCCTTCTGCCTTTGTTTTTCATGACACTGACTTCTTTTTGAAGAGACCAGGACAGCTGTATTATAGAATGTCTTCAATTCTAGATTTGTGGAATTATTTCCTCAAGCTTAGATTTAGCTTAAACACTAATCTCTTTGGCCTAAAAGATACAGTGGGCATTTGTTTGTTTCTTTAGTATTTCCACTGATCCTTTAAACTACTTGACATCATTCCAATAAATTCCTTTTTTGCTTACGTTAGTTAAAATTTGTGATGCTTACAAAACGTACTTAATTGAAACTCTGGGTACATAAGATTTTTAAATAAATATAATACCACATTTTCATATAATTGGTTACAAACTGATAAAGTGACAGCACTTTAAGAAAAGTGTTCCAAATATTCTGCCAATTTCAGATAATCTACTATTAAATGTATATTTTAGCTATTTGAGGAGAAATTTTTCTGATTTTAGGATCAAGGCCTTGACCTTTATTACTATTTAACAATTTATATGTATTATTATTTAAAATAACTTATTTTATTTTTCTATTTTTGAAGTTAAACATCACTTCTCACTCTTTCTAACGTGTACCTCTAATAGCCTTTCATTACCTCAGCTCTGTTCAAGGAAACTAGATAAAATAAAACTAAGATCAGGTAGAGTAAAAGGCTCTGAACAATAACCTAATTACCACAGCTCACTATATCCAAAAAGGTGCAATAATTCTTAGCAAAATTTCAAGAGCTGAAGTCAGTAACAATAACATCAAAGGTTTATGGACTTCAAAGGCTTATTAAAATAATAACTTATACACTAGTTTTCCAAAAAAATTATTAAAGATCTACTATGTATAAGAACAAAAATTTGTTTATTATTTCTTACTTCACCCTAATCCACTCCCATCCCCACAATACAAGCATGATAAGAGCAGGAACCTTGTCTGGTATCTATAGTGGGTACTCAATACACATTTGTTGACTGAATGAAGGATGCTAAGCACCTTAATTACAACAGGAAGACACTAGTACCCTCTCTTAGAGTGCTGACAGTGGAAACACACAATGATATAATCATGGCTCACAAAAACATAATCATAACAATGTGGTGGGAACCGTTACAAGGTGTGTACAAGATGCAGAGAAAGAAACAAACCAGGCCTAGACAGTCAGGGAGGACACCTATGCAAAATGTGATTTTTAATTTTTTTTTAACTTTTAGAGAAAAACACTGCAAGTGGGGGAGAAGGGCAGAAAAAATCTCAAGCAGGCTCCACACTCCACATGGAGCCTGATGTGGGGCTCGATCCCACAACCCTGGGATTGTGACCTGAGCTGAAATCAAGAGTCGGACACCCAACTGACAGAGCCACCCAGGTGTCCCCAACATGAAACCTAAGGGATTAGTAAGAGCCAGCTAGTAAAGAGCAGAATGCATCATCAATGGAGCAGCAGGTGCAAAAGCCTAGAAACAAGGTGGAAGAGGCAAAGTACTCAAAGTCAGAAGTGGGTAGGCAAGGACCAAACTATAAGGATTTTTATATGCTAAGAAGTTAGTAAGCAGGCAAGGGCTTTAAGATGAAAAGTGAAGATCACATTTACTTTTAATAAGTAAATGCTTATTTACTTTGCTTGCTGCCAAATGGAGACAAGGCTGGAGAGAAGGAAACTAGTTAGGAAGCCACTGTAGTTATCTCCGTGGAAGCCTGATAAAGCCCTATTTTGGAAAGTAGCAATAGTGACTAAGAGGCAAAAGATCTGAGGAATTCTTAAGGTCAAATCAGTAAGCCTTGGAGAATGATTAAATGTGGAAGTGAGCGTGAGTAAATGTAGAGTAAGGGCGGTGGAGGAGTCAAAGCTGACTGACAAGTTTCTGGCCTCAACAATGGCTGAATGGAGGTGCCAGTCACTGAGGAAGAGGACACAGTCAGGAAGATCATGGTGTCTGCTGCAGATGTGGGAGTTTAAGGTGTTTATGGTACATGGATGTGGAAGACATACAAGCTTGGAACTCAGCAGAGATTCATGTTGAATTCACAAATTCCACTCAGGAGACATATGTTGAAACTGAAGTTGCAAGAGAAAATGAGATATAATAAGAAATGTAAAACATGAAGCCAAGATCCACATTCTGCGAAACACCAACATTTAAGAGAAAGGCAGGAAAAAAGCCTGCAAAAGTCACATAAATTAGAGGACAAGAAACCGGCATCCCAGAAGCCAAAGAAATATTTCAAGAAGGAGGATGAACTGGTGAGAGTACAATACAAATGGACACTCACTCACTGGATATGCAGTAAGAAGTTCACTGACGACCTGGGCAAGGACAAATTTAGTGGTGTCATGAAGACAGATGCCACATTACAATGCACTCAGGAACAAGATGGAAAATGAAGAAACAGAGCTTATAAAATGTGCAACAGCGCTTCTCAAATTTTAGTTTGTATACCAATCACCTTGTCAAATCCTTAAAATTCAGACTCCAGTTCAGTAATTCTAGGGAGGAGCCTGAAATTCTACATTTCTAACAACTGTGCAAGTGATGTGGATTCTGCCAGTCCACAAGCGACATTTTTGAGAAAGATATAGAGACCATTTTCAAAAAGTCTGGCTGTAAAAGGCAGAGGAGAAATAGACTGGCAAATAAAGAAAATCTGAGCTTGGTCATCTTTTATATTCTCTGTAATGGAAGAGAGACTGGAGTATGCTGAAAGATGGACAGAACCAGAAGAGAGGGTGAAATCGAATATTCAGGCCAAAAGATCAGGATTCAGGCTTCTGGCCGTAATGAAGTAACAGGAACTAGACTTACCATCCTGCCATAGACAACTAGGAAACTGGACAAAAATCAATGAAACAATGCTTTTCAGACACTGGACAACGTGAAACACAGGACTGTGACCCCTGAGAGAGAGGAAGCAAACAAGATGAGCCCTAAAATCACCCCATCTTACAGCCTGTAAATATCCTATCTTTCCAGTCCTTAACATGAGAAGGGAAAAACAAAGAGACCTCTGAAATTTCACAGTTAAAGAAACAGATCAGAGTGGGGAGGCCAAGGTTACTACAATTTGCAGAGTACAAAAGAGGAGGGACCTGCAAAGAGAGAATGATGCACATGAACTTTGGAGTTTGGCAGAAGAGTCCCCTCAAATCTGTGGATGACTACTAATGTACAGATGAGGGGACTGAAATTGTACAAAGTATATCTCCTAACCACAATGGAATTAAACTAGAAGTTAGTAACAGATAGCTGGAAAACTCACCATGAGATCATGACCTGAGCTGAAATCAAGACTCAGAAGCTCTACCAAATGAGCCACCCAGGTGCCCCTAAGCAACATACTTCTAAATAACTCACAGATCAAAGAAGAAATCACATGAGAAATAACAAAATGTTTTCAACTTAGTGAAAATGAAAATACAGCATGTCAAATTTGTGCAACGTAACTAAAGTAATGCTTTGAGGGAAATTTCAAGCGTTAAATGTCTATACTGAAAACAACGTCAGACAATTATTCTGGATCAGGGAAAGGACACTTCTTTTGTTGTAACAGGAAGGAAAGATGAGGATATGAGTAAGCCTGGTGTGGGGTCCCAGGTGCCACACTTCATTGCTCGTACAGTTGCTGACGGAGGTGAGTATGACCGTTGCTGCTGTGGGTAGGCTGTGCTGTCGGGAAGGGTCAGAGGTCTGCAGGTGATGGCAAACATCTGAAAGGGCTGCAGTGGGAATGGAAGGGAGCATCAAAAAGGGAGAATGGGATTACTGGGCTGCACTGTGGGAACAGTTAGGTTGGTAACTGTATTTAAAGAAGTGCCAGTATGAGAACAGGGTTTTGCAGACTATAAAGGGAAGAGAACGCAGACATTTAAAACTGAAGTTCTCGGGGCGCCTGGGTGGCGCAGTCGGTTAAGCGTCCGACTTCAGCCAGGTCACAATCTCGCGGTCCGGGAGTTTGAGCCCCGCATCGGGCTCTGGGCTGATGGCTCGGAGCCTGGAGCCTGTTTCCGATTCTGTGTCTCCCTCTCTCTCTGCCCCTCCCCCGTTCATGCTCTGTCTCTCTCTGTCCCAAAAATAAATTAAAAAACGTTGAAAAAAAATTAAAAAAAAAAAAAAAAACTTAAGTTCTCTAAGAAGAGGAGTAGCAAGTGACAATGAAGTAAGAGGTTTGAAGATATCAGCAAGTGGTTGTCAATGGAATCTACGACAGACAGGGAAGGAAATATACAGGAGTGAACTGAAATCGGTAAAACTGATGCCAGCACAACGGGAGAAACCTGGGAAACCAGGAGACTGGTGAGGCTGTGATACCATTTTAATGATATCTCAGCGCTGCCGAGGGATGATGGGCCTAGGGTGCAATTCTGGAAGCTGGTGCTTGAAGTGGCAGGAAAGAGAAGCCACCGGAGACGAAGAAGTTGAAGAACTGAAAGTGACAGCAGAAAGTAAGCCAAACAGACACATTTCCACAACATGACAGACTTGCAATGAAGACTATAAAACAAAACCTAAAGTTTTCAATGACTGAAAGTGAGTATGTTAAGTACACGGATAATGGAGAACAAGCAAAACCGTTAAGATTTAGTGGCCCACATCTCGAAAGAGCAGCAATTTTTTTTTGAGTAATTATTTCACATTTTTGAAAGCTATTTTTTCCATTATTCTTCAGTAATCAGCTATGTTTTAGAGAGCTGATACTGCTCTAAATATTGCAAATAGAGTACTTTTTTCACATGGAAAACAAGCATTACAGATTTTATGTGACTATACCACCATATGTTTACAAACTGTTACCAAGTTCAGCTAAAAAAATTTTTTTTGAGTAAAGATGCATTAATTCTTGAACGTAGAAAACAAATTGCACATGAATAATTTATTGAAAGCTTTTGCTGTCAGCAGCTTTACTAAACAGAAGTAAAAATTTATGAAATCCCACAGGACAATCTAACAAATATATGCAAAAGAGAAGAACATAACACCAAAAATCCTTAATAATGAATCTTATAATATCAAAGCTATTTTCTGCAAAGAAAGCTGTGCATGCACAAGCTCTCACTGCAAAATAAACAGGTTTCAGAAAGATCATGTCATCATTTCCCAAGGTCTGTAGACCAGGTTCTAGAATTCTTCTTTCAGCTGTGTCTTTAATGACAGAAATAAACTGAATTCAAGAGCTTGTTAACTAGCCTAAAGCTAATTCAAGCCTACGTTAGTAAGCTGTCATATTAAGTCATGAATTCATATTTCATTAATTGAGTTCTTAATCTCTTGATAACATATTTCTGATATGAAGTAATCCTGCAGGGGGGGAGGGGAGAGGAGAAAAGAAGACTTAAAAATCCAAGAAAGATGTTAACAGCATCAGAAAGATAAGACACAAACCCCAAAATACTCACAATGAAGCCACATATATATCAAGCAAGCAGTGGTAAATACATTTGTGGGAGTAAAATAAGACTTTTCTGTGCTTTTGTAACTGCCTACCATTTTCACACAGATGTAGAATTAGTTACTAAAATGAAATGCAAATGGTCCTTAATCACTTTAAAAGATACTCAACCTCACTCATAATAAGAGAAATGCAAATTAAAACTACACTGAGATACAAATTTCTTACCTACTGGCAAAAATCCAAATGTTTAACATACTCTGTAGGCAAAGTATAGGGAAACAGGCTAATAGAAATGCAAAATGTCACATCCACTATAGAAAAAAGTTTGCAACATCTAACACAATTATAACTGTATTTGCCCCTTGACTTAGTAATCCTATGTCTGTGAATTTATCCCAAAGATACACTGGTCAAATATGAAAATAGGTACAAGCAAGACTATTCACGGCACTACTACATGTAGTAACAGTCTGGAAACAATCTTGATGTCCAACAACAAGGCACACACTGAACACACTGTGGTACACGGACACAATGAGGTACTATGCAGCTGTAAACAGGATGACAGAATAACTTTATCTCTATAGTAAATCAAGTGAAAAAGGTTGGAGAAAAGTGGGTATATTTATCTAAGAAAGGTAGGATATTACTAGACATACAGACACACATAATTTTTAACCCATACAAGAGAGGAAATATGGTTACCGGAGATAAGAAATTGAAGCTGGATGTCTCTGAATAGAACTTGTTCATAGATTTGACTTTGGGATTGTGCAAATATTTTACATATTTAAAATACAAAACTGGGGCAACTGGGTGGCTCAGTCGGTTGAGCATCCGACTTCAGCTCAGGTCACGATCTCACAGTTCGTGAATTTGAGCCCCGCGTCAGGCTCTGTGCTGACAGCTCAGAGCCTGGAGCCTGCTTCGGATTCTGTGTCTCCCTCTCTCCCTGGCCCCAACCCACTCACAATCTGTCTCTGTCTCTCGCAAAAATAAATAAACATTAACAAAAAATAATAAAATAAAATAGAATAAAATAAAATAGTAAAATAAAACAAAATAAAACAATAAAATAAAATAAAATAAAATAAAATAAAATAAAATAAAATAAAATACAAAACTAATCTTAAAAATCCCTAAACACTGAAAGCAGAAGTGAAACAAACTTAAATCTCTAGTTGTCATTATAACCACCCAGACAGGAACTAGCATAAGAGAATTTAAGAACACAACAGCCAAGCTATACTCAGTGGAATATGCCCTAAGGACCAAAAGAATGGCAAAAATTTTTTAACTGTTTTAATAAACACTTTGTTGCAATTACTATTGGTACTGTTACTCTGAGACTGGTATGTGAACATGTGTGTTGTAGAATAGAGCAAATGAGTCATTTCATTAACATCACAGAGAACAGGATTCCCAGTATGGAATAAACACAATATAGATGAAAAAGCAATGAGGTGATCTGTCAGAATGACTAAAATCAACAAGACAAGAAACAACAGGTGTTGGTGAGAATGTAGAGAAAAAGGAATACTTATGCACTGTTGGTGGGAATGCAAACTGGTGCAGCCACTCTGGAAAACAGTAAGGAGGTTCCTCCAGAAAGTTAAAAATAGAAATACCCTACGTTCCAGCAATTGCACTACTGGGTATTTACCCAAAGAATACAAAAAGACTAATTCAAAGGGATACATGTACCCCTATGTGTATAGCAGCATTATTTACAATGGCCAAGATATGGAAGCAACCCAAGTGTCTATCGATAGAAGAATGGATAAAAAAGTGGTTGGTGGGTGGGTGGGTGGGTGTGTGTGTGTGTGTGTGTGTGTGGAATATTCAGCTATTAAAAAAATGAAATCTTGCCATTTACAACGACATGGATGGAGCTAGAAAGTATAATGCTAAGTGAAATAAGTCAGTCAGAGGAAAAAAAACCATATGAGTTCACTCATATGTGGAATTTAAGAAGAAAAACAAATGAGCAAAGGGAAAAAAAACGGAGGGGGGGGGTGGGTGGGGCGCAAACCAAGAAACAGACTCTTAACTATAGAGAACACACTGATGGTTACCAGAGGGGGGTGGTTGGGGGAATGGGTTAAGTAGGTGATGGGGATTAAGCAGTGTACATATTGTGATGAGGACGTGTTCAATCACTAGATTGTACACCTGAAAATAATTATACACGTATGATAACACTGGAATTTAAATAAAAACATTTTTTAAGCCAATACAAGTGTAAGAAAATTAACGATCTTAAGGCACAATCTACATGCTATAAAATTAATGTACTCATTTTTAAGGTACAGTCAGATTAGTTTAGAAAACTGCATATGCCATGTATGCAGCCCCAACCAAGACAGACAACCTCCCCTCAACCCAAATTGCCTTGCCTCCCCAAGCAACTCACCAACTCCCCCAGGCCACCACTGTCAGTTATTTTTTCCTGTTTAGAACTTTATGTCAATGGGAATGCGCAGTCCCGTGTGTCTGACCTCTTTCATTTGGCATAATGTTTGGAGATTTATCAATATTGTTCTTTTTAAAGTATGCAATAATGCCATTTGCAAACACATGGATGGAGCTACAGAAAACGCTAAGTGAAATAAGTCAGTCAAGGAAAAAAAAAAGAGAGCAAAGGGGAAAAAAAGAAAGAGAGAGACACACACACCAAGAAACAGACTCTTAACTATAGAGAAGTGATGGTTTCCAGAGGGGAGATGGGTGGGGCTGGATTAAATAGGTGATGGGGATTAAGGAGTGCACTTGGCATGATGAACACCTGGTGATGTACAGAAGTGTTGAATCACTATTAAAAAAATCAATGAAATAAAGTAAAAAACCATCTATCCCTCAGTTTTAATCTTAAGAACCAATATGAATTTGTATTTTACTTTTCTAAAAAATATGTATTTCCTAGCTCACTTGACTGAAAAGACCTAGTAACAATGACCCAGCCAGTAGCAATGAATACTCTCCACATAGATATTTTGGCTCTAAGCTCCATTTTCCACACAAAAGAATCTTTAAAAAACTGGCTAATTCCGGGTGTGCAATTGGAACATGAAATGAATCTGCAACATCTTGTCAGATCAGAAAACAAAAAGCTATCAAATGATGACTAGGGTCATCACAACAGACTTAAGAAGTTTTTACTGGCCAAATATGGCACATTTAAGCATCGATAATGATAATAATGCAACAAATTGAAACATTCAAATATGCTGAATTCCATTACTTCATAATGTTCTCAAAAAACCAAAAACAAAAACAAAACAAAACAAAAAACCCCACAACTCATCACCTTTAGAGAATGTTCCAGAACCAAACCATTATTTTGAAAACTGGCATTGTAAAAGTGAAAGAACTAAGCATTTTCCTAATCTAACTGTTTCTTATGGCAATAAAACTGTTGATGAAAGTAAGTTTCTCTCTATACAAGTATTCCACCTAACAAGAAGGGAATGATACAATATCACCATTTTGCAACCCCTAATGAACTGACAGCTCTAGGCAATAAACATCATTGGCCCAGGAGTCAGCAAACTTTCTCTTAAAAGGACCAGATAGTAAATATGTTGGGCTTTGCAGGCTACATACAGTTTCTGTCCCATATTCTCTTTTGTTTTTAACTGTCCATTTTTTTACAATACTTTAAAAATATAAAAACTAACAGGAGCTCATGGGATGTACAAAAACAGGCCACAGACCAGATATGACCCATAGGCCACAGTTTGCTAAATACTGGTGACTGAGAGCAACAGGGAAACAGACCCAATCACATATTACATGCTTTTTCATGGAAGTATGTACCACCACCACCTATGTGGTAGTCCCACAAAATAAAACAAAAATAAAAACAAATCCTGAAATGAATCAAGCCTCTAGATCCAACTAACAATTAAGAGAAAATAAAAAGGACAGAGGAATACAGTAAGAGACACCATGGGGATACAATCAACAACATATCAACTGAGAAGAAATTCTTTAGGACAAATGACCCAGGTTCTTCAACAAATGAATTTTAACATATAAAGTAAGGTGGGGGGGATAATTATACCTTAAAAGAAATGTAAAACACATACCAACCTATTATGTAGCTCTCAATTCAGATTCAAACAAACACAAACCTTAAAAAAAATCACTGTATACAAATGTACACAGAAGCATTATTTGTAACAGTCAAAAGATGAAAACATGGAAACACCCCATCTATTAAATAATAAATGGATAAATAAAATGTGATAGAGCAATACAGTGGAATATAATTCAGCCTTGAAAAGGAATAAAGTACAGATACAAGCTACAACATTAATGAACCTTGAAAGTATAAAGTAAAAGAAACCAAGTGCCAAAGACTGCATACTGTATAATTTAATTTATATGAAATGTCTGGACTAGGTAAATCCAGAGACAGAAAGTGTTATGTAGAGCAGAGGAGCAGTGGTAGAGGGAGAAACACAGGAAATGGGAAGTGGTGGTAATGGGGTACAGGGTTTCTTTTTCAGGTGATGAAAATGTTCTAACATTGACTGTGCTATACCTACTCAATTCTGTGACTATATTAAAAACTGAATTGTACATCTTAAATAGGTGAATTGTGGGTGTGTGTGTGTGTATACACACACACACACACATATATACACACACACATGATATATGTCAAAAAAGCTGTTATTAAAAAAATAATTGTTATGGGTGGGTGAGTCGGTTGAACATCCAACTCAATTTTGGCTCAGGTCATGGATCGTGGGATTGAGCCCCACACTGGGCTCTGCACTGAACATGGAGCCTGCTTAAGACTCTCTCTCACTCCCTCTGCCTGTCTCCCCTACTCATGCTCTCTCTCTCTCTAAAAATAGTACTAATAACAATAATAATAGTTATGAAAAGAACCAGGGCTCCATGGAAAAATGGCTAATTGTAGGACTGGGACAAGAAATATAATAGATGAGTCTGAGGTACCTTGTGGTGCCAGAAAGTAAGGAAGTGCTTAAACAAAACAAAAAATAAAATGGAGCTATACCAAAGGGACAAATGAGCCAAATAAAAGCTTCCAAAGGCCAAAGCAGGGAACAATTTGAGCAACAAAACAGTAGTAGTATATTATAACCCAGAGTATAAAATAATGGTTGAATACATTTAAAAACAGAGAAACCTCTGATGTGGAAGAATTCCAAATAATTTACATAAAGACTCCACCCTTAAGGAGGAGGAGCATAACCTCCACACTTAAAGGTAGGCTGTGCACAGTGACTTCCTTCCAAAAGGGGAGAGGGCATGCTAACTTTACAGTGGAGAAACTTAGCAAACATTAACTATCTCAGCCAAGTAATCAAGGTCAACATCAATAGTGATAAATTAGATATATAGATAGATATATAACTAGAAAAATGGCTAAGTAAAGTATGGGATGTTGATATTATATAATCACTAAAAAATTGTGAAGGGAGGCAATAAGAGTAGTAGATAAGAGCATGAGTTGAAGAGTCAGGCTGCCTGAGTTCAAACCCCATTTCTGTCATTTTCTAACTATGGTTAACGACGGTCTTGGCAAATTATCTAGACTCAGTTTATGCATAATGCAACTGGGATGCATAAATCATACATGTAAACCATTTAACACAGCACCTGGCACACAGTAAGCATTCAAGAAAACTACTAGATTGTAGCAAAAATATACTATAGTGTGTAATCTTAAAATATATATATGTAATTATAACTGCACTTGGATTATAACTATGTAAGAATTATGTATATACAAATAAAAGGAACAGGATGTAATCTAAAAATTTTGTTGATGTGTAGTGGTAGAATGATAGTAATAACTTTTTAAATGTCCATGAGTACATTTTTAAAAATATAAGTTATCATCTATAAGGACAAAATACATTAAGTTAAAAATTTTATATTGGTAAATTATTAATGTTTTCTAGTTAAAAATTATAGCATCTGCAGGCAATCAACAGTTCCATTTTGTTGTTATGATAAAGTATTATCATAACTGTTTTTGATACCTTAGAGATACTTTATCAAGGTTCTTTAAAAAAAATAAACATAATGCTTATTCATGGGGCTGACACCTCTCTCCAGTGGTTATCATGTTAACAAATTAGTGTGAATCTTCCACACCTTTTCAACAGATTCTCTCTCTGTGTTTCAGTCACACACACACACACACACACACACACACACACACACACACAGTTTAGGAGTTTTACTTTAAAAAAAAAAAAACAAAAGCGGTGATATATACTGTACTGCAACTCATTTCTCTCACTTAATGTATCTTGACTATAGTTCCATGTCAGTGCATATAGTTCATTCTTTTCACAGATGCACAGTGATCCATGCTATTAGTGTATACATACGATAAACACAGAAGTTATCCAAAACAGGGCACTACTGAGAGTGAAAGAAAGTGCTCTTAACAATTATGCCAGTGGCACAGGTGTAAATCAGACCCATCCCAAGCTAACTGGGACATGTGGTCACACTACAAAAGAGAGCTACATCTACCAGTTATGTTTAAGTCATCTCCAATTTTTTTGCAACTATAAACAATGCTTCATTGAGCATCCTTGTACCTATAACCCCTTGCAAATGGTAAGAGAGAGATTTCCAGAAGCAAAATTACTGAGTCAAAAACAATGCACACCTTAAATTCTGATAAATACCACCACCTACAAAAAAGGCTGTGTCAATTTATATTCCCTTTAATAGTATATAAGATTTTCCCTCTTTCCTTTGTCAAAATTGGATAGCTGTTATTTTTTTATTTTAAAAAAAAAAACTTTTTTTTAACGTTTATTTATTTTTGAGACAGAGAGAGACAGAGCATGAATGGGGGAGGGTCAGAGAGAGAGGGAGACACAGAATCTGAAACAGGCTCCAGGCTCTGAGCAGTCAGCACAGAGCCCGACGCGGGGCTTGAACTCATGGACCACAAGATCATGACCTGAGCCGAAGTCAGCCGCTTAACCGACTGAGCCACCCAGGCGCCCCAAAATTGGATAGCTTTTAAATGTTTACCAAGTTAATGGGCAAAAAAATGCTATTAAATTGTTTACCTTGTACTTCCCTCAATATGGGTAAAGTCAAATATCTTTTTACCACAATTGTTATTTTCCATGCACTGCATATTTTTATTTTACTGTTTACCAAAGTCTTTGTTGAATTTTCTGAAAGTACTTCAAAAGTCAAAAATTTTAGAATTAAAAATTGTTTTAATTTAGGACAGGAAAGAACCTTAACTACACCCTCATGATTGTGAGGCAGATGTCTAAAAAAGTGATTAGTCCATTAGTTCGTCTTCTATTATATATCAAAACACTTTCATTTATATCCAAAACAACCTGTCTTGCCTTTCAGACATTTTTTCCTCTGAGATATCAAAAACAATTATGATAATACTTTATCGGGTTATTTACAAATCATTGAGCAAATTAATTTTAATCTGTACTCCTACTCCTACACATATAATTATGCTCAGTCTTAAGAAAGCAAAATTTCCTACTTCTGAAAAGGGAGTGAGGGGACAAAAGAAATTATTTTTAATCATATTGAAAATCTAGTGTCCACTCATAATCAAGAAGCAAAGACAACAAAAGCAAAACAACTGGGACTGTATCCATCTAAAAAGTTTCTGCACAGCAAAGGAAACAAAATGAAAAGGCAATCTACCAAATAGAAAATACTTGCAAATCATATATATTAAGGGGTTAAATACCCAAAATACACAACGAATTCATACAACAGCAAAAATAAATAAATAATCAATTAAAAATGGGCAGAGGACCTGAATAGACATTTTTCCAAAGAAAACATAAAGACTGCCAACAGGTACCTGAAAAGGTGCTCAACATCACTAATTATCAGGCAAATACAAATCAAACCACAATAAGATTACCATCTCACACCTGTCGGAATGGCTATTATCAAAAAGATAAGAAAAAGCAAGTGTTGGAGAGAGGGTGTGCATTGTTGGTGGGAAAGCAAATTAGTACAGCCACTATGGAAAATGGTATGGAGGTTCCTCAAAAATGTAAAAATAGACTACCATTAATCCAGCAATTCCATTTCTGGGTATTTATCCAGAGGAAATAAAAGCTGCTAATTTAAAAAAGATACCATTTGTTTGCAAGAGTCAACACATGGAAACAACCCAGGGGTCCATCAATAGATGAATGAATAAAGAGAATGTGGTATACATATACAATGGAATAGTATCCAGCCATAAAAAAAGAAGGAAAACCTGCCATTTGGACAATATAGATGAATCTTGAGGGCATTATGCTAAGTGAAATAAGTCAGACAGAGAAAGACAAGTACTGCATGATCTCATTAATATGTGGAATCTAAATACACACACACACACACACACACACACACACTGAACTCACGGATACAGAAAATAGACTGATGGAGGGGGGTTGGCCATGGGTAGGTAAAATGGACAGATGTGGTCAAAAGATACAAACTTCCAGTTACAAGATAAATAAGTCCTGGGGATGTAATATACATCATGTTAACTATACTAAATACTGTATTATATACTTGTACAAGAGAGAAGATCTTAAAAGTTCTCATCACAAGAAAAAGAACTATAACTTTGTGTTGATGGATGTTAACTTATTCTGATAATCGCTGTGCAAAATACATATACACACACACATATATATATCTCAAACCATTACGCTGTACATCTAAAACATGTTATAGGTCATTAAATCTCAATAAAAATGAAAAGCATAGCAAGATAAATGGTCTGAAAATATCAGACACTGTTGATTTATTAACCAATAAAAATAAAATTATCTTTTATCTGTATTTACTTCCTCAAGCCATTTATTTATTCATTGTCCACACTCCATTAACTGTAACAATGGTGCACAAATCTGAATCTCTTCCTTCACATCAGCTCAAGATCAATATGTTAAAACCTAACATCCCTCTCTCCTTATTCTGTCCAAATCTCCTTAAGAAGCATCACTGTTTTTCCACTCCTCGAGTCTCAAAACTTATCTTCTACCTCACCACTCTCAGACCCAGTTAATTTACCAAATTAACTGGAGTGATCTCTCATGAACGTGCCCATCCTTTTCACTCCTAGTGCCTCTCCATTAATTCTAGACTTCGTCTTATGCTGAGACCACTGCCTCTTAATTCATCTTTGTCTCTCTCTAGTCTCACATTTTCCAAAGTATATTTCCCCAAAATGCTTCACTTTTTGCCTTGATCCCATACTATTAAGATGACCCTGCCTCTGAGAAAACACAATCCTTTTTTATATAAATTGCACTTGTCTTCTTTGTACTTCAAATTTTCTTTATTTTCATCCTTCCTCTTTGTGTCACAAATATCAGGTTAAACTATTTGAAATAGAAAAAACTTCAGTAAAAACTGGTCAATATCGGCAATTTCATATGGCTCTACCCTAAAAGAGGTGCAACTCCTTTGATCCCTACATTTCTCTCCTTGGTATCATTTTTTCTTCCAACATTTTCACCTAGACCCTATTTTATCATTTGAAACAACTCCTGATCGCTTTCTCCTCTTCAAACTCTTCCTTTCTACTGTGTCTTTGCCTTGATCTACAAAAATCTCCCATTTATCAAATGAAAAAAAATGTTTTCTTTAATGTTTCCCTTATCCTTGCTAACACTTTGAGATGCTCTCCTCTCTCGCTCCTTCCCTTCACTACCAAACTTCCTGAAATAGTTTGTACTCCTGCCTCCACCTTCCTCACTTCACATTCCTTAACAGTAACATGGCTTATCCACTCATCTACTCTACTGAAACTTTTTTCTGGAGCTACCATCAATCACCATTTTACCAAAAATCAAAAGCCTTTACTTCTAAAATCTTCAGGTGTTTCATGTCGACCACCTGCCCCTACCCCCACTGCACCTTCTCTGTCACAGTGCACTTTCAAAACTCTCCTTTATCTCTACCTCCCTGGCATCTTCTCCTACCATTCTCTAAATGAAAGTATTTCACAAAGATCAATCCTTAGTTTTCTCTTTTCTTTTTCTATATTCTTTTCCCCTGGTAATTTGCGCACATTTTCCAGTCTCAGCCACCAATATCATTTCTGAGAAGATGCTATAGAATCCTACCAAACTCATCTCACTGTAAACAAATCTCCTATCCATTTTGAAATGTTCCTAGCTCTCCTGTCCCAAAACCTGGCTCCCTGAGGACAATCCTGGTCATGTCTCTACATCCTGATAACCAAAGAACAGAAAGTGACTTCAGCACTCTCCTTTCTACTGATAACTTCCAAAATAGTACTCCAAATTTGTACAAAATTCCTTCTCCTTTGAGGCTTGTGCCAGTTATTAATTTATTACCTCTAAGTTTTAAATCCACCCCTACTGGCCTGGAACTGGATGCTTTAGACTATGTGCTTCCTCTGTCAGCTGACTTGTTAAGAGGCTCAGCCAACACAAGGGTGCCAAAGGGATGAATCTGTCTCCATACATCTTAGTGTTCTCTTTTACTCCTGTTGGTATTTAATTGCCATTGACCCGAATAACAATTCTTTTTAAAATTTCCCTGCTCAAATTACTGGTAGGGTTTCTGCACTGCTTTATGCATTGGGTCCTAACTGATACGGGGCTTATGCCCTTTAGCTATAATGCTCTTACTGCCTTCTCATTGCTTATTTCCCTTCCCTCTTTTCCTGAATTGTTATTTTCTTTAACTTCACAATCAAAGCCTTTAAATAATATTGAGATAATCCTGACCTCACATGAACATAAAACTATGTTCTAAGATGAAATTATTTCCATAAATGCTGGTAAATTACAAGTCTTATGATGTTTACCTGCTGGTTTTTCAGTTTTTGTCTTTAGCTCAGGGGCAGTCAGTCCTCTTTGCATTGTTTTTATTTGAAAGACTTCTGGACAGTTTCATCCATCTTCACTATGATGGCACCATTCAAGCTTTCTGAAAGTGTCAATTGTTGCAATGCTAGGTAACTTTGTTACTGTTACCAGTCAAAGCTCAAATTCTACCCTTTCCATGGCGCTTTTGCAGATCACCATAGCCATGAATGTTCTCTCTCTCCTCTGAGTAACTCTAAAAATCAGTGCTACAGATGGTTGGTTATGTGTTGGCACTTCTTCGGCTCAACAAGTACTTATCACTTTTATAATGCAGGTCATTTGCAAAAAATACAAGACCAGGGGTGCCTGGGGTTAGGCATCCGACTGCAGCTCAGGTCATGGTCTCATGTGTGGGTTTGAGCCCTGCATTGGGCTCTGTGCTGACTGCTCAGAGCCTGGAGCCTGCTTTGGACTTTGTGTCTCCCTCTCTCTCTCTGCTCCTCCCCCACTCACACTCTCTCTCAAAAATAAACATTAAAAAAAAATTTTTTTTTAAAATACAAGACCATCTCTGTCCTCAAGTTTACAACCCTAATTAGAAAACAGATCTTAAACTTAAATGATGGAGCAAAAGTCATTTCTGATTACAAACAGAATTCCATACAAACCGACTTAACACAAAAAATGTAAAGTTAAAGAGGTACCCTCACAGTATCACATTTCTGTTCCAATTCAATGTGAAACCCAAATGCACTGCCTACCCTGAGAATTAGCTCATGGGATGAAATGCAGTTCTAGTAGTCACATTAAAAAATAAACAGATGAAATTAATCATGACTATACTTAACCGAATATATCTAAAAATCATTTAAACAAGTGATCAACAGAAAGAGTATTACTGGGATATCTTACATTTTTTATAGTAAGTCTTAGAAATCCAGTGTATATTTTATACTCCCAGTAAATCACAAGTTGAACTAGATACACTTCAAGTGTTCAAAAGGTACAGGCAGACAGTGACTACTATATTAAACAGCACAGCTTCAGGAATTCTTAAAATATTCAGTAGTCTTTCAATATAAAATGTATACTGCAATAAACTATATCAAATTCAAATGTGTCATTGTAAAAAAAAAGTTGTTACTATAATACTAAGATTTTGATCAACTTTTTAAATGTTTGTTTATTTATTTTAAGAGAGAAAGCACACACAAGTCGGGGAAGGGGCAAAGAGAGAAAATCCCAAGCAGGCTCCACACGGCCAGCTCAGACAGGGCTCTATTCTCTGAATCATGCTGAAATCAAGAGTCAGACACTTAACCCAACTGCGCCACCCAGGTGCCCCAATTTAATTTAAGCCTACATAACAACTCACATAAAATGTGTAAGCAAGAACAACTGTAAAAATGTACCTAGCTTGATTAAATTCCAAGCGAGACTTGGGCACACCTATTTTCTGTGTAGGTTCATGTAAATTATACAGGAATGAGTGAATGCCTAACATATCACACCAGGATATTAGGGTTTCAGGACTTATTTTAAGTTCTGGGTACTTAATTCCTAATTTTAGTAAAGTATATGAGTAGTACTTGGGCATTTTAAGTATCACCTTACCATTATCCATAAACACCTACTACATTTCACTATTTACATGTTTAAATGTTCAGTCTTCCCCACTAGATTTCATGCTCCATAAGGGCAACAATTGTGTTTGTCTTATTCAATGATCATCCCGGAGCCCAGAATAGTACCTAGAACATACTCTGCACAGAATAAATTTATTAAATATCCTATGATTTTATGTTATATAGACTGTAGTGTTTCTTTTCTTACTGTCCTGAAATAGAGTATTCTCTGTATTTGGATTCTTCTGTCATTTTGCAAATATTGGCCAAATGCTTGTCACAAATTAAGCAGGGTTTAAGTTCATTTTTTGAGTCTAAAATTCTATCTATACATACCAAGACTGATATGGAAATAAAATCTCTGTCTTTGCACTGCCTCAAGGACCTGAAAACACCGTCTACAGTGAGAGTGAGAAGCAGTAATTGCTGTCCTATTATTTTGTTAATGGGAAATAAATGAACTAAACATACTTTGAGATGGCAAATTTTTAAATGTTGGTATACAAATATAAAACCAGATTTTTTCAAAACTGCTGCTAAAAACCATGGTTGACAAAGTGTTACCAGAAGTCCAAAAATACTATTTTCTTGAGCACACATAATTTCCTAAACACTAAACACTAATTTGAAAGTTCCTTGGCTCATTAAACTTGGTTTCAAGGCCTTTGACAAGTTTATATTCTGGAAAGGCCCAATTTATCATAAATACAGGCCTAATATATAATTTATTATCCAAACCAGGACATTTCTGAGGGTGACAGGGGGTGCTAAATATAATTATACCAGAAACAACAAGCAAACCAGGACCTATGGTAACTCATATGGCCTTGCTGAAATATACCTAAAAACTGATTGCTGACTACTTCTATTTTGGGAGCTTTCCATACTTTTTTATACCATAGAAATCTGTTTCACTAACCTTGTAAATCAAAGTGTCTATCTGACACAAGTTAAGTATTTCCTATAAAAAAGTCAACACACATATTTTCAAGGATGATTTCGTTAAAATTATATTGTGCAAACTACATTCAATGATAAACAAAAATCAGCAGAGGATAAAATTCAAGAGTGAATCATGTCACATCGTTATTATGATAAGAATAACCTCTTACCAGCATTTTTGCACATTCATAATTTAAAAACTTTCATTTCTGTATCAAAACTATCTCTATAAGTGTGTATAGTTATAAAATACAATCACACTCACTTGGGAAACTAAATTTTTAAGAATAATATACTCCACTCCTTAAAATTAGTTAAAATAAACCATGTATACACACAGAAACAGAAATATATATTAATATGTTTTACACATATTTACACACAAATACATACAATATAAACGTATACATACTTTTTAAAGTATCTGTTAGTGAGTAAACATTTATATATCCTTTCTAAAAAGCAATTTGGTAATGTGTATAAAGAGCCTTAAATATGTCAAACCCTTTCTAGTTGCAGAAACATATCTTAAGTAAATTTTCAGGAAAAAAAAACTTATATAAGAGGCATTTATCACACTTAAATGTTCAACATTAGAATAACGTTTATGTAAAATCATGGCATACAGTAAACTTAGGTAGCAATACTGGATTCCAGTATAAAATGGTATTTGTAATATGATCCCCAATTTTGTTTTAAACACACATATATGCAATTTAGAAATATACAAATGTATATGCAGAGGAGGAAAACTAGGAAAAAAAATACCAAAATGTTAACCAAATCATCTAAATTGTGAAATATGTGATTTTTATTTTCATTAATTTCTATAGTTATGAAGTTTTTGACAGTATTTTCTAAGTTTTCTAGAATAGAAATGTTATTATTCTGATTATGAAAATTTTTGCATTTATTTATTTGAGAGAGACAGAGACAGAAAGAGAGCACCAACAAGCATGTGCAAGCAGGAGAAGGGCAGAGGGAAAGAGAATCTCAAGCAGGCTCTATGCCCAGCACGAAGCCCAATGTAGGGCTTGATCCCATGACACAGGGACCATGACCTGAGCCAAAATCAAGAGTCGGATGCTTAACCAACTGAGCCACCCAAGAGCCCCAAAAGTTTTTACATTTTAAAAGACCCATTTGGTTTCAATATTGAATTCTACCAAACATTAAAGAATAACATTCTGTGCAATCTCTTCCAGAAAACAGAAAAGGAAGGAACATGCCACAACTAATTTTATGAGGCTAGCATTACCCTAATACTAAAATCAGACAAATAAATATAGTACAAGGAAACTATAGACCAAAATTCCTTATGAACACAGTTGGAATAATCTTCAACAAAATGTTAGCAAATCAAATCCAGCAATATAAAAAGATTACTAAGTCACCACCAAGTGGAGGTTTATCCCGGGAATGTTAGATTGGTCTGATATTCAGAAATCAATGTAATCCATCAGAATGAGAGACTTAAAGAGGAAACTGCATGATCTTTCAACAGAGGTAGAAAAGCTCTTGTCAAATTCAACTCCCATTCATACCAAAAACTCAGCAAACTAAGAACAGAAAGAAACTTCTTAATTTGATAAAGGTATCTAAAACAACAACAACAAACAAACAAACAAAAGCACCTTAAGTTAAAATCATACATCATAGTGAAAGACTGAACTGCTTTCCCCATAAGATGAGGAACAAGGTAAGAACATCTATACTCACTACCACCATTCAGCACTGTACTAGAAATCCTAGCCAAAGTAATAAGGCAAGGAAAACTAATAAAAGGCACACAGATCCAAAAAAAATCAAACCATCATTATTGCAGAGAACATGACTGCCTACTTTGAAAATAACAAAAAGTCTACAAAAAAGCTTTCAGAACTATTAAATGAGTTAAGAAAGCAAGGTCATAGGGCACAAGGTTAACATACAAAAGATCAATCATATTTTCCTATACTAACAATCAACAATGAGAAAAAAAACATTTACAATTGCTCCAAAAACATGAAATACTTAGGTATCTGAGAACTACAAAATGCTGATGAAAAAAACCACAGGCTATGTAAATAAATGCAAACACATTGTATGCCTGAATTGAAAGACTCACATAGTTAAAATGACAATTCCTCCCAAACTGTTCTATGGATTTAATACAATTCCAATCATAATCCTACCCAGAAGCTTTGTAGGTAAAGACAAGAGAACTAAAAGTTGCGTGAAAAAGCAAATGAAGTAAAGTAAAGAATTTCAAAAAAGAGAAAACAAAGTTGGAGCATTCAAACTACCCCATTTTAAGACTTACAAAGCTACAGGAATTAAGATGATGTGGGACTAGCAAAAGGACAGACACATAGATCACTGGAAGCAAACAGAATTCAGAGATAAACCCATACAATTATGGTAGCTGATTTCTGACACAGGTGCAAATACAACTCAATGAAGAAAGGAGAGTCTTTTCAACAAATAGGGTTGAAACAACCGGACAGCCATATGCTAGGGGAAAAAAAAGAAGAAAGAACAGACCTTGACTTTATATAAAAATTAACTCAAAATGGATCAAAATCTACATTCAAAAGTAAACTATAAAATTCCTTACAAAAATCAGGGAGAAAAATTTTTGTAAACCTAGATCAGACAGAGTTCTTAGACATGACACTAAAAGCACAATTCATAGAGAGACAAAACTGATAAATTGAACCTCACCAAAACTTAAAAGATTTTGCTCTGCAAAAGACACTGAAAGTATGAATAGACCAACATACTGGAGAATATAATTGCGAGCCATAAACAAAGAAAACTGTATTTATACAGTATACAAAAAACTAAAAACTCAACCATCAGAAAACAACCTAATTTTTTTTTAATTGAGCAAAAGATTTAACTAGACATCTCACCAACCCTGGCAAGTAAACACAGAAAAAGATGTTCAACAACATTAGTCATTACAGAAATACAAACTAAAACTACAATACACCACGATAGTATTACTATTACAGTGGCAAGAAAGAAAAAACAACAAACTGACAATACTAAATACTGGTGAGGATGCCAACCAACTACAACTCTCACATATTGCTAAAGGGAATACAAAAAGGTGCAGTCACTCTGGAGAACAGTTTGGCAGTTTCTTATAAAGTTAAACACTTACCACATGGCCCAACAATCTCGCTCTGGGATATTTACCCTAAAGAAATGAAAACATGTTGACACAAAAACCTGTACATAAACATCTGTAACAGGTTTACTCATAATACCCACAAACTGACGACAACCCAGTTGTCCTTCACCAGGTGAATGGATAAACTGCAGTGCCTCCATACAACAGAATATTACTCAGCAATAAAAAGGAATGAACTATGGATACACACAATAACATGGATGAATCTCAAAGAGACTATGCTTAGTGAAAGAAGCCAGCCTCAAAAGGCTATACAATTCTACTTGCATGACATTCTGGGAAAGGCAAAACTATAGGGATGGAGAAGAGATCAGTGGGAATCAGGAGTGGAGGGAGAGTTTGACTACAAAGGGCCAGCATGAGGGAAGTTTTTGGAAACTGTTCTGTATCCTGATTATGGTTAAAGGAATCCATCATACACATGATAAAACTCACAAGTGTGCACGCACACACACACAACACGCATGGTTAATTTTATAATAAGTTAACTTAAAATTTTAACTGAACTAAAGGTCTGTATGCCATACAACCCCCACACCTCTCCCAAATTTCCTCATCACTCATGTTACCTAAATCAGTAAAGTTGCTCTTTCGTAAGCTCCATGGATGAGCTAAGCACTCTTTATATCTGGTTCACAGTTCTACCCCCTAATGCCTAGAATATGGGAGGTACTCAATAAATATTTGTTATCTGAATGTGAAATCTAAAACTATATTAAGAAAGAAGAAAATGTAGGAGGCCTAGGGTTGCTAACACGAAAAAGCCCAAA
The DNA here is from genome assembly GCF_027475565.1 of Acinonyx jubatus. Lineage (NCBI taxonomy): Eukaryota > Metazoa > Chordata > Mammalia > Carnivora > Felidae > Acinonyx > Acinonyx jubatus. The sequence continues at coordinate 32,258,913 of NC_069386.1, forward strand.
GAGTAAGGTGAAATTTTTAAAAAATCAAGGATTTAACCACATTAAAACTAAGGATCTCTGTTCAAAGAACACAATAGGCAAAGTAAACAGATGACAGTGAAAAAATGATTTGCAATGACCAGAACCAACAGGAATGGTAGCCAGGATATACAAAGAACAGCAAATCAACAAGAAAGACTAGAAAGCTGACACAAAAATGAATACAGGATATAAATAGGAAAAACACAGAAGCAGACAACTGAATGGCTGCAATCATTGCAAGTCTTGCAAATTCAACCAATACTGAAATAACTCTTATACCCATGTCAAATAGCAGTTTAGAAGGTAAGTCCTAACAAATACTGGCAAGGATAGAGGAGATGGTGACAGAATAAACTAGTGCAAACACTCTAGTAAATAGGCTACATTTAGCAAAATTAAATTATATATATGCCATATGTTATAACAATCCCAATCCCACTCCTGGACTTATATCTCCGAGAAATTTATGCAAAGCTCAGTAAGGATTCACATTAAAAAAAAAAAAAACTTAGGTCATGGTTGTATTTGTGGCAGTGGAAGGTGGGGCAAAGCTAGGAATGCACAACTTACAAAATGGATAAGTAAAATGCATACTGTGAAAACTATGGCAGATATCAGAGGCAACTAAGTAGGCACACATATAACAACATGGACAAATACATTCTGAAAGCACCATGTTGAACAGAAGGGGAAAAAGTAAAAAATGTAGTTTTTTATAGAACTTCACTCTTTTAATACTCCCAACAACCCTATGATCTAAGTAATATTATTATTCTCACTTTTATTATTATTTATAATGTTAGAGTGTGCACGCAAGCAGGGAAGGGGCAGAGAGTGAGGGAGAGAGAATCCCAAGCAGGCTCTGCACTGACAACGCAGGGCTCGATTTCATGATCCGTGAGATCATGACCTGAGCTGAAATCAAGAGTCAGATGCTTAACCAATTGAGTCACGTAGGCGCTCCATCCTCATTTTACAGATGAGGAAACTAAGACACAAAAATTGACCACCACATCCAATCATTCACCAAGTCTTGTCTATTCTACTTCAATTACATTCCAAATATGTCAGCCTCTTACCACATCAATAATACCCTCTGGTCCAAGCCAGAACTACCATAATGGCTTCCTAACCAATTGCCCTCTCCTCAGTCTTGCCCTGTCCAATTAATTCATCATTAATCTCATTCTAATACTCCTTGCCGACACACTTCAACAGCTTCTCATTGCTCTTATGATGAAGTCCAAAGCTCCAGACACACCCAGCAAGGCCCTGATTTACTCCTTTACTACCTTTCCTGTTTTCTTTCACACCACAATCCCTCTCTCTCACTACACTCCAGCCATCCTGATCTTCTTTCAACTTCTCATACTTGCCAACCTCCTTCTGCTTCAGGGGGACATATACCCACATTTGACCAGATCTGCATCTGTCAGATCTCAGCTGAAATGTCACCTTCTTACAGAAGCTCTCCCTGACACATAGCTTGACTTAAGACTCTCTGTGATGTACCTGGCCTTTATAGCACTTACCAATATTGTAATTAATTATTTCTATACATACTTCCTTAATATCTGCTTCTAGCTAGATTATAAATGCCACAAGGACAAAATACATTCACTACCTTCTCCTCTACACCTAACAAAGTGCTCAGTATACTTATTTTTATTAATAATCCAGTTGAGGGCCACGAAGTACTGTTAATCTTTACATTTGCTAAAGAGAAAAAAAAAAGCTTTAAAATGCCTGGTGCTGTTCTTTGAAGGGAATAAACAAAATGCTTTATTTCTCTCTCTAAAAAATTGCTTTGTTCTGTGATCTTTGTTTTTCTTACAAGTCAATGACTATCCATATTAAAAGATTTAGAATAATTAACAATCTTCTCATCTCAAAAGCTCATATCTCTTTTGAATTTAAGAGAGTACATTCTCAGAATGCTCAGAGTTTATTTCAACTCAGTAATAAATACATTTTATGAGCCAGGAAGAGTCCTATACAAGTGACACAACACATTAGCCAAAATTTCCCAATTCTGTCACATTTAAGTAACATTTTCTTAATCAAAAAAAAAAAAACTTAGAGGAAAATATCATATATCTAAAGAGCCTAAGGAGACTCTAAATCTAAACCTGATGTCCACAAAGGTAAGAATCCATTATTAAACTCATTAAATATTCAGTACTTGCTATAATTTCACCACCAGGTGGCAGATCCATACAACTTTCTAGAAATGCTCTTATCAGTCCCAAGAAGTTAGTCCAATTAGAAAAAAACTTAGAAAAAGTGAAATAATTTTAAACATATTTGAACCTGATGACTTCTCAGAACATTACACACCTATTTAGCTGTAAATCTGTCTCCAACCCACGCAGAGCAACAATTATCTTTAAATAAAGAACACTAAAATACAATTTTATTTATTTATTTTTTTAATGTTTATTTATTTTTGAGACAGAGAGAGACAGAGCATGAACGGGGGAGGGTCAGAGAGAGAGAGAGGGAGACACAGAATCTGAAACAGGCTCCAGGCTCTGAGCTGTCAGCACAGAGCCCGACGCGGGGCTTGAACTCACGAACCGCGAGATCATGACCTGAGCCGAAGTGGGACGCTTAACCGACTGAGCCACCCAGGCGCCCCAATTTTATTTTTTTTTAATACAATTTTTAAATGTGGTTATCCAGTTCAGTTATTCAAAATCCTCAGAAGTGCTAAGAGTGAGTTCTGAATGCAAAAGTTTAAAAAGCGAGAGATAAAGGAAGTGTATAAAAAGACATGATGAGAAAAGAAGACCAGACAACAAGAAACACCTCTCAAACCTATAAGCTGTCAAAACCCAAATTAACAGCAACCCAAAAGAACCAGTGACATTTTTGTGTTTCCAGCAAAATATTCTTCTCATCAATAAAGACTTTAATCTCAAGTCAACCAGTTAATTAAGAAATTGATTTTTCAAAAATTTCAATAAAATTATCCTAAAATTCTAAAAAGGTGTTACTAAATTTTAGGACTAAACAGATGATCTTGGGATGACTCTTGAGTTATTTTAAATGCTGTCTGAAACCTTGCAAATGCAAATGCATCCTTTCAATCTAAGTAGACATCCTTATCTTCTCACTCCCCTGCCTGGGGCACACCCTCCCCTCTACCACTCCTATCCCTACTTCTCTTGCCTCCTCCTGGACTGTTTGCAGGAGAAGGAGCCAAGGACCCTGACACTCAGAAAGAGACCCCTAACCACTACAAGCACCAGGCAATAGCTCAGCATCCTCACTACTATTTCCTGCCTTTTTCTATCCTTCAAATCTACCTTAGCCACAAGTAGAAATCAGCACCCAACCTGCCACATGAACCAGGGCTGAACTGAGTTTTGTAGTGTTTGAAGAATATATAATTTGGGGGCCCTTTTTAAGGAATAAGTATGGGGGGAAAATTCAATTTTGCAGACTTTACAGAAATATATGAATACTGAACATGGTGCTAGAGCCTCTCCCCGGCTCCAGAGGGGCCTCCATAAGTGAGGGGATCCAGACTCATCAATTTAAGGGTAAATCCTCCCTGCCACGGACACATGCTGAGGAAAAAATAAGACTCTAAACCTGGTTTGTCAAATAAAACAAAACAAATGGTTCGCCAATTCCAGTTAGTAAAAGGAAAAATACTGCCTGGAGAGTTACAGTGGTCACAGTTCCTCTAGAACAAAGTGGCTAAAATTGAGGGCAGAGCGAAACGGTCTAATGACATGAGAGAAAAGCATAGGAAGAGAACTGTTATATCCAAGCAGGGATAATGTATACTCATCCGCTTCCTGTATACTCTTAAAAAGCACATGCCATCAGGCTCCCCCAGAAGCACTGTTCCCACTGGGTTCTTACTCATACAACCCAGCTTCAGAAAGCTCTCACTTTTCTTCCCTGGCAGAAACACTCAAATAGAGAAAAAACAATTCCCAAACAACTTAGCTTTGGGAAGTGTTTCTTTGAATTACGCATCATACGTTCCATCATTCTATAGTCCAAAGTCCCTAACACTATTAGAAAAAAATTGCCAAACCTCTCAGTCCTTCCTCTAATACCAACTGTTTTGATATACACACAGGTCTCAGCAGCTTATCTGAATGAACAAGAACACAAGTTCTCATTTCCTAATAACTTCCTGAATATTTTATTATCGTTTCCTCCCAGGAAATTTATTCACTCCATGTAGCTCCAACACTAACAGCTCATTTTTGAAGGGAAATTATTCAAGTACACCAGAAGCTCATATAAAAGGCGACCTCCGCTACTAGGTTATGGTCTGACAATATATCTGAGTAACAAAGATATGAGTTGAAAATACATATGGATCTTATTAATATACAGAAAACAAAGCAAAGGGACCCAATTATTTAAACTAAGCATATGCTTTCACATGCCAATTTAAAATAAGCAAAAAATTAATAAAATGGCATAATCATCAAAACTGAATAGTAGTACACTTGAGATCTACATCTTCATTTCAACTATATTTATATTTCATTACACCTGAATTAAAAAAAAAATTAAATTAAAAAGAAAGTCCAAGAGTAAAATTGGGTAATTTTCCCCACTAACAAGAAAAATTATTGCTCTCTTTTCTAACTCTGGTTTCAGGGAAAAATACTGACAGAAATTACCTTGTATGTTTTAACTCCAGGATATTTTTAATACATCATTTGTATTCCTAGAGTCACAATTATGGGCTGACTGTACGGCATAACAACATGTAATATATGCCAAACTTTTCACAGTAAAACTTCTGCTCTTTGGAACAAAGGAATTGGGGCACTAAATAACTAGTAACAACACTCTAAAGCAAAATCTATTCTGGCATTCTCTTTGCCATATACACTTCAAAACAATTTAAGGAGCACTTCTTACGCCAATCAAAACCACAAAGAGACATCACCTTACACCTATCAGAATGGCTAGGCTAGTTTCTTGTCAGAAACAAGTACTGGCGAAGATGTGGAGAAAAAGGAACTCTTGTGCACTGTCAGTGGGAGTATAAATTGATGCTGCCACGGTATGAAGACAGTATAGAGGTTCCTTAAATAGGGAAATACCATACAATCCAGTAATTCCACTACTAGGTACTTACCCAAAGAAAATGAAAACACTAATTCAAAAAGATAGACACTATGTTTATTGCAGCATTATTTACAATAGTGAAGATATGGGGGGGCACCAGGGTGGCTCAGTCAGTTGAGTACATGACTTCAGCTCAGATCATGATCTCATGGTTTGTGAGTTCAAGCCCTGCATCAGGCTCACTGCTATCAGCCTGTCAGTGAAGAGCCTACTTCAGATCCAATGTCCCCCTCTCTCTACGGCTCCCCTGCCTGCACTCTCCCCCAAAATAAAGAATTAAATATTTAAAAAAATAGCCAAGATATGGAAGCAATCCAAGTGTCCATCAATAGATGAATGGATAAAAGATGTGATACACACACACACACACACACACACACACACACACACACACACTGAAATATTACTCAGCCATAAAAAAGAATGAGATCTTGCCATATGCAACAACATGGGAGGATCTAGAGAATACAAATAAAGCTAAGTGAAATAGGTCACAGAAAAACAAATACCATATGATTTCACTCATATGTGAAATTTAAGAAAAACAAACAAACAAAAAGCAGAAACAGATCCATAAACACAGAGAACAAATTGGTGGTTGCCAGAGGGGATAAGAGTAGAAGAATGGGCAAAATGGGTGAAGGGGAGTGGGAGATACAGACTTCCAGCTGCCGAATGAGTAAGTCATGGGGAAAAAAGATGCAGCAGTGGGAATATAGTCAATGGTATTGTAATAGTTATATGGCAACAGATGGTAGCTACACTTGTGGTAAGGACAGCATAACGTATAGAGTTGTCCAAGCACTATGTTGTACGCCAAAACTAAAGTAACACTGTGTGTCCACTACAATAAGAAAATAAAATACAAAGAGCTACTTTCCCTTCTCACTGGAACAGAGGAAGCACGTATGACTAAACAGAGGGGAGATGGGAATGAATGCACATTAGAGAGGAAAAGAGCCAGCAATCCAGAAGGGAAAACCACACTGTTTAGGATACTGTAGTACAGCCAGCTGGTTAATAGCCTGGCTTGGGTTGAAACTCCTGCTTGTCATTTACTAGGTATATAACTCCAGTTTAAATGTAGTGCTTTCCACATGAGAAAACGGAGGCATAGAAAAGTTAACCAGCTTGACTCAAGTCTCCCAAACCTTGCAAACGCCCAACAGTGCTAGTGAGTAGGCATGAGGAAGAGATTTGCAGAAAGACATAAGGAAAATATAGGCAACTATATCAACACAGCAGAAAAACAGGGCATTTACTATATCTGTGTAACCAACAGCTACGCATACCATGCCTACATCACAGTGTCCCTAAAATCATTTAGGACCCTTTTATTATGTACTGGACTTCTTATTTAGCAAAAGGTGGGAAGCACTGCCACAGTCTAACAGAGTCCTCTGTGGAGTAAGAAGAGGGGGATGAGCCCAGCCTGATCACTTACACTGCGGCTCTTCAATCAAGATACCAACATGAAAAACTACAACAGATTTCAACGGATAAAATCTATAGGACAATGGATTTTTAATGCAGCAACACAAATGAATACAGTATTATCACACAAATCACTCTAAAATATCAATCTTTCTCCCTCTCCTGCAGGATTCTCTTATTTGAACAGAGAACACTTTTTCTTCATGATAAAACTTAACTCCTAGACTAGTGGAACAATGGCCCACAAAACACTAATTTTTGATAAATAGCCTAGACTTAATCCACCCTTCCAATTCATAATATACCCAATTGTCAGACCAAGCACCGAAACTTTCCATCCCCATCTTGTGCCACTTTATGTTAATACACTGAATCTCAAAGTAAACTACTTTCTGTTGACTGTATCACCAATGCTGTCCTGCTCACCAACATTTGCCCATTTTATTTCCTCTCTCCCTTCCCATCTCCACAAGTCCACATCCTCTACTTAGCCAGGGCCAACATCCTGCAACAGCCTGTACTGCCGATGCAGGACCATGTACTCAGCCTTCATGGTCCATCTCCAATTCTACCACCCCGGCAAAGTTTACCCTAAGTTAATGTGTCTGGAAGTAAATTCTCCATCTTTAGAACTCCTACTGGGGCACCTGGGTGGCTCAGTCAGTTAAGCATCGACTCTTGGTTTCAGCTCAGGTCATGATCCCAGGGTTGTGGGATTGAGCCCCGCATCAGGCCCCACGCCCAGGAAGCGCCTGGGATTCTCTCTCTCCCTCTTGCCCCTTCTCCCCAGCCTATGTGCACTCGCTCATGCTCTCAAAAATAAGTAAATAAATAAGAACTCCCAGAGCACTCTACACCCTTTCCATGGCATACATCACGTTCAACACAGCATTATCATTTTTATACATGATACACCCTTTATTAGACTGAATACTCTTATATTCTCCCATAACCTCCTAGCACAGTGCCTGGCACATGGTAGCTACTCAATAAATGCGTGCTGAGTGAATAAATGAATCTGAGAGTCTATTTCCCATTGGAGAATCATAATTAGCTTTCATTAAACACAGCTAAATAGACTGGACTTCTCCCTCAGAGAACACAAATTATTTGAAGTTGCCAAGAGCTACATCTTAAATTAGGGAAAGTCACTGTGCTATACAGCAGAACTTCATTCACACAAGCTGCCTTGTACTTACTTGTTTATGTGTTCTGTGAAACAGGCCTTTATACTGCTAAAATTGAAGAGGGTGGAGAACATAACTAGTTTGTTTTTTAAAATGCAGCCAATTAAAATGTATTTATGACAGCCTGAAAATGTGGCTTAAAAAAATGCTATGTTATTGTAAGATATCACCTATCCCACAGAATTTTCCTCTTAAGAACCATACAAGATGTTTCTGAACTTTTTCCGATAACTCAGGTCTTTCCCAGATAGTACCTTACCCCTTCAGGGGAAGAGGGAACTGAGACCTAAGAAAACACAATCAACTTAGAAACCAAAACATGATCCTTCTAAACCCTGAGGAGAGAAGAAAGGAAGAGTTAAGGACGTGGCCAAAGCAGTGGCAAAGTAAAAGTGAGAAGTCAGGCAAAGAAAAAAGTCAGTTATCCAAAGGAAGAGACTGCTTCAGGTTCTGAGAAGGTAGTGGGGAAGTGCTGAGGTCAGAAGTTAGAAACACAGGATCAGACGGAATGAAGTACTTACCCTTCACGCTGTAGGAGATCCTAGGCCTTCTCCAACTGCCATAGCCCTCAGAGCCCCCCACCATGTTTACTGTCAGTGCCTCTATGTAGCCGCCCAACCAACACTTACTGCTAATAAGTTATGTGTCTGAGCGCCATTCTAGACACCGGGAAAACGGTAATCAGCATTCATTTGGAACAAAGACATTCAGTATTGTTACTTAACTTGTTTAGGCGCTTTAACCCCCATCTGACTATAAACCTTCTGAAGGCAGTATCTCTCAAAGAGATTACAAGTACTTTGAGAGCAGGGTAAGTAATATATACTAAGTGTCATTATCTTCACAGCTTCTTTCAGCTAGCTATGTCACAGGATCTATTCATACGTCCATGTTGCTGATAAAAAGGAAAATATTCATCATGGCTATTTGCAGGCAAAGTTACACCATCACAAACCAAAAGTGGCCAAAAGGGAGACCAGAACTGTACCTACATTCTTGGTTCTCCGTACTTCTACTAAATTTACTGGAAGCAACATTTCACCATTTCCCTCCCCGGCTTTCTACCCTCTCCTTCCACACTCATCTATGCCCCAAATTTGTGTAAACATGTGACATTTATTTTTTACGTGGGGAACGTCTTGCTAAATTTAGCAAGAAAAGAAATTCAACAGAGAGAAAAATAAGGTACAACTTGCAAGGGGACACGCCTTCGTGCCAGTTACAGTTCAACTAATGTGTGACCTAATCAAGTGATGCAACCTCTCTGGACCAGAAAGAAGGGAAGAGGTAAAGCAGATGATCTTAAAGGTACCCTTCCAGTTAAAAAAAAAAAAATTCTGGAATTTATGAGTTTCACAATGCAAACACACAGATGGATAAAATAATTTTACGATAGGTCAGCACTATTCAACTTAACTGAATGGGCTGAATGAATTCCTTAGCTGCTGACAAGGCATCACATGCACAAAAAAGCCATCAACTGGCTTCATCTCCTCATGGACAGCTTCCACTAAGAAATAGCCTCCCATCATCTCTTACCTAGTGGCCAATAATCACCGGTATGTACTTCCAGATACAGAGTTCTCCCAACTCAAATCTGTTCCCACTTCTAGAAAAGTAACTAAAAATGCATGTCTTCCTGATGATGGATCATTAGCTTTTTTTTCCTCATTTTATGAAGTTGGCATATATAAAAGTGTACCACTCATTTGATATTTAATCATATCCTGTTCTGAGACATACTGATTCTTATGTTACATTAGACAAATTCCTTACGGGCAAAGCTATGTCTTAAGCAACTCTGTACCTGCCACAACAGTATTCAGCAAATACAACCACCAAAAACAAAACCCCACCACCACCACCACCACCAATCACCTCAACCCTGCGCAAAAATAAATAAAAACTAAATAATTAAAAAATTAAAAATAAATAAGATAAATAAATAAATAAGAAAAGAAAAAAGAAACTGCTGAGATAAATGGTTGCTTGACTTTCTATTTAGCTTGGGATTCCTAGAAGGCTGGGACTCACCTCTATGTACAGTCTAAAGTATAATTAGCCATGTCACAGATATGTAAATAACTGCTACTCAATCTAAGCCTCACTTTCCTCATCTATAAAAGCAGAAAGATAAATTAAATCATCCCTACTATGACTTTGTAATTTTGAAAATCCTTCCACAAATAAATATTTCTAGACAAATCATATTCCAAATATTGTCTTAGTTCCTGAGGATTTGGAGATAAAACTCATGGCCACTACCTAGAGGGTCATGGTCTAGTGATCATAATTTGAATTCCTCTACCTGACCTCTGCACCCTGCCTGACCTTGGTCGTATAGTCTGCCCAGGTCGCCAGATGCCAGCACTTCATATGCTTGCAAAGCAAGGAAGGAAGCTGGGGGTGCCTGGGGCAACGAAGAAGACTGACAGAACGGGGACAGTCACACGGACAGGGGTGTGAAAATGGACACAGAGAAAAGGGCTACTCCTTGCCCATAGTGAGCCATATGCCCATACTACTTCAAACATAAGAAAATAATACTATCTGCCTGGAACTGCCTTAATTATCTTTATAATCTAAATAACATGAGGGTTTCCTCGCATATTGAAAACTCATTTTATTACACTGAATATTATAGTCATTTCTGACAGCTTCCAACTAACCACAGAAACAAACGCACAAGAAAAACTAACAAGCCAAAGAAAACTTCGTTTTAGCCATTAATTTATCTATATTCTGTTTTTCTTCTCCCAGTCTTACTCATGAGTTTACACTAACAAAATAGCCAAACAGAGGGCCAGGTTAGAAGACAGTGAGAAGCAAAGCAATTACCTAATCTTGAGACAAATAAAATAGTTAATTAGCCCCTGAATAACTGGGAATTGGTTATAAAAGTCCCCACTTTTAGACACAACAGGTCTTTAGAGATGGATGTCTGAAGTGAATTGCCCTGAGGTGAAATCCTGACTGCACTTACAATGTATCTTAACTATACCTGAGCTGTTACCTTCATCTGTTTAGACGAGGATTGAGGCCTCAAATGAGCAAAATCTGCTGTGTAAATCAGGTACTTAATTAAAGAAAAAAAGCTTAGTAGGCTGCAGGGAGAAATTTGTTGAAATGGTATATTAAACATTGTTATAGGAAGAGGCTTCTTTCACTTATTAATTCTACCATTTGTCAGTCAAGAGTTAGTTACTGTTTATGAATTTTTCATTTAAGATTCTAATTTTGGGTAAATATTTACTGAGAACCTACTATTGCCAAGATGCTCGTGGACCACCTCCCCCAGCAGATGGGGGGTGGGGGAGCATAGAAAACAATGCTATCCCCATAGAACTTAAAATCTTGTTAACTCTTCCAGTATGGTAAATTCTCATATACTTTAAAAAGTATATGAGGAGGATTCCTCTCTGATCAACTAACTCCGCAACCCGCCTGGAAACTATTTCTTACACTTCAATCCTCTTCATGCACAGAAGGCCTTGCTTCCTTACTAAGAATATTCACCTATTCTCATGCTCCTTCCCTCCAGTTAAAGAGTGACCTTACCACTCTTCTCCGATCCAATCCAAGTCTTTCTATTTATGCTCAGAACAAACCCCATATTCCCCAGGAAACTTACACTGTTGATTATTTCATTTTCTTTGTATATTCAAACTACCCTCCCACTGCCCTCTAGACACACTCACGAATCTCTCCCAATTAAACATACACCTCACTCACAGTAGACCTCACCCACATTCAAGTCATCCGTCTTCCCAGCTAAATTTCTGAAACTTTTCAGTCTTCACTTCCTCCATTCCCACTTGTCCCTCAACCTGCTTCCAAATTCCACTTAAAGCTGTTAGCAAGGCCACCAATAACTTGTGGATAGATAAATGCAAAAGACATTCTCCTCTTCCAGCAAAACCTGAGACTCCTTTCTTGACTTCTATGATACAACCCTCCCCCTGGTTTTCCTATTTCTCCACTCGCCTCTCTTGCTGTGTAACAGCCATCCTTCTCAACTCAACCACTCTCTAAGCAGATAACATAAATCTACAACCCGTGTCTTCTATTTTCCAGATTGGAACCAACGCCCCCCTGGATGACCCAAAGGCCTATCAAATTCATTAAGTCCACAATTAAACTCATGCTCTTTTTGTCCCCTAAAAACTTATTTCCTTGCCAAAATACTACCATCCATACTGCAATATAAATCCTAAAGAAACTTAGGAACCATCTTGGACATGTCTCTTACCACAATATCCAATCCATCCCCTAAATATCTTTCCACTCCATAAACTTTTCCCCACCTCCATCATCCTAATCCAAGTTATCTTTGTAGACTCCCCAGACTAATGTAATGGCCTAACTGAGACAACACCATGACCACCACCCACCTCCACACACACAAACACACTCAGGTTTTTCCTTGCATGTATCATAATGGTTAGGTTAATTACCTTTTACTGAAGTTTCAAACTCCTTAAAGTTAGGCAAAGCACAAATCAAAGGTTTACATATAGTCCTTCCCCATCTTATTCCCACTGGCATCTGAACCTTACCAGGACAGGGTTTAAGTTTTAATCGTTCTCATGGCCCCAATATAGAGCTTGACATGCAGTATGTACTCCTCGAACTTTACCGAGTGAACCAGTCTGAAATTCACTGGGAAAAAGATTAGTTTTAAGTTTATATACGTAAGACTTTCAGTTCAACTTTTCATTTATGTTCCCGCTACCAAATGTTGAAGCAGTCAAAAAAGCAAAAAACTTTTAGAAATATATTATAATTTTGAATCTTCCAGATATTCTATTAATGGAATATAGTTCAAATTCTAATGACGTTTTATAGTTGAAAAACTATTAACGGTCATTAGATATGATTATTTCCATGTAAAAACAACTAAAGTAAAAGACTTCCTGAGAAATGGAATTCTCTTTCAATATTCCAAATGTTCATAGTTATAAAAAGATATTTCTCAAATACAAATGAATAAATAGCAACTACGCCATCATATGGATTATATTCTTCCTTGGAGAGGAAGTTCATCTTAAAATACTATTCCTTTTAAAATCAGAAGCAATATTCTGAGTTTTTCCTCAGTCAATTTAGAAAACATGTCCCCAGCTTTGTGTAGAAGAAACCACTCAGATGCTCTTAAAATGCAGATTCCCAGGATCCTGAGCCAAAAATTTTGTCTCAGTAGATGTATAATGATGCCCTGAAAGTAGTGACCACACCTGAAGAATCACTCAGTCATGTTGCCATTGGCTGAAGGAAAACAGTGCCTGTGAAGATCTCAAACTAGTCTTACAAGATACTATAAATACCATTGATGTATGAGAGGGAAAAAACTCACTCCTATTTTCTTCTACCTCTTCTATGATTCATTTTCATCATGAAATTATCCTGTGTTATGGTACACAATAAATGTTCACCAAATATTTCCTGAACTGAACTACTGAACTGAATTACCTTCATATAAGTCATATTGACAACTTATAAATTATACATTTGTTTAATGTAATTAAAGGTATTAATAGTCTACAATATCTCACAAAGCACTCCACTACTTCCAGATGTTCTAACACATGAAAAAGTGTGAAAGCTATTGCATTAAAAACTGAAAACTTGGCAGCAACTGTACTTTGTCATACCAAGTTTATAACATTACATAAATAATGTATTTAACCTAACATGAACATATAAAGAAAATTAACTCCTATCATGACAAAGCATTAGTCAGGAAGATTCAATTTAATAGCTTTCCCTAAATTATACTATTCTTGTTGGATGCAAAATGAAGACAGCCAACTCTCCTTACAGTGCAGTTTATATCTATAACAGAAATAACCTGATTCTTCTTGAAACAGCATAATGAAGCTAGACGTTTTCTTTTCCAATCCACCTTTTGGCCCCAGCTGCCTGTTTTTCCTAATTCCTTCTTTATCTGATCTATCAAACCACTTCCAAAGCATGATTTCCAGACTGGCAAACTCCACACATAAGGCTAAAGCAAATTCCTAATTCTTCTTTCCCTAAGTAAAAAGTTGCAAAATGAATATATAATGCTTCTACTTTTCTGTTTCATGTCCTACCTTACTAAATTCTGAACTGGATTCCTTATTAGAGGAAAAAAAAAAAAGAGGGCATGCCATCCTCCTTTCATATGTGTAACACAGGAGTAAATTCAATCATATAAAGAACATAAAACCTTACATTTGATAATATATGATCACCTGGTCAGAGAATAAACTGAAATGTATCATATATATATATATATATATGTATATGTAATAAGTAACAAAATCAAAATTATAAACAAGATTTTAACTGGAACATTTTCCACATACATAAAAATTATTATCAACATCTTGGGGCACCTGGGTGGCTCAGTCGGTTCAGTCCAACTTCAGCTCAGGTCATAATCTCACAGTACTTGAGTTCAAGCCCCAGGTCAGGCTCTGTGCTGACAGTGTGGAGCCTGGAGCCTGCTTCAGATTTTGTGTCTCCCTCTCTCTCTGACCCTCCCCTGCTCACACGCTGTCTCTCTCTCTCAAAAATAAATAAATATTTTTAAAAAATTTTTAATTATTACCAACATCTTTATAAACATTCATTTATATTCAACAATGTAACTAACGGGTTAAAAAATCAAAATTTTAAATGAACACTGGTGCTTTCATTCTCCCAAAGAAAAGTCTCTCAGCCTCAGAGAAAGGTATCTCTGCCACAACAGATACATAATCTCTGCCCATGTCTGTAATCCCAAACAAAACCTGGCACAGCCCTGGGAACACAGCATTCACAAAAAGGTAGAATAAAAAATGCCCCATTCTACCAAAGAGTTCCTTTCATATAAGAGTTAATTAGTTCCAGGGTGCCTGGGTGGCTCAGTGAGTTAAGCGTGCAACTCTTGATCTCAGCTCAGGTCACAATCTCACAGTCCATGGGTTCTAGCCCCACATCAGGCTCTGTGCTTACAGCATGGAGACTGCTTGGAATTCTCTCTCCCTCTCTCTGCCCCTACCCCACTCATGCTTTCTCTCTCTCTCAGAATAAATAAATAAACTTAAAAAAAGTTTTTAAAAAGTCTTTTAAAGTCCTTCAGTAATTGCATTATAACCTATATATACATAAAAGTAAAAAGAAAATAATAAAACTATTCTTGAGTCAGACACCAAACCAAGCCAAATGAAAAAGACTAAACAATACACAGTGTAGATTATCAATTCAAGACAGCAAAACTGAGCTCATGAATTTAACCGACGTCCACCCAACACTCCACCCCAATAGCCACTGAAATAACCAAAGGAATAAATTAAAAAAAAAAAAAAAAACCTGGGGAAAAAGTCTGTAGCCCACTGAAAATCACAGAAGAGTACCAACCATGTATGGACTAGGAAGTCGCTGAGTAAAAAGGCTGACAAAGCATTCATGTTGCAGATAATGTGCTAAGTAAAGTTCAATGATGGAGCAAAAAGAGAAGAGGCACTGCTAATGCCACAACCAATTGCCAACATTAAGTTGTAATTTTTTTTTTTTTACTTCAGCACTGAAAACAAATGCTTTAGCAGTAAACCTCCCTGTTTCCCAGCTATCTGACGATACTTTGTCCCTAATCTCTGCAGATCAGCAAACCAATGATCTAGCAATATAAAATTACTGCAAATCTAAAATTTTTCATTTTTTCATCTGGACCTGAAACATCAGAACAAGACTCCACACAAGTTCAAAAGAAACCACCTCTACCAGCAACAATGAGCATACACAGACACCATGCCATCATCACAATTACCAGCCCCCATTGCCCCCTTCCTGGATACCAGAAAAGACCCAGAAGCTAAAGGAGTGATTTTTCTATTAACTGGAGCAACATTTTTCCCTGGAAAATTTAATGAGAGAGAACAAACTTTCAAATATCATTAGAATTCTCAAATGCAGAAATCTCAAGTATAGAAAGTCCCCCAAATTTAAGAAAATGCTGTGTATTCGAAGAGAGAGCAATCTGACATAAGGGAAGACTGCTTTCAGCCACAAAACTGAATGATTTTTCAAAAAAATACAATAGGGGCAATAAATTGCAGATTGCACATGGCAAAAAACTAGACAAGCTTGAATATTCCTCACAGAACACAATTAAGAGAAAAGATGAAAGGGGCATTGTGAGAGTTCAGCTCCCAGAAATGACAGATAAGGCGGTTCAGATCAAATTTTCCACTGGAATGACTGGGGGGGGGAAAAAAAAAACTAGACAAAATAGAAAATATCTATGTGAAGTCAATCAAAATGATAAAGAATTAAGGGACCAATATCAGGAAAATGAGAAAATCCAAAGAGACAAATCTGGTATTTGAAGCTGCTTTTTATCTAGAAGTATCTGCAGATTCTAAAGGCCACTACTGCTGAAGAGCATGAAAAGATGAGCTTAGCTTCTGACAAATTCAATCCCTGAAGGGACAAAAATGAGTGAGGGCAGTCAAGGAAGAGGGTGAACCCCTTAAGCTGTGGATCAGGACCTCAATGGGCTACATCCAAGAAGTAAAGGTAAACTTAAAATATTTTTTTTAATTTTTTTAATGTTTATTTATTTTTGACAGAGAGAGACAGAGCATGAGTGGGGGAGGGGTGGAGAGAAAGAGGGAGACACAGAATCTGAAGCAGGCTCCAGGCTCCAAGCTGTCAGCACAGAGCCCGACATGGGCTCAAACTCAAGGACCGCGAGAGCATGACCTGAGCCAAAGTCAGACACTCAACCAACTGAGCCACCTAGGTGCCCCTAAAATATTTCAACTCATAGGGGCTGAAGCTCCATTTTAAGTAATTTCAAATCCAGCCCTGAAGTGATCTGACACTGTCAGTGTCTCTAGTATAACCACATATCTGAAGAGAAGCAATGGCAAATCCTTTCTGAAAGAAGATAGCATCATTCAAACTATTTCTATAAGTTTTCATACATAGTTCCTGGCCCTCAATCACAAACAGGTACATAAGAAGACAAAACAACCCCCAAATAAGGAGAAACAGCAGACATAAAAGCAAACATGCATGGGAATACATATGACAGAATGGGTTAAAGGAATAAAAATACAAGATGGGAGAATTTCAGCAGGAACCTAGATACTACAGAAGAAAAGAGAATGGAAATTCTGTAACTGAAGAATACAATAAACATAATTTAGAAATCAATAAAAGGAGTGCTGCCTCTGGTTGGAATGTAGAAAGTCACAAGAGACCATTGCCCTTACCCTAATAACCAAAACAGGGCAGATAAGCTACAAAAACCAGTCATTCTGAACCCATCAGTGTGATGAGGATTCAAAAACCTAAGTGAACTAAACTCCAACAGGGAAGAATATTTAAAGAGATAATGGCCAAGAATTTTCCAAAACTGATTAAAGTGATCCTATAGATACAAGAAGCTCAACAAGCAGGATAAATACAAAGAAAATCACAACTAAGCATGTCACAGTCACATTTCTGAAAACCATGGACAAAGAACAACTCTTAAAAGTGATCAAAGAGGGAAGAACATTATCTACAAAAAGAAGAAATTAAGACTTACAGCTAACTTCTAATCAGAAATGATAGAGCCCAGCAGACAATGGAATGGCAAATTTAAAGGGCTGAAAGAAAAAACTATCTACTAGAATTCTATACCCAGTGCTTCCCACCCCCTGCCCAAAAATTGAAGGTAAAATAAAGATGTTTTCAAACATAAAAAAACTGAGTGAATTCACCTCCAGCAGACATAACTCCTAACTAAATACTAAAGGATATTCTCTAAGCCTAAGGAAATGATCCCAGATAGAAGCTCAGCGATGGGGAAGGAAATGAAAAGTAACTAAGGAAGTTAATATATGGATAAATCTAATTGAATAATGACTTATGAAATAATAATGTCTTATAAGCCTTAAATATAAAGAGAAAATACGTAACAAGAATAACAAAAATCAGAGGTGAAGAACAAACAGAATTAATGTATTCTAAAAATCTCACATTGTCCAATAAATGGGAAAAGTAGTTAAACATACATTTGGGAACCATTAAATGAAGAGCAAAAGAATATAATATACATCCAGTAGAGGTGCCTGAGTGGCTCAGTCAGTTAGATATCTGACTCTTGATTTCAATTCAGGTCATGATCTCATGGTTCATGGATTCAAGCCCCGAGTCAGGCTCTGCACTGGCAGCATGGAGCCTGCTTGGGATTCTCTCTCCCTGCCTCTCTCTCTGCCCCTCCCCAACTCATGCTCACACTCTCTCTCTCTCTCTCTCAAAAATAAGTAAAAATTAAAAAAAAAGAATATATATAACTGGTAAGCTAAAAGAGAAACTGCACAACTGAAAATAATCAAAAGAAGGCAAGAAAAAGAGAGGAAAACACAGAACAGGCAAAGCAAATAGTAAATAATAAAATGGAAGCTTTAAAAGCCAAATATATCAGCCAAATATACCACTAATGTATCATTAAATGTAAATAGACTGATCACTCTAGTAAAAGGACAAAAACCATTGGACTAAATAAAAAAGAGAACCTAACAATATGCTACACCAGCAATATAAAGACTACAAAAAGACTGAAAATAAAAGGACAGAAACACTTAAACCACTAAAAAGTCAGCTGATAGGGCCATATTAATATCAGAAAAAGTAGACTTTAAGGTAAATAGCATGATTTTCACCAGAAAAAGATAATGTTCCAAATCTGTATTCATCTAATAATACAGTTATTAAGTGACACACACAAAAAAGGAGAAATAGAGTGTCACAGAGGAAAGACATAAGAGAGCAAATGTCTCTGGAATTCCAGAAAAAAAAAAGAGTATAGGTAATAAATAAAATTGTCCTACCCCAACAGAGATGTGTGCATTCAGAACAAAAAGACTCACTAAACAGAGAAATCACATCATACGGACATTTTAAGTTAAAAGAATTCAACCATATATGGTGAGAGAAAATGTGAAATAATACACACAGAACAACTCATTCTACCTGCCATTCAATATGAACATGCAATCTGAGACATGAACTTATTCTCCCAGATGAGCTCAGCTCCAGTGGGCCTTAGTATGAGCATCTCATCACACCACAGTTCTAGAGTTAAAAAAAAAAAATGTTTTTGAACAATATAAATGTAAGTGTTCCTCTTTGTTCATACTTAACAAAGGCAATAATCTGGTCCAATGCTAGAAAGAAAAACCATCTATACCCTACATACTGAGAGATGAAGTATCAACCTCCAAGGTGGACCTGTCTAAGGAATGTTAAAGGGAAATGTAATAATAGGCAGTCTTCACTTTACTTACAGACTTTAAATCTAATGCCTAACTAAAATGCAGCTCCACTGTACCAGGTTGAAAAAAAAATCAATTAATAAACTCCCACCTAGTCAGAGCCTGGTGAAATTTCTAGATCTCAAAGTCCACACACTAAAAAAAATTCTACAAATATACAGATTAAAAAATTAAAGAGATCTACTAGATATTAATACTATGTACAACATTAAATGAAGAGAGGAGGAAAAGAACTGTTCAGGGAGTTTTGAAAGAAAAAGACTATGACACAGGAATCTGATATCAAGATCAAGTTGTCGTGCATATGCAGAGGCAAATTTTAAAACTTAAATGTGCACAAAATGGAACTGACTACCAAGTTATTACCACAATGTTATCGGATACTTCTTACCCACAAATTTTAATGACTGACAAATAAAACTAATTCTGAAGCTGCAAAATCTCTACTTAACTACAGCTACTCTGAAGAAAGAAGTTCACTCCCCTACAAAGCTTCCACAAAAATGTTTTGAAAACAAACATTTCTTCAAAAGTGGAAAAAATTAACTTCTCAGAACTTCACAATACACATTATCCTGAAGCTTATTTTTGTAACTTTGAATAAACTTCAGACAAATCAATGTTTCATAAAAGATGCCTATAACATCTACCAGGAGATAAACAAAGTCTTAAAAAGCAGGTATGTAATGATAAGGTTAATTTTCAGGTGTTAAATTGCAATAAACACTGTCTCCAGCTTCTTTTTTAGCATCACAATCTTTACAAGATTATCTGGCCTACGACCTTCTTAGCAGGTGAGAAATCACCTCTCCACTTCATAACAAATGATAAACTTTAAAATAAAAAGAAAATGAACCTTTCAAGAAATAGTTTACTGATCAAGAACATTTCAACTGGTTTTGCCTTGACTCTGCCTTGACCCCTATTGTGCTTTACTTCATCCCCCTTGCCAAAAAAACTTACCCATCTAAAAAGCCTTCAAAACCAAGTCAAGTCCTACCTCCTCTAAGATTTTAACCAAATACTCCAAACTAAACAAATCCTTGTCCTCAACATATGCACCCTCATTTAACAATCTAATTATATATACAGCCATCAAGTAAAAATACAGAACAAATTACATAAGCACTATCTAATTTTCACGTATTTTTAGCTAGGCTCTCCATCCAGTTTATAAAATAAAAACAACAATAACAGTGGTTTACATTTAATGAATGATCAAGATAAACTAGGTTCTGTTCTAAGCACATACATAGATTTACTCATTCACCTTTTACCTCAGTCCAGCAGGATGGTAAGTGAATATATATACATATAAACATACACACATATATATATATATTTTTTTTTAATTTAAAGTTGTTCAGAATGGTGTTTGGAAGCCTCCCCTCTCCTTGCCTAGCACTCTAACCCAGGCTATGCCATGCAAGTAGGGAAAAGAACCAATATTACTTTTGCACTGTCCCATTTAGTCATACAGATGTTTGTGAATAAGATATCCACAGGTGAAATGAACTTTACTATGTTACATATCTCTGACTCTAAGTCCTTTTCTTCTGTAGACAGGGTAATATTTCCCTTCCTTTGGACACCCAACTATGCTCAAGTCTTTTTGCCCTCTGTTTTCTTTTTCCTTCCTCAGTGATATGATGTAGCTTCATGACTTGAAGCTCTATCCATATAATTCCTGAACCTACATTTCTTTAAGTTTATCTATCTATTTTGAAGGTGGGGAGGGAGGAGCGAGAGAGAGAGAATCCCAAGCAGGCTCCTCACTGTCAGCACAGAGCCCAATGTGGGGCTCAAACTCACAAACCAGGAGCTCATGACCTGAGCTGAAGTTGGACGCTCAACCAACTTGAGCCATCCCCAGTTGCCCCCTGAACCTACATTTCTAGCCAGGGGTCTAGTCATGTTTCTCACTTGAGCCTAATTCTGTAATATCTTTACAGAGATGTTCTGTTGGCACCTCAGGCTCAAGGTGTCCAAAATGGAAATCATACCCTGTCCCTCGAACTTGTCTCTCCTGCTACATTCTTAATCCATTTTCCACTTGAAACCACTTAGTACCTTGAGCCAAACTGACATTCAAGTATTTGATTAACTGAACTTACTCACTGTGAACCAAAATTGCTCGTCCTGTCTTAAAAGAGGTATTGGATCTGTTTCAATTTCTATTTTTCACTCAAATCAATGAATAAAATATTTAACTTATTTCCCTTCAAAATAGAATAGTTTGAGAGCTTACAAAACCATATTAAGTGAACATGAGCAGTGGTCAGCAGAAGTCAGAGAAGCAGACTGACTTGATTTCTCAGTTTACTTCTTCATTAAGTTGAAAACTGCAAGCAACCATGAGAGTTTTAACAATTATAAAATTTTAAATTGTTCCCATTCTTAATTATGTATTGTTGAATTTATGTTTATAAGTGAACCTATGATTCAAGAAATAATATAGGAATATGAACAAAAAGCCTGAATAGACAATTCTCAGAAACAAACCATGAATAAAAATCTGAAAAGATGCTCAACTCCATTAGCAATTTTTTTAAGTTTATGTATTTATTTTGAGAGAGACAGTGGGAGGGGCAGAGAGAAAGGGAGAGAGAGAATCCCAAGGAGGCTCTGTACTGACAGCCCAACACAGGATTCAATCCCAGGAACCGTGAGATCATGACCTGAGCCAAAATTAAGAACTGGAGGCTTAACCGACTGAGACACCCAGGCGTCCCCATTAACAATTTTAAGATATAAAATTTAAAGAGATAATACTTTCTTCACCGATCGAACTGGCAAGACTAATAAGTCTGAAAATAACTAGTATGCTGGCAAATGTGTGGGGAAACAAGCACTGTCTCACTTGCTGCTGACAGGAGAATAAGTCAGTCTTTCAGAGAAAAATTTGGAAAATAACTATCAAACATTTTAACACATGTGCTCTTTTACCCTACAATGTCACAACTACAGACTTTTTCTATAATACATTTGAACATATGCACAAAGACATTTGTACAAATGAGTTCACTGAATATGTTCACAATAAAAAAATGGGGAGCATCAAAATGAAACTGGCTAAATAAATTTTTAAAAATCTATAAAAATACCATAGGCTATCAAAACAGGTGTGATAAATTTATATGTACTCACACGGAAAGATGTCCTTAAAGCAAGCTGGAAGACAGTATGCACAGCACAACCCAACTTGTTAGTTTATATATATATTAATTATATAAATATTATATAGTTAAGATAATTGTACATATAAAACAGAAAGTCCATAGCTATCAAGAGTGATGATCCCTGGGGAAAAGGTTGAAGTGTATGATTTCCCTTTTTATTTTACATAAAAATTAAAAATTCATATACCTATTCAATACATATTTTAGCAACAAGGGTTAGAGATGCTGCTAGTAAAGATAAGTTCCATAGCCAGAGGGGCAGGGACCAGCAGAGCAGGAACCCTGCCCTGCCGCCTCACCTCTTCCTATGCACATTTCCTGTTCTCCCACCTCAGGGGTCAACCCAGCCCATATTAGTTTGAGATGAGATGAGACTCCAGAAATTTCTTTTTTCTTTTTGTTTTTTTGTTTGTTTGTTTCAGACTCCAGAGATTTCTAAGGGAAGATATATCTCCCAGTCAGCAACTACCTATAGTATGAGGGGAAAAGAAAGAGCAAGGGGCAGGCAAAATCCATTAGCGGTGACAGGGTAAGAAACTTTCCTTAACATAGCTGAGACAATTATTTCTGTTTAGGGGAGGTCTCATTTATAATCTTATTTTGAATCTTCCTCCTTACAAAGGACACAACTTGCTGTTGTTAAGGGGCATTCCCAAGATAGCTTCTACGCACTTTTGATCAGCAATGGAATTAGAAATCTGACAGTACAATCTGTTAGAGCTGCACGTGAATTTAAGGTAAATAGGCTCTAAACAAGGACCTTTGGGATTCTGAGAAACTTACCTACTTCGTTGCACAGACTTTGAAAATTATTTCTTTTACTCCCTAATCTTCAGTTATATTCTAGAGGTAAGGGTACATATTGGTTGAATTCTATGTAGGTGAGGTAGATTATTAATAAAGGGGTTATTGCTGTAAGAAGCATACCCACAATCCCTTGGATACTTAAGGTAACACTACATCAATTTAACACAATAACCCTGGGGCGCCTGGGTGGCTCAGTTGGTTGAGTGTCTGACTTTGGCTCAGGTCATGATCTCACAGTTCGTGAGTTCAAGCCCCACATCAGGCTCACTGCTAGCAGCCTGTCAACACAGAGCCTGCTTCAGAGCCTCTGTCCCTCTCTCTCCGCCCCTCCCCTGCTTATACTCTGCTCTCTCAAAAAATAAATTAAAATACTAAAAAAATAACACAATAACCCCACCTCAAACTTGTAACACATTCAATGACCAGCAAAAAAATTCCTTAAATTTTACAAAAATTTTAATGTTACATTAAAAGTTATGCTATGAATAAAAGGTTATCAATAAAACATAATTTGTTATTCTGTCCCTAAATTTGTACATTATAATGCTACCAACTTAACTATACCTTATGTATATAAGCTCTGTATGTATATAAACATATAATGTATATATGTATATAAATATAAATATATCTAAGTGATTTCTTTAATTCACTTACTCTACAGCTGAAAAACAAATATTCTGTATCCAATTTCCATGTAGTATCATGTTAAAAATTCCCTTTGCCCGGGACTTATCACCAAGTTTTACTGGCTATTACTGACCAATAATAAATCCTGAAAACCAGTATAATCAATCTCGGGATTCCTGAGGTCATGGAAGTAGCTGCACCCCCAGACAGCTCACTATTAGATTTCTCATATATTCAAACATTCCAGTAACCATAACACTTAGAGGAAATGAAAAATAACCCCCTCTGAGAATTCTAGTCTACCGACTTGGTAAAACTAAGTTAGGACTACTCTAACGCTATAGAACCAAAATTACGAGAAAAGTAGCACTATTACTTGATTAACAGTAATACAGTGATTCCAGAATTTGTACTTCCACCTACAGCAGTAATGACACTTTCTCCCTCCAAATTAAGTTATCTATTATCTCTGAGTATGTCTTATCTCTGCTATTAGACTAAGGCTTCCTAAGGAAAGAAACCATTAGTACAATTCACCTTAGTATCTCTACAGAGCATAATTAGCCATCAATATAATATTTGCAACTAGCCAAAATTACCTAAATTTTTAGTTTTGGCTACAGAAAAACTGACTAGAAAATTAAATTTAAAAATTCTTGTTCTAGGGGTGCCTGGGTGCTCAGTCAGTTATGTATCTGACTCTTGGTTTCGGCTCAGGTCATGATCTCATGGTTTCATGGGTTCAAGCCCCACATTGGGCTCTGTGCTACTTGGGATTCTCTCTTTCTTTCTTTCTCTCTATCTCTCTCTCTCTGTTCCCCCCTCCCTCTCTGCCCCTCCCCAACTCATGCTATCTCTGTCTCTCAAAATAAACAAACTTTAAAAAATAAAAATTCTTGCTATAAAATAATTTTAAAGGGCTTATTTTCATGGTTCATTTTTTAAAGTTTTTTTATGTGTATTTATTTTTGAAAGAGAGAGAGATACAGAGTGCAAGCAGGGTAGGAGCAGAGAGAGAGACACAGAATCTGAAGCAGGCTCCATACTCTGAACTGTCAGCACAGAGCCCAATGCAGGGCTGGAACCCATGAATTGCAAGATCATGACCTGAGCCCAAAGTCGGCTTAACTGACTAAGCCACCCATGCACCCCTTCATGGTTCTTTTTAAGAAGCAAAAAAACCACACATCTGATTTTCAGATTGCCAACTACCAACTCCTTTCAAGAAGAATTTAAGTACTAATGTCTACAATATAAAACATCCATTCCTCTCTCTCCCCTTTCTTTACATAAGGGAATCCAAAGGAGGAATCAAAATCGGCTGGTTTCAGTCAGATCCTTGGCAATTTACTTTGTATCACTTATAAGCCTAAGAATAAGCATCTAATGTTGCAAGTAACACTGCAACTTAAAATATCTCACAATTTCTTAACACTTAAATCTTCATTTCTTGAAATCACCAATAAATCCATTTTTACACAAAATCACACACAATCCTTTACAAGCAACTTAAAAGATTTCTCCAATCATATCCAACTTCATACCAGAAAAAAAAATGTACAATAACACGACCTCTAAAGAATGACAAAAGGTTAATTCTTGCATCCAAGAACAGAAATGATCAGTGTTCAAGCACAAGAACTAAATAGAGGTCATTTAGATATCCACCAATTTTATAGACTTCAGAGTTATAGAAACGTGAAGGTAGAAAGGACCTTTGAGATTACCTATTAATTTGGTAATTAACCCCTGCAGTTAACAGATGAAACAGAAAAGCTATAGGACCTGCATTTTAAAATAATGGACTTAAGTACTCAAAGTTCAAATCAGAGGTGAAACTGTCTTGCAAAAGTTGTACAAGTCCTAGTAAATGATATTATTCTTAATGATATCATTGCTCTTCTATAAAAAATGCAACCTTGACTCTCATATACACACAAAAATTATCTTTTCACCAATAACCCCATTTGTGGGGATCCAAAATATAAAATGAAAGACCACAGGCAGGAAGATGTCCATGACAGCATTCTTTATTATAGCACAATTCTAAAAACAACTTCAACATCCATAACAGGAGAATACCAGCAGAGGTATGCAGTATAATAAAGAGCATAGCTTTGGAGCTGAAAAGACCTGGATTCAAATGCCAACTTCTTCACATTTGTAGAATGGCTGGATATTACCATCTGCCTTACAAAGTGGCATAAAGAATCAAATGCATGTAAAAGAGTTTGGCAAAATGCCTATAGTTCAGTGACTGTTCAATAAATATCACTTTTATTGGTCACTATTAATGTCATATTCATTCACTGGAATATTACACAGACATTTTCAATAATGGCTACAGGAAAATCTATACATACTGGAAATATTTCCAACACATTGTTAAATTAAAAAAAAAAAATCAGGGTACCTGGATGGCTCAGTTGGTTACACATCTGACTCTTGATTTTGGCTCAGGTCATGACTTCATCTTTCATGAGATCAAGCCCCACATCAGGCTCTGTGTTGACAGCGTGGAGCTTGCTTGGGATTCTCTCTCTCTCTGCCCCTCCCCCAATCATGCGTGTGCACACACATGCTCTCTCCCTCTCTCTCTCAAAATAAATAAACTTAAAAAATGAATACACTTATTTAACAAAATGAAGTTGGAAAGCAATAGATAGTATGATCCTGCTTATGTGTAAAAAATAAAACTACACATACATATGTAAATGCAGGAGAAAAAATACTCAAAGTGGTTATTTATTGGTAAAAACGGGATTTGTTGGTAGAAGTGATACTTTAATTCTATGTTGTTTTACTTCAAACATATATTTAATTATTCTTAAAATAAATTTTTTTAAATAAAATTACTTAAGGGGAGCCTAAGTGGCTCGGTCAGTTGAGGGTCTGACTTCAGCTCAGGTCATGATCTCACGGTTGGTGAGTTTAAGTCCCACAGCGGGCTCTCTACTATCAGCACAAAGCCCTCTTCAGATCCTCTGTCACCCCACTCTCTCTCTGCACCTCCCACACTCACGCTCTCTCAGAAATAAACAAAAATTAAAAATAAATATTAATTAATTAAAGATAATGTAGCAACCAAAACCTGGCTGGCATAACCATTAAGGGAGAACATCTACATATAAAGTTGTACATATACTATGACTATAATGTAACAATGATGTGCCATATTAACAGAAACGAGAAAGAAATATACCAAGATTACACCAGTGGTTCTAAATGACCTTTGTCTCTATATCCAAAAAATTTTAATCAAAAAACTCTTTTCATTCTCAATGAATCGAAAATTTGGGTTATATTGTAATATCTTTCACTGGCTTGTGGTCCATGGCAAAGTCAATGTTTTAAAATCATAAACACTAGATTTTTCCTAACCTCAAGTAGCTAATCTGGTTAATCTGATCTTATCTATGGTCATTTCTTCTGTTCTCCTGTTACTGATGTGATTTTACCTAGAAGCCAAAATACCTACCGATGACACGGTAAACACCTCCCAACCACACAAAAATCACTAATAAAATACAATGTTTGGGAAAAGACTATTAAATAGAGCCCAAAGCCTCCACATGTAATGAGATTAACATTATCCCAATATTTGTTATTAATGTAGAGAAAACTTATAAAGAAACCAACAATGATCAATTAAGCCAACAGAAAAAAAATCTACACTTTCAAAAATTTAACAGAATTACCGTTTTAAAAAGTTCATAAAGAAATATTAAAACCATCCCACAAAGATACAGTACTTTACAGTTTGTAAGCAGTTTCACATTTCATTTTTCTGAGAATCCAGTTACATAAGCAAGGTATTATTCTTGCCTGCCTATAGCCCCCATCAGATACAAAAAGCATGGAACCAGGAGTCATATCCCAAATCCTCTGCCTCATACCCTAAGTCTTTTTTCTCTATCCCATATCCCATACTAGTTTTCATACGGTCTGCTAAGAATAGCCACATTTCTTATCTCCTCTGAACATTCCTCCTGGAAATCTACACTCTTTTATGCCTCATCCTGTTAGGCAAGCATCAGTCTCTATTTACAGAGGACTCAGTAAAATCACTGATCTTCCCAAAGATGACAAAAGTAATAAATGCTAAAACCATAGCATATCAAGAGGATGACCAAACTCACAAAGGGGCAGACAACTAGGTAATGTGAGGAGTGGCTGAAGGAATAAAGGACAATTAATTTAGAAAGGAGAAGGGGGGGAGGGGCTTCTGGGTGGCTCAGTTGGTTAAGCGTCCAACTTCAGCTCAGGTCATGATTTCACGGTTCATGAGTTCGAACCCCGCTTCCAGCTCTGTGCTGACAGCCTGGAGCCTAGAGCCTGCTTCGGATTCCATGTCTCCCTCTCTCTCTGCCCCTCCCCCAGTCGCATTCTGTCTCTCTCTCTCTCAAAAATAAACATTAAAAATTTTTCAAAAAAAAAAAAAAGAAAGGAGAAGGAGGGGAAAGTGACATTCCTACACACAAATGTTGTGATTAGACACATGAAAGGCCATCATATAAAGAAACCAGTTGTGCTATATGGCCCTAAGGGGTAGAAACAAAGGCAATTCAACATTCATTCAACAAACATTTACTGGTTACCCCCTCTGCCAGATGCTTATGCTACACTAGCTACACAAAAGGTAAATAAGAGAAGTCCCAAACTTCAAGAGGTTCAGACTACTGGAGGAGAAAAGAAAATACCACAAGACAAAAAGTACTCAAAAGCCATGGGAACACAGAGAATGAGGACTCTACCTCTCTTTGGGCAGTGAGATGGTAGAGAAAAATTCACAGAATGATGAATAGGAACTTCAGAAGTAGACAAGGTGGGAAGTGGCGTTAACAAGAAGAAAGGACAGCATGTCAAAGGCATGGGAACATGAAGCCCTGCAGTAAATCTGATGTGGCAGAACACCAGGTACACATTACAGGTGCCAACAGGCGAGGCTTTAAACTGGAGGATGGGAGAAGCCTGTGGTAAAAAACACAAAGGGCCTTCACAATCTCCAGGCCAAGGAGTTTAGACTCTAACACTCAAGCTGTGGAACACTAATAAGAGACTATAAGTAGGAGTGTGGCAAGCTCAGAAAAGGACATAAGAAAACTCATTCCAGCTGGAGGACAGATGTCTGGAGGGTAACAGTGGAGATAAAGAGATTAATTATAAGACCACTATTGTTAGTCTCAGTGGAGATGATGAGGAAAAGATTCAGATTCAAGAAAGATCTAGGAGGTAAAAATCAAATAGAAGTATTGGCTATAGGAATGAGGGACATGGGAGGGTCCAGGATGACTTCTAGACCTCAACTTAGGTGAATGGCAAACAGAGATGCCCAAGACAGGTAACACAGGAAGACAAGTCCATGCAATCATTCAAAAATGTGAGAACCCTGGGCCACGAACTGGTTTGTTATTGTCTAGAGAAAGGGGATGAAGGAAGGAGGAGAGAAGAGGAACAAAAATGAGTTTTACCTTCCGTATCGTATGATGTAAGGTGCCTATTCAGTGAAGCTACTGAGTCGTACATAAAGAAAAGTGGTCTAGGAGAGTCATTAGCTTACAGGTAGCAAGTGAAGACAAGCAGAATGAGATCAACTTTGATACCCAAATTTAATGAGGGAGAGAAAGAAAAACTTGAATAACAACTGATCACAAAAGTAAGGGATGAATTAGAGATAGGGTGATGTCAAAATAGGCCAGAGAAAAGGGGGGAAAAATCAAGAAGGGTGGGAAGGGTGAAAATTAAAGTTAAATGTACTGCATAAAGCAAAGTTTTACTAACAGAAGTTATTCAAAACAGGAATAGACCACCTTGTGAGGTAATGAATCACATCACCAAGTAAACAGTGCATACAGAGTCATCTATGCAAGATGCTGACAAGAGGATTCTTCCCTTAAGTGAGCAATTAGGCTACAGGACCTCTACAGAAAACCTCTGATGTCTAAGTCAAGGCTAACCTCACCACCATTGTGGCACTGCATCAAATACTTCTTTGCATTCTGACCAAGGAATGGAATACTGGACTACCCTAATAAAAGTTTTTTTAAAAGGTTTCTACGTGTTTCAACTAACTCATAAGCAACCAATACTGGATTAAAACTTCACTAATTCTGCTCTTGGCATACAGAAAGTTGCTGGACAAAGTGTGGAAATAGCTGATCTAGTCTACTTTATATTCAAACTGATTTTAGCTGAGCTGACTTCCTAACTTTCCCCATTCTTGCATCTCAATTCTACGGAATGGCCGTTCCTTAACCCTCACTCTGATTAGAGAAGACTTGCACTGCTCAGGCAGGCTGCTCTGCCCTGATGTCTTTCCTTAGGTCCCTACCCATCAAATCTCCCCTTCCTTCCTTCCTAAAATAGTGTGCCTAAATGCCTAATCATTTCTAACCCTCCACCACAGCTGACCATTTTCTATCACCAGTTCCTCCCCTTCTCTGTCCTCCTCAACGTGTACCCTAGACTGGAAAGCCACTCCATTTATCCTGTTGTCCCACGCTCTATAATTTTCTCCTTTTTCTACCAAATACCTCCATCCCCTACCACCTACTCACTGTAATCCCCTACAAAAAGGTTTCTGAGTCTACCCCTCTCCAAAAATAAAAAAATTAAAACCACTGACAAATGACATGTGATTTACTGACCACTTGTTTCAGTTGCCACTTACTCAGTTTTCAATTCCTTTGATCTCTCCACAGCGTATGACAGAACTGACCAGCCCCTCCTTATTGCCGTTATTCCTTTCACTTTTGAAATGAGGCAAGGTGGCTTGGGAAAAGCACTCTGAACCAAGAATCCGATCTGTGTACTGGGGCGCCTGGGTGGCTCAGTCATTTAAGCATCAGACTCAACTCAAGTCATGATCTCACAGTTCGTGAGCTCGAGCCCCACATCAGGCTCTGTGCTAACAGCTCAGAGCCTGGAATCTGCTTTGGATTCTGTGTCTCCCTCTCTGCCTCTCCTCTGCTTGTGCTCTTTCTCTCTCAAAAATAAATAAATAAACACTGAAGGGAAAAAAAAAAAAGAATCAGATCTGTGTTCTAGTTGCCACTATATCACTAACTAGTTGCGAGCCTCCCAGCCTCCAGTCCTACTCACCCTTCAGATCTCACTTCTCAGATACTCTGACACCCCAATAGGTTAGGTCCCTGCAGTATACACTTTCTCAAACACTCTTCTTCTCCTTTCTAGTGTTAATCACAATTACTTAATTACATAATCAGCACTTTAATGACTATCCTTCCCACCCACTCACCTGACTCAAAGCTCCAGGAAGGTAGGACACACATTTTAAGCAATGCCTGCACCTCCTCAGCACAAAATAAAAGCTCATCAGTTGAATCAATGTTGAAATAGATATTTCAACCACTTCTAACAGACTGCTTACATTACTTTCATTAACCTGATAGAATTATTAGCACTTTACTTTCAAAATTACTGACAAAATTCTAAACAAACTCCACCAATTACCTAACACATACATAATATGAACTACATATAAATTAAGAGCAAGAAGGAATTTGTCTTCCAAAATAGTTACATGTTACTTGCCCATCCCCAAGAATAGAAAGGTTGGATCAGTTACCTACAGTTCAGGCCCAAAATGTGTATTCTGAACTAGGTACAGGCTGAATGTGCAAGTGCAAGCTTGATACTAAAACAGTTATTTATACTGCTGTTTAGATAACGCCCATTGGTATTCACAGTTAAAGCTTTAACACTGACAAAAGCCATGAGCTAATAATATTCTGCAAGAAAATCAAAAGAAAGTTTATCAGTAAAGTTACATTTGCAGCGTGATTTTAAACCCTATTCACTATGAATAGGAAAAACAAGTAAAGGTTCAGCGATTAGAAGCTGCCACTTTCCCCATCAGATGACTTTCAAATGCAAATAGTTCAGATATCATACTAGTAGGTGAGAGTTTTGTCAAGTTTTGTGATATACCACCTTGGTCAAACAATTTAAACAGATTATATGCTAATTTGCCCTTCAACTGCTGCGTGTGTCCCGCTTCTTCTCAACGTATTATGCTGTGAGGTCTACAGGCAGGCTTGGCGTTTGGTCCATTCGCTCCCTTAAATAAACAGGGATGCAGGTAATTTCAATAATCAATGATATTTAAAAATAACACCTGAAAAAGGCTTTTCAGGCTAAATATATATATTGCCACTTGGAAACATAAAGTACTTAAAATCCAGTGTTTAGACAATTCCCTGGGTTAAGAGCAATCACCAGGCTGTAAATATCCTCGTAACCCCCAGGAAAGAAGAGGCATCTCATAACGGAAACACTAACAGATATAATCAGTTAGAGCGGTTCTCCAAGGCGCCCTCATAGTTAAGTCAACAACAGGGGTTGTGAGGAGGCAATTGTGCCCCTCTGACACCCTCTCTTCCGCAGCCTCGGGGCTACAATCCCCGCACGAGGAGTCCCTCGAGATCAGCCAGCGCTTCCCTGGGACTTCAGCTGGGAAATCCCTGGCCAGGGAAGGTGGAGTTCAAGCCCCCCCCTCCCCCTTCCTTTCCTGAAAATTAATGAATTGGCCATGCGATTGTTTATTTAATGAAGTGTGTAGTGGCCTCTACTGGTGCTTGTGTGAGCACAAGAATGTCCCACTCTTACAAGTGGGATGAGCCTGGGGGAGGGGAGGGAGGCGAGGGGTGAACCTGCCTCCGGGTACAAAGCGCAGAACTAGACCCGGGAGCCCCCGACGCGCCCCCGCGGCCGCCCCTCCCCCGGCGGCGCCCCCGCCCGCCTACTTCACTCTCCGCCCCGCGCGACCCCCTTTCTCTTTGGCAACCTGAGCCACGGCAGAGAAGTTCCTGCACGTTTCCTCCAGGATCCTAAACAAAAACACCGCAGCCGCCGGTGCGGGTGCCGCGCCCCCGCCCCTACCCCGTTCCTCTAGGGCCCGCGCCCCCGCTTACCTGGTGACTGCGGCGGGGAGCCGCTCCTGGCGGCCGCGGCGGGCGCCGGGCGCCCGAGCAGCAGCAGGCAGCAGAGCCAGAAGGAGGAGGTGCCGAGGAGTAGCCGGGCTCCCCGCTCCGCCGCCATCTCTGCCCCGCGAGCGGCGGCAGCGGCGGCGGCGCCAGCGCCGCGGAGCCCTCGCCTCCTTCCCTCCCGCGCGCTTCAGCCGGTCCCTCGTTGCAGGCTCGGCTCCCGCGGCCGCCGCCGCCGCTGCTCCGCCCGGCCCGGCCTGCGCGGCCCCTCTCGCGGGAGGGGAGACTCGGGGGCGCCTCCCTCCTGCAGGGGGGCGGAGAGGGGAGGAGAGCAGAGAAGGGGGAGTCAGTACATTCCGGACCGGGGGTGGGGGGGGTCGGTCTCCAGGTTCCAGGCGCCGCCACCCGCCGCCGACTCCGACTCCACACACCAGCGCGAGGGGGGCGGAGACCGCGGGCGGCGGGGGTGGGGGGCGGGGGCCCCGGGCGCGCACACCCGCGCACGCGCAAGCGCGCGCCTCTCTCGCCCGCACCCCCTCGGCTCCGCGAGCGGCCCGCCCCCGCTCCAATCCCGGCTGCCGCCTCGCCGGCCGCGGCGGCGGGCCCGCTCCCTTCCCCCTTCCCTGCCCGGAGCCGCGGACTGTCGCGGGGCGCGCGCGCCGGGCGCTGCTGCTGGCGTCAGGGAAACCCCGGAGAAGCGGATCCTCCTCCTCCCTGTGGCCGCCAGCACGCCGCAGCCCCTCGTCCCCGCGCGCCCCCGCCGCCTTCTCCTTGCCCCGGGGAGCAATCCCCCTCTCTCACCTCCCCTGACGCCTCGGGCTGCGGAGACCTGGGGCGAGACGCGCTCCGAGCCTAGACTTGTCCGGGAGGCCGGAGCGGGCGTGCAGCTCTCCTCAGCTTGGGCCCAGGGCCTCTATATAGGGCCTCAGAGGAAACCGAATGGCCTCCGGGAGGAAACCTGGGTGCACAGAGGGTCGGCGCGGGGATTTATGTGCTCGCCAAAAACAATAGCGATCCCGCCCGGCTCTTGCTGGGACCTGGCGCGGCTCCCGTGGGAGGGGGCCCACCGCGCCGCTGCTGACCTCCAGCTTCCAGGCCGGGCCGCCCTCGCCGCGCGTTTCCCCGGACAGGGCCGGGGCCCGCGCCCCCACCCGCGCCGCTCGGCCCGGGTCCAGGGAAGCAGGGCGCAGACAAAGGTGCCCGGTGTCCACCCCTCCAGCCCGAGCGGGGGCCCAAGGCTAATGCTCCAGCTGTAGCAAACCTTTTACCTATACCTCTGCGGAGCACTTCGCTCTCTCGAATCGAAATCACGTCTTTAGCCGGTAAACCGGGAGCGAGAGGAATGTGATTTTAAACACCTGGTCATCGTGAGGCAGCCCCAGAGTTAGGGGAAAAGCAGTTTG
The DNA here is from genome assembly GCF_027475565.1 of Acinonyx jubatus. Lineage (NCBI taxonomy): Eukaryota > Metazoa > Chordata > Mammalia > Carnivora > Felidae > Acinonyx > Acinonyx jubatus. The sequence continues at coordinate 32,292,916 of NC_069386.1, forward strand.
TAAGTTACACTGCTGATGGGAATACTGCTGTGGAAAATTTAAGAAAATCTCTTTGTGTGGTTATTCGCTTGAAGAGTCACGTCTTAATATGGTTTGGATTTTTGTTCACTGCCCTGGGTAGTCAATAACCAAAATATGTTGCTTGCCATAAGGTGGCTTTATTCTTTGATTTCCACATCTTTGCATGCCTTCTCGTAATTATTTTTCTTCAGATATTTTCTTTTATTCTGAAGTGCCAAAATAAGCAACGTAAGGCTTGCGTTAACATTAGGAGGGAAGAGCTCAGGCTCCTCGTAAAACCTCTTAGGTCATCAAAACGGTGGTATTAGGAGTCCTCATCCCAGTTCTTTGAAACAATTAACTCCTAAAAGAACAGACACGCTTATTGTTTTCCACTAGGGAAACAATTTAAATATCTTTTTGTTTTGGTTAGAGTTGTTAGCCAGCAAAATATTTTCCAAATACCCCTGATTGACCTGTTAAATTGGAAATAGATTACCTCCCAATTACTTCACAAGTATTTGCTTAATTAACCTTTAATACTCACATCATTATTCAGTTTTCTGAGATAATTAATGAAAAAAGCCCTTTGGAAACTATAAATTGCCTTGCAAATGTTAATTTTCAGATATCTTTTCCAAGTCTGAAAAATTTTCAATCGTAAAACTATAAAATATATAATGTGACTTCTAAAATGAAGCTTACATTTATCTCCCCAGTTGAAGAAATATGAGTTGTGGTTAATAAAGTAAACAGACTGATTTTCAGGTATGACTTCTGTGAACTGTGTCACTAATGTCTCAGCCTCCCCGCCGCCCCCGTGTCCATCGGGGTTAACTCAAAAAGTTTAAAGCACTTTCTGTAAGAGGGTGACTCACATCATGTATTTCTGACTTGTGATTAAATCACAATTTTGGTTAAACCCACTCTAATAAACCACTAATACATGGAGCCCCAAATAAAAAGTTACAGATTCTATATCAGTTCAAGAGGAAGTTCAAGTAACCCAAGCACACACTTGAATTCAGATCCTTCACCTTGTTTCAATGTAACTGACATTATAGATATTCCCTTTAAAAATCAGCATTTGAAGTCATTAACTTCTCTTTAGTAAGGCATCTCTGAGAGATTTTCTTAGGAATCTTATCACTTTCATCCTCCCAACAAGATTTTCAGCTAATACTTCAATCCACGTTTATACTGCTCATCAACATATTTTATGTAGTCTAAACTACTAATCTACGGAGAGATATTAAACCATTCGTGAAATTAACACTTTTTTCCATCTAAGTCAGACATGAGGCTTGTGTTCAAGAATAGTGCACAAAGAAAGTTTTAGAGCAAAGAAAACAGACTGGCCATTGTATGTTAGTATAAGTTATCAAAGTGCAGGCCAAAAATAACTAGACCGAATATTCCTGTGAAATTTTTTCTAAGTGTACTTTGATACAAAAATTAAATGAAAAATTAATAAAGCCTATGAATATAAAACTTGGTAAGAATCATATTCTCTACAGTAAAGGTATTATTTTCCAACTTTAGAGAGGCAATACATTTCAGTGTTTAATTGCTAGCAGTAATTAAGATTCTGTAGCTGATTCCCTGGCTGAATACCAGAATCCAAGGTAGAGAAGAAGAAAGCTAGCCCCCTGACTAGTAGATCCCAGTACAGAACACTTCCTGGTCTTGGAAAATTTTAACTGGGAGTTACCCATGTCATAAAAACAAAATTTCCTTCTACACAGGTGTTGACATTTTTACATTTGCCCTTTACATTTCACTAGGTAAGACTTTATTTCTCCCTTTCTCTTCCAAAAGCTGCCTGTCCTAGGGAGCCATCTCTAAATTAAGCCTAATTAAGGATATGTGCTCCTTAAGGACAAAGCACCTATACAGCATTAATTTTGCACATTACATGTTGCTTAATTAAACATATATCTTTAGTTCCACAACAATCTATTAATTCAACAAATATTATCGAAGATCCGTTGTTTGCCAGATACTGTGCTGGGTGCTGAGATTACAAAATTATTGGTTCAATCATTTAATATTTATAAAACACTGCGTCTCATGTTCTGCCCTGTGTTCAAGGAACGCAGTGGTGAGCCAGATAGACAAGGTTCCCAGTCTAGCAGGAAAGATAAACAGTTATAACAAAGAAGTGTGAAGAGTGTTATGGTAAGGAAAGATAAGGAGTGTGGGAAACATAGTAAGAGCATCTAACCTGACTAAACTGTTTGTGGGGGGAGAAGGAAGGGGTGGGTGGAGGGTTAGGGAATTAGGGAAGAAGCATCAGTCTCTAAACTGAGCCAAATGGAAGAAGAGGGGCAGGAGTTAGCTATCCTGCAGTGAGAAATTACATTGGATTTGCATTTTAGAAGGATCCCTCAGGCTGCTTCTTGAAGTGTAGGTTGGAAGGAGACAAGACCTATGAAACCAGTTTGGATTTTGTTAACAGTAGTCCAGGGAGGAGATGCTGGTGGCCTGGAGTAAAGCAGAGGGGGTTAAGAGGAGTGAGCAGATAAGAGAGAGATTTAGGAGATGGACAGAAACAACAGAGGTGTGCGGGAGACGGACCGGAGGCGAGTTGGACTCAGATTTCAGCTTGGGCGTCAGAATGAAGGTGGTGACATTCACTGAGAGGGGAGCAGATGGGAAGAAATGTGAGTAACTTTGGACAAGTTTAATTTAAAGTGCCTAAGGGACATCTAAGTAGAAATATCAATAAACTGTTTGTTATTTGGGTCTGGGGTTTAGCAGGGAGAACTGGGCTAGAGATGAGTCATCAACAGATGCCACTATGTCTAAATATAAGGCGCCTCTGAATAGAGATCGAACCCCATTTTCCCAATTAAAATCCATCCCCAATAAAACTTTGTCACCAGCTAAAATATATGAACTTTTAGAGATGTCGATGAAATAATTAGAGATCTACTGATGATATTTAATGTGTTAATTATGCTTACACACTTTATTTGGGAAATATAATTTTTTAAAATGATTTTATTGAAGCTCTTCACAGTGTTTTTATTGTCACCAGAGTCACATTTTGAGTCTCTGACACGGTTTCCCAAGACAGATGATCTTTACTTCCACCTAACTTTTTGACTTGATACCTGACGTTATCACTGGGAATTTTATTCCAGGCCAGAGTATCTAATCACACTACATCATTCATCCTGTACTCATATTAACTTATATATTTTTTCATAATGACTTTTAAGGGCTTGTTTACAAGGACATCCAACACTTGGCAAATTTGAAGGTGTTTTCCTGGAAGGAATTTCTAAATCGGTGTTAAATTTTTTGTTTCCTTTCTTACCAATTTTGTCAGATGGCTTCTATATGAACATTGAATGAGATTACTTCATGCTAATGCATATTCCCCCAAAGAGCATTTTGATGTTCAAAATAATTGAGAGAACATCCAGTAAGATGAAGGACTTTTTTTTAATTTTTTTAAAGTTTATTTACTTATTTTGAGAGAGACAGACAGCGTGCGTGGGGAAGGGGCAGAGAGAGAGAGGGAGAATCCTAAGCAGACTTCGAGTTGCCAGCGCAAAGCCTGACGCGGGGCTCAAACCCACGAAACTGTGAGATCACGACCCGAGCCAAAATTAAGAGTCAGACGCTTGACCAACTGAGCCACCCAGGCGCCCCTATGAAGGGCTTTTTAAAGATCGGAATATAAAATCAGAATATAACCCCTTTTCTAAGGGATTATTGTTGGGGGTGGGGGGGTTGCTATTACATTCCAGTATATGCAGTAATGCCAAGGAAATAGTTGAGATTGCCCCAGGAAAGTTTCAGACCAGAGAGGAAGATTTAGGACTAGGACCAAACCCAGGGAACACCAACACATTTAAGGTACAAAATAAGAAAAGGAACTTGCAAAGAAACAAGCAGACATATAAAAAGATAACCAGAAGCATGTAGTGTAACAGAAGCCAAGAAAAGAAAGTGCTTCAGGAATGCAGGAGTGGTCAATAGTGTCACATATTCCTGAGAGGTCAAGTAAGGTAGACCTGGAAAACATCTGTTGCCTTTAGTGATAAGGTGATCATAGACAACCTCAGCAAGAGGAGTTGTAGGGTAGAGTACGGTCACTTGATTGCTATGGTTTGTCACTGTGTATGAACATCTTCCTCAAGGTGTTTACCTATAATGGGAAGAAAGAGTTGGGGAATCTAGAATGGATTTTGTTAAGAGGCGAGTGAATTTAAGTGCCGATCCAAGGAGCCAATAGAGAAGGAAGTGTTGAAGATTCAAGAGAGCAAGGGGATAATTGATAGCTTAGAAGCAGTGTAGTAGATAATTTGGCAGCTGTCATTCAGCAAGGCCCATGATTATCTGACCTCAGTAGTCTCAAGGAACTAGCAATATGCAAAAAGGACTTCGCAGAATAGAGTTACACCCTGGCCCTGTGGTTTCCAGGCAGCTTTCAGCTGTATTTGAGCCTGTGTTGTCCTTGCAACACCTTAATGAAGAATGAAAATAAGAAACAACATCCTGACATTTGCTACCTAGTGCTCTCTCCTCAAAGGACAATGTGTCCCAATAGACAGCAGTCACAAAACAAGGCAGTCCAACTTTCCAGCAAGAGTGACAGGATTTTGTTTTTGGGTTGCAAGTGACAGAAACCCAACACAAAATACTGTCTTGAGCAGAAAGAAATTGTTTTTGGAAGGACCCTGGAATCTCAGGATGAGGATGCAGCCAGACCTCAGGAATGGAACTAGAAGCTGCAGCACCTTAAGGACCCCAGAAAGTCCTCTTTTGGAGAGTCTCGTCTCTGAACAGCTTTCTGAATCTGCCTCAGCTTCACATTTGTTGCAGAATAGCTCTGTGTCCTAGTCCACAGGGCAGAAAATGGCCACTGCCAACAATTTCCAAGTTACTCTGTTATACTCTGCTTCTGACTGTCAGTCCCAGTTACAAACTTCCCAGTGAAAGGACCACTTGCCAACCTTAGTTTAGGTGCCCACTCTAACCCATTCAGGCAGTAATATGGCAGCTCCCACTGCAACTAAGTAAATAAAAGAGGAATGTGCAACTCATGGAAAAGAGGTGCCAAAGTAATTCAACAGACATCTATTGCAGCTGGGTTCCATTTAGCACTCTATCCCAATTGTCCAACCTGGTAACTGGTGTTTAATAAATATCTTTCTAAGGCATACATATTTGATGTTGATATAAAGATTTATTGGGGCTCCTGGATGGCTCAGTCGGTGAAGCATCTGACTTTGGCTCAGGTCATGAACTCATAGCTCATGGGTTCAAGCCCCGCATCGGGCTCTGTGCTGACAGCTCAGGGCCTGAAGCCTCCTTCAGATTCTGTCTCCCCCTCTCTCTGCCCCTGCCCCCCCCTCTCAAAAATAAACATTTAAAAAATAATAAGGATTTATTAAACTGTGGAAGAGAGTTTAGATACAGATCAAGGTATTTGCTTGAGAAGAGCCAGAAAACAAAAAAGCAAAGATGCATATGTGCAGATAGGTTCAGACGCAAGAGGACGCAAAATTTATTTTTGAGGGTCTTGATAGTCTCCATGTAGTGGGAGCAAGGACTTCTGTGGCAAGAAGAGAAGGGGTGTGCTAAGGTAAGTTTAAGGAAAGTGGCAAATGTTTGGAAGAGTCACAGAGGGGATTAAAAGAGGGAAGTATACATGGGTTTAGCTGAAATTCTTAGTAATACATTTGTGATTTTTGCCCATCTAGTACCTTGAAGGCTATATATAGTAAGAGGAGAGAATGTGGATGGTTGGAATGACCCAGAGTTGGGGATTTCTAGGAGTGGATGAAGAAGTAAAAGGACAAGTCATTGAGGCACTCAAGGATGCTGGAAAGTGACTTATTAAAGTGGTAAATCATGTGGTCTAGTCTAAATAGGTAAGGAAATAAATCCAGAATGGGCAGAATGACTGGGACACAATAAGAGTGTCAACATATTGGAGCACTCAAGAAGATCCAACAGTAGATGTACTGTGTATGAGGAAGGAAGTAGGGGCATAAAAATGGAAGGTTGTGTATTTGAGACTAGAAGTATACTGTTTCAGAAGAGTCAAGGAAGCCAAGAAACTTGTAGGCAATAGTGTTTGGTGCATCACTTTCTGGTGCATGGCTTCCATGTTTTGGAAATGTTGGGAGTTTCCTTCTCTTTGCTGTGGATTCAGCTCTATCCGGTTTCCTGCCATGAAACTTGTATCTCTTTCTCTCTCTGTCTCTCTGTCTCTGTCTCTCTCTCTCTCTCTCTCTCTCTCACACACACACACACACACACACACACACACACACACCAAGCCACTTTCCACAAAGGAGTTGAAGTGGCCAAAACAATAGATTACCAGAGGAGCCGAGGAAAGCCTACCTCGTCTTCCTAGCTCTACACCCCTCCCCACCCACCCACCACCACCACACACACACAGTCCTCTCTCCAACACCAGGGAGCTGAATTGGATAACATAAAAACCTCAAGAAGCTCATTTATTCCTTTAGCTTATGTCCTATATCAGGGCTACCTGTGTTTTGGTCCCCTTCTATTAGCTCTGAGAAACTCCCAAGCCGAAGGCATTCTCAACCTTACCACTAATAGGAATCAATGGAATTGCTAGCCTATACTGGCATTTTCTAGCACTGAATGTTGCCATGCAATCTCCTCTCGGGTGGTGAAGATGGTGGAGAGGGAGAGGGAGGAGAGCAGGGTCAGTGTGGCTAAGAGACAGGCTATCCACAAAGCCCATGAGGTCACCCAGGGTGGCTGACATGGAGCAGTTAGAGTAGAGAGAAAGAATATATATAAGCCACTTGACTCTTAAGATATCTGAGAAATCACTCAGAGTCGATCATTATATAACACCAACGACAAAAAGACACTGAGTATGTGCCATGATTCTCAAAATCAAACAGCATCCTTGTTTTCCTTAGGAATTTTTGTCATGACCCCAAAATGTAAGTGAAATGGTGGGAAATGAGAGAGGGATCCCAGATGAATATTAACACCACCTACTGGTCACTTGAGATCTGAACAAACGAGGTCCACAGAAGTGACCTTGGGGGAAAGTTAGATTTAAAAAACAAAACAAAATAGGAGATACAGAGAATGCCTCAGCAGAGAATGCGTAAATGGAGGCATTTGTTTATAACCCAATGGGACTTCCAGGGGAACCGAAAAGATGTTTGGAAGGGAGGTTGAGCATTGAGAGCTTGCATCAATGGGGAGGAAGTGCAGAACATTATAAAAGGAGCCTGCCGGATAATGACCCCTGGGATGAGAGTTTCTGAGTTGGTGGTGACACTAAGCCAATGTACCATGGTGAGGACTGTGGCCTGGGAGGATCCCAGCCCAGCCTGACACAGCTTTGGGGGTTTGACTCAGTCAGTGGAGGCGAAACAGCCAGAAGAGGGCCAGTCTGTTAGCTGCTCGCGTGAGTGTTCTAGATTCTGCACACATACCCTCAGGTGGACAACCACAACCACAGCAGCTGGAGCAAGACTGCAGAAGCAGTAGTGACCCAGGGGCAGATGAGAGGTCCCTCCCCTCCAGAAGTTCAAGGGTACTGGTCTCAGGAGAGGTAAACTCCCTGACTTCGTGCAGGGATTCCCAACCACAGGGTCACCCAAGGAATATGTTTAAAACACACAAAGAAACTGCTGCAGCCACTCTGGAGAACAGTATGGAGGTTCCTCAAAAAATTAAAAATAGAACTACCCAACGACCCAGCAATTGCACTACTAGGCATTTATCCAAGGGATACAGGTGTGCTGTTTCGAAGGGACACATGCACCCCCATGTTTATAGCAGCATTATTGAGAATAGCCAATGTATGGAAAGGGCCCAAATGTCCATCGACAGATGAATGGATAAAGATGTGTTACATATACATATATACAATGGAGTATTACTTGGCAATCCAAAAGAATGAAATCTTGCCATTTGCAACAACGTGGATGGAACTAGAAGGTATTATGCTAAGTGAATTAAGTCAGTCAGAGAAAGACAAATATCATATGACTTCACTCATATGAGGATTTTAATATACAAAACAGATGAGCATAAGGGAAGGGAAGCAAAAAGAATACAAAAACAGGGAGGGGGACAAAACATAAGAGACTCTTAAATACAAAGAACAAACTGAGGGCTGCTGGAGGAGTTTGGGGTGAGGGGGGATGGGATAAATGGGCAAGGGGCATTAAGGAAGACACTTGTTGGGATGAGCACTGGGCGTTATACACAGGGGATGAATCACTGGAATCTACTCCTGAAAACATTATTGCACTATACGCTAACTTGGATGTAAATTAAAAAGTAATTAATTAATTAATTAATTAAAAAATAAAACATACAAAGATTCCTAGGGAAGAGATTCACCCCAATTCTCTTGAATTATAAACTCCCAGGGGTGGACCCTAGGAATATGTATTTTTGAGAAATCGCTAGATGGCTTCAGAATTTATTTATAACAGGAACTTAAGGCTGGTAAAGTCATTGAATGACAGAAGCAAGCAGTGACTCAAAGGATAATCAGCTTTATATATTTTCATATTCTTAAACCCAAACTTCTCTAATTGCATTAACATAAGCCAAGACATTAACTTGTAACTCCCTATACTGAGCACTTTTCTCTTCCTCCTCTCTTTTTCCTTCTTGTCATTATTTTCGTTTGAAATCATACCTTCTTGTCATTGGTGATTTTAAAAACCATCCCATTTGATGCTGAATTTATCAAATTTCCCAGTATTAAAGGAATCCATGCTTTGGAACATGTGGAAAATGCCCAAAAGTAAATAGAAGAGTAAAATTACCTATGTTCCTTCTTCCCACGCCACACTTAGTATTTGGCTGTATCTCTTTCCATTTTTATTTCTCTCCACAACGCTTTTTTCTATATTTGTAATTGCAATGTATACAGAAAAAAAACTTTGTAGTCTATTCTGGTTTTAAAAACTACACTAGAGGCACCTGGATGGCTCAGTCGGTTGACTGTCCGACTTCAGCTCAGGTCATGATCTCGTGGTTCGTGAGTTCAAGCCTCACATCAGACTTGCTGCTCTCAGCAGAGTCCGCTACAGCTCCTCTGTCTCCCTCTCTCTGCCCATTCCCTGCTTGTGCTCTCTCTCTCTAAAATAAACATAATAAATAAATAAATAAATACATACATACATAAATAAGACACTAGTTTTTAACTCTGTGAGAAAATAGCGGAAGAAAATTTGTAATCATACTATAAATAAATACATATTCTGCTTTCTTAAACATATATTCTGCTTTCTTGAAACTAAACTTATCATAACTACTTTGTCCTAAATTATTATTCTTAAAAATATATGCAATACTTGGCAATTTCATGTGAATAGATAAGTCATAATTGCCTACACCATTTTATTTTTTGTTTTGATTATTTATTTATTTTGAGAGAGAGAGAACAGGGGAGGAGCTGAGAGAGGGGGAGAGAAAACCCCAAGACTCATGGACTGTGAGATCATGACCTGAGCTGAAATCAAGAGTCAAGGCTTAACAGACTGAGCCACCCAGGCGCCCCTACCATTTTCTTATTGTTGGGTATTTGCCGTTGTTTATTCATTCCACAAATATTTATTCACTCCACAAATTCCTACTACGTGCTGGGCAGAGTTCTGGGGCCTAGAAATACAGTAGGGAAGAAAGTAGGCAAGTTCTAGCGAGGGGAAGAGTGGCAATAAATAAATAAATGTCAGGTGATTAAAAAAATGCCCACCCACCCCCCCCAAAAAAAGCAGGGAAAAGGGATAAAGGAGGACAAAGCTGCTATTTTATATAGCATGGTTAGCACAAACAATAGTGCATTGAGTACAGTGGTTCATAATACTTTTAAGTTTTTCAAATTGTTTTGCCAAGATACTAACTAAAGAATGACTGAATCAAGGAGTGTGAATACTATTCATATTTGTTGTACAAGTTACGTTTGTAATTACACTCCAAAGGGTTGGACCAACTTGTATTCCCACCTTTGAGATGGGATCACTGGGCATTTACACTATTTTGTAATCTTTGCTGCTTTGAATTTCTTATTGGTTTGAATGAGCTTTTAAAAGAGTACAAGTTTAACTTTTATCGTATTTGCTACAAATAACTTTTCCAGATTCTTGACTGACCTCTAACTTTGGTGGGGTGCTCCTCTCTCTGCATAATTACCAGTTGTCCCAACACTCTTTGCTGTTTTTTTCCCTCATACATTGGTTTGGGCAGTTACACTTATTATATATGAACATTTTAAAGTCTATCAGAATCTATGTCAAGGTTATTTATCTTCACTTACTGCCTATTTTGCATCAATACTGCACTGTGTAGTTATTTGAGTATGAGACATTTGAATACCTGTCAGGGCTAATTCTCCCTAATTATGCTTACCTTTAACATATATTCTTTTTGTTACCCTTTATGATTTATTCCTCTAGATAAATTTTATCCTAATTTCATAAAACATTCATCACAGTCTGCCCCCTACCATTTTTGTATTTTTGATGCTGTTAAGAATGGGATTTCCTTTTTCATCACATTGTTAACACATTATTGCTGTTATACAGGCTAGCTATCGATTTTTGTATATTTGTCTAATCCTACCATTTATTGAACTCTTTTTATCAATTCAATAGCTTTTTATGGCATCTCTTTGGCTTTAGAGATATACCACTTATTCTCCCTTACACAGCATTTCTGACAGGTTTTACTCTATGTTTTTGACTTTACCTGATGTTTTAGGATTTATTGCTGTTATGTTTCTATTTTGAAATACACCTCTTATCAAAATTAAACTATGCTCTTTGCTAAATGGCTTTGGCCTTAAGTTTTACTTTCTTGACCTCTGTTTGGTTTATTTGTGCTTAATATACCTTTGCTTTCCTTTTATTTGTAAACTTTATCCTTTTTGATGTTACATTGGCCAGATCAGTCCAGCGGCGAATTAAGAGAGAGGAGAATACAATTCACTGGTTTAGATTATCTTGGTCCCATGCTCCTCATCTCTTATCTAGGTAATGCAAGCCACCATTTCTGCCATTGGATTGGGGTCCTAAGTAGTCCCAGTTACAGTGTGACCACTTTTCCAAAGCACATATCCGAGCAGTAGAAGATTGATTTCATAGCCTCTGGATGAAGTGAGGGGAAAAGCTAGGAGATCGATAGCCTCTGAGCATGACATACTCCCTTTCTACAACATGCCCTGCAGTACTTATCTACAAGGCTGTCAGCCTCTACCTTGTGCCAGCTAAAGGCAGTAGAGAAGAACAAGAATCACTTAAGGGAACAGACTTTGCAAAAGGAACACCCTTCCTATCACCTCCCAGCATTCTCAGGGAACTGATGGTCAAAGTCCGACTCTCCAGGCATGTGACACTGATGGGCGCCAGTCCTGGATGAAGATTGTGTGAAAGACCAGCGCATTTCCCTGACAGCTAGAGGACCAGGAATGTCAAGATCTGTACATCTGCTTTCAGGACGTGGGTTTACCGTTTTGGATGGTTTTTAGTCCCTTACCAGCAGCTTAGAAATCAAATTACTCTGCTGAGTGCCAGAGGCCCTAGCTCACTGACTGAACCACTAAATCAGACTAATTGAGGCAACAAATATGCCCGAACTCTGCTTCCTTGAGAAAATGCAACCCTCAGAAGACATGACATTTGCTTCTGACCTGGCTGGACATATTGACAACTAGGCATTTCTGAGACTGCTTGTGATTTGTATTGATTAAAAGAAATATGGAATGAATTTTAAGAGTCCAAATGTACCTTTGCCCTGATTCAAACACAAACAGAAATACCAAATAGAAATTTGTAAGTAGAATGCAAATCTGGCGCAACTCGGTAACAATCGAGAGCTTTTATCACCTGACAGCAGCTTTCAGACCCATATGAAATGATTTCAGGGGTTTGGTGCGGTTCATAATGGGCCAAGTGTCAATGTCACAAATGCCTTCCAGAAATTATTACAGTTGTTTGGCTACTGTGTTGGCAGTCTGAGCAGGACAACTAAGAAGTATAATGTTACCAACAGCATACATTCCTTTCTTACTCCTAGCTAGATGTGGTGCTTTGAGGACAAAAATGAGGTGAGGACAAATAACTTTTACCATTTCTGTCAACTTGGCAGATATCTTCAGGACATTCAGTTTAACTCTTTTTAATCACAATGAAACAAACATTAAGGAAAAAATCTTAGAAAATCCCTTTAGTAAGTGGACTATAAAGTTAATGGCAAGAAGAAAGTCTTGTAATATAATGCAATGTGATATAATGCAAAAGGAATCCACCAGAAGTATGTAACAGCACAGAGAGGGAAGACGTTTCCTGAAGATTGCCATGCACCATGCTGTTATGTTAAGCAGGCTGATATTTTAATCAATGCTTAGGACCCTAAAATAAGCTCACACGATATTGAGATTTTTCTTTAAATGAATTATTCATAGACCAAATAGCAAATTAAAAATAACGTTATTGCATGATCCTTTTTGCCAACACAAAAACTCTAAATGAAGAGAAAGAAAGGGTAACCATGGCAAATAGGGTACTTCAGCTGTAACTCAAAAGAATTAGGTATTTTTTGTTCTTAGCTTTCCTACTCACTCAATTACTTTTGTAGATTATCCAAAATCCCTGTTATCTACATGTGCCAGATCCCAGAGATACTTCACCAGCTGTGAACAATAGCGTGGACCTGAACAACATAGACTTTGTGACTTTGAAACTGAAAGGTATTTTATGAGCAAGCATGATTATCTTTTAGGAGGTCAATCCTAAATACACTCCAGCTACCTTGATTGGCTATTAGGGACTGTTTACCCATTTTTGTATACCTTGAGAGAGAAATTCTCCTCAAGCACAGCTCTGAGGGGCAGCATGGTTGAATTAGAGGAGGACAGTGTAACTGGAATTAGAACACCAAAGCTTGGCTTCCAGATCTATTCTAGATAAGCTTGTTTATTATTACTTAATCAATTTTCAGAACAGGTAGACTGAATGCCACTGAGGCACAAGGCTTTATGGGTGAGGCTGAGCTGCTGATTCCCTCAGCCTTTGGACTGGCTGAGTGGCAACAAGCAGACTCAATAGTGTGCTCAACCCCAGTATGCCATGAAAATGGCTCTGCATACCTTCACCATAAGCACCTTTGCCGCAGCATTTTTGTCACATTTTTGCTGCATAACTAATTGGCTCTAGGGCAGTTTTGCCATACAAGATAAAATCATGAAAAATAAAAGAGGGCATGCATTAAAAAGGATATAAGGAAACATCAAAATGAACAACAAAATTAAAAAGACTTTATTGTGAACTACAAAATATTTGAGTACATTTACAATGTATACTGTAGATTCATGGAGATAGTGCACAAATAACTGATTTTATTTTGTGGATTGTACCTATGCACTTGTCTCCAAAGTCTTTTGTTCATAGTATGACACACTTTTTTTTTTTTTTTTGCTTGTTATTTGGCTCCTCGTTCAACATTGCATTTTTTCTTCCTTCTAGAATACATATTTGCAACCAAGGCTTGCATTGTGCTGTAAAAGCCTTCTACACTGTTGTTTGTTCTTGGCACATTGTCACATGTCCGCTGACGGATGTTCCAAAGTTCTATGGGAAATGTGGGTTCAAAACTCTGCTCTGTTCTATAGACCATTATGAGGACTACGATGTATACTCTATAAAAGTAAGAGTTATATGTCAGTGAAGAAATGAGACCAAACTGCCAACCAGTTGATGGAACCACAAACTGTCAAACCAAAGTGTTAATCAGTTATATTTTTTTTATCTTTTATGGCAAAATTGCCTTACGGCCAACTAGTTAAATGGTGAAAATGTTCGCTGAGAAAATGCTTGTGGCAAAAATACCAGATATGGTAAAAATATGACCAGTTTCTATAAGATCCATGATATTAAAAATACTGGATTGACTAACATTGACATTTCTCAGTCTAGACATACAAAGGCTAAAGCTATGGCCTTTGGGTGAGTATGTGGCAATGTAGGTTGTTGAGTGTAACAAATGTACTCCTCCAGTGCCAGTGTCCATAAAGGGATAGGCCATGCACATGTGGGGGCAGGGCATATGTGGGAATCCCTGGACCTTTCACTCAATTTCACTGTGAACTTAAAACTGCTCTAAAAAAAACAACCCTGTTTTAAAAAAAAAAAAAATTTTAATGTTTATTCATTTTTTGACAGAGACAGTGTGAGCAACAGAGGGGAAGAGAGAGAGGGAGACACAGAATCTGAAGCCGGCTCCAGGCTCTGAGCTGTCAGCACGGAGCCTAATGTGGGACCTGAACCCACGAAACGCGAGCTCATGACCTGAGCCCAAGTCCAACACTTAACCGACTGAGCCACCCAGACACCCCAAAACCCTATTTAAAAAAAAAAAAAGGAACAAAGCTTTTAAAAAAGCATGGTGTGAACACCGTGACAACTTGCCCTTCTTCGGTTTCTTGTCCTGTTCTCACTCTCCTCCTATCCATTTTCCTTATAGCCATCCTAGAGATTATTCTAAAACATGTCCTACTGAAATCCCACCAACAAAGCCCATTGTCTATAGGGAAATGTCTTCACATGAGGTGTAAGGTTTGTCTCACTCCAGCCTGTGTCTCCTTCTCCAGGTTCATCTCCTGTCATGGCCACACAAACCCCTGCAGCAATATTACGTGGCTTCTGGCTCCTTAGATACCCCATGCTTTCGTATGTCTCCATGCCTTTTCTGAAGCTGTGCCCTCTGATTAGAATGTGCCTGGCAAGCTCCAACTCCTCTTTTAAATTTCAACTCTTCTCGGAAGTTTTTCTTGCCTATAACCCCGTGCCCCCACAATTCCACTCTCATGTGGCCAACTGCTTCCTCTTTTTTGGCTACCCGTCCACCTCGAACACACTTCTGTGATTGCACTTGTTGCCATATTATGATTTGCAGGTCTGCCTCCCCAACTAGGGCAGGGACCACGCCTTATTTGTCTTGGTAATTCTGAGGGCTGGCGCTGCAGGCACTGGAGTAACGTTTTTGGGCAGATGGACGCACCAACAGATGGTTGAATGGATGAATGAATTCAGGTTAATGAGGTCTTGTTCACCAAGTCTCAAAACTCTGGTACCGAAGCTTTATGAACAAAAAGAGGTATAATTTCACATAATGTACACTTATTTGGTACTTGGCATGTCACAATTTATCTTTTTTTTTTTTTTTATTAATTTCCTGTTTCTCCCAAGAGATCATAAATTGCTGACACACACACCAGTGAGGTAAGTGGCATGAGACTTGATTCTTCTCAGACTTTGCGTTGCAAGTGTCTGATCTCTAAGACAAGTCCAGCTGCTTACTGTTCCAGGGGTCCTCTTGGGAGCAGCATTATTTACTGGTGGCTAGTTAGAACTGGTGACTAGTTAGAACCGTGTAGAACTTAAGATTATTGCAAAAACCAAAGGGCTGTCCGCCTTCTCATCTCTGGAGGCATTCACATGACTTAGTAAGAACACTCCCTTATCTTTACTCCTGAAACCAGAGTTTAGTTGAGTAAAGTAAATAGGGGTAAGCTTCTTCTCTAACTCAAAGCATCATTTCGGAATAGAATAACAGAATTTAATTAAGGATTTCAATTTCTTTTAAGTGATTGTGAAAAAACAAAAACAAAAAACAAAAAGAAAAGTGGTTCCTACACCAAAGGAAACTATCAGCACAAAATAGGATCTCAAACTGAGCAAGACTTATCTTTGTACTTCATTCTCTTTCTCTCAGCACTGGATGCTAGCACTGGGGTGATGAGAACAGTCTTGTCTACTGCTGTTCTCATCTCAGTCAGAGGCCCCAAATCTCAGAAGTGCGATTGGCTAGTGAAACAGGGCTTTGTGCCACTAAGCGAAGCCCTACGTGGCGCCCCTGTCAGAAAGCCCTCAGCTTTTTAGCCCCAATCAGCTCAGCCCTTACAAAGTCGTGTTTGGGGAAATAGTGGACTCTTTTTAAGCTTGCAGAGTTCCTGCTTTTGGAAGCATTTTTACTGCGATAGCTAGAAGAGTGCCTTTTTGAGTTTGGACTTCCTAACCTTGAGAAGGAGTTGACGTGCTTCTTCACTCAGTGTGAAATGAGCAGATGGTGTTGTCTCACTCCAGTTTGTTTTGCATGGACTGAGGCGGGGGCTGTGGGGGAAGGGATAAATGTGCTCCATCCTTGATTGCTGAACACAACTTATTGGCACAAAGAATCCACTTCACTAGCATTGGATCATCTATTTCTTAATAAGGACTGGTTCTTTACTTACTCCACTCCAGGCTGCAAGTTATTATCACCGGATTGTTCTCTTTCTCCAGAAGGGATTATAGTCTCATTACAGCAACAACACAGAACAAAACAAACAAACAAAAAACCACACAACATATTTGGTCTGCCCAACCTAATACCTGAAGGAGCTTACTGAGGGCCATTTGAGGTAATGAAAACCACCCAATACACACTTTTTATAAAATACGGGTTGCCCCTCTCCAGGCGTGTTCATCTCATTTTCATTTATTTCTATATCCAGCTCACCAACATCCAAAGATGTCCCCAGTGAACCAAGACAAGGGGCCTGATGACTGTCATGAAACAGTTGCTAAATCCCCAGTGACCCTCTGCTGGCTCTCTGTCTGGACTGCTAGGGAGAACATAGGCCAGAAAAGTGGTAGTGAGATCTCATCGTCCACTTTATCTTAGAGAACATTTGGACCTTCTACCAGGTTCCAGGTGGAACCCTAGTTGAATCTCATCCAAGGAAAAGGGCTCAGAGGGCTGGGGCACTGTCTGCTCTGTCAGCTGTCACCATGTGTGTGCTGTTTCCACCACACATCACTGTGATGCAGCTACAGCAACTTTTTGTGCTCCCAGCGCCCCTCTTTTCATTCGCCCGTACGAAAACCCCAGTAATTAACATACAATGTGCCGAAGATTTAATTAGGGAGAGGGAAGGAATCCTCAGACATCGTCATCCCCGTAAGTAAGCATCGCGTTTCTCTCTTAACCAGTTCTCTACCGTCGTTTTTTCACACCCCTCTAAATTCAGCTCAACTTGCACTGTCCCCCCAGTAAAAGCTTTGCAGGTAGTGGCCCTATCACCCTTTTTAGAAGGCGAGTTCGTAACCACCTAGTACTATGTAAGCCCATTCTCTGAGGGCCTTATTCCCACCCCATGAGACACTGAACAACATCTAATATTCTCCCTAGTGGGTAATCTTGTTAGTATAGTCTTCTTCACCTCCTTGTATCAGGTCTGGCCCAATCTCCAGAATTCACTGAGGCTACTTCCTACTTAGCTTATTTAACCTGCTACTACTCCCTACTCTCATCTCCTGTTTCATTGACCTCCTTTTTTCTCTGACCCTCAGCAACTAAGCCAGACTCACCTTGGCCCTTCCTTCCTTTGGCAGCTTGTTTTGGATGCCCTTCTTTAGCCAGGCCCACCAATTTTCCTAAGACAGGACCCAAGTACCATATTCCTCTTTAGGGGAGGCCCTGCTGCTTCCATCCAGCCGGGACCACTCATTGAGAGTGGTGGCTCACATGTCACCAGATTGCTGTCCTTAGATGAGATCCTAACGCAGCGTATAAGGAATTTGCAAACGTGTTCATCCCTCACCAGTACCTTTAAGTCTGAGGGATTGGGCCATAGTGGCCTCAGAGACTGACCAGAGAATGGAGATGGCCAACCACAGCTCAGCTCTGGATCTCTTCCTGGTCTGTGCTCCTGTTCCTTGTTGAGTTTAACACTTGTGTCTGCCTTGCCGGGTTGACAGCTGTCCATTTGGACCTGGCTCTGCCTCTGGAATGCTAGCCCTCAGAATCAGGGCCTCGCCTCTATGCTTCCCTGTCAAGTTTGCCACTGCTTTGGAGTCCCCTCTTTTGGCTTTGGTGGCCTTGCTTTACCTCAGCTGTGGAAAGGCCTGGGGGGCCTGCTTGGTGGGCATCTCTCATCCCCCCATCCTTTGCAGTCACCCAGGTGGCACAAAACAAATTCACAGTTTCCAGGGAAAGAACTATGAGGACTGACAAAGTTTTAATAGGTTTGCCAGGTGTCTGGTATTGAAGCAGACAATCTGGTGTTTTAACTTCCTGTCTAGTTAAAAAAAATTTTTTTTAAGGAAGCACGTATTTCTGGATAGTTATGAAGTAAAAGAACTATTTCTAATATATGTATATTGAAATGGGCAGATTAATTACTGAAATCAATTTTTACATCACCCCCACTTTCCCCTGAGACCCACTCCAAATGCAGTTTGGTTACTTTTATAGGAAAAACCCAGAAACCTAAATTATTGTTGAATATTGAATCTCCTCCCTTTTAATTTAAAAACGTGTTGTGCTCGCTTCGGCAGCACATATACTAATTTAAAAACGTGTAGTAACTTGCTCTGTTGTTTTTCAAAACAATATATGTATGTTAGGGAGCTATAGAGCTAGCAGAACTGTGTATTCAACCAACTATTTAGAACTGTTTTCAAATGTTTGGTTTTCAACAGAATGCAAAATGTGGTCTTTCTGCAATTTGTCTCCTAATTTTAAAAGCACAGATGTGTTTCGGAGCACCTGGGTGTCTTAGTCGGTTAAACACCCGATTTTGGGTCAGGTCATTATCTTGTGGTCCGTGAATTCGAGCCCTGCTTTGGGCTCTGTGCTGACAGCTCAGAGCCTGGAGCCTGCTTCAGATTCTGTGTCTCCCTCTCTCTCTCTGCCCCTCCCCCACTTGCACTCTGTCTCTCTCTCTGTCTCTGTCTCTGTCTCTGTCTCTCTCAAAAATAAACACTAAAAGAAAAAAAATTTTTAAAGTACAGATATGTTTCAAAGGACATTTAATC
The DNA here is from genome assembly GCF_027475565.1 of Acinonyx jubatus. Lineage (NCBI taxonomy): Eukaryota > Metazoa > Chordata > Mammalia > Carnivora > Felidae > Acinonyx > Acinonyx jubatus. The sequence goes on from NC_069386.1 coordinate 32,311,749, forward strand.
ATGATTATCATTCCTTTTCACTTAATAAGGTAGTTTCAAAATTCTATCTAAGACAGCCTACGAATTCTTTTAGCAATTTCCTCTGTTTTAAACTAAGAAGCATTTGTACCAAAAAGAGCTGGAACCTACAAAGCTTTGGGGCTGTTTTAAACTATACTGGTTTATCATTTTTTGAAAGCTTGCCAGAATATGTATCTTCTCCAGTTATAATTTTTTTCCTTTTTTTCCCCTCATTTACCAATTGAATAAAAGTTAAAAGGTCACATCTTTCTCATCCTATCACCAAAGTTAACATTTCTCCAATTACCCATAAAGGGCAGATGTTTCCAAAGAATTATTTATTGTTTATTAAGAAAAAAAGGCAAAGGCTGTAATAGAAGTCTCTGTGTCACACACATGAGTTCTTAGCAATAGCATTTAAGTATCCCTAAGCCCAGGGGGAGAAAAGGAAATCAGACAAATCATGCCACACTGACTATATTTCTAAGAATTTGTTCACCAAGTGCCTGCTAAAATGCATCTCTCTTGTGAATCTGAAGAATTGCTTCTTGTAAGTATCACCTTCACAATTCACTTGTTTCACAAATGTTTATTGCCTGGCACTGTTTTAGACACCGGAAATAGAGCAGTAAACAAAATAGAGAAAAATCTCTGTGTTTGACAGCTATGAGAAGAAGCTCTCGGTTTCTTTAACAGTATCAGCTTATTAAAAGTAAGTACAGAACATAAAAGATTACTAGAATCCAAAGAAATCCAGGCTTCCACAGCCAGATTGTAAATTTCTTTCTGGGTGGTACACTCCTGAAGGAAGGACTGAGAGGCGTTCATGTCCAAACTCCTCCTCTGCCCAGATCGATGTTAGTTAAAACCATCAATAATTTGTTGTAGCCGTGGATGGCCCGTATCTGGATGGAGAACATCTGAATCCTTGGAATGATCTCTTTATATAAATGACCAACAATTTTTCAGGTTTATCTGATTGTCCTCACACACCAACCATTCCTTAAACATCTCTGATATAAGAAAAAGAAGTTTTAGGAATTGAAACTTAATCAAGTGAAGTAAGGAAATATTCTCACATTGTCACACCTGTATTGGTCTTGAAAGAACAATGGCGAAGAAGGGTGTGAGTTATGGAGTAAACTGGGAGAAGCTCAGGGAAGTCCCATCTACCCACATTCCCCTCTCCCTATTACCCTCAAGCTATTTCTTCTACCCAGGTGTCTCGATGGGGGGGGGGGGGGCAACCCATCATTGGACTGGTTATTACCCTGTACTGAATTGCCTTCTCTAGGTATCATTTTTAAAATATGCAGATTCCTTTTGGAAGATTGTCACACTCTGTTAACAGTCACTGCATCGAGAAGATTGCAGGAAACACACACTTAAAGGGTTTGAACTACATGCTACACACTTTACGTGTCACATTGGTTAATTCCTACAATGATCTCTAAGAGTAAGTTTTCTCATCTTATTGATGAGGAATCTGGGGTCCAGAGAGGTTAAATGACAAACTCCCACATCACACAGCCTTCGATGCTGGAGCCAATAGTCAAAAGTGACCTTTCTCTCCCTTAGTCTGAATTCATTTATCAAACTCTTTCCTCTGTGGCACACAAAACCTAAGTAAGGATAGCCTTGAGAGTGATGACTGCCTGGCAAGAGGGTTGAAATTGAGGGGAAAGAACAGAGCAATGAAATGAGAGACAAAAAGGAAACATTATGCTGACTTTTCAGTTTTTTGTCTGAGGTCAGATTCAGCACAGGGCTACATTCTTACTGCTTTGATAAAATTCCTGATTCTCAGAAATACTGACTTGGCAGGACCTTAGAGGTCATCTAGCCCAACCCACCATTAAAAGCTTTATTCAGTCATTAACTCACTTTATTACTGTTGGTGATCTGGGAAGGAGTGTCATTGACTTGGCAAGTGAGAGCATTTCTCTGAAACACAGTTTTCCACTATCTCATCATGGGCTTGTCTGGAGAGATTTGATTTTAAATAATAAAAATTCTTTACATCTCTCACTTTTCACAGTTGTCAAAATGCTTTCACATACACTATGCTCTTTAAACTCTCATTTCTGTAAGGTAAGGAGGGGTGGCATTTTACAGTGGCAAAAGCCCAGACCTTGGCCAGGTAGATCTGGGCACAAATTCCCACTCGGTGACATACCACTCATGTGAACGTGGAGAGATTATTTCATCTCTTTGAGCTTCCTCTACAAGTTGCTTTTTCTTTAAGCCTCTAAGTCTTCATCCGCAAAGTGGGGATGATCATATCCCCTACATGAGGTCGAACTGAAGTGTGTGTAAAGCATTTGCTGGTGGCAGGTGGCAGGATTGGTTGCTTTTCTCTTTCTCTTCTTTTTTACTGCTGAGGAAGCGGTGGTAAGAAGGAGTAAAGCAATTTTCCCAAGATAAAACAGTCAGTGATTGGTGAATAGAGGCCAAGCCCTTTGACTACAATTCTGAGGCTCTTTGTGCTATCCCGTCCTGCTTAGAATAACTTCCTCCTCCTTCTCTGCCCTTTTGATTTGTACACACCTTATCCTTTTACCGACTCCTGATTTCTTTGTAGTGTAACCGCTTCTGCAACCTTTCTCCACGCTAGGCCTTCTGTTTTGCTGTTTCGGCCCCTTGCATTTCTGTGCTCCCACTAGTTTCTATGCATACTGCCTCTGGCTAGTTTCCTGTGTGTTTCATATGCTCTTTGGAAGTTCAGGACAAATGTCCTCAACTCAGCTGCGTACCTCGACTGAGAAATCTGGTTCTCATAGATGAGACAGGGCAGCTGTGGTGGCATCCAGGCAGATGGGCTCCTGGTCCCCTGGCTTCTGGTGCTTGAGTCTGACGTGCTACCAGCTGCCTTCTGGATTTTGATTACTGCTCCCATGGCACTGCAGCTTTCCTAACGTTCCTCTAACAAACTCTGATTTAAACAGTCCTACACTCAGCCTTTCATGTACCCTTATAACACATGGAACTGGTGCAGCCCACAGGGATGCCCTGAAATGAATCACTGCCAAAGGATTTGGTGCTTTTAAAGAGGTCATTCTTCCATGCCTATACAGAAATACATGTAAGTCTTAAAAACTATCTTTATTTAGGTCATTTGAAATGCACGGTCACCGTGTTGCACAGAGGGAAAAATAAATGTGTATGCAAGCAGATTTATAGTATAGCATGCATACTTAACACACGTATTTATGCAGAACACATAATAAAAAAAGATACTTGTCACTCATTTCCTTTATCATAAATTCAAGTAATACAATTGGAATATTACCTAACCCAGAGAAAATAGAGTTCCATAGATCTGAGAGAATTCTCAAGAGATCATCTTGTCGACCTGCCTAGCCATCTGTAAGCAGAGGAAATGTCTAAACTTATCGGAATTGAGAGTTGACGTTCCCTTATTGAAGATCCCTATTCTGCTATGAAGTTGTTTACATATCTAAAGTTGTTTTCTTACCACCAAACAAACAGCCTCTTGGGAATTCCCGCAAATAAGAAGGATCATACTTATTTTCCTTCCCATGGAAGGCGTTAAGCATATGATCTTAGAAAACTTGTCAAGAAACTATGTCACATACTCCTTGAGTCCACAGGGCCGACTCTATTTCCTCCAGGCTCCCCTCCCCCCTGCCCTGAAGAGTCCTCACATGCTTGCCCACCACAGCCCAGCTGGTGCCAGGCTGATTGCCTACGTGGTACCTCTTGTCCGTGGGACGGACCATTGGTGATTTCCAGAGATCTTAGTTTTCTGGGAGGGCAGAACAAAAATAAATTTAGCTGTTGGCAACAGTTCTATGCTTTTCTGAGCCCCCCATTGGAATGAAGACTCTCACGGTCCATTGTAAACCAGCTTCACTCTTATCCTTTATTCATTCCCTGCCCACCATCCCCACCCACCCAGAGCACTGGCCCATCCCTCAAGGAACAAGAGAATAAAATAGGAAGGACGAACTTCACAGTGAGCAATGAGATAGTCTCCTTGATCCTGAACGTTCAGTCCAGCATACCCCTCCTCACACCCTCTTCCGGTCCTCTGACTGGTCCCTCCTCACGCTGAGCAAATCTAGAAAATCCAATCCAAGCAAAGAAGACAAAGCAAAACTGCAGACCACATGTGGGAGCCTGTAGCACACGAGGACCCTTTTCTTCACCCTGCCTCACCATCCACCTGGATGCTCTGCATGCTTTTAAATTCCTTTACACAGTTGCCAGAATTCATTTGAAATGGTAACCGGGGTTTATCTCCCCTTCTCTGGATTCCCATCTGTCTGGGGGGTGGGGGGTGCGGGGGGGGGGGAGGTGTGGAAAAAAATCTGTTGTAGAGTTACAAAATATCAAAATTTCCCCCCAATACTTTTATAACATACTTACAAACAACATTGTAAGAAAGAGGGAAAAACAAGTATGCATAAAGAACTGGCTTATCTGTTGTGTGAGCTGATTATAGAAAAAGAAATCTAATTTTATTTTTTCTGTGAGAAGAGAGGGGAAACAAATAGGTGATATTCAGCCTTAAGAGTTGGAATCTACAACACCACTGGACAAGCCCTGTCCTCACCAGGAGTATTCACCTCTATCTGATACAGAAATTCCACCCCCAAGGATTCTTCCAGAGCCCCAGGAGCCCCCAAGACTCAAATATCCACTCTCTGTGGACCCCAGCCACTGGCTCAGTACTGATTTGGGACACACTTGCTTGCTCCTAGTCTCCAAGCCTAGTGAGAGCCCCATTAACATCTTAATGTTTCTTTTTTACTTTTTAAAAAAAGTTTATTTATTTATTTTGAGAGAGAGAGAAAGAAGGGGAGGGGCAGAGAGAGACAGAGACAGAGACAGAGAGAGAAAGACAGAGAGGGAGAGAGAATCCCAGGCAGGCTCTGTACCGTCACCACAGAGCCTGACGCGGGGCTCGAACTCATGAACTGTGAGATCATGACCTGAGCTGAAGTTGGACGTTTAACCAACGGAGCCACCCAAGCTCCCATCATCTTAATGATTCTTATAAATAGGAGTACACATTTTCATTCTTTTATCTTCTCTTGTTTCTCTTTCTTAGAGCGCCTCCTCTTCCTGGTCAGAGCCTGGCACTTTGTCAGCTTCTGTCTGGCCCGGTCCAGCCCAGCCTAAGTGCCCCACACCAAGCCCATTACTCACATTCTTGGTCTTGCCTCTCAGGAGCTTCCTGGGTGTTAACCTGGCTCCATAATGTTTTAGCAAGAGAGTAGCACAGCTGATCTTTGATGAGGAGGATTGACTACCAGTAGAGTGAAGAACCCAAGGCCATAGGGAATATGTCTTCTCAGCTTGACTCTATCTAGATTCCAGTACTTCCAACTGGACCGTGAGAGATCCTAACCTTGCATTTAGTCTCCCCCAAAGGGAGAAATGAATTGTGTCTGTATCAGTGTGCTAGGGCTCTCCTAACAAAATACCACACACTGGATGGCTTAAACAACGGAAACTTATTGCCTCACAGTTCTTGGATCTGGAAGTCCAAGATCAAGGTGTTATCAGGTTTTGTTTCTTCCAAAGCCTCTCTCCTTGGCTGCGTTCTCACATGGTCTCTCCTGTTTGCACGCATGCCCATGGTGTCTCTGTGTGTATATCCAAATTTCCCTCTTCTTGTAAGAATACCAGTCAGATTGGATTAGGACCCACTCAAATGACCTCATTTTAACTTAATCACCCCCTTTAAAGGCTCTGTCTCCAACTACAATCACATTCTGAGGTAGCATGGCTTAAGGTTTCAGCACAGGAATTTGGGGAAGACAAAATTCAACCCATGACTTCCAACATGAAGTGCTCTCAGTGGGCAGATTTTATGCCATACGGCACCTTAGAAGGCAGGTGCTGTGCCCGGCTCATAGGTGGTTGCCTTTAGCTTGGCATCAGTGTCTGGTAAAGCCAGTTATGGTGAGGGCACTGAGTCGGTTTCACTCAAACCATGTCATAAGCGATAGTCACAGACACAGGAAAGAACCGGTTTGGGCCACTTTCATTAAAAGGTAGCTTCAGGTGTGGCAGGTGTTTTTAGACTCCTGTAGCACAGGCTACATGTGGCTGCCAGCTGCTGGCACTCTCTCAGGTGTCCCTCCCTCCCTACCTACCGAGCCTCTGGGATCTGAAACCAAGACTGTGTCCTCCCCACCCAACCTCACCTCTGCCCTCTCCAGCCTCGAACCAGCTCTTACATCACTGTCTCACCTGGTGTGACTCTTCTAAACATACACACAGCTGCCTCGAAAAAAAAATGGCAGCTCCCTCTGGTTTCCTGGTCACGCACCCCTAGACCTCTCTTCCATTAATGCTTCTTCATAAACCATTTATTTCTCTGGGCTTCTGACTTCAGTTCAACTCCCTTACTACTGCTTTCAGATCTCCTCTCCTTAGCTCATGAGTCCCCGGATGTGTTTTCCTAGTCACACTTGATTGGCCCCCAGTACCTCCCACCCATCTCCTCCCCTGAGGCAGCCCCTTCCTCATCAGTCTGGGACACGGACACAAATCTACACAGGAACACCTTGAGCACAAAGGTGTGACGAGCCTGGTTAGCGCAGGGAAGAGGGTTTAGCTCTTGGTGAATGCAGCAGTGAAAGTTTTGGCACAGCTGAAAGACTTACAACCTACACGCTTTATAATTCTCAGGGGGACCCAGAGAGTAGCTGTATTAGTCAGGGTTGTCCAGAGAAATAGACCAGATAGCTATAGATATGGAGATATATATATATATATATATATATACACACACAAACATACCTGTGTATATATATATATATATATATATAAAGGTCTATAAAATGAGAAATTGGCTCACATGATTATGGAGGCTGCAAAGTCCCGTAATCTTCTGTTTGCAAGCTGAAGCCCCAGGAAAGCCAGTGATGCGACTGAGTCCAAGTCCAAAAGCCTGAGACCCTGGGGAGCCGTGGTGTAAATCCTAGTCTGAGGGCAGGAGAAGATGAGATGAGACATTCCAGGTGAAAGAGTGAGAGCGAATAAAAGGGACAAATTCTTCCTTCCTCCGCCTTTTGTTCTATTCAGCCCTCAGTGGACTGAATGATGCCATTCACATTAGGGAGGGCAATTTACTGAGTCTGTTGATCCAAATGCTAACCTCATCCAGAAACATCCTCACAGACACACTCAGAAATGTCTAATATAGGCACCCCATGGCCAGTCAGGGTGACACATAAAATTAACCATCCTGGTGGCCTTTCTGGGTTTCCACCTGGAAGGGTAAAAAGTGGGTCATCCTCATGTGTGACTAGATATGTAGGCATAGATAATTTATTTGGCAACCTGCTCCCTTAGGCATGGGGAGAGTTAGTCAGGCCCATGCTGGGAAGGAGGAGCTAGAGGGACAATGAGACTCTTTTCTGAAATACCCCTAGCCACTGATCAGGTGGTTAGGTTACGCCTAGGTTAAGAAAAGAGTCTTGAGCCCAAAAGACCTGGGCAGGCAACTTCCTTCTCTCCTGGGGGACTCTTAGCCTGCTTTCCTCCTGGAGCTCAGATGATCCAAGAGCATGCAGACTGGCCCCCCTGGGAACAGAAAGCCAAGGAGTTGCCTCCTTCCTCCACTTTGAATTAGAGCCTCACCCCAGGCTCACCCTGGGGTGCCTTCTGACCTAGACTCGGCTGCTCTTGCTAAAGTCCTGGTGCTGTTTGAAAAGAAAAGACAGGTGAGCTGAGGTCCCACCTGGTAACCAGGACTGAATGCAACATTTGCTGAGAGCTGATGCCTGTTCTTATTCACCCCTCTGGCCAAAGGGCCCACTGCTCCCAAGCTGAATCTCTAAGCCTACAGAACCATGTTTATTCATGGAGGAAGGAGGAGAAGGCATCCTGCAGAGAAACTTGGCTCTCTGGGTTCCACTGCCCAGCAGAAGGCTTTAAGTTCGCCCTTCAGGACCCAGGGGTAGTGGGTGTATTTTGGTACTTAGGCTGGTCATGAGAAAATCTGGAGAATACTGATGACAGATTCCTGGGGCTCTTAGGAGATGTGGACAATATTGTCAGGGTGACCCAAATCCTGGAGTGGCCTCCTTGAAATGGCAAAACCACCCCCACTCTATTACATACTTCTGAAGAAGTACAGTTTCACCCGATCTTCAGTCCAAGGTGTTAAAAAATTCCTCGTAACTTATTTTGTTTGAATTATGCTTTTGTCGGCTAGGCATCTTTCCTCTTGGAGAAATGCCCCTGTGTGATTCTGGGGAAACTACAAACCCTGGGGCCCTGCCTCTTGTGTCACAATCCCTAATGAGACCCTTTCTCCTGGGTATTTTGAGTCTGGAGCTGGAACACAGAGAGTCGGATGACAGGTAGAACTGAACGTCCCCCAAATACTGTCACACAGGAGGGAGGCAGCAGCTCCTTTGTGTTACCCATGAGAAAACAGACTCAGAAAATTAAATATCTTTTCCGAAATCCCACGCTAATAAATGGCAGAGTCATGGGGCGCCTGGGTGGCTCAGTCTGTTAAACACCCGATTTCGGGTTAGGTCATGATCTCGCGGTCCGTGAGTTTGAGCCCCATGTCGGGCTTTGTGCTGACAGCTCGGAGCCTGGAGCCTGCTTCGGATTCTGTGTCTCCCTCTCTCTCTGCCCCTCCCCACTCATGCTCTGTCTCTCTGTCTCTCTCAAAAATAAATAAACATTAAAAAAAAATTTTTTTAAATGGCAGAGCCAGGATCTGAACCCCAGGTCTATGTTATCCCGAAGCCTGTGTTCCTCTCATCAAAATAACCTCTGTTTATAAAGGACTTATTTCCACTTTATATGATGAAGAAATCAGGGGGAAATGGTTCCAGCGCTTGCCCACTTCATTCAGTGAGTCAGATGCAGAAGTATCTACGAGATTCAGTTCTTTCTCATTTATATGCATAGTATCATGATATTCCATCTCCCCACCTTGCTGTAATTCCCCGCAGCGGCTCCTCATTGTGTTTCTCACACATCCTACTATTAGTCAATGAAGGGTCTTCGGTCTTTCTCGATGCACACTGTTCTCAGGTTTCAGGTCTGCCCTCGTCTTCACCTCCATTAGACAGGCACTGTCCTATGCACGTCCTCACCTTTCTTTTCTCGACCAATTACCGTGGCCCCTGGAAGTCCCCCCACCCCACCCCAACTGCCTCTAAATGCAGGCTGGAAGCCAGAGTGTCCCGGTAAATACTGCCATTGTTGTTGCGTTTTGTCACTGGACATTACGCTGTGCCCAAATAAAGCGTGTCTGCCGAGGGCACTGGAACCTCTCTTCAGAGATGGTTTATTTTCCTACGCCCCACGAGCTTCTTTCTTCCTGATGAATCAGCAGTGCCGCTTTGCTCTCAATGCTCCGGCAGTAACAAGGCACAAAGACTGTCAAGCTTCAGCCCATAAATGACTCTAAATGCACCTATTATTCCACTGTTTTTCCAGCTGATTCTCCTGAGTTCAATACTCTGTTCTAGGCAGGTGTATGCATCAGTATATCTTGCTGAGGGCTCACGGGGTTTGAAAAGGCGTTTGATTTCTTGGGTGTGCTGCATGCTTTGGGAAAACCAAACCATACCAAACAATTCTTATTTGAAAACCAGATTTTTTTTCATAATCCTCAAAGGGAAGACTTAAATACAGTGTCAACCTCGTCTAATTAGCCCAGGAGTACATGTCAGGCTGTTTCTGTGAAGATAAAGTGCAGAAGAAAAGACCTGCCTGGCACACCTCTCGTGGACTTGAAAAACACTTTCAGGGCCGTGCGGCCGTCCACCCCGATGATGGTAGAAGCATTGGAAGGTGTGCTGCAATTTAACCTCACTTGAGAGCCATCATTTCCTCTTTGGGGTCTCAGAGTCATGATCAGATGTGCTTGGGTTAATCCTTGCTGTCACTTCTCAGCTTCCACCATGGACTCCCCCAACTGCCCCCCCCCCCACCCTTTTTAAGTGCCTGACTTTCTAGGCACTATGGGAGGGAGGAGACACGAGAAATGGCCAAATAGATCCCTTTCAAGGGCCTCTCAATACCAGTAATGTAAGCAGATTGTATCACTGGTGGCTGGACCCTGAAGAGAATTTCAATTCTCACAGAAGCAGACGGAAATAGGCTTTTAAAATCCTTCCTCGCCGGATTCTAACCTGCTTGGGAGCTGGCTGCCCACTTTTGCTGGTCTCCTAGCAACCGAGCCCCTTCCTCTGCAGGCACGGCTGCCGTCCACCCGGCCAGGCTGGGGAGAGCCAGCCTCTCCCTGCTCTCCCGAGCACAGGGCAAGGATGTCACCGAGGGAACGGGTGTGAGCACTTGGAGAAATTGCTAAATGGTCTGTAAATTCACAGTGAGGACGACAATCTAAATGGGGCCACCTTTCACACATTTTTCAGGGGATCTTGGGATTTAAATTCATCCTTCTGCTTCATTCCAATAATAGCTTGCATGGGTGGAATGCTTTGTATTTTACAAAACACTTTTGCATCCATTACCTCATGCAATTCCCCACCAGAGCCTTGAGAGACCTCCACAAGGAGGTAAAGGGAAAAAGATAGGGAAATTTTATGAGTTCTCTTTGAGATGCTTTTAAAGAACCCAAGAAGAAACTCGAGGTCATTGACTTAGTATGATAAAAAAAAATATGGGGAAAATTCCAAACATCAGTCTATTACTATTATTATCATTATTATTATTACTATCAGTAAGATAAGGTTCTGGCCAGCTAACCTCTGTCTTTGTGCCCGGGAGTTTGAGGGAAGCCCAGGAAAGGTGACGGATTCTCTTCCTCCTTCCTGCTTTATCATTCTTGTCGCCTTCCCAGAAGCCGCTACAGGTATTAAAATTGATGGAATTCTCTTTGTTTCTAACAGCCTCATTTTGAGTTTTACCTCTAACATTCTTCCCTTCTGATCAAAAGAGGAAAAGAAGAATGGAGAAGTTATTATTAGTATGCTAGACTAGTCTGCTCAGGCTTCCACAACCAAATACCTCAGACTAGGTAGCTTAACCAGTGGAACTTATCTCTCACAGTTCTGGAGTCCAGAAGTCCCAGCTCAAGGTCTGGGTGGGTCGGGTTCTGGTGGAGACTTTCTTCTGGCTTGCAGACAGCTGCTTCTCACGGTGTCCTCACATGGGGGAGAGAGAGCTCTGGTGTTTCTTCGTCTTCTTATAAGGGCATCCATTCCACCAACTTTCCAGGCCTCACTTAGCAAAAAAATCCCATCTCTAATGCAGTCACTTGCAGAGCGGGTGGTGGTGGTGGTTAGGGCTTCAACGTATGAATAGGGAGGAGGGAAGCTCAATTCAATCCACAGCAAGCTCCTTCATGCTCCTACCAGATAGAGAGACAGAGTGAAGAGAGACTTCTCACCTACTCAGAAACCCTGCAGAGTCCCCCTTGGCTGAAGAGGGAGGCCAGTCTTTAAACTATGGGTCAGGAAATGTGACCCATAAAAATGTGTGATAAAAATCTGTTTGTGTCTCCCTCTCTCATTTGTGGATTGGAATCCTTTGAAAGAAGTTACTGATACTCTGTCTTATAGCATCTTTATCATCTTAATGGTGTTCAAACAATGAGCATGATTGTTCTAAAACACTCTGCTAGTAAAGACAGGGCCTAAAAATACCATAGAGGAGGTTGCTCCTATCTTCTTATCATAGCACAGTTATCAGCAGCCTGTTCTCCTTGGGAGACATGTGGTAGCTGGAGATTTCCGGGTGACCCCCTTTACCACCACCAGAGAGGGCAGCAGCTGCAGCCATGGCGGTACCCAAGAACTCCAGCAACCGGGAAGCCCAGACAAGGAATCTTCCAGGACACATATACTCCCTCACTCTTGCCCTGGCAGTTGATGTTGACTTCTCCCTATGTCCTGGTTGTCAGACTGAGGGGGGAGATGAGGTCCTGGTTTTGCAGCAGCTGTAACAGTTTTCCATCCTATGATGCAAGGCTCTGGAGAGACATAGGCAAAGTCCTAACTTCACAGGCTTGTGGTCTTGAAAAGAGAAAATTCAAGATATCTAGGGATAAACCTAACCAAAGAGGCCGAAGGTCTGTACTCGGAAAACTCTAAAACACTGATGAAAGAAACTGAAGACGGCACAAAGAAATGGAAAGATGTTCCATGCTCATGGATTGGGAGCACAAATTATCGTTAAAGTGTCTGTACTACCCAGAAATCTCCACGTTTAATGCAATCAAAATACCAACAGCATTTTTCACAGAGCTAGAACAAACAATCCTAAAATGTGTATGGAACCACAAAAGACCTCGAATGGCCAAAGCAATCCTGAAAAAGAAAAACAAAGCTGGAGGCACCACAATTCCAGGCTTGAAGTTATATTATAAAGCTGTGGTAATGAAAACAGCACAGTACTATTGCAACAACATGGATGGAGCTAGGGAGTACTATTCTAAGTGAAATAAGTCAGACAGAGGAAGACGAACACCATATAATTTGATTCATATGTGGAATTTAAGAAACAAAACAAATGAGCAAAGCCAGGTAAAACAAGAAAGAGAGAGAGAGAGGCAAAGCAACAAACAGAGTCTTAACTTACTTGATGGTTACCAGAGGGGAGGTGGGTGGGGGGATGGGTTAAATAAGTAATATAGGTCACTTGTGATGAGCACTGGGTGATGAATGGAATTGTTGAATCATGATATCGTACACCTATAATGAACGAATATAACACTGTATATTAACTATACTAGAATTAAAATTTTTAAAAAGAGGGGCACCTCATGGCTCAGCGGGTTGAGCACCTCACTTTTGATTTGGGCTCAGGTCATGATCCCAGGGTTGTGAGATCGAGCCCCGTTGTTGGGCTCTACTCTGAGCATGGTGTCTGCTTAGGATTCTCTCTCTCTTTCTCTCTCTCTGCCCCTCTTCCCTGCTTGCATTCTCTCTCTGTCTCCAAAAGTAAAAATAATAATAATAATAAAGGGGAACTACAAACATAATTTAAAAAAAAATTTTTTTAACGTTTATTTATTTTTGGGACAGAGAGAGACAGAGCATGAACGGGGGAGGGGCAGAGTGAGAGGGAGACACAGAATCGGAAACAGGCTCCAGGCTCTGAGCCATCAGCCCAGAGCCTGATGCGGGGCTCGAACTCACCGACTGCGAGATCGTGACCTGGCTGAAGTTGGACGCTTAACCGACTGCGCCACCCAGGCGCCCCCAAACATAATTTTTTAAATAAACTTTTAATTTTGGAATAATTTCAAATTTACAGAAAAGTTGCAAAGATAGTGTATATCCCTCAGCTAGTTGCAGTGTTCCCTAATGTTATCTCACATTACCGAGGTATACTTGTCAAATTAACAAGCTGGTACATTACTATTAACGAAATTCTTACTTTTCTCAGATTTTACCAGGCTTTCCACTACTGTCCTTTCTCTGTTCCAGGATCCAACTTGGAGACCACACCGCACTTAACTGTCATCTTCTTAGGATCTTCTAATCTGTTACAATTCCTTAGCTTTTCTCTGTCTTTCATGCCCTTGGCATTTTTGAAAACTAGTGGTCAAGTATTTTGTAGAATGTCCTCAATTTTGATTGATGTATTTTCTCATGATTAAACTGGGGTTATGGAGGTTTGGTATTTTTTTTTTTTTGTCTTTTTCTTTTGTTTTTGTTTTTGTTTTTTGGGGAAAGAATACCACTGAGGTCATGTGCCCTTCTCATTATCTGGTAGCCACATGACATCACTGATGATGTGAACCTTGGTCATGTGGTTGAGGTAGTGTTTGCTAGGTTTCTTCACTGGAAAGTTACTGTTTCCCGTCTCATACTCTTTTCTTTGGAAGTGAGTCACTAAGTCCTGCTCATCCTGGGTGGTGGGCGATGAGAGGGGAGAGGACTTACATACATTATTTGGGAAGACTTGTCTCTTCTCCCCTATTTATTTATGAAACAGGCATTTTTTTTTAAGTTTATTTATTTTTGAGAGAGAAAGAGAGACAGAGTGCAAGCTGGGGAAGGGCAGAGAGAGAGGGAGACAGAATCTGAAGCAGGCTCCAGGCTCTGAGCTGTCAGCACAGAGCCTGACACGGGGCTCAAACCCACGAACCCGTGAGATCATGACCTGAGCCGAAGTCAGATGCTTAACTGACTGAACCACCCAGGCGCCCCTGAAACATGCAGTTAAAAAATTACAATAGACACCATGTAAATTCAATGTTTCTGGTCTGAAACAGCAAGATCAAGTACTCTCAGACAAGAGCACCAAAAGAGAATAAAGACATTGAATGCTGACCTAAATAATATATGAGAGAAAATCATAGCATTTTGAAATTTATAGTGAAGACTTTTTTTAAAAAATGCTTTAAATTGCACTGTACCAACAAAAGAACAGAGTCTTTAACTACTTTATAATATATCCTCACTATTAGAAAGGATCTTGAACTCCAAGCTGTCCATTGCAATGGGCCTTGCTAAGGACCAGAGATTACTTCTGAATTAAGGCTGCAGAGGGGAACTTTGAGGGCAAAAATGATATTGTCTTTTGTGAAATGTGAATACTAATTCTCAGAGCTATAAAGAAAAGAAAAGGAAAGATACAGCTCCTTCACAAAACAGACTACAAGCCAGAGATAACCCTTCTCCCATCTAGAAATATAGAAAAAAAAATGTAGCATGTGATACAAGCATCCTGGAGGTTCTCTTGAAGAAAGAGTGCCTCTTTCCAGCTTGGGTTGGAAGAGAGTGCTTGGCTGGATTGGCAGAAGCCAGTTGTTCTTTGGAAAAGTCCAACAAGGCAAAGGACCAAGCAACAGGGAACCAGAGGCTTCCTGGATCGGAGCAGAATCCGTGAGGAGGCTAAAGACCAACATTCATTCTAAAACCAAGGCAGAAAGAGCAACAACCAGACAAAACAAAGCCAGAAAAACATTTTTAAAATATTTACTTTTAATTTAAAAATAAAAACAATATACTGCAAGAAGAAATACAGTCAAAGGGGTATATACAATGAGAAAGAACTCTCCTTTTTTTAAAAAAAATAATGTTTATGTATTTATTTTTTTAAGAGAGAGAGAGAGAGAGAGACAGAGAGAGACAGAGAGAGACAGAGCACAAGCAGGTGGGGGACAGAAAGAGAGACAGAATCTGAAGCAGGATCCAGGGGCTCGAACTCACCAACTGTAAGATCATGATCTGAGCCAAAGTCAGATGCTTAACCGTTTAACCAACCAAGCCACACAGGCACCCCAGAATTCTCCTTGTTCCAAATCTCTGGAACCTCTAAAGGCAACCTCTATTAATGGTTTCTTATGTTTCCAAAGATGCCCACTGCAGCATTATTTGTAATAACAAAAAGGCTACAAGTTAGTGAAGTGCCCATCAGTAGTGCACTAGTAAAATAAATTATGGTTCAGGCATACAATGGGAGGCTATATAGACATCACAAAGAATGAACTCATTTTACAAGCGCTCACATGGGAAGGTCTGCAGAATATATTATTAAGTGAAAAAAAAGGAAGATATGTAGAGCATGACTTGTCTTTCTGATTTAGGTCACACGAGCCTCATTCAAAAGTAGTTGCCAGAACATCACCATGAGGACTGGTCTTCTCAGAAAATGCATGGAAAGAAGTCACAGGCTTGGCAACAGTGTGTTGGAGAAGACTGTCCCTACTAAAGTGATATGACCACTAAATATCACTAGAAATGTTGCCCTTGACATTAACATGGCACTCCCCACTATAACTTACAGCACACTGGAATAACCTGTTATGGATACTGTGCTTCACTGATTCTAAAACACTTTTTTTTTTAAGTCATATTTGACAGTGCTGGAATCAGGATGTGTTAGCCAGGTAGCAGTTGGTAAGGGGGCTGTCATTGCCCACACACGCACAGCAAGATTTGGTCAGGGACTGGGAAGAAAATCCAGGAGCTATTAGTGAAATTAGTGAAGAACTAACTCTTTTTTTAAAAATGTTGCAACAGCAAGGATGATGTGTGTATGTGTGTGTGTGCGTGTATGCGTGTGTGTGTGTAAGGAGGGGAAGAAACAGTCTTCAACTCTAATTCGAAAAATGATTTTGAAGAGGCCAATTTTAAGTGTGAAAAAGTTTTAAGAATATCGTAACCAGTTTGTTTTGCTCAGGTTTTTTCCTTTTTTTTAAATGTACACACGAGAGTACTGTAGAATAAAAATCTGTGTCTAAATAAGTTTAAAGAGGTCTTTCAATAAGTATAAAAAATTCAAGTGAAAGCAGCATGACAGAGTTGAATGGACATCCTTCATCATTTCTTAGCAGAACATGAAACAATGGTATGTCTTACAAACAATGGGATTTTAGATCCAGCGAGAAATGGGGAGTGTTTCTTATTTAAGAAAAAGGACGGCCTGCTGAGGGATTTGGAATACACAGCTCATCTCTCTAATGGGCCTTGCTCATAAATAAATTGGCCGATTTTCAGGCACCCTTTTATACCTCTGAAAAGGCTTGGATCTGAAAAACATTGTGTGGGAAAGGACAAGCAAGAGGTGTTTAGTTGAAGCGAAAGTCTTCCTTATTTACCTACAATTTACTTTTTTCCCTATAACAAGAGTATGTTAACAATCATCCATATGTTAATTTATTTCTTTGTAGCGAAATTTCCCTGCTTTCATTCCTGCTTGGGGTAATATGGGAGGTTACTATGACCAGAACCTGTATTTTGCTAGTTCGCCCCAACTGTGATCTCAGGACCCAACTACAAAGTTGATCCTCAATTGGCAAGCATTTCTGAGTTTACCTGGGATGTCTCTCGCCTTCGGAATGAGTTAGGTCCACTGAATGAGGTTCTGTTATTCCTCCCCACGCCCTGCTTTTTGGTCTGATATCTTTCCACTGGGAGTGCTTATATCTACCTGGCACTGGCATTTAGCCAGACACTGCTGCTGTTGCTAGTATGCGGTCGTCCTCGGGTTCTACTGCAAACTGGGGGGAATAACTATCTCCCTCTCTGGCCTACACTGTTGCTGTGTTTTTACTCCCCACTACTCACTAGAAATGGACAGTTAGTCTAAATAGAGCCAATCAAGACTCTTCCCCAAAAGTTTTGAACTTGGAGAGCTCTAGTGTCTGGAGTGGTAAATCCGGCAGCTAAATTTCTAGAACTGGTTTGAGACAAGAAAGCCAGCATACAGAGAGAAGCAGAGACCTGGATTTCAGGCCCAGCTGTACCCCTGTCCTTCCTATGGTTTGGTTATGTGAGTTGAATTTGCTTAAACTAATTTAATTTAGGTTCCTTTCACTTACAAAAAATTTTTTTTGATGTTTATTTATTTTTGAGAGAGAGAGAGACAGAGCATGATTGGGGGAGGGGCAGGGAGAGGGGGAGACACAGAATTCGAAGCAGGCTCCAGGCTCTGAGCTGTCAGCACAGAGCCCGAAGTATGGCTCGAACTCACAAAACGCAAGAACATGATCTGATTTGAAGTCAGATGCTTAACCAACTGAGCCACCCAGATGCCCCCGGGGGTCCTGTTACTTGTAAGTCAAGTATACTCACCACACTGTGACACCTATCATTCAGTCTTTAACCCCCATCCCTCTTTATATCTGAGTTTATGGTGGGCTGTGATGGGAAATAAACCCAGGTGAATGACACTCCACTGAGCCATCACTCACCATCTCCATTGGCCAAAACCATGGTCTGGAGCTAAGCTTGTGATTTTTTCTTAAGTTCTCTGCCTTACCATTCATCCCTCTACAACTCTGTACTCACTCTCTCTTACTCAAATTCTACTTTTCCTCTGAAGCTCCCATTCATTAATTACCACATTTCTCTGTATCTTCAATGTTTTCATTGAGCATTTCCTCCATCTTCAGTCTTGACTGATACCAAACTTTTTCCCAAGAACATCACTTCTTCTGTGGCCATCTTAAATGGAGGCTGCTCAGTTATGTATGCTTCATGTACTTTGAGGTCAGAAATTGGCATCTTGTTCTCCTTTTTCCAAAATGCTACTTCTTGGGGCACCTGAATGGCTCAGTTGGTTGAGCGTCCGACTTCAGCTCAGGTCCTGATCTCGTGGTCTGTGGGTTCGAGCGCCGCATCAGGCTCTGTGCTGACAGCTCAGAGCCTGGAGCCTGCTTCGGATTCTGTGTCTCCCTCTCTCTCTGCCCCTCCCCCACTCATGCTGTCTCTCTCTCTCTGTCAAAAATAAATAAACATTAAAAAAAATTCAAATGCTACTTCTAGACCACTATCTTCTTACTCTGATGTGAAAATAACATAGGACCCCCAAAAGGGCCCTACTCCCCTCTCCTCATCTTGATTCTGTCTTTTACTGCCCTCCTAGTAAATCCTCCTCATTCAGAGGTGACATTCGCCCCTGACTCACAGACTCCCTCTCTATCCCAACTCATGCCATCATCCTGGGGGACTTCAAAGTCCACATGAACAACCATCCAAAAATCTCAGTTTCTCTGTCACTACTCCCTCATTACCAAAGGCCTTCCCTCCCATACCACCCCTGCTATCTCCTCCCACTGTCTCAACTTGGATCCTGTCATTTTTCAGAAACTGTGCCAATGGCCATGCCACTAATTTCAACATCCTGCTATGCATCCACAACCTCTGATCTTTCCATCTTGTCCATCTAATGACTCCCCCTGTATCTGCCCTTCAACAACATTGGGGCTTCATTGGAGCTACTCCTTTGACCTTTTGGCTTTCTCTTTGTCTATCAGCTCTTTTACCAGGAAAAGCACTCTGTTTCCAGAGACATTAATGTCAAAAGTGGCATCTGATACTAGAGGTGGCATGGGGTCACATCGGCAGAGATTGCAACAGAGTTATAGTTAATTTCCCTACATCCTTGACACCACTAAGGAATATTAGTCTTTCTTGTCTTTGCCAACATTGCTAGAAAAATACTACCTCACTGCTTCTTTATTTTGTGCAACTGATCACTAGTACAGCTGAACACCTTTTTGTGTAGTTGTTGGTCATGTGTATTCTTTTGTGAATTGTTTGTCAATGTCCTTTGCCTATATTTACATTTGGGTGCTCATCTTTTCTTATTAACTGATAAGAATTCTATGTATTAAAGGATTAGTTCCTTGTTACATATATTGCAAACACATATTTGTGTTTTAACTTTGATTATGGAGTGTTTTTCCCTCTCTAGAAATTTTTCATTTTGAGATATCTACCTTAACAGTCCTTTCCGGTTCCTACCCTTGGTGACAAGCTTCAAAAGAACATCCCCATTTGTTCTTTAGATGGTTCAAGTTTCTACATTTTCAATTTGTAATGTCTCCTGTATTTACTTTGATATAAACAGGTGCAGTGTGGATCGTGTCCTTTTTTTTTTTCATTTACCAAAATGGCCAGCAAGATGTCTCAACATCATTTGTTGAATGGTATCTGATTTCCACTAATTAGAATTCTATTCCATTTATCTGTCTTTACGGCAGAAGCAGACTATTTTAGTTTCTACAGCTTTGAAAAATGTTTGGTGTCTCCTAAAGTAAGTTTCTTTCATCAGCAAGAGAGCATGACTCTCCATTACGCAGGTGTTTTCCCCTGACTCTAAGTAAAGTTGGTTGTTTTCTTTACAGAAATTAAATATATTCATTTATTTACATCTTTTGTCAAAGAGATTGTTTTTCTCAACTTACTTTATGTTTGCTGCTTTTTGTGTTATCTAGGTGTTTCCTTTGATTTCTCTATTTTATTCTATATTCTATGTTGTATAAAAATAGTAGAAGTGCTGTATTTGCTTGAATTCTCTGTAGTAATTTAGAATTCAGAAATTCTATTTTTAATTATTCTATTAATGTCTTTAGGCTTAGAAAAGTAATCCTGAAATCTTTTTTCTTTTCAGTGGCAAGAACATAAACCTTTTCATAACCTTATGTTTTGTTTTGTTTTGTTTTGTTTTCCGTTTAGTTATCAACGAATGGAGTAAATAGATTTAGACTCAGGGTTTGCCAACAGACAAGATACCTGAAGTTTTCTTTGCTCTTTCAGCTCACAGCCCAGAGATTGGGCCGGTAGAAGAGCCTCTACCAGACATCTGTTGTTATATTTCTGCTGGATCCAAAGATACACTCCAATCAACCTGCAACCCATTCCAATCCGTACAGTGTCTAAACAAGAGAGTCAGACGCAGTTGGTGGTTTTCCTTAAGCAGTGTCGGACTTGAGGGCCGCACACTTCCTCTGGTCTTCCTCTTTCCACTCCCGCTCACAAGGTAGAGGTGGTTCTGTCCGGGATGTGGTGCTTCTCAGCTTGCTTCTACCACTTCCGGTTCTATTGCATGCTGGGAGCGACAGTCCCCCAATAACGGCAGAGAGCAATGCTGACAGGGTGACAGGGGCTGAGCCCAGCTCATTTAGTACCTGACTCCAGCACAGTTAGGAAATGGCAATTTGTTTGTCTAGGTTGTCTGATCTGTGCCTGAATTATGTATAGATAATAAAGGAAGACTCTAAATAATTCCTTCCTTCTCGAGGGCCATCTGCCCTGTTTGCCTTTAGAGGATGGAGCATTCAGAAGGCAAATCAAATAATATGCTTCTTAATCCTTCTTTTTGTCTGCCCCACTGCAGACCTACGATACTGTCTTATTTATGGTTTCTAATGCTGTTGCTAGTTTTGTATTTTGCTCCTGGCATTTTAATGGGGAGGCAGGAAGAATGGTATCAGGGACAGCAGTCTACTGCCATGCTAACCCACAAAACATCTATATATTTTTTTCAAAGTAAATGATGTAACTGAAAACCTACCCAATTCAGGAAATGCAAAATTTGCAGTTCTTGTGGGAATATTATATCACCACCTTTGCATTCACTTAAGGTATTTCACTTAAGAGGCAGAGTAGTAACCTAAGATACTTTCTACTTTACATGTACTAATGCAATAGTCATAGGTTAATATTTCATTAGACTTGAATTAAGTATTTACAGATGTGCATACTAACAGTGGCCATCTTAATACCGTCCTGCTGGGGGGAGGTCGGCAAATACATCCATTTCAGAATGATTAATACTAACCATAATGATGTCTCATTTTAAGAAAGTATAGTACTGTATTGGTATGTTTCTCCTCCTGGGATATCAGGAGCTTTATTTCAAGGAGTTTTGGCATAGTGCCTACAAATGTGAAAAGAGATTTTGATACTGAGATACTGAGACAACAAAGAGAAAATAACATTTTAATTCTTTTCTTAAACTGCACCCCCCCCCCAAATTGTTTCTTTGCTATGAAGTGCAGCAGCCTTAAGCTTTGTTATTTTAGTATTCGTTTTTATAACTCTGCCTCTACTAACTATACGAGCCTGGATAAATCCTGCACCTGAGTTCCATAAACTGTAGAGAAAGGCAGGAATACCTGGGGGAAAGGAAGTGTGTTGCAGGTGACAGCAGGTTTATCTGGGAGTCTCAGTGAACCACCGGGTCTTGGGAGTGGAGGGTGGGAAACAAACACGTATTAATCTCTTTAATAGACTCTGACATCAGAAATCTGTGATCCAGATGCTGCTGGACTCAGTGCTAGGGGACCACACCGAGGCATCGCGTCACATCCAGGCACCTCATTTTAAGAGAGATGCTGCACTGAGAGAATGAAATGCGCCTGGGAAAGAGTATCCAGGTGGCAGAAATTAAAAAGAAAGAAAACACACCCACACTATGAATTGGAGAACAGATTGAGGAAGAGGCAGAATATCTTAGATTTAGAATATTTTAAGTGGCTTTATGGAGAAAAGATGTTACACTTTGCCTCTGTAGCTTCAGGGGCGGGATCAGCAGTAACGCCTGGAAGTCTCAGGGGGACAAGTTTGACTCAAAGTGAGGCAGGATTTTCTCACAATGGGGGTTGTTTAGCTGGAAGAAAGAATGCCTGCAGAGCCTTAGTTCTTAGAGTTTATGTGTTGTCAGAGACTCTGGAGATACAGGTCAGGATTCCCATTTGGAGGGAACAAATAATTACATCATCTCTAACGTTCCTTCTAACACTATGATTTCTATTCCACTTTCCTTTCACACGATGGGATTTTATACCTGAAACATTGTAATATTCAAATTCATACAATACTTTTACATACAATCAGACCATGCTGTAGTAAAAATGTGTATCATGGAGGATCCGAATCACAAGGAAATCTCAGAGGCGTGTTCTTTGTTCCAGAATTTCAGAGCAAAATTTTTGTGACCCAATATTTTGACAGTTAAAAAAAATCCTAGGGGCGCCTGGGTGGCTCAGTTGGTTAAGCATCTGACTTTGGCTCAGGTCATGATCTCACGGTCCGTGAGTTCAAGCCCCGCGTCGGGCTCTGTGCTGACAGCTCAGAGCCTGGAGCCTGTTTCAGATTCTGTGTCTCCCTCGCTCTCTGTCCCTCCCCTACTCATGCTCTGTCTCTCTCTCAAAAATAAATAAACATTTTTTTATAAATCCTAGTTTTTTTCAACGTCTAATAGTATTTTCAAAATACCTTTCAATTTAGGGGACCCTGGGTGGCTCAGTTGGTTAAGCATCTGACTTTGGCTCAGGTCATGATCTAGGGTCCGTGGGTTCCAGCCCTGCATCGGGCTCTGTACTGTCAGCTCAGAGCCTGGAGCCTGCTTCAGCTTGTGTGTGTGTGTGTGTGTGTGTGTGTGTGTGTGTGTGTCTGCTCCTCCTTTGCTCACTCCCTCTCTCAAAAATATATAAACATTAAAAAAAAAACCTTTCAATTTAGGTTAGCTTATTATTAAGCTTTCCTCTCTCCCCTGCCCTCCCCATTTGCTGTTAAGGCTTAGCCATGAGGCTGGGTTAAGGAGAGAGAATTATATGGAGGAAGAGAAAGAGGGTGCTCACCTCTCCTGGCTCAGGTTACTGAGACAGAAGTCCTGCACAAACAGGAAGGGCAAGGAAAACAAACACCTCCTCCTCTAGCCTAAGAGTCTAGAAAGAAGAAGGGTGAGAAAAACAGGAGAATAGAGAGTGTGTCCAGAAATCTTCATGGAGGCCTCAGCTCAGAATAGCAAGGAGCGTTAGATGGGTTACAGGGAATACTAGGGGGAGTCAGATGTTGGTTTACTTCTGTTTGCACTCTGGAAGGAGCTTGTCTCAAAGGTTGTGCTGCCCCAGCCTGTGGGGGTCACATCCAAGGACACTTGGTTGGGCGCCATGATTTGCAGAGGGAGAACTAGGGTTTGCTTTTCCTGAATAATGCTGGTTTTGGTGTGCCGTGGGTAGGACCTAGAAGGTCCCTCATGCCTCTGAGTGAGAGCATGTTTGGAATGTCACTGAGGTGAGAGTCTATGGGTCTGCAGTGGGGCCTGTGATGGTGAGGGGCAAAGAGTCAGATTGTCCAGGGGTTGGGTGGAAGATGAGGCAGAACCTCAGCTGTGTCTGTGATGCCCACAAGAGCTGAGGAGCCAGTCAGCCAGGGAGGACCAATGTGGCTTGGTCAGGCTGAAGACCTGATCACAGACAATGACAGAGGAAGCTCATGGGTCAGGCGGAGATGGGTCAGAAAGAGACATCATTGCCACCGAGGTCAGCCAGCAGTTGGAGAGCCATATAGACACATAGATCTGGATCTAGGCCCTTCTTTCCTGTTGCCAAGGTCACTGAGCCATACCCCTTCCTCATACACCTAGGCACCATCTTGGAAAAGAGCAGGGAGGACAGCTGGAAATCTGAGAGGCAGAGCATTTTCTAAAGGGATTGAGCATTTTCTCAAAGATACAGTTTAAATAGTTGTACCATAATCATTTTATACACCAGATTTAGTACAAAGATTGATGAAAATGTAGGAGTTTTTTCTAGCTTCCAGCAGGTCGGATCTCATGGAGATCTGTTCTGGGCAACATGAAGAAGCAACATTCTCTTTGCATGTCTGAACTGAGTACAAATAAATTTTTGAGTCCATTACAAATGTCAACGGCACAAAAATTGTGACATGGAGCTTGAGGACAGACCCTTGTATTTCCAGTGCCAAGGGTGGTGCCTAGAACATAGAATGTGCCAAATGATTATTTGCTAAGGTAACACATTAAGTGATAGCCAATTTTCAGTAACAGGGTGGAAGTGGAAGAATATTTTTACAAACTCGGATATGTTATTGTAGAAATATCAGTCACTTCCTTGGTTCGATGCAGCCTCTCTGGGGAATCTATATAGTTCAGTCTCTGTCTGAAACAGGACCAGCAAGATAAGGTATCTCATCAGGGAGAAATTGAAAAGATGAAATGGAGTAGGAGGGACTAGCATCAGAAAGGACTGTGTAATAAAGGTCACTGAGAGGAGATGGAAGGAAAAATCAATGAAGAGCTGCAAAAGAAAGAAAGAAAATTTGTAATAGCTGAACTTAATTTAAGTCAATGACAAATGGAGTTGGGTTTGGGTTATGTACATGAAGCTACCCAGTGTAGTCCATTTTATTTTTATGCAACATCCTTAATACCCCATGTCATAAAGCACTTAACATAAAACACCCAGTGAAAGAATCAATTATAGACTGGAAAAGTCATAAAAATAATTTTAAAACTTTTTTCACATTGCATTTTCATACCAATTAATTTCAAAATGAGTTGCTGGTTTGTTGATTTGCATATTTACTATTGAACACAATTTGCTTTGCCCCAGCATAGTCCAATACATTCATAGCATAGAATCAGAGCCCTGGAGAGGATGCTCCAATGGTACACTTTATGACAGAATTTCTGCAAGACTAATGTCCTAGACACCCTTTTCTTCCTCATCCACTTGTTTCTAACTTTTTTATTTTACCAACCCAATATATCTTAGATCTGCCCTTAGATCTGGACTGTCTACACCTCTTGTCTAAACCAGGGATAGAAGATAAATTTAACTCCTGTGCCAGTTCAAATGGACTGGGGCACTTCACTGAAAAGGATACTGAGGCATTAAGCTGGTACACATGGAAAGAATATCAAAATAGGGTGGGGATGTCTCCTGTGGATATGGGAGAAGGGTCAGTACCAGTAAAGCAATGCATGTACCATCCCTGGCCCAGGTATTTTAACAACCTCTCCACTATCTTCTTATCTTTAGTCTCTTGCCTATATAATATTATCTTCCTAAAATAGTTAGAAATATTCACTTTCTCCCATACACCTCTAATGACTCCTTAGTTCTTAGTTAAGAAGTCTGGTTTTGTTAGCATGGCATTCAAGGCCATCACACTCTGGCTTTACCTTTCTAACCTTCTGGTCTGCTATAGCCTCAGATCACTTTACTAATCACCCTGCTTTCCAGCCACAATGGACCATTCAAATAGATTCCAGGAGTATGCCTGCATTCATGGTGTCCCCTTTTTTTTGAAATACCCTTCACTTTCTCATATGCATATCCTCAACATCTTTCTTGCTTCAGTTCAAAAGCCCTCTCCTTTGGAAAACCTTTTCAAATCCCTCTCAACTAGTTGGATTTAATTGATAATTTTAGAATGCACTGTATACCCAGATGAAAATGAGCTCAGCTAAGCATTCTGAACAAGAAGCTACTGACCAGGTTTTGCCAACCCTGGGACCCAGGACCTTTACTGCATTAGCCAGAGTGATGGCCTCCTATCCAGATATGTATGGATTGTAATTTCTGGAAGGACTTTATAAAAGAAGCTAAGGATTTGAGAATTAATAAATCTTCGTTCTGAAATGAGATTATATGCCATTATTTTTTAAGCCTAAATATATTTGGTGGGGTTTGAAATTAAGTTCTTGTTCCTTATCACAAGTGAACTAGTGGAAATCTTACCCAGACTGTTCTGATTCAATAGCAATGAATGTAAATGAGATAAAATTACCCAGGAAAAGACTGGGTTTTTATTTTTTTAATGATATCATACAGGTTATCTATTTGAGACACTTTTACAGGATAGTGACTCTGAAAAATGAAAAAAGATGGGGCACCTGGGTGGTTCAGTCTGTTAAACATCCGACTCTGGCTCAGGTCATGGTCTCACAGTTTGTGAGTTCGAGCCCTGCACCAGGCTCTGTGCTAACAGCCTGGAGCCTGCTTGGGATTCTGTGTTTTGCTCTCTCTCTGCCCCACCCCTGCTCATGCTCTGTCTCTCTCTCTTTCAAAAATAAATAAAATTTTTAAAAAATTTAAAAAAGGGAAAATGGAAAAATATGGGAAAGGATGTGCTAGGAAAGCAAACAAACAAAAAAGATACAGAGATTGAAATATTATCATCAGATAAAGTTGAACTCAAAGCAAAAATAAATGCTAAATAGAAAATATTTCCTCTGTGATGAAATACAACAATAATGAATCTTTTTGTACCAATACACCTAGCAACAAAATTAATCAATGGACTGTACTGGTGAGAATGAATGAAAATAGGTGTCTTTGTGGGCAAACTGCACATGGGCCCAGGTAATTGCCTTGGACCCACGCTTCACTGAATGCCAAGCTACCTGCTGAAAGTCTTCACTGGATATCTAATACTTAGTCATCTTAAATGTAGTTTTTCAAAACCACATTCCTCCTTATCCCCATATCTGTTGGGGCCATCTCCAACTTCTATAAACGACAACTCCATTCTTCAAATTGCTCAAACCAAAAACCTTGGAGTTTTTCTTGATTCCTTCCATTCTTCCACACCCACCTCTTTTTTTTTTTCAGCACATTCTGCCCTCTCTCCAATATACAGCCCAGATCCAATCACTTTGAGTCACCTTTTAGTTGCCACCCTGGTCTAAGCCATTATCTCTCATGTGGATGGTTGCAATACCTTTACAGTTGGTCTCTCTTCCCTCACTACAACCAGCCAGAGCAGTCTCCTTATTTTTTTTAATGTTATTTATTTATTTTTGAGAAACAAAGAGAGAGAGCGCACACACACACACACACACACGCATGCACAAGCGGGGGAAGGGCAGAGAGAGAGAGAGACAGAGAGAGACACGTGGAATCTGAAGCAGGCTCCAGGCTCCTAGCTGTCAGCAAAGAGCCTCACGTGGGCCTCAAACCCACGAGCTGTGAGATCATGCCCTGAGCTGAAGTCTAACACTTAACCAACTGAGCCACCCAGGCTCCCCCAGAGTGGTCTCCTTAAAACCCAAGATTATGTCACCTCTCTGCCCAGAGCTCTTCAATTACTTTCCATCTACTCAGAACAAGAGCCAAAGTCCTTACCTCCAACCCACAAGGTGTTACCTAATTGGGCCTTCATTTCACTTTATCTCCTTTCACTTTCCCTGCCTTACTGCGTTTCAGACCCACTAACCTCCTGCTACTCATAAAATAAGCTAGGTGTGTCCCTGCCTTTGGGCCTCCGCCCTATCTGTTCCCTCCGGCCAGAACACTCTTGCTTGGAAAGCAACATGGTTCACTTCCTCAGGGCCTTGGGTTCCTGCACAGGAGTTACCTAT
The DNA here is from genome assembly GCF_027475565.1 of Acinonyx jubatus. Lineage (NCBI taxonomy): Eukaryota > Metazoa > Chordata > Mammalia > Carnivora > Felidae > Acinonyx > Acinonyx jubatus. The sequence goes on from NC_069386.1 coordinate 32,339,073, forward strand.
CAGAGGAGGCGTCCCCTGATCACCCTCACTGAAATAGCAATTTTCTCTTTCTCCTCCCTCTCCGCCCACCTCACTTTCCATCCTCCTTACCTGCTCTTTTTTTCTATATAGTCCTTGTCACATCTGACCTATGATATGTAATTTTTTTTTTTTTAAGTAGGCTTCACTCCCAGCATGGAGCCCAACATGGGGCTTGAACTCACGACCCTGATATCAAGACCCAAGCGGAGATCAAGAATTGGAGGCTTAACCGACTGAGCCACCCAGGTGCCCTTGATATGTACTTTAAAAAAAAATTATTATTGTTTGTTGGATCTCCTCTTTTCCCTCCAGAATGCAATTTCCCTGAGGCCCACACAGGGATTTGTTGTGGGGGAAGGGATGGTCACTTGTTTGTTGCTGTGGCCCCAGAATCTCTGGCACATGGTAGAAGTTTAATAAGTATTTGTTGAATGGATTGAATGATTGTGCCACCCTTAGCTATCCTTTGGAACTCAGGAAGGATCTGTGGAGGCTGGGGAGAGGTAAAGGTCGTCAGTCTACTGGTCTAGACTGACCCCTCTAGCGGAGAGTTTGGCCCTTGCAAGCCATCTCATTAGGGAAGCAGTTGTTGGGGGTCTGTGCCTTGTTTACACAACCTCACTGTGTCTCAGCTTTTCTTGCTTCCACTTTCCTCCCTTTGCTCTCACTACCTGCATGAGTACCATGTTCAAGAAGCCTTTGTAAAGGCTTGATGAAGCACTTTCTAGCTCTGAGCATCTGCCACGAGCAGCTGTGGGGCTCCAGGGTGTGGACTGCCTGATATTTTTAGGCAAAGAGAGTGTTTAGCAATGAGCTCACCCATATGCACTGGAACAGAATAGGGTCAAACCACCTGCCCCTGCTACTACTCTGTAACTGACGCCTCCAGGCTCTGTTAGCAGGCCTGATTCAATTAGTCCTTGTAATTGAAGGCCAAATGCAATTGGTCAATGTACACAGAGGTTAAGTGTTTGCACGTTGACAAACCTGAGTTCAAACTCTGCCACTTGGTAGCCCTGAGACCTTAGGGAGAGTCACCTAAACTATGCAGGCCTCAATTTCCTCATTCATGAAATGGAAATAGTAATAATACTTGCTTCATATAACTGCTGATAGGGTTGAATGAAAACTCCAGTCAAGCATTTAGTGACTGGTCACAGTTCTTGGGCCACAGCAAGGACTCAACGAGGAATAAACTATTAGAATGGTTAGTATGTTTGCCCAAATCATATAATAAGGCTCACATAGCATGAGAAATCCCTCATAAGAGGAAAATCGCTTAACTTTCATCCTGCCCCAAATTCTTGATATGGACCATTTGGACTCTGAATTTTCAGTGACTGTGTTATGTCCTTGAAGTTGCTGAGGGGCTAAAACTGCAGACAGTCCAAGACAGAGCTCGAGGGATTAAGAAACAAAGTAAACGTTTACCTGTGTTTTATGTGCTTGGTCTGTGAAATAGCTCTGTTTTCACTGACTTGGCCCAAATTGATCAGTGATTCACAGGAGACCTTAACTATGCACTTTTATATATAAAGTTGATGTAGCTGTCAGTCCTTTAACTGCTTTCGTATTTTTGCACTTTTAGAGCATACTTGACCATTATTATCAACTGAAAAGTAATGTGCCCTGCTCAATATGGATTTCCAATCAGGTGGCCACTGCTGAAGGAATTGGAACCAGACCCAAGTTTGTGTGTATCACAGGCCAGCTGCTATGGGATATTTGTTTCTCTTTTGCTTGATGTAAGTCTGTATAGTTTTTGCTCACCTGTTATACTGGAAACACGTTGAGATAAACAAAACAAAACAAAACAAAACAAATTGCTCTCCTCCACACAATGTAGTTGTGGTCTATACTGGGTTAGATGGTTGAATACCTGAAGAGTGGGTTGCATTCTGTTATCTCAGTGCTTTTTGGGATTGCAAATGACCTTTCTCTTTAATCCCTGGGGACTCACTCATTCACATTCTTAGATCCACAGGTCTCTGGTTAATATGCATTGAGTGTGTGTGTGCACACATGCCCGTGCCAAGGACGGAGACCTGTCTTGGGTATGAGATAGGATCCAAACATATCCAGAAATGTCTGATGAACCGAAGGACAGATCTTCAAGGAGTTGATTTATATGAAGGTTTGGTATGAAAGATAAGATAGTTGTTGGCACTTATGAGGAGAGAGCCTGGTGTCAGCCTGGAAACTTGCTTCACAGCCTCCTCCTCAGGACTCAGGCCTGAGGTGTGTGAAGAGGGGAACTGGAAGAAGTAATCATTTCCACAAAGTGTGGAATACCCAGAGATCACTGGGCAGTTCCGACACAGTAAGGTATGGGCCTACCTTGGCCTTCCAAGGCTGGTGTGGCCTACCTTGGAAACTTCAGGAACACAAGGGGAACGGACTTGTGATACAGGAGCAGCTTTCTCATAGAGGACCCAGCAAAGGGGACACAGGGGGCAAGGATGAGGCACTTTGCCCCCCACCCCGGCCCTATAGACACAGTATCTTCTTAGGTAATACATATCACCCACCGTAATGGGTGGGAACCATACCAACATGATTATCCTCATTGTTGATGTTGAGTGTGCCCACGGGCCAGGCACAGTGCAAGGCACAATTAATCCCATTTTACAGGTTGAGATAGCAAATTGTCTAGGTCACACACACAGCATGAGATGTATTTAAATTTAATCTAGGCAGTTTGGTTCACCACTTCTTGATATATCTCCAGGGTTATGTGAAACAGAATAGGCAGTCCAGAAGTAGATCCAAATACATGACTGTTTTATATATGATAAAAGGTATATCTGTTAAAAGTGCAGGTAAAAATGGATTTATAAATGAATGGTATTAGGACAAGTGTGCAGCCATCCCTACCTCACACTGTATACTAGGACAAGCTTTATATGAATCAAATATGTTTCGGTATAAACACAAAATCATACACACATTACATGAAAACACACACACAAATTCCTTTATAACACTACAGTAGGAAAAGCCTTTCTAACAATGACTCAAAAACCATAAATGAAAGCTATGATAAGTTTAATTATACAGAAAAGTCAACAAATGACAAAAATGGGGGAAAAATGAACTTCTCTCAGAAAAAGGACTGATCTCTGATTATATAAGCAAACATAAAAAGTGATAAGCCAAAGACCAATGACTCAGTAAAAAAGTTAGGCCAAAGACATGCACTGTTGACAAAGAAAAAATGCAAATGATTCTTAAACATGTGAAAAGATTCTCACCCTAACTCAGAATAAGAGAAATGTAATGAGATGCCATTGGAAATGATGTTGAGATACCATGTTTCACCTATCTGATAGGCAAAAATCCAAACATTTGACAACATACTCTGTTGGTGAGGTTCTGGGCAAACAGGCATTCTCCCCATATGCCACTGGTGGGAGTTCACAACCCTGTGGAGGGCAATTTGACAATATCTATTAAAACACAGATGCACCAACCTTCTAACCTAACAAATCCAGTTCTGAGAATTCATCCTACGGATCTACCTGCACATACAAAATAACAGATGCCTAAAGTAAGCCACTGCAGCATTGTTTGCCTTGGCAGATTGGAAACAACTCAAGAGCCCATCGTTTGGAATCTGGTTAAACTAGGGTAACTGCACACAATGAAGCATTGTGAATTTGTAAAGTGAGAGGATAAACACATAGGGACGTCTTTATATATTGATTTTTAAAAAATATACAAAGCATATTGCCACATGAAAAAAACAAAACACAGAAGAAGGTATATGGTTCATTACCTTTCGGCAAGAAAGGGAGAAAATAGAAATATATATCCACATTGGCATAAAGAAAACTAGAGGGAAATGTAAAATAGTGAAAGTGTCTCTTGGGACAGAGGAGTGGAAAACAAAGTCAATGGAGGATGGGAGAGAAAAATGTCACCCTGTAACTTTTTATATAGTTTTTATTTTTAACCATGAGTATGTATTGTCTAATAAAAAATAAAATAACTCAAAGTACTTAATTGTCTATACATTTGTTTGTCGGCTGCTTTCCTCAACACTGTGTGCTGATTTTAGCCTTGGATAACAGAGGCTGACCTAGTTTTGATCTATCTTCAAAACAGTGAACTGTTCTCAGTTATCGGCCGTGCAAATTAGAATGAGGTCAGTTGTATTTGGTCCAAGAGTGCAGACAGTAGAGGCTGAGCAGGACAATTCCTTAAGGATTTTGGAAGAGTCTTATAACCGAGTGTTATCACGGCAAAGAATGACAAGGATCCAATTTAAAGTTATACATGGCCTGTTCCAAAGAGAAATGCAGTTCTTCAGATTATTCCAGAACAGAGCCACAGGTCCAAGTCAACATGGGGTGTGCTGTCAGCTCTGAGGCATTTGAGAGCCCTGTGCAGGGAGCTGAGGGAGCAGAGGGAGCTGAGACTGAGAAAAAGGCTTAAGTGAAGAAAAGAGGAAGTGGCCTGAATCAAGAGGATTAAATAGGGAAGGAGAAGGAAGGTAGAAGAGAACTAACATTTTTTTTTGAGTGCCTACTATTTGCAGGTATTTTGAATTTTGTTGTTGATTTCTCCCAACAGCCCCACGAGGTAGGTTTTATTTACACACATGTGAAAGAAGAGGAAACTGAGGCTTAAATAGGTTAGCTAAGCCAACCTCAGGAAGGTTGTAAGCGATGAAGTCAGGTTTCTTTGATGCCACGGTCTGTGCTTTTTTTTTGTACTGAAACTTTCAAATTCATATTTAGCAACAGGCTCTTCCAGTCATTATCACCTACTTTCTAAATAGCCCTTCTTTCTCCTGGCCCCCAGTCTCAGCTTCCACCAACAGAGGAAGCCGTGAAGACTTCCAAGCCTGACCTTTGCCGGCCAGAGCTCCTAGGTCACACATCCTCCTGCGTTTTTCCTGCTGGTCCTTGATCTTTCCCTGCCCAGGCCCAGGCCTCGCATGCGGCCAGTGTTACCACTCTTGCAGATGCCCACTGAAAAGATGACTACAGTCTCTCAGGGTTTGGGGTTGTTTTTAGAGCTTTTTCTCTTGAGGAATTTGCTCTGGGATTCTTGGTTCCCAGTTTGAGTAGTACTACCTTAAGTCAAAATTTATGTCATCCTTCGTGCCTGCCATTGCCGGTGGAGTCAAGGCTTCCCATCCCCCCTCCCTGCTGCCTGGTCTCTTGCTTATTGCTTCAGGGAACTCCCTGATGGGTTAGGAAGAAGCCTGTGCCTTCTCTTTGACTTAAAGGCTTTATCTTGAGGTAGAAGTTCTTTCTGATTTCATCTCCTGTCTACCAGCTCATGGGTCTCAATGCCAGCCCTTGAGATGCTGGGTTGTATGGCTAGATTTCCCTCTAGACCTGTGCTATGCTTGCAGCCATATTTGATCTGGTCCTGGTTGGTGGGAACTAATTCAAGCATTTCCCTCAGGGCCCAGCACTTCCCAGCACCCACAGAGACAGCACATTTTTCTCTTATTTCCAACCTACACACTCCTTTCTGCCTGACCAGCCCTCCCTTTAAATGCCATCTCTTCTAGAATCAATAAAATATCAAATACACTTAATCACTTAAATACCAGTTTTGCGGTACTATTCATCTCACTGAAGTATAAACATACATGCATATACATGTGTAAAACACACCACATGCTGGTGTTTACCCACGTTAATGCGCGGCCATCCTGAGGCGTTTGGCATCATTTTTTTTTTCCTTACTGAGTTTCTCAGTGACAGCCCAGTGACCTTTTGTCTGAAGCAAGACCGTATCTGTGAAGTTAACTTCCGATGCAGCACACATTTTGACTTGTAAGCCATAAAGGGACAGCCACAAGTCCTGACTCTTTATAGATAAATTTAACACATGCATATGTATCATCCCCAGGCGCCTCAGATTAGAGGCCTTTGGAAGAACACAGTGTTCATTTATATTCCTCTCGTAGCTGGAAGCAGCATTAAGCAGTTACTTTTCTATTGATGCGCGGAGAGCCTGCAGGCCTGAGAGTTCTGTCTCCCACTGGTCACTCCTCTGGCTAGCCCCTTTCGGGAGCCTATGAAAACCACGCCCTGTCTTGGAATAGCCAGGAGCCCCGTGTAGAAGCATCTCGAAGGTGCCACGGGTACTTGCCGTCCCCGCTTGAACTCTGGGAAACAAACCGCCCACTTTCCACGCTGTTGCAATCTACTACAAGTCTCAGCACGAACAGTCCCTGTTTCAGACTGGCACCCAGATGTCTGGGGCTTGGAAATTTATAATTGGTACTTGAGCGAGCCACCAAAACTTCTCAGAAAAAAAGGTTGAAAGATTTTCTTGCAAACGTCGGTACTTCCATGGGCCAGGTAATTTGCGGCAATAGTCCTCATGCCTCTCTTGCCTGTGTGAAAGCGGGGACCCAGTTTCTCCAGAGGACATCTGTGCCTTTTGACAGCCTGATGCCACAGCTGCTTTTATGGCTCTGATTCCCTCTGCTCTGGAGGTTGTGTAGGAATGACTAGAGGTTCAGGTGGGAATGTTCAGCAGGTATAAATGAATTCTGCCAGCTATGAGCTCACGTTCCTGTTTGCATACAAATATCCCCTAAGATTTAAAAATGTGGAAGTGAGAAGGGTAATTTGATTCTCTACCTTCTTCATTAAGGCTCAGAGCTGGAAACCGACAGGAGAAAAGTGCTCAGCTTAAGCAGAGGACCCCAGCATGCTGAAAGCTATGCCCACATCTCTGCATTTTAAAGCAGTTGTTAGATTTATTTTTTATATTATGAAAATTATAAGCTCTCTCGGTAAAATTTGGGGGAAAAATAAAAAGAAGGGGAGTGGGGAATTCCGACCATCATCCTACCATCCAAATCAAGTATTGTAACACTTTGTTGTGTTTTCTTCCAGACATTTTAAAGATTTGGCTTTCAAAATTTTGCGCGCGCGCTCTCTCTCTCTCTCTCTCTTTTTTTTAAGAAACTGATTCCCTTGCCAATATTTGCCTCACCAAAAACAAAGCAAACCTTATAAGAAACTCAAAAGGGTGTGTCAAAGGAAAATACGCTTTCCCCACTCACCACTGGGCCATGTAGACAGCCCTGGGGGCCTCTTTCGCCTCCCAATCCTTCACAGCTCGGGGGTAACCTTTCCCTCTCTCCTTTTGGGATCTATAAATTAGGGTTTGGGGGAGTGGATCCTGGTTTCCCTTTATGTAATTCTCTGGTGATCTAGCCAACAGGCTCTGTCTCTCCTCACTTGGGACATGGTTTATCAAACTCTTCCCCCTCCCCTCACTGCACCCCGAGTCTGTCCTCCTCCCAGCTCAATCCTGGGAATTGGCAGCTTCCCTCTGAAGGAGACAGATAACCCCTAAACAGCACCCTCAGAAAGGCAGCAGGGACTGAACAGCTCACTGCCAGGATATTTCTGGGGTCAGTTCTATCTCAGAGGAGCTAAGTTGAAATGTGACAAGATTAATAAGCATGTTAAAGAAATCCAAACACAGGCCGGAGCAGTGCCACAAAAGTCATTAGCACATGAACACACACAAACTTTTCTCTTTCCCTCTTCCTCTGTGCCATCAGATTCTGGAAGAATTTCATTCATTTTTGTTTAAAGTTGGATGAGAATGCCACAGGGAGATGAGTCCTGGGTATCTACAGGAACAGGTACATAATTAGTGGGACACAGCAAAATAAAAATGTCTGTTTCTTGTTAAAAATTTATTAAGAATGTCACAGTGATGACAGCGGGGCATTAAACCAAGCACAGGGTCTGTCTGAACATGCACGGGGTCTTGTGTGACCCATCAAGTCTGCATGTATGATTCATACTCTTGTAAGCTGTTTCCATGTGCCTGTTCTAGTTTTGGGGATCTACTTTGCATTGAGAATTCACTTTCTTTAAAATAAGAGAGTAGAGATGGCCTGTGATGGAAAAAGCCAAATAGGATACTCACAGACACCTGCCTCTAATAAACTCAGCTATTAATGATTAATTCAGGGTCAGGAATTAAACCGGCAAGTGACCGAGAGGAAAATATCAACAGTTGATATGTTGTTGGGCAAGAAAGGATGAGTAGCATTATTTCCTCTAAGGCACTTAGCACGGTACTTGGCATTCAACTGATGTTGAATGAATCAGTTCAGGAATGGTCACAATGTCAGGTTTCAGAGAATGAAGAGACAAATGGAGACCTAATGCCTTTTATTTCTTTAAAAAAAAAAAAAAAAAGCTGAAAATACAGGAGATGTTTCTTCGCCCAGCCCAGGCAAAGCAAAGACAGAGACACAATTGAACCATGTTCAAGCTTTGGTGAAAAAGAGTAAACAAGAGAGAGATTATACATAATTATAGACAATCATGTTTCAGGGGATAAACAGCAATCAAAAGCAAGGAGGTGCTGAAGCCTGGCACCTTTCCAGTTTCAGCCAGGACCCAGAAGTGGAGAGAAAGCACCAGGTAAGAAACATTCCCCTGAAAAACTGTTTTTAGTTAGTTAGGGGATGGCCTGTTGAGCTGTTTTGTGTTGTTTGGATTTTACTTTTTCTGCCCGGGGGTGGGGTGGCAGTTATAGAGTTGCTTTGACTATTCCTTTGGCACTTTGGATTTTTTTTTTTTTTGCCTAAGGCAAAAAAAACAACAAAACAAAAAAACAAAACAAAACAAAACAAAAAATTAACTGTCCAAAGGAACACTGAAGCCAAAGCCAAATCATTTGAAATGTTTGGCTAGTACAGAAGGAAAAAAAGAATCTCTGAACAGAAATCTCTCCATTTGTTTAACACATCACAGCATAACAGGTTAAAATGTATAATTTGCAAAAACAAACACTTAGAGACCGAGTTTCTGCAAGAGCCAAAATCAGAGACCAACGAGGTTTTGATCACTTAGACCCCAAAAATCTATGTGGGGGAAGAAAACCACATTTAATTTGGCACATTTTGTGGCCAAGTTATCCTAACAACTATATCCAGATCTCTGCTAGGTATTATCTACAGGGACTCGGCTTTTTTTTCTGAGTTTAGCTAACTAGCGGCATTAAGACTTAATTGGATGCTATAAAGACTGACTTGAAAATCAGGACCATTCTACCGACACCAGATGGCTATGGCCTAGGAAGCCGAGGAAAGAAGGGCTACATGACCTGCTCAAAATCTGCTCTGCACACCCTTAGGCCCCTGAGCATCATAGGGGTAATCTTTGCCCCTCTGCTTAAATTAAATGTGTATTTCACACATAATTATAGGGTTCTATGGGACTTCCAAGATGGTATCTGCCTGAATTAATCATGTTACGGCTTCTACACAGGTAATTAGCCCAGGTAGAAATAGCCTGGGGCATCGAAATAACCAAAAGTGCTTCAGCACTGGGACATTGAAACATCTTCAGAGGCCTAGCAAAGGGTGAGGCACCGGAGACAGTAGTTTTTAAAGTTAGCATGCATTAGCATCATCTGGGAAAGCTTGTGAAAAATGCAGAATACAGGCTTCACCCTCTGAGCTCCCGAGTGAATGGGAGCTAAGGTGGGGTCTACTGAATCTGCATGCTGTAAAGCCAGGTGATTCTGATAAAGGTGGGTCGGCAGCTCACGCTCAGAGAAGTATCCTGTAGGTTTTCAAACTTGGGCAAACATCAGAATCATCAGGAGAGGTTTGAAAAACACAGATGCTGGGCCCCAGCCCTTGGGTTTCTGATTCAGGAAAAATTTGTGGAGAACTTGAATTTCTAACAAGTTCCTACATGATACTGCTGCTGGTGGTCCACACATCGTACTGTGTGACCCGCTACTTTAGACCCTGATTCGTATTTATTTTTAAAATTTTTTTTCAACGTTTTTTATTTATTTTTGGGACAGAGAGAGACACAGCATGAACGGGGGAGGGGCAGAGAGAGAGGGAGACACAGAATCGGAAACAGGCTCCAGGCTCTGAGCCATCAGCCCAGAGCCCGACGCGGGGCTCGAACTCACGGACCGCGAGATCTTGACCTGGCTGAAGTCGGACGCTTAACCGACTGCGCCACCCAGGCGCCCCGACCCTGATACGTATTTAAAATATGGTTCCTAGAAACCAGCAGCGTTAGCATCACTTGGAAGCTTGTTAGAAATGTAGACTCTCAGGGCATCTGGGTGGCTCAGTTGGTTAAGCGTCTGACTTAGGCTCAGGTCATGATCTCGTGGTTTGTGAGTTCGAGCCCTGCATCAGGCTCTCTGCTGGTGGCTCAGAGCCTAGAGTCAGGCCCTGTGCGGACAGCTCAGAGCCTAGAGCTTGCTTAGGATTCTGTGTGTCTCTCTCTCTTAAAAATAAATAAAACAGTAAAAATAATTTAAAAAAAGAAAAGAAACACAGAATCTCAAGCTCCACGCTGTACTTTATGAATCAGGATCTGCTTTTTACTAAAATCCCCAAGTGATATGCATCACATGAAAGTTTGAGAGGTGTTGATTAGACCAAAGCAGCAGTTTGCAACAGTAAGTATACACAGAAATCACTGTGAAGCTTTTAGAACGAATACCTGGGACCCAGCTGCACAGATTTCTGGTTTCATTGCTCTGGGTACAGCCCTGGCATTGAGATTTTTAAAAGTCCCCAGGTGAGGAGCACCTGGGTGGCTCAGTCGATTGAACATTTAACTCTTGGTTTTGGCTCAGGTCATGCATGATCTGACAGTTCCTGGGATCAAGCCCTGCATCGGGCTCTGAGCTGACAGAACGGAGCCTGCTTAGAATTCTCTCCCTGCCCCTCCCCTCTTTCCAAATAAATAAATAAAAACATTTTAAAAAATAAAAATAAGTAAACGTCCCAGGTGATTCTAATATGCAGCTGAGGTGGAGGACCACTGCTGAAAAAACTGCTGGATAAGCATTTGCTGGGTAACCACTAATGGAAATTTCCAGCAATGCTAGGGAGATATCTTCCCTCTAGCTTGAGTCTTCTTCCTACTGAGTTGCCCCTGACTTGTCCAGCCCCACAGAACATTCACAGCCCTGATGCCACAGGCCAAGGCAGAAGTCTCTTAATATGTGAGTACTCTGGACGTACACCAAAACTAATACAGAAAAAAGAAGAGAATTAAAGAAAAAAAACCTCTAATTAGTATTCTCAGTGGGATTGGAGAGGCCATTGCGGTGCTAAAATAGAAAAAAAAAAACTGTCACGAAAAAGGAGCAATCTGAGAACCACCAAGAGTTCTTGGAGATGAGAAACATCGTTAAAATAAAATGCTCAATAGAGCAGTAAATGGCAGAATGGATATTGCAGAACCAGGAATTAGTGGATTATAATAAAAGTCATTTCCAAACACCCAACTAGCTGAATTAAAAATTTGGGGACTGCTCAATTAGAAGACAGGTCTAAGGGATTCTTCCAAAACCCCTACGAAAAAGACAGGAAATTTTAGAGAAGGAGAAAACGATAAGGGGCACAGAACAGGCCATAATGTTGCAAAACTCTGTTGGGTCAGGGGCTGGAATGGGAGGTGGGGTGCTGGTGTGCCTATCACATGTGAGCAGTATGACGTTGTGGCTCTGAATGGAGGACGGATGTTGGAAATATGCTATATGTAACCGAAGTTCCAGAAGTAGAGAACTGAGCAAGAGCAGATGAAATTATCAAATAAATAATTAAAGACCATCTTCAGATAAAAAGGGACACCAGATGCAAGTCTAGCTTTATTTTTTTTAGCAACTAGTCTGGACCTTTCATATAAATGGAATCATACAATATTGGTCTTTGGAACTGGCTTCTTTCACTTCATGTGTTTTCAAGGTCTATTCATGTTGCAGCATGTATCAGTACCTCATTCCTTTTTGTGGCTAAACATTCCATTGTATAGATATACCACATTTTATTAATCCTTTCATTACTTGTTGAAAATTTGTGTTGTTCCACTTTGGGGCTGTTATGAATAATGCTGCTGTGAACATTTGTGTACAATTTGTTGTGTGGACATACGTTTTCATTTCTCTTGGGCATACACCTAGGAGTGGAATTTCTGGATCATCTGGTAACTCTATGTTTAGCATTATGAGAACTTCCAAACTGTTTTCCAAAGTGGCTGTACCATTTTACAATCCCACCAGTGATATACGAACATTTCAATTTCTCCACATCCTCGCCAACAGTTGTTATGGAGTGTCTTTTGATTTTAACCATGTTGGTGGGTGTGAAATTATATCTCATGGTTTTGATCTGCAGTTCCTTGAGGCTCATGACGTTTAGCATCTTTTCATGTGCTTATCGGTCACTTGTATATTTTCGGAGAAATGTGTACTCAATCATTTGCCTATTTTTAAATTGGTTTGTTTGACTTTTTATTGAGTTGTATGACTTCTTTATGTATCCTAGATACTAGACTCTTCTCGGGTAAATGATTTGCCAATAGTTTCTCCCATTCTGTGAGTTGTCTTAATTTTCTTAATAGTGTTCTTTGGAGCGCAAAAGTTTTAGCTTACTAAAATTGTTTTTTCTTTTGTGCTTTTGGTATCCTACCTAAGAAGGATTTGTCTAATCTATGGTCACAAAGATGTATTCCTTTGTTTTCTTAGAGTTTTATAGTTTTAATTCTTTCATGCAGTTAAGTGTCCATTTTGACTTAAAACCCGTGTTATACAGTGGGAGTCCACATTCATTGTTTTACAGGTGGATACCTAGCTGTCCCAGCACCGTTTGTTGGAAACACCATTGTTTCCCTTATTCTACTGTATTGGCACGTTTTTTGAAAATCAGTTGACCATAAATGTAAGAATTTATTTCTGGATTCTCATTTCTGTTTCATCAACCTATATATCTACCCTTATCAGAGTTTTGATTCCTGTGGCTTTCTGGTAAGTTTTAAATTGGGGAGTGTATTATTTGTTCTTCTTTTTCAGGATTGTTTTGGTATTCTAGGGCTCTTGTATTTTTATATACATTTTAGGGTCACCTTGACAATTCCTGCAAAAAGGAAAAAAGGCAGCTGGGATTTTGATAGGTAATATATTGACACTGTAGATCAATTTGAGGAGTGTGACCACCTTGACAATATTAAGTTTGGGATCTATGAACATTTATTTAGGTGGTTCTTAATTTCTTTCAAAACTCTTTTTGTAATTTTCAGAATAATAGTTTTGTGTTTTTATTAAATTTATGTATTTTATTGTTTGATGCTATTATAAACATAATTGTTAATTTTCAGATTTTTTTCATTGCTAGTGTATAGACATACAATTGATTTTTGTATTTGACTCTGTATCCTGCAACTTTGCTAGACTTGCTAATTAGTTCTAGTACTTTTTAGTGTATTCCTTCGGTATTTGTGTCTATATAAACATGTCACCTAGATGGAAATAGTTGTGTTTCTTCCTTTACAATCTGGACATCTTTTTTTAAAAAGTGTATTTATTTATTTTGAGGGGGAGAGGAGAGAGCGAGCCCAACTGGGAGAGAGACAGAGAAAGGGAGAGAGAGAGAATCCCAAGCAGGCTCTGCACTGACAGTGCTGATGTGATGTGGGGCTCAAATTCACAAATTGTGAGATCATGCCCTGAGTCAAAACCAAGAGCCAGACACTTAACCGACTGAGCCAACCAAGTGCCCCAAATCTGGATATCTTTTGTTTTTATTGCCTAATTGCCCTAGGTAGAACCTCCAGTACAATGTCTATGAAAGTGGATACTTTTGTCTTATTTCGAGTTTTAGGGGAAAATTATTCAGTCTTTCATCATTAACTAAGTTTTTTGCAGATGCCCTTTATCCAGGTTGAAGAAGTATCCTTTTGTGGTAGGCGGAATAGTGACTCCCCAAAGATGCCCACATTCCTGTAACTTGTGAATACATTAGGTGACATGGCAAAGGGAAATTCAGTTAGCAGATGCAATTAATGTTTGCAAACCAACTGGCTTTAAAATACAGAGATGGAGCGCCTGGGTGACTCAGTCGGTTGAGCAGCCAGCTTCGGCTCAGGTCATGATCTCGCAGTCCGTGAGTTCGATTCCTGCGTTGGGCTCTGTGCTGACAGCTTGGAGCCTGGAGCCTGCTTCTGTTTCTGTGTCTCCTTCTCTCTCTGCCCCTCCCCCATTTGCGCTCTCTCTCTGCCTTTCAAAAATGAATAAATGTTAAAAAAAAATTAAAAATAAATGAATTGTTAAAATAGAGAGATTAACCTGGATTATCCAGGTGGGGCCAATACAACCACAAATGTCCTTAAACGTGGAAGATGAGGGCAGAGGAGTAAGAGAAAAAGATGTGACAATGGAAACAGAACCAGAGAAATGCTATGTTCCTGGCTTTGAAGGTGGAAGAAGGTGGCCACTAGCCAAGGAATGTGGGCACCTTCTAGAAGCTGAAAAATGCAAGAAAATGAATATTCCCCTAGAGTCTCCAGATGGAACACAACCCTGCTTACACCTTGATTTTTATCCCAGTAGCCCACAAATGTCAGGACCTCAGAGCCATAAGATAATAAATTTGTGCTATTTTTAACCACCAAGTTTCTTGTAATTTTTGCAGCAGCAATAGAAAATAAATATACTTTCTATTCCCACTTTGACTAGTTTTATCACAAACAATGGTTAATTTATTTTTAAGCCTCACGCATTATGGATTCCAAGGAATAAAGAATATTCTAAAATTAGTCTTCCAGGAAACAGTGCGTTTCCTACCATGAAAAGTGAAGCAGATTGGTGCTAGACTTTTCCTCTGCACTATTAAATGTTGACAGCTGACCAGGTAATGTTGACAGACACCCGAGGGGAGAGGACTATGCCTGCAGAGTCTATGCCAAGCCAATGATGGTTCATATCTAAGGGAAAGAAAAAAAAAAACATGCTCAGATGTGCAGACTTGGGAAGAATGCCACTCACAGAGGAGTTTCATCCAAATGAAAAAATGAATAAGAATAAAGGAATCAAGAAAAAGGTGAAGGAGTCTGAAAAAACAGAGTAAAACCTAAATGTTGATACTGGGGTTGTAAGTTACAATGCAAATACTTTTGAAAGTTTCTTGAAAGAGAAGGATCTATGATGTCAAACAAAATCAGTCATGCGCTAGAATTCTTCAACAAGATTGTAAGCTCAACAGAGAAGGGAGAAATTGACAGCTGCCAACAGTCTTTTCTTGTTGAGTGGGGAATTCTCAGAGAAACACATGCTCAGATATTTTTTGTTACAAATTTCAAGGTAAAGGTCACCATAGGTAAATCATAAATAGAATATGTGTCTTTCAAATTCTAAAAGAAAAAAAGAAAAGAGAAGGAAACAGCCATTATGGTGGTTAGAAGTGACAGAAAAGGAGGAAGAAAAAAAATCCCAAAAACAAATACCATAAAATACATATCAGGGCTGAATCCCTCTGTGAAAAGACAAAGATTGAGATTGGGATTTTTAAACAAAATTTTAATGTTTATTTATTTGTGAGAGACAGAGCATGAGCGGGGGAAGGACAGAGAGAGAGAGAGAGGGAGAGAGAGAGAGAGAGAGAGAGAGAGAGAGAGAGAATCCGAAGCAGGCTCTAGGCTCTGAGCTGTCAGCACAGAACCCAACGCGGGGCTCGAACTCAGCAACCATGAGATCATGACCTGAGCCAAAGTCAGTTGTCCAACCAACTGAGCCACCCAGGTGCCCCTAGTTGGGATTATTATTTTTATTTATTTATTTATTTATTTATTTATTTATTTTTGGGACAGAGAGAGACAGAGCATGAACGGGGGAGGGGCAGAGAGAGAGGGAGACACAGAATCGGAAACAGGCTCCAGGCTCTGAGCCATCAGCCCAGAGCCCGACGCGGGGCTCGAACTCACGGACCGCGAGATCGTGACCTGGCTGAAGTCGGACGCTTAACCGACTGCGCCACCCAGGCGCCCCAAGGGATTATTTTTAAAAACGAAACAAAATAAGTTATAAACTACGTTCGAGAGCTCTACCTAAAACAAAATGACATCACCAGTTTGAAAATAGAAAGATGGATGGATATATTCCAGGTCAAAATATGCAACAAAAATCTGGGTCCCAAAATTAATTTCAGACAAAGAAGAATTTGAGACTAAATGAGCAAGGCAGTCCGAGAGCAGACACTGTTGGTGAGATGATCTAACATTGACTGCCAACCCCTTCACTTCCTTCCTCTAACACAGAGGCTAGAAAAGCTAAATGTTCAACTCACTCCTAACCTCCCTTAGAGCTCCGAATGGCCACATGAATGGGGTCACCAGACTTAGCAGATAAAAACACAGGATGCCCAATTAAATTTGTATTTCAGATAAATAAATAATTTTTTCGTAAAAGTATGTCTTAACCAATATTTGGGACATACTCACGTGAAAAGGCAATGTGTTTATTCACCTGAAATTCAAATTGAATTGGGAATTCTGTATTTTTTAAAATTTTACTTAAATCCAAGTTAGTTAACATATAGTGTAATAATGATTTCAGGAGTAGAATTTAGTGATTCATCACTTCCGTATAACATCCAGTGCTCATCCCAACAAGTGCCCTCCTGAATGCCCATCGCCCATTTAGCCCATCCCCCCACCCACTTCCCCTCTTCCCACAACACTCAGTTTGTGGGAATTCTGTATTGTGTGTGACGACTCTGCGTGTGACCAGCTCTGGCCAAGGAAGCGGAAGTGGCAGCATCTGTTAAGCTGGTGTTTCTGTGTTTTATTTACTTATTATTATTGTGGTAAAATATATTTTACCACAAAAAATATTTACCCGGGGCACCTGGGTGGCTCCGTCGGTTAAGCGTCCGACTTCAGCTCAGGTCATGTTCTCCCGGCTCGTGAGTTCAAACCCCGTGTCGGGCTCTGCGCTGACAGCTGGGAGCCTGGGGTCAGCTTTGGATTCTGTGTCTCCCTCTCTCTCTGCCCCTCCCCTGCTCATGCTCTGTCTCTGTCTCAAAAATAAATAAAAACATTAAAAAAGTGTTTACCATTTTTTTGCCACTTTTAAGTGTACACTTCGGTGATAATAAGTACACTGACGTTGTTAGTGCCTCCCTAGCAACCGTCTCCAGAACTCTCTTTGTCTTACAAAACTGAAACTCTGGATCCATTAAACAATAACGCCCCAATACCTCGTCCCCTCAGACCCTGACAGCCACCGTTCTATTTTTTTTTTTTTTTTTTTTTTGTCTTTCATTACTCAGAGTGCCTCCTGTAAATGGAATCATACAGCATTTGTCCTTCTGTGATGGGCTCATCTCCTTTACCATAATGGTCAAAGTTCATCCATGTCATAGCATGTGTCAGAATTTGCTCCCTCTATAAGGCTCTGTAATAACTCCGCCGTATGTCTACATCAGATTTTGTTTAGCCACTCACCCACTAATGGACGTTTTGGTTGCTTTCACCTTTTGTAAATTGTGAAGAGTGGTATGAACACGGGTGTACAAATACGATTTTGAGCCCTGACTTTCAATTCTTTTGGAAGTAGAATTACTGGATCGTAGAGTAATTCTCTGTCATTTTTTTGAGGAAGCACCACGTTGTTTTCTATAGAGGCTGCACCCTTTTACATACCCACGAACGCTGCAAAAGGTTCCATCTGAGTTGGCTGGTGTTTCAAGTTGGGCTTTTCTGTTTCTTGGGATAGCAAGTATCCTAACTGATGTACCATTTCCATAGATTCAGGGAGAGACAGGCCTAGATCTAGTGAGGCCGGTCAGACTCTTCCTTGGGGCTTTTATGCCAGAGGTATTTAGACAGACCTACTGTTTCTACTAGGCTTGTACATTAGTTAGGGCTCAGCTACGTTTAACAGAAAACTCAAATAACAGTGGAATAAACTTATTTCTTCATGTAAAAGAAATTTGAGATAAGCAGTCCAGAATAGGATAGCAGTTCCACATTACTATCAATTACCCACGACTCTTCTTTCTTTTCGGCTCTTTCTTAGCATGTAGCTTCACTCCTCAAAGGCCCCTCATGGTTGTAAAATGGCTGCTGCAATTCCAGCAATCCTATCCATGTGTCAGCTGGGGAAAAGGAGAAAAAGTGAAAGGGCAGAAGGATGCATGCTGAGTTACCTTTGGCTGTAGCCCCATCTTATGACTTTTATTTTTGGCCAGCCCTGCATCCTACCTGCAAGGGAGTCTCAGAAATGTAGTTTTAAAAACTTGGGCACATTGATTCCCAAAATAAAACTGGGGTTCTGTTAGGGTACTGGGTAGACTAATAGCGGTCTCTGCCACAGATTAAGCCTATAGAAAGGAAGGCTGGTGGGGCACCTGGGGGGCTCCATTGGTTAAGCATCTGACTTCAGCTCAGGTCATGATCTCCCAGTTCTTGAGTTCAAGCCCCGCATCAGGCTTTCTGCTGTCAGCATACAGCCTACTTTGGATCCTCTGTCACCCCTCTTTCTCTGCCCCTCCCCAACTTGCACAAGTGTGTGCATATGCAAACACACACTCTCTCTCTCAAAAATAAATACAAATATTTTTTTTAAAAAGTAAGTCTGGAGCACCTGGTAGCCATTGTGCACAGCAGATGGAGAGAGCCTACCAGGAACTGGAGAGACAGAACTCTGACATCGATGGACTCCTAGTTCCAGCTGTGCCTTAACCTCCCAGCTACTTATGCTGATACATTCCTTGGTTTCTTACAGGCTTGTTTGACTTGGGTTGTTGTCGTTTGCAATAGAAAGAGTTCTGAGCAATGCAAGGATCACCAGAAGAAGATTGGTTAAATAAATAATGGTACAGCCTTAGAATAAAATAAATACATCTATTAAAACTAGATGTGTGTAACAATATAGATATATTTATCTCTGTCTATATGTTAAAATATACCAAAATATTCATGGCGATTTATCTGAGTGGTAGGGCTTCCAATGATATTTACTTTCTTCTTTATAAATGAACAAGTATTAACTTCTAAAATAAAAAATGTAGGGGTGACTGGGTGGCTGAGCCGGTTGTGTCCAACTCTTCAGTTTGGCTCAGGCCATGATCTCAGGGTTATGAGATCGAGCCCCACATCAGACTCCACACTGGGCATGGGGCCTGCTTAAGATTCTCTCTCTCTTTACCCCTCCCCTGCCCCATGCATGCACTCTACTCTCTCTTGCTAATATACATATATATATATATATAGTAAAAATGAACAGAATTTATATCATGATCTCATTTTAAGATATGTGTATTTGTATTTGCACAGAATAAAGTCTGGAAGGACACTCACTGAGAAGTTAGCAGTGCTATTTCTGGACGGTAGGTCTCCTGGTAGTTTTCATTACATTATTTTATATTTCTTGGTTGTCTAAATATTTTTCAATGTGTGATGGTCAGTTTTACGTGTCAGTTTGGCTAAGCTATAGTCTCCAGTTATTCACTTGATCACTAGCATAGGTGTGCTGCTGTGAAGGTGTTTTATAGATGTGACTGATGTCTTTAATCAGTTATCTTTAAATAAAAAAGATTATCCTTGATAATTTTGGTGGGCCCGATTTAATCAGTTGAAAGGCCTTAAGAGAAGAGCAGAGATTTCCCTGAAGGAGAAGAAATTCCCCTTGTAGACTGCGGCTTCAGCTTGTGCTTGAGCATTCCATCTTGCCCTTCCTGCCCCATGGATTTTAGACTTGTCCTGCCAGCCCCACAATTGCATAAGGCAATTCCTTGCAGTAAATCTGTGTGTGTGTGTGTGTGTGTGTGTGTGTATGCATACATGCATGCATGAATATGTGTGTGTATTATTTTTTTTAACTGGTTCTCTTTCTCTGGTGGATCCTTGACTGATACAAATTTTGGTATTTGGAAGTAGAGTTGCTGTAACAAATACCAAAAAATAGGGATGTGGCTTTGGAATTGGATAATGGGGAGCGGCTAGTAGAATTTGGGGACACATGATAGGAAAAAAACTAGATTGCCTTGAATAGACTGTTGGTAGAAATATGGATGTTGAAGACTGCCGGGGAGGGCTCAAGAGGAAGTAAGGTATATGGAGGATAAAGCCTATATTACCTAAGAGTATACACATATCCTCATAAATAGAAGGTGGGTAGAAATGTGAATTTTAATTTTTTTTTCAACGTTTTTTTATTTATTTTTGGGACAGAGAGAGACAGAGCATGAACGGGGGAGGGGCAGAGAGAGAGGAAGACACAGAATCGGAAACAGGCTCCAGGCTCCGAGCCATCAGCCCAAAGCCTGATGCGGGGCTCGAGCTCATGGACCGCGAGATCATGACCTGGCTGAAGTCGGATGCTTAACCGACTGCGCCACCCAGGCGCCCCCGAAATGTGAATTTTAGAGACATTGCTAGTGAGGGTTCAGAAACAAATGAGGAACGTGCTATTGAAACATGAAGGAGAGAAGATCCTGCTTACACAGTGGCCAGAAGCCTAGCTGAATTGCGTCCTATGGTTGTGTGGAAGGCAGAACTTGTAAGCACTGAACTTGGAATATTTAGTTGAAGAGAGTTCCAAAGTGTCAAAGCTGGAGCCTTGTTTCCTCTTATTGCTTATGTAGAGTGTATAAGGAAAGACACAGACTAAAAGAATTATTAAGCAAAAAGGAATTAACACTTGATGAACTTGGAAATTCTTGGTCTATCCAGATTGAAAAAAAAAAGTTGGTATTAAGACATTCACTGTTAGGAAACGTGCTCTGGAGAGAAAGTCTGGGGTGTGGCTAGACAACTGTTCACTAGTGCTAAAGCAGTCAAAGGTGTGACTCATGAATGTTCTCAGTCATATCAACAGAAGCCAGGAATAGACCCTCTTATATAATGGCATGAGTTTCTGTGAAGTATAGGGGAGACCCATGAAGTTTCTGAGCATGGTATGCAAGCAGAACACTGACTCGTGTCAACAGGGACAGAGAGAGAATGAAATAAAAGAAGCTGGTTGGTCCTCCAAATCCTAAAGGTAGGTCAACTGCTGAGCAGCAAACAAGGGAAAACATGGATAACTCAGAGAACAGAGTCTGGGGCCTAGAAGCTAGAAGAACCGTCCGTGGGTCAGGAGGCAGACACAGGAGCCCTGGGCCCTGAGGCACAACCTTGACCACAGAGGATTACTCCCTGGCCTCAAAACCTAATGAAATTTGCACTGCTGGATTTTGAAATTGAATTGCACTGCTGGAAGACAGTCAGGCACATCCTGGCCACTCAACAAATAGTTGTTGAATGAATGAATGAGTGAATGAATGAATGAATCTCAGACATCTTTCCATATTTGTGTACTAAGATGTAACTCATTCCTTTGGGTACCTACATAGTATTCCATGGCGGGTGTGCATTCAGTGTCTTCCATCAACCCATCCCCTCGTGAAGCCTATTTATGTCGGTTCCAATGTTTTACAAACCCAAACAATGTTCGAATTACAGTCCTTACATAATCCATCATCTCTGTGCAGAGGGGGCAGAAGTGGACTGGATAGTTCAAAGAGTATGTGTATTAAGATACAAGGGAGCAGTGACCCCTTTATTCCTCTCATTTCTCCCTTTGGAATGGGAAAACTTACAACTATTATACTGAGCCTGTACCACCATTGTATTTTGGAAACAGAGAACTGTTTTTCTAGTTTCACTGTGCACACATAGTGATGAATTTTGCCCCAGGATGGGTTATACCAAGAGTCTCACCCATTCCTGATATTGCTGATAAGATTTTGGATGTGGATGATGATGTATTGGGTTGGAACTTTGGGAATGTTGGGATGGGGCGATATTTTGCATGTGTGACAGATAAGTACCTTGGAGGGCCAAAGGACAGACTGTGATAGAGTGAAAAAATACTCCCCAAATACTTCCATATCCCAATTTACTTTATATGGGAAAAAAAGGTCTTTGCAGATATGATTAAGTTAAGGGCCTTGAGATGAGGTTCTTGATATGGGAAGATTATCCCTGTACTATTTGGGTGAGCCCTAAGACAATCACACAATCCTTTTATCAGAGGGAGGAGGAAATTTTCACACATACAGAAGAGAAAAGACAATGTGATGACTTAGGCAGAGAAAGAAAGATTTGAAGATATTTTGGGTTTTGAAGAGGGAGAAAGAGGTCATGAGCCAAGGAATATAGCCAGAAACTAGAAGCTGGAAAAGGCAAGGAATGTAACTCTAGAAGTTGGAAAAGCCAGGAAATGGAGTCTCTCCTAGAATCTCTGGAAGCAGCACGGTCCTGGCAGTCACCTTGGCTTTGGCCCCATGAATCTGTCAGACTTCTGGCCTCCAAAACTGTAAAAGAATAAATTTGGGTGTTTTAAGTCACCAAGTTTGTGTGAATTTGTTACAGCAGCAATAGGAAAACAAATCGCTGTATGATCAGAAATATAATGAAGCAGTATTAACTTGGTATGTATGCTGTGCATAAATACCACTAAGGTTGAGTTCTAATATTTTATTTGGAAAGTGTATACCTGTATTCCTCAAGGGGTTGATCTGTACTTTTCTTCCGTGTACTATCTTTGTCAGATTTTGGTATCAGGATTCGCTCGTCTCTTAAAAAAGAGTAAGATGTCTCCTTCTTTTTCTAAGTTCCAAAACAGCTTAAATACCAACGGAAGCAGTACAACTCTGTGTTTCCAGTGTTCTGATAAGAGATAGCTCTTTGACCACATTCTTGATTTCTTCCATGGTCTTTTCAAATTTCAGTGATCACAGTGCGTCAGATAAGCTGTTTGCATGTATCTTTTAATCCCCACACAATATTCCTAAACATGGGATAAATTCTGTTGTTTGTGCTGTTTTACAGATAGGGAAACTGAGGGCGAAGACCTTAAGTAATTTGCTAAGGTTCCATACTATAAAAAGACAGAGCCGGGACCTGAAATGAGGAGTGTCTTTGCTTTCATAACATCTCCTGGTTTTACACTTCTTGCATACATTTAGTAATTTATGTTTTCTTAGAAAATCTCTCATTTCATCTAGGTTTTCAAGTATCTAGCATGTTATAAAGAGTATTCTCTTATAATTCTTTAAATTTCATCTGTATTTGTGGCTGAATCTCCTTATTCTTAAATTTTGTATAGTTATGTTTTCTCTTTCTCCTTGAGTTGACTACTGAGTGGATAATCTATTTTGCTCCCCTCTCCTTCCCCACCCAGGTATCTGACTTAATTTCTCTATTTCCAAACTATTAATTAAGGTTTTTTAAATGTTTTCTTTTATCCTATATTCCCTAAGTTCATCCCGTCATTTTTTCCCTCTAATTTCTTCACTCACTAAATGTTTATTGATTGCTTAATATGTGTCAGACATAGTCAATGGATTACTTAGTTCATTGCTCATTTTCATCTTTTCTAATTTGGTAATTGAAGTGTTCAAGTCTATACATTTCCTTCCAAGTACAGCTTTGGCTATGTCTAAGAGTTTTAACATGTAGTATTCGCAATATTGATATTTACCAAACATTCTGTAATTCCAGTTTTTGTTCCAAGTAGTTAGAAGTTTTTGGTTATTCTCCCATTATCTATTTATAGTCGCACTGAATTACAATCAGAGAATATAGCTTATTCTATTTGTACATTTTTGAATGTCTCATAGATTAAACTATCAAGTTTTGTAAATATTCAATGGACATGAGAAGACTGTGCATCCTCTAGTTACTGGGTTTGGAAATCAATATTAGTATAAATCAATATTAGATCATCCTTATTTGAATTATTCAGCTCCTTCGGATTTCTCCACTTTTTGCTAGTTTAACTGTCAGTGACTGAAAAGGATCTGCTAAGTAGAGATGATTTTTTATTCAACAGGATTTGTTGTATACGTGTTAGTTGAACACTGATGGTGCAGGCTGTCAGCCAGGATATAAAAATAGAGTGCAGCAGTATCATGAGACTGGCATGCCCTGAAGAATGTCTACAGTTTGTTTTCCCAGTAGAATCCATCTAGGGTTTTAATACCCAAACTTTACTGAACACACGTATTTGTCAATATATTTTTTGGCCGACGTTTCCATAAGAAAGAATCATATTTACGTACCCAAACTTCAATTCAGCCTTTTAACAGAACAACATTCAATACCGCCTTAACTTACTTTCTAAATACAAATAGTAGAATATCAGCGTCACGTGCAAATGTTTTGCAAAGCATGCCAAGTGTCCTTGAGGGTCGTGGGAAATATACATGCTGTTGCATACCAAGCAACTGCCTTTATTTGTTGCTGTGGTTTATTAAGGCATGATTTATATATAGTAAAATTCACCCTTTAAAAAAGTCTACAGTTCTGCAAGTTTTGACAAACATATCCACCGCCATAATCAAGATATAGAATATTTCTACCCGTCCCAAAATTCCCCTGTGCCTCTTTGTGGTCAACTCTGCCCCCCAGCCCCCAGTCCCTGGCAACCTCTGATCTACTTTCTGTCCCCATAGTTTGCCTTTTCAGAATGACATAGAAATGGAACCATACAGTAGGTGGACTTTCTGGCTTCTTTCATAATGCATTTGAGATTCATTTGTGTTGATGTGTATGTCATAGTCTGTTCCTCGTTATTGCTATTAACATTCCATTGTACAGGTTGACCAGTCTATTTGGTCATTCCCCAAATGAGGAGCATTGAGTTGTTTCCAGATTTTGATTCTTATGAATTAAAGATGCTGTAAATATTCACATACAGGTTTTGTGTGAACATAAGTTTTCATCTCTGGATCATGTGCTTATTGTATGTTTAACCTTATAAGAGGCTGTCAAACTGTCTTCCAAAGTGACTGCCATTTTACATTTCTACCCGCAATGAATGAGAATTCCTGTTGCTCCATAGCCTCATCAGTACTTGATAGTGTCAGCTTTTTTTTTTTTTTAATGTTAGCTCTGTAGTAGATGTATAGTACATTTCCCTACACTAATGAGGATAAACATCTTTTCATATGTTTGTCACCCATATGTCTTCTCTGATGAAATCTCCATTATGTCTTTTGCCCATTTTTAATTGGATTATTTCTATTTTCTAATATTGAGTTCTGGAAGTTCTTTGGATGTTCCTGAATCAAATCCTTTATCAGATGTATTAACTTGAAAATATTTTCTCCCAGTCTGTGGCTAGACTTTTCATTCTTTTAACAGGGTTTGTGGGAGAAGAGAAGTTCTTAATTTTGATGAAGTTCAATTTTGCAATCTTTTTTCTTGTATAGACTGTGTTTTTGGTGTCCTATCTGAGAAACCTTAACCTAATTCAGAGTCATAAATATTTGCTTCTGGTTTTATGGGTTTAGATTTTTCACTTAAGTGTTAGATAATTTTTATTTAGGCCTTGTAATTTTATAATTTTTGATCAGAGAGAGAGATGTTTAAACACTTTGCAAGCAAAGACGATAGTTGTTACATACAAATATAGGCATTTTGCCATGTTTCGATTATGTTTTAGGAAGTTTGGAGTGAGGGTTTTTATGGGACACATTATCCCCATTGAAAATAATGATTAGTGTTTGGGACAGAACATGTTTTTCAGGAACAGATTATTGATGGTGAGTGAAATATGTTTGTTTTTGTTAAGATGGGACTTTACCTCTCTCTCATCCAAAACGTTGTTTGATGGCAGCATAAACTCTCTTTTTGTAACTATTGTTCAGTGTCAGGGTCGCATTAAATATGAATGGATGACACTATATCCAGGTCACTAAAACTTGAGGGGTGGTAATTTTTTTGCTCCATTTTAGACCCAGTGAGCATCCTTGCTAACAAAATCATGCTCCATCTCTAAAAAAATGAGTGAAATTTTAATAAGCTGGAGGAAGCAGGTGCCCAGGGGAGGGTGGATCTGTTGCACCATCAGAACACCCCTCTGCCATCATATACACACACATAAAACATGCACGGCAGAAGGAATGAAAAGAATCAGCCAGCTAAGGAGAATTATACAGATTGTTTGCACCTGACAAAACTGTGAGTGGGAAAAGCATTACATTCTTTTTTGTACTCATTTGTGGTTTTGTTTGAAATTTTTACTGTGAGTAACTCAAATTGATGTGTTTCTTGCCGGAGACTCTGAGTAGATCATCAAGAACTGCATACATAATCAGATAATTCCTTGTGACATTTATTCACTCATTCATTCTTCCGTTTACCTAATATTCACTGGTGTCTACTACATGCTCAACATGAAAAAATGAATAAGGAAGACACAGTGCATTGGTTCAAAGGCCCTTAGTGATTTAAGAGTGATGGGCACTGGGCAGAAGGTTCAATTTTGGAGGATCCAGAAGAATATCTACCGTAATCACTATAAGAAGGAGGCTCTGCTGACAGACCTCCAGGTGCTCTATCCAGTATGTCTCATGGCAAATTTGGGTGACGGTCCCCTGAGAGCGTTCAGGAGCAGGAATGGGTTTTCCATTGTGTGTTAGTTTCCTGCTGCTGCTATGATAAATCACCGTAGACTGAGTTGCTTAAAACACCAGTAATATATTATCTTACAATTGTGGAGGTCAGAAGTCTGAAATGGGTCTTACTGACTAAAATCAAAATTTTGGCAGGGTTATGTTCCTTCTGAAGACCGTAGGGGAGAATCTGTTTCCTTGCCTTTTCTGGTTCCTAGAAGCCACCTGCTTTCCTTGGCAAATTGTCCCCTTTCTCCATCTTCAAAGCCAGCAGCATAGCATCTTTAAATCTCTCTCTGCCTTTGATACCCCTACCTCTCTCTTTCACTTATAAGGACACTTGTTATTACATTGGGTCACCCAGATAATCCAGACTAATCTCCATATCTCAGCATCCTTCACTTCATCACATCTGTAAAGTCCTCTTGGTCGTGTAAGGTATGTCATGTCATATTCACAGGTCCTGGGGATCGGGATATGGACATCTTGTTGGGGAGGGCATTCTGCTTACTATACCTTGGGCTTCCTGGGCCTGTCACTTGGCTCATGCCCCTGCAGATAGTCCAGGGTATCATGAGAGAGGCTAGGCTTCAGAAGTCCAGGGCACTATTCTGAGTATCTAGAGGGAGCCAGGCCAGGAGGTCTGTGGATGTGTCACTAAAATGGATGATCACCCCTAGTGCAAGAGATCAGTAGGAGCTTACATCAGACCCAGGAACTTTAAGCAGGCTGAATAGTCTCAATAGACAGCCACTTTGCCTTAAACATGTCTGATCTGTGTATCAGTAAGGATAGTATAACTTATGTTGTAGTAATAAATAATCTCCAAATCTTGGTAGCTTATAAGAACCAACGTTTATTGGGTAACACTGCACATCCATCATGGGTCAGCAGAGCTCCGCTCTGTGCTCATGACTCTGAGAGACCCAGGCTGACAGAGCAACCACCATTTCAAACATCACCAATTGTTATGTCAGAGGGACAGACAGAGATCATGGTGGGTGAAGGAGTGTCTTGCCAAATAATTAAATACTTGGGCTTTGAAGTGACATATGTCACTTATTTTAATTCACTGGTCAAACTCAGTCACATGTTCACTCTCAAACACAACGGGATCATGAAAGACAGGTGTGCCATGTGTCCAAAAGGCAAAGAACCAAGAATATTTGGTGAAGAGCATTAATGACTACCCTTCTTAGTGTTTTCTACTAGTCCCTGATGTGAATGAAGCTGTGCTCCCAGCAAGGCCACTTTTGTGAATCCTTGGAATGATCTGAGTTGATCCAAGAGCTTATGTCGAGTAGAAGCAAATGGCAACCCCATATCATCATCACGTTAACTCCTGGCAAGCCTGGTTTGTCCTGGGCTTTCCTCTGCAAAGAAAGCCCCATGATATGGCAAAGATCTGATGTACTTTTGAGCCCATGCAGACCTGGATATAGGCTTTGAAAAACAGTCCTTATACTTGGCAAGATCTGTGCCAGTATAGCTCAGAGATTGCAAGTACACTTGGTTCCTACTGAGGTGGGCTATAAGAGCATTTGTGAAGGCAGTAGATATCAGGACACTGGAGTGATGCTGGCAGGGCCATGGGATTTATGGAGGGGAATCGATACATGAATGGCAGAAAATAAAAACATGAACATAAAGGTGAGCAACAAACCTAACCTCTCCTGTGTTCCCCTCCAACTCCAGCCGTCCACCTCAAAATCCACAGGTAAGACTCCACATAGCTTGTAGGTGAGGGGGTCCATTTCTCGCTCCTGCTGTTCTGCCCCTATTGTGGGTGCTCAGCAGGTACAACCACCTGGACTGGGCACCAGGTGGTTTTATAGGGTCTGTGGAGCCAGGGTTCTGCTTAGAAGTTTGGAATCGATGGAATTTTAATCAAAATCTCCTTGCATTTTGGTGAGAGGCCAGAACACTCTCTGCTCACAAAGGAACTTGAGGTGGTGGGTGAAAGGTTCAAGAGCTGCTTGATCCCTCTCTTCTCACTTCTTGCAGATGGACACAGGGCCCACTAAACTGGGTCCCCAAACACCAAAGTGCACTATGGTAGTCAGGGTGAATTGGCGAGAGGGTCATGCGGTCAGACTCCAGAAGTCAGTGTCCGTGGCCTCTGTGCTGGCTGGGTGGTACAAGGGGACTCACAAAACTGGAAGCTCTCCTTCCACCTTCTCCCGGACTCCATCCCGGTAGCAATGTGGCTCTGAGTCTGTGTAAGAGCCTGCCATTTGAATCTCTAATTCAAAATGAGAATTAACTACCTTTTCCTCTGGAAATTACTAGCATGCTT
The DNA here is from genome assembly GCF_027475565.1 of Acinonyx jubatus. Taxonomy (NCBI): domain Eukaryota; kingdom Metazoa; phylum Chordata; class Mammalia; order Carnivora; family Felidae; genus Acinonyx; species Acinonyx jubatus. Next base: position 32,367,590 of record NC_069386.1, read on the forward strand.
CTCCCAGGTAGGGAATGTCTGGTTCTTCCTTTGGCCAAGGGCAGAATTCCCAGTTCTGTGTTCTCAGAAGAGTCGATCATGAATCCAGACAGATTCTCAATAGGACTGAGGGCAGCTTAGGGCTTCTTGATAAAAAACTATTTGAAATGCAGGGAATTGAGAGAAGGAAAATCAAAGCCTGAGACTGAACCAGCAATTAGACTGGCTTCTGGAATATATTTAAGTCAGATCAATGCACGAGGGAATTTCAGTCACAGCTCACTTTCTGTCTCCCACAGCCCACGGCTGGAATCCTAGCCCTTCAATCAGAGCTCCCCAGAAATACAGCAACATCCATCTTCTAAAATGCTTTATCACAGTTGTGCAAAGTCCTAGTACATTCCGCTGCTCTTGTGGATTTATTTACATATTGATTTATTTATTCCTCTCTCTACAGCAGCAGGCCTCTTGAGATTATATTATTTACAAAGACATTGGGGTCATACATCTGGACAATGGAGTGAGGGAGAAGGCCATCCTTGGATGTGCTGAGCTGCACAGATTAGCCTTGTCATAAACCGAGTGTAGGGACAGGGTGTGAGGAGGCAGCCTCAGGCCTGCTGACTCCCTCGGTTATCTTGCCCCCAAAGGCAAGGGCTTGCACAGGAGGGAAGCCAAGGAGAAGAAAATGGGAATGAAACGGTGGGGAAGGGGAGAGAAAAAGCAGTGGGGAGCTCTCAGTATGACCTCAATGGGACCCCACCAGGCAGAGAAGTGGGACCTCCCTACTGCAACCCACAATGTTCCAGTGTCCCAGTCAGCGGGGAGTCTGCCTTCTCTGTTTCCAGGTCCTGCACAGGGCAACCCCTCTGGCTATCCTGGATTCCTTTCCGAGACAGAGAGGACTCCATCAAGAGAGGAAAGAAAGAAGAAAGAAAGAAAGAAAAAAAGGAGAACATTCAGGAACAGAGCCTGGAAGAAACTGAGATGAGGGAGAGAAATCTGTTCCCTGGCAAAGGCCCCGGGCTGCAAGAAAAAGCCTTCCAGCGCTTTTTATAGATGACTTTTTTTTTTTTTTTTTTTTTTGCTAGCCAGGCAAATGCTGGAAAACTCCCTTCATTCTGATTAGCATTCTTATCACTAGGCATTTCCCCTCTCTGCTCTCTGTCCCATGAGGATTAGCTGAGACACAGAGATGACATCTTCCCAGTGGTCATAAAGGAATCCTGGCGGGCATTGAGTTGGGCAAGCGGCTGACAGCCTAGAGAAGCTGAGGGTGCCCGGAACTTGGCTTGCGACTTCCTTTCAGGGTGGAGGCTCTCAGACTTCAGGGTTTAAAAGGAGATGTTTGTGTTTGTGTGGGATGAGTTTGAGGATGACAGCTTGTAGGAGAAAGTCAACTCAAGGCCGGGCAGCTTTCTGGGCAGGACCAGTGTGTTCCAATTGTGGCTTGAACTTCCAACTGAGGTTTGCAGTTGGAACCAGAAGGTGTCCCCTTCTTAAAGGGCCAGCTCTCACGAGGCACCCAGGAAGACACTTGGGAGAGCTCACCTGTGTTGGCTGCAGGCTCCAGGATTAAAAACTTCCCCAAAAGGCTGCATTCTTGAACCTGCTGCCTCAGAGGTTTGAAGACAAAGTAGCAAAACGAGCCTCATCCGGGAAAAGTTCAAGCTAATACATCTTGGCAAACATAACGAAAAACACAGACAGTTGCTTTAAGAGAGGAACCCAGAAAGAGGTCAAGTTCTGCTGAGAGAGGCAGAGCGGCAATTAGATGGGGGCTTATGTTGCAGCGTGGAGGCAAAGGGGTCAGAGAGAGGGTAGGACACTGTGCATCTGATTTCATGGGGGGAGTGGGTCTGGAGACAGGCCGGGGAGGGGGGGCCTGCATGGGGCGCGGGGGAGGCTGGCGCGGGCTCCAGAACTCAGTGGAGTTGCTCTGTGTTGCTCTGGCCCGGCGGGAAGGCAAGCTTTTACGCTAGGATGTCCCAGCCACATGGACACGGTGTAGTCAGTGGGGAAGGAGGAGAGTTATTTACTCTGATTTGAGGTTTCAGAATGAGGAGTTCTCATTGGAATGCTTAAAATAAAATTTTCAGCCAAAGAGAAAAATAAGGAACACTGAATCTCTTTAGCTTGTGGACTTCTCTTGTGAGAGAAGCACTGGAAAATCACTTTAGGAGATACTTCTAATTATCGGGGGGAGATTAGCACCCAATTCATTAAATTTCATAACCAAGACCTGCTGAGACACAAGAGCCCACGTTTTATCTTGGATTTAGGATCAGCCAACCAGAGAGGAATGTGAGGAATGGAGGGGGCAAGACCGGAGGTGCGATTTCCACCCAAGTAACCAGTCTGGGCAACTGCCATAGTCCTTAACCCCCCAGTCCCTTGCCAGGCTAATGCTAAGATGCTTATTGGGGCCAGACGAAAAAGGAAAACCCTTTTACAAGCTTTGCTTTGACTCCATTATTTAAAATAAATTGCTATTTACCAATAACTTTTCTTTTAAAAACTGATTATAGAAGAATCACACATACAAATCCTGTCTTTCCATCAGGAGCTATATTTCAGAGTAACAAAATAGTCCCTGCTGACAAGGGAATGCTCCGTTTTACAAAAGAAGGCAGGCTAATAAATGAAGGAGGAATGATAAAATTGGAAAATTAACATTTTGCCTCCCCCATTGGGATAATTGATTCAGGCCAGGATCATCAGTGGATGCTAAAATCATCTGGCAAAGGTTGATAGTGGATTACATATTTACAAGGTACCAATTATCACCCCACAGTTTACTTGCTAGTTCCAAGGGGGAATGGGGCTTACTTTGCAACGAAGGGATTAAGCCATCACCACCATAACCTAGAGATCAATCTCAGCATCACTAATAGAAGGCCAGCCTGACACTATGTGCCTCCTGATGTGACACATTGTTAAGTACACAGCGTCATCTATGAGCTTTTCTGGATAAAAATATTTAACCTGAATCACATCAGGACTTTACATCTAGCTTCCTTGACACCAATATGTTAGGTATCGCCTCAATGAAGCAACTAAGCAAATCCAAAAGATGGGCTATTCTACTGTATCTTCAGTAAGCCAGTGTCAGAGAAAAAAAGAGAGTGTGGAGTTAGATCAAAAGAAATTTTTTTTAAGTTTTTTTTTTAATGTTGATTTATTTTTAAGAGAGAGAGAGAGATACAGAGTGAGAGTGGGGTGGGCAGAGAGAAGGGGAGACACACAGAATCTGAAGCAGGCTCCAGGCTCCAAGCTGTAGGCACAGAGCCCGAGGTGGGGCTTGAACCCACAAACTGTGAGATCATGACCCGAGCTGAAGTTGGACCTTTGACTGAGCCATCCAGATGCCCCAGATCAAAAGAGACTTAAATGAGCTCATTACTAAGGTGATTTTGATCCTTTACTTGTCCTAATGTGAAGAGATCAGCTGTATGGGATATCTGGGAACAACTGAAGAAATCTGAACGTGGACTAGGTATTATATGATATTTAGGAATTACTGTTAATCTTATTGATTATGATAATGATATCATGGTTATAGAGAAAAAGCCCTTAGAGACGCGTCCTATAATATTTAGGGGTGAAGTGTTGTGGTGTCCATAACTTATCAGAAAACGCTTGAGCCAAAAAGGAGACAGAAGAAGCAAAATAAAACAATTTTTGCCATGGACCGCAAAGAACAATGAAAACAAGTAAATTCTCCCCTACAAATACATGTGCCAGGTTTGCCACATGCTGGGTCTACAGTAGTGTGCAAGATGGACGTGGGTCCCCCTCGTGAAACTCAGAGTTTAGAGGAAGAGGGCAGGAAAACTCAGTGTCATAATAATAATGATGATGATGATGATAATAATGTAATAAACATTATCTAGCATCTATTATGTGCCAGTGGAAGAGTGCTTAAATATATGATCTTATTTAATTTCCCGAGAGCTCTCGGAAACAGGTACTCCTCTGTTTTGGCAACCGAGGCTCAAGCAGGGATGTCCAAGTTACAGAGCTGGGGAATGGCTGAACCAGATCCTAAATCTGCAGTTTGAGTGCCGGTCCTGGTGCGTTGCAGGAGGTCCATGTGACTCCAAAAAGTCTTAGTATGGATTAACACTTTCTTTTTTCTCTCTCTCCTTCCTCCTCTTTTTTCTTGTAATCATTGTAAAATAACCCTGCTCTTGGCTGCCAACCAACAGGGAAGTGCTTTTTCATTTATATAAAAGGTATGAAAGCAAAATAATAAAAACCCTCTCATCTCTGAACTCCATCACTAGACTGCCTAGATTTTTCCCTCGTCTCCGCTAGAAACTTCATTTTCAACTTCCTCTAGTTAAGCCTGCTTTCTTCCCAACAAACACATTAAGATAAATACATGCATGACTAATTGTTGAATTATTTAATGCAGTGGTTGGTCTGTTATTTTAATTGCTAGCATTAAGCAAAATTGTTTCCTATATTGAAAAATATGCAGCTTTTGGCTGCGTTCGGTTCAAATGTATCTAAGGGCTAGAACCGGACCTTGGCCCCCACCTGGCTATCACTGGTCATCAAATATTTACTGAGTCTATACCATGTGCCGCGTACTGTGCTATATTTATAACATGGTTTTCTTGGCACTCCGGGTTCCTCAGGACTGCTTTACAAACAAGGTTTAGGATCCTGGCTCATTTGCAAGTTGGGAAGGGCCTGAATGCTGACCATACATGCCTTCAGGGCTAGCGTTCGGTGTCCGCTGGGAAGTCAGGTTTTATGAGCCTGTCACCACTGCATGATGCATTGCCAAGAGCAGACAGTTTTATGGCATTACGGTAACTAGTTCCTGCAGTGGAGGCTCCTCCTATCAGAGGAGCCCTGGTGGGTCCCAAGCAGCTCCATCTGCCTGTGCGGAAAGCTCAGCCATTTCCTGGGCGCCTACCACAGCAGTGTTGCAATGAGAGGGCTTGTAACGTGGGAACCTGGGCTGATCCCCAGCCAAGGATCTTAGCAGTTCAGTTGGAGGCGGATGTGTAGTGTCCCCATCCCACTGGCCCGGGCGTCTGTCTAAAGCCACCTTATTTGTGGCTTTTATTCTCTTCCACTTTCGCCCCTAGGCGCCCTATTGATGTTAGTGGATTTCCATATCTGAGAGGGATTTAAGGAGCTCCAGAGGTTAATGGACTTGTTCCTTGTTACCCAGCAAGTCTGAGGCACAACCCGAAAGGCACAGCTCAGCACTCCTGCCGCCCATTAGAGTCTGTCTTAGTTACAGCCAGAGGACTCCAAGTTCCCATGTGTCATTAAAGGAAATACTCAGTGGGACTGCACGAGCTTTGGCATGTGTGAAATTTCACACCTCAGAGATAGCACTTCTGTGTGTGTCCAGACTGCTTTCTTGCATGTTAGTTTTTTTTTTTTAAGTGCAAGTTATTCTATACCAAGACCTTTATCATAAATTATTTGATTTCTTTTCCAGAAAAACATTTCTCCATTGTGTTCATCGCCTAGCCGGTCACTGAAGCAATTACCGGGTCTTTTTTGAAAAGTACGTTTCCCCTTAGATTACAAAAGTATTACGTGTTTGTTATAAAAAAATAAATAAATAAAGGCAGAAAAGCATAGAGAAAAAAATTTAAACTGCCTGTAATTGCACTGCCTCAGACATGACTACTGTCGACATTTTGTGGAATTTGCTTTTATTCTTTTCTTTTATACACATGTAATTTTTAAACAAAACTGGGATCATACTACTTCCTATAATTTACACAGCTTGAATTCTTTCTTACTTACAGAGAACATCATATTGTGAGCATACTCTTGTCAAATGTTTTCAAAAATATTTTTAAATGGCCACATAATTTCAGCAAATAAGTTAACCATCATCTATTTAACCAATCTCTGAACACTTCACTTGTTTCCCGTATTTTACTATCATAAGATATACTTTGTTGAACATCCTCAACATGAATCTTTGCCCTACCAGGATTATTAAAAATAGAATAAATTTCCAGGGTGGAATTACTACATCACGGGAAATAAACGCTTTCCAGTCTTTTACCTTCCATGGGGCACCTAGTGGCTCAGTCGGTTAAGTGTCCAACTTTGGCTCAGGTCGTGATCTCGCAGTTCGTGAGTTCAAGCCCCCAGTCGGCATCTGTGCTGATAGCTCAGAGCCTGGAGCCTTCTTCGGATTCTGTGTCTCCCTCTCTCTCTCTGCCCCTCTCCTCACCCCCTCTCTCTCAAAAATAAAAAATAAATATAATAATAATAATATCTTCCAGAAGGCTTGACCAACTCACCTTTGTGTCAGAAAAGTAGAAGTCCATTTGGTAGCACTAAACCATTTTATGATTTTTTTTAAAAGCTTTCCCAAATTAATAGGTGTAAAATAGTATCTCTGTATCATTTTAAGACTATTTTATTATTGCTGAAGTTATGCCCCATCATGCCATAAGTTTTTGGGCCAGAAAAAAATATCCTTGCAAGCTCTGGTTCAGTTTTTGGTTAGGATTTACTCCAAGGTTTAACTATCCGAACGTTCCCTGAGTAGCCTTATTTGAATAGTGACAATCTTCATAGATAGGGAAAATGTCCATGATATTTTTGCAAAGACTATTTACGGTGTGGTTTTGAAAATACACTCTCCAAAGACTCCATTGGCTATTTTGCTTCCCATGACCCCAAAATACAGGTTTTCCCTAGGGTTCTGCACTCAGTCCTCTCTCCTCTTGTCTTGAGATTAAATTTAAATCAGTAAGTTGTATCTACCTGCTTCTTTGTGCTTCAGCAAACAAAACAAAACATGGGCCTTGTCTTATAAAGTCTTACAATTTAGACAGATGCCTGCATATATAATTGGATTGAAATGCCTACAGTGCCAAGCGTTGCTATCGGGCTATAAAATGCCAGGATACTGACGAGTGGGAGTTACACCAACCATGAGGTTAGGAGACGCTTCTTACGCTGTGTTTTGGAAGAAGGGCGGGTTTTTTTTTTTTCCCTGGAGTCACTGAAAAATATTTCCAGTTTCCCATGTTCTTGTATTACCTTTTCACTCGCCTGTCAAGAGGTGGTGTCTATACCCCCTCCTCTTGAACCTGAGTGGGATTTTATGAATGCTTTGAGGAATGGAATGTAGCAGATGTAACACAGCGTGACTTCTGAGGCTAGGTCATAAAAAGTGATGGGACACACACGCACACGCACACGCACACACAAGTGATGGGGCTTCTCTCTTTCTCACTTGAGGCAGGAACCTTTGGAGCCACCATGTGAGAAGTCTGGTTACCCCCGTGCGTGAGCCACAGTGCTGGGAAGACCGGAGAGGGAGACAGAGAGAGGAAGGAAGGGAGGAGGAGAGGGAGACGTCTGAGGAGGTCCAGCTGTTCCAGTCGTCCACCTGTTGGATTCTTCCCAGGCTGAGCTCTAGACATGTGAGGAAGGAGCCTTTAGATTATTTCCTCCCTGATCACAGGCTGATGGCAACTATTTGAGATTTCCTGAGCAAGAACCACCCAACTAAGCCCAATCAATCCTCAGAATCAGAACAGTTAACAATAAAATGACTATTGTTGTTTTAAGCCACTACATTTGGAGGTCAGTTGTTACTCAACAGTGGATAGCTGGAGCACCCTGTATAGAAGAAAGAGCATTCCAGTCACAGGGACAGTCTGAGCATTTTTCTTTTCAAGCTTTCTTTCTTTTTCATTTCCAACTGTCCTTTCTATGCAGACAACTCCTGTAGCTGGAAATACAATCCTCCCCTCTCCCAAACTGATGTGAGATAGTCCCAAACTGATGTGAGACAGCTCTATCTAGGTATCATACCCAAGCCACGAACTCGGTATATCACCAAAAAAGCTCAAAATGATCTCCTAGAAACAGATATTTTTTGTGGCCAGTAGTTTGGTTCATGGCACCACCACAGCCCCACACCCTCTTAATTTTGGTGTTTTCATTGATTTTTCCCTGTCCCAAAATTTGACCTCCAATCCCTTCCTACATCCTACAGCTTTACTTCCATATTATTTTGTGTCTCTTGTACCGCCACCATCGCCATGTTTCCATGCCCTACTTCTTTTCAAGTTCAGATCTCTCACATGGCCTAGACCAGTACCCCCAACCTGGCCTCCACTTTCCTCCATTCTCTACTGCCACAGTAGTTTTACCACAGAGCAACTCTGATCACATCATTTTTTGCTCAAAAGCCTTTAGTAGCAAATTTCTCGTTGCCCCCTGCAATTTCTTACCACGTATGGGCAAAGTAAGAAAAAAATGAACAAGAAGGATAGAAAACTTCCAACATGAGCAGATAATGAAACGGTGCTTGGAGGGTAGGGAAGGTAGATTAAAAGGCAGAAGGCCTTCTGTACTTTATGTTAGTCTCCACTCATCCCAGCATGGTATACATAGGTGTCCTACATTCCTGATATTTGTCACCTGCCTGGACCATGTTCCTCCTAGTCACCCAGTCATTCCCTCTTCCATCTGCATGGCCAACTCAGGGTAGGACTGGAAAGGGGTTCTGGGGAGATCAGGGAAGCTAGGGACTAGAGAATGGTCAGAAATGTGCACCCAAGAGTCTAGCCTAGTCATTGGAATAAGATCAGTGCCAGGAAAGCAAAGCAGACAATGAAGACCAAGACCCATAGAAATTACAGCTGGGTCCGAGGTCAAGGAGAGTGTGCTAGAGGGCAAAATTATAGGCACTGGGTAATTGCCTGGGATGGAGCAAGGAGTATTGTGGGGGTAAGTATGGAGTCAATAACATTCCATGATGTAATGAGGTTGGGTAAGACTCACTGCTTAAGGCATCAGGCTTGGCTCTCTCCGGGGAATCTTTACATGAGCAACAGAGCCTCTGATCCCCTCCTTAGTCCTTCGCAGATGAAAATACTGAATGACTGGCATCAGCAAAGCACAGTGAAGAGGGTCAAGCAGGTGGAGTGGTAACAGAAAGCTGGGAGGAGAACTGAATAGCAGGCTGGCCAAGCGTTGCAACTTCTAAGAGCAATCATCGTTCTGGTGGTTTCAACAATTTGAAGAAATGGCAAGAAATCTGCCCCCTTTAGCTGAGTTAGGTCCTAAGGAGTTTCAGTATGGAATGCCCAATATGGATTACGACTGGCTCAGATTGGGTGAGTCAGGGAGAGCTTGTGAAAGACTGTAAAGAGCATGACAAAGCTGTCCTTCTAAAAGGTGCCAAGCTTGGGGAGCTTGAGGTTGGGCAGGGTTAAATGGATGGGGACTGCCCCTCCAAGGGTGGAGTAGGGTGGGTATTTCAGCCACTGAGTATTCATCAACAGCTATTAGCTGAGTCCCTATTATGTGATATCTTACACTGGGTTAGGAAAAATCATGGAGATTTCATGGCCAGTCCCTGGCCTCGAGGAATTCAATTTATTAGGACAGACAGAGCCATAAAGGTGATCTCAGCAGAGTACGGGGCGGGCAGGGAAGCACCAGGTTGGACATCTAACTCTCACCTCGGCATCAGTGAAAACTTCCTGTAGAGAATATTGATAATTTGTTGAACACAGGAAACCATCTGTGTGCCCCAAAGCCAAGCCAGAAAGATCTCAGCACAGAAATTTGGCACGAAAACTCTGTGTGGTCCATGGAATCTCAGAAATTTAGGATGTCCTTGACATTTCAGGGAGCAGCGAATCCCCCACATTACAGGCCAGGAGGCCTCAAAGTGGCTAAACCTTTGCAGGTCTCTGGCTGAGTGGCTCTCTCTGGGTGAAGTATCCTTCCATAGGCAGGTGTGGTTAGCTAGAAGTCATGATGGCAGGGCACATGGTTTTCAAGAGTCTGGACTCACAAACACATAGGTCAATAAGCACCCACACCCTCTATCCCCAGAAATTGTAGGGCAGCCAGTGGGTTGAGACCAGAAGTAGATGAAGGTGGGCCCTGGGAAAACACCCTATTGCCTACTCTTCACACCCTGGCACAGCTTCTTTCTAACTTCTTCCTAGCTCCCCACCCTGCCCAAAGGAAGAAAAGTTGCTAGCCTGACGGGTCAGAGTCCAGAATGTCCATTGGGCTGCATTTTATTGGTGAGTGGGGTTACCGTACTTGAATGGCACCCATCCCGAGTTCACTTCTCTCTCTTCAACTTCCTACCTTGTGCCAAGGAAGGTCTTGGTCTTTGGGGCCTTATGGTGCTCATGCTTCCTGCTGGTATGTGGTAAGCATTTCCAGGCCATGCTGCCACTTCAGCGTGGGCCTGGCCATGTCTCTGTCTCCCTGAACGTGTGGTTGAACGAGTCAGTTAGATTGGGGCTTCCTCACTTTCTGGCACATGTACCTGCATTTACTGCCCCTGGATTTTAGATTCAAGAGGAGGGTTGGGGAAGGATGACTTCAACCATCTCATACAATGATCCCTTCACCAGTTTCTTCATTTGAGTATCAACCATTAACAAGGCTAATAAAAAAAAATGGCATTTTTTATTCTCCTCTTGCTACTCTTCCTTATATGGGACATTAAGGAGCAGGCTGATTGGCAGGGTAGTATTTTAGCCTTCCTGGCTGTGATACCATTATAATATTTATACTGAAACTTACAACCCCAGCCTTTAATATTCCCCTGTAAAGGGAAAGCAGAGCTTTCCACTTATGGGCACATTGGACTAGAGCCCAAAGTCCTTGGGATCCTCCCAGGCATATTGGCTCAGCCTCAGGAAACAGCAGTGAGCTTACAGATTGGGCAGCTCAGGGCCTGGGGTGAAAGTTCCAGCCTTGCCCCCAGCTCTCCAGAGGCAGTGGGCTATGCCGGGTGCTCAGCCTCTCCTGGAGCATGACACATTGTGGCATTAGTCTGGTGACATTTTCAGCTGGGAGGCCTGAGCCACCTGGTCCCAGAGAGATGGGTATGTGTAGAAAGGGGAATGAAGGGGTGAGAACCATACAGGTCCTCCTTGGACTGATCTCTGAAGAGATTCTTGCTCCTGGATTAATCTTGGCCCAAAAGGTCATGGTAGCCCAAAAAATGCCCCCCACCCAAGGGTGTCCATGTCTCATCCCTGGAAACTGTGAGTATGTTAAGTTACAGGGCAAAAGGGACTTTGCAGATATAATTAGGGCTATGGATCTTAAAATGGAAAGATTATCCTGGGTTATATGGGAGGGCTGAATGTAATCACATAAGTCCTCAAAAGAGAAGAAACTTTCCCAGCTGAACGGAGAGATATGGCAAAAGAGAAGTCAGGGAAGATAAGACTTGAACCTCTGATGTTGGCTTTAAAGATGATGGGGGCCATGAGCCAAGGCATGTGGGTGGCTTCTGAAAGCTAAGAACCCCTGGCCAATAGCCATCAAGGAAATGGGGACCTCAGTCCTACAAACTGCATGCAACTGGATTCTGCCAACAACCTGCGTGAGCCTGGAAGTGATCCTACCCCAGAGCCTCCAGCGAAGAGCACAGCCCCCGCTGACACCTTGAATTTAGCCTGCTGAGACCTATGTCAAACTCCAGACCTACACACTAGGACATAATAAATGGGTGTTGTGTTAAGCCCCTGTGTAGAAAACTACACAGATGTAGAAAGCTTAGAGATATTACTGAATCAGTCCATGACCCTAGTCTTAGAGTGCCCTTGGCCATCTATACTTTCTTAAAGCACTGGTCGATGGGACTCCCAAAACACAAACTGTGATTCTCACAGGGATGCTCTCTCTGCCAATCTCTTGGGGTTTCAGTTCTAATCAGAGAACTTTGCCTCTTGCTTACGCACAATTATTGTCTTAGATGATACATGGCCCCTCCTGTGGCAGTCCTGGTCTTGTTCATCTGCTAACAAATGTCTTTCTGAGGGAAGAGACCCCATATTTGACCTGAGGCCTTCCAAGAAGAAAGAGTGGTCTATGGGCAGGGAATAGGTATGTCTAGTGCAGCCCTTTGGCTTTATAGCATATTGTGCCCCAAAAGGACAGAGCTGTGGCAATCAAGGGTAGCATCTTGTTTTTCGGGGTGTGGTTCTAGACCCTGAGGTCAGAAACGTCAGCTCTTCTTCCCGGAGACTGGGTCAAGTAGAATTGTGTTAATTCTGAGCTGTAGGGTTAGTCAAGGACAGGCCTAACCCTTCCTGGGGGCCCCCTGGGGACAGTGCTTGGACACCAGCGATCTAGAAGGTGGTCTTTCTCAGGGAAGACCCAGTGAGCCAGGAGGATATTGTTGTAGCTGGATTTTACCCTAATCCAGCTTTGTGTTTGTCTTAATCATCCACTCTACTTAAAAAAGAGGAGCAGATTCATCTGATGAACGTGGGGCCTCCCTCACCCAACTTCTCACCAAAGTAGCCAGCCTCTTCAGAAACCCAAACTCCCCTAGGGAGCAAGAGTGCTGACGATTTAGAAGGGAAATCAGGGCTCTATCCCTTCACCAAATCATTCTGGCAAATGAATAAATCATGAATGCAAATCATGATTAGAGTCTAGCCTTTCAACTCAAATCATATAAGAAGATCCAAGTAATAACCAAACCAACAGGGAAAAGAGTCCAGAAGATTTTGCTCATACCATTTTTAAGCAAGTGGTAGCCCCTAATAGAACTGCCCTCAATTAGAGATAAGCAAGCAGGAAAAAACACAGCAGGTAACCTATGCAAAAAAGCACCCACAAAAAAGCCCACAGTAGATAAAAGATGAATGAAGAGAATTCTTCTGAAATTTTACTCTAGGAAACAGAAGAATGGCAAAACCTTGGACTAGTGAGGAGCTGGTGCTCAGCCCTTTCATGCTCGGCTGGTGGTGACACAAATTGATCCAGCCTTTTCAGAGTGCACAAGGATGGAAAGAATGCACGTTTTAAACAAGTGCACCTTTGACCCAGCAATCCCACTTCTTGTAATTTTCCTCAAGACAATAATTGCCAACGCATACAATGATCTAAAGATAAGGATTTCATTTCAGTTTTGTTTGCAATAGTGAAAAATGGGTGTTCACCTAAATAATCATGAGTAGGGCTAAATCACTGGTTAAAGAAATTGTGGCACATTTATATAGATACTATATAAATGATGATGTAAATCTTTATTTGATGACATGGAAATTTGCCTATGACACTTGTAACTGAGTGCAAAAAGGGAGACAGCGGAACAGCATGATCCCATTTGTATAATATTTTAATAGGTGCACAAAGAGAGCTGTCTGGAAGGATGTTCACCCCAACAGTTGTATTTTACTTTATTCTTTGTGTATTTCAGTATTTATAATGAGCATGAATTTTATCAGAATAAATCGCTTTTCAAAGCAAAGGAAGAAAAAATGTGGTGGACCTCACTCCATCTACCAGATGTGATGAGATCCAGCGTTGACAAGTGGAAAATGGCAGTTACTGTGGGGAATCATAAAGAATGACATAAGCATATGTCAAACAATCGATTTCAATTTAAAACATGTAGATGAGCACCCATTCACTGTTTTTTTGATTTCAGGAAAGACATTTTATTTTTCTGTGTCATAAACCTACAATCTGAGTGCAGGATTCTTCTAGATCTTTCTCCCTAACCTTTGTCTATATTTAATTTGATACTGATTTTAAACTTACCTTTATCGAGTCAAGATTCATTCTGTTATTCCTCTTCCTTGCTCACATCTAGATTAAGAACAGAAAAGTTGGAAACTTGCTTTCTCAACCTTCTCTTTAGCATGGGTGGCCATTTAACAAAATTCTGGTCAATGAGGCATTGGCAGTCTACTGAGGGTTTCTGGGATTGTCTTAGCTTTCAGCTTCCATTTTAGCCGTCCAGTCAGTTACCAACATTTTATTCCATTGTTCCTATTTCTTTACTTCTTATACCACTGGACCTGGGCATTGCTGGCTTTGCCAGACATCGCTGTAAATTCTGTGGGACTCCTTCACTCCACTGCATTAATTGGAAACGGGCATTGCATCTGCTGGGCACTGCTGTAGTGTGCATGCATGATTGCTGCTGCTCCTGAACGCTGCCCCCTCTGCCATGTGTTGCTGCCACTACCATCAACACCACTGCCAACATCCCAGACCTCAAGGTGTTAAAGCTGTATAGAGGTCTACAGTAAAATGGGGAGAAAGTGAGAAAGTGCTTCTACCCCTCGATACACCACACTCTGTTAAAGGATCGATACCCAAGTGAGGGCTGCTCATACCCTTCTGCATCCCTGAGTATCTAGCAAAAGAGTCCTTTCCTTTTAACTTACACTGTTGCTGTGACCCGAGCCACGGGAGACTGGCTGGGCAGGTGCGAGCGATGGGTACCCAGCTATATTTGGAATTTCTTCTCCTCCCTGAAATCCAAGGCTCTATTAATGAACCAGCTTGGTATACTTGATTCCTGCTGAGTGAATTCTCTCTGAGAAGACTCTTCAACCCCTCATGCTCCTCACAAACTCTCTAGATGTGTTTGGAATTTATTGGTGAGGACACTTACACCCAAGTGGTGCCTCCCATTGCAGGTGTTGGGTGGGGGGAAGGCAGGAGGGAAGCAGGTTAAGATTCCTAGGTGTTTTTACTTTTAAATAAATAAGTCTTATTTTATAACTATAAAATGAATACGTACTTTAATGAAAAAATATAAAATACATAGACAGAAAGACACCATGAAGAAAATGAAACCCACCTATAATCCCACTACTTAGAAATAATCACGAATAATGTCCTGATGGTTTGCACTCCTCCATTGTTTCACACTGTTAAGATCACCCTGTTTATATAATTTTACAGGCTGTTTTTTAATGACTCACCATTTATCATAAGCATTCTCCCTTGACACTAAATATTATTTATGAGCAATCTTTAATGGTTACATATTATCCAGTGGTATACGTAATAGTCAGGAGTCTTTTGATTGAAAGTCACAGAAACCTACTCAAGCAAGTATAAATTTTTCTTTAATGTAAGACGTTGGTAATGAGGATTCAGGGATGTTTCCTGGAAACTAGAGGCACAGATGCAGCCAGACCTCAGGACTAGGTTATGAACAGACACAAGACCTAGAGCATAGGGAAACCAGGAAGCCCCTCCCTTCAACTTGCTATTGTTTCCTTCTGTACTTCTCCTCCAGAGTCCCCTGTTTTTATAGACTGGCTTTTACAGGAACGTGGCCCTTGACTGCTCCTGAGTTTACATATCCAGGAACTCCAGAGAGAAGCTGATCCCCCACAGTTCTAGTTTCAGTTATTTGGGAAGATGCGCCGATTGGCCCAGTTTTGATCAGGCGCTGACTTTGATCCAATTAACAATGGGAAGAGGGACCAGGGTCATTTGGTAGGAAGCTGGCTCTTCCTATTGAAATGAATGAGAAGGGTGAATAGTGAGAGCTAAAGGGGATTCCAGAATGCTGAGACAGGCAGTCGGTCAGACAACCTATGTGGATATAGGTTACCCTATAGACAGAGGTTCTATAGCTTACCAAACTGTTTCCTCAGTTGTATTAATCCACACCTGCACGTAGATTCTGAGTTGGGGCTGAGGGGTACATTACCTCACTCCAATCCCCAAGAACATACAGTTTCCAGCTCCTGCCTACCCAAGATACCAACTTACTCTTATAGATGGGTGTTAGTGGATCTGACAGACAGAACTCTTCTAACTTATCAACTCACCTCCAGACCCAGGCAGGAAGATTTCGTGTGCAACTCTCCCTTCCTGGCAAAGCTTCAATTTGTCCATAACATGAGAAGCCTTCCATTCAGTAGAGTTGATGACTGGTAAAGTTTAACAAAGTAAAGGAAATACATCTTTCCACCACGAATAACCAGTCCGCTGCAGGGGCTAATTGTGCCGGAAATAAGGCTTAGATTTTCAAAGGAGTTGGATGGTTTTATGATCATTAATAACATTCACAGTTATGCATGTGTGGATTTCATATTTCATGGTATAAGCTGGTTTCCTGGAGGGGTCAGAAAGCCTATTTTCTAGAATTACACTAGTGGGTAGGTCCATTGTCAAAGACTTTTACCTTCTTCTGAAGCATTGATTGTTGGCCACTGACTTGATGAAACGATAAGAAATGAAACAACCAAGCCCTATGTATTTATACGTTCTTGGGCTTGTTTCCAAGGTCTCACCAACTTACTAAGAACCTTGGGAAAAGCTCTGGCTCGGTGGTCCTAGCTCCAGGCTGGGAGCAGGCAAGGGCAGGTATTGAGGCCAGTGTCTATTGATGCCATTCTGATTTCCACAGATTGACAAGTAAGGGAATTTTCTGCTTCATACAGGAAGGAATCTTTCCCTGCCCCATCAGTAAGCTCCAGGGGCAAGGACTGGCTCGTGTATCAGTGCCTTTGCTACATGGGAGGCTGGCAAATGCAGCCCTCAGGTTCCCTCCTTGACACCTTCCTGTACTGGAAGGCTGGCTTGGGCAGCAAGAAAATATTTCTGTTGGGTAGGCAGCCATGAGTGTCTTCCACCCTACTGTGCACAAAGCCTGATGGTAGGCTTCATGGTGAGATCCCAAACAAGTACAAACTGTGGTTTCTACGTGCAGGGAACTCAGTATCTGTTAAGTGCAATCAAAATAATAGTGCTGACTCTGTGTTAGAAAAGAAGCAAAAAGATGAAGAGACCAGTATGTGCTGCAATAGTCTGAACAGACTTTGGGAGGTGGTGGGGGTGTAGCAAGAGCCTGGAATGGATGGTGGGATTTTAAAACTGGAGGGCATTCCAAACTGGGGAAGCATGCATGGGCTAAGACAATGGAGCACGAAGACAAGACTACTGTATACCCAGGGCACCACAGGATGCAGGCAGCTGGCTGGGTGCCAGAGGCTCCCTGGGCCAGCCTGGAAGGAGGCTGTCCTCAGAGAGCAGCTCTAGGCCTCAGGGCCCTGAACAGTGGGGCAGAGAATCTGTATCTCTGAGTGCAGAGGTCTCTTGAGCAAAAAGGTGAGCTGACCAATGGCAGGGCTGTTTTAGGAAGATGAATCTCAAAGTATAGTGTAGGGCTAGAGGAGAGAGAGTGCCTTCAAGAGATAGGTTAAGAGTCTGTTGCAGTGATCCAGGTACAAGGGGGGCAAAAATCCCTGTGCCATGTCCTGGAACTGCAAGGCCAGGGTTGCAGATGAGAAATAAGGTTTCTGGTTAGGGTCAGGGGTAGGAAACTTCAAGGGACAGACAGGGCTAACTGGTTATTCAGGAGGTCTGAGCCTGGGAGGAACAGCCTTGGGGAGGAGCCAAGGGAAATCCCAAGATGTATCCTCAACCCTATGATAGTACTATGGGGCCAGAGAAGTGTGTAGCTTGGGACAGCTGCCATGAAACCCTGGACTTTGGGGACAGCCTCAGGATGGCAGCAGAGGAGACCCCTGCACTGCTCAAAATCCAGTGTTCCTGAGGTAGACTTGCTAGGACACCCCCTTGGAGCGTCTGCGGGCTCAGCCAAAGGAGTGAATCGGGACTGGTTGACCATCAGACCAGGGCAGTGGCCTTGTAATACAAGAGGATAAGAGGTACCTTGAGTCTCTCCCCTCTGGACACATCGTAGGACGGAGTACAGAAACATAGCCTCTCAAAAGGAAACCATCCACCAGGTATCACAGTGGACCCACAACAACCTCTAGGAAAGACGCTTAGTTATAATAAGGGGAAAGGGGAGCCAGAGAGCAGGGGGGCTCTGACAAGCAACCACCCAGAAAATAAGTCTCGCTGCTGCCTTTCCAGCACTTATCCACCAGTGTGGGTGCTGGAAGGTTGAGCCTGTGTTTGCCAGCTCAGACCCCATTCTGCCAAGAGACTCACCGGTCCAGTAGAGTAAGCAACTGGCTTCTCTTTCTTAAATCCCATGTTGCTCTGGATAGGAGTTTCCCCTCTCTCTTGGCATCCTGCCAGGACTTTATGCTGGGGCAGCCAGAACCAGGCCTCCTGGGACCCACAGAGATCATGGGTCACATTAAGGACCACAGCTGTACTGAGAAGTGGTGACCAGCTCCCTGGCCTATGAGCCTTTGGGGCGCCATCCCTTCTCTTGAGGAGTCTGGTTCTTGTCACTGTGCGTGTCCAGAGACTTCTCTTAGGCTCCACGTGGCCTGCCCTTGGCCCAGCATTTGGGAGAGAGGGGGCTTAGATACCCCCTTTGGGCACACAGCTCACCATGGCACTCAGAATTCCTGGCTGGAACTTGGCATAATCAATGTATTCATAAGCTTTAATAATAAGACCAGGAAATTGGAGCACACTGGCTTTCAACGCTGGTTACACATTGTGATCACCTGGTGCTGTGTGTTTTTAAATTCTGATGCCTAGACCCCTCCCCCAGAGATTCTGATTTTCTTGGTCTAGGATGTACCTGAGCACCAGGATTTTTAAGACCACTGTGCAGCCAAGAATGAGAACACCTGAATTAGAGAGACTGAGAGAAAAGCACTTTATCTACTATGAGCCCAGGTGATTAATCAGGGCAACCATCCTCCATGTGGTGACCCAGTAACCTGTGCTCCTCCATCTTTTGGCCCTGCCAGCCTAACACAAGGCTGGTGGTGGTTCCCTAAGATCACTGCAGCAGGGAAAGAGAACATTGGAAGGTCTCCCACCATCAATTAAATGCCTCGGTCTAGAAGTGACCCATGCCACTTCCATTGACAACCAGTGACCAGAGATGGTCACACAGCTGTGCCTAACTGACGGGAAGCTGAGAAGGATCATCCTTCTGGTGCCAAAAGAGAGTAGAGCTGGGTCTGGGTGAGCACCAGAAGTACTCCCCCACAGAGGGCCTCTCTAATCACACAGGCACCATGCAGGGGCTCAGTGATCAACGAATAGAGAAAAATGGGGGTGGGGGACGCCCAGAGAGAGTAAGGAGGAAAGAAGAAGACAGAAGCATGGTAGAAATCTATAGAAAGAAATTAGATCCAGAACCCAAAACCAGAAGGCCCCAGGGCACAGCCAGTGGTGTGTGGGAGCTGGCTCACATACTAGCTCATGAGAGTCAATTGCTAAATATTCAGGAGTTTAGCAAACTAGTTAAACACTGATAATTAAAAATTATATAAGCTTAGTGGGGTACCTGGGTGGCTCAGTCGGTTAAGCATCTGACTCTTGATTTTAGCTCAGGGCATGATCTCGTGGTTCATGGGATCGAGCCCTGCATCAGGCTCTGTGCTGATGGCAAGGAGCCTGCTTGGGATTCTCTCTCTCCTCTCTCTCTGCCCCTCTCACCCCACAAATAAATAAATAAACCTTAAAAATATTTTAAAAATTTAAAAATTGCATAAGCTTATAATTAAACTATATTAAAGACAAAGGTCACAAATATTCAAAATACATCACTTCCTAATTCTCTGACTATATTTCACTATTATCTATGTTCTTGGAGTTATTTCCATCTATTACAGAGCATGGCATGCTACTGAACACCTCTTCCCAACTCCATCCAGAGACATGATTTGGCAGTTGGCGGGAGATTTTAGTCCATGGCAGTCAGCAAGTGCTACAAATCAGAGCTTCTGTCCACTAAAGAACTGGTGGTTGAACATTTATCAGCCTGGGTCCAGCCTTCCTTCCCCAGTGCATCTAAACTGGGAGGTTCTGTGAAGCCAGTAAGTGTGCTCTGTCCTCTCCAGAGCAGTGCTGGGGCAAGAAATTTCCATTTGTCACCAGTGACTGGTTGAAAGCAGGGAGTTTAGGGAGTACTGATGGGTGAGCATTTCCATTTGGAGAGCCTATGGGAATGGGCTGCAGGGTCAGCAACCCTAAATGGTAGCATTTTGCAAATACAGACGTTCCCTTCCATGTGTGCAAAGCGTGACCCTCACTCAGAAGCCTAAACCATTGTTTGCTTCCAAGGAACCAAAGGCTGGTGCTGAATAGTAATAATCACCTGCCAGGAGCCTATTGACCAGGAGGACTGCCTGCTGCCTGTAACTCCTGGTAACAGGGAGCCCTTCGAGAGCCATCTCTGTGCTGGCTCCATAATGCAATAGTGGTGTCTTTCTCTCTTGAAGCATTTTTACTGGATCTCTAAGACAGTAGCTGCCAGAATTGAAGCCAGCGCTGGCAACATGAACCACGAGAGGCCCGAGTTTATTTGGCCAACTCAGAATCTAGCTGTATGCACATGGGGCTTGTTTTTATAGCCGCTGTAAAAATTCTCCTTACACTTGCTACTTCACTTTCCCCTGAAGCCCAGGGCCCTCTCTCCTCCCCCTCTGTACCCAGCTCAGCCATTACCGGCCACTTACCCTCCAGTGTTCAGGGCCCCTTTTAAAGCACTATTAGATGTCTGGATGGTTTATGGATCTCTGGGCTTCTGACTCCATGGACCGCATCACTCTAAAAGCTGGACCATCAGACACAGTTGCAGAGGGAAACGTTGGAGGGGGTGGTGCGTGAGTTTAGTCTCTAATGCGTGAATGTATTACACCAAATGGATGGAAATGCTACACTGGCAATTTTTGCTTCTTTATAGGCTTCTGATTTTTAAAAATCAATTAGCATGTTTTTACTTATATTAACTCAGCCTCAGGATCTTCACATTTTGGAATCACTGCTACTCCAGTGGCCAATTAAGCTTGTTCGAACCTCCATCCCACATACCATAGAACATTTACTGCTCTTCCCAGAATTTACGAGGGATCCCAAGACGTTTCACGTTCTCCTGGTTACCTCACCTCAAATTCTTGATCCCTCTGAATTCCTGAGACTCCCTTGTCACCACAGTACCCATTTCACATTCTCTTTTATTTTCTAAAACTCTACTGTCAGAATGTTCTACATGTAGCAGACTTGTTAGTCTAAAGGCTTGGGGAACTAAGGGGTCTATGGGATAATACTGAGCAGGAAGCTTCTGGGATCTTAAAGACCTGGACCATACCCACCACCGGACTGTCCTATGGCCAGTCTTCTCAGTGGGCTCCAACACCGGCCATTCCTTGGGCCTGCTCTCTCTCTCTCTCTCTCTCTCTCTCCCTCTCTCACTCACTCACTCTCCCCTTTCTAGATCTTTCTCCCATTCCAGGGCCTTGGAGACTCTCTCTGGCAAATCTTTTCACAGGAATCTAGCCTTTTTTGGTTTCAATTTTCTTCCATTTAGACAGTCTTGTTTAGAACCAAAGAGCCCACTAAGGAATGCCCTAATCAAGAGGGGCATCCACCCCAGCCAGCCG
Organism: Acinonyx jubatus; assembly: GCF_027475565.1. Lineage (NCBI taxonomy): Eukaryota > Metazoa > Chordata > Mammalia > Carnivora > Felidae > Acinonyx > Acinonyx jubatus. Next base: position 32,388,643 of record NC_069386.1, read on the forward strand.
TCCTGGGCTGACACCCCTCACAGCACGAAGTGCTGTTGTTTTGAAGTTGTTTTGACATGTTTGGTTTTTAAATTTTTCCCTAAGAAGTACCTGAAAACATCCTTGCTACAAAAAATTCAAACCACACAGACCACACTTTCCACTCCCTCCTACAAGCCTGCCCCTCCTGGGGAGAGGACCGCTGTTGTTCTAGGCCCTTTTCAATGTGTTTATGTGCATATGGAAATAGATACAGTTTCACTCGTGTGCAAAATCTATTTATAAATTCATCATGTGTGTTTTGTTCTACAGTTGCTGTTTTATTGATAACAACCCATCTTTTAGATGTGTCCATGATAGCATCATTCAGATACAGGAATGTTCCGTTAGGAAACCATCTACATGCCCATACGTAGGGAGATAGTGAATTGTGCTTTATGAGGATCTGGAACCTCTGTGCAGCAGGGAGTCACCCCACAGCCAGCAGATAGGACTGAAGGGAGGCAGGTAAGAGTGTGTCACAACCCTCTGCCCCGTGCTAGATTTCTATGCTGAGCCCCAGTGTCCTTCCAAAGACTTGGACCTGGCCCCGCTGGCTTAGCTCTGGAGGGAAGTACAGAACCACCTCTTTCTCCTTCACTGACCTTGAACACAAGCCCAGGAGACCTTTGGACTTAAAAGCTTCACTGCTGCTCACTGTGGAGACCCAGACCTGGGGCCGAAACTGCCAGCACGCACAAATGCTCATGGTCCTTGGTCTGCAGTTCCTGACTTCCTCTGGGATGGCAGCTCCTGGGAGGGCGGTTGCCCCAACCCCAGCTAGAGTTTCTCTTCATGATCAAGCCCTATGGTCAGCACAAAAGATCAAGTGGGCAGTTTGCATCCCTGAGGCCCACAGGACTGAGCCATCCTGGGTGCCCCAGCCCAGCCCAGCCCAGTCTGGAGTGACTACCTCAGGGATGTTTTCTCAGGGCCCATTGAACTCGAATCTGTGGGCCAGGTTTTGTGCTGGATATAAATCCGAGCAGGCTGCTGGGCAGGAAACAGGAGCAGCAGCCCAGTGTGTGACTGGGCCAGGCTGGAGCCCGTGTCTGTGGAGCGTGGAAGGCTCGGGACTTGTGCCTGACCCAGGGAGGACTCTCCAGCTTTCTCCCTGGGGCTTGGGAAACAGCCCGTGGGAACACCTCTTAAGAGCAGCACCAGGGGAGGAGCAGGGACAAGCCTCCAGAGCTGGTCACATTTGGTGGTATACTTGCAACGGTGGCCCAACCTGATGCTGAACCAGAATAGAGCCCAGATGATTGCTAGAAAGGACGACAAACATTCAAGAAGACTGAAGGCACACTGTAGATGCACAGGAATGATCCAGCTTCTCTGGGAAGCCTCCTTCACACCCTTCTTCTTGCAGCCCCTGCCCTGTTGGGCTCTCAGTGCATCTACCCCCTGCGCTTAGCACACTGGATGATGACTATGTGTTAGACAGTGCCAGGTCGTGACCTCCTTCCTCACTGGACTGCTGTGAAAAGGGGGTAGAGAACTGTAGCTCAGTGCCAAGGCCATGAGTGGCCTCCATCGCTGCTCTTTCTGCAAGGACCACGTGTGCTGGGGCCCCAAGGAGCAAGCATGGCTTATGGAACCACTGGTGGTGGTCCCGATGCCCAGCGCAGGCCTGGCTCCAAAATGGCGTGCTGCATGACCTGCAGGCATGAGTGGAATCAGTGTCTGCAGTTGAGGAAGCTGGGGGTGGCAGTAATGTAGGATGAAATCCACACCGCTTTGACTTCCTGGCAACAGACCCAGACACCCAACCACTCTTGCTTTATGCCTGGCACATGACCTCTCAGGACTAGCTCTGTGTTACCTAAAGGTGATAGACATGTTATCATAGAGGTTCCAAGCCCAGATATCACTTTCTCAGAGAGGCCTTTCCTCATCCACCTAAAAAACACTTAGCTCAGGGTGTCTGAGTGGCTCAGTTGGTTGAGCATCTGACTTTGGCCCAGGTCATGATCTCATGGTTGTGAGTTCAAGCCCCACATTGGGCTCTGTGCTGACAGCACAGGGCCTGGAGCCTGCTTCAGATTCCGTGTCTCCTTCTCTTTCTCTGCCCCTTCCCCTCTCATGCTCTCTCTCTCTCTCTCAAAAATAAATAAAAACATTAAAAAAAAAAACCCACTTAGTTCACCTCCTAGTTACTCTGTGTTACATTAACCTGTTTCATTTTTTTTTCCATGTTACTTAGAACCACCTGAAGTGATTGATTGATATGTGCAGCGTGTGTGTCTCCCTAACTAGGAGACAAACTCCATGGGGGTAGGGGGTTTACCCGTCTTATCCCCACTCATAACCCCAGAGCCTGGTACATGCTATTGCAGATGAGGAAGTGGAGAATGAATGTGGAAGAGTAGGGGCAACCAATTAAAGTCCACCCCGATATCCAGGAACAGGAATCCATCCTCACCAGTGAGTTCTGGTCAGATCTGGGCCAGGACCTCCCACCAAGGCCTTTTTTTAAGAGTCCTATTGACTCTTGGGGTGCCTGGGTGGTTTAGTCGGTTAAGCATTCGACTCTTGATTTTGGCTCAGGTCATATTTTCACAGTTGGGTTTGCGGGTTCAAGCCCCATGTTGGGCTATGCACTGACAGTGCAGAGCCTGCTTGGGATCCTCTCTCTCTCCTTCTCTGTCTGCCCCTCTCCTGCTTATGCTCTCTCTCAAAATAAATAAACATTTTTAAAAATTGAAGAGTACTGGGGCACCTGGGTGGCTCAGTCGGTTGAGCGTCCAACTTTGGCTCAGGTCATGATCTCATGGTTCGTGAGTTAGAGCCCCACATTGGGCTCCGTGCTGACAGCTCGGAACCTGGAGCCTGTTTCAAGTTCTGTGTCTCCCTTTCTTTCTTTGCCCCTCCCCTGCTCATGTTTTCTCTCTCTCTCTCTCTCTCTTTCAAAAATAAATAAACAATAAAAAAATTTTTTTTAGTTGAAGAGTATTATCAACTCATCTGACAGAACTGCAAGTACACATTTTAACCCAAAGAGAGAGGAAAAACTGGGGAAATGAGGATGGGCTGTTGGGGTGATGATTTGGAACTTGTGCTACTTTTCACACACCCACAACAAACAAAAAAATTTGAAAACTTCTGTTCAAGATGACCCTGTTCTCCCCTTAACTGGCCTTGGCATTGGCGATATCAGCCTCAGCCCCAGCTGGAAGCGGAAGAGCCCCACGTGGGCCTGGCCTGGCTGGTGAGTTCCTGAATTCAGTGGAGAGAGACTGTTGGGGGTGGGGGGAACTTAGGAAATTTCCTGCAGACTCCTGAGCTTGTTTGGTCTAAATAAAAATAATAAACACAGAAAACAAAAGAAGAAGTTCAGTAAGTTTTTTTCTTTCCTCACGTCCCCACCTTCTTGAGGTCACTCCTGCCGTGTTGTCAGGTACCCAGTAGAGACGGCATGGAAGACACAGGAAGTGCCCAGGCAATGCAAATGCCCTCTGGGTTTCAGCATTTCTTCTATTCTGATTTTACCAGGCCTTCCTTTCCCATGGCAGGCCTCTCCATGGGGGTTTGGGGGGCTGCTCTATAAAGAGCAAGATTCTGTTTCTGTTTATAATTGAAGGCTGGCGTGCAACCCAAAGGAAGGAGATATTAATCACCACAAATGGATGTAGATTGCCCCTCTGAGCTTTGTAAATTCCACACCACCTCTCGCTCACTGCCGTGGGCCTCAGTTTACGGCGTGCCCTGCCAGAAATGAAAACCTTTCATCAGTGGAGAAGCAGGGCCTGGCTGCTGCTGTGTTTGGGCTACAGAACTGAGGTGGAAAGTGTTATTTTAGGGTGTTGCCAAGAGCCAGGGCTGTGATTTGAGCAGCAAACTCAATTATACTCACCTTTTCGCTTTTTGGAAACAAGAAATAACATTTAGGCCATAATTTATCCTGTTGATATTTTATTTATGTATTTATTTGGGTCGGGAGAGGTAATTTAAGTTAAATTCATTCAGTCAGTGGACTCTGAGTTATGGGAAGAAGAAAAATAAACTTTCTGTTACTGGAGGGATTTTGTGTATAAACACACACAAATGCACATGCACGCGCGCACGCACACACACACACACACACACCAAGTCAAACAGGCATGCATAGCTAGTCATTTAGGATGAAAACTCACTCTGTAAGTTGCCGGAGGAAGTTCTTTAAAATAATAGACACAATTTAAATCTAAATGTTCAAACATTTTCCCACAAGATAAAATCAAAGTATAATAAAGTGGTACGATTATATGTGGCTAGAACATCCGGAAACTTGGTCTTTAGTTCTATAAGTTGTTTATGAGCACCTACCGTAAGCCAGGTCCCATGTAGCCACTGATTCTACTGAGCATGGAGAATATGGACCCAAACTAGCTCAACTTATGTCCAGGGGGCCAGACAAGGAAATGTATTGGATCTCTCATGAGAGGTTGGCAGTAGGAAGCAAGTGAACTAAGGAGCTTGTAGAGAGAATGACCAGATACTGCCTGAACCAATAGAAAATGCATGCCAGCAAGTATCACCAACTGATGAGAAAAACTACGATATTCAAAAACAAGCATTTTTTGAATGAATGAATGAATGAATGAATAAAGAGCCTGATTCTAAGGTGGTAGAATAGGACACCCAGCTAGTGGCCTGGCCTGCTGGGACGGGCCACTTTCTGAGATGAAGGCAGGGCCACCAGCTCACAAACAACATGACTTCTCAGAGAGATCCCATGCAGACCTAGGATTCCAGACATTTCTCTACTCATAAATGTGTTCTTTCTAGCCATTAAAAGAAATACAGAAAATAGGGGTGGGGGATGAAATATAGAAACCTCAAGTTCAGAAATCTTTTGGATGGAGGAATCTTATGTCTCAGCACAAAGTCACAGCTCAGCCACTGCATGCTGTATCACGTGTGCGCAAGGGGAAGAACATTCCTGAAAAGTGAAGCTGTGGGCAGCTGGTGCGGGCAGGCTCTGAGTTGTAGGAATTCATTTCTTGCATCCAATCCACGCTTTAGGCTTGAGTTATGTGGACGAGCTCATCGGATCTGACAACTCAGCTTGTCACCATCTGAAGGAAGCAGCCTGGTGTTGGAGGGTTCTGTGACTTGATATCCTCCAATTCTCTTTCCTCTGTTTTCTGTTCATCATGAGTTGGCAAACCGTGGAAGCAGTATCAGTTTCCTACGGCTGCTGTAACAAATTACCACACACGTGGAAACTTAAAACAACAGAAATGTATTCTCTCACAGTTCTGGAAGTGGGACATCCAAAATCAAGGCATCGGTAGGACCACAGCCCTGTGGAGGCTCTAGGAAAAAATCCATTTCTTGCCTCTTCTGGCTTCTGGTGGCTGCTCCAGCAATCCCTAGCAACCCTTGGTGCTCCTTGGCTTGTGGCACATCCCTCCAATCTCTGCCTCCTTCTTCCCATCACCTTCTCTTCTGTCTCTCTCTTCTGCGGGTCTGTTACAAGGGCACTTGTCATTGGATTTAGGGTTTAGCCAGACAATCTAGGATAACCTCCTCACCTCAAGGTTCTTTTATTTTAAGATTTTATTTATTTATTTATTTATTTATTTATAGAAAGGACAGTGGGGGAGGGACAGAAGGAGAGAGGGAAAGAGAATCTTAAGCAGGCTCCGTGCCCAAAGCAGAGCCCCATTTGGGGCTCAGTCTCATGACGGTGAGATCATGACCTGGGCCAAAATCAAGAGTCAGACGCTTAACCGACTGAGCCACCCAGGCACCATAAGGTGCCTCAATCTTATCTCAAGATTCTTAATAGCATCTGCAAAGACCTTTTTTCCAGATCAGGTCACATTTGTAGATTCTGGCGATTAGGACATGGACCATATCTGGGGGCCACCATCACAGAGGTATGTACCCCTACCTAGACTTTAAAGTGCATTTTGGTTTTTCTCTCAGGCTCCCACCATGACTCTTTTAACTCTTCAAGTGTCTGTTAAAAATCAGAACCATCTCCGCTCAATTGAAATCCGCGGTCACTTGACCATGAAACCATTTCAGCTCCCCCCGCGCAAACCTTCCTCCCTCCCTCCCCCACTCCCATTCTGCTGAGGCAAGGATCTAGCAGCTTGTGTGTTTTTAAAATGTCAGAGCCTTCCTTTTGCTCAAGAATAGGTGTGTAGTTGGGAGTGAGTGAAGACACTTCATGCTGCATTAGGCATTGTACACTAAAGAGAAGCTGATAGAAGAATTAATTACAGTTTAACAATAATAGTAAAAAGCAAAACAAGAGATTGAAATGAAATAGCCAGGGGAACAAATGCGTTTCCCGGAAGAATGGTGCCTATTCAGCGTGGAAAATTTATATGTAGAGTAAATGCTGGGAATTGGAACACAGAAGAGGCAATCAAAGGCCTGAGGAGGCTCCAGCAAGCTGGGGCTGCTTTTCATTGAATTGTTTCATTAGCTGGCTGGAGGTATAAATAAATTCCTCCAGTGTCTTTGTTGTCTGACAAGATGGAAAGCAGAATGAGTCGTGGCGGGGCAGGGGGTGGGGGATTTGGGGAAAGGGGGGGGGGTGACCCTGACAGCTCTTGGAGCCAAGGGAAGAGCTGGGAAGGAGTCTGCAGTGGGAAGAAGAAGCGGGGATGAAGGTGTCTGCTTCCTTTCATGGCAACCGGCTGTGGGCTGCACTGAGGGCCAGGGAGGGGCCGGGATTCCCAGAGCACAGGCACAGAGGCTTTGTTCTGAGGCCAGATGCACGGCTTTATCATGGCGAACCCCACCTCACATCACCGCAGCTTGTACTGGGAGCAGCCCTCTGGAGTCACAAAGCCTCGCTCAGGGTGCCCTCAGCCGCCAGCTTCAATGGCAGCGCCCTCCAGAGACGTCCATGTGGTGACTGTTTGCAAGGGGCGTTGCAAGAAACTTGTTGCAATGAATGGAAGTCCCAACCTTTGTGAATAATTAACATTTTAAAGCAGAAGAGGCTTCTGGAGGTTGTGGTAACACAGTTGCTTTTTTTTTTTTTATCCCTCATTGAGATATAATTCATACACTATACTACATGATTGAAGGGTTTTTAGTATATTCACAGAGTTGTGCAACTATTACTACAATCAATTTAGAACACTTCCATCACCTGTACACTCTAGCGGTCACTATTCATTCTCTCCATACTCCCTAGTCCTAGGCAACCACTAATCTCTTTTCTGTCGCCAAAGACTTGTCTATTCTGGACATTTCATAGAAACGGAATCATTATATCAGTGTCTGGTTTATTTCACTTAGCATAATGTCTTCAAAGTTCCTCCGTGTTGTAGGATGTGTTAGAATTTCCTTTCCTTTGAAGGCTAAATAATATTTCCTTGTATGGATATACCACATTTTGTTTATCCATTCATCTGTTAATGGGCATTTGGGGTTTTTGCACCTTTTAGCTCTTATGAATAATGCTGCTGTAAGTATTCATGCGTAAGTTTTTGTGTAGACACGTGTTTTCATCTCTCCTGGGGATATAACCCAGGAATAGAACTGCTGGGTCATATGGTAACTCTATGTTTAACCTCTTGAGGAATGGCCACACTGTTTTCCAAAGTGACAGCAGCATAATTTTTTAACTCCCCAGGTTCCTCCATAAAAAATAGACAAAACCACGAGGACAGCAAAACAAAAATGTTCACAAACATTGATAACGATGGTTCTAAAAGGGAATTCTCCAAACCAGAAGTGTCTCTACCCCCTGAGAATGTGCGGGACATGCAGATCTCAAGGCCCACGCCAGACCTCGGCATCTGCACTTTAACAAGCCCTCCAGGCGACTCTGGTGATGCCAATTCTAAAGTTTGAGAACTGGGGCATCTGGGTGGCTCAGTCAGTTGAGCGTCAGACTCTTGTTTTCAGCTCAGGTCGTGATCGCGCAGATCATGAGATCGAACCCCGTGTTGGGCTCTGTGTTGACAGTGTGGGATCTGCTTGGGATTCTCTCTCTCTCTTTCTCTCTCTCTCCCTGTCTCTCTGTCCCTTCCCTACTGCCTTCTCTCTCAAAATAAATAAATAAATAAACATTAAAAAAAATGTTTGAGAACCACTGATCTCACTGATATGAGTAGGTATCATAGTTGACTCCAAAGTATGAGCAGGTGGGTACAAGCTACAAGACCATATGATTTGGGCAATTATAAGAGAAATGGGAGAAGAGCAAACGGTCTTGAGTAGCTCTGAGAGCCAGAGAACCCACAAATTGGCTTGGGAATCTTGGTAGCCCAATCTGAGACCGCCAGCCAAAAGCTGAGGAAGTTTCATAGGCTCCCATTTGCACATGAACACAAGGGGATTCCAGAAGGTAGAAGGTGTTGGTATAGTCTGGGCTTTCTGAACATGTTTAAACTAACCAGACTTTGTTCTAGGATAAAGTTCTGCGCTAAAAAAGTACCTGCTGGGAGAAGAATTTAAATTGAGCATCACAGGATGCTCAAAAAAGAGGGAGAGAAGATTCAGATAAAGGTGACAGAATAGCAGAGGTGATGAAGCTCAGAAAATACTTGGAGATATGTATACATGTCTAATCATTTTTTTGAAAATAGTGTAAGGAGAACTTTCAGGGTAGTGAATCTAGGACACCTAGCCTAATTATTTCTCGGCCTTTTGGCTAAGATCAAGTGTAGGACGGCTAGCCTAGCCTACCTTTCCCTCCGAAAAGTACAGAAAATTCTTCTCATTAAAATGAGCTATAATAAATGATCATGAGTAAATCCCACGCCAAGTCACCGTAAGAGGAAAGAAGGTAAGGGACGGAATACTGTCTCTAGAGATAATGAAGGCATGCTGGAAAGACGTGCCCACAAAAGAGATAAAACTTGTAACGTAATCTGCTAAATGAACTAAAGTAAATTAAGAAAAACGATGTTCTGAAAGAGTAGCACTAATAAGATTAGATTCTAATAAGCTTAGAAAAACTTGGACATGAGGTAATTGGGAAAAGAAAGATTTGGGGGAAAAGTGATAGAATTCAGAAGAGAATAAGAAATAAGAAAGCACAACTTTGTAAATGAAGATTAAAATGGAAGGGGCCTGTTCCAACTATCTACTGCTATGTAACAAATTACCTCCAGATTTCGTGGAGCAAAGCAACAATTGTACCAGGCTTGTGGGTTCTGGCCTTAGCTGGGGTGACCTGAATGGCTGTGTGCGGAGAGAGCTGTGGGTAAGAGGTCTACTTCCAAGGTGGCTTCTTCTGTTACATGTCTGGCACTTGGGCTTGGATGGCCATCAGGCAGGTTCAGCTAGGCCTAGGGACTGGAGCACAGACCGGTGGCCTACGGGCATAGCGTCCATAGGGTAGGCAGCCTTTACACGTCATGGGTCAAGCTTCTTTTCTTTTCTTTTTTTTTTATAATGTATTTATTTAATTTGAGAGACAGAGAGAGAGAGAGAGAGAGAGAGAGAGAGAGAGAGAGAAGGGAAGAGGCAAAGTGAGAGGGAGAGAAAATCCCAAGCAGATTCCATGTGTTAGTGCAGAGACTGATGCAGGGCTCAAACTCACAAAACGTTACATCATGACCTGAGCTGAAATCAGGTCAGCTTGGGGCTCCTGGGTGGCTCAGTTGGTTGAGCGTCTGACTTCGGCTCAGGTCATGATCTCACAGTTCATGGGTTCGAGCCCTGTGTCAGGCTCTGTGCTAACAGCTCAGACCCTGGAGCCTGCTTCGGATTCTGTGTCTCCCTCTCTTTCTGCCCCTCCCCCACTCGCACTCTGTCTTTCTCTCTCTCTCTCTCTCTCTCAAAAGAAATAAAAACATTAAAAAAAAAAAAGTTGTCAGCTTAACCAACTGAGCCACTCAAGTGCCCCTTTAGTGGGTCAAGCTTCTAAGAGTGAATGTTCCAAAGACCAAGGCAGACCAACTCGACCTTTTCTGACCTCACCTTGGATATCACATAGCTTCACTTCTGCTGTGCTCTATTGGTCAAAGCTGCCCCAGGACCGCCCAGATGTACGGGGAGGGAGCAGAGACTCCATCTCTTGATGGGAGGAGTGTCAAAGAATCTTGGCCCATTTTTCTCAGCTTTGTTAATGTGTAATTTGCACACAATAAAATTCATTCATGAAAACTGTGCAGTTTGATGATGTAAGTAATGATACACAGTATTTCAAAGACCAGCACAGTCAAGACAGAACAATTCCCTTGCTGGAAAGTGTTTTCTCGTGTCTCTTTGTGACCATATTTTAAAATCACCACAGAATCTAAACCTGAATGAACACCAGTTGCAAAGGATAAAAGATTTTTAAATAAAAAAGAAATGAAAAGAGGCACCTGGGGCTCAGTCGGTTAAGCGTCCAACTTTGGCCCAGGTCATGATCTCGTGGTATGTGAGTTCTGGCCCCACATCGGGCTCTGTGATGACAGCTCAGAGCTTGGATCCTGGTTTGGATTCTGTGTCTCCTTCCTTCTCTGCCCCTCCCCTGCTCATGCTCTGTCTCTCTGTCTCTCTCTCAAAAATAAACACTAAAAAAATATCAAAAAAAAAAAAAAGAAAAAGAAAAGAAATAAAGAAACTGAAAAATGACTCAAGAGAAAATGGTGCAAAAAACACACACAGGCATGTGCATACATGCACACATGGGAAAGATGACTGAAAGCATGCGGAATAGAAATCCTGAGGATGGAAACCTAAGTAATAGAATAAAACAAATATAAAAACATTTAGTTCTTATTCTTAAATAAAACAGGCTTGAAACTTCACAGTTAAAGGTACATCTCATATCTGGAAAACCAACCTACAACAACCAATATTCTAGTAAAACTAGAAGACTTCAAAGAAAAAGAAAAAAATTGCAAAAAAGACCAAGTCACTTATCAGGGAAAGAAAATCAGATTGCCATCAGACTTTGGACACAACACTTTATGCCAGGGGACACTGAAACCACATATGTACTCAAGGAAAGAAACCATGAGATAAGAATTTTCCAGCAAACTGACCATCAACTATAAAGGCACAGGTGCTCTATTATGAACACACAAAAAACTCAGGCAATATTGTCTCACGAGTTCTTCCTGAGGAAGCTGCTAGAGAGTGAGTTTCAAAAAACCAAAGCAACTAGGGAGGTATCCGCATAAAGACTGGTGGGGTGCACTGAGGATATATTTCCCTGCAGAATTAAGATTACATGATGGTTCTTAGGGAGAGAGAATAGTATGTGTGGCTTTATGTACAGAAATAGAGTACCTCTGTCACAAATGCGGGGAGAATGGGGAAAGTGTATAAAAAGTTCAATAAGCTTATAAATTGTCTTACGGACTTCAACTGAGAGTAAAAAGATACCATCTCAAATTAGACGCTGAGGACGTGGCCCGTAGAAAGAGGAAGCTGCTAGAACAATTTCAATGTTGGCATGCGGGAGGGAAATAACCAGTAGACAATAGCCTGGGAAGGAAGAGACTCAGAGTGTAAATTTCAGAACTGGTATAAAGGGAACCGTCTTAGAACAAAAATACAAACTTACTGCAATACAAAAGCTATACCCTTCAAAGATACCAAATGAAAGAAGCCATAAAGACAGATATTGTATTTCTAAAAGACATGCTTAAAATATAAAGCAATATGATGAGTTTTGAGGACAACAGATCAATAATGTCAACAGGTGTGAGGTGATTTTGTAGTTTTGATTTGCAAATCAAATCAAAGTGATGCTGAACACCTACCTTTCGTGTACCTGTTTGCCCTTTGTATGCCTTCTGGGGAAAAATGTCTGTTCAGCTCCTCTGCCCGTTTTTTAATCAGTGTTTTTTTTGTTTTTTGTTTTTTGGCTTTTTTGCTATTGAGTTGTATGCCTTCTTTATTTTGGGGGATATTAACCCTTTAACAGATCTACGATTTGCCACTATGTTCTCCCATCCCGTAGGTTGCCCTTCCATTTTGTTGCTGGTTTCTTTTGCTGCGCAGAAGCCTTTTCGTTTGATATAGTCTCACTCTACTTTTATTTATGTTTGAAAATTTTCATAATGAAAAGTAAATATGTATATGTGTGTGTAAGAAATGAAACTGAAGATTCTCCATAACAGCATTCAGATCTTGTTTTCTTGGGTGTAAAAGAAAGTGTCCCCAAGATTATGCATGACACACAACTCTGCCATACATGTGACTGCCATCTGTTGTGTGTGAGACATCCCTGTTCTTTTGCCATCTGATTTTTTCCCCACACGCACTATATTGCGTCTGTATTTCCATTTCTGCGCGTAGAGATCTACCTCACAATTTTAATGGCTACATAGCCTTCCATTGTGTGAATGTGTCATAATTATTTTAATTACTCCCCTATTGATTGATATTTGGGTCGTTTCCAAATGTTGATTAATTAAACAAGGGTTGTGACGAACATTCTTCCTCAGGCATCCTTTCACATTGTGTGGTTATTTCCTTAGGAGAAGTTCCAAGTGGAACCGCTGGATTAAACAGTCATTAAAGATTTGAAAAGCAGATCTTTGAAAAGACAGGGCCCGCTGCACCAGACCTGGGCTTGCGCCAAGGAGGCCTGTGGTTGATCGGGGCCCCAGGAATCTGGTTCTGTGGCCACAGGATGCCGAGCCCCCTCACTCTGGGCAGAAAAATTCCCCACTCCAGATTCTGACTCAGGAGGTTGACAGTGGAGTTCAGGAACATGAATTTTTAAATAAACTTCTGGCTGATCCTGATGGAGGTGGTCTCAGATCACATTGGTAGATGTACATTTGTCAACTTTGTCTGCTCAGCATTTCCCGAGAAGCTCTGAAAAAATACTCAGGCCTGGTTGTAATCCTGGGAAACTTCCTTCTCCCCGGATCTGAGATATGGCTGGTATGTGAATATGCTGAATATGTGGACGAAAACACGGAATCATATTATAATATGTGCTGGGATTTTCCTTTGCGCAGTCTTACTATTTTTTTCCCCTGTTCTATTTTCGCTTGCCTCCTTCCTTTTCCTCCCCTCTCCATCTTCAACTCTCCCTCTTTCCAGGCATCCTGTGTTAATAACCCAGTTGTTAAACTTCATTGTTAACCTGGTTTTCTCCATGCTAATTTAACATATACAAAAATACTATGCATTATACATGCATATCAACCAGGGATACTAGTTAGCAAGCCGAAGAAACCATTTCTGGCTGATATAAGCAGCAAGGAAGCCTCTTAAAAAGATACTGAGTAGTTCACAGATTCTCTGTGTGGGTTGTAAAGACAGTCTGAAGTTAGTCCACTCACAGGACCACTGCCTCCAAATCACTTGCGGGGCAGGTCCTGTGAACACACTGTCGTTGCAGCCAGGCACCATGGCACTGACCCAGGGCAGGCAAACACTTCTCCACCCACAGAAGAAAGTGCCGCACAGGACGTCAGCCTTCTTGGGAGGGTAAATGGATATTAATGAGGTGCTCTTCACCTCACGTTCACACTTGGTTATAGATCTGATTGTGTTCTGATTCTTGATTTAACCCTTGCCGGCCTCCCTCAAATATGCTATGATTGCCCACTCCCATTTTTGGTTCTGTCTCTCAGTTCCCCATGTGGTGCTGACGCTGTGATCCTTGGGCTATTTAAGGCCAGAGCTCTGAGGATGGCTGGCAGGGCCACCTTTGACCAGTTCCACGTGGCCTCCCCAGATGTGGTACTTACCTACTATGGGCTCTGCAAGACGCTGGCATGCTTCATGGGGAGCCAGGGGGGAAACTGAGCCTTGTGTGCTGGGAAGAGCTGGTCTGCTTATTAAGAACTACATGATTGGGGAAGAATGGACCAGGCCTGAAGAACGGACCAGAACAGACCTGGCTCCAAAGTCTTAGCAATCATGGCATTAGCCACAGTTTTCTGCAGTTGCTGCACTGAGACATGCAAGGATCCGCGGGCGTTAGATCTTCATTCTTGTTAGCTGGCCTTTCTCATTCCAGCAATATTATGCGTCATGGACATTGATTGACCTGGCCATCTTCGACCTTTCTGAATCAGCTCCAGAGGGCGGAAAGGGAACAGATTTCAGGCAACAACCATCAGAAGAAGAAAATCCTGGTGGAAAAAGGCATTTCATGTTTTGGAGCCCACTTGGGGAGTCATCTGGGAATCATTCTTTGCCGAGGCAGGTGGGGAGGAGAGGATTTGTACAAAAAGAATGTAACAATCAAGTCCAAGTTTCTTGTATCGCATTCACGAACATGGAAGCACTGTGTTAGGTCCTCCAGGAAGCAAACCGCAATAGAGTTAGAAGTGTGAGAGGTTACTGGGTGCTACCTGCGAAGGATAAAGGGGGAGGGGGAGCAAGAGGAGGCAGGGAAGACTGCAGCTTACCAAGCAGGTCTGACACATGTAGAATGAGAGGGGCGGAGGAAGGAGCAGGAGTGGGTAGGAAGCACCCCAGCCTGCGGGGCAGCTTTGAGAAAGCTGTTAGCCCAATGGGGAGCTCCAGCACTGAGAGCACCCATGAGGATGTCTACCTGGGACAGAAAGGGCGGGAATCAGTCCCCCTCCATGCCCGGTCATTGCAGGGGGGCTGCCTGGAAGAGTACGAGCTTGGTACAAACGTAGCCATGGATCCTCAAGGCGCTGCAGCCAGAGACAGCTGACTTCCTACGCTCCTCATAGGGACACATCAGGTTCTTTCTCGAAGGCAGATCTAAGTGCACACCTCCGTGGCTGCCAGCACAGGTTCAGCGCCACACCCATCAATGAGGGTTATAATTGTTTTAAATTAAAGCGGTGCACATATATCATAATCAGTTTAAACATACAGAAAAATAGGGGCGCCTGGGTGGCTCCATCGGTTAGGCGCCTGGCTTCGGCTCAGGTCATGATCTCTCGGGTCCGTGAGTTTGAGCCCTGCATTGGGCTCTGTGCTGACAGCTCAGAGCCTGGAGCCTGCTTCGGATTCTGTGTGTCCCTCTCTCTCTGCCTTCCCCCACTCCTGCTCTCTCTCTCTCTGTCTTAAAATTAAATACACATTAAAAAAATTTTTAAACATACAGAAAAATAAAGGAAATTATCACACTGGAGATTTTCTATATGTATTATATTTTAAAATATAATAAATATATAAGTTATATGAATATATATTAAAATAAGATCATGCTCTACATACTGTTTTAAACATTTTTTCACTAAAAATATATGATAGACATATTCATATTCCTTTTTAATTTACATAAATCCATATATTTTCTAATGATGGATAGCGCTCCTTTGTATGGACATGCCTTAATCTGTTTAAGCCATTTCCTATGGATCAACACTTTGGATGTTTCAAGTTCTTTGTCACTATCGACAGCGCGGCAGCGACAATCCTGGTACATGTGTTCTATTCTCGGAGGCCTCCGGGGATTCCAGCCTGCCTCACTGACTCTCTCTGATGCTGCATTGCCTTGACAGTTAGGATGTTGTCGTGCCCCGGGGCTCCCCTGAAATGTTGCCAAGGAGGCAGGAGTGCAAAAGGAAGGGCCCCAAGAGAAAGGCAACTGTGCCAGGTGGCTCTGAGAGCCCTTATGGGACAAAGAGCAGAGTCCAGCGCCATGGCTCAGGGAAACCAGACTCCTTTCCTTCTGGTGCATTCCTGCTGGGGATCATGGCCCTATCAGGCTGTTTATTTTGTTTTGTTGTCTTGTTGTACATCCACCTGCTGCTTTCAGGGATGTAGTCTCCCAGTTCCAACAAGGAGAATTAAGGGAAGAAAGTCTTCAGAGGTGGCAGGCAGAGTTACATTATCCTAAGAGTGGCTTGCCCCAGCCTTCACCTGGGAACAGCCTCTATCCAAGCCCAGCATGAACAATCACAGTATCTTTAGTTTCCATGGTGATCTGCAGGGCTGGCTCCCATGGGCAGCCCAAGAGATTGTAGATCTGTCCCTCAAACCGCCCCAGGCAGCAGGACGGAACCAGGCCAAGGCACCGGCAAAGAGGTTGGTGGTGAGGTACGCCTGAAGTTGTGAGATCAGAAGCCAAAGAGGGCTAGACAGAGAACAGAAAACCGGCTCCGGTGTTCTTTGTCTTCTCACAAATGAACTTAATTCACGTACCAAGTGCCATTCCACTGCGCCTATGATTTTCATCTAAGTCATGTGGGGAGATTCTCCCTCCCCTTTTCCCTGGTGTTGGAACTAAGTTCTTGGGTTTATGTAGGGTCAAGTGGGAGAGTTTTTAGCAGTTCTCTGTCTTTGTTGTACATCCACCCGACATCTGCAGAGCTGAACATCACCCCTGCTGACCCTGCACAGATGTCCGCCAACACTCCTGCACTCCCCATCTGCCGGGCAGGCCACGTCCCTGTTGGTCACTCCGCATCCTTCTCTGCCTGCTTTCCTGGGTTCTCTAAGGTTTCTGCTTTAAACATGTACTGCTTTTGAAATTAGGGGGAAAAGATTATTAAAATATTGTCATTTAAATGTATCTTTAGTGCTGCTAGATGTTGCTTTTCTGTCTTCCAACCGTGGTTCTGGGGTGGGAGTTTGGGACAAACTCTGGATAAAGGTCGGCACCTGAAAACAAAACTAGGGCAATCTGCATCAACCTGTAAAAGATGCAAAGCAAGCCCGCCTGAAGATCTGTTTATTAGCTTGTTGCTGGGGGTTCTTGAGAGACAACCCAGCTGCATGGGGGGGAGCCCTGGATTTGTGTGCAGGAAGGCGTGGCCAGAATGTGACTGGGTGCACAAAGCTATCCCGCCCTGTGGCTTTAAGGGCCTCCTGGCTCAAGTAGGGCTGCGTTATAGGCCAACGAACGAAATGCAGGCTGGATCAGAGGAACATGCGAGCGTCCAGGAGAACCCTGGCTACAAAGAGGCAAATATACATCCCTCCTTCCACTAACTCCAAACAGATATTAGTTTGGAGATTCTGGTTACTGTAGCCAAAAACACTTCTGTTTTATATCTCTGACATTGTCCAGAAGAGAAGATAACGTGACCGGCCTGCATAAATGTTCTGGTTCTGTTGTCTGGCCCTGGTGTGGAAATGGGTCTTTAACTGATGGAGTGTGATGATAACACTGTCCATTAAGATAAGCCCATCTGCTATTGACCTTTCTAGAAAGCATATGGCAATTTGTATCAAGAGCCTTTAAAAGGTCCATACCCTTTGATCCAGCAACCCTTCTTCTAATAATTGTCAGAAACTCAAACACAGATTTATGCTCAATGGTGCAAAAATACGGTGTTACCCAAAGTAGTAACAAAAAAAAAAAAAAAACCAAAAAAAAACAAAAAGGAAACAATCTCAATGTTCCACAATAAGGGAAAGAGGCTAAGTAAGTCATGGTATACCCATACCTTGGCCTAGTAAGAAGCCATTCAAAATGATTTTCAAAAAATTTTTATTGAGAATGGGAAATGTTCACAGTACAGCAAGTTTAAGAATTAGGTTTCAGAGCTGGGTATGCAGTATTATTTTAATTTCATAAAACTATTCTATGCATATTCTTAAGCAAAATATTGTAAAAATATATATCAACTCTTTAGGTGTTTATAGCTGGTGATTTCTAGTTTCTCATATCCCCCACCAGTGAAACAGCTTGTTTGTTTGTTTGTAAAAATGTTTGAATCTATTTGTTATTTTACCAAGTTCACCAATTTGCCTTATGTCAGTAATTTGAAATCCAGGGAGATCATAGAAAAAGCACATACCAGGCTAGCTGTGGACTTTAGACAAATTACTTGACTCTCTCCCTGAGTTCCCATATCTATATAATTGGAATAATATTTACCTCCCATGGCTATTGTGATTACTTAATAAGATCATGAATATAAAATGATAAGCACATAGTAAGTGTTGAGTAAACGTTAGATTCTTTCCCCTACTCCCCCCTCCCACTCCTACTTTAACTTTATCAGTGGGAAGTAATAAAAAGAACATGAGTATTTAGATCTATGTACCATGATATTACTCATTATAAATTAATCGAATGGCCTGATGGCTGTGGTTTTTAAAAGCACATGTTTCAAAAGAGGAAAATCCCTGTGCTTGAGGAAGATGATATGTAATCAGGCGAGGTCTCAGAGAGAATGCAGATGTCCTTAACTACTATTTTCATCTGTCTCCCTATTAGGAAGAAATGCCATCAAACCAGAATGGAGGAAATTGAAGGTCATGACTGGAGGGCATGTAGTGGAAAACTACTTTAACCCAATATACGAAGTGGACTCTGCCTCCTTTTGGCTGCAACGTGAAGACAAAGGTTACATTGCAAAGGAGGCAATTGTTCAAACGTTGTACAGTGTCTTTGAACTGGTGGGGTTTCTCTGGAACCCTTGAAGACCACAGTGAGAGCGTTGAGGCTCAGAGGGGTAAGGAGGGAGAGGACCAGGGAGGAAGAGGTCTTTGGAGGAATGGTTTGCATGCTGTGGGGCACTTCGCCTTCATCAAGAGACACACAGAGAGGAAGAGGCTTCAAAGGAGAGCAGGTGGAGAGCGGAGGCTGAGGATGGGACACGGGAAATTGGAATTTGATTGCTGCCTAAAAAAAAAAAAAAAAAAATCTAAAGAATGAAAAGGCTTGAAACACTTGCCGGGCCCGGAGAGTGAAGAGCCATTGTACGAAAGCGACAGCCAAAAAACGAGCTTTCCTACTGCCCTGCCCCAGAGGAGTCAGAAGATCTAGGTTTGCGGGTGAGGTCGGTGGAAAAGGTAAAAGAAAGAAGAAACCCAAAACACTTTCAGCAGCAGTGGGTTCAGGCTGATTCGGAAGATTTAACTTTGAACGAAGCCTAAGTTCCATTCCGCTCCTTATCCAGGAGTAGATTTCTATCATGTAAATGAAGGCTGTGCTTGGTGACTTACAGCGATGATAGAATTTTATTTATCACGAGTGTGACCCTTTTCTCAAGTCACAGGACTGATGAATTTCCATCCACAAACATCAGAAGGACATGGTTCGCCGAATTAATTTTAAAGGAACAAATGGAAGCAAAATAAAGTTGATTTCCGCTTACACGCCAGAAATTCACTTACAGCAGACATACTACCAAAGTTGCTTTACTGAGTTTAAGTCAGCTGGTCCAGAAGGATGACCTCCTAGATGACCACAAGTGTCACCTATAAAATCTTTGAGATGTCCTAGAAAATCAGAGAGAGCAGCCAAAAGGATGATACTGGGAAATGTCCTGATTTTAAAATAGAGTGATGGATGAAATTTACCATTTGATTGACGAGCACCACCACTGCCAACAAAAGTCTAGGAAGGATTATTAAACAGATGGTTTTCCGAAGACTTAAAAAAAGAAAGTGATGTTTGCCAGGAACCTGTGCGGACTCACTGAGTCTGACCTCATTTCTTTCTCGTGTGAACAGATTAGTGGGTGAGGGAGGGGTGTCATAGACTTGGTGTCTTATTTCTATAAGGCCCTTTACTAAATCCCTCGTGATTCTCTCGTGCAAAGGTGGAAATGTGACAGTGGGGACAAGGAGGTCGATTTATAGTTGGTAGGACAGTTGTTCTCAAGGAGTGTTGTTTAATAAACCCCCATCA
Organism: Acinonyx jubatus; assembly: GCF_027475565.1. Taxonomy (NCBI): domain Eukaryota; kingdom Metazoa; phylum Chordata; class Mammalia; order Carnivora; family Felidae; genus Acinonyx; species Acinonyx jubatus. The sequence continues at coordinate 32,408,090 of NC_069386.1, forward strand.
CCCTGCAGGCAAGTGTCTGGGGACAGTCTGGTGGGGTTTGCTCTGGTTCTGCCCAGGTTACCACTCTGTATTAATAACTTGGAAGATGACCTAGAAGCCAATTATCTCAAAACTGTGGAAGCCACTCAGGCAAAAGGGATAGTGAACATATGCGAATGACTATAATTTTTTTTTTTAATTTGCAGTCCTGTCTGCTGACACATTTTGGCAATGGAGGTTGGAATATCTCAACCAGGACAAAGACTGCTCAGGGCTGATTCAAACACCGTCTTTTTCATTTTCTCAGATGAATGCTAAACTCGCACGACCCAGTGACACTGTAGTCCTCTGTGCCGCCACCTCCAGGGGCAGCCTCTTCTTATTCCCCTCCTTCATTGTAATGATGCCCCTGCTCCTTGCCGCAAATGGGCCCCAAAAGTGCCAGGCAAAACCCACTGCTGCACTTGAGCTCCGTGGTGACCTTCCCCTGCCCCTGCCTTGGTTCATGCAGGTTTTAATTCCCTGGGCGTCCTGCCAGCTCATGGCCCATTATCAGTCCCCCCAGAGCTCTGAAAGAAGGGCCGGGAATTCCTTTCCCTCCTTCCACCAAGTGCCTACTTGTTCCAACACCCTAATCCCATATATCCATGTGCATAAATACACGTGAACTTCCCACTGGTATGAAATCTCTCAGGAATGAATGTCAAATCTGCATTGTTTAAAATACAATTACACCAGTACAGAATGGGGGAGACTTGTCTTGACAAGAGTCTATATTGAGCCTTTGGGCCAATTTGCTTAAGACCAATTTGGCTGAAAGTCCTGGCTATTGAAATTTTATATCTTAAGAGCATATGTGTGGCTCTTAAGGATAAAATCACTCTATCTCTATAAAGCATTTTGAATGTTGGATGATTCCTCATGTTTTACCTATTTTTAAATATTTTGTGAATCAGCAAGCAAATTTTAAGAGACTTCTACTTTTATTTCACATTTCTATTAGTTATTTTTAAACTTACAGTATATCACTTGGCAGATTCTAATAAAGTTCTATTCTTAGGTATATACCCCAGAGAATCCAGTATATTTTTATACAAAAGACTTGTATAAAAATATGAGCAAAAAAAGTTCATACCAGTTTTATTCTTTAAAAAAATTTTTTTAATGCTTATTTATTTATTGAGAGAGGGAGAAAGAGAGAGACAGAGCACGAGTCGGGGAGGGGCAGAGAGAGAGGGAGAGACACAAGATCGAAGGTGTCTCCAGGCTCTGAGCTGTCAGCACAGAGCCTGACATGGGGCTCGAACTCATGGTCATGATCTGAGCTAAAGTCAGATGCTCAGCCGACTGAGCCACCCAGGCATCCCATACCCGTTTTATTCTTAATAACCAAACACTGGAAATAACACAATGGTCTATTCAACAGGTGAATAAAAATATTTGGTTATATTCGTACAATGGATTTGCTAGAAAGGCATTAACTACTGGTCCATGCAACAACATGAATTACTCTAAAAAACATTACACTGAGCATGAGAAACTGGAGAATGCATAGGTATGATTCCATTTACATGAAGTTCAAGAACAGGCAAAAATTAAAATATGATGAAAGAATTGGAACAGTCTGATCTGGGGGTAAAGATTGACTGGGAAGGAGCATAAAGGATTGTTCTGGGGCAAGGAAATGTCCTCTCTCTTGATCTGGGAAGTGGCCACATATGCAAAAAGTCACATGTATGCAAAAGTCACCAAGCTCCACTGTTAAGATGCATGCATTTTTTCCTACATGTAAATTAACACCTCAGTAAATTATGGTTTAAGTTTTTCTTTTTATTATTATTATTTTTTTTTTTTTTTAGTTTAGTTTTGAGAGAGAGAGTAACAGAGCATGAGTAGAGGAAGGGCAGAGAGAGAGGGAGACAGAGAATCCGAAGCAGGCTCCAGGCTCTGAGCTGTCAGCACAGATCCCGACGTGGGGCCTGAACTAACAGACTGCGAGATCATGAGCTGAGCCGAAGTTGGACACTCAACTGACTGAGCCACCCAGGCGCCCTGTGGCTTAAGTTTTTCTATATTTCACACAAGTTTCCCCTGAAAAACACACCAAGTTTGAATATTTTTACCTCTGGTTCGTAGTTTGAGTTTTATATACTTTTTTGGATACAACTTGAATTCTGAAGAAAACTGAGCACATATTCAGGTAGGTACCTATTTGGTGAGCTCACTTAGTTTGCAGGGAAGTGTGCTAAATCTCCTAGCATATTCGACAACTTAATTTTCATAACATCTATTTGGTAAATTCACACCGGTGATGAATCTGAAACATGCCAATCAGCACAGTGTCCTGAGTTCAGGTCAGTGTAGATATTTGCAACTGAGATTGAGCCACAATTTTCTCCAGACTTTCCTCAGTCTTGGTGCCCTTGCCCAGAGTAGACAGTTCTCACCCGCCCAATTCCACCCATGCTGATCCTAACAGATGGTCGGCGAGCACAGGTGGTGGTCTTGTTTCCATATTCCTGTTCATTTGGAGTGGCCCCAGCCCACTGGGCAGGCTGTGAGTAACTCCAACTTCCTTGATGTTGCCAGAACAATCTAGAAGCTGAACCCTTTGCACCATCTCTCACGTTGGTTTGATGGCTACCTGGCATGGTATGACTACGAAGCAAGCTCTCCAGGGCCCACCTGGCTGCCAATTCAGGTCACCCAATTAGTCCCAGGATGAGACAACTCTGTATAAGCAGCTGCCCAATGCCAGTTCCTCTCTCCTTTAACCATTGATATCAAATACAGCCCACAGGTGAGTACAATCAGAATATGCCTCTGGAAATACTCACTTGGAGCTTGGTTAATACATGGATAGTGTTGCTATGGGCAATGCTTGGCAAACTCCCCAAAAGCCTCAACCCCCAGTTCTGGCCGTGTAACATTTTTTTTCCTTTCTTAGGAGAAAGGAAGGTATAAATAGATTATGCCCATTGTTCCTGGGCAAGGAAGGCTGAGTCACCACACTCTTTTTTGTAAGACAACTGTCTGGGAGCCCTGAGGAGAATGAGTATTATACACTAATCTCCTGGTTAGAGACCCTTTTGTTAAGGAGTCTAGTTTGCTTGTTCTTTTGCTCTATAAATAGATTAGGGAAAATCGGTCTCTTTTGTGTCCCAAATAAGGCAAAAGAAGTTGTAAACAGATTGCTTCCTGGGTCATACTATCTGTCCTGGAAAGAAGAGTGAGAGAAATAAGGATTCCTCTCCAGCTCTTTCTGGAAGAGGAAGAACAGCTCTTCTGCTCAGGCAAAAGGTAGAAAGCGGTGCAGATAAAGTTTTTTTTGGTTTTGGTTTTATTTATTTATTTTATTTTATTTTTTCTGATGCTGCATTTGGTTGAGATTAAAAGGCTTTGGCCAGTCTCTCAAAGCTCAGCTTGGCTCTGAGCAAAAAAGTCCCCAAGTCTGGCAGGATGTCTCGTGCGTTTTAGCTAATGAGCCTGCTAGGCTCTGGGCGAGTGAGACTGCTTACCAGAAAGGTTCCGAGGATAATCTCTGGAGTCAGACAAACCGAGGGTTGAATCCTGGCAGCCATTTGACCTTGTTAGGCCTCGATTTCCTCATCTGTATGCTGGAGTTAATAACTACCTCACCAGGCCATTAGAGAGCGAGGTGAGAGAAGATGGACAAAGCAGCTGGCTCGGAAGTCTTGGTGTTTCACTAGTCATGATAACCCAGGGGAGGCAGTGCCTCCCATGTGGGGAGTTTAGAGATTTAAGAGGAAACGTAAAGTGGGAGACAGTCAATAACAGCATGTCGGGACATGGAGGGATCTGGACAATATGAGGGATCTTGAAATATGAGGAACAGCTGAGGAAATAGAGGGTGTTTTACCTGGAAGAGAAAGAACTATCAAATATTTGAAGAGCTACCTTGTATTCCAATAGGGACCAAAAAGCTACTTTTTTGCAGGACAGGGGCAGATCCTGAACTGGACGGTAACTTTCAACTCTGTATGCAATTCCAGTCTCCCCAAAGGCCTCTGCCCTGAAGGCAGCCGAGACTGGAGAGTAAAGGCCAGGGCTCAGAGTTGGCAGCGGATGACGTCCAGGGACCCTGGTTGGAGGCTGCTGAGTAGAACATAAATGCGCCAGGCCCTCTCGCCTGGCCAGAAGGACCTGGAACTCAGAACAGCCCAGGGAAAGGAGCGGGTAGTAGCTTATCCCCATTGGACCACAGAGGCCCTTTAGATGGACCCTAATGCTCTTCCTAGTACTTGGTCCACTTTTGGAAGAGGCCACCTCAGGCCACAGGAGCACTCCTCCTGGGTGGAGTGGAATTTGTTTCTTTGTGGTCTGGCCAGGAAGCGCCAAGCCGGGTGGCCGAGAGGCTGGCCGCCTTGGCTGAAAGGCTGAATGACTGGCCAACTGGTGCGTCTCCAGAGAGCAGACTGACCCGCCTTGACAGGCCAGTTCTCGGGCCGCTGTTGCTGCCTGCAGAGCGTCCCCCTGCAGCCAGCTGATTTTCTCATTGCGTGGCTTGTAAATGGCGTGATTTATGACTGTGCTCATCCATGCTGGCCCCCGGGTATACATGCTTTCCCTTCCAGGCTGGGGAGTGAATAATGAATTAATCACCCTGCCTCAGGTTCAATACGGAGCTGAGTGTTTGCAGATCTTTATTGTAGGGTGCAAGCCAACTCGAACTGCTCAATTTCCACTCCCAATTCATTTGGGGTTGTGCAATTCTGCCTGTTCCTGGGGAGCCGCAGCCTCGTGGCTTCCTGGTCTCTAAGGAAGCCTCACTCCCCACTCCCAGACGTCCTCTCTTCCTAAGAGTGAAAGCCAGAGACTGCTGGGTGCTCAGAGAAGCCAAACCACTTCCTCAGAGACCGCTCGCTGGGATGTCGCTTGTCCCAAACGGAGGGCTGTTTAGGGCACTCCTCAGCATCCAAAAGCGATAGCTGAACAGCCTGATGCCAGCCCGTGTGCGTGGCAGAGAGGGCACACAGGGAGGTTTGTTGAATGAATGACCCTGGCTCCCCAGACACAGGTGCTTTATCAAAACTAATGGCCTGTGGTCACACCTGTAGTGGTTTCTCTTTTCCCTTGTTCTGACTCCATGGGGCTTTGGGGAAAGAGGTTTTTTTTTATTAGGTCTCAGGTCCAATGAGATCTGAGCCATGAGGTGGGGCAAATTCTTTCTCAAGTTCATTGGGAAGCAATGGGAAGTGAAATCTGCATTTGAAGAGTTGGAGCTTTCCCAGTTTGGGCCATTTTCTTCACCTCCCAGAAACCAAAGCTATAAGCAGCCACTCTTTACCTGATGCCTGAATATGAAAAGCAGTGGACTCTGGATAGAGAAGGCAGACCCAGGCTTCCTCATGATGGGCTCCAAGAAGGGGGCACGTCTAGTTTGGAGGCACATTCTCCTAGACCCAGCGCTGCTGAGATGCTACCTTGTCCGCCTCGTCATCCGCCCACCCTGGCCCCGCAGCCCAGAGAGACCTCCACAGCTGAGCCGTCTTTCATGGAGCTTTCGTTCACAATGTTCTGTCCTGAGACCTTGCCTCCTGCCCTGCGACTTGCTGGGGCACTTTCTCCCCTCACCCCTCACTGTCTCTAAAGCAGTGTCCCCATGAAACCTTTCCCGGCCTCTTTGCATTATTGTGGCTTCTCTCTCCTTTTGGCCTCGCCACATGTTGCTGGTCCCTCCTTTAGCCCCTCTCTGCCTTTGAGCCATTTCCTTATCTCCTGGCCCACTGAGCACAGTTCCTGCGTCCTCACTCTAGACACTGATAAAATGTGAGAAGAAAGAGCTGAGGGGCAGCCCCCATACCCACCGGCAGGAACTTCCCCACAGACCAGCTACAACTGCCTTCTTTTACCCATTAAACAAAAACGTTTATAGAGCCTCTACTGTGCTCAGCCAACAACAAACAACTTCACCTCCTCTTGTTTCTCCCCTCCACATTCCAGCCACATCGACTTTCTATAGTACCCTCAAGCCCACCACATTCTCTCCCAGCCCAGGGTTTTGGTATATGTTCTTCTCTGGCTATCAAGAAAAATATACATAAGGCATAATAAAAGACAAAAAGGGGCGCCTGGGTGGCTCAGTCGGTTGACCTTCCGACTTCAGCTTGGGTCATGATCTTGCAGTCTGTGAGCTCGAGCCCCGCATCGGGCTCTGTGCTGACAGCTCGGAACCTGGAGCCTGCTTTGGATTCTGTGTCTCCCTCTCTCTCTGACCCTCCCCCGTTCATGCTCTGTCTCTCTCTGTCTCAAAAATAAACATTAAAAAAAAAAAAAAGACAAAAAACACAAACCAAAGAGACAGAGCAAGCATCAGAACCAGACATGAAGGGATGTTGGAATTATCAGACTGGGAATTTAGAACAGCTGTGCTTAATATACGAAGGGCTCTAATGGATAAAGTAGGCAGCATGCAAGAAATGGGCTATCGAGCCACAAAAAGACAAAGAGGAACCTTAAATGAATATTACTAAGTGAAAGGAGTCAATTGGCAAAGACGACCTAGTGTAGCCTTGACATTCTGGAAAAGAGAAAACTATGAAGACAGTAAAAAGATCAGTGGTTGCCAGGGTCTGGGGAGGGAAGTGGGAAGGGATGAATAGAGCACAGAGGACTTTTAGGACAATGAAACTATTCTCTGTGATACTGCAGGGGTGGCTAATTGACATTATACATTTGTCACAACACATAGAATGTACCCACCAAAATGAACCCTAATGTAAACTATGGACTTCAGTTAATAATGTATCAACACCGGTTCGTCAGTTGTAGCAAATGTACCACACTAATGCAAGATGCTAATAATTGGAGAAATTGGGATTGGGAGGTGAGGGAAACTCTCTGTACTATCTGCTTAGTTTTCCCACAAACCTAAAACTGCTTAAAAACATTTATAAGTCTGTTAAATTTTTTTTTAAACCACAACGTGGAAGTAGTGGCATTAAATGATTGACAAGTTTTCTTTGACTTAGTTTGGAGCCTGAACTCAGTTGAATGGCATGTGTTCAGGGACATCCCAGAGTCCAAGAAAAGCTAGACCCCAGAGTACCTCCTGGGTTGGTTTTCTGCTGTTTTCTCCATTGTCGCAGCTGTGTCTGAGGTCTCATTTTGCCATTTCTCTGCAACTTGCCCCATTTGGTGGCTTGAACCATTGCTGCTCTCTTCTGCTCAGGCATTAACTAACAGGGGTCATATCCTTATGCTGTGGTATCCCATGCTAGGAGACTTACTACATTCTCTGTCTTTTCCCTTTACAGGGTAGAGCTGCATAAAGTGACAGCAATCATTTTCGTAACCAAGGAGCTTGAGTAGCTGAGAAGCTAATCAATTACACTACACAATGCCCCAAAGGCTCAGAAATTGGCAACACCAGATACGTCTGGAAGTAGGAGTAAAGGCAGATCTGAAAAGAGGAAAGTGAGTGAAAGTCAACTAAAGAAGCGATTAGCCCCCCAGTGCCCTGATCCACTCAGCTCAGCTCAGGAACAGCCCCTCTATCACTCTGCAGAAAACTGTAGGTTCATTCCCTGGAGAATGCAAAACAGGTTCTCTGGGCTAAGAGACATCAGACAGGATTAAAGGCAAGGATTGCACACTGGAAGTTGAAGCATCCAGCTCTCTTTTCTCATTTGGATTTCAGAATCCTAGTAACCATACATGCTTCTGGCAGGTGATGATTTGGAGAAGATTCTATGGGGAATCTAGCCAGTCTAAGAGAAAAATACTTAAGAAACTGATACCTGGATTCTCTGCAAAATAACCCATGAGGATCACTATACAGTGAATCCTCAGTTGACAAGACTTTCCCACTTGCCTGAATGTCCAGTCACCTTTCTAATGACCTACTCCTTAAATAGACAGCACAACGTCATTAATTACCAAGGAAATGCACATCAAAACCAAATGAGGTAACACTAAACAGCCACTAAGACTAAAATTAAAAAGACTGTGAATACCAAGTGCTGGTGAGGACACAGAACAATTGGAACTCATTCTTGATAGGAATGAAAAATTGTACAACAGTTTAACAGTTTTTTTTTTATAAAGTTAAGAATACACTCACCATAAAACCCAGCAATCCCACAGCTTGGTATTTGTCCAAGAGAAATGAAAGCTTTTGTCTATACAATCAGTTATACATGAATGTTCATAAGAGCTTTATGCTTGATAGCTCCAAACTGGGAACAAACAAAATGTCCATCACTAAAAGAATGAACAAACATATTGTGGTATACTAATGTAATGGAAATACATTAATTCCATTAATTAATTAATTGCAATTAATGGACTACTATTCAGCAATAAAAAAGGAAGCTAAACTACAGATCAATGAGTTAGATGATAGGATGAAAATACAAATCATATCTCAGCAAAGTTTATTTTTTAAAAATTCAGTTGATGGCCAAGGATCACTGAAAATTTGAGAAAATCATTTCATACAGGAGACAGAGGCCAAGGGAAACAAACAGAATATATAAGTTGAGGAAAACAGACTGTGCGTGGAAAAAAATTAAAAAACAAAAACTTACCATTAATTTCTTGAGACACTTTTCCTCAAAAAAATGATATTATGTTTACAAAAAAATCTTATAAATTAAAAATACAATAGCAAAAGTTTTAAAAACTGAATAGAAATGTTGGAGGATTATAAGAAAATCTTCCAGAAAGTAGGGGGGGGGGTTACCTAAAGACATGGAAAACAGAAACGAAAATAAAATTAAGACTTCATATAGAAGGTCCAAGGTGTGAATTTTAGGGGTTCCATTGAGAGAAAAGGAAGTAAATAGCGAGGAGGAAACCTTCAAAAAAAATAATTCAAGAAAAGTTTCCAGAACTGGAGGTTAGGTGTCTCCAGATTAAAAGGGCCCATTGAGTGTCTAGCAGGTGGAAACAGACCCACACCAAGGCATATTATGATGAAATTTCAGAAACTAAGAAGGAAAAAAGAGATTTCCAGAAACATGGGGCAAGTTTTTATATAAACGATCAAAAATCAGAATTGCTTTGGACTTCTTGACCACATTAACAGCTGGAAGACAAGGAATGAGTCCTTCAAGATTCTGAGGGAGAACTGTATCTGACCTAGAATTCTAAACAGATCAAACTGTCAATTAATAGTGAGGGTATAATAGAGACATTTTCAGATGTGCAAGCTCTCAAAAAATGTACTGCATGTGTTTTTGGTTTTGTGTTTTAAGTGAAACAACCAGAGGTTGTAATTCATCCAAATATAGGACTAAATATAGAAAGAGATGGGAAATCAGGGACCAGGGGATTCAAGACAGAGATGAGGGATCCCCATCCCCCCTCCACTCTCCACAAGGTGATGGTGAAGGGAAATCAGCATCTGTATCCATGTTGTAACCAGCCCAAACTGAAGCAGGTCAGAAGGCTACAAGGACAGGTATCAAGAAAATAAAACAGAATGCACATCTGATGCATCAGGTGATATCAGGAGCAGATTTAGAGAACCGACAAAGCATTTGGGGTTGAATCAGTGAAACTAAGTTAGTGAAACACAAAAACTAAACAAATGGAAAAATTAAGACAGCTAACTCCAGGGCAGATAAAAATTTATGCAAGAAAGGTAAGTAACTTTAATCATAGGACACAAATAGTGCAGCTGTTTACAGGGTCATACTAATGCAAACATTGAATGCTGATGTAACCAAACCTATGGTATGTCTAAACCTATGTCTAAACTACCCAAAGCAATGTACACATTTAATGCCTATCAAAATACCAATGGCATTTTTCACAGGCCTAGAACAAACAATCCTCAAATTTGTGCGGAACTACAAAAGACCCCAAATAGCTGAAGCAATCCTGAAAAAGAAAAGCAAAGCTGAACCACAATTCTGGACTTCAAGTTTTATTACAAAGCTGTAGTCATCAAAACAGTATGGTACCGGCACAAAAATAGACACATAGATCAATGGAATAGAAAAGAGAACCCAGAAATGAACCCACGGCTGTATGGTCAATTAGTCATCCACAAAGCAGGAAAAATATTCAATGGAAAAAGACAGTGTTTTCAAAAAATGGTGTTGGGAAAACTGGACCATTTTCTTATACCATACACAAAAATAAATTAAAAATGGATGAAAGACCTAAATGTGAGACTTGAAAGTATAAAAATCCTAGAGGAGAACATAGGCAGTAACTTCTTTGACATCTGCCATAGCAATTTCTTACTAGATATATCTCCTGAGGCAAGGGAAACAAAAGCAAAAATAAGCCATTGGGACTTCATCAAAATAAAAAGGCTCTGCACAGCAAAGGATACCATCAATGAAACTAAAAGGCAACCTACAGAATGAAAGAAGAAATTTGCAAATGATGTATCTGATAAAGGATTAGTAACCAAAATATATAAAGAACTTATAAAACTCAACACCCCCAAAACAAACAATCCAATTAAAAAATGGGCAGAAGATGTGAATACACATTTTTCCAAAAAAGACATACAGATGGCCAACAGGCACATAAAAAGATGCTCAACATCACTGATCATCAAGAAATACAAATGAGATATCACTTCACAAAGAATGGCTAAAATCAACAATGCAAGAAATAACAGGAATTGGTGAGGATGTGGAGAAAGGCAAACCCTCTTACACTGCTGATGGATGTTTTAAACAATCTTTTTTTTTAATATGAAATTTATTGTCCAATTGGTTTCCATACAACACCCAGTGCTCATTCCAACAGGTGCCCTCCCCAATACCCATCACCCCCCCTCACCCCATCCCCCATCAACCCTCAGTTTGTTCTCAGTTCTTAAGAGTCTCTTATGTTTTGGCTCCCTCCCTCTTACACTGCTGATGGAAATGCAAATTGGTGCAGCCACTCTGGAAAACAGTATGGAGTTTCCTTAAAAAGTTAAAAATAGCACAATCCTAGATCCAGTAATTTCACTACTAGGTATTTACCCAAAGAATTCAAAAATACTACTTCAAAGGGATACAGGCACCCAATGTTTATAGCAGCATTATCTACAATAGCCAAATTATGGAAGCAGCCCAAGTGTCCATCAACTGATGAGTGGATAAAGAAGATGTGGTACACACACACACACACACACACACACACACAATGGAATACGACTTAGCCATAGAAAAGAGTGAAATCTTGCCATTTGCAATGACATGGATGGAGCTAGAAAGCATTATGCTAAGCGAATTAAGTCAGTCAGAGAAAGACAAATGATTTCATTCACATGTGGAATTTAAGAAACAAAACAAATAAGCAAAGGGGGAAAAAAGAGAAAGAGACAAACCAAGAAACACTCTTAACTACAGAGCACAAAGTGATGGTTACCAGAGGAGAGATGGGTAGGGGGATGGATGAAATAGGTGATGGAGATTAAGGAGTGCACTTGTCAGCGGGCCCGGGTGGCTCAGTCGCTTAAGCTTCTGATTTCAGCTGAGGTCATGATCTCACAGCTCATGCATTTGAGCCCCACGGGGGCTTCGCATTGACAGAGCCAAGCCTGCTTGGGATTCTCTCTCTCTCTCTCTCTCTCTCTCTCTCTCTCTCAAAATAAATAAACTTAAAAAACATAAAGGAGAGCACTTGTCACAATGAGCACCGGGTGATGTATGGAAGTGTTATATCACTATCTTGTACACTGAAACTAATATTACACTGTATGTTAACTAACTGGAATTTAAATAAAAACTTAAAAAAAATAAAATTAACAGCAGCAATGTGGGGCAGGTGAACATTACACACTTCTAAATGAGGTACCCTGAAAAGGATACATGTCTAATTCTCTAATACAGTATTCTGGTCATGAAGGCACAGCCAACAATTTAATAAAAATGAACACTTGTATAAATGGGAGCCATTCTGGTTAAAAAAAACAGGTGAGGGACTACATTCTTTAAAAATGGCAATATCATGAAAATCAAAGAAAGGCAGTGGAAATGTTCTAGATTAAAAGAGGCTGAGGAGATATGACAACTAAAGGCAATACTTGAGCTTAGACTGAATTCTGTGCTCGGTGCTGGAGAGGACAATGCCATCGAGAACGTTATTGGATCAACTGACAAAATTAGAATACGAGTAGTAAAGGAGATAAGATGATTATATCCATGTAAATTGTACATGTATGAAGCTGATAACTGTATTATAGTTACGTTAAGAGAATATCTCTATTCTTAGGAAATACCAAAGTATTCAGGGGTAATGGACCATGCTGAATACACAGCTTTCCATTGGATGGGTCAGGAAAAAATTAGGCCGAGAGAGAGAGAGAGAGAGAGAGAGAGAGAGAGAGGAGAGTACACTATAAAGCAAACAGGTTTAAAATGTTAACAATAAGTAAATTTGGGTATAAGGATGTTCCTTATTCTATTTTAAATTTGAAATTATCACCAGATAAAAAGTTAAAAAGAAACTAAATGCATTTTGATGCCTTCCCCCCAAATTTTAAAAGTGTTTACTTTTGAGAGAGAGGGAGAGAGAGAGAGAGCGAGCATGCACAAGCAGGGGCAGGGGAGAGAGAGAGAGACGGAAACACAGAATCTGAACAGGCTCCAGGCTCTGAACTGTGAGAGCAGAGCTTCTCAGCCTTTTGGCTAAGATCAAGTGTGAACTGTCAGCACAGAGCCCAACGTGGGGCTCAAAGCCATGAACTATGACATCGTGACCTGAGCCGAAGTTGGATGCTTAACTGACTTAGCCACCCAGGCACCCTGCCCCCAACCCCAAATTTTAAATGAACGAAACAGTAATATACCAAATACTCTATATCTGCCTTAAGAAGTAAAATATTACTAATGTAGTTTAAAAATCATATTGAGCAACCTGAATGCTGGATACATTATTTGGAAAAGCTAAACCACAGGTTCCATAGATATGGACGTACATGAGACATAGATTAGGTATATATGTGGATATATTCCCATGTCCCTCTTCATATTGTCTCCCATCTGGAGTCTGCTGATATATGTTCACAGTGCTTCAAGTCCAGCATATACTGTATGGCATCAGTGATTTAAAAAACATAAAAGTACAGCTACAAAAATTGTATTATTACTATAAGAAAAGATACAAAACTGGATTTCACTTTCTCCTTTATAAATTTATGTATTCTCTAATGAGCATTTGTAATATTTATTATCAGAATAGTTGCAATTTTAAAAATCAGCCTATATAAGTTTGCATGTACCATATGATTACACTCAATAAAACTATAAACAATGAAAGAATGAAGGAGCATGTGCCAAAAATGATCATTCCTGGGTGGTGAGAACATGATGTTTTTTCCTTCTGCCAAAGGTTTTATATTTTCCCAATTACTATTAAAATGATGGAACAATCAACTTTCTTTTCTTATCAATGAGGAATTTACAGATTATTCTTTAAATGAGGTCCTCACTTCACTCTGTGCACCAAAATTGATTGCAGGGATTTTAAAGAGTTAAGTTTTCAAACGGTAGAAAACGTGGGAGACCATGAAACCAAACCTCTTGAAGAGGATATTTTTCTCAACCTAGGAATGCTAAGAAAAATCACAACGAAAAGAATTTGCTCTATATAAAAATTCTGGAATATCATGAAGTATCTCCTGACCCAAGGAGGGGACTGCATACGTTGAAAGAAATGCTAACATAAGGCTCTTTCACTTTTCAGCCGCTTGGATTTATACTCCCTCCATCCTCCTCTGCTTCGTGGCTCTGATTGGCCTCTAGTTACTCATTTCCGCTCCCACCTCTCCTGTAACACAAGGAGCCTGAGGGCTCCTAGTGCAACAGGCACCTTTCTTGACCTTGACATAAAGTAATTACAATTCTCAACACCCTCTATCCATCCGTCTTCGCTTCCTGAGTGTCCTGGAGATGCAAGCTGGAGAACGCCACTACCCCTCCTTTATCCCACTTCCTGGCAGAAGGCGAGAGGCTTCTGTCCCCAGCTTGGCCCAGAACTCCTGCAGAAGGGCCAGTGTGGCTGTCCTCCTCTCTCCAGGATGGCGTCTTTGTCTGCGATTCCTGTTCCATCTCCGGCAGCGAGGCAGACCATCTGCTGATGCCTGCCACCAGCTGCCGTCTCGTCTTCGCTTTCTTGTCTCCCCAGAGAGTTCTCTGACTTTCGGGCACATGGTGTTCTTTCCTGCCCTTGCTCAGCCTGGGTCTGCATCTCTGGGGAGCTTTCACAATCTCTCTCCTTCACTTAGCATCGCCCTGGCTTCCCCCTGGGGACTGAGGTCTGTCGCCCTCCTGGAGTGAGTCCCCTACTGTCAGATATGCCATCGCATGGGACTATAGAAAAGGGAGTACATCCTGGAAGGTATCTGAGAGCACTCACAAGGGACATATAGCTTCCACCAGAGGAAAACAGATCCTGGGGCTCTAAGGCCCCAGGGGATCTCAGTTTCAATTCCCCATATGGAGTCTCAAACCTTGTGAATCACACCCAAGGTTGAAATTTTACTTTGGTATAGTTTCACAGGAAACAAAAACATAAAAAGAGCACGCGTATTTCGATAAGACTCTTTTTCCCACCTAGAAAGCTCTCCTCCACATGTCTCCACATTTTCAAATCAGATACACGCAACAGGGTCAGGAATAAATGTCATCTCCTTCAGAAAGTCTTCTCTGATCTTCAAGGTGAATGCTATTGTTCCTCTTTCTCAAATCCCCTAGTCCTGTGGTCACGCATCTCCTGCTCAGAACAGATGCTGCCCGTCCCCTGCTCTGATGCCATCCCCTCCCCTTCTCAGCCTGTTGCTGGGGCCTCCGCAGACACAAGGCCCAGCTTGGTCAAGTTACAGCATGAACTGAATCGACCTTAGTGGAGCTGCATACAGGTCCAGAACCATCAGAGTCATAACTCTGTAAATGACTGCTGGCTGGCCGGCTGGCTGGCTGGCTGGCTAGCTGGACAAAACTCCTACCAAGACCACAGAGCTCTGTTTCCCAGGGCTCCCTCATGCCCTGCACCTCTGCTCTCTCCATCATGACCTTGTCCTTGCCAGGCCCAGGACACATGAGCCAGGCATGGTTCTTGTAACACTAACAAGAGTCACTTACACAGCACATTCTTCCCCTCATTTTACGTTGGGTCCCTAGAAGTCGAGCCTGAGGTAGAGATTCTTTGGCAAGTGATAGAGTGAGGAAGTGCTCGCAAGAGAACCCTATAGAGGAGCAAGAGAAGCAGGAGAGGGCAGGAGAAGAAGTTCAACAAGGATGTCAGGAGAAATATAGCCACAGCCTGATCTGTGCGGAGCATCAAGGGCCTAGAGACAAAGGGGCTGGGCTGCTAGATTTCTCCATCAGTCAGCCAGTGGCCAAGATGCATCCTGAAGGCAGGACTTGTAACCTCCCACACCTCCAGCTTCAATCAGCTGAGGCCAAGCCTCCGGGGTGTGCACCAGTGTGCACTGCTAGAAGCCAAAACCCACAGCAACCAAGGCATGGGTGCACTGCCCTGGTACAGAGGATCTGAATGAGACACCCACAACATCGGTTACAGCCCCAGCTAGGGACTGAATTTTTGTGCCCCACAACCTCAAATTCATATGTGAAGGCCTTAATCTCCAGTGTGGTGTGTTTGGAGATGGAACCTTTGAAAGGTAATTGGGTTCGGATGAGGTCATGCAGGTAGAGCCCCCACAATGGTATTGGTATTCTTCACGAAGAAACCACAGCTGTCTCTCTCAGCCATATGAGTATACAATGAACAGACAGCTGTCTACAAGCCAAGAAGCAGGCTCTCACCATCACTTAACCACGTCAGCACCTGGATTTTGGATTTCCAGCCTCCAGAACTGGAAGAAATAAATGTTTGTTGCTTAAGCCCCCAGCCTATGGCATCTGATTATAGCAGCCATAAGTGACTAAGACACTCCTCTTACCTTTTCTCTATCCACACATATTTTCTTTTGACAGGTCTGTGACTAGCCTACTTTCACTCTTTTTTCAACCTTCAGAGTTGGACATGAACACAATGAACTAATTCCGAAGTTGATCACCAATACTGAAACCCCAGACTACTTGCTCCCACAGATTAGACAAGGGATCGTCACAGAATCTTAGAGATCACCTGTTGTTGTTTCTTCTTTTCATAGATTAAAAACACTGGGACACAGAGAGACAAGATCTACTTTGTCCAGACATTTTTATTTTTTTTATATTAAATACAATTTATTGTCAAATTGGTTTCCACACAACACCCAGTGCTCATCCCAACAGGTGCTCTCCTCAACGCATCACCCACTTTCCCCCAGAAAATTTTATAGCAGAACCAAGCCCAGGTCTGCCTGACTTTCGGGCAGGAGCTATTCCTCCATACCCTCTTCCTCCTTATGCCATTGTATTATAACTATTCTGCTAAGATTTTCTAATTAGTCATTATTGGAAATGATCATTAAACTTAATGCTTGGGAAAAAAAGTTGCATGCCAGAAATAGTATTCCCTCCTGTGGTGTAGGTCTTAGATGGGGTCATGGAGTTAAGCCAGATAGAGAACCTACTTAAAACCTTACAGAGTTTTAAACCAAACTTGAACCTTCTGGAGTTCATTTATTTATTCTTGGCAACTTGCAGCTTCCTGGTTCTTGGAAAGTTGCTGGCTCATTTAGAAGAAAACTCATGAGACTTCTTGTGCATTGAGTAGCTCTTACAAAACAATCTTTTGAAGTGTAAAGTGTAAATGAATAAAAAACAGAAGACTGAAGTTCTCCTAAAATACACATGGATGCAATCATTAAGGGAACAGGCACGCTAGGCAAAATGCATAATTGTTTCTTATGCCCTAAACACTGAGGAATAGTCTTGGGCTCAGCAAATCTCAAACAAGCTAAGTTTTCCCTTTGTCTGAGACTCTCCTTAACTATGTGGGTGACTTATGTTTGTTGCAAAGAGCACAGGACTAAACCCATTCCACTCTGTCTTCCAAGCCTTTCTCTTGCAAAAAGAAAACCCCTGTGAATAAGGTTTCTTTCTTCTTCCTAATCCAAACAGGTCAGAATAACCCATCATGGAATGTGAGAGTCTTTAGGCACAACAAACGTGGTCATGACCATTGCATGCCAATTAGGATGACTGCTTTTCTGTAGTTAAAGGCATAATACTCCAAAGGTTGTAAGCCATGGAAGAAGGTTCTCCTCAGAACACAAATGATTTCTTATGACACAGGTGAAACATTTTCTCTTCTTATGTGGCCTTTCAGTCATCTAGAAGGTCTCTATCCTGGTACACACTTAAGTTCTCAGCCCAGGTTCAGTGTAAGGCATATTACGATTTCTTAATCAGTTCCTCCGTGTTGTATATTGAAAAGAATATAAGGCCCTCTTCCTTAGTAGCTGGTCTATCCACCAAAGGGAAGCGAAAATACAAACAATTGTCTAATGCCTAGAAACTAGATTTGGGTTGTTCTAGCCAATGGGTTAGTAATTCACCACACACATCATTATTCTTCAGCATGAAGAATTAAATTACATTAAATCATCCCTCAACCACACCATTAAGATGGACCATCACCCCTCCCACCCAACTACAAGTATTTTCAAGACAATTTTCAGTTCTCTTCCCAAGCTTTTGAGCAGTCTGAATCTCCCTAGTGTGTTCAAAGATGGCAGACACAGCATAGCTGAGAAGATAGAGTCAGACTTTGGAGCGATCTGACCTGGATTGAAATCCTGGTTCTGCTCCTCACTAGCTCTGTGGCCTTGGATAAGTTACTTGACATTTTGGAACCTGAGTTTCCTCATCTGTATACCAGAGGAACCCTGGTTAGCTTGCCAGGGAGTTGTAAAGGTGGAATGAATTAATGTTTAAATATGCCCAGCCCATTGTAGGTGCTCAAAAACTGGGAGCAGTTACTCGTATTATTGTTGTGACTATGAAAGAGCACCCAGATCTTCTTGAAGGCCGTCTTGCTGGCAGCGGGTGCCAGTCTCTGAGCCATTCCTCTGAGCTGCTACACAGGACCCTTGCTGCACTCTTTCTCCTCCTGCCCCTCAACTCCAGCCACAGGGAGGAGGTATTGACTCATGAGGGGCTGAAGTGACTTGCTCAAGGTGTCCCAAATTGGGAAGCCCTCCTCCAACTCAAAAAAAAAATTAATTAATTAATTAAAAAGCCCAAATCAGCCATCAGCTCCTTTATGATCTCACGCCCACTAGAGGTGCTAGCCAGATTTCAAGGTATTTCCAGTTGTATATCAGGCACCTAGAAATGTGGGCCTAGAGTTTAGGAAAGGGGTAAAACATGGAGATATGGCTTTAAACACTGTCATGTCAGTTGGGGCTGCTGTAACAAAAATGCCATAGAGTGGGGGCTTAAACAACAAACATTTATTTCTCACAATTCTGGAGGCTGGGAGATCCACACTCAGTGAATTGGGGTGTCAGGTGAGGGCCCATTTCCTGTTTTGTAGGTGTCAGGTGAGGGCCTATTTCCTGTTTTGTAGGTAGCTGCCTTCTTCCTGTATCCTCACATGGTGGAGAGAAGGGGATTGCTCTCTTCCTCTTTCTGTAAGGACACCAATCTTATCATGGGCTCCACCCTCATGACCCAATTGCTTCCCCAAAGCACCACCTCCCAATCAATCACATTAGGGCTTCAACATATGAATTTGGGGAAATGCAAACATTCAATCCATAGTAAACATCCTTTACCTGAGCAGTTAATTGAATCCCCAAGTGTGGGTGTGGTTTCTGAGGTCTAATAGAACTCATATGCTAATAGAGCCAGTATAGCATATGTAATATATAATATGATCTATTATGTAATATCCAAGAAAACTTTGAAAAAGGAAAATAATGAGGGAGGAGCTCCCCTTAGAGCATGTTAAAACCTATTGTAAAGCTAGTTTGAAAAAAAAAAAAATTAAGGGCACCTGTGTGGCTCAGTCCGTTGAGTGTCTGACTCTTGATTTCAGCTCAGGTCATGATCCCAACAGTGTGGGATCTATCCCCGTATTGGGTTCCCCGCTGAATGTAGAGCCTGCTCCAGATTCTCTCTCCCTCTACCCCTCTCCCCTGCTCACACTTGCGCTCTTTCTCTCTCTCTCTCTCTCTCAAAAAAAAAAAAAAAAAAATTTAGCACAATGCCTCCTAGAACAAAAAGCATCCAGACTTTAGGTAGTACACACAGAACAACTTCATATGTGATCAGTAAATGGCACCATGTAATTAGTTATTCAAAAAATCTAATTTCGTCTTGAGGCAGAAGCAGTTAGGGCTTACCAAATATTCTATGAGACTCCCTATCTGGAAACAAAAGACTTTGAGATGGTAGAATCACAGGCAGAAGCAGCCTGGGACCCTGAGACACTACTCGGAGGACCACCATTCCCCAGCATCACCTGACCATCATTGGACTTGACTTCAGCGAGAATTAAGGCTTTGTTGTGTTAGGGCATCGAGATTTCAAGGTTTGGCAGTTGTAGCAGCTAGCATTAATTATCTCTAATACAACACCTTCACACCTTATAGCACTCATCAAAATCAAAATAAATTCTAGTTTGAATAAGAAACAAAGTGTTAAAAAAAAACTGGGTGAATATAAAGATGAACATTTATTCAATCCCTGGATGGGGTTTTTCTAGGCATAAAAGCAGTAGAAGAAATTACAAAAGGAAAAACCTATAGTTTAACTGCATAAAAATTCTTAAATTCCATTTAAAACAGATTAGAAATTAAAACCAGAATTGAATAACAAATGGGTAAGGTGTATTTTCAGCAACATCTTTCAGGGTTAACATCTTTAATATTTAAAGGACTCATAAAAATGGAGACCAGGGGAGAGAGAAAGGATTATCTGAAGTAAACCTTTAATTGTAGCTGGCTTGTCCTGATACCTAAAATGTTTCCGAGTCCCAATTTCTGCCAATTGGTGTGAGTTCTGTACATGCAAACTGTATTTAACATTGGCTCAAACCCAACCTAATTAGTAAAGTCAATCTGCCACAAAGAAAAGATCATTATAATGCTTCATGCAGCCAAATGTCCATGATGTTTCTAGTATGTGCTGTTGGAAGTTCTCCACATGATTGCCCCCCTCTGTTGGTGCAAGAAATTTAGAGCTGGTCATATCGTCCTTTTGGGGAGCTCAAGAGTAATGGTAAGATTGTCCCCAGGAACAGAGCTGGAGTAGACAAGAAATTCAAAACAATTTTAAAAAATTAATCCCAGGGGCTCCCGGGTGGTTCAATCGGTTAAGCGTCTGACTCTTGATTTCAGCCTAGGTCATGATCTCACGGTTCATGAGATTGAGGGCCACATTGGCCTGCTTCAGATTCTCTCTTTCCCTCTCTCTCTGCCCTTCCCCTGCTCTCTCTCTCTCAAAATAAATTTAAAAACTTTTTTAAATAAAAAATATAAAAAATGAATCCTGCTTGTATTCATTTGGTCATGCAGTCACTGAATTATATTATTGGGCCCATAACCTGGTGCTAGTTATTTTTTTGCATTTCTTTATTTAATCCTCACAACAACCCTATAGCTAGGTATCATTTGTACTCTTTTCAAATAAGGGAACTGAGGCTCAACTTGGTGAAATAATTTGGCCAACATTACACAAGGAACTGGCAGAGCCAAGATCTGAACCACAGTGTGTTTGACTCCAAGGGCATGTAACTAATTGTCCACATTGCCTTCTACTGATCTAAAGGAAATTTCTGTAGAGATGATATTTCTTGGCAATAGCAGAGCTGGAGGGGGCATAGGAAAGAATGGAAAATGAGTAAAGAATGAGGCATGGGAATGATTTCAGCTGCCAGCTACCTTCTAGCCTAAAGCAACTAAGAAAAGTCCAAACACAATATATGAAACAGCAGTTCTCAAGATACTTGATGTCAAAAAGAGAAGGACAGGGATCCTTGTGAGATGAGAAACAAATGAGGTAAGATTGCCCCACCTAACTTCCCAGAGAGATCCCAGGCCACAATGCAGGCAGGTGGAGCCCAGACAGAGCCCAGCAGTCTTCCGAGTCAAGGAGATGGAGATGAGATACTACAATGGCTAGAATTTAGAGATCAGTGACTAGACTCTAGAGGGCTGTACATCGGCAGAGAGCTCTGGAGATCTCTTCGAGTCTTCGGCTAAGTTCTGATCAGTACATACATGTGAGGAAGCAATCCCAGACCAAGGAAAGAGAAAATTCCTGGAGCTCCCACAAGGCTGGAAATGGTTCTTGTCTTCAAGAGACACGTTGGAAAATCTCAGAATTCATGGGTCCCTTGGTAAAGTACCAAAAAGGGTTTTGCCTAATGTGTGAGGCTGAATTAGCCCTAGGATAAATTCTGTTCTGGTTCAGTCTAACAAAGCTTAAAAGTAAGACCTGAAAAAAAATTAAACCATATCCAAGTAACTTAGCTGCATCCCAGAATACAGCTCAAGAATTTAATGGGAAGAAAAAAATATACCCAGTGCCCAACCAGGTATCTGACATCTAACGAAAAACTAGGAATGGAAAGTGGTAGGAGAATAAGATATAATAAGGAGAGAACCAACCAGCTGAAACTGAACTAGAAATGACACAGGTGATAGAACTAATAGACAAGGATAGTCAAACAGTTATTATAAATGCGTATCATATGTTCAAGAAGCTGGAGGAAAGATGCTGTGTGTTTCGTAGAAACATGGAGGATACAAAAAAAGACTCAAATCATATGTCCAGAGATAAAAGCTACAATATAGGAGATGAAAAATAAACTGGATGGGAGGAGACACCATAGAGAAAATAATAATGAACTTGAGGACACAGTAACAGCAACTAACCAAAATAAAATTTTGGGAGAAGACTACAATAATCAACATAGCACCAGTGAGCTGTGGGACAACCTCAAGAAGCCAAATGCACAGGTAATTGAAATCCCCAAAGGAAGAGAGGACCCCCCCCCCAAAATGTTGAAGAAATAATGGCTGGAAAATTTCCAAACTTGGTGAAAACGTTATACTCACATATGCAAAATGTTCAACGAAACCTGAGTGCAAGAAACATCGAGAAAAATACACCATGACACATTATAGTCTACTGCTTAAAACAGTAAAACTAATAACTCTAGGAGGCCATAAAATGAAATAATAAAAAATACACAATTCCAAAGAAGGCAGGAAAAGAATATAGAAAACAAATAACGAAATACTAGATTTAAGCCCAACCATGTAAAAAATCACATTGAAATGTATGGTCTAAATTCCCTCAGAAAAAGGCAGAGATTATCACTTGGATAAATAAAGCAAAATCCAACTGTTGGCTGCCAACAAGAAACCCACTTCAAATGTAAAGACACACAGATGAAAAGGAAAGGAATGGTAAAAGCTAAACCATGCTGCATTTGCATCCTGGCACTGTCATAACAAGTCAGTACAAACTTGATGACTGAAAACAACAATTTGGGAGGCTGGAAGTCAGAAACCAAGGTGTTGGCAGGGCCGTGATCCCTCTGAAGGCTCTAACAAAAAAATCTTCCCTTGCTTCTTCCAGCTTCTGGTAGCTTCTGGTGCTTCTTGGCTTAAGGCAGCATCACTCCCAATTTCTGCCTCCATCTTCACATGGCCTCCCCTGTGTCTCTGTGCATCCTTTTCTGTCTCTTACAAGGACACTCTTATCAGATTTGTGGCACACTATAATCCAGTATGATCACACTTTCCATCTGCAAAGACTCTATTCCAAATACAGTCATATTCTGAAGTTCCAGGTAGACATGAATTTGAGGGAGACACTATTCCACCCACTATACATTCTAACAATAATCAAAAGAAATCTGGGGTAGTTATACCAAGACCAAAGTAGATTTGGGGCACCTGGGTGACTCAGTCAAACATCTGACTCTTGATTCCAGCACAGGTCATGATCTCAGGATTTTGAGATTGAGCCCCATGTTGGGCTCCATGCTGAGCATGGAACTTGCTTGAGAGTCTCTCTCTTCCCCTCTGCCCGTCTCCCCTGCTCACACACACTCTCTCTCTTTCTCTTTGTCTCAAAATAAATAAACATTTTAAAAAAAGACCAAAGTAGATTTCAGAAAAAATCTTACAGAACAATGAACATATCCAGGGATAATAATATCATTTTATTTTGGCAAAGAGGGCCGATTAATCAAGAAACCGTAATTCTAAATATTTCTACACCTAATAACAGAATTTCAAAATGCATCAAGAAAAACTGATATAACTACAATGATAGATAAATTTGTAACTATAGTTGGAGATTTCAACACTCCTATCTCAGTAATTAACACAATGAGTAGAAAAATAATCTCTAAAACGTAGAAGACCTGAAAATCACTATTAAAAAAAACTTGGTATAATTGATATTTTTAGAACAGTCCACACAACAGCAGCATGGACATTCTTCTCAAGTGCATACAGAATATTTACCAATATATAATGTATCCTCAGCAAAAAAACAAGTTTCAATCACTTTAAAAAGAGTCCATTTTTTAAACTGATCTGATCGCAATGTAATTAAATTAGAAATCAGTAACAGAAATATGTCTGGAAAGATATACAAATATTTGGAAACTAAATAACACTCCTAAATAGCCCACAGGCCAAAGAAGAAATCAAGAGGAACTTGAACGTATTTTGAACTGAATGAAGACAAAAACACAACATTTCTGGGCTATAATTAAAGTGATACTTAGAGGGAAATTTATAACACTAAATGCCTATATTAGAAAAGAAGGCTCTCAAGTTAATGACCTGAGCTTCCACCTTAAGAAACTAGAAAAAGAAGAGCAAGATGAGCCAAAGAAAGTGGAAGTCAATGAAATCAATAACAGAAAAAAAAAAAAAATAGAGAAAAATCATTGATACCAAAAGCTTAATATTCATTGAAAAAACCAATAAAATTAATAACCCCCTAGCCAGATTGATCAAGAAAAAAATAATGAAACATACAAATTGCCACAATCAGGAATGAGAAAAAATCATTATTACAGATTCTAAAGATATTACAAGAATAAGAGACCATTAATCGGGGTAGCCCTATAAGCATTAAAGAAATTTCATTTGTAGTTAAAAACACTTCCCCCCCCCAAACAAATTCTAGGCTTAGACGGATTTACTGGTGAATTCTATCAAACTTTTAAAAAATAAATAATGCCAATTCTACACAAACTCTTTCAGAATATTAAAGAGGAGGGAATACTTTCCAATTCATTCTAGCAAGAAGGCATTATTACACTGATACCAAAACCAGACAGACATTAGAAGAAAAGAAACTACCACCCACCCTCCTAATATAACTAACAAAACCCAAAATTACAGGAAATTGAATCTAGTGATATATGACACATATCATACATCACAATGCAATGGGGTTTCTCCCAATAAAATAATATTGGTTGAACACTTAAAAACCATTGAATGAAATATGGTCATTCTGTAGAGGCAGAAAAAATATTTGGCAAAACCCAACATCCATTCCTGATAAAACCTTTCAAGAAACTAGGAATAGAAATTTCTCAGCCCAATAGAGGATATCAATGAAAACCTACAGGCAATGGGGCACCTGGGTGGCTCAGTTGGTTAAGCAGCCAACTTCAGCTCAGGTGATGATCTCGCAGTCCACAGGTTTGAGCCCTGCGTTGGGCTCTGTGCTGACAGCTCAGAGCCTGGAGTCCGCTTTGGATTCTCTGTCTCCCTCTCTCTCTCTGACCCTCTTCCATTCATGCTCTGTCTCTCTCCCTATCAAAAATAAATAAACATTAAAAAATGTTTTTAAACAAAAACAAAAACCTACAGACAACATACTTAATGGTGAAAGACTGAATACTTTCCATCTAAAATGAGAAAAAGCTAAGATGTCATCTCACAACACTTATATTCAGCATCATATTGGAGATTCTAGTCAGTGAAATAAGGCAATAAAAAGAAATAACATGCACACAGATTAAAAAGGAAAAGATAAAACTATTTGCAGTCAACATAATCATCTGTATACAAAATCCTATACAATCTACAAAAGTTAACTAGAACAAATGAATTTAGCAATGTTAAAAGGGCAAAAAAAACAGTAAATAGAAATCAGCCTTTTTATTGAGGTATAATTGACAAACAACATTGTATTAGTTTCAGATACACAATGTGATTTTCTGTATACATTCCAAAATGATCACCACAATAAGTCTATTCAACATCCATCACCAGAGTTATACACATTTTTGTCCTAATGAGGAGGAGTTCTAAGATCTACTGTCTTAGCAACTTTTAAATATGTTATATGGTATTCTTAACTGTAGTCATCCCCATGACATTTTATAAGTGGAAATTTGTACCTTTTGACCTTCACCTGTTTTGCCCACTCCCCACTTCTCACCTCTGGCAACCACCAATCTCTTCTCTGTATCTATTTTTTCTTTTTCTTTCTTTCTTCCTTTCTTTCTTCCTTTCTTTCTTTCTTCTTTCCTTTTTTTTTTTTAAGATTTTATATATAAGTGGGATCATACAGTATTTGTCTTTCTCTGACTTATTTCACTTAACATAATGCCCTCAAGGTCCATCCATGTTGTCACAAGTGGATAGGATTATCTTCTTTTTATGGCTGAATAATATTCCATTGTATACATGTACCACATTTTCATCCATCAGTAAACACTTAGGTTATTTCTATATCCTGGCTATTGAAACTAATGCTGCAATGAACATGAGGGTACTTATTATCTTTTCGAGTTTGTGGTTTGGGTTTTTTTTAATATAAATACCCAGAAGTGGAATTGCTAAATCATATGATAGTTCTATTTTTAATTTTTTGAGGAATCTCCATACTGTTTCCATATTGACTGTACCAACTTACATTCCTACCAACAGTGCACAAGTGTTTCCTTTTCTCCACATCCTAACCAATAGTCACTATTTCTTGTCTTTTTTGATAATAGCCATTTTAACATGTGTGAGATGATATCTTCTTGTGGTATTGATTTGCATTTCCCTGATGATTAGTGATGTTGAGCATCTTTTCATGTGTCTCTTGGCCATCTGTGTGTCTTCTTTGGAAAGCATCTGTTTAGATTCTCTGCCCATTTATTTTTATTTTTTGACATTTATTTACTTTTGAGAGACAGAGAGAGACAGAGCATGAGTGGGAGTGGGGCAGAGAGAGAGGGAGACACAGAATCTGAAGCAGGCTCCAGGCTCTGCGCTGTCAGCACAGAGTCCGATGTGGGGTTCAAACTCACCGACCACGAGATCATGACCTAAGCCAAAGTCAGATGCTTAACCGACTGTGCTACCCAGGCTCCCTGAATTCTCTCCCTGTTTTTTAATCAGATTGTTGTCCTAAGGTAGGGAGGGGTTTGTGTGTGTGGGTTTTTTGATGGGTTTTTCTCTTTGCTCTTGAGTTGTATGAGTTTTTTATGTTAACCCCTTACCAGATATGTGATTTGCAAATATCTTCTCCCATTTGGTAGGTTGCCATTTCATTCTGTTGATGGTTTATTTTACTATGTGGAAACTTTTTATTTTGACATAGTCCCACTTGTTTATTATAGCTTTTGTTGCTTTTGCTTTTGGTGTTAAATCAAAAAAATCCTTACCCAGACCAGTGGCAAGGAGCTTATCACCTCTGTTTTCTTCCAATAGTTTTATAGTTTCAGGTATTATAGTTTCGGATACAGTTTCAGGTATTCAAATCTTTAATCAATTTTTAGTTAATTTTTATGTGGGGTATAAGATAGTGGTCCAGTTTCATTCTTTTGCATGTGGCTGTCCAGTTTTCCCAATACCATTTATTGAAGATACTGTCCTTTCCTTACCATATCTTTGTTGTAACTTAATTGACCGTATATGCATGGGTTTATTTCTGGGCTCTCTATTCTGTTACATCAATGTATGTGTCAGTTTTTAAGCCAATACCATACTCTTTTGATTACTATAGCTTTGTAATATAGTTTGAAATCAGGGACCATAGTGCTTCCAGCTTCATTCTTTCTCAAGCTTGCTTTGGCTATTCAGGGTATGGTTCCATGAAAATTTTAGGATTATTTTTTTTTGTTCTATTTCTATGAAAAATGCTGTTGTAATTTAATAGGAATTGCATCAAACCTGTAGATTGATTTAGGTAGTATGGAAATTTTAATATTAATTCTTCCAATCCATGAACACAGAATATCTTTCCATTTATTTGTGTCTTCTTCAATTTCTTTCATTAATGTCACAGTACAGCTCTTTCACCTCCTTGGCTGAATTTATTCCTGAGTATTTTATTCTTTTTTTTTTTTTTTCTGCAGCTGTAAATGGGATTTTCTTTTCTTATTTTCTCTTCATGATTCTTATTAGTGCATAGAAACGCAACAGATTTTTGTATACAAACTTTGTATTCTGCAACTTTACTGAATTTGTTAGTTTTAACAGGTTTTTTGGTGGAGTCTTTAGGGTTTTCTATATATAATATCATGTTATCTGAAAACAGTAACAGTTTTACTTCTTCCTTTCTAATTTGGATGCCTTCAATATATTTGTTTATAACAGCAATGAAGAATCAGAAATTGAAATGTACCCAATAGCATCAAAAAATATAAATTACTGGGGCTCCTGGGTGGCTCAGTCGGTTGAATGTCCAGCTCTCGATTCTGGCTCAGGTCATGATCTCACAGTTTGTGGGACTGAGCCCTGCATGGGGCTCTGTGCTGAGAGTGCAGGGTATGCTTTGGATTCTCTCTCTCCTCTCTCTCTTCCTCTCTCTCACTCATGCTCTCTCTTTCTCAAAACAAATTTTAAAAAAACTTTAAAATATATGTATATAAATTACTTATTAATAAATCTGATAAAAGACATATAAGCTCTGTTCATTGAAAACTACAAAACCATGATTAAAGAAAGTAAAGACAACCTAAATAAAAGAATGACTATGCTCATAGCTTGGATAACTTAATATCGTTAAGATATCCAACTCTCTGCAAATGGATCTATAGACTCAACACAATCTCAGTCAGAATCTCAGAGGACTTTTTGTAGAAATTGATGTACTTGTCTTAAAATTCATGTAAGTCAAAGGAACTAGAATAGCTGAAACAACTTTGAAAAAGAAAAAGTTGGAAAACCTATGCCATCAAATATCAAGATTTCTATAGCTGCGGTAATCAAGGTGTTGGTATAAAGATAGATCAATGGAGTAGACAAGAGTCCATAAATAGACCCATAGCATACATAAACAATTGATTTTCAAGAAAGGTACAAAGACTATTCAGTGTGGAAATGATAGCTTTTTTAACAGGGATCTCAAACAATGGAATACCCACATGCAAAACACACGCACACACACACACAAAACATAAAAACCAAAAAACCAAAAACACTTCAACCCCCTTACCTCACAGTATCTGTAAGAATGAACTCAAAATAAACCTACATATAAGCTTAAACTATAAAACTTCTATAATAAAACCCAGGAGAAAAATCTTCATGAGCCTGTACTAGTTAAAGACATCTTTGATACAAACCAAGAAGCACAATCCATAAAAAGATAAAATTGATAAATTGGACATCATCAAAACTAAGAACTTCTGTTCTCTGATAGATATTGGGAAGAGATTAAAAAACAAAAAAACAAAAAAACAAAAAAAAACAAGCCACAGACTTGGAAACAGTATTTTCAGAGAAAAATATCAGATAAGGATTTGTATCTATAATATATAAAGAACTGTCAAAACTCAGTAATAAGAAAACATACAGTGCAATTTTTAAAATAGACAAAATATTTGAAGAGACAATTCATCCAAGAAAATATAAGTTGATATGAGAAACCATGCCCAACATCATTAATCACTCATCATCAGGGAAACTCAAATGAAAACCACTTGCCTCACTGGAATATCTAAAATTAAACAGACTGATCATCCCAAGCATTGGTGACAAAGTAAAGCAATTGGAAGTCTCAATCACTTCTAGTAAGGATGTCAATCATGCAACCACTTGGAAAACAGTCTGGCAGTTTCTTAAAACATTAAACTTATACCTACCATATGACTTATCTGTTCCACTCCTATATGTTTAACCAAAATAAATGAAGGTATATGTTCATACAAAGAATGTTGTTCATAACAACTTTATTTGAACAAGTCAAAAAGTACAAATGACCCAAATGTCCATCAATGGGTGAATAGATAAACAAATTATGATATATCCATGCAAGAAATTAGTTCTCAGCAATAAAAAGGAATGAACCATTGATACATGCAACAATATGGATGAAGCTCAGAATAATTATGCCAAGTGAAATAAGCCAGACAAAAAAAGAATACATATTCATGATTCTACTTACATAAAATTCTACAAAATACAAACTATATTGGTAGAGGTTGTCTGAGGACTGGGAGAAAGGGATACAGGACAGGGAGGAGGAGGAAGGAGGGATTGCCAAGGGGAACTTTTTGGCACGATGGGTATTTTTATCATCTTGATTGTGGTGATTGTTTCCTGATTGTACACATATGTCAAAATAGATCAAATTGCACACTTTAATATGAAGTCAATTCTACTTTAGTAAAACTGTTAGGGAGAGAGAGACACAGACCAACAGACAAGGAGAACTAGAAAGAGAGGGCCTGACATGGGGAATATCACTGGAGAGTACTTTGGGATTCATGACTTTTAAAGGTGAAGGATCCAACTGAAAGTAATAGAAATAACAATAATAATTATAATTAATAATAATAATATTTCCATCATAGCTAATGTTTATTGTCTGCTTACTATTTTGTATGTATACACATGAGAAAATAGAAGCTCAGGAAGGCTAAGCAATTTGTTAAAGGTCACAGAGCTAGTGAGTGGTGGAATAATGATCTGGATCCAGAGCCCACACACTTAACCAGATCACTGGGAGGCTTCCAGAACAGACCACAGGGCGCCCTCAGTTTCCTTCAGTATTGGGGGCGTGCTAGCACAAACCCAATCACAGTGGTTCCCAGCCCCCCTGACTCTGCCCAGCCACGCAGACTCGAGCTGCCCGGCTCCTAATGTTTTTTGCTCTCTTGTTTTTGCTCCTGATCCTCTGAGGCCAGGCAGGCAAAGCCATCCCTGACGAGTTTTGATTCAGGCAGCACTGGTCTCACAAATTCCAAGCCAGGAGGCTGGGAGCCAGTGCTCTGAGGGACATTTGAGAGAATGAAGATAAAAGCTGTCGGGAAAAGTGACACATGAGGGCACACATAAGGGCCTGCTTGGAATATCTACAGTTCAGTGGCTTCTCCGAACCTCTCTGGGGACTGGGGCAGGGGAGGCGGGGGTGGGAGTGGGCCAGTCATGGCAGGTGTTCCAGGATGCCTCATTAGGCCTGGGAGGGCCTTGGAAGAAGACTAGACTGTACTCATTAAAATAAGTTTGGGGGCGCCTGAGTGGCTCAGTCAGTTAAGCGTCGGACTTCAGCTCAGGTCACGATCTCGCGGTCTGTGAGTTCGAGCCCCGCGTCGGGCTCTGGGCTGATGGCTCAGAGCCTGGAGCCTGCTTCCGATTCTGTGTCTCCCTCTCTCTCTGCCCCTCCCCAATTCACTCTCTGTCTTTCTCTGTCTCAAAAATAAATAAAACGTTAAAAAAAATGTTAAAAAAAAATAATAAGTTTGAATGCCACATGCAAAACTTTTGAAGCAGAATCCTTAAAAATGGTCTAAATAAAATACTTCCTATTTCTATAGAACACAGCAAGTGTTCTGGTTATTGGAATTTTTGTTGTAATAGTTTGGAAGCAATAGGGCCGAATGTTGTTTTAGAAGATAGTAAATTCTGGTCCCACATAGCTCAAATATGACACGTGTGATTTGATGAAGGTAGAAGGAGTTCACATTAAATCTATATAATCTTTAGAAATGAAGGAGGTTTTTGTGGGAAAACGGAGAGAGAGAGAAGCAGACATGTCGAAGCCTCCCAGTCCTTTGTAAGGTGAACCAGACACCGCAGCAGGCTGAAGGTTTCATTAGGTCAGTGTGGCTGGTGAACGAGGCCCTCCTCCAAAGCCAGCTCTCTGGGTTGTGAGAGGGGAATCCTGTGTATCCTTACACTTTGCAGCTACACGAGCCAGGACATGACCATTCCTAGCCTGGAAGCCCCTGGGATTCTGTCGCAATCAAAAAGTCTGAGACAGTCACACTCCAGGGAAGCCAGGGAGGGGGCCTGTGAGTTTTCTTGACAGCAGAGTCATGGGTCAGGGGATTGTTATCACTGTATCGCCTTCTCTGTCCCTGCCGTTCATGGTAGTTCTGGCCTGTATTTCATCAGCAATTCCCCTTGGGATAGCCATGTTGGAAAAACAGAAGGGAATTCCCACCAGCCTTCCCCTGCCCAATCCTCCCCACCCCACTATGTTAGTTTCCTACAACCGCTGTAGAAAATTACCATACACTTAGTGACTTACAACACTAATTTATTATCTTATAGTCTGAGCCCAGAAGTCTGAGCTGGCTCTCACGGCGCAAAAATCAAGATGTTGGCGGAACTGCTTTCCTTTCTAGAGGCTCTAGGGGTGAATACATTTTTTTTTTTTTTGCCTTTTCCAGCTTTTAGAGACCATCCACATTCCTTGGTTCCACATCATGCCCCTTCTGTCTTCAAAGCCAGCATTAAATGGTTGAAACATTTTTCTCACACCTCATTGCAATGGGGCTCATCTGGATAATCCAGTATCATCTCCCTATTTTAAGGTCAACTGATTAGCAACTTTTACTTCCATCTGCAGCCTTAATTCTCTCTTCTTCCACCTCACCTAACACATTCACAGGTTCCAGGGGTTAGGACATAGACATCTTTGGAGAGCCTTTATTCTGCTTACCACCCCTCTCCCCCAACACAGGTAAACCCCACATTTCTGGTTAATTACAAAGATTAAACAAATCTAATGTTTCTAAGAAGTAAACAGAAAAGAAAAAAGAACAAAAAGGTGCATCATGGGAGCTTCTTCAAATCTGCTTTGGGCAAGATGCTTGGTGAATGGGAAAAATGTTGCTTTAATTCTTGGCATAAAACTTTACTAATGACATCCGATTTATCTCTCCCTGATGAAAAGATCATGGAAGCCACTAACATAAATGTTTGTCTTCATAAAAGCTTCCAAATTCCTGAAGAGGATGATGCCATCCCACAGGATCTCACTCAGTCAGTCAGAATAAGGAGCCTCTGACAAAGGGATTCAGGAAAATAATTCCCAGACAGAAAGACTGCCTTTTCTTAATCTTGAAAAGTTTGCCCCTTTTGGGTAGCCAATTTGTTGTTTACAAGCACGCGTCTATAATGGCTGTGGTTTCTTCCGTGTTAAGCAACTAAAAGCTAGACTTTGATGCAAACACTTGTGAGAGCCCCTCTCTAGATTCCAGTGACACATATTGCCAGTCACAGAGCCATGCTGGATTTAGGCTGCGCACCTGAGAGTGTGTATTAGTAACCTGTGGCTGCCATAACAATTTATCACCAGTTGCGTGGCTTAAAACAACAGAAACTGATTTTCTTACAGTTGCAGAGGCCAGAAATCCAAGATCAAAATGTCAGCAGGGCCATTTCTTTCTGAAGACTCTGAAGGAGAATTTGTTCCATGCCTCTCCTCTGGCTTCTGATGGCTGTCAGTAATCCTTGTCATTCCTTGGCTTGTGGCTGCCTCTATCTTCACACGGCCTTCTCCCCTGTGTCTTATCCTCTTCTTATAAGGACACTTATCATTGGATTTAGGGCCCACCCAGTTACTCCAGGATGATCCGATATCTACATCTTTAACTCAGTTACATCTGCAAAGACCCTTTTTCTAAATAAGGTCACATTCACAGGTATGACCAGTTAGGAGTTGGACATTTTTGGAGCACCACAGTTCTGCACATTACAGAGAATCTGGCCCCCAAATGGCACTGAGTGGAGTCCTGCCACTGAACCCAAACCCATCCCTTCAGGCGCAGTAAACTATTAAACACCACCCCACAATATCACTGTATTTCATCCCCTTTGCCAAGTATGCAATGTTTTCTAGCCAGAAATGCCCTCTCCTGTGCCTGGAAAACTCCTGGAGCCCTAATATCCATCTCGAGAATCACCTTTATAAGATCTTCTCTGGCACAACTGCACACACGATACTGATCAAACTATCTTTGTTCTTTTCTTTCTCCAACAAATCTTGTAAGTTTTTCTATTAAAGTACCTATTACAATGATCACTTCACACATCTGTTTCTCCTACTAGGTCATGAACAACCTAAGGATTCAAAGATCCTCATGCTTATATGCATCCATTCACTCAACGAATATTTACCAAGAGCCTGCTATGCATTAGACACATAAGAACAGCCAAGGAGAAGCACACACAACTGACACATCTGAAAATGTGGGGCCCCAACCTAACCCAGGTCTGGGAGACCAGAGAAACTTTCCTGAGGTTGTGGTGTCCTTTGAGCTGAGAGCTGAAAAATGAATTAACTAGAAAGAGGAGGAAAGACTATCCCCAGCAGAGGGAATAACATTAGCAAAGATCCACTTGGGAATAAGTGAAAGCAATTTAGCAAGTTCAAGGGCCTGGAAGAAGTCAATTGTGGCTACTGCAGGGCTGGGAGTTTCTGTAGTTACAAAGTGAGGCTGGGGCGTATAGGTGAGTGTCAGAGCACACAGGACCTGTAGCACACAGCACACAGGACTTGTTAAGGTGTTTGGTCATTATGTATCTTCATGTTCCTGCTTAATCAGCATTAAGTGAATGAACGAAAACTGACCATCATCCATGGAGATCACACCAGCATACCTGTGTTTTCGCCATGTATGCAAAAACAAAATACATATTTATCCTTTCGAACTGAACTTGTGTTCCACAGCAATTTGATTCAGAGTTGAAAGTCTAATTTCAAACAAAAATAACTTGGGTAGCCAGTATCTGTACCAAATAGGGACTTGGACTTGGTCCAAATCAAAAGTACTTACTTCTAACTTATGAGGGAAAGAGACTACAACAAAATTAACTAAGAGTTTAAAATACCCACCCCTAGGAAGGAGGACAAGCTTCAGCATTGATTGACCATCCTGGTCACAGACAGTGAGCGGCCTCAGTTGCCTGGGGAGTTGTTAAAAATACAGCTTGTTAAAGATAGAGATGCGCGGACCTGGTCTAGATCCAGATCAAAATGTCCAGGGGTGCAGCTCAGGCCACTGCCAAGTTTCCATTAAGCAACTCCCAAGCCCACCAAAGTTTGAGGATCACTAACATAGTGACTTCTTTATTATGGCAAAATGTATCTAGTGATTTTTTTTTATAGTAAGACATCAGTGGTGTTATTTATACCGAATCTGGGGAAGAGGATGAGAGCTAGGATATGAAATGAAGGCAGCGGTGGATACCAGGAGGGTTGAAAGTACAGATGGGAGTGGAGAAGGGAGAGGAAGTTCAGAGTCTTGAAATAAACAACCCCGAAAGGACTGATTAGTACTTTTTAACTATCAGGTCTCCCTTGGCTGGTGGAGAAGATGCTTAGGTGGCTAGTATAACTTGAGTTCTTATTCTCCTAGCCCAATACCCAGAGAGATGCCACCTTGACACTTCTCCTTCCTCTTGATCACAAAGTGTGTTCACACCACTGACACTCTGAGAGGTGATTGCACAGCCCAAGAGCCAGGGAGGAAGCCAACCCAGTCGCCACAGCTCTCCCAGCCTTCCACATGGCTGGGGGAGAAGTCGTAGTCAATGCTGGAGGACAAACACCAGTTCTCCTGGGAAGCAGATGCTGTCTCTAAGGATTTGGTCCTTAATAGGATTTGGTCCTGTAGGTGTGCCGCCTGGCCAGAGACTGATAGACCCTCCAGAGAGCAGGAAATCAGTGGGACCTGGACGCCAAGCAGGCACAAGGCAGAGGGTACACAGTAGCCTCCCATGGGGCAGTCCCTGTAGGGTCCCCTGGCTCTTGGCCAGCCCCTGATGGAAAGATTTCGTATGTCCAAACATCTCCCCAAATTATATTTTTTAACATATGAAAAACTTTAATAAACAAATGTAGATGCTTTCTTGGTTATCTGGCCTGGGCTCCTTGCCAAGAGGGGAGTCTATCTATAATCTGCTTGAAGCTACAGGGCAGAGAAGTCTATGGAACATGAATGTTTGTTTCCATGTTGCTGGTAAGTGGAAAAGCCTTTAGGTCAGGGCTAAGGTCTGGGGCAGGCTGAGGAAGAAGAGATCAGGGATGGCAAGTAGGGCCCCAATTCCTCCTCACTCTTTCCTAGTTTCAAAATAAAGTCACATTATAAGTGGGATTCCAGCTTGCAGACCAGCCTTCCTTTGGAGAGATCATGCAGACAACTTCAAACAAACTTAATCTGAAGCCAAAAGAGACCTGGACTTGTCTCTCAAGCCCTGTGCTCTCCTCTACCCCAAGGTTGAGTAACCATAGTTTGTGAGGGGAAATGAAAAAGATGGTGTAGAGACAGAGCTCCTAGGTCACAGCTGTGGTAAGCCAAATAGTGACCCCTAAAGATGTTTATTCTCTAATCCCTATGTTACATAATACGGCAAAAGCATGTTTGCATGTGTGATTATATGCAAAATCTTTGCATGTGTGATTAAGGTTACAGATCTTGAGACAGGAAGATTAGTCTTGATTATCCAGGTGGCCCCAATCTAATTGCAAGTACCCTTAAAAGCTGACAATCTTTCCAGGCTGAACTCAAAGAGGTGCAGTGGAAGAAGAGGCAGGAGAAAGTTAAAGTGGATTTACATGAGTGGATTTGACCCAGCACCGCTGCTTAAAGATGGAGGAAGGGGGCCACAAGCCAAGCAATGCTGGCAGCTGCTAGAAGCTGAGAAAAGCCCTCAAGTGACAGCCAACAAAGAAACAGAGACCTCAGTCCTAGAACTGCAAAGAACTGAATTCTGCCAATAACCTAAATGAGCAAGGACACAGATTCTCCCCTAGAGTCTCCCCTGGGCCAGGAATGCAGCCTGCAAACACCTTTATTTTGACCCAGTGAGACAAGTATTGGACTTCCTACTTACAAAACTATGTGATAATAAGTAGGTGTCATTTTAAGCTGCTAAATTTGTGGCAATTTGTTATAGCAGCAACAGAGCACTGATACCTCTCCCCCTATAGCCCTTTCAGAGAACAGAAAGTCAGTGGGTGCTAGGAACTGAGTGGGAGGCAACCTGGGCCTTTGGGTTTGTGTCTGACTGGAGCAGGTTGGGTGAAGATCTGCACCCATGTAGGGGTTGGTTACTAAGACCCTAGAAGATAGGGATTCAGATAAGAATCCTGAGAGTAGAATCAAAAGAAAATCACCAAACAGGGCAAAAGGGGTTCAAGAAAATATTCTCTGATTCCATGGGTGGTCAGGTGGTCTTTCTCGTCTTCTGACTAGCTTGAGTGTGTCACCGAAGTCTGCAATGGTGCGAGCCATGCCCACAGGGTTCTTTGTCAGCTCTCTGGAATCAGCCCTTGGTGGGACGGGGGACTGGAATCTGCCATCCACTGATGAAATCCCAGAATCCTTCTCCAGACTTGGCATTCTTCCCACTTACTGGGGGTAGGTGACAGTAGGTGTCTTTATCCACCCCCAGAGATGTGAAAGGCTCCCAGTCACTTGTTTCCATGGGTGAGGGTGGGGTGGGCAAGGGAAGGAATCCCTACATTGGGATTCTAAGTCTAAACACAAGTTGGAGCCAACTTACACAGGTGGGCACATAGTGGGCAGCTGCAGAGCATCCAGGGACACACCTTCTCACCAACCACAGGCTGGTGGAGACTAGGGGTCACTGCAGCCAGGTCTGCTAACAGCACTTCTCTGTCTCCTTAGGTGTGTGCCTATAGGCCTGAAGGAGAAGGGTTTTCCCAGGAGATATGAGGAGGCTCAGCTAAGCTCTCAGGAGTCTGTGAGCCCCTGAGCCAGAGGACAACCCCACCATGTGGAGTGCACACACTCTCAGAATCAGCTCAGTCTCCCATGATTCCCCCAGAGTAGCCAGCACTGTGCAGCTACTTATCAGACAGGTGAAGAGGCTGCACAAACACTTGACACCAGGTGGGCACATTTTTGAGAAGATAGGACTTCACCTTTTTCTCAGTTCTCTGAAAGTTGCACATTCAAAACCTCTTTGCTCTGTCCCCAACCTCCTTCCCAGCCATTCTCTTGCCACTGTCCCTGCCATACTTGATCACTTCATCTAGTGTTCCATGCACACTTAGGACCTCTGATGTTGCTTAGTCATACCTCTGTCTAGAAAGCCCTTCCCTTTCTTGACAAAATAAATTTGGCCTTCAAAGTTCAGTCCAACCATCATCCTCTCTGGGGCACCTTCTCTAACTTTTCCTCATTTCTTACTCCAACTTGAGCAGAATTGTTGCTTTGCCATTCAGAGTGTTTATATTGCTTGGCACGGCCCTCTCTTGTGCACACTTGTTGCAGAGTAATGGTTTGAAATATTACCCAATGAACTGTACCCCCTCATCATGCTTTCCTTCAGCCCAGATTTCTTTCCCCGTTTGAACTAAGCTAGTCATCATTCATTGCCTTAGGGAGAGGCTGACAAAGCAAAGCATGGAGTCAGTTCTCAGCCTCTGAGTTTCTTTCTTTTTTAATACAATTCATTGTAAAATTGGCTAACATACAGTGTGTACAGTGTGCTCTTGGTTTTGGGGGTAGATTCCCGTGGTTCATCGCTTACACACAACACCTTGCTCATCCCAACAGGTGCCCTCCTCAATGCCCAGCACCCACTCTCCCCTCTCCCCCATTCCCCATCAACCCTCAGTTTGTTCTCTGTATTTAAGAGTCTCTTATGGTTTGCCTCCCTCCCTCTCTGTCACTTTTTTTTCCCCTTCCCCTCCCCCATGGTCTTCTGTTAAGTTTCTCAGGATCCACATATGAGTGAAACCATATGGTATCTGTCTTTCTCTGCCTGACTTATTTCCCTTAGCACAATACCTTCCAGTTCCATCCACGTTGCTGCAAATGGCACGATTTCATTCTTTCTCATTGCCAAGTAGTATTCCATTGTATATATAAACCACATCTTCTTTATCCATTCGTCAGTTGATGGACATTTAGGCACTTTCCATAATTTGGCTATTGTTGAAAGTGCTGCTACAAACATTGGGGTACCTGTGCCCCTATGAATCAGCACTCCTGTATCCTTTGGATAAATTCCAAGTAGTGCTATTGCTGGGTCGTAGA
Source organism: Acinonyx jubatus (assembly GCF_027475565.1). Lineage (NCBI taxonomy): Eukaryota > Metazoa > Chordata > Mammalia > Carnivora > Felidae > Acinonyx > Acinonyx jubatus. Next base: position 32,446,163 of record NC_069386.1, read on the forward strand.
GTAGTTCTATTTTTAATTTTTTGAGGAAACTCCACACTGTTTTCCAGAGTGGCTGCACCAGTTTGCATTCCCATCAACAATGCAATAGGGTTCCTGTTTCTCCACATCCTTGCCAGCACCTGTTGTTTCCTGAGTTCTTAATTTTAGAGTCACTCTGACTGGTATGAGGTGGTATCTCAGTGAGGTTTTGATTTTTATTTTCCCGATGATGTTGAGTATCTTTTCATGTGTCTGTTGGCCATCTGGATGTCTTCTTTAGAAAAGAGTCTATTCATGTCTTCTGTCCATTTTCTCACTGGATTATTTGTTTCTTGGTGTTGAGTTTGGTAAGTTCTTTAGAGATTTTGGATACTAGCCCTTTATCTGATATGTCATTTGCAAATGTCCTTTCCCATTCCATCAGTTGCCTTTTAGTTTTGTTGATTGTTTCCTTTGCAGTCCAGAAGCTTTCTATCTTGATGAGGTCCCTATAGTTCATTTTTGCTTTTAATTCCCTTGCCTTTAGAGACGTGTCAAGCAAGAAATTGCTGCAGCTGAGGTCAAAGATGTTGTTGCCTGCTTTCTCCTCTGGGGTTTTGATGATTTCCTGTCTCACATTTAGGTTCTTTCATCCATTTTGAGTTTATTTTTGTGTATGGTGTAAGAAAGTCGTCTAGTTTCATTCTTCGACATGTTGCTGTCCAGTTCTCCCAGCACCATTTGTTAAAGAGACTTTTTTTCTATTGGATACTCTTTCCTGCTTTGTCAAAGATTAGTTGGTCATACATTTGTGGGTCCATTCTGGGGTCTCTATTCTATCCTATTGGTCTATGTGTCTGTTTTTGTGCCAGTACCATACTGTCTTGATGATTACAGCTTTGTAGTAGAGGCTAAAGTCTGGGACTGTGATGCCTCCCTCTTTAGTTTTCTTTTTCAATATTACTTTGGCTATTCGGGGTCTTTTGTGGTTCCATATAAATTTTAGGATTGTCTGTTCTAGCTTTGAGAAAAATGCTGGTGAAATTTTGATTGGGATTGCATTGAATGTGTAAATTTCAGCCTCTGAGTTTCAAAAACCTAGTCACAAAGGATTATGGAAACAATTTGGTTACAGAAGAGATTTGGGAAAATTCACAGCTTATAGAATTCAAAGCTTCCTTTCCTTCCTTCCTCTCCTCCCCCCAACCCCACCCCTTTGGAGATTAGACCAGTGCCAGGATCAGTGCAGCAGCTTAATATCACAGTCTATGATAATGGCGCCCTCTGGAGTTGTGTAGTGCAAAACCTATACGACTGTGCATTGTGGCCTCAACACCGGACTCTTTCCCTATCTGTACTGACTCTCCCTAGCATGGAGGCCGCTCTCTTCATTCTTGCCTCCTCATAGTTGCAGGACAGCTATTGTACTCCTAGGTTTCACATCCATGTTCCAAGTGGAAAGAAGAGGGAAAAGCAATTTCCCTTAACGAGAATTTTTACTCAGGAAAGGATGCCATTTGTATGGACTTGATCTCATTGGCCAAAAGTGTGGGAAATAGTCTTCACTTTCCAAGCTTTCTGAGAGGAAGGCAAGAGAGAAGGTCTTGAGTAGCCAGTTCCCATTGTCTGTCACAGAACATTTGAGTCAGGAGGCACAGCATGTGCAAAAGCTCAAGAGTCAGTCAAGAGTAAGAGCATCCCTGCTATATTCCCAGGGCCTACAACAGTGCTGGAACATAGTAAGCACTCACCAGACACTTGCTGGGTGAATGAATGGAGAGAGGAAGTAAGAGCATCGCATGGTAGGTAGAAAGGCTATAAGAAATTCAGAGTGGCTGCATTGTAGCAAGCGAGAGAGGAAGCAGCAAGACAAGAAGCCAAGAAGATTCCATGGAGCCAGAGCATGCAGGGCCCTCGTGTTTGGATCTTTATCCCAAGATCAATGAAAGCCTTTGAAGAATTGTCTGCAGGGGTGTAACTTGGTTTACATTTGTGTTGCAGGAAGATCATGCTGGCTGCATAGAGGGACACATTTTGGAGATAGATAAGACAAAAGGTAAGGAGCCCATCTGGAGATTATTGCAATATCCCAGCTAGAGAAAATGATAGCCTGGAAGAGTAGTTTCGTAAAACAGATGGAATGAAATGGTCAGAATCTAGAGAGGAGATCTTGCAGGCAGAATTGACTGCACTTGGCAATGGAATGAACATGGGAGAGGAAGGAAAAGTCAAGGACAACTCTACAGTTTCTGGCTCAGGTTATTGAATCAGGAAGCATAGAAATAGCAGGTTTGATCTTGGGAGGGGTGGTGATGATAAATGCATTTCGGACATTATCCCAGATCCTGTTAGGCACACACCCCAAGATCTGCTCATCCCCGCCTGCTCCCCAGGCCTTAGTCATTTGTTCAATGGGGATTGCCCAGGTGCAAACACTGGTGCCCACTTGCCTCATCCCAAATCACACTGGCATTGGAGCAATTCTCTTTAGCTATTTGAACTGCTTCTCATGTAGCTGTAGCAAGGACACTGGCTCCTTGTGTGGTAGACAGGTAGCAGACTTGAGTATCTTCACCACCAGCACCTTCTCTACATGTTTCACAGGCAGCTGTCACAAATGGTTAATTCTGTTCCACCCAGGTCCTGCTGCTTATCAAGCGGGTTCCCAGGTGATGCTTCATCTCCAGTTCTTTGTATACTATGACACACTGCAGCTTCCCTGCCTCATCCCACTTTGTCTGCATCAATAGATCCTTCAAGTTCCAGCCTTCCTTGAACTTACTTGGCTGGATCCATTCTAGACAATGGCTTCTCTGATCAATTTTAGGGTCATCTGAAACACCAAACCGGAAGCTTGTGGTTTGGATTCTCCAGTGGATGCCTGGAGGGGCCAGTTAACACAACCCAGAAATGTATGAGAGTTAATGCTCAGACCTGGCCTTTCATGGGGAAGTGCAGGAGAAAGGAAGAAACCACCAGATACATCTTTCTGTGTCTCTTACCCCCAAGGAGTGTTCCTAGGCATGGTTCTTCTATGAGCCCTGTCTAGAAGACATTCCGTGTGCCCAAGCATTTTTTTAATGAAGCTTTGGCTAGTTTGGGGTAGTGGTTTCCTAGGACTCCCATAACAAAGTACCTGGGTGGCTTAAAACAACAGAAATCCACTGTCTCACAGTTCCGGAGGCCAGAAGACTAAAATGAAGATGTTGATAGAGCTGTGCTACCTCTTAGGCTCTAGGAGAGAATCCTTCTTTGCGTCTTCTAGCATCTGGTGGCCCAAAGTACTCCTTGGCTGGTGGCAGCATCACTACAATCTCTGTCTCTGTCTTCACATGGCTTTCTCCCCTCTATGTCTGTGTCTCTGTGTGTCCTTTCCTTTTATTATAAGGGCCTCAAACATATTGGATTTAAGGCCCACCCTATTTCAGTAAAACTTTCCTTTAAGTAGATGCATCTGCAAAGACCCTATTTCCAAATAAGGTCCTATTTACAAGTACTGGGGGTTAGGACTTCAGCATATCTTTTTGAGGGACACAGTTCAACCCACCACACTGGGTAACATACCACCTTATGTTTGCTTCCTTCTTTCCCTTCCTTGTTTACCTTTTTTCTCTTGCTCTTTGCTATCCTGGAAGTATACCCCCTTAAAAAGCCTTATCCTATGCATTTTGACTCAAGATATATTTCCTAGGATATCCATGCAAAGACTTCTTGAGTTTGAGACATCCAAGCAGAGGCATCTATCACATGGCTAAAATTGAAACACAGGAGAAAAATCTAGACTGAAAGAATAAACTACAGCGAATATGTTTTGTTCATTCTATACTCCTCTCCTTCTTCTGGTTATAGTACCTCATTTTTCCTTAAAAAGCTGTACTTCTACAATTCATTGTGTTCCTGGGGCACTGGCAATTACAGATCTCCACTACCACCTCAAACTCACAGTGTAGTCTGTTGAGTAGGCATGTGACTCTAGTTGGATTAACCAGAGCCCTTTCCTGGGAATGAAATAATAATATTAGGAGACAGAAGTTCTTTCTTTCCTCCCAAGTGGCTATTTAGGGTGATAAAACCTTGAGCTGTCTACATTCACTCCTGCCCCTCCCCCCTCTGCATAAAGAAGCCTATCTGCAGTAAAAGAGAATGAGGCCAATGGACCAAGAAACAGAGCCAGGGGAGGAAATGGAGGAAAGAAAGGCCTGACATCATCTGTGTCCCTAGATCAAGAAATGCCCAAAGTCAATGCCACCTCTAAAGTCACTTGTTATGCTAGCCAAAAATTTCTCTTTAAGTTTCCTTGAACCACTGTGAATCGAGTCTCTTTCATTAGCAACCAAAAGTCCTCACTATATAAATGTCATCAAGATCCGATGCTAACAGAACAGGTTAGCTAAAGTTAGGTAGCCTAACAAGAGCAGAGGGAGTATGGCAGAGTCTCCAAGAGCAGGGACATTTGAGCAATAGTCAGAGAGAGCATTAAAGAAGACTGAAGAGGAGTGACCAGAGAGATAGGAAGAAAACAGGAGCGCAAGGTCATGGAAGCCAAGGGAGACTTGTAAAAAGGGAGTGGTCAACGGCATCAGGTGGTGCTTAGAGATCAAATGAAAAGGAAATGGGAAGTGTCCACTGGCTTTGGCACCAGAACATCCTTGGTGATCTTGAGAAAAGAAGTCTCAGTAGACAAGAGAGAGTAGAAATTTTATGAGCAAGTGTTGAGGAGTAAGCAAGGAATGTGGTAAATGAGTATAGAGAACACTCAAGAAGTTTGGTTGTGAACGAGAGAAAAGAGAGGGGATGACAGATGGAGAGGACACAGTAGTGTTAACAAAAGCCTTTTGAAAAAAAAAAAAACAACAAAAACTTGAGCATATTTAAATGTTGATGGCAAGAGGCTGATGGAGAGGTAAAGATTGCAGCTGTAAGCGAGGGAGGGGGATGAGTCTCTGGGAAGGTGAGAGGGACTGGAATCTAGGACACAGACCACCATGGTAACAGGAGGGTAGGAGGAAAATACAGATGTAGGTTCAGACCAATCTGAGGTGTGAAGACAGGAAGATGGGAGGATTCTATCCATGAGGTGATAGCAAGGGGATTGCTGACAGTGGCTGAGAGGTAACAGGCAGGGGAATGGTGGGGTTGGAGGTTTGAGGACAAAACTGAAATGGCCTGTGTGGAGAACAGGAAGCAGAAGGCTCTACAGAAACATAAAGGAATTATTAGACATTACTAGAGGGACCAGCTGGCTGGAGACCATGTGTGTATAATGCAGTCTTCATGCAGTGCTCAGAGTGTCTGTGCAGGCACGAGGAAGGCAAATGATTGAGCCCAAATGACTGGGGTTTTCCAAGACTGTAGGACAGCAGAGTAAAGACTCCTAGAAAGCTGGGGAAGTGGGGAGGGAAGAAGGAAGAGGCTAAGAGAAAGCCTCAGAGTGGAAGGTCTAGGACTTTGGGAGGCTGGAAAACAGGTGCAAAGGGTGTGTGTTTGAGCACAGATCATTCATGGCGCCCCTATCTGATACCAACCAGAGCCCACCACCTGCCCCACTGCCACCATTTGTGATTTTCATCTCCTGAACTCGATCACGAGTTCCTTGATATGCAGAGCCACTTGGCCATTGATGGGAGGTAGATAATAGTACAAAGGTAGGCAGATGATGGATAGATGGATGGAAGGATGGATGGATGGATAGATAGATTTGTATTAGGAGAAATATTCAATTCCTTTACCCATGAAGACTTGCCAGGTAGGAGTCCCCACTTTTATTGCCATTATACACAAGCACACAATACATACCGTGCAGGGTGTAGGCTCTGGGGACATGTGGCAAGATTCACCATTAATCATTCTAAAGCCATCTCAGCTTTGCTTTTCAACCAAGACTCCAGCCCCCACCGCCCCACTGCACCTGTCTCCAGTCAGTGCCTATGACTGTGCTGGTGTCAGTGAGAACCTGTCAGACTGGGATCCTGCCCCCAGTCTCTGGGGTCTGAAGCAGCAGGCTCCTCAGGGGTGACAGGTAGGATCAACAGCTGAGAGTGCTGCCCTGGCACTGTCTATGGGAAGCGTAACTTGAGGGCTTTTGGCCTTGCCCAAAGCCTGAGGACTACGCTAAGCAAACAGCCTCAGAGGGCCCTGAGGATCCATTCAGACAGTCCATCTAGATGACTCGGTTCTTCAACCTGCCTGTGCTGCTCATTTTCCCTGGCAGAAGAGCTCCAATTCTCCCCATATTTTGCCCAAAGAAAGCAGGGCCAAGGAGAGAATAAAGTCTGACAAAGCAAGACACAAGTTGCCTGCAGGTGTTCCTCAACCATCCTTCCCAAGGAAATCAGCAGTGGACTCCAGATAACCGCATTAGACCCAGAGCAAGGCAGCAACCTCTGAATTGATGGTAGGATGGTAGGCATGAGGAACAGAAAACGAAGGCTTTCTGGATCTCTTCTTGCCAGTCAGTGAAGGATACGCATGTTATTTTCAGCAAATCTGCCTGGATTTAGAGACCTCTAGAATACCAGCCCTCTGTCTAGCACCAGAAATGTGAGCATTTTCCACTGACCCTTTCGTACAGTGATCCTACTTAGAGAAGTGACTCCCAGAGAAGGGTATTGTGAGTCCTGGGCTAAGAGAGGCTTTCCTCCAGAGCCTCAGGGAGGCTGTGACAGAGCAAGTGAGGAGAAAGAGGATTTCCTATTTGTTACGGACTGCCACGTTCTCACTGCCCAGCCAGCTGCCAGCCTGGGAGGGAGTGTGTGCCGCCACTGCCTACTGCTGCCTGGTAGAGGGCTCCAGGCTGAAAACAGCCCCCTATTATTCCCTCTCTGCTGGCAGAAGAGGAGCTAAGCTGCCTCAGGAGCACAGGCAGGCCTTGTGTGGGGCAGGGGCAGGCACTGGGGGGTGTGTGAGGGACAACCTCCCCTGTGATCGCCTATTTCCCGCCACTCTCCTCAGACTGGATCCAGCCCAGCCTCCACACTGAGCTGCTCTCACAGGATTGCTGGGCAATTGGTAACTCTGGCCTCAGCAGTGACACAGAGCTGGGCAGGGGTTCCATAAGGATGAGAGGCTCTGTGGCAGGGCCGGGGCTGGCTTCCAAGTGGGCCTAGAGCTCTGGCCCAACACAGGAGAATTACTGAACAGATGTCACCTAAATGGGATTGTAAGGTAGCAAAAGTAGAAAAAGGGCAAATGCCTCTTAGGGTTCCAGCAGGTGTGGAGGGAGGGGTATGCACACACGTGCCGAGATGGGGGCTAAGTTATGTGGAGGGGAGTCTCTGTGGAGAGCATGCTTCAGTGCACACGATGGACTGCATCATCCAGCAGTTGTTATCAGTCATCTGTACATAGCAATGTTGTCATATAACCCCAAAACTCAGTGACTTCAATGAACAACATTCATCCTTCTATGGGTCAGGAACCCGGGTACAACTTAGCTTGATGCTCTGGCTTTGAGTCTACCACAAAGTGACAAACAGGGTGTCAGCCAGTCTACGGCCATCTCAAGGCCCAACTCACCTAGCTATTGGCAGGAGTCAGTTCTTTGCCGGGTGGTAGACTGAGGGCCTTGGTTCTTCACTGGGTGTCATGTGGAGGCCACCCTCAGTTCCTCGCCACATGGGACTCCCCATAGGGCAGCTCACAACACAGCAGATGGCTTCCTCAAGGCAAGCGGGTCAAGACAAGAGAGAGATGAGAGTTACGGTCTTTTATAAGATAATCTCAGAAGTTACAGCCATCACTTCTGCCATTCAGTGGACCAGCCCACACTCAGGGCAGGGGGTTACACAGAGGCACGCTTACCAGGAGGTAGGGGTCACTGGGGGGCAGTTTCTGCCAGCCACAACCATTACAGGCACCCTCCACTTTTTGAAAGTTCAGGTTACATCACTTCACTTTTACAAAAACACCTGCATTAGTACCTGCTTTCACTAACAGAAAACAGTCCAAAGAGGATTTTCACTTTTATTAAAAAAAAAAAAAAGTTGGGGCACCTGGATGGCTCAGTCGGTTAAGTGTCTGACTTCTGCTCAGGTCATGATCTCACAGTCCATGAGTTCGAGCCCCGCGTCGGGCTCTGTGCTGACAGCTCAGAGCCTCGAGCCTGCTTCAGATTCTGTGTCTCCCTCTCTTTCTCTGCCCCTCCCCTGCTCATGCTCTGTTGCTCTCTGTCTCAAAAGTAAATAAAAACGTTAAAAAAAATTTATTTTTAAGGCAAAAAGTTAAAATAGTGTTTGGCATTTACTTTGCAGTGAGGCAGTGGGTGCCCCAAGTAGTCACAGTGGCCCCGCCAAGGCCCTTCCCGGGAACTATACTCAGCACCCCAGAGTCAGGCCGCCAGAGCTCTGAGCTGTGTCCATGAGCATCTGTGTTTTATCTCAATTTACTATGTCCTTCCCTGAGCAAGTTGTGTCCTAAGGTATCAGAAAAGCCTAAGAGGGATTACTTTTGGGGTCTGGGAACACTTAAAAATACTTCCATATAAATTCATGGCAATTGCTTCTTTGTGTCACAGCATTTTGGCTACACAGGTTTTCATAGGACCTCTGCTTTCGGGGCGTGGGGGGGGAACCTGTCATTCAGTCAGCAGTTATTGAATGAGGACCCGCTTCGTACCAGTCAATGTGCGAACCATGGAGGATAAAACAAAACCGTGACTGTCACTTGAAAATTACAGTCTGGTAGGTGAGGCACGTATTAATTAAAGAAACACACAAATGAATGTCAACTTCCACTACAGGGAACTCCAAAAAGGGGGCTGGGGCATGGCACGTGGTGCTGTGAAGGCATTTCTCCAGGAGCCTGGGCCAGGGCCTCCCTGAGGAAGGGATGATTGAAATGTCAGCTAATGTGGGGGCAGGGGAGGGGGACGGCCAGGAGCTAGTGGGGTGGTAAGAGATGGGAGTGGCAGAAAAGCGCAGCAGGGCCAAAGTGGTAGTGATGATGAGGTTGGGGAGCATAAGTTTGTGTGTGTTCTGCACCTGGGTGAGCCTGTGGGTTTACACTGTGCGGATGTCTTAGGTGCACAGAACTACTGGTGCACTTAGTCTCCAATGAAGGGACAGGAAGATGGCAGAGGACAGAATCGGAGCAGCGCTCTCTGAACTTTGAGAATTATGCACTTTACTCTTCTCCCTGCTCTCCTCCCTCCCCATACCCTCTCTGTGAGGCTTCTTTAGGGAGTCATACATGTCCTCCTAAAAAGCAAAAACCTGCTGATGTAGCCTAATGCAATCATCTGGAAAAGGAAAGCTGTTGGTGGGGGGGAGACTGTCTCTGTCCCCGCCTCAGCCTGAAGGTTCCATTCTGCACACCAGCATCTCCGTTGTTAAAGAGGCAGCCTATTGATTGAGGCCAAAGTAACTTTTTATAGGTCCAGAGACAGAAAGGCAGGGCCCCTGTTGGAGGGAGGTGGAGGAAGTCCTGCAGTCAATGGGAAGGACAAGGTGGGGATGGGAAGAGAGCTGGGAGAGCCCCTGACCAGGACGAGGTCCCCTGGGTGTCAACAGAGCCGAGTATGGAGGATGCAGTGTGGCATGTGGCCAGCCCCACAGACCTGTGTCTCAGGCTGAAGAATCCCATGCATTGTCTGGCCATATGGAGACAAGACCAGACACATGCAAATCAGCAAAACTGAGCAAAAGCATGCATGGTCCCAGTCCTAAGGGCACCTGAAGAGGAGGTCTTCCCTCCTTCTTACAGCATCTTGGTGGGCTATGGAAGCAGATTCTGTGCCTAGAACCCCCACCCCTCAGCCCAGGACCCCCATTTATTCAGGTCTTCATTCAGTCAATAAATATCCACTCCTGTGTGCCAGGCACTGTATTAGGCTCCAGGGACACAGACAGGGTTCCTGCCCTCATAGACCTTATAGTTTAAACAGCAAATAATCATCCAAACAATGATTCATATCACCACGTAATGACAATAGTGAAAGTAACACGAAGGAAAAACACACGTGAGAGCTTGCATGGTTTGGAAAACGCTATGGAGTCAGGGAAGGGGCTCCCGGTCTATATGTTGTCCTCTGGCTCTTGCTGAGCACTGCAGAGCAACTGGGCTTGTGTGGGTGCCAGTCTTGGCCCTCGCTCCATTCCTGTAACACTATCCATTGGTGTGACATGTGGCCCATTTTCTCAGCAAATTAAGTGTGCAGACTGTCTCTGACTTACGATGGTTCAACTCAATGGTTTTTTACTTTATGATGGTACAAAAGCAATAGAAAACAGCAGAAACTCTACTTTGAATTTTGGATTTGGATCTTTTCCTGGGCTGGCGGTAAGTGGTACCGTACTCTCTCATGATGCTGGCAGTGAGCCCACAGCTCCTGGTCAGCCTCACCATCACGAGGGTCAACAACACTTACAACCATTCTATGACCATACAGTCATCGCTTTTCTGTTTTTCATTTTTTGTTTTTCACTTTCAACAAATTACATGAGGTATTCAATACTATTTTATAAAGTAGGCTTTGTGCTAGATGATTTTGCCCAACTGTAAGCCACTGTAAGTGTTCTGAGCACGTTTAAGGTACGCCAGGCTAAGCTGTGATGCTTGGTAGGTTAGGAGCATTACACACATTTTCAACACAGTATTTTCAACCTACGCTGGATTTTTTGGGATGTGATCATATCATAAGTAGAGGAAAATCTGCATAGTGGTCTACTCCCTCATGACATACCACCCTTCTTTGCTACGGCTGGCCCCAGCAATCCTCTGAGATTGACCCCGTCTCCATCCTGCACTGGCCCGGGGCTGTCCTTCTCACTGCCTCTGTTCCAGGGTCCCCTAGCAGCCATGCTAGCTTTCCATCACCAGACACTTGCTTGGCCCCTCTCCAGGGGGACAGGAACATTTTCTTATCCCCTTCACAAACCACTGAAAGTGAAGGAATCTCTAGGTGAGGTGGAATGAGAGTCTACCCAGGTTTTCCCTACCTCAATATTCCACTGTTTAGGTTCACAAAGTTTTAGAAGAAGTGAGACAAAAGACCCCTCAACCAAAACCTGTAGCCACCACCTTACTCAAGGGATCAAGATTAGTGTCCACCATTAATAAGACAGATTGACAGAACCTACCCTCGATACGATGCAGCGAGAAGGGCACACCATTTCTGGTGTGTTCTTGCCCAAAATGCATAACCTCGGTCCAATCATAAGAAAACAGCAGAAGAATGCAAATTGAGGGATATTCTACAGATTCAGCTGGTAAGTATTTTTCAATGAAAGACAAAGATAGACTGAGAAATTGTCCCGGATTGGAAGAGACTACCTGATGACTAAATGCAATGTGGCATCCTAGATTGGGACATTGTTGAGAAAACTGGTGAAATTCATATAAAGTCTGTAGATTACTTAACAATATTGTATCAGTGTTTTATTTCTTGGTTTCTCTACTTGTATTATGGTCCTGCAGCATGATAACATTATGGGAAGTGAGGTGAAGGTATGTGGGAAACTTCTGTGCTTTATTTTGTCTTCAATTTTTCTACAAATCTGAAATAATTTCAAAATAAAAAGTTAAGGGGTTAATAAAAAGTCCCTTCCCACCTTTACATCCCCAAACCTATCCACAGTATTAGCCATAACACAGGACCTGAGGTACCAGCCCCCAACACTGGTCCTCATCTCTTGCCTGAATTTTTCTCTCCTGTGCCGTAATCTACTTTCTTCCCTGCTTAAGCACCCAGTTCTCTGAGCTCAGGATCTTCAGAGCCCACACATGTTTTTTTCTCCATCACAAAGCATGACTGTCATAAATGAAAATTTTGCTTTTATGACCATTATAATTCCCGTTGCTTTAAAGCAGTGGTTCTTAACCTTGGCTGCACTTTGCAGGGACCTGAAAAGTTCCCATTCCGGGAACTTCTGATTTAATTGGTCTGTTGGGGCTTAACCTGGGCAGCAGGATCCTTAAAGCTCCCAGATGGTTCTATATGCAGTTAGGGTCAAGGAACAAATTCTTTGAAGAGTCCCATTTATGAATAGCAATGACTTCTTTTGTCTCAGCCAGTCCTGCCTTCCCCATGAAGAAATCTACACCTCAGCAACATTCATTGATTCAACATATGTTAGTTGAGTCCCTTCTATGTGCAATGTTCTAGGTACTTGGGACATAGCAATGAACAAAATAGACAAAAATCCTTTCCCTTGGAGAGCTGACTTTCAAACCAGGAGAGACAGTCAAGAAACAATAACAACGACATGTAGTAAATCTCACAGTACATTTGCAAGTGAAAAATGCAAAAGAAGAAGGGAAAAAAAAACAGGGCAAAGGACTCAGGGATGGAGAGAGGGCATCTAGCTAGACCTAATGGGGAAGGTGGGATTGGAGAAAAGATTTGCAGGGCATGAGAGAGTGAGTCAACTCAAATTCCCAGAATAAAAACCACGGCACATACTTCACAATATTATCTTCTGCATGTATTTAAGAAAGAGAATCTATAGGACATTGATTGAACATTGACAGCAGGAGTGAGAAAAGGGACCCATCAAGGATGACTCTCCAATTTCTTGCCCAGGCAACTGTGAATATTGAAGTTGTCCTTGGGTCGCCAGGGTGACTCGCTCAGTCAGTTGAGCACCCAACTCTTGGTTTCTGCTCAGGTCATGATCTCACAGTTTGTGGGGTCAAGCCCTGCATTGTGGGTTCAAGTCTGTGCTGTCAAGCACAAAGCCTACTTGGGACTCTCTCTCCCTCTCTCTCTGCCCCTCCCCAGCTTGCACACGCTCTCTTTCTCTCTCTCCATCTCTCTGTCTCTCTCTCTCACAGTAACTAAATAAACAGTTTTTTAAAAGTCTAAAGTTGTCCTTTGCTGCACTAGGGACACTGAGACCTAGAGATGGAAGTTCAGAGTTACATTGTGGACATGCTGGTGTGAGATGTCTACCAGACATCCAAGTGAACCAACAGAGAGACTAGGGGCCACCAACTAGAGTCCACGGACCACATCTGGTTTTTACATTTTTAAATGATTGGCAAAATCAAAAGGAGAATAATATTTCCCAGCACATAAGAACGGTATAAAATTCTAATTTCAGTGTCCATAAACCAAGTTTTATTGGAACACAGCCCTGCCCACTTGTTGTCATGCCTAAAATGGCAGTGTTGAGTAGTTGGAACAGACACCATTTAGCCCACAAAGCCTAAAATATTTACTATCTGGCCTGTTGCACAAAAATTTCCCAGGCTTTAACACAGACAATTGGATCCATGGATCTGGAGCTCAGAAAAATCATCTGAGCTCTGGGCATCAGCAACAGCTTAGAGGTATTTAAGTCATGGAAGTAGGTGAATTTGGAGAGCAAATGTGGAATGAGATGGGAAGAGGCTTATGCCAGCCCTGAAAAACCTGGACATTTAAAGTTTAGATGGAGGAGGGGCGCCTGGGTGGCTCAGTTGGTTAAGCGTCCGACTTCGGTTCAGGTCATGATCTCGTGGTTGGTGGGTTCAAGTCCCATGTCGGGCTCTGTGCTGACAGCTCGGAACCTGGAGCCTGCTTCAGATTCTGGGTCTCCTCCTCTCTCTGCCCCTCCCCTGCTTACGCTCTGTCTCTCTCTGTCTCTCAATAATAAACGTTAAAAAATTTTTTTAAATAATAAAAAATAAAAAATAAAGGTTAGATGGAGGAGAAGTAGCCCAAAAAAGAGGCTGAGAAGGGGTGGCTGAGATTGGAGGAACATCCAGAGAATGCGTTCTTATGGAGAAAGAAAGAAAGAGAGGGAGGGAGGGAAGGAAGGAAAGAAGGAAGAGAAAGAGAGTAATAAGAGAGACTTAGAGGCCAAAAGGTCAATGCTGCTGAGAAGCCAAATAATATGAGAATGGAAAGTGTCTAATGAATTCATCAACAAGATGGTAATTGGTGGCTATGGTGGGGCAATTTCAGCGGAGCAGGGAGAGAAGGCCAGATTGGAATGGGACAAAAGAGGATGGTGAGGAAGTGGGGACATCATGTGAGGATAAGTTTGGGAGGAGCTCAGTTGAGAAAGGGGGTACATCAGCCCATAGAGATAAAATGGTGGCTGGCAGCAGATAAAGGTCCAGGTTTCATTCTTTGCCGTTGTGGTTTTAACATCAGATCGCTTGGAGGCTATTTGGCAAAGGCAGAAGACGAAGCACAGGAGAGAATAGTCAAGGATGTGGAATAAAGCGGCCGGGCCCTGTGGCAGCTTACTGGTGGAAACTGCAGAGCCTGTAAGCCCTGCTTAGGCCCCTCCTCCATGGCTGTGAGCCCTTAGAAGTTGGGAGAACCAGCCGAGGTTAGGAGAACCTTCACCTTACCTTTCACATAGAGCAGCTACAATGGAAGAGGGAGGCTGTCCGGAACCAGACAATGTAGCTTAAAGTCCTGGCTCTGCCTCTTAGTAACTGGAAGACCTTAGCAAGTGACTCCTCAGAGTCTCCGTTTCCTTATCTCTAAAGTGGGGCTAAGCATCCCTAGGTCACAAGACTGGTGAGGGTCAAGTGCAACAATGTCTGCACACCAGCCGCTGTCTCTGACGCGTCAGTGTTAGGTTCCCTCCTCCCTGTTCCAAACTGCTCCAGCCAGCTACTTCCCAGACTCTGTCTTAGAAAAAAAAGGGAAAAGAATCTTGGACACAAATTTGACCTACATTTGGTGTCAAGTCTCTCATCTTTCAGGAAGGAGAGAGAGGCAATTCCAGGGATGTATTCAGCCAGCTGGCCTGGACTCAGCCAGATGCATTGCCTTGGAAGCTCTCAGCTAAGGAAGGATCCTGAGATCCCTTCTTCCAGTCAGTGCTGGCATGAGCCCACTGGCCACCTGAACTCTGGAAGCTTTTGTCAAAAGAGGAATTTCTAGCCTGACCTGGCAGGGTTTGAGTTATGTAGCTGGTTTTGTGGTGTTACAGGGGTTGGGGGTTATCACCAGGGCACTAGCTTTTCACCTCTGGAGACCTTGCTGAGGGCAGGGCCAGCAGAAAATGGTTTCTCTTTTGATTACTGAGATCCCACAGAGATGGACGGTCCCCAGCACAAAGTAAGGTGTAGCCAAGATCAGGAAACACAGCCAATCTGATGAGAAGATTAGGAAGCAACGTCCACCATTAACACACTTGTGGGGCTGTCCGCACAGAACACCTCCCTCCTCCAGGCAGCCTCTTGGGCTGTAACACAGAAACATCCTATTCTAAATAAGCATCATCTCTCCAATCTGCTGTTTATAAAAGATAGAATGAATATACCTCCCTGGCATTTCCTTTTCAAAGCTGGTGAAATGGCCGCACTGTTTGCTTTATACATCAGGGAAGCAGTTCATCATTTTTTAGGACAAAAATCCTGTGAAAGGGACAGACCAGGTTGGTCTTTCATCCTGAGACATCAGCTCAGCAGGCCAGAGAGGGAGAGGAACCATGTGTTCTGGGAAGTAAATCAAAGTATCAAAGTGGCCTCCTGCAATTATTTAAATTAAATATTATGTTTCATTGAATGGAAGATATATAATTAATAAAGGTCCCCCACCTTTTTTATAGTCTTACTGAGCTGCAAAGAGATCATTACCAGAACAAACCTCTCCCACAGTGCCCCAGATGATGAGTGTGTACTTGTCAGCTGGTGTGCACACATGTGTGTGTGTCTGAGTGTTTCTAAGGACTTACACCTTAGGAGTCATCTGAGTATAAAAAGCCCACCCCGGCCCACTTAAGTAAAAGGGAATTAATTATAAGGAGTCAGAAACTACTGTAACAGACCAGCTGGTCAGTTTCCCCAACCTGTCAGAGTCTGCATCTTCTGATTGGACCAAACTGCCCCCGCTCACCAACAGCCACGGCCCATCAGACCAGGAGAGCAAACTTGTGCTGCATCAGTCTGCTTCTCTCTCCAAGAAATTTGGGATTGGGACACAGGTATGTGTATTTTACTAAATTGGCAGTGGTGTATCCAGAAGGACTTGTCTCAAAGACATGTCAATGTTTGAATTATGCAGCTCTTTGGAATGGTGGTTCTCAAACCTTTGCATGCCAAAGGATCACCCAGGGTGTTTGTTAATAACGTAGTCGCCTTGGCTCTATTCCCAGAGATCGGGGACTCTGAATTTTAATAAATGCTCCAAGTGATTTGAGTACAGGTATTTCAGCCAGAGAGAAAAGAGAAGCAGATGAGAGATGAGAAAACTTCACTGTCCCAGAGAGAAAAAGGAAGAAGGGAAGGCAAGCTGCCTGGGTTGAAGACGGCTTCTGGTTTCGGTTCCAGTCCCTCACAACGCCCTTCTGCCTGTCCTGCCATTGTGTTCTGCAGATTCCTCTGATTCCTAAGACACCCTAAGTTGGTTTCTGCTTCTTGCCACCAAAGAATCCCTAAAAGCATTTGTGCTTGTGGAACCCAAGGGCAAGTGACCATCTGGTGCAGTTAGCCATAGCTGGCCAGAGAAGGGGCAGGACCACCGGCTGCAAACCTAGCCACCTTGACCCACCTCTTCAACAGATACAGTGGCAGGTCCTTTCTACAAAGGGGTGTTGTCTGGGAAGGCACTCCAAACACATCTCCTGTAGTAAACAGTTCTGAAAGCATGTGAGGGCCCGTGGGCGTCCGCGTGCCTGTGTGTGCATGCATGTGCACAGCTCTGGTCTGTTTCCTGTGAGGCCTGGGTATGGTAGTTTCTCAGACACGAGACTATAATTGTGAGTGGGTGTGTGTTACCGAATCAGTCTGTGCACGTGAGTGGGAGAGAACTAAGCCAAGCTGCAGCCTAGGTTATAATTGCCCACATTAGAGACTTGTTAACTGTATCACTACATCTACCCATAATACACCAGGAGTATATGTAGAAATGAGCTTCTTAAAGAGGTAGAACAGACAGCCTTGTTATTTGGGGCATGACAGGCAGGGGATACCATTCGGAAAGGTACAAGGTGTGGGGCGGCTGGGTGACTCAGTCAGTTAAGCGTCAGACTTCAGCTCAAGTCATGATCTCACAGTTCGTGATTTTGAGCTCTGCGCTGGGCTCTGTGCTGACAGCTCAGAGCCTGGAGCCTACTTCCGATTCTGTATCTCCCTCTCTGCCCCTCTCTTGCTCGTGCTCTGTCTCTGTCTCTCAAAAATAAATAAATGTTAAAAAAAATTTAAAAGAAAGGTACAAGGTGGCAAGGATTGTACTCACTACCTGGGGGCTGGGCAGAGACAGACACCGGGGATCTATAGGATCTACCCCAGACTTCCCAAGCAGGCAGCGGGTCTCCATGCTGTGCACATGCCAGCAGGTAACAAGGACAGAATGTGCCTGTAAGAAGTCACCAGAGAGTTGAGAGCCCACAAGTAAT
This sequence comes from Acinonyx jubatus, assembly GCF_027475565.1. Lineage (NCBI taxonomy): Eukaryota > Metazoa > Chordata > Mammalia > Carnivora > Felidae > Acinonyx > Acinonyx jubatus. The sequence continues at coordinate 32,463,397 of NC_069386.1, forward strand.
CAGAAGAGTTCTGGTAGTGTCTCAAAAGGATGATTTCTATCTGCCTTCGGGAGACCCTTGTAGCATCTTAAGGGCACTTCTGCGTCTCTGAAAGTCACAATAGAATTCTCATCACACAACACGGCAAAAAAGAGAAGGAAACCTCTTCCCATAACTCCCCAGCACTTTCATCTGCATCTCTGATGTCACAATTATTTTCTATCTCCTGCCATGTCATGTGGAGGATGCCCTCAGCCCCCTCTCAGAGCCCCTTTCCCAGTGCCGTGTGCACACCCCCCTCGCTTCTGTGTATGTTAGTGCTAATTATTTGCAGCTGTGACCTTCTTCAGACCTTGCCCTTGGGCTCCTGGAGCTGCTATGCACAAATCCACATATCCAGAGTTACAGGTCGGGGAGTTTATGTCTCATCCCCTTCCCACCCTCCAGCAATGGCTGGTACAAGGTTACAAAGCCCACCTCTCTTGCCTGAGTAGCTGCAAACTCTCAGATGCAATTTATACTCCATGTCTCCCCAAGGGGTCAGGCAGAGGTTTGGACTTCAACTGAAATCCTTCCTTTCATTGGCTTCTTCCCCTTCTGATACTGCTTCCCCCACTCCCTCGCTGATTTCTCCTCGGAGCACTTAATAAATCACTTGCACTCAAATCCTTGCCTCAGAGGCTGCTTCTGGGAGGATTCTCCCTTAGGGTTCCAGCTCTGTCCACAGTCCCAGAAAAGGCAGTTGTGCGGACCTCAGGACTTCATCTCCCTGGCCACAATTAATTACACCAGGTGGACCCCTAATCCATGCACAGCCAATTGAATTCTCGAAATGGAATAATCATCCTACATGTAAGAGATAAACCTGTAATATTCTTAGAAGAAACATAGGAGTAAATTTTCTTGACCTTGGGCTAGACAATGGTTTCTTAGGTTGTGTATTAGCTTGGGCTGCTACAACACAGTATCATAGACTGGTTAGCTCAAACAACAGACATTTATTTCTCCCCATTACTGAGTCTGGGAAGTCTAAGATCAAGGTGCTAGCTGACTTGGTTCCTGGCTAGAGCCCTCTCCCAGGCTTTCAAATAGCTGAAGTGTGTGTGTGTGTGTGTGTGTGTGTGTGTGTGTGTGTGTGTGTGAGGGAGGAAGAGAGAGAGAGAGAGAGAGAGCTCTCAGGTGTCTCTTCTTATAAGGGCACTAATGCCATCATGAGGAATCCACCTTCATGACCTTATCTCCCAAACATCCCATCTCTATAATATCATCACATTGGGAGTTAGGACTTCAACATATTAATTGGGGGGGGGGGCACAATTCATGTGGCAATGAGCATGTGATGATGCTCAGCATCATTAATCATTACAGAAATGCAGATCAAAACTTCACCAAGATACCACCATACACCCACCTTACACCATATGATTGAGCAATTCTACTCCTAGGTGTATACCCAAGAGAAATGAAACATATATCCACAAAAACGTGCGCAAATGTTCACAGCAGCATCATTCACAGTAGCCAAAAAGTCTAAAGAACCAAGAATGAAAAAGAATGACGTATTGATATACACCATCACAGTGATAAACCTTGAAACCTTTCATTACGCTAAATGAAAGAAGCCAGACATAACATATTACATATTGTATGACTGCATTATGTGAAATGTACAGAATAAACATAGAGACAGAGGGTAGATTAGTGGTTGCCTGGGGCTAGTGGGGGGCTGGGGTTAGTGGGAATGGGGCATGACTAATTCTAAGATTTCTTTTTGAGGCGTTAAAAATGTTCTAGAATTAGATCATGGTGATCACTGCACAACTCAGTGAATATACTAAAATCCACTAAACTTTAAATAGGTGTATGCAAAATATATATCTCAATAAAGCTTTTTGTTAAGTTTTTTTAATGCTTTCATTTATTTTTGAGAGAGAGACAGAGAACTAGTGAGGGATGGGCAAAGAAAGAGGGAGACACAGAATCTGAAGCAGGCTCCAGGCTCTGAGCTATCAGCACAGAGCCTGACACAGGTTTAAACTCACAAATTGTGAGATCATGACCTGAGCAGAAGTTGGACACTCACCCAACTGAGCCACCCAGGCGCCCCACAATAAACCTTTTTTTAAAAAGACCTCTCAGTTGGATTCCCTTGATATTTCTTTGTATCTTTCTAATAAACAGGCTGTATAGGAAAAACACTTCTGTATTTCTCCTCTACTACTTTTTTGTAAGTTTATTTACTTTGAGAGAGAGAGAGAGAGAGAGAGAGAGAGAGAGAGTCAGCATGAGTGGGGGAGGGGGAGAGAGAGAGAGAGAGGGAGAATCCCAAGCTGGCTCCATGCTACCAGCACAAAGCTCTATGCAGGCTTGACCCCACAAAACTGCAAGACCATAACCTAAGTTCAAACCAAGAGTCAAGCACTTAATCCACTGAGCCACCCAGGTGCCCCTCTCCTCTACCAATTTCACACCACTACCACACTCACAACACTTATGACACCAGACTTGGGGCAGAGCATGGGGTTCCACATCAAGCAAGTCTCTGTGACACCACCTGGGTATCTGAGTCAATTCAGTTCTGACTGTAACCTGAGTTAGCTCAGACCCCAAAGATTAAGGGCTCAAGGGTACTGCCTCCATTTCAGATGCCACTCATGAATCTAGGATGTCACCTGTGCTTCTGACAAACAGGTTATAAATCTGAGTTTCTTATGACCTCCTCCTTGGGTTCAGTCTTTTGCTAGAACAGCTTACAGTACTCAGGAAAACATTTAACCAATTTATTATATAATAAAGGATATGAAAAAAGATCCAGATAAAGATCCAGATGAAGAGATATATAAGGCAAAGTCCGGAAGAGCCCCAAATATAGGAGCTTCAGTCCCCTTGAAGTTGGTGTGGAGTAGGTATGATCAATCATTAACTCAATCTCCAGCGTCTCTCCCCTTCTTGAAGGATGGGGAGGGAGGCTGAAAGCTTCAAGCTCCTAATGGTCTTTCTGGTGACCAGCCCCTATCCAGGAACCAATCAAGTGCTACCTCATTAGAACAAAAGACACTCCTATCACTTAGGAAATTACTAGGGCTTTAGGAACTCTGTGCCAGGAACAGGGGCAGATATGTATATAAATACTTTTTTTCTATTCTTTCACTTTTTTCTATTATTTCACCATGGCCTTTAACTTAAACTATTGAATATGTTTCTTTATCTTGAAGCCAAGTTTCCTGAAGACATAACACATAACGTCTCATCTCCCTTTCAGACTGTGACTTTCTGAAGGACGGGATCTGCATATAATTCACATAAATTGCTCCAGATGCTTTGCACTCTCTTGCTCTCAACATCAGAGGCAGAGCTACTTTTCCTCCCACCACAAACACACCTATACACCTGTCACTGCTCTCACAACATCCTATTCCCTCCAGAACCTTCCTCTATCAATTACTCCCTTTCCATGTTTCATCAAAATCTTCCTTCAAGACTCTTCCATATTTTAAAGCACATTATCTCTGGTCATCCTTAGACCCAGATCTTCTTGAGTTATCCTGATACTTTCTCCACCCTCCACAGTCAAACTTCTCTGAACACCAGTCTATTCTCCCTTGCCCTGTTTCCTCAGCTCCTTAGTCCACAATAACCTGGCTTCCACACGAACCTTCCCCTGGACACAAGACTGAATTCCCTTTTGGAGTCGTGAGCCCAGCTACTAACTCCCTGTCGATTTGCAAACATGTTACAGAATGGGAAAAAGGACGAGTCTTCCATTTGACCTAAACTTGCTCATTCCTGTTTGTGTTGGTTGGCTGGATAACACAACATGCATTCCAGTCTCTCTCTTCTTGCCCGCCTCCACTCCACAGGCTGGAAAAATGAGATATTTTCTTTCCCAGCTTTCTATGAAGCTGGGGGTGAGAGGTACCTCGTTCTGGCTAATTGAATGAATGCAAATCTGTTGGGAGCTTCTGAGAAAGCTTCTGCCTTCCTAATAAAAAGGACATGTGTCTCTGGAGCCATCTCTTCCTGGCCCTACCTGCCTTCAACAGAGTCACAATGTGACTCTGGGAAATTCCTAGAGAATCTCAGAAAGACTGGCACTGACACTGTCAGGCCACTGAGCCAATGATGGCAACCACCTACCTCTGGACTTCTTCCGTTGGGAAAAGAATCTGAACCAACACACTGGGGAAAATATTTTCAACTTATATTCTAAAGAGTTAATATCCCTAATATTAAAAAAAAAAAACTTCTAAAATAGAGAAGACCACAACTATATAGAAAAATCCAGAAAATAATGTAGGAAAATAAGCAAGAGATATGAACACACCATTAACAGAAAAGAGATACAAATGGCTATTAACCATAAGAAAAGATGTTCAACCCTGCTCATAAAGAAATGCAAACTGAGATGTCATTCCCACTTACAAGACTGGCAAAAAGTCAAAATTTTGACAGCATAATCTGTTAGTGAATCTCTGAGAAATGGACATTTTCATTCTTTGCTGGTGGTAATGCAAAATTGTACAATTCCTGAGGAAAGAAAATTGACATAATTATCTGTGCATTTACTTTTTGACCCACCAACCCCACTTCTAGGAATATATTCCAAAGATAAAATGGTAAGAAATACCAAAGACACATGTGCAGGGTTATTCATTACAGAACTACTTGTAACTGCAAAAGCCCGCTGCTCACCCAACAATAGGAGATTGTTGAATAAACTATGGTATGCTTATATAATGGAGTTATATGCAGCTGTAAAAAGAAATAAGAACCATTTATATATACTACTATACAGAAGTTTCCAAGATATATTTTTAAGTAAATAAAGTAAGATGGTAAAAGTGTGTATAGTATGCTACCATTCATCTAAAATGGAGCAGGAGACATATTTTAATGGAAAGATAAATCATAACTTTTTTTAATGATCACCCAAAAAGTAAGGGAGGAAAAGTAGTGGAGAGGACAAGGACAGAATCTGGACTTCTCTGAATGTACCTTGTGTTACAGAGTTGACTTTGGAACCATGTAAATATTTTTTATAATTACAAGATAAAAATTCATTTCTGTATATAATTATAGTTGTCTTATGATCATATCTTATAAAAATTTCATTTTAAAATTAATCTTTAAAAATCAAAACCAAAAGGAAACGGGTAGTGCAAAAATGAATCTCTTTCTGTCCCCACTAATAGTATTTCTAATATTAAATCAATCTTGAATTCCTGGAATAGATCCCATTTGATTATGAGGCATTATCTTTTTTACCTATAATAAAATTCTGTTTGTTACTCTCTTCTCTGGGATTTCTACTTTGTTATTCATGTGATGTGGGCCTATAATGTTCCTTTCTCATACTCTGTTTTTTTAAATATGAGTCATATCAATAAAAAAGAAAAAACCATATAATCATCTCACTAGATGCATAAAGAGCATTTGACAAAATCCAGTATCATTTTATGATGAAAAAACAAAGCTGCCAGAAGACTTCCGGGGAAGAGGCAGAGTAGGAAGATCCTAGGCTTACCTCATCCTGCAGATACAGGATAACATCCACATCGGGGTAAATAAAGCAGAAAATGACCTGAAGCCTAGCAGAACAGACACTCCACAGCTAACTGTAGAGAAGAGGCCACATAGAAGAGGGTAGGAAGGGCAGAGACACAGTTGAGAACTAAATGGACCCACAGGACTGTCTGCAGGAGGTAGGAGTGCCACAGATGCAAAGAGGGGAGAGAAACAGATCCTCACACCAGAAACCACAGGCAATGAAAGGACAAATCCCTATAACATTTGGCTTTGGAAACTAGTGGGACAAATGTCACAAGTTCTTAGAATCATCAAGTCTGGGGGAGGAACCAAGATGGTGGAATAGCATGGAAGTTTTTTGTGTATCTTGCATCCATGAAATACTGCCAGACCAACACTAAACCATCCTGCACACCTAGAAAACTGATCTGAGGATTAACACAACAATCTGCACAACCTGAACTACAGAATTCAGCAGGTACACAGCACGGAGAAGTGAACTTGGGGAGAGAGAAGCCACGGAGGGCAGGGAGCCACTTTTGCATGTGGAGAGAGGACAGAGATGGGGGAGGGGACGATACGGGAAAAGCATCCCCCCAAAAGCAACTGGACAAAAAGTGCAAAAGTGGAAACAGCTGCAGGGACTGAACTAAAAAGGGAGAAAGAAGAAAGGAGAAAGGAGAGGGTTTAAATTCCATTAAGACTATCAACAGGGGGAGCACAGAGTCTGAAACTCCACAGCTCGATACCTGGTGGTGCTCTGGTGGGAAGGGCAAATCCCCAGGATCAGAGTGGGGTCTGGGAGTCTTCAGGCTACATGGGGAGAGGCAGTTCCCCTGCTGGGAGGACACCTGGGAGAGGCTGTGTGGGTCCCTCAAAGGCAAGGCCCCAGTGGACTTGGGAGAACAGCCACATTTGCTGGTGCTGGAACAAGGTCATTAAGGGTGAAGCCTGGTGCCAGATGTGTGTTGTGATTTTCCATAGTCCCTGAAATGCTGCTGCTATACTATCTCACGAACTTTTTCTGGGGCAGGCTGGCATTCGGCCACATTCTCTGGGCACCAGCAGCATCAGGGTCCAGCAAACATTCCTGGGTGCAACTGGCATTCGGCCACTGCTTGGTGGGACCCTCCACAGAGCAGCAGAAAGGGCCCAAGCCACAGTCCTTCAGAAGTAAGGGGTCGGGAAAAACATCCAAGAGTTTTTTTGCATCTGAGACAAAACTCAGGATGGAGGGGCTGCCTGGGGCTTGGTCACGGATGTGTGAAAGCAGGGATTGGAAGGAAGCCAAGACAAAGGACAGGTGCACGATTGCGGACTGGGGAGAACAGAGTTCCAATACTAGAGACCCGGTAGCTGGGCGAGGCCATTTTCACTACTCCTGCACATGCACATACACACCTACAAGCACCACAACAATCCACCCCAATAAGCTAAGCAGCGCCATCTAGTGGATAACGGAGCTGTTACACTAAGCCCCGCACAACTGGGCTAACCTCGCTCTTCAGGAACACAAGTCTCTCTGCCTGCTTAGTTTATGGACTATAAAGCGCTGCATAGTTTGACTTCTAGGGAAAAACGAAGTAATTTCAGTCATTTTTCAGTCTGTTCTTCGGTCCATCTATTCAATTTTCTTTCTTTTTTTCTTTTTGCTCCTTTTCATTTCTTTTCTTTTTCTTGAATACAGAAAGAGAAAAAAATCCATTTTTATTTTCAATTTTTATTAAAAATATTTTTTTAATTTTTTTCTACTATATTTTTACTTTTGTGTAAATTTTTTTTAATTCTATTTTACTTCCATAATTTCATTTTAGTCTACTTCAGTGTATTCATTTTTTTGAAATTTTCAAACGATTCCTTTTTTTTTTCTTCCCCTTTTTTCTCTAATCTATCAAGCCCCTTTCAACACTCAGACCAAAACACACTTAGGATCTAGCATCATTTATTCAATTTTGTATGTGTGTGTTTGTTTTTAATTTTTTAATTTTAATATTTTTTAGCTTTAATTTTTTAATTTTAATTTTTTTAGCTCATTAATTCCTTCCTTCCCTTCAAAATGATGAAACAAAGGAATTCACCCCAAAAGAAAGAGCAGGAAGAAATGACACCCAGAGACTTAACCAACACAGATACAAGCAAGATGTTTGAACCAGAATTTAGAATCACAATAATAAGAATACTAGTTAGAGTCGAAAATAGATTAGAATCCCTTTCTGCAGAGATAAAAGAAGTAAAAGCTAGTCAGGATGAAATAAAAAATGCTATAACTGAACTGCAATCTCGAATGGATGCCACGGTGACAAGGATGGATGAGGCAGAACAGAGAATCAGTGACATAGAGGACAAACTTATGGAGAAAAATGAAGCAGAAAAAAAGAGGGAGATTAAGGCAAAAGAGCATGATTTAAGAATTAGGGAAATCAGTGACTCATTAAAAAGGAACAACATCAGAATCATAGGGGTCCCAGAAGAGGAAGAGAGAGAAATATGAGTAGAAGGGTACGTGAGCAAATCATAGCGGAAAACTTTCCTAATGTGGGGAAAGACACAGACATCAAAATTCAGGAAGCACAGAGGACCCCCATTAGATTAAAAAAAAACCCTACCATTAACAAGGCATAGCATAGTCAAATTCACAAAATAGTCAGGCAAGGAGAGAATCATGAAAGCAGCAAGGGAAAAAAGTCCCTAACCTACAAGGGAAGACAGATCAGGTTTGCAGCAGACTTATCCACAGAAACTTGGCAGGCCAGAAAGGAATGGCGGGATATATTCAGTGTGCTGAATCAGAAAAATATGCAGCCAAGAATTCTTTATCCAGCAAGGCTGTCATTCAAAATAGAAGAAGAGATAAAAAGTTTCCCAGACAAACAAAAATTAAGGGAGTTTGTGACCACTAAACCAGCCCTGCAAGAAATTTTAAGGGGGACTCTCTGCTCTGAGGGGAGAAAAGATGAATATATATATATATATATATATATATATATATATATACCAAAAGCAACAGTACAGTTGCCCCGCATTGGGCTCTGTGCTGACAGCTCAGAGCCTGGAGCCTGCTTCAGATTCTGTTTCTCTTGCTCTCTGCTCCTCCCCAATTAATGCTCTCTCTCTCTCTCTCTCTCTCTCTCTCTCTCTCTCTCTCTCAAAAATAAATAAACATTAAAAATAATAATAGTAACAAAAAGAAGACAGCCCTGAAGCTGTCACCACCAAGTTCTGGTGAACAGGGGACATTGCACTGCAGATACTATAAGACCTCTTCTTCATAAGGTCACTACTTTCAAGAGCAGGAAACATAGATGATTTTTCCAACACACAGAAACAGACACAGGGAGTCAACAAAATGAGGAGACAGAGGAATATTCCCAAATGAAAGAACAAGACAAAAATCACAGCAAAGAAAGCTAAACAGAACAGAGATAACTAATATGCCTGATAGAGAATTTAAAGTAATGATCATAAAGATACCCACTGGACTTCAGAAGAGTGGAGGACCTCAGTGAGACCCTCAACAAAGAGATAAAAAGTATAAAGAACCTATCAGAGATGAAGAACTCAATAACTGAAATTAAAAATACACTGGAGGGGGGTGCCTGGGTGGCTCAGTCAGTTAAGCGTCCGACTTCGGCTCAGGTCATGATTTTATGGTTCGTGAGTTCAAGCCCCATGACAGGCTCTATGCTGACAGCTCAGAGCCTGGAGCCTCCTTCAGATTCTGTGTCTCCCTCTCTCTCTGACCTTCCCCTGCTCATGCTCTGTCTCTCTGTCATGCAAAAATAAATAAACATTAAAAATAAAAAAAAAATATTTTCCCAGACAAACAAAAGTTAAAGGAATTCATGAGCACTAAACCAGTTCTAAAAGAAATGCTAAAGGGGACTTTCTGAGTGGAAAGAAAAGACCATAAGTAGGATTAAGAAAAGTAGGAAATGCAAAAGCAGGAAAAATAAGTATATATATAAAAATAAGTCAAGGCTTTCATAAAAGAAAAGGATATAAAGTATGACACCATATACCTAAAACATGGTGAGGAGAAGAATAAGGATACAGTTCAAATTTAAGCAACTATCAACTTAGTATATGCCGCTATCTAAGATGTTGTATATAAACCTAACAGTAACCACTAAACCAAAAACCAGTAATAGATATGCAATAAATAAAAAAGGAATCCAAGTATATCACTAAAGAAACCCAGCAAACCATGAGAGAAGAGAGCAAGAGAAGAAAAGAACAGAGAATAACTACAAAAACAACCGTAAAACAAGTAGCAAGATGGCAATAAGTACATACCCATCAATAATTTCTTTGAATGTAAGTGGACTAAATGTTTCAATCAAAAGACATAGGGTGACAAAATGGATAAAGAAAACAAGACCTATCTATATGTTGCCTACAAGAGCCTCATTTCAGACCTAAAGTCACATGCAGATTGAAAGTGAAAGGTTGGAAACACATTTATAATGCAAATGGAAGTGAAAAGAAAGCGGGGTACCAATACTTACAGCAGACAAGATAGATTTCATTTTATTTTATTTTATTTTTAAGGTTTATTTATTTTTGAGAGAGAGAGAAACAGAGTGAGTTGAGGAGGGGCAGAGAGAGAGGGAGACACAGAATCTAAAGCAGGCTCCAGGATCTGAGCTGTCAGCACAGAGCCCAACGTGGGGCTCCAAGTCAGGAATGGTGAGATCATGACATAAACTGAATTTGGATGCTTAACTGACTGAGCCACCCAAGAACCCCTAGATTTTTTTTAAGTTTATTTATTTATTCTCAAGGAGACAGAGACAGCGTGAGTGGGGGTGGGACAGATAGAGAGAGAAAATCCCAAGCAAGCTCTGATCTGCCAGCACAGAACCCAATGTGGGGCTCAAACCCATGAAACCATGAGATCATGACCTGAGCCAAAACCAAGAGTTGGATGCTTAACCAACTGAGCCCCCCAAGCGCCCCCATAAAATGGATTTTAAAACAAAGACTTTAACAAGAGACAAAGAAGGACACTATATAATAATAAAGGGAACAATCCAAGAAGAAGAGACAACAATTGTAAATACTTATGCACCCAACATGAGAGTACTTAAATACAGAAATCAGCTAATAACAAACATAAAGGAAGTAATCAATAGTAATACAATAATAGGGGTACCTGTGTGTCTCAGTCAGTTAAGCATCCAACTCTTGATCCATCACAGGGTTCGTGAGTTCGAGCCCAGCATTGGGCTCCACACTGACAGCACAGAGAATGCTTGGGATTCTCTCCCTCTCTCTCTACCTCTCCCCTGTTCAGGCTCTCTCTCTCTCTCTCTCTCTCTCTCAAAACAAATAAATAAACTTAAAAAAAAGTAATATGATAATGTAGGGAACTTTAACACCCTACCTACATTAATGGATAGATCATCTGGCCAGAAAATCAACAAGGAAACAATGGTTTTGAATGATCTACTGGACCAGATGGGTCTAACAAATATATTCAGAAGATTCTATCCTAAAACAACAGAATACGCATTCTTTTCAAGTGCACATGGAACATTCTCCAGAATAGATCACATGTTAAGCCACAAAACTAGTCTCAATAAATTCAAAAATATTGAAGTTATACCATGCATCTTTTCCAACCACAATTCTATGAAACTAGAAATCAACCACAAGAAAACATCTAGAATGAACAAAATACGTGGAGTTTAAATAACATACTACTAAACAATGAATGATTCAACCGGGAAATCAAAGAGGAAATTTAAAAAATACATGGAGATAAATAAAAATGAAAACACAATAGTCCAAAATCTTTGGGATGCAGCAAAAGCAGTTCTAAAAGGGAAATTTATAGCAATACAGTCCTACCTACAGAAAAATCTCAAATAACAATCTAACTTTACACCTAACTGAGCTGGAAAAAGAAAAAACAAAACCCAGTAAAGGAAAGGAAAGAATAAAGATAGAGCCGAAATAAATGAAATAGAAGGTAAACAAGCCTTCTTGTTTAATCAATGAAACCAGAAGCTTAGGTCTTTGAAAAGATCAACAAACTGAAGTTTGATAAAATTTTAGCAGACTCATCAAAGAAAGAGAACTCAAATAAAATTAGAAATTAAAGAGGAGAAATAACAACTAATACCACAGAAATACAAAGGATTATAAGAGAATATCATGAAAAATTATATGCCAACAAAATGGACAACCTAGAAGAAATGAATAAATTCCTAGAAACATATAACCTACCCAAACTAAAGCAAGAAGAAATAGAAAATTTGAACAGACTGATTACCATCAAGGAAATTGAATCAGTAATCAAAAAACTCCCAACAAACAAAAGTCCAGGACCAGATGGTTTCACAGGTGAATCCTACCAAACATTTAAAGAAAAATTAATACCTATTCTTCTAAAACTATTCCAAAAAATAGAAGAGGAAGGAAAGCTTTCAAATTCATTCCATGAGGCCAGCATTATCCTGAGACCAAAACCAGATAAAGACAAAAGACACCACACACACACACACACACACACACACACACAAATATATATAAGCCAGTATCTCTGATGAACATAAATGCAAAAATCTTCAACAAAATATTTGCAAACTGAATCCAATAATATATTTAAAAATTATCCACCATGATAAAATGGGATTTATTTTTGAATCATAAGGGTGGTTCAATATTTGCAAATCAATCTACATGATATATCACATCAACAAGAGAAAGGATAAAAATAGCATGATCATTTCAATAGATGCAGAAAAAGTGTTTGGCAAACTACAATATCTGTTCATAATTTTTATTTATTTTTTTAAATTTTTTTAATGTTTATTTTATTTATTTTTGAGAGACAGAGAAAGACAGCGTGAGCAGGAGAGGGCAGAGAGAGAGAGAGAGAGAGGGAGACCCAGAATATGAAGCAGGCTCCAGGCTCCAAGCTGTCAGAACAGAGCCTGACGCAGGGCTTGAACTCACAAGCCGTGAGATTGTGACCTGAGCCGAAGTCAGCCGCTCAACCGACTGAGCCACCCAGGCGCCCCTGTTCATAATTTTCAAAAACCCTCAACAGAGTAAGTTTAAGGGGAACATACCTTAGCATAATAAAGGCCATCTATGAAAAACCCACAGCTAACATCATCCTAAAGGTGGAAAATTGACAGATTTTTCCCCTAAGATCAGAACAAGACAAAGATGTCCACTGTCACCACTTTTATTCAAAATAGTACTGGAAATCCTAGCCACAGCAACCAGACAAGAAAAATAAATAAAAAGCATCCAAATTCATAAGTAAGAAGTAAAACTCACTATTTGCAGATGACATGATACTATATAGAGAAAACACAGAAGACTCCACCAAAAAACTATCAGAACAGATAAATAAATTCAGTAAGATCTCAGGATACCGAATCAATATACAGAAATCCATTGCATTTCTATACACTAATAATGAAGTAATAGAAAAAGAAATTAAGAAAACAATCTCATTTATAATTGCACCAAAAATAATAAACTACCTAGGAATAAAGTTAACCAAGAAGATGAAAGACCGGAAAGACTCTGAAAACTATGAAATATTGATGAAAGAAATTGAAGATGACACATACAAATGGAAAGATATTCCACGCTCATGGATTCAAAGAACAAACATTGAGGGGTGCCTGGGTGGCTCAGTTGGTTAAGCATCCAACTTCGTCTCAGGTCATGATCTCACGGCTCATGAGTTCAAGCCCAGCATTAGGCTCTGTGCTGTCAGTTCAAAGCCTGGAGTCTGCCTCAGATTCTGTGTCTCCCTCTCTCTCTGCCTCTCCCCTGCTTGTGCTCTCTCTCTCTCTCTCTCTCTGAAAAATATATAAACTTTTTTTAAATTTTTTTAAAAGGAAGAACAAATACTGTTAAAATGTCCATACTATCCAAAGAAACCCACAGATTTAATGCAATCTCTATCAAAATACCAACAGTATTTCTCACAGAACTAGAACAAATAATACTACCATTTCTATGGAACCACAGAAGACCCTGAATAGCCAAAGCAATCTTGAAAAGGAAAAACAAAATCAGAGGTATCACAATCCTGGATATCAGGATAAACTACAAAGCTTAGTAATCAAAAAACAGTATGATACTGGCACAAAAATAGACACATAAATCAGTAGAACAGAATAGAGAGCCCACAATTATATAGTCAATGCATATTGGACAAAGGAGGCAAGAATACACAATGAGAAAGTCTCATCAACCAATAATATTGGGTTAACTGGATGGCTACATATGAAAGAATGAAAATGGACCACTTTCTCTCACCATACACAAAAATTAACTCAAAATGGATTAAAGACATAAAGGTGAGACCTGAAACCATAAAAATCCTAGAAGAGAGCACAAGCGATAACTTCTCTGACATTGGCCATAGCAACATTTTTCTAGCTATGTCTCTTGAGGCAAGAGAAACAAAAGCAGAAATAAAATATTGGGACTACATCAAAATAAAAACTTCTGTACAGCAAAAGAAACAAAAAATAAAACTAAAAGGCAACCTACAGAATCGGAGATGTTTGCAAATGATATATCTGATAAAGGGTTAGTATACAAAATATATAAAGAATTTATACAACTCAACACTAAAAACCAAATAACTTAATTAAAAAATCAGCAGAAGACATGAACAGACATTTCTCCAAAGACATACAGATGACCAACAAACAGACACATGAAAGATACTCATCATCAGTCATCATCAGGAAAATGCAAATCAAAACCACAATGAGACATCTCATACCTGTCAGAATGACTCAAATCAAAAACATAAGAAACAACAAGTGTTGACAAGGATGTGGAGAAAAATGAACTCTCTAGCACTATTGGTGGGAATGAAAACTGGTGCCCCTCTATGTTTATTGCAGCATTATTTAAAATAGCTAAATTATGGAAACATCCCACATGTCCATCAATTGATAAATGGATAAAATATGTGGTGTATATATACAATAAAATATTTTTCAGACATAAAGAATGAAATCTTGCTTTGCAACAACATAGATGGAGCTGGAGAGTATAACACTAAGTGAAATAAGTCAAAGACAAATACCATATGATTTCACTCATATGCAGAATTTAAGAAACAAAACAAAGAAAAAAAGAGAGAAACCAAAAAAACAGACTCAACTGTAGAGAACAGACTGGTGATTACCAGAGGGAAGGGGGGGTGGGCTGTGAAATAGGGGAAGGGGATTAAGAGTACACTTATAATGATTTCTGAGTAATGTATACAATTATCGAATCACTATATTGTACACCTGAAACTAATATAACTCTGTATGTTAACTATACTGGAATTAAAATTTTTTTAAATCTTTTCAACAAAATAGGGTAAGAGAGGTCTTCAACATTATTTTTAATAATGTATAGAAGGGGTGTCCAGGTAGCTCAGTTGGTTAGGTGTCTGACTCTTGGTTTCAAGCTCATGTCATGATCTCACCACTCATGGGATCGAGTCCTGAATCAGGCTTCACGCTGACAACATGGGGCCTGCTTGGGATTCTTTCTCTCCCTCTTTCTCTGCCCCTCTCCTACTCACATGCTTTCTCCCTCCTTCCCTCCCTCCGTCTCTTAATTAATTAATTAATTAATTAACTTAAAAAAAATTTAAATGTATGGAAAACCTACAGTTAATATCTAAGAACAAGAAGAAAGCAAGGCTGCCTGCTCCTACTACTTCTAGTCAACATTACATTGGAGGTCCCAGCCAGTGCAATTAAGGAAAAGAAGAGAAAGAAAGAAAGAGAAAGAAAGAAAGAAGAAAGAAAGGGCATCCAACCTTCATTCACAGATGATAGGATCTTCTGTGTAGAAAATCTAATGGAATTTATCCAAAAAAAAACTACTAGAATTAATGTTTCCACAGTTACAGGATACAAAATCAATATACAAAAATCAATTGTATTTCTACATACTAGCAATGATTAGTTAGAAGTCGAAAATACCAGGGCATCTGGGTGGCTCAGCTGATTAAACATCGGACTCAACTTCAACTCAGGTCATGATCTCATTGTTCGTGAGTTTGAGCCCCACGACCAGCTCTGTGCTGACAGTGCAGAGCCTGTTTGTGATTCTCTCTCTCCTCTCTCTGCACCACCCTCCCCCTCACCGCACCTGTCTCTCTCTCAAAATAAATAAACTTGAAAAAAAGAAGTTGAAAATAACATTTACAGTAGCATAAACAAATGTGAAATACTTAGGGAAAAATCTGACAAACGATGTACAAGACCTGAACACTGAAAACTACAAAACATTGCTGAGAAAATTTAAAGAAGACCTAAAAAAATGGAGCGATATCATGTGCTCATGGATTGGATGACTCAATAAGGCATTAATTTTTCCCAAATTGTTGTATAGATTTGATGCAATCCAAATCCAAGTACCAGAAGCCTTTTTATTAAATAAATTGACAAGCTAGTTCTAAAATTCATATTGAAATACAACAGATCTAGAAGAGCCAAATAAAGTTGTAAAAGAAAAAAAAGTGGGAGGACTAGTACTGCCTGGTTTTAAGACTTACTATAAAGCTACAGAAGTATTGCAGTAAAGACAGACATGTAAATCAATGAAACAAAAAGATAGAATCTAGAAATAGATCTAGACACATATGGACAATTGATTTTCAGCATTTGGTGCAAAGGCAATTCAATGGAGGAAAGATATTCTTTTCAGTATGTGATACAGGATCAATTCGCTCTTTATATGCAAGAACATGGACTTCAATTCATTTACAGAATTAAATCAAGATGAATCATGGATCTAAATATAAATACTAAAACTACTTTTAGAAGAAAACATAAGAAGAAAACACTAAAACTACTTTTAGTGACATTAGATTAGGCAAAGATTTCTGAGGTATGACACCAAAGCTACACATTTTTTTCTTTTCTGTAAAAGAAAAATTGATAAATTGGATTTCATCAGAATCTAAAATTTCTGCTCTTTGAAGACACTGTTAAAAGAATAAAAGGCAAACCATAGACTAAAAGAAAATACCTTCAAATCATATACCTGTAAGGACATGTGTCCTAAATACACAAAGAAGTCTCAAAACTAAATAATAAGAAAACGAGCAACCTACCAAAACTGGACAAAAGACTTGAAAAGATACTTCACCAAAGAATACATATGGATAACAAAGAAGCACATGAAGACTTTCAACATCATTAATCTTTAGGTAAATGCAAATTAGAACCACAGTGAGATATCACTACACAGCTATTTAAATTGCTAAAATACCTTGGATAAATTCCTACTAGTGCTATTGCTGGGTCATAGGGTAGCTCTATTTTTAATTTTTTGAGAAACCTCCACACTGTTTTCCAGAGCAGCTGCACTAGTTTGCATTCCCACCAACAGTGCAAGAGGGTTCCCGTTTCTCCACATCCTTGCCAAAATCTGTAGTTCACTGATTTGTTCATTTTAGCCACTCTGACTGGTGTGAGGTGGTATCTCAATGTGGCTTTGATTTGTATTTCTCTGATGAAGAGTGATGTTGAGCATCTTTTCATGTGTCTGTTGGCCATCTGGATGTCTTCTTTGGAAAAGTGTCTGTTCATGTCTTCTGCCCATTTCTTCACTGGATTATATGTTTTTCAGGTGTTGAGCACTGGGTGTTGTATGTAAGCTGATTTGACAATAAATTATATTCATTAAAAAAATTAAATAAAAAAATTGTCAGAAAAATAGAAAATAAAAAATAAAAGAGTATATAGGGTAGTCATATTGTGAAGAAAGGAGATGTTGTTCTTAAATCATCTTAAATAAAAATAAATAAATAAAAGAAAATAAACTGCTAAAATAAAATGACTGCCCATAGCAATGATGCAACCTCTTGGAAAAGAGGTGGTCGTGTATTTTTTTTAAGGTACATATGTAGCTGCCAAGTGTTCCAGCCTTTTCCATTCTGAATATTTACTTGAGAGAATGGAAGTATATCTCCATACAAAGACTTATAGATGAATGTTCATAACAAATTTATTTGTAATAGCCCAAACTGTAAATTACTCAAATGTCCATCAACAGGTGAATGAATACACAAATTTTGGTATATCCACACAATGGAATACCACTCGGCAACAAAAAATAAAAAGAACTGTTGATAGATGCAATATAAATGAATCTCAACATAATTATGCTGAGTGAAATATTTCTTATTTTTATAAAACTCTAGAAAATGCAAACTAACCTATAGTGACAGAAAGCAGATTAATGATTGCCTAGCATGATACACAACCTCTAAAATGGCTCCCTGTGATTATCACATCCTAGTATTCACAGTCTTGTGTAATTCCATCCCCTTGAGAGTAGACTGGACTTAGTGACTTTACTATAAATGAACAGAATATGGCAAAAAATGATGAGATTTCACTTCTGAGACTAGGCTATAAAGAGACGGTGACTTCCATGTTGCTTACTTTCTCTGCCATGCAAAATCTCTCTCTCATTAAGTCAGCTGCCATGTTGAACTGCCCTAAGAAGAAGACATATGGCAAGGAACTCGGTGAAGCCTCTACCCAACTAATGAGAATCTGTAGTCCTCAGTTCAACAGCTTATGAGGAACTGAATCCTGCCAACAACCATGTATGTACATGAGCTTGGTTGCAGATCTTCCCCTGGTCCAGCTGTAAGATGAGACCACAGCCCTGGACAACACCTTGGTTACAACCTTGGGGGAGATATTTTGGCAGAGGCACTCAGATAAGTTGTGTCCAGATTCCTGACCTGCAGAAAGTGAGAGATGATAAATGTTTGCTGTTTTAATCTGGTGAGTTGTTGCATAGCAATAAACAACTGATACATTTGTAGACTGGGGGTAGAAGGCAGGGGTGAGAGGCAGGAGAGGATTGCAAATGGGCACGAAGAAACTTTTGGTGATGGATACGCTCATCATCTTGAGTGCTGTGATGGTTTCGTGAATGTATACATATGTCAAAACTTGTTAATTTACACACTTGAAATATGTGCCATTTATTGTATGCAAATTATATCTCAATGAAGCTGAGGTTTGTTAAAGGTTGCTGTGAGGTCAACTAAGAAAAGGACTAAGAGTGTATAGGGTAGTCATATTGTTAACATGGAGGTCTTCAGTTTAGGATAACCTGCCATCTGGATTTGCCCAGGACTGAGGCTATTCCTGGAAGGCAGGAGTTTCTGTTTTAAAATCTAAGAAAGTCCCAGGCATTTAGGGGGTTGGTTCCCCTACTGATAACACTAACAAGAATGATAGGGTCATCCATTAGGGAAGTCATTGGCAGCCTTGTGGAAGGCTGTCTCACTTGGGATGATGAGGACAAAAGCCTCTTGGAATAGTTCAAGAGAGATGGCAGAAGAACCAGGGAAACTGATATCAACAACTCTTTTGAGGAGGTTCATTGCAGCAGCAAAGAGGGAATTGCGTAGCAGCTGCAGAGGCTGTAAGTCAAGGAGGTATGTTCTAAGGTAGGAGTCCTTGTGTCCTATTTGTGTGCTAATGGAATTCCATAATCCAGTGGAGAAAAAAAATGTTGTTGTGACTGCACTACACAGGACACTTGCTGGAGAAATGACCTCCAGTAGGTGGGACTTGCTTGTCAAGCAGAGATTGCACAAGCGACCTGAGGCTCCCTGCCAGGCCCCCGGGGCTTCCCAGTGGGTCAGGGTGACCCAAAAATGCAAGATCTTTCTTCAATTCTTACAGTCAAGTGACTCATGCTTCTTTCTATAGACTCTCGTATTTTGGAACAACAAAGTGAACAGGAAAGGTTAGTAAAATGTGCTATTTATAAACTAAAATGACCCAGGACTCTGACTGTGTCCTTTGCTAAGAAGTCTGGCTGCCACGCCACACTTAGCAATGTTTTCAAACTCCTACTCTGCATGCACACTTGGTTAGAATGCATGCACAGGGTTAGAATTTCTTAATTTTCAGAAGGACGCATGGTTAGTACTTCATCAGTGTTACCCTGAACTGGCTGTGGTTTTTTTCCTACCAATGGCCTTGCTATTTTCATTGTAAAAGTCTCTTTCAGTATAGCTTTAACATTATCCACTTGGCTTTTTGTGGGTTGTTAGGTTGATTTCACAGTCTATAGTGATCCAGATTTGCATCAATAATTTTTAACCTATGACTTTCCTATAATAGGCTCCAAGACCATGTAAGTCTGGTTTTCTAATAGGAATCATTCGCATCCCTGTTGCTCATGGAGGAACATGTCATGTGGGATGGGCTGCTTGTGAATATCAGCTATGTTAATAAGTAATATTATTGAGTTATTTTTAAGTTTTTAGCAAATTCTTCATGGTAGAAAAATCTATTAGGCATGTTCACATTCTTCTGAAGTAACTAATAAGTGAATTGTTTATATTGCTAGCACCATAATGAATCCAACTTGTTTTATTTCTTGAGTTTTTCTCCTCAGTGGCAACTTGAGAGCAAGGGAGAGCACAAAGCCATGTATCCTGCCTGTGGATGACACAGTGGAAAGCTGAGGAGCCCCGATTATAGAAAGGCTTTTTCAGGGCTTCTCAGGACAGGCCTTTGTGCCAGCACATGCAGAATTTACAGCTCCCCAAACCATGCCAGCTGCAATTCCAGGCTGGCCCCCATGAGCACCCACACTCCACTTCTTCTTCTTAAAGACCAGCCGAGAGAACGCTGTGGTTTTGCTGCACAGGAGGAACATCCCATTTTTCCTGGACTGCATCTTTCCTTTTTTTCTTTTCTCCCTTGGCTTCTCTCTTTTCCTTGCCCCCAGGATTTACTGTTCTAACTATAGCTTCTAACAGGTGTCCAGCCAGGACGAGGAGGCTGTGGTCCAGCTGTCCACAGACACGTGGACACTCTCCAACCATCTTGCTGGAATAGCAGGGCCCTGAACACACTCGCTGAGTGAGGACAGCACACCCCCCAGGTCATGGCTGGGGAGGGGCAAAGACAGGGAAGCTTCTCACTGCCAGAGCAAAGCTGAGCCCAAGAGAGTGTGCAAGCTATCCCCAGATCTGAGTGGACTGCTCTCTTTCAACAGGGAATCAAGAATTAGCTCTTATTTTCTCATTCTTGGCAGAGACTGCCAGAAGTCTACTCAATATCTATCCCCTCCTCCTTCTTTCTTATTAATGTAACCCTTATTTGAGCCTCACCGGGCTCAGACTAAGCACCCACTACAAGTGAGCTACTGCTGTATCATTTAATCCCCGCAACAACTCATTGCACAGAAGAGCTCCTACTTGTGCTCAGTGATTTACTTGAGATCTCACAGCTAACAAGTGGCAGAGCTGGGATTCAAACCCGAGTCTGTCTGCTTCCGAGACTTATCCTCTTCCTCTCTACCTCTTGTCTCCCTAAGAAGAAAGAATCCACATACAGAGATGGGAGCTTTAGAAAGCACATCTGAGACCCAGTCTTCTCTCTGGGGATAAGATCACCCCACAGAGCAGGTGCAGGTTCTCTCCAGGACTGCCCAAAGTCAAACTCCCCTCTCCCAGTGCATGGCCCAGAGTTTGGTGCATAGCATAGGCCCAACAGGGAGTGAAGAAATGGAGGAGAGGAGAGATAAAGGGGGAAAAGGAGAGAAAGAGGACAGAAAGAAGGTACCAAACACCCATGTCCTCAGCTACCTGCCCCAAACCCCGGCTGCAGGCAAATGGTCTCTACCAGTTAGAACTTGCATCCAGTCAAGAATACCAGAACTAGAACTTAAACATGTGAGTTTATGATTATTTTCCCCCACACAACCAGACAGATAGGTAGTGGTGTCATAACAGTGATTCAAAGATGTCGGGTCTGCGGTCTCTGCTTCTCTCGGCCTTTTCCTCATGATCACAAGATGGTTGCTGCAGGTCTCGTGATCATGATCCAGGCAGGAAGAAAGGAAAGCAAATATTTCTTAGAAACCTTTAGTTTATGTCTTATTGGCCAGAACTAGGCTGGGAAATGTAAGGTTTTAGTCTCATTTTGTTTTTAGCAAGTTTTCTTTGTTCTGTCATCCCCTTCCCTGCCTTCTTCTCTGCTTCTCAGTGCCAGGGAATGATCTCTAAAGTACAGCTCACACATGTAATCTCAGGAGAAAGGACAAAACAGGTCCTGCTGAAATTGCCAAGACTTCTAGAAAATGGATCCAAACCCCAAAAGTTTCAGATTTGATTTTCAGGGCACACCTCTGCCTGCACCTGACCTACTGGGTTTCTATAGCTTGATGACTCCTCTGGGAGAGCCCTGGGCCCCGGAATTCACAGATAGGGCAGGAATTGACCACAACCACCAAGGAACAAATCCCAAATCAGTTGGGATATTTTCAGCTATAAGTAAATGGAAAACCTCAACTCAGAGTAGCTTTAATATGTAAGGGAGTTTATTACCTCACATATAAGGAAGTCCAGAGATGGGAAGACAGGACGCCAGGCAAGTACTTCAGCACTCCATCTTTTCTGTGTTTTCTGGGAACTGCCCCTCTCTGTGTGTTGGTCAGTAGCAAGATGGCCAAAAAAGCTTCCATGCATCATAGCTGGATGAAGAAGAGAGACCATCTCTTCCTAGGGCTATTTATTAGACATGAGGAAACCTTTCCTAAAAATCCCCCTACAGACTTCCCCTCATGTTCCCTTGTGGCCTCTCCATGTGGCCAAGGTTTCCTCATACCATGAAGTCTGTGTTCCAAGGACAAGCACTAAGAGAGAGAGTCAGAGACAGAGAAAGAGAGAGAAACCAGATGAAAGTCATATCTCCTTTCAAGACCCAGCCTCAGCCATGCAATGTCACTTTTCCCATATTCTGTCCCTCGCAGTCACAAAGTCACCCATCTTCAAAGAGAGGGGAAACAGAATCTGTTAGTGGGGCAGTGGCAAGTTCTGGAAGAACACATGAGAACTGACTGACTGTGGACACTTTCAGAAAATACAATGTGCTGCATCAGGAGATCCAGTTAGTCTTTGCAGAGCAGCCCCTGCACCACCACCCTCCACCGCCCCCTGCTCATCTGTATATCCAGGTCTTACCTAGAAGGATCTAAATCACCTGCAGAACCCGGCTGCAAGGCATTCTGGGAAATGTTGTTTCTAGCAGTTGGAATGGGAGGTAGGTGAGACAGCTGAGAGGTGTCCGCCACAGCTGAGAGAGAAGAAAGAGGGACTAAATAAACGATGAGGAAGTGGCCAACACAGTCTGCTACAGATTCTTACCTGTTCTAATATCTACTTCATAACTTTCTCCTATAACATTTGACAAGTATTCACTGGGCATCTCCCATGTTCCAGGCAAGCTGGACTTTAAACAAGACAGATAGGGATTTTAGAAGCTATGGAAGACAATGTTAAAGAATTATTATAAAAATTTTGCATTTGGGATTGTAAAGCAGGCTTTAAAAAGAAGTCACATATATATATATATATGAGAAGTCATATATATATATATATATATATATATATATATATATACATATATATACATATATATATATATTCCCACATGTTTATCTTGTTAGCCAGCCTGATAGGAAACTTCAGGCACTGGAGACTAGCCTGAGCATTCCTTCATAAACCTCTGTAGACATCCCAGAACAAAGCTCTTTTAGGTGCTTAGGTATTAGAGTATTAACTGATCAGAGTTAAATAGTAGAGATTTGTAAAGATAAGTACATGTTCAAATAAATGCAGAATTCTGAAGCAAGCTAGTATCAACAATATCTAGATAAACTTGGCACTAACTGAAGCAAAATGGAGGCATTGGCCTCCAACATGAGAAAAGTTCAATACCAGACACAATCCAGGTCCTGGCAAGAGTAGGCAGTGAGACAAGTATTGAAGAGGATACAAAGAAATGGAAAAGTACTCCATGCTAATGGATTGGAAGAATAAACGTTGTCAAAATGTCTATACTACCCAAAGCAATCTACACATTTAATACAGTCCTTATCAAAATACCACCAGCATTCTTCATAGAGCTACATCAAACAACCCTGAGATTTGTATGGAACCGCAAAAGACCCCAAATAACCAAAGCAATCCTGAAAAATAAAAACAAAACTGGAGGCATCACAATTCTGGAGTTCAAGCTATATTACAAAGTTATAGTCATCAAGACAGTATGGTCCTTGCAAAAAAACAAACACATAGATCAATGGAAGAGAATAGAAAACCCATAAATTGACATCTAACTATATGGTCAACTCATCATCTTCAACAAAGCAGGAAAGAATATCCAGTGGAGAGAAGACAGTCTCTTCAAAAAAAAATGGTGCTGGGAAAACTGAATGGCGACACACAGAAGAATGAACCTGGACCACTTTCTTACACCAAAAATAAATTCAAAACGGATGAAAGACCTCAATGTGAGGCAGGAAAACATCAAAATCCTAGGGGAGAACACAGGCAGCATCCTCTCTGACGTTGGCTGGAGCAACTCCTTATTAGATAGATATGAAAGCAAACATGAACTATTAGGACTTCATCAAGATAAAAACTTCTGCACAGCAAAGGAAACAATCAACAAAACTGAAAGGCAACCTACAAAATGGGAGAAGATATTTACAAACAACATATCAGCCAAAGGGTTATCATCCAAAATCTATAAAGAAGGTATCAAACTCAACACCCAAAAAACAAACAACCCAATTAAAAAATGGACAGAAGACATGACACTTTTCCAAAGAAGACATCCAGATGACTAACAGATACATGAAAAGATGCTCAACATCACTCTTCATCGGGGAAATACAAATCAAAACCACATTGAGATATCACCTCACACCTGTCAGAATGACTAAAATTAACAACACAGGAAACAACAGGTGTTGGCAAGGATACAAAGAAAAGGGAACCCTCTTGCAGTGTTGGTGGGAATACAAACTGGTGCAGCCACTCTGGAACTAAAAATAGAACCCTATGATTCAGCTATTGCATTATTAAGTATTTACCCAAAGGATACAAAAATACAGTTTTGAAGGGGTACATGTACCCCAATGTTTATAACAGCGTTATCAACAATACCAAACTATGGAGGGAGCCCAAATGTCCATTAACTGATGAATGGATAAAGAAAATGTGGTGTACACACACACATACACACACACACAGGAATATTACCTATCTATCAAAAAATGAAATCTTGCCATTTGCAATGATCTGGATGGAGCTAGAATATATTATGTTAAGCAAAATTAAGTCAACCAGAGAAAGACAAATATATGATTTCACTCATACGTGGAATTTAAGAAACAAAACAGATAAATATATGGGAAGCAGAGGAGTGGGGGGAAAAGGAAGAAAGGGAAAAAAAACCACAAGAGACTCTTAATGATAGAGAACAAACTGAGGGTTGTAGAGGGAGGTGAGTGGGAGATGGGCTAGATGGGTATTAAAAAGGACACTTGTGATGAGCCCTGGGTATTGTATGCAAGTGACTAATCACTGAATTCTACTTCTGAAGCCAATATTGCATATTAACTAACTAAAATATAAATTAAAAACAAAATAAGACAAAAGCCCCAGCCAACATTAGCCATTGTTTCAAGAGAGATAAATGTTAGAGTTCCTCAGTATCAGCCATAAGTGGAACTTTAACTCCCAAGGAAAACCTGCCATTCATTCCAGGAAAATATGGGTGCTGAAAAGGGGATGGGTGTCCATGATCGGACTGTGGGTCTGGAAACAGTTACAACCATATTGATTAACACCAAAGGTGCTCCCATGCCCTGTGGTTCAGTTGCCCCAGTAAGTTTGTGTTTTAGTCATGTTAAAATAGGCTCCCTGTTATGGGCTAATCACACAGGGCTTTTTTAGTAGCTAAAGAAAGTGCTGCCTTGGTGACATTGTAATATACATTCAATCATACGTTATTTCCTCAATTAACAGAATGACGGTAGGGGAATAAATAGCGCAGCCTCGCACCCATTCTTTTCCTCTCTGATGTTTTCTTCTTAAGAAACAAACACACAGCTTCATTACCAACAAGCTCAGAATAAATTAATAGGAGCTGAAATCCGTGAAATTAGATTCACTTTTCTAATTAGCTGGAGAGTTTGCAGATACCGGGCGGTCTTTATCACAGGCTCTCTTCTTCTCTGGGAGGGAATGGCCATTTGTGATCTCAGAAAATTAAACCCTCCTCTCTTACATTCTACAAAGGAATTTCTGATTGAAGTGTAAATGTCCTTTGGCCACCTGGAAGATCATTTTGACGTTGTGAATCTTGAGCAAATTCCTCATTAATTCCACCCCGTGGTGGGGAGATTGTGTGATGTGGCAATTTCCATTTTCAAAGGAATTGTCTTTTTTACTAATAAAGTCCTTGGCTTAGTTGGCACCCTCCTTCGTAGAGTTCAAAGTGATGCTGAGACTTTTTGGCTTTAATTCTCACGTCCCAGACAGAAGAGATAGCGGCCAGGAGAGAAAGCAACTGCTTTCCTAACAAGTGAAAGAGAAGGAGGTCATGGAGCCAGGGGCCCAGGGGGACATGGAACAAAGGTCTCAGGATGACCCCGCAGGTCTGTGGCAGCCCTGGAGCATCCCAACTCTTATTCCTGACCCCCAGCTAAACAACCATCCCAATTTACTCCCAAGAGTCTAAAATTACCAAACAGACCCACAGGGCTCTGAGTGAGGACTTCGGAGACCTGTGACTGCCTCTTCTAATGACCCACTCAGTGACTTAAAAGGGCAAAATTGGCCTGATGAAGGAACGAGCTCCCTGTCCACAGCAGCTAGATGCCTACTTCTCTAGAATGACTTCACTCACGCCTGCATTCAGTTCTTTAACACATTTTTATTGTGCACCTACTACGTGCCAGATGCTACTCTAGGCCCTGGGGATATAGAAAGGAACAAAATGAACAAAAATGCTTCCTTTCACAGAGATCATCCTAGTGGGGAAGACAATAAATCAACAAGATAGATAAGCAAAATGTAAGGCTTGGTGAATGGTGATAGATGCTAGAGAGAAAATAAAGCAGAGACATGGGATTTAAAAGGGTGCATAAGACGTTGAATTTTTAGTTGGAGTGACTGGGGAACATCCCACGGAAACAGCCCAGGAAAAGATGGATGATCACAGTGAACACTATGGAGGGTGACACAGCCTTGGGCGGAAAATGGTACCAGATGTTCTCTATAGTCTTTTGAAATACAGGCATGCTTCATTTTATTGTGCCTCACGTTCTTGCACTTCTCAGAGCTTGTTTTTTACAAATTGAAGGTTTGTGGCAACCCTGGATTGAGCAAGACTATTGGCGTCATTCTTCCAAAGCATTTGCTCGCTACGTGTCTCTGTGTCACGTCTTGCAATATTTCAAACGTTTTCATTATTATTACATTTGTTATGGTGATCTATGGTAAGTAATCTTTGATGTTTCTATTGTCATTGTTTTCGGACACCACGAACTGTACCCACCCAAGACGGTAAACATAATAAATGTGTGTGTTCTGACAGCTCCACCCACCAGCAGGTCCCTGAGTCCCTCTCCGCGGGCCTCCCTTTTCCCTGAGACACAGCAATATTGAAATGAGGCCATTAATAACCCTACCATGGCCTCTAAGTGTTCATGTGAAAGAGTCACATGTCTCTGACTTTAGATCAAAAGTTAGAAACGATTAAGCTTAGGTGAGGAAGGAATGTTGAAAGCCGAGATAGATTGAAAGCTAGGTCTCTTGCACCAAACAAGTTAGCCCGGTTGTGAATGCAAAGAAAAAGTTCCTGAAAGAAGTTAACAGTGCTACTCTAGTGAATAACACATGAATGATAAGAAAGCAAAACATACTTACTGCTGAAATGGAGAAAGTTTTAGTGGTCTGGATAGAAGGCCAAACCAGCCACAACGTTCCCTTAGCCAAAGCCTAAAGACCCTGACTCTCTTCAATTCTATGAAGGCTGAGAGAGGTGAGGAAGCTGCAGAAAAGTCTGAAGCCAACAGAGGATGGTTCAGGAGGTGCAAGGAAAAAAGCCGTCTCCGTAACATAAAAGTGCAAAATGAAACAGCAAGTTATCCAGAAGATCTCACTCAGATAATTTATGAAGGTAGCTACACAAAACAACAGATTTTCAGTGTAGACAAGACAGCCTTATAATGGAAGAAGATAGCAACTCAGACTTCCATAGCTAGAGAGGAGAAGGCAATGCTGTTCTCAAAGTTTCAAAGGACAGTGTGGTTCTCTTGTTAGCGGCTGATGCAGGTGGTGACCTAAAGTTGAAGCCAATGCTCATTTACCATTCTGAAAACCCTAAAGCCTTTAGAATTAAGCTAAATCTCCTATGCCTATGCTCTATAAATGGAAAAACAAAGCCTAGATGACAGTACATCTATTTACAACACGGTTTACTGATATTTTGAGCCCACTGTTGAGATCTACTACTAAAAAACAAAACAACAACAACAAGAAAACAAACTTATTTCAGAATATCACTGCTCAATGACAATGCACCTGGTCACCCAAGATCTCTGAAGGAGATGTACAATGTGACGAATTCTGTTTTCATGCCTGCAAACACAACAGCCATTCTGTAATGGATCAAGGAGTCATCTTGAGTTTCAAGTTTTATTTAAGAACTATATTTCATAAGGCTATAGCTAGCATAGATAGAGATTCCTCTGATAGATCTGGACAAAGTAAATTGAAAGCCTTTTGGAAAGGATTCACCATTCCAGATACCATTAAGAACATTCATGATTCATGGGAAAAGGTCAAAATATCAACATGAACAGGAGTTTAGAAGTGGATTCCAACCCTCATGGAGTACTTTGAGGGGCTCAGGACTTGAGTGGAGGAAGAAACTACACATGTAGTGGAAAAAGCAAGAGAACTAGAAGTGGAGCCTGAAGACAGGACTGAATTACTGCAATATCATGACAGGACTTTAAGGGATAAGGAGTTGTTTCATATGGGTGAACAAAGAAGGTGGTTTCTTGAGATGGAAACTGCTCCTGGTGAAGATGCTGTGAAGACTGTTGAAGTGACAATGAAGAATTTAGAATATGACAGAAGCTTAGGTGATAAAGCAGCAGCAGGGTTTGAGAGGATTGACTCCAACTTTGAAAGAAGTTCTATTGTGGGGGAAATGCTATCAAACAGCATCACATGCTACAGAGAAATCATTCACGAAAGGAAGATTCAATCGATATGGCAAACTTCACTGTTGTCTTACTGTAAGACATTGCCACATCCACCCCAGCTTTCAACACCACCACCCTGATCAGTCAGCAGCCATCAGCAGCAAGCAAGAACCCCCCCATGAGCAAAATATTGACACACTGAAAGCTCAAATGATGGCTAAAATTTTTAGCAATAAACTGTTTTAATTAAGGTATAAACATTTTTAACATAATTCCATTGCATATTTTATAGACTACAATATAGTGTAAGCGTAACTTATATGCACTGAGAAACCCAAAAAGTTCATGTGACTCGCTTTATTGTAATACCTGCTTTATCGCAGTGGTCTGGAACTGAACATATCTCTGAAATATGTGTATCAATTCATCCCTCTCTGCCTCTGCTTTGGCATTTGTGAATGTGGCCAATATCTGTCCTTCAGGGGGTTGTAGGAGTTAAGAAATTAAGTGATATTTGTACAGCATCCAGAATTCATGTCCACCTGGATCCTCAGAATGTGACCTTATTGGAAACAGGGTCTTTGCAGATGTAATTAATTAAGATGATGTCATAGGGGATTAGGGTGGGCCCTAAATCCAATGACTGGTGTCCTCGTAAGAAAGCCATAAACAGATACAGATGTTTCTTCCTCTACATGAGGAAGATAGCCACATGCAGAAGGTAGCAGAAGTTGGAATGGTGGGGCTACAAGCCAAAGGGTGCCAAAGATTGCCTGCCACATCCAGAAGCTAGGACAGAAATATGGAACAAATTTGCCCTCAGAGCACCCAGAAGGCACCAGCCCTGCTGACATCTTGATTTTGGACTTTGGTCCTCCTGAACTGTGAAAGAATACATTTCTGTTTTAAACTACCAATTTGTGGTAATTTATGACAACAATCCTAGGAAACCAAAACACATTTTGGTCAGGAAAGTGGTGCAGCTGTGACAGACACCTAAAGGATGGAAGGGCTTTGGCATTAGGTAATGAGTAGAGGCTGGAAGAATTTTAATGTGATGATGAGACCTTGAACTTGGATCCTGATGCTGTAATCAGTTGAAAATTTGGGGGTCTTGTGAGAGGGTGAATGTATTTTGCATGTGGGAGAGATATGAATCACTGGTGCTGGAGGGCAGATTGTGGCAAATCATTTATAATATTGATCTAGATGTAGGCAGGGCTCCCTGGATGCAGTTCTTTGAATGGTGTTCATGTTGATCCAGAGATCTAGGAATTAAAAGGACAAGTTATTTGACCTCAACATACTTAACAGAAAAGGATGAGAAGGGGATAGATGTCCCCTGGAGACATCTTCATTTAAAAGGGGGGGGGCGGTAAATGAGAGGCATATAGTAGTTACTGTCCCATAGCAATTTTGAGATCTAACTGGGTACATGTCGGTATTCCCACAATCGTAGAAGCAAAGAGAGTTCCTCAATTAGGGCTTATTTTCGGCTTCCCAGGAGTAATTCCCTAATCATTGTTCTCCTTGGTTCTTGGCTTCACATTGTAGGCTCCACTCTCTGTGATGTCTTTACTTTTCAAGAATTAATGGATCATATTTACAACTGGGTAGCAATCTCTACTGCTTTATGCCTGTGAAGAGTTAGAAGCCGAGAAACCTGTTTTCATTTCACTGTTTCTGTTCCTTTTAATTCAAGCTAGTAGTGTTTTTGCCAGGACAAGTCTCTTTTAAGTTGTGTGGATTTAATCGGGCTTGGAACATTCGTGCTTTCCCCACTGTGCCTCTTCCTACTTAGAGTGGGTGTCAGGATTGTGTTAGAAGCTCTCATGCCCAGCTGAGAGAATCTACTAACTCACCACCTTAAATCTTTCTGAGATATAAACAAATAGTCTTACAGCCATTAACTTGATTCATTCTTTGCCCTGAGACCATTTCTTACTTTGAGACTTTTGCTGAAGATACTGTCCTGGAACCTTTCCATTGCTTCTAACATCTTGCAGACAGAATAGTTCCTTCTTGAGCTCCTCTTTCTCTCACAATACCTTAGTTTATGCTGCTAAAAGAAGCTAATGGGCACTCTCTTTCATTACTATTGTTTTAAATCCAAATATAGTCAACATACAGTGTAATATTAGTCTCAGGTGTACAATATAGTGATTCAACACTTCCAAACATCACCTGGTGCTCATCACAACAAGTGCACTCCTGTTTAACCCATATCCCTCACCCACTTCCCCTCTGGTAACCATCTGTTTGTTCTCTGTAGTTAAGAGTCTGTTTCTGGGTTTGCCTCTCTCTCTTCTTTTCCCTTTGCCCATT
Organism: Acinonyx jubatus; assembly: GCF_027475565.1. Taxonomy (NCBI): domain Eukaryota; kingdom Metazoa; phylum Chordata; class Mammalia; order Carnivora; family Felidae; genus Acinonyx; species Acinonyx jubatus. The sequence continues at coordinate 32,494,267 of NC_069386.1, forward strand.
TGTTTTATTTCTTAAATTCCACATGAGTGAAATCATGATGGTATTTGTCTTTCTCTGACTTATTTTGCTTAGTTTGATACACTAGCTCCACCCACATCATTGCAAATGGCAAGATTTCGTGTTTGTTGATAGCTTAGTAGTATTCCAGTGTATATATGCCACATCTTTATCCATTCATGAGTCAATGGACACTAGGGCAATTATGTTTCCATAATTTGGCTGCTGTTGATAATGCTGCTATTAACATCGGGGTGCATGTATCGCTTTGACTTAGGGTTTTTGTATTTTGTGGGTAAATTCCCAATAGTACAATAACTGGATCATAGGGTAATTCCATGTTTGATTTTTTTAGACACCTCCATACCGTCTTCCAGAGTAGCTGTACCAGTTTTCACTCCCGCCAACAGTGCATGAGGGTTCCTATTTCTCCACATCTTCTCTGATACTTGTTGTTTCTTGTGCTTTTGATTTTAGCCATTCTGACAGGTGTGAGGTGATATCTCATTGCAGTTTTGATTTGCATTTCCTTGATGATGAGTGATGGTGAGTATCTTTTCATATGTCTGTTGGCCAAATGTATTTCTTCTTTGGAGAAATGTCTGCCCATTTTTAATTGGGTTATTTGTTTGGAGGGTATTGAGTTGTATCAGTTCTTTATATATTTTGGATACTAACCCTTTATAGGATATGTCATTTACAAATATCTTCTCCCACTCAGTAGGCTGTCTTTTTAGTTTTGTGGATTTTTTCCTTTGCTGTGCAGAAGCCTTTTATTTTGATGTAGTTCCAGTAGTTTATTTTTGCTTTTATTTCCCTTGCCTCAGGAGACATATCTAGAAAAAAAGTTGTTATGTTTGATGTCAGAGAAATTTCTGCCTGTGCTCTCTTCTAGGATTTTTATAGTTTCAGGTCTCACATTTAGGTTCTTAATCCATTTTGAATTTATCTTTGTGTATGGTGTAAGAAAGTGGTCCCATTTCTTTCTTTTTCATGTAGCTGACCAGTTCTCCCAATAGCATTTATTGAAGAGACTGTCTTTTTCCCAATGGGCACTTCCAGCATTCTTCCTGGAAACCTCCTTAGCCAGAGGCACAGATTCATTGGCTACATTTTCTATTCTCCAAGATCACACTAATTTTTCCACCACAATACAGCATAGATTGCCCTTTCTCTAGCCTGCGGTAGCAGTTTCCTCCCTGCCCTTCTAGCCTCCACAACCTTATCCTTCTAGCCTCCAACTGCCACTCAGCCCCAAAGATACCCACATGATTTAGATTTTTGTTATGGTAGCACCTCTATTCCTGTGTACAAATTTTTGTTCATTTAGCTTCTGATACATTTTTTAAAACTACCCCAAAACTTAATGGCCTAAAATCAGCAAACTGGGTTGTGCTCAGTTGGCCAATTTATCTCTTCAACAGATGGTTTCAATGGACTCCCTCATGCCTGGTACTCAGCTGGGAAGACTGACATAGCTGAGAGTGGCCTGAGCCTCACTGTCTCTCCACAAGGCTTCTTATCTCTGAGGAAGCTGTCATGCGCTCCTTTACAAGGTGTCTCCAGGTGGCATGCAAGGCCCCTTAAGGAATAGACTCATAACTTGCACAACATCCCTTTGGCTGCATTCTCTTTGCTTGGGCAAATAGACCAGATTCAACATGGAACTACAGAAGAACACAAATTCAGCCCCTTTGTTTCTTGCTATAGCAGGAGCCTAAAAGATTGGAAGTGGTTTGGGTCCCTTTAGGCCAAAGGAGAGGTTCTGGCCCAGAGTAAGTGCTCAGTCAATGTCTAACTAGTGAGCAAATGAATGTGTGTAATGTGTTCTTCTCATGGATTGAAAGTCACTTACTCACACCAGGAGGGAGAAATTACCCAGCCCTGCCCTCTACTGCATCCCCATCCCCCTCTCTGTGAGCTCTGGCTTTGACTCCTTCTTCTACCCACTTACCCCTAGATGTAGGGCCAAGCCCAGAAAAATAATCCAAGTGGCCACAGATTCCTGTCCACTCACCACTGGGGGGGCGTCATCCCTAGGTTGCCATGATAGAAATGGGCAGTCGCCTGAAGCCCAGCAGCACAGGAGCCTCACCCTTGGGGCCAGAGACACAGACTCCTGACAAACAGAAAGGGAATGGTGGGCAAGTGTATGCATGGAGTGTCCCTACCACAATATGTCCTCTGGCTTCTGGGAAGGCCTTACCAGCCACAGGACCATGGATAGCCAGACCATGAAGGGCCCCAGCCACTGCACAGGTGGAAATGGAGGCCCATGAAGGAGCCTCTGGTCAGTGGTCAGTGGTAGAACCATGCCTCAGGCCCAAGCATCTGACCTCTAGCAGTTCATTAATTCTCTCAGGCATTCACTCCATAGATAATGACCCAGATGGGAAGACTTGCCAGGACTTGCCCCAGGCACTAAAAAAAGGGTGTAGGGGAAATAAGAGCAAGGAAAAAAGAGAGAAGCCTATCTTTTCCACCATGGAGGCTCTAACAGAAGCTTCCTCCCACCTGAGGCTACTAGTCAGCAGGGCCTCCATGAAGTAAGGCCAGTGTCTCTAGATCCTGAGCTTGCCATGCTCTTCTGGGTCCATCAAAAGGGAATGCTGCACCCACCTTGGCCCTCAACACTCACATAGTGTCCCCAACCTCTTGCACCAGCTACCAGTTGATGCAATGCCGATGCAACGTTGACCAGGCCCCGTTTCCTCAGCCCCTGCCTCTCTGGACCCTCCCACCTCCTCAGGCTACAGCCCACCCCCTACTAGGCCGACCACTAGTGTCAGCCCCCAGGGTGCACAGCCTACACTGGCCGTGGGCTCATCAGTCTGTCACATCCCCTGCCTCTACTCTGTGCTGGGCCTAGGAGACAATGGTGACTCAGAGCCAGCCCTTCCCCCCTCCCCCCACCCCCTGGGGTCCTTCCAGACATGGACAAATAGTCATTTTCCTTCTGACAAGCAGATTAATGCTTTTCTCTCAGGAGAGGCTCTCAGGGACCGGGAAACATTGCCCCCTCTGGCTCCAGAGCAGCTCCGAGGGCAAAGAGACCCGTATCTGAGGTCTCCTCCACACCTACCACCTCATCCCTGGGATTTTCCATAAATCCTCCAATGACAGGGAGACATGGACTAGAGCAAGGAAGGGCTGAGAGAGGTACACACTCAGACCCCCTCATGCACACATAGACACAAGGACCACACATCCCACTCAGACACCCACTCACACACTATGAGCATGCACTTCCACAGAGACACAGACGCCAACACACACGCACACACACACACACACACACACACACACACACACACAGGGTCACATGCAGACAAGTTCGCATGAGGTCACCCTCTCGCAGTCACAGTGGGCATGCACACCACATTCGTTCTAGCCACTGTGCTCTAGCCTGAGGCTGGGCAGTGGTCCTTCCTGTAAGTTTGGATTTAGCAACAGCCCCTACCTGGGTGAGCTGCAGCCCAAGCGAGGAGGAGGGAAAAGGGACATCCGGGGCATCTTTGAAGGGAAGAAGATGAGCCTTGAACGAGTCCTCAGTCAAGCTCAGGGGTACATCCGGTTGCTCTGGGACAGGATAGGCTCCATGAGAAGCGTCAGGTGGCAGTGCAGGCCTGGGGGTGTACAGGAAGCCACACGCCCCCAGCTGCAGGCCAGGAAACTCCGACATAGTGTCCAAACCAATAGGCTGCTCCCTGGGGGCCTGCAGGGGCTTCAGCGTCCTGCCACCAGCCTCTGCCAGGAGGGAGGGAACCAAAGCCACCCTGACCCTTGCCCTCCCCCCGCCCCCACTAGGAATCCCAGACACAGACTTGCTGCTCCAGCAGATTTCCATGGATGGGAGCAGAGGAATCGATGGTGCTCATAGCATTTACAGCCAATGGGAAAAGCCGCCCTGGGCCTCCCTGACACCAGAAATAAATGATTCTGTGAACAGAAAGCCACTCAGACACAGCCGGAATGACCCGCTAGAGAGTGCTTTCACCTTGAGGAATTGCCAGTGCTGGCGGCAGCCAACCCCTGTGAGCCCCAGCCAGGCCGTCTGTGCGGTGCAGAGTCAGATCACACAGCATCCAGGCCCCAGAACCCCAGCAGCTCACGCCACAGTCACCAACAATTCCTCCAGGCAGCCTCCCAGCCCCGGGCACACGTGCAGCAGGAACCTGGAGGCCCAGGCTTTCAGAAAGCAGCTGCTTGGAAGAATCTGTCTGTGGACAAAAACAGGGTTTTGTTTTCTTAAACAGAAAACCTGGTTTCTTTTCCTTCTCACATAACTCCAAGGCTGCTGACAAGCTCTTAAAAGGAAGAAACCAGTAGGCACACTAATTCCTTGGCTCATGCAGGACCACACTGCCTGCTAAATCCCCCCAAGCATTTCTAGGAGTCCCAGGGTGTGACCCATATGTGCTCAGGGATGAAGCTGGTCAGTTGCTATACAACAGCTGCAGATTTCTTCCTCTTCTACCAGGGACTGCCTGCCTGACACGCTTCTGCTGGGTAACGCTGGGTCCCCCAGCCATCCCGGTGAAACCTGAGCCTGCCCACAGCCATACAAAGTGGGGCAAAACCTCTCTCCTTCCATGCCATGCTCTGTCACAGGTGTCCAGAGCAAGGCTGCTTGGGCCCCACTGCCTTACAGAATTTTGGAGAAGTGACTTTTGCAGCTCCAACCATCCCAGTGACCCCATTTCCTATGCCTTAGCACCTAGACGTGAGCCCATGGGGGCTGGCTGGTGATGGAAAGAGGCAAGGCTGGACCCAGAACTGCTTTGCCCCTTAATGCCTCCACCGGGGAAACTCTTTGGCTTGGGACACCTCTTCCCTTTGGTGAGGACTCTTCCTGAAAGACCACAGTCCACAAGAAAGAGGATACTGTCCCACTGGTTGTCAGAAATATCCGGCTTCACCTGAGTTCTGGAAATAGACATTGTTTTGGCTCAAGCAAGGAGCCCCATTACACACAAATACCTGTTCAGAGGTAATGAGGACACCTTAATCCTGTCAGATGCAAAGACTTGGTTGGTACTGCTCACCACCAACTCCACCTGAAATAGCCCAACGGGCAAGAACATTGTCCCTGTGTGTGGGCAGACCCTCAGGACTGAGACCTGAACACCTTCCCTCTCCTAGGATAATGAGCAAAAGCAGAGGGTGTAGACTCAGTACTCCCCACTCCCACATCACTTGCCCTGCTTGCTTCTTTTCCAGATAAATGAAGACTGTTGGCATAGAAGGAAGGGATGACTGACCCCTGCTAGAAACCAGTGGTCCCCCCAAGAGCCCCTACCCCATGCCTCCAGCTCCACCCTTCAGGACCCTTGCTCAGTACTACCAATCCCCACCCTGCTGCTCTGAGACAGTCTCTGAGGACTGATGACCCTGCAGCCTTGGTAACCAGGCTCCCCAAGGATGCTGCTCACACCCTAACCTCATTTCCCCTTCAGTCTGGCCCTGAGTGATCGTGTCCTAAAAGGCTTTAGCCATTACCATTGGCTTCCATATTTACAGGGTAGAAGCAGCCTCTGGCTGGACATCACCCAGATATTCACACTCTTCTCAAAGATCATGCTAACAGCATCCCTAACTATGTCCTTCTCAGGCTCAAGCAGCTTAAAGAGGCCTCTTGGAAGAGAAGACTCCCCTACAAGAGCAGATTTGTGTTGTAGCCAAGCACAAAGTGAGAGGAAGGTCTCACTGTCAGGAGGTCCCCAAACCTGAGGATGGTGGGGACCAGCTCAGGACCATGATTCTCCCCTTATGGCGGCAAATGGAGTGAAAGGAACATGCCACCCCAAAATATGCCACTTTGGCAGATTGATTATTTTGAGCTGAAGGCACTTGAGAAACAGCAGATACAGGAAGCACTCTCTACCCTCCCCTTTCTACCTAAAAGCAGGACATAGGGGCGCCTGGGTGGCGCAGTCGGTTAAGCGTCCGACTTCAGCCAGGTCACGATCTCGCGGTCCGTGAGTTCGAGCCCCGCATCAGGCTCTGGGCTGATGGCTCAGAGCCTGGAGCCTGTTTCCGATTCTGTGTCTCCCTCTCTCTCTGCCCCTCCCCCGTTCATGCTCTGTGTCTCTCTGTCCCAAAAATAAATAAACGTTGAAAAAAAAAATTTAAAGCAGGACATAAAATTTCCCCTGAGAAAGGTGCCCTCCTGTATCAGGAAGAGAACATTCTTATCAGCAGAGCCTGGGAGTCCACATCGAAATGGAACTGTACAAGCAAACCTACAAATATAACCGTTATCTTCCATTAGTTTCCCCCATATAATTTTCTAGTCACTGCCCCACAATTTACTGCCCCTTGCTCAAGCCCCTTTGTCTTGTCACATCCCACAATTTATTGTTCTTTGTGTAAAAAGGCATATAGGCTTTGGGACTTAATAGCTTCTTCGGTCTTCATTTGCCTTCTGAAGATTCCCATGTGCACATAAAAATATCATATCAATCTATATGCTTTTCTCCGGTTATTCTGTCTTCTGTCAGTTTAATTCTTAGGCCAGCCACAGAACCTAAGAGGGTAAAAGAAAATTTTTCCTCCCCTGGAGGAGCATCTTAGAACGTGCCAGTCTGAGGAAATGTGCAAGGGCTGGTGGTCACTTTGTAATGCCCCGATTTCGAATCCGAGAGACTACCAAGGAGCCGATACCGATGCAAACGTACGAGGGTTTACTTGCAAGCTCGAGCTTGGGCCCAAGTATACCCGACACAGCGACACAGCGGAGCAGAGACTTGGACCCCCTAGGTTAAGAGGCGTAGCAGTTTTATAGGGGCCAGTGGCCAATGAGATTGTAACACACACAGAAAGTTGCATAGTCATGCTAGTCCACACGCAGGTGGCCAATTGAATTACAATTTACCCTATAGTAACTGTTTGAACCAGCCTATCACTCTGGTCAGAATTGGCGCGCAAGTTTGGCGGGCAAAAGGCGGGGTTTACATTCTTTAGCGGTTAGGGGTTCCGCATTCCTATATGAGCCGGTTTCCAGTAAGGGTGTGCTCAGCGGCTTGACTAGGGTGGGGGAGTGTCTTAAGCAATAAGTAGGTCATGTGGGGGTTATACGTGAGATGGTGGGTGTAGCACAAAATGGAGTTAGTCTTGCTCTGCTTGTCCAGGGGTAGGGGATTTTTGTTAAATTCCTTGGGTCCCACAACTTCATTGCCCCCAAACTTTAACAAATGCCTCAGATTTCTAAAACTCCAAAATTTCTCTGATTCCTTTAAGTTTGAGAACCATATATGATGTCTCTTGCTGTAACAAAGGGTGTCAAGTTATCAGCACTTGGGTGCTACGATGAGGCACCGACAACTTAAGCTCCGAGACCAGGTGTGCAAGGAGTGTGGAAAGCCCCCCAAACATGAGGAGGACACATTCAGGGCAGGGCACTAACCTGCCTTAGGGTCAGTCCCAAAGGGAGACCAGAAAAGGGTTCCAAAAGGGAGCACAGAACCCAAGAGGTGATGGCAGGGCCATGCAGCTGTGTGGGGAGAGAGACATCTTGCCCATGGCCTTGAGGATATTTGTGCAATGATGATGAACAGAGGGCTTGGGAGCAGCAGACTAGGAGCACTTCCAGTCGTGAAGGTGACACACTTCTAAGAGTGAGGTGGACTCACCTACTCCTCGCCTCCTCTGCCTGCAGACAGAGAGAACATGCTGGCCTCGTGTTCCTTCTTAGTTCTGGTAAATTCACTCCAGCAGCTCCCGGTTAGGGTTTGTTTCACCTGTCCACTGAGCTTAGGGTGAAGATGCCCTAATACCTTTCTCTCTCTCATATTCACAAGTGTGTGCGTGTGCGTGTGCGTGTGCGTGTGCGTGTGCGTGTGCGTGCGGGTGCGGGTGCGTGCGCGCGCGCGCGCGATTATTTTAAAATCCGACTGCAGTCCCCACTGCTAGTCCTAAAAGGATGACAGAATTCCTCTGAGGGAGAGAGCTGCTCTTTTGTTTAGGAAAACACCTTAATGGATCTTTTAATTATGCAGCGAGAGGCCCCAGGGCTGCTTTGGAGAGGAAGAATAAGACAAAGAGGAAGCTAAATTGCACTGCATAATAAACTCACAGGAATTTTAGACCTATCCCAGGAGGTAGCCTTAGGAAAGAGGGGGAGAGAGAGACCTGAGCCCTAGGAAAAAGGCAGGGAGCAAAGAGGCAGCAATACAGCCTTTCCTGCCACCCTATCCCTGCACCAACACCCAGGGGCACAGCACGGTTTTTCCCACAGTTGATTGGGATGCAAACCTTGTGTTAATGGAAAGAACAGGCTAGAAGCCTGGAATGCTGAGGCTTCTAGATTACAGATTTCAACCATTTCCCTCCAGAGGTCCGCAAATTTTTATTATTGTTAAACAACAAAAATTCAACTGAGTAAATTTAAAGAACAAATTGGTTTATTCAGCGATTCATGAATCAGGCAGCATCCCATCTGGCAAAGAGAAAGAAGTTGTGTCCTGCTTTACAAAAGGAAAGGTTTTCAAAGGCAGAAAGGGGGCACCAAAAAAGGATATTTTAGCAAAGCCTGCATTGTTCAGGCAAGGTCTCCCTCCTGAGGGAACAGGGAGTCTATTGGGCAGATTACCTCACTAATGTTGACCCATATTGACTGGTGAAAAGTCACATTTCTGAGTGGTTGAAACTGCAATTAGTTTAGGTATTGAGTCTTGGTTGCTAACATGGGGTTTAGCACAAGTGACTCCACTTTGGGTCTGCTGTCTCTCTTTTAACAATTCCTCCCTTTTGATCAGACTCTTAGCCTGAGACATGTGATCAAAATTTAAGGCATTGGCGTCACTCTCAGCCACTGCTCTGTTGTTCTAGCAGCTTATGTCGATCTTCTGTGTGGTAGTCATAGGTCATGATGTTTTTGCTTAATCCCTATGATAATCACAGGCCATGGCTTCAGGTTCATAATCTTTATTTATTTTTAAAGTTTATTTATTTTGAGAGAGAGAGAGAGAGAACAAGTGGGGGAGGGGCAGAGAGAGAGAGGAGAGAGAGAGAATCCCAAGCAGGCTCCACTCTGTCAGTACAGAGCCCAATGAGGGGCTTGAACTCATGAACCTTGAACGCACAAAACATGAGATCATGACCTGAACCGAGATCAGGAGTCAAACGCTTAACCAACTGAGCCACCCAGGTGCCCCATTCAGGTTCATAATCTTTAAATTGGTCATTCTCTTTGTTCCTTTTCTGCTGTTCCAGTCTTAGGGAGATCATTTGCTTGGTAGTTAGCAGATGCAAATATACATCTAAACTTTTTGAGAGAATAAAACACACAGAGAGATTACTATGATTACTATAAGCAGGATAACTCACAGTATTTGGAGTGAACTTCAGAGCCATGGTCCCCAAGACCCAAATCAATCAAAATCAAGTAAGCCAAAGAAAGGTCTTATTGAAAACAAAAGCAAAAATGAACTATTGAGACCTCATCAAAATAAAAAGCTTCTGCACAGCAAAGGAAACAATCAACAAAACTAAAAGGCAACCAATGGAATGGGAAGAGATATCTGCAAATGACATATATATCAGATAAAGGGTTAGTACCCAAAATCTATAAAGAACTTATCAAACTCAACACCCAAAAAACAAATAATCCAGTGAAGAAATGGACAAAAGACATGAATAGACGCTTCGTTCCAAAGAAGACATCCAGATGGCTGACACATGAAAAAATGCTCAACATCACTCATCAGGGAAATACAAATCAAATACCACCTCACACCTGTCAGAATGGCTAACATTAACAACTCAGGCAGTAACAGATGTTGGTGAGGATGTGGAGAAAGAGGATCTCTTTTGCACTGCTGGTGGGAATGCAAACTGGTGCAGCCACTCTGGAAAACAGTATGGAGGTTCCTCAAAAAATTAAAAATAGAACTACCCATGGGGAGCCTGGGTGGCTCAGTCAGTTAAGCATCCGACTTCAGCTCAGGTCATAATCTCACAGTTCGTGGGTTCGAGCTCAGTGTCGAGCTCTGTGCTGACAGCTCAGAGCCTGGAGCCTGCTTCTGATTCTGTGTTTCCCTCTCTCTCTACCCCTCCCCCGCTCATGCTCTGTCTCTCTCTCAAAAATAAATAAACATTAACAAAAAAATTTTTTTTTTAAATAGAACTACCCTATGACTCAGCAATTGCACCACTACGTATTTATCCAAGGGATACAGGAGTGCTATTTTGAAGGGGCACATGGACCCCAATGTTTATAGAAGTGCTATTGACAATAGCCAAAGTTTGGGAAGAGCCCAAATGTCCATCAATAGATGAATGGATAAAGAAGATGTGGTATATATACATATATACAATGGAGTATTACTCGGCAGTCTGGAAGAAATCTTGCGTTTGCCCAACTATGTGGATGGAACTAGAGGGCATTATGCTAAGCAAAATTAGTCAGAGAAAGATAAATATCATATGACTTCACTCATATGAGAAATGTAAGATACAGAACAGATGAACACAAGGAAAGGGAAGCAAAAATAATATAAAAACAGGGAGGGGACAAAACATGAGACTTTTAAATATGGAGAACAAAGAGAGGGTTGCTGGAGGGGTTGTGGGAAGGGGGAATGGGCTAAATGGGTAAGGGTCATTAAGGAATCTACTCCTGAAATCATTGTTGCACTATACGCTAACTAACTTGGATGTAAATTTTAAAATTAATTAATCAGTTAATTAAAAATAAAAATAAAAAAAGAAAGACCTCATTGAAGAAATCACCTTTTTAAGCCAAGTGGTATGCACAGTGATCTTATGTAAGTAACTGAGTTTCAAATATCCCAGAGTGTTAATCCAGGTGCAGCAGGTGGTCTTAGCCACAGCACACACATCTCCTTGCTCAGTTAAAGATAATCTAGCTCCACCTTATTATCAAGAACAACTAACAACTTTGGCCAGAGAGTCTAAGGATTTCGGGGGGTGGGGTAGGCAGCTATCACTTTAGCAGAGGATTCTGCGATATTTTCAGGAGTTAGGGAGAGATTTCTGATCATATTCTTGTTTACATTCATTCCTAACCAGGAAAGTATGGCCCTGCCAAAGGAAGAAACTCCTAAATTGTGAATGTCTCCTGGTGATTCCTTTCTAAGTCTAAGGGAGTCAACCAGTAAGTAAGGTAAGGTAGTCTGTTGGTGGAAAATTAAGGGCACAGCTAGATAACCCAAGAGGCATTGCCTGGTTATATGCTAGCCATCTAGGCATTCATAGACCCAAAGAGAATGATAATCACCACAGACAAAGACAACCCTGTTGGTACACAAACCATTCATGCTAAGGTGGCACTTTAATAGACAGAGAAAAGTTTTAATCACAAGTCCAGCAGCCTGAGAAGCAAAGGCTATCCTCTCCCCTTAGTAATGGCCTGGTTGATATGGATAATGGCATTATCTTTCCAGGCCAGAGTTACAGAAAGAAAGGGAAGAAGTAAGGCTTTCTTGTTTACTTAACGTATGAAGTCTTGACCCAGCATCTTGGATGAAAGCAGTCTACCTTGATATCAGCTCCTTCTCTTTTTCTCTTCCTCGTCAATTTGATTTGGAGGTCTTCAGCGTTTGTACCAAAACCAAATGTCAAGGAGAGCCTTCTTTAGCAGTGAGATGTGTATCCAAAGATCAAGTTCCTAAAGTTTGGCTGTCATCTGGGTAGTGAGAAGGACCTGGCAGCGAACCTTTCAGGGAGATTGAAGGGGAGTCCTTGTTCTTTGTGATTCCAAATCAGGAAGGTGGAAGAAAATTGGAAACATTAGTTTGGTGATTTGTAGCCAGATTTTTTTTTAACATTTATTCATTTTTTGAGAGGCAGAATGTGAGTGAGGGAGGGGCAGAGAGAGAGAGGGAGACAGCAAGCTCCAGGCTCTGAACTGACAGCACGGAGCCCGTCGTGCAGCTGGAACTCACAGACCATGAGATCATGACCTGAGCTGAAGTTGGATGCCTAAGTGGCTGAGCCACTCAGGCACCTCTGTAGCCAGATTTTTTTTAAGGAAACTAGATGAATTCAGGATCTAGTCCAGTTTTCAGGTATATAACAGACAAAGATACAAACACAATTTCTTCTCTCTGCAATTAATTTTTTATCAAAGATAATTATAGTAAAACTAGTTTGTATTAAACTTGACCTGATTATTTTTAATTAAAAAAAGTTTTTAATGTTTATGTATACTTTTGAGAGAGAGAGAGAGAGAGAGAGAGAGAGAGAGAGAGAAAGCACAAGTGGGGGAGGAGCAGAGAGAGAGAGGAAGACACAGAATCCAAAGCAGGCTCCAGGCTCTGAGCTGTCAGCACAGAGCTGAAATTCATGAACTGTGAGATCAGGACCTGAGCCAAAGCCAGATGGTTAACCGACGGAGTCACCCAGGTGCCCCTTGACCTGATTATTTACATTAGTATAGCAAGGATAGTGACTGACCATATAACCTCTTCTTAAGATTGCTTTGGTGGAAACTTGTAATCAAGGTACCCAGGCTGATTTTTCCAAGGGGTAAAATTTACATTGGTTCTATAAAGTTAACCCTAGTTCCTTAAAACTGGTCATATCTGAGTCTACGTACATCTCTCTCAAATATATCATTCTAGTCAAAGCCTTGGTGGTATAACCAATAATTCACCAATATAGCACAATAATTGTGTCCTGTTACAAGAACAAAGTCGCACTGAACTTTTATATAAATAACTATATTACCATGAAAAGAAGACTCAAGAGTTTCCAAATTCTGGGAAGGATAGGGTAGGGAGAAAAAGTAAATGTTTCATCTTTGTTCACAAAGGTATATCTTATCAAATTATTGATGGCTTAAGAGAAAAAAAGAAAGGTTTTCTAAAATCTGGAAAAACAAGCAATGTTTCAAACAAGAATTCATAAAAATTGCAATTATTCTCCTTAGTTTATTCAGTCCCATGTAATTAATATTTGTTCTACTTGAATCCAGTTTTTCCATTCACTGTAAAAATTCTTACCCAGCTCAGTTTTATGATCTTAAAGTTATCAGAAAACTGTACTTGTTATCAGAAACTTGTACTGAGAGATTAAAGTTATCAGAAACCTCCAGGAATCTCCTTGAAGATGAAGCAGTTATGCAGGAACACTTCTGCAAAAATATCAGAGTAACAAATAACCGTAAATTACAAAAGAGTTTTTTTAAATGTCCGTTTTTTGTTGTTTTGGTGTTTTTTGAGAGAGAGGGGCAGGGAGGGGCAGAGAGAGAGGGCAAGAGAGAATCCCAAGCAGGCTTCATGCCCATCACGGAGCCCCACACAAGGTTCAGTCTCACAACTGTGAGATCACGAACAGAACCAAAATCAAGAGTTGGATGCTTGGGGCATCTGGGTGGCTCAGTCGGTTAAGTGTCTGACTTGGACTCAGGTCATGATTTCACAGTTCGTGGGTTCAAGCCCTGCATCAGGCTCTGTGCTGACAGCTCAGAGCCTGGAGCCTGCTTCAAATTCTGTGTCTCCCTCTTTCTCTGCCCCTCTCTGGCTCACACTCTGTCTCTCTCTTTCTCAAAAAAAATAAACATTAAAAAAAAAAAAAGAGTTGGATGCTCAACTGACTGAGACATGCAGGCACCCCTAAAATGTCCACGATTAAAGATCCTCGGATGGAATTGAAAGATCTAATGGAATTGAAAGGGAAGTTTGGTTATTTTTGTGACACACAACATTTTAAGATAATAACTGGAATTACATATGATAACATTATAATAGAAATCCAAATATCCAGAATTTTACACAATTTCTGGGACAGCTATAACATATACCTTTATAAATACAACATAAAGAAGGCTTATTAGTATAACAATTTATTTGACAATGCTTCTCATGTTACTTAACATACCAAATACATCTAACTAGTTTAACATCTCTTCTTTTTGTAAGGAGAAAGAACAAATCTCTTGAGATGTTCTAGGGACCTCCAAAACATCCTAAAGATATTTGGGGGTCAAAAAGACTTCATTTAGAATTTGATTTTTTGGAAGTTGTTAAAAATGTCAAAGGGGTTTTAAAACAGTCAAATAGGATCATATTGTGAAGCAATACTTAGTTATCTATTTAACCATACTGACAATTCAAGATTTCACAGTCAAATACGGGAAGTTAACTAGTTGTTTTAAAAAATCCTCAGTAAGGAGAACCCTGTTGCACTGTTGGTGGGAATGCAAACTGGTGCAGCCACTCTGGAAAACAGTATGGAAATTCCTCAAAAAGTTGAAAATAGAACTACCCTATGATCCAGCAATTGCACCACTAGGTATTTTCCCAAAGAATACAAAAATGCTGATTCAAAGGGATATATTTTTGATATCTCAAAATATATGTTTGATATTTATTGCAGCATTATTTACAATAGCCAAATTATGGAAACATCCCCAATTGTACATCAACTGATAAATGAATAAAGATGTGGTATACACACACACACACACACACACACACACACACACACACACTAGACTATTACTCAGCCATAAAAAAGAATGATATCTTTTTGCAATGCCATGAATGAAGCTAAAGAGTATTATGCTAAGCAAAATAAGTCAGAGGAAGACAAATACCATATGATTTCATGCATATGTGGAATTTAAGAAACAAAAGAAATGAGCAAAGGGAAAAACAAGAAAGAGAGAGGCAAATCAAGAAACAGACTCTTGGGGTGCTCAGTCAGTTAAGCATCTGACTAGATACTCAGGTCATGATCTCAAGGTTCATGAGTTCAAGCCCTGTGTCAGGTCTCAGTGTGTGAGATTCTCTCTCTCTCTCCCTCTCTCTCTGCCCCTCCCTTGCTCACATTTTCTGTCTCTAAAATAAATAAAACAGGAAGGAAGGAAGGAAGGAAGGAAGGAAGGAAGGAAGGAAGGAAGGAAGGAAGGAAGGAAGGAAGAAAGACTCAACAACAAAGAACAAACTGATGGTCACCAGAGGGGAGGTGGGCAGGGGGATGGGTTAAATAGATGATGGGGATTAAGGAGGACACTTGTGATACACACCCGGCTGATGTATGGAAGTGTTGAATCACTGTATTGTACACCTGAAACTAATATTACACCATATCTAACTTAAAACTTTAAGAAGAAAATTAAAAATTAAAAAAATCCTTAGCACTTTTAATAGAGAAAATTCAGCTTTTTTAAGTAATCAAAGACTTGATAAAACCAACAGAAGAAATTATTTTGACAAAACACAGAGTTCTTGTTTTGTAGACAGACTTCTTTAAAGGGTAAAGAAAAAATTTTTTAAATCTCTTATCAAGAACAGACCAATAGTCCAAGAAAACTTTGTCCTTTTAACAGAGAAAACACCAAATTCTTATTTTGCACCAGCTTACCTTTCATATTAAAACTCATTTATTTAATTAAATTTATTCCAATTTTAGGGCCTGCCTGACTGGCTCAGTCAGTAGGGCATGTGCCTATTGATCTCGAGGTCGTGAGTTCAAGCCCCACATTGGGTATAAAGCTTATTTAATTTAAAAAAAAAAAGTTAAATTTATTCCAATCTTAGCCAGTCCTGACTACATATAAAATTCCTTTCTAAAGATTCCTTTTCTATAAATCTTCTACAACTTTTAAAATTTTGCCCTATGTTGTTTTTCCCTCTTTCTCATTTTGAAATAACCAATCTCATTTTAGGACAAAAATTTTTTTTTCTCAACAAAAATGTAGCTCCATTCTTCATATTTTATTTTATCAAAACACACATTCTATTTTGCTTATATGCAGAGTTGATTACCTTATTATTTCTAGTAGCTTTCACCACTTATACTAGGTAGAATATATAACCTTTAATTGGAAACCTTGGAAACCTTAATTTCTAGTGAAAACTGGTACATTAGTATTCTTTATATTGGCAAATTTATGAATACATTTCATAATTTTTAGAAACATATACTTATTCACAGTACAATCTTTCTTTTTTTTTTAATTTTTTTTTAACGTTTATTTATTTTTGAGACAGAGAGAGACAGAGCATGAACAGGGGAGGAGCAGAGAGAGAGGGAGACACAGAATCTGAAACAGGCTCCAGGCTCTGAGCTGTCAGCACAGAGCCCGACGTGGGGCTCGAACCCACAGACTGTGAGATCATGACCTGAGCCAAAGTCGGATGCTTAACCAACCAAGCCACCCAGGCGCCCCCACAGTACAATCTTTCAACACGCACATGTTTGCTAACAGGCCCAAATATCCCCAATTCTCCTAATAAGAAGTCAAAAGTAGATAAACCTATGTTCAGTAATTAATGTTTCATTATATTATCTTATTCAGAAATGATCTGAATAGTCAATGAATTTAACTTAACTCAGCATTTAACTTAACTTAGGAAAACTTTAAGGTTTCAGGTTACCAAAACTATTTGAGGAAACTATTTTTTTTAATTTACCTAAATTTTTTAAATCCTATTTACATCTATTTAATGTACTTGTTCTTAATATGTTTAGATTACCCAAAAAAACTTCATGAGACATTAGACAAAGTCAATCGCTGTCTCAAGCTTTTTTTTTCCTGACAGATTTTTACGTAACATTGACTCATTTTAATTTTTGTAAGCCAAGGTAGAATAAAAGTTGCATGTCTGCACTATTTTTAATGTTGATAACTCTGAAGATATGTCTATTTTTATTAAACCAACAAGCTTTATTTTTTTTAAGTTCATTTATTTATTTGAGAGAGACAGAGACAGTCCGAGTGGGGAAGGGGCAGAGAGAGAGAATCCTAAACAGGCTCACATTGCCAGCACAGAGCCTGACGTGCAGCTTGAAACCCACAAAGCCACGAGTTCGTGACCTGAGCTGAAACCAAGATTCAGACGCTTAACCGACTAAGCCACCCAGGTGCCCCTAAACAAACTTTATATTAGCTTTAATACCAAATATTTTCCCTGAAATTCATTTGGGTTACTCTCTATTACATTTTTGAGAATGTACTTTATATAAGCACTTAATATTCTTTAAGCCAATTAAATAGGGCTCTTTCATAAATTAGTTTTTGCAATTCCTTCTGGAGGCAGAAAATACTATCATACATCTAAAACCCTATATATAGACACACATGAACATGCAGACACAAACAGAGACGTTATAGTTTTTGTGACTGAAGCTTTTTATTACTAATATTTGTGGAGAAAACCCTTAAGATTTGTATTTGTCCTTCAAAAGTAATCTTATGGAGGCTGTGAAGCAGTTTGTATTTTTCTTAATTCTTTTTTTTTAATGTTTATTTAATTTTGAATGAGAGACAGACAATCTCGAGCAGGGCAGGGGCAGAGAGAGAGGGGGAGACACAGAATCTGAAGCAGGCTCCAGGCTCTGAGCTGTCAGCACAGAGCCCTATGTGGGGCTCGAACCCACAAACCATGAGATCATGACCTGAGCTGAAGTCGATGCTTAATCGACTGAGTCACCCAGGCATCCCATGTATTTTTTTTTTAATAAATAAAAAATAGTCCCTACATCTCACCTTTTTTCTTTTTTAGTCTTAGGAATTGGGGATGGTCTAGATAAGGGTTCTCACAGGGATCAGATAGAAAGAATGCAAGTTCCTCTAAGAAGAACTTTGGTTTCCCAAGGCCAATAAGCCTGTTGAGATAAAAAGGGGAGGTTTGGGGAATGGTAAAAAGGAATAGGCCAACTTTGAACCACCTCTAAAGCCACATTTCAGGGCGCCTGGTAGCTCAGTCCATTAATCGTCCGACTTCGGCTCAGGTCATGATCTCACAGTCTGTGGGTACAAGCCCCGCATCGGGCTCTGTGAGGACAGCTCAGAGCCTGGAGCCGGCTTCCGAGGGAGATTCTGTGTCTCCGTCCCTCTCTGCCCCTCCCCTGCTCGTGCTCTGTCTCTCTCTGTGGCAAAAATAAATAAAAACATTAAAATAAATAAATAAAGCCACATTTCTAGTTTGGCAGAGATTTTTGTGAGATAAGAACAGTTGCTCTCAATCCTTCAAAGAATTCGGCTGCACCTTAAATGATGTCACAGGTTGAGCAGCCCACCTAATTACGTTATCTGTTTTAGTAAATACTGGTACAAAGACTTCAGACTTTCTTTTCTCTCTGGGCACATAGTTTCATTTTAGGTTAGGGGAGGAGGCCTAACAAAATTCCTATTAGTCTCTGAATGCCAGCTTCCTAGTTGGCTGACTGTTGACTACAGAGCTACATAAAAATTTCCCATAAATACCGGGGCACCTGGGTGGCTCAGTCGGTTAAGCATCCAACTTCAGCTCAGGTCATGATCTCGCAGTTTGTGAGCGCGTGATCTCACAGTTTTTGAGTTCAAGCCCCACATCCGGCTCTGTGCTGACAGCTCAGAGCCTGGAGCCTGCCTCAGATTCTGTATCTCCCCCTCTCTCTGCCCCTTCCCTGCTCATGTTCAGTGTCTCTCTGTCTCTCAATAATAAATAAATGTTAAAAAAAATTTTTTTTCCTGTAAATACCTTGTCAGTTCTCAGTCCAGACAAACAGCAAACATTTCTGGCAGTATTGAATACTTCCCGCCTCGGATGTAAGAGGGCTCCCCAAAAGGGTGCAAAACATAATTTATTTTTATCTCTCCCCTGGGTATTATCGGCAGAGATCTGGGAGAGCTGACTCTGGAAGAATCCTCACCTTTAGCTGACTTCTGACAGTTTTTCCAGAATCCCATCTTGTAGGTTCTGAGTGGATTTGAAGCAGAGTGTAGCTTCAATATTTACCTGAATTTGCAAAGTTTTGTGTTTTTTTTTTTATTTTAATTTTTGTTTCCCCTTGGCTGTTTAACGGAGTAATACAGTAGTTTACCAGAAAATTCCTCAGGGTCTTTTCAACTCTGGGTGGGCTCCCTTTGGGGGCACTCCCTTGAAAGTAGAAATGGGGGTATCTGTGAGGCCTCAGTGGACTTTTCTTTATGGTATAAAGTTGATTCAAATAGGGGATTGCTAGAATGAGAGCTCAGATAAAGGAGGATAGAGAGGAGAAGCAGGAGTTGGGTCCATCTTATAGTTTTATGTTTTAGGTAACTTTTGTGTCTTTACTAGTCCTTTGCAGTGAATCTTTAATAAAGCTATTTTTGAATTTTGAAGCCTTTTTGGGGCTTCTGCATGTCAATTAAAGTAGGCATGTCCATCCTATTTGCTTAATTTGGGAACTGTTACTTCTTTCAAGTGCACTTCTCAAATGACCTTATCTTATTGAAATGGTTTCCATTGTGGTCACTATAGCTCCCTGAGGGCTGGCAACAGTTTGGGAAGACACTTAGGTGGGAATGGGATTTAGCCCACATTTCTGTACAGCCATCTCTGGCCTCAAATGGGGTGGCACCCCACATTTCTGTTCAGCTATATTTTGGGGCCCCCAACCTGATGATTACCAAGCTAAGTTCTCAGGACACAAAACAATCTCATCTAATTTCAGGCTATTTTTAGTAAGATTTTGCCATTTGTATAGATGTCTACAGCTTCTAGGACTACAGTTTTGGGACATAAAATGAGCAGGTGTGCTAAAAGGTGGCATGCTTAACTTGTTGGATTTTAAGGATCCCATTTTTTTATGTTTATTTATTTTTGAGAAATAGAGCGCAAGCAGGGGAGGAGCAGAGAGAGAGGGAGACACAGAATCCGAAGCAGGCTCCAGGCTGAGCTCTCAGCACAGAACCCAATGTGGGGCTCAAACTCACAGACCACGAGATCATGACCTGAGCTGAAGTCGGAGGCTTAACCAACTGAGCCACCCAGGTGCCCCTTAAGAATCCCATGTTTATTATTATTCTTTTTGGGTTTTTTCAAGTTAAGAGTTTCAGTCTCTTGGAGCCAAACAAATACCTAAAAGGGATGTGCCCTTAACATACCAGCAGTAAACAAGAGATATTACTGAGACTGGCCAAAAGAAGGATGTATGTACCACCAGCAATTCCCAGCATGAACTAAACCCAGTACGTGAAGACTTAAGATTGGAACCGAGGAAAGAGACTCCAAATAACCAAGGAATTGCAGACTGAACCAAGGGCTAGGGACTCAGGTTTCAGAGGGAACCGTCTATCAGTTCAAGCTGGCTCACTAAGCCCTAGACTAGAAAGCCAATTAGATTGGGACCTCAGTGAAAAGACAGTGGCTCTCAGAACAAAGAGGAACAGTGAGAAACAATGAGAAAGACGATGAACTGAAAAAGGGGTTCACCAGTACTACACCTGGGTCTCTCATTGTCCCCAAATGTCATCAAAATTTCACTTCAGTTCCCATACAATTATGAGAGAAAATTATGAAAAATAATACGTCAACAAATTAGACAACCTAGAAGAAATGGATACATTCCTAGAAACATATAAGCTACCAAACTGAAACAGGAAGAAATAGAAAATTTGAACAGACCACTAACCAGCAAAGAAATTGAATCAGTTATCAAAAACTCCCAAAAACAGAAGTCCAGGGCCAGATGGCCTCACAAGCAAATTCTACCAAAAAGTACCTATTCTTCTCCAACTGTTCGAAAAAATATAAGAGGAAGGAAAACTTCCAAACTCATCCTATGAGGCCAGCATTACTCTGATACCAAAACTAGATAGATACTCCACAAAAAAAGGGAACTATAAGCCAATATCCCTAATGAACAGGGATGCAAAAATTCTCAATAAAATACTAGCAAATGAAATCCAACAATACATTTAAAAAATCATTCACTATGATCAAGTAAAATTTATTCCAAGGTTGCAAGTGTGGTTCAATATTCACAAATCATGGGGCGCCTGGGTGGCTCAGTCGGTTAAGCATCTGACTTGGGCTCAGGTCATGGTCACTCCACCTGTGAGTTCGAGCCCTGCATCGGGCTCTGTGCTGACTGCTGGGAGCCTGAAGCCTGCTTTGGATTCTGTGTCTCCCTCTGTCTCTGTCCCTCCCCTGCTCACATTCTGTCTCTCTCTCTCTCTCTCAAAATAATAAACATTAAAAAAAATTTTTTAACAAATCAATCTACATGATACATCACATTAATAAAAGAAAGGATAAGAAACATATGATCATTTCAGTAGATGTAGGAGAAGTGTTTGATGAAGTACAACATCCATTCATGATAAAAAAAAACTCTCAACAAAGTAGGTTTAGAGGGAACATATCTCAACCTAATACAAGCCATCTATGAAAAACCCATAGCTAATATCATCCTAAATTGGGGGAAAACTGAGAGTTTCTCCCCTAAGTTCAGAAACAAGATAGGCATATCCACTCCCACCACTTCTAGTACTAGAAGTCCTAGCCACAGCCATCAGACAACTAAAATAAATAAAGGGCATCCAAACTGGCAAGGAAGAAGTCAAACTTTCATTATTTGCAGATGACATGATATTAAATACAGGAAACCCAAAGAATCAATCCCGTTTACAATTGCACCAAAAACAGTAAGACATCTAGGAATCAACCTAACCAAAGAGGTGAAAGACCTGTAGTCTGAAAACTATAAAACGTGGATGAAAGAAACTGAAGAGGGCACAAAGAAATGGAAAGATATTCCATGCTCATGGATTGAAGGACAAATAATGTTAAAATGTCTACCCCAAACAGTCTACATATTTAATGCAATCCCTATCAAAATACCAACAGCATTTTTCACAGAGCCAGAACAAACAATCCTCAAATTTATATGGAACCACAAGAGACCCTGAATAGCCAAAGCAACCCTGAAAAAGAAAAGCAAAATTGGAAGCATCACAATTCCAGACTTCAAGTTCCATTACAGGGACACCTGCCTGGGCATGCAACTCTTGATCTCAGGATTGTGGGTTCGAGTCCCACATTGGGTGTAGAGATTACTTAGAAATAAAATATTTTTTAAGTTATATTACAAAGCCATCGTGATCAAAACAGTATGGTACTGGCAAAAAATAGATGCATGGATCAATAGAACAGAATAGAAAACCCAGAAATGAACCCATAATTAATTAATCTTTGACAAAGCAGGAAAGAATATCCAATGGGAAGAAGACAGTCTCTTCAACAACCGGTGTTGGGAAAACTGGACAGCAACTTGCAAAAGGATAAAATTGGACCACTTTCTTACACCATACACAAAAATAGATTCAAAATGGATGTAAGACCTAAATGTGAGACCTGAAACCATAAAAATCCTAGAGGAGAAGAAAATAGGCAGTAACTTCTTTGACATCGGCCGTAGCAACTTCTTTCTAGATATGTCTCCTGAGGCAAGGGAAACAAAAGCAAAAATAAACTATTGGGACCTCATCAAAATAAAAAGCTTCTGCACAGTGAAGGAAACAATCAACAAAGCTAAAATGCAACCTACAGAATGGGAGAAGATATTTGCAAATGACATATCTGATAAAGGTATGATAAAGGGTTAGTATCCAAAAAGTTTTAAAACTTGACACCCCCGAAAATGAATAATCCAATTTAAAAATGGGCAGAAAACATGAATACACATTTTTCCGAAGAAAACATACAGATAGCCAGCAGACACATGAAAAGATGCTTACCATCACTGATCACCAGGGACATACAAATCAAAACTACAATAAGATGTCACCTCACACCTGTCAGAATGGCTAAAATCAAAAACACAAGGAACAATGGGTGCTGGTGAGCACATGGGGAAAGAGGAACCCTCTTGCAGTGTTGGTGGGAATGCAAACAGGTGCAGCCACTCTGGAAAACAGGATGGAGTTTCTTCAAAAAGTTAAAAATAGAACTACCCTAAGATCCAGCAATTGCACTACTAGGTATTTACCCAAAGGATACAAAAATACTGATTCAAAGGGATACATGCACCCCGATGTTTATAGCAGTATTATCAACAATAGCCAGATTATGGAAACGGCCCAAGTGTCCATCAACTGATAAACGGATAAAGAAGGCGTGGTATATACACACAGTGGAATATTATTCAGCCACAAAAAAAGAAGGAAATCTTGCCATTGGCAATGACATGGATAGAGCTAGAGTGTATTGTGCTAAGCAAAATAAGTCAGTCAGAGAAAGAAAAAGACCATATGATTTCACTCATATGTGGAATTTAAGAAATAAAGCAAATGGGCAAAGGGAAAAGAAGAAAGGCAAACCTAGAAATGGACTCTTAACTACAGAGAACAAACAGATGATTACCAGAGGGGGGAGGGGAGTGAGGGAAATGGGTTAAATAGGTGATGGAGATTAAGGAGTGCACTTGTTGTGATCAGCACCGGGTGATGTTTGGAAGTGTTGAATCACTATATTGTACACCTGAAACCAATATAACACTGTATGTTAACTAACTGGAATTTAAACACAAACTTTTTTTTTTTTAAGTTCACTTCAGATCCCAGCAGGGCCATCAAGTCTGTTAAACAACAAAATTCAGCTGAGTACATTTAAAGATCAGATTGGCTTTATCCCAGGATTGATGAATTGGACAGCAACCCACCTAGCAAACGGAAACGAGTTCTGCCAAGCTGTAGAAAGGGAAAAGTTTTTAAAGGCAGAAAGGGGGCAGAAAAAGGAAATTATTAGCAAGAATGCATTGCTTCAGGCAAGATCACCCTCCTGAGGGGAACAGAAGTATCTGTCAGATGGATTACCTCACTAGTGCTGACCAGGTAATTCCATGTTGACTGGTTAAAGGTTACATTTCTAGGGGGTTGAAACTGTAATTGGAGTTGGTATTAAGTCTTGGTTTGCTGACATGGTGTTTAGCACAAGCGATTCCATTTGGGGCCTGCTGTCTCCTTTTTAACATTATAAAGCAATAAATTGGCATTTGAGTGTCTATCTCAAACTTTCTGGGAGTCAGGGAAGGATTGAGGCAACGTGAGGACTGATGAGATAGAAGTGAGGCAATCAGCCACCAAAGAGAGATTTGGGGGTAGGAGAGAGGTGATCAAGGGGTGTTTGGCTGTAGTCTGTTTTGCAGTTTACAGAATTAGCCCCCACCCCATGGTTTCACCAACTCATCAGTAAAAGCCGTATCACTTGCTAACGATCTGGGGAGTCCTACTGACTTTTGGGGGAGGTGACCAAATGCGGTGTCCTGCTCCAGGGTGTACCTAGACAAGACTCAGTCGGGGTTCTCACCTAAAGTTTAATGTGCTCCATTTAAAGGGCTGCCTTTATTCTTAGATTGTGTGCTTCCTATCTTTCATGACGATGGGATATTGTTTTCATGTCCTTACTTGAAAAAATATACATTTTAACCTAGTGTTAAATATACACATTTAACCTAGTGTTAATAGAAAAGAAGACTTTTCTGTTGGTCCTTGAAATACTAGTATCTGACCTAAAGTCACACTCTGAAGGTCCTGTGTCTCACACAAATCTTACTGAGGTCAGCAGAAGTGCCTCTTCCAATGGGAGTGATCTCTCTTTCATAAAGCTTCTGGCTGCTTCTGCATCAGCAGGTGCGGCTTTACTACTCACTGTAACATCAGGAAGGCCGTTGCAGTCTTTCAATCAATGAAGACAGCCCTTGCAAACAACAAATGAAGGTTTTAAGGACACTTTATGTCCTTGGGCAAACTTCTTGGTTTTTTCCTGAATAGGCATTAGACTTTGAGGCACACATATTTTAGTTTAATGTTCAGTTCACAATATCAAAATTTTTCCTCAGTCGTGCTTAAATACTGGTTCATCTTTATTATGCATCATGAGGGAAAAAAACTTTTCAGGGTCTCTTGTAGTCTTTCTATATCCCTGTCATGAAGTTTGGTGGCCGTGATCACTCCTCATCCTACAAACGTGTCCGTGTCCCCAGGCTCCACCTGCTCCTGGGATCTCCTCCTTCCTCTCTGACTACACCCTGATGAAGTGCTTCTTGCATGGTTTGCCCTTGACTCTGTTCTCTTTATTCACCAGAGGTCCTCAAAGTGTCATCCGGACCCACATTCAATCCACCTCCTGTGGGGCTGAGGGGACTGAGAACAGGCTCAAGCAGACCTTAAATGACACAAAGCCACCTGGTGACCAATTTCCCCCTGCTAGGTCAGACCAAGGTTTAGTGGGTGACCATCTAGGACAGGGCTTCTAGTGGCACATCTCTCCTAGGTTTCCTATCACGATCTTTTAGGAAGGCTCCTACCAGCCAATATGTGCCGTGCCCTCTGTTCCCTTCTCCCTCCTCTATGATCGGTGACCTCATCTCTCTGCATGGTTGGCCTTGACCTTCACAGCTCTTAGGTATTTAGGCACCTGTGCCCCAAGGTCACCGGGAAGGAACACACGGCCCCACCTCTCTGTGTCTGCGGGCAGAGAGTGAACATGGGGTCAGGTGGGCCAACACTCACCAGTGATGACCATCCTACCACTCTCTCATTCTTGCCAACACTTGGTATTACTCACCTTCTCTTTTGGCCAATGGACCATGTATGCAGTAATTTTTCATTGTTGTTCTAATTTGCATATCTTTGATTACTAATGTGGTTCGAGCATCCTCTCAAACACTCCTTAGTGCAAAACAAAAAGTTTTCTACTCAGTAAATTGTCTGGTCATTGTCCTTTGCCCATTCTTCAGTGGGCTGCATCTTAGCTGCTTGACTTGGCCCAGGGGCCCTCGGGAGGGGAAAATCAGCCCAGCCCAGGGTTACCTCCACCCACAAAAACAGCTTCCATCGGAGGGAGCTGCAGCCCTGTTTGGACACTCGGCTTCCTGAACTTTCTCACCCACATGTGCTTAGAAAAGTAAGTAGCTCTAAGCCAGGATAAAGGATATTTAAGACCCAGAAGCTCAATGACCAAGGTACTACATTAGGGAACAGTTTCTCTGGTGGGTGGCCTTCCTGGGAGGAAAGAGGCCAAGTTCCAGAGTTTATTTAGCCCCTGTCAGGAAAGGCTTAAGGATTATTCTGGGAGACACCAAAGTGGGAGTGGAAAGGGTCGTAGAAAGGCCTTGAGTACCAAAGGCTCCTTGTGTCTGCACAGGCCCCTCACCTATGGAATGAGGTGGATTATGGGAGGATATTTACCACTCTGCAGAATACAGGCTACACTTCCCTTACCTGTGCTGGCAGGATTGAACCTTCAAAGATGGAGCTTCCACCAAGGAGGATCAGGGACTGTGAAGCCTTTCACACTAAACCCGTAGCTGTTCCTCTGCACTTTGGGAGCACAAACAATGCACATGTGCACAGGCATGCCTCATTCTAGTATGCTTTGCTTAATTACACTTTGCAGATGTGGCAATTTCTACAAATGGAAGGTTTGCAGCAACCCTACTGCTGTTTTTCCAACAGCATTTGCTAACTTTGTGTCTCTGTGTCACATCTTGGTAAGTCACAAAATTCCACTTTCTGATTATTATTCCATTTGTTATGGTGATCTGTGGTCAGTGATTACAACTTGCTGAAAGTTCAGATGATGCTTAGCGTTTTCAACAATGAAGTATTTTTTAATTAAGTCATGTGCATTCTCTTTTTAGACATAATGCTATTGCGTGCTTAATAGACGACAGCACAGTGTAAACATAACTTATATGCACTGAGAAACTGAAAACCTCATTCAACTCACTTAATTGCTATGTTTACTTTATTGCCATGGTCTGGAACCGAACCCACAATATTTCTGAGATATGCCTATAGACGTGTGTGTTTTGTGGGACATTTAATGTTAATTATCTTATGTGTGTGTATACCCCCATATACTTGTGTGTGGATGAGTGTGTGTGTGTGTGTGTGTGTGTGTGTGGATCTGCTAATATACACATAAGTGTCTGAGTGAACATGATTGAGCACAAGTGCTAGTGTGCACATGTATGCACAATTCTTATACAGGACATGGCCTCGAGGCACAACATACTGTGAAAAATGAAGAATAAAGAGAGTTCTCAAGAAAAAAAAGAAAAAGGGGCACCTGGGTGGCTCAGTAGGTTAAGCATCGGACTTCAACTCAGGTCATGATCTCATGGTTCATGAGTTTGAGCCCCACATCGGGCTTGCTGCTGTCAGCACAGAGCCCCCTTCAGATCCTCTGTCTCCCTCTCTCTCTGCCCCTCCCCTGCTGGTTCTCTCTCTCTCTGCCTCTCAAAATACATAAATAAACTTTAAAAGAAAAAAAAGGAATTGCTACGGGCCAAAAGTTTTGTCCCCCATAATTCATATGTTGAAATCTGACCCTCCAAAGGGATGATATTAGGATATGAGACCTTTGGGGTGATTCGATCATGAGGGTGGAACCCTCATGAATGGGATTAGTGCCTTATCCAAGAGACCGTAGAGAGATCCCTTGCACCTTCCACCATGTGAGGACACAGAGAAAAGATGGTTGTCTTTGAACCAGGAAGCAGGCCCTCACCAGATCAGGTGGATCTCGGACTTCCCAGCCTCCAGAACCATGAGAAATAATTGTTGTTTAAGCCATTCAACCTATGGTATTTTTGTCATAGCAGCCAGAGCTAGGACAGGAACTGAAAGAATTAAAATTGGGTCTCTGCTTTCTCCTCTTCTTCAGTGGTTCCTTCTCTGACTTTCAGCACATGGGAACTCAAAAAGGTTTGAAAAATCTCTGAGTTGGAAAGAGCCATCTAATATTGGGAGCCCTTCTGCAGTATCCCCAGCAAGAAACTGTCGTCTCTCTAAACACTCCTGATGCGGTCCTGTGCTCACTGCCACGCCAGGGAATACAATCTCATCACCAGGTAGCTCTGGTCACTGGAAATACCTTCCTCATATCACCTGAAATCAGTATCCCTGTAAGTCCCACTCACTGATACAGCTTCTCTCTGACAGGTTTCTCAAAGTAAGTCTCTCTTCTCTGCGCCAGCCCTAGCATGGTCTCTTGAAATACGAGCCCCAGGGCTGAACATGACTCTCCAGACTCAGCCAGAGCAGAGTAGGCAGGACAGATGAGAAGTATTTACCATGCCCAAAACAAGATAGAGATAGGAACTGATATCTAGAAAATTCTGAGAACCCCTGCAAACCAATGCTATATATAGATAGATAGATAGATAGATAGGTAGATAGATAGATAGATATAGATAGATATAGTTATATAGATATATATAGTTATATAGATATATAGTTTTATATAGTTATATAGATATATAGTTATATAGTTATATTACTATATATATATTACTATATATCACAATAATAGAATAGGCAAAGGATAACAAGCAGACAACTCAGGAGGCTAGGGAATATTTGAAAAGATATTCAACCCACATGAGTAATCAAATAAATACAAATTCAAATGACAATGCAAGATTATTTTATATGTGTTAGACTGGCAAAAAGAGAAGCTGAGTAACACCAAGTGGCAGCAGAGCTGTGGGAATGGTAGAGCTCTCGCCACTGGTAAGCATGTCAAACACTGAGCCCAGGTCAGATGCGGCCATGATGCCCTCTGACCAGCAGACCCTTGCCTGGGTATACATCCCAAATGCATTCTCATATGGGTCTTTAGGTACACGTGCAGGGGCATTTATATAGTTGTTTTGTGATTGCAGGCAATGGGAGAATGTGTTTCAGGTAGAGGACGCCACATACACAAAGCTCCCAAGGCTCCAGAGGGGGCTTGGCCTCTGCTCCGACAGTCTGGCCATTATTTTGAAGATAATGAAGAAAATGGCAAGTCCTGGAAAATGCAGCATATCCACCTCTGTGTTGGCTGTGAGTCCCCAGGAGGGCCCCAGAAGAGACGGAACGTGGCCAGCATACAAGGGACCGGCCATGGGAACTAACAAAAGCCAGAGGTATTTTCTTGTCAACCTTGAGCGGCAAGACAGCAGACATAGCAGAGAATAGCTAAAGCCGTTGCAAGAACGAATTTCCTTTGAAACAGCACAAATGAAAAACAAAATCCTCTTAACCCAGTGACGGCTCCTGATAGAATAAAGCGCTTTCTCTGAAACGACCCCCAAATTAGCAAAACCATAATTAGGATTACTAAATGAATACATCAGAATTCCATAGAGAAAATATTTACTCAGGCAAAACCTCCTCAATTCAATAGCTCTTTCAATTAATTTTTTTCTAAAGTTTTGGATTTCCACAGACTAATCTGCGGGTATTTAGAAGGATTTGTCAACCACTTGCCAAGTAGTTAAAAAGTGTGAAAAGTCTTTGCCAGGAAGCTCTTTGGGGACCTTTGCAAGAACATACAGAGGGGAGTGAGGTGTCCGAAAAGGCCTCCCTGCAGCCAGAAGGACACTTCTCTCTCCACCGCTGGTTCACCCCCCACTGGAATAGACCTGACTAATGGTCCTGAGTAGCCTAGGATTGTCCAACGCCCTGGAGGACGTGAGAGCCCAAGTGCTGGTTGCCCCTGCAGGAGGCTTCCTGGCTATAGAACCTGGGGCTCCATTGGAGGGAGCTAATGAATGATTGGAGCTTACAGGGATTACACGATGAAGACGGACAGAGCTACGTTGCATTGAACGTGATACTCAATCAAGCCTGGGCCACATGCAGCACTGAGAGCTACTGGATTACCCTAAGATTTTGATCAGAATATCTGGGAGAACCTCTGGTGTGGGAGGTAAGGAAGGCCCTACCCAGAGCCCTAACCCACTTACCAGCATCATCTCCCACCTCTCTGTTCCTCACCCCTCCCAACATCTCAGACATATTCTCCACCCACACGGATCTCTCCCTCCCCTTCCAAACACATCTTTTGCCCTGGTTGTGCCCTTACTTTAAATGTTCTTTTCCTTAAAGAAGGGAATGGCCAGAATGGAGACCACAGCATAGAGGTACCCAGAGCTCCCCGTAACCCTGAACCTGGGCCTGGCGCTCTCCCACTGGGAGCCTGTGGCCCACCCCTCACCAACCTTGCGTCACTCTCTCTCCAAAGAAAATCCACTGCACAAAGCATTGGAGTCACAAAGGCATTTTGTTCTGAAGTTTTGACAAGGGAGACAGAGGATCACATGGCAGAGCACACAGCAAACTCGACGAAAATTTTAGTTACACATGCCCACTTTCCCTGCAAGTTTCTTCTCGGCCACACACATTCCTCCCACCCACCACGGCACTTGACCTTTCTCCAGGAAGCTTCTGTCTCTGCTCCCACCACCTCCTATATGTACATATTTCCTTTTCTTTCTGCAGAGCAATTTAACCCATCCCTGACTTGCTTCCAGTTTTGCAGGCCCCCTCCCGGGACCCCCTTGACAGTCTTTGTGCTCTATCTCCTTTAGAAGGCAGGGGGCAGTTGTAAATAACAAATGATACTTTCCCACATCACGCCTTTTCCCCTTGTGAACAAGTACCAGAACTCCATGAGGAGCACAGTTCGAGGCCTGGCTAAGGATGAGTGAATAGCTTTAGGGGGCTCTCAGGCCACGGGATCTTCCCAGAGCCAGCGGAGCTTTGCTCTCCAGGCAGACATGAAGCCGCCCTGAGGTCCTTCTGAAAACCTTAGCAGGGGCAGTTCTACCCAGAAGTGGCTCAGGCCTCACCCGACCATCAGAATCAGAGGCCCAGACTAAAGTAAGAAAGTGAAATGATTGATCTTCACAGGAAAAGATGCCCGTACAGCAATCACCTGAGGGCAGTTTCTGTAAAATCTAAAGTCACAGGACATTCCAACTGGGGGGTCACTGGGCTCCCACATGCCTTGGGAAAAGGAGACAACCACATCCTTCCTCTTCTCATCAAGGTTTGCCTACCCATTTCCAGCTGGGAAAGCTGGGGTTGCCATGCCAATCCAAGTCAGGTTACACATTCCCCCCAAAATAGCTGTTTTCCACAGGGGTGGGCCTGAAAGCTGTTGGTGGTAGAACTGAGCTGAGTCTTCAGTATCTGTTTGTATCCACACGTGTTCCTGGGCAGGGGGGACGGAAATAATTATCCCTCTCCCTCGATGGAGCAAAGTAAAAAAAGCACATCCAATGCACTGGGGAAGCCCCAGCCAGATGTCTCATTTCAAAACCCCTAGGAGAGGCTCACCTTAATGGCACACGAATATAAACCTGTGACTTGGGGTCCCCTGGGGCTGGGATGGGGGTGGGGAGCACTGGTTAGTGTCCTGGCTGGTGGGGAGTGGCTGTATTTCTGATGTGCCAGCAAGGGGCAGCAGTGAGCAGGAACCAGGAGTAGTTTGTAGGCTGCCTGCATCCCTGGAAACTGGAAACACCAACAGTGAAACCCTTGGAAGGATTGGACTTCCTGCTACTCAGATTGGTGGGGGTGTAGAGCCTTCATACATTGAGATATTTTTCTTTGGGAGCATTTTACCTGCAGACTCCACCAAGTGGGATGTTGTCAGATATGTATATAGATACTTACACTGATTAGGATATGCAGCTGACAGGTTGTACTTTCCAAAGATGGCCACCTCAATATCCCCCATCCCACACGCCCTTCTGTGGAGTAACCCTGCCACACCCCTATCAGGAGGTGGAGATTTGTTCCGTCTTGTATCTGAGCTGTCCAATGTCTGCCTCAACCAACAGAATACAGCAGAAGTGATGTTGTACCAGTTCTGGGCATAGCTTTTAACTGTCCTTGTAGTTTCTGCTTCCTGCCTCTCAGGACCATCACTCTTGAGATTATCCCTTTCAGAATGCAGCTTCTATATTGATTGTGTTTTCTCGTTTTCTATATTCTGAATGCTCTGGCATTTGATCCTGGAGGGACTGCCCCTCCTAGGATTAGTTCATTTCTAGAGCCTCCATCATGAGTGTGGCTTTGATATACAAACCAAACTATCCAGAGCCCACACTTCCCCAACCACCCCATTTATCAAATTCCCACACACCAAGCCAATATTCCCCCTGCCTTAAGTCACCACAGAGCCAAGTATCAGACAACAAAGGACCACCCTTATAGCCAGAGACTGAAATTATTCAAAGTATCCAATCCTAAACTTACTCAGCATATCTACCCTGCCTTCCCATGCAAGTCCCAGGAAAGGCTCTGGACCACACTCTCCTCTCCCTCCTTTCTGTCTCCCCACTGATCCTAGTGCTTTTTTGTATGACTTTGCATGGCATGCTGTGCCTCCTGTTTCTAGGGATCTAGAGTGAGTGTAAACTCTTTCTTCCATAACAGTCATTCCCGTGTCTGCATGTCCTACTGTATCTGATTAACACAAATCCTGGGTACGTTTTAGAATAGCCACCATTGCTGGGAGAAGCCCAAGCCACATGGAGAGGGCACGCAAAGGCCCCATCTGAGCTCCCTGACAAAAGCCTGTGTCAGCTGCCAACCACGTTAAGTGAGCCCTCTTGGACATTCAGCACAGAAAACCACAGCTCCAGCCAACTTCCGGCGGCAACTACAAAAGAGACCCCCAGTGAGAACCACTGAGCTGAGTCCAATCAACCCACAGAATGGTAAATGGTGTTTTGGATCACTCTGTTTTGAGGGTGATTTGACACATAGCAGTAGAGAACCAGGACATGCATGATACTCCTTCACCGAAGGATCAGTTCCTATAACAAGAAGTTCCCACGAATGGTA
Organism: Acinonyx jubatus; assembly: GCF_027475565.1. Classification (NCBI taxonomy): domain Eukaryota; kingdom Metazoa; phylum Chordata; class Mammalia; order Carnivora; family Felidae; genus Acinonyx; species Acinonyx jubatus. The sequence continues at coordinate 32,526,611 of NC_069386.1, forward strand.
CTGTAGCTCATTGCTACTCAGAGCTTGGGCACCGCCTAGAAGCCCATTACAAATGCAGAATTTCAACCCCATCTCAAATTTATGAAGCCAGAGTCTGCATTTTAACAAGAGCCCCTGATGAATCAAATGCACATTAAAGCTTAAGAAGCACTGCTGTGGCCAATATTGACTATACTCTGCCTAGCTCTCCTTAAATCCTTTAAATAGTTCTCTGTGCCCTTCTCCCACCTTTCGTCTAGGTGTTTTTATTCCAAGACCTTGCTCTTGTGATCTTTAGACTATTGCCCTTGGGTTACTGCGGTTGCTTTGCCTATACATGCAGACAGCCAGAAGAGTCTGAGAATTTATGCCCCTGGATAGCCCACACAATGACTGACTAGTATGGCAGTATGAAAGCTCAGCTCTTTTGCCTCAAGGTGGAAAAAATTTTAAGGTATCATTTTCTCCAGAGCTGTCCGGGATTAGTATGGGACTTGGACTCTGCCTGAAATGTCAACCTTGCTCCACTTGCCCCTCTTCCTGTGCTGCTTCCCCCACTCCTTTTCCAATTTCTCTTAAGGACTCTTCCTTGATAAACCTTCTGCACGTGAACCCTCCTCTAGGATCTGCAACGGGTATCTAAGACAGCATTGCCCTATCACATCCTCATCACACAGACAGTAGACATTGGCTAACATATCAGGATAGGATTAGGTGGAGGGGAAAGGAAGGAAAAGGAGATGATAAGTATAGACAACTCTCTTGAAAAGCTTTGTGATAGAGAGGAACTAAAAAATAATGCTGTGATTGGAGAGATATGGAAGTTGTGTTAATTATATTTCTATATATATAACCATTATTCCAAGACTTAGCAGCTTAAAACAACAAACATTTGTTATCTCACACAGTTTCAGAGAGTCAGGAATTACTCAGGGTGGTCCCACTCAGAGTCCATCATGAGACTGCAGTCATTATGTCGACCAGGGCTGCAGCCTCATCCGAAGGTTTGGTGAGGGCTGAAGGACCTGCTTCCAAACTCATTCACGTGGCTGCTGGCCAGTGGCTTCAATTCCTCTCCACTTGGGCCCCTCCATAGAGTTGCTTATGGCATTGCTTCCCCTAGGGGGAGTGATGAGAGAGACAGGTATTTGTAAATGCACAGCACGGCTTGGCAAGGACACACTGTTAACAGCTGGCAAAAATCCTTAACTCTTAGGAGGAGGATGGAGGAGCATAGGACTGTAGGGATGGTGAATACAGACTTCCACTTTATATATTTCTGAATTCCTTTTGTAATCTTAAAACATTAAAGGAGAAAGCTTAAGTGAATCACCAGTAGCTTGTAATGCATATAACTAAGCCTGTTGCAAAAATATCTACAAGAAGGAGAAATGAGAAGGAGAGAAAATTTGAACTGAGTCATAAAAAATATGTAAGTGGTAAAAAAAAATACAGATAATTTTAGAGGCATGTATCTGTCCTATGTAGGATTGCTGGAAGTGTTAATAAGCTCTGGAATTGCTGCTGACCCCAGGTGGGTGGGAATTCCTACCTCCACGAAGAAAGCCCAGAGCATTCTGGGAACCTTCTTTCCCTTTCCATTTGCTCTGCCCACCATGGTGGGACAACAACTCTGACCGGCTCTACATGGCCCTCTTTCACCAGCTGCCTATCTGGGGCCTGACAATAGGCTTTCTGGTCTGATCTTAATGAACATCTCAAAATCAGTTATCTCCTGCTTCCTACAACATGCATGACCATTTGCTGTGGATGCAGCATCCTGACTCCTCCAGCAGAGACAAGTGAAACAATTCATCCCCAGGTTCTAGCATCAGCCCCTAAGAGGAAGGACAGGTGAGCAGATTTCTTAACCCCAGAAATGCACCCGCCATGTGCAGGTGGCCCTGCCAGAGAAGTAGCCATATCCTCCCAGTTCAGGGGGCAAATGAGCCTGACTCCCTCTCCCAACAGTCTCTGGAGCTGGAGAGGTCCTGGCTGTGTCAAATGCAACATCACACTCTCAGCACTGCCCTTGGCTCAGAAGCCTCTGCTCTAAGTATGTCTTTCAAGGTCCCTCATCATAAACCGATGGGGGTGACTCAGGGAGAAGCAGGGGTTGCAGAGGCTTGTGGAGATGGAGAAACCTTGGGGATCTGCACATGCGTTGGGACAACGAAAGAACAGAGGACTTGATGCCCTAACACGAGAGCCGCATGACAGAGGGGGAAGTACTCAAACCAAGGCGGAAAAAGACAGTGGGGTAGGATTCAGGCTGGTGGTTTCTGGTAACTTCTTGGAGGCCAGAGGGGTCCCTACCCAGCTTCTGGGACTTTGAGCAGCACGGTAAGAAGTGTGGTCTGTGGACTAGTGCCAGTCCACAAATGGTCTGTTACTAGAGTCTTAATGAGTTACACACAGAAACTGAGAGTAATTTTATATCTGTCGAACCTTTAAAACTTTAGCCTTGTATTTTGTATGGATTTTTGTAAATCCATTTTTCTAGTGATTTGTTTTTATTGGATTCGTACAAAAGAATTGGTCTGGATTGGATCGGAAAATTGAAAACCGATCGTGCACCACAGCAAATTTGTGAAGTCCTCCCATAGAAGGTCCCACATATCATGAATACTCCAAAAATAAATTGATTAAGGAGCACACAGGATCTGTTGCTCAGCACTGGCTTAATGCAGCCTGCAGCCTAAACACCGGCTCCAGTGATGACACCGTTCAGGCCCTTGTGAAACACCACTCCTGGTCTTTTGCCCCATGCCCTCAACACAAAAAGCAACTGTTGTCTGAATATCACAAAGGTTTCTGAGCTGTGCTTCTGCCAACAGTGGAGACAGACACAGCTTCAGAGTAAGAGGAAGGTTTGAGTGGCAGAAGCACTTAAGTAAGAAAAAAGACAAATTAATTAACTTGTCAAATCCTTTTTCTCAGATAACATGAATGCAATAGTTTCTTAGAGAGTGGAGTAGCATTTCCCAGTAGGGTACACGTCCATTTTCATGCTTCTCTGTGTGCTCCAATTCATGGTCCAGAGCGTACTCACAAATTAGTGTGGTATTGACAGGTGTGTATGGTGGCTGAGGAACGTCTTGCCATATTAACACTTTACCTCTGTATAAACATAAATATGGATATAGCGTGTGTAACTAATTCTTCACATCACAGCATCAATCTGGATATTACTTTAAGACCTGGTGAAATTTACAGTATAGGAGGTAGAAATTTATATTGTGAAATTTAAATATTTTGTGAGATTTGGGGCAATCGTGATCAATTTACCTTATGGAACTCCATTAACACATTGGAACAGGCTATGTACAATTCATGATTCATTTCCAAATTTAAATGCTGGTTTTAAGATTTTTTTTTTTGGTGACAATATCCCACTTCTTTCTGAAGCTTTCTCTAAATAGAAATTAATTTTTTTAATTACCTAAGAATTATGACTCAGAAAAGATAATCTAATTTGGCCTCATCATCAAAGAACATAAATGGTGCAAAAATCTTGATTGTAACAATGTTGCAATAAGGAGGGCAAGAAAAATTAAGTTAATAAACGGATACATAATAATTTGTGAATTACGTGGATCTTGATTTTATTGCTCATTTACACATCAGCAGCCAATCAACAGAATATCAAAATATGTTCAAAAATAATTAAATTCTATCTCCTTTACTGCTTTGCCTACTTTTATTTATATAAAAATCATAATGTTACATTAAAAAATGTTTTCTTTTTTTTTTTTATCTCATGAGGGCATGTTTTTTAAGGCAGGAGGATAAAATATTTTTACCTAAGAGTTTATTGGCTTGGCTTATAACTTTAAATATTGACACACCGACTATGTGGGCCTCCATTTAGGGTAGAGGTCTGTTTAGAGCTGCCTTCCTAAGGTAAGCCAGAGCCCCCCCCCCCCCCCCGCCCCGCCAACCGACAGCTTACTGGAGTTTAGCAAGTTTCCCCCACATTAAAAAAAATTTTTTTTTAACATTTATTTATTATTGAGAGACAGAGCGTGAGCAGGGAAGGGCAGACAGAATCTGAAGCGGCTCCAGGCTCTGAGCTGTCAGCAGAGAGCCCGACGTGGGGCTCGAACTCATACACCGTCGTGATATAATGACCTGAGCCGAAGTCGGACGCTTAACCGACTGAGCCACCCAGGCGCCCCTCCCCCACATTTTAATTCACTTAAGACAGAGAGCCTCAGGTGGATGGAGATGTGGCTTGACCACAAACATCAGAAGGGAGACATGGTTTTTAGAAATAATTATTTGCAATTGATCCCTTCAATTAGTAGGAAATTTTTGCCTGACTTTGGCTTTAAAAAGCCACCATAGGTTTGACTGGCAGTGAATGTAAGAGCCACCCTCGTGGTCCTCCTTTGTTGGTGTCCCTTCTTTGATCCTGAAGGCCCTGCCAAGAGGGGCTGTAGGAATGCCTCTGTCCCAGGCGATCACTTCTCCAAATTCTGCTATGTAATCAGTGCTGCTGGCTACGGGCAGGAGGAACAGGGCTTCTAATCGTCCACAACTGCCTCCCAGTCCAGTGCCCCAGGTGGAGACATCCTGTGGACTGAAAAGATTGCAGCTTACCCCAGGCCTCTGGACTATGAGCCCTAAGGGAGAGCACAGTCATTTACACCATTTCCTGCTGAGAAGCATTTGCTTTGTTTCCGGGCTGAGTGTCTCTGTGCGCACGTGTGTGTGTATCTGCACGCACACGCATCATGCATGCACCTCTACGATCAATGCTGCAATAAACACCCTTGTACACGAGCCTTTAGGTAGATGCTTTTATTTCTCTGGAATAGATTCCCAGGAGTGGGATTGCAAGGTCAAAGGGCATATGTATTTTTAATTTTAATGGATTTTTCCAGATTGATTTCCAAAATGGCTGTAATAATTTACATCTCCGCCAGCAATGATTAAGAGCACACTTTTTCCCCCACATAAAACAGATGTAGAAGCTCTTTTTAATTTTTCCAGCCTGGAGGGTGCAAACTGGTATCTTATTATTACTTTAATTTACATTCTCCTGAATTCTAATGAATTTGAGCATCTTTCTATACAGTTGGATATTTTCCTTCTCTGAATTGCCTATTCATATCATTTTGTCTACTTCTCTATTGGGTTGTTTATCTTACCAATTGATAGCTCTTTGCATATTACAGCTTTTAACCTTTGTCTATCATCTGCATTGCAAATATTTTTTTGCCAAATCTATTGCTTGTCTTTTGACATTGCTTGAAGTATCTTTTGCCATAAAAATGCTTCCATATATATATGGAAACATCTATCACTTAGATCTCCAAAATTTCCAACTTTGGTTGAGAAGGTCTACAACCTTAGTTTATAAGAGACCTATCTGCCAAAATTTTTTATTAAAGTATAACATACTTATGAAATAGTGCCTATATTTTTATGGATCCATGATTTTTCACAAAGGTGAACACACTCATGTAGCCAGGACCCAGATCAAGAAACATAACATCTCCAGCATCCTAAGAGCTCCTTTGTGTCTCCTTCCAGTCACTCCCCTTCCAAAAAATTAACCTCTACCCTGACCTCTAACATCATAGGTTAATGTTTAAACTTTATTCAAATGAATCATCCATATGTACCCATTTGTGTCTAGCTTCAACTCATATTATGTTTGTGAGATTCATTCATGTAATTCATTCATTCTCATTGCTCTGCTGTATTCCTTTATATAAGTATACCACACTTTATTTGTTTTACTGGGGTTTTTTTGTTTCACTATTTTTTAAATTTGTTTTGGGCATGTGGTTTGCTTCCAATTTGGGGCTATTACAAATACTGGTGCTATGAACATCCTCGCACATATTTTTGGTGAATTTATGTCTGTATTTCTGTTATATGGAATTTATGTCCGTATTTCTGTTGTATATTTACCCAAGAGCATAATTTTGGGGACACAGGGTATGTGTATGCTCAGGTTTGTAGACACTGCCAGTTTTCCAAAGTGGATGTACCAATTACACTCACATCATAATGTAAGAAACATCTAGTTGCTCCATATCCACCCAGTACTTGGTAGCATCTGACTTTTTCACCAGCCATTCTAGTGGGTATATAATAGTATTGCATCATGATTTGTCTTGCCAAATTTTTTAATATTTTATTTTTTACATTTTAAGCCCTTAGCCCATCTGGAATTTTATTTTTTTATATGATACAGTAGGAGTCCACTTTGACTCTCTCTATTCCAGACAATAGGCAGATATGTCAGATTAGATAATACATCCTTTGCCCTGATAACGCCTTGAGGCATAAGTAGTCAGGTGGAGAGTGGAGTGGGGCGAGCACTCCAGGCTGATGGAGCCATGTGAACAAAGGCACAAGGCATGAAGGAGCAAAGATGTGGTTAAAGTTAAAAGTGAAAGTGCCTGGCTGGCTCAGTCAGTAGAGCATGCGACTCTTGATCCCAAAGTTGTAAGTTCAAGCCCCATGTTGGGTGTAGAGATTACTTAAAAACACAATCTTCAAAAAAAGCGTATAGCAGCGAGTGACACAGGAGGGTAGGCAGAGCCAGATCTTACCATTCTCGCACGAGTACATGGGTACAAGGTTGCTGTTGAATGGGCACACCAAAGGAAGAATGACCCTCTCGATTCTGATGTTTGGGGATGTTCTTTGAGATGTTCATTCTGAAAAGTGTGATTCTCAAACTCTTACTTTCAGGGGGATGTTGACTGAGGTACTTATTAAGATCCATTACATATATTATTTAATTTAATCCTCACAATAACGTCACAAGGTGGCCACCATTAACCTCATGAGATGAGGGCATGAGGCTCAGAGAAATCAAGTGACTGGCCCTCAACCACACAGCTACTAAGTAGCAGAACTCAGTTTGGAACCCAGGTCCGTCTCCTTCCTGAGTTCCTTCTCTTTCTCCCAGATCCACTGCTGGTGCTGCCAGTGGACAGTGAATCAAGCTTCCAGCCACTTCCTAAACAATGGAGCAGGTTACAAAGCAGAGACTTATCGTTACTTCAGCCTCGGCCAACAGAACCTGCTGGTGGCTGTTTTCTCTTCCCCAGTCATGCTGAGTGGTGGTTTCTTGAGAAACAGAGTCACTGTTCCAGGCAGCAATGGCCTCTTCTGCTGAAAGGTTTGCAGAGTCAGACCAGGGTGGCTACTTTGGGGCCCATGGACAAGTTCATGGGTCTGTGGAGAGGAAGGGAATAGCACCCCAGCAAAAGCAGATAGGGCAGGAGAGACAGAGTACGAGGTTGCTACTGTCCTCAGTCCTTTTCTCATTAGCAGTGCTAGAAGGTCCAGCTGCTCTTCTTCTCCAACTGGGAGAGACCTCTGTGTCCCACATGAATCCCCTGGAAACCTGTGCCATTGTGAGCTCTCTGCTCCCCCTGCAGCCAAGGAGACGTGAACACTCACCGGCATGGACACACAGGCACTCAAACATCTTGCACACAGACACACAGAGGGAACACACAAGCTCCACACTGACATAGAGCACAAACACCCACTTCCATAGAATCTGCCTCCTGGAATGTGAGATCCTGGGGAACCAAGCTAGCTCAAGAGTTTTCAAATTATGCCATGTGACTTATTCTGCAGAGGAAGGTCACATAAACAGTGAAGCAATTTCTCATCAAGGGGAAGATTTTTAACTGCTAGAGATAATTGTAGAAAAGTACACTGAAATGATGAGGGGCCATTTCCCTCTATCAGATCGACAAAGATTTAAAAGTCTGATAATACCCACTCTTGGTGGAGATGTAAAGATACGCCATTTGGCTAGGAAAAAATAAATGATTACAACTTTGGGGGAAGGTAACTTGGCAATATATATCAAAATGTTTAAATGCACCTGTCCTTCAACGCAGTGATTCCACTCCTAAAATTTTATAGATCAATAGACAGATATAGATATATCAGGGCGCCTGGGTGGCTCGGTTGGTTAAGTGTCCGACTTCAGCCCAGGTCGTGATCTCATGGTTCGTGAGTTCGAGCCCCGCGTCAGGCTCTGTGCTGACAGCTCAGAGCCTGGAGCCTGCTTCGGATTCTGTGTGCCCCTCTCTTTCTGCCCCTCCCCTGCTCATGCCCTGTCTATAAAAATAAAAAGATATAGATGTATCACCACACAAAAGTACTGATTAAGGAAGCTCATGGAAGCATTTGTTTATAATACCAAAAAACTGGAAAACAACTAAAAAATATCCATTAATAGATAGCAGGCCAAATAAGTTGAAGGTAACTATACCATGGAATACAACTAAGCCACTTAAAATGATTAGGTGGGCCTCTATGTCCACAGTATATTTTTAATTGGAAAAAAAAAAAAGTAAGTACAGAAGAGCAAATTGTTTTTATGTCATCTGTGTTTTAAAAACCACATGTTTGTATATGTGAAGAGGGTGTCTTCTGAGGTATGCAAAAATCTTTCATAGTACGTAGCTCTGGAATTGAAAGGAGAGAAGGAAAAGGGAGAAGAGAAGGAAGACTAATTTTTATTTAGTAACCTTATGTACTTCCCCACAATTTTACAATGAGCATGTATTAACTGTATAGTAAATGATTTTAACTGAGATTTAAAATGTATACATATACATGGCACAAAAACAGACACTAAGATCAATGGAACAGAATAGAGAACACAGAAATGGACCCAGAAACATATGGCCAGCTAATCTTTGACAAAGCAGGAAAGAATATCCAATGGAATAAAGACAGTCTCTTCAGCAACTGGTGCTGGGAAAACTGGACAGCAACATGCAGAAGAATGAACCTGGACCACTTTCTTACATCATACACAAAATAAAATGTATAAAAGACCTGAACATAAGACAGGAAGTCATCAAAATCCTTAAGGAGAAAGCAGGCAAAAACCTCTTTGACCTTGGCCTCAGCAACTTCTTACTCAACACGTCTCCAGAGTCAAGGGAAACCAAAGCAAAAATGAACTATTGGGACCTCATCAAAATAAAAAGCTTCTGCACAGCAAAGGAAACAATCAGCAAAACTAAAAGGCAACCAACAGAATGGGAGAAGATATTTACAAATGACATATCAGATAAAGGGTTAATATCCAAAATCTATCAAGAATTTATCAAACTCAACACCCAAAAAACAAATAACCCAGTGAAGAAATGGGCAAAAGACATGAATAGACACTTCTCCAAAGAAGACATCCAGATGGCCAACTGACACATGAAAAAATGCTCAACATCACTCATCATCCAGGAAATACAAATCAAAACCACAATGAGATACCACCTCACACCTGTCAGAATGGCTAACATTAACAAGTCAGGCAACAACAGATGTTGGCGAGGATGCGGAGAAAGAGGATCTCTTTTGTGTTGCTGGTGGGAATGCAAACTGATGCAGCCACTCTGGAAAACTGTATGGAGGTTCCTCAAAAAGCTAAAAATAGAACTACCCTACGACCCAGCAATTGCACTACTAGATATTTATCCAAGGGATACGGGTATGTTGTTTCGAAGGGGCACATGCACCCCAATGTTTATAGCAGCACTGTCAGCAATAGCCAAAGTATGGAAAGAGCCCAAATGTCCATCGATGGATGAATGGATAAAGAAGATGTGGTATACATATACACAATGGAGTATCACTCGGCAATCATAAAGAATGAAGTCTTGCCATTTTGCAACTACGTGGTTGGAACTAGAGGGTATTATGCTAAGCAAAATTAGAGAAAGACAAATATCATATGACTTCACTCATATGAGGACTTTAAGAGACAAAACAGATGAATATAAGAAAAGGGAAGCAAAAATAATATAAAAACAGGGAGGTGACAAAACATGAGACTTAAATATAGAGAAAAAACAGGGTTGCTGGAGGGGTTGTGGGTGGGGGATGGGCTAAATGGGTAAGGGGCACTAAGCAATCTACTCCTGAAATCATTGTTGCACCATTTGCAAATTAACTTTAATGTAAATTATAAAAAATAAATTCTAGAAAGTAAAATATATATATATGTATATATACACATATATACATAAACACACACACACACACACACACACACACACACACACACGGATTTCCTGCAAGATTTCACTTAGAAAAAGAGTTGCACTACTAAAAACTTTGGAAAATCTTTATGCAACCCAACCCTATTGTACAAATTGCCAGGAAAAAGTGTGAGAGATTTTTGAAATGGGGGTGGGGGAGGGGGAAATGCCCTATTGAATACTGGGCTAGTGTGCCCTTCCAGGCTACCATCTCATTGTCTTTGAGTCTATAAATTGTAGAAAACTGAAAACAATACAAATGATTCATGTTCACCGCAATGCAAATAAATTTTGTCCGGTGGAGGTGTAATTGATCCCCCGCCCCAGGGAAGGAGCCAATTTTGTATCAATTAACAAATTCGTTTCATTATTCCTGATTGATGGTATGCGTGTCCAGCCTTTGTATTGTCCTTTGAACTGATTTTTCAACATATTATTCTCTCACTAACTAAGGAGTTAAAATCTGACACATGGTCATTTCATACTTTTATGAGAGATTTTCCATTTAAACAATTACCTTTTACCAAAGTGGCAATGAAGACCAGTTAAGGAAGAGATTTGCCCAAGGTTAGATGCCTATGGCTGCAAATATAGTATTAATCCCCAGCCCTCAGATTTCTTGGCTATTTTACCTATATCCTCAAGTAACAAGGATTAGAATCTATTCCAGTTCCACTTTAATACTTACTCCATACATTGAGTTAATTTAGAAGATGCTTTCTCACAGTACGTGTACAGTCACACAGGCACAAACACGCAGCCGACATGCTGCACAAACTCCCACAAAGACGCACAACGATTCCTCCCACCCCACCCCCCAACACACACGCACAATTGGCACGCTTCAATTGGGACCTTTAGCAAATTGGCTAAAGGGTGGGAGGTGCAGCATAGCCCCTTCCGAGGACCTGTGCGCTCTGCGGGGAGAAGAGGTGGCTCCTTCGCTTCTAACGATGGGCCCGAGGCGAGTGGCGCTTGCGTGCGGCAATAAGGGGATCGAGTCCCGGTAGGGAAGCAAAGCGCCCATCCCCAGAGACAGCCAAACGCAGGAAGTGGGCCGCACACTCGCGGAAGCAGGCGCCGCCTGGGGCGCCACGCCTTTTGAGCCCTGGGGGAGTCCAGCAAGGCTCCCTGGAGGCGAAGCCTCCCCGCGGAGGTTTGAAAACCCTGGAGCCAAGACTTGGAGCTCTGGACCGCTGGACTGAGCGGGGAGGGGAAAAGCCAAGCGAGGACCTGTTAGGCTGCTGGCGTTTTTGTTGCACGGGAAAAGAAATCCCCCGAGATGAAGACCCAGAGTGGGTCCCGGCCGAACGCCGGGCGGCGCGTTCCTCCCTGGTGGCTCGGCGGCCCCGCCCCCTGCCGCTGCAGCTCGGGCAGTGGGCTCGCGGCTCCCCCTGCAGGCCCGGAGCCTTTCTCCCGGCGTGGCGTGGCTCCCTGGCCCTCGGCCTCCTGCAGGCGCCGGGGCGCTCCCGCAGGCGGGGCTCGGTTTTGTGCACCCCGGAGGCGCCGCATCCACGCGTCTCCATCACCAAGGGAATCCATCCCCGTTCCGCAGATGAGGAAATCAAGGTTCAAAGACAGAGCCTGTGCCACGCAGGGACAAGAGGTGACTCCTTCCATAGGCCCACCCTCATTCGTGCTCTCTTCTCTTGGGGACACCTCCCTTTGCCCTAGAGGGCTTAGATGGGACCACAGACTCAACGGCTTGCTGTGCACGCTACGCGCGCTCTACCCCAGGTTCCTCGGAGCCAGAACAGTCGTCTGGCGCGTACTTCCCGAAGCAGGCTGGGTGGGCTGCGGTGTGGACAGGAGTGCGTGTGGCATGGGGTTACTCAAGGGAAGCCTGAGAACTGCATCGGGCGTGCCCTGGGCTGTAGCCTTTCCACTTGTGTGACTGTCCTTAAGGAGACAAGTAAAGAAACAGAGATTTTGCGATGAGCATGTTCATCTCTCATTGTTTGTAATAGCCAAAACTTGTGAACAGCCTCTCTACCCATAGGTTAAATAGTCTATGCAGCCGTGAAAAATCATGTTAGATAAAAAATGTTGGTGATATATCCAAATGTTCAACTGTATTGTTTTTAGAAAGTTACCAGACAACATATATAATAATAAAATAACATTTCTGTGAAGATGTGTGTCTATGTGCACACATTTAAAAAAATCTGAAAGATGTACACCAAAAAACTAACATTGACCAGTAGGATCAAGGGTGATTTTTTTTTCTGAAGTTTACTTATTTTGAGAGAGAGAGAGAGAGAGAGAGAGAGAGAGAGAAAGTGTGCATTCACAAGCTGGGGAGGGGCAGAGAGAGAGGGAGAGAGAATCCCACACAGGCTCTGCTGAGCGTGCAGAGATCCATGACCCTGAGACCATGACCTGAACCAAAATCAGGGGTCGGAGGCTTAACCAACTTAGCCACCCAGGTGCCCAAAGGGTGATTTTTAAAACACTTCTATCTTTCTGTATTTTCTAAATACATACACACTGATCATGTCTTGTTTTTATGGTGGTGTTTTTTTTTTAAAGCAGAAAAGGCCCAGTGTTCACTTATCCACCCCAGAAAGGACAGAGCAGCTTAAAAAGTTGGCTCAAGGCAGTAGGAAAGGGGATTTATTGGGGCTTTTCTTTTCCCTAACCCCACAGGAATCACGCTTCTGAAGAATAGGACAGTGATGATACATTTTCCAAAGTGTTGATTATAACACAAAGTTTGCAACATTGACCCAATACGGATCAGAAGCTCTGGAAGAAAGATTGCTACTGGGTACTCACATTGTAATGGATAAAGTAACCGACTGATGTGCCAGATTTTTGTTCCAGAAAGTTCACAGACGTAAGTGATGTGGTTCCTTTCTTGTACTAGCTTCATGCAAATTGACTGGAGCACATAAAGCAACACCTGAAATCCACAGCTCCATCGAAGAGGCAGGGGATTTATCTACTCCAACCGGGATTTGCAGCTCTAGGCTGTGCATGGCGAGTAGGTGAAGCCGTCATGTTGACAGATTCAGCTGTGACTGGGAGCAGCGATGACAAAGTAGGCTGTCAGAAAGGAGCACGTCCTCCAGACTCTCCCAGGCAAGGAGACAACATGGAAAACTCTGTTAGGCTTTTTCCTTTCGAAACTTGGCAAAGCAGAATTTGCTGAAAAGTAAGCAGTGCCGTCTGTTTTTAATTTCATTTCTCAAGAAAATCCAGCTAACTTTCATCATGATTTCTTAAGCTTGTGTCTTTTTGGAAATTAACTTTTTAATATAGCTTAACTAAAAATATGTAGATTTGGGGCATAAAAGTAAAATCTGTTTCTTGGATTAGTTTTTCAGTGAAGTGCTATCCACTTTGTATTTTAAAAGTTGTTCTCTATTGTTCTAAATGATAAATAGTGCCAAAAAAAAACTAAAAAAAAAAAACCAAACAAAAAATCATGCATTACAGTTTCAACATCAGAACTGACTTGTTTAAAGAAATCCATTTGCAATAAATGGTGATGAACTCTAATGCCTCTTTAAAAAAAGATTTAGAAATAAATGCTAGAAGTATTAATTTGTTTAAAAAAAAAACATAAGCATGAATGGGGATGGGGGAAATTAGTTGCCTGCTCTTTCTAGGAAGTAGGGAAGTCCATGCTGGGACTTGTAAGCCCTGCCACTGCTGCTGGGGCCAGTGACCCCAAGGGCTGACCACTTGGGATGTTAGCTGTCACTGGCCTGGGCACTGTGGTCGGAGTCTATGGTGTGAACAAGGACTACTGCTATAGAAGAACATAGAGATAACCAGCTTCTTTCTGCCCTGCTTCCTGTCTCAGAATTTTTTAAAAACAGGGTGTCTTTATAAATCAGAGATTCACATCTCAGCACCCAATATCCCCCACCACCACTACTACAAACTGTGCAGTTTAGGGCATGCCACTTTATCTTTCCCAACCCAGTTTTTCATCTGTAAAATAGAGAGAACAATATCCATGTTATGCAGTTGCTGGGAGATTTAGTATTTTATTATTCAACAATGATTTGTTGATGCCAGGCTGTATTCTAGTCACTGACTAGGAACAGACAAGGTCTCTGTTTTCACGGAATTCATATTCTAATAGGGTGAGATCACAATACAGAAATTAATAAACAAATGAGAAAAATCAGCTGTTAGTAAGTTCTAGGCAGAAAATAACAGAGGGAGAGGTGGTAGAGACCCACCAGCTGACGATATTATATTGTTTGGTCAGAGCAAGCTGTATTTGAGCAGACATATTAGTGACAGAAAGTACCCAGGCATGCAAAGATCGAGGAGGAGAAACTGGGTAAAGGGTACAGGGAAACTCTGAACTATTTTTGCAACTTCCTGTGAATATATAACTATTTCAAAATAAAAAGACTTTTCTAAAAAGCAACTATTGATACACACTGTAGCCTAAATGAATCAAAACAGTTATGCTGAGTGAAAAGAAAGCAGATCAAAAAGAGTACATACTACATGATTTAATTTATATCATATTCTGAGAAGTGTAAACTGGTCTAGAGTGACAGAAAGCCAGTTATTGATTGCTTGGGTACAGAGGAGACAGGGGGGATGTTTGGGAAGGAAGGATTACAAAGGGACATGAGGAGTCTTTTGGGGGTGATGCATATATTTATTATCTTGATTGTAGTGATGGTCTCGGGTGTATATGGTAAACTTACCAAGTCATACACTATAAATATTATACAGTTATTGTATGTCAACCTTACCTCTATAGAGGTATTAAGAAATATTATGTGGCTAGAAATAAGTCATGCTGAAGATGTGCAAAGCCTCTATACTAAAGTTGAATATGTTACCGTGAAACATTTAGGTGGATCTAAATATGAAGAGATCTACCATAGTCTTGGACAACTCAGTTCTGTAAAGATGGCAATCCTCCCCAAACCGAAACGGATCAAAATCCTAACTGGTTTGTTTGTATTTGATAAGTCAATTTGAAAATGTATATGGGAATGGAAAAAGGCCAAGGATAGCCAAGATGCTCTTGAAAAATATGAGCATCTGACTTCAGCTCAGATCATGAGCTTGCAGTTATTGAGTTCAAGTCCCACCTCAGGCTTGCTGCTGTCAGCCTGTCGGTGCAGAGCCGGCTTCAGATCCTCTGTTCCCCTCTCTCGCTGCCCCTCCCCCACTTGCGCGTGCATGCGTGTGTGTGTGTGTGTGTGTGTGTGTGTGTGTGTGTGTCTGTGCTCTCTCTCTCTCTCTCAAAAAATAAACCATTTTTTAAAAAGAAAGAAAAATAAGATACAAAGAACCTACATTATCAGATATCAAGATAACGAGGTGCTGGTAAAAGGATGAATAAATAGTTCCATGAAAGAGAATAAGAGCCCCTAAAACCAGTCCAAACATATCTGGACACTTGATATTGGACAGAGATAGGAATGCAGGTCATTGAGAAATGGCTAGTAAAATACACGGGGTCAGCTGAGTATCTATAAGGATTCCTCCCGTGATACACAAAAATCAACTCCAAAGTGGATTAACTCCCTAAACATGAAATGCAAAATCATACAGCTCTGAGAAGTATAAAGCTTCTCTAGTATAGTGTAGGAGGATAGTATAGGAGAAGATCTTCATGACCCTGGGTAGGGAAAGATTTTTTTTTTTAAGCAAGTAACACAAAGCACTAATGATAATGGAAAAGGCAGCAAGAAAAAGGAACAAGTTACTAACAGCATTAAAATTAAGAACTTTATTCACTAAAGGTATTATAAGGAGAATGAAAACACAAGGGACAGGGGTAGAAGACAAAATATTTGCAACTAACAAAAATGTTGTCAAGACCACAATGAGACACCAGCACACATCTTACAGAATGGCAAAGCTTTAAGAACCTGTTGGTGTGTATTGTGGAGCAACAGCCAGTCTCATATGCTGTGAGTTGGTGAGTGAGCTAGCATACCATTTTGGAAGGATGTCTGACATTATCTAGTAAAGTTGAGGACAGGTGTTTCATATGACCCAGAAATTTCACTCTTGGTGAACCTCTTTGACACCCTGATGAAACTTAACATGCATGTGTGCGAGCAGTATGTACATAGCAATGTTGTACGGAACAGTAAAAACTTGGGGAAATTCCAAGTGTTCTACTTACCATAAACTGGGCAAATAAATTATAGTATTTTTATTCAATGGAATATTACCTAGATGCTGAACAACCGAAAAATAGAAAAGGCCACTGCACAGTGATCTATGTGGAGATGACGGTCCTCTTTATAGTGAGAAAATGGCAGACCAGCAGGGCTGAGAAGAAAATTAAATAGACTTCTTAAGAACCAATTGTAGCAATGGGAGGGAATGTTCTGTCACGTAGCAACATGTAGCAGACACTGTGCTAGGCTCTTTTAAGATATGTCTACCTCTCACCACCATTTGGTATGGTAGGAATTATTTTGCAGGCAAGGAAACTGAGGGTCAGAAAGGTTAAATGACTTGCCTGAGATGCACAGAGACTGGGTGGCAGAAATAGAGATTTAAAAACAGGCATCAAATCCCACATTCCTTCCACTGGAGTAGAGGTGTTGATTGCCTTGCAACGGCCATGTGCCAACTCTCCTTTCTTTCCGAACCCCGATTTTATCATGGCACACCCTCCCCTCTATGCCATCACCCTACAGATGGCAGGGCAAAAGACGGAGCAAGCCTGGGCCCCCGGCCGCTCCAGAGCAGCCCAGACATGCCATACCACTTGGATGTTTTTGCTTCCTTTTATTTTCTCCTTTATTTATTTTTGGAAAACAACTACTGGACTAAGTGGTCCTAGAATTGTTAGGGTTAGGGTTGCTGGGTGGCTCAGTAGGTTCAGCTCAGGTCATGATCTCATGAGTCGTAGGTTCAAGCCCCACGTCAGGCTCTGTGCTGACAGCTCAGAGCCTGGAGCCTGCTTCGGATTCTGTGTCTCCCTCTCTCTCTGCCCCTTCCCTGCTCATGCTCTGTCTCTCTGTCTCAAAAATAAATAAGCATTAATATGTATAGAATTGTTAGGGTTCTTGAAACAAGAAGGAAATATAGTTACGGGCGCTTGGGTGGCTCAGCTGGTTAAGCATCCAACTCTTGATTTCAGCTCAGGTCATGATCTCATGGTTTATGAGTTCAAGCACTGGGTATCAGCACAGAGCCTGCTTGGGCTTCTCCCTGCCCCTCTCCCACTCTCTCTGAAAACAAATAAATAAACATTTTTTAAAAAGAGAGGAAATTCTTAAAAACTGAGAACAAACTGAGGGTTGATGGGGGGTGGGAGGGAGGGGAGGGTGGGTGATGGGTATTGAGGAGGGCACCTTTTGGGATGAGCACTGGGTGTTGTATGGAAACCAATTTGACAATAAATTTCATATATTGAAAAAAAAATAAAAAAAATAAATGTTAAAAGAATTAAAAATAAATAAATAGATAAAAAAAAATAAAAAGAGAGGAAATGCAGTTAAAAGGCAAACTTTCCACTTCCTTCTAAACATACACGGCAAATATTACAGAACCCAGATCTGATGGCTGTATCATCCTCCAGGACCTACAGCAGGGCTGGTTTATACAGCCTGCAGAGGAGCACCAAGCTGGAGGGTCCCTAGTGTGAACAGGCTACAGCAACCAGTGTGACAACTATGTTCCAGAAGCATGCCTCACACGGCCCCCTTACACATTTGCCCTGTGACCCTGCCAGATAGAAGCCCAGGCAGCTCTGCCTCTCCCACTTTCCCACACTCAGCACTTCCTCCTGGCCCAAAGCCCAAAGAAATCCAGCGCCACCACACTGTTGCATCCCCACAAACTAAGAAGTTCTCTGCCCTAATCTATGCAGGAGGTCCTATTAATGTCCATGAACTATCATGATTTGCAGCTGCCATTCTTGTCACCTGGCTCCTATGCCTTTAACACTCTGCCTTTCCTTGTTCAGCAACCTATCCTCCTAGCTCTTCTAGTGCCCTCCTGATGGCAGATTAGGGAGGAGGGTGTCTGATTGCCCAGGGCTATGGCTGCAGACATAAAACTTTCTCTTTTCAGATCCTAGGATCCTTTATCCCTTCTCTTTTGTCTCCTTAGAGTTTTCTACAATCTTCGAAGCTGAGCTCTCACTCTGGCCTTTGGGTGTGGCCTGTGGTGGTCTGTGTCTCTGGCTTGAGCAAAGGCCTTGACACAGTGTGGACTTTGGAGAGCAGCTTGGATGAAACTCCACAGGCCTGCAACTGTGGAAAAGTGGGTTAGCCCAGCTTACATAAGGACTATTTGGTACCACTTTAGTTTCTGTTCCAGTGTGGGAACAAACTTGCTCCTTAAAACCCCTCTGATCACATGGGTGGTGTTGACTTGTGTTGTTGTCAAAGCCAAAGCTTCAGGCTAATTTGGGAACTGATAGCACTCTGCTAATTCCTTGTAGAAATATGGGATCTGCACCTTGGCCTTCCAGGTCAGGGTCTTGGGGGGGGACACCTGGGGCCTCCATTTGCCTCTGAATTTTCTGGAACCAAATTGCTTTTTTTTCTCATTTCAAGATCCTAAGAGAGAGAACCAACTGCAAAAGGCCATGTCTGGAAGCAATTTGAGTGGGGAGAAGGGGTGTCTTGAGGCCTGCCCAGCCCCTTTTTCTTTGTTCAGCCTAGAGAATGGAGCCACGGCTGCCCATTCTGGGCTCTTTTGTATAATTGCCCCCAGAAATCTAACCTCTAGAAAAATTGCTTGCAATGCATTGCAGACTCTCTAAACAGATAAGATTATCAGAATCCAAAATGACTATTTTTCATTAAGGAAATATTTTAAGCGGCGTTGTAGCACCAAAAATAGCTGAATGCTCACCCCTGAGCTCCTGATAAGTGAGAGGGAATTTAAGGCCACTGTGATTGTACAGGTGACCAGAAGTCACATCAGACTCTGCCACGACTGGCAAATGTAACTGGTATTCTTCCTATAGCTCCTGCTGTTCTCAGTTGGAACTGAGGTCCACACTCTGGGCTCTTTGTCCAGCCCTGCCATCACCCACAACACAAACCTACACTGAGCGACCAACCAGCAAGAGCCCCAGAGCAGCCTCAACAATGGGCAGATGGCTGCAGCCCATAGAGTACCGGCACCCCATGTGGACTTTTACATGAGAAATAAATCTCCATTTTATTCAAGCTGCTGTAGTTTTGTTTCTGTGGCTAAATCCAAAGTTCTAGTATAATGTATTTTTAAAAAACATTTTTTAACATTTATTTACTTTTGAGAGAGAGACAGAGAATGAGCAGGGAGGGACAGAGAGAGAGAGAGAGGGAGAGAGAGAGAGAATCAATCTGAAGAAGATCCAGGCTCTGGGGTGTCAGCACAGAGCTCGACACGGGCTCAAACTCATGAACTGTGAGTTCGTGACCTGAGCAGAAGTCAGATGCTGAGTGGACTGGGCCACCCAGGTGCCCCTAGTATCATGTATTTTAAAGCTGCTAAGAGAGTACAACTTAAATACAAAGAAACAAATGTTGTAACTATGCAAGGTAGTGATGTTAACTAAACTTATTGTAATCATGGTGCAGTATATACATGTATCAAATCATTATGTTGGACACCTTACTTATACAGTGTTATAACTGACATGTCAATTATATCTTAATAAAACTGAGGGGTTAAGGGGGCGGGGGTAGTTCTGGCAAGCCTGGAAAGAAGCAGAAGCATTAGTTTCAAAGTGCTGGCAGTTCAGCAGCTACCTTGGGGGCCAGAAGGTAAGGCCCCAGGCAGCTTTGTTTCCACATGACTCTGGTGTGGAGCATTTCCCTGTATCTCTAGGACTGTCTGCTCCATGGTCCTCCCACAGTTTCCTGAGTGCCCCCAAAACTTCATCTTGGAAATATATTTAACTAACTCTATCTGACCATCAAGCCTATGTGACCTTGCGGGTCCAGAAAAGGAAAAGAAAAACAAACAAACACACCTAGCCACGGACTCTTGACTCTTGGTCCAAATTCTCAGTAGAGAGAAGTGTTCTGTGAGCTTTGTGCAGGGGCAGTATCATAGCCAATGAGGTTTATCTGAGGCAAAATTATTGCTAATTGAGAAGTGTTCTCTGCCATTGGTGGATTCCCTGCTTTTGAGTTAGGTGCTGGTTCAGTCATCTCTGGGCTGGTAGGGAAACATGCCCACTGTGGGCCATGAGAGGGAATAGTTTCTCTAGGAACTGATTTGACACATCTCAGGAGAGAGAAGGGACAGGCAACTCTAGAGAAGACAGTTTCGTGGCTCCATGCAAATCTTACTGGCTCCTTGGCTTCTTTCTTTTCCTATAGCAGCCCAAATCTCTTCCTGTGTGAACATCTCCTTTGAAAAGGCTGCTACAATCAGGGATCAGGTGGGCTGGATGGGGTGAGCTAGGAGAAGGTAGATGGCCAGGAGGGGGAAGAGCAGGTGATGTGGGGGTTGGGGAGTGTGGGAGGTGGGGGAATAAACCCTATAGCCCAAGATCAAAGCTAGGGAAATTAAGTTTCATTGCCAAGTCCAAAGGTCAGAGGCAGAGTGTAAAGTCCAAAGCCAGTCAGGAGAAAAAATGGCAACAAGCCAGGGAAGAAGACCAGGAGGTGCATGGTGGCCACTGAGAAGGAACTGGCAACAAGCCTAGCTTCACTGGTTTCAATGTGGGCTCGTAGAAAGAGGGCCCCAACGAGGAAGACGGGGCCTACCTGGGTTGAAGCCCTACCACCAAGGGAAAAGAAGAGAAACCAGTCTTTCTTAACCCAAGTCCATAACCTCCCTAACACAAGATTGTGTGCCTGTGTGCGTTTTTCTGATATTGTTAAAGGGAACAGCGCCCCGCCCCCCCCGCCCCCCCCCCCCCCCAGGGTTATCTTAAGGTTTGAATGTGATCATCCCTAGAGGAGGAACACTGCTGGCTCTCCCGCCTTGGAATGGGCCTCGAGGCCGAAGGCCTCGGCTACCCTCTAAAGGAGCAGAATCCCCTGCCACGCGCGCCCCAGGGGCTCGCTGCGGCGCTGCTGCCCTGTGAGCTAATTCCCCCCGGGAGGAAGAGGAATTGTTAAATCAGCGGTGGAGGATGGACACACGCGGAGGGATGGCTTAAAAGACGGGGAGTGTAACTGGTGTCCTTCCCGGCAAACGCAGGCGCTGCTCAAGCGGGGACACTGACCGGCGCAAAGATTAACGTGAGGTTGGCCCGCTTCTTCATAATCCGTCTGTTCCCTCGTATTGGAAAAACAAACGTGCCCTCGCCCCTCTGGTTTGGGGTCCGGGATGGAGCTGGGAGGTGGGGAGACGCCCGGGACTTGCCTCCCCGCTCCGCGTTCGGACCTTTGTCCAACCTTCTGCAGGGCCTCGCAACCGCGCCCCCCAGCGCCAGAGTTGGCGCCTGCGGAGAGGCGCGGAGCCCCGCCCCCAGCCCGCCCCCGGGGGCCGCGGCGCACTGGCGTGACGTGGCGCGTGTGGACGTCAGCGCACGCAGAGACGGAAGAGGCGCGGGCCGGGAAAGGAGCTGTCTGGACGCTGCGGCGCCTCGGTCCCCATGGCACTGTGGCGTGGCTCTGCGTACGCCGGCTTCCTGGCGCTGGCGGTGGGCTGTGTCCTCCTGCTGGAGCCGCAGCTGCCCGGCTCGGCGCTGCGCTCGCTGTGGAGCTCGCTACAGCTGGCGCCCGCGCCCGCGGGACCCGGCTCCCCTGAGGGCCGCTTGGCGGCCGCCTGGGACGCGCTCATTGTACGGCCGGCCCGGCGTTGGCGCCGCGTGGCCGTGGGGTGAGTGCCTGCGGGGCCTGACTCTCAGGGTCTCTCCAAGGAGGTGCGGGCGCTCCGGGCCTCTTAGGGCCACATTGGCGGAGTTCGGGCGGCTGGGGAGCTGGGAGGTAGAGCCGCGCGGAAACAGGGGTTCCCAGATGTCCCCGGGAGGCCCCTCGGCGCTGGTGTCCACGCTGCCTCCTTGACGAGAAGCGTCAGACGTCTAGGACGAGCCCCCTTCGTCGCTGCTGCAAGGACTCACCAGACTGCTTTTTGCTCTCGGCTAGCCTCTGCATCCTTCTCTCGTCTTGGTAGGACCAGCCTAATAGCTTCTTGCAAATCCCGCGCAGCCTGACACCCTCATGTTCCAGTCTCCTTCATTCCTGTTTCGGCTCGTCTGCCTTTTTGCGGTCAAAGACACCTGGTCTTACGGCGCTCATCCTCTTGCTTCTGAACTTCTTGAGTGGCGTGGTCGCTGCCTTTAACTGCTGACTTTATTTCCCTTGTTTTCGCTTCCTGAACGTCCGGGAGACCCCCCCACTCTACTGAAACTACTCTCTCAAAACTCACTGGTGACTTGTTGATTTTCCAGTTCAACTGCCTTTTTTTTTTTTTTAGTCTTCACTGCCAACTGTCTGCAGTCTTGCACGCGCTAAAGAGTTTCCCTTTTTGAAACTCTTTTCTTCCCCTGACTTCAGTGACATGACATATATAAGGTTCTCCCAGCTCACAGCGCCTCCTTTCTTTGTGTTCCTCTCCAAAAAATGTATTTGTTCTCCTCACACAAACTTTAAACCCTGTCTCAGTTCGACTTAAATATCTTGTCTTCACCTTTAAAGCACCATACAAAAGCAGGCCATCTATGAAATTTCTGCTGGTTTTTGTGAGTGCTGGGGGAAGGCTAAGGTAGAGAGCCAAGTTATCCTGAAGGGTAGACAAAATAATCGTGTAATCTAGCATGCCTTCTGCTGTAAAGAGCACTCAAACGTTAGCTAGTTTTTTCCTTTTGTTTTGTTTTTTAATACCAGTGTATTGTTTCTTCAGATATATCCCCTTTTATCTCTTCTTTCAAGTTCAGGCCCTTTCACCAACTTCCTTATCAGCTTCTTAATTGTCCTCCCTGGTTTTATGCACATTCAACAAAAATCATCAACTGCATGGTATGTGTCAGGTCTGTGCTAGGTTCTGATACAGAAATGGGTGAAGCAAGATCCCTGCCTCATTTGTTGAAAAGAGATATATTTATTATTAGTGCTCATGCTGCCATAACAGTATACCACAGACTGAGTGGCTTAAACAACAGAAATTTATTTTCTCAACAGTTCTAGATGCTGATAGTCTCAGATCAAGGTGAGGTGCTGGCAAGATTGGTTTCTAGTGAGTCCTCTCTTTCTGACTTGCAGATGCCCCCTTCTCACCGTGTACCCATGTGGCCTTTTCTCTGTGCATGCACACTCCTGGTGTCTCTTCCTCTTATATGGACTTTAGCCCTGTTAGATTAAATAGTCCCTATCTCCAAAAACAGTCACATTTGTGGTAAATGCTTCAGCATACGAATTGGTGGGGGACAGGGCACACAGTGCTCTCTGTAACAGTTATCAGAAGTGCTTTGCAGAACTAGGGCTAAAAACAAGGTAGCCTTGTGTCTCAAAGGATTACTAATTCTTCCCAGGATGAGGCTTTGGAAAATGCTCTGAGAAGGTGATGTTACATTTAGTAAATCACAAATCACCCCAAAACTTGGTAGCTTAACACATGGTCATTTTATTATCTTTTCTGATTCTCAGGTTCAGTTAGGCTCTGCTAGGCAGTTCTCACTGGAGGGGCAGCTTCAGTCAGATGGCGTCTGGGACTGGAATCCTCTTTAAAGGTTGATTGTGGTTGTCAGCTACAGCCTCAGCTACATCCTGAGCACCTACAGGCGTTCTGCGCAGCTAGCTATGTAGGTTTCTCATAGCAGAGTAAATAGAATGTTCCAAGACGACCAGGCAGAAGCCTTAATGCCTTTCACGACCTAATCTTAAAAGCACAGTGTTACTTCTACCACAGTCCTAGGTCCAGCTGGTTTCAAATGGATGGGACTTAGAGCACATCTTGATGGAAGGAGTGTCAACATCACATTGTAAAAAGGATGGAACATCTTGTGACCATCTTGGCAATATAATCTGCTATAGTGACTGCATGGGATAGGCCCTGGAGAAAAAATGGGATTTCTTCACAGAAGTGGGTGGGGTGGAGTGGGGGGATAAGACCACCTAAGCAGAGAGAACCAAATGTGAAGTACACAGTTTAGGAACAGCAAGTTGGCCCTGTTTTGAGGGCAAGGACCTTATGGTAGAGAGAGGTGAGTAAATGATGCTGAGAAGGGCCTTTCATATCAGGGTAGGTAGTAGGAGAGCAGTAACGGTTTATAAGCAGGTAAATAAGACTAAGTTCTTTGCTGAGAATAACTGGTAGGAACGTAAAGGGTGGGTTTTGAGCCATGGCTGTAACCCGATTGGCAGTTTCACATCACTTTTGTGGGTAACAGACATCTGTTGGTAACATTTTTCATTACCCACAGGGATTTAGCCCTAAAGATGGTGATGTGCAAGGAGTAGGTGAGAGAAGTTGCAGTACTTGTACTAGAATTTCATTTGGGGGAGGGGATGTTGTAGTTTGACTTCTCAGGAGAACACACACTTTCACTTGCACTCTGGATGCACAATGTAGTGTGGTTGATAAGGAGGAAAGGCTTGACATCCTGACCTTAACTTAAGAGGCCGTTGTAGGGTCTGGGTGAAGGGAGAGAAGAGCCTTTTTTATTCGCAGTGTACTAAATGTGAAATTTGTTAACAGGTTGAGTGTGGTAAAGAAAGGCAGTCCAGAATGACAAGTTTTTAGCATCGGGCATTTTATAACCTTATGTACATAGATACAAATATTGTCATCCAGTTTTCATAGATAAGTAAACCAAAGCTTTAGAAGTATTGATTGGCCCAAGATTACACAGCTGTTAACTACCAAAGTCACAAGGTAAGCCGGTTTCTGGCTCCGATCTTGTTCATGCCACATGACTGCTATGAGACTAAGAAAAGAGATCGAGTTTGTGTTGAAAAGTAACAGGTTGGATTTCAGAGGAGGGGGCACTGTGCCTGCTTGTGGGATTTCAAATGAAACTGAGCCTTCAGCTGACAGTGAGGCTGAAGTTTAGGAGCATATTGAGGAGCAGGCTTGCAGGCTTTGGAGATGCCAGTGGTTAAGTTGAGGTCAGAGACTGGATAGGATTGCCCCGGAAGAGAGCAAGAAAGGAAAGTAAATGGCAAGGGTGGAATTCTGGGAGGCACCAGCATGTAGGGGGCTGGTGGAAAGGACCCAGAGAAAAAACGGATAGGACATGTTTCAAGAAAGATGGTCAGCGGTGGGCATGCTACCACACCTTTCTGAAATGTGCCACCTCCTCTGCTCCAAAATCGGACTCTGGTGCCTGAGACCCATTGAGTGAATCATGAACCTAGTGTTCATTCTCCAATACCTGGCTTTTCCCTGACCTTTGAAGCCTGTCATACTCCACTCCTCTCTTCAGCTCTCCATTCTAACCTGTATCTAACCACATTCTTACCTGTATCCACACGTAAAGTTAATCTCTTCATCTGCACCTGTGCTTGTGCACACTGCATGCAAGGGCTTCAGTATTGGATAAATCTGGGTTTGAATTTAGCCTCCTCCATTTGTGGCCTTTGGAATGTCAGTCAGCCTCCAGCCTCAGCTTTTCTCAGCTGAAAGCAGTGAGAACTACTTGCCTATCTTACCGTGTTTTGCAAACTGGTGTGATCTCTCTGAAAACACCTGCCTCACATGCATTGCTTCAGAAATACCAGCCTTCTCTCTCTGACCAGAGCACCATCCAGAGTTCAGCGCAGGGACCACTGCCCTTGCACCTTTGGATCTGTCTTCTCTGCAGTTCTGCATCTTCTGGTGATTATGATTACCCATTGTAAATATCTCAGGTATAGGGTTAAAGCTAGGAAGAACTTAAGGAAACATTTTACAGATAATGAAACAGAAGGGAGGTGATTAGAACCACCATCCTTGCCTTTAAAGAATTTACAGTCTAGAAGGGGAACTGTGCCCCCTTCCCCAGCCCCCCAACAAACCTCTGGCAGTAGGGCACGGAAGCCCAGGCTTCCCTGTCCTTCTAGTCCTTTCTCTTGTTTGGACATTCAGTATCTGTTGCCTTGCTTTAGTTTCCAGTGATTGCATCTGTGTCTTCCTTTTCTCCAAACTCACATTACAATCTTTTATACCTTTTGTACTCAACTGTGAAATTCTGCCTGAAGTCAAATGAGCATAATTTTGTCTTCTCGTTCTTTTGCTCCCTCCCTCTCTCTAATTCCGCTGGTAATAAAGCGACGTAGGTAATGTGCTTGTTTACATTTTCAGATGCTGTTGAATTGAGGTAAGTGCAGAGGAAGATTCTTGCTCTGGTTAAAGGGTGACTAGAAAGTACATGGAGAAGTACTTAGTTTGGTGTCTGGCACAGAGATGTTCAATGATCCCTTTTTACTAAAAACTGAATAAAATGTTTTCCTTTTATAAGATTTTTTCCCCTTTGTATTCATGGCATGATTAAGTTGGGGGGTGGAAAATGTTCCTATGGTAGTTACATTTTTTAAAATCAAAATTCTGTTGAGTTTTGTCTTGTATTGCAAAGTATGCTGAACATTGTTCCTTTTGGTTTTTTTGTAACTTTTGCAAACTTCCCCCATTCCCATCTTTAAAGAATCAAACTCTATTCAAGGTCTCAGCACACCACTGGATATGAAGGCGATGTGTTAAGAGTCTACCCTTTAGATATATAATGTTGCATCCAGTAGAAATAAAGAACATCCTGTATGAGGTGGAATTGAGACTGGTTTATAAGGTTTGCTTGGTTTATGATCATGCAGGGCTGTGAAAGGGATGTTTTTTAAACACAGTTAAGCTCCTGCCATGTGAATGTCAGTGTGTTTTATGCACTGAAGGGCATAGTAACTCTTAGATTATGCCTTTCCAGTTGACCAGAGTATGTATGTATCTTTAATTTTAAAAGAATAAGTAAATTTGAATATTTAAATGCTGATTGGTAGGCAGAAATCTTTTTTAAAGCATGGGATCCATAGGAGAAAAATAAAGCATCCTTATGAAGAGGGTGTAGTCAGTTTGTATCACTAGGAGAGATGTGTCTCTTCCTTGCCATTGTAAACCTTATATCTAGTCTACATATGAACCTTTTAAAAATTATAGTGCTTTTCAATTATAAACATAATACATGCTTATAAAAATTAGAAATCTAATGAAAAACGAAATTCCTCTCCCTTACCCAATCTCATTCCTCTTAGGGTTTACCACCATTAATGACTTTGTTAATTTCCAGATCCAGAGGTGTTTTTTTTTTTTTTTTAAGAGACTAGAAGGGAAACGTAGCTATATTCCACACTAGAATCCAGTCCTTCAGTCCTTCTTTATTGATGATTATACTTTCTGGTTTGAAGCTGCTTGGATTTCACCTGGAAGCCCAGCCCCCTTCTCCCCAGGAGCTATTTATTGGCCTTCTGTGGGCCTAGGTTCTCTCAGAGGCTTACGAGCTGTCTGTGTGGTCATCTAGCCCCATTGGCAAGAATGACATCCCCAATAGAAGCAAAAATAAAGGTGACTATGGGTTGGGGGGCAGAAGGTCCTCATCTAGCTACCCAAATTATTTGACCCTTCTCTTTTAAGGGGTGGCTTTTCAACATTAAAAATATAAGCCAGAACTTTTCTGTGCACACATAGGAGAGGCCATGCCAGACAACCATAACTCTTTATAATTTGATTCCACAGAGCCGACCAGGTGATGCAGCATTGATTTCTTAGGAGCCCTTTAAGGTCATGGATTGGTCCAGTGAACACCTGCCAAGTGATGAGTCGTTACAAGACTGCAGGTGTGCCTGAGTCTTTAAGATACCACTTAACTCTTAAAAGAGTTTCAGCTGGGAGTATTTACACATTTAGGTATTTAGTGTTTTACCACCTTCCACATGTGTCTTTGGAGGTAGGCTATCAGATACTTGACTTTTGACCAAAACTTACATTTTGCTTACTTTGCACCAGTGTTCCTAAGCATATATTAACTTAATCTTTGAAACAGTTCTATAAGTTAAATACCCATATTATGCCATTTTATAAATAAGGAAACTGAGACACAGAAATTTGACTTGCCCAAGTCACAAAGCCAGTGTGAATCCAGACAGTTTGGCTCTGCCAGCATTTTCTCAGAAATGCTGTATTTGTGTTATCATGATATCTTTATTCTAAAATGCTGAGCACTTGTCTTCTCTTTGTAGCTCGCAAAGGTTTGCCAACCTATTGAAAAGAATCCTGTGTTCCCATCCTCCGAAATATTCTGGCATACGTCCAGATAAAAGACTTCCTTCTGCCATATGCTGTGTACTTCCCAGTTAAGGTTTCAGATCCACTTCGTCTGTTTATCTGTTTGAATATGTTCCTGGAAACACTTCTCTGTTGTTAAATGCAGAATAGGTACTTCTGGTTTTCTCTTTCACACTGCCTCTTCCTTCCTTCCTTCCTTCCAGAGTCAATGCCTGTGTGGATGTAGTGCTCTCAGGAGTGAAGCTCTTGGAGGCGCTTGGTCTGAGTCCTGGGAATGGGAAAGATCACACCATTCTGCATTCAAAGAATGATCTGGAAGAAGCTTTCATTCATTTCATGGGGAAGGGAGTGGCAGCTGAGCGCTTCTTCAGTGATAAGGAAGCTTTCCATGACATTGCCCAAATTGCATCCGAGCTCCCAGGAGCCCAGGTCTGTTTGGTTCACCAGCAGTAAATTAAGAGAAGGTGGGGAAAGATACCTTTTTGTATGCTTCCTAGAAGCAACTGATAAGCTTTGTCTTCATTCTCTCCCAAATGTGATTGTTGGGAATCCAGTTCTGCACTGTTTTCCCTTTTTGTAGGACTGTATATCTGAACTTCCATTAACTCCACTGTTTCCAGTCAGTTAAATTCAGCCAGTATTTATGAAGCATAGTTACTAAGAGTTTGGTTCTGGTTCATCCCTTAAATTGCTCTTTTTTCATATTACCCAACTTTAAGGTGGGAAAGATACCTACCTCTTAACTTGTTTGGGTATTGCTTGTGGCTGATAACATGGAATAATTGTAGTATGACTGAGTCCTTCCTGAGCAGAATAAGGCCAGATACACAGAGAACTAGTTGTAGCTTTTGCATGGCAAGGGAGAGCTGGATCTTCACCTCTGCTCTAGTGTTCCAGAGCCAGGCTTCTTACCTCAGCATTACAGACACTTAGGGTTGGTTAATACTTTGTTGTAGGGGCTGTCCTGCCCATTGTGAGATGTTCAACAGCATCTCTGGCATCTAATCATTGGATGACAGTAGCACTCCCTTCCCTCCCTGGGTGTGACAGTTAAAAATGTCTCCAGACATGGTCAGTTTCCAGGGTAAGGGAGAGGAGAGAAGCAGACTGGTTGAGAATTGCTGGTTTAGATTAGTGGTTCTCAGACATGAAACACAGAATCACTCGGAGGGGGTATTGAAACAGTTTCCTGGGCTCTACTCCTAGAGTTTCTGATTCAGTAGATGTATGGGACTCAAGAATTTACTTCCCTTCTGGGAAGTTTCCTGGTTACATGATGCTGTTGTTTTGAAGACATTGTTTTGAGAATCCCCCGTCTACGGGGTAGAACCTGTCAGAGATGGAGAGAGCTTAGAGGGTCCACATGGTCCAGATACTTTCTTGAGGTTCGCATGGAGTAAGAGGCAGTGGTGGGCCCAGAGACCTCAGACTATCACCCCAGCATACCAAAGGCCAGATTTGATCTGCAGTTATGACAGTTATATTGATTTTCATGGTTGGCATATTTGGTTGTTTTTTTTTTCACCTTTGCTTGTAACTCATTGTTAACCTATGAGGTTAATGATCTTATGAACCTCATCTGTGTGGCATTGTTATAAGGTAGCCTCAAAATGTTTTGGGAAAAAAATGGACTATAAATTCAATAAATTAAAAAATTATTAAGCTTGGGTAACATAGTTGTGCTAAAATATTGTCTGATAACTTTGAACTATCTTACAGCACTATGTAGGAGGAAATGCAGCTTTAATTGGACAGAAATTTGCAGCCAACTCAGATTTAAAGGTAGGTCAAATTCCCAGTTTAAAACTTCTATCTTTCACTAGTGTTTTCAATAAATTTAGGGGTAGGAATGAATATTCAATTTATGGGCCACCTAGTATGTGCCAGACCCTAGGTGTCTTGTTAGGAGGCAATATAGTAATGCTAGTGTAATAGCTAATGTTTTTTCAGTGCTTACTGAGTGCCTGACAGAGCTTTACATAGGTTAGTTCAGTCCTGGCAACAGCTGAGACCAGTTGGTACTCTTGTTGGTACTTTAATTGTCTTCCTTTCCACATAAAGCTTGAGGCATAGAGAAGACACAGCTAGTCAGAAATGGAACTATTCTAACCTAGGACCCTACAGCCCACATTCTTAAATACCATATCATGTGATGGTTAAGAGCCTGTGGGCTCTGGAATCAGGACCTACGACTGGGGAATACTCAGTGATGAGAGAAAATGTAGATGACTATATTGATAAGCCTGGATCCAGAGTGTTGGGAAATGAAGTCCTCAGGTGAAGGTCAGTAAGGAGGTGTCTTCAAGTCTTAAAACATTTGGTTTAAATAGAATTCAAAATTACTGCTCTGTTCGAAATAACGTGAGTCAGTGAGTTCTCTGTTATGAGTGGAATAGGTCTGGTGGGAGGGGGAGGCCAGCAAGGTTATCGCTGTTGTCCTACTGTAAAATGATTAAGGTTTGGATTAGAGCAGCCAGAAGGGGAGAAACGACATATCTAAAGCTTACTGAAATGGAATCACTTCTATGTGAGGACACAGAAGATATAAACAATGATGATTCTGGAGTAAACAAACTTGAGAAGTGCAAAATAGATATGGCTACTGATGATGGGGGGTGGGGGTGGGGGGGGACTGTAAACAGTCCTCAAGTTTGGGAGAACCAGCCTGAAAATAGAAATATGGGTCAGGGGCACAGAATCAAGACCCCAGGGATATATTCAGAAATACAGATAATCAGCTATTTGAGGGGAAAAAATTCATCTGGAGCCACACTGTACACCAAGAGATGGATGTGCAAAGATGTGGAGAGCATGTTAAAGTGTGAACATTGGCATTAAAAATTTTTTTTAACGTTTATTCATTTTTTGATAGAGATAAAGCCTGAGTGGGGGAGGGGCAGAGAGAGAAGGGGACACAGAACCCGAAGCAAGCTCCAGGCTCCAAACTGACAGCACAGAGCCCGACACAGGGCTCGAACTCACGGACCGTGAGATCATGACCCAAGCTGAAGTCGGACGCTTAACCGACTGAGCTACTCAGGTGCCCCGAACATTGGCATTTTAATAAGAATTAAAGTTCTCATGAAATATGAGGGTGAAAATACAGATTTTTTGCAGCTACTTGTCTTTGTGGGTAGTAATTAACTCTCAAATAGAGATGGCAAATTCCAAAGCTGACTTACAGAAACATCACCAGTTAATAGATAGAAGAAAAGATCAGTTATAAGCTCATTAGGGCCCAGGCTCTTCCCATCAGAATCTTGGTTCCTAAAAGGCCACCCTCCTGACCCTGAGATGTCATTCTGGCCTCTGGGAGGACAACACCCTAGAAGTCCTGGGTGAATACAAGATTGACCTTTCAACATTGACCTCTTCAGAGAAGAGCATTTACTGTTGGTTTCTGGAAAACCTGGGCCTAAGCCCAGTCCAGCTGGAAGGCATCCTGGTAAAATAAGCCTGGCCTTAGTAGGAGATTGAGGCCAGAAAAGAGACATCTACATAATCATCACAACAATCTGAAGAAATAAAGTACTATTACCCTTTTACACATGACAAAAGAGGTCCAGGGGGGTTAAGCAATGTGCCCCAGGACACCTAGCCAGTAAATGATTGAGCCAGGATTCACATTTGAGCTCTGCCATGACCTCACCGCTCACACTGCACTCTCAGATTTACTTTAAACTGTTGAAATGCTTCTCAGCATGGACAGAGTGATCATCTGAGAACAACCAGAGATTAAGTGCTAGGTATTTTCCAAAGGTAACAATAATAGCTAACACTTACATAGTTCTTACTAAATGCCATTCACTGTTGTGCTTTGGATATATATTAACTCATTTAATCTCATAACTCCCTATAAGGGAAGTCTTACTATTATCTTCATTTTGTGTATAGGAAAAATGAGGCATGGAGAAATTACAGCTGTTCAGGGTCACACACCTGGTAAGGGACAGAGCTGGGATTTGAACCCAAGTAGTATAGCTCCAGAGTCCACACTCTTTAATCACCATGCTATATTGTGTTTCAGAAGTAGACCCTGGTGAATTTAGCAAAGGCATATTTAGTGGAATGGTGGAATAGAAACCAGACTGCAAGGAGAAAGAGTGCGTTTAGTAAGTGTATTTATGTTATTTAGCCAAGAATTAGGAATAGATGTTGGATTTTTTCAAATGCTGCTTCTGCATTTATTGAGATGATTGTATGGTTTTCTTTTTCTAGTTTGGTATGTGGTAATTACACTGGTTTTCAAAAGTTAAACTGACCTTGTGTCCTTAGGATAAACTGCACCTGGTTCTGATGTATTTTCCTTTTTATATATTGCTAGATTCAGTTTACTAAAATTTTGCTTAAAAATTTTACATCAATTTTCATGAGGGATATTGGTCTGTATTTTTCTTGTGTATCTGCCTGGTTTTGGTATTTGGGTAGTACTGAATGAGATGGGAGATACTTCAATATTTTTTAAAAAGACTTTAAATAGATTTGGTATGATAACCTTCCTTAAGTGTTTGTAGAATTCACCAGTGAAACTCTCTGAGCCTGGAGTTTTTGATGTGGAAAGGTTTTTCACAACACATTTGATTTCTTTAATAGATACAGAGAAATTCAGAATTTGTATTTCTGGTATTGTCTTTGATAGTTTTATCTTTGAAGGAATTTATGTCATCTAAATTGTTGAATTTATTGGCATAAGATTATCTCTTATCCTTTTAAGGTCTGTAGAATCTGTAGTGATCTTATCTCTCTCATTCTCCATATTGGTAATTTATGTTGTCTTTTTTGGGGAGAAGTTCATCTTTTTTTTTTTTTTTAATTTATTTATATATTTTGAAAGAGAGAGGAAGATAGAGCACGTGCATGAGTGGGGGAGAGGCAGAGAGAGGGAGAGAGAATCCAAAGCAGGCTCCATGCCCAACACAGCCTGACACGGGGCTCAATTCCATGACTGTGAGATCATGACATGAGCTGAAATCAAGTCACTTGCTTAACAGACTGAGCCACCCAGGCATCCCATCTCGGTTTGTTTTTTTTGTGTTTGTTTTTTTTTTTTTTTTAATTAAAGTATAGTTGACAAAATAATACTTCAGCAAACATTGAATTAGTGTTTTCATTTTCTTTGGGTCAGTACCCAGAAGTAGAATTACTGGATCATGTGGTATTTCTATTTTTAATTTTTTAAGGAATCTCTGTACTGTTTTTCACAGTAGCTGCACCTGTTTACATTCCTATCAGTGGTGCCCAAGTTCCTTTATCTCCATATCCTCGTCAGTACTTTTTATTTCTTATCTTTTTGATCCTGGCCATTCTGAGATGCATGAGATGATCTCATGTGTTTTTGATTTATGTTGCATTTCCCTGATGTTTAGTGATGTAGAGCACCTTTTCATGTGTCTGTTCCAGTCCTCTGCCCTTTATTTATTTATTTATTTATTTATTTATAACGTTTATTTATTTTTGAGACAGAGAGAGACAGAACATGAACAGGGGAGGGTCAGAGAGAGGGAGACACAGAATCCGAAACAGGCTCCAGGCTCTGAGCTGTCAGCACACAGCCCGACGCGGGGCTCGAACTCACAAACCACGAGATCATGACCTGAGCCGAAGTTGGCTGCTTAACTGACTGAGCCACCCAGGCGCCCCACTCTGCCCATTTTTTAAATCAGATTTTTTTTTTTTGGGTGTGAGTTGTAGGAGGGTTTGTTTTTTTTTTTTTTTAAACATTTATTCATTTTTGAGAGAAAGCATGAACAGGGAAGGGGCAGAGAGAGGGAGACACAGATTCCAAAGCAGGCTCCATGCTCTGAGCTGTCAGCACAGAGCCTGATGCGCGGCTTGAACTCACAAACTGAGATCATGACCTAAGCCGAAGTCAGAACGCTCAACCGAATGAGCCACCCACGTGCCCCTGAGTTCTTTATATATTTTGGATATTAACCTTTTATCAGATAATCACTTGCAGATATCTTCTCCCATTCAGTAGGTTGCCTTTTCATTCTTTTGATTTCCTTTACTATGCAAAATTTTTTTTATTAGTTTTTTTTAAAAAATGGTTTTTGTTTTTTTTTTTTTTTACATTTATTCATTTTTAAGAGACAGAGCTTGCACAAGTGGGGGAGGGGCAGAGAGAGAGGGAGACACAGAATCTGAAGCAGGCTCCAGGCTCTGAGCTGTCAGCACAGAGCCTGACACGGGGCTCGAACCCACAAACCAGGGGTTTGATAGTTGATCTTACTATTTTACTATTATTGTTTTTTGCATTTACACTAGCTTTATAAGTGGCTGATCGACTACCTTTACTGTATGTTTGTTTTTACCAGTGAGGTTTTTTTCTTTCATAATTTTCTTCTAGTTACGGCCTTTTCTTTTCCACTTAAAGAAGTCCTTTAATGTTTCTTGGAAGGTCAGTTTAGTGGTAGTGAACTCCTTCTGTTTGGGAAACTATCTTCTTCAGTTCTGAATGATAATTCTCCTGAGTAGAATATCCTTGGTTGTAGGTTTTTTCCTTTTAGCTCTTCAAATATATCATGTCACTCCCTTTTGGCCTGCAGTTTCTGCTGAAAAAATCAGCTGATATTCTTATAGATGTTCCTTTGTGCTTAACTTGTTGCTTTTCTCCTGCTGCTTCTAAGATTCTCTCTTTATCTTTAATTTTTGGTATTTTAATTATTATGCTTCTTGGTGTGGACCTCCTTGGCTTCTTCATCTTGTCTGAGGATGTCTGTGCTTTCTGGACCTGGACATCTGTTTCCTCTCCCAGGTTGGGGAAGTTTTCAGCTGTTATTTCTTCAAATAGGTTTTCTGCCCCTTTGTCTCTTCTGAGATTGATCAGTTCTGTGACCTCCAAGCTGCTGTTGATTCCTTCTAGTGTATGTTTCATCACAGTTGTTGTTGAGTTCTGATTAGTTCTTTTTTCTATTTTCTGTCTCTTTGTTGAAATTTGCACTGAGTTCATCTACTCTTCTCTCAAGTTCAGTGAACATCTGTATGACCATTACATTGAACTCTTTTATCAGGTAGATTGCTTGTTTCTGTTTCTGAGGTCTTGACTTCTTTCTTCGGAACATATTTCTCTGTCTCATTTTCTGTCTCTCTGTATTTGTTCCTATATATTAGGTAGTTCAGCCACATCTTATGCTCTTGAAGGTGGTGGCCTTATGTAGAAGGTATCCTTCGGGGCCCACAAGTACAGTCACCCCTGGTCAAGCAGAGGCACTCCGGAGCGTTGCCTTGTGGGCTGCACGCATCCACCCATTGTGTCTGGGATGCAACTGCTGTAGGCACCCTGGTGGGTGGGCTTTGCCTAGCTATTTCAGAGGCCTAGCCTATGAGGGGTACTGGTGGTTGGGGTGGCCTGCCCCTACCTGGGGCAGGAGTCGCTTTGGAGGGTTGCAGATCCCAGCTGAGGCTGCCTACCAGGTGTGGTGGGCAAGAGCCACTTCAGACAGGTGCCTGCCAGGGTGGGCAGGCTGGGCAGGAGAGGTCTGCAGGAGAATGTGGGAACAGGGTGAGCAGTTGTAGTAAAGTAGATAGATAGTGTTAGAACTTTTGCTCCTTAGCGTCAGGCCAGCTAGGCTGAAGGAGGGCAAAAAAATGGTACCTGCTAAGCTTCTGTTCCCAGAGAAAGTTCCTGCAGATCCCTGTCCTTCCAGCACATGTCCTAAAATTAGTAAGTGTCTTCCATGGCTCAGGTGCTTCTCAAACCGCTGCCTCTGCACTGGGTCTTGGAGTGATTGAGATTCTGTGCAGGCCCTTTAATAGTGAAGTCTCCATTTACTATAACCTTCCTGCTCCCCCAGAGTTAAGCCCCTCTGATTTTCAAAGCCAGATACTATGGAGGCTTCTCTTTCCCATGCAGATCCATAGGGCAAGGAGTGCCCAGTGTAGGGTTTGAACCCCTCACTCCTCAGGGAAGACCTCCACATCCATGATATCCCTCCCACTTGCAGGTCAGCACATCGATGATTTGGTTCATGGCCAGGCTGTGTCTCTTTCCCTTCTGCTCTTCTCAGTATGTCTTTTTCTTTATGTCTTTAATGTGGAAGAGTTGTTCCTGCTGCTCTTCAGGTCATTCGCAGGAAGAGTTGTTCTATATGCAGTTGCAGCCTCGGTGTATCTGTGGGAGGAGGTGAGCTCAGGATCTTTATACTTTGCAAGTTCCCCTCATGATCCTTTTTTTTTTTCCCCCATTGATCAGTTTGCTTAGAGGTTTATCAGTTTTATTGATCTTTTTAATCAATAATGAGCTTTAGGTTTTATCAGTTTTTCTCTATTTTTTTCTTTTGTATTTCATTAGCTCTTACGTTGTTTAACTTGCTCTTCTCTTTCTACTTTAAGGTAGAAGCCCAGGTCATTGATCTGAGACTTTTCCTGTTGTCTGATACAGGGATTTAGTGCTATAAATTTCCCCTTAAATACTTCTTTAACTGCATCCTCAGCTGTCCATACAGTGTGTTTTTCTTGTCATTCAGTTCATAGTGCTTTCTAATACCTCTGTGATTTCTTGAGATGGGCTGTTTGATAGCCCATCCATGAACTATTAAAAATGTGTGATTTCATTTCTAAACATTTTGAGGTGTTTCCAGATATCTTTCTTTTATTGATTTCTATTTTAATTACATTCTGGTCAGAGAATGTGCTTCTCTGACTCCTGTTAAATTTATTGAGACTTTTTCATGGCCTAGAAAATGGTCTGTCTTGGTGAAGTCTCGTGTGCACTTAAAAGCATGTATATTTTGCTATCGTTGAATGGAATGTTCTATAAATGTCAGACCAAGTTGGTTGGGAATGTTGTTCAGGTCTTCTGTATTTTTATTGATTTTGTGTCTATTTGATTTATTAATTATTGTGGGGCAGGTATTGACATCTACATGTGTACTTGTAGACTTTTTTCCTTCGCAGTTCTATACCTTTTTGCTCTGTATTTTTAAGCTCTGTCGTTAAGTGTATAACTATTTATGATTGTTATATCCTCTTCATGAATTGACTCCCTTTATCATTGCCAAGCATAAAGAAAGTCATTTTATGTTCTTTGAAATCTTTGAAATCCATTTTGATTAAAATTTGCTATCATAGCTTTCTTTTGATTAGTGTTAGTGTGATATGTCTTTTCCCATTTTTCTCTTTTTTCCCTATTGATGTCTTTATTTCAAATGTATTGCTTGGGCAGTGAGAGGATGGGCAAAATGGGTGAAGTGGAGTGGTAGGTACAGGCCTCCAGTTATGGAATGAAAAAGTCATGGGGATGAAAGGTATAGCATAGGGAATCTAGCTGATGGTATTGTTATAGCGTCGTCTGGATGAGGTATGGTAGCTAGCTACACTTGTGGTGAGCATAGCAAAACACATAGACTTGTTGAATCACTATATTGTACACTTGAAGCTAATGTAACATTGTATGTCAACCAAACTTCAATAAAAAATAATAGTAATAATGTAATCAGATAAAAACAACATACTAGTAGTTGCATGGTAAATAAAATGGTGACTTAGATTTCATAGTTTAGTTAATAAATAATATATTTCTTGTAGGCAACATATATTTGGGGCTTGCTTTTTAATTTTTTTTTAATGTTTATTTATTTTTGAGAGACTGAGTGTGAGCAGGGGAGGGAGCAGAGAGAGAGGGAGACACAGAATCTGAAGTAAGCTCCAGGCTCTAAGCTATTAGCACAGAGCCCCACGACATAGGGCTTGAAACTACAGACCATGAGATCAAGACCTGAACCAAAGTCGGCTACTTATTAACCAACTGAGCCACCCAGGCACCACATGGGGCTTGGTTTTTAATCCACTTTGACAGTCTCTCTGAATTGGACTGTTTTAGGCCATTTGCATTTAATGTATTTCTTAATAGATTAGATAACTTTAAATCTGACATCTTGCTATTTATTTTCTGTCCAAGCTCTTTATCTTCCCTTTTTCCTCTTTTTCTGCACTCTTTTGAATTATTTTCTAGCTTTCATATTATCTTCTTTGGCTTATTAGTTATAATTCCTTATTATAGTTGTTGCCTTAAGATTTATAGTGTATGTTTTTAGCTGTCACAGTCTGTTGTCAGTGATATCATACTTCATGTATAATGTAAATACTTTATAGTAAATAGGTGCTTCCATTTCTCCCCTCCGGTCTTTATAGTGCTATTGTCATATGGTTTACTTCTGTGTATATTGTAAACCTCATTCTATGTTGTTAGTATTGCTCTTTAAGCAGTTGATTATCTTTTGAAGAGGTTTAAATAATAAGAAAAAGGTCTTATGTGCTTATCCAGAGTCACCATTTCTGGTGCTCTTCATTCCTTTGTTTAGGTCTTTATTTCCATCTGGTATCATTTTCCTTCTGCGTGAAGGATTTCCTTTAACGTTTCTTGTAGTGCAGGTCTGCTGGTAATGAATTCTTTCAGAATGTGTATATCTGGAAATTCTTTTAAGGTTATTGATGGGGCATTTGTACGTTTTACTCTGTTTTGGGTTTATTTTTCTTTCCTGTTATGGCTCATTGTCCTTTGTTGCTAAATGTTTAAGTGTTTTTGAAAACCATTGTTTCCAAGTATTTTGTCTGTTTTTTGTGGTTGTTTTGGGCGGGAGGGTAAATTTGGCCCTTGTTGCCTCATCTTGGAGACTGAAGTTCTGGCCAGGAATTAGAGAAAAGAAGTAAAGCGGTAGTTGTACCAACCAAGCAGTTAATTAGCAAGTAAATGCCTTTTGAAGCT
Source organism: Acinonyx jubatus (assembly GCF_027475565.1). Lineage (NCBI taxonomy): Eukaryota > Metazoa > Chordata > Mammalia > Carnivora > Felidae > Acinonyx > Acinonyx jubatus. The sequence goes on from NC_069386.1 coordinate 32,565,422, forward strand.
TCTGGGTGGAGCATATTAAATCTGAAGTGGTGTTGATCATCTCTGAGGACATTCCTTTACATCCCTGTGCAAGCCCTCATTGTTTGGTGGTTTTGAGCCTGTTGGTCTGGCTGGGAGTGGGGTCCAGACCTGTCAGGGCAGGAGCAGCAGCTTATGAGAACTGAGGAAGAGCAGCAGATGTGAAATGACTTCTTGAAGGAATAGCCAGGGAGAGGCCCAGGTTAGAGTTGAAGAAAAGGTTTGGGGAATGTTGCAGAGCACCTTCCCCCCAGCTTGCTGAATTGAGGTGTGCTCTTTAATTCCCATCTCTGGAAGGCTAACCCGCTCACATAACAGCTGAGTGCAATAAAGAGCCCGATTCCACAAATTGGGTCCTGTGATTAGGGAGGCTCTTTTCTATATTGTGTAAAAGTCAAACAATTGCTTTTATCTGGCAGCTTTGAGCAGACAACATCCCGTATCAGTTTGCTGATACAGGACGTGAGTGAGTAAAGAAAGTGGAGGTGGGGTGGGTCTTAGGTTGCTTGGACAGCCATAGCAACAAAATGGCATTGACTGGGCAGCTTAAACAACAGAAATTTATTTTGTCACAGTTCTGAGGCTGGAAAGTCCAAGATCAAGGTTCCAACAGGATCCAGTTTCTGAGGGCTGCTTTCTTGGCTTGTGGCCACCTTCTTGCTGTGTCCTCACATGGCCTTTCTTCAGTGGGTATGCTGGAAAGAGAGCTCTATCTCCCCCTTCCCATTCTTAGGAGGCCACCAATCTACTGGATTAGGACCCCACCCATATGACTTCGTTTGACCTTACTTACCTCTTAAAAGCTCTGTCTCCAAATACTATCACATTGGCAGTTATGCTTCAACATAGGAATTTGGGGGAGGACACAAATATTCAGTCCCTAGCAGGGTGTAGGAGATTCAGCAGCTACATAGGTACCTAACCCTGTATTACTTGGGTCTTTTGTCAGCCCCTCATTTCTGGTGGCCATTCCTTCCAGAGGCCTAAGTCCTGGTAATAGCCCCTCCAGACCAAAAACTTTGGAATTTAGATTTGGATTCTAGTTTTTTGTTGAAATGAATAGAAGTGGTCTGGATGTACCTTTTCTGTTACTGTATAGATTCCATGGGAACAGGGACAGGTCTTCTGAAAGGTTTCCTATTTCTTGTCTCCAGGTTCTTCTTTGCGGTCCAGTTGGCCCAAAGCTACATGAACTTCTTGATGATAATGTATTTGTTCCACCAGAGTCATTGCAGGAAGTGGATGAGTTCCACCTTATTTTAGAGTATCAAGCAGGTAAGAGAAATGACTAAGTAATGGTGTGAGACTGTACAGGGAACCGTGTGTTGTCAGATTGGGGTGTGACTATGCTGGAAATTTATCTTTGTAAATTGGTGGGACCTTTTCTTGCTTTACCGAAAGTTTCCTGACCTCTTGCTTCTGCTGAGCTGATACTGGCCATTGTCTCAAGAATGATGGAGTATTCCAATATTGAAGAAAATTCTCAGATCTACAAACAACTGATCTAAACCCAAGAGACATCAGGCTATAGGAAAGTAGGCATCTTGAGCGAAAATGTGTTAAACATAAATATACAAAGTTTTTCTTTATTACTAAGGAAAGAGAAGGGCAGGTAACATCTGTTCAACACTGTGCTGGATTGTGCCCTAGGCTTTTCTGGCCAACTGTTCCAAGCTGCTTAGGATTGATTGATTCCAAGCCTCTGGCAAACATCTTTTGAAGCATTTTATTTTCCCTTGGGTGTGTAAGTGTTTGTATTTCACAACACTTATATTATTTCCCATTATATAATATTCCAGTGTTTTATCAGTCCAAATCCAGCTCATCTGGTGTCATTCCCAGTAGATTTTGCGTATTACATAAACTACAGATCAGATTCTCAGAGAATCCTAAATACCTAAACATATTTTAACTGTATTTAATTCTGTGTATTTGCTGTTGGATCTTTTCTCTGCTCGGTATTCAGACTCTTGAATTTCTGATTCAACACATTATTAAGTTAAAGACTCAAGCATATAAACAGACTAATTGGTCCCTTAAAGCAGTACTTAATAAGCTTCAGCGAACTGCTTCCAAGTCAATTAAGAGAACCTCACCTTCTAGAGTAATTAACTTTAAGATATGAAATAGAGTGTTTCTTAAAAATTGGTTTTCTCTCCATGTATGAAAAAAGGAATTGTTTCTGGTTCTCTCTTGGGTGCTTATTGGGAGCAGGAAGCTTCCTAACTTTAGGAAGGGTAAGATCTGAACATTATGGACAAGATGTTGCAGTGGGCAGTTCACATTTAATCATATACAAGTTTTGAGTTTCTCAGAAACTCAGAATGATCATTCTTACTGCCTGAAGATTGTGGTAAAGATTAAGAGGTTACTGTGTACTGTGAGCTCCTTCAGTGGAAGGCACGAACAGGACTGTTGACTTGGAAGGGTCTAGAAGAGCTAACAATGCCTTTGAGGTGCTGCTGCTGCTGCCAGTTCCGGGGTCCTGTCACTTGCACTCTGCTGGCGCTCACATGGTGAACTGGGGACCTTTCTAGTTCCTGGTTTCTGTCATGTTCCCTGTTGACCGCAGGGTGGGGAGACTGCTCTCTTCAGTATGATTTTGCTGTTGGATTTGACAGCTATGCCTCGTGTGGAGGTAAGAAGATGGCACAGCTTGTCTTGAAAGGAGACTATCTCCATCCTTGGGTTTATGAACCCCACACTTCAGTTTTTCTTTTCTGGGTCTTATTTTCTTAGAACAAAGCAGGGCTTCCCATTGAACTTCATATGAAGTTACAGTCTACTGGCCCTGGAGGGAACCTAGTCTGGTGGCAGAAGCCCTCAGGTCACTTCTCTTACAGAAGTCCGTCCCCAGCTTCTCTCAAATTTCGATGAATAAATTCCCAGAGAGGATTTGTCACCTTTCATTTCCTCCTCCTCCTCTGCCAGACTTGCCCAGAGAAGCTTGTTTCCAGGCTTTGGCCCGGGACCCACTGAGTCACTGCACAGGTTTTGCTGACTTCGTGGCTGAAGGGCAGGATGGTAAATTGAGTGAAGGGCTCCCTTAGAGAAACACGTTCGGAGCTCTGTGAGAACAGGGGGGCATGGCGGTTCCCGGCTCACCCTGTCTGCGTTCCAGTCGTTCTGTCGCTCTCGGGCCACTCCATCAGTCCTGTGTCCTGTGGGAACAGCCAGGGAGCAGCTCTCCACTTCCCTCCTTGTCTGTGCCTTGCAGAGGCCTGTGTGTTTTGCCTCTCTCCCTTTTTCCCTGGGGAAATTACTTTGAATGCTAAGTTGCTTTTTCTCTGGGGGTAAGTTAGGCAGTGCCTCTCAGAAGCCTCGCTCCTTAAGGGTCAGTTCCAGGTCTTGCCCTCTGCAGGATGCTGGCGTGGATTTCTCCCCTTGTGCAGAGTCTTGTCAGTTGGGGGATGGTGGTTGGGATTTGGAGTCCTATCCATATTTTTTGTTGTCATGGGCATTGAAGTCCTCAGTCTTTCCTCTCATTCGCTTGTTCCTTTGCTCATTCATTTGTTCACAAGCTGCATGTGGGGCAGTGTGAGGCCGGAGGGGCTGGTGACAGACATGGGCCCTGTGCCCAGCTCACAGCTCATGACAGCGCATGGGCTCCTGAGCAGATGATTACAAAATCATGTGCCACATCCTGAAGCAGTTATAGCAGTGGCCCAGGGGCCGAAGCGGCCGAGTCTACTGGGATCGGCAGAGTTAGGACAGACTTTGCAGGGGAGGCCGCGCTTGCTCTGGGTCTTTGAAGATGAGGCAGGATGAGAGTGTTGCACTCAGCTGTGTGGACCATTATTGGGTATGTTCTTTCGACAACTAGTAAGCTGGGGGCCAGGAATTGAAAGCATGTGGCATTTTAACGGACATAACCGTTGTGTTGGGGTTTAGTAAATAGGAAATGTCTTTTTCTGCTTTCGTAGATTTTTATACACCTAGAATATGTTTTTCAGAGGAATGGATTCAGTAAAGCTGAACTCAAAGCAAAGGAAGGATGGGCTCTCCCCACCTTGGCACCCGCCCCAGAGTCAGCCCTGCACACTCATGCACACTCCCCATGGAGAGGCAAGGCTTCTGTTTGGGGAGGCCTGTTGTAGAAAGGAGGAAGCAGTTTGCTGACTGGAGTCCGTTAATCAGCCTGCAGTAGGAGGAAACCCTCTGCTGGGTCTGCCTGCCTTGGGGAAGAACTTTCTAAAGGAACATCCAGGAAATATGTTAGAACCAGTATGAAACCAGGCTTCAGCGTATGGACTCTAATTTTGTAATTGGGATGAATCCTTCATTTGGAGGAAAAGCTGTATAAGCCTAGATAATAAATCCTTGCCCCTGGAGTCTCTAGAAGTACCTCCATGCTGGCAGGGGTTCATTTAGGAATTGCCCTAAGCAGTAGCAAGCCTAGTAGCAGTGGCCCTTGGCTTGACTGAGTTTCCAGATTTGCTATCAAGTCTTGAGAGAAGAAAGAGCACTGTGCTCCAGTTGTGAGGCTTCACAGGTGAGCCTGAGGAGGGCCCCTGTCGCCTGTCCTGCTTCAGGACTCCCAGCCATAGCGCACTCCTCAAATGCTTGGCAACTGTGGAGTCCTAATAGGTAGCTCTCCACTCACCTACACGTCAGGATCTCCAGCGGTGGGCCTCACCACCTGACATTTAAAACTCAGCTCCCCAGGAGATTCTGATGTGTGGCAGGTGCTGAGAGCCACTCCCGTGGGTAGGCCCAGATCCTAAGCTCCTTCCCCCCACCAGAAGACCCAGCCAGCTGTGGATCTGGCCTCCCTCTGCTGGCGTCAGTTCAGCAGATGCTGAGTGGCACTCTCCGCAGGGGCCTGTGACGAGTACTGCGAGAATCAGAGGCGTACAGTCTGGCATTCCATTTGGGGAGATGTGGCACAAATGTGTAAGAAGTTAAGGGATGGTATAAGTTTGAGTACTAGTTCAGAACAGTAGAAGTAGAAGAGATAGCTCAAAGCAAAATGCTATTCAAACCATGTGGAGGGAAATCTCTGTGGATACACCTCAGGCTGGAGCAGTCAGCAGCCACTTAGGGAGGAAGTAGCATTTAACCTTGGTCTGGAGCAGGCATTATTCCAAAGCAGCTCACTCACAGGAAGCTAGAGCAGCCAGATACTCTTGCCTTCTGGATCAAGTGCGGGGAAACCACCCGTGACAGCAGGGAGGAAAGGCTGCAGTCAGCCTGACTCTTGGAATTTCAGCCTCTGTAGGTCCTGGCTAACTGAAAGGTGGTCGGGGCACAGCTGCAAGTCGGCAAGTGCTTCAAGAAAGACAGCATGTCCCGTAGGCAGAGACACAGGTATCCTGTATGTGAGAGCTCAGCGGGCAGTGGAGCTTTCCCGGGACTAACTGCCAGCCCCTTGCCAAAGGCATAGAGCACCCAGGACGCGTGTGTTGTTTTCTGGGGTTGGGGTTGGGGTTTGGTTTGTTTGTTTCGTTACTGGCCACGGTCCTCCTGGATGCAGCGCCGTGCTTGGCTGGGCCCTTGTAGCTGGGCTGCACTCAGCCAGCAGCCAGCGGCCAGCATGCCCAGAGCCAGGGCTCCAGTGAGGCCCCTGCTAGCCCCCCACAGCTAGGAGACTTAAAGCCTCTTCCTTTTCTTCCCATTGTGTTGACTGGGCTTTTCTAGGGGAGGAGTGGGGCCGGTTAAAAGCTCCCCATGCCAACCGCTTCATCTTCTCCCACGACCTTTCCAACGGGGCCATGAATATGCTGGAGGTGTTTGTGTCTAGCCTGGAGGAGTTTCAGCCAGACCTGGTGGTCCTCTCTGGATTGCACATGATGGAGGGACAAAGCAAGGAGCTCCAGAGGAAGAGGCTCTTGGAGGTAATAGCACTGTCACAGAATCTCACGGATCTCAGCTGGCGTTTTTCCTCAGGTTCCTGCCTCTCTCCGCCTCTGCAGCTTGCACTGCCTGGTCCTCGGTCCTGGCCTCCGCAGGACCCTTCGTGGCAGCCGGCTCTGAGGCCTGCCTCCTGGTGCTCTTTTCAGGCACACGGACGGCAGCTTGAGTAGGACAGGGCAGGACCTCTTGCCTGAGCCTCTGCACCCTGCGCTACGCTGGACGTGGCTGCCGCGGTGTTTGTGGTCTGCGTCCTCTGTGTCGTGTGTGTCATCTGTTCACATCAGCTGTGCCGCGGCTCCTGTAGGCTCTGCAGCGGTTGGAGCCAGCCGCTCCATGTAGGCCCCCAGGAATAGGCTGGCTCTGTGAGCAGACAGGGGCGGTTCGCAGTGCCCTGAGTCTGTGACCCCAGCGCCTCCCTGTTGGGAACAGTGTCCCCTGTCTGGAGGCTGTGGTGACTCCCGAGGCTTAGAGTTTTCATGATGAGGCAAAGAAGGCAGTGACCCGAGGCACTGCCTCTCGGCCTTGACCCTTTCTTCCCTCCTGCGTGACTTCTGTCTTTAATGGCACCGCTGCCCTCTTCTGTTCGCAGGTTGTGACCTCCATTTCTGACATCCCCACTGGTATTCCAGTTCACCTAGAGCTGGCCAGTATGACCAACAGGGAGCTCATGAGGAGCATTGTGCATCAGGTAACCACATGGGCAGCACGTGAGGCCCTCTGGCGCCCTCACCCTCGTGGGCCTTGCTGAGAAGCGCCGTTGTCCAGTGGGGCCAGCTCTTTGGGCTCAGGGGCCGGCTTACTGAGGTGTGGATATTCTGTCATGCAGTCCTGGGGCCATGGAGATCCAGATAAGGAGTCATGGCCATTCTGGAACAGGATCTCTTACTAGGTTAGAAGTATGGCAGCGTAACTGATGGATTTTGTGGGTCCTGTTTCTCCCGGAGTGGAGAAGTTGAAAGTGAATGGTTTTTGCGGTAGAACTCCAAGGAGAAAACCACAGGTCCAGCTCAGCTGCTTTCAGTTGAAACTCCAGAAGCTCAGAGGAGAAGAACTTTAGGGGAGCTTCACTCCCTTACCACCAGGCACCAAGGTATTCAACTCCTGCCTCTGGACAACAGCAGTGCTTAGGTAGATCTGGGAGTGTGGTGCTTGAACACAGACTTCGGAAGCCGGGGTTGGGATGCCAGTTTGCCGCTCTCTAGCTTTATCAACTTAGGCAAGTTACTTAACCTTTCATTGTTTTAGTATTTAACCTATTTAATGGGTAATATATTCATGTGGTTCAAAACCCAAAAAATACTAAGATACAGTGAAGTCTCCCTGCCACTGTTAGTAACGTTCTTGGTTTTATCTGTATACTACCAGAGTCACTGTGTACAAGTATAAGCAAATGTGGGAATATATCCTTATTTTTTTGTCCTTTTTTTACCCCAAAAGATAGCACAGCACACCGAATACAGACCATTATGCACTTTGCTTTTTCTCACTGATGGGACTTTGGAGACCTTTTCTCCACCATCCCCTGGGAAGCATCCTGTCTTTTCACAGCCAGACAGTGAAAGGGAGCCCAGGTTGCTTAGCCCATCTTGGGCATCTTGGTTTCTGTCCTTTGCTGGCCCATCAGGAGGTGCAGGGGAGAAACTTGTACAGGATTTTCATTTCCCCGAGAGTAAGTAGGTACATATGTTGAATTCTCAGAAGAGCTGTTAGGTGAAGCAGAGAAGGTCTTTGTAAATTTAATGCTGCCAAGACACCCTTCGTGAGAGCTGTGCCCATTTCCTGCTGCTAGAAATCTTTACAAGTGTTTATTCCCTCTTTTCCTTGCCACGAGAATGTGATTAGAAACTTGTATTCTTTACCAATCTGATAGGTGAAAAATACTTGAATATTTGTGTCTTCTTTTAATAGACTTTACTTTTTAGGGCAGTTTTAGTTCATAGCAACAGTGAGTAGCACGTGGTGCATTCCCATATACCTGCCACACACAAGCCCACCACCTCCCCCGTCGGCACCTCGCTGCCCTGCAGTGTCACAGCTGTGAGTGCCTGACCCTACACTCAGGTCGCCACAGCCCACAGTTTACGTTGGGTTTCACACTTGCTATTTCTCAGTAGAGTTTTTAATTTGCATTTCTCTTTTGACGTTATCTTTTCACTTAAAAAAAAAGCCATTTTTATTTCATTTTCTGTGTGTCTGTTTAACCTTTCTGAGCCTCAGTTCCCTTATCTGTAAAACAGAGGTGATCCCTCCTTTGAGAGGGTTACAGTAAGAATGGAACGAAATAAAGCCATCCACTCAGGGCCCGGCACACAACATGCCATAAATGGAGGTGCTATTACATTGGCAAAGGTACAGACCATTGGTTTTTTTGTTTCTTTTTGTTGTTTTGTGTTTTTTTTTATTTTTTTTTATTTTTTATTTTTTTTGAGAGAGAGACCGACAGAGTGTGAGCAGGGGAGGGGCAGAGAGAGAGGGAGACACAGAATCCGAAGCAGGCTCCAGGCTCTGAGCTGTCAGCACAGAGCCCTACATGGGGCCCGAACTCAGACTGTGAGATCATGACCTGAGCCGAAGTCGGCCGCTCAACCGACTGAGCCACCCAGGCGCCCCTAGACCATTGGTTTTTAAATAATAAATATATTCACATGCACCCACACATACCCCTCCCCCTCCCGCCCTCCCTCCAGGGGCTCCTTTCTCTTGCACAACCTTATGTGCGGTTCTCTGGCTCTAAGGAGAGAAGTGCTGAGTAAGAGATAGTGAGTTAGACACAGTGGTTCCCCTTGAGACAGAAACAGGCTTAGCGGCTTCCATTCAGTACCCTTTTGCACACGGTTATTACTGAATACAGTCTTCCCTACCCCACACCTGCTTAAAAAGCTTAGCTCTAACCTGAAATGTTTCTCCTTGCTTCTTGGTGTTGTGTACATGGAACCATGTGACCCTGACTGTGTTGGTAGGGCCCTCATTTACTGGTACAGCACCTGCTGGTGTTCAGGAACCGGGAACGCAGTCCCACCAGTAGGAAGAGGGTCTGCTGTGTATGCAAAGGCAAAAGCGAGGCCCATGGAAAGCAATACGAAATACGTGTTCCCTCTGCCCTTTGTCTTAGATGAATATAACAAAAGACTGAGTCTAAAACGGTGTGACTGCAACTTTCTGGTCAAATCCCAAGTGATAATGAGGGTGTAGTTAGAGGTGCAATAGCCAGAGCAGCGACCTGTGGTCCGTCACTTCCCCAGCGTGTGCATCAGGGGTGGGGAGTCCTGTGGTAGGAAGAAAGATGCCATACTGCCTGCCTTCCCTGACTTCAGTCATTGGCTGTGTCCTGAGGCATCTTGGGAGTTGGATGTTCATCAGGAAGAAACCTCCACTTTGTTTCTGTTAGCAGGTCTTCCCCGCGGTGACTTCCCTTGGGCTGAACGAACAGGAGCTGTTATTTCTCAGCCAGGCGGCATCTGGACCTCACTCGTCCCTCTCTTCCTGGAATGGTGTCCCTGATGTGGGTATGGTCAGCGACATCCTCTTTTGGATCTTGAAGGAACATGGGAGGAGTAAAAGCAGAGCCTCAGACCTCACCAGGATCCATTTCCACACGCTGGTCTACCACATCCTGGCAACCGTAGATGGACACTGGGCCAACCAGCTGGCAGCTGTGGCTGCGGGAGCTCGCGTAGCCGGGACACAGGCCTGCGCGACAGAGACCATAGATGCCAGCCGAGTGTCCCTGAGGGCGCCCCGCGAGTTCATGACTTCCCACTCAGAGGCCGGCTCCAGGATCGTGATAGACCCCAGCAGGCCGGTCGCAGAGTGGCACAGGGAGGGGGTATCCTTCCACTTCACACCAGTACTGGTGTGTAAAGATCCCGTTCGAACCGTGGGCCTCGGAGATGCCATTTCTGCCGAAGGCCTCTTCTATTCAGAGGTCCGCCCTCACTATTAGGGAGGTGGCTACGGGTCACTTCCCTGAGGAGAGCTAGCCGATGTAAGAACTACAGGCAAAATAGGATGGAGGGTGTCAGAACAGTTTCTAGATCTAATTGAAAGATAGCCAAAGAGACAACAGATTAAACTGTATCAGATACATTCCAGCCTGTTGAAGATTTCACAAAAACATTTCAGGTTTTAATCAGAATTTAGCTGTCTACTAACGAGACTGGATTTTTGGTTTTTTATGTTGTGTGTTACGGGGGTAAAACTTGATTCCCATATTCCCATTTTACGCAGCCTTGCCAAGTATCTTAGGCCAGACTTTGCCCTGGAGAGCATGTCAGCTGGAGAAAGCACTTCCCCTGTTGCCCCCTGAGGAAGCGCATGCTCGCTCACCCGAACTCCCGGTCTCCAGTAAAGCCCAGCGTGAGGGTCCCGTGTTTTCTGGGCTCCGCGCTCACGGGCAGGATCTTGATTTCCATTCAGTGTTACAATGAAAATATTTAATGAGCACACCTTCTGAGTCTTCTGCTCTCAACCTTAAGACAGAGCCACAAATGAGGACAAAACAGTCACTCCCGTGCATCACAGTCACAGCAGAGGCCGGGAGTCCTGTGCAGCCTTTGCGGGGGCCCGCGTTCGTCATTTGTTCAGAAGCCTGGCTGACCTGCAGAGCGGCCATGGGAGCTGCTGGGCCCTGTCTTCGTGCCCTGGCTCTGGAGGTTGTAGGCTGGCTGGTCAGAGGACCCCAGCCTGGGCCCGGTCCCCTCCCCCAGCTCTGGACACACTTTCCACAGTGGAGGACTGATCTTTGTTCGTTCGGATCCTTGAAGGAATTTACTTTTACAACTGGAATATGCTTCTGTGTGTAACAGATCATGTTTGTTTTACATCGACGCACCACATCCATTAAAAAGTTTTACCTCATAAGAGCCCCAAGATCATGAATAAATCTGTCATGTATTTATTTTTTTATAAATCAAGGAGACTTCTGTGTGCTTTTAAATATATTAAAAATAATTTACATTTCAGGAATCCTAAGTCTGTGATTTTGTTTCTTTCCCCACCACTCTGGAGCCAGGTAAAGTATGAATCATTCTGACCTTGACTAAGGTGTGAGCTGTACGTTACTCTGCTCTTCAGGTGTTTGGTTATCTTGTCTTCCTTTCACTGGGCAGGCAGCCCCACACACTGAGCCTGAGCTATATTGGTCTGTCCTCTGTTGGTTTAAGGTGACAGAAGACAGTAGTTTCAAGCAGCAAAGCCGCTGTGAAACAGTTTGAAAGTTTGGTGAGTCTTCTCAGTTGTTCAAAGAACAGTATAAATATGGCAGCGGGTGGCAGGCCCACTTAGGTCAGGGGTGACCATTTCATACCTGGCTCATAGCAGCTTCTAGAACTGCAAAGCTACCTCAGATTCTTCATTTATGACCTCTCCTTTCCCGCTTTGGATAAGAAGGAAAGGCTTGATTACTCCTTCAAAGAAAATGTAAGCCTAGAGCTTGAAACTCAAAGCAAATAGCTTATTAAGGAAATCTCTGGCTGCTATTTCATCAGTCTCTGCTTCCAACTTAGGTTAAAAATAAACACCTACTTTCTAGCCTATTTGTATTAGAAAGGTTTAAGTGAGAAGAGATTTGTTTTCCCAAGAATTGGAATAACTCCTTGTTTACGTTATAAACCTAAAACTTGGAGAGCACTGAGATGTTTTCCATGTGACTTTTTCTTACCATCTGTCTCTATAGAAGTTGTGTCTACTGGCCCCTGCCCTTGGTCTATGCGAGTTCTCCAGTTTGCTCTGGTGTTGTCAATAAAGTGTAATCAGCGCGTATACCTTAGAGCAATATTTTTCAAAAGATGGGTCTTGAAGTATTGATAGTCACGAAATCAATTTGGTGGTTAACACAAAAGGTATCAAGATGCATCCTACTCAGGGGCAAGTACTCTTTTTGTGAATCTTTACATGTGCCTGAATGCGTGTAGTCGGGAACGTACATGCGCCCCTCTGAACGTCCATCCTTTAGAGGAGTCAGCTAATCTTTGGAAGGAAGACTGGACTCATGACCTAGGACAGGCTTTGTGGAAGTGAGCTGGCAGGGCAGGATACAAGCAGGCCTCAGGCCTCTCAACCCTTCGCTCCAAACTGTATTTTACAAAAGTTTCCACATATGACTTGATATGAAGAAGGGTGAAGATCCACCGGACTAGGAAAGGGTGCCTGGTGAGAAATGAGCCTTCCTAAAAATGTTCTGACACTCTTACGTTTGCTTGAAATTGATTTAAAGCCAGGGAATAGCGCCAGCACACAAAACACTACTGAGATCAGAATCTGGCCAAAAATCGGTAATCTCTACCTTGCAGATTGAGTTTGCATTTTATTGTCGAGTTTAGTGGGGAAAGGTGAGTCATCAGAAGAAATCCAAATTCTATGCGGGGTGTTGAGATGACGTGTGTGACAGGGCATGTTACCTGCGCTGAGCCTTACTTTCCTCATCTGTAAAACGGGGTGTAGTCTGTATCCTTAGGGTTCTTGATTAAAGGAGAATGCTGTGCAAAATAGCATGGCACATGGTGCATATTTAAAAGTTTAAGAATTGTCACTGTTACTAAACTGAACAGGTGATTTCCTGGGTCTCTTTAGAACTGTTTTTAAAACATTGAGAAGTTACCACAATGATTTAACATTTCACTTTGGAGTCTTGTCATAGGTAAAGATTTGCATACAGTGAAGCGACACAAATTTCAAGGGTACCATTGAGTAGGTTTGACAAATGTATGTGCCCATCTAACCCACATGCCTATCCAGGTACATAATGTTCCCATCACCCCAAAGTGGCTACACCATTTTACTCCCACTAATGATGTAGGACAGCTCTGGTGGCTTCTCAACGTCCCCAAGATTTGGAATTGTCAGTTTAATTGTAGCCATTTTGGAGGGTACAGAGTGGCATTTCATTGCAGTTTTATTTTGCATCTATAACATTCTTTGTGTTTATTGGGGGGCTGTTGATTGGGTGGTTCGTTTTGAGTTGTAGGAGTTCTTTATATATCCTGGATATAAACTCTTTGTCAGATATATTTTGTGACTGTTTTCCCAGAATATACTCCCAGTCTGTAGTCTGATACTTTTCTTCATGGCTTATTAGTCTGAAGCACTGGACTATTCCTGTCCTACCTGTAGTCTCATTATTTTCTTCTAGGAACTGTAAAATTTTAGGTTTTACATTTAGGTCCATCATCTATTTTGAGTTACTTTTGTGGATGGTAACAGATTAGGATCAGATCCACTTTTTTCTACACCGCTGTCCAGTCGTTCTGGCACTGTTGAAAAGACCTACTGATCTATTTGCACCCTCACCTCCCCATGCCAGCACCACGTAATTGCTATTTTGGTCAAGTCTGGAAGTGAGGTAAGTCCTCCAACTTTGTTCAAGATTGCCTTGGATGTGCTGAGTCCTTTGTATTTCCCTCACATTGGAGAACCAGCTCTCAATTTCTACCCCAAAACCTGTTGGGCTTCTAGGAATCCACGAACCTATTTGGAAGGAATTTTGATCTCAACAAGAGTTAGTTTCCCAGTGTGTGAACATGGCCTATTTTGGTCTTTTTCACTACAGTGCTTTGTAGTTTTCAGGGTACAGGCCTTACATGTATTTTGTTAAATTCATCCCTAAGTATTTCATGTCAGTACTATCTGACAGTATTGTAAATGGATTTTTTTTGAATTTCATTTTCAAACAGTTCCTTGGTGGAAAACAATTGATTTTTGAACACCGACCTTACCAAATCCAGTTATCACTGGTGGCACCTTCATTTACTTGCTTTTAGGATTCCTTAGGTTTTTCTATATAAATAACCATGCCCTTTTCTACCTGTGCCTTTTTATTTCTTGCCTTTAGAACACTGACCAGAACCTCTAGTATAATGTTGAACAAAAGTCGTAAAAGCGGACATCCTTACCTTGGTCCTCTTCTTAGGGGCAAAGTATTCAATATTTTACTGTTAAATGTGATACTGCACCTTTTTCCACAGATGCCATTTGTCAAGTTGTTGATGCCACCTTCTATTCCTGATTTGCTGGGGTTTTATGATGGCTTAAAAGTTGCTTTTTCTGTATCTACTGAAATTGTGTGACTTTTCTATTTTGTTAACACAAGAAACTACTTTTTCAAATATTAAACCAAGAGTTTAACTTCCTGGGATAACCCCAACTCAGTCGTGATGTACGTAGTTACCTTTTTATATTTTGCTGGATTTGATGCACCAGTACTGATTTGCTATTAAGGACTTTTGTACCTATGTTCATGCAGAATGGCCTGCAGTTTCCTTATTCTGTAATGTCTTTGTCCAGTTTTGATATCAGGGTTATACTGGCCTCATAAACAAGTTGGAAAGTTTTTGCTATTTTCTAAAAATTTTTGTCAAGTTGGATTTAATACAATTTACCAGCTAAATCATCTGGGCCAAGAGTTTGCTTCAGGTAAGTTTTGATTTATAAATTCAGTTTCTTGAATAGGACTTTAAAAAAATTTTTTTTTTAATGTTTATTTTTGAGACAGAGACAGAGCATGAACGGGGGAGGGGCAGAGAGAGGGAGACACAGAATCTGAAACAGGCTCCAGGCTCTGAGCTGTCAGCACAGAGCCCGATGCGAGGCTCGAACCCACGAACCGTGAGATCATGACCTGAGCCGAAGTTGGATGCTTAACCGACAGAGCCACCCAGGTGCCCCTTGAATAGGACTTCTAAGGTTTTACATTTCCTCATTTCAATTTCGGTAAGTTATTTTTCAGATTTTGTCTGTTGCATACAAGTTGTCCGTTTTGTTCTAAAATTGTTCATATTCCTTGATCTTTCTCTCCATACTTTCTGTAATGCTGTTCCCTCTTATTGGTGATTTGTCTCTTTTCTTCCTTCATTAGTTTAGCTGCGGTTTTGTTGTTGTTGCTTTCTTATTTTTTGAGAGGGAGAGAGGGAGAGACAAAATCCCAAGCAGGCTCCACAGTGTCATCGCAGAGCCTGACATGGGCTTGATCTCACAAACCATGAGATCATGAACTGAGCAGAGATCAAGTGTCACTTAACCGACTGAGCCACCCCAAGTGCCCCTTGTCATTTTTTTTCCCCACAAACTTTTGGCTTTTTAGATGTTTAATATTTGTCTACTCTTATTTCGGGTATATTTTGCTCTTTTCCTAGCTTAAGGTAGGAACCTCTACCACTGATTTTCCAACTTTCTCTTCCGATAGAAGCATTTACAACTATAAGATTCCCTCTAAGCACTGCTTTTAGCTGAATCCCACAAATTGTGATTTGTTTTCATTGTAAAAGTATTTTCTCTTTTGATTTCTTTCTTGGCTTGTGAGTTATGTGTGTTTAGCTTCAAAATATTTAGGGGTTTTCTAAACATCTTGTTAATTTCTAATAGAATTTCACTGTGGTCAACAATTGTGTAAATTTCAGTCTTTCGACTCTGAGACCTGTCATGTGGCCCAGCACATGCTCTGTCCTGCTGAATGTACTATGTGCAGGGTCTAGTGTTCTCTAAATGTCAGTTAGGTCAAGGTGGTTCATGTGTACTTTTACACTTCCTAATTGTAACAACTGCAGAAAGAGGGAGTGCCAGCATATCCAACTATGACTGGGGATTTAATTCTGTCGGTTTTTACTTCATGTATTTTGAAGCAATGCTGTTAAGTGCATATACTATATATGTTTCTTCTACTGAATTGAGCGGTTTTATGAAATGTCCCTCTTTATTTTTGGTAATGCTCCTGGTTTTGAAATCTACTTTATCTGGCATCAATATAGCACTCTGGACTTAGGCCTGTAGCTTGAGATACGACATTCTCCATCCTTTCGCTTTCAGTGGCAGATAGCTGGGTTTATCCTTTCTTTACTCTTCAATTGGAATGTTTAGTCCAAGTACTTTTTTTAGTCTAATTACATTTTAATGTAATTGTGGACATGATTGGATTTACATTTAACATTTTGCTATTTATTTTTTTCTTTGTTCCCTTTTTTGTTCCTCTATTCTTCCTTTCCTGCCCGTTAGTGGTGAGGAGGGTGTTAATTGAATATTTTTTTAAATATTTTTTCTCTCACCTTTTTAGCTATAATTCTTTGCATCTTTTTAACGGTTGCTCTAGGCATCCTTAACGTTTCACAAACTATTAGGAATAACTTTGTACCACATCATGTAAGATATAAAAACCTTTTTCACTCATTGAGTTCCGTGTACCCGCCCTTCCTTTAGTTACATTTATTTATGTTAAACCTCACAATATAATTTTTTGCTTAGAACAGTCACAGTATTTTTTTTTTTAATGTTTACTTATTTAAGCAAGAGAGAGGGAGAGAGAGAATCCCAAGCAGGCTCCTGGCTGTCAGTGTGGAACCCGATGTGGGACTTGATCTCATGATCCGTGAGATCATGACCTGAGCCGAAATCAAGAGTTGGATGCTTAACTGAGCCACTCAGCTGCCCCAGTCACAGTATTTTTAAAAAAATTAAACCAAGATAGTGCTTTATATTTACCCACTTGTTTACACTTGTTATCTGTGGAGGACTGATCAACATGAGCTACTCTGCCATTATCGGATAATGATTCTTCCTTAAAAACAAAATGACTGTAATCTTATATTCCAAAGTTTTGTACTAATACTATTCAGTAAAAAGGGCACTTTTCCCATTGCTAGTTCATACCTATACTTTCAAGCCATCTAAAACCACGTCTGTATTTTGTGACCATGTACTTTGCCTCATTTTCCTAATTCTGTGAAAAATTATGACAAGAGCAACTCCCACAACTAGAGATCGGAAAAGCTCCTTTCTCACAGAGAGAGAAACTGCAAACCCACATGCACAAAAGGTTGGGCAGGTGTAACCTAGTACAACTGACCCCTGAACAACTTGGGTTTAAACTGCACAGGTCCACTTACATGTGGATTTTTTTTTTTTCAGTAAATACATTGGAAAGGTTTTTTTTGAGGTTTGTGGCAATTTGAGAAAACTCAGATGAACCATGTAGCCTAGAAATATCAAAAAAAAATAAGAAAAAGGTATGCCACGAAGGCATGGATAACGCTTAAAAAAGCAGGAGCTTTGCATCGGAGTTCAAATCCTGATCCTGATCCACTTACCTTGGAAAATTCATTTTGCATCTCCCAACCTCAGCTTCCTCCTTTATGGAGTGGGGATGACAGTATCTTGGAAGGGTTCCATGTGACCATTCCCTTCCTGAACCTTTTCTTGCCTTCCCCAACACCACTCTCTTGGCTTTGTCTCTTCTATCACTGTCACAATACAGTTTCCCATCTTGGGTCCCCCATCCTCGCTTTCCCTGGGGGCTCCTTTCAAATCTGTGCTTTCAGCTAGAGCCCAAATTAAATTACTCCTGCACCTTGATCTTCAAGCCAGATTTCACATCTGAAATCTATTCCAGTGTCTAGTGTCACCACCTGGAGGTCTCAAAGATAAACACGTCTAAAACTAGACCCCATAAGCCTCCACTGGTGTCCCCCGTATTCCTCTTCCCTGGTTTATGGAACTCTCCCAGCAGTGGATGCCCTTCTGACAGTCCTCTTAACCTGCTACATCCAGTCCCCAATAGTATTCTACTGATTTCACTTCCTAAACTCTAGGCCCCCTCACCTCTACTCCATCTCTCAGTTCATACCCTAATCATTTCTCACCAAGACCTTTTCATTCATGGGCACAAGAGACTACACACTGATATAAAAGTGAGCTTTCTCAGCTGCTCAGGGTATAAATCCTGGTTCTTCCACATACCAGCTGCGTGGGCCAGGGCATTGCTTCTGACACCTTGGTGTTTACTTCTGAGATACGAGAACTGAAGAGTTTCCCGCTCACTTAGCCGCTGCTTCAATGTCAAAACAGACAGAGTCATAACATAAAAAACTCCATAGTTTGGTTTGGCAATAGGTGTCCTCACCTTTAAATTATGGTAATTATAGGACACTTCAAGTGCAAAATGGGGACTGGCCCTCAAGCAAATTGCTGGCGTACCATCTGTCGGGGCTGCTGCAGCAGAAGCTATGTTCGTACTACACAGGAACTTGGCCTTGAGGTTCCTTCTCTAGTTTCAAACTAGTTTTGGAAGTAAGACTGTGATCATAGGTTCTTTTAAGAAGTTTTTATTGTGATCTCTTATTTTTATACCCAAGTTAACAACTTTTCCCAAAGGGATGATGATACATAATCTTTATTCTAAAAAGGACATATAATGAATTGATAGCATCTGGCCAGTAGTATCATTGATGGTCTTAAATAAAAATTAGTTAAGAAGCTCTTCCTTTCCTTTTAATCGCTGGTGCTGATACCAGACCAGCTCTTCACTCCTACTTCTTATCACACTGACATGATCTGACTCCACACTCTGACCTCTCTCAAGAACAAGCCACAGGGCCTTGTTCTGGATTCCCCTGGACAAGCATAGCTGGAATATTCAACCTCAATATACAGAGGTTTTTTTCATCATTTTTCCCCTTAAATTTAGAGTGTTAGAGCTGGATTATTAATCCAAGATTTGTTTGCCTTGGAGGCTGCCATGCCCCCCAGTCTGAGGACCATCTCAGCTAAGCCAAGGCTTCATCATAACAGAGCTAATGAGTAGAGGTCTGTCTCAGACTTTCCTTCCGCAAAGGAAGGAGGAAGTCATCCAGGAGATGACGGTCATTTCAGAAGCAAACAGCATCACGTGCCCTGCTGGCTCTTGAAGCTACAAACACAGAGCCGTGAGCCCTGCTCTTAATTCTGAAAGGACCTGTCTGGTCCCAGCTGACGGGGCTGATGAGAGGCTGCTAGGCCTCAGGCTCCTTGGGGTCATCACAACACATCCTGCGGTCCTTGGTGCCCAGGGAACACACTGGCGTCCGTGCTGCCTGTGTCGCGTGACCTTTCCTAATCTGCTACATCCTCACCAGAGAAACCTATAGTCCGGGGTCATCCTACTCCTATTTTTCTCTTATTTGTGCAGATGCTTCATTTGGATGTGCTTCCACAGTAGGCTGTGGCTCCAGAGGCAGAGATGGTGGCTTTGTGAGATGGGATGTTCCTCCAGCACCTAGCAACAAAACAAACAGCTTGAATTCTCAGTTCCACGGTTCTTGAAGAAATCACATTGTCAAATTTCAAAAAGAAACCCTGTATCTTTGAGGACCAGCGGGGACTGTGACGTATCTTTGCAGCTATGAAGTTAGACCATCGCTAAGAAAGCAACGGTCAAGTTTGCCTTCAATGACTCACTGAAAACATCTTTAATTACCTGCGCAATGCTGACTTATGCGATCTTGCTTTAATTGTCACTGCTTTAGCAGAACAGAAGGTGCTGTCATGTATTTCTAAACTTGAATACTGTAAACCTCTGACTAAGCCTGTTCCCTCCGACACAACTTGCCTTAAGGAAGCAAGTGCCAATTTGGCCAGCATATGGCTTCTTCCCCTTCTAGGAATACTACTTGGACGTGTTCTGAGTCTGAGAAGTGTCAGCCTCACTTAAAGCTGTCATCTCTCGCTGGCACATGCAGCTTGTACCCACGAGGATTCCATGGAGCTGTGCGCAGCCTCCTACCTGAGGGGAGCTTCCCGTATGCAGCTGCTGAAGACATTGCCTGTCCTAGGGCTTGATTAGAGCCCAGAGGCTGCTGGAGACTGGCAGCTTTGCTAGTTGAAGTGGTCCGGTGCTTTGACTTGGTGTCTTTAACTGGTTTCGTCCAGACCAGTGCCTCCCCGACCTGGAGGGCAGCTCCCAGCTTCTGGGCCATGTCCACCATCTTGTCCCCACATGGGAAGGAAAAAAAAGTCACAGAGAGGACCGGCAGAGTGAAGCCTACCCACCTCTTCCACCAGGGAGTGCAGGTGAAATCATGTCTAACGGTACTAGTATTTGAGAGAGAAAGTATTTATTGCAAGGAAATCATTCTCAAACAGCAGAGAATACAGACTGCCCTTAGTGGATGGCAAGGGAGCACATACATATAGGATCTCAAAACCTAACAATTCAAGTTTGGTGCCTTACAGAGCTCAACTCCTGCCTTTCCCACATAAGGAGAAGTGAGGAGAAGCTGCAAAGAGACAGAGACCTCACATCAGTTGTATTATCAATAACATAACTCCATAAGCCTGAACTTCCTCTTACTATTTTATTCTAGGGAAGTTTTTTCTCAGGATGTTCCTAATTGGAGATTTCATGCTGCCAGGAACATCAGAGCCAAAATGACCGTAAACCTATAGAATACCTGATATCTGGATTATTTGGGCTTCATTCAGAAGCCTCCCAGGAGCTAATAAAAGACATACCTCGGCATCAAATTCCAGAGAGCTGCTGTCCTGCAGCAGGTGGACCTTCTTCTCCATCTCCTGATACTGAGCCAGGGCACCCTGCTTCTCGCCCTGGTTGTACAGC
This sequence comes from Acinonyx jubatus, assembly GCF_027475565.1. Taxonomy (NCBI): domain Eukaryota; kingdom Metazoa; phylum Chordata; class Mammalia; order Carnivora; family Felidae; genus Acinonyx; species Acinonyx jubatus. Next base: position 32,585,649 of record NC_069386.1, read on the forward strand.
AGCACAGCATAGTTGAGGTTTACTAACGGGTTACACCTGTGGCAAACAGATTCCATGGGGCTCAGGCTCTGCAACCAGTGGTCATTCAGAGATCCCTCTCGTTACACAAAAAACAAAAACCGGTTACGCAGACATTTCTCTATTCCACAGCAAGGTAAGAACACGCGTGCCGTGTGGACCTTTGGAGAAGCATCAAGGAAGTAACTGCCCAACCAGCAGAGCAAGAGATATTGGGACCAAGTGTGATGTCTCAGCCCTCAACGGAGGCCACCAGGTCAGGTTTGAAAAGGGGATCCCTACCCTGCTGCCTGGCAGATGCCAGCAGAATAAATCCCAGGAGAGTTAAGTTGATCTTAAACTAAGTCCAGAGTCCTGTCTGATATTCCAGCTAGCCCATGGCTATCAGCACCCGAAGCCCACTGCCAGCTCCTGGAAACATTTTCTCAGAAAGAGCCAGTGTCTGTTCCCGCTGAGCCACCGTGTGCTTAAGGACCACATCCTTCTGCAGTCAGGCCCCCCCACTGACCCCCAGAGCAGGCATCTGGGCCGCTGCTCAACTGCCCCGCACGCCCCAACTGGGCTGTGGCGCCACCTGGTGGCTTCTGAGAGTCCGACCCGCCCCAGTACCACTCCTGACAGAGCAGCTTACTTATCCAGGCGGATGGCTTCCGCGTAGGCTCTCTTGGCGTTCTCTGGGTCTTCCAGATTGGTCAGAGCCACTGCAACAAAGAAAGTGGGCACTGTGACTGGGGAGCCCCTTGTGGAAAACAAAAGGAATGTTTCAAGACCACAGTTCATTCAACCCCCAAACTGAACTCCTCCTTTGCCGTCTCGGCTCCTGGCACGACCGCCTTCGGTCACTCAGCTTAGATGCCCGGTGTCACCTGCTTTGATGGTGTCTCTCCACAGTCAGTAGCCAAGTCCTGCGAATCCTGTTTTTTGTACTTTTCTTTACTGACACTGCCCTTGTTCAGATGCAAATTGTTTCAGGCTTTCCATTTCTTCCCCACAGCAATGTCCCCACCTGCCTCCATCCACTTTGCCACCAAGCTGCCAGGAGTCTTCCTGCCTTACAAACAAATCTGACTGTGTCACACCACCCTACTTAAGAATCCATTACCCACAACCATGGTCTTTATAAACGTTTGTATAGCAACAGAACACACTCTCCTTTGTAATCAGCATTTTCTGGAAACCTGATGTATAAAACAAAGAAAAACAGAGCTGTTTTGAAAGCCAGGCCCACCCGACCTCCCCACCAAGCTACACACTCAACTCTCCTGGACACTGAAGAGAAGATCTAGGAATACGGTTGGAAAACCTTGGCCTCTAGGATAAAAGGCCAGAGTCCCAGCATTCTTCTCCTGCCCGCCTCCCACTTCATGTGGCCCTAGACCAGCTTTCCTGACTCCTCCCCCACTACACCGCACAACACGACCGGCCACTCGCCGCAGGACACATGGTGCGGCCACGGCTGCATGCCTTTGTTCCCACGACGGCCGAGCCAGTGAGTTCCAGCTTAGCCTTCAAACTGCAGTGTGAAGGCCAGCTCTAGTTTGGGAGTTAGAAGTGTGGCCCGTGCCTTACAGTAGGGCTGTACTGTTCACAGAACTGAGCTCGCTTTGTATTCAGGCAACCCCCAATTAACCACCATTCAATTTGCTTTTGCAACCGTTCTCTGATAAATAAGTTCCCCACAATAATAATAACCACCACCACCACCTGTCAACGGGAATAAGGAAAGTGCTTTTGGGCTTACACTTAGTAAGTCCAGTGGAGAAATACCCCCAGAAAGAATATTATCAGTACTTCAACGTTATAGTAACACTCACATTAATAATAGGCCAATGATATAGTGACAACAAAACCAATAGCTACTAGTCACTGGTTATTTATTACATAATCTTCCCTCTCTACTAGAAATCCAGTAAGTAGTGGAAATGGGACCCTTCCTAAAGCCCAAGCTCTTAACACTAGATGGTATCTGGAATTTATAGCTAGACTCTCACTCTTTCTCCACTCCTCCTCTTTATATAAATGAATTGTCAGCCAAGGGAAAACCACTGGTAACAGATGAACTAGGGATGATCTTGATTTAACCTGTTGGTCTCTGAGTGAAATGCCTGCAGGCTAGAAGCAACTAGCTATTCTGTCATCTTTTTCAGGCTTTAGGACACTAATCTAGATTCCTGTGGGATCTGCGAGGCAGTGGCTTCTATGGGACACTTAACCACTGGCCTCTTATGATTCTAAGTCATTTTCCCTCCTCACAAACCACGGAGGGGGTTTTCCACCTAAGTGTCTCTTACCAGCCAAAAGCATGTAGAGCTCCCCCATCTTTGGCTGGAAGTTGATGGCCGCGCTGAGGAAATGGAAAGCTGACGCATACTGCTGCATTGTCAAGTGGACAAGGCCCAAGTTATACAGAATCTTCCAATCAAAGGGTGCCAAGTAGTTGGCTCGTTTCAGGCAGCTGATAGCCTGCAGGAGAGATGGGACACGAGATGAGAGGCCAGGGTAGGCCCGGCAGACCCAGTAACTTGCGTGTATGAACACGAACAAGGAAGGTGGGGAGACACTCACTGCCACATATTTCTTCTTGCCAAAGAAACACATTCCGATGTTGTTCCAGAGTGGAGGACTTTCTGGAACGGCACAAGCTACAACTCTGTACTTGGTGAGGGCAACATCAAAGTCCCCGTGGGTCTGCATCATGCTGCCTGCTGCCAAAATGGCCTGCAAACACAGGACATGGACAACTTATAATTCAGCCGTTCCCAAAAGGCTATAGTGGTGAAGCAGACATTCTGGGTGTAGGTACTCAACAGGGTACTTCTTCCAGAGACACAAAAGGTATATTTAAGCTACTGGGATAAATGCTGATGAGGAATGTCCCTGCACCTCACCGTGGCTTTCTCCAGCACAGTCCAGAAAAAGAAAAGAGAAAATGTCAGTGACCCTACTTGGCTCATTTGTTTCCTACTTCCGGTCAAGGAAGTCAACATTTCAGAGTCAAGGCCCTTTGAGGAAAAACAGCCTTTAATCTGCCCCCTGAACTCCCTACGTGGTACCCCAAGTACTCTAGACAATTCAGAAACTCCCGTCTTTGACCACTGAAGGTACAGCTCCTTTGACCACCGGACAGGGTGAGCAAGCTTCAGGCGTCATCAGGCTGGCCCTTGCATTTGTCCAAGGAAAGGTGTCAAGGTGGGGAGCTGACGGAGTTAACACGCCTTCTATGACTTCTCAGACAGGACGAGTCTGTGTCTGACATCAAACTCGTTCGGCTGCATCTCCCTCCATCATGTTCATCTTCTACACGATCTTCTCAGCTCCAGAGTCGTACCTGGACGAGAGTTGTCATTGCCAGTCCACTAAGAATCCAGAAGTTATGTCACCAGAATGACCTCTGACGGCAGTCGTGGAGGCTTTGCTCACTCCCTAAGCAGCACACAAACCTCACCAGCACTACGACCTCATTCTCTGCAGAAGTTACAGGCCTGTTATAACACGTGCTCTTTTAGAAAACAAAAGCAGAGCCCTAATGTTTTACAACCTCTTCAGATAAGAAGGGCCATGTCTATTTAAAACTTAGTTCTAAGAATAAGGTAATTTCTCAGGTATCCAAAATGCTCTCTAGGGCCAGATCGCCCCTGGCAGCAGTGGGAGCATCTGAGTAAAGGCTCTGGGGTTTGACGGCCTGCAATACCTTGTAGTTGGTAGGGTCATAGGTCAGTGCATTTCCAAGATGTTCGAATGCCTTCTGGTAAATGCCGAGCTTGGAGAAAAAGCAAACCAGAGAATTACATCAGGGGGAGATGGCAGTTAAGGAGTCTGGCCAACCACACCCTGAACAGAGAAACACACTGACGTTCTGAGTTCTCATGATTAAAAAAAAAAAAAAAAGCAGCTACAGATACCAGATAAAAAAAGAAAACTAAAATCCCCTTATTTGTTGATTTGTCCCCTGATAAGGTCAAAGTATCTATCTGCCAGGAACCACCTCTGCCACGCTTTGCACACTAATGCCTCTTGGCAGGAAAGGGGCTGGTTAGCCTCATTCCCCTGGGGCCAACCTCCCAAGCCAAAGCCAGGAAGGCCTACGGTTAAGCTCCTGATTCCTTTTAAAGAAAAACAAAACAGCCAGAAAGGCCACCACAGAGGCATAGCTGGAGGAGTAGCTGAGCAGGGAACTTGGAGAGTTCATGGGGGCAGGACAGGGACAGACCCTCAGGGATCCCTGGGCCTCGGATCTGCAGGCTGATACAGAGAAGTGGAGGCGCTAAAAAGATGCCATTTGTGCTCAGGAAAACACGGAGGGGACAGGAGACTTCTTATTCGAGACAGTGTTTTGCCTTCTCGTTCCTGTAAGATCCAGCTGGGAAGGAGGGGTGGAAACAGACTCTGCCCCAAAGCCCGTTGGCCAGCGCCAACCTGCATCAGGCTTTCTCCCCCCAGCAACACCATGCCGGCCCTACTGACCGGTCATTTCTCATAAATGCTCTTTCCTTAAATGGGTAAGTAGCCTCAAGCAGGCTTATTTGCTTCTGATTTGAATGCAGAAAATCACTTCCTTTAGCAGATAAAAAATATCAGATGCAGAGAGTAAGGTTCACATGACCGTTAGGAAGATGCGTTAAAGTAAAATCAAAATTCAGGGAAACCACAATCCACACACATCCAAAAGCATTTCTAACACCAGTGCACGAATGAGTAAAGGGTTCTTATTACCTGTAAGTAGAGTAATCCCAAAGTCGTAAGAAGTTCTGTATTCTCTGGTGAGAACCTGCAACACAGATCGGTGCTCAGAGGGAAACTAGATGCGTACAAGACACACCAGGACACCTGCACAGTGACGTGCCCTCACGAGCAGTGGCGGACACTTTTTGCCTCCTCCTCCCCATGACCATTCCCGAAGTCCTTTGGGAATTTCCTTCTAAAGTAGGTTATCTCAACCCTGGCTACAGGGTGGACTGCTCAGCAAGAAAGAAATGGGACTTAGCATCCAGACTCCTTTCAGGATCTTTCTCCTTAGGGCCAAAGTCCTAAGAAGAACTTATAGAATATTCTCTGTGACGGTCCTGATTATACTGATATAATTAAAGACCGATTCTCCATAAATCAAGTCAGTCTAGAAAACAACACAGCGACAGCCAGTTCCCTCTTGTAAGATTTTTTTTTTTTTTTCTGGTCTCACTGTACTGACAATGCCAGCCAGCAGGGTTCTCTGTGTAATTTAGGATCCCAACGGCCCTAATGCTCTGCTCTCCATATTAAACAAAAACACATACTAAAGAGCCAAACTAAACAGAAGAAGGAAGATACTCACCAGCCCTAGGAAAGAATTAGCCATTGGCTTTGGGGACTAAACACTGACTTAAGTAAAACGTTATTTGCTTTCCCAATCCCTCACTGACACTTGCCTTTATCGCAAAAGTTAAGCAACACTTAACAGAGCTGAGATGTTCTGTCTATAGGACCATCAGCAGCTTCAACAGTGAAAATGGCAAAAGGCAAGGAACTGTCTCCAGCACTGGTCCCATGGAGAGACCAGAACAAGAGGGGCCAAATCCCCAACTAGAGGAAGGTTGAGCTGAACAGAGTTTACTCAGTTCAAATGGATATTTGCCCTTCACTTTCTGCCATAATAAATATCCATTTTGATCACTTCCCTCCCACAAACCAACTTTCATGATTCTGGTGGCATCTCCCCCCGAACTCCCCACCAAAACATGACTACCATCTCCAAAGCTATGAGTCACAGACAATGGTCTCCATTCTCACGTTCCAAATTCTCAAGCTGTCCCCTTATTCCCTTGGGAATTTTAGTGACTTCAGTCCTTGACGAGCCACTGGAAGAATATCACCCCTAAGATTTATGTGAGCTAATCTCAAAGAGCCAACTTTAAAAGGCAGAAGTCAGCGGGACACCTTGGTGGTTCAGTTAAGCATCAACTTTGGTTCAGATCATGATCTCGTAGTTTGTGAGTTCGAGTCCCGAGTCGGGCTCTCTGCTGAAAGCTCAGAGCCTGGAGCCTGCTTTAGATTCTGTGTCTCCCTCTCTCTCTGCCCCTCCTCAACTCTCTCTTGAAAATAAATAAATATTTAAACAAAAAAAAATTTTTTTAAGGCAGAAGTCAGGGATCAAGGCTTCCACCCTGCCCCACAGAAGCTTAAAATATGCTACATGGATTGGGGGGAGGGGTGCCTGGCTGGTTTAGTTGAATGTTGACTCTTGATTTTGGCCTAGGTCATGATCCTAAGGGTCATGGGATTGAGACCTGCAACGTGCTCTGCGCTGAGCATGGAGCCTGCTTGAGATTTTCTCTCTCCCACTCTGCCCCTCTCCCCTGATGGTGCTCTCTCTTAAAAAAAAAACAAAAAACAAAACAAAAAAAAGCTACGTGGGCTCCTTCCTCTAATCCCTGTAAACTTAGCTTCTTGGTGACAAGTCTTTCGTAGCTTAAAAAACCAAGGGACTTTTATGTCTTTGTAGATATAAAATGTGGTTGAAGACAATTCAGAGAGTGTTTAACTGATACAACCAGAAAAGTGACTATCATGGTAGAAGGCAAAGGTAATTAACAGAAATCTAAGTTTAGTTCAGAGACTAATTATCAGGAATAATAGACTTTGTGGCCATGCTTCCTGTTAAGTGACAAAACAAACATGACATTTTGCTACATTTATCCTACTTAAAACAAACAAGACCCTATACAAAAAAGACAAGATAGTACATGTCCCTAGAGAAGAAATATGGAACAGCATCCTGAGAAAGCCAGTCAGTTCCATTATCAACAGGGGTTTCGCCTACCCTAATCATGTTTTAAGAACACAGATATTGGGGAAGGGGTAGGGAGAACGCCTGGGTGGCTCAGTTGGTTAAGCGTCTGACTCCTGGTTTTGGCTCAGGTCATGATCTCAGTTTATGGGGCCGAACCCCGTGTTGGGAGAACAGAGCCTGCTTGGGATTCTCTCCTTTTCCCTCTCCCCTACTCACTCTCTCTAACAAACTTAAAAAAAAAAAACACAAAAAACACCACAAAACATATTGGTTTCATGCTAATAAAGGCCAGATGTTTATTAGTGAGTCAGATTTCTGACCCCAATGTCCCCGGAAAAAGATATGCTATAGAAGTGAAAACCATAATGGCAGAGTAGCAGCTGACTCCAAAATCTATGTGCGCCTTCCTCCTGAGCACATGTGTACCCACTTCCCTTGCAGCTAGTGGCCACCTCATCCTCACAAACCACCACCCCTCACCATAGCCTGAAACATGGATGCTACATTAAGTCAGCTTCACCACGCAGGTGAAGACAACAATGTAAGAAATGGTGGGTTAATAAAGAACCTGGATCCCTGACTGACCTTGGGGAGCAGAGCTGTCCAGCTAGGCTAGGCTGGCCATACTGACGGGGGAGAAGCACAAGTCTTTTTATGTAAGCAAGCCACAGGGAGCTTTTAACCTTGGCCTGAACTGTACTCTAACTCACACAACTAATAGTCACAGGAATCCATCTTAGGCTTGGGGGTTCATATGTCTGCTCCCACTTGTCTTCTCATTGCCTTAAAGAAAACAAACATACTTACTCCACTGCTTTCTTGTAGATTTCAATGGCCTTGTCCAAGTCTCCCTCCAGCAGGTGGATCTTCCCCAGCATTATGTAAGTCAAATCATGCCTGTTAAGATGTAGGGCATTGTGCAGCTGCTCTTGCGCCTAACAAGATTGATGGAGTAAAGAGAACCAAATCACTACAGGAAAGGACAATGTCTTCGTATGGCTAACGTAAAGATAGAGCTCCCCCTTTCTAACGCAGACACATCACATCTCAGCAAACAGCCCCCACTACCCAAAAAACTAAAACATACCAAAACTGCTTGCTGACAGGACAGCTGGCAACATGAGGTGTCTGCCTCTGGAGCCACTTGGGAGAGTTTATACAAGATGATTAACCTTTTTGAGTGTTTTCTCCATCTTGGTATTCATACCCATGACTCATGCCTTCATAAGTCAAAGGGATGTCTTAGTACAGAAGACAGCACTGCCCTGAACTCAGTCCCAGCTGCACCACTGACCAATTGCATTACCTTCCCCAGGGTGGACTGCATTTTCCTCACCAATATTTTGATAAATGAATGAATGGACTGTTCTCATTTATTCACTCAACATGTATCCACTAAGTATCTATTGTTCTAAGTACTAGGGATACCAGAGCTAACAAAACAAACCCCTTGCTCTGGAAGAGTTTATATCCTAACAGATATAAAGGGCTTCATTTAAGACATTCATTGATTCAACAAGTATTTACAGAAATGTCAAGTATTATATTTGCTCTGTTAGCTTTATAGTAAAATCTAAATATAATTCTCCTTCTCCTAAGTACAGGTCTGACCCAAGAACAATCCTATCTCTCCCTTGGCTCAGAATAATCTGATGAATAGAAATGTACTTGCTTGGAATATTCTCTGAGGAGAAAACTCTCCTAACCAAGCATATAAAACTGTAGCTCTGCCCAGGAAACCTGAAGAAACCCACTAAATATAAAAGTTCTCACACGGAAAATAACACTAAAAACAGAAACTCAAAAATCAGATCCACTTAAAACTAAAATTCATTTCCAATGACCTCAAAAACTAAAATCAGTTGCTGTCAGAGCATAAGACTTTTAACACTTTTAACACTTCCAGACTTAAAGGTTCACTTTTTGATATCTAAATTTTATTGAACATTTGTTTCCATACTAGTAAATTAAACTGGGGTGGAGAAGAAGAGAGAAAAGCAATTAGATTGCCATTCCCTCGTAATAGTTCTAGAGTTTGTCATTTTGTTGCTAAAATATGGGGGGGAAAACAGATGGATGAAAAATAATAAATATGGGGATAAATGTACATGGCACTTTGGATTTTTACTTCTCCAAATCTCTACAAGCACTTCCTAGAAATAATACAAAACCCTCAGCGAACCCTCAGTGAAGCCCCCAGCCAAGAACTCAACCACCACCACCATTTCCATCAATTACCTTTTTGAACTGTTTCAGATAAATGTAGCAAACTCCTAGGTTATGACAGATCTCCTACACATGAAAGAAAGTAAAATAGCATAGGTGTAAATTCCACAGTTACCAGCAGAATGAAACATCAGGCATCTGGGGATTGTACTGTTCAGCAAAACTTACATTTTAAATGACACAACAGGTATTTCATACCTAAATACATTTAAAAACCATTTTTTACGTTTATGAGAAAGAGAGTGTGTGCATGAGCAGGGGAGGGGCAGAGACAGGGAGAGAGAGAATCTCAAGGAGGCTCCATGCTGTCAGCACAGAGCCTGACATGGGGCTCAATCTCACAAACCTTGAGATCATGACCTGAGCTGAAATCTAGAGTCAGACACTTAACCGACTGAGCCACCCAGGCATCCCCATACTTAAATACACTTAAATACACAAAATGGACTCTTTAAAAACTCAGATTATAGGAGATAAAAGCAGAATAACAGGTGATCTTCCTGGGTGTTTGACATACATACATACCCAGGCCACTCACCCCAAGCTTTCCTTCTCAGAGGAGACTTGCCACAGCCCCTGCTCCACCCGAAGGAAATTTGTGTGTATGTATACATAAATAAATATATGTGTGTGTCAGAGTTCCTTTCCTCGTAATCCAGAATTGGCTACATGATGTGGACTTGAGGACCAACAGCACCATCTGGAGGCCACTAAGACGGAATATATGTAATTGGAGCCTGACAGCTGTAGTCTACAAACCCTGGCCCACAGACCAAATGCATCCTCTGCCTTTTCTTGTAAATAAAGTTTGATTAGAACACAGCCACAATCACTTGTTACACATTGTCTACAGAACTTTCACACTAGAACTTCAGAGTTAAGTAGTTCAAAAGAGACTATATGAAGCCACAAAGCTTAAAATATTCACTTAGGCCTTTTACAGAAACAGTCTGCCAACTGCTGATCTACAGAAAGAGAAAATGAAGCAGAAATGCAGAGGAGCCACCTTGGTCACTAAAAGTTTTCCAGTTCTAGTTCACTGTAAGACAAGCCTGTGGTTCCCTGACCTTGAGTTTCATAAAATCGCTGAAGTTCCCTTATGCTGAATCCCCCTTTATTTACAGTAGCTTGAGAGAAAGGAGAAAGCAAAGGTGAGGACCTTCCTGTTAGTAGTGGAGAGATGCGGAAGCACATCCAGGCCCAGAAGCATCCCTGTCTGAAGAACCATGGACCCCAGAGCTCAGAGACAAATGGTTTAATAGGTTCCAAGTCTCTTAAAATAACAACAAGATAGGGAAAACTGATTGAGTACCTACTTCACATCAGGCTCTATGCCAGATGGTTTTCATATATGCATTACTATAATTTTCCCAGCAAATCTGAAATACAGGTGTAACGATTCTGATTTGAGAGATAAGAAAATTGAAGCTCAGAGAGGTTAAATAGTTTGCCTAACTTAAGCCAGGAGGTGTCAGCACTAGGATTTTTCTTTCTTTTTTTAGGTCTCTCTCTCAAAAATAAAATAAAACATTAAAAAAAATTTTAAAAAAACCCAAAACATAGAATCACCATGGACTCCTCATTCTGTCCCAACAACCATCCAACCCATTCTCCCATCTACCCCACTAGTTTATAAAATATCAGATAGCATAACATTTCATCTACAACCTTTCAGTATGTATTTCTTTTTTTTCTTTTTAATTTTATTTATTTTGAGAGAGAGAAAGCGAGCGAGCAAGCAGGGAAGGGGCAGAGAGGAAGAGAGAGGGAGAAACAGAATTCCAAGCAGGCTCTGCACTATCAGCACAGAGCCTGACACAGGGCTCGAACTCATGAACTGTGAGATCATGACCTGTGCTGAAACCAAGAGTCAGATGCTTAACTGACAGAGCCACCTAGGAGCCCCTCAATATGTATCTCTAAAGGATAAGGTTGGTTGTTTTTTTTTTTTTTTTACTACCCACAATACCACTATCATACTTGGAAAATAATAACTGCTCATATCAGATACTGATTTATGTTTAATAAACATAAAACCCATAAATGTCTCACAAGCACACAATTTTTTCCCTTAAATCACAATCCAAATAACGTCCACACACGGCAAAGCACTGGGACCCGAACTCAGGCTTGCCTACAAAACTTGCGTACTTTCCCCTTTATCACGTAACAATGTACACACAGAGCTAGAAAAAGAAGAAACGCATCTGTGCTTGTCTTTTAAATGTCCTGAAAGCTAACTAACCCCCAACTCTTTAAAATAATTTTCAGGGTGCCTGGGTGCTCAGTTGGTTAAGCATCTGACTCTTGATTTTGGCTCAGATCATTATCTTGTGGTTCAAGAGTTCGAGCCCCCCACCGGGGCTGTACAGAGCCTGCTGGGATTCTCTCTCCCTCTCCCTCTCTCTCTCTGCCCCTCCCATGTTCTCTCTCAAAATAAGTAAAATGAACTTAAACAAAAGTAGAAAATCATTTGCCATAGATATTACTTGAGAAGGCAGCAGCAAAAGGCCTTAAACTGACAACAAAGGAAATTTGAGAAGGAAAACAGAACAAATAAGAGTTAAATCATGTGTTTCACAGAATGAGGGAATCCAGCAGACATCCTGCAAAAGGCAGCTGGTACAGTGGAAAAATGATAGGCCGAAAGCGAGGAATCTCAGAGTCCAGGCCTGAATTCTAGCTCTGGTTCTGCCACCACCTCACTGTGCCCCCTTGAACAAGTAACTCCATCTAGCCAAAGCCTCAGCTTCTCACCTCCCTCAGCCCAATCGGGTAAATTCTCCCTACTTAACAAAGCTGTTCCAGAAGTCAAAGGAGGTAACAGCAGGGGGAACTATTATCCCCCTGTTGCAGCTGGACTGTGGTATAAAGTAAGGCCACAGGAACTCACATAGCAAGTAGGACACAGAGGAGCAGCTCGGGGCATGACTACCTCTCCTGGTGCCAATGGAATGGTCATCCCGAGTGGTCAGTAATACCAAATGAGCTCTTTCAACCAACTGGAAGGATTAGCAGACACTCTCCATTCCTCCTGTGTGACTCTGAGCTCTCGTTTCACTTTGTCCCGATCTTCCTCTATCGGTCCTTTTCCTCTTCAGCTCAGCCCTTCAACACTTTTCCCTGGGTTCCGCCCTCAGCTCTCCGAAGAGTGATCTCATCCAATTTCATGCTTGTAGTTATTACCTTTATACTCTTGACTCCAAAATGTACATCTCTAGCCCAGAACACTGGAGCTTCAGACTTCTATATCCAGCCATGCACTGGACATGTCTCCATTTAGATGCCCTACCGGAAGCAAAAACTCATCAAGTCTACAATGTTAAAGACAGGATTTAGCTCTGTTTGCTTATCATCCTCCTCTCTTCCTTCCTGTATTTCCTATTCTAGCTGATTGTTCCATAACCCACCAATCCACCTTTGCGTCTCTGAGACCCAGCCCAGTGCCTGGCACGTAGCAAACATTCGTGTGTTGAAAGAATGACTAAATGAAGGAGTAAATGAATTATCCTTCATCTGCAGCTTCACTTTGGCCTTTAGCTATAAAATACTTGGTGGCACTTGTCTTCAGACCTATGGAAGTGACCAAGAAACTGGAATTTTTTGAAAATAATGGTGCCATAAGAACTGCAGAGGAAATCTACGCTAACTCTCCGTACGAATCAATCTAATCCTTCACACATACATATTTTTTTCCAAGAATCATCACTATTGGGGAAAAAACCAACAGCACAAGAAAGAAGAACCAAAATAAAGAGAGGAAGCAAATGGTAATTCTGGAAAGCAGAACAAAACTTCAAGAGTCAGAGACATGGAGAGGCTATTGCAAGAAGACAAAAGACAAAGTTCTTAGAAATTAAAAATATAATTACTGACATAAAAAATAACTGAATGGATAAGATAATAACAGAATGTGAATAGCTAACAACAAAAATGATCTGGAGAATAGGATTCAGGAAATGTTCCTGAATGTACAGCAAAATGACAAAAAGCGGGACTATGTGAGATGCAAGTGAAGAGACACAGAGAACAAGTACAGAACACCTTTAATACAGTGGAAAACAGTGTGGCAGATGCCACTCGTTAATACCCACTCTCATTTTCGTTACTAACAGACCCTAATTTTGTTCAGAATGTCAATGTGTCCAACGAAAAAACTACATTTCCCAGTCTTCCTTAAAAGGGGGATAGTTGATATGACACAAGTGGCAGTCTTTTGGGGATTTTTGGGAAAGCTGTGCTTTCCTAATACAGGCTATATCTTTTTCTCTTCGTTGCTTGTTTTTTCTCTCTGCCTGGAATGATGACGTGATGTTGGAGCTGCAGTAGACGTCTTATGACCATGAAGAAAAAACCTCAGCTTTGACGTCCTTGGACCACCCAGTCAATGTTGGCAACTACTTACCTGGTATATGTTTCATGACAAAAAATAAACCCCTAATTGGCAAAGCCAATGTTCAATCAAAATTTCTGTTGCAGTTATAATCCCTAACAAAGAGACAATGGAGGAGAAGAAAATCAAAGAACTACTCAAAGAAAATGTCCCTGACCCAAAACAGGGCAAGGATCTTCAGAGTGAAAGCCAACTTAGTGTCCACAGATGGGGATGGGGGTGGGGGGGGGTAACACTTTTACACAAGTATTATTGATATTTCAGAACTCCAATGATAAAGAGAAAATCCTCGAAGCTTCTAGAGAGGAAAGTGGAGTTAATCAACAAGTAGCAGACTGGTAACAGACTGCCAGAAAACCATGCAGCAATGTCTGCTAAGTTATGAGGAAACATGGTTTGGTTTTTGATCTTATACTTAGCTAAATCATCAATCAAGTGTGAGGATAAAATAAAGACATTTGGGGCATGTAGGAATTCAGTAACAGTAACAAGACAGCCATATGACAAATGGAACCATCAGCAGGTCACTAATAACAAAGAACTTTAAAGTTCTCTACTTACCCAATCTGTCTGGTTAAGTTTAGCTGCTTCATTATATACTTCAATGGCAGCTTTATGTTTTCCCAAAAGAAATCTATGGGAGAAATACATTTTCTGTAATTGTTAACTAAAAGTTTTACAGGACTAACTCCACTAGTCCCCCATTTGACTCACATTCCATCCAGCAGAGAAATCTGGAAGCCCCTGCCTTATTAGCTGGCTGTGCTGTTTTGGCCGATGAGGCTGGTCTCTATCAGTCACAGAAGCTCTTTTGGTAGGGACTGCACTGATAGCTATTCCAGGGTCTTGGCCTCATTCTACACCACTTTTAGTGAAAGTCTTCTGTAATTTATTTTCCACAATGTACCACACATGTAGAACAAAGAAGAAACAAACTGGTATATATACCAGTTAAACAGGAGCTGCCATCATTTATTATCACCGTCTATTATAGGGACATGCCCTTCCCTTCCAAGACTAAATCTCTTTCCTCAACCTTGATTCTGGAGGGAGGCAAAGGCAAACCGGGCTCTATACAAAGGAAGTGCAAGTATGAATGACAAGGTAGGTAAGAAAGTGGGGGTAGAAACCCCATGGGACACTTTACAGCTCCAGAGTAGAAAAATAGTGTACCCATCAGCTTAGAAAGACTTTGGAGGTTGCTTGCATGGAGGCACCATTAGGGCATTCACTCAACAAACACTTCCTGAAACTTACTATGTCAAGTATTATACCAAGTGTTGGAACAGTACATGAAAAACATTCCATGGGTTGCCAGTAAGATTAGGGGACTGAGGGCACAAGATGTCCCTATTTATATGATAAACAGTATCAGTGTTCCCCCCATCAAACTAGACTATACAATGTTTAAAATACTCAACTCCTTTATACTTGTTGACTTATTTTCTCAAGTTTCAAAAGGGGATCCCCATATATCTACTAAGCCACTCTCCCTCTACGTATCAGGTTGATCAGGCTGTCAGAAGCAGGCTCGGCCTGAGAACGCATTTTACATCATTCTCTGTGAGTGCCCAGGACTTCTGAGGCAACAAATACTCACAAAGATCTGGCCACCTGCTTGAGGTTATCAGCACACTGAGGGCTGAGAACAGCGCACGTCTGAAAGAGTTCTAGGGATTCTTGGATATTTCCTTCCAGGCGAAATATTAATGCTGCCAAGGATAGAAAACACAGAAAAAACTCATCACATTCTAGGAAGAACAGAGTCTGGTATCAGAAAAACTGAAGAAGGAGGAGTAAGAAATCATACCAAAGAAATCTTTTGGATAATTGTATCTTTAATACAATCAGCTCAGACCTCAGGTAGGCTGAAACAAGTAGCAGAGTTGCTGGCAATCTAAAACCTTTTTAAATAAGGTATCTCAGGGGTGCCTGGGTGGCTCAGTCAGTTGAGCGGCCAACTTCGGCTCAGGTCATGATCTCGCAGTCCGTGAGTTCGAGCCCCGCATTGGACTCTGTGCTGACAGCTCAGAGCCTGGAGCCTGTTTCAGATTCTGTGTCTCCCTCTCTCTGACCCTCCCCCATTCATGCTCTGTCTCTCTCTGTCTCAAAAAATAAATAAACATTAAAAAAAAAAATTTTTTTTAAGTAAAAAAAAAAAAAAAAAATAAGGTATCTCAAACCTACCTGCCCCTCTACCCAGTACCCACCATGCAGATAGTCAGGTGCCTTGAAAGTTATCCCACAAATTCTTCATAATAAGAACATTCCTGGTCTTCCCTGTCAAACACTCTATTTATCATAATTCAGACTTCCATCCAGTAGTTTCCAGAGTACACCCAAACAGGACAAGTGAAATCAAAAAGATTCTGGCCAAGAATGCACTAATATTTCAGACTTGATTTTCAGTAACGCAACCTATTGGAATCAGTAATTTTTCCCAGGCCTGAGTTTTCAGAAGAATTTTCGTGTTTAAGTATTATGAGGCACTGCGAGTCTGGCACCTGTAATACTGGGAATAAAAGAGCACTTTTCTTGCCATGATGTCCTAGATGTGTCAAGTATCCTGCAAATGTCATAAAATTACATATTAATCTGAAGACTACCAATCCACTGAGTGGTAAACAAAACTGTTCATTTATACCAAAGAGTCAGTGGTTCCTGTATTTGGTTTCTGATGAATTTCATCTACTTTCCACCTCATCCTGTATACCTCTAGGCTTCTTCTCTTCATCCTAACGCACTTATAAAAAATCCTCAAGGCTTCCGTCATCTTCTGTAGCCTGACTACAAAGGACAGTTCCAAAAGCCCTTCTGGGCTTGAAGCTGCTGCCTGAGGCAGGGACCCTAACATCCATTCTGAAAACATTAGCCAGACACTGGAAAAGGGGGAAAGAACGGCAGCAAATTTTTTCTAACAGAACTAGTCATTTCTGAGGTCAAATCCAGCATAAGAATTATGTTCTGATTTCAAAAAACATAATACTGAATAAGATCTTTGTAGAACATTTGAATTTAAAGTGTTTCATAAGTTGTTTGCTCTTCTTTTGAAACCCAGGCCAAGAATGCATTTCTCTAGCAAGAAGAGAACTATGTCTTACCTTGGACATAGATAGCATATTCACATAACCCCTGAGTCTCCTGAAGCTGCTCTTTGATAACAGCCTGAAAGAGGAAGAAAAATACTTGTAAGTCACAGTTAGGTGTCCTGAAGTGGATTTTTTGTTTTAATTTTTTTTTAATGTTTATTTATTTTTGAGAGAGAAAGAGTGCAAGTTGGGGACGGGCAGAGAGAGAGGGAGACACAGAATGAATCCAAAGCAGGCTCCAGGCTCTGAGCTAATAGCACAGAGCCTGACGCGGGGCTCAAACCCACAAACTGTGAGATCATGACCTGAGCTGAAGTCAGACGCTTAACCAACTGAGCCACCCAGGCGCCCCAGTGTCCTAAAGTGTT
Organism: Acinonyx jubatus; assembly: GCF_027475565.1. Classification (NCBI taxonomy): domain Eukaryota; kingdom Metazoa; phylum Chordata; class Mammalia; order Carnivora; family Felidae; genus Acinonyx; species Acinonyx jubatus. The sequence continues at coordinate 32,602,509 of NC_069386.1, forward strand.
TTTAAGAAAAGTAGAGGTGGACAAGGAGCATATATAAGAAATCTAGTATATAAATAATTACTAATAATGTTCACTTGGAATTTTTTTAAATCTCAACTCTTTTATGGTTACTTACTATAGAACAGGGGTCAGCAAACTATGGCCCACAGGCCAAATCTGAGCCAAACGGGCTATTTTTGTACAGCTCTCAAGCTAAGAGTATTTTCCTATTTTAAAGGGTTATAAAAAAAAGAGAGAGAGAGAGAGAAGATGAAGAATATGAAAGAGACTGTGGCCAACAAAGTCCAAAATATTTACTATCTGGCCCCTACAGAAAAAAGTCTGTCAGCCTCTGTCTAGAATCTTACTAGGCAAGCTAAGGGGAATAGGAAGATTTCCAGGCACCATTATAGATGCTAGGGGCTCTCTGATGAGCAAAACACAGGTTCTTCCTTGTCCCGTGACAGGCTAAGCTTGGGATGCTATAGGAGCACCTGAGTCTAACTTAGAGAATCAAAGAAGGCTTTCTGGAGTAAACAGTTTCAAATCCTGTGTGGGCAGCGGGTGGAGGAGAAGCCGAGATGACTAAGAGAGTCCGAGAGAGAAGGGCCTCAAACACCAGGCTAAAAATGTTGACAGCAATGGGAGAATCTTGGTAAGTTTTAAACAGGAGGTAACCTGATTCAATTTGCTCTATAGAAAAGTCATTTTGGAAGCACTGATGAAAACAGATGGAAAGGAGGCAAGATCGGTGTAAGAATTCCTGTGATAATTTAAACAAAAATTATGGGAATTAAGGCATGGAGAGGGAATGAAGTGGACAATTTCAAGAGATAGTAAACAAGGATCACCAAAACTTAATGATTATCTATATTATATTAGGAAAAATGGGTCAGGGGAGCCTGACAGACAGATGAGTGAATGATGGTACCTAGCCCCGAGACAGGGTACAAGAGAAGGAATAGGTTTGGAGGAAAGCAGATAAATTCAGCTACAGAAGAGCTGAATTTGAAATACTTGTGAAGCATTAGTAGGTATCAGATTAGTTTGAAGATCAGGAAGAAGTGTGTGAAATGAGCTGAGAAAGGGGCCAAGGATAGGACCTAGGAACATCTCCAATGCTTAAGAAATAAACAAGGAAGAGATGCCAAAAACAGGAAACAGAGAAAGTTGTCAAAAAAGGAAAAGGGAAAGTGCCTAGGTAGCTCAGTGGATTAAGCATCTGACTCTTGATTTCAGCTCAGGTCAGGATCTCACAGTTCATGAGACTGAGCCCCAGGTCAGGCTCTGCACTGTAATCTACAAGGGATTGTCTCTCCCTCTCTCTCTCTCCCCCTCCTCTCCTGTCTCTCTCAAAATGGTCTCTCCTCTCTCTCTCAAAATAAATAAATAAACTTAAAAAAAAAAACAACAGGAAAAGGGAAAAAAGAAAAGGATAGTAGTATCACAAAAGGAAAGAAAGAACGCTTTTAAGATTCATACTGGTACTAACCATTTCTAGTTCTGTACATTGCCATAGGTACAAATGCCATGGGTAAAACTTTAAAACTATAACCTTAGAAACATGACAAAGTTCCAAATGCCATAAGACAGTTTCAAGGATATATTTTGCATGTTACTACTATTGTCTGCCAGCAAGTATATAACATGCATAGTATGTTTCTAAAGATATAGTTTAGAGAAAAAGGAAATACAAATCGTTTTTAAATATACAAATGATGATCAAGTTCATCAAAATAAGAGAATTATAAAACTCAATGAAATACCATTTTTCACCTATCCAGAGATGAGAAAGTTAAATACTACGCTGTGTTGAACACTGGCCATTCACCATGAGACCAACAAGTCCCAGAGAGCGGCTGCTCCTTTACCCTGGTCTTGAAATGAGAAGACACATGGAGCACACGTGAATCTGACCCCCAGCCTGTAGTCAGACCCAACCAACCCACAGCCAATCTAGAGGCCCATGAGCAATAACTAAATGTCTGCTGTTAGAAGCCACTGAAATTTTGAGGTTGTTAACAGCATTATCCTAGCAAAAGCTAACCAATATACACAGTGTGGGGAAACAGGAATTCATACATTATTAGTGGGATTTAAGAGCCACAATTGTTAGCTATCTAACCAAAGCCTGCCTCTCATGGTCTCTGTCATTACAATCTCTCACCTTGCATGCTTCATAATCCTTCCGTATATAGTGAAGATGTATCAACCAGTTCTGCTTCTCCAAAATAGGAAACTCTTGAGCTGGTGAGCATATTTTGACAAAACAAACATAATAGCCATTGTTAGATTTTCTCCTTTAGCATCGTGCTCACATTTAACCATAAGCCTATGGCAGTATTGCATTAAATTCTTCATGCTGTTGACCACAAGAATGTACAGGTTTTTAAACTAATAGATATTTGTCCTACTATTACACATTGAATATAGGCTTCTCAGTTTTTTGTGGCTCATAGTGTCAGTTTCTCAAATGGTAACTTGGCCTGAAAAAAATAAAATAATTCTTTTGTTACTTCTCTCTCTCTCCCTGGTTACTGAAGGTGAATATGAAGAATTTCTAAGAAATATTTCAGGAACGTTACCAACAAAAAAATACATAACACAGTTAATATCCCATCTGATAGATCAGAGGACCAAAAAGAGTTAAATATGGTCCTAGCAATAACAAGGTAAAACATTATACTGTTGTCCAGGAATGAGAAGGCAACAATGACCAAAAAAATCTATTTGAGCCACTGAAAATGATGCATGATAAACCATAAAATGAGTTACTATCCTTCGAATTCAAAGGATTAAAAATATGGGTAAAAATTCATTAAGAAATTATTTTTCTATGAAAGAAAGAGAAGGGTTCACACCAACCTCAGAATAGTTGTGAGGAAGGGGGTGGGAGGAAAGTTAAAAAGGAGGGACTTCAGCTCATTAATGCTTTCATTCCTCAAAAAAGAATAAAAATCTCTAAAGTATACATAACTACATTTTTTTAATTTGTTAAATCTGGCCAGTGAGTACACAGATGCTTGTATTTTTTAATGCACTTTAATATATATTTGAGATATTCCCTTTTAAAAACATAAAAGAAAGGGAATAGCAGGAAACAAGATGGAAATGATTTCTAATTATTTGTAATCATTCTGTTCCAGAATCTTAGGAGATACATCAAGGCAAAAGCTAACACTTATAGGTCCATAATATAACAGGAAGGAAAAGAAGTTTCCTGTGACCCCGAGTTAATGGTGTCAGAACACAATAACAAAGTATTGCTGCTTAGTCCTTCCCAAGAACAGGGATTGTCAATGGAATTTACAAGGTAAAATTGTGACAGAAAGAATGGGTATGGTTTCATATGCCAAAAGGAAAAGAAGGTAAAGTGTTCAACAGCACTATACTCTTCACCTTCCAAAAACCCACACTCTGAGTGGGACTGCCCTTCTTCCTAGTTGAGATTCTCTGATGACTTCTGTTTCCTTCCTTCTTTCCTTAAGCTCCCTCAACTGTCAGATTTTAGCATTTCATGTTCTGCCTAACCACTTCCAGAATTAAATTTCCTACAAAAGGCCATACTGATCACCAAGTTTAGAGATGGGTGTGGGTGCTCGTGCACACATGTCAAGTGGGTAAAGAAATACACCATGATGAATAGTTCTGGGGCAAGTGGATTACTGAGTAATCTTGGGCCAAGTCTCATTTGTATGGCCTATTCCTCTGTCACATGCCCCCTGAAGGGAAAGAGTGAAAGGAGACACTGAACCCTTTGAGTTTAAAATATGACTAAGTATCATTGCTTCTACAGCTTCAGGCTATAGACAAAATTCATAAAATGTAAATCAGAGTTTTGCTATTTTTAAAATTTCACAATAAAAGATGAGTAATTTTTTGTTTTTCCTGGATAAAGAATGGAGGAAAAAAATATTCAATCTGTAAGATAATTTAAGAGCCCAGAGGCCCATGAAATGCAAACCTAGGGATTAAAAGAAGGGAAGCCATCGCCAAATCTGGCTTAAAGGTCATTTCACACTCCTGGAGATATAATTTGTCTAAAAGCTAAGAGAATTCTAGCTTCATCAAAGACTGGAATTTCACTGTCCTATTTCTAACTGTGTGATCTTGGGAAATATAGTTTCCTCATCTATAAAATAGAGACTCATTCATTTATTCATTCAACAAATATTCACTGAGCACCTACCATGTGCCAGGTCCTATTCTAGGCATTGACAATACAAAAGTGAACCAAACTGACCTCCTGCCTTAAATCAGTGGGGACAGGATTGGGGGTAAGTCAGAGAGTGCTAACAGAAGGGGCAGATGATAATAAAGTGAGTTTTATAGGAGTGATATTTTTCTACAAAAGCAGAGAAGGACAAGGAGTACAGGTAAGGGGTTACACATTTAAATAGGAAGGTCAAGGAATAAAATATCCTCACAGAGTTGTGAGGACTGAATAACAATATATATAAAGAGGTTCAAATTCTGGCATATAGTTAAGCTCTACACAAGTGTTAGCTGTCGCTGCTATTATTTTTATTATCTGCATTATTATTTATTTTCTAAGATGAGGGAATTCTGGATGCCTTAGAAATCCCTGGAGTCTGTAAGTCTTGAGTCTATGTTAGAATTTTACCTGTAAATGTGTAAGTTGAATTTCTTGTATCCCAAATCATTGCTCACTCCAATTCCCGCTACAAACAGGGGTACTGGTTCTTACATGCTTTCACCAAGTATTATGACAACTACCTATGTGAAAGATCCTCTAAAAAAAAAGATAGACATGTAAAGGCAAAGCACAGCCTCCTCTATTTTACAGCAGAGCAGGGCAGTCATCTCTGATGCTACACTTCAGGAGCCTCTATTATCACAGAGGTCAGGTGGCCGGCTGATGAGATGAAGACAAGGTAATGCCTTTCAGCCGCTGCACCTCATTCCTATCTCCAGTTCCCACCCTGCCCCTCCACCATCACTGAGGCAGGAGGGGTGGAAAGCTGGCAACCTGGCAACCATACTCCCTTGGCCCTTCTATTCTCCTGCCCCCATTCTACTCTTTTGTGGCATCTCTCCTCTTTCTTTCCCCTCTAAGGATACACCAGACTTCTATCTTAAACAATTACACAACCAAATAAACATAACAGTACAAGAATTCTTCTCCCTTGTAATTTGTCCTAGGGGCTGAAGTCTCTTAGTAATGGCCCTAACTCAAATTTTTATCTTAAACTTTGATCAGTGCTAGGGAATAACATACCAGAAAAATGAAAGCTGAGCAGAAAATTATTGTGCCTTGAATTCTTAGCTGAAAAATCTTCTAAAATAACTAAGACTTTTAGAAGTACATTATAAATGAACCCTTCTTTGGTAAAGGATCTCTTCCCGGATAAGCAGACACATCACGCATGGTTTTTATATGTAGAATTCCCATCCTGATTCAATACCAGCCTTCTCTGGGACCTACAGCAAGTTATTTATCTTCTCTGGGCCTCCATTTTTCCCTCTATAATTTTCACTGGAAAACTACGAAAAATCTGAAAGTGGCCATTCAATAAATGTTAATTTCTTCATGTTATAACAGGACTTCTAACACTTTACTATCTCAATTTGGGACATCAAAAGATACAACAAGTCTTCTCCTGAGGTAAAGAAAACAAAAGTAAAAAGAAACTACTGGGACTACATCCAAATAAAAAAGCTTCTGGACAGCAAAGGAAATTAACAAAACTAAAAGACAATCTACTGAAATGGAGACGATATTTGCAAATGATATATCCAATAAGGGGTTAGTATCCAAAATACATAAAGAACTTATACAACTCAACACCAAAGAAATAATCCAATTTAAAAAATGGGCAAAAGACATGAACAGTCATTTCTCCAAGAAAGACATACATGTGGCCAACCAACACATGAAAAAATGTTTAACTTCACTCATCATCAGGGAGATGCAAATCAAAACCACAATGAGATATCACCTCACACCTGTCAGAATCAACAACACAAGAAACAACAAAACAAGTGCTGATGAGGATGTAGAGAAAATGGAACCCTCATGCACTGTTCATGGGAATAAAAACTGGTGCAGCCACTGTAGGAGACACTACGGAGGTTCCTCCAAAAATTAAAAATAGAACTACCATATGATTCAGTAACTGTACTACTGGGTATTTACCCAAAGAATACAAAAAAAGACTAATTTGAAGAGATATGCATCCCTATGTTTATGGCAGCATTATTTACAATAGCCAAGATATGGAAGCAGCCCAAGTGTCCATCAATGGATAAAGAAGATGTGGTACATATATGCAATGAAATATTACTCAGCCATAAAAAAGATGAAATTTTACCATTTGTAACAACATGGATGGATATAGAAAGTATAATGCTAAGTGAAATAAGTCAGTCAGAAAAAGACAAATACTATGATTTCACTCATATGTAGAATTTAAGAAACAAAACAAACAAAGGGAAAAAAAGAGAAACCAAAAAACAGACTCTTAACAGAGAGCAAATGGATAGACCAAAGGGGAGGGGGTGGGGGAATAGGGAAATAGGTAAAGAGTATTAAGAGTACATTTATCTTGGGATGCCTGGGTGACCTAGCTGGTTAAGCATCTGACTCCTGATTTTGGCTCAGGTTATGATCTTTTGTGAAACAGAGCCCCACGTCAGGCTCTGAGCCCACTTGGGATTCTCTCTCCCTCTCTCTGACCCTCCCTGCTGACACTAACGCTCTCTCTCTAAATAAATACTTTTAATTTTTGAAATGTCTATTTTTGAGAGCCAGGCAGTGAGAGTGGGGGAGGGGCAGAGAGAAAATGGAACAGAGGATCCAAAGCAGGCTCCATGCTGACAGCAGAGAGCCCAATGCCAGGCTCAAACCCACAAACTGCAAGATCATGACCTGAGCCAAAGTCAGACACAAGCGACTGAGCCACCCTGGTACACCAAGAGTACACTTGTTTTGTTGAGCACTGAGTAATATATGGAATTGTCCGATCGCTATATTGTACACCTGAAATTAACATTAACACTGTACATGTACACTGGAATTAAAAGAAAAGAAAGATGACACATCTTGAAACAAATGTAAATGTAAGATTTTTTTTTACTTGAGCTCTGTGATTATCAGTCAGGGTCTAACAAGGGACCATAAAAACCACTTGAGAATTTACAACAGAGGGACTTCAATGCAGTGAACAGGTTAAGGGGCACCTGGGTGGATCAGTCAGTTAAGCGTCCGACTTCAGCTCAGGTCATGATTTTGCGGTCCATGAGTTCAAGCCCCACGTAAGGCTCTACGCGATCATAATAGCTCAGAGCCTGGAGCCTGCTTCAGATTCTGTGTCTCCCTCTCTCTCTGCCCCTACCCCATGCTCACTCAGGCGCTCTCTCTCTCTCTCTCTCTCTCTCTCAAAAAATACAGAAACATTAAAATACAAATTAAAAAAAAATTAAAAATAAAACAAGCAAAAACCTTAATATTTCTTTCACAAAAGAAATGACAAGTATATGAAAAAGCGTTCAACTCACTTAGTCATAAGGACAATGCAAATTAAAGTCATAATAAGATACTACAACATATCTACCAGCATGTCTAATATGAAAAAGACTGAGAGTAACAAATGTTAGTAAAAATTCAGGGCAATCAGAAATCTCAATTGCTGGTGGGACAGTACAATTACACAACCACTTTGGCAGTCTCTCATAAAATTAAAATATACACTTTATATATGGCCCAGCAATTCCATTCCCTAGGTACTTACTGTAGAGAAATGAAAACACCTACCACACACACACACACACACACACACACAGATGTGTAAATGAATGTTCACAGAAGCTTTTACATGATAGTCAAAATCTGGAAACAACACAAATGTTCACCAACAGGAGAATGGATAAAATGGTATATTCATTTATACAATGACACATTATACAGTACTTTAAAAAAATTACTGATACATTATTGCAACATGGATGAATCTCAAAAACACTATGTTGAGGAAAAGATACCAAAAGCTACACAGTACATATCATATGATTCCCTCTGTATGAAGTTCAAGCACACACAAAATTAATTTACAGGGACAGAAATCAGAATAGCCCCCTCTAGAGAACTGAAGGGAGGACTGACTGTAAAGGGGCACGAGGAAACTTTCTGGGTGATGAAAATGATCTGAGTGATGATTACATGAGTATATGTATGTGTCAAAATTCAATGGGGTGCCTGGCTGGCTCAGTTGGTTAAGCATCCAATTCTTGATTTCGGCTCAGGTCATTATCTCACAGGTTTGTTGAGTTTGAGCCCCATATCAGGCTCCGTGCACTGATAGTGCAGAGCCTGCTTGGGATTCTCTCTCTCCCTCTCTCTCTCTCAAAATAAATAAACTTTCAAAAAAATTCAAAATCTGGGCACTTAAGATTTGTAGATCTTATTAGCACTTCCATTTAAAACTTAGCATTGTTCCTCAAAAAAATCAAACAATAGTATATGGTCCAGCACCTCCACTCTGAGTAGATACCCAAAAGAAATGAAAGAAGGGAGCCTGTTTCTGCATTTGCTGCTAAGGTGCTTGGTCCTTCCAAGGAAGCTAAGGCCATGTTGGGGTAAAGCCCTCACTTCATCCTGTGAATAGCCTGGCCGCCAGCTGCCAGCCCAACACTTTCACCTGCATCTACTGGCCCCTCATCCTGCACAATGATGAGGTAACAGTTACAGAGATAAGATGAATGTTCTCAGTGCAGCCAAAGTAAGTGCTGGACCTTTCTGACCAGGCTTGTGTGCAGAGGCTCTCACCATCGTCAACATGGAAGCCTCATCTGCAGTGAAAGGGTGGTGGACCTGCCCCAGCAGGAAACCCTGCCCCCTCCACTACAGCTGTCTCAGCTGAGGAGAAGTGAAGCAAGGAGGGAAGAACCTGAGGAGTCTGATAACATGGGCTTTGGTCTATTTGACTAAACCTTTTTGTAACATATTCAATAAAAAGCTGGACTAAGGAAGGAAGGAAGAGAAAGAAGGAAGGAGGAAGGAAGGAAGGAAGGAAGGAAGGAAGGAAGGAAGGAAGGGAGGGAGGGAGGGAGGGGGGAGGAGAAAGAAGGAAGGAAAAGAAAGAAAGAAAGAAAGAAAGAAAGAAAGAAAGAAAGAAAGAAAGAAAGAAAGAAAAGAAAGAAAGAAAAAGAAGGAAGGAAGGAAAAGAAGAAAGAAAGAAAGAAAGAAAGAAAGAAAGAAAGAAAGAAAGAAAGAAAGAGAAAGAAAAAAATAATTAAGAAAGATGAAATTAAAACAGGGATTCAAACAGACACTTGTACACCATGTTCATAGCAGTGTTACTGACAATAGCCAGAAAGTGGAAGCAACTCAAATATCAACAGCTGAATGGATAAACCAAATGTGGTATATACATACAATGGAATATTATTCAGCCTTAAAAAGGAATACAATTCCAACACCTGCTACAACATGGATGAACCTTGAAGGTATACATTGCTAAATATAATAAGCCAGACACAAAGGAAAAATATTATATGATTCCACTTATACGAGGTATACCTAAGCAAATTCATAGAGACAGAAAATAGAATGGTGTTGAATAAAGAAAATGTGATACACACACACAAACACACACACCAGGAATATTATTCAGCCGTAAAAAAGAAGGAAAGTTCTTCCATTTGTGAAATAGATTGACCTTGTGCACGTTAAGTCAAATAAAGTCACTGAGAAAGATAAATACTGCATGATCACATTAATATGTGGAATCTAAAAAAAAAAAAAAATTGAACTCATAGAGTACAGATTGGTGGTTACCAGAGGTAGGAGTGGAGGGTGGGCAAAATGCATAAAGGGAGTCAAAAGGTGTAAACGTTCAGTTATATGACAAATAAGTTCTGGGATGTAATGTACAGCATAGTGACTCAAGTAACTCAACTGAAAGTTGCTAAGAGATGAGATCTTAAAAGCTCTCATCACACACAAATATACACAAAAATTCTGTAATTATACGAGGTGATAGATTTTAACTAAACTTATTGCGGTATCATTTTGCAATATACGTATCTATCAAATCATCATATTGTACACCTAAAATCAATACAATGTTATATGTCAATTATAACTCAATAAAACTAGAAGGGGTACCTTGGTGGCTCAGTCAGTTAAGCATCTGACTTGCTTTTTTTTTTTTTAATGTTTATTTTTGAGAGAGAGAGAGAGAGACAGAGCTGGGGAGGGGCAGAGAGAGAGGGAGACACAGACTCTGAAGCAGGCTCCAGGCTCTGAGCTGTCAGCACAGAGTCTGATGTGGGGCTTGAACTCACGAACTGTGAGATCATGACCTGAGCTGAAGTCAGCCGCTTAATCAAATAAGCCACCCAGGCGCCCCAAGCATCTGACTCTTAATTTTGGCTCGGGTTGTGATCCCAGGGTCGTGGGATAGAGCACTGTGCCAGGCTCTGCGCTGAGCATGGAGCCTGCTTGAGATATCCTTTCTCTCTCTCCCTCTGCCCCTCTCCCCTACTAGTGCTCTTGCTCTCTCTAAAATAAAAGAAAAAATTAAAAATTAAATAAAATTAAATAAAATTAAATAAAATAAATAAAATAAAATAAAATAAAATAAAACTGGAAAAAAAGAAAAAGAAAGTAGAATGGTGGTTACCAGGTGTTGAGGGAAGGGAGTAATGGAGAGTTATTGTTTAATGGGTACAAAGTTCCAGTTGGAGAAGATGGAAAAGTTTGGAGATGGATGGTGGTGACAGTTGCAGAACAATGTGAACGTACTTACTGCCACAGAACTGTATATTTAAAAATGGTTAAAATGATAAATTTTATGTTCTATATATTTTACCTCAATAATAAAAGATGCCAATGCTCAGCTCAATTTAATCAGTGCAGTGGCAGCACAAAAGCCAGATTACAATAGACTAGGAAAACAGGGTTGAATACATGGAGACAAGAGAACTATCCCTTCAAAAAGCAAAAAGCAAATCAATAAAAGGCATTCACTGTTACAGTAGAAACAGTAAAGTGAGAGAACTGTCAATGAAAGATGCTGTGAGAGCAATTTCATGCGGATTGTAAACTAAATTAGACAACATCGAAATAACCTTCTAACTCTACAACTCTCTATACACAAGAACTAAAACACAGAAAAAGGGAAATGTATTAATGAAGTCAAAAGCATGTATCTATATGGAACACTTGGGTGGCTCAGTTGGTGTCCAACTTTGGCTCAGGTCATGATCTCATGGTTTGTGGGTTCAAGCCTTGCATTGGCCTCTGTGCTGACAATTCAGAGCCTGGAGCCTGCTTCAGATTCTGTGTCTCCCTCTCTCTCTACCTCTCCCCCACTTGCACTCTGACTCTCTCTCTCAAAAAAATAAATATTAATAAAAAAATGTTTTAAAGCATGTGTCTATAAAATCATTACTGAGAACCAAATATACAGATAGTAATTAGTCCGTAAAAGAAATTGTTACACATAGTATAGGAAATGACCTATTTCCAGAATATCTGTAACATTCCCAACCTCCACAACCTTTAAATTCCTTAAGGTTTTAAGAATTACTGACAACTTAAAAATACTCTATGGAAGCAACCCAAATATCCATCAACAAATAAATTGATAAACAAAATGTGGTATATACACACAATGGAATATTATTCAGCCTTAAAAGGGAATGAAATTCTGTACAACATGGATGAACCCTGAGAACATAAAAAAGACACAAACAGACAAATACTGTATGATTTTGCTTATATGAAACATCTAGAAGGGGCAAATTCAGAGACAGAAAGTAGAACAGAGGTTAGCAAGGGTTAGAGGTAAGGGGGAAATGGAAAGTTATTATTTAACGGGTATGTAGTTTCTGTTTGGGGTGATGAAAAAGGTTTTGAAATAGAAGGTGATGGTTGTACAACATAGTGAATATAATTAATGCCACCGAACTGTACACTTAAAAATGGTTACATATATCTTGCCACAATAAAAAATTTTTTTTCTTCTATTAAAAAAATACTCTGAAAGCAAACCTCAAGCTGAGTTAAGTTTCTCACAAGTAAATATATTGCCTCAGGTTGTAGACAAAACTCATCCTGGGCTATAGCCACCCCAAAATGGAAAAGGTCTCCAATGGAGATTCCTCTAAGAAAGGAAATATACCCATGAAGGAAATCAATTCACTCACCTCAATGATGGATAAGGTCCTCAACTGAAAGCCAGAGGAAAGTCACCTGAGGTCATTCATAAGGAGAAATGAAGAGGACTTAAGTAGCCCCATGTAGGATATTATTTTCTCAGAACCATCAAGTAATTCTGATAAACAATTCCAAATAAGAAGTTGCTTGTTCTTGAAAAAGTCCAGATATATTTGGACAAAAATCCCAAATAGGAAGTTGTTTACCCTTTCCACAGTTGGCACTCACTACCCTCAAGACTAGAGTCAAACCAGGATATGAGCCTCTCAGGCTAAGGGGTGTGGTTGGGGGACAACATCCAAATCCAGACACAGAGCTTCTCAGTCAAAATGCCTTCAATTACTGCTTGGTCAGATGAAGTCTTTCTGCCTGTTAATCCAACTTCTGTGTGAATTCCTTATGTTAAAGTTATTAACTTCCTACCTTCTATTTTCAAGTGTCATACTATTTATTTAACCAGAGCAATGGTTTTCAACTAGGAACAATTTTGCACCCTAGAGACATACGGCAATACCTGGAGATGTTCAGTTGTCACAACTGGGCACTACTAACCTGCATTAGGTAGAGGATACGGATGCTGTTAACATCCTACAATATATAGGACCTCTCCCACAGGAAAGAACTCATCATGTCCAAAATGTCAATACTGCCAAGGTTGAGAATATCTGAACTACAGGTTAATAAGACATCTAAAGACTTCACAGTGAAATGTGAAAGCTTTTTGTTCAAAATACTACTTTAATTTTTAATTTGCCAATTAAAGTTCATTAAATCTTAAGGTTGACATTTTTCCTGTTTATACTTCCTTATATTTTCCAAATTTCTATGATGAAGTTATACTGATTTTCTCATCAGAAAACCATAAACTTATATTTTAAAATAAAAACCAGGGTCCTTTCCTTTTTCTTTCATAGTCTATTTGCCTAAAAATAATTTTCCTTCAGGTGGGCTTTGTATATTCTTGCTACTTACATTTTATTCTTTATTGCTCTGTATCTGGAGTAGGAGTGAACAAAACTTGAGTTTACTGTACCATCTTTACTGGCAGCCCAATTTGACATCAGAATTCAAGAGAAATTACTGAGTAATATTAAACCAAGTTTTATACAAAACAAACTATTTTCTCATATCCTATTCTTCACAATCATTTCTCAAACCTGTACAATGTAAAATGTGTGATTCAGATATTTACACTATATAAAATGTTTTTATCATAAAAGGCAAAGGAAAGTAAAAGAGAAGTAATCAATAGCAGCACTACAAGCAGAGAGTCAGAATAGACCCAAAGAGAAAAACAGAGACAGAGCAGATGATGACAGAAACAGAAGCAAGAAATCATAGCAGCTGATTTCTAAAAACACTGTGTTGGAGGGAGGAGTCTGACGGCTTCCTGTGCATTCGTATTTGCTCCTGTATCCATACACCACTTAACTTATCTGAGCGTCTGTGCTCTGCAACCAGCATTGATTACCCCTGGACTCCTCAAAATTCACTGCCTATCAGCTGATTAAACTAATCAATGGTAATCCTATCTCCCTTGTCCAAGACTGGCAGGCCTATCAATCTGATCCAATGAAAAGAGTATTCCTAAGAGGTTCTGGGGAAAGAAGGCCTTTCTTATTTTTAAAAGAGAACAATGGGAAGCCAGACCATATCTCTGGCATTGGGAAAATGGATCCGGAATGCCACTGGCAGCTTGAACTTCAGGAAAATACAGGCACGAGAGGCAGAAAGAACTCAGAGCTTCATATGTCACTGAACTGCTTGACCAGCCCTAGAGCCCATTCTAATTCTGGACTTCCTCTTATGTTAACCGAAAAAATTCCTTATTGTTTAAGCCACTGAGTTGGATTTTCTGTTATTTACTGCTAAAAGCAACTCAGGTAAAACAAGGTCTGAAAAAGATGAGCACATCCCTCTTACAATCCTGCATTACATATTTCTTACTGCTATTATTTTGTGGACATCATAAAAATAATATGGAGAGATATGCTGTAGATACTCATGTTAATAGTAAAAATATAAATGGTAATTTTGTAGAGCAACTTGGAAGAATTATTAAAATTTTAAGTGTGCATACTTTTCCCAGATGGCCATTATACCAAATAGTGAAAAATTAAAAACAATTTAACTTTTTAATTTTTTTTAATGTTTATTTGTTCTTGAGAGAGAGACAGAGCACGAGTGGGAGAGGGGCACAGAGAGAGACTGAGAGATACAGAATCTGAAGCAGGCTCCAGGCTCTGAGCAGTCAGCACAAAGCCCGACGTGGGGCTCGAACTCACAAACTGCGAGATCATGACCTGAGCTGAAGTCGGATGCTCAACCGACTGAGCCACCCAGGTGCCCCAGAAACAATTTAAATGCTATGAAAAGGAAAAGAAACTGTAATATATCTGTACTATGAACGAGTATAGTTAAGAATAATGAAGTGATCTTGACCTACTGACATGGAAAGCCCTCCAAGATATATCAACCTAGAAAAATACATGATAGTTACCATTTATATAAAACACTTACACAACAGTAAACTGTATACTTATAATCCTATACACATATACACATACACTGTATAAAAGTCTAAATAAAGCACATTAACTGAAAATAATGATTACCACTGGACTGGATGGTGATTTAAGGAGTATTTAGCTTTCTTGAAGTTGTTCAAACTTTTTACATTAAGAATAGATTCGGGGCACCTGGGTGGTTCAGTCAGACATCCAACTCTTGATTTTAGCTCAAGTCATGATCTCACGGTTCATGAGTTTGAGTACCATATCAGAATCTGGCTTGAGATTCTCTCTCTCTGCCCCTCCCCCAATCACACATGCTCTCTCTCTCTCAAAATAATAAACCTTAAAAAATAAAAAAAAACCTTAAATAAAATCTTGGGGGTACATGGCTGGCTCAGTTGGCAGAGATGCAACTCCTGATTTGGGGGCCATGAGTTGAAGCCCCATGTTGACTGTAGAGCTTCTTAAAAAAAAAATCAAAATATTGAAACTTAGAAAAATTACATGCTCACTACAGAAGTTTTGAAAATATAGAAAGGAACAACAACAAAAAACCTCACATGTTCACATACTTACAGATAATCATGGTTATTAATTTACCATATTTCTTCCTAATCTTTTTATATGTGCATTTTAAGAGAGATATTTATCTACAGATAATTTTATATCTTTTTTTAAATGTTTATTTATTTTTGATAGATAGGGGGAGGGGGAGAGATCTGAAACAGGCTCTGGACTGACAGCAGAGATCCCAATGCGGGGCTCAAATCCATGAACTCTGAGATCATGACCTGAGCCGAAGTCAGACACTTAACTAACTGAGCCACTTAGGAGCCCCTCAATGCTGCTTTTTAAAAATAAACATTAATTTAAATAGCTGGTTCGTATTTATTTGCATGAATAAATAATTACTTAGCTTTGTTTTATTGCTGAATGTGTAAGTTGTTTACAATAAATCACTGCTATAGTGTAATGAATACTTCTGTAATGAATATCTTTGCTTTATAAAAATCAAAAAATGTTGAGAATACTTTATTTGAACAGATTCTTAGAATACGAAGTACTAAGTTAAATAATATAAACTTTTATTTTTAAGTGTATGCATTTTGAGAGACAGAGAATGAGAGAGAGTTTGCACAAGCAGGGGAGGAGCAGAGAGAGAGGGAGAGACAGAATCCCAGGCAAGTTCTGCTCAGCACGAAGCCTAACAAGGAGCTCAGTCTCACAAAGGCAAGATCATGACCTGAGCTGGTATCAATAGTCAGACATTCAACTGACTGAGCCACCCAGGCGCCCCTGAGCTTTTAAAGCTCCTGATATTTACTGACAAACTTTTACTCAAAAGCATTTGTGTCAATTCATACTTGCATATTTCTCTGCATACAAGAGTGCCCAGATGATTTTTAAGTATAAATAACTTACTCATCACTCTAGTTCTCTAAACCCTACAGAGGAAAAAGAGGATGATACCTAGCTAAAACTTTACCTCCAAAATTAAATCAATACCAGATTCTTGATTCCTTTAAATCTGTCTTCCTTTTCAGACTAAAGACAGAGAAAAGAATGTTGAAAAAGTCTTGACTTTTTTTAAACTAAGTGCTGCTGAATAAGGTTCTCTGAATCAAATTTTTGAATAAAATCCTGAAATAACTGAAGCTAACATCTCTTAAAGGAAAAAAAAAAAAAGATAAGAATCAATCACTATTAAAACAGGCTTAACCTCAGGGCACCTGGGGGGCTCAGTTGGTTGAGAGTCCAACCTGGTTATGCTCAGGTCATAATCTCACAGTTCATGAGTTCAAGCCCCACAGGAGCCCTGCTGCTGTCAGCCTGTCAGCACAGACCCCACACAGGATCGTCTGTCCCCCTCTCTCTCTGCCCCTCCCCTGCTTATGCACTCGTGTTCTCTCTCTCTCTCAAAAAATAAACAAAACATTTAAAAAATATTTATAGGGGCACTTGAGTGGCTCAGTTGGTTAAGCAGTGTACTCTTGATTTCAGCTCAGGTCATGATCTTGCAGTTCATGAGATCAAGCCCTGCGTTGGGCTCTGTGCTGACAGTGCAAGAAGCCTACCTCTGATTCTCACTCTCTGCCCCTCCCCGCTCACACTTGCTCTCTCTCAAACTTAAAAAAAAGTTCTTAAAAAAATATAACACAAAATTTATAAAATAGGCCTAACCTCAACAAAGAAAGACAATCCAATGTAGAAATGGGCAGAGCATTTGAATAGACAGTTCTACAAAGAACATGTACAAATGACTAGTAAGAACATGAAAAGAGATGGCCAACAGCCCTCATCATTACAGAAATAGAAATCACAACTACAATGAGATACTACTTCATACCTACTAGGATAGCTATTTTTAAAAGAATAAAAAAGCAACAGCAGAAAATAACGGTGTTAGCAAGGATGTAGAGAAACCGGAGCCCCTGCATATGCAGCTGCTATAGAAGACAGTGTGGCATTTCCTCAAAAAACTAAACATAGAATTACCATATGATGCAGTAATTCCATTCCTAGATATATATGCAAAAGGAACGAAAGCAGGGACTCAAACAGAAATTTGTGCCCAATGTTCATTACGGCATTATTCACAAAGGCCAAAAGTTGGAAATGACCTGTGTCCATTAACAGAAAGAATGGATAAACAAAACGTGAGATACACATACAATGGCATGTTATTCAGTCTTAAAAAAATAATGAAATTCTGGGGGTGCCTGGGTAGCTCAGTCGGTTGAGCATCTAACTTCGGCTCAGGTCATGATCTCACATCTCGTGAGTTCGAGCCCCACATCAGACTCTGTGCTGACAGCTCAGAGCCTGGAGCCCGCTTCAGATTCTGTGTCTCCCTCTCTCTCTACCCCTCCCCCACTCAGTCTCTCTCTCAAAATAAACATTAAAAAAATTTTTTTTAATAATGAAATTCTGTATAACATGTTATAGCATAGATGAACCTTTAAAACATTAGGCTAAATGTAGTAAGCTAGACACAAAAGGACAAATATTGTATGATTCTGAGCATATAAAATATCTAGAATACACAAATTACATTGGGATAGAAAGTAGAAGAGAAGGTACTAGGGACTGGTAGGGGAAAGGAGCAATTATCGCTTAATGGGTACAGAGTTTCTGTTTGGGGTGACGAAAGTTTTGGAGATAGTCGTGATGGTTGCACATTGTAAATGTAATTAACGCCACTGGATTGTACATTTAAAAATAGACCTGGCCAGCCAGATGCCCCTGAATTGTATACTTTAACTGGGTGAACTGTATAGTTAAAAAAATAAAATTATATGTGAATGAAAATAAACAATCTGTTATATGCTTGTGGAGTTTTTTTGGAAATGTCATCTCCCATGAGAACTCCTTCCCCCCCCCCCCCCACCACCACCACATCCCGAATTCATTTATTCTTTCAGTAAAGATATGTCAGATATTATAATGGATGCCAGAGATTAAATAAACAAGATTTAATCCCTGCCCTCAAGATGTTCTCAGTCTTGGTGGCTCAGTCAGTTAAGCATCCGACTTCAGCTCAGGTCACAATCTCATGGTTTGTGGGTTCCAGCCCCCCATTGGGCTCTGTGCTGACAAGTCAGAGCCTGGAGCCTGTGTCAGATTCTGCGTCTCCCTCTCTCTCTGCCCCTCTCCTGCTCATACTTTCTCTCTCAAAAATAAATCAAAAAAAAAAAAAAAAAAAAGTTCTGTCTTGGAAGGAAAACAAAGAAGCAACCAGAAGAGGGAGCATCTGGATGGCTCAGTTGGTTAAGAGTCTGAATTCGGCTCAGGTCATAATCTCATAGTTTATGAGTTCAAGCCCTGTGCTGGGCTCTACGCGAGCCTGGAGCTTGCTTCAGAGTCTGTGTCTCCCTCTCTCTCTTCCCCCTCCCCCACTTGTGCTCTTTCAAAAATAAATAAGCAAACAAACAAAAAAGAAGCAACCAAAAGAGCCATAAGGAAGGGTCTGCACAGCCAGAAACCCAGGACACACCTTTGACTCCCCATGTAATCAAAACACCCTATCAATAAGTTATCTCCCAGCCACTCTTCCTCTGTGCCTGGTGGACACTGAACATCCACTATCCAGGACTCATTCAAAGCCCCCCCATCCTCTGAGTGCCATCCTTGACTCTCCTGACCCAATGAAAGTCTGTGATAGTATCCTGGGTTTCCTTTTTTAATTCCAGTTGGTTAACATACAGTGTTATGTTAGTTGCAGGTGAACAATATAGTGATTCAACAATGCCATACATCACCTGGGTACTCATCACAACACAGGCATTCCTAATCCCCATCGCCTATTTAACCCATCCCCCAACCACCTCCCCTCAGGTAACCATCTGTTTGTTCTGTGTACTTATGAGTTTGTGTCTTGGTTTGTCTCTTTCTCTTTTTGCTTTCTTCATTTGTTTTGTTTCTTAAATTCCACGAGTGAAATCATATGGTATTTTTCTTTCTCTGACTTATTTCACTTAGCATTATACCCTCTGGCTCCATCCATGTTGTTGTAAATGGCAGGATTTCATTCTTTTCTGTAGCTGAATAATATTCCATTGCATATACATATCACATCTTTATCCATTCATAAATCGATGGATACTTGGGCTGCTTCCATATCATGGTTATTATAAATATTGCTGCTATAAACATAGGGGTACATGCATCCCTTTGAATTCATATTTTTGTATTCCTTGGGTAAATACTGGGTTTCTCTTTTATAACAACTCTCAATGCTTGAGATTTACTTGTCCAACATCTACCTTCCTACTGGATGGTAACTACCTTGTCTCTTGTTTACTGCTATGTCCCTAGCACCCTCGTTCTGGGCCTGATATAAAGCACACAGAGGGACTCTCTCATGTTCTTTTTTCAGCTGATCTGGGGCAGGCTGGGGGTGAGGTGACAACTGACATTCTGCAGTGACAAGGTATGGATGGTTGACGGGCTGATGATATGAGGAATCTGCTCATCTGCTGGGGGACATCTGCCACATGTGATATTCGGTGATACTCTGTTCTTTCTCCCAGTGCTGGTCACAGCCTTCTGTGTTCAGTGACCTGACAGTGAGTTGCTACCCACAATTTGAAAAAATATAATTAGGAGGATTCATGATGAGAAGAAAAGAGGGTCCAAAATAGAGCCCTGTGAGATTAAGGTTCAAGTAGAGGAGGTGGTGCCTACAAAGATAGAAAGGATCCAGTGGAGAAAGGAAAGGTGGAGAGGACCTAGAGGCCAGGGAGAGCTCTTGTTAACATTTGTGAGATGAACACAGCAGCTCTAAGAATCACATCCTGACCAGGTAATGTTCAGATCCAGGAAGTGGCAGGTCTCCACCTTGGGCTGCTTCACCAGAGAAAGCTCTTTCTCCATGGGAACTCCTTTTAAAAAACTTAGTTTAAATATGTTCAAGGCTGGAGAAAAGCTGAAAAAAAAACTTGGAAAGAATTCCTACAAAACCTTCACCCAGAGTCCCCAAATATGAAGATTTTACCCCAGTTTATCATTCTTTCTATATATTTGTTCTGAAATATTTTTCAGAAAGTTTCAGACATGAGGGACACCTGGGTGGCTCAGTTGATTAAGCATTCAACTCTTGATTTTGGCTCAGGTCATGGTCCCAGGGTCATGGGATCGAGCCCCGTGTCACACTCCACGCTCAGTGCAGAGATTTTCTTTCCCTTTTTCTCCCTTTGCCCTCTCCCCCACTCACACACACTCTCTCTCTCTTTCTCTAAAATTAAAAAAAAGCAAAAAGGAAAAACAATCTAAAAAAAGAAAGTTGCAGGCATGATACCCCTTTACTCCTCAGTAAAATGATCAAAACTAACATCGATACAATACTATTATCTACCTTACCATCCTATTCAAATTTTAACAAATGTCTTAATAACTTCCTTCATAGCAAGGGTCTTTCATTTTAAAACATATAAAATTTTTTATTTAAAAGAATTTTTTTAATGTTTATTCATTTTTTTTTATTTTTTTTTTAACGTTTATTTATTTTTGAGACAGAGAGAGATAGAGCATGAACGGGGGAGGGTCAGAGAGAGAGGGAGACACAGAATCTGAAACAGGCTCCAGGCTCTGAGCAGTCAGCACAGAGCCCAATGCGGGGATCGAACCCACGGACTGCGAGATCATGACCTGAGCCGAAGTCAGACGCTCAACCGACTGAGCCACCCAGGCGCCCCAATGTTTATTCATTTTTGAGAGACAGAGAGAGACAAAGCATGAGCGGGCAGAGAGAGAGGGAGACAAAGAATCCAAAGCAGGCTCCAGGCTCTGAGCTGTCAGCACAGAGCCTGACGTGGGGCTCCAACCCACGGACTGCAAGATCATGACCTGAGCTGAAGTCAGACACTCAACCGACTACACCACCCACCTGCCCCAGGGTTTATCACATTTTTAATATGCCCAAAGGTCGGGGCGCCTGGGTGGCTCGGTTGGTTAAGCATCCGACTTCAGCTCAGGTCATGATCTCATATTCCGTGAGTTCGAACCCTGCGTCAGGCTCAGAGCCTGGAGCCTGCTTCGGATTCTGTGTCTCCCCTACTCTCTGCCCTGCTCATGCTCTGTCTCTCTCTGTCTCAAACATAAATAAAAACATTTAAAAAAATATGCCCAGAGGTCATCCTTATATTGTGTGTGTGTTTGTGTGTGTGTGTATAAACTGTGATTATGTTTTATCGATTTTTCTATTAAGTGTTTGGTCTTTTATCCCCCACACCAAGTTTTAAGAGTTCTTGGGGCACCTGGGTGGCTCAGTTGGTTAAGCGTCTGACTTCGGCTCAGGGCATGATCTCACAGTTCGTGGGTTCAAGCCCCGCATCAGGCTCTATGCTGACCGCTTGCTCAGAGCCCTTCAAATTCTGTGTCTCCTTCTCTCTCTGCCCCTCCCCCGCTCACGCTTTGTCTGTTTCTCAAAAATAAATAAAAATAAAAAAAATGTTTTAAAAAAGAGTTCTTTATATATTAGGGATATTAGCCATCTATGTGATATATGTTGCAAATATATTCACCCGGTATATTATTTCTCTTTGTCTTTCTTTATTGTGTCTTTTGCCGTGTAAAAAAAAAAAAATTGTGAGTTAATATTTTTATGAGATAATATTTATCAATTTTTATTGCCTCTGGCAATATCTTCTTTTAGCACTTACATGGTTATGTATTTTACATTTAGATTAGATCTCTGACCCATTCGAAGTTTATTCTTGTGTATGATGTGAAGTATAAATCTAATTTTTTTCTTTATCAAAATGGTTATCCAGTTGTCCCAGAACCGTTTATTTAAAAAGCACATCTTTACTCCAGTAATTTGAGACACCATATATTTTATCATATACTAAATTGACAAATGTATTTGAGTCTCTTTCTGGACTTTCTCTGTTCTTTCCATTGGTTTCGCTTCTAATCATGTACAAGTACTGTACCGTTTTAATTATAGAGGTTTCACAGTATTTTTAATATTTCTTTTCTTTTCTTTTCTTTTTTAAAATTTACATCCAAAGTAGTTACCATATAGTGCAACAATGATTTCAGGAGTAGATTCCTTAGTGTCCCTTACCCATTTAGCCCATCCCCCTCCTACAACCACTCTAGTAACCCTCTGTTTGTTCTCCATATTCATGAGTCTCTTCTGTTTTATCCCCCTCCCTGTATTTTTGTTTCCCTTTCCTTATGTTCATCTGTTTTGTCTCTTAAAGTCCTCATATGATTTTTGTGAGTCATATGATTTTTGTCATATGATTTTTGTCTTTCTCTGACTCACTAATTTCACTTAGCATAATACCCTCCAGTTCCATCCACGTAGTTGCAAATGGCAAAATTTCATTCTTTTTGATAGCCGAGTAATACTCCATTGTATATATATACCACATCTTCTTTATCCATTCATCCACCGATGGACATTTGGGCTCTTTCCATACTTTGGATATTGTTGATAGTGCTGCTATAAACATGGGGGTGCATGTGTCCCTTCGAAACAGCACACTTGTATCCTGTGGGTAAATGCCTAGTAGTGCAATTGCTGGGTTGTAGGGTAGTTCTATTTTAGTTTTTTGAGGAACCTCCATACTGTTTTCCAGCTGGCTGCACCAGCTCACATTCCCAGTATTTTTAATATTTCTTAGGATAAATAGTGAACTTCAAAATTTGACAATTTAGATGAAATGAAAAAAATTCCTTGAAAGACATAACCAGCAAAGCTCAATTAAGAAGAACTAGGTAACCTGTTTAGCTTTATCTCTATTGAAGAAATTGAATTTGTTGTTGAAAAAATTTCTACACAGAAAACTCCAGACCCAGGTGGCTTCACAGAAACATTCCAACAAACGTTTAAGGATGAAATTAGTCCATTCTCCAGAAACCCTTCCAGAAAATAAAAAAGGAGAGACTATTTCCCCAAATCATTTATGATGTATAAGAAACACTCATACTTTGTAGAAGGAAATACAAAATGGTTCAACTACTTTGGAAAACAGTTTGGCAATTTCTAATAAAACTAAACATATACTTATTAATACTACCCAGAAATGCCACTCCAAAGCACTTGATAAGTGAAATAAAAACATGTTTACACAAAACCCTCTAGGCAAATGTTTATAGCAGGTGTATTTGTTTTTTTGATTTTGGGGTTGTTTTTTTGTCCCCCCGCCCCACTCCTCACAGCTGTATCTGTATTAGCCAAAAACTCATAAGTCCTTCAATTGGTAAATGGATGAATAAACTACAGTATAAACATACAATTGAATACTACTCAATAAAAGAAATTCAGACACACGACAACATGGATAAATCTTAAAAACATTATACTAGGTGAAAAAAGCCATTCAAAAGGTTACATGATGTATGATTAATTTAAATGACATTCTGGAAGAGACAGAACTATAAGAAGAAAACAATCAATGACTGCTAGCAATTGGAAGTAGAAGTTGGAATATTCACCAACATAGACCACATTCTTTACTACAAAGTCAAGGTGAATTTTTGAGGGTGATTAAGCTGTTCTACACCTTTTTTCCCCTTTTCTTTCTTCAAATGTTTATTTATTTAGAGAGAGCACAAGCAGGGGAGAAGAAAGAGAGAATCCCAAGCAGGCTCTGCACCATCAGCGCAGAACCTTATGTGGGGCTTGATCCCACAAAATATGAGATCATGACCTGAGCTGAAATCAAGAGTAGGATGTTAAACTGACTGAGCCACTCAGACACCCCTAGCTGTTCTATATCTTGATTGTGATGGTGGTGGCGGCTAATTTGACTAATTTCATTTATCAAAAGTCCCAGAACTTTACACTTAAATACAAGCTCTATTATCCTCAAAAACATTAGTCAAAGTTGACTTCAAAGAAAGAATATTATCAGGAATAAAAGAGGGACATTACATAATGATAAAAGAGTCACTTCACTCTTCTGAATGAATTGAGTGAATTTTTAATAAATCCTAAATGTATACACATCCAACAACAGACCTTCAACAAATTATACAAAGTAAAGGTCTTGGACTAGAAAGAGACAAACCCATAATTACAGGTGCATAATTCAATATTTTTCTTCCATTATGAATATCAGTATCTTCTTTGTAAGGTTATTAATATTTATATCAATAAGTACACAGAAGAACAATATTATCAAACTTGACCTGACATTTCTAGACTATTCCATCCAATAAGAGAATACACATTCTTTTCAAGGCACATGGAATATTCATCAACATAGACCACATTCTGGGCCTTAAACCAAACCATATAAAGTATGGTCTCTAACCATAATTAGAATTAAACTAGAAACCAGTAAGAAAAAAAAATCTGGAAAAATCCTCAAATATATGGAAATTAATCAATACCTTTCTTAATTGTGCATGGGAAAGGAGAACACAAAGAAAATCTGAAAATATTTAGAATTGTATAAAAGTTAAAATATAACATTTGAAATGTGTATGAACCAGTTAAACACTGCTTAGAGGGAAATGTAAAGTACTAAATGCTTCTAACAGAAAAGAAGAAAAATCTCAAATGGATGATCTAAGTTTCTACCTTAAGAAACTGCAAAAAGAAACAAGAATCTTCAAATTAAACACAGTATTAGAGAAGAGCAGAAATCAACAAAATTGAAACAGAAAAGTAATAGAGAAGAGAAAATACAATCAAAATCTGGTTTTTTGAAAAGATAATAAAATGGATAAGTTTCTAGTCAACCTGATCAAGAAAAAAAGATATTGAAAAAAATCAATAAAATAGATAAATTTCTAGCCAAACTGAACAAGAAAAAATGATAGACATAAATCAGCAAAATCAGGAACAGAGGGAATAGCACTACATATTCTACAGACATTAAAAGGAAACTATAGAAGTATTATGACTTTTATGCCAATAAGTTTGATAACTGAGATGAAATGGATAAATTTCTTTGAAAGAAAAACAATACCTAAAACTCCCTAAAGAAGTATGTATAGCCTGAATAGCCCAGATCTGTTAAAGAAATTGAGTTTGTAGTTAAAAATCTTCCAACAAAGAAAAATCCAGACCTAGATTACTTCACTGTCACAATCTAGCAAACATTTAAGAAAGACGTAACACCAATTCTATACAAAATCTCCAGGAGAGGGAAGAGTCCCAACTTGTTTTGAGATCAGCACAACCCTGATACCAAAAAACAAAACAAAACAAAAACCTATAGATCAACATCCTCATGAACAAAAGTAAAAATTCTTTTTTTTTTTTTTTATAAAAATTTTTTAAATATTTATTTGCTTTTGAGAGAGACAGACAGAGTGCAAGTGGAGGAGGGGTAGAGAGAGGGAGGCACAGAATCCAAAGCACACTCCAGGCTCCGAGCTGTCAACACAAAGCCTGACGCAGAGCTTGAACTCAAAAACTGAGATCATGACCTAAGCTGAAGTCGGACACTTAACTGACTGAGCCACCCAGGCACCCCCAAATGTAAAACCTCGTAACAAAAACTAGCAAGTTGAATCCAGCAACATAAAAAGGTTAATACATCATAACCATGTGGGGTCTATCCCAGGAATTCAAAGGTTGGTAACAACATTCCAAAATTCATCGATGGAATTCACCATATTGACAAAATAAAATCTGGGGTTGTGGAAGCTGGAAATTAAGGGCAGGTTAAGAGGTTATACCCTTAATATTATTTTAGGTCCCTGTGTCACCACTTTGCACAACTCCAAAGGTATCATTTATATTGTAGTCATTGTATTCTACATGAATGATACTCCTGAAATTGTAAAATATAGTAGTATTGCAAATGTGTAAAATAGTTGCCCAAAAGGCAATACGACTTTGAGCTGGACTAAAAGAAATAAAAGATCTAGGCAAAGAGATTTTTATTTTCCAGATGTTTCACTTGGCCCTGTTCACACCTGATATATTCTATTCAGTCCTGAACTTCATATTTCCAAGGGGCCAATGAATTTCACCAGAGAACAAAAGCAATAATGGCAAAAGAGTTCTAGCTATTTCACATAAAAAGAGTTGAAGAAACTGGAATGCATATACTATATTTCAATAATTTGCTTATATTCAGGGCGCCTGGGTGGCTCAGTCGGTTAAGCGTCCGACGTTGGCTCAGGTCATGATCTTGCAGTTCATGGGTTCAAGCCCCCCATCGGGCTCGGTGCTGACAGCAGGTGGAGCCTGCTTCGGATTCTATGTCTCCCTGTCTCTTTCAGCCCCTCCCTGCTCGTGCTTTGAGTCTCTCAAAAAAAAAATAAACATTAAAAAAAATTTTTTTTAATAATTTGCTTATATTCTATATGCCCTGAAGACTGTCAATTCCTAAGGGCAGAATCTATGCCCTGTCTATCTTTGTATCCCAGATACCTATCACTGGTCCTGGAACTGAGTAAGTACTCACCTATGAGGCGTTCAAGAACAGGAGAAACTAAACTTTAGTAATAGGAACCAGAACATGGGGAGAAAGGATTGCAAGGGACCCTATAGCAATGTCAAATGTGACACTCTGCCCCACAGTTATCAACTCATTAGCCTGAATTGGTTATGTGCCAATTTTTGATTGGTATATACTAATTACAGCTCTCCTGGACTGGAAGTCAGTCAAACCATGGAATTTGACTCTGGAGGAAGCATGGAAAGAACACTGGAGAGACCATCACAATACGTACTAGCCCCACCTAACCAGCCAAATCACCCCTGCGATTAATCAAAGTGACAGACATCACAGCAATATGATTCTCATGTCCAGAAATGATGTAAAAAAATTAGCAACTATGTTAGAAATTAGAATAAACACCTAAATTTCACAAATAATCTAAATTACAGATGTACTGCCCTTTCAATGAAAGATGTATCCCTGAAAAACTCTTTGAAAACCAATTCTGAAGGCAATCACATTTTCCAACAATTTATATTATAATTTCAAAGAGGAACAGAAATGCCCCAAGTAAACTAAACAATATTGTGGTAAAATGAACTTTAAAATTCTTAGCAGACAAAAGGAAAACGCTTCTTGCAAAAGGATGTATTGCCTGGTAACCATAACTCATAATGCAGGTAAGAACTATACCCATGACCCTGGGAAAGTCATGTCCCTTCCACTCAGCCTTGGTTTCCTCATCTAGAAAATAATAAATGAGTAAATAATAAAATAGATGGTCTCTTCCGCTAAATAAAAAGATTGGGTATTTTCTAATGCCTGACGAGTTTGTTAGGCATTAGATATGTTTATTAAACATGAGAGAATATCCAATATAGTTAACTACAATCTGATGCAAACCTTCCTAAGACTGTAAGTTAATATATAAAGGAATTCTGTTCCTCTAAATAAAATATAACATATATCAGATTTTTAAATGCAGCTCTTTACAGTATATATACCCTTACTTCATCTTCACAGACTCAATTTTTACTTATTTAACATACTTATTTAACATACTTATTTAACATACACATGAGATTATGTGAGGCCTGATAGGTACTCTGGGAACTTGAGAGTGGTTTTTCCACAAGCAGAAAATTAATACACACTTACATAATGATAAGGCACCATTTAACACACTTTACAGGCAAAATCAATCCCATAATATCTAACAACTCCATAAAATAAAAGCTATATATGGCAGAATAGTTAAGACTATTACTGCTTTCCCCCAAAACTCATTTTTAAAAGCTCTAAGCATATAGAAGAATCAATAGAAAATCTGTGCAAATATACACACACAGTGAAACTGCACACCAACCTTTTTTCAGTCGAGGTTTCTGAGATTCAGCAGATGCAGGAAACTGAGTTCTCTGAAAAGAAAGAAATCTATGTTAAAGCACCACCATAAACCTTGCTAACTTAAAAAAGCATTCAAATAGTAGCTCTCCAATCATGCAATTAATCCATTAACTACATACAGGTACAAAGAATTTTTAACGCAGTTTAAAAAACAAATGTCAAGTCATAACTTTTGCTATCCAAACTATTAATAACACATATGCATATTTATAATGCATATTTAATGTGTAATGTATAATTATAATGCATAAAATGTGCACAAATAAATGTACTAAGCTCTGGACACTACACATTAGGATTATACTTAACGTCATATAGCTTAGCAACCAAAACAAAATAGTAGTAACTTTGACAAAAGGAAGTTTATGCAGTTATCTATACAGAAATTGCCTAGCACCCGATTCTAGGAGGAAGGTTTTTTTTTTTCTTTTTAAGCGACATTATTGAACATAATAAATACTGTCTTATACCATAACTTTGCAGAAAATATTCAGATGGATTTTTCTTCTACCTACCTCCTATATTATATATGATATAGTAAGATATAAGCAAAAACAATGGCTGAGAAAATTTCCAGAAGTAATGTTAGATACTAATCTTTAGATTCAGAATGCTCAACCAATCTTGACCAGGTTGAATGAAAATAAATCCACGCTTGTATACATCACAAGGACCTGCACTAGAGATAATAAGAAGTTCTTAAAAGCAACCAAAGGAAAAAAGTATCATGAGCTAACCTACACAGAAAGGACAATTAGATTGACAGCTGATGTCTCAACAATTAAAAATGGGAAATAATATCACATAAAGACATTATAAGAAAAATCACTCCCATGTTTCAGGTGCTAAGTAAAATGAATGTTAATCTAAATACAAGGTCAGCAAACTATGGCCCACAGGGCAAACAAATCCAGCCCATTTTTATATGGCCCACAAACTAAGAATTTTTTTTACATTTTTAATAGTTTTTAAATTTTTTAATATTTTGTAACACCTGAAAATTACATAAAATTCAAATTCAAGTGTCTATAAGCAAAATTTTATCAGAATACAGCCACACACACGTTTATATATGGTCTATGGTTGCTTCCACACTATAAATGCATAACTGAGTTAACTTGTGACAGAGCCTCGCCCACAAGCCCAAAATATTTATTACTGGCCCTTTACAAAAACAGTTTGCCAACTCAGATCTAAACTCTTACACCTCAAAACTAATTTTGGGGGTTCCTGTTTGGCTCAGTCGGAAGAGCATGTGGCTCTGGATCTCGGGGTCATGAGTTTGAGCCCCATGTTGGGTGTAGAGATTACTAAATAAATAAACTTAAAAAAAAAACACAACTCTCAAGAACAATGGCAAATAAAGACTTACAGACAAATAAAATTTGAGAGTTTTAGACTCATTAAATAAACTTTAAGGGGTGCCTGGCTGGCTCAGTCGGTACAGCATGAGACTCTTGATCTTGGGGTTGTAAGTTTGAGCCCCATACTGGGTATAGAGATCACTTAAAAAAAAACCAAAATTTAAAAAAAATTTATAATTTTAGGAAAAAGGAAAGTAACCCCATAATGAAAAGGTGGAAGGAGCAAAGGAATTGGTAAAATACATAAGTATTCTAAACATCTACTGACTGAATAAAGCAAACAAAAGTATAATCTGTGAACAACAATATCATGAACTGGCAGAAGGCAATGGGTAATAACGCATTTGATAATCCCTACATTATTCAGTTTTGAGTTTGAACTTTCAGTTAAATAGGTTTTAAAAAATGGGCACTCACTAAAGGAAGACTAAAGAATAGAGTATATAACCTACAAGTAATGAAATGAGAGAGACAAAAAGAAACTCAGCCAAAAAAAAACAAACAAAAGAAAATGAAGGGAAAAAATGAAATTCTCCAGTTAAATGATCAGGATGGATGTTTTTTAAAATCTTGATGAATGCTACTTCTATAAAGACACATCTAAAACATAAAGGCAAAGAAGGGGCACTTGTTGGTTAGGCATCCAACTCACAGTTCGTGACTTCAAGCCCTGTGTCGGGCTCTACATTGACAGTGCGGAGCCTCTCTCTCTGCCCCTCCCCTGATCTCTCTCAAAATAAATAAACTTTAAAAAAAATTAAAAAATAAAACATAAAGGCAAAGAAAAAGCAAAAAGATACATTAGGAAAATAGAAACGAAAATAAAGCTAAAGTAGCAATATTAACATTAAACAAAACAGACTTCAAGAAAAAAAGTTTTAGGGGTGCCTGGGTGGTTCAGTTAGTTAAGTGTCCGACTCTTGACTTTGGCTCAGGTCATGATCTCGTGGTTGTGAGACCACACTGGGTGTGGAGCCTGCTTGGGATTCTCTGTCTTCCTCTGTTCATCTCCCCCACCCCCCCCCCCCCCAGAAAAGAGGAAAAGAATTCGCAGGAAAATGAAAATGAATTAAAATTGATGGAAGACTAAAATGGACAAGGCAAGGGGTGCCTAGGTATTGCAGTGTTGGTTAAGCATTTGACTCTTGATCTCGGCTCAGTTCATGATCTCACGATTTGTGAGATAAATCCCCACATCGGGCTCTGCACTGATGGTGTGAAGCCTACTTGAGATTCTGTCTCTTCTTCTCTCTGCCCCTCTCCAGCTTGTACTCTCTCTCAAAATAAATTGAAACAAACAAACTTAAAATGGACAAGGCAAATTTAAAAACCTTTAGGAAAAAACCTCTAGAAAAAATTATAGGATAGGGAAGGATTACTTCATTAAGATATAAAAGCACAACCCAATTGAGAAAAGATCTAAATATTCACTACATTAAAATTAAGAAATCCTGTTTCAAAAAGGAAGTGATAATAGAAAACTAAGAGAAGATATATGCAATACAAAACCAAAAAAAAAAAAAAATGACAAAGGATTAACAGCCAGAAACTACAAATAACTACCAAAAATAAATACATAAATAAAAGAGTAAAAAAAATGAGAAAAACAGTGAAGTAGAAAAACAAGTAAAACATTTGAAAGAGGCACTGCAGAGAAAAGAGACAACCAATGATGCTCCACCTCATTAACAATCAGGTAAATGTCAGTTAAAATCACATTACGAGGCACCTGTGTGGCTCAATCAGCTAAGCATCTGACTTTGGCTCAGGTCATGATCTTACAGTTTGTGAGTTTGAGCCCCACATTGGGCTCTCTGCTGTCATGCAGGGCCTACTTCGGATTCTCTCTCTCTCTG
The DNA here is from genome assembly GCF_027475565.1 of Acinonyx jubatus. Taxonomy (NCBI): domain Eukaryota; kingdom Metazoa; phylum Chordata; class Mammalia; order Carnivora; family Felidae; genus Acinonyx; species Acinonyx jubatus. The sequence continues at coordinate 32,633,661 of NC_069386.1, forward strand.
CCCCTCTCCCACTCATGCTCTCCCTCTCTCTCAAAAATAAACAAACATTAAAATAAATAAATAGGGGCGCCTGGGTGGCTCAGTCGGTTAAGCGGCCGACTTCGGCTCAGGTCATGATCTCACGGTCCGTTGAGTTCGAGCCCCGCATTGGGCTCTGTGCTGACAGCTCAGAGCCTGGAGCCTGTTTCAGATTCTGTGTCTCCCTCTCTCTGACCCTCCCCCGTTCATGCTCTGTCTCTCTCTGTCTCAAAAATAAATAAACGTTAAAAGAATTTTTTTAAATAAATAAATAAATCCTTTAAATAAAATAAAAAATAAAATAAAATCACATTAAGATTTAATTTCATATCCACTATACTGACAGAATTTAAAGCTATAACAATATCAAGGATGTAAGCAACAGGAACTGATGGTAGAAGCATAAATTGTTATAACCACCTGCGAGTTTCCCACAAGTAATGAAGTTGAAGTTGAAGATGTCCAATATACAATGTACAATTGCAATGTACAATATAGATGAGCCTCAAAAGCACACTAAGTGGGGGCATCCTAAGTGGTTCAGTCAGTTAAGCATCCGACTTCAGCTCAGGTCATGATCTCACAACTCATGGGTTGAAGCCCGACATCAGGCTCTGGACAGACAGCTCACAGCCTGGAGCCTGCTTCAAATTCTGTGTCTCCCTCTCTCTCTCTGCCCCTCCCCTGCTTGTGTTCTCTTCCAAAAATAAATAAACTTAAAAAAAAAAAACATGCTAAGTGAAACTCAGATACATTAAGACTACATAGTGTGTGATTACATGAAATTGCAGAAAAGGCAAAACGTTGGAGACAGAAAGCAGATCAGCGGTCAGCTGGGGTGAAGAGTAGAAAGTGGTTGCAAATGGACACAAGGGAATTTTTTGGAGTGATGGAGGTCAGTGGATTGTGGTGACAGTTGTACAAGTATATAAATTTACCAAAATTGATCAAACTGTACACTTAAAATGGGTAGATTTTATGGTATGTGTATTATACCTCAACAAAGCTGTTTTTATTTTTTTTCAACAAAGCTATTTTTACTTTTTGTTTTATTTTAAAGTTTATTTATTTCTTTTGAGAGAGAGCATGCACGTGCAAGTAGGGGAGGGACAGAGAGAAGGAGAGAATCCCAAGCAGGCGCCGTGCTGTCCGTGCTCAATCCCACTAACAGTGAGATCATGACCTGAGCAGAAATCAAGAGTTGGAGGCTCAACTGACTGAGCCACCGAGGCACCCCTAATCTTAAATAAAATACAAGTGCCAGTCCCCAGTTTTCCTAAGGAACTAGTAATAATCTTTGGTAGTTTAGGTAGCATATTCGAAATTCTGTGTGTCCCACACTGGCCTAGTTTTACTCCATTTTAGTGGGATGTCTCCTGGCCTCAAGGCCTTTACAACAGCATTCTTAGATTTACTTATGCATTTGTTCAAACTTCTGTTAAGTCTTTCAGTCTTCTCTCCCTCACATCTATACATCTGTGTCTACAGATCTATGTAGTTTTTCTTTGTGTCACAAAATTAAGATCACACACTATACACCTGTTAAAAAAAAAAAAAGGCCCCAAATGGAGTTGTTTACATTAAGTCCCATGTCAACAAACCAAGACTTAATTATTCTTTCTGCCTCTCCCAGGAACAGAATCCTAAACCAGTCAATCAGAAATCGCCCAATCAGTACTGGTGAGGTAATATGCCTGATAGACAACCCCCGCCCCCCGCCGCCCCCGCCATCACCTAAAGGAAAGTGATCTTGCAATAACCAACCTTCTTGTCTAGTATAACCTCCTTATTCCCACTCCTTTCTACCTATGAAAACCTTTCATTTTGTACAGCTCTTCGGAGTTCCTGTTTGCTAGAATGAATGCCACCTGATTCATGAATCATTGAATAAAGCCAATAGGAGGACCTTTGAAGTCTACTCAGTTAAATTTTGTTAACATTGCACTCCACATCTAGCTTTTGAAAAAATGTATAGCATCCATGTCAACATATATAGTTCTTTTTTTAAGTTTTATTTATTTAAGTAATCTCTACACCCAACATGGGACTCAAACTCGGGACCCCGAGATCAAGATCTCATGGTTTGTGAGATTGAGCCCTTAACCAGGCTCCAAGCTGACAGCACAGAGCCTGCTTGGGATTCTCTCTCTCCCTCTTTCTCTCCGTCCCTCCCCCACTCACACTCTCTCTCAAAAATAAATAAATAAACTTAAAAAAAAAAAAAAGAGCTGCACTCTCCTTTGAGTCAGCCAGGCACCCTTATGGTTCTGACACTTTTTAATGCCTGCGTAATATTCCTCAGGGGGCTGGGTGGCTCAGTCGGTTAAGCCTTGGATTCCTGGTTTCAACTTAGGTCATTATCTCGCTGTTCCTGAGATGGAGCCCCACGTTGGGCTCCTCACTGATGGTGCAGAGCCTGCTTGGGATTCTCTCTCTGTCCTCCCCCACTTGCACACTCACGCTCTCTCAAAATAAACTTTAAAAACGTATATTCCTCAGAATGGAAGTATCAGAAGTCATCTATTACCCTATTAATGGGCATTCACCTTGTTTTCAGTATTTTGCCACTGTAAACAATACTGCAATGAATACCCTTATAGTTTATGCTTATGTTTTGCTTTTATTTCAATGGGTTACAGGTCTGGTGACTGAGTGAATAAGACTGTTGGGCCCTTTTAATTTTATTACAACATATCAGATCACTTCCAAAAAGGCCAGAAATTCAAATTTCCATGCAGTGGTAACATGAAAAGATGAAATTAGTACAAATATAACACTGCTAGCAATAAACTTGACAATAATGAAAATAATCAGTTAACTTCAGGCTCAAGTGCTACAGTCATGTTGAAACAGCCATTCTCTTTAAAACACTAATAGACTCTAAAATTCTAAATTCTAAAATCACAGAAATCAAGTTCATATTCTGTTTATGAACACCAATCTCTCTGCCTGCAACGAACACTGGAGAATAAACTCTATTTGTAGCAGTGTCGTGTTACCATTACACCTTACATTTAAGATTATGTAGGTGAAGTATTTCCTTTGATGTTTCTAATATCTAAAACCTAGTAACACTAATCATGCTATTGAATTTTTTTCTTTTTAACTTGAGGCTTAACAAAAGTCTTTGCCTTGGGCCTCCTTCTCTGTACTGAGTTGTACGATTACACTAAAAATAACTTGACTTCTCTAGAAATGAGAACAGAAAACAAGTCCCCCTGACAGACAACATTGGTCTTGCTCTTCAAAAGCCAAAACCAAATCGTAAAACATTCAGCCAAAACCTGCTGTGTTTGTCTCCCACGTTTTGTCTCCCATGTCTCCCAGGGCGTTCTTCAAAGGGCAGTAAATTCCAAAATAAATAAAGTCATTCTAACAAATGCGAGGACCATGCTTTGAAACCCAACGCTAAAACAAAGTAGACAAAGTTTCACGCTAACTTTACAGAAATCAGATCCAATTATAAATATATACACCTCACAAACAACTACCACTAGGTGATCCCGCATTCATCTGGGTTACTTTGTAAGAGCAGCTCTGCGGAGTTTAATCAATGCCTTAACTCAAGCCTCAGCTGAATCCCCAAACAGCACTATTCCTAAACTTAATCACTACAGAGAAAACATGGTCCCGACCCACCGGCAGAAGGCAGTGACGCCGAAAGCTCCGAAGCTTGGTCATATTCAATCCCTAATCCAAGGGATTAACAAAATTGTCTCTGCACAAATGGTAGTGCTTCCTTTCCAAACCTCGTGAGACAGAGAAGATGGGACTAGCAAAAGAGCCATTTCTGATGAATATCTCCCTTCTCCGTCCGGCGCACCCCAAGAAGGACTACAATCCTAGCCCAGGCCCAGCACTGCAAAGAATTCAGCCTTGCCCCAGGCGGACCAGCTCCCTTGAGGGAGTCGGTATCGCCCCGCGCACCCCGAGCAGCTCCAGAGCCGGCTCCGCACTGCCCCAGGAGCAGCTGCGTGGGACACGGGTCGCCCGCAAGCCTAACTCGCCACTCTGCTCCGCCCGTCCCGGCCCTGCCCCGCCTAGCGGCCGGGACCCTAAGGAGAATCTCTACGCTCACCATCGCGAGTGTCTCCTCAGCCATCTTGGCTCCGCCCACCACTTCCCGGCCGGAAATTGGCCGTCTCCCAGACAACCAGACAAACGGAAATGGTAGGAGGGGCCTGAGCGGGGAAGGAAATAGATCGGGGGGCTGAACGTCTCGTTTGAGAGGGTTTTCGGGGAACCTGGAAAGGGTTGGGTCCCTCTCCACTGAAGTGGCGGTGATGGACCCGGTGAAGGAATGCCTGGCAGTTCTCTTCATCCGGGGCAACCCCATCACCACTCCCACGCCGTTGTCTTGGAAACTGCAGGAGAAACCCGGGGCCTCGCTGGCCGGAACTGCCGGACACAGCTGGGAAGGCCGCGCAGTCCTCCCGGCGCCTAGCCCTGCCCAGTATCGACGCCACTTTGCGTTTATTTCAAGCCTTCCGGGAATTCCGGTCCCCAAACACTAGGGCAGAGAGCCCCATTCTAGACATTCATAAAAATCTCCTTTCTTAGCTGTCACTGTCCAACTGAGGTATTCGCCTCATCAGGCTCCCCTCTTGTTTACGCCAGAATTTGCAAACCCGCTGCCGGTAGGCTGTGTTGGAGCAAGTCTTGTTTTGATGGGAAATAATTTTTTTAAAAAGATTTCGCAGGAAAGCCAGAAACCCGGCCTCGGGGGCATATAAACATCCGACAATGGGCTTCCATTCCTAAATGGCAATAAAACGGATCTGAAAAACGATGCAACTGAAGATAGGTTCGCCATGTTGCCACAGTCCATGTCCTGGCACACTTCAGCCGTTTGACATTACCCATCTGGCCCCTGGTATGGTGAACTAAATGATTAGTCTTTCTTGTGAGTGATCGTGGAAATAGGTGTGGGCTTTGGAGTCAAACATAGCTGTGAACTTGACTACTGCCTGACATGAGCCAATCATTTTGGGTTTCATTCATCCTAGTACGTGGAACTAACTATGTAATGAACACAACTATAACAGGATCCCGGCACCCACAGCACCAACCTTAAAGTAGAGAGAGGAAGTCAGACATTAATAATACAAGCAAAATTTATGAACAAACAGTTCACTAAATAAGAAATACAAATGGCTGTTAAACATGAAAATACAACTTTGCAAGGAAGAAAGAACATGCGAATTAAAGTTTCCAAGAGATACTTTACACCTCTTACATTGGCAAAGAAAAAAATTTCACTAACATAGTTGTGAGGAAACATGCATTCTTCATCTGTGGCTAGTGAGAATGTGAATTGATAACAACCTCCATTGAGAGCAGTTTGGAAATAACTACCAAAATTTAAAATGTGCATAAACTTTAATTCCCTTATTTCAATTCTAGGATTTTATTCTATAGGTATATTTGTGGGAAATGACTTTACATACAAAATTATTCAATGCAGCATTGTTTGTAGTAACCAAAGCCTGAAAACAACCTCAATGCCTAATGATTGAGGTTAAAAATTTATGGTAAGTCCATATTATCTGGCACATGAAAAAGAGGCAACTATTTACATATTGTCATAAAAGAATTGCCAAGATACATCATTAACAGATAAAACCAAAGTGCAAAAAATGTATATAATATCTGCTAAATGAGGAGAAGGAAAAAATCAAGAGGAATATTATGTATATAATTGCTTGTGTACTCAGAAAATATCTCTGGAAGTATATTCAAAATGCTAAACTTGTAAGGAGAACAACTGGATAGCAAAGGGACAGGGAAGAGAAGAGACTTTTTGTTCTATACCTTGTGTACAATTTGAATTTTGTATCAAATGGATGTATTACCTATTCCAATTAGAGAAAAAGAAAATTAAATGAAAAGAACTACATAACTATGTAATTAGAATCATGGTAAGTGCTAATAAGAAATATAGAATAGAAAAAGTGAATAACAGGGAGATCCAATATAGACTTGCTTGGACAGAGAAGTTTCCCTGGGTAAGAGATTTTAAAATGAAATCTAGGAGATAAGGCATTAGCTTGGGGAGGGGGCTGAGGAAGTGGGCAGGCCTGGGGAGAATCCTAAGGCAAAAGAAGAGTTTGTGCAAAGGCCCTGAGGATGGAAGAAGTTTGGCCAATTTGTAGCACAAAGAGACCAGTGTGGCTAGAAAGAAGAAAGGGGAAGGGAGTTGTTTACAAGAGGTGAAGAGGTAGGAGAGACTAGTGGTGTAGATCCACAGAGCTCACATGAGGGATTTTATTCTAAGGGGATTGGGAAGGCACTAGAGAGTTCTGAGCAAAGAGTGACATGGTCAGAATTAACATTTAAAGAGTTCCTGTTAGGGGCGCCTGGGTAGCTCAGTCTGTGGAGAATGTGACTCTTGATCTCAGGGTTGTGAGTTTGAGCCCCATGTTAGATGCAGAGATACTAGAAATAATAACAAAGTTTAAAAAAATAAAGAGTTCATGTTAGCTAATGAGTGGAAAATGAATCAAGAGGAGGGACAAGAATTGATCATCTAGGAGAGACTAAAGGATATTGCAAACAAGGTTTGATAAAATCATTCACTTGGACTAGAGTGATGACAAAAGAAAAGGAGAAAAAGTAAGTGGATGGTAGGAGGTAAAACAAATTTCCCATGGTGTAGAATTGGATATGGGAGAACGAGAGAAACGGAGATAGATATCACAGGAAAATCACTAGGTTTCTAAATTTAAAAGCAACTAGATGAATAGTACTACCAATTACTGAGATGGAGAGTCTTTGGGAAGCAGATGTTTTTGAGAAGCTCATGAGCACACTTCCCAGTATATAAAATCTCCCTGAAAGGGGTCCTGTCAGGACTACCTGACATTCTTTATGCCTGTGTTACTAAGTAAACAGATGTTGTTATTGTCATACGTTTTTATCTCTCTCCTTTGATCCCTTTCTCATAGGAGAAAGATGGAGCACTTTCTGTCCAATGGCCTTTTTCATAAGAAAGCATGTTGGTTTCTCAAATTGCAATAACTAAGCATAATGTGCTTTAATTACATAGGTAATTAGAAACAAATTCCTCAAAAAACATAACATCTTCCCAGGAAGATCCCAGAATCACATAGGCACTGTTTCTTGTATAACAAACCAGGCTTACATTTCCCTTAGAAATCCTCCTTGGATGTAATTTTGCTTATCAGGATCATTTCAGTCATATAGCTGGTTAAAGCATTCCAAACAAAATGACATTCATCTTTTTCTCCCCCATGGTGGGGCCTGGGGAGGCAGGACAGGAATCCCCAATATATGTATAAGGAGTTATATCCCCCCCAAAAAAAAGGAAAAGGAAAAGAGGAGGGAAGAAAGGACGGAAGAGAGGGAGGGAAGAAGGAAGACTGATAGGGTCTAACAGCAAGCTTTGTTCTGATGCCACCTACTAGGCAACCCTCTAGCACCTTATGCCTCTTGTATGATACTGGTCCTCCCAAAACTCATACCACCAACTCGTAAGGGCCCAGCCAACACCTGGGGAAACACTATAAAATAATATGAAGCTCCAGGAGCCTTCATGAAGCACTTTTTTAAATGTTTATTTTTGAGAGAGAGAGAGAGAGAGAGAGAGAGAGAGAGAAACAAAGGAGGGGGCAGAGACAGCGGGGGAGGCAGAGAATCCAACCTGTCAGCACAGAGCCCAACATGGGGCTTGAACCCACCAACTGTAAAACCATGACCTGAGCCAAAGTCCAACACTTAACCGACTGAGCCACCCAGGCACTCCATGAAGCACTTTAAATATACCCGTTCCTATACATATACTCAACATCAAAAGAATATATACTGCATTGTGAGAAAAAATACTGGCAACAACTCAAATGTCCATCACCAGGGATTGTTTAAATAAACCAAAGTACATCCGTGCTAACACATATTATAGCCTGTAAAAGGCTTTAAGATGGTGAAATAGTTATATGGAAAACAAAAAGTGTAAAAAATATAGTATGCTTCTATTTCTTCAAAATAAGGTGGCAAGTGGAATATTCACATTGTGTGAATAGAATTTTGAGAAGAAATCACAAGAAACTGGTAATGATGTTTGTCTCTGTAACATCTGTAACAGAGAGGGTGGAGGGGGAAATAGAATGGGAAGATGACTGTTTTTCATTGTTTACCATTCTATAAAATTCAAGTTTTTATTATCCATTTATTTTTAATTTTAAAAACCAGTTAATGAAATATGTAAATGAAACCATTTTGAAAACTCTCATTCCTGGAATTCACTTCTGATTTGGATGTTAAAAAACACAAGAGGATATAGCTCCCATCCTAGCAAACAAAAGGACAGTTTAGCTAGAAGACCAAAAAACTTTTAAACTCATCAGAAAGATAAGGACATAAACATAAATGAACCAACCTCCAGAAAGTGCTAAGTCCTTCAGAAGAGAGAAGAGCCCTATAGCAGCTCATATTCCTGGCTGAACTATGCTGGGAAGAGGAATCCACAATAGGGGAATAAAGAGAAACCAGTTGATATTTAACAAAATTTGAACAGACTCATAGAGACTAGCATGACATAAGCATCTAGAGGACCCAAATCTACAGAGAAAGCCTACATCCATTCACCAATCTTAGCTTTTGGATCTTAACCAACTACAGGGAGGTAAGAGACTGAAAAGTGGGAGTAGGGTAGATAGTAGGAATTGAGACAGATCAGTCCTGTGTTTGAGGTGAGTAGAGCCTCTCCCAAGTGCAAGATACCCTTTAAAAATGAATGAGCAAGGCAGGAGCACTGAGAAACCCTTCAGAGGCACTCTTGAAGGCTAAGAGTGGGGCAGGGATGCTGAGAGACCCATCCCTGAAGCACTGTGGACATTATTCTTCAAAAGACTAAGGGTAGGGCATGTATAGGAACTGACAGAAATACCTTCCCATGACCCATCCCAGTGACCAAAAAAACCTGGCAGCTACGTCAGTTTGTCCACAGTTTCCACGGGAAAGGGGAGATCTCTCACATTTCCAAAGATTGATAACTTGGCTGTGAAGCAGTTAGATCTCTGCAATTTTGCCAATGCCCCAAACTCAGAGCTTATTGAAGGGGAATTTCTGACTCTGTCTTCAAAATATTTGAAGCTAGTGGTGAACCAAATCAAACTAAAGCCACAATAAAGCCCAGATCTAGGTCAGATATACATTAGATTTACTGAGCCACTACTCAAGTAGGCTGAAAGAAAAATAGGCATGCCTCATCTTGAAGGTAAGAATATTTTCTTCAGTTTCTCCTGTTTTTTACACAAAATGTCCAGTATACAATCAAATCAAAGACATGTGCAAAAGCAAGAAAATGAGATCTACCGTAACAGAAGAAAGGTTCAATAGAAGCAGCACTAGAGACAACCTAGATGTTGAATTATCAGGATCTTTAAAAATAACTGTGATTAGGGGCACCTGGTGGCTCAGTCAGTTAGGTGTCCAACTTCGGTTCAGGTCATGATCTCACAGTTTGTGGGTTCAAGCACCACGTCAGGCTCTGTGCTGACAGCTCGAAGCCTGGAGCTTGCTTCGGATTCTGTGTCTCCTTCTCTCTCTCCCCCTCCCCTGCTCATGCTCTGTCTCCCCCTATCTCAAAACTAAATAAACACTAAAACAAAACAAAACAAACAAACAAAAAAAGACCTGTGATTAAAACGCTAAAAAAAAATCTGGTGGGAGCAAAATACTGGAATTAATAGAGTTTTTTAAATAGTTGTGATGAAAATTCTAAAAAAAAAAAAAAAATCTAGTGGGAATGTGGGCAACATCCATGAAGAAATGGGGGAAATTTTAACAGAAACATGTAACTGTACAAACATAATGAAATGCCAGAAATGAAAAATACAACATCAGGGGTGCCTGGCTGGCTCATGGAGTATGCAACTCTTGATCTGAGGGTCATGAGTTCAAGCCCCACACTGGGTGTAGAGTTTACTTAAAAAAAAAAAAGTTTATTAAAGAAAGAAAAGTATATCAGAAATAAAGAATTCCTTAGATGGAGTTAGCCGGAAAGCATTAGGGAATTTGCTAATGGAAAAGCTAAATGGAAAGTATCCAAACTGAGAACAAAAAGAGAAAAGAATGGGAGGAAAATCATCTGAGATCTGTAGGATAATATGAAATCATCTAATATACATATATATGTATATATATGTGTGTATACACACACACACACACACACACACACACACACACACACACACACACACACACATATATATATATGGAGTTCGAGTCCCAGAAGGAGAAAAGAGGCAAGAGAGTATGGAACAAAAGAAATATTTGAAGATAATGGCCAAGAAATATCCAATATTAGTCAAAAACATCAACACAGACCCAAGAGATTCAGTAGACTCCATACAAGGATAAACATACCTACTCAATCTGCTAATGACCAAAGATAAAGAACAGATATAATCATTGAGGGAGGGCAAACCACATTATGCAAAGGTAAAGAAATAAAAATGATGACTTCTGACCAGAAACAAATGAGACCTGAGGACAAATAAATGACTTCTTTAAAGTACTGAAAGAAGAAAGAAAAGGTAAACATAGAATACTATATCCAACTAAAACACCCCTCAAAAATAAAAGTAAAATAAAAATATCCTCTGACAGATAAGTGTTGAGATAATTGATCTCTAGAGAAACTACAATATAAGAAATGCTGAAAGAAGTTCCTCAGACTAAAGAATAGTCTAGAATAACCACACACACACACACACACACACACACACACACACACACACACACAGTCCATTGATTTTGAACCAAGATGCCAAGTCAACCTAATGGGTGAAGAAAAACCTTTTTAAAAAATGTTGCTGGAACTGGATATCCATGTTGAAATAAACCTCATTTTGAACACAAAAATTAATTTGAGATGGATCATATACCTAAATGTAAAACTCCAAACCATAGATGTAAAGCTTAAAACTACTGAGATGGATCATTGACCATCTGTGAAACATTGCAGACATAAAACCCCAAATGATAAAACTTTTAGAATAAAATATGTTCTTTGTGACCTGGAGATCATAAAACCATAAAAGAAAAAAATGATAAAGTAGACTTTATCAAAATAAAAATTCCTGCTCATCAGAATATCCCAATAAGAAAGTGGATAACCTTTGTCTACAAACCAAACAAAAAAATCACAGCACATATATCTGTTAAAGGACTTGTATCCAGAATTCACAGAATAAGAATCACAATAAAAAGACAATCCAATTTTAAAATGGGAAAAGACATGAATGATTTTGCGAAAGATATACAAATGTAAGATAAGCATATGAAAGTGCTCAACATCATTAATTACCAGGGAAATGTAATGCAAATTAAAATCACAGAATTATTTCATACCCACTGAATTGGCTAATAAAAAACACTAACAACAGCAAATGCTGACAAAGGTATGGAGAAACTAGAACTCTCATACATCATTGATGGGAGTACAAAATGGTAAATCACTTTGGAAAACAGGAAGGCAGTTTCTTAAAAAGTTACATACACACTTACCATATGACTCAGTAAGTTTCTACTCTTAGGCATTTATCCAAGAGAAATGAAAACATGTATCCACAAAACAAAATTTTAAAATTTACATAAGAATATACATAGCAGCCTTATTCATAATTGCCCCAAACTGGAAACAACCTAAAAGTCCATCAATAGGAGAATGAATAAACAAATTGTGGTATATTTATAGAATGAAATACTACTTAGCAATAAAGAATGATTTACCAATACATACAACAATATTGTTGAATCTTTAAAGCACTGTTAAGTGAAAGAAGAAGCCAGATGCAAAAGAATACGTATTATATGATTCCATTTATATAAACTCCAAAAGCAAGCAATATAAATCTTTAATGATAAAAATCAGCAAAAAGTTATTAGAGATGGGAATGGAGATTATTTGAAAGATGCACAAGAGAACTTTCTGGGTTGATGGTAATGTTTTATATCTTCTTTTGGGTTATCACACAGGTGTATACAACTGTCAAAACATCAAACTTAACATGTGTGCATTGATTTCTACATATGATATATTGATTTCTACATATCAATTTAAAACAAAGGTAGTGGAGGATTCCTATTCCAAGATCACCTGTCTCCAAACCTTTACTGACCTATCTGATCTGTTCTCCTCAGTGTCTTTTCAGGGCTAGGCCCTTGATTCTAGAATTTATCTTAAAGGACACACAATTGAGTGTCCCAAAGAAATAGCATTTAGAATCTGTGACACAATTTTGTTGAAACAGTAGTTTATTTCCATTGGTTAGTGAGCAACCATTTGACCATCGTAAGGCACTGGCTTGTACTAATGTGATTTTAACATGAATAGATGGTACAAGAATTAACCTATTCTATTACAAGCTAGTAAAAAAAAAAAAAAGTAAAAATCAATTCTTCAAAGGCATGTAGAACACTATCACTCTTCATTATGCCCATTCCCTGATATTTGCAGCCATGACCTTTACAATGCTCCAAACCAGTTGCAGGATTTTTAGATACAAACTCATTTCCTATCCAAAGTAGACATCTTTGTTGGACACTCAGGTCATGCCTCCTTCTTTATTAGAAAACTTTAGTATTTGCTCTAGTAATGTAGAAATGAACCACAAGGCAGGGTCATATGGTAGGAATTTATTAATGAGCAAACAACTTTGTTCATACCAGTAAGACTAGCAAACAGGTTTTAAATGACTTGAGAGCATGTGCAAGAGCTTACAATTTTAGAGCATTCCATCAGAATGTCCACTGCCCCAGTAGGCCCACAAAAGGTGCTCCATGTATGCCATCATTTTATGCTGGACTCCCTCTGAACAAATGATGTGATCTGCAGAAGGAGAGTACACATAGGAGTCTCCCTTGCAAGGACAAGCTGGGAAATTCAATAGGTGGTGTTTTTAGGTTGGTTCCCTCAGGTAATTTAGGATGAAACCCTACCCTGTGTGTTCGCTCACTCCTCAGGAATCCTACCATGGCCTATTGATTCCAGAGAGCCGACTCCTCACTGCACGATCCCTAGATTCACAATTCTAAGAAATAGCCATTTAACGTGCACTGAAGTGGCTTCCAGAAAACAGCTTTATTATTATACATACAGAAACCAACTTCAGCTATCAGAAGGCAATCTAAAATCTACAAAGCAAGTTTTCAGCCTACAGAGCTCTCTGGAGAATTAACTGTCTACTATACAGAATTAGTTTTATATTCCTATGATCACCTTCAGAATTCCTACCCTGAAAGAAACTTAAATACTCCACGGCAAAAAGCAGGCAGCTTGAAAAGCAAATATTGCTGTTACACAGGTGTCAAATAAGACCCCAAGCCAAGAAATGTTACTTTGTGCACAGGAAACCAAATCATCAGCTCAGAATAGATAACATTGGCCTTCCGAAAAGGGTTTGAAAATATGGTGCTTGCTTTGCAACTCTCAATAAAACACTAGGTTGGCTCTCAAAAGTGAGGGAGAAAAGGCATACTTTGGGTCCTTCTCAGAGTATGAGGTTAATAACAAAATAAACATGTTTTGAATAGGTAATAGCCCAAAATAGCAACTGGTCATTGAGTCTCCAGGGCAATCTAAGACTTGAAATCCCTTAACCAGTCTATGTAATTTTAGCAGGTACTTTTGGCAAGGCTCAGAAGCGACTAGTGTGATGAAATTAGTGTAGTGGTCAAAATATGCTTCCAGCTCTGCCACCATCTTGGTGATGGTCGGCAATCCATCGAGTCTTTATGTAGAATCAGGATTAAGAGTTTAGGACCAACCAGCAGACCCTTTGTTCACTGCTGGGCCTCCAGTGCCTGGAACAGTGCTTGACACCGTGGGTGTTGACTGAAGGATCCTAGGTTAGAATTTTCTTTCTGCCATATACAAAAGGATTACTTTAGGAAAGTTCCCTGCCTTTTTTGAGCTTCTGTTTTCTTATTTAAAAAATGGGGATGGTAACTATTTCATAGGGTTGTATTTTATTTTTAAAGTACTTTCTACACCTAGCATGGGGCTTGCACTCATGACCCTCAGACCAAGAGTCACATGCTCTACGAACTGAGTCAGCCAGGCTTGTGAGTTTAAAAAGATGGACCTGAAGCAATTAGTAAACACGAAAAAAGTTAGCCATAATGGTCTATTATATACTAATTCCTTACATTTATTTGCAAAAGAAAAAATTCAGGGCATTTTGGTTGTGTTGAAGATGCCTTTTGTGATGTGCAGCTAGCAACCCATCATCTCCCAAGATCTGCCTCCTAATCCACAGGGGTAAGCTCTCAAGAGCCACATTTGTACCAATGATCCTGTTCCATGGTTGTTTGGTTCTGTTTCATGTGTCTGGCACAGTTAATATGTAACACCTGGGGTTACTAGGGGAACTGCCTGGAAAAGCAGGAGCTGTTCGAATGACGTGGGGGTACAGAGGATAAACAATGCCAGTTTAGTTCCTGCATCCAATCTCATCCTGCCTTTGGGTGTCTAGGAGATAGCTGATTTTTTTTTTCCTAAATTAGTACTAGTATCCTTATTATTTATAACTAGGCTTTGTTTTCCAAATAATTTTCTTTGATCCTCATAATATTCCTGTACAACAGACAAAAGAACATGATAGAATGAACACATGGAATTAGACAAGCATGACCCTGCCATAAACTCTCTAATTTTGGGGTTAATTATGTATGAACCTGTTTTCTCATTTATAAGATAGGAATGCCTACTCTGTTTTAGGGCTGCTTATAAGATACAGATAACATAAGGCATCCGGCAAGAAGCATTCAACAAGCTATAGCTCCTATTTGTATCCCCATTTTACAAAAGAAAAGCCCACAGAAAACTATGGCTGAGAAATATTGGTATTTTTTCCCACAATACTACACTGGGACTAAGAAACAGGAAAATCCACTGTTTTAACACCCAAGAATGACATCAACAGTGAGAAGCTTGAGAGTCTAAGGGCTCTGAATTGAACTCTCAGTGGTTAAGTGGAATTGTACATTGACCTGACACAAATAGCTTAATGACAGCTTTGCTTAGAACCACTCAACTACCTTTGCTCAAACCCTACGCTAATCTACTTCCCAGATAGATTTCTCCCCCTTGGGAAGAGAATAAATATACTGCCAATTGATGTGAACATTTTACTCTGCTCATCAGTTCTACAGTTCTTTTGGTTTTGTGAAATGAATTATTTTTTCCAAGGCAGACCAAATACCAGAAAACTGACAAAAAACAAAAATTGGGCTCTTCACACTAGACTCTTAAAAGGCAGCAATCCACAAAACCCCACTCAGCCATGGCCTCCAGTATAGCCCTTTCCTGAGCTTGCGAATTTGCCACAAATCCATTGTCCCTTATGACCTAGATTGCTCACCTATACTCCTCTCTTGCAACCACACAAATGTCTAGACCAACTGTCCCCACCTTGTCTGCAGGTCTCAAACTGTGTTGTACAATCAGCAGGGATGGGGTGGGAATAGGACTTTAAAAACTGACACCCATGATGCAACCCCCAATTAAATCATAATCTCTGGGGTGGGACCTAGGCATTAGGTTTTGTTCTTCTGAAGCTACTTGGTGATTCCAGTATGTCAGATGGTCAGTGGCATCAAGTTGCAACCCAAGATTAACACAAACTGAGAAATAATATGGCCCAAGTGTAATTTTTCTTTGACCTATACTTAAGAATATTGTAAATTACCAACATCTCAAAATTGAGAATTCACATGTGTATTTCACATGCTCCGCTCAGAGCCCACTTAACCCACTGTAATCTTTTATTAAAATATTCACCTGGCTCTTGCAGATACGAGTTCCTTGGGACCCCTTGATTTTTACTGTAATAAAGTTGTGCTTTTGACATTTTCAGAGCTGCTACATATCAACGTGTGATTGATTTATACTAATTGGCTCCTACTCTGAAAATGGCCCTACCTAAACAAGCATATCTATGGTTTAATCATAGTCTAAAAACTGCCTTTCAAATGAATCTCATAATATTTTTCCCACCCTGCCACTGCCTAGAGAAAGACCAACAGTTGCCTTAAAGATTTATTTAATTCCACAAAAAGCAAAAAATTAAAACTCAGAAGTTGTCTGTTTACTCCTATAATAGCCACTATTTATTTCCAGTTGAGCATTTCCAAGTTAGTGATTTCATCTTGGGTTATTAAGAAGCAAATTCCTTAAAAAGAACCAGAAATACACCAGCTTTATCGCCGAAGAAACCTGACAAAATCTGACAGTCCCATGCTTTTTCCTGTTCCCGAAGTCAAGATTTCCCCATAATGCTCACTACTTATCTTCTTAAAGCTCCATACATCATCCAGCTCTAAGAGATGCTGAGAACAAATAGATATCAGCTGTTTTGTACATTTTCAGTTGTTATAAAACAAATTCTGTAACAAGTTCCAGTAGACTATCCAAAATTCATTTGAGCAAATAACCAGACCAATAACTGTAAATCCCTTGGCCATTGTATCAAACCAAATAAATGCTGAACCATTTACTCTCAACTGTCTCATGTGAGTCTTCCCATGAGGATGGTCCTAATCAGCAAGGTGGGAAGGGCTATTCTTTCCTCATGGCTGGTTTCCTTTGATTGGGCAAAACACAGAGCCACATTAGTTGCATACTCTGCCTCAACAAATTAAAGATCCGGAAGAGTACATAACATTCCTCAAACAGGAGCAGTGACAAGCATTCATATGGTCTTTTATGCGGTTTAAAAGCACAATGCCATAGTTAAGAACCACCTTTCCTGGTACTGAATGCTAGGTCATACTGAGACCAAACTAATAAACAAGGAGGTAGTACAATGTTGACTGAGTGACAGAAGAAATTGTGAAATCCTGGGCAAGTTACTTAAATTTTGTCAAGCCTTATTTTCTTTTGTAAAACAGAGCAATTTCTACACCTCTGTAGACAGCAATAGAAGTTAAAGTGCTTTGAAGATAAAGTGATACATGAGCTCTCATTAAGTATAGATCTGAATAAAACCAAATCAAATTGTCCTAAAATTAGGACTTGGCTAGAATTGATCAGTGATGGAGATCTCCGACTTATGGGGACCTTCTTTAAGAAAGCTCTCCCTCCATCCCTACAGGAGATACTAGCTTTTAAGAGTGAACTAAATGGAAGCAATGTGAGGGAGTTTCAATGACTTTTAAAATATTTCATGCTTACAAAACTGACAAACTCTACTGAGCATCTAATATCACTGTTACAACACAAAAAGCAATTTAAATTCAATGTTCAAGACAGAAATTGGAAAGCTTTCAGAAAATGCTCTAAAGGCTTCATTAACCAAGGTAATTGTTGGGGATGGTCTCATTCACAGTTCCCTGCAAAGAAACTGAACCAAATCTCAACATTTTATATTAAGTAGGAACAGTGAATAAGGCACATAAAATAGGTGACTTGGGCCACCAATATGTCTTTTTTTTTAACTATAAAAATAAACATAAGTAACTAATGGAATAACAAAATAAAAGTTTATTTTATTAGAATTAGGAATGTTCTTTCCCTCTGGGCAACCTGAACAGTCCAGTTACAATGAAAATCTAAGAACAGTTATTTCCACAGCACAGGGTGCTCTATGCACAAAATTACAGGGTTAGGAGCATTTAATCAATTTACCGATCTGATTGTCTCACCAACCCGCCCCCTCCCTTCCCCCAAGTGCTCTATACCGGGATCTGTAGCTAAAAGATTTTGTTACATCAAGTCCTTTTCTCTCTTGTACTAAATTTCAGTTCCTAATCATGGCTGAATCACATTTTACACTGCAGATTCAACCATTTCAAATCAAGTCAGTTGTCTTGGATCTGTTATATATGTGTGTATGTATACACATGTGTATTTAATATATTTATTTAAACACACATAAAACACATACAATCTGGGTTGCAAATTACACAGAATTTAGGGTCTGATGATATTATATGCTACTCAATTTTACCACTGTGTGTATCCTGAGCTTTGGATCAAAATTTTATTGAAAATCATTTAAAGTCCATCTACTGCTCAATGAATTGTTCAAATGAAGCATCATGCACTTTCAAAAGACAATGTTAACTGCCCTCAAGAAGACAAGGAGACCCTGGTGCTTACCGTGAATAGAGCCCTCTGACTAAAAGACTTAGGTAGAAATAGGGAAGCTGTCATTCAATACGGCTTGCCTATCTCAGCTGGGGTCACTGAAGCTACTAACAATGAAAGCAATGAACTCAGGGAATTCTGTCAAACATGGAGATAGCTGTTAAAAGCTTGGAAGTTCAGAAAAGGCCAGTTCACCTTGATCCATACAAATTAGGGAATGCACACACAACTGCAATACCCTTAGGTAATATGCCAACACTGAAACTAAAAAGCATCTCTAAAAAGCACTGTTCCTCCATGGGTAGGGGCTGATATTATGAAGTGCACACACTGTTTCTGGATACCTGTTGCAAGGGGAGCATGTAAAGAGGATTTATGACACTGAAACCTAGATACTGCAGTTAACTGGTAAGAGTTTTTAAAACACCACACATACACAAAACGTTTTAAGGGAAGCCACATATATCTAGATAGCAACTCTGGCTGCTTTTCAAAGTTACCAGGGAAAGGAACTCATTCAAGCTTTCTATTAAAAAAAAAAAAAAGTCTCCTTAGTTTCAATAAATGTATTTTAAGATTGATGCAGTCATTTAAAATAAAGTCAAATGAATGACGGGGGCGGAGGGGAGGAGAAGAGACTGGAAGCAGACACTGAGTTCAGATTTGCACCTGAGGTGGCAAGGGAGGGGAGGATGAGAGGTACGGGTAAAGTTGATCCTAAAGCGACAAGTGGTTTAAGGAAGCAGCATAATATATTCAGCAAACATTCACTGATTTTTGATGGGAAAAGAACAGTTGCAAGTACATCTCATGTAACAACCTTTTTCTAAAAGGAAAAGTAGGGTTGATTCAGCAAAGCCTAACTTAGGCAAAAGGCCAGAGGAAAGTGAACCTACTTCCCAATGGAGTAATAAGATGTACAATGCAAGAGCAGACAAAGCTGCCTCACAAATGGTAAACACTCCCTAGGCGCAAGACATTTAAAGGAAGACAAAGAGGTCACCAAAACTGGTATTTAATATGAAGACCTCTTGATCTAGTTGCCTAATTCACTCTGCACTCCTGTAGAAAACTGACAGATTTAGGGATGCTGACCTGTTGAAAAATACCACAGCCAGAATGGCCTAAACAGGTATATAGTTAATAAAACCACCACCATCCTTTACTTTTAACATAGCTCTTAGTAGAAATTTCATAAAAATGGACATCACAGCTAAAATGCATTATTAATTCTCCTATCTGCTGACAATAGAAAAGAAGCAAACTCATTGATTTCTATTTAAATGCACTAGATGGGAATATTATGTTCTAGGGGTGTTCTCCTTCAAACTGAACCCACAGCAACACACACAAGCAATTTCAGTATCTGCCGTTTTAAATTCACAATCTGAAACTAAGTGAATGGCTATTTATTTATATTTATATTTAAAGCAAAAACATTCTATTTGACACCCTAATGTAAAGAAGGGGTGAGAGAAGAGCCAGAACTAAAATCTTAAAAGGCTCAAAGCAGCAATTAAGGGGGGAAAAAAGTTGAAATGTTTCCTCTGGATGTGATAGGGAGCATAGGAAGCCTTCAGGTGTGTGCATGACAGGGGCGCACAAAGGCTTAGGTAGATGGATGAGGCCATGGAAGAGGAGGAGGCTGGGACTGGGTCATTCTTGAAATACAGCAAAAACCTCCCTGTTGCAGCCCTTATCAGGCCATGGCATTTAGTCAGAGCTTGACTTCCCTGTCCCTGATCAAGAGCTGGAATTCAAGGCATGAGGCCCCTGGCCAGCAATGGGCATACCAAACGAGAAAGGGCAAAGCAATCTCAGGAAAGGGAAATCAAAGAGCTCATTAGGTCTTCCAGAGGTGCTAAACCAACACACCTTTATCCCAACCCTCAACCCTGGAAAGATAAAGCAAACTGAAAGAAAATGCACAGCAAATAGACATAATCTTGAAGATTTTTAAAGAATAAATATTTTTTGTAATTAAACATTATGCAAACACGTGCCACGCTTGCTTTGTCCATGCATATGCGCTATATACAATTTTGAAAAATACTGTGTTGTCCTCTTGTTTTAAAAGTCATATACAAAGTTTTTTTGTGTTTTTTTGTTTAATTCCTCCTGCTGCCTACCCCCTTCCCCGCCCCAAGAATTTTCTTTACAAGGAACTAATTCACTAATTCACTCATGACCTTGGGGTATGAGAGAGAGAGAGTCAGTCTGTGTGTGTGGGTGTATTCGTATGTGTAAGGGCGGAAGGGGAAGAGGTCCTTTACCAAAGTACAACAAAATGGCTGGTTTGGACATGAAAAGCAGTGTCAAGGAGCTGTTTTAAATTTTAACTGTACTATGCTCAGGAAAAAGAAAAAGAAAAAAAAAAGGAGTCAGCTTTGGGAATGAAGCTACGTTACAAGTTAAAGTTGGAGGGCTTTTTAGTGTGTCTGTCACACTTTTGTTGGCGGCCTAGAATACTGTTGTACAATGGTTTATCTACCTTTTTTTATTACAATATAATTTACTTAAACTTTCCGTTAACAAAACAGAATTCTGGTACTATAGACCAGAGGTGTCAGAACAGGCTTAGTGCCTCCTTGTTTGTGTTTGTTTTGTTTTGTTTTAATTGCATGAGCACTCTAGATGGTAAAGTTTTCAGAGTTCATTTTATGCAGGGCCATTCTCAGTCCTCAATGTACTCCCACAGATCTTTTTCATAGCCTTCATGCACATGCTGTAACAAAACCCTTCGTCGACTCTCACAGTATCTGTAATCAAAGAAAAAAAAAATTTGTCAGCCCCCAATAATAAGAAAGAGGCATTTACTTATTTTTTAAAAATGTTTATTTATTAATAATTCTTAATGTTTATTTATTTTTGAGAGAGAGAGAGAGCGCGCGCGCGCGTGAGCTGGGGAGGAGTAGAAAGAGAGGGAGACACAGAATCTGAAACAGACTCCAGGCTCTGAGCTGTCAGCACAGAGCGCGAAATGGGACCTGAACTCGTGAATCATGAGATCACGACCTGAGCCGAAGCTGGACACCTGACCGACTGAGCCACCCAGGTGCCTCAATTTTACGAATATTTTAAGGTACTCCAGTTTATCCAGAATTGGAACAAGTTTGTTTTGTTTTCTAATAGGCACATTTTCAGGTCTAGGTGTACACAACAAACTGTTTTCTAATTTTAAAAAGGTATTCTCCAAAAGTTGTGAATCCTGGTTTTGGAAATTAATTTCAGAGTAATAGAATGTTAGAAATTCCTAAGGGCTTTAGAAGTAATTTGATTCAACCCTGTCACTGTACAGATAAGTAACAGTTTCAGAAAGAAGAAATTTCAAGGGTTACTGATTCACATCTGTAAAATCTTTGTTAACTGTAAAAATGACTGTTAACACAATGTAGTAGCTAAAGATGACTAAGGGAAGTGCAAATATTACTTGCACCTAAGTCTTCCAAATGCCCAAAGGTTTCTGCTACTATTAAAAAGGTATCTGTCAGGAAACAACTTAGGGGGAAATAGCTCCATGTTAAGAAAGCAAACATTTGCACCTTTAGCTTAAAAGGCAGCATATTTTGAAATATCACCTACCCCTGGAAAAAGTAAACCTCTCTTTAGAAAAAAACCAAACCTTGGGGCGCCTGGGCGGCTCAGCCGGTTGAGTTTCCTACTTCAGCTCAGGTCACGATCTCACGGTTCATGAGTTAGAGCCCCACATTGGGTTCTCTGCTGTCAGCGCAGAGCCTGCCTGCTTCAGATCCTCTGTCTCCCTCCCTCTCTGCCCCTCCCCTGCTCATGCTCTCACTCTCAAAAATGAATGAATGAATGAATGAATGAATGAATGAGAGAGAGTGAGAGAGAGTGAGAGAGAGAGAGAAGGAAGGGGGTGGAGGGAGGGAGGAAGGAAGGGAGGAAGAAAGAAAGGAAGGAAGGAAAGGAGAAAAATAAAATCTAATAAAAACTCTAAAAAAATTTGGGTAGCTCACCTGTCAATAGCCATGATCCCCAGGATCCCCAGGCTAGAACCAGCACCCGAATCTCACCCCTCATCCTAACAACCACTTGCCCCTTTTTAGGTTTTCTTCCTTACAATGCAGCAACTAAGTAGATAAAGCTGAATGGAAGTAGAATCAGCCAGTGTGATAAATGTTTGACTAACACTACTGCCTGCAATTTGTTCCCCAAAAGACAGAAGCAATCTGTGGGAAATATGGCAGCAGCTGAGTTACTGGATATGCTAAACCCAAGTTTCACTATCATCTAACTTCTCCACTGAAGCACACCAGACCACCACAGGCAGAAACTTTTGCTTAACAACTGTTAAAGAAGTCTCACCTGTACTTATCTTGTACTTTCTGCTTTATATCCTGCAGAGAATCTTGGGAAATATCTCTTTCGAGGTAGCCCGAAAGCACCTCTGTGGCATTCTCTAGATCTGCTTGGTTATTCTGCAAGAGAGGAGGAAGAATACATAGTAAATTCGGGCTTAGAAGACATGAAACATAAGCCTTCATGGCTGCTTCCTTGCCTATCGACTGTTCTCAACATTGATTTTGTAATTTTCATAGATGGTTTCTGCACCTGTAAAGTTCCTTATCACTTTCCCCTCTAACAACTTGTACTCTCTTTTCCAGGACAGTTTTTTATATATTAAAATAACTAAAGATGGGGGCGCCTGGGTGGCGCAGTCGGTTAAGCGTCCGACTTCAGCCAGGTCACGATCTCGCGGTCCGGGAGTTCGAGCCCCGCGTCAGGCTCTGGGCTGATGGCTCAGAGCCTGGAGCCTGTTTCCGATTCTGTGTCTCCCTCTCTCTCTGCCCCTACCCCATTCATGCTCTGTCTCTCTCTGTCCCAAAAATAAATAAACGTTGAAAAAAAAAATAACTAAAGATGTACCCATTACCTCTGGAAGAAAATGAAGAACAAAGCCCTGAAAAGGACTTAAGAAGTCTTTTGGAATATTCTAGTTCTGCAAACTGCTATTGGCTAAAACTCAAAAAAAAAAAAAAAAGGAAAGCTTGACAAAAAATATAAACCCATTCTTGTTTACAACTGGCTTCACCTACTTCGTATAAGAGAACGCATGGAAAATTAATATTGTTAACCTTTACTACTATGGCTAGTTCTGTACATGTAACCAATTTTATTTTGTTTCTTATAAAACTAAACTATAATAAACATACAGTGTCACATTAGTTTCAGGTGTACAATACAATGATTCAGCAATTCTGTACATGACTCAGTGCTCATCATAATAAGTCACCATCTGTCACCAAAAAATGTTAATACCATCTTACTGACTATATTCCCTCTGCTATACTTTTCATCTCTGAGATTTACTTACTATTTAGTGGAAGTTTGTACCTCTTAACCCCCTTATCCACTTCATTCATCCTTCCATCTACCTCTCCCCTCTGGCAACCACCAGTTTGTTTTCTGTATTTAAGAGTGTTTTTTTGTCTCTGTTTTCGTTTGATCATTTGTTTTGTTTCTTAAATTCCACATAGGAGTGAAATCATATGGTATTTTTTGTCTTCTCTGACTTAATTTACTTAGAATTATACTCTCTAGGTCCATCCATATTGAATGAATGGCAAGATCTCATTGTTTTTTATTATGCATCAATTTTAAATGAGCAGCTCTACCCGAAAAACATTTACTGCTAAAAGACCCCTTTCATCACTTTTCCACCAAAGGTAACCACCATATTAACTTCTAATACCATACATTAGTCTTGCCTGACTTAAAACTTGTAATATCCTTGAAAAGTATTATCTCTATTTTAAAATAAAGATATAGATGACATTAAGTAATCTGCTCCAAGTCAAGAGAGCTAAAAAGTGGTTGAGTCCAATTTCAAATTCAGGCTGACTTCAAAGCCTCCACACTTAATTGCTAGCTGGCTAAACCACATCAATTTGAATGCAGTTTAGGACAAGAAGTCTAAACTTCTGAGCAAATAAGGAACCTTTATTATTTTTTTCTTTTTCTAATTTTTAAATTCTAGTTAGTTAACATATAGTGTAATACTGGTTTCAGGAAGAGAATTCAGTGATTCATCACTTATATATAACACCCAGTGATCATCATAACAAGTACCCTCCTTAATATCCATCACCCATTTGCCCCCCCCCCCCACCCACCTCCTTCCATCAATCCATAGTTTGTTCTCTGTCGTTAAGAGTCTCTTTTGGTTTGTTTTCCTCTTTTTTCCCTTCCCATATGTTCATCTGTTTTGTTTCTCACATTCCACATGAGTGAAATCATGTAGCATTTGTCTTTCTCTGATTGACTTATTTTGCTTAGCATAATACACTCTACAGCTCCATCCATGTCATTCCAAATGGCAAGATTTCATTCTTTTTGATGGCTGAGTAACATTTCATTGTGTGTGTACACTACATCTTCTTTATCCATTCATCAGTCGATGGACATTTGGGGTCTTTCCACAGTTTGGCTATTGTTGATAATGCTGCTATAAACATTGGGGTGCATGTACCCCTATGAACCTGTATTTTTTTTTTTATTTATCCTTTGGGTAAAAACCTAGTAGTGCAATTGCTGGATCATAGGGTAGTTCTATTTTAACTTTTTGAGGAACCTCCATACTGTTTTCCAGAGTGGCTGCACCAGTTTGCATTCCCAAACAATGTAAGAGGGTTTCCCTTTCTCTGCATCCTGGCCAACATCTGTTGTTTCCCGTGTTGTTAATTTTAGTCATTCTGACAGGTGAGAGGTGGTATCTCATTGTGGTTTCGATTTATGTTTCTCTGATGATGAGTGATGACGAGCATCTTTTCGTGTGCCTGTTAGCCCAGATAGGAAACTTTAAAACTCTACATATCTATGGCAGACCAAGTAGTCCTGTGACACAGCTGGGGTTTTTCCCCACTCAGTAACTATTCCTACCTCAAAGATAATGGACTGGTTATTCTTTTTGAGGTAGAAAGCGAAGACATAAGTGTACATGAGTGTGGCACGACACTGGCAGAGGACATCAACTGCCTTCTTCAGGAACTGCACCTCAATCCAGGACATGTTGTGCTGTTGCATCTCCTCCATTTTCTGCTTCACCTGAGCATATAGTTTGTGCTCAAAGCGTAGACTCTGCATGTGGTTCATATAGCGATTACAGTAGAACAGGTACCTCTGCAGGGCTGCCCTAGATCGCTGTCCCATTAAGAAAAATTAAGGAAACGTAATTGTAACAAACGTATCAAACATACACAAAAGCTCGTATCATATTTACTGATGAAACAGTATAGGAATTTAGGCTAAAATCAGGAACAAACAGACATCTCTTGCTACCTTTTGTTATTTAATACTGCTATGAATGTCCTACAGCCGCACTTCCCAATATGGTAGCCACTGGCCACGGGCGGCTATTTAAATTAAAATAAAAAATTTAGGGGCGCCTGGGTGGCTCAGTGGGTTAAGCGGCCAACTTCGGCTCAGGTCATGATCTCGTAGTCTGTGAGTTTGAGCCCCGCGTCGGGCTCTGTGCTGACAGCTCAGAGCCTGGAGCCTGTTTCGGATTCTGTGTCTCCCTCTCTCTGACCCTCCCCTGTTCATGCTCTCTCTCTCCCTGTCTCAAAAAAAGTTAAAAAAAAATTTATAAAAAAAATAAAAAATTTAGTTTCCCTGTGCTCAGCGGCTACCAAACTGGACAGTGGTGATAAAGAACATTTCCATCATAGGAAGTTCTACTATTCTGCAGTATGCAATAAGTAAACAAGAAGCATCAAAATTTTAAAGTAGAAAACAACAGAGAGGCAACCAGACATCATACAACTCTTCATATAATACAAAAGAAAATATCCAGCATCATCAGGTAGGTGCCCCCACCTCACTCCTCAATTGAATCTAAATTCAAGTTATCTAGAATTAACCACCAGTTTCAGGAAATACAGGAATAAAAGAACCTATTAATAGTTAACCTATTAAATGATATCAGGGAGTTACAATCAGCAAAATCCAGAATGTGAAAATTTTTACAGGACAAAAATGGCTTCGTTTCCTCAACAAATAAATAGTAATGGGCAGGGAGGGGGGCGGGGGTGAAGAAGAAGGAATGAAATACACAGAGATTAGACAATACTCAAAAGATATCAATCAAATCCAAGTTGGGAACCTATATGGATCCTGATCTGAACTATAAAAGAAAATTTATGAGATAAAGACATGTGAACACTGGATAGTTAATAATATTTAAAAAGTAGTGCTTTAAAAAACACAATAAATATATATACAAACACAATAATGGTATTGCAGTTATATTAAAAGTGTTTTAAAGGGGAGTCTGGGTGGCTCAATCAGTTAAGCGTCCGACTTTGGCTCAGGTCATGATTTCCCTGTGCTGACTGCTCCAACCCTAGAGCTTGCTTCAGATTCTGTGTCTCCCAATCTCTGTCTCTCTCTCTGCCCTTCCCTTGCTCCCTCCCTCCCTCCCTCTTTCTCTCTCAAAAATAAAACATTAAGGGGCGCCTAGGTGGTTCAACTGGTTAAGCATCTGACTTCAGCTCAGGTCATGATCAGATAGTTTGGTGAGTTCGAGTCCCACATTAGGCTTTATGCTGACAGCTCCGAGCCTAGAGCCTGCTTCGGATTTTGTGTCTCCCTTTCTCTGCTCCTCCCGAACTTGTGCTCTCTCTCAAAAATAAATAAACATTTAAAAAAGTAAAAAATAAAAAATAAATAAAACATTTTTAAAAATAGTTTTAAAGATACATAAAGTGTTACCAAAGAAACAATATCATATCTGGTCTAGATTTGTTTTATGTTATTTATCAGACTGCAAAAACAATTCACCTTGGTCTCTCCCATTATACTGTAAATCTCTAGAGACAGACTTTTTAAAAAGTAATACTGTTATCTCTAGTGCCTAACATGCAGAAAATGATTAATAAATGCTTGTTAACTGCAACCACTATGAAAAAGTTTTTTTTTTTTTTAACCACACATATATTATTTCTTTTCTTTTACTATCACTTCCTCTTTCTCTCCTTATGCCTTAGTGACTACAAAGGGCACAGATGCTACAAGGCCTTATGTTTGCTCTCCTGCTTAGAAATACTAACTCTGGGGCCGCCTGGATGGCACAGTCAATTAAGTGTCCGACTTTAGCTCAGGCCGTGATCTCATGGTTTGTGAGTTTGAGCCCCACGTCAGGCTCTGTGCTGACAGCTTAGAGCCTGGAGCCTCCTTCGGATTGTGTTTCCCCCTCTCTCTGCCCCTCCCATACTCATGCTCTGTCTCTCTCTGTCTCTTGATAATAAATAAACGTTAAAAAAAATTTTTAAAGAAATACTAACTCTGAACTACTTAATTGGCCAATCACATGATCCAGTATCATACAACACTGAAACATCTCAAAAAATCTACTCTTACTATTCAAGAGTCAGGTAAGTACCAAATCAATGCTTACACACTGGAAAATTATGCCAATTATATTTAATCATTATTAGATTAAAAGCAATATTAATGTTGGGGCGACTGGGTGGCTCAGTCTTGGTTAAGCTTCTAACTCTTGGTTTCAGCTCAGGTCATGATCAGATAGTTTGGTGAGTTCGAGCCCTACATCATCAGGCTTTGCGCTGACAGTGCAGAGCCTGCTTGGGATCCTACCCACCTCCTCTCTAAATAAACTTTAATCTGCTTGGCATTTTATCCCACCCCCCAAAACCAACCACTAATATTTCAAGCCTGTCAAATTTCCAAAATTAAATGGAAAACCTAAACTACCACATTAAAATATATAATGTTATAGGACTTGATTTAAAATCTAATTTAATACTTCAATTAATTCTAAAACAGCTTCCTACTAAAATACCTCTAAAACATAGCATGAAAGAAAACTCATACCACCACTACAAATAAGACCAACTTTTAATCAAATTCCAGATTGAGAAAATGCAATGAGTGACCTTAAACACTTTGGGAAAAAGTCCAAAACAACAAACCTGACTACCTAGAACAGGGGTTGGCAAACTGTCCTGTGAGCCAAATCCAGCTGCTGCCTGGTTCTGTAAATAACTTGGAACTCTGTCATGCCTACTCATTTGAGTTTGTGGCTGATTTAGCATTACAAGAGCAGAAGCAGAGTTCAACACGTGTAAGAGAGACCATATAGTCTGCAAAGCTGAAAACATTTACCATCTGCTTCTTCACAGAAAAAGTGTACTGACTCCCCTGGTCTAGAAAATAAGAAAATCCAAATATCCACCACAATCAGCACCATGGCATAGTATGTTAAGTCAACAACTTTCTACAATGCAGGTACACTTTTCCAAGGCACTCAACTACCATCTGTGTTCTTTCTGGACTATGTGCCAACCTTCTACCACTTTTTAAAGCTACAACTCCCAGTGAACACTATATCAGAGTACTGGCGCATGGAAAAGGAAAGAAAAGGCCAGATGCGTGTGCAATGGTATACTCCATTTTGGGGGACACGGCTCCCACTAAATAAAGTCTTGTATAAAGTCTTTCTCTGTACACCCATAGGATCAGAAGATTCTAGTTTTTTTTTTTTTTAAGTTTATTTATTTTGAAAGAGAGAGAAAAGTGTGAGTGGGAGGGGGCAGAGAGAAAGAGAGAGAATCTCAAGCAGACCCCTACTGTCAGCACAGAGCCTGATGGGGGCTCGAACCCACAAACCATGAAGTCATGATCTGACCCGAAGTCAGACACTTAACTGACTGAGCCACCCAGGCTCCCTTAATTAGAAATAAATTTTAAAGAAACATTTTAAAAGAAAGGAAAGGAAAGGAAAGGAAAGGAAAGGAAAGGAAAGGAAAGGAAAGGAAAGGAAAGGAAAGGGGAAAGGAAAGGGAAAAGGAAAGGGAAAAGGAAAAGGAAAGGGAAAAGGAAAGGGAAAAGGAAAGGAAAGGGAAAAGGAAAGGGAAAGGGAAAGGAAAGGAAAAAGGAAAGGAAAGGGAAAAGGAAAGGGAAAAGGAAAAAGGAAAGGAAAGGAAAGGAAAGGAAAGGAAAGGAAAGGAAAGGAAAGGAAAGGAAAGGAAAGGAAAGGAAAGGAAAGGAAGAAAAAACATGTTTTGGATGACATCTTAAGCAAGGAAAATCATTTGAAAAGAATATTTTTGGGACAACAGGGAAATTTCAATATGGAATAGATGAAAGTAAGGAAGGAATAATTAAATTCCAGGATTCTACAATTCTGACAGAATTACCAAGCTGAAAGAAGCTCAAAATGTTGATGAACTTAATTCACACCTAGTGATTGAATCCTTCTCTACAATGGTGAGTTATATATCCCTAACCAGTAAAAGGGAACTCCCCCTGAGGCAGTCCATTCTAAATCAGCTCACCTATGATCTTCCTGGCTTCTTGATGAGTAAGTTAAAAAAAAAAAAAAAAAGAATTAAATAGAAATGAGAATGCACATAAACAGCAGGAAGGCTTTTTAACAAATACTGTTCTCTAGACTCCTTGCTGGGGTGAAAAAACCTTAACAGCAAAACTAATGAAACCTGGACCTGCACAACATGACTAGATTAATCTTTTAAAAGAAAGAAACAAACCTATAAACAGGAATGTTTCCTGATAGGCATTTTGCTCTCAATGTACACAGATACGCAGTATTTACTGGGGTGTGTTTCCACAACTCTTTCAGAATTGAAAATTTCTGCTAAATTATTCCCTAATAAACATGTGATACACATTCCCATTCAACTGTTACCTGAAAATAAATGTACTTACCTCCTGTGCGTCTCTTGCTGCCTTTGCATCATCCTCATTATAGCGGTTACAGTTGTACCTTAAAGTGAAGTAAGAGGATTCCATAAAGCCAAAAATCAATGAGAAGGAACAAATAACAGAATTTTAGCCTGGATTCAGAGATGATCTAGAATCAAAATTCTCCTTTATATAGATAAACTGAGGTGTTTAAAATGCCCAGGGTTCTAGAATTCCAAGACAGAAAAGAATTCCAAGTGTTGTTGGATTGAACGAACCCCCACCTAGTGCTGGAATCCTCTAACACTGTATCAGTTCTCTACTTCCTGAACTAGTCCATTCCAAATCGGCTCACCTGTAATCATTAGAAAGCGCTGTCATTCTAATATTCCATATCCTGACTGCAGTCTGAACTTCTAACTTAATTTTTGAAGAGGTCATCTTATTTCCTAGGTTGTCTGTTATTTAGGCTAAGTATTCCCAGTTTTTCCAGTTATTTACCTTCTTATTTTAATAAACCAAAGAGAACCAATAGTTCATGGAATACTATGTAACAGATGCTGTGCTATGTGCTTTACATGGTATTATAACTTACAAGAATCATTGAAAACTGAATGATACACAAAATGAGAAGCAGGGGAAATGTGCCCAGAAGACAGCTCAGAGTGAAGATGGACAACAATGGCAGTTCCCTTGTCCTGATTACTCTACCTTTGCTTTTCTGGGAGTCTACACTATGGGAACAGCTGATAGCTACCTATCACCCACTTACAAAGGACTTCAAATGTACTGTCATATTCAATTCCTTGAACCACTTTATGAAATATGGATTATTACCCACATTGAACAGATGAAGAATTAGGCTTTGAGAAGGTAAGTAACACACGTAAGGTAAGACAGCTAGAGTTTCAGAGTTAAGAATTAAACATATGCCTGTCTGCCAATTGAGGGCCATGCTCTGAACTGTTGACTATATTGTTCACATGCTGTAGTTCTTATCTTCAGAATCTTAACAGTAATCCTTTTAGGTCTAAAGGAAGAATTTTGAATTTACTTTAAATCTTGTTAAACTGGATTCACTGTTCTAGCTTGCCAAGTTTCCCAGGATTTTAATGGTCTATATATTTAATATCTTTCTGTGATGTTACCCTAAAATGTAGGCAAGATTCTCTTATTAGTTTAAGAAAGTCATCAGTAAAACTGACCAGAAAAGTAGTACACAGTTTACATGAATAAAAAAGGTAAGGACAAAGCCTTTCATTCAGCACATCTTGGGGAAGTATTTCATTAGGAAGAAGGAAATCCATTACCTGTAACTGCAAGAAACAGTCACTCAATTAATCCCAAATATCCTTGTGTGTGTTCATAGCCTAGGCCACAAACTTCTCAGCTCACACCAAAATACCTTGTTGAGATTCACAAAACGTTCCCTAATCATCATCCTAATAATACCATTTGATTCTGGGATTTCATGTAAGAGAAAAGTTATGTGGTTCATATGTATTTCATGGAATCAATCACAAATTTTGGAAATTTGGGATTACATTTTGTCTGCTTTCAGTTTTTGGTAGCTCTCTATTTTCCATAGCTACTCAGAAATAACCAACAATGGCTCACTGATCTCATCTTTAAGTTTTTAAAGTAACCCAGACCATAATTCACTCAAGTCAGGAGATACATTAATTTCCTACTAGCTTGGGTTATAATCCTCTCTTAGAAAAAATTACTTAATTTAGCCCAAATATTGGCTCTCCTTGCCCTCTACTGGTCAACTGTTAATACCTCTTCTTCTTATCTAATGTAATATCCTTAAAAACTTTCCTTTTGATATTTTTTGGATATTTTTAAGCCTCAACTCATTTTGTACTCTGCCAAAATTATTAAGGACTTGAAGGCCAGGAAAGCAAACAATTCACCTCTAACTCAGATGATGGACAGTGCTACTTGGAATGCTATTTTGAGGATTCTGAGGCATTTTCAGATTTAAATAAGGAAGCACAGTATGACTCATTTGCAATGTTAGCTATGGGTAAAGGCAAGACACAGGAAACATTTCTGACAACTTCGGTCCAGGCCGTTCCTCATCCTCCTGCACCCAACATTTGTTCTGTACTCTTTTCAGTTTTCAAAACAGCTTCTTTAAAATTTGAGTTATGATCCAAGATTTCCTTACACACAGAAAAAGTAACTTAAAAAACGTATTTTTAGTAACTCTTCTCCATTTATTAGGCTTGTTTGTTTAAATATACTAGGGTGGATTTAGTTTCTGAGACAGTCTAATTCTCCAGTTTGCCTTCTTAAAATCTAGAGTATCTGTCAGGCTAAACCCCAAATACCTTTCTTGGATTTGACAGTGGCAAAATCACATTCTTTACTTCTACATAACCAATTCGTTTTTACCTAATTCAGAATTAATTTCAGACAAGTAATCCCTCTCTCTATTCCTCTAACTAATGAAACTAATGAAAGTTTCAGTGAAACTAATGTAAGTACCAATGAAAATAAAAAGAGACTTGCCATTGTCTTCACAAGACCCTCCTCCAAACCTAAGAGATTTCTTCCCCTCTCATTCACTCTTTACAAAGCAGCCACGATTCTGACGTAATGTATGTAAAGCACATTAATACAAAGCCCTCTCATCTAAATTACAGATCTAATCAGGCCACTCCCCACTTAAAAGCCTCCTGATAATGTCCAAACTACTTTAGGTCTCAGTCTACTTTCTCTTTTCCTATGCCCTACAACGTGTAAGGGGCCACAAACTGAACTGCCAATAAGTAACATAAATTAGTGAAACGGGCCCATTTGTGTACTCTAACAATCAGAAATACTTTCATTTTTACCAGGTGTGCTAGCTCCCTTCTCTCAAAACTCAAGGCATCATGATTCTAACTTGCATTTTCCTGAACTGGTAAGATATATGCACAGAACAAAGATATGTATCTACTAAATGTGATACCACCTTCTAAATATGGTGCCATCATGCTACATACAAATGCCCTGAAGATTCAGTCCTTGGGGAAATAAATGTATCAAACTGGCAAGTTAAGACATCATCTAAGGGGCTATTAATCAATTCCAGATGACTGCTGCCAAGCAGGAATACAGGCCTGTTCTTATATTTCAAAAAGAGGCTTATAATCTGGATTGCACTGGGCAATTTTCCAATTCTTAAAGTTTGGGACACATTTTTTGTCTAATAGTATACAAGGGTAATAAGTAAAACACAACTGCAGGTTAGGTTCTACCAACAGTCTCTTAGTTTTCAACTACTGCCTAACAGACATATTAGACAATGCAACTCTTCTCTAAATTAGTCATATACTTTCATATCATTCTACCTTTATTCATGCCACTCCTTTTGCCCTGAACGTCTTCTCTACCACTTCCAACTAATGAACTTTTACTCTCCCTTAAAATCCACATCAACTGGTACCTTCTCTGTGAAATATGCCTAATTTAGACTTCTCTCCAGACATCTTGCCTGTACTTTTAACGATGATCACACACTGTATTCATTTACTTAGCTCCCAAGTTAGATAGTGACTTCCATGAGGTAAAACCTTAGTCACAGTATACGCATATATTACATACTTATGTGAACATTTTCTCCCCTTCGTTTCCCCAACCTACCAGGCAGATCCATGTGGTTCCCAAGGGCCAAGACACACCCAGCAAAACTCTGCTTTACAGTTCTGGTTACGACACACCATGTGATTACAACCGCCATCCTTTTCAATTGTGACATGGCATTTGGGACATTCCTATGAAGAGAAACTATAAAGTTGGCGTCAATGCTACACTAGGTTGTATTACTATCACTGAAGAGAAGCCAATTCTGGATTTGGTTTATTTTTAAATATCACATTTATTGTTATTAATACATGTAAAGCACTCAGAAAAGTGTGGAATACAATAAGTACTACTGGAAATGAGCTATTATCATTATTACTGGCTTTGAAGATGTATTATACAAGAGGGGTGCCTGGGTGGCTCAGCTGGTTGGGCGTCTGACTCGGCTCAGGTCATGATCTCACAGTTTGTGAGTTCGAGCCCCGTGTCGGGCTTTGTGCTGACAGCTCGGAGCCTGGAGCCTACTTTGGATTCTGTGTCTTCCCCTCTCTCTGCCCCTCCTCTGCTCACGCTGTCTGTCTGTCTGTCTCTCTCTCACTCAAACATTAAAAAAAGTATTAAAAAAAAAAGGGATAAGGAGTATTTAAACAATGGAGGCCAACACACAATTTTATACCATTAGTACCCTGCTCTACCCAAAATGGTTAAAACATATTTTTACCTCCCAGAAAGCATTAGTAATGAAACAATAAGTCTTGTCACTTAAAACAGATGCCCACACCTTTGAGAAATGTATGGTTGAAATCAATATTTTTGTGCTCTCTAAAATTATGGTAAAGATAACTCATGTCACTTAAGAAAAACCTTTCTGTGTTGTTAGGGAACAACTTTAATGTGTTCATTAAAGTCCCTGAATCTTTGAATATGCTCTATAAAACCAGTAGTTCAGAATAGGGCAGTTGTATTTTCACTAAGTGGTTCATTTAAACTATAGGCCTCTTTTTGCATCTAGAGAAATCCCCAAACCTTTAAACCTCCAAGATGCTTAAACCTCCAAGATGTTTAAAGTAGGGAGTATAGGCTTGAATATGTTTGGCTTTGTTTAGAGAGATTTTTGAGGAAGAATGACAATTAGTAATAACAAAATTATCTGCTTGATAATTTTGAGATAAAACTGGAGTTTTTTTCTCTTGAATGATTTCAGAAGCTTTTATTATTGTTATTAGCTCCTTGAACAAATTTGCAGATTATTGGGGGACCTCGGTGTCTTGGGTGAGCGTCCGACTCTTGATTTCGGTTCAGGTCATGATCTCATGGTTCATGGCTTTGAGCCCCATGTTAGGCTCCATACCGACAGTTTGGAGCCTGCTTGGGATTTTCTCACTCCCTGTCTCTCTACCTGTCTCTCTCTCGCTCTCTCTTTCAAAAATAAGTAAACTTAAAAAAAAAAAAATTGCAGATTATCAGTGGTATCGTAACATATTGAGAGCTTGGTTAATTGTGACCAAGAAATATAGAATGAAACATTTTATTTTATTTTTTTAAGAAATGTTTTGTTTTAATGTTTTTTATTTATTTTCGAGAGAGAGCGTAAACGGGAAAGGTGTGAAAGAAGGGATGTGTAGGGGGACAGAGGCTTGAATTCAGGAACTGTGAGATCATGACCTAAGCCAAAGTTGAATGCTCACCCAACTGAGCTACCCAGGCACCCCAGCTACAGATATTCTAGACCTGGAATTTGCTTCTTGAGAAAATGTGAAATATATTAATTGATTTCAAAGATTTGATTTAAAATGTATAATTAGAAGTTACCATATTGACTTATTTAAAATTACTATAGCTTATGGGCAGGGTAGTGTTATTTCACAAAGGTCAAATTGTGAATCACTATAAGGATTATCAGTAATATAATGGGTGATACTCCCCCCTTATGGGAGTTACAGGCATCAAACTAATGCAGGGAAATAGAACCTTTATATCTTATTCATAGTTTTATTAAAATTAATGTTTGATTCTGTGGATTTTCCAAAAGGAAAAAAGCAGTAGACCTGCTGTAGGGTAATAACTTTAGCTCACTGGCAACCAAGAATATGACACAGACTTGGAAAAAGCCATGATCTCTGTAGCACAGTTGTAAATGGACCACAGTGAAAAGAATTTAAAACAAGGGTATTTGAGGGGCATTCGACTGGCTCAGTCAGTGGAGCATGAAACTCTTGATCTCTGGGTTGTGATTTCAAGCTCCCTATTGGGGGTAGAGTGTACTTAAAAATAACAACAACAAATAAATAAGTAAAACAAGTGTATTTGACAGAAGAAAGCTGGAAGACTCAGTAGCCCCAAAAAGAATTTATCAGTCTTACCAATCCCACTGACCTTATTCTTAAGGCCAAATTGCTTGGGTTTGAATCCTGACTCTACCATTGCTACCTGTGTGATCTCAGACTAGTGTTTTTATTATTTTTCTCTTCCTTAGTTATTCATCTGACAAAGGAAAATAGGAATAGGATCACTATAACGATTATGAGTTAATGCATATAAAACAATGAGAGCAAACAGTATGTGGTATACAGGAGTACTCACTAATTATTTCTAGATGATATTGGAGAGTGTATTTACATGAACAAATGTTTTACCTCCTGTAAAACTAGTCTTACTACGTGTATGGTTAAAAGTGCTTAATGTTTTAGTCCCCCATCCCCAATAAAAAAAATCTTTTAATTGCATGATACATCTTTTTTTTAATCTTTTTTTTTTTTTTTTAACATTTATTTATTTTTGAGAGACAGAGAGAGACAGAGCATGAGCAGGGGAGGGAGAAAGGGAGAGAGAAAGGGAGACACAAAATCCAAAGTAGGCTCCAGGCTCTGAGCTGTCAGTACAGAGCCAGATGTGGGGCCTGAAGCCATGAACCACAAGATCATGACCTGAGACAAAGACCCTAAACAACTGAGCCACCCAGGGGCACCTAAACACTCCTTATTCTTCTAATTGTCCCGTCATTGAGTGATGGAAAGCTCTAACGCTGGTCAAACAACTCAGTATTCATTAAGCATCATCTAAGACAATACTAAAAATGAATAGCCCATGAATAACCCTATAATCAAGGGCAAGCCACTTCCAATATAGATAGGCTATAAGGCTGAATTAAATAAAGACTGGCTATTTATACAATTTCTACTAAGAGATTGCTGGGTACACAGCTGGGATTCAAATGTATGCTTATTACTTAGTGCTAAAAAAGAAGAGTGTTCAAAACAACTTCCATTTGCAAGACAAAACATCTGTCTAGGGTTAAAGAACTGGTCCATGGTCATAAAGACATGAACAATCTTGAAACTAGTATCCTGAAACTAATATCATGAGCAATAATGTACCTTAAAAATAAAAACAAAAAACCAAGGGATACCCATATTATCCCCAAAATCTCTATTTCTCAGGAGTCAAGTCTCTTAAATCATATTTTAGCAATTTAATATGTTAAAGATGTCAAACATGTTAAAGATGTCAAACATGTTAAGTCCAGTGCAGCTACATAAAAAAAAGTTATTAGTCAGTTACTCTCAATACTGCTCTAAAGAATGACTCCGTAAGGAGGGGCACCTGGCTGGCTCGTCAGTACAGCATGTGACTCTTGAACACAGGGTTTTGAGTTCAAGCTCCACATTTGGTGTAAAGATTACTTAAAAATAAAATCTTAAAAAGAAAGAAAAAAAAAAAAAACACGACTCCTTAAAAGTTAAACCCTGGAATTTTTTTAAGGTTTATTTTATTTTTAGTAACCTCTAAACTCAACATGGGGCTTGAACTCACGACCCCAAGATCAAGAGCTGTGTGTTCTACTGACAGCCAGCCAAGCACACCAAACCCTGGGAGTTTTTAAAGGCAGAAATGTAAATTTGCCTAATAAAACCAAGCTAGGTGGAATAAACTCTATATACTAAAAGGCAGGTAATAACAATATAAAAAAGCATCATCAAACTCTCAGGTAGAAAAACTGTCAGCTTCTTCTTCTATAGGAAACTGTGTCCTAATGGACAAAAATTTCCAAAGAAGAGTACTATACTGCAGTATAGTGCTCAAGAAAATAAACTCAAACACTAAATATCGGCAATCATTCTGGAAAAACACAAACAACCAAAACCTAAATCCCCAAAACAACCAAAAAACCCCCAAATCTGAACTGAGGAAAAGGTAAAACAAGTTCCCGTCCCTAATTAGGAAACTTACTTGTTTTGCTAATGCCAAGGCTCCTATGCTTATCACAGTTTCATTACCAAGAGTTTACTGAAGGGAAATACCAACCTTTGTGTTGGCTGCAATCCAGTTAGAGGTCTCACTGTCATCATCACACTTTTTAATCCATTTCTTTAACCACTGTTTGAAAACAACAACTGTTAGGGTACAACAAAAGACTTAAGAGAAAGGATAGCAAATTACTTCAACATTTAAATACAGTCAAGCTTACATTTAAATACAGTCAAGCTTACATTTAAAAGGCAAAGGACAAGATTATCACTGGATTTAATTCCTCTTAAACCAAGGGACTCTGGTAGTTCTCATATCCAGTGTATATAAAATCAACCAAAGGAGGATTTTCTCTGGCTGAAGCCAAGTGAGGAACCTAGAGCTTGATGAGAAGCCCGGCTCCAAGATGTATTATTCCCCTTCGTAAATTACAAAGTCTGCTCAGGGAGGTGCCTTAACCACTGTTAATCCTGATAATTATCAGGAGCTGACTTATTTGTTAAGGAATGCTTTATGAATACTTGTGACGATCATTTGAAATAAAAAGGAAAAAAATACAATTTTCTATCTACAAATGGATAACAAAGTTGTGGGCCCCAGTTTTCAGTCATCAAGTCTTAGAACTGCTCTATTGTATTATTTAAAAAATGAAAATGCCAGACAAACTCACCTTACATTTAACAGGATCATGCCAATTTTCTCCACAGTTAAAGCTGTTAAGTGATAGAAGAGTTAAAAGAATTAAGTCCTACCTACTACTGTAAGTCAGTACACAAACAAACCCATTTCATGCTTTATAGTTCCTCAGTGGTTTCACTGTTTTTAAAGACTAGCAAATACAAGAGCATGAGGCAAGTTCATATTATTCTACAGATTATTTAGAATTTAGCATTAGAACAGCATGTATTGTGGTGTGTGCGAGAAATGAAGAAATGATTATAGCCGTGAAGACATGCTATGATGACAACTTCCTAAGAAAGGACTCTCTAGCCACCAAACTGTTAAGACAAAAAATTGAGTTTAGCGAGATCTGTATTTTTCTGATAGTTTTGAAAATGTACAGTTCCATGCTGTAAACATTCTTCAATTGAAACCAAACAAATAATTTTCACTAATTTAAACTTAAATTTCAACCAATGCTTCATCAGTATATATTAAATCTCTTACTTAACACCCCAAATGAAGAATTATATAATTTAATCCTAATGCACAGTGAGCAAACAGGTCACATCTTTGCATGACACAAACAAATGAACCTCAGTCTTGTAGAGAGAAAGTTTACCAAGCAAGGTGTAAAACAAGAGTGTGGCTAAACACTCTCTAAGAACACATGAATTGTTCATGCCTTTCTGTTTTCTAGGCAAATGTGGTGTATACATTTGCTAAAATAAAGTATAAATTAAGAATAAATTCAAATGCTTATAAACCGCCCCCCCCCCCCCCGGGCTGAATGGCTGATTTTTTCCAGGAATGCCAAAAATCCTTTGTAAATGAGAGGAACAAAGTGCTATCAATTTAAATGAAGTCAAATATAATGGTTACTTCTGGAAAAGAAGATGGCGAATGGGATGGAGAAGGGAACAAAGGAGTGTCAAATGAATCTGTCATTCATTTGACAGATTTCTTAACAAAAACAAAATACTTTGCTTAAAACTGGGTTAGTAGCTACTAAGTATTCACTGCTGTTATTCTCTATATTTTGGTCTGTATACAAGATACTTCATACTAAAAATATGTTTTAAAATACATATGAAATCAGACTCCACGTCTTATTTATAGGGTAAATTCTACATTAGAATGTATATTTAATTTTTTTACCAAAATAGCATGTATTTCACACATATTTAATCTCTGTGAGGTTACCTGCTCTTTTTGGAAATATTTAGTATTAACGACGTATAAGTCTAACTCTATAGTTGCTTGTAGAGAAAAAAAAAAAAGAATGGTATGGAATACCAATATAATGTCTATCTGCTAGCTCTTAGAGCTACTTGGTTTGATGGGTTTCTTGTTCCTAAAAGATCCAGCAAGGAAATGGAAAATTATCTTAACTTTCTAACATGAATATGCTGTATTGGAAATTCTCTGTTAAGTCAAATCTAGAATTCAAAGACCAAAAGAGCATGCTATACACTCCAAGAACCAAGGTTACCAGGAAAGGTGGGGCCAGAGAAGCCACAGGAAAACTTTTGGTGAAAACGCACATGTAATCAAACATGTTTTATCTTTCCAAATTTATCAAGGCGTATTTTCTTTCTAGAAGTAAGATTTAACTTGTCAGAGTAAAGGAAAAATAATCCTGTTTATTTTATTTCCTAAGAGATAACTAGAAAACAGAGCAAGAGCCATAAAGGAACCAAATATACCCTGACAAAATAAATAGTCCATCAGAAATGAGACGAACTAAGTTCTTACCCCAGATCTACAAGTTTGCTCATATACTAGTTCCAGCAGAGCACACAAGAAAATGTGATTATAGCTGCTTCTTTTCCCATAAGAAAAAAGAG
This sequence comes from Acinonyx jubatus, assembly GCF_027475565.1. NCBI lineage: Eukaryota > Metazoa > Chordata > Mammalia > Carnivora > Felidae > Acinonyx > Acinonyx jubatus. Next base: position 32,673,801 of record NC_069386.1, read on the forward strand.
CAACTAGGAAAGAAAAAATTACTGAAGATGCGACCTTTTAATTTAATTCTTATTTAAAAGAAATATACACTATCTTAAATCAACATCACCCACCTCCCTCCCTGAGGTAAAAAAAAAAAAAAAAATTCTATTATTTTTCTACCAAGAATAAACAGAACAGCTATGTGTACTATTTCAATTTAGTAAATCACTTGCTTACCAAAACTGGCGCCCACATTTGCAGCGAACAGGTTTAGCATCAGGATATTGGACTTTAACAACATGGTGGCAATCTGGGGCAGGACACCACTTCAACAGTCGATTGCACTGAAACCCAAGTTAGAAAATAAAAAATGATGGCAAATTAAATCACGATTTGTGATTTCCTAGCACAACAAGCAATTATTTATGATGCTTCCCTAGTGTGGGGGCCAAAGACAGGGATGATGACAGAAGCATATAAAAGCCTGCCTCCAATATTTAGTAGTCTTCTACAGTAATGCTCTCAGATGCACAGTTTTTCCAAGATCTCTCAGAGACTTGGTTTTATAAAATATGCATAAAATATGGTTCTATCTTCAAAATCCTACCCACAAACTTTAAAATAATTACCCATTTGGGGCACCTGGGTGGCTCAGTCGGTTGAGCATCTGACTTCAGCTCAGGTCATGATCTCACGGCTCGTGAGTTCAAGCCCTGCATCAAGCTTTGTGCTGACAGCTCAGAGCCTAGAGCCTGCTTCGGATTCTCTGTCTCCTCCTCTCTCTGCCCCTCCCCTGCTCATGCTCTGTCTCTGCCTCTCAATAATAAATAAACGTTAAAAAAATTTTTTTTTAAATAATTACCCATTTTATTAAGAAACATTGATTTGTTTATGGTTCTACTTCAGGGTAATTTTCAAAGATGTAAGGAAACAAGATGAACTACTCAGGGAAGGAGGGAAGGTATTTAAAGATTTTATTATTTTTTTAAGTAATCTCTACATCCAACATGGGGACTCGAACTCACAACCCCAAGATCAAGAGTTGCATACGCTTGCATGACTGAGCCAGCCAGGGGCCTCTCCGCCTTTTTACTTATTATTATTTTTTTTAAGTAATCTCCATGCCCTTCATGGGGTTCAAACTCACAACCCCGAGATCAAGAGTCGCATGCTCTATTGACAGGACCAGCAAAGTGCCCCAGGGAAGGTGTTCAGATGCTACAGAATATACATGTAATTTCTTTCTTTGACCATAAAAAAAGTCTTCTAAGAACAAAAGTCAGTTCCTAAACCATGGTAAAGATTGCATTTTAGTTCTTAAAAAAAAAAAAAGTAAAACCTTTGGGTATTTTTTTTTATCAGGAAACAAAACAGGGTTCAAGTAACACTCTACACCGGAATTCAAGTTTACTATTTAAAAAATGTTATTCCTAAAATATGCTGTTTTCTAGAAGATCTGACCTTCAGTTTAATCCCTAAGTGAAATAAATATTACTATGTAGAACTAAAATACCAATTTACACTGATGATCTCATACAGAGGCTGGCAAACGTCTTCCATAAAGAGCCGGAGAGTAAAGATTTTTGTCTGGGAGGGTCAAAAAGGGCCTCTGTGCAACTACTCTATCTGCCACTGTGGCACTAAAGGAGTCATAGAACAAATGGGCTCATCCAAATAAATATTTACCAAAACAGGCAGGCCATAGTTTGCTGACCTGTTTCTGATAAAAGAAAGACATTTGATAAAAACAAGTAACTATAGCTCTCTTTATTAAAGTTTACTGGTAACAGGAGCTAAAACAAGCAGAGATATAGCAAGGTTAAACTGCCAGACATGATTAAACAAGTCATCATTAACAGTCAGCTACAATTTTTTGCTAGGGATAAAGGAAGAATACTGTAAAAATAATTTGATCACCACAGCTCTAGATCTATGAAGAGACACCCACTTATTGGTCTGTCACACTCCTTTGAGAATACGGGTTAGGTATGCTTCATGAATGAAGTCCATAATCTAAATTTATGGTAAAGGTCTTTCTTACTATCAAGAGAATTTCATACAAGAAAAAATATTTTATTAATAAATAATTCCGCTTATTTAAAAAGGTAACCTGAAGAGAAATCACTTACCTCTACAAAGCTATTTGTTATTAAATGTTGATACTTTAATTTAACTTTCGAATCTGTGATCAGGCGCCTGAGAACAAGAATAAAAATAGTTTATTAGGATGTTTTCAGCCAAGAGTATTTTTCCACATTTACAAAATAAAATTTCAATGCTGCAGCTCTAAAAACTACCCTAAACTGAGTATACTCAAATGCATATAGACTACCAACAAATGTAACTGTAGAAATCAAGACAACAATCTCCAAGTTTCTGTGGTTTTATTTTGGTAGACCCCCGATTCCCATGTTTCCTATACACAAAAGTCCATTTTTACCCACTTTATTACAGTCTGATGACAGAGTAACTATTGCCAACTTTAGGCCCTTTTCAGAGTATTCTTACTCTGATATCTTGCCTTAGGACAGCAATTCTCAGCCAGCTTCCTTCAGACCCCTCCCAAAAATCAGTGTGTGAAATAAGAGATGCTGACAGGAATGTTAAGAAATGGATCCAGGTTTTGCTATATATAAATTTAAGGGCCATCTTCTGAGATCTGTTAGTAATTTACCAGAAATGTTTACGGACTGCAACGTGGCTTCCATTATGCACCTAGAACACTTTATATATTCGTAACAATTTCTAGAACTCATAGTAACCCATCCTGAAACTTAAGTTTTATTAGTCTTAATGGTAAACATTCCCGTGTTTAAAGAAAATAGTTAAAACAGAAAGAGTTAACCACTGACAAAACCAGTAAAAACTATCAAACACAAACACAGTCTAACCTCATTAAATATTTTAAACAAACAAAAAGGTTTTGTATAATCTGGCCCCATCAAATTCTTGAGCTTCTATGGCACTGCTTGCCTTCCACAAGACCCCACCCTGTACTGTTCCTCTTTCAGCGTACTCCTGTCACATCTGTATTCTTTCAACAGAATTTGGTGAGTATTGCCCTTCTTCAGGGGCGTTTGCATACAGCTACCTCTCTTTAAAAGGAAAGAAGAATATCGTGGTGGGCTGTGAATTGGAACAGCCTAGCTTTGAATACTGTTTTACAACTTACTAGCTATGAAATGAGGGTAAGCTCTTTGACCTCTCCATTTCTCAGTTTACTCCTCTGTGAAACGGATAGCAGAAATGAGGAGTTGTGAACTAGAACAGTGCCTGGCAAATAGTAAACACTCAATAAATATTAGATGCTATATTATTATTATTTTTTAACTCAGCTAAGAAATATTGCCTCACAGAAAAAGGAGGCTTTTTCTGACAATTACCCACACCAGTTCCCTCTCAGCTCTCATGGCACCTAACACATACCCCCTTAATAAAATCTGTCATAATTTTTATTAAAAAGTTATCTGTATAATGTGTTTAATATCTGCCTTTATGCTCTCTTATCCCCAACCAAATAATAAACTCCATAAAAGGATCCCTTGTGTCTAGTACACTGCTTGGCCTACAGTAAGTGTTCAAGAAATTTTTTTCTAAGTTTATTTTAAGAGAGAGAGAGAGAGATATAAAGTACGAGTGGGGGAGAGGCAGAGAGAGAGGGAGAGAGAATCCCAAGCAGGCTCTGCACCATCAGCGCACAGCCCGACATGGGGCTTGAACTCACAAACCAAGAGATCATGACCTGAGCCAAAACCAAGAGTTAGACGCTTAAGCGATTGAGCCACCCAGGTACCCCAATAAATATTTTCTAAATGAGTAAACCTCCACATTTCAGAGATGCTAGAACTGAGGTCTAAAAATACTTAGTGTATTTGGTGATTCCTCAAAAGGCTAAACACAGAATTACCAAAGGACCCAGCAATTCTATTCCTAGGTATCCAAGAAAATTAAAAATGGGTGTTCAAATAAAAAACTTGCACACAAATCTCCAAATAAAAACACAAATGTTTTGAGGCACCTGGGTGGCTCAGTCAGTTGAGTGTCAAACTCTTGATTTCAGCTCAGGTCACAATCCCACACTCAGTGTGGACCCTGACTGAGATTCTGTTTCTCTCCCTCTGCCCCTTTACCCTATTTGCACATGCACTCTATCTCAAATTAAAAAACAAAAAAACAAATGTTTCCACAAAAAATGGAAATAACCCGAATGTCCAAGAACTGATGAATGAAGAAACAAAATATGGAATATCCATACAATGGAATACTATTTAGCCATAAAAAGGAATCAAGTACTAACACATTCTCCAACATGGGTGACATGGATGAACCTTGAAAACATTATGTTAAGTGCAAGAAGCCAGAAACAAAAGATCATATGCATTATGACATTTAAATGAAATCTCCAGAATAAGCAAATCCGTACAGACAGAAAACAGATATGTGATTGTCAGGTTCTAAGGGAAGGAGGGAATGAGGAGTGACTGTTTAATGAATATGGGAATTCTTTTAGGGGTGATGAAAATGTTCTAGAATTAGATAGTGATGATGGTTGCATGACATTATGAAAAGTATACTTTATTACTATTTAATGTTTATATTTATTTTTTGAGAGAGACAGAGAGACAGACAGACAGACACACACACACACACACACACACACACACACACACACACACACACTCTGAAGCAGGCTTCAGGTTCCGAGCTGTCAGCACAGACCCCAACGCAGGGCTCGAACTCTCCCAACCACGAGGTCATGACCTGAGTCTGACACTTAACTGCCTAAGTCACCCAAATGCTCCCCCTTTTTTTTAATGTTTACTAAATTGTATACTTTAAATAGTTGAAATGGTAAATATGTTATGTGAAATTTACATCAATTAAAAAAAAATAAGAATGAGATCCAAAGTCAGATGCCCTGATTTACCATTTTTAATTTCTATTATACCACAATGCTTCTCTGATGTGACAAACCCCAACAATTTTTTTTAAGTTTATTAATTTAGGGGGGAGCAGAGAGAGAGGGAGAGAGAGAGAATCCCAAGCAGGCTCTGATCTCAAGAACTGTGAGATCAGGTCCTGAGCCAAAATCAAGAGTTAAGATGCTTAGCGGACTGAGCCACCTGGGCACCCCCAGTGATTTCTTATAACTGATCTAGCTTACCTGGTTAGAACAAAGGTCAGCCATAGTTACTAGGGCAAGGTTATTAGTTAGGTCTGTTATTAGGTTATAGTTTATCTTGTGATAAAGAAAAGTAAGAAAGTGATCTTGAGAAAGCACTCTCAAGATGACAAGCATTATCCTGGCTATTAACAAGCTAACTCTCTTGGCAAAGACCTACTGCCATCACTTACGTTGGAAATAGTTATTATGCCAACTCTCATGGTGGAAGGCAACTCTTTATGAAGGTAAACATAATGACTTCTACTGATAGCCTATTATACATTCTAAGCACAGTGTCAGATGCATTTAAGTACCCTTAAGTTTGGGGATAATTCTGTTTTTACAAAAGAAATAAGTGGACAGCTATCCACAAGAATTTTTTTTCTTTTTTAGTGTGCCAAGTAGTAAACCATGCCTTCTGCTTATATAGCACGATGAGTAAATCAACATTATGCTTCAATTCAGGATTAGTAATAAAATATTTTTCTATAATATGGGTTTTTTCTCCTGACAGATATCCCAATTATAGACAAGTATAAAGAAGGAAATAAAAATCACCTGTAACTCTATCACTCAAGAGGAATAACCACTTGACATTTTAATAATCTGGACTTTTTACTCTTTTTTTGGTAAATGTATATGTAATTTTAAACAGAATGTACTACATATAATAATTTTATACCTTTGCTTCTTCACTAAGATTATTATAGGCATTTTCCAAAACATTAAAATAATCCACAAATCATTTTTTTTATAAAAACTGGAAGTTAGGTACTCCCCCCACATTAAAAATAAATATAAGATTTACTATAATCTCTGGCTCATCTCTTCCTCTTATACTCCAGTATCTGACTTTACCTTTAAAATACATTTAAAATCCAACTATTTCTCATTACTTCCTCTGCTCCCATTGTGGATCAAACTACCATCATCTCTCACCCAGACTGCTACAAGAGTCTCCCAATTTCCCTGCTCCTACTTAGTCTCTTTTTCATGCCAACAGTAGGAACAACCCTCTCTGACCACATCACTCCTCTGCTCAGAATCCTCTCATGGCTCTATCTCAGAATAAAAGCCAACGATCTTATAATGATCTATAAAGCCCTACACAATCAGCCTCATGCACCCGTTCCACACTCTTCTGTGCCTCCTTTCAATCTATTAAGTTTACATTTACAGTTCAAAAATATTTTCAAAAGTTTAAATAATAATCAGTAATTTACTGTCTATATACTTTGCCTTTTGAACTACCAAAATTTGATAACTTATTTCATTTTGCATTTCAATGAGACTAGGAAATTATTTCAGTACGAACTTGAGCTCTGATCCCTTAAGCATGTATTTTAAAATAGATAGTATTCTACAGCTTTTGTATGAAATTTCCTACTTTAGAATACTAAAATGCTTTTCTCTTTCACTGTAGGGAAATAATGGGAGGCATTAAATTTATTCAACTATGAGACACACAACTCTAAAGCCATGTTATCAAAGCATTTTCCATAATGTCTCTGTGGACTATCTTAAAAACAGATACAACTTTGGGGTTAAAAAAAGATTTAAGTAGCAATAATTATAAATGAGGGAAAATGATGAGTTAGATGCCATTAAAATGGAAACTTTGTTCACCAAAAATCATTGAGAGAAAAGAGAAGCTACACATAAGGGAACGTAGGTGTAATACATATATATCTAACAACAGACCCATATGAGAATATTTAAAGAATTCTTACAAAGGAACAAACAAAGTAACAAAATTTGAGGTTACTTGAATGGGCACTTTATTAAAAAAAAAAAAAAAAGATATACAAATACTTTGGAAAACTACCTGGAAGTTACATATTAAAGTTAAAACCTTACTCCTGAGTATATACTCAAGAGAAATCAGTGCAGGTGCACCTAGGTGGCTCAGTCGGTTGAGCATCCAACTCTGGGTTTCAGCTCAGGTCATGATCTCATAATTTTGTGAGTTCAAGCCCCACACTGGGCTCCATGCTGATGGCACAAAGCCTGCTTGGGATTCGGTCTCTCTCCCTTCCTCTCTGCCCCTCTCCTGCTCACACTGTCTGTCTCTCTCAAAATAAATAAATTAATTTAAAAAATCAGTGCATGTTCACCAAAACACACATGTAAGAATATTCTTTGTAACCTTTTCACAACAGTCAAAACCAAGCAAACAAACCAAAAAACTCCAAATGTCTATCATCATCCTAAGAATGAAATTACTATCTATCTTTAGTAATAACAAAAAAACCCAAACAAACCTAAAAATATATAGATATGTTGAATACATATCTGAAAGACATTATGTTAAATGAAACAGATACACACTCACAAGAACAATACATGCTACATGATCCCATTTAAAAGAGGCTCAAGGGGCACCTAGGTGGCTCAGTCGGTTAAACATCCAACTTTGGCACAGGTCACGATCTCATGGCTTGTGCGCTGGAGCCCCTCGTCAGGCTCTGTGCTGACAACTCAGAGCCTGGAGCCTGCTTCAGATTCCGTGTCTCCCTCTCTCTCTGCCTCTCTCCCCTACCCCTCCCCCACTCACACTCTGTCTCTCTCTCTCTCTTTCAAAAATAAATTAAACATTAAAAAAATTTTTTTTAAAGAGGTTCAAGAACAGGAAAAACTAACTGATGGTCACAAAAATCATGACCGGGAGCAAGGCTGAGATAGATACTGTCTGGTAAGGGGCACAAGAATGAACATTCTGGGTACCTCTATCTTGTTTGGGTAGTTAATAAAACACACATACTTTTAAAGTTAATGTACTTTACATATTTTAGTCAATATACTTTAGAACTTACTAAAGTAAAATAGAAAGCAACATATAGCAAACTCAGCCTACTGTACTTTTCCTCTGTAAAAGATGAGATGCTTATTGTACTAAGATTACCACATATCATTGTTTAGTTTTTCTCCTTCCTCAGGCAGTTCAAACTGTATGACTTCACTTAAGGGTCTAGACAGGTTCACAACTGTATCTGTGACCTTTAAGAAACTATTAGAATATAAAAATTAACCATCTGACTTTGATGTCTGGATATTCTTCCCGGAGAAGCATGACTTAGAGGATTACATTTACTTCTTTCTGGATCCATTCAACTACTTGGTTTTAAGTAATATTTACATAGCTGTAATATTAGAAAAGTACTGGTTTATTTTCTGAATAAACTTGTTGGCAAAATATGAAAGAATCTGTCTCAGAAAAGAAAAAATAACTATAAAGTTGGCAATATAAAGTAATTACATGTCTAACAGAAATTAGGAGGTGAAAGAGATAAAGGTGAAAGTGCAGAGGCATCAATTTCCTAACCTTATGTAATATGGAGTTAAGATCTAGTGCTTACAGTTGATGGAACAGGAAATAATTGCAAAACAGCATTTAAATTATACTATCTAATTTAAAACAACTCATTTCCCAAAAGAAAATTTTCTGCCCTTTTCAGACAGATGGGAAATTAGCCAATAGAGGTAGGCATTATCTATACCGTGATCCTAAAATTCATTTTTAAAAAAATCTTATGTATCAGTTAAAGCTTAAAGTAAAAGCATTTGGCATAATTTTGCTAGAAGTGAATAGCAATGAGTTCCTGTCACCACCTCTGCTTGTCTGTTTCTAAAACCTCCATATATGAAAATAAATCATAACATTTTTTTAGTGATATCTTAGGATGTTGAATTAGAACATCACATTCCAGATGTGTGTTGGCACTATTAATTATTACTCAAGATGAGACTAAATAGTATTACTTAAAGGTTTTTTTTTTTTTTTTTAAGTTTATTTATTTTGAGAGAAAGTGTGCATGCGAGTAGGGGAAGGGGAGAGAGGGAGAGAGAGAGAGAGAGCGCGCGCGCGCGAATCCCAAGCAGCTGCCTAGAGTCTGAACCGGGCCAAAATCAAGAGTCGGATGCTTACTTGACTGAGCCACCCAGGTGCCCCTACTTGAAGGTATTTAAAGACTTAATAGATACAAGTTTACCTTTACCACCCCTAAGATGAATAGAGAAACTGCACACAGAAAAGAAACTTAGGCCCTAAACAACTATATTAAAAAACAACAACAACAAAAAAACCCCACAAGTGCTAAGATGAATAGAAACAGATGAGTATTTATTTGGTCTCAAGTGGTAAATAATTTAGAGAAGTAACTTACATTAATCTCATGAAAACATCAAGGACAAATCCTGGGACAAAGAAAAATTCTCAGAGTATACTGTTACCCTCCTGACTGTGGAAGTATAACTATATGAGGCCATTGTATAACAGAGACCCACTTAGCCAAACAGCCTTGATGGTATCCTATCACAAATCCATGACTAAAGGCTAAAATGATGACACGTGCTTATAAGTGCAAGAGAGAAAAATACACCTCCAGTTACGGATTCAAAGATACATGCCTATTATATACACACTGCTGTGGAATAAAAAATTGAATCTACTAAGTAACTAGTTTTAATTATTAATTTAAGATCACCTCCTGAATGGAAACAAGCATTTAGTGAACACAAATAGTGGACCTGGAATCATACAGTTTATAGTCTAAAAAGAATATAGATATGAACATAGGCAATTACAAAAATGTATATTAAGGAAAATATGGGGGAGTTAAGGAACATGTAGGATACTTGCCCAAACCAAAATGCAAATCAGTAAGCTGAGACCTGAAGGAGACTAAGAGGATGAACGGATTAACAGAACTAAAGAGCAAAACAGTAAAGAGTACTGCATATCAGTCAAGAGACATTAGAGAAAAACTAAAAGTCAAACTAAACCAAATGCAAATAAAATGCACAGTACTTTCAAGACGCCAAGTTCCACACCACTAGAAAAGAGAATGTGAGAAAAGGCAAGGCAAAGATGAAGCTGCACAGGTAAGCAATACAGAATGGAAATAACGAATTGAAAAGCGATGATATAGTATAAGAGAATCACTGAGGAACCAGTCACAGATTCCCAGCTAAGAGAAGATGATAGCCTGTATCAGGTCAATGTCAGTAGGAACTGAGGGAAATTGATGGATTTAAGACTAACTGCGATGTAGGAATGAATTTGGTGTAAGGAACATTCTAGGAAATGTGGAAGAAAAATGAATCAGGGATATGATCAGGATTCTAATTTAGGCAAGTCTTTTACATCTAGTGGTACCATTCTTTGATACTAAGCAGCCAGAAGAATGAGTTTGGTGGCGGTGGCGGTGGTAGGGGAGTTGGAGAAGGTAAAGCCTGAGGAATATACATATGAACATGCCTGATAGGTAGTGGAATATGTGCGTCCTCAAAAGATAGAGCTGACCTGGACATATAAATCTGGGAATTTCCAATGTATGACCAAGAAGAGTGTATAAAGCATGAAGAAACCCAGAAACCCGAAGAGCAATATTTTAGAAGAGGCAGAAAAAGATGATTTTGCCAAGTCAATTAGAGTAGATGTGGAGTAGGCCTAGGTTGGTAGCCTTAGGAGTTGGTGCTGGAGTAAAGGGGATTTTACTGGAAATGAGTACAACAGGAAAATGAGAGGCTATGGCAGTATGCTGATGTATGCTTAAATTCTCAAACTACACTAGGAGAGCTTGTTCAGATTGCGGGGGGCCCCATCCCCAGAGGTTCTGATCCCTAGAGATAAGTCTGGATCTGGGCCTGAGAATGTGCATTTTTAGCAAGTTCCTAGGTGATGCTGATGCTGCTGGTTGGGGGGATTACACTATGAGAACCACAGGGTCAGGGTATAGAATAACAGACTATACGTAGAGACACTGAAATCACACTGATGACAGCAAACTTTGGGAGAAAGACAGTAAGTTGTGAATACTATGAATAATTAAGTGGGTGCAACCAAGAAGTCAAGCAAATAAAAGTAGAAAGGACTACAACATAGCTGAGTAACACAAGACTCAAGGTCTATATGGATTTTAAACTGAAATAGAGACCAATGTGAATATAACATCTGAAGCTAAGGGGGACAATAACTTCACTTCCTGACCATGAGGCACACATTGGGGGGGGTGGGGAGAGAGGCAGAATGCTAGCTTCAACTTGAGAAGTTTATATGAGAATGTGTCTTCAAGAAAGAATCCAGTTTCAGGTTCAAGTTCCAAATGAGATGAATTCAGATTAAACTATTTTTTTAACCTATCAAATTGGAAATTTAAAAATGATAATACCATGACTGTGAAGGATTCTATTTCTTTCATACTAAGAGAAAAATTATTAAGCATATTTCATTTATTATTTAAGATTAAACACTTAAACACATTCTCTCATTTAATTAAAATCATCTTAAATTCTACAATATTTATTTCTAAGAAAGAAAATGGAATTATATACCAATAGTATACAACTGTATAAGGTGAACAATAAAAATCCCTCTTCCTAATCCCCAAACCCCTAGCTGATATCACTATTAACATGCTCTTCTAAGTATTCTCCAAGCTGTCCTTTTTTTATAGTTTATTTTGAGAGGGGAAGGACAAAGAGATAGGGAGAGAATCCCAAACAGGCTTTATGTTATCAGGAGCCCGACGCAGGAATTCGTTGCTGAATTCCCTTAAGCTAAAGACACAGCAAATCTTAAAAAGTAGCAAATAGGGAACAATATGATTAACAGCTGACTTATTAGGAACAATGGAGGCAAGAAGGCAGTACAATGACATATTCAAAATGATACTATTGCATGAAAAGGCAAAGAGTATATATACATTTGTAGAAATTGCCAAATTGCATTACAAAAAGGTTGCAACAGTTTACATTCTCTACTGTAGTATACTCTCACTCACATTACATATTACCAAATTCTTTAATCCTTACCAATCCGAAATGTAAAAACAAAAACCACAACTTTTTAAAACTAGGGCATCAAATTTTGATTTACATTTATGTAACTAGGCATGATGATAGCTATTATTTATTAGCATTAAAATTTCTTTCATTGTGAACTGTTTTCCATAGGATTATCATCTTCTTGATTTATAAGAGCCCTTGTGATATTAGCCACATTGTTTTATGTGTTGAAAATATTTATTCCATTCCCCTCTAAAAAAAAAATGTCACAAAATTTCATAAATTCATGGTCACATCTCCCTGCCCAAATGCCTCCCCACTCTAAACCATCCTTCACTATACTAAAATTGTATTTCTTTTTTTTTTTTCCCTAAGTTTATTTATTTTTAGTAACCTCTATACCCAACCTGGGCCTCGAACTCACCCCCCATTCCAACTGAGCCAGCCAGGTGCTTCCTCAATACATTTCTAAAAATGTAAATCTTGTTATCAGAGTCTTAACAATCTTCTATGACAAAACTCATTAACTGTCAAGGTCTTTTATCCTCGTCTCTAACAATCTACTACTCTCTAGCCACCACAGAATACTTAATAGAGAAGTTCATGAACTATTTTTTAAAATACTGGTATTTTTTCTTTAACCCCCATTACCCTCCACTCCCTCAATCCACATTTTTACCGCATTTATATTACTTCTTAAGTCTTCCTAATCTCTTCAGGTGGAATAATTTGCTTCTAACTGTACTTTATACATGCCTTTATATATAAAACTTAAACTCTGCATTTTATCACTATGATCCTACTGGCCAAAGGAAATGCACCTAAAAAAAATGTTTTAAGTTATTTATTTGAGACAGGGAGCAAGCGAGCAGGGGAGAGGCAGAGAGAGAGACAATCCCAAGCAGGCTCCATGCACAGGGGTCTGATGTGGGGCTCGATCTCACAACCATGAGATCATGATCTGAGCCAAAAACCAAGAGTCAGATGGACGCTTAACCAACTAAGCCACCCAGGTGATCCGGGAAGGAAATGTATCTTAATGCTCCCAGTAAATGTTTGTGGAAGAGATAAGAGATACAGTGCCCTATACTGATGAAATGTATTGCTGAAGCTGATGTATTGATGAAAAATTACAAATCAGAAAGTATCAGGGGACAAGATAAAGACAACTGGAAGGATGGTGATACCTCAAGATGATATATAACTGATTTTTGCTAGCTTAAAACAGTAAAGTAAAAATTCAATTCAAGATAGAGGCAGTATTAACACAGAGCTGACAACAAGCAACAGTACATATGTTTTAGTAAACCAAAGTAGGTTGAGGTTAATAAAGTAGAACCAGTGAGCTTTATAAACTGCTGGCTAAGTCAATTTAAGGCTTTATTAGACAGGTTGAGAAATTTGCTCATTAAAGTCCATGGCTGCTTTTACTTTTATTACCTTCAAATCCCAAAGTTTAAACACAAACCTACCTTTCTATATAGGCAATTATCCACTACTAACTACACAATTTTTTGCAAGACAGTTCAGGCCCTCAATCTGTTTATCTTCCTAAAGTGAAGTCAATTAAGTAGCCTCAGGCTATGTAATAACACAGACTCAGGATTCTACCCCAGGTTCAGGACTAAAAACTATACTTGTTTCTTTAAGTTTATTTCTCCCTTCAAAAAGAGAACCTTTCACAAGAAGAGTTATAGCCAACAACCTCCAAGTGCAGCACCTTTGGGAGCAGTGTTCCAAATGAGGCCACATTCTCCCTGGGTAGCTCCCAGTGAATGACAGAGCCTGGAAGGGGACCAGGGCTCAGCCATTTCTGCTTCCTGAAGTGTTCATGTATGGGCAATCTATGTGGTAGAATTCCCCACAGGGCTGCTACAGACTCTCACACCTGCCCCACAGTCTGAGTCTCTTCCTACCAAATCCTTCTTCCTTTTCTCTTTTAATAAGTGTCATACCAACATTAAAGTGTGTCCACTCCTGTTCCTCTTTAACCTGCACAAATACTATATCACAACAAATCCCCTTCCCTGTTACCTCCATCTTGGCAGAGGACCTCAATGGACATATCCTATTTTCCAACTCCAAGGTTTACTGAAATGCAGCTATCACATATTGCCTAGTATTTTGCCATATATTTACAAGAATAGTGTCTGGGCATTTACCCAAGTTAGAAATGAGCTTTTCTACTACGAAGGAATGTGGATTAGAAAGTCTCTTCAGACTAAAAATTTCACCTCCTTTGAGGTTTGAGCAAAAAAATGATTTGGTTTAACCAACTAACCAATATTCAACATGCAATATCTATCAGAAATACTTACATAACTGTGTTGTCATCCACTAAGATATCACAACCATGAGCAGGGCACGAAATAGTCTGAAAAAGATTGAAATTTAAACTATGTCTTCATTCAACAAAAATATTTACTGAATGCTTACCATCGCCAGGCACTAGGTTGAGAATACCTTAACATTTATAGGATCTTAATTGTTCCCTTTCCATTAAAGGAAATGTATGTGTGTATTTATCACCATAATGTAACTAGAACTGCTGACCTGAATAATTGGTTTTTCAATATAAAACTTGAAAGGCACAAGCAAGAGACCTGACAAAATTGCTCAACAAGTTCAGCCTGACATATACACATATTAATGCCGCGGAGAAAACATACCTGGACTGTACCTTTAAATGGATTGCCACATTATAAATAGGAAAAAAAAGCCTCAATTATCTTTTATCTCAATATAGAAAGTAGTTCCTCATGCAATTCATAATCCAGAATGCTTCACCTGTTCATATCTGTGCAAGAGTCTAAACACTGTAGAAAATTCAACAAAAAATGAAAATCAAATTGACATCTTTACCTGTCCCATGCCTTCCTCCATTATTTTGGTAGTTAAATATTCGCTCCAGCACTGCATACAAAACTTATGTCCACATTCAAGGCCAGTGAAATACTGCAACAAAAATAATACATGCACTTTTAAAAGATATTGCCAGAAAAATCACTATACATAGTGACCCAATAAGGCTCTATTAGGTCACATTTCTCATACTGGCTAAAATTTTCCATTTGACAAGACTAGATGGACTCCTAAAATAAACTTGGTGGTAAAATCTAGACACGCAAATACATTTAACAAAAAATAATTAATGAGAAATGCATCTATAGTTGATAATTGTAATTTTTAGGAAAGGCAGACAAGTTTGTACTAAATATAAGAGTATATCATGTACCAATAAGCATATGAAAACATGCTCAAAATCCACAGCCATCAGACACTACTTAACACCCACTAAAACAGCTGTATTCAAGAAGACACATAATAACAAGTGTTGGCAAGGATGTGGAGAAATCAGAATCTTCATACACTGCTGGTGAGAATGTAAAATGGTGCAGGAACTTTGGAAAACACTGTGGCAGTTTCTCAAATAATTAAACACAGAGTTACTCATGACCCAGCAATTCCACCCCTAGGTATATAGCCAGAAGAACTGAAAACATAGCTCCACACAAAACTTGTATACAAATATTCAGAGCAGGATTTTCACAGTAGCCCCAAGTTGACACAACCCTAATGTCCATCAATTGCCGAATGGATAAACAAAATGTGGAATATCCATTTGAAAGAATATTATCCAAGCATAAAAAGGACTGAAGTACTGATATATAGTATAATGCACATGAGACTGAAAACATTATGCTGAATAAAAAGAAGCTAGCCACTAAAGACCACATACTGTTTGATTCGCATGTATACAAAAGGTCCAGAATAGGCAAATTCACAGACAGAGTAGATTAGTGGTTGCCAGGGGTTGGGTGGCAGGCGGCAGGGAGGGAAGTGACTGTAAAAGGATATGAGATTTATTTTCAGGGTGATGAAAATATTCTAAAGTTTACTGTGATAGTGACTGCAACAACTCTGCAACTATACTAAAAAGCACTTAAAAAAATTTTTTTTCTTTACTGTTTATTTATTTTTGAGACAGAGAGAGACAGAGCATGAGTGGGGAGGGGCAGAGAGAGAGGGAGACACAGAATCCAAAGCAGGCTCCAGGCTCTGAGCTGTCAGCACAGAGCCTGATGCGGGGCTTGAAGTCGTCTACTGCAAAATCATGACCTGAGCCACCCAGGCACCCCTAAAATTCACTTTAAGTAAGTGAACTGTATCTCAAAACTGTTACCAAAAATTTCACACAAATATAGGACTTCATAGAGTTGCATGGTATGTTGCTTACCAAGATAATCAAAATCTTATGGAAACCAGAAAGATTATTCAGATAGCTAAGAATAATAGTAACATTTTGGTCTAATCTTGTATTACTTACATGAGTTGAAATACTATTAATTTGAGGGATGGTTATAAGAAGTATATTATTTTCTATAATGGAATATTAAGCAAGTACTTTAGTAAGTGTCTTGAGGACAGTATTGTAAAAAGACAAATGGTCACTAAGAATATGTTATAATATTTACTTGAAATTATTTTTAAGTGAATAGGTAATATAGGCTCATGGTCAAAAACAATTATTTAACAGTATGAATTTATGTTGAAAATAAGTCTCCTTTATTCTTATACTTTTCCTCTACTTCTCTACCTAAAAGTAATGACTATTACCATTATTTTACATATTCTTTCAGAGATGTTCTAATGTACACAGGTATACACACACACACACACAAAGAGTAACACACACTCTCTTCTGCATCTTGGTTTATTATTATTTAATAGGTTTCTTATGTGGTTCTACATTAGTACACGTGGGTCCACCTCTTTCTACATTCTGTATGAAGGTACCATAATTTATTTAAACAGTCCACAATTAAAGGACATTTAGACCTTCTTTTTTTTTTTGCCGCCATGCTACTGCATTGGCTATATATATATATATATATATATATATATATATATATATACATACATACATACATACATACATACATACACACACACACACACACATCATTGTGATCATGCAAATTCACCTTGGGACAAATTTTTACAAGTGACATTATAAAAGGTACACATTTACACTTTAATAGATTATTACCAAACTTCATTCAAAGAGGTTGTAGCAATTTATACTGTTCAAGAGAACCTGGTTTTACAATACCCATGTCAACATAGTATCAAATTCCCTGATCTCTGCAAATCTGACAGGTGAAAATGAATTATCTTCATCAATTTTGATTTTATTTTATTATGAGTGAAGTTTAAGCATTTGAAAAAAGATTTAAGGCTCTACATTTCTTTTTCTGTGCACTCTCTTCACCTATTTTTCCCATTTTTCCACTGGGTCCCCCCCCCCCCCAATGATTTAGTGGGGATTTTCACCTACTTAGAAAATTGACCATTTATAGGTGTGGCAAATATTTTTCAGTTTCGAATCTGAATGTTCCCGTTTTGTTGTCATGCAGAAGCTCTCTACTTATTGATATGTAGCAAAGTGTATTACTTTTACAATTTCTGGCTTCTAAATCAATTAACTTTAATATAAGGAGTTAGGAAGAAATTTAAGATTCTACTCCAGATACCAACCAAGTTGTTCCAATGCCATTTTCTGAATCCACCTGATTTGAAATGCCCCCTTTTATAATATACCAAATTCTCACACATATTTGACTCTATCTTGTTCCACTGCACTGACTATTCTTATATTAGGCAGGACTAGCTCCTCCCTGTTCCCCATCAATCTAGTTGTTATTTTTTTCTCAATATTTTACTATTATTCTATTTTTCCAGACACTCAAGTCATCTTTTTATCTCTGTTAGTATTTCAAGTTTTCTTCATAATAGAGCTTTCACATTTCTTGCCAAGTTTACTTCTAGTTCTTTTATTCTTTTTGTGGCTCACATAATATTTTGAATTCCATTCCATTTTCTAATTAGCTGTTATGTGAAAAGTGCTCATGAAATTTCTGATGTTGCTTATGACATAAGATACCAATAGTCAGGATGCAAAATTCTACACTATGGCATATCAACTATATAAAGAATGCCCAGAAGCAGGCATGGGGGAAAAAAAAATCTATCAGTGTCCTAAAAGACAGAAAATATTTACCCAGTTTAAAATACAGTGCTATTCTGACTGACAATTATTCTGACTCATTCACAGAGGAAGTGAAGGTAAATATTTTGGAAATCAGTATTCTCATACATTAAAAAAAAAAATCTGGAAACAAACAAAAGAATCTATTCTCATTACTCCCCACTGCTAAAGGAGATCTGGCACTAATTTGTTGCCTGATCACTAACGGAGAGCATATGATTTTCAAGGCTACAATGAGAAGGAGCATTCTATAAAGGACAAATATAGCAGAGTAAAAGATCAACAATTCTAAAATGTTGTATTCGTAACTTAAAAACACATATGCATCCTCATATGTTTTCTTTTTTCAAATAAGAATCCTTGAGAATGAGAGACTGAAGGTCACAATGGTTACTAAGTGATTACTGCAAGTAACATCTCTACCTTTGAAACTTCTGGACCAGGGATCATTATAAGATATAAAGAAAGCTTTTTATTCTTTAAAGGCTTCTTTTCAATATATTTTTTTATTAGATACTAAACATTTTAATTAGATGCTAAACAATGCTAAACAAGATAAATTAGAAAATAAATCACACACACGTCTAAAGATAAAACAAAAACTAACCTGTGGTATAAACGCATTTATTGTGCTCAAGAGCAGTGTCATCATTATGGATATATCTGAGTATCATTCTGTTGCATTTCCCTTTCCCTCCTCCTACTTTCATGTATCTCTATTCCTTTACTATCTCATGCTTATTATCTACTTGGGTCCCTCAACCTTTCCCTGACTCAAGGGATCTTATCAAACTTATCCCTGTATATATCATAAATAAATCTGACTCAGCATACACTAAATACACATGAAATATTATGTAAAACAAATTAATGGTCCCTTAAAAAAGAACTGAAAGATTAAACACTCTTAAAGGGTTTATTTATCCCTGCCATTTTACATACTTGGCAACTAATGTCAAACAGCAGTAAGTACATTAAGAATTATCTTTCCTTCATCAGAAGTTGGACAAATAATCTCTAAAGTTAAAGCCATTATGTTTACAAAAACTGAATAATCAGGGCATCAGTTCCCTCATCTATAAAATGGAATCAATTAAAAAGGAATACAGGGTTGGACTTAGATCAGATGTTTTCAGTGTTCCCAGCACAAAGATTCAGAGTGAGGGGGTAAGGGATGAGAGAGTGGACTATCCTTATAATCTTCAAAATTACCTTTAACATATCTGATTCTTAGAATATACAAATTATTTACTTAAAAATGAGATCATAGCTCAAAGTATACTTCCTACTAGAGTGGGAGAGTTAATAAAGATAGATCTTACGCTCTAATTCAAAGCAACATTATTATAAAGTAAATGTTGCCAGGTCTAAGAAACCCCTGAATTGGCCCCAACACAAGGGGTTGGGGGATGGGGGAATTTATGAATTTTAAAGTGCCTGTGAGTCTCTGGAAACCGTTTTTAAAGGAGAGATCACCCACGATAGTTACTCCAAAGTGCTATAACCTACGCAACCAAAGCATTTGTTTAAAAAATTTGTTTGCATATGGCACTATAAAGCTAAAGTTGCTTTCTGGAAGGATAAAGGTATTGAAGAAATATACTAAATAAAAGGCAAGTATCAGTGTTTGAAGACAGCAGTGGAAATTGAAACATGGGAGTTGTACAACAAAGGTAAAAAAAAAAAAATCATCCAATTAAAGCTTTAATGGAGTCTCAGGTGACATTTACTTGCAAAACTGAAAAGGTTAAAATTATCTTTATATATTAGTCTAAATATTATGAAAAAAAAGGTCCTAGTTTTATTACACTGTATTTTTCATAATGCTTGGCACAGTTTCCATAACAATCTTTAACTTACTTTCCAAACCATGTTGCGGTTTGTTTTTTTGTCCTATCACTTCCGTAGCCAGACTTCCTTTAAAGAGCAATTTGTTCATTATTTATTGCCTCTACTTCCTTTCCCACCTTCAAATCAATGACTCTTCAGGTCATGCAGTATGGTTTTCCATCCTACCACAACACTTAAATTTAACTTTCCAGTATCATCAGTAAACTTCATGTTGTTAATTCCAAAGTCACTCTTCAATTCTTTTCTCTGAAGATTTTAGCAATGTTTCTTACAAGTACATTCTCTTCCTTTGGCTTCTGTATTGCCACATTTTGATGGCTCACCTAACTATCACACTTCCAGAGGTTATTTCAGAGGTCAATTTCAGTGGGCAATTCTCCCTTATCTAAAACTGGGTTAGGGGTCTCTCTCCAACATGTTCCCACAGTATCATGTCCTACTAAAGTGCTTACCATTCTTTCTGAATATGTCATTTTACTTTTCTATCTAGCTAACCTATAAATTACATGAGGCAGGCATTATGCCTTGATCCTCCATTGTGTTTCTAACACTTAGAATAGTGCCTCGTGTGTTGAAAAAAATGAGTAAGTAAATAGCAGGCCTTCTAGTTACAAGTGTAAGCAAAATTTACCATGCAAATCTCCAGTCATGGTTTTTATTCTAATTTGTTGAGACAGTTAGACAATACCAAGGGCACTGAGAAAGTTATAAGGGATATTTGTAAGCAGCTAGTTTCAGTACTCAAATTACATTTAAGATTTAAACTACAGAAGATCTGGTTATGCAGAGCAGGAAGAGAAATGCCAGGATATAAGGAAACCCTGAATGATCTGGGACAAATTCCTTGGGTTTCAGTATTATTTCACAGAAACTTTTATGAACCATACAAATGTCAACTGGTAAAGAGAATCTGTTAGAGACCAATAATAAAATGGTCAAAACATGAATTTAATGTATTTTTAATATTAATGTTGTTTGTTTTTTTAAATGCTCAAATTAAGGTTGTGATTTAAAGAAGGAAATTATACAATCCTCAGAATAGTAGAGACTTGAAAAAATATCTTATCCAACTCATTTGAAAAATAAAAAGAACTCCAACCCAGTGAGATTTAATAATTTACTATGTAAAGTCAAATAGTTAGCATTAGAGCTATGATCTAACTTGAGAACTTGGAAATTCAACTCAACACCTTACCTACGAAATTATTTCCATTCTCTGTTCTATTTCTCTAAGAGCACTTAATTACTTTCTTTTAAAACCTCTTTTCTAAGCACTTGTACATGTGCACAAATTAGTTCCCTTCAAATGGGCCTCTACAGAGATACATAGAAACCTCAGAGAAAAACAATGAAAAACCTTCAATATGTTAAAATATGTAATATTGTTGACAAAGACTTTGTATATAGTAATTATTAGGAAGAGTTTGAATAAGGTAGTTATTTTTATAGAATTATATTATTTCTTAGATATCTTAAAACATCTTAGAGGTGAATTCCAAGAGACTAACTACATTTATGCCACAAATATTATTTTTCTATGGTTACTAATAAAGTAAGGACTTCATACAAAGATTATGTTTAAGCCTAAAATTCTTTACTAGACATGCCAAAGTAAATCACCTAAATTCAATAGGTTTTAAGAGGGATACTTTTACTGAAGAGAAACATCAATTAATTGGTCCTAGTGTCTGCTCCAACTCTGTTACCACTTGCTATATTTAAGAATCTCCATTAGAATGGATCTGCATAAGTGAAAATCTTTGGTTATGAAAAATCCTGAAAGCTCCATAGTAAAATGCTATTAAAGATATTTTATAAGTGTTTTGGATATTTTTAAATGTTAGTTTTAAATCTGTTTTATTTTGGATGAAAAATTATTCTATTCACTGCCCACCTATTGAACAATTCTCCCATGATAGTAAAATGAACTCAGAATAGATTTAGGTATGTAATGACAACCTGAACAAGTTACTGCTTAAAAAGCAAACAGGGAAGGAAGGGGAAAGAACAAGCTCTATTCTTCCTCTTCCTTTCCTTTATCCTTAATATTCTGATAGGTTACTGTTTTACTACAATACAATCCCAAACTCCCAGATCTCCCTTTGTTTAAATAATGAAAGTTGATTTACCCTCTGAAACTAAGAGTCAGTGCTGGCCTTAAACTACCAGATACTCACCGAGTTAGGGTAGTTCAAGTAGCAGATCTGACAAGGCATATCCTGTGCTGATGACCTTGTATTCATCTGGCGTGTTCGAGACTTTTTACTTGGATTAATTACATGACACTCAGCAAAGAGCTTCTCCAGGTTTCCATCAAAGTACCTGCATTATTTAAACAGAAAGGATGAGAGCCCAGCAATAGCACACTGTTAGAGCTCTCCAAAAACCTGATTTTCTATAGGGAACAGAAATGAACTGAATTAAAATAAACCCAAATCATAACCTTTTCTTGCTCAGAGGAAATGAGGTATATGGCTACAAACTGTAGCAAAAAAAAAAAATTCATATATATATATATATATATATATGAAAGCAGTTTGAGCTTTTGTTGCTGTTTTGGTCTTTGTTATTATCCTGGAAGGTTAGGCTATTACTATTTTAATAGTACTACAAGTAAAACTTAAGAATGACAGTTGTTACTATCTCTGATGGTACCTTATAAAGAGTAGTGGTATTTTTAAAAGGCTAGGTTGTATTTTATACAAGTAATTTTATTAATAATTTTAGTTACACCAACTTAAATATATTAGCAAGTAAACTATCTGCAAAGCATATCTTACCCCATAAATCATTTACATGTGTCTCATTCTACAAAATATATTTGCTTTCTAATTAGTCTCTTAAAGTAATTTTTAACTAACTAGCAAAGGGGTGGAAGGAGAAAACAAAAAACTATACCTTAAAATGTTTTTATATCAAATAATCTATATATTAGCCTTTCATACAGGTTTCAACAGGTTTCTAAATATACCTAAGTAGCTCACCATCTAGTAGTATCAAGAGCACAGAATGCCAAGTATGATTTATAGAGCTTCAAGTGAACTGCAGATTTCTTTTTTTTTTTTTTAAATGTTTATTTATTTTTGAGACAGAGAGAGACAGAGCACGAGCAGGGGAGGGGCAGAGAGAGAGGGAGACACAGAATCCGAAGCAGGCTCCAGGCTCTGAGCTGTCAGCACAGAGCCCGACGCGGGGCTCAACCCACGAACTGTGAGATCATGACCTGAGCCGAAGTCGGACGCTTAACCGACTGAGCCACCCAGGTGCCCCTGCTGATTTCTTAACAGAAGACAGTGGCAAATACTTAGCACAGTATTTCCCATTAATCCAGATGAGACATGGTTGCTGGCCTCCCAAAATATCTTAATATTCTAAAGGGACAAGCAATAGATACAAAAAAACTGCAATCTGTAAATCAATATAACTAATGAAAAATCTGGTCAATTACTTTTTAGCTTATAAAGCCTAGGTGTCAATAACTACAGTGTTCTTTACATACAAACAGGAGTCTCTCAAGTTAAAAAATAAGTGATACTCAAAAGAGATTTCCATTTTTTTAAATGCAGGTCTTGTTCAAGCTTTGTGTCAAAGCACTTGCTATGGCAAGTAAATCCAGGAAATCACTCAAATGAGAACAAATCACTCTCCTTAGACTAATAAATATCTTTTTATAAATACTTTGACTACAGTATGTTTCACTAAAATGATCAAATTATTAATCATAATGTCCATACATTATAAAAGGGGAACTCATATAAAGTTAAAGCTGTTAATGATGATTTACCTAATCAAAATATATAGAGCAGAAAATAAAATGCTTTCCTACTAATTACTTCTGAGAAAACCTAAGATATCAAGTTTTATCTCAAAAGCAGAAAGCATATGAAGCTAACACTAAATATGAACAGGTAAACCAATTAAACACATTGTCAGAAAAAATATTCATGCTCACATTAAGAGACAAACTTCTGCCATCCAAACTTGACTACATGAAATGACTAACTCCTAACACTCTGGTGATCATTCTAAACAGCAATCTCTGCATACACAGATGTGTCTGTAATTTCATATAAATAAAATCTACTCCAGATTTATAACCTTCAGTAAACAATATGTTAAGACATCTTTGTCAATTAACATTGTTTTTCATTGTTGCATAATATTCCACTGTGGCTATAACTATAATTTACCTAACCAGCCTTATACTAGGGGACAGTTAGATGTTCCACATAAGTAATTCTACTTTAAAACCTTGGCCCATCTGATAGGGAGAGAAATATCTAGACTTAACTTACATTTCTTTATCAGTGAGGCTGAACATATTTTATTTTTCTATGAAGATCTTACCATTAATTTATGAGTTCAGTGTATCAACAGGAAGAACAACCCTTTGTCTCCTGCATTGCCTTCTTCCTCCAGTTTCTAACTTGCCCTCAACTTGTTTAATGGTGTTTAATTGCCACTTTTAATTTTTATGTAGGCATACTGACCATACAATCTTGTTGTGGGTTCTGGATTTCATATCAAGCTTTGCAAGATCCCTAAAGATTATAAAAATTCATCCATGACTTATTTAGGCTTAAACTGTTTCCATTAAAACTGTTGATTCACAAGGAAATTTTTTGTAGTAAGGAATCAAGCAGGGATTCCATTTCATTTAAATTAAAATGGCTATTTACTGAAGGGTGTTTCAACTACCCTAAACACTTCCTCCTACCTGTAGGTCTCAACGTAACCCTCAGTTTCTCCCCACTGCAAACCCCCAAATTAGGTAAGGTTCCCTGTATAACATCCTCACGGAACTCTGTACTCCTGCACAACACTTATCACATGACCAACTCCATAATCATTTATGCTTTCTCTGCCAAGATGTAAATCCCATCAGTACTATTTTATTACTACTGTAGCACCTGTGTCTAGAAGAATATTATAATCACTCGATTGCTTTTTAAAGAGTAACTGACTTAGAGTAACTTCTTAAAGATAATCCATATAACAAATTTGAATTTCTTTGCTTTAGGCATTACTTTTTTTTAATTTAAGTTTATTTATTTTGAGAGAGTGAGCAAGCGGGGGAAGGGGCACAGAGGGAGAGAGAGAATCCAGCAGGCTCCATGCTGCAGCACAGAGCCCAAGGTGGGGCTTGAACTTACAAACTCTAAGATCATGACCTGAGCCAAAACCAAGAGTTGGATGCTTAACCAACTAAGCCACCCAGGTGCCCCTGCTTTAAATGTATTTCTTAAAGAAAGACTATAAGCTTTTTGATACATTGTAGGAGCCTTCAGAGAATTTTCAAATACTGCCCAGGTAAGCAGAATGGAAAGGTGAAGAATCCATTCATACTGTTGGACATAGTGGTCCTAGAAATCTTTTTCTTTTACTTAAGTTCCATTTTATACGAAATGTAACATTTTAAAAATTGGCTTCTTTTTGTTTCTATTTTTACTGATTACATGGTCTACAACGACTCTGTAACGGTTATCTGGAAAATACTGAAATCTAATTTATTTTCACTAAATGTAACTTAAAATCTGTACTTAGGCCTATTTTTAAAAAATTTCTTTCTTTTTTCTTTTTAAGAGAGCGAGGTGTGTGTGTGCAAGCAGGGGAGGTGCAGAGGGAGAGGGAGAAATTCCCAAGTGGGCTGCACACTGCCAGCACGGAACCCAACGCGGAGCCCAATCCCACAAACCTGGGATTATGACCTAAGCCAAAATCAAGAGTCAGGATGCTCAATCGACTGAGCCATCTAGGGGCATACCAAGCCTATTTCTTCAGTTGTCAACTTTAAATATATTGAGTGTCGTTAATATGACCTGACATGTAACCCTCTGGGGTTTTGTTTGGAAATTCCTGGAGCTTTTCCTAGTTGATTATCATTTTATGTAATTGTTTCACTAATTACATTATTTTTATATTATATAACTTTTCTTTCAAGATAATAAAAACTGTTTTTTGTTCCTTAACCTGATTGTTAACCTGATTACCTAATTACTTACACATAACTCAAATGCTCACTTTGGCCAAAATCTGCCCCCCATCTCCCAATATTCTTTATATTGACAATATCCATTTCCCTCTGATACCTGCTGTTATCAAAGTCCGTGGTCAAAATAATTTTTCTCATTTTATAACTCAAATCCTTTTTTTTTTTTAAGTTTATTTATTTTTGAGACAGAGAGAGACAGAGCATGAACGGGGGAGGGGCAGAGAGAGAGGGAGACACAGAATCGGAAGCAGGCTCCAGGCTCTGAGCCATCAGCCCAGAGCCCGATGTGGGGCTCGAACCCACGGACTGTGAGATCGTGACCTGAGCTGAAGTCAGACGCTTAACCAACTGAGCCACCCAGGCACCCCTCAAATCCTTTTTCACCTAGCATATATGTAATTTTGTTTCCTTTCTTCTTTCTTGAAATCTATTCGTTCTATGGGCTTTACCTTAGCTTTCAGGTTTTGATTTTTTTTTGAAATGCCATTTAGGCCTCAATTACTTCAAGATTCTTTTTAGTTATTAAGACTGTGTCCTGGTGGATTTGTACCCAGTCTTTGTTAATTTGTCCTCCTGTCTACCATCTGCTAATTCCTTCTTTGTCCTTTTCCTGTCGTATGTAGCTCTATTTGCCATAGTGTCTGCTCTGTTTCTTGCTGTTCCCAATGTGATTTCAAGTTCTGCGGGATTATTACGTGTCCTTTTTTTCTTACTTTCCTCAGCTTCCTTTTTATCTTGTTCTGTTGTTTTATCAATTCATCTTTGATCCTTCATCTCACAGAGCCTATGTGTATTTTAATTTCCTTAAGAGAACAGAGAAGCTTCTTTTTTTTTAATTAAAATAATTTTTTTAATCTTTATTTTTAACACAGAGAGACAGATCATGAATGGGGGAAGTGCAGAGAGAGAGAGAGAGAGAGAGAGAGAGAGAGAGAGAAACACAGAATGTGAATCAACCTCCAGGCTCTGAGCTGTCAGCACAGATCCCAATGTGGGGCCTGAACTCACCAACAGTAAGTCCATGATCTGAGCCAAAGTCAGACGCTCAACCAACTGAGCCACCCAGGCGCCCCTTAAATTTTTTTTAATGTTTATTTTTGAGAGCGAGAGATAGAGCGCAAGTGGGGGAGGGGCACAGAGAGAGAGGGAGACACAGAATCTGAAGCAGGCTCCAGGCTCTGGGCTGTCAGTATGGACACCTGATGTGGGGCTAGAACTCACGAACCGTGAGATCATGACCTGAGCCGAAGTCACACATTTAACCGACTGAGCCACCGAGGCATCCTGCTTCTTCTTTCTAATTTTGATTGTTTTATTGTTTTATTAAGGACTACGTGCTCAAGAGTATGGGTGGATTCTTAACTCCCATTTACCTGGTCACTATTGCTAGTATGCCAGCTTTTACATACATCTTCCCTCATGTAAAACAGGCCAAAATGAAAAGAGACTGACTGATTCAGGGTGAAGTACTGGAGCTCAGGTATCTTGTTTAATCAGTTAACACGTATTTCTGTCTGCTTCAATGACTTTACCAAACAGCTGCAAAGCTTATCCTAGGACATTGCTTCCCTCTTTTCCTGCAACTCCTGCCACCCACCCTTTTGAGAAAACCATTCATGTGATGAAAATAAGAATGGAAGTGAAAATAAAAATAAGAATAGCCATGTGGTTTTTCCTCTGGTGCAGGCCCTCCTCGGTCAGGAAGAGCACAATTAAGAGTATCCCCACCTTCTCTCTCACATGGCCTAGATTTCTCCAGATTAAGATTGTTAGAAGGGCAACTGGAGAGGTTTCTCAGCAGAGATTTTTAAATCCTCTTTTCTCTCTAGGATTCTTTCTGTTCATTCAGTGTATTTACAGAAATATAGTTAAGCAAACTCGCACTTAATTAGCCAACTTTCCAGACAGAATACCTAGATCTTAAATTTTTCATTTTACTTGACTTCTACACAGAAATATAGCAAACAATTTGAATTAAATTTCAAGGTGCTAACAGTTACAGCCTAAGAACTATGTCTGATTGTGGGGAGAGGAGACATGCTGATAGAGTACATAGCTGGAAATTGTTGCTTTTTGAATTTTCAATGATGGTGGCATCATTGTTTGCCATTTCAATATTTAATTTTGCCATTAGGGGTTTATCTTAAAAGCCCCTACAGCTGCACATTTCATAAACAGACCACTGTTGAAGAACTTATTTTCACAACAGAATCAGAAAAGCAAAAAGGTTAAGTTAATTTAAAGTTATACGGTGGGCTTTTCTATTGCATATTTTTAGGCTGTTTAAGTTCAATCCTCCTTACGGGTTTTTTAATGCTTCCAATACATATTTATAACAAGTCAATTATCTTATTGCTGTTAAGTCTGAGAGGGAACGAAAGTACACACATATATGATAATGTACACAATTATATATATATATATACACACACACACACACACACACACACATATATCCATCCATGTATAAATATGCATATACACACACTTTTACTTCTAAATAACCAAATCATTTTGCTTCAATATTTTCATGTGGCATTTTATGGGTACCAGACTTCAATTTCAAAAGGCGACAGAACAGTCACAATTACTCTGTACCTTAATTAACTATAGTTCTCATAAATCAAAAAAGGTCTGTGACACCAACATCTCTTCTAGGAATTACAATTTCAACTATTCTTTGGGTCCCATTAATCTGCTTCTAATGGTGTCAGTTTTCCAATTTTAGAAAAAGTATACTTAGACAAAAGGTCAAAGGAGCAAAGGAATAGCTTAAGTTTGTTTAAATCATATGGATGGATAAGAACTGTTATCATATTAATGAAAAGCAAAAATAATCGTTGGGCATGGAAAGGAGTCTTAGAACAGTAAAACTGAACCACAGTAAATAGACTAGGAGAGGTGGCTTTCCCACATATAGACATTAGTTTCAGAAACTCATATTCCATAGAAAGAAACCAGTAGATGCAGTACAGTATGGTACTATAGACATGCTATTAAGAAATACTGAAGCAAACAGTTCTCACTTAACTGTAGATGTGTTACTTCGATAAAAATTTAAATTTAAAAAAGGGCTCTTAAAGTAGAATGTGGTTTTTAAAGGTATTCTTTCAAAAGAAGGACTAAAATCGGAACATAAGATGACTGGCACACATATGAACCTCTACTAGGTAAAAAACTAAAACTTAGGGATAGAAAGGGATGGACTGAAGAATAGAAAATCTTTTCTTCTAAGGAAGACTTTTGGCCCTCATAAGAAAACAAATCTAATGAGGACTTATACATGTCTATAAGAACTTGCTTTAACAGTTTTGTCATTTGGGGTGCCTGGGTGGCTCAGTTGATTAAGTGTCCAACTTCAGCTCAGGTCACGATCTCATGGCTCGTGAGTTTGAGCCCCCGCATCAGGCTCTGCGCTGACAACTCAGAGCCTGAAGCCTGCTTCAGATTCTGTGTCTCCCTCTCTCTCTGCTCCTCCCCTACTTGTGCCTGCACTCTTTCTCTCAAAAAAAAAAAAAAAAAAAAAAATTAAAAAAAAATTTTTGTGATTTGGGGTGCATGGGTGGCTCAGTCAGTTAAGCATCTGACTTTGGCTCAGTTCATGATCTCACAGTTCATGAGTCTCATGGTTCTGTCAGCACAGAGACCATTTCAGATCCTCTGTCATACCAATGCCCCAGCCCCTCCCCTGCTCACATGCATGCACATGCGTGCTCACTCTCTCTCAAAAATAAACATTAATTAAAATTCTTTTTCAGTTTTGTGGGTTTTTTTCTGCTAATCTAAAAATAAGTTTAGTTCTCATTGTAATATTAATGTGTTACATGTGGTTTAAAGCTGAATAAACATACTGGTCATGTATTTTTTTTAAATACTTTTTGAGACTTCTAAGACTGTTCTCCCACTGGGGAAAAACACCCTAACACAAAAAAAAACAAAACAAAACAGCATGATCCTGAGCTTGCTTACTGTTCAACAAAAAAACCACTCTGACAAAGAAGCTACTAAATAAGTTGCAGTACAAAAATCTCATTTTTTATTTAAATTCCAGTTAGTCAACATACAGTGTAGTATTAGTTTCAGGTGTACAGTGTAGTGATTCAACAATTCCAAACATCACTTGGTGTTCATCACAAGCATACTCCTTAATCCCCATCTCCTATTTAACCTGTACCTGCCTCACCTCCCCTCTGGAAACCACCAGTTTGTTCTATGTAGTTAAGTCATTTTGCAGTTTGCCTTTCTTTTTTTCCCTTTGCTTGTTTGTTTTATTTCTTAATTCCTTAGATGAGTAAAATCATACATTAATTGTCTTTCTCTGACTGACTTACTTTGCTTAGCATAATACTCTCTAGAGCTCTAACCATATTGTTGCAAATGGCAAGGTTTCATTCTTCTTTATATTACTGCATAATTTTTGAGAAACTTTCTGCCATTTGTTCCCTCATCCTTTATGCTTTCTGGTTCTGACCCATGATGAAAGCAAGTATATTAAGAAACGAACTTCAGTGAAACAGATGTACGATAACTCTATTCTTAAATTCGCACAATTGTAACAGAAACACAATAATCTATGCCATCTTCCCCAAAGGCTCCCATCTCCACTTATTACAGAAAAATTTAAATATACAAAAGTCAAAAAAGAAGAGTAAATTGAACTCCCACATACCCATCATCCAGCTTTAACTATCAACAACATTTTGCTAATCTAAAGACTGTTATGAAGAATAAAATTTTGTTCTCACATGATTTATTTTTTTCTTAGATTTTATTTTTAAGTAAAATCTAAATTCGGTGAGGGGCTTAAACTCATGACCCAAAGATCAAGAGTCACATGCTCTACTAAGCCTGCCATATGCCTCACTCTCATATGAACTTTTAAGGTAGATCTGAAACTATGCCTGACATTTTAAGAAGGTAATGATTATTCCCTTCACAGGTAGCTGTCCACATTCTCTGGCTCAATTAGGAGTATTTCAATTTACCAAATTCTTCTAACCCAAAGCCTCTGGAACTTCAAGAATGTTACAGTATCCAAAACTTTATAACTGATTTACACGTTTATTCGCTGTACCCCTCCACCGGAGGAAAAGTTGCAAAGCTTTTATTATTTTCTCAAAAGAGACTATGGCCCCCAAAATGACAAGAACCAGTATCATTATTATTTTTAAACTATTTTTTACTTCTGAGAAAACAAAGACAGTGGCTTCTGTGCCCTCTGTCCAAATATGTGCATGCAAGGGAAGTGTCTACAGCCTCTTCTCTACTCAGTGGTGCTTTCCTCCTGCTACACATGAGCAGCACAACTTAGATAAAATGAAACAAATTACTTGTGATTCATGCAATAGTGGATCTGATTCCAATTAAAGAGAAATATAAAAAATATATACAAAACATTTTGAATGATATTTTATAATTTTGCTCACAATGTTTCAATATATTTAATGCGAAGTCCTCAGGCTGTAAATGTTGAGAGCCTCTAGAACAAAAAAGTATATTTAAAATCCAACTATGCAGGGTGCCTGACTGGCTCAGTCAGGAGAGCATGCAGCTCTTAATCTCAGGGTTGTGAGTTTGAGCCCCACACTGGGTGCAGAGATTAAAAATAAAATCTTTAGGGGTGCCTGGGTGGCTCAGTCGGTTAAGCGTTCGACTTTGGCTCAGTCATGATCTCACGGTTCATGGGTTCAAGTCCTGTGTTGGGGCCCTGGGCTGGGCCCTGTGCTAATAGGTCAGAGCCTGGAGCCAGCTTAGGATTCTGTGTCGTCTTCTCTCTCTCCTCCTCCTCCCCTGCTTGTTTGCTTGCTCGCTCGCTCTCAAAATAAACATACATTAAAAAAATAAAATCTTTAAGGGGAGCTTAGGTGGCTCAGTCAGTTAAGCATCCGAATTTGGCTCTGGTCATGATCTCATGGTTTGTGAGTTTAAGCCCCAATTCAGGCTCTCTGCTGTCAGCGCAGGGCCCGCTTTGGATCCTCTGTCTCCCTCTCTCTCTACCCCTGCCCACTAGCTCTCTCAAAAATAAAAACATTTACAAAAAATAAAACCTTTAAAAACAAATAGAAAATAAATATAAGATCTAGCTATGCTAACACTAAAAGTAAGTCATCCAAATACAAAACAATAGGGTGCCTGGGTGGCTCAGTAGGTTACATGTGCTTTGGCTCAAGTCATGATCTGGCAGTTTGTGAGTTCAAGCCCCATGTTGGGCTCTGTGCTGCCAGTTCAGAGCCTGGAGCCTGCTTCGGATTCTGTGTTTCCTGCTCTCTCTCTGCCCCTCCTCTGCTCACGCTGTGTTCTCTCCCAAAAATAAACATTAAAAAAAAGGAAAAACAATATACAAGACAGTATATATGTAATATCCATTGTTACATAGTTCCTTTACATACTAAGCAACTATATTAGGAATTGTGCTGGTTTGTGGCAGTGTTAATGGCTCTGAAGGAAAAATATAGATAGTTACCTCAATCTGATATGCTAAGTATACAAGAGGTGGGAGGAGAATGCTAGGAAAGTATAGAAAATAGCAACTAACTTCAAGAAGTTAAAATGACTTAACAGTAAATGTGTTAAGAATTCAGAGATTAAGGGGATCCTAAGGTCATCATATAAATTGTATGTGATGTACAGAATTATACACAATGCCTGTGAGCACAACCTCAGAATGAAATATTATTGATGCTCTCTGAATCTGTATATAACATAGCTCTTGAGGAGACTGGGTCCTGAACAGTCAAAGGCAACCTAACAGAGTGTAGACGAATAAGTACAGACATATAGAATAGAGTGAGGGGCGCCTGGGTGGCTCATTCGGTTAAGCATCCGACTTCAGCTCAGGGCATGATATCACGGTCCATGAGTTCAAGCCCCGCATCGGGCTCTGTGCTGACAGTTCAGAGCCTGGAGCCTGCTTCAGATTCTGTGTCTCCCTCTCTCTGACCCTCCCCATTCATGCTCTGTCTCTCTCTGTCTCAAAAATAAATAAACATTAAAAAAAAAATTAGAATAGAGTGAAAAGTATGGAAGGTTTTTAAAAGTCAGTATAGCTTTGATGTGGTAAGAACCACAAAGGTAGTGGAGGTTAATAAAGTAAGTTCACATGGTCAAAGTTAAGTTTAGGACAGACATGACAGTAGAGCCTAGGAAAGCAGTTGAGAAAACTGTCTTGGAAATATGTTGATTTACTTGTAGGTAACCAAAGGTACTATTAATCCTAAAACAATCCAAAAACAAACTGGACCTTCCCTTTTAAGGTTGTTCTTTTTCCTATGTGCGTGTGTTTTAAAATTATTTTTATTGTGAGATAATACAATTCTAGAAAAGTGCATAAATATCCATGAGCAGCTTACAAACTTATAATGCAAAGACCACAACCCAGGACAAGAAATAGAATAATGCAAATACTTCATAAACACTCCAAACATTCCTTCTCATTAACAAACTCCTCTTCACCGAGAGGTAATCATTATCCTGTTTTTCTTTATAGTTTTACTGCCTAAATATACATCCTTAAACAATATGGCCTAGATTTGCTGGTTTTTGAATTGCATATAAACAAATTCATATAGGAGGTAAGTATTTAGAGGTTTTCCTTTCACTTAATATGATAGTTTTGTGTTATATATATTTTTAATTTTAGAGAGAAAGAATGAGAGAGAGAATCTTAAGAAGGCTCCACTCTCAGTATAGAGCCTGATGCAGGGCTTGATCCCACAACCCTGGGATCATGGCCTGAGAGCTGAAATCAGCCGAAATCATTCAACTGACTGAGCCACCCAGGCATCCTTCAAGATGATGGTTTTTAAGATTCATCTATACAGTCACTTGTAGCTCTAATTCATTTATTTTTCATTGTTGAATAGTTATTGTATAAATATACCATAATTATCCATGTATCTATAGGCATTTGCGTTGTTTGTAGGTAGGAGTTATGAATAATGCTGCTATGAGCACAGTTATGACTTTCAATTTAGATGTGCATATTTCTTTCTATTGGGTATATACCTGGGAGTGGAATTACTGGGTCAAAGATATGTGTGTAAATACTAAGAGAAAAAAAAAATTTTTTTTTACCATCTTTCTAAAATCATTTAACAACTATCTGTAGATTCCTTTGGATTTGCTATATACACAACTCATATCATCAGTGAATATGAACTGTTTATCATCTCCTTTACAACTGTGATACTTTTTTTATACTACTGGCTAGAATCTTCTTCAGTATTATGTAGAACAGAAGTGAAAATAATACATATTCATGTCTTGAACTCTATCTGAAAGGGAAATCTTTTCAACATTTCAGCATGAACTATGATATCTCAACAGGTATGTTTACAGATTTACTACATTAAGAAAGTTCTCTTTTGTGCCTAGTTTGCTAATGGCCTCTTTTTTTAAATCAAGAATGAGGGGTGCCTGGGTGGCTCAGTCAGTTAAGTGTCTGACTCTTGATTTCAGCTCAGTTCATGATCTCATGGTTTGTGAGATCAAGCCTGGTGCTGGGTTCTGAGCTGGCAGCACCAAGCCTGTTTGGGATTCTCTCCCTCTCTCTCTGCCCCCTCTCTCAAAATAAATGAGCTTTAAAAATAAATAAATAAGATCATGAATGATTACACTGATTTTTAGCAACTGCTCCTTTGCATCTATTGAGACTGTTTTTTTCCCATTAAAATTTGTTCAAGTGACCATATTGAATTGTTCCAGGTTAAACCAACCTAGGATTCCTGGGATCAACTGGAGTTGGCAAGGCTGGGTTATTATCCTTTTTATGTACTGCTGAATTCAATTTGCAAATATTTGGGGTTTTATTTTTTGCATCTATGTAAATGAGAGAAACTGGCAAGTAATATTTCTTTGGGTTTTGGAATCAAGGTTGTGACAGCCTTAAGAAGGTGGGTAATCCTCATTTTGTTTTCTAGAAGAATACAAGGTTAGAGAATATAAAGTTGGAGTTACTATTTCATTTAATGTTGGCAGAACTTCCAAATGTATCTATCTGGACTTACTTTTCTTCACAGAAAATTTCAGTTTATAGTGATAGCCCATATAGGTTTTCTATTTATTTCTTATGTCAATTTCAGTAAACTGACATTTCTAAGCATTTATCCCTTTCAGTAAAATTTCAAATATTGACACAGTTATCTTATGAGGTTATAATTACTTTTAAATATCTGCAGGATTCAAAGTGACATTTTTTTTAATGTTTATTTTTGAGAGAGAGAGAGAGAGAGAGAGAGCGAGCGCTAGCGAGAGCGAGCATGCAAATGGGGTAAGGGCAGAGAGAGAGGGAGACAGAGGATCCAAAGTGAGCTCTGCACTGACAGCAGAGAGCCTAACATGGGGCTCAAGCTCATGAACCAGGAGATAATGACCTGAGCCGAAGTTGGACTCTTAACCAACTGAACCACCCAGGCACACCCTAAGGGACATTCTTTTTCATTTCTGACATTAGTTATTTGTGCCTTTTTCTTCATTAATCTCAACAAGGTGTCAATAGTCAGGTTTTTTTTTTTAATCTTTTGGTTTGATCCCCTTTACCATAGGTTTCTTTTCTATTTTATTAAATTCTGCTCTCTGTTATTTCTTCTTGTAATTTCTCTAAATTTATTATGTTGCTTGTTTTCTATCTTGATACATCTAGCTCATTACTTGAGACTCGATATGAAAGCTTAGTTCACTGCTTTCCTTATATATGCATTTAAGGTTATACACTCTACTCTTGAGCACAACTTAGGCTGCATTCCCCAATTTTTCCCCTTAATATTCAAACAGTTGATTAAATAACAATTATTAATATTCAAAACTTCAACACTGACAGAACTTAAAATGTTGACTTAAAAAAATACAAAGGCTAGTTACAACATAAAGGTGTTTATATTAATTAAAAGATAGTACTGTTTATGAAAATATTTTCCATGAACACAGTGTTCTAAATTGGCATTTACTATCTTTCAACATACTGAGGTATCCATCTTACTATCACTTCCACTGTTGCTGTTAAGAAGTCAGCTGTCCTCTCAAAGAATACATAATAGGGGCGCCTGGGTGGCTCAGTCGGTTGAGCGGCTGCCTTCGGCTCAGGTCACGATCTGGCGGTCCGCGAGTTCGAGCCCCACGTCGGGCTCTGGGCTGATGGCTCGGAGCCTGGAGCCTGCTTCCGATTCTGTGTCTCCCTCTCTCTCTGCCCCTCCCCTGCTTGCTCTCTGTCTCTGTCTCTCTCTCAAAAATAATAAACATTAAAAAAAAAATTAAAAAAAAATACATAACGTATGCTTTCTATATTTTTTCTCTATATACATTATATATACACAAATCTTTGCTTTTTGAAAGTAATCTGCCTTGTATCTTATTGCTTTTATGATTATCTATTTTTGCTGTTGTTTCTATAGTTGTACTATGATGTTTTAAAACGTGCATTTCCCCCCACCCAAAATATGGATTTTTTACCATATTTCATGAAATCTAAAATGTTTTGGTGCTGAAATTTTGTGATCTTACCAGAAAGTGATGAGGGGAAAATTTTCACATAAATCAATATTTCAATATTGTTGGACTGTAAAGTGCCATCAATTGAAAGATGTATTCAAATTTCAAACACATTAAAATATCTTAGAATCAATTAAATATTATTTATTATGCATGGGAACTGTTAGGTTTCTTAAATTCTGTGGCATGTTTTTCTTTTACCAATCTGGAAAATTATCAGCCATTATATCTTCATATATTGCCTCTGGGCCATTCTCTCCTAAAACTAAATGAGATCTTTTCATTATATCCTCTATGTTTCTTAACTTTCCTTCTGTATTTTCCATCTTTTAGTGTATGTACTTAATTTAGATAGTGGTTTGATCTTTTAGCAAACTAAAGCTCTCGTTAGCTTTGTCCAATGTACTGTTAAAATTAATTCACTGAGTGAATTTTGCTTATTTTGTTATAGCTTGAGAGCTTAATGTTCTTTCCCCAGAAAAGATTTATATTTGCTTCTGTCAAGTGCCTGGATACATTAATAGTCTAGGACCAACTTAATCCATATTCAAGGCTTAAAGTTGTCTGGACCACCCAAATGACATGAATATTATCTTCAATCTTCAGAAGAGCTGGTTTACCTAATCCTCATTCTTCCAGAAATTCTTTTTTTTTGTTTTCAGTTTACTTATTTTGAGAGAGAGGGAGAGAGAGAGAGAAAACACACGCAGGGGAGGGGCAGAGACAAAGAATCTCAAGCAAGCTCTGCACTGTCAGTACAGAGCCTCTCACGGGGCTCAAACCCACAAACTGCGAGAGCATGACCTAAGGAGAAATCAAGAGTCAGATGCTCAACCGAATGAGCCACCCAAGTGCCCCTACCTTATCCTCATGCCTAAGTGGGCCTAAGACTCTAACATTTTCCCCACTTCCCCCCTCTCCCCAAGCAAAGGGCCAACAAAAATCACAGCTTAGTCTCTCAGCTACCTCTTCTAGATCAGAACATACTTCCAGGGCAAAGCAGACTGGAATGCTTGGCTCATCTCTCTAGATTTCCATATTCTCTTATTCCTATTTTACTAATTTTTTGATTTTTTTTTTAAATTTACTTTTTGATTTTCTTAACTTTTAAGATGTTCCAATATCATACAGATTTCTCTATTGTATTTAGTAGATAGAATGGTCCAAATTACCAGAAGTTTCCTAGAGCCTTGTATATTCTGTCACAGTTAAAACTCCCCCTGAACATCCCTTCCATCTATACTTTGCATTCAATTAACCATCACCATCCTAAGTCAAAGCCAACATTTCCCTTTTACTTAGAATATTAAAATAGTTTTCCAATGGGTCATCCTGCTGATGGATAATCAGCTCATATTTTCACCAATTTTTTTCCTGCACTAATGCCCTTTTATCACATTTCTCCATAAAAACAACCTTCAAAGCTTTCCACTTAATAGGAATAAAAGGCCAAATTCATGCCCAGGTTCCCATGTCACCTGCCCTCCCAAGTCCAATCAAATGACATCTCATCAATAAATCCTTTCCTACCTGAGCGAGAAATAACCTTTTATGTATTCTCTTAAAACGTTATCTCTAAGTACCTTAAGGGTAAAAAATGGTATATGACACACTGCTCTTTGATGTTCTTCATCACTCAATGTCTCCTACTCAACTGATGTTCAAAAACATTCTTGAAATGTATGAAGTAGTAAGATAAGTAGCAAGACAGGGACAACACAGTAACTTCAGGTGAAGTCACTAATGGAGGAAATTGCTCCAAGTTCATTCAGCTAGGAGATGGTACAGCAGAGATCCCATTAACCACTATAGTATATAGCAAGATGGTACATTTGCCTCTTTCCATACATGCTCCGCAATAACACTTAAACTGTTTAAATAGTAAAAAATCACTATAATATAGAAGAGTGAAGAATGCCATCACAAAAGCCTGCTTTCTGATAAACCAAATTTATTTTCACATCCCAAAAGTTAACTGTGAAACAATGTATCATTAGTGATGCAGCTAATAAGGAAAGTTCCATACCATCATAATAAACATACAAGTGCTGGTTCTAGTACCTATTCACTAAATGGTGTTAATCCTTCAGAATGAAAACCAGAAAGTTATTTGCTACGTAGTCTGCACTGAAATCAGTCTTCAAGATTCTTTGATTACACCTGCCCATTAAAAGTAGTAAGTCAAAGACCACCTGTATTTCCCCTCTCCTCAAAAATGCCAGTTAACTCATTAACACACACCTTATAGAGGAGATCCTGATTTTGTATTTGTTATCAACTCTAAAGGAGTTTGACTTGGGGGTTATGTCTCTAGCTCCTGACATACTAATATCTGATTTACATGCATGTCATAATTTTCAGAAATTACATACATATTACAAAAAATAAAACCTACAAATGGTTGAATTAAAATATTTACTAAATACTGACTACAGATTAGGAGTTCTGTTATGCACTAGCAATGAAAGACGAATAAGATAGTTTTTATGCCCAAACAACTCTAATGAAAGTGTTGAAATATTAAATAAAATACATTTAAAAATGCAACAGAAGAAGTGATTAATTTTTTGAGAAAAAAAATCATCTTAGAAGTAAAGTTTAAGTTGGATTTTAAAGAACAATTAGGAAAAAGGATAAAGAGAAAGGCATGTCAGGCATGGGCCAACGACAGTACAATTCCCAAAGTGCTCCCTAGGGCTTTACAGCTAAAAGCCTACATAGACATCCACAGAAGCCCCATGTCAGACAAAGGAAACAGACTCAAGGTTGAGTCAACACAAAAATGAATTTGGTGACATTTTAAAAGTTGTGTACTACTAAAGTGTAATATGAGAATAGAAATAAAGATACAGAAATAAAGAGAAAATAACAAAGGCAAACAGAAGCTGGCTTTTTAAATGTCTTGTCAGGGGAGGTGGGTGGGGAGAATGGGCAAAATAGGTGAAGGGGATTAAGAGGTACAAACTTCTAGTTATACAACAAGTAAATCACAGAGATAAAAAGTACAGCAACAGGGAATACAGTCAACAATATGGTAATAACATTATATGGTGACATTATCATAATAAGCACTGAGTAATGTATACAATTATTGAATCACTATGCTATACACCTGAAACTAACATAATATTGTATTTAAATTGTATTTCAAAAGTAACAATAATTTTAAAAATCTAAAACAAAAAAAGCCTTGTCATAAAAGAAAGGGAAAAAAACCAACTCATTTTCATAGTCTCTCCTGCTAAAGGATTCATGCCTACCAGGAGCTGGGTAACTATAGTTTACAAAAAGCATAGTGCCTGAAGAAGACTCAATGAAGAATTCATTCTTTCAAAAGGGTAAGGATATATCCAGCTTTCAGAGGCTGAAAGAGCAGAAATATGAATTGTGGTATCACATGCCCAATATGATGATATGAGCTGTGACGCCTGTGTCCAATGGCAACAGCATGTTCACTAAAACAGTTTGATGCTGTGATTTGGACACTTCCTGGATGCACAGCCTTCATGGAGGATTCGCAATCTTTAATGTTGTTTTCACTTATTCTCTTCAAGTTTGTTTACAACTAAAAACCCTCAATGATAACAGGAATGGAAAAGGCTCAAGATATGACAGATGAAATAATGGAAGCAACATCCCACAAAAATTATGATAAAATCAAAGCCCAGATGGAAAGGTTAGCCTTCTAAAGAAGTAGAAGGGCAGATATAGTTGTTGCTGCACTTCTGATTCTCTGATTTGCTGTTCTGCTTTATCTGGAGAAGCATAGGAAGAAATCTAGTGAACAGAAAAAATTCTATTTATGTAACAGAAGAGAAATTAATCTACAGAGTAAAAATGCAGAAGGCTGGGTAAGAAAGAAAATGGCAAAGGTCTGGAAAGCTGCTATGAGAGATAAAAGATGACACCAAAAAATATAAATCGTCCCTTCTCCATTAGCCCTTCCTCACCTTTACCAAAATGTATTTTTAAAAGGAATAAATTACTTGTTTTTAGGGTCAGGACAAATTTGTTTAAACCATGGACTAGACATCTGGGAGCAAAAAAAGAAGAATTATTGGCAGCAATCTATTTATACCTCTATGGCTCTCACTAGACCATAAGATCCTCCTCCAGGGCAAGGACTAGGGCTCCCTAATGAGTAAACAAACAAAAAATTGGTATGTTTGGTATATGGAAATGAAGAATGACAACAGAGAGGACAGAATTTAAAGTACTTCACAATTTCGACTAGGATAAGATTTATCTTTAGTATGTCAAAATGAATAGAAAAGATACTTGAATATATTCTGTGTTACTAAGCGGGAAGCAAGATTTTTTTTAATGCTATGTAACAAAATTATCGGCCATATTGTCTAACCTATGATTCTGGGGAACCTAAATTGTTACAAGATTGACATACAAGCCATCTTCATTTTTATACTCAAAGACAGGAAGGTGCACAGTGTCACTGAAACTGTATTTCCTTACATTCTGGGTTTCTTTTCACTTTCCAAGGGTATTAAGGGAAGGTGAAGGAGAAGGCATGGAAAGGGGCCTAGGCATTGGTGTTTTTTAAAGTTCTCAGGGATTCTAATGTGCAACCACTTTAATAGTTTATCAGTTGATTCTTTGGGATTTCATAAATAGATGATTATACTGTCGACAAAAATTTCTCTTCCTTTTTTTAAATAAATGTTTTCATACAAATGAGCGTTGGGGCATCTGGGTGGCTCAGTCAGTTGAGCATCTAACTCTTGATTTTGGCTCAGGTCACGATCTCACAGTTTATGGGTTCGAGCCCCGCACTGGGCTCTGCACTGACCGTGTAGAAACTTGGGATTCTCTCTCTCTGCCCCTCTTCTGATTGCCGCTGTCTGCTGTCTCCCTCTCAAAATAAATAAGCTTAAAAAAAAAAGAGTGCTTATTTTCTGAATCAGTTATCTTGTTATTATAAAAATTTTTTTTAACGTTTATTTATTTTTGAGACAGAGCATGAGTGGGGGAGGGTCAGAGAGAGAGAGGGAGACACAGAATCTGAAACAGGCTCCAGGGTCTGCACTATCAGCGCAGAGCCCGACGCAGGGCTCGAACTCACGGACCACGAGATCATGACCTGAGCCAAAGTCGGACGCTTAACCGACTGAGCCACCCAGGCGCCCCGGTTATCTTGTTATTATAATGCTTTTCTGTGGTTATTGAAGGAAGTTCACAGCATACATAAAAGTATAAAGAAGAATCTAAAAATAACCCATAATCCTCCCATTCTCCAATCTTTATACCATTTATTTAATTTTCCATGTATTATTTTACTTATCAGAACTTCCAGTTCATTTAAATGCTGGTAACAGCCAGTAACCTTGTTTGGTTTTAATGGACATCCTTCCAATGTTTCAAAATTAAGGATAATTCTGCTATTGATGATTAGTTGATGTTCTTTATTAATACCTTCCTAGTTTGCTAGAAATTGTTTTTCTTTTTCTTTCTCTCTTTCTTTCTTTCTTCCTTTCTCTCTCTCTCTCTAATTTCAAGCCCAACATGGGGCTTGAACTCATGACTCTGAGATTTAAAAAAGTCAAATGCTCTACTGACTGAGCTAGCCGAGTGCCCCTACAAATTGTTTTCTTCTAACTCATGGGTAAATGCACAATGTATTAAATGCATTCCTAACATTTATTATAATTTCCTTTTGGTTTCCCTTTGCTAACCTGTTTTAAATTAAATTAGTAAGTGCTATAGATGAGTTTTCTCCCCAATGGTGACCTGTTTTTGCATTCCTAAGAGAAATCCTACTAGACCATTAATTCTTCCAATTTAACTGTTATTTTATTTATGAATTCAACAGCTATGTTCATAATAAAGACAGCTTTCCTATGCTGTCTTTGTCAAATTTTGTAACAAGGGTTATTGTGATTTGGCTAATAGGAATTAATAATGTCCTATCTTTTTCTATGTTCTGAAATAATTTTCAATAGAAACTGGCAGTTCCTTGATGGTTTATTAGATAGAACTTGACCATAAAATCATGTAGTGTTTTTTGGAGAAGTAGAGGGATCTTTTGGTATATTTACTACATTCTTCCGTGGTTATTTTTCTACTTCTTATGGAGCAATTTAAGTAATTTCCATTTCTAAGCTTTCAAATATATTGGTAAAAGTAGCATACAGTATTCAGTTATAACTTTGAAATATTTTTCCCATCTGTAATTATGAATTATTCCCAATGTTTATTTGTGCCCTCTTCCTAGTCCCCATCAAATTTACCAATAGTTTATTTCCTAACCCTTTTCAAAATAGCTTTAACTTTTTAAGAGCAGTTTTAACTCACAGCAAAACTGAGGATTAAGTACAAAGCATTCCCATATACCCTTTACCCCCCCACACGCACAACCTGGTCCACTAGCAACATCTCACATTGGAGTGGCACATCTGATAGAATCAATGTACCTACATCAACACATCATTATCAAAGTCCATAGATTACATTAGGGTTCACTTTTGTGTTGTATGTACATCTTATGGGTTTGGAAAAATGTACAATGACATGTACCCACCTTAACAGTTTCATACAGAGTAGTTTCATTGCCCTAAAAATTCTTTTTGCTCCACATATCCATCCTTCCCT
The DNA here is from genome assembly GCF_027475565.1 of Acinonyx jubatus. Taxonomy (NCBI): domain Eukaryota; kingdom Metazoa; phylum Chordata; class Mammalia; order Carnivora; family Felidae; genus Acinonyx; species Acinonyx jubatus. The sequence continues at coordinate 32,716,693 of NC_069386.1, forward strand.
TCCCCATCTCCTGGCAAGCACTGATCTTACTGGTCTCCACAGTTTTGCCTTTTCCAAAACGTCATATGGCTGGAATCATACAGTATGTAGCCTTTACAGATTGGTTTCTTGCATTTAAGGTTTCTCCATGTCTTTTCATGACTTCATGGCTTATTTCTCTTTAGCATTAAATAATATTCAATTGTCTGGATGTATACCACAGTTTATTCATCCACCCACCAACTGAAGGGCATCTGATTGCTTCCAAGTTTTAGCAATTATGAATATTCAAGTGCAGGTTTTTGTGTGGAAGCAAGTTTTCAACTCATTTGGGTGAACACAAAAAGTGTGACTACTGGATCGTATGGTAAGAACATGCTTAGTTTTGTAAGAAACTGCCAAACAGGAAGCAGAGGGGCTATGCCATTTTGTATCCCCACCAGCAATGAGAGTTCTCGTTGCTCCACAACCTCATCAGTATTTAGTAGTGTCAGTGTTGTGGATTTTAGCCATTCTAATAGGTATGCAGTGGTATCTCATTTTAATTGGCAATGCCCTAATGATATATGATGTTGAGTATCCCTTCATATTAGCTTATTTAACATCTATATCCTCCTTACTGTGATGTCTATTCAGATTTTTGCCCATTTCAAACTTTTTTTTTTTTTAATTATTACTGAGTTTTAAGAGTTCTTTGTATATTTTGGTTAACAGTCTTTATCAGAGGTCTTTCACAAATATTTTCTTCAAGTCTGTGGTTTGCTTCTCATACTCTTGATATGTCCCTTTTAAAAAATCCATTTCAAAAATTATTTTTGTTTTATGTATTTTTGTTCCCTATTTCATTTATGTTGTTTTTATCTCTATCTATGCTGCTCTCTTTTTGTGGTTTTCTAAGTTCCTATTTCAAATGCTTAATTTGTTTTCTACCTCTTTTTCTCTTATAAAGATACAAAGCCTATAAATTCCCCTGTATCTCTTCAGCCATATCCTCCTATATTTGTACTTTCACTGTGTAGTTATAATCATTTTTGGATAATAAGAATTATTTGAAAGTATGAAAATAAAACGCATATCAATTTTTACTGGAATTCATTATAGCCTAAATTTGACCAATTTGAAAATAATATACTCTGAAATGTACCAAATACCAATACATATTTTAAATCCTCTCTGTTTACTGATGAACAGTCTAGAAGAAAACACATTATTTTAAGACAAGTTATGTGCCAAGGGAGATATGGGAAACTGAGGAGCCTCAAAACAAGAATAAAGTTATTAAATAAGTTGGATACTGTTGAAATAAACAATTTAAGATGGCTAAATAGCAGAATGGGTACAAAAAGAAAAGCAAGTTAGTGAAATAAATAAAGATAAACCTGAGGAACTTCACACACCACAGTAGAAAGACAAAGATGACAAGCACAGAAGAAACATTTTGAAAAAAGTTAAACTTCAAACGAAGATCCAGAAATTTCAACATGTGACTAACAGGAATTCCAGAAAGCATCAGGAGAATATAAAAAAGATAATACTAAAGAAATAATAGCCAGGAATTTCCCCAAACCAAAAAAATTAGTTCTCAGACTTAAAGGTCCCAACTGGACATGCTTTCAAAATCTACAAAATTTCAGAATATTAAAAGATTCTCTTAAAGCCCTTAAAAATTTAGCACATATGAAATGATTTAAATGCCTAAAGATATATTCTGAAGAGAAAAAGGATAAATTTGGAGAAAATAGTAGGATGCAAGAAACTAATCAGCCAAAACAAACAAACAAACAAATACCAGTTAAATATATGAGAGCAAAATTGCCTGTAAAGGTGGCCACTAGAAAAACTGAAATAAAATGAGTAACTCTGAAACTACGGGGGGGGGGGGGGGGGGGGATTGATCAAACCAATAAAATAAACAAATAGAAAACATAATAAATATAAAGCACATCTTACATGGGAGTAATTATATCTAAAAGTGTGTCAGTGCTAATATCAAACGTAGAGTATAATGTGAAACTCATTAAATGAGAAAAAGATACTGGATATTCATTTTAAAACACTATTTAAAAATATTATAAATATCCAATAACTTATCTTCAGAGTATATAAAAAACTGAAATTACAAAAAGGAACTGAAGAGTTCACACACACAGAAGTTTCCAAGAAGCTGCCTACTTTTTAATTCATACTTACCACATGTAAGTACAGTATTTAATTGAAAAATGCTTTCAGCAGTATCAGTAGTGTTACAGGAGAAAATTCAGAATGTCTTTGGAGAAATAAGAAACTGTAAGTCTCATTCACTAGAAGATCAGATGTAAATAATGAAAACTCCTTTTCCAAATAGAAGTGTCATAAAATAAGTCAGAAAACAAATGTTACCAAAGTTAAAAAATACTACTGACTTCAAAAAGGGTAGTCAGACCCAGCAGGGACAGTGCAGGCAATCACACTGAGGAGGCATTTTATTCTTCATGAACCCTGGGAAAGCCATATAGCATATGTTGAAGAACATAAGCAATTCTGGAGTCCAATAAACCTGAGGTGGGAGTGCTAACTCCTTGTGTTACAAAACTGAGATAAATATATTAAGCCCTAAACCTTAGTTTTTGTATCAGTTAAGTGGAGATAATAGTTTCTAGCCCCTTAATAAAGCTATAAGAAGGATTAAATGAAATAATGCCTGGCACAAAGGGCTCAATAATTGATAACTATTATTTGTTACCATTAAATTGTAGTTGGGGCACAAGATGTGAGAAAGTGAGTAATGTTCTTATTTATTATCTGTTTTGCAAAATTCTTTCAATTTTAAAATCAAATGGGAAATACTTTCCATTTATTTATCATAATATCTGGGTTCTCAATTCCCAACAACTAGTTGTAATTTTTTATTAAAATTAGGATTGTTAATTTTAAACCGAAGAATATGGCTGATAGAATAAATACAAGCTTTCACCCTACCACCTTAACAAGTGCTAATTTACAATCCAAGGAAGAAAAAAAGATTAAGAATGGCATTAATATTGTCCTTCTCTAGTCCCTGCAATTTCCTCCCTTCTAGAACCAGAAACATTTTCAGAGAGAAAATATAAAAAATACTCACTGGAATATAATCTTGCCTGAAACCAGAGAAAGAGTCCAAACAGCTATTTTGATGGTCAGGATACCCTGAGCAACTTCTTCATTTTTACTGAATAAAGGTCATTAATATGCTTAACATAAATATAAAGTTTTATGGACAAGAAATTTTTAATTAATGGAAGATATAAATTATGTTTGAAGGCTGTATCAAGGGCTTTTTAAAATGTGTTTTCTTTTCTTTTATTATTTTAAATAGGCTCCATACCCAATGTGAGGTTTGAACTCAGGAACCTGAGATCAAGAGCCACAAGCTCCACTGAATGAGCCAGCCAGGTGCCCCCTAAGAGGTTTTTTAAAACTCATTTTTAGTTCTCAGTACTCAAGAGGATGTAATTTAGAAGATACTGAAGGAGAGCCCCCTCACCTCCATAATAAAAGAAGGAACAATGAGCCTGAGTTCCCTAACACTAAGTTTACTGTAAAATTTACACAAGGAATGCAAGAAATTAAAGCACATACTGGTATATAAATCAATTCCTTATCTGCTTCTTATAAATTCAGTTCGACAGGCTTTCTGTGTTATTTGTAAGTACAAAGCTGACAGTATAGTTCCTTACCTTTCCATTAGCTTCTCTTTATCCCAATTGAAGTGGCTAAGGAGTATTCTTGTGATAGTTGCTGGATTCTAAAGAAGGGGGGAAAAAAAGTTATTTTAAGGTAATAGTACTTAAGTGAATTTTTAGGTTGAATTTAAATTTCATCCCACCCAAATTTCCTTTCCTAAGATTTTTCTTTATTCTACAAAGAAAATATAAAATTTAATTGTAAGATCAAAGCAATTTAAAAATAGTTTGCCATACTAATTTGTCAGGTTTCTATGGGATTCTAAAGCAGAATTCAAAATAAGCCAAAAAGAAATTGAAAATTTACTGTATTAAATCAAGCACTAATTAAAATTCACTGATTTCTGCAATTAAAATTTAGCAGACTGTCACACTGTTAATTGACAAAATTTCTATTCAATAAAATTTCTAACACCTTCAGTAGAAACCATTTATAAGTCAGAAAGTCCTTCAGAGATATTTAATGAAAAAGACAAAATATCTGTACTGTGTAATAATTTAAAGAATATAATCCGAGGATGCTGTTTCATTTCTGAAAAGAAAGGCTAACACCATGAAATAAACCCAAAATTTACTGTCCTACTGTTTAATGCTGTCATTTATTTTTATTAACATTTATTTCCATTTCTCATGAAATTAGTCAGGTTACTATTTGGGTACAGAATTTTAACTTAAAACTCTAGTTACAATGTCAGAGGTGTAACTCAAACCTCAATCTGTTTGTTTGTAGGTCACAGTGCAATTTTATTACATCAAGTAACATTTCAAAAAGAATCTCTGTATAAAATTATTTTGTGACACCATAGTTAGACCAGAGTTTTAGTTAGCCACTAATTTAATTAAAAAGTAATCTTGTATAAAAATATTGTCATGAAAGAAATCTGTATCAATTATTCTCAACAATACCATTTGTCACAGAGAAATTCACATAACATTCAATACCCTCCAAAAAAGCCAAAGATGCAGACATGTTAACTCTCTCATTCACCCACTCTAGGCACATGTTGCTAATCCATTTAGGTACTCCTTGCTTCTTGGGTCCAGACTCCTCCAGAATCCTCCTTTAACACAGCATTTAACAGACTCCACCACTTTACAAGAGTTAATATGTGGGGGGGTGGGGGGGGGACCTATTAACTGATCCTATGTTATGTTTGTTTGTACAGAATATACATTGTTGTGTCCAGCTCTCTCAGAAATGTGATCCAACAATTTATTAACTCCCCCCCGCCAAAAAAACCCAACTCAACTCTTGTTTGGAAACAGGTTTCCACAATAGGATTTGCCTACAATTAAAACAGTTATTCATTTAGGTTTAGACACATGAAAAATAAAAGTGGTAATCCTATCAATTGGGAGAATGAAGTCTAGAAATGCCGATGAGAACTGTGTGACTGTAATTTTGTGGCACCCAATATACTGTATTTTCTGCCACTAGACAGAATGCTTAGAGAAAAATGTTTCAGGAGGTGTTGAGTCTCGACTTGCAAACAGAAAAAAGGGAGAGGGGAACAAATGCCCTCTCTGACTTGATGCTGCAATAGTGTCTTTTCTGTGCTTGAGTTTCAATATCAGAAACTTCTATCCAGAGGTTCCCAAACCTGTTACTGATTCATCCAAAATTACTATGGAAAGTTCTGTTAAAATACAGATCCCCAGGTTCCACCACCATAGTTCTACTTAATAGGTTTAGGAAAGGACAGGACCAAATGTGCTCATGATCCAAAGGACTCAGAAAATTAGACCAGCAGTTCCCCAGGGAAGAAAACATGACAACTTTTCTATTTTTTTAGCTCATCCTTCAAAAATTCCTGTGTAGGTGTGTATGTGTTTGTTTAATAATGTGTGTATTATATTAAAGGTACATGCTCAAAAGTTTTTCCCAAAAGGACAGACTAAAAAAATTCATCTAAACCACAGTGGCATGATAACGCCAAAATACCTATATTCTGCGAGGGTCTATGCTATGGGACAGGAAATATTTCACAATACTAACTAATAATTTTTGGTTCACTATTTCAGTGTAGGTGGCTCAGATCATTTATGTGCACTACATATAAGGAAAGGTAACGGGGGAATAACGTAAATGTGAATCTACTGTATGTGAGGCCCTGTAGAAGGTACTTTATATACCTCATTTAATTCTCAAAGCTCTAAAGTAAATATACTTATCTGCCATTTTAAATATGCAAAAACTATGATTAGAATCTTTGGAGATTATAAAAATTACCCAATATTATCCAGTTAAGTGGAATAGTTGTGACTTCTAGCCTAAGACAATCTGAATCTAATATTCTTTCAGTTATTCCATGTAATAGAACCCAAAAGGAACATTAAAGATATCATTTACTAGTCATATGTCTATGACTATCTGTGCTGACAGTGCAGAGCCCGGAGCCTGCTTCAGATTCTGTGTCTCACTCCCTCTCTGCCCTTCCTCCCTTGCTCACGCTCTGTCTCTGTCTCAAAAATAAACATTTAAAAGTGTTTTTTTTTAATGGGTATATTTAGTCATATAGTTATACATCAGTAATGTTAATTTATTTAAAAACAAAACAGTCTGACTTCTGGTCCTGGCCAAGATGGAATAAGCTCACTATAGCGTCTCTCTCTCTCCCCCCCGACTGATTACAACTAAAAATTGGACAAAATACTCTTAAAATTAAACAACAGCAAGCAGATTGGGGAGGGAAATGAAGAACAAATAAGGTGGTGGTGAATATCCTGTTTGTTTTTTAACCTTTACTTCCTGGCTTTGACCCATGGGTGGGCCAAATAGAGAAACTGTATAGCAGGCATGAGCATCTAACACTAAGAGGATTGCATCATTTTGGCTAGAGGGTTATGGCAAAAGGCTACTACTAAGGTAGGGAGAATACTTTTTTTTTTTTCCTTCTTTTGTTTCTCTAGGTCCTGCCCTGAGCCCTGCTGCAACCATGAGACTCCACTGCTCCAGAATGACAAGAGAAACCTACTGCTCTGAACAGAAGAATAAGGAAGAGGGCCCTGAAAGGGGGGAGGGGGAGTGGAAATCCCTATTCTTTTCTTTTTTCTCTTGCCACTTCATCTCAAGGCACAGGTAAGAAACTAAAAGCTAGAGAACTCCAAGCTTCAGGCTAGAGGAATGAAGGGCCTCTGGGAGTCAACAGTGTAGGGGAAATCACTGAGAAGAGAAAGATGGAGAAGTGATCCTTAAATCTGCAAATGAACCAAGTCCTGGGCTCAATTCCAAGCTATGTATATGTGAAACATGGCAATTACAGGAGAGGCTTTTAGAATAGAGCTATGGTGCATTATGGTATATATAACTGCCCAAGTCCTAGATCAACCTAAGTGGGAAAGGGAGGGGCAAACTCAACACAGCAAGGGCTTTGAAAACTGAACAGATAATGGAAAAACTGCCCATATAAACTGAGAAAGAATATGCAGTCATAACCCAATTGGACTTACCTCTTTACTAGAACAAATAAAAAATCCTCACCTCCCTAAAGGATTTTAACAGGATTCAGAATCTCACAACAAAATATTCAAAATACCCAGGATAGAATCCAAAAGTTAACAGACAGAGCAAGAACAACAAAAATGTGACCAAAGCCTTTAAATTTTTTTCTTATGTTTATGTATTTATTTAGAAAAAGAGAGCAAAAGCAGGGGAGGGGCACAGACAGAAGGGGAGAGAGAGAATCCCAAGCAGGTTCCATGTTCCATACCAAGCCCGACGTGGGGCAGGATCCCATGACCTTGAGATGATGGTCGGAGCCGAAATTAAGAGTTGGGTGGTCAACCGAGTGAGCCACCCAGGCACCCCAGAAATACCAAAGACTTTTAAAGCAGCTATTAAAAACATGATCCATTAGGTAAGAATGGACACCTTAAAATGATGAACCAAATTCTTAGGAAAGAAATGTAAGTTATAAAAAAGAACCAAATGGAAAGTTTAGAACTAAAAAACAAAAGTTTACTGGATAGGGTCAAAAGCAGAAAGGAGATGACAGAGAAATCACTGAAACTGATGTATCAGTAAGAGTTATCGAAATTTAACAACAGAAAAACTAATTAAAAAAAAAAAAAAAAAGAATAGTCTCCAGGTACCTGGGCAGCTCAGTTGGCTGAGCGTCCGACTCTTAATTTCAGCTCAGGTTCTGGTCCCAAGGTCATGGGATTGAACCTTGTATGGCGCTTCAGGCTGAGCGTGAAGCATTTTTTTAAAAGAACAGTCTCTCAGGGTCCTGTGGGGTAATATCAAAAGTTGTCAGCCTAGAATTCTATATTCAGGGAAAGTCAAGTTCAGGATTGAAGACAAAGATATTCTCAGACAAAAGAAAACTGAGAACTCACTGTCAGGAGACCTGTTCTAAATGAAATGCTAAAGTTCCTCAGGTGCAAGGGAAATGTTACACTGTGTTAACTGGAATTTAAATAAAAACCTGAAAATAAAGTGTTATTATTAAGAAGAGAGGAGGGGAGGGAAGGAAAGAATACCATCTGATCTCAAAACATACTATAAAGCTCCAGTACTGGCAAAAGGATAGACACAACAATCAAAGGAACAGAAGCCAGAAATAGATCCATACAAATATGGCAAAATGAGCTTTTGCAAAGGTGCTAAAACAATTCAAAGGGTCGGGGGTTGGGAGGGAACCTTTTCAAAATAACCAATCCTACACTGATTAAGACATCCTATAGGGGCATCTGGGTGGCTCAGTCAGTTAAGCTTCCAACTTCAGCTCAGGTCATGATCTCACAGTTCATTCAGGCTCTGTGCTGACAGCTCAAAGCCTGGAGCCTGCTTCAGTTTCTGCGTCTCCCTCTCTTTCTCTGCCCCTCCCTCACTCACACTCTGTCTCTCTCAAAAATAAACATTGGGGCGCCTGGGTGGCGCAGTCGATTAAGCGTCCGACTTCAGCCAGGTCACAATCTCGTGGTCCGTGAGTTCGAGCCCCGCGTCGGGCTCTGGGCTGATGGCTCAGAGCCTGGAGCCTGTTTCCGATTCTGTGTCTCCCTCTCTCTCTGCCCCTCCCCCGTTCATGCTCTGTCTCTCTCTGTCCCAAAAATAAATAAACGTTGAAAAAAAAATTTTTTTTAATAAATAAATAAATAAACATTAAGACATCTATTTTGTTTTAATCAACTGTAACCTATAAAGACTTTACACAAAATTAATAATGGATCAGACCCAAATGTAAATCATAAGACTATGTAACTTCTAGGCGAAAATCTTTGTGGTCTTGGTTTGGGCAAATAGTTCTTAGATAACAAAAGCACAATCCATAAGAAAAACTGATAAACTGGGGGTGCATGGGTGGCCTGTTCAGTGTCCGACTTTGGCTCAGGTCATGATTACGGCTCGTGGGTTCAAACCCCACGTCAGGCTCTGTGCTGACAGCTCAGAGCCTGGAGCCTGCATTTGATTCTGTCTCCCTCTCTCTCAAAAAGAATAAATAAACGATAAAAAAAATTAAAAAAAGAAAAACTGATAAACTGGAACTCATTAAAATGGAAAGAACACTGTTAATAAAATGGAAAGACAGGCCAGAGGCTAGGTGAAAATATATGCAAATCATATTTAACAAAAAACTTGTATTTAGAACACATATATTTTAAAAATCTCCCGAAACCTAATAAAACAAAAACCCAATTTTAAAAGTAGGTAAAAGATTTGAACACTTTACCAAAGAAAATCTACATAGAGACACGAAAAAGAGTAAGAAAAGATGCTGAACATTATTAGTTATTTGGAACACAGGAATTGAAGCCACAATGTCACCACCATAAGCCTACTAGAATATGTGTGGGGAGAGAAGGAACCTATCAGACAATACAAAGTACTGCAGAGGATGTGGTACAACTGGAACTTTCATACACTGCTGATGGGAATGCATAATAATACAGCCAACAAGAAAATATTTAACAATTTCTTATAAGGTTAAACACATATTTACTACAACCTCAAAATCTCATCAGGAATTTACCCTAAAACTTATGTTCACCCAAAATCCTATATAAGGAGGCTTACAATGCTTCGTTAGTACCTGGCAAAAACTGGAAACAGTCCAAATGTTCCACAACTGGGGAATGGATCCAACAAACTGACTCAGCAATAAAAAGAACTATGGCAATATATATAACAACATGAAAGAATCTCAAATGCAAATTCTAGGTGAAAGAAGCCATATTCAAGAGGCTACATATTGTATGATTCCACTTATATGACACCATGGAAAAAGTAAAACTACAGGATTCGTATAAATCCCTGGCTGCCAGGAATTAAGGGTGGGGGAGGATTTGAACGAACAGGGTAGAAGGAAGGAATTTTTTAGAGGGCCACTATGGAACTGTTCTGTGTGTAGATTGTAGTAGTGGATACACAACTCCAGACACTGGTCAAAATTCATGGAACTGTACACCAAAAGTATAAATTTTATGTAAATTAAAATATAATTTTTAAATATTAAGTGTAAAAGTTTTTAACCTACACTGGAGCACCTATAATGGAGTTGTGACTGTTTAAGGTACAATATGTGTCGGGGTACCTGGGTGGCTCGGTAGGTAAAAAGTTTGACTCTGAATCTTGGCTCAGATCTTGGATCTTAGGGGTGGGTTGTTAATTTAAGGCCTGTGTTGGGTTCTGTACTGGGTGTGAAGCCTACGTAAAAAAATGAGGCGGGGGTAGGGGGGAAGAATGGGGCACCTACATGGCTCAGTTAGTTAAAGCATCTGACTCTTGATTTTGGCTCAGGTCATGATCTCAACAGTTGGTGAGATCGAGCCCTACTATCAGTGCAGAGCCTGCTTGGGATTTTCTCTCTCCCTCTGCTTTTTCCCCACTCTCCCTCAAAATAAAATAAACATTTAAAAAGAAAATGGGCAGCCACTCTGGAAAACAGTATGGAGGTTCCTCAAAAAATTAAAAATAGAACTACCCTACGACCCAGCAATTGCACTAGGCATTTATCCAAGGGATACAGGTGTGCTGTTTTGAAGGGACACATGAACCCCCATGTTTATAGCAGCACTATCGACAATAGCCAAAGTATGGAAAGAGCCCAAATGTCCCTCGATGGATGAATGGATAAAGAAGATGTATATATATGTATGTGTATATATACACACACACACACACACACACACACACACACAATGGAGTATTACTCGGCAATCAGAAAGAATGAAATCTTGCCATTTGCAACTACGTAAATGGAACTGGACGGTATTATGCTAAGTGAAATTAGTCAGAGAAAGACAAAAATCATGTGACTTCACTCATATGAGGACTTTAAGAGACAGAACAGATGAACATAAAGGAAGGGAAACAAAAATAATATAAAAACGGCAGGGGGTGGGGGACAAAACAGAAGAGACTCATAAATATGGAGAACAAACTGAGGGTTACTGGAGGGGTTGTGGGAGGGGGGATGGGCTAAATGGGTAAGGGGCACTAAGGGATCTACTCCTGAAATCATTGTCGCACTATATGCTAACTAATTTGGATGTAAATTTAAAAAAATAAAAAATAAAACAAGTTAATAAATAAAAAAAAGAAAGAAAGTACAAGTGTCAAAAGAACAATGCTGAATAGAACAGACATGAAATTATTCAATGCCAGGCACTTTATATACATTATTATTTGATTTAGTCATCACATCGATACTTTATATAAGGTAGGCATGATTCACATTTTACAGATAAGGTTAGAGAGGTTAAGTGACTTGACCCAAGATGAAACAGATTAATAGGATCTGAATATTAGGAAAAATTTATAAAAATGTATGCTTATAGTACCACCCTTAAAAGATTCTGATTTAAATGCTTTAGGCTGGGGACTAATAAAAGGAGAGAAATCACCTATGCATGCTACCAAAATTCTTGATTAGTTGTGTAGAACATCAATTCAAGCTCTTGGTTGAAATAACTCTTCATCCTATTCTTACTGGCGTTCCTTTTTTTTTTTTTTTTTTTTTAAAGATATAAACAAAGCAAGAAAAGACCTAACACAATCTGAAATCTCATATATTCTCTAGCTGTAAACTCTAAAACAATGGTCCCTCATTTGGGCTATGTATTAAAATCTCCCTAGGAACTCTAAAAATATCAATACTTAAACTTCACCAGAGCAATTCTGATTCAATTATCTGGAGTGGACATGGGTATGTGAATTTCTTACTCAAATTTTTTTTTACCTAAAATTCCCCAGATGATAGTAATATGCAGACAGAATTAGGAACTACTGCTCTAAATAGTTTCCAACTGTGAGAGCTCTGAAAGAGTATACATTTAGAACTCTAATATGAATATAGAAGTGTAATACTGTAGTAATTTGAAGAAAATTACATTCTAAGGTGATAGCACGTGTTTGCTTTGAAAGTATCTACAAAGTTCTGCTTTTGCACTTTTTTAAAGTTTATTTATTTTTTGAGAGAGAGAGCATGCAAAATCAGGGGAGGGGCAGACAGAGAGAGAGAGAGAAAGAATTTCAAGTAGGCTCTGTGCCATCAGTGCAGAGCCTGACTCGGAGCTCAATCTCACGAATCTGTGAGATCATGACCTGAGCCAAAATCAAGAGTGGGACGCTTACAGGACTGAGCCACCCAGGCACCCCCTGCTTTTGCCCTGAAAAGTAAATCTGAACATGCCAACTGTCCCAGCTGAGGCCTTAATATCAATGCAGTATCATCCTCCATTCTTTGATCAAGTGGTTCTCAATGTGGGTAGCATTTCAGAATCATCTGAGGAAATTTCAAACACCTGTATTGGGCCACACCCCACAACAAATACATCATCGGACGAGTGTAAGGAAAGAACCCGTGCATTACCATTTTTTGAAAGCTCATTGGCAATTCCATTACACAGCCAAGATGAAGAACCACAATTCTAGTTGTACACATGAATGCAGAGCCTACGTTTAAAAGAATGTGACAGATCTCCTAGTAGACCCAATCAAGTTACTGAGTAACATTCCAATGATTAGTACTGTGGGGAGGCAACTATTGTTTGACATTAGACCTTTGACTTTGGCTCAGGTCATGATCTTGCAGTTTGTGAGTTTGAGCCCCACATCGGGCTCTGTGCTGACAGCTCAGAGCCTGGAGCCTGCTTTGGATCCTTTGTCTCCTTCTCTCTCTGCCCCTCCCCCACTTGTGCTCCATCTCTGTCTCAAAAATAAATAAATGTAATCAAAAAAATTTTTTTTAAAAAGGGAAAGCTCAATATTAAATGAATGGGTTTTATAATATAATAGTCTAGGATGAAGCAGCAAGAAGACACTTTTTTAGCCCAATTAACACACACAGAAAGGCCTCAAAGTATAGCTTTTCATCTATCTCATAATTTGATCTGAAATGAAATTAAACAGGTTATACACTCCATCTCAAAACTCAGTTTGACAATTTTCCTACAAAAGAATGGGCTCATAAAAAAGAATGAAATCTTGCTGTTTGCAACAACATGGATGGATCTAGAGAGTACCATCCTAAGTGAAATTAAGTCCGTCAGAGAAAGACAAATATCGTATGATTTCACTCATATGTGGAATTTAAGAAACAAAACAAATGAGCGAAGGGGAAAAAAAGACAGGCAAACCAAAAACAAATCTTAACTAGAGGGAACTAATGGTTGCCAAAGGGAAGGTGGGAGGGAGATGGGTAAATAGGTGTTAGAGATGAAGGAGTGCACTTGTGATGAGCACCAGGTGTTGTATGAAAGTGCTGAATCACTATCTTGTACACCTGAAACTGCATGTTAACATTGTATGTTAACTGAAATTTAAATAAAAACTTCTTTTAAAAAGGCCTTGTTTTTATAGTATGTTTCCATGTAGCTTAATCTACATGCTCCTTAAGAGAGCTGCTGCTGATCCAAATTTTATAGACTATTGCTTCGTAATGCCTTACTTAATATTAGGAACCCAAAAGCCGTATTTTATAAAAAGTTCTACATAGAAATATTTGCAACACCTAAAATAAACAGTAAATAAGCAAACACACAAGTCCATAAAAAGACAAAACAACACAAATGGATGGTTTATGAATTCTAAGAATACAATTAGCTGAAAAACAAGAAAATATTCAACCTCCTTAATACAGTGGTTTTTTTTTAATGTTTTATTTATTTTTGAGACAGGGAGAGACAGAGCATGAACAGGGGAGGGTCAGAGAGAGGGAGACACAGAATCTGAAACAGGCTCCAGGCTCTGAGCTGTCAGCACAGAGCCCGACGCGGGGCTCGAACTCACGGACCGCGAGATCATGACCTGAGCCGAAGTCGGCCGCTTAACTGACTGAGCCACCCAGGCGCCCCTTTAATACGGTGTTTTTAATTTACCACAACGGCTAAAATCTTAAAAATTTATAATATGCAGGGACAGAGGAGGGGAAATGTCCCATGTTAGCGAAATGGCAACTTTGGTAAAATTTTTGTGAGAGTAGTTTGGCAGAACTCAACAAAATTTAAAACACACATGACCATAGAGCGCCTGGGTGGCTCAGTCAGTTGGGCATCTGACCAGCTCAGGTCATGATCTCGCGGTCTGTGAGTTCGAGCCCCACATCAGGCTCTGTGCTGACAGCTGGGAGCCTGGAGCCTGCTTCGGATTCTGTGTCTCCCTCTCTCTCTGTTCTCCCCTGCTTGTGCTCTGTTACTCTGTCTCTCAAAAATAAATAAAGATTAAAGAAACCAATTTTTAAATGCACATGACCTAAGATAGGATCTAGAGATTCCACTTCCAGAACTTACTCTGCAGAAATATGTAAGTGTAGAAGGGGAAGGAGAAGAAATTTTACATGCACGTTATTTGGAAAAGCAAGAAGGCAAAGATAACCTACATTCTTCCAAGGGGGGGCGGAATGCCTACAAATTATGCCATATCCATACTTAGAACATTATGCAGCAATTAATAAACAAAAGAAAATAGGTCTGTACGCATGCACATGGAAGGATATCCATGACACATCACTAAGTGAAAAAAAAAAGCAAGTTACTGAGCAATGTATAATATTTCATTTTTGAGTTTAAAAAAAGGTAAAGTTCTATGATATATTCAATATGTAATAAAATGTTTAAAAGGATTTATATTAAAGTTGCTCTGAAAAAGAAAAAAATAAATAAAGCACCTCTGGAGAGTTACCATCCTTGAGGGAGGTGCTTATTTGGGAATGAGGTGAAAATGTGTTTTTTTCTGTACTGTATTACTTTTGTAACAATCAACTATAAACAGTGTAAGTCTTGCTTCTCAAACTGTAGTTTACAAAATCAATCACCTGAGAATCTGTTAGAAATTCAGAATCCTAAATCTCAATCCACATCTACTGAATCATTTCAACCAGACTCTCAAAGGTGCCTCCCACAGGTTTCTGAAGTGATACATATGCATAGTGAAGTTTGACAAGCACTGATACAAGCTACAGGAAGTTCTGAGAGTTCGTTATACTAACTCTAAAAGGTTTCATTTCCATTTCTCCTTAATTTTAATTAAATACTTGACTTCTTTTTAAGAAATTATCATGTAAAGGTGGTTGAGCATCTGACTTCAGCTCAGGTCATGACTTCATGGTTCGTGAGTTCGAGTCCCGCATCAGGCCGCTGCTGTCAGCGGGGTCTCCTTAAGATCCCCTGTCCCCCTGTCTGCCCCTCCCCCACTCATGCTCGCTCTCAAAAATGAATAAACATTTTGAAAAAAAGAAATTATTATATGTAATTCAGGTATAATTTTTCTTCTCTTAAAAGATATAGAAGTATGTTGAGAGCTTTATACTAAGAATCACTAAAAAGCTGCAATATAATTAATGCTTAATAAATGACATTCAACAGAATAAATTATTTATGTATCCAAAGTTCACACAGCACCATATACAAAATGGAAGAGTAGTATCTGTCACCAAAAGATGCTCTGGATTTTGATTATTCAGGATTTGATGAAGGGTGTAAAAACCACTAAATAGATATTCTGGGCAAAGGGGGAATTAATAAAAGGAATTGAGTGCTTGATTTGTAGATGGACTGAAGGAGTGGGCAGTACAAGAACGAGACCAGAATACTACACAACTGAGTCACAAGGAGCTCTTCCTGTACAAGCCACCAATGGAACCACTAAATTCAAGAATGGGAGATGATCCAAGGATTAGAAAGCTAGAATCAGGAAGTCATCATTACCACTGCCACGACTGACTCTACATACCCAAGAAGCCAGGTGATGTACAAAGCAAAACAGAGTCTATCTGCTGCCTTTGCCACAAATGCCTCTGGATAATGCAGAAGAATGGCCAACGCAATGCTACATTTCTGCTACTGCAAAAAAAATCTCATATCCTTACAATTGCAGGAAAAAAAAAAAAAAGGAAAGAGGAACAGCAGAAAAAAGAAATAGTTTTTGGCTTTCTAGCCCAACAGAGCACAAAAAGGTACTCCACAGAACTGAGGAAGACCATCACAGAATTCCCAAATGGCTTAAAAGCTGTATGCATTTAAAACAAATGTACAACTAAACAACACTAATCCTCAAAGTTTCCAGTTTCGAATATTTACTTTTAAGCTACCCTCCAAGAAGGAAGGTAAAAGACAAGAGTAAAATGTTGAAGGTCATGTTGTTAGGAGACTTTCCCATTGAAGATGCTGCTTGGAGATTACTTCAGCAAAAAGTTCACAATTTCACTCACTACCCTTGGACATTAATTAAAATAAAAATTTAACACTGACAAGTTTTGACCAACTACATAGAATTCTGTAGATCCATGACACTTAACTTGAAATTGTGCTGAGGTATGCATTTGAACTCCACATGTAATCCTGTTGCACCCAAACTTGCTAATGAATACATTTAGCCAACTACCATCAATAACATCTCAAATTTGGCTTTGCTGTTCTTCACCTGCCCTTGTACATGCATATTATGAAGGCAATTACTTCCTTCTATGTCATCTTAAATTTGGAGAGCCAAGACTTCACCTCTAGAGAATGTCAAGAGTTTAATCAAAATTTAGTAAAAGAAATAAAATGTTTCTATTAATAGAAGAAAGGATACTATCACTGTGTGTATCATTTGATTTATTCTGTATTCAACCCCAAACCAAAGTGGGGCATGTGATGGAAGGGATATATCTTATGTAAACAGTATAAACAATGTTAGGTAAAACTTGTATTTTACATCAGAAAAACAAACTGAAGGCTTTACATAGCACTATATGCTTTTAGCATCTAGTTGATGAACAGCCAAGTCACTTCCAACAAATATAACCCTAGTTTTAAACGTTTACCATTACATGAAGCCCCATTTAAGGCAAGATTTTCTTGGGTCTCAGTCTCCTAACTGAAGGGGAAAAAATCCCCATACTCTTTGAGAGGAAGAAAAATTCCTACAGATAAAAGGGTAAGAATTTAAAGGAAAGTCCAAGAACCAGGTAACTCCCAATTCCAAACTACCCTGGCATAACAGCTAATTTAAACCACAAATGAAAATTCTATATAGTCCACTTTATGTTACTTGACTATTTTTGCAGTAATTCAGAATTGTTAGAGAATTATTTAAGAATCCTCTTAGTTATCTATTCACACGTTCACCTCTGGGTTCCAATTGTCAAGCCCAAAGTATTAGCATTCTATACATAGCTACTGTGGCACCACTGAAAATATTCCACAAACACACAACCAAAACGTTTTGAGTGACTTCAATGTACCGCACTTAACACAACCACTAGCCATCTCCAAACTACCTGAAGATGACATACAAAATTGAATTCGTTCTGTTAAATGAACTGAATATTGTTAAGAAGTGTTGTATATAGTTTTATCTTCCTTTGGAGGCACTTCAAAAAAAAAAAAAAAAAAGATACACATTCCCAACTACTTCTTAAGAACAAATTTTAACAGTACATAATTTGAACTAGTACTTCCTCCTTTCTTATCATAGCAACTCAAAATACCTATTGATAAGTGGTAGGATTCTAACAATTCAGTTTCTTAATGACACTCCATGTATGTATAGATGGCATACAAAAATTTGTACAATATAAACACAAGTGAGATTCTCTGAAAACCATAGTGCTTATTTAACAAGTATGGGGGTTTTAATTTTTATCTCAGAAAGATCTTACTTAAAAAAAGCCACTGTAAATTTCTTTAAAGCTCAAGAAGTAGCCATAAATTCAAATGATCTTGAAATAGACACATACATACTCCTGTATCATTTAAAGAAAGTTTTATAACCAAGCTATAACAGGCCATGTACATCTCCAGTACATTTTCTTGCCAGTTATTCTCAAAAAACACAGGCTCAATGATTAACAATCATGACAAAAGGAACACATGGCATATACAACCGGAATCATCCGCTTTTCGTGAAGCTTATAATGAATACCTAGCCTAAGAACACTTCTACATATACTTGCTGAAAGGATTTTAGAGAATGAAGATCAGTGCTCACTGTGGCAGCACATATGTTAAAACTAAAACAATACAGAAATTAAATTAGCACAGCCCCTGTGCAAGGATGCCATGCAAATTCAGGAAGTGTTCCACATTTTTGTGTCAAAGAGTTGGGAGATCAATTAAGGAAGAATTTTCCTGATTGATTAAAAATAACTTGGTTATGCTCACCTACTCCTGCTAGAAGTTTACCCAGTATATTAACATAGTGCACAATAAAAACAAAAAAGCCAAATAAGTAATTAAATAATGACAGTATCACTAAATGTGGATCTTTAATAATGGGGTTGAACTGAATCACTGTTTAAGCATTTTTTAAATTTAGTGTTATGTGCATAGTTTTAAAAGTTAATTATAACCTCAAGGTTTAACAGTCCTCTCTGCCACATCTCAGTCAATACTGATTTCCAATCCTTTGAGGCAAGTATTTTAAATTCTTTTCACTGTTCCTTCTAGTACTTTTATCCCAAATAATACGCTTTCTCAGATAGTTACTATCTTTCTATTTTAGATATCATCTATCACAATGTTCATTGATGATGATTTTGCACTCTTACATGCACCTTCCCTCCAGTCTTTCTTGTGTAGTTTTATCATCATTTTTATTTAAGCCACTATCCATTGTTTTTAACAATCACCTAACAGGAATTCCAGAAAGAGAGGAGAGGGAAGAAAATTACCAAAGCAGTATTATAAGTTCATTTCTCAAAGCTTTAAAAGGACACAAATCTGAGGGTGCCTGAGTGGCTTGGTCAGTTAAGTGTCCAGCTCTTGATTTCGGCTCAGGTCATGATCTCATGTTGGTGAATTCGGGCAACTAGCCCATTTGGGATTCTCTCTCTGCCTCTCTCTGCCCCTCCTCCCACCCATGTGCATGCATTCTCTCTCAAAAAAAGTAAATAAACATTAAAATAAATAAAGGACACAAATCTTCCAGTTAAAAGGGTCCACTAAGGCCCAACACAATGAAGAGACTTGAAACAACCAAGAATAAAGAGAAAAGGCTGAAACTTAAAAAAAAAAAGTCATCAAGAAACGAGAACCAGACTGGTATTGGACTTATTAGCAACAGTAAGTGCAGAAGGCAGTTATCTTTCATCAACATTCAATCCAGACTTTTCCAGCTAGCCCATCTAGCAACCAAATTTGAAGACAAATTAAAGACACTATCAGGGCCACAATGAGTAACATCATAAAGTTACATGGGAGTTAAATTAAGGATGTAGCCCAGCAAAATGAGATTAAATCAAGAAAAGACACAAGTCTAAGAAAAAGGGTCCAATTCAAGAGTTAGTGGGAAGAGTTAGTGATTACAACAGCAGGATGGAGGACTCCAGAAGTGTAAATACAATCCAAATGACCTTGATATCAGAAGCATTGTTCTCGGGGAAGGTCCAGAGTATTTGGCATTAAGCCTGTTTAAAAAAAAAAAAAAAAAAAAGCATAATAATCGTAATACACTATTTGGGCTGTCATAAAAACAAACACTGTTCAATAGTGTAATTTTTTTTTAAATTTTGAGAGAGAGCAAGAGCGAGGGGAGGGACAGAGAGAGAGAGAGAGAGAGAGAGAGAGAGAGAGAGAGAGAGAGAATCCCAAGCAGGCTCTGCACTGACAGCGCAAGGCTCAATCTCATGACCCTGGGATCATGGTCTGAATGGAAACCAAGAGTGGGACCCAACTGAGCCACCCAGGCACCCCTCATCACGAGTTCTTAATATACAATTGTTACCTTGGCTCTTTTCTCCAACTTGTGATTTAAAAAAAGTCATTTTGTTTTGTGATCATAGTCAAGTCTTAATTTGCTCATAGCTTGATTTATTTTTTCTTGAAGTGACACTTGATGGGGCGCTTGGGTGGCTCAGTCAGTTAAGCGTCCAACTCTTGGTTTTGGCTTAGGTTATTATCCCAGGGTCAGGGGATTGAGCCCTGCATCAGGCTCTGTCTGCACTGACAGCATGAAGCCTGCTTGGGATTCTCTCTCTGCCCATCCCTCACTTGCACTCTCTCTCAAAATAAATAAACATTAAATTAAAAGACAGTTCAGAGAAATGTTAAATTAAAACCAATAATATTTTATCAGACTAATGAAAAATTTAAAGATTCTTAATATACCGTGTCAGCAAAAGAGCAAAGAAAATGACAGTTCACACACTACTGGTTAAAAGATAAACTCAATAACCTTTGAAAACATTCCATCTTATTTATAAAAACTATGAATATCTATACCCAAAGTCCAACAAACCCACTTTGAAGGTTAGGTTAGGTCAAGAAAGTAAAAGGAAGGGAATGATAGGAAGAAGACGCACAATACGAGTGAACAAAATGCCCAACAATAAGAAAAAAGATAAACTGATATGTCCCTATTAGAAAATACTGTACAATTTTTAAATCCACAGTAATACTGAAGGAAAAAATAGCAACTTGCAGAATAAACTAAACTGGAGCAGGAAGCAGGAAAGAACACCAATATAACATTATTTTTCTTCTAAAATAAAATACATTTCAACTTTGGATTCGTGTTTATTGACATAAGAACACTATTTGAATTTTTTTTAATGTTTTTATTTTTATTTTTTTGAGAGCGAGCGAGAGAGAGTGTGAGCAGGGGGGCAGAGAGAGAAGTGGACACAGAATTCGAAGCAGGCTCCAGGCTCTGAGCTGTCAGCACAGAGCCCAATGCGGGGCTTGAACTCATGAACTGCGAGATCATGACCTGAGCCGAAGTCAGAGCCCAAAACGCTATTAAAAAAAAAAAAAAACAAAAAAAATCAAATCTTAGCAATGATCTAGATCCAGTTAAATAGTTCCCATCTTCACACCCTTACTAACAATCCCTTTCAAAGAAGACATTAATAACCAACATGCATCTTAAAAGGGGAAAAGCAATCCCTATCAAAATAACACCAGCATTCTTCACAGAGCTAGAGCAAACAATCCTAAAATTTGTATGGAACCAGAAAAGACCCCGAATAGCCAAAGCAATCTTGAAAAAGAAAACCAAAGCTGAAGGCATCACAATCCCCGACTTCAAGACATATTACAAAGCTGTAATGATCAACACAGTATGTTACCGGCATAAAAACAGACACTCAATAGAACCCAGAAATAGACCCACAAACATGTAGCCAATTAATCTCTGACAAAGCAGGAAAGAATATCCAGTGGAATAAAGACAGTCTCTTCAGCAAACGGTGCTGGGAAAACTGGACAGCAACATGCAGAAAAATGAACCTGGACCACTTTCTTACACCATACACAAAAACTCAAAATGGATGAGAGACCTAAATGTAAGAAAGGATGGGGCACCTGGGTGGCAAAGTCGGCTGGGCATTTGACTTTGGCTCAGGTCATGATCTCATGGTTCATGAGTTGGAGCCCCGCATCAGCTATCAGCACAGAGCCTGGAGCCTGCTTGGGATTCTGTGTCTCCCTCTCTTTCTCTGCCCTTCCTTGCTTGTGCTCTCTTTCTCTCTCTCTCTCTCTCAAAAATAAATAAACATTTAAAAAATTAAAAAAACAAAAACAAAGTAGGAAAGGAAGCCATCAAAATCCTAGAGGAGAAAGCAGGCAAAAACCTCTGACTTTGGCCTCAGCAACTTTTTACTCAACATATCTCCAGAGGCAAGGGAAACAGGAGCAAAAATAAACTATTGGGGCCTCCTCAAAATAAAAACCTTCTGCACAGTGAAGGAAATGATCAGCAAAACTAAAAGGCAACCAACGGAATGGGAGAAGATACTTGCAAACGACATATCAGACAAGGGTTAGTATCCAAAATCTATAAAGAACTTATCAAACTCACCCAAAAAACAAATAATCCAGTGAAGAAATGGGCAAAAGACATGAATAGACACTTCTCAAAAGAAGACATCCAGATGGCTACTGACACGTGAAAAAATGCTCAACATCACTCATAAGGTAAATACAGATCAAAACCATGATGAGATACCACCTCACACCTGTCAGAATGGCTAACATTAACAACTCAGGCAACAACAGATGTTGGCGAGGATGCGGAGAAAGTGGATCTCTTTTGCACTGCTGGTGGGAATGCAACTGGTACAACCACTCTGGAAAACAGTATGGAGGTTCCTCAAAAAATTAAAAATAGAACTACCCTATGACCCAGCAATTGCACTAGCAGATATTTATCCAAGGGATACAGGTATGCTGTTTTGAAGGGGCACATGCAACCCAACATTTATAGCAATGCTATCGACAATAGCCAAAGTATGGAAAGAGCCCAAATGCCCATTGACTGATGAATGGATAAAGAAGATGTGGTATATATATACAATAGAGTATTACTCATCAATCAAACAGAATGAAATCTTGCCATTTCCAACTATGTGGATGGAACTAGAGGGTATTATGCTAAGCAAAATTAGAGAAAGACAAATATTATATGACTTCACTCATACGAGGAATTCACTCATACTAAATTTAAGATACTAAACAGACGAACCTAAGGGAAGAGAAGCAAAAATAATATAAAAACAGGGAGGGGGACAAAAACGTAAGAGACTCTTAAATATAGAGAACAAACAGAGGGTTGGTGGAGGGGTTGTGGGAGGGGGGATGGGCTAAATTGGTAAGGGCATTAAGGAATCTACTCCTGAAATCACTGTTGCACTATATGCTAACTTGGATGTAAATTTAAAAATTAATTAAAGAAATAAATAAAAGGGGAAAAAAACTAAAAACTAGAAATTACTTTTGAAATGTCAACAGTGGCAGAGCCAGAATTAGAATGACCCTAGTTTGCTTTACATTAGTTTGCTTTATATTAATCCAGATTTGACAGTTTTAAAGAAATTATAGGCTCGTGACAAATATTCATTTTAATATTGCCATACAAGGTAAGCAATGATTTATGTTCTCTTTAGACTGTGAAATACATAAAATACATTTGGAAGAAAGGGCTAAGTATGGAATAAGAGAGTAAAAAAGTTAACTAAAAAGGATTCCAAGACCAAAAAAAGAGCCATCTTAAATACCAAAACATCTTATTTCAACACAATTGATTCAAAAAACCTCTACTATGGTATACCATGAAACTTTGAAATACATTTCCACATTTAAGAGAATGCAGACTAGTTCTCCTCAATATAATATATAGTTTATTAAGTAACTACTAACCTCAGCCTTTTGGGCCAGAATTTAGGCAGCAGATACTTAAGATCTTAGGTTTTATAGTCATTTTGAAAATTCAGCAATCTTCATTGAAAACCAGATACAAACCTGTATCTGCCTTTTCATTCGGGAAGCCTTAAAAAGCACTGTATTAACCTATTTAGAAAAACAGAGCCCCTTCCTTTTAGAAGTATATCCACAAAGAAAATGATGCACATATCTGTATCATGCAGCTAACCCTACAATCTTACTTTGTCAGCCAATACTAGGGTAATATAAAGAAGCAACCTAATACTTTACCTTCGATGTAAGCTTTCCATTTCTCTTTCTTCAAACATTTGCATTATATTGCCTGAGTTCTTAAAATTTTCCTGTGATTTTGTCTTGGAATTCAGTATAAAAAACACTGTTGCTCTCTCATTCTAATATAGCATTTAAAAAAAGAAAGCCAGGTACTGGTATTGTAATTGCTATCATTTTACAAGCAAATGGATACAAATATCTAAGCAAATGGTACAAACATTTAAATAGAAATGTTTAAACTTCCTTCCAGAAGTTAAGCCTGGAAGATTCAAATTATTTCCATCAAAATATTCCAGAATCAGATATATAAATATTAATGTATATTTTATACATATACACACATGGCCAGATCAATCTAGCTTTCCTCCTTTTCCTCCCAGTTTTACAAATGGGTCCTCTGTCATCATAGTTTCTGAAAATTAACCAACCAGGCCCATGAAGCAAGCAAACAGCATGAATACCCTCCATGTAATCATTTCTTCTATTATTTAGCATTAAAAAAAAAAAAAAAAAGACAACGGCACACACCAATTTACTATTGCCTAAGTGCCGAGTAAGCTTCTGGTTTAAAAAACACAAAACTGTACCCTTTATAAATGGATATATCAAGTCTGTCATGTCAGAACAGGCTTGTCCTCAAGAGGCTTGTCCTCAAGATTTACAGGATAAATGGTAGGCCCTTAAAATAATGAGGTACTATACTTGCTGCCAAGTGTGCTTGCACATATGTGTATTTAATGGTCCTTTAATGACTTGTCTTTGGAATGATTCTGTCCTACCTTTGCTGCTGCAGCCCGCCTGTCCTTTGCATCACTGAATTCATACTTCTGGAAGTACCCAATATGCACTGTAACAGACAGATGGACAGATCAATGGGCCACAGCGGCAAAGGCCAGATAGACAGACTTGATAAAAATTAAAATCAAGGTATATAAAGGGAAGGGGGAAACCAGAAGAAAATATATCTATCTATATTCTATAAGCAAAATGCCTGAACTTCAGGTCTACAGTCCTCCCAAACACATACCCAAATAAACTAAATTTTTATTTCTTTTCTTTCAAGTAGAAATAGTACCACTGCAGTAATCAGTATTTTTAATACCATTAACAGTTACAGATATGGCAAGCACTTCTGTAACTATGCCACACAATTTCTTCACAGGCTACTCTTTAATACACAAATTATCACATCCAAAGACATTTTATACCAAAATTAATATGGCAATTATTACATGTAGAAAATTTCTCTAATACCAAAGTCTACTAGAATCACAAAATAAAACTAATATTTCAGCATTTTACCATTCTATCTTTCCCTGTCTTCCTATGTAAAAATGGTTGCTAACACCACATCTAGATAACTTTGGGTGCTTAAAAGAATATATGATAGTGTCATTTAGGCCAATTACCAAGATTTGGTAAAACATTTATATACAAAACTACCATCAGTATCTTTAAAATCTATGTAGAGTCCTTCGGTTACTTCAAATCCATTCAAACAAGTATTCACACTTCAAGAAGTTTCTAAAAGTTATTTTTTAAAACACACCTTAATATCCCAAAATGCTAGCTTGCTTAAGTAACCTTCATTAAAAGCTTAGATCCAGAGGTGCCTGGGTGGCTGTTAGTTAGGTGTCCAACTTGATTTTGGCTGTCATGATCTCACAGTTTCTTCATAAGTTCGAGCCCCACAATGGGCTCTGTGCTGACAATGTGGAGCCTGCTTGGGATTCTCCCTCTCTTTGTGCCCCTCCCCTGCTCGTGCTCTCTCTGTCTCTCTCAAAATAAATCAATATGCTTGAAAATAAAATAAAACAAAATAAAATAAAATAAAAGTTTAGAGATCCATGTAAAAAGCCATTTTAATTTAATCAGACATTTTATTTTGTATACATCTAAAATAACATGGATCCATTCTCCATGTTTAACAAAGACTGAAGAAAGACACTTCCCATTTTCTTTTTTTTTTTTTTTTTTTAATTTTAACGTTTATTTATTTTTGAGACAGAGAGAGACAGAACATGAACGGGGGAGGGTCAGAGAGAGAGGGAGACACAGAATCTGAAACAGGCTCCAGGCTCTGAGCGGTCAGCACAGAGCCCGACACGGGGCTCGAACTCACGGACTGTGAGATCGTGACCTGAGCCGAAGTCGGCCACTTAACCGACTGAGCCACCCAGGCGCCCCAACACTTCCCATTTTCAATGGGTCTAACCATTTATACAATTCTTACTGTAACCTCTCAAAAAAATAACCAGGTAATTAAACATGATAATCAAATGTAATGCATGATCTTATACTGGAAGAAGAGAAGTTATAAAATGACATACTGGACAACTGCAGAAATGTCAAAGTGGTGTGTGTATTATTAATATTTTCTAGGGTAACATTATTCAGATATAATTCACACACCACTTTGAAAATTTACTTTCAAAGTGTATAATTCAGTAGTTTTGATTATATTCAGAGTTGTGACACACAGTTCTATCAGCCATTAATTTTAGAACATTTCATCACCCCAAAAAGAAACGTCATACCTGGTAGCAGCCACTCCCCATACCTCACTCCCTTCCCCAACAGAGCCTCTGACAACCACTCATCTTTTTGTCTCTGTGGATTTACCTATTTGGGATGTTTTATAAAAATGGCATCATAAAGTATGAGGCCTGTTGTGACGTTAATTTTTTCATTTTGGGGCTCATGGGTGGCTCAGTCGATTTAAGTGTCCAATTTTGGCTCAGGTCATGATCTCGCAGTCTGTGAGTTCAAGCCACGCACTGAGCTGACAGGATGGAGCCTGGAGTCTGCTTCAGATTCTGTGTCTCCCTCTCTCTCTGCGCCTCCCCCACCCCTGCTCAAAAATAAACATTAAAAAAAAAAAGGGTTTTAAATTTTTTTTTTCCATTTACTTTGCTTATCTAGGAAAGTCAACAAGCTGAGAGCTTACCATGGACATCAAATAAGTCTGTTTTATTGAGGGAATGGAGAGGAACAATTAATCTGGAAGTCAGTTAAATGAAGGCTGCTTAAAGCTTCAACTACACTATTTTTCAACTACTCATTTTACAGGTAAGGAAAGAGCATCTATTAAAATAAATGACACCACGTTATACAACTGATAAAAAGCAAAGCTGGACCTGAACTTAGGTCTATATATGATACCAAAGACTTAACCACTAGCTCTTTTGTCCTGTTATAAAATTTACCAATTCCTACTGATTCCACACCCTAATTCCTTGAATGTCTATTTCAACCTTGCTAACCACATCATATATTTCTTGCTCAAACTATTTTTAATTTTTAAAAATGTTTTATTATTATTTATTTTTGAGAGATAGAGCACAAGCAGGAGGGGGGCAGAGAGAGAGGGAGACACAGAATCTGAAGCAGGCTCCAGGCTCTGAGCTGTCAGCACAGAGCCTGACATGGGGCTGGAACTCACAAACCGCAAGATCTTGACCTGAGCTGAAGTCAACCTGAACTGAAGTGGTCGCTCAACCAACTGAGCAACCCAGGCACCCCTCTTGCACAAATTATTGAAATAGACTTCTCACTGCTCTCCTTGCTTCCTAATCTCATCCTGTTCTCATTTATTCCCTATACTGCCAAAGTGGTCTTTCTACACACTAATCCCACATTAATTTGTTTTGCCAGGTCCTAGGGGATAAATGCATCTCATTTAGAACTATGCTAAAGCCCTTCATAAATTGCCTACCTGTCTAGCCCAGCTCCTACCACACTCCTTCCCATACCATACCATTAACAGCTTCTGCCTTTGCACATTCTACTCCTTCTATTCCTCTGGCTGGAATGCCTTCTCCAATCCCATCCACCTAGTGAGCTACTACTATTCATTTTGCAAAATCTAGCTTTAGATCATTTTCCACCAGCATTAGTCCTTACCAGGACTTAACCAGAAAAAAGCATTAAACAAACATTCCTTCTCTGACCTTGTATGTCAGTGATATGCTGCACACATCACTGTATTGTAACTTATTTATACATGCCTCTTTAAAAAGTTGCCCAGGGGCACCTGGGTGGCTCAGTCAGTTAAGCATCCGACTTCGGCTCAGGTCATGATCTCATGGTCCGTGAATTCAAGCCCCGCATCGGGCTCTGTGCTGACAGCTCAGAGCCTGGAGCCCGCTTTGAATTCTGTGTCCCTGCCTCCCTCTGCCACTCCCCCCAGTCATGCCCTGTCTCTCAGAAGTAAAGAAATGTTAAAAAAAAAAAAAATTTTTTTTAATAAAATAAAATAAAAAGTTGCCCAGTATTTGTATTCCCCCAGCACAGCTTAGCAGCTAAAGAAATATCAGTTGGTAAAAAATCAAGTACTCAATTTATATAATGTTCTAAATTAACTGAAGCATTATTTTGAAGAACCCATTAACCTCAGAGAATATGCAATGGGAAAAAGACAGCCTCTTCAACAAATGGTGTTGGGAGAGCTGGAAGGCTACATTCAAAATATTGACCACTGGCTTACATCATACACAACAAAGATAAATTTATAATGGATTAAGGACCTAAATGTGAGATCTGGAACCATAAAAATCCTACAACAGAACACAGGCAGTAATTTCTCTAATCTGGGATGTAGCAACTTTATTCTAGATATGTCTCCTAAAGCAAGAGAAATAAAAGCAAAAATAAACTATTGGGACTACATCAAAATATAAAGTTTCTGTACAGCAAAAGAAGGAAACAAAACTAAAAGACAACCTACTGAATGGGAGAAAATATCTGCAAAGGACGTATCCTATAAAGGGTTAACATCCAAAATATGTAAAGAACTTATATAACTCAACACTCAGAAACCAAATAATCCAATTAAAAATAGGCAGAAGACATGAACAGACATTTCTCTAAAAGAATCTAGATGGCCAACAGACACAGGAAAAGATGTTCAACCCAATTCACTATCAGGGAAATGCAAATCAAAATACAATGAGATATCACCTCACACTTGTCAAAATGGCTAAAATCAAAACCACAACAACTGGTGTTGGAGAGGATGTGGAGAAATAGGAACCCTCGTGTACTACTGGTAGGAGTGCAAACTGGTGCAGCCACTCTGGAGAACAGTACGGAGGTTCCTAAAAAGTTAAAAATAGAACGACCTTATGGTCCAGTAATCACACTACTGGATATATATCCCCAAAATACAAAAATACTCAAAGAGATACATGCAATCCCTATGTTTACTGCAGCATTATTTACAACAGCCAGATTACGGAAGCAGTCCAAGTGTCCTCTGATAGATGAACGAATAAAGATGTGGTATATAATACACAATGGAATATTATTCAGCCATAAAAAAGAATTAAATCTGGCCATTTGCAACATGGATGGAGCTAGAGAGTATAAAGCTAAGTGAAATAAGCCAGTCAGAGAAAGAAAAATAACATATGGTTTCACTCATGCATAATTTAAGAAACAAAACAAAAAAGGAAAAGCAAAGGAAAAAAATTTTAAAAAGGAGAGCGAGATAAACCAAAAAATAAACCCTTAACTACAGAGAACAGACTGATGATACCAGAGGGGAAGTGGAGACATGGGCAAAATAGGTGATGGAGATTAAGAGTACACTTGTCATGATGAGCACTGAGTAATGTATAGAATTGTTGAATCACTATATTGTACACCTGAAACTAACATAACACTGTACGTTAACTATACTGAAATTAAAATAAAAAACTTAATAAAAAAAATTTTAAAGTACATGTGTGAGGCCGTTAGCAGGCAAGAAACACGTAGGCATTCCTGAAAAATTTGTTCTCAGCACCCAGAATTCCTTCCTACCCACTCCAATCCCATAATTTAGAAAAACAACTGCCCCTACTCCCAAATATCCTAGGGTTCTGAAGGCATTTTAATTGAGCAATGACCTTAAAAGACACAGTGGCAAAAACGTGAAGGTCCAATCCCAGACTGGATGAACTTTTTCCTTAGCTTATGGCTGTGTCCACATCCTTATCATACCCGAACTGTGGTTCTTCAACTTTTATCATAATACAGTAATTTGGAACAACAGTTTCATCTACATGGCTGATATCACACTATAGAAATGAGTAGTTCTGACCAAAAGCCTTGCTTCTGGTGGTGCTAATTCTTTCTTAAAGCAATTGTAGGCAGCCCTCCCCCAATCAACATGGGGTAGCTAGAGCACAGAAAGCCTCCCTGGGAAGTAAGGCAGACCTAGAGAGACTCCTTTTTTATCTCTCTTCAAAGATTTGTTAGTATACACTGCAATTGTTCCGCTCTGACACACAAACAAGTGAGCTAGAAAAAAAAAAAGGTGTCAAATCTTTGACATTCTGGTTTAATAAAAATTAAACTGATTAGATTCACTCATTAAACAAATAACTATACAATCACAATCAAAAGTACTCTACAATTGTAGGAATTTATTTTTTTTTTATTTTTTTTTCAACGTTTTTATTTATTTTTCGGACAGAGAGAGACAGAGCATGTACGGGGGAGGGGCAGAGAGAGAGGGAGACACAGAATCGGAAACAGGCTCCAGGCTCCGAGCCATCAGCCCAGAGCCTGACGCGGGGCTCGAACTCACGGACCGTGAGATCCACAAACACACACAAACACACACACACACACACACCTCTTAAAAGAAAAAGAAAAAAAAGAATGTGGACTTGTTCCAACCTGGAGACAGAGAAAGTGAATATTCAGGAGGAAAGCATTGTATCCTCCTACTTCATTTTATTACCAAAAAAGATGGGCAGGAGATGAGCTTTTACCCTGTTTCAGTTTTCACAGGCTTTTGCAGGTCTAAATATTCCAAAGTGCTTACTACAAGAGATGCCATAGAATACACAGTGCATTTTTATGTTCCTAAATTAATAAAACAACTTTGTAGACAGGAAAAAAAAAAACATTTAGGGTCTCAAAAGGAGGATAAAAATCAAGTTAGGAGAAAGGTAGAGGTTCTACTTTTAAGAGAAAAGTATTAGTAAGAATGAAGATATTAATTAAAGTGATCACTTCTGAGGGAGGGAATCAGGTAGTGAACACATTAAGGTAGGAGAGTTTTTACTTTTTGAATTTTGAGCCAAGAAAATACATGCATAGTCAAACAATTTTTTTTAATCCTAAAAAATGTCTTATCAACAGTCTTAGAATACTGAGGTTTAAATCTTATTTTTATTTTTTTAAGGTTTATTTATTTTTGAGAGAGAGACAGAGTATGAGCGGGGAAGATGCAGAAAGAGAGGGAGACACAGAATCTGAAGCAGGCTCCAGGTTCTGAGCTGCCAGCACAGAACCCAACGTGGGGCTTGAACCCCTGAGCTGTGAGATCATGACCTGAGCCAAAACTGGATGCTTAACCGACAGAGCCACCCGGGTGCCCCTAAATTTTTTTTAAATCAAAGGTTATAAAGAGGAGAGTTCAATTATATTGACCTCAGCATGCAACTTATTTCTATATTATGTGTTGGTTACACAGAATGAAGAAAATCTGGATTCACAGTAAGTTTGCACTGCAGTTTCAGGATACTCTTCATTTTAACAGACCCAGAAGCTTAAAAAAGGTAGTTGAAAACATTTTATTCAGAGCTAACTAGTTAACACTGTCTAGCAACTGCCTTTATTTTTATAAATGCAGAGTCCAAGGAAATATATAGAACATAAAACTATTAGTAACATCGTAACATAAAGATAAATTACCTATTGTTACTGCAAAACCTTCCAATGCCTGCAATGAGGATGTAAATAAACAGATCTGCCTTTGCCTTCTCTGGCATTTATTTAACTGAACAGGGTGCACATGTGCTGCTGTAGTGTTCCACCTTATGTAACTTTGCTTGAGCAGACACCCACAAATCTGAATCCAAAATACCAGTGAATAATTTTCCTAATCAACAATCCATAAGAAGTAAAGCAAAAGCCTTATATCTGGATTCTACATCCCTCCAAAAAAATGTTAGCCTGGATATAGTTTAATGCATTGGTAGTCTCCGATGTTAAATCAGTCTTTAATAAAACGGCCATCAGGAAGAAGAGTTATAAGCAGGTAGGTTCAAGCAAAAAAAAAAAAAAAAAAAAAAAAAAAAAAGCTACAGACAGATATTAATATATGGAAAAAGTCAAGAGACACGTGGGTAGCTGACACGGTTGGGTGTCCAACTCTTGATTTCAGGTCAGGTCATGATCTCGCGGTTCATGGGATGGAGCCTGGTGTTGGGCTCTGCACTGACATATGGAGCCTGCTTCAGATTCTCTCTCCCCCTCTTGTTTCAGGCCATCCCCTGCTAGCGCACATGCACTCTCTCGCTCTCAAAATAAATGAACATAAAAAAAAATATATATATATATGGAAAAAGCTGAAAACACAGCTGTTCATATATGAAATGCACTCACTTCTAGAAGTGGTTGTGAGGGTTTAAGTCACTGTAAGAATAGTCTCAGGGACTATTTAACAGGGAGCTAGTACTTAATAAGTGGTTGGCCAAAACAACCTTTAAGATCCCTTTTTATCTTTGTTAATCTGACTCTGTGTGAATCAAAAACAGTGATTAGGTAAGTTTACTGCCACCCTTAATTCTTTAGCTGTTGTTTATTTGTCCTAATTTCATTCCTAAGGATGAGTAGATCTTTGTGAATTTTAAAGTCCTATTTTCACCCTTTTATCTTCACAGTAGGATGGAACGCAACATTATAAATCAATCTCCAGGCACTGCCATATATTCCAAGGACCCAGCTCTAACTATATTAATGCAATATGAGTTGAGATGATTACAAAAAAAGATAAAATATTTAGCTCCAATGGAATTGAATTACTACATTTAAAAAGCTAAGCTGGTGAATAAAATTATATACATACCTTTCTTCCCACATTAATTAACAATCTGAGGCCTACTTAAGTTTTCATTTCATAAGAACTGAAGTGATGAACAGTAAGTTGAAAGATAAAGACATTTCCTTACATAGCAGTTTAAATGGGGTCAGTAATAAGCTCCTCTGAGAACTTCACAAAAGAACTATCTTATTATTGATCAAAATGAGTTGAGTCAGCTATTTTCCGGTTAAACATATCAAGCACTTGTTATCCTGTGAATCTGTAACAATTTCACAATATTATTCTTCCAAAATTTCTTGGTGCTTCTATCACAAGGAGAATGTTGTTAGGCTTTGCAGACCACTGGTCTTAGTTTGTAATTTCATACATAAATCAAGAACACAATTTTGCACAGTATAAATGCATTCTATAACGTAGGTCAAGTAGTGGAATTATTATTCAATGTTAAAACTTCGTGTTTCTAAATGTTTACACTGGGCTACAAGATAGTAAATATTGTAATAGCGATTCTGACTTGAAATTTTCTTGAGGATGGTACATTTGTAGGTTGTAAAGTTTAAAGGGGGAATGTGGTATACTTCTGACTCTGTCTGACTCTTGTTTATTATTTATTTGGATTCATAGGCCATAGCAATGAAGTCTTAAGCCAGAGCCCACTGACTCAGTCTGTACAAGTCAGTCTCCTGGGGCACAGAGCTAGATGGAGAAAAGTATAGTGGATCTAGAAAGACAAACAGAAAATATCCAGCACACAAGACAGTAACATTCACATGTTTTACATTTATACCTGTTTTACATTTAATCATACAAAATTCTTAAATAGTAAGTTCCAACCCCAACTATGAAGACCTTGGCAAGTTATTAAATTCCTCTAAAGTCTCAATTTTCTTATCCATAAAATAGTAAAAATACCATCTACTTCAGAGAACAGTTGTGATGACTAACATTCTCTAAACCAGTAAAGAACAAAAATTGGAAAGCATATTAGAGAATGAGAAAAGAGCTAATTCAGTGATGTCAAGAGGAATGTGAACTGACAAACAAAAAAAAACAGGTATAGTACCAAGACTAATTTTTATCAAATAATAAAACCAGTAAGAAAACTCATTCATATTTAATTTTGACTTTTCAATCAATGTTTATCAGCTATGTTCCAGGATCTGTGCTGGTCAATGGCAATGTCAAAATTAATACACTGATCCTACCCTCAAGGATTGCAGATCTATTTAA
Organism: Acinonyx jubatus; assembly: GCF_027475565.1. Lineage (NCBI taxonomy): Eukaryota > Metazoa > Chordata > Mammalia > Carnivora > Felidae > Acinonyx > Acinonyx jubatus. The sequence continues at coordinate 32,750,275 of NC_069386.1, forward strand.
TACAAGGACAGATCAGAGATAAGACCTTTTTAAAAAACAGTATGTACAAAATTTTGAGACCCACTCACAGGTAAGGATTCATAGAAGAAAGGACATTTAAAGTGGGTCTTAAATGGGGCGCCTGGGTGGCTCAGTCGGTTTAGCATCTGATTTCAGCTCAGGTCATGATCTCATGGTTCATGAGTTCGAGCTCCACCATCAGGCTCTGTGCTGACAGCTCAGAGTCTGGAGCCTGCTTCGGATCTGTGGTCTCCCTCTCTCTCTGCCCTTCCCCCATTCATGCTTGCGCTCTCTCTCTCTCTCTCTCTCTCTCAAAAATAAACATTTAAAAATAAATAAGTAAGTAATAAAGTGGGTCTTAATGTATGAAAGAATTTATCAGGGAAAAGCAATAGAAGCAAAGAAAAAAGCCTTACCAAGGCAAAGAGACAAACTTCACAGGAAATATCATTACTTTGCTATGCCAAGATGAGTGTGAAGAAATGGCAGATAAGGTACATGGGGGCTGAATTATGAAAAGCATGATCTACCATGCCAAAGAATCTCATATCATCATATTATGTGTCCTCTTGTAACCTAGTCATTGCGACCTGTCGGCTAAGGGCTAAGCATTATTTCCTATCCCATTTCCACCCCGTTGCTTATCACAAATAATAAAGATTTAGTATACTTTCTCAGGCTATAAACTTAGGACAAGTATGAACATTTTTGACACTGTCATAAACTGAAAAGAATGAACACCCTATAAAAAAAAAGGAAACATGCAGCATTCCTGGAGGAATCTGTAGGGACCATAAAATTATCACAAGGCCACACTTTCCATCAATATCACCCTTTTCATGTTCTTTTGATTTTTTTAATTTTGCCAATGAGAGAGGCTTCTAATAACTTCTAATAGCTATAACAAGACTCTACGTGTCCACAGAGAAGTCAATATTTTGCTTCTTTCCTAAAAACCAACAAATCTCTTTGGAAGGCAGGGCTTTCCTTCACCAAGCAGCAAAGATGGGGCAACACACAACAGAAGTGAAACACAGCAGGGTTCACCGGTATAAAAACAATACTTCGAAAGACAAACTGGTAAACTGTAGCATTTCTAGGTAATGGCAATACACTAAGATCCTCAACTTTGAAAACAAGGCCAGGGCAAGTCCAGAAACAGAAAATAATTAGGATCAGGCTACAGATGGATAAAAGTGAACATGAAGAGTCCTGAGTTATTATCTTTACAATCAAGTACGTATTTACCTGTCTGCCCTTCCTAGATTAGGAACCCTGGAAAGGAATGTTCTCCACTCATCTTTATATACCTACTGCCAAGCACACGTACTGAGGGAGGCATATAGATGTAAAAGGTAAGTACAGATTTGGCAGAACATGGTGACAGGAAGCTGTATAGTAGTTTCAGGAATAGTAAAATCTAAGAACAAGTTCAAGATAGTGGCATTGGAGCAGATGGAAAGGAGGCTTTGGTCTTTTAGCTTCCTATCTTGAAAGAATTCACACTAATGATGTTTTGCCACTTGTACCTGCATTTCGTAACTGGAAAAGAACTTTGGAAATCATCAAATCCAAATCTTTTCTTTTACAGGGGCAGATTCAGAGTAGGGCCTGATTTAGTCTAAGGTCACACAGTAGTATATACAGGATGAGACTCTAGTCCTAGATCATAAAGTAGAAGAGTTTTATGAAATGTGAATTAAACAGACAAAATGATTGTTATGTACTTAAGAGTTTTATAAATACTTGTTGTCTCACATATGGAAGAAGATTTTAAATACTGATTTTGGTAAATCTACTGTATTATACAAAAGAAGGCTGGCTGCTCTATACCCAGTTTGGAGGGCTTTCAAGTCTACTTTTAATTACTCATTAAATGTAACTTTTTTTTTTCTTAATTCTCATGATCCTGGAACTAAAATCTAGCCTTATAGCCATATCCCTGTATCTTATCCTTCCTGTCTTCCACATGGTATCTGTGGTAACTAGCCTCCAAGATGGCCTCAAATGATCTTTATGTCCTGCTATTTGTTCAGACCCCTCCCACACTGGGTTCTAAGGCTAGATCATAGAAGACTTACAGTATCTGTCTTGCTACTTTGATTACTTGTTCTGAAAGAGTGATCATAAGTAGCCCTATAGAGAGGCCCGTGTATAAAGAACTGAGACCTCCTACCAATAGTCAGTGAATAAGCCATCTTGAAAGCACTTCTTCAGCACAAACCAAGCCTGAAGCCTCAGCTGACAAGATGATTACAACCTCATTAGAGACCCTGAGCCAGACCATCCAGTTAAGCAACTCAAAACTATCAGATAATAAATGTTTGGGGTAATTTGTTATACAGCAATTGATAACTAATATAAGTGACTCATCTAAAATCAATTAGCTATAATGAAAAATCATTAAAATTTTTTTAATGTTTATTTTTGAGAGAGAGAGAGAGAGAGAGAGAGAGAGACAGAATGGGGGAGGGGCAGAGAGTGCAAGAGAGAGACACAGAATCTGAAGCAGGCTCCAGGCTCTGAGCTATCAGCACAGAGCCCGACGACACGGGGCTCAAACTCAGGAACCGTGAGATCATAACCTGAGCCGAAGTCAGATGCTTAACCGACTGAGCCACCCAGGTGCCCCTGAAAAATCATTTTAGTATTGTAAAGTTTTACTACACAAAACAAAGAAAAGAGACTACAAGAATTTGGCTCGAAATATCCAACTAAAATCTGAAAAAAGTTTAGTAGAGCACAAAGTTAAGACCCAGTTTCAACGGCCTCTACCAGTCTGACAGAAACCCATTTCTCAGCTTAACTTCGAACTACTCATCTGTATAATGGAAATAATACCATTTCCCTGGGATTTGTAACAAATTAATACAGGTGAAAACACCTAATATATTCTACAAATATCAGCTGTTACCACTTTTGTCTGTGAGTCTCCTCTTACATAAAAACTAGTAAGTTAGATCTTTTTTCCATCCCATTCTGTTACTTTCCCAAATCTCAGATTCCTTACTCTAATCTTTAAACTGTCGTACTTTCTGGCTGGAATCCAAATTCAAAGTGCATTCTGCAGTCCACAAAGTGGCTGCTTGCTCCCATGGAATGCATGCTTCAAAAATCCTCAAGACAGGGGCACCTGGGTGGCTCAGTCAGTTAAGCATCTGACGTCAGCTCAGGCCATGATGTACCCATGAGTTCAAGCCCCACGTCAGGCTCTGTGCTGACAGCTCAGAGCCTGGAGCCTACTCTGATTCTGTGTCTTCCTCTTTCTCTGTCAATCTCCTGCTCGTGATCGGTTTGCCTCTCAAAAATAAATAAACGTTAAAAAAAAATTTTTTTTTTAAAGAATATTCATTGAGTTTTAAAATACTTATTGTTCCCCTTCTAGGGAGGAGAGAGTAGCTAAGAGGTAAACCAGTATTGCCATCTGAACTGGAAAACCCAGATAATGTCCAGAAATCATTCATCTGAAAGCAATAGAGAGCTAATGAGACAACTAGAGGAACTAGGGATCTTACAAATGCAGTGGGTTTTACCTGGGAGCCCATATCAATTCTGAAAGCAAGACCAATCAATAATCTACCACAAAGGGCTACTAATGGGAGGCCGAATAGTGCTTCCTCTGCCAAGATGTTCATATCCTAATACCTGGCAACCTATGAATGTTAAATTACATGGCGAGGGGAAATGAATTAATGTTGCAGATGGAACTAAAATTGATAATCAGCTGACCTAAAAATAAAGAGATTATCCTAGATTATTCAGGTCAACCCAAAATAATCAAAGAGTCACATTCAAACTGAAAGAAGTGTAGGGAGCCTGAGCATGCAACTCTCGTTCTCAGATCCTAAGTTCAAGCCCCATGTTGGGTGTACAGCTTAGTTAAAATAAATAAAAATAAAATAAAAATAAAGTGAAAGAAGGAGGCAAAGCAGAAGTGTCAGAGAGATTTGAAGACGTTATGCTGCTGGCTTTATAGATCAAGTAAGGGGCCACAAGCTAAGGAATGCAGGTAGCCTCCAGAAGTGACAAAGTGGGTGAGAAAGCCCAGTGAGATTCACTTTGGACTTCTGACTCTCAGAACTACAGAATAATGAATTTATGTTTTAATGCATTAAGTTTGTGGTAAATTATAGCAAAAAAAGGAAACTAACACTGAGACTTGAGGGGGGTGTCTCAAGAAATGGAGGAATGGTTGGTCTTTCCCTTAAGGCATCTGCTCAATCGTTGGACTAAAAATGGGGCCAAGACTAAAAATCTAATGTTAAAGTCTCTGAAAACCAAAGTGGTGCTTCCAGCAGTCTAGGGAGTCGATGATTAAAGTCTGAGATCCCTAGGAGAGGGACTGCTGAGAATACAGCAGGTTCTTAGTTGAAGGGCCAGAGGCAGATCAGAGAGAGACTGAAACTGAACAGGGCTAAAACTCAGCCTGACTGGATTAAGGAGACCATTCACTCTACCCACTGAACAGAAGAAAGAATGAAAATCCTCTGTGGAGAATCTATCATCATCCAGAATCCCTAAAATACTTTATACACAACATACAGCATGAAATCAAAAGTATGTCAAATGACATGAACACATGATCGAAAACTAAGAGAAAAAATATATATATGAAGAAACTAACAGTTACTGGAGTTGGCTGACAAAACTTGTAAGAATAAATGATTAATATGCTAGAGAAAACACATGAAAAGAAGTCACCATAAAATTAGCATCTACAGAAAAGAATCAAATGGAAACTCTAGAATTAAAAAATACATCAGAGGGGTACCTGGGTGGATCAGTCAGTTGAGTATCCATCCGGCTCTTGATTTCAGCTCAGGTCATGATGCCAGGGTCGTGGGATCATGCCCCACATCTGGCTCCATGCTGAGCGTGGAGCCTGCTTAAGATACATTCTCATTCCCTCCCTCTCTCTCTCTTGGTATTCACCTTCAAATGCCCTCTCTGCAAGGAGAGCTTTCACACCATTCTTACTTTCTTACACTCTAATAAACCTTTACCTGCTGCTTAAAAAAATTATTTCTGTTTCTCTCCCCCCCCTTTTCTGCTCATGCTCTCTCTCTAAAATAAATTTAAAAAAATACAAACAAATTAAGAATTGTATCAAGAAGGCGTGTGGGTGGCTTAGCCCGTAAAGTGTCATAGTCTCATGATTCATGGGTTCGAGTCCTGCATTGAGCTCTCTACTGTCAGCTCAGAGCCTGCTTCGAATCCTCTGTCTCCCTCTCTCTCTGCCCCTCCCCGACTCATGTGCACCCTCACTCTCTCTCTCTCAAAAATAAACATTAAAAAAAAAAAAATCAGATCAGGAAAAGACAGATTTAGAGACCCAGAAGATAAATCAATAGAAATTACCTAATCTGAAACAGAGAAAAGAGGATGTAAGATACACAAAAGAGCACTAAACACATATGGCACATAACAAAAAGCTCTAAGCTAAGTGTAACTGAAGTTTCAGAAGGAAAGGGGATGAAGGCAGAGCTGAGAATTTCCAGAACTGATAAAAGACATCACCTCCACAGATCTGAAAGGATCTGAAAACCCAAAGTGAGATAATAACAAAGAAAACCACTAGACAAAGTAAAAAGTCCCTCAAACACTCAGATTAAATACTTCATTAAGCCTTCTCCCACCACAAACAATGGAAGCCAGAAAACAACAGATACTGAAAGAAAACAACTACAACCTAAAATTATATACATAACAAAATATTCTTTGAAATAGAATTGAAATAAAAGTACATAAAAAAATATTTACTAAGTACCTAATATGTGTCAGGTACTGTTGTGGGCATGGGGACTGCAGCAATGAATAAAGCAAAGTCCTGCTCTCACATGGCTTTCATTCTAACGTAAAAAATCAGAATATAAACAAACAATTGGGATGTGTCAAGTGGTATCTCTACTACCTCTTCCTTGAAAAAATTAAGCCTCTCATCCCATTTCCAACATCTTTCCCCTACTAGTCATATCTTATGGTTCATATTTCCTAGATTTTATTTAACTATAGAGGCTAATATTTCTGTTAATACCACTCAGAGCATCTACCATAGCTTATAAATAAAAGTTTCAGATCAGTAATAACTTGTAATTTATAAACTACTGCTAATTAATAATAAATTCAAGTAGCATGGTTAGTCATAGTTCTGTTTGAATGCCAACATGACTTTTTCTTAACAACTCAGAAATATTTCATAATATCAGAGCAACAATTCTCAATCTGTTTGGTCTCAGAACTCCCTCTCACCTTAAAAATTATTGAGGATGCCAAAGAGTTTTGTTTATGTGGGTTATAACTATCAATATTTACCACACTAGCTACTAAAACAAAATTTTAAAAATATTTACTAACTCATTAAGATAACAGAAATAGATCCCAGTATAGATTAACACAAAAAAACACTTTTATGAAAATAAATATATGCTCTGACACAAAAAAGCTGGGGTGAGAAGAGTGCACTATTTCACAAGTTTGAAAGTGTTCAGTATCTGGCTAAATAGAAAATAGCTGGGTTCTCATATCTGCTACTGCATTGTCTCTTGGATATGCTGTTTTATTTGAAGAATAAAAAAGATGTGGCTTCATAAAGTAAGTATTTTGAAAAAAAAGAGGAGCACTTGGGGCTCCTGGCTGGCTCAGTTGGTACAGCACGTGACTCTTGATTTCGGGGTTGTAAGTTCAAACCCCACATTGAGTGTACAGATTACTCAAAAAAATAAAATAAAAAGGAGCACTTTCATAGGCTTTTCAGTTAATTATGGATATTCTTTTTGATATTAAGCCAAAATTCAAAAAGTAGCTCTTTTTTTTTTTAAGTTTATTTATTTATTTTGAGAGAGTGTGAGGGGGCAGGCAGAGAGAGAGAGAGGGAGAGAGAGAATTCCAAGCAGGCGTCACACTCTCAGAGCAAAGCCCAATGCGGGCTCAATCCCATGAACCATGAGATCATGACCTGAGCCAAAATCAAGAGCCAGACACTTAACCAACAGAGCCACCCAGGCACCCCCAAAACATGGTTGTTTCTTAAAGGCTGGTCACAAGGTAGAATCTGAAACCATGTCAAAGAACTTTTCATACTCTTATATTAAAATCTGGTGGTCTATCTTGTACTCTTAATGGACCACTTACCAAGGCATGGTTGTGAAGTATTGTAATTGGTCAATGGAAAATTGGTCATTTGGAAAATATTGATTCATTATGTTAATTACATGGATCTTCCAAATATTGATATATTTTATTACACAGTATTTCATCAGAACTTTTTAAGTATTAGAAAGCTGTCAGTCTCACAGTGGCAAACATAAGTGTTCCAAAATTCTAATTTTCACTTACAAACTTAAAAAATGTTATCATTGGCAATATAATGTAAGCAGTCTTCCTTTACATAACAGGTGTACTTCATTCATTTGGAGAAACATTTACCATATGTTTGCCATTTGTCTAAATAACTAGTCATTATTTCAAGAAAAAAATGGTGTTCCATCAAACACGCGACTTGTACAGCTCACAAAACTGCACAAAAGTGTATCTTCAAGACAACTTCTGTAACTTTAGTATGCTCAAGTGCTTCATGCATATCCAATTTTGCCACCTAAGCTATAAAAAAGATGTGTACTTAAAGGATAAAATATTAGGCTAATAACTTTTACTACTTCATCCAGAACAAATGAAAAACTTTTTTTTTACTGTGTGTACAGGTGAAGATACAATAACTACTAGTATTTTGGGGTGCCACTTATTTTATGTGCTAGCATTCCCAAGGTTTTTACCTACCCACTGCTTTCTGCACCATCAGCACAGAAGTCAACACATTAAACAAGGCAAAAGTCTTAGTATTATCATACAATGGTTTTGCTCTCATGGACCATACTTTGAGAACTATAGCATTAGTGGCTCAATTTTTTTAAATCACTGTCAGTTCATATAAAGTGGCAGGGAACAACATGCAAATAATAAACTTTAAAAGTGTTGCTATATATTCAGAGGCCTTAAAAAGTTTGTCCTCTTGGAATTTAAACATTTTTTTCTTACTTCTTACACTATCACTGTGGCATTATCTACAAATCATAAAGTAATTTATTAGTGCCAAAAGAAATCTTATCTGGCTCCCTTTGGTTTACAGATAAGGAAACTGAGGAAGCAAGCGTTTACTAGGTAGGGACAAACCAAGTATTTACTGAGTTTCTACGATGGCAAAGACTGCTGGTGTGCCACACGCTACGGATGAAGAAGATTCAGCTCTCACACTCAAAACCCTCATACCTTGCTAGCTGAAGAGACTTAAGTATTGGGATGGCTATATTACAACCTCACATAGGCTGTAGCAACATCCCCATGAAATGCTATGCAAACATAGACAAGGAAGCACTAGAAAGGTATCGAAGGAGGACATGGTAAGAAATCTGGTAATATCTGAGCAGGGTCTGAATAGAAGCACAACAAGCAGTTAAGAGAAGAAAGAGTATCAGAAGAGGGAGGAGAATGAGCAAATTTAAGAAAACATAAATATGTATTATATATTAAGAAATTATAACCTCAACAAAGAGCAGTAAGAAGAAAGAGAAATTATAAATAGTGCAGTTGGGGGTGGTAGAAGAATTAGGAACAATAGCAGCTGACACTGAGAGAAATCAGCTGACATCAAGATGGGGAAGCCGTGAATGCCATATTAAGGAATCTGGACTAGACTTATAATAGTAGGGGAGGGAAGGGGTGGACGAGGAAGTTTTTTTTAAGCAAGAAAATGACTACTATATTTGTATTTGGTAATACGACATAAACTAGAAGCCTGGAGACAGTGAGGCAAAAAGAGGCCCTGGATTAGGATTAGTTAGTATAACAATTAGGAATAACTTAAAACAAATTTCAGGGACGCCTGGGTGGCTCAGTCGGTTAAGCATCCAACTTTGGTTCAGGTCATGATCTTGCGGTTCGTGGGTTCAAGCCCCGCATTGGGCTCTGTGCTGCCGGCTCAGAGCCTGGAGCCTGTTTCAGAGTCTGCCTCTCCCTCTCTCTCTACTCCTCCCCTGCTTGCACGCTGTCTCTCTCTCTCAAAATAAATACACATTAAAAAAGCATACTACAATAAATTTTAGAGGTAACTTGATTACGTTACTTAATTGGATATGTGAAACGCAGAAAAAAAAATTAAGGGTGACTCTCAAATTTCAAGAACGGTTCATTTGTAAATCAGTCAAAGAAAGAAGAGCCTTAAGGAGAGAATGCAGTAAATTTGGGTTTCAAATGGGTTTCAGAGAAATACCTGTTCAAAATGTCACAAATGTCAACTCAAGTGCCCACGTCACAGATTTTGACTTGTAAATACTTGCTGAGAATCAGAAAATACTTCTCAGTCTCTAGCTTATACTCAATCCCTAAAAAAATGTACAATTTTGATTAAGAGGAAGGATATATTACCAAGTAATTAGAGCCTGTTAATATTTGAATTAGAAGTATGACAGTTTCAAAGGAGATAGCAGAACAAGCCTGGGGAGAAGTGTCTGAGATTATAGCTATTCTTAGCTTTGTCTAAACAAATGTCTTAGTTATAAGGAAATGTTACCTAATACTTCATTATCTGCTGTACTTTTTGCCAAAATGTATTAAGTGTCAGGTCACTTGTGACACTTCCTTTAAATGGAACACAGCAAAAATGAAAAATGCTATTGAACAATGTTTACATTAAGAAAAAAAAATTTACACAAGTGCCTGGGTGACTCACTTGGTTAAGCCTCTGACTCTTGGTTTTGGCTCAAGTCATGATCTCCCCATTTGTGGGTTCAAGCCCGGCATTAGGCTCCAAACTGACAGTGCAAAGCCTGCTTCAGATTCTCTCTCTCCCCTGCTCTCAGTCCCTCCCTCAATCATGTTGTCTCTCTCTCTCAAAATAAATAAATAAACTGAAACACACACACACACACACACACACACACACAAATTCCTAGTACAGTATTTGGCATTTCTCATTCAAATCCTTACAACCTTTTGATCTTAATACTAGCATTCTCATTTTTAGAAATGAAAAAAGTAGAGCTCTGAAAAGTTAATCTACCAGAGCAGCTAACTCAGTAAGAATTTCTTAAACTGCCTTTTGAGATACAAACTACCCATCTGTTTAATGCAAATACCAATTGGGCACCTTATACGCACCAAGATACATCAGAAATGAGACATTACTCAATATAAAGCTAGATGACCCCCTATCGCTGAGTAAATGAAAATTTAGGAATAAAGCAAAAATTTAGAATCTCACATATGATTGTAGAAACCTACTGACTCTATGATGTGCTATTTTTTTTAGAATTGAAGACACAACAGTGGCCCACATTTTAACTCATTTGGAGAGTTTTGTTTTGCTGTTTTAAATATATTAAGTTTTTTAAAACACGGGGGGCAAAAAAAGGCAAAAACTGTCACTACTATCTCTATAGGCCCCAAAGGATACAGCTATCCCAAATTAGGAGCCTCTGATTATAAATCATTCTCTCACAAGTGATCATCAAACGTCAGCCCAAATAAATTCTCATTCTTGTATTTATTCCATCATTTAATGGGAATAATTAAACTATTTAACAAAGCTATACAGTAACATGATGATAACATACAAAGGATGACCTATATATTGTTAAGGTCTTAGCAAAATTATGGCCTGCGACACTACCTATTAGAAGAAAGAGTCTAGGGGTGTCTCGGTGGCTCAGTTAAGTGTTTGACTTCGGCTCAGGTCATGATCTCGTGGTTCATGGGTTCGTGCCCCACGTCAGGCTCTGTGCTGACAGCTCAGAGCCTGGAGCCTGCTTTGGATTCTGTGTCTCCCTCTCTCTCTGCCCTCCCCCTGCTAGCACTCTATCTCCCTCTCACTCAAAAATAAACATTAAAAAAACAAAGAAAATAGATAAATAAGAGTCTAAAGAAAATAGAAAAGCAGGCAATGTACATTATCAAAAATATAGGTTCACTGTTGTACTAGGAACAACGAAAGAGGGACAGATTAACTTCAGGAAGAAAAGTTGTTCCTTCAAGGAAGAAAAGCTTCCAAAACAATAATTACATTAAGAAAAAAAAATTTATCCAAAGGGTGATCCTAGGAACCATAGGTAAAAGTTACAACAGCAGCAAGCAGACTTTAATTTCATTTAAAAACAAAATCAAGAGTTAAATTTGAATAGGCTACATCACAAAACAGTTCACTGTCACTTAATTTGTAGCTAAGCAGAGATCGGAATATTACAGAGACGAAATGGACACGAACAGGGGCTCTCAACCCTGGGTGTGCGTTAAAGTAAATCCAGGGAGGGGGGTGGGAGGGTGGGTGATGGGTATTGAGGAGGGCACCTTTAGGTATGAGCACTGGGTGTTGTATGGAAACCAATTTGACAATAAATTTCATATATTGAAAAAAAAAGTAAAAGAAACATTAAAAAAAAAAAAAGTAATCCAGGGAATATTAATCACAGTGTCTGGTCCAAACTCCCAGAGACCCATCTGCTTAGTCTGGGGTGGGGCCTGAGTGCCTGCATTTAAAAAAAAATCTCAGGGAGAGACCCCTGGGTGGCTCAGTTGGTTAAACATCAGACTTAGGCTCAGGTCATGATCTCTAGGTTTGTGAGCTAGAGCTAGAGCCCTGTGTCAGGCTCTTTGCTGACACCTAGGAGCCTGGAGCTTGCTTCAGATTTTGTGTCTCCCTCTCACTGCCCCTCCCTCGCTCTATCTGTGTGTGTATCTCTCTTTCTCTCTCTCAAATAATAAATAAATAAATAAATAAATAAATAAATTTTTAAAAGTCTCAGGGAAAGAAATCTGAATACTGTGTCAATGTCAATCTACTAGTTGTAACATTATGATATAGTTTTGCAAGATGTTACTGCAAAAAATCCATAAAGTGTACATGGGATCGCTCTGTATTATTTCTTGCAACTGAAATTAAAAGTGTGAAAAAATCCCCAGATGATCCCACTATGTAGGTAAAGCCAAAAAAAAAAAAAAAAAAAAAAAAAAATTGGTGGACTGAAGAATCTCAAATTCCTGCTAATTCTAAGAGACTGGAAACTATTCTTTTAAATCTTAGCCATTGAAAAGTAATTAGGAATGTTTATCATTTAAAGATACAATACTGCTCTCTAAAGAGCCAAATACAAACAATTTCTAGTTAATCCAAAATAAAAAATCCAAACTACTATGCCCTCCCATTTGTATATAAATTGACCGGACAGATAAGCATTATACATGGTTGTCATTCACCTCTTGACTAAGCCAAATATAGATACACAAGATGGTAGAACCTCTAAGATGGCCCCAGAGATACCCACCTCTTGGTCTTCACACTTTTGTGTAATCCCCTCCAGAACATGTGGATACAGTTATTCACTTACAAGTAAAATATAACAAAGTGATGAGATATCAATTCTAAGATGAAGTTATAAAAAGATTGTGGCTTCCATCTTGGAGGCTCTCAGTCAGACTCTTCATTCTGAGGGAAGGAAACTGTGTTATAGCCCCTTTCTGGAGAAGACCACATGGCAAGGAACTTAGGTCTCTGGCCAACAACCAGCCAGTGAAAACCTGAGGCCTGACAATAGCCACATGAGTGAGCATCGAAGGGGATCCTCCCCAAGTCAAGCCTTGAGAACTGCAATTCAGCTGATACCTTGGTTGCAGCCCTTAACAGAGACCCTGAGCCAGAGGCACCCAGCTCAGCTGTACCCAGAATCATGACTCACAGAAACTGTGAGATAATAAGCGTTGTTCTCAAGCCACTAAGTTTTGGGGAAATACAGGGTTAAAGATAACTAATACATACAGCTACCACAGGTCAAACCCAAAATAAAGGAATCTAACCTGATGGCTTCTGCCTACCTTTCTTCAGATTATCAAACCTCCCAGCTTCTGCAACATTATCACCCACAGTTAATAAACTCTTCCACTTTAGCAGACCTCACCATTATCCTGACACCCTCCTCCTTCTCACTTCATTCAATTTCTTAAAATGGCTTCCTATCCCTCTTTCCTATCTATCCAAATCCTAGCCATCTTCCAGATAACACCCACAGATGTCTCTTCCATGAATATCTATTACTACCCAGTTAGCACAACTTACTGACCTAACACTTGATTAGACAACTTACTGACCTAATAGCTTTGAGTGTCTAAATTCAAAGAGATCATCAACTCCTTGAGAATGTCTTCTCATATTTTCAACATTTAGTACAGTATTAAACAGGAGCATTTACAGTATTCAAAACCTTAAATCCTTTCCAACGTATTAAATAAAGAATCTCAGTTATGTTTGTAAGAACATAGAAAGAAAGAAAGAAAGAAAGAAAGAAAGAAAGAAAGAAAGAAAAGAATAAAACCCAGGGGGTAAGGAAAGGTGGAAGGAAAACCAAGGGTTCTAATCTAGAATGTTAAGAGGCCACTAGTTTGGTATGCATGTTTGAAATAACTGAGTAAAGACCACTTCAGGGGCGCCTGGGTGGCTCAGTCAGTTAAGTGTCTGACTTCAGCTCAGGTGATGATCTCGCGATTTGAGAGTTTGAGCCCCACATCCCAGGCTCTGTGCTGACAGCTCAGAGCCTGGAGCCTGCTTCAAATTCTGTGTCTCCCTCTCTCTGTGCACCTCCCCTGGCTTGTGCTCTGTCTTTCTGTCTCTCTCTCTCTCTCAAAAAAAAAAAGACCACTTTATCTGAAGGATAGCAGTAACGATGACAAATCCCCTCCCACTTGATTAGCCCAGTAAGTGTTGTCCATGCTCTTGAAATTTTCCTTTTATTAGTTTCTTAAACAATTTGCCTTCCATCATTAACTCACTTCTGTAGTATATTCCAACTAGATCAGTGGTTCTCAAACTTTGGCTTGCATCGGCATCACCTGAAATGTTCATTTAAACAGACTGCTGGACACCACCCCTCCCTCCAGTTTTATTCACAGGACTACTGCCATAAGTGACTTAATAAGAATTAATGTAATTTAAAACCTACAGCTCAAGTAAGTTCAAGGAGATTAGCTGGGAAAAAATAGTTCAAGTTCAAGAGAAATAAACCAAACACCTTAATAGCTTCAAGATACACACAGTCGCCCCTTCCTCTCCCTCTTCCACCATTCAAATAGTTAAACAATTTAAGTTCATCTCGATAATATGCACACTTGAATTCACTTCTTGGAAACAATGAGCATCTCCAATTAACTGAGGTTTTACGAGGATTTTAGATAAACAAAACACCAATGTAAAAAAAAAAAGGGCAATCTAATATTTCAACTCCCTTAATTTCCCAGATTAAAAAAAAAAAAAAAAGCGAACAAAAACTGAAGGTTCTGATATGTAAACAAAACTTACCATCTGGAGGAAAAGTCAAGGCTAGAACTGACTCCTGAGCCAGTAAACTGAAATACACTGCTTCTCAATTTATGCTTGAAACCACACCTTAGAAGTTAATTCTTTTAATTAGATAAATACATAAATAGGTGAAATAGAATTAAAGACTTAAAATCAATATCAAAAGAAAGTTCCCCCTGAAAGGATGATATATCTGTTGTCTTTAAAACAGGTCATTTAGCATAATCTTATAATAGCAAGACACCCACCCACCCACATCTTTATACCTTCTCTGTGACCACTCACATCCATCAGCCCATGCTCCTCTTCTGCAGCACACTCTTTAAAAGTGGTATTCCTAAGGGTACTGCCCTTCTCACTCTACTCATTCTCCCTGAATGAGTCAAAATCATGACAGTAGATGAACTATGACTATTCCAGTAGCTGAGAACTATCACTGGAGCAGCTAAAAATATATAAATGCTCAGGCTCCAACTCAGACTTAACTAATGAACAACAATCTCTGGGAATGAAGCCCAAGGACCTCTATGTTCCCCATTTCTATATGCTCCTTAGGCAAGAACCATGTCCTCTATCTACTCAACAGTGACTAGCATACATACACAAGCACAACCAACATTTGTTGAATAATGTTGTGGAAACACAAAACAGCAAGTATAAACACCTTCAATTGCAGAACTGTGTAGTGTTTAATAAATTACCAAGCTACTAGTAATTACATTAGAAAGCCACTGTTTAACTATGCTAGTTAAGTAAATACAGTTGGATAGTTAAGGGCTTTAAGTACTCCTCTATCACTGGTATAGGTTTAAAAAAATCCCTGATCTTTTCTTGAAGTCCACAAGATAATGTAGGTAGCCACAAAGGATTTAAATATAACATGGCCAAATTAAACTATAACAAGAGAATTACAGAAAGCTAGAAAACCAAGAGTATTCTAAAAGAAAAACTGTTAAGCTAAAACTACACTGCAGATATCTACAAATAACAGTATTAATCTCCTGCTGCCCAGAACTACTCTCCCAGAAGTAGTAACCAAATTCCCAAGGAAAAATTAAATTTGGCAATCTTTCAAATTTCAATCTTTTTCTCCTGCAAATTCATTTTCAAATTCAATAATAACATACTTGATTTCATATTGAAAAGTAGCATTAGAGAGCAGAGGATTTAAGTTTTTTAGAATTAACAGTAAGCTCTCTAATGTGAACTAAGTAAAACAATGGTTTTTAACTTGATAAACTTAAAACTTATGGCCACATTAAACATTTTTTTTAATTGAAAAACCTAGACAACTGATATTTAAAACTTCAGGAAATATAAAGGGATCTTATAAATCAATAAAAGAAAAAAATCCCCCAAAAGGGAGCAAAATGAGCAAAAGCAAAGGGCAATTTACAAAAGAAAAACCAACACCCAATAAACATGTTAAAAGTTCTACTTCGTGTTTTGTTTTTTTAAAGAAGGAAATTTTTTTAATGATGATTGTTTTATCCCAATCAAGCACCGACTGGTCAGGGGAAACTAATATAACCTTTCTGAAAACAATGTGATAGGTAGTACGTATCAAATGCCTTGAAAATAACCACATCATTTGACTCAGAAATTCAATTTATCCTAAGAAAATAAAACATTCAAAGATTTATCTAGGAGGATATTACCAATGAAGTTTATAAAAGCCACAAACTGGAAAATAAAGGAAGGCCAATAATAATAGATGGATTAGATAAATTACTTTAGATCTGCAATCATGTAAACACTGGAAAAAGTTATTAACAAGAGAAAGTTGAGATTCCTTGTTTTTGTAACCTGCTTTTCTCTACTGAAAACATACAGCATATGGTATGATTCTGTTGCTATTAAAAAATATGTATAGCTCACCCAGAGGTCTGGAGAGATAACTACAGTTTAAATTTTGGTGCATCTCTCTTGGTGTAGATCTAATCTTTTTTTTTCCCCCTTGCCCAGTCAGTTTTTTCTTACAGTGTGCATGCATTACCAGTATAACTTTTTAAACCTATTAACATAAAAAACCCACACTATAACCAAAGCCTGGCTCAGAAGTATACCATTTGGAGAAAAAATGGTCTGAGATAAATCTTATTCTTTGATTTACTGATATTGTGAAATAGAAACCTAACAAGGAATAGATATTTATATATTCTGGAATTCCATTTAAGAGCATCCTTAACATGAAGTTGACTAGAAAAAAGACAGTTTTCAAAAATCAGGCATGGAAACACGGTAAAAGAAGAATGCCTAAAAAAAACCCCTAGTATTTTATAGTCCCTATTAGCTCAGTTCACCTGCGTTTATTCTCTCCTCCCTAAACTAACAAAGAAAGAATGATGTCATATGCATTAGCTACATCTCTGTTCCAGAAGTCCTATAAAGAACTTGCATGGTTTGGCCTTAGTGATTAAGACACACCTAAGAGCTGAGAAAGTTGGATGAGATTTACTTACTACATGAAAACAAATAAGTTAAAAGGTTAAACAATAAATATCCATTATCCATGAGTTTTAAGCTAATTAAAATGCCAATAAGCTAGATAAGTTTGAAAATTTTAGATTTTATATAATGCAGTTGTAAATAAAAAGAGAATTCAGGGTCTTACTCTAAATTCTTTTAATTTCCTCAAAAAAAAGAAAAAAGTCAATTTAGTGGCATAAGCTGTCATATTTTTAGAATCAGAAAAAGAGCAATAAAGCTTATCTTCCTTCTACATCCCTTCAATTTCCTCCTTAGACTGCAATATCTATATGAAAGTTTGAGATTTCCACAGTTCAATACTAACATTATAGATCAGATATTTTTTACTATTCCTCAAAATACGGTCTTCAAATGAGCCTGAAGAGATGGTTCAATTGGAAGTGCTGCTTACTAGACAATACTGTAAAAATCTGTTAATCATGCAAACTGAACAAATAGGCAGTGACATACTACTGCCAATTTGTCAGTGAATATTAGCCAACCAATTCTAAGGGAGAAAAAAAAAAAGTAATGACTGACATACAAGGCAACAGTAACTTGCTCGTATGTATAGTCCCCTTACTTGTAACTAATGTTTTCTAAAAGTTGCGCTGAATCAAGACTTCATTTTTATTCTTCGGTCATATCCCTAACCTCTCATCATAACTGGTTTTTTTTCCCCCAAACAAATGTAAACTTTTGATTTCCTAAAGCTCAAAAATACAAAATCTGACCCACGAGGCTAAATGGGTTGTGGTTATCAACTTAACCCAAGCCTACTCACCACGAAATAAAAATTATCAGAGTCCAGAAGCAGAAAGTCTCTACTTTCTAACTCACAATAGAGTCTTGTCTAATATTAGACAGTAACACTGCGTTTTGTTGTTTTAGCTGCAAAGCTGGGTATGCAATCTGCAGTAACCATTCCATCAGCTTCAAGTAAATCCTACGCTACCTCTGAAAAAGTAGCAGTTAGGTCCCAAGCAAACAGCAAAGACTAATAAAGAGGTACAGGCAGAAGCCTCAACATCAGAAAAGAAGGCCCATCAGCACCTCTTCCGAGAAACCGTTCCCTTCCCCCACCTTTAAGTAGGCACTTAAGACTGCCAAGCAGATCCATTTCTTTATTAACTGGTGCCCACTTGGGGCAACCGTACACCAAACTGCTCTTAGGCCTACTCCAACCCCTTCCAAAAGTGCTCAAGCGAGCCTGAAAGCCGGGGTAACCCTCTTAGGGGCCCCGTTCTTCCTGCTCTTCTCCACCCGTCCTCCGCCCCGCCCCGCCCCTGTAAGCGCTCCTCCGGCCAGAGGAAGGACACCGGGCCCAGGGACCGGCAGGAATTGCCCGCAAGAGAAGTCTCAGGCGGCCGGAGGCCTCCGCCATAGCAGGACCTGGAAAGCACCGCCCCCAGCGCACCTCCCCACACCCGGCTAACCGGCGAATGTCTGCTTTCGACACCCTCTATCCCCAGCAGAGGCAGCGGAGGAGACAGGGCCGGGAGGCAGCGGGCAAGGCTACGCAGCAGGCCCGAGCCTGCCCCTCAGGCCGCCGAATCTGCTCCCCAGTCCGGCCGGGTCAAGTCAGCGCGGCGGCCACCCTCACCTGGATGACCTCGTTGACCTCCCGGATACATTCCACCATGTGTTGCAGAATCTGCTCGGCCGTGAGCACCTCGTAGCGGTAATCCTCCTCCTGCTCGTGCCCTGGCCCGCCGCCGCCGCCACCGCCGCCACCGCCGCCGCCGGGCCCCAGAGCGCTGCCGCCGCCGCCGCCCGTCTCCCCGCACAGCAGTCCGTCCCGCTCCCCGCCGACGCCCAGCCCGGGCTCCACCAGCTCCACCTCGCCCAGATCCAGGTTATCATCGTCCGGCTCATCCTCGTCCTCGTCTTCCTCCTCCTCGGCGCCGCTGTCCTCCTCGCTGCACTCTTCGTCCTCGTCGAACTCGTAGTTGTAGCCCTCGTCCGAGTCCATGGCGCGACACGCGAGGGCCCGGCGGACGCTGGCCCTGAGGCGGGGAGAGGGCGGGGACGCCGAGGCCCCGGCTCTCGCTCCGGCTCCGGCTGATGTCCGGACGCAGGCCTGGCTCCGGCCCCGCGGGCCGCGGCTCCTCCCCGGGCGCGGCGGTTGGCGGTTGGCGGCTGGCGGCGGCGGGGAGGGCGCGGAGGAGGGAGGGAGGGAGCGAGGGGGCCGCTTGCCGCCCGCCTCAGTCAGACGCGGCTCCGCTCCGGCCTCCGAGAGAAAACAGTCCCCAGCGCCACCTCCACGGCCGCTGCTACCGCTACTGAGCCAACAAAGGGGCGTGCGTCACCGCGTCGCGCTGCGTCGTCGCGTCACTCCTCTTGGCGTCACCGCGCCCCGCCCCGCCGCCCCTGCGTGGAGTGTGGGGAGACCCCACGGCCCGGCCTGGCTATGGGAGCGCGGCGCCGCGGGAATCGCCTTCTCGGTTCCGGCTGCGGTCCCTCTGTGGACCGACACTGGTGGACCCTGTTCCGGAGGAGGCCGTGGCCTCGTCGTCACCGAGAGAAGGGCCCCTGGACACGATGGTGGTTGTCGCCGCAGGCCATAGGGATCCAGCCCCTTCACTGAATCCAGCGAAGGCGGCCTTCCCACCCGGCGGTAGAGACACTTCCCGCTCGCCCTGGAGTAATATTCTGGGAAGACCTCGGTTGTTGGGCTAAAATTCCTGTTGCCCGGGCTACTAAATGGAAATCTGTTTCATGCGGAACCACTAAACCATGTGACAGGTGAACCTCGTTTTAAATACTTCTGCTGCTGCTGTACGCTGGTACAGACGTGCAGTGGTTTTTAAGTCGCCGATAGTGACGTCATTTTAGAGGAGCGTTTCCTGAACTCAGCTCAGCAAGCAGCTACCAATTGAGGGCCCTAAGCAATGTAAACAGTCATGGCTTTCCTTGATTGAGCACTATGTAAGGGCTTTACATACATTCTCTCTCATCTTCACGGAGCCACAGTACCCATTTTGTATCTGAGGCTCAAAGGGAAAGGAACTTGACCAAAACCACAGAAAACGCCCTGTTCCAGCGGCCGGGTGACCTAAAACATCAATCATAAAACTGCTTTACGATGCATAATATGGGTTATGTACTACAAAATATATAAAATGCATTGTAATATAACACAATACAAGCTGTAATAGAAATACCTACAAGGACCAAATATAGCAGAGAGACAGTGCTTGTCTCTTATCTAGAAATGTGCTGTGTGAGCTGCGTGGTGATTGGTGGCTAGGAGTTTAACAGAGAAGGTAGGTCTAGCCTGAGACCAACAGAAGATGATTTAGCCTGAGAGAGTAATAGAAGCAAAAGCACGGAGGTGTAAACTAGTTTCGTTTCAGCAGCTTCCAGTGAAAGAAGGGTAAATGGGAAATTATTAGGCAAGTTAGGGGCCAGGACAGTAAGAGCATTTTATACCATTATAAGAGTGGGTTTAAATTTTTGTAAGTAGGACAGGAGAACCAGAGAAGTGTCCTGAAGGAGGAAGAGGCCTGAGAAAGCACCCTCTGGGGGTACCCTGAAGGATTGGCCAGTTATTTTTAAAAATCTGAATTCCTATCTTACTGATAAATCTTACTGTTCAAACTACAGGTTCCCTTTGGAAATTTATTGTTTTTAAGTGAAAAATCCTGTGGGGCGCCTGGGTGGCTCAGTCAGTTGAGCATCTGACTCGTGATTTCAGCTCAGGTCATGATCCCAGGGTCATGGGAACCCAAGTGCAGCTCCAGAGGAGCTTGCTTAAGATTCTCTTTCTCTCCCTCTGCCCCTCTCCCCTGCTTGCTCTCTCTCTCTATATTTTTAAAATGAAAAGTTCCTTTATGATGTGAATAAGCTACTAGTTTGTCCATTTTATATATGTTTAAATAATCAGATTTCCTGAAATAATCAGGATTTGTAAATTAAAGTGTTTAACATCAGTGCTGGTAAGTCTTGGTCCTTTGATTCTCTTTCTACTTAGTAGTTCTAGGTTGTTGCCACAGCTGGCTAAGGACACTAGCAACCCTTCTCTCTACCCCATCCCCATTTCTATATACATGTGAGAAAAATTAAGTAACACTTGTCAGTACCCTCATATCCTTTGCCCCATTTTTTTTCAATCTACCCCTACCTTGTATGAATCCTACTATCCTTATCCTCCCCTTTGGTACTGGAGCAGCTGACCATCACTGGAATCTGTGCATAATCACATGCATTCTATTATTAAATTCTAGTCACCAAGCACAACTGAACCATCAACACCATTCAGAAATCCTGTTAAATTTTTCTGAATTGTCCTTCCCTCTGTAGACAACTCTTGAAACCTTCACCAGTTTTCTCAAACCCTCACCATTGCCCTTCCAAATCCTCTCAAAGTATATAACTTTACATCGCAAAGAAAATTGAAATCGTAAGAACTAATGTGACTGAAGCATGCTGAGCAAAGAAGAGTGTTAAGGGATAAAGTCAGAGAAGGGCTATCAAGGCAAAAGCAGGGGGACAGCAGGGCCTTGTAGGCTATCTTAAGAAGTTTACATTATTGCAAAGGGAAGCATTTTTAACAAGAATGAAACAATATAATATGCATTTAAAAAAATAAATGGCTAAAAGGAAATAACTATGGCTGCTTTGTAGAGAATGGACTGAAAGAGATTATGAGGCTATCTCAGTAGTTTGGGTGAATGATGATAATGGCTTGGGCTAGAGATGTGACAGTGGAGATGATAGAAATAGTTTCAGGTATAGTTTGAAAGTAGAGCTAATAGATTTGCTGATGGCTTGACTGTGGGGTTGATAGAGGAAACAAGGATGCCTATTAGATTTGGAGCTTGAGGAACTGGGTCAATGGATGTACCATTTCCTGAAACGTGTTAAATTTCAGATGCTTGTTAGACATCCAGGTAGAGATGTTAAATAGGCAGTTATATTAACTAATGTGCAAGACAGAAGGTATGGGGACGTAGGGCTGAAGATACAATTTTCAGAGTTTATGTCAGCATTGTTGAGAAGGAGCACAGACTAAAGGTCAACAGCTTAGGCTTTGGAGGAAAGAGACCTGAATTTGCCTGTGCCCCTCCAGTTGCTGTCTATAACCTTGACCAAATTACTGAACCTTTCTGAGTTTGCCTTTGGAGGATAATTCCTATTCTCATGGGATTATCTGTGAGTATCAAATGAATAATGCATCTAAAGCTCTTGACGTAGTACCTGACACATAGTTAAATGCTCAAATTTAGAACTTTAAAAAAGTGTCATAAGTCACCTTGCATCTTGTGGGGAAAATTGTAACCAATTGGATTTATAACCTTTTAATTGATTTTATTTGAATTATGCAAGTATGCACATGACCTCAGTCATCCCCATTTTCTAAGGAAGAATATTCGTCTGCTTTTTTCTCAGAAACCTTTTCCATAATCTCATAACTTCTTTTTTGGTCAATATCCTGGGCAACATCATAATGCTTTTGAATTTTGAGGCCTCTTATTCTATGGATAAACCTTTTTTTTTTTAATGTTTATTATTTTGAGAAAGCGAGAGAGAGAGAGACAAAGTGTGAGCAGGGGAGGGGTAGAGAGAGAGAGAGAGAGAGAGAGACGTAGAATCTGAAGCAGGTTCCAGGCTCTGAGCCATCAGCACAGAGCCCAATGAGAGGCTGGAACCCTCTGATGATGAGATCATGACCTGAGCCGAAGCTGGCTGCTTAACTGACTGAGCCACCCAGGCTCCCCCATAGATAAACCCTTCTTAACCAGATTTTCAGCAACACTCATTCCATTGATATTTTGGAAATTATCTTGGAATCAGGTTAGGTTATAGAGCTATTTAAGGAAACCAGTATAACAACTTCTCTCTGGCCCCAAATTGTCCAAGTGATGACCCACATACAATGTTTTTTTAAATGACTTGATCTTAAAGGTATTGCCGGTGTACTGCTTTCTCAGCTGTGATGATTACCAGGTAGAAGTACAGTAATCTGTAAACAACATGACAAGGTCCTTGAAAAAAGAATAGGCAAGTTAATATTTTCTTGGTGCCAAAAGAATCATTATTGGTAATTAGGTACTCCCCTTATCCCCATGTTCTAATAAGGTCAAAAGATATTAGTATACATTTATTAAATATCTACTCACAGAGCAAAACTCTATAAATATTTCTATGCTCACCAAGTGGCACTGAATGAAATCCCAATAGGAAGGATATGCAAATGCTTTTCAAATATGTAGAAATTAAAATACTCATGGAATTTTTCTAAGGGCACATGTTCAGAGCTGTAAGCTATGGAAAAGCCTCTAGTAATTACTGGCAGGGCACTAAGGTGACTAAGCCTAGCTGGTACAGAACGGTTTCCAAGGTTGTGGAGTTTTTAGTGCTAAAACTGGGAAATCCAAGGCAAACTGCCTTGGTTGGTCACCTTACTTGGCACCTCACCACAAATTTTTGTATAATATAATTAAAACACTCTTTCCAAAAATAAATGGAAAGAAATTATCTTTTGTCATTTTGTTTATAAAGTTTATTTTATTGCAGCATTTATTGCTTTTTGAAAAATGTTTTAGTTGTTCTTGTGTTTTACGAGACAAGATGTAAAAAAGTTACATTTTAATTTTAAAATAAATTTAAGGTTACATTTTACCAAAAGGGCAGAGAGAGACTAATAAGCTCATTGAGTACTTTGCATTTGTTTAAAAACATCTGTCTGCGTACTTACAAACAACAATTGAGTGTTATATCATTGTTGGGAGATAGATCTTATGACACCACTTTTGTGTGGAAAAAATAAAGCTTAGGGAAACTGAGGTTATATGCTTCATTAGAAGTCTGGGCACCTGGGTGGCTCAGTTAGTTAAGGTCCTACTCTTGATTTGGGCTCAGGTCACCATCTCATGGTTCATGGGTTTGAGCCTGGGTCAGGCTCTGCACTGACAGCACAGAGCTTGCTTGGGAGTCTCTCTTTCTCTGCCCCTCCCCTGCTCTCATGCATGTGCATGCACACTCTGTCTCAAAATAAGTAAATAAACTTTAAAGAAAAAAAAGTCTGGTAGAGATATTAATAACCAAGACAGAACTGAGATTCCTGACTACAACCCTTCCCTGTCTTTCTTCCAGAATACAGAGTCTAAAGACTCTATTATTGAACTTAAGATTTCATGAAAGTAATTATCTACAATGGGTGGTAAGATAATTCTGGCACTAGAAGTAGAGTGCCCCTCATGCAATTAGACAAGTGTACAAAGTGTACCATAATGTCTGTGTTCTCTGCAACTGCAACACACATTAATTTGGCCTAAATGTGTGCCTATATTATACTCCTGCAAAAAATAGCAAATGATCATACCCCTGAAAGGAAATGTGTTTGTCCTAATGATTTAACCACTTGAAGAAAAAAGTAGTTTTATAACAAAAGTTTTCAAATAAATGCTTCTCTGTGGTTCACGGTATTTCTAGTTTGTTGTGTTGCCTTGTGGATGTATTTGAATGAATGGATGAATGAATGGGCAAAAAGTGAACAAATATATTATTGAGTCTCTATGCGAGAGTAGATGTGTGTATGTTTTTAATTTACTCCTTGTGATCTTGTGAAGTTGGAATTCTTAACTTCATTCAATACATAAGGAAAAAGGCTCAAAGACGAAAAATAATCTGCCGAAGTTCACAATGGATGCAGAGCTTTGATTCCAGGTTTTAAGAGTTCAAGTCCACTGTTTTTACCATGCAATTCTCAGTAATTTTAGTAAGATTCCTGTAGAATTTAATAAGATTCTTATTCCTGTACTAAATTGTGCCTCCCGGGGCACCAGGGTGGCTCAGTCAGTTAGTCCGTTATGCATCCAACTCTTGATTTCGGTTCAGGTCATGATTTCGTGGTTGGTGAGGTAGAGCTCTTGTCCAGCCCCTTGGTCCAGCTCTGCATTGATAGCATGGAGCCTGCTTGGAATTCTCTCTCCCCTATCTCTCTGCCCCCTCCCCCCACTTGCACGTGCACTTTCTCTCTCTCTCAAAATAAATAAAATTAAAAAATAAAAAATAAAATGTGTGTTTATATTTGTTATAAATTTGTTAAAATTTGTTTGCTATCAAACCTACTGTTGTAACTGATTGGCAACATAAACATTGACTATATGCAATGTTTGTTCCTACTTAGAAATAGGTCATAAAAATAGACTAGTGAATAAATAAACGTGTTATCCTCTGTTTACATAGTCCTGCTTTATTTTTTGTAGCTGCAATCTTAACATTTTATTTATTTAATTTTTTTTTAACGTTTATTTTTGAGACAGAGACAGAGCATGAACGGGGGAGGGTCAGAGAGAGGGAGACACGGAATCTGAAACAGGCTCCAGGCTCTGAGCTGTCAGCACAGAGCCTGACGCGGGGCTCAAACTCACGGACCGCGAGATCATGACCTGAGCCGAAGTCGGCCGCTTAACCAACTGAGCCACCCAGGTGCCCCTGCAATCTTAGCATTTTTAAAAAATATTTATTAATTTTAAGAGAGAGAGAGCACATGGCACATGAGTGGGGGAGACGCAGAGAAAGAGGGAGAGAGAGAGAGAATCCCAAGCTGGCTTCTCAATGTGGGTGCAGAACCCGATGCGGGGCTTGGTCCCACAGTGAGATCATGACCTGAGCCAAAATCAAAGGTCCAACACTTAACTGCGCAGGTGCCCCAAATTGTAGCATTTTTAATGAAAACTTAAGATATGTAAGTTGTGTGTGTGTGTGTGTGTGTGTGTGTGTGTGTGGTCAATCAATCAATAGTTATTTATTAGTGTTTATCCAGCTCAATGCACCTTTCAATGGCATTCCGGAGAGATTTTTTAAAAATAACACTACCACCTAAGAAATCAAATTACTTAAGGGGAAGTGTAAATGTAAAGGTTAGTTATAGAAATGGTAACTGTACATCAAAGAGAGATAACAAGCAAGAAGAATGGTACAGGTGGTAAATGCTAAAAGAGTTTAAAGGAGACAGAAGTTACTAAACTGGGGTGTTCTAAGAAAGCATTGTAAGCTGGACTTTCTCAGACCTTTATACCTTTGCATCTGCTGTTCCCTCTGCCTTATATCCTTCCAAGCCACTCGTAACCAGCACCTAATCCACATGCTTAGAGACTACTGTTTTTCCAAGCTATTTTAAACCCGGCACTTGATGCCTAGAATGTGAGTAGTTTATGCATCTCGCATTTCTAACATACTTCCAAGTTTTTGATAATGTTGAAATGAATTAACATAAACCAAAAACAGTAGGCCAATAGATATTTATTGTCTTCTTACTGCAAATGTGTTGCATCTTGTCGACATTATATCATTGTTGGTGCTCTTACCTGTTAATTCTTTTAGGTCTCCATGACTTGCAGGTTGTGTGGAGGAAGAGAAGGGGGCCCAATGTGCATGTCCTCCACAGCTCTCCTGATGTAAGGTTTCTCTAGGGCTAATGCCCACATCACCTCTCACATCCCCAACGGTACCTCAGCTTCTCACACTTCGTAGCAAGAGAGGATTGATGTTGGAATTCAGCAGATTGGACACACCTGATACAATGCAGTCTGGTTATGAGTGAGTAAAGGACTGCAGCAGGGAGCAAAAGAGAACTGTGTCGGGGACTTGAACACTGGAGTAACCGAGGGAATCCTGGAACATCAGCACCTGGAAGGTGCACCTGTCCCCAGAGTCTCATTTTTAAAAGTTTTCCTTTGGCTCTCTTTTGGTTTAGGGGGTCTTTTCATCTGTCTTGTCTGAGACAATAACCATGATTCAAAAGGCATAGTCACCTCTTCCAGCTCCAGGAACCAGATGCCACTCCTTATGGTGATTTTGCAATGTGGCTAGAACTGGTTTTTCAATTCTGTGGTTCCAACTATACCCTCACAGACATTGTCAGTGAGGTAGTAATGGAGGGCTTGTGATACATGACTTCTCGCC
This sequence comes from Acinonyx jubatus, assembly GCF_027475565.1. Lineage (NCBI taxonomy): Eukaryota > Metazoa > Chordata > Mammalia > Carnivora > Felidae > Acinonyx > Acinonyx jubatus. Next base: position 32,776,994 of record NC_069386.1, read on the forward strand.
CAAAAGTCTTAATGAGCTGCTTCACATTGGCTTTCTTGAAAAGAGAATTTAACATGCTGGATATGTGGTTTAACACACTCAAATGCAAAAGCACCGAACAGAGCTTCCATTTTAAAGAATTTGAAAGGTCAAAAATTAAATCATTACCTTCTATATAAATGTTATTAGAATAGTCCCAAAGGGTTATTTCATAGTTATTGATAGATATTTTTACATCAAGCAAAGCTATGCATATTCAGACACATTTTTTGGCTGAACAATAACAAACTGCATGCATGAGCCTTTGTTTCTTTCTAGGTGAGTGTGTGTAGGAGGTTGCAGGTGAAAAGGGTCAGACAGAAGTACATTGTACTGAAGCATATTCTCACTCAACTAACTTTGGCAGGTGCTACAGTGTAGCAGCACCATAAGCTCCAGAGCAAGAAGCCTCATTTGGTGAGAATGACCTCAGCAAGGATTATCCACTTAAGAGCTGTTTTCCCATCTAAAAAAATAGGAACAACAATAGGATTTTCCTCATTGGACTGTAACAATTAACTGACAATGTGAAAGTACTCATTACATTCATCATTATTGGACACAGAAAATGTACAGTGTTTTGTTTTAGGCTTGAGAACGTATACAAAGATGATTATTAGTCAATTGTAAAGCAATGGCTCTTTGAAGAGTACACACCCTCTGTCAAATTGTTGAAAAATGTTGCTGTGCTCCTCTTGCATGCTTGTGTTTTTATTAGTTAATTCAACAAGCCCATTGTTTGTTCACCAATAGTATGTTAGGCACTATGCTAAGATGTTGAGAGGAAGCAGATAAATGCATTTCAGGGGCACCTGAGTGGCTCAGTAGGTTAAGCATCCGACTTCGGCTCAGGTCATGATCTCACGGTTCAAGCCCTACATTGGGCTCTGTGCTGACAGCTCCGAGCCTGGAGCCTGCTTCGGGTTCTGTGTCTCCCTCTCTCTCCGCCCCTACCCCACTCATGCTCTGTTTCTCTCTCTCTCTCCCTCCCTCTGTCTCTCTCTCTCCCTCTGTCTCTGTCTCTGTCTCTCTCTCAGAAAATGAATAAACATTAAAAATTTTTTATACCATTTCAGTTCTCAAAATGCTCACAGACTAGTGAGGGCAACAGACATGCAAACCATTAATTACATTACAATATCGTAAGTACTATAATAAAGTATGGTCTGAATGTTAGGGGAGCAAGAAGACAGGCATCTCAGTGTGGGAGGCAGACAAGGGCAGACAAGGATGTTATGGAGGGCTTCCTGGGAGGGTGTGGCTCGAGCTGAATAGTGGTGGAAAAATAATGTTCTGGAAATAAGGGAGTATGTATGTGCATGTAAGTGTGAAAGAATATGGCATATTTGAGCCATGACCTGTTTGGGGAACTGCCAGTAGGTCCACATACCTGAAATTTAGGGTATACATAAGATTTAGAAATACGCTTGTCTCTTCTCTGTACCTTTTTTATATTCCTTTCCCTTTTCCCATTCTTTTTTTATTCTCTTTTTCCTTCCTCCTTGGGTAACTTGACTAAAGATTCCACGGCTTGAGTGATAGAGCTAGAAATCAAAGCCCTGATTCATCTTTCAGTTTCCAGAGTCGGTGCTTCTCTTACTATGCTACTTTGAAGATTTTTCACTCTTTTAATAAAGCTTCTCATTATTTTCCTAGGATTTTTGTGAAGGAGACTATGTCAGGTTGCTTGCTTTACTAAACTAATTTTGATCATTTCATTTAGGTTATATGGGACAGTAGGATGAATACAAGGAGGGTAAGCTGTGTTCCATATTAATTCAATGAAATATGCATTTACTGAATGCAGGTGAACGTAAACCATTGTAGTAGGTGTTATTGAAAAAATACAAAACAGGTTACACTTCCTATCCTTAAGAAGCTGACAGTGTAATACAGGAAATGATACAGGAAATAATCTAATGCAAGACAGCTCATTTAACAGCTGTCTTTTAAGCTTAGCACAAGGGCAGTATTTCTCAACTTTTTTTTCATTATCAGTCCCTAAGGAACCTTTTTAAACCTTTCCATCTTAATCACTTCCCTCCAATGAAATTTTACTACCACAGATAGACTGTGTATCTATGTACTGTATGTATACCTGTGCTTTATACAGAAAAAGAGGACTTTTTTTTGACACACAACCCCAGAACCAATTTTAGCCCCCTTAGGGGCAAATATTGACTCTGTTGAGGATATATGCACTAGGCTAACACTATCACTTTCAAAGTCTAAGATTGGACAGTCAGATTCTAGTGTCAGAATTTTTGTAAATATCTACCAATGATTAAATCACATTTAAAAATTAAATTTCCTGAGTTTAAAAATAAAACCCACAGCATTAGATCAAAAAAATAAAATAATCGAATATATTCATGCTTCTGTGGCTGAGTTCAGGGCGGCCACACTGCATAACTCCGGGGGAGTATAGTCACAGTATATGGTCTGTAATGGTAATAGAGGGAGAGAATGAAAAATAATTTGAAGCTATAGCCATGATGTGGTTGAAAGAGAAACTCAAGTTCATAAGTCATTTCAACTACTGCCCGTTCTAATCATCTTAAACTTTTCCTGACATTCCTCTCCTATACAGAATTGTGTGTTTGTCCTCTTCAACATGCAATTAATTCTTTGTAAATGCTTAATTCACTCACAAATTAATTTATATACAGGCCTGGAGTGTGTACCAACCGGAAAATTCAGAGTGTTCACACATTCGCTTTAGTCCTCGGTCAGGAACTGGGAATACAAATGCCGTGCTAATTTTTTCTCCACGTTGATACTCTTTACAAATTAATGTGTCCAAGCTGAAGTGCCCACCCCAGGACAAAATTGAATTCTCCTAGACTTATATGCCAGGGAACTGAGGGGGTCCCCAGCCAACAGTAAGGAACTGTGAAGAACTGAATCCTTAGCGAGGAACTGAAAGACTTGCTTCAAAAGTACCATGAGGAGCTAAATCCTGCCAGCAACCACGGATGCACACTTGAACGTGAATCTTCCTGCAATCAAGCATTCCTGTGAGACTGAAGCCCTGGCTAACACCTTGCTTCGTCCTTGCGAGAGATCCTGAGACCAGACCCAGCTAAGCCACACCCAGATTCTGACCTACAGATACTCTGAGATAAGTGTTTGTTGTTACTGGTTTGTTTTTGTTTTTGTTCTTGTTTTTTAATTGAATTCTCCTTCATCTCCAAAAGGTCTCCTTTTAGTTGTTCAATAGGTACCAGAATAACCGATTAGATTCCACCTACTGTACCCCACCATAGAATTTAGCACCTCTTCATAGCACTCCCCACACTTGTATAATGTCTGTCCTCTCTGAGTTGATAAGTTACGTGAGGTCAGAGACTGTTCCTATCATGTTTATGTCTATAGACTACATATACAACTTAGTTTTTAATGGTTAGAAGACATACCGTAAAAAAGGTAAAGATCTAACTTGTTTTGCCCATTTGTTCTTTCTACCAAGTTAGACCTTAACCCGATGTCATATATCAAAATAAAATCCAGATATATATTTAAATAAAGGAAAGAAAATATAAAATTGGTTCAAGAAATATTGGTGAATATTTAATCATCTGGGAGTGGGAAAAGCATTATCAAGGATAGCACCAAAGGCAAATCTCTAAAGCAAAAGACGAACAGATGTGACTAATTTGAAGCTTCCTTCTGTTAAAAAAAAAAATCATAAATAAAAGACAAAATGGGGAAAATATTCACTACGTGTATGACAAAAGGTTATTTATCTTTAATGTATTCTAAAATCTCATGAATTAATAATACACATACTTTGTGTGTTTGGGGGGTAGAGAGAGACGTAAACTAATATGCAAATGTCCAATAAATAACAAAAAAGTGCAACTTTATTAGTAAATGAAATGGAAATTAATAACAATATACAACTTTCACCTGTCAAAATGGTATATAGATTTTATAAAACTCTGAGTTTTGAGAGGAGCAGCAGGAACAGAATGATGACTCATAAGAGTACAAATTAGTACAGCTTTTCCAGAGGGCAGTTTATAAGCAAGAAAAAAAAACCTTAAAATGGTCAAATTCGGTTTTTTTAAATTATTTTAATTTTTATTTATTTTTGAGAGAGAGAGAAAGAACGTGAGCAGGGGAGGGGCAGAGAGAGAGGGAGACACAGAATCCAAAGCAGACTCCAGGCTCTACACTGTCCACACAGAGCCCACCGCGGGGCTCCAACACACACGGACAGTGAGATCACGACCTGAGCCGAAGTCGGATGTTTGTTCTAGCTTTGAGAAGAATGCTGGTGCAACTTTGATTGGGATTGCATTGAATGTGTAGATAGCTTTGGGTAGTATTGACATTTTAACAATATTTATTCTTCCAGTCCATGAGCATGGAATGTTTTTCCATTTCTTTGTATCTTCTTCAATTTCTTTCATAAGCTTTCTCTAGTTTTCAGTATAGCGATCTTTTACATCTTTGGTTAGGTTTATTCCTAGGTATTTTATGATTCTTGGTGCAGTTGTGAATGGGATCACTTTATTTCTCTTTCTGTTGCTTCATTACTGGTGTATAAAAATGCAACCAATTTCTGTACATTAATTTTGTACCCTGCGACTTTGCTGAATTCATGTATCGGTTCTAGCTGACTTTTGGTGGAGTCTGTCGGGTTTTCCATGTAGAGTATCATGTCGTCTGCAAAAAGTGAAAGTTTGACTTCAGTGATCATATCCTTTGATCCAGCAACATTTTTTTCTAGTAAATTAACCTAAGGAAATTAGTATCAAAGTCTAGCTCCAAAAGTGTTCAGGGAATTAGTTGGTAAAACGAATTATAATAAAATCAAAAACTATGCTAACCACTTAAAATGATACTATAGAGAAATATTTGATCTGGAAAGATGGTCATGATATCTGAATAAACAGGAAAAAAAGAAGTTAAAACCAGTATTAGACGATAGTTATACAGTGTATGTACATTTGTATGGGCAGAAAGAAGGCTAAGAGGATTTTTCATTCACATATTGTAAAATTTTATTTACATACTATAAAATTCACCCATTTTAAGTGTATGACTCAATTATTTTTAATAGATTTACAGAGTTCTATAACCATCACATTTCAGTTAAAATAATTTTTCTTTTCTTAATTAAGCCAATTTTTTTATACTCCCGCAATAAGTTTATATAACAGGTCATTTTAAAAGTTAAATTCCTCCTTTACTACTGACTTCTCCAAAAAAAAAGAGGAGGCAAAATATGCAATGTCAAGATAATTATAACGGTAGTTAAAATGTTTTCCAAAGAATAAAAAAGGTAATGAACAAACACACTTTAATTCTTACAGAGGGACTGAAGACCTACTGAGATTGAAAGACCTGCTTTCAGCTTGTGGAAGTGTGCCTATTTGCAAAAGGGCTTTACTCTTTTATCCCCACCTGCCCTCTCTCCTTGACCTTGCTGATCTTCTCAACATATTTCAGCTTAAAAGAATAAGGAGTTCTACTTCTGGAGCCATTAAAATTGCTAATTCAATCTTAATTATTCTGATTTTTTTTTTTTAAGTAAGCTCTATGCCCTACGTGGGACTTGAACCTACTACCCCAAGATCAAGAGTTCACATGTTCTACCAACTGAGCCAACCAGGCGCCCTAATTCAATCTTAATTCTTAAAATTAAACTGGATTTAGACTTGATAAACGTAAAGAAAAATGAATTCAAGAAATAAATAGGAACACAGAATCAGAAAAAGATAACAAGATAGATTGATGTTTCAAAGATGAACATGTAATAACCAATTGTTATAGCTGTGGAAACTATATGATATGTACCAAATAAACACTGATTTCATGGGCAAAGCCACAATGATTTTCCACCTGTAAATATCTAATGCCACCATGGAGAGATCAGATCTTAAAACGCCAGATAAATAGGGATGAGATTTAAAATTTTCTAAAATTTTACCCTACCCAAATAACATTCTGTTTTATAGAAATAGAGATAGAACACACACCTGTGTTTCACTGTTGTTATGTGAGTTAGTTCTGGAATAAATATGAAAATATGGGAGAATGGCAAAATTCCAAAACCTTTCCATACAATGGCAAGAAAAAATAAAATCCAAAAATACATTTTTCACACAACAGGATCACAGAATATTACGAAATGAGAGTCTCGTTATCTCTACTTCAATCTCTTTTTTTTTTTTTTACGAATGAGAAAATCAGAAAGATCGTGATCTGTCCAAAGTGATATTAGCTCAGTGTCAAAAAAACTGAAAACCCTCATCTCTTTCTTCTTAATCTCCTGCTTTTTACCTTAATCCATGTTTCTATGGGAAACAATATGTAGAGGCTCCAGAATCAAAGTGTTTGGTTTCACAAACAAAAAAAAAAAAGAGACAAAAACAGATTCTTAATTATAGAGAACAGAGATGATTAGCAGAGGGGAGGTGGCGGGGGGGGGGGGGGGGGAAATGGGTGAAACAGGTGAAGGGGATTAAGAGCACACTCATGATGAGCACAGAGTCGTGTATAGGATTGTTAGATCACTATATTGTACACCTGCAACTAATATAACATTATGTGTTAATTATACGGAATTTAAAAAAATGTTTTAAGTGTCTGGTTTCAAATCCTGGGTCACCACCTAACGAGCTCTGTACTTTGGTAGGTCACTTGATCTTTCTGGCTCTCATCTGGAAAGTGGAGGAACTGGTAGAATTTATCTCACAAGAGTGTGTAAGATTGACACATTATATGTAAAATGCTTAATAGAGCTGCTAGCACATAGTAAGCACTCAATAAACAGTGGTTGTTATTCAATGTATATGAGATTTTTTAAATAGTAACATGATAGATAGGAATGTCACTAAAACAGTGTAGAAGCAGGGGTGAAAGAAGTTGAATTTGGGTGTGGAGGTGGGGGAGAGAGAAAAGGGTATGGGGTGCAGAGGGAAACTATGGATTAGGAAATACTCTAGGATTGAGTTAATTAGAGAAAGACAATCAGAACAAAACTGGATCATATGAGAATTTTAAATAATGGACCAAAATCTCTGTGGAAATCTGAGCTTTGGTGAAATTGTGAGCCTTTGAGTCATAGTAGGAACAGGCTTCCAAGACCGTGTTCCCTGAGCCAAGCGAGAGAACAAGCCAGTGTTAGATACTTGTCCACCCAGAGCAACTGAAGGAAGGAGCTGAATTCGGAAGTGGGTAGAAATAGTACAGGATTAGAGAAATGTATTAGGCTTCTTTTGGGAAACCTAGGCACAGGAGAGATTGACAGTTGCATGGAAGGAATGAGGTCAAGACATTGGAGAGTAAATGCACAAAACTAAAAAACACGAGGGGCGCCTGGGTGGCTCAGTCAGTTAAGTGTCCAATTCTTGATTTGGCTCATGATCTCACAGTTTGTGAGACCGAACTGTCATATACTTATGTCATGTGCATATTTATTTTTTTAGTTATAAAAAGGTAATTATTTATACTCTTAAAAAGCTGGCATAAGTACGATGTAGTTTGCAATATCCTACCAAACCTAGAGTCAGAGCCAAAACAGTTTTTGGGGGTGGCTACCAGCATACCCATTTACCACTAGTAAACAAAGAGGCTTTACGGCTTTTTGTCACTACTTTCTCCAGAGAGGTTTTTTCAAAGTTGCCATTACAGTGATAGCACACGAGTTCTATGGACACCATGTAGAACCTTTCTTCTGAGATGACAGAGCTCCACATGCATAATCTCTCTCTTTTTTTTTTTAAAAAAAGAACTTTTTAATGTTTATTTGAGAGGGAGAGAGTGAGTGAGCCAGAGAGGGCATGCACACACACACACACACACACACACACACACACACACACAGAATCCAAAGCAGGCTCCAGGCTCTGGGATGTCCAAGCAGAGTCCAACGCAGGGCTTGAACTCACAAACAGTGAGATCATGACCTGAGCCGAAGTCAGATGCTTAACCAACTGAACTACCCAGGAGCCTGCATAATCTCTCTTAAACTGCAAAAGCATTAGAAATTAGAATCTGTATAATATGGACTTGGTTCCTCTGAATGTTCAAACAAGTAGAATTGACTAGGTTTAGAGCTGGCAGGGACTTTAAGAAGTCCTTCATTTTATAAAAGGAGAACCTGAAGCTCAACAGGGTAAACTCACTTGCCTGTTCCCTAAGTGACCAACAGCAGAGTTGGCACTAGAATTGCAATTGCCTAACTTTTAGGGCAATGCTCTTTCCACTATAATGGATCATTAACTTGAATTAAAAAAATTTTTTTAATGTTTATTTTTATTTTTGAGAGAAAGTGAGAGAGTGCGAGCGGGGGGAGGGGCAGAAAGAGAAGGAGACACAGAATCCGCAGCAGGCTCCAGGCTCTGAGCTGTCAGCACAGAGCCCGATGCAGGGCTTGAACTCACGAACCATGAGATCATGAGCCAAAGTCGGACGCTTAAACCGACTGAACCACCCAGGTGCCCCTGTCAACTTGAATTTTTAAACTGATCTGTAAAAACAAAGTCTGGGGTGCCTGGATGGCTCAGTTGGTTAAGTGTCCAATTCTTGGTTTTGGCTCAGTTCATGATCTCATGGTCTGTGAGACTGAACTGTCATATCAATAGTTTGTTCCTTTTTACTGCTGAGTAATATTCCATGGTATTTATAGACCACAGCTTAACCATTCACATTTACATTTGTTGCTTCTAGTTTGGGGCTATTATAAAAAAAACTGCCATAGCAGTTTTGTATATGTTTTTTGTGTGAATATAAGTTTTTGTATCTTTAGAATAAATGTCCTAGAACACAATTCCTGGGTCATACGGTAATTGTATGTTTAATTTTATGAGATGCTACCAGACTCTTTTCCAGAATGATTGCACCACTTTACCTTCTCACCAGCAATATATGTGCGATCTGATTTCTCAACATTCTCAGTAGCATTTGGGAGTATTACTCTTTTATTTTAGCCATTCTAAATAGATGTGCAGTGATATAGCACAGTGTTTTAAAAAAAAAATTTAATATTAAAAAATTATTTTATTTATTTATTTTTTTAATGTTTATTTTTAAAGGAGAGAGAGGCCATGAGAAGGGAAGGAGCAGAATGAGAAGGAGACACAGAATCCGAAGCAGGCTCCAGGCTCTGAGCTGTCAGTAAAGAGCCCGATGTGGGGCTTGAACTCACAAGCTGTGAGATCATGACCTGAGCCGAAGTCAGATGCTTAACCAACTAAGCCACCCAGGTGCCCCACCCCACTTTTTTTAGAGAGACAGAGAGAGCTCAAGCAGGGGAGAGGGACAGAGAGAGAGAGAGAGAGAGAGAGATTGAGAGAGAGAGAGAATCTCAAGCAGGCTTCATGCTCAGTGTGGAACATGGAGCATTGTGCAGGGCTCAATACCATGATCTTGTGATTATGACCTGAGCCAAAATCAAGAGTGGGACACTTGACTGAGTCACCCAGGCACCCCATCACAATGGTTTTTTAACTTACTTTCTTCTAATGTCTAATGATGCTTGATATCTTTTCATGTGCTTATTTGCCTTCTGTATATCCTCAATGGTAAAATATATGTTCATGCATCTTGCACATTTGCTAATTGAATGGTTCCATTTGTATGTCTTTTTTAATTATTGAATTTTAAGCGTTCTATATTCTAGATACTAGTCCTTTGTGAGATACATGGCTTGAAAATATGTTCTCTCAGTCATCTAGGAGATTTTTTCTTCTTAACGGGGTCTTCCATAGAGCCAAAGTTTTTAATTTTCATGAGTTCCAATTTATCAACTTTTCCCTTTCATTGATTCCTTTGGTGTCATATCCACGAATTCTTTACCTAGACCTAGGTCCGGAAAATTTTCTCCTCGTGTGTATCCTAAAAGTTTTATAAGTCTGGTTTGCATTTAAGTCCATGATCTATCTATCTTGAGTCAATTTTTGGACCAGGTGTGTGGTTTAGGTTGGCATTCATATTTATAGCTATGGGGTGTCCAATTGTTCCTGCACCATTTGCTGAAAAGGTTATCCTTCCTCCACTATGTTGTCTTTGTGTTTCAGTTGAGCATATTTGCGTGATATCTATTCTGTCTCACTGATCTATGTATCTATTCCTTCACCAATACATTGTCTTTATTATGCAGCTCTATAGCAAGCCTTAGTATTGGGTACAGTGATTCCTCCCAGTTTTTCATTTTACAGGTTTTAGGTTTTTAGGGCCTGTGACTTTCCATATAAATTTCAGAATAAGAATAAGTCTATGTCACCAAAAATCCTTGCTGGGGTTTTGAAAGGAATTGCCTTAAACCTATGGCTCAATCTGGGGAGAATGACCACCATCTTTATTCTGTTGAGTCTCCTAATCTACAAACAAGGTATGTCTCCCATTCATTTAGACTTTCATGGATTTTTTTTCATCAGTGTTTTATAATTTTCAGCGTACAGATCATGTTTTGTTAGGTTTATACCTATGTATTTCATTTTTCTTTGAGCAATTACTGTAAATGATGTTATTTTCTGAATTTTTTTCTACATGTTCATTGTTCATCCTTCTATTTTAAAATCCTCTGAATCACTTTGCTTGGGGTATACATTTTGTATATAACACTCAGATTTTGTTTTGTGGTTCAATCTGAAACACATAGTTCTTTTATTAGTTAAATATTAAGTATTCACACTCATTAATGAGTTATTTGGTTTTTGAGCATATCATTATTTTCAGATACACTTCTTTTATAGATTTAATTTTCTTCAAAATGTGGTCTGTGCTTCCTTCACTTTTTGTGTTTGTATTTCTTAAAGTAAGTTGGAAAGTTTGCATTTTTTCTATTGAATGCATTTATAATGATAACTTTATACCTTTAATTCTCTCTTTCTATAGATGGGTCCAATGACTTCCTATTATGAGAATAATTAAATCAGCACTAGAGTATTTCTCCTCACTTTTCTTCTCTTCCACCACCTGATTTTATATTTATGTTTTGTAGTATTTATACTTTGTATTTGCTAGAAAAGTATGTAGCTGCCTATAATAGAAAACTAACGCTGTCTTTAAAATTAAGGCTTTATTTTTTTCATATAACAAGAATTCTGGAAGGTCATTCTTGGCATTGCTTCACCAGCTCAACAATGTCATTAAGGACTTAAGCTTTTTTCTACATTTCTGCTATGCCATCCTCAGATGCTGGCTTCTGACTTCGTGCTTGTCTCTTCGTGTTTCTAATATGACCTGCTGCAGCTCTAGCCATCACACTATCATTTAAGGCAAAATGAAAAAACTGGGAGAAGGGCCAGGAGTGTTTGTAAAGCAAATACATATTCTCTGTAACTCCACAACATATTTCCTCTGATGTCTCATCAGCCACAAATATGTAATATGATCATCTCTAGCTATAGAGGACGCTGGAATGTGACTAGTTAGGTGGTATGTTACTATTTAAATAAGTTTTCTGCTCTTATAAGAAAACTCTAGTTTTCTTCACATAGATCCTTCACATTTGTGTTTGTTCTTATGTATTTTCTTTATTGTTATAAGCTTTATTGCTACATTTTTCCACTGGTTAGATGGCTAATTTTTAATTTAGATGTTGATTTTTGAATGTTGACTATATTGTTTTTATTCATGACACTAAAATTTTTAATTTAGTTCTGTTAGTAAACTGGGACAGTGAGGGGGAAGAGAAGGATGGAACCACTGATACTCTGGAATGAGGCATCAGGACTGTCTCTGCCTTAGACCCTACTACAAAGGCAGGCCCTTTGAGCTAGCTTAGCCACTCAGGAGGGTCCAAAGAGGAGAGTGGTGGAGCAAATACCTTCTCTAGGGGTAGAAGAACTATAGCACTTTCCCACAACAGAAGGATGAGAAAGAAAAGCATCACAGGTTAATACTGTGTTTAATACTGTTGTTTTCATCTACTCTCAGAAGAAGAACTTACAGAACAGCTTTTCAAAATACTCCAAAGAGCAAATGTAACAGAAAAGGAAATAAACCCTTCCTTTAAAGCTAGATGATGGACCTTTTCTAAAACCTAGAGTTTTATACAAGGTTTTCAAATAATTAGCTGAGCCCTTAAGAAAACCCAGAGGTGATATTGGGTATAAAGTTTGAAAAAAGGTGAAATTTCCATGTGTAAGAAAATGTGGAAAGGAATGGTTATTACTCAAAAAAAGAATGGAGTAGCAAAAAGTAAAAGAGGACAGAGGAAAGAAAGGAGAAAGGAAAGCCAAGCATTTATGACAAGAGGCTAGAGTCCCACGAACAAAAATGGCTGATTAAATTTTGTTTTTCCTTTCTACCTTTTAATAACAGGCTGCTGTAATATTATTCGGTTTACAGAACCTTTGGGAAAGTCAGCTTTACACTAAAGACTTGTTCGGGGATTCTTCTCCCAGATCAAGTTCTAGTTATCATTTTTCTTTTTCCAGATTGAGCTCGTTCATGTTTTACCAGTTCCAGGGGCTTTCCTTTAAGCCCCTAGACTGAATTGGGCTGAGACTTCTGTGTGCTATGAGAATTCCAGAAACCTGTTTTTTACCCTTTACTCTTATTGTCTCTATCCCCCTCTACACAGTGAACTACTTATTAATGTTCAATAACTCTTTTATAATTTTTTGATGGATGGATGATGCATGGGAAGACAGGTATGAATACAAGAAAATGCAGGTTACAGGTTTCCAAACCAGTCAAACGTTGGATACTTTCACGGTTGTAGACAAAATTGTAATGGAGATGAAGTTTGTCCTTACCAGTGTCCCACATTTCTTCTTACTGTTTCAGTATGCCTGCCCCCCAGGTAATCAGCCCCTTCATCCTGACGGAAAGCTCACAAAATTCTCCCCCCCACTACACCTTCCCTTTGCAAAGTTTCTTCTTTCTCCTCTGTCATCTATCAAAGCATCTGCTTAGTCACATTTGGCTATGTAATTATCCAGTTGATTTAAGTAACACACATTAAAGTATGGCCAAAATTTTAACTATCCTCTTAGAGAATTTGTACTTTAAGGCAGGCATCTGTTAATTCATTATGCTGGGAGGAATATCTTTTAATGCTTCCTGCCCTGTTCATCTTCTTCTCTCTCCTAGTTCCTTATCTAATGTTCCAGAAAGTGAAATATGTGGAATGGAGATGGTATCATTTATTGAAGCCACTTTTAAAGATGACAAAATGAAGGGTCATAAAATTTGACTGACTAGCTAGAGGTGCAAGCAGCCAGCAATAGTGACTATTTAAGGAGTTAAGAGTGGATTTTCATGGTGAACTACTAATATTTCCAACCAAAAAACTAGCTTCCAGTTTGAAAGGCCACAATCTCTTTTGTGAAACTGTTTAAGGCCTCACTGAAATTCCCTGAGTCTATGTGGTAGACTCTGTCAGAGAGTCTCAGGCCTTTTGCGTTTCTCTTTTTTTCTTCCTTTCTGGTTCTTCCAAATAGTTAAAAACAGTGGGATTCAGCTACATTTTTAAATGAGGTACCTAAATAAAAAAATAAGGAGTTGCCAAAAGTAGCCTTGGAGGTAGAGAACTGAATTTAGTTCCTCTGACTAGACTAAGTTACTTGCTAAAATAATCTGGGGTCATATAAGCCAATGGCCAAAGGAATAATTTCTCCATTGTTTATCATTCATGGCCATAAAGAGCACTAGAGGAAATCTCAGAGTCTAGCTGGTCAATGAAGGATGTTAGGCCAGAGAAAGTTAAATGCTTGCCAAAAGTCAGCCTAATGAATTAGAGAAGTAAGGACCAAAAATGAGAGTTTGAATTTCCAAACTGAAAGTTCTTTCAGTCCCACTGAGATGTGCCATTGTGTGGTCATGGAAATCTGGAAAGGTTTGGTGGCCTGGGCATCTCATCTCCTGCCAACCTTTCCCAGTCACAGCACACAACACTAACATGGAAACTTCCTTTAATAAGCTTTGCATTTCTTTCCTTGTGAGCCTTACATTATTGGTGCCTTTGCCCTAACCCATACAAATGGCTTGCTTTCATCCATAATACCACTTGCTCCGTGAAGGAGGTGTAATCCGGGTGGGGGGGTGGGGGGGGTGGGGGGAGGGGCAGTTCAAAAGAATAGTCATACTATTATATCAGAATTACTTCTGATACTCCTACCACACTTCTTACAGACCCAACAAAACATCTTTAAGCCTTCTAGGGTTGGTTGGTTTGTTTGTTTGTTTGTTTTTAATATCTCTGCTCTCACTACCTTGTATCTAAGATTAATTTTTTGTTTTGTCATCCTCATTTTTCTCAGCTGAATCTCTGTCCTCATAATTCCAGTTTTTGGTCATTTTGTTTTCATTACCCTGAAGGCTATTGCTTGACATATCATCAGCCACACTCCCAATGATCTCTGCCTCAGGCCTTGGCTCTACTGTGTCAATTGGTTCTATCTCAGTAGCTAACCTTGTAGTTATTAACCCATCTTTTATTGCTGATTCACTTCCTATCTCTGGCTCTGTGTGGGTCCCTGACTCAGCCTGGACCTCTGGTTCAACCTGACTTTCTAGCACTTTTTGGGTTACTGTCTTTGTCTGAGTCCCTTTCTCTGTGTAGACACTTGATTGTGCCACTGAACCTGACTGCCTTTCTGGCGCCTGATTCATCCACGTAGAAACACCTACATTTGTTTCAGTTAGTCCCCAGTCTACTCTGGCCGTATTTCCTATTCTTGTCCTTGTTATAGGAATCACAAGGAGATTTTGATCTGGAGAAGTAGCCGGAGAACTTATGTGATTGAGTCCAGAGAGGAACCCTAGAGAAAAAGAAAAGGTCAGGGTCAGTGTTGTGGATTAGTAATAGATAAAATCTTAAGTCATCAAACACCCCTGAGGCACTGGCTTAATTATAATAGAATTTGCTTTACAATACATTTCTGAATATCCTGTTCATTATCTTTAAGGAGCTGAGATTCAAAACATTGATCCCAGCTTTTCTGTAGTACAGTATTTCCCAAGGGGTATGCAAGCCAATTCATTGGGGCACAGGCAGAAAATAGTAGTTTATTTTTGCATTTTTAGCAAATTTTGTTTTCAGTTCCATTTTTGGGTATATTTTACACTGTAATAAATATATGAATGATATAATACATGTACGTATTTTATAAATAAATGTGTCTTTTCAGAATGCTTGCTGAAAAGTGTTTTACTAATAGGGTGTGTGATGCAATGGTTTGGAGACCATTGTTAATTAATAAAAATAAGTACGTGGCTTCACAGGATTAAAGGTGAAATGTTACACAGGCAAAACTCCTATATTATATCTCTGCTTTATATTAGTAATATTACAGAGGAACATATGTCATATGTTGAAGCTTTATTTTGGAGATCCATTAAGGTGGAAAGGTTATTTAATATAATAAAAGGAGAGGGGAATTTAAGAGATGTCTTCCGGAAGGACAGAAGAACTATTCACAGCTCAGTTAATGTCCTTTCCATCTTTACTTCCTGAATCTTACTCCTACCTGTGTAGGAACAAGTATCATTTTAGAAAAAAAAAAAAAAAGTTTTCAATTGGAGGGACTTGCTATTAAGAATTGTTCACTGACATAGAAATAACTCTTGTAGAGCCCTTCCAAATTATGAGATTCTAATATGTCAAACATACAACCAAAAGAAAGCAAAAGAGAGGGGACCAACCATGTAGAAATTTCTTTTCTGTGCCTTCACTGTTTAACAGGAGGATTGACTCACCAACTGTCATGTAGAAGATACTGCCCCACCAATTGAGGCGGTAGGCTAATAGGAAATGGGGCTCCAAGACGTTCCTACTGTACAATTTCACTTGCATCAGGTACAAAATGAGGCAGAGGAGTAGGCAGGTGCCTGGGATCAGAATGAAAGCTATCACTACCCATCATAACCTTCCTTCTGCCATCCCTCCCATTCCACCTTCTTCCCTCTCTTTGCACTTCCTTGTCACCCTCAACCATCTCAATTATGCCACGGAGGCCTATTACATGGCAGTGTCATGGGAAGACCCATTTGGCAATTAACTAGAATGAGAGAACGAAGAACTTCTGCTTTGACTGGAATAAGGTTATTAAGGTGGAGCCTATAAATAAGACCACTAGAACAGGTACTAGCTAGCTACATTGAAATTTGTCTTAGTGCCACAAGGGCCTCCAGCCTATGATATCTCCTCTAGTAGTCCATCAGATAACAACTTCTAGAGATGTTTCCATTGGATTAGGCATAGTTTCTTCAGGGTCCCCTCTTTAAAGGCAATAGCCCCATAAGGAGTAAAAGTTTACCAAAAGCTTTCTTCCCTATGGGAAGAGACACTGTCCTATGATGGCAGTGTTCACGTGAGGTAGGGAATGACTTGGTAAAATAAGGAGAAATGGCCCAGAAGGGGAAGATGTATAGGGACTCCAGGGACAAACTTTTCCAACCGCATCATTTTGTACCTGAGATGAAAGAGAAGATGGACATGCCCAGATCTATGTGGGTTTTGTCTCCTGTCCCTTTGGTGAGAAAGGTGCTGAGCCATATAATGATAATGAGGATGATGAAGGCAGAGATGAGGAAGAAGGCCCTGGAGCATTGGAGGTAGTCTGCCAGGAGAAGTGGAAAAGGAGAGGCTTGGCTGGAGAAGAGGTGACCTGCCCTCTAATAAGGCTAGACAGGGTCTAGGGAAGGGACTGAAGGGCAGAGGAGGACAGAATTAGCACTTGTCTTACATCTAATGGAGTCAGAGTAAGGAGCCACCAAGTGGGTGGCCTCACAGGCACCAGTAAGGACCCTCTTTCCATCTCCTCATTGACATGTGGAATTCCTTTAACAAGGAAAGAAATAATTTATTCCACAATGAGAGAAAAGTTGAAATTATAACCTTGAGAGGCATATTATGAGGTAACTTTCATATTAAGGTGCAAATTACTACTATTCCCCCCCCCCCCCGGGAAGTTGTGAGTGCAGAGGAAGGAAAAAGAACAAAGTCACTAGGCATTAGCTTCCAATAATTAAGGAGCTGTGGCTTTGAAGTCATTGGAGAAGTCTAGTGAAGACAAACTGGGATAAATTTACCCTGTTTGGAGGAGCTGTCCTTACATGCTTGTGAATCGGGAGAAAAGAAGGGGTAGAGTTGTGGGAAGGAGAAAGGGAGAGAGCCAAGCTGTAGGGGATCTGAGCAGATCTACCAAAGGAGGGGGCTCTAGGCTCTGGAAGGCACTGACAGGGTGCTTTTGGCACGTGGCTCCAGCAGAGATCATGGTGGCACACAGTCCAGAGCCCCGCAAAGAGTTTCTTCTTGTCTTTCATTACCATGAACCGCACCCAATGTAAAGGGGACAAGCACATCAGCAGGACAAAGATAAAGCCCATGAGGCCAGCACAGAACATGTGAATGTAGCTTTGGGTCCTCTCCAGAAGCTGTCGCTGGTGTGGTGACATAGAAGAGAAGTGGTACATGCGGTAGGGGAGAATTGGCTGTGGTGGGGAAGGGAGGAGGACATGATGAAAGGAATGTCATCTCAGGCATCTCCATCTCCACTCACAGAAAAGACAAACCCTGGGTCCTCTACTGGATGGGAACTCCTCCTCCCTCCACACTTCAGTGTCTTTTGCTCCAGAGCCTCCCACAACTTGTAAATATATTCCTTTTTAACTGTCCCCCATTAAAAAAAAGTTGGAATGACCTTTGCCTCTCCTGCCTTGACATTTCCCCCATGCCATACACAAGCTGCTTCCTGCAAAAGGACCCCGCCACTACCTAGCTTACAAAGGCTCCCTCACCCTATATGTTGGGTAACCCAGGATGCTGGAATTGTAAACCCTGTGTAAGGGCATGGCATTTCCTTCCCTTCTCTCCATCCTAGTTTCTGGCTCATTGCTCTTCTCAACTGCCATAGAACCTAACCCACTCTGACCTAACACACTTTCCTGCCCCTCCCCCACCCCAGGAAACAGAACTAACAGGAAGTGTACAGTGTCTCTGCCTCATTTGCCAGATCTAGTCCAATCCCTTCCTCCAGTCCAGATATCTGTTGAGTTTCAAACACCTAGAAAACTGCCTGACAAATCCAGGTTTCTTACAGACACACCAAACCCAAGAGTTCTTCGAGAGCTCTTTTCTTTTCATCCTACACCCCCTTCCTATGTCCTTTTTTTGTTTCCCACCATTCAATCATACCATATCCTGCCAATCCCAACTCTTTGATGCTTTCAAGTCCATTTTGTTTTTCTGTTTCCTTTTTCTTAGAACATCTTGTTGTCATCTCTGTCCTAGATTGTTATAACAGCCTTTTACCTGTTACTTCTGCTACAAGGCTTCAGTTTATTCTTGACAAATTTGCCTCTAAGATGCAAATCTGATGTGTCTCTCCTCTGTTCTGATTGCACTCCACTGCTATGAGGTAAAGTCCTAATTTCTTAGCATGAATTAGTTAAACCCAGCAAGATTAGGCTTCTGCTTCCTATATGACCTCATTCAACCATTCAATACCTCCTCTGTGCCAGGTGTTGTGTTAGGTACTGAGGGTGTAGTGATGTGTTGGATATCTTTCATATGTCCCTTTGGATCCAACTCTTCATCCTTGTCCTTGTTCAAGAAGGCTGACTGATACGGACTACATCAATGGGTTCCCTTGCCATCCAGTCTCTGATTAGGTTTAACCAATGGTAGATATGGGCAGAAGATCAGAGGTCCAGAGATCTGTGTGTTTATTCCCTGGCTCTCTCCTTACCAGATTACAGAGAGTTGTCTGTATTCTTTTACCTAAAGTAGAACTCCTCACAGGCAACCTTCTCCATAGAGCCACCCTTTCTGTTCTGTTAACTGCTCCTTTCACTTATGTGATCAGGCTTAGGAGTCATAATGACTTTTCACTGATGGTTTCCCCAAATCCTTTTCAGTTCAAAGGGGACTTTATAAATAGTTCCTTAACTCTCCCTATTAACTAGTTTGAGCAAGCCATCTGTTTCCTGCTGAACATGGTCCTTATTGTCATGAAGTAGAAAGCCGAGTAACGTTTAGGCTCATTCTCTCCCTCCATGTTATCTTGTGCTCCAGACAACTTTATTTTTCTTGCAGTTTCTTAAACCCATCTTGGTCCTTCCTTTGCACATGGTGCAAATGGTATTTACCTTGCACATGGTATCTATCACACTTCCCACTTTATCTTTGTCTGAGTTAACATTAGTCAAGATTCACTTTAATCTAACCCTTTTGGGGAAGCCTTCTCTGAATTCAACCCTCAGTCCCAGACTTTGTGATCCTGCAGCAGCTTATGCTTACTTCTTTCATAACCTTTATACATAGTATTGTAATTTGTCTATACTTCCTTTTGGTCTGTGAACTTCAGCAGCAAGGAGTTATCCTTGTATACTCAATGTCTAGCAGAGTGCTTGGAATATAATGATTCAGGAAATGCTTATTGATTGAGTGAAACTAAAAAAGGTAAAAAAAAAAGAGTGGGCTTCTAGTTTCTAGTGTGGCATGCAAGGAACTTGGAGGTGGCCACTCCATTATAACAACAAGTAGAAAGCTAAGCAAACTGAAAAATCAACAACTCTTCTTAGGTTCGTCAGAGAAATGAGATCATAAGGCAAACTGTGGCTCTCAAAATTGGAGAGATAGAAAGACAAATACAGAGAATCACAACTTACTAGTATATAAACCCCTGCAAGAACCAATATGAGGATAGGAAATTTGAACTGTAGTTGATGAATTGCTGGAGGTTCAGGGTGGACAAATCTGAGAGATTACAAACTCTGGGGGTATCCAATCTTAGGGACGTCCTTACAATTTAGTGAGTTTTACCTCCAGCCCACCTTGATCAGGTTTTCACAGTGAATATCAGAGAAAAGTCCCCTTACACTTCCGGAAGAAGGAGGAGAAAAGGAACCATTTTGAAACATGCCAGAACATTCTGTTCATCTTAACAAGGCCTTCCCTAAAGAGAAACTGTCTTACCAGAACCTAAACTATTGGAGTTTTATCAGAGCTTAACCAATCTGGGGAGAAGGAAATACTCAACTCCAGCATGCTGTAACATTTCATGGTATACTCACTCTCCCATCCTGTCCCACCTAAGGAGGGGAAACTCAGAGGTACCTGTGAATTTCACAGAGGCTTAGATCAGGAACAAGCTAAGAATGTCCTTTCTCACCACTCATTTTCAACATCATACTGGAATGTAATAAGACAAGAAAAGGAAATAAAATGTATAAACATTGAGAAGGAAGAAATAAGACTGTCTTTGTTTACAAATGGCATGATTGTGTAGAGAGTACAAATGAACTGACAACAACAGCAAAAATTCTTGAAACAGTAAGTGATTATAGAGAGGTTAATATACAAAAGTCAGTCATTTTATGTGGTGCCTCACTGGCTTAGTGAGTAGAGCATGCAACTCTTGATCTCAGGGTTGTGAGTTTGAGTCCCACAATGGGTGTAGAGATTACTTTAAAAAAAAAAGGCAATCATTTTCCTATATGCCAGTAATGAATGAGTAGAATTTGAAATTAAAAACACAATATAATTTCCCCAAAATGAAACACTTGAGTAAGAGCTAACAAAATATGCATAAGATCTATATAAGGAAAAATACAAAACTCTAATTAAAAAAAACCCAAAGGGTTAAATAAATGGAAAGATATTCCTTGTTCTTGTGT
Organism: Acinonyx jubatus; assembly: GCF_027475565.1. Taxonomy (NCBI): domain Eukaryota; kingdom Metazoa; phylum Chordata; class Mammalia; order Carnivora; family Felidae; genus Acinonyx; species Acinonyx jubatus. The sequence continues at coordinate 32,797,598 of NC_069386.1, forward strand.
AGCAAGACTCAGTATTGTCAAGATGTCAGTTCTTCCCAACTTGATTTATAGATTCAACACAATCCCAATCAAAATCCCAGCGAGTTATTTTGTGGACACCAACAAACTGATTTTAGTGTATATCAGGCAAAAAAAAAAAGAGACAAAAAAAACCCCCACCTAGAATAGCCAACACAACATCGAAAGAAAAGAACAAGGTCAAAGGACTGACACTACCCAACTTCAAGACTTACTATATAGCTATGGTAATCAGGACAGTTGGTACTGGAGAAAGAATAGATCAACAGAAAAGAACAGAGAACCCGGAAATAGACTCACATAAATATGGTCATCTGATCTTTGATACAGGACAAAGACAATACAATGGAGCAAAGATAGTTTTTTTCAACAAATGATGCTGGAACACCTGGACATCCACATACAAAACAATGAATCTAGATGCAGACCTAACACCCTTCCCAAAAGTTAACTCAAAATGGGTTATAGACCTAAACAAAACACAAAACTATAAAACTCATAGAAGAAAACATAGGACAAAATAGGTAACACTGGAGTATGGCAATGACTTTTTAAATACAACACCAAAAACACAAGCCATAAAAGAAATAATTGATAAACTGACTTCATTAAAATTAAAAACTTCTGCTCTGCAAAGACATGGTCAAAAAATATGTGAAGACAAGCCTCAGACTGGGAGAATATATTTGCAAATGACACATCTGATAAAGGACTGTTATCCAAAATATACAAAGAACCCTTACAACTAAGAAATAAGAAAACAAATAACCTGATTTAAAAATGGAGGAAAGACCTGGGGCGCCTGGGTGGCTCAGTCGGTTGGGCCTCTGACTTCAGCTCAGGTCACGATCTCACGGTCCATGGGTTCGAGCCCCGCGTCGGGCTCTGGGCTGATGGCTCAGAGCCTGGAGCCTGCTTCCGATTCTGTGTCTCCCTCTCTCTCTGACCCTCCCCCGTTCATGCTCTGTCTTTCTCTGTCTCAAAAATAAATAAACTTAAGAAAAAAAAAAATTTTTTTTAAATAAAAATAAAAATGGAGGAAAGGCCTGAAAATCACTCTCCAGAGGAATGTAACAGAGATCAGAGGTGCTACAATGTATCAAACGATGTCCAGCAGTCAACAAAAAAATGACTAAACCTGTGAAGAAACAGGAAAATATAATCCAGATTCAAGAAAAAAGGCAGTCAAGAGTAATTGACCTCAAGATGATCCAGATGTTGTAATGATCACAAAAGGACTTTAAAACAGCCATTATAAATTTTTATAAGGACTGAAGAGAAGATAAATGCATAATGAATGAGTAGATATGGGATCTCAACAAAGATAGAGAAAATATTAAGAGAAAAACTAAATGAAATTCTGGAACTGAAAAATACAATAACTAAAATTAAAAATTCACTGTATGGATTTAATAGTAAATTGGAGAAAGTGGGGAAGAAAGAGTCAGTGAACTTGAATGTAAGTTAACGGAAATTGGCCAATCCGAAGAACAGAGAGAAAAAAATGGAAGAAAAATAAAGTCTCAAATTCCAATTGGACCATAAAAAGGTGAAATTAGAGTCCTGGAATAAATTGAGAATGGGGCAGAAAAATAGCAGCTGCAAACTTACCAAATTTTATGAAAGATATTGATGTATGGGTCCAAAAGCTGAAGGAAACCAAAAAGGATAAATACAAAGATCACATCTAAACATATCATAAATTGCTGAATCCAAAGATAAAATCTTAAAAGCAGCCAGAGTAAAGCTACATGTGACAGAAGATCAATGATGTATATCTGATTTCTCATCAGAAATAATGATAGCCCAGAAGGCAATGGAATGACTTTTTCAAATATATATAATTGACATATAACACTGTGTTAGTTTTAGGTATACAACATAATTATTTGATACATGACTATATTGTAAATGATTACCACATTAAGTTTAGTTAACATCCATTGCCATACATAGTTATACTTCTTTCCTTGTGATGAAAACTTTTAAGATTTATCCCCTTAGCAATCTTGAAATACAGAATACAGTATTGTTAACTATAGTCACCATGCTGTACATTACATCCCACAATTTATTTATTTTATGACTAAAAGTTTGTGCCTTTTGACCACTTTCAGCCATTTCACTGATCCTCCACCTCCCACCAATCTGTTCCTGTGTCTGTAAGTTGAGTTTTTTAAAAAAATCCACATATAAGTGGGAGAAAAGATTTGCAAAATATAGCTGACAAAGAACTTGCATCCAAAATATACAAAGCACTCGTACAACTAATAATGAGATAAACAGCTTAGTTTTAAAAATGAACAGAAGAATAACCATACTTTACAAAGGTAGATATACAAAGGGAAAATGTAAATGGCATCAAAGAAATGCAAATTAAAACAACAGTGAGATACTGTTTTATGCCCACTCAGAATGGCTGAATTTAAAAGGATTGACAATAAATGTTGGCAAAGATGTGGAACAACAAACTCTCATATATTGCTGGTGGAAGTGTAAAATGGTACAACTGTGGAGAATGATTTGGCAATTTTAGAGTTATACGTCTATACCCTATGACCTGTGATTCCTCTCTTAGGTATTTAAGAGATTTGTAAACTTATGTACACAAGAGACCTTTACATGAATGTTCACAGCGGCTTCATTCACAATAGCCCAAACTGGAAACAACCTAAATGTCCCTCAATAGGAAAATGGATAAAGAACCCTGGCATATTCATATAATTGCATAACTAATCTGCAATAAAAAAGGAATAAACTGTACATACAACATAAATGACTCTCATAGATGTTATGTTGAGTGAAAGAGACGGGACACAAAAAAGCATATATTTCCATTTATATATATTTCTAGAACAGGAAAAATTGATCTTGATCTTCCTCCACTCTGACACTCAAAATTTTTCTTCTCTTTGGGGCGCCTGGGTGGCTCAGTCCGTTAAGCATCCAACTTCAGTTCAGGCATGATCTCACTGTTTGTGGGTTTGAGCCCTGCGTCAGGCTCTGCGTTGACAGCTCAGAGCCTGGAGCCTGCTTCGGATTCTGTGTCTCCCTCTCTCTCTCTGCCCCATCCCTGCTTGTGCTCTCTCTCAAAAATAAATAACAAATAAATAGAAAGACACTTTTTTCTTCTCTTTGTCTACATGAACTTGCTCTTCCCATCTGTCTGGCCTCTTCCTCCACTATGCTTCTCTGTGACTACTGCTCTGCAGCTATATTGGCCATTTTTCTCAGGAATGTCCTAAACTCCTTCTAAATGCAGTTTTTCAGATGTTCTTTCTTCTTCTGGCCAAACGCTATTCTTCAAGTCTTAGATTAAATATTACTTCCTCAGTGAAGGCTTCCCTGACACTCCACTTCAGCCTGGATTGACGACTAATCCCTCAATTATACACTCACAATCTTTCTATACCTTTCTTCCTTAGCGTTTAACACAATTGTTAATTAGGTAATTATTTGTTTTATAATGCACCTCCTCCACTAAATTATAAGCTTCAGAGAACAAGGTATGCATTTATCTTGTTTAGCTGCCAGACCTATTGTAGATACTCAATAATATTGTTAGATGAAAGGGAAATGAGATAAAAGGAAAACAATCTGGACCACGTTCTGAGTGGTGAACCTGATGTGGACATCATATCTAGATGAGTAGATCTGTCTCAGTAGCCCAAGAATGAGATAGGCTTCCTCCTCCTTGTATGAAATAGCAAAACTTTCCTAGCTTTGCCTGTTAGAATTTTCTCAATGGTTTTTGAGGTACGAGGCAGGTTCTTATTTTTCTGGCTCATCTTATTCCCATTATGATTGATGGAATCTGAACGTAATGCCCCAAATGGCATCAATACTTTCATTTCACATCTTTTCAACTTAGGATGTTAGGGCTGAACACAAGATGGCAAAGAGGAGTGTTTGGGGCCAGACATTGTATAATGTGGTAGAAAATAGGGTGAATCTTTATGTGTGGAGTGGTTGCAGATGGAATGTCAATGCCCTAAGTAGTGGTATTCTATTTCAACCAAAGTAGATAGTGTCTATTTGTCAAAAGGAAAACTACACATTATCTTGGTGTCTATTTGTCAAGAGAAGAGCTATATAGCACCTTTAATTTGGATTGCCTTTCTGGGACCTAGTGCTAGTCAGTTCCTTGGCTCACTAGTAGGTATTCCACAGACATTCTTAGGTCTAGTAGCAGGTGCTGTTAGTGCCCTGCCTGTATCTCTTGGGCCTTAACACTTGAGTGTTTTCTGGAAGCCTTCCAGTACCCAACACCTGCACCTCTTTTCCTAACAGCTTCTCTCCTAACCTGACCCTGATATTCTGGGGAATTAACTAGTTCCCTACCGCTGTGTGTGGTAAGTATAATTTTGAAGTACGAGTTTTATATTGTTTCCTAGTCTCTCTGCATGAATAAGTCCCAGTTGACCATAGTGGTAGGTGGCTTAAAAATACATTATTTATTGATTGCCATCTCTACCTTTTCTCACTTCTCTTTCCCACATTATGTATAGCCTAACATTCTGACATAGAGAACAAAGTATGAAAGGGAAGAAGTAATGATGCCATTGGGAGCATCTGCTCCTCCCAGCATTCCATTTGCACCTTCCAAATAACCTACTTATACTTAAACCTTTGTCTAAGATTGTTTTTTGGAGGAACTCAAACTAAGACAGGTGGTACATTGGGCTGACTCAGCTAAAGAGGCAGAATCTATTGCTTGCTCAAAACTGTAACAGTTCTCAATCTCAACACACTTGAGGAAGATGATAAACTTGCAAGAGAAACAGTATGACAACCCAAGATAATCCCAGGTATGGCAAGAGACAGTATAAGAAACATATGAACAGCAGACACAAGAGAAAGTCATTCCATTGGGAGGAAACATGCATCTGACCATTCTGACAACTTATGTTTCATTGACCCAAGTGAAACAAAGACAATTGCTAGCTGTCTAAGTCATTTGAGACCATAAAAGTTGTTCTATTCAGGATAAGCCATATTCTGTTTCTCACTGGATATACTGGAACAACACTTTCTTCCATGTTAAAAAAAAAAAAAATGGAGGACGCCCTGGGGGGCTCAGTCAGTTAAGTGTCTGCCTTTGGCTCAGGTCATGATCTTGTGATTTGTGGGTTCAAGCCCCATGTCGGGCTCTCTGCTGTCAGGGTAGAGCCTGCTCTGGATCCTCTGTCAACCCTCCCTCTCTTCCCCTTACCCACTCACTCTCTCTCTCTCCCTCTCTCTCAAAAATAAATAAACTTAAAAAAAAAGTTGGAAGTAAACTATAAACTTAGAGAAAAAGTGTAAGAATAGTAAAGGAATACCCCATACCCTTTACGTAAATTCACTTATTAACATTTGCTCCATTCACTTTAATATTTGTTCTTGTATCTATATAAATACATAGGATCTTTCATAAGGCCTATTTGACTTCTATTTCTCTTTAATGTCTTATTTGTTTGAGAGAGAGCGTGAATGGGGGAGGGGCAGAGACAGAGGATCCGAATTGGGCTCTGCACTGACAGGCTGACACCAGTGAGACAATGCAAGGCCTGAACTCACGAACTAGGCCCAAACTTACAAACCATGAGATAATGACCTAAGCTGAAGTCAGAGGCTCAACTGAATGAGCCACCAAGGCGCCCCTTGACTTCTGTTTTTACCACCAGCCAGCTCATAGATGATGATAGCTCATTTCATTTTTTCTGTGGGACGGGGGCTGGTGACATTTCTCTTCCTGAAGTCTCCAAATCAGAGGTGATGGTAATGTTTGAGTAAATATTTATATTTACTCAAAAGTAAATATACTCAAATTTACTCAAAAGGAAATACTGAAGTCCTTCCAGGACATTTTTCCTTCTGATCCTTTTATTAACTGTCCTTTGGTTTTATATGGATCTATTGTCAATTTAAGAAGCTGCTTGTTTATCTGATTGGAGGTGGCATTCATACATTGGTGTCAGCTTCTGACTGACTACATTTTTAACAGAGCCAATTATAATTATTTCTTTGCACACTTGAACTCTTGCTTTGCTCTTTGGGATCACCAACAGTTTTATAGCTTTAGTACAAATACATTAATGAATGCCTTCAACAAATATTTATTAAGAATTTATGTGTGCGAGGCACTGTTTTAGTCACTGACCATGTACACTGGTGAACAAAACTGGCAAAATCCCTGCTGTGCTACAGTTTATATTCTAGAGGGGTATATCAGTCAGCTATCATTGCAACAATGCTGCATAATAAATACTCCCAATGTTCTCAGTAGCTTACAATAGCAGATACTTATCTTTCGCACTCACAGGTCTGCGTATCAGATAAAATTTGGCTGATCTTGACTGGGTTTGCCAATGTTTGGCTGGACTTGGCTGAATACCAGGTTTCAGGTCAAGTTCAGGTCTGCATTACAGTCTTCAAACTGCTTATCTGAGGCACATTATTCCCATGGTGGATGACAGAAATACAAGAAAGGTGAGTAGAAATATATAATAGCCTTTTAAGTCCTCACGCCCCCCTCCCTGCTTACATCCCATTAGCCAAAACATGCCACATGAGATGTCCTACTACGTTGCACTGTAGTAGGAGGATTTGCAAAGTCACATGGTGACAGCTTGGGCAGTAAAGAACTGAAAACAATGACCCAATGACCATGATGAAGGGTGGGAGACGGAAAGCAAATAGATATATATCAATATACAAAGCAAGTTAATGACATAGAACATGAAGAGAAGGAGTAATATTTTAGATAGGATGGTCAGGGAATGCTTTTCTGAAAAGGTGGAATTTGAGCAGAGTCCTGAAGGAAGTGAAGGAGCAAGATTAGTGGATTTCTGGGGTAAGAACATTGTAGGAAGAGAGTAAATGAAAAGGCCCCAAGGTGGGAACTTGCTTGAAGGGATCAAGGAACTTCAAGGAAGTCTGTGTAACTGGAGTAGAATTAGCAAGAGGGAAAGCAGTACAAAATGAATCCAATTCTTTTGTCAATAGATATTTAAGTTGTTTCTAATTTTTCACTGTAACAAAAGTGCTAGACTGATTGACTATCCTTACATAATGCATTTTTACCTATGTGATAAAATCTTTCTCTAGGGTTAATATCTAGAGATACAATTACTAAGTCATAGGGTATACGTATATTCAAGCTTACTATTAAAAAATTGCTTTCCAAAGAATTTTTTAACCAATTTACACTCCTACTAGCAGTGCATAAAATTCCAATGTGCAGTTGATAATGTCAAACTTTTCAATACAAAAATAATCTCATTATGGTATTTAATTATACATTTTACTCTAATGTTATATTAATAATGCTATCATAATATGACTATTATAACATTTTATCATTGCTGTTTTATTTTATATTTCCCTAATTACTGGTGAAGTTGAACATTTTTTTTTATATTGTTGCCACTTGGATTTCCTTTTGGAAACTGCTTATGCAGATCCTTTGCCAATTTTTCTCTTGGGTTATTTGACCCTAACTCCTTTTTCTTTACATGGAATTTCTTTAAGTATTCTGGATATTGACCCTTTGTTGGATATACACACACACACACACACACACATATATATATATATACACACACACACACACATATATATATATATATACATACATATATATATGTATATACATAACATCTTCCTATAGATGGGCTTATTTCATTGACTGCTTCTATTATATTTTGTAGTACAGAAGTTTTAAATTAGTCAAATTTATGAAGATTTTTCATTGTGCCTTATAAAATCTCATTGTGGCTTATAAACTTCGAGGAGCACCTGGGTGCTTCAGTCCATTAAGCATAGGACTCTTGATTTCGGCTCAGGTCATAATCCTAGGGTTGTGGGATCGAGCCCTCGGCTGGGCTCCATGCTGACCATGGAGCCTGCTTGAGATTCTCTCTCTTTCCCTCTACCCATCTCCCCCCACTTACATGTGCTCTCTCTCTCTCTCCCCCAAATAAATAAATAAATAAATAAATAAATAAATAAATAAATAAATAAAATTAAAACTCCTAGAGGTGCTTGGGTGGCTCAGTCGGTTAACCCTCTGACTCCTGATTTAGGCTCAGGTTATGATCTTGAGGTTGGTGAATTTGACCCCTGTGTCAGGCTCTGTACTGATAGCACAGAGGCTACTTGGGATTCTCTCTCTCTCCCTCTCTCTCTGTCCCTCCCCCCCCAAAATAAGTAAATAAACTTTAAAAAAATTCACCTTTTTGTATTTTGCAAAATCTCAAACACAGAGAAGAGTTGAAAAACAGTAAAATAAATACCTTTATACCCCTCGCCTATATATACCAACTATTAATACATTTGACAACTTAACACATTGGCTTTATATTTCTATCTTTATATATACATTTTCCTTTTTGCTTAATCATCTGAGAGTATAGAAATCATGACACTTCACCTCAAAATATTTCAGCATATCTCCTTAGAAACAAGTGTATTTCATATACATCCACAGCATCATTAATAACCCTGAGAAAAACCAAATGATTTCAATACAATCCCCAATATACTCTCTACACTCAAATTTCCCCATTTGTCAAAAAATGTTTATACATCTAAAAAAGAAATCCAGTAGATGGGAAGCCATCAAAATCCTTGAGGAGAAAGCAGGCAAAAATCTCTTTGACCTTGGCCTCAGCAACTTCTTACTCAACACATCTCCAGAGGCAAGGGAAACAAAAGCAAAGATGAACTACTGCGACCTCATCAAAATAAAAAGCTTCTGCACAACGAAGGAAACAATCAGCAAATCTAAAAGGCAACCGACAGAATGGGAGAAATATTTGTAAATGACATATCCGATAAAGGGTTAGTATCAAAAATCTATAAAGAACTTATCAAACTCAACTCCCCAAAAAACAAATAATCCAGTGAAGAAATGGGTAAAAGACATGAATAGACACTTCTCCAAGGAAGACATCCAGATGGCCAACTGACACATGAAAAAATGCTCAACATCACTCGTCATCAGGGAAATACAAATCAAAACCACAATGAGATACCATCTCACACCTGTCAGAATGGCTAACATTAACAACTCAGGTGACAACAGATGTTGGCAAGGATGTGGAGAAAGAGGATCTCTTTTGCATTGTTGGTGGGAATGCAAGCTGGTGCAGCCACTGTGGAAAACAGTATGGAGGTTCCTCAAAAAACTAAAAATAGAACTACCCTACAACCCAGCAATTGCACTACTAGGCATTTATCCATGGGATACAGGTGTGCTGTTTCTAAGGGACACGTGAACGCCCATGTTTATAGCAGCACTATCAACAATATCCAAAGTATGGAAAGAGTCCAAATGTCCAATGTCCATCGATGGATGAATGGATAAAGAAAATGTGATACACACACACACACACACACACACACACACACACACAATGGAGTATTACTCGGCAATCAAAAAGAATGAAATCTTGCCATTTGCAACTACGTGGATGGAACTGGAGGGTATTATGCTAAGTGAAATTAGTCAGAGAAAGACAAAAATCATATGACTTCACTCATATGAGGAATTTAAGAGACAAAACAGATGAACATAAGGGAAGGGAAACAAAAATAATATAAAAACAGGGAGGGGGACAAAACAGAAGAGACTCATAAATATGGAGAGCAAACTGAGGGTTACTGGAGGGGTTGTGGGAGGGGGGATAGGCTAAATGGGTAAGGGGCATTAAGGAATCTACTCCTGAAATCATCGTTGCACTATATGCTAACTAATTTGGATGTAAATTTAAAAAAATAAAAAATAAAATTAAAAAAATGCTCAACATCACTCATCACCAGGGAAATACAAATCAAAACCACAATGAGATACCACCTCACACCTGTCAGAATGGCTAACATTAACAACTCAGGCAACAACAGATGTTGGTAAGGATGCAGAGAAAGAGGATCTCCTTTGCACTGCTGATGGGAATGCAAACTGATGCAGCCATTATGGAAAACAATATGCAGGTTCCTCAAAAAATTAAAAATAGAATTACCCTACGACCCAGCAATTGCACTAGTAGGTATTTATCCAAGGGATACAAGTATGCTGTTTTGAAGGGGCACATGCACTCCAATGTTTATAGTAGCACTACCAACAATAGCCAAAGTATGGAAGGAGCCCAAATGTCCATCGATGGATGAATGGATAAAGAAGATGTGGTATATATATACAATGGAGTATTACTCAGCAATCAAAAAGAATGAAATCTTGCCATTTGCAACTACATGGATGAAACTAGGGGACATTATGCTAAGCAAAATTAGTTAGACAAAAATCATATGACTTCACTCACATGAGGACTTTAAGACACAGGACAGATGAACATAAGGGAAGGGAAGCAAAAATAATATAAAAACAGGGAGGGGGACAAAATATAAGAGGCTTTTAAATATGGAGGGGTTGTGGGAGGAGGGGTGATCTAAATGGGTAAGGGACATTAAGGAACCTACTCCTGAAATCATTGTTGCACTATATGCTAGCTAACTTGGCTGTAAATTTTAAAAAGAAAATAAAATTAAAAAAAAAAAGAAATCCAGAATCAATGAATTTCATCTGTTTTATGTCTGTAGTCTCCTTCAGCTAGCACAATCCTATCACCTCCCTCTGTTCTTCATGATATTAAATCCTTGAATAGTTTGGGTCAGTTGTCTTATAGAAGGCCATGCATTCTGAATTTGTGTGACTATCATTGTATTCAAGTCAAACATTTCTAGCAAAACCCCCACACAGGTGGTGGTGTATACCTCCCACTGTTTCACATCATGAAGCACGTGATGTTAACTCATCCTTCTCTTGATGATGCCAAGCTTGACCACTTAGTTAAGATTGTGATTGCCAAATCTTCCCATTGTACATTTCCCCTTTGGAATTAATAAGTATTCAGTGGAGGGATAACATGATATACTATTCTCCAGTAACTTTTTACTTAATGATGATATACTATGATTCTTGCCTGAATTATATTGGGGATTATAAAATGATTTTCAACATCTATCATTCCTTCTATGTTTATTGGCTGGCATATTTCTGTAAAGAAAATCTGCCTCCTCTTTTCCTTCTCCTTTCACCATTTCTCTCTTTTGTTGAATGCCACTACAAACTCATGGATTTCTTAAAAAATTCAAAGTGTTAAAATCTATTAATGTCATTATTCTTTTTGAGGCTCACATTTCCTCCAGATGGGTATGGAGGTCTTTAAAGTTTTGCTTTTCACATTAGGTCCTTACTCTCTGGACTTCCTTTTTTTAAAAAAAAAAAAACTATGATCATGGGTCAAAGCTCTAGTTTTATGTTTTTCCCCCTGTTTAACCAGTTGCACCAACCCTACTACTTGAATTGTTCACAATTTCCTCATTTATGAATAGTTCATAGTTTCTTCATTTATTTTTTTAATCCTACCACTATCATATATCACATTTCCACATCTCTAGATTTTCTATTCTGTCCCATTTGTTTGTTTATATCTGTGCCAACAGCACACTGTCTTGACTACAATAGTCACCTCCATATAGGTTAGAGTAATTGTTTCCATCTTCTTATTTTTCAAAATTATCTTGGCTCTTTTTGATTCTTTGCAAGCAGAAGAGAATGAACTGCCCTAAATTTTAGGACCTACCTGACATTCTTCACAAAAGAACCCTACAAAAGTGTCAGACTTCCTTTGGAATTTCACTGAATCCACAGATTAATTTACATATTCAATAACTTAATGGTTCAAATAAAGAGTAGTAAGAAAGAAAAAAAATTTAAATTTCTATTTAAATTCCAGTTACTTAACATTCAGTATAATATTCATTTCAGGTGTACAATATAGTGTGATTCAACACTTCCATACACCTGGTGCTCATCACAACAAGTTCACTCCATTTAACCCATCCCCCCTGCTCCTCTCTCTGATAACCATCAGTTTATTCTCTTCAGTTAAGAGTCTCTTGGGACACCTGGGTGGCTTAGTTAGTTGAGCATCTGACTGATTCTTGATCTCAGCTCAGGTCTTGATTTCAGGATCATGAGTTCAAGCCCAACATTGGGCTCCATGCTAGGTGTGGAGCCTACTAATTTTTTTTAAAAAAGAGTCTTTCTTGGGGCGCCTGGGTGGCTCAGTCAGTTGGGCGTCCGACTTCGGCTCAGATCATGATCTCGCGGTCTGTGAGTTTGAGCCCCGCGTTGGGCTCTGTGCTGACAGCTCAGAGCCTGGAGCCTGTTTCAGATTCTGTGTCTCTCTCTCTCTCTGACCTTCCCCCATTCATGCTCTGTCTCTCTCTGTCTCAAAAATGAATAAACGTTAAAAAAATAAAATAAATAAAAATAAAAAGAGTCTTTCTTGGTTTGTCTTTTTTTTCACTTTGTTTTGTTTCTTAAATTGCACATATGATTTAAATCATATGGTATTTGTATTTTTCTGACTGACTTATTTCGCTTAGCATAATACTCTCTAGCTCCATCCATGTCATTGCAAGTGGCAAGATTTCATTCTTTTTTTTTTATGGCTGAGTGCATTATAAATATATATCATATCTTCTTTATCCGTTCTTCAGTTGATGGACACTTGAGCTGTTTCCATAATTTGGCTGTTGTTGATAATGCCGCTATAAACATCAGGGTGCATGTATCCCTTTGAATCAGTATTTTTGTATCCTTTGGGTAAATACCTAGTAGGCAATTGCTGGATGGTAAGGTAGTTCTATTTTTAGAACCTTTGAGTAATCCTCATACTGTTTTCCACAGTGGTTGCATCAGGTTGCATTCTTATCAACAGTGCAAGAGGGTTCCCCTTTTGCTACATCCTTGCCAACACCAGTTGTTTTTTGTGTTGTTGATTTTATCCATTCTGACAAGTGTGAGGTGTGACTTTGTAGTTTTGATTTGCATTTCCCTGATGATCAGTGATGTCGAGTATCTTCTCATGTGTTTGTTGGCCATCTGCACAGTCTTCTTTGGTAAAATGTCTATTCATGTATTCTGTCCATTTTCAATTGGATTATTCATTTTTGGGGTGTTGAGTTTTATAATATTTTGGATACTAACCCTTTATCAAATATGTCATTTGTTAATATCTTCCACCATTCTGTAGGTTGCCTTTTAGTTTTGTTTTTTCCTTAACCGTGCAGAAACTTTTCATTTTGATGAAGTCCCAATAGTTTATTTTTGCTTTTGTTTTGCTTGCCTTGAGAGGCATATCTAGAAAGAAGTTGCTATGGCAGATGTCAAATAAACTACTGTCTGTGTTCTATTCTAGGATTTTTATGGTTTCAGGTTTCATATTTAGGTCTTTAATACATTTTGAATTTTGTGTGTGTGTGTGGTATAAGAAAGTGGTCTAGTTTCATTCTTTTGCATGTTTCTGTCCAGTTTTTCCAACAATGTTTGTTGAAAAGACTGTCATTTTCCCATTGCTACTCTTGCCTCCTTTGTTGAAGATTAATTGACTATATAATCGTGGATTTATTTTTGTACTGTCTATTCTGTTTCATTGATCTATGTGTCTGTTTTTGTGTCAGTACCATACTGTTTTAATTACTACAGCTTGGTAGTATACCTTGAAATATGGAATTATGATACCTCCAGTTTTGTTCTTCATTTTCAGTGTGGCTTTGGCTCTTCAGGGTCTTTTCTGGTTCCATACAAATTCTAGAATTGTTTGTTTTAGCTCCGTGAAGAATGCTGATATTATTTTGATAGAGATTGCATTAAAAGTGTAGATTGCTTTGGGTTGCATAGACATTTTAACAAATTTTTTTCTTCCAATCCATGAGTATGGAATGTCTTTCCACTTCTTTGCTTCATCTTCAATTTCTTTCTTCAGTATTTTATATGTTTTCAGAGTATAGGTCCTTCACCTCTTTTTAGATTTATTTCTAGGCATCTTGTTTTTGGTGCAATTGGAGTGATTCCTTAATTTATCTTTCTGCTGCTCCATTATTGGTGTATAGAAATGCAACAGATTTCTACACATTGATTTTGTATCCTACAATTTTACTGAATTCATGTATCAGTTCTAGCAGTTTTTTTGGTGTAATCTTTCAAGTTTTCTATGTAGTATCATGTCATCTGCAAATAGTGAAGGTTTTACTTCTTCCTTGCCTATTTAGACACCTTTTATTTCTTTTTATTGTCTGATTGTTGTGGCTAGGACTTCTATTGTTCCTGACCATAGAGTAAAAGCTCTCAGTTTTTTTCCCATTTAGGATGATATTAGCTGTAGTTTTTTTTCATATATGGTCTTTGTTATGTTGAGGTATGTTCCCTCTAAGCCTACTTTGTTGAAGGTTTTTATCATGAATGGATATTGTACTTTGTCAAATTATTTTTCTGCATTTATTGCAATGATCATAGGGTTTTCTTTTTTCTTTTTTAAATGTTTACTTACTTATTTTGAGAGAGAGAGAGAGAGAGAGAGAGAGTGGGAGAGGGGCAGAGAGAGAGAATCCCAAGCAGCTTTGCACTGACAGTGCAGAGCTCAATGTGTGGTTCAAATTCACCAACTGTGAGATCACAACCTGCACCAAAATCAAGATTCGGATGCTTAACCGACTGATCATATGGTTCTTAGTCCCATGATCATATGGTTCTTAGCCTTTCTTTTATTAATCTGGTGTATCATGTTGATTGATTTGTGAATATTGAACCACGCTTGCAATCCAGGAATAAATTCCATTTTAATATTCTACTTATGTCAATGGACAGATCATCTAAACAGAGAATAAAAAAGGAAACAATAGCTTTGAATGACATATTGGATCAGATGGACGGACTTAGCAGATATATTCAAAATATTTCATCCTAAAACAGCAGAATACACTCTCTTTTCAAGTCCACATGGAGTATTCCCTAGAATAGATCACACGTTATGTCACCAAACAGGTCTCAACAAATATAGAAAGATTGAAGTCATAACATGCAACTTTTCTGACCACAGTGCTATGGAACTAGAAATAAACCACCAGAAAAAAATTTGGAAAAATCACATATATATGGTAGTTAAAGAAAATCCTATTAAGAATGAATGGGTCAACCAGGAAATCAGAGAAGAAATTAAAAAAACACACGGAAACAAATGAAAATGAAAACACAATGGTCCAAAACCTTTGGGACGGCAGCAAAAGCAGTCTTAGTACATCCAGGTAGGTCTGTATTGCTACATAGAAGCAAGAAAAATCTCAAATAAACAATCTAAACTTAAACCTAAAGGATCTAGATAATGAACAACAAATGAAGCCTAAAGCCAGCAGAAAGAAGGAAATAATAAAGATTAGAGCAGAGAAAAATGGTATAGAAACTAAAAAAAAAAAAAAATAGAACAGGGGTGCCTGGGTGGCTCAGTCGGTTAAGCATCTGACTTCGGCTAGGGTTATGATCTCATGGTTCGTGAGTTTGAGCCCCACGTTGGGCTCTGTGGTGACAGCTCAGAGCCTGGAGCCTGCTTTGGACTCTGTGTCTCCCTCTCTCTTGGCCTCTCCCCCGTGCGCACTCTATCTCTCTTTCAAAAATAAATAAACATTTAAAAAATTAAAAAAAATAGAACAGATTGATGATACCAGGAGCTAGTTCTTTGAAAGAATTAATAAGATAGACAAACCTCTAGCCAGACTTATCAAAAAGAAAAGAGAAGGGACCCAAATCAAATCAGAAATGAGAGAAGACAAATAACAACCAACACCAAAGAAACAAATTTTAAACAACAAAATATGCTTGAGTGACATATCTATAATATGTTATATATAAATATATAAAAATATATAATACACAAACCAATTATATAATCTATAGTGTACAGAAGACTACTTTAGCAGGTCTCCTTTTCATTCCTGATATTATTTATTTATAGTTTTTCTTTTTTTTCTTAATTAGATTTGCTTATAGTTTGTCCTTTGTTTTATTGTTTTCCAAAGAGCTAGGTTTTAGGTTGTTTGAACTTAAAAACTTTTTCATATTTTACTGTTTACTTAAAAAATTTTTTTCTTTCTTCTCCTTTTGGTTTATTTCGTTATTCTTTTTCAGGTCCATGAGTTGACTGCATAGTTATTTATTTTAAACTATTTTTCATTTTTTATTTTACATAAATGCACCTGTGGGGTTTTATGGTAGCCATTCTTTTATTGTTGTTTAGTTCTAGATATTTTGTCATTTCCACTGTGATTGCCTTTTTACTCATGAATTTTTTAGGGAGCATTTTTTAGTTCTCAAAAGCATATAGAATTTTTAAAAAATTATTATTTTTATTGAATTCTAATTTGATGTCATTGAGTTCAAGAAACACAGACTGATTTATAGCCTTTTAAATTTGTTGAAACTTTCTTTCAGACATATTACTTGGTCAATTTTTGCAAATATTCTAGATATACCCCAGAATAAAATATTTTCTCTTTTTATTTAGTGTGCTATTTAGATTTTTTTAAATTTATTGAGCTTTTTATTTTAATGACTATTATATTTTTTTTATATAATGACTATTATATTTTTTATTTTAATGACTTATATTTTTCATTTCTATGATTTCCATCTATTTTTGTTTCATAGTTTGGGGTCATTTTTTATAATCTATGATTCTGTCATATATCTCTTCATGTAGCCTAAGAATATTTAAAGTCTCTATAATACTATGCTCCAAATTAATCTGAAATGAATCCATATTCTGATTGTGGACTTTGAATTTTTTCTGAACATTTCTTTACATGTTTGGAATTCCTGTTTGCAGGCACAAAATTTTTTTTTTGTTGTCTCTTGTTTCTTTCTCTCCTTTTATGCTCATACCATCCAATGGGTTTGGGTTTCCTTTCTTTAGCCAAGTTCCCCAGTCCAGACTCAGGTCTCATAAATATGATATTTCAGATTTCTTGTTCTGCTATGTTGTCAGGGAATGTTACAGAGCCAGTTAATGAATGAATGGGCTGCTCAACTGAGCAAGGGTGTGTTTGTGTCCTTTTACCTCTTCGAGTGTATGGTTCCAAGTAAGCTGTAGCCCCAGTCAGTCCTTGGCAGCTTTCCATAAGTCCCTAGTTTGAGCTAGAGTCATGAACCTACCTCTAGTCCATGTCTTGAGAAGCACTTTAACTCTTTTCACCCTACAGGAGTTGTCTTACTGTTTACTTCCATATTACTTTTGGACTTAGAGCTCATTAAATCTATGGCTTAACTCAAATTACGGCCTTGTGTTTTGGTCATTTTTCTGCTCTGTGAAAATGCTTGTCTTGTTTTGACCTGGCTATACTTCTCAATCTATCTTTCTCCCTCCCGCCCTGTCCCACCTTCTCCCTCACTCTCCCTCTCCTTCTCCCTCCGTTTCATCTATCAGGCAATGTATTTGGAGCAGAGGGAAGGTATGGAAGGGTGATTTACTGAGCTATCTTATTGGAAATCCACTTAAGCTTTTTAAGGAATTTTCTACAAGCAAAGACAGAGAAAGAAGAAAATAGAGCATTCAGCTTCTAAAGGAGCAATGAAAGGTTGTCTCTATTTTTTTAAGTTTATTTATTTATTTTGAGACAGAGAGAGTAAGTGGGGTAGGGGAAGAGAGAGAGGGAGAGAGAATCCCAAAGCAGGCTCTGCACCATCACGCAGAGCCTGATGCAGGGCTGGAACTCACAAACCATGAGATCATAACCTGAGCCAAAATCAAGAGTCAGATGCTTAATTGACTGAGCCACCCAGGCGCGGCAGGTTGCCTGTTTCTTATAAGAGTATTATTCTCTGCTAGCAAAGTAGAAAACTAGGTTATAATGACTATCCATTATCTCCTAATAGTCAGGGCTTTTACAGTTACTTTCTTTTGTTTTCTTTTTTAATTTTTTAATGTTTATTTAATTTTGAGAGAGAGAGAGAGACAGACAGAGTGTGAGCGGGGAAGGGGCAGAGAGAGGGGGAGACACAAAATCTGAAGCAGGTTCCAGGCTCTGAGCTGTCTGCACAGAGCCCCATGCAGGGCTCAAACCCACGAACCGTGAGATCATGACCTGAGCCAAAGTCAGATGCTTAACCAACTGAGCCAACCAGGTGCCCCTTTATGGTTACTTTCTTATGATCTAACATCTTCCACTCTCACTCAGACCTACTTCCTTCTTCTTACCCCACTTAAAACTTCCGTTTCCTGAAGAGTCATCAGTACTTAGCTCACTGTCAGTTTAGTCTTACAATTAAAGTAGTAAAACTGAATTATAAATAAAGCTTATCAATTCAATGAATCCTTCATTCATCAATGTGTGGGGTATGCTTAGTGTGTGAGGGGCGTGGGAAGATGAGGAGCTGGACTTCAATACACGTGTGTTCTTACAACCAGACAAAGTCTCAGGAATAGCCTGAGGAGCCTCTGAAATGAGGCCCCCTGTGGTAAGGAGGCACCAGTCATTCTGCCATAACTAAGGCCCCCTGTTAGGAAGAGGAGCCAACATGGAGAGTTTTCTAAGGTAGGGTCAAAATGAAGTGTGTGTATATATGCGTCTGTGTCTGTGTGTGTGTCTGTGTGTGTATATGGGTGTCTGTATGGATGGGTGCACATAAGCACATGCTGCTAAACTCCTATCCTTAGGAATAAAAGCTAAGGTATTAACCTAATGGGCTTTCAGTTACTATCTGGGAATGTTAGGGCATTTCTAATCAGGGACCAGGATTATAAAACCTACATAAATTATGGGGTGCCTGGGTGGCTCAGTCAGTTGAGTGGCCGACTTCGGCTCAGGTCATGATCGCACAGCTCGTGAGTTCAAGCCCCGCCGTTGGGCTATGTTCTGACAGCTCAGAGCCTGGAACTTGCTTTGGATTCTGTGTCTCCCTCTCTCTCTGCCCCTAACCCACTTGCATTCTGTCTCTGTCTGTCTCATAAATAAGTAAATAAAAACATTAAAAAAAAACACTACATGAATTGTAAGAACCACTCAAATAAAATTATCTTAAAAAGGCAAAAAAAAAAACAACAACCCAAAAAACCCTACATAATTGCTCCATGCTGTTATGTTTGTTTTCTACAGAAGTTACCAGTAAATCTTTAAATTAAACCAAAAGGACCCAAAAGCTTATCTTTAAGAGCAGAAAGGGGTTCAAGCTGGGCACTATAGTCCATTCCACTGCCAGGTTGGGGGAGAAGTATGCACCTCAACCAGTAGAGTAGTAGTGGCAGCTACTAAAGGAATAAAGAACAAAATGAATGTCAGGGACTTTCTGCATGGAATGAGGTCTGGGTTTGAAAGGGATCTTTAGCCATTGAAAGACCTATGTGATTGCCTTACTTAGTTTTATGGGGTAAAACCTTTTAACTTGGTCCACATCTATATACTTAGGCCGAAGAAAGCCCTTTAGCCTCATCTGGCTCATTAAAACAAAACTGAGTAACAGGAATCAAAAGAGTTACAGGCCTATCAAAAATCTGATGGAGTCTGTGGCTCTCTTCACAGAAAAGGGCATCCACAAATTTTGTGCACAGTTTCAGAAGTTTGTGGAGGCCTGGTTAAGATATCTCTCAGCCTAGGGAGAAGCAGTGGGTTCACATAATAGACTGTAAAGGTTTCAAATGACCAGTCCTCATAGGAAATTGGACCTCATGGATTCCCCAGAACCCACCTCCCACCCCAGCACCTTTCAGTACCTATGGATGATAAGCATTATTTCTACTGATGTTTATTCCATTGCTGGCAATGATCTGCAATTCAGATTCAACAGTATAGGCCACGTATAATAAAGAAAAGAAATTTTCAAGCAGAATTAGATGATATCTTTCTCTAGATGGCATCTTCCTCTAGACGACATCTTTCTCTAAGGGTCATTCTGCTCTGTAAGATCCCTGATGCCCAAAGACATCTCTAATCCACACACTGCACCTACTGCTAGTTTCTTTCATTCGTGATTCTAACCACAGATGTTTTATCTTAGAAATTTTTTCTTGGGGAGCCTGTATGGCTCAGTTGGCTAAGTGCCCAACTTTGGCTCAGGTCATGATCTCACAGTTAGTGAGTGCGAGCCCTGCATCAGGCTCCATGCTGATGGCGCGGAGCCTGCTTGGGATTCTCTCTCTGCCCCTCTGATTCTCTCTCTCTCAAAAATAAATAAACTTAAAAAAAATTTTTTTGTTAAATGGATTTTTATTATTTTCTTTTATTTCTATAATACATATTTTGGGTCCAGTGCACACAAAAGATAGCTTTACTGCTATCTCCTTCAATAGCATGGACATGACATTAGGAGAGTTTCCTAGAATCTACACAATCATTTCCAACTCAGCCCCTCTTCTGTTTTTAAAACAAGCAGTAGTTGGGTTTTCATATCACCATCACAGTTCTGCTTCGGGGGCTGTTTTCTCTTCCTCAGTTGGAGCTTCCATATCAGACCTTAACCCTTCATCTTCAGCAGGTAATTCTTTGGTCACTGGACCAACCCCCAGCCTTGACTTCTCCGTGGGACTCGCGGTGACATTTTGATCAAGGGGAGGAAATCTGAAAGTTATGTAGTTGAGAAAGGACATGATCCCTAAAGGAGGAGAAGAATTTGAAGTGAGTTTCAGTAGACAGATGGTCTTTTGGCTTTCAAAATTCTTAGTGATGCTTTAGAAGAGGTTCTAAAGACCTCTTCTTAGTGAAGCCAACCCTTCTCTCCCCCAGCACAGTTACTTTACCCTCCTGTGCTCCCATTGCATTATCTCACATGGTGAAGACAAAGCTTGAACCTCCTAGATTCAAATGATAGTTCCACAACTTTCTGTGTGGTCTTAGGCAAGTCAGTCAACCTGTGCCTGCCTCAGTTAATGGTAGAACAGGTTACTAAATCCAGGTTTCCAGACTTCAAAATCCATACTTTCTTTGCCATACCACTCTGCCTCTCCATGTATAAATGTTCCGGATAGGAACAGTCATTTCTTCTATTTCTCCTAAATTCTACCTTGCCTTCAAGAAGTGGTTTCTTCTTCTATCCTTCTAGCATAAGACAGGGGACTGACTCACCAGAAAACGTGAATAAGAAGTCACTCCACCAATTAATATGATAGGCCCACAGGAGATCTGGCTCCAAGGCATCCTTAGTATGCCTGTAAACCTGTGCCAGAAACAGGATAAGGCAGAGGAGCAAGGAGATGGCTAAGACCAAAAGAAAAGATGTCACAACCCATCAGTGTCTTCAGTCTTCCTTGACCACGCACCCCCCCCCAAGTCTTCTTCTACCTCCACACCATATGCACAGCAAGATTAAAATTTAGGGCTTGACCAATATGGGAAAGAGAAAGGGGCCTCTCCCTTCCCCCTGGTATAAGTCAGTTAAAGTGTGTTTTATGCAGTAAGACAGGGCCAGAAGCTGGCAACTTGATGTGATACTGAAGAAGAGGAAAGGGACAAGAAAAAGAGAATAAAAGCCCCACAGAGAAACTTGATTCATTTGACAGTTTTACCCTGGCATTTCCCTGCCAGTCTAGGTCTGTACCTGAGATGAAGCTCAGTATGGATACCTTCAGATCGAAGTTGGTGGTCGTACTTCCTCTTCTAGGCAGGCAAGAGTTGATGAGCCAGCCAAGGGCAACGAGTATGGAGAAGATAGAGATGAGGAAGAAAGTCCTGGAATATTGAAGGTAATCTGCCAAGGAGAATGAGAAAGGAAAGGCTTGGGTAGTCCAGCAGGGGGCCAGCAGGGTCTGGGTAGTCCAGCAGGGTTTTCTTAAGAAAACCAGATAGAGTCTTAGAAAAGGGAGTGAGGACTAGGGAGGATGAAACAGAGCTTACTATGTGGCGTCCAGGGCATAAATAAGGATCTTATTTCCCAGCTTTTCTTTTTAATTTTTCAAGTTTATTTATTTATTTTTGAGAGAGAGAGAGAGAGAGAGAGAGAGAGAGAGAGAGAGAGAGAAAGAGAATCCCAAGCAGGCTCTGAGCTATCAGCGCTGAGTCCCACATGGGGCTAGAACTGTGAGATCATGACCAGAGCTGAAATGAAGAGTCAGACACTTAACTGACTGAGCCACCCAGGTTCCCGTTTCCCAGCTTTTCAGTGATACTTGGAATTTATTTACTGTGAAGGCAAAGCCTTCATTATAAAACTAAACATACAAATAGTTCTGGGTGTGTTAACACATTAACCTAGATGTAAACTAGCTTATAGGAGACATGACTCTAACATCACAACACAGATTAAAACATTTTCTTGTTCCTAATTCTAATTCTAAAAGTAATACATGGGGGCATCTTGGTGGGTCAGTCGGTTAAGCATACGACTTCGGCTCAGGTCATGATCTCACAGTTCGTGGGTTCGAGCCCTGCCTGGGGCTCTGTGCTAACAGCTCAGAGCCTGGAGCCTGCTTCAGATTCTGTGTCTCCCACTCTCTCTGCCCCTCCCCTGCTTGTGCACTGTCTCTCAAAAATAAATAAACATTAAAAAATTTTTTTAAATAAATAAAAGTAATACATGTTCAATATAAGGAAGAAAATCAGCCACAAGCCCACTACCTAGAGGCAGCTACTACTGCTAGCATTTTATGTTATTTCTTTCCAGTATTTTTCTACCCTCTGTACTGAGTGGATATGATACTGCATATCAAGTGAATTTTTTCTTAAGATTATATGGTAAGATTATCCTCCAAATCACCTGTTGTAAACATCATTTTCATTTTTTTTTAATTTTTAAAAATGTTTATTTATTTATTTTTGAGAGAGAGAGCGAGGCTCAAGCCCACGAACCATGAGATCAAGACCTGAGCTGAAATCGAGAGCTGGTTACTTAACTGAGGCACCCAGGCACCCCTGTATACATCATTTTTAATGGCTACCAAGGAGCTTATCATATTAACATATTTTACTTAATGACTTAACTGTTTTTGGACAGGTAGTTTGTTTCTATTTGTTTTTTCTCTTCCAAGTAGATCTGGCTTGTACAGGCCTTATCTTGCATTTGACCACAAAACGACGTCCCATTTACTTGAACTCCTCTCTTGTAAGATTTCAAGCCTGAATTTTCTGGATTGTAGGAATTTCAATCCCTAAAAATATCTTTCTTTTTTTTTTCTTTCCTGAGAGTCCCTCAAGGTCCTGCGTCACATTTGCTCAGGGACAGGCCTGCTAACATCCTTTTGTTCCAAAGCCCTTACCCAAATGCCATAACGCCACTTCTCTCATCTCCGGGCTCAAGATCTCTGCTCTCTGCAGATTGGATGTTGGTAAGAGAGAAGGGGCATGCTAAACATTACTTTTTCCTAACATCTCCCTAATATCAAGCAGATCCTTCCCTTAACTCCCACAGCAATGTTTTAAGATACATGCACCTGATGTTTATAGCAGCGTTACCTACAATAGCCAAATTATGAAAACCGCTCAAGTGTCAAGTATCTATCGATTGATGAATGAATAAAGAAGATGTAGTATGTATGTATGCACACACACACACACACACACACACACACACACACAGCAGAATATTACTTAGCCATAAAAAGGAATGAAATCTTGCCATTTGCAATGACATGGATGGAGCTAGAGAGTATTATGTTAAGTGAAAGTAGTCAGAGAAAGAAAAATACCATACGATTTCACTCACATGTGGAATTTAAGAGACAAAACAAACAAGAAAAGAGAAGCGAAGAGGCAAACGAAGAAATAGACTCTTAACTATGGAGAATAAATGGATGGTTACCAGAGAGGAGGTAGTTGGGTGATGGATTAAATAGGTGACGGGGATTAAGGAGTGCTCTTGTTGTGATGAACACCGGGTGATGTATGGAAGTGACGAATCACTAGATTGTACACCGGAAACTAATGTTATTCTGTATTTTAACTAACTGGAATTTAAATAAAAACTTGAAAAAAAAAGAAATAGAGGATAACACACGATTGCGAGTAAATATAGTTCTTCTGAGATACTGCAGACCCTGCAATGTCTTCAGTATCCTTTAAGGGGTGCCTCCTTGTCTAGCTTTTTTCCTTTCTTAAGCCAGATGGGCTCTACCACTAAAAGTTCTCTCAGAACTTTTATGTCTGAGAATCACAGTCCGGCTTCCAGGTAACCCAGAGAGAAGAAAATATGTTAAAGCTTATCCCAATTTAAGATTTGACTCTTAAGTTTTACTTCGTTCTCTAGAACTCACCACTTACATCATCAATAATAGGAAAGTCCATGAAAAGAAACCACACCCCTACCCACAGAGGTGAGTTGTTCTGTGGCCCAAACAAATTAGCCACATTAAAACATGATGGCCCCAAAGCAACACATTTTCTGAAACCTGGGTTTCAGAATTAGCAGGATATGTAGCCAGTAAGAACCATCAGCCTACATTGAGCTTCATGAAGCCCAGTGTGATAGGCATCGTTCATGGTATTTAGCCCACTGCCCCCAACTAGATCTAGCAGCCCTTGCCTATAGTCCCCTGACTATAGCTAATTGGACCAAGGAATGGGCTCTGACCCATATTGGACTAATTTGATTCTTATGCTTGGAAATTTGGATTTGAGACTGATTCATGTTAATTTCCTCTTTTGCTTGTTTGAGCCAAGAAGATACAAAGCTAGACTGGGATCTCACTTTTTAGGATTTGCACACTAACAAGAGAAACTGAGCTGTAGTCATAAAGTGTAAACTAAGATGAGTGACAATGCAGCTCTAGAGAGACTGAGTGACTGGCAGGCTTGATTTTCTTCATCAGAGACCCCGGTCTTGTCTGGAATTTCCTAAGGTACAGCAAACTTCCTGCCTTTGGGAGTCTATGAGATTCTTCTGAATTAATAAGTTCACTCAATAGCTTATACTAGTTCAAATGAAATCTGATCATTAAAACACAAAAGTGCACTAAGATATTCGGTGTAAGTTCTGTCTAAGATATGTTACAGCCCACCTTTCCTCCACCATGAGAGGAAGAATTGACTTCATGTTTTTCTTACAATCTTCTCCATTTTGGCTCCTTATCTCCTGAAACCACATGAACAAGATCACTCACAACTCCAAAGGAACTGAAGATTTGCAGCATAGAATAATCTCACCCCAAAAGGAAGCAAGTCTACTAGTAATAATTATATACAACTAATTATCTGACCAAACTAAACACTTAACTCCATAGTATAAAATGGCTGCACATTTGGTTAACTTCATAGTTTTTTTCCTAATTCATTGAACAAAACAAAACAAACATCCTAAAGCTGAATTCAAGTCTCCATCTCCTATAAAACCAAAAGCTATTTCAGCTTTTAAACATCAGTTTTTACAGTAGCTTACTTGTCAAAGTTTCAAAGATCTTAGGACCTAGGTTACAAAAGGCCCTACTTGTCAGTAAAAAGTTTTGGTCCAGGGAAAGAGAAGTGCCCTAGATATAAGGAACACCCACGTAGGTCACATGTATCAAAACACTGCTGAAGATTTCCTTAGTGATATTCTTTTATGGCCTTAGGTTGCAGGAATAGCAAGGCAAACCTCCCAGTTTGCTAAAGGCAATGAAGCTAATGCCCTGGGAAGAGAGGGGATGTCATTCTCAATTTGGAGAGGAAGAAGCCCACATCACGCGAAAAGCTTGATAAGATCCTTGCTGGTGTTCTCAGGATCATCCCAGTCAGTGATTCTGTACTTCAGAGCACCATCAGGTAAGACATAAAAGCTACCAAGACTGGAAGGGATACTACCATACTGGAAAGCAGTAATGATTCTCAATGAATTGGGAACACTCACCATTCAGTAGTTTGGGCTGGGCAAGATCTCCTTCTATTGTTATGAAAGTAAAACTTGGTCCAGGAGGTTTTGGAAAGTGAGAGGGCCAGGGCTATAAGCCACCTTGCTCTTGTGAACAAATAAGCTTAGTTAACACTAGATGCTCTTTTCCTTTACAGCTGTTGACACTCTGGAAGGAATCAATGGGGAAGCCAAGATGACGTGAGAAGAAAGAAGCATAGGAGAGAAGCCAGCCATAGGAAAAGCTAAGCACCTAGTACTCAGCTGTGCCAAAGAGATTTGGGGGTGGGATTCCTCTTACTGCACCCTAGGTCCTTCAGCAAAAATCAAAGCCAGAATAGGGAGACAGTGCTCCGAAAGGGCTAGCTCCTTTTAACTATGAAGGAGCCAGACTGAGTGAGTGCAGGTGGGGTGTGGCTATGGATTTTGAGAATGAAGAAGGTGCTGCTGAGGAGTCAGCCCACTTATTTAGTCAGATCTAAACTTCCATGTTGTTGCCATAAGGCCAAGACAAAACTTTTATTCCAGTCACATAAGGCCAGGACAAAACTTCCCCAGCCTCATGGAAAAGAAAGTGGTTTTGGAATAGAAAAGATGGAGACATAGCACCTGGGAGAGGAGGCTGTGAAATCAACTTAGGATTTAGGTTCCTCACACAGCTTGGCCTTGTTTATTGTGCAATGGTTCTCAGGCCCTGGCTTGGAGGGTCCACTGCTTTGACTAAAAGACCTAATCTTCTTTCTCCACAGTCTTCCAAATGGTCCAACCTACTCTCTATGGCAAAACATTCCTTTATATTATGGTTTGATCTCACCTATGCTACAGGGGAGTTAACAGAAGGGTCTGTTCCACACTTGAGACCTAGAATAAAAGTGAAGGATGGTGTCCCATACTCCCCACCCCTTCTCCATTCTGTTAGCAACTGCTACAGCAGAGAGGCTATCAATCATCTAGAACCAGGTGAAATCAGAGGCAGAGGCACAATGGCCTAATGTAACTCCACGACAGAGGAACATGAACACACACATTCTTGAGCCCATCTTAGAGAGTCCCCATGAAACTCACAGAAATGACATTACTGCTTTCCAGTAGGGTAGTATTCTTTCCAGTCTTGGTAGCTTTTATATCCTACCTGATGGTGCTCTGAAGTCAAGAATCATTGACTGGGATGATCCTGAAAACACCTTTCCATGGGAAAGGGGGCTAAATTCTTGCAATTAGTAGGTAAAAGTTTAAAGTTCTTGAATTTGGACAATAGTGTTTTGGGCAGTAATAACATAACAGATTAGTGAGAGCTGAACACACTCATGACATTTGGGAAATTCATTATGAGAACTGCGGACTACTTACTGATCCTAGAATTAGAACTTAGTTAACGTTGCAAACAGGGTAGATACTTGACTTAAAATTGTGTACTTAAAGGACTCAGTTGACCACCTCTAAATCATTAACAGTTGGCCTCATAGGTAATATCCAGGTTCTGAGAAATAAACTATTTGCTACTGTAAGTGACAAAATTCCAAGACTCTCATTCATTAAAATTTTAATAATCTTCAAGTCCTAAATTTTAACCTGGGCATGATTACATAAATATTGCAGTTTAATTTTTATGCCTGTATCTTTTACTCCATTTCTCTAGAAATGGAATTTGTGAGTGTAAATCTCTGGATACACATAATCATATTGCTTTGGTTATAGCCATTTACATGGTCCCCAGTGTATATGAGAGTGTCCAGCATTGTGTATCATCATTTAAAAATCTCTGCTAATGTCGCGTTTGAAAAATCTTATCTTACTGTTCATTTGATTTACCTTTCTTTAATGATTTATTATGGTTAAAATAGTTTTACCTATGTTTACTAAACATTTTTAGTTTTTGTTCTGTGAATTGTCTCGTTATCAAGAATTTATTTGAGGGGCGCCTGGGTGGCTCAGTTGGTTGGGCAACCAACTTCAGCTCAGGTCATGAACTCATGGTTCATAGGTTCGAGCCCCGCATCGGGCTCTGTGCTGACAGCTCAGAGCCTGGAGCCTGCTTCGGATTCTGTGTCTCCTCTCTCTCTGCCCCTCCCCCACTTGTGCTCGGTCTCTCTCTATCAAAAATAAATAAAATATTTTAAAAATTAAAAAAAAGAATTTATTTGAGTATTTGCCTTTTTATTAATAATATACATTTTAAAATATTAAGGCCATTAGCCTTTTATCTTTCATATTTGTTGCAAATATTTTCTTTAGTTTTTCTTTTAAGTTGAAGGTGCACTTGAATTGTCTGCCTGCCTTTGATTTTAGTTCCTTCTCAAGATCTTGTGTTTGGGTCCTGCCCTTCAGTTCCACATGTCATAGATGCTTCAGCTCAGGTCTGAGCCTAGGTGCAACCCCTCCAACCCCACATCCAGCATCTGGAGCCTCTGCTTATCTGTATCTCTTGTGGATAATGGGAAAACTGTTTCGTGTAGTTCTGTCTTTCCTCTAAGTGTTGCTTCTGATTGAAAAACTCATGCATATGGTATCTTCTAGCCCTAGAAACTTATTTTTCAATGTTTTATATTGCATTTTCAGATCTGCTTAAGTTCACATAAAATTTGACATTAATAATTTACTCTAAATAGCTAGCATTTGTTATACACCCTTATCTGACATGCATTTACATTCTCTTCTACTGTTGGCAGAAGAACACACTGACCTTAAAAACTAAATCTGATGGAGGCTGAGACACCTTGCTTTGTTTCCCTGTTATGATCAATTACATCTATTTCTGCAAGTGATGTTAGAATACCAACCATACTGCTTCACAGGGACAGCTTATAAAGGCCCAATGGGTTCTTCCCAGAAAGTAAAGAGAGTATCAACTACTGAGTTGGGAAAGGTTACACTGAGAACACCAAAGAAAAGGATGGCTACATTCACAATTTGGCTGAGATCCATCCTGGACTTGGAGAGGTGAGGGCAAAGAGATCTTGGAGGAGGAAAGATGAAGGGCCAACATGGCAGAAAGCTCTGGAACTGTGGGGCCTGTGGTGTTTAATTTGGTGGAACTCACAGGGTGGTTTGGGTGTGTGGCTCCAGCACAGCTCATAGTTGCATGTGATCCAGAGTCCTGCGTAGAGCTCAAAGCCATTCTTGGTCACCAGGAACCTCACCCAGTTCAGTGGGGACATGCAGATCACCATTAGGAAACCAAAACCACACAGGCTGCCACAGAACGTTCGGATGTAGATGTGTGTCTGATTCACATGCTGCTGCCGCCTCTGGGGTGGCATTGAGGCATTCGGATATTTGTTGACGGGGAGGGTAGGCTACAAGGATGAGGGAAATATTGCCTACCCAAAAAGATAACCATTGATCCCCAGGGGCTCCTACTCATCTCTACCTTAAGTGTCTCCATGTGGGCTTGATCTGTGGCTGTCTATCCCTACCCAAGGTGATCTTTTCTCTTTCTTTAGGATACTCTATCTAGACCCACCTTTAAGTAAGTCTTCTTCCTCCCATCTGACCTACAATTAGGTACCTCCTCACCCTTTGGTAGTGCCGGTTCCCCTTAATTTTGGGAACCTTAGGATTATAGAAGGTCAAGGCCATTTGTTCCCTGCTCTCCATCTTGGCAGCCAGTTCGCTTTGTAACTGCCACGGAATTTGTCTCAGCACCTCCCACATGTGCTGGCAGCATCAAAACAGGCCAGAACCCATGGCACAGATTCCATGTCCGTTTGATATTCTGGGTCTAATCAGATCAGGAACAAATCATCACATTTTAATCAAGTGCATGCATATGTGATGCTCCCACCTCTCCCTTCTCTGACCCTTTCAACTCCTTCATTAAATAAATCCACAAATATTTTGTCAGCAGTTGCTGTGTGTCAGGCTTTGTCTTAGGTCCTGGGATATAAAGATGAATAAGACACAGTTCCCTAATAGCCAATAAAAAAGTTAACTCAGGTGTCTTCGGGACTCCATAGCTTGTGGTTAGAATTCAAGATTAAAAGTAGCCTGGCATTCATGGTCTTGCCCCAACACTAAGTGGAAGGCCCTGGGTGTGTCTCAATAGGCTCATGAACCAGTCTGTCAGCCATAGATCATCATGCAGTATTCCCCTCCCCAACCCCCCCCCCCACCTTTTCTTCCTTTGTTGCTCGAGTACCTTCTCTTCAATGCCTTCTCATGAAGCCATTCAAGGGTGCTACGGTCCTGCCACTGCCAGTGCTGACAGGGCCCACTGTGAAAATGCCAGCATCCCCAGGGCAGGGGGCTACCAGCCTGCGTGCTGAAAGCTACCATTCTCAATACTGCAGCAGTGTTGGGTTCTATGTGAAAGCGAGAATGGCCTTTCCCTGTTTCCACAGCCAGCACAGCTTGTGCCCAGAGTAGCTCAAAGTCTTCTTTTGAAATAATTCTCTCAGTGTTTCTCCTAACTCCTCTCCCCACAAGGGCTCAAAAGCAGTCCAAGATGCTGAACAGACACCATCCTGTTCCACATCATGGACATTTATTCAAATAAATGACCAGCTGTATTGCCAGCTCTTGTTTTCCATGAACAGATAAACTCCGATTCCTAAATTTGGGCTGAATTAGAATGCCCTATCACCCGTTTCTCCCAGCATACCCTCTCCTCGCCGGCCCAAGCCTGTCGAAACCTATACTTTGTTAGCTGGTGGGAACAACTGGCAGTTAGCTTGTTTATGTCCATGCTTTAGCATGAAGCCCTCCCTCTCCAAAAGTGTTATTTGACTCTCTGTCTACCAGAACTTAGCCTAGCGCCTGGAAAGAATAGTATTTAATGTTAAATGAATAAATGAACAATATATTTTTAAATAAAGGACAGAGGTTGGTACAGAGGACAGAATGGTTAACATTTTCAGGGGAAAATTAGGAAAGATTTATTGGAAGAGGTGATGTATTAATTGGATTTCCAGCTAAGGAATATTCCAGGTGATAGAGGTGATAGGGCACTGAGGCAAAGAGAATGATATGTCTCAAGGCAGGAAACCATGGACAGCATGAGGTTCTTGGGACATTAGAAGCAATGTGGTCCTACTAAGTACAAACTCAAAGGTGAGGGTTGAAGGGTGCAGATATCAGCAAGAGCTAGATCACAAAGAGTCCTTTAGGCCATGCTATGCAATTATATTGTGAAGTCTCAATTGCTGTAATACGCTAGTGCCACTGGAGTGATTATAGGAAAGACTTTTCCATTTGCAGCAAACTGGCTGTACAGCATGACTGTTAGATGCACACTCATGCCTAGGGAGCTAGACATAGGCATTGAATACACAGGCCTACCTTTCCATCCCCATTCTAGCACTTACTTAAGTAGTTCCAATACTCATGGTTAGGTTACTTGGGGCAGTTTCCTTAACCTCACTGAACATCAGTTTCTTAATCTCTAAAACTGGGTTAATATTCATTCCTGCCTCATTAGAATTTTTGTGAGGATTAAATGAGATGATATGCATAAAGCTCTTAGCACAGTGCCTTCATACGTGCTCAGTAAATACTATTATTATTTATTTTTTTATAAAGCATTTTTAAAATGTTTTATTCATTTTTTGAGGGAGAGAGAGTGTGAGTAGGGGAAGGGCAGAGAGAGGAAGACAGAGGATCTGAAGCGGGCTCTGTGCTGACAAGCTGACAGGCTGACAGCAGCGAGCCCGATGTGGGGCTCCAACTCATGAACCACAAGATGATGACCTGAGCCAAAGTTGGACACTCAACCGACTGAGCCACCCAGGCACCGCTGTTTTTTTTTTTAAGTTTATTTTATTTTTTAGTAATCTCTACACCCAATGTGGGGCTCAAACTCATGACCCCGAGATCAAGAGTCATTTTGTGGACAGTGTCTGATTGGCAAATGATGCAACCCTCCAGCTGTTGAAGGAACAGGTTGGGCAGTACTGGACAAAAGGTAGGATGTTCTTGGCCTGCTGGGAACTTGCTAGGGCCCGGATGCAGATGACAAAACATTATTCATGCATCACTGGTGACTGGGTATATTGCCACTTCCCCCACTTTAAAAAGCAATTTGGAAAAAATAAAATAAATGAAATAAAATAAAATAAAATAAAAAGCAATTTGGGGTCCCCTGCCTATTTGGCAGCCACTGCCCCAGAGCCTGCAGAGTCCAGGAGGAGCATAGCTCAAGCCAGTGGATCTTGAGTCTCCAACACCAACCCAACACAATGTGGAGTTGCTGCAGAAACCAGATTATGGGGGCTATTTAGGCTCCCAGTCCCTCCCTGCAGAAGCCTGGAGCTCTGCTCTTGCACTGATGCCCTTCACTGTGGAACTGGCGCAAGCTGGTTAAGGACTCAGTCTCTGAGAAAACAATTGGATTGATGTGAATGCAGTTTTGGAAAAACACGTGGACGATGTATACTGTAACATTCCACCACAGCAGCCAGTGAACCAGCGGAGGCACTGGCAGAGGCAGGCCCTGCTCCTGGGCCCCATGCTGACCTCGCAGAGGTCCTCCAGGGGGGGAATGAAAAGCCAGGCCCCCACCATGGGATACTGAGAAGAAGAAAAAGCTGCTGGGAAGCTGCTAGCAAAAGACATACTCTGGGAAAAAATGGCTTATGGAAATCATTAGTAAAGGAGACAAAATTTGGATGACAAAACATATCATAACATCCAGGAACTGAAAAATGATGCTGAAAACACACAGAACTCTCCTTTTCATTTAACCCTAGAAATACTGGGGGGGGGGGGCACCTGGGTGGCTAAGTCAGGTAAGCATCCGATTTCGGCTCAGGTCATGATCTCAGTTTGTGAGTTCGAGTCCCTCGTCAGGCTCTGCACTGACAGTTCAGGGCCTGGAGTCTGCTTCGGATTCTGTGTGTGTCTCTCTCTACCCCTCCCCTGCTTGTGTGCTTGCTCTCTCGCTCTCTCTCTCTCTCAAAAATAAAAATAAACATTTAAAAAAAACACTAGAAATATTGGGTAAAAGGAACTTCATACAGATCATGCCGCAAGTCACAACGGTAAAGCACAAGGCATCGTCACATGCTTGAGAGCAACGCCCTATCATGGTAGCAGAAGAAGGGCGTTCCTTCCCCTGGATATGTGCATGTTTGACTAATACAATACATGATATTTCACGAGAGGATTTTCTACAGAAGAATTAAGCAAAATGTGAGAGACGAAGTATATGCCATTGCTAGCCTGGCACACTGGTGCTTAAAGCATGCTAGGTCCTTCCACAAAAGTGTTCTTGTGAAAGCATCCCCTGCTTCTCTTCAAGTTGCTCTGGAGGACTATTAAAGAAAATTCGACAAGTGAATTTATATATAGTCCACCCATCTTTACAGCACAATAATGCATCATTTCCATTATCTGTGTATATTCAATCATGAAGAAAAAGAACTTAAAATAATTTCATGACCTTGCAAAAAAAAAAAGCAGTTTGGTTAAAAGAAAATAGAGTAACATGTTTGTGACCTTACAGTAGGCCAAGAATTGTTTTTATTTTTTTTTAATTTTTTTTTCAACGTTTATTTATTTTTGGGACAGAGAGAGACAGAGCATGAACGGGGGAGGGGCAGAGAGAGAGGGAGACACAGAATCGGAAACAGGCTCCAGGCTCTGAGCCATCAGCCCAGAGCCTGACGCGGGGCTCGAACTCCCGGACCGCGAGATCGTGACCTGGATGAAATCGGACACTCAACCAACTGCGCCACCCAGGCGCCCCCAAGAATTGTTTTTAAACAAGACTTCTGGGGCACCTGGGTGGCTCAGTCGGTTAAGCATCCGACTTCAGCTCAGGTCATGATCTCACAGTCTGTGAGTTCAAGCCCCGCATTGGACTCTGTGCTGACGGCTCAGAGCCTGCAGTCTGCTTCAGATTCTGTGTCTCCCTCTCTCTCTGCCCCTCCCCTGCTCATGCTCTGTCTCCCTCTGTCTCAAAAATAACTAAAAACATTAAAAATTAAAAAAAAATAAACAGGACTTCTATTCACCAAAAGATACCACTTAGAGTGTAAAAAGGCAATCCATAGAGTGGGGTAAGATATTTTCAATATGTGTATCTAAAAAAACTCATAGCAAGAATATAATGAAGAATTCTTACAAATAAATGAGAGAGTCAACCTAATAGAAAAATGATCAAAGTCCTTAACTGATGTTTTGCCAGAATAAAAACATATACATATATAACATAAAAAAGTGCTCAGATTCATTAGTCATGAGGGAAATGCAAATTCAGACTGTAATGCGATATCACTACACATCCACCAGAATGACTCAAATGGAAAAGTGTTGGCAACTATGTAGAACAACCGGAACCCTCATACACTTCTGTTGGGAGCGTAAATTGGTATGTTCACTGAAAAACTGCTTGGCGGTATCTGCTGGAGCCGAATAGATACATGTCCTTCTCATTTTAGGTAGGCATGCAACAGAAAAAAGTGTCCGCATGTCCACCAAAAGATATGTATTACAATGCTCATAGCAGCACTTGTCATAATAGCCCCAAATTGGCAACTACCCAATTGCCCATCAAGAGAAGAAGGGAGGGGCGCCTGGGTGGCTCAGTCGGTTAAGCGTCCGACTTCAGCTCAGGTCATGATCTCACACTCTGTGAGTTCGAGCCCCATGTCCGGCTCTGTGCTGACAGCTCAGAGCCTGGAGCCCGCTTCAGATTCTGTGTCTCCCCCTCTCTCTGCCCCTCTCCTGCTCATGCTCTGTTTCTCTCTGTCTCAAGAATAAATAAAAACATTAAAAAGAGAGAAGAATGGAAAAATCATGGTACATTCATACAATGAAATACTATGTAGCAATATAAATAATCTACAAGCACAGAAGCAATATGGATGAATCTCATCAACACAATGTTGAGCAAAAGAAGCCAGATACAAAAGACTGAATATGTATGATTCCATTTATATGAAGTACAAAACAGGCAAAATCTGTGTTGTCAGAAGTCAGAAATACCCTTGGGAGGAAGATGACTGGGGACTAGGAGGGGACACTAAGGGGACTTTGGGGTGCTGGAAATGTTCTATTTCTTGATCTGGGCGTTGATTACCATTCTATATGTATACTATACTTTAATAAAAAGTTAAAATATAAAATCAAGAATCTTAAAAATGTTATCATTTGTCTTAGTAATTTCACCTCTAGGAATCTATGAAATAAATATTAGTTTTATAGCTTGTTGATATAACCTCTTATCTGCTAGGAACAGTACTAGGTGCTTTACATATGTTAACCCACTTGTTTTTGTGAATCACATTTTTCCATTTCATCTTCTAATTTGTTACTGCTGACATAGAAATAAGTTATTTTTGTCTATGTATTTTATAGGACCACTTGACTGAATTACTTTAATTCCAAGAATTCCTTTGGATAATTCTCTTGGATTTTCTAAGTAAACATCATATCGACTCCAAAGAATAATAATTCTGTCTCTTCCTTTACAAAACTTGCCTTATTGGATTGATTGGACCCTCCAAAACAATGTTTATGAAGTGTAGTAGGCATCCTTATTTTACTCTTGACTTTAATGGAACTGCCTGTATTCCTTTTTGTTTCATATGTATATTCATTTTTGTGTTAGTTTCATTCTATTTCTGTTTTGCCAAGATTTAACGTTTAGAATGGCCGTATCAAATACTTTCTTAACCTCTAGAACATGGTCTTTCTCCCTTAGTCTATTTACCATATATGTTGCCATAATACATTTCCTAATGTTTATCTAAGTTTGCATTACAGTAATTAAATGTTTGTATAAGATACATTATTCTTTTTTGCAGATTTTTATTTAAGTTCTAGTTAGTTAACATATAGTGCAATACTGGTTTCAGGAGTAGAATTTAGTGATTTGTCATTTACATATAACACTCAGTGCTCATCACAACAAATCCCCTCCTTAATACACATCACCCATTTAGCTCATCCCCCACTCACCTCCCTCCATGAACCCTCAATTTGTTCTCTATAGTTAAGAGTCTCTCATGATTTGGTTCCATTTTTCCCTCTTCTCATATGTTCAGTTGTTTTGTTTCTTCAATTCCACATTGGGTGAAATCATATGGTATTTGTCTTTCTCTGACTTATTTTGCTTAGCATAACACACTGTAGCTCCATCCACATCACTGCAAGTGGCAAGATTTCATTCTTTTTGATGGCTGAGTAGTGTTCCATTATGTATATATACCACATCTACTTTATCCATTCATCAGTTGATGGACAGTTGGGCTCTTCCATAGTTTGGCTATTATTGATAATGCTGCAATAAATGTTGGGGTGCATGTATGTACCCTTTCAAATCTGTATTTTTGTATCCTTTGGGTAAATACCTAGTAGTGTAATTGCTGGGTTGTAAGATAGTTATATTTTTAACTTTTTGAGGAACCTCCACACTATTTTCCAGAGTGGCTGCGCCAGTTTGTGTTCCCATGAACAGGGTAAGAGGGTTCCTCTTTCTCCTCAACCACACCAACATTTGTTGTTTCCTGTGTTGTTAATTTTAGCCATTCTGACAGATATGAGGTGGTGGTTTTGATTTGTGTTTCCCTCATGATGAGTGATACTGAGAATACTGAGAATCTTTTAATGTGTCTGTTAGCCATCTGTATGTCTTCTTTGGAAAAACATCTATTCATGTCTTCTGCCCATTTCTGAATTGGATTATTTGTTTTTTGGGTGTTGAGTTTGATAAGTTTTTTACAGATTTTGGATACTAACCATTTATCAGATATGTCATTTGCAAATATCTTCTCCCATTCCATAGGCTTCCTTTTAGTTTTGTTGGTTGTTTCCTTTGCTGTGCAGAAGCTTTTTATCTTGATGAGGTCCCAATAGTTCATGTTTGCTTCTGTTTCCCTTGCCTTCTGAGACAGTGTCTAGTAAGAAGTTGCTATGGCCAAGGTTAAAGTTGCCTGTGTTCTCTAGGATTTTGATGGTTTCCTATCTCACATTGAGGTCTTTCATCCATTTTGAATTAATTTTTGCGTATGGTGTAAGAAAGTGGTCCAGTTTCATTATTTTGCATGTCGCTGTACAGTTTTCCCAACACCATTTTTTCCATTGGATATTCTTTCCTGCTTTGTCAAAGATTACTTGATTGTGTGGTTGTGGGTCCATTTCTGGGTTTTCTGTTCTGTTCCATTGATCAATGTGTCTCTTTTTGTGCCAGTACCATATGTCTTGATTACTACAGCTTTGTAATATAGCTTGAAGTGCAGAATCATGATGCCTCCAGCTTTGCTTTTCTGTTTTAGGATTGTTTTGGCTATTTGGGGTCTTTTGTGGTTCCATACAAATTTGAGGATTGTTTGTTCTAGCTCTGTGAAAAATGCCAGTGGTATTTTGATAGGGATTACACTAAATGTGTAGATTGCTTTGGGTAGTATAGACATTTTAACAATGTTTGATCTTCCAATCCATGAGTATGGAAAGTTTTGCCATTTTTTTGTGTGGTCTTCAATTTCTTTCACAAGTGTTCTATAGTTTTCAGAGTACAGATCTTTTACCTCTTTGATTAGGTTTATTCCTAGGTATCTTATTGTTTTGGGTGCAATTGTAAATGGGATTGATTCCTTGATTTCTTTTTCTGCTGCTTCATTACTGGGGAATAAAAATGCAACAGATTTCTGTACATTGATTTTATATCTTGTGACTTTGCTGAATTCATATATTAGTTCTAGCAACTAATGTTTTTTGTGGAGTCTTCCAGGTTTTCTACACAGAGTAGAAATGTCATGTCATCTGTGAACAGTGAATGTTTCACTTCTATGCTAACAAACAGGGGCAATCTGTAAGAATAGACTAATTCCTAGAAACATACAAACTACCAAAACTGAAACAGGAAGAAACAGAAAATTTGAACAGACCTATAAACAGCAAAGATACTGAATCAGTAATAAAAAATCTCCCAGCAAACAAAAGCCCAGGGACAGATGGCTTCCCAGGGAAATTCTACCAGACATTTAAAAAAGAGTAAA
The DNA here is from genome assembly GCF_027475565.1 of Acinonyx jubatus. NCBI lineage: Eukaryota > Metazoa > Chordata > Mammalia > Carnivora > Felidae > Acinonyx > Acinonyx jubatus. The sequence continues at coordinate 32,835,176 of NC_069386.1, forward strand.
TACCTATTTTACTCAAACTGTTCCAAAAAATTGAAACGGAAGGAAAACTCCCAAATTCTTTCTACAAGGCCAGCATTACCTTGATTCCAAAACCAGACAAAGACCCCACCAAAAAGAAGAATTTATAGGCCAATATCCCCAATGAACATGGATGCAAACATTCTCAAGATACTAGCAAATCGAGTTAAACAGTATATTAAAAGAAATTATTCATCATGATGAGGTGGGATTTATTCCTGTGCTGCAGGGGTGGCTCAATATTTGCAAATCAGTCAACATAATACACCACATTAGTAAGAGTAAGAACCATATGATCCTCTCAATAGATGGAGAAAAAGCATATGACAAAATTCAGCACCCATTCTTGATAAAAACCCTTAACAAAGTAAGTAGAGATGGAACATAACTCAAGATCATCAAATCTATATATGAAAGATCCACAGCTAATATCATCCTCAATGCGGAAAGACTGAGAGCTTTTCCCCTAAGGTCAGGAACAAGACAGGGATGTCCATTCTCACCATTACTATTTAACATAGTACTAGAAGTCTTAGCCTCAACAATGAGACAACAAAAAGAAATAAAAGACATCTGTTATTCTTCTGATATACTTCTAGGAGTATTTGTTTTTATAGTTGACCCAAGAATTATTCAGAATTTAAAAAATATAAGCACGTTTAGATTTTTTTCCAGTTTTAATATATTATGGTCAAAGAACATGTCCTATAAATTCTACTTCTTCCTTCTCATCACAAGGGAAAAAATGTAACTATGTATGCTGATGGATGTTAACTGGACTATTGTAAGGACCATTTTGCAATAATACAAATATCAAATCATTAAGTTGTGCACCTAAAACTAATGTTATATGTCAATTATACCTCAAAAAATGAAAAAAAAAAGTCCCACTTTTTGGAACTTAGTAATATTTGAGGTTTTTTGAGTTTTCTCAATGTTCTATAGACATTTTAATTTTTTTTAAGTTTATTTATGCATTTTGAGGGGGAAGAGACAGAGGGAGAGGGAGAGGGAGAGAGATAATCCAAAGCAGACTCTACGCTGACAGTGCAGAGCCCAATGTGGGGCTTGAACTGACGAACTGTGAGATCATGACCTGGGCTGACACTAGGAGTTGGACGTTTAACCACCCAGGCGCCCCGGTCTTAGTGATATTTAAATAAAATGTATAAAGGTGTGTGTGTGTGTGTGTGTGTGTGTGTGTGAGATATCTTCTTCATTGATTTATCTGTCAAAAGACACTTAGGTTGCTTCCCTATTCTGGCTATTGTAAATAATGCTGCGATAAATATAGGGGTGCACATATATTCTCAAATTAGTGCTTTCATTTTCTTTGAGTAAATACCCAGTAATGGAATTATTGGATCACATAGTATTTCTGTTTAAAATTTTTTGAGGAAGCTCTATACTGTTTTCCACAGTGGCTGTGCTGATTTATATTCCCACTAACAGAGCACAAGGGTTCCCTTTTCTCCACATCCTTGCAAACACTTGTTATTTATCTTTTTTTATTTTAGCCATTTTACAGGTGTAAGGTGATATCTCATTGTGGTTTTGATTTTGCATTTCCCTGCTGATTAGTGATGTTGAGCATCTTTTCATGTGTCTGTTGGAAATCTGTATATCTTCTTTGGAAAGATCGCTATTCAAATCCTCTGCCCATTTTTAAATCACATTGTTTTTTAGTGTTGAGTTGTATAATTTCTTTATACATTTTGAATATAAATTCCTTATCAGATATATCATTTGCAAATATCTTCTCCCATTCAGTAGATTGTCTTTTTGTTTTGTTGATGGTTTCCTTCACTGTACAGAAGCTTTTTATTTTGATGTTGTCCCAATAGTTTATTTTTGCTTTTGTTTCCCTTACTTTTGGAGACATGTCTAGTAAGAAGTTGCAATGGCTGACATCAAATAGATTACTGCCTATGTTTTCTTCTAGGATTTTTATGGTTTCAGTTCTCACATCTAGGTCTTTCATCCCTTTTGAGCTTATTTTTGTGTATGGTATTAGGAAGTGGTCCAGTTTCATTCTTTTCCACATAGCTGTCCAGATTTCCCAGCACCATTTATTGAGGAGACTGTCTTTTTCTCATTATATATTTTTGCCTACTTTGTCATAGATTGACATTTTGGTACCATTTTAAATGTCTCTAATTGGGGTGCTTGGGTGGCTCAGTCAGTTAAGTGTCTGACTTCAGCTCAGGTCATGATCTCATGGTTTGTGAGTTCAAGTCCCATGTTGGGCTCTGTGCTGACAGTGCAGAGTCTGCTTCAGATTCTCTCTCCCTCTTTGTGCCCCTCTCACTTTTCTCTCAGAAAAAAAAAAAAAAAAAACAAAACTTAAAAAAATAAATGTCTTCTATCAACAACATTTAGACGGTTCTTTGCACAATCTGAGTCTTTATCTCTGATTAGCGGAATTTAACCTATTTACATATGTGATGATAGTTTAAATTGATTCGGCTTAGTCCTATCCTCATTCTTTGTATTTTCTGTTAAATACATATTCTTGTTTTCTCCTCTTTCCCTCTTATTTGCCAGAATGATCCAGTTTTCTTTCATCTTTTTCTTTTTCTATAATGACATGTATGCCATGTATGCTGTTTCTGTCTTGCTAGATCTTACTTACCAATTTCATTATACATATATTTACAATTAAGTTTAAGATATTAACAGTAGCAATGAAAGGATAATACTAATATTGAAAAAGATTGATTAAATGAGCATTTTCACACATTACTGGCGAGAATGTCAATATTTATTCCATGTTTCCAAGTATCTACAGAGAGTGAGAGGGAATTATATGGCTTAAGCCAGGAAAGGCCTAGGACTGTGGTCAATCTCATCCAAGGTACAGAACTGAAGGATGAAACTTCCAAGTGAAAACAAGGTATTAATGGTGGGATAGGATGAAAATAGATGCTGGCTTGGCAACCAATATCCTCAACGATGGTCATTGTAGTATTGCTTATAAGTGAGAAAATTTGGAAGCAACCTAAATGTGCATTAATGGGAACTGACTAATTAATTATGGAAGCTTCACAATTATGGAACTTTAACCACTCAATTCAAATGTCCTTATCTATAAACTGAGAATAATAAGAGCATCTACATATATCAAACATAAAGTTATTGTGAGGCTTAAATAAATTAACATAGGTAGAGCCCTTAGAATGGTGTCCAGCACATGATAAGTATGTTAGTGCATGTTAGCTACCATTATTATTATTATTATTATTATTATTATTATTATTATTTCGCTTTTAAAAACAGAATATTACAGGGAGTAGAGGGAGGGGAAATTGGATGAAGGTGGCCAAAGGCACAAACTTCCAGTTATAAGAAATAAATCCTAGGGTTGCAATGTACAATATGTTGACTAAAGTTAATACTGCTGTATGATATATATGAAAGTCATTAAGGGAGTAGATCCTAAGAGTTCTCATGACAAGGGAAAAAATATATATATTATATGTATCTATATGAGATGATGGACATTAACTAAACTTATTGTGGTAATCATTGCATGCTATATATGTCATTATGCCATACAACCTAAACTTATAGAGTGCTGTATGTAACTATGTCTCTATAAAACTGGGGGACCCCCCTAGAATATTAGCTTTTACATAATATATTGGTTTTTAAAAATATTTTATTTAAGTTCCAGTTAACACACAGTGCAAATATTAGTTTCAGGTGTACCATATAGTGATTCAGCACTTCCATACAACAGCCGGTGCTCATCACAAGTGCACTCCTTAATCCCCATCACCTACCTATATAACCCAATCCCCCCCTCCCCACCTCACCTCCAGTAACCATCAGTTTGTTCTCTGTGGTTAAGAAGTCTGTTTCTTGGTTTGCCTCTCTTTTTTTCTCTTTGCTCATTTGTTTTGTTTCTTAAGTTCCACGTATGAGTGAAATCATATGGTATTTGCCTTTCTCTGACTTATTTCACTTGTCATAATACATTGTTAACTGAAAGATGAGAGCATGGCAAGTTATATCACGCTCTCATTTTTTGTTGTTAGAGATTATGGATGTATGCGCATAGAAAATGGTCTTATACAGAAATAACCATACATACTTTGTCATATATATGGTTTCAGCTCAGGTCATGATCTCACAGTTTGTGAGTTTGAGCCCCACATCGGGCTCTGTGCTGTCAGCCTGGAGTCTGTTTGGGATTATCTCTCTCCCTCTCCCCACCCCTCTCAAAATAAATAAATAAACTTAAAACTTAAAAGAAAATGTCTATAGGACATTGAGAAAAACTGTCAAAAACCAAATATTACTAAGTTCCAAAAAGTGGAATTCTTTTTTTTTTCATTTTTTTGAGGTATAACTGACATACAACATTAGTTTAGGTGTACAACTTCATGATTTGATATTTGTATTATTGCAAAACGATCATCACAATAGTCTGGTTAACATCCATCAGCATAGTTACATTTTTTTTCTTGTGATGAGAAGGAAAAAGTAGAATTCTTACAGGACATGTTCTTTGACCATAAAATATTAAAACCAGAAAAAATATAAACATGCGTATATATTTTTAAAATTGCACATATATATTTATAAATTTGTACTAAAGTGCCAGTAGTCTTTATCTTTCTGGCTTAAAAAAATTTTTTTTAATGTTTATTATTTATTTTTGAGAGAGAGTGCACGCACAAGTGGGGGTGGGGCAGAGAGAGGGCGACACAGGATTAGAAGCAGGCTCCAGGCTCTCAGCTGTTGGCACAGAGCCTGATGTGGGGCTTGAACTCACGAACTGTGAGATCATGAGCTGAGCCGAAGTTGGACGCTTAACCGACTGAGCCACCCAGGTGCCCCTATCTTTCTGGCTTTTATGTGGTCCCTTAGCACTTAAAAGAGCTCAAAAGCATGAAATAAGCCCTGGGAAGGGTATAAACATTGAGGAGGATGATGGTGAACCCAGCAGATCAGGTGGTTGGGTCATGAGGTATTCTGGAAAAGAAAACTGTAATTCCTGTGTAGCTGAGTTTGTGAACTGAGAGTCATCCTTCTACATACAATATTGTGCTTTTTGAATTTTAAAAAATAAATATATATTGCTTTTATAATAAAGTAATGACAGTCATTACCTCCCCATAGAGTCCCTTCTAAGTGAATCTATTCCTTCACTAGCATCTGTTCAAAGATGGGAGTTTTGATCATCTGTGGGTTAGATGACTGCCATGTCTTACCAATAGCCACAGCTGTTATGATCAAGAATGACATCTCTTCCTAGCGGGACTAATCATATCCTGTCTCTGGAGAACTGAAAACTGGAATACTGAGGGAATAAATTAGGGAGATAAGGAGAATGAAACAGATGCAGGGGTGGAGATGAGAGTCTGGATGGGTCCTGAGAGACCACAGGGTAACCTTGATTCCTAATAGATATTACAGCCTATTTGACCTTGGCTATAGCTACCTTCTTATGTCTAGATGCTTGTGAAGATGATTAACTCCCGCTGTTGAGCTAGTTGGAGTTTTCTTCCTCACAACTAATAGAACTCTGATACGAATAGTAAGTGTTTAACCTTTTGCACGTAGAACATGAAGAATCATTTTAATTTCTGAAGCATTCTTATATTACGTATTATCACTCATAGTAATTGGAAGGATCACTGTTTATTTGACCTTTGACTGCATGGATAGAGCTCTAATTACCTCATAATTACTTGTATGTTCACTTGTTGAATTTGAACAATTCTTTATCCTTCCACTGGCCTCCTCCCACTATCTGCCTAATGTGGACTCAAGGAAGATTAATGGATTTTATTGTTTTCCTAAGCAAACTTTAGGAAGTCAGCTGTCAAGGGAGAGAAAAATTGGCCAAACACAGTGACTTTATTACTTGCATCGTTGCTTCTTTCTAGCTCTAAAGTTAATTGAAAGTTGCCATGCACATTCAAATTCAATGATCGTTCCTTTCTAGAATAAGGCAGTGGGCTAAGAACAAGATGTAGGCTTAGTGGACTCCATGATTAAACTGCATTCAATTCCCAGGAGACTAGATGACTGCAGGCATTTCCAGAGGCACAATCCAGTGGGGTAGAGAGAGTCCCAGTTAGGAAGGCCACACATCTGTGGTCTGGTTCCAGCCTTACCACTCTCTGGCTATATTTGCAGCTGGTTGGGTAACTGCAATATAAAAATTTATTGGTGTGCCTACTGCATGAAAAGCACTGTATTATGTGTATCAAGGAATGGATTTTGTCATTTGACAAAAATTTACTGAGCACTTACAATGTACATTCACCGTGCTAAGTGCTGGAAGTTTCACTATGAACAACATCCTATTCTTGTTCTTGAGGAATAGCACTTCAACTTTACCTCGCTGGTTCTCAGTTCTTTTATCTTAAATGAGAAGTAACTTAGATAATTTCGAAGATCATACCTAGGTCTAAACATTTATGCCTCCCAGAATTCTCGCCTAGATCTCTGTATCCCTTTTGGGGGTGCCAAGGAGGTTGTTCTGTTGTTTTAATTCAAGCAAACATTTACAAAAGAGGATTAAATAGTTTTCAAACATACATTACGAACAGTAAATATATACTGTTTGTATATCAGATTTCAAACATACACTATAGTATGTATCTAACCATGCATAGGTTTGTATGTTTGAAAACTATATATTGTTTTTTTTCCCAAACAGCATATATTGATTTGAGTTCAGTAATGTAGTGTCTCTCCCTAAGATCTTTGTTAAGAGTTGAATCTTTCTCTGGAATTTCATGAATGCTTGATCTTTATTCATGATAGTATGAGGCCAGGAGCAGAATATTCAAACCATTGAATTTTGGCCAACTGCCTAATGTGGTTATAACCCAAGTCCCTATGGAAGAGACATGCTGAGGATACTCCAGGCCAAGGAACACTGTAGCCAGGGCCTTGACCCAGATCTTGAATGAATACTCTACACAGGTGAGCTAGGCATTACTACCTTGGGGCCACAGGATTCCTTCTTCCTAGCCTACATCCTGCATCATGTTCCACTCCTCCCTTCTTCTGGACACCTCCTGACTCCTCTCTCCAGTTCTCTCCCAAGTGGGAGGAAGCCCCAGGGCATTTTCTGTGGCAGAAAAATTCAAAGAAGGATAATCAATCCCAGGAAGGAAAAAAAAATCCAAGAGAAAGATCCAAAAGGCACTCCCAACATAAGTAAGACATTTTAACTGTGCTCTTACCACAAAGAGGTCTACCCATAGCATCGGTGATATTGGACATTTTGGAAATCTGATTCACAGTAATATGCCAGTAATGTTTTCTGAAGTCAAACGTTAATAGATGGCCAAAGAACAGGAAAGTTGAAGGGGTTTGTGCTCTAGGTTTCTTGGAGTCTATAGCCTATTAGTCAAGGAAGGAGAATAGACCCAGGCAGGAGGAGAATGGGAAGAAGGCAAGGAAATGAGTGATAAATTTTAGGGCCAACTGGGGAATTCCAGTGGGCAAAGGGTCTGAATGATTTTCTCTAAAGGACTTATATAACTAGTTTAAGGTTTCATTGGTGCCCCACCTCCCTAAAGGGGGTTTCAGATTATGTCTGTGGTTATGGCCAGCATGAGAATTAATAACCACTGAGGCTCTAGGCATAAAGGCCTAAGAGATCAGACTGGAGCCAAGATAATCCTAGGCCAGAGAAGCCATCAGGTTGCCTGGAGCAGGATGCAGTTTAAGCAAAAGGGGTCCCTACTGAAAAGGCCTTAAACACCACATAACGATCCTAACTATATAAATTTGCCTTTTTTTGGTCTAAAAATCCCAACATCAGAGGCTGCTGCCCCAACCTGGATAGGATTTCTGATGTTTTCCCATGAGTTTATCTGACCTAGATGTAAGCTTAAAGTAGGCAAGAGCCTTAATCAAATAGCGCCTATGGTAAAGGGGAAACTAACATTTTTATCAGTATTTCTCTTTATGCACTATTGAGTCTAGACAAACAGAACTGCTCACACCCCCATAGCACTCCAGATTCTTTAGAGATCTCTGCTTAGGTTCATTCTCTTCATTCAAAAATATTCATTAAGTGTCTGTGAGCCAGACACTGTTCTAGGACCTTCTGGATCCTGAATCAAACAAATTAGATGAAGTTCTCCTCAAATTTGTAGCCCTTCTCCATGGACTGCTTTTCGTCTACACATTGAAATTCTGACTATCTTTAAAAAGTTAATACAAATGCTTCCTCATTTATTCATTCTTTCAACAAATATTTGTTGAGCACTTACCACATGCAGAATCCTGGCTCAGGCAGTAAGGATACCACTGTGAAAAAGATACCACTCACTCAGCATGTGGTTTGTGGGGGACACCAACAAGTAAAGAAGATAAAGTGACAGTGCCATAAAGAAGCACCCAAAAGGAAGTGATGTCTGAGTGCTTCTCAAAGTTTCTCATAGCACATGTAGGAGATGGCTCTTAGCTGGAGGTGACTGGCTAGGATGCCTAGCTGCCCCAGGCTCTGCCTGGCCACCCTAAGGATTGAGAGGATCACTGTCTCAGCACACTTGTACCCCAGTCACAGCATACATGCTGGTCTGGTCTAGGCAAAGGCCTGAAGGGTAAGTAGATGCGAAACTGTAGAAAAGATATTCAGAGTCCTGTAGGTGTTCATTTAACAAGTCTTTATCGAACTATGTCCTAGACAGTGTGCCTGGGGCTAGGAATACAGAAGTGAACACAGAACCTGTGCTTAAAGAGCTTTTACTCTAGCAGAGAAGACAGACAAATGGACAAGCAATTACAATACTATGACATAAGTGCTCTAATGGAGATAAGCTCAAAGGGTTATGGGATTTTACCCAAGTCTGAGAAGTCAGAGATTTACAGGATAGTAAAAATGTAAGTTTAGACTTTCAAGTAGGTGGAGTGTGAGTGGGAGGTGGGAAAGGCATTCCAAGAAGAGAGTATGGTAAAAGTGAGATAATCATGGCAAATCTCCTTTTGCTATCCCCATAAGCCCTATCCTTAATACAGGTTCCCCACTATCTAAAAATAGAGCATTCCTGGGGCGCCTGGGTGGCTCAGTCGGTTAAGTGTCTGACTCTTGGTTTTGGCTCAGGTCATGATCTCATGGTTTGTGAGTTCGAGCCCTGCGTCGGGCTCTGTGCTGACAGTGCAGAGTGTTCTCGAGATTCTCTCTCTCCCTCTCTGCCCCTCCCCTGCTCCCTCTCTCTCTCTCTCTGTCTCTCAAAAATAAATTAATTAAAAAAAAACTAAAAAAAAATAGAGCATTCCTATGAAACCTTTCATAAATCAAAATAGTGCAAAGCAAAGCAGCAGCAATTACCCTTAATTTATATGGAAAATTTTAATTTAAGTATTCCCAGACCAAAAAAATAATCTCTCTGAGGCTTTTCTGATACCTTTGGACACATCTTGCTAATGGAGGCCCCAAATAAACGGAGAGAAAGCCCAGATGCTCACAGACACGGTTCAAAGGTGTGGCAGCTGAGCATAGTTCCCAGGGAAGGGGCTTGACACAGCCACTCTTTCCGCTTTGGGCACACACTGCCTCTATAATGGCTTGCTGCAAAGCAAACACTGAACACTATTTTCACTTTTTGCTTTTTTTTTTTTTGTAAAAACGAAAATCCTCCAGATTTCTTTGGCAAAACAGGTACTGATGTGATGGAGGTTTTTCATAAAAGCAAAGTGGCTTAATAACAACTTTCAAAAAGCAGGTATACCTACATGCCATCTTTTTTCACTCCTCTGTGCTTTGCCCATGCTCCCCTTCCCTGGTTGGCAAACTCTTGCTTTAGGAGCCAGCTGGAAAGTCACCTCCTTTGTGAAAGACTTCCCCAGGCAAAATTTAGTCATTCCCTCCTCTCTGCTTCTACAATGATGAGTGTATGAATCAAAATTCTGGACACATTGTCTGATAGTGAATTCTTTTTCTGATAATGTAAACTAATTTTATTAGAAGCTATAGATATGAAATTAAATTATGTTTCATTCATTTAACAAGCTCTCTTTAATAAAAGGAAAAATAGCAAAAAACAACCAAATATCATATACTAGATTATCTATGTCCTTATTCTTGTTATTCATCTGTTAAAATTGATGGCAATGTATATATATTAATTTAAAGAATTCACACTGTTAAATAACTTTAATTTTAATTTTTGCTACTATCTCTATCTGGTTTCTAAACATTTACATGGATTATGACTTTAAGTTTTTAATGGTTGTTCATTACTTTTCTGATTGATGTATTTCTTAGAGGATAATATGTTTAAAATATTCTCTCAAGAAAAATCTTTGTATTTTCATTAGTAATTTTTACAATCTCTTTATTCAGAGTTCAGCTCCTTCATTCTGTGACTTAAGTAAATGACTCCTTTCCCTTGGTACACGTTGAATATCACATAAAGGAGTGCCTTCCCACATGCTCAGTCCTGAAATCACACTTCGACCTGCTGCTCTTGTATTTACTCCTCCGATTCTGGATACCCACTATTTCCTGGATCTACAGTCCTCTTGCTGCTGTACAGCTGTTCAAGCTGTCATTATCTTCCACTTGCAATAAAAAAGGGCCCCTTAACTAGTTTATCCATGCAACCATTCAACGTGAGATTGCTAAAAGGCCAAGTCTTTGGGATGATTTTCAATTGTCCACAAAACAAAGTGCTGACTCTTGGGATTGCTATGTAAGCCCCTGCAGGGGCCTGTCTTTATCTGTGGGTATTCCCAATTTTGCACCCAAAGTCTAAGCAATGTCTAAATGCTTGCAGTAAGTATATACTGTTTGGGGGGGAGGGGACTTGGGGGCAATTACTAAGAGATTCTCAACCATCAGGGCAAGAGCCCACGCTAGAAGCGGGGAATGGGATGCCTCCAGCTCGCTCTGAAAAGTACAGATTCTTTCCAGTCATAAATACATCACATTTTTGTGATCTCGTGATAACTGTCAAGCAGAGCCAGTCAGACTCTCCAATTCCAGCCCCTTTCCGCCCCCCAGCATTTCACATCACCACGACCTGTGGTTTTCATCCTTCAGCTTTTCTGCTTCTGAAGTTCTCTGGGCCCAGGACGTCCTCCACCTCCCATCTCGTTCGCGCTTCAGGCTGGGAGACTGTCCCTTCCCGCTCGCCCACGCCACCCTCCCACCCGGCGCCCGCGCCTACTAGCTCCAGGTCGCCCGAGGCGCGGCCGCGGGGCGGTCTTCGTCACCGCCGCACCTCTCCGTGAGAGGAGGGGCAGGGAGCTGGTCCTCCGGGGTCGCGGCGTAAGAGGGGAGGGGGGGAGGGGTGTCGGCCGGTCACGTGGCACGCCGATAGTCACGCGGGCGCCGCTCAGCTGACCGGGGGCTCACGTGGCCCGGCCGGCCGAGAACGAGGGGACCGGCGGGCCATGGCGGGCTGCGGGCTCTGTTTTTCGCTGCTGCTGGCGGCAGCGTTCGCCCGCCAGGCGCAGGCCCTCTGGCCATGGCCCCAGTACATCCAAACCTCCGATTCGCACTACGCCATCTTTCCGTACAACTTCCAGTTCCAGTACCACGTCAGTTCTGCCGCGCAGCCGGGCTGCTCCGTCCTCGACGAGGCCTTCCAGCGCTACCGCGACCTGCTCTTCGGCTCCAGCTCTTGGCAGCCTCCTGAACCCACAAGTGAGTCGGACCTGCCCCCGCCTCGTTCCCGGCTCTCAGAGGTCCTGCCCGGGGGCAGCTCGCCAGACCTCCTGAGACGCCCTCCTTTTGGCTCCTGCCCAACCCTGTCCTCTAGTCACAACCCTCTGGCCTCCACTTCCTCCTGCGCCTTTTCTCCAGCCGTCATCTCAGCGTCCCCAGCTCCATTCTCTACTTCGCTGAGCTGACTTCTGGGAGCCAGGATTTCTCCGTAATCCTGTACCCTGGCTCTGTTTCACCAAGAATGCCTGCCGCAGGACTACAGTTCAATCTCGATATCAAATTGCTGAAAGTACTGTGCCGGGGGAGACATCGAAGGTGATCCCTCCGACCGTGTGCAAGTGTCGCAGGGTCCTAGTGAGGCTGTGACTAGGACTGGGGAGAGGACAATAGAGCTGACACCAAAAATTGGCAAGATAAGACATTAGAGATGAATTGATCTGTGCAAAATCACATAAAAGTGTCTGACACATAGCATGCCCAGTGAGAGAAATCAGAGAACACTTCCATAGGGAAATGAATTTTGAGCAGCCACTTGTGGGGTGGTGGATGTAATTGGCCAGAACTGAAAGAGTATTCCAGAGAGGAAGCAAGGCTTGACCAGAGGTACAGATGGTTTTGACTGAGCTCAAAGTGCTTTGAGGGTGTGTGTGTTGAGAGTGAGGAAGAATTGTTGCATCCACAGGACTCCTGAAACAGAATGCTACGGGCACCAGTGACAGTCACAACAAAGTTTATTACAACGAGAGGCAAGGCCGACCGATCGGGACCAACACTCTTGATAAGAGTGTGGCCCCGAACAGCCGGGGTACAGAGTTTTTAAAGCCGATCACATTGTTTTATCATTATCTGGGAACAGAACAGAGAAACAGTTCCCAGATGAGTTAGAAACAGTTGCCAGATGAGTCAGAAACAGTTATGAAATGAGGTGATTATTTTAGACTTTCTGCGCTAAGTTGCAACCAGTGGATCTCCTTGACCTTGTCTCTGATGCTTTTTGAGCTTTTGTTTCCTTCATTGGTAAAGCCTGATTCACAAGAGTATGGAGTATGATTTACAAGAGTAAAAGCAAGGCTGTTATCTTTTGACCTTCAGTGTCAGAACAAAGTTGTTATCTTTCAAGCTAAGCGTTAGCCCTACAGTACAATTTAACCCTTACAGAACGAGGTTGGGGAAAGCGAGACTGAAGTCAGGAGTGCTTTGGATATTGGTTTCATCTAAAACAGAAGGGGCTGGCAGTTTTCTTTAAGTCAGTTGCTGAAAATTGTGTTTGAGGATTATTATTTCACAAAAAATTGGTAAGTAGAGTCAGCAACAGATAGGGATACAATTCTACTTTCTGGGCTTAAAATTTAGAGTTTTCTTGAAACTATTTTGGAATTTAGTTCTCAAGTGACGATGTATAGGTGTTAATGGGGAAGCCATATTTATGATTGGGCCATATGATTAACATCATTTTGTACTGTGTTTCAAGTGCGATTGAATTACTTTTGCAAATGTTCTCATTTGATTTATAGAATTAAAGGCATTTCATTAAACAGATGGTACTGAGAGAGTGACAGATAATTGAGGCAAAGAAATAAGAGTCAGCATCAGGGTAGTTCTGAACTGATAAGATGGATTAGGCTGGGGAGGATAAAAGGGTATTGTGTGTGTGTGTGGTAGGTCACGTATTTCTCTGAATCCTTTATGACAAGTAATGCCTTAGACAAGATTGGCAGTCAGAATGTTTATTTTGGTATAGAGCAGTTAGGGCCTGACTTGTGCAAGAAAAAAAAAATTGTCATCTAACTGGTATGTGCCTGTTCCAGTGCCAGGCACTCTGGAGGTTACAAGAAAAGTATGCTCAGAAGTAGTAGGCTTGGGCGCCTGGGTGGCTCAGTCCATTAAGCATCTGACTTAGGCTCAGATCATTATCTCTTTGGGTGAATGTGAGCCCCGCTTCTCTCTCTCTATGCCCCTCGTGGGATTCCCTCCCTCTCTCTCTCTCTCTCTCTCTCTCTGCCTCTCGTTCACTTGTGCCCTCTCTCTTGCTCTGTCTCAAAAAAAAAAAAATTAAAGTTAAAAAAAAAAGTAGGCTCAAGCTTTGCAGTCCAGTTAGAGAAATATGAAGCAAAAGGACACAATGTATTTTAAAATGCCCAAAAGATAATTAGAATGTTTGCCACTGTTGTATAAATTAGGATAATTCCTGTATTTCTAAATTAAGCCTTTACCTCCATTGCTGTAGGTCTAGAGTTTAATGAAGAAAATAGAAATGGGGATAATATGTGACAATGGGTCCTGTAAATTCTCTAATAAAAGATTTAGAGACAGATAAGAAACTAAATAAGATGTTTATTTCAATTTGTTACCTTACTGTGAATGAATGTGCTGTATTTGAGGGTTCTTATCCCTTGAGAGATAATGAAAACTGGTTTGGATGAACATTACCAAAGACCCAGAAGTAGCTTCCTTCTTTGTTCTTCTTCTGGAGTCTTTCCTTTGAAACATTAGTCTCCTGGGAGGCTTTCAGATGGCTTGAACTATAATCCTTCTTCTGCAAAAACAAGGATGAATCCCTGGAGGGGAAAGCAACATCAGCAAGGCCCACCAGACCATATTTCTCTATGGGGCTGATTTTAGGAGAGAAAACAACATATGCAATTTAAATCTTGGCTGACAGCTTTCCATCTTCTTCCACCTAACTTCCTTGTAGGTTCCGGGCCAGTGTTCTTTTTAATGTAGCACAACTTCTGGTTTTGATCTGAACCTGGAATTCAGTGGAATCCATACTTCTCTGAAAAACAAATCTCTTTTTGAGGTTTGATTTGATTCTGAATTCATCTTCAGGAGTTAGCTGTAGTCCACTGATTGCTGAATGGTCTAGGAAGGTGTTTAGTATTTGCTGCCTGTTTTTGTTGTTAGAGGTGTTTCTGCCAACTGGAGGGTGTGTGTTGCATGTTGTTAAACCTGTTAAATGGAATTATTTTAAGCTCTAGATACTTGAGTGAACCTACCTCCCTGTTTTGATTATTGAGCCACATCTTGTTTATGACTCAAAAACCTGCTTCCTTGGGATGGTACCTATCTGACATTGCCTCAAATGCATTTTTTGGGTACCTGGTGGAGTTGATAAAGCCCAAGTTTTTCAGGTAAAGTGCTAAGTCTGATTATGCCATTTGGCTGAAGTCTTTGCTTTTCTGAAACTAGTTGATTGAAGCTGTAGTATTTAATGGTTATTAGAAGTTTGCATCTAGTTGTGATATTCACACACTCATACCTGTGAATTAAGATACCATTGTCCCTGAACAGAATAACTCCTTTTATTCTAAAATGGAAGGAAGATTATTATGTGACTATCTGGATCCTTCTGCAATCATTATCAATATTTGATTTGCTCATCCTCAGATATGAAACAAGTGACTAGTTAGTGAGTGGCATAGTTTATTACAACCTAAATCTCCTAGAAGACCTCCTTTGGCCATGCCTTCTATTGCAATGCCTGAAATATAATAGATACTTAATTATTTGTTGGATATATTAAAAGGGCTACTTTGTATAAAGTAGAAAGTGCCATGATTTTTTCTATTTCTAAGATCATCATAAAGGAGATGATTTGCAGGTTTCATTTAGAAATGATTGACTTTCAAGTTTTAAATTTGGAGTATTAGCATGTGATTCCAGGGAAAGGAGGATCACACTATGCTGTGGTCCCAACTGGGACTAGTCTTCTCACAAACTTGGAGATGCCTTGGAAGTGCATCTAAAGAGTGTAGGAGGGAAACAGATAAGGTTGGGCAGCAGGGGTGGGGAGCAGGAGCAATGCTAATTAGTGCTGCACTCTAATTGTACTAGTGGCTATGTACACTTTAACCAAGGACAGGTTATTCCTGCGAAGCCTTGATGGCCCCTAAGTTTATTGTTTTAAAGCTAAGAGGAAGAAAACCATGCAGGAAGAGTGTTTTGCAGTTGAGTTACTTTTCTTGTGAAGGGGTATGTGGAAAATGGAGGAATATATAAGGAGGAGAAATAGGAAAATTTGGAAGGGGATGGGTAGCAGGAGCATAGTTTTTGTGAGGGCCAAAATAATTGTGCTCCATGTTGAATTCCAGGGCCTAGACTAACTTGGCCACCACCAGCCTCTCTTCCCACAACCTTGTGTTTTCTTTATTGTTAAATCATAATATTTCCCCAATAGCTTGGGATAGTACTGACTCCACGAAGCTCATCTTGATCAGGATGTGTGTGGTAGCCTCGGCCTGGTTTATGAAAAATTCAAGTCTCATCTCCTTGAGCTATCATTGCTCCCCCTGGATATTCTGCTTGAAAACCTATACAGTAGACTCAAGATTTATTCAGGAGTCAGCCAGAGAATATTTAGCAATCACTTGTTTAACTATGTGCCCTCATGCAAATCACCTAATTGCCAAGTAGTTGCTGCTCCTTTTTTAATCCTTCTACATTCCAAGCATTTCTGAAGATAACAGGGAGATAGTGATGAATGTTTTACAATCTTTGAAGGAAGATACAGTAGAAGGAAGAACTTGGTGATTTTAAAATAAAACAACAAAAACTAAGTCTAAGCCTCAGAGCTGCCGTTCCTCCCATCTGCTTCCACCTGACTTCCTCTTCTCCGAACAGAAGAGTGAAGCAGGGCATTGCAGGTTTTTTGCCGATTGGTACTTTGTTTTTGTGTTTTGTTTTTATCAGCAAGTGTGAATTCTTTTTTTCTTATGGCTGCACAGTTTTTTACTGGGGCTCATTGTTGATTTCTTAGCCTGTTAAAGGCATAAACCTCAATCCTTTTCCTGTGGATTACACAGAAGAAAAGGAGTTTTATTGCCCACCAGTACTTCTTTTAGAAATGAAAGAGGTTACTTTTATGTTTCTGCATTTTCCTAAATTTCCTCTGCCGGCCCTGGAAATAAATGAGAAGTCAATATGCATCACCAAGAGGTTTAGCCCGTTGGATTAGGAGTTTTCTCCCACCTTCGTGGGGCCCCTGACAGCAAAGTCAGCTGACTATAGGAGGTTGGATCTGTAGAGGTGATAGTCTTATGTGTGCAGGGTTTTCTGTGATCTGCCTCAAGGTTTATACATCTATAATCCATCATAATAGAGAAATGGATTTGCTTTCCTTCTCAATTCCTGGCTATAGTGAATAAGACCCATTCCTGTGTCAACTTCTCTTTTTCATTTCCTTTGCTTCTGTTTAAAGCTTTTGTTATTGCTTAAGCTTAGCTTTGCACTCAGCCCTGATCCCTAGCCCATAGTGGTGTGCTATTGTTATGTCCACTTCCTGAAGGTGGTTAGACTTGGGTATGGTGTAGAACTCTTGTCTTTAGAAGTGTGTGCTTGGATGCGGGAAGTTTGGGTGCTTACCACCTTTGGTGTCAGTAGGCAGCCTTCCCTTTTGTGTAAAGCTTTGGGAGCAAAGGAGATGGCTTATCAGGTACCTTGTGTCCTAGATGAAATAACTATTGTCATATTTGACCTTGTCCTGGTAGTAGCTAGTACTAAGATCCACATTAGTGGCTTTGGTCTTTGGACTAGAGCCACAGTCCTAGTTTGATTCAGAGTTCTAAGTTCATGTCCCTTTTATATGTTAAAGTCTCAGCCTATTTGCCATACAGAGTGACATCACACAGTAGTGGAGCCTTCAGGCTCCTGTGAGAAGCTCATGAAAAGCCCTCACAGAAGCTGTTCCTATGGTGTGGTTATCCCACGAGGCACCCGGATGCTGGGCTCCTCCGGCAAAGTGGCAAAACTGACTTTTTAAGAAAAAGGAAGTAGAAGGTGGAAGGAAACTAGCATTTATTAAAGAGCGTCTGGCGCTTGCTATATGTTATGCCCTTTAATCTTTGCAACAGCTCTGTTAGGTTGGTGTTATCTCCATCTTTGAGAACTGAGACTCACAGAGGCTAAGCAACATGTACGGGGTTTCACAGCCAGTAGTGGTGGGGCAGAAATTCCAGTCAAGTCTGTTTGTCTACAGAGATTGTGCTCTTTTCAATGTGCAATCTTAGGGCAATCTCCTACTTATAAATATTTTCACCAAGTATTGTACCAATTAGCAATTTGGAAAACTACTGGCCTTTGGTAGGAGTAAGCTTTGATCATACTTTAGCATTAATTACCTCAGATAATAACTTCTAACATCTAATTGCTTAATCATTAGCACTCACGTTATGAATGTTTTGATCCTGGGCCCATCATTATCAGATTCCAGTAGTATTTCTGGCCAGCTTCCTTTTTTCCATCCATCCTTAGTACAAGTAGTATTTATTAAGCAACTATAATTTGTCAGCACTTGTCCAAGAATATGAATTGAACTGTCCTTGTCCTTAAAGAATTTACAGTCTCTAGAAGTGGGAATACAGACCTACAGTAAAGTATCAGTAAAGTGATTTTTGCTGATAGATACAAAGTGCTTTGGGAACACCTGGCCCAAGTGTATGTGTTGGAGTGGAGGGGAGAGTACATTTTGAGAAGACTTCCATTAAAAGCTGTCCTATCATCTTTGAAAGTAGTAGTTGATGGGGACGCAAGTAGTAATCCACATGGGAAGAACTGTACATGGGAAGAGCTGTCAGGAAAGAAGCCTTCATGTCATGTATTTAAGAAACTCAGTGTCACTGGTTGAAGCACACAGAGCTAGGGTGGATCAGCAAGTTAGCTATATGGTACAGAAGCTTGAGAGAATGAGTTGGAACACCTCCAGGGGACAGGAAGATTCAAAAGGTGACTATGAGAGGGTGTTAAGGTGTTGTTGGGTAACTGCTATGCTAGAATGTGGGTTAGTTCTTCCTCTTGAGTGTTGAAATCACCTAGGATGATAGTCAACCTTGGAATGAAGAGGAAGACTGGGGACCAGGTTCCAAAATCTTGGGTAAATAAAGAGGTGACCAGGATGTTGCAGAGTGTTGGTGGCAAGGAGAAGCTCAAGATTTTACAACTGAATGTCATGGGCCAGAGAAAAGAGGTGTTTTTTTTTTACTTGATGGTAGAAGCTAGATGTCCTGGAAGCAGCTGAGAAGAAGCTGCCTCTCAGAGCAAGTTGTAGGGGAAATAGTATTCCTGGGGAGAGCCTTGCTTCAGTTAAAAGGAAATAGACTCAGGATGTTGGTAGTTCATTAACCATGGAACAGGATTCCAGAAGGCTTGTGGGGGTGGGTGATGTGTAGTCCAGGTGGCTTGGTGGAGGAGAGGAAACAACATTTATAGGAATGGGAGTGTGGGTCCAGAACAGAAATGAGCAGAGGTGTCTATATACTGGACAGAATGACAAAAGATGATAGCACTATGAGATCATAGATCCTCCTATTGGATTGCCATGAAAATAAGCTCCAGAGACCAGCAAGAGTTCATATGCCTGGGAGAATTTAATATATGGTAAAGGAAACATTTCTAATCAAAAGTGAAAAGATGTTTAGTCAATAAATATCTGTGGATCATTGGTTATCCATTTGGAAAACATAAATTGAAACCTATATCTCATGTCAAACACAAAAGTAAATTCCAGGTGGATTAAAGATCTAAACATAAAGGCTATGTCATAAAATTATTAGAAGAATATTAAAAGAATGTTCATATGGCCCCAGAGGCAGAGGAAGCCTTTTTAAGCAAACAGATACAAGAAAAGACAAACAGATTTGACTACATAAAGTGAAAGACAAGCAGATTCGACTACATAAAAATCAAAGCAAGAGAGCCATAAGGTTAAAAAAATAAAGGACCAAATGGGGGAAACACTTGCAACCTTAAAAGACAAGGTTAAACTCTAAAAGGAGCTCTATAAATCAATAAAAAAATTTTTTTAAAGTGCAAAATATATGGCCAGTAAATGCTAAGTGATTCTCAAATTCAGTCATTATATTTAGAATACAGTTGAGGGATGCCTGGGTGGCTCAGTCAGTTAAGTGTCTGACTTTTTAAAAAACTTTTTGTAAATTTGTTTATTTTTGGAGAGAAACAGAGCACATGAGCAGAAGAGGGGCAGAGAGAGAGAGTCCCAAACAGGCTCTGTGCTGTTAGCACAGAGCCTGATGTGGGGCTCAAACCCACGAAGTGAGATTATGACCCGAGCTGAAGTCAAGAGCCCGATTGAGCCACCCAGGGGCCCCTAGTGTCTGACTCTTGATTTCAGCTCAGGTCGTGATCTCACAGTTTGTGAGTTTGAGTCGGGCTCTGTACTGGCGGCATGGAGCCTGCTTGGCATTTTCTCTCTCTCTCTGTGACCCTCCCCTGCTCGCTTGCACATTCTGTCTCTCAAGATAAATAAACCTAAAAAAAAAATAAAAAAGTAAAATACGGACAAAAAAATGGTATATATATATTTTTTATCAAGCTGGCACAGATAAAAAGGAATTGAGACAGTCTAGTTTTGGAAGGATGTGAAGAGATGGGCCCGTGTATGTTGGTTCAGACGTAAATCAGTACAATAATTTGGAAGAGTAATTTGGCAGTGTCATTAACTGAAATTTTTCATATCTTTGGCCTCGCATTTCTACCTTTAGGAATTTTCCTGCAGAAATCCCTCAACAGGTGCTTTAAAAAAGAATATATATATGTGGGGTGCCTGGGTGGCTCAGTTGGTTAAACATCCAACTCTTGATTTCGGCTCAGGTCAAAATCTCATGGTTCATGAGTTTGAGCCCTGCTTTGGGCTCCATGCTGACATTGTGGAGACTGCTTGGGATTCATTCTCTCTCCCTCTCCTCTCTTTCTGCCCCTCCCTGGCATGCACGTGCACTCTTTCTCTCTTCTCTGTCTCTCAAACACACAAAATAAATAAACTTAAAGAAAAGAATGTGTGTGTGTGTGTGTGTGTGTGTGTGTGTGTGAGAGAGAGAGAGAGAGAGAGAGAGAGAGAGAGAGAGAGAATATTTACTAGAACATTGCTTATAAGATCAAAAACTTAGAAGCATTCTATCATGTCCACAAAGACAAGTTGGGACTTTGAACTTTTTAAAGTATATTTCAAAAATAGAATTTTATTCAGCATTTAGAAGTAAAGATTGTAGATCTATGTATATTGACATTAAAAGATCTACAAATTGTTGTGGTAAGTGGAAAAAAGTTACAAACTAATATGTTTAAGATCTCATTTTTGTTTCAAAAGTAATCTATATATTTAGGAAAAAAATTGAAAGACTGTGCAAAATGTTAACCAAAGTTATCTTTTGGGATCTAGAATTACAGGGAATTGCTCTCTTGTGGGCGAGGGGTGAGGAGAGAGGAGAACAGATGAAGTTTTAAAAGTAGAGGAAAAATGGAAACTTTTAACTACAACATTTACAAAAGAAGGTGGAAGGGAGAACATTCAGGATTTGTTTGTGGACTAGGTAGATTGCACTTCTGACTAGGTATTAGTAGTCTCTAAAGGGTGAAAAGTCTTGGGACTTGTAGGAGGAGGCACTATGGTCCAGACTGAATTCAGCAGCACTATGGAGAGGCTCTAGGATCGGGGCAGTTGGATTCTCAGACTCCAATTTGGATAAGAAGTTTGATAGGGGTGGCCTTGCCTCTTCCCCTATCCACAACAATGTACTTTTGCATTGGCTACTTCCCAACCTTAGAGTACCTTTACTTCTCTTGGTAGCCTGGCAAACACCACCTCAGGTTCAAGGTTCTGCTCAGAGGTCCTCTCTAAAGTGAAGCATCCCTTCCTTTGTGGAGGTAGCTGTAATATCTACCCTAGCCCTATCACACTGTTTTATAATTGTTGTTTGTTAATTTGTCTCCTACTAGACTCTGAGCTCCTCAAGGGCAGGGACTAGGGCTTGTTTTTATTTTTAACTGCCCCAGCACCTAGCATGGTTCCTGATGTAGAAAAAGAAGCTCAATATATTCCGGTTGGAATGAAGAAATTAGTGGGAAATGAATGATTTCTAGGACTTTCATTAGCCTGAATATGGGGAGAGAAGGCCTGGATGTGACGTATATAAAGGTGGAAGGGGAAGGGGAATAATATAGGCTTGGAGAACCGACACTGGCACCAGCCTAGGAGAGTACCAGGACACAAGGGGGGGGGGGGGGCACGGTACACCTGAAAGAGTAGGAGGGTGCCAAAAGCTGGGTTGACTTTCCTAGTTTCCACTCCAGAAGCCAAACCAAATGCCACTTTATAACCAAAATGAATGTTTTCTTTATGCTGCTAAAATTCTGTGAATTAAACTCACTGATGTGATAGAAATGTTTTGATTCAGGGAGGAGCAGGTTGGTGCAGGGAGAAGCTATTGGACACTGAAGTAAAGACATAGTTTCTGGGTACCCTAATGTAGGAATGAGCTCCCCCTTCCAGCGAAGTAAAAAGACCTGAATCTTTGGATTAATGGACCAAGGGTCTTCAAAGTAGTGTCTGAAAAGACACTTTCTGTATGCCTGGGTGTCTTCTTACCATTCCCCACCCTAATTCCAGGACTTCACAAATACTAGGTGTGGGTGTATAGAAGTAATCTCGCCATTAACTATTTGCCATTTATGCCTGATTATCATGTAGCACAAGCATTATGCATACATAGCATTAAATGTGCATTTTTTAATTCTAGCATCATTCATTTTTTCAGCAAACATTTATTGAATGACTACCATGTGTCAGGCACTGGAAATACAAAGGCACTGAGATTGGTCCCTGCTGTTGAGGAACTTACAGCCTCGGTGAGGAGATAGACAAATAAACAGCATATATTAAGATAAGTGTTGAAACTGTATGTATACATTGTTTCATGATCTCATAGGAAAGTCTCTTAGGAAAGGGTGGGGGAATGATAGAAAAGTTTTATAAAAGGAAACCAGAGCTGTTTCATAATTAGGTGAGATGAGGAGGCAATGCAGTTTGCTTCACTTGGAGGAAGCAATATGTGCAAAGAAAGGTATGGAGAAAATGTGGCATTTCAGGATTCTGTAAAGAGTTCTTTGTGTTGCTGTGGGACTCCCTGCACGGGATCCGAGCAGAGATCTTCATTTTAAAAGATCACAGAGGATAGTAGATTGAAATGGGTATATATGCAGGGAAAGCAATGGAGAGGTTTTGTAGTCTTTCAGGGGAGAATTTATGAGAGGCTGAATTAAGGCATTGACCCAGTGGAGGTGGGAAGGTGGTCATGATTTTGAGATAATAAGGATTTTGTAGTTATAAGACTTAATTGGGTCTTTCTTTTTCAGTGCTGTAATCTCAGTGCTTAGCACAGTGTTTGACACATGGTATTCAGTCGATAAATATGGGGTGAATGAGTTTTTAATGTACACAGAAAGGTGGGAGAAGGAGGAGGTTTCTGTCAGGATAAATCAATAGATGATACTGTTATCAAACAGAGAGAAGATCATCCAGGAAAAGGAATAAAGAGTTAGTTCAATTTCGTATTTAAGATTTGAAGGGCTTCTAAGCCATTTGAGCGTAGGCCTGTGAGCCGAGTCCCAGAAAAAGAGTTAGCACGGAAAGGTAGATTTGAGAATCATCAGCCTACTGTGGGGTGGATGACATTGCCCAAGGAGAGTGTAAGTGAAGAGAAAAAGAGAAGTCTGGAAGCCTGGAAACCCATGGGAACACTAGCATGTAGGGGCTGGCAAAGGAAGGGGAGAATGAGGAAGCATATTCAAAGAGAGCTATGTCCTCTAAGCTATGGAGTTTAGTTTAAAGAACATCAGGGGTGTCTGATGCTGCCAAAAGGTCCTAGAAGAAGTGAGTGGCCACCAAAATATTACCTGTGTGACAGCAGGGATTTTTGTCTGTTTTGATCATTGCTGTGTCCCCAGCACTTAGAACAGCCTGGCACATAGTAAGCACTCAGTAAATAACTGTTGAATGAGTGAATGGATAAACTGAAAAAGATCCCTTGAATTTAGTTACTGAACCACAGACCCTTGGTGAAGGCATTTTCAGAGGAGTGGTAGAAAAGGAAGCCATATTATAGTGGACTAAGGAGTAGATAGGATGTCAGAAGTGGCTACCAAGAGAGGACTAAGCATGGCCAACTCTGTGATCACTTATGTGCTGGGCAATGCCTAAGCCCTTTACATATATTGACTCATTTAATCTTCCCAACAACTCAGTAAGGTAGGTGCTAATCATGATCCCTATTTTTCAGATGAGGAAGCTGCAGCACAGAGAGGGAAAATAACTGGCTCAGGATCTCATAGCTAGAAAGTGTTAGAACTAAGATTTGAACCCACATCTGTCTGGCTTTGAAGTTCAGCACCTAACTGCTCAGGGTACATTTCCTTTAGAGTTTCTTTGGGAACAGTAGGCAAGAGGAAGAATCTGTTGGAGATAACATGGAGTTGAAATCAGGAAGACTTGCAAATATTTGAATGCTGATGGGAAAGAATCGGTAGAAAGAAATAACTTGAAGATTTAGGGGAAAGGGGAAAGCATTTATACAAGAGGAGCCTCAGGAGAGATCCAGAGCACAGGTGAAAGGAAACCCCTTCCACCCAGGTAGGAGAAGGTAAAGACCAGACATGTGTTACAGGTGTTTTTGTCAGGAAGGAGAGGGGAAGGTAGAGATGGATGGGAGTTCTCTTCTGATTGTCTACTGAGAGTAAAGCCAGTGGTGATCAAGTTACAGGCTTGAGGAAAGTGGCTCAAGTTTGAAATAGCTGTTGCAGAGAATAGAAGAAAGGAGTGGTAGAGATGGGAGATTTTCAGGGCAGCATCAAGGGCCCAGCCAAGTTGACAGACCATGATTTTATAGTGACCAAATCCTATCATTACATGATTTTCTCTCTTCCCTCCAGCAGGATGCAGTAGCCAGGGTTGGTGCACAGAAGGCGGATGTGAGATTGATCCAGAGTTGAGGGTTTTGCTCACTGCATGCAGTAGATTAAATGATAGGTTGTTAGGAGAATTGGCTAGATTGTGTTTGAAGTGAGAGATCAGCACACCCAGGCTGAAGAGAAGATGGGAGAGGACTGACAACAGTAGAGTAATGGAAGGGTTATGGCACTGGCATCTGGAGAAGGTTCAACAGTGGGTAGAAAAAGGGTCTCGGAGTTCCACATCCAGATCTGACCTGTCTGTGAGGAATAGGCTAAATTATGCTAAAAGGGGAGAGGTGCCAAAGGTAACTAATTTTTCGTTACAAATACTTCTGTACTATTTGAATTTTTTTTATCTTCTTAAATTTAGAAAAATGCAAACTGTTCAGTGAACCAGAAGAAAAGAGCAGGTGTACATGAAAGCAGGGGGATGAGGGAGCCGTGGAGATAGGAGGTACTGGCCACGGAATGGGACTCTGGAGCATATTATCTGTGTGTGGAGTCACAAAGTACTAACTCTTTAGAGGAATAGCTGGAATCTGGTCCTACCTTGCCATTGTTCACAGGGGAGAAAATAGTCCTGAGATTCACTCAGCTTAGCAGCAGCTGAACCAAAACAAAACCAACCTTTTCTGATCTCCCTGCTCAGTGCTCTGTTGGCCATGCTTCTTCCTGAGCACTTGAGACTTCAGAATTTCCTGTTGTCCCAGCCAGGCTCATTGTTGAGTGTGCCGGGCCATGCTTCCTACACCTCAGTTCTTCCCAGTGCAGAGTGTGTGGGTGCATATAGAGGCAGCTGGCCTGTCCCTTGCCTATTTCCTGCTTGCTTCAGGGTAGCAACTTGGAGGCGGAAAACCACAATGATGATACACTGTTTATATCCTTTTAAGTGGCCCAGTGTCCCTCCTGTTTTGCCAGTTCTCACATTACCACTGCCTCCAGACCTTCCCCCTCATAACTTGTTTAAATAGCAGCCATGATTCTGTATCTCCTCTATCAGCCCAAACCCAAGTGAGTCACTGAGAGCATTTAGGATAGGGAATCTTCACCATAAGATTAGTGGCAGGGGGTGGAGGGATAAGCCCTTAGTTAGGGGCATTGTTCTAAGGAAAAAAATCCTTTCATTTTCATTTTCATCAGATCTTGTAAGGAGTCTACTACCCTCCCCCAAAGGGACTATGGATTTAGAGGATGGCCTGCAGGTGTGTTTTAGAAAAATAAAAATATACTAACAACAAAACAAGCTAGATGTTTTCTTATGTTCCAAGCAATTGTTCAGATAAACCTAGTATTTGTACAGCCTCTCGTGTCATTAGGACAGTGACCATGGCAGTTGTACACGGATAGTTGTGATTTCTCCTCAGCTTCGTAGCCTGAAGTCCACGGAATTAACACTTAAAGCCCAGGACTTTTGCCCTCTTTTGGATAGATACACAGATGATCCCTCCTCCACACAATGATACTGGGGCACTGTGATGTGTGGGATTGGAGTGGGGGTGAGGAAGAGAGGGATGAGGGCATAGTTTAAGGAAGAATATTCTTTTGTAGTTTTTTTCACTCCTCCCTCTCAGTTAAGTCCTCCTTGGTCTTTGGGGTTTGTAGAGATGGCTTCTCTGCCTGGGGAGCTTGGGAGGGCCCTACAGATTCTGCTTTGAAGGTAGTTTCTGCCCTGACAGTCTGGTCATCCTGTCTTGCTGGGGATGAGTTTTCAGGGTTTAGAATAGAGTTGTGAGTTGGCCTGGCCCAGAGTAGCCTCACATTTCCTTCTCCCTGCAGGATTTAGGCAGGTATTAGTGTGGGATACAGGTTATTTACGGGGAGGGGAAAGAATGCATTTGCTTATGGTGGTAGGAATGGGCTCCTTATTGGCTTGCTTCTTGGCAAATCTGCGAGCTGAGATGTGGCCATGTGGTAGTGCTCAAGCAGTTTGAGCTCCGTGAAGGCTTCCTTGAAATGGCTCAAGGCTCTTGGATTCCTTGTGCCTAGAGATGGATACCATAAGGGATCCAGTTTGGTTCTGAATTCTCACCCTGCCTTTTTCCAGACTATCCTATCCCTGACTTTGTGGTTCCATAGGAAGTCATGGTTGTGGTGGTACCAGTGTGGATGTATGTGGCCCCAGAAAAGAATAGAAAGGGGCACATTCGGGTTCAGGCTTGGAGCTGTACAATGAGAACCACCTCAAAGGTCACAAGGAAGAACCCTTAGGAGGAGGAGGAGAGACAGCACTTTAGTATCTTGGCTTTGGCTCTTTTATTTTTTTCGGTGAGGAGGGGTGTCATCTGTAGAACTATGCTCAATGTTGGCTCATACTGGATGGCTTCCCACTGCTAGACAGAAGTCTGCCTCAGACAGAGAACCTGTTTGGGAGAGGGAAGGAAGCAGGATGGGATGGTGACCATGTCCCTTTGCTGGGGCACCAGCTAGATTATCTCAGGCCTCCTTTGCATAGGAGATCCTTCTGTCATCTGCTTCGTGTGCTTGCATCAGCTCCTGGGCTTTTACAAAACGGGAAACCCTTCACCTGGAGCCCTCAAGAACAGTGCTACTTCAAGTGACAGTCTGCAGAGAGGGGAGGTACACCAGAATGTAAAACTATTCCCTTCATCTAAACAAATGTGTAATGAAAAAATGTTAGAACTGAACAGTGTGTTTATTCTGACATAATTGATTTACATTCCAGCATTGTATAAGCTTTCTGTCTATCAGTATCTTTCCTTTCAACCAGCAGCACAGTTTGCAAGTCAGCAGCTAATCTGCAGACCACACTTTGGGTAGAAGTGCTCTCAACCTGTCTCTAGTTTAGAAGCAGTTGTTGAGGTGTTGGAATCATGTGCTTACTGTACCCAAACTAGAAATAGAGAGCCCTGGCTACAAAGAGCTGCTGCCAGATCTTTGATACATGGGTCAGGGCGGGTTATGGGAGAGAGGGCAGCACAACGAAAATGAAAAAGTTGAACAAGTGATGAGGCAGTGTCTACGGCAAGGGTAAATGCCCTGTCCTCCCTTGCCTCTCCCTACACGCATGCGAGCAGAAGGGACTAGAGTTAGGGACCTTTCTATGAGACCTTGGTTTTGCCTGTTAGCTTCTGGTGACAGGTCAGCCATGTTGAGTTTACCCTGTCCTTGCAGGAAAACAGCATACACCGGAGAAGAATTCATTGGTTATCCTTGTGGTCCTTCCTGGATGTGACCAGCTTCCTTCTTTGGAGTCGGTGGAAAATTGTAAGTGCCACCCCGTTCCCTGTTCTAGAAGAGGAAGCACTTGTCTGGAGATATAACTCTGGTTGGCCTGGCCTAAGCTCCTGATGCTAGGCCCAGAGCCCTCCATGACTGTGGAGACCCAAGGTCACCAAGTGCTGAGAGACACAGAGGTGAATCTTTTGTATGAACTCTAACCAGTGTCTGAAGGTTGACTGTGGAATGTCACATTGGCTTTTCACCGAGTCCCACAGGACACTTGTCTTCTGAACTGCATATAATTCCAATGCCATTTTAGGAATTTGCTGATTTTCTTTAAGAGAGAAGGAGTTTTTGGGCATGACTAGAGTTTTTGGACATAATGATTGAAATAAAGCCAAATCATTAGCACTGTGATGCCTCCGTGTCCCTGAGCAGCAGCAGTTGGGAACTTCTCAGTCTTCAAAGTGAATGTTCTAGTCTTGGCTTCCTCCTCTCATTCTTGGATGAAGTAGCTGAATGAAACCTGAAGATGAAGGGAGAGGAGGGTGATTACAAAGGCTTTGGGAACATTGTAACCTGGACACATGATGCCTCCAAGCATCCCTGTCCCCTTCATACTCTGAGCTAAGGGCTGGTGGAAACTCGTGTTTCTGGAGGGGGAGGAAACTGAACCACAAGGCAGGTGGTGTTTTTCTGCTCTTGCCAGACCCTCATCATGCATTATCTTTTAAGGCCTGCAGAGCTGCTGGGTGGCCTCCCTCTCACTCTAGTCCAAGGCCTAGCTGACCTGCAGATGCTCTCCTCTGGGGATGTCTCCTCTTTGAATGGAAAAAAAATGTGATCTTTCTGCTGTTTTGTAATCCAAGGATTTACACAGAACATGTGATCTGTAATCTGAGAGTAGAATCCTTAACCAATGGAGTCATTTCTGTCATTTCAGACACCCTGGTCATAAATGATGATCATTGTTTCCTCCTCTCTGAGACTGTCTGGGGAGCTCTCCGAGGTAACATGGGAGCTGATGCTGGGACGGGGAGAAAGGGGTGATGTGGGAAGGTTGGCATCGGTGGGTTGGGAGAATAGGGCTGAGGGTCCGGCACATACCCCCACTTTAGGAAGCTTTCTTTATGGAGATCAGTTGGAGTGTTTCTTTATGGAGATCAGTTGGAGTGGCAGCAGTGAGAGGCCCAGCAGGCTGATGCTCGGTGCCGCAGGGGACAGGCTGCTTGGGAACCCCACCACAACACTGCCCGTTCGGCTTTCGCTAAACACACGTTATTAGAAAGATGCATTGTAAAGGACAACCATATCACAAGAAATAGATAAATGTAAAAAAAGAAGTAAATAGTAGTAAAACATGCAGAACTATATTATTTCAGGAGAAATGAAGACTTTCTTAGCTAACAGGTGATGGGCCTGTGCCCTTCCTCTTGGTTTACTGAAAAGGTATTTGGTCCTTAGATATAGACTTAGCCAGATACCTCTACTACTTTTCTAAAACTTCTGCTGGTGAATGAGTAGGGAAATTCTAAACAGAATTTCAAACCTTGTTTTGGTTTGTCTTTGTTCACTTACCCCTCCTCTTCCCTCTCCTGTGTTTTGGAGAAACAGCATGCTGATTCCCCTTTCTGCTCTCTTACACCTTTCATGCAGGGGCTAATGATTAGTCAGGTTGAGATAAGGGAAAATCTGGGACTCCAGAATTTTGGGTGTCAGAGTCAGGGTAGAAAGAAGCCAAAACGGTATAGAAGCAGTCTGCCTTGAAGCAGATGCTGAGTGACTGTCAAGATTTCAGATTCTTTCATTCTGAAATTTTGAGACTCTGGAAATCCTTCACAGGGCCTCTGCTAGGTTTTCAGAAGAGGGGCTTTAGCTGTTGAATCCATACAATGCTGTGGACTCCGCATGCCTGCCCTTAGGCCTTACCAGAATCTAGGAGTCTGTGTCCACTGGACTGGGGCATTTGCTGCCTACCATACTTCAGCTCTCTCCTTATAGCTGGTTTCCTTCTCAAGCTCTGAAGAGGAAAGGTGGATGATTCTTTGTCTTCTAGGTCCAGCCGTGGACCCAGGCTCCTTGGAAACTTAAGCTTATGATCACTTTTTCACAATTCAATCTGGGATAATAGAAGGGGCAGTAGATTGAGGACCCTTTTTTCTCTGTTTCCTTAGCTCCTGATCAGTATTAATTATGGAAAGCCTTAAATGTGTGAACTGGCTTGTCCCTGCACCTCTCCACACAAGCACACATCTTGGCCTCTCTTAATACTCTTGTGAGTTCAAGGCTTGGAATTATGGATAAGAGGCCTGTGGGTTTTGAGGGTGTGTTCAAGGAGGAGTACTAATCTGCTACCCTTACACTGCTACCTCCCAAAATAAAATACAGAGTGAAAATAGCTACCGGCTTCCTAGTATCCCCGTTGCATCCGTGTGGAGACTCATTAAGCCCGTACTACATCTGCTTTTATTGTGTGCCCAGGCATTCTCCTCTGCCACATTGGGAACCTTCCAAATGAGTGCATCTTTTTCCCCACCTCTCTAAGCCTTTACCCTGCCTCTCTACTTCCCCATAGGTCTGGAGACTTTTAGCCAGCTAATTTGGAGATCTCCCGAGGGCACGGTAAGTGGGGGCCCTCCAAAGAGGCTCCTTTTAAATCTCTGGAGTTGTCTCTCAATGTTGAGAGTCAGAGAATAACTTATTGCCTTACACAGAGTCCTGGTGGCTCAAGATGGCCCCAGCAAGAGTTAGAAGGAGGTGTGGGTAGAAACTGGTTTGGTAGATTTGGCCTGTTTGGAATCACTGTAATTCAGTTCCCCTGAGTAATGACCTTGAGACCACACTGCTTTAAAGAAAATAAACAGGGGCGCCTCGGAGGCTCATTCGGTTAAGTGTCCAACTCTTGATTTCAGCTCAGGGCATGATCTCACGGTTTGTGAGATCGAGCTCTGCATGGGGCTCCACGCTGAAGTGCAGAGCCTGCTTGGGATTCTGTTTCTTCCTCTCTCTGTCTCTGCCTCTACCTTGCTCACGCACATGTGTGCGCATGCTCGCTCTCTCTCTCTCTCAAAATAAATAAATAAACTTAAAAAAAAAAAAAAAGGAAACAGATGAAAGTGAAAATCCAGAATTTGTAGGCTGAGTGGTGTGTGGGACAGCTCTATATGGCTAGTGTGGGACTGTTACTCTCTGACAGGTGCCTCCTGGTGGTCATTGAGGTAGAGATGTGGGGCATTTGGAGAGATAGTTACTCTACAGAACAGTCATAGATTGGCTTTTGAAAGATTAGGAGACTTTTCCTCATCCCCCCTCCATTCCCATGGTGAGTTCCCTTTGAATCCTGACTGCTTCAATGTTTGATCCACACAGTTCTTTATCAACAAGACCGAGATTGAAGACTTCCCCCGCTTCTCTCACCGGGGCTTGTTGTTGGATACGTCTCGCCATTACCTGCCACTGACTAGCATCCTGGACACTCTGGTACCCAGGCCTTAAGGCCATCTTTGCCCTTAGTGTTCTGGGGTGTTGGGGCAGGGATAGGCCAGTTGCCATATTCCTAAAGAGTTACAGGGGGAATGTATGTAACTTTAGGAGCTCCTCAGAAAATGGAAAAGATGACGCGGTCTTTAAAAAAAAAAAAAAAAGAGGGCTTTAAATCTATCCCACTGGCTACTCTGGACCAACCAATGTCCAGGTTATCTCCAGGAATGCAGAAGGTGATTTGGGGAATTGGTTTTTTTGACATAGCAGTTTAACTTAGGACAAAGTCACAGGAAAGATACTCAAAAGCCATAGCTGGCGATGTGCCTATTTTGAGTTTCATGAGCAGTCTTATCTTACAGTTGCTGATCCAACTCATGTATCTACCTTTTCCTTTGCTTCTCTGATGGAATCAAAGCAGTAGACACATCTGTCAGTCTTGGCTCTGAGGTTTATAGGCTATGAGATTACTAAATTCAACAATAGACTTCACAGTTTGGATAAACGTTAGTCAGACAACCTAAAACAAATGGCAGGAAGAAGTATTAGTCTTCAAGGTACTGTGGTGCTTTTGGAAGACCACTGTACCACATCGTTTCAGCCATCCTTTCGGTGTGGCTAAAATTCATCTCAAAAAGAGGAGGCGCTGCCTCTGTCAGCCATCTTTGGATGTGCCTTGGCAGAAGAAGGAATATGCTAGGTCTTCCCTCTATGGCAGGCACTCCCTGGTCGGAAGATTTGATAGATAGACCCTATGAACACTTATCAAGAAGCTGGGGCAGACTGGGCCTATTGAGGTATGTGGAGCAGCCTGCCTGTATGTCTATCTTGGGAAGAAAAGTGGAGAAGCTGTGGTGGGCTCATAGCATGTGCTCTGGTCTACAGGACGTCATGGCATACAATAAATTCAACGTGTTCCACTGGCATCTGGTCGATGACTCTTCCTTCCCATATGAGAGCTTCACTTTTCCAGAGCTCACCAGAAAGGTATGTCTCAATTTCTCCAAGACCAAGTTTATGAGCTGATGTCTGAGCCTGACTATGGCCTTGCTGGCAAGGACACTGGCTCTCATCCTAACCAGCCAGTTTTAGAGACATACTGACTTAGAGGAAGGGCACTGGATTTGGAATCAGGAGACCTAAGTTTGAGTCAAACTTTGCATTAATTTTCACTGTGACAACTAGGAGATAATCTCTCCTGGTGTTGTTTGTTTGTTTATATTCTGTTACCTACCTTGTTGTCTCACTGGCATTTTGACACTCAGATAAAGCAATAGATGTGATAGCTTTGTGGGAAATTCTGATAAAGGTCCTTGGAGATAGTCCCTGATACCAAAGAGCTGTGTAGGTTGGGGCGCCTGGGTGGCTCAGTCAGTTGAGCGTCCGACTTCGGCTCAGGTTGTGATCTCGTGGTCTGTGAGTTCAAGCTCCGCGCCGGGCTCTGTGCTGACAGCTCAGAGCCTGGAGCTTGGTTCGGATTCTGTGTCTCCCTCTCTCTCTGCCCCTCCCCCGCTCATGCTCTGTCTCTCTCTGTCTCCGAAATAAATAAACATTAAAACAACAACAACAAAAACCTGTAGGTAGATTTTCTGATATCCAGGGAGTCCTGGAGGCATTTTGAGTGTCTTCTACTCTGCTAGCCTTCAGGAAGTGAGATTGTTATGGGTGTCTCTTGCCTTTCAGGGGTCCTACAATCCTGTCACCCATGTCTACACAGCACAAGATGTGAAAGAAGTGATTGAATATGCACGGCTTCGGGGTATCCGTGTGTTGGCAGAGTTTGACACTCCTGGCCACACTCTGTCCTGGGGACCAGGTAAGAATAATGTTGGATAGAGGGAGCCTACTGGTCCCCCTCAGTGGGCTTCAGGGCATTGACTCTTGGATGTGGTGTGCCTGGCCTTGGTCCCTGGAAGAATGGTTTCCATCAATAACTTCCACCTGGGAATTTAGATAGGCAGAATTTATTTTGGACAAAGGAGGCCACTTCCTAGTATTAACCTCTGGGCAGATTCTTCTCCGATGCCTTTGTCTTAATGATGCTCTTGCAATTTGTGCCCTAGAGCGGAAGAAAGATTTTGTCAGTTTGGCAGCATCAGGCTCTCTGCTTTCCTGCCTAAAGGCAGTAGGAGAGCAGCCTTTGGGAGCAAGGGTGACCCCTGCTGGAAGCAATATGTCAAGGCAAGAGTGTGTATGTTGATCGCAGTCTGGCTGTAACCCAGACTCATGATAGTGAATATATTTTTATTTCTTTGACTGTGACTAAAAGTTCATGGTCACCAATGTATGTGAGTGGTTGATGTTCCTACTTATGTGCATTGCAGTTTTTATGAGCACAATATCTTACTTTGTGCAACTTAATGTCCTTAAGTATATGACTGTGGGGGGGGGGGGGAGGTTTCTATGTATTTGTGACACTTATGTGGGATTCTTTGTCGCCTTAGGTTTCCCTGGATTATTGACTCCTTGCTACTCTGGGTCTCGTCCCTCTGGCACCTTCGGACCAGTGAATCCCATTCTCAATACTACCTATGAATTCATGAGCACATTTTTCTTGGAGGTCAGCTCTGTCTTCCCAGATTTTTATCTTCACCTTGGAGGAGATGAGGTTGATTTCACCTGCTGGTATGATCCCCTTTGGTTTTCCCATTGCTGCCTGTGTGGAATTGCTCACTCAGAATAGAGGTTAGCTCCTGAGAGGCTACCTATCTCAGGTACTCCTCAGGGGCTAACTTCTGAGAACAGTCTCGGTCCAGATGGCTCAAGTCTTAGGTCTTTCCTCTTACCCCTGTATTGAGGCCCTACCTGATTTTGGCAAGGTTGTGAATATGAAACTATCCCTTTCTCCTGTCATGTCCTTGAGATACATATGGAAGAACCAGATATGGGCACAGAATTGTCCTGGAAAAATCCAGGATAGGGAAAAATAATTCCCACTTTTGAAGACTTAAAATAGTCTGGTTGAAGAGTGAAGACACAGGTGAATTTGAGAATACTATATGCAATTGTTTTTGTTTTTGTTTTTTTTTGTAATTGTTTACTAGGTATTAAACTGTAAGGTTCAAACCCTCAGATTTACTTAGCTCAAGAGAGGTTGATGGGCTTCTCTGAGAAGTGGGCACTAGAACTGGATCTGGGGAAATAGTTGGCTTTTTTGAGCAGTAGAGGAGGGAGAAAACATTCCAGGAGGAAATGTGAGCAAAATATAAACGTTCTTGGGGGAGGAAAGTGCAGCAGGTAACAGCAACACTTGTACCAATCTGGAATAAAGAATCAATCTTAAGGGAAAAGCAAAATATGCGTGGGTAGGGGGTTAAACAGAGAAGCCAGAATCCAGTGTGCCAGAGCCCCAAACCAAGACCTCAAACCCACATGCTGTAGTCGAGACAAGTTAATGTGCATTCTTGTTGAGAGTTTGAATTTAAAGCTCTTCAGGTCCAAACTCATCCTTTCTCAGCCTGTGTCAATGGCCCCCATCACACAGCTTTGTTCAGCCACACCTGCTGCATTTGGGGGCTCTGAGATCCAAAGTTGATTAGTTTTTCAAGTGAAAAAAAGAAGTTGTGGGAGGCCAGGTGACTAATCGCCAAGTTTTTGAGGCTGTTGAAAGAATTAATCTCCATTTTCTCTTGGGATTCAGGAGGTCCAACCCAGATATCCAGGCCTTTATGAAGACGAAAGGCTTTGGTAATGACTTCAAGCAGTTGGAGTCCTTCTACATCCAGACGTGAGGAAGGAAAGAGGGTGGGCAAGGTCCCTTGGGATTACCTCCTTATGGGGTCCTCTCTTTTCATACCAGGACCAGGCCCTGCTTGACCATCCTCTGGGCCCCTGAAAGGGTACTTTGTTCTATCCTTTCAGCTTTGGAATAGTCAGCTCCCAACTGGGGAAGACACTGCCCAATTAGGAATGGGCCCCTAGCCAGCCTGAACCCCTACTGGCACCAACAGCCTAGAACCTATTTGAGCTGACCAGACCCTTTCTTTACTCTCCAGACTGCTGAACATCGTCTCTGCCTATGGCAAAGGTTATGTGGTGTGGCAGGAAGTGTTTGATAATAAAGTAAAGGTGAGCCAGGGGCATAGAGAGAAGGAGCCACCTGTAGTGCTTCCCTTTGGTCTCTCAACCCTTTCCTGCCTCTGCACAAACTGGTCCACCTGGAGTTTAGATTAGGCTTTACTGTTCAGAGCACCGGGGACCATTTCTCCATTTTCTCCTCCAGAAAGGTCACAGAAGTCTGAGACCTGGGTGTGAGTGTCAGAGCTTCTGTCTATCTTCCCTCAGCACAAACTGATCAAGAGTTATTTCTGCTGCTGGGTTACTTAGGATTCCTGAGACTGGCATGCTGGGTTGGATTTTCCATTCTGAGTCATAGACTAAGGTCTTCCAGGTCTGGGAGCAGGGCTACCTTCTTCATTTTTGATCAGTTAGAGCCCAGCCTCTTGCCAAATGGAGGGGTTCTATGGGAACTTTATCTCATCCTCAGAAACATCTGGGGATTCTTTGACATGGTAGCTCTTGACGAGTCTCCTGGGCCCCACTGCTTGCCTCCCTTAGCTTACAGCCAGTATTACTATCTCATTGTGGACAAGGAGGCTGTAGGAGGACTGAAAGAGGAGGCAGCTGGGAGGACTCCTAGGACCAATAGAATCCCTGGCTTCTGCACTGGGCTGGGAACTCAATAGTTAGGAATCATGGAGAAATACTTTGCTGCTTGGGAACAGAGTGGCCACATACCCCTTGGCCTGGTTTGCTTGCATAAGAATGTGGGCCAGAAATCTCCTCAGCTATGTGCCATCACTGCCATTTGACCTTTTGTGACAGGTTCCTCCAGATACAATCATCCAGGTATGGCGAGAAGAGGTACCAGTAAATTATTTGAAGGAGCTGGAGCTAATTACCAGAGCCGGCTTGCGTGCCCTGCTCTCTGCCCCCTGGTACCTGAATCACATAACTTATGGCCCTGACTGGAGAGATCTCTACGTGGTGGAGCCCCTGGAATTTGAAGGTGAAAGCAGGGAGCTCTCCTTGATGACCAGATCAGGCTGGTGCACAGAGCGGGAGACAGGAGGGTCTGGGCTAGACCTTTCAGGTTAGATGAGATGAGCTGTTTGAAGAGAGGGCTACATAGGAAAGGTGGTAGACACCCTAGGGTTACTCCCCTTGTTCCCAGCAGCCTCTTGTTGCTTGTTTTCTCAGGTGGCGCTCAGCAGAAGGCTCTAGTGATTGGTGGAGAGGCCTGTATGTGGGGAGAGTATGTGGACAGCACAAATCTGGTCCCCAGACTCTGGTAAGGGTTTCCTGAGGACGTGGGTGCTGGGCTTGTGGGCATGGGTTCTTCTTTATAGACTCATTCCTGTTCAGTCACCCCCAGCAAGTACCTCCTGAGAGAAGGAGCATTGGAGTGATCCTTCTGTTTGTACATTATACTCACCTACGTAACTTCCACACAGGATAAGTTTTGTTATCCTCACTTCACAGATAGAGACAGTGAGGCCTGGAAAGCACAGATGACTTGCTTGGGACCCAGCACTTAAGTTCATGATTCCTGTGATAAGACTTCCTTAATGCTGTTTTCCTAGCAGCTTGACCAGGCCTGGCTGGGTATGCAGATTGTACATTCTGAGAACACCTGTTGCTCCCGTCAGTAACAGTTCGTGATGCCTTTACAACTTACTCTGGTACCATATCTTTGGGAGAGGAGGAGAGTGGGATCAATGTTGTGTACCTTAATGACGATGGAGCTGAGCCCTAGAAGTCCCTAGGAACCCTCCAGCCAGGTTGTTGCTCTGAATAACCTTGACCGTGAGTCTAGGGTGCCTAAATAAGAGAGAGTAGCCTGTGGGTGTCCAGAACCTTTGCAGGGAATGCGGGAGCCAACCTGGTACACAACCGTTCCCTCCAGGCCCAGAGCAGCAGCCGTTGCTGAGAGGCTGTGGAGCAACAAGTCGGTGACTAACCTGGACTTGGCCTTTAAACGTCTGACACGGTTCCGCTGTGAGCTGCTAAGGTAAGCAAGCAGGCCATGTTGGGGCCTTCCCCAACATAAAGTGGGGGCTTACTGACAGGAAAAGAATACTAATCATAGCTAATGCTGACAGAGGGTTACTGTGTAGCAGGCACTGTTCTCAGCTCTCTATGGGCATTATCTCATTGAATCTTAACCACAACTCTGTAAGGTAGGTAGTTTTATTCCCACTTTAGAGATAGGCAGTGAGGCACAGAGAAGTTAAGTAACCAGTCCAAAATCACTCAGAACCAGGATTTGATCCAAGCCAACTTCAAAGTCTATGTGTTTAGCCATGGTTATGCCTTTATGGACTCCTGTGACACCTGTGCCAATGTTGGGGATGGGCCTGAGTAAGGTGGTCATTTCCCTGTTTTATTTATTGACTAAGTCTTGAGGACTTGGTGGATACAGCCTAGTGCTGAGCTGAGAGCGAGCCATGGCAAGGTCTAGGCTTCAACTATCTGTAATTCACTGGGCAACTTTAAGCCTGTTCCTTACCATCTCTAAGCACGTTGCTCACTTGGATAATAAAGGAAGCATGCCCAGAGGTCCTCTATGGAGATTGGTCACATCCTGGAATTGGTGAGGCTAAAAAGGATTTCATGTCCACACCTCTGCAGGGACAGGACAGCACATTAGTTCCCCACTGCCACTGCATTTAGAGCATTTGAGCCATTAAAGGTGGGCTCAGTGGGCCAAGAACACTAGGCACCCCTTAGGCATCAGCTCTTTTCTGAAAGTACTGAGTTATTTGGGACTCGGGTACAGAGATAAGCAGATTAGAAATAGGGATGTGTCCCCCCAAATTCCTGGATGTCTCTGTATCAAAATCACCTGGAGCGCCTGTCAGATTCTTGCCAACACATGACCCCAGTCCGAGCAAGAATCTCTGGAAATGAGAGATACCTGAGCAATTCTGGTGTACAGGGGCAGTTTGAAATCCACTGAAATAGGAGAAGTCGGGGGGTGGGGGGAGACTGTTGGTTGTGGTGGAGGTGTTGCTGGGGCCTCAGACTGACTCCTGTCTGAATGGCTCATCTCGCCCTGTTTCTTCATATCCTCTTGCAGGCGAGGTGTCCAGGCCCAACCCCTCAATATAGGCTACTGTGAACAGGAGTTTGAACAAACCTGAGCAGCCCCAGGCACTGAAGAGGGTGCTGGCCCTAGGAGAGTGGTAGTGGGGCCAGGCTTCCACTGCATCCCGGCCGGGGGACAGAGCCCCTTGCCTACGTGCCCCTGTGCATGGAGAGAAGGGGGCCAGTGTTGGCACTAGCATCCAATAAAGAGTGATGTGGCTTTTTTCCATAATGAACATGGACTACCTGTGTAAGAAAAACGTGAATGGCTCTGGGTTAGTGAGTTGCCTTCACTGGCCTTCTGCTCCTGAGAGTGTTCGGGCTTATCAGGGCCCAGCCAGGTTGGGCTCAGTGTCTGCCCCTGGAGGAATCTTACAAGTTGAGGGCTGGGAATGAAACCCTGTGCAGCCTATGACTTGTGTGACACCTCTCCCACCCCTGACACGTAGTCTAAACACATACCCCCATCCTCAGTCTGCTCACTTCCCTCCAAGTGCGAGGCCACTTGGACCTCCAAGGGTTCCATGTATGGAAGAAGGCATATTAGCAGCCCGAGGAAGTTCTGGGAGAGGGAAGGGCTCTCCCTGATGCGTACTCACACACTTCCCACCCCTAGAGCTTTTCTTCTGCTATGGATTTCTTGTTTCTTGTTTTGTTTTGTTTTGTTTTGTTTTGTTTCTTTTTCAATTTTTTTATATAAATTCTAGTTAGTTAACATATAGTGTAACATTGGTTTTGGGAGTAGAATTTAGTGAATCATCACTTACATATAACACCCAGTGCTCATCACAAGTGCCTTCCTTAGTACCCATCACTCATTTAGCCCATCTCCCACCTACCTTCCTCCATCAACCCATTATGGTTTGGTTCTCTCTCTCTTTCTTCCCCCTTCCCATATTCATCTGTTTTGTTTCTTAAATTCCATATATGAGTGAAATCGTATATTTGTCTTTTTCTCACTGACTTATTTCACTTAGCATAATACACTCTAGCTCCATAAACACTGTTGCAAATGGCAAGATTTCATTTTTTTTGATGGCTGAGTAGTGTTCCATTGTGTATATATACCACTTCTTCTTTATCCATTCATAAGTCAGTGGACATTTGGGCTCTTTCTGTAGTTTGACTATTGTTGATAATGCTGCTACAAACATTGGGGTGGATGTAGCCCTTCGGATCTGTATTTTTTATCCTTTGGGTAAATACCTAGTAGTGTAATTGCTGGGTTGTACGATAGTTCTATTTTTAACTTTTTGAGGAACCTCCATACTGTTTTCCACAGTGGCTGCACCAGTTTGCATTCTCACCAACAGGGTAAGAGGGTTCCCCTTTCTCTGCATCCACACCAACATTTGTTGTTTCCTGTGTTGCTAATTTTAGCCATTCTGACAGGTGTGAGGTGGTATCTCATCATGGTTTTGATTTTATTTCCCTCATGATGAGTGATACTGAGAATCTTCTCATGTGTCTGTTAGCCATCTGGATGTCTTCTTTGGAAAGAAATCTATTCATGTTTTCTGTGCATTTCTGAATTGGATTATTTGTTTTTTGGGTGTTGAGTTTGATAAGTTCTTTACAAATTTTGGATACAAACCCTTTATCAGCTATGTCATTTGCAAATAGCTTCTCCCATTCTGTAGGCTGACTCTTAGTTTTGTTGACTGTTTCTTTCACTGTGCAGAAGCTTTTTATCTTGATGAGGTCCCAGTGTTCATGTTTGCTTTTGTTTCCCTTGCCTCCTGAGATGCATCTAATAAGAAATTGCTCTGGCTGAGATCAAAGAGGTTGCTACCTGTGTTTTCCATTCTCCTTCAAGATTTTGACCTCTCACATTGGGGTCTTTCATCCATTTTGAATTAATTTTTGTGTATGGTGTAAGAAAGTGGTCCAGTTTCATTCTTCAGCATGTCACTGTGCAGTTTTCCCAACACCATTTGTTGAAGAGACTTGTCTTTTTTTCCAGTGGATATTCTTTCCTGCTTTGTCGAAGATTACACTACCATACAGTTGTGGGTCTATTTCTGGGCTTTCTAGTCTCTTTCATTGATCCATGTGTCTGTTTTTGTGCCAGTACCATACTGCCTTGATGACTACAGCTTTGTAATATAGCTTGAAGTCTGGAATTGTGATGTCTCCAGCTTTGCTATTGTTTTTCAGGATCGCTTTGGCTATTTGGAGTCTTTTGTGATTCCATACAAATTTGAGGGTTGTTTGTTCTAGCTCTGTGAAAAGTGCCTGTGGTATTTTGATAGGGATTGCATTAAATTTTTTTTTCAACATTTATTTATTTTTGGGACAGAGAGAGACAGAGCATGAACGGGGGAGGGGCAGAGAGAGAGGGAGACACAGAATCGGAAACAGGCTCCAGGCTCTGAGCCATCAGCCCAGAGCCTGACGCGGGGCTCGAACTCCCGGACCGCGAGATCGTGACCTGGCTGAAGTCGGACGCTTAACCGACTGCGCCACCCAGGCGCCAAAATGTGTAGATTGCTTTGGGTACTATAGACAGTTTAACAATGTTTGTTCTTCCAATCCATGAGCATGGGATTTTTTCCCAATTTTTTGTGTGGTCTTCAATTTCTTTCACAAGTATTCTATTGTTTTCAGAGTACAGATCTTTTACTTCTTTGATTAGGTTTATTCCTAGGTATCTTACTGTTTTTGGTGCAATTGTAAATGGGATTGATTCCTTGATTTCTTTTTCTGCTTCATTATTGGTGTTCAAAAGAAATACAACAGATTTCTGTATGCTATGCTGATTTTATATCCTGTGACTTTGCTGAATTCACGTATTAGTTTTAACAATTTTTTGGTGCAGTCTTAGGGCTTTCTACATAGAGTATCATGGGTTTCTTGTTAATTTAATTTTGTTCAACCATTATTTAAATATTATTGAACATATATTGTGGTCTTGACATGGTGGTAGGTGTTGACTTTGAAGGACTTGGTCCCCAGAGGCCCTGGCCAACTCTCCAATATGCCAGCAGTTTCCACCTGCTGCCTCCTACCCATTTGCAGCCCAATAGCATCTTCTCAAAGAATTGATGGCCCAGCTGAGACCAGGAGAGGAAAGCCCCTGAGGGCCAGGAGGTGGGCATGTGGCTCTGGAAGAGGGTCTTTGCACATGTAACCAGTTTTCCCTAGGAGGAAATGGCTCGTTGTTGGACCAGACTGCCCCTTGGTGGTTTCGTGTTCAGAGGTAATGATGCAGCCCAGAGGCTGGGGCAATAGTAGACAGCAGCTGTTCTGGATGAAGATTTTGTTGATCATTATTTAATTCTTTTACCTGGTCCTAGGCTGAGAGGGCAATGGAGCAGTCTGAGGCATTTCTTTTAGAAAGTTTCCATTCAGGTGGATACAGAAACTTGGGAAAGGCAGGCTGAGAAGTGGTCTGAGTAAAATTGGTCCTTAAATGGCATCTTTCAGTCCCTTTATCATGCCCCCTTGGAGACCTGGTTGGAGGTACACCAGCCCTGCTTTCTTGTATTGTTTTTACAGGAACAAGGTGGGTACCTTTTATCAGCAGAATCCTTTTGGGGACAGGGTTTTCACACAGACCAGATTAGCCAAGCCCAGGGCTCTGGCCTAGAGAGATATAGGTTAAGCCTCTACCATCTGCCCTACCAAAGGAGCCCCCTTACCTCCATTACCCAGAGAAGCTTGTGGGGTGGTCCCAGGCAAAGACCCTGTACAAACGCTCCTCACTTCAAATGCCCTGCTTTCTTCTTAATCATAACTAACATTGTTACTGTTTGAGATAATGTTAAATAAAAAGATCAGACACTTAGGTTGTAAGTCTCAATGAAGTCAATAAAGGAGGAGGCCATGAAAACACTGTTGCAGCAGTAAGTTTCTATGATTTCTTATTCCTATTATAAGCATTTTCTATAATGTTACTATTTTTGCAATTAAAAAAAAAAACCATTGTGGCCCAGTTAAGATTTTCACCTGTGGGATGTGCTGTTTCCCAACCTCCCCCAAGGCTCCTGTGGGCCCACTGATCATGAGGGCACTTACCTGAAGATCCTCACTAGACCTCGTACTGCTGACAGGTCAGAGACACAGAGACAGTACCTGCAGCAAATACCCAGTCTGTTCTAGTGCACAGAATCACTGCTTCTCTATCTCCCCTTCTTTCATTTGGCTGTGAATTTAGTGCCCCATCCTGCAGAGGGTCAGACCGCTCTGGCCTGCTTGTGTTCCCGGTGCACCACCGGGGGGCAGGGAAGTGCCCAGACTGATTTCCTGGTTCTTCATCTTAGTGCAGAATCCTGCTCTCCTATGAATCTTAGCAAGGATGCCAAGTAGGCCTAATGGGAATAAAA
Source organism: Acinonyx jubatus (assembly GCF_027475565.1). NCBI lineage: Eukaryota > Metazoa > Chordata > Mammalia > Carnivora > Felidae > Acinonyx > Acinonyx jubatus. The sequence continues at coordinate 32,877,647 of NC_069386.1, forward strand.
GTAAAGGAGGAGTGAATGGAGGCTAGGAGGACATCCAGCCTCCCCTCTCTTTGGTAGGAGTTGAGAGCATGTGCCAGGTATCCCCCCTGCTTAGAATCTCGTGTTTTCAAGTGCACCTCTGTACATTCACATAGGGATAGGAAAGCAGAGGACTTGAGAGTATAGGTGCTCTGCAGCACTAATGATGCAGAACGGAAGGGGTAAGGAAAGCCGAACGATAATGCAAAAGGGTGAAAAAGGGTTGTATGGATATAGACTGAATTTAATTTATACTGATGTACATATACATGCCTGGTGGCAACAATTACTTCATTCTAAAGCTTAAATTTTTATAGTTTTTGTCAAAACAGGCCACGACAATGTTGTTTTATATGCTTCCCCCCCCACTAAGAAGGAAAATAAGTAGAAATTGGGTACTTTATCTGTTAAAATCATTCTGTATTTTTCTTTATAAATAAACTCTGAAAATTTGAAAATTAGTATCCTTTTATTCCAACTGTTAATAAATATATAACATAAATACGTATTAGCTAATTTCAGTGAAATGTTTCCTTGTTGAATTTTTTCATTACCATTCACTCTATATATACATCTTCACAGTCCTCACAGTTGTGTGTGTGTGCATGTGTGTGTCTGTGCGTGTCTGTGTGTGTTCCTGCATTTTTCAATGAGATTTTTAAAATGAAGAAGTCCGTGAGCCTTGCTTATTTTCACAGTAATTACTGTACTCCAACCACATTCATGTTATGTCTTTTCTACCACAGTAACTACTTATATCTTTTAATGATTTCAAGTGTTTCAAACAAAAGTGTAGAGAACAAAATAATAAACACAGAATAATCACCACCCAGCTTTATCACATTTCAATAGTTATAGTTGCTTTGGATTTTTTTAGAGATGAGATACTATATATGTCCCCTTTCCCAGTCCCAGGCCCTTACCAAAATAACCACTTTCTAGAATTTATTTTAAATCTCATTTCCTTTGGAGTATCTGATACTTACTTCTGATTTTTCTTCATTGTTAATAAATTTTTATATTTTACTTTATAGCAAATTAAAAAGGAATGTTTTAGGAGATACACCCAAAAGAGCAGTGTGTGTATGTGTGTGTGTGTGTGTGTGTGTGTGTGTGTAGAGACCAGCTGGCAGGCAGACATGGGCTGGGGAGAGGGGCATTTCTACTGTGCTGGTGTGCTGCTGAATGTAAGAGAATGCATGATGGAAGTATCTGGATAATCTATTCTAAAAGAGAAGATACTTGAACATAGGAATTGTGAGAAAACTATGCGAATGTTTGATCTAGACTCACATAAGTCAGAAATTTGAAGGTACTTGTGGAGATCCATCTAGGGAAACAGTGCTCCTTCATTCTTATGTGCTTTGTGTGTCAAGCATTGTTATAAGTACTTTATTGGATATCAGTTTATTTAATCCTCATCCTAACCAGTGAGTTAGGTATCAATATTATTCTCTCACTTTTTATTACTTTTTAAAAAAAATTATCACATAGGTAAGGAAACAGACACAGAAAAGTTAAATAGTTACACAGCTAGGCTGAGTCAGGATTTGTACTTAGGCAATATGGATCAAAGCTCACCTAGTTAATTCTACACTGTACCTGCACCTGGTCATTGGCTACTGCCCCACACTGCACTCTTCCTCTCTTGGACACTACACTTAGGCACACGAATAAAGCTGGGTACTCAACTACATCTGGGTTCGAGTCCATTTCTTCCCACCTTGCTCTACAAACCTTTTCATTATAGATGGCTCCTTCCTTTCTTCACACAAATAGGTGTAATATGTCCATTTTCTGCTTTTAATTTTTTCAAAATCGCCCCTATGTTTCAATTCACTTAGGATATGCTAGTTTTCCCTTTCAAAGTGATGTATCTCTTGAGTTCTCCATCATTCCCTGACATTCTACCTGTGTTAATCAGGACGCCGGTAGTTGCAAAGAAACACCTCAACCTGGTTTAAGTGAAAAAAGGTAACATTGTATCTGTAATTGCATGCTTCATGTAACAGGAGTCAACAATTATATGATCCTAGGAATAAATCTAAAAGATGTGACTTTCTAGAGAAAATTACTAAATTTCTGAAAGACACAAGAAGACCCAGATGTAGATAGGTAACATGTTCATAAGTGAGAAGACCCAAAATTGTAAGGATTTAAATATCTGTAGATTAAATGTGAGTCAAATTAAAATCCAAATTTTACTTTTTATTCTTAATTTATCTAACAGGTAACAGTTTGTTAAATAATAACACCAACAGTGTATTTGGTTAATATACCTTATAAATAAATGAAATGACAGCAATGTTATCAAAGATGAGAGGGAAGAATTGGAAATACTCTAAGGCTCTTGTACTCTTTGTGAAGAAGTATAGTGTTATTCAAAAGTACACTTGAATTAGTTGTAAATGTATTTTACAAAACCTAAGGCAACCGCTAAAAAGGTTAAACAAGAAAGTGTAAGTGATAGGCTAATAAGGGAGAGAATATGAAATACCCAATTAAAACCATAAAAGACAAAAAAAATAGTAGAATACCAAAAATAGAAAAAAATGAAGAAGGGCAACAAATGGAAAACACAAATGTGTTAGGTAGTAATCTACTTTTATCAATGATCACTTTAAATATGAATGATCTAAATACACCAATTAAAAGAAATTGTCAGAATTAAAAAACTAAGACCCAACTACATGTTGTCTTTAGGATTTCACTTTAAATATAAAGACACAGATGGATTACTAGTAAAGGAATGGAAAAAGATATACCAGGCTAACATTGATTGAAAGAAAAACTGGAAAAGCGATATTTCAGACAGAGCCAGCTTGAGAGCAAGGAAAATTATCAGGGAAAAAAGAGGGCATTACATAATGATAAAGGAGGCAATTTCCCAAGAAGACATAATCCTTAATGTGTGTGCCCTAGCAATAAAACATAAAAATACATGAGAGAAAAACTTATAAAACTTCAAGGAGAAGCAGACAGATGCACTATTATAGTTGGAGTCTTCAACTTTATCGATTGGAGACTCATTGACAAATTCAGCAGGTAGAAAATTAGTAGTGACAGAATTTAATGTCATTTAACATAGTTTACCATCAGCACTCAGCTAGATCTGTGCATTCCCCTTTAGTTCACATGGAACATTCACCAAGTTAGACCACAGTCTGGGGCATAAAACACACCTTAATACATTTTTAAAAATTGAAATTATACAATGTATGCTCCCAGCCCACAATGGAATTAAACTAGAATTGAATAATAAGTGTAGTCAAAAATCCCCAAATATTTGAAAATTAAACAACATAGTTCTAAATAGCACATGGGTCAAGAGAAATTTTAAAAAATGTTTTAAACGGGGGCACCTGGGTTGCTCAGTTGGTTAAATGTCCAACTCTTGATTTTGGCTCAGGTCATGATCCCAGAGTTGTGGGATTGAGCCCTACATCAGGCTCTGTGCTGACAACGTGGAGCCTACCTATACTTCTCTCTCTCTGTCTCCCTCTGCCCCTCCCCCCTGCTTGCATGCACTCTCTCTCAAATTAAAAAAAAAAAAGTATATTTTAAATGAATATGCAAACAAATCAAATTTTATGAGATGCAGGAAAAGCAGTACTTAGAAACTTATAGTACTGAATATATATATTAGCAAAGACGAAAGATCTAATTAAGCTCTGGGACACCTGGGCTACTCAGTTGGTTAAGTGTCCAACTTGATTTCAGCTCGGGTCATGATCTCACAGTCATGAGATTGAGCCCTGCATAAGGCTCTGCATTGATAGTGCGGGGCTTGCTTGGGATTCTGTGTCTCCCCCTTTGCCCTTCCCCCACTCTCTTTCTCAAAAATAAACAGTAAAAAATCAGTAAACCTCCAGCCAATCCAACCAAGAAAAAAGACACAAATGACTCTTATCAGAAATGAAAGAGGAGCCATCACTATTGACTCCACGGGCATTAAAAGGATAATAAAGGAACATTATAGATAACTCTATGCCCACAAATTTGATAACCTAAATGAAATGAATCAGCTCCTTGAAAGATACAATCTACCAGAATTCTCACAAGGAGAAATAGATAATCTAAATAGGCCAATATGTACTAAAAAATTAATATTGTTCCAAAATAGCACCAGGCCCAGTTGGGTTCACTGGTAAATTTTACCATATATTTGAAGAAGTTGACACCAATTCTCCACACTTCCTTCTTGAAAATGGAGGGCAGCATTATCCTAATACCAAAAACAGATAAATACATTACAAGAAAGGAAAACTACAGGCCAATATCTCTTCTGAACATAGATGCATAATATGCAACAAAATATTAACAAATCCAACAATGTATACAAAGAATTATACACCATAACCAAATGAGATTTACTCCAGGATGCAAAGCTATTTAAACATTTGAAAATAATGCAATCCATTGCATCAACATGCTAAAGAAAAATTATATGGGGCGCCTGGGTGGCGCAGTCGGTTAAGCGTCCGACTTCAGCCAGGTCACGATCTCGCGGTCCGGGAGTTCGAGCCCCGCGTCAGGCTCTGGGCTGATGGCTCAGAGCCTGGAGCCTGTTTCCGATTCTGTGTCTCCCTCTCTCTCTGCCCCTCCCCCGTTCATGCTCTGTCTCTGTACCAAAAATAAATAAACATTGAAAAAAATTTTTTAAAAAGAAAAATTATATGATCATATCAACAGATATAGAAAAAGCATTTGACAAAATCCACAATCCACTCATGATAAAAAGTCTCAGTAAACTAGGAAGTGGAGGGATGATACAGTACATCTACAAAAACCCCACAGCTACCATCATACTTAATTGTGAAAAGCTAGATGCTTTCCCCCTAAGAGGAACAAGGCAAGGATGTCCCCTTTCTCTACTTATGTTCAACACTGTAATAGAAGTCCTTGCTAATGCAGTAATAACAAGAAAAGGATATAAGGGGAAGGAAGGAATAAAACTGTAGATGGCATGGTTGTCTATGAAGAAAATTCCAAAGAATCAACAAAAAAAAAAACTCCTAGAGCTACAAGAAATTATAGTAAGGTTTCAGGATGCAAGGTTAATACACAAATGTCAATTGCTATCCTGTATACCAACAGTAAATAATAGGAATTTGACATTAAAACACAACACAATTTATATTAGCACCAAAAAATTAAATATTTAAGAATAAATATGTACAAGATCTATATGAGGAAAACTACAAAACTGTGATGGAAAAATCAAAGAAGATTTAACAGATATTTCATGCTCTTGGATAGGAAAATTCAATATTATCAGTTCTTCCCAATGTGATCTATAAATCCCAATCAGATTCCCAGCAAGTTATTATATGGACATTAACAAACAGATTCTATGTTTATATGGGAAGGCAAAAGACCCAGAATAGCCAACACAGTATTGAAAGAGAAGAACAAAGTTAGAGGTCTGACAATGTCTAATTTCAATACTTACTATAGTCACCATGATAAAGACAGTTTGGTATTTGGTGAAAGAACAAACAGATCAATGGGATGGAATAGAGAACCCAGAAACAGACTAACAAAATACTGTCAATTGAACTTTAAAAAAGGAGTGAAGCAACTCAATGGAGAACACTATTCTATTCAACAAAGTCCTAGAATAACTGGGCACCCACATACAAAAAAAAAAAAAAAAGGAACATCCAAAATTAATATAATACAACATATTAATACAATAAAAGACAAAACCCACATTCTTAGTCACAGAAAGAGCATTGGACAAAATAGAAAACAGATCTATGATAAAAAGCTCTCAACAATATAGTAAGAGGAAGGAATTTCCACAACCTGATAGAGTATCTACAAAAAAATCTACAGTTGACATTATACTTAGTGATGAAATACTAAATGTTTTCTCCTAATATTAGGAACAAAGCAAGGATTCTCACCTCTTATATTCAAGATCACAGTGGAGGAGAATCATATGTTCCAATTTTCTGAATTTAGGTAATGCTTACTGCAGATGTGTGCTATAGACATTAATGTAATGATAGTATAGTACATATTAGAAACAAATGTGCCCAAGGTGGGGTTTATATATCATATAGCATACACTAAAAACAAAATTGCCTGAGGTAGAGTTTGTATATCATACATGATCGTAGTGAGTATTGCCATTATGTAGGGGAAAGAACTCTGGCCAGAGATCTGGATTCCATCAGTATCTTATTTTTTATATACATAAAAAGAGGAAACTGAACTAGATATAGCCAAACTTTGTCAGGCCCTATAATTCTGTGATTATTTGCTTGATAAGTTTTATTATTATTATTATGTTTTAATGTTTATTTGTTTTTGAGAGACAGACAGAGCACGAATGGGTGAGGGGCAGTGAGAGAGGGAGACACAATCTGAAGCAGGCTCCAGGCGCTGCGCTGTCAGCACAGAGCCCGACGCCGGGCTTGAACCCACAAACCATGAGATAGTGACCTGAGGTCAGACACCAAACCGACTGAGCCACCCAGGCGCCCCTTGATGATTTATTTTTAAATACAAATGAAAAGAAATATTAAACACCTTTAAAAAAATTGTACTGGAAGTTCTAGTCAGTGCAGTCACGCAAGAAAAATAAATTAAAGCCATACAGATTAAACAGGAAGCAGTAAAACTGTCTTTATTTGCAGATGACATGGTTGTTTATGGAGAAAATCCAGTTGAAGCTATAAAAAAGCCACTAGAACTAATATCCGAATTTAATAACATTGCAGGATACAGATCAATATACAGAAATCAATTACATTTTTGTATACAAACAACTACTAGAAGTTGCAGTTTTTAAAAGATACCGTTTGCAATTAAAATTTTGAAAATTAGCAAAATATATAAAAGACCTATACACTGAAAACTACTAAATATTTTTGAGAGAAAAGTCTAAACAAATGGAAAGGCATATTGTCTTCAAGTAGCAAAAGTCTCAGTTTTGTTAAGGTGTTGATTCTTCCCCAGATTGATCTGTAGATTCAGTGCAATCTCAGGCAAAATCTCAGCAGACTTTTTTGCAGAAATTGGCAAGCTGATTCTAAAATTTATATGGAAATGCAAAGGTCCTAGAATAGCCAAAACAACTCTGAAAAAGAGCAAAGTTGGGGGTCTCACACTGATTTCAAGAATTACAGTAAAGCTACAGTAATCAAAGCAGTGTGGTATTGACATAAAGATAGAAAAATAGATCAATGGAGCCAAATAGGCCATAATAAACACACACATACATGCGATTGATTTTTGACAAAGGCAACTAACTCAGTGGAGAAAGGATAGCCTTTCTCAACAAATGGTATCCATATGTATATATCCATATACATATCCATATGTATATATATATACATAATTAGCTCAATCCATATGTCACACTGTACACAAAAATTAACTAAAAATAATGCATAGAACTAAATGCAAAACTGAATACTAGGAAACTTCTAGAAGAACACATGGAAAATCTTTGTGTCCTTGGCTTATGCAAAGATTTCTTAGGTATGCAACCAAAAGCATTACCCATTAAATTACAAATTGATAAATTGTTTATCATAAAAAATAAAACTAAAAACTGTTCTTTCAAAGTTACTGTTAAGAGAATGAAACTGTAAGCCACAGCCTGCCACAAAAATCTTTAAAGCGTAAATTTGACAAAGGATTGGAACTATCTAAAGAATATCCAAAGAACTCCCAAAACATAACGATAAGAAAACCCAGTTTTTCTTATTGGAGAAAAGATTCTGGTACATTTTAAATAAGCCCACGAAAAGATCTCGACATCACTAATCACTAGGGAAATGGAAAGTAAAACTGCAATGAAATATCACTAGACACTTATTAGAATGGCTAAAATTTAAAAGACTGACTATAACAACTGTTGACAAGAATGTAGTAGAACTTCAATTCTCATACACCGTTAGTGAGAATGTAAAATGTAACAACCACTTTGGAAACCAGGTTGACATTCTCTTAGAAAGCTAACCATGCACCTATGACATGATCCAGTCATTCTGTACCATCCTTGGTATTGACCCAAGAGAAAAAGAAATATATGCCTGTAAGACTTGTACATGAGTGTTCATAGCAGCTTAGCTTGTAATGACCAAAAACTGGAAATAAATGACCATCAAAACATGAATGGATAAACAAATAGTGGTATATACATACAATGAAATAGTACTCAGCAGTAAAAGGGAATGAACTATTGATGCACAAAAGTATGGATGAATCTAAAAATAATTTGCTAAGTAAAGAAGCCAGAAAAAAAAAAAGAGTATGTACTGTATGATTCCATTTGTACAAAACTATAGAAAGTACAAAGTAATCTATACTAGCAAAAAAAATGTATCAGTGATTGCTTGGGGATAGGATAGGTGGGAAGGAGCAGAAGAGAGAAATAACAGGAGCACAACTAAACCTTTGGATGTGATGGATCTAGTCACTATCTTGAGTGTGGTGATTTTATAGGCTCATATGGCAACATTTATCAAATTATATGTTCTATAGCGGCTAGCTGGCTCAGTTGGTAGAGCATGCAACTCTTAGTCTTGGGGTTGTAAGTTTGAGCCCCACGATGTGTGTAGAGATTACTTAAAATCTTTTTTAAAAAGTCATTATTCTAAATGGATGCATTTTAATGTATTCAATTATACCTCAATAAAGCTGTTTTAAAACAAGGTATCACCCTACAATCCCCAAAATACTAGCATTTGGGGATAAATCAATGCCTATACAACCAACATGTATTCAGCATCCGTACAGGAAAAAAGCAAAGGGAAGGCAATGAGGGGTATAATATTCTTGAGAATGAGAGAACCTACAAATCACTGACAGGAAGTAAATGGTTAAATACAATCTGAGAATAGCACCAAAACTGGGAGGAAGTCATACAGACTCAATTTGCAGGCAAATGCAAAGGATCTGCAGTAATTTCTGGAGATGTTGAAGTGGTCTGAATCCTTATAATATCTTGACACTAACAAATCAAAACTTCCTTCCAGAACAAATCTTTGAAGCTAAAATAGTTATTCTTCCCATTGCTCCTTGTAACCAGAAAAATTCATTACACTTACACATGAGCAATTGAAACTAGTATCAACTGAATCCCATACATAGTCATTATAAGATTTAAAGAAGAGAAAATAGTAATGTCCCCATTGACAATGAAAGCATGACAGGGGCGCCTGGGTGGCTCAGTCGGTTAAGCGGCCGACTTCCGCTCAGGTCATGATCTCACGGTCCGTGAGTTCGAGCCCCGCGTCGGGCTCTGTGCTGACAGCTCAGAGCCTGGAGCCTGTTTCAGATTCTATGTCTCCCTCTCTCTGACCCTCCCCCGTTCATGCTCTGTCTCTCTCTGTCTCAAAAATAAATAAAACGTTAAAAAAAATATTTAAAAAAAAGAAAAAGAAAGCATGACAGAAAGATTTACCCAGAAAGAAAAAAAGAAGAGGGGCACCTGTATGGCTCAGTTAAGCATCCAACTTCAGCTCAGGTCATGATCTCGCAGTTCATGGGTTTGAGCCTTGTGGGTTTGACAGCTTGGAGCCTGGAGCCTGCTTCGGATTCTGTTTCCCTCTCTCTCCGCCCCTCCCCCACTCTTGCTCTGTCTCTCTCTCTCTCTCTCTTAAAAATAAACATTAAAATTTTTTTAAAAAGAAAAAAAGAAGGAAACCATTAAGAAAATGAAAAAACTATAAAAATCATTACAAGTAAGAATTAGAAAAATTCAGAAATCTGATAACAGGAAAAAATTAAGAGTTTTAAAAAAATTAACGTTTATTCTCTTTTTTGATTTTTTAATACAGATGGTATTATTTTATTGTGCTGTTTAATATACTTTTCAAAATAAATTTTATTAAACATACTGATAAACAATAAATTCTAACTTTTAGTGTGGCTTATATGGACTCTTCCTCTCTTAGGTTCAAAGGGATTTCTTCTAGCGAGTTGGAAGCCTCTTTTGAACATTCTGGGTCTTTCTTTTACTTTGGCATCTGGAATGCTTTGAGATGTCTGTTTTTGTGCTCTTATTAGCTATTTCTTTTCTTCTTTTTTTATTAAATATAATTTATTGTCAAATTGGTTTCCATACAACACCCAGTGCTCACCCCAACAGGTGCCCTCCTCAATGTCCATCACCCACTTTCCCCTGTCCTCCATCCCCATCAACCCTCAGTTTGTTCTCAGCATTTAAGAATCATTTCATTTATTCATTTTTGAGAGACAGAGCATGAGCAGGGGAAGAGCAGAGAGAGAGAGGGACACAGAATGCAAAGCAGGCTCCAGGCTCTGAGGTGTCAGCACAGAGCCCAATGCGGGGCTGGAACTCACTGACTGCAAGATCATGACCTGAGCTGAAGTCGGATGCCTAACTGACTGAGCCACCCAGATGCCCCCCAAAATTAAGATTTTTGAAAGTAAGTTTACAGAACTCAGAAAAGAGAATAAACTGAGTTATTTCTGAATTGAAAACTAAACTAGAAGGACACAAGAGAAAATGACAATGCGTAATATTTTCAAACACACAAGATTCAATGAAGGACTTTTTTAAGAAGATAGAAGAGGGGCGTCTGGATGGCTCAGTCGGCTCAGCGTCCAACTCTTGATTTCGACTCAGGTCATGATCTCACGGTTCGTGAGATTGAACCCTGCACGGTCATCGCAGAGCCTGTTTGGGATTATCTCTCTCTGCCCCTCCCCCCTCAAAATAAATAAATAAACATTTTTTTAATAAATAAAAGAAGGAAGAAATAAAAATGGATTTGAGAGAAAGTTATAGAAAAAGAAAATAGTCAAAGAAGACCTAACATATGTGTGATAGGATTTACTAAAAAGGAAAACCAAATCAATGGAACAGAATATCTACTAAAACTATATTTTAATAATATTTTTCTGAAATTAAAAGCCTTCAAACTACAGGTTGAAGAGACACGCATGAACCTGAAGAACAAACCCAATTGGCCAACACTGAAGAAATGGTGACACAAATCTGCAGTGCCAGTGTTGGGACCCTTAACTAAACAAAGATGGAGTCTATATACTAGCCCTATGTTACTTACTTCTCCAGACAGACTAGGACCTATTAGCCCCAAAGCACACTGGCAACGTTTTTACACATTGAATTGTTTTAAAGATTGCTCAATTAAGCAGATTTTTAACCATTTACAACCTATCTGCTTTGTGTAATGTTAACTTTCAAAAGAAAACTGCCTAGTATTTTACTAGCAAAATTGAGTTTATATGGGAATAACAGAGAATTGCAATTCGGGACAAGCAAACTACATTAAAACCATAAGCAAGTTTGGAAAATAAAGGGGAGGAATGCTGCTTTATAGAAGGGGCAGTTGGGAGGGCTGTTATGAACAAAAAGTCCTGTGGAGTAAACTAGGAGTTTGAAGTAAAGTGGTATTTCATTGGCTGAGTTTATGACAGTCTTTTATTGGATGGACTGTTCCCCCAAGAGGAGAAAAACCTTTTTTCCTCCTTCTGGGGTAGTAAAGTAGTAGCTAAAGTAATATTGACTTGCAAGGTGTGTCTATTCCTGTTGGATGTGCTACTGACTAATAGCATGTGAGCTCCCTCAGCTGGTCTCCTGACTCCATTCTAAATGAGGTTTCATTTCATTAATTTTCACAAGGCCTGTGACACTGAAGCTGACACAAATAAGCCATAAATAAGAGAAACCCCAGGGCTATAAAGACCCCGAGCCACTGTTGTACAACATCACCTAGACATGTAAACCCCCTCTTTGGCCTCCCTCCTCCCAAGAGTTCTGTGGTTCTGGTGCACTTGCCTTTGGAAGGTCTCCAGCTCTTGAGGAAATTCTCCTCCCACGACCCCTCTTGCAAACCTGTCAAAGCACTGTGCAAATAAAACTCATCATGTGCTACTGCCACCCTGTGGTCACGTCTTTTACATTGATCAACCTTGAAATCTTTCAAACTCACTGTAGGTCAGCACCCCTGATTCTTATATGGACTAGGTCCTACAGAAAGCCTACAGGGTTCTCTGGAGTTTGATTGAAGACATCACCAATTGGGTTACAGAGTCCCCCACCTGATTCTCAGGCTCCCTCCTTGGAGACAAGCTATTCTCTTCATCATAAGACCTTACTCAATGGTTATATTGCTGATTACTATATATTTTGACACATGGTTATTACTACAATAACAGAAACAGACAGAGAAGTGAGGCACAAACCTACTGGCTCAGCTTGGGTTCTTGTTCCATGTCACATCCCTTTCCTGTCTTAGGGATTGACTGTCACTGTTACTGTTCAATGCCCACAGGAGGACAGTCACATTGACTTATGAACACTGAGCTCTTACTAGTTTCTAGTCAGTCTTAGTGTTTCATTCCTTTCTAGGTGTAACAGTAACAAAATGCTGGGCAAAGATATGTCTACCAAGTACAAAGTAAAAGAGAGTACGGATGGTAAAACAAATTAGAATTAAATGCAAAAAGCTTAATACCGGATTGTGAGGATAATTTTATGTTGTAAGGGTAAACTCTCAATGCAGATATAACCTCTATAAATCTTAAAACTCAGCATAACTTAGCCTCAAACCCTGTAACACAAGAACTGTTAAGAAAACATATGTGTGCATATATGGCAAAATGGAAAGACATAAAGCTGTTAGGGGAGTTATTGGGAGAATGTGACCCACCTCTCCCACAATGATACTCCACTTAAAGGGTGTAGGATATAGAAGACGTGTAAATTGTAACTGAATTAATACATATCTGTAGAACTTAACATCCCAGAAACAGAGAATCAATGTTTTATCAGGTTGGCAAACAACACAAGTTTCAACTTCCCTCTACTGTCCAAAATCATATAAATATTATTACATATATTCCATAATCATAGCAGATACAAGTATTGTAATAAAAATTATGAGTAATTTCTCTAAGACAGAAGTGAAATGGGTTAGGATTAAAGATGAAGTCCCAACTCAAAAGAGATGACTGCAATAAGTGAGACTGGCTTCAGGGTGTCTTAAAGAGTTGATGCACAGGCACACCTCACTTCACTGTGTTTCACTTCATGTGCTTCACAGATAACTGCATTTTTTTTTTTTTTTTGCAAATTGTAGGTTTGTGGCAACCCTGCATTAAGGAAGTCTATTGGCATCATTTTCCCAACATTTGCTTGCTTCATGTCTGTGTCACATTTTGATAACACAATATTTAAATCCATGATTATGACTTCTGAAAGCTCAGATAGTGGTTATCATTTTTTTTAGCAATGAAGTATTTTTAAAGTATGCATTTTAAGACATAATGCTATTGCACACAGGAGAGTACATTATAGTGTAAATATAACTTTTATATGCACTGGAAAACAAAAAAATTATTTGGCTCCCTTTATTGTGATATTCACTTCATTGCAGTGGTCTGGAACTGAATCTGCAATATCTCTGAGGTGTCAGGATAATACCAGATATACCAGTAAAATCAGAGTAGTTGCAACTAATTGCGTTAGAGAACCAATCCCTATCTTGTGCCAAGCAGTAAGTGGTAAAAACTTCAATAAAGATAAATGTAGAAATTAATAAAATGAAAAAATACAAAGAGTTAGTCAATAATACAAAAATACAATTGTTTGGAAAATGCAAGCATTATTCAAGAAAAAAAGAGTAAGAAAAGACTTTATTAAAAACAAGAGGGGCGCCTGGGTGTCCCAGTTGGTTAAGCATCCAACTCTTGATTTCTGCTCAGGTCATGGTCTCACTGTTGGTGAGATCGAACCCCACATTGGGCTCCTCACTACAGCATGGAGACTGCTTGGGATTCTCTCTCTCCCTTTCTCTCTGCCCCTCCCCTGCTCTCTCTCTCTCTCTCTCTCTCTCTCTCTCTCTGTCTCTTTCAATATAAATAAAATAAACATTAAAAAAAGAATGAAAAACAACATATAGCTACAAGAATAGAAGAGATGAAAAATTAAGAAAAAATTAGGTTAAACATTGTGCAAATACACTTAACACTACAAGTTTTTAATTTTTTTTTTAACGTTTATGTATTTTCTTGAGACAGAGAGAGACAGAGCATGAACGGGGTAGGGTCAAAGAGACAGGGAGACACAGAATCTGAAGCAGGCTACAGGCTCTGAGCTGTCAGCACAGAGCCCGACGCGGGGCTCAAACTCACGGACCACGAGATCATGACCTGAGCCGAAGTCGGGCGCTTAACCGACTAAGCCACCCAGGCGCCCCAACACTGCAAGTTTTTAAAGGAATGTATTAATTACCAAAGTTGATTCATGAAGAAGCATGAGGATATTTGTGTGATACCAGATATTTGAGTGGAAGAGATGCACCAAACCAAGACACTAAGCCTTTTTAAAAAAGTTTTATGCTCTTTTTATCTAAAACACATTTAACTAAAATTTCCCGAGTCAATATGCTAGAAAATTTTGTAAAGAAATATATTTTTTTACACTTGATCTTGGCCAAAAGGCTGAGAAGCAATGAGAAAAAATATATATATTTTTAATATTTATTTATTTTGGGGAGGGCACAAGTGGGGAAGGGGCAGAGAGAGGAGGACAAAGGATCCGAAGCAGGCTGTGCACCGACAGGCTGACAGCAGTGAGGTGATGTGGGGCTTGAACAGCAAGATCATGACCTGAGCCAAAGTCAGATGCTCAACTGACTGAGCCACCCAGGTGCCCCTGTAAATAAATATCTTAAAATAATAATTCATAAAAAAAATAGCTGAAAAGAAAATTAGTGAGCTAATCTAAAGTAAAAGCTCTTAGGAAATTGCCCAAAATTCATTAAAGGAGCTCAAGGTGATGGATGCTGTGAAAGAGAAAGAGTTAGGGAGACAGACTAAGACAATATGACATATCTTAACCAGATTTTCTGAAGGAGTGACTACAAAGAATGGGATATTGCAGGTTTGGTTCCCTGGGAAACTTTCTCTTAGATAGCTTCATAAGATTGAGCCCGCATCTGGTTCTGTGTTGCCATTGTGGGGCCTACTTGGGATTCTCTCCCTCTCTCTCTGCCCCTCTCCTGTGCATGCTCACACTCTCTCTCAAAATAAATAAAAATTTAAAAAATAAAATAAAATAAGATCTTAAGAGCACCAGTAAGGAAAACCCAATTACCTGCAGAGAAATGACAAGTTAGTTGACCATTAGTTGACTTCTCATAAGCAAAAATGGAAACCAAAGGATGATGAAATAATATCTTCGAAATGTTGAGAGAAAATAACTGTACACTCACTAAGCTATGATTCAAGAAGTAGGCCAAAATACTGAATTTCTAGATAAGCATAGCAAAGTTTACCACCAACAGACTCCTCAGTAAAGGAAATTCTAAAGCAGTAGTTTTTAAACTTGTTTGCAAGCACATTAAAAGCAACAGGGCAGCTTTGAAACACTATGCCTATGTACCACCCCAGCAACTCTGATTCAGTTACTCTTACAGCCTATGGCTGTAAGAAGGTACCGCTTTTCCTCCCACCACCAAGATGGTGTCAGAGAAGGTCAAATGGGGAGGTAGGACTTTCATCCCTACCCAACATCAGCAAGCTCCTCTTCTGTGGCTTCACTGAAGATCACATGGGACTCATCTCCCTCTTTGCTGGAATGGAGTCAAAGAGGCCTAGTTGGAAGTTTCTACCTCCATCCAGTAGTTATAAGATCTCTTTCCCTCCCATTCAGGGTGGTTTTAGCAGAGACCTAATAGGAAACCTGAACTTCAAACCACACCTGTCAGTAACAAGGCTGTGTCCCTGTTTCTCAACTAGTGTACGGCCAAAGGAGACCTGCTAAAACAGAAATTTTAAATATTCAAAGTTTCAAAAGAAAATACTAGAATTTCTTAATAGGTACCAACACTGAGATGAAACAGATGTTGGAATTAACTGCCTAAGATTTTAAAGCAGCCATCATAAAATGCTTCAACAAGCAATTACAAACACACTTGAAACAAATAAAAAAAAGTCTCAGCAAAGAAATAAAAGATATTAATAAGAACCACATGGAAAATTTAGAACTGAAAAAATACCAAACCAAAATAAAAACTCACCAGATTGGCTCAAACATCAGAATGTAGATGACAGAGGAAAGAATCAGTGAACTTGAAGAAAGAATAGAGCTTACCCAATCTTAACAACAGAGAGAAAATAGACTTAAAAATTTAACAGAACCTCAAGGACCTATGGGATTATAACAAAATATCTAACATTCCTGTCATCATAATTCTGGAGAAAGGGGAAAGAGGAAGGGGCTATAAAAGTACTTGAAAAAATAATGGCTGAAAACGATCAAAATTTAGCAAAAGGCCAAACTCGATAGATTAAAGAAGCAGAGCAAAGGCAAGCCAGGATAAAGCCAAATCACAGTCAAACTTCTGAAAACTAAAGACAGAGAAAACAGAGAAAAAGAGAGGACATCCTACCTATGGTGGTGGGGGGCAGGGAACAATTTGAATGACAAAAGATTCTCATCAGAAACTATGGATGCCATTTTTAAAAAGTGACACAACATTTTTTAAGTGCTGAAAGAAAGAACTGTCAAACTAGAACTTTATATGCAAAAATTTCCTTCAGGAAAGAATAAACCAAGACATTTTCAGATGAATGAAAACTTAAAGAATTTGTCAGCAGTAGAACAACCTAAAGAAGTTTTTAAAGTATAAATGAAACAATAAAAGAAGGAATCTTCGATTATCTGGAAGGAGAAAGGAGCAGTGGAAGGAACAAATGTGTGGGTATATACAAGAAGTTTTATTGCATCTCCAGTTTTCCAAATTGTTTTTGAGTAACGTCTCTGATGTGGTTCTCAAAGCACAGAGAGAATATATTTAAGACAACTATATTATAAATGAGGGAATATAAAGGAACTTAAGAGTAGGTAAGTTTTCTGTACGTCACTTGAACTGGGAAAATGTCAACGCCAGTAAACTGTGACATTTATGTATGATATACCTAGAATAAGGAACAGGCAATCCTAACGAAGGCAAAAGAAAAAAGAAAACAAAACAACAACAACAAAAAGCTAAGTGGCAGATTTGAGCCCTGACGTATGTATAATTACATTAAATGTAAATGGTCTAAATACAGGAATTAAAATTCCTGTGAAGATTGACAGCTTCGATTTTTAAAATGACCCAATTATGTGCTGTCTATAAGAAATTATCTTCAAATATAACAGTACAGGTAGGTTGAAAATAAAAGGATAGAAAAAGATATACTATGCAAACACTAACCAGAATAAATCAGGAGTCACTATATTTAAAAAAATTTTTTTAACATTTATTTATTTTTGAGAGATACAGAGACAGAGTGCGAGCAGGAGAAGGGCAGAGGGAGAGGGAGACACAGAATCTGAAGCAAGCTCCAGGCTCTGAGCTTTCAACACAGAGCCCAATGCAGGGCTAGAACTCACAAACTGTGAGATCATGACTTGGACTGAAGTTGGATGCTTAACCGACTGAGCCACCCAGGCACCCCAGGAGTCACTATATTAATATCAGATAAAGTAGATCTCAGAGCAAGAAATTTATCAAAAACAGAGAATGACATTACATAATGATCAAAGAGTCAATCCACCAAGAACACATAACAATTCTAAATTTGTATGAACCAATCAACAGAACAGCAAGATATGTGAAGCAAAAACTAATAGAACTGAAAGAAGAAATAATAAAATTCACAATTACAGATGGAGACATCAACACCCCTTTGTTAACAGTTGATAAAATAACTACACATAAAGTCAGCAAGTATATAGAAGAACCCAACAACATCGTCAAGCAACAGGCTCTAATGAGCATTTATACATTCTTTTCAAGCACCACCAAATCATTTACAAAGATTGAGCATATTCTGAGGGTCACAAAACCTCAACAAATGTAAAATAATTGAAATCATACAGATTATTTCTGACCAAAGTGGACTCAAACTAGAAATCAGTAACAGGAAAGTCTCTAAGCACTTGGAAACTAAACGATAAACTTATAAATAATCCATGGGTCAAAGAGGAAGTTTGAAGAAAGTTAAAAATATATATCAAACTGAATGAAAGCAAAATGTTCTGGTAACACATTTCATAATTAGGTAATTAAAAGTAACTTTTATTAAAAGCTAAAAAAATTAAAATCACAATTTATTTCTGAATTTGAGTGTTTCTGTAAGAATATTTTGTTGATTCCGATTGCTACTGCTACTCTTGAAGTTTCTTGGAATAGTCAGTGGGCAGAGGTTAGCAATTTTATTGAAAGAAATCAAGAAAACGTTTTGTGCAATAATTATAGAATTTATAAGTTATTTATCCGTAGTGGATTCTTCTGTTCAAACATCACTAGCCAATCAAGAGACTACTCAGAAATAAACAAGAGTAATAAGATTCCATCAGCTCTGATATTTTGCCAACTTTCAGCCATATAAAAAATAGCTTTACACATACTTTTCATTTTTACTATAGATGTGTATTTCTGAAAATTAGAGGGGAACATATTTAACAAATTGTAACTTGATTTGTATCTTTTAAATATTTAGATACATGGTATGTCTATTTCCCTTTCTTCTCTTACCCTGGGCCCAGCAGATGTTAGGGGCTGGCCTGTCCTAACCTCCTTAACTCTCAGACCCACAGCTCCCTTTTCCGGAAAAGGACACTTCAGAATTGAGATGAACGAGGCAACTGAGCAAATATGGCTAATATAAGTTCCATCACTTTCCTGAAGAGGAATCTGTATTCAGGGAGTGTTTAAGAGTTTTGTTTTGTTTTATTCTTTCTCTCTCTTTAAAAATTTATTTTTGCTTTTATGGGGGGAGGGGGTCGGGGAGGGATGCAGGGTAGACGAACATGTTTGAGGCTCGTGGGTAAGGAAGTGGATGAAGACACCGAGGAGAGATGTGTGATGGGGCGGGGTGGGATCGCCCCGGAGGAACTGGCTTTGGTAGTGGGAATGAAGAAGAGGAATCCCCATCCACCCCCGCAGGAAACGCTCCAGTGATTGGAGGTGTGTGTGGCTGCGTGTGTGCCTGTGTCTGTGTGTGAGGAGGGGGTAGCTCCGACTCCCGCAGACATCACCACGCATGACGAAGCTACTTCCCCTCACGCGGTCCAAGGCGCACACGCGCCATCCACAGCCACGCCCGCACACACTAGACACACACACGGCGTCCGAGGGTCCGGTTGCCATGGCGAACAGGAGCGCGTGAGCCCAGGCGCCCCTCCCGCCCCCGGCCAAGCCCGGTCAACTGCAGCTCTGATTGGTCGCTGCTTCCTCATTATGCAAATCATTTGCGTAGACTCCGCGGCCAGCTGCCTGACGTCACCAAGCACGGGGGCTGGGGCTCGGGGCTCGGCTCCGGGAGAGCTCGGGCGGGAGCCGGGATAGCGCCGCGCGGGGACCTCAACCCAGACCCCAGCGTCCCGCCGCCGCGGCCCGGTCCTGCCCCGCCCCCGGCCCCGCCCCTTTCCAGCCTGCCCCACCCCCTCTACGCCCCTCCACCCGGGCCCCGCCCCCGTGCAGCCCCCCGCCCTCGCCGCCTGGACCCCGCCCCCTCCCCCCTGGCCCTCGCCACTGGTCCAGGGAGGGGACGGCGGGACAGACGGGACTGGTGGGACCGGCGGGAGGGCGGACCGGGCGGGGATATGGCCGCGGCGCCCGGAGGGTCTGCGCCGCCCGCCGGCCCCGGCCCGCGCCTGGGTTTCAGCACCGCGGACAGCGGCGTCGGCATGAGCGGGCTAAACCCCGGTCCTGCCGTGCCCATGAAGGACCACGACGCCATCAAGCTCTTCGTGGGGCAGATCCCGCGGGGCTTGGACGAGCAGGATCTCAAGCCGCTGTTCGAGGAATTCGGCCGCATCTACGAGCTGACGGTGCTGAAGGACCGGCTCACCGGCCTCCACAAAGGTGCGCGGGGTCAGCCCAGCCCAGCCCAGCCCAGCCCTGCCCCAATCCGATTAGAGTGGGCCCAGCCCAAACCCCAGCCTCAACCGCAGCCCCAACCTTAGCCCTACCTAGAGTCAGTCCAACATCAGTCCAATACCAGCCCCACTTCAGCCCAGTCTCCTCCCCAGATCACAGAACCCCCAGGCCAGAATTTTCTCTCCAACATCCTCCTTCTGATCACCACTCTGATCCTCTGGCGTGTTCTCCACTCTAACCTCTAACTCCCTACCCTTCACCTCTCACATCCCAACAGTCCCAACCTTTCAGTCGGACCTCCCTCCATCCCTCTCATCAGACATTCCAAATCCTGAAATTTGAAAACTTATTTGACCTTTGGGTCTCAATTTCCCAAACCCTGGACCAATCATTTCTGACCCTCTCTCCCAATCTGGTGCCACCCCACTCAGGCCTAACCGTCCACACACACGTCTCCGACTTGTACCCCTCATTCTGGCCTCCAAGCCCAGCCAACCCCCAGAGCCTTCTTTTGATGCAGACTGCTAACTTAAAACCCCCCAAACCCCAATTCCTCCCTTCTTCAGAACCCAGTCCTGGCTAACTCACAAAATCCAATTCCCCTCGAGGAGGCTCTCAGCTTCAAATTCCACCCTCATGTTTGACAATAACCCCATCTCTCCTCCCCCTGCCAGAATCCCAACACTCTCTGCCTCTTCTGACTTGAGTCCAGAACCCTGACCTCAACTGGGAAAATCTACCACCTGTGTGCCCCCTCATTTCAGGTTTCCTCTCAGCTGAACCCATACTTCTTTCATCCTCTAATCTCCCCACTCTTGTGCCTCATCTATACCCTTCCCCAATCCTCTTTATGGACTCCTGCTTTCCCTCCTTCGCAGGCAGGTCCTGGAGTAGAGCCTGTGGATCAGAACCTCAGGGTGGGTCAGTTTGAAGAGGCAGAAGGGATTTTCTCCCTGCCCTTGTTAGAGAGACAGGCACCACAGTTCTGTCCAGCCACACCCCTTTCTTCCTGTAGAGAGAGGGAGGAGGCTTGTTTACACGCAGAAAAGTCTGTCCAGGCTGGGCTGGAGTAAGAGAGCCAGAGTCACATGTCATACATGGGCAGGGGATAGAAATTATTTGAGGAGAAACACCTCTATCTCTCCCCCACCTTCATCATGCTTCAGTTTCAGGATTTGAGGGGTAAGGGTCTCTATCTTACCCCACCTTCACCATGCTTCAGTTTTAGGATTTGAAGGGTAAGGGTCACCAACTATTCTCCGTGATTTTTCTAGGACAAAAGTGGCCGGTCCTGGGTAACAGCTAAAGGTACTTTCCTAAGGGCTGAGAGCAGGAATCAGGCTGCCACCTCTTTTCATCTGGGAGGCACACTTATACAGGGGCTTCATGAAAATGCCCACAGAAGGTCTGGGACCAGCTAGGTACCAGTGCCTCTTCCACACTTGGTGGTGGGGTTACTTTAAAAGGGGCATGAAAGAATAAAACTATATCATCCTGATTCCTTCTAATGCAGTCCAGCTGCCTGGCTGTCCATCCATCCATAGCAACTTACTTTCTTATTTTCTAGACATTTATTTCAGTATGTAAGCACAAGCTAATCTTTCTGGGCCATCTGGGAAGCGTATAAGATACCCTTAATTCTCACTCTTCTCATTCAAACACCATCAGAGTCTCTGAAATGTTCTCTTATCCGTTCTTTTTCTCCATTTAGCTCTAATTCTTCCTGTTTTTAAATTTTCATTTGTCTCTCCCTCTAGCCATGCTTCTCTGTCTTTCCATCCCCCCTTTTCCCACCCCCTATCCCAGGTAGTACAAATGGGGCTCCTTTGGGCAGCAGTTGGGCCCCTGAGCCTTTCAGACTGGGCCCCAGCCCTGCCCAGTTCTGACGTCAGCTGATATGGCTTAGTGGCAGAAGATGAAGCAGAGATGTAAGCGAAATCAGGTGTTTGGCGATTTGTCCCCAAACCAACCTGCAGCTCTCCAAAGCAGGGTTGCCTTGCAAGATGATTGGAAGGGTCTCTGTGTCAATATATTCCCCACTTTCTCCCCAGCAATAGTGACACCCAAAAGCCAGAGTGACTCATTTTCCTTTTGATGGCTGGGTACTGAGGGAGGCAGCCACAGTGCTTTGAAAAAAACCTCAGTCTAGGAGTTAGGAGATTCTAAACCCTATTCTCCCCCTGGCACACTGTCTGGGTTCAGTTTCCCTGTTAATACAGTAAGAGTTTGTCCCAGGTTTCTCTAAGGTCCCTTTAACTCAATGAATAGCAGATAGCCACCCACCTGAAGGGGACAGCCACTTGGAAGACATCACAGAACATGATCCCCTTTGCCTTTGCAGTCGGCTGAGGTCTAAGTGGAAAACTTCACCAAGCTCCTAATGGTTTCTCACATCCACTTTCTCTTCCTTCGGTCTTTCTCCTTCCCACAAGCAGAAGGCTCTTTTGGAAAACACAGATCTTATCTTGCCAGAGTCCTGCTTAAAACCCTTTAGTGGTTCTTCACTGCTCCTAAGGAAAAGTTCAAAATCCAGACTGAGGCATACAAGGTTATAGATAACCTGATCCCTGCACACCTCACTGTCCTCTCTGCCTCCTTTCACCAATCTCCAACCATACTACTCTTCTATCCATTTCCCCAACACACCAAATTCTTGCTTCAGTCTTCATACATGCTGTATGAAACTGTTCATACGTGCTGTTCCTTCAGCTTCCTTCACCACCCTTCTTGTCACCTGGTTAAGCCCTATTTGTTATTGAGGACTCAATGTGTTCTTTGAAACATTCTTCAACCCTTTGGACTCAAATTATGTGCCCCTCATGATCCTTTACATAATCCCCATGAGAGCAGGGAATTTGTCTGTCTTGTTACCACTTCATCCCAAGCGCATTATAATGCCCACCATAATAAGTAAATAAGTATTCAACAAATATTTTCTGAGTGAGTGCTCAATGACTGTTGGAAAGGAAGGATCCCTGGCTCAGTGCTTCCTAGCAGGCTACACTTTCTGAGTCTGAACAAAGAGGAGTAGGACTGACCCTGTGGCTCAACCCAGACTCATTCTCTGTCCCATAACTACTGGATCCTTTAGAGAAGTAAGATTTAGGGCACAATAACCCTTTAACAGGCTCTATGTTGAAACACTGGGAGAGCTGACAGGTCAAGCTCCTTGGATAGGATTGGAGGTCCATGAAAGCTCTTCTCTACAGAAAGTCCTTAAGCCAGCCCCATCTTGCAAGCCTCAAATTAACCTATTCCTCAGCTTCAAACTTGGAGGAGGGAGGTGTTAAGAAGTTGTGGGGTGCTGGGCTTGGCTGTCAACAATTTTCCTCCTTTTGGCCTCCTCTCATCTGAAACTGAGTTGGGAAGGAATTGAGGCTGATTCTGGGAGACTCTGTGAGTATGAATCTGAAAAGGAAGGGGGAGGCTGGGGTTAAAGCTGAAGGCAAAGCCGCTTAGGGAGGTTTAACCCCAACCGGACTTATAGCTGGAGTGGGGAGGGGAGATGTGGGACTGTATGAGCATGTGGCTGGATGTGGGTACACATGTTTCCTAGGCAAGAAGCCAGGAGCAAATGAGAGGGAGCCAGAGTCTGGGACTCAAACACATGAAGCCCCTCCCTTCAGAGAAGGTGGAGGACAGAGGCTTCTCAGAGCAGTGCCCTTGTTTAAAGAAGAGTGGCCTTGAGTTTGTCAACTAATGGGATCTTTCCAGGAAGAGTATTTGGGGGTTTCAGGAAATCCCCTGAGCCAGCCTCTTCCTCCCCAGGCTGTGCCTTCCTCACCTACTGCGCCCGGGACTCTGCTCTCAAGGCCCAGAGTGCACTGCACGAGCAGAAGACCCTGCCAGGGGTAAGTCCACCAGGTTTGGGGGGGTGGGGATCACCTCAGGCTGGGGACATGCCTTATGTGCATGCCAAAGCAGCATGTTGGGGCCAGGAACTGGCCAGGAACTGGGTTGGGGCCAGGAACTAGAAGCAGAGTCACTTTTCAGGGCTTACGTATGCCCTGAACAGCTATCAATTCTTGTTATATTTACTCTTCTGGCTCAAAGAAATGGGCTTAACACTTGGACCAAGTATTCCACCCCATCTTTTCAGAGAGGCATCAGTTTTGTGTGTTATGCTAGAATTTGTCCGCACTGGCTAAAATCATGGCTTAAAGTGTCATTTGTCACTGGTGTGAGAATATATGCAGATACATGAGGTAGAGACCCTGCTGAGCTGGTATCTTACTTTTTCCAGTTCTAGAGTCCTTAATAGCACTTCCCTCTGTCCTCTTCCTGTAATGTTTTTTTTGGGGTGCCTTGAGTCACCAAGATTACTTTCCCTCCTCTTCCCCAAACACTTGGCTGGATGTGGGTACACATGTTCCCTAGGCAAGAAGCCAGGAGCAAATGAGAGGGAGCCAGAGTCTGGGACTCAAACACATGAAGCCCCTCCCTTCAGAGAAGGTAGGAGACAGAGGCTTCTCAGAGCAGTGCCCTTGTTTAAAGAAGAGTGGCCTTGAGTTTGTCAACTAATGGGATCTTTCCAGGAAGAGTATTTGGAGGTTTCAGGAAGCCCCAAAGCTAAGAGGACCTGATTATATGAGCAGTTAGACCATTATATATCAATGGCACCTGATATGGCCTTAGCTAATGGCTAATCACTGGACCAAAGGCAAAGTAGGACCTACGGACCATGTGGCAGAAAGAAAGTGGTGATTGTTAGGAACTAGTGTGGGTTCACCAAGAGCAAACCATATAACAGAGCTTCATTTTCTCTTGTCAAAGGAATGATATGTCTACAAAAAGAGCACTATTCAAATGCCATGCCTGGGACTATATCCATTTTTAAGCCTCAGATTTAAGAGGGTCATTAGCCTATCAGAAAGAGACAAGGATGGGATGCGGAAATAAAATATATCATGGATGATGATTTGAAGAAATTGGAGATATTTGGCTGGAGAAGATAGGGTGTGGGGGCTTCTACAGGGAGGCATCATAACATAATGATTAAAAATATGACTTTTTGAGTCTCAACAGACCTAGATTTGAATTTCTGTTCTGTCATTTACCGGTTCTGTGTCTCATGATACATTACTTAGACTCTGGAGCTTCAATTTCCTCATCTATAAGGAGTGAGTTATACTAACACTTAGCTCACTGGGCTATTGTGAGGATTAACTGAGGTTAGCAAGTGCCTGGCACAGGGGAAGATCTCAGTAAATATTACTGGTAGGGTGAGGGTAACCGCCTTCAAATTCTGAAGAGGGATTTGGTTTTCTATGGGTGGCTCTAGAGGGCTGGACCAGGATCAGCGGGTATAGAGAACAGACACACTAATTTCAGCTCAGTATAAAGAAATCATTTCTCTGAATTGGAACTGTCCAGCAGTGGCACAAGCTTCACCTAGAGTTGATCAAGCTGTGAGTGGGTCAGGTCCTAGGACAAATCCCAGTAATTGAAGCAACTCAAGCCTCACTCTTGAAGACTCAGCATCCAGTAACACCAATGTATTACTGCTACCAAGCTTCTGTGTGCAGGCTCTGGAGTCAAACAGACATGGGTGTAGATCCAAGCCCTACCACTCACTAACTCTGTGACCTTGGGCAAGTCTTTACTTCTAAGCCTAAGCATCTTCATATGTAAAACTGAATTCATAGAATTGTTATAATAATTAAGTGAACTAACTCATGTAAAGTGCTTAACATAGTTCTTGGTAGACAGTAAGCACTCAGTACAGGTTACCTGGTGGCAGCGGCAGTAGTGACAGTAACAGCAGTGTTAGTAGGAGTAGGAGTAGAAGTTATTATTCATCCAACCATGGGAATGAGTGACTTCTGCTGCTAAAATTGAAAGTCACTGACACAAACTGTAACATTCCATGTGGGAAACAGCATGGGAAAGGTGCGTAGACAGAAGGAACAAGATGGGTGTGAAATGGGATTGGGAGTTTGGAGGAAGGCCTGGGTGAGCATGGGCCAGGCCAGAGAGAAGACCCACCAGAGAGCAGTGGCTGAAGAGGAAACTTTGGATTCCAGGGTGAGGGATTTGGACTTTATCCTGAAAGCAAATGGGAACACTGAAAAAATTAAGATGAACTTTGTGAGGGGGGAAAAAAAAACCTTCTTCAACCAGCCACAGGGCTCTACAAAGAGAGGACTTTATGAGGCTGAGGGCACCTGAGATAAGGGCTGTGGAGCTCTAGATTAGTGGGATAATTTCTGAAGGAGAAACGAGAAATAATAATAACTAGCATTTGTTGATACTAGACAGTGTTCCTAGAATTTTGCATTCTCAAAGTCACTTAATCCTCTGTGAAGAAGCTATTGTTATTGGCATTCCCACTTTACAGATGAGTCAAAGCAAACAAGTGACTTGTGCAAGGTTAGGTAGCTACTGGTAGGAAGATCTGGGAAGATCCAGGTAGTCTGACTCCAGAACTCACTCATTTAACCACTACACTATTATCTGGACCAAGCTGGTGGCAGACAGGGGTCCATGTTTCTGAAGGGGATGGTGACTGGATGCACCTGCCCTCTCCCACCCTTTCATCTGCAGGCTTCCAACATGGCCTGGCTTCGTCCCGTACTGCAGGTTTGGCTTTATTCACCGTCCTCAGCTTAACAAAGTGCAAATTAATATTTAATTATTCTCCTAATAGAAAATCGATGGCTCTGTTGGCCAGCCCAAGCAATGTCCGTGCCATCAATCTTTCCTCTGGGCCTGCCAGGGGCAGTAGCAGCTTTAGTCACCTGGCCTCAGTCCCACCAGCATGAAGGGAGGAGGGTGTCCAGCTCTCTGTAGGCACTGGGTCCTGGGCACAGCTGCCATCTACTGGAAAAGCAAGGAAAGACTTCAATTTGGGCTCCTACTAGAGACCAGAAGGATAGTCACTGTGGGAGCAGGAATGGTTGTCTCCCCAGAGAAAAATCCTGAACCCCTAGGAAAAATGTCATAGTATCTACTGGACTGGGACCTCACCATGACTCCCCTCCATGTGCCTCTGCTAATTTCTGTCACCTATCAAAACTGGGCTCCCTACTCAGGAGGACTTTCTTTAAACCTCAGTGGTCTGTCCCACCTTCTGTAGCTTCTTCTCTATAAAGCTGAAGCTACTTCTTGCAGCCTCATTTTAGGCTCCAGAATCCACCTAAAGAAGGTAAGGCCAACCTTATCCCAGAAGGTGCCCTCCTACTTGTCTCTATCCTTGCCCGTGACCACCTTTCCCTTGGACATCCATCCCTTCAAACACTGTGAAGGAGACAGACATAACAGTGCACTTGCTTTTGCAAGTTGTGCCCAGCATAAAACAGCTTGAGTGGAAAGGGCAAGTGGGGGCTAAAATCTAGCCATGCTCTATTGACCAAGCCATGCACATTATCACAGGGCTGTGTCAGCCCAGAGGGGGAGGCACATTTTTTTTTTCTAATTCATCCCATCGTTGGGGGAGTGCCTTTTTGTAACTCACACAAAGGCACTATATGTGCTAGCAGCCACCCAGTGAGTGAATTGGAGCCTTTGGCCTCAAGGAGCTTTTCCAGCCCAGAAATAACTCATTGCATCTCAGTGGGATTTACATCTAGGCACATAAAAGGGCATCAGAGTGGAGACAGAGGAGATGCTTCACAGTGGAGATGCTACCTGAGCCCAGTCATAACCATATTTCATCACATTTGAGGGTCTAGAAAACTAAAAGACAAGGCAACTTCTGGAATTCTAGGTACAGTGTGAAAACTGGCAGCAAAGATGTCCAATGGAGAAGGCCAAGGCTCCCTGTGAATGGAGTGTTGTGTATTTTGGGCAGCAAGGTAGGCAGGACCCACAAGTTTGGACTGCCAGTCTTAGGATCTCTGGCTTTATTGAGAGGCTTGAAATGGAGAACTGTGGATGGATTTTAGTAAGGAAAGAGTGAGGGGTTGGTTTCAAAAGCTCACTCCAGCTACAGTGTGATGGTTGAGTTGAAAGATGAAGCAATATTGGAGGCAGATTATCCTTTAGGACACTGTTGCTTGAGTGCAGCTGAATGATGGTGCTGACCTGGAGCTGGAGACAGGGCAGGAATGGGGAGGATAGGATAAACTTGAGAGTTGTTTAGGATATCCATATAGACTCGAGAACCAGTGGGACTTGGCAGTGGATTGAATTAGAAGAAGAGGTGAAGTAGAGCAAAGAGCTGAAAATGGTGTAGTTTGCTTTTCCTCTTCTTCACTTTTCCCTGCATCCATGACACCTCTCTTAGACCCACCAGTAATCCTGATAAATATTCTTCCCATGGTGGAAGTGGCTGAGGGCACAGGTGCTCAGTGTTAGGAATAGTTGGAATCAAGGCAGAAATGTCTGAAGAGGGCAATGCTGAGCCCAAAGTAGACCTTTTATGCAAGTCAAGCAGGGAGAAGGGGTAGAGCCTTGCCTTCCCTCCTGCTCATGGTGGTCAAAGTCCCAGGGCCTCATATGCCTCTGTGCTACCTCCAACCTTCCCCACTCCACTCCACTGCCTGCAATAGGTTGTTCTCTCCTCTTTCTGACATTATCTCCCTTGATTTTCCCTCCAGGCCTGGCCCTGAAGCAGATATGGGCCTGGACTCTACCTGGGAAACTCTCAAGGGAATAGGTGCTCAGCCAAGGGCAAGAGCTCACCTGAGGTCCCATGACAAATTCTTGGCCAAGGAGGCAATACCCTCTTTTCCTAAAAGGGGAACTGGGATTACCTTACCCCACTTCCACATCTCTCCCCTGACTGTGACAGGAACCAGGCAGAGTAGGGTTGCTTAGGCAGTTCATGTAGATAGCTCTCTTTCTCCTTCAGCCACACAGAGCATACCTAAATCCTAGGTGTCCTCCCTAACCATTTCCCAGTGGGGACCGAAGGAGAACCACCTCTCTCCAACTCTGTCCTCATCCTCTTGGGCTCCTCCTCCCCTGAGACTTCCCCTGCATCTCCAAACTCCCAAATTGCCAACATCCTCAACATTTAAGCCATAAACCTAAAAGTCAGCCAGTATTTCCTTCTCTCCCTCAGTTCCCACATCCAATAGAACTCTAGTCCAGCTAATCATCCTAAACATCTCTTGAATATGTCTATTTCCTTACGCCCTGGTTAAGGTCACCCTCACCCCTTACCTGTATTAGTGATCTTCCTATTTCTAATTTTTCCCTTTCCAATCTTTTCTCTGCACAGTGATAGCTCATGGGATCTTTCCCTACTTAATATCCTTCCCTGGATCCCTACTGCCTTTGAAGTACAACAAAGTCAAAATTCCTTGTTGTGATTTTCACAACCTGCCCCAACCCGGCCATTGGCTACCTTTCAGTTTTACACCCTTCCATTAAAAACAAACACAACACTGCAAGGTGGGATCATGATTTCCCCTTTTACTAATACTGAGACTCAAAGACCTTAAAGAAGTTGCCAGTAATGGAGTCGCAATTTAAACCCACATCTATATGACTCAGAATCAATCTGCTGTGCCCTGGCTACCTCCATGCCAGGTGCCTACCAGAATCCTTGCTCCTTTAGACTTGCAGCTCCCTTTCCAATCCCCTGCCATCTGGAGTGCTCAGGCTCCAGCTCTACCTCTCCCATTATCTCCATGTGGCCCAATGACCCCAGTCCTGCAAGGCCCGGGTCAAACTTTGCCTCCTCTGTGAAGCTTTCTCTGTGTCAACCTCTCCAGCTGGAGTCAGCCTCTCCCAGAGCACTGTACTTTGCACTCCTCCTAAGGCCCAGGTCACTCTGTGCCTCATTACTTGTGTTCATGTCTTAAGAATGGAGTTGAGCAGCACAACACAAAAACATGGGCTTCAGCATCAGATAGGCCTAGGGGCAAATCCCAGCTCAACCACTTACCCATTACGTGATCTTGAACAAGTGATTTAACCTCCCTAAGCCTCAACTTCCCCATCTGTACTATGGGGATAATGATATTACCTTGCAGAGAAGTTGGAAGGAATTTAGAGACAATATATGTAAAGTGTCCCAGAAAGGGCTTGGTGTATAGTGGGCTTTTAGGAAATGGTGGTGATTATCTTCCTCTCTAAAAACCATTGAGGACAGATTCCCCAAGGTTGTTGTCTCCTGTGAAGGGCCTAGCCTGGGGCTCTTCACAGATTTCAGGAAATGCCCGCATGGTGGAAAGCCCAGGTGCCCAGACTCTGAGGCTTGGACCCTGCCAGGTCTATGGGACATGTATATACCACCTAATGCCCACCCTCCATTAAAGAGTGGTGGAGTGGGGGAGGGGAAAGGGGTGTCCCCCAGAGCACTGATGAGCTCCATCTCTCCAGAAACCCAGCCGGGGAGGCAGCTGCCATGGAAACCACTGCTGTCACATGTGCTTGTCACTCTAGGTTCCAGAGAGAAATTCTCAGGATCTATTTAAGAACTAATAAAATAATGATGGTCTTGCTCACCCTCACTGCCCCCCCCACCCCAGGCTTCTTCCCCTCTTTCATTCTCCCCTACCACACTCCTCCCTGCCTTTCCTGCATCCCCTTCCTGACCCCTTATCCCTTCGTTTCCTTCCCATATCCACCAATATTTCTCTCTTTCCTTGCCCCTTTCTAGGTCTGTCTCTTTCTCTCATCGTTTCTGTCTTCCTGTGTCTCTTCATCTCTCCTTGTTTCTATGCTCTCCATGGCTCTGTCTCTTGGTCTCTCCTCCACAATCACAGGTGGCCATGCCCAGGGACGGTTCCCGTTCCTCCTGGTCCCTGGTCCCAGCCAATCCAGACCTGCCCAGCTCGCCCTGATCTGCTTGGATTGATCTGTCATCCCCTCTAGACTGCAGCCTGAGTCCTGTCGGTGTCTCGGCCCCCACCCTCAACCTGGTACACTGCAGGGGCTCCACCACCAGCGGGTGGGTGTGTCAGAGAGCATAAGAACCTGAGCCCTGGGTGGGAGGGGGATTGCACTGGTTCAGGCTTGGCCTGTTTTCCTTTCCTTTCCTTTCCTTTCCTTTCCTTTCCTTTCCTTTCCTTTTTTTTTTTTTTAGTAATCCCTCCCCACTCCCCCACCCCCAAATTTGATCCAAAGGAAATTGCTCAACTGTGACTGCCAGGGCGTTACCATGGTTACTGGGTAGCACTTGTGGCTATGGTAACAGGAAGCTGCCTGTTGTCTCGGCAACGAGCACATTGGTAGAGGATGGAATGGCCCTGATTGGTGCAGAAGCAGTGCATTTCCTGAAGGGAGGGGGTCAGATCATCACCTTCTCAGGCCAGATGGGCATCAGTACCCCTTCCTCCATGAACGGGAAGGCCGCTGTTCTTTCCTCCCGGCACTCAGCTGTCTGCCCCCAACATTAATTCCTCACTTCCTACGCACCCAGCTCTTGGCAGTTTACAAAGACCTTTTGCGTCCCCATTATCTCATGTGATCCCCACAACACCCATGAGAGGAAGGTGAGATGGGGATTCAATCATGAATTCTCTCAGGGTGGTTGGGGGATGGGACTGTGTGGGGGTGTATGTCGAAATCACCTAGGAGCTTTTACAAATTATACAGTCCCCTAACTTGAGAGTCTGCTATGGTTCCCAGGTGATTCTTATCTACCCTTGACTAGGGAACCCCTGAATTAGAAGGTGAAATTAGTTGCGGGGGGGGGGAGGGGGTAAAGGGAAGAGTCAAGCTGCTTTCCAGGTTTCTAGCTTGGATGACTGGAAGGATCAGGTCCGGGCAAAAAGATAAGCTCTGGTATGGGTGCGTTGAGTGGAAGATGCCAGTGGGACTTTTTAGTCAGGCTGTCCAGCAAACAGCTGGGTACATGGGTCTTAGGCTCAGGAGGGAGGTGTGGGCTGGGGATGCAGAGCTCTGAGTCAGCCCTGTGAGCATGGTAACTGAGGCTGTGGGTGTGAGTGAGACTCTCCAGGAAGAACAGGAACAGTGGGATGAGCAGGGCTGAAGATGGTGCCCTGGAGAATGCCAACATCCTCAAGGGAAGGGGGACCCAGGGAGGGAACTGAGAGGGTGACTGTAGGAACTTTGGTAATACAGAAGCTTGGGAAGGCTTCCCCCCATCTAACAAGCTGAATCTGAGAGAGGGTGGCTTTACTGAAGTCATACAACCATTAAATGGCGGAATCCAATTCCCAGCTTGTTTAATCTAAATGACATACAGAATTATATTCTCAGTTTTAGAACAAAACACAAATCTTCAGTCTTAATTCCACCTTCCCACCCAACTCCTCTCACTTAAAACCTTTAAGGAGGTCCAGGAGCCAGAGGGACAGGCGCACATAGTCCAGGCCCAGAGCCCAAAGCAGAATCTCTTTAACTACCACGGTCCATCCTGGCTTGCCACTGAGCTTCCTATCACCAACCCTTCAGATTTCAGCACTTTTTAAATTCCCCAGTTTAAGGAAGGAATCTTGGAGAAAATCTATAGCCCACCATGAGAGTGGTGGAGTGCAGGGTTCAAAGGAGCCAGGGCTTAGATCCTGAGGCATCCAGGGGAGGAGAAGCCGGGTGCCAGGATCAGGCAGTCATGCTGACTAGGTGTGTTGGTCCAATGTCTTTCAGATGAATCGTCCGATCCAAGTGAAGCCGGCTGCCAGTGAGGGTCGAGGAGGTAACTTCCCTATCTGACAAACCTCAGGGTATCACCCATGTAGGGGATGGTGGGTCTACTCCTCATGTCAGTCCTATCTATGGTTTGTTACTAGAGCTTCCTTGGGTTGGGGGAAAAGTGGGGCCCAGGTTGCTCGACACCAAAAACAGCTTAGCCTTCCCAGATCAGGCTGAGGAGAGAGGGGGTCCTAGAGTCCCCAGACCCAAAAGAAGCAGGAAGAGCCTAAGAAGATGCTGGAGATAGAGGAAGGGAGCTCTTGACACCTTGCCCTGGAAAGAGTTCATTCCTGTTTTTTTCAGATGGAATTTCCAGATTTGTTTGAAGAACCAGACTGGACTTATTCTCCTTTTGCATATCCTTCTGATCAGAGAGGACCCAGTCCACTCTGGATTGAGGCCACTCATTTCCTCACTGCAATTATCTGGTTACTTATGGCAAAAGATGAGTCTAGTAACACAGACTTTGCAAGCCATAGTAAGGAACTTGACTCTGCTGAGGACCATGGAAAGGCTTCAAAGGTTTTTTAGAAGCACTTTGGAAAGACCAGTGCTCCTTAAGAATAGGGGTGGGTAAAGAGTCTGTGCTTTTCTGACAACCAGCTACATTCCAGCCAGCTTCCATACTGGAAAAGTGATGCTAGCTTCTGGTGTCAGTTCTTTGGTGTTTTTCTCACCCTTTGGTCTTATATCATTCCAGGATATCTGCCAATAGCCCTGATGTCTGCTGACTCTCTCCCTTAGATAAGACTCTCTCCCTGTCTTATCCAAGATCAGTCATAGTGTTGTTAGATGGAAGAAGCTCCCCACGATCAGGGAGAGAATGGAACCCAATTGACAGGCATTTATTGACTCCAACTAATTCTCACACCGTCTCAGACTTCCTATTCACCATCTACACCTAAAGGGGGCTCTGGTAGCTTCTTCCACTGTAGAGTTCTTTCCTTCATGAAATAATTCCTTCATCTATTTAGATTATCTGACCTCTGGTCTGTGCTTCTCAATTTCAGATCAAGATGTTATCACCTCTACTTTGCCTTGAAGAGATATTTCCAAGTTTCCTCCTCCCCTTCACGTGTGTATCCTCCTTTTCCACCTCATTCTTTCCAGACAGGTTTTTTAGAAGTTCCAGCCTCCATACAGAATCTGTTCAGTTGTCCCAAGAATTTCTCCCTTTTGGGAAGCTCTGTTAGGCATCGAGACCATTGTTGGCCATTGTTGGCTATCTTCTAAGTCTTGTCCACAAACACTAGCTAGTCCCATAGCTTAGAGGCCAGTTGAGAGTAGCTGAATCAGCTAAGAAGCAGACATGTTGAGTTTATTCAACCATCCAGCCAACATCTTCTGAGTAACTTAACTCCATATTAGGAATAGAACTGTGAGCAAGACAGCCCTGGCATCTAGCTTCATTGAGTCTGAAGCTATGTGGGGATAGTGAACAAGGGGGTTACAATTCAGTGTGATCAGTGTCTTTCAAGTTCTGGAGGGATTGTGAGCACAATAGCAAGAGGCACCTTTCTTAGTCTGGGAGGTCAAGATGGGCTCCTTAGAGGTATTAATGTTCAAGCTGAGATCTCAAGGATAGACAAGAAGTAGTCAAATACAGAAAGGAGGTGAGAGAGGGCAAGTGTTTACGCAAAGGGAATAGCGTGCACAGAGTTCAGAACATGATGAAACTTGGAGTCTGGTTCAGGAACTAAGTTCACAATGCTGGGGGCACTCTTGCTGTTTAGAGTCCAATACAACTTGTTGGGATGAGGGCAGCTGTACAAAGGAGGCTTCTGATGATGCTTCTGCATGTCGTAGTCCATCTTTCCTCATCATCTGGGCCCCATTCGGTGGCATCAGCCTGAGTTTTATCATTTGCCTCCCCCTTTTGTACAGGTTTTTCAGGTGTCACATCACTGACAAATTCTGTGACCTGTGGCAGCCCACCTATACACCTGTTTAGATTCAGAGCAGCTCGAGAGAGCAGGATAAGCAAATCTAGTTGAAAAGAGGTCTGCCTGGCAGTGGAATTCATAATTTTAGTAGTTATGTGTTACACAGGTATTTCCTGACAAGTGATGTCTCTTAGCACACATATACTCCATATGCATTCATGAATAATCCTTGCAGGTTTAGATGACCCAATCTCTCAATTCCTTCCTGCTCCCACTCAGAGTCACCAAATGCTCCCTGCTACATTTTCAGGAGAGAGGAGGCATATGTACTGTCTTGCAGAACAGTTGGACCCTCACAATTACTATTTAACTACCAAACTGATCTGTGTTAGATAATCTTGTTACTAATTGAAGTGTGTTCCTTTCCTTCAATGTTATATACTGCTTCTAAAGTGAGTTCAGCTCTCTGCTGAATTGTAACACAAACTAATGCTTTAGAGACTCAACTCTTGAAATGGTATCAGAGTTTGATTTTTTGAAATGTAACATTTGACACCAATGTGGGACAGCTTGCCCTATTCAAGTCTGATCTCTGTGATCCTAAACATTCTATAAAAGTTCATTGCTTCGGGGGGGGGGGGGTTAAATTGGTGATGAGCATTAAGGAGGGCACATTTTGGGATGACCACATATGTAAGAGATGAATCACTGGGATCTACTTCTGAAGCCAAGACTACGCTGTATGTTAACTAACTTGAATTTAAATTAAAAAAATTATGGGGCGCCTGGGTGGCTCAGTTGGTTAAGGGGCCAACTTTGGCTCAGGTCATGATCTCGCAGTCTGTGAGTTCGAGCCCCGCGTTGGGCTCTGTGCTCACAGCTCAGAGCCTGGAGCCTATTTCAGATTCTGTGTCTCCCTGACTCTCTGATCCTCCCCCAGTCATGCTCTGTCTCTGTCTCAAAAATAAATAAATGTTAAAAAAAATTTAAAAAAATAATAAATTAGGGGCGCCTGGGTGGCTCAGTCGGTTAAGCAGCCGACTTCGGCTCAGGTCATGATCTCGTGGTCCGTGAGTTCGAGCCCCACATCGGGCTCTGTGCTGACAGCTCAGAGCCTGGAGCCTGTTTCAGATTCTGTGTCTCCCTCTCTCTGACCCTCCCCTGTTCATGCTCTGTCTCTCCCTGTCTCAAAAATAAATGAATGTTAAAAAAAAAATTTAATAAAAAAAATAAAAAATAAAAATAATAAATAATAAATTAAAAAATTATCTAAGAAAAACTTCAGAGTTAATGGTCACACCTGTCCTGATATATTTAAGCCTATAAGTTTGCATTTTTTATTCCCAAAATTAAATCCCTTAGTTTAGTTGATTAATAGTGATTTCTATATCTTTTAAGAATACTGATATCAATGCAGACATAATCTAGAGGGTATCAAAGCAAATAGTATAATCTTCCAAAATTCCACCGTTTTCTTCTGGAAGGAAGTGTTAGATTTTCCCCTCATAAAACAGGGATCACCAACTCAAATGCTACAGGAACCAGGTAGGTAACTTTAAATGGATGAGACTGTCATGACTGAATTACAATTTACATTTTAATTGTATTAAATATTGGCAACTAATTCGATTTTTAAAGTTTATTTATTTATTTTGAAAGAGAGTGAACGAACATTAGCAGGGGAGGGGCAGAGAGAGAGAGAGAGAGAGAGAGAGAAAGAGGGAGAGAGAGAATCCCAAGCAGGCTCCCTGTTGTCAGCGTGGAGCCTGGACCAGGGGCTTGATCTCACAAATTCTGAGATCATAACCTGAGCCAAAATCAAGAGTCAAACGCTTAACCAACTGAGCCACCCAGGCGTCCCAACTAATTCAATTTTTTTTCTTAAATTTTGTTTACGTTTATTTATTTTTGATAGACAGAGAGAGACAGAGCACTGGTGGGGGAGGGGAGAGGAAACCCAGAATCCAAAGCAGGCTCCAGGACAGAGCCCAATGCGGGGCTTGAACTCACAAACCTCAAGATCATGACCTGGGCGGAAGTCGGACACTTAGCCAACTGAGCTGCCCAGGTGCCCCACCAACTAATTCAATTTTTAAAAATTGGCCAGCACTGTGAGAACCCAGCCAAACCTGTTAGTTTTACTTCTTTTGCCCAAAGACTTCCATTTCTTCCCATCTGCATATAGGAGTAATCTATTGTGCACACGTGAGCTTTTTGATGAAAATAGTTACTTTACATTCTCCTTTGAATTTTGATGCCAGTGCAACTGCGTACTATTTCTATTTTTAATCAATAGACATGAGGTTTGTGGTTGAAGTAACCTATGTTTTAAACACACTATGTCGTAGTACTTTTAGAAGTTATTGGTAACATTTGTATGTTCAATGCTTACAATGCAGTAATAGTAGCAACACAACAGGATCTGCCTGATAGAAGGTGCTGGAGGCCCTCTTCTTCCATGATCATCCTCTGCAGCCTTGATGGTACTCAGAGTGTCAAATGGGCATCCAAGTCGTCATGGACTATGTTATAGGAGCCTTTGAATGTATCTCAGGCTTTTCCCATAACTTGTGCAGCTAAGTTCCGCGCAGTTTATGTACTCCGTACCCCATGCCTATATTTTACATCCTGTGGCGTCGAGTGGTACTCTTAAAGGAAAATGCACCTAATTTTCCAAAACAAAATAATATCCTAATTATACTTAAGGCACCCACTTGTATATAAAACAAACATAGTGCCAGAAAATTTTCTCCTTGGCATTTGGATTTGTTTGAATGTGAACATTAAAATGTGTGCCGGGGCAAAAATTCAAGGTTCGTGTGTTTCAAAATGTTAACTTCAAATTATATGAGGTCAGAGCTAGAGATCCCCAAACGCTTCATACAATGGTAACTAAATAAGTCTATTTTGTTTCCTATTTTTTGAGCTTTATTCAGACATTATTGACATACAACATATATAAGTTGAAGATATGCAATGTGATTATTTGATACAGGTATATATTGCAAAATGGTTACCACCATAAGGTTAGTTAACAGTTCCTAAGTCTATTTTATTTGCTGTTCAGCATAGAGACTGTAGTTTATTTTTTCTAACTTACATCATCTCTGCTATGGAGGCACAAAAAATAAGTTAAGTTGTAAGTACCAATCTTACAGGAAAAGTATTTTTTAGTCCTAAGGCAAAATCTTCAAAATCATTGAACTCTTGTATATTTTTTCATCTGTTTCAAATTTTATAACAAAATCAATAAATTCATAAAGCATAATAGTGATTACTTTGCTTGTCCCATTCTCCAACTTAGGTTTTTGTTTTTTTGTTTTTTTGTTTTTAACCTAGAAAATATTCATGTATCCAGGATGCCCGAGGTACAGATATAGGTTAAGTAATCAATCCATGCACTCTTTCCACTTTAGTTTTTTGAAACTTTGAAATCTTAAATGCGCTCTGAAGTAAGGCATCTCTTTTTTTAATCTTGAAGTTTGGTGAACTGAAAAGGCCAATGATCTGTTATCATATCAACCCTCCTATCACCATCCTATAATTAATTAAGTAATTTCTGCCTGTATTTGCACAGGTTTGTTTGGCTTTGGATTTGGAATACAAAATACTGTATATATAATTATCTAACTAGGTGGGCCACATTTTTCTCATTTTATCCAGGATTCTCTTTTATTCAGTGTTTTACAACTGAACTTTGAGTTAAAGTATTGAGCTAGAATGTTCAGAATTGCATAATACTGGGACATAGCCTCTGACCTAAGTCACATATACACCTTAGCAACAACTGTTCAGTTGGTCACCTGACACTCATATTTGTCTTTGATCCTTATACTTACTTAATTCTAAAAGGCATTCTTCCAGTGAAGACCTGACTGGATAAGATTCACAGTAGTGCTTAAGGCTACTCAAGTCGATGTTTCACTTCCTAAAAATTCTACCTCTGAAGGTAAAAGGAGGTGCTCTCCTTAAGCTTGACTCAGAACAGATCACCCAAAGCTGATTGTTAACACTTTTAGGTCATGGCAATGGCTGAACGGCGCTGACGAGCCCTTCAGGTATAGGTATACAGCCTGCAAAGGAAAATACAGTCTGGATCCTGAGATTCTTCTCTCTCAGAGGAACCTGGACTCTCAGGCTTGGTCTACCTTTCTACCTCACTGTGTGGTTCTTCTGGATCAGGATTAAGGGACAACAGAGTCTCTGTTCTTTCTTGGTCTATGTGCCTATTTTTCAGCCCTCCTTAGAGCCCTTCTTCATCTTTTTTCTTCCAAGATTTTATTCAAATTCAAGTTAGTTAACATATAGTGTATATTGGTTTCAGGAGTCGAATTTAGTGATTCATCACTTACATGGAATACCCAGTGCTCAACACAAGTGCCCTCGTTAATGTCCATCGCCCATCACCCATCTAGGCCATCCCCACCCCCCCACCTCCCTCCATCAACCCTCAGGGTTTTTAAAAATTTTTTTAATGTTTATTTATTTTTGACAGAGAGAGAGAGAGAGAGAGAGAGAGAGAGAGCATGAATGGGGGAGGGGCAGAGAGAGAGGGAGGCACAGAACCCGAAGCAGGCTCCAGGCTCTGAGCTGTGAGCACAGAGCCCGACGCGGGGCTCGAACTCACAGACCATGAGATCATGACCTGAGCCGAAGTTGGTGGCTCAACCAACTGAGCCACCCAGGCGCCTCTCCCTCAGTTTGTTCTCTGTAGCTAGGAGTCCCTTGTGGTTTGCGTCCCTCTCTTTTTTTATCTTATTTTATTTTCCCAGCCCCTTCTTCATTTTAAAAAATTATAGTAAAATAGACATAACATAAACTTTACCACCTTTACCACTTTTATATTCACCTTTACAATTTTTAAGTGTACAGTTCACTTGTATTAAGTATATTCACATTGTTGTGCAACCCATCTCCAGAATTTCTTCATCTTATAAAACCCCAAATCTGTACCCATTAAGTAACTCCCTCCAGCCCCTGTAACCATCCTCTACTTTCTGTTTCTATGAATTTGACTTCTCTAGATATCTCATTTAACTGAAATCATACAGTATTTGTCTTTTTGTGGCTGGCCTATTTCACTTAGCATCATGTCTTCAAGGTTCATCCATGTTGTAGCATATGTCAGATTTCCCTTCCTTTCAAAGGCTGAATAATATTCCATTGTGTGTGTGTGTGTGTATGTGTGTGTGTGTGTACATATATACATGTATATACACCACACTTTCTTTATCCATTCATTGGCTGATAGATATTTGGGTTGCTTCCATGTTTAGCTCTTGTGGTAATGCTACTATGAACATAAGTGTACAAATATCTCTCTGAGACTTGGTTTTCAATTCTTTTTGATATAACACTCAAAACTGGTATTGCTGGATCATATGGTAATCCTATTTTAAATTTTGGGTGGAGCTGCCACACTGTTTTCCACAGTGGCTATACCATTTTACATTCCTACCAACAGTGCACAAAGTCCCCAGTTTCAATTTCTCCACATTCTTTCCAACACTTGCTATTTTTTCCTTCTTCTCCTCCCACTCCTCCTCCCCCCCCCCCTTATTCTTATCCTTTTCTCCTTCCTCTCCTCCTCCACCTTCTCCTTCTTCTCCTAGGAACACCTGGGTGGCTCACTCGCTTAAGCAGTTAAGTGGCTGACTCTTGATATGGGCTCAGGTTGTGATCTCTGGGTTGTGGGATTGAGCCCTGCATAGGGCCCCCCGCTGAGCAGAGTCTGCTTGGGATTCTCTCTCTCTCTCTGCCCCTCCTCCACTTGTGCGTGCTCTCTCAAAATTAATTAATTAATTTAAAAAAATCAAACAACCCTCTCCCCAAAACTAGTCATCCTAATAGGTGTAAGGTGATATGGTTTATGGCTTTTTTACTTCTTTAAGGATTTACAGTTGTGTTGAGCATTTTTGTATATGCTCACTGGCCATTTGTGTACCTTCTTTGGAGAAAAGCTTATTTAAGCCCTTTGCTCACTTTTTTAAAAAGTTTATTTATTTTTGAGAGAGCGAGAGAGAGAGAGAGAGAGAAACAGAGCGTGAGTGGGGGAGGGGCAGAGAGACACAGACTCTGAAGCAGGCTCCAGGCTCCAAGCTGCCAGCACAGAGCCTGACACAGGCCCGAACCCACAAACCGCAAGATCATGACCTGAGCCAAATTCAGACGCTGAGCTGTCAGCACAGAGCCCACATGGGACTCAAACTCATGACCCAAACCGAAGTCGGACGCCCAACCAACTGAGCCCCTTTGCTCACTTTTTAATAGGATCATTTGTTTTTTGTTGTTGTTGAGTTGTAGGAGCTCTTATTCTGGATATTAACCCCTTATCAGATATATGACTTGCAAATATTTTCTCCTACTCTGTAGCTCTGAGTGTGTACTTTGATGTACAGAAGTTTTTAATTCTGATGTGGTTCAGTTTATGTATTCTTACTTTTGTTGCCTGTGTGTGTGGTGTCATATCTAAGAAATCATTGCCAAATGCAAGGTCATGAAGCTTTTCCCCTGACTTCTTCTAACAGTGTCATACTTTTAGCACTCATGCTTAGGTCTTTGATTCATTTTCAGTTAATTTTTGTATACGGTGAAAGTAAGGGTCCAATGTCATTCTTTTGCATGTATATATCCACTTTTCTCAACACTATTTGTTGAAAAGACTGGCACTCTTGTCAAAAATCATTTGACCATATATGTGAGGGCTTATTTCTGGCCTCTATTCTATTCCATTGGTCTGCGTGTCTTTATGCCAGTGTCACACTGCTTGATTACTGTAGCTTTGTAATAAGTTTGAAATCAGAAAGTGTGAGATCTCAAACTTGCTTCTTTTTTGAGATTGTCTTGACTGTTCAAGGTTTCTCGAGATTTCATATGAATTTTAGGATGGATTTCTCTATTTCTGCAAAAAATACCATTGGTACTTTAATAGAAATTACATTAAATCTGCAGATCTCTTTGGGTAGTGGTGACATCTAGCAGTATTAAGTCTTTCAATCCATGAACACAAGATGTCTTCCATTTATTTGTGTCTTCTTAAATTTTTCAGCAATATTTTGTAGTTTTCAGGAGACAAGTCTTTTTCCTCCCTGTTTAAGTTTATTCCTAAGTATTTTATTCTTTTTTTTATTTTTATTTTTTTTTAATTTGTTTTTCAACGTTTTTTATTTATTTTTGGGACAGAGAGAGACAGAGCATGAACGGGGGAAGGGCAGAGAGAGAGGGAGACACCGAATCAGAAACAGGCTCCAGGCTCTGAGCCATCAGCCCAGAGCCTGACGCGGGGCTCGAACTCACGGACCGCGAGATTGTGACCTGGCTGAAGTCGGACGCTTAACCGACTGCGCCACCCAGGCGCCCCAGTATTTTATTCTTTTTGATGCTACTATAAATGGAACTGTTTTCTTAATTTTCTTTTTGGATTGTTCGTTGCTAGTGTATAAAAACACAACTGATTCTGTGTTGATTTTGTATTCTGCAAATTGCTGAATTTGTTTATTAGTTCTAACATTTGTTTTGTGGAATTAAAACTCTTCTTGATGTTTATAAGGTTGGACCAGAAGACTCTGGTTTACCCTGGGTATTTCCTTCACTGACTATCCCAGGCTTTCTTGGCTCCTTATGCTGGAGTCATCACTAAGAACATCAGGGGAGAGAGGCTATGCTCCAAATGCTGCCACCAGCAAGACCCCTGGGGTTGGAATTTGGACTGAAAGATGGACCAGTATTTTAAAGATATATTTGGTGGTTTAATATATATTTTAAGATATATTTGGTGGTTTAATGCTGTACCTTGTTCCTACACAGTCCCTACAATCATGACATCCCACCAACAGGAAGGTGAGTGGGTGTGAGAGGCCTAGAAGCCAGAAGCTTGGGCCCTTGAGGAATTCCTCTGGGCCAACTTGAGGCAGAGCCTCCTTTCTTGAACAGCATCTTGGTGCCTTTCTTGAGGAAGAGGGAGTGGACTGACTCTGACTCTGGGTTCTCAAAGCCCATCACTTGCTGCATTAGAATCCCTGACCTGTATAGCCAGCTACACAAGGCAGCTTTAAGGAGAAGGGCCTCTGGGCCCAAACAACTTGATCTGGGTTCAAAAAAGCATTTGATAGAAGACCAAGGAGTACACCTTAGTTGACAACAAGAGAATGTGGTAATGCTATTCAACTGTGTGTCTATTTAATTCTGTCTCAACTTCACACTAATGCTATCTTCCAATTCCTTCCACTCTGGGAAGGTTGAGCCTCCTTCCTTGATATTCCCATCTTGCTGGGGCCCCACCCACTGCCCATGGGATGATTTTATCCAGACATTTCTGACCCACGTCTTATAGAACCCTCGCTTTCCTAAACTGATAGAGTTTGAACTAGAGGAAATTGAATTACCTGGGCTAACTCCCACCACCATCTCTCTCTGGGGGCACTAATCAGCCCTCAGAACCTTCAGGGCTGTGTATTTTGGGCTACTCTTAGGAGGTCTAGCCTGTACTTCTCTTTGGCAGGTCCCTGAGAAACTTATCCCACCATTTCAAGATCACCTGAAACTCATGGTCATTGTGACCTAGATCATCCTCCTGTCAAACATCATCAGGCTCCCCGTAAAGTGGTAAAGGGAATACCAGGATTCAAAGTGACACCTGTGAAACAGCCCAGCCTGTACACCAGCTTCATTTCAATTTCAAATTCTGTAGAGCCCAGTAGGCCAGAACCATAGGGTCAGTGTCCTCTCGTGGAAATTGAAATTCTTGACTTGGCACTGGAAAAGAAGGATCAGAGAATTTCATGGTCTGTGTCATGAGCTTGAACTGACCACCATCAGCAGAATAGAGCAACGAGAGGAAGAGCAGATAAAGGATCAGGCCACTGTCTACACAATCTTGTTTATTGTCTTGGGAGCTCCATCTCAGCCTTGACTTTTCTCTTCCTACCTAGGGCTACCTGGATGCTGGTCCATGTGGTATAACATCTTACCTAGGTGCCATCACCATCTTGTAGGCCCTACCCAATGATGCAGCTGCACTACAAATTAGGGCATCATGAAGCCCTCTTTAAGCCTTGGGACTCGAGGTCGTAGGATCTTCTCTAAGCGCCCCCTGGACTTCTGACAGACATATGGGCATACTTTAGTATCATAGCTCAGAACAATGACACAGTTTTCTGGGGTGTGATTCCCTGAGCAAACAGGGCCTGTCTTCCGACATCAAGGCAAAGCCACCAGCAGACTGATCAAGCAATTCGTGAAAGACCTTTTCTGGTCTTCTTGGTTTCCTGGAAAGGATGATCTCAGATCCCTCTTCATACACCGTATGTTTGTTATCTTTTAGGTCAGTGGTTTTTAAAGGACTTTCCTTGGAGTCCCATTTAGGGGGTTCTAGAAGATGAAGCAAGAGGAACTTCAGCCCCCCCATCCCCACCCCCACTTTTTTGGTTTCAGTCAGAGCAGTTGTCTCTTACATTTTGAGCTTCATCCTAATGTTTTTGTTAGAACAGCATATTCCACAGCTTTTTCTAAAAGAAAAAAAAGAAAGAAACCAGTGATCTGTTCCAAAAGCACTCTTCTGTGGCTAACACTCCCAGAAGTGAAGCACACTCATCAGATTGTACTCTCACCACAGAAGGCCAGCGCTTCCTCTAGGATTCCAGCCACAGTACACTGTATATCCCTTCCCCCTTGGGATCAATGGGCAGCAACCCTCTGAAAAGGGGGCAGGATTCTGCTGAAACATGCTCTGCCTGTCCCATGTAAACCACAGCCCCCACCCTCCACACAGACACAGAATTGATAGACCCCTTAGACTCCCAGGACAGCCTAGGCTGAACCCCATACCATCCAGGTAAAATGTGGACACACAGATAACCCTGCTGGAGATTCACTCCACTGCTAACTTCAGGGAGTCTATTCTTCCTTTTCATTGCCACCCAGGCTTCAGTCTATGACTCTCACCAGCATTGTCTCCCTTGCACTCAGGACCCAGGGATCCCCAGTGGCCTAGCCAAACTTGTCAAGGAGTAAAGGAGTGTGGGATGGGTTTTCTTGGGCTCTAGGATCTGAAGGTGAAGCCTGAAGGCAGAATCTCACCCATTCCTTCGCTGTCAATGTATGTTGCCTACATGAAGCCGCATCCTATTGCAGAGATTTTTGTTGGTGCAGAAAGGACAGGGCTTTGACAGTAGGCCCTGTGGGCTGGGCCCCTCTACCCTGGGCTCCTGGACGGTGCTGCTGAGACCTGACTTGCTAGATGTGCAGATGAGCCCTGGTTTCCAGCCCCAGCTCCAAGGAACACACGCAAAGTTTGCAGTCCCTTTCCTGGCATCTCTACTCCCAGAGGAAGAGTGAAGACAGGGAGGGATATGACTTGTTCTCAGGTGGCCATCCAAGTTCTACAGGCAGAAAGAACTGTTCTTCTTAGCATGGACACCTGAGGAAGGATCAGGGCAAGAGAATCAGGGAAGGCAGAAAGGAGGCAATGGGGCTCAATGAGGGCCTTGGAAGCTCAACGAGGGAATAAGTTGGTTGAGCTGGGAGTTAAGGAAAGGGTCAAGGGTTTGGCAAGTGTAGGGGGGAAATGCTAATGTTGGAGACTCAGGAACCCAAGCTTCCTGCTCTCTTTCAACCTTTGGGCACCCGAGTTGAG
Organism: Acinonyx jubatus; assembly: GCF_027475565.1. Classification (NCBI taxonomy): domain Eukaryota; kingdom Metazoa; phylum Chordata; class Mammalia; order Carnivora; family Felidae; genus Acinonyx; species Acinonyx jubatus. The sequence goes on from NC_069386.1 coordinate 32,922,613, forward strand.
TTTGGTGCCAGACTTGGAGATTCATCATTCCAGTGTTCAATATCTGGGGATGAGGTAGTACAATGAGACAAAGGCTTTCTGTGCTGTTTTTGTTTTGTTTTGTTTTTTGTTTTTTGCCCAGAACCCTCCCTGGTTTGCACAGGAAGGGGCATTGATAGCACTGCCATCAGGCTGACTAGCAAAGGTGAACTTCTCTTCTCCGAATCCAGTCTGAATACAAAGGCCTTCTTTGAGGATCCCCTCCCTGAATAAGGCTGAAATGGTCCAAAATAGCCTTTCTTGGACTCTAACAACAGAAAGGCCAAACATATAAAAGATGTATATAGGGCTCTACCAAACCAAAGAGATCAACCAAATCACTTTCCACAAGAGCAGCAAGCAGTCTTTCTTGTTTTTTCTCACGACGTGAGTTTTCATGGTGTATTTGGGTTAAGTTCTTTTCCTCTAGATCTGTCTATAGATCATCCTTCCCCTCAAAGAAACCCAACCTTGTAGCCCCAGGGCATTCTCACTCCCTATACCTCTTCCCAGTGCTGGGCCCTGGTGAACTACCTTCTTAAACTCCTCTGGCTACTCTGGGGAGTCCAAGAGGACTTAGGGTCTCCAGGTCACTCCTGGATTTGTCCCCAGAGGACCGAAAGCTGTTTGTGGGAATGCTGGGGAAGCAGCAGGGTGAGGAGGACGTCAGGCGCCTGTTCCAGCCCTTTGGCCATATCGAGGAGTGCACCGTCTTGCGGAGCCCTGATGGTACCAGTAAAGGTGACTTGAGCTGACCCTGGGATTTCCTGCCTCATTCTGGGCCGCATGACCCTTTGGCCCCTGTGGCCTGAGCCACCAATCCTTCTATTCTGCCCCAGGCTGTGCCTTTGTGAAGTTCGGGAGTCAGGGGGAAGCTCAGGCAGCTATCCAGAGTCTGCATGGCAGCCGGACCATGGCGGTGAGGGCGGGCACCCGGGGCCCTGGGTGAGGCCAGTGGGGGTGGGGACGGGCTTCTCCCCACATGCGATCGGTGCCCCCAACAAAAGGCCTAATGGGCAAAGCGCTTGGCCTAGGGCCGGGGCTGGGGTCTGGACTGGTCACGGCGGCCTCCCCTGCCCTACCCAGGGAGCCTCGTCCAGCCTCGTGGTCAAGCTGGCGGACACGGACAGGGAGCGCGCGCTGCGGCGGATGCAGCAGATGGCGGGCCAGCTGGGCGCCTTCCACCCGGCACCGCTGCCTCTGGGGGCGTGTGGAGCCTACACCACCGCGGTATGTGCCTAGCCCCGGAGGTCACGGAAGGGCGGGTGGGCGGCTGGACCAGGCTGGAGGTCGGGAGCCAGGGCAGCTGCCCGCCGCTGGGTCCTCCACACCCGCCCTTCTTCCCTCCCAAAGATCCTGCAGCACCAGGCGGCCCTGCTGGCGGCGGCACAGGGCCCGGGCCTAGGCCCCGTGGCCGCAGTGGCGGCCCAGATGCAGCACGTGGCGGCCTTCAGCCTGGTAGCCGCGCCGCTGTTGCCCGCGGCAGGTACTGCGCGCAGGGGCGGGGCGGAGGCTGGGATCCGGCCCCGCAGGGCTGTGGCCTGACTCTCCGACCTCCTCGCCTCCAGCAGCCAGTTCCCCGCCGGGCGGCGGCCCTGGCTCGCTTCCCGGTCTGCCAGCACCCATCGGGGTTAATGGATTCGGCCCCCTGACTCCCCAGACCAACGGGCAGCCGGGCTCTGACACTCTCTACAATAACGGGCTCTCCCCTTACCCAGGTGGGCCCTCCGCTCCGCCCAAATCTCCCGGAAAAGGAGTGGGGTGCGGGGAGCCGGGGGTAGGGGGGAGCAACCGCCCTGGGAAGGGACTCCTCCTTCCCTGCTGCCTATCACAACATCCCTCCACCTCCCCACCCGCCCACCTTCACCGTGGGCCTCGCGCCCCTCTCTCCCCAGCCCAGAGCCCTGGCGTGGCTGACCCCCTGCAGCAGGCCTACGCTGGGATGCACCACTACGCAGGTTTCACTTGGCGCTACGCGGCCTGGGGGGGTTTGAAGGGCCCCAGAAAGGAATAGGGAAACTTGGGGAGGGGGAGGGCGGGGGGGGGGAGGCTCTCTCCTGAGGAGTCAACCCTCCCATCCCCCCATCCCTGGGCCCAGAACAACCCCTCTAGGGGTAGGGTTACCTGAACTGGGCTGAATTGGTCAAAGATGGCCAGGCAGATGGGGCCATGCTTGGGGGATGGCTTCTGGGGGTCACTGCCCACTCCCACTTCTGTCTCCAGCAGCCTATCCATCGGCTTATGCCCCAGTGAGCACAGCTTTTCCCCAGCAGTCTTCAGCCCTGCCCCAGCAGCAAAGAGAAGGTGAGAGACAGGGGGCTGGAGATCAGGGTGCGGTGGGGCTGGACTCAGGGTCCCTCCCCTGAACCAGCGTGCTGCTGTTCCTGCAGGCCCCGAAGGCTGTAACCTCTTCATCTATCACCTGCCTCAGGAGTTTGGTGATGCAGAACTCATACAAACATTCCTGCCCTTTGGAGCTGTTGTCTCTGCCAAAGTCTTTGTGGACCGAGCCACCAACCAGAGCAAATGTTTCGGTGAGCTGAGCCCCATCCATGGGCGTCTCCCACTCATAACTTCGAGATTCAGTGCAGACCCTAGGCTTATCCCTCCATAAGTCAATGACTCCCAGAGAATCATATGGCACAAAAGCAGGCTCACATACCAGTAAGCCTCACAGTAGTAAGCTCAGACCAGAACAAGGCCATTTCAAGTTCACCTGAGAAAGTCAGGTGTCTGGAAGATGTTCGACCAGGTCAGGCTTTAGAGTCTAGCAGGGCAGGAAGAATATAGTCTGGGGCCAGAGATCCCCTCCAGCCCCAGCTACAGTTTAGAGGACTAGAATGGGAGCGGTAGAGGCAGAGAATTAACCCATGTCAGGGAAAGACAAGGAAACCCCCCAAGCCGCACACTCCCCATTGCCAACACACTCAGAATTTCTTCCTGTCCTTCCAAGAATTATACCTTTAGGAAACTTAGGCCACTTGCCTATGTAAGTATGAGTGTGTATCCATGTGTGCATAAGCACATGCAAACAATGGAGGGTGGGGGGTATATGTTTTGATGGGACTGGCCGGAGGGGACAGGGACAGACGGGGCTTGTCAGAGAGAAGGGACCCTGCCAGGCAGAGTTCCCAGCTGACCTCTCTGCCCACGCCCCCGCTCCCGCTCCCCAGGGTTTGTTAGCTTTGACAATCCAACCAGTGCCCAGACAGCTATTCAGGCCATGAATGGCTTTCAAATTGGCATGAAGAGGCTCAAAGTCCAGCTAAAGAGGCCCAAGGATGCCAATCGGCCTTACTGATCTTCTCTCACTGACCAGCCACAGAAAGGTGAGTCCTTGGTGGACCCCAGGCAGATGGGGCCTGAGTGATGGAGGCCCTGTCCGCTTTGATGTTCCTTTTGAGATGTCAGGAGCACCCACCTCTGAAAGAGTCTGGGAGAGAAGAGCCAGAAGCGAAGGAGGAATCCTCAGCTGGAGACTTTGATGTTTCTCCAAGGATGGAGATGAATTAGACAACTTCCTGTTTCCATAATCTGGGAGAGACAGTTATGGCAAGATCTAACCATTAGATTAGTAGAACTACCATTAGTAGTTCTACTGCAGGGAGAGCCACAGGGGGCCATGGGAGTAGAGAAGTTGTATGCGGGGAGGGCAGGGCAGGTGGAGGATGAGACTAGAAAAGTTGTGAAGGGTCACAAGTTTGGACACTGGGGAGTTAAGCAAAGAAGGGATAAGATGCAGGAGAGTGGGATAATGGCAGAGAACATGGAGATGAGGAGAGAAGCAGATAAGCTAAAGAAGCAGGATCCACAGGGCCTGGTGGGTGATGGGGAGAGAGATGACAAGCCCCTTAGGTTTCTGGCAGGGCCAGCTGCCTGCGCCTTCCAGAGACTTGCTGTCTCAGAAGGTCCATGTGGCCCTGCCTCACTTGCGCTATCCCAGGGAGCTCTTTGGAGAGGGTGTGGGGCTGGAGTCATCTTCCCAGGAGGATCCAAGGGCACTTCAGTGGATCAGGTTGCTGCCTTGAGCCTGGGGCAGCTCTACCCCTGGGAAAAGAGGTCCACTCACTCACCTGAGACGTCACTGCTGGGGCAGGCGGCTCCCTCCTGTCTTGCCCTCCAGAGTGATTTTTGCCTCTTTATATTTTCTTTTTCCTCTCTCCTTATCAACCAATACCCAACAACAGAAACTGAAGAGTGAGAAGAAAGGAAAGGAAAAGCACAGAAATGCTTGAGCAGCCCTTCCCGAAGGAGCAGCCATGAATGGAGGTGGATCGGACCCAAGGCTGGCGCCTGGGGCTCAGGCCACGTTAAGGATTGTTTTCATCAAGTGGGTTGTCCTGTGCCTGTGGCATAGAGTGCAGGCTGGCAAGGCAGCTGGGGCTGGCTGAGGATTGACTGTCTAGGGGAACCAGCAGAGGGCCTTGGGGGTGCCAAGGGCTTCTCCGCAAGGGAAGCCCAGATTTACTTCTTTCAAAATCATATCATTCCTTAGAGTTTAGGGACCAAAGGACTATTGCTTTTTTTTAAAGAATATATATATCTATATAAATTAAAACAAAGAAACAAAAAAAAACAAAAACAAAAACAAAACAAAAGAAAAAAACACAAGAGAAACAAAAAGACAGTATAGAGTCTCATACAAGCTGCCTTTAAATATCCCTAGGAGACAGGGTGAAGGAGACCCTTGAAAGCCTCAGCCCAGGCAGAGGGAGGCTGTGGAAAGATTGTTCTGTGTCTCATTCCCTCTTAAATTGTCCCCCCCCCCCCACCTTGCCTTTTTAAAATAATCAAGGACTTAAGGTCTAGCTCCCATGCAGGTAACAAAAAGAGTTATAGAAGCAGGGAACCCATAATCCCCAAACTCAGAGAGCATCTCTGAAGAGCTCCAGGAGGAGCTCTGGCCTGTCCTGGCCTTTGCCACCCTGAGAGGCCCTCTAGCCAGCAGGAGTGTCTTTCTTGAAGGCCTTTCCTGTGGAACCACTGCTTCCCCAGACAGGAAGAGAGGGAGTTTTAACCACCCCAGCCTTTCCCTTCCCCATCCAGATAGACAGAGGCCCTGCCTTTGGCTGAGCCGAGACACCTCCTGTTTCCCCTCACCTTAAGTCAGCCCCAGTGTCCCCTTGTTCCAGGCCACCTTCTGTCTCCAAGTCTATGTTTGCCCACCTGTAAAGTAGATTCAGGATATATGTAGAGGGCTGTGACAACAGACTTGGAAGGTTTGCTACTGTATATACTGCCATTGAGAAGGGGATAATTTTCAATATGTAGAAGCTTCAGAATTTAGAGGTCCCTCTTTACCCAGGACCTGGGAGGGAAGTAGATGTTTTGCCAAAATACTTCTTCATTCCTTTAAAAAGTACATCTTTCCTATGCAAGAGTGTCTCACATGTGCTTATCCAAGGTGCTTCTAGATGGTGAGCAGTGTTCAGCTTAGAAGTGGTGTGTGCTCTGTCTGTCTGTCTTTGTCTATCTGTTGTATTCAGTGGGTGCCATATAAAGCTGATCAACGGTGGTGCTTTCTGCCTGCTTCTGTGAGATGGGCAAAAGATTCAGCCTAGAACACCATGACTCACCTTGCCTTGGTCAGCCTGTCCTGGGCCTGCAGGGCCTTGCACATATTTTTCCCAGGAGGATCATTTCCCCTCCACCTCATAGACATGGGACAAACTGGTCTGGGGCCCCAGCCGTGTGGTGGGCCCTCTGATCCCCAGATGTGGCTGAGGCTGGAGGCCTCTGATCTGATATTACATCAGACAGGAAAGGGTGTGGGGGGGGGTGGGGGTTGGAGGGTTCCTCCTTCATAACAGAATCTAAGAAAACTTGTTCCCACCTGGTCCTCTGTCTTTGACTCATTTTTGGAGTGAATGGGATGAATAACAGATATGGTAATAACATTACCAGGTAAGGTGCAGTGTATATTAACAAATAATTTCCCATTGGGAGAGGAACCAGTGTTGAGGGCATCGCTACACGAGCACAACGCTGACACATAGACTGATCACCCTGGACAGAGGTGGACATATAGAGCACCTGCACCTTCAAACAGATATTCAAATGGCGGCATGGATGCCCTTCCGTGCTAGGGGCTAAGCACTGTGCTAGGAGCTAGGGCTCAGGCATGTTATAAGTGCTCAGAGCTAGTGGGAAAGACAGGACACACAGGGTGTGTAATCACAAGCAGTAGAGTATGTGATTCAGGAAGGGGGAGGTCAGTAGAGTATTGATGGGGAAGGGAGGTCAGAGAAAGGTTTCCTAAAGGACATGAGGGAGAGAAGGGTCTTCAAGGATGCATTGACATTTGAACAAAGCTGTTAGGACAGCTGCTTCTTTTTGATAAATTATTTTTATTACCAAGAAACAATAATGATTACCATGTATTCGGTGCCCATTATGTGGCAGACAGTGGGCACCAAGACAAGAGCCTTTTCTCATTCCTATCTCTGTCCTGAACCTTAACTCACTACAGAGTCACATCAAGACGCTTGGACCAAAATGGCACTTAAACTATCTTGCTTCATGGTTAAGAACTAGCAGATCATGTGCCAACGCTGCAGAGGTCCGGCAGGGGTTGGCAAACTGTGGCCTGTGAATAAATCTGGCCTGCAACCTGCCTTTGTATGGCCACAAACTAGTAAGAGTTTTACATTTTTTAAAGGGTTGTAAAAATAAAACAAAAAATGAATATGAGACAGAGACCATATATGCCCCATAAAGCCTAAAATATCTATCTGGTCCTTTAGACAACAAGTTTGCTGACCCCTATTAGATCACGGAAGACTTGTACAATATCCAATGAGTTTGAACAACATGGTGTTTGTGTCTCTGTTGTGTGTGCATGTATTAGTCTGGACTCTTCCAGTTGCGAGTGTCAAAACCCCCATTCAAACCTCAAACAATTGATAAACCAAAGGATGCATTTGCCTTCATGCATGACTAGATCTAAGGGGTTCAATTGATGATGTCTCCATCTCTTGGCTTTGCTTCCCTTTATATGTTGGCCTCACTAGTTCTAACTCAAATGTCCTAGGGAGGACTTTGGCCAGAATGGACATGTGCCTGCCTCTAGGGTGGAAGAATAGGCCACCATAAGTGATAGCCTCACCAGGATTATGTGGCAGAGAGAAATGGGTGCCCAAAGGAAGGAATGATGGGCAGATAAACAATATGCATCCACTATATTCCACCCCTTTCGTGCTCAGCATCCACCTACATTTTTCTTGACAAACATAATTTAAAAAATGTGCCTGCCCCACAATGAAACAATCCTGGGCCCAACAAAAATGGGAGACAAAACAGAATCATGTCCAATTGCTTTACCGAACCCTCAGTCCAGTGTCCCTTTGTGATGTGCAATTCTTGATCAGGTCTGGATGTCACTTATGATTTTTCAAACTATGGCTAAAAGACCAATTTAGCTTCTAGTGCATAGCCAATATGAAATGGGAGAGGGAGGGGCACCTGGGTGGCTCAGTTGGTTAAGCATCATGACTCGAGTCATGACTTCAGCTCAGGTCATGATCTCTTGGTTCGTGAGTTCAAGCCCTGCATTGGGCTCTTTGCTGTCAGTGCAGAGCCCACTTCGAAAACTCTGTCCCCCTCTCTCGGCCCCTTCCCCCATGCTCTCTCTCAAAAATAAATAAACATTTATTTAAAAAAGAAATGGGAGAGGGAAAGAGGATAACTTTTTTTTTTTTTTTTTTTTAAGAAAGAAAGGAAAACTTCCATCTGGAATAGGGGAGAAGAAAAAACAATGGTCACTAACCTATAGCATATATTACATCTTTCTGGACAGTGGAATGAGTTTCATGGTTAACAAAACTGATTGCTCTTAGCCGTTTCCACTGTGAAATATCTCCTAGTATCCATTGTCCTTTATGGAAATCCCTCGGAGGATGCTCCTTCTGGAACTGAAGCATTCCTCTTCCTTTCAGACATGGTTTTGGGTGTAAAGATTGTCTTAGAGATTATGCACTCCCAGAGCCCTGTATGCCAGATGCAAGGATTCTCTGGCAATACAATCCTTTCAAAGCAACTGATTTGATTCCTGGGCGCTCTGTGAGCTAGTAGCCATCATCAAGAATCTTGCTAAGTCCTCGCCCTTGAACCTGGATCAGGCCCTTGAGGTTTCTGTTTCTTAGCTATAGATCACACTTTGCCTGTTCCCCTCCCCCTCAGCTTCATGACTTCCACAATGGTCTGTCTATGGTGGTAAGTCAATCTTAATCTTCTCAGTGCCCCCAGAGAAACATTATCTGTTCAACACTTGGCTGGCTCATGATCCAGGTAGCCCTGACCAGATAGTCAAAATCCCTGAGTGGCACTGGCTCCTATGCCTCAGCCCCAAGGAGATGCTTAGGATAGGAGTGAGGCAACCATAGAAGCACTCATTCTGGCCACCCTGCAGCTTGCTCTATCGCTTGCCCTCTGGCCATGTCCATTATTACACTGAGGTCACATCACCAAAGCAGTGGGCCCTCTGAGAACTTATATCACTTGGGGACTGTGGGAAGAGTCTTCAGCCTTTGGCAGTGCCCCTGGAATTTCTTTCTCCCTGGATGCAACCTGGATGCCTTCGATGTAGGAAGAAAAGACCTTTAGTCTGAGATGGGGTGAATGACCTCTGAGAGTGAAGCAGATCTGGATCTGCTGTGTGCTCTGACCAGACCTGGAGTTTCACCTCTGCTTCAGTGGAACATAACATGCATGGAATACCCTCCCAAAGAAGATGCTAAGGACATGGAGATCACAGGATCTCTCTTGATTATTTCCAGCTTCAGTTGTAATCTTTGGGCATCCACTGTTCGGATGGCACCTGCCTGCATCATGACAGAGCCAAATCCATCAGGGACTCAGAGGCTGTTTTTTACCTCTCAGCCTCCCTTTATGGCCAGTACCTGTATACAAGTATGTCACACAGCCTTATGTTTTGGGGATAACCAATGAAGGAAGAAACCTCATGGGCCCAGGGAGTTCAGAACCAAGGTAGTCTAAGTAGCTGACCTTCCAGGCTGAGCCATGTGGGGCCCACAAAGAGGTGACCAAATCTGTGCCAAGTGCAAACTCAAAAAGGGCAGAGGGCCACTCTTTTTCTCCCCAGCCCCGGCTTTATATACCAATGTCACAGTGTTCTCCACCCTCCAGCAGCCTGGGCTGATCAGAACCTTTGACTGGTGGGCCATCTGTAGAGGAGATTTTGAACTTCCAGGCTCTGGCCTTTGAGTTGCCTAAGAGCAGAGACCCAGAAGTCAGAACAGGCTGCAAGCTTAGGTCTGACTTTTCCCAAGAGAAGTATTGAGTCTCCAGGAGAAAATGCAGGGAGGCAAAAAGACAGCCTGTGAAATGAGCCTCAGCTTCTCCTATGGAGTAGGCTAGAAATGGCCTGAACCCCCACCCCAACCTTAGCCTTGGGCCCCTGACAGAAAGCCAGCAGTCCGGGCTAGATTCTCCGCATTTGAGCAGGAAATCTGCTGTGTCCACAGGACCTTCTTGCTATCTCACTGTTGGGACCTAACGTTGGGACGGGGGTTTTGATTGTGACTCCGTGTCTTAATCCAAGTACTCTTGAAAACAGACTCTGAGGTAAGGGTTGTTGTGCTGACACTGTATGGGGAGATGAAAGCCTAGGATGATGAGAGGGGAGGAAAGACATGGGTTGGGAAAGATGTGAAGCAATGCAAGACAACACATTACTGTGTTGGTCACATCTTCGCATGAGCCATGAGGAGAGAACAGGTCACTTGGCAGTGTTGTTTGCTAAGCACATGGTGTTTGCAAAGAGAAACTGCACATTGGAGCAGCTCACCAAGAGGAGAATTGAGAGGGAGTTTATCCATCTGTGCCCCTTTCATTTCCTGTTTCCTGTTGGCCAATGTGCATCCCACAGAGAGCCACCTCCACCATACTTCTGAGTTGCATCAGTTGCCCCCTAAGTGGGTGCTTGGGAAGTCAGATCCTATGGCCTGCCATGTGGCATCTCTACCACAGACGTGGAAGAGGAGGGGCTGTTTGGCACAGGTGGGGATTTAAGTTCAAGAAGGCACATGAGGTTTGTGACCAATATATCCTACATTTTCCCACAGGATTCACAGTGGGAATCCCCAGGCACCAGAATCCCCAGTACTGTCTGAATTCTAAGTAAAATGTATATATATGTGTGTATGTATATATATATACATATGTGTGTGTGTGTGTGTATATATACATATACACACACACACACATTAATGTTTTTTATTTATTTTTGAGAGAGAGAGAGAGAGAGACATAGTACGAGTGGGGGAGAGAAAAAGAGAGGGAGACACAGAATCCAAAGCAGGCTCCAGGCTCTGAGCTGTCAGCACAGACCTCAACATGGGGCTCGGACTCATGAACTGCAAGATCATGACCCGAGCTGAAGCTGGACGCTCAACCGACTGAGTCACCCAGGTGCCCCTGTATATGTGTATTTTTTTAATGTGGGAGAATAGGGGTGTCTGGGTGGCTCAGTCAGTTGGGCGTTGGACTCTTGATTTCAGCTCAAGTCATGATTTCACAGTCTTTGGGATCGAGCCCTGCATCCGGCTCTGCATTGGCATCATGGAGTCTGCTCAGGATTCTCTCTCTCTCTCTCTCTCTCTCTCTCTCTCTCTCTCTCTTCCCCTCTCTCCTTCTCCCCCCTACCCTCTCTCTCTCAAAAAAATCTTTTTGGGAGAATAAAAGCCGCATTCAAGTGTGGTGTGGAGGGTCACACTTTTTCTCCAGAGCTTCTCAGTCATTAAGCTCCGGTATCTCCTGTTGGATGTCCTAATCTATGCCTTTGTTTTCACTCACTCTAGCTTGCGGAAGAGGGTCTGGCTTTTACAATCTATAAGACGCATGATTGTTTGCCCCTTGGCCATCTAACTTGCTGCCCATAGGCAGAAAAAGCAACTCTAAACAAAGCTGGGCATGGTTCTAGTCATGCTAGCACAGAGACAAGCAGAAATTCAGGACCTTGATGAAACTCTTAAGAGGCCAGCACACTTCAACATCCAGATATTTCTCCAGTGTGTCCCTGAGATCTCCATTTAGGATAGATATGTGACTCAAATCTCAGGGACTTCCAACCTTCCTGCCAGGGAGTATCAGACACCCACTGCCTCCATTTCATGTCAATTTCACCAACCCCCCCCCCACCCCCCCACTTAGTATCTGCACACTGCATTCTATTTTTGTATTTGAACTGGTTGAACGACAGGTGATAGAAACCAACACAAACCAGCTTAAGCAAGAAGGAACTGAGAGGTGCAGTGGTTTTACTAACTTTAGGCAGGGCTGAGTTCAAGGGATCAAATAAATGTCATCAGCTAACTCTCACTCCATCTCTCGGGGCTCCGCTTCTCTTTGTGTCTTAGTCCCGTTACCTTCCCTGCCACAAACACACTTTCTCCATGTGGCAGGGAGAGCTGAGTGCCAGAAGCTTCAACGCCATACACTCCTAGTGCCATGGCCTCAAAAGCCAGAGAACTTTGAAGGGAAAATTGATTGGCTCCACTTAGGTCTCAAACCCATAACTGAACTAATCATGTTGGTCAGAGTGATGGAGTCCCCTACCTGGCCCAATGGGTCATGTATCCATTTTTGTGGGGTGGGAGTGGGGGAGGGGGCAGAGGTGGCATTGTGACTGTCAGCCCCATCAAGCACTTACGGAGGGTAAAAAAAATTGTCCTGCAGGGTTGGTAAGAATGTGTGATTTGACCTGGCTGGAGTACAAAATGCAGGTGAAGGAGTAGCGAGAATCAAGTGGAAGCCAGATCCATAGAACGGGCATCAGTTTTATCACGGGAGCAGGAGGGAGCCATTGATGGGCTTTAATAGAGGAGTGACATGATCAGATTTGGGTTTTAAAAAGATCCTGAGGGACAGCTTAAGTGGAGAATAGATCAGAGGAGTAGATACTGGGATAGAGGGTCTAGTTAGGAGGATAGTGCAGTGGTTCTGGTAAGGAAGACTAGGAATACAAAGGAGGGATTGATTTAAGTTGTATTAAGAGCTAAAACATAAGATGTTTACGAGGTGTCTACCCTTTTCTCTCAGGGTTCAGGCTGAACAAGTCACAGATACTATTCACAAAGCTGGGAACACAGAAGAGATGCAGACTGACAAAAAGATGACTTTGCCTGTGAGACATACAAGTAGACTTGTCTACAAGGCAACTTACCCAAAAGACAAGTGAAAGGGTGGAGATGCAAATTTGAGAGTCCTAGTCACCTGCAGTCAGCATGCCACACAGGATGACTTAAACAGAAAAGCCAGGGGTACCTGGGTGGCTCAGTCGGTTGAGCGTCCAACTTCAGCTCAGGTCATGATCTCGCGGTCTACGAGTTTGAGCCCTGCGTTGGGCTCTGTGCTGACAGCTCAGAGCTTGGAGCCTGCTTCAGATTCTGTGTCTCCCTCTCTCTCTGCTCCTCTCCCACTCATGCTCTGTCTTTCTCTCTCTCTCTGTCAAAAGTAAATAAACATTAGAAAAAAAATTAAAAAAAAAACAAAACAGAAAAGCCATTTGTTGAAAGGGCACTGGGCGGGAGGGGGAGTTAAAGTATTGCCAAGCAGGACATGCAAGCTTGGGAAGTGAGTGGGAACAATGGGAGGCCAGTCCGCCGGAACAAAAGCCAAAGTGAGATGTCTAAACCAGACAGTGAGAATACTGCTACTTTCACCATCAGTGAAAACCTGCTGTTTCTATTGCTAGGACGAATTCTCCACGGTTCTATTTCTCTGAATCATTTACTTCAGAATCTGCATTTCTGAGGACTACTTGGCCAGGCCTACGTCACATGCCTCTGTCTTAGCTGGTGTGGAAAAAAAAAAAAAAAAGGCCCAACCTTTTCAATGTCTGTCATGGCTCGGCTTATCTACTTGTAAGAAGGAAGGGGAATCAGATTCTAAGAAACCCCAAATTACCAAGGTCTGCTTCAGGTGGGTGCTATTGAGGTTGCTGGTAAGAGTGAGGAGATGAGAAATTGGTGTGGACTAAACTGTTTTCTTATTTATTTACTTTTGTTTTAAAGTAATCTCTACACCCAATGTGGGGCTCAAGCTCATAACCCCGAGATCAAGAGTTACGCGCTCTACACTTCAGCCAGCCAGGTGCCCTGTTTTCTTATTTCAATGGTGAGTGCAAGAAAAGGAGTGCACTAAGGATGCCGGGAAGGGCCCATGTGGGTGTGGGAAAAAATGGGAAAAGCATAGCCCATAGGAGCCAACAGAGGAAAAGGGTGCAGGTCAGGGCGATCAACAAAGCCAAATGACATCAAGTAGTCAAATAAATTAAGCCTAAGTATTTCCAATGGGTTTTTCAGCTCAAAAGTCATTTGCAACTTCAGCAAAGGTATTTTCAGTAGAGATTTTAGGAAGAGGTCACTAGGTCTAAGGCACTAGATTTCAGGAATACATGGAAGGTGAGGAAGTGGAGATGAAGAGTCACACGACTCCCTAGGAGCTTGTGGAAGGCAAGAAACAAATGTGTGACAGTCAGTAGTGTGTGGGATTATAATGGGACTTTTTTTAAAGGTTGGGCCAGTTCATCAACTTTATGTGCTGAGATCAAAGAGTAGGGGAGAGGAAAAAGTTGAATATCCATGAAGGTGAGGCTTAAGTGAAGGAGCAAAGTTCCTGAAGAGACAAAAGGGAATGAAATACACATCACAGTGGAAGTATTTGGAGAGAGACCTCTCTTCTCTGTGAAAGAAAGAGTAGGAGAGATTCAGATGCTTGGAGGGGATTGAAAACTAAGACAGTTCCCTCCTCCGTGCCTTTATTTTCCCCCTGAAGCAGAATGGGGGATGATGGCAGAAGCTGGCCTGTAGAGAGATTGCTGGGTACATTGTGGGCCAACTGAGCAGACTGGATTTGTAGTAGACTCTGCATTGGGTACAGGTTATGTTAGCTTAAATGATTTAATCTAGATAAATGTGACTCAGAGACACAAGGTCAGAGGGGCCTGGGAAGCTTTTAGGAACCAGAAACCAATCTCACTGTTTCTGGTCACTGCCTCTAGATGGTTCATTCTCTTTCTGCAGATAGTCTTTCTTCATTTTTCATTTCTCATTTCTCATGGTAGGTGCTGGGAGGTAGGTGCACTAGAGCTCCTGAATTTTTATCTCTTCTGTTCAAGAAACCAGTCCAGTTAGAATCATAATCTCTCGTCCCTAATCCAAGGTTCCCAGGAGAGAACATTTGCTTAGTACAGCTTGGATTAGGAATCCACTCACAGTTCAATAAATTGCAGCCATGATGCCAGGGGTCACATAAAACAAACACAGCCCTGGGGCCCACAGATCTGGAGTGCGAGTGTGGAAAATATAATGCCCAAAGAACAGGGTTCACAGGCTGGACTAACTCAAAACAGTGCCCACTCACAAGCTCAGCTTTGCAGGATTGGGCGATTTCCTTTATCTTAGTCTAGGAGGGGTGGGTAGAGGAGGTAAACAGCTGGAATTCATAGAGGGGAGATGGGAGGGGGGTGAACAGGGGAAATCCTGGAAAGTTATGAAATATTGGATTTTGACATTTTACTCATGGGGACAGACCCCCTCTGTTTACCCAATGTACTTATGTTCAAACACTCCCATGCATGAACGGCTTTTAAAAGCTATTATGGGGCCCTTGCTGGGGAGTTGTTTTAGGGAGCGGAGCCAACTCCTTCCCCAAGCACTCTGAGACTAAGGCTAGAAGTCCTGTTATTTTATAGCCCTCACTTTTTTTCAGTTATTATGGATGTGACAAACTAATACTAAGACGGTGTTGTGGCCCAGGCTGAGAGCAAGATGAGAAGACTGGGGAGTGGGCATCAAAAAGGAGAGGGAATCAGAAAACAGATGCGGAAGATATCCAAATGTAAAAAACATCACCAGGGATCTTCGAACCGAGGCCGGCTCAAGAGAGATAGATATGACATGTGCGTATATTACTCAGGGCGAAGCTTTCCTTGTGTGTGCTGTATCCAGCTAAAAACAGGGAGTGAGGAAAGGAGAGTACAGCTAACATAAGCCTTTCCTCATTAGTGCTGATGGAAAAGAGGGGCATATGGGAACCCTAAGACACCAATTCTGATAAAGATGAAGGGAGATCTGGCCATGTCTTAGGTCCATAACCACAACAACCACAAATACAGCTTCCATTTATAGACTACTTCCTAGTGTCAGGTTCTTATATGTATTATATTGAAACGTATGAAATTGCAGGTATAAGGTTCAAGCGGTTATTTCATGCTCACCACAACAACCCCATTAAAAAGTATTATTGTCTCCAGTTCACAGATGAGAAAACTAAGGCTCAGAAAGTGAAAGTCGTGCTTTGAGGCTTCCAACAGTCAGTGCTGAAACCAAGCTTTGAACCCAGATTGTTTGAATAGAAGGCCAAAGTGCTTTCCGGCACACCGCGGCTACCAGGGGTGCAAATGAGTTAACCTTAACAAAAGACCCTGAGGTCCGCCTTTGCAAACCTGAGATTCTTAAAGCCCCTCTGGTCTCAGGGAGCCCTTCTCAATCTCTACCTGCCTCCGGCCACTAACGAGGAGAGGCAGAGGGGACCGCCTTCCCTGCTCATTCCTCCCAACCACACGGGGCGCCAAGTGCCAACATTCTCTTTCAGAAAGCTCTCCCGTACCCCCACAGCCCCTCTTGTTTTTCCACGCACCCGCCCCAACCCAAGGCGCAGGCGCCACCCCTCAGCTTGTCTCACCCCTCCCAACCAGCGAGCACGGCGCAAACGACGGAAGCTTGGCGTCCGAGGCTGTGGCGCGCCCAGAGGCAGGCCGCACGGCGATTGGTCAGGTGCGGGTCACGTGATTCCGGTGTCCCCGCACGAGCGTGCGCAGAGCGGGTCTGCGCGCCCGTGACGGAACGACGAGGCGTGGGGGTGCGCGACCTCGCCCGCCCGGCCCGGCCCCCTCCCCTTGGCCTGCCGCTCCGCCCCCGCGGGGCGTCCCGGGCCGCTCGTCCCCTCAGCGGCGGCCGCACGCGGCCCGGGGTCGCCGTGAGTACTCGCGAGGCCGGCCTGTGGGGCGGCCGCCACGGGGACGGGGCGGGGCGGCCGGGCCGCGGGAAGGGTGCGGGGCCCGCCCCGCCTCGGCCGGGGTGGATGAAGTGAGGGTCTTGGACCGGGTGGCTCTGAGGGGCCCTCCTAGGCTTGACAGGCTGCGCTCAAGGCCGGGCGGCTGTCGACACAAATCGGGCGCAGAGCTTCTTCCCCGGGAGGCAGGTGTTGGGTGTCTTTGGCGTCTCCGTAGGAAACCAGAGAAGAGCTGTGACTGCTCCCCTCAGGGAGGCCTCAGGGCCTGCCCTGGAGACGAGGATGGCTGCCAGTGTTTGGGGGCTAACCTCGTCCTTGCTCTCCTCGGGGTATACCGGAGATAGCGCTTGCCTTCGAGAATCGTCCCTCCGTGGGTTCTCCCCCGCACTCTTTGTTCAGTGGCCTAGGCTTTCTGAGAAAGGAGCACTTGGTATAGAGAGGAGTAACCCACTTTCCCAGGACTACAATACAAAGCTGGGAGTTAAGCCCAGAGTTTAAACGTTGGGTTCGGAGGCTTTTTTGACTAGGTGAATAGTTGTCACACCGAGAACCGCCTGTGGACCTAGGGAAAGACCTTTGTGATCCAGACTTGAGGCTTATTTACGTTTGGCCTGTTTCCATGCAAACTGTAAAGCGCTTTGTGTTAGCTGCCCTCATCCAGAGTAAACACTGAGCTGAACAATACCCTTCCTTGGGCACTCTTCACACAGTCTGTACTTGGCCCAGTTTCTCTTGAAATGTTCCCTCCTTCACCTCATTTAGATAAATCAGATAGATGTTCTTTGCTTAATGCATTAAACAACTACCTTAATCAGTCATAACCACATTACAGGAAAATTGGATGTGATTAGGACCTGTCAAATGTGCTTAAGTCCAGGTCCGCCATACTGATGCTAAGCAGCTTCCTTGGTCTTCCTACACTTGAGTATTCTACGTATAACATGAAAGCTGCGAAATAGATCATCTTTTAGGCTTCCTCCTCTTTCAGATGTCTGTGATTCTGTGAATTTCATGACCTCCCCCCCTTCCCCACCCTTTTACTTTTCAAACCCATTCTTTACCTCCAGAGGAATGGGCATTGAGAGTAGAAGATGGGAGTCTCTTTCCCTAAAACACCCTGGTTGGGAAACGATGGTAGTTCCAGACTTGTTTCTTCCCTGGACAAGAAAAATTCCCTCTGAACTACCTTTTTCTCCTTGTGATAACAGCAGAAACCGAGCAGCAACAGCCCTTGGAGAGAGACTAAGTTTTTCTTGACTTCTACGGTGACAGAGACCTTGAGAAAGTTGGTACTTCTGGCCTACGCTGCCAACATCCTACCACCCAGCCCAAGACAGCCCACGCTGGACATTAGTGCCTCCCTCTTTATTCCTCTGTGATCATCCAGATCAGCACCTGACTGTTTATTTTCAAATCTCACAAACCCAGTTCAGTCCTCAGATCTTCGTAATTTTGGTTCTCAGCTGCTCTTGAAGGTGAATAGAATCTTGTTTTTTAAAGTCATTTTTGTCTATGTGTAGACATGTTTAGGTTCTTGTATGTATCTCCCCTTTGGTTTGGGTATCCAGCAGACAGTTCATTCATTTATTCATCAGTAAGTACGAGTTGAGGGACTGACAACATAGTAAAGAGCCAAAGCCTCTGCCACCACAGAGCTTATACTTTGGTGGGAGATAAATACAACAAACAAACATTTTGTATGTCAGGGCATTGTGCTGTGGAAAAATATAAAGCAGGTAAGGGGGATGGATAGAGAGTGCTAGTGTGTGTGTGTTGAGGTTTTGCTGTTTTATATAGGATGGTCAAGATGACCTTTGAGCAGAGAGCTGAAGGAGTGAAGCAGCAAGCCATATGGATATCTGAAAACCATTCCAAGAAGAGGCAACAGCAGGGACAAAGGCCCTGTGGTGGGAATATACTCGTTATGTTTGAAGAACAGCAAGGAGGCAGTTGTGGAGTTTCAGGGATCATTTTCCTGTTCACATTTAGAGTTGATTTTTTAAGGAGAGCCCCTGAAAAAGTACAAGAGTAGCCTGTGATTTTTTTTTTAACTTGTTATAAAGATTTCCAACTATATGCAAAGGTAGAGCGTAAGAAACCCTCATGTACCCATCACTCAGATTCATTAGTAATTAATGTTTTGCCATATTTATTTCATCCCCCCCCCCCAACATCTATACCCCCCTTTTGGGGCTGGAGTAGTATTTTAAAGTAAATCTCAGGTATCAGGCCATTTTATCTCTAAGAACTTTAATTGCAGTTTTCTTTTGCATATTTTTAATGAGTGAGGCAGTGCTGTCAATGAGAGGACAGCTATGGTGTGTGTACTGGCATTGTGCCATATGTCCCCATCCTGGATCAGTTACCAGGCTTAAGTTGGTATTTGAGGAACAGACCACAGGCCCCTAGAGTACACAAGGATTTAGAACAGTGGTTCTCAAATTTTATCATGTATCAGCATAACAAAGGGCTTGTTAAAACAGATTACTGGACCCCATCTCTGGAGTTTCTAATTCAGTAGGTCTTAGGGTCTGAGAATTTACATTTTAAACAAGTTCCCAGGTGATACTGATGTTACAGATCCCTAAGCCCACTGTGATCTTCAAACCTAAGGTTCAGTAGAACCGTATTAGAGACCAAGAACACCTCTGCGTAAAGTTGGAGTAGGTGAGACAGATACACGTGCAGTGCCAGGAAGGCCTAGACAGTGGTTCTTAATTTTGTGAAAGCCTAGGGGTTAGTGTGTTTCTGACTGTTTATTCAGATCATTATTGCATTTTTATTTGGGGAATAGATTCCAAGATGAGACCACTCAGACCATGTCTACCAGGGGATATTCAGTGTTGTTGAGGGCTTTTTAAGTTAGCTTTGATTGTCATGTAAAGGTGTCTAGGGATGTTGATATTTAATAAGAGATGATGATTCAGTTTGAATAAATAGGGGTAAAGATTTCTAAAAGAATCTTGATTCTAATGGGGGTTGGTACTATGAAGAATGTTCCAAAATGAACTAACTAGACAAAGTAGGTAACGTCTTTTCCTGTCACCATCACTTTTGGCTTCAGGGGTTGATACGCATTATGATCTAGAGCAGGGACTTGCTCCAATCCCAACTCTCAAGCTTAAATGGAACAGTAGTGTCTCATGTTTGTATAGTGCTTTCATGGTTCATTATCTTTAAAAAACTATGTGTATAAGTATGTGTACATGCATGCAAGTATGTTTCTATGTGCAAGTGTCTGTATATTTGTCTAATAAAAGTGTATCCATAAACATGTGTGCCTGTGTAAATACCATCTAGCTATTAAGTGGTGATGAAACCAACTGTTGTCTACTTTCCACAGGACAGTGACTTGTTATCACCACAACAGCAGAGCCTGCCATCCCCAGCAGATCTACAGTCAGCCCCTGACATCACCCCCTCCCTTGTCTCCCTCTGTGGCCTCCTAAATGCCCATCCCATTGGCCTGGGTTCAGCTGGTGGTATGGAGGGGTGCTGCCTAGCACTGACCTGGGATTGTGTGTGACCCACTGACCCAATGGTGAGAACTGACTTCCCACCTCTCTGACTGGTCATCCAGGGGATAGATGGGACACCTTTTCCTGTTATTCTCCCTCCCACCCTTTTGAAAGGTAGAGTGGTTATTTGAAGTTGAAAGGAGGAGAAGGAGCATGGAGACAGTATTACTTGGTGTGTGTACAGGTGGATTTTCTTCTTGGGAAGGAAGGGGAGTTAAATAAGAGGAAGGGAGTAATAAAAGAGCTTAGGTATGCATGGGAGCTGCTTTGGGGTAATGATCTAGAAGAGGCCAACTTGTGCTAGGACCTAGATATGCCCAGGAACCAACATTGATGTTGAAGTCTGCATCCCTACACCCCTGGCTACCAGAGCCTCAATCAAGAGGGCCAAAATTCCAGTGCCCTGTTTTCCTCCATCCCTCCCAAGGTCAGAGGTAGGCCATGGATATGACCAGATTCAGGAAGAGACTGAAATGTTCCAGAAGAGTGAGGTGAAGGGAGTATAGGGAATAGGGTCTCAGTTGTTCTATCCCAAAGGACCTCCCATTTTTTGTGGGAATCTATTTTGTATCCTATCGCCCTCCTGCTCCATGGGATAATAGGGATCCAGCAAAGGGTTGTATCCTTGTTTTTCATCGCTAGGACATCAAAGGCCAGTTCTGGAATGATGATGATTCGGAGGGAGATAATGAATCAGAGGAATTTCTCTATGGAGTTCAGGTGAGATTACAGCCCCTAAGACCCATGTTGGATAGTCTAAATGTGTGCTTCTCTGAATTTATCAAGTAGTGAAAGATTATTCTGGAGCAGACATAAAATGAGGATACGATGTTGGTGCAGTCTGAGCATTGTCTTGCCAGAGCTGATTTCATACTCTTGCTCTTACCTGGAGCTCGTTCCTTTCCCAGAGTAAACTACATTCTCTGTATGTGGAGGCTACCCCATGTGTTCTTGGTTAGAAATAGTGATTTTTTTTGACTCTTCACCAGCCAGTAGCTGTCATTTCATTCATCAAGGTCAAATTTTTAAAAGATATCCTGCCAGTGATTGCTTCATGCCATCACTCCCCAGGGCACAGTCCTGAGCAAGAATGTTGGATTCTTTGCACAGAACCATCTGAGTTAAATTCTGTACTCTTCAGCCTGTTCTGAGTTCTCCTAGAAGGGATACCTAAGTATCCCTGGTCAGGGTCTGAGAGGAAAAGCTGGAAACTTAAGGCTGTGTACTCATTGAGCAAAGCCTGCAATTGGTTCATGGAAGCTTACTAGAGTGGAGATGGAGGGATACTTGTGGCCAAAGATTGGTGGCTAGGGCCACCATCAAGAGCTCCTTCATAAGAGCAGCCTTTTGCTTATATGTACTGCTGCCATTTGATTTTCCTGTTCCTGGTGTTCATGTTCTTTTTATTTTTCATGTCTCTCTTTCCCCCTCTATTTTCCCTCCTCCCAAACCTCCCCACCATTTTTGCTGCTGACTCAGGGGAGCTGTGCGGCTGACCTATATCGACACCCACAGCTTGATGCAGACATTGAAGCCGTGAAGGAGATCTACAGTGAGAACTCTGTATCCATCAGGTGGGACCCCACTTCAGGAGCAAGCCACTTCTTTCTGAGCTGTTAAGAGGCTAAAGGTTTTTTCTTTTTAGGGTATAATAGGGGGTCTGTGGACATGGATAAATTATGAGCTTAGTAATAGGTAGTGGGAATTTCTCAGAATACTTAAGCTTAGCTGACAGTGGTGAGTGGGGAAGTATAGCCACTTTTTTCAGCAGTTTCCTCTATCCTAGATCCCTCTAGGCTGATAGTTTCATCTTTGAGGTAAGAAAGGCTTCTGGCCTGGAGAAAGCCCTGATCATGTAAGTGGCTTGAGGCTGCAGCTAAGTCTAGATACAGAGCTACTTCCCACTCTTCCCTCTCCCCTGGCCCCAGGCTCAGTTCTCCCTCCACCTCAGTCTCTGTTCCCTTCTTTCTCCCTTAATGAATCTCACCTGTATCTCTGTAGAGAATATGGAACTATCGATGACGTGGACATTGACCTCCACATCAACATCAGCTTCCTCGATGTAAGTGGTGCTAGTACCTGCCAACAACATGTCTAGCTGGACTTGTGGATTTTGTCATGTAGGCCAGGAGTCTTGTTCCTGAGTGCTGCATTTGGAGCACATATTCTTCATCCCTGTCTTTCCTAGACCATCAGCAGACAGTGGTGTGTACTGTCATGTGCATGTGTGTGTCATATAGGGAAAACTTCCAAGTCCATTCCTCTCTGTTGCTAAACTGGAAACTCTCCCTTACTCTTTTAGGAGGAAGTCTCTACAGCCTGGAAAGTCCTCCGAACAGAACCTATTGTGTTGAGGCTGCGATTTTCTCTTTCCCAGTACCTTGATGGGCCAGGTAAAGGCAGGGACTTTGGGCAAGTAGGTGCTCTAAGTGTGGTCTAATCCAAAGTCCTAAGTTAACTGAGCCAGAGAAAAGCTAGAATAAGGTTCTTGGGTATATACTGCAGGCCATTGGTGGGGGCTTTTCAGTTTGCTGTCATTCATGCATTCCCTGTCACCTGATAGCCATCCCCTAAAGGCCTTCTTGGTTAATGAAATTGTTTTCTCTGGTCCCAGATATTATTTATTCCTTCCCTTCCCTTCAACGTCCTCATAGAAGTTGAAGTGATTTGAAATGGGTCAGACAGCTCCCAGAATCTACTCTCTGCTTCAGATGTTTTCTTTCTCCATCACTATTGTTTAGAGTACCCTTAGAATCTGAGGAAGCTCATCCACTGAATTGGGGCTTTGGACTCCCAGGAAAATAGAGATATGTACATACTAGGAGCTTTTTCTTCTCTTTGCAGAACCGTCAATTGAGGTTTTCCAGCCATCGAATAAGGAAGGGTTTGGGCTGGGTCTTCAGCTGAAAAAGTAAGAACTTTGATCTTTCTGGTTATGGACATATGAGGGAAAGAGACGGACATACGGATGGACAGGCAGACCCTTGGATGCAGTGTTTCCTCCCCAAAATATCTTTCTGAGATGGGCCTAAGAAAGACTAAAATAAATTTGGAAAGCCAAATTTATGGTTAGGTGGAAGAGCCTCTGGTTCTGGGGTGTCTGGCCTTGAGGCTTCTGGAGGTGAGAGGGGGCTCATCAGTACTTACCATTTAAGGAAAAGTACAACTCTGGAGTTAAGGTCTTGATCTTCATATTTTCTCTTGTGGTTTTCTCAGTGTGGGGCTCTAAGAGCTCAGATAGTTTATGAAATACGTTGAGTGCCTTGGTATACAAAGAGAAATAAATGAATTACAGATTCTACACTCAGTGAAGTTCCAAATAGAGTCCATTGGATACATGTTCTAATACAAGTGAATATATAAGGTTTAGAAAGAATGTAGAGGAAGGAATGACTCAGTCTGGTGGCGGGTGGAGGGCTATGAGTGAATGAATGAAAGGAAGATGATTCATCTTTTCAAGGATGGGTAAGAGTTGCCCATGCAGACAGATTCTGAGCATGAATAACATTTGCAAGGGCACAGTCAGGTGAAGCAGCCTGTGTGTAGGAAGCTTCAAGTAGTTAAATATTGCTAGGAAAATACAAGGGGAGAGTGTAGGAATTGAAGTCAGAGAAGTAGGAAGGGGTCCAAATCAGAGAGGATCTTGGGCTTTTATTTTCTAGGCAGTGGGAGCATTGAAGGGTTTTAGGCAAAGAGAGGCCATGGTCAGACTGAGTTTTAGAGAAATGATTCCAGTAGCACTGTGTAAAATAGGTAGGAGGGGGTAAGACGAGACCAAAAGTCTAGGAGGTTTTTGTAGACATCCAGACATGAGATGACGAGGGCCTGAGCCAAAGTGTGATTATAGGTGAGAATAGAGATGAAAGGTGGACTATAGAGATTTGTGGGGTATAAAATCAGTAAGACTTGAAGATTGATTCACATATGTCGTGTGTAGTCATAAGAGCCAAAGAATAGTAGAAAATTACTCTTAGGTTTCCAGCTTAGATGTCTGGGTAAATTGTAACACCACTAATTTAAATAGGGGAGGAACAGGTTTATGCGATAAGGATAGATAATTAGTTTCATTTTAAGCATGTTTAAAGGTAGCCTTGGGATATTCAAGTGGAGGTACTCAGTACATAGATACGTAACAGAGGTTAGGGTTGAAAATACATTTAGTGTATGGATGGAAATTACAACCAGTTTAGAGTACGAAATTGCTGAGGGAGAACATGGAAAAGAAAATAAGATCAAAGGCAAAACACCCTTTAGCATCCAGACAAAATACCCAAGAAACCAGCAGGGTGGTCAGAGAAAGAAGAAACATTGAAGGTAGGTCAGAAAAGTTGGAGAAGAATAGGAAGAGAATGGTGTCTCAGAAGGCAAGGAGGAGACAAGGAGGGCCAGATGCCGGAGAGGATAAGTAAGAGAACTTAGAGTTTTTGTTAGATTTAGCATGGAGGCAAGAACAATCATCGTGAAGAAGTGAAGGTAGAAACCAGAATACAGTGACTTGAGAAGTGAGTGGTTGGTAATGAAGTAGATATAGTAAGTGTGGACTGAGACATTTAAGTGAGGATTGGAGGGGAAGGAAATGCAGCTAGATCAAGGTATAGGAAGTTGAAACTTCTGTAGACTTTAGGAAAGGAACTGATAGGAGAGGGATATGATTAATGGATCAAGATCCCTAAAGAGGCAAGAAGGGACTGAGATCTAGAACACAAATAGAGATATTAATAGAAGGGTCATCTTGTTTTCAGAGAATGGAGGGATTGAGGTAAGAGTAGAAATAGAAATAGATTTTGTAGTAGGGTTGGAAAATTAAGGGAGCTGGTAACTGATGGCTTCAGTTTTCTCTGTTAAGAAGGAAGAGATTCTCAGCCATAGGTGAAGTTAGGAGGTTGATGAAGGCAGTAAGGATTTGGAATAATAGCTTAAGAGTATTGCCAGAGAGAACTCATCAAAGACACATGAAAGGGTTGGCAAGGCTAGTGGAGGGCCCAGCTCAAATTGGAAGCCATAAGTTTGGGGATGTAATTTTTTTGCTAACAATGTCAGTACCCCTCATGTCCCTACTCCTTTTCTTCACTATTCACAAGGTGGAGGGTGGTATCCAATTGCATCCCACTACCCCTTTCCACTCTCAGTATAGTCATTCTTGGCAATAAATTCCCAGATTCATGGCCGTTGAAGGCTCAGCTTTCAAGCCTTCCACTAAAGGCTAATCATCTCAGAATTGTTCTGGTCTATTAGATTAAGTAATGGAAGTAGGTATTTACCCCCTCAGGTAAAGAAGTTCTTCAGGAGAGTACATTTCCATGGGCTAAGGTCATTATCGCGAGGTCTTCAGACACACATTCCCCCACCACAGCTAGTTTTACCATCCCTGGGTCTGAATTTTAGATTAGTTGCTTTTCATAGTTCTATTTCTTGACCTACTCCCCTGCCTGAGTTTTGTAAAGCCTGTTGTCTTTGATTCCTTAGGATCCTGGGTATGTTCACATCCCAACAATGGAAACATCTCAGCAACGATTTCTTGAAGACCCAGCAAGAAAAGAGGCACAGTTGGTTCAAGGCAAGTGGTACCATCAAGAAGTTCCGAGCCGGCCTCAGCATCTTCTCACCCATCCCCAAGTAAGTGCTCCCCGAGGAGCAGATAATCTCTAATGACCTTAGTCTTGTCTGAGCTCCCACCCCACCTTCTTGATTACTTACACTAATCTATTTGCCCTCTCCCAAGGTCCTCTGAATTCTGCACCTTTAACTATTAACACCGACCTACATAGTCTTGTCCCCTAGGTGTCTTTATCTTTGTACTTCTGACACCAGTATTCATACCTTGTCCTTCATGTAAAACACAGTACCTAGCTCATGGTATGTTTTTGCAGAAATGTATGCTAATTTTTTGTCTTTTCTTTCTTTGAATCTCATCATTATGCCCTCTACTAAGAAGGCAGAGTCTGAGAATAGGTACCAACTCCTTTCTCTCATGAAAGGGCACACTGATTGATTATCTAACTTTTGGAAATAAATACTGTCCATTCTCTGTCTCCAGGCCTACATTGTCCACCCTGGTGCCTTCTGATCTTCCCAAAGGCAAATACAAACCCAGATTTATAGTTTCCCAGGCACTATTGTTGACAGACAGACATCAGGCTTTTTTGGGTTGCAACTACTTATTGCTTAGTACAGTACTCAGCACTTTTCATGTGTGTATAAACACGCACACGCCACGCACATACACACACTGAGTAAATTAAACAGGCATCCTGTCCAGGGGAACATTCCCTACCTGGCCTAGCTGCTGTAGAGATTGACCGAGACTTTGCCTCTGCCTGTCCTCCCATGTTCCAATCTGAAGAACACACAAATAATGACACAAAAATCAATTCAGGTTTGTGATTTACTTGTTTTAAAAGGGTTTAAGATCTGGGGCACCTGGGTGGCTCAGTCAGTTAAGCGTCTGACCTCACAGTTCGTGGGTGCCTGGAGCCTGCTTCAGGTTTTGTGTCTCCCTTTTTCTCTCTGCCCCTCCTCCGCTCACACTCTGTCTCTCTTAAAATCTTAAAAATAAATAAACATTTAAAAAAGAAAGTGTTTAAGATCCGGTGTAACTTCCCTCAGATAAGAGTTCTTCTTTGGCTTAGGTAGGTCCCTTCACCCATTCTGGCTTAGGACGCACTTATCTCCAGTGTTCTTCTAGGGCTCATACTGAATCCCAGTTTTATCACTTCCCTTTGCTCTCTGTCCAGGTCTCCCAGTTTCCCGATCATACAGGACTCCATGCTGAAAGGCAAACTGGGTGTACCCGAGCTTCGAGTTGGGCGCCTCATGAACCGTTCTATCTCCTGCACCATGAAGAACCCCAAAGTGGAGGTGTTTGGCTACCCTCCCAGCCCCCAGGCAGGTCTCCTGTGCCCCCAGCACGTGGGCCTCCCTCCCCCAGCACGGACCTCTCCTTTGGTACATGGGCTGGGGAGGGTTTGACTTGGGTGTTAGGAGGGTGGGAATGGAAACGCGGGAGTATAGCTTCTCAAGGTGAGGTGAGACTATGGCTTTTCAGGCATCCTAAATCGAACTTGTTCACTCTACCATGAATGGGTGGAATGGAGAACATTTTTTAAAAGCTGAAAACATCTAAACTGTCTGTCAAGCTTCTTTGATTGTAAGCCATGAAGCAGGGAGTCTGGGCTTGGGCATCTTAAGATGTCATGTGTGATTTTATTAGGTTGTGGTTAGGACTTGGTCATCAGCTGCTGTATTAGCCTGTCCACCTACTTTGAAAAAGGTTAAGGACAGGTGAGCCCTTTTCAAGAACCTTTGGCAAAAATTTTTAAAGGTCTTCTCTTCAATTTTGGGATTATTGAGGCTAATCAGAGCTAGGGTGTAGCTACTTCAGGAGAATCTCAGGTGATGAGTGTGAAGTCTGTCTAGGTACCTGCTTCATAGGAGGCTCATAAATTCTGTCTTTTCACTCATCAGGTCAGTGGTCACTGCAAGAATATCCCTACTCTGGAATATGGATTTCTTGTCCAGGTAATTGAGTTCAAAGCTTCATTCCTAAGCCATTCCCTTGTTGTCTGACCCATCTGATCCCCTAACATCTCCCCGCTCCTCAGTCAGCTAACAAATATTTTCTGAGTTGCTCTGCTCCCAGAACTGTACTATGTATTGTGTAGATAGGAGAAAAGAAGGCACAGTTCCCATCCTCAAGAAGCTTACAGAATTATTGGGAAGACAACACTGACAGACCATGTCGATCAAATGATTTTAAGTGCATAGATGTCAAGATAGGAGAGGGATTGGCACTGATTTCCTTATGATCCCCAACATCCTTGCTCAAGTGGTCTTCAGCCCCAACGTGGGGCTTGAACTTATGACCCCAAGATCAAGAGTCATGTGTCCAACGGAGTCAGCCAGGTGCCCCTAGACAGAGTGTTTTAAAAAATTATTTAGCGTATTGCCATATGAGCTCTAGATTTTTGCTTTCTTCCCAGCACAAGAGTTGTATCTGTGGCTTTGACCAGTGGATAAGCTGATTGTTCTGGGTAGTTGAAATGGCTTCTTAGGCCCCCTGCCATGTGATCATGGGACAGTCTTAATTACTACAACTAAGGTTAATAGTTCTGTTAGTACATGTTAATATTTATAAAATACTTTCATGAAAATTTTCTCAGTAATCTCAGTTCCTCTATGAGGTGAATAATATCACTTTATAAATGAAGAAACCAAGGCTCAGGTTAACCTATTTGCCCAAAGTTATATATGCTATTAAGTAGTGTGGCGGGGGTCGGGGGGGGGACAGGATCTTAACTCAGGTCTTCTACCATGGTTGGTCTTATTTTTACTATAATATGTAGCTGTAGCTCTAGATTTAGGCCCTCAGTTAAACTAAGTGCAGGGCCCAAGAATAGGTCTGCCTTACACACAGGGCTGGGAGAGGAGAGAGTAGTTGGAAAAGAAGCTCAAATTGCTTCCCATATCTGTGTCTGCACTTCCAAAAAGACTTACTAACAATGTCTTCTCTTCCCAGATCATGAAGTATGCAGAGCAGAGGATTCCAACGTTGAATGAGTACTGCGTGGTGTGTGATGAGCAGCATGTCTTCCAGAATGGGTCCATGCTCAAGGTATGTGTCCTAATCTGTGACCCTCTTCCTTAGACCCTTAGTCAAGGCTTTCAATCCTCATCTTTCTTTTATTCCTTTCTTCCTGGGTCTATGGTAAAGGTAGAATTTTGTCCGTAATTCTTGAGACTCTAGGAGTAATTATTTTGCCTCAGAAAACAAATCTCTGCAGTCCTGTTTTGAAATATGAGGCTATATAAATTTTTTTTTAATATTTATTATCACTTCCCCAGTGGTCCTTTTTAAAAAATATTTATTTATTTATTTATTTTGAGAGAAAAAGAGAGCAGGGGAGGTGCAGAGAGAGAGAGGGAGGGAGAATCCCAAGAAGTCTCTGTGCTATCAGTGCAAGGCTGATGTGGGGTTCAATCCTGTGAACCGCAAGATCGTGACCTGAGCTGAAATCAATGATGAGTAAGACGCTCAACCAACTGAGCCACTCAGGAACCCCAAGGATGTATGAATATTATTGCAGATATAATCCCCACCCAACATTTAAAAATAGGGATCAGATATTGAGATATTGGTCAAGATGATTGCATATGAAGCTGTCCTCAAGGACTCCCAAGTCTAGGTGGGTGGACAGACACTGCACTGTCAGTGTGTAGAAGAGATATGAGCAGTGCTGTGGAAACTCACAAGAGAGAGCATCTAACTACCTAGGGAAGTCATGGAAGGCTTCAGAGAGGAGACAGCATTAACTGTGAATCTTACAAGTAAGGCTTTTTAATTAAGACTAATTTATAGTTTTTTCATGACATAGAGGGCCCCAAATTCCTACCTGGTTCTAGAGTTGTCTAAGGTCAGATTTGTCCTTGTCTCCCTATGACACCTTCTTATTGCACACCCTGTGCCACTGTTCTCTGTTTAATATGTCTGTTCAGCCAGCCGTCTGTACTCGTGAGCTGTGTGTTTTCTCCTTCTACACATTGGGAGTCATGTCCGGAGCTGCAGAGGAGGTTGCTACTGGAGCAGAGGTATGGGAGAGGGAAGAGCTGCTGGGGAGCTGGCATCAAGAAAGGCGAGGGGACCTAGCAATGTCACTCCTTGGCAGTTTAACCTCCAGAAATGCTTTCATATGTAAGGGTGTGCACAATACTGTTGTTTGTAATAGCGAAAAAAGAATCGATATGATTCCATCTATGGGGATTCAGTTAAAGAAATCATGGTATGTCCTTACAGTGGAAATACCATACAGCTATTATTTATGGGTAGAAAATTATAACATATATAAAAAAGAAAAGACAACAGTATGTGCAGTATAGTTCTTTTTTTTAATTGCCTATTTAATAAGATAACTATTTCCATAGGAAAAATTATCTGCAAGGGTAGACCTCAGACTTAGCAGTAGTACCTGTGAGGAATGAGATTTGTTTGGGGGCAATGGGATGATTTTTATCTTTTTCTTAGTCATTTTTAAAATCATCGTTACTTGAATTTTTATGAACCGCCTGTATTTTCAAATGAAGAAAACATAAACGTGTTTGCTATTAAAAAGAACAGCAGAGAGAATGCTGAGAGCCTCCAACAGGTGGACAGACCTATGCTGGATACCATGTGACTCCCAGCACTGGGAAACCCTTTAGCTTCTGCCTCCTTTCTCTCCTTTCGCCTAAGGTGGTGGATCTGCTGGTGGCCATGTGTAGGGCAGCTTTGGAGTCCCCTAGAAAGAGCATCATCTTTGAGCCTTATCCCTCTGTGGTGGACCCCACTGATCCCAAGACTCTGGCCTTTAACCCCAAGGTATTGTTGCTTGGGAAGAAAGTAATAGAATAGAAATAGAAAAGG
This sequence comes from Acinonyx jubatus, assembly GCF_027475565.1. Classification (NCBI taxonomy): domain Eukaryota; kingdom Metazoa; phylum Chordata; class Mammalia; order Carnivora; family Felidae; genus Acinonyx; species Acinonyx jubatus. The sequence goes on from NC_069386.1 coordinate 32,952,580, forward strand.
AATAGAAACAATAAAAGAGAGTGGGAGACTATGGGCTGCCATTCTCATGTATATAACAGCTTGGAAGGAGGGACAGAAGGGATGGAACACTTGGTTCTTGGGAACTCTTAAACCCTAAGCTGTGGCTGTTTTAGTGAATAAGTAACTGAGTTTGTTAGAAGGAGGGGAGAAGAATTATTGTGTTATACTAGGGAAGAATATAGATTTTGGAGCCTGACAGACCTGGATTCCATTTGAGGTTCTACTGTTCCCTAGCTGAATGGTGTAAGAAAAGTCACTTAACCTTTTGGTACCACAATTTCCTTATCTGTTAAAAGGGGATAATATTTACCTTGTAGATTGTTATAAAAATGAGAAATAACATATGTAAAGTATTGTACTAGGGTTCTCCGGAGAAACAGAACCAGTAGGAGATATCTATGGAAAGAGATTTATCATACAGAAGTGGTTCATGTAGTTATGAAGGCTGAGAAGCCCAAGGATCTGCATTTAGCAAACTGGAGGCCCAGGAGAGCCAGTGGTATAAATTCCAATCCAAAAGCTGACAGTCTTGAGATCCCCCAAAAGCCGGTTTCTCAGTTCCAGTCCAGTGTTCGGAAAAGACCAGTGCCCTAGCTCCAGCAGTCAGGCAGAGGGAGTTCCCTCTTACTTGGCCTTTTCGTTCTCTTCAGACCTTCAGTTGATTGAGGCCCACCCAAATGAGGGGAGCACAATCTGCTTTACTCATTCTGATAGAAAAGTCAATCTCATGTAGAAACACCCTCACAGACACACCAAGAGTAATATTTGACAAAATGTTCAGGCACTCCATGACCCATCAGATCAACTCAATTAACCATTGACAAAATTAACCATCACAAGTACCTAGCAGAGTGCCTCACTATGACTCTTATTGCTATGTATCAGGCACTATATTAGTTCTTTACGTATGTTATTTAGTCCTCAGAACGATCTCTGAGTGTAGTGGGAATTTTAATCTTCATTTACACACAGGGTACTGAGGTTCTAAGAGGTTAAGTAACTTACCTTATTACTTCTAGCTGTAAAAGAGAACTAGCATGTGATTCCAGAACTGTCTGACATTAAATCTGTGTTCTTTCCATGACATGCCATACTGTTTCCCTCGGGCCTAGACCTCTTTTGTACATCTGGCCCTCCTTTTCATCACATCTTACTCTCCTCCACTTTTCTTCATCTGGGTCTTCTCTTCCCATTGATTCCCCACAGAAGAAGAATTATGAGCGACTTCAAAAAGCTCTGGATAGTGTGATGTCCATCCGGGAGATGACCCAGGTATTCTGCCCTCTGCCTGTCCTGCTTAAGTGCCCTGTTGTGCTTGGAATCCATAGGAGTGGAATGGAGATTTAGAAATGCTATTCAGATTCCTCACTGAGTTTTCTTTAGTCTTCCCTCTTCAGCCTTCCCAATCCTTGTTCTCTGTTACTCTCTTTTTCACTCCGGATGTCTCTCTCAACTTTTACCTTTGCTGCCAATTCCTTCACAAGTTGTTCATATTTAATGTTTTTCCCATAATTCTTAGGGAATTAGAGAAGTGAGGGAAAGACTTCTGCCCAGGGTTGGGAGGGCGAGGAGGGGGCTTGGATGTAAGGAACTAGCCCCAGGGGCCTACATCTTCTGTCCTTCTAGGGGTGGGGCAGCAACATGGAGCAGTGACCATCCTTTGACTCAAGGCTGCCCCTCACCAGACTTCCCCACCCCTCGTCTGCAATCTCTGCATGAATAGACATTCATTTGTACTCACATTTACAGGTGGGCCTCTTCTCAGCAAATCCTATATATCACAGTTCAGATTAACACATAAGATATACCTAGGAGGGATGATTTACTGTCAGAAGGACTCTTTGCTTTATGTAAAGTTTTACCACAGGATTCCTTAGCCTAATCTTTCTGGGACATTGATTTTATTTATTTTTTATTTAAAGTCAACTTTTTAGAGTTGTAGGAATTGCGTAAAATGAGGGAGACCCACCTGCATGTTGTTTTGTAAGCATTTTCAGTCATTTTCATATTTATTTATGAGTCTTCCCAATCTGACTGGGCTCCTTAAGGGTGGGAACCCTATCTCCTCTTGCCTTTGTGTGGCCTTCAGTGCCTGCCTTGCCCTGGGCCCTGATTAGTCTGTCAAAAGTGGGAGGGTTCTCACCTCTCCTGGGAGGTAACTTTATGACCTTTGTCTTAACAGGGCTCATATCTAGAAATCAAGAAGCAGATGGACAAGCTGGATCCCTTGGCCCATCCTCTCTTGCAGTGGTAAGTAATGTGAATAGAATGGTTTGTCCTTCAGGGATTGGGGGTGGGGGTGCTGGGGGATATGGAATTAGTCATGGAACCTACAACTTCTTTTAGAGCCGGTTCCAGCATCCTTCCTGAGGTTATAGAGATTCTGGCTGTTTTTTCTTGGGGTTTTATTGATATACTTTGCCTTGATAAAAAAAACTCAGAGCTTAGCGGGAGCTCACAAATTCAGACACAATGTCTCAGATTCTCTCTAGGTGTTTCTTGTTTCCCAGTAGGTCTTTACATACCCTTTGCATGTAGGAGTTAATACTGTTTCAACTAAGTTTTCTGTGCATACAGAGAGGTTTGTCTCCCCCTTCTGCTCCCTATCCCTGTCTCAAGGCCTACCCTGTTGATGTACACTGTCCAGAGCCTTGAGGCACTATTATTATTCCCTTCGAACAAAGATTCTGAACATTCTCTACTGCCCTCCACCCTCTGCCCTCCTTCCCCGATCTTGATTGCTGTTGTTTTCCTGACATAGCTTTCCCTTCTTTTCCTAGTCAGCCATTGACATCAGTACTTTTCAATACAACATGCTCCCTCTTAGCATCAGGAATGACCAGGCATAGAGTATCCAGGATGGCATCACAAGTAAATGGGTGAAGCACAAAAAACAACAACAACAACAAAACAAAACTGTATCCACTATATGAGATAATGCTCCCATGTTGAGCTCTCAATGCTTTACGCCTTTGTTCTCTCCTATCCTCTGAGTTCAGCCAAAACACAGCCCAGTCTATCCTTGAATCCTAGGGAAGGTTGTTGTAGTTTCATCTGTTTCTTTCTCCAGCCCAAACAGTAACTTTCTCTCCGTCCCTCCCCATCCTTGAGAGCCCTGAAAGATTCCTCTGCGTCCCAGTTGTGTGTTTCTAAATCCCAAGTATAAGTTGTCACCATGCTAATACAGATCCCTGCTTTCTTATTTACTTACTTATTTATTTATTGTAGCTGATCTTACGTGCTCTTCCTTTTTTTTCTTAATGTTTATTTATTTTTGAGAGTGAAAGCATGAACAGGGGAGGGGCAGAGAGAGGAGAGGGGACAGAAGATCCAAAGTGGGCTCTGCACTGATAGTAGCGGGCCTGATGTGGGACTCAAATCCACAGACCATGAGATCATGGCCTGAGCTGAAGTCAGACGCTTAACTGACTGAGCCACCTAGGCACCCACTTTTGTTTTATCCTTTTCTGTTCCTAGACATAGCAGTCTCCCTTTCACCCGTCTCTTTTCTTTTATTCATTGTTTACCCAGTAACTCTGGTCAGTAGTTTCCCTTTTACACTTTTATACACAAGCGTTACCACCAACAGGAATATCTAGATAGTGATATGGACATTTGACACAATTCCAACAGCCCTGGAATCCTTGCTTGTTCTCCCAGGGGTACAGTAAGACTGCTTCTTTGTTCTGGATGGTCTAATGACACACTCATTCTGTCCATTCCTTTCTTCTCTGTTTTATGCTAGGATCATCTCTAGCAACAGGTCACACATTGTCAAACTACCTCTCAGCAGGGTAAGTGACCATTCTTCTTCTAAATTCTTTAAGTTTCTGGTGAGGGACAGGGAGGGGCTCCAGACCAGCTAACCACATTGATCCTAGACTTGCCTCGTTGGCTCTATCCATCAACAGTTGTCTTTGGACCTAAGCATATTCTCCTTATTTGGGGTCAGTGCAAGCCTGATTTGCTCCCCATCCCCACCCCTTCCCTCCCTGATCTCCATTTCTTCTCTGTTTTCCTGACCCGACCCCCAACCTGGGCAGCAGCTGAAGTTCATGCACACCTCACACCAGTTCCTCCTGCTGAGCAGCCCTCCTGCCAAGGAGGCTCGGTTCCGGACCGCCAAGAAGCTCTACGGCAGCACCTTTGCCTTCCAGTGAGGAGGGGGGGTTGGGGGTGGGTGGGGCGTGGGGGAATGACAACAAATAATGTAGGGGGTGGGAGGGCAACTTCACTTGAGGTATATGAGTGTGTGTGACATATGTCCAACCAGTCAGATATTTCTTAATGCTGTTGTGGTAGGCGCTGTAGAGTGTAAAAATTTACATAGGATATGGTCTTTACTCTCAAGATACTTATGTTGTAGTTGAGGGGAAATGACATTTACACATAAAAAGATGTGGTTGAGGGAACAGATTGGAGGAGATAGATTTGAAAGCTATTTTGAAGGAAATCAGCAATTTATGCTTAATTGAGGAAGAAGAGAGAGAGAAAGTGAGAGAGATATTAAGAAGGGAGTAGTGGTACCTTTTTCTTAAAATAGATGTGAAGTTAGAACTGGCAACCATATTGGGATCAGTGCTCTGTTGGTTGAGTTTGAAATGAATCTGCTTAACTTGAAATATCAGGGGAATAGGCAAATGAAAATACTGAACCAGCAGTTGAGGATTTAGGATGGGACCAGCTGAAGCACAGGAAAAAGAATGGGACTGAAAGTTACAATGGAGAGTTAGCCATACACACGTATATTGCATGCCTGTGACTGTATCCATGTGTGTATCTGTTGCTAGCTGTATCCCTGTCCGTTATCATGTCCTGTGTGGGTGAGAGTGGGTGGGCGTGGCGGTCTTGAAAGTGCTTCTGGGAACCTCATACAATGAAGAGACATGTTTTTTATACCCTGCCTTACAGTGGGTCCCACATTGAAAACTGGCATTCGATCCTGCGCAATGGGCTGGTCAATGCATCCTACACCAAACTGCAGGTGAGGCTGTGTGCCTTTCCCTTTCTCTCCACTCCCCTCCCTGCCCCACTCAGTTTTGGGGAAGCCTGCTCTAGAGTACTGAACTGATTTTTGCCTCAGCATCCTCAAATCTAGCCTGCCGTGTGGCTTTCCAAGGAAAGAGGTTGGAATTGTTTGTATAGAATGAATATGGCTGATATATATTTGACCCCAGGCTGTGTTTTTTGGTAGTTTTGGGAATAGGATTATATCAATAGGCAGGAATATGAAATGCTGACTACAGCCACTGTGATGCATTAACCTGTTAGAGAAAGGTTTTTAATTTATGTGACTGTTCATTCAGAAAAGTGATATAAAAGACTTATTTCTTCTCCCTATGGGAATCCAAGGAGTGATTATTGTTTCTCCTCTTGGGTACCTGTTCTATAGTTCATTTTTGGAATCTGCATATGTACCAAAGCCTGGGGAATGGAGTATGGATTCTGAGGGACTAACTAGTGGCTTTGCCACTCCTTACATTCCAAGACATCAGTATCTAGTAGGGCAAAGAGGTTAACCTGCATCCACTTTTCAGCCAATCAGATTTTCAAGAGTAAATTCCTAGAGTAATCTGAACCAGTGAGAAGGTAATTGGAGGGACAGAGGGCTGGATAAGCCTTGTGGCTGCCTAACATACAGCCATGGGAGGGCCCAGGCTCATATTGCTCATCCTGGTGTTTCCCTGCAAGCTGCATGGAGCAGCCTATGGCAAAGGCATCTACCTGAGCCCCATCTCCAGTATTTCCTTTGGATACTCAGGTAAGAAATACTGTCTGGCCACCTCGGCTCTATTTACATCGCATCCATTTTGTGAATACGTAATCTATGCTGTCTCCTCCTGCTCCATCATGGGTACTTGGTCTGTGTCAGCTCTCTCCCAGTCATAGATACATGGTTTCTTTACCTCCTCTCGTTAGTGATGTAGAGTCTTTATACCGTGAGGCCAATTATCTCCCTTTCTGTTAGGAAGTCCTCTTCTCCGTAGGGATGGTTTTATTCATTGTAGAGGCTTGGCTCTGAGAATAAGTTAGGAAATAACTGGGAGATTGAAACGAGGCTTTTCATAGACCACATTTTTGGTGTGGGCAATAGCCTGTTGTTTATAGATGGTATATGTACACGTGTGCATGTGAGTTTATATGTGAATACACTTGAATGCTTGAGTATCTTCCATCGGCTTACATTTCTGGAGACATTGTTCTCCCTGTCAACTACCTTTTAAAATTTAAACTGTCTATAATTACATACTATTATAAGAATGGAAGAGAAAACATTTTATTCCAAAGATAAGGCATGGGTAAGGTCCATTTTCTAGTCAGGAGATGAGTCCAGGTTTGTTCTATTCAGAAAATGAATCTGCCTTGGAGTTCTCTCAGTGTTACAGGTTCATGTCTTAGTTCCTTTTTAGTTTTCGTTTGTTCTTGTTCTACACAGTCTCTATATAAAAGGTAACCACCATATATTGCATGTCTACCATATGAAGGAGACAGTGCTGTATTCTTTAAAATTTTTTTTTAACGTTTATTCATTTTTGAGGGACAGAGACAGAGTACAAATGGGGAAGGAGCAGAGAGAGAGGAAGACACAGAATCTGAAGCAGGTTCCAGGCTCTGAGCTGTCAGCACAGAGCCCAACGCAGGGCTCGAACTCACAAGCGATGAGATCATGACCTGAGCCGAAGTCAGACGCTCAGCCGACTGAGCCGCCCAGACGCCCCTACAGTGCTATATTCTTTATAGATGATTATTTAGTATTATCTGGTAATTATAATTATTATAAAGATAAGAAAACTTAGATCCAGAATCATAGAACTAGAAAAGTCTTTAATTTTTAAACTACTCTAACAGCAGCAACTAAATCAAAAAACTCACCAAACCCAGATAGTTTTATAAGTGAATCTTAAACCAGGCTTTAACCAAACCAAACAAATTATTAGTTTTATATAAAACTTTCCATAGAATGAAAAAAATGTAGAATTATAAATCATAAAAGGTAAGTAAATTTAACTTTATTAAAACTAAAAACTTCTGTTTACCAGAAGACACCTTAAGAAAGTGAAAAGCTACAAACCAGAAGACATTTGTAACATATTTAACCACAAAAGATTAGTAATAAAGATATTTTTTAAGTTTATTTATTTATTTTGAGAGAGAAAGCAAACAGGAGAGGGGGCAGAGAGAGAGAGGGAGAGAGAGAATCTCAGGCAGGCTCCACACTGCCAGCACAGAGCCCAGCATGGGGCTTGACCTCACCAACAGTGAGATCATGACCTGAGCAGAAACCAGGAGTTGAACGCTTAACTGAGCCACCCAGGTAACCCAGAAATGTATTTTAAAATGCTTAAAAATCAGTAAGAAAAAGACAACCCAGTAGAAAAATAGGCAAATGACATGAACAGACATTTCACTGAAGAAATGACCAAAAAATATGACAAGTTGCTGAACTGCTATTAATCAAGGAAGTAAAATGAAGACCAAAATGACTACTGTTTGCCACCTATGTGGACTGGCAAAAATTAAGAAATCTGGTAATACCTCTGATGGTCCTAGAAGTTGATTAGCAGGATCTCTTTTATTGTTTATTGGAATATAAATTGGTACAACCACTTTGGAGAACAATTTGGTGTTTAATTTCATAAAGCTGAGAAAATTTATCCCAGTGACCCAGCATTTTCATTCCTGCATGCCCAGAGGTGTACTTGAATGTTCAAAGCAGCAGTGTTTGCAGTAGCAAATCTTGGAAACAACCCAAATGCTCACTACCAGGAGGATGGATAAATACATTTTCATATATTCTCAGAGTGGATTATTATTTAGCAATGAAAATGGATAAACAGTAGTACTTAACTACATGGAAAAACCTTGGTAATGAGCTGAGCTAAAGAAAAAAAAAGGCAAGCCCAGAAGACTAGTGTATAATGTCTTTTTTATATTGTTTAAAAGCAAACAAATATAAACCTTTTGGTGCATGTGTGTTATGTATGTATGATAAAACTAAAGAAATTTCAGGATAGTGGTTACCTCCTGAGGATAAGCAGACAGATAGTTGGGATAGGGTAGGAGCACATTGATATAAATCACTAGTAATGTTTTGGTTCTTGGATTTAGTCTGTAGGTTGGGTCTATAGGTATAGTAGATAATAACTAACTAACTAACTAACAGTGTGTCATGAACCAAACCTAATGAGTAATCCACCCAGGGTAAGTGCCCAATAAATACCGATTGAATGTGTGAATGAATCTTCTTCTGTGTGCCTGGGGTGCAAAGTGGGGTTGGGGTTAGGGTAGTCTTTTTGGCTTTTTTGTCTGGGTTCCTCAGTTTTTATCTTTGTTCCCGCCTGAGCTTCCCTCATTAAGCTCTCGTTATTTTCCAAGTAGTGAGATTCTCCTGGTGCCTTGGTGTTCTTGGTGCCCACAAAATTCTTGCTTCCTGTCTGTTCTCATCCTGTTCTCTCCCTCTCTTCTCTGTCACTGGCTTTTGTTTACTACTGAGTGCCTGAATACCTATGGAGCCAGGAATCTCTATTGACTCTTTATATTTCTTCATCACTTCAGTCACAGAAAAACATCATAGGACACCATCCTTTTCCTCTTGCAAAGGTCCACTGATTATAAAATGGCATCGGATTTTACTTTTAGAGTTATAGATCATCTCATCCAATCCTTTCTTACTTTATAGTTAGGAAAGCTCATACACAGAGAAGTTACACACAGCTGTGAGTAGCAGACCTAGGATTGGAATCTAGGCCTCCTAACTTCTGGGCCAGTGTTCTTATTACTATATTGGACTGACAGGGTAGGCTTTGCTTGAATGAGTCTCTGAGGGCCCACAGATATGTGAGAGTCTCTATAATGTGAGATGTGTACAGATGTCCAGTTTATTGTAATTACTCTAGTATTTAACCAATTCCATCTTCTTATATGTTTCCACATACCCTATTCTGCTCTAGTTTTTCTCTGTTCTCCCTCAGGGTATCCTTAGTTTTGTGGCACTGCATGCTATCTGGGAGCTGGTATAAATAGAGAGCATCCATTTGGCTAATGGAGCCTCCACTCCAATGACTTGGCCATCGTGTGCGGGTTAAAACAAGGGCCAGGGAGAAAGGAGTTAGTAAACTCCATCTGTGTGTTTAGTTCTGTTTAGAGACTTCTGATAGGTGTATACTCTGGATACAAAGCATCCAGGGATTACTGTAGCCACCACTTTCTCAGTTTCTGGTCTTGGTAAACTGTAGAAGATCATTGGGTCAATATGAACAGGACAGTGTGCAACAGGATTGAGATGGGACAAGATTTGGATTGCATCATAAGGGCCATTTGAAAGACCAGCCATAGCAATCAGATTGTTCTTTCTTATCCTTTGGGATAGAACTTGTTCTTTCTTATCCTTTGGGATCACTCCGAATCTTGCACTGAAATGTCCAGGATGAGAACGTCATGTTTGGATTCAGAGCTAAACTTACTTAAGGCTAATGGGGAAAGTAGAAATCAAGGGGTGGTAAGTGTCACACCTGTAGGAGGAAGAAATTAAGAGTTTAAGTCTTGCCTTGAGTTTTGTTCAGGCCATATATCTGTCGTGGGACTTTAGTGTGAGTGCGTGATGAATTGACAGCCTGAGCAGTGAGGAATGTCAGTCCAGGCATCCCCACTCCTGCACCATGGCTATCACAAAACCAAGAACTGAAGGAGAGTGGGATTTGTAATAGAATGTTCCAAGGTAGAGTGGTGAGATAGGGGCCCTGCTTATGGCCTATAAGGATAGCATCATTTCCCATCTTCATCCATGTCCTCTCAGACAGACAGGGATGGACACATAGACACACACACATGACTGTGATAAGGGTAGGCCTGTGAGAAAGCTGAGTCAAGACTAAAGTCTAGTCACAGGCCAAAAACAGTTGGGAGTAGGGGCACATAAGCACTGTTCCATGTCTAAATAAGAAAAATCCAGAATGGGTCTATAAATGTTATAAATAGGGCTATTCACTGGGGGATAAGAATGGCAGAGGATTTATGGATTTAGACAGGGGGACACTGGAGGGAATTGGCACCACTTCCTCAAGTCTGGGAAGACTTTCTAAAGGAAGCAGGATTATTCAAGGTTGTTGGCCATTGTGGTTACTTGTGGAAAATTATTCATCACTTACCTTCTGTGCTTTCTGTCTTTTCTTTTGAGTGACTCTGCTCATGGTTTTCTACGTAACTTTGAGACTGGAACAGATCTGACTTGCTCTGCTTGCTTCCTCTTCACTCATTTTGCTCAATCTGGCATTTGATCCAAGGGGTCGATATCACCACTCTCGTGAGCCCCTCATTCCTGTCTCATTTCATGTGTTCCTCCCCTGTCTTAGAACCTTCTAGTGATTCTTTGATATTCTCAGGATAAACTTCAGTTGTCTTAACATGGCCTATAAGGCCTGCTTGATCTGATCCTGACTCACTGCTTCCACATCATCTGTTGCCGCTCTCCTTCCATTGACTATGCTCCATACAAACAAAGGCACATTGCTTTCTTTCCTCCAGACCTTCTATGTCCTTTTACCTCTGCCAGAACACTTTCCCCCTCTTCATTTAAGTAATTTTTCCCGGCTGTCACTGGGAAGCCTTCTTCAAAACCCTAGGGCAGGCTAGTTCCCCTCCTCTAGCTCACACATTGTTCTAGATTCTCCCCATCACACTTCTTGCCATACTGTGTTGTAATTACTTGTTCTTTGCCTGTAGTATCCACCAGACTAAATTGTGTCAGGGCAGATACCTTGTTTATTTATTTACTACATGTCTAGCTCAGTGCCTGGCACATAGTAGACATTTTAGTAACTATGTGATTGAGGAGTGGGTGACTGAACTGGATTTGTTGTTCTATAACAGGAATGGGAAAAGGACAGCACAGGATGCCCTCCAAGGATGAGCTGGTCCAGAGATATAACAGGATGAATACCATCCCCCAGGTATTATTAGTTGGCACTCCAGTGAGGCAGGCAGAATCCTTCCCCTAGGATAAGTTTAGGCTACAGAGATGGATGGGGAACAAATGGTGGGGGAGGTGAGTAGTTTGAAGATCATTTGAAGGAATCAGATATGTTTGAAGATGAACATGCTTCCAGAGTCCTATGTGGCCTCAGTCATAAAAGCAGAGACTGAGTTTAAATGCAGTGACATGAAAATGTAAAGATCGAAGCTATGGACTCAGCCAGACTAATTATGCAAAAGCAAAATTTGGGGGTGGTGGTGGCTGGGAGACCCAGATATCCTAATCCATACCCCTAGCCACCAGCAGCTAACCTCCTGCCTAGGGAAGCTATAACAGTCCACCTGGCTCTGCTATCCTTCTCTTCCAGACCCGATCCATTCAGTCAAGGTTCCTGCAGAGTCGGAATCTAAACTGTATAGCACTTTGTGAAGGTAGGTGGCTCACCCAGTCCCTGTATTTCTGTGTCCCCAACCTTTATTTCTGGTACAGCTCTGGCACGTGATCCAGCTGAGGGTGTTGTTGACACATTGTCTTCCCTCCCCTGCCTGGACTGTGTGACTTAAGCATTATAATTTCTGGCCCCCTTCTTCCCAGTGATTACATCTAAGGACCTCCAGAAGCATGGGAACATCTGGGTGTGCCCTGTGTCTGACCATGTCTGCACACGGTTCTTCTTTGTGTAAGTCTAGGAGGGACCTTGGGGATTACTCTGAGGAAGAAGGGTGGGGGTGTAATGGTATGATTACTGGGAAAGTCTGTTCCTGTCATCTGAGACTTATCCCTGGCTACCTGAGTGGAGCTGGCACTGGAACTTTCCCTGTGGAGGATGGGGATGGGTATAGATCTGTTTAGAGGAAATCAGATAAGCTGAATCTCTTCTACCCTAAAGAGTAGCAAGAAAGGGTTTTGACTTTTGGGTTGGAATGGCCACACCTCACATATAGTTCACTGGTTGACGTTATTCTGGTATTCTTCTCCCTCTTATGCTCACACTTGCCCTATCTTTGGCAGATATGAGGATGGTCAGGTGGGCGATGCCAACATTAATACTCAGGACCCCAAGATACAGAAGGAAATCATGCGTGTGATCGGAACTCAGGTTTACACAAACTGAGGGGGCCCCAGCCCTCGTACCACCCCTGTTCCCCCAGGATCCATCTGCCCTCATACAAGGGCTCAGGAGCAGCATGTGAGGCTGCCCTGAGGAATCAAGGGGCCATTACCAAGGGGCAGGAAAAGCATAGAAGAGGCGGCCTTCATGGTGGAGACTGACCCAGGAACCACTCCACATTTGGATGGCCCAGACTGACTCCCTACTCCTGATTTTCCCAGTTGACTTCACCCTGTTTGTAAATAAAACAATAAAATGGAAGGTGCTGTGGACTGGATATGATCACTGTGGTCTGACTAGCCTTGGCCCAGCACCTGCCCCAAGCCCTCAAGTGGGGTGTCAGGTGGGGAGAGTGGAATATCCTGAGGGTTGGAACTAATTATGTTGGGTGGAGTAAAAGCTGAGTCATCTAGTGTAGTGTATGTACCACGGATCTGGCAACATTTTTGTCAATGAACTGGATAAAGAAGTTAGGCAGTTATCAGTTACGCAGATGATGCAAACTCAGAAGGATATAGAATACCACTGATGCCTGTTCCTCAAGATTTAAAAGTACCGTTGAGGCCAAAGCAGCTCAGATTTCCTACCGTTAGGACCTCTGCTTTTTTTTTTTTTTTTTTAATGTTTATTTATTTTTGAGAGAGAGAGAGAGAGAGAGAGAGAGCGCATGAGTGGGGGAGGGGCAGAGAGAGAGGGACACAGAATCTGAAGCAGGCTCCAGGCTCTGAGCTATCAGCACAGAGCTGGACGTGGGGCTCGAACTCACAAACTGCAAGACCATGACCTGAGCCGAAGTCAGACACTTAACCAACTGAGCCACCCAGGAGCCCCAGGACCTCTGCTTTTTGCACACAACTTAGCCACTGCCCCTTGCTCTCTGTCTCAGGGGTTGGGCCCCTATTCTCTTCCTCCTCCCAGCTGTTTCTCTAGGGTAAGGGTGGTGGGGGGAAATAGCTGACAGATGCAGGAAGTTGGCTTGGTCCCTCATTTGACATCTAGAGAAATGCAGCCTCCCTCAATACAACAAAATCCAAATTCTCCAGGGTTAGCAAGGTGAAGAAAGAGAGCTGTTTCTAGGAGACCTAATTATTTCAGTGAAATCCATCTCCCTGTTGAAATTCCCACTGCCAACCTTCTGCTGTCCCTTTCAGGCTGTGCTTCATGTGCCTGTAACCCTAAGTTAGCTCAGAGATGGGTTGGACATCAAATATTTTGAACTATTAATGAAGAAAAACAGGAATATAAGCACAGAGAATACAAAACACATTAAACAAGCCTGGCTTTTCAAGTATAGGTTTTTTATTCTGTTACAGCTTCTTGATTTACAGAGTCTTCCCTAGACCACCTATTGTCTCATTACTTTCACCCTGTGCTTTGGAGATACCTTCTTTGCCTGAGTACCTTGCCTGCATTGTAGTTCCTGACTTGCCTCAACATGAAGTACCACTCTTAAGGCCCATCCCCTGGGCGTTTTTCTTTTTCTTTCTTTCTTTCCTTTCCTTTCTTTTCCTTCTTTTTTTAAATTTAAATCCAAGTTAGTTAACATATAGTGTAATAATGATTTCAGGAATAGAATTTAGTGATTCATCACTTCCATATAACACCCAGTAGGAGCTTTTCTTAAACTTCCTTACCTGTTCTTAATCAAGACTGTTAGACTCTTGACTCTACAAGTTTCCTAAGGCTCTCTGTCCCATTCTGCTTTGTGGTCTAGAAGAAATTCCTTTCCACTAAATAAATGGCCCCACCAGGAAGCCCACACTCACTGAAATTCCTGCCTCCTAGGAGTACCCTTGCAGCTCATCTAAACAGTATTAGGGAGAGCTAAATTTTTTACTTCATACTAGGTAGATCCAGGTTTTATGCTAATAAGCACTTTAATAATTTGCTAACACTTTGGATTACTATATGCTTGGCATTGTTGTAAGCACTCTGTATTTGACTATGTAATTCTCACAAGCCTATGAATTAGGAGCTGTTATTCCCATTTTGTAGGTGAGAAAACAGGATAAGTGATTTGCTCATATTCCACAGCTCATGACTGACAGATAACCTGATTCCCGAACTGTTTGTTCCAATTCTAGACTAGATAGCCTTTCAAACTTTACAAGTATTTTTTCATTTTAATGCTGACCAAAAAAGATGGAAGATAGGTTTTCTTTAGAGATCTTAAATTATGTGTCTAGGGTCTCATAGCAAGTCAGTGGCAGTGCTGGGTTTTTACCAGGACTGCCCAACTTCAGAATCTGAGCTCTTAAGCATTGTTTCAATTCCCGCCGAGGTTCTCAGACTACTCCCACAGGTGTTCCAACAACTCAGTCTAGGTGCTTGGCTGCTCCAGTGGTGTAACAACATTTTTGCTCAATTTTCAGAAATTGTGAATGGATTTTTCTCAGTTGTAAGCGTTTCTTATAATTTCCCTTTGTCAGTGACACCTGCTATAGCAAGTATTAGCAAATAATAGAATGAGAAGTAATGAACAGATAGTGTATATTACCAGGAAAAAACTCAAACACCTGCGCTGGTCTCATAGGTGTCACTGTTTTTTTCGTAGCATACACATTATGTCTTTTTTATGCCAATAAAATTGTAATGACATTAAATACATCATTTTATAGTGTTCCACATAAAAGCAACAGGACTCCGAATCTAAGAAGTTTGAAAGCCAAACATATCTGAAAAATTGTAAAACCTATCTGGTATAAAGCAAATCTAATTAAAAACCTATGGCACTTCTCCAACAATGCCTTCATTGCAGGGAATCTTGCAGGGTGGGGCCCTGAGTTTCTGGAGAGGAATCCTCCCACAGCCTGGAGAAGGAGTTGAAGAAGGATTGCCTCTTTCTCCCACTCAGGGCTGCTTACCGTGGAGGTGGGGCTTGTGAAAGCCAGGTCTGAACCAGAGATCCTCCTTCACAGAGGCCAAGGTTATTACAGATACTGCACACGTAGGTTGACTGTGGCCTCCTACTTCACATGGTCCTGGGCGCAAGCAGCCTTACTTCGTCTCTACCTGGACATACTTAGGGCGAGGCCAGGAAAAGAACTATTTTCCTCAATTAGTCCCAGGTAGAGAGTAGATGGCTATGATTTCTGTATTAAGAACTTGGAAACTCCTGGAATTTAACCTTCTTCCTTCTCATGGTAATTTTCCATCCAGGCAGGGTGTGGTCCTGACTCAGTTTGTGGTGAGGATGTGGCCATCCCTAGGGGAGGAGCCTTGTGCTTGGTTCTGCCTTTCACTCTGCCCAGTAGGGAGAGAGAGGAAAGAGTCTGGTGCTGAGTCATAACTGGGTTACCTAACAGCTTCTCAGGATGGATTGGGAGGTGGAGGTTTGGGAGATGTCTCAGCTTCTGGGACAAGTTTGAGAGTGGTGGGGAGGAAGCTTCGCAGGTCACACAATTCCCCCGGGAGCAGTGGGACTAGAAGTAGGCTCCGGTTCATCTGAAGGGGCTTCATTCTCTCTGGAGTGTGGGACTTTCCACAGATATTTCAGAACCACACCCCCTGCAATGGGGCCAAAGATGCCATCCTTTAAGTTAAAGCATTACCTACAAAAATTATTTTGTCTAGGAGAGAGACTGAAGTCTCCTTAGTCCTAGCCGTCCTTTCTGGGCTAAGTGGGTCAGGTTGTCTGGTAGCCAGTAAGCATGGAGATGAAGACTAAAGGTAAGGTGCCAAGTGAAAAGCAGAGTGTGACTGAACTGCAACAGGAGGAATTCCTGAGGAAGGGAGCACATGATCCATTGTTCACTGATGCTTTTCTTCGTCTTCCAAGTCTTGGTTACTTTGGAGGAAGGGGTCTGCTTACAATCCCACTTGCATCTTAGGCAGCCTAGCTGTGGCTACACTTGCAGGGAAAAAGAAGGAGACAGGGCCTTCATGGGACTGGCTTGGTGGATAGGGTTAAAGTATCCCAGGGAGGCTTTGTCCTGTGAGTCCTAACAGTTTTGGGCTAGAGAAAGACTTGCAGTGAGTCACACAGGCCAACCGGGTCACCTTGGCTGAGGCAGTACTTCCACTGGAATGAACAAGGACTCCTCAAGCTTCCTCCCTTCTGCTTTTAACTGCTGATGAGGCATATCCTGAGGAGGGGGGGGGGACCTAGATACACAGTTGCATTCAGAAAATATTCTTTACTGTTGCTATCCCCTGGAATGCCTTCCCATACCCATATCTGTCCTAACCAACCTCCATGTGTTTTCCTATGTGAAGCCTTCCCCTTCCGACACAGAAAACCTGTTCTCTCTTTACTCTTGATTTCAAAAGGCCAACTTTCTCTTCCTTCCAGGGTTTTTCTGTGGAGGAACTCTGGAATTAAGATTTTGTGTCACCCTGATGAGCCTGAAGAGCTCTTGGGAATCTGAAGGAAGGCATAGAATAAATTAAGTCTACTTGGTCTGGCTCTGGAGAGGGCATATAAAATCCAAAGTGATAAGCACTTCTGCTTTAACCTGACTTTCGGGGTCAATGGGCTGCCCTGGAAATCTGTATTGGCCTGAGAGAGAACACTGCCATTTTACCTCATGAGGTCGTGTAATGGTAAAGCCTGTAAATATCACCCTCCCTCACCAGGGCCACAGGAGTTGGGTCCAGTACCATTTGCAGACATACCCCATGAGGGACTCCAAATGACCTTCAAGAGACCAGATTTAATCCCAGATTCTGTGGTTCTGTGGCCATGAATCCAACAGATAACAAAGCAGTCTATACCCTCACACTCACCCCAGTCCATTGAACCTACAGCACCCCCTCCCATCCTTCCAGTTCAGAGAGCTTAATGGAAGGACTGGCTCTCAGCTTCCCCCAGGTTCATGTAGCCCTGGGGATACTTGTTGCTGGGTCAAAGGAATGGGGATTCAAGATGACCAAGAGAAGGCAAACAGAGTTTCTTGCATTCTGAACGATGTTCTGGCACTAATCATAAGGATAATCCTCCACACGGTCAATTCCCCAAAAAGGGGATGCCTGTTGGGCACCATGCTGTACTCACTCACATATATCATCTGATCAAACCCCATCTTATGAAGCAGGCATTGTCTTCAATTTACTTTGTTGTTGTTGTTTGAGAGAGGGCACAAGTGAGCAAGAGGCAGGGAGAGAGAGAGAAAGTGGGGCTCATTTTTTTTTTTTTACTTACCACCTTAAGTGGGGCTCGTGCTCACCCAAAGCAGGGCTCAAGCTCACCTGATGTGGGACTTGAACTCATGAACCGTGAGATCATGATCTAAGCCAAGGTCAGATGCTTAATGACTGAGTCATCTAGGCACCCCTTCAATTTACTTTTAAGGAACTGGGCCCTTACATATTGAATTATAGGATATGGTCATAGGGCTAGTAAGTGGAATGGAAAGAAGAGAAGATGGAATCCAAACTTTCTTATATACTACGCTGCTTTTTGGCAAAACAATGACAATCACCTTAAACTCCATGTAACAGATTTTCACTATGCATCTAAACCCGAGCAAGGATATGCTGGATTCGTCTCTGCCAGAGTTTCATGGACAGCATTTTTATAACTCTCCAGTTTAATACCTGTGCATTTCAATCTTGGGAATGTATCTAGATTTAGGACTTTAAAATGCAACATAGTCTAGCACTGGCCAGATCACTGACACCTCCACCCCCCACTGTTGTTCACCACTGTTTTTAGTTCGTCCTTAGCTCAGGGCCAACCAACTTCCCATCTACAACCAAGGGGACCAGCAAAGGCTTCCAGAAGAAATTAAAGGATTCTGTGGCACACAAAAACGTACTTTTAGGCTGTCACTTTCTGGTCCCAGCTTATCTAACAGGAAAGCGGAATGGAAGGCCTTTGATTCAGGGCAAGGCAGGTGTCTGCCAGTCAAGTCACATCCATTGTCTAGTTTTCCAGGAAAAGGAAAGACCCTAAGAGAATATGGTCTTAACGATTTTTAATGAGGCAGCGTTGTATCTGTTCTCAAAACTTGGCTTCATGAAGGCAAGAATTAACAGCTGTTTCGTTGATAAACTGCCTTCATCATTGGTTGTTGACTAGCCCTCGGAAAGTCGGAAAATACCTTGGAGAAAAATGTAAGAAAAGCTCTAACAATTTTGATTTAAATACATGAGGTTGAAAACAAAAGTGCTGATTCCTGCAGTTTATCAACTCTAACATTCTGACTTGATATTTCCTGATGGTCACTTCTACACTAATATTAATGCCTTCTATTCGCTTTCTACTCTCAGGCCTTCGCTCTGCAGGATCCTAGCCCCAACTAAAGTATTCACCCGGCCCCAAATAGTCCTTTCTTGTAGCCCTAAGAACAAAAAGGCCTCGCGCTCCGGCTCCACGCACACTCCGCCCTCCCCAGTCGTCCCTAACCCCGCTCCATTGCGGGAGCCCTTCCGAAGGCGACCTCCAACCGTCCCAGGAGTCTCTATCTCTCCGCACCTCCTGATCCCATCTCGGGCTCCCTAACTGCCTGTGCGGCACGGTTTCCGAGGTGTGTGCTGGGGCGGGCACCCGGAGGGATGGGGAGTCGCAGGACAGGGCTGGGGGAATGCTGCCGAGGATCCATAAATCTCGCACTGCCCGGTTAGGCCAGGACAGCTGGGGCAGCCTGGGCCGAGGGTCAAGAGAAGAGCCCTCGTCCAGCACTCCAAGCTGGCAGCGACAGGTGGTGGCCCCGGCGCCCGGGGGTCTGGGAGGGAGGTCCCCGGAGCTCCCGGGGCGGGCCCCGCTGCCTAGCCACTTCCTCATTGGCCTGCGCAGAGCGTTCAGGCCGAGACTTTTATGTAACGTGTCCTTCCGCCACGGAATGTAGTCCTCCCCTAAAGGGCAACCTGGCAGCGCGTTGGGTGCCGCGGCACTTCCTCCTGAAGGTGACTGCGCCCCGCGAGGAAGCGGAGGGGCGGGGCCCGGCGAGCCGGGAGCCAGGATTGGGTGCGGGGCGGGGCGGCGGAGGGATTGCGGCGGCTGCAGCCTGGATAACCTTGGGGCTCAAGCGGCCGATTGCCGCACAGCAGCGTCGCGTCGCGAGCGTCCAGACCTTTCTGCAGCCGCACTGCAGCTCGAGCGGGACCGCGCCGGAGGTGAGCGGGGCAGAGGCTGGGCCATCCGTCCCCACCAGGGTTCCGTGCACACGGCTAGTGCGGACTCCCGGCCGTCTGCGCACTCAGGGCACTTACACTGGGGCCGGCGCAGGGTCCTGGGCATCTTGCACCCGGTTGAAGTCGGGAGAGAGAGCCAGCTCGCGCCTAGGGTCTGCTCGTCAGAGCCCCCAGACCCCACCAGCTCTTGTTTGTTCCACAGCCGGCCCTCCCCTGCCCCAGTGCTCACCCCCATTCTGGTCCCATCCTCGCCTCCCTCTTCTCGAGCTGCTTCCATCCTCGCCTTCCTTCCAGTATTCCCTCCTCGGATTCCTTCCTTTCCTCCCTCACCCCCTGCTCATCTGCTTGCCTCCTCCCCTGGCCCCTTAATACTGTACCATTCCCCCTCCCTGGGCCCTCAGCCCGGCCCTGCCCCCCTCATTCGGATGCTTTCCTTGTAATCTCTCCTCGAAACCCGTTCCCCAGCTCCCTCCCCCCGTGCCGTCTCCATTCAGCTTCGCGTGCTCTTCCCGCGTCCTTGTCCCCCCTCGTGTCTGCCCCTTCCCCCATTCATGCCCTGGTCCCGCCCCTCCCCCTCCATTCTGGTCACGTCCGCTCCTCCGCATCCCTCTCCTCCGCTCTCTGATTCGCTCAGCCCGGGTCCTCGCCCCTCCCCTCTGTTCTGGTCACGTCCGCCTGCACCCCCCCCCCCTTGCCACCCCGCTTTCTCGCCTGGGTCCTGGAGCCCCGGGCCCGTATCCCCAGCTCACGTCCCTAATCGCAGTGGTCTGCGGATGGGCTGGGCCGGCTCCCGTGCCGCCGGGGGATGCAGCGGCGGCCCGCGGCCCATTTGGAAGGTTATGTAACCCTCGGCCTTCCCGCTGCATGGGGAGGAAAGGGTGGTTGCCCCTGTGGCGCATTCTTGTTTGGGGCCGCCCAGATTCGCCGCGCTGGCTCCGAGGAGGGTCCCGGGGCTCCCTCCTGCCGCGGCGGAGCTGCATGTAGCGGACCGGGACCCGCCCCGCCCCTCCGCAGGACCGGTGCAGCCTCGCCTCTGCCTCACCTCGCTGAACACATACTCCCCGGTTTCAGAACACGGAGATCTCGGGGTGGGTGGGAGCAGGTTATGGGCAGAATAGAAATATGTCAGGAGCTTGACGCCACGTACCGCGTTCACTCAATAAAATCTCTGTGTGCTAAGCTGTTTTTCTATGACCAGAAAGGTCATAGCCCACAAAGCTCATAATGTGATTAGGGAACCAACAGTGGTAACTGCTGCGAGGAAGGGATCGCTTCCTGTTGGGCGAGGGATGGAGAAAGGCCACACGAGGTGGCATCACACACTGGGTTTGAAGCAGAAAAGTACCTTCCAGTAGTAAGGTTATTTAAAAGTCCAGTCATGGAAAGGCATCCCTTGGTTTTTATCTGTATTCTTCAAACCTAGGACATTGATCCTCTCCTGTCCACGTGAGCCTGATGGGTAAAGTCCAGGCATGATGGACAGAGGCATTGGGAAGTTAATGGGCTTTTAGAATCGGGTTCGACTCATTAACATCTAGAATGAGAGAGAGAATTCAGCCCCAGGACCTCAGTTTCCCATGTACAAACTCGGAGTAACATTTTCCTCCTAATGGTTGAAAGGATTGGTCACTATATACCCAGTTACATGAATATATGGTGAATACTCCGCTCAGTGTCTGAGCTCTAGTGAGATGTCCAGGAGAAATGCCTTCCAATGTATTCTTTGTTCGCTGAGCACAATTACTTAAACCGTAATTGAGCATGAGGGCTCATCTTCTCCATGCCATACCCAAACAGGTATTCCTAGTTAATCTTTGGAGCCATGATTAAAATGCAGACATCTCCTGGAAACCAATCCCTTAAGGCATCTTGGTACAGTGTTTACAAAGTAACTAATAATGTTACCTTGCAGCTCTCTACTTGCTACAGTGGCTCTTTGATCTCCTGAGAATAGGGACCTGCAGAGGAAGGAAGGCAAGGAGGCAGAATTTCAGCAATTGATGTTTGGCTAGGAGAGTAGAAACAAACTTATAAACTGAAATCTTCACTGTCATCCCCACCTATGCCAGGTGGAGTTCTAGGGTTTGCTTTACCAGCTGGTGAGTGGAGGTGAGGATCCCAGGCAGGGACTGCAGCCTCCTGTTGGCAGTACTGAGGGTGTGGTCACTCCCTGGGGTACAGAGGCTAGCCTAGGTCAGGACTTCTGCTCTGCAGCATTATTAGCAAATAATTCACTCTCCTGTTGCCTGAGGATGCTGTTGGGAAATGCAGTGGGGCTGTTCTGAGGGGAAGGGTATGTAACCCAGCACCAGGTCTGTGGTGGAGGGGGGTCCTCTGTGGGGAAGATGACTCAACCTTTCAACTTATCTGCTTTTGAGAGAATTCTCTTCATTGGGTGAGTGGGAAACTGCACTGTGGTCTTCACAGGTTTAAAAAGTCCCTTCTCCCTATTCAATGAGTCAGACAGTGAAGCATGTGTTTCCCCCAAGTTAAAAATGGTTTCGACTAAGTGAAAAATAGTTGTCCAGGTTCCCTGGCTCTCTGTACTGCCCTAAGACCTTAGGGTGCAGCATGGCAGAACCCCGGGCCCAAGTAATGTGGCCTGTATCCCTGCATTCCTGAGACTACTCCGGGGCCATGGCTCCCTTTGTGGGAGGAGGGCTGTAATGGTCATGAATAATGACTGAATGTCCTTGAACTCACTTCAGAGTGAAGTTACACTTCTAAGTACTGCATTAGAAGCAAATAATTTTAGTGTTGAATTCATAGTTTAGCAAAAAGCCTTATTGGGTCTCTAAGACCCAATAATTTGCCAGTGACTTGGCAAATTTGGTAGCTGGGACTCCAAACAGCTAGCACCTTGTAGGGAGTTGCTTCTGTGCCTTCAATGTTGTGACATTAATGGGGGTGGGGGTGGGGGGGGGTCACAGGAAAAGTCATTTTATTTCTTAAAGTCGTTTCTTAATGTTGAGGCAATGGAAGAAATGAGGAAATGACTATGAGCTAGAAAGTATAAAAAACGCAACCCGTGCATTATCAACTCACACTAAACTCGTTCTAATTTATTTTGCTTCAGCTTGTGTGAAGACATGTCAGGATGTGTTATTTTAGCCAAGAGCTAAGACCGCTCTAGGTAGGGGAAAATGACTCATTTGACATTTAATTTCTGAATCATTCCAAACGTCCACAGTCAAATCTCAGTTGGTCGGTACACCACAAGAATGAGTTGCCAGTGTGAGCAGAGTTTTCTTGCAACCTTGTCGAGGGTCTTGTGAGATGTTTAAGTGATTCGGTAAAAGGTCTTACAGGAGGGGTGCCTGGCTGGCTTAGTCAGTAGAGCATGCGACTCTTGATCTTGGGGTCGTGAGTTTGAGCCCCATGTTGGGCATAGAGATTACTTAAAAATATATATATGTGTGTGTGTGTGTCTATGTATATACGTATATATGTATATATATGTGTGTATATCTGTATATACACATATATATATTTTTTGGTCTTACAGGACCCTGAGTCATCATTTTAAACCTTAATTCTGGTACAGATAGGAACAGAGCTAAGGGAAGACTGTTCTTAATACTAGCATACTTTCTGGGAACTTGGATTTTTCACCAAAAGCCAGTCTTAGGCTAGATAAATGAGTAGTCTGATTATTTGGGGCTTTGTTAGAGAAGCTGTTTTGGGGACAGTGAGCTGGGGTGCGTAGTGGATGGTGCCATGCAACCTCTGTTGGGCCTTTTTGCCTCCCGGTCTGACTGCTCAGTTCAGAAGGTTGGCAGGGCCACCAAGCGGCGTGGCCCCGCCCCTGCAGTGGTTTGTGCTGGTCTGCACGTAGGAGGGCAAGCCAGGCTGCAGTACCTCCGGTGGCCTCTGAGACTTACCTCCCCCACTTCTGTCCATAGGAGAAGCTTTTGGGGAGCTCTAACTAAGCCTCTCTCTCCTGACACCAGCAAGCCTTGTTTTGGATGTTAGGCAGGGGCTCTGGGGTGAATATGCCAAGACCAGCTATGATAGCACCAAGCTTAGCTGATGCAGTCCAGAAAGTTCTGTGAAAAGGCCCCCGTTCCTTCCAGGCCTTTGAAATCAACTTACAGATAGTATTTATTTAATTTTAGACAGTTGGTGTCTTCCTGGTTTCCAGTGATGAGTGCAAGAGAATTACCCAGTGAGTCAGTCATGGTATAGGAGACAAAATCATGGACACTTTTGGAAGAGCCCTGGGAGGTTTGATCTAGTTAGAGGTAGGGAAGTAGAGACTTTGGATATCTGGTATCCCTCTTTTGTTACTACATTAGAAAGCAGGTTAATAAACCTATCACATGGATGGACATTTTAAAGCCCTCACAATATTGAATGTTGGGCAGAGGTATAAGAGGGCAGGAGCTCACATTACTGGTTGGTTGTAAATGGAGAGCAGTTCAACGATATTTAGTAAAAGAGAAAATAAACATACCCTGTGACTCATAAATTCCATTTGTGGAGATATAGAGAGAGGAGTTCACATTTGCACAAGGAACCATGTACTAGGATAGAGTTGTCTTTATACTGATTAATGGTGGAAAAATTGATTCAGTGGGAGGAGGAGGATGGTCAACCAGTAAGAGAATACATAATACATAAGCAAATGATCTAGTCGTGTAGTGGACTAGGACAGCAGTTCATATGAATTCACCAGATCTAATGTACCCACCAGATAGGTCTTAAATGTGCTGAAAAATGCAAGTTGTTTGTTTGTAACAGTATACTACTTAGAACATTTTAGAAAACAGTATCATGGGGGTTGGTATAGATATAGTCACACTTAAATGAATTAGAAGGATAGAAAATTCCTGACAGTAGTTGGGTGTCAGAGTTCGTGACAGGCTGTGGAAGGGTTGGAGGGGTGTGGGGATAGAGGGAAAATGAACTCTACAAAATGCATTTTTTTTTTTAAGCCTAAAATTCTGGCTGTTAGTAGTCAGTTCTGGGTGGTAGAAATACAGCTGTTAATTATTTTTTTTTCCTTAGTTCAAAATAAAATAGAAGCAAATCTGTGAAGGTCACTATAGGAAGACCAGCCATACAAACTAGGTCCGTGCTCTTAGAGAGCTGGTCCTGCCATTCCTCCTCCCATCTCCCCTTTTCCCCCTTCTCCTCCCTCCAACTGTGATGCAGGGCAGCTCTTCCTTTAAATGCTGAGCTAATGCCTCACTCTGGAGGCCGTCACCCGTCCTGGTTGTCCCTGACTTGGGCCCTAAACTACAGGGTTCCAGGTCCCTTGCTGCTTCCAGAGTATGAATATCATGCCCTAAAACACTGCCTCATTATTTTAAGCCTAGTAAGGAGACATCATAACACAGGACAACAAAAGCTTCCTCCGGACTTCTCCTTCAGGCTGAAACCAGTTCTCTGCTCTGAGCATCTGTGGTCAAACGAGGACGTGGGATGTTTCTCTGACTTGGGACTTAGCTGCCCTGGGGTTGAGTGGTCCTTTGGGGGGTGGGCCCATTTTGTGTCTGTCTTAGTGCCCTCTTTACACTCAAGTTTGAAATAGAACCTTAGGCCCCTGCTTGTAAAGTATAAGTCCCTTAGTTGTAGCCCTGAATAAATAAAAGCAAGGGAATTTTACTTGAACCTGCAAGGGGGCTCATTTTTGTTTTATGTAAGTAACCAGGTAAACTAGACTTGGCGTTCTATTACTGGGCCTGCTGAGGGTAGATTGGACTTGAGATTCACATCTCTTAGCTAGAAATGCCTTTTCCTCCATACCCTACTTCATGTGTAAATACATGATGTCATTACTGTAAGTGAATATAAGGACAAACAGCCATTCAGTCTAGACCTTACTAGGTTCTGTAGGTGGCCCAGCACCTATTTTGATGTCGGTGTTGTCATAGTCAGATTAGGGCCAGTCTTGGGATTTCTATTGCTCTGGCATCTAGGAAGAGAGCTCCTAGAGAGCAGGCTGGCCTGGACACCTTGTCTGAAGATTGGGGAATTGAAAGGCCTTTGTCATGCTGACCTGGAGGTGCAGATAGCAAATTGATGTCAGAGCAGGGAACACAATGGGGGGCACCAGGTGCCATCATAATTGGGTTACTCTGTGTGGTGAGGTTTGACATCAGGACACACTTGGTGCAGAGTGCCCTGGCTGGTTAAAAATTGGGTTATGCACATACAGGCCCATGGGCCAGGCTGGTTTACTAGGGCAGAATGATTTGGGCCTTTGTGAAAGAATTGGCGAAGCGTGAAGCCTTCCCGGCACAACTCGCCAACAGTACTGGCTCTAAGAAGAGGCATGTCGTATTTTTTGGATGCTCCTTCCTGCTCTGGTTTCTGGATAGCGGCCAAAGAATCGTTTCTGGCACGAATGAAGCTAGAGAACCAGGAGCTGCTGGAGACGAGGAGGAGAGGTGGGAGGAGGGGTGCATGGAGCTGAGCTGTGAGCGTAGCTACTCCAGCCCCTCAGCCTGCACTGAGGCTCTGACGCTGTCTCCTTTCTCACAGAGGAGAAATGGCTGTGAGGAAGATCCTACTGCAGGGGCTCATGCTCACGAGTAAGGTTCCCGCACCCGAGCACAGCATTTGCCACCATCAGTGGGTACGCCGGGCTTCCACTGCTGGCTGGAGGTTGGCTGCGCATGTGTCTGCCTCCCAAGGAGGAGGATGCAGTAGTGAGTCAGACGGGCACTGGCCTGGCTGCATGTCCTGGCGGGCACTGTCCAGCCTGAGGGGCGGGGAGCTCTTCCCAGAGGCCCGCCCCGAGAAACCGGGCTGGGACTGCCATCCTGGGGCTAGGGGACAGTCGAGGGTGTTTAGGAAGAACTCAAGTTAGGTGGTTGGCAGGGTGGGCAGCTTGCGTTCAAGAGAGGCTCGTGGAGGACCTTGGCAGCAGAGCCCTGACCCTCCGGCAAAGGAGGCTCTGGGGCAGAGCCTGAGGCAGGAGACCCGCCGGTGACCTGGGGATGAGACCCGAGTTCCCTGGTTTGGTAGGGGTCTTTAAGGACATGTTGAGATACCGCATAGGAGTCTGGACAAGCAGGCTTTTTTTTTTTTTTTTTTTTTTTTTTTTTTATTGCTGGCATGTAAATGCGCTCAAATGCCAAACAGATTTTCATTTGTTATTTTTTGTGTGTTTAATAGCCTGGGTGAGCAAAAGATCAGAGCTTGGAAAAGCTCAGATTTAACTTGACATGGTGACATAGGATTATTGTTTGAGCCCAATATAATTGTATCTGCTCCTGGCCTTGGAGACAGCCCTTCTGTACCAGAACATCCCTGTCACAAAGATTTTGCCGTAAAGATTGAGGACAGACTAAACAGGAAAAAAAGTTTGCTGGAATTGGGTGCGTGACTAATAGTTTTTTTTGCATAGAATTGTCCTGCGGACTTGATTAACTTAGGGCCTAAGCTGTGTTATCTCACCTCTGCCCCATTTAAGCAGAGTATTCCTGAAATGCATAGAGCAGTGGTTGATTAATAAAACCAGAAGCTTCTAACCCTTTTAATTCCAACACTTTTACCAGGAAACTTATAAATGTTATCATTTTCAGGAGAGGTACAGTTGCCATTTTTCTTAATATGGAAATATTTCATTACGGTAAATTAGTAAAAGGAAGAAAAAAATTTGCTGTAATCCTATCACCAGCTGATGTGCTGTTAATATTTAGGTAGATATTTTTCCAGTTAAAAGTATGTTTATTTTATTTTTTAATTTTTTTTTAACGTTTATTTATTTTTGAGAGAGAGACAGAGCATGAACGGGGGAGGGGCAGAGAGAGAGGGAGACACAGAATCCAAAACAGGCTCCAGGCTCTGAGCCATCAGCCCAGAGCCTGACACGGGGCTTGAACTCACGAACCTCGAGATCATGACCTGAGCCGAAGTCGGATGCTTAACTGACTGAGCTACCCAGGCGCCCCAAATGTATGTTTATTTTAAAGTTTATTTATTTTGAGAGAGAGCGCGCCAGTGCGAGTGGGGGAGGGGCAGAGGGAGAGGAAGAGAAAGAATCCCAAGCAGCACCCGTGCTGGCAGTGCAGAGCGCAGTGTGGGGCTCAGTCTCACGAACCATGAGATCAAGACCTGAGCCAAAACCAACCAGGTTCTTATATAGAATAGTGAAATGTTAGTAAACCCCCAGGCTTAAAGAAAATTTAGAGGGAAGGTAATCTGGTCTCCACTAGGAGATAAAGCATCGTAGAGGAGCCAGTAAGAACTTACTTTTACCTGCAAAGTTTCTGTTACCAGTTTCTTGGTATTTTCTCTGTAACATAGCTGAACCTCTGGGAGCAGCTACCACCTGGCTACCTGGTTACTAAGGTAATTTTTTCCATTGCCCCAAAGAACTTTAGTTACACTCAGCTTCTGCCTTGATCCTTGTACAGCTCTGCAGAGCAAACTTTACTCAGCTCCGAGCGATCTTTGCAAGTGGGGCCAAGGAGCCACCCTGAGCCAAAAAAAGAGCATTATGTCATCGGAAGCCCAAGCCCAGAGAACACAAGGTATGACCCAATAACCAGTGGCCCCAGCCAGGTCCTTGCAAGGAAACCCTGATGTCTCAGGTCTAGAGAAGAGGCAGCTGATGCTGATGATTTTTTTATTTTTTGGGGGGGGGGGGGGTGTTGGTTTTTGTTTTTGACAGCTGATGGTTTTTAAGAAGATTGGGGTTAGTTACTCCAACCCATTCATTCAGATCTTATTTGGTTCATGATACAGTCCTCAAACTGGATGGTGACTCCACTTGGAGGCCACAGCAAGGCCTTTGTGTTCCAACTGGGTTCGTGTGCCCCCTGGTGCCATCTCTTCAGTAGTGTTCCCTTCACAGCCAGACTTGCCTAAGCCCCACCCGCTGTGTGCTCTGCAGGCAGCAACCCTGACTCCCCATCAGTGCAGGTAAAGGAACCCTGCCTGCCCAGGCAGTACCTTCAGTAATTCCTCAGTGCTTCAGATTCAGGGAAGGAGGAGAAGGGGGGTAGAACTTTGACTTCGGCAAAGAGGTGTTAAGATACACTGAAAGGTCATTCAACAGACACTGGAATACCTCCTAGTATTAGGTGTTAACAGATATAAAACCAAATAGGTCATGGAGGAGAGGGTTGATGTTTTCATTTTGCTGCCTGGTATGTTGTATTAGAGTTAGGAAATGCACACTGAAGGGAACAGTGCATTTGTCATGTGGAATAGTTAGCCAATATCTTACTTCCCCAGTTTTAAAGTTTTGGCTTCTGTAGTTGAGGACTGGTGGTAGCCCTTTGTTTTCTTTCTTTTCTTTTCTTTTTTCTTTTCTTTTCTTTTCTTTTCTTTTCTTTTCTTTTCTCTTTTCTTTCTCTTTCTTTCTTTCTTTCTTTCTTTCTTTCTTTCTTTCTTTCTTTCTTTCTTCAAAAATTTATTTATTTTTGAGAGAGAGACACACACAGAGTGTGAATGGGGGAGGGGCAGAGAGAGAGGGAGGCACAGAATCCGAAGCAGCCTCCAGGCTCCGAGCTGTCAGCACAGAGCCCGCTGTGGGGCTGGAACTCACAAACTGTGAGATCATGACCTGAGCCGAAGTCAGATGCTTAACCCGCTGAGCCACCCAGGCGCCCCTCCCTCCCCCTTTTTTTTAAAATGTGGTAACCATCCATTTTCAGTAGCTGACAGGTTTGCTCATACCTGGTCACAAAGCTTCTTGGGCTTTTATCACAATTCTCGAAGGTAGCAGAGGTAGGTTTAGATGCATGGTCTACTCGAACTACCCAGAGAGGCCATCAAGTCAAGGATGGAGGAGGAGAAAGATTGTAAGAGTGATATATCAGGGTGCCTTAGATTTATAGGAAGAGGAGGGACAGGGCTGAAGAGGGGCTTGTTCCAGAGCCTGGCCTGAAGCCTCTAGGCTCAAGGGTTTTAGAAGGAGTAGCCCTTGGTCTGAGAACTTGAGAGGGACAGCCTTCTGATGAGGAGTGTCCAGCTCTGGCTCCCATCCTTACCTGATGGTTCTTAAGACACTGCCTGGAAACTTCTCAAGTCTTTGTAATCAGCTAACTAACCAGCTGAGTGAGTTTAGTTGTAAGTCAGTAATGAAGAAAGCAAAGGTCGGGACAGTTGTCAGGATTGTGACCTGGCCTGGTTAATTACCTGAAACACAGATGGTCTTTGTTACTTAGGGTGGTGTACTTGTCAGGAAGTTGAACTGGGATGGTGCATCAGAAAATCAGGTGGGAAAAGGATTTGGCAAGCAATCTTAATTTCCTCACGTTGTGACTGTCCTGTTAAAGTTGCTGTACTAATTTTAGAATGAGACCAGTGCCCTTTGGGGTTATCCTTGAATTTATGCAAATTACTTTGTGTGTCCTAAAGTGCTGCTGACCAAAAGTAGATGTAGTTTTTAGGTAGACTCCTGGGTTTGGATCAACTTTGCTTCCTGTCTAGGGACTGGTTTCTACTATCTGTCTGTGAACTCTCCTGCTAGAGTGAGTCGAGGAAAATGAACTTGATGTGTGCCCCGTGTTAGTGAAAATCTAGTATCCCAGAGCTCAACGGACTGCATGGTTGGTGGCTGTCTTTACAACCAGGAAATTCACTTTGCGTTTGGGTGGGGATTGTTAAAAGCCAATGTGGGTGCCCTGCCCTGTAGCAGACATTTATAGCTTTGAGATAGCTTTTCATACAAAGATCTAGATTCGCCAAGGTACTAAACTAGGATTCCATTCTTTACCTCACTGGAAGATCAGTTACAATTTTCTTTTGGGGAAGCTCTTTCCATGCCTGTGACATGTTTGTAGGATGGACAAGAAAGCTGTCAAGGTAGATATGAGCTGTTGTAAGGGGGGTCTGCTTACAGCAGGTACTTGGGAAGTACACACATTGGGTACGAGGTTTTAAACTGTTCTTTGAGGTCCTTCCCACTTGCTCACGGCCGTGTGAACCCTATGCCTGACTTGAGGAGCACCCACATGGCCAGAGCGTGGCAGGGCTCCCTGTGGCTTGTGTGCAAAGTGTGCTTATTGAGTTAATGTGTAAGCAGGAAACCGCCTCATGTGCCAAGTGGTATATTAACTACCTGGGCTTCTCAGACTGATATTCTCTCTTCAGTTCTCCTGGACCCAGGACCTCAGCAGCCATGTCAAAGCCCCACAGTGATGTCGGGACTGCCTTCATTCAGACCCAGCAGCTGCACGCAGCCATGGCTGACACGTTCTTGGAGCACATGTGCCGCCTGGACATTGACTCGCCACCCATCACGGCCCGTAACACGGGCATCATCTGTACCATCGGTGAGTGGGTGTGCCCCTCAAAACGAGGGCCTCCTATGACAGTGATCTTTTCTCTCCTGAAAAGACAAAATAAATGTAGCAAACCTGGTTGCTGAGTGAGAGGCTACACAGATTCTTGTGGGAACTCAGGTCATAGGAAGTTGCAGTAAGGAATTAGTATGCTCTGTTTTTGCTACTTAAGGCGAAATTTAGACGATGTCTTCCTTAGCACCTCTTTTAGGAGCATCTCAGAAATCTTAGGAAGATCTTTTTTTTTTTTTTAAGATTTTAAAAAATGTTTTAGTTTTGAGAGAAAGGGAGAGAGCAGTGGAGGGGCAGAGAGAGAAAGAAGAAGACCAAGGATCCAAAGCGGGCTCTGCACTGACAGCAGAGAGCCCGATGCAGGGCTCAAACTCATGAACCATGAAATCATGATCTGAGCCGAAGTCGGATGCTTAACCGATTGAGCCACCCAGGTGCCCCTCTTGGGAAGACCTTTTTGACATGGCTCTGTGCAACCACAGTTCTGTGGTTGGACATCTGGCTAGCCTTCAGGGAGAGCAGAGAGGGCTGGCCAAGTCTTACTTAGGCTTTCCTAGTTAAATAGGAGCCCGTAGAATTTGAAGGAAATAGGAAAAGTGACTCCTTAAATCAAGAAAGTGGGCAAACACAATAACAGCTATGTATATGCTTTTGAAAGAATTTTGAGCTTTTTGCAGGAGGGAAATTTAGGGACAAAGAATATCCAGAGTTCTTCAAACTCAAGTGTTATTCCTACTTTGAATAACACTTAGGCTTTAAAATTTTTTTCACTAGGTCCGGCTTCCCGATCTGTGGAGATATTGAAAGAGATGATTAAATCTGGAATGAATGTGGCTCGTCTGAACTTCTCTCATGGAACTCATGAGGTGAGCCTCAGCTGGACAGTTTGGCCACTGGGAGAGCATGTAGGAAATTGGGTGGGAGTGCGGTGTTCATTTAACCACAGTGGGTCAGGCAAGAAAGAATCTGGGGTTTACAGCCAATGGGGAGATCGTCTTCACTAGCCTATCCCTACTCTTCCTTTCCCCATCTCCTGCTATCTCAACTGGCCAAGTCTCCTTCCACAAAGAAGATTCGTTTTGTTATTGGCCGTGGTTATCCCACACACCTGTGTTCACAAGAGTATGGAAGGTTTGGGGTGCCTGACTGGCTCAGTCAGAGGAACATGCGACTCTTGATCTTGGGGTTGTGGGTTTGGGCCCCAAGTTGGGTATAAAGATTGCTGGGAAAAATAAACTTAAAAAAAAAGTGTGGAAGGGTTCTACTGGAAAACCTTGTAAGCCATTAAGTATCGTGGCCACAGTGCTTGACACCTCCTTACCCTTGGGTTTCTGTAACAGTTCATATTGAGGTGATGAGACAAAAGGTCACCCTGCAGATTGAATTCTGGCCTAGGTTAGATAACTGAGCAGGTACAGGAGAAGTCCTTATTGCAAGTTAAGGACTGAGTCTCATGCACTAACATGGCATTGGCATATAATACCCCCTTTCATCAACATTGTGTTCCTGGCCTGTGTCTTCCCAGGGGCTCTGGTACATTAAAATAAAGTCTGCACACTTCTCCAGCAGCGTGGTAGGAATGTATTTGTGCTGAGGCTGTTTATGAGCTGACTTGACCTGTGGACAGAGGCTTTCCCTAGCTACTGGGAAGTGCTCCATTCCTGCCTGCTTCTGTTCCCAAACTCATTTTGAGGGAGGAATTGAGGTTCCTTGACATACAGTTCCTTTTAAAAACCATCAGCCTTACTCATAAGCCATGAGATTTCATACTGGCATTGGTACGAAAGTAATGGATGGGCCAAACTCCCCTCACTCTTCTGTTTAGAAAAAGGAAAATGCTACCCCGTAAGGGCAAGTGGTAAGGGGTTGCCCTCTGGCATTTGGAAGCTGGTGTTAAGTTTAGACTAAAAATAAAGCCTCAGGAAGTACAGTCCAAGAGGCGAATTTCTCCTGTCTGGAAATGTGAGACTCTCCATCGTGAGTTCCGTAGCCCGTGTTCCATAAACAGCCTATGGCCTGGCAGGCGGCCGGCTTCCAAATGTCATGGAGGCCTGACCAAGTTCAGAGGAACTGTGCTCAGCCGGCACTTTAGGCAGGTTAAGACAGGTCTGTGGTGACATTCTGTAATTTTCCGATGTCGGGGTCCTTGGCAGAAGTCCCTAGGAATTCCTGCAAGTGTTAGCTTAGCCCAAAGACAGAGCTAAAGATACCAGTGGGGATTGGTTCACTATTGATCCCTGCTCCTGGACCGTGCCAGGGTCTCCTCTGTGTAGCAGAAGCAGAAATAGATTTTAAGAAGTTGACCTTTAACTAGGCTTGTGGCCTCTTCCATCCAGTAAAATAACACCACTGCAGCTCTGAAATGGCAAGGCTGCGTGCTGTCTACTGCACCTGCTGGACAGGGGCTGGCTCAGGGATTTTGGTCTTTTTAAACTACAAGACGCATTTGGAGATAACCTCTGCTTTGACTCTTATTCCTAAGTTAGAATTGGGACTTAAAAAAAACGCAGCAACAACAAAATACTCCCCAAGTGTCTCTAGTGGGTTTATTCTGCGGTTTTTGACCAGGATAAGGTTGTCTCTGGGATCACGGTTTTGGCTCATCTGAAATTGTTCTAATATTATATATATTTATATAATTTAATATTACATAATGTAACGTAAACAGTTTTAGTTTTGACTGCATGTCAAAGCTCTTACTTCACATGCAAGTTTGACTAGATGCTATAGCATGCTTTCCCAGCTCTTGACAGTTTTTAAGTACTCTTTTAAAATAGAACATTGAAATTGTTTTCTCTCCCTCTAACAGAGGGCCATCTACTATCTGCATCTTATCTTTTTGCCAGTCTCCCTAACCCCACTTATAGCAGTTCACCTGGGCAAGATGTGTTCTTACTGAACATGTGGTCCCAGTGATGCTGACTTTTAAACAACCTAAATTTAGAATCTTCCACAAGGACAGTATTAACTGATGGACTTCTTTACCACTTGTTAACATCCAGCAAAACCACAGCCCTAGTGGAAGACTTCAGTACACCTTCCAGCAGTGTACCAAAAGATAACTGTAGATATATAAGACCTAATAATATAAGACCTAATAATCTTATTGGTATGTATATAAATAGATGACTTTATGTCCACTCAAGACCAAAACACATATTTATTTAAAATGCTTAGGATTTTAAAATTTATTAGGCCACCAAAACCCACCCCTCAAGTTCCATAAAATGGAAATTATATAGGCCATATCCTCTGGCATATTTTTTTGTGGAAACTTTAAGTCTTAACACAGACTTAAATGTACTTACCAGAAAACAAAAGTCCTAATGAAAGTAAATGAAATAGTTAAAATACTAGTAACCAAATAATCTAAAAGGGGTGAAGGGAAAGCATTGATTTAAAAGCATAACTTCATGAAATAAAAACTAAATTTGACAAACCAAAACACCTCTGTAGCACAGAAACTTCTGGAAAACCTGGTCAAGAATCAGGATGCACAAAAAAAAAAAAAAAGAGTAGGAGAAGGGAATATTTCCTATGTATTAGAAGAGAGTTTGAAAGTCATAAAAAGACTTCTTTAATTTCTATACATTGAGATGAACTTGACTCTTTTCCAAGAAAAGGTAATATCCAAGATGTAGAAAATATAAATAGATGAACAGCCTGAAGAAATTGAAAATGTGGCCATTAGCTCTAGCTCTGGTTCAGAACACCAGGCCTAAATGACTTTGATGACTTCCTTCTGACTGCCTTGAAGGAGCAGTTAGATCCTCTGTCACACTGTCCCAGAGCCTAGAGAAGTACAGAAGTCTTCCCAGTATGTTCTTTGAAATCAGCACACCCTGACAGTAAGATGAGCCAAGGACAGTACCCGAACCAGACAGGTTAGCACACGAGGCTTGTTCCCTTAGAGGCAGAAAGCACAAATAAAACTTTACAGCCAAATCCAGTTGTCTACTAAAAGAATGTCTGCCTCATGACCAAACACAAAGTGCATATTGGATGAAATAGAATGGTCAATAGAAGATGATGGTAATGCTAGGCAACAATTATTAAGTAATTACTGTTGTTCATCTCTGTTCTAAATACTTCATGGATTCTTTTACGCCTCACATCAGCTCCGAGGGAAAGGGATTTGACCATATGAAACACCCATTTCTTTGAAAAGTTATCTCTATATTCTATTCTCTATTGTTTCTATTGTGAGTCAGCAATAGAAAGAAATTTTTATAACTTAGAATAAGGGCCTCTGCCCCCAGAAAACAGCCATTGGTCCTCATTAGATAGCATAATTAAAAGCTGAAGATTTTCAGACACAAGCTTCTGGCAGCACTGTCCTTGTTCTGGCTCCCCTCCAGCCTCCTTGTGGGTGCCACTCTCCTGGACCGGGTGGCTGAAGGACAGGGCCTGCAAAGTGCTGAATTGGGTGCTTCTGTTAATCAGCAGTGTCCTGTTGATTATACTAAGCACTTTTGACGTCTTGGCTTTGAGTCTCCTTTTAGTCAGATGGTAGCAACAATTGGAAAAAAGAAAGGGCTTAGGAAAAAGATGGAAGCCAGGGCATTTAGTTCAGAGAGAGGCGTATTCCCAACTTTCCCTAGACTGCTCCGGAAAGTGATTGTAAAAACCAGGTCTGCCGGACCTTAGCAATGAGTTGTGTAGCTTGGCCATTGTAAGCTTAAGTAAGTAACTCTGGAGTTTGAATTGTACTTGGAATCAGTAGAGGAAAAAGCTCAGAATTGCCAAATCTATCAGAATCTGACACTGATTGCCGGACCAGCACTGTGCACACATAAGTGCAAGGTCTTTTATTTCAGTTGCCTGTTTTATTTGCCGAGGGAGAGTAATTCCCAGGTCCTAGAGAAAATAAGACACGCTTCTTTTTATGTTGAGATGTGTTTACACCATACCTGTAGTGGGTTTTGGTGGCAGTGTTCTAAACTAAGATTTGCCCATGAGCGAGTTAGTGCTGTGGAAGAAGTGGGCAGAAACCAAGGGGATTGAGATAAGGTTGAGGGTGCTCAGTGAATGGATGACACTGAGGCTAGCCAAAGAAGGCAGGGGTTTGGAACATCCAAGGCTTTTCCTTGAGGGATCAACTTCAGTTCTGGGGCTAGCTCCTCATGTGGGAGGACACCCATCATTCTCCTTCCTTACCCCCAGTACCATGCTGAGACCATCAAGAATGTGCGTGCAGCCACGGAAAGCTTTGCTTCTGACCCCATTCGTTACCGGCCAGTTGCTGTGGCCCTGGACACCAAAGGACCTGAGATCCGAACTGGGCTCATCAAGGGCGTAAGTATCACCGGGAGTGGGGACAGGGAAGGTACAGGGGGCGGTGGGCTCTGGAGGGCCATGTCTGTGCCCTGCTCGGAGGCCATGTTCCTTAGTTTAGATCTAGAAAGGAGAGTTCTATTCATCACTGTAAACGATGTTGATTTGATGTACTTTGCTAAGAAATGATACCAGAGAGGAAGCTTTTTTACTCTAAAAACCTAGTTCCAAGCCTCTCTTCATCCCTTTTCCCCTGTCATTAAATAGTGTGACTAAAACGTTGTAGGTTTTTCCTGGATGACTTCTTTGAGGTAAGTTTGAGAAGAAGATCATTTATTCCCAAAGCCAGACGCTTTATTGTACTTCTGGCTGAGATTTGAGCGTTTTTCCCAGGAGGAAAGAACTTTTCTTTTCCTGCCATGAGGGCTGGACTCATGGCAGTAAACTGTTTTGTCTGTAGAGTGGCACCGCAGAGGTGGAGCTGAAGAAAGGAGCCACTCTCAAGATCACCTTGGACAATGCCTACATGGAAAAATGTGATGAGAAGGTCCTGTGGCTGGACTACAAGAACATTTGCAAGGTGGTGGAAGTGGGCAGCAAGGTCTACGTGGACGATGGGCTTATCTCTCTGTTGGTGAAGGAGAAAGGTACTGGAGTCAGCATCTCATTGTCTGAAACCATCTCCCATTCTTTAAATTTCCTTTAACACAAGAAACATGGGAAGTTTGTTTGGCTGACAGCAAGATTAAGTCTATTCTCAGGAATTCCTCTTTTTTTTCCCCTAAGTTATTTATTTTGTGAGAGAGAGCAAGTGGGGGAGGGGTAGACAGACAGAACCCAAGCAGGCTCCATGCTGTCAGAGCCCGATGCAGGGCTTGAACTCACAAACCATGAGATCATCACCACCTGAGCCAAAGTTGGACGCTTAATCGGCTGAGCCACCCAGGTTCCTCTATAATTCCTTATGTTGTTTTTTAAAACAGACTTCAACTTAATCGTGCTTTTAGGAGATACGAGAGTTTTTTTTTAATCCATCCTCACTGGTAGAAAGCCTTTCTGCTTTCTATCTTCCATCAATATGATATGTGCAGGACTCTAGTATACTTGGGGATGATAGCTGATATTTAAGTGTCCGGCACTGGTCCTAAGCATTTTACACGATAATTTGTGTAAATTTTAAAACAGTCTTATGAGTATCAGATACTATTATCCCTATATAACATGTTGGTGAGGAAACTGAGGCACAGAGAGGTTAGTTGACTCGCCCAAGATTGTACAATTAGTGAGGTGGTATTTGACTTCTGGACATAGGGCTCCAGTGCCCACAATGTACTGCTTTCAGTTCACTATACTGGGGAGAGCCTGCTTCCTGTTGAGGATGTTGTGCCCTCATTGCTCTGCCCCTCCCCCCCCCCCACTCTGTTTTACACAGGTGCTGACTTCCTGGTGACAGAGGTGGAGAATGGTGGCTCCCTGGGGAGCAAGAAGGGTGTGAACCTTCCTGGGGCTGCTGTGGACTTGCCTGCTGTGTCAGAAAAGGACATCCAGGATCTGAAATTTGGGGTAGAGCAGGATGTAGATATGGTGTTTGCATCTTTCATCCGCAAAGCATCTGATGTCCATGAAGTTAGAAAGGTCCTGGGAGAAAAAGGAAAGAACATCAAGATAATCAGCAAAATCGAGAATCATGAGGGAGTTCGGAGGTAAGTGCTCCCCCCCCCCCCCCCCGCCCCGCACTTTCCAAAAAGGCTATATCCTGTGAATATCCAGTTCCCAAACCTGGTGACCAGCCTATCAGAATGCAGACTCCCTAGCTTAGGCCAGACCCATGGAGTCCCTCTTAAGCAGGGAGAATGAAAGGCATTGGTTATTTTTATTCATGCATGTATGTATACAGTCTCTACACCCAGCTTGGGGCTCAAACCCACAACCCTGAGACCAAGAGTTGCACGGCTCTTCGGACTGAGTCCGAAGGTGCCCCAAGGCATTGGTATTTAAAAAAAAAATACATATATATCTTCCCAGGTGATGGGCATGCTGGTGCTTCCCAGTGGTGATTGATACTGTTCCACAGGCCCAGGGACCAGCGTTGGGAGTGGACAGGGTCACTGCTCACAGGTCAAGGGCCATTATGCTGTCCTCCTAATAAGGAGCACTACCTATGTTTGCCGGAATAAGGGGATATTGCCCCTCCACCCCACCCCCCCACCTACACCACCATTTTTTCACAACAGAAGGAAGGTAGCAGGCCCTTAGGAAGGGGCCCTTTTTAGCCCCTCACTTGGGAGGCATGTAGAAGCTCGTGGTGTCCTTATCTTCGCTTAGAAAGCAGCTGGCCTGATGTTTGGGCTCTGGAATGTTACCAGCTTCCTGGAGGAAAGCATATGCCTCTCCAGGTGTATTAGATGGTCCCAGCTCCATTTCACCACCTCCCCAGTATTCCCCAGGTTGAGCCGAGTGGGTATGACCAGCTCCGTGACCTCTGTTCCTCTCCAGCTCCCTGCTAGGAACATAAGCCGGCACAGCTAAAACCCCAGACCTACTTGTGTGGATTAGGCATGTACTTGGGGAGGGTGGGTGGAGTGGCCCCGCCCACTGTTTGACCTTGCCATCCTTAACTTTGCATAGACGTCCTTTGTACTGGGATCCTGCCATCCTGATGAGCCATGGGTGCTCGCTGACCCTGGCCACAGACCAGGCAGAGCCACAGCTATTCTTGCCTTCAGCACGTTGGGAGGGGGCCACCTCAAGGAGCAGCCCTTCTGGCCAAGGACCTTTATGTCGTGAGCAGTCAGTTGGCCTCGGGTTCTCTTTCTGCCTTGGAAGTGCTAGCTAGAGTGGAGACGGTAGAGAGATGCCTTAAGAGGGGGCCTTGAGGTGCAGATGGAGAGGAAATGAGCCTACAGGGCTTTGGAGGAAACCTTGCTCTCCTCCCTGCCCCTTCAGTGAAGTTCTCATGCTAGTGCTGAAGAAGCCAGGGCAAGTGTTAGCCTACTTTGGGGGGCGGCTAAGGTAGCTGAAACACCCCGTCGCCTCTTTATACGTGTGATGAGGTCATAGAACCCAGGAGAACTTCCTGTGTGCAGTAATTAATGCAGTTGTGGCCTTGTTCCATGTAACCTCTCTCTCTTCCTAACCTCTCTGTCAGGTTTGATGAAATCCTGGAAGCCAGCGATGGGATCATGGTGGCTCGTGGTGATCTAGGCATTGAGATTCCTGCAGAGAAGGTCTTCCTTGCTCAGAAGATGATGATTGGGAGGTGCAACCGAGCTGGGAAGCCTGTCATCTGTGCGACGCAGGCATGTGCCTCTCCCTGCGCTCATACGCTTATGGGGAGGCCACCTGGGCTCTCCCCAGGGCCTGCCCCATGTCTCTCAAACACACACACACCCTTCCTTCCCCTCATGTGCAGACACGTATCCAGGGGGTTAGCTGGTAGACCTTCATCTCTGAAGGCTGCCGAGGCTGCATCTCACTCATGCCCTGTCCCCCTCCCAGATGCTGGAGAGCATGATCAAGAAGCCCCGTCCCACCAGGGCTGAGGGCAGTGATGTGGCCAATGCGGTCTTGGATGGAGCCGACTGTATCATGCTTTCTGGAGAGACCGCCAAAGGGGACTACCCCCTGGAGGCTGTTCGCATGCAGCACCTGGTGAGTTTTCGAGTCTCCCCATCTCCGCGGGCTCAGGCCGGGCCCAGGGTGGAGGCAAGCTCTGGTACAGAGTGACACCTTTTAGGCGTCTGGGCCCTCAGTCTTTGATGATCCTCTATAAGTCACAATAAGAGTGAGGTGTGTGCTGGGGAGAGGGGTACGTTGGGTTTTCTCCTCCTCTGCCTTCCCTGCTCACACTCCCTCCTCTTTCCTCTGCTCTGGAGGCGTCCTCCATTAGAGCGCACTTCACTTCTGGCTTCAAGGCTGTGAGTCCATCCCTTGGTTCAAGTACTAAGATTACTTGTAGTTTTCCTCTGGACAGCCCGAAGGACCCCTGAGTATCTCTGTCCCATTCTGGAAAAAGCCATAGGCTCCTGTTCTCAGCCGATCTGTTTGGGGTCCATTTGATTCCCCACCTGTTCCACATCAGGTGCCACCCCCTCCCCACCCCCGGGGCCCCGGGTGTGCTTGGGGGTGGTGACCGAGCTCTCCTTGCATGGCGCCTGCAGCCGGGCCTGCTTTGCTGAGCTGCTGCACATGCCTCAGGCTAAAATGTGGGGTTTAGTGACTGGCAGCAGGTCCACAAATAGAGGCAGGAGGAGGGCTGGGCCTGCTGGGCCTGCATCGAGCATCCGGAGGAGTCCTGGATGCGGCTCTTCTTTGAGCTAGCTCTTCAAGGCTCTTTGGCTCGGCCGTGACCCACTGCTGGGCTGCTTCTCCGTTCCTCTGCCTTGTCTGGTCCAGCTCTAGACTTGCTCAAGAGTCCGCCCAGGCTTTAGTTACCAGGGCTCCTCAGGCCAGGGAGAACTGAGTGCTGTAGGTTCACTTTCTCAACAACAGCCCCACGTCAGTGCTCATGATGTGTGTGGAGCTCAGCG
The DNA here is from genome assembly GCF_027475565.1 of Acinonyx jubatus. Lineage (NCBI taxonomy): Eukaryota > Metazoa > Chordata > Mammalia > Carnivora > Felidae > Acinonyx > Acinonyx jubatus. The sequence continues at coordinate 32,992,816 of NC_069386.1, forward strand.
AACTTGCCTCTAATTCTGAAGTGGGTTTTTTTCTTAACCTTCCTGTCAGCAAAGGATCCTCATGCCTTTTGTGTGACACACCCTCCCCTGCACCAAATTTAAGCAACACCCCCTCCAAAAAACCTTCCTTTCCTCCTTTCCTGTGTGTGTAGTTATTAGGTAGTACAGATTGATGGAGTCTTCATATCCTCTGTGTGATAGATGTCAGCCCAGCTGATAGATGAGGATTACATGATGATAAAGCCTCAGTTTGTATCCAGATCTGCTGTCTCCAGAGCCAGTGTTCTCCTGCATTGCAGTGCTTTATCTAGCAGGAGATAAAGCCATGTCTCCATTAGGGGCCTGTATTGGGGGCAGAGGCTAAAAATCAGGCTCTGGCCTCTGAATTCCAGTTCTGCTTTTCCATACCCCCAGTCTTCCCTGTGAACAGACAGACACCTTAGAGGGAACCGCAGGGCTTGGATGGCACTGCTCAGAAGATGAGTTATGGGGTCTGGGCTAGGTGGTGCAGGCTTCTCCTTTCCATGTCCTCAGTTAACACTGGCTAATAGCTTCTTGCAGCTGCTCACTGCTTTCTCTTGTGTCTGAGGCAATGAATGACCCATGACTAAGGGCTAGGCAGTACCAGGTATGGTTCTGTTTCCTGTTCGTGTCTCCTCGTCTTTGGGCTGCATGCACCCAATTCTCAGAGAAATAAAACCTGTAACCTAGTAAATCCTGCCACATGCCTGCTTATACATACTGTCCAATTAATGAGATGTTATTACTGATTCTCCCCTCCCGCATCATTCTCTAAGATGCTGCTGGTTGCATTATAATCTTCTGAAGCTTAAATTTTCTAATTTTTGATGTTATCTGAGCAGGTGGTCTGTGAATAACTGAATGGCTTTCTCATAACTGTGGTAATCCTTACGTGTTAATAATCAAATGTCATCTTAAACTTACCTGTGTGCTTCCACAGGCCATCTGTCTCTTCACATGGCTGTTCAGTGTGACCCTCACAAATCTGCCATTTCTCCACCTTCGTGCTTGGAACACGGTGAAGCTGTGTGGCTTTGGCTCTGTCTGACCCCAGCTTTCCCACGGTGTTCAGCGTACAGGGCATTTGGAAAGGCTCGTAGCAGCAGCCCTGTGCCTGAAGCCAAGCAAATGCTCCGTGTGTGCATGGAAGCCCATGGAGGAGCCTTGTGGTAACCAGACAGCCATGTGAGGAGGGAGGGCCTGTTTCTTCCCATAAGCTGTGTCATGAGGCAGCATGGTCAAGTCCTGCCAGGGAGTGGCGTGGGCCCAGCCTGGGCATGTTTCTGTGCCGAGGTGCTAGAGCCTGCCGCCATGTTGTCTCTCTCTACCCCCACGCCCACGGAACAAATCCTTCCAGAATGGAAGAACCGATTTTTCCTCTCTTGGACGGGAAGCAGCAGCAATTGGTGCTAGAAATTCTCCACCCATCCCTGAGCAGTTGGGCTTTCATCATGCTGCCTCTTTGCGTCTGCCTGAAGGACAGATTTAGCCAATTAACCTAAGGTTACCTTCCTCTGATTAATTCCCCATTCTGTCTTTCCATGTGTTGTCTCTCGTTTTTTTCCCTCCTCCTTCCCTCTTCCTTGCCTCTCCTCCCCTCCTAAACCTTACAGATAGCTCGTGAGGCTGAGGCAGCCATGTTCCACCGCAAGCTGTTTGAAGAACTTGTACGAGGCTCAAGCCACTCCACAGACCTCATGGAAGCCATGGCCATGGGCAGCGTGGAGGCTTCTTATAAGTGTTTAGCAGCAGCTTTGATAGTTCTGACGGAGTCTGGCAGGTAGGGCCCCAAGGGCAGGTAACTCTGTAGGATAACCAGCCTCTTGCTCCAGCCGATCTGGAAGACCGCTAGGGCCCAGCCCTCTTCTTGTCTGCAGGAAGCCAGCCAGGGAGGTCAGGGCAGGGCAGGATCAAAGGGTCCTTTGGCTCAGTAGGCACAGTGGATGTCACAGGCACCTGGCGAAGGACTAGTTCCTGTGAGTCTTGATGTCGCTCGGCTCAGCATCTCTAATAGTTGGGCTCCTCTTGGCCACGCATCCAGGGACACGTTCCTCACCAGCTGTCTGTGCGACTCTTCCTCACCCTCTCCCGTTGTGACACAGCTCTGACAAAGCTCTGTCCCCCTCTCGTCCCTCTGGACGGATGTTGCTCCCCTAGATTGCCCGTGAGGCAGAGGCTGCCATCTACCACTTGCAATTATTTGAGGAACTCCGCCGCCTGGCGCCCATTACCAGCGACCCCACCGAAGCCGCCGCCGTGGGCGCCGTGGAGGCCTCGTTCAAGTGCTGCAGTGGGGCCATAATCGTCCTCACCAAGTCTGGCAGGTAGGAGGTGGTGGCGGTGCCCTGGGGATGCCCTGCTCGGGGACACCTCTCTTGGGTGTCCTGAGAGCAGCGCATTGAACAGGGCTCAGATGGCACTGAGCCAAGGTAAGACCCCTCTGCCTGCCACCAGGGCCCAGAGGATTCCAGGCAGCCCTCCTAAGTGGCGTTGGATCATTTGGATCCAAAGCAAGTTTACCTCCTCCAGAGAAACCAGAGACTTAATCATAGAACTACAGATAGACCGACTACAAGTGGTTCTTTCATATCTAAAAGCTAATCTTTTAAAAAAGTAGATGGCCATTTTGTTCATCCCAATTACTGTGTACTCTTTAAAAGGTCAGTTTGGAAAATTAGTACTGTTCGCTGACATGCCGTTTGGTTGGTGCACCTGTCCCTGTCGGTCTTTGAGCCCCAAAGGCAAGTGGGTTCAGCACCAGGAAAGGTCACCGTGATGTCTTGCTAGCTCTCTGGTGCCGTGCAGCCATGCAGAGGCCTATGTTTGGCCTTGACCTTGGGATCTTTTCCTAGTCCGGGAGATTGAATTAGCCTGTGTCACTGCCCCAGTCTGGGAGTGTGCTCCCCATCCCTGACCCTAGGGCCACGAGGGTTTTTTGGAGGGGAGGGGGAGGGGAGCAGATCAGGCGGTCCCCGTGCACTGAGGAGTGGCAGGTGGGGTTTTCTGTAGAAGCAGGGCATGAGATCTGTGCAGACTCCCTCGGCAGAGGGCTTGGGATAAACAGCACCAACCATTAGGGTTGACCTTTGTGAAAAGGTCCATCCTTTGCTATTTGGCTATTTTTAGCTCCAGTCTTCTGGGATTTCACCCTTACTAGTCCCGACTTCAGCACTTGCTCCTCTGAAAGCCTTGTATGGGGGCCAGGTCTTTAGCAGGGCATTCTCTGCTGTGACATGGCTTAAGTTTCCTGGACACCTGTTGAGTGTCCTTACAGTTTGCCCTCTGAGGCCCAGTGCCTCCTGCAAGCAGGCCCACCTCAACTCCTGAGAGACATCTGCAACCCAAGTGTGCAGTGTCCGTGTTCCAGGAAGCACCTGGCCCCGGGGCTCAGGGGGCCCCCCAACCCTCCATAGCCTTCACAGGCAGACCCACTGGCACTAACCTTCCCATCTCCTGGTCTTGCCTCCTGGGTAACACCCAGATTTCTAAGCCTTGCTTACATACTCAGGGTTGGCTCTAGAGCCCAGTTGCTGGGACTGTTTCAGGGACTTGGGGGCCATGTGGGCTGGGGAAAGGGCACAGCAGTAGGGAAGGCTTAGGTTGCAGAGTCCCAGGGGGGATGGTGGGCTCTGCTCCTGTTCTTTGCAGATGTCAAGAGTCAGGTGCTATTCACATGCTGCTTGGCTTATAGCTGTTGTTGGCAGCGAGAGGGAATGGGTGCTGGTGAGGTTGGGCAGGGCTGTATCTGTGCCAGAATGGAAAAGTTCAGAGGAGGGGGTTCTGCCAGCTATGGGGCATGTCGGGTGATAGGGTGAGACTGACCATGCTGGGCTGGTATGGCCCTGGGGCCCGAGGAAGGCAAGTGGGTAGCAAAGCTAGAGATGTCGTAGTAGAAGAAGCGTAGTACATGCTGTGGAAGATACAGGATGAGGGTCTGCCCCGGCTTTGGGAGCAGATGCTAAAATGGTAGGGTCACAGGCTGGCAATAGTGAGTTGGATTAGAGGGTGAGCTGTTGCTGAAGGCTCTCCAGGGCTTCCTGGGAGGCTCCCGGAACACTGTTTAATGGTCTCTCTTGCCCGTCCATCATCCTGTCTCAGGTCTGCTCACCAGGTGGCCAGATACCGCCCCCGCGCCCCCATCATTGCTGTGACTCGGAATCACCAGACTGCCCGCCAGGCCCACCTGTACCGCGGCATCTTCCCTGTGGTGTGTAAGGACCCAGTGCAGGAGGCCTGGGCTGAGGATGTGGACCTCCGGGTGAACTTGGCCATGAATGTTGGTGCGTGGCTGGGAGCAAGGGCTAGAGCTTGGAGGAGTGGGGAGGATGCTTGAGCGCTGGTGTCCCTGGGATCCTACAGAAAGGGGAACATGCTGACCTTACGGTGTGCAAGAGCCCTAGCTGTCTTCTTGGGAATGTTTTCTGAACCCTCCATCCCATTCCCTCAAGTTCTGGGCTGAGCCCAGGAGGGAAGAGGAGCCTTTTGAGTTTTGGGGCTCAGTTGCCCACTGCCTCTCACTGTCTTCCAGCGTGGGGCCCAAAGCAAAGGATCCTGGATAGGGTTGTCTGCTCTTTGGCATCTGCTTATTACTGAGGGCTAAAAAAAAATTAGAGCTCAAACACTGCTGGGTGTCATACACACAGATTATGTACTCATGACCTTTGTCCCTGATAAAAGTAAGATGTCAATGGATGAGCGGAAGCAACTAGCTCTGACTTTGGGGAAGGCTCTCCACCCTCTAGAGTATAAAATGAGTGATGTCCAAAGGTCCCTGCCAACTCTCTTTGATTGATAAGGAAATATCTGGGCCTCCCTCATGCATCCCCTTTGCCTGGGCTGTGATGCGTGCGCCACCTTGTGGTGTAAGGAAGTAATGGTGAGCCAGCCCTGCTTGCTCCCTCTGGCTGTGGGGCAGTCAGCCAGGTGCACATCTGCCTGGCTTGGCTTTTACTCACCAACCTTTCTTCTCTTCCTTTAGGCAAGGCCCGAGGCTTCTTCAAGAAGGGAGATGTGGTCATTGTGCTGACCGGGTGGCGCCCTGGCTCCGGCTTCACCAATACCATGCGTGTAGTGCCTGTGCCATGACAGGCCCCAAGAGCCCCTTCTCCAGCCCCGTCCCATCCCCTTCCCCCAACCCATCCATTAGGCCAGCAATGCTTGTAGTGCTCACTTGGGGGTTGTAGTGTGGCACTGGTGGGCTGGGATGCTAGGGAAGAAGATTAATGCCTCTGAAACCTGACTCTTTTTTTAAGACCCTGTTTGGGTGAGGTAACCCAGAGCTGGGTTGCACATCATGTGACCCCACCCAAGCCAGGGATGAAGGAGATTGCAGGACTGGAAGCCCCAGAGCTTAACAGAGGGCAACCGCTCCTGCATCTCCTTTTTGTGTATTCCATTCAGTTCCTATAGAAAATGGATACTCAGACAACTCCCACCCCTGGCCTGGCATCGAGAGACCGCCAGCAAGAGTTGTGGCATAGGGCAGTGGTTCCAGTTTAAGGAGACTGGCCTGGGCCCTTCCTTGCTCCCCCATCCCCCTCAGGCTCCCCTTGTCGTGCATTGTGCACTTGTATTCCTACACTCCACTCAGCTGTTGTGGGCAAACACGCCCCCCACCATCCATTTTCCCCACTACTGCAGCCACCTCCCAGCCTATTGCTATAGAGCCTACCTGTGTCAATAAACAACAGCTGAAGTACCGGTTTCCTCTCTTTTCTGATGGGGGTGGGGGGAGGGGGGGGAAGGTGTGTGTGTGTGTGTGGTGGTGAACCCTGTCCTCTGAGGGTGAAAATGGTAAGGGCCTTGCCCCCTGATGGTTGCTCCTGTGTGATGACCCAGGTCACCTGCCATCTTCTCTGCAGGATGCAGAGGTGCTGGGAAGGCAATAGCTGTCGAGGATACAGGTTACCTCTTATCCTCAGGCACCCTGAGGAAGTGGTGGTAGCTGGGTTTCTAAAAACTGCAGCTGGGGACATTTTATTGGCTTATTTGGGCCAAAGAGGAGAGGGCAGCAACAAGGGCCCCTCCCTCCTGCTCTGGTGGGTAAACTGAGTGATGTGGCCATTGCCCTGCACCTCCCCTTATGTCTTGTGCAGCAGAGGCCTCTAATGTAAGGGTACTATAGGAAGACACCAGCTACGGCTCCCAGTTTCCAGAATATTTACCTCTGGGTTCCCTTTGTCCCCTTCTGTTTGCCAATGTCTTACCCCCTTGACAAAGCACCGAGGGGTGGAGACGGGTTTGGAAATGGGACTGAATCTTACCCCTCCAGACCACTTCTAAGAACGAAGCCCTACCTAGTGGGGGGAGGGAAGGGTGCTGCAGGCCAGGTAAGATGGGATAGGGCTTTGGCCCCATTCCCAAGGCCCAGGTAACTGTCACATCGCCCCACTCTGTCTTGCTTCCCCACTTGATTTCTGGCCATCTTCAGTCCCTCCGTAGGACCCAACTCTGGGAAAAGCATGAAAGCTCCCTGACTGCCCGACTACGCGGTACAAACAGTTCAAAATACCTCGTTCCCTACTCCTGTCCCTTAGCTGCTGTGGGGAGACGCTGAAACCTGCCCTGGAGCTCAGAGTCGGGAGGGTTTGGAGGAGGTCGGGAGGAGGTTGCTGCAGAGGGCACCGAGCTCCGAGACGGGTAGGGCTGAAGAGGAAGAGCCTGGAGGGGACCCAAGGCCTGCGCTCTGAGGAGCAGAAGGTGCAAACCGAGGCCTGGCCACCGAGACTTGCCGGTCGGGAAGTGGGAGCCTTAGAATCTGCGCAAAGCTCGCGGCGTTCAGGAGGGAGTAACGGCCAATGGGCGGGGCGGTCCCGCCCAACAGCCAATGGGCGGGCGGAGGCGGGCCCTCGGGGCGGAGGCGGGCAGGCAGGCGCCGGATCTGGCCGCGCGGTCCCCGGAGCTCGCTGGAGGCGCCGCGATGACCGCTCTGAGACGGGGTGAGGCCGCCGAGGCGGGCAGGTAAGGGGCTGCGGCCAGCGGGCTGGGCTCGGGGCTCCGGGGACCGCCGCGAGGGAACGCTTCCCCGCGGGGCGAGGCGGCCGTGGGGAGCCCCTGCGCCTGGGTGCCTTCTTCCCGCGGGGCAGGCACTTCCCGGCCACCGGAATTTGGGCTCCGCTCCCGAGCTGCGCTGCGCGGGCCCGGGCGCCTCCGGGGGGCTGCGAGGTGTTGGCTAGGGGACAGATGGCCCTGCTGTCTGCGCTCCGTGATGAGCGAAGTCCCGGATGAGCGAAGTCCCGGCGGCATCAGGATGGTGGAAGGCACCCTCCTTGGGACGCCTCTTACCGCGTCTCCGACACCATAGCTATTCATTCATTCGTGTGTTCGTTTATTCATTTACTCATTCATTCATTCCCCAGCCAGATCGATTCCCTAGTCCTGACTGCCCCTCACCCAAAGTCTGGTGCTTCCCTGCTGGCCCTCGGAGGGGTCAGCCTCTCTCCTTTCCCAGCCTGGTCTGCAATTGTAATGGCCCGAGGCGGCCCAGGCGGCAGCGTGAAGCTGTCCCAGCACGACTCGGCCGCACCCGTGCGCCAGGCGCGCTGGGGCCGGTCTCTTAGCCTGGAGATCTGATCCAAAGTCGCTATGGGAGGAAGGAAAGTTCTTGCAGCTGGGGAAGGAGCAAGGAGGCTGAGCAGGCTGGGGATGGCGTTTCAGGTGACAGCAAGAATTGTGGCCTCTGCCCCTGGAGGTCTTGGGGTGCTGCGGGCTGAGATTATTTAGGGAAGACAGAGGCAGTGAATGAAGCTGTAAGTTCCTGCCCTTGCCCAGGCCCCAAGCCCCACAATCTGAGCTCTGGAGGACAGTCTGACTTCCCTGGCCAGCTAGCAATGGGGAAGGTAGGGTGAATGTGTGAATCCTGTGCCCACCCCACACAGAGTTTTGGAACTGGCTGAATGCTTTGGGGCTCCCTCCGTCCTGTTTTCAGAGGTTGATGCGTCTCTACCCAGCTGTAATTTGCCCTTATTTGCTTTGCTGTCTCCCCTGTCCTCATGATTGTTTAAGGGTGCCCCATCCTTGCAGGGATCAGGTTCCTAGAGAATAAGACAGCACCCTGACAATCTGTGATGTCTTTGTCCCATGTACACCTCTAGCTGGCTCTGAAGTCCAGCTTCTTTCAAAGATTTGTGGGGTTGCAGGGAGAGGTGGAGTAGAGGGTGTCCCTCCCACCCTGCAGTGAGGGGCCAATATACCTCCCTCCACAGTCCTCTGATTATGGTGGCTAGAATCCAGTCCATGCTGATAGACACTCTTAGGTTTGAGGTTACAGTTCAACAAGGCCACATAAGCAGTGAGCATCTCTGGGGCAAATGGGCAGATCTGGGAGCAAAGCTGACAGACGCTGCCACTGAGCTTCAGGAGAGTTTCTGTTGGGACCAAATCCAAGTTCTTCCTGACTTGCCTTAGGGAGAAATTTCTGAATACCCTAGAGGCAACAGCCTGGGCCCGATCCATGCCTTGATGTTACAGATTACTTTCAAGTTTCTGAACTTGGGCAAGTCCTCAAAAGGCTTAATGCAGACCAGAAAGACCTGTGTGCCAATTCATCCACCTAAGATAACCAACCTGAGGTTGAAAGTCAGCAGTACCTGAGACGGGTTGATGCCAGCCATCCTCCCTGAAGCTCTTCCCAGTGCCTACTTGGGTGGCTCCACCCCATCCTTAACCTGGTTAAGCTGTAGCTTTGGCCCCTGAATGCCATATTTATCAGACCAGCATGAAGACTCTTGCTCTGGGAATCAGAAGTGAGTTCTAAGCCTCACGCTGTTCCTATTTTGCTAATACTTGGGGAAAAGTCAGACCCCTTCTCTGGGTCTGCTTTGCTATCATCATAAGGTAAGGAGATTGGACTGTAGGCTCCCTGAGAGCCTTCTCTATGCTGTCATTCAGTGGTTCTGCTAATTAACCTCAATTTCCCCTCAATTTCCGGAGGTATGTTATGTCTTCACATAATTTCTTCTTTGCTATGACTACCTATGGAGCATGTGACTCTTGATCTCAGTCATGAGTTTAAGCCCCATGTTGGGCTTAGAACTTACTTAATAAACACACACACACACACACACACACACACATACACACACACACACACACACACACACACACACACACACGCACACACGCAAGAGCCCATGAAATAAAAAATGGTACAGCATTCCACTTTGTTGTCCCGTGTCTGAGTTTGGACACCAGAAAATAACTTGCTTTTCTCTTTTCTTAAAAAGTGAAAATAAGCCCTACAATTCTGCAGCCGTCTCTGGTGCCAAGTGTAAGTTTGGCGTGAAGTCAGGCTTGGCCACTGTGCTGCTATTCACCTGGGTTGCAGGGCATCAAGCTGTCACCACCTGTTATCACCAACCTTTGAAGCTTTGATTAATCCCCCAAGTATTTACTAATATGGGAAAGGAAGGAGGAGGGGAGGGCAGAAGCCCCTGGGAATGGAGCTTCCTGTATGATAAGAAGTAACTACTCCCTCTTCCCTGCATACCCCCCCCCCACACACACCCCAAGGAGTACCTACCTGCTACAGCACAGATTCCAGAAGGAACGCTTTTTTCCCTAAGAATATAAGCCTCTACAGGGTACACTGGTTCCTCCCTTCTCCCTACCACAGCTAAACATTTTTATTGGTTTAGAAATGCTTGGTCATAAATTAGGACTGGAATTTTAATAACCCATGGAGGTTAGGGCACCTGGGTGGTTCAGTTGGTTAAGCAGCCAACTCTTGATTTGGGCTCAGGTCATGATCTCACAGTTGGTGGGATTGAAACCCTGCATTGGGCTCTGTGCTGACAGCAAGGATCCTGCTTGGGATTCTCTCTTTCCTTCTCTCCCTGCCTCTCCCATGCTCGCTCTTTCTCAAAATAAATAAATAAATAAACCCTAAAAAATCCTATTAATAACCCACGGAGGTTATTAATATACTCTTCAAGTCCTAGTCCTAAAAGAGTGTTTCCTTGTGGGCTACCTGGGTGGCTCAGTCAGTTGAGCGTTCAACTCTTGATTTCCGCTCAGATCATGGCTCAGGTCATGATCCCAGGGTTGTGGGATCCAGCCCCGCATCGAGCTCCTGGCTGAGCATGGACCCTGCTTAGGATTCTCTCTTTCTGCTCTTCCTCCCCACTCACACACTCACTCTCTCTCTCTCTCTCTCTCTCTCTCTCAAAGAAATAAAATGAAAACAAAACAAAACAAAGAGTGTTCCCTAATATCCACTGGAAAATCACATAGTGAATTTTTAATTTAATTTTATATTTTGTATTTTGTGGGGTTTTTTGATATAATTTATTGTCAAATCGGCTTATATATAATACCCAGTGCTCATCCCAACAAGTGCCCTCCTCAATGCCCAACACCCATTTTCCCCTCTCCTCTACCCTCCATCAACCCTCAGTTTGTTCTCTGTATTTAAGAGTCTCTTATGATTTGCCACATAGTGAATTGTTTTTAACAGATGTCAATTTCTGGTTGGCACTATTTCTTTTTTTAATCTGAACTAAGAAGCACATAAAGAATTAGTTTAAATCAAACACGAATTTCTTTTCCTCCTAACTGGTTGACATGGCACATCAATGGTATATTAAATAATTGTCAAAATCGTACTGTATGTCATTTCATTGGCATCCCTTTTGTCTCTGACTTAGGGTCGGAGCAGCAGTGTGGGTAGTATGCCTGAGCAAATAACTGTAACCAATTATACAGATTTTTTTTCTCTCTTCTGTAGAAAAAAGTTTAAATATTTCTACTATGTGTTAACATTAATTGGATTACTCAAAACCTGCCCATACCAACCCAGGCCACACAAAATGCTATTTAAAAATAGGTATATATATAGATAGATAGATAGATATAATATATATAATATATATGTTATATATATATATATATATATATATATATATATATATATATATATATATAATGTGTATATATATATATTAGGGATGCACCCATCACACAGCTTCAACAATTAACCAGGTTATGGGGCAACCTTATTTCATATATGCCTTTCCCCTCTCTCACTCCTAGATTATTTTGAAGCAAATCTAAGGTATTATTTCATCTACAACTGTTTCAGTGTGTATCTATAAAAGATAAACCCTTTAAAAAATGTAACTATAGGGGCACCTGGGTGGCTCAGTGAACTGAGTGACTGACTCTTGATTTTGGCTCAGGTCATGATCTCACAATTTGTGAGATTGAGCCCCGTGTCTGGTTTTGTGCTGATAGTGTGAGGCCTGCTTGGGATTTTCTCTCTCTCTGTCTCAAAATAAATAAACTTAATATATATGAGTTATATATATATATATATATATATTTTTTTTTTTTTTTTTTTGAGAGAGAGAGAGAGAGAGGCAGAGGGAGAGAGAGAGAGAATCCCAAGCAGACTTCATGCTCAGTGAGGAGCCCGATGTGGGGCTCAATCCCATGACCCTGGGATCATGACCTGAGCCAAAATCAAGAGTTGGTCGCTCAACCAACTGAGCCACCCAGATGCCCCAGAGTCTATATTTTCAACACATTTTGGTGCTGATCAAACTAAAGTTATGTTGCCTATCATTTTGAAAATCATAGGCTACATTAAAAATGTAATAAAAGTGAAATGCTGTCTTTCCAGAAACATGTCCCTTTGTTCAGACACAACAATTTTGTCCCAAACCCCAGGAGTTCACAGACCCTCCCTGCAAGCCTTGCCTGGAATCCAGGACCCATTAGACTGTCACTGGGGCCCATAATGATGGAAGAAGACTTGGGAGGACTGGAAATAACCATTTGGCCCCATATAAATGTAGCAAGTAGGGACAGCTAATGGGTCTTGTAATATGAGACCCAGGAGAAGAGAGGTTAGGAGTGGTCATGGTCTAGTCTCTGCCCTGGTCACACTTACAGTGGAGATCTAGTTTTACCAAACTAAGATGACAAAGGTTTGTTCCTTGGTGAAGGATCACTTGTTAGAATGAGGACCATTTGGGTGTTGAAAAGAACTTTCCAGCAGAACTTTCTGCATGACACGCCTGATGGATGATATTCACATGTAGGTACACATTTTTAAATTCCTTGTGCCTGATTGCAACTTTACCTTTTTTTTTTTAATTTTTTTTTAACATTTATTTATTTTTGAGACAGAGAGAGACAGAGCATGAATGGGGGAGGGGCAGAGAGAGGGGGAGACACAGAATCCGAAGCAGGCTCCAAGCTCTGAGCCATCAGCCCAGAGCCTGACGTGGGGCTTGAACCCACGGACCGCGAGATCGCGACCTGAGCTGAAGTCGGACGCTCAACCAACTGAGCCACCCAGGCGCCCCACCTTTTTTTTTTTACTCACTGGACTATTTATTTTCTTATACCCAGTTTCTTGATATGGGTAACACTGAACAGTTTTCTTTTTTTCTTTTAAGTCATTCCCAGATATGTAGTCACTGTGATAGAATAATAGGAAGGGGCTGAGCCAAAGACCTGGATTCAAATCCTTTCTCCACTGCTGAATTACTACTGGTTCAGAGCCTCCCTGTCTTCATCCATAAGACAGAGGCATATCTGGCCCACTTCAAAGGTTCTCAGGCTGTGTAATGGCCTGAGACACAGTAGGTTCTCACCAAAAATTAGTTTCTCTGCAATGCTTCCAGCTTTGAGAATCTGAGACCACACCTCTGATGATCCAGTCCCAGCTTTGAGAAATCTTGGTCTGTTTTCCTTTTAAAAAAATTTGTTTAAAACATTTATTTTTGAGACAGAGAGAGAGCATGAACAGGGGAGGGTCAGAGAAAGAGGGAGACACAGAATCTGAAACAGGCTCCAGGCTCTGAGCTGTCAGCACAGAGCCCGATGCGGGGCTTGAACCCACAGACCGCGAGATCATGACCTGAGCCGAAGTCGGACGCTTAACTGACTGAGCCACCCAGGCGCCCCTCTGTTTTCCTTTTAAAGGTGCAAACTTTATTTTTCTGAAATGAACTTTATACTTGGTGATAATTGTAGATTCACATGGTCTCATGTACCTTTCACCAATTTCTTCCAGTGGTAACTTCCTGCATAACAAGAGCACCATAACACAAGCAGAAAATTGACATTGACAGAACCCATTGGCCTTATTCAGATTTCACCAGTTTTACATGCACTCGTGTGTGTGTGTGCGTTTAGTTTTGTGCAGTTTTATCACATGTGGGGATTTGGCAAAGTTCATTTTTAACATTTATTTATTTTTGAGAGAGACCGAGATAGTATGAGCGGGGGAGGGGTAGAGAGAGAGGGAGACACAGAATCTGAAGCAGGCTCCAGGCTCTGAGCTGTCAGCACAGGGCCTGACATGGAACTTGAACCCATGAGCTGTGAGATCGTGACCTGAGCTGAAGTCGGACACTCAACCAACTGAGCCACCCAGGTGATCCTAATAAGTAAGTTTTTTAAAGTTTATTTATTTTGAGAGAGAGGGGGAGGGGGGAGGGGCAGAGAGAGAGGGAAAGAGAGAATCCCAAGCAGGTTCCATGCTGTCAGCGCAGAACCCAACAGGGGGCTCAGTCTCACAAACTGAGATCATGACCTGAGTCAAAATTCAGAGACAGACATTTAACTAACTGAGCCTCCCAGGCACCCCAATAAATAAGTTTTAATAAATAACTGGATAAATATCATTTTAAGGGGTGCCTGGGTAGCTCAGTCAGTTAAATGTTTAACTCTTGGTTTTGGCTCAGGTCATGCCCTCGTGGTTGGTGGGTTCAAGCAACAAGTCAGGCTCCAAGGTGACGGCACCGAGCCTGCCTGGGACTCTCTCTCTCTCCCTCTCTCTCCCTCTCTCTCTCTGCGCCTCCTTCCACTGGTGCGCTTGCACTTTCTCTCTCAAAATAAATAAATAAACTTAAAAAAAACAAACCATTTTAATTGTCACATAGCCTTCCATTCCATGAATAAACCACAATTTCTTCATGCCCTATTGTTTTTTTCCTCTAACTACACTTCATTGAACATTCTTATACATTTAAATTTGTGCCCAGTTATTTCCTAAGAGTAAATTGTTAGAGGTGGAGTTTATGGGTCTGACGGGTATCTACTTATAAATGTATGTACCTTTTCTTTTATTGGTGTAGAAAATATTTGGATGTTTAATCTCCTTGGAATTTATTTTTGTGAATTGTGTAAGATAGCCAATTGCCCCAATACCATTTATTGGACAATCCATTCTTCTCTTACTTACTTGAAATACCTTCTTTATCATGTACTAAATTCTTAGATACCCATAGATCATGTTCTGGACTCCCTGGTAGGACTCTCTGTTGGGATCTGTTAATCTTTCCTAAGCCAGTAAAAGCATGGTATTTTGATTGCTCTAGCTTTGTAGTTTCTTCTGACATCTGGTAAGGCAAGCCTTTGCATTAAATTTGAGATAAATTAGCTTCTTTAAAACTTTGAATCTTCCCACTCAAGAACATTTATTCGAGTCTTCTTTTTTTTTCTTCATGCAAGTCTTCTTTTATGTCATTCAAAAAAAGTGTTTGTTGTTTTCTTCTCCTGGACTTTCTACATTTTAAAAGTTATTTTGGGGCACCTGGGTGGCTCAGTCAGTTAAGCATCAGACTTCAGCTCAGGTCATGATCTTGTGGTCAGTGGGTTTGAGCCCCACTTCGGGCTCTGTGCTGACAGCTCAGAGCCTGGAGCTTTGGATTCTGTGTCCCCCTCTCTCCTCTCTGCCATTCCCCTGTTCATGCTCTGTCTCTCTCTCAAAAATAAATAAAGATTAAAAAATAAATAAAAGTTTATTCTTTTTTTTTTTTTTTTTTTTTTACTGTTTATTTTTGAGAGACAGAGAGAGACAGCATGAGCGGGAGAGGGCAGAGAGAGAGTGGGAGACCCAGAATCGGAAGCAGGCTCCAGGCTCGGAGCTGTCAGCACAGAGCCCGATGAGGGACTCGAACTCACAAACCATGAGATCATAACCTGAGCCGAAGTCAGACGCTCAACCGACTGAGCCACTCAGGCACCCCTTGGGTTTTTTTTGTTGTTGTTGTTACATTTATTTATTTTTGAGAAACAGTGAGACAAAGCATGAGCGGGGGAGGGGCAGAGAGAGAAGGAGACACAGAATCTGAAGCAGGCTCCAGGCTCTGAGCAAGCGGTCAGCACAGAGCCTGATGCAGGGCTCAAACCCACGAACTGGGAGATCATGACCTGAGCCGAAGTTGGACACTCAACCGACTGAGCCACCCAGGTGCCCCTATTCTTGGGTATTTTATATATATATATACATATATATATATATGTGTGTATATATATATATATATATATATATATATATATATAGTAGGTCTACAGAGAAATGATTGACTTTTATGTTCATCCTGTAATAATGGATAGAATAATAAACTCCATAAGAGTTCAGTATGTGTCTATTCCCACCACAGCTCTGCCTGGTCCAGCCCCCAAGTATAAGAATATCTGGGCCACTTTCTTATGTTTTTTTTTTTCAGTTGATTACGTGTCCTCAAGACAGTTTATCTTACTATCTTTCAAATAAAAATTCTCTCTTTTTGAGGGGGGGGCGACTGGCTGGCCAAGTGGGTGGAGCATGAAAGTCTTGATTTCCAGATGGTGAGTTCAACCCCACGTTGGGCGGAAAGTTTATTTAAAAAAGAAAAAATAAATAAATAAAAATTTAAATTCTTTTTAGTATCCAAACCTTTTCTTATGTTTTCTTGCCTTTGTGCAATGGCTAGAACCTCCAGAACACTAGTGAATAATAGGGCCGAGAGCAGAATTCCTAGGGGGTTTCCACCAGTTAGACAATCTGAAGTTCTCCCTAGAGGAAGAGGTCCCAGGACCCAGCAAGCTCCTTAAGACTAGGTCATCGCTCAGGAATCCCACTTAGCGGCAGCACAGCCGAGTTGTTCAGAGCCCGCAGCGGGGCACCAGCCAGACCCCGCTTCGGAGCGTCCCAAATCCAGGCCAGCGGCCGAATTTCGTCGCGGTCACCGACCCAAGAGGGGGATCTCGGGTGGGGCGCTGGATCCTTTGACAGGCCAGGAGGTGCCGGCGCAGCGGCTGCACTCCCGGCAGCGCCCCCCGGTCGGTGTAAGCGTTTGCTCTTACGCCCAAGGGCCCATCAGTTCCCTCAAAAGTTGGGTCTGGCCGGCAGGCGGGATCTCTGGCGCCAGGCCGCCGCCGTGGGGAGCTGGCGCGAAGTGCGGGGCTGGAATTCTGGGTGTGGCTGCCCTCCGGCGGCGCCGGGTGACCCTGGGCCTCTCAGCTCTGGATGAGGCAGGCGCCGTAATGGACCAGTGGTTCTCGCCTGGGGTGGAGGAGCAGCAGGTGAGGGTGCTGGGGAGGGGTGGACCCGGGAGGAAGGTTGCGGGCCACGGCAGCCCCCCTCCCCCCAGGGCACCAGGATGGGGGATGTGCAATCCCTTCTCCTCCCCTCTTCCAGCGTCTCTGCCGTCTTTCACTGGTGGGAAGGCGGGATCTGACCTGTGCGGAACAACATCCTCACTTGTATAGTCACAGGCCTGTCCTCATGCTACATCCCTAGGATTCAGTCACCACCCTAGGAGGGAGGGAGGAAGGAGGAGCAGGCCTTTAGCACCCGAGTCTGGATTCATACCCCCACTACCCCGTCAAGATTGTCCCTGGCTGGAGTTACCTATCTTGTCCTCGGCTGCTGAAGTGACTGCTTTCACTCTTCCTCCTCCTTGCCTCTCGGCAAACTTCACAGATTCCCATTCCTCCTTTTGAAACAACACTCCTTCGGCCTCCACTGACAGCCTCTATCTCTGGCTTTCTTTCTACCTCTTGGCTCACTCTCTCCTAGTCTCCTCCTCCCGGGGACACTCTCTTCCACAGTCTTTAAATGTTGTGCTTCTTCAGATCCCAGATTTATCTCCTCCCTCTCCCCCTCCTTGAGATGCAATTCCCATGCCATAAAATTCATGCTTTTAAAGTGTACAATTCAGTGGCTTTTAATGTGTTCACCAAGTTGTGCAGCCATCACCACTGTCTAATTCCAGAACAGTCTCATCACCCCAAAAAGAAACCCTGTGCACATTAGTCACTTCCCATTTCCCCTTCCCCCGGCACCTTGGCAACCACTAATCTACTTTCTGTTTCTATGGATTTGTCAGTTCTCGACATTTCCCGTACATGGATTCATAACAGTACGTGGACTTTTGTAACCGGCTTCTTTCACTTAGCAGAATGTTTTCTTTCTTTTTTTTTTTTTTTTTTGTCAATATATGAAATTTATTGTCAAATTGGTTTCCATACAACACCCAGTGCTCATCCCAAAAGGTGCCCTCCTCAATACCCATCACCCACCCTCCCCTCCCTCCCACCCCCCATCAACCCTCAGTTTGGTCTCAGTTTTTAAATTTTTTTTTTTTCCAACGTTTATTTATTTTTGGGACAGAGAGAGACAGAGCATGAACGGGGGAGGGGCAGAGAGAGAGGGAGACACAGAATCGGAAACAGGCTCCAGGCTCTGAGCCATCAGCCCAGAGCCCGACGCGGGGCTCGAACTCACGGACTGCGAGATGGTGACCTGGCTGAAGTCGGACGCTTAACCGACTGCGCCACCCAGGCGCCCCTGGTCTCAGTTTTTAACAGTCTCCTATGCTTTGGTTCTCTCCCACTCTAACCTCTTTTTTTTTTCCTTCCCCTCCCCCATGGGTTTCTGTTAAGTTTCTCAGGATCCACATAAGAGTGAAACCATATGGTATCTGTCTTTCTCTGTATGGCTTATTTCACTTAGCATCACACTCTCCAGTTCCATCCATGTTGCTACAAAAGGCCATATTTCATTCTTTCTCATTGCCACGTAGTATTCCATTGTGTATATAAACCACAATTTCTTTATCCATTCATCAGTTGATGGACATTTAGGCTCTTTCCATAATTTGGCTATTGTTGAGAGTGCTGCTATACACATTGGGGTACAGGTGCCCCTATGCATCAGCACTCCTGTATCCCTTGGGTAAATTCCTAGCAGTGCTATTGCTGGGTCATAGGGTAGGTCTATTTTTAATTTTCTGGGGAACCTCCACACAGCAGAATGTTTTCAAGGTTCATTCAGATTGCAGCTTGTATCGATACTTCACTCCTTTTTATGGCTCCATAATATTCCATTGTGTGGCTCTGCCACAGTTTATCTGTTCATCAGTTGATGGGTATTTGGGTTGTTTCTATCTTTTGGCTAATTATCATAATGCTATGAGCATTCTTGTATGAGATTTTGTGTGGACATGTTTTCAGTTCTCTCAGGGTGTATACCTGGGAGTGCTATAGTAACTCTGTGGTTAACCATTTGAGGAACCACCAAACTGTCTTCCAAAGCCGCTGTTCCATTTCACATTCCCACCAGCAACATATGAGGGTTCCGATTTCTCCACATCCTCACCAACATCTAATATCGACTATGATCTCCTAGTGTGTGTGAGGTGGTATCTAATTGTGGTCTTGATTTTGCATTTCCCTGATGGCTAAGGATGTGGAGCATCTTTTCATGTACTTTTTCGTCATTTGACATCACCTTTGGAAAAATGTTTATTCAAATATTTGCCCATTTTTAGTTGGGTTATTTGTCTTTATTGTTCAATTTTAAGAGTTCTTTTTTAAAAAATTTATTTTAATTGTGGTCAAGAAAAGCACATAACATAAGATTTACCATCTTAACCATTTGTAAATGCATTTGTGCAGTTCAGTAGGTGTTAAGCATATTCATATTGTTGTGCAACCAGTCTCCAGAACTTTTTCATCTTGCAAAACTGAGATACCCATTAAATACCTCTCCATCTTCCCCTCTCTCCAGCCCCTGGCAACCACCATTCCACTTCCTGTTTCTTTGAATTCGATACTCTAGATACTTCATATAAGTGGAATCATATAGTTTTGTCTTTGGTAACTGGCTTATGTCACTTAGTATAATATTTTCAAGATTGTAGGAGTTATTTAATTTTCTGGATATTAGTCACTTACCAGATACATGACTTGCAAATGTTTTCTCCCATTCTGTGGGTTGTCTTCACTTTCTTGATATCATTAGCTGCACAAAATTTTGCAGTTTTGGTGAGGCTCAATTTATCTTTTCTTCTGTCTTGTGCTTTCTGTGTCATATCTTAGGCAAAAGTTGCCTAATCAAAGAACACAAAGATTTACACTTGTTTTCTTTTTTTAAAATGTTTTTATTTATTTTTGAAAGAGAAAGACAGAGTGCAAGTGGGGGAGGGGCAGAGAGAGAGGGAGACACAGAATCTGAAGCAGGCTCCAGGCTCTAAGCTGTCAGCACAGAGCCCCACGTGGGGCTTGAACCCATGAACCGTGAGATTGTGACCTGAGCCGAAGTAAGATGCTTAACTGACTAAGCCACCCCAGTGCCCCAACACTTGTTTTCTTTTAAAAGTCTCGTGTTAGCTCTGACATTTTTGAGCTTATTTTTATATATGCTGTGCAATAGGGGTCCATGTTAATTCTTTTGCATGTGAATATCCAGTTGTCCCAGCACCGTTTGTTGAAGAGACTAATTTTTCTCCTATTGACTTGGTTTTGGCACCCTTGTTGATAGCTTCTCTTCTTTGTGTATCCACTTTCCCTGGGGGATCTTCCTAGCTCCTGTATTCATTCATGGGCTGATAACTCAGGAATTTATCCCTTTAGTCTTGACCTTTCTCCTGAGCTCCTTACTCACGTATAGCTTGACATCTTCACTTAAATGTTTCTCACACATCTTCAAGACTGAACTCATGATTGTTTCCTTCAAATATGCTCTTTTTACAATATGTTTTTCCCTGTTTCATCTTAGCAAGGCAGAGTAGTATTCTACTTGCTTAAGCCAGAAATCTACAGTAATATTTGGCACTTTTTCCATATCCATGGATCCATATCCAATGGATCACCAAGTCAGGTTGATTTTTATTCGGAAATATATATCCTGAATCCATCCCTGGCCCTCCATCACCACTGCCACCAAGTCTGAGACATCATCTCTCTGCTGGAATACAGTCTGCTAGCTGATTTGTCTCCACGGAAAATTTTCAACATATACAAAAAAGGAGAGATTGCAGGGTGGATACCCATGTGTGCATCACCCAGCTACAATACCCATCAACAGAAGATTGTCCCTCTTTCATCAATATTCACCTCTACTCCCCCTTTCCCACCTCCTTTGGGTTACTTTGAAGCAAATCTGTGTGTCAGAGTGACTTTTTTTTTTTTTTTAATTTAAGTAATCTCCGCACCCTACGTGGGGCTCAGACTCACCACCCTGAGATCAACAGTCACATGTTCTTCTGACTTATCCAGCCAGGTGCCCCTCAGAGTGATTGTTTAAGATACGAAGTTGATTGTGTATTTCCCCATTTAAATCCCTTTATTGATTCCCTGTTGCTTTTAAGAAAATAATAGAAACCCTTACTGGGGTCCACAGGACCCTGCATGATCTAGCCCTGCCACCGTCTCCAGCTTCATTGCTCACCACTTCAGTACTTCCACCCTCCAGACACAAAGGCTCTGTTTATGTTCCTCATACATGTTACACACCTCTGGCCTCAGGGCCTTTGCACATCCATCATAAACCCTCTACAATGACCCCTCTGTCACTCTCTCATTTTGGCTATCAGCTCAAAATGCTACTGCTTCTTAGGGAAATCTTCCCTGTTTTCCACAACTGAGTCTGGACTCCCTGATAGAGGTCCTCTTAGGACGCTGTGCCCTCCTTTTATAGCATATATTACACAGTTATAATTATGTATTGATTTATGTAAATATTTGCTTCATGTCTGCCTCTCCCACCAGGCATTTTGGGGATAGTAGCTTGCCTTATCCCTCTTAGTATACACAGCACTTACACAGAACTGAGCGAATAGCAGACATTTAATTGATGTTTGTAGGAGTGAGGCAGAGAGGCTGGTGGCCTTTGAGGACTGTTATCCTGCCAGCCTCTCCTAGGATAGGGGTTCTTCTGATCACAGAAGGGTCAGTGGCCATTTGCAGTTCACCCAGTTCCTGGCTGTGCTTTGTTTTTCCCTCAGACAACATTTGCTTGCCTTCCTGGGGTGAGGCTTTATCGCCCCTTTGTAGAGAGTAACTAGGTCCAGAGATAGAGTGTGGCTTCTCCAAGGCCCCTCAACAGTGAGAGGTACTTCTAGGCCTGACTCTCTTTCTGCCCCCAAACCCAGGCTCTTTCAGGACCCTAAGACTCCTTCAAACCTGCCTGTGTCCTGAGAAGAGCCTGGAGGATGCACAAAGCCAGAGGGATTCTGAGGTGGCTGTGAGGATGGTTGGAATGGGGTGCATTGGATGGCATCCATGGATGGACAGAGCAGACTTGTCCCAAGGGTAGCCACACCCCCTGGCAGCCTTGAGTGGGGGCGTCTGAGCAGCTGAGGCTGCCTGTGGGCCCTCCCACAGCAAGCCCGGCAGAGGGTGGCCACCAGGAGCACAGGGGTGCTCTGTTTCTTAATGAATGCAAGTCTGTTTTTAGACCTGAATGACCAGCTTCTTGTCTGGAAATGGCCAGGCCCTAACTGGCTGGCCCAGAAAAAGTGGTCTGTGACCAGGTCCAGGGATGCCAGCTCAAACAGATGCTGCTATAGCAGTGGGCACTATGGGATGAGGCCAGCTACAGGCAGATTACTCTCTGCAGAACCAGCTGCTTGCTCCATGGTGGCCTGGGTTTCATGAGAAATCCTGGACATCCCCAGGAGCAAAGCTTCCGTGTTTTAGCTGTTTGTCCCGTATGTCTCCCTGGTGACTGTTCTTACTCTGTAGGCCTTTGAGCTCTGGCCAGGAAGGGGGCAGCAACTCCTGGCCTCAAACCCTTGGTGGAAGGAGGGTGGGGGAGGGATGCTGAACAGGGTTGGGCCTGAGTTGTGAGAGAGCCTCCAGCACTGCCCCCCAACCCCCTCTCCCCGGCCCCCCCCCCCCACCCCGGGTGGGAGCAGTTATTGGGTGTGGCCCAGGTGCAAAGAGGGCCCTGCCCTTGGAGGCTCTCTGGCTGAAGTCCCAAGGAAAAGATTCAGTCATGCAGAACGTGTGTGGAGCTTCAGGGTGCAGTTTGGGGCCTGGCAGTGCACCGTCTCTGCAGCTACACCTCTTGACATCCTTCAAGGGACATGACGGGATGCAGAGCTCTTAGTGGGGCTGGCAGGGGATTGGAGGCTCAGTGGACAAGGCTGTGAGGACCAGTCCCCTCCTTGGGGCTAGGCCATGACCTCTCAGATCCCCACAGCAGCCCTGAAGATTTTCAGGTCAGCAAGGGGATTTTCCCCATTTTATAGGGGAGCAGACCCAGAGGAAGGGGACTGGAGGCCACCTAGGAGGTCAAGGGCAGCCAGAAGCAAACTCAAGTGACTTGCTCTCACTCCAGCTCTTGTGTTTGTGTTCCAAGGTCCCAGTGTGGCTGAACAAACTACACAAAGGAGCTTTTCAGCAGGGAGTGTTTGTTTATTCAGTACACAGTTATTGAGCACTTACTGTATGCCTGAAGCTGTGTGTGGCCCCAGGGTGAGAGATGAATAAGAAAGATAGTCTAGTGGGGAGACAACCACATAAACAGGGGATACAACAGTGAAGATATCTGAGCAGACGCGCAGACGGCGAGTGGAGACAAGGTGGGAGGGGTCTGCTCTCCCAGCCTACCAGCTGGCTAGGCTTCAGGGAAGTGTTGGGAGATGAGAGAGAGAGGGTCTCCATCTTGGGCAGGAGCAGGTTAGCTAAGCAGGACCCAGGCAGAACTGGGAGGGCAGCTCATTAGCACTCCTCCTGAATGCCCAAGAGGAGTCAGCCTGAGCACTTTGATCCTGAATTCCATCCCTGTAAGGACCTGGGCCTTTCTAGTGTGCTGGGAGAGCCCATGCCATGGGGGAGAGTTCTAGGAGCAGGGAAGAGTGGGATTGGAGCCCTTTAACCATTTAACCTCTAAATGGGGCTTGGCTAACTAGCTCTGGGCTCCACAGAGAGACCTGGGCAGTGGGCAGCATCTTGGCTGCCAAGAGTGGGAGATAGAGCCAGCCTTGCTCTCGGCCCTCCCAGCTCCCACTGGGTGGAGCGCCCAGAGGGTTCTGAGATCCCTGTAGGTAGGAGTTCTTGTAGGCACCAGAGCTCAAAGGGGTCCTTGTTCAGGCTGGATGCAGCCACCCCCAGAGGGCTATGCTAGCTCATATCTCCTCCTGAACAACTAGCTCTCCCAGTTTGTTTGGTTCTCTGAGCAGAGAAGATAAAGGCTTGGAGAGGGGTGGGAGGGTGGGAAGGGTTCTGGTCTAGGGAATCCTACTTCTCAGAGGGGCCCCTGCATGGCCATCTCAGCCCAAGAGACCCCCTTCAGGTCTCCCCTTTTCCCTGTCTACTGGAGAAGCTTCAGGAGAGGCAGTGCTGGGGCACCGACTGCAGAAGTGAAAATTAATGGGCTGAAAGGGGGGCAGACCTTCTTTGCTCTCTCCCAGCCCATGCACCCCTGCTGGTCTCTGCTCTCTGCTCCCTCTTCCCTTGTTCTAGACCCAGCTCCAGGGGCACCCGAAGGTTCTGCTCCAGGGTCCCTGCAGTATACCTCCCTCCTGCCTGTTTACTGCTTCTGGCTGCACACCTCCCATCTCTTATGTCCCCATTGGGATCCATTAGAAATGGAGTCGTATGGGCCAAAGTTCATCTTTTCCTCCAAAGAGGCTGCTGGTCAGCTTACAGATGGCTTTGTGTGGGTCTAGAGCACACCATGGTTCTGCTGGTGGCAGCCAGGGTCATTTGGTACAGACTGTGGCATCTTGGGAAGCAGGATGCCTGGCCCTCCACATCCCCTTTCATTTCAAAGCTGCTGCCACAGTGAGTAAAAGGGAACTAAGCACATTGGTGACCCAGGTGTTCTCAGACCTGCCCGTGGTAGGCAGGGTTTGTGCCTGCGCTGGGTGCCCGTCCCTCCTGAGTCCTTGGCCAGGGCTGCTGAGTGGGACAGCTGGATTGGGACCCAGTGTGTGGCCCCCAGTTCACTGAACGCCACCCCCTTACACTCAGGATTCTTTCCCCATTTCTTGTCAGCAGAGACAGCAAAGCAGTGGTCCTACATAAGGAATATTTGCTTAGAAAATAAAGTGAGAGGCAGCTTCTGTGTAAAAATAACAGAATTATTTTTTGCAAAAGAGTAACTTTTATCTTCATTTTATTTATTTTTAAAATTTATTTATTTGTTTTGAGTGAGAGAGAGAGAGAGGGCATGAACTCGGGAGCGGCAGAGAGAGGGAGAGACAGAATCCCAAGCAGGCTCCTCACCATCAGCGTGGAGTCTGATGCGGGGCTCAAACTCACGAACCGCAAGATCGTGACCTGAGCCGAAATCAATAGTTGGATGCTCAACCAACTGAGCCACCTATGTGCCCCAAGTTTTATTTATTTTTTAAAAATAATTTTTTCAACATTTATTCATTTTTGAGAGAGAGAAAGAGAGAGAGAAAGAATGTGAGTGGGGGAGGGGCAGAGAGAGGGAGACAGAGGATATGAAGCAGGCTCCGCACTGTGAGAGCAGAGCCTGACTCGGGGCTCAAACTCACAAACCCACCGTGAGATCATGACCTGAACCGAAATCAAGAGTCATCGGCTGCTTAACCAACTGAGCCATCCAGACTCCCTATCTTCAAGTTTTGGAGTACTGATGATAAGCCTGACTCTATTGACATTATTCCAGTTTCCTTTCGGCAGAGCTCTTGTCAACTGGTTTCTGGGCTGTGTGTCAGGACTGTGGCCCTGGGAGGACGTAGGGAGGCTTTCGGGAAGGACACAGAGCCAGCCTCTGCCGCACGGAAAGCTGCTCTTACTTCCTTGGCACGAGCTAGTAAATGTGCTCTGTGACCTTAACAGATGAAGGAAATCTCTATTAACAATGTGATTCCTGTCTTGCCAAGGGTGTTCCTGGAACTTTAGAGGGGCAGGGTGAAGGCATAGGAGGGTCAGGGCCCTAGATCCAGAGCCCAGGCAAGAGGATTGGCCCTGAATTCCAGGAGCCATGCTTCTCCCTCTGAGCCACAAAAAAAGGAGAGAAGTGGGGGCAGGATTCATGCACAGCAGTTTCTTAACACTGGCTGCATGTTTAAAATCACTGGAGGGGCGCCTGAGTGGCTCATACGGTTAAGTGTCCAACTTCAGCTTAGCTCATGATCTCACAGTTTGTGGGTTCAAGCCCCACATCGGGCTCTGTGCTGAGCCTGGAGCCTACTTCAGATTCTGTGTCTCCCTCTCTCTCTGCCCCTCCCCCACTCATGCTGCCTCTCTCTCTCTCAAAAATAAACAAACATTAAAAAAAATTTTTTTTAATAAAATCACCTGAGATCCTTTAAAAGCCTGAAACTGAACATATGCCTAACTTATGACCCAGCAATTCAAATCCTAAGTGTTTGCCCATAGAAATGAATACTTGTGTCCACACTACAGGTGCTGGAATGTTCCTGGCCACACTTTCATAACGGGCAAAAACTGGAAATTTCCCAGATGCCCATCTATAGTAAAATGAATAAGTTGTAGTATGTCCGTGTAATGGAATTCTAAACATTGGTGAAAATGCACAATTAATAGCTACATACAACACTGTGGACGAATCCCACAGATGCATTGCTGAGTAAAAGGAGCCACATAAAAGGGTATGTATGGTATGATTCCGTTCATAGAAAGTCCACAAAGAAGAGGCAGAGGCAACCTGTGCTGTGGAAACCAGGGTGATGGTTATTCTTGTGGGTTGTGGGTTGTGGGTGGCAGGTTGGGGGTGGTGGTGAGACTGAAAGAGGCAGGAGGGGCTTCTGGGGGCTGGTTTCCAAGTGTGTTCTATTTGTGAAATGCATTGAATTGTACATTTATTTTATGTACTCTTTTTTTTAAAAAGTTTATTTAGTGTTTGTGTGTGTGTGTGTGTGTGTGTGAGAGAGAGAGAGAGGGAGAGAGAGAGAGAGTGCAAGCAGGGGAGGGACAGAGAGAGAATCCCAAGCAGGCTCTGAGCTGTCAGCCCAGAGCCTGACGTGGGGCTCAATCTCACAAACTGTGAGATCATGACCTGAGCCGAAATCAAGAGTCAGACATTTAGCCACCCAGGCATCTCTCCTACATATGCTTTTCTATGTGTAAACTATACTTCAATAAGAAGTTGAAAATATATAGCTACCTACATGCTACCCCCAGAGACTCTGATTTAATTGGTCTGAGACAGGGCTCAGGCATCATTTTTTTGTTTGTTTTCTTAAAAAGCTCTACATGTTGGGGCGCCTGGGTGGCTCAGTCGGTTCAACGTCCGACTTCAGCTCAGGTCATGATCTCGCGGTCCATGAGTTCGAGCCCCGCGTCGGGCTCTGTGCTGACAGCTCAGAGCCTGGAGCCCGTTTCAGATTCTGTGTCTCCCTCTCTCTCTGACCCTCCCCCATTCATGCTCTGTCTCTCTCTGTCTCAAAAATAAATAAACATTAAAAAAAAAAAAAAGCTCTACATGTGATGCTAATGTGTACTCAATAGGCTGCACATTAGACTTGACCAGATGGTCTCTCTTCTCCATGACGAAGTCGGTGAGCTGTGTGCTAAGCAAGTGGTCAAGGTAGAGATGGGCCATCTTTGTGGTCTGTGGGTTTGTGTTTTCAGGAACGTGTTGCTAAGGTGTGTTTTTTGTTTGGAGGAACTCTCTTCTTGGAGGTTACAGGGCCCAGCGTCCTGGCCAGCTGCTGAAGGGGTGGAGCTGTTGCTGGGCCAGGCCTTGAGAAGGACTGGCAGGTCCCACATGATGCTCTAGTATCTCAAATGTCCATGAGAAGTCAACGTGGGAGACTCCCCCAAGTTGTCCCAGGGGACCCGCCTGTGAACTTGCAGACCCAGCCTGGCTTTCTGCTTCAGCATGGCCTGGGTGCTGCTCCTGCCAGGCTTGGAGGAGCCTGAAAGGAGGTTTCCCCTGGGGCTAGGGAGGCTTGAGTGTGGGCACAGGACAGTCCAGGAGCATGCCAGTCCAGTGAACACAGCAGTGGAGGCCTGAGGGGTCCGGCTTGTGCTTTCCCCAAATACCACATTGCATCCCTTCCGAGCCACTTTATCCTTTTTCTTTTGTCTCTGCCTCCCACCCGAGCTCCCCCTTTGATCAGTCAGCCAGCATGGACTGAGTGCCTGGTGGTGCTGGGTCAGTGCTGACTGCCTGCTTCACGGGGAAGGCTCCTGGAAGGGACGGGTCTGCAGGTGACCCCCATTGCTCCATTCTATGTGCCTTTCCCTTCTACTGCCTTGATTTATCCCTCCCCTCTTCCCTCTTGGAGTGTCACCATCTCTCTTTCTCTGTCTGCTTCCCTCACAGTAGCAAACACTGGGTGCCTGCTGTGTGCTGGGGATACAGAGATGTATAAGACACACCCCTGGTGGAGCTCAGAGGCCACTGGGGGCAGCTGGATGTGTAAACAGACAAGCACAGTCTGGTGTGGTAAGTGCTGGGACAGCACAGCAGGACAGAGGGGACAGGGGACCACAGAGGAGGACTGACCAGCTCTGCAGGGGGGGAGACCAGGGAGGGCTTCACAGAGGAGGTGACATTTGAACTGGGACTTGAAAGATAAGTGGAATTCTCCAGGTAGACAAGCATGGGAAGGAATTGCAGGTAGGGAGGATGTGCAGGTGCGGAGGGCTGCGGCAACAAGGAAGCTGGGCTCAGGTGAGCCTCAGGAGTGAGGCTGGGAAGGGAAGCAGGAAGCTCAGGAAGGCCAGCTGAGGAGGCATGAGGGAGGTAAGGTCAGCAAAAGAGTGGCAGGATCAGTTCTGGGCCCCAGGTGGCTCTGCTGGTGGTGCAGATGTGGGGGAGGGCCAGGCATGGTGAGGAGGCTTCTGCCAACATCAGGGAAAGGATGATGGTGATCAGGGCTGGCAGGTGCAGCAGGAATGGAGTAGGTGGTGTCCTGGTGTCATAGGTTCAGCTGGGGGAAGGCTCTTGGGCCTCTGGGGATTGAGTGCTGTGGGGGGGAGGGGAGGAGAAGGAGGTGAGGCTTCTGCCTTGGGTAACCATGGAGGAAGGAGCCTTTCAGGGATATTGGGTGCTCAGAAGGAAGCAGATTTGGGGGGATGACACTGAGCTCACCTTGATGGATACATCCAGATAGCTGAAGCTCAGGAGGAGAGGAGGTGTCAAGGTTAGAGATTTACAGATTTCGATTTGGGAGCATCTGCCTGGTGGGTGTATTCTGAGCCTGGAGGAAGCTTCCAGAGCAGAGTGTACACATGTCAGGTGTCCTGTGAGGCCTGGTCCATGAGTTCTGCAGGAGGCAGCTCGACTCTTGGACCTCTGGGTTCCCTCCTTATTGTCTCTCTCTCCCTCTCCTACCCTCTCTGTGTCCCCCCCCCCTCCCCCCCGCCCTTTCTTGACTGGCCTGGCTCCTCTGCTGACATCCCCAGTGCTAGCTCCCCGCCCCCTGCTCTTTCAGCAGCCCCATGTGGCAGGCTGCACCCTGGACTCCTGGTGTGATAAGCTCAGTGAGTATTTGGAGAGGGAATGAAGGAAGGCTTGCAGGTAGGGCAAGCAGCTGTTGTGTCCTCTGGAGAGGCATCCTGCCCCGGAATCGGGCTCAGCAGGGCGAAAGGGACTCATCTGAGGAGTTCCCCAACCTTTTCTACCTCCTCTAATGTCCAAAATATTGGGCCTCCCCTGCTGCATCCCCTTGATAACAAGAATATTTTTTTGTGGCTCTGATGGAAAAAACAGACATGGCTTTGAGGACCCCTGATACTACCCACAGTCTGCAGGTGGGGGTAGGAGTGGGACTTGATGGGCAAGGGGGTTAGTTCACAACCCACAGAGTAGGGGCAACTGGCTTGAGGAGGTCTGTGTGGGAACGCACAGAGGCTGCCAGGAGATTGGGGGCACCCAGGCTGGTCCCCATTCTCCAGCTTCCTGCTCTTGAAGCCTCCTTCCTGACCTTGTGCAGCAGGGCCCAGTTGGTCCTTGGGTGCTCCCCACTTATTGGTTCTGTGGTGACCACTCTGCCCCAGACCTACCCTTGTATCTGATTTTGCTCCCATTTCTTTATTTTTACTCACCTAAATACTGTAGACTAATTAGTAGAAAATCTGACTTGATAGTTTTGCAAACCATGCATTTCGGCCACAGGCAGAGTCTCTGTATCAAGAGCATTATGAGGACAGCCAGGAGGGACTGGCCTTAACAGATGGACAGGTAGGAATGGCTTGTAACCATCTTGTTCATCATGCATAAAGGAGATACTTGAAAGTCATTTCCCCCACCCCCAGTGACTGTGTTTTACCACTGTTCTTTTCTTCCTGGAGATGCTGTGGGGAGAGCGAGTGCACCGCCTTCTTTTGTTTTTCTCATGGTCCATCTCTCCTCCAGCCTTGCTTACTGACCCCACACTTCATTCCTCAAACATATCGCGTGTGCCTGCTGCATGCTGGCCTTTCACCCAGCTTGTGACCTTCAGGGAGGGAGGAGGCAGAGTCCCTGCCATCTTGGAGCCCCCAGAGACGAGCAGTTCCAGCACTGACCCAGTGTGAAAAGTGCTAAGAGGGAGACCAGGATTGGGGTGTTGTGAGTGTCTGCAGCAGGGGCTCCTCACTAGGTTGGGGGAGGGCGGAGGGCGGGCTCCCGTCCCTGAGCAAGACACACTGGACCTAAGGATGAGTTCAGTTTAGAAGCCATGCAGAGGAATGATCATGAACGCAAAGTTAGATATGGAACTTTTACAGGATGACAGTCTTACCCAGGTGGTAGGGTTAGGATTCCTTTTCTCTAGGAGCCTTTCTGTGACTCTCACTCTGTCTGCCTTCTGGGCTCCTGCAGCCCTGATAGCTCGAATCACCCTTCCCAATGCCCGAATGACAGGCTCCCTGCCTCTGTGACCATGGCCAAAGTCCTTCTTGGGGTTTCACTCTACCCCTGGGCCTCCAGGTTAGAGTGTGCTCCTTAGAGCGGGCCCCATTTCCTTCTCTTTCCTTGTGGCCCAGTATGCTCACAAGCTGCAGGGTCTAAGCTCCCCAAGGACTCAGTGGCTTGACTTGTACAATCTCTACCTCAGGGGCCTCTCCAACCAAAGCACTCAAACCAAGTGAGGAATCAAGAGATAGAAGACATAGATGGAATTTGCCACACAAAAACTGAATAGTACCACAGACAAAACTAAAAGGCAAATGACAAACTGGGGGAGATGTTTACAAAAATGAGAAATTAAGGAGTAATATTCTCAAAAAAAATTTAATACAAATCAATAAGAAAAACGTAAAGACCCTCACAGACAATTCACAGATGAAATTCTGGTGGTTAATGTGTATATATGGGAAATATTGTTGAACCTATCAGGAAGTAGAAATAGAAATGAAAATAGCATACTTCCATGTATCAAACTTGCAAAAGTGAGAAAAAGATAATAGCCCATGGATGTAGCCCAGATGTAGGTAAGCCGGTACCCTCACGTAGTGCTGATGGCTGTGGTCACCAGTAAAACATATGGAAGCACTTTGGGAGTGAGTCTAAAGAGCCCAGGAAATGAGCATTCTCCACTCACTAATCACACTTCTGAGACTCTGTCTCAGCCATGGACAGTGACATGGGGAATTTCTCATGAAATCATGTTAAGCAACAAAAGTAGAACATACATATTATAATGTATACTTCTACTTACATGAATTCTATATTTATGCATAAATCTTTTCTTTGGGTGATGTTTTAAGGGCATTTGCTTCTTGGTGATTTTGATCATCATATTTTGTTTTTCTCACATTTTCTGTAATGAGAGTAACAAAAGTCAAAAGGAGGGGGGGACCCTCTTAAAATATGAAATGAAGGGACCAAATAAATATAGAAATTAACTTTGGGAGTCAACAGGGTCAAATCACTAGCAAAACTTGTCACTTTGCAAGATTCAGGAAACATATGTTGATGTGTATTTACCAAAATTCTCCAGAAGACTAAGGGCAGAGGCAGAAATCACCAGGCCACATGGCTGTGGATGGGCTGATTTTGTGGGTGAGGTTACCTGGCTCTTCACTGTGTGATACTAGGTACAGCCTGTCCCTTGGCAGGGGTCAGTTTCCTACTCTTTACACAGTATATTAGGGGGTCAGACTAAATGACTCTGAGGGTCTTTGGCAGATCTCGGCCAACTCTGTTCTTGAAGAAGAGAACTTTGACTTGCGCCCACAACAAAGCTGAGAAGGACCAAGGGTTGGTATTTGCAGGCCTCGGGTTCCAGCTCCTTATCTGCCCAGAACCATGTTTCCTGTTTGTGACCACCATGATGCCCTGCCTTGGCCCTGCTTCTTGGCCACCTTCTCTTCCTGTCAGCTTCTGGGCCCATTGAGTTGGGAGCTAGTTTGAATGCTCAGGCTTTATTGATTCCTAGCCTGTGTGTTGGAGGGGCAGGAAGGGGGAAACCCTATACTTTGGAGCTGTTTAGTAGAGGCATGAATTCAAAAGCCACTGGAGAGCCCCACTTGCCCAGGGAGATGGTGTCTCCTCCCTCCAGGGCCCGCTCTCTGGCACATTTTTGAGACAGTATGGCTCTCAGGGCCAAGGTGCCCTGATTGTCTGAAGGCCACCAAAGCCACTTCATGGTGTGGGGCTGCTCCTCTCCTCCCAGCCCATGGTCACCTGTGGGTTGACTAGAGCCCCTCCCACACCATTAGTGGCCCCAGATCCTCAGCTCTGCTAAGGCCTCCTGTGCTCAGCATCCTTTCCTTAGCATCCTAGGATTGCGCTGAGAGCTTATGGTCATGCTGCCCAGGCACCTCAGGCACTATGGTTTCAGCCATGAGCAAGTCTTAGAGTCCTCCATCCGGATGTGCTTTCTCCGGGGTGGGGCCCAGGGCTTAACCTCCTGGTGCTCCACTAAGGCAGGCTGATTTTCCTTCCCACCCAGGAATAAACTGATCTGCAGGCTTCCAGGAAGGATGGCGTGTGAGATTGTCCCTTCTATCAGGGAGCACAGGACTCCTGCCTGAGCTGCTGCCTCTGGACTCTGACAGCTTCAGCCTCACCCTGAACAGCAGGGCTGGTCTTGGGTGGGGGTAGAGGACCTGCCCTGGGGATGGTGATGCTGGTCGGGAAAGGTGTCCCCATAGAGCCACCCTTCCTGATGCAGGCCTGTTTCTGCTTAGCAACCAGCAGATGCATGGAAAGACAGCTTCTCTGAAGAGCCCTGTGTCCTGCACAGAGAAACTAGCCAGGGTTCAGGCACCCCTGAACTCCAGGTGAGGCCCTTTCCACTGGTCAGATATACATACCGATTAGGGGTGGGAAGCCCTCAGGAGGACCTCAGAGACCAGAGCAAATAAAAAATAATGAAATCTTGCCATTTGCAATGACATAGACGGAGCTAGGGTGTATTACGCTAAGCAAAATAAGTCAGTCAGAGAAAGACAAATACCATATGATTTCACTCATATGTGGAATTTAAGAAACAAAACAAACGAACAAGGGGGGAAAGAAAAGAGAGAGACCGAGAAAGAGAGAGGCAAACCAAGACACCAACCCTTAACTACAGAGAACAAACATCAGTTTGTTACCAGAGGAGAGGGGGCTGGGGGGATGGGAGAAATAGGTGATGGGGATTAAGGAGTGCAGTTGTGATGAGCACGGGGGGATGTATGGAAGTGCTGAATCACTGTATTGTACACCTGAAACTAATAGTACACTGTGCTCACTAACGGGCATGTAAATTTAAAAACTTTAAAAAAATAAAAAAGAAAGGGGCAAAAGGGTTAAAGAAAAGTTAGAAAGGGGACCTTGCGTCAGGTGTTAGTTTGGGCACAGGCTGCTCCCGGCCCCTTCCTCCCATTCCCGGGACTGTCCCAGCACACAGGGACCTAGCAGAGTCTAGGCTTCTCAGGTTACCAGCCTCCTCCCTGCCCACCTGTCCTCAGGCCAACCTGGCCAGGGCAAAGGTTTGCGTTCCAGCACCACCCCTCTCCCTCAGCCTTGGTAGCCTCCATCAGGTCAGGTGAGTCTGCTGAGCTCCAGGCTGCCGGGAGGAGGCTTCCAGAAGGGCATTCCTGCTGGGATCATGGCCCATAGCCAGGCCCCGGAGCTGTGAGTCTGACATCTCCACCTCACCCACTCCCCAAGCTGGTCCCCATCCTTGTGTCTCCTACTCATTTATCCCTGGGTCTTCTCCTCTGCTTATCCTTTGGCCAGAGAAGTGGGAGAGGGTTTTTGACACTTGGGGGTGGGAGGCTCCTAAGCATCTCCAGGAGGCGGAGGCTCAGGCTGAGCGAACCTCCTGGGGAGCCACTGCCCACAGCTGTCTGGGAGGAGGGCTGGTAGCCTGCAGGGTCAAGCTACATACTTGCTGTTGCTTATCACTTTGCTGTGGCTCCTAGAGAAGGGCCTCAGTCTCCAATCTCTGCTCTAAGCTTCTGGCTTGAAGCCAGGGCAGACCTGGCCCTGAGGATGTATGGGCAGAACTCAAGGGTTCCTTGTCCCTGGAATGGAATGTCTCCTTTGCAGTCTGCACTGGCCAGAAGGCTTGAAGAGTGAAGAGATCAAGAAGTGTGGCCGAGAAGGGGTAAGTGTGTGGAGGCTGACTTTTCACTGCCCACCAAGGGAGGGGCCCAGGGCTGCCTGAATTTAGTGACTGTTGGTTCCTTGGCCACCAGGCTTGTCACCAGGGGAAACCCAAGTGAGTGTCCCCCTCCTGGGTGGGGGTGGTGTGTCCCCCTCCAGTCATAGGCTGCCCATTAGGATCTACCGTCACCGAGAGACATGCTGTGCTTGGAACTCAGCCTTTCACCCCCACTGGCTGCTTACTGACTGCTTCATACCAGAGCCCCTGCCCCTGTGGCATTATTTCCTGGTGGCTGGTGCAGGGCCCCTTTAGTGGTCTGATTCCCCAGGACTTCTCAGCCCCAGCTCGTGTGTTTGCAGACACTACTGAGTAAATACAACCAGCAATACCACAAGCTGTTTAAGGACATCCCTTTGGAGGAGGTTGTTCTCAAAGGTGAGCTATCTCCCTGGTGTGGCTGGACAGGTGCCTAGAGTGCCTGAGGCCCAGGTCCTCTCCTCCAGAGCCTCCAAGGCACAATTTCGATACGGGAACTGGCTGCCCTTTGGATGTGGTTGGGCCTGTTTTCTTCAAAAGTATGAGAAGACTGGGTAGATTTGGGACATGAAATGGAATTTATGAACGTTTTCTTGAGGCAATATCAGGGCTTCCAAATCTTATTTTTGTTCTGCTCTTATCAATGACTGCTCTTCCCTGCTCTCAGTGAGGCCTCTCAGTGAGCAAGTTGGAGCATTTGCACAATCGAGGCTCTCTCTCCAGGGCAGGGCTGAGCAGGGCAGGGCAGGGCAGGGCAGGGTAGGGCAGGGAGTTTTGCCTGAGGGAGCAAGAATCCAGGCTTGGGGAACCCTGTGAGACATGAGTGGTGAAGGAGGGAACCTCTAGCAGTTTGGTGGGGTAGGGTGGGGCAGTCAGGACTCTCAGGAAGGACTCTGGGTGCTGGTGGAATGGGTGGTTTGGGGCCTGGGGTCAGGAAGTGGGATTCTGAGGAAGGCAGTCCCTGAGGCTGGGCTCTGGACTCCTGAGTGTAGGACCCAGGCCGTGGAGCTTCAGGGTTGGCCTTGCTCATGGCAGTCTTCTTTCCTGTGACTTCCCAGTGTGTTCCTGTGCCCTCCAGAGGGACCTTCTTCTCCAGGGCCGGCTCTACATCTCCCCCAACTGGCTCTGTTTCCATGCTAGCCTCTTTGGCAAGGATATCAAGGTAGTAATAAGTGGTAAGGCCTGCAATGGGCCCATGAGGTCCCAGCCAGGGAAGATATAGGCCCCTCCCGTGCAGGCATGCAGGCCTGTCACTACAAGACATCCTACCTGGCGTCTGGGGAGGGCCCCCAATCTAGACTCCCCATCTGGCCTGAGCCGACCTGAACAGCTCATAGCAAATTTATTCTGCCTATGGGTGCCTCTGAAATGCCTTCAGAATCAGAGCGGGATGCCACATTTAGAGGGAGCCATAATTGTGGCCAGGTGGTAGCTCAGGGGACTCCATTACTGGAGTATGGGATTCACCAGAGCAGCCGTCCTTGGCCTCCTGGATAATAGGATGAGAGCCCAGAGTGGTGTGTGCTGTCAGAGCTGGGGCAGGTTGGTAGAGCTGGAAGCGGAGCCTGCATAAGAAAGTGGATAGTTCAGATATTCTTCAGCATAGGGCCAGGCTTCTGCATGGTGTCTATGCTTGTCTGATTGCCAGTTGTGGCTGGGGCCCTATGCAGGAAGCAAAGGGACCATGTCCTTTGGGGTGGATCCTAAGAGAAGCACTCCTCTTCCCACTCAGGTGGTCATTCCTGTGGTGTCTGTGCAAATGATCAAAAAACACAAGATGGCCCGGCTCCTTCCCAATGGCCTGGCCATCACCACCAATACCAGCCAAAAGGTCAGTGAGTCTCTGGGCCAGCCATCCCTTGTTAATTTCCCCAACCCAGCCCCAGGATCCTGACTCTGGCACTCACCCCAATCTGTACTTACCCCACCCTTTTCTGTTTTCTTTCTCTGTCCCAGTATGTCTTTGTGTCACTGCTTTCCCGGGACAGTGTCTATGACATGCTGAGGAGGGTCTGCACACACCTACAGGTATGGAGCTCAGGGGCAGGAGCTGGCCCAGGGAGGCTGCTCAGGTCTGGACTGAGGTCTTGGGACAAGGCTGTTGGGAGTGGTTGGCCCATCTCTCCAACACAGGGACCAAGGGCAGGGAGAGGGGAGTAATAGGCTCAGGTCCAGCCTATCTGAACTTAGTCCTTGGACTGGGTGTCTATGCTTGTGAGCATGTGCCTTTGAGGCCATTGGCCCTTGTGTATCCCCTGTATATGGCCTCATTGGGCTTCCTCGATGTACAGACAGAAGCTTGTGGCTGCTTCCCAATGTGCCTACAGCTCTCTCTGGCCCACGGTGAGGAAGTGGGGGAGGGGCAGGAGCTAGGGGAAGTATGTTGCCTTGGATTTGTGCTCTGCTCCAGCATTAGCCCCTGCAAACTCTGGGAGTGAGGCTCCATCTGACCCAAGGTGGCTTATGTGGAGGTAAAGCTCTCTTGGAGAGTACTAACACCTCTTCACCCCTGACCTTGGGTGTTCCAAATGGACAAGTGACCCCTGTTCCCTTTCTTCTTTAGCCTTCCAGCAAGAAGAGCCTGAGTGTAAGAGAATTTCCAGAGGAACCTGAGTGCGAGTCTCTGGTGAGAGCTGAGGCTGGCAGGAACAGTTGCTGGCATGAGGGACCCTATGCCTCTGAGGCTTCAGGGCCTCCCAGGAGGGTCTACAATGCAGAACTTGGGCTCCAGGTTCAAGAGCCAGTGGCCATGCTCTGCCAGGGGGTTCCCTAGACCCACCATGCTCCATACCATGTAGAGCCACTAGGTCCTGGGCAGCTCTGTGGACTTTCTGAGCAGAACAGATGTCCAGCCCCCAGAACACCACCCAGGTTGGATCCCACTTCTGTACAGACAGAGAGCCAGTGACCCACCCTCTTTCCTTTAGCAGGATCAAGAGGGCCTTCCAGGGGATAGAGATATCCTCAGGGAAGAACTTCAAAGGGTATCGCTGTAGAACCCAGACAGACTCATTTGAGATTTGCTGCGGCCCCAGCAGTCTCCTTTGCTGCTGGGGTTGTGGGTAGGCAGAGCTGAGTTTCTAGAACAGTGATGCGGATGGAAATGACCCCAGGGTGTTTGAAGCCTCCTTCATTAATCATTAAGCGTTTAGCCAAGCATACGATATGCACACTTCTATGCAGGGGATAGAAGGTGATGTTCCCATTTTTGTTGGTGGGAATCCTAAGTGTCCCCTGCCAAGGTCAGTAATGTCCTTAGGGTTAGAGTCCAGATTAGAAGGACTTATCCCATCTAAATTATATTGTGCTGAGCTTTCTTGGACTCAGCAGATCTGAACATATACCTGGGTTTGCTCGCGTCTTAGATCCCATTCTGGTTCTGTACTAGCAGTCTTCGGAGACATTGTTCCCTGGAAGAATGGCTGGTCACAGCAAAGGAGCAGATAAGAGATACATGTGGTTGCTATGGTAATGGTTTCTCCCCTTGTGGGTACCTGACATCATGCTCACTAGGATTCCATATTGGTAATATCTGGAGAAGGTGTGATAAACCTAGTGTGGGCCCTTAGGACAAGTAAGATCCCAAGGGTCATAGACGATTTCTCCCTCCTTCTCTGCAGGAAGTCCTCATCCCTGAGATGAAGTGGAGAAAGGTGTGCCCTGCCTCCAGGTCCCTGTCCCTTCCAGACAACATCCCTTGTATCCCTCGGGCATCCATGGACTCCACCGACAGCTTCTTTCCCTCCAGGAAGCCTCCAGGCTCTGGTGAGCTCAGGGGGCTTGTCCATGATCACGTTTGTAAAGACCAGGCTTTTCTTCCCCCTACTTCTGCAAAAAGGAAAAGTCACAACCAGCTCTTCCTAAAGCTGTTTCTTACTTTCTTCAAATCTATAAGGGAAAGCAGCGTCCAAGGAGCTTCAGAAAATGGGGGGGGGGGGGGGGGCGGGGGGAAGGTGGGCATGCTCCTTGCTGGGCTGGGCTCCTGCCTCCTGCCCCCAGAAGATGCCTAATTGCTCTCCTATCACAGAGAATGCTGTCTGTGAGAAGGAGAAACTGGAGGAGTTGCCCAGGAGCGACGGGGAGCTGAGGCTCTGGGATTGCCAGCTCCTCAAGGTCATCTTCGTGCTGTAGGTGACTATATTGGGCGGGGGTCGGGGGGGGGGTGTCAAGCTCACCTGGGTGTCTGGCAGGGGCCTCTGTGTGTGGGGAGTTCCCAGGTCAACTGAAAGTCCTGGGCAGAGTCTGGAGGCTACATGGCAGGCCCTTCTGAAGCAAGACAAAATATCTCCAGTTTTTATTCATACAACCCTGTAATTTAGGATTAAGTCTGGCAGGATACGAAACTGTTGAATAAAAGTTGCACAGGATTGGGGAGGGGGAGGGCTGACCGAATTGGAGAGGGCCATCAGATAGACTAGAGGAGAGCCACAGCTTTCCTGCTACCTACCTTTAGAGCAGTTTTTGGAACCCCAGACGTGTCTGTAATTTGGCCTGAGGGCCAGGAGAGCGGTGAGCATGGTGGGGTGTTTCATGAACAGCCAGCCCCTGGCTTCCCCTCACCTTACCTCATGACCTTCCTCTGGTTTTGCTGGCTGAGTTCTGACTGTCAGCTTCAGCACTTGCTGGGGGAATGTGGACCTGTCTCCTTAGGGGATGATCTCTGTGGTCTTGAAAAGGAAGCACGGGATCAAGGTGGCCAGTCAGAGGGAGGGTGGGCTCAGTTTAAGGACCTAGAATTCTTGCTGGGCTTTGAGGACACCTCCATGGGGACGAGTCTCAGGACCCCCACGTGGCCTCTCAGAACAAACATGTCCAGGCCTGAATGTAGCTAAAGGGCAAGAGTCTCTAATTCCTCCAAGTACAACTGGAAGTAGCTTAGTCCCCACTCCTATTTCTGGTGAGCCTCTAAAAATGCCCTTTTCCTAGATAAGATATCCTTCTTATCTCTCTTTCTCCAGGATCTGCTTCTTGGTCATGTCCTCATCGTATCTGGCATTCCGCATCTCCCGGCTGGAACAGCAATTATGCTCCCTGAATTGGGATGGCCCAATCCCTGGGCACAGGTGATGCCCTGTCTCTTGCTAATGCCTCTGGGATTGAGGGTAAAGGATAGGAGCCAATTGCTATGGCCAGGCTGCGTGTTATCCTGGTTGGACTTGGCCCTGCCCTTGTGCTGGCTTGATGGCCCTAAGCAAGGTTGGACAGAGTGTGCAGGGTGCACAGATCCCACCCTGACTCACTCCTGTGGGGCAAGAAAGGTTCTACTGATCTGTCTGTCTGCCTTTTAGGCCCTTTCTCTGATGTGGGCATCTCCTGTGTACAGGTAACAGCCACCTGGCCTTTGTCCCCACTTCTCCATGAAGAATGCTGTGTGTGCTAAGGTTCCACCAGTGATCGCCGTGGTTTATGCTGCTGCTGCACTGAGACTGAGTATGAAGGAACACAGTCCAGATCCTTCCTCCTCCCCCTAACTCTTATCTCTCCTGTTTACAAAGCTCCTACAATTTGGGGACTCGGACAAAGAGCCAGATTCTTGGAACAACTCAGAAATTCTGTATACTAAGCTTCAGCAAGCACTTCAGTGAAAAAAAAGAAAATTAACTTGTTCCTTGGAAACAGCCTGGCACAGGTGCAGAACACTAGGAGCCACCGGAGGGACAAAGGCCATGCTTTGGTTCCTGGAACGTACCTCTCCAACTGTCACGCGGCTCACTGCCTCAGTGGGACAGAGGCTCTAACCCAAACCACCAGTGGGGCTCTGCTCTCTCCCAACATACTGTGCTCTCACTTGCGCCCCTGAGAGTCTCTGTTCCGGGAGCCAGGCCCCTGTCAGGCCAAGGGCAGACTGGGGGAGAGGAAGGGGAGGGGGAAGCTATCAACAAGGAGAGGAGGGCGTGTGGCTAGGATTCCAGCTAGAGAGGAACGTTCGTGCCCTGTGCTGAGGCTCTATCCTGGCCACTCACAAAGAGGCTGGCTGAATCTGGAGTACTTGCAGCAGAGGATGGTGGCAGGGGCTGTGAAGGAGAGCAGAGGTCCAGCATTCTGTGTCCTGAGCTGCCACTTCCTGGTGAGACAGGTGGAGCGGGGCCTTTGATCACTGTGGTCACAGACCTGGTACTGTCTTCCCCTCGTGTGCTCAAACAGTTCTAAGGTCCCCCAGGCGGGAAGTAGGGGCTGGGGCTGGGGTGGGTGGGAAGGTTGGTGGCTTTGATTTGAGTTTTGCTTTGTATTCCCTGGCCGACTGCCTGAGAGGCCATGACCCATAGCAACCTGTCGGGAGGTGAGGCTGGGCAGCTGGGCAGTTGGGCACAATGGTATAGGGCCACTGCAGGGCAAAGCTCACTCATGTCACCAGAAATAAGTATGTTGCGGGCCATGGGGGGAGGCTTCTCCATTCTATGAATAAGGTAGAGGTGTCCAAGGTGGGCCTGGTACAGTGCAGGGACCAGGCCAAGGGGTTCTGTCTGATATCTCTGGGGACAAGAGAAGTAGGGGATGAGAAGAGTAGACACAGTGGTAGCTTTCTTTCAGAGATTCCTCCACTTCTGCCAGGGCCACCTGTTTTCTAAACAGCTCGTCTATGCCTCAGAACTCTGCCTGCTCTTCCTGGGACTCCCATCTGCTAAGACAGTGCCTTTGGAGGTTCTAGAGGGGCCTCAGTGAAGAGGTCAGAGGTATCAAGGGAAAGTCACTGGTGATGGGGTGAGTGGTGTCAGAAATAGCCTCTGTTTTTCCTCCTTCGGACACCTGAAAGGTTAATCAGGGAGAAATCCAAGCAGAAATTATTTATTGCAGAGCCATGATTGTCCTATTAGGACAAACCCAAACAAGAATTGGAGGGACTGACTGCAGGTGACAAGTCCCAAAGCTCAGACTAGCAGTCTCTTCATCCTCACCCCATTGCGGGTTCTAGGATTATGCTTAGAGCCTGGGGGCGTTGCTTGCACCTCATCTGTATGTATCAGGTGAAACTCATTCCATTCTCCCCACAGCACCACAGTGGGGAAAACCCCATCCTTTTTTTGGAACCAGCCCCCTTCATCACTCCTTTCCATCACGTCTTCAGGGAAATACTTGCCCCAGTGTCTCCCGGCCCTGGTCCTTGCCGAAGGGCGGGGAGAGTAGGTCCATTCTCTTGAGCCTTGCCAGGTTGAGCCAGAGGCTCATGAGGGGCCAGCAGAGGTGCCAAGTCATGGGTAACGGTGCCAAAGTGCTGGTGAATCTAGTCTCCACCTGTGCCGCAGGCTCAGAAAGGGCAAGAGGCATGCTGTAGGGTGGGGTGGCTCTGGAGGCCCTCTTGGGTCCAGGGATTTCAGTGGTATGAATGTGCCTGTCGCTCTGGAGGGCCCTCTGTTTCTCCCTTTGATTCCCCAGCCTGGTCCTCTGGGGCCAATGTCCCTTTTGGTTGTGCTCATTTGTAAACTGTGTATTTGTACAGACCTGCTTGCACTGGCTGATACTCCTTTAATTCCCTGAGAGATTGGTTCAACTATCCTTGGGTTGTTCCACCATAGCATTAGCCTTTGAAAATATTTTAAAATACAAAAATTTGATTTTTCTAGTGTCCTGTGGTATGGAAAGTTCATTTTTTATCTTTTGACTACTCGCGAAGGGTATCCTACTGACACATTTAGCACTCAAGAGACTGATGGAGCCCAAGTCATTCCCAGAATCCCCAGTACTCTGCAAATCTCACACGACTTTAGCTGAGCTGCCTCATACTTCAGGCATAATGGGAAGGGGAAGAGTGGCCGCAGCAAGCCTCCACAGCCTTCTGCCTCTGTTGGGTGGACACTGAGAATGCTTCCCCACTTCTCTGGGGCAGATCCCAAGCAATGTCCCTGGTTCGAATAGTCCTGTGCTTTTTCTGACTCAGCAATTGAAGTGCAGAACTCAGAACCAGAAAATTCCTGTGTCCTTTTCTGTGACTTTGAGCCTCGATTAGGGAGGTCAAACTTCATTTTGGGCCACATCACTTTTTCCCTAGGATGCCCCCTCTAGTAGTGATTCATTAATTCAGTAAATATTTAAAAAAAAATTTTTTTTTAACGTTTATTTATTTTTGAGACAGAGAAAGACAGAGCATGAACGGGGGAGGGGCAGAGAGAGGGAGACACAGAATCAGAAGCAGGCTCCAGGCTCTGAGCCATCAGCCCAGGGCCTGATGCGGGGCTCAAACTCACGGACCGCGAGATCATGACCTGAGCTGAAGTCAGATGCCCAACCGACTGAGCCACCCAGGCGCCCCTTCATTTAGTAAATATTAAGTGCAGACTATAAGCCAGG
Organism: Acinonyx jubatus; assembly: GCF_027475565.1. Lineage (NCBI taxonomy): Eukaryota > Metazoa > Chordata > Mammalia > Carnivora > Felidae > Acinonyx > Acinonyx jubatus. Next base: position 33,034,635 of record NC_069386.1, read on the forward strand.
TACCATGCGAGGCACTGGGGATAGAGCAGTGAACATGTCAGGCAATGTCCCTGTGTGCCTGTGGCACCTATGTTCCATGTGGACATAAGTTCCAGGTAAATATGTAAATAAACAAAGTAACTACAGATTGTGAGTAGGTTCCATGAAGGAAAGAAACAGTGATATGAGAGTAAATATGGAGTTGGCTGTGGATGGCTGGTCAAGAAAGGTTCTCGGAAGTGCCATTTAGGCTGGTGAAAGGGCCAGCTGTGGGAGGAGAAAAGAGAATTTCCCAGAAAATGGATCAATAGCTGCAAAATGTAGGAAAGGTGTATATGTCCCTGCACAGAGAGACTGTCCACATGACTCTGGGTACTCTGGGTACATGACTCTGGGTGGAAGAGTGATGTGAAAGAGGTTGGAGAGGTCAGTGCCAACAAGACATACAACCAAGTAAAAATAGGTAAACAAACAACTTGAACAGACATTTCTCTAAAGAAGAGACACAGATGGCCAACAGGCACATGAAAAGATGCTAAACATCACTAGTCAATAGGGAAATGCAAATCAGAACAATCAGATACACTTCATACGCGTTAGGATGACTACTCTCAAACAGGATACTAGTGTTGGTGAGGAGGTGGGGAAATTGGAGCCCTTATGCACTGTTAGTAGGAATGTAACATGCTGCAGCCACTGTGCAAAACAGAATGTGCAAAACAGGTTTTCAAAACATGAAAAGCAATTACTCATGATCCAGTAATACCACTTCTGGCTATATACCCAAAAGAACTAAAAGCAGGGTCTTGAAGAGTTATCTATCTGTACACCCATGTTCAGAGCAGCATTATTGATAACAGCCGAAAGGTGGAAGCAACCCAGGTGTCTATCAGCCACTGAATGGATAAACAAAATGTGGTATATACATACCATGGAATGTTATTCAGCCTCAAAAAGGAAGAAAATTCTGACACACGCTACAACGTGGATGAACTTTGAGGACATTCTGCTAAATGAAATAAGCCAGTCACAAAAAGACAAACACTGTATGATTCCACTTCTGAGAGGTTCCTAGAATAGTCACAGTCATAGAGACAGAAAGTAGAATGGTGGTTGCCAGGGGCTGGGGGGAAGGGAAGTGAAAGCTATTGTTTAATAGGCATAGAGTTTCAGTTTTACAAGATGGACGGAGTTCTGGAGACAGTGATGATGGTTGCACAATAATGGGAATATACTTGACACTATGGGAATATACACTTAAAAAGTATCAAGATGGTAAATTTTATGTGTAGTTTTCCACGTGTGTGGGCATGTGCGCACACACACACACACAGAGGTTGGAGAGGTAGGCAGGAGAAGGGAGTTTGGATTTTATACAATTCCTCAGTACTGCCAACTGAGATCTGAAGGTTTGGAGCTCATAGGCTCGGCGGTCCTTGAAACCAAGTGCTTTCTTTTGCTAGAGGAAATAAACCCATGGATATAATATGCAGAAAAATATGGTTGATAATCTACATGGTAATATACCCCCTATTCATTATTCTCAGGCTGGCTCATAGCAGCAGCATCACAGAGAGGGCAAATAATCTTTATACTTTTTAAAGTTGAAATGAGCTAACTATAAGGAAGAAACAGCTGCCTTAAATTTGGAGAAATTGAGGGAAATATATAATGCAGGGTTTTGCAACATGTGTGTAGCCAAACGAGAGAAGGTCATGAAAGGAGCAGGGGCTCTGGTGAAAAGGGCATTCAGGAATGAGGGGAGTTCTGGCAGAACTGCACCCCAACAGGGCCTCCTGTAAGACTGCCCACCCTCCTGCTCCCAGCACCCAGCCAGCTAGCCTTGGCCTTCCTACCTGGCATTAGGACACCTGTCGAGCTGGGTGAGGTCATGAACCTATGCAGCTCCTCTCTCCTGGCTGCTGGGCGTCAGAAGCAGGGCGTCCTAGGGTAGAGAAGCTTCTCAGAGAAGGCTCTTCTATTTGCCTCAGGCGGGGACAGAAGCCAGATCCCCAGGCTGGGCTCTTTGAAGGGGAAGAGATGCCTTCTGGACCACTAGGTGGCAGCAAAGTCCAGCAGGAACTGGAGCCAAGGAGGAGAGGAATAAACTTCAGTTTCCTTTGTTCCCTTGTGGGTGAAAATGGGCCAGGACTGTCCAAGTCCAGTGCACATTGTCTATTCAGTGGCAAAGGGAAGCTCCTGTGGCCATTTCTCTATGGTCCCCTTTGGTCCTTTCTCTTCTCCTTTCATAGCAGGATGTGGGTGGGGTGGAGTGGACTGCATTCCCAAGGGCTCTCCAGACCTTCAGAAGGTAAGGCCAGTATCGAGGCAGAACTGGCAAGTGTGAAGAATAAGCATGTCTTGTTTGGGGGATGGGGGGAGTGAGGGTGCAGGAAAGGGAGAGAGGGCAGCTCTGCCTCTCTTCCAACAAGGACATAGAAATCCCAGGCTTTCCCCCCTGACCTGCCCTTGTAGGTAGCCTCTTAGGGCACAGAATTAAAGAAATCTGGCTCCAGCAATGTACGATTTCAGGAGGCCATAACACTCTTTCTCCTCCTACCTTCATTTGGAGAGAAGGGGCTAGACACCAGGGGAAACAGAGGTTTAACACTGCTTTGTCCATCTAAAGTGAGAGGGAAGGAGCGGTTTAAGCCTCTGAAATGATAATCCGGAGAAACCCGAGTGCATCTGCCTGCGTGCCTGACCTCCACAGAGCCAAGGAGCACCTGGCGCCCAGCAGGCCCAGCTTGCTGGGCCGCCTTTGTGTTGGCAGGGCTCCTTGCCTTCCCGGAATGTGTTCCTTCTTGTTTGCCACTCAGTGCTTGGCCCAAAGCCAAACCTGGGCTGCTCAGAATACCATGCCCCACTCTCTTCTCTCATAGGATCTGAGACAAGGCTCTCTTCCATTTGGGGAAAGGCCAGGACCTCTCTGCAGCCTCATCCCACTGGTGCCGACTTCTCTAGGGATATCAGACCCCCCAGCTGCTAAGAGCAGAATCACTTAGGGAGGATACAGCTGGGACCCCAGCAAAGCAGAGTGTGGCATACTGATATCCTATCCTATTGGCAGCCTTCTAAATAGGGCCAGAGTGGGCAAAGTGTTACTCATAAGCTATTCATTAACTTGTTAAATGCAAAAGGTTGGCTTAGGCACCACTTTGAGAAAATGTGACACCCACTGCACTTGGATTCACTCTAGCATGAAGGCGTGTTAATTGGTGTAGAATTTCTGATGCAAGTTTTTCTTTGCTGTTGGTTCCAAATACCAGGCTAGTCTGTATGCATGCTCTCTCTAGTACATAAATACTATTAAAAGATTTATTAAGCATGTTCTATGGGTTCCCGATTGTATGCTTCTATAGATGCTATAGTTTTCTGAGCAGGCACTTAACTGGGTGCAAGGCCCTGTACAAGGTACTTTTTATATTTATCTCATTTGACTCTTAATAACAAGAAACTCTCAATACAACAATACAGTTTTCACACCTTAAACTGAGATGGAAAGACCAGAAATATAATATGGAACCCTTTAGGGAGGTTATTGAGGAAACAAGATAGAGGGAAGAGCCATATAACAGTGAGCCCACAATAAGTACTAAAGGTAGTGGTACAAAAGGAGACCAACTCATTGGCAGAGGGGTGTGCAGCATGTGTGGGCTTCAAAGAATGAGTAAGATTTGGATCAGAGGAGAGATGTGGGGAGGGTCCTCACAAGGTACATGTTTAGGGGGTAACATCGGTAAAAGCATGTGTGTGGAAGATGGTGCAGAAGGAAGCTTGGGAAAAGCTGAGTTCCTGTTGGGGAATGAGTACATAAGTGGGCAAAATCCCTCAGGATTTAAATGCCAGGATGAAAAGGAAAGACTTGGTCTTTCAGGCAATGAGGAGCTACTGGATCTTAGGAGTGAAGGATACATTTGGTGGTTTAGGAATCCTGGTTTGGCAATGGAGTACAAAGCAGACAAAAAGTATAGCAGAATAGTCTAGATCATGGTTTCCCAACCTCAGTACTACTGATATTTTGGGCTGCATAGTTCTTTGTTACAGGGGTTATACTGTGCATTCTGATTGTCTACATGGCAGGAGATTAGGGTTTGGGCCTCAGAATATTGGCAGATAGTTTTATAACCAACTGCGTCAACCTATTGACTTTTAGAATAGCTGACAAAAATAAAAATGGTTTCTTTGCCACAGGAAATTCATCATCAATGCTTGCCAAAGAACTTAATGGCCTAGAGAAAAGAGGTCTCAGAAGTAGATCATTCTGCATATTAGAAATCTCTAGAGGACACTCCCAAGCTACAGATAATGTGTTCTACACTCATTAGTGAGAAAGTGGCTGATGTCAGGATTTTTCTCCCTACCCCCCCACCTCCAAGTCATGTATTGCTCAACGGCCACTTTGAGTAAGGAATGCCCAATCTGCTGCAGACAGAGAAGCTACTGATCTGTAATTCTGCTAGGTTTGCATTCACCTTTCCAAAGTTTTGTTTTTGGCAATTGATAAAGTAGATGAATGCAGCTGAGCCTGCCAATGAAGAGCTATGATTTACCAAGATATATCTTTGTCTAAAGGAGAATCAGTGAAGTACAGCCCACTGGTTGGCTGCTTATTTTTGTAAATAGTTTTATTGGAACACAGTCATGCCCATTTATTTATACACAGTCTCTGGCTACCCTGAAGCTCCAAAGGCAGAGGTTGAGTAGTTACCACAGAGACCATATGACCTATAAGCCTATAATATTTAGTAATATTTAAGAAAAAGTTTGCTGATCCCTGGTCTAAAAGAAAATGCCTATGTTGTACAAAATTGTGGACTTAGATTCTCATTCTGTTGCTGGGGATGACAGATTTCCATTTTTTTTATTCCAATAATTATCATTAAATGAGTTAGGCATTGAGTGACTTAGGCACAATGCTAAGTGCTTGGGGTATATTAGTGAACAAGGTTCATAAAGATCTTTACCTTCACTGAGCTTATATATTATAGTGGTGAGTGAGGGAGATAAGACAATAACAATAAATTACATAGTATGCAAGAAGGTGATTAAGTGCTAAGGGAAAAAGAAAAAGTGTAAGGCAAGAAAACTGGGATTGGAAATACTGATGAGATATTGCAATTAAAAGAGGATGATGGTTATGCACTGTTGGTGGGAATGCAGACTGGTACAACCACTGTGGAAAACAGTATGGGGTTTCCTCAAAAAATAAAAAATAAAATCACATTACCATATGATCCAGTAATTCCACTATGGGTTATTCACCCAAAGAATATGAAAACACTAATTCATAAAGATATATGCATCCCTATGTTTATAGAAGCATTATTTACAATAGTCAAAATGTGGAAGCAGCCCAAGTGTCCAATGATAGATGAATGGATAAAGAAGAAATGGTGTGTGTGTGTGTGTGTGCGTGTAACAGAATATTAGCCATAAAAAAGAATGAAATCTTACCATTTGCAACAACGTGGATGAATCTGGAGGGAATAGTGCTAAGTGAAATAAGTCAGAGAAAGACAAATACCAAATGATTTCACTCATCTGTGGAATTTAAGAAGTAAATGAACAAAGAAAAATAGAGACAAAGCAAAAAACAGACTCTTAATAAAGGAGAATAAACTGGTGGTTACCAAAGGGAAGGTGGGTATGGGTTAAATAGAGTTAGAGGATTAAGAGCATACTTACCATACTTACCACAATGAACACGGAGTAATGTATAGACTTGTTGAATCACTATATTGTACACATGAAACAAATATAAGTGTATGTTAACTATACTGGAATTAAAATTTCAATAAAGAGGATGATGGTTGGGGAAGGTCTGATGTTTTAGCAAAGATGTAAAAGAAGTGAGAGAATATGCTTTGTGGGACATTCCAGGCAGAGTCAATAGCCAATGAAAAAGTTCTCAGGTGCCTGACTTTGTTCAGTAACAGCAAGGATGCAGGTGTAGCTGAAGAGAGACAACAAGAGTACAGGACTAAGAAGTGAGGTCAAAGAGGTAACGGTGGGGCAGTGCAGGGTTGCGGGGGACAGGGAGATCACAGAAGACTGCTGTAAGAACTTTGGCTTTTACTGTGAATGAAATGGGAAGTAGAGGAGTGAATAACAAGTTTTTACTATACAGGTTTTAAAAGGATCACCCTTAGCTGCTAGCAGGGTAAAGGTGGAAGCAGGGAGGTCTGTTAGAGACTATTATGGCAATCCAGGCGAGAGATGATGGTGGCTCTGATGAGAGTGGTAGAAAAACAGGTGATAGAAATGGGCAGATTCTGGATATATCCTGAGGGCAAAAACAGACTTCCCTGTTATACTAGAGATGGAATATAACAGAAAAAGAGTTATAAAGGATGACTCTGTGTTTTAGCTTGAAAGGACGGATGGAGTTGCCATCCACTGAGATGGAGAAAGCTATGAGTGTTGCAGTTTGAGGAAGGAAGGAATATCAGAAATGTAATACTGGGTGTGCTGAGTTTGAGATGAGCTTTGGATATCCACGTGGGGAATGTCAAGTGGGATATATGGGTTTGGAGCTCTGGAGAGAGGTCTGGGAGATATAAATTTGGGAACTGTTGACAAAGGGATGATATCTAGAAGCATGGAACCGGGTGAAATATCACCAGGGACTGAGTATCTGTGCACAGAGGAGAGGATGGAGGACCGCGCCCTATAGCACATCATTGTAAGAGATAAGGAAGCTAATGACCACATATCAAGGAGGTGGCTGATAAATGCTAATAAATCATTTTTCTTTTACTGTGGCTCAACAAAAGTACTTTTTCCCTTGAATGTGGCCCAAAAGTTTACGATCTGGAAACTCCAAATGATTCAATGTTTAAAGGTCATTCTTTCAATACAAAAATGGCCCCTGTCTCATATCCGACCACTTTGGAAAGTCTTGAGACTTCAGTTTCTCCGAATTGATTCTCTATCTCCTGGGTCAGACTGTGATGCAGTCTTCTTGTCTCCTGTTCCTTTGGCTATTGCCCTCTTGCCTGTAATGTGCCAGTCGTCTCCCTTCATTCCTCCAAATGGCCCACCACCAAGATGGTTGGGTGTATCCAAATTGCACACAAGTTTTAGAGTTAATGGAAGGCTACAGCACAGAGCAGAAAACAACTCCAAATTCAATGCACACATAGAAATGGAAAGCTCATAGAAATGGAAATCCATTCTCCACTATTTTGGAAACTTCTCACTGGCCATCTCCAATAGGCCCCTGCCTCCTGCTATGTTTCTGGCAAACATCCCATCTCAGTTCTTTTCATCAACCCCCCCCCCCCCCGCTTCTTTCTTACCAAGGCCTCATTCTCTTTTTCTAGGGCATCCAATGAAAATTCACATTTCTTTCATTTTATTATTTGGAGTAACTGATCTTTCTTTGTGTCCCCCTGGCCCACTCAAGCTAACCCCAGGGAGTTGACTTTTCTCAACCCCAAAAGGTCCATCTAGATATTTAGCTCAGCAAACAACAAGCTCTCTAGCAATACATTATGCCATACTCCTGAAATCAGAAAAGTTATTCCTTTTGATAAAATAAAACAGAAAAAAAACCCCACTATCACTAACAAGCATTATGGTGGTTAAGAGTTCAGGTTCTGGAATCAGTACATCTACATTTAAACCTCATCAATTTACTTAACTTGGGCAGTGCTAAGCCTTAGTTTTCTCTTTTCTAAAAGGGAGATGGTAATGGTATCTACATTACAGGTTTATGTGATTATTGAATGGGAAAATTCATGCCAAATCCTTAGAAATCCCCTGTGTACAGAAAGAGCTCAATAAAAGTTATTATCTTTTAAACTTCAAGAAATAAATTTAAACAAAGATAAAACTCAATGTTGGAAGGGCTACATGGGATTAGTTTTTATGTTATATATTTTTAATGGTACTAAACATTGATTCTTATGAGAATTCTCTGGCTATCTATATGAAGGGATAAAAATTGCTCATATGCTTTGCTGGTCCAATTCCACTTTAGCATTCCTCAAGGAGATAATCTGAAGTGAAGAAGTTACTTATGAAGAGTTTGTAGCACTACTATTCATAACAATATCAGAACTAACCAAAAAGCCTAGCAGTGGAGAAAGGGCTAAGAAAATCATGACCTATTAACTTGATGTAATCCCAAGTTACCTTTAAACATAACAAGTTGACAATGATTTAGGGTGGATATTTGTAAAAAAGCAGAATTAAAAGTGCTTACGCATGAGGTGTCTGGCTGGCTCAGCTGGTACAATGCAACTCTTCTTTAGGGGTTGTGAGTTCAAGCCCAACGTTGGATGTAGAGCTTACTTAAAAAAAAAAAAAAAAAAAAAAAAAGGAAAAAGTGCTTATGCAGGGATTACAACTATGTAAAATGTGAAAACTTCAAATCAGCAGAGAAATTGAAGAGATGTGCATATTAGAGTTACATGTTTAGTGAGTTTCTCTTATTTTCTGTCAGGTTGCTTAAGTTCATCAACCTCCTTACCCCCACAATAGTTTGCTCTTATACAAGCATGAGATATTATGCTGATAGCATGGTATTTTGATTCCGGCTGCAATGCCATGGAAGAATGATGGGCTGTTTCTGATAAATTGCTTCTATATTTGCATCCTTTCATTCTACAAATAACACCCAGTGTCTATGTGCCAGGCACTATATTAAGCAGCAGGGATTCAATGATGAAAAAATCAGATATGGTCCCTAGCCTCTAGGGCATCAACAGTTTAGTGCGAAGAGAGATATAACACCAAAAATTATATGTGATTTGGGCACATCGAAAGCAAATTAGTCTGGTGCATCAGGGAAGATTTCCCTGAGGAAGAGATTACATGGGAATTTCCCTGAAGAAGAACATGGGGGAGTTAAAGGGGGAGAGAACAGCAGGTAGGAAGGCTTTAAGGGGAGAAAAGAATGGGTTGTGTTGGAGGAACTATAAGAAGGTCTGCAGAGTTGGAGTACAGTCAAGTAGGGCAAGGGTGGTCTAGCTCATAAAGAGCAAGAAAAGCAGGAAGGGGCCAGATTATGCTGAGCTTTAATATATGGGCAGAATATAAAATGGACTGAGGGATGGAAAGTATGCATGAATACTGGAGACTACCCTAGAAGCCATTGTGGCAGTCCAGATGAAAGCTGGCGGTTGTTTGGACTAGAGTGGTGGCATTGGCAACAGAGAGAAATACACATATTTAAAAGATATTTAAGATATGGAATGAACATCACTTTGAGATTGATAGATGTGGAACCTGAGAGAGACACACACGTCAGGGATGACTCCTAGATTTCTGGCTAGAACTGGGTGAGTAGTGGTGTCATTTTCTGAGGTAGAGAATACTGATAAAGTAGGTTTGATGATGGGGGAAGATGAGTTGAGCTTTAGGATTGGCTGGGTTCAAGTTGCTTATGAAATATCCAAGGGAGATGTCCAGTAAAAGGATATACAGGTAGAATTTTGGAAGAGTTCAGGAAAGAAGTGTCCAACTCTATCATTAGCCTGGTGAATGGCTGGGAGAGCCTAAACCCTGAGAATCTCTAACAAGTTGAGAAGAAACTGGCAAATAAGAAAGAGTGGGCAGTGAAGTACTAGGAAAACTAGGTGTCACATCAATTAAGGAAGAGTGGTTTGAAAAGGAGGGTTTAATGTTGCTAGGAAGACTAGTCAAATAAGAACCGTAAGTGATCTTATTGAGAAGTTTTTGTACAGTGGTGGGAGCAGAATTTAGATTAAAGTGGTTTGAGAAGTGGGAGGGAGGTGAGAAATTGTGACACTTTAGATTTGGCTGTTAAAGAGGAGGAAAGCAAAAGGTCAATATCTAGAGGGAGACATGAGGTTATGCTTTTATTTATTTTTAAAGATGGAGAGATTTAATACATCTATACATCCAGGTGCTATTGGAAAGGAGCCAGCAAAGAAGAGTGGAGATGATGACGATGGTGTGTGTGTGTGTACGTGTGTGTGTGTGCCGTTTGCACAAGGTCCTGTGTACAGGTTAAGGGATTAGCCTTTTCCTTATGAGAGTCACTGCAATAGGAGTGAAGAATGCTCAAAAGTGGTATAGATACAGGTAGGTTCATAGATTTGGAGTCAGGAACGTTGAAGGGGTACATGGTAGTTCCTGTTTTCTTTCTGAAGTTGCAGAGTGCAGGAGGAGGTAAGGGCTTTGCAGGCTTGTGGAATGTAGACTGAGGTGGCAGCAGTGGAGAGCCAGAGTGTGAGCTGGCTGGGGAAGCACAGCCCAGTGCAGAAAACTTTGACCCAGCTTGTGTCATGGGGAGAGGGTTCCAAACAGGTTTCTTCGTTTGGGTATCCAGAAGGAAAAGAGGCACAAAGTAATCCTTCTCTCTTGTCTTTTAGCACAAACCACAGGATCTAATTATTTTCTTCTAGTTTCCTGATAACTCTTCCTACTGCTGACACTGAAGTTGGCTTCCATTTCCTTTGACACTCTGACATGTTAGCTTTTCCCTACATAAGAAAACTTCATTTACATGCATTTAGCACCAGATTTTTCCTTAGTGGAATTTCTTTTGTCTCATTTTCCCCACTTGCGTACATTTTCCCCACTTGTGCTCCATCTTTGCTTAGTTTTATTTGTTGGTTTTTAAAAAAAATTTTGTTTACATTTATTCATTTTTGAGAGACAGAGAACAAGCGGGGGAGAGGCAGAGAGAGAGGGAGACAGAATCAGAAGCAGGCTCCAGGCTCTGAGCTGTCAGCACAGAGCCCCACGCGGGGCTCAAACTCACAAACCACAAAATCATGACCTGAGCCAAAGTCGGACGCTTAACCGACTGAGCCACCCAGGCGCCCCTTTGCTCAGTTTTACTTGTATAAAATGAAATTCCTTTAAGCTCTTTTTTATGAGATACCCAAGGCTGCTGCTCTCTTTCTACTTCCCATCTTTCATATGCATGGAATGTGAAAGGAAGTACAATGTAGGGCTTTTAAAATGCATTAGATCGGTAGATCAATGTCAGGAGCTGATCCAAACATGACCTAGCATATAAAGCAAAGCCAGTTATATAGGTTCTGCTACCCAGCAGTTAATTGAGATGACAATTTCTCAATATTGCTGTCTGTAATATACCAGCTGAATTTATGAAATGTATAAAGTGAGAGATTACTTAAAATGTTCAAGTAAGGAGTTCTGGTCACTCTCAATCATGTGACTGAACTTCTCTGAGTTTGTTTCTTATCTATAACTAGAATAATGATACCTGGCAAAACATGACAATTAAGTGAGATTATAGAATTATAATATCTAGTAACATAAAGTAACTTGCACATTATAAAGTGGTAGGAAGATTAATTGTTGCCATTTACAATCCTTGACTAAGTTTTTAACTATCAGGCCATTTTTTATACAGCTGTTTAGTTACAATATAACTAAGTTTTCAGGTGCACCTGATTGGCTCATTTGGTGGGAGTGTGTGGCTCTTTAATCTCAGGGTTGTGAGTTTGAGCCCCACATTGGGTGTAGAGATTACTTAAATAAAATCTTAAAAAAACAACTAATTTTTTAAACTTGTTGCTAGACTTAAAATGGAACTCGGTAGTGAGATAGATGGCAATAGGTTTATTTTAGTGTCTACTGTATGCTTTACCTATAATATTGAATCCTTATAGCACTTGCTTAAACACACTACTACTTTCATTTTGCAAATGAGGCTACTTAACCTTTTTTTTTTTTTAAGTTTATTTATTTGTGAGAGAGAGTGAGAGAGAGAAAGAGTGCAAGTGGGGGAGAGGGGCAGAGGGAAAAAGAGAGTATCCCAAGCAGGTTCCACACTAAGGCTTGATTTCAAGAGTTGAAATCAAGAGTTGGCTGCTTACCAGACTGAGCCACCCAAGCACCCCAAGGCTACTCAATCTTAAACCTGCCTGAGGCTATATATTTATAACAGATGGGGCTTGAATTTGATTAAAACACTCATGTTCTTTCCCATGAGCACAGCATGTAAATTTTTGTATTTTCTCCTTTTCTATTTTAAGTGATGGAAGAAAAAAACTTCAGTATCAGTAGATAACCAAGACTAAGAAATTCTACTTTGTCATTTTAATGAAATATGTTTTATTAAAACATATGGTTAATATGGAGATAGTAAAATTTACAGTAAAAATAAGGTATTCTGATTATATCAGAAATATAATCCACTTGTGGTTTTTTCATTATTCTGATCCAGTTAGGACTAGTGTTTAGGAACTTTAACAGCCATCTAACAAAAGAGGAGAAATATTTATGATTTGAACGGGATTAAATATCTGTATTAATATATTACCTGTATTAATATATTATCACTGTATACCTAAAACTAATGTAACATTATGTGTCAGCTATACTCAAATAAAAAAAAAGCCCATTGATAATTTTTTATTTTTGACCACCATCTATAGCTGGGTTTATAAGTGGTAACTTTTCTAAATTCCAAGAGACATGGGTTGGACAAGTATGAATATACTTTTGGAGCAATACATCAGGGTATTTGAAAGCAGGGAAGTTCAGTGTAACAATTGCTCAATCCAGTTCTAAAAATCTTGCTTTCCTTTTGAGTATTTTGAAGCTGCGTTTTGCAGACTGGATTCTTTTGACTCTGAGAAAAGGAAACAATACCACAAAAGATCTTTTCCCTATTTTGTATCACATAGCATCAATGGTGTATGGTCAAGCAAGTACATGACCTATGGCTATTAAAGTATCTAGTGAAATGTTACAAGTCAATTCTTAAAGTCTCCTGTCATTTATAATGCTAATACTTAAAAATGCCATACTCAAAAGTTTTATAGAAGACTAACTTGTGGCACAGTCCAATCACGTTATTCATTTGGAAAAGGAGACCTTAGATTTTTTTTTTTAAGACTTTACTAGTTTAGTTCAAAATGTAATTTATTTCTGGTATGACTTTTAGGAAGTCAGGAAAGATTGCTCTCATATGTATTAACTTATAAGAGGGAGACAATCTGACATTTAAACAGATATACTTTGCATTATAGAAACAACTTTTCCCAGAGAGCATTTGCCTTTTTCATAGTGTAGACTAGATACCTAAGTCAACAGTTACTAAAATAATATTGTCTTCTTATCTTTATCTACAATCATGGCTTCAGCATTCCATGTCACTTCTCTTACTCCCCTTCCCTCCCTATTTCACCTCTATGGCTGATTGCCAGTTCCTAATCTTTTTTTTTTTTTTTTTTTTTTGCCTGTTCCCATCTTCATTAGGTCTCCTTTTTATCCAAAACATACTGACTTGAAATGGAAACTTTTTCTGTAGCTTTCTCAGACTTTCAGTTTCAACTCATGTTCACTTGGGCCTGCTATGTAACCTGTATTACTTACACTGTGGTTTCCCCCCACTCCCCTGACTAAAAAGAATGGAGTTACTGCCTTTGTGGTTACTGAGTGGTGAGATTATTTTGGGCTATGAGGGCTGGGGGCAAGGTTAGGTTGGGGAGGGAGGTGAAATAAATTTCACAGCTGAAACTAATCTTTGGTTTTTAAGTCTCACAAGCACTGCAATCTAGTTTTCATTAGGAATAGAATGTGTGTACCCAACATATCGGGTTGTTAATTATTTGAAACAACTCAGAAAAAAACACATCAATGATTTAGGAGGAATAGCATTTCTTTTTATTCTTGGTTCCATATTTTAAAAATTACATCATCTGCATTTTGAATTAAGTGAAAGGGTTGAGAAAGCTCACTTTATCTGCTTTATAACTGCAAAAAAAAAAAAAAAAAAACAAAACAAGCCAACTTTCAGTTTGCAAGTTTCAGATATGATAATAGTCCTGAAATCACCATGGTTGAAAACAATTCTGCCAGATTATGGATAAAGAGGAAAGGAAAAACTATGACTATTAGAAAGCAGCAATATTTATTAGAAATAACAGGCAACCTTGGGAAGTTATTGGCTATGAGTTTTAAAACCACAGAACTTTGGATATAAAAGGAAGGAGTGTTGCATGGCTAACAGACAAGGTGAAGAAAAGCTGTTATCAATGCAGAGTAGCAAGTCAACCCATTCACTGAGCAAACTAAAAGGTCCAACAGCCATTTATTTTAATGAAGTTAAAGATTCCCCCTTTCTTAAAACACTCCAGGAATAGAGTGGGGGAAGATGGGCTAACATCATCTTTATCAAATATCTGCAAAGGTTACAAAGATAGCTGGGAAAGCCTCTGCACGGAGAATGGAAGAGGTATCACAGAACTGAATAACTGATTCTTAGAATATTTAGATCTTGAATTAGGTTAGATCTTGACCTGCTTCTAGCCAGTTGATCTCTTTAAATATGCAGGGCTGTGCAATAAGTTTTTGATTCTTCTATAATGTTCTTCTTGCATTCTTCTGGATATGACATACACTTGGTTTCTTTAAAGATCACTGCTTTTCCTTTGAATAAGCCAATGGGAATAAGGGAGACAAAAAGGGAAATAATAAATGTTCAGACAGCGTGGTTTTAAGGTTTTGATGCATAACTTCAAGACATTTTCACAGAGCATATTGCTCTCAAGTTAGGGTTAAAGTGAAACTTTCCATGTGGATAATGCAGAAGATGACATTCTTCCAGGGAAAAATAAGATACCAGGCATCTTCTTTCAGGCACTGAGATTACAGCCATCCAATAGATGGGGATGGGCAGAAAGAGGAGACTTCAACAGCCGCAAATATTCTTTGATAGCTAATTTTTGGCAAGTCTGGCAATGAGATCTTTCCATTCCCCCCTTTTCTTTGTGATGTATGTAGGAGTGAGTAGCTGCAGTAGTGATTCTGGTTGTTGCCTAAAGAAGTTCTGACACAAGGCCTCAGTGTTACATATCACATACATCCCACAGTCATAGCTGTTTTGTTGAGCAGGGGCTCTCTCTTCCACAAAGGCTAGTTTGTCTCCTTTTCTGCCTAAGAAAGCCTCCAGTTTCTCTGCTACCTGCTTTGCATGAACTGAGTTGCTTCTGCTATGGGAATCATAATGAAGAAAGCTATTTTTATCTTGGACATAAACCAACAAACTCCAATGGGTTCCCCCAGCTGCCTCATTGGAATTATCATTGATGGCTAAAAATACAACTCTCTTGTTGGGGAGGTCTAGGGGTTCAAGGAACATGGCAATCTCTGCTTGGTTGCTAGTGCACTTGATGAACTGGGTAACTTCGGGACTGATGAAGCAGACATGGTCAGAGCAGTCATGAAACTGACTGTTGGCAAAGTACTCAAAGGCAAATCCAATAATATGGTCATTGAGCCAGCTTGGAGGATCCAACAGCGAGACATCTGATTGCCGCAGTAGACTGTCCATGTAACTCAAAACTACAGGGTCCATCTTGTCCTGACCAGGGCTGATCAGAAATTCCAGTAGCTGAAGGAGAGGCAGAAGATAATATTTACTGCTGAATATGATACCTTGCTGTAAAATGGGGATCATAAATAGTAGCTACTCTTACAGGTTTTTTTAAAGATTAAATATAATTGTAAAGTTTTTAGCAATAATGCCTGCCTGAGAGTAAACATTCAACAGACTCTAGCTTCTGGATTGTGTGTTAACAATTAGTTAAAATGAAAACTTTGGAAAATTTTCATGCTGAAACAGTAAGCATGAATTTTTATCTTCCTCTTTAAATGCAGAGATTGGTTAAAATTATAACAGACATTTATCAAACTTCCTACCATTAACCCTATATTTGGTCCTTTAATGAATATGCATGATAACAATGGCAAGTTATTTTTACATTAAAGTGAATTTTCAAAGAGTCTGAAGAAAAAATGTTGCTTATTAACAAGGGAAATAGTTTCCATTTCAACATTTATTTTTGAGATAAGATAAAAATATTGCTTCCTCATTCCATAATGGAAAGTGACAGTGATTAGAGCTGTAGTTAAAAGGAACTACAGGGGTGCCTGGATGGCTCAGTCGGTTAAGCGTCTAACTTTGGCTCAGGTCATGATCTCATAGTTCATGGGTTTGAGCCCTGCGTCGGACTCTGCACTAAGAGCTCAGAGCCTGGAGCCTGCTTCAGGTTCTGTGTCTCCCTCTCTCTGTCTGTCCTTTCCCTGCTTGTGCTTTCTGTCTCTTTCAAAAATAAATAAATAAACTTGAAAAAAAGATAAATGAAAGAACATTTCAAGAACAGAAAATCATGAGTTTTACAAGTGAAAATCATTCCTGATTCTGCTCAGTTTTGAGTATGAGTGATCTAGTTTTCCTCATCCATTTCTCATCTTTAACTTCAAGGGGTAAGATAAAGATTATGTAATGTTTATAAGTTAGAAATTTTTATCATTGAAAGGTAGTTAGGCACAGGAATCAGGAGACCTGGATCTAGTCCTAGTTTTATCACAAAATTTAAATGATTTTGTCTTTGCTTTGTTGTCTGTAAAAAGGGCATATATCTGCTTACATGCCTCAGTGAGTTGCAGAAAGGCCAAATAATTTTACTTGAAGTTATTAAAAGAACATAAAATGTTGTTCCAATAGCATTTATATTATTAATTAAATGGTATTAGTAAGATGATCAGAACATCTACATAGCGCTCCACACCAGTGAAAGCAAATGAAGTTTGGAAGCAAATATCTCTTCATATTATCTTTTCCAAACAAAAGCATGACTAACTTAGAGTACAGCAACACAAAGTATATGATAAGATTAATATGCTCATGATCACCGAAGGTAAGGTGCTAACAAAGACAAGAAGTCTGATAAATGTGCAAGATAACATAATATTTAAGCCAGAGAGAGTTAACTGCTGTGCATTGACCTGACAGCATTACAACATCACTAAAAATCCAAAGCAATAAATGGTCACATGCAGATTGAGAGTATAAAACAAAGCATATTATAATAATATCATTTCTGTAAAAGACTGGGCTAGAATAATCAATTAATTCTAGCCATTAATAATCAATTCTGGCCATCAGACCAGGTATTTTACCATTTGATTACACTACTAAAATAATAAAATTTTGTGGCACAGACATTTTTCTGTAATCAAGTCTGAAAAACCTGTAAGAAAAAATAAATATACCCCTCAAGAAAAAAGACCCTAAAGTAAGTGAGGTAATTAAGAAGCACCAAAGATGGTTTTATGTGCATATAGTATATAATAATCTGAACTATTTCAGAAACAATATAGGGCTGTTTATGAGAAATATATGTATATACACATACATATTAATATAAATATACAACATAAGATCGAATGAAAATATCTTAAGATTTTCTTTTCTTTAAAAAAAAAGGTTTTTTTAAAATGTTTATTTATTTTTGAGAGAGAGACAGAGTGCAAGTGGGGGAGGGGCAGAGAGAGGAGACACAGAATCCAAAGCAGGGTCCAGGCTCTGAACTGTCAACACACAGACAGATGCAGGGCTCAAACCCATGAACCATGAGATCATGCCCTGAGCTGAAGTTGGATGTTTAACCAACTGAGCCACCCAGGTGCCCCAAATCTTAAGATTTTCTTAAGAAAAGAGAATAACTTCAGGAGAGACATAAACTAGAGCCTGGAACAAAGTTTAACGAGGCATAGAGCACATTTGCTATGGGTGGGCCACAAATTTGGCTCTAAGATTTTTGGCAGCTAACCAGAGACTATAAAGTTAAACATTCACAATGTCCGTAAGGTAAAAACAAAGCAATTGCTCAGGAGAGGTAAAAGCATTCTTTGTATTAAGGTTAGGCAGTTTTTTTTTCAAGCAATTTTCATAAAAGACAAGGTGTATCATAATGAATAATGTCCCTCAATATTCTTATGATAGATGAAGTTGTTTCTTATAACGATCCTTCATATCCAGTCTGATGGCAAATGAATTAACAGCAGTCTAGTAAAAACAAGTCTATGGAGGCTAGGTTCTCAGCTTGCTGCTGATGTGACTTAAGAGTAAATTAATATGAAAATGGAATGACTGCTTTTGCATCAAGCAAAGCTCCCCCAATCTCTTCCCCCTGCTCTCAATGAATACTATGTAGTGGTGAGTACCAGATTTTACTGCCTGGCAAATACCTGGAGACCTACTCTCTACACTGAAATCAGACCCACATATTAATAGCCAACCCAACTAGGGATAGAAGCCTACAAGGAGAAGAGTTCCTGAAAAGACAGGCATCTCACCTTGGAGGGAGTGACATAAGTGGCCAAGATTTCCTTCAGAATATATAGTTCTTTTTTTTTTTAAGGGCTTAAAAATTTTTTTTAAGGTTTATTATTTATTTTTGAGAGAGATAGAAACAGCACAAGTGGAGGAGGGCAGAGAGAGAAGGAGACACAGCATCTGAAGCAGGCTCCAGGCTCTGAGGTGTCAGCCCAGAGCCCAACACGGGGCTTGAACCCACAAACTGTAAGATCATGACCTGAGCTGAAGTCGGACGCTTAACTGACTGAGCCACCCAGGCACCCTCAGAAAATGGTTTTAGCGTTCTGTTTGATTTTGAAAATATCCAACATCCAGACAATGGGTCAGTCAAGGATCTAGGTCTATTCCACCCAGCATGGTAGCAATAGTTTAACCCCAACAATTCTAAAGCAAATGGAACCAAAGGAGCCTTTGGCCAAAGCATTGTTAGCAAAGAAAAACTCTAAACTTAGCATCTGAAGACTTGAATTTTAGACTCAATTCTGTTACTCATTGGCCGTATGATCATAAATAAACTACTCAATTTCTTTAAGCCTCAGTATCCTCTTCTGTAAAGTGAGAATATTAATACATGACCTTTATCCTGGAGTATCTGTCAATATAAAATGAAGAAACATTGGTAACTAATATTTTAAAAAATATAACATAAAGTAGTATTTCCAGACATCTATTGTGTCTCAAGGAAATTTATATCCCAATAACTGATAACTGTGATGTATTTCATTTAACAAATGTATACTGAGTGTTTCCTTTGTGCTAGGGGTTGAAAATACAGAATGAGAATGAAATAGTCATAGTTCCTACCCTGAATGAGCATAAGCCTATTATGTTATAATGAATAAATAGTGAATATACAATTCTTTTTACTCAATAAGCACCTACTGAGTACCTAATAGCTGTTGTGGGAGATACCAAGATGTATAAGATGGCTTATAGTCAATAAGATCAGAAACCCACTAGGGGCAGAAATAAAATGTATGGGAATTCAGAAGAGTGAACAATCACCTCTGGCTAAGAAAGGGAAGGAGAGTTGAGATCAGGAAAGACTTCCAGGAAAAAGTGGCATAAAAGCTGGCTCTTGAAAGGCATATAGAATTAGATGCATGGAGAAGGGCATTAAGAAGGTAAGAGAGGCAAGGGAAGTGCCCCTAGAGGCTCATTCCAGTCTGGATGGAATGAAGTAGGAATAGGGGTACAGATGAAGGTCAGAGGAAAATTATTAGAAGCTAAATGGTAACAGACTGAAGTCCAGGTGAAAGAATTTGGAATTTATACTGAGGAAATGGGAATCCATTAATGGCAAGGCTGGTGCTTTAGGAAGTTTAATAATTCAGCCATAGTACATAGGATTAATTGGTAGGGAGAGCAACTGGAGGAAGAGATCAAGTAGATTTTTATTGAAAGTGAAAGTAGGAGGAAATGGCCTAAATCAGGGGAAATGGTAGAAATGGGGAGGCAAGGAGGAAAGGTATTGTAGACAGAGACTCAATAAGTGATTAGAGAACAGTTGGGTAAAAGAGAATCATTAGGAAATTGTCTGTGGGTTTTAGTTAGGGTGACCATAAAGGACGACGATCCCATTACTAATGGGGTGGGGGAAAAGGAGACAGAAGGGGATCCAGCAAAAGAACCAAGAACCATCTAGAACTCTCCTAGGGATATTTCCTTTCTATACAGGGAGCACTGTGCTTGGCACATCTGAGGTACAATAAATATTTGCCAGATGAATGAAACATTTCAAAAAAGGAATCAGAAAATATAGATTAGGGGTAAAAAGAAATAAGTCCTCTTAAGACGTTTGCATTGTTTGTAACATCCCCCTTTCTGCTTTGGTTTTGTGCTTTGTCTTTTCTCCTCTTCACTTAATAGTAAACTCCTTCAGAAATAAGACGACTTATGTACTTGGCCTTGGTGGATGGTAAGGAAAACCGAAGAGTGAACTGGGGAGACAATAACCTCCTCATAGTTCTATTTGTAAAGTTCTACAAAATATATTTTAGTTCTATGTTTTGGGGCTAGGAGGCTTTGGGTCCAGGCTTTACTTTGCCATTTGCCTATCTGTGTGAATCTGGGCAAGTTATTTATTCTCTTTCTGGGCCTCATTTTCCTCATCTGTAAAATGAGGTAATAATAACACCTGCCTCATAGACTGTTACACAAAATAAAAACATGAGTGAAAACACTCAGCATGTCATCTGACATATATAGCGGACTCAAAAAGAGTTGTCTTCCCTGCTCCCTATATTTGGGGTGGTAATAATGGGCCTTAGAGATTTCTTGAAAATAAAGCACATCTGTCTTTTTTATAAGGCCACAAAGTCATCAAAGATAGATTTAGCTAGGGCATGACTCTGCTCTGTGCTTTACCTTTGGCAGAAGAAGGGTGAATGCTAACTCCAGAGAAAATTGTTCTCTCGACCTGAGTGGAGCAATGATGTTAATTGTGTATTGTCAGTATACACAAACCCTGCAGTAACAGTTTATAACATCTTCCAACTTCTGTAGCTAAATGAAGCTAATATTGAATTCATAGTATAGAACAATTCCTAAACGAAGGCTTAATTTTAGCAAAAGGAAGAGACTACTTTTTCATCTTAATCTTGAAATCCTTAAAATGTATATTACTGGAATATTTGTTGTAAAAAACAACAAGGTAATTACATAAAAGGTAATAAAAACTACCTTAAAGGGAAAATTTACAATTCAATGGAAGCCAATCTGATACAAGTAAGGGAAGAAGCTGCTGGTTCAGTAGAAAACCAATAGGTTGGGAGTCAGTTTCAATGAACTGTGTTCTAAAAGAGTGCTGTCCAATAGTACTTTTGATGATCATGGAAATGTTCCTTATTGGCAATGTCCAATACAGTAGTCACTTGCTACATGTGGCTACTGAGCACTTGAAATGTGGCTCATAAGACTGTGAAACTGAACATTTAATTTTTAATTAATTTAAACTTAAATTTAAATATCTACATGTGGCTATTGGCTACTATTTTGGACAGTACACTTCCACAGATTTCAAAGGTATTTCTTGAAAGAAAAAAAATAAGATTATATGGTTAAATAAGTTAGGGAAATGCTTCATCCTAAAAGTCCTCATTGGAGGTTCATAATGCACACAATCATATTAGAGACTAGAAGTTTTGTAATAAGGAAATGTAACTTTTCTTGGTCTTATTTTTTCCCCCAAACTCATTTGACCACGAGACACTTTTGTTTTCCTTTTAAACAGAGTATCTATTAACACCTTATTGGCTGTGCAGTGAAGTTTGGGACGTGCTTGCTGAGTTACTTAATAAATGGCAGTGAGGCAACATGTTAATCATTTGATAAAAAAAAAAAAAAAAGAAGTTAGATCTCCGCCTCATACCTTATATGAACTCATATTTTAAGTGGAATAACATTTAAATGTTAAGAAAAGAAACAAAAATATTCGAAGAAAATGGAGCTTAATACACTTATGTGGCCAATAAATGCATGAAAAGATACTCAACACTTTACTAGTAATCAAAGGAATTCAAGTTAAAGCAAGATTTAATTTTTTACCTTTCAAATTAGCAAAGATGAGGAAAACAGGTAATAACTAGCATTGCTGAGAGACCATGGGAAAAACAAGCATTCTCATTGTTGACAGGAGTATATAAACATATGCAAGCTTTTTGAAGGGTAATTTGCCATTATATTTTAATTCTTAAGAAATGTCTGTGTGAAGGTATGACACTTTCAGAAATTTATCTTAAGGGAAATATTAAGGATGTGTGCAAAAATTTATGAAGGATGTTCATCACAGCAATATTTATAAAAGAAAAACTGAAACAATCTGAAAGTTCAAAAGAGGACTGATTAATTTAAATAATAGATTTTCATACAATGAAATATTTTCAGTCATTAAAAAATAAAGTTGTAGGGGCGCCTGGGTGGCTCAGTCGGTTGAGCGTCCGACTTCGGCTCAGGTCACGATCTCGCGGTCCATGAGTTCGAGCCCCGCGTCGGGCTCTGGGCTGATGGCTCAGAGCCTGGAGCCTGCTTCCGATTCTGTGTCTCCCTCTCTCTCTGCCCCCCCCCCCCCCATTCATGCTCTGTCTCTCTCTGTCTCAAAAATAAGTAAATGTTAAAAAAAAAAAAATTAAAAAAAAAAGTTGTAGATACCAATGTATTGACATGGAAATATGTTTATGATATGCTACGAAAAGGAAGTTTATATAAAAATTTATACAAGAAAAATATACACGAAAAAAATCAAGAATGATAGCCAAAGTTTAAATATAGTTTTAAAAAGAGAATTATTAATGCTTCTTAACACTTTTTTCCTTCTACCTTTTAATACTGTTTGCTTTATATTTTTCCCCTTTCTTTTTATAATAAGCATATAACCAATAAATATAGCTATTTCCATTCAGGAAAAAAAAGGATATACCATCTCCCACTCTTACACTGACCTAAAATATGTCTGTTCTTTCAACTCACTGGTCTCTTCTGTCCTCTGGAAAGAAAAGAAAAAACAAAACAGAGAAAGTCTAATATCTCTTCTATAAATATTCAAACACAAAGATGTAAAATTAATCTATTTACTAAAATTAGATTATGTCCAACTTCTAATGTATGATTCCATTTGCAATTTCACAAAAAGAATCAAATCCAAAGACCAAATGTGCTTTTCATGGCAGCATAAGCAGAAATATTTTCAGGAAGGAAGTTCAAACTTTTTTTTTTTGGTTTCAATTTCCCCCTATTAAACGTTTCCTTTTAATGCTAGCCTAAACCTAAATATATGTATAAAGTAGAATGTAAAAATTACCATCAAGATTTATATATCCCTCTTGAGGGCAGAAATTATTAGATTTTATGCATCCCCGTTTCTTTAGTGCTTGACAAACTGGAGAAAATTTAATAAATGTTTCTCCTGAATAAAATATAGAAGTAAAATACATTTTGAAAAACTCCTAAAAACACAAAATTGTTATAAACAGGAAGATTTCTCAATTGTATAAATTATTTATAAATTGAACAATATTCCTCTTGACATCAATATTTTACAAATAGAGGAATTCAGCTCTCAAAGTAGAAAAACTACTTGGTATGATGATGATGCCTGTTAACTCTCACACCAGAATACTTAACTTTAAAGTATTTTAAGTATAAATTCCATTTGGTCCTGCCTTGGGCCAGGAAGATAAACTAGAAGACTTTCTAGAATTTCTTCTAGCACCAAGGTTCTCTATTTACTGTTCTGTTACTAGGCATGGCTATCAATGGCTAAGATGTCATTGACCATGAAAATAATTTTATTTTCAGTCTACTGTTTCTAACTCAAAGGTTCCATTTCTAACTGTACTACAATTTTTTTCCTTACTATAAACTTGATGTAAACACCAGCCTTTCCTTAAGCTGTGTTTTGCTTAAAATCTTCCGAGAAATGACTTTGTACAAATGCAAAATTTGAAATACCTGGGATTGTAAAGACAGTGTGTAGGGAGGCCAAGAGGTTGAATGAGGGGTTTGAGTAAGATAACATTTTATGAAGGAGTAGACAGAATTTTATCATACGTATAAACAAATTAAAGCTAATAAGGTGTGATCAAGCTGAAGTTACGATGTGCCTGATTTCATAAATAACCACTGTGTTCAGCACATAATAGCTATATGCAGACAAAGTTTGAAAGAGTATGAAAAACTCATCAAGTTTTAATCTTATTTGTCCTGTAGGTTTCAAAGCCTGGTAAAGTATTTTTTTTCATAGATAGTTAAGAGGTAAATTGTTATTACAAACTCCTAATTAATGAGTTTCAAAAATGTGCTTGGCACATAGTAGGGGCTCAATGAAAGTTTTTAAAAGTTTTTTTATATATTGCTCAGAGACAGAGCAAGTGGGGGAGGGGCAGAGAGTGAGAGAAAGAATCCCAAGCAGGCTCCACAACTGCTAGTGCAGAGCCTGACTTGGGGCTGGAACCCACCAGGCTGAGAGATCATGACCTGAGCTGAAACTAAGAGTCAGCTTGGTTAACTGACTGAGCCACTCAGGGGTTCAATAAATAATGAATGAATGAAAAAAATAATGAATTTATGTTTTACTGTATTGTGCTGATAGGAAAGCAGGATCTGAAGGGATCCAATAACACATAGAGAATTTTCTGTCTTAGCAATTTGTCTTTAAATGTAAATTAATACAAAATATTTGTGAACTACCTAACCAAATTTTAATTATATGCTATTAAGTAGGGCTAAACATTTCCAGCAACTATTTATTTTAGCTGCTAATGTAAAGTACCAAGGTGCTACAACAAATAGTAGTGAGAAAATTAGAGCCAACTAAGGTCAGAAATCTCCAAGCCATTGCTTTGATGGAGGACTCGAACCTACCACTCTACTATGAGAGAGTATTTATTTACTCACTGGCCATAAGGGAAGGAAGTCCTCAAGTTTTTTAACCTGTAATCTAGATGCTCGAAAATAATAATTGTAAATGGGACAATTTTTTTCAGTATCAGGACTGTGTTTGGTGCTTTCATAACAGATAAAGGTGTGGAAGGGGTAGTAGTCACTTAATCAGAAGCCAGAGAAAGGAAATTTCCGAGATCTTTTGTAATAAAAATTCTTAAAAAGCTTCAAAAATTTCCAGTATTCTTTCTGCTTTCAGATAGACCTGTTTCCTGGTTCCCCTAAAAAGGAGACAGACAGATGAACCTTAGCCTCTACATAAATTTGATTTTCAGCCTGTTAAACCATATCACTGTCCAAATGTTCTCCAAAAGTTAGACGGACAAGATCAATATAGCTAGTCATGCTGAAGAAAGTAGTCTCTCAGAGAATCTGGTTCAGAAAGTTAACTTCACATTACTTATTTGGATTAGTAATATTTGGACCCCATAATTAATTTTTTGAATATATTTAAAAAAGCACACAAGTTGGGAACTAGCTGGAATCTGGGCAGTAAATTTCACATAGTTTGGTATTGATCAATTTCTAATGAGACAAGTTATCTGGGCTTCAAGGACTTCCTTCTTGTTTGCTAATGCATTTTACTCATCCAAGAGGTTTAAGGGATTGACGAGAGAGAAATCTTGACCTTAAAAAGTCAGAAACGTAGGATTTAACACGTGTAGATGGAATTTAAGAAAGGCCTTAGCAACACCTGGGAACCTATATATGTGGTAAAGCCACTGCCTATCAAAAGTACTAACATTATCACTTATAATACAAAAGAATGGGCTGGCCTCTTGACATGTAAAATGCTAATGGACCTCCACACTGGTAAACACATCTCTGTAGAAAGGTATGTAATTTAGTTCAATCTATGTTTCTTTAGACTGGTCAGTCACACTGGGGAAACAAAGTAACTTAACAGACCCTTTAGAGATCACTTTATAGTAAAATTTAGTTAAAGATTATTTATTGGTCTAGTCTCTTCATTCCTATCTTCTGACAATCCAACCTACACATTACTTCTAGATTAATTTTTCAAACAGAACTCTAATAATTACATTATTCTACTCCAAAGATTTTAACATCTCTCCATTATCTACCAAATTAAGTACAAATTACATCTTGACATTCAATGATTTCCACAAAAAGAGCCCCAGCCTATCTTTCCCAATTTATTTCCCAGTACTGCTCCTACATACATAGGCACAAGTACAGTACTCTAGCAGGCCCAAATTATTAGGCAACAGTGGATTAATTAGTACTGGTTGCTGCCCCTACCGTATAAGAGGAGAAGAAAATAACCAGTTCCCTACTTCCACAGAGAGGCTGGGAAGTGAAAACTACTCTAGTATTTTTCTGAAACAGAGAAGTGATCTATCATGCTCTTGTTTAAAAAAACTATTACAGTCAGCTTTTTATAAATCTAGGGTCCATGGGCCAGGATGCAGCTAGAATTAGGGTTCCATGAACTTGGACTGGGAAAAAAATTGCATTCTGGATTTTTAATAATCTCTAGCTGAAATTTAGCATTTTCTTCAATAAGTATAGGCAATAATCCACAGCAGTATTAGCAGTCCCTATGTCTTTGTCACCAATAGAAATATGATATTTTAATATCACATTGAAGTTACGAGTATCTCAAAATATAATTTATATGCATCACTATTTTGAAATTACATAATTAGGCCTGCTGCCAGATATTATTTAATGCATAAAGAAGCACATATGTAACTACATCATACAGTTGTTTGAATATTTTAAAACTTCCAATAAAATTGATTTTATTTCTATGCATTTTATTTTATATATTTAAAAATATTATTCTGAGATAGGGTTCATAGGCCAGGCTGCCAAAGAAGTCTGTGGTGTAAAAAAGGTTATTTTATCTTTGTTTTTTATACCTATTAATTGCTTATAGTAGATTATCTAAACACTTTAGCATGGAATTCAAGGCTCTTCATAATCTATTCACACCCACTTTATCGCCTTTATCTCTGCCCCACCCCTACTCTCCATATTAAGCCCTAGTCATACCAGACAACAGTAACTGTCTTTTATCTGAAGGCAGATAGACTGGTTTTTGAATTAGCCCTAGTTAATAGTCAGTAGCCTTGCACTCACTGGCTTTGGCATTACCTTATACAGACCTCTCTGCTTGCCAAGGGAATTATTCTTTTTAAAGGTTTGTTTTCCCTAATACTATGAGGTCTTAATAGGGGTATATCTTTAAAAATTTTTAATTTTTTTTTTCTTTTTGAGACAGAGAGAGACAGAGCATGAGTAGGGGAGGGGCAGAGAGAGAGGGAGACACAGAATCCGGAGCAGGCTCCAGGCTCCGAGCTGTCAGCACAGAGCCTGATGCGGGGGTCAAACTCACAAACCGTGAGATCATGACCTGAGGCGAAGTCAGACACCCAACCGACTGAGCCACCCAGGTGCCCCTGAATAGGGCTATATCTTAACTATCTTTATATCTTATTCCTTAAATGATTGATGAAATGAATAATAAAAGATTCTAAATTGGCAAGGCACTGTATGCAGTAATTTCCAGGGGAGTAAAGTTAGTCTTTGAATCTCAAATTGACTTAGCGCTGATCTTTTTTGAGGACATAAATAAAGATACCCTTGATTCAGCCCTAAGGTTGGATCCCCAGCTGATAAATGCCGGATGGTAGGGAAAGGGAGAGTAAAGAGAGCCCTAACTGAGGTAGACTTCATTTTACATCCTCAGATTGAGGGATGTAACTGTGTTGAAGGGAAAGGCAAAAATGACACTTTTTTCCCATTTCCCAGAGTGGTTACCCAAAACTTCCATCACTCTGCTCAAGCTTCTCATTCCAGCCCCAACTCTTTCATCAAATAACTCCCACCTTAATGTTACAGAGCCAACACCATCAACTTCCTGCCCCTCCTTACTTTCCCATCCTTTATTGGTTCTCAACCATCAGCGTTAGTCACCTCAGAAACTTTTTTTTTTTTAAATACTGATGGCCTGGGCCCTAGTCCCGGTTTATTCAATTGGTCTTGGGTGGAGCAACAGCATTTTTTTTTTTTTTAACTTCTCAGGTTATTCTAACATGCATACAAGGTTGAGTTCCACTAGTGCTCCTGAAGCTATCAATCAGCCACCCTTATCCATGAATTGTCCACTTCGAGTTCCACGGTGGACCACTTCTATGCCTAAGTCTCCCATCTTTAAAGAAAACATTCTTGCGGCCCACATTCTCGCCCCTTAACTCTCTCACAATCTTACTATGATGCTTCTTTAAAGGGTAATCTACACCTATCGCTTCCGCCAGCTATATTCTATTCCTCTTTTTACTCTTAACAGCCAGTACTATGAGAGGCTTTTGTGCCCGTCATTCTCTCTGCTTGTCTCATGTTTCTCTGACCAGCTACTGCTCACTGGCCTTTTAACACAAGAGTGGCCAAAAGGTCACCTTGGAAAAGGTTTCCCCAAGTCGTTCCACACAAGCAGGGGCCCCTCTTCTATGCTCAAAGAGGACCCTGTGCCTTTTTTTTTTTTTAGATTATAATTTTACTTTATTACCACTGCGGATTCTCTCAAAGTCTCCCATGTAACACAGCACTTCAGAAAGCTGAAACGGTTTCATTTGCTTCTGACTTCCTGGGGTCTAAAGCACCAGAAAGCACTCAGTGAAAAGTCTGAGGAATGAATGGAAAGCGAGACTAGGAAACGGAGGTCGGGGGCGGGGAAATGCGAGGGGAGAGGGCGTGTGTGTGGGAAGGGGCGGGGGCTAAGAGGGGCGGCGCTGAGAATCCTGCGCCAGAACTGGGGAGGGGGCAAGGACACGTTAAGTCGCCTAGGGCAGCAAAGCAGCTCCTCGACGGGACACACCGCCTTACCAACCAAAGTGGGGAGGCGGCTTCTTACCTGCCTCGGGCCTCACCACCCCAACCAGCCTTCAGGCACCTCAGTATTGGCCGGAAAGCGAGAGCTACAGTCGTAAACTCAGAGTTTTCTACCCCAACCTTGCGACATTCCTCTCTAGTAGAGTGAGAATCTGAGGCAGCGTTCCGAGCTCTGCCGTAAGGTGAGGAAGAAAAGTTTGGGCGGGGCCGCCTGGGGCGGACGAATGGGGCGTGCCCGCGCAAGCGCCAGCCGTTCTCTCCGGCGGCGTCACGTGCGGGGGCAGGGCCGGCAGGCTGGCCGGCTCCGGCAGGCGGTAGGGGGCGTGGGAGGTAAGTGCGCGCGCGCCTGCTCGTCTGCAGCCGAGGAGTCGCTCGGGGCGGGGCCGCGTGCGCGGGGTCGGGGGCGCGCGGGCCTGAGCGGACGAGGGACGCGGCGGCGGTTGGCGGTGGCTGCTGAGGGTACCGCAAGGACTGTGAGAGGCGGCGGAGGAGGCACCCGCGGCACCGGCAGAGGCGGCGGCAGCGGCTGAGGCGACGGTCCAACGCGTGCTCTCTGGGCGGGGTGCGGCGGGGGATGTGCCCTCGCGGGCCGGGCGGAGTCTCTCTGACAGGGCGGGGGATGCGCGGCGGCCGCTCTCCCGGACCCTGAGGCAGCTGGGCCCACCCTCCTGGAACCGTTTGACTCTTGGTGGCCTCAGCCTCTGCGGTCTCCGGCGCCCTGACCCTGGGGCCGCGGGTAGGAGGTGGCGTTTCCCGAAGAGGAGGGGGCTGCAGTGGCCACCGCGGCGGAGCCCGAGGTAAGACCCGCCCAAGCGCCCAGAGGCCCTGCCGCCCGGCCCGGCCCACGTCTCGGTCTCGCTCTTTGGCTCCTTTGGGGCAGCCCCGCCCCAGCGGAGACGCCCCGTGAGCGGGTCTGCCTAGGAGCCTCCCAGACACCAGATCGCTGCGCTGGGTCCCCGGTAGACCCCACCCATCGTATCTTCCATTGGCCAGACACCACTCCGGCCCGCCAGCTCCCGGACGGTTCTGTCACGGCCCCCCATCCCCAGCACAGCCCGTTAGAACCCCCTTCGGACTCTCTTAGGACTCCTCGTGGAGCCTCCAGACTCCGTTACGGCCTCCCGTAAGCTGACCCGGTCACAGTTCCTCTGACACCCAAGCGCGGCCGCCCCCTAACCCAGAGCGACCTTGCAGCCCACCTCCTGCCTGCGGACCCCTCCCAGCTCGCTTCCCGTCAACCGTACCCTCCTCGGCTTGCGGATAGTCTGTTCTTGATGCTCTCTCCTCCCAGTGGATCTGGTGTCAGCCCCTCTGTAGACACCATCAGACAGCAGCCTCTCCCCCAGTCCTCTCAGGCAGACGTTGTTATCGTTCTCTTTTCTTTGGTTGGAAGAGTTTTGCCTTTAAATCCTGGAGGGGTGTTTGCTTAACCTAGTGTACTCCCTACCCCCCCCCCCCCCCCCCAGTGGGACCTAAGGGGACTAACTGACACCCAAAGGAGGAAGGGGACAGGGAAGAGTGCGGGCCCAGGGCAGGGGTGTGTGTGCTAGTATAAGGTCATACAGCCTGCTTCTCATCTTGTCTCTTCTGTAGAACGTGTGAGGTAGTCCAGTCTGACATTTAGGGACCTCTATAAGAATTAAATCACATTACATTAAGGGATGTGACGGTGTCTCCATGTAGTGTCATTTGCTTCCCTTTCTGGAAGATTTTTACACATTTTTTTGTTTTGTTTTTGAGTGACACAAGGCGATTGTTTTTTGTTTTTTTTTTTTAACGTGTTTTTTGAATTTTCCGGAAAAATAAGACTTGTGGCTTTCCTTAATCCCTGAAGATTTTAATGTCAATTTAGTAATAAATTTCTGCTACCTGGTGCTGCTCCTTTTCCAAGGAGGAAGTACAGTTATCATGCAGTGTTGACTGATGTTATTACCAACAGCCTTCTCAGCAGTAGTGAAATAGTGAATAAAATCTTGTTTGTGGAAGTTGAACTCCTGAGTTGTCAAGAAGGAAACGTAATGATGCACTAAGTGATCAGTACCTAGGGATGAAGTATATAGTGAGGTTTTTGTAGTTAGTACTTTAAAATTTTTTCTTTTGTGTGTGTGAAACTGAAGCGGGAGAAAATCATATTAAAATTACAGGTAATAACTAGACATAGTATACAAGTCAAAAGGTTCTAAAGAGTATGCAGCAAAACGTTTCTCTTCCCCCTTTATCTTGCAACCACCTGTTTTTACTTTTTAGAGGCAACTACTATTTCCATCTTTATATGGGTCCTTCCTGTGATTTTTAAATTTATATTCTCAAATATATTCTTAAAATGCACCACAAATGCTTGCAATACTATACACTCTATACCTCCCCTCACTGCCCCTCACTTGATAGTAGAGCCTAGAGCTCATTCAATTAGAGTACATATGGACATGCCACATTCATGGGCTGTATAGTATTCTCTTTTTATGATCTTGACATTATTTTAGTCTTTGCTTTTACAAACGGTCTCATTTGCTTTTCTTTTAGTGTATCAGCTGTTACATGTATGTTGTAAATAATTATCAGGATTTAAAAAAATTTCCTGATGATTCTTTTGTATTGAACCTACAAAAAAGGATATAACTAAAGTTATCATTGAACCTCCGAGCTTTCACAGAGTGATTCATTAGCTTTGATGGTGATTACAATATTTATCAAATAAGTTATTGAAGGATATAAAGTCGGGGACTGAAATGATCAGATTTGCATTTTTAAAAGGTCACTGGCTGCAGTGAGGAGGGTGGATTAAAGGGTAGTCTAAGGCTAAGGGCAGGAATATTAGGCAAATGATGATAGGGAGTCTGGATTTGGGTATTGGGAGTAGAGAGGACTTGGTGATTTCATTGGATTTGGAATTAGGGAGAAGGTTCATAGAAGATTTAGGTTTCTAGCTTGTGCCTTTCACTGAAGTGGGAATTGATAGAAGGGAGGAATGGGGTTTTTATTTTTGTCAAAAAAGAATTTGTGACAGGTTGGATCTGGATGATTATATTTCTGTCAGATACTGACGGCCAGGAGGCAGCTGGCTTTGTGTCTTAAGCTCATTATCAAATTCTGGATTGATAGTAATAGATTTGGGGGCAAAAGGTATAAATGAGAGGAGAAAAGATTATAGGACAGAAATCCAACATTTACATTACAGATAGAAGTTGAATGTCTAAAGCTAGTAAAGTAAGTGATTAATTTTTTTTAAGTTTGTTTATTTTGAGAGAGAGAGCCCACAAGCAAGGGAGTGGCAGAGAGAGAGAGAGAGGGTGACATAGAATCTGAAGCAGGCTTCAGGCTCTGAACTGTTAGCATAGAGCCAGATGCTGGACCCGGCTTGAACTCACGAACTGTGTGAGATCGTGACCTGAGCCAAAGTCAGATGCTCAACTGACTTGAGCCACCCAGCTGCCCCAAGTGATTAAGTTCTTTAAAAAATCTTATTATGGTTTACATATCAATAGTGAGGTTCACGGTCTAATGTGATTTAATAGTTTTTTCCCTTAGTTAACAATAATGCCTTAGTTTATGAGGGAAATGGGAGTAAAATTAGATTTTTTTAAAAAGTAAAACCTCAGTAGAAATTAGTACTATAAACCCATCCTTTCTAATCATTTGAATTTTACTATTGTAGATGTTTGTTCAGTCTTCTTTGTTTGTAGAGAAGTGTAGGATATTTGAAAATATGGTTTACCAAGAATAGTGTTTCCTAGTTTGCATGATTTTTTAGTTGTATTAACTTAATTTAAAATAAATATTAGTCAAAAAATTTTGGTTCATGTTTAAAAAATTTTTTTTTAATGTTTGTTTATTTTTGAGACAGAGAGACAGAGCATGAATGGGGGAGGGTTAGAGAAAGGGAGACAAAGAATCTGAAGCAGGCTCCAGGCTCCAAGAGGTCAGCACAGAGCCCGATGCGGGGCTTGAACTCATGGACTGTGAGATCATGACCTGAGCCGAAGTCGGATGCTTAACCGACTGAGCCACCCAGGCACCCCTGGTGGTTCATGTTTTAAAATCTAACATTGACTTTTTTTTTTAAATGTTTGTTTATTTTTGAGAGAGACAGTGACAGTGTGAGTGGGAGAGGGTTAGAGAGAAAGGGAGACACAGAATGCCAAGCAGGCTCCAGGCTCTGAACTGTCAGCACAGAGCCCGACATAGGACTAAACCCATGAACTGTGGGATCTCACATGAACTGTGAGATCATGACCTGAGCTGAAGTCAGACACTCAACCAACTGAGCCACCTAGGTGCTCCCCGACTCTATGTATTTCTAAGTTTAGAGCTGCTGTATAGATCTCTAACTTTTCCTTATGAATCACTGCTAATGGATATCTCCTCTTGGATTCACATTTCACAAGCACTTTAAATGTGTGCAAAATAAAAACTCTTCTCTGCTTCTCTTTCTTCCAAAAAGGCGAGGGGAGAGGGAGACAAACTGCAACAAAAATTTTTGTTTTTGATTTCCTATCTTGGTGAATGGCACCACTCTCCTTGAGAAGTCTTCAGGAACCTGTGAATCATTGTCCACTCTGTACCTTACTACCAACGTCACTAAGTGCTCCACATTCTCCCTCATGATAATTTCATATTTATTGTTGTTTTTGTTGTTTCTATTTTATTTTAACCAGAAATGTCTCTGGTGCTCCTGTAATGTGTTCTAAGGAGTCTTGTTGCTTTCTCTTTTCTGCCTCTTGTTTTGTCTTACCCTCCAATTCATTCTCTGCACTGCTGCCAGATTAGGTGTTCTAAAATGCTCTTTTAGTTAGAGTCTTTCATTTGCAAAGAGACTCAAGTTACAGTAAGTAGTGGAGTGCTTTTTAAAAGGAAACATGCAGAAAGGGAACCTAGGAGAAGTTAAACACCTTGGTCTCAAGAAGAACAGGAGTTTAATAAATAAAACTAAAAGCAGAAAAATACATATTTCACTCCTAGTGCTCTGTGGTTAATGTGTCTTAGATACTTTTACGATTTCTCTTTTTTTCTCCCTACTCCAGTTTTTCCTCTCACAGCTTCCCTTTATTCCCAATTTATGCCTCCTTATAACTACTGTGTTACTCCTGTGCCAACATTTTGCCTCCTGGATGCTGGCATTTTAACTTGAGCTGTTTGTTAACTTCTTCCTTTTCCCTAGGATTTTCTGGTTTGAATTTCTAAGAAACCATCTCTTGGGCTCAGCTCTTTTTCTCATGGGCTACTAGTAAGCCTGTGTACTTGGGACATGTGATCACTCCTGGCCATTTAGTGTTGGCCATGTGTTTATTTGTGCATGTGGGTGTGGGGCAGGATCATAATGGTGAAAAGCACAGGGCAGTGTGTGGGCTAATTTCTCACAAAATGGGATTGCAAGCATGGCAGACACTGTAGTTGACATTTGTAGTACAAATACAAATCTGATCATGTCCTTTCCTATTGAAAGATCTTCAGTGTCTTCTCATTGCTTTCAGGATAAAGCTTAATTGTAGCATGGCATGTATGTGAGATTCTTTATGACCTATTACTTTTCTAGGCTTTCCTCCCATGCTGTCTTCCTTAAATTCTTTGATCCACCCTTATTGAACTTAGGCTTCCGCCCAGATAAGGTGCTTTTTTCTCTTGTCTTTGCATCTCTCTTCCTTTCCTGTCTTTCCCTTCACCCATTCTTTGCTTGGCTAATTCCTATCTGACCTTCAGGATTTGTTTCAGGTATATCTTCAGGAAGATTTCTTTTACTTCTTCTAGATTGAGTTAGATGCCACTCCTGTGTGCTCCTACTTAGTGCTTATGTCTATCATAGCTCTCAAATGAAATTCCTAATTACTTGTGTATTTAACTTCTTTTTTATCCCTACTATATAGGAAGGAAGACTTAGATTGGGGATTTAAAAAAAATATGTATATGTGTGTGTGTGTGTATAATGTTTTTTTAATAAATTTTAAAGTATACAAAAAAGTACACAGATCCTAAGTGAATTTTCACTAAGTAAACACACCAGTGTAACCAACACCCATGGTAAAATGCAGAATATTTCTACAACTCCGTAAGCTACCTCATGCCCTTTTCTAGTTACTAATCCAGTTCAAAGAGGATTTAATTTTAAATGGGAAAACTCTTTTAATGTTTTTTCTACATATTTTGTGTGTATCTTTAGACATACGAGAGATAGGTATCGGGATTGTGATCCTGTAGAACGAATATAATTTGTTATATTACAGAAATGTAATTTTCGCATACTTAACATGCAACAGACAAATTTGACATCACATTCTACTAATATTCTAATATTCTAATATTCAGTGGTGGGATGTTTATATTTAAGTAGATTTTCTTGTTTATAAGTTTAATATTTCAGAGTGGTAGAAAATAATATGATAGATCAAAGAATATTTGTTGAAAATAGCCTATTAATTTTGAATGGTGAACTTGCTGAAGATGTGTATAGTAAACATGTAAAGCACTTTCCAAATGGCGTTTGGCCTCTGAGTTTTAATGTGAATTATGTTGCTAGCATATTTTGGCAGTGGGGTCATCCAGCGGGCAACCAGAGTGTAATTTTACATGTACAGTGAGGAAAGTACTAGCTGTCCTATGTCATAGACAGCTGGCTTGCTAAGAATTTTTTTTTTTTTTTTTTTTACAACCAGCAATCATTTTAGAGTGTATTTTTTCTTTTTCTCAGTTTTGATTTTTCTTTGACATTATGTAGCTCTTTGAATATGAAGGTATTCTTTTAAACATACTTTTTCCTTAGATGGGCTTTTCTGTCTGTAAATATTAATTTAAGTCCATTAAGGCCAATCAAGTAGAAAGAATATGGATTTTCAAACCTGGATTTCCAACAACCTCAATTCAGTTTCCAGCCTCATCATTTATAAGCTGTCATTTATAGGCAAGTCACTTAACATTTCTGAGCTTTAGGAATGTGCATCTCTCAAATTGGAAATACTTACCTGACATAAGATTATCATTTAGAGTTAAAAAACTTTGTGTAAAGCACTAGGCACATAGTTGATATTCAACAAATTTTCCTTTTCTCCTGCAAATATGTCTATTTCTTGTTATATTTAAATATGAGGTCAGGAATTTAAAGAATTCATTGTGTGGCATTTAGAATAAATGGCTAATCAGGGGCGCCTGGGTGGCGCAGTCGGTTAAGCGTCCGACTTCAGCCAGGTCACGATCTCGCGGTCCTGAGTTCGAGCCCCGCGTCGGGCTCTGGGCTGATGGCTCGGAGCCTGGAGCCTGTTTCCGATTCTGTGTCTCCCTCTCTCTCTGTCCCTCCCCCGTTCATGCTCTGTCTCTCTCTGTCCCAAAAATAAATGTTGAAAAAAAAAATTTTTTTTTTAAAAAGAATAAATGGCTCATCAAAGTTTGTTGCTAATAGAAGTAAATCGTAGAAAGTCGGCTAGCTGTCTTTCAACTGTGATAATATTTTTGAATTCAAGAAGTTTCAAAGAAATGCTTTTCTTGATTTCTTACTATATAAGTTTAATGGATGTTAGAATGTATTTTGATTCAATGTATTATGATACTTCAATTGAGGTATCATAAGACAATGTTCTGTTTGCCAGTGACAAACATTCCTTAAATCATTGACAGATTGTAGTACTATTGCTATTTGTAATGTGTAAGTATTTGTTTGAAATCTGTTTACTTATATTGATTAGATGATAGTGGGTTGAGTAATCTCTGGATTTTTTTTCTTTAAAAAAATTTTTTTTAATGTTTATTTTTGAGAGAGAGAGAGAGAGAGCGCACGCGCGCGCATGCACGCGCATGCACGTTACTTGGGAAGGGGCAGAGAGAGACGGAGACACAGAATCTGAAGCAGGCTCCAGGCTCTGAGCTGTCAGCACAGAGCCTTTGGGAGGCTTGAGCTCATATCACGATCTGAGCCGAAGTTGGATGCTTAACAAGACTGAGCCACCCAGGTGCCCCTTTTTCTTTTTAAATATAAAGAAGAAAGTTCTTCAGATGACTGTGTGGATAT
Source organism: Acinonyx jubatus (assembly GCF_027475565.1). Lineage (NCBI taxonomy): Eukaryota > Metazoa > Chordata > Mammalia > Carnivora > Felidae > Acinonyx > Acinonyx jubatus. Next base: position 33,071,021 of record NC_069386.1, read on the forward strand.
GTGTTTATAAATGATTTTTAGATCGTATTTTTTCCTTACTTTCTTTTGAAACTCTACCTTCTTTTGGTTCTCTTCCAGCCTCTCCCCTACTTTTTTTTTAATAATAAAAAAACTTAGAGAATAATGAAAAAATTGAATGATTAGGACAAAGAACATTGATATGTCTGCCACCTAGATTCAGGTTATCAACGGCCCATCCGTATTTGCTTTATTGTTCTTTATACATATGGACATGTGTATACTTTCACTGAGCCTTTTGAAAGCTGTGACTATTATGATGTTTATCTCAAAATACTTCAGCATATATCTCCTAAGAAAATAAATATTCTTGGGGTGCCTGGCTGGCTCAGTTGGAAGAGCATGTTACTCTTGATCTTTGGTTTGAGAGCCCCATGTTGGGTGTAGAGATTATTTAGATAAAACTTAAAAAAAAAAAAAAAGATATTCTCTACATCACCACAGTGCCATTACCAACACCTAGAAAAATAAGTCATTTCCTAATAGCATTTAATATTCAGTCTATATTTAAAATTTTCCCATTTGTCCCATAAAATGATTTTTTCAAACCAGAATTCAGTCAAGATTTTTGTATTGCATTTGATTATCTTTTTAGTTTCTTTTAATCTAGAAAATTTCCTTCCTCCACTCCTGTTTCTCTCATGATATTGACATTTCTTTGAGAAGACGAGATCATTCTTGTGGAATGGCCTGTTTTCTAGAGTTACCTGATTGTTTCTTTGTGCTTTTGTTTAACTTATTCCTTTGTTCACTGTGTATTTTGTAAATTGGAAGTTATATTTTAAAGGCTTGAGTTAGATGCATATTAAAGAAGTTTTGGCAAGAATACTTCATAGGTGATGTTATATTTCATGTTGCATATTACGGGAGGTACATAATGTCACTATTAGTAATCTAAGTTTTATGAAGTTTAAAGTTGGTGTTTGCTGACTCTCCATTGTAGAAGTGTATTTTTCCTGCTGTGATCAAATACAATAATTTGTGGGGGTGATACTTTGGTACCATAAAAAATTACATTATTCAGTGTGCCTTACCTCATAATTTTAGCATCCTTTGTTGAACCTTAGGCAATTCAGTTATTTAATTGAAACTTGAAAATTAGTGATTTTTCTAATTCTATTATTGTTTTTACACTTACTAGCTATCATTCTTCAGTTAACAAGAGCTTTATAACCTTCCAGCAACTGGGAATGAACTATAGTTCTTCCTAAAGGGCAGAGTAAATAAATGCTTAATTCTTTCTCATCTAATTTTCAGAGTGAGGAGTTGGTCTATGAGTTATTACAATGGTAACAAATGAATGTTGTTATGATCTCTTGGATTTTACTTTGTTGAATTACAATAAGTTACAGATATTGTTCTTTTTGGTGCTCAAATGGTCTCAAATAAGGGCATTGGGAGCCCCTCCAAGCGTAGCCCTCAGTTCTTTTTGCATAAATGCATTATTAGTCATTGAATGAGTCCTTACTTTTGAGTATTAGATACCTTGGCTCACCATGGGACTTTTCCTGCTTTAGATTTCAATTAGCAGTTTCTTTTCAGGAGCTCTGTCTCCTTATAATGGAGGATGATATTTAGAAACCAATATCTGGATGCTAAATATGCTCATTTTTATGGGGCTGTCACTACTTCTAGGCCTTGCCTTGTCTGGAGGGGAAAAGAAGCATGAGGTCATATTGATAATTCTAATTCAAATTTAACGCTGTGGGTATTTCTTTCCTTTTTTTTTTTTTTTTTTTTTTTTTTAGTTTAATCTCTTTTACATTGAAAACCTTAGTTTTTCTTAACCTTTATGTATATGTATATATTTAAAGTACACCTTAAATAGTTTCAAGATAAATAAACCTACTCAGTGAAGCTTAAGATTTTTTTTACATTTCATTTTGTCCTTAGAATGTATCCCAATAAGGATATACTTATTGTTAGTACTATATTTAAAAGTCACTTGAAATCATTATTTTCTCAGTGTGATTGTTACCAATTTGATAGGTATGTAGTTAGATCCATTTGTTTTTCATTTTAGGGTTTGCTCCCCCCCCTTTTTTTGTTTTGTTTGTTTAATATTACTCTTTGAATATATGAAACACTTACATAGTTCAAAGGAGAAATCAAATGAAAAGGCATATATAGAAGTCTCATTTTTATCCCTGTCTCTTCTATTCTGTTTCCTCCTTGCTCCTGTAAAGGTAACATTTTTGTGAGTTTTTGATCAGTCATTCCAGTATTTTTTCTCTTTGAAAAGTAAGATGTATGTGTGTATTCTCCCTTCATATGCCAAAGGGGTGTGTGTGTGTGTGTGTGTGTGTGTATGTATGTGTATGTGCATGTGCATGTGTGCGTGAGCAATATCTATATATACTGTTCTGTGCTTTTTTTTTCTCCACTTAGTATATTCTGGAGAGTACTTCATATTGGTACATTCGGATCTTTCTCATGGAGGCATAATATTCTGTGCTGATATACCATAGTTTTAATGAATCTGGATCTGATGGATATTTGTGTTTAATTTTTTGGACTATAAGTAATACATATGGAATAAATTAATTAAAAAAAAAGTGTCTTCCCCAAGTAATTGAGAAGGAGTTGATTTGTTCCAGAGATCTATAGTTTGAGTGGGCTTTGTTGTGTTTTGTTGTTGTTGTTGTGAAGAGAATTTCATGGTATGTTTTGGGACATAGTATACTTTCTTCCCCTTGTATATTAGGTCATTGGTGTTAATGTTAATCTGCTTTTATTGTTGTATGATACGAGGGTCAGACAATAGATGATTCACTTGCTTTTTCTTCCTCTGCTTCTTGGTTTCTTTTAAAGCATTGGAACTAAAAACCTGATGTCATGGGTGTTTTCATGTAAGGATAACTCAAGTTTGTCTTCACTTTTTTTCTACAACTTCCCCCTCCCTCACTTTAGCCTTTCTTCTCTTCTGCCTTAAATCTCTCAGATTTTGGGATTCCAAGCATTTTGTGACAGTTGCTTATAGTCTGATGTATAATAAGATGTATATTATGAGTATAAATAAAAAGTAAGAGATCAAGAATACCAAAGGGAGAGGGAAGGGCATCTGTTAGGATAGAAGGAATTCAAGCTCTGGGGCTTGTGAAATAGAAATTGGAAGTTAGGGAACCTAGCCATTCAGATCTAAATTGTCTTTTACTCCAGTGCTTGAAAGTAATGTTTCGTTTATTGTTTTTTTTTTAAATGGAAGTATAGTTAATATGCAATGTTGTATTAGTTACAGCTGTACAGCGTAGGTGATCACTATTCTATGCAATTACCCATTAGGCAGTGTTCACCATGCTAAGTGTGTTTATCATCTGAATTTGTTTCATTTACTGAACAAAATTTTTCAGTATCTACCATAAGCAACTTCGGGGAAATACTAAAAATTATATAATTTAGTAGCCTTTTTTTTTTTTTGAATGAGCACTAGGTACCAGACTTACATAGGTTGCTTTATTGTTTTTTTTAATTCTTTAAATGTGTTATTTATTTTTGAGAGAGAGAGAGACAGAAAGTGAGCAGGGGGAGGGGCAGAGAGAGAGGGAGGTACAGATTTGGAAGCAGGCTCAAGGCTCTGAACTGTCAGCACAGAGCTCCGTGTGGGGCTGAAACTCAGCAGCGGTGAGATCATGACCCGAGCTGAAGTCAGATGCTTAACCGACTGAGCCACCCAGATACCCTGTGCCCCATAGGTTGCTTTATTGTGTTAAATTACTATAGCAATGGTATGCAGTTTACTTTTCCTTTTATTCATATATATAGGAGAGTGAATAAAACTTGCAATTTGAAGAAAATTTTGAAGTAAATATTTGTGTTGTCATCACCCAGGCCAACAAATCAGGATTGCCTCTCCCTTCCCTTTAAAAAAAAATTTTTTTTTTAATGTTTTATTTATTTTTGAGACAGAGAGAGACAGAGTGTGAGCAGGGGAGGGGCAGAGAGAGAGCGAGACACAGAATCCAAAGCAGGCTCCAGACTCTGAGCTGTCAGCACAGAGCCTGATGCAGGGCTCGAACTCATGGACTGTGAGATCATGACCTGAGCTGAGATCAGGAGTTGAACGTTTGACTGAGCCACCCAAGTGCCCCTATTCATTCTATTTTTGATGGACATTTGAGTTGATTTCATTTTCTTGCTGTTATACAAATAATTTGGTGGTAAGTGCTCTTCTACCTGTTTCATATTTTCAAGTGTATAAATGTTTCTCTAGAATTTATAGGAATGGAACTGCTAAGTTGTGAGGTATGCACATGTTCAACTTTGATAATGGCAACGTGTTTTTCAGAATTATTTTAATTTATACTTCCTCCAACACAGTATATAAGTTCCCATTGCTCTGTTGTTGTTTTTTTTTAAAGATTTTATTTTTAAGTAATCTCTATACCCAGTGTGGGGCTTGACCCATAGCCCCAAGATCAAGAATTGCATGCTCCACTGACTAAGCCAGCAAGTTGCCCCTCCATTGCTCTACATTTTTAACACTTGGTATTGTCAGACTCTTAATTTTTGCCAGTGTGAAGGGTGTGATGGTATGCCATAATTTTAATTTGCATTTCCATGATGGCTCATTAAGTTGAACATCGTTTCATAGATTTGAGTTTTCTTTCTCTCTCTTCTCTTTTTCTTTTTAAAGTTTATTTTGAGGGTGGGGAGGGACAGAGAGAGAGGGAGAGAGAATCCCAAGCAGAATCTGTGCTGTCAGCATGGAGCCCCACATGGGGCTCAAATCCACGAACCGTGAGATCATGCCCTGAGCCAAAATCACGAGCCAGATGCTTAACTGACTGGGCCACCCAGACACCCCCATTTGAGTTTTCTTCATATGATGTGCCTGTTCAAATTGTTTGCCCAGTTTTTTTCTGCTTTTCTTACTGATTTTTAGGAATTCTGTATGTGTTTTGGAGACTGGTCCTTCAGTTATACCTGTTACAAGTTATGTTTTTGGCTTGTTGGTGCTTGTTGATCAACAGAATTTCTCAGTGTTAACATAGTCGAATTTATCAACTTTGGCTAGTACTTATTGAATCTTTTTAAAGAAACCCTTTTCTAGGCTATGTTAAAGATGTTCTCGAATATGATCTACTAAGAGCTTTCAAGTTTTAACCTTTCACAGATTTGCTCTTTATTTGGGATAGACTTCATGTATAATGGGAGGTCCCATCCCAAATGGATACTTCCCATTCTTTCCCATCCCAAATGGATACTTGATTGTCCTAGCACTGATTTTGAACATTTCATCTTTTCTATACTGATCTCAATGCCACATCTGACCTATATCAAGTATCCATATTTGTGTAGGTCTGTTTCTGGCCTTGTTCCTCTGTTCTATTGGTCTGTTCCTGTACTTGTAACATACTCTTTTTTTTTTTTCAAATTGAAATGCTTTTATTAGAATACTAATAATTGAAGATAGAAGAAAACCATACACACGGAAAAAGGAAAATACTCAGAAATGCTATTTATAGATTAGGCAAATTACAGAAAATTTCTTCAGTGTATGCAAAACGTAAACATTTTCCCTGGGATTCCTCACAGATGGCACAGTCCACAAAGACTTATTTGGAAAAAGAATCTATCAAGTAGTCTACAGTATAGCCTCTAAAATGTTTCTTAACTTCCTACATTAAACTTAAAGTTCCTAGCACACCCAAAATTTTCTATGCAAAAAACTAAATAGCTCCCAATCATGTTGCATACTCTTTTTTTTTTTTTTTGTAATTTAACTTTATTTTTTATTTTTTAAAATTTACATCCAAATTAGTATATAGTGAAGCAATGCTTTCAGGAGTAGATTCCTTAATGCCCCTTACCCATTTAGCCCAACCCCCCTCCCACAGCCCCTCCAGCAACCCTCAGTTTGTTCTCCATATTTATGAGTCTCTTTTGTTTTGTCCCCCTCCCTGTTTTTATATTATTTTTGTTTCCCTTCCCTTGTGTTCAGCTGTTTTGTCTCTTAAAGTCCTCATATGAGTGAAGTCATACGATGTTTGTCTTTCTCTGACTGCCTAATTTCACTTAGCATAATACCCTCTAGTTCCATCCACATAGTTGCAAATGGCAAGATTTCATTCTTTTTGATTGCCGAGTAATACTCCATTGTATATATATACCACATTTTCTTTCTCCATTCATCCATTGATGGACATTTGGGCTCTTTCCATACTTTGGATATTGTTGATAGTGCTGCTATAAACATTGGGGTGCACATGCCCCTTAGAAACAGCACACCTGTATCCCTTGGATAAATGCCTAGTAGTGCAATTGCTGAGTTGTTGGGTAGTTCTATTTTTAATTTTTTGAGGAACCTCCATACTGTTTCCCAGAGTGGCTGCACTGGTTTGCATTCCCACCAGCAGTGCAAAAGAGATCCTCTTTCTCCGCATCCTCGCCAACATCTGTTGTTGCCTGATGTGTTAATGTTAGCCATTCTGACGGGTGTGAGGTGGTATCTCATTGTGGTTTTGATTTGTATTTCCCTGGTGATGAGTGATGTTGAGCATTTTTTCATGTGTCAGTTGGCCATCTGGATGTCTTCTTTGGAGAAGTGTCTATGCCTGCCTTTTGCCCATTTCTTCACTGGATTATTTGTTTTTTGGGTGTTGAGTTTGATAAGTTCTTTATAGATGTTGGTTACTAACTCTTTATCTGATATGTCGTTTGCAAATATCTTCTCCCATTCTGTCGGTTGCCTTTTAGTTTTGCTGATTGTTTCCTTCACTGTGCAGAAGCTTTTTATGTTGATAAGGTCCCAGTAGTTCATTTTTGCTTTTGTTTCCCTTGCCTCTGGAGACGTGTTGAGTAAGAAGTTGTTGCGGCCAAGGTCAAAGAGGTTTTTGCCTGCTTTCACCTTGAGGATTTTGATGGCTTCCTGTCTAATGTTTAGGCCTTTGATCCATTTTGAGTTTATTTTTGTGTATGGTGTAAGAAAGTGGTCCAGGTTCATTCTTCTGCGTGTCACTGTCCAGTTTTCCCAGCACCACTTGCTGAAGAGACTGTCTTTATTCCATTGGATATTCTTTCCTGCTTTGTCAAAGGTTAGTTGGCCATATGTTTGTGGGTCCATCTCTGGGTTCTTTATTCTGTTCCATTGATCTGCATGTCTGTTTTTGTACCACAGTTTTGTTTTGTATTTCTAAACTGTTTCTTGGTTCTATTCCTTGTTGGTAATGCCTTTTATTATTTTCTTCTTGGTTTCCTATTTTGCTTAGGATCACCAGTATAATGTTGATAGAAGTAGATAATGGCCATCCTTATTTTGTTCCTGATATCAGAGGAGAAATGTTTAGGCTTTCCCTGTTAAGTATGCTGAAGGTTTTTGTAGGTACCTTGTATCAAATTAAGGAAGTTTTCTTCAATTTCTAGTTTACAAAGACTCCTTTTGAGACATGAATAAATATTGAATTTTTATGGATTTCTTGAAGCATGGTTGATTATATTAACTGGCTGTCTGATATTAATATTGGATTTGTCTTTGCTTTCCTGGGATATGCCTAACTTGATTACAGCATATTATGATGCTGGTTTTTGTTTTGCCAGTATTTTGTAATTTTTGCATACCAGTTCAGGGGTAAGATTGGCTTAAGATTTCTCTTTCTAGTCTGGTCCTTACCAGGATTTTTGGTTTCAGAGTTATGCCAGCTTCATAAAAAGAATTGGGAAGAATTTATTTAAGATTCCTTGAGTATTTGGGAGAACTTGCTGGTAAAACTCTGGAGTTTTCTTTGTGGGAAGATTTTTTTTTTTTTTTTTTTTAGAGTCATTGTGCTTTGTTTTTTAATGGGACCATTTAAATTTTCTATGTCTTCGTGAGTAAGTTTTGCTGAGTTAAATATATTTCTAGGATATTTTTTCAATTTCATCTGTATTAAAAAAAAAAATCCTCTTACTGTTGTAATGTTTGTAGCATTGGTAGTTTTTGTCCCTGTTGTCATTTCTGATCCCTTTCCCTTTCTTTTACTCAGCATTCTTGCCAGAGGATTGGCAACTTATAGTTTTTACAGAGACCCAACTTCTGGCTTTGTTGGACCTTTCCAATATATATTTTCTTTTATTTCTCATTTCTATTATTTTTGCATACTTGTTGTAGGTTTATTTTGCTATTTTCCTATTTTCTTGAATAGACAATTCCCTATTTTTTTTGTTATACCTATTTAGGGTTATAAATTTCCCTGTCAAATATTGCTTTAGTTGCATCTCATAAGTATCTTGTTACAGTCTAGTTCAAAATATTTTCTATTTAGTTATTTGTCACATGGTTTATTTAGGACTGTGTTTTATTTTTTATTTTTTTATTAAAAATTTTTTTAATGTTTATTTATTTTTGAGAGAGAAGGAGACACAGAGTGTGAGTGGGAGAGAGGCAGAGAGAGAGAGACACAGAATACGCAGCAGGCTCCAGGCTCTGAGCTGTCAGCACAGAGCCGGATGCGGGGCTCGAACTCACAAACTGAGAGGTCATGACCTGAGCCGAAGTCAGATGCTCAATCGACTGAGCCACCCAGGTGCCCCAGGACTGTGTTTTAAAATTTACAACTCTTCTGAGGATTTCCTTTGTATGTTAATTATCTGTTGTGGCATAACAAGTTAAGCCCAGAGCGTAGTCGCTTATTACCGTTTACAGTTTTTGTGTGTCAGGAATTCAGGAGCAGTTCCGTTTGGCAGTTCTGCCTCAGTTCCTTTCCATGTGGATTTTTCCATGGAGCTTTTAAAATGTTGTTATAGTATGACCACTGGAATTCCTGAGGAAGAAAATGCTAGGTAGCAGCCATGTTACTGTTTTTGAATTAATCTCAGAAGTCACACAGCCTTACTTTGTTGCATTTTGTTGATGGAGACAGTTACAAAGGTCCATCCAAGTTCAATGGGGAAAGAACATAGGGAGTGTGAACATTACATTGTAGAAGGATATGTGGGATGGGATATACATTGGTGTGAAGGATACCATTTGTTACTCCTAGTCATCTTTTTATTACTGGCTTCTATTTGAAAAGAACATGATATTACAATGTCAGGACTCTTTTCTTTTCTGGATCTCCAATTTACTTGTCTATTAACTTTTTTTCTTAGGTGATCTTTTTAAAAATATTTTTTTTCTTTTATTATGGGTAATTTCTTCTTCACTGTTCCAGTTAGTTTCAACTGTGTTTTACAATTTTATAAGCTGTTTTCTCTATCTTCCAAGTCATTTTGTATAGTTCTTGTTCCTTTCAAATATTTTCAGGCATGTTTATTGCTTTCAGCATTAGTAAGCAGTTATTTTATGTTTTGTGTATGATCATTTACAATATCTGATATTTTAGTACATCTGTTTTTTTTTTTTGATGAGAATATTAACTTTGTTGTTTTTTTTAAATATAATTTGTTGACAAATTGGTTTCCATACAACACCCAGTGCTCATCCCAACAAGTGCTCTCCTCATTGCCCATCACCCACATTCCTCTCTCCCCCACCCTGTAGATCTGTTTCTAACCTTTGTTTGCTTGTTGTCGTTCATGGTGTTTTGCTTTCTTTGTGCTTGGTCTAAGTAATGCCCTTTCTTGGGACATTATTTGTGACATTTGCACAGGCATGTTCTAGATGCCTATAACCTGTTTTTTTGTTTGTTTGTTTGTTTTTTGGTCATACAAGTGATGTGAATTAGGGCCACAAATCTGTGTGTGTAGTCTAGTGGTGCCTTAGATGGTGGTGTGTCTTACGGTTACAACTCAAGGCAGACTGTGCTCTGTGCCACCTGGTTTTTGTAAGGTTGAAAGAAAGCTAAGAATGGTTTTTACATTTTAAATGATTGGCAAAAAAAGAATATTTTGTGACATGTGAAAATTATATGAAACTCAAAATTTCAGTGCCCATAAATAAAGTGTTATTGGAATGTAACATGCTCATTTGTTTCTGTATCGTTTGTGGCTGTTTTCAAGCTACAACAAAGGAGTTTGAGTGGTTGTAGCCTCCAAAGCCTCCAAAGCCTAAAGTACTTACATCTGGTCCTTTACTGAAGAAGTTATAACTTGACAGGAACTCTGCTTTCCCCTTTTCTGTTACAGTTCAGTGCCAAAGCAACTTTCTTTGCGGTTTTAAGGGGATGGGTTAGAATGGAACAGGTTTTCTTTGGTTGATTTAATGGGTTACAGTTGTATGGTATGGGTGTCCTATCAGACTTACTGCCTTGGGTGGGCCCTGGGCTACTATCTTTATGAGACTGTGATAATCAAAGTCCAAGTTTGGTTTTGATTAGCGGCTAACCTGGCTTCAGCACTCTGCTTTCTTCTCTGAATTCCTGCCCTTTCTTATGTTTTGACCTTATGGTTCCCTGCTATCTTGTCACTTTTTGATACTTTTAAGAATATGTGTTTTCTGTTTTATTTAGTTTTGAAAATCTCATTGCTTTGTTCCAAATAACTGGCCATATTATTGGAGATTGATGTTATTTTTTGTTTATTATTTGGCTTATTTTGAGAGAGATAGCGAATGGGAGAGGGGCAGAGAGAGGGTGACCGAATCTCAAGCAGGCTCTGCACTGTCAGCACAAAGCCCAATGGAGGGCTTGAACTCATGAATTGTGAGATCATGATCAGAGCCGAAATCAGGAATCAGATGCTTAACTGAATGAACCACCTAGATGCTTCAATATTATTTTTTGAATATGAAGAAATTAAGGCTCAGAGAGCTAGACTAGCTTGCTTCAAAATTATATTACTAGTAAGTAGCAGACAGAGACTTTGACTTTAGAAAGCTTATTTGTGATCTAGAGTGTGAACACTTAGGTTTGTACGTTCTTTTCCATGTTCCCAGTACGGTCTTAGGGATTTCAGCTGCTTGGGCCATGCAGGAGAAGTCTCAGTTATAGAGGACAAGAAAGGCATAAAATACTCAAAAGCTGTTTGTTGGGAGAAACTAACACCATATGTAGATACACAGAACTTAAAAATGTTGAAAAAGAAATGGAAAATTTTGTTGGCTGTACAAAAGGTGATAAAATTCAGCAAATATGCCACATTAACGTCTGTAAATCAAAGATGAAAGTACACCTTTTAATTGTGCACCTACTTTGTAAGAGTCATTGTGTTTTTTTGTGAATTTTTTTTTTTAACGTTTATTTACTTTTGAGACAGAGAGAGACAGAGGATGAACGGGGGAGGGTCAGAGAGAGAGAGGGAGACACGGAATCTGAAACAGGCTCCAGGCTCTGAGCTGTCAGCACAGAGCCCGACGGGGGGCTCGAACTCACGAGCCGTGAGATCATGACCTGAGCCGAAGTCAGACGCTTAACCGACTGAGCCACCCAGGTGCCCCGAGTCATTGTTTTTTTTTATGTCTAGTATCACATTTAACTTCATAGCAACCGTGAATTAGGTGATCATGGTGATTTCTTTTAACTGCATGCAAACTTTTAGGGAAGATGGCTTATTGTTTATCTAGGACTCTACAACTAGTAAGTGCTAAAAGTAGGATCTGAACCCCTGTGTGACTATAAAGCCCATATTTCCCCCATAAAATTATTTTGGAAAAAGTCTCTAAATGGTTAATGGAAATTTCATGAAATCTATGGTTAACATTTCTGTACTTGTGTGACAATCCCTTAGGCTTTCATTTAGAGGTTAGTCTTATTTTAGACAATTCAAATAAGTATTTGGTTTCTAAGGCCGCATGGATTAGAAGCAGCAGTGAGAACAGAGGGGCATTTGTAGGTTGTTAGGCTGAAAGCATGAAAAGCTTTTCTATAAACTAAAAGTAAGCCAATCTGTTGATACTGAGATAGGGACAGAGAACTTTGCTTATGTGTGTCAGTAGTTTTTATGAATATCACTATCATATAAAAATTGACATTTACTACAAGATTCCAGATTCTTAAGAAATGTGTGAATTATATTCAGTATACTCTGCTTTTAAAAGATATAAAGTTAGAAATATGTTGTGGAGGGGTGTCTGTGTGGCTTGGTCGGTTGAGCATCCAACTTTGTCTTAGGTTGTGATCTCACGGTTTGTGGGTTTGAGTACTGCATCAGGGTCTGTGCTGACAACTTAGAGCCTGGAGCCTGCTTCAGATTCTGTGTCTCCTTCTCCCTCTGTCCCTCCTGTGCTCGTGCTTTGTCTTTCTCTCAAAAATAACCATTAAAAAAAATATGTTGTGGAAATAATTTCATCCAGAGTATTTGAAAACAACTTCTAGTGCTTAATTAAAGAGCTGAAATTCCAGTGTTGGAGAAGTTGGATTTCTAGAATGACTTCTTTAAAAATTCAGAATAGCTGAGATTTTACTGATGTACTGGTAAATAATTTGTGACTCACTATAGATCTAATTGCCATGCAGTAAAATAATGATTAACTTGAACTTTTATTTTTACATAAAACTGTTAACTTACCATGAATACTTATTCCTTATAAGTTATTAATTTAGAATTGTTATCTCACAGCATAAAAAAAAAGAATCCCACTTAAGTCATTGGCACAATATGGTTTTTGACACATAGCGAATGAAGGCACCCTTTTAATAGGATCAAAACCTAAGAAAACTTTTAAGATTAAACTTTTTTTTTTAATGTTTATTATTTTTGAGAGAGAGAGAGAGAGAGATGGAGCAGGAGCAGGGGAAGGGCAGAGAGAGAGGGTGACACAGAATCTGAAGCAGGCTCCAGGCTCTGAGCTGTCAGCACAGAGCCCGACGCAGGGCTTGAACTCATGGACCATGAGATTATGACCTGAGCTGAAGTCGGAAGCTTAACCGACTGAACCACCCAGTTCCCCAAGATTAAACTTTTCTATAAATGATCTGGCAATATTGTGTTGATAAAAGTCAAGATCTTGAAGGAATAAAAATGATACATTTTTCCGTAATGTTTGACTTTTGAGGCAATAAGGCAATATTTGATGAGTGCGTATTTTGAAGTATTAACTTAGTTGTTTGCTGTACTACTGTTCTAATGAGAACAAAATTTTAGGCTTTATTCTTGAGCAAGTTGGTAAGGGATGCTCTTATCTGAACGTACTTGTATTTTTGGAATGCTGTTTCTTTGTAGAAATGTACCACATTGGTCAGAGAAGGGAGACTGGATAACTATGGATAAATGAGCACAGAGCTGTCAATGTAAGTAGAAAAATCAACTTGTAGCACATGTTTTGTTGATGGAAATCAATAAAGCTAGTCTCTTTGTAGATAATATTTGAAGAGCAGAGGTTTTCACTTTAATAAGCTTACATAGAGTTAAACATTTGAATTTTCCCAACTCAAGGAACAGTTGCAACACTCAGAGAAAATAGCCTACTGGTGTGGGCAAAAAGATAAATAATAGAAAGCACCATGTTATTGTTTTGTTCATGGACCAGAAGTGCTCTCATTGGTCAGTGATGCTTCTGAATGCCTTATGTCAGTAGTGCCAAGGCTGAGAAGTGTATGTGATGCAGATTGTAAAGGGCTGGGTGAGAGAGGGGAAAATGTGTCAGAGTGGCAAGTGACAAATATGTCAGGTTACATTTTTGAGTGTGTTGGAAAGGAGATGCCTGACTGTGGTAAATAAGAGTAGAAATCAGAAATTATCACAGTTGAAGGGATGGAAGAGAAAGGAAGTTGTGTATATTTCAAGCTCTGATGGAAAAAGAAAGCCATGCATATACTAGGCACAGAGGGATGGCATTGTATTTCTTAGGCAATGGCAGAAAACTAGAGTAAGTATCCTATAGAGTTCATTATAATACAGTGTCAAGTTTTAAGGTGTATTGGTAATTGTATATCAAAAACTGCTGTATAGTTGTACTGGTTTGCTAGGGCTGCCATAACAAAATCCCACAGACTGGGTGGCTTAAATAACAGAAATTTATTTTTTCACAGTTCTGGAGGCTGAAGGTCCAAGATCAAGGTGTTGACAGGTTTGGTTTCTCCCGAGGTCTCCTAAGCTTGCAGATGTCCACCTTTTCACTGTGTCCTTGCATGGCCTTTTTTTTTTTTTTTTTGGTGTCTCTTCTTTTTTTAATAAGGATGTCAGTCCTATTGGATGATCTCATTTAACCCTAGTTACCTTAAACATCCTATCTCCAAATATAGCCACATTGGGGGTTAGGGCTTCAGCATATACATTTTAGGGGGATATAATTCAGCCCATAATAGTAGTGTAAATCCAAATATCAGAACAGAATAGAAGCTAAATCTTGTCTAGAGAAAGCCATAGTGGAAAAGAGTATAAGAAAGAGAAGACAAGTATAGGATAGTTTTGATGGATTGGTATATTAGTTTATTCATGTCATAATAGCATATCTCATATCAATTTTTTGCATATTCAGAAATAATGGATGCTGTTGAATGTTGTATTATAGATTCACTATTGTCTCTCAGGGTGTCAGACTCTATACTAGGTTTCTTTGTGGGTTTTTTTTTTTTTTTTTGAGGGGGTATCTAGGAATCAGCTAAGTAGTGAAAGAGGAGGGTGCAATGGAAATACCGTAAGCATTGTAAGGATAAAATTACTGATAAACAGAAATCAGCAAATAGTGGTTTTCTTTGCCCAATCACAGTTGAGCAACTTAAAATTTCTTATAGGTATGAAAATATTTGCAGATAAAGATGTATGTCTAATGTTAATTTATGCCATGGCTGTGTATTGCTAAAGGTTTAGAAAACACTTTGAAATTTAATTTGAGTTAAAAAATTAAAGTTATGTTTGTTTTCTTCATTTGTACAGATTGAAAAGGTGGTATCCTATTAATTAAAAAAAAGTTTATTTATTTTTAGAGAGCTAGTGAAAGTGCATGCACACGTGGGTAAGGGGCAGAGAGAGGGAGAGCGAGAATCCCAAGCATGAGGTGCTCTATCCTACCAACCGTGAGACTGTGAACTGAGCCGAAATCGGGAGTTGGCCGCTCCTCTTAACTTACTGAGCAACCCAGGCACCCCTCTATTAATTAATAGTATTAACAAGTTTATTGGTGTGGCTATGTGCCTTAAGCTTTGCTTTCATTCTCATTTCTAGTGAAGATGACATAAACTATATGGAACATGATTAATTTTTTATTATTGTACAGGAATGTCTAGTCAAATCTAAATTTTCATTAGTTAGTTTTGGATTTCAGCTTTTATGAGTAAAGGGCAGGTGATATGAGGGTAAGTTTTTATTTACAGTTGTTTTGGGGCTACAAGGGCAGAGTTGGGTAGTTGGGAAAGAAACCATAGGACCTGCAAAGTTTAACATACTTACTGTCTGGCCTTTTACAGAAAAAAATTGTGGACCTCTGCACAGACTATGATTAAATGCCAATGAATAATATTGTGAGTTAAATAATTTGTACAGGTCACACAGCTACTTTATTTTTGGCTATCCTTTTTCTTAACTTTTTGGAGAGCCTTTTAATTTCAGCAGATTGTGGTACCAAATTTACACATTACTTGTCATTGTTGGCATTTCCAGTTTGTTGCTTTCTGTTAGAAAGCACCTCAATTCCTTCTGTAAAAGGTCACCAAGATAGAGGAAGATTATATCAGTGCTGGGTTTTGTTTGTTTTTCTGGCTCCGTAGGGAGCTTTTGCTATAAAATCAATGCCATGCTAGACTCTTGCTCAACAGCTAATCCCAGCTATAGTTCATGTATTTGTTTCAATCAAATGATTTCTTTGTCTCTTCCTCATCTAAATTTCTTTTTTCAGTTTTTATGAGACTGTCATTGATATTTTAATTTAGATTCCCTTGAGATATGAATAAAAGTGATACATTGGCTCTGTGGAATAAATTTAGAAGAGCAGGGGGTATGCTTAGATCTAATGACTGTAGCCAAATGCATGACTTGGCTGTGCTTTTTTGATGTTCCATGGATCCTTATTGCAGTGGTAGTTGGTTGAGGTAGGTATACTTTCTAATTGATTCATCATTGATTTTTAATTATCTGTGGTAAATGTTGCAAGTTGTTGATCTTGATATAGGTACCTCTTTAGAGGTAAATACAAATTTATGTAAGGTCACTCTTGTTGGGTGGTTAGTAGTGGCTTCGCTTTAACTTCTGGTAACAAATGGTGTGCTCTATCTCCATAACGTCTTAAATATTTATATTATTGGAGAATGATCCTATAAAAATAGATTACTAACCATGAATGATTTATAATAGGAAAGATGAGTTGTCTGTTTATAGGTAGGTAATGGAATACTCAACAATAACTTATTTATCTTTCACACCTCACCCCATGAGGAGATTGGGGTAACATGCCCAGATGCAACTAGTCACAAACATCAATCAGATCTAGAATGGTCACAGATGATTTCCATGGTTTCAAATCCGTAGGTCATTTCTCTATTCAACTTCATTTGCTGCTGCTTGAAATACTTTTCCTTCATGAGCCTTCATTTTTCTGGTGGTTTTCCTCTGCTTCGATATACCGTCTAAAGCACGTTGTTTATCTGCTGTTCTTCAGTTTCTTCATTTGAAAATTGTGATAATAGTGCTGTTTAGCTCCACAAAATTGTTCTAAGATTGAATGACTGAAATGAATAGTTTGGCACATATCAAGTATTGTTTTTTTTTTTTAATTAAAAAAAATTTTTTTTAACGTTCATTTCTGAGAGAGAGCCCAAGTAGGGGAGGGACAGAGAGAGAGGGAGACACAGAACCTGAAGCAGGCTCCAGGCTCTGCGTGCACTGTCAGCACAGAGCCTGACGTGGGGCTAGAAGTCACAAGCCGTTAGATCATGAACTGAGCCGAAGTCAGACACTTAATCAACTGAGCCACCCAGGTGCCCCACATATTAAATATTCTAAGGGTTAACCATTATTATTATTATTACTACTATTGCTGTTATTACTGTGTGTTTTAAGTCATTAGCTGCTCTATTTTTGACTCTCATTCTTCTCTGTAGGACCCCTAACCGCTGATGACCCATAGGGCTTAGTCATAGTTCTTCTCTATCTGCTGTGTGTTTGTACGTGAGTTCATCTAGTCTGATTGCCTAAAGTGCCATCTATATGCTGATGGTTAGCAGATGTGCCTTATCTTTAGCCCTTCCCTCGTTTGTTTTCCAGACTTGTCTATCTAGTTGCTTTCATAATATTTTCACTTGCATATCCTGTTAGAGTCCTAGACTTAACATGGCCAAAGACATATCACAGCCCCCAGCCCCTAACAGCAACAAACACACCAACAACAAATGAACATGAACAAACCTGTTTTTTCCCCAGGTTTCTATTTCTATTTTAGTAAATAGAACCACTATTTACCTGGTCCCTTTCAGTCAGATGAACCTAATGTTGTCTTTGTTCCCACATCTAATCAATTCATCATTGAGTACAGAATACATACCCAATCTGTCCCTTTCTTTCTATCCCCAGCTGCTACTATTTTATTCAACAACCATTACCTTTTGCCTAGACTGCTGTAATAGTGTCTTAACTGGTCTCCCAGCTTCTACTCCTTCTTCCCTCCCTCCTCTAATCCATTCTCTTTCAAGTAACTGGAGTAGCCTTTTAAAAACATAAATCAGGTTATATTATTCCTTGTATATAAACAATAAAATAAAACAATACCCAGAGGCTAGTACATTAGAATGAAATCCCAGACTGTGAGGTACGATCCAACTCCTTTCTATCTCTGACCTCAACTTTCTTACCATTTTCCTTGTGGAATACTTTGTTTCAGCCATACTACCCTAACCTCCTTTCTGTTCCGCAACCATACCAAGTTTGTTTCTGATTTAAACATTTTGCATTACGTATTCCTCTTAGCCTGGAGTATTTCTCACATATGTTATCATAGTTGGCTTCTTCATTTCATACAGGTTTGTTACCACCTCCCTGAGGCTTCACTGCATGCTACTGATAACTAAAATAGCATACGTAAGTCCTCTAGTATAATGATAGACAAACTGCTGTCCACAGGCCAGATCCGGCAGGTGGCCTGTTTTTGTTCTGTCTGAGAGCTAAATATGGTTTTTACATTTTTAAACATTTAAAAGAGTAAAACAAAACAAAAACTCCAAATATGTGATCCACAAAGCCTAAAATATTTATACTCTGGCTCTCTATAGAAAAAGACCATACGGTTATCCAAAATTAGTTTGTTCATTTGTTTCTTTGTTTTTGTTATTTATTTATTTATTTATTTATTTATTTATTTATTTATTTATTGTTTTGTCCTCAGGATGCTTAATTGTTGAAGAGTTTTAGAACATTGGTTAAATTATCTGGAATGGAGGAATTGAGCAATAGTTAATACAAGGAACATTAGTATTATTGAAGAGTAGAAAAACAGGGCAAATAAAAAATGTAGTAGGGACAAAGACTAAAGAGACTGTGGGACATCTCCCAAAGTGGACAAGAAGAGATGATCTGTTTAGAAGGGTCTCCTGCTCACATGACTCTGAAAGTCTCTCAGAATCATTCGTACAGAGGATTCAAATCTGAGTTTAAAGTATGCCTGTAAAACTACTCAAGTGATTAAGAGTATGGTTATCTGAAAAGTCATTCAGTACCTGAAAGATGTCATATTATAGAAGTGTGTTTCATAAACAGAGTAGTAGGGTTGAAAGATACCCCTAGGCCCACCCTTATAAATAAATGCTGAATTCTTATTCCTCAAGCTTAAGAATGTGGAAAGTGAGGCTGAATCGCAGCATTTTGTATTTTCTAGTCATTGAGCTTATCTATCTTGTCAACAAGACTTTCAAAATATTTGGACATTTATGGAGTTTGTAAGTGGATCAACTCCCCAAGTCTCTAATTCTTATTGAAAATTAAAGGAAGAAGTGCTCAGAAGAAGGTTATCTTAACTGAAGGGATAAAAATTTATGAATGTGTAAATTAAGAAAAAAAAGTCTTTCTGCTTTGTTCTCATATTTACTACTGGGTATATATAACATATGTTGCTACTGTCTTATATGTTTTTATTGTCTATCTCTACCTTTCCCTGCTTTTTTTTCTACTTCAACAGCCTGATAAGTGGTTTATCACAAATTGTAAAATTGCTTCTGAATCTGTTTTATATTATTGATTCTATTGATAGTGGCTATTGTGAGGTAAAATACTTTATAATAGTTTCACATATTTATTCAACAAACATTTTTTGAGTACCAAACATTGTGTAGCAGATATAAAGACAAATACTCTGCTTCATCAAGCCTATAGACTGGTAGGGGAGACCACCAAATATGGACTAAGCAGTTGACAACACAATTTGGGAGTTCAGTGGCAAGGCTAAACTCAAACATCACTATTGCAAAGAAGCCTTCCTTCGGACCCCAGTGTGCCTCCTAGTCTCCCTTTATTATTACCAGTTCCTGTGCTAAAGAAAAGCTAATATTGAGCTGCAGTGGGGTCAGAATTGATCTCTGCTCCATAAAAAGCTTATGATTTCATAGAGGAAATATGATATGTAGCTTTTCAACTATAACATGAAGCAGTTTATGAAAGGCAAAGTAGCATAGTGTTTAAGAGCACCAAGTCTAGGGCTAGACCACTGAGGTCCAAATCTTGGCTCTGCTGTGTAACTAGCCTGTAACCTGAGACAAGTGTCAGTCTTCATGTGCTTCAGTTTCTTGATTCGTAAAATGAGGATAGTAATATACATTTGATTAGAATTGTTATGAAGATTAAATGACTTAAGCACAGAGTAAATGCTGAGTGAGTGTGTTGCCATTATTGTCATCATCATGTTTCTTATTTGTGCTAAGTGTAGCATATTGGTTAAGAAATTGGGACCTGGTTTCTATTTTTTTTTTTCTTCAATATATGAAATTTATTGTCAAATTGGTTTCCATACAACAGCCAGTGCTCATCCCAAAAGGTGCCCTCCTCAATACCCATCACCCATCCTCCCCTCCCTCTCACCCCCCATCAACCCTCAGTTCTCAGTTTTTAAGAGTCTCTTATGCTTTGGCTCTCTCCCACTCTCACCTCTTTTTTTTTTTTCTACCCCCCCCCCCCCCCATGGGTTTCTGCTAAGTTTCTCAGGATCCACATAAGAGTGAAACCACATGGTGTCTGTCTTTCTCTGTATGGCTTATTTCACTTAGCATAACACTCTCCAGTTCCATCCACGTTGCTACAAAGGGCCATATTTCATTCTTTCTCATTGCCATGTAGTACTCCATTGTGTATATAAACCACAATTTCTTTATCCATTCATCAGTTGATGGACATTTAGTCTCTTTCCATAATTTGGCTATTGTTGAGAGTGCTGCTATAAACATTGGGGTACAAGTGCCCCTATGCATCAGTACACCTGTATCCCTTGGGTAAATTCCTAGCAGTGCTACTGCTGGGTTATAGGGTAGGTCTATTTTTAATTTTTTGAGGAACCTCCACACTGTTTTCCAGAGTGGCTGCACCAATTTGCTTCCCACCAACAGTGCAAGAGAGTTCCCGTTTCTCCACATCCTCTCCAGCATCTATAGTCGGGACCTGGTTTCTAACCCCAGATCATCTGTATCATCTTGGGAACATCACATAACATTTCTGAGCTGGTTTCTTCATCTTTAAATGAGGATAATAGCACACATTTCTTATTAAATGGGGTAATGCATATCAAGCATATAGCATAGTGTCTAACTATATATTATCAATAAAGAGGCATTAGTCTTCCTAAAGCTGTGAATGAAAATGTTGTAGACTTTTAAAGAAATGAAGTGCTGCTGAGATGTAGCACATTCCTGAGCTCGTAAGAGTCATTAAGTGTGTGTTCACTTAAAACATTAATTATTTAGAGATTGGGAGCCTAGAGAGAAAGCTGTTTGATGTACAGTTTTCTTTCTGTGAAGACTGTGGAAGGGTAATTTGATAATCTTATAGGCAAATATCATTGAGCTAGTAAAATAAAATCTATGAATAAATGAGCTGGATAAAAAGCATGTATAGTTTTTTTTTCTAATTACAAATAGAATTTTTTTTTTCCAGAAAGAGAGAGAGAGTGCAAGTAGGGGAGGGGCTGAGAGAAAGAGAGAGAGAGAGACAGGGGGAGAATCTTAAGCAGGCTCCACACCCAGCATGGAGCCCCGTGCGGGACTCCTCCCGACTGTGAGGTCATGATTTGAGCCGAAATCAAGTTGGATGCTTAACTAACTGAGCCACCCAGGCACCCACAAATATAATTTTTTGTATTTTCATTAAGAATTCTAAAGAATTGTAGGATTCTTTTTCTGTAAAACTTTGTGCATCATATTGTAATTTTGAGTCAACTAGTTGGGTTTTCTCAGAGTAGAAACTTTGCTGTGTAAAACTATATAAAATTTTTTTTGTAGCCTTAAGAGATTTTTATTAGAATTAATAAACATTTTGAAGCTTTTGGAATTTTGTTAAGTGGATAAAAGCACAGAAACATCATAATTATATCATCCATATTGGTGTATTAAGAAAAAAATCTGAAAGTAAAAATAGAACTACCCTATAATCCAGCAATTGCACTATTAGGTATTTACCCAAAGGCTACAAAAATACAGATTCAAAGGGGTACACTATGGAGAGAGCCCAAGTGTCCTCTGGCTGATGAATGGATAAGGAAAATGTGGTATAGGGGCGCCTGGGTGGCTTAGTCAAGCATTCGACTTTGCCTCAGGTCATGATCTCATGGCTTGTGGGTTTGAGCCCCATGTCGGGCTCTGTGCTGACAGCTCAGAACCTGGAGCCTGCTTCAGATTCTGTGTCTCCCTTTCTCTGCCCCGTCCCTGCTTGTACTCTGCCTCTCTCTGTCAAAAATAAACATCAAAAACAAAAGAAGATGTGGTATATATGTATATACAATGGAATATTACTCAGCAATGAAAAAGAATGAAACCTTGCCATTTGCAGTGATGTGGATTAGCTAGAGTATATTATGCTAAGCAAAATAAGTCAATCAGAGAAAGACAAATACCATATGATTTCACTTATATGTGGAATTTAAGAAACAAAACAGATGAGCATATGGGAAGGTAGGGGAAGAGAAGAGAGGGAAACAAATCATAAGAGACTCTTAATGATAGAGAACAAACTATGGGTTGATGGAGGGAGATTGGGGGGAGATGGGCTAGATGGGTGTTGGGTACTAAGGAGGGTACTTGTTCTGATGGGCACTGGGTGTTGTATGTAAGTGATGAATCACTGAATTCTGCTCCTGAAATCAATATTGCATGGTATGGTAACCAAAATTTAAATAAATTTATTACTTTTTTACATTTATTTATTTTTGAGAGAGAGTGGGGAAGGAGCAGAGTTTAGAAAGGGAGACAGAGGATCTGAAGCAGACTCTGCTGACAGTAGCAGGGCTTGAACTCAATGCAGAGCTTGAACTCAAGAACCATGAGATCAGGGGGTACCTGGGTAGGTCAGTTGGTTAAGTGACTGACTTTGGCTCAGGTCATGATCTCATGGTTTATGGGTTTAAGCCCTGTATCAGGCTCTGCGCTGACAGCTCAGAGCTGGAGCCTGCTTTGGATTCTGTGTCTCCCTCTCTCTCTGCCCCTCCCTTGCTTATGCTCTCTCTCTCTCAAAAATAAATAAACTTAAAAAAAAAAAAGTGTGAGATTATCACCTGAGTTGGGCTTGAACTCATGAACCAGGACATCGTTACCTGATCCAAAGTCAGATGCTTAACCAACTGAGCCACTCAGGTGCCCCAAGAAAAAAATACTATTTACAAACACTGGAGAGCTATCTTATAGAGGGAGTGATTTTAAGTTATTTATGTTTTGGTCATAGTCTGGTCTCTGCATGGAGTCTTTTGTCTGTGAGATTAATTGTTGTTTGTATCAGCAGTTCTTTTTTATTGCCGTATTGTATTCCATTAATTAATTTTATTGTTGATAAGATTTTGATTGTTTTTATTTCTTTGGTTATTTTTGAATGAAGTAGCAGTGAACATTCTTGTATGTAGCTTTTAGTGGACATAGCCAATTTTGCTAGAGGTTTGGTAATATCCCATTGTGGTTTTTATTCTCATTTCTCAGATGACTAATGATGTTATATTAGTCAACTGATAATCCTAAACAGACAATTTGAAAATTGCCAGTGGTGTACAATAATATTTATTTGTTGGTCATGATTTTGTGGGTCTCCTGGCATAGCTCTTCCTTGTGTATCTCATCTTCCTACTGGGAGTAGTAGGCTAGATAATGCATATTTTCATAGTGGTGGCACAAATGCAAGAAGACATACCTAACTGGGCAAGCATATTTTAAGATCATCACGTCTCCTGACCTCTCACTCTTGAAATTAAGTCATGTGGCTTAGCTCAGTTCAAGGGATGAGGAGGTATACTTGACTGGACTTGAGGATAGGTAGTGAGTAATTTTTTTTTTTTTAAAGAAGCCTCCACACCCAGCACAGAACCCAGAGTGGGGCTTGAACCCATAACCCTGAGAGCAAGACCTGAGCTGAGATCAAGAGTTGGACACTTAACTGACTGAGTCACCCAGGCACCCCAGGTAGTGAATTTTTTGAACAATAATCTAATTCACTGCAGATGTTGAATTCTTTTTCATATCTTTATTGGCCATTTAGGTATTCTCTTAAGAGCCATCTTCTTTTTTTTTTAATGTTTGTTTATTTTTGAAAGAGCGCAAGCAGGGGAGGGGCAGAGAGAGGGGGACAGAGGATCCGTAGTGGGCTCTGCTCTGACAGCAATGAGGCCAATGTGGGGCTCGAACTCACAAACTGTGAGATCATGACTTGAGCCAAAGTAGGATGGTCAACTGACTGAGCCACCCAGGTGCCCCAAGAGCCACCTTCTACATATATTACTCGGCACACTTACTCTATCAGCAACATTGATTAACTCCTTAGGAAAGAAATTTGATACTCATTTAAATTTTTAAATTTTATTTATTTATTAAATATTTTATTTTTTAAGTAATCTCTATACCCAACGTGGGGCTTGAACTTACAGCCCCGAGATCAAGAGTCTCCTGTTCTACCAACTGAGCCAGCTAGGTGCTCCTACTTGCTCCTATTTTTAAGGCCAGATATTGTTAAATTATTGTTGAGAACAGCTCTTACAGGAAGTTAAATAAAGTGGTGTATATAGATGAAAATAGATGAGAAGGTAGGAAAAAGGGAAAACAAACTATTAATAAAATGACTGCCTTAAGCAGTAAAAATGATTTGTAAAACACATGAATTAATGCGTATGTGGATTTATTTCTTTAACAAATATATTTTTGAGCTGTGGATACCTATGAAGAAAAAGACAAAAACGTTTTAGTGGGGAAGTCTTCCAATAGACAAAAAAACAAATAAATAGTAATATAATTCTAGGTAGTGTATCAAGTTCTATGATTAAAAATAGATCAGGACAAGGAGAATATAGCAGGGAAAGGGGGTTATTTTACATAGGTTAGGAAAGAAAATCCTCTCTGAGGAGTTGGCATTTGAGCAGACACCTCGGTGAATGAAAGAAGGTCCAGGTAGAGGGGGCAGGAAGGAAGTGTAAAGGTCCTAAAGCAGGAATAAGCTTAAATTCAAAAAAAGACCAGTGAGGGTAGAGGTGGAGTAGAGTGAGGGAAAGATGAAGTTAGGCTACAGTAAGAGGTTACAGTTTTATTCAATTGTGTTATGGAGAGACATTGAAAATTTTGGTAAGAGAGTGATGTGATCTGATTTACCTTTAAGAAGGGTTGACTCCCCTGTTAGGTGTAAACTAGACTGTAGTGGAGCAATGGATACAGGCATATCACACTCTTTCACTAATTCAGATGAGAGAATGATAAGGGGCTTGAACTAGGTGGTATAGATGGGAATGGCAAAAATGGTTAGATTCGGGATATATTTTAATGGCAGACCAATAGTACTTATTGTTGGATTGGATATTGAAGAATTTCCTTATGGGGGAAGTTAGAACATTTCTTTAGTAATGCGTTAGGGTAGACTAACTGCTATTACTAAACAGCCTCCAAATATCAGTGATTCTACACAATAAAATTTTATTTCTTTTTCCATCATAGTCCAATGTAGATGGGTGAGGATGGGGTGATGGTGGGTGTTCTTTGTGTGGTCATTTGGGACCAGGGTTTTTCCATCTAGTGGCTCTGTATCCCATAGGACTTTAGAGCTTTCCCCTGGATCCTTTCCATTTTCTAGTAGACAAGGAAAGGCAGGCCCTCCCACCCCCTTTATTTAGGGGCTCTTATTGGCTCAGCCTGAAAGGACATCACCCCTGCCCACTTACCATTGGCCAAGGATTCAGTTGCATGGTCCCATATAATTAACTGCAAGGAAGGTTGGGAAATGCAGTCTAGCTGTGTGCCCAGGAAGAGTAGGAAATGGGTTTGTAAAAAGAGTAGAGACTTTTGAAAAAAAAAGAGTATTATAAAACACATAGTTGGAAAAGTTTAAAAATATAAATATTTACATATTTAAGTAAGTTACATATTTACTTGTAAATTCAGTTTTAAGTACTAAAATATGAAGAAACATGAATATTAGCTCTTGAACACCACTTCCTCTAAATTATTTTTCCAAAATTATAAGTACTAAAATACAAAGAAACATGAATATTAGCTCTTGAACACCATTTCCTCCAAATTATTTTTCTAAAATAAGTTCAAAATATTTAATAGCTTTCTCCCCATGACATTTACAACTGTATACAAATCAGTATTGTTTTCTCGAATGGACCCTGCCTTGATAGTAGAATGTTCTCCTTTTAATATCTACTGGTGAGATTTTTGCTTTGAGTTATTTTCTGTGTAGTGAAGCTAGATTTTTATTTTTTAGATATGAATTTGCCTGATTTTATTTTTCTCTTGTTACTGAATGTTAGTGTATGATCTTACTAACATTCATTTGTAGATCCCTGTGATAAAGTAAATATAAAGAGAAAGGATACTTCTTTTTTTTCTTCTTGGAAAATGACCTTGAGAACTTGGTAAAGAAGTAAAAGCAGCTATAAAAATTTTTTGAAAATTAAATTTTATTAGTACACAGATGCAAAATATGACATTAAAAATCTTTAGTTACTTCTTTTTTTTAAATGAACTTCTAATTTAAAGGAAGCTCTGTATTCCCTATTTTCATTCTTCACCACAGTTTTCCTCTATAATTAGTTTCTTCTCAGACCACTGAATAACAGCATAAGCTGGCCTATTCTGAACCACACCCTACTGACCACAGCAACTGTCTGACCGCATTGTTTCCCTCTGTTAGCATATACTTTCGAAATATTACTTTGGGATAGGGAAAAAACATATTAAATAATTTTATTTATAACTGGTACAGCTATGTGTAATTGCTCCATAAGTGCCAGTAAAGTGCTTAATTCTTTCTATGCATAATATAAGTTATTTTATTCTCTCAATCAGTCATTTATCCATACTCTTTTTATCTGCTGGTTTGAAATGCTATCTTTATCATAAGGTAAATTTACATAGACTCTTTTGCTCTGTAAGCCTTAATTTTCTAATTTGACAGGTATTAACTTGTTACCTGTGTCAGAGATTTCCTGTTCAACTCAAATGAGGTAATGCACATCAAACTTATTTTTGATGAAAACTATAAAAAGGAATTTTGAAGATTACTCAAAAGTCTAATATATTTGTCCTTATTTAATATATATATGCCTTTATGTGTAGTTTTATATTTTAAGTTTTTTCAGTTGACATCATATTATATATCCCTTACCATATTTCTTCTGCATGACTGGCATTACAGGTATCATTCACCATCTAAATCTGTTTTACCCAATCTTTAGTTTGGATAGGGAATTTGGATGTCAGGGGGTGCTGCCCTATTTGAATCTATTTGGTTCCCCAAGTTTGGATAGCAAATAGCATGATTGTGAAGTAAGCACCTAAAAGTTTATTCAAATATATTTGGTTCCTGAGCTTAGACTGTGAAATTTAAGTTAAAAAAATTTTTTTTAATGTTTATTTATTTTTGAGAGAGAGACCGAGACAGAGCACATGCGGGGAAGGGGCAGAGAGAGAGAGGGACACAGAATCTGAAGCAAGCTCCAGGCTCCGAGCTGTCAGCACAGAGCCTGACATGGGACTCGAACTCACGAACTGTGAGGTCATGACCTGAGCTGAAGTCAGATAATTAACGGACTGAGCCACCCAGGTGCCCCTATTTAAATTTTTTTTTTTAATGTTTACTTTTGAGAGAGACAGAGTGTGAGCAGGGGAGGGGCAGAGAGAGAGGGAGACACAGAACTCCACATGTGCCTCAGGCTCTGCACTATCCACACAGAGCCTGATGCGGGCTCAAACTCACAAACTGTGAGATCCTGACTTGAGCCGAAATTGGATGCTTGACCAACTGAGCCACTCAAATGCCCCTAGACTGTGACATTTTTAGGTATCAGTAATTTGGATAACAAGAGATACCTAAATTGTGAAAGGGTATTGCACTGAAGTGTTACCTATTAAAGTGAGTTCCTTTGATTGCAGAGAACAGAAACCCAGCTCAAAGTAGCTCAGGGTAAAAGGGAATAGATTGTCACACTTAAGGAAGTTCAGTGGTGGAGTTTATTTGAGGCACAGCTAGCTTCAGTAGCCCAAACAATGTTGATTAGGTTTTGCTGTATGTATTTGTTCATTTTCTTTTACTGTGTAAGGACTTCTGTGCATTCAGGAAAGATGGCTGCAAACAGTTTTAGATTTACATATTTCTGGATAACCAGCCCAGCAGAAAAGAAAATGCAGCAAAGTTCCAATATGGAATCTCTATGAGCAGCCGCTGTTGCCAGGGGGAATGGAATAATTGATTAGCTGGGTCTGGGTCACGACTAATACCACCCTTCCTCCCCTAGCTAGGGGATGAGGTTGGTCTATTCAAAGTGTGCTGTGTCAAATGGCAAGGGAGGAGTAGTAGTTCTTCAAAGGCAAATGCAGTACTGTACTTTCATTAGAAGGGCCGGATTACCTACTGCACAGATGAAACCGGTTAGCTGTCCATGTACCTATCTATAGTGTGTCATCTGATAACTAATTTATTCCATCACCTTTTCTTTAGTTGAAATATTACAAAATGTATTTTCTTTCAGCACTCAATTTGGCTTTTACTTGGCATTGACCTACTATAAGTAAAACTGGGCTCCTATGTGCTATCTAGTTGTGAAGATGAGCTAACACGCACATTTGTCACATCTTACCTAAAAAGCTTTTTCTCAATCTTTTTTTTTCTTTAAATTCTTTAAGGAAAAGAAAAGAGTATGCTTTTACTTTCTGAGAGATGCACCTGTCCATCTTTGACCTAAATCTCATTCTCATTTAGTTTGTCTTATTGAAGAACCTTGGCTCATCAGATAGACCTTCATTTTCTTAAGTTTTCAGTTTCTGCTTCTCTACTTGATTCTATTTATAACCATAAAGATGTGCTCCCAAGCCCCCTAACAAATGATTCACTCATATTTCTCCCTTTTTTCTTTATAGCAGATTTGACCAATGTCTGCTAATTTACTTGCCAATCTGTCTTCTCCCACTTCTTCCTTAACTTCTTACTTCCTACTTTTCAGAGTCCCCAGTAATATCCAGAGACCTTCATTTCAGGCCTAAACCTAGAATTACAGTATGTAAGGGCTAAAAGGGACCTAAGAGATATTTAACTCAACTTTCTTTTTTTATTTTGCTTGATGTTATTTTGATTGTACTGACTTTTTTTTTGTCTAGAATTTAGATGGTATATGGAATTTTTTTAAACTTTCAGATCTTGATCAGATCATAAATGCGTGTTTATTAAAAACAATATAGTTGGATTTTAAAAATCTCTTGGTAATCTTTTTCTTTTAAGTGGAGCATTTCCATTTAATGTAGTTATTGATACATTTAGTTTGCTTTCCATTTGTTCCATCTGTTCTGACTCCACCCAGGACCCCCTTCCTTTTTGCCTTCCTTTGAATTGATTATTTTTTAATCATTCCATTTTTTTCACAGTGTTAGTTGGGAAGTTATACCTTTTTTCTAATTTTTTTAGGGGTTAGCCTAGAATAGAAGTTGGCAAACTTTTTTTTTTTTTAAAGTTTATTTATATATTTTTGAGAGTGAGCTTGGGGGAGGGGCAGAGAGAATCCCAAGCATTCTCCATGCTGTCAGTATGGAGCCTGATGCGGGGCTCAATCTCATGAACTGTGAGATCACAACCTGAGCTGAAACCAAGAGTTGGTTGCTCAACCAACTGAGCCATCCAGGCACCCCTAACCTGTTTCATTTAAGGGCCATATAGTAAACATTTTTGGCTTTGTGGACCATATGGTCACTGTCATTGTAGTGCAGAAGCATCCATTGATAACAGGTAGTGGTATAAATTACAGACAGTGGATTAGATAAAGTCATTTAGATAGAAGAGCACTGGGTTGAGACCAGAAACTGGGAGATTTTGTTGTTGTTGTTGTTTTTTTTAAATTGAGGTCATGGACAAGAAGCTCTGAGAGTGAATCAGAAAAAGAGTGAGCCTATCAGGAAGATTACAAGAAAAATAATTATCATGTGAGGGCAGTTTCAAGAACGAGAAGATGGCTTTCTTAGTCAAATGCTATAGAGTGCCGTGTTAAGATGAGGATTCAGAAGAGGCCGTTGGATTTGGCAACTTTATGGTAATTGGTGACATTTTCAAAGAATATTGGCAGAGCTTGCTATGTGGGAAGAGTGGTAAAGGAGTGGAGAGTGGAAACATAAACCATTGATTGTCAAATACTATTTTTTGGACCAGCAACAACAGAAGTGCCTAGATTTCCCAATCTCAGAACCATTCTTGGGCTTAGAAATGTGTATTTTTAAAACATTGCCCAGATGATTTTGATAAACGCTAATGGCTTGCTGTCAAGATGTATTTGTTAGTGATATTTTGAGGCAAACCCTCTTTTCCAAACACAAAGCTATGATTGATGAAGCAAAAAGAAAAATCAAGTTGACATAAATGGGGTGCAGAAAAGGTAAACATTCCTATGTTTCAGAAAGGCAGTAGAACACAAAGCAGTGAGTAGGGCTGTGGCTGGGACCTTGCAGGTACAGAAGCTGAGGTTTGAGTTTCCTTGAGTGTAGGACATATCTTCTGATTTGAACAGACCACCGGTAAGAAACATATTTATGAGATAACGGGAAATTGAACATTGACCAGTAATATTAAAAATTGTTAATTTTTAAAGGTGTGATTAATGGTATTGTGGTTATATTAAAACAAAGTAGTAAATAGTGGGTTCTCAGTAAATGTTTATATGAAAAACAAAAAAAAATTTCCATCAGAAAGTACACCTGTACATCTAAATTTTCAAACAAATTAGCCATCTAGTGCCGAGAATGATATGAAATAAATCTGAAGAGCAGTTTACTTTGGATGACATTAAAATGCTTCACTGAAAAAAATAAAATTTTATATTTAATATTTTCAAGAAGAAGAGTGAGTAATACCCCTTAAATTAAAACAATTATGGGGGCAATGGGGGGGGGCTCGGTTGAGCATCTGACTTGATTTTGGCTCAGGTTATGATTCCAGGGTTGTGGGATCGAGCCCTGATTCGTGCTCTGTGCTGCGTGTGAAGTCTGCTTGGAATTCTGTCTCTCCTCCTTTACCCCTTTCCCCCACTTACGCTCTTTCTCTTTCTAAAATAAGCCAAACAAAGCAAAAAAACCCAGTTATGGCACTTAAGGTAGAAAAAAGATCAGGTGGATATGAAAATGACAGAAACTTTAGAAGTGAAAGCTAGTGTAAAACAACAGTGTGATTTTCATGAAAGGGAAGTCAATAGGATGTCTGTTTTCCCAGTATTAATCTATGAAATCAGTGTAGTGTCAGTCAGAATATCAGAAGGTTTTGGGGGTGCCTGGGTGTCTCAGTCGGTTAAGTGTCTGATTTTAGCTTAGGTCGTGATCTCACAGTTCATGAGTTCCAGTCCCATGTCGAGCTCTCTGCTGTCAGCACGGAGCCTGGAGCCCCTGCTTCAGATTCTGTGTCTCCCTCTCTCTGCCTCTCCCCAGCTTGTGCATGTGCGTGCTCTCAAAAAAATAAACATCAAAAAATGTCAGAAGGTTTTTTTTTTCGTGGTAGTGGACATGCTGATCTTAAAATTCTTATGGTAAAGAGAAAGTAACATTAAAGAAGAACAAATTGAAATGATATGCCTTCCATCAAAACTTATTATAGAGCTATAGTAATTAAGATAGATTCAGGGATGGACAGATAGACTACTGGAAGAGAATACAGAGCCCAGAACACCTTGATATTTATATGGAATTAGCTACATGACAGAGGTGGCATTATAAATCAAGGGAGAGATTGGACTCTTCATTGAGGTGCTGATTAAATTGCTAATCTGATTTGGCATGAAAATAAGAGCGCTATGAAAATAAATTCTGTATGGATTAAGTACATAAATGAGAAAAGAAAAACCTTAGGCCTTTTCGAAGAAAATGCAGGATGGATAACTTTATGTCTTCAGGATGAGGAGGGATTTTTAAAAACTATACCAGGAGATAACGCCATGTAGGTTTTAGAGCCAGACGAACTGCTTCAAATATCAACTTTCTCACATGCTAGTTATGACTTTGGGCAAGTTATGTAATCTTTCTTGTTTTCTCATTTGTAAAATGAGGATGGTAATGGTAAAAACAGCCCTCAGGAATTGTGAGAAATAAAATGTGAAATGCTTAGAAAAATGACTGGTATAGATAAACACACAATAAGAGTTCACTACAATTGTTGTTACTGTAATTTACTAAAAAAGAAATCATAACCTGTAAAGGATTGATAAATTTGACTATTAAAAACTCTATGACAAAAGGCATTGTGAATAAAATAGAAAGCTAAGGCACTAATAGGTAGGAGATAATTATCACACATTTAACTGAAAATTGATTAGTATCCAGGCTATATGAAAAACTCATTTAAACCAATAAAGAAAAGACAACTCAAAAAACAGAAATGAATAAGCAACATAGTCCAAATGGCAAATGGTAAGTGTTGCTCATCCTCATTCTAATAAACAGGGAAATGCAAATTAAAGTAATGAGATACCTTTTTACACTTATACTGGCAGAAACTCAAGTCTGACAATACTTTTATTGGTAAGGAGGCAGAGAAACTTGAGCCCTTCCTACACTTGCTGTGAAATAGTTGGTACAACTACTTTGGAGAGTGTTTTGTTAATATCTAGTAAAGTTGAATGTGCTTAAAACCCAACGATTCTAGGTCTAAAGCCCAGAGAAATTCTAGGAAAGACATACGAAGAGACATGTATGAGATCTGCAGCATTGTTTTAATAGTGTAATATTGGAAACATTCCAAGTGTTCACTAGAAGGACAGTGGATTGATAAATTGTGGTATAAATCATCCAATGGGATTTAAAAACAAAGACCTTGCTTTTAAGAGCAGTTTTAGGTTAGGTTCACAGCAAATTTGAACAGAAGATCCAGAACCCCCCAACCTCCCCCCATACATACATAGTCTCCCCCAATATCTACATCCCCCCCCACCCCAGTACATTTGTAACAATTAATAAACATTAATTGGCATATTATTTGGCAGTTAATGAACTTTTACATGTATCAGCACTTATAAATAGAAAAGACAATGTTAACGTGAGATGCAGACTATTAAGTATGGTATGACACCATTTTTTTTAAAGCCTAAAAGAGTGAAACAGTACTATCTATAATTCATGGAGACCCACATGTGTAATAAAAATATAGAAACAGGACAGTGGTTCTCTCTGCAGAGCAAAAGAAGGAGCTTTATCTCTAATATGTTGTTTGTAAACTGATCTGGAGTAATTACAGCAGTTTTCAAACTTGTTGAATTCGGTGGTAGCTATATGACTGCTTTTTATATGTTCCATAATATTCTCTGTGTTTGAAAGGTCATCTAGGAAAAAACAAAACAGAGTTTCTTCATTTGAGAACTTTTACAAATATGTAATATTATGAGAGAGAAGTAACTGAAGGTATTTAAAAAAAATAACAGCATCTTTGTATGTTAAAGGATGAAATAAAAAAGGAAAGTGGTAACATGTGAGGATGATTCTCTGATGGGGCAAGTTTGATGGAGATGATAAGAAATAGGTTTTATTAACCCTGGAAAGGACATGGGATATATTTTCTTTGTAGACTAGAATGGAAAAACTAAGATGAGATGAAAATAGGGATACATTTTGAGTTGGAAAATGCTATTTTCTCAGTGGGATGCCAAAGTTGAAATCATTCTGGAGGTGTTATGTACATGGGGTTTGAGAAGATTGGAAGGATATGCAGAATACATGTAAGAAATGAAATAAGGTTAGATAAAAAGGTAACCTTGAAGGAAAAGGGAAGGTTGAATAAAAGTTATAATAGTATCAGCTATATAATTTTATCAGCGAGCCGGGGGCAGGATCTTTTTGTTGTTAGGAGAGGTAGAGAGAGAGCCCAAAAGTCCTTGAAAATATATCTATTCTATAGCAGGTTTCTCTCATATTTTCTTAGTTATAATTTTATCTAGTTTGATTTTTTATTTAATCTCATCTTCTTAATGGTTTTTTTCAAGCTTTTATTTAAATTCCAGTTAGTTAACATACAGTATAATATTAATTTCAGGTGTAGCTTTTTTGTGATTCAGTTCAATACCTAGTGCTTATCACAAGTGTCCTCCTTAATTCCTATCACCTATTTAATCCATCCTCCCCACCCATCTGTTTTCTGGTAACAATCAGTCTATTCTCTATAGTTTAGAGTCTGTTTCTTGGTTTTCCTCTCTCCCCTACATGTTCCTTTGTTTTGTTTCTTAAATTCCACTTATGAGTGAAATCATATGGTATTTGTCTTTCTCTGACTTATTTCGCTTAGCATAATACACTAGTTCCATCCACATTGTTGGAAATGGCAAGATTTCATTCTTTTTTTATGGCCGAGTAATACTCCATTGTGTGTGTGTGTGTGTGTGTGTGTGTGTGTGTGTGTGTGTGTGTGTGTATCTCACATCTTTATCCATTCATCAGTTGATAGATATTTGGGCTCTTACCATAATTTGGCCATTGCTGATAATGCTGCTGCAAACATTGAGGTGCATGTATCCCTTTGAATTAGTATTTTTTTATCCTTTGGGTAAATAGTAGTGCTGGATCATAGCGAAGTTCTATTTTTAATTTTTTGAGGAACTTCCATACTGTTTTCCAGAGTGACTGCACCAGTTTGTATTCCCACCAACAGTGTTAGAGGGTTCCCCTTTCTCCACATCCTCTTCAACACCTATTATTTCCTGTGTTGTTAATATCATCTTCTTACTGTTTTTAATTTCACAAAAATTTGGCTTCATTGATGGCATTGTTTTGTGTTTTTGCTTTATCCATAAGAGCTTTTGGGTGCAGGGTGATCTGTATGATTATTCTGCCCTTTTTAATCTAGTCTTTGGCAAGTCTCTTTAAATATAAAGAAAGAACTTGACTCTAATCTCAGGTACTTTGGAAACATTTGAGATAGAGTACAAAGTAATTTTTATTTGCACTCTGGATTTTGCATTATTAGTATGATAAAACATGGAAAAATCTTTGGCAAGTTGCTTTTGGAGAAAGTGTCCAGATTTGGGCAATAAAATGTAATATTACGTGGTCTCAGACTGTTTTCAAGACTTTCTAGACTAAGAATTAGGATATTATGTTCTAAAAGATGTAATCAACATGATTTAAGCCTTTCTTTCTTGAGCATCAGAAGGTAAAGATTGTTTATATGATTTCTAAATGTTTTACATCTTTTATGTTACAGTTCTTTTGCCATGAAAATGGTTTGCAGGGTCTTGGACACATACTATCCATGCTGATGGGACAGGATCCAATATGAATATAAATGATGGAGGAAGACGACGCTTTGAGGATAATGAACATACGTTACATATATATCCTGGGACAATTTCAGAAGGGACTATCTACTGTCCAATTCCTGCCAGAAAAAACTCCACAGCTGCTGAGGTGATTGACTCTCTTATAAACAGACTTCATCTTGACAAAACAAAATGTTATGTTCTTGCAGAAGTAAAGGAATTTGGTGGAGAAGAATGGATACTCAATCCAACAGACTGTCCAGTTCAGCGAATGATGTTGTGGCCCCGAATGGCTCTGGAAAATCGCCTGAGTGGAGAGGACTATCGCTTTCTTCTGAGAGAAAAAAACCTTGATGGATCAATCCATTATGGTAGTCTGCAGTCATGGCTACGGGTAACAGAAGAACGTCGTAGGATGATGGAGCGGGGTTTTCTTCCACAGCCTCAACAAAAAGACTTTGATGATTTATGTAGCTTACCTGATTTGAATGAGAAAACTCTCTTAGAAAACCTACGAAATCGCTTTAAGCATGAAAAAATTTATACCTATGTTGGCAGTATTCTAATAGTTATTAACCCATTCAAGTTTCTTCCTATTTATAATCCCAAATATGTCAAAATGTATGATAACCACCAATTGGGAAAACTGGAGCCCCACATTTATGCTGTGGCTGATGTAGCTTATCATGCCATGCTTCAGCGCAAAAAGAATCAGTGCATTGTGATTTCAGGAGAGAGTGGTTCTGGGAAGACTCAAAGCACAAACTTTCTTATACACCACCTTACTGCACTCAGTCAGAAAGGATTTGCCAGTGGAGTGGAACAAATTATTCTTGGAGCTGGACCAGTACTTGAGGTAAGTGTGTAGAAATACTTTTCTTACTCTTAAACATGTCTTTGAAAAAATTTTTTGTAAATGTGAGAAAATGTAATGAAACCACAAGTATAGATATCATTTTTAGTTACCAAGGAAAACTGGAAGATGGGAAAGCAAAAAAGGCAGCGTGGAAGATTAAAGGGTATGACAGTGGCAGTATATTTTTCAAAGGTGTTTTTGGGTCATAGTGATGAAGTAAGCGATGATTGGAGTCGTATGTATCCCCCTATAAAGGGAAATAGCCAGCACAGGACTCCTGTCTGTAATTGGGTTGTGGAATTAGGTGTTGGGGAAAATATTCTCATCAATCTATTTGTATCTTTGCAACTTTAACATGTGTGCCTAGTATTGAATTCTAAGGGTTCAGTTTTGAAAATGTAGAGAATATGGGAAAAAAAGTTTTAGTTCTATAATGTTTTAGAGGTAATAGTACCAAAGGTAGAAAGGAAAAAGAATACACTTTTTGTTTTAGAGTTGAAAGGAAAAGGTAGTATTACCTATTTTTTTTTATTAAAAAAAATTTTTTTTATGTTTATTTTTGAGACAGAGAGAAACAGAGCATGAGTGGGGGAGGGGCAGAGAGAGAAAGAGACCCAGAATCTGACGCAGGCTCCAGGCTGGGCTGTCAGCACAGAGCCCGACGCCAGGCTTGAACCCATGAACCGTGAGTTCATGACCTGAGCTGAAGTTGGTTGCCCAACCAACTGAGCCACCCAGGCGCCCCAATATTACCAATTTTTTAAAAGAGATTTTGTGAGGTATAACTGAGATACAGCAAACTGCACATATTGGAAATGTACAATTCGATAAAATTTGACATGTATATATACTAATTAAGCCACTGTCACAGTCAAGATACTGAATACATCCATTATTCCCAAAGTTTCTTTGTGATTCACAAAGTGTAAGTATAGTGTAAGAAACCACTTACACACTTACACTATAGATTAGTTTGTGATTTCTATAATTTTGTATAAATGGAATCATATACCATATACTCTTTTATGTTTGATTTCTCTTGGTATAATTATTTCAAGATTCATCCAGGTTGTATGTGTCAGTAATTCATTCCTTTTGCTAAGGTAGAATTCCACTGCATGGGTGCATGATGCTTTGCATTTATCCATTTACCTGGTAATGGACTTTTAGATTATTGCTAGTTATTCACTCTTGCACATAAAGCTTTATACAAGTCTTTGTGTGGACATACACTTTACTTTGGGTGAATACCTAGGAGTGGAATGACTGGGTTATATGATAGGTATATGCTTAACTTTTTAAGAAACTGCCAACTTTTTCTACAGTGTTTATACTTACATTTTATATTCCCACGAGGCAGAGTGTGACAGTTCCAGTTACTCCATATCCCTGCTAACCCTTGATATAGTCATTCTTTTAAATTTTAGCCATTCAAATATATATACAGTGGTATCTTACTGAGGTTTTAATTTGCATTCTATAATGACTAATGCTGTGAGCACATTTTCATGTGTTTATTTGCCCTCTATATATCTTCTTTGGTGAAGTATCTGTCAAAATTTATTGCCTAATTTTTTATTGGATTTTCTTAAATTTTTTTTAATGTTTATAATTTTTGAGAGAGACAGAGTGCCAGTTGGGGAGGGACAGAGAGAGAGGGAAACCCAGAATCCGAAGCAAGCTTCCGGCTCTGAGCTGTCAGCACAGAGCTCAGTGCATGAGATCATGACCTGAGCCAAAGTCAGATGCTTAACTGACTGAGCCACCCAGGCACCCCTCTTGCGTTTTTGATTTTAGCCATTCTGATAGGTGTAAGGTAATATCTCATTGTGGTTTTGATTTGTATTTCCCTGATGATGACTGATGTTGAGCTGGATTTGATTTGTATTTCCCTGATGATGACTGATGTTGAGCATTTTTTCATGGCCATTTGTATGTCTTCTTTGGATAAATAAAATGGGTCCTCTGCCCATTTTAATTTTCTTTTTGGCTTTTTTTTGTGTGTGTTGAGTTATATATATATTTTTTTAAATATATTTTAGATATTACCTTATTGATATATTATTTGCAGATATTTTCTCCCTCTCAGTAGGTTGTCTTTTTGTTTGTTGTTGGTTTCCTTCACTGTACAAAAGCTTTGAAAAAAAATTTTTTTTTATTGGTGTGGTCCCAATTGCTTATTTTTGCTTTTGTTTTCCTTGCCTTATGAGACATATCTAGAAAAATGTCACTTTGGCTGATGCCAGAGAAATTACTACTTGTGTTCTATTTTAGGATTTTTATGGTTTCAGGTGTCACATTTAGGTTTAATTCAATTTGAGTCTATTTTTGTGTATGGTGTTACAAGGTGGTTCAATTTCATTCTTCTGCATGTAGCTGTCCAGTTTTTCCAGCACTATTTATTGAAGAGAATGTCTCTCATTATATGTTCTTGCTTCCTTTGTCGTAGATTAATTGACCATATAAATGGTTTATTTCTCTGTGCTCTATTCTGTGCCATTGATCTGTGTGTCTGTTTTTGTGCCAGTACTGTACTGTTTTGATTATTACACCTTAGTAGTATATCTTGGAATGTGGAATTGTGATACCTCTAGCTTTGTTTTTCTTTGTCAAGATTGCTTTGGTTATTCCAGGTCTTTTTTGATTCTGAAGAGATTTTACTATTATTTGTTCTAGGTTTAAAAAAAAATCCTGTTGGTATTTTGATAGAGATTGCATTGAATGTATAGATTGCTTTGGGTAGTATAGACATTTCAACAATATGAATTCTTCCAATCCATGAGCTTGGAATATCTTTCCATTTGTTTGTGTCATCTTCAGTTTCTTCAATCAGTTATTTTGTAGTTTTTGAGTATAGGTCTTTCACTTCTTTGGTTAAGTTTATTCTTAGGTACTTTATTATTCTTTTTGGTGCACTAGTAAATGGTCTTGTTTTCTTAATTTCTCTATGTGCTGCTCTGTTATTAGTGTATAGAAATGCTACCAATTTCTGAATATTAACTTTGTATCATGCATCTTTACCAAATTCATTTATTATTTCGAATTGTTTTTTGGTGGAGTCTTTAGGATTTTCTATGTGTAGTATCATGTCATCTGCAAATAGCGATAGTGTAACTTCTTAACAGTGTGGTGCCTCTTCTTTTTCTTGTCTGATTGTTGTGGACAGGACTTTGAGTACTGTGTTGAATAAAAGTGGCAAGAGTGGACATATTTGTCTTGTTCCTGATCTTAGAGGAGAAGCTCTTTGTTTCACCATTGAGTGTGATGTTAGCTGTGGGTTTTTCATATAGTCTTTCTTATATAGATGTATGTGCTCTCTAACCCCACTTTGTTGAGAGTTTTTACCATGAATGGAATTTAAATTTTGTCAAATGGGTTTTGTTTTCTGCACCTATTGAGATGATGATATGATTTTTATCCTTTGTTTTGTTGATGCTGTGTATCACATTGATTTGCAAATCTTGAGCCATTCTTACATCCATGGAGTAAGTCTTACTTGATTGTGGTGAATGATCTTTTTAATGTATTGTTGTATGTGGTTTGCTAATATTTTGTTGAGGAATTTTGCATCTATGTTTATCAAGGATATTGGCCTGTAGGGGTGTGTGTGTGTGTGTGTGTGTGTGTGTGTGTGTGTGTGTTGTTTTTTGATTTTTATCATCAGAGTAATGCTGGCCTTGTGAATTTATTTGGAAGCTTTCCTTCCTCTTGTATTTTTTGGTATAGTTTGATGAGAATAGGTATTAACTCTTTTCTAAATGTTTGGTAAAATTCTTCTGTGAATCTGTCCTGGACTTTTATTTTTTGGTAGTTTTTTGATTACTGATTTACTTGTAATTGGCCTTAGATTTTCTATTTCTCTTTTGTTCAGTTTTGGAAGATTATATGTTTCTAGTAATTTATAGACTTCTAGGCTGTCTAGCTTGTTAGTTAGTGTATAATTTTTTGTAGTATTCTCTTATAATTCTTTACATTTCTGTGATAGTTGTTACTTCTCTTTCATTTCTGCTATTACTTATTTGGGTCCTTCCTCTTTTTTTCTTGATGAGTCTGGCTAAGTGTTTTTCAATTTTGTTTACCTTTTCAAAGAACCAGTTCTTGGCTTTATTGATTAAAATTTTTTTTTTAATGTTTATTTATTTTTGAGAGAGAGGGAGACAGACAGCACAAGCAGAGGAGGGACAGAGAGAGACAGAGACACAGAGTTTGAAGCAATCTCCAAGCTCTGAGCTGTCAGCACAGAGCCTGACGTGGGGCTCGAACTCACAAACCATGAGATCATGACGTGATGCTTAACCGACTGAGTCCCTCAGGCGCCCCTGCTGATTTTTTTTCTATTGCTGTTTTTAGTCTTAATGTCATTCATTTCTGCTCTGGCCTTAATTATTTCCTTCCTTCTATTTACCTTGGGCTTTATTTGTTGTTCTTTTTTTTTTTTTTTCTGGTTCCTTTAGTTGTTAATGTAGATTGTTTGAGCTTTTTCTTGTTTCTTGAGTTAGGCCTGTGTTGCTGTATATTTCTCTCCCTTTCTCTCTCTGTCTCAAGAACCAGCTCTTGGTTTTTTTGATTTAAAAAGTTTTTTTTAATGTTTATTCTTGAGAGAGAGAGAGAGAGAGAGAGAGAGAGTGAGTGGGGGAGAAGGGCATAGGGAGAGAGAGAATTTCAAGCAAGTTCCTCAGTGGAGAGCCTGATGTGGGGCTCTATCCAATGATCCCCGTATCATGACCCAAACTGAAGTCAAGAGTCTGATGCTCAACCAACTGGGCCACCTAGGTATCCCTAATTTTAAAAAATGGTATTCATCAGGCACTTATAAATATTTGTAGATTGCTTTGGGGTAGTGAGGACATTTTAACAATGTGAATTCTTCCATGAGCACGTAATGTATTTCAATTTATTTGTGTCGTCAGTTTTTGTCATTAATGCCTTTTGGTTTTCATTGTACAGATCTTTAACCTCCTTGGTGAAATTTCTCCCAAATACAACCATCTCTCAGTAGTACCTTTTGAAGAGCAGAATTTTAAATTTTGATGAAATCCAGTTTAACCATTTTTTTTCTCTTATGGATTGTGTTTTTGGTGTCATATTTAAGAAAACTTTGACTAAACCATGGTTGCAAAAGTGTTCTATGTTTTGTTTTGTTTTTTCATTAGTTTTGTAGTTTCAGTTTTGCATTCAGGTCTATGATTAATTTTGAGTTTATTTTGTATATGGTGTGTAGATCCAGTGTTTTCCTATGAGTATCTAATTATTTCAAAACTATTTTTTGTTGAAAGACTATTTTTCCTTTACCTTGTTTGTCTTTGTGTCTTTGTCAAAAAAATTGTACATATATATGTGGGTTTATTTCAGCATTCTGTCTCCTGTTGATTCGTTTTTGTTCATGACAATGCCATGCTACTTTCATTATGCAGCTTTATAATAATTTTGAAATTAGGTAGTATTAATCCTTCTTTTGCTTATTTTGGATATTCAAGGCCTTTGCATTTCCATATGAATTTTAGAACTAAATTGTCAGTTTTTCTATAAAAGTTTTTTGGGACTTTGGGATAGTGTTAAATCTATAGTTTAATTTTTAGAGAAGTGATATGGTAACAATATTAAGTCATCTGACCCATGAACAAGTTTATTTCTCTACTTATGAAGATCATCTTTAATTTCTCTGAGCAATATTCTGTTGTTTTTAATGTATAGGGCTTGAACATGTATAGTAAGATATATTTGTCAGTATTTATTGATGCTTTTATAAACAGTATTTAACATTTTCCAATTGTTATTTCCTAGTATATAGGGATACAGTTGAAATTGGTACTTTGATCTTGTATTGTACAAGCTGGCTAGGTACAAATATTAATTTCAATTTTTTAAAATTTTTATTGGATTATCCACATAATAAGTCATATTTGTGAACAAAAAGGCAGTTTTATTTGCTTTCTTCCAGTTGGAATTTTTTTTCCTACAGATTTCACTAGTTACTCCAGTATGAAGAGATGCGGTGAAAGTAACATTCTTGTCTTGGGGGAAAGCATTTAGCCTTAAACATTAAGTGTGATAATAGCTGTTGGTTTTGTGTAGATGTTCTTTATTAGATTGAGGTCCATTCCCTTTCATTCTTACTTTGTTTAGAGTTTTTATCAGGAAAGGTTGGATTTTGTCAAATGCTTTTTCTGTGTCTATTTGAGATGGTCATATGGTTTAAAAAAGAATAGTTTGTTAATATGGTAAATTATATTGATGGATTTTTAAAATTTAATTTATTTTTTAAAATTTATAACCAAGTTAGTTAGCATATAGTGCAACAATGATTTCAGGGGTAGATTCCTTAATGTCCCTTACCCATTTAGCCCATCCCCCCTTCCACAACCCCTCCAGCAACCCTCAGTTTGTTCTCCATATTTATGAGTCTCTTATGTTTTGCCCCCTCCCTGTTTTTATATTATTTTTGCTTCCCTTCCCTTATGTTCATCTGTTTTGTATCTTAAAGTCCTCATATGAGTGAAGTCATATGATGTTTGTCTTTCTCTGATTTTGCTTAGCATAATACTCTCTAGTTCTATCCACGTAGTTGCAAATGGCAAGATTTCATTCTTTTTGATTGCTGAGTAATACTCCATTGTATATATATACCACATCTTTATCCATTAATCAGTCAATGTGCACTTGGGCTCTTTCCATACTTTGGCTATTGTCGATAGTGCTGCTATAAACATGGGGGTGCCTGTGTCCCTTTGAAACAGCACACCTGTATCCCTTGGATAAATACCTAGTAGTGCAATTGCTGGGTCATAGGGTAGTTCTATTTTTAATTTTTGAGGAACCTCCATACTGTTTTCCAGAGTGGCTGCACTGGTTTGCATTCCCACCAGCAGTGCAAAAGAGATCCTCTTTCTCCGCATCCTCGCCAACATCTGTTGTTGCCTGATGTGTTAATGTTAGCCATCCTGACAGGTGTGAGGTGGTATCTCATTGTGGTTTTGATTTGTATTTCCCTGATGATGAGTGATGTTGAGCATTTTTTCATGTGTCGGTTGGCCATCTGGATGTCTTCTTTGGAGAAGTGTCTAGTCCTGTCTTTTGCCAATTTCTTCACTGGATTATTTGTTTTTTGGGTGTTGAGTTTGATAAGTTCTTTATAGATGTTGGTTACTAACCCTTTATCTGATATGTCGTTTGCAAATATCTTCTCCCATTCTGTCGGTTGCCTTTTAGTTTTGCTGATTGTTTCCTTCACTGTGCAGAAGCTTTTTATGTTGATAAGGTCCCAGTAGTTCATTTTTGCTTTTGTTTCCCTTGCCTCTGGAGACGTGTTGAGTAAGAAGTTGTTGTGGCCACAAAGAGGTTTCTGCCTGCTTTCTCCTCAAGGATTTTGATGGCTTCCTGTCTAATGTTTAGGCCTTTGATCCATTTTGAGTTCATTTTTGTGTATGGTGTAAGAAAGTGGTCCAGGTTCATTCTTCTGCGTGTCACTGTCCAGTTTTCCCAGCACCATTTGCTGAAGAGACTGTCTTTATTCCATTGGATATTCTTTCCTGCTTTGTCAAAGATTAGTTGGCCATATGTTTGTGGGTCCATGTCTGGGTTCTCTGTTCTCTTCCACTGATCTGAGTGTCTGTTTTTGTGCCAGTAACACACTGTCTTGATGATTACAGCTTTGTAATACAGCTTGAAGTCTGGGGTTATGATGCCTCCTGCTTTGGTTTTCTTTTTCAAGATTGCTTTGGCTATTCGGGGTCTTTTTTGGTTCCATACAAGTTTTAGGATTGTTTGTTCTAGCTCTGTGAAGAATGCTGGTGTTATTTTGATAGGTATTGCATTGAATATGTAGATTGCTTTGGGTAGTGTTGACATTTTAGCAATATTTGTTCTTCCTATATAGTGATGGATTTTTGATTGGTAAACCATTTTGGCATTCTGGGGATAAACACCAATTGTCATGATACATGTATTGCTGGATTTGGTTTGCTAAAATTTTGTTTAGAATTACCGATATGTGGTCATGAGAAATATTGTTTTCTTTAATGCCTTTTTTTTTAATCAGGATAATTCTGGCCATATGGGAATGAGTTGGGGTGTTTTATATTTCTGGAAGAGTTTGTGTAGAACTTCTTTTTTCCTCCTACTATCAGTGTTAGGATTAATATGATGGAATCCAGGCCTGGTGTTTTCTTTGTAGGAAAGTTTTATGTATTTATGTATGTATGTAATTATCTATTTAGAGAGAGAGAGCAGGGAAGGGGGACAAAGGGAGCAAGAGAAAGAATCATAAGCAGGCTCCACACTCAGCATAGGGCTCCATGCGGGTCTTGATCCCATAATCCTCGGATATATTGGAAATTCAACTTACTGAACCATTCAGGTACCCTGCAGTAAAGTTTTAAACAAAGTTTGAATTTTTAAAGTAGATACAGATCTACTTTGAACCTGTTTGTGTCTTTGCA
Source organism: Acinonyx jubatus (assembly GCF_027475565.1). NCBI lineage: Eukaryota > Metazoa > Chordata > Mammalia > Carnivora > Felidae > Acinonyx > Acinonyx jubatus. Next base: position 33,114,984 of record NC_069386.1, read on the forward strand.
CCTGAAGTATGTCTCTTGGGGAAAGCATGGAGTTGGATCATTTAAAAAAAAAAACATCTTTTCTGCCACTTGCTTTTTGACTGGAATGTTTAAGCCATTTACAGTTAATGTAATTACTAATGTAGGATTTGTGTCTGCCATTTGATTTTTAATAATTTTTTTAATGTTCTTGTATTCTTCCATTTTTATCTTCTGTTATGTTAAGGAGATGTTTTCTAGCATACCATTTTAATTTTGTTATCTCTTGTTTGTTTGTTTGTTTTAGCAGTATTCATGAGCATTCCAATTAACATAACAATTCAGTTTGGATTACTACCAACATGTGTTCTTTTTTTCTTCATATAGATTTGCTTTATTAAGTGTCCTTTCATTTCAGCTTATATTATTTCATTTAGTATTGCTTTGTAAGGACCATTTGCTGCCTAATGGATTCTTTTGGTTTTTGTTCATTTAAATATCTCAATTTCTCCTTTAATTTTTAAAGACGGTTTTATGGGACACAGAATTCTTGGTTGACCGGCTTGTCTCAGTGCTTTGAATATATAGCTCCACTCTCTTCTATTCTTGATGTTTTATTTGGAGAAATTCGATGTTATGCTTATTGAGGAACCTATATATGGTATGTGTTGCATCTCTCTCACTGCTTTTAAGAAACACTTTTTTGTCATTCAGCAGTTTGATCATTATTTGTCTAAGTACTTATTCTTCATACTTTGAATTTGTGAAGGTTGTTAGATATATAGATTAGTGTTTTTCATGAAATTTTGGAAGTTTTGGGCTATTCATTGTTAAAATATTGATTCTGTGTTTTCCTCTCTATCCTCTCCTTCTGGTGTTCCCATTATATACATATATTGGCATGTTTGATGGTGATCCACCCGTGTCTGAAGCTCACTCTGTTCATTTCTTGTTTATCTCCCCCCTGCTATTCCTTAGGTATCATCGCAATTGATCAGTGTTCAAGTTTTATGATTTCTTCTACTTGTTCATATCTCTACTTGAGCCTCTTCAGTGCATTTTTTATCTTAGTTAATTACTTTTCAGTACTGGAATTTTTATAATTTCTCTGCCTTCACTAATATTCTCTACTGTTAAGGCATCTTTGTCATATTTTCCTATAATTGTTTGAAAGTATTTAAAATAGTGATGTAAAGTTTTGGCTTTGGAGGTCCAACATCTGGGCTTTTTCAGAGACAATTTCTGGTTATTGTGTTTATAAAATTTTTTTGTGTCCCTACTTTCTTTCTTTTTTGCATGTCTTATAATGTTTTGGTGAAAAGTGGGCATTTTTATTAATACAATGTGGCAGTTTTGGAAATGAGGTATTTACCTCTTCCCAGGATTTGTGGTGGTTGTTTTGTTATTGCTGTTTGGTTGTCCATGACTTCTTTGAAATTAGTCTGTGAGGTCTGTTCTTTTTTTCTGTGAGGGCTTTACATTCTCTCTTCATTTAGCTTAGTGGTCAGGTAATAATTGGACAAAGATTTTAAAAAAATGTCCTGAAGCAATAAGGTTTCCAGCGTGTGTGTGTGTGTGTGTGTGTGTGTGTGTGTGAAGTTCTTAAGTTGTTTGGTTACCTCATTTTTTGCCCCATTCTCCTATTCGTACCTTAGGCAGTTGCAGTGTTCTAATCAATTGCCTCTGATTGATTTTAACAAATATACATGGGTGAAAAGGCTGTTCCTTGTGAGTGCTTTCCAAGTCATTTCAAGTAAAGATAACCCTTTGAGTGAGGTTTCCCAGTGAAATACCATGTTGCTCAAATTCTGACAGTTACTTGTGGGATGGGGCTTTGGCTATAATCCTGTTTTGATCCTTCAATGGCTTTTAGGCTGCCTTTGAAACAGACTATAATTATAGGGCATTGCTTTTCTCTTCAGCATGGAGCTAGGGAGAGGGAGATGGTAATTGGCTAAGTTAAAATGCCACAATGCCTTTTTTCTTACTGAGATTCATCTGTTTTCCCCTCAAAGGATTATTGCAAGCCTTTGGTTAATTTCTAGAGTTGTCAAAAAGTTGATTTGGATAATTTTTTTGGTTTTATTTCTCATATGAAAAAGAGAATTTTCAGAGATCTTTATCATTTCTCTGACCTTACTTTCAATGATCTTTTCAGGAGATTTAAGTAATAAAAAATTCTTTCTATATTTACCTTTCTGGTTACCATTTCTGCTGTTCTCCATTCCTTCCATATGTTGATCCATATTTGAATATGATATTTTCCTTTTGCATTAAGGACTTCCTTTAATGTTCCTTTTAATGTGGTTTGGCCTGTGATGAGTATTTTCAGATTTAGATGTCAGAAATTGTCTTTCTTTGGCCTTTAAAATTAAAAGAATAACCTTATAGTAAAATTGTATGAATTTTAAAACCTGTTAATTTTTGTAACCATCTGTATACAATCTGAGTACCCATTACCTCTTGAAACTCCCTCACACTATTCTTTATCTTCAAACCCTCTAACTTCCCTCCAATACTCCCATAATCCGTGAAGACTACGTATCCCCTGTTGTTGTTGTTTTGAAAATGTCACAGAAATGGAATCACACGCTAAGTACAGTTTTGGGACTAGCTTCTCTCATTCAGCATTATGTCTTAAAGATTCATTCAAGTTGTTGAATATGTGAATTCAACCAGGGATTATTTCTTTTAAATATAAATTTTAATAAATTTTATTGGGATGTAACTTAGAATAAAATGTAGCCATTTAAAATTTATACTTCAGTGATTTTTGATAAATGTGTATACACTCAACGTAACCATCATTATTACATAATGAAGCTGTAGAATATTTTCATTACTTCTTGTGCCCTTTTGTAGACATTGCCTAACCACACCCTCATTCCCAGACAACTCTGATCTTCTTCCCATTACTGTTTTGCCTTTTCTAAAATTTCATATTACAGTATGTACTCTTGAGCCTGATTTCTTCTATGTGGCGTAATGTTTTGATATTCATCAGTGTTGATGTATCATCTTTATTGCTGGGTAATATTCACTGCATTGTGTATACTTTGGTAACAATATATTCTTTTATAAATAGTACTATAACTTTATTTTAAGTTGATGTAATAAAGTGCAATACATTATGTAGTGAAACCTTATTTCATTTATACTATTCCAAAATTGTGAATTTTTTTTTAAATGTTTATTTATTTTGAGAGAGAGAACACACGTGAGCAGGGGAGGGGCAAAGAGAGAGAGGCAGAGAGAGAATCCCAAGCAGGCTTTGTGCTGCCTCTGAGCTCAGAGCCCAGCATAGGGCTCTATCTCACGAACCATGAGATGATGATCTGAACTGAAATCAAGAGTGGCCACTTAACCGATCGAGCAATCTAGGCACCCCTAAAGTTGTAATTATTTTGATGTAATTATTCTGCTTCTATCTCCTCGTTATTTAATTTAGTAAGATCTAAAAAATTATATATTGAAATATAGTAAGAAAGTTTGCTGGCTCTGGGATGTAAAAGTTAATTTTAAGGAGTGTTAAATCTTTATAATTAAAATTTATTTATTAAACTTTTTAAAAAAATATTTATTTTTGAGAGAGCGTGAGCTGGGGAGGGGTAGAGAGAGAGGGAGACAGAATTCGAAGCAGGCTCCAGGTTATCAGCACAGGCTGACATAGGGCTCAAACTCTTGGACCGTCTGAGCCAAAGTCTGACAATTAACCGACTGAGCCACCCAGGCACACCTAATTAAGATTTATTTTACTGAAAAGCATAAAATACTTGTTTTTTCAAAAATTTTTTTCAACATGTATTTATTTTTGAGAGACAGAGCGTGAATAGGGAAGGGGCAGAAAGAGAGGGAGACACAGAATGTGAAGCAGGCTCCAGTGAGACATGACCTGAGCTGCAGTTGGACGCTTAACCAACTGAGCCACCCAGGTGCCACTCTTCCTACTTGGTTTTATTTCAACTATTAGTTTTTCTCTTTTACTTTACCTAAACCAGAGGAGTCTGAAGTTAAAGAAAATTGCTTTTCTACTGTCTCTTGCATTTTGTATCTTTGAGCTGACCTAAGTAAGATTTTCCATTTTTAAAATGAAATTAACAAGAACTATTTATTTTGACAGGCCTTTGGAAATGCAAAGACAGCTCATAATAACAATTCAAGTCGTTTTGGCAAGTTTATTCAAGTAAATTACCAAGAAACTGGCACTGTACTTGGGTAAGTAGCAGTAATAGGCTTTGGAGTATGTTTGTATTTTTACCATTGTCTCTTCATAATCCGTAGATTATTCATTTACTCTTAATGAGCATAGTGAAACTGGTGTCTACTAAGTTTTTTCTTCTAAACTTTTTTTTTGTTTTGGAAAAGTTCAAGCCTGAGAAAAGTTCAAAGAATAGTGTAGCGCTTATATACCTTTTTAAAAAAAATATATATAACTTATTGTCAAATTGGCTTACTTACAGCACCCAGTGCTCATCCCAAGTGCCCTCCTCAATGCCCATCACCCATTTTCCCCTCTCCCCCACCTCCCCACCCACCCTCAGTTTGTTCTCTATATTTTAGAGTCTCTTGTGGTGTGCCTCCCTCCCTCTGTGTTTGTAATATTTTTTTCCCCTTCCCTTCCCCCATGGTCTTCTGTTAGGTTTCTCAAGATCCGCATATGAGTGAAAACATATGATACCTGTCATTCTCTGACTTACTTCTTTCACTCAGCATAATACCTTCCAGTTCCATCTACGTTGCTGCAAATGGCATGATTTCATTCTTTGTCATTAGCACTTACATATTCTTAATGTAGATTTATTAATTATCAACAATTTGCTGCATTTGTTTTATCTCAGTGTGTTATGCATACATTCATTTTTTAAAATTGTTTTTGAGTAAGTTGGGCATATAATTTGACCCCACACAGGAATCACAGGCACATTTTCCTATATAATACTTTTTAAGAAATTAAATATGTTACAATAACATTAAAACAATTTTTTTGTAATGTTTGTTTATTTTTGAGAGAGAGAGAGCGAGAGAGCCAGAGTGCAAGCTGAGGAGGGACAGAGAGAGAGGGAGACACAGAATCCGAAGTAGGCTCCAGTTTCTGAGCTGTCAGCACAGAGTCTGATGTGGGGCTTGAACTCAGGAAATGTGAGATCATCACCTGAGCCGAAGTTGGATGCTTAACTGACTGAGCCACCCAGGTGCCCCTCCAGTAACATTTCTTACATAGTGTGTAATCAGAGTACCTCTGGTTGTGTCAGCAATATACTTCCTAACTTTAAAATAACTAATAAGCTTTATTTTTAGAGCAGTTTTAGGGTCACAGCAGAAATGAGTAAAAAGTACAGAGTTCCCATATACCTCTTTACTCTATCCCCCAGTTTCCCATGTTAAGAACATCTTGCATTGGTGTGTTCCATTTGTGTTGTATATTCTGTGGATTTTGACAATTGTATAAAGACATGTATTCACCATTACAGTATCATATGGAGTAGCTTTACTGCCCTAAAAATCCTGTGTGTTTTGCCTGTTCATCCCTTTTTACTTACTAACCTTTGGCAACCACTTATATTTTTATAGTACCCCTAAGTTTTGCCTTTTTCAGAATGTCATATAGTTGGAATCATATAGTGTATGGTCTTTACAGTTTGGATTCTCTGCCTTAGTACTTAAAAAAATTTTTTTTTAAATGTTTATTTTTGACAGAGAGAGAGAGAGAGGGCGGAGCTGGGGGAGGGGGGCAGAGTGTGAGAGGGGGAGGAGCAGAGAGAGGAAGACACAGATTCCGAAGCAGGGTGTAGGCTCTGAGCTGTCAGCACAGAGCCTGACACAGGGCTCAAACTCATGAACCTTGAGATCATGACTTGAGCCGAAGTCGGATGCTCAACTGACTGAGCCACCCAGGCACCCCCTTTGCCTTAGCACTTTGTATTAAAGTTTGTTCCACACCTTTCATGCTTGATTTTATTGGGCTAATGTTAAATGTATGTATTAATTTGGAGATAATTGACATCTTGGGCTATTTAGAAATGCTTTTAAGTTTTTGTATTTCTTATTTATTCCTAAGTATTTTAATGTTGTTATTAAAAGTGTGATTTTTGTCTTGCATTATATCTTCTAGTTGTTTGAAGATATATATGAAAGTTACTGATTTTTATATTTGTATCTTATTATTTTATTTTTTGCATTTTACTGTCGTATCTCTTACCTTTTCTTGGTATATATGCAAAAAGAGATATTTTTACCTTTTTTTCTGCTCTTACATCTTTAGTAATTTTCTCTCTTGTCTGATTCCAAGTAATTTTGTTTCAGACCTTCATATGATGACTTTACTTTTTTCCACTAAGTAAAATGCTGGTTTTAGGACATTTTATCACATTAATGGGTCAGTATCGATTTAAATTTTCTGTGAGTGGTTTTCTGAGTAACAAAATGATATTGCATTTTATCAAGTGCATTTTTCACATTTGTGGAGATTAGCATAATCTTCATTCTGAGATCTATCAGTGTTATCATTATTTTCCTAATATTGAATCATTTTGTGTTCCTGGGAAAACAGTCCCGCTTGGTCAGTACAAAATGATACGTACACACACACTCACATACATACGGTACACAAACATATTTTTGTAGACACATATAAATTGGTTCTATTCTGTTTTCTAGTTTTTATTTATGATTTTTGTGTCCATATTAATAAGTGAGATTGGTCTTTTCTTTTTTAGGCTATTTTAATTATGCTTACTATTTTACTTCTTTTAATTTTAAAATTTTGACCAAAACTATGTACATTCTCCCCCTGCCAACAAAAACAAAACAAGAAGGATAAATCCTTCTTCAGTGATAAGTTTCATAACTTATTTCCTTTCTTATTAAAACTATGTTTCCAAAGGTACAGTTGGTACTTTCACTAATAAAAATGGGATGCAGTCAAGTTGTCAAGTTGTACTTTTCTAGTATTTATGATTGTGATGCAGGAGAGGTTGATAATAGGTACAGTAGTATATATTGCTTTGTAACTTACAAAATATCATTATATATATTCATTGATTCTTAAGACAATTTCATGAAGTAGGAATGGCAGATGTTTATTTTCCCATTTTATGAATGAAATCCTGGCTCTTACATGTTAAGTGATTACCTAAAATGGTTAATCTTTTCTCTTACAACAGTGATGAACAAAAATCTTTATCTTGAGTAGTAAGTCAACAGATACATATTGAAAAAATTTTTTTTCATTTCAAAAATTTCTAACTCTTAGCAAATATATGTTAAACATTTTTCTTTCATTTTATCATTCATTGGGCAAACATTTATGGAATTCATTTCTAGTACCAGGCACTGTGCCAAGTGTTGAGGACAAAAAAAAATATATACATTTGTCCTCTGCCATTAAAATTCTCATAGTCTTTTTGGGAAGACATGTTTACATAAGAGGATTACAGTAAGTGAGGTAAGTACAGTGATTAAAGCACGCGTCTGGGAGAGTTCACAAAAAAGGATTTTTATCTTGGGTCTTGAAAAATTGTAAGAAGAAAAAGTGGTAAATCACATTATTGATTGAGGAAATGAATGGAATCATAACAAGAGCTTGGCGTACTTGAGAAGTTCAGAGGCTATAATGGTCAATTGGTTTCAGATTCTGAATAAAGCTCCAATGTTTATAATTTACCCTTTTGACATTGGGAAGGAGATTTTAAAAATTTTATTATATAAAATGTCAAACATAGAAGTAAAGAGAATAGTACAAGGAATGCCCATTTGATTAAACAGTTATCCTGTTTTGCCATATATACTTCATCTATTTTTTTCTTTTTCTTTGCTGATGTATTTTAAAAAACAGTCCCAGGTAGATATAACATCAGTTTACCCATACATACTTTAGTATGAGCAGCAGTGAAAGAGGAATAAAATGAGTAGATCTTATTTTATAGGTAAATAACTCTCAGAGCAGTATAACTTATGGATTAGAGGGGAGGAAGGAGAGATGTCTAGGAGTATGTTGGTATAGCTGAAAGAGAGAGGCTTTTAGTTAAAATAGATCTGGTATCCAGTCATAGTTCTGCTCTTTACTAGCTGCATGATCTTAATATCTTTGAGCATCAGTTTCTCCACTTATGAAATAGGCAGTAATATTTGCCATGCAGAGTGGGTGTAAGGATTTCATATACTATGTAGAATCTAAAACACAAATGAGTAAACAGAAAGCAGATTTATACCTATAAACACACAGAACAAATTGATGGTTGCCAGAGGGGAGGAGGATGGTGGAATGGGCAAAATGAGTGAAGGTTGCCAGTTACGATTGAATAAGTAAGTCATGGGACTAAAAGGCATTGCATAGGGAATATAGTCAATGATACTGTAGTAGTGAGGAACCGTAGCTACACTTGTGGTGAGCATAGTATAATGTATAAACTTGTTGAATCACTATGTTGTATACCTGAACACCTGAAACTAATGTAACATTGTCAACTAAATGTTGACATAGTCAAATAAAATAAAAGAATTTAACATACTAGTTTATGTTAGTTCCCTTTGTCCCATCTTATACAGATAGACCCTGTTTCAGTAGTTTTGAGGTGATGATGTTTATTCAGAGGAAATGATGCATTTTTAATTGCTGGTAGTGGTAGTGATAATGGGCTTACAAAGAAGGCACATTTGAGCTTCATTTTCATTTTCATTTCCACCCAATGGATGGAACCTATTGGATAAAGAGTGGGTATAGACTGTAGAATTAAAAGTGGAAAGAAGAGCATGAACAATGCAGTCAGGAGTGAATGGTGTGCTTGTGGAAATAACCTGTATGTGGGAGTGACTGAAATACTGAGCATGCAGTGGGAGGGAACTGATGGCAATAAAAGCTCCAAAGTCAGATTTTGACCCCACAGAGGTTTCTGCTAAGTAATTTGGATTTAGTAGCCTAAAGCCTTTAAATTTCAGACCATAGGAGCCTCTTTTGCAGTGGGAGCTTAACTAATTGCTTCAGTTTGGTAATAGGTATTGAAGACTTGAGGTGGTGGGGTACAGGCTGGATAAAGAGAATGACGTATCAGATGTTTATGTTTCAATTCCTCATTACTTTTAGGGTAAAATCCATTCTTCTGGCATATGGTATATTGGTTCTTCTTGATCCACTCCACTTGTCTGTCTCATTCTTTAGCCATGTTAACTAATTATCTTCCTTGATGTTAAGTACCCTCCTTTTATGCGTTTATACAATGCAGTTCTCCTTGCCTTCTTCTGGTCAGTCTTTCAGATTTTAGAGTCATTTAGTCAGTCATCAAATAGTTTTTGTGAATGTTTACTATGTGCTGGGAACTCACCTCTATATGAATTGTTCCTTATGTAATTTTTTCCTTCTTGGATTGAGTCTTATCTATCTCTCTTGGTATATCCATAATATCGTGGTCATTGCTCTATAATAAACCCTATACCAACTCAGTATGATAGCTCCTTGTTTACATATTTCCTCCACTAGTTTGTAAGCCTCTTGAGAATAGATAGTACATCAGTATTTTCATATTTGAACAGTGCTTTAGTACAGTGCCCAATTAATGAATACTTACTGAGTAAATAATAAATGAATAGATTCCAGAATGTGGTAGTAGCATGAGTATGTTAAGAAATGTGTCTTTGAGCCTTATTTAGGCATCTGACGAAAGTATAATATCTGAAAGAATGTGCACTGGCATGGTATCTGGGTGGCTGAGTCAGTTAAGTGTCTGACGTCAGCTCAGGTCATGATTTCACGGTTCGTGAGTTCGAGCTCTGCATTGGGCTCTCTGCTGTCAGCACAGAGCCCGCTTTGGATCCTTGGTCTCCTCTCTTTCTGCCTACCCCCTTCCCTGCTCACACTCAAGTGCGTGTTCTGTCTCTCTGTCTCTGTCTCTGTCTCTCTCTCTCAAAAAATAAACATTAAAAAAAACACAAAGGGTTGCCTGGGTGGCTCAGTCAGTTAAGCATCTCGACTCCTGGTTTGGGCTCCGGTCATGATCTCACAGTTGGTGAGTTCAAGCCCCATATCAGACTCCATGCTGAGAATGTGGAGCCTGCTTCAGATTCTCTTTCTCTGCCCCTCCCTTGCTCATGCTCTCTCTCTCTCTCTCTCAAAATAAATAAACTTTAAAATATTTTGAAAAGAATGTGTAGTGGTATATGAACCTGGAAAGAAAGTAAAGTCTATGCCATGGGTGGGTCTTCTGTGCCATGTTTTGAACTTGTGACTTTATTTTGATTTATTGACTCCCCTCTGCCAAAGACTTAACGAGTTTATGAATTTAACGCAGATAACATTGCCAGCATTTATAAAACAGTTGTAATGGTAAATGTACTAAAATGATATGGATCGTATTCTTTGTACTTTTGCATCTTCTATGAAACAGTGTTTATCTACCTTAAGCTTTATTGTTTATATCAACCAATTTTATTTTTCTTCTAGTGCCTATGTTGAAAAATATCTACTGGAGAAGTCCAGACTCGTTTATCAAGAGCATAATGAACGGTACAGATTTTTATTAGTATAATTTAATTAAGTTAACATTTGTATTATGCAGATCAACTTTTAGGATGTTTGTATATTATGACTTTTAATTCAGTTTATACTGTGTAATCCCTTTATGTATAATTGCTGTTACTATCATTGGCAGAACATTGCACTTTTTCAGAGGCTGCTAGGAGTTTTTTTTAACGGGTACAAGCATACCTTGTTTCATTGCACTTCATAGATACTGTGATTTTTACAAATTTGTTTGTGGCAACCCTGTGTTGAGCAAGTCTTTTGGCACCATTTTCCCAGTAGCATTTGATCACTTTGTATCTCTCTGTCTCAAATTTTGGTAATTCTTGGAATATTTCAAACTCTTACATTATTATTATATTTGTTACCATGATCTGTGATCCATGATTACAACTAGCTGAAAGCTTGGATGATGGTTAGCATTTTTTTTTTTTTTTTGGCAATGCAGTGCTTTTAAATTAAGGTATGTACATTGTTTTTTAGACATAATGCTATTGCATACTGAAAAGACTATAGTGTAGTGTAAACATAACTGTTATATATACTGGGAAACAAAAAATTATTTGCCTCATGTTATTTTGATATTTGCTTTATTGTATGTAGTGGTCTGGAACTGAAACCCACAAACAGTTATCTCCGAGGTGTGCCTGCACGTGGAACTGTTGCCATTTCTAAATTCTAGGCAAACTGTCCAAACAGGAAAACAGCGGTATCTCAGATTATTGCTTTTTGTGAGCATTGTGCCTTTGGGCTTTTCCCCATGTCTTAGTGTTCTATTTCTAATTTGAGAAAATTTTTAATAAGGCACTTAATTTTGTTATATGAAGTATACGGGACTTCAGAGATGATATCTGTAACTTTGTACGGATGAAGAAACCAAATGTCAGGGGAAAGAAAGACCCCAAATGTAAGAGCAGTAAATGATTTGCTTCATGCTACAATGAGACAAAATAAAGTTAAGAATCAGAGTTTGAAGTTAAAGAGACCTACATTCAGGGGCACCTGGGTGGCTCAGTTGGTTAAGCATCTGACTTCAGCCCAGGTCATGATCTCACAGTTCATGAGTTAGAGCCCCGCGTTGGGCTCTGTGCTGACAGTTCAGAGCCTGGAGCCTGCTTCAGATTCTGTTTCTCCCCCCACCCCCTCTCTCTCTCTCTGCTCCTCCTCTACTCATGCTCTATCCCCCTTCTCTTTCAAAAATAAATAAACATAAAAAAAAAAAAGAGACCTACATTCAAATATTGACTATGCCTTTGGCATCTGTTTCTTTGACATTTATTCCCATTTTACAGATAGAAGACAAGAGTTATTTGGAGGAGTAAATGAAATAGCATTTATAAAGTGTTTAGGAGCAGCTTGGTGGCTAAGTCAGTTGAGTGTCTGACTCTTGATTTTGGCTCAGGTCATGATCCCAGGGTTGTGGTATTGAGCCCTGCATCAGGCTCCGTGCTGAGCATGGAGCCTGCTTGGGTTCTTTCTCTCTCTCTCTCTCTCCCTCACTTGAGCTTACTGTCTCTCTAAAAGTAAAAATAGGGGCATGTGGGTGGCTCAGTCAGTTGACCGTCCGACTTCACCTCAGGTCATGATCTCATGGTTCCTGAGTTCAAGCCCCACATCTGGCTCACTGCTGTCAACGCAGAGCCTGCTTCAGATCCTCTGTATACCTCTCTCTGCCCCTCCGCCACTCTCAAAAATAAATAAATGAAACATAAAAAAAATAAAATAATTTAAAAAAATTTAAAAAGTAAAGTGCTTAGTGTGGTCCTCATATAATTAAAGTTCAGTAATTAATAGCTAAAATTATTGTAATGAATACCTTCCAGGTTAGGACTAGAACTCAAGACTGTTAATTTTTCTGTGGCTAGCAGATGAGGAAATTTAAATTAGAAGTTTTTTGAAATGAGGGGAAGGGAGTTTTAGGAAGAGAATAGCTTCATAAAGATTTGTAGAGCTAAAAGATACTGCCATGAGAAGATTATTAGTAACTTTTTCTAACACATTTTAATGGAATGGTAGGGATATAGCATGGTTTCAACAATGGGAGGGAGATAAATAAGATCCAGAGTTTATAAACTAATTCACTATTATTTTGCTGGATTCTATTTGTGGATAGATGTATAATCTTTATTATGTGTTGCTGCGTTTGGGTTGCTAGTATTTTGTTGAGGATTTTTTTATGTCTGTATTCATAAGGGATATTGCTGTAAGTTTTTTTGTTTTTCTCCTGATGTCTTTGGTTTTGGTATCAAGATAATACTGTCTCATAAAATGAGATGGGAAAAGTTTGGGAAGGATTGGGTTAGTACTGTTTTAAATGATTGGTAGAATTTACTAGTGAAGCCATCTGGTTCTGGGGTTTTGGGGGAAGTTTTGATTATTAATTCAAACACTTTAGTTATTATAAGTCTCTGTAGATTTTTTGTTTCCGTTTTAGCCAGGTTTGAAGGTTTTTATCTTTCAAGGAATTTGTCCGTTTCATTTAGTTCATCTAATTTGTTGACAAAAAAAAATTATAGCATTCCCTCATAATATTTTTTATTTCTAAAAGACTAGTAATAATGTTTCCCCTTTTCTTCTTGAATTTGAGGTTTACTCCTATCTTTGTTTGGGCTGCTATAATAAAATACCTCAACGTGGGAAGGCTATAAACAATAGGAATTTATTTCTTAGAGTTCTGGAGGCTGAGAAGTCAATGATCAAGGTGACAGCGTGGTTGCATTCTGGTTAGAGTTCTTCCTGGTTCATTACTCATACCTTCTTGCTTGGTCCTCATGTGGTGGAATGGGATAGGGAACTCTGTAGGACCTCTTTTATAAGATTACTAATCCCATTCATTAGGGCTCTACCTGTCATGACCTAATCAACCCCAAAGGCCCCACTTCCTAATACCATTACCTTTTGGGGTTAAGATTTCAAGATAGGACTTTGAGGCGCACACATTCAGACCATAGCAATCTCCCCCACCTTTTGGGTCAGTTTAGATAAGAGTTTGTCAATCTTGTTGATTTTTTGAAAGGACCAAGTTTTGGTTGATTTTTCTGTTTCCTGTTGCCTATTTTATTTCCCTTCTCATGCTTATCACTTTGTTCTGCTTGCTTTGGATTCATTTGCTCTTCTTTAAATTAAAAAAAAATTTTTTTTAAGCTTCTTAAGGTGAATGGTTAGATTTGAGTTCTTTCTTCTGTTTTAATATGGGTTTACAGCTAGCTATAAAGACCCACTGAACATTGCTTCAGTGGTTCCCATGTTTTGGCATGTTGTATTTTTGTTTTCATGCATCTCGGTGTATTTTCTAATTTCCTATGTGATTTCTTCTTTGAACCTATTGTTAGGTAGGAGTGTGTTTGTGAATTTCCTTCTGTATTTTTGAATTTTGTAAATTTGTTATTGGTTTTTTATTTCATTGTAAGGTCGTTAGAGAACATAGTTTGTATGATTTCAGTTTCCTTACGTTTATTTAAACTTTATTAAACATTTTTTTAAGGTTTTTTATTTTTAAGAGACAGAAACAGCACGAGTGGGGAAAGGACAGAGCGAGAAGGAGACACAGAATCCTAACTAGGCTTCAGGCACAGAGCATGATGTGGGGCTCAAACTTACAAGGTGCAAGATCATGACCTGAGCTGAAGTTGGACGCTTAACTGACTGAGCCACGCAAGCACCCCTATTTAAACTTTATTTATTTATTTTGAGAGAGAGAAAGAGAGGGAGGGAAGGAGGGTGGGAGGGAGAGAGACAGAATCCTAAACAGGCTTCGCATTGTCAGCACAGAGCCTGATGTGGGGGGCTCAAACTCATGAACTGTGAGATCATGACCTGAGCCAGAATCAAGAGTCAGACACTTAATGAACCACCCAGATGCTACAGTCCCCTTATATTTATTGAGACTTGTTTTATAGCCTAACATTTTTTTTAAAGTTTATTTATCTTAGAAAGAGAGAGTGAGTGCACAAGCACGCTTGGGCACAGAAACAGGGAAGAGCAGAGAAAGCGGGAGACAGAATCTGAAGCAGGCTTCAGGCTCCAATCTGGCAGTACAGAGCCTGACCTGGAGCTTGAACTCAAACTGTGAGATCATGATCTGAGCCGAAGTTGGACACTTAACTGACTGAGCCACCCAGGCACCCCAGATAGTCCAACATTTTCTAACCTGGAGAATGTTTCATGGGTATTTATCCTGCTGTTGTTAGATGGAGTATTCTATAGATGGCTGTTAGGTCTGGTTGGTTGTTAGTATTTTTCAAGTTTTCTTTTTCCTTGTTGGTCTTTTGTCTTGTTCTGTTTATTATTGAAAGTGAGATGTTGGAATATCTCAGTACTATGTTGAATTGTTTTTTTTTTTTTCTCTTTTTTCAGTTCTTTCAGTGTTTGCTTTATGTATTTTGAAGCTTGTTTTTATATGTATTTATATTTAGAATTGTTACATCTTTTTGACCAATTGACCCTTTTGTCATTATAAAATGTCTTTTGCAGCTAGTAATAATTTTTGTCTTAAGGTCTATTGTATCAGATGTTAATATAGACATTTCAGCTTTCTTTCACTTATTTTTTTTGCATGGTATTTTTTCCATCCTTTTTACTTTAAGCCTTTTTGTATCTTTTAATCTATAGTGTGTCGGTTGTAGATAGCATATAGTTGATTTTACTCATCTTTGGACTCGAGTGTTTAATTTATACTTAATATAATTGCTAAGATAGGATTTATGAATGTTATTTTGCTATTTGTTTTATATATTTTTATGATGCTTTAGTTCTTCTATTCTCCAGTTACTGCTGTGTTTTGGATAAATAGATGTTTTCTGTGTACCGTTGGCATCTCTTATTACATATTTCTTAAGTTATTTTATTTAAAAAAAATTTTTTTTACATTTATTGATTTTTGAGAGACAGAGAGAGAGCACAAGTTGGGGAGTGGCAGAGAGAGAAGGAGACACAGAATCCGAAGTAGACTCCAGGCTCTGAGCTGTCAGCACAGAGCCTGATGTGGGGTCTGAACTCATGAACCGTGAGATCATGACCTGAGCCAAAGTTGGATGCCCAACCGACTGAGCCACCCAGGCGCCCCTTAAGTTATTTTCTTAATGCTTCCCCTGGCAATTACAGTTAACATTTTATCAATCTTCTTTGGAGTAATAATTTTGATAATGCACAAATAACTTTGCTCCTGTGTAGCTCTGTTCCTTTCCCTCTCCTTTGTACTATTATTGTCATATAAATTACATCTTTATAATGGTAGACCCATCAATACAGATTGGTCATTGTTTTTTGGCTGGTGTCTTTGAGATCTAATAGGTGGGAAAAGAATGACAGACAAAAAACTTAAATACATGCTATCTTTTATATTTACTTACATAGTTGCCTTTTTAGTGCTATTTATTTCTTCACGTTTAATTGAAAATTGTCTGGTCTCCTTTCATTTCAGCTAGAAAAAGGCCCTGTAGCATTTCTTATGGGACCCATCTGCTAGCTATAAAGTCTCTTAATTTTTGTTTATCTGGGACTATCCTAATATCTCCTTTATTTTTGTAGGATAGTTTTGTTGGACATATAATTTTTGATTGATAGTGTTTTTACTCTCAGTACTTAAAAGTGTGTTATCCTTCTGGTGCCATGGTTCCTGATGAGAAATCTTTTATTAGGATTCCTTGATTAGCATATCTTTTCATGGTGCTTTGAAAATTTGTCTTTGTGTTTAAATAGTTTTAATTTGTCTAAATGTCAATCTCTTCAAGTTTTTTCCCTGGAGTTTGTTGAGTTTCTTGGATGTGCAGTTGTTTTTTCATCACATTTGGAGAGTTTTTGAACATTAGTTTATCAGATATTCTCTTTGTTCCTTTCCTCTCTTTTTGGGACTCGTATTGTGCGTGTGTTGGTGTCTGCTTAATGGTGTCCCACAGATATCTGAAGCTCTGTTCAATTTTCTTCATTAATTTTTCTTTCTCTTCAGACTAGTTTCAAATGACCTGTCTTCAGGTTCACTGATGCCTTCTGCCCACTCAGGTCTGCTGTTGAGTGCTTTTAGGTAGTTTTTCATTTCAGTTATTATATTTTTCAATTCCAATTCCTTTTTGATTATTTTTTTAAGTTCTATATATTTATTGATAGGCTCTATTTGATGAGACTCTATTCTACTTTCCTTTAGTTCTTCCACATGGTTTCCTTCGGTTCTTTGAACGTATTTAAAATAGTTGATTAAAAATCTTGTGTACCAAGGCTTCCTCAAGGACTGTTATTATTGATTGTGTTTTTTCTTTTGTATGTGCTATACTTTGTTTCTTTACATGCCTCATACATTTATTTGAAAATTGGACATTTCAAATAATAATTGGACATTTAAAATAATTGTGTGGCAGCTCTCGAAATGAGATTCTCCTGTTCCTACTGTTTGTGGTTGTTTTTGTTTATGTTTGTATCATGACTTTTTGAACTAATTTCATGAAGTCTCTGTTCTAAGTGTGGCCATTCAAGTATCTGCTTGGTTAGCTTAATTGTCAGCTAGTGATAGAACAGAGATTTGATTAAATGCTTGGAAACTGTAAATCTCTTAGTCTTTGCCTCAGGGCATTCTGTTTGTATTGATTCATTCCTTTAATACTCAGGCATTTTTTTTTTGATATCAAAGTAGATTTTATTTTTTTATTTTTATTTTTATTTGTTAAAATTAATTTTTTAATTTTTTAAAATTTACGTCCAAATTAGCATATAGTGCAACAATGATTTCAGGAGTAGATTCCTTAATGCCCCTTACCCATTTAGCCCAACCCCCCTCCCACAACCCCTCCAGTAACCCTCAGTTTGTTCTCCATATTTATGAGTCTCATCTGTTTTGTCCCCCTACCTGTTTTTATATTATTTTTGTTTCCTTTCCCTTGTGTTCATCTGTTTTGTCTCTTAAAGTCCTCATATGAGTGAAGCCATATGATTTTTGTCTTTCTCTGACTCACTAATTTCACTTAGCATAATACCCTCTAGTTCCATCCACGTAGTTGCAAATGGCAAGATTTCATTCTTTTTGATTGCCGACTAATACTTCATTGTGTATATATATACCACATCTTCTTTATCCATTCATCCATCGATGAACATTTGGGCTCTTCCCATACTTCGGCTATTGTCGGTAGTGCTGCTATAAACATGGGGGTGGCATGTGTCCCTTTGAAACAGCACACCTATATCCCTTGGATAAATGCCTAGTAGTGCAATTGCTGGGTCATAGGGTAGTTCTATTTTTAGTTTTTTGTGGAACCTCCATGCTGTTTTCCAGAGTGGCTGTACCAGTTTGCATTCCCACCAGCAGTGCAAAAGAGATCCTCTTTCTCCGCATCCTCGCCAACTTCTGTTATTACCTGAGTTGTTAATGTTAGCCATTCTGACAGGTGTGAGGTGGTATCTCATTGTGGTTTTGATTTGTATTTTCCTGATGATTGTACACTCAGGCATTTTATAATTCTGCCTTTGCCGTTACTTCCTGCATGTGTATCCCTTCAAGGTTAGCCAGAGGTGAGAGTTCAGTACCCTCTTTGGTCTTTGCCGAGAAGACATGAAGCCCTGGGCATGTGCACAGCCTTACGTATGTGCATGGCCTTCTCGATTCCTAGGAATATAGAATTAGAATTAGAATATAGAATTAGAATATTAGAATATAGAATTAGAATATTAGAATATAGAATTAATTCCAATTTTAATTGGAATTAAAAGCTGGTGTGGAGATCACATTTCCCTTTAAATTTTTGTTAACCTGTTGTTTGCCCCAGCATTTATTCATTGTTTAATGTAGCTGATATGTTTCAAAAAATTGCCTATAATTTTCTACCAATGGCCCTGGAGAAAAGGTTTTCACACTGGGCTAAGTGTGAGTAATGTCAATAAAGGCAGTTTTGAACTGTCTGGCTTCTTCCAGGGAACCACCAGATAGTTTAAATAATGATATTTCTCAGAGAATGAGGCTTTTCAATGAGCTCTAACCCTGTTCTGCTCTCTTTTGAAAGCTGCCAGGCTATTGGGGTCCATCACCATTATAAGCTAGTGGTTTTGAAGGCTACCATGGATCTGGTAACAGGAGATGGAATAGGGCAAGTTAAAAGGCTACAAAGGTTGGATTTTTTACTGAGATTGGGCTGTTTTTCTTATGTAAACACTTCTTGGATTGCTTTAAGCTTTGAGGTATTTTCTAGAGTTCTGAAAAAGTTGATTCTGACAAATTTGCCAGTTTTCTAATTGGTTTTATGAAGGAGAGAATTTTCAGGTCTTAACCTTTGCCATATAGCTGCCTTCACCCCTCTCTTTTGAATTTAGCATCCAAAACATCATTTATTTTGTAATACTTAAAATATTGAACTTACCACTTTTGCATTAAAAAATGAGGCAAAGTCCAGGGCGCCTGGATGGCTCAGTCAGTTAAGCGGCCGACTTTGGCTCAGGTCATGATCTGACAGTTAGTAAGTTTGAGCCCTGCATCAGGCTCTGTGCTGACAGCTTGGAACCTAGAACCTGCTTCAGATTGTCTCCTTTCTCTCTGCTCCTTCCCCGCTTTCATTCTGTCTCTCTCTCTCTAAAAAATAAATAAACACAAAATTTTTCTTTTTAAAATGAGGCAAAGTTGAAACATTTTATTAACATTTGCTCTTTTTTTCTGATAAATGACGACTATAGATCACGTCCATTCTAAAGCCATACTCTGTTTCCAACAGGAACTATCATGTATTTTATTACCTCCTGGCAGGAGCAAATGAAGAAGAAAGATTAGCATTCCATCTTAAACGACCGGAAGAGTATCATTATCTAAATCAGGTGAGGATTCATGAAAAGTATTTTGAATGTTGGGCATTATTAAATTTTAGCTCTTGAGAAAAGTTTTTTCCTAATACTTTGTTCTCTGAACCTGGTAATAGACATTAACTAGCATTTTCATACATGCCGCCTAAAAGTTTATGTGATGCGCTTCTCAAATTTAAAAATTATTATTACTTTCAGTTGTAAGAAGTTAGTTATATGTGTGCCCTTTGCTTTTTGTGAGACTCTTTCAGAGAATAATAAACTGTTTATATACATACCTACACCTTAATAAAATGGGTTGGTCTTTTCAAAGTGATTTACCTTTTATCGACAAGAGCATGCTAAATGTCACTAATAATTAATGTTTGTCCTTCGCATGGGATTACTTGAAACCTTTTTTGTATGTTTTGAAGTCTAATACATATGCCTCTTTGCATGATATTATGATACTAACTTAAAGTATGATTTTTTTTTAATTTAGTGAATGATTCTCTTTAGTATGAAATTCATCAAAAAGAATTGACTTACAGAATTTGTATCTTTCTCTGAAACTCAAAAATTCACCCCTAATTAGGGAGTAATTTCTCCCAGTTTTTCATTACAGTAGTTTCTCCAATTTTATTACTTCTCATATTAACAAAAATTCTAGAACCAAAATCAATGAAATTGGTATGACAGTAGATCACTTAACAGAAAGACATTCCTTGTTTTTTTGGATCAAGACAAGATGTAATATCCTTGGAAATAAATGTCTTTATGGTAATTTAAAAAATGTTTATGGAGCTTTTGTAAAGAAATTGACATTTGATGATAGTTTGTAGTAAGGTTATGAAATGAGTATCCTAGACTTTTCCCAAGATACACAGCATGCTGTGTAATGATATTTCCTAGTTTTGAAACTACCAATTTTATATAAGCTAATATAACTTTGTTATCAAATATATCAATTTCAAGATGATTTAAAATTTCACTTCTTGATATAAATACTAAACATTTCCACCGTATAAAAATTAAGTAGATTTAAAAAGTTACTGATTTAGCTTCTGACCTTTTTCTTTCCCCTGTTTAAACAATTTGCATATATTTGGGTGATTAAATATTTTCTTTTTAAAAACTAATAATCACCCATAAATGAGCTGATAGTATTATAGAAACCCAGAGCTTATTAATTCTTCTTCCAGATTTTTTTTTTATCGGTGCCCATACCACACATATTCTTGTCCTAAAGGGGTCAGTATTCATAGAATGTAAGATTGATCAATTAATACAAATCTCAGAGTTGCTGGACAACAGCATGTATGGATTCGTTGTAATGATATATGATCTCCCAGAATCTGAATGTTCACCTAGTTGTTTCTTGTTTTATGCTGCTACACAAAATAACTTTCTTTGGGTAGCAGCAGTGCTAACTGAATATTATTTCTAAGAGATAATTAGAGAAGAGTAATAACCATTACTTCTACCTAACTAATCTGCCTTACTTTCAGATAACAAAGAAACCCCTCAGACAGAGCTGGGATGATTATTGCTATGACTCTGAGCCGGTCAGTACAAGTACCTAAATATTCTGTGTTCCTGTTAAAGGACCCTCACTCACCTTGCTCATTTGCATCTATCTCATGACTTAGAAAGAAAATCAGCTGAAATACAAAGACTCTAGGAAAGAAGAGAAATTAATGTTTAATTTCTTTGAATTGATTTATTTGTATGTGTATAGTGTGTGGATTAAAAACCAGTCAATTTACTTTTTAAAACTTTATTGTTTTGCTGCTCATGTTTAGTCTATATTTATTTTGACAATAAATTGATTTGCATTCCTGATTTCAACATTGATGTGGATTCTTATGAACTACAGGGTGTTTTTCCTTGAGATATATTTTTTTTCAGTATTTTTTTAGTGATTTCATTACTCACATGTTGTGAGTAGTATGTATTTATTTTAAAAAGTTATAGTCTTCCTGTTTTATGTGTCAATTAACAGTCTTTTCACATGATGGATGCATGTACATTTTTCTTTGAATTTTTTTTTAATATCAAGAGAGGCTATCATTTTCCAAATATTAAGAATTGAAATTCTTATAAATAAGATAAATAATGTTTAAATTAAGTGATTTAAGGGCATATATGATGTAGGGCATATATGATGTATGATTTAAGGGCGTAAAAGGAGTAGGTAAATTTAATTTTATTTGTTACATTTTATAAAGGCAAGTTTGTAATTATAAAGAGAACATAAAAAATCTTTTTCCTGCCATTCCCTTTGTAATGAGGTCAGATATAAAAGGCTGAGAATCTGCACTCGTCTATATCTATTAACTAATGAACTAATTTATTAACTATTCCCTCTGGAAACATAACTTATCTTCGTCCTTGCTTTAAATAACTGTGACTTTAATTTTCACTGCATGTGTTTACAACCTCCAGTAATTATAAAACTGTTTCAAAGAGTTGAGAAGGATCAGAAATTATGGACGTTAATTTTTTCCTTCATACAAAGTTTAATTGCATTACCTTTTCATTATATATCAATTAATTTATGGTTTCAGATTTAACATTATGGAAAATTATATTTAGACATTTAAATTTATAGATTCTGATAAATTTTAGTAGAAAAAATTATGCTGTTTTGCCACTCTTGAGAAGTTCCCACCTTTCACCTATTATATCAAGTGACTGATCTGTTGGGAAGTAGGTAGGAGACTGGTAGACTCATATAGTAAATGTAAGACTTGATTGCCTGTAAAGAGCTTATTGTGACATTATGAACTGATCTGCTGTTATTTAGTCTGAGTCATGCTTCAGGATTTGGGCTCTGAAGCAGACAGACCTGCCTTGATGACTGGCTTACCCATTTACTAGATTTGAGAACCTGAGCAGGTCACGTAACTCTTGTTTCTATCGTCTAAAGGGATAACAATGTTCTTTAACTTTTGTGAGTATTAAATTAGTGCAGGAGTGCCTGGGTGTTTCAGTTGGTTGAGCGTCCAACTTTGGCTCAGGTCATGATCTTGTGATCTGTGAGTTCGAGCCCTGCGTCGGGCTCTGTGCTGACAGCTCAGAACCTGGAGCCTGCTTCCGATTCTGTCTCTCTCTCTCTGCCCCTCCCCTACTCACACTCTGTCTCTCTCTCCCTCTGAAAAATAAACATTAAAAAAAATTAAAAAATAATAAATTAGACAGTGCATCTAATAAACAGCTTGATAGAGTGCTTCTTAGTACTTCATAAATGTACAGTACATGTTCCCAATGTTGCTGCCACCTTTGAGATCATCATTATCTCCATCTTTTCTTTTTAGAATTTTATACCTAAATTCTTCTCCTTTTATACCTTTCTTTTTTAAAAAAAATTTTTTTAACGTTTATTTATTTTTGAGATAGAGAGAGACAGAGCATGAACAGGGGAGAGTCAGAGAGAGAGGGAGACACAGAATCTGAAACAGCCTCCAGGCTCTGAGCTGTCAGCACAGAGCCTGATGCGGGGCTCGAACTCACGGACCGTGAGATCATGACCTGAGCCGAAGTCGGACGCTTAACTGACTGAGCCACCCAGGCGCCCCTATCCTTTTATACCTTTCATCACTAGCTTCTTGCTGATGTTTTCAGTCTATTATAGTTTGAATAATTTCTGTTACTTTTTCTTACAAGTTAATTGATGAAAGCAAGCAGTCAATATGAGAATCTTTTGGTTTATCTTCCTAGCCCTCCTCAGAGTATATTTGGGGCCAAACTAAACTTTGTGTCCCTCTGAGTTATGAGAATTTATGTGACTTAGCATTATAAGAAGAGAGATGTTTTTTTTTTTTTTTAAAAGGTCTTATTTATTTTTGAGAGAGTGCAAGTGGGGCAGGGGCAGAGGAAGGGAGACGGAGGACCCAAGGCGGGGCTTTGTGCTGACAGCAGTGAGGCCGATGTGGGGCTCCAACTGGGAGAATCATGAAAATCATGATCTGAGCTGAAGTTGGACGCCCAATTGACTGAGCCACCCAGGTGTCCTGAGAAGAGAGGATTGTTAAGGATTGTTTTGTAATGTGTTCTGTATTATCATACATGTAATGGAGTAGTATAAATGATCCTGAGGAGAACTGTGATGAGAAAATTGCTTTTAACAAGGGGCCGATTGTTGCCCATTTTATGTTGGTTTAATTCCTATTAAGAGGTATCCTATTAAATAAGCTCAAGCAACTGGTGTTGCATGAGGGAGTGCAGAGGATTTAGAACTGGATAGATTTTCATTTGGCCACTCCTGTCATTTAGGTGAATTATTTAATCTCTGAGCCTGTTTTCTTCCCAATTGAATGTATATACCCCTAATTGCCTCCTTGTGTTTATATTTTAAACTGTATCTAGTTTAACTCATTCTTACAGGGTTGAAAGCAGGGTGTACATGCTAGATACTTGATAGTCTAAAAATAATAAATGAGTACTTTCTCAAAAAGGAGTATTTCATCTAATTCAGTACTTGTTCAGTAATTCACTGACTATATATTTACCTTAATGATTATCCACTTTTTTCTTGGCTCAACTGACTTGATGCTAGAGATCTTCAGTGAATAAAACAGATTAACAGTTAATGCATGTATTGAGAACTTGATGCAACCTTCTACAGTATCTTAAAAAAGTAAATATGTGTGAGGAGGTGTTTGAAAATGTAGGTGTAAGGGAATGTGAGCAAATACAGTAAAGGACTCTAAAAACCTATTTGTTATTTTAAAGATACAGATTATATATATGTTTGACTTTTTTGGTAACTGAAATGCAAGGATTACCTGAAAAAAGTAGTATTTTTTTATTTGGTAGTTCACAGCTATTTTTATGCACTAATATGTATTCTTTGCAGATTTTTAATTTTCATGTATACTTTTTTTGCTGATTGATAATCACGTTTATATTATTTCATTAGGAACTATTTTTATATCTAATACTGATATAAACATCTTTATATAAAACTAGGCTTCATTTCTCAACTAAATTACTGCCTCTTCTAAAATTTGTTTTTGTGTCTCAGGATCTTGTTTAGCATCTTGCTAGGGATAGGCATTTATTAAATATTTGTTGATTAAATAACATTTGTTTGTGGAATTGAGCTCTCTTAAATGCTTTGGATCTTCAGGACTCTTCACCATTCAAAATCAAACTTGGTATCAGAACATTTTATATTGCTAGCTCTTATCTTAAGTTGCTTTGAGATCCTTGCCTTGGTGATTTGTGAAAGGAAGAAAAAAAGGTAACTTAATTGTTATTTTGGTAGGTATGTGTTTAGTTTGCAAACCTGTCATAAGAGTTCTAATGAATTTGGCTGTGTCTAAATATTTCACCAGCTCTAATTTTTATACACAGGTATACTTACCTAGAGTTACTATTATTTCTGAGTGGCCTACCTTATATTTCCATAGGTAATCTTGATTTCTTCCCCTTTTTTCTTTAATAAGCAGGATTGCTTCTCCGTAGAGGGGGAAGATTTGAGGCATGACTTTGAACGCTTACAACTGGCCATGGAAATGGTAGGATTTCTTCCCAAGACACGAAGACAGTGAGTTTATTTATTGTACTCTATACCATTGGTAGAGAACAAATCACAATGTATGGTTAAGAAGTTCCTCTTCCTTGGTCCTTTGAAAGGATTTTCTAATGGATATTGCTGAGCTAGTGCTTCCTTCTCCCTTGTTAAGCATTACTTAAAAGACCTGTTATGAATTGCTTTTTTAATTATAAATTCTTTGAAAATCTCTTAAAAGTTGGAGCTCTTCTTCCTGTAAAATGTGCATCCATAAATATTTGCATGCAATTGTGGGAATTCATGGTGCTCCTAAAGCCTGTCCATGGACCTTATTTAAAAACTTGCTTTATAATGCTATTTTTATAGTTTCTTATTTTCTGCGTCATTGAGCTCTAATCCTAAGGCATGTGTACCTCTCAATAAAACATAATTTCCCTGCTTTTCCTCTGTAAATTTATGTCTGTACTATTGTACTAAACATATTTTGTTCATTATAAACAAAATAGAAATGTAAAAAGGTTGAAATAAAGATGAAGCAAATTATATTTAAAATAAAACAAACTTTTTAAAATTAAAGACAAATAACCTGACTCTCACCAGAAAAAAAAAAAGTAACAACTATTTTTTTGAGACAGGAATTGAATTATGTCAGATGTGATTATATTGTCAACTTTTAATCTTACACTAAAAGTAGAATAACAGCTCTGCTGTTTTCTTGCTTACTTGTGATTACATCATTAGTATGATCTTCAGTTAGATTATTTGCCAAAATGATTTTTTGCCAAATAGTACAATATGCAAGTAATAGTAAATATGCAAGCCAATTTAATTAGTCACATAAACTGCATTTCACTGAAAGTTACTAAGTAAATGAGAGTACCACTCTAGTTCCTCCATGCTATATTATATTCGTCCGTCAACATACCTCATGTGATACCTGATTGACATATATGGACCAAAGTGTCAGTCTGTATATTAAATAATAGTGAAACTTAATTTCATTTTTTTAAAGGTAACATACATTGGAAATAAAATATTTCTCATACACCAAGGGATTGTGTGTCTTTTACACTTTCTGATATCACTGTATTTCATATTGGAAAACACTGGAAAAAGTATGTTCTTAGTAGCCTGGCCTTAATTTGACCTTTCTTTATCTTTTAGTATTATCTTCAGATACTCCCTAACACAAGTTTTGCATTTTAACTAGGCTGATGGTGTGTCCTAAAACAGTATGTTGTATTCTGAATGTTCAGTATTTTTCCAATTCCTTGAAGGACCCATCTTAAAAAATTTTTTTCTTCATTTTATTTTAATAATAATAATAATAATGATAATAGTTATATTTATTTATTTTGGGAGAGAGAGAGAGAGTAGGTGGGGCAGAGAGAGAGGGAGAGAGAATCCCAAGCAGGCTCTAAGCTGTCATCGTGGAGCCTGATGGGGGGCTCGATCCCACAAACTGTGAGATCATGACCCGAGTGAAATTGAGAGTCAGATGCTTGATTGACTGAGCCACCCAGGTGTCCATTCATTTATTTAATTTAGAGAGAGAAAGAGAGAGAGAGAGAGAGGGAGGGAGAAAACAAGCTGGGGGAGAGGGACGGAGGGAAAGAGAATTCCAAGCAGACTCTGTGCTGAGCACAGAGCTCAATGTGGGGCTCTTATCCCATGACCCCAGGATCGTGACCTGAGCCAAAATCAAGAATTGGATGCTCAACCAACTGAGCCATCCAAATGCGCCTTGAAGGACACATCTTTATCTCTTTTTCAGTCATTCACATACGTTCAGTTCTTTTTTTGATAACATATCATATGTACTGCTATTCCCCTCTCCGGTGACCATGATTAATTATCTGCTGATAATTCACAAAATTCTTTTCCACTGCACTCAGATCTAATCCAGAATTATTCTTTTTTTTTTTTTTTTTTTTTATCAGCAGCTTTTTTTTTTTTTTTTAACGTTTATTTATTTTTGAGAGAGAGACAGAATGCGAGTGGGTTTGGGGCAGAGAGAGAGGGAGACACAGAATCCGAAGCAGGCTCCAGGCTCTGAGCTGTCAGCACAGAGCCCGACATGGGGCTTGAACTCATGAGCTGTGAGATCATGACCTGAGCCGAAGTTGGTTGCTCAACCGACTGAGCCACCCAGGCGCCCCCAGAATTATTCTTAACACAGCCCTGTAGGCAGCCCAAAATTTGGTATATTAATTGAAACCTGTTTGCTTTAGAGTACTGTACATGTCTTCCCTTTTTATTTTTTTTTAAAGTTTAAGTAATTTCTATACCCAGTGTGAGGCTCAAACTCATGGTCTTGAGATCAAGAGTCACACACTCTTCCTACTGAGCCAGCCAGTCACCCCATGTCCCGTCTTTTTGGTGAAATTTTTCTTAATTGTGTATTGTTTCTGCCTTCAGTATTTTAGTATACCTTGCCTTACAGTTTTTGAGTCTGTGTTATCTCTTATTGCAAGATTATAAGCTTTCTGAGAACAGGAATTCTTATTCATATTTGTAAATCTTTTTTATGTTTAATCATTGTACATGAGATTGTTATGTAACATTTATTATTGGAGACTATGCATTATGTATTTGTGTGTGAGAAAACGTTAATGTGCAGATTATTGAACCCCATATTCTGAAACAATGTAATTAGCAACTATATAAAATCCTACTAAAAACAGTTTTTAATAAATGGCCCATGAATTTGTGTTTTTATATTTTTTGGCTTCCATTAGTCTGTATAATGATTCAGTTGATACTGAATTTCCTCTCTAACCCAGAGTACTTTTATAAATTATTCCTTTATAATTGACCTGTGTTTTATTTGAGTTGTATTAATGATTCAAACATTTAAAATTTTAAACTTTATTTATTTTTGAGTGAGAGACTAAGAGAGTGAGCAGGGGAGGGGCAGAGAGAGAGGGAGAGAGAAAATGTCAAGCAGGCTCCATGCTGTCAGCACAGAGCCCGATGTAGGGCTCGAACTCACAAACCACGAGATCATGATCTGAGCCCAAACCAAGAGTCGGATGCTTAACCATCTGAGCCACTCAGGTGCCTCTCAAACATTTAAAACTTTAAATTGTTTGAAAAATTAGATCAACTAGTTGTTGATTCAGGGATTTTGAATGTATAGGTTAGATTCCTAACGCAGTATCTTTATTTTATTTAGAACACTTAGTAATTTTTGGAAAACACACTAGTTAAAATTTTACAGGTAGGACAGGTTTATTACAAGGAAACAATGGGACAAGCCAGAAGGATGTGTATATATGTATGGATTTCTAGGAAGGGCTTTTAGATGGAAGGTTCAGCTATGTTAAATGCCTTTGAGGGGTCAGGTAAGTTAGGACACAATATACTTTTCGTGGTTTCATGGAGGTCATTGGTAGCTTCAGTGAGATATTTTAATGGAGTCAGATGCCAGAATGTGATAGTAAACAGGGAATGACAAAGTGAAGACAAGTGTGTAAGTTAACAGTTTAAAAAGCCTGTTTGTGAAGGGAAGGAGAAGATGTAGGATCTAGGATGGGTTATTTAAAGAGAAAAGTGGACATGATATTATTTTGGTAGAAAGTTCTTGTAGGTTCAGGTAAGATATAGGAAATAGGTATAATAAAATTCCTGAGTCACCTGGAGTTCCCAGGATGTAGAGCACAAGTAGAGGTTTAGTTGTTGACTGGAGAAGGGTCGTGTGTTCCTCTTAGATGGGAGGGAAGAATGGAAAGGAGGGTCCAGATGTAGATGCTGTTTTTATAGGAGGGGCATGATATCAGGTAATTTACCCTAATGACCTCATAGTGTTTGTTTTAAAAGCATTTATCAAGGGCACCTTAGTATGATGTAGGTAAACATTTCAAAGATGTAACTAATAATGAAAGATCACCTAAGCTACTTAGTTAAAAAAATACAGATTCCAAGCACTTGCCTTTAAAGTTTCTGATGCTGGGGCGCCTGGGTGGCGCAGTTGGTTAAGCGTCCGACTTCAGCCAGGTCACGATCTCGCGGTCCATGAGTTCGAGCCCCGCGTCGGGCTCTGGGCTGATGGCTCAGAGCCTGGAGCCTGTTTCTGATTCTGTGTCTCCCTCTCTCTCTGCCCCTCCCCAGTTCATGCTCTGTCTCTCTCTGTCCCAAAAATAAATAAACGTTGAAAAAAAATTTTTTTAAAGTTTCTGATGCAGTAGATCTGAATTATACAATGTAGGGAAAGGATACAATTCCAGGCAGGATGAAAAACATTTAGAAAGGTATGGATTTTGAAACACTATAGCAGATTCAGGCAATAGCAAGTCGTCTTCTAACAACTATGTTTGAAAAGTGATATAGTACTGAAAGTAAGGTTATGTAAAGCACTTTGTGAAGTACCTGACATAATATACATAATTTTTATTATTATAATTAGTATTCCTATATTTTTTATTTTTATAATGATTAGATACTTCATATTTGTAGTGGTTAATGTGCTTGATTAGAATTTTGCAGTGAAGTAAGTGTAGAGAATACACATAAGCAAGCTGTAATTTATGGTTTTATTTTCACAGGATTTTCTCTCTTCTCTCAGCAATACTACATTTGGGTAATATCTGTTATAAAAAGAAGACATATCGGGATGACTCCATAGATATCTGTAATCCTGAAGTTCTGCCTATTGTCTCAGAATTATTAGAAGTGAGTGATTATATTTTCAGTTGTCATTTCTCAAATACTGGGGTAACTGCTCACTTTTAATTTTGTGTAACTATTTGGTTAGGTGTAAATGGGTTAATGCTTTTTATTATGGTGTTTCTTGGAAAGATGGAATTTTTGCTATTACCAGAATCTCTAAAAGGCTTGGGTTTTCTTGCCTGTCTCCCTTTGGCCAGATATCCATAATCCCTCAATTTGCTGGATAGGATCAGTATTTCGCTCTAGACTGTATCATGTTCTAAGCCATTAATAGTGTTTCTCCCTCTATATTTGAGATTTGTTTCTCATACTAAGATTATGGTTAGATTATTTATTTGAAGATGGAATATCTGGATGAGTGAAGAGAAAAGGGTACTTACCTTTTTTCTATTCATGTCTAAATAGGAGCCAAAGGTCTTAATTTCCTACCATGCTTCTTCCTATAATCAAGGTCTTTATTGCCTCATTCTTCTGGGAGTGATGATTTCCCATGTTTTCCCAGCTCATTTCTCATCTTGCCAGATTCATCTCAAAATCATTTTACAGGCCTTCTCGTTTGACAGAGCAAGGAAATACATGTGTGTTTACTAATCCATGTATAGTCACATACTACAAATGTTTTTATATATCCATGTATATCTATATAAAGGTAAACCTGAGGTCATACTGATGTTTCTAACTAATACATTATCACATGTATCATCCTAGCCTTCTCCCCTTGTATAGAAACTCCCACTTTAACAATAAGGAAGCTATCTCCTACCATCTGCCATTCATTTATTTAATTATTCAATTTCAGTATACAGTTGACCCTTGAACAATGCAGTGGTTAGGGATGCCAGCTCTCCTGGGCAGTAAAAAAATCTGTGTATAACTTTTTAAAAAAAAAATTTTATTTTTAAAAATTTACATCCAAATTAGCATATAGTGCAACAGTGATTTCAGGAGTAGATTTCTTAATGCCCCTTACCCATTTAGCCCATCCCCCCTCCCACAACCCCTCCAGTAACCCTCAGTTTGTTCTCCATATTTATGAGTCTCATCTGTTTTGTCCCCCTCCCTGTTTTTTTATTATTTTTGTTTCCCTTCCCTTATGTTCATCTGTTGTCTCTTAAAGTCCTCATATGAGTGAAGTCATATCATTTTTGTCTTTCTCTGGCTCACTAATTTCACTTAGCATAATACCCTCCAGTTCCATCTCCATGTAGTTGCAAATGGCAAGATTTCATTATTTTTGATTGCTGAGTAATACTTCATTGTGCATATATATATATATATATATATATATATATATATACATACATACACACACCCACATATATATACACATATATACATATACATGTGTGTGTACACACACACACACACACACACACACACACATACATACACACACACACCACATCTTCTTTATCCATTCATCCATCGATGGACATTTGGGCTCTTTCCATACTTTGGCTATTGTCGATAGTTCTGCTATAAACATGGGGGTGCATGTGTCCCTTCGAAACAGCACACCTGTATCCCTTGGATAAATACCTAGTAGTGCAATTGCTGGGTTGTAGGGTAGTTCTATTTTTAGTTTTTTGAGGAACCTCCATACTGTTTTCCAGAGTGGCCGCACCAGTTTGCATTCCCATCTGTGTATAACTTTTAACTCCCCCAAAATGTAATAGCCTGTTGTTGACCAGAAGCCTTATTAAACAGTTGGTTAATACATATTTTGTATGTTACATCTATCATATACTGTATTCTTACAGTAAAGTAAGCAAGGGAAAAGAAAATGTTAAAACCATAAGGAAGAGAAAATACATTTACAGTATTGTATTTATTGAAAAACACCCGCATGTTAAGTAGACCCATGTAGTTCAAATCCACGTTAAGTGTCAACTGTCCATGTATGGGAATGTACATATATCTATGTACACATACACTGATATAGGAAATGACTATCAACTAGAGTATGGTGTTCCTTCTGCTTTTAGTTTTTCTGACTCCATTCATCCAGAATTAATTTAGGTTAGCACCTTTTTCTCCCACTCCCTTCGTTTAGGTTGTTTCATATATTTGTCATACAGTTAGATTTTGTTGTCATGGTCTGCATTCTTTCCTAGGATCCCTCAGTGTCTGAAATAATTTTCTAAAAAATTTGTTCTTTGTACTTTATGGGTTATGGCAAATGCATAATGTCATGTTCTTCCATTATGTTACTATTGGTATAGAATAGTTTCATTCCTAAAAGCCTCTTGTATTTCACCTGTTCAACCCCTCTCCCCAAACTCCTAGCAACCACTGATCTTTTTACTATGCCTGTAGATTTGCCTTTTTCAGAATGTAACATAATTGAAATTATATAGAATGCAGCCTTTTCAGACTGATTTGCTTCACTTAGCAGTATGCATTTAAGATTCATTCATATCTTTTTTGTGACTTGATAGCTCATTTCTCTTTATTGCTGGGTAATATGCCATTGTATGCATGTACCATAATTTGTTTATTCATTCACCTATTGAAGGACATCTTGGTTGTTTACATTTTTTTGCAGGTATAAATAGCCTGCTTTTTTATGTTAAAATATTACTTATCTTTCAAATTTTGGTTCATTTGCCTCTTCATAGAGATTAACCTTATGAAATGCTGTAAGCTGACTCCATCAGAATAGAACATTTGTGTCTGCTTAGCCTAATTTAATTTTGGTTTTGTAGCAGAAAGTTATTTAGTGGTTTGTGTTCATTATAAGGCGGCAGTGCTTTTTGAGGGCAATGGATGCCTCTTTCTTATTTATCTAACCTTAGAGTGCTTATTTTGCACATGCCTGGGTGTTGCTTATTAACTTAAGTGAAATTAGTTAGCCTGGCAGAAGGGGCAGAAGAGGATACATGGAGTTGAAACTAGACTCATTCATTGAAAGAAGTTTTACTAGGATGTGGAGTGTGGTATTTGAAGGTGGTAATTTTGAAGGTCATGAGGTTGACAATAGGTGAATGAATAAACAATTTCAGTCAGGCATTTTAGGTGATATTTTAGTCAACATGTAGTCAATAAAAACACTTATGAACAGGTTCTAAGAATGGAGGTTTGGTAGTAAGTAGGAAGAAGTTATCTTCAAGGTTTGAGGAGCTATAGAAGTACTGACAGGACCTACCATAGTATCATGCCTGTATTTAGTTCTTAGAAATTATTTTTAAGATGATTTCCTGTAATTGGTTAAAATTGGTAATAATAATTGCAACCTTAAGGCTTTTGTTGAGATAGAATTCAAAGATAGGAACAGTAAGTGGTTTAATTAAAATATAAATTCTTTAGTTAAGATTTTAATTTATTTCTTCTCACAGTGGTTCAGTTCAATGATAACTTTAGATTTTTTTTTTTTTAACTATTAATGTTTATTTATTTTGAGAGAGAGAGAGAGAGATGGAGAGGGTACAGAGAAAGAGGGAGAGAGACTTTTAACCAGGTTCCATACTCAAGCTGGAACCTGAGGCGGGGCTTGATCCCATGAACCATGAGATCATGACTTGTGCTGAAATCAAGAGTTGTACGCTTAACTGTCTGCGCCACCCAGGCACCCCTATATTTATTTCTTTGGAGGAAATGTTTCTGAAATAATGATTTAATTTTATTTTTTTTATTATTTTTTTGTAGTTACCTCAGGCAGCAATGAATATTTTCAGTCATCTGTTTACTAAATTCTATTTCGGATATATACTTGTGAAATTATTGAAAGGTGAACAAGCTCCAGTAGATTAATTGTAGAGCATATTTTTGTGCGTATTTTGGAGCACATTAGAACAATCATCATTATCAAAAACTGTTCAGTTTTTAGCAGGTTTATGTGTTTTGAATATGTTTTAACATCTGTTAAAACAATATAAAGAATGGGTTTTTAACACACATATCAGTTTCTCAATTATGTGAATATGAGAAACATTGTAGACTAGATATTGAGCTATTCATAGTTATTTTGTGTTAATAAAACTAATTTTTTAAATTAAAAGTCATATGTACAATTAAGGATATTTGGGAAATTACAGAGATGGCTGATTAAAATATCGTGAATTCAGTCATTTTCTTCAGGATGTTTATCAAACATAAGCAAGATTTGTGTGTTTTGTGTGATTGTGCATATGTGTGTAGATCTGTGTACGATCATTACTATTATTAGGTTTTAGTGCCAGTATTAAGCCAGCTCCTTAAAGTGAATTGTGTAGTTTTTTTATCCTTTCAAAATGTTTTCTGCACTTAAAAGAAGAATAATTAGCCAAGAATAATATGTTCCTTAAAAATTTGAGAGATATCAACCCTATATTTGTGATCAGCAATATTTGTGTCCTTCCTGTTTGTTTTTCGTTAATTTTTTAGGATGTGTTTTTCTAGGAAATCATATATTGATTAAATGTTTAAAACTTTATTTTGCATTCTTTGTAAGTATTCTGTTAATGTTTAAAAACATTTTCTCTATTTTGTTAGGTTTCTGTTTGTATTTCTTTTTATAATTTTTTTTAAGTTTATTAACACTGAGAGACAGAGATAGCATGAGTGGGGGAGGGGCAGAGAAAGAGGGAGAAAGATAATTCCAAACAGGCTCCCTGCTGCCAGTGCAGAGCCTGATGTGGGGCTTGAACTCATGAAACTGCAAGATCATGACCTGAGCTGAAACCAATAGTGAGATGCTTAACTGACTGAGCCACCCAGGCGCCCCTCTGTATTTCTTATTTTTTGATTTGGTAAAAGTTGTCTTTCATTTCTTATTTTGAAATAATTGGCCTTTAGATTTATTACTTCTGCCATTTTACTTATTATGTATTAATTTCTGTTTTAATATATCTTCTTCATTTTTCTCTGTTAAATTATGAATGGTTTTCTATATACAATATAATAAATACCTGTGTACTCACAACCGTACCCATGTAATAAAATACTGCATATAATTGTAGCTCATTTTGTACTCTGCCACACCATAAGTAAACACTATTATGAATTTGGTGTTTATAATTCTCAGTTTTGTTTTTATATTTTCAGAATAGATGGATGTTTACATAAAGAATATATAGTTTTTAGGGCACCTGGGTGGCTCAGTCGGTTAAGCGTCTGACTTGGGCTCAGGTCATAATCTCACGGTTCGTGGGTTTGAACCCTGCATCAGGCTGTCTGCTGTTAGCTCAGAGCCCAGTGCTGCTTCGGAATCTGTGTCTCCCTCTCTCTCTCTGCCCCTCCCCCACTAACGCTCTGTCTCCCAAAAATAAATAAACATAATAAAAATTAAAAAAAGAATAGTTTTGTTCTACATATTTTTGTACTTTATATATGTAAATGTTTTAATGTATCATTCTAAAACTTGACTTTCTCATTCTATATCCTGTTTTTGAGAATTTTCCATACTGATTTAAATATTCTAAATGATTCTTTTTAGTTGCTTTATAAAATTTCATTATATGAGTAAAACATCTTTTTTAGTGGAGATTGAGATTTGTAATTTTTCATTTATAGATAGTATTATGATAGACATTTTTTTACATGTCTCCTTGTTAACATGTGTGGGAATTATTCTAGAGTATAGTCCAAGGAGTATAATTTTTGTGTTATGGTATACTCATATACATAGCTTACTGATACTGACAGATTATTTCTATAGTGGTTGTACCAGTTTATACAAGTGTATGGAACTGACTTTTGCTCCACATTGTTGCCAGTTTACGTTTGTTTGTTCCTTTAAAAAAATTTCTTGAGTCTACTGCCTAGATCATTTATTTAATAATACTCACTTTTAGTAATAATTGCTTAACCTCACCAAACAACAGTGGTTTTTATCACATAGTTTTTTTCTTAGTTTTATTAGCTTTGTCATATTTGCGTAATCTGGCATTGTTTAATTTTTGTTTTTCAAAATATTTTAAATATAGCTAAAAGCTTGAGGTCTTTTATTTAAACTTCGGTTATTTATTTGTAGTTTTTCTGCATTTTGTAAAGATAATGGTCCTCAAATTTTTTCCAATTTGTTTTGAATTTGAAGATTGAGCAGTGGATGCTCCAAAAGAAGGTATATTTCCTTTATGGTATCGTCACATTAAAAAAAAAAATGATTGATCTATCATGAATTGCTGGTGGTAGGGTAATGCTTCACTCTATTGTTTTGTAACTCAGTTTCTCTTTATAATCAAATCTTTTTTGCTTTTTATACTTTATATCATACTGTCTACATAAAATTTTGTGAGTGTTTTATCTTTTTTATGTATGGATGCTTTTATAAAATGCCCTTGTTTTGCCATTTCATGATCTCAGTGTGGCAAAAATCAGAAGTCTGATAATACCAAGTATAGTCAAGGTTTGAAGAAATAGGAATGCTCATTGCTGATGAGAGAACAAATTGGTGAAAACCACATGCAATAGTTTGGCAATATCCTTTAAAGATGAAAATGTGTATGCTACAACCTAGTAATTCCCCTTTTAGGCTTGTACTTCAGAGAAACTCTTGAACTCATATGCAAGGATATTCACTTCAGTTTACTTCCTAATAGTGCAAAATGGTGGATAGTGTAAACTCCTACACGTAGGATAATGGGTTAAACACTGTAGTAGTTTATATACTGGTAATCTGTACAGCAGTTAAAATGAATAAGCTTGATGTAAATTATTAACATAGATTCAAAAACTTATGGGCAGTACGATGCCATAGATTTAAGAGTTAAATAAACTTGGCAGTATAATGTATTTACGAATACATCTAATATATATAACGTCAACTGAACTGAATGATACTGAACTTAAATGATGACATGTCAAATTCATGATCATATTTGCTTCTAGAGAGAATGAGAACAAAGGAAGCATTAACTTTTTTTAAAGTTTAAATGTGCAAATAAATATCAAACCTCTGAAACATAAATAAGTACTCACTGTAATGCTTTTCGAATTCAAGAAGTGTTCTCACTTTTTAGTCCTTGCCTGCAAGTTGTGGCATTATTGTTGACCATCTTAAAATGTTTTTTTGCACTATTCTGTATTTTCCATATTCTGCACAAAGAAACATGTTTTTCCATTATGGTCAGAAAGAAAACTTTAAAAAGACACATCTGTCTTACACCCCTTCTCTTTTTGGAGGTGGGCACTGGGAAGTGGGGTGAGTGGAAAATTTAACTTTTACCATGGCCAATATTTAAATTACCCAATGTATTGTCTTTGTTTTTTCGATTGTATATTTGCTAATCTCATTAAGCACTTTTTTTCTTTATTTGGCTTTTCAATAAATACATTGTCATAAATCTTATACATTGAATTTACTTTTCTGTTGTATAGGTTAAAGAAGAGATGCTATTTGAAGCATTAGTTACAAGGAAGACTGTGACAGTGGGAGAAAAACTTATTTTGCCATACAAGCTGGCAGAGGTATGAAAAGATTTTCTTCTCCTTTTTTTCTATTTTTTCTTTTTTTTTTTTTTTTTTAATTTGAGAGAGAGTGTGAGTGGGGGAGAGAGAGAGAGAGAGACAGACAGACAGACAGACAGACTGGGAATCTTAAGTGGGCTCCATGCTCAGGGCAGAGCTGTCCTTATGATCCTGGGATTATGATCTGAGCCAAAATCAAGAGTTAGAAGCTCAACCAACTGAGCCATCCAGGTGCCCTTGAATAGATTTTCTTGAGATCAGAGTACTCTGAACAGTTTTAGAAGTTTGAGTTTGTTCTTTCTTTTAACAGAATGAAAATAACAAAAAAGAGTATTGATTGAAATATCTTCTGAGCCCTTGAAATTTGGTTGTGAATTTTCCCTTAACTTGAAAACTTACTTGAATGTGATTTTAAGCAGTAGGCTTATATTTTTCTCCAGAGATCTTAATTTGTTCACCATTCTTAAGTTTTATGTTATTAATATAGGGTGAACTAGATAGTTACAAATGAGCAGTATTTGATCCAGTTGATTATTTCTTCTTCAAGCAGTTTCTTATCTTCTAGTACATCATACTTTTCTAGTTCATTTTTTCATTGTTGGCCACTCATTTGTAATTCTTTTTGTTTGCTGTTTCTTTTCCACCTGACTTCTAGAAGATGTAGTGCTCCCCACACAGTCCTTGTCTTTTATTCTCTATATTCCTTATCTAGGTTCTCTCACCTAGTCCCATGGCTTTAAGTATCATCTGTATACTGAGTATTGCTGTCTTTGCCATTATAATTATAATAATATACTATTCAGGTGTGTATGAGTGGGAAAATTATTGAAAAGCCTACTATTTTATAGTACAATTTAATGAAAATGATGAGAAATGAAACTATGACAGTTATTATAAAAATAGGACAGGAATGTGAGATTAGAAGACACAGAGGTGGGGAAATAGTAATAGAACTATTTCTATTTAGAGAATGCTTTTTAGGCTGACATTGATCTATTTATACCATCTTTTCGGGTCCTTCTAAATGTACCTTCAAGTCTGTATTTCTTCATTATGTCATGTATCTTATGTCATAGTCTCCCAACTTTTAGAGCTCTTTTCTTTTTTTTTTTTTAATTTTTTTTAATGTTTATTTACTTTTGAGAGAGAGAGAGAGAAAGCAGGGGAAGGGCAGAGAGAGAGGGAGACACAGAATCTGAAACAGGCCCCAGGCTCTGAGCTGTCAACACAGAGCCTGACACGGGGCTTGAATTTGCAGACTGTGAGATGCGGACCTGAGGTGAAGTTGGATGCTTAACTGACTGAGCCACCCAGGTGCCCCCAAAAGCCAGACCTTTTACAGGGTTTTGCCCTTCTTTTTGCATAAAGGTTTAGTACTTTTATATTTTGTTTTACAACTTTTTTCAATATAAAATATTTCCTTATGTTTATTTACATTTTTAACTTAAAATTGAACTTTCTCAGATAATTTTTATAGCTCCTGACTTATTTTTGTTTGCATTTGTTTAGTGTATTTATTTAGTAAATATTTGAAAATCTTATTTGTGTCCAGAAATGTATTAGGCATTAACGGTAAAATTAAGGAGCAGTTCTTAAGAATTTGTGTATTTTAAGGGGTAGCTGGGTGGCTCAGTCAGTTGAGCATCCGACTTCGGCTCAAATCATGATCTTAACGGTTTGTGAGTTCGAGCCCCACATCGGACTCTGTGCTGACAGCTCAGAGCCTGGAGCCTGCTTCGAGTTCTGTGTCTCCCTCTCTCTCTGCCCCTCCTCGCCCCTGCTTACACTCTGCTTTCTGTCTCTCTCAAAATAAATAAACATTAAAAAAAATTAAAAAAAAATATTTTTGTATTTTAAGAGCAATGGAAAGTTCTTAAAATGTTATCAACAAAAAAGGTGTCTTTGATTATTTTTTTAAAGGATCAGTCTCACAACAGTTTAAAGAATTAGAGGAGAGTGTATTGGTTTTCTATAATTTTGTAACAATCTTAGCAATTTATGCAACACAGATTTATTTTCTGACAGTTTCCATGGATTGGCAGTCTGGGCACAGGTTTGTTTTGTCCTCTGCTCATGGTTTCACCAGGCTGAAGTCAGGATGTCTGAAAAGGCTGTGATCTCATCTGTGACTCAGCATCCTAGTTCACAGGTTGTTGACAGGATTCAGTTCCTTGCAGTTATAGGATTGAGAGCCCTAATTTCTTGTTGACTGTCAGGAGCCATGCTCATCAGAGTCTACTTGTGGTCCTGTATACAGTATAGCAGTTTGCTACTTCAGAGGCCAGCAAGGGAATCTCAGATGGAAAGGCTCAGTCTCTTTTAGGAGATTTCTCTGGATACTTTCTTTGATTAATTAAAAAAATTGGCTGATTTTGGGCCATAATTATGTCTTTTAAATCCCTTTGTCATGTAACAAGGTAGTTACTGGGGTGAAATTCATCATATTTACAGTCCTGCCCATGCCTAACAGGAGAGGGTTATTCAGAACGTGTACACAAGGGGATGGGAATCTTGAGGACCATTTTAGAATTCTAACACAGAGGACAAGAGTGAATGTGGAAAGATGAGTTGAGGAGAAAGAGGTTTATTGCTTTGTCTAAAATGGTGATATATTGATAGGGAGAAATGGATAATTAAAAAGAAATTTAGATGGTAAAATCAACAGCATCTGGTAGTGATTTGCTTAATGGGAAGCAAGGAGAAAGAAGGAGATGTTAAGGATAAATCCTAATTTTCTCGTT
Source organism: Acinonyx jubatus (assembly GCF_027475565.1). Classification (NCBI taxonomy): domain Eukaryota; kingdom Metazoa; phylum Chordata; class Mammalia; order Carnivora; family Felidae; genus Acinonyx; species Acinonyx jubatus. Next base: position 33,154,522 of record NC_069386.1, read on the forward strand.
CACACAACTGTAAGAGTATTGGTACCATTCACTGAGATAGGAAACACTCGATGAGATCTTGTTTGGGTTGGAAAATGTTAATTGGCATATGGGTTTATTGAGATTAAGCTGTGAAAGGACCACATTTCAGAGAAAAAGGGCTAAAAGTATAATATTGGGAGTTATGGGGTAAATAAGTATTATGTTGGTATAATTTGGTATATCTGGATTCTGTCTGACTGTTAACTTTATAAAAATAGTGGTTGTTTAATGTAAACCATAAGTAGATGGGTTGTAGTTTTTAATTTAATATGAAGGTCTGTCTTCTCACTAAAAAATTCAACCCATTTGTATATTTTATGCTAATATGTTTTCTTATTCTGTGTTTTTGTGATTTATGTTTGTGTATGTAGTTTTAAATCTTTTGGGGTGCCTGGGTGGCTCAGTCGGTTATCTCGCAGTTTGTAAGTTTCAGTCCCACATTGGGCTCTCTGCTATCAGCAACAGAGCCCACTTTGGATCCTCTGTGCACGCCCCCCCCCCCCTTCCTTCACTTGTGCTCTCTCTCAAAAATAAATAAACATTAAAAAAAATAAAACTTTTTACTTTTGCTAAGCTAGATCAGATTGTCTTCATTTTGCACTCTGGGAAAAATTGGTTATTCTCCCTGTATATTCTATTTGATTTTTTTGAATTTTAAAGATAACTTGCCTAAGTATAGAATTCTAGGGTCACAGTCCTTTTTCTTTCAGAACTTATAAATGTTTTCCAAGTATTTTCAAGTTTCTGGTGTTAAAGGTAGAGAATTTGATAGCCATCTTTTCTTTTCTTTGCAGGTAATGGTTTAGGTAGTTATTTTTTGGTCTAGAAACTTGAAACTTTTGTTTTTTTATTCACCAAAACTGAGAAATTAATTCATCATTTCATGTGGTAGATTGTAGTATTATCTACATTTTACAAATGCATAAGCTGTAGCTTAAGAGTTTCAAGTATCTTGGTCAAGGTTACACAGCTAGAATAAGTAGAGAAACTGGGATTGGATGATAGCCTAGCTTTTAATCATTATTCTCTATTTCCTCTAAAGGTTAGGACAGATATATAAATATGTACCTGATTCAGCTTCAAAATAAGTCCCTAGATAGCAAATATATGTTATTAGGACTTATATTCTTCTAACTACTAGGACTCAATTCTCTATGATATGTGTCCTTCCTTTTTAGCCTGTAGTGCTTTCTAAATGTTGAATTTTTTTTTTTAACTAATAGATGTTATTTTTTTACAATTTTGGACTTACAGAAAAATTGAGCAGATAGTACAGAGGGTTTCCATAAACTGGGGAAAGTTTGAAGTGAGGGGAAATATAAATTGTATTACTCCATAATGAAACCATTACTCTGGTGATGGAGAAACCCTAAAGGTTAAAATGGATGACAAGTTGAAGACGATTAGGAATGTCATTGTTTTGATTATGTTTTAAGAGTCTGACTCCGACTAGGATTCCACAGATAACTATAACTGATGCCTGTTTTCCAACAGATTTATTCCTCTGCTTGGAATAGTCTTCCCCACTTCAGCTGGCAAAGTTCATTTGTTTGTAAACTTCCTATAATACCTTCTATACTAGATAAAATGTATACCCCAATTTTCAGTAAAACTGTTTAGAACTGACCTATATTTTGTTTCTTGTACTTTTTAGTCTACTTTACCTGAGTTGGACTAGGTAAATGAGTATATGTATATGGAAAACTTCAATTATAGGCTATTTATGTTGACAGAAAATTAAATTTCTTATTCAGGATAAGAATTCTTGGATATTTCTTGATTGATCGAGAGAAAAACACACTTTGTTATAGTATCTTAGATTATTGCCATTTTCATTTGTTCTCCAACCCTTTTTCTTTTTTTTTCAGGCTGTGACAGTGAGGAACTCCATGGCTAAGTCTTTATATAGTGCCCTGTTTGACTGGATAGTTTTTCGGATTAATCATGCACTTCTGAATAGTAAAGATTTGGAGCAAAATACGAAGGTAGACATAAACTATATTATTATATATTTTTCTTGGAAAGCTATTTTAATAAAATAATTAAAAGGTGAAATTTAAAAACACAGAATTATGTAGAGTAATAAGTAAGAATCTGTGTTTATATGTATTCCCTGCTCTTTCCTCTTTATGTCTGTTTTTATAGACATATAAACCCTGTTCAAGGAAACTACTGTTCTGTTGTCTTTCCAGACCTTTTTCTTATGTACATTTCTGTGGATATAGACTATACAGAGTTGCTTTTCAACATAAAAATAGAATTATGCTATCTGTATTGTATCTAACTTGTATTTTTTTACCTGGTATGTCTTGAAATATATCTGGACGTTATTATTTTTAATAACTTTGTAATATTATATAGTATGTATACCTGTATACCATAAATTTCCCCATAAAAATGTTGCATTTTTTTTATTGTTAGAAATGATGGTGTAACAAATATTCTTTGTGCACATTTCTCTAGGATAAAATCCTTAAAGTAAATTGCTGGATTAAAGAATATACATTTTCAATTTTTGGTAGCTACTGCTAAATTGCTTTTCAAAAAAGACTACACTCCACTGGTAGTGTATGAAACTGCCTGTTTCCCTACACCTTTACTCATATTGGATATTATCAGTCATTTCATCTATGCATCTGAATAGGAGGAGTATCCCATTTATTGTCTGTTTTTTCAATGATAGATTAAAATTGAGCATCTTCTCATGTTTTTTCATTATTTCATTATATATTTTGCCTTTTTGTTACTCCTTTTTTGGAGTCATTGTGGATATTGCAGAGACTTATAGTTTGATATATATTACAAATATTTTCTCTTAACTTTTATGTTTTATTTATATTATATACCTGGGCCTGTATTTTTTTTTTTTTTCTTTTTAGAGAGCGAGTGGCCAGGAGATAGGGAGAGGGAGAAGGAGAGAAGGGGAGGGAGAGAATCTTAAGCAGGCTCCACACCCAGGGTAGGAGTTCAACGCTGGACTCAGTCTCACAACCCTGAGATCATGACATGAATCAAAATCAAGAGTCGGATGCACAACTGACTGAACCACTTAGGTGCCCCTGGCCCATATGTTTTAAGTTTTTGTGCAGTTAATTCTGTCATTCTTTTCCCTTATTTTCCAGAGTTGTATTTATTTTTCTTACATAAGAATGCATCTTTCACCCCAAGATTATAAAAATATTTATTCTCATACTTTTAGAATTTAATTTTTTATAATCAGATTATTTATCTGGTTGGAATATTTATTTATGTATTTTTTAAGATTTTATTTTTAAGTAATCTCTACACCCAATGTGGGCTCAACCTCAACCCTGAGATTGAGAGTCACCTGCTCCACCAACGGAGCCAGCCAGGTGCCCTTGGAATTTATTTTTTAATATGGCAGATTTTAGATATTTAAATTATTTTAAATCCATTTTTATTTCTCAGCAACTTTATGGAATAGTCTGCATATTCAGGGTAATTAAAAATATCATCTTTATTACTTAATTCTCCTGTCTTAAATGTGTAATTGCTTTTATATTAACTTTTTATGATTTGAGTAAGCCCACAGCCATAAAATTAATTGTAATAGTTATCTAATTTACCAAATTGACATATTTTTAAAGTTCATTACTTTCACTGTTTTTCATAAGGGCTTAGAATTAGAATCAGAGAAAATACTTTTTTTTAAGAGAGAGAGAGAGAGAGCATGAGTAAGGGAGAGGGGCAGAGGGGAAGACAGAGAATCTTAAGCAGGCTCCATGCTCAGCGCTGAGCCTGGTGCAGGGCTCGATCCCATGACCCTGGGATCATGACCTGAGCCAAAATTAAGAGTCGGACACTCAGCTGACTGAGCCACTCAGTTACCCCAAAGGAAATATTCTTAATGGAGAATTAAATAAATCTCTCACTATTTATCACTCATGACATTAGTTTGCCCAGTGGCTCTCTTAGCAGCAGTGGAGAAAAATTGTTTTCATTTAACCAAAATTGTCTTGCAACTCTATTTTAAGAATGAGGTGAGGTGTTGAGAAAAATGTTGGTTTGGGGGCATTAGAGCTGAATCCCTATTATCCATAGTAAGAAGTTAGAATATAATTTGTAGAAATAAAATATCAAGACATAGATGAATGAGCACTTGTATACTGTACTCTACTATTTTATACCAAATAGCTAAAAGATTTGAGTGTGTGGATTTTAGGGAGCAGAAGTTGACATTGAAGAAGGGATTGCTATTTTTTGTTACAACCTTTTAGAACTTTTTTTTCAACGTTTTTTTTTTTTATTTTTTATTTTTTTATTTATTTTTGGGACAGAGAGAGACAGAGCATGAACGGGGGAGGGGCAGAGAGAGAGGGAGACACAGAATCGGAAACAGGCTCCAGGCTCCAAGCCATCCGCCCAGAGCCTGACGCGGGGCTCGAACTCACGGACCGCGAGATCGTGACCTGGCTGAAGTCGGACGCTTAACCGACTGTGCCACCCAGGCGCCCCCAACCTTTTAGAACTTTTTAACATCATGAACCTTGTATAATTTTTTTGATGAAAACTAAAATTTGAAAAAGCCATATTCTGATACCCAGTTTCATTTTTAGTTTGCACAAGGCTGATGAAACATACTTCTTAGTTTGGTTTGTGAAGCAGAATTCTGTTAGGCTTTGGAAGTCAAAATAGTGGAACTTGCATGGTGTTCTTTGCATGAACATGAATAATCACGAGCAACCTAGCTTTAGGTTATTTTTTACTTCCCCATTGGTGGTTCTTTCTATTTCCTTGTCTCTTGGAGTTTAGGAATTTCTGAGATTGAGGTAACAGGTCACTAACCCTGCTTCAAGCATTTCTGTAAAGTAATCAATGTATTACATGTGTTAAAATTTTGTATGTATTTTTATAATTGGGATAAAAAGAAAAAAAATGAAGATACAGAGAACTAAGATGCCCTTTATTTTGTGGAATATTTTGGTTGAACATTGGCCCCCCAGAATTTCCTCTCCACTGCTCTAGAAGAACTTTGAGCATTTTGTTACTTATTTTGTGGATATTATTTATGAAATAAATTTGAGCATATTTTTTTTCCTGTTTTATAGACTTTGTCCATTGGTGTTCTTGATATTTTTGGGTTTGAAGATTATGAAAATAATAGCTTTGAACAGTTCTGTATTAATTTTGCTAATGAACGTTTACAACACTACTTCAATCAGCATATCTTTAAATTGGAGCAAGTGAGTACCTAAATGCATGTATGCTTGTCTTAACCACTTAACCTTCACTTACGTGTATACACATAACATTTTTGAGTCATAGTTACAGGCATTTTAAGTCTTGTACTTTCATGCAGATATTACAGTCTTCACATAAGTGTCAGCAAATTAATACTCAGAGCATAGTTTTTGAGCCATGTGATACAGGGTTTCCTATATTTTTTTTATAAACCTCAAGTAGATTCAATAATATGTGCTTGCTTAAGTATACCTTTCAATATAAAGATGCTTGGGTTTGGTTTGGTTTGGTTTGGGTTTCTCTTGATTTTTAATTGTTGCCATGTGCTTGGTCAATTTGTGTAATGCTAAATATGCTTGTTTGATTGCTTTGGTCTCTTAGTTTCAACGCAGTTGCTTGCTTTGGTCTCTCATTTCTTTATCTATGGGGTGGAGGAGCTTATTAATAGAATCTTGAATCAATTTAGAGTATGGATACAGAGAAATGGGATAGTTTACAGAGACCAAAATAGGTAACTAGATATTTCTTGTGAAACACTCAAATTGATTTAGAGTTGAAAGTGCGATCCATCAGTTTCCCTGAGAATACTTAGAATAAATACAGGGTCAGAGAAAACGTGGTCTCTTTCTCCAAGCCAGATTTCAAGCTAGTAACGAGTTGAGTTGTGGCCAACAATTTCAGTTTGTATAGGAAGATACAAGCAGAAGCAGGGTTCACTTTGAAATGCTGAAGAAACGAAATGGACAAGAGGATGACAACACATCTACAAAACAGAAAAAAAGAATCTTTCTGTCATTGAGGCTTTTTACATTGGGTCCTAGCTTTAAGCATATTTACCTTCTTAAAGGGTTAGGACAGTTGCACAAGCAGCACTAGTCCTGGCCATCTTGATGGTGCTTAAAATGTTTAGCATATTCAACCTTTTAGCTAGACTCTCTGATGGAGCTGTTAAAAGATAGTACAGTATTATTTGTTACAATGTTAGCTAACATTTATGTAGTACTTACTATTTATCAGGCAGGTACTATTTTTATTCTAGTTGTGCAGATGATACCTAAGCCTAGTATTCAAACCTTAACACTCTGGCTCTATAATTCTTGCTTTTAAAAAGCTGAGCTGGGATTGATCTACTAGACTGAGTCTAGTGTTCTTTTAACTAGATCATGCTAAATTAGTTTTTAAATGGATATATGTATTGGAGGGGTAGAGAAATGTGTTTTGTTGACTGTGTGCTGTATTTTACAAAGCAAAGCGTCAGTTGCTCTCTGGATCATTAAACAGAAGAGTAAGTAAATTGCTTTTGAAGAAAAAAGGTATTCTCTTACAATTATTGAAATTATTCTTACCTTTTCTAGAAGTGTAGGTTAGACATGGAGGAGCTACAAGAAATACTTTGACTAGAAACATGTATAAAAACATGCCTCACAGTTCATGGAAAATGTTTTTGGGACTACTTGGCTGGGGGTGATCTCTATGTATTTGCTAGTCTGAATATCATAGTTTTGGGCAATGTGGTGGAATTATGGATCAGAAGATTTAGATTCAAAGATACAGCTTTTTCCTTTCAATTTTTAATATTCCCTTCTGTAATTTAGTGTAATGGGTATACTTTTGCTATAATTTTTAGAAAGTTTGGAGACCTTACACCTCTTTGCCATCTCATCTATTTTATTCTTCCTTTCTCTCCCTTCTTAGGTTTTTCCACTTAAAATGGATTTGCTGGGCCATAAGAGATTTAAGGCAGTTTAAATATTGAGTGTTTTGTTGATTTGTGTATCATTGGTACCTAGAATAAGATGGGTACACAGTGACTGTTTGTTAAATTCAATTGACTACAACATCAGTTAAGTAGATAAAATTTGTTGAAAATGAGGATAGAAGTAAAAAGCTATCAAATATGCTTAGGGAGTAAACATCTGTACTGAAGTAAATTTTGTCTAAAAATTGTGTATGGACACATAGGATGGGAGACAGGTATAATAACTGCCCTGTAGGATGGTAAGTGTGAAAATCAGGTAGAAGGTTAAAGTAGTGATATAAGGGATGAAGTTGATTAGAACTTCATGAAAGTCTACAAACATTTCCCAGGGGTGATTCGGGAATATAGTTTTGAATAGAAGATTGAGTTTACCAGATTGTCAATGGGGAAAAGATATTTTAAACAAAGGTAACAATCTCTTTAAAATTGTGAGGCATAAAACAGCATGGCACTTTAGAGGAACTGAAAATAGTTCAGTGTAAGCTAAAATACAGGATATAAGGATAGAGACAGGGAGGAAGATTAGTTTATGAAATAAAGGGTCATATACTTGTGAGCTTTATATGTCATGCAGAGAAGATTGGAATTTTTCTTTTGGAAAATTAGGAGCTATTTGAAGTATATTTAGCAGAGGATTTGAACTGTGTAAGATAGACTGGTGGAAGTGAAATGGAGGGAAGGACGTAATCCTTGAGTTAAAGTAGTGTGAGTGTGATTCTGAGTTCTGAATCAAGTTATATGTAAAGATAATATGGAGTAGGAGACCAGAAAAAGTTTCCGTGATTTGAAAATATACTTACAGTTGTCATTTATAATACTGTTCTCTTATTTCCGTTACTTGCTCAGAATTATCCTTGAAGTCATTGGCTCATCACTAAATTGAATAACAGTTGTGTGTCACGCATTGTGCTAGCCACTGAAGACAGCAAATTTAGAGCACAGGGATCTTATCTGAGGAATTTATAATCTAGAGAGTTTTTCTCATCTCTGTCGCTTCTGGGGATATCAAACTAGGAAATTTGCCTTTGTAGAACACCTAAAAAAATGAACAGAATATATTTAAAGGCATTGAGTTACATTTAAATAAGTGAAGTTCTACAGGGCTTATTATATCTGCAAGAGGGAAACCCAGAGAGACGAGACCAGCATTTTTGGACAGCTTTGCCTCTAAAGATATTTTTCTATTCTGGTAGAGGGCTGCCCAGCCTTAAGAATCTGAGAAGCTGAACAGAGTTTCTTCAGATTTAAGAACAAGGAAGATACTCCTGGTAATTCCTACAGGCTTTATGCTTGAGACCTTAAGGATTATGTCTTAGAAGTAAAGATAAACCAGAAATAGATCATGCATCATAGGTACTGAAGCCCAGTTTAAGATATTCTTAGTTCCAGTTTGGTTGAAAGAGTATAGAATTCCTAATGTTCTCAGCCACGTGCAAAGAGCAAATTCACTCTCCAGTGGAGGAAGAGATCATCCTAGTGCTAAAATTATCTGTATGATTTTTCATATACAGGAACAAGAATTCAGTTTTTTTAACTGAGAATTCTTTTTTTAAAAACATACGAGGAGAGAAACCAACATGAATAAAAAACAAGAGAATGAATAGATTATTCCACAGGAGATCCAGGAAATGATGTTATCTGACATGATCTTTAAAGTAATAATGGTTTCAAGAAATTTTTTTTAAAAGCAGTATTTTTATTGAAGAACTACAAAGAGATCCCAAGTTTAGGAAAATCTAGAACTAAAAGGGAGAGTGAAATTAAGAACATAATGATAGTTTTTAACAGTTAGATATAGCTTAAGATTAGTGATTTGGAAGATAGGCCAGAAGAAGATACCTAGTCTGATGAAAAAATAAAATACAAGTAATAAAAGGGACATATGGGGTACAGTGAAAAGGTTTAACATAAGTGTAAGAGGAATTCTGGAAAGATGTATGTGAGGAAAGAGAGAATATGGTAGGTGCTATATTTGAAAAGATAATGGTTGAGAATTTTTCCAAAACTCAAAACAAAAAACAAAAAAAATCCAGTAAGTGCACATTTGAAAAACTCTAAGAATTCAAAGCATGGCAAGTATAAAGACAGTCATATAGTAAACCAAAGACAAAAAATCTGAGAATCTGAGAGGCAGTCAGGGGTTGAGGGTCAGGCATTAAATGCCAAGCGATAGAAGATTTTTTTTTCTCCCTCTGTTAAACATTGTTAAGTAAAGATAGTATTATGATTTTAGGATAACCACCAAATAGTAAATGAATATAAAATTGTCAAGTTAATATAGGGAACAAGTAAAAACTCCAGCAATCCAAAAGAAAGCAAGAAAGAAGAATAAAAGCAATACTGAAGCAGGACAGATAGCATATGGTAAAATGGCTGATTTAATCCCACAATTATCAGTGATTGTGTTAAATATACATGGATTTATTACTCCAAGTAGAAGTGAAATAGTGTCATACTAGATATAAAACAAAGGTAAATTGCTCCCTATAAGAGAGATTCTTTAAATATAAACATATTAAAAAGTTAAAAATAAAAGGATGGAAAAAGCTTTAATAAACCTGAACAAAAAAGAGCTAGTAGGTAAGTATATTAATATCATGCTTTAAGCATTGCCGGAGATCAAAAAGAATATTTGATAATGCAAAAGGACGAGTTCATCAGGAAGTATACAATTCCAAATTTATAGGTTACTGATAACATAAATTCAAAGTATATAAAACAAAAATTAAAAGTAAAAAAGAAACATGTAACAGACCTTCCTGAATAGCTAACAGAATAAGCACACAAAAGAAAAAAACAGTCAGGGTATAGACTATTTAAAGCACCCAGAGGATGTGGCAGATGCTTTTGTGGGTGCTCAGCCCTTCTTGCCTTTAGGTTTGAATGCCAGTTTACTTGGGCCTGTATCAAATAAGGATATAGAAGGTTTTTTGTTTTTATTTTTGTTTTACTTTTGGATATGGAAGATTTTTAAAGCAAATACTTATTTGACATGTATAGTTAACGAACTGCAAATTTACAAAATGTATAAAATCTGTCCTTGTACTGGACCATAATAACAAAGGTCAAGTTTTGGGATTGAAATCACACACATTTTAGTACCAAACAGAAATTATGCCCGAAGCCAACAACCAAAAGATAACTGGAAAATACTTTTATGGGTAAAAATTAAGAAACGTCCTTCTGCATAGACTAGAAGTTGAAGAAAATAGAAAATATATTGAACTGAGTGAGCATGTTGCATACTAAAACTTGTGGGATGTAACCAAAGGTGTATTTAGAGGAAAATTTTATAGCTGTTAGAAGATTTTAAGATTGAAGAGCGATGATAAAAGTACCCCTCCCAACAAATTGGAAAAAGATATAAAGGAAGTATAAACCAAAGGAAAGTATAAAGAAATAATAAAGATAAAAGAGGAAATTAAATAAGAGTGAAAACAAATATGCCATGGAGGAAGATCAACAAAGTCAAAAGTAATATATTGAAATGATGAATTAAGACCCCTCAGAGGGGTGCCTGGGTGGCTCAGTCAGTTAAGTGTCCTACTTCAGCTCAGGTGATGATCTCACGGTTCATGGGTTTGAGCCCTGCATCAGGCTCTGTGCTGACAGTTCAGAGCCTGAAGCCTGCTTCAGATTCCGTGTCTCCCTCTCTCTGCTCCTCCCCCGCTTGCACTCTGTCTCTCTCAAAAATAAATAAAAACATTAAAAATGTTTAAAAAAAAAAAACCCTCAGTAATTCATCCAAGGGAGTGACAGAAAAAGAGAGGGATATAAATAATCAGAATTCCAGTTTATAAAGAGGACATCACCATGGATCCTACACACATTAAAAAGATAATAGGGTACACTAAACAACTTTATGTCCATAAGTAAACTTATCAAATGATATGAAAAAAAAATTACAAAACTGACACAGAAGAAATGCAAAATCTGATTCTTATAACTATGAAAAAATTTCAATATGTAATTGAAAGCCTTTCCATAAAGAACATTGTAAGCCACATTGGCTCCAGTGGTAAATTCTGCCAATACTGAAAAAATTAGTATCAGTTTGACATAAATTCTTCTGTGGAGTAGAAAAAGAGAGAATTCACAATGCGTTTGAGGGGCCCAAGATCTGTCCAGATCCAGATCTGTCAAGGATATTATTAGAAGTGGAAATTAAAGTGAATTTCACTCATTAAACATAGATTCAAAAATTTTAAACAAATATTATCAAATGAAATCCAGCAAGATACACAAAAGGATAATATAGAACCAAGTGGAGTTTTTTCCTGGTGTGTGTTACATCTAATCATCAATTGATTTAATTCATCTATAAACAAAACAAGAAAAAAAAAACTTATGGTGATCTCACTAAAAGTATAAAAATCAGTTGATAAAATTACACAGCCATTCATGTTAAAAAAAAGTCCTTAGCAAATTAATTGTAGAGGGCATTTACAAAAACCTATAGTTAATATTATACTTAATGGAAATAGGCTGAATGCTTTCCCCTAAGGCATCTCCTAAGGGAGTTTTCCTCAGTTTTTCATTATGAATGTAGGCATGTGAGGACATCCAAATGGACTGACTGTAAACATAAGAAAAGATTTTTCACTTATTAGGGAATTAAAATGAAAACCACAGTCAGATACCCCTATGCATTCATCAGAATGACTATAATGAAACAGACTGATAATACAAGTATTAGAGATACTGTGCATGGGGGAAAGTCCCATTTACAGGTGGTGGTTACATAAATTAGTACATCTGCTTTAGCAAGCTGTTTGGCAGTATCTGCTGAGGTTATACATGTGTAGTTTATAAGCCTGTGTTTTCACTCTCAAAATGCATATACACATACCAAAAGTTTTGTGCGTAAATGTTAACAATGGTTAAAAACTAGAAATAACTGTAATGTCTATCAGTAGTGCAGTGGGTGAATAAATTGTATGTAAATACTTTACAGCCAATCAAAAGACAGGGTATCAGAATGGATAAAAAATCAAGGTCCATCTATATCCTACTTACAAGAGACTCACTGTAGACCTAAAGACACCTACAGATTCAAAGTGAGGGGATGGAGAGCCATATATCATGCTACATGTTAATGGATGTCAAAAGAAAGCTAGAGTAGCCATATTTATATCAAACTAGATTTTAAAACAAAGACCGTAACAGATGGAGAAGGGCATTATATCATAATTATGGGGTGCCTCCATCAGGAAGATCTAACAGTTGTAAATATTTATGTCCCCAACTAGGGATCATCCAGGTATTTACATCAATTAGTAACAAAAATAAACAAACTTACTGATAATACCATTAAAGTAGGAGACTTTAAAACCCCACTTACAACAATGGACAGATCATCTAAGCAAAAATAAGGAAACAATGGCTTTGATGACACACTTGACCAGATGGACTTAACAGATATACTGAGAACATTTCATCCTAAAGCAGCAAAATACACATTCTTATCAAGTGCACATGGAACATTCTCCAGAAAAGATCACATACTCGGTCACAAATCAGCCCTCCGCAGGTACAAAAAGATCGAGATTATACCATGCATATTTTCAGATCACAACACTATGAAACTTGAAGTCAACCCCAAGAAAAGATTTGGAAAGCCCTCAATATATGGAGGTTAGATAACATCCTACTAAAAATGAATGGGTTAACCAGGAAATTAAATAATTTTTTTTAATGTTTATTTTTGAGAGAGTGAGAGACAGAGCACAAGCAGGGGAGTGGCAGAGACAGGGAGACACAGAATCCAGTAGGCTCCAGGCTCTGAGCTGTCAGCACAGAGCCTGACGCAGGGCTTAAACCCACAAACCATGAGGTCATAACCTGAGCCGAAGTCGGATGCTTAACTGACTGAGCCATCTAGGCACCCCTGTATGGTTCTATTTATATTTGTAAACATATGAATCTTAACAGTGGTATGAAAAGTTAGGAAAATCGTTAAATTTGGCAAGGGCGTCTGAATTGTATTTGGGAAGAGGAGATGGGAAGGATTTTGGACTGCTATTAATGTGTGTAAGAATCCATATGTTCCTGTTAGGTAGAGTGCTTGTTAACCATGCTACAAAAGAGAAGAAACAGAATCATACAACTCCTTGGGGGTGACCTTCATTTAGCAATTACTTCCTTGTGAAATTATTAATTAAAAGGAAATAATAAATTATCTTTTCAGATTTGCATGTCATCCTTGCACATGCACCATGCTAATCTTCTGTGTATCATTCGAATTTTAGTATATGTGCTGCTGAAGTGAGCATAAGCATATGCCTTTCCCAATTAACATAACTATCACTTATGCACTACCATTCTTCTTTACAGGTTAATAGTAATAATAATAATAATAATACCCAAAGAATGATTAAAATCACAAAATCACCAATTTGCAAAACCATCATATTTGCAGAGAAGTGTGTGAATGTTATCAGTGTATTTCCTTGGTGCCTAAATACTGCTGTGTAGAAACTTATTCGGGGGCCTCATTTTGAAAAACAGTTTAAAAGCAAATATTTCCCAGTATAGAGAAAAAGTTAAAACCAATAGGGGCTTAATGACATCGTTTTAGTTGCTCAAGGCCTGCGCTTTGACTTTTTTAAGTCTTGAAATTTGAAACTTTTTTTTTTTAACGTATTGTAGGAGTTCCCTCCCCCCCCCCCCACTCCACCAAGGGTTTTATTTTACCAAAGTACAGTGTGTATGAATTCCATATGATATCAGTAATCACTGTAGGTGATGGTTTTTTTCTTTTCCCAGACATTGCTTCATTAAATTCATTGTTGATAATCCAACAAATACTCTGTTCTTTTTGATGATTTAGGGTAATGTGGGAGAAATTAGGCTTCTTCATTTTGCATTTTTCCTTAGTGCAGTCCACAGATAAGGTGGCTAAAACAAATTCAGCCCTAAATTTTCACCTGAGTGGTATTACAAATAGCATTCTAACAAAAAAATTTGGTTACATGTATGTTTTAATGAAAACAGACATAGACTGTATGAAGGTTTTATACCACCGAAATTAAACATTCTTCTATTGTGTAGATTAGCAATTTAAAAAAGAAAAGTTTAGAAAGTTCTTTCAAGCCTGGCAAAAGCTTTCCAGTCTTTATTATATACCAATTATTTTCTGCGAGATGAATAAACTATGAATTTATTTCCTAGGAGGAGTATAGAACTGAAGGTATCAGCTGGCACAATATAGATTATATTGATAATACCTGTTGCATCAATCTTATTAGCAAGAAACCAACAGGACTACTCCATCTTTTGGATGAAGAAAGCAAGTGAGTATGATTCTTTCAATTTTGCTGTTGGCCATTTGGGATTTTCATGTCTTTTTATTAACTGTGAAGTTTTCTTCTTACATAATGAAATAATGTGCCAAAGTTTCCCTTGTATGCATTTTATTATGTGTGTGTGTTTCTAGGAAAATTGGATGCACTTCAGCATTGAGTGCATTCTTTCCTTGAGTTTTTCCAGATTTCTTCTACTGAGTTTCTTTGACGTTAAATTTGTTGGCATATTTTTTGTTGTTTTCCATGTTCTTCTCTTCCTGAATTGGGTTTTATATAAGATATGTTTGTAGTTTTCATGTTTATCAGCAAAGAATATCATGATAGATTAGTGATGTCTGTCACAGCTGTGCAAGTGTAAATAGCAATATAGACCAAGTATTTGGCATCCTTTTTACCACTGTGTAGTATACCAAACTTATATATAAGCTTCAGAAATAAAACTTCATATAGCATCCTCCACAGTGTTTTCAGTGCTCTATAAGATATTATCTAAAGTAAAATTATCTTATGAGATGGCAAATCTAGAACTGGAGAAACTGAAGTGATGGGGAGTATTTAAGTTTTCTGTCACTCTTCAGTAAAATGTTTAGTAATTAGGTCACCTGATGTCTAGCTTAACATTATACCCATTGAACTAAGATCTAAAATATTGGGAATTCACTATCATAGGTGGGATGACTATACATCATCAGGCTTGAATAGGACAATCTGAAGTTTATGCCTGTTGTCCAGTTTAGTTATTAAAGGTGCCTACTTTTACTTACAGATATCCTGGTTTGTATGGTAGGTTGTAGGTTACGCTACTAATATGCCATAAACATTCAGAATTGCTATCTACCAATCTCATGGTCTTTAGATTGAGCCTGTGTCAGCTTCCAGGCTGAGCGTGTAACTTGTTAGGGATTCTCTATCCTCCTCTCTCTGCCTCTCTCCTGCAACTACGTGCTCTCTCTCTCAAGATAAACATTAAAAAAAAAAAAAAAAATTGATACCCAAAAATATAAAGTAATACAGCAGATTGCAAAATAAATTGAAAAGGAGAATGTTACCAGTTACATCTTCCTACTTTATCACTAGTCTGTTTCCATTAATTTAAATGAATTAAAATACAATTAACACAAAAATATTTTATATCCAAAGTTGCGTAAAAGTTTTTTGTATTGCTCTATATGTCCTGAAACGTATACTATCTTTTATAAAATTGTAAGGTCAGTGGTTCTTAGCTGTGCTCACATACCTTACCTCTGGTGTATTTTATTTTGGAAAGCATCATAGGTGATTATGATATTCGGTGTTGAGAACTACTGTGGTTGATGTTAAAATGCAGTTCTTTTTTTGAGGTATTTTATGATAACAAAAAGAACAAAGTGTAAGCAATTCTAGAAAAAGATTATACAGGTATCAAATGATGGATTTGAGATTCAGGTACTCCAGGTATTTCTAACTAATTAGCTTGTGCTTTTAAGTATTGTCCTATAAAGCTTCTTTATAATGCTCAGGCTGTAGAGTCAGAATTTCAAGGTTGCATTCCATCTCTATTAACTGCCTTTGGCAAATCTCTGAATGTTCTTGGTCATTGTTTTTTTTTTATGTAAAAAGCAGATGATGATGAGAAATGATAATGCTTTGTGCTATGTATCTTAAGGTGGTTGTAAGTAGCAGTTGAGATAGTATATAATTAAAACATGGGAGAAAAGGGTTGTTGCCTGGCCTATCATTCTTTACTCAAAATATTTTGAGTTTATATCTTACTTTACAAAGACTGTATTTTCCTGGTCAGTTGCTACCTCCCATAGATATAAATATTACCCAATAAGAGACTGTCAACTCTTTGCCATTACTCAAAAGTTCCTGGGTGTAAGCCATGTGGCCAGAAATTACAGAGAGACGGATTTTAGCTCAATGTAAGGAAGAACTTACTAGTCAGTAGAGCTGATTAGCAGCTGCTTTATAAAGTAATAAAATTTCCCAAAATCATAATTATTTTGCATCATCTGTAGTTGGGAGACTGGACTGAATAACCTCTTAATTGTCCCTTCAGCTATACTTCTATATTCAGTCCTCCACAAATTTTTTTTTATAAACCCTAGTATAATTTTCTTCATTTCTATATCAGTCCTGTTGTTCTTACCTCCTTTTGTAAATGGACCACTTTGTCTCTATGCGTTAACATCCCAGAAGATGCAAAGGCATGAAATGTTTTCTCTCTGCCAAAATGGGTTGAAAACAGTCACATTTAAGAAGAGCTATTTGGGGACCACTTTATAAAGTAGTTTTCTTCTAAGAACTGTTTTGTTCTATAGGGAGCGTATAACTTGAAATCTATCCTTAGTGGTGTTTCTCCTTCATTCAGTGTTATTTTACTGCTTTAGGTGAATGGGTTTGAAGTCAGAAGTCTTGTTTAATTTTGTCTTGCTATCTCTGGGCTGTTTGGCCTGGGCAAGTTATTTAAGCTTGATTGTAAAGGATGCAGTGCGAAGTTTAGAAAGAAGGAGTAGAATAAGCAAAGTTAGGTATGAGCAGGATGTTAGGAGTGTTACCAGTATTTCCTACAGTATTCAAAGTGTGATCTGTTGATGGCAGGACTTGCAGCACCTTGAAGCTTGTTAGAAATGCAGAATCTGAGACTTCGACCCCAGACTCTTTTAACAAAATGAAGTTAAGATCAGTGCATTCATTTAGGACAGCATTTCATGAGTCTTGCCTGCCCATAAGAATTACCTGGAGAACTTGGAAGTAGTACTGATCATCACCACCCTAGGGTCAGTTCAGTAGAATCACAGGAATGGGGTCTAGGCCTTGGTATTTTTGCAAGCTAAAGACACAGAGAGGCACTAAGGCTATCCTGGCAGATAGCCTTTGGGGAACACTAGATGGAAGAGCTTTGACATGCACAATAATGTATGATATTTGTCTCTGTTCCAAGCTCTTTTGCTTGATATTGTAGTGTGTATCCATAGGTGTGTATTGAATGCAGGAAATGTGGAGAGCTTCCCTTTCTATCTTTCCTTGTTTGGAATAAAAACTGTTTTCATATATGTTTTCCTTTGAAAATTTTTTTTCTCCATTTAAAAGTAGGAAAAAAATCATAAGCTTTTTGATTACCCAGGGGATTATCCAGAGACCATGAGGTGTGAGTATCCTTTCTGAAGAAAAGCATCCTGTGCTGTGGATAGTGAAGCATTAAGTTTGCAGAGTTTGAGTTTGTCTAGGGTTAGGAGCTTGGATTCTGTCTCTTTGCCTTGGTGATCCATAAATTTTCCTGAGTAGGGAGGCACATGATTAAAGCAGTATTCTAGGAAAATTTGTTATTTTGCTTTGGTGACTTGAAACAAAGTTTAAAGTCACTGACACTTGTAGAGGCTGTTGCTGTACTCTCTGTTTGAAATTGTAAGAGTTATAGTTCATTCTAGAATGGCTTTAGAGTTCTAGAATGGACAGGAAGAGGTGGATGGTGGAGATATTTTGAGGAAGGGTTGGTATTGAATGGAAAAGCAGGCCTAGGTGGATAGAAAAATGGCAGTGTTGGCAACTTAAGAAATGAGGTGACATTTATGTCCTTCCTATAGGATGCCAGCTAGTGTTAGATGTTTTTACTAGTTTTATTTGATTCTGCTAACACTGTGATACCTCATTGTACTCATTTGTGGAAGCTAGCTGGTTCTTGAAGCTTACTGAAGGTCACTGACAGAACTGGTAATCTAAACAATGACTAACACCAAAGGCGTTCATTTTAATACATTTACATAATTATTTTCGTTATAATTTTGGAATCATTTTTACACATTAGATTTTGTATTCATCATCTTTACAACCTCATGTCACATTATTTCTCATTACTTCAGCTACTATTAAATGAAACTATTCTCTGAAAGATACTTGCTTCTTCCGTTTTGTCAGTGATATTTCCTTTATTAAGAAACTCCACCTTTAACATTTAGCTCATAATTGCCTCCTGTATCTTCGTTAAACCTTTCCATTATTTCCAACCACTAGTGATTTTTTCCTCTTCTGAACTTTTATATTCTTGTATTTGCTATCATGTATTTATTTCTTTTTCTTTTTTTTTTTTAATTTAATGTTTATTTATTTTTGAAAGAAGAGAGAGAGAGAGTACGAGTGAGGGAGAGGCAGAGAGAGAGGGAGACACAGAATTTGAAGCAGGCTCCAGGCTCTGAACTGTCAGCACAGAGCCTGACGCAGGGCTTGAACTCACGAACTCATGAACCGCAAGATCATGACCTGAGCCAAAGTCAGACGCTTAACCGACTGAGCCACCCAGGTGCCCCTATCATGTAATTATTTTTAATAGGTATCATTTGAATGATCCCTAGATATGAAATGCTCATCAGTGAGTATAAACCCATTGATGTATATTTGAAATAATAATAGATATAGTATAAAATTATATAGTAACTGGTATAGGTATGAAAATTGCTACTTAATTTATATATCAAGAAATAGGAAAACAGAAAATGACTTATGGATTTAAAGGATCTATCAAAACTGGGAGATCATTTTGTTTTTGGAAGTTCTTGGCCCCAAACAGTGGATCATTTGAGTTTTATTTGGTGAGTTTAATGGTAGTGTCACACAATGCAACCTAAGCTAAAAGTTTAAAGACTTGAGTTTATTTCTCAGTTCTGCTACTTGCCAAGTGTGAGTTTGGGCAAATCATGAATTTTGATCCCTCATCTATAAAACATCAATCCTTGTTACATTCACTTTTTAGCTTGTTATAAGAATCAGATTAGAGAATATAATTTGCTCTTTGTAATTTGCTAAATGTGTTAGATGGCAATGTAATTATGAGGGTTTTTTTTTTTTAAGATTATTAACTGTTGCATCTTTCTTTAGTATTTTTGCTTTTGTTTTTAATTCAGCTTTCCACAGGCTACAAATCAAACATTGCTAGATAAATTTAAGCATCAACATGAAGAGAATTCTTACATTGAATTTCCAGCTGTGATGGAGCCTGCTTTCATTATAAAGCATTATGCCGGGAAAGTAAAATATGGGGTAAAGGTCAGTAAATTTCTCATTAAAATGCCTTCAGGGTAAAAGTGTGTTTACTGTATTATCATTCCTGTCACACTGCTTTCTTTGTAGTTTATGGAAGCTCTTGATCAGTAACCATTAGAGACATTTTGTAAGAATACTACTAACCCTCGTATCCTACCTTGCAATATATTACTGTCTTATGTGATATTTTTCTTGGCTTCTTCCTATAGATAAACTTGATATCAGTCCCTTCAAATAGTTTTTTGAATATAAAAGAATAGGTAGCATAAATATCTCTTAAACCCACTATTTCATTAAGTGGTTTGATGAATTTTTCTCTTCCCTATATCCATGAAGCTTGACAGAAGATTTTGTCTTCATGCACCATTAGGTATTTGTGAGTTTGCATTCCTAATGCATATATTGAAACTCTTAACTCCTGCAGAGGGGAACCTTCATAATTGTGTCTATTTCCTGTTTGTAATTAGTGAGCCCATTACCCTTCAACCACTTGATATTTAAGCCTACCATTTAAGATAATTTCCCAGGCAAGGCAGTGATGTTTTGGAGAAAAGTGGAGCAATAAGCTTTCTCTTGGGTCTTGAGATTAGAGTCACAACTGAGATCACTCATTCATTCATCAATGATTCACTTATTTAGGAAGTGTTTGTTAAATACAGGCTATGTGTCAGACACTGTCCCTGGTGTTTGGAATGGCTTAGTGATAAACTAGACAGACCTGTTCTTGGCTCAGTATGTGTGTGTGTGTGTGTGTGTGTGTGTGTGTAATATAGATAAATGGGTATTGCTATAAATAAATGAATGAGTTCTATGAGAGATAGTAGTCAAATAGTGGATTTTGAATTTGGAGATCCATGAATACCTCTCTGAAAACTTAAATATTGAGAGTTAACCTGAAACAAGCATTACCTTGGCGAGGAGTTGAGATGATGAATATTCTAGGACATGAGCTGGGAAAGAATTAGTATGTTAAAATAATTGAAAACAGGCTAGTGTTACTAGATTATGGTAAGCAAGGGAGATAGTGGCATGAAATGAATTTAGAGAATGGACAGCAAGTTAATTCATAGCTTTTAGGACAAGTTAAAGGTGTTTGTTTTTTGTTGAACTTATTATGGGGAGCAATAAAAAGATTTTAAACAGGATGTGATTCGTGTTTTTTAAAGATTGCTTTGATTCCTTTGAGGAGAAGGAATAGCAGAGGATGAGAGAGGAAGCTGGGAGATCAGTTAGGAGCTTTTTTAAATCGTTGAGGTGAGGGGCGCCTGGGTGGCGCAGTCGGTTAAGCGTCCGACTTCAGCCAGGTCACGATCTCGCGGTCCGTGAGTTCGAGCCCCGCGTCAGGCTCTGGGCTGACGGCTCAGAGCCTGGAGCCTGTTTGCGATTCTGTGTCTCCCTCTCTCTCTGCCCCTCCCCCGTTCATGCTCTGTCTCTCTCTGTCCCAAATAAATAAATAAACGTTGAAAAACAAAAAAATTAAAAAAAAATAAATAAATAGTTGAGGTGAAATGTTAAGGTAAACTGAACCACCAGGGTGACAGTAGAGATGTAGGAGATCTAGATGATTAAGAAAAAATTTTGGAGGTGTAATCAGTAAAACCTGATTGATTTATTCTAACCTATCAGATAGGTTGAAAGTAAGTGACTTCTGACTGTAACTGATGGGTGAATTTGAGGTGCTGTTTCCTGAGATGGAAAAGACAGGAAGGAACAGATTTTAGAACAAACATAAAGAATAACAGAATAGGGGTGCCTGGGTGGCTCAGTTGGTTAAGCACCTGACTTTGGCTTAGGTTATGATCTCACAGTTCGTGAGTTCAAGTGCTGCATGGGGCTCTGTGCTGACAGCTCAGAGCCTGGAACCTACTTGGGATTCTGTGTCTCCCTCTCTCTCTGTCCCTCCCCTGCTCACACTCTGTCTCTAAAAATAAATAAATATTGAAAAAGAAAAAAAAAGGAGTAACAGAATTGAGTGGTGGCTACCAGGGCTGGGGATGGAGGAATTGAGATGTTGGACAAAGGATACAGACTTGTAGTTAGAAGATGAATAAGTTCTGGAGCCCTGATGCACAGCATTGCAATTATAATTAACATTGTAATAATAGCATTGTCTTCAAAGTTGTTAAGAGACTAGATTTTAGATGGTCTCACCATAGAAAAGAAATGATAAATTTAATGACCTGATGGAAGTGTTAAGTAATGCTATAGTGGTAATCATACTGCAGTGTATAAATGTATCAAATTAACATATTATATACCTTAAACATTACATGTCAGTTTTATCTTATGTAAAAAAAAGATTTTAAAAATACAGTTTAGAACAAAAACCAGAAATCTTGAGCTATATATAGTGAGGTGTATAAAATACATAAATCTAAAGTGTACAGATTTCTATCAGGCCCCTCCCCAGCTCATTCTCCCCCACTTAGAGGTAACCACTATCCTCATTTTTTATCCTTGGTTTTACTTGTTATTAAATTTCAGATAAATGGAATTATATATACACTTGTATGGATTGTTCATCCATATTATCAGATACGTTGAAATTAAAAGTATGGAAAAATATATACCACACAAACCCTAACTAAAAGAAAGCTGATGTATAATTATGTTATTATCAAAGTAGACTTTAAAGCAAGAAGTATTACTAAAGATAAAGAGGCACATTTCATAACAATAAAAGGGGCCAGTTTGACAGGAAGACACAATCATCAAAAGTTGCATGTACCTAATGATTTGATTCAGTACATAAAAAGCAAAGTGAGAACAAAAGTAGAACTAGAAAAATCCATCTGGTTGTAGATTTTTATACATATCTCTTAGTAACAGAATAAGCAGACACAAAATCAGTAAAAACAGAAAAATTGAAAAGCATTGTTAAAAACTGACCTGCTTGGTATATTATAAGGGTAAGTAGGCAGTCTTTGGGTGTTCAGAAATTAAGCACAGTCCATCTATGTAACCCATGAGTCAAAAAAGAAATTACAATATAATACTAAGTTCAAACTGAGCATGAATGAAAATACAACATATCAAAATTTGCAGATTTGATAGTAATTGGTAGGATGCATTTAAAGCAGTGATTTATAACTTTAAATGCATATATTAGGAAGAATGGTTGAAAGTAATTAACGTTCCGTTTCAAGAAACTAAAAAAAGAACAGGAAATTAACCCTACTCCTCCAAATTAGAAGGAAATAATAAAGGGAAGATCAGAAATCAATGCAGTAGAGAACAAACATACAAGAGAGAAATTACCAAAGCCAAAAATTAGTTTCTTAAAAAGATAACAGAAAATAATCTAAGTAAAAGGTAATAGAAAATAACTGATAACAGAAAAATATTTAAAAATTACAAATATCAGAAAAGAAAAAGAGGACTTAACTACATACTCAACAGATATTAAAAAGATCTGAACATATTTTGCCAATAAACTTGTTAACATGAAAATGGAAAATTCCGTGGAAAACACACATCATCAGAACTGACACTAAAAATACAGGCAAACCCGGGATTCCCACTTCTGTTAAACAATTTAAATCAGTAGTTTAAATCTTTCCCACAAAGGAAATTCCAGGCCCACATGATTTTACTGGTGAATGCTTACAAACATTTAAGTAATACTAGTCTTGCTCATTCTCTTTCAAGTTTGAGATCCCTTTAAGATGTATAAGTGGATCTCAAACAAGAAAGATCTGAGGTAGAAATACAGATTTGGGCCTCATCATATAGATAGTGTTTAAGGTCATTATTATGGTTGAGATCAATCACCTTACATCAGATAAGAATTTCAAAAATGGAACCAGCAGTAGGGACTGAGAATGCACAGCACAAAAGGTAAGTAGTAAATCACAAGATGTGTTGTTATAGAAACCAAGAAGAAAATGTCAAGAATGATATGATCAGTTTGTGAAATGTACTTAGAAATCTGGAACTCTGAAGACATATGAGACCATTGCATTTGGAAAATGAAGGTCTCCCATCAATATTTAACAGTCATCATGGAAAAGATTTCTAGAATTTTATGTCGTACCATATAGTTATTAATAGGATGGGACGGTCTTTGGTATAGAACAGACTAGTGTTTCAGTTCCTGTAGTTTGACCTTCTTTATCTTTCTATTTACTTATCAGTAAAGTATGGTTTATAATTATTCTGTGTTATTAAGTACTTGTTAGAATTGAATAAGTTATGTATAGTCCTTAACTTAGTGCCTGGCATCTTGTCTCCCATTGTAGGTATTAGCTGCTGCTGGTGGTGGTGGTGATTTGAATTTGTAAATTCTAACTCAGTTTTACTAACTTTTATAATATATACTTTTGCTCAAAAGATGGTTAGGGGAAAGCCAAGGACCAAGATTTCTGGCTTGTTTTCCCTCTTCTATTCTCAAGAGAACAAAGAACAGGAAAAGAAACCCCTAAAAGTTAATAGGATGAGTCCAAACTGCCTTCTAGAAAACATCATACTAGGCGTGCTCCTCGTAGAAGTCTGAGTTAGAGCTGTTCTGTGAAGTTGCACCAACTCCAGGTGATTTACTCACCAAGTTTTAATCCTTTAATCTGGGTGTGTTGGACTATACATATCAGTCTAGAACCTTCTTCCATGAGTATAAGCTTTTTGTCCTCTTTATCTTTGTGTGGAGTGTTTTAACCCATTTTCTTCTGATATTCCCTCCGACCTCCATTGGCAGGTGGTTTTTACTGCCTGTTTATGCTCTTTAGGTAATACTATCCTGCTTTAAAAAACTCTGTGGATAATGATATCCATATGTATTTTCTGAAGTCTGTATAGGATTCGTAGATGCATATATTCATCTGCCTACTTGATGTCTGTATGCAGACATAGTACAGTGGTTATGAGTGGTTGTCTTTGAATCCCTGTTCTACTTACTGTGTGATAGGGACCAAGATAGTTAACCTCTCTGTGACTGAGATTCTTCATCTATAAAATAGGAATAATAGTAATATTCTCCATCTTAAGGAGTTGTTAGGTGGATGAAATGAGCTTAAATGAGATAGCACATGTAAAATGCTCAGAGGAGTGCCATGTACATAATAACCATTCAATAAATGTTACTTACTGCTATCTTTATCCTCACCATCTCAGACTTCACTTGTACAAAACTAATCTCTTGGTCTCATTTCCTTTCCCTAAACCTTCTCTTTTCTCTGTGCTTATCCATATCAATATGGCACCTCTATCCACCTAGTTACTTAAACCCAAAATATAGGTGTTACGCTTATTCCCTCATTTTCTCGCTGGGGCCTAATCCACCAGCAAATTACCAGCCTTACTTCCAAAACATATCCCAAATGCAATAACTATTTTCTCTTTACAGTATTACCACCAATGTAGTCTAAAGTCACAATTAGCTCTTACCTGGAATATTGTAGTAGCTGTTCTCCTTTTTTTAATTCTTTGCACAAATTCATTCCCTCTGCAACATCCAGTGTTGTTTATAAAACAACATTTAGCTTATGTCATTAGCCTTCCATTGGCTTTCCTTTACACTTGAATAAAACCCAAACTCCCAACTCAGGCTTATGTAACCTATTTATTTGCCAAATCTTCCACCACTCTCACCCTTGCCCAGAATGCTCCAGCCCCTGGTTTTACTGCTTATCTCCTAACTTGTCCAGTTCATCACCACCTGTGGGTAGTAGGTGTTTCCTTTGCTTAGAACACTGTTCCTTGTCTTATGTCTGCCTCCTTTTTATTGTTCAACTCTCTGGTCATTTTATATAATACCCCTTCAGAGAGGCTCAATGTTTAACAAGCTGCAATAAAATAATTGAATATTCACTCTAAATGAAATGTATTATAGAATTCAGTAGTTTTAGGGTTGGATGGGACTTTATAGAAGGTATCTGATCCAGTTAGCTACCTAGAACAGAAATCACTTCTATAGTCCTTATTTAGCCACTTTTCAGACATGTCACCCATTGTCTTCTATTTTTTTCAGAAATAACATTGGTACTTTTTTCATGTAGGATTTCCGGGAAAAAAATACAGATCATATGCGCCCTGACATTGTAGCTCTTCTAAGAAGTAGCAAGAATGCATTTATCTCTGGGATGATTGGAATTGATCCTGTAGCGGTTTTCCGATGGGCAGTTCTCAGAGCTTTTTTCAGAGCCATGGTTGCTTTCAGGGAAGCTGGGAAAAGACACGTTCAGAGAAAAACTGGTAAGCAGTAGATATTAGTATTCTACCATATTTCATCTTTTAATTTTTTACCTTTTTAAAATAGAGATATCATAATTTTGTTCTCTTCTGTTTTCTTACCATATCCTAACATCATTTTCAGATCTTATTAGTTCTAGTGAACTTTATATGATTAAGTGGATATATGGTGTTTGTGTGTATATATGTGTTGGTACATTTTTATTAATAAATCCTGAGAGGAGTAATGTATGTAAGACACCTGGTATTTAATAGGCATTTAGTAAAACATTGGTAAAATTTTTAAACAAAAAAACAAAATGATACTTACCATTATTTATATAGAATTAAATATTGATACCTTTTTCTATTTTCTTCTTAGGCCATAGTTTTTACTCCAAATGAAACATAATTTAATGTGGAAGAATAAATCAGGAGATAGAAAAATTGGGATAGAGGTAGGGTAGTCTAGTTAGAGATAACCTGGCTTCAGTAATCAGTCAAGTGTCATTTCTTCTCTTGAAGAAGGTTTTGTGACTATTGGAAGAAGTTTTTCTTCAAAATATTGCCTTCAAAATTGTGGGGTAAAGTCAGATAATAATGATACATATAAAATATCTGTTTACAAATGTTAAATTTCTTTTCTTCCCACTCTTTAGTTCATTGAATTTTACTTTGAAATTTAGAAATGAATGAAGCAGGATACTTTTTCTGTGTCTTTTCCCCTTAAATCATAAAACGCCATATTTCACATTCTGTGGGAGGACATCTTCATAAGCACTTGCCACTTAATGGAAACCACACTGTTGCTTGCTGTAGCTCTAGCCTTAGATAGACCATTGCTGCATAGTGAGGATTTTCTAATATATATGTAGTGATTTAAAATAAGTTTTTCTGCCCAGAGAAGCTTCAGTAGAAGTTCTCTAGGACACATCTGTGCTTTCAGGACCCCCAGACTTACACATATGGCTTTTTGGTATGTGTACTAGCAGTAAAACTTTTAGGTTCAGCTTTTATATATTTCACGTGAATACACATATTTGGGAGATTGTATTTCTAAATTGAGAGAAAAATGCTAATTGAGCTTAGCTTCTGTTTTTCAAATTATAATATGTGCAAACTGGCCTTTGTAGGTAGAGAGAAATACAGTTTTTTGGAAAATAAAAGGAATATCTTAAACCTGCTTTTTTGTCTTTTACAAAATTATTTCTAAGAGGCTCTCTTTGAAAAAAGCTTTAAGGAAAGATTTTTTTTTCCTTTAAGATATGCTCTTATTTATTACAATGGGTTTATTAATTTTGAAAATTTAAAAAATTGGTAAGTATCCTGCTAAGGTATAACTAAGCGAAGAAACTTTTCTTGTATTTACTATTGAAAATATTGCTTTCTGTAAACATTATTCACATTGTTTGTATGTTCCTTTGGCATTTAAAATATTATTTGTGAAAGCTGATTGTAGGTTTATTATTATCAATTTGTACAAAGTGTAATGTTATTAATGATCAGCAAAATGATACTGTGTTATTTCTACTTTGATCATTTCTAAATTCTTCTTGTTTTTTAATCTATTTTTCCTTTCTGGCCAGCACAGAGCTTCCATATAATAAACTTTTTGAAAGCTCTTTTATTTTGGGATATAACATGCATGCATACTGAAAAGTGTGCCCCCCAAAATGTATAGCTCAATGAATTATCACAAAGTGAAAACACCCCTGGAACTACCACCTAGATTAAGAAGTAGAATATTACCAACAACCCAGAAATCACATTCGATTAACTTCTTAAATTTCATTTTTTCTCAAGAAAAAGAAATTCCATAGTTCATTTGTATTTTGAGGCAATGATGGAACAGACTTGTTACAGGAAATAATTGTATTACAGTATATTAGTGTCAGTGCAAGTATTCAGCTTTTTTGCTCCTTCCACATCTGTCACCACTTACTGTTCTCTGATGGGTTTAGGATAAAAGGATGCCATTAAATTAGAACATTGTAGCATTGCAAAATGAAAACTATTGGAATAGCTGAAAATGGATTAGTAGTAGATTCAGAACTTTTATAATGACCATAAATAGTGTGCAGACATGTGAAAATGAAATAGGAATTAGAGATTATTTAAGTAGAAGTGGAATATATGGATGGAAGAAGGTAATCAAGTTCAGATTTTGAATAAGAGGTCAAAGATAATAATACTTTAATGAAAAGAGAAGATGTAGACTGCAGAAGTACAATATATTTTTCACTTCCTTTGAGAGTATCTGTATAAAAAAGTTTTAGTGGCTCTTAGCTAAACTGGCAACAGTTTAACTTGATTGCCAACAATAGTTGATGGTAAACTAAAAAATTTTGGATTTTCTTATGGAAATCCCTGACATTCTTTTTCACCATCAAGCAAACCAAACACAAAAATGAGAATATCAAATTAAAATCTACTTTTTGACTATTGTATACAGACTTCCAAATTAAAGGACACAGTGCTATTTGTTTAATACTTTTAAATAAAAACTAATTCAATTTATTCTTTTCAAGGATAAATTTGTTAAAATTGTGTAATGTATATTATGGTAATCAGGAAACCATAAAATGTCCTTAATGGAGTCATATAAGTAGGCCATCTGAGTAAAGGTACATGCTGGCCCTGAGAAATAGTAATGATTTGTCTGGTCAGCAGTGAGGTATGAGAGAACAGACATTCCAGTAGTGTCATTCACCTTGCCTCTTCCTGAATAAGAAAGATTCTGGAAGAGAGTAGGAGAGATCATAACTTGACCATGAATTATGCTGTATGTAGAAGCGAGTGCAGTGATGTTTTATGTAGCTCTTTTGGAGAATTTTAATCAATCTAAAACAGCTAGACAGAAATGGGGAGTTCAGTTGTGGTATAGGGAAAAGAGGCAAGAACAAGAGAGTTCAAAGTGTCAGTTTTTTCGTCATCTACAGGAGAGAAGCTGAAGTCATTGATATAGTTTTCACAGAGAGCTATAATGGTTTCCACATAACCTGCCCCACATAACCTGTTCCTTTTCCCCACCCACTCAGTGGATTGCATGACTCTAATGTGCTATCATTTCTTTCTAAGTGGGAGAAGGGCAAGGGTTCCATGGACCATCTATTTCCAGAAATGACCAGGTACTAAAACTGATTTTGATATCACCAAGGGTCTAGGATCTCTATGCAGTACTCTGTCCACAGTTCTTTCCCAAATTTAAATGTACCCTTAATTTAAGACAATTAAATGGATTTTTATGAACAAAATAAACTCTGAATATTTTTTATAAATCACTTGTGTATCAGGCACTGTAGCATGGTGGTTTAAGAGTAGTGTCTTAGATGGAATGTCAGTGAAATGGTAGAATAGGAACCTCTTCCATAAAAGCAACACAAATACTTGCAGAAAATGTCAGAATAACTCAGAACTCCGGAAATTTATCAAAGGCCTGTAGTAATCTAGAAAGCGTTTATACAAGAAAAAAGGCTGAATATTGGTAAAGACAATGCACTGTAGCCTTTTAATTTACACTGTTTGCATTCTTCCGTCCCCAGCTCCCCATGATAGCCTTGAAAACCAATAGGTCAGAAACACATTGAATATCAGCAGTTTGGCAGCCATTACAGGTAGTAGATGGAGGCTGGAGGTCCTTCAAAAGCCCCATTTCCAGAGAATTATATTCAGCATATTAGGTGGTTCCCTGGAAAACCTGACACCCACTTGCTTCTTTAACCTGACTCAGAGCTTGCCCAGTGTGAATAGCCTTTTATGTAGGGGTGATGTCCAAAAATAATCAGAAGTACTTGTTGAACAGTGCAACTCCCTGCTAGTAGTAGATAGCAGTTGGGGCAAAAACTAACTAAAAAACTTAAAAGGAAAAGCTGGGAAATGAGGTCTCCATAGTAATGGCTTTGAAAATTTCCTGTATCTTCATGGAAATCTAGATAGTCGTGTACATATATAGGGCTGTGTACATGCCCAGTCCTATGCATATGCTCAGGAAAGACCCAAGAAGATCCTTCTCTCTCACGTCTATGACCTTCAGGCTCTGTGCAAGCAGGAAGCAAAGGTGAGATCATATAAGACAGTTGTAAACTGCCTAGCAGATTAGCAGGGTGTTGAAGGTGTGCCCCAAAACACATGCACAGTGAACTTTGACAAAGACGGGGAGGTTTATTGCTTCCAGGCATGTAGAAATATCTGCCTTCAGTAATTAGCTGAGCACCAAGCAGACTGATGAGAGATTTCTCTGTGGTCATATATGACAAAGAATACAAACTTTATAGAATTGGTTCAGGAAAGTCCCAGACGATAGCAATAGTTACATGAAACATTAAATCCTGGGAAGAAGGGAGAATCTGATTTCTAGAATTGCCGTGTTATATTTTTAAAAATATTTGTGTTCCTACTCTTAAAAGTGTGAAGATATAAAAATATGAAATTTGTTATAAATTTGTTGCAAATTAAATGTATTAATAAAACTCACAAAAATAATTCCTGTTCCTTGAGTGACATGTAAATGTGAAAAGAAGACCTTAAATTATTAAGTAAATAATTAAAAATATTGTTTAAAAAAATAAAGATGTTGTTCCACTCTCAAAAAAAATACCTGCTGTTCTATACACAATTATGGGATGTGCAAAGAAAAAATGTGACTATTTTAAATATGTTCAAAGGCAACCATGTCTGAAGACTAATGCAAATTTTGAGAACAATGTCTGACCAAATATAAAATATTAATTTATATATGTATGAGAAATTCACTAGATTCAGCAACAGATTTGAACAGGCAGAGGCCAGAATCTGTGAACTTGAAGACAGATCAGTTGAGATGATCTGTTCTAAGGAACAGAAAGAAAAAAGAATGAATAAGAATGAAAAGAGCTATGGGACACCAGAAAGTACACTGATTTCTGGTAGTCCAGAAAGATAGAGAGAGGGGCAGTAAACATTTCAAGAAATAATGGCCAAAAACTCCTCAAATTTGATGAGGAAACTAATCTATATATCCAAGAGGTTCAAACTACAATGGTGAATTCAAAGAGATCCAAACTTAGATACATCATAATTGAATTGTCCTGAGAGAAAATATTGAGAGCAGCGAGAGAGAAGTAATTCATCATGTACAAAGTATTCTCAGTGAGAGTGACAGTTGATTCATCATCAGGAGCCATTGAAGCTAGAGGGCTGTGGCTTGATATATTCAAAGTGCTGAAAGATAAAAGAGAGTCAGTCAAGAATTCTGTATTCAGCAAAATTGCCCTTCAAAGTGATGGTGAAATTAGGACATTCCTGTATAAACAAATCCTGAGCTACTGTTACTATCAGATCTGCCTCACAGGAGATACTACAGTGGGTTCTTCTGGTGGAAATGAAAGGAAACTAGACAGTAACATGAAATACTAAAGAGCACATTAAAGACAACTATAGAGTTAAATAAAAAATATAGTAAAAGTATATTTTTTACATTTTGTAACTCCCCTCCCCCCGCCCCAATCTGATTTAAAAGACTGGTACAAAGCAATAATTATAAATCTCTGTCGATGGGCATGACATTTAAAGGTGTAAATTTGTATGATAATAACAGCATAAAGGAGGAGGAAGGGAATGGAACTATATAGGGGAAACATTTTAAAAAATCAATTATTTTTGAGAGATAGAGCATGAGCAGGGGAGGCTCAGAGAGAGAAAGACAGAATCCCCAGCAGGCTGACTCAGCATAGAGCCCAGCACAGCGCTCAATTCCACAGCCATGAGATCATGACTTGAGTGGAAACTAAGAGTCAGAAGCTTAACCAACTGAGCCACCCTGGTGCACCCTGGGAAACATTTTTATATACTACTGAAATTAAGTGGTTTTTAATCCAGACTTGATTGTTATAAGATGCTAATTCTATATTCCCTTGGCATTTGTTAAGAAAATAAAAAATGATGGTAAAATAAATGACAAAAAAGTAAGAATATACTAGAAAACATCTGTTTAATACAAAAGAAGATAGTAATGAGAGAAGAGGAGCTCAAATAATATGTCGTAAGACATATCTGGAGGGGCACCTGTGTGGCTCAGTAAGTTAAGTGTTTGACTTTGGCTCAGGTTATGATCTTATGGTTCATGAGTTTGAGCCCTGTTTCAGGTTCTGTGCTGACAACTCCGAGCCTGGAGCCTGCTTCAGATTCTGTGTCTCCCTCTCTCTCTGGCCCTCCTCAACTCACACTCTGCCTTCCTCTCTCTCAAAAATAAATAAACATTAAAAAAAAGACATATGGAAACTCAACAACACACTTCTAAAAGTTTATTTTTATTTTAAGAGAGAGCACATGAGTTGGGGAGAGGGACAGAGAGAGAAGAATCCCAAGCAAGTTCTGCAGAGCTGGATACAGGGCTCAAACTTACGAACTGTGAAATCATGATCTGAGTTGAAATCAAGAGTCAGACGCTTAACTGACTGAGCCACCCAGGAGCCCCAAAGGAAGAGTTCTTTTTTTATTTTTCTTTTTAAAGTTTTATTTTGAGATGGGTTGGGGGGGGGCAGAAAGAGAAGGAAGGAGAGAATCCCAACCAGGCTCTGCAGTGTCAG
Source organism: Acinonyx jubatus (assembly GCF_027475565.1). Classification (NCBI taxonomy): domain Eukaryota; kingdom Metazoa; phylum Chordata; class Mammalia; order Carnivora; family Felidae; genus Acinonyx; species Acinonyx jubatus. The sequence goes on from NC_069386.1 coordinate 33,186,558, forward strand.
TGTGCCACTCGAACCTACGAACTTATGATCATGAGCTGAAATCGAGAGTCTGACACTTAACTGACTGAACCACTCAGGTGCCGCAGGGTTGTTGTTGTTGTTGTTGTTGTTTTTATATTTATTTTGAGAGAGAGTGTGTGAGCAGGAGATTGGGGAGGAAGGGAGAGAAGGAATCCCAAGCAGGCTCTGTGTTGTTGGCACAGACATGGGGCTCGATCTCACGAACTGTGATCTCACTTCTTAATTACCAGTGGGTCAAGGAAGAAATCACAAAGGTAATTAGAAAACAGTTTGATGGTTATATGCTAACTAATTTGGATGTTAATTAGGGGTGCCTGGGTGGCTCAGTCGAGCGTCCGACTTCAGCTCAGGTCATGATCTCAACGGCATGTGAGTTCGAGCCCCACGTCAGGCTCTGTGCTGACAGCTCAGATCCTGGAGCCTGCTTCGGATTCTGTGTCTCCTTCTCTCTCTGCCCCTCCTCTGCTCATGCTCTGTCTTTCTCTGCCTCTCAAAAATAAAGAAACGTAATAAAAAATATTTGGATGTAAATTAAAAAAAAATTAAGAATAAAAAAGAAAGAAAACAGTTTGATGGGGTGCTTGGGTGACTCAGTTGTTTGAGCGTCCAACTCTTGATATTGGCTCGGGTCATGATCTTGCAGTCTGTGGGTTTGAGTCCTGTGTCAGACTCTGTGCTGGTAGCATGGATCCTGCTTGGGGTTCTTCCTCTTTCTCTGCCCTGCCCCTGCTTGCACTCTCTCTGACTCTCAAAATAAGTAAAAACTTTAAAATATTTTGAGATGAATGGAAGAAAATATACACCAAAACTTACTGGGATGCTGCTGAAACAATGCTTAGATGTAAATTTATAGCTTCAAATATCTCTTAAAAAAGAAGAGGGGTGCCTCTTAATTTAACAGCTCCCAGTTGGAAACACTCAAATATCCATCAGTGGAAGAAAGGATAACCCATATTGTGATACATTCCTACCATGTAACATTATTCCTCAGTAAAAAAGAACAAACTACTCATATTCATAATGAGTCACAAAAACTGAGCAAAAAAAGCCAGGATATAACGTATATGATTTTGTTTAGTTTAAGAACAGGCAAAATAATACATAGTGATAGAAACCATAACTTGATTGTTTCTGGGAGGACAAGAGTGGTATTGATTGGAAGGGGATGAAATAATGGAAATATGGATAATAGAAATCCTTAAAAAAATTTTTTTAATGTTTATTTTTGAGAGAGACAGAGACAGAGTACAAGCAGGGGAGGGGCAGAGAGAGAGAGAGAGGGAGACTTAGAATCCAGAGGCTCTAGGCTCTGAGTTGTCAGCACAGAGCCTGATGTGGGGCTTGAACTCATGAACTGTGAGATCATGACCTAAGCCAAAGTCGGACACTTAACTGACCGAGCCACCCAAGCGCCCCTGGAAATCCTCTTGATTGAGGATTATATGGAAGTAAATATTTGTTTAAGCTTATCAAATTTAAACTTGAGATTGGTGGATTTTACTGTGTATGAGATATACCTTTATTATGGCCATAAGGCCCAGGAGCTGGTATTACAGAAACTACTTTAGGATCAGATACATGGCTTCAGATTTGAACGATTAGCTAGGATTGACTTCCCATTATGTGGTAGTATCTTAGAAGAGCTTGGACTTTTCTGTCGCTGAAAAGATAATTGAAAAATTCTGTCCATTGGCCTTGAGCATAGAAACAAGAAGGACCTTAGCAATCTGTGTTAGGCGTTAGATAAGATTTTTCTTTTTCTTTTTTTTTTTTTTTAATGTTTTTATTTTATTATTTTTGAGACAGAGACAGAGCATGAGCAGGGGAGGAGCAGAGAGAGAGGGAGACACAGAATCCGAAGCAGGCTCCAGGCTCTGAGCTGTCAACACAGAGCCAAATGCAGGGCTCGAACTCACAGACTGTGAGATCATGACCTGAGCTGAAGCTGAAGTCGGATGCTTAACCGACTAAGCCACCTAGGCACCCCTAGATAAGATTTTTCTTAAATTACCTGTAAAAAAACCAGTGCCCATGTCTTTACCATGCATAGGTATGGGATCTGAATTTATGCTGTGTTTTTGATGCATGATCTCAAGCTAAGAAATTATCAAAATTAGACCAGGAACTAGCGTACACCAACATTAATAAACATCTTTTAAGAGTTTATGGGACTCCTTAGACAAGAAGACTCACTGAAAATGTATTTCTATACTTATCCTAGGAAGCCTAACCACCTTAACAGGGAGTTGTTACACACAGCCAACAACAGGAAGGTCAGCTTAAGGTTTCGAAATAGTATTATAGTCTAAAACAAGAGTTAAAGCATAGAAAGCAGAATGAAAGAAATTAAAAAAAATAAATAAGGTAGGTATGATGGTGAGACATAAACCTGTCACAATTATAAAATTAACCGCATTGCTACAATTTAATTAGATAAAAGTGTGCTGGCTGTAGTAATGTCAAGTGATTTCTTCAAACTGCTTACTAATTTAGTGTATTTAATACCTGAACTTTTACATAAAATGCTTTAATACCATAATCTCCTTAAAACTATTTTTGACTGGCAGATTATTAAGATAGCTATTGAAAGGCCTAAAGGTCTAGTGATAACTTTTTAAAATTACAGTTTGGAGGGAGTATAAATAGAACTCACCACGTGTTTGTTTCTTTTTTTTTCCCCTCTTCCCTCACATGGTCCCCTTCAACTGATACTTACCTTCTGTCACCAGCAACTAACCAAGTACAGGCTAGTCTCTTTGCCTAAGCATTCTTTCTTCATGTAGCCCATCAAACGTGGTGGGGAGGATTATTGGTAAAGTACAGGCTAGTCTGAACCTAAGCATTCTTTCTTCAAGTAGCCCGTCAAACACGGAGGGGAGAATTATTGGTAATGAGTGTAGAATATTTTTACTGAGGTATTCTTTGACCTAGGAATGATAGATAACTTGATAATATTTGTCTCTTTTTGAAACATTGAACATTTGCAGCTGTGGGCTCTCCACAGTGGATGAGATAGTGTTTTATTCGTTTACTCTTTTAATATTGGATGTGAAAATAATTTTCACATTTCATTTTTAAAAGCCTGCTATTTATGTGTTTATTCTTATATAATGTATTGTAAGATTCCATGTCTTCAGCTAAAATGTAGATGCCTTTTCTCTGGATCCAGTTTAAGGAATTATGGTTAGACTAAACCATGCTTTGCCAACTTGTTTGAACTACTCTGCCTCTGTTTAACTTTTTAAATGATCCTGTGTTGAGAACTGTTCCTATATAGTATCTCATTCCAAATTATAGAGTAAATATGCACTAATGAAACTTTAGTTCATTGTGTTGCTTACTTTGCCTCTGTTGTTAAACCATTCCCTTTTCTCCCCCCTTTTGTTTTTTAAAGGCAAACCTACACAAATTTGAATATAACGTCTTATCTCTAGAGATGTTCTTTGAGTAAATGATACTCAACACCACCTCCCAAAACTGGCGGTGCCTATTCTCTTTTAAATCCGTCTGTTGCTAATATTAATGGTACTGACATCCCCCAAATCCTCATCATTGCTAGAGTGACTCATGGTTTCAGTAGCACTAATCTGGGGCTTTGGTCCTTATGTGAACATGCTCTCTTCCGTTTCCCACCAGTAGTTGATCCTGTCTCACTTGACTAAGAAGTGGTGGTGAGGTACATTTTCCAACTTTCTTTTCAGATTTATAAATACCAAAGTGCTGCTGGGTTTTCCTGCTCTGTTTTGCTTTTCTTCCTGCTCTTTAAACATTGACACACTTGTTGGAATTCCTACAAGTGTGGTTTATTGCAAGATTTGTGAAAGAATTGTTTAACTTTTGGTAAATTGTTTTGGGTATATTTCTCTTTGGTGTTCCATCATTGTTCCTTGCATTGTTGCCAACTATATGCTAATTATATTTCAGACCTGATAAAAATGGGTCTGTTAAAAAAATAACTAAATCATACAAATTGTTTTGAAATTTCCCTAATATTTTAAATTAGAAATTTTCAGTGTGATGTTATCTCACAACACTTTGAATACTGATAAGGATACTTTGAATATCTAAAAAATACCTTTATGTTTTCCTTTTATTTTTGTGTAATTTCCGCAAATCAATTTAGAAAAATTATTCACATTTAACTCCTATTACTTGATACACTTATATATATTCTTAAGATAGTTGGCAGCATTGTCCTTGAATCTCTATTGGTTTGGGCTTATGTAATCTTTTTCTTTTCTCCATTTTTTGTTTTTCTTTTGCTTCCTAAGGACATGATGATACAGCGCCATGTGCAATTTTGAAAAGTATGGATAGTTTTAGCTTTCTCCAACACCCAGTCCACCAGAGGAGCTTAGAGATTCTGCAGAGGTGCAAGGAAGAGAAGTACAGTAAGGCTGCAAATCCTGATAAACTCTGTGTCATCACATATCTGTTTGGAAATGGAAACCAGGAGCATTTTGCACCAGGGTGGGACATAAATTGCATAGGCAATGTCACCTCCATAATCGTTTGACCAGTCTCAGGATACTTCCATTGAGACTTAAGTTCTTTCTTTTGAAAAAGTTGATATACCTCTTCTTTGAACTTGGACGACTCTTTGCCTGTGATCCATGAGTTGTTGATTATACTTGGTTATAGACTCTGAATTTGTTTCCACTTTTGTCTTTAAAGTAGCTGAGTGATGGGTAAAAATGAATAATGATTTTTTCCCTGCTAATTTTTAAAAAATGCTTTATTGAAATCTAGTTGAGATAAAATTGCATGCAAAAGCATAGAGTTTGGTAAATTTTGACATATATATGCACTTGTGAAATCATTAACGTGATATAGATAATTACTATATCCAACACTACCAAAAGTTTCCTCTGCCTCTTTCCAATTTTTGGCTGATTGTTATGCTTGCTTATGCTTGAATTTCAACATCAGCAGTGTTGCTTTTGTGTATCATTGCTTAATCCACTTAGTTTGATTGCAGTTCTCCTATCAGACTTTTCTGTGTCTGGTTTAGAGAAAAACCACCATATTAATGTTTTGGATTAAGGAAGAATGATAGAATCATAGTGGATATTTCTTTTTTTTTCTTTTTTTTTTCTTTTTCTTCTATTTCTTTCTTTTTTTTTTTTTTTTTATAAAATTGGTGTGAAAAGATGCCCGTGGTCTCCATTTCCTCCTTTCTATTTGTTATACTCATTCTGAATGAAAATACATTGTTTTGCTTATTGTGGGATTATAGTTATTTTGCTACTGCTATAGTGAGAATAAAGAGATCCTTCAGAATACTCAAATACTCAAACCCCAACTTAGCAGTTTCCATATAATGGACCTAAATTACTTACAGATTCTGAGCTTTTTACAAATTACCACAGATTTACTTTGTTGATTTTACAGTTTTGTGATTGAAATTCCATGAAATTTTAGTATCTAATTATCAGTGAAAGGAGAATGTAAGTAGAATTTGTAAAAGCAAATGTTGTGGATTCTTTTTTCAGTTGTTCTTACTTTTGCTGTCTTGGTATAAGGAAATGTGTAATGCATTTTGAAAAATACTATTAAAAATGTTTTCTCATTTTAGAAAGAACAAAGGTAAGTATTTCATTTTAAAAAGACCATCCTTAAGTGTTACAATGAATTAATTGCTATTGTTTCTAAAAGGTGTACAATAAGTTTTATTTCAGTTACCCATCTTCCTTTTTAAATCTTTTAATCCATGGGACATTATTTAAACCAGTTTACAAATCTTTTTGGGAGTTTAATTCTTTTTAACTTTTAAATAGTTGCAAGCGGTTTATTTGCTTTGTTGATTTTCATCATGATCTGACAACCCTAGGCCTGATTGTATTCCAGTTTAGTATATATGGGTTCGGGAATAGGAAGGCACCATGTACAGTATAGGCTGCGTGAGGAAATTGTACATTTGTTCTGTGTTTACATGCAAATTGATTTTTACATTTATGGAAGTTGGAGCTTTTCCATTATTTTAAGAAGTTTATTCCATTTTATATTATAGTACTACCAATAATTAGAATTTTATACTCTATAAAATTACAAATTCAATTTTGGGTTTTTTAAGAACACTTAAAAAAACAGGGGACTGCCAGCTTTAGGTAATGGATAATTGGCAAGGTGAATGAACCCTTCCACAGGTAACAATGATAAAACCTGGAAAAATTTTTATTTTATTTATTATTTTTTTTTCCTATGTAAAACTTTTTTTTTTCAGTATATGAAATTTATTGTCAAATTGGTTTCCATACAACACCCAGTGCTCATCCCAAAAGGTGCCCTCCTCAATACCATCACCCACCCACCCCTCCCTCCCACCCCCCATCAACCCTCAGTTTGTTCTCAGTTTTTAAGAGTCTCTTATGCTTTGGCTCTCTCCCACTCTAACCTCTTTTTTTTTTTCCTCCCCCTCCCCCATGGGTTCCTGTTCAATTTCTCAGGATCCACCTAAGAGGGAAAACATATGGTATCTGTCTTTCTCTGTATGGCTTATTTCACTTAGCATAACACTCTCCAGTTCCATCCATGTTGCTACAAAGAGCCATATTTCATTCTTTCTCATTGCCACGTAGTACTCCATTGTGTATGTAAACCACAATTTCTTTATCCATTCATCAGTTGATGGACATTTAGGCTCTTTCCATAATTTGGCTATTGTTGAGAGTGCTGCTATAAACATTGGGGTACAAGTGCCCCTATGCATCAGTACTCCTGTATCCCTTGGGTAAATTCCTAGCAGTGCTACTGCTGGGTCATAGGGTAGGTCTATTTTTAATTTTTTGAGGAACCTCCACACTGTTTTCCAGAGTGGCTGCACCAATTTGTGTTACCTGGAAAAATTTTTAAAATAACAAAATGATTTGAAAGCATTGGAAAAAGACCAAAAAACCCCCACTAAAATACCATAAAGAAGCAGAAACCAGACGAGAGTTTATTGTTTGAAGTAAGTAAAGTAGTGGATAAGAATTGTGAATCTGTGGGTTTTTGTACAAGGTGCTTCCCCACACTCATAGCCCCAGAGACGGAAAACCACAACCATACTGACCTGAGGTATCAGAGAACAAAGGTGAGGACTGGCAAAACAACTTGGAATTTAGGAGGAAAATCTGAAACTGAGAAAGCTGCCAGAGGGCTAAAACCCAAAGTTAGAGTATGAATTCTGCCAGCCGTACCTGGCTGACAGCTATGAGTACACAGGGAAGCCTGTCAGCAAAGCAGTGCAAACCAAATAGGAGACAAACTTCGAAACACACAACTGTAGTAGGTGAGATTTTCAAGTTTGCTGCTTTTTTGACACACACGTTTTGTATCTGTGTGTAGCTCCTGTGGGAGAAAAGCTGAATTCTTCCTGCCTTAGTTGGAATCCCATAAGTAGAGGGGGGGAAAGAAAGAAGCAGAGGAATATTTGAAGAAATAATGGCTGAAAACTTTTTATATTTGTTAGAAACCTGGCTTAGAGATCCAAGAAGATTAATGATCTCCAAGTAGAATAAATACAAAAGAAAACCACAATTAGGCACATTGTAGACAAACTGCTAAATGTCAAAGACAAAGAGAAAATCTTGAGAGCAGTGAAGAGAAAATATGGCCTATCAAATACAGGGGAATAATGATATTAACATCTGACTTATTAAAGCAATGGAGATGGAAAGATGTTGAAAAATCATAATTAAAATCTCACCCTGGCCCAAAATAAACCAGAACACAGCTGTCTCCTACCTCCCAAACAAATCCCAACTTTCAGGCAAAATTTCTATATTTTTAGTTTGGGTCCAGACAAGTTAACTATCTGTTGAAAGAAAAACCAACAGTCTTCAGAAGAACATAACAGAATTTAGTGTTGGCACAATGTATTATCCATAATGTTAAGCTATCAGCAAAAATATTCTTAATAAATGAACCTTAAATAAATATGTTTTCAGATAAAAAGTATCTGAGAGAATTTGCCACCATAATGTGTATTCTATGAGAAATAATAATGGAAGTTCTGTAAGCTAAAGGGAAATGGCACCAGGGTGCTTGGGTGGCTCAGTTGGTTAAGTGTCTGTTGATTTCCACTCAAGTCATGATCTCATGGTTCATGAGTCTGAGACCTGCGTCGGGCTATGCACTGACAGTGCAGAGCCTGCTTGGGATTCTCTCTCTGCCTCCTGCTCTGCCCCTGTTCCACTTGAGTGTACATGTGCTTGTTCTCTCTCTCTCAAAAACAAATCAACCAACTTAAAAAAGTAAAATAAAGAGAAATGGCACCAGATGGTAATGTGGATGTGTAGTAAGTGTTGGTAAACTTTCTGCAAAGGGCTGGAAAGTAAATATTTTAGCCTCTGTGGGTCTTATGGTCTCTGTTGAAACAACTCAGTTCTGTGAAAGGAGCCATAGATAATACATAAATAAATGAACATGGCTATGTTCCAATAAAACTTTACTATGGGCACTGAAATTTAAATTTCATATAATTTTCACATTTCACAAAATTATTTTTCTATTGATATTTTTTTCCTTAACCATTTAAAAATGTAGGGGGCATCTGAGTGCCTCTGTTGGTTAAGTATCCGACTTCGGCTCAGATCATGATCTCATGGTTCGTGGGTTTGGGCACTGCATTGGGCTCTGTGCTGACAGCTTAGAGCCTGGACCCTGCTTGGGATTCTCTCTCTCCCTCCCTCTGATACAACTCACCTTGCTGACAGTGCTTACCTTAATGTCCCTGACCTCAGGCCCACAAATGTGTGGGGTCCCACAAATGATTGAAAATTTAATCTGGCCAAATACAATTAATGGAATTCCATTGTGGAATTTCAGATGAAATTTAAGTCTTACAAAAATGGAATTAAAATAGAAATAAATAATAGATATCTGAGAAATACATGTATATTTTTTAAGTAATCTCTACACCCAGTGTGGAGCTTGAACTCACAACCCTGAGATCAAAAGTCACATGCTCTTCTGACTGAGCCAGCCAGGCACCCCTCAAGAAATCCTCAAATATTTTGAAAATAAACAACATTTATAAATGACTCATGAGTTAAAGAAAAATTTATAAGGGCAACTTGAAACTACTTTGATCTGAATGAGAATAGAAATAACATAACTTGCATAATGCAACTAAAGAAGTACCTAGAAGAAAATTGATAGCTTTAAGTCCTTATGTTAGGAAAAAAGGTCAAAAGTCAAGGATTTAAGCTTTTACCTTATGAAGCTACGACAAGAAGAGCACATTAGACCCAAAATAAGTAGAGAGAAGTGATGAACTACAATCCATGAATACAAAGCAGACCAACAGTAGAGAATATCAGTGGAAACCAAAAGCTGATTTTTTCTTTTTTTCCAGTTTTAGAGGGAGAGAGAGAGACCATACATGTGCATGAGTAGGGGAGAGATGCATAGGGAGAGAGAGAATCATAAGCAGGCTCTACACTTAGTGCGGAGCCCGATGTGGGGCTTTATCCCAATTCCCTGGATCATGACCTGAGCCAAAATCAAGAAATGGAATGCTTAATCAACTGAGCCACCCAGGTGCCCCCAAAAGCTATTTTTTCAAAAAGAGCAATGAAATTTTTAAAGCTCTGGGTCAGTCCATTAGAACTTTCTATAAAGATGAAAATGTTCTCCAACCATGCTATCTAAAAGCCACATATGGCTGTTAAGCACCTGGAATTTATTTAAAATTGAGAAATTGAAGTTTTAATTTGATTCAGTCAAATCAAACTTGAAAGCCACATGTGGCTAGTGACTGCGGTATTAGTGCAGTTCTAGCCATTCTGATCAAGAAATAAGAGAGAAGAAGACACAAATACTGTTATCTGGAAGGAGCAAGTGGACACAGTTATATATGATAGAGACCTCAAAAGACTGAGGAGAGATTATGTCAATAAATTAAGCAATTTAGATGAAATGGACAAATTCCTTGAATGTCAATCAAAATTGACCCAAGGAAAAATAGAAAATTTGATCACTCCTATAAATGATATTGGCTTCATAAGTAAAATCTTCCCCCCACAAAAAAGTGTAGGCCTACATAGCTTCAACAGTAACTTTGATTTAAGAGATGTTTAAGAAAAGAATAATACCAGTTCTCTTCAACTATTTCAGAAAATATATGAGCAAGTAACCTTGTACAAATCTTATGAGGCCAGTATTATTAGTCTAATACCAAAAGCATACAAAAACATTACAAGAAAACTATGGACCTCACAATTGATGGGTGTAAAAAGGCTTAACAACATAAGGGCTGACTGAATTCAGCAGTATAATAAAGGATAATACATGAAGCCCAGTGGAATTTAAGGTTGAATGAATGAATGAAAGGAATGAAAGTTTGGTTTGATAATAGAAAATCAATCATTATAATTCACTATATTATCCTTCTAAAAAAGAAAAAGCATATGATACCTCAGTAGTTGGAGAAAAAGATTTTTTCGTAATTTTTCACTCATTTAAACACCTTTAGGAGCCTTGGAATAAAAGGCAGCCTTCCTCAATTTTATAAAGAACATGCATGAAAATCCTACGGCAGACTTCACATGTAATGATGAAAGATTGAACACTTCTCTGACATTGAGACAAGGCAAAGATATCTGCTTTTGACACTGATATTTAACATTGTACTGAAAGTCATACACAGTGCTATAAGGCAAGAAAAAGAAGTAAAAGGTGCATAGCTTGAAAAGGAAGATGTAAACAACATACGATCCTCTATATACGAAGTGTTAAGGAGTTTGATATATGCTCTTTGATCTAGGAAGTAGATTCAACAGCCTCTCATGATACCAGGTAAATTTATAAAATTTAGCCATGAAGACATAGAAAATTAAATTTATGAATTTTATGTATACATCTTTGGCAGCCAGTCTCCTAGATATTCTTGTTATCCCCATATTATGGTATTCACAACCTTGTATAGTCTTCTGCATTTTTCCTGTCTTGGTCTGTGTGACTTATAGGACATGGCAGGAGTGATAGTATGTCAATTCCTAAATTAAGTTATGAAAGACTGCAGTTTTCATCTTAGGTAATTTCTTACTTGGTAGCTCTATCTCAGATCACTGTCTCTAGGAGAAAGAAGCAAACTGTCATCTGTGAGTCGCCCTGTTTTGAGAATCCCACTGAAGCCACTGGTCAACAGGTAGTGAGAAAATGATCTTTGCCACTAACTACATGAGTGAACTTGGAAGCAAATCCTTCAGTTCCATTCCAGTCTTTTTTTTTTTTTTTTTTTTAATTCAAGGTAGTTAACATACAGTATAGTATTGATTTCAGGAGTAAAACCCAGTGATTCATCACTAACATATAACACCAAGTGCTCATCCCAGCAGATGTCCTCCTTAATGCCCATCACCATTTACCCCATTGCCCCACCTGCCTCTCCTCTAGCAACCCCCAGTTTGTTCTGTGTATGTAAGAAGCTCTTACGGTTTGCCTTCCTCTCTGCCTTTATTCTTTCTTTTCCTTCCCTTCCCTCTATATTCATCTCTTGTTTCTTAAATTCCACATGTGAATGAAATCATATGATATTTGTCTTTCTCTGACTTATTTCGCTTAAGTATAAACACTCTAGTTCTATCCATGTTGTTGCAGATGATAAAATTTGATTCTTCTTGCCCCTGCGTAGTATTCCATTGTATATTTATACCACATCTTCTTTATACATTCATTAGTTGATGGACATTTGGGCTCTTTCCATAATTTGGCTATTATTATAAAATAATAGCATTATTGATAGCATTATTGATAAACATTGGGGCGCATGTGCCCCTTTGAATCAGCATTTTTATATCTTTTGGATAAATACCTAGTAGTGTAATTGTTGGGTTGTGGGGTAGTTCTATTTTTAATTTTTTGAGGAACATCCATACTGTTTTCCAGAGTGGCCACACCAGTTTGCATTCCCACCAACAATGCAAAAGTGTTCCCCTTTCTCTGCATCCTTGCCAACATCTATTGTTGCCTGAGTTGTTAATTTTAGCTATTCTGACAGGTGTGAGATGGTATCTCATTGTGCTTTTGATTTGTATTTCCCTACAATGAGTGATGTTGAGCATTTTTTCATGGGTCTGTTTGCCATCTGGATGTCTTGGAAAAGTGTTTATTCATGTCTTCTGCCCATTTTGTAACTGGCTTATTTGTTTTTTGGATGTTGAGTTTGATAAGTTCTTTATAGATTTTGGAAACTAACCCTTTATCAGATATGTCATTTGCAAATATCTTCTCCCATTCTGTCAGTTGCTTTTAGTTTTGTTGGTTGTTTCCTTCGCTGTGCAGCAGCTTTTTATCTTGAAGTCCCAGTACATTTTTGCTTTTGTTTCCCTTATCGCTGGAGACGTGTTGAGTAAGAAGTTGCTGTGGCCAAGGTCAAAGAGGTTTTTGCCTGCTTTCTCCTTGAGGATTTTGATGGCTTCCTGTCTTGTGTTTAGGTCTTTGATCCATTTTGAATTTATTTTTGTGTATGGTGAAAGAAAGTGGTCCAAGTTCATTCTTCTGCATGTCACTGTCCAGTTTTCCCAGCACCACTTGCTGAAGAGACTGTCTTGATTCCATTGGATATTCTTTCCTGCTTTGTCAAGGATTAGTTGGCCATATGTTTGTGGGTCCATTTCTGGGTTCTCTATTCTGTTCCATTGATCTGAGTGTCTGTGTCAAATTCCTTGATTCTCTTTCTGCGTTTTCATTATTGATATATATAAATGCAACCAATTGCTGTGTGTTGACTTTATATCCTGCAACTTCGCAGATTTTTTGTATCATTCAAGCAGTTTTTTGGTGGAGTCTTTTGGATTTTCCACGTAGTATCCTGTCATCTGTGAAGAGTAAAAGTTTGACTTCTTTGCCAGCTTGTATGCCTTTTATTTCTTTTTGTTATCTGATTGCTGAGGCTAGGACTTCCAGTACTATGTTGAACAACATTGGTGAGAGTGGACATCCCTGTCGTGTTCCTGACCTTAGAGGAAAAGCTCTCATTTTTTCCCTGTTGAGAATGATATTATCTGTAGGCCCTTCATATATGTCTTTTATGATATTGAGGTATGTTCCTTCTATCCCTATTTTCTTGAGGGTTTTTATCATGAAAGGATGCTTTTGTCAAATCCTTTTCTGCATCTACTGAAAGAATCCTGTTTCTTATCTTTTATTAATGTGGTGTATCACACTGATTAATTTGCAAATATTGAACCAGCCCTTGGCCCAGGAATAAATCCCACTTGATCATGGTGAATAATTCTTATTTTTAAAAATTTTTTTAAGTTTATTCAGTTTTGAGAGAGAGAGAGAGAGAGAGAGAGAGACATAGTGACATAGCACAAGGGGGTGGGAGGGGAAGAGAGGGTGGGAGACACAGAGCAGGGTCCAGGCTCTGAGCCGTCAGCACAGAGCCCAACACGGGGCTCGAACCCATGAAGCACAAGATCATGACTTAAGCCGAAGTTGGATGCTTAACTGACTGAGCCACCCAGGAGCCCCAGTGAATAATTCTTTTAATGTACTATTGAATTAGATTTGCTAGTATCTTGTTGAGAAATTTTACATCCAGATTCATCATGGATATTGGTCTGTAATTCTCCTTTTTAGTGAGACTTTTGTGTGTGTGTGTGTGTGTGTGTGTGTGTGTGTGTGTGTGTGTGTGTGTGTGGTTTTTGAGCCAAGGTAATGCTGGCTTCATAGAATGAGTTTAGAAGCTTCCCTTCCATTTCTATTTTTGGAACAGTTTGAGAAGAATAGGTATTAAACTCTTCTTTAAATGTCTGTTAGAATTCCCCTGGGAAGCCATCTACCCCCCCCCCCCCCCCCCCAGGACTCTTATTTGTTGGGAAACTTAAAGAAAAAAAAATTCTTTTTAACATTTATTTATTTTTGAGAGACAGAGAGAGACAGAGTATGAGTGGGGGAGGGCAGAGAGAGAGGGAGACACAGAATCTGAAGCAGTCTCCAGGCCCTGAGCTGTCAGCACAGAGCCTGATGTGGGGTTGAACCCATGAACCATGACATCATGACTTGAGCTGAAGTCAGATGCTTAACCGACCTAGTCACCCAGATGTGTCTATTGGGAAATTCTTGATTACTGATTCACTTTTTTTGCTGGTTATGGTCCAGCATTTTCTGTTTCTTCCTGTTTGAGTTTTAGTAATGTGTGAGTGTCTAGAAATTTGTCCATTTTGTCCAGATTGTCCAATTTGTTGGTGTACAATATTCATAGTATTCTCTAATAATGGTTTGTATTTCTGTGGTGTTGGTTGTGATCTCTCCTCTTTCATTCGTGATTTTATCTATTTGGGTTAGAGCTCTCTCTTTTTGAGAAGTCTGGCTAAGGGTTTATTGGTTTTCTTTATTCCTTAAAAAAAACCTGCTTTTAGTTTTATTGGTATGTTCTATACCGTATTTTTTGTTTCTATATCATTTATTTCTGCTCTAATCTTTATTATTCCCTTGTTCTGCTGGCTTTGGGCTTTATTTGGTGCTCCTTTTCTACCTCCTTTAGGTGTAAGGTTAGGTTGTGTATTTGGGACCTGTCTTACTACTTGAGATAGGCCTGAATTGCAATATACTTTCCTCTTTGGACTGCCTTTGCCGTATCCCAAAGGGTTTGGACTGTCTTGTTTTCATTTACACTGGCTTCTATGTATTTTTTTTTTTTCTTCTTTAATATCCTGGTTAACCCATGCATTCTTTAATAGGATGTTATTTTACCTCCATGTATTTGAAGGCTTTCCAAATTTTTTCTTGTGGTTAATTTCAAGTTTCGTAGTGTTGTATTCTGAAAATATGCATAGTGTGATCTTGATCTTTTTGTACCTGTTGAGGGCTGATTTGTCACCCAATATGTGATCTATTCTGGGGAATGTTCCATGTGTACTCGAGAAGAATGTGGATTTTGCTGCTTTAGGATGAAATGTTCTGAATATATGTTAAGTCCATTTTGGTACAGTGTGTCATTCAAAGCCATTGTTTCCTTGTTTATTTTCTGCTTAGATGATCTGTCCATTGCTATAAGTGAGGTATTAATGTCTCCTACTTTTATGGTATTATTATCAATAAGTTTGTGCTTGTGATTAATTGATTTTTATATTTGGGTGCTTCCACATTGGCATAAATATTTATAATTGTTAGGTTTTTTTTTTAAAGTTTATTTATTTATTTTGAGAGAAACAGACCACAAGTAGAGGAAGCCAGAGAGAGATGGGGGCAGAGGATCTGAAGCAGGCTCTGTGTTGATAGCAGAGAGCCCGATGCAGGGCTCACACTCATGAATCATGAGATTATGACCTGAGCCAAAGTCGGATACTTAACCGACTGAGCCATCCAGGCATCCCAATTGTTAGATCTCCTTGATGGATAGACCCCTTAATTATGATATAATGCCCTTCTTAGTCTCTTAATATAGTCTTTGTTTTAAAATCTAGTTTGTTTGATATAAATATGGCTTGTCCAGCTTTCTTTTGAGGTCCATTATTATGGTAGATGGTTCTCTATCCCCTCACTTTCAATCTGCATGTGTCCTTAGGTGTAATATGAGTCTCTTATAGTCAGTATATGGATGGATCTTGTTTTTTAAATCTGTTCTGCTACCCTGTGTGTTTTGATTGGAGCATTTAGTCCATTTACATTCAGAGTGATTATTGAAAGATACAAATTTAGTGCCATTGTGTTAACCTATAGAATTGGTGTTATTGTTCTTTGGTCCATTATAGTCTTTGCTGTTTCCTTTTTTTTCTCCACTCAGAGAGCGCCCCCTTAGAATTTCTTGCAGGGCTTTTTTTTTGTGGTCACAAACTCCTTTAGTTTTTATTTGTCTGGAAAAGCCTTTTTCTCTCCTATTCTGAATGTCAGCCTTGCTGGATAAAGGATTCTTGGCTGCTTATTTTTCCTATTCAGCACATTGAATATTTCCCTTCTAGCCTGCGTAGTTTCAATGGACAGGTCTGCTACTAACCTTATGTGTCTACCCTTGTAGATTAAGGACTATTTATTCTTAGCTGCTTTCAGAATTCTGTGTTTATCCTTGTATTTTGCAAGTTTCACCATGATATGTCATGGTGTTGACTTGTTTTTATTGATTTTGAAGGGAGTTCTCTGTGCCTCTTGGACTTGGATGCATGTTACCTTCTCTAGATAAGAGTTTTCAGCTATAATTTGTTCAAATCTATCTACTGCCCTTTTTTATCACTCCTCTTCTTCTGGGACCCCTATGATACAGATATTGCTTTGTTTTATAGAATCAGTACTCTAAATCTCTCCTCATGATCTAGTAACATCCTTTTCTTCTTTTTTTCAGTTTCTTTATTTCCCATAATTTTATCTTCTATTTCACCTATTCTATTCTCTGCTTTTTCAGTGCTCACTATCACTGTATCTAGTTTGTTTTGCATCTCAAGTATAGCATTTTTAAATTCATCCTGACTAGTTCCTAGGTCTTTGATCTCTGCAGAGATCTCTGCTTTGATCTCTGGTGTCTTCTCTGTGTTTTTCAAGGCCAGCTAGTAGTCTTATAACTGTTGTTCTAAATTCCATTTTAAATACATTGTTTATATCTGTTTGAGCATGTCCTTGGCTGTGATTTCTTCCTAAACTTTCTTTTGGAAGAATTCCTCCATCTTGTCATTTTGGCTAAGTTTCTGTCTGTTGCGTGTTTTAAAAGCTTGTTATGTTTCCTGCACTTGAGAGTACTACTATATTAAAAAGGGGTCATACGTTGTTCAGGGCCTGAGGGACGCCTGGGTGGCTCAGTTGGTTAAGCATCTGACTTCAACTCAGGTTACGATCTCATGGTTGGTGGGTTCGAGCCCTGTATTGGGCTCTGTGCTGACAGCTCAGAGCCTGGAGCCTGCTTCGGATTCTGTGTCTCCCTCTCTTTCTGCCCCTCTCTTGCTTACACTCCGTCTCTCTCAAAAAATAAATAAACATTAAAAAAAAAAAAATTAAGATTGTTCAGGGCCTCACACTCCAGGAAGTGTTTCTGGTGTATGCTGTGTCCACTCTGCTGTTGTGTTTTGGCTGCTTTTTCCCACTGGTCAGTCATTTGCAGAGCTCCTCCTTGCTTGCAGTGGTGGAGTGTTTGGACCTTTAACTACATACGCTTTGATTTGTTTGTTGAAGTAATCCTGGAATACATCTAGAATCAGTGGTAGGCCTGATTCTAGAAAAAGAGAAAAAAGAACAGGAACAGAAAAAAAACCAAACAGAATCAAAAAACTATCTTGCTGATTCCAAGGAAAAACAAAGTGGGGAAAAAAAGAGAGAGAGGAAAAAAGGCAGAAGCAAAGGGAAAAGAAGAAAAAAGAAAGGAATAAAAAAGCCTGATTAAAAAAAAAAATGATGAAAGGAAATGACAAAAAATAAATCAGAAACTATGAGCCTGATTCCAGAAGAAGTAAAGAAGACTGGTAAAAAGGAAAGAAAAAAAAAAAGCATTATTTATGTCTTAGTGCCTGGGGGTGGAGGTAGCTGTGCTTGTCTGGAGGAGAGGCCATCTGTGTTGTCTCTGTGTGAGTCTTGCCCCAGTAAATAAGCATTTGCAGGCACAGAGGGGCAGGGTTTGGTGTCAGCAGGTCTTGCCCACTGGGCGCTCTGTGTTGGTCTCTGAAGTCCCTCCTGTTGGTGTTGGGGAAAAATAGTGCCACCCCAACCCCTCGTCCTCCAACTGGGGATCTCAACCCCTGTTGTTCAGGCAGCCCTCAAGGATTAGTGAGGGAAGCTCACTCTGCGCCAAAACTCTCTTGCATTTTTTTCTTTGGTGCACGGCTGGGATTCAAAACCCAGTTTTAAAGGACCTGGCACTTGGCACGCAGCTGGGATTCAAAACCCAAAGTCTTAAAGGCCTGGCCTGGCACAGAGCCTCTCCCTTCCTCCGGAGTAGAGCCCCTTCACCCTGATCATGAAAGGCCTTTGGCTGGCACTTGCAGGGTCTTTTGTACTTAGGGAGGCAATAAACCTTCTTCGGAAGTACTCCAGGAAGGGAACTGTTCTCTCCCAGTGCGCCCTGGAGATTGCTACACCACACTAAGGACTCTCGGGGCCAGGTCCCTCTTCCACAGGAGCGTGCACCATGGCTCTGCTTTGCAGAAAGTCATATACTTCCAAAACCTCAGGGTTTTAGCCCCAAAAGGTCCAACCACTTCACATCTGCCAAGCTGTCTCCCTCCAACTTTGGAGATCCTTCTGTGTCTCTACAGATCGATTGCCTGGGTGTTCCAAGTAATCTGACCTCAACATAGCTGTGTTTGAGGGATGAGCAATACCTGGGGTTCCCCTACTTCTCTGCCGTCTTAACTCCTCCCCAGTTCCATTCCAGTCTTGAGATGACCATAGCCTTGGCCAACAGGTTGAATACAACCTTATGAGAAACCCTATCGGAACCTCCAAGCTAAGCAGCTTTTGAAACCTGTCTCTCTAGAAAGTCTGTGATTATGATAACTGTTATTTTAAAGTGCTAGGTTTTGAAGTGCTTTAATATGCAATGGGAAATAATACACCAAATCATGAAATATATAGGGATAACTTTAATGAAATACATGTTAGACCTGTATACAATCAAGGGGAATTGAAAAATACTTAAATAAATGGAGATGTTTTTCATGTTTTTCTTTTTCTTCTTCATTTTCTTTTTCTTTCTTTCTTTTTTTTTTTTTTTGAGATACATGTGTTTCTATTGTTGAGATGTCAGTTCTTCCCCAGTTGGATCAATAGTTTGAATGCAATTCTGATTAATATCACAGCAGATTTTTTGTAGAAATTCATGAGCTGATAACTAAGATTTATATAGAAATATAGAATACCTAGGATGACAAAACAATTTTGAAAAAGAGCAGTTAAGCTGGAGAACTTATACAATACGATTTCAAGACTAAAATAATGATGACATTGTTCTCTTATTCTTAAGATCAAGAGATCACTAGAACCAAATAAAAATCCAGGAAAAGATCTATACATAGAAGTCAATTGATTTTCTGCAAAGATGTTGAGATAATCCAGTAGGGTTGACTATAGTCTTTTGAATAAATCACATTGGAACAACTGGGTATCTGTATGTAACAAGAAGACTGACTTTTACCTTATATTATACATAAGATTGAACTCAAAGTGGGTCATACAGCTTTTCATAAAGAGGAGAACTATTAAATTTGTAGAAGAAAACCTGAGGAAAATCTTTGCAGTCAGGCAAAATCTTTTGCCAGGCAAAAATTTCTTAGATCGGACATAAGAGCATAAACTGTTAAAAAAAAAAAAAAAAGATGGAGTTCACCAAATTGAAAATTTCTACTTTGAAATAGATCTTAAGAAAGCTAAAAGCATACCACACCCTGGGAAACAATATTTGTGTAATAATTTATAATACTAATAACTGATAATGGATTTGAAAACAATATTTTCAAAACCCCTGTAGTTAATAGGATCAACAGTTCAGTTAAAAATAGCCTAAAGATTTGAACATGTGCTTTAAAAAAAGAAGATCTATGAATGATCCTTAGGCTAATTAAAATTATCAGTTTCATTAATCATTAGGGAAATGCAAATTATAATCACAATGAGGTCATATTAACACCCTGTGACATGGCTAAACTTTAAGAAGCTGACAGTACTAACTGTTGCTGAAGATGTGGAGCAACTGGGGGTACTTATTTACTCTACTGCAATGTAAAATAGTATAATTGTTTTGGGAAACAGTTTTGAATAAAGGTACGCATATACTTCCCATATGTTCCATTAATACCGATCCCTGGTATTTACCTGAGAGAAATGAAAATATGTGTTCATGGAAATATTTTTATAGATCAATTATTAAAATAGTATGCTGAGTTAAACCTTACACAAAAGAGGACATACTGTGTTACATTCCATTTATGTCAAATTCTAGAATATGCAAACCAGTCTATATGCATAGCAGATAAGTGGTTTCCTTGATCCAGGAAAGGGGTTCTAGGGGTTGTCTAAGAAAGGGTATGAGGGAACTTTTGGGCAATGATGCAGATATTCTGTCTTCTTTTGGTGGTGGTTTTATCTAATCTTACACAACCATATACTTAAAAATGCATGGATTCTATATGTAAATTTTACCACAATAAAAATCACATATCATGAAGCCTGACAAAAGTCACAAATGTATAGAAAAGACTATTTTGCATGGAATTAAGAATATAAAAAATAAAAAAGTGTATGATCAGAATTCCTGTTTGAAAATGAGTAGAAACATGCAGGAAGTGCTAGAGTGTTACTTTGTTGAAGCTTGCAGGGAAGTCAGGAAGCTATCTTTTTCTTAAATTGGTAGAATATAGATATTTATCAAAGTTGGTAAATCAGTATGGGTAAATAAACATGAATGTGTGCTTTATGGGCAACTACAATAATAAAAAAATAGCAACAAGTTTATCTTTTACGGTAGCTTAAGAAACCTTTAACAAATGAAAGCAAAAAAGGGAAAAAAATGAGTTTGAGTGAGATAAATGAAAAATATGAAATAAAATACAAGAAACAAGTACTGCTACTTATAATTACTAAAAATAGATTAACCTCATCACTTAAATTCCCAAAATGAATTTTTCAAGAAGTTCAATTAAAGATTCTTAAAATGATAAACATAGAAGGGTGGACAAAGATAGACCATGCAAAGATGAACAATTGTAATAAAGTTAGATAGTAATCTGAACAGCTCTACACTGATAGAACTTATAAAATGGTTTAGTTGAGAAAGACAAAACCTGACCTCACTGGCAAGTTTTGAGATCTGATAAAGAAGTATTAAATAAGTGCATAAATCTAAATAAATATTTACTTTATAAAACTTAGTAGTAAAGCTTAATTTCTTGATTCATGGGAAGAAAACAAGGTGAAAATAAGTACAGGGTAACAACATCTGAGATGGGAAGGGGATAGCTAGAATCGGACCTTTCAGAAATTCTTATACTCTTTTTAGGGGAACCTGGTGGCTCAGTTTGGTTGAGTGTCAGACTTCAGCTCAGGTTATGACCTCAATGTTTGTGAGCTGGAGCCCCACATGTGGCTTCCTGCTAGCAGCCTGTCAGTGCACAGCCTACTTTGAAGCCTCTGTCCCCTTCTTTCTGCCCCTCCCCCACTTGCATTTTCTCAAAAATAAGTTAAGTATATTAAAAAAAGTTTCTGTACTCTTTAGAAAAAGGGAATAGAGAATTTAGTTTAGAATTCATGGATATGTTAAAAATTCAAGGATAATCAAAGAAGAGAGTATATATAACTTCTAAAACAAAAGAAATCAGAATATAAAGAAAATAATTCAGTAGAAGTCTGGATAAAAGCATATAATAATTAGGGCGTAGAAGGCATAAAATAAGTTAGTAAAAATAGAAATAACAGTAATACTATGTTGGGCCAAACTAAATAGTTAAAAAACAGATTATGCAGTTAAGAAAAAGAAAACTCGGGGCGTCTGGGTTCGACTTTGGCTCAGGTTGTGATCTCACAGTTCATGAGTTCAAGCACTGTATCTGCTGTCAGCATAGAGCCTGCTTCAGATCCTGTCTCTTTCTCTCTCTCAAAAATAAACATTTAAAAAGAAAAAAAAAAATGTAACTATAAGATGTTTATACAAGAAAAACCTAAAACATGAACACAAAAAGATTCAAAATGAAATACTAGAATAAAGTTATATCAGAAAATTTGTTCTTGCTTTCTTGTACATTTTCCTACCACCTTTAGGCAACTCATGTTAAGATTTGTTACTATAGTTTTGCCTTTCCTAAAAATTTACAGAAATGGAATAATTCAGTTTGTATTTTGCGTTCTGATTCTCTTATGCAATATAATGGTAAACATTCATCTGTGTTGTTTCATATTTAAGTAATTTGTTGCAGAGTTATATAGGTATAAACAATTGTATATCATTCGTTTCTTGATGGATATTAGGGTTATAATACTGTTTTGAGCTGTTGTGAGAAGTCCTGCTATAAACATTCAAGTCATTTTGTGTACTACGTATGTTCATTCCTCAGGTAAAACTTATGGGTTGTTACTGTGTCATAAAGTAGACATGTTTAATGTCATTAGGAGCTATCAATCTTTCAGCACTTTAAAGATACTTCATTCTGAGGGTGCCTAGGTGGCCTAGTCAGTTAAGTGTCCGACTTTGGCTCAGGTCATGATCTCACAGTTCGTGGGTTTGAGCCCCATGTTGGACTCTGCTAACAGCTCAGAGCCTGGAGCCTGCTTTGGATTCTGTCTGTGTCTCTCTTTGCCCCTCCCTGTTCACACACACACATACTCTCTCTCTCTCTCTCTCTCTCTCTCTTTCAAAAAATAAACATTAAAAATATATACTTCATTTTCTCCTTGTTATATATTATTTGTGATGATCAATTCAGATGTCATCCTATTGTCATTCTTTCATACCTAATGGACCTTTTTTCCTCTGGCTGCTTGACATTTCTCTTTGTTTTCTGGTTTTCAGTAATTGTGATTTCCTAGATATGATTTATTTTTATATTTATCCTGTTCGGGATTTGCTGTACCTTTTGGACCTGTGCTTCAATTGTTTTTCATCAAATTTAGGAAATTTTTGGCTAATATTTAAAATTTTTTTTTCTGCTGCAATTTATTTTCTTTCTGGATGTCAGTTACATGTTTTTAGCATATTTGATATTCTCTCAGATTCCTCATAGTCTGTTCATTTTTCTTTTATCTTCTTTCATTCTTCAGGTTGGATAATTTTTATTTATCAATTTCAAGTTCATTGTGCTGTTTAAAGTCTTCTCTTAAACCCATAAAATGAATTTTTAATTTTAGTTTTTAGTTCCAGAATATCCATTTGGTTCCTTTTTACAGTTCTCTATTGTTCCTTGAGATTTGCTGTCTGTTAACTCATAAGACAATCTTCAACGTTAAGTTATTGAATATTATGATAGCTATTATAGCGTTTTGTTTTGTTTTTTTGTGCTAATCCTAACAAGTAGGCAATGATGGGACCTGAAGCTGTTGTGATGGGATCAGGAGAGAGGTGCACAGGCCTTCATTTTCCGAGTGATCAGTTGCCAGTGTTCAGTGTATTATCCCTTTTAATGTTAAACTATTTAATAATTGATGTTGAAAAATCATCATACAGAGGGAAATAAGAAAGTGAGCTAATATGCATAAAAGAACGACCCTCAAAGATATGCCCTATTGTGTTTACAGGGAAGATACTCCAAGAAAGAGAAAGAGATTTCCTGTGAGTACTTTATAGTTTAGAAGCATTTAATAACATGAATCCAGTAAAGCAGCAGTACAAATTTGAGAGTATAAAATACCAGAATGATACTGAAAATAGGTATTGAACTACTAAAGCACACAGAGGCCTAAAGCTAAATCTGTATGAGTTCAAAAAATAGGGGAAATAGCTGAAAATTGAATTACTGATATTGAAGAAAGTTCTGGGATTATTATGTTTCAATACACAAAAGAAAATAATAAATATGGAGGATAGAAAGGGAGAATTTGTCATAGGGATAATTGGTGCCTATAACTAAACAACTGATTAAATAAAAACAATGAATTCAAATATATAAGAAAATAAAGTCATTCAAAGTTCTAAGAATTTGTTGATCTCAGGATATATTTCCAGTAATAGTTTATTGGAAATTCTCCTGGGGATTTACTTAGGAGTAGAATTGCTGGGTCATATCGTAATCTTATGTTTATTTTTTTTGATGAACTGCTCGAGTGTTTTCAAAGGTGTCTGTATCATTTCACATTTCAGCAGTGTATAAAGGTTCCAATTTTTTCGTGTCCTTGGGAGCACTTATTATCTGTCTTTTTGATTATAGCCATCCTGGTGGGTGTGACGTGGTATCTCATTGTAGTTTCGATTTTCATTTCTTGGATTACTAATGATGTTGAGCATCATTTTGTGTACTTATTAGCCATTTGCATGTCTTCTTTGGAAAAATATTTATTCATATACTTTGTTCATTTTTAAATTGGGTTGTCTTTTTATTGTTCAGTTGTAAGAGTTCTTTTTATTTTCTGGATTCAAGTTCCTTATCAGATATTTGATTTACAGACATTTTCTACCATTCTGTGGGTTGTCTTCCTACTTTCTTGATATGGTGTCTTTTGAAGCATAATAGTTTTACATTTTGATGATGTCTTTTTATCCATTTTTTTTTCTTTTGTTGCTTATGCTTTTGGTGACATATCTAAGTAATTTTATTGTCTACTTCAGTGTCAGAAAAATTTACTTCTGTATTTTCTTTCAAGAGTTTTATAATTTCAGGACTTATATTTTGATTTTTGGTCCCAACTTCATTCTTTTGCATAAGGATATCTAGTTTTCCCAGCACCATTATTGAAAAGATTATTCTTTTCCCATTGAATATCTTGACACCGTTGTCAAAATTCAATAGATCTTAAATGTAAAGGTCGGATTTGTATTCTCAGTTCCTTTCCATTGATTTATTTGTCTTTCTTTATGTCAGTAGCATAATGTCTCAGTTACTCTGTCTTTGTAGTAAGTTTTGAATTCAGGAAGTGTGAGTCCTCCAGTCATGTTCTTCTTTTTCAGCATTGTTCTGGTAGTCTGGGTCTTTTGCATTTCCATATTAATTTTAGGGTCAGTTTATTCATTTCTGCAAAAAAAATGCTGCTGGAATTTTAATAGAGATTGCATCAGTCTGCAGGTAAATTTAGGGAACATTGCCTTCTTAACAGCATTAAATTTTCCAACCAGTAAGTTTGAAAGGCATTCCATTTATTTAGGTTTTCTTTTAATGTTTGTAGTTTTCAGTGTAGACACTTTATACTTTTTAAAATTTGTTGTTTAATATTATTTTGGTCTTATTAATGGAATTGTGTTCTCAATTTTATTTTCTGATTGTTTATTACCATTGTATAGAAATAAAATTGACTTTTAAGTATTGATCTTATATTTTATAATTGTTCTGAACTCTTTTATTAGTCCTAATAATTTTTTGTGAGTTACTTAGGATTTTCTACATTTAAGATTGTTATCTTGAATAGATACTTTTATTTCCTTTCCATTGTATTTTACCTATATTAAATGTGTGTTGAAAATTCGTGGCCTTATGTGTATAGAGCTTCAGTGTTTATCATATGATTTAAAGTAAATTATAACTTAAAAAATATCAGTAAAGGAAGTAATTTATTGTTTTTGTTTCTCAATGTCTATACATAAGATTAATTGATCTCTAAAATCTATGGTCCATGTCAGCAATATAATTATTGCTGAAAAATGATGCAAAGGAATAATTAGGAGTTTTTTGAATATTAAAATAAATGAGTATATACATTTCTAGACCTTCAGCCCAGTTACCCTTGATTTTCTGATAATGTTTAAATGAGAGAACAATTAAAAAGATTTATTATTTAGTTCCCTAATTGGGTTCATTGTTGATTAAGTCAGATTTGTAAGTAACAGTCATGTGCCTTGGTTCACATTCTTATTTTGATATTTCTGACATGTTTAGCAAATATTTAGTATCGAAGTACATTAATTTCATTTGCCCTTAGAAAAATTGTTTTATGTGTAGTTTCTTTTAGCATTGATTTGAAAATATCTGCTTTTCATATGTTAGGTATAACCCGGAAAAATCCCAGAACACCTCTTTCTGATCTCCAGGGCATGAATACTCTAAATGAAAAAAATCAACAGTAAGTATGTTTGGTTTGTGTTTTCAAAGAGGTATAGAAGAAATAGTTAGAATTCTTATTAATACTTATGTGGCTTTAAAAATATGAAGCAAGGTGTAGTTTGTTTTTCTTTCTTGAAGCTTTTATAAATGGTATAATACGGTTTGAAACTGGACTAAATATGTGTAACTAGTCATAGTACTCTTTGCAACAGCAGTAGCTGTAAGAGGTTAAGACTGAGAGGATTTGAAATGGTGTATAGTAAGTTTGATATACATGTTTAATGGGAAGCTCCTATTCAGTCTTTATACATTAATGTAGACTTTGCTATAAGAGAACATGCAAACACTCATATAATTAGGAAGCACACAAACAAAATGAACGTACCACCCAAGTTCAGAACTAGAAGATTATTAATATTGCTACAGCTACCTTTATATTATCTGATCATTCCCTTCCTCCCACCCCTCAGGTAACTGCTATGTAGAATTTTATGTTTACCATTACTGTACTCTTAAAAAAAGTTTTACAGGGGCGTCTTGGTGGCTCAGTTGGTTGAGTGTCTGATTCTTGATTTCAGCGCAGGTCATGGTCTCACAGTTGTGAGATGGAGCCCTGCATTCGGCTCCGTGCTGGGCATGGAGCCTGCTTAAAATTCTCTCCCCACTACTCCTCCCCCTCTCATACACGTTTGCACTCTCTCTCAAAAAAGTTTTATCATAAATGTATGTTTTTTCTAAGCCATAAATTGTCTTTGCTTGTTTTTAAGTTATACAGAAATATTAGTATATAGTATGCTGTCTTCTATGATTTTTTCCCTTCAGCAATATTCATCTAAGAATCATCCATCTTGTTGCATACAGTTTATTCTTTTTAGTTGCTGTATAATATTATATGCTATTGGGGGGGGATAGGGAGTTACTGTTTAATGGATGCAACGTTTCAGTTTGGCTAAAAATTCTGAAGATGGATAGTGGTGATGGTTGTAGAGCAATGTGAATGTACTCATGCCACTATATTCATATACAATGTACAATGAAAATATTAAAATGGAGAGAGAACAGATTGGTGGTTGCCCATGGCCTGAGTAGGGGGTGGGTGAAATGGGTGAAGGTGGTGAAAAGGTACAAACTCCCAATTACAAAATAAATAAGTTCTGGGAAGTAACAGATAGTATGTATAGTTGCCATAGTTAATAATACTGTATTGTGTATTTAGAAGTTACTAAGAGAGTAGATCTCAAAAGTTCTCATCACAGAAAAAAATTTGTAACTGTGTATGGTGACAGATATTAACCATAGTTATTGTGGTGATCATTTGGCAGTATATATAAGTACTCAGTCAGTATGTTGTAATATAATGTAATGTGTCAATTATTTCTCAATAAAAAAGTAATAGTTAAAATGGTAAGTTTTGTGTTGTGTATTTTTTATCACAGTAAAAAAAATTATTTTATCACATTAAAAAAATTATTGTGACACTAATATACCATAATTGATTTGTCTCTCAGTGGATATATGAGTGATTCTTTTACTATTAGAAATGGTGCTACTTTAGGGGTGCCCGGATGGCTCAGTTGGTTGGGCATCCGACTTTGGCTCAGGTCATGATCTCATGGTTTGTGGGTTTGAGCCCCGCATCTGGCTCTGTGCTGACCACTCAGAACCTGGAGCCTGCTTTGGATTCTGTGTTTCCTCCTCTCTCTGCCCTTCCCATGCTCATGCTGTATTGCTCTCTGTGTCAATAATAAATGTTAAAAAAAAATTAAAGAAATGGTGCTACGTTATTATTAAAAATTAAAAAAAAATTTTTTTTTAAATGTTTATTCACTTTTTGAGAGACTGAGACAGAGTGTGAGCAGGGCAGGGGCAGAGAGACGGGGAGACACAGAATCCAAAGCAGGCTCCAGGTTCCGGGCTGTCAGCACAGAGCCCGACGTGGGGCTCGAACTCATAGACTGCAAGATCATGACCTGAGCCTAAGTCAGATGCTTAACTGACTGAGCCACTCAGGCACCCCATATAATTTTTAATTTTTTAATGTTTATTTTGAGAGAGAGAGCAGGTGTGTACACATGTATGTTGGGGGGGTGGGTGGGAAGAGAAAGGGGAGAGAGAGAGAAGCCAAGCAGGCTCCGCGCTGTCAGCATGAAGCCCAGTGTGGGCTTGATCTCATGAACCGTGAAATCATGACCTAAGCCGAAATCAAGAATCAGATGCTTAACCAACTGAGCCATGTAGGCACCCTGACTAATGGTGTTATTTTAAACATGCTCATACCAGTCTTCTGGTTCACCTATTATTACATTGCTAGGATATGTACTTATTAATGGAACTGTTAATTCAGTGGGATATGTGCATGATAGTTTTGTAAGATAATCCCCAATTTTTCCCCCAAAGGAGTTGTACTAATGTACACTAAAAGTGGCAGCTAAAAGTTCCCTTTGCTTCGTTCCTTGCCAGCACAACTCAGCTGACTGTCTTCTTAACTTTTGATAATCTGGTGGTTATAAAATGGTATCTTAGGATTTGCTTTTCCCTGCTTATTAATGTTGTTGAACAATTTTTATATATTTTATGGCTATTCATGTATTTTGAAATATCATTTCTTTGTCCATATTTATTTTTTAAAAAGTATTCTTTATAAATTTTATGTACTGGTGCCATTTCACTTATGTTTCAAATGTATTCCCCCAATTTGTAACTTATCTTTTTACTTTCACCATTTTTAGCAATCTACACATGTCCATATATAGACTTTTGCAATTGTATCCCATATATACAATTATGTAATCAATGCCACAGTCAAGATACATACCTTTTTCATAATCACAAAATAATTCACTAATGCTGCCTATTTGTATTTACCCTTCTCCTTCCCTGTCCTATCCTCTAGCAACCTGTGGGCCTCTAGGGCCTGTGAATTAAATTATGAAAGACAGATTAACAGGAGAAAAAGTATATAATTTTTATTAATGTTTTACATGCATGAGTATTCACAGGAAAGAAGTGAAACTTAAAGAAGTGGTGTCATACTTGGGGGCTTATATACTCTTTTTTTAAAGGAAAGATGTTTTGGGCTTTAAAAGGGATTATAAAATGTGGGGTAGTGACTAGGGAATAGATGGGGGAACTAATGGAAGATGAGGGTTATTTTAGTAAGGTTTATTTAAGCAAACTCCTTTCAGTTCCTAGTCTCTTATTTCAGGTGATAAAAGCTGCTCTTCTCTTCCTTATAGGGGAGAGGGGGACACTTTTCACGAAGGGAAATTTATGCCCTACTTTTAGGAAATTCAGGGGACGGGAGAGAACTGACTCTTCCTGTATCTGTTGATTCTTAGTTCCCTTATGTAGTGTAATTTGGGGTGACATGTCCTAATCCCCTTCATAATTTTGAGATTAGCTCTTTAACGTTAAACGTGGTGCTTAAGTCATTAGGTTATTAAATGTATCAGTAGTTCATTTCTTTTTATTTCTTGAGTAATCTGTTTTTTAGTTGGGTTGTCTTATTATCAGGTTGTAAGAGTTATTTATATATTCTAGATCTAGGTCCCTTATCAGATACATGATTTCAAATGTGTTATTGGAAGTGTGAAGGTTTTAATTTTGAAGAAGTCTAATTTATCTATTTTTATTTTTTGCTATACTTTTGTTGTATTTAAGAAATCATTAAGCCTAAGTCACAAAGGTTTACTCTCTCTGTTTTCTTTTAAGAATTTTATAGTTTTAGCTTTTAAATTTAGATCTGTAATTGATTTTAAGTTGTTTTGTATTTGCTAAGAGATAAAGATCCAATTTCCTTCTTTCCCATGTGGATATTCAGTTGTCTCAGTACCATTGGTTGAAAATACTGTTATTTCCCTGTTGAATTGTCTTGATACCTTTGTCAAAACTCATTTGACCATAAATAGAAGTGTTTATTTCTGGATTCTCAATTTTATTCTGTTGATATGTATGTATTTCCTTATGCCAGTACCATGTTGTCTTAATTATTATAGCTTTATAATCGGTTTACAAATCAGGAACTGTAATTCTTCCAGCTTTGTTTTTTTCAACATTGTTTTGGCTATTCTGGATTCTTTGCATTTCCGTATGAATTTTAGGATTATCTTGTCATTTCTGCAAAAAAACCCCCAAAAAACAGCTAGGATTTTGCTAGAGGTTATATTGAATCTATAGATTAATTTGAGGAATATTGTCATGGAATATCTTTTCACTTCTTTAGATCTTTAATTCTTTTAACAATATTTTTTAGTTTTTAGTGTACAAGCCTTACACTTCTTTTCTCAAATTTACTCCTAAGTATTATTTTTCATGCTTTTATAAATGAAAAAATTTTTTGCTTTCATTGTCAATTGTTCATTGCTGTTATATAGAAATATAATTGAATATTTTAACCTTGCTTAACTCATAAGTTCTCATAGTTTTTTAGTGGATTCCTTAGAATTCTCTATATGTAAGGTCATGCATGTCATATGTGAATAAATATAATTTTACTTCTTCCTTTTCAACTTGGATGTCTTTTATTTCTTTCTCTTACTTACTGCCCTGGCTAGAAACTTCAGTACAGTGTTGAATCAGTGTGGCAAGAGCTCACATCCTTGTCTTATTCCTGATATTAGTGAGAAATCTTCCAGTGTTTTTTTTTTTTTTTTAATCATGAAGCATGATGTTGACTGTAGGTTTTTTTTTTATAGATGGCCTTTCTCTGATTCTTTTTTTTTAAAGCTTATTTATTTAATTTATTTCATTTTTAAAAGTCTTTTGATGTTAATTTATTTTTTTTTGAGAGAGAGGCAGATTGTGAACAGGGGCAGAGAGTGAGGGAGACACAGAATTTGAAGCGGGCTCCAGGTTCCGGGCTGTCAGCACAGAGCCCGACGTGGGGCTCGAACTCATAGACTGCAAGATCATGACCTGAGCCGAAGCCAGATGCCCAACTGACTGAGCCACCTAGGCGCCCCAAGTTTATTTATTTATTTTGAGACAAAGTACATGAGTGGAGGAGGGGAAGAGAGAAAGGAAGAGAGAGAGAGAATCCCAAGCAGGCTTTGCCCCACCAGCACAGAGCCTGAAGTGGGGCTCAAACCCACGAACTGTGAGATCATGACCTGAGCCAAAATCAAGAGTTGGACGCTTAACCAACTGAGCCATCCAGGTGCACCTGATTCTTGAGCCTTTGTAATACAAGTGACATCTCTTCTCTGTACTTAAGTACCAGAATTTTGTATGATCTGTCTAGAAACTCTTTTGTTAAGTCTTGAGTCTACTTGATTGATCTATTTTGTTAATGATTTTTCATGTTGTTTTGCTTTATAAGTGATTTCTCCCACTTCCTCATCTCTAAATCTTCTCTTACTGGTTTAAAATCTTGAAGTCATCCTTAATTCCCTCTGTCTCAGACACTCCCCATTCAATCCATCAGCAAGTT
Organism: Acinonyx jubatus; assembly: GCF_027475565.1. Taxonomy (NCBI): domain Eukaryota; kingdom Metazoa; phylum Chordata; class Mammalia; order Carnivora; family Felidae; genus Acinonyx; species Acinonyx jubatus. Next base: position 33,217,593 of record NC_069386.1, read on the forward strand.
ACATTGGCTGTACCTTAAAATGATATCCTGAATCTCACCATTTCTTACTACTTCCACTGCTAGTGCCCTGGCATAGATTATTATAATAGCTTCCTAAAGTAATGTCCCTGCTTTTGTCCTTGGCCCCTCAAACAGTATTCAATATAGAAACCAGATCATTTTAATATAATATGTAAATATATGTAATATAAAATACATTTTAATATGAAAACGCTAATTCATGTTTTGCTGAAAATCCTTCTTTGTCTTTCCTTCTCATTCTCATTAAAACCCAAAAATTCTTACATTTCCTAGAGGGTATATGTGACATGGTTTCCTCCTTCCTAACTCTGACTTGATCTACCATTTTTCCCCTGTTTACTCCACTCCAGCCTTGCTGATTTATTTAATATATCTCAGACTCATCAACAAAATTCCAGCCTCCCAAACTGTGTGTTTGCTCTTCTGAGTAGAGTGCTCTTCTTTCAGATAATTGCTTGAATTGCTTTTTATCTCCCTTAGATCTCTGTTTAAATGAAATCTTCAACATCGTGCATCTCCTTGACTTCCCTATTAAAAAGCCTAGTGTCCTAGCATTCTTCTATGTTTAAAATTTCTCCTTGGCACCTATTATCTGACATACAATGTGTTTTTTTATGTGTTTGTTTTCTTCCATTTGAATTTAAGTAATATGAAGATGCTAGAAAAAAATGACACTATTTGGTGCTCAATAAATACTTTTGAATGAATAAGTATATTCTGCATTTTTATTTGTTACATCTTTAATTTTTAGGACATTTTTGTTACTTTGTTTTCTCAATTTTTTAATTTTTCATAGCATCTTATGTTATAGATGCAATATTTTCTCTCTTCTCTAAGAATATTACTGAAGGCTTAAAACTTTTTTTTTTTTTTCCGCCTGCCTGATCTTTTTTTCCTTTAAATTGTTTATGTCATGATAGTTTGTTTTGGTCTCTGTTTTATGCTCATGGCTTTACTCAGATGTCTGATGAACCTTGGTTGACTGTTAATATTCATTATTGAAACACTGAAAGACTAATTGCAATCTGATTAATTGGGTGTGTTGGCAATGTATAGAACATATTGGTATCTTTGGGTCTTTCTTCCTGGGATGGCCACATTGCACACAAAAGTTTATTCCGATTTTCTCCCTGGAGGATATAGTCCTAGCTGCTAGCATTCTGGAGCCAGTGGGGTAAGAGGGTTGAGAATCTATTTTCAGTATTACCTTTGACTTCTATATAGTACACTCATCCTCTGTTGTGCCTGGTGCTGCCTAGTCCATGGTTCATGGACTCCTCTTTCATCCTCTTGCTTAGGTAAGGGATGGCTATCAGGCTTCATGGAGTTCTAAATGCTTCTTTACATACACACACACACACACACACACACACACACACACGCATGCACGCACACATATGTATACATATATATATATAATTTATTGTCAAATTGGTTTCCATATAACACCCCGTGCTCATCCCAGCAGGTGCCCTCCTCAGTGCCCATCACCCAATTTCCCCTCTCCCCCACCCTCATCAACCCTCAGTTTGTTCTCAGTATTTAAGAGTCCCTTATGGTTTGCCTCTCTCCCTCTCTGTAATTTTTTTCTCCTTCCCCTCCCCCATGGTCTTCTGTTAAGTTTCTCAGGATCCACATATGAGTGAAAACATATGGTATCTGTCTTTCTCTTTCTGACTTATTTCACTTAGCATAATACCCTCCAGTTCCATCCACGTTGCTACAAATGGCCAGATTTCATTCTTTCTCATTGCCAAGTAGTATTCCATTGTATATGTAAACCACATCTTCTTTATCCATTCATCTAACTGCTTCTTAAACTGACTTTCAACTAGTGCTCTTGTTTTTAACCCACCTTCCCCACCACTTCCACAGGTACTTGATGGAACTCCAGAAACTCTGGAGTCTTTGAGAGTTCTGTAAATACAGATGCTTCTCATTCTTCCTTGTAGCCAGTTTCAGATTGCTTTCTGTATTCCTCTGTTTTCCATATTTCAAAACTGTGTTACTCTTGTCTCTTAGTATATTTTCTTTATTCTTAAGTGTTTATTCCTTTAAAAGTTATTTTATTAATGTTTTTATGGGTTTTATTAATGTTTAATGTGTTTATGGGTTTTTATGGGAGGAATCAAAAAATGTGGTCAATTTGCTGCTTTACCTGGAAAGCCCTCTATTAAGTCCTCATATTGTAATCACTGATAATTTTATCTGTTTTGTTCACTCCTCTATCTCCAGTGGCTAGAATATTGCTCAGCCCATAGAAGATACTTAGTAACTTTGGTGGATGTGTGTGTAGTGAGTGAATGTGTGAATAAGACCTCCCAGGAAGAAATTAAATATTCCATAGAATGGGACAGCCTATTAGGATTGTAAATTCCTTCAATAATATTTGGAAGTTCTAAAATCTAACAAAGACAAAAACCATTATATTACTATAATAACCTTATATTATTTACTGATTGTAAATAGTTAATGGATTAAATTTAAAGATATTAGCTGTATGATGTGCTCATCTACATGCACATTTGTATGTGAATGTGCCAGAATCCATAGAAATTCTTTGTTCTGAATGAGGAAAAGATTAGATTGATTGGTAATCTCTGTGCTAAAACCATTTTTTTGCTGGGTTAGCTCTTTTTGTAAATTTTAACTTCAGTGTTGAAAGTTTTAAAATTTACTTATTTAAGCAATGTGGGGAGTATTGTAGATGTCTCAGTTAACTAAAGCAAATTATACCGTATTTAACTTTTTACAGTGATACATTTGATATTGCCTGGAATGGCAGAACTGGGATTCGCCAGAGCAGACTGTCAAGTAGCACCTCCTTGCTTGATAAAGATGGGATATTTGCTAATTCAGCTAGCAGCAAACTCTTGGAAAGAGCGCATGGAATTCTCACGTTAGTATTGATGAGAAATGTGGATTAGTTTTTATGACTGGTTTAAAATTTCTGGCTAAAAAAAGAAGAGGGGTGATGGTGAATCATTATTTTCATGAGGAGAATTTTGAGTGAAACAAGTGAATCAAAAATAGTATTCAGAGCTGTGAATCTCCTGCATTAAGAAGCTTGATGGTTTGTTTGTTTTCACCTCCCCAGGAGAAATATGGTTGGATGTACTTACGGAGATAATTCTTCATTAGTCTTTGACAGACCCTACATACAAATAGAGTAAAAGTGTTCACACTTTTTATGATTCTCAGTCTTGAATTGCACTTGTCCTTTAATTTTGACAGTTCTAACAAATTGGGCAGTAAAATCCCCTATGAAATGGGGTCTGAGACTATATATAGTGATATATAACCTTTATCCAGCCTGCCATTCTTCATTACCTAATTATAGGACTGCTTTGAGGGTATAGGTTTAACTATGCAAGGTGGACCAGTAAAAAGTTCTTAGCTACCTGTATCCATGTATTTCAGGCATTATTTCAAAACATATTTTTTGACCGCTAGCTGGTATGACTGAATTGGATTTCTTAATCCCTAAGTCATCACTTAACACTGCTAATAGGCTCAATTTATTTAAGTTTTGCGATGCTTCAGAATTATAAATTAACTCATTTAATCCTCACAACAACCAAGAGGTTGGTGGTATTATGATCTTCATTTTACATTATTACATTCTACATTATCTTACATTATCACATTAGTGAAACCAAGACTTAGAGAAGTTAAAACTCCCACACTAGTAAGTGCTAGAGTTTTAGATTCAAGCTTTGGTCTTTCTGACTCCCCAGCTTATGCTCATGAGCTCTGGGCATTATTCCTTTTATTTCTTTAGCCGTTAAAAAAAGTCTTGATGTGAATATAATATTGGGTTATAAAGAAGAAAAAGAGCAGAAGAGAATTTTTAATTCAAAAGGGAAAGATAAGAATTTTTTGATACGTACATTTTAAAAATCTATGAAATTAGACATCTCTTTAAAGTCTTAAAATGACAGAAACAAAGTTTCTGTAGGTATAGGAAAGCAGAATTCTATTAACGTCCAAAAGGAAACAATTTTAGTTTTGAATGTACAACATTATGTTACTGATTATCAGGCTTGAATCTGTTTATACCTATATTGTAGAGCAGGTATCTCTTGTTCCTTTTCCCTGCTTATTTTTCATTCCTAAAGGTGCCTGCTTAGTTGAACTAGACAGTGTTTTCATATAGAGGACCAGTATCTTGGAAATGGGTATATAATCTATTGTTTTACCAGAGACCTGGAAAGGATTCATCTGTACTGTCGTTATTTCTAATATATGATCTGTCTTATAGGAGAAGCAGAAACTTCAAACCCAAGCCTGGACTTCCAAAGGTGAGTATTATGAAAAAGAATTTTTCTGTTTGTGCCCTATTCTGTAATATTTTTTTTTTATTCATGCAAACAATCTTTATAAACAATCCCAGATAAGCAGTACCTTATTTGTACCCAAAGTAGGGATTAATTTTGTATATTCAGTTAAATCTGTTTTAGAAATAACACTGGATGTTAGGAAATGGCCAGGCTTAATGGTTCAGGTAAATATTTGTGATATATCTCATATTTCAGTGTTTGAAAGGCTTTTGAATTACAAATGTTTTTTGTTGAGTAATTGCATCTTTACATTAGATCTTTTCATTTATCCTTAAGCCAGGCTAAGGTCAGATTTTGAATTTTACCTGATTTTAAATAGTTTCTAATTTAGGGGCACCTGGGTGGCTCAGTCGGTTGAGCGTCCGACTTCAGCTCAGGTCATGATCTTGCGGTCTGTGAGTTTAAGCCCCGCATCAGGCTCTGTGCTGACAGCTCGGAGCCTGGAGCCTGTTTCAGATTCTGTGTCTCCCTTTCTCTCTGACCCTCCCCCGTTCATGCTCTGTCTCTCTCTGTCTCAAAAATAAATAAACATTAAAAAAAAAATTAAAAAAAATAGTTTCTAATTAGTGTTTGTCTAGCTTATCATCATTAACATTAGTTAGCCAAGTTTTTCTATAAAGGCCCAGATAGGCTGCAGGTCCATGTTGTAACTACTTAGCTATGCTATGGTAGCACAAATGCAGCTATAGACAATATGGAACTGAATAAGTGTTACTATATTTCAATAAAACTTTATTTTTAGACACTGAAATTTGAATTTCATATAATTTTACACATGCCCTTAAGTATTATTTTAATGTTCTTTTAACCATATAAAATCAGTGAACAGGATTTGGCCCATGGCTGTAATTTGCCCACCCTGATCTACAAAGTTTATGCTGAGATGGCATTCCAAAAGTATTTACTTAATTTACTAAAGAAAGAAAAATCTTACTCTTTCTTCCTCTTGTACCCCCCTAAAGAAGTTCTGTCACTTGTAACCTTTTTGGTGAATTTCAAAATTTTAAAAGAACTGAGAAAGAGCTATTTATTCTCAGATTTTCTAGTTCAAAAAACAAAAAACAAAAAAATGAAGTTATTATTTCCTTCTACTTAAGCCTCTTTGGCTTCTAGAGAAAAGGTAATGCAATGCTTCTGTGGTTTCTGGTAGTGGTAAATAGTTTTAAAGCACAAAGAAAATTTGTGTTAAGTGGTTTGTACTTTGTTCTTATCATGAAAAGATTTTATGTAGAGAAAAAGGCTACCGCTTTCATTATCAAACATCTTTATCTGTTCATTTGTGTTTCCTTTTTCCTTCATTGTCTCTTTAGCCATTTAGTATTTTGTTTTTGTTTCAAGTTTTTATTTAAATTCTAGTCCATTGACATATAGTGTAATAGTTGTTTCAGGAAAAGAATTTAGTGATCCATCACTTACATAGAACACCCAGTGCTCATCATAACAAGTGCCCTCCTTAATACCCATCACCCATTTAGCCCATCCCCTGCTTCCCTCCACTCCAGCAACCCTGTTTGTTTTCTATAGTTAATCTTATGGTTTGCCTCCCTCTCTTTTTTTCCCTTCCTTCCCCAATGTTCATCTGTTTTGTTTCTTAAATTACATGTATGAGTGCAATCATATGGTATTTGTCTTTCTCTGACTGAATGACTTCACTTGGCATAATACACTCTACTGTAGCTCCATCCATGTCATTGCAAATGGCAAGATCTCATTCTTTTTGATGGCTGAGTAATATTCCAGTGTCTGTGTACACATACACATATATACAAGATTTATATATATACATACATATATATATATGTACAGTGTGTATATAAATATGTAAGTATATGTATTATATATAAATGTATATATATACAATGTGTGTGTGTGTATGTGTATATGTATGTACTTTAGTATTTTGAATGCCAGCACTGAGTCTAGCTATTTGTACCATTCTTTTTACTCTCCTCAAATGGATAACCTCTCTTTAAACTTCATATGGTTTAAAAATATTCATGTTGGCTACACCTGAAATAAAAAATTCTATTCAATTATCAGTGACAGGAATCCCATCTATTTCTCTATTTTTATTTATTTATTTTTATTGACGTATATACAGTGTTATATTAGTTTCAGGTGTACAACATATTGATTAATTGTTTCTATACATTACTCAGTGCTCACAGCCTGTCACCAACAATGTTATTACAGAATTACTGACTATATTCTTTATGCTGTACTTTTCATCTGTGTGACTTTTATTTTATCACTGGAAGTTTGTATTTCTTAATCCCCTTTATCTATTTTACCCCTCCCCTCCAGCAACTATCACTTTCTTTTTTTTTTTTTTTTTTTTTTTTTCTGTATTTGAGTCTGTTTTTCATTCATCTGTTTTGTTTTCTGGATTCCACCTATACATGAAATCATGTGGTATTTGTGTTTCTCTATCTTACTTCACTTGACATAATACCCTCTAGGTCTATCTGTGTTGTCACAAATGGCAAGATCTCATTCTTTTCTATGGCTAAGTAGTAGTCCCATTGTGTGTATATGTGTGTGTTTGTATACACACACCCCACATCTGTATTCATTCATCTGTTGATAGACACTTGGATTGCTTGCATATTTTGGCTGTTGTAAATAATGTTGCAGTAAACACAGGGATGCAAACATCTTTTGAAATTAGTGTTTTCATTTTCTTTGTGAAAATACCCAGTGGTGGAATTATTGGATCATATGGTATATCTGTTTTTTAATTTTTTGAGGAACCTCCATACTATTTTTCTTAGTGGCTGTACCAATTTAGATTCCCACCAACAGTGTGTAAAGGTTCCTTTTTCTCCACCACCTTGCTAAATATTCACTTGTTATTTCTTGTCTCTTTCTAATGCTAGCCATTCTTATAGGTATAAATCAAAACCTCATTGTGATTTTGATTTGTATTTCCCTGATAATGAGTGATGTTGAGCCATCTTTTAATGTGTCTGTTGACCGTCTGTATGTCTTCTTTGGAAAAATGTCTCTTTGGTTTTCTGCCCATGTTTTAATTGGATCACTTATTTTTTGACATTGAGTTGTAGAAGTTCTTTTTACTAACCCCTTATTGGATATATCATTTGCAGATATCTTCTCCCATTCAGTTTGTTGCCTTTTCATTCTGTTTATGGCTTCCTTTGCTGTGCAAAAGCTTTTTATTTTGATCTCCCAGTAGCTTATTTTTGCTTTTGTTTCCCTTTCTTGAAGAAACCTATCTAGAAAAATGTTACTGTGGCTGATATCAGAGAAATTACTGCTTGTGCTGTCTTCAAGAATTTTTATGGATTCAGGTCTTACATTTAGGTCTTTAATCCAATTTGAGTTTATTTTTGAGTATGGTGTGAGAACGTGGTCCAGTTTCTTTCTTCTGCATGTAGCTGTCCAGTTTTCCCAATACCATTTATTGAAGAGATGGTCTTTTCCCCATTGTATATTCTTGTTTCCTTTGTCACAGATTGACCATGTAGTCATGGGTTTATTTCTGGGCTTTCTATTCTGTTCCATTGACTTATGTGTCTGTTTTTGTGCCATATTCTTTTGGTAGTACAGCTTGGTAGTATATCTTGAAATCTGGGATTGCGATATCTCCATTTTTGTTCTTCATTTTTCAAGATTTCTTTGGCTACTCAGGATTTTTTGTGGCTCCATACAAATTTTAAGGTTATTTGTTCTAGTTCTTTGAAAAATGCAGTTGGTATTTTGATAGGGATTGCATTGAATCTGTAGATTGCTTTGGATAGAATGGGCATTTTAACAATATTAGTTCTTCCAATCCATGAGCATGGAATATCTTTCCATTTGTGCCACCTTTAGTTGCTTTCATCAGTGTTTTTTAGGTTTCAGAGTATAGGTCTTTCATCTTCTTGGTTAAGTTTATTCCTAGTTATTTTATTCTATTTGGTGCAATTGCAAATGGAATTGTTTTATTTATTTTCTCTCTCTGCTACTCATTATTAGTGTATAGAAAGAACTGATTTCTGCATATTAATTTTGTATTCTATAACTACTGAATTCATTTATTATTTCTAATAGTTTTCTGTTTGGAGTCTTTAGGGTTTTCTATATGTAGTATTATATCATCTGCAAATAGTGTCAGTTTAACTTCTGCTTTACCAGTATGGATGCTTCTTATTTTTTTTCTTGTCTGATTGCTGGGGCTAGGACTTCTAGTACTATGTTGAATAAAAGTGATAGGAGTGGACAGGGTTGCAAATATTTTTCTGTGTCAGTAAATACAGGTTACAGTATATTTATGAACTGTATAGAATTTAGTTGTGTGACTAAAGCATACTTTATGAAAATAATTCCTTATAATTGCATATCTCTGTTTTTCACTGTTTTCTGAAGCATTGTCAAAAATAACTTTCAGATCTTGTTTGATAATCCCCTTAAATAAATATCTAGATGTGAAATTGTTTATCAGGAAGGCTATACTGATTTGCATTCTTAAGAACAGTGCATAAATATGTCTTTCTTCACAACCTCATGAATATTGGGTTTTGTCAGTGTTTATTATGTTTGCCAATCTGATATGCAGAAAATCTCTTTAAAAGAAATGTGCTTTTTTTTTTATTATGAATCAGGTTGATTGATTGTCATCATGTTGTATGTCATTTATACTTTATTTGAGAATTGCCTGTTTCATGTCTTCTGTTCATTTTAATTTCAGGATGAATTTTTAAAGGAATTTTTACATTTCTTATGTACAGATAATAAGTCTGTCATTGCTAGAAAAATTTTATTTAGTTGTATCTGTTAAAATATGTATTGTACTTGTTGCCACTTGAAGGTTTATATTTTTAGGTGTTTATATTGTCAAAATTAATCTTTTTAAGACTTTTAAATTTGTTGTTTTTAACTCAGTTCTGTGCTTCTCATACAATAAAATTTTTAAAGCTTTTTGAATAACATTATATAGTTGTACATATGTATATATATATTCTTTCCATGGGCAAGCTCACTTCCATAAATATGGTATGGTTTAAAAAGTTGGGGCGCCTGGGTGGCTCAGTCAGTTGAGCATCCGACTTCAGCTCAGGCCATGATCTCATGGTTCATGGCTTTGGGCCCTGCGTTGGGCTCTGTGCTGATTTGGAGCCTGCTTCAGATTCTGTGTCTCCCGCTCTCTCTGCCCCTCCCTTGCTCGCACTCTGCCTCTCTCTCTCAAAAATAAATAATAAATATTAGAAAAAATTACTTTTAATTGTAATTGGCTGCAAAAGCTCTCAAATACTTTATTAACACCCCATTTTGTATTATTTGTATTTGCTTTATGTGTAACTCCTATCTTATTATTAAGATTGATAATTAATTTGCCAGGATCATGGTTAATAGGGTTTATGTTTTATTTTGTTTCTGTGTGTGTTTCTGGCATACCCTCTGTAGCCCTGGGATTAAATTTATTGTCTCTGTGAGTCAGGATTCAGTTACAGTTAGCAATAATAAGTGTAGATATTTTTAAGTAGAAAAAGACTTAATTCAAATAGGCACTTACAAAATCATTAGAAGTTTTAGAGTTTCAGAGTATTAAAATAGCAGTGCAGAACTGACCCCAGCTGTAATCAGTTAAGAAAGCAGGAAGCTGCCATTCCAGCTGCTGCTTCCAGGTGCATACTACCTGTGGTGTGATCCAGGAATCAGGAGGAAGCTGCCACAACTATTGGCTCCAGGGTTAAGGTGCATTTACTAGAGTTGCAGTAACAACACAAATTCCCTGTGCTCTGCCTCTCAACTCACAAAGGTGGTGCCTGGACATTAGGATCCATTTAGAAAGCTAAAGTACTTGGGTATATATGGTTGTCAGAAGAAACAGAAGCTAGTAGCCAAAGTCTGCCTCAGTTATACCTTCCCGATTTCATGCGTTAGAATTTAAATGATAAACTTAAATCCTATCTGGAACCCAGATGCAAGAGAGTTTGAGAAATGCAGTTTTCTTTTTAGCTGGAAAGCTTCTGCGAGAAAGCAGGAGGGTGAGATGGATATTGAATATCAATTTCTAATATTCACCACAGTCATTATACATAGGTGATAATGAAAACTGGCTTAGAATTTTGGTTTCCCTGTTCTTTAATTAATTTATGTGAAGAATATGATTTTTCTTGCTTGTTTTCAGCACTTGCTAGAGGTAAATTCTTTAAAGCACCTGACAAGACTGACACTACAGGATCGCATTACCAAGTCTCTTCTTCATTTGCACAAGAAGAAAAAGCCTCCCAGCATCAGTGCCCAGTTTCAGGTTATTTCTTTTGTTATCTTTTTATAAAAAAAGTTTTTAAAATCAGGAATCTGTTTCATTCAGATCAGCATTGAAAGGTCAAAATGATCTGCAAGGTACCTGAATGGAATATGATTCATATGACTTAAAAGCCATTTTATGGTGGTCATTTTGGAGAAAAGTTACAGTGGTGGAAAAAGTCAGCTGCCTTTCTTTTTCATTGTTGTATCTGTGGATAGTGGATATCCCAAAGAGTAATTCATTGCTTTCAATGTGAGGAGACAGGCAGCAGGAAATTGCTATTATAAACAAAATCTTCCTTTTACCCTATGGCCCACATATAGTCACTGTTAACATAAGGTGTATGTTTTTTTTCCTATATGTATTTTTAAACTTCATGCTTCTGCTATCGATATTTAACTAAATGAGATTGTAGGTTTTTCTGGTTTTATTTTAACTTTGTGTACATAGACCCATTTCTTTTTGTTGTGACTGGGCATTTGTGAATAAATATCACAATAAATTAAATAACAGTTATATATAATTGTCAAGCTGACTTTTATTCTTTGAACATATATCTGTGTCTTAAGTTTTTTATAGTACCTTTACATTGGTTTTATAATCAAAGGAAAATAAGTCTAAAGTGGGCTATTTTTTTTCAAAGATGGTTTGTTTATAGCAGCAGGAATCAGATCGGTGGTTTTCTGGGACTGTAAGCAGGAAGAGTTATTAATTGCATATGGGCAGGAGGGAACTTTCTAGGGTAATGGAAGATTTCTATATCTCATCTAATGTTATGTTTGCACAATTATGTAAACTTACTGAAAATCATTGATCTGTACACTTATAATGGGTACATTTTTATAGTATTTAATTTGTATTTCAATAAATAAAGTTAAAAACAAAACGTCACTCTTAAGAGAATGAAAGTGCAAGGTACAGGGTGTGAAAATATACTAGCAATATATCTGAAAAGCACCTTATATATATAGAATAAACGAAGAACCACAAATCAATTTTTAAAAATACTGACACCCTAATACAAATGGTACAAAGCCTTGTGCAGTCAAAACTGTCTGAAATCAAAAGATGTAATCCAGAAGGCCAGTGAGCCTATTAAATACTGGCCCAACATTATTATTCATCAGAGAAATGCAAATTAACTACACACTTGCCAGCATGGCTGAAATAAAAAAGACTGATTATACAAAGTGTTAGTGGGGATGTGGAGCAACCAGAAGAACTGTTATACACTTCTATTGAAATATAAACTGATGCAGGTATTTGGAAATAGCTAAAAGATATGTTGAAGAATGTCCACAGCAACTTTATTTATAACAGCCCAAACTGAAACAAACAAATATCTACCTTAAATGGATTATTTAATTGTGGTATAGTCATATAATGAATCATTACTATATAGCACTGAAAATGTACATAATATATGCAACAAATACAAGCTAGTACCTAGTATATCTTTTTTTTTATATGAACTCATATAGCAGACAAAACTAAGTTGCCATCTTAGAGATTAGGGTAATGGTTACCCTTGGTTCAGGTGTGGAGGTAGGTAATTTATGTACAGTGACCTTGCTAAATTCAATGGGATGGGATAGAAGGGCTTCTGAATTTCTGGTAATATTTTGTTTAATGATTTGGGCTTTGGTTGTAAGAATGTGTTCCCTTTGTGAAAATTCATCAGACTGTATACTTATGATTTAAGCATTTTATGTATCTTGTACTACAATAGCATATACAAGAAAAAAGAACACTTAAAAGTAAAAAAGTTGTATGTTGCTTATATATGATGGTAATAATAGGAGTCTATATGGTTGTAAGGCTTTTAAGTTTTACTTGAAGTCATAAAATATTAACCCTAAGTAGACTATGACAAGTTAGGTTTGCATATTATAATCCTTAGAGTAGCCACTGAAAAATACTACAAAGAAATATAACAGAGAAGCCAATAGATGGAATACTAAAAAACAAAATATGTTATCTGAGTATAAGATGGAATGAAACTAGAAATCAATAAAGGAAAGATAACAACCCCCAGGTATTTGGAAAATAAAAAGCAGACATCTAAATAATACATGAGTCAAAGAAGGAGGAAGATTTTAAAAATATTTTAAATGAAGTGAAAATATCAAAGTTTGTGCAGTGCAGCTAAAGCAGTGCTCCAGGGTTCATTGATAACATTAAATGCTTTTAATGAAATGAGAAAGGTCTCAAGTCAATAATGTAAACTACTACTTTAGGAACCTAGTCAAAGAAAAATATATTAAACCCAAAGCAAGCAGATGGAATGAAATGATAAAGATAAAAGAAGTCAATGAAATTGAAAACAGAAAAATAATAGAAAAAAACCAACGAAACCAAAAAGCTGCTTCCTTGAAAACATAAAAAAATTATAAACTTCTAGATAGACTAGTCAGGAAAAAAAAAGAGGTAAATTACAAATTATCATATTAAGAATGAAAGAGGGGATATCACTGACATGAACACTGAAAGTGGGAGAATATTAGCTAGTTGATACCCTACTGGATGATTTTCCAAGTTGTTCTAGGAATGCATGAGTTTGAATAAATTGCTTCATGAAATGTGAAGAAAAGTCTAGAATTAGGAGGTTATTCTGTAATATATATGCAGTATTTACTATTGCCAAGTTATTAGCTTTAAGATTAAACTACCATCCTTAAATTACTAAATTACCCTTAATCAGTATGGAAATAAATTTGCTTTTCAGAAAGAAAGCTATTCCTGTGTATACCAATCGTTTCTGCATAGTTTGCCAACATTATTTTTTGTACCTATAAATTATTTCCTGCCAGTTTGGAATGGGAGAAATTGCTAATTACATTGCTTTGTATTGCAGGCCTCATTAAGCAAACTGATGGAGACACTTGGTCAAGCAGAACCATATTTTGTGAAATGCATTCGCTCTAATGCTGAAAAGGTAAAAATGTCCTGTAAATGAGAGCTTCTAGCTCAGCTTACTTCAAATCAGGCTTTACATTTTTTTTTTTTTTAAAGAGAGCAAGTGGTAGGGAAGAGCTATCTATAATCTTTTCAAGGAAAACCAGGTTCTGTATTTTCTGTGGATATCCTTTTATTTTCTGTATTTACTTGTCTATTCCGTGTTTACATGCACTTGATTCAGTGTTTCCTAGAATCTGAAAAGCAAATATGTTTTGAAATTCCATCATAAAAAAGAGTTTTATGCAACTTTTGTTACCCTGAGATTAATCTTTCTTGTTTGTATATAACCTGTCATTCTTAAAGAATTTGTTTAGAGCTTTTTGTCTCTGTAAAATAAGGAACGTACTGTGGACATTCTTGATTTCCTTCTGCTTTCGATAATAGGTCTCCTAATTACAGCTTTGCAGAATATACCTAATAAATACAAACATTTGTCATATTCCTTTATGTTCATCATAGGAAAATATAGTTCCTAGGCTGAACAGCTAAAAATGTGTAGTTCTAAAGTAGTATAAATGTATAGTATGAATTGTGTCCAGCTTTCTTAATTTTTAGGAAGCAGTCTTCAACTGCTGTTTACAAGCTTTGTGAACTTAACCATTTCTGTGACTTTTAAAAGTTTTCATCTTTGTAAGAATATACTATAATTATAGGACCAGACTCATAGTGTTTTGGAACTAGTATACCTGAGTCACTACCTGCAAAGTACTTAAAATGTTACTGGCCCATACTAATTGTTCAGTAAATGTTAGCTGTTCTTTTATAGTAACAAAAAAGGACACCTTTTTATTTACAGTTAAATAGAACCTTTGAGTCCTTATTATTAATGAAGACCTTGTTATACAGAGAGTTCAATTAATGAAGTATTTCAGGGCACAGAATAAGTACTAAATAAACATTGACTATTATTAACATAAGTTGCATATTTGATTTTTTTTTCTTTGATAGCTGGTATGCCCCATTTCCCTGCAGGAAAATGTTTGGGATTGCCTTTGCGGATCATTAAAAATAGTATTTAGAGAATAGGGAGAAATATCAGAAAATCCAAATATATCTTTTGAATATCAGAAAACATGCCTACTGAGATACCTACAAGTGACAGGGTGTTGTGACTGGTGATGAGTGACTGCCTCCCAGTAGCTTCTTCCTTATCAATGCTTGTGCATTGAGGAGGTCAGTTCTCAGGGACTGTAGGAATTTTTTGTTTTTCATTGTATCCTACTGGTATTACTAGCAAAAAGTGTTTAGAGAAAAAACTGCTCTTAACCTTGTACTAGTCATTAAATGAAGAATCTGTCAGCTCTCCATTAACCAAGGCAACTGGTAGAGTGGAGTGGGTGGTTTCTGATTGAAATTATAGAGAGAAATCTTAATTAAAAACAAAAATACAGACACTCTTGACTACATATATGTAGATTAATCTTGTTACAGATTTTTATAGGGACTAGACTATGTCTGCTCCTCCTGTGGGTAACTACATTCCTTTTGAGCTTTGAAGGTCCTCTCCCTCTACAACTAGAGAGAAGCTGGAAGCTTGGGTTCTCCTTTTTCCCTAGGGTCAGGCATTTAGAACTTTTCTGAAGCTACCAGCTGAGGAGGTAGATTTTCCTGTCACCTCTTTTGTGTCTTAACCTGACAATCTCCAATTTT
Source organism: Acinonyx jubatus (assembly GCF_027475565.1). Taxonomy (NCBI): domain Eukaryota; kingdom Metazoa; phylum Chordata; class Mammalia; order Carnivora; family Felidae; genus Acinonyx; species Acinonyx jubatus. The sequence continues at coordinate 33,232,815 of NC_069386.1, forward strand.
TAGATACTCAGAAGTTGACTATACTTATGAGGAAAACATTAATCTGGAGATCTCTTCTTCCGGGTTTATCTGTTTTTTTTCCATTTGCTTTGATTTAGCTGCCATTAAGGTTCAACGATGCTTTGGTACTTCGACAGCTTCGGTACACTGGGATGCTAGAGACAGTTCGAATTCGCCAATCTGGATACAGCTGCAAATATTCTTTCCAGGTTATGCTTTTATAGTGATATTTAAATTTATATACACATAATTAAGTGATTCCTGTGTCTTGTTTTTCATTTGGGGCTCACTTGTTTATTTCTCTTATTTCTTCCTTTCCATTCCATCTTTTGTATACAGAATTGAAGAGGGATAGAAAGTACTCACTTCCATTGAATGGCAGCAATCTTATTTATGTGTTGTAATCGAATCCAGTTCCTGGCTATTCTCATTTTATCTGAATGTTTACTAATACTAAGTTTACATGTAACATAGTAGTTCCTCCTGCTGATTACTCCAGTAATGGAAATAGTTCAATCAGAGCTACCTGGTTCAAGAGAAGATTCTATTTAGGTTTATGTAAAGTTTTCTCAGCAAGATTTTCTTTTATAGTAAGCTGCCAGCAAGGTTCACAGTTATTCTCATCAGCTACTGCTGCTATGGGTATAGAAATTATGTTGAAGCTTTTCAGCAGCTGAACAGATTCTTTGCTGTTTCTGGGCGGGAACGCTTTGTTCTCAGTTATACCCTGTAATAGCTGACACCTTTGCATGTTTTTTTGCTAAAAATTTCAGTTCTTATTAAATAACTTTTTCTTTGGTCTTTAACACAACTTTCTCAAAAGGGATAGTTTCTGCTTTTTTCTTCTTCTTCCATTCCCTTTTGATAACAAAATATGTAGAACTCACTATCTTCTCTCCACCCCACCCCCATTTTACAAATTAACTGTTTTGTCGTTTTTTTAATTAAATACTTTCTTGGTTTCAGTCTGTTTAGAAGATGAGAAAAGGATCAATAAAAGGACAGCTAGCTAATTTAGACCCATGTTTACATTTTACACATAGTTTAGACATGTTTATAATTTTCTTGTGATTTTACAACATTTTTCTTTTCATTTTTCAGGATTTTGTGAGCCACTTCCATGTACTTCTTCCCCGAAATATTATTCCATCCAAATTTAACATTCAGGATTTCTTCAGGAAAATAAATCTTAATTCAGATAACTATCAAGTTGGAAAATCCATGGTAAATATAATATATACACTCCTTGTCAAATTTGAGTGAATTTTTATATTTAGATAATAATGGCGATCTTTGCCCCAGAGAACATTTCTGAAAAAGATACTGTACCAGTTATCTTAAGGAAATTGATTAGGTCAAGATTTTTACTTAATATAGTCAGTATTAACCAAAGAGCTTCTGGCCAGTGCTCTAGGTCTGCTTAAGGTTTTTATCTGCCTAAAAACAATGACTCCCTAGGTATTCTGCTGTAATCTTCAACTCAACTTGCCCAAAGTGAGCTTATCCAAATTACCCTACTGTCTTTAATTTTCATCTATTCTTTTCTCTCTCATCCTTCTTCTAGGTTCTTAGGCTAAAAACTGTAATGCTATTTGGCCTGACCCTTCACCTTAATCCTTTTACAAAGTTCTGTGTCTTCTCACAAATGATTCTCACGTCATGCCCCTTTTCTTCATTCCTACTGCTGGCATTTTAGTCTGTTCCTTTGTTCTCAGTTATAGTTCTCTTACAGTTAATTCCTCATCCGATTTCAGTCTATTTGTCATTCCATTTAAGTCACTCTACCCATAGTATCAAAAGCATCATCTTAATATACTTTTCTTTTATGTTGACTTTCTGCTCAATAATAATCACCTGATAACCTCCCGTTAAATTCAAACATCTTTCTCTTCTTCAAGAACCTCCATATTGTGACTTCATATCATTTAATATTTTCTTTACGAAGATTATTCGGTTGTCTCCTGTACATGCTGCCATGTATGTGTACATTTGTTATTATTTCCTGCTCCTTGTTTTGCTTAGGTAGAGCCCTCTGTCTTTTGCCTTACAGTTTACTGTTTTCCTATTTGTGTATCTAATATCTCTTCTTTTTTAAAATAGTGTTAAATTTTTGACAGAAGGGGGAGGTGATGGATATCAATTAGTTGGTGGTAATTACTTCATAATGTATATATACATCAAAATGTCACATTGTACACCTTAAAGATATATATAGGTTTTAATATCTACCTGCTTTTAAGGGTGAAGTGCAAATTCTGTTTTCACAGGGACTATGTTTAAGTTATATTTGTTTCCTCCTAAACCCCTAAAGATTTATTAATGGCATGAAATAGTAAATAAATTGATTAATAGCTTTGGGTAGCAAGAGCCTTTGATGCATACTGGGTTTCAAAAAGACTGTTATTATTGGTTTATTCATATTATGATCATCCCCCCACCCTAACATCCTTGAACAATATGACCTTTTACCAGTGGTACAGGTGGTTCACGATGGCAGCGAATCTCTAAAACTGGGAATTTTGTATTCGTGTTCACTGTTTCATTTCCCCTTCTATGTTCTAATGTCTCTTTCTATATTCTAATGGCTATTTTTTTAATTTGAGAATGACTTCTTTGGATACATTGATAGAAATATTTATCAGTACTGCTTTTCATTTCTTCCACTGTATTCTTCTCTAAAGAAGCTTACCACAGATGGGCGCCTGGGTGACTCAGTCGGTTAAGCGTCCGACTTCGGCTCAGGTCATGATCTCACGGTTCGTGAGTTCCAGCCCCGCGTCGGGCTCTGTGCTGACAGCTCAGAGCCTGGAGCCTGTTTCAGATTCTGTGTCTCCCACTCTCTCTCTGACCCTCCCCCGTTCATGCTCTGTCTCTCTCTGTCTCAAAAGTAAATAAACGTTAAAAAAAAAAAAGAAGCTTACCACAAAAAGATGATTCATGAAATAAATTTCTCATTTCTTCATAAGCTGTATTCCTCATCTTTCTTCTTTTTGGTAGGTGTTCCTAAAGGAGCAGGAACGACAGCACCTACAAGATCTGCTTCACCAAGAGGTGCTGCGCAGAATCATATTGTTGCAGCGATGGTTCAGGGTCCTGCTGTGTAGGCAGCATTTCCTCCACCTGAGACAGGCATGCATCATTATCCAGGTGGGAAGTAAAGGATTTCTTGCATGAGATTTGCTAGTTTATTTGGCTTTTATTTTAGTAACTAGAATTTTACTGTGAAACATTTGAATAAGAATATAAACTTCTTCATTGATGACAATGTGTCCTATTCATTTTTGAAATGTTCATAGCATCTAAAAGATTACCTGGCATATACTAATAGACCATTGATAAACATCGATGGCGTTGAAGTTAAATTAAATTGAATTTATAGCTGTAATGTCTTGTACACTATGGTTAGGGGCAAAGGAATTATGTGCCTTAATTTTTGTTGCCTTAGTTATTTTTATTTGATTGTTTCCTGAGTGATATTTGAGAGTTATATATACATTGCTCTTGCTCTGTACTCCTCTTGGATGATAGGTATCTTATTTCATATTTTATCTGTTTTATTTTTTCCTTCACTGATTTATATGATGACCGTTCTGTTCTCCTCCATAGGCCCTTTTCTTTTAATACAAGAAAATTTTTAGAATATTTATCTTTGAAACATGTGCATGTTGACCTTAAACCCATTAATATTGGCAAAACTGTAGCCCGAGAAGATAATGTAATTTGTTAAAGCATCAAAAACTTTTAAATTATTTTAAGTTCTATAATTAACTTCATTGAGGTTATATTCTCTAAGAATTGTTTTAGCCAAGCATATCTGGAAAAGAAAGCTTTTTTTTTTTCCACTTTAATCAGGTGCAATTTAGCTATTTAGCCATTTAATCTCTAATTACAACACAATAAATTTATTTTTTTTCTTTTTTCTGTGAAAATGTGGTATAAGATATGACAGCCATTTCTATTGTTTTGTCTTCCTCACAGCGATTCTGGAGGAATTATCTAAATCAGAAGCAAGCCAGAAATGTAGCTGTGCAGAAGGATGCTCTAGTTTTGGCTAGTGCAGCCACGCTTCTCCAGTCTTCCTGGCGTGCTCATGTGGAGAGGCAGCGGTATTTGGAGCTCCGGACTGCAGCCATCATCATCCAGCAGAGATGGAAGGAATGCTATAGGCAGAGGCACATGGCTGCTGTCTGTATTCAGGCAAGATGGAAAGGCTACAGGGAAAGTAAGAGGTATCAAGAACAAAGGAGCAAAATTATCCTTTTGCAATCAATATGTAGAGGATTCAGAGCAAGACAAAGGTAATCTGTATTGTTTTGATACTCCTTTTCTCTTCAGCTATTTTGTTTATATCTTTGCTCTTAACACTTGCCTAACTTGTATTAGAATTGGTTATGTACAATTTCGTCTTCTCCACTAGGCTGTGATGTTCCTAGCAGTTTTAACCCACATTGTATAGTCTCTAAAAGAAGCTAAACAGATACTTATTGAATTAAATTGGATTGAAAACCTGCATGGTCTACAGTTACAACCACTAAGAATTGATTTTCATTAGGTTGAGTCTTTAAAATTTGGCAATATTCAGTTGTTTTTGTCTTCAGAAACTTTAATTTCATTATTAACGTTTACCTTAAAATAAAGTTATTTTTAAAATGAGAGCTTTACTTCTGAGTTAATTTATGTTTTGACTAGGATGACCTATTAGGATTAATGTACTTAATAAAGTATCTCACTCATAGAAATAGAATTATGAAATGTGCATCCAAGTTAGTTTAAGAAGAAAATTTTGAAACTTTCAAATTATTTCTTAAATTCTCAGTAAAGTGTATTCTCTCCAGTAGTAACTAAAAAAATCTTTCTAACCCATGTTTTTTTTCCCTGTTGTTATATAGATTTAAAGTTTTAAAAGAACAAAGACTGAAAGAAACAAAACTAGAATTTGGATTGGCAGATCCTGAGCCATATGGAGCTCTGGAAATTCAGGGCTCAGACCCTTCAGAATGGGAGGATTGTTCCTTTGACAACAGAGTGAAAGCTATAGAGGAATGTAAATCTGTGATAGAGAGTAATCGAATTAGCCAGGAGAGTTCAATGGACTGCTTGAAAGAGTCCCCAAACAAGCAACAGGAGAGAGCCAGAAGCCAAAGTGGTGTGGACTTGCAGGAAGAAGTGATTGTAAGAGAGAGACCCAAGTCCTTAGAGGATCTCCACCAGAAAAAAGTAGGTCGGGCCAAAAGAGAAAGTCGGAGAATGAGAGAACTAGAGCAAGCTATATTCAGTTTAGAATTGCTAAAAGTTCGTTCTCTTGGTGGCATGTCTCCTTCAGAGGAACGTAGATGGTCTACAGAACTGATGCCTGAAGGTCTTCAGTCTCTACAGGGTACACCTGACAGTGAAAGCTCTCAAGGAAGTTTGGAACATCTGAGCTGTGAGGAAAGTCAGAAGAGCAAACTTGAGTCCATAATATTAGATGAAGGAGACTTGCAGAGTCTGTCACCTAAAATATCTAGCAGTCCAAAATTTGATCCACAGGACAATGCCCTCAGTTCCTCAAGTGAGACTAACTATACCATGATTGAAAAGGGAACACCCTCTGACTCAGTGCATTTGAAGAATGGGACTGTGAAGGAAAAATTGGTTTGCAGTTCTGAATCTATTACCTGTAAGCCACAGCTGAGAGACCCCTTTATTTCAAATAGTCTGCCTACATTTTTTTATATTCCTCAACAAGATCCACTGAAAACAAGTTCCCAACTAGACACAGGTATCCAGAGAAACAAGCTATTAGAAAGTGAAGAAGCACTTTCAGCTCTTACTTTGGATATCAACAGGGAAGCCAGAAAGTACCACTCCTCCGGAGAAAATCAAGTTGTCATGTCTTTGAATACAGATTCTTCTAATACTGTGCTGAAGAAGTTAGAAAAGCTAAACACTGAGAAGGAAGAAAGGCAAAAGCATTTGCAGCAGCAGAATGAAAAAGAGATGATGGAACAGATTCGTCAGCAAACAGATATTTTAGAGAAGGAGCGTAAAGCCTTCCAGACCATTGAAAGGCCACGAACTGGGGAGTTGTTCCTGGCACCATCTTTCCATCCATCAAAACAAAGAGTAGAGAGGCCGTCCTCTCTCCTCATTCTGAATACCCCAAATAAGGAAGAACCCAATGTACTAGGGCCTCCATTAGTAACTGTAAAAGATGCAGTTCTTCCAAAAGACAGCGCTTCTGCTCACCTGTCCCAGAAGGACCGACCTGTCACCTTATTCTTTGAAAGGAAAGGAGGCCCATACCAATCTGCTACTACCAAGGAATTATCCAAAACAGACAGAATGTGTACCCAAATGAATGTAGCCTGTAAACTTTCTAATAATCGTGTTTCCAAAAGAGAGCATCATAGGCCAGCTCAGTCTTACATCCACAAATCTGATGGCCCTTCCAGAGATGGAACTACTAGGGTCATTTTCTTCACACCAAAGGACAATATGAGTATTTCCCTGTAAGTGAAATGATATTTATTTTCTGTGTAAATGGGAAACTTTTTGGAGAATTTTGCTAAGTTTCTTTAATCTACCTCAACTGTTTGTATGGGTGCTGCCGAAATGAGCCATTTTCTCGGTGTAAAAAAATTCCCTTAATGTTGACTCTAGCAGGGTTCCTGAAATTGGATATAATTATACCATAGGAATCTTTGACTAAGCATAGATGGAGTTTTTTGGTTTCTCCTCATTAAGTGAGAAAGCATTTGTGAAAGTCAATACAGTGCCTATAAACATAGTAGGCTAGGCATTCGGCAAATCCTGGTTGTCTTAGATGTTTCATGTGAGGCAAGTCCAGGTTTTTATTGTCACACTTTAAAGTTAATGTACTTTGTCCCACCTCTTGGCCTATTGGGTCTTCACTGAGTACTTTATACATTTTTGGTGCGTAGTAAAAAAACACAAAAAGAATAAAATTTACCATCTTAACCATTCTTAATTACATACGACAGTAGTGTTAACTATATGCACATTGTTGTACAGTGGATCTCTAGAACTTTTTCATCTTGCAAAAGAAACTCTATTACCTATCAAACAGCAACCAGCCCTTTCCCCTTACTCCAAGCCCCTGGTAACCACCATTTTTCTCTTTTCTTTTCTTTTCTTTTCTTTTCTTTTCTTTTCTTTTCTTTTCCTTTTCCTTTTCCTTTTCCTTTTCCTTTTCTTTTTCTTTTTCTTTTTCTTTTCTTTTTTATTTTGAGAGAGTGTGCATGTGTACTTGAAAGCAGGGGAGAGGGGCAGGAGGAGAGAGAGAGAGAGAGAGATAATCTCAAGCAGTCTCCTTGTTCAGCACTGAGCCCAATGTGGCTCAATCCCACAACTCTTGGATCGTGACTTGGGCTGAAACCAAGAGTTGGATACTCAACTGGCTAAGTCACCCAGGCGTCCCTCCTTGTGACCACCATTCTTGTTTCTAAGAGTTTGACTACTTAAGTGGATGCCTCATATGAGTGGAAGTTCTTTATACGTTTAAGTTTTCTTAACTTGTGGTCATCATGAGAAAAGCACTTTTTAAGTGGAACATAAAAACAAAGATGATAAAATTTAAGAAATTTTATTAAGTCTTTGTTGTATAGTGGATTCTTTCAGTTCTCCTGGGACTATGTCAGTGTTTTGTTTTTAAATATTTTTTGAGAGAGAGAGAGAGAGAGCGAGCGCACAAAGTGGGGGGGCGGGGGCAGAGACGGAGAGAGAGAATCTCAAGCAAGTTCCACACTCTGTGTAAATGTGGAGCCCAACATGGGGCTCGATATCACAACCATGAGATCGTGACCTGAGCCAAAATCAAGAGTCAGATGCTCGACCAACTGAGCCACCACGGTGCCACAAGAACGTCAGTGTTTAAATGAAAGGAGGGTATATATCTTAGAGCTAAAAAAAATTGAATTTCACATTAACTATGAAAATAACCTTTTCTCTCTTATCATAGCTTGAGCTTTTAAATATTTTTGTCTTTAAACATACAGATTTTATAGAAACTCTTTGTAAGTACGAGCAAAAAAATCATTGGTATTTTTTTTTCCATTAGGGGTTTCTGTATGGTATTATGAAACGCAGTTGGACTAAATGACAGCTTGAGGTCCTATGCCTGCCCATTAACCTAGAGATTGCCCAAAAGTTCAAAGACTTTGTATAAGCATATATAAGCCCATCAGAGTGTTAAAAACATTATTTCCTGTCACTCTGATTAAGTTTAGTGATGGGAGGTGTGTGTGTTGTATGTTTGTGTAGTTGTTGGATCCATGAATCAGTTCTGTGAAAGGCTTACTTATAGATTGCAAAAACATTAATCATTCTTGTGAATCCTTGTAAATTACTTTTGTCATTTTCCAAGATAAACAATCTTAAGGGTACTTGATCTAGTTTGTTTTGCCTCATTAAGATCTATTTATCTTCAAAATGATTATGTGTTAGGTTGTTTCTGTGAAAGCTTAAATAAAATTCATACTTTAAGTCTTCTTTTATTGTATAAGTAATACTATAAACCTTAGCATTTTATAGAATTGCAAATGCTGGTAATTCTAAACTATTTTGTCCAGTTGCCACACTATTATAGATGAGCTCACTAGGCCTATAGAGATGAAATGACTTGTTCAAAATCACATACTGAGAGAAATAGCTGGGAATGGAACTTGAGTTTCATGATTAGAAATCACCATTGGATTTCATGATTAGGAAGTAATTTTAGATTAGTGTTCTTTCTATAGAAAAGAAATGCACTTTCTATAGATAAAGTGCATTGTGGCCTTCATCTGGTTAATGAAAGAGAACAAAAAAGAAATCATGGAGAAATATAAAGAAAATGCTGTGAGTTTAAAAGTTGGCTAGGGTATTCAGATGCTATCAAACATTGTTTCCTTGTTTTGAGAATAAATCAAAGGCCAATAGGCTTAACTGTGGCAAGACAGATTTTGATGAAAGGGAATCTTTTTGGATAGCCTAGGATTGCTAGGTTTGATCGTGTGTTGGTCAAAAAGGGAGATACCTGAGACGCCTTTAGCTGGGAAAGGTTGCCATCTATTTTGGTTTGTTTAGGGATTTATGCATAGGGTAAAGGACAGTATAACTTCTATGGCCCCTTGGTCTTCACTTATAAAAATTAAATGGAAGATTTTGCATGAGAGCAGTTAGTCTGCCAACTTGTATTATAAGTTAGTATGTACTTTAAACCCACCACTATGTTAGAAGGTAAGGTATGATTCTCAGTGAGCTTATAGTTCTAAGGAGAGGATAATGGTATGTTGATAAAGTTTAAGATTCATGGTTCTGAGTTAAGGTAGGTAACAGAATTTAATGATAAAGTAGTCACATCATGTGGTTATTCAAGCAAAATTAAATTTTCATAAGCTAACACTGTGCTATCTGTATGGCATACCTCTTTTAACTTAATAACAATTTCTTATCCTTCTAGTGTTGACTTTGTTCTGTATAATAGTTAAAAAATTTTTTAACGTTTATTTATTTTTGAGAGACAGAGTGTGAGTGAGAGAGGGGGAGAGAGAGCGAGGGAGACACAGAATCCAAAGTAGGCTCCAGGCTCTGAGCTGACAGCACAGAGCCTCATGCGGGGCTTGAACTTATGAACCATGAGGTCATGACCTGAGCCGAAGTTGGATGCTTAACTGACTGAGCCACCCAGGCACCCCACTGTTCTGTATAACAGTTTTAAAACTAAGATAGTAGATGAAAGCTACAGAGGGATTTCAGAAAGGAAATTTGCTAACCAGGAGGAACCATCTCAGTATAAAACAAAGTAATGGGATCTTCATCACTTAGTAGCTACTTATCAGGTATTTTATAATGATTAGAATAAAAGGTCCCTTCTAAGACTGATTTTAAAGATTTGGGGACGTAGTATTTTCCCTTATGGAATCCATCTGTTTTCTTGAGCTAATTCTGCTGCTACTATTCTTAAACATATATCATAGTAGAATATACCCAGTGATTATCAGGGACAGGCTTCTAATTCAGTCACATATGTTAATTCTTGATAATGCTATTAATTAGGATAGGCAGAAAAACATTGATACATTGTTTTAGGAATTGGATAAGATCTGGAAATATTTATGTGATTTTCTAGAATTCTTTGACTTGGCTTGTTAGGCTATATTTCATGTTGTACTTTAAGACTGTTGCCATGGGATGTCTGCTTGGAATTGAAATGTAATCCTGTTGTTTTATCTTAAGTGTCAACAAGGAAGCCTTAAACAGTGGAAATCCTCTACTCCATAAACAAGATGAGCCAAATTGGAAACCTGTGAAATTAACTGGGCCGGGCCAAGGAGAGGTAAGTATTGAACTTTCTCTCTCTTATGCAAAATAGATGCACCTATTTTGGAAATTATTATTCTTATAAGTAGAGCACCTCATTTATACATTTACTCCCAAGTGTTTATGGGAAAGAGGCAATGAGTTAAGTCTGTTATACTTAAGGAAGTGTACTTTAGGGAGGGAATGGTGACTAAAATCCCAGATTATGTTTACAAAAAAGATGTTGCTTAAAGAAAGAAGGCAATTTATGCAAGTGGCTTTGGTGACATATTATGGCGGTGAAAGATGTCTTCCTTGGTTATGGAGAACAGTGTAGATTTAGCTTCCATTTGTGTTTTGTCCAGAGTAATGTATATGGATTGCTTTTGGTTATCTCTGTCACTTCTAGAAGAGAGGATACAGTGGGGTGGAGGGATGTTTCAAGAAATTCATGAGCTCTCAGATGTCTTTCATTGGCATCGTCTCCAAAAAAAACCAAAACAAAACATTGTTGTGTTATTTGTTTTATCATTTGGTCAAGCAGGTTGCCAGACCGGCCCATAAAAAGAAAGCTCGAATGGCGCGGACGCGCTCCGATTTCTTGACTAGAGGTACTTTTGCCGATGGGGAGGGGGATACAGAGGAAGATGATTACGATGACATTATTGAGCCCCTTCTCTCCCTTGATCAAGCGTCTCACTCTGAGCTAGGGCCTGCACCCAGCCTGGGTCAGGCCTCTCACAGTGACTCCGAAATGGTAATTTTACAGCAATATAAGAAATATAGGGAACAAGCAAATCTGATGGGAATAGTGAGTAGTTTTTGCTAATCTAAAGCTAACCTTCGCGGCTTCTTCCTTGTATAGTGGTTTGTACACGGGAAACCTCAGTGAACACAGCAATAAAACTAAACCTTAATTTAATAGGACCAGATAAAGGGCACTTTAACAGCATATATCAAATCATAAATTAGGGGAAATTAGGGTTATTTAATTTAGCACTAATGTAGAGTTTTTCTATTATATCTTAAAAGGTCTAGATCAGGGGCCGCCAAATTGTTTTCTGTAAAGGGCCAGATAGTAAATATTTAGATGTTGTTGGTCAGCTCTGCTGTTGTAAAGTGAAAATAGCCATAGATAATAAGTAAACAAATAGGACTGTGTTCTAGTAAAACTGTTTACAAAAACAGTGGGCTGTATTTGACTTGCTGGCCGTAGGTTGCTGATTGATCCTTGTGTCTAGTGAATAGGGTATGTGGTTAAATAATCCAATTGCTTTTAACTGAAATGGTACTCTCCTTTTTTTGTTTTTGGCCTTTAGGCTTGCTTCCCCTCCACCATTATTTAGTAATAGAAAATAAACATGATTTTTTTTAAGTTTGTTTATTTTGAGACAGAGAGAGAGAGCACACACAAGCAGGAGAAGGTCAGAGAGAAGGACAGACAGAATCCCAAGCAGGCTTCTCACCATCAGCACAGAGCCCAATGCAGGGCTTAAACCCACGAACCGTGAGATCACAACCTGAGCCGAAATTGAGTTGGAAACTTAACTGACTGTGCCACCCAGGCATCCCTAAACATTAATTTTTTAAAAATGTAATGAACAGTGCCAAAAATGTTTTCTTGAACCAACCTAGCCAGGCAGAAGTCTGTATGTAATGTGAATTTGAATTAATCACAAATTATAACATTGGAGTTATGTTTGAATAAAGCTACACTTAGTCAAAATATTTGACCAGGAGTATAACTTTATCATCATATTTCATCCAAAATTAGGTATATATAGTTTGACAAGTATGAATATATTTATGGATATAAAGTATTTGATTTTGGAATTGTCCTGGAAAATATACTATATAAACAGTCTGTTATGTCTAATATGTACTAAAACATTATCACTTATCAAGTGGAGTGATATATATGGTTTATTTCCATGCATATCCTTAATTAAGTTGGGTTTCTAATGTTATTCTTTAGTATATATTCATTATGGGAGAAAAATTTTAGGTTGGTCTTTTGACATATTAAATATTTCATTTTTGAACTGTTGTAAGCTGTTTGTGCCAAAGAATTAAATCTTCTGCTAATTTCTAGAATACCCTCCTTGTCTTTATCTTCCGTTAGATAGATCCCATTTTTAAATGATAATATTGATAATCTAAGAAGAAAAAATAAAAATAGAAAACTGTATGACTAGGTCTCTAATTAGACAAATGAGTCTTTACCCTGAGCTAAACCTTAGGGCTATAAAAGTTAGAAACAATCTGTGTATCTATTAATATATATAACTAGAGCCAAAGCCCTCTCTTCAGTGTAAGGTAAAGTAACTCCATTTTGGAGGTGCCCTGTTTTTGAGTTGTAAATAATGAAACTTACTCTACCATATGATTAGTGGTTAAAGATGAAATTATGTTACAGAGCAACTAATTTTACTAAAAAATATTCTTTTTTTTTTTTTTTAGTGTAAATAGGGAGCATACTTAAATTATTCTCTAAAGTGTACATAGATTTTTCATTTGTGGAAGAACTTAGCATTGTAATTGCTGTTTTGTTCCTGAGAGTTTGCTTTGTTACAAACCTTAGTCCTTTTGGTGGTAGAATTCTTCCTCACTGAAAACTCTTACTGAGATGAGCTGGAGGTTGGGCTTTCTGCTTGGAGCATTTGGCCCCATTAAGGGTTCTAGCTGGTAGCCTCTGCCTATGATTCTGTTCACCTGCTTTTGACGGTCACTGCATGCCAGTAGTTGTAGAGCACTCTGTATCCCTGCACAGTGTATATAGCCCCCTTTCCAGCTTTCTCACTGTCCTTCTGTTTCATCACTAGCTATTTTAGGAACAGGTGGTGGTGTTTGTTTCTGTGGACACTTGCATGAAGCAGCTTTGCTTTCTAGAATATGCTGATAGATAGTATTGGGGTTGGGGGTGGAAAGGGTAGAGACAGTTTAAAATGTGTTTCTGTTTGTTTATCTTGAAAATATGCCGTGTTCTAATGTTATCTGATATGAAGATGAAGACTAATTGTTTGTAAATGGGAATTCTCAAAAATTCAGGTATCTCCAGGATTTTAAATAGGCTTGATTTTCTAGACACGTGGATTTTTAAAAACTGGATTTTTTTTTTCCTGGACAAAGTGATCCTGTCACTTGCGACATTCTCTAAAAAGAGTGTCATTCAATCTTGGAAGAAGCTGACCTTTCCACTTGCAAAATAACTGATCCAATGGGATAAAGACAGTTATAAATGAATTACCTGAAGAGGATTTGATAAGCACTACCTCCTGAATTCATCAGTGGTTAATTAAATTAACATTAATTAATTGTTAACCTGCTAGGAGGAGTGGAAAGAGTAGCAGTTTCCTTTTTTTTTTTTTTAAACTTTCTGCCTTTAATTCTGCCATTTGAATAACTATTTACTCTCTGTATGCTGCTCTCACTCAGTTCTTCTACCCGTTGTGTTGGCTTTTACCCAAGAAGAATATGTTCTGTCACATAATATTTTAAAAAAAGTTTATTTAATGTTTTTATTTATTTTTGAGAGAGAGAGAGCGCACAAGTGGGGTAGGGGTAGAGAGCGAGGGAGACACAGAATCAGAAGCAGGCGCCAGGCTCTGAGCTGTCAGCACAGAGCCTGATGTGGAGCTCAAACTTGTGAACCGCGAGATCATGCCCTGAGCTGAAGTTGGACACTTAACTGACTGAGCCACCCTGGTGCCCCTGTCACATAGTATTTTTAAAACCAATTTTTATATAGTTTTTAGTTTCTCAATATTCTAGGTGGTAAGTGAGTTAGTCACATCATTTCTATTCCTTATTAGTAGGATTGGTATAGGTAACGTTATAATTTCCTCTGTCATTCCCTAGATGGAAAATAATCATCTCTGTGGGCATGATTCCTAAATAGCTCTCCAAAATTTGTCTTCTTTATCTCCAGTATGATAAATTTCTCATTTTACCCCAAACCTGCTGTCACTTCCTGTTTCTGTTTGTTATTCTCTGAGATATTCACTAGTCCTTGTCTTTGTTGAATTTTCCTTCTCACCACCACTCTCTCCACAAAAAATTGCCAGAAAAACCTGTAGATAGAGCAATGCTAAGGTTTTTAGCTTATTTTACAGTAAAGGAAAATCTACCTTGGCTAGGCCTCAGAAAGGGGAAGCCAGGAGAGGATGTTTATAGAATTTTAGAACCTAGGCTGGTGATTTTGAGATGGGTCTTGCAAATTAGAAATCTGGTTGATATTGAACAGTTCATGACATGAAAGGTTTGGATTGGCAGTCCCAGCACAGCAGCCATACTGTTGAATATACTTAGTATTTGTACATGTATTTCCCCTCCCAGAAGTTAGGGATGGTTCATAGCATTGCAACTCTCTGCTCTTTAAAGATTTGGTAGAATTTCCCTATGAAACCATCTTGGATTGGTACATTTTTATGGTGTAATTCGTTACTTCCTATATTTCTTCTAGAGAAATTAGTCTTACAAACTTTCTATCTAAAGGGGTCAATTTTGGTAAATAATTTCTCTTATGAAATTATTCATTTCATCTAATGATTCAGATTTATTTGCATAGAGGTCTGGAAATAATCTCATGATTTTTAAAAATTTTGTTTCAATGGTTATTTCCCTTTTGTCATTTCATATTTTATAGAGTTGTGTTTTTTCATTTTTTTCTTTAAGTTAGCCAATCATTTGTCTTTGTTACTTTTTCCCAAAACAACAGGATTTTTATTTATGATACCTAGTTCCCCACTGCTTCCCCGTTCTCCACTGATTTCTGCTTTTACCTTTATTATTTATTTCCTTATATTTTCTTTTGGTTTACTGTCTTATTTTTCTACATTTTTTGTGGGGAATTTAATTCATTTATTGAAGTTATTTTTATTGATACAGGTTTTTAAGGCTGTGAATTTTCTTCTGATCACTACTTTAGATATATCTTGTTTATTCTAATGTGTTTAAGTCTTCAATTACTTTTTGGAAATCTGTAATTTCAGTTTATGTTATTTTTTACCCAAAACTTGCTCAATAAAAATCTTTTAGTTTTCAGAGGAAGAACCTTTTTCTTTTTTAGCTTTTTTTTAAATTTCTAGTTTTATTGTATTATGATTAAAGAGTATTTGTAATGCTTCTAGTTGATCAAATTTATTGGTTATATTCTTTGTTACTTAATATGTGGTTAGTTTTTGTGAATGCACCTTGTATATTTTTTAAGAAGGTATATATTATGTATTCAGAATATAAAATTTCAAAATATAACCATAATTTCTTCCTTACTGATTAGGTTGTTTACCTTCTATATACTTACTATTGTTTATACAGCTATCTTTTACAGAGACTGTTATGTTAAAGTTTCCTATTATTCATTGTGAATTGTGGCTTTTGGTATCAAAAAGTGTCCTTTGTCACATTCAGTGCTTTTTGCTTGAATTCTACTTAAATAATAGTATTATAGCCTCTGTTTTCTTAATTATTTCCATTTGCCTAGAGTACTTTTACTCATCCCTTTATTTTTAGCCTTTCTGAACCCTTTTGCTTTAGATGTGTTTTGTATGCATTATAGTTGGTTCCTACTTTGTGAACCAAATTAAAAATTTTTTTACCATATCGATGAGTTAAATCTATTTATATTTATTGATATAACTGATAGCTTTGGTCTCAACTCTTATAATTTTATGTTGTTATTCTGCATTATGTTAAATTTGCTGTTTGTTACTTTTTTATTTCACTTTTTAAAATTTATTTTGATATGAGGTGGTGTGTTCTTTTCTTTGGGTTTGTATATAACTTTTAAAAAATGCCCTTAATTTACCATATTTTATTTTATTTTTATTTTTTTATTTACTTTTTTAACATTTATTTATTACTGAGAGACAGAGAGAGACAGTACATGAGCACAGGAGGGGCAGAGAGAGGAGGAGACAGAATCAGAAGCAGGCTCCAGGCTCTGAGCTGTTAGCACAGAGCCTGACATGGGGCCCGAACTCACAAACCATGAGATCATGACCTGAGCCGAAGTCAGACACTCAACTAACTGAGCCACCCAGGCACCCCTAATTTACCATGTTTTAATCTATTATTCTCCAGTTAGTCATTTATAAAAAATATTTTTTAATTCTCACCTGTTTTGGCACAACTATCAAATTATTCTGGTCTCTACCTTTCCTCTGTTTTTTAGGCTTTTACTTCTACTTGTCAGAACATTTAATTTTACATATTCTTTCACTCTAGTGTCCATCTTTGTTTTTTGTCTTAGATCTATTAAATATCTGAAATGATCACATCAAATATTTTGCTGAAGTTTCCATATTTATCTCTTGATTGGTTGTAGCTCTGCTCCTAATACTTTACTCAGGAAGGCTCATAGCTCTGGAATTCCCTTGATATTTGAAGGGACATCTTGGCTACATATAAAATCCTTGATTCATACTTTACTTGATTTATACCTGAGGTTTTGAAAATGCTATTTTATTGTCTCACTTTGTTATTTTTGGAAGTCTGTTACCAGACTAATCCTCTTCCTGTTTCAAAGAGTTATTGGCTCTTTTTACTTGGAGACTTCCAGAATTTTTTTTCTTTATATCTAAAAGTTAGGATATGTCTTCAACTTCATCATCACAGGTGAGTTATCCCATATACCTGCAGGACTTGTGTGTGTGTGTGTGTGTGTGTGTGTGTGTGTGTGTGTATGCATGTGTGTGTATAAATTCAGGTTTTGCCTTATTTTTGAAACACTTTCTTGGATTACAGTTTTAGATATTGTGTTCCATCCATTGTTTTGTTTTTCTTGTGTAGGGACCCCAATTATAAATGATTTTTTCTTCTTTTCTTGTCTTCCAACTCAACTACCTTCTCTTCTGACTCTTTTCACTCATTTCTTTATATCACTTTACATTCTTTATTATCTTTCTGCCTTTGTCCAGTCCCTTTTAAATTTGCATTTGTGTATTTTCTCCCTTGGGCATCTTCTAAGCTATTCTTTACTATCTTTTTATTTCTTTCCTGAGTTCATTTGACTCTTTTCACTTCTTCCTGGTTTTTCTAGGAAGGGGGGAGCTCATTTCTGTTTTTAATTTTTGAATTTCTGATTAATATGGTATTTCATATATGAAGTTATTAAATTCATTTTTGATTTACAGTTTTCTACTTCATGCTTGGTTTTGGTCAGTGGGAGATGGGTTAATCAACTGCATTGTTTTGGTTTTAATTTTCTTTGTTTTCTTATTGTAACTTGTGTAGATTTTGTATGTCTTAATTTCTGCATGTTCATTTGGGATAGTTTATAAGTAACTTGATTTCAAGGGCTTCCTCTTCTGTCAGTGTAACAAAGAAAAATTTATTTTACAGGCAGCCTCTTTTGGGTCTGGTAGGTGTGTGAGTGTGTGTGTGTGTGTGTGTGTGTGTGTGTGTATGTGTGTGGTGAAGGCATTGTTGTGTCTTTCATTTTTTACTTCTTTTTTGCCTTGCTAGATTCTAAATTTTACCCTTCTGCTTCTTTTCCTTTTCACTACTCAATCTCCAGAAGGCACCCCTTCCTTCTTTTTTACCTTCATTTTCCTCAGAAGCAGTGATTTTAAAAATATGTCACCTTGGTGGCACCTGGTGGCTCAGTTCGTTAAGTGTCCGACTTTGGCTCAGGTCGTGATCTCGCGGTTTGTGGGTTTGAACCCTGTGTCAGGCTCTGTGCTGACAGCTCAGAGCCTGGAACCTGCTTCGGATTCTCTCTCTCTCTCTCTCTCTCTCTCTCTTTTCTTTCTCTCTGCCCCTCCCTCACTCATGCTCTGTCTCTCTTGCAAAAATAAACATTAAAAAAAAAAAAAAAGTCACCTTGAATCCCAATGCAGTTTTAAGTCCTTTCTTTTTAGTCAGTTCTCTGATCTCCTAGTGCTCAATATTTGTGTCAGTTTTGAGTCACTATAGATGGACTGATTTTTTTTTCCTCCTTGTCAGTCATATACTGTTATTTCTTTGCATGCCTAGAAATAGACATTATTGGATGCCTGACATTGTGAGTTTTGTCTTACTGGGTGCTGAATACTTTTGTATTTAATTAATATTCTTGAGACTGTTATTTCCAGTAATGTTCTAGAGCTTGGTTCTGGAAGCAATTTGTTCCTAAGCAATTAGGTCTTCCTTTTAAGATTTGTTAGTTACATTGTATTGAATATTGGAAATTTTCTAAAAGTGTAGCTTTCAGGTGCTCTCACTGCCAAAAAACAGACAATGTGAGGAGGTGATATGTTAATTAGTCTGACTATAGTAATTTTAATATTTATATGTAAATTGAACTATGTTCTATACTTAATATACAATTTTTATTAAATAAAACAAAGATTTGTTAGGCTTAAACAGAGCAATAGTTCACTTAGGGCTCATTATTGACTATTGAGGCAAGATCCTCTGTGTACTTCACCCAGTGCCCTGGGAATCATAAAGTTATGTATTCTGACTCTTGGGTACAGGCACTATTACTGGGATTTCATAGGTGTGGGATTCTATTTCCTTTAAACCTTTCAGGTGATCCTTTGCCTGGTCTTGGGTAGTTGTCTGACATAGAAGTATTGATTAGTACTCAGCTAAATAGTTTCTGAAGATCTCTAGAGTTCTTTATTTGTGCATCGCTTTCCTCTTCAGTACTCTGCCTTTTGGTCCCTAGTCAACCTTGGTCTTTCTGGACTTCAGCTTCATGTGTCCAACTCGGAGAGTCTGACAGGGTTCACCTGGATTCCCCCTCCCTGTGTAACAGCCTGGAAACTGTCTCAAGGCATTAGGCTGGGGAAAATGAAAGACTTTACTTCCTTTGTTTCCCATCTCTCAGGGATAACTGTCCATCATCTTGATAACTGCTGGTTCTTACTATTTTGTGGGAGTTTGTGTTTTGTTTTTGTTTTTGGTTGTTTCAGACAAGAGGATAAAACAGGTCCCTGTTAATTCTTCTTGGCCAGAAGCAGAAGTCTGTTCTTTAAATTTTAGCAACCCATGTTATTTTCTATTTATGTTGATAAGGCCATAGTCAAGCAGACTAAAAGGCTAAAGAAAAGTACTATAATTATAGAAAAATGAAATACTAGGAAATGATTTGAATAGGTAACAAGAAATTTTCTCCTCCAAATTTTAAAGGGGCACATTGTAAACAAATGGAACAAAAATTGCCGATTGAAATTCAGGCCCCAGTTTGATAAAGCTATGTAAGTTGTTTGTATAGAGCATTAGTGGTGATAATGATCTTTAATTGTTTGGTCTTTGTTTTTGCTTTTGTTTTTTTTTTCCTTCTAGATTTTTAAAATCCTTGACTGAGTGTAATAAGAATCTATAATAGCAAGTTAGGCCATAATAATTATTAACTTATAGGGACAAATAAAAGGCATGAAAGACTGTACTTAGTATTCTAGATTTATCAGATCCTGGATCTTTTGTCTGTATCTTTAGTTGGCTTTGACTTCTTTCATACCTTTCCATTTGATATTCATTGTTAAGTTGTCAGAAAACATGAGCTGGTAGGTCCTATTCAGCATTTCATTGACCCAAGTTCTTTTTACTTCAGATTAGGAAGTTAATAGAGTTTTTACTAGGTTCTTTTATTTCAATGAATTGCTAAATAATATGAATGTATTTTTATATATTTTTCATAGATATAATTCTCAAATTCTATAACTTGAGTTTTAATTACAGTGCTGTTATAGTTACTTGGTTTTAAAGTCTTCCATATATGTAATTATTACAGACATCACAGCGATTTTCTTCAGTTGATGAAGAAACAAAGCTTCATAAGACTATGTCTCAAGGAGAGATTACAAAATTGGCAGTGAGGCAGAAGGCTTCAGATTCGGATATAAGGTATATACACCGAGTTAATAGGGGTGATATCATTTTATTTACTAATCAACTATAGTTTATACTTAGCCTCTTTTAAAAAGGATAGTTGATAGAGCAGCTAGTTTTGAAAGTTATTTTTCAACAAATATTAAGTACTTACTATGTGACAGGCATCTGATAGTTCAGATTTACATGATGAGCTTTATGTTTCTGTATGTTTAGCAGTGTGATTTGGACAAAGTCTTTAAATCATTATACAACTTGTGATTTTTTTGTTGTCAGAAAGGGAGATTAGACCAGATGAGAGTGACAATATTTTCCAGCTTTGGATTTGGATTCTGTTCTCTGGGTTAAAGTGTTTTACAAACAGAACTGGAAAAGACTGTCAGGAAATAATTCTATTCCCTTTAAGAGAATATATGGAGTTCTTATTTGACAAGTAAATATCTTTGTCTCTTATTGTGTTACAGAAGGCAATTGGGCCTTCACTGAACACCTGAAGATTACATTGAAATCTTTCTGGTTCTTAGTCCTACTAAAGACCACTTCCTTAATGTCTATAGAGGCATAATCCAAGATAATGCAAATCCTGACCAGATTATGTTAGAGATCAAATTTTGGGGAAAAGATATACCATAATAGAAAGAACATATGGCTGGAGATAGCAGATTAAATATATAAATTTAATTTCTACTTCCTCCTCCAAAATTGTTAAAATGATAAAACCTGTGCAGGTCAAACAACAACAAACAATAAAACAATGAGAGACAACAATAATAAAATTGTGGAATCCAAAAAGGAAATAGACAAATTTTAAATGTCTTAATAGAAGAAAGCTGAATCATAAACCAACTGGGTAGACCTGAGAAAGAAGCCTCTGGCTGACTGATCTTCCCCAATCATAGCAGAAAGCTGGAAATTTGTTCTCTGGAAAGGATAAAATAGAAGATCTCTTTACTTGGAGTTCTCAGATACATTTGAGGACTGGAGTACATATTTGGAATAAGGAGATTTAATGAATGTTTACATACTGAATATTAAGATTCCACTCAGTTTCCACATTTCACATATCCCCTTGGCAAATCGTTCAAAAAGTCTTTGGGACATTTGTACAACTCCTAGGAAAGACCAGAGGTATTGGTATCAGAGGCTCGCCCTACAAAATGGACTAGCCAGATAACCATACAAGGAAGACCAGTTTGGAAGCTCCACCAATGCACACTAGAACTTCCAAATAGTGCTTTTTTTCAGCCCTGTATTTTATCACTGCATTTGAAGAAACATCTTAATTTTTTTTTTTTTTAATGTTTATTTATTTTTGGGACAGAGAGAGACAGAGCATGAACGGGGGAGGGGCAGAGAGAGAGGGAGACACAGAATCGGAAACAGGCTCCAGGCTCTGAGCCATCAGCCCAGAGCCTGACGCGGGGCTCAAACTCACGGACCGCGAGATCGTGACCTGGCTGAAGTCGGATGCTTAACCGACTGCGCCACCCAGGCGCCCCTTAATTTTTTTTTTTTTTACATGTATTTATTTTTGAGAGACAGAGAGAAACAGAGCACAAGTGGGGGAGGGGCAGAGAGAGAAGAAGACACAGAATCCGAAACAGGCTCCAGGCTCTGAGCTGTCAGCACAGAGTCCGACGCAGGGCTCAAAGTCACAAACTGCCAAATCATGACCTGAGCCGAAGTAGGACATTTAACCAACTGAGCCTCGCATGCACCCCTGAAGAAACATCTTATATTAAAGAAACTAAAACTAATGGATATAATACAACTTGGAAGAAATAAACTATGCAGGGGAAAGGGAACTTCAAGACAGACAAGTGAAACTAATCAGCAAACCTGCATAAATAAATATAACTGCATACATGGAACCAAACAAAGTGCATGAAAGACAAACATTCATTATTAAAAGAGCCTTTGAGAACTAAAAATATAATAACATAAAGAAAGAACTAGAATAGTTGGAAAGAAAGTTAAGGACATATCTCAGAAGGTTGAAGAAAAAGACAAAGAAATGGAAGACACAAGAAAAGGTTAAGAAAATTGCTTTGGGCTGTAATCATCAAAACAATATGGTACTGGCTCAGGAACAGACACATAGCTCAGTGGAACAGATAGAGAACCCAGAAATGGACCCACAAATGTGTGGCCAACTAATCTTTGACAAAGCAAGAAAGAATATCCATTGGAAAAAAAGACAGTCTCTTGAGCAAATGGTGTTGAAAAAGCTGGACAGCAACATGGAGAAGAATGAACCTGGACCACTTTCATATCATACATACAAGAAAACCCAAAATTAGTGAAAGACCTAAATGTAAGACAGGAAGCCATCAAAACCCGAGAGGAGAAAACAGGCAACAACTTCTTTGACCTTGGCTGCAGCAACTTCTTACTTGACATGTTTCCAGAAGCAAGGGAAACAAAACAAATATGAACTATTGGGACCTCCTTAACATAAAAGCTTGTGCATAGTGAAGGAAATAATCAACAAAACTAAAAGGCAACCTATGGAATGAAAGAAAGTACTTGCAAATGACATATCTGATAAAGGGTTAGTATCTGAAATATATAAAGAACGTATATAAAACTCAACACTCAAAAAATGAATAATCCAGTTAAAAAATGGACAGGAGACATGAATAGACATTTTTCCAAAGAAGACATCCAGATGGCTAACAGACACATTAAAACATGCTCAGCATCACGGATCATCAGGAAATACAAACTAAAGCTATAAGGAGATATCATCTCACACCTGCCAGAATGGCTAAAATCAACAAGATAAGAAATAGCAGGTGTTGGTGAGGATGAAGAGAAGGGGGAACCCTTTTACACTGTTGGTGGGAATGCAAACTGGTGCAGCACTCTGGAAAACAGTATGAGGTTCATCTAAAACTTAAAAATAGAACTACCCTATGATCCAGCAATTGCAGTACTAGGTATTTACCTAAAGGATACAAAAATGCTGATTCAAAAGGATACATGCACCCTGATGTTTAAAGCAACATTATCTACAATAGCCAAATTATGATAAATAGCTTAAGTGTCCATTGATGATTAGATAAAGAAGATGTGGTATATATACACAATGGAATACTACTCAGCCATCAAAAAGAATGAAATCATGCCATTTGCAGCAATATGGATGGAGCTAGAGAGTACTGTGCTAAGTAAAATAAGTCAGAGAAAGACAAATACTGAATGATTTCATTCATATGTGAAATTTAAGAAACAAAACAAATGAGCAACAGGGAGAAAAAAAAAAAGGGAGACAGACTAAGAAACAGACTCTTAATTATAGAGAACAAACCAGTGGTTACCAAAGGGAAGGTGGGTGAGGAATGGGTGAAATAGGTGATGGGATTAAGGAGTGCACTTGTTGTGATAAACTCTGGGTGTTATATGGAAGTGTTGAATCACTGTATTGTACACCTGAAATGAATATTGCATTGTATGTTAACTGGACTTTAAATTAAAAAAAGAAAAGATAAGAACATACAGCAGTTCAGAAGATCCAGTGACCCACATTAATAGGAAGTTCAGAAAGACTGAACAAAGAAAATAAAGAGGACCAATCATTAATAAAGTAATTTAAATAAGTTTCATAGAACTGAAGGACATGGGTTTCTAGATTGATAGCACCCAATGATTGCCCAACATAATGGATGAAAACAGACCTGTACTAAAAGACATGTCATTGTAAAACAATAGGGACGAAAGGAATTTACATAATGATGATGGATGAAAGTAGCTTTTCAAATGATGTTTGTACAAGTACTGAGGGAAACCATGCCAGATTAGAGCAGATTAGAAGGCTCTGGGAGAGATTTCTTAAAGAAATGGAGTACTTACTGTGTTTGAACATGTTGAAAAGAGATGTACACAACTAGGAAGGCATTTCGAAGTGAATTGTATGTGGATAAGTGAGCAAATGTAAAGCAAAACGTTAACTCTAGAGGAAAAAGTAGGTTATACAGGGAATTACATGCCTTAGTTGTGAATATTATTTGTGTAATAAAAAGTGTCTGTTACTACAAGAAAATATTATATATTGAGCTAACTCAAATTGCTATTTGATTCTGTTGTGGGCATACCGGTCTGTGGAGAGTGTAGAACAGGAGTGTTGGAACATGCTTAATCATTACTTGTGGTCACAAGGATGGCAGCAATATAAGTATGGTAAATATTAAAAAGTTAAATCAATACAAAAGGGTTGCCTCCAGGGATCAGAAAAGGAATGAGATGGCAGAAGGATGCTGTCCTTTGTAATAAGCCTTGTAGAACAACTTCTCTTTACAGTATATGGATGTGTAAGTTTAGTAATAGGCTTTAAAGAAAGGAACAAAAGAAAAAAGAATGTGGGTTTCAAAACCAGATAGACCTGTTTTTAACTTTCAGCTTCATCAGTCCTCTGAGCCTCAGTTTGCTCATGGGTAAAAAGTAAGGATAATAATAGCTATTTATCATAGTAGTTGTGAAAATTAGGTATATCAAAAAGGCATATCATGCTTGACTCTGGTAGATGCTTATATTTATTTTGATTGAATGAACATAAAAGGTAAAAAAAGAAAAAACAAAAAATGAATGCGCAAATAAGCTCTTGGGGTATGGGGTTAGGATACATGATGTATGGTCAGTAAATGTGCACTGTTATTATCCTACGGTTTTTTTTTTTTAATTTATATGATAGGAGAAAGTATATAAGCAATAATAATGAGGCTTATATATAAGCAATAAGAATAAGGTAGTATAACAATCAATATAGTTATGATTTTCAACTTCATTACTCACTGGCTGTGTAGTCTTGGGAAAGTTACCTAATGTTTAAGCCTCCAGTTTTTCACTTATAAAATGGTTTTTGTCGTTGAAAGTAAACTTGTTTTTATAATTAAATAAGGTAAGCCAGTGTAAGCACTTGTGCCTAGAGAAAAATAACAACTCAAATAAGTGGTAGCATTTGTTAAATAATAGTATTGATAACTTCTACATATAAATCACATTAAAATATTTTTTATATAATGGTAAGTGGAAAGGTTTAAAATTGTATCTTCATCGGGGCACCTGGGTGACTCAGTCAGTTAAGCATCTGACTTCAGCTCAGGTCATGATCTCATAATTCAAGCCCCGCGTCTGTGCTGACAGCTCAGAGCCTGGATGGACCATGCTTTGGATTCTGTCTTCCTCTCTCTCTTGCCCCTCCCCTGCCCATGCTCTGTCTTTCTCTGTCTCAAAAAAAAAAAAAAATTGTGTCTTCATCATGATTACAGTGGTGTAAAAATAAATGGGCATTCTTATGGATAAAGACTTGAAGGGAATTAACAAAAAAAAAAAACAAAACAAAAAACAAAAAAGGTAAACTGATACATTTTAGAGTGATGGGATACCAGCGAGTTTTTAAAAGGTATTTTCTTTGTTGTTGTTTATGTGCTAAATCCAAGCTGGAAGGTGGACAAGAGTGAAAAGATACCAGTTTAGGAATCAGAAAACTTTAGAATTCTAGTTTTACTGCTTTGTAGCCATTTCATTTTCAGGAATTATTTAACATCTCTGGGTCTTATTATTTCCTGTATTCAAGATGAGGAAACTATCTCCCTTCCAGAAGAAGTTTAAATGTGAAATTGAAGGTTAAATATGATTAAACTTAAGTGTGAAGGTTATATGAAGTCATACACATGAAAGGTTTATATGGGTTAAAGTGATGTACAGATATTATCACTGCAACATACTAATTTCTTTCCATTTTTACCTTTATTTTTAAAAATAGACCTCAGAGAGCTAAGATGAGATTCTGGGCCAAAGGGAGACAAGGGGAGAAGAAGACTACCCGAGTGAAACCTGCCACCCAACCAGAGGTGTCAGCATTCTTTGCTGGCCCAGATATGATTCCAGCTCATCAGTTTCCAGATGGTAAAAACAGATAGAGGGTGGAGATTGTCTTTCTAATTTTCTACTCTTTCTGAGACTTTACTGTTCCTGTTGGTCAGATATTTTATGAGATAGGACCAGGATTGTTAAATCCTTCCTTAACTTTATAAAATTACATTGTACCTATAATAGAAGTTCCAAGGAAGTGTACAAAACGGTGAAGTAACAACTTCAAGAATGATGGTGAATCTTCGGTTAGCCTCAGTTTTCTACAGTGTAAAAATTTAGCTGATATTCATTCACTTAACAAATTTGTGTTTTAGTAAAAATTAAGATAATAGCAGCTAATATTTGAGTGCTTACCATATGCAAGGCACTGTACTGAGGATGTTGTATGTATTAACTCAGTTGATCTCACAATTTTTTGAGGTTGGTATAATTATTATTCCCAATTTATAGATGAGAAAGCTGAGGCACAGAGAAGTTATTTGCTGATACACATATTGTAGTTGGCAGAGCTGAGATTTGAATTTAGGTAGCCTAGCTCCAGGGGCTAAACCCCTGTGCTATATATTAAGTATGTGCTATACTGTCAGTGTCTCGGACCTTATAAATGTAGCTGTTATTTTAACATTTTGGACATCAGTCACAACACACTTGGAAGTACCCAACAGTGAGTTCATCTGTTGAGAAAACTGGCCTTTCTAAATGCTAGAATTACTAACTTTCCAAGGATTACAGTAATTCCAGCATTAGATGATTATGCCATTTCCCCCCAAGCCTTTGCTCAAGCACATGTGAGAGTTTTTAATCATTATGTAAAAATGCCAGCTATCTTCAGCAATGATGGGCTATATACCAGAGATGAGTGTGTGGTAATGAGTGGATGAAATACCAGTGGGTAAGTGAAATATCAGGATTGAATAAAATAGAAAGTGGATCTAGGAAGAAAGTTATTATCTCTAAAGGAAAGATAGAGCAGACCCAGTTAAAATAAGTAGACAAAACTTCTCATATCTTGGGTAAGATAAAGGGACAAGGAGAAAAGATCATCAGGTTTCACATAGGAATGGATGAGCCCAAGCAGAGGCAGTTGTGCATCAGGGGAAAAAATGGTAGAGCTGTAGTTAGAGCCCTATTTTTGCATGTTGTGGCTTTGCTCCTATCAGTTAGCAAACTGATATGGATAAAACCAATAATAAATTAAATGAATACTACAAGTTCAGTTTGGAAATTTGGGAAATTCTTACCATTACATTACTAAGAGGATCTCTTTCCTATATCTTATCTGGTTTATAGTAATCATTCTAAATTTTTCATTTTTCACAGCTCTATTCTCAATGGCTAATTCTCAGGAAGGAAGCATAAGGCTCTTTAGTTGATGCATAGATTATTAGCAGGCTTCACTGTGTGTTGCTCCTTAAGGATATGTATATAAAAATTAAAATTGTAGCTTTTTACTCATCTTTGGGTAGCAATTTATTAAGGTAGCCCTTGTTTTTAATACTGAAATAGTATTATAATTTCTATAGTAATCATTATTTTATTTAAGAAAGATATTGACTTTGCTAAATGAAATAATTAGATACTTATATGTTTAGGTTATATAATGGAATTAAAGTCAATTGATACTAATTTGCACATACATATATCCTATATCTTTATAATTTTTATTGTGGTGCCATATCTTAGATTGGGTTTGCCTTTCTGCTTGAAGTGGCATTTAGCATGTAGGAGGCTACTTTTTTCCTTCATTATCAGAATTAGCTTTTAGAAGGAATGAGGACATACTATTGGATAGGTGAATATGTGTCAGAGAAACAAACTGAAATGTGAAGTGAGAAGGGGCCAACATTCTTATCAAGCCCCAGGTAGGGCTTTGGCAAACCCAGTATAGTTCTGGATTGTGATGGACTTACATGGAATCTAATTTCGCTGTTGTAAATAGTTATTAAGATTTGTTGGGCCTTCCAATATTATATACAAATCTAATGCATTCCAGGAGATTTCTCAGAGAATTCTAGGAATCCTAGGATTCCTGAGAAATTTAGTTATTTGGGAGATATGTAAGACAGTCGTAAATACTAAAGAGACCAGGGAGAAATGAGCCAGTTGACTTACCTGGCTCCCTAGACAGGTTGCCAGGCTAACACCAGATAATATAACTGGAACATTTATGGCTTTAGACCCTAGTAATGAAATAATAATAATTAACGAATTTCACTGGTTTGCTGGACTCATATATAGCTGAATGTTCATTCAAACTAATATAGTAAAACTATGACTGGGTTAACAGCATGTAATGTGCCAGGGTGATTACATCTTCTTTTTTTTTCTTTGGGACTGTGGTATCTGATTCCAGGCTTCGGTTCTACCAGACCCCTCTATCCAGGTTTTTGGTATCAGACCATAGCCCCTTGGGAGACATGGTGGCATTTCCTTTCGAAAAGTGATAATTTTAAAATACATTTTCTGTACAAATATGCAGTCTGGATTTATTGCTTAATTGCCTAACCTCAGACATTAATGTTACTTGGCTTTTCAGATACTTACATATGTTTCCTTCAGTGACTTACTAAAGGAAGTTAAACTTAGAAGAATATGGAGATTTCAATATTTTCACTAAAAATTTTTTTTGGATACTTATCTTGAATTGTAGAATTAGTTCAGTATCATTCGACACCTCCTTTGAGCCCAGACTTGCCTGGTAGTTGCCGGAAGGAGTTCAAAGAGAACAAAGAACCTTCTCCAAAGGCAAAGCGGAAGCGAAGTGTGAAGATCAGCAATGTGGCTTTGGAATCTGTGCACTGGCAAAATGACTCTGTCCAGATCATAGCAAATGTCAGTGATTTAAAAAGTATGGATGAATTTCTTCTGAAAAAGGTACACTCTGCACGCTGAGTTAAGCCCCTGATTGGTTTTGACTATGGAATACGTGTATATATCAGAATATGGCCCTTATAGATCAAAGTTATATATGCTTCAGTAAGTTAGATGGTCTTTTCTTTATCAAAAGGTACAAATAATAGGATATACATTACTCAGACTGGGTGGACAGGATTTAAGGTTTTATGCTTTAATATTGACTTCCATTTTACTATAACTGTGCCATTATATTCCATTGTAAAGGTGAGACATGTCATTGCATACTTGGAGTTTTTTCTCAGGTGACAGAACAATAGAATAATACAGTGTTAGAAGGATCTTAGAAAGCATCTAGTAGTAATAAAACATTTGCTTTCTAGTCATGATTTTACCTGGGACCCATAATAGCTCCTGAGCTTGCACTTTCAGAACCATCAGGACCATCATTGTTGAAGAACCAATCAACATCACTATTGTGTTCACCTGTTTTTAATTAGTTGATTATATGCAAAAACTCTTTCTGTGGCCTCTAGATGAATGACCTAGATAATGAAGACAGCAAGAAAGACACATTAGTGGATGTTGTATTTAAAAAAGCCCTAAAAGAATTTCGGCAGAATATCTTCAGCTTTTATTCATCTGCCTTGGCGGTAAGTTGGACTGTGTTAGGAGATACTCAGTAGTTCAACATATGAAAATTTCGCAATGCTGTAGAAGATCATACAGAAGCTGTGTTCAATGAGAGATTTCTCAAATTCTTTGTTTTTGTTTTAGGAATAGATAGGGAAAAGCATACCTATGGGTCTTAGATTAATACCTTCCTTCAATTTCCTTAAGTAGGTTTTTTTTCCCCCCTTAAGATATTGAATCTCCTTAAGATGATGAATTCAAATATTCTAGATGTGATTCTGTGGCTCTCTACTATTTTGACTTCTCATAATCCTTTTAGCTCTAGCTTTAGCTTTTAATTTTCACATGTGTGGAATTATATATTTTTCCCCAGTGGAATTAGAGCATTTATGTTTGCTGATTTATATATATCAGTTTATTTCACTTTCAGATTTACATTATAATTTTATGTGATATTGGTTATGTTTTAGAAAATTTATTTTCATGGTAAAGTATATAATAATTCTTTGATCTCTACAATCTATGAATTCTCACATTGTATAAATAATTGTATTTAATCATTTTTCTTTGTTCAATCTGTAATTTATTATGAAAAGAGAAACCAGAACTTTCTTGTGTACCCTCTACTTTTTCTTTCTCAATATAAGACTTTTTGATTTTTTAGAAACCTCAACCATGCAGTCTGAGAGAATAGGAATTTCAAGACCATAGTAAGAGTAGTAATCAGGCTATGGCAAATGACTAGGTTTGGGTGGAGACAACATTGGCCGTATTTTTCTAATCCTGCTCAACTGCTTATTATGCTCATGTCTTTCTCTGCTTCATACCTGTATTTCCTAGATTAGGGACTCAGGGTTGTTGCTCCAGTGCACTTAAATTACATATGAAGAACCAAAATTATAAAGCAGAGCTTAATAGTGGTTTTCTAACCCTAGATCAAAAATGTTCAACTTATTTTGAGGAAGTGAAGGAGAAACAAATTCTAAATGTATTTAACACTTTTTGGTCATTTAAAGCCCCTTTCTTCTCATAAAGATTCCAGACCTTATTTAAATAAAAAAGTTAATTCCATGTAGATTTCTGTGCATGTAATACAGTCTTTCAATTTTAGAGTGGAACTATCCAAACAAGGTTCATCTTTGAAGCAATGGGTAATTAAAAGGGATGCAAATAATCTTTATAACTAAATATAGTTTATTGGAAAGTTTCCAGGACTTTTTCAGATTGTTATATTGTTTAAATTGTTAGGCATTTGACTCAAATTTAATAGGTTTTATTTGGCAGACATTCCAAGTAGAAGAGTTCACAAATACCACATGAGTTCATGGGCATGCTCATTAGAAAGGATCCTAATCTTTATTCTAAGCACTACCTAATACAAGTTCAGTCAACTTCTATATTTATAGAATTTCTTTATAAAACCTTAACATTTCTTCTCTTATTGCTTATTAGGTAGATGATGGGAAAAGCATACGGTATAAAGACCTCTACGCACTATTTGAACAGATTCTGGAAAAGACCATGAGACTTGAGCAGCGTGATTGGAGGGAATCTCCAGTCAGAGTTTGGGTTAACACTTTTAAAGTGTTTTTAGATGAATATATGAATGAATTCAAGACTTTGAATTGTATACCCACAAAGGTAAATATAATATGTTTTGATTTCTAAAAAGGATTCAGTTAAGAATTTTTAACAGTCTGTTTGAAACAGTGTTTGAGAAGAACATTACAGGAAACATGTCAACTTAGCACTGCTTTAGATTCAGCAAACCTAATTCTGTCTTGTAAGTTTATCAAGCCATTTTATCTAAATCTTCTGCAATTAATATATTCTTTGCTTAGTTACAATATAATATGTGTCCTCAAAATTATACCTTCTACTTTGATAGAGTTCACTACGTGAATTTCCTTTTGAAAAGTCATGGTTAAAGATGTGATTCATTGTATCATTTGATGGCCTTTATGTAAGGAACCACAGATTATATTTCTTCTTAAATTAGGTTTTGAGAGGATGTGTGTTGCTAGAAATCTGTATAACAGTTAATAGTAACATTTATTTATTGAATTCCAGGAATTGTACTAGGAGTTTGATATTTAATTCTTGTTTCAGTCCTATTAAATAACTATTATGAAATCCCTATTGCAGAAAAGATAGCAAGCTTAGACAAAGTTATCAGTGTTTCATTTTAGTACCCCAGCTGAAATAAATAGGTCTCTAATTATTAGATATCAGGAATATTATTAATCCTTTTTATTG
Source organism: Acinonyx jubatus (assembly GCF_027475565.1). Lineage (NCBI taxonomy): Eukaryota > Metazoa > Chordata > Mammalia > Carnivora > Felidae > Acinonyx > Acinonyx jubatus. The sequence continues at coordinate 33,264,528 of NC_069386.1, forward strand.
ATGGGGCCTTATTTTCAATTATTCTAGTTTATATGTGTGTAGATTTATAAGCCATTTTAACTCGTTTTTGAAGTAGTCAGGTATAAGTAATAACCTTAAAAGTTCCTCTGTTCTAGGTCAAGGTTAACTTTATATTATGCAGAAGAAGATTTTTAGTAGGCTTATACTGCCTTTGTTTATAATTTTAAAGGTTAGGTTTAGATTGCTCTATACTGTAATTATCAGGAAATGTCATATATAAAAGAGCTTTCCATATCCCTTGTGATACCTTTTTATATTTAACTCTGAGATGGAGAGTTTTTTAGAGACAAAATATGGAAAGTACAATCTTAAAAGTTAATAATCATTCAGTTAATGATTAAAATAAAATTATTTAAATTAATATGGAGTGGCTTCTGGACAGAACTAATGTTTAATAAGACAAGAATCCCTAAAGTGTCCTTTTATTCTGTTGTTTTTATGAGCACTGTGTTTTACTAAATTTAAAAGTTTTCTCACATTTGCTTACTAGCACTGCACACTTTGTCTTGAAGAACAAAGAGCTGCTTGCTCTATTACCTGTGAGCAAAAATCTCAGCATTTGCACAGAAGCAAGAAAGTATGTTTGTCTTTGTTGATATTACAGTTTCTGTATTTCTCTCCCATCAGGTGCCAAAAACAGAAAGAAAGAAAAGAAGGAAAAAAGAAACTGATTTAGTAAGTTATAATCTGTTTCTTATGTTAACAAGAAATAATTTTTAGTAGTCTGAAGTATATTTTACAGTATTTCTGTGGATATATGTAAGGAATGTTTATCAGTTGCCTAAGGGGTTATAATTTATGTCTTTACAAAAATTTACAATGGCAAATGTGTCTTGAATTCTGTGACTTGCTATTGATGGTGGTTTCCTAAAATGGCAGAAAAGTGAAAATGTTTACTCATGAAAGGTACAAATACCTCTTCTCAGACATAGGAGCTGTTTAACTTCCCCTCATTTCTAAAAAAACAAAAGCAAAAACAAAAACAAACAACTGAGGACTCTTAAGGGTTTTACAAATATAACTACTTCTAATTCAAAAGACATTCTCAAAGTCATTTCAGCATATTTTGCCATTGCTCATGTTCTTAATTTGTATAATGTATCTCTTATTAACTGTAGCCATCATACTGTATATTACATCCTCCTGATTTAATTATTTTGTAACTTTAAGTTTAAATAAATAATAAATTATTTTATAACTGAAAGTTTGTACAGCCTTCCCTGCCATGTATTTTAGTAACAGGCAGTGTTGCCAGTCATCATCAATGATACTCTTGGTCTAGTTCTGTTTGCCAGCATAATCTCTAAAATTTTTAACTAGTTTTTATATTTGAGAAATTCATAACATAATTTAAAATGATATTCATTATAAAGGATATTTCTTTCCCGGTCCTTTTTCCTTAGGGGCACCTGGGTGGCTCAGTTAATCCTCTGACTCTTGATAGCAGCTCAGGTCATGATCTCTCAGTTGTTGGATTGAGCCCCATGCTGAGTAGAGCCTGCCTGGGATTCTCTGTCTCCCTTGCTGTCTGCCTGTCCTCCGCTTGAAGTCTCTCTCAAAATCAGTCAGTCAATCAAATAATAGACATAAAAAATTAAAGGTATATATTATTCCCCTTCCTTTTTTAGGATATTCTGACTGGAATTATCTTTTTACTTTATTTATAGTTGATTTGTTTATTATGGAAATACAAATTCACCAGTTTTTAAAAAATGTTTTAAATGTTTTTATTTATTTTGGAGAGAGAGACAGACAGACAGAGCATGAGCAGGGGAGGGGCAGATAGAGAAGGCGACACAGAATCTGAAGCAGGCTCCAGGCTCTGAGCTGTCAGCACAGAGCCCCATGTGGAGCTCAAACTCATGAATCATGAGCTCATGACCTGAGCCAAAGTCAGAAGCTTAACTGACCGAGCCACACAGGCACCCCTCGCCAGTTATTTTATGTTTGAGGTTTTTATCTTTCTTAGACAAATAATTATATAATTATTACAAATAATTTTTCACTTTTCCCTTGCCTTTTGCTCATACATTTATTGTTTCATTTGTTTCCTATAAAAATTTTTAATCATCTGGGATTTATTTTAGTCTTGAATAAGGTAGGGATCAAAGTCTGATTTATTTTTAAAAGCATGTCAATTCTCTGAACTGTATTCAATGATGCATTTCTTTTGCAATGATTTGAAATATCACTTTTATAATATACTTCATTCCAAATGTATTTGGGTTTAATTTTGAACTTACTCTTTTTATTCATTGATCTGTTTATACACATATCAAATTTTTTAAATTACTTTTTATGTTATCAAATATATGTACATGTATACCCCCATATACACATGATATACAAGACTCTAAAGTCTTGAAGGCTTTTCTCTTACTTTGACTAAGTTTTTATTTTAATTCCAGTTCGTTAACACACAGTGTTACATTAGTTTCAGGTGTACAATGTAGCGATTCAACACTTACATACAATAGCCAGTGCTCATCACAAGTATACTTAACCCCATCCCCAGTTTAATCCAGTTACCACCCTTTCCCCATCCAGTAACCATCAGTTTGTTCTCTATAGTTAAGAGTCTATTTCTTGGTTTGCCTCTCTATTTTTTTCTTCTGTGTTCATTTGTTTTTAAATTCCACATATGAATGAAATCATATGGTAGTCGTCTTTTCTCTGACTGACTTATTTTACTTGGCATAATACTCTCTAGCTCCATCCATATCATTGCAAGTGGCAATATTTCATTCATTTTTGTGGCTAAATAATACTCCATTGAATATATACATACCACAGCTTGTTTATCCATTCATAAATTGATGGATATTTGGGCTCTTTCCCTAATTTGGCTATTGGTTGATAATGCTGCTATAGACATTGGGGTGCACGTATCCCTTTCGATTAGTATTTTTGTATTCTTTGGGTAAATACCTAGTAGTGTAATTGCTGGATCATAGAGCAGCTCTATTTTTTTTTTTAATTTTTAAACATTTATTTTTGAGAGAGAGAGCGAGAAAGGGGAGAGGGGAGAGGGGAGAGGGAGGGGCAGAGAGAGGGAGACAGAGGATGGATCCAAAGCAGGCCCCATGCTGCAAGCGCAGATCTCACACTCTGTGAGATCATGACCTAAGCCGAAATCAAGAGCCAGCTTCCCAACTGACTAAGCCACCCAGGCACCCTGGGCAGTTATATTTTTAACTTTCTGAGGAAGCTCCATACTGTTTTCTAGAGTGGCTGCACCAGTTTTTCATTCCCACCAACAGTGTAAAAAAGGATTCCCTTTCTTTACATCCTTCACCAACTCCTGTTTTTTCCTGTGGTGTTGTTAATTTTAGCCATTTTGACAGGTGTGAGGTGATACCTCACTGTAGTTTTGATTTATACTTCACTGATGATGAGTGATGGTCATCTTTCCATGTGTCTGTCTGTTAGCGATCTGTATGTCCTCTGGAAAAATGTGTTTATTTCTTCTAATTTTTTAACTCAATTATTTGTTTTTTGGGTGTTTAGTTTTGTAAGTTCTTTATATATTTTGGATACTAATCTTTTGTCAGATGTTATTTGCAAATATCTCTTCTCATTCCTTAGGTTACCTTTTAGTTTTGTTGATTGTTTACTGTGCAGATGCTTTGTATTTCAATGTAATCCCAGTAGTTTATTTTTACTTTTGTTTCCCTTCAGGAGACATCTAGAAAAGTGTTGCTATGGCTGATGTCAGAGACCTTACTGCCCTTGTTCTCTTCTAGGACTTTTATGATTTTAGATTTCACATTTAGACTTTGATCCATTTTGAATTTGTTTTTAGTGATGTGTGGTGTAAGAAAGTGGTCCAGTTTCATTCTTTTGCATATAGCTGTCCAGTTTTCCCAACATTATTTGTTGAAGAGACTTCCCTTTTCTCATTGGATATTCTTTCCTACTTTGTCAGAAATTAATTTACCATATATTTGTGGGTCTATTTCTGGATTTTCTGTTCTGTTCCATTGATCTGTGTGTCTCTTTTTGTGCCGGTACCATACTGTTTTGATTATTACAGCTTGGTAATATAACTTGAAGTCTGAAAGAGTGATGCCTCCAGATTTGCTTTTCTTTTTCAAGATTACTTTGGCTATTTGGGGTCTTTTGTGGTTCCATACAAATTTAGGATTGTATATTCTACCTCTGAAAAATGCTGTTGGTATTTTGATAAGGATTGCATTAAATGTGTAGATTGCTTTGGGTAGTAGACACATTTTAACAATATTTGTGCTTGTAATCCATTTCTTTGTGTCATCTTCTATTCCATTTCTTTCATTGGTGTTTTATAGTTTTTGGAGTATGGGGTCTTTCATGTTGTTAATTAGGTGTCTTACTATTTTTGGTGCAATTGTAAATGGGATTGCTTTCTAATTTCTCTTTTTGCTGCTTCATTACTGGTGTATAGAAATGCAACAGATTTCTGTACATTGATTTTGTGTCCTGCAACTTCATTGAATTTATTTGTCAGTTCTAGCAGTTTTTTGGTGGAGTCTGTAGGGTTTTTCCATATATAATATCATGTGTCTGTGAACAGTGAATGTTTTCCTTCTTCCTTACCAATTTAGATACCATTTATATCTTTTTGTTGTTTGAATGCTATGGCTAGGACTTGTAGTACTATGTTGAATAAAAGTGGTTAGAATGGACATCCTTGTCTTGTTCCTGATCTTAGGGGAAAAAAATAAATATGATGCTAGCTATGGGTTTTTCATATGTGGCCTTTATTTATTATGTTGAGGTATGTACCCTCAACAGTCTACTCAAAGTAAATCTACTTTGTTGAGGGTTTATCTCATGAGTGGATGTTGTACTTGTCAAATGCTTTCTCTGCATCTATACACATGATCATGTGGTTTTTTTCCTTTCTTTCATTGATGGGATGTATCACGTTGATGGATTTGTGAATATTGAACCATCCTTTCAACCCAGGAACAAATCCCACTTGATTGTGATGGATGATTTTTTTTCATGTATTGTTGGATTTGGTTTGCTCGTACTTTGTTGAGGATTTTTGCATTTATGTTTATTAGAGAATGCTGGCCTCATAGAATGAATTGGGAGGTTTTCTTTCCTTTTCTATTTTTTGGAATAGTTTGGGAAGAATAGGTATGAACTCTTATTTAAATGTTTGGTAGAGTTCACCCGTGAAGCCATCTGGTCCTAGACTTTGTTTGTTGGGAATTTTTTCATTACTGATTCAATTTCTTTGCTAGTAATCAGTCTGTTCAAATTTTCTATTTCTTCCTATTTCATTTTTGTTAGGTGATATGTTTCTAGGAATTTATCCATTTTTTTTCTAGGTTGTCCAATTTGTTGGCATATAATTTTTCATAATATTCTCTGTGTATATCTGTGGTGTCAGTTGTTTTTTCTCCCGTCTCATTTGTGATTTTATTTGAGTCCTTTCTCTCTCTCTCTCTTTTTTTTCTTAATAAGTCTGGCTAGAGACTTATCACTTTTCTTGATTTTTTTTTTTTTGGAGAACCAGCTCCTGGTTTCATTCATCTGTTCTATTAATTTCTTCTTTTATTTTCTGGGTGACTGATTTGTTGTTTAGTAGCATGTTATTTAACCTCCACATATTTGGTCTTTCCAGAGTTTTTCTTGTGGTTGACTTCTAGTTTCATAGCGTTGTGGTCAGAAAAGATGCATGGTATGACTTTGATATTTTGGATTTGTTCAGGCTGATTTTGTGGGCTAATATGTGATCTATTCCAGAGAATTTTACATGTGTGCTTGAAAAGAGTGTGTTTTTCAGCTGATTTAGGATGAAATATTCTGACTATATCTGTGAAATCCATCTGTTCCAGTGTATCATTCCAACCCATTGTTTCCTTCTTGATTTTGTGTAGATGATTTGTCCATTGATGCAGGACGCATTGTTAGCAAAATTGGCATTGGGCCACTAGTTTTATGATGGAACCATGAAATGCTGCAATGGCTGGGGACATGAGGCCTGGTGTGGCAGTGCACTGTGGCTGGGTGTGGTTGGGCCTGATTCTGGATGGTGGCTGGGGGTGCATGGCTGAATGCTGCTGTTGGGTGCAGTGTATGGTAGCAGCAGCACACCTGGTGGGTGGGTGGGGAGCATGCAGCTTTAACAAAATGTGCCCTGAGCCCTGGGCCAAGGCTGCAAGTGTCTGGGTGTACAGCTCCTCATCCTGTAGGTGGCTCTGTGTTTGTGCTGGGGGCCAGGGGAGAAAAATGGTGACTGCCAGCTCCCTTGTTTTCATAGAAGTCCCCCAGCTCACTCCAAAATCAGCTTTAATTTATCTAGCTCCCATTTGCCCCCCAGTATTGTGTAAACTGCTATTTTTATGTCCTCTCTGTGCAGGTTACTATCTCTTTAAGGGATAGTATCCCAGCTATCAGTTGCCCTCCCAGCTCACCCCTTGCTGAGTCAGCTGGCTTTTTTTTTTTTTAATTTACGTCCAAGTTAATTAGCATATAGTACAACAATGATTTCAAGAGTAGATTCCTTAATGCCCCTTCCCCATTTAACCAATTCCCCCTCCCACAACCCCTCCACTAACCCTCTGTTTGTTCTCCATATTTAAGAGTCTCTTCTGTTTTGTCCCTCTCCCTGTTTTTATATTAGTTTTCCTTCCCTTCCCTTGTGTTCATCTGTTTTGTACCTTAAAGTCCTCATATGAGTAAAGTCATATGATATTTGTCTTTCTCTAATTTCGCTTAGAATAATACCCTCTAGTTCCATCCACATAGTTGCAAATGGCAAGATTTCATTCTTTTTGATTGCCGACTCCATTGTGTGTGTGTACACACACACACAACATCTTCTTTGTCCATTCATCTATCCATGGACATTTGGGCTCTTTCCATACGTTGGCTATTGTTGATAGTGCTGCTATAAACATGGGGGTGCATGTGTCCCTTCGAAACAGCACATCTGTATCCCTTGGATAAATGCCTAGTAGTGCAATTGCTGGGTCATAGGTTAGTTCTATTTTTTTTTTTTAACATTTATTTATTTTTGAGAAACAGAGAGAGGCAGAGTATGAGTGGGAGAGAGTGGGGCAGAGAGAGAGGGAGACACAGAATTCGAAGCAGGCTGCAGGCTCCGAGCTGTCAGCACAGAGCCAGACGCAGGGCTCAAACTCATAAACTGCGAGATCATGACCTTAGCCGAAGTTGGACGCTCAACTGACTGAGCCACCAGGCGCCCCAGTTCTAATTTTAATTAAAACATTTTTGTTCAATGTTTATTTATTATTGAGAGGCAGACAGCCCATGAGCACGGGAGGGGCAGAGGGAGGGGGAGACATAGAATCCGAAGCAAGCTCCAGGCTCTGAGCTGTCAGCACAGAACGTGACATGGGGGTCGAACACATAAACCATGAGATCATGACCTGAGCCAAAGCCGGACGCTTAACCAACTGAGCCACCCAGGCGCCCCTATTTTTAATTTTTTGAGGAACCTCCATACTGTTTTCCAGAGTAGCTGCAATCACTTTGGATTCCCACCATCATTTGAGTCAGGTGACTTTTAAAGATCCAGGCTGATGGGGTGCCTGGGTGGTTCAGTTGTTTGAGTGCCTGACTTCGCCTTAGGTCATGGTCTCATGATTCGTGGGTTCAAGCCCCACATCAGGCTCTGTGCTGACAGCTCAGAGCCTGAAGCCTGCTTTGGATTCTGTGTCTCCCTGTCTCTCTGCTCCTCCCCCACTCACATTCTGTCTGTCTGTCTGTCTCTATCTTTCTCTCTCTCAAAATAATAAATAAGCATTAAAAAAAAAAAACAACACTCCAGGCTGCAAGTCCCACTGGTTTTCCAAACTCACTGAATTCAACTCCTCCTGGGTGTTAGAACCAAACGTTATGGGGATTATTCTTCACCATGTGAGCTGTCTTGGTGTCAGGGCCCATTTCTTTGCCCTCTCTGCACGGGTAGCTCTTTCCCTACTGCAGGCAGCCTCCCTCCACTTTTCTGACTTTCCTACCCTTTCAGATGCAGTTTCTTCTGTGTATCTTGTTGTGGAGTTTGTTCTGCCTGTCTTCAGTTCACTCTCTGTTTATTGACCTGAATGTGGGTGATAACGTAGATGTTAATGTGGGACAGGATGAGCTCAGAGCCTTCCTACTCCACCATCTTCCCAAACTTTTTGTTTGTTTGTTTTTCAAAATTTTTATTTATTTATTTTTAGTTTTCAAATTTGTTTTTGAGAGAGAGACAGAGTGTGGGGTGGGGGCGGGGGGCCAGAGGGAGAGAGACACACAGAATCCAAAGCAGACTCCAGACTCTGAGCTGTCAGCACAGAGCCCAACATGGGGCTCAAACTTGTGAAACGTGAGATCATGACCTGAGCTGAAGTGTGATGCTTAACTGACTGAGTCACCCAGGTGCCCCTGTTACAGACTTCATGCAGATTAACCATCTTTGATTAACATATTATTTCTTGAGATGGAATAAATATAGTTACTAATAATACAAGCTTTCTGAATTAAACTATAATTCAGTTGTGCTTCCCTGAATTTTAGCAATTAGATTTTGAATGATTATAGAACATTCCTTCTTTTTGTTTAATATTTACAGATACCCATTTATTTATTTTATTATTTGCTTTTATTTTATTTTTTAATTTACATCCTAGTTAGTTAGCATATAGTGCAACAATGATTTCAGGAATAGATTCCTTAATGCCCTTACCAATTTAGCCCATCCCCCCTCCCACAATCCCTCCACCAACCCTCTGTTTGTTTTCTATATTTAAGAGTCTCTTATGTTTTGTCCCCCTACCTGTTTTTATATTATTTTTCTTTCCCATCCCTGTGTTCATCTATTCTGTGTCTTAAAGTCCTCATGTGAGTGAAGTCATACAATGTTTGTCTTTCTCTGACTGACTAATTTCACTTAGCATAATACCCTCTAGTTCCATCCACGTAGTTGCAAATGGCAAGATTTCATTCTTTTTGATTGCCAAGTAATACTCCATTATATATATGTATATGTGTGTATACATATACATATACATATACATATACATATACATATACATGTGTGTGTGTATCTACACACACACCCCACATCTTAAAAAAATTTTTTTTAATGTTTGTTTATTTTTGAGAGAGACAGAGAGTGAGCAGTGGAGGGGCAGAGGGAGATGGAGACAGAATCTGAAGCAGGCTCCAGGCTCTGAGTTGTCAGCACAGAATCCGATGTGGGGCTTGAACCCATGAACCGTGATATCATAACCTGAGCTGAAGTCAGACGTTCAAAAGACTGAGCCACCACATCTTCTCTTTCCATTCATCTATCAATGGACATTTGGGCTCTTTCCATACTTTGGCTATTGTTGATAGTGCTGCTATAAACATTGCAGTGCATGTGCCTCTTCGAAACAGCATACCTGTATCCCTTGGATAAGTACCTAGTAGTGCAATTGCTGGGTCATAGGGTAGTTCTATTTTTAATTTTTTGAGGAACCTCCATACTGTTTTCCAGAGTGGCTGCACCAGTTTGCATTCCCACCAGCAATGCAAAAGAGATCCTCTTTCTCCGCATCCTCACCAACATGTTTTGTTGCCTGAGTTGTTAATGTTAGCCATTCTGACAGGTGGTATCTCATTGTGGTTTTGATCTGTATTTCCCTGATGAGTGATGTTGAGCATTTTTTCATGTGTCGGTGGGCCATCTGAATGTCTTCTTTGGAGAAGTGTCTATTCCTGTCTTTTGCCCATTTCTTCACTTGATTATTTATTTTTGAGGTGCTGAGTTTGATAAATTCTCTGTAGATTTTGGATACTAAATCCTTTATGTGCTATGCCATTTGCAAATATCTGCAACCATTCCATTGGTTGCCTTTTAGTTTTGCTGATTGTTTTCTTCGCTGTGCAGAAGCTCCTTTATTTTGATGAGGTCTCAGTAGTTCATTTTTGCTTTTGTTTCCCTTGCCTCTGGAGATGTGTTGAGTAAGAAGTTGCTGCGGCCAAGGTCAAAGAGGTTTTTGCCTGCTTTCTCCTCGAGGATTTTGATGGCTTCCTGTCTTATATTGAGGTCTTTCATCCAATTTGAATTTATTTTTGTGTATGGTGTAAGAAAGTGGTCCAGGTTCATTCTTCTGCATGTTGCTGTCCAGTTTTCCCAGCACCACTTGCTGGGAGACTGTCTTGGTTCCATTGGATATTTTTTCCTGCTTTGTCAAAGATTAGTTGGCCATACATTTGTGAGTCCATTTCTGGGTTCTCTATTCTGTTCCATTGATCTGAGTGTCTGTTTTTGTGCCAGTCCCATACTGTCTTGATGATTACAGCTTTGTAATACAGCTTGAAGTCCGGGTGCGGTGCCTCCTGCTTTCGTTTTCTTTTTCAAGATTGCTTTGGCTATTTGGGGTCTTTTGTGGTTCCATACAAATGTTAGGCTTGTTTGTTCTAGCTCTGTGAAGAATGCTGGTGTTATTTTGATAGCTATTGCATTGAATATGTAGATTGCTTTAGGTGGTATTGACATTTTAACACTATTTGTTCTTCCTATCCAAGAGCATGGAATCTTTTTCCATTTTTTTTTTATGTCTTCTTCAATTTTTTTCATAAGCTTTCTGTAGTTTTCAGTGTATAGGTTTTTCACCTCTTTAGGTAGATTTATTCTTAGGTATTTTATGGTTTTTGGTCCAATTGTAAATGGGATCAATTGGTGTATAGGAAGGCAACTGATTTCTGTGCGTTGATTTTATATCCTGCAACTTTGCTGAACTCATGGATCAGTTCTCGCAGTTTTTTGGTGGAATCTTTTGGGTTTTCCACATAGAGTATCATGTCATCTGTGAAGAGTGAAAGTTTGACTTCCTCCTGGCCAATTTGGATGCCTTTTATTTCTTTGTGTTGTCTGATTGCTGAGGCTAGGACTTCCAATACTATGTTGAATCACAGTGGTGAGAGTGGACATCCCTGTCTTGTTCCTGACCTTAGGGGGAAAGCTCTCAGTTTTTCCCAATTGAGGATGATGTTAGTGTTGAGTCTTTCATATATGGCTTTTATGATCTTCGGGTATGATCCTTCTGTCCCTACTTTATTGAGGATTTTTATCAAGGAAGGATGCTATATTTTGTCAAATGCTTTCTCTGCATCTATTGAGAGGATCATGTGGTTCTTGTCCGTCTGTTCGTTCTTTCTTTCTCTTTCTTTCTTTCTTTCTTTCTTTCTTTCTTTCTTTCTTTCTTTCTTTCTTTCTTTCTTTCTTTCTATGTTTATTTTTGAGAGAGAGAGAGAGAGTGTGCGTGTGTGTGTGTGTGTGTGAGTGGGAGAGCGTCAGAGAGAGAGAGGGAGACATAGAATCTGATGCGGGCTCCAGGCTCTGATCTGTCAACACAGAGCCCTATGCAGGCCTCCAACTCATGAACGATGAGATCAGACCTGAGCTGAAGTTGGATGCTTATCCGACTGAACCACCCAGGTGCCCCTCTTGTCCTTTCTTTTATCGATGTGATGAATCACGTTGATTGTTTTGCGGATATTGAACCAGCCCTGCATCCCAGGTATAAATCCCACTTGGTTGTGGTGAAGAATTTTTTTAATGTATTATTGGTTGGCTAATGTTGAGGATTTTTGCATCCATGTTCATCAGGGAAATTGGTCTATAGTTCTCCTTTTTAGTGGGGTCGTTGTCTGGTTTTGCATCAAGGTAATGCTGGCTTCATAGAAAGAGTTTGGAAGCTTTCCTTCCATTTCTATTTTTTGGTACATCTTCAAGAGAATAGGTGTTAACTCTTTCTTAAATGTTTGATTGAGTTCCCCTGAAAAGCCATCTGGCCCTGGACTCTTGTTTTTTGGGAGATTTTTGATTACTAATTTGATTTCTTTATTGGTTATGGGTCTGTTCAAATTTTCTGTTACTTCTTGTTTCAGTTTTGATAGTTTATATGTTTCTAGGGATTTGTTCATTTCTTCCAGATTGCCGATTTTATTGGCATATAATTGCTCATAATATTCTCTTATTATTGTTTTTATTGATCTCTCCTCTTTCATTCTTGATTTTATTTGGGTCCTTCCCTTTTTCTTTTTGCTCAAACTGGCTAGTAGTTTATCAATTTTGTTAATTCTTTCAAAGAACCAGCTTCTGGTTTCTTTGATCTGTTCTACTTTTTTTTTTTTTTTTTTTTTTGGTTTCTATAGCATTGATTTCTGCTCTAATCTTTATTATTTCCTGTCTAATGCTGGTTTGGGTTTTTATTTGCTGTCCTTTTTCCATCTCTTTAAGGTGTAAGTTTAGGTTGTGTATCTGAGACCTTTCTTCCTTCTTTAGGAAGGCCTGGATTGCTATCTGTATTCCCTCTTATGACTGTCTTTGCTGCGTCCCAGAGGTTTTGGGCTGGGTATTATCATTTTCTTGGCTTCCATGTACTTTTTAATTTCTTCTTTAACTTCTTGGTTAGCCCATTCATTCTTTAGTAGGATGTTCTTTAGTCTCCAAGTATTTGTTATCTTTCCAAATTTTTTTTTGTGATTGATTTTGAGTTTCACAGCATTGTGGTATGAGAATATGAATGGTATGGTCTCGATCTTTTTGTACTTATTGAGGGCTGATTTGTGTCCCAGTATGTGATCTATTCTGGAGAACGTTCTATGTGCACTGGAGAAGAATGTATATTCTGCTGCTTTAGGGTGAAATGTTTAGAGTATATCTGTTAAATCCATCTGCTCCAGTGTGTCATTCAAAGCCATTATTTCCTGTTTAGATGATCTGTCCATTGTTGTAAGTGAGGTGTTGAAGTCCTCTACTATTATAGTATTATTATCAATGAGTTTCTTTATGTTGGTGATTAATTGATTTTATTTAGGTGCTTCCACATTTGGAACATAAATGTTTACAACTGTTAGGTCTTCTTGGTGGATAGACTCCTTAATTATGATATAATGCCCTTCTTCATCTCTTGTTAAAGTCTTTATTTTAAAGTCTAGATTGTCTGATGTAACTATGGCTACTTCAGCTTTCTTTTGTTGACCATTAGTATGATAGATGGTTCTCCATCCACTTACTTTCAATTTGAAGGTGTCTTTAGGTCTAAACTGGGTCTCTTGTAAACAGCATATAGATGGGTCTTATTTTCTTATCCATCTGTTACACTGTGTCTTTTGATTGGAGCATTTAGTCCACTGACCTTTAGAGAGAGTACTGAGAGATACAAATTTGTTGCCAATATGTTTCTTGTAGAGTTGGAGTTTCTGGTGGTGATCTCTGGTCCTTTCTAGTCTTGTTGCTTTTGGTCTTTTTTTTCCCCCCTCTTGTCTTTTCTCCCCTCAGGGAGTTCCCGGTAAAATTTCTTGCAGGGCTGGTTTAGTGGTAATGAAGTCCTTTAATTTTTGTTTGTCTAGGACCACTGATTTTTATAATTTAAAATGCTGATTCAGAGTCATGCAAAACAGCTCTTGTATGTTTGTAGCATTCCTTTCTGTTTTCATACAAGTTGATCTTGTTTCTCTACTAGATTGTTAGCTTTTTGAAAGTAGGGACCACATATATTGCCTTTATTTAGTTTCTCAGAAAATCGTATTTACTCCTGGAGTAAATGCCCATTGAAGACTTAACAAGGGATTGAAGGATTTCCCATTGGCTGACTATGTTAAGACAGCATTTGTTATGTTGGCTTTAACATAAATGCTATGTTTTTTTTTTTTTTTTTTTTTTTTTATTCAGGTAGAAGAGCACAATGGTCACATCTTTAAGGCCACCCAGTATAGCATCCCTACATACTGTGAGTACTGTTCTTCCCTGATATGGATAATGGACCGAGCCTCTGTTTGCAAATGTAAGTATGAGTGATCTTTTTTTTTTTTTAAAGGAATCTATCTATCTTTACTACAGTAATTCCAAACATTTCACCATGAACCTCATTTTTGCTATATAATCTTGTCACATGTGGCAGAACACATATACTTTGTCAGACACCCATCTATCCGTTCTTTGAAGTGCAAAATAAAGTACAGAGACCTGAACTGACTTCTCTAGGTTCTCAGGGGTCCCACTTTAAACTTGTGGCTAAGAAGGGTCTGGGCCCTGCTGTCAGGACTCACATCGAAAGCCACTCTTCCAGAAACTTTTTATCTACATTTAGTAGCCTGAGGAACCAATTTGTGAGTTTCTTCAAAGAGGAAGAGCTCTTCTGAGGGAAGACAATTACCCTCAGAAATTATAGTACTTTTATTTAGCCAATATGAGTGATCTTTGAGAATTTTTTTTAACCCCTTGATATTTCTATTTCCTAAGTTTACTTACATTTTTTTTTTAACATAAAAGAGTAATTCACACTTCCTGATTCTTTAACCTCATTTCACTGTACTCTTTCACCTACTCCCTGTTGCCAAACCAGATATTTTGGTGTTGTTTGGTCATTGTACTTGCAGCTTACTTTATCTGAAATGCTCTTCTCCCAGACGTTAGTATGACTTACTATTTCAGTTAATCTATGTCTTCACTCAAATGTTACCTCTTACAGAGCTCTTTCCTTACTGTCCTATCTGAATACCACTCTGTCCCCTAATTTTTTGTCCCTTAATTCTCTGTCTCCTTCCTCAGCTTAATAGTCTTCATAGCACTTATCACCACCCAAGGTTATATTAAGTATTTGTTTTCTTGTTTGTCAGGCTGTCCCACTAGAAAGACATATAAGGTCAGGAAACTTAATTGTTTCTTAATACCAGATCACTTGAAACTTAATACCAGATCAGTTCTGGTATTACAAATTTTGATAAATATTTGTTAGGTAGATGGACCTATAGATGGATGGATGAATTAATGCAAATATTATTAGGCTATAACCAAAAAAGTACTTTTTTTCTACTTGTAATCTTCTTTGTTAAACTTTTTTTGTGTGTGAAAGTTTATTTATTTTGAGAGAGAGCTGATGGGTAAGTTGCAGAGAGGGAGGGAGGGAGGGAGAGAGAGAGAGAGAGAGAGAGAGAGAGAATCCCAAACAGGCTCTGCACTGTCAGCAGAGAGCCCAGCACGGGGCTCAAACTCACCAACTGTGAGATCCTACCTGAGCTGAAATCAAGAGTCAGATGCTTTACTCGCTGAGCTGCCCAGGAGCCCCTCTACTGTAATCTCATCAGAATATATAAGTCTGTGAATGTGAATAGAGACTTTTTATAGGTCACCTTGGTTCTGGGTTCTGGCTTACAGAGGACCTTCAGATTCTTTTCCTGTCATGCCATACGTCTACTGTGGTGCTTTCAGTAATTCTTGGAGGTTTTGTTTCCTAGTGGCCTGGAATTGAATGACTGAAGTATTAGGAAGGGCTGTGTCCAGTAGGACAAGGATGAAAATCATGGTCACCATTGTGGAATCACCATTATTAGATATGTTCATTTGTTCTGTCATCAACAATGGTTTTTTTGTTTTATTATTGGTAATCTAAAAAAATTACAGTAAGAACAAAATAGGAAGTAGTTTGCCATTAACTTGACTGTTTGATATTAGTCTGAGTCCAGTAGGTTTGGTATAAATGTCTCTGTGTTTTAAAACTGAAAATGGAAAAAAATCTGCTTGTTTATGACTTGGGTGGGCTTGGTTTGATTTCTAAATAGAATTAACTGACTTTGTGATTATACTGGTGGTTTCACCTGCACAATGAGATAGCCTCCCCTATTTGATCTCAGTCTTGAAAACCTCACAAGTTATGTTTTAGAAGCTCAAAAAAAATACTTAGGTGTTGATATCAAGGGGTAGAACTGGTGTAGCAAAGTGATACCGGTCAGGTATGTTTTCAGTATTCTCTCACTGCTTCTTCCCACTGCCAATTGCCTAACAAGCCTTTTCTCTGCTGCTCCAGGGAATAATTTCTCCTCTGAAACTTTTCTTTATCTTTTTTCCCAGTCACAACTGATATTGTTTATATTCTGGTTCCTCAGAGCTCTATTCTGGACTTTCTAAGATAGTAAATAAATAAAGCCTTTCTTAGATCTTAATGTGCTACCCAACGTACTTTCATTTCAGCAGGAGTCTTTGGTGGTAATACGTTTCTTCCTCCTTGGAATGATTCTTAATAGGTATTTTTGCACTTTAATAGATTGCAGAGCCAGATATATTAGGAGAGCATAAAGACTAATTTGTGAGTCAGGTCAGAAAGATAGAAAATATTCTGTAGGAATATGGCAGGTGCAGGGAGGAGGATTAGACAGTGATGAAAGATTAAAAGCTTTTTCATAGACAGTAGTTAGAAATTTTAGGCATGTTTTTCAGCTTCACTTTTCTAAATAGAATGGGTTAAAATGCTTTTTTATTGTTTTTTTTATATGAAATTTATTGTCAAATTGGTTTCCGTATAACACCCAGTGCTCATCCCAACAGCTGCCCTCCTCAATGCCCATCACCCACTTTCCCCTCCCTCCCACCCCCTATCAACCCTCAGTTTATTCTCAGTTTTTAAGAGTCTCTTACGATTTGGCTTCCTCCCTCTCTAACTTTTTTTTCCCTTCCCCTTCCTCATTCTAATACCATATGAAACATATATATGATATTATAGCAGCCTCAAATTTAAAGAAAATATTTATGTCTAAAACAGAGTTGTAAACTTTTTTTAAAAATTTTTTTTATATTTATTTATTATTGAGAGACAGACACAGAGTGTGAGCAGGGGAGGGTTAGAGAGAGGGAGGAGACACAGAATCCGAAGTAGGCTCCAAGCTCTGAGCTGTCAGCACAGAGCCCAATGTGGGGCTCGAACTCACAAATTGCGAGATCATGACCTGAGCCGAAGTCGGTCGCCCAACCGACTGAACCACCCAGTCCCCCCTAAAGTTGTAAACTTTTTAAGTTCTTGTCATTGATGTACAGGCTTTTAAAAATACTGCATTCTTAATCTGTTTTTCAGTATGTAAATATGCTTGCCATAAGAAATGCTGTCTGAAAACCACAGCCAAGTGCTCTAAAAAGGTAAGAAATTATCACCTATGAGTAGTAAATAACAGATATATTGGTCTTTTCTACCTCATGAAAGTAAGCAAGTCCTCTTCAATGGTTTTATAGAGCAGTGGTTTTCAAACTTTTTGATCACAACTCACAGAAATACACTTTATGTCATGATCCAGCATACGTATATATATAGGGATAGGTATATAATTGGATTGATTTTCCTGGAACTATATTTACCTTTACTATTTGGGAGAGCTATTAAACTGGTTTCACAACTGACAGTTTATTAAAACACTGCTTTTAAAGGTTTTCCACTTCATTAAATGCTCATAACTCTTACTAGAAATTGTCTTGAAAGTGGTAGGCTATAGCTAAAGATTTTAACATTAACAGCAAGATTCACCAGCCCAGTTGGTGTTTTTACATAATTCAGCTTGGATACACAGAGATCTAAAAGGTATTAAACATGTACTCTGACACTTTATTTTAAAGGAAGCAATGATGTTTGATAGATTTCAGGCTTTTTTTGCTATATAATCACATTTTTTTTACTTATTAGTCACATATGGACAGTTGTAACAATACTATACAAATCTGAACTGTAATATAAATGTGTGTGTGTATTGTTTACAACCCAGGTGCAGTATTTGCATCTGTTCCAAATTAGTAGACAAATCATGGCAAGGTGTACAAAGAGAAATTTTATTCAAGGCTTAAAATACAATGAAGGTGGGACATTTGCTTTGAGCTTAGGTGGAATAGCTTGTGACAGACTATTACCCATGCCGAGAATAACTGAAAAAAGTGTTGCTGCACATCAGAGAGCTAGCTGCCCAGGAAAGTTGTGGACTTTGTTGAAATGTCAATCCTAGAGAGAAGATAATTGCATAGTAGTGAATCTGTGTCTGTGAGATGTTTTTCTCCTAGTAGGAATTTGTCAATTTTTGCTGTAGAACATGAAACCACAATTTCAGGCAGAGTTTTTAAGAGTCAGAGAAGTCAGCACAACTTTTAGGAATCTCATAGGGCAATGGAGGCAAAAGTTGGAATTTGGGTTTGCCAGGATCATGATCCAGGTGTAACCCTTGAACTCAGAGGTTTTTCCCTCAAGACATTCTCTGAATTCTTAAGCTATATGGGGTAAAAGGCTAAAAAGCTAAACTGGAAAAAAGATCAGAGTTTTCTGCAATTTCACACTGTTAAGGAAAAAAAATTGGAGTTCTGTGATCCACCTTCAGAGAGGGGCCCTACTGAATGTCCTACACTGGCACTGAGACCTCTGAAGAGCTGTACTCCCTCTCAGAAAGGGAGTGAGTCATTAATAGGCTGGACGTTATAAAAGCTGAAGACGAGCTTTAAGGCATTCTTGATTAGATTAAGATGATCTGTTCCTTAATTTGGCTACCCATCAGAGAGAATAGGGTGAACCCTCTCCAAAGAGACATAACATCATCCAACGTTTATACTTTATCTATATATAATAACAGATATTAAGAAATGAGACAGAGAAAAAAACACATAGACAATGTCAGTAGACTCACAGATGACTCAGTTACTGAATTTTCAGACCTGGACTTTAAAACCTTTTTTTTTTCAAATATGTTGAAATATAGATTAAAAAAAAATTTTTTTTTAATTTTTTTAACATTTATTTATTATTATTGAGAGAGAGAGAGAGAGAGAGAGAGAGACAGAGCACAAGCACGGGAGAGGCAGAGAGAGGAGGAAACAGAATCTGAAGCAGGCTCCAGGCTCTGAGCTGTCAGCACAGAGCCGACATGGGGCTCGAACTCACAAACCGCGAGATCATGACCTGTGCTGAAGTTGGCTGCTTAACCGACTGAGCCACCCAGGCACCCCGAAAATTTATTTTTTATCAATATCTGAAATATACATTTAAAAAAGAGGCAAATGGAGATTCTAAAAATAAAAAATGCAATTGGAATTATAAACTCAAAAGATGGGCTCAACAGCATATTGGTCATAGGAGAAGAGAAGATTGGTGAACTAAAAGATAGGTCAGTAGAAATCTATAAGTGCAGAGACCAAAAAAGAAGGGGGAAATACAAAGATAAACATGAGAAACATCTAGGAAAAGATGAAAGGTTCTTAAATGTGGGTAATTGGAGTCCAGGAAGAAAGGAAAGAGAATAAGGGAAAAGCAACATTTTAAGAGATAATGGCCAAGACATCAAGTCACAGGTTCATGAACCATTTTTAACCTAAAGCGGGATAAATACAGAGGAAGCCACACCAGATGGCCACTTCTCCAAATGAAAGGAAAAAAAATTCCTTAAAAGCAGTCTGAAAGGAAAAAATAAAAGCACTGCTAAAGCAGCAGTGAAAAAAAACTGACAACTGGCTTCTCAATAGAAATGATGGATGGAAGTCAAAAGACAGTGGCCTGGCATGTTTTGAGAGTTATAATAAAATGAAGCTAACTCAGAGTTTTGTACCTTGTGACAATAGCTTTCAAAAATGAAAATGGGGGCACCTTGTTGGCTCAGTCAGTTAAGCGTCTTGATTTTGGCTCAGGTCATGATCTCATGGTTCATGGATTGAGCCTCCTGTTGGGCTCTTTGCTGACAGTGCAGAGCCTGCTTGGGATCCTCTCTTATCCTCTCTCTCCCTGCTCCCCAACTCGTGCACGAGCACTCTCTCTCTCTCAAAATAAAGAAATAAACATTGAAAAAAAAAGTGAAAATGATGTGAAATTATTTCTAGACAAAGACTCAGAATATGTCACCAGCAGCCTTGCACTAAAAGAAATACTAAAGGAGGTACTCCAGGCAGAAGGAAAATGACATTGGATAGAAACAGAAACATAGGAAAGAATGAAGAAAAATGCAAAGAGTGAATAATATTTATAAATCTAAGTGAATATGACTAAAAATACAATAATGTCTTTTATAACACTTCAAATATATAGTTGACTCTTGAACAACAGGGGTTTGAACATCATGGGTCCACTTATTTGTGGATTTTTTTGATAAACACAGTTATGTAAATGCATTTTCCTTATGATTTTCTTTTTTTAAGTGTTTATTTAATTTGGATAGAGTGCACAAGCTAGGGAGGGGCAGAGAGAGAGGGAGTCAGAGAATCCCAAGCAGACTCCATGCTGTCAGCACAGAGCCCAATGCTGGGCTTGATCTCATGCATCATGAGATCATGACCTGAGCTGAAATCAAGAGTTAGACGCTTGGCCACCTGAGCCACCAAGGCACCCCTTCCTTATGATTTTCTTGATAACATTTTATTTTCTCTAGCAGTGTACTTCATTGTAAGAACACAATGTATAATACATATATAACATATAAAAATGTGTTGATTGACTGTTTATGTTATCAGTAAGGTTTCCAGTCAGCAATAGGCTATTAGTAATTAAATTTTAGAGGACTCAAAAGTTACATGCAGGTTTTTGGCTACATAGGAAATTGGTGCCCTTAATTCCTACATTGTTTGAAGGCCAACTATATAGAATTAAACTGCCTGACAATAATAACAACACAAAAGTTACTTGGGTAAACGGAATTAAACTATACTAAGGTCCCTGGGTTATCTGGGAAGTGGTTAAATGGTTCAAAATACATTAGACTTAAATATGTTATGGATATTTGTTTTAGTCTTTAACCACTAACAGAAAAGCAAATGAATATATGTCTTAAAAGCTAATAAAGATGGGAGAATGGAAAAACGAAAAATATTTGATCTAAACGAAGACCAGAGATGAGAGGAACAAACATAAATTAGATCAGAAAAGAAAATACATAGCAGATTGGTAGGTATAAGTCCAAATATTTTGGAGATTACATTAAATGTTAATAGGTAAGATACTTCCAGTTAGAAGACTAGGTTAAAACCAACTGAAAAATCAATGATATGCTGTTTACAAGCAACATTCTTAAATATAAAGATACAGAAAGGCTGAAAGCAAAAGGATAGATTTGTATGCAAAGACTAACAAATAGAAAGGTGGTGTACGTATACTAGTACTAAAGTGTATTTTAGGGCAAAAAACATTTCAGATGAAGATGTTTTGTAATGATAAAATGGTCATCCCATCAGGGAGATATAAAAATTCTAACCTTTTTTATTTTTTTAATATTTATTTTTGAGAGAAAGAGTGTGCACAAGTGGGGGAGGGGCAGACAGAGACAGAGACAGAGAATCTAAAGCAGGTTCCAGGCTCTGAGCTGTCAGCATAGAGCCTGATGCAGGGCTTGAACCCATGAACTGTGAGGTCATGACGTGAGCTGAAGTTGGACACTTAACTGACTCAGGCACCCCCAAAAATTCTAACATTAGGGGAGACTTGATATTATTGCTTTAATACCTAGAGACAAAAATTTAATAAGGGTGCAAATGATAGGAAAACAAGATGAAAAAACTTGACCTAGTTGATGTGTAATGAATCTTGCAGTCTTTTCAAGAGCACATGGGGCATTTGAGAAAAATTGATTATATGTTGGGTTATAAAGCAAGTCCCTACAAATTTCAAGAGGATTGAAAATGTTGAGAGTACATTTTTTGACCCAAGTGATATTAAGCTCTAAATCAACATAAAGATAACTAGATAGTCTTCAAGTACTTGGAAATTAAGCAATACTCTTATAAATTACAATAAAAATGAAAAAATATTTTGAACTAAATGATAAAGTATGACTAGGTACAAAAGTGTGGGTACAGCAAAAGTTGTGAGTAGAGGACTAATTATAGCTATTTTAAATGCATACAGTTAGAAAGGATGTAAAGAAAGAAATGATCTAAACTTCTATCTCTAGAAGATGGGGAAAAGTAACCTCAGCAAATTTAATCCAAAGGCAGTAGAAGGAAGATAATAAAGAGAAATAAATGAAATCAAATCTACAAAGCCAAATTTTAGCGCTTTGGAAATACTAAAACCATGGATAAACTCTTAACAAGAGGGATTAATAAAAAGAACTTCTAAAAAACAAATTGTCACCATAAAATAATTCATGTATCATTGCAGATACTGTATACATTAAAAAGGCCTTTAGTTAAAGGCTATTAATGGATACCTTGATGCTAACAAATTTGACAATTTATTTAAACTAAGAAAAATAGAAGATCTGAAGAATCATATCAATTAAAATCGAGTTAGTAATTGAAAATCTTCCCACAAAGAAATTCTGCGTCTGATCTTTGCTTAATTAACTACTTCCCAAAATTTAAAAAAGAAACAACACCAAATTTCTATAAATTCTGCCAGTGAATGGTGAAAGAGTGAATACTTCATAACTTTTCCCCCCAAACTGACTTACGAAGAAACCTTAAAGTCAAACCTTTAAGAAACCTTAAAGTCAAACATGAAGGGATATTACAATAAAGGACAATTGTAGGTCAGTCTATATCATAGCATAGATATAAAAAAATCTTAAACTATTAGCACTTAAATCTGTGTTAATGGCAAAAAATGAAAAAAAACCCTTTGTGATAAAGTTGGTTTTATTCTATGAATATAAAGTTGGTTTGTCATTCAAAAATCAAGTGATGTGAACTTCCTCTGAAGATGGTGGAGTAGGAAGATCCTAAGCTCACCTTATCCCATGGATACAACTAGATAACATCCACATCAGTGTAAATAACTCAGAAAATGACCCAAAGACTGGCAGAACGTGCTCTCCACAGCTAAAGGTAGAGAAGAGGCCACATCGAAGAGGGTAGGAAGAGAGGAACTGTGGTGGGATCTAAATGGACCCATAAGACTGTGTGAGAGAGAGGGACTCCATGGGCACACAGAGGGGAAGGACCTATGCCAGGCACCCCAGGCACAGGGTACTCACATGGGGAAGACAAATCTTCATGGCATGTGGCTTTGAAAACCAGAGGAACCTAACAATCAATGGGGCTTAACACCAGTAAATTTAAAAACCAGTGGGTTGGCTCTGGGAGAAGTGGGAGAGTAGAGCCCCCACCCTTAAAGAGACAGAAGAACAAACAGTCCTACTGAGATACAGCATAGAAGCAGCAGTTTGAAAAATGCATGGGGTGTATGGGAAGGATATTTATTTACTAATCTCAGAACATGTGCTGGAGAGGAAGGGATCTTTGTCAGACTTCTCCAAGAGCAGAAGAGCTGGTGGGTGCCATTTCCCTCTCTGCCCCCCAGCCTAGATATACAGGCTGCTATGAGAACCAGCACTGCAGCAACACTCTCCACTTAGCTTGCTGACAGCACATTCTGCCCCCATGTTCTCCTGCAGAAATGCCCCCTCTAGTACATCCTAGGTCAGAGCCCATCCAAAGTGGTGCCTTGAGCCTGGCAGTGTGCAAGCAACACTGACAGGGACCGGCACCACTCCAAAGTGACTCCTGCCTAAAGGAGAGTAGAAGATAACCACATACATCAGTACAGCTGCAGCCCAGCAGTGGGCTGAGGTCAGACATCAGGTCTGACTGTAGTCCCTGCCAACCAACGAAAATTTTTCAGGGGACAATACAAGGAAAGCAGCCTGTAGTTTGGTGCTACTGCATGTTTGGCCAACTCCTGGTCTGAATCAACTTAAGGCCAAGGTGGCCCTAGACTGGCCCACTAACAATACATGGGCCAAACCCTGCTCACAACAGGCAGTGAGAGCCATTGCAGATGAATGGACTGAAGGCAAACACGGCTTAGCTACAACAGCATGGTGCGTGCAACATACATAGGAAACACCCCTGAAACATCAGGTTCTGGTGAACAGGGGACATTGCTCTGTAGGCCATTACAGGACCTCTTCTTCATAAAGTCATCAATTTCAAGAGTGGGAGATGTAGCAGACTTTCTTAACACATAGGAACAGATGCAGAGAGACAAAATGAGGAGACAGAAGAATATGTCCCAAATGAAAGGACAGCAAGGGAGCTAAACAAAACAGAGATAAGTAATATGTCTGATAGGGAATTTAAAGTAATGGTCATAATGATACTGGATTTGAGATAAGAGTAGAGGAACTCAATATGACCCTCAACAAAGAGATAGAGAACATGAAAAAGAACCAATCAGAGATTAAGGACCCAATAACTAAAATTAAAAATAGATGGAATAGACCAGAAGAAGCAGAAGAACAGATCAGCAGAGGTCAGAGTAATGGAAAGCAGTCAAACTGAACAGGGGAGAGAAAAATACTATAATAAAAAATGAAAATAGACTATGGGAACTAAGCAATACTATCAAGTGCAATAACATTTCCACAATAGGGACCCTAGAAAGAAAAGAGAGAGAAAAGGGGCAGAAAATTTATTTGAAGAAATAACAGATGAAAACTTCCCTAATATGAAGAAGGAAACAAATCCAGATCCACAGAGAGCCCCAACAAAATCAACTCAAGGAGGTCCACATGAAGACACATAATAACTAAAATGGCCAAAAATATTGTTAATAGAGATAATTTTAAAAGCAGCAAGAGAAAAGAAAATAAATACATACAAGGGAAATCACTTAAGGCTAATAGCTGATTTTTCAGCAGAAACTTTGCAGGCCAGAAGAGAGTGGCATGATATATTGAAAATCCTGAAAAAACAAAAACCTGCAACCAAGAATACTCTATACAGCAAGGCTGTGATTCAGAATAGAAAGAGAGATAAAGAGTTTTCCGGACAAACAGAAATTAAAGGAATTCATCACTGCTAAACTAGCCCTATAAGAAATGTTAAAGGACAGAAATGTTTCCTTTCCTTTGTCTGGAAAGAAAGACCATAAATAGTAGGAATAAGAAAAATAGGAAAAGCAATAAAAATAAGTATATCTGTAAAAATCAGTCAAGGAACTGACAAAGTTAAAGGTATAAAATGTGACACCATATACCTAAAACATGGTGGGAAGGAGTGAGGAATAAAGTATGGGGTCAAACTTAAGTGACCACCAATTTAAAGATTGCTAAATGCATAAGATATTAAATATAAACCTAATGGTAACTACAAATCACAAACTGGTAGTAGATACCCAAAAAATAAAAGAGAAAGGAATCCAAGTATATCACTAAAGAAGGCCAGCAAATTGTGAGAAAAGAGAGCAAGGGACGAAAGGAACAGAGAACTACAAAACAACCATAAACAAGTAACAAAATGACAGTAAGTACCTACCTATCAGTATTTACTTAGAATGCAAATGGACTAAATGTTCCAATCAAAAGACATAGAGAGATGGAATGGATAAAAAAACAAGGCCCATTATATGTTTGCTACAACAGACTCATTTCAGACCTAGAAACACCTGCAGATTGAAAGTGAAAGGTAGAAAAGCATTTATCATGCAAATGGAAATGAAGAGCCAGGGTAGCAATAGTTATATTGGACAAAATAGACTTTAAAACAAAGACTGTTAACAAGAGACAAAGAAGTACACTATATAATCATAAAGGGAACAGTCCAACAAGAGGGTATGATAATTATAGGGGTGCCTGGGTGGCTCAGTGGTTAAGCATCTGACTTTGGCTCAGGTCATGATCTCATGGTTTGTGAGTTCAAGCTCTGCGTTGGGCTCTTTGCTGACAGCTCAGAACATGCAGCCTGTTTCAGATTCTATGTCTTCCTCTCTCTCTGCCCCTCCCCCACTTGTGCTCTGTCTTTCTCTGTCAAAAATAAACATTAAAAAAATTAAAAACGAAGATATAACAATTGTATATATTTCTGCGCCTTTCTACATAAAGTAGTTGATAACAACCATAAATGAAGTAACTGATAGTAATACAATAATAGGGGACTTTAACAACCCATTATATTAAGGGATAGATCATACAAACAGAAAATCAACAAGGAAACAGTGACTTTGAATGACACACCAGACCAGATGGATCTAAAAGATACATTCAGAACATTCTATCCTAAAACAGAAGAACACATATTCTTTTTTTTTTTTTACACATATTCTTTTCAAGTGCACATGGAGAATTCTGCAGAATAGGTTACATATTAGACCATAAAAAAAGTCTCAACAGATTCAGAAAGATTGAAGTCATACCATGCATCTTTTCTGACTACAATGCTATGAAACTAGGAATCAACAACAACAAAAAATCTGGAAAGAATACAAATACATGGAGGTCAAATAACATGCCATTAAATGATGAATGAGTCAACCAAGAAATGAAAGAGGAAATCAGAAAAACTCATGGATATAAATGAAAATGAAAACACAACAGTCCAAAATCCTTGGGATGCAGCAAAAGCTTTCTAAGAGGGAGGTTTTGAGCAGTACAGGCCTACCTCAAGAAACAAGAAACATCTCAAATAAACAACGTAACCTTATACCTAGGAGAGCTAGAAAAGAACAAACAAAACCCAAAACTAGTAGAAGGAAAGAAGTAAAGATTAGAGCAGATAAAATGAAATAGAAACTAAGAAGACAGCAGAACAGATGAATGCAACTGGGACCTGGTTCTTTGAAAAGATCTAAAAATTGATAAACTGTTAGCAAGACTCCAGAAGAAAGGACTCAAACAAAATCAGAAGTGAATAACCACTGACACCATAGAAATACAAAGGATTATAAGAAAATATTATGAAAAATTATATGCCAACAATTTGGGCAATCTAGAAGAAATGGATAAATATATAACCTCCCCAAACTGAGTCAGGAAGAAATGGAAAATTTGAACAGACCAGTTAGCAACAATGAAATTGAGTCAGTAATTAAGAAAAAAAACAACAACAAAAAACAAACAAAACCCTCCCAACAAACAAGTCCAGGACCAGACAGCTTCATGGGTGAAATCTAACATCTAAAAAATAATTAATACCTATTCTTCTCAAACTGTTCTAAACAAGAAAAAGGAAAGCTTTCAAACTCATTCTATTAGGCCAGCAATACCCTGAATCAAAACCAGATAAAGACAGTACAGGAAAAGAGAACTACAGGTCAATATCTCTGATAAATATAGATGCAAAATCTCAACAAAATATTAACAAAGCAAATTCAGCAGTATATTAAAAAAATCATTTGCCATGATTAAGTGGGATTTATTCCTGGGATGCAGGAGTGGTTCAATTTTTGTAAATCAATTAATGTGATACATCACATCAAGAAAAAGTATAAAAAGTATGTGACCATTGCAACAGATGCAGAAAAAGAGTTTACTGAAGTTATACCATCCATTCATGATAAAGACCCACAACAAAGTAGGCTTAGAAGGAACATACCTCAACATAATCAAGGCCATATATGAAAAATCTATAGCTAACTTCATAGTCAATGGGGAAAAACAGAGCTTTCCCCCTAAGGTCAGGAAGAAGACAAAAATGTCTACTCTCACCACTTTTATTCAACATAGTATTGGAAGTTTCAACCACAGCAGTCAGACAGATATGGAAATAAAAGGTATGGAAATTGCTAAGGAAGAGATAAAACTTTCACCATTTGCAGATGACATGATACCATATATAAAAAAACTAAAGAGTCCACCAAAAAGATACTGCTAAATAAATTCAGTAGGATTGCAGAATACAAAATCAATCTATGGAAATCCACTGCATTTCTATACACTAAGTAGCAGAAAGAGAAATTAAGAAAATATTCCCATTTAGAATTCTACCAAAAATGATAAAATATCTTGGAATAAACTTAACCAGAGAAGTGAAAGTCCTGTACTCTATAAACTGTAAAACAATGATGAAAGAAATTGAAGATGACACAAACAAATGGAAAGATATTCCATTTTCACGGATTACAAGAACAAGTTTCGTTAAAATGTCCGTACTACCCAAAGCAATCTACTGGATTTAATGCAATCCCTATTAAAATGCCAGCAGCATTTTTCATAGAACTAGGACAAATAATCTTTTTTAAAAATTTATTTATATTTTGAGAGAGAGAGAGAGAGAGAGAGTGAGTTGGGGAGGGACAGAGCAAGAGAGTGAGAGAATCCTAAGCAGGCTCCACACTGTCAGCACAGAGCCCAATGCAGGGCTCGAACTCATGAACCATGAGATCATGACCTGAGAGCCAAAATCAAGAGTTGGATGCTTAACCAACTGAACCACCCAGCCACCCCACGACCAAGTTAGAAAAAGAGAATGATGCAAGAGAAGGAAAAGAGAAGAGATTTATAAAAAAAGATCTGAGTCTCAGAGATAATACCTGGCATTTTTATCTTCTGTGAATTACTTCAAATAGTCTTCAGGATAAGCTGTTCTTTTACAGTCATGTAAACTGTAGTTAGTAGGATTATGATGTCAGATACACTATTTTTTTTAAATGTTTATTTATATTTGAGAGAGGGAGAAAGAGCATGAGTGAGGGAGGGGCAGAGAGAGAGAAAGAGACTCTGAAGCAGGCTCCAGGTTCTGAGCTGACACAGGGCACAAACTCCTGGACCATGAGATCATGACCTTAAGCTGAAGTAGGAAGCTTAACTGACTGAGCCACCCAGGTGCCCACAGATACACTAATTAAAGTAAGAAAGAGCTTGAACACTAATCATGGGTCAGTCTGTGTGTGCTTCTGCCTTTGGCTATGATATTATTCAGTTAAACTTCCCTGAAGTTGGGGCGCCTGGGTGGCTCAGTCGGTTAAGCGTCCGACTTCGGCTCAGGTCATGATCTCGCGGTCCGTGAGTTCGAGCCCCGCGTCGGGCTCTGTGCTGACCGCTCAGAGCCTGGAGCCTGTTTCAGATTCTGTGTCTCCCTCTCTCTCTGACCCTCCCCCGTTCATGCTCTCTCTCTCTCTCAAAAATAAATAAACGTTAAAAAAAATTAAAAAAAAAAAACTTCCCTGAAGTTTACATAAACATTGAAGCATTGTTAAGCCTCAGAAATTACTGGCAGCTCTAATTCATATCTAATCAGACTTTCTATTGGTGCTTGGTAAATGTTTAGCACACAAAGTCTATTCCCTTTCTCCTTTGTCCAAATCCCAACTTTATGTGAAGAACTTTTTAATAGGAAGGGGAACAGTAGCCTGTTGCCACTGTCTTCATTCTCTACCCCATTATATTTTGAGGGGATTCGTAGTGGTAGAGGATTGAAAAGTACATCTCACTTGATATATATTGTCAGTGTTAACCAGAATTCCCTTTCCCTCCAACTCCTATAACTGTGTTCATGAAACTTCAGGGAAATAAAAAGTAGTTCCTCTTAAGTAACTGGTTAAATATGTTTAAAGATGTTTGAATGTATTTGGAAACAGAAAATTATCTTCCATTTAGTATGATCCAGAGCTGTCATCTCGACAATTTGGGGTTGAATTGTCCCGTTTGACCAGTGAAGAACGAACTGTTCCTTTAGTGGTGGAAAAGCTCATAAACTACATTGAAATGCATGGACTGTACACAGAAGGTATTTACCGAAAGTCTGGTTCAACTAATAAAATCAAGGAGCTCCGACAGGGTCTAGATACAGGTAAGATAGTGCTCTCCAAATCAAGACCACATGCTTTTATTTAAATAGGTCATTTTACACTCTTAAAGTTTTCATTACATGTTGCCTTTTTTTCTCGTAGCCAAAAGAATGCAATCTTTTCTGTGGTGCTTATTCATTTTGTGGCTTTCTAAAGAACCTTTGTTTTTATGTGGTCAGCTCAGCAAACACATATTGAGTGTTTCATTTCTACAAGGCATTATTAGGTACTTCAGACAGATCTCATTTAATCTTAACAATTTGGTATGGTCATGATATCTGTAATTTACAAAGAAGAAAATAATTTAAAGAAAATTACATAATGATGTGTTGATGATGATGTAGAGCAGTGTGCCAATGTTTTTATTCTAATCTTCACAACAGTCCTGTGATTTAGGGATTATTATCCTACTTAAAGAAACTGAGGCTTACAGAGGATCTTGCCCAAAGACTCACCACCAATACGTGATCAAGCTGGGATTTAACCCCAGATGTTCTGAATTCATAATCTAAACTATCGCCTATTAGTCTGTTATTTTGACTCCCAAGTGTGCTGTTTCTGATGCATGTTCTCACCTTCCTATATTGATGACATAATTATTTAGTGGATTAAACATGTACCTGTGTAGAACTGTAGCTTCAGCCCCGGAATATATCAGGAGTTTGACTTTGGTTTCATTGTCAACTTCTACTTTTTATCACTATTGGGAAGGAATAGATCATTTTGAATCAAACATAGGTACAAAGCTTGTCTCTGTGTCTCCAGGAACCTATCTACATGCTTTTTCTTTCTAGTTGTTTTGTTTTGTTGTTGTTGTTGTTTTAATGAGCAAATCAGGGAGAAATTAGTATGGAAATAACAGAAAATGTTTGGTAAAACTCAAGCAGGAACTTCTGCCTACCAGAGACTCCATCTACTCCAGTTTAAAGGCAGTTTCCAACTTGTGTCTTGCACCTTGGGTCAGCACAAATGAAAAATCATTCATCCTATATCCTCCCAATCATTTCCTTTGTATAACCTTTGGGAGTTTATAAGTGAAACAGAGTAAAGATATGTCCTTTACATTTCCTAAGTTCAGTTATTGCTGTCCTTTCATCTTTAAAAATGACTTAACATTAGCCTTATTTTTAGAAAATGTCTTCTGGGCCTTTTCCCCATGTGTCATCCAAAGCATTGCTAAGGAAAGTGTGGCTCACAGACCAATCTACAAGATAAGTACAAAAACTGAGTGTAAGCATTTAGAAATACTTATAACAGTATTTAACAGAGCTTTGACATGAAAGCATATGATCTTTTATTTTACTTATTTAGCAGTCTACAACAGATTTGGAAAACAAACAAAAAGCTGTTCCTTTACCACTGTTAGAAGTGCTTTTCTAGAGCAAACAATTAGATTGTAGAAGGTATTAGTTCAATTAAGAACATGAAGGCTTCCTTGGTGATGATAGTTTCTAAAGTGAATTATTTTAATTTCTTTGCATGTTTTGGCTTTGTTATCTAACTCTTGTCTATAAACAGATGCTGAGAATGTAAACCTGGATGACTATAACATACATGTCATTGCAAGTGTATTCAAACAATGGCTTCGTGATTTGCCCAATCCACTCATGACCTTTGAGCTCTATGAGGAATTTCTTCGAGCTATGGGTAAGCACAGGCTTCCTGGATTCCACGGAAGGGCTATACTTGGGAAAGGAATGCTATCTTCATTATAGATTTATTTAGTCATCCTCTAGTGGTTTAGTCCATATAGGTCCAAAACTAAGCTTTTGACAGTCAATACAGAACTGCCACTGTATTCTCACCTATTCATTTGTTGATTTTTGAGAGCTTCATTAAAATGTCAGGATCCCAAAAGTTTTCTGAGTAAGTCAGCTAGTTGCTTCTCACAAAGAGATTGACAGACTAAGATTACAAATTATAAACACATTAGAAAACTAAATAGATTTAAGGGCCAGCTTATATTCATTTAAATTGTGAATCTAGGCAAGATCTCTGCTATCTATTTTATGCCAGGCCTACTAGATGATGGAGTTTAGTTTTTCAGCACTACAGGTATGTAGGGTGTTGCTGAAGGCCTGCCTAGACGTGTTTAGGCCCTGAGGCATTACTCCTCAAATTCCTATAAGACCAATTTATAAATTACATGGCAATTAATTAATTTTAATGGGGGAATCCACCTGCCACAAAATGCCTAATAAACTAGGCCGTCTCTTTCCCCTTGCTGTAATAAGGATGACTGGGATATAGATTAAAACCAGGAGACTGCTTAGTGAATATAGAATTCAAGCAAAGGAAGATTAGTAGTAACTGTGAGTTGCTCGTTTTCTGTCATACAGGTACAACTGTCTCTCCTAAAACTTTAAAATTTAGAGCCAGGCTGCCCTGCTTCTATCTGTTCAGGAGGAAGATACAGCATATAAGAGGGCGTATTCAATTTTATTTGCTGTCCTTAATCTTTCTAGGCCTTCAGGAGAGGAAAGAAACAATCCGTGGTGTATACTCTGTGATTGACCAGCTCTCTCGAACTCATCTCAATACACTGGAACGCCTCATCTTTCATCTAGTCAGGTAATTTCAAGGAGCAAGGAAAGATATGATAGTTTGGGGTTTTTTTTTTTTTTTTTTTGATTCTTTTAAATGAGGGAAGAACTCCTTCATTTGGAAAACTGACAGATCTTTTTTTTCCTATTTATAAAGTCAGCGACTCAAACAGGGGCTTACAGTTCCTTGGAGCAGAAAGCCTCAGCTGAGTTGGACTGCATGACAGGTGCTTCTCTGCCCTGTTTGAGCCATGTAACAACTTCAGCCTCATGGTGGCACTATGTAGCCTAGCCTGTTATCTCATTCCTGAACTAGGAAGCAGACATAACCTAATTCAAAGGAGGTGGGTTCAAATGGTGCTTGAGAATTGACTGACCAGAGACTTCAGGAGTGGTCTCTCTTCTCTGAGTATAAGTATCTGCAGTAGTTGGGTAGAAAGTTATGTTTATTTTTATTAGATAAATATCTGGTAAATACTAGATAAATGTTAGATGAATATCTAATATGACTATCTGAAAATGCCTTAAAGTCTCTGCTGTGCATTCTTCAGACACGTTTATCAGGTGTATGGCAGTGGGTCAGAAATTTCCCTTGATAAGCTATCTGCTAGCCTATATTGCTTCAAGTAAGGGACAGAGTGAAAGTGCATTAAAAAAAAAAAAAGTATATTTTCCAGAGGCAAAGGAATAGCTTTGGGAAAAGTCTACAAGTATCTTCTTTCAACTGATATGTATATCCTTCCAGTACTATGTGCTTGATATCATACGTCATCTTTTTCTCATATCCTCTGCCTGTGTCCTTACTATTTACTCTTTTTTTCTGAACTTCACTTGGTTTTTTTATTCCTTAGGATTGCTCTACAGGAAGAAACTAATCGAATGTCTGCTAATGCTTTAGCCATTGTGTTCGCACCCTGCATTCTCCGCTGCCCTGATACCATTGACCCACTACAAAGTGTGCAGGACATCAGTAAGACTACCACGTAAGGCCTGTTGTTAACACCTCCACAAGACCCCAGAAACTTCTGCGTCAGTGTAGCCACTTTATCCAGATATCGAACATAGTGAATGATTTCTTAAGTTCAGATGTTTTTAAGAAGGTTGTTAGACACCATTGGGTTTTCTTACGCTGAAGATGAACATTTTTTTTAGATTCTATTCAACTGAACACGATTTGTTTTGAAGGATCTTTTTAAATTTAGCTTTTCTTTAGCAATGCTTGTAATCTCTAAAAATATTTTAGAATTTCATTTTACCAAATTATGTATACTTTGTATCTTCCCATAATTAGTCTAACTGGCTCCGAATCCCTTTGGCCTTAGTACTTCAGTATTTCTGCATTTTACTTTAACCTTTTTCGGTGGGCCTCTGGTTTCCTTCTAGATTGATGGTTCTTAACCTTGACTGCAAAAAGAGCTTTAAAAAAAATCCTGGTGTTTTTGTCCCATCCTAGAGAGTCTAATTTAATTGGTCTGGGGTATGGCCTGGGCTTTGCAACATATAGTCACTCCTCGGGTGGGTACTGAAGTACAGCCAACGTTGTGGACCACCATTATATAAACCTTGTCATAGAGCTCATAAAGTAAGGAATGTTGATTTTTCTTTCATTCTCCAACCATCTGCCACATTTAGCTGGAAAGCAGTCTGTGGATACTACACTTTATTTGACTTACTTCAGCTCCTAACAGTTTTCTCTTTTTCCTCCTGTTTCAGCTGTGTGGAGCTGATTGTTGTGGAACAAATGAATAAATACAAGGCTCGTCTCAAAGACATCAGTAGCCTGGAATTTGCTGAGAATAAGGCAAAGACCAGGCTGTCTCTGATTCGTAGATCAATGGTAAGATACAAGATGTGGAATCACAGGGGAAAATGGGAGCATTCCTGGGGCTTTAAGTGTGCATTTATAGTGTAAAGAGAGATTATTCTCCAAATCTTTTTCACATGGAATGGGTAAAAAGAAACCACTTTAACTCAGGGTAATATAGATGCCTCATGTTTGATATTTTAGCCCTCTTTAGTAATATGTACAGAATATATATAGTTAAATGTGTAGAAGTTTTTAAGTCAAGTATTTGGGTAAAATGCTGGTGGTTTAATAATCTGTCCTGTTTTCTTTTCCTGTCCTTTCTGTGAAAATTTAACCTATCCTAATTTTTTTCTCTACTTCGTTCCACCATCTGTTCCCACCCTCAACCATGTCACCTTTGATGTTCCTGTTAATACTTGTGTGATGTAGAGAACTTAATCATTTGCAAGAATGTGATTCATAAGGAAATGGAATTCCATCTATGAGTCTACTATTCTCAAATAAAGATTTCTTTAAGGATTTATTATTAGGTTTTGAGAAAAGCCTGGCAAAAATTTAATTTGTTTTCTCCATTTGCCTACTTTTCTGTTTAATATCTTCCTTTGTAACCAGTGACCTATAGATAGACAACTTCAGTTCTCACTGACCAGTAATCAGTAGGATCTGGGTAACTGGGATACTACTGCTGCATTAAAGTCCTATCATTTGCTACCATTCCCCTCAGCTGTAAAACAGAATTGTAGCAATGAAGACCCAGTCAGATTCCCAGTAAATCTCTAAAGGGAAGCAGGCTTCCCTGTCATCATGCCCGTGCTTTTCCAGGAGCCCAGCAATACTTCATCTATAGCTTCATGATTTATACTTAGATTAACATTAAAATAACTCTGTTTCTTTCTTTAGTGCTTAAACTGCCTGGCCCTGGCACAGAATAAGTCCTAACAAATATGTCTGTTGATTTAAATTAGTGAAGGGTCTTCTCTAAAAATAAGTACAAACATAGACCGTTTCCAGGCAGTCAAGTTACTAAAGAAAGTTAATTGTAGGACACTATCTAAATCTTTTCCCTAGAAAATGAAAACAGAAACACTATTAAAAAGTGAAACCCTTTCTGGTAGTCTGAATTTTCAGGAGCTCAGTTCTAGGATGCCCAATTTAGCA
This sequence comes from Acinonyx jubatus, assembly GCF_027475565.1. Taxonomy (NCBI): domain Eukaryota; kingdom Metazoa; phylum Chordata; class Mammalia; order Carnivora; family Felidae; genus Acinonyx; species Acinonyx jubatus. The sequence continues at coordinate 33,299,273 of NC_069386.1, forward strand.
GTTCCCATCTAAGAAGGATGGGGAGAGACCTTTTACTCTAAAACTGCTTTTCAAAGCAGCTAGACAAGCTGTGCTTTTTTTCCCCTGATGCTGCAGAAGACAGATATATTCAGTCCATTGAAAGATTAAACCTTCTCTTTTAATGGGGCAATGACATGTACATTCTAACCTTCTGCTTTCCTTTTCATGTCCTTCCTAATCCAGAAACCTGTACTAATTGCAGTTAGATTTATGAGCATTACCCGCAATTCAGTCTCGGTATGTATTAATATTACAATGTGTCATAGCCACTTTACATTATTGTCTACCATCCATCCAGAGTTGTTCTGCTCTGTCTATCATCCATGCCTGTCCACCTTCCATGTACAGCCCCAGTTCAGGTCCCACTTCCTGACCAGCCTTCACTTGTTTTTCTCTTACTCTTTTTCTTTAGAACCTTCCCTTTTCTTCCTTTGTATCATGCAGCTGAACAGTGTCCATTTATAATATACTGGTTTTGCTCTTTGTCAGATAAGCCTCTTTGTAGATTTCTTCTTTGGTTGGATCATTAAAAGGTAACATTGAAAGCGGCTTTGAGGTATCAAATTAATTTCTGAAGAACTTTGTTCTCATTGGTCCCCTTCACTTCATTACTTGAAATACCTATTACTACTACTAGCATCCTCCATCATTAGTAATGCTTATTTGTCCATTCATATCTGTGACTTTAATGGTGACTTCCCAGATATAGAATAATAGCTCTCATCTGCTTAGCATTTTTCAGACAGAGCAGCAAGCAAATGGTAGTGAAAAAATTGACAGACTGGTTTTAGACTTCATAGTATAAATATCATAGTATAATAGAGCTCATACCAGGATTTCATTTATTATACAAAAAAAGGAAAGGAGAGATGGAAAGCTAAAAACACCAGTATATGTGGAAACTAACTTTAGAGGCTATCCATCTGTGGTTAACTAGTTCATTGAGGATCTCAATTTGCTGGGATGTAAACACCGATCAGTTTTGCTTTTTACCTAGTAACTGCCTGCCAACTCTACCATGTCTGACTCCCCTTTCTGATTGGATGTCAACTGCCTTCACAGTGTCTTGTCACTATTCTGCAATTTTTAAACACTCTTGTCTCATGGCAGTATTTAAGAATCAGTTTTCTCCATATTATAACTTGAGTCACAGACTTGATTCAGTTACTCCTTTCATTTTCTCTCAGGCAAACTAGACCTTAATCTGGGGCTGAAAACTTTTGGGGTGGGTAAGTAGGTTCCTTTTATTACACATGTCGGCCGTCCCTTTTTCTTGTGGTTTTTCTTCCTCTAGTGGTGAAACTGGGAGGAGTGATACCGGGGGCAAAATCCTACATGATATCCCACTGTTGAGGTGGCAGTCCTCTTTCTTGGTGGTTCAGCACTGCTGTTCTAGCTCATTGTCAATAGCCTAAATGTAGGTGAGTGGGAACTTCCATTTATCCTGCTAACAGATCAGTCCTATCCCATGTTTACAGGCATTGGCAATCCCTTGGAAGATTTGGTTACATCTTTGGACTAAACCTACTAATGGCATTCACACCATGGGACTCTGTATGTCTTTTTTTGCCTCAGGACATTACAATCAAATCTACCTCCCAGTACCAGTTCTAGGGCCTACAGGCACATTAGGGGAAAGGTTACATTTTTCATACCTCTTGGAACCAGGTTCCAGGAACCAGGTCATTGTCTTTCCTGTCTTACTATCTCTCACTTCCCCCACCATACTCTCTCCTTATTTCTCTTTTCCCTTATGTATATAACAGAGGGGTAAATCAGTAAGTCTTTTGCCTATACAAATAACCAAATAGGGAATGAAATACCAGTCTGACTTTCTTTTAGATGACGATGATTCTTTCCCTCTGGATTTAAATATGACAACTTCTTTTTTCTCCAAAGAGGAAAGGAATGTCCTATTTTCAGAAACTCTGTGTTCCCCTTAAAGTCTAGTAATCCTCTTTTCTTTTCAGCCTTTTTAGATTTACATTGAGGGAAGGTGTTAGGATATTGATGGTAGGAGCTGTCTCAATAAATTGGTATCTCTCAGTTAAACCCTTAGAGAAGAGTCTGGTACCAACTATGGTTGGCTTCTTAAGCTAGTAGATGGAATACTTCATTATCCTCAGCTTTGGGCCTTAGCCACAATTTTGAAACAGGAAGAAAAATGCAATGTACTATTGCATTTGCATTTAGCTGTAGTAAAGCCTGTATATAGGCCCAGTTCTTAAGAGTATGACTGTGTCGAGGGCATATTTGGTATTTAGTAAGTATCCATGGAATTGAATCTAAGAATTAAATCTAGGGGAGATAGCAGTGAGTTTTTAGGATAACCACTACAAATAGACTAATCAAACTCAATAGTGTTCATTATTCATAGATGAAAAAAATTACTATTCCATAATTAAATATAGTAGTGACTTTTCTGAAATGAAGAGTGAAATATATTTATGAAACGTATGTTGTATTATTGCCAATGTGAACAGTCATTTTGAGTTGGGTGTTGAAAGATGAATAATAATTTAACAAATGGAGAAAATGAGGGGAAAAGAGAATTCGAGAAGGAAAGAAGCATGAAGCAACAATCTGTGAATAATAACTACCTTGTATAGCTAGAGCTGGGGCAGGTGGTGTGGAAGTGGCAGAATAATTTGGAAAGTAGATTGGAACCAGATGTGCAACATTAAGAATTTTTAATTTCTGGGGTGCCTGGGTGGCTCAGTTGGCTAAGCGTCCAACCTCGGCTCAGGTCATGATCTCACGGTTTGTGGGTTTGAGGCCCGCATCAGGCTCTGTGCCAACAGCTCAGAGCCTGGAGCCTACTTTGGATTCTGTCTGCCTCTCTCTTTGTCACTCCCCTGCTCGTGCTCTGTCTCTCTCTCTCTCTCAAAAATAAATAAACATTAAAAAACAATTTTTTTAAAATTTCTTGGGCGCCTGGGTGGCTCAGTTGGTTAAGCATCTGACTCTTGATTTTGGTTCAGGTCATGACCTCATGGTTCATGAGTTCAAACCCTACACTGGGCTCTGTGCTGACAGTGCAGAGCCTGCTCAGGATTCTCACTCCCTCTCTCTGCCCCTCCCACACTCTCTCCCTCTCTCAAAATAAATAAATAAACTTAAAAAAAAATGAATTTTGAATTTCCTGCTTTGAAGCATTTGGGAGCTATGGAAAGGTTTTTAAATGAGGGAGTGTCACCATCAGTGTGTCTTTTAGAAGATAACTGGTAGCATTCTAAAGAAGAATAGATTAGAGATAGGCAAGACTAGCAGTCATGTATCAGAAAGCTCTTGACTCATAAATCACTGAAATAGGTTGAATGCCGATCATTTCATTTGGAAATGATGTGGAAAATCTCTTTCTGCTACCATGCAGAAAGAAGGTCATTAGGTTTATGGAGCATAATCTTTGGCTAGGACACTCCCAGACTAGGATTTCAGAATATGATATGCTTCTAGTCTCATCCAACTATTCCTTTGCTATAAGAAGTGGTTTATTTACTTATTTATGGCATAATTCCAAACATAAATATTGATTTAGCACTATTTATGTTAATATAATATGAAGAATACAATTTGAAATAAATTTTACTAATCTGTAAAACTTTCACAAATCATCATCTTGAAAGATGTTACACACAAAAGTTTCCATAACCAAACAAAGTTGGGGATATAATGGATAACACTTCCAAAACTTTGACCATGGAATTCTTTTCTTCATAACGTATCTAGCTGAACAAGCATTCTAAGAAGGGCATTTTAAAAAAATGAACATTCTAATTTTTAAAATAGTATCAGTTGCTACTTTATTTAGTTTGAAATTTATAAATTGCTCTAAGTCTTTTCAAAGATTTTACTGCTGTACTCATAGTGGCAGACCTTGTGAATTTTGCCTGTTGTAGGCTTATTAAAGAACTTACCTGCATGTCTCTTTTAGAAGTTAACATACCTTTGATTCTGTATTAACCCGTATAGGTAGATCTGCAGCGTTAAGTTTTGCAGTTGACTACACCAAAAGAAGCTAGAAATGTCCTTCCAAAAGTTAAGTATTAATAATTGGAAAGCCAAAAATCAATTGAAAATTGGCAGCTCTGAATGGTTCCAAAGGAAAGAAATATTCCAAGTGTGGACTTGCTTTCCTTCCAGCGAAGGGTTTTGTCATTTCCTTATGTTAATAATGTATAGTATCTAAGTCTGCTGTTCACATTCAGGTGACTTGACATAATAAGAATCGGATTCAGAGAGTGAAGATTTTCTCAGAATATAGAAGCATTCTTATTGTTTCTGGTACTGACCAGCAGGTATTTTTATATTGTTATCTTTTTTTTTAAAGATATAATTGACATGTAATGTCATGTTAATTTTAGGTATATAATATAACAATTTGCTAAAAGTATATATTGCAGACTTTTGTATGATGATTTGCTATATGTATATATTACAGAATTTACCACAACAAATTTAGGTTACATCACCACACAGTTATAATTTTTTTTCTTGTGGTGAGAACTTGTAGTGTTGTCTTTGATAACACCACACCCAGAAGGACCCTATTCTTTCTATTTCTCCCTAAGCCCTTTCCAGAGATCGTCATGGTATGCATGAGGTATTACTTAGATCTCTGGAAAGGGGTTGGGGGAAATAGAAAGAGTAGGCTTAGATCTGCATGCAGTAAATGTGCAAGGCCAGTGACAAGGAGGATACACAGGACCTTCTTGGGAGAGTAGGCAAAAGGAGAACAGCATTTGTGTTCTTTGTGTATTTGTGAGAAAAGCACCTCTTTCAAAGCTTTGGAATCTTCTCTCAGATGGGGACAAATGAAAATTATGTAGGGAATTATTGTACATAGAATTGCATGGAAATGGAAGAACTACAGTAATATCTGGGAAGGGAACTTAACCCTTTTCAGGAAGCCTAACAATTAGGTTTGAAGAATAAAAGGCAGAAGATAGGAAGTAAGAAAACATTAAGGATTATTGTGGTTTGGAATGATGGGGTTATATGTGAGAAAAGAGAGGTGAGAAGTTTACAAAACAGTAGAGTGATCCTGGGGGTTGTGGTTAAAGAATAAAAAGTACAGAATGCTAGACAAAAATGAATGCTGTTGGCTCCCTGTGTAATTTTTGCTGCTAGAAGGTTTTATATTCTAAAACTCAACTGTTAAATAGTCTCAGTTCACTCTTGTATCTCCTTTTTTTTTTTTTAATTTTTAAAAAATGTTTATTTTTGAGACAATGCGAGAGACAGAGTGCAAGCAGCAGAGGGGCAGACAGAGAGAGACACAGAATCTGAAGCAGACTCCAGGCTCTGAGCTGTCAGACCAGACCCCGATGTGGGGCTCAAACTCATGAACCGTGAGATCATGACCTGAGCTGAAGTCAGACACTTAACTGACTGAGCCACTCAGGCACCCCGCTCCTTTTTTTTTAAATGAGATTTGAAGTTTCATTCTAGTTTTGTGTGTGCGTAGTAATGTACTTAGTGCTTTTAAAGAAACTATTTTCTTTTTTCTCACAGAACTTGGAGCTGAAAGATAAACTATTTTGTGTTTACCACTTTCAAATCACTGAAAGGTTTTTTGTGTTTTTTTTGGTTTTTTTTTTTGTTTTTTTTAGAGAAAGAGAATGTATGCCAGTGGGGGAAGCAGGGCAGAGGGGGAGAGAGAGAATCTTAAGCAGGCTTCAAGCTCACCACAGAGCCCAACCTTGATCCTACAACCCTGGGATTTGATCTTAGTAGAAATCAAGAGTCGGATGGCAAGTGAGCCACAGAGGCACCCCTGGAATTCTTTTATAGTATGTAATGTCTTTTAAAATTAGCCTTTTGATATATTTAAGATCATATATTTTTATATAAAAGAGATTCACATACTTTTTTCATGTTCATTGTGGAAAATTTTAAACAGCGTAGCATGTAAAAGCAGGAAGCAAATCATAGATATCTATTAATATTTTAGAATATTTGTATTTCAGAGTGCCTGGGTGGCTCACTTGGTTAAGTGTCCAACTTTGGCTCAAGTCTTGATCTCACGGTTTGTGGGTTTGCAAACCCATTTGCATGAACAGCTCAGAGCCTGGAGCCTGCTTTGGATTCTGTTTCTCCCTCTCTCTCTGCCCCTCCCCCGCTCATGCTCTGTGTGTCTGTCTCTCTCTCTCTCTCTCAAAAATAAATAAACATTAAAAAAAAGAGAATCCTTTAGAATATTTGTATTTCCCTCGAACTTTTTCCTTATGTATATTTGATGAAGTTATGATAATACTAGGTATCATAGTTTTATATTTCTTTCATTAGGAAGACTTTCGTAGAGGTAAAATGTAATCTCAATTCAGTATTCTTAATCTATTTAGTAAACTTTTACAATTTTACTAAATAAAAATGAGACTACTTTCAATTCGTTTCTTTAAGGATACTTCTCTTTGTAGGCTGCATCTTAGACACATCTTTTTCCCTTCCCATTCTCTTCTGCAGATGATACCTATCCTCCTAATCCCACTCATTCATTCTATTTCATTTATTCTTATGTTTTCAACAAAAATAGAACAGTTCTGCCATGTTTCAGGCACTGTGCTGGAGGTATAGAAATGACAGTATCTCTGCCTTAGATAAAATAACAATCTAGCAAACAAATACATAATTGCAGTTCAGTTTACTGAATCTCGTCTGTGCAAAAAGCTATAGCAACATAGAAAGCTGGTGACTCGTACTGCTTGTGAAAGTTGAATGAACATCAGAGGCCAGAATGGAAGATTTCTTGTTAAGAATGAAGGAAGGGGAGAGTAATAAGATATAATGAGTTAGTAACATTTTGGGCTCTTAAATTACAGAATCAGGAGTTTGGATTCAATCCTTTTTAGGTCTTGAGAGTCTGTCAAAGGTTTTTAAGCCAGGGAATAATACTACCAAACTTTTACCCATTACCAAAGACTTTCAAACCTTTTTAGGGAAACGCAATGACTGTACTCAAGGGTAGCTTCCAGAATGTGACTATTAGGTATACATGGAGTAGCCTAAGTTATTGGCTGTTTTCAAAATAATCCTATATAAAAGCACCCCACAACTCATTGGCTTAATGCAAGCATGTATTTATCATTTACACATCTGTGGGGCAGCTGAGGTTTAGCTGATTTAGGGTAGACTGCAGGTTAGGTCCAGCTCTGTTCCACACATCTCTGATTCTTCTTGTACTATTGGACTCTTTGGGATATTTTTTTTCCATGATGTCTTCATCACGTGAATTGGTAAGCTCAACTGTGCATGTTTTTGCTCCCATAATGTCTGCTAATAAATGTCCAACTGGTCAAAGCAAATCATATGACCAAACCCCAAATCAAGAAGGGGAGAATATACTTCACCTATTCTGAGGCCATGAGGAGGGTGCAGATATAATTCTATTCGGAAGATTGGAGAATTGGAGCCAGTAATTTAGTCTGTCATGATCTTTGATACTTCTGACAAGGCCAGGAGGAAAGCTCAGGAACATGTTTCTTTACAAAGAAAGCAGAGTTTTTCCTTCATACATCCCCTCAAACAACTTAGTCCTTTTTTCCACCTAATGTGCCTGCTCAGCATCTGCTCATGATCCAAAGCTGAGTTTCCTTCTCCTTCATAGAACGTTGGCCTTATGGAAAAAGGAGCATTAGTTCTGCTTTTACTAAAGGGAATCAGCTTATAGCTCTTTTAAAAATGCCATTAAGAGATGCAATCTTAATTCTTATTAAAATGACTTACCATTGGCTGTGGTATCTGGAATGAGGGAAGATTTCACGTCTGGTATAGTCAATATACTTTTGATCTTATCCCTCAGATGATTTTGGATACTGTGGTCCTTCACCCAAAAGCAAGAGTTTTTAGTTTCTTACAAGTTAGTTGCAATATAGAATATGAAGCTACATCAACTAACATTTCATATTCTGGAATAAGATATTTGCAAATGACATCTGATAAAGGGTTAGTATCCAAAATCTGTAAAGAGCTTATCACACTTAACACCCAAAAAACAAATAATCTAGTTAAAAAATGGGCAGAAGACAGGAATAGACATTTTTCCAAAGAAGACACCCAGATGGCTAATAAATACATGAAAAGATGCTCAACATCACGAATGGCTAAAATTAGCAACAGAGGAAAAAACACATGTTGGCAAAGATGTAGAGAAAGGTAAAATCTCTTGAACTATTGGTGGGAGTGCAAACTGGTGCAGCCACTATGGAAAACAGTATGGAGGTTCCTCAAAAAGTTAAAAATGGAACTACGCTACATTCCAGCAATTGCACTGCTAGGTATTTACTCAAAGGATACAAAAATATGGATTCAAAGGGGTACATACACTGCTATGTTTATAGCAGCATTATCAACAATAGCTGAACTATGGAATGAACCCGAGTGTCCCATCAACTGATGGAATGGATAAAGATGATGTGAGATATATACATATACATATACATATATATATATATATATATATATATAAAATGAAATATTACTTGGTGATGAAAAGAATGAAATCTTACCATCTGCAATGATGATATGGATGGAGCTAGCATGCATTATGCTTATTTAATAAGTGAAATAAGTCCGTCAGAAAGACAAATACCATGTGATTTCACTCATATGTGGAATTAGGAAACAAAACAGATGATTATATGGGAAGCGGAAAAAGAGGGAAGCAAACTGTAAGAGATTCTTAATGATAGAGAACAAACTGAGGTTGATGGAGGGAGAGGGGTGGGGATGGACTAAATGGGTGGTGGGTGTTAAGGAAGGCACTTGTTGTTATGAGCACTAGGTGTTCTATATAAGTGATGAATCACTAAATTCTCCTGAAACCAATATTACAGTATATGTTAACCAAAATTTAAGTAAAAATTTGGGAGAAAAAGTATATTCTGTGACATTAAAATCCATTGGTTATTTTGTACTTTCAATGGCTTTATAATGTCATAGGTGGGTCATTTGGGAAATATTGGATCACTAAGTTAGGCAGATCTTTCAAAAATTTTTTTTGTTGAAGTATTGTTGACCTATAGTGTTGTATAGTTTCAGGAGTACAACCTTGTAATTCAGCAATTATATACATTACTCAGTGCTCAAATGTTTCCCAATACAGTATCAAAAATCACAGTTGTTAGTATTACCACCAGTCTCTTCAGACAATCTTTTAAGTACTGGGTAGCTATCAAACTCACAGAGCAGTTACAAGTTTTCTAAAATTCCAATATTTGTTTGAAAGCTTGAAATTTTATTATAGACAACAAATATGGTCATGTATTTCACTTGAAATGATGAGCTCTCCTCATACATTTTTAAAGTAAATGTCTGCCACATATCTAAGTCTGAATAATCCTACTTTGTTGATTTTTATAAACACTGTTTTATGAATAAAGCAGTTGTAATTCAGCTTGCATTTGAAACAATTGCACTCCTATTTTTCTGAAGATAACTGGTCAGTATGTAGCAAGGTCCTTTATATGTACTTCCCATTTTATCACACAAAAAATTAAAAAAAAATAGTGAACTTAAGGGTTAGGAATTAATAAAATCAATTCATACTACTTGATTAATGAAATGAAATTGACTTTTTAAAAAAGCTGTCATAGTAGCAAAAAATACCATGATTACTAATATAGTTTGGTACTGCTGCCTTGTACTCATGCAAAAATGTTAGCAGTTTTACCTACAATTGCTTTTGTGCAATTAGTGCAAATGTTAACAAGTGAGAAGGGCAAACAGCAACTTAGTATCTTGATTTTGATACTGCAGACCCTTTTAAATGTGCTTAGAGATATCACATAACCCCTGCCAGGGATCCACAGACTACTGCCTAGCCTTTGGGAAACCACTGCTCTACATACAATACTGCTGACACACTGCATTGTACAGAAATATTTGACGTGGGTAATTCCTTTTCATGTGCAAGATACAAATACAATCATATACTGGCTGTGTTTAAAGTACTTACTAATTCTTATGATCTGATGAGCCATAATTACAAGCATTGGGATTTTTGATCAGGCCTGTAACCTAATTATAATACCATTCAAAGTAACCAATATTCCAGAAAGCCTTGAATATAGGACCTGTCCTTAACAGGAAAGCAGACTCCTCAGGAAGAGGTCTGATAATTCACATCCTTGCTTCCTATTTTTGTTAAGATCACTCACTATTGATATTTCGTCTTGGCCCAAAGTGCTATTTTGGGGTAAAATTTCTTCCTAAGAATTCTGAAATTTTTGTTTTAGCTAGTTATATACAGTCCTGTCTAGATGATGCATATTTTCTTCTCCTTATATGTTCAACCCTTGGGTATATACTTTCCTTGGATCTTCATAAAGTATAATGACTCCATGGTGAGGGTAGTACATGTCTTTCCTTACATAGTCTTCAGGTTTTGTAAGGGCAGTGCAATCTAGTCCTTTATAACCACCACAAGTATCTCTATCTTCATCTGTCTTTAACTATTTGGGCTTACTTTGACTCAGCGTTGAATTTCTTTGTGTCTCATCGATTGTGCCTTGCCATTCCTTCCTGCATATTTCCGCCATCATGAACCTTAAAGCATTTTCAGAAGATATCAAAACTCTTTCATAGGCCTTATTCATTTTAACACTTTGCTATACCTTCTAGTCATACTGTTATCTCTTCAAGCCTTGGGAGAAAATGGAAATGTTGGTATCTTTATTTAGATCCTCCACATTAAGGCATTTGGTTCTCAATATTTTTGTTATGGTAAGAAGCCTTTTACAGACTGGTCTCACAGAGTAAAGAAACCTTTTATGGACTCACAGAATTCTGATCCAAATCAAATAATCAAGGATTTTTATTTCAGAATATCATTCTTAGAAAAAGTAGATAGTAGAATCATATAGACTTTCTCAGATAAAATATGGCAAATGTATATGATTAGATGACTGAATTCGTGGGTATTAGAATGTTTTAAGGGGCTCATGGGTGGCTCAGTTAAGCATCTGACTCTTGATCTCAGCTCAGGTCATGGTCTCAGGATCGTGAGTTCAAGCCTTGCATTTGGTTCTGTGCTGGGCGTGAAGCCTACATTAAAAAAAAAAAATGTTCTAAAAGAAGAGAGGGAGGGATCAGATAATACTGTGTATTATGTGGTGAGAGTACTGAGGAAGAAATATTTAATTCTGCCTGGGCATACTGGGAAGGCCTGTGAGCCAGATCTTAAGGGGAGGTACAAAGCATACATGGTATAAAATATTTCTTGTTAGAAATTAATTAAAATAATAAGTCTGTGAGAAAAAACCAGGCCACAAGAAAAATCTCAAAGGCACAGAGAAATTATTGAGTAATTTAAAAATAACAATAAAAACACTATCTGAGTCTCTGGGACATGTACCTAAAGCAATGTTCAAATGAAATTGTGTTGCCTTAAAAAACTTACAAAAAAAAAAAGTAAATAACAAAATTAACTTAAGGAAAGCAGAAAGAAGAAAATAATGAAGGTAAAAGCAGGAAATAAATTAGAAACAACAAAAATGGTGAAACAAACTTGATTCTCTGAAAAACAAATCATTAGCTAATGTAATTAAAATGGGAGTAGGCACAAATTTACAAGAAATAATGATTATCATGGATAACTGAAAATTAAGAGACATAATTAAGACTACTATTGTTTTAGTCATCTATTACTATGTAACAAATTACCAAAAAGCTTAATGGCTTAAAGCAATAACAAACATTTATGATCTCATACATATATTTTTGTGGGTTAAGAATTCAGGGGGCACCTGGGTGGCTCAGTCAGTAAGTGCCCGACTTTGGCTCAGGTCATGATCTCAAGGTCCGAGAGTTCAAGCCCCACATCGGGCTCTGTGCTGACAGCTCAGAGCCAGGAGCCTGCTTCCGATTCTGTGTCTCCCTCTCTCTCTGCTCCTCCCCCACTTACACTGTGTCTCTCTCTCAAAAATAAAGAAACATTTAAAAAAATTTAAAAAAAGAATTCAGGAGCAGGTTATCTAGGTGGTTCTGATAAGACCTCTCATGAGCTTGTGTCAGAATGCCAGGGCTTCATTTATCTGAAGGCTTGACTGGGGCTGTAGGATTTACTTTCTGTATGTCTTACTCATATTGTTAACTTATTGGTGTTTGTTGTTGGCAAAAACTCTTAGTTCTTTGCCATATGGATCACTCCATAGGGCTACTTGAATGATTTGACTTTTTCCAGAGCAAATGATCTAAGAGACAGCCTAGGCAGAAGCCTTACAATGTCTTTTGTACTCTAGCGTCAAAAGTTACACTGTGCTATTTCTACGATAATCACACACATCAACTCTATTCAGTGTGGAAGGGACTACATAAGGAAATGAACACTGAGAGATAAGAATGATCAGGAACCATCTTGGAGGATAGCTAATGCAATTTTATTCAACTCTGAAATACTTTGAAATACAAGGTTTTCTAAGAAGCTGTCCTATGCCAAAGTGCCTCTAAAAGAAAGACTATCAATGGACCAGTTACCAAAGAAAAGATAAAGTTGTCTGAGAGTTTCCTCATATAAAAACACTAGACAAAAACAGTTCACAGAGGAATTTTACTAACCCTTTTAAAGACATAGTTACAATACAATTTAAGCTGTTCCAGAGCAAAAAGGGAAAAGGCCTTTTTTTGTGAAAAGAGTGTAACATTGGTATTCACTCCCACTGCTCCCCCCCCAAAGAAAAAAACAATTGCACACAAAAGAATTAAAGGCAGTGGAGTACAGGATGGGCTCTGAACTACTTTTGTGTATAAATCCCAGCACCAGTGTACTAGCTATTATGTGATGGGCAAGTCATTTAATCCCCATGCCTCAGTTTTCTTTATAAATTGGGGTTAATAGTACCAAACTCCCAGAGTTAAATGAGTTCCTATTCAGCAAGCCATAAGAACAGCACTTGATACATTGATATATAGTATGTATGTTTATATGTATGTATGTATGTATGTATGTATCAGTAAAATACTTGATATATAAATGTAGAACTGTGTCATCTGTTACAAGTTAATTGCAAGTTAAAATATTAGCAAGAGTAATTCAGTAGCTCATAAACATAAACCTTGACCAAGTGAGACTTAACCTAGGAATAAAGGGATGATTCTATATTAGGATAGCTATTAACATAACTCACCATGTTAGTTGATCCTCATAGATATTTAAAAGGCATTTGAGGGGCACCTGGGTGGCTCAGTTGGTTAAGCAGTTAAACTTCCAACTCTTGGTTTCACCTCAGGTCATGATCTCATGGTTTTGTGAGTTCGAGCCCTGCGTAGGGCTCAGCGCTGACAGTGTGGAGACTGCTTGGGATTCTCTCTCACTCTTCCTCTCTCTGCCTCTCCCCCACTCATGCTGTCTCTGTCTCTCTCAAAAATGAATAAATAAAAAAAATTTTTAAATAAATAAAAAGCATTTGAGGGGTACCTGGGTGGCTCAGTCGGTTAACTGACTTCAGCTGAGGTCATGACCCCATGGTTCATGAGTTTGAGTCCCACCAGGCTCTGCTGACAGTGCAGAGCCTGCCTGGGATTCTCTCTCTCTCCCTCTCTGCCCTTCCCCCACTTGTATGCACTCTCTCTCTCAAAATAAATAGATAAATAAAAAAAGGCATTTGATATAAGTATGTAGGTATTTTTTAAATTCTTATTAAAATAAGGATATATCTCTAATTCCTTAGCATGGTAAAATATATCTGTCTCAACCCCAAAGCCTGCATATTATTTAATGGAGAAACATTGAAAGCATTTTAATTAAAATCAGGAAAAGGCAAGGATGTCCATTATCCCCACTGTTATTTGACACTGATTAGAGAGGTACTAGCTAATGCAATTAGATAATAAAAGAGATCACAGGTATAAAATTTAAAAGAAGAGTTAAGATTATCATCATTTGTTGGGGCACCTGGGTGGCTCAGTCAACTGGGTGTCCAACTTCGGCTCAGGTCATGATCTCACAGTTTGTGGGTTTGAGCCCCGCATCTGGTTCTGTGCTGACAGCTCAGAGCCTGGAGCCTGCTTCGGATTCTGTGTCTGCCTCTCTCTCTGTCCCGCCCCTGCTCGCACTCTGTGTCTGTCTTAAAAATAAATAAACATTAAACAAATTTTTTTAAATAAAAAATTATCATTTGTCTTCTGACTATATATATGCAAAACTCAAGAAAACTAAAAATTTATAGGTTTTAAGAGAATTTAATAAGGTGGTAGGGTGCAATTAATAGTTAATAACTTTGGGGGTGCCTGGGTGGCTCGGTCGGCTAAGCGTCTGGCTTTGGCTCAGGTTATGATCTCACGGTCCGTGAGTTCGAGCCCCCGCGTCAGGTTCTGTGCTGACAGCTCAGAGCCTGGAGCCTGTTTCAGATCTGTGTCTCCCTCTCTCTCTGCCCCTCCCCTGTTCATGCTCTGTCTCTCTCTGTCTCAAAAATAAATAAACATTAAAAAAAAAAATAGTTAATAACTTTGATGTATACAGCCAGTTAGATGATATAACGAAAGAAAAATCCCCATTTGTATTAGCATATTTGTACACACACGCACACACACATACACATACACAACAGCAACGTAAAATACCAAGGAGTACACTTAATGAAGAAATGTGGGAAGAAGAAATAGGGAAGGTCGCACAAAGAAAGCCTTAAAACCCCAAGAATTACAAAAGAAGGCTTTAACAGTTGCATTTGGAAAAGAAGACTAAATTTTATAAAGGTGTCAGTTCTTCCTAGTCTATTCCCATTCTATTGTTGTTCTAATACCCAACAGCACAGAGAAGGGATATCTTATCAGATGCAGCTTTCAGACTGGTAGGGCTACCATGGGCTACACTTGGCATCAGAATCACTTAGAAGGATGTGGGACAGGAAGCACAGTATGCCACCAGACAATTTAAGGTCTTCTTCTTCTGCCAGAGTCCTTGTAGCAGTCCATGCTGCCATACAACTATCAACGATTTAGTTATTTTTAGCCTCCCAAGTCACATCTCTGAAAAGAGAAGATCTGAATCTAGTGACTGAGACCCATTCTGCCTTAGAAGTTTCATTCCTCCACAGGAATCAATATCTTTGGTAAAATTCTATAGACATAGTTTCCAGGGTCCCTGCAAGGAATATGTCTGATTACAATAGACTCTACACTCGGGGAAGTCCAAATGTGTGGCTTCCAACCAGATATTTATAATTTATTATTTCTTCTTCTCTAAATGCAACTTACCAATCAGGGTAATTTTTTTCCAGAGGCAATGTCACTTAATAACCTCATTTTCATGCTGTCTTTACCAGGATTCCAGGGATCCCTCAGCTAGAACATTGACCAAAGATCAGATTTTCACAAATAAGGGAAGAAGTTGTTTTTGTTGTTGTTGTTGTTGTTGTTGTTGCTTCTTTAGGTTTTTATTTTAATCACCCAGTGGTCATCATGACAAATGTACTCCTTAATCCCCGTCACCTATTTCACCATCCTCTACCCACATCCCCACTGGTAACCATCAGTTTGTTCTCAATAGTTAGAGTCTGTTTCTTGGTTTCTCTCTTTTTTCCTTTGTTAGTTTATTTTATATCTTAAATTCCATATATTTAAATTCCAAATACTGTATAGTATTTGTCGCTGACTTATTTCACTTAGCAGTATACTCTTCTAGCTCCAAGTTGTTGCAAATGGCAAGATTTCATTCTTTTTTATGGCTAAGTAATAATCCATTGTATTTATATAATACATCTTCTCTATCCATTCATCAATCAATGGACAGTTGGGCTGCTTTGGTATCTTAGTTATTGTAAATACTGCTGCTACAAACATAGAGGTGTATGTATCCCTTTGAATTAGTGTTTTTTAATTCTTTGGCTAAATACTCCATAGTGCGATTGGTGGATTATAGGGTAGTTCTAATTTTTAACTTTTTGAGGAACTTTCATACTGTTTTCCACAGTGGCTGCACCAGATTGCAGTCTCACCAACACTGTACGAGGGATCCTTTTTCTACACATCCTCACCAACACCTGTTGTTTCTTATGTTTTTAATTTTAGCAATACAGACAGATGTGAGGTTATATCTTATTGTAGTTTTGATTTTCATTTCCCTGATGATAAGTAATGATGAGCATCTTTTCATGTATCTGTTGACTATCTTTATGTCTTCTTTGGAGAAATGTCTGTTCATGTCTTCTCCCTATTTTTTAATTGGATTATTTGGTTTTGGGGTGTTGAGTTGTACAAATTCTTTATATATTTTGTATACTAACCCTTTATCAGATATGTCATTTGTGAATATCTTCTCCCATTCCATAGGTCCCCTTTTAGTTTTATTGATTGTTTCATTGTGCAGAAGCTTATTTTTATGAAGTCCCAATAGTTTATTTTTGCTTTTGTTTCCCTTGCCTCAGGAGATATATCTAGAAAGAAATTGCTACAGTGATGTCAAAGAGGTTACTGCCTGTGTTCTTCTCTAGGATTTTTATGATTTCAGGTCTCACATTTAGGTCTTCAGTCCATTTTGAATTTATTTTTGTGTATGGCGTAAGAAAGTGGTCCAATTTCATTCTTTTGCAAATTGCTATCTAGTTTTCCCAATACCATTTGTTGAAGAGACTTTCTTTTTCTCACCAGACATTATTTCCTGCTTTATTTAAGATTAATTGACCTTATAATTGTGGTTTATTTCTGGATTTTCTGTTGTGTTCTACTGATTTATGTATCTGTTTTTGTGCCAGTCAGCTTTGTGATACAACTTGAAGTCCAGAATTGTGATGCCTTCAGCTTTACTTTTCTTTTTCAAGATTGCTTTGGCTATTTGAGGTTGTTTGTGGTTCCATACACGTTTTAGGATTTTTCTAGTTCTGTGAATAATGCTGTTGGTATTTTGATAGGGATTGCATTAAATGTGTAGATTGCTTTGGTTAATAATAGACAATTTAATAATATTTGTTCTTGTAATCCATGAACATGGAATGTCTTTACATTTCTTTGTGTTGTTTTCCATTTCTTTCATCAGTGTTCTACAGTTTTCAGAGTACAAGGTCTTTCATGTCATTGGTTAGGTTTATTCTTAGGTATCTTACTATTTTGGTGTAACTGTAAATAGGAATGTTTTCTTAATTTCTCTTTCTGCTTCATTATTGGTATATAGAAATGCAACAGATTTCTGTACATTGATTTTGTATGCTACAACTTCAATGCATTTATTTATCAGTTCTAGCAGTTTTTTGGTGGAGTCTTAGGGTTTTCTATATATAGTATCGTGCCATCTGCAAATACTGAATGTTTTCTTTCTTCCTTACCAATTTGGATGCTATTTATATCTTTTTGTTGTCTGATTGCTATGGCTGGGACCTCAGTACTGTGTTGAATAAAACTGGCTAGAGTGGACATCCTTGTCATGTTCCTGATCTTAGGGGAAAGGCTTTCAGTTCTTCCCCATTGAGTATGATGTTAGCTGTGGGTTTTTTATACATGGCCTTTATTATGTTTGAGGTACCCTCTAAATCTACTTTGTTGAGGGTTCTTCTTATGAATGGATGTTGTACTTTGTCAAATGCTTTTTCTCCGTCTATTGGAATGAACATAGGGTTGTTATCCTTTCTCTTATTGATGTGATACATCACACTGATAGATTTGTGAATATTGAACCACCCTTGCAACCCAAGAATAAATCCTACTTGATTGTGGTGGATAATTTTTTTAATATATTGCTGGATTTGGTTTTCTAGTATTTTGTTGACAATCTTTGCACCTATGTTCATTAGAGAAATTGGCCTGTAGTTCTCATTTTTTAGTGGTGTCTTTATCCAATTTTGGTATCAGGATAATGCTGGCCTCATAGAATGAATTTGGAAGTTTTCTTTCCTTCTCTGTTTTTTTAAATAATTTGAGAAGAAAAGGTATGAACTCTTCTTTAAATGTTTGATAGAGTTCATCTTAAAACCATCTGGTCCTGGACTTTTGTTTTTTGGGAGTTTTTTGATTATTGATTCAATTTCTTTGCTGGTAATTGGTCTGTTCAAATTTTCTATTTCTTCCTATTTTGGTTTTGGTAGGTGATATGTTTCTAGGAATTTGCCCATTTCTTCCAGGTTGCTCAGTTTGTTGGCATATAATTTTTTATAATACAGTGAAACTTGGATTGTGAGTAATTTGTTCTGTAAGTGTTCTGCAAAACGAGCAAATATTTCTAATAAATTTTCACTTGATAAATGAGCTATGTCTTGCAATATGAGTAGTACGTGATGCCAAACATCTCATGAGCACAACTGAGCCAATGGTTCTTCTCTCTCTCTCCCCCGCCCACTGCGGGATTGTGGGTAATCGTCTCCCATACTTGGATGCTCGGTCTCAAGCTGCGGTGTTTGGCAGAAATCTGTGATTTTTCAGAACATTGGAAGGTGCCCACAACTGGCACTTGTGTATTTTTTTGTCACTTCAGATCACTTATAGACAGTCCTTTGCTTTTCCATACAAGATTAGCTTATGAATGCTTTGCTTCATTCTAGGTCAGGCTGCCTGCAGATATAGACCGTTTCCTCTGCTGCCTTATTGCCAGTTACATTAAATACAGTTTATGACAAGAGTTTATTAATACTGTACTGTAGTCAACATCTATGGGAGCATATACAGTGGCCCCCCATGCAGAAAAAGATTGAAATGAAAGGCAGTTAAGAAGAAGGAGACGATTAAGGTGGAAGTTAAGGAAATCATGGAAAAGTATGAATGAGGTATGCAAGTGGCCGAAATTGCAAGATTTTATAAGAAGTCCACGTCTGCATCTCGTCTGCAGAGGAGAAAAAGGAGGAGGAATGCTTCATGTGACGTGAGATTAGGGAGATTTGTAAAATGTGGGAAACAGTGCAAGATTTTGTGGAAAAGCACCACCCGAATAAGACTGTAGCAGTGTGAGCAATGAATCTGTTTAATAACAATGCAATGCCCCATTTCCGTGAAATCCTCAAAAGGAGGTCAAAGCAAGTATCATTGGATAGGTTCCTTGTTAAAGTTGCAGGAAAAGAAAAAGATTCCATTGAGCCAATAGATAGCAATGATTCTGCTAGTGATAGTGAAAGTTGTCCTACACAATAACCCTCCTCTCTCTTGTCGCCCTCACACTAGCCACAAAGGTTTTCAAAGGTAAGTGCAGGTTAATTTGTTTACTTTTCTTTATATTTTGTATTTTCTTTCTTATTTTGTATTATATTACAGTATTGTAATCATTTTTATATGAATATTTTTGAGTTGTGGAGCAAATCATATGAGTTTCCATTATTTCTTATGGGGAAATTCACTTTGATATACAAGTGCTTTGGGTTACAAGCATGTTTCTGGAATGAGTTATGCTTGGAAACCTAGGTTTTACTGTATTCTCTTATAATCCTTTGGAGATCTCTGGTGTTAGTTGTTATTTCTCCTCTTTCATTTGTGATTTATTTGAGTCCTTTCTCCTTTTTTTCCTTTCTCTTTTTTTCTTGGTAATTCTGGCTAGAGGTTTATCAGTTTTGTTGATCTTTCCAAAGAACCAGCTCCTGGTTTCATCCATCTGTTTTTTTAGTTTCTGTATCATTTATTTCTGTTCTGATCTTTATTATTTTCTTATTTCTGTTTGTTTTAGGTTTTGCTTGTTCTTTTTCTAGCTCATTTAGGTGTAAGTTCAGTTTTTTATTTGAGATTTTTCTTGCTTTTTGAGGTAGACCGGTATTGGTATAAACTTCCCTCTTAGACTCTCTTTTGCTGTATCTCAAAGGTTTTGAATTGTTGTGTTTTCACTTTCATTTGTTTCCATGTTCTTTTTAATTTCTTCTTTTATTTCCTGGTTGACTGATTCATCGTTTAGTAGTATGTTATTTAACCTCCACATGTTTGGTTTTTCCAAACTTTTTCTTTTGGTTGACTTCAGTTTCATAGGGTCAGAAAAGATGCTTGGTATGACTTCAATCTTCTTGAATTTTTTAAGCATTTTTTTTATGTTTTTAATTAACTTCCAGTTAACATACAATGTGATATTCTAGATATATAGTGATTCAGCACTTCCACTCAACAACTGGTGCTCTTCACAGGTACACTTGTTGAGGCCTATTTTGTGGGCTAATATCTCTTTTGGAGAATATTCCATGTGCACTTGAAAAGAATATGTATTCTTCTGTGTTAGGATGGAATGTTCTGAATATATCTGTTAAATCCATTTATT
This sequence comes from Acinonyx jubatus, assembly GCF_027475565.1. Classification (NCBI taxonomy): domain Eukaryota; kingdom Metazoa; phylum Chordata; class Mammalia; order Carnivora; family Felidae; genus Acinonyx; species Acinonyx jubatus. Next base: position 33,319,446 of record NC_069386.1, read on the forward strand.
CTAGTGTGTCATTCAAAGCCATTGTTCTCTTGTTGATTTTTTCTTTAGGTGATCTGTCCATTGATGTAAGTAGGGTGTTAAGGTCCCTTACTATTATTGTGTTAGTATCAATTAGTTCCTTTATGTTTACTTGCTGCTTTATGTATTTGGGTTCTTCTAAATTGGGTGCATAAATATTTACAATAGTTTTATCTTCTTGTTGGATTGTCCCCTTTATTATTATATAATGTCCTTCTTTGTCTTCCCTTCACAATCTTCATTTTAAAGTCTAGCTTGTCCAATATAAGTATTGCTGCTCTGGCTTGCTTTTGATATCCATTTGCATGATACATTTTTCTCCATCCCCTCACTTTCAATCTGCAGGTGTCTTCAGGTCTAAAATTAGTTTCTTATAGGCAGCATATAGATGGACCTTGTTTTTTTATCCATTCAGTCACCCTGTGTCTTTTGATTGGAGCATTTAGTCTATTTACAAAGTAATTATGGATAGATATGTACTTATTGCCATTTTATTACTTGTTTTGTGGTTGTTGCTGAAGATTTTGATTGATCCTTTCTTATCTGTCTTTCATGGTTTGCTTATTTACTTTAGTGATATATTTGGATTTCTTGCTCTTTATTCTTTGTGTATTTATTAGTTCTTGATTTGTTATTATCGTTAGTTTGTATATAACCTCTTCTGCATATAAAATGGTGGTCATTTAGGTTTGAATCCATTCAAACTTACTCCTCTTCTCCCCATGTTTTGGTATATGGTATGATATTTTACATCCTTTTATTTTGTGAATGCTTTGACTGATTTTTTTTTAAAGAAATATCCATTTTTACTGTTTTTGTGTTTCCTGCCTTCATACTGTCTTTTTGGTCTTTCCTTTCCACTCAAGAGTACCCTTTAATATTTCTTGCAGGGCTGGTTTAGTAGTGGTCATGAACTCCTTAAGTTTTTGTTTGTCTGGGAAACTCTTTATCTCTTCTTCTATTTTGAATGATAGTTTTCCTGGATAAAATATTCTTGGCTGTAGGTTTTTCCCATTTATTACTTTGAATATATCATGCCACTCTTGGGGTTTTTCTGCTGAAAAATTTGCTGATAGTTTTATGGGATTTCCTTTGTATGTAACTGTCTTCTTTTGTCTTGCTGCTTTTAAAAAGGTTTTTTCTTTATCACTATATTTTGCCACTTTAATTACAATTTGTCTTGGTACAGATATGCTTTTATTGATTTTGTTGGGGGTCTCTGTGCCTCCTGAATCTGGATCTATTACCAAAGTTTTCAGCTGTTATTTCTTCAAATAATCTTGCCCCATTTCTCTCTCTTCTTCTTCTGGGACTCCAAAAGTTATTATATTTGATGGAGTCACTGATTTTCCTAAGTCTGTTAATCAATTTGCATAATTCTTTTTTCTGCCCCTTTTGTTCAGGTTGATTACTCGATTTTCTAGGTCTTTAATGTGTTCCTCTGCTTCTTCCAGTCTGCTGTCATTCCATCAAGTATACCTCTCATTTAATGGTCTTACTGATGTTCTCCACTCCTTTCTCAAGTCCAGTGAGTATCCTTATGATCATTGCTTTAAATTCTCCATCAAGCATGTTACTTACATCTGCTTTGCCCAGATCCCTGGCCATGGCCTTGTCCTATTCTTTCATTCAGACAAATTCCTCTGTCTTTACATTTTGTCTAAGTTCCTGTGCCTGTTTCTCTGTGGCAGTAAAGTCAGCTGTATCTGTTCTTGAGGGTAATAGCTTTATGAAGAAGAGTCCTTTAGTCCCTGTAGTATAGTGTCCCCTGTTCCCCAGGGCCTGGTGCCTCCAAGAATTTCTACAATGTGTGCTGCATGCACTCTGTTGTTGTGTGTTGGCCAGTCATCTGCAGATGCAGAGGTTCTGTTTGCTTGTTATAGGCAGTGTTTGTTCCCTGACGTGAGTGTAGCATGTTTAACTAGGTATGCTCTAGTCTGCTAGTGAAATGAGATCTGTAGCCACTGCCATGGGAACCAAGGGGTTACAAAACTCCTTCACTGGGAGATGAGGTATTGCCAGGGATTTGGGCCAGTCTTCTGGAGGAAGAGGCCATCTGCACTGAGACAGAGGCAAGTGTGACTGGGTAGGGTGGTTCTTCTGGAGTGTAGAGTGGGATGGGCGGACTTGATGTAAGCAACTTAGGTAGCAAGTGTTGGTGCTGCACTGGTTCTTGGTGCCCTGTGCTTATGCTGAGGGGTGGGGGAGAGAAATGGCACCTGCCAGTTCCTTTGTTCCTGGAGGGGTCTCTCCATGATCACTGGCCCTCTTGGACACACTCGGAGATGAGAACCTAACCTCCCACTGTGTCCTGGTGCTTTTCAGAGTGCTGTCTCCCTGCTATATTTTCATGGGCTGTTTGTCCTGCCTTTTCTGCAAGTGCAGCCCCCAGATCCTCTGAGCTCTCCCAGAGGCAAGGATGTTGACCTTTAAAACCAGGCTTTAAGCCTCACTGGTTGCAATAACTTTAAAAACTCAAACCCTTTCTCTTTAGAAAGAGAGCCAATTGCTATGGGAATAATTTTCTTGGTGCACTCTCTTGTGTGTTAGTCTCTCTCTCACCCATCACAGCCACAGCTCCTCCCCATTTGCAGCAGCCACAATCCATTTCTCTTTCAAGCTGTGTTTCTGCACTTCCTGCCTCCTTCAGTGTCGTCTCTTCTCTTCCTGTGGAGTTTGTTCTGCCAGTCTTTACATCGATTTCTGAGGATTTTGGATGATTTGATAGCTGTCTAGTTCTATTTGTGAGATGAGGCAAGCCTAGGGTCCTTTTATTCCTCCACCATCTTCCCTCCAAGGTCAAGGAAAGTTTTGTAACCCTTTACCTACAGACGTGATCTGAGTAAAAGTAGCAAAATAATATTTGGGGAGACTTTAACAAGTTGATACTAAAATTCATAAGAAAATAAAGAAGAAATATCCTTAAAAAAGAAAAAGAACATTAAAGTGAGTGACATTTTAAAGATATATTATTCAATAAATAGTAAAGGAAAAATGGGTAGCCATATGGGGAAAAAACAAGAATTAAAATACTGATTCAAGTGAATCAAAGACTAAAAAGTACAAACTAAAGGTACTAGAAGTATATAGTTGAGGCATTCTAGTTTTTCAGGGCTGCTCACTGCCCTGCATCCTGCAGTTATTAAAGCATCCTACTCTTTACCTTCACACTGCCAAAATATCCAAGAGGAAATTCAATTCAGCTGAAAGGGTAGTTGTAGAAGAGCCCAAGAGGAAGTCAGCAAGGTGGTCAAATAAAACCTCTTCCTACAAAAGTTGAAACCAAGCCATTAAAAGTGGCAGAAAAGGATTGATCTTTGGCAGGGGGGCGATGCAAACAAAAGGGAAAGGGGGAGCAAAAAGAAAACAGACTGAAGTGGCTAACCAAGAAACTGAAAACATCTTCAGAAAACAGAGAAACTGAGGCTAAGTACAATGAAATTGATAGCATTTATCAGGTAAGTGATCCCTGTATTACACTTCTTGTCCAATCCAGAAGAATTTTTTTAATCACCATTTTGTAAATGTGAGTTTTTTAGAACTCTAAAAACATGTGTTTTTGTTTTTTTCCTCCCCCCCCCAGCTTTATTGAACTATAATTGACATATAACATTGTGTAAACTTAAGGTATACAGCACAATGATTTATGTATATATCATGAAATGATTACCACAATACACTTAGTTAGACATTCATCACCCCACGTAGTTACCTTTTATGTGTATGTGTGTGGTTACATCATTAAAGGTCTACTCTCTTAGCAGCTTTCAATATACAATATAGTATTGTTAACTGTATTCGGCATGTTGTACATTGCATCCCCATAATTTATGCATCTTATAACTAGAAATTTGTACCCTTTGACCAGTATTGTCCATTTCCCCTATGCCCTCACCCCAGCCCCTGGCAACCACCAGTCAATCTACTCTGTTTCCATGAGTTCAGTTAAAAACACAGAAGACGGGACCCTGACTAGGACAATATATTTTCAAAACACATATGTGAAGAAAGATTTGCTTGAAAAATATTAAATTAACTGGGAAACTCTACAATAAGAAAACAAACTCTCCAAATTAAAATAAATAGGGCAATATGAGTAGACACCTTACCAAATAATGTACATAAGTGGGAAATCAGTATGTGTATGTTGCTCAACTTGGGGAATTATTAGAAAATGATATGGAATTTCCATTAAGGAAAAGCAAATTAAAACACTGGTGAGATTCTCTATCCATCTACCAGAATGGCTAAATACCAAAACTGACAATACCACTTGCTGGTGAGGATGTGGGACAAGAAGAAATCTCATTCATTGCTGATGGGAATACAAATGGTACAGCCTCTTAAGAAATCTTGCCAGATTCTTTTGAAGCTAAACATAGTGTCACCATATGGTATAGCAGCTGTGCCCCCGGTGCATTTACCCAACAGGCGTGGTAACATGCATCCACATAAAACCACTAAGAGCATATACAAAGCTGATTTATGAAAAGAAGAGAATCCCATTTCCTTCCATTTTGAAATCATGAAATCAAATGCTAGTTTATTTTTTGTATGAACTAATCATGGTGGGCTCTGGTAATGTAAAGAGCTCATGGTAATGTAAAGAATTGTCAAGTCAATATGTTGTACACTTGAAGCTAATATTATATGTCAGTTATACTGCAAAAATAAAAAAAATTATATAGTGTAAGAGGGTTCCATTTTCTCCACATCCTTGCCAACACCTGTTGTTTCCTGTGTTGCTAATTTTAGCCGTTCTGACTAAAGTGGTGTGAGGTTATCAATATCTCATTGTAGTGTTGATTTGCACTTGCCTGATGATGAGTGATGTTGAGCATCTTTTCATGTGTCTATTAGCCATCTGTCCTTTGGAAAAATGCTTTTCATGTCTTCTACCCATGTTTTTACTGGATTATTTGTTTTGGGGATATTGAGTTTTGTAAGTTCTTTATATATTTTGGATACTAACCCATTATCAGATAGGTCATTTGCAAATATCTTCTCCCGTTCTTTAGGTTGCTTTTTAGTTTTGTTAATTGTTTCCTTCACTATGCAGAAGCTTTTTACTTTGATGAAGTCCAAATAGTTTATTTTTGCTTTGTTTCCCTTGCCCCAGAAGACATACCTAGTAAGAAGTTGCAGCTGCTGACGTCAAAGAAGTTACTGCCCTCCAGGTCTTTAATCCGTTTGGAATTTATTTTTGCATATAGTGTAAGAAAGTGGTCCAGTTTCATTCTTCTGCATGTTGTTGTCCAGTTTTCCCAACACTATATGTTGAAGAGACTCTCTTTTCCATTGGATATTCTTTCCTGCTTTGTCGAAGATTAATTTGATTATATAGTTGTGGGTTCTTTTCTGGGTTTTCTATTCTGTTCCATTGATCTGTGTGTCTGTTTTGTGCCAGTACTATACTGTCTTGATCATTACAGCTTTATAATATAACTTGAAGTCTGTAATGGTGACGCCTCCAGCTTCACTTTTTTTTTCCAAGATGACTTTGGCTATTTGGGGTCTTTTGTGGTTCCATACAAATTTTAGGATTGTTTGTTCTAGCTCTGTGAAAAATCCTGGTGGTACTTTGATAGGGATTGCATTAAATGTGTAGATTGCTTTGGGTAATATAGACATTTTAACAATATTTGTTCTTATAGTCCATGAACATGGAATGTTTTTTCATTTCTTTGTGTCATCTTCAACTTCTTTAATCAGTGTTTTATACTGTTAATGGGAATGCAGACTGGTGCAGCACTCTGGAAAACACTATGGAGGTTCCTCAAAAAGTAAAAAATAGGTCTACACTGGGGTGCCTGGGTGGCTCAGTCAGTTAAGCGTCTGACTTTAACTCAGGTTATGATCTTATGGTTCGTGGATTTGAACCCCACATCAGGCTCTGTGCTCTGACAGCTTGGAGCCTGATGCCTGCTTCAGATTCTGTGTCTCCCTCTCTGCCCCTCCCCCACTCACGCTCTGTCTCTCTCTCAAAAATAAATGAACATTAAAAAATATATACAGCTACCCTATGATCCAGCAATTGCACTACTAGGTATGTACCCAAAGGATACAAAAATATTGATTCAAAGGGACACGCACCCTGATGTTTATAGTAGCATTATCAACCAATAGCCAAGATATGGAAGCAGCTCAAGTGTCCATTGATTGATGAATGCAAAAGATGTGGTGTATGTATACAATGAAATAATACTCAGCCATAAAAAAGAATGAAATCTTGCCATTTGCAGTGACATGGATAGAACTAGAGAGTATTATACTAAGCGAAATAGGTCAAAGAAAGACAAATACCATATGATTTCACTCTTGTGGAATTAAGAAATAAAACAAATGGATATGGAAAAAAGGCAAATAAAGAGACAGACTCTTAATTGTAGAGAACAAATTGATGGTTCCTGGAGAGGAGGTGCGTGGGGGTGCGGGGTGGGGGGAGTAGGTGAAATAGGTGATGGGGGTTAAGGACTTGTGATGAGCACCAGGTGTTGTATGGAAGTGGTGAATCACCAAATTCTACACCTGAAACTAATATTATACTGTATGTTAGCTAATTGGAATTTAAATTAAAACTTGGAAAAAATTTTAATGAAAAAAATACATACTTTAAAAAAAAAAATTAAAAACAGTTACCTGTCCATAAGTATGATAATGTCTTAAACTGTTCCCTGATCTATGAGAATTGTGTGTTATCTGTGACACCTTTGGTAGTGGTAGTCCAGCTTTTCCTAGGAACTTGGATTTGAAATTTTGAATATTATATATCATATTAAAACATGGATTAGTCGGATTTCAGACCTAACACTTAATCAACATTTGAAGATAATTATAGTTGATATCCTAATTTTAGGAATAATTTGTCCCTAAAGTTTAAGCTGGAAAATCACTGAAATAAGTTCTCCAAAAAGGACTACAATCTGACTTTGTATTAATGCAATAATAATTAATGCAAATGGGTCCAAATTGTTCATAAAGTATGTGATCAATCCAAACCAATAAAATTCCTTTCGTGATAGAAAAATACACTGTAACCTTGGAGTAGAGAAGGTTTTCCTATTACAAAAAAACATGAAAAGAAAAGTTGATAGGTTCATCAGCATAAATACAAAGTATTGTTACTGAATGATAGAAATGACCATAAGCAAGCCACAAAGGAAATGACACATCCTAAGAAAATAGTTACAACTCATATCACAAGGTCTAATTTTCCCTAATCAATAAGGAGAAACTCCTATAAATAGGAGAAAGACTGGCTACCTAGTGAAAAATGAGCAAAAGATTCTACCAACCACTGCTCAAAGCGTTAACTGCTGACTGTTTGAAAGTACAGAAAAGTGTAGAGAATAAAGGATATTATTCCACTCAAGCTACTGTTAATAATGTGGTATGTTTAGATTTAAAAAAAAAAAAAAACCCGACAGTATACAAATTTATGTCTAGTTTCTAACACAGTATTAGCATTTTCCAGGTTTCTAAAAGCTCTATGTAATCAACTTGAAAACTTAATTTTTTTTTTAGGGATACACTCATTTGTAATTTTAATATTAAGCTTTGACCTTGTAAGACAACTCTGAGCTGTAGGGGCTTCAATTTCTACTTCATCTTTATTTCATACTGATTAGAGATGAGGCCTGTAAGGTTTGTTTGATTTTCTTCAGCTCTTCTAAGTAATTCCTAGCTAAACCATAGTGAGCTACTCAGTCAGCTAGGTGATGGTATAAACGCTGAACAAAGGCAACTCTTTTTTGAATATTGGTGTGTACCGGGAATAAGTTCATAGTTTTCAGCTTCCTGAGGCTTTTGTATCACATGTTTTAGTCATTCATTTGGCTTCATTAAAATAGTCAAAGTCAAGATGTCCTGGAATTTATAATGTGATTCTGACTGGTCATGGACTGTCAGTGGACTTCAGCACTGTGTTGATACTAACTCTAAACCCCGTTCTCTGCCTCCATTCCACAGTGCCATCTTCTTCCGAGTCATCCTTTGTTAAATTTACAGACTCATCTTCTGGTTTTAAGGGCCTTTTTCTTAATATACTCTTTACTTTTTGAACTCAGAACTGAAAGTGGAATAGCAATCTTGTAATGCTCTTGATTTTCATCCTGTTGTGTGTTTTAGAATGCATGAGTTTGGAAGAGTTAGCATGAATTTCCGTAGAGCTGCCCTCCACTTTACCTTAATACCTGGACTAAATCAGTAGTTTCTCTTTCTTAGACAGTATATCTTCCTTCTTTCTTCCCCAAATCAACTCAGAAATCTATCACTTATTGTCCTGTGCTATTCAAAAGATACTGATATGTTTGCATAAAGTGCTAACTTTGAAAAGGACCTCTTCAAATATCTTTTTTATTGTGAAATACAACACATATGGAAAAGCACAGAAACATACATCTATTAATGAATTATACAGTGAACATCCAGATACCACCCATAGTTCAAGAAGTTGATTTCTAGCACTCCCAGAAGCTCTCCTCTTTCTCTTTCCAAACATAATTATTTCTCTCCGTCCCAGGGTAAGTGATAGATAACCTGAGTTTTATGTTAATCACTTACTCTTTTTTCTTTGTTGTTGTATGTATCTCTGAACACTATAGTTTTGTTTTGCCTGTTTTAGAGCTTTATAAAAATGGATTCATATAGCACATATTATTTTATATCTGACTTATTTCACTCAATGTTGTATGTGTAAGACTTATCCATATTGTTGTTTTTCGTTGTATCTTGTTAACTGTATAGTATTCCAATGCATGTGTATACCACAGTTTATACACACAAATGTCCTAATGTTGAAGGACATTTGGCTTGTATTTGGGGGAATTGTGAATACTGCTATGAACATTCTGATACATGTATTTTTGCTGGACACATGCACATATTTTTGTTGGGAGTATATAGGAGCACAATTACTGGGCCATAGATATATGTATCTGCAACGTTAGTAAATAATAGCAAACTTTTTTCCAACATGGTTGTACTATACTAACAGTATATGAAGGTTCCCAGTTGTTCTACCCCAGTATGTATATTGCCAGATTCCTTCATTTTAGCCATTTTAATGGGTGTGTCAAAGTGGTCTAATTTGTATTTTTGTGCTGTAACTCTAATGTGCTTAAGCACCTTTTCATACAGAAATTGGCCATTTGGATAATGCAAACGGTTGCAGCCACTCTGGAAAACAGTATGGAATTTCCTCAGAAAGTTAAAAATAGAACTACCATACATTCAAGTAATTGCACTACAAGGTATTTACCCAAAGAATACCAAAAAATACAGATTCGAAGGGGTACATGCACCCCAATGTTTATAGCAGCATTATCAATAATAGTCTAATTATGGAAAAAGCCCATGTGTCCATCAATTGATGAATGGATAAAGGTGTGGTACACACACACACACACACACACACACACACACACACACACACACTGGAATACTACTCAGCCATCAAAAAGAAGGAAATCTTGCCATTTGCAATGACTTGGATGGAGCTAGAGTATATTATGCTAAGCAAAATAAGTCAGGCAGAGAAAGACAATTACCATATGATTTCACTCATATGTGGAATTTAGAAGACAAAACAGATGAACATATGGGAGGGGGAAAAAGATAAGCAAACCATAAGAGACTCTTAATGTAGAGAACAAACTGAGGGTTGATGGAGGAAGGTGGGTGGAGGATAGGCTAGATGGGTGATGTGTGTTAAGGAGGGCACTTGTTATGACGAGCACTGGGTGTTATGTAAGTGATGAATCATTGAATTCTATTCCTGAAACCAATACTATGCTATATTTAACTAACTAGAATTTAAATAAAAATTTGGAGAAAAAATAAAGTTTTGTTTGCAGAGATTTTACACATCTTTAGTTTGAATTAATACTAGAATTTTAATATTTTTAATACAATTTAAATGTTTAAAATATTTATGTTTTTTGCTCATTACATACAGTTGATTTTGCTATTTTTCACCTTGTATCCAGCAGCCTTGCTGAACTCACTTATTCTAATAATTTTTCTGTGTATTTCTTTAGATTTTCTACCTCTACAATCAGGTTGTTCATGAGTCATGATAGTTTCATTTGTTCTTTTATAGTCATTATGCCTTTTATTTCTTTCTCTTACATCAGCTAGAACCTCCAGTACAGTGGTGGTAAGGATCCTTCTTGGCATGTTCCCCAACTCACTGGGAAAGCTTTTAATAGAACTTTTGTAGTATGTTTTTGAGATTCAGTACGTTCCCTTTTATTCTTGGTTTTCTAAGAGTTGTTACTATGATTTAATGTTGAATTTTATGAATTGCCATTACTATATGTAGTTTGGTGTTCATGAGACTTTTCTATTTTACTGACATGTATACACACATACAGTGAATTTCTAATGTTAAAACTATCATGTTTGCTAGTAAAATCATCTGGGCCCAGAGTTTTCTCTCTGGAAAGGTTTTAATTTTTGGATTGAATTTGTAAGATTATCCACATTTTTGGGGTGCTTGGGTGGTTCAGTCGGTTAAGCATTCAACTTCAGCTCAGGTCATGATCTCACAGTTCGTGAGTTGGAGTCCTGTATCCAGCTTTGTGCTGACAGCTCAGAGCCTGGAACCTGCTTCAAATTCTTTGTCTCACTGTCTTTCTGACCCTCCCACACTCACACCCTGTCTCTCTCTCTCTCTCTCTCTCTCTCTCTCTCTCTCTCTCTCAAAAATAATAAATAAATATTTTAAAAATGAAAAAAAAGATTATCCACATTTTAAAATATTTTCTTTAATGGTATTAATTACTTGGGTTTTAGTAGAAATTTCTCCACTCCTTATAAAATTTCAGATTTACTGACATAAAGTTGTTCATATTTGCCTCTTAACCTTTTCATATCCTTTTCACTACTACACATTTATAGTAGTGCCCTCTGTTTCATTCCTGCCTTTGGTTGTTGTAAATTCTTAATTTTTCTTTCTCAGTGTTGCCAGGTTTTATGATTTTTCAAAAAGTTACATTTGGGCTTTGTTTTTCTCAGTTCTGATGTTCATTTACTCTTATCTTTATTTCCTTTTTTTCTCCTTGGGTTTATTTTTTTGTTCTTTATCTAGCTTCCTGAAATTGATGCTTATTACCTCATTAATTTTTAGCCTTTCTTCTTTTCTAATGTATGCATGTAAGGCTATAACTTTAAGGTAGACAGTGTTAAACTGTATCTCATGTATTTTGATATTGTTATTTAGTTCAAAATAATTTCTAATTTCCTTTGTGATTTCTTCTTTGTTCATGGATATTTTAAAGTCTCTTTAAAGTTTCTTAATTTCTGAATATATAGGGACTTTTAGTTTTCTCTTTGTGATGACACTTATAGGAAATTATTTTAAGTTACTTTGAAGATAACCCCTTGGAAATATATTGTCTTGGTATATGTACTTTAAAATAATGAGTATTCTGAAGTCGTTAGATACTGAATTCTTGTATGTCTATTATATCACTTATGTTTATCAAGTTGTTCCTTTCTTTAGCTTTATTGGTTTGTGTGTACACATTTGTTTTTTCTGTGCTGATTATAGCTTGGTCTGTTTCTTTGAGAATTTCTGTCAGTATTTTACTTTAAATTTTTGGAAGCCATTTCTTAGGTACTTCCAAATTTGGAAATCTTCTGTCTTCATAATTTGAAATTTTGTCATTGTGAAATACCCCTCTTCATCACAGGTAACACTTCTTACCTTAAAGTTTACTTTGTATAAAATTTATATAGTTACACCAGTTTTCTTTTGATTAGACATGATATGTCTTTTATTCCCATATTTTTACTTTCAGACTTTCTAAATTTGTTTGCCTTATAAACTTCATATACTTGGGTTTTCTTTACTAAGACAATCTGACAGTCTTCAGATCTTAACTAGTACATTTAATCTGCTTACACTTAATGTAATCACTGATATATTGGGATTTAAATCTTATTTTGTGCTTTTTATTTTTCCTGCCTGATATATGTCCCTTTTCTTTATTGCCTTTTTTTGTTTTTTGTGTGTTTTTTTGCCCTTTTCTTCTTATTACTTTTTATCCCATTTTTTTCTTTTGTTAGTTTCAAGTTTTATACTTTTTTTTTTCAGTAGTTAAAGATAACCACATAAATATATGACTATCAATTAAGTCTGTTAATTTGTGCTTTTATTTTTTTTCTCAGATAATGCAAGGATTTTAATGTGCTTCAGCTATTTTATGGTATAGTTGCTAATGTTGTTTTTAATTTTCTATATACTTTAAATCCAACACGTTATTTTTATGTTTTATGCAGTCAGTATTCATTTTAACTTGCTCATATTTTTACTCTTTTACTGTTTTCCTTGCTCTTCATTTATCCCCCGACTTCTCTTCATTTTTTATATGCCCTTTAGTGCAATTGTGCTGGGGACAGATTCTCTGTCTTAAGTCAGTCTGAAAATGTGTTTATTTCAACTTTGTTCTTGAAGGTGGTTTTGCTATCTGTAGAATTCTAGGCTGGCAGTGTCTTTTTCCTTTCATCACTTAAAAATACCATCTATTGTGTTTGCCTCCCATTATTTCTGTTGAAAAGTAACCTTTGAATCCAGTAGTTTCTTCTTTTTGCATATGTGTATATATTTTTCATTTCATAATTCAATTTAAAAGTTTTTTGAGTATAGTTGACACATAATGTTACGTTAGTTTCAGGCATACAACATAGTAATTCAACAATTATATGTTGTGTTATGCTATGCTCACCACGAGTGTAGCCACCGTGTCTCATCATGCAGTGCTGTTACAATATCACTGACCAGATTCCCTATGCTGTACTTTCCATCCCTGTGACTTACAATTCCAAAGCTGGAAGCCTGTATCTCCTGCTTCCTCTGACCCATCTACCCATCCTCCCACTCCCTTCCCCTCTATCAACCACCAGTTTGTTCTCTGTATTTATAGGTCTGATTCTGCTTTTTGTTTATTCATTTGTTTTGTATTTTAGATTCCACATATAAGTGAAACCATGGTTTTGCCTTTCTCTGACTTTTTCACTTAGCATGATACCCGCTAGAGCCATCCATGTTGTCACAAATGGCAAGATCTCATCCTTTTTTATGGCTGAGCAGTAGTCCACATATGCGCGCGCACGCACACGCACACACACACACACACACACACACACAACATACCACATCTTCTTTATCCGTTTATCAGTCGATGGACACTTGGACTGCTTACATAACTTGGCTATTGTAAATTAATGCTGCAATAAACACAAGGATGTATGTATCTTTTCAGATTAGTGTTTTCATTTTCTTTGGGTGAATACCCAGTAGTGGAATTACTGGATCATATGGAATTTCTACTTTAAAATTTTTGAGGAACCTCCATACTGTTTTCCAAAGTGGCTGTACCAATTTACATTCTCACTCACCATGTGTAGTGTAAAAAGGTTCTTTTTTTCTCCATATCCTCACCATCATTTGTTATTTTTTGTCTTTAAGATGCAAGATGATATCTCATTATGGTTTTGATTTGTATTTCCCTGATGATGAATAATGTTGAGCATCTTTTCACGTGCCTGTAGGCTGTCTGCCCGCTTTGGAAAAATGTCCATTCAGGTCCTCTGCCCATTTTTAAATTGGATTATTTTGTTTTTCTGGTTTTGAGTTGTATAAGTTCTTTATATATTTTGGATATTATCCCCTTATTGGATATATTATTTGAAAATATCTTCTCACATTCAGGTTGACTTTTTGTTTTGTTGCTGCTTTTCTTCACTGTGGAAAGGTTTTTTATTTTGATGTAGTCCTAGTATTTAGTTTTGTTTTTGTTTCCCTTGCCTTAGGAGACATAACTAGAAAAACGTTGCTATGGTCATTGTCAAAGAAATTACCGTGTATGTTCTCTTCTAGCAGTTTTATGGTTTCAGTTCTCACATTTAGGTCTTTAATCCATTTTGAGTTTATTTTGGTATGCTAGAAAGTGTTCCAGTTTTTTCTCTTGCATGTAACTGTCCAGTTTTCCCAGCGCCATTTGTTGAAGAGATTCCCTGTTGTGTATTCTTGCCTCCTTTATTGTATTAATTGACCTTATAAATGTGGATTTGTTTCGGGGCTCTCTGTTCTGTTCCATTGATTTATGTGTCTCTTTTTGTGCCATTACCATATTCTTGATTACTACAGCTTTGTAGTATATCTTGAAATCTAGAATTGTGATACCTACAGCTTTGTTCTTCTTTCTCAAGATTGCTTTGCTCTTTGGGATCCTTTATGATTCCACATAAATGTTAGTATTTGTTTTAGTTCTGTGAAAAATGCTGTTGGTATTTTGATAAAGATTACATTGAATCTGTAGATTGCTTTGGGTAGTATGGACATTTAAATATTAAATTTTCCTATTCATGAGCATGGGGTATATTTTCTCATTTGTTTGTGTCCTCTTCAGTTTCTTTCATCAGTGTTGCATACTTTTTGGAGTACAGGTCTTTCACCTCTTTGGTTAAATTTATTCCTAGGTACTTTTTTCTTTTTGGTGCAATTGTGGATGGAATTGTTTTCTTAATTTCTCTTTTGCTACTTCATTATTAGTATATAGAAATGCAACTGATTTTTTAATATTAGCTTTTTATCCTTATTTCAGGTATATATATTTTTCTGACTTCTTTTAAGATTATCTCTTGTCTTTAGTTCTTAGCCATTCTGTTTATGTATGGACTTATTTTTATTTATCTTTCTTAGAGGTTGAAAGCTTTCTTTCAGGTTGATAGGTTGATATCTTTTTTTTTTTACGTTTTTTTTTTATTTATTTTGGGACAGAGAGAGACAGAGCATGAACGGGGGAGGGGCAGAGAGAGAGGGAGACACAGAATCGGAAACAGGCTCCAGGCTCTGAGCCATCAGCCCAGAGCCTGACGCGGGGCTCGAACTCACGGACTGCGAGATCGTGACCTGGCTGAAGTCGGACGCTTAACCGACTGCGCCACCCAGGCGCCCCTAGGTTGATATCTTTAATGATTGGTTTTGAAAATGTTCTGCCATTATCTCTTTAGTGTTCTACAGGATCCTTTTCCTCTTCTGGTATTCTTTACATATATATATATATATATATATATATATATATATATATATATATGGTAATATATGGTAGATTTTTTTGATTTTGCTCTCTCTTTTACCTTCTTTTCTGAATTTTTGCAGGAAAAGTTTTGTTTCGCGTTCCCTGCTTGATTCTTTATATTTTCTTCTGACATAATTAACTTCCAGTCTACTATTTTAGCGATGTCTTTCTGTCTCCTTCAGCATGGTTATTTTAAGTCTGTCTGATAGCGACAGTATCTGGAGTCATTGAGGGTTTCTGGGTTTTGTTATTTTCACTTACATTGTCTTGTCTCCTTTTGTGCTTGGTTACCTTTGATTATGTGTCATACATAGTATTTGAAAAACTAGAAAAATATTTTGAAGCCTGAGGTGATATTACTTTCTTCCAAGGTGTTTCTGTTTTTTCTCTCAGGTTCTAGGGTACTAGCAATCTGGGATTACTTTAATCCAGTTTTAGGAATTACAATTTTCTGGACCATTCAAATGACTGGAAGCTAGGCTACAATGTCCACAAAGACTGTTATTTCAGTTAACTCATTTAGGTTGCAAACATTGGGGATCCCAGCATCAGGCATGGAAGTTTTACCAGGCAGCAGTCCATACTCTTGCATGGGTCTGAACTCCAGTTTTTATTCTCTACCCCAGGGGTTGGCAAACTTTTTCTATAAAGGACCAGAGAGTAAATAATTTAGGCTTTGTGGACTATACAGTCTTTTGATGCAACAATCAATGCTGCCATTGTTCTTGAGAGGAGCCACAACGTGTGAATTAATGAGCGTGAATGTATTTCAGTAAAGCTTTATTTACAAAATCAGGCACAAGGCCAGATTTGGCCCAGGGCCATAGTTTGTTAACCCCTGCTATAGTCTGTCAAAAGCTCTGCTCAGATTCTCAGCCACCTCTTCTTAAATTTAGGTTAGCCCTGAATGCTGATCTAGCCTCTCTTTGGTCTGCTGTGTTAAATAGCTCTCTAATGCCTTCAAGAATATTTTGGGTTTTTTATGTTTTGCTCAGTTGCTGTCAGCAGGAGGTTTAATCTGAAATACCTAGTCTGTGGTATTATCAGAAGCTAAAGTCATACACAAAGTTAACCAATTTAACAGCAGTGAGATTTTTTTTTCCTCTTTGATCTCAGGAAGGAAATTTCTTGAGGTGTTCTCAGAGAATCTCTTTCACTGACATCCTTTGATATATAAATGACTTTTTCTTTAATGAAACTGACTTTTCAAGACATGTTTCTGTAGTCTTCCTAGAGTGATTGTGTATTCCAAGGTCAAATTTATAGAGCACTGTTGTCCATCAGAACTTTTCTGTGATGATGGAAATGTTCTATATCTTGCACTGTTCAATATGGTAGCTACTAGCCACCTGTGGCTATTGAGCACTTGAAATGTGTCTAGTGCGAATACCAAACTCCAATTTTACTTTACTTTTATTTAATTTTAACTAATTTAATTTTAAATAGCCATGTGTGGGTGGGTACTTAGTTTGGAGTGGATAAAGCTTAGATTAAATGAAGAATCTACTCTCAGTGCAAAATGTGTTCTTACAGTCTCACCCACCAAAGTGTCCATTTTCTAGTGCTTTTGCAAGAAATACTTAACCTAAATATATTCAATGATCAGTAGTATCTCTCTAAATATCTTAGGCCTTGCAGAATGTTTCCATGTATTCCTACCATTCACCTGGTGTGATGGAAGTACACTTGCTATCCTCAACAGGCCACATAAAACCAATGCAGTCACTCAATTTAGTTTCTAACACATGTTTTTCTTTGCAGGGAAAGGGGCGACTTCGCCGAGGAAACTATCCAAGTCCGTCCTCTCCTGTTGTAGTTCGGTTGCCCTCTATGTCTGATGTGCCAGAAGAGACCTTGACTAGTGAAACAGCTGTGGAGACTGACATCACAGAACAACAGCAAGCAGCTATGCAGCAGGAGGAGAGGGTACTGACTGAGCAGATTGAGAACCTACAGAAAGAGAAGTGAGTTTTCAGGAGGAAAGGGAGTGACCAGTTATTACCTGTTTTCCTTTCCTTCATTCTGTGCTTTCTTGATTTTTCCTTCCTTACTAAATATCTCCTATAGGGGCGCCTGGGTGGCGCAGTCGGTTAAGCGTCCGACTTCAGCCAGGTCACGATCTCGCAGTCCGTGAGTTCGAGCCCCGCGTCAGGCTCTGGGCTGATGGCTCAGAGCCTGGAGCCTGTTTCCGATTCTGTGTCTCCCTCTCTCTCTCTGCCCCTCCCCCGTTCATGCTCTGTCTCTCTCTGTCCCAAAAATAAATAAACGTTGAAAAAAAAAAATCTAAATATCTCCTATGTGTGAAGCACTGTATCAGGTGATACAGGGCATGCAGAGAAGACAAAGACATGATACCTGGACTCGGGTAACAGCGTGAGAGTTGTCATTGTATTGAAGGAAGCTCCATGAGCAGGGAGACCTGGAGATGCTGAACTGACACACTGCAACACAGTGTGTCAGTCTTAGCCAAGATTCCTCACAGGTCTGAGACCAGCCTCACTGACTAAATTGGTCTTTAAAAGGAGGATGAGGATTCCTGGGTTAAGGCAGAGGCCCTTTCAAGAATGGGTATTACCCAGAACTCCCTAAAGGAAGGTTATTATCTGAAGATCAGTGTAGCCATGGGGCCAACAATTAGATGGTCAGGATAAGGCAGCAGCTCTAGTGGGCGCTGGGATACTATGTAGGTAAATTGGTTACAATTTAGGAGAGAGACAAATAGACAACTCTGTGCCCTCCGCCATCACTGGAGAAAGGGTAGGTAACAATAATACTATATTTGGGGGGATAATGTGGACAAGCTGTGGCTCTTTTTGAAGGTACTGTGTACTGGTTCTGGTTGAAAACGAAGACTCTTAAGCTTTAAGGGCATTTTTGTTCCTCAGTCCCACGATCCCAGGTCTGAGAGTTTGATGCACTAGGGAATATGGGAGTCTGTTGAAGTACTTTTTGCCTAGCAGGACTGATTCTAGAATTTAGGCAAGCTAAAAAAGCAGCTGGGGCTCAGATATGCAAAACATGATAAGGCAGAAGTAGTATACATTGACCAGGGGCTGGTATTGGAGGTACTGAAGGATGAGTAGTTCAAGCTTGGTAGAGTGGAAGCAAAGCTAAGAAGGCCCTGAAGGAGAAGAGACTTGATGTAAAAGGGAATAAGAATTGGAAGGATAAGGAGGTTGTGGGCTGATGTATTTCCAGGTGTAAGATCTGCCCATTGGAGAAAGTTGCCCACATAATGTGGAGGAAAGGTGGTTAGAAGTAGCAGACATAGAGGAACTTTTGTCTTAGAGGACTGAAGTGAGCTTTTACGAAGACGTTAATTGACACAGATCTGGGTGACATCAAGCAGTAGTGAGAAAGCAAGGTTAGGAGCCGTGTACCAAAGACGTGAGAGAACAAGGGGGCTGAGAGGCAGGTGGGTGACTGATGAAGAGGAGCAGAGAATGCTGTGAGTGGGAGCAGCATAAGCTGCAAAGAACAGAAAAGATCAGTCAGCATTTGACTTCATCAGAGGCCTCTCTGTGTTTAAGGTGAGGATATCATCTATAGTGTAGTTAGTGCCTGTTTCATGGGAAATAGTTTTAAGAGCTGGAAGGAATCTTAAGAGTTTATCTCATTAAATCTCTTCGTTTTGTGGATGAGGAAGCTGAGGTCCAGAGAGAGGAAAGTACACTCCTGCTGCATTATGTATGAGTTTAGAGTGAGTTTAGAACCCTGATCTGATTATCAGTCCCAGGTTCATTTTACCAAAATATCTTATAGCTGCAGCATCTTTTCCTACCTCACTCTTTGCTCTATTATAGGTCCCAGACTTTGCTGTTTTTAACCTTCATCATTACTGTGGCTTCCGGGTCTCCATCGCCACTTTGGTTGAGAACAGTAGGAAATGTGACTGTTTTTGCTACTTAAATTTCTTGCATCATAGGTCTTTTTTCCTGTTGTCTTCTTTCCACTTCTTATCAAATGCTAGTGGATTTCTTGATTATATCTTACAGGGAGGAGCTAACATTTGAGATGCTTGTATTGGAACCCCGTGCCTCTGATGATGAAACCCTGGAGTCTGAGGCCTCCATTGGGACTGCCGATAGCTCAGAAAATTTGAATATTGACTCTGAAGGTGCCATCTCTGAGAAATCAGGTAAATGAACATACTAGACCAAAGTCTCCAGATTTTTTTTGTGAAGGAGGAGTAAGGATTCCCAAGCTAATAAGACAAAATCCCTTTCAAGAATGCCTAACCTTATGTGAGAAGGTGACAAAGTCCTAAGGAGTTAAATACGTACTGATCTTTGTGAAACTTCCTTTATATACTGTTCATTAGACCAAGCCTTTAATGCAGTGCAGCTTTTTGTCAATTTAATGTTTTCTCCTCGATTTACCACAGAGAAAAACCCATAGTAACAACACATGTCGTCTTACCCATGATCCATGTTCCAGAGGTGGTTAGCAGGCATTGTGCCCTGCTGAGAGATGGGGTTGTACCGAAGGAGGTATTTAACCACCTGGCATGTCTCAGGGAGACGAAGAATTACTACATACCCTGGCAGCTTTTTAAATGGTAGTGACAGTTGTAGGCCTCTCCTAATGGCATAGTCGAACTCCAGACTTCTTGGGGTTGATTCTGAAATGACCTACATAGAAATGGATAGCTTCTCGAGTTATGACTGTGCACAAAGTAGGTCAGCTTGGACCCTTCAGACCTCAGCCCACCCAATTTCACATGGGAATGGTGAAACTGATTCATTATGGAGTGATTTGCTTTAGAGAAAATTGTCATTTATAGCTTTGATCTCTTCTTTGAATCAGAGAGAAGCTTAGCCCTTAGCTCCCTGAAGGCAGCTGGCAAGTCTGAATCTTCAAGCAAGTTCCGAAAGCAGCTAAAAAAGCAGGAAGACTCTTTGGATTCAGTGGACTCTTCAGTCTCTACTTTATGTTCGTCTAGCACTGCGTCTTCTCATGGGACCAGAAAACGATTTCAGATTTATTCTAAATCTCCATTCTACCGAGCTGCCTCAGCTGGGGAGGTCCTGGGAATGGAAGGGCCACTGGGCCAGAGCAGATCCCTGGAAGACAGGCCTCAATTCATCAGCAGAGGAACCTTCAACCCTGAAAAGGGCAAACAAAAATTAAAGAATGTGAAAAACTCGCCTCAGAAAACCAAAGAGACCCCAGAAGGGACAGTCTTGTCTGGCCGCAGGAAAACTGTGGACCCAGACTGCAGCTCCACCCAACAGCTAGCACTCTTTGGAAATAACGAGTTTATGGTCTGAACTGGCAGCTGTATGTCCCGTCATGGCTACAGAGTGGTAAACACACCTCCTCTTCGGGGCCTCTTCTCATCACCTTGTCCACAATAGTCCATCCTAATTGTGGTCCTGCCTCTTGCCCAAGCATACAACTGAGAACTTGTGTGCTAATTTCCTGGGCCTCCTGCAGAAGCAGAGAAGCCCCTTTGAAGCCTGCTGGGGATGGTGCCAGCTGTGCCTTGGCTGCTGTATCTGACTGGAGATTCCACCAAACAGAGCCACCAAGGGCCTGGGGATTTGGGCCAGTTGTGAGGTCTTTGTAGTTGCCTCTCCTCCGTCTTCTTTTCCTTCCCAGATGTGGGTGTTGAACTGGAGGGGACATGGTGGGCCTGAGGGACCCGCTGATTTCTGACATTGAAAGAAAACATATAAATCTTTCTTAACCATGAAAGCAAAAGCCTTTGGGTTTATTTTGGGATAGTTAGGAGCTGGAGCAGAATATAATTTTTTTCCAAGGATTTATAAACAAAAAGCCTAAGCCCTCTATTTTAAGATTTTTGAGAAACACTCCATGTTATATTTTGGGGAAAGTAAAAAAGTAATTGTTTCCATGAAGCCATCAGAGCATGCCTCAGACATCTGGTTACACAATGAAGAAGAGAGTACATGTTTTGTTTTTTGATGATGTTCAGTGTCATAATAATCAATGCTGGTTTCACTCCTGGTTAGTTCTTGCCAAACATACTGCATGGGCTAAAGTTTCAGTAGCCTACTTTTCTCATATTTCCTGGTCCTAGGATTAGGTTCCTCTGATTTTTTTTAAAAGTCTCATCAGAGACATGGTGATCCCTAAACATGAGGGTTTCATCCTAATCCACCCAGGCCTTTCTCTTCGTATAGATTAAATTGAAGATCACAAACGAACCTGTTCATTTGCTGGTGGATTTCCACCATAAACTCAGACAAATAATGTGACCATTTAATCACTTCTCCCAAAACATTTATACACAACACTGCATGAATAAGTGTTAACAGAAAGCTGCCAAAAAATAAAAAAGTTTTTAATATAACCATCTAACTATTATCTTCTTTTCCTCAGACCATCAGTATTAAATAGATGAAAGAAAAATCAAGGACTACTTGAAGCTATTTTTGTTAATATTCTGGTTACTGAAGTTTACTGTAAATATATATGTATAGTATGCATATTTCTTTTTAACTTTATGCTTCCCTCCTTCCCATGGAGTTTCTTCCCACAGATTAGGGGCCATTGGATAGGGGTGAGAGCCACTATCCCTGGGTTGAGGGAAAAATCAAACCATCTTTTTCACCACTGGGTGTCTCCACACACCTGAGCTATAATAATAGTATTTTAAGCTTCTTAGCATTTGTGGGATTAGAAATCGGTTTTTGCTATTTATAATATATGGAAAATGAAACATGATACTCTTGAGATAAGTATGTGAAAATGTTTATTTTTAAAGTTACTAAATGCATCTTGTCTAACTACCACATGCACTGTTCTGAAAAAGAGCCTTTACCATCTGTAACCTGAATTTTGGTTATTCTTTCTTTTCATACTTCTTCAATTTGAAGTTATGGAAATATTTAGACTTTTGTTAAGGCAGAGTCTCTCCTGTTACACAACATTGAACCTCATGTCACTGCCTCAGTGGTTATTGTCAAGCCCCAGAGGTCGGACTTGGAACATCATTCTGAGTGGCAGCTAAAGGTAGCAGGAGTCTTACCTCTCCCTGGTTTGGTTTCAGAAATGAGCTAGGGAAAGGAATCTTTTTAAATCTCCAGAATGATGATGGCTGTGAGTAAATGTTAGATTTTATATCCCGCAAACATCTGCCACCTTGTTTGTGCCGAGGAGTAATAAATTTAAAGCCTTTAAAAATCTGAATTTTGGAGAATCTCCTAGAGGAAAACCCAGCCCCTCAGCGTGGTCATGTCCAAGTGGGATTGCTGGAGCCTCAGGGCCCCTTGCCGGGCCACACAGGTCTGCTTCAGGAGAGGAGTGTCCTCCTGGGCATTCACAGCTACTCTCCACTTGCTCCAGAACATTGGTGAAATACTATACAAAAAAGATATTACCCTTGTCGGATAGTCCTTTGGCCCTGAGGAACAGCCTGGAGGACACATCTCAGCATATGTTCTCCCTTCTAAATCTTTGCGGATTTTGTTTGTTTGCAAAATAAGTTTTTGGCAGTTAAAAAAGAAACTACTCATTATAGGTAGGTCACTTTATAGGAACTAGGCAGTGGATGATAAGAGACTTTATAATTTTTCTCAGGGACCTGAAACCTGAATTTGGATAAAATTAAATAAAAAATACTTGTTTTTCAGTTGCTAGATTTGTGGATTTCTAGTTATTTAACAAACTGCCAGAATGGAGGATGGTGGGGAGGAGAGATCCACACAAATATTAAGAATGGAGAGCAGGTGTGGGACCCTCCCTTTGAAGGAAAGAAAGCTTTTCTTCTCGTAGGATAACAGGTGTTGTTGGCCTGATAAAGAGTTGAAGCCATAATTCTTAAAAGCTGTCAGAACCAAGTGCTGTATCTTCTTCCATCTGATCTTAACTGGTCCTCTCCATGGTTCCAGTTGTCACCACAAAGCGACGCTGTATTACAGTCACTTACAGTGAAGATGTTAACCCTTAATATGTGTCAAAGTCATGCTTCCTATTGCTTCTCCTTTGCTTTTCTCTGCTCTCAGATGCCACAAACAAAATCCCTGCGTGGCATCATTGGGGCAGCCCCCCATCTGGAGCCCGTACTCCAGAATACAGAGAAATTCTGTTCATATCACACATTCCCAGCCCCAAACAAAGCCCAGATTTTCACTTCTCCCCATTAAAGCCAACATATCCTTTATCATGGAAAATGTAATAAAAGCAGAGAAGTATAATTTTAGGGTTATGTTGTGTATCATTAAGTGAAGCAAATCTGTTCAACAGCAAGGATCAGGCAGGTGGCATGCTTAACGCACTCTGTACTTCCTGCCATTTTATTTACTTTGCCACTCTGGCCTTCTGGAAACACAAAGGGAGATAGAGAGTTCCCAGTATGGGCCTTGCACAGACAGGGACCTGAAGAAGGGATGGGATACCAGACCCCTACCTTCTCATGCTTTGGAAACCTGGTGCAGCTCTTACCCTGCTGGGAGGTTAGTGGAGACTTCCTGTGTTCCGTGACAGTAGGGTTGTTTTCACTGTCAAAGACCGAGGACGGGGGCCCTAGAAGAAAAGAGGAGCTCCGGCAAGGTTCTGCAGGCCCACTTCAGTGACCGTGGGCCACGATTTTTTAACTGTAACTAACGAATGTGTACCTTTTATAAGCACTTTGGTGAACTAGAGAAGAAAGTATTCTCAGGATGTGTTCAAAGCTAAGAGGGTTTTTATTTTAAAAT
Organism: Acinonyx jubatus; assembly: GCF_027475565.1. Classification (NCBI taxonomy): domain Eukaryota; kingdom Metazoa; phylum Chordata; class Mammalia; order Carnivora; family Felidae; genus Acinonyx; species Acinonyx jubatus. The sequence goes on from NC_069386.1 coordinate 33,343,213, forward strand.
GAAACACAGTCCAGATGGCTTTCCTAATCCTCCTCTCTTCTCCCCTGTGGTGGGAGCTAGGCATGGGGCATGCGTCATTCTGTGTTGACAAATGTGTTATGTCTGTCCATATTTTGTGACAGTTCCCCAGCACTGTCCCCCAACAACACCATGCTAGCCTTGGTGGTAAAAGTCCCTGGTGTTTGAGGAAGTCCTCTGTTCTTCTGTGCCCCTAAAATATTTCTAACCACTTTTCTCTGGAACCACTCCCACATTTGATTTGGTGTTAAAGGAAACAGCAAGATGAAGAATGTGGAGATGGATCTATTTGGTCTTGTTGGTCTCTTGGCTAAAACTGTTTAAGGGGCCTATCACCTTGCTATCCATCTATATACTTAATGCCTGTTTATCAGCCCTCTTAGGTCATATAAAAGTTGCACCTTTTGAACCAAGTAATTGTATTTACTAGGGGAAAGGTGTGGATTACAGATTAGTATTATATTATTTTAATGGATTTAAAGTAATTTATAAGTATGCTGAGTGTAAATTTTTAAGACTATGTATTGTAAAAGGACATATCCTGTGAAATATATCATTTTACTGTTTAACAGAATAATTCTATAAAAAGAATGATTTATCTCACCCACGGAACTGATTACATTCCTGATGCAATCAACAGGCACTTTGTAATTTCCTTTTGGGTTGGTTTTTTTTTTTTTTTTTTTTTTTGGAGGTGGGGGAGCAAGACATCATCTGTATGAAGTGCAGTTTGTGTCACTCAGAATATGCACTGTATAGCTACACAAAAGCAGCTTGATGAACAAATCACCCCGTGGCTCATTAAAGAACAAAGCTTCCAGAAGCAGCAATCCGTGTGGTTTGTTTTCTGACCATCCTGGCTCCCACCGTAACTCACTCCAGTCCCACTCCAGTGGTTTTTGTTTAAGGAAAGGACTGAGCAGTTGGCAAAGTACAGAAACAGTAATTACTGGAACTCAGCTGAATTCAAGTGAAGGGTGAGATTCAAGCTGTTAGTTTTCTGTAATGGATGCTAGCTGCCAGCTGTTAAGACTTCCATTTAATCAGCTCAGAGCTAGGTGGACAGCCAAGACCACAAGTCTACATTTAGGATCCTCACCAAAAAGACTGTGAAGAAGTAGCAATATCTGCTGTGGGCCCAGGAATTCAAGCCTAGGTTGTGCTTTTTGTTCTGGCTGTGATTTGGAGAAAGTTGAGAGCCCTTTCTGGGTGTCAGTTTTCTCATCTGTAAATGAGTTCCCTTCCTCGGGTTTACTTCTCTGTATAACTCCTGCTGACTCTCAGGTGTCTGTGTAAAGGGAAGTTTACTGGAAATTTACGCCTCCCCCTTGAACTGGGTTAGATGTCTTGTATTCTCAACAGAGCCCAGTATTTGTGCCATCAAAAATCTGTTTGATTAAGCTTCTCAAGGCAAGAAGTGTGCCTACCTTGCTGACTCTTAGATCCCCAGCACCTAACAAAAAGTGCCCTTGCTTAGATATTGGATGAGCAAGGTGAAGGAGATTGGGGGTTCCCAAATGCCAAACCAGGTCGAAGGTGAAATAGAAAATTGTTCAGTTTTTAGTTAGAATTCTGAGATCATCTTCCCATTTCTTTTTGCATTGTTTATATTTACATTTTTGCAATAAGTTTACATCAAAATGATAAGGATGGTGAATTGTTTCTTAAAATGTCTTTAGCTGGCCAAATAAAACCTAGAAATGCCATTAAAAAAATTTTTTTAATGTTTATTTCTGAGACAGAGAGAACATGAGTGGGGGCAGGGCCAGAGAGAGAGGGAGACACAGAATCCAAAGCAGGCTCCAGGCTCTGAGCTGTCAGCACAGAGTCCAACGTGGGGCTCGAACTCACACACTGTGAGATCATGACCTGAGCTGAGGTCGGTTGCTGAACCAACTGAGCCACCCAGGCACCCCAAGAAATGCCATTTTTGAGACATCCCCTGTGATAGCTGAATCTACAACAAACCTCCCAATTATGAAGAAAGCAGAAAGGTGTAAGGAGACAAGTTCTAAAGAGACCAGAGCCTTGTGTTTTTGGTTTTTGTTTTTTGGTTTTTTGGTTTTTTTAATTGTTCTTGTATATTGGGTAGCAGTACAGTGTCTAAGAGCCAGGGACATAACCATGAAAGCAAATCAGACACATGTAATATCTGATTGTTGAGTCTGTGGGCATCTCGGATTCCTATCTGAGTATGTCTCCTCCCAGTTCTGGGTGGCCATTTATCCATTCATCCAACAAATATTTGCTGAGCACCCATAAACACTGTCCCAGGTATTTGGGGTAAATTGGTAGAAACAAAACAAAGCTCCCTAACCCTGTGGAGCTTGAATTTTGGGGGAAAACAATGTCCACAAGATGGAGACTAGTCATCCACAACACCTGGATTCCACAATCAGGTTATATTTATTAATTTGAATGGTGCTTCTTGGCATCTTTGGGTCTTTCTCTGCCTTTCTTACCATGAAAGTCCCTTAAGGGTGCAGGAGGATGAGTGTCCCTCCAATCTGCAAACTGCAGTTGAAAAGAAAGGCCCAGATAGGCCCACAGAGACTACCTCCATGTGCTTCATAACCAAAGACATTTCTAGATTTGAGGGCAAAAAAGCTTTCACAGTATCCTCTTCCCTAGCAACAGCCCTAAATGCAATGAAGGAGAGCTCTTTTCCATCCAAATTTCAGTGGGGCCGATTTACAGCAAAATGTTGAGTAAATCCTTGAGATCAACTAAACTCTATATTGTATTAGGAAAACAAGAGCCACTCAGTGTATTTCAGGTGAGAAGGATTTAAAAAGGAATCAGGGTTAAGTTTAACAATAAACACTGGAAGGACTGGGAAAACAAAGATCAGAGAAGCTCCTGCAGAAGGTAGAGAAAGCCAACACAGATCTCAGCCAAAAGATCCAAAGTTAAGAGCTTGCCTCGAAGCTACTGCAGTTCTAAGGAAGACTGCCTGAAACCTCCGTCTTCCCACACAGCTGGCTGCAACTGCCTCCAGAGAATAATGGCTTCCTCCTTTACCTTCCTAGGCCCCTGTGAGTGCCTGCCTTTCATGAGCGAGCCTTAGGCAAAGGGATCCTGGGAAATGTAGTTCCTGGCATCTCCGCAACCAAGACAAGACCTTAGAAGGGGGGGTGGTATTGATGCCGGTTGCCAGCAGATAATTCAGTTTATGTAGCTCCTCTAATTCTCCATGACTTCCTCCTGGAGATCTCACTCTCTCCCAATATAGAATTGCTGTGCTCACACATCCCAGACACCAGCCTGTGAACTTCAACAGGCCACCTCCGCACTCCTTTATGTTCTCAGGAGCATGACTACAGGGTACATGTCCGGGGCGTATCTGGTCCTATTTCACCCTTGTGTCTTGCTACAGTGCCTTTGCTCGGACTTTCTGTTTACAGGCCTTTTAAACCCTATGGTTAAAACTTTTGATAAGCAATTAGATAGTAAAATGACACTGTAGACATTAAATGGCCTGCATAACTGAGGCATATCTGATGCTTTTAGAAGACCCAGAGTAGTTTGAGTGCTCAAGTGGGAAGGGCTTAAGCTGGGCAATATTTGCCATACTCTTTCCTCTCTGGGCACCGGCCTAGCTATTGTCATTTCCAGAGCAGAGTGTCCTGAACCACCTCCTTCCATCAAGGCAGGATATCTCTGTGAGCTAGAATTCATAACACAGGCCAAAGGGCAGGGAACCCCTAGGATTTCACATATTTCTCACATGACCTTTTCCTTCTTGACTTCAAGTATTTCTTCTGTGGGGACAGGAAATACAACAGCGTTGTTCAGCGATTCCAGGAGTGGAGGGGTGTGGTGGAGCGGCAGTGCCGGAGTTCAGAGGAGTTGAGTCCCACTAGGTTTGTGTTCCCTCCAAGCCTCAGGGTTTTCATTTATCAATGGGGATGATAGGTCCCTGTCCCGGAGCTAATCTGAGGATTAAATAACATGGGCATTCAGCGTTTGGTTCACTGCCTGGTATAAAGTAAAGCAAACTTTACTACCATTTTGTAGGTCTTTGGCTTGGCTGAGCATTTCTCCCTAAGGAATTAAGAAGTGTTAGAGATTCCCCTTCCCCAAAAGTGCCTGTAGCTGCCTGGTTTTGAGTCAGATGGGCTCACCTTTGTTTCTAGAAGGGTGAGGAAGAACAGGAAGAGAAAGGCTGAGAGAGCCTGTGGGCTGGCGGGCCCCCATCTGGAGAGAGGCTGGCCTTTTTGCTCCTGTGGGAGTTTCTGAAGCTAGGCTTGAATTTGTTGCACCTGGACTCTGCCTTGGCATGGAAACCAGATGGAACACGAGTCTGTGCTCATTCCTTCCATGTCCTCAAAGGGAGAGCCTTTTCCACATGTGTTTTCTTTTTTGTTGTTGTTCACTTTTTTATTGAGATTTAACATAATACAGTAAAGTACACAAATCTTAAGTGCATGGCTCAATTAATTTTTATGAATTAGTAGATTTGGGAAACCACCACCTGGGTCAAAATAAAAACCATTTCTAGCATGCCAAAAGGCTCCCCTGGGTCCTTTCCCAGCCACCCACCTCCCTCCCCCTGAGGTAAGTACTATTCCAGCTTCTGTCACCATCCGTTAGTCCTGCCTGTTCTTGAACTTTGTATAAGCAGAACCTGTGCCTGGAAGGGTTCTTCGGTTCCACTTTTATGTCTGTGAAATTCATCCATGTTGTCACATGTGTTGGTAGTTCACTCTTCTTTATTGCTGTTTTCCATTAAATGAATAGATCACGATTTATTAATCCATCCTATTGCCAAAATACAGTTTGGGGCTATTAGGAATAAAGCTGCTATGAATATTCTTATAATCTCTTTTAGTGGACATTTCTGCCTGGTACGCGTGTACCTACAGGTGGAATTGCCGAGTCACAGGGCAAATGTTTGGCTTTGGTAGATTGTTTTCCAAAGTAGCGGTGCTCATGGTAGTTCCACGTCTCTCAGTTTTTGAACATATCACAGAGGAGCTTCTCCATTGGAGTATTCCCTATGGTCTTGCGGAAAAAGAGGAGCTCAACCCGTTCAGAACTGATAAACCTCAAGGATGGGAGGAGCAGGAGCAATTTCCCAAACCTGAACGGGAGAGAGAACAACATCAGTTTTATCGGCAGCTTCTGAGCACGAGTCATGGGGGCGGTGGCATAAGAAAGCGTGCGTGAATATTGTTTATGTGTAAAGATTGGAAAGTGAGGAGTTATTTACATTAATACTATGTATGAATATATCAATCACATATATGATTATTATGATAGCTGTGGTCAATACTATAGATATTTGAGTAAGAATATAAATTCCCCTGTGTAAGCCCGTTAGGATGATAGAGTAGCCGTTAGTGAAAGTGTTCTGAACTTGAAGCATCATTTTTGTGGTGAGATACTCCTCCAGAAGCAAAACAACTGCAGTTTTCAGTAAGAACCATTTGCCAGGGCGAGGGTCCCCAGTGCAAAGAAGGAAGGTGGATGGCGAAGCTCCACAAGACAGACGGGAGGGATCAGCAGGGTTCAGTGCCCAACATCAAGGAGGCGGCTCCAAAGTGGGGCAGCTCCACCCTCAACTCCCACCATGGAGGTCTGTGGGAGGCCTTCCCTCATGGGCCAGGTATCCGTGGGACTTGTTCTGCCCACCCAACCCGAGGGCTTCCTTTCTCTTGCGGGCGCCAAGTGGGTGGCACCCCGCAGTCCTGCCCCTCTCCCTTGCTCCTTCCCTTCTTGTTCATCTGAGTTGGGGAGTTTCAGGAAGAAGTAACTAGAAAGTCAAGTCGAGAAACTGTTTTTCAAACTGCAGGAATTCATCCCCTAGTGGGTCTGAAATTAAATTCAGTGGGTCACCACAAGCCTTAAAAAAAAAAAAAAAAAAAAAGAAACGGAGTAGGGGCGCCTGGGTGGCGCAGTCGGTTAAGCGTCCGACTTCGGCTCAGGTCACGATCTCGCGGTCCGTGAGTTCGAGCCCCGCGTCGGGCTCTGTGCTGATGGCTCAGAGCCTGGAGCCTGTTTCTGATTCTGTGTCTCCCTCTCTCTCTGCCCCTCCCCCGTTCATGCTCTGTCTCTCTCTGTCCCAAAAATAAATAAACGTTGAAAAAAAAAATTAAAAAAAAAAAAAGAAACGGAGTAAATTACTGTCTGCAAAGTAAGTGCAGGTACTTTTCGGTGGGACTTTGTTTCAGTGTCTGTGTGTGGACTGGGTTGTGATGGAAACTGTATTTCTTCCTGCCTATTGCAGTTTCTAAAAACTGAAATACACGGACTTAGAGAACCGAAAACCTCTCTGTCACTTCTGTCTGTAGTTGATATTGAACTGCTAAGAGGTGACGTAGGAAATCTTAATCAGAATTGGAAATCTGACACCAACCCAATATGCCCGGACATCTCTGGGAGCTGATCCCAGTAGAAAGTCCGGGAGGGCTACTGGATGTGTTGAGTGTCTGGGATGACTGTGCTTAGGACACTCTGTCGCACCTTAGGAACAGCTGTTTCTCCCCATGCTCATAGGCAGCAGAAATCTTTCTGGACAACCCCATATATATTCCTTGTATACTTTGACTCCTTTTAAAGGGAGGTTACCTCCTGACATCATTTCTCAGATCAGAGGTGATTTGAAGATGTTCATGTTCACCTAACTTCTTCAGAGACAGCCGCTGGGCACCCCAAAAGAATGCAGATAATAAGGTCTAAAATAGCCAGTAGATGCCTGGAGGTCAAGTGGCCCAAGCTATGCCGAGGCTCCACTGCATCTACTGGTGTTGGATGAACGTGGCCCCTGCCCCCACGCTCCCCCAGCCACGCTCTCAGCCTGGAGCTCCTGCCCCCAAACCCAGCCAGGGCCGGGCCATCATCCGTGCACGTGGCTTAGCCCAGTGCATCCTGACAAGATGTTACCCTGCAGCTCCAACAGACCTGGTCATGTTCCCTAAAAACTATCTCTGCCCGACGTCCCCTTTTATTTCTTGACTCCCTCTTCTGCCCAATAGTACCTCTTCTCTGGCTCCAAGTCTGACCCATTCTGACTCCTAGAGGCTCCTGCCACTGTCCTCTCCCTTCCACTCCCTATGGCCACTTCTGGAGAGCAGGACCCCAGGGACTCCCCCGGATGAGGTCAGCGTGCACCGCCCTCCCCGATCATATTCTCTGTACTCATTCCGGCTCTATGCACAACACCCTTCTGCTCAAACACATACGGTGGCTCCGTCTGCCCGCCAAATCACATATGGCCTTTGGCTGGCATTCAAGTCCTGGACAGGCTGGCCCCAGAGCACTGTTCTAGGCTAATCTCCCACCTCCTCACTTGGCAGCAACCTGGTACACCTTCCGAACTGGGCTCCTGTCCTAGATACCCACATAGATACATACATAGAGATACAGGTATCTGAACTTCAGTATCTGACTAGGGTGCTTCTCGTCTTCAGTGTGCTCACTGGGCGGGGCGGGGGGGTGGTGGTGGGTGGGGCATCCTTGGAAGGCAGCAACTTTGTCTTATGCTCATTTTGGTCCCTACTCCTGGGGCCTGGCACACAGTGGATGTTGGATTCGGGCCGGATGAACTCAGACCTTTGGGCCATCTGATCAGTGCAGCCCAGAGATGATGTCAAAGTGGTGGGGGGAGGGTGAAGAGGAGAAGGGACAGGTGGGCAGGGAGGCACGCGCTCAGGTCACCTCACAGGCTGGCTGGGGTGGTGCGCCTTGCTGTGCTGGCTCAACATCACTTGGGACTGGTCCTGCAAGGCCTCCACGTGCTCAGGATCCTTCAGGCCTCGAGTTTCTGGAGAGAAACAAGCATCGGCAGTGAGCTCCTCTCCCAGCCTGCCCTCTGGTCCCTCTCCACCCCCCACAGTCAACCAGGGCCCTTAGGAGGGATGAGCCGGGCCCCGTGCCTCTCTCCTCCTGCCCCCCCCAGGGAAGAAGCCTCCGCCCACCTGGGGCTATGTGGGGCCGTGGAAGCAGAGCGAGAGGCAGAAGGAAATCACTGGCATTGTCGTTCTTTGACCCCAACCGCCTTTCTTTAAGGCCTGGGCAAAGACTGGGCTACCTGGTTTGAAGAGGACCAGGGCCTTCATGCAGGCGAACTCCGTGGGGTCCACCGCCAGCGCTCGGAAGCGCGAGATGGTTTCTTGCAGCATGCGGCTCTCCGCGCTGGCCAGTGCCAAGCGGCCCTGGGAGCTGCTGGCAGCGGAGGCCTCAGGTGCGGCCAGCAGCGGGCAGCTGTCCAGAGGCAGGGACCACTGTATGGCTCCGAGGAGGAAGAGTTCACTCCATGCCTCTTCCAGCAGGATCACCTGTGCTCAAGAAGCAGCGAGTGTGATGACTGAGAAACGACCTGTCTGGCTCGGCCTGCAACCTCCGCCACCTTCTCTGGGGCCCTAGGAAAGGAAGGGCTGGTCCCGGATGCCCAGACCTTCTCCTGACCTCTGCCCGACACTGGCCAGGGGCCCAGAGTTCTAGGATTTGGTATGATCTGGCCCAGCTGCGTAGGCTCCAAGACACTATAGCCTCCACCCAGAGGCTCAGCTGGAACATTTGGGAAGTTCCGAGAGCCGAGGGAAGTTGGGCCGCCTCGGGGGCACCCCCACAAGCATCCCAAGTTGAGTGCGTTCAGCAGGCTCTGCCTGACTTCTGAGCCGCTCCTTGCAAACCACCGGCCAAGGACTCAGACCCTCAGTGTGCCTCCCTTCCTGGGTTTATCGTGACACCTCCGCTTGCCCTTGAGACGCTCAGAGGGAAGTCCTACAGGTGAAGAGGTTAGGCGGAAACTGGAGCTTTGAGGTCAGAGGCACTCATGCTCCCGGGGAGCCCAGAGTCACCCGCTCACGCTGCTGACGGGAGGGCAGACTGCCCTGTCACACAGAGGGACTGTAGGACCTGAGGGTGTGTCTAGGGGGAGAGAGGACCCAGGGGGCCATAGGCATTGCCTTCAAATCCCTGGTCTCTGCGTCACCTCCTAGCTGCACGTCCCACCATCATCTCTGCCCAGAGATGTGAGCGCCCCCAATGGTCACGTCCCTGAGACGCGTATCCCTGACCAACACGGACCCAGAGACATGTGCCCCCACACCGTCACCACCATCCCCAGGTTTCAGGCCCCCCGCCCCCAACCATCGCCTGCACGACGGTGTATGTGCCCCCAACCCGGCTGACCCAAGTGCATCCCGACACGTGTACCTGATCCCGGAAGGGCAGGTTGGAGAACACGGGCAGGTTCTTGGCCCACTTGACGGCCATAAAGAGAAGGCGAGCCGATGTCTCATGGATGCTGTCCAGGCCACACGGGGATGAGGAGGAGTATGGGGATGAGGGAAACTCGGGATCATTGCTGGTGACATCAATATTCTCATCGGCTGTTGGAGGAGGAGGCTGCTCTGTGGCAGGGGCAGGGGGCGCTCAGGGCCACAGGGGTGAGGCTAAAGCCTGCTGCGGCAGCACCCAGCAGCCAGCACCCAGCCGTCCCCCCACTTACCGTCCTCTGGCTCCAGCTTAGCACACGTTTCGGCCGTTATAAGGCTGGCCATGAAGTGGTGGTGACCTGGAGGTGTGAGGGCCCCGGGCCCCAGGGCTCTGACTGCAGAAACAGGCGTGGGGCCCCGTGGACTGGGCCCTGCCGGGGCCAGAGGGGCCCCCAGGGGCTCCAGCCGGCGCTCCGGATCTGACTCCATGCTGGCCAGCCGGACCTGGGCTGTGCTTCGCGGCTGGCGTTCATTCTGCACAGCTGGGGAGGCAGGAAGGGTCAGGACCCCCCATCAGTCCTGTGCCCCCGTCTCTATTGTCATATAGCTCTCCGGGCCGGCTCCCCGACTCACCATCCTGGTTCATGCCCTCCTGCAAGCACTTCTTCAGCCGGCAGGCCTGGCACTGGTTCCGGTGGGCCTTGTCCACCGGGCACATCCCTGCCCCCACCTGGCACCTGCAGGAGGAGGTGAGCCCCAGGGTGTCAGTGCCCCACCCAGGCCCTGGACTTGGCTTTGGGACACGTTTCCCCCAGTCCCTTCGTCCCTGGACATCCTCCACCCCTCCCCGGGCCCCCCCCCAACCCCCCCCCGCCCCCGCAGGGCTCACCCCGGTGGGGGTCCTGCCCCGCCCCCCTCACCGGTAGATGAGCCTCCGCCTCACGCTCCTCTTGAAGAAGCCACTGCAGCCGTTGCAGGCGTAGATGCCATAGTGCTTCCCGCTGCTGCTGTCACCACACACGCGACACTGGAGCGAGGGGCCCACGCCTGAGGGGCAGGGGCAGGGCTGGGTCACACCCCTCCCTCCCACCTTCTCTGGGAGCCCTCCCCGCCTCCTTCCCTTTCTGGCCCCCACCCACATTTAAACACACTGGCACTCTCTCCTCCTTTACCTACACACCCCCCCACCCCCCCAGCCAGCTTCTGCCCTCCCACCGCCTCCTCCGGGGGCCAGTTGGCTCCAAGAGCACACTCTCTGCCTCCACTGCCCCGGCTCCCATCCCTTCTCTGCAGGTGACTTCAGGCTCTGGCATCCCACAGAAACGTTCCTGACCACATTCCTGGGAGCTCGGCTGCCACACCCCAAGGCTGCTTCTCCCTCTTTTCCCATCAGTTCAGCTGTCCCATCCCAACTCTGTTGACTGCCTCTTACCCCGCTCTTTCTAGGATTCTGGGTTTGCTGGCCTGTCCCCTCACTCTTGCCCACAGACCTTGGGGCTCTTTTTCGTGGTCTCTGCAAATCTCAGGTCCTCCACACTCCACTCCCCCAAGGGCCCAGATGCTGCCTCCAGGAAAGCCATACCTGCCGGCTCCTCTCCCAGGCCCCATGTGCCTGGAGACTCCTTCCGGGAAGCAGCCGCAGTGGCTGGCACAGCTGCAGCCATGTTGGCGCTCATCCGCAGGCAGTGGGCCTGGTGCTAGCGGCCCCGCTTCCTGCCTGAGGGAGGCCTCCTGAGGGGGCGCAGCCGTGCTCCCCCTCTTTCCACCTCTGTCCCTCTCTTGGTGCCCCCGTCTCTCTTCTATTTCGACTTCTCTGTCTCCCTGGCCCTGGTGGTCTCCCTCTGTCTTTGTCTCCCTCCCGAGTCTTTCCTCTCTGTTCTGTCTGTCTGTCTGAACTCAGGAGCTGCCCCAACTTCCCCTCACAGCAGCGGCTCTGGATCTAGGAGATTTCTCCCAGGGCAGCACTGGACGCAGCTTATGATCCTCTTAATCTTTACTGTCTCCACAGGGGATCAACCAGCCACACCTGCAGCGTCACCAAGGTGCCCACTGAGCCGGTCGATCTTGCTGCCCCCACACCAGCCCCCAGGCTGCCCAGGGTCCCCTGGTCCCTTCCGCTCTGTGCCCTCAACCTGCTTGCCGTTCAGTGCCAAATCTTGAAGGGAAGTGTGGACTCCAGGTCCCCTAGGACTTTAAACCTCTTGGAGCTGCTTGGCATGTGTCTGGGAGCAAGTGTGTGTCTGGGAGGTGTGTGTGCGTCTCTGTGTCTGTATGCTTCCATGTGGGTGGCACTCACTGTGGCTCCAGCTTTCCACCCTCATGGTTCCCACCCAAGCCCTCGATAAGGGACTGCTTACGGCCCAGAATTTGAGGGTCTCGGGCCCCCTAGAAGGGGGCTCTCCACACGTCCAGCACAGAGGTGGCTCCCGTCACGCATGGGAATGGCTCTAATGCAGGGTCTGAGGCTGGCCTAGAGGCAGGGAGGCCTGAGGCCCAAGGTGGAGAGTCTCCTTCAGGTCTGTGAGGAGCAGAAGAGGAGCCGTAAACATTTTCCTCACCCTCCCGGGGAGCAGGGCCTGCAGGATGGGAGGTGTGAAGACACAGCTCCTGAGCCTGGCAATGGCGTCTCGGGTGGCCTCTCCTCCTTTCCGACTTGGCCTCACGGTCCTAGGCAGGCTGGCCTCCCTGCTGTCCCCAGATCCAGGCTTCCCAGCTCGAGCCCAGTGTGGTTCTGAGGTGAGGAGATGGAAGGAGGGGTCTGCGCCTCTGTGAACCAAGCCTGGGGTTCAGAAGGAGCGTGGAGAGAGCCCAGACAGAGCCAGATGTAACCCCGGCTCCCGCACAGGCCAGCCATACGTCCCTGAGCGAGGGGTCTAGGCTTTCTGAGCTTCAGATTCCTCGTCTGTGAAAACAGGTGACAAAACTACCTGTCTTGCAGTGTAGTGGGGAAACCAAGAGAATTCCCAACGTGTTTCAGTGCCTGGTACTCAATAAGAGCATAATAAATGATGGGGGCTGTTATTATTATGATTTCTCTGAGGAGGTCACAGAGCAATCCCCAGGAAATAGCCTTTTCTGTCCCCTGTCCCCACGTCCATTCTTGCCTCCTTCCTGGGATAGAGCAGAGAGCCCTGCATTGGTCTGGAGGGGACCACCCATCCTCAGCAGACCTGCTCACCTCTGGGGCTTAGAGCCCAAGGGGAAGGGGGACAGTGAGAAGTTTCTGGAAGGATCATGGAGTGAAGGGGATGGGGGCAGGGGGGCGGGGCCCTTATGTATGTGGGGTTAACCCTCACTGTGACAGAGAAGCACTACTGGGGATTTGGGAAGTCAGCTCGAGGGGCTTTGCAGGGTAATCCGCTTTCCCAGGCCTCAGAAGATCGAGGCCACCAGGCCAAGGCCCCACACCTGACCTCCTCTGCCTCTGTGCTCACCTGCACCCCTTCCTGGCAGGCAGCCCTCAGGGCCCTCTACTGCACAGTCCGCAGCTCCACCTAACCTCCAAAGCCAGGGGCATCTCCCTTGAACTTGATTGACCGGTCTCTCCTTTGGGAAGCTTGTCTCTCCCACTCCGGAGCATGTCTTTACCATCGCCCTCCGCACCCTGAATGGTCATCACTCAGGGTGCCCCAAAGCACGCCCCAGCCGACCTTTTCACCTTGTCCTTGGGTGATGATCTCGCATGCCTGTGCAGCTTCCACGACCCCATCACACCTGCCTGGATCTGGGCCAGAGCTTCCACCCACAGACCCACTCAGAGTTCAGGTGTGGAGACCGACTCCACACGCCCCAACAGGCTCATACCTGGCTCGTCCACAGAGACAGTCACCGAAGGTCCTGGATTGAGGGCCTGCCCTGATCAGGCATGCGCAGGGAGGAAAGCACCCTAGGCTGAGCTGAGGACCTTTGACCCTGGAGGTCGGGGCCAAGGAAGAGCCCCTGGGAAAATCAGGACAGCGTGGGGCATGGGGGCCAGGGAAGGGGAGGATTCGAGGGTGGAGCCATCCATCCACCAGGCCAAGTGTCCTGTGATGTTTTTGCACCAGCTCTAGTGAGAAGGAGACAGCGAGCAAGAAGAGTGCTTGCACAAATGCTTGCAATATCCTATCCAACACTCACAGCAACCTTCAACCCAGAGGTGAGGAAACTGAGTCTCAGAGAGGTTAAGCAAACTGCTTCAGGCCACACAGCTGCAGAATGGTAGAGGAGCCTGGGGAAGGAGACAGGGCTCTCAAACCGGTGTCAGGTCCCCACACTCCTGCTTTCCACCATGGTGCTCTCCAAGGAGACCGAGCGTCTCTTTGGCTTTAGCTGGCGCTCACGACGAGCGAGCGCTCTTCCCAGGAGAGGGAGAGCGGACCACCCTGGGCGGGAGAGAGAAACTCCAGGGCCGGATCTTGTCCTCACCAACACTGATGAGCAATAATGACCAACCGCAGGTCGTCTTTCCCTCCTCGGTCGGTCGATGGAAGATTCCAGGGATGGGGTTTGGAGCCTCAGGTCAGCCAGGCATGTGAATGACAAGGTGCCTAAAGGACACTGGCTTATTTTTAACTTGTCTTTGCTTTCCTTGTATTCCGTAGCGGGTATGTATTACTTAGAATGGAAAAAATAAATCCATCAGAATAAAAGATACTAGCAATGTTTGACGTGCCTGTTCTTAACACTGTGTTGACACCTCACATTATTCTGGTTTCGGGCTGGCTCCTCCGTCACCCTGGCCCTCCGTTCTTCGGGTTCTTTAGCGGGTCGGCCCCAGCCGGAGCCAGGACTGTGCTGGGGGAAGGGTGGGGGAAGGATGACAGCCCAGCGGGGCTGGGGGCAGGGGCTCTCTCCCGATTTGTGACCACCAGCTGCTGGGGCAGACGCCAAAGGATTACCCGGCCCAAAGCCTTGAATCTGCTGACGAAGCTGCCAGAGGCCACCTTATCACTAATACAATTATTCCCCCAGGGAACAGGTCAGCAACTTCCTTCTGACTCCCTGGAGGTCTGGGGCAGGTGGGGAGGGGGTGAATGGTAAAGGCCGCGGAACTGACTTTCCTCTGGCAGGTAAAGCCCCCTGCCCCAGCCTGTCTAGGGCCTGCCATACCCTGTGTCACTGAGAGATGACCCGGACGTAGTCAGGAGGACGAGTGGCTTCTGGGATGAGGTCTGGTTGGCTGGGCTGAACACCACGGTTCCAGGAGCCACGGGCTTCTGGTTTGGGGCAAGCTGCGCTCATGGCATTTGGTCCTGGGACCATGTTTCCTGGGAGTTTTCAAAAATTCTCTTTATTCCCCCACCCATGCGTCTTCATGACCTCAGAGAAGGGATAGCTAGTGATGTGTTCAGAGGCTCAGGAACTCAGGACGCCAGTTCCACTTCCAGGAAACTATCCCTTGGAAAATTTCACGAAGATTTAATTGTGGGGCTGTTCCCTGCGGCAACTGTCGTAAAACACCCCTCTGGAGACAACTGGCCGAATACAGTCTGCTCCATCCTGACAGCGGAATGCTGAGCGGCCTTTGCAAATGGTCACGTTTCTATATTCATTTACATGGAAATATGCCCAGTGTTTCAACTTGAAAGCCAGCTACAAAACAGCATGCACAGTTTGATTTCATGTGTATCGGGGGAATTTCTGGCCAAAGATCACGAGACTCCTTTCTCGTTGTTAGGACCTAAATTCGTCAATAGTTTGTTTTTCTAGAGCAGTGAGCGCAAGATTCAGGCCTTGGAGAGGCAGACACCAGCAGGACCGCTTGTCAACAAAGCCTCTTTCTTTTCTTTTCAAGATAACATTTAGAAATGATCAGATAGTTCTCCCAGCCTTTGGCTTGTGAAGTGCTTCTCCCAGAATCGTTTTAGAGGTCCGAGCAGAAGTGGAGAGGCTCCCTCTTCCGTCCCAGGGGAGCAGACAAAAGGCGGTCTGTCCAGGACGCGTCTGATCTGCAGCTCCAGCTAGGGGTGACCCCTTCCTCTGTCCCTGATGACCGGAGGTGAAGGATGCCTGTTTAACTTCTCCCCCCGGCTGCTGTGAGAGGTGGGCTTCTCCCGTCTCTAGCAGAGCTATTATAAAGATGCCACAAGCAGAACTTCTCGCCACAAAACAGAAGTCTGGCTGTTTTGTTTGAATGTTTAATAATGAACATGTATTACAATTAGAAGCAAGGTAAAGCTCTTTTCATTAAAAGAAAAAAGGAATGGCTAATTTGAAATAAATACTAATACTACCACTAACAATAATTAATAATAATAGGAAGTACGAAGAAATTGTTCAGCATTTCTATGTGTAAGAATGAAATGCTTCTCAGGCCCTCGATTTCGCTCCCTCATTACTGGAGGGGAAGGTTAAAATCTTGAACAGCAGGTTGGGCCTGAGCCCTGCCTCATCAGACAGCTACAGGTGGGTGCAGCCTGGTCCTGGAGGCGCCCTTTCTCTGTCTACACCTGCTTTAGCCCCATCCATGCTGTGCTGGGGAGGCACTGGAGGCTCCCTGCCCGGGCAGGGGCAAGTGGGCTGGGGAGAGCTCTTGGAAAACCAGTACAAAAGTATTTTAAAAGTTTAACAAGAGCTCAAACCATACCAGTGTATTCTAGCTGACTGACTCCTGGTTCTAATATTTATCATCTCCGAGAAATGAAACAACCTAACACAGGGGTTTTCAACTTGGGCCCTATTGACGTTTGAGCCAGAAAATTCTTTGTCGTGGGGGCTGTTCTGTGCGTTGTAGGGCATTTAGCAGCACCCCTGGCCTCTCCCCACTAGATGCCAGTGGTGTCCCCTTCTCCCCAGTTGAGACAATCAAAAATGTCTCCAGACATTGCCAAAAATGTCCCCCGAGGGGCAAACTTGTTCTTGGTTGAGAATCACTGGGTCTAAGCCATGTTATTTCCTGCTTTCCTGGAGACAGTTCGCCAAGTCTGTTTTTACAGATGCAGGAAGCACAGCCCAAGACAAATGTCCATGAGGAGCCCCAGGCCGTCGGGCATGTAACATTATCTTCGGTATGCAGACTCAAGAACTATCTGGAAGGACGCTCAAAGTGTTGACAGGTTTCTCTGGAGGAGAATTTTACTATTTCATTTTCTTCTTTATATTTGTCTGTGTTGTTTGAATGTTTAATAGTGAACATGTATTGTAAGTGTAATCAAGATAAGGCTTTTCGTGTTTTTAAAAGAGACCAGCTAATTTGAAATAAATATGACCTGTAATAATAACAAAAATGGGAACTCTTTATTAAGAAATTGTTGTGTAGCAGCCAGAGTTCTAAGTGTTTTTATGTGTGAACTTTTTAAATCCTCCCAATAGCACCATCAGACTGATGTTATTGCTCTTGTCCTCTGGTTACAAAACAAGAATGACAGAGAGGTTTAGCGACTCATCTAATGTCACACAGCTAGTAGGAGATAGAGCTGGGATTCAAACCCAGGCAGATAAAGTGGTTATTTTAGGAGAATGTGTCTGCCCAAGGGTAAGGGGGAAAAAAACGGGAATATCGTTATTTCCAAAAAAAAAAAAAAAAAAAAACCCAAACAAACAAACCCCAAAACAAAAACCATCCTCATACATTTAATAAAGAGAATCTCCTCCAAGACACATTCTGTCTCCAGGTAAGTTGAAAGAATAAAGTAGATATGCTGGGCTATGGAAAGTCACTTTGAATTGGCACTTCTGTTCCCAGCTTTTCTATGGGATGCAGAGTCTTAGATTCAAACTATAATAAAAATCAAAGAGGAAAGTGAAAGAATTATTCTACAGGGAAGGTCTTTTTTTTTCTATGTTTGCTTTTAATACGATGGCTGGGGGGCGGGGGGGGGGCTTCACTTGGTATGACGACATGACTAGTAGTGCGCATGCGTGAAGGTGTGTTTTTGTGTGTGTGTGTGTGTGTGTGTGTGTGTGTGTGTGTATAGAATCCGGCCCTTCTGTGACAAAGGCAGGCTGAGATTTGCTATATGGATGCAAAGATGCTGTCTCTCCCCGTGTCTGTTGTGGTTTATTCTTGAGGTCCCAGACAACGTCATGACAGCCGCACAAGCTTCTAGAAATTTCCCCCAAAACAACTCTTCAGACGAGCAGCTGTTCAAATGTAAACTTGGCACATTTTCCTTCTTGACTTTTGATATGGACGGAAGCTGTATTTTCTGACCTTAGCTATATTTATTAATTGGTGAAAATGCTAAATTGAGGTAATAAATATCCAGTGTCTCTCCACAGAGATGAAGGAGGTATTCTTTAGAATGGCAATCATAGAAAATGCATACGCTCCACGCAATTCTCCCTACGATGTCATGGTACAGGAGGGGTCCCGGAGTAACTGGCCGCTGCCCAACTTGTCAGCTGGGCCGCGAAGGTCTCCTGGGTCCCTGAACACAGCACATTCCCTCACAGCCCGTGGTCTTTGCATATGCTGTTCTGGCTCCCCAGTTATCTCCGAAGGGGTTTCAAAGACCTGCCCTTTAGCAGAATTTCTTACACAGACACTACAACGTGATATGTCAAGATGTTGCTTTCAGTCATCATGCATTGGAAATAGCTCAATATATATATTTTAATATAACAAATTATGGCACTTTTCCAAAATGGCTCTTTGCCACTGGAAGGGGTTATATGGAAAAATGTTATGATGAAATAGCAAGCGACAAAATGCCACAAACACTAAGGCATTTGTGAACAAAACTAAGCTAGTTCTGCTAAGTCAGAGGCATTCTGGTTATTAAATTTAATATATTTAAAATTTTAATATAACATAGCATTTAATAGAAATTAGCGTTATTTTACTGAGCTTTTATGTTGTCATACTGTTTCTTCAGCATGCTTATCTATTTATTTGATTGTCTATTTCCAAAGGTAATTTCTTTAAAAACATTTTTTTAATGTTTATTTTTGAGAGAGAGAGACAGAGAGAGTGAGTGGGGTGGGGCAGACAGAGAGGGAGACACAGAATCCAAAGGAGGTTCCAGGCCCTGAGCTGTTAGCACAGAGCCCGATGCAGGGCTCGAACTCATGAACCATGAGATCATGATCTGAGCCAAAGTCGGACACTGAAGTGACTGAGCTACCCAGGCACCCTCAAAGGTAATTTCTAACGAAGGCTGTGATCTATCATTTTGTTCCCAGACACAATTTCAAGGTGAGATTTCTGAATAAGACACTGAAATTTAAAATAACTTTTCTGGAAGTCTGAACTTATTTCAAAAATAAAATGTTAAAAAACACATATGTTAAGGACTTGTTTTAAATGTAGCTTATTATGACAGGGGTATCGTGCTTATGCTTAATGAAAAAGCACCTTGGTCTGTTAGAAGCTATCCCAAAGTATTTACTGGTGAAGTGATTCAATGTGTTGGGCTTGCTTTTTAAAAAATATAGCACAAAAACTTTGTTTCATAAACGAGTGAACGGAAGGAGGAAGTGTGTCAAGGCAGAACAACTAAAGTTGATGGTTGCTGATGTGGGAGATGGGTCTATGGTATTTCGTTGAACTATTATCTATAATTTTGTCTATGATGGACGTTTTATATAATAAAAAGTTAATCTAAAAACATACACACACATTTTTCAACACGAAAAATGAAACAAAAAAATGTGGTTGATGGCTTTGGACATACCCTCCAGCCTAAATCTTTGCTTTCTCCCTTTGCTTCCACCACTCCCACCCTAAATCTGTCTTCACTGACCCTTTCGATCTCGCTATGTAGTTTTGAGGAGCTAAGTTGAATGGGGTGACGCCATAGAGGAAAATTCCAGGTGCTGGCTTTGGATGAGGTTGGCTATTACACGCATCAGCGCCCCCTCCTGGAAGGGGAAAAAGGCAGCGGTACCCTTGAGCTTTCTCACTGCGTCAGAGTGCCTGGCTTTAAAAAGAAAAAAATATTGGGGCACCTGGGTGGCTCAGTCGGCTGGGTGTCCAACTTCAGCTCAGGTCATGATCTCACTGCTCGTGAGTTTGAGCCCCGCATCGGGCTCTGTGCTAAGAGCTTGGACCCTGGAGCCTCCTGCAGATTCTATCTCTGTGTACCTTCCTTGCTCGCTCTCTGTCTCTGTCTCTGTCTCTCAAAAAAAAAAAAAAAAAAAAAAAAAAAGAAACAAACATAAAAAAATTAAAAAGAAAAAATATTATGGTGCAAGTTTGATTATTTATGTATTCATTATTAAATTTTTTCCAGCTTCGTTAAGGAATAACTGACATATAACATTATGTAAGTTTAAGGTGTACCACTGTTGATTTGATACACTTATGTCTTGTGAAATGGTTACCACAGTAGTGTTAATGCCTCCATCACCTCACATAAGGACCACTGCTTTTCTGTGATGAGAACATTTGAGATTTATTCTCCTGGTCTTATAACTGGAGGTTTGTACCCGTTGACCAACATCTACCCTCTCCCTCGTCCTCTAGCTGACCCTTCCTCACACTTTGAGACACAGCTCCAATCCTCTTCTCAGACCAGACTCTCTAACATCTCTCCCCACATCCCAGTCACAATCAGAAATAAGGAGAGCTTGGGTGGCTTTGTCGGTTGAGTGACTCTTGGTTTCAGCTCAGGTCATGGTCGTGGGATCAACGATCCTAGGGTTGTGAGGTCAAGCCCCACGTTGGGCTGAGCATGGGGCCTGCTTAAGATTCTCCCCACCCTCCCTCTGAAGTAAATATATTTAAAAAAAAGAGAGAGAGAGAGAAAGAAAAAGAAACTATTCTAGTCATCTATTTGTTCAATTAGTGTCTGTCTCCTTCAACCAGAATGTAAGCTTTATGAGACCAGAAATCTCGTCTATCTTGCTTAAGGGTTTGACACATGGAAGGAATCTGATAATTATCTGCTGAACGGCCGACCGGATGCATCAGTGAAAGCTTCCCCTATCTCTCTGGCAGAGTTTGCTGTTCCTTTCAGGTATAGGACAATGGTTTTCAAGGTGTGCTGAGTAAAGGGGCTGGCAAGGGTGAGCCCTTCTGTGACTTCAACCAGAACACCTCCAGATTTGTGTCTTATAATTGGTAGAAATCAGTTTGAAGAAAGGTTTCTTCCTAAAAAGTGACCAGAGGATTGCAAGTAACCTCAGGTAAGATACTCTGTTAGCTGTGTGGCCTTGGACAAACCTCTTAGCTTCTCTGGGCTGTTATAATAAAGCAATAGCGGTGTTCATAAACCTTACCTGTTTGCAGACAGGAAACTGAATTAGAACACTTTCCAAGTCCTCTCCCAGATCCGCGATGGTAGCAGTAGTCAAAATATTAGAGGCAGCTCAATCTACTTGCAATAACCAGAAAGACCACAAGATGGAGGTGTTACTCCATGAGAAAAGCTTTTCCTGCTCCCTGGAATGTTTCACTTCCCAAATTCTAGCAGGAGCGAGAGATTTGGGAATTTCTTCTTTGAAATTACAGAAAAGAAGAAAAAGCAATCATTAGCACTCTCAACTTCAGGCAGAGGATTTAAAATCTTTTAGCGATGAATCCTGGCAGTTACCCAGTGTGGAATGCAAAGTTTTGTTCTACCAAAGCATCCAAGAGGAGCTTCTGCTATGGAGGAATGAGCTAAATTTGGTTCCTCTGTGTTTCAGAGGCAATCACCTCAAGGGCCAGATTACCAGAGTCTGGGAGGCACTGAGCAGGAAGGACATTTTCTGCATTAAGGTTTTGGCAGGAATCTTTGTCGTGTCATGCCGTATTGGTAGGAAAAGGAAGGGTGAAAGCACCAGATTAGGCAAAAACACAGTTGATCCAAGAGGACACGTCTCACTCAGCAGACTCTGGGGCGGAGGCGGGATGATGTGGAGGAGACTAGAGTGTTGACTGCTTGCTGCCGTGGAGACAGGGAAGCTGGAAGGGTGCTCAGAACAGGTTCGGAAGAAGGCGATGATTGACATCCCCTGGGAGAGGGTCTGCGCGAGAATGAAGAGTGGAAGTGAGCCTGTAGATCTGCCTGTTGTTTCCCCCAGAATGTGGTCATCAGAATAAATGAACTGAACATTCCTGAATCCAGGCCGGACCCACCTGTCAGGCCTGCTTGTGGATGGAGGAGGCTTGGTGACCTTCATGCGGAGACCTGGGCGCGTCTGCTACCTTGCCGGCTCTCCCACGTGCCTCCTGCAGCTGGGGAGCACCCCCTCCCCACCCCCCCACCTTCCCGAGGGCCCGGCCAGAGAAGGAGCACCAAGGCTGCTTGGAGTCACCCCAACCTCCAGGCTGCTTGCGCTCAAGTAACGTGCAGACAGCTTTTTATTTTATTTTTAAAATGTTTATTTATTTAGGGGCACCTGGGTGGCTCAGTCGGTTAAGCAGCCAACTTTGGCTCAGGTCATGATCTCGCGGTCTGTGAGTTCGAGCCCCGCGTTGGGCTCTGTGCTGACAGCTCAGAGCCTGGAGCCTGTTTCCGATTCTGTGTCTCCCTCTCTCTGACCCTCCCCCGTTCATGCTCTGTCTCTCTCTGTCTCAAAAATAAATACACATTAAAAAAAATTTTTTTAATGTGTATTTATTTACTTTGAGAGACAGTGTGAGCAGGAGAGGGGCAGAGAGAGAGAGAGACAGGAGAGAGACTCCCAAGAGAGAGAGCCCCAACACGGGGCCCGATCCCACAAACCATGAGATCACAACCTGAGCTGAAATCAAGAGTGGGACGCCTCACCAAGCCACCCAGCGGCCCCTAAACAACTTTTCAACGGAACGTCATTGTTTCCCTAACCTCCAGTGTTAGGTGTGTTAGGTATTTGATTCATCAAATAACCTCATGTTTTATTATAATGCTATAAAAATTGAACTAAGTGGAAGGATAGAACTCTTAAAGAACTGTATAATCAAAATGAAACTGCTAATTACGTGAAAACACTGTTGCGAGCACACAGAATTAAAAGCAACAACACGGATAGGACGGATGATGCTTTGCTGGGACCCAGCGGCCGCTCAGGACGTAGAAAGAGGAACCAAGTGTATGATGGAGATTCTTTTGGGTTTGGCGTGGCTTGTCCAAGGAACTCGCTGCACTGCTGCGGGTCTTTTGCCTCAAATGGCAGGTCTTTGACACACTCTGTCCTTTGCTTTGTGGACATCCACTCTTTCACACCAAATATGACCCCTTATTAGCTCCGCTCATGACAATTAAAGCAATAGCACCTGGTCCCAGTGCTGGACCCAATGGCAGTGTTGGACTGGAGGGAGTCAATCAGACGATGGAGTATTTGTACGTGCCTATTTTTTTATTATTAACTTTTTTAATGTTTATTTATTTTTGACAGAGAGTGTGGATGGGGGCAGGGGCAGAGAGAGGGAGACAGAATGTGGAGCAGGCTCCAGGCTCTGATCTGTCAGCACAGAGCCCGATGCTGGGCTCGAACTCACGAACCGTGAGATCATGACCTGAGCTGAAGTCCGACGCTGAATGGACTGAGCCACCCAGGTGCCCTGGTACGTGCCTGTTTTTAGAAGATTATTATTAACATAAAAACACAAAATGAAAAATTTACTATTGGAAACACTCCTGAAAAAAAACAATCACCATTTAATTAAGTTCTCTCCCCAGGATGAATTCCCAGTCATGGGATTAAGTGAAAGGGTGTGGTCAGCGTTGTGGCTCTTGTTACATTGTGTCAGTGGACTTCCTTAAATCAACATTTGCAGTGAAATGGTATTTCTCAGCTTGCCTCAGAGGCTGATGGTTTAACCCAGGAAAATAAGCGTTTGGGGCACAGTTAACGCACATGCACAGCTCGTGTCAGGCTGGGGACCTCACTCGAACCCCGTCACTCCTCCCCACAAATGCCTGATTGGCTTCTTCTCTCACCCAGGGTGAAACCAGGGCCCCCAGGGCACCTGACCTCATCTCCTGCTCCCCAAGTTCTCCCACTGCCTGCTTTGTGCTCTCCTGGAGGCAGAGCTCTTGCATGTTCCTCTGCCTGGAACATCCTTACCCAGGTAGCCACGGGGTGGGCTGGCTCCTGCACCCCCTAACCATCCCCTTTAAAATAGTACCTCCCGCCCATCCCTCCCGCTCCCCATCCATCTTCCCAGCTTTGCTGACATATCACTATCTGGCATGCCACACATCAGTTACCTGTTTACGTCTTTTTTCTGCCTCCCCGGTGAGCATGTAACCTCTCTGAGGTCTTATTCCACTTGGTATACTGCTACATATTCAGCCCCTAGCAGAGTATCAGGCAAAGAGTAGGTGCTCAATAAATATTTGTTGAATGAGTGAATGAATGACTGTCATGACTGGGGAGGCATAAAGGCAAATGATAGAAAGTTAATTTCACAAAAATGAACTATTGGGACCTCATCAAAATAAAAATCTTCTGCACAGCGAAGGAAACAATCAGCAAAACTAAAAGGCAACTGACGGAATGGGAGAAGATATTTACAAATGACATATCAGATAAAGGGTTAGTATCCAAAATCTACAAAGAACTTATCAAACTCAAAGCCCAAAAAACAAATAATCCAGTGAAGAAATGGGCAAAAGACTGGAATAGACTCTTTTCCAAAGAAGACATCCAGATGGCCAACCAACACATGAAAAAATGCTCAACATCACTTATTATCCAGGAAATACAAATCAAAACCACCATGAGATATCCCCTCACACCTGTCAGAATGGCTAACATCAACAATTCAGGCGACAACAGATGTTGGCGAGGATGCAGAGAAAGAGGATCCCTTTTGCACTGCTGGTGGGAATGCAAACTGGTGCAGCCACTCTGGAAAACAGTATGGAGGTTCCTCAAAAAATTAAAAATAGAACTACCCTATAACCCAGCAATCACACTACTAGGCATTTATCCAAGGGATATGGGTGTGCTGTTTCAAAGAGGCACGTGCACCCCAATGTTTATAGCAACACTATCTACAATAGCCAAAGTATGGAAAGAGCCCAAATGTCCATCGATGGACGAATGGATAAAGAAGATGTGGTATATATATATATATATATATATATATATATATATATATAATGGAGTATTACTTGGCAATCAAAAAGAATGAAATCTTGCCATTTGCAACTAGTGGATGGAACTAGAGGGTATTATGCTAAGCAAAATTAGTCAGAGAAAGACAAATATCACATGACTTCACTCATACGAAGACTTTAAGAGACAAAACAGACGAACATAAGGGAAGGGAAACAAAAATAATATAAAAACAGGGAGGGGGACAAAACAGAAGAGACTCATAAATATGGAGAGCAAACTGAGGGTTACTGGAGCGGTTGTGGGAGGGGGGATGGGCTAAATGGATAAGGACACTAAGGAATCGACCCCTGAAATCACTGTTGCACTACATGCTAACTAACTTGGATGTAAATTAAAAGAATAAAATAAAATTAAAATTAAAAAAAAAAAGTGAACTTCAGGGCGCCTGGGTGGCCCAGTTGGTTGAGCATCTGGCTCTTGATTTCAGCTCAGGTCATGATCCCAGGGTCATGGAATCGAGCTTTGCTTTGGGTTCCACACGGAGTGTGGAGCCTGTTTAAGATTCTTTCTCCCTTTCTCCCTCTGCTCCTCTCCCCCTCTCATGTGTTCTCCCTCTCTCTCTCTCAGATAAAAAAAAAAGTGAATTCCAAGGGAGAATGCTTGAGTTCTGAGGTCAGGAACAGGTTGAGGGGTCTGCCTATGTCCCTTCCCTTGAATCTGGGTAGGCCTGTGGCAGGCTTTAACCACCAGAAAGAGGCAAGAGTGATGCCTAGCACAAGTCCAGGCCTTAAGAGACCTGGCAGCTTTCTCTTTATCTTGTAGGCTCTTCCTTCTCCACCTGCCACATTCGAGAAGCCCAAGTCCCTGTGGACATCACCCGGAGAAGGAGCCATCCTCAGTGGGCCCTGAATTCCTGACCCACGGAATTGTGAGAAATAAGAAAATAGTTGCTGTTCGAAGCCACTGAGTTTTGGGGATAGTCTGTTACACGGCAACAGATAAGACAAACAGGGTCATTACCTGAGAGTGTAAATGGGGTGTGAGGGGCGCCAGAGTCCGAGCTCACGTGAGCCGCGGGGCAAAGATGACAGAAGTCAGGCCCCTCCAGGACTCAGGTGAGGAGCCAAGAATTCTGTCTTGACTGGGTGAGAGTAGAGGCTGATTGAGGGTGTCGAGTTCAGGTCGATTTGATCTTTTGTGTCTCACTGCTGTGCCCCTCGGACCCTGGCTGGCCTCCAAACAGGACTGACTCTGGGCTTAGAAAAACAAATGTTTGGAATCCACTCGGGAAAGCAGGACAGAGAAGAAGTGCTTCCTTGGAGGCAATGGTGTGTGTGTGTGTGTGTCTTTGTGTGTAACTGTCAGAGAAGCATGTCCCTGGGCTCTCCACCTGGAGCCAGAGAATCTTTGTGAAGCCAAGGTCATCAGCAACAACCTCTGTGACGCACACCACACGCTCAGGGAGTAAGTTCTGGCCCACGTTTAGTTTTAAAGGGACTTTCGTCTCGCAGATGCGTTTATGCAATTCTTGCGGAGGGACAGTGCCACGCGGAGGAACAAGCACAAACAATGAAGGTTAGATGGACCTGGGTTCGAATTCCTCAGCCACCAGGAGCAGTGTGATGGTGAGTAAATTTCCTAAACTGGTGAGACCTGGCTTCCCCAGCTGTAAAATGGAGAGAATAGTACCCAGCTGTCAGGATGGCTCCACGTATTAAATACTGCCTCGCGGAGGAGGTTGTTGCATCCACATGACTCCTGAAACAGAATGCTACCGGCACCAGTGACAGTCACAACAAAGTTTATTACGAGAGGCAAGGCTGACCGATCGGGACCAACACTCTTGGTGAGAGTGCGGCCCCGAACAGCCGGGGTACAGAGTTTTCATGGCCGATCACATCATTTTATCATCACCTGGGAACAGAACAGAACAAACAGTTCCCAGACGAGTTAGAAACAGTTGCTGGATGGGGTGATTATTTTAGACTTTTTGCCGCTAAGTTGCAACCAGTGGATCTCCTTGACCTTGCCTCTGATGCTCTTTTCTTTGAGCTTTTGTTTCCTTCATTGGCGAAGCCTGATTTACAACAGTATGAAGCATAATTTACAAGAGTAAAGCAAGGCTGTTATCTCTTGACCTTCAGTGTCAGAACAAGCTGTTATTTTTCAAGATGCACGTTAGCCTTACGCTACAATTTAACCCTTACAAGGCTAAGCGTGAGTTCCCTGCCAGTTATTAAGTAGAGCCCACACAGTAATACCTGTTACGGCTCTTAGAAAGCTGAGAGCCAAATCTGATGTCCGTTTATTTGCAGCTCGTTGCAGAAGCCTGGCCGCATCCACTCCGTCCTAACCCTGTGGGCGCCTCCCTATCTGCAAATGTTCCAGGTTGCACAGCATTTTGTAAAGTCCACGGGACTGATGTAACCCCAGTGTCCAAAGCAGTGCTTGGCGCACAGTGTGTGCTCAGGAAGTACTTGTTGAATAAACGAGATGGACAGCCTAAGCCCATTTGAAGGAGTAGCCCTCTAACAGGCGAGAGATGAGCCGAGGCTGTGTGTTTGAACTTCTATCACTACCGTCTGGAAGTCGGCACTCGCTAAGGGCGGACATCTTTGGTGGCCTCATCCATGTTTGGCCCCTCCTGCGTCTCTGCTCACAGAATCGCAATTGTGCCCAGAGCAGCGGTGTGTCCAGCCCCCGGTGGTGGATCCTGACTGGTCCACACTAGTCATGACGACCCTCCATCTTCCCAGCCTCCTTTGTGGCTAGGAATGGCCATGGAGCCTGTTTTGGCCAATGAGACCAAAGTGGAAGCCTATTGGTTATGGGAAGGGTTTCTGGGAAAGTGTTAGCTTTCTTGGTAGATGGAGGCCAATGCAATTGCACCTGTCCTTCCTCCTTCCTCCGCTGAAGGTGGATGTGATTGCTGGAGCAGGAGAAGCTGTCTTGTAACCATGAGCAAGAGGCCAAGAGAACTGCAAAGAAGCTCTGAAACTTTTTATAACTTCTTGTTATAAAACAAAAACAATTCCCCAAGTCAGTATAGTCAGGTTTTCTTTTACATGTGGCCAAAGAATGCCCAAATGATACACAGGTTGTCTGGTTGAAAAAACTGAGTCATGTATGACACATGAGCACGAAGGCTTAAAAGAGTTTCGGAGCCCTTACGTGTCCTTGATTGAAGGGGTAAACTGGTAGATTAAGTCCAAGAAACTGAATTTTATAGAAGACTTTTATAAAGAGTGTCAGGAGTCATGTGCTCAGCTTGTCAATAAAAACAAGAAAATCTGCAACTTTCTTAAAGTGTTGATTGCCTCATTTTCTTTTCTTTTTTTTTTAAATTTTTTTTTTCAACGTTTATTTATTTTTGGGACAGAGAGAGACAGAGCATGAACGGGGGAGGGGCAGAGAGAGAGGGAGACACAGAATCGGAAACGGGCTCCAGGCTCTGAGCCAGAGCCCAGAGCCCGACGCGGGGCTCGATCTCACAGACCGTGAGATCGTGACCTGGCTGAAGTCGGACGCTTAACCGACTGCGCCACCCAGGCGCCCCGATTGCCTCATTTTCTAATCAAGAGCTTTCCCCAGGAACTTGTTAGAAATACAGAATCTCAGGTCCCACACAGCCTTTGCCGGCTCAGAATCCTAAATTTAACAAGAGCCCAGGTGATGCAAACACACGTTAAAGAGGGAGATGCGCTATTCTTGGGGGTTCTCGGCCCGAGCTAGAATTTCTTGCGAATGCCTTAAACCCACCGATGCCTGGTTCTCACCCCAATCAACTGGAATATCTGGGAGTGGGGGTCCCAGCATCACTTAAACAAACAAAAGTTCCAGCTGATCTCATTACACAATGAGGTCTACAGAAAACCCGAGACCGCCCCTGGCCACCCAAGAATCATGTCTTTGGTCGGGTTACTTATTCTCTTTGAATCCCAATTTATTTATCCATAAGGTGGCCACAAAATGAAGCGCTTGCTCAGCAGCGTTGCCATGGAGATTAAGTTATGGGGTGTGAAGGACCTAGGGGACGCGTGGCACACTGCAGGTGCTCAGCAAATGGGGGTGTCTCCCAGCCTCGGTGCTGATGAGGTTCTTTACCTGCACCCGTCTCTTTTAGAAAATTTCAAACCTCAGAGAAGCATAATATGACGAATACCTCATACCCTTCACTGCTACTCACCAAAGTGCATTTTGCTTGATTTGCATGTGCTCGCTCGCTCTCCACCCATGTGCACGCACACACACGTGTTCTGACCTACCTGACAGTGAATTGCAGACATTGTGACCTCGATCCCTAGATACAGCCGCAGGCACCTACTCCTGCTTGACCAAACACTAACATCACACCCAAGAAGTTTTCCATGGATTCAATTGCATCATCTTAAATACACTCCATATTTGAATTTTCCCTACGCTCAAATGTTCCTGGTTGCTCTTTTTTGAGGGTCTCACCGTCTGTTGAAAAACCTTTTCCGATCTTTAAGCCTCCCTATCATGGAATCACGCCTGACTCGCTGTGCCTTCTCTTTGCTGACCTGCTGGAAGTATCCAGTTTCTTTTCTGCTCCTAACTGCCCTTGGGACGTCTGGAGAGGGCGGAAGACATTTTCCCTCCCAGATCCCTCCCACTGCTATCCTGGTCATCATCCTCTGGGCTCTTGACTGGTGGTCAATGAGCTTGTATGGCGTGTGGTGCCTAAAATTAGAGTCCGAGGTTTCCAGCCTGGGTCTGACCCCCTTGAACAGAGCGGAATTGTTGCCTCTCTCTTGGTTTCATTTGTGCGTCTTCAAATGTAGCCTATTATCCCGTCGGTCATATTGAGCCTGGGGATCCTACACTTTTTCATCAACAGCTAAGCACACCATCTTGTGCAGTTAGGTCCATAGGTTGGAGTTGACGTGGGAAAAGAGAGCGGAACTAATATATGCTGGGACCATAGAACATGCCAGGCCCCGCTGAAATGGAGCTGGAAGAGGCAGAGCCCGCCTCGACAGGGAGCTGACTGTAGAACCCTAGAGCCACTGAGGGGTAGCTGGAGACTGAACCCCTCTGAGTGTCAACGCTCTTGTTTCCAGAAGGGGATAACATTACAACTTCCTAGGTTTGCTATGAAGACTTAATAAAAACCCTCAGCTCAGTGTCTGGCACATGGTAGACTTCTGGTTTTGGTGTTGAAGAAAAAAATGGAATTTGGGGGTTAACGAGAATGTTCCAGTGATGGCTGTGCCACACTGTGACTGTATAAAAAATCGGTGAATTGTACACTTCAGAACGGTTAACATAGTGGGTTTTATGTTAAGTGAATTTTACCATAATCAAAAAGAAGAGAGGATACACGTGGAGATGTTCCAGGCTGAAAAGGTGGGTGGGAGGTGTGGGAAGCACATTTCAGGCAACATAATAAGTTTCTGAGAGTTACTGATGCAATACTGTGCAGGACAGAGTCAAGGACAGACTCCTCCAGAGACTCTCTCTAGTCCGGGACGGCTCTCACCGGGCATTCTGACCTAAGTCATACTTCACTTTCCTATGCACCAAGAGAACCTGAAAGATTTGTCAAACACTTGGCTAAACCCAAGACCAAGGTGAAGTCAGCCCAAGGGGAGCTGGAGGAGGGCTTATTCGGTTGAGAGACGAGCCAGATGGAATCTGCCCAGTGGGCTCCAGTCTTTCCTGTCTCCTGGGGGGAGGTTTAAAGAAATACCCGCAAATGTGCAATCCTGGGGGGTGCAGGTGCCTGAATATTTTATCTGAAGCTCCTCAGGCGATTCTAGCATACAGCCGAGGTTGAGGACCAGGGTGAAGCTAAGGTGCTTTGTAGCCAAGGTGTTCCCTGTGGTGAAGCGGCCCCGCCCTGTGCAGAGCGTTCAGAGCCATTAAGACAAGCCAACGGGCTGCTCCAGGGCTTGGTTCTTTTTTGAAAGGGGCTGCTTGAAGCAACGTGAGTAGACATGGAATCAGGCCCGAGAAAGCACAAATGTGTTCACAAAGCTCATCTTTTAACCAGTTTATTGCATCTTTACAATAATAAAAATAAATTAGTCATACACAAAAATAGTTGTCATTTTTGCCGAAAACAGACTGCATTTGCTCACATAATTCACCCTCTCCCCCTCACCTCCTTAAATAATAATTTAACACTTGTAAGGCCGACATGGTGGCAGTGGAGTATTTATATTTAGTAGGTAGGTTCCTTGCTCCTGGCTAAGCAGGTGGCGGGACAGCCCAGTGTCCCTACCCCAGCAGTCCCAGCGGCCACCCTGGAGGTGTGGTCAGAGCTGTGAAGGAGCCACACCTCTTTAAGCCCCTCCCAGCCCCTGCCAGCGGACCCTGCCTCACCCACAGCTCTGACCAAGCCTCCCACGCAAGTCAGTGTTGGCGAGCCTACGAAGGAGGCAAGACGAAGAGAAGGGACGAAGAAAACCCTCCTGATTCCTTCTCCAGTTGGGACGAGGAGAGGGCAGATTATATGAGCAAACATAATATTTAAGATGGAAAGGTGGCGATGCAGACAGGCTTGTGTCAGGTACAATGCCAGGGGTAAAAGTCCCTCCCTGAACGAGTCAAAAAGCAGAGTAATTTATATTCGATCTTAAAACCCAAAGAATTTGGCTAGTCAGGATACTACATCGTAACTATGAACTTAGAATAAGGCATCATGTAGCAACTTTGCAGGAAGCTGGGTTAGTAGGATCAAATGATTTTACACAAATGTGGATTGCATATGTAAATAAATACCTATTAGGTCCCTTTAAAATTAACATATTCTAAATAATAGAACTATTTTGGTGTAGTGACTCATTCTGCCCATACAGTTCAGAATACACATTTCCTATAAACATCTTGTATTTACAAAGAACAAAATAATAAGTTATAACAAAGTATATCCTTCTGTCAAACTGAACCAGGGGTCAAGGACGTGGAAGTTCGCTTATGTAACAGAATGGCTTTCCTCTCACTGAGGCAAGGGGCTCACCCTCTGGGAGATGCTGAGAAAGTTGGCTGCGAGTTCCCACCCTCTCGTGGCCACGTCGTACAAAGCAGGACTTGACAGGGCAGCTTTGGCCAAGTTGCTAGTGGTTCTGAGATATGAGGCCACATTCAGCTCAGGTGAGGATGCACCACTGGGTTCAAAATGGGGGACCCAGAAATGGGAAGTCCACGTGCCGTGGTTCAAAATGGGGGACCCAGAAATGGGAAGTCCACGTGCATGTACTTGCCATCCCAGACCAGGTGAATCACTCAAAGCTGCTCTACCGACAGAATCACCAAAGCCTAGACTCCGAAGGGACCTTAGACATCATATTGCCCGAGCTGAGCGCCTGAATCCCCTCTCCAGCATCCCTGACAAATGGCCATTCAACCTCCGCTGAGACCTCCCAGTAACGGGAGAGCCCTCTACCTTCAGGGAGGGCTGGTTCTTCTCCAGGAGCTCAAGTCTGCTTTTACTTCCTGGTCTTAGGGTCACTGTCCTTATAACACGGCCCCATGTCTCTTCTCCAGGCTACACGTTCTCGTGACGTCCTCTCCACCGTTCCTAACTGTGTGCACCCCTCCTCAGGATTGGGCGTGCTCATCTGAATGTTACACACTACCAATACTCTCCAAGTGTGGTTGCAGCAATCACAACGCAATGTGGCAGACAGTCACCAATGTTTTCTCCTCATGTAGCCTGAGTGTCTCATTTTGGGTTTGTGTGTGTGTGGGGGTGGGGGGTGGGGTGCTGGAGGGGAGCCTCCACCCCTTTCTTGACTCACTGAGCTTAGTCAACTGGAATTCTCACGTCTCCTCCACCTTGTATTTGTATAGTTTTGGGTTTTTTAAAGTTTACTCATTTATTTTCAGAAAGAGGGAGAGAAAGAGGTAGAGAGAGAGGGAGAGAGAGAGAAAATCCGAGCCTAACATGGGGATCTAACTCAGGAACCAAGAGACTGGAACCTGAGCCAAAATCAAGAGCTGACTGAGCCACCCAGGCACCCCAGTCTAGTTTTGTTTTGTTTTTTTTTTAATCCCAAGGTAGACTTATGCTGCTTCCTCGTGAATTCCTAAGATCCGGGTTTTGTTCTAGTCTCCCAGATCTCTTTGGATCCCGAGCCTGTCACTGTCACCAATTTCATGTCATCTACCAATTTCATCAGTAAGGTGTCCAACTTCCCATCAAAGCCATTTAAAGATATGGCAAGGGTCAGATGTTGGCCTCCACCTGCCAGACTGATACAGGTTCCTTCAGGTTTGATTATTCAATCTGTTTTAAGGAAAGACATCTATCTTTTTATCGCTTATATTTATACCTTCTACACTAGAAAACCAATATTCAAATTCTAAAATGGCTGTATTAAAAAAAAAAAAAAAAAGGAGAGCCACTGGTTTAGAAAGGTACTAGTCCTATCCGGATTTCTCTCTCTGTCACACAACTTGATGAGAATAAACTTAGTATCTCCCACCCATTGTTCACCTCCTTGGTAAGGCCGTTCTTTAAAAAAGTTTTTTTTTTAATGTTTATTTAAACATTGAAAGAGAGGACAGAGTGTGAGCAGGGGAGAGGCAGAGAGAGAGGGAGACATAGAATCAGAAGCAGGCTCCAGGTTCTGAGCTGTCAGCACAGAGCCCGATGCGGGGCTCGAACCCACCAACTGCTAGATCATGACCAAAGCAGAAGTTGGACGCTTAACCAACTGAACCACCCAGGTGCCCCAAGGCCATTCTTTTCAAAGGCAAGTGTCAAATGCTAAAGACTTTGAGGATAAGCGGATGACATGCACTCAAGGAAATGAAGCAGTCACAACATTCCAAGAGCCCTGAGCAGAGAGGCAAGGGGAAAAGGGACAGATGGGGACAGTCCTGAGAGCTCCTGCCAGCAGTGTCGCTCCTCGAGGGTGGGGACAAGCCTCACTTCTCTTGGTTTCCTTACTAGCGTGAGGGCAGTGGCCCAGACGCACCTGTAAAGTGCTCAGCTGACTCCTGTCTCCACCTAGTGGCCAGGCTGACAAGCTTTCTTTAGTGTCTCTCATGCTATTCTGGGGTGGGGGAATCTGAGCGTGAAGGTGGGAGACTGGAGTGCATTGAATGTCCTTTGCCTGGACTGCACGGAAAACACTTTCCTTTTCTAATGAGTGAAGTAAAATAGCAAACTCCTTCTGTTTGGAGAGTGTTGGCTTTTGTGAGAAAAACATAGAACATCTTCGATTCGTCTAATTTTAAAAGTCAGGGCAGGGAACGAGGCGATTCAGTACACAGGAAGAAGAAAAGCAGAATTAAAACGGAACTTTCAATTCTGCACGTGCCCGGTTGAGGGAACATGAGTGGGCGGAGAAGGAGCCGGCAGATAATGGGAGAAGGAGGGTGAAATAAGGGAGTGCCAGGAAAGGGAGAAAGAGACCCATCTGCGGGGAGAGTCATCAAAAGGTGAGCTTTCCTCTGACCCCCTCCAGGAACTTTATCGCTGGAAACACTGAGGGACCTTATCATATGTGTTGTGCCAAGGACAAAGGCATTCAGGTGTTGATGCAATAAACCAGGAAATGAGCGAAAACTGGACTTCAAAGACAAATAAGCCGCGGAACCCCC
Organism: Acinonyx jubatus; assembly: GCF_027475565.1. Classification (NCBI taxonomy): domain Eukaryota; kingdom Metazoa; phylum Chordata; class Mammalia; order Carnivora; family Felidae; genus Acinonyx; species Acinonyx jubatus. The sequence continues at coordinate 33,376,863 of NC_069386.1, forward strand.
TGTTCTAGGAACTTATAACCTTTCCAGAGATAAATGAATTCCAAGAACAGCTCAACTATTTGTTGGAAAAGAAAAAAGACGCTTAGTTTAGGTACGTTTTCTCCCTGAAGACAAAGGACGGGCCCATTTGCGCCTACTCAATTCCGCCAGAGGCAGGATGGCCATTCTCACAGGAAGATCACGGTCCCTAGCACAGCTGTTATGTAACGTTTGGGGGCCCCAGGACACCAAAGAGATGTCAAAGAGACAAAGCCAGCATTGACGCAGCCAGTCATGAGAATCTAGAGTTGGACCACCCTGGGGTGGTGACTTGCTTGATGAAGGAATCCCTGTTGGGACGGCACATCGCCCATGTAGGGTGGTCCAGACCTCTGCGGGGCAGCCTGGATGGCTCCAAGGTTTCCCCTCAATTTGAGTGAAATCAGCCTTTCTGCTCTTTGACCCACTGATCTTGCCCTCCACCCTCCAGCATGTAAAGAAAGCTTCCTCCAAGGGACCCTTCCAATCGGGGGCTTGTTCCGCAAGGTCTGAGAGCAGCTGCATGAAGGCAACCCTTCTCTTGTGACAAAATGCAAAAGTAGGTGGTGACAGGGAGAGAGAGGGCTCTGGACAGAAACCACCCGAATGCTTGGCTTCTCTGGTCCTGCTCTGCTTGGCGGGCATGGGAACCGGGGTCTCTGCCCATCAGCTCATTGCACGAGTTACACTGTGTGGAGATGAGGAGAGATGGGTGTGCTTTTACAAAATGGCGGCTGGGCTCTCCAAGAAGAGAATAAGACCCAACGAAAGATCACACAGAATTTCTGAAAGCCCAGGGGTAGTGGCAACTGAACACAGTGTGACAGAGTGAGCTGGCCACACTGTTTCCAAAAGCTTTAAGTGACCGTCAAATTAGCAGATTTTTGGGTTAAAGGGCTCATGGGAGAAACTCAGTTACTGAGAATCCAGGTTTGCTTTGAAAGGGAAATAAGCCCAGGACCACGGTACTAAATAAGACAGATTTTCTATAAGATTACGGTTTGTTTAAGCCTGAAGTTTTTCTTAATTGGTGAAAGAATATAAAACCCTTGAACAACATGGGTTTGAATTGCATGGGTCCGCTTATACAGAGATTTTTCTTTCCGATAAATACCATACAGTATTGTAAATGTATTTTTTCTTTCTTGTGATTTTTCTTTTCTTTCTTTAAACATTTTTTAGGGTTTAATTTTGAGAGAGAGAGAGACAGAGAAAGAGAGAGAGAGAGAGAGAGGGAGAACGAGTAGGGGAGGGGCAGAGAGAGAGGGAGACACAGAACCCAAAGCAGGCTGCAGGCTCTGAGCTGTCAGCACAGAGCCCGATGTGGGGCTTGAACCCATGAGCTGTGAGATCACAACCTGAGCTGAAGTTGGAATCTTAACCCACTGAGCCACAGAGGTGCTGCTCTTGTGATTCTTCTAAATGACATTTTCTTTTCTCTAGCTTACCTTATTGTAAGAATATAGTATATAATACATAATACACGTAAAAATATGCGTTGATTGCATCATGGGTAAGGCTTCCAGTCAATGACAGGCTGTTAGTAGTTGAGTTTTTGGGGAATCAAAGGCTACACAAGGATTTTTGACTGCACCGAGGGTGGCTGGCAGCCTAAGCTCCCTAACTGTTCAAGGGTCAACCATATATATATATATATATATATTTTTTTTTTTTTTTAATTGGCTTTTCAGGTGGTTTACCTTTCTCTATGCACTGCATCTCCCTTGCAGCCCGAGGCCTCTAGAACTGCAGAGTCAGGTGAAGGGCATCGGGGAGGATCCTGCCACTGCGGCCGTCACTGAAGGAGCCCACTGAAGGAGACTCTTCCTGGCTGCTGTATGAATGCAGATCTTAGTGCTCAAGTCTGGGATGGTGCGTATAGGTTGTGAGTCACAGTGGGAGGGAGGGATGGGAAGTCAAAACAGAAACCCAGAAATCAAACTGGAAAAACCAAAGGGAGACTCTTTCTAATATAAACACAGGTTTTATGCTGAGACACGTTGGTTAGACTCTCCACTGGGTGATGTGTGGTGAACATCCCAGAAGTGACTGTGAAAGGAGGGAAAGCCCAGAGCCCAGAGATAGGAAACAAGGGCTCTGTGGCCAAAGGGACCCTGGTGTGCAGTTCCTTGCGGGCGGGGGGGAGGGCACATATCACTGGGGAATGCACTCAGAATTTCAGGCATCACCTTGCTACCCCATTGACTTTCTTGCCTCATGGACAATTCCGTTAAGGACGGGGTTTAACAAAACCTGCACAGGGTCCTGTAATGAGGATCTGTGACTTTGTCAGGTAAGGGACAAACAGAAACAGACTTTGGAAACAACAGAGTGCAGTGGATACAGTCTTGACCTTTGGCCAGAGGAAAGAATTCAGAAACTGGGTTTTGTTTGCTGAGCGGGGAAATTTCTCAGTCACTTGGTCTGAAATGAAGCCATGTTCTGTAGACCTAAGGCTTCTGGGCAGGCCTTGGGGTGAGTTTTATGGTCAGATGACAGGGGTCGGACTCAACTCTGCCACCGAACGGGTGAATGTACCTGGCAGGTCAGTTACACAAATTGAGCCTCAGTTTCCTTGTCAGTAAAATGGGGATGATGATTCATTCCCTGGCTTCCATTCTGGGGCTTCGTGGGCCGCTAATGATCTAGTACCTGTGAATACACCTGTGAAACAATAAAGCACTATATTGACATGAGATATTTGTGTCATAAGGCAGGAAAAAGCCTAATGTCTTTGAGAATAAAAATAGGCACAGCCAGGCTGAGGTAACAGTGGGAAGCAGGCGTCTCAGCAAGGCTTGGTGGGGCTCCGGGGTGGGAGCTGCCTCTTCTGACTCTCCAAGGGGCCCCGATATTGAAAAGGGCAGTAGCACCATGGACGAGGCAGCGCCCCTCCAGTGACTTAGAAAGTGCTGGCACGGGAGTTGACTGAGAGCTACACGCACCCCGCCCCCCACTGCGTGGTTTTCAGATGGCACCTTACCAGGTGCCAGGTTTCCCAAGGAGGGATCATCAGTTTATGGTGATGCTAAAGGACAACCGTGGCTTGGCTCCTGGGCACGACGTGTCCGCTTTGCCGAAGGTGGGGTGGTGATGACGCTGGCTGGCGGCCTGGAAGCCTCTGGCGGAGCAGCGGCCAGCCAGTCCCACCGCCGACAGACTCCCCGACCGCCCGACTGCCGCGGGGCGGGCGTGTTATCTGCTCCCCAGGAAGCCCGGGTGCCTGTTGGCCACACGCGTGCAGGAGGCACAGCAGGCCGTCTTGTAGTAGTTGTAGACACACAGTCGCGCCTGGACCACCACGTTGCAGTTGTAGTACCTGTCCTTGCAGTTTTCATCTGCAGCAGAAGAGAACAGAAAAGACTCTCTGAGCGCAGAGCCAGCCCGGACCCATGGCAAGAGAAAGGACAGTGGACTTGGCTTTCCATCCTGGTCCTGCTTTAGTACCCACGGGAGGTGCAGGGTGGGCGAGGAGCTTATGTTTATCTTTCCTTTTTTTAAAAAAAAAATTTTTTTTTTAACGTTTATTCATTTTTGAGACAGAGAGAGACAGAGCATGAATGGGGGAAGGTCAGAGAGACGGAGACACAGAATCCAAAGCGGGGGCTCCAGGCTCTGAGCTGTCAGCACAGAGCCCGACGCGGGGCTCGAACTCACGGACCGCGAGATCGTGACCTGGCTGAAGTCGGACGCTTAACCAACTGCGCCACCCAGGCGCCCCATGTTTATCTATTTTTGAAAGAGAAAGGGAGGGAGAGAGAGAGTGAGAGAGAGAGAAGCACAAATGGGGAAGAGGCAGAGAGAGGGAGACACAGAATCTGAAGCAGGCTCCAGGCTCTGAGCTGTCAGCACAGAATCTGACGCAGGGCTCAAACTCACAAACTGTGAGATCATGACCTGAGCCGAAGTCTGATGCTTAACCGACTGAGCCACCCAGGAGCCCTGGCAATCTATTTGAACATATTATATGCTGAACCCCATGAACCTTATTTTATCCTCTTTATAGTATTGAGTGTTCCCACCCAGGAACAGTTAGTCTCTCTATCCATTCACATTTCCTTTTATGTTCTATACCAAGGTTTTCTTATTTTTAATTATTATTTAACATTTAAAAAATAGATTTAGACCTTTCTTATTAATTTTCTTCCTTACACTGACTTGTTCCTACAGTTAAAAGTTGAACTCTCACTACTTTGACCTTAAAGATAATGGAACCGAATCTCTGAAACCATTAGCATTTTAAGCAGTTCACATTTAAGTTTGGAGGGTGTTTTGGATCACCATCCCTGCTATGAACAGTCATCTTAAACTGTGAAACTTATCACACTGAAAGTATTTTGACCCCCTGAACTCCATGACTATGCACAAGGTCATGGAGAGATCTAGATGGGCTTGGCATTTTCATACAAGAGAACTTGATGGAGTTTAAGAAGGATGTATCTTTCCCTGCTATGAACAGTCATATTAAACTGTGAAACTTATCACACTGAAAGTATTTTGACCCCCTGAACTCCATGACTATGCACAAGGTCATGGAGAGATCTAGATGGGCTTGGCATTTTCATACAAGAGAACTTGATGGAGTTTAAGAAGGATGTATCTTTTCTCCTAGAAAGGAATCCCAACTTACCAACTTCAGGGACACAGTCCTGAGGGTTACAAGATTCTTTCTCTTCTGGTTTCAACTGAGGGTCACAGAGATTGCTTAGGGTCATGTCATCTGACAGGCAGCGCACTTCCCGGACCCGGAAGCCACCCTGGCAGCTCTTGGAGCACTGCATGGTGAGAAAAGGAGAGCGTTAAGAGATTTTTGACAGTCCATTAGCCTAGCACATTGGAGGCGCAGATTTTGGAAGATTTGAAACATCTTCAAAAGGAGACCAAATACTAAAACAAACTCCCATGCGTCCAGCAGCATCAACAGCCATCAACTCACAACCAATTATGTCCCAACTATACCCCAACCACATCCCCTGTACAACAGCATTTCTCAGAATGTCCAAGGATACCTGCATCCAACTCACCTAAGGAACTTGTTCAAAATGCAAAATACTTGGCTAGGGTGAAGCCAGAATCCGGTCTTTCCAAACAAAATGCTGGTTGATTCTTTTGCACACACTAAAACTGATGGGGCACCTGGGTGGCTCAGTCAGTGAAGTGTCCGACTTCAGCTCAGGTCATGATCTCCTGGTTTGTGGGTTCAAGCCCTGCATTGGGCTCTGTGCTGACAGCTCAGAGCCTGGAGCCTGCTTCAGATTCTGTGTCTCCCTCTCTCTCTGCCCCTCCCCCACTTGCATTCTCTTTCTCTTTCAAAAATAAATAAACATTAAAAAAATTATTGGGGCGCCTGGGTGGCTCAATCGGTTAAGTGACCGACTCCGGCTCAGGTCATGATCTCACAGCTCGTGAGTTCGAGCCCCGCGTCGGGCTCTGTGCTGACAGCTCAGAGCCTGGAGCCTGCTTGGGATTCTGTGTCTCCCTCTCTCTCTGCCCCTAACCCACTTGCATTCTGTCCCTGTCTCTCTCAAAAATAAACAAACATTAAAAAAAAATTAAAAAAAAATAAAAATAAAAAAATTATTAAAAAATAAGTAAGTCAAACTGAGAGTCACTGCGTTATGGCCTCTTCAGTTTAGAGATCAAGACGGTCCCAGCCTCTGGCTCCTCCCACCAAGCAGGCCCCAACAGCCACTGTCTAGAGTAGGTCACTGTAGGGAATCTACTCCAGGGCTGAGCCCAGTGCCTGCACACAGCAGGTGGTCTGGCTGTCTATGGGCGGAAAACAAAAGTGTGATGTACTAATGTGATGTCTATAAAGAGCACCATGACTTACCATGCTCCATTCTGTGCTAAACCATTTGGCCCCACAAGGCTTGAGGTGACATGACTGCCGGCTGGGGGGTCTTTCCAGGAAGGAACATTCATATGGGTCCAACACTTCAAAGGTGTCTACGTTCTTCCTAACACAAATCACCTCCCTCTGTTGGGTCCCGCTCCCACACTCGATGGAACACTGGAGAAAAATCAGAGAAGGATGGGTGTCACATGACAGAAAGGGGACGAGAACATCATGCGGTGTCTGTCTGAGTGCTTTTTCTCATCAGTTCAGTGGGGATGAGCCCAACGGCACCTGGAAAATATTACTGGACGAAAAGTTGCAGGTGGATTCCAATTTTCCTAACAGCTCTGTGTTTGGAATGGAGAGTAGGTGCCCTGGGTTATCACAGCGCCAGGACTGTGGTGCCCTCTGTGGTGAGACTGAAACGGTTTCTTTTAGACCACCTCTTTTATATAACCCCTCCCCGGGCACACAGGCAGGAACACATCAGCCTGTCAATTTGGTTGTCCCTGTCCAGTAGATTCTGACAGTGCTCATTGTAAAACAATGAACCAACATTCTGATGGCTTTGCCAGGTCTCAGTGCGTGGATACTGGGAATGAAGTAGTCTCTTAGAGCCCACACACCTGTGGATGAAGGGCTAAATTAAAATTCTTCGGGATGCACGAACCTGAGAAGATCCAAGACTGGGGACAATGCCCCCTGTGGTCAACCCTCCCCTCCCAACAGGTGGCCAGCAGGAAGCTTTGACGTTGGAGTTCAAGCCTTTCACTTCCCAGCTTGGTGGGAAGTGTGCAGGGGGTAGTCACACAAAGAGGGTGGTCAGACAATTACATGCGTTGGCGTATTTTGTTAGTTTCCACGAACACGATGCATATAACTGCTCACCAAGTATTCTATGTAAGTATCTGTTACTTTGTAAAATGTTTTCTGTTCACGTTTGGTTGACTCTTAACACTTCTTGATTACAAAAATTTTAAACTGTGATCTATGTTCTTCTAGAGACTTTAAATAATCTACTACCTGTATAAGAGCCTCTAATAATTTCTTCAGTTGAAACTCTTAACATTACCTTTACTGTCTGTATGCAGGAACATAATCGAATTAAAAAAACGGGGGAAAACCCACACATATCTACAGAAAAAAAAAGACAAATCCCAAACCAACAGACTATGAATTAAGCACACAGGACATCATAAGCATCACCCTCAGCAATTTCCCCTTTGTGCCCTTTTTTGGGTGTGCGGGGCATCCTCATAAGACATCCAGAGAATACGTCTTCTTAGTTTGTTTTTCCTATTTTTTTTCCATGTTAGTTTATGATTGATTTGGAGTATATTCAGGTTTTGTCCTTTTCTTACAAATGCTGCAGACAATGACAGCACCGGAGGCAGGGGAGGAGTGACCAGGCTGCCAGGCAAAAGGTCTGGCCTCCCCTGCAGGAGGAGTGAGTGTGCGTGTTAAAGCAAGGGTGGAATAGGAGACATGGAAACTAGTCCAGACATCGTCACTAAACAGCTCTGTGACTTTAGCCAAGATATTGCACTTCCCCATGGCTCTACTGTCTCACTTGCAAAGTGGCGGTTTGGAAACCTAATCAGAAAGACTCCTCCCCGCCATGACTGCTCTGAGGGTCTGTGTCTGTACTGAGTGCTTGGCAGAATAGCAGAGTACAAACCTTGACCAAAACTTGAAGTTATTTGATGCTATTTTTAGAAAGTCCTTGAAGAGATTAGGCAATTAAGGGAGAATGAGTACATAGCTCAGCCTTCTACCCTCAATGCCCAGAAATGGCAGAATATTTGTGTTAGGAACAAGTGAATGTATGTGTGTATGGCAGGGGCGGGAGGGGGGTGATATACGTGTGCATGCACGAAATAGCATTTGGAAACAGGAAAGGATACTCATCCTTGGTGGAACGGGAGCTATGGGGGATACTAGAAGGGTGAAAGGCAGCTGAGACTAAATTGAAGAAGCACATCATAGTTCAAAATGCACATGCAGGAGGATGCCTGGCAACGAGGAGAGTTCAGGTGCTTTGGGTGAGAAGGAATATGAGGAGCAGGAGAGAGGACTCAAGGCAGGGAGAGAGTGGCCGCTAAGGTACTGACCAGGAACAGCTGGGCTGGCCTGACTATGCCTGGGTGCCTGACAGTAAAGACATCTGCCCCTACTGTCAAAGGGCAAAGTGAAGGCATTCTCAGATTTTCAATGGCTCAGAAACTTACCACTCATGATCCTATTTGAAAGACTTACTGACTAGCGGTCTCTAACCACATAAAAAAGAACCTAGAAGAAGACACACCAGCAAGGACATAAAGCAGAAGTTGGCAAAAGCTGTTGTTAATAATGGTTTCCAGGGATGATGAAGATGTTCTGGAATCAGACAGTGGTGGTGGCTGTACAGTTTTGTGGATATACTAAAAACCACTGAATTGTATACTTTTAAAAGGGTGAATTCTGGGGCACCTGGGTGGCTCGGTCAGTTGGGCGTCAGACTTCGGCTCAGGTCATGATCTTGCAGTTGGTGACAGCTCAGAGACTGGAGCCTGCTTCGGATTCTGTGTCTCCCTCTCTCTCTGCCCCTCCCCCGCTCATGCTCTGTCTCTCTGTCTCAAAAATAAACCCAAATTAAACAAATTTTTTTAAAGGGTGAATTTTATGGCATGTGAATTATATTTCAATAAAAAGATAACCTTTGGGTGGGAGAAAGCTATTTTTAAACCTAAATTTTCTCGATTTTCAGTATTTTCTATAAAATTAGTTAACATTAATATGGAGCTGGATCCAGATGATCTCAAGATCTTTTGGGAGCTATTGTGGATTGAGAAAGTGGAGATAAATAAATGAGGACTTAAGGTTTCTGTTTTCTTTTGGGGGAAGATGTAGTTATAGATAACACAGATAGAAACATAAAACTTTAAAACTGCTAAATATTTGAATGTTATTACCAAATGAATAAAAATAGAATTTATAACTTCCAAAATGTTAGAGGGAAAAATGGAATTAGAGAAACCTAATCAATGCAAATGTGCAGAAAGTTAAGAAGAAACAGACCCAGAAAGCATGGCAATAACCTAAACAGGAAACACAAGTTAAGATGGCAGGGGGAAGTCCAAACATATAATTGATTGCAATAAATGTGAATGGTTAAATTTTAATTCTTAAAAAAACAGAGACTTGCTTGAGTGGCTCAGCTGGTTAAGTGTCTGACACTTGGTTTCAGCTTAGGTTGTGATCTCACTGTGAGATCCACTGTCAGCATGGAGCCTGCTTGGGATTCTCTCTCTTCCTGCCCCTCCCCCACTCCCTCTTGTTCTTCTTAAAATAAATAAACATTAAAAACAACCCCAAACCAAACCAAACCAAAACTACAGAGACTTGCAGACTGGGTAAAAATAAAGTCTTGCCTACAAAACGCATACCTTGGAAAAGTACATAAGAAGATGACAAAAATGCACTAGGTGAAATTCGACAACGAGAAATGAGAGTAATGCAAATATCAGGTAAAATATAATTCATGGAGAAAAGCCTAGAAGAGCAAGTGGTATTTAACAGGGATAACTACTTCCACTGAGCAGTGGGAGTGATTATGTGTGTTTGTACACCTGAAGAATTCCTGCAGTTGTACATTGGTGGATCACTGCTCCAAGACCAGATGAGAGTGGAGATATCTGCTCAAGATGCCAGTGAAATCCAGACAGATAGGCAGACAAGAGGGCTGCTCTCAATGGCTACAGACTGTGAAAGACCCCCCAGAACAAAGACAATGTACAGGTGAAGTAAACCCAGAACTGGTGGGGAAGATAGGAAACATCTGTGATCCATCTAGGCACTGACCTAGATACTGGTGGAATACCCTGAGTAGGAGTTGGGCTACTTTGGCTGCAGGTAGAAAAGAGACTCCTTAAGCTTGACAGGTCTCCTTCTCTTGGATTGGCTTTCTCCACAAGCCTCAACAAGGCCGCTGCTAGCACCCGTGCTCACGATTTCCCAGGTAGTCTCTTCCCCCAAAGCCCACACTAAAAGTCCCAGAGAAAAACTCGGCTTGGCTTGGCTTGGGTTACACGTCCACCCTGGACGATTCACTGTGACCAGGCTAGTGGGGTGTTCCAGATGCAACTATCGTTCAAACCACATGGATGGAAGCAACATTTATTTTTATTTTAGTTTCAATGAATAAGCATGCTCTACTTCATTTTCTCTGGGGACAACATCAGATTCCCAGGGTATGGAGGTGCCCCCAGACTCCAACATCCTCATAAATCCAGAACGAAAACCTTGTCACATTCAGTCATGTCCTGACCCTTTTGGACAACAGGGCAATAAATTCTGTTTCTAATCCTGGAAGAAACAAACACTGCCTTCACCCAGATTCACACTCTCAGTTCTCTGAGTAGGTCAGGAGTCAACAGGAGGCCTGCCAGGAAAAAGGACCCTGAGTCCTGCTCCCCTCTCGTCTTGGGAGATTGGTAGACATTCGAGTTGAATTGTACTGCTCATCCTCACCATGTGAGGGCTGTTACAATTTCCCATAGGGCTCTTCCCGTTGCCTCGGTTTCTGTGGGTGCGTTGTGTAATACAGCTCCTTCTGAATTATCTTTGGGATTCAGGTCCCACGCCCTAAGTGTGTTGCTATCAATAATGACACAGAAATAGCCGGCAGACAAAATCATAACCATGGAGAAAAGGGAACTACTATTTATTAGTTGGTATTCTTATCCTCATGTTTGGATGGGGAAACAGGCCCACAGAGGTTAAGCTGACTGCCCCGAGTCAGAAGAACTACAGAGAAATAGGGCTGGGGTCAGTTATCAGGTGTTATCTGCCTCTGATACCCACTAGGGTAGCACTGGAAGTACGTGGATTCTCTTTCTTTCTGAATTTTCTATATTTTACAGTTTGTATTATAAAAACATGAAAGGAAACTTGAGAAGAAAACATTTCCCCCTGTTGTTCATATAAAACCCCATTCTTTGAAGCGGCTGAGATGACATTCATGTATTTTCATATTCTGGTTTTCACTTGCCACTATATCATGTATACTTTCTACGTCTCCCTAATTATCACTGTTGTTGTTACATGATATTCTAATGAGTTATGATATACCATAATATCCCTACGTGCCCTGCTGTCATGAACACCTCTGTTAAAAATGCCTTTTTTGCCCCCCTTCTGGTAATTATTTTCTTAAAAAGAATCCCCAGAAGCAGAGTGACTGGTTAAGGCAAATGAACATTTTTATGGTTCTTGACTTTTATTGCCAAACTGCTTTCCAAGGGGGTTGTATCAGCTTACAAGGACGGGGCAGTCCATTTTTTCAGGGTCTGTTTTTAAGGATACTTAAAAGAAATAAAATTCTATATGGAGCCAGAGGTCCTGATAATGTATAAATCATGATCATCAGCCAAAAACGTCTTGGAGAACCAGCCAGCCCTGAGAGCCAAATGCTTAGGGGCCCAAGAACTCAAAGTACTAATGTTAATCATAATGGGGCAGTAAGAAGGAATGATCTTTTTTCCACATTTTCTTAGGGAGTCTGTGTTCAATTCTGGAACACTGAGGGGGGAAAATCAATTGATCATTTCAGTTGCTTTCTTAAAGTATTTGGTATTATCTGTTCTTTATAAGGAACAGCCTCAACTTTTTCTACATGAGCTTCTATTTTCTCCTGTTATTGAGACATAATTGACAACAATTGTAATATATTTAAAATGTACTCATGATGGTTTGATGTACATATGCATTGTGAAAGGATTCCCACAGTCAAGTTAATCAACCTCCATCGCCTCCCATATTTCTCTCTTTTGTGTGTGAGAACACTTATATTGTATCCTCTTAGCAAATTTTGACGATATGGCATTATCATTATCCTCATCGTGTTATACATTAGATCTTCAGAACTTTTTTTTTATCTTACAATTGAAAGTCTGTCTGTTTTACCCACCTTTCTCTATTTTCCCCACTCCACCCCCACCCCCAGACCCTGGCAGCCACCGTTCTGCTGTTTCTCCAAGTTCCAGGTTTTTTTTTTTTTTCAGATCCCACATGTAAGTGACACCATGCAGTGTCTTTCTCTGTCTGGACTATTTAATGTCCTTCAGGTCTACCTGTGTTGCAACAAAGGGCAGGATTTCCTTCTTTTTTATGGTTGAATAATATCTATACTACATCAGTTATATGTATTACATCTTCTTTACCCATCCACGTCTCAACAGACACTTAGGTTATTTCCAGATGTTGGCCACGGTGTATAATGCTTCTACGAACACAAAGGTGCAGGTATCTCTTCGAGACATTGATTTTGCTTCCTTTGCATATATCCCCACAGGTAGTATTTCCGGACCCTATCTATTTGTGCTTCTGACACTCAAATACAGAAATACAGACAAAACTGGCTTTACTGACGATAATAATGGCAGCGGCAGCTATGATGTAGAGTGTATTTGTTGTATGGCAAGCAAATGCGCTGCATTCTTTATATACATTTCCTTCTTCATTTCTTCTAAAAATAACCTCATACAGTGCGGTCATTAGCAGCATTTTATAGACAAAGAAACCATGCTAGACCATACTCTCCTGAGGGCAGGGATATTTGTTTTGTTCATTGATGTAATTCATGTGCTTAGAAGAGCACATAGTAGGAGCTCAAGAAACACTGTTGACTGAATGCAGCTCCAAGAGCATAAGTAGCCTCTCCAGGGTCACGGGCAGCACTGCTGAGATTCAAGCCCAGGATGCCTGGGCTACTCCCATTCCTGGTTCCTGACCCCTCTGCTATGGATGCTCTTATCAGAGACAGACAAACACAGCCAGTTCTGGCCACTCACCTGGCTCCAGCTCCCCGCAAACCACTCCACCTTGCCGGTGCAGGGCCCATTGTCACACGGGGTGGCCTCCGCTGGCCGGTTGTTCCCACAGCCCTCCAGGGGCAGGCTGCTGACGTGGTTGGTCATGCACACCACTGAGCGTGTCCGCACTCCAGCCCCACACTCCGCTGAGCACTGAGAGACAGGAGATAGTTCCATTAGAGGGGACACCCCTACAGGCTCGGAAACCACTTTCAAATGATGTGGAGAACTGAACATCTCATTTCCCTACCAACTCTTTCCCTTCGGAGTCTCTGGTCACTTTTTCCTCATAGCCTACTCCATTATGGAGTACCAGTATGGCAACCCCGCCCCCCCATCTTAGATTTTCTGGGACAGTCTTCTTTCCAAATATCCTGTCCCACTATTGCGATTCATACGCTTACACACTTGTCAGACTGCCTGTCTTGGCTTTTGCTTTTGAAAACATATCCAGTAGCAGAAGAATGAGAGCATGAACACTTGGGCCTCTGTCTACCTGCTGGTAGCCGACATTGGGCTAGTCTGGGGAGACTGGGGAAGTGAAGTCTGTCACCTCATCATTGCCACCTGCTATTAAGTCCCTGAAGGCCACAGCTGTGACAGTGTTAGGAGACAGCTTGGTATAGAGGGAGAGCTTGGCCCGGGAACCAGACACATCGATGTTAGTATGTCTACTAGCTGGGTGGCCTGGGGCAAGTGACCCAGCCCCTCACGTGTTTGGCATACTCACCTGGACAGCTGGCATAGGACAGGTAACGAATGATGTGCTCTGCGTACAGCAGATGTCCAAAAAATGGTATAAGGGGCTTTAAAGGGTCAAGTCCTATATCTCCACTCTAAAATAGAGAAACTGAGGCAAGGTCTTCACTTACAGCCACAGAACCACCAGTGATTTGTCTCCTATAATCACACTGTTCTCATCTAGTGCCTAGTAAACACATTCCTGAGCCATACCCTAAAGCTCAAAGAGCATTCTCCATCTGTCTTGAAATACTTTGGAATGCTGCCTTATTTTGCTTCTCATCCTGTACATGCAGACATTTTCTGGACCTCTTTGTCTGAGTGTTCCCCAGATACCTCATGTCCAGCATGTAAAATAATGGAACCCTGCCTTCACCACCAACCCCATTGCTACTCTTGGTTTTCCAAGTTGTGCTCAAATTTCTACCAGCACTCAAAAGTTGACTGTTCTTCTGAGTTCTTGCTTCCAACATCTAGCCAACCATCAGGTCTCACAGATTCTGGTTTGACCACATTTTTTCCTGTCGTGTTACTTTCTGCCCATGGCTCCCAGCACTACTAATGTTCTTCCCCTGGACTGTGGTCACAGCCTGTTACTCAGCCTCATCACCCTTTCTAATTTGTTGGGCTTCCAGGTGTTGGGACTGCCAGGCTGAAAGTCCCCCTGATGCCATCCCATTCCAACATGGATTTCCCCACCTGACATCAAAGCTTTCCTAGAAGATGACCTCAGTCAACCTCAGCCAACCTCAGTCTTCTAGGCAAACTCACCATTATTCTATCCCACACACCTCATGCTGGACAGAGCCAGGGTCCTCCATTCGCCATCGCATGAAGGGCTCACTGGACCTTGGCCATGCTGTTCCTTCTATCTACCTAGAGCGCTCTTCCCCTTCCTCAGGACACACCAAAATCTGTTAAGGCTCAGCTCAGATGCCAGTGAAAACTCCCTGCATTGCCGGATTCAATACTCTCTTTCCAGCCTCAGGATTCTCAAGGCACTCTGCATTTTACCGTCTTCCTCTACTGTTACTTATGTCCTACTTTGCTTTATTCTTTCCTTTATAGAAGTAGGCTCAGTGAAGGAAAGGACTATGGAATCATCTTTAGTTCCTTCTCAGGTCAGCACCTAACTTATGGGCAAATCCATGAATATCAGTTGAAGAAATGAATACAGACTTGGGTCTTCCTTGCTCATTTCTCTTCTGTAACCGGCACCTTCCAACCCTGAAAGTGGCCCTTCAGAGCTCAACCAAAGCCTGTTCTAACGGTTTCTGCTGGGTCTTCCCTTAAAAACAGAAGGGAAATTTGTTTCACTAATGTTACTGTTTTAAAAAAATAAGCAAAAGCGATGTGATTTAGAAAAAATTTGAGGAAAGAAAAAAATACAACCCTGTTTCCTTATCAAAATTTTCATTTTCTTTTTTTGTACATTGCTGTCTAGTCTTGCAAAATCACAGCCCAGGATGAATAATCAAACGTTTATATGACCACTGCTGGGCTGGGCCTGACTCCTCAGGGAGGAAACTCTTTGTAGCTTGAAGGGGATTAGAATATGCCACCCCAAAATATGCTGCTTTGACTTATTTTTAATTGAAGGTGATTGAGAAACATCAGATCCAGGAAGGGCTCTCTGCCTTCCCCCTTCCTGCCTAAAAGCAGTGCATAAGTTTCCTGTGAGAAATTTCGGCCTAGAACCAGGAAGAAAACATTTTTTGTTTTTGAGGGAGGGTACAGAGACAGAGGGAGAGAAAAAGTCTTAGCCAGTCTCTATGCCCAATGTGGGGCCCAACGAGGGGCTCGATCTCATGATCCTGAGCCGAAACCAAAAGTCAACACCCAATCGACTGAGCCACCCAGGTGACCTAAAGAGAACATTTTTATAATTGCCATTGCGGAGCTAATGCCAAAAGGAATGTAGACAAGCTCTACTAAAATAACTCTAATCCTCCATTAGTTTCCCCCATATATAGACAAACTTAACTAAAATAACTCTTATCTTCCATTAGTTTCTCCCATATATTTCTCAGCCACTTTCCTACAATTTACTGTCCTGGAAGCCCCAACGCCTTTCCTTGGTCTAGTCACTTCTTCAAAATTTACCACTCTTTGTTAAAATGGTATATAAGCCCTCAAGTCTAGCTGCTTCTTTGGGATTTTCACTTCTTTCTTATTAAGCTCCCTGTGCCATGTAAAAAAAAATTAACATTAAATAAAATTTGTTGGCTTTTCTCTTGTTAATCTGGCTTTTGTTAGTTTAATTTGCAGGCCTCCATTGCAGAACTCTAGAGGGTAGAGGAAAAGAGCCTCTCCTACAGGCTCACAAATGCTTTGCATGACTTATACTCTATCTGCACTGTTATTGGGAATTTGAGCTAATGAGTCAGTCCTTTTTACAAAAAAGAAAATCTTTTCTTAGAGTAATTGGAATATTCTAGGCTAAAGGGTTTTTTTTTTTGTTTGTTTGTTTGTTTCAGCTGTATATTATCTGGTCTCTTTCTTAGCCTCAAACACTCAAGATAGTTAAATCCTCCTGAAGAATACAAGGTGAATTGAATCTAAGTTATCTTCCTGTTTCAAACCCTAAGAATATTTCTTTACATGTAGTTTCCATTTGCCCTACTAACTTAATTTCTGCTTTCCAAACCAAGTCATATACACGCATCTGGGAAAATGTCCTCAGACCCCCATGTGCTTAATTTAAAAGAAGAATGTTACGGGTCGAGCCAAGTACCCAATGAGAGAACATTACAGGGATGAACCGTGTAGAGGAGCTTGACTTTAGCATACAACCACAGCGAAAAGCACATTTCAACTTGAAAGTAGCTACCCACCCCAAACCTGGCTCAGGAAGTCTCTCAGCAGGAATCAGGGGGAATCATGGATCCCTACCAGGAAGCACAGACTACCCTTCAACTTGAGGCACCGAAACACACCCACTCACTGTCCCTGAAGGATGTGCCTAAAAGGGCCAGATCCTCTTGGTAGTCAGAAAAGGACCTGACTCCTAACTGAACCTCTGGGCTGATAAAACACTGAGAGGCATCATGAAATGCCTACACAGCCCTGTGGTGAGGACTGTCCTCTCTCTCCAGCTACAGTCCAAGGTGGTGGACTTAAAAAAGTCAAAAAAAATTTTTTTAAACGTTTATTTATTATTGAGAGACAGAAAGAGACAGAGCGTGAACAGGGGAGGGGCAGAGAGAGAGGGAGACACAGAATCTGAAGCAGGCTCCAGGCTCCGAGCTGTCAGCAAAGAGCCCAATGCGGGGCTCGAACCCATGAACCGTGAGGTGAAGTCGGACGCTCAACCGACTGAGCCACCCAGGCGCCTCCCCCCAATTTTTTTTCTGTTGTGACTAAATATTGCACGTGTGTTTAAACTTGTCACTAAAGTTTACTTTTTGAATTAAAAAGTCAATGATGCCGATGTCTCATAAGGTCCACCCTCAATTAAAAGGAGCTGCAAGGATATTTTTAAGGTGAGTCAGTGAGTCAGAAAAACTATATATCCTTGGAAGTTTAAGAGAAGATTCAGATGTGAGTTTACAACCTCAATTCAATCAGGTAGAGATTAATTAACTTTATTTGCAATCGGGCAATAGGATGTGTTCTGGATCCTTTAAGTGTTTGTAAACTTCACTCACACTTTGTCTAATCTCTCCCACTTGAGCTAATTAAATGGAAGCTGGATCTCATTCATGCCTGGCATTACTAAGTGCTCAACACATGTTTCTTCCAGTTGCAAAAAAAATTGCGTGGTTGAGACTACAGCTCAACAGGGTTGATTGTGAGACAAAGCCACTACTCGCATGTGAAAGACTGCCACCAGCTGCTCATTCCTGGGGTCTGACCCTTTTTGTGAGGCTAAGTCGTGACTCAAAAGCCCACTCCAAGGTCCCAGTCTCATCTAGGTCATGGTTTCGAATATGTTATCCCTTAATGCTCATTCAGCAACGTTACCAATGAGGAAACTGAGGGTCAGAGAGCGGCTTGCTCAAGGTATAATGAGAAATAAGCCCTTGGGGGAAGTGATGCCACAGCCAGTGCACTTTCCCTAAAGCCACCTGCACCCCCTTCCCACTCATCTACTCCAAGCACATTCAGGAATAATGACACGTTCTAGGGGTAGATAAACCAAATTTCTTACGACACAGGACTAAACTCACATGGCTTAAAACATCTTTCCAAAAAAGAACAAAAAAGTTCTCCTAACAGAAGAATGAAGTGGTCACCCCTTCCTCCATTTAGAATTTTAAGGCATGAGTTAGATCCATCAAGTACTTATGTTAAAATGCAAAGTAAATTTACATTAGAGGGAAATTTACAAGTCTCTTTTGGAAGGGAAATAAAGAATAGGGGTCGATTCAGTTATAGTAGACAATAGCTGAGTCTAATTAAAAGTCATGCTTTAAAGGTTTCTAATGCCATCAACATGTTTATAATTAATACATACGTGAAAAAGGAAGGCTACCAAATTATACATGTGTAGTATTATGATTTGTATCCTTCAAATATGAATGAGTACAAAAGAGATATGTATAAAGGGTGCCTGGGTGGCTCAGTTGGTTAAGCTTCTGACTCTTGATTTCAGTTCAGGTCATGATCTCACGGCTGTGAGACTGAGCCCTGTGTCGAGCTCTATGCTGAGCGTGGAACCTGCTCAAGACTCTCTCTCTCTCTCTCTCTCTCTCTCTCTCTCTCTCTCAAAAAAGAAAATTCTCTCTTTTTTCCCCTCTCCCCTGCTTGCATCTTCTTTCTCTCTCTCTCTCTCTGAAAAAAAAAAAAAGCTATGTATGTAAGGTATGTATGAGTAGGAAAAAGCTTGACAGTAGCTTTTTTTTAAGCTTACAAATCTTAAATTATTATCTGCTAGTGAAGAGATTATTGGTATACTTTTCTGATTTTTTTCATATTTTTTATAATAGTATATGTTACTATATGACCAGAAAAAGTGAATGTTATTATTTTTTGTCCATAATTACATTAGCTCTTTAATTGGAAATACATATTATTTTTTTAAAGTTTATTTTTGAGAGAGAGAGCCCACATGTGTGAGCGGGGGAGGGGCAGAGAGAGAGGGAGAGAGAGAATCCCAAGCAGGCTCCACACTGTCCGTGAAGAGCCCGACATGGGGCTCAATCCCACAAACCTTGAGATCATGGCTTGAGGTGAAATCAAGAGTCAGATGCTCTGTTGACTGAGCCACCCAGATGCCCTGGAAATCCATATAATTTAAGTGAAAAACTCTGTGACAGAAAATGTTTGCAAATGCACATTAAAAAAGCAGAAAATGGCATTTTTACTATTTTATCAAGTGGAGGTAAGTTATTAAGTGTGTAGTCATATAAGAACTTTGATTATGGGGCGCCTGGGTGGCGCTCTCTCTTTCTCTCTCTCTCAAAACAAATAAGTGAACATTAAAAAAGGAATGATGATTAAATATTTTAGATTAAATATTTGAAATGCATTAGAAACTCAGTTGTCTTGCATTGCCTATCTTTGCATATAGCCTATTATTAACTACATTGTTTTCTGTAAATAATTTTCTTTGCATTCTAGAATAATGATTGATCAAGATGAAGCATTTCCTGAGAAAATAATTTCAGCTATTTTAGCCTTTACACAAGCATTCTGAAACTTTCATTTGCTCTAGGGAATGTGAACCTTCAGAAAAATTTCTAAGTTTCCAGTCTGTTTGGACTTACAAGTCATTGGATATTCATAGAAGAACTTATTACCTTGAGCACTGCATATTCTTCATGAGGTTACATACAATGGATTCAGGATTAAAAGGGTTTAAGTGCTCCAGACTTCAAGCTATTTTGTTCCTTTGTTTCATAACTTAAATTGGTATCATAAATTCTGTGTTTGTATCATAAACTTTTATATTATAGGAAATC
Source organism: Acinonyx jubatus (assembly GCF_027475565.1). Classification (NCBI taxonomy): domain Eukaryota; kingdom Metazoa; phylum Chordata; class Mammalia; order Carnivora; family Felidae; genus Acinonyx; species Acinonyx jubatus. Next base: position 33,396,215 of record NC_069386.1, read on the forward strand.
GATATTTTAGCTGAAGGTTTTATGTATATTTGACAAAAATTATTTTCATCCAACGTTATTAAAAAAATTTTTTTTCAAGTTTATTTATTTATTTTGAGAGAGACAGAGACGACGTGAGTAGGGGAGGGGCAGAGAGAGAGGAAGAGAGAGAGAGAGAGAGAGACCCAAGCAGGCTCCTAGCTGTCAGTGCACAGCCGGATGTGGGGCTTGAACTCACGAAACCGTGAGATCATGACCTGAGCTGAAACTGAGTCAGATGCTTAACCGACTGAGCCACCCAGGTGCCCCCACCCAACATTATTTTAAAAAGTCTTCCCTACAGAAAAATGAAAGCCCAGCGTCATTCTTTTTATTCATCTGCTTGTGCACTAAATTTGCCCAGTTTACTCTGAACACAAATGAGTTCTGGGGTGGCTAGAAATCCAATATTAAATTCACTATTTAATATTCATTGGGGTGCAAAGGAGAACTAATATTCTTTCACACCCAGTGCTCCCTCTTGGAGGCCCTCCGTCTTCCTATAAGGATAGAAAGCCTGCGAGAGGTCGTCTCTGGGCCTTTTCCCCAAAGTCAGAAATTACCCTCGTAATTTTTAGTAATCCTAGTAATTTCTAGTAAGTCTAGTAACTTGTAGTAAGTCTGGTGGTTTCTAGTAAGTCTAGTAATTTCTCGCGGGCGATTTGTCTTGGTGGTGTTGGGGCGCCCGGTAACACGTGGACCCTGGGCCCGGCTCCAGAACCCAGTGTGCGGCCGCCATGCTCACCCTTTCCCCCCACTCGGTGAGGAACCAGCTCTTCGCGCAGGGCCCCATGTCGCAATTCTCAATGTCGTTGGGCCGCAGCTTCATGTTGCACTCCTCATCATCAACCACGTCCCCGATGTTGCTCACACACTTCACGTCTCGAGTCCTCTGTCCCACCCCACAGGGCACTGAGCACTAAAACACAGCAAGATCATGTCAGTGGAATGGGTGGTGTTACCTCCAGGGGCCTCTCTAGCTGTGGTGCCCTCATCCTGGTCACCTGCCACCTGAGCAGGGGACCCACTGTGTGGCTGAGTTCCTCTTTCCCCCTCCCCCGCCACGCAGTGCTGTCCCAGGGGAGGGGGATCCCAGCCCTGAACACTTCACAAGTTTTTTTCCCTAAGACCTTCTCGGATGTCCTGCCTACTCTGTTGCTCTGGGCCTCAGTTCTGTCATCTGTAACACAGGGGTGCAAGAGGGGAAGCACCTGGCTTCTCATGACACGCGAGAGCGATGAGACGCGTATGCACGTGACTCGCGTGGGTTCACCCTTCAGGTTGGCCGTGGGTGGCGGGAACACTCTCCCAAGCCATCGGTCTATTCTGCGGGTTGCACAAAAGTGCTTCCGGAACCGCTCGGGACGGGTTCCCTCCAGGAGACCTCAGGGCCGTCCTGATAGGTCTCGGGTGGGGGCGGGGCGGTGGGGTGGGGGCGGGGAGGCAGTGAGCGCTGCAGGGGGAGCTCTGGAGCGGCGCCCCGCCCCGCCCCGCGTACCGAGGTCCAGTCTGTCCGGATCTGCCACTCGCTGCAGATCTTGAGCTGGCAGGTGCTGGTGGTCTCGGGCTTCTCCAGGTGCTGGCAGCGGTAGGGCTGCACCGTCAGGCTGCGGTTGGCATACACCTGGCGGCACAGAACCTGGCGATGCTGCATGCCCAGGCCGCAGGTCTTGCTGCACTCAGACCACTCTCCGATGTCCCAGCTAGCTCGGGAATGACAGAGAGCGACAGGGACGGGTCAGCGTCGGTCCGCAGGAAGACAGCCAGACCCCGCCCGAGCCAGCCTGCACCGAACCGTCAGAATCCTTCCGGGTGAGGCTCGTCCTAGAGCGTTCTTAATGGTCGGCCCAAGGGCCATCGGGCTCCGTAACGGACAGTAACCCACTTTGGAACTTAGAAATCTTATTCCAGTATTCCTTTTTTGTTTTTTTTTTTCTTTTTCTAATTACTCGTCAGTTTCACAATCCTCTCCTATCCCCTTGCTTTGTCGTTCAGTTAAATAAGACATGGGGCGGGGCGCCTGGGTGGCTCAGTCGGTTAAGCGGCCGACTTCGGCTCAGGTCATGATCTCACGGTTCGTGAGTTCGAGCCCCGCGTCGGGCTCTGTGCTGACTGCTCAGAGCCCGGAGACTGTTTCAGATTCTGTGTCTCCCTCTCTCTCTCTGACCCTCCCCCATTCATGCTCTGTGTCTCTCTGTCTCAAAAGTAAATAAACGTTAAAAAAATTTTAAAAATAAATAAATAAATAAATAAGACATGGGCGCATGCTCATTACCTATGAGAATGTATCTGTTACTTTGAAGATTACGTTTGGACCCTTCTAAGGGCCCTTCCCCTGTCCTTCCTTCTGCAAGTGTCCTATTTATCATTCAGTAGCCAGCCCCGGACCTCTCCTGAGACTCTTTACCCGACTCCTCCTGGCTGCTGTCTTTGTGACTCGTGTTATTCTGTGTACACAGCTCACCTACCACACTGACCACGCTGGACTGTAATTCTCTGCTTCCCTCTCTCCTTTCCTCGCCAGGCTAAAACGTAATTGCTCCTGATTACCAAAGGCTGGCTGGTCAGGGCTGCAAGTTAACTGTGTGCATCCCGAGACAGGTGCGCGTGTTGAACAGCCTGCAGCTTATGCACAGACCAAGTCTCATGTTCCTAAATCAGATGTACACAGATTTAAAAACTGGATTGTATCTGCAACTGAGGTCCTATGCACGAGCAAGCAGAAGTGACCCGACAAAAGGCCACCTGCACCGAGAGGCCATCTTACAAGGCTGGGCAAGGGAAGATGTTGCAGGGTTCCTCCTCGGGGGTCGGCTTCATGCTGGAGTCACAGTAGCTCTCGGGAACCTCTTCGTGGGTGTTTCTGTGTACACAGCGAAAAATCGGGAACTGTGATCCTGCAAACACAAGAAGAACTTCTGAGGGACCGTCCCGCACACTTGAATGGTGGACTCTGGTGGAGATGCACAGAGATACCCAGGTACCGATGAAAAGAGGCCACAGAAACGGAACAATACATACGCACACACACGGGCCGCCAGGCACTGTGGGTACAAAGAAGGGTAGGAATGGTCACTGCCCTCGGAGAGCTTACGATCTCTTTGCGGACACGGCTGCTAGAGGCAGGCAAAAATAGTTTTCGTAACAGTTCAAGATAGCATTAGGCAGGAGAGAGATTGTGAGCACTAGTAACCGTTTGCAGGTTTTCTGGAGACATCACAGAGAAAGGGTCCCAGAAGCCCCAGCTGGATCCTAGAGAACGTTGGGTTTGGGCAGCTGTGTGCACATGTGTCTTGGAGGGAGGGGGCCGTCCAGGCAGCTGAACGTGTGCCTGTATGATGAAGAGGCAGGCTGAAGCAGAGAAGTAGGAAGATTTAAGACAGGCTAGAGGAGCAGCTGGCTTCCCCTTTGTAAAGCATCTCACACATTCCCCAAATAAAGTACTGATCCAATGGTATTTTTAGGTATTTGAGTGGATGTCTGCTTCCCATGAGACAGTGAGCTTCTCAGAGACAGAACTCATTCTTGTCCATCCCTGTAATCCCAGTACCTAGCAGAATAACAGCTGCTCAATAAAAATGCTGAATGGCTACTTATCAGAGATCTAATATTTGTTTTTATTACTTTGCTACAAAAAATCATACTAACTTCCTCGGGGTTTTTGTTGTTGTTTTTTGTTTTGTTTTAAACACTTTTTAAAAAAAGTTTTTATTTATTTTGAGAGAGAGGGAGAGAGAGAGAGAGAGAGAGAGAAGGGGAGAGGCAGAGAGAGAGAGAATTCCAAGTGGGATCTGCACTGTCACTGACTCACCGAGCCAGACTCGGGGCTCAGAGTCACAAACTGTGAGATCATGACCCGAGCTGCAACCAGGAGCCAGACGCTCAACCGACTGAGCCACCCAGACGCCCCTGTTGTTTTGTGTTAAATACACAGCGGAGTTTCACTGGCTTCATGAGATAAATCTGTCTTGGAGAGAAAGTCAGAATTTGTTAAGTGAGATCTGTCGCTTTCAAAAAAAGCCCTTTCAATTCTGCCTTCCTCTCTCTGCTGCTCCCTGGTGGCAGCTCTGGAGTATTACTAGTGAAGGTGTACAAAGAGAAATGTCATCAGGCCAAGCAATGGTCTGAAAAATAAGTTGCTTCTTCACAAATAATTGCCTGTCCCCGCAGCCAACCCCCAGTCGAGGCCACTACACAATTCCTGCTGGGCAGAACACTATCACTTATTCTACAGCTCTGTCTTAGCTCTGTTGCTAACTGGCCAGGCGTTCAGAGTTTCTGAACTTCCAACTTGCTACAATTTAATTGAACCTGGAGGGATAACTTTTAACATAAAGGTCGCAATATTTCATCAGCCGTGAAAAGTGTGTCAATGCTTGTTTCAGCTGATCTTGTGTGATGATCGAGCCAGAGGGAAGTTCTCGTAAGAAACTCGACAGTTTGTAAGACAGTTCTGAATCTGAAATGGTCATGTGTTTCAAAACTACTCTGCTAGTAAAAATTTCTAAGGCGGCTATTCCTTGAGACCATTATTTAAAGTCATGTCTCAATTAAGTATAATTGTTAGCTGAGTAAAAAAGCAGTACTGACTTTTCCCTTAAATTAATTTAATTAATAGGAAGCAAACAATTTTTGTGGAATTGAGTTTTGTCTAGTGACATACCTGCTTCCTTTAAGAAGAGATTTTTAATTAAATTCAACGAACATGAAGCACATCGTGCTCACTTCACAAAGATGAATAAGATTCCATTCATGCCTTGCAGGGTATCCATTTGGGACCCAGCTATTAAGGGATTAAGTAAAAATCTTATTATTTATCCCTTTGGACCATGTGGGTCTAACTTTTCTGCTAGCAAGTTTGTGAACTGGAAAGCAAAAGTAACTATTCCAACCACACGGCACGCAAATGAGGGGGCAATTTAATATCTTCAGCTAGAAGGATGCAGGTAACCATAGCAATGCTCTGTGCCTCGGAGAGATGGGTTCTGCTTAGGGCTGTTAGCACATGGCCACTGCCTGCCTCCCCCAACCCCTTACGGCCTTTACAGAGCGCTTGTCCACCATTCAGCTCCCGTGTTCAGTCAAGGACATGGGTTCAGAGGCTCTCTCTCTGATGGTGAGAAGGCACCAGAGCTCTAGTGACTCCAGTGACCACAATGGTTTCTTTCTTTGTTGATCTCCGCAGAGAGGGGGACTGTCACTCAAAATGGCACCTGGCCATCTCTTCATTGTACAGTGTGCCATTCAATTATGCCTCTAATTGCTGGCAAGCAAGAATGGGGTGGTGAGGTCAGGTGCCGGCTGGGCTTCAGGCAGCAGGGAAAATCCGGGATCGTTTTAGTTGGGTTTTGTGTTGTGTGTGTTGATCAAAATAGGACTCTGTTATCCTGGAGGAGGGGACGGTGCCGCAGGTAATCCAAAATGAGTAACTGAGGCAAGTCAGTGAATTCAGGGGACAGTATATAGAGGCCGGTGAGGCACTGTGGAGAGAGGGACAAAATACGGAGCAAGAAAAAAATTAAATCACCCTAGTCTTGGTACCCTAGGAATCAATGGGGCCAAGCCAAAATTTTGACCAGAGGTCTGGGCAAAATGCTGGATGGAGTACAAGCCATCTGGGATGCTCAGGGCGGAGCCCCTCTCTGTGATGGTGATATCGTGATGCTGAAAGCATTTCCCCAAAAGGGAGGTTTTCACACGAGACGTATGGAAACGTGTGGTCTGGTGAGCTCCACCAGGACTGGAGGAGGTCTGTGTAGGGACAAGTGGTGAGGTTGCAGGGGATGTGGATTTGTGTTGTGCATAAAAGAGCTGGGCGGCACCAGTAGGCTCAGAAGGTCCCAGCACATCTGTCACTACTGCTCAGCAAAACAGTGCCGCATCCACGCTGCCTCGTCTGTCCTGCAGGTGTGGCCACTGCTGCCGGGAGCAAACCTTCCAGGGAGCCAAGGGAGGGGCACCCCCGGCTGCTGCCATTTGTCACGAGGGAGAGCAAAGGGGCTGGGAGTACAAGTTGCGGGGGTGGGGGACAGTACATCTCTGCTGTTGTTTGATTTCCAAGGCACGTCTTCCGTGTCTCTTTGACTGGACAAGCCGTGCTGTTTATCAGGGTAAAGAAGAGAATGCACACGTCATCCTGGGCATCTGAGGGGCAGATGACGTGTGTATATGTGTGTGTGGGTCCACAATGCAAAAGAGAAAGACTCTATTAAGGACGTTAAACAAGATAATATGGAAATCTAGAGAAAAAGATTCTTCAGTTTCGAATACATAAATCCATGCTCTTTCAGCTACGGATAAAACACAAGTAAGGCAACACTAGCCTTGTGTATCTAAGATATAATGAAGATGTAAAAGCCACTCTTACACCCTTTCTAAAAGCTGTCTATACCCCACTTGAGATGTGGTGACAATATATTCGTTAATTCAAGAATCACCTGAGGGGTGCCCCCGTGCGTGCTTGGTACGATCCCAGGTGCAGGCAACGCAAAGTGTGTGTACATGCGGGGGGACCACTAGGCCACACGGAGCTGGGACAAAAATGTGTCCCGAATTGCCGGGAGGTCCCATGGAATAAGTGGGACCTTGCAGAATTGGGAAGGGCTTCCCAGAGGAGATGTATCTGTGCTCATTCAGCAGGTCTAAACAGTTTGCTGGCTCCATACCAGAGAATAATAAGGGAGGCAGATTTTTTATCTCCGTGCGGATCACACAGACTGGGGTTGGCTGGGGGGAAGATAACCAGAATCTTTGGAGATGGGGTGCCTCCATCATGCCTGGTAGAGAGCAGATAAGAGGCCTGTTGAATGACCACCAGGGTAAGTGGCATCTATTCAGTGAACACAGGACCGTGTGAGCAGCATGAAGGGGCAGCTGGCAAATGGCACAGCTATGTCCTTATCCTATTAAGTCCCCAAGGCAAAACCGAAAGGTCTCTGGACAAGGCTACATCTCACCCTCCTGGAAAGGCTGGGCCAGGCGATCTTTACGGACGTGAAAGGGAAGAGAATCTCCCATACGTGCCATCCTTGATATAAAACCACATGACAACAATTTTTATTTTTATAAATTTCCCTCGTTTTTACCCAGCACAAATGTAAGCAGTTCCTCTAGTGGGCACCATACCACTAGCTACAGAGTATTTGGTAAGAACACATTTGGACCCTGAGTTCCTACGTCACCTGCATTTTGTACTGCTCACCTCTTCAGATTCATGGATGGGTCCTCACTAAAGTGGTTTTGGCCTTAATGTGTAATCATCTCTAGCTTTCTGCCTCTGTTAAGACACATTCTATAGGCATTTCATTTTTCCTCACAGAGCTTGAAAAAGAGGTTAGCCCGGCGAATCTCCAGTCCACGTTCTTTGCACATCAACTAAGTAAAAGCACGATAAAACCTGCACAATATCAGCTCCATAAACCAGTTCTCCGGTTGTCGGTCATCATGGGACTGGTGGGGTTCCAGGTGGGAGGGGCTCCAGCTCCCGTGAAGAACACCCAAATCCCATTCTCAAAAGCCACTAAGCCAACGTGCTTGGGAAAAAGATAAAGGCTTTGAGGAGGTGGTGAAAGGCTTTTCCATGCACAAATTCTGTCAAAGTTTCCGGATTTTGTGCCTTCAGGTACAAGCCTCTTGAAGAAAAGAAAAGAAAAAAAAAAGTCCCCAAACCAATATTCTCACTGTGTCAGTTTCCTGTCCGCAGAAACTTTCTGAGATACAGTCTCCCCGTTTCTGTGGTAACCTCCCCTCAAAGCACAGCTCTTCCAGGGTCACCAATAGGACTTCATTACAAACAGAAGGGTGTTATTATGCATTTGGTATCCCTGCATCACAGTTCCTGGATGGTCACAGGCAAATCCTTGCCCTGGGGATCTAGGCCACCTTGAAACTGGGAAACAGCATTCATTTCCAACCAGGTGCCACAGGTTTGAGAAGGGGTTTCTGGACACCACATTCCACATCTACCTTAGCTTTGGGGCTTTCCAGGAAACAGGGCCCTGGATCGCCTTCACAGTTCAGACCGAGACTGATACTGACCCGCTCGCACACAGCCACTCTTTGTTTTGAGCCTATCACGACCAGCTTTACGTAAATTTCACCTGCACACCATCCACTCTTCTCCCCAGTCCTGTAACTCTTCTCTTTTCTTTGGTTTAGGGAGATGCCCCGTGTGCCCTCTGGTGTGCGGTCTCCCTTCCTGCCAGGAGTCCACAGAGCTGGCGACGTTGGGCTGCAGGCTTGTCCCTGGGGTCTCAGCCGACGGGGTCGGGATAATGGGATGATACAGCATGAGGGTTTTACAGAAAGGAGAGAGCTGTGAGTGCTGGTGAGCCTAAAAGCCAGCTAACACCTCAAGCCCAGTCAGCATGCTTTTTTCTGGAATCTCAGATGTGAGAATGAGTTTTGTCTGGTATTTGTGTGACCTTACACTTTGTGAGCACATTCTGTGGCCATTAATGAGGGTGGCATGCGGGAGAGGGTTAACTCAGGGTGCTCAGACCCTGCACACTCCAAAGAAAGGCCCATCTTCAGGACCGGCCCCTTGAGCCCATGGAATATCCGGCTGACAGGGGTGTTTCTCTATGTCTTGGGACCACGCTGTATCAGTGTGACAAGAGAGTTTATGCCAACAATACGATTTGGGTGAGTGCCTGTTTTTCTGTGCCTGAGGTCTCGGGCCATGTCCTGTCTCTCAGTTTGACTTCTGGGTGCCAATGTCGGTAACATGGGGGCTACGTGCCTATGCGACTGAGCCACAATAAGCCCCCTGGACACCAAAGCTCGAGGGGCTTCTCCGGTTGGCATTACTTGGCTCCTGCGGTCACCCCTCATTGCTGGGAGAATTCAGTGCATCCATACGCAACTGTCTTGGGATGGGACACCTGGAAGCTGGCCCCTGGTTTCTCCTGGACCTGGCCACACGCGCGTTTTCCCTGTGATGATGCCCGTCTGTATCTTCTCACTGTAAAAGTTGCAAGCCTGGCAGCTTCTCTGAGTCTTGCATGTCCTTCTTGGGGATCATCAGGCTTGGGGGGGGGGGTTCCTGGGGAGCCTCAACACAACGTCACACCAGTGACCAATCCCACAGTCAGGCTCAAGGAGGGGAGGGTTTGCCGCATGCCTCGAGCCCAGCTACTCGTTCCTCACCGGGTGGCGGGGGCGGGGGGCAGGGATCTGCGGACACCCTCCCGGCCCACACTCGAGCTCACCTTTCCCACAACTCGTTGAGCATTCTGTGGTCCCGAGCTGCTTCCAGTTGTGGTCCCGGCTTCGCCGTGGGGACTGTGGTGCCGCCGGCACCAAATCGTCCGGTTGATGGGGAGAAAATCCATCGGGATGCCTGACTGGGAAGGCCTGCGCTGATCCTGAGGTGAATACTTCAGGCGCCCCACCATCTCCTTCCTTCTCCTCGGTCCTCTCTTTCTCTTCTCGCTCCTCCTGGCTCCTCCCATTCGTTACCAGCTGGCCGTTGAAGGGCTCCCCTAGGAGAGGCAGGTGCACACACAGAAGAGAGATTGGTCTGGACACTGAGTCCCACGGAGGAGATCCCTTCAACATTAGAAATTATGCAGAATGCCACCATTTCTAATTCACAACACATGTGTTTAAAACATGCAGATGCTCATTTCCCTAATATCCAAACCATTATTAAAAGCGAATGAGAGAAAGACAGATGTCTCAGGAGGAGAAACAGGCAAGGGCCAGGAAGAGGCAAGTCATGTAAAAAGAAATGCAAACAGCCAAAAGTCACACAACAACGCTCAACTTCACTCATAGTTAAAGAACCACATGCTAAAACAAAAACAACCACCACAATTTTATTAGCCTGACAGTATCAGAAACTTTGGAGACCCTAAAATCCCTAAACCCTTCATGGAAAGTACAGGGAAATACACCGGAGAAGGGGAGGGTAGATAGACACAAATTTTTGGAGGGCAATTTGGTCACATCCACCCTCGTTTTACACGCACGTGCCTCCTGACCTAGCGATTCAGTTTCTAGGACATTCATCGTGCAAATATTCCCATTCTTTTGCGTAAAGCTGCATGTACAACCATGGCTAGTAAAGCGTTATTTGAAATAGCCAAACAGTGGAGTGGATTTAAATGTCCACCAGGGTCCTGGTTAAAAACCATCAGGCTACAACCATGAATGGATGCTAGGTTACCTTTTTTTTTTTTTTTAAGAATGGAACAAAAAAAAAAAACGGAGAAAATATATGTTGTGATATGGAAAGATGACCGATCTGTTGTTTGACGAGAGGAAAAAGCACAGCAGAGTTTAGCCTGCATACACATACATGCCGAGGTGTGGCTGGACAACTCTGGAGATTAAATCTGCTTTCTGCCCCTTGCGTCTGTTCCTCCTCCTCTCCCAGTCCAAGTGGCCAAGCCCTTAGGTTTTCTGGCCTCGGAGTTTTGCAGGAGAGAGAGCACAAGCTGCTGAAAGTCAACAGCTCTTCCTTCCTACAGTGAAAGCCTGAGTTCTCAGGAAGGATAAGGAGGCCCAGATACCCAGCCAGTCGAGGGAAAAGAGGAAAAGAAAGGAGGGAAAGGTGGAGAGCATTTTTTTGAGAGACACAGGGAGAGGGAGAAGTATTTCCAAGGCGAGGAGAGGGTGGAGTCAGGGGGCTGGGGCTTCCTGAGCACCGCAGACCTTACTCATGGTGATCTTCACTCCTATCAGGGGTGTGTGGGGGGCCCCCATATTGACTGAGATTCTACAAGTTTCAAATAGGTTTGCAGTTGAGGTGAGATCTCAGTTAGACTTCTGGAAAAGCCCAGCATGCAATGTCCCTTGTACACTTGGATTGAATGCAAAGGTTCCAAGGGGCTGTAAGCGTGTTTCTATGTGCACAGGAAAGAGCTGTGTGGAATCCCACCAAGTTGTAAAGAGATATTCCCTCTTGGGATGGGGTGGGAGGGATGAGGTCGGGGCATATTACCTTTTCTTTTTTTTTCATAGACCTTATTCTTTTTTTTAGAGCAGTTTTAGGGTCACAGCAAAATTAAGTGGAAAGGTTCCATATCCTCCTTGGCCCCACACACGCACAGCCTCCCCCATCAACATCCTGCACAGAATAGGACAGCTGTTGCCATCCACGAACCTGCGTTGACACACCATTATCACCCAAAGCCCATGGTTTACATCAGGGCTCAGTCTGGTGACGTACAATTTATGGGTTTCGACAAATGTGTAATGCTATGTACCCACCATTACGGTAGCATTGAGAATAGTGTCACTGCCCTCACAATCTTCTGTCTGCCTATTCGTCCCTCCCTCCCCCTTTGCCCCTGGGAACCTGTTTAACGTCCTCATAGTTTTGCCTTTTTCAGAATGTCGTATGGTTGGAATCATGCAGCGTGGAGGCTTTTCAGATCGGCTTCTTTCACTTTAATAATGCGCACTGACCTTTCTTCCATGTCCTTTCATGGCTTGACAGCTCATTTCTTTTTGTGCTGAATAACATTCCACTGTCTGGAGGTACCAGACAGCTTATTCATCCATTCACCTAACGAAGGATATCTTGGTTGCTTCCAAGTTTGGCCACTTATGGAGCACTTGTATCTTACTCTATATATTTCTATTTTGACCGAATATTGTTCAAGTTCGATACAAACTAAGGAGGCAGATCCCAGAGTTACTGTAGAATCCGGTTAAAGCTTAGGGCTCTCCCACCCTTCACCCGTATTTCTTATTTCGTTGGCTACTTAAGATATTTCATGGCTTAAATTATATGCAGTTTAAATCAACAGAATCAAGACTAGTCATCCCGCTATAAGTGAGACTAAAATGCTACCAGACAAAAACATTTTAAAATCATTTGCGTACCTCGCATACACTGGGCACCGTGCCGGGATGGATACCTGATATTCAATCCTTTTCCACTGCCTGTCGCCTCCAAAAAAATCCTGGGAGTGTAGGGTTTTCTCCCCCTCACCATTTTGTAGACTGGGGATGTGCTCAGAGAGTTCCTGACTTGTCTGAAGCAAGCCAGCAGAAACCAGCAGAGCTGAATTTGAGTTCATGGAGGGTAAAGCCGACTCCCAGAATGCCCCTCCTCACCAACTTTCTACAACTGACTCCTTCTGGGCCTGCCTGCCCCAGGTCATCAGTCCCATGCTACCGATCAGCTGAGACTCATCAGGCTTGTTATCAGTCATCATCACCTTATATGATTTCAAGTAGTCTGTCCAATTGCCTTATCGATCAGCATCAGACCCCAGTAACCTCAATATTCTGCCATCTGCACTTGGTTTCTCAGACTATGTGTCGTTCCTGCTGTGCTGATTTGCTGTTTGGACAACACGGGCACCCCATAGGCTGGGCACACACCCTGTTGTCTCCAGGCAGCCAGGTGGTTTCTGCCTGACCTGTGACAATCAGATAAACCGGTTATCCATCTGGTGGGCTGCAGAAGGATGGTGGGCCGGGCCTCCTGTGCCCTCACTTCCCAGGACAGTTGTCAGACCAGGTAACTCAAAGAAGTGTAACAGTTACATAGTCACACAGGCTGGCCTGAGGTCCCTGTGGGACCGGGGCAAATAAGTCAATCTAAGCTTCCATTTCCTTACTTTTAAAATGAGGCTAATAAGAGCACCTTCCTCTGAGCACTATTGTGATAATTTGATGAGTTAATCTGTGTGAAGGGCTCAGCAGTATCTGGCACAGAGCAAGGACTCAGTGTGTGGGTGATGATACCATTAATATTTATGCAGACCTTCCTGTTCAAAAGATGGAAAAGAAAGTCTCCGTTTGGGTGGTGGGCTCCATTATCATTTGGTAAAGAAATATCTGTGGAGTCAGAGGGCTGCCTGCTGTGTCTATTAGCAAAGCCCACGGGAAAAAGGTAGACAGCTAGGCGTGAACTCATTATTCTTTTCTTATAAGTCAAAGCAGTGTTGACGGAAGCAAAGGGGACCAAGAGAAAAGGCATGAAGTAGACAGAATAATGGCCCTCTGAAGATGTTTGCATCCTAATCCCTGGAACCTGTGAATATGTTACCATATATGGTAAAAGGGACTTTGCAGATGTGAGGAAGTTAAAGATTTGGGGATGGAGACTTGTCTTGGATTGTCTGGATGGGCCCAATGTCATCATCTGCATGCTCTCGAGCAAGAGGCAGGAGGACGAGAGTCAGAGACGGAGATGTGATGACGGAAAAATGGGGTCAGAGCCCAAGATCCGAAGGTGCTACTCAGCTGGCTTTGAAGATGCGGGAAGGGGCCCAGAAGCAAGGAGTTCAGGAGGCCTCTTGACGTGGAAAGGGCAGGGTGACAGAGCCCCCTAGGGCCTCCCATAGGAGCATGGCCCACTGACACCTTGGTTCCCGCCCAGCGAGACCCGTGTTGGACAGATTCTGACCTCCTGAACCGTATGATAGCAAATTTGTGTGGTTCTGAGTCACTAAGTTTGCGAAAATTTGTTAGGGCAGCTGTAGGAACCTAATACGAGGTGCTTCCAAATGTCGAACTGGAAAGATAGATTCAGGATGTCCACCTCATTTTTGAATCAAGTGAATGAGACACGCTCATCAGCAAAGGCTCAGACAAATAGTAAAGCATTCTCTGATATTAAGTGCGTGCCCATGGGTTTTCTCCATGTTGACTGAGAGACACAAGGGAGATGCACAGGAAGAGACAGGGGGGCTTTAGAAGGAAATAGCAGGCATGTTTGGCAGAAACACAAGAGATTTTACCTGGTCTCCTGTGAGGAGGCACCTGGGGGCTGATGGCGTTGGTCCCCATGATGACATACTCATAGTGGACTCCCGGATTAGGCTGCTGGTGTATCATCTGACAACACAAAGGTCAATGTCACTGCACTGTCACACATACCTTGCCTGTGGGCCAAGTTTCCGTGGTATAAATGGCACTATCTATTAATGAGTGGGTTGATTCAGATCTAATCATATTAGTGAACCTGTGGTAGATTAAATGAAAGCTCTTCCTGGATTGTTTTTTGTTCTTTGTTTTTGAAGAATGAAGAACTTGGAAGAAAACTAGGGGGAAAGTTAAGATTTTATACATTCCAAATAGGAAGATGGGACCAACGGTAGCAGAATCTTTCTGTTGTCTCTCAACCATCTTATACCATAGCTTAGTTTGTGCTCAGTGCTCTCAAAATAGCCCAGACAGCCATGTCTACACTACAGGGGAACACATTTGAACACTAGGTGGCGAGAGAAAATCATGCAAAGAAGAGCCAGCCGCCTTGGGCAGAGCCAGCCTGACATCCCTGAGGTTCCTTCAAAGAACCCTATCTGGCCATGAGGCTGGCTCAGGAAAGGTCTGCCCCACCCTCTCCCTCGTTCACGCTCTGGATCTCATCCCCTCTCATCCATGGAAAGCTCCAGAGCCACAGAGAGTTGGGGGGGCGGGGGGGCAGGAAAACAGGTGTAAGGCAAGTAAGTCTCCCTGGTTCCTGTTCTCTCAGGAACCAATGACAAAAGCAGGATATCAAGCAGGAAGCAGCAGAAGTCAGGAATTAAACACCATCTGGGACAAAAACCACAAAATCAATCAGCAGGCCTTTGCAGAAAAAATCCCTCCCTATTGGCTTTGGAACACAGAGTCCTTTGTGCCTATGGCCTTCCTGGCGAGGGGCAGGGCGCTGGGCTAAATGGAGCAGCAGAATGGGAATCCTCAGTGTAAATACAAGCCAGGCAAGGAGACACTGTCCCTACTGCTTTATAAAGGGGCTCTCCTGTTGGCCAGTTGTATACCCTAGAGCAAGTCCCATGGTCTCACGGTTTTTGATTTCTTCATCTGGAGCAAGAGGTTAGAATCACAGCTATCTCTTGGAATCTTTAAGCCACAAGCGTCTCCAAGTCACTCCTGCTTGGTGGGACCTGTTTTGTTCATGAGAGTGTCCATTCTGCCCGCCATCATCCCTTACCTTCTTCCTACATGTGAAAAGGGGCCTCCATTCTACAATCACCCGTGGGAAGGCAGACATGAGAAGCACTGACCTCCCTACACCCAGGAACCATGGTGGTGAGCACAAAGCCCCAAGGGGGGAAGTGGGGTGACCTCTGTTTCCCACCATCTACCCCTAATTCTCTCGTTTCTCTTTCCACATAATTTAACAGTGGGTCTGAGGCTGGAAACCCTCCCTGCCTCCCCCATGCCTCTTCTGCATGAGCATTCTGCCAGTGCAAACCCTGTCCCATTTATGAAATTATTGTTGGCCACCGAATCCCAGACCACCCACACCGGGCCCTTAACAACCTGGGTTTTTACCCCTGATGCCATTGGAAACTTACCCAGAGTCCAACAACCAACTGGACAGTCTTAAAAAAAATATTCAAAATTAACTATAACAAGGCTTCTTTTATAGTTTCTAGTCTATGAGCCACTAGGCCCAACAAGAATGAACATGTAACTGTACAGCTGGAGAACGAATATTTATAGAATCCCAAGACAGCAAATAGCACATAGATTAGCATGGCTTTAGAGATGGGAAGAGAGTACAGGTCTGTGGCTGAGCTTGTCTTTATCAAAACCTGATTTGAGTTTTATGTCTTGTCACCTTTTTTATTTCCTGAGCGTTTTAAGAAGACTGGATTTTAGTGGTTTCTTTGAAAAATAAGGACCATTTTATACTCTTGGGCAACCTAATAATTTAGTTTCTTGTAAAATAAATCCCGAATTGTGTCTTCTGTAAGGCAAGGAACTTGTAGTAAACGTCTGTATTGTTCCTTCAAGCTTTATTGCACATCGTCTGGAGTACTCTGCAGTTCTCATTTCTTCCTTTGCTTTCATAGAATTTGAAGAGGGCTGGGAACTTGAGCGGTCTTGTCTTGCCTTGGGCATTTGCTTTCTTTTGCCATAAAAAGAAAACATGCCAAATTAGCATTAGGAAAAAAGTGCCGGGAGCGGAGCCAATGCTCATGAAATAAAGGGTATGTTTTGCCTCTGATTTGGTTCAACAAGTAAAAATGGTTTTAAGGGGTCAATAAACTCTGAGGGTAATAAGCATCTGGCAGAGTTTAAGGTTTCTATGAGCTAGGTACATTCAGAGGTGAATGGTGGAGGTGAACGCCAAGCATTTAGGCACCTCAAAGGCTCAGCTCAAATGGTTTTATTGAGCACAGGCAATGGTCTGTTGCTTATTTGTGCTCAGGGTGGGACTTAGAAGAAGCAAGATGCAAAATTCAAACAGTCCAGAAACATCCAAACTCACATAGACATCCAAGATCTCATTAGTGGGGCCTTCGGCCAAAAAGGATTCTCCAGCGGTGCTGGAAATCTCATTTGGACGCTTGTAGGTGAACATGGTCCCTCCGCCTTCGTATTTTCCTGGCCGGTCAATTGCCCAGTTCCCGTTGATGATGGAGCGGCCAGAACGACTTCGCAAAGCTGTCGAGAAAAACGAGACGATTCCTCGGGTAAGGGCAGGGTATGCACAAGAAAGTGAAGTGACCCCACGTCAAGTGTTCCATTAGGACCCACTATGTGCTAGGCACTGATCTAGGCCCTGAGGGAGGTGAGGCATCTAGATCACATCCCTTCGGGTTTCTTCAACTTCTTGGTTCACTTCTTCAACCCATTCAATGCCTTCCACCCCTTGAACTTAGGATAGAAAAGAGGGGCAAGAGTAGTCAGGAGAGAAGAATATGGAAATAGAGAGGGGGGTGGGGAAAGTTAGAGGAAGAAGAGAAAAGGATGGGAAGGGAAACTGTAGTATATCCCATTATCTAGGTGAGAGGTTGCACACTGGCAGCCTGTGAGCTGATTTTGGCCCACAGATAGGCTTAGTTTGGCCATCATAGTGTTTTGTTTTGTTTTGAAATAATTGAACCCAAATTCAATTTGGGTTCTGTAGCTTCTAGCTTCTCTTGTAAAACAAGAAGACATGTTACCATTGGCTCTACAATCTGTCATGGCAGGAACCAGCTGGAGCTGAGGAGGACCGCCCTTTAGATGGGGTTTGTGTGCTCTGCTTTGTCCTAACCCCCCATTCCCTAATACTCCCCCACACTGAGGCTGAGTCTCAGTGTACTGTCCATTTATTGACGGCTATGGGTTATTTATTCCATTTATGATCATGCCTGCATTGTTATTTGTCTTATGGAAATAGAAACTTGCTTATAATTCTTTCTACTTGTGTGTCTACTAACAGTGACAAAACTAAAGATAGGTCAAGAGGGTCACACGATTCTCTCCTACCTGATCACCTTCATTCATTTGTATGACCTTCCTGACTTCTGTGGGCTTCTGAGGCTGGGAGCCATGCTGACCCTCCCACATACACGGTTGAAATGAATCCTCATGACACAGCTAAGCAGGCGCATGTCCCCGTCAGAGCGTTGATCAGGGATGGGGGGGAACTTGTTCAAGTTGGCGAAGGGGAGAAGTGACAAAACTGTGTCTGTGCTCAGGAGGGGGGGTAAGAGAGGAGGAGAGCGGCAAGGAACAAGGTTCTTGTGTTTATGAGAGGACAAAGGACAGCATGTGAGAGCTGACTTTCCTCCCTCAGGGCATCTGACACGATGAAACTCAGAAGCCAATGGTGGATTGGGTTGAAAGGAGACCCCGTGGTGTCATACACACAGTGGGCCTGTGATGGTCACTGGATCTCTGCACCCTCACTTTCACAGACTTACTAAATTTATTTTTCTACAATGTATTATGGAAAAATTTATATAGAAACAAAAGCAGTGAGAACAGTATAATAAACCGTATACCCATCACCCAGTGTCAATAATTATCAACTCATGGCTTATCCTGTTTCCCTCTGCAAATCCCGGACCCCTTTATCCTTGTATTTTTCAGGAGGTGTCTCGAAAATATAAGGACTCTTTGCTTCTTTTTTTAAAAAAAATTTTTTTTTAACGTTATTTATTTTCGAGACAGAGAGACACAGAGCATGAACGGGGGAGGATCAGAGAGAGGGAGACACAGAATCTGAAACAGGCTCCAGGCTCTGAGCTGTCAGCACAGAGCCTGACGCGGGGCTTGAACTCACGGATCGCGAGATCATGACCTGAGCCGAAGTCGGCTGCTTAACTGACTGAGCCACCCAGGCGCCCCAAGGATTCTTTGCTTCTTAAACACATTTTCAGCAGCGTTTCTACAGTGGGTCTCTGGGGTCCAGCAGAGTCAGGCTGCTCCAAGGGGTGGCAGAACCTCCTGTTTAAAGGTGGGTATACCCCCATTCTCCCCACCCGGCACACTCCATCCCCGGTTGGCTGGTTGCCATGGCTACAGGGAGACCACACCTGTGGAACACCGAATACCAAATTATAAAAATTCAGCTTACTCAGTGGCAAAGAAGGTCAAGAGTAGAGACTAAGGAAGAATAAGTTTAGAGCTGTTTTCTCTCAAAAACCACACTTGAGAGTGGTCCATATTGCCTCCCCATTTCCTCACTTGCCATTCACTTCTCAACATCTCCAACCTGACTCCTGCCCCCACTATGCCACTGAAACAATTATAATTATTGTCACCAGGACCTCCATGTTGCTAAATCCAATGGGCATGTTCTAGGCCTCCCCTTGCTAGATGTCTCAGCAGCATTCGGTCCTACTGGCCCCTCCATCCTATTGGAAACATTCTTGGTCTGGGACACCACACTCAGCTTGCTGTCCTCTGGTTCTTAGGCTGCTCATCTGTTCTTTCATTTCTGTGTCATCTCTCTCTACTCAGCTACTGAATATTAGCATTCCTTGAGGATTAAGAGTAGACCTGATTTGGGTGCCATACTTTCATGGGCAAGTACACCGATGCCATGGCTTTAATTACTGTATTCCGCTGGCTTCCAAATTTCTGTTTCCAATCCAGACTTCTTTCTCTAACTGCCTACTTGACAGCTGCCCTCAGATGTCTGAACTCACCCTTGACCTCTTCCAGCATTTTCTCTGTCAGTAAGTGGTACTACCATCTGCTTCATTAGAAATGGAGGGATTATCCTGGACAACTCTCCCTTCCTCCTCTCCTGTATCCAATCCATCATCAAATTTTACTTGACCTCCTCCATATTTCTTGAACCCATCTACTTCTCTCCATGTCCACTGCCATTATCCAGGGCAAGACTACCACCAGATCTCATCCAGACTAACTCAAAACCTTCTAATTGGTCTACCTAATTTCCCTTCTTCTCAGCCAGAGTAATCTCTTCAGAATGCAGATCTGACCATCAACTATGGCTCAACATCCTTCAACGGCTTTCTATTTCTGTCAGGGAAGAAGCCCTTAATCCTTAATGGGTGACGTGGTCTAGCCTCATTGTGCACCACTTTTATTTTTCTCTCTGTGCTCTGCTCCCTGGCCTTCTTTTAGCTCATCTGATACCTCATGTTCCCTCCACAATCTGTTCCTTCTTCTAGAATGTTTCTCTGAACCCCAAATCCAATTTGTCCTTTAGATGTCAGCTCTTCCCCAACCCCCAGTCAGGTCTGTCTTTTCTTTCACATGTTCTACGAGATGCGAAAGCCTCTCATCCAAGGCACTTAACTCTGTACATACATCCATTCAGTGTCTGACTGGACTAACGTTTGTCTCCCGGAACACTGCCGGCTCCAAAAGGTGTTTCCTCACTGTTACAGGTCTAGCGATCAGCAGAGAGCTTACCACCTAGTAGGAATTCATATTTGCTCAAGGCAAAGCTGGACAGCAGAGAAAGGCACCAGCTCAAAAGAAAGATAGGCAAGGAATGATCAACAGGCAATTTAAAGAAAACCAAGTCCCGATATTTCATAAGCAAATGAAAAGCTGCTCTGCCTTACTTATAATTTAAGAAATGCAAATCAAAACCATGATGGGATATTCTTGACCCACCAGAATGGCAAATGTTTGAAAACCTTTACTATTGCCGGAATTGGCAGGTGTGCGAGTAAGCAGGCATCCATAACATTGTTGGTGGGAATGTAAGCCAACTCAACCATAGTGGAGGGCAGTTTGGTCACATTGCTAAAACTTTAAGTGCCTACACACTTGGCCCAAGAATTGTACTCGCATGAAACTACTTTGAGGGATATACTTTTATAAGGACACAAAAGCGTTTGTAACAAGGATATTCTCTGCAGATTTTTTTTTTTAAATAGAGAAAACCCCCAAACAACCTAAATACCTCAATCCTCAGTAGAGGATTATTTACATAATTTGTCATACTGAATGTCCACGCAGTGGGATGCTAGGTGACCGTAAAAACGAGATAGGTCTGTGTGTGTGGGTATGAGAAGAACTCCGTGATAAATTTTTATTTAAACTTTTTAAATGTTTGTTTTATTTTTGAGAGACAGACAGAGCACGAGTCGGGGAGGGGCAGAGAGAGAGGGAGACGCAGACTCTGAAGCAGGCTCCAGGCTTTGAGCTGTCAGCAAAGTGGGGCTCCAACTCATGAACTACGAGATCATGACCTCAGCCGAAGTTGAATGCTTAACTGACCGAGCCATCTGTTTTGTTTAAATGAAACAAAATGCAACATAGTGTGTTTGCTATGATCTCATTTGTATATACTTTTAAATAAAGGCATATACATAAAACACATATGCCCATGCATAAAGCTTTTCAGAGAAAGTCATAAAACTGTTAACATTTGGGGACAGGAACAAGGGTTTAGGTTGGGATGGGAGATGAGAAGGGAAACATTTATTTCCCATTTTATATCTTTTTATTGCCATTTAGAATTTGTTTTACCATATGTGTATATTACCTTCTTTAAAGCTTCAACATTTTTCAGTTAATTTAAGGGACATGGTACAAGCAGAAGTACTCCCGAGGGATATACATATTTTCCCCCTTTTTACTGGTTCTTCTTAAAATCTCATTCAGAGCATCCAAAGCTCAGAACTGATGTAGGTTCTGGCTAAGGTTTTATTGCTCTTAATGGCAATATCGTAGAAGAGGTTGTTATCCGGAAACCAAAAAGTCCATTAAAAAAACATCTGAAATACCGCGTAGGAGGGAACTGTGAGGGTTTCCCAGGAACTAAAACATGGGGACCCCAAATCTTTTTACCATCTACTACTGTTACCCCTGCCCCTGCTCTCCGGGTTTAGGTGAATCTTTCACCATATAATAGCAAAGCATAAAAAAAAGCCATGTGAGGTTTTTAGCAGACATGGGCCTGATTCCATATGCCCACAGGTTAGCTTCTGAAACGGCTCCAGAACTAGTCCCACCTGGGCTTGCATATTGAAAGCAGCTGCACCCACAATTTACGTGCCTGTAAGCAGTTCCAGGGCTGCGTAAGGGTGTCCAGAACTACCCCACAAAAAGGTGCAGGTGACTCATGGCTCTCGCTAGCGGGTGTGTTCATGGAAGGTCAAGCTTTGGCGAAGCTTGTCGCAACTGTGTCAATAAGAGGAAACCTCCACTCTCGTTTGACATACGCCTTTCGTTCGTTTTAGCTGCCAACTCTGGGCATCTACGTCTGGCCTAAACTATCTGCACCAACAAAGCCCTTCTCCAAGATTCATAGGAATCGCTTATAGAACTAAGCCTTGCTTCTCAGGCACTTTATCCCACAATCTTAACGCCTGCTGCCGCCGGCCGAATTGCCAGGCCCCGCGTCCCAACAAGAAAGGTGGCCTCCTGACAGCCAACAGATCACTGCGAGCTTGTCGTGTTTCTCCCTTTGGGAAATGAGAACGGAGTTCCTCCTAACAAAATTCCAAGCTTCTCGATGTTTCGGCAGTTCTAAGAAGCTGTCTGGGAAGTGGCAGACCAGGAGCAAGGACGAAAGGGTCAGACATCACCGTCCGCCTCGTGATGCCAGCTGGAGGTCTGCGGCCCTGCCATCGTCGCCCCAGTCTATGGGCTTCCACGGAAGCTCACGTGTGGGCACAAACCCAAGTGAGTCTCAGAATATGCTCGCTCATCTGGATATCCTGAAAACGGAAGACACCTACTCACCTCGCACTACCACCTCGGAGGGGTCAGTTACATCCGGAGTGTAGCGTTCCTTCTACGATAAATTCAGCCGCCAATCCTAACAGTATCAGCAGTACTTTGTGCGCTGTATCCTAATGGAATTAGCAGTTTCTCTGGGGACTTTGTCACCAATAGAAATCACCTATGTATTCATAGGACATTACAGATGTTACAGGTAGTCTGAAATATTGTTTAAAAACCTATCACTATCCTGCAACGACAGTGATGATTAGACTCCCCGTGAGATCTCCTATCTTAAAGACGCACATGCTACTAAAAATTACTAAGAAGCAAGTCTTTTTCTAAAAATATTTTGATAATTATATTTCAGTGCAATTGGTTTCCGCTGTACTCTTCTGTATCTTATTTTATGGATTTAAAATCAGTGGTCTGAGAGGGGATCTGAGAAGGGAGTCCATGGCACAAAGAATTGAAGACCTTCTGGTCTAATGATTTACGGTTTTCAAAACAGAAAGGAATTCACGTAATACCAAAGCCAGTTGCATAAGGCAAGCAGGACACAGTACCTTTATTACACAGAAGAGGAAAGAGGCTCAGAGAGATTAAGTTGCTTGCTCAAAGTCATAGATTATTAGTGGAGTTCAGGACTTGAGCTTTGATGCTCCGATTTCATATTTTTTCTGTTATACCAGTAGTTCTCAAAGTATGGTCCTTGGACCAGCAGCACCAGCACCCCCTTGGAAGCTGGTTAGAGGTGTAGCTTCAGACTGGCTGAACCCCAGGCTCTGGGATGGGGTCCAGCATATGGGTTTCACAAGCCCTCCAGGTGGTTGTGGTATATTGAAAGTTGGAAAACCACCCTTACTTTATTATATTTTAATTTTTATTATAACCATCTCTTATTTTTGAGTCCTGATCAACAGGGAAAGCTTCTCGATCAAGGCAGGAATGGTTTCATGTCTCATATCTGGCTTTGTCTGGACAACAGGGCAGACGCTGAGAACAGGGAGGACAAAGGGCCAGTCTGGAGGTTGTGGCTGTATTCCACCCTACCAGTGAAGCTGTCACCACGACACCCGCCCTCCCCGTCTGTGGGCATTGAGGATTCCCAGCGCCACCCTTTCCAGGGATTTCGTTATCATTAATTGATCCTAGAGGGCACCTAGATTCATGTGACTTTATTTACAAGGCATACGCCATGACGGGTTTGAGTGATGACTGGCCCTGGGTGGGGTACGGTGTAAAACAGAGTCCAATTCAGCTCAACAATCAAAAATTATCTCAAGACACCGGATAAGCCCACACACTGTGTTGTTAAATCCTAGGATGCACGATTCTCCCCATTCTTACATTATGGACATGGCATGCGTCTTACAACAGAAAAGCAGTAGCCGCCAGGCAGATGATTAAACTCTGATGTAGTCATCATTTCTTGAACACATGTGAGATTTGTTTGATTAATTCATTTCAGTTGAGCGAATTTCCAGCAACCCAACTGGTAGCTGTATCAATTTTTTTAAAAATTAGGATATAATTCATACAGCAAAGTATTTAAATTCTATGTTTATAGCCCGATGACTTCTTATCTTGGTATTACAACTGTGTTACTACAACCCAAATAAAGATATAGACCATTCCAGACCCCCATAAGGCTCCCTTCCTGCTCTGTCCCCACAAGCCTCCAGGGTTATCACTACTCTGCCCTCTAGCACCATTAATTTTGCTCCTTTTTGTATTTTGAGTAAATGGAATACTATTCTTTTGTGCTGGACATCTTTTACTTAACTTCATGTCCATGAGATGCATCCAAACTGCTGCATTTATCTGTAGTTCATTCGTTTCCACAGCAACTTAGTATTATATGGATATGCCACAATTTATTTGCTTTTTCCATTATTGACTGGTCTGGGGGTTGTTTCTAGTTTTTGGCTCTTATACGTAAAGCTGCTATAGACATTTGTGTATGCTTTTGCTGGACATAAGTCCTCACTTCTGTTGGGAGATGTCCCCAGAAGTAGAATTTCTGGATCACGGGCCCATGTATGTTTAATGATAGTTTGTACTGCCAAACATTTTTCCAAAGTGAGTACCCCGGAGTTGCTGTTGGAAGCCAGGGATCTCGTTGTGGAAAAGGAGACATAGATATGGAATGGGAGAAGGCCAGACAGAACATTGTGGGATGCATTTGACTTTGAGATAGTGTAAATTCATGATCTTGAATTATGTACGTGCGTGTTTATATGTACTTGTGTGTGCACACATTTTTATGTGTGTGTATGCATCTGTACATATCATGCATATACCTCCTGGCTCTGTCTGTCAAGAAGGCTAAGAGGCAGAGACATGGGGCACCTGGTGGTTCAGTCAGTTAAGTGTCCATCTTTTTTTTTTTTAATTTTTTTTAATGTTTATTTATTTTTGAGACAGAGAGAGACAGAGCATGAACGGGGGAGGGTCAGAGAGAGAGGGAGACACAGAATCTGAAACAGGCTCCAGGCTCTGAGCAGTCAGCACAGAGCCCGATGCGGGGCTCGAACTCACAGACCGTGAGATCATGACCTGAGCCGAAGTCGGACGCTTAACCGACTAAGCCACCCAGGCACCCCAAGTGTCCATCTTTTGATTTTGGCTCAGGTCATGATCTCACAGTTCGTGGGATCGAGCCTCATGTTGGGCTCCGTGCTGACTGCGTGGAGTCTGCTTGGGATTCTCTCTCTCCCTCTCTCTTTGCCGCTTCCCTGCTCATGCTCTCGCAAAATAAATAAATAAACATGAACAAATTAAAAAAAAAAAAGAAGCAGCAGAAACATGCTACTAGCAACAAGCATTACTGGTATTACTTAATCTTGATGACCCCATCTACTTTTCAAAAGCTTCAAGCTACCTTTTAGGAGATAATAGCTAGAAATTTGATTGAGGGAAAACAACGTGTATAATCAAACAAGAAATTGGGTCAAAGCCCCAGCATTCTTTGACACACTTTGAATTTCTACTGCCAGGTATAAATATGCTAAAGGAAAGCCGTGTGCACAGCTCCCACAAAATCCTGCCACCCTGTCACTGTGATGCCCCACAAAACTGCCAAAGGCTGAAGGTAGTTCCGAATACGTTTTAGGATTTGAATACGAATCTGATGGGGACAGAAGGAAGTAGCATCTAGACAAACATGTATGTCATGGCTGGTTTCTATTATTAAGTTTATGTCCCTGCCTTATGTTATATATTTACGTACCCACCTCCCTTGCTAGAAGGTGAGTGCTTTCAAAACAGATACTGTGACGTATACATTTTTGCCCACTACTTGGTGCTTGGTTGGCACTTAATAAATGCTTGTTGAATAGAAGTAAATTATGAGCTGTATTCTTCTGATCTATCATATTTTAACCTTGGAGTTGAGATAAGAGATTCTTGGAAACTCCTTAAAGTCCTATTTGTGTCTGAATAGTCCTGTTTAAGAATTCCAATCTCAAAAATGCCCTCCCTGCCTCCTGACCAAAAGGGTAAATACACGCAGTGATGCATAAAAATGCTGTAAAAAAAAAAAAAGAAGCACAAATATTTCTTTTTAGGTAGGATCCACGTCCAGCTTAATATAGTATCCAAATTACAGTTTCTGTTAAACAGCTATATGCACATATCGCCCAGTAATTTTTCAGTTCAGATTTGCTTTGGCATTTGGGAAAGAATTGAGCCTGTGTGATTTTCTAGAACATGATGTAACACAGTTGGACTGAAAATCAGAGTATGAGAGAAAGAAGGCTGGCTTTCTTTGGCACTCTATGATCACAGGTTGAATAAAGGGAAATGCCAAGTCTTTGTTCTTCTTTCATTGCTAAATTATAGTAAGTAAGGTGAATTCTCGTTCTTTAAAATATCAACATTTGATTTATTTTGACTCCAGATTTCCTTTGATACTTACTAACTATAAATAAACTTTATGTGTTTTTAGGTCTCAAATAATGTATGAAATAGATTCCGCCTATGGTTTAAGTAAGAAAACAAACTGGGCAAAGCACTGGGGGTGGGGGTTATAAAGCTAAGACAGCCGACAGTTTTGGGAGCTCAGACACGTGCTGATACATGTGAACTGAGAGGCTGTCAAAATTTCCTTGGGAGTGTAGAGAATTTAGGAGAGGAGGTGACATATGAGCAGGAATTGGCATGGTGAGGAGTTCACCAGTCAGAGGACAGGGGAAGGGCATCTGGGGACAGAGAAAGGCATGGACAAAGGCAGGGACAGGAAGGGGCCTGACCTTGGAGGGGTGGGGGACAGTGTGGGGGTGCTACAGCAGGGGCATCCTGGGGTGCTAGGGGCTGGAGTGGAGTGGGTGTGCAAGGAGTGCCCTTGGACATGAGGTGGGGAGGGGTGACTTTGGGCAGACTGTGGGGCTGGGTTGTGGGCACTGGGGAGCCATGGAAGGATTTAGATCAGTAGTGACAGTTGCCATCTGGTGCTGGAGATGACACTGGCTGTTGAATAAGAAGTCCCAAAGCTCATTCACACCACATTTCCTGAGTACCTATCATGCCTCTTCCCGCCCCCAGGGGGCAGCAGGTCTGCCCCTGGGGTCTGCCCAGGGGTCTCAGGGCCACATTCCCCTTCTCGGCTCCACTGTCTACTCTCAGGAGCAGGGAAGCACCATGTTTAGGACCTTCCTTTAGAACTGAATTCCAGGAATGTTCACCATAGCTCAGTTTATCTACGGATAAACCCAGTATCTTTGTCATCCTAAATGAGCCTGCTTCCTAACCCCTCCGTTGAAAACATTATTCTCCCATTACTCAGATTCAAGTTTTGGCAACCATCTTCTGCTCTTTCCTGGCTGTCTTCCTGTTAGCTGATTGCTCATCAGGGGTATCATCCCCTTTGCTACCCCTTTGGGCCCCTCCTTCCCTCTCCTGCTCAGCGGCCTCCTGTCTCATTCTCTGTTTGCCCCATAGCTGGACCACAGCAGAGAGTCAAGGATCTCCCTGCATGCTACTCTAGAGGTGCCTTGGTAGAGCCCCTTTCCTCCAGTCTCCCCACCGTCTCTAAATTTCCAACCTAAAGGATAAAGCCCAGCCCCCCCCCCGATTCAGTTAAGATCTTGTATGATTTGCCCCTATCTTTAACCACTTCACAGAGCCCCTTGTCTGCATTCAATCAAATGTGGGAAACACCAGTAATTTGTATGTCTGCTTTAAAAAAAAAAAATTCAGGGGCGCCTGGGTGGCTCAGTCGGTAAAGCGTCCGACTTCAGCTCAGGTCACGATCTCGGGGTCCATGAGTTCGAGCCCCGCGTCGGGCTCTGGGCTGATGGCTCAGAGCCTGGAGCCTGCTTCCAATTCTGTGTCTCCTTCTCTCTCTGCCCCTCCCCCATTCATGCTCTGTCTCTCTCTGTCTCAAAAATAAATGAACGTTAAAAAAAATTAAAAAAAAAAATTCAGTTGTGCCCTGTCTTATTTATACCCGACAAAAAGACCCTCTGATGTTGCTGAGTATGGCTAGCAGCCCCCTGCTCATCCTGAAGTTCCCATTCGAGTGTTGCTATTTCCTCTCTCCAACCTCTTAACCCTATTCTTTGTGTCTATGCCCTGTTTTCTGAGACTTAATCCATTGCTGTCTTATTTATTTATTTTATTATTTTTTTAATGTTTATTTATTTTTGAGACAGAGAGAGACAGAGTATGAACAGGGGAAGGGCAGAGAGAGAGGGAGACACAGAATCTGAAGCAGGCTCCAGGCTCCGAGCTGTCAGCACAGAGCCTGACGTGGGGCTCGAACTCACAAACCATGAGATCATGACCTGAGCCAAAACCAAGAGTTGGATGCTTAACCAACTGAGCCACCCAGGCACCCCCGTTTTACTACTCTAAACGCTGATTCTAAACTCTGCAAGATGTTTTTTTAACTTCAGGCGCAGAAGGTTGAATTAATCAGACTCTGCAGCTCATGACACTTTTGCTTCACATGGCCTACTTCTCTTGCCTTATTTTGTTTTTCCCTTCATGCTGGATTCCCATTGCCGTCACCCTGCCAGCCCCAGCAAGAATCTACACTAACGTGATATATATGTGTATGCGTAATTCATGAAAACATTACCGTGTTTCCAATAACCCTTTGCTTTTAAAATCTACCTTTGTTTCTGTAATGACTGTCATTGTTTTCTAACTGCTGAATAATATTCCGTGGTATACACCTATGTCAGTTTACATAGCCAATCTCCAAGTCCTGTGGGGACTGGTTATTAAATTTCTTTTTATGGTCCATAGTGTCAGCCGAGAGCTGGCACTTAGAGAAAACTCAATGAGTATTTGTTGACCAAATGCCCAAGCCAAGAAGGTCTATTTTTAAAGACAGCACCCCTATCAATAGTAAGAAGAGAAGCATTTTATCAGGGCCCACATATGTTGGTAAAAGGCAGCAACGTGTTTGCTAGAATGCATCCTCCCCCTGGCACAGACAGGGAACACTGGAGCTGTCTGAAAAATAATTCGTCAGAGGTGAGATTAGAACCCAGCTTTTCCTGCCTCCTGGTCCTCTGGTCAGCTTTGCCCCAAAAGTTCTCACTAAGGAACATCTGCGGTGACCTCACGGAGTTGCATTAGGATCCTACATTAGGATTCTGCGTGGGTGATCATAACACACAACAAAGGAGCGTCTGCACGTGCAGTGAGGGGTGGAACCAGCTTGGTCTGAGGGAGGAAGGCCACGGCAGTCAGGTGGATGGTGCTGTGTATGTAGGATGCTAGCCCGCCCACTGGCCTGGCACCAGCCTAACAGCAGGCCGCTAGGATTTACAGCACTGGTCACTTGACTGCAAAATAACCTTCCCCCCTAAAACCACAACAAAGAAATGCAACGACAGCACAAGTGCATGTGCACGCGCACACACACACACACACACACACACTCTATAAAACAGAAAGTGCCCTATGAACAAAGAGAAGAATGTAATGAATACTACCGGGCAGGTGGACATGCTTCATATTTGCACAGCCACATAGACAATGCACAGCGTCTCC
Organism: Acinonyx jubatus; assembly: GCF_027475565.1. Taxonomy (NCBI): domain Eukaryota; kingdom Metazoa; phylum Chordata; class Mammalia; order Carnivora; family Felidae; genus Acinonyx; species Acinonyx jubatus. The sequence goes on from NC_069386.1 coordinate 33,425,078, forward strand.
CCAAAACTCATGTCTACCCAGAACCTGTGAGTGTGATCTTATTTAGAAATAGGGTCTTTACAGAATTAAAAATAGAAATACCGTATGATCCAGTCACTCCACTACTGGGTAGAAAGCAAAAGAAAACAAAAACACTAATTTAAAAGATATGTGTACCCCCCCATGTTTATTGCAGTATTATTTACAACAGCCCAGATATAGTAGCAGCCCAAGTTTCCAGGGATAGATGAATGGATAAATATGTGGTGTATATATATGTGTATATATGTATATGTATATATATATATATATATACACATACATATGTGTATATATATATACACATATATATGTATATATACACATATATATGTATATATATATACACATATATATGTATATATACACATATATACAATGGAATATTACTCAGCCATAAAAAAGAATGAGATCTTGCCATCTGCAACTGCTAGATGGATCTAGACAGTAGTACACTAAGTGAAATAAGTCAGACGGAGAAAGACAAATACCATATGATTTCACTTACATGTAGAATCTATTAAACAAATGAACAAAGAAATAAAGAAACAAATAAAAAACCAGACTCTTAAATACGGAGAACAAACTGGTGGTTGCCAGAGGAGAGGTGGGTGGGAGGATGGGTGAAACAGATAATGGGGATTAAGAGGTATAAACTTCTAATTATAAAGATAAGTCATAGAGATGAAAAGTACAGCATAGGGAATACAGTCAATAATACTGTATGGTGACATATAGTGCGTACAATAGCTTTGCATGGTGACAGATGGCGACTATGCTTATGAGGAGCACTGAGTAATGTATAGAAATGTTGCATCATTATATTGTACACCTGAAACTAATATAATAACATTGTATGTTAACTGTACTTCAATAAAAGAGTTGGTGACCAAAAATAGGAAGGTTCAAGCATGACTTGAATCCAATGAAAAGATTCAAGAATGCAAGAGAAATTCCCAACAGCTGATCTGATGGCATTGTTGCCGAAGGTTCCAGGATGGTGGCACTAATTCATCCCTAAGTAGAGAACTGGTAATGGCAAAAGAAGTTAGTCTAAAGAACACAGGATGTACTTAGATACTAATTTAGTCTAAGGGTTTTATTGTACAGAAACAAAGAAACCTTGGTATGGTTTTTGAGTATGAGAACTCAGAGCAGTGATTGTATATCAGTTTTAATGTCCTTGGAGAGCAAACATATGGAAAGAAACTCCTGCTTAATTATTTTGACTGTTGAGCATGATTCTTTCATGTGATACTTACTCTAAGACTGAACCACTTGTGCGTCTGGGGTTCTAAGGGTTACGTATCTAATGATGGCAGCCTGTCCATCCATGAGTTGAGTAGGTGCCCAAGGAAACATTTTCCCATGATGATAATAATTTAAAACATGATCTCTCGATGAAACTAACATTCCGATGTATGTTCACGTTTGACAGATGAAACGCAAAACTTCAAAGAAATTTGGACTTGCAGTTAAACAACACTGGCTCACTCCCTAGTCTCTAGAAAGTATTAACACTCTAGAAAGCATTTCCTAGGCGAGTGGGGGCTTAAAGAGAAAGTCTAAGAGGCCCTGGTGAAGTGGGCTGTTCTCCAGCCATCTTGAGAATTTGAAAATAGCGTTTACGTTCTCCTCTAGCACGCACACGTTCATCTTTTGCTGGGCCCCTCTACTTTACATTCTCAGGAGACTCTCTTAAAAAAAGCACTTTGTTTAAAAAAGTGGAAATGTCAAACAGATTAAAAATAAACAAAGTAGTACAATAAAATCTCATGTACCCATCAGCAAACATCAAGAATGATCAACTTAAGCCATTCTTCATCTGTGTCTCTCTAATTGCTTCCTTACCTTTCTTACTTTTCAACACTTCTCCTGGGGGGAGGGGGGTGATAGTTTTGTTCCTTCGTCCTGGAAGTAGTCACTCGGTTCAGACTCCAAGAATACAGTCGATTTTTTTTACTTCTCTGCTTTAATTCCACTTCCAAATTGGGTTAAGGAATGCAGCAGAGAGCTCAGAATGGAATTAACCCCATTTGGTTAAGTGTCATTGTGCTTGGGGTATCGAGCACCAAGTGATGACAGAGTCCGGTTTGGGTGGCACAGGTCTAGAGCGTGGTTTCCAAAGCACGATCCCCGGCCCAGCAGCATCAGCATCAACATCAGCTGGGAATTTGTTAGAAACGAAAACGCTCATGCCCACCACAGACCGCCTGAATTAGAATCTCTGGAAGCAAGGTGTCCAGGTGATTCTATTGCAACCTCAAGTTGGAAGAGCACTGCTCTAGAGGTTGGGCTAACTTGAGACATGAACAGCAGTAAGCATCAGGGAAATGACATTCAATGTACACTCTCTGAACACCTGTGTGAGTGTGTGAGTACACGCATGTGTACTCACGCACACCTTGCACGTAAGCATATTCTTATTTAAGATAGCCTAAAAATTTATTTCTACGTGAAAAATGGGACACAAGCTTGATATAAACAATGTGATGCAAACAGATGGAAATCCCTGGGCAAACCTTAAGCATCCTTGTTCTATATTTAATCTTATTAATCTGCTTTCAGACTGTATTGTAAATTATGTGCAATAGACAATTTTGACACGTTGTGTTTTCACTTTCATTCAGTTCAAATGATTTTCTAGGTTCACATGAGACTTGTGGTGTTTCATTTCTATGCGTTGTTTACTTCAGGTATTTGGGAAATGTACAGATCTCTTTGTAACTAATTTCTAGTTAAATTCTATAATGGTCAAAAAAAGCACATTTTATATGATGACAATTACACTAAATTTGTTAAAGTCTGTTTCGTGGCCCAGAATATGGTTTATCTTGGTGATTGTTCCATGTGTACTTGGAAAGAAAGTGTATAGATACACACACACACACATATATATATATATATACCTTTACTTTTAGTCTACTTATATCATAACAGTTAGAGTAAGTTTCTGTAGATAGCATTTGGTGTTTTGCTAAAAATCCAATTGGACAATATTTATCATTATTTGGTATTTTAGGCTATCTACATTTAACATAATTATTGGTTGGATTTAGCTCTATCATTTTATTAGTGTTCTATTTGTTTCCTCCGGATTTTGTTTTTGTTTTTGTTTTTTTTTGTTCTTCTGTCCGCCCTTTTCCTTCCTTCTTTTGGATTTGAATAATTTTTAGATTTCCATATAATTTATCTATGGACTGGTCGCATCTCTTGTGCTATTTTTTAGTTGTTGTCTAGGGATTATAATATGCAAGCCTCATCTGTCACAGTTTACTTAAAGTAAATATTTACCACTTCAAGTAAAATAAATTGTACAGTTCTTGAAAGCATATAGGTCCTTTTATGCTCTCCTATTTATGTTATATGCGCCATAGGTATTATGGCTCATATCTACATACAATGAGATCCTTCCAATGTTACAATTTTTGCTTTGAACAATTGTGCATATTTTATATAACTTAAAAGGATATGACCTTGGCTTTTTTTTTTTTTTAATGTCACAGTCCACAATAGGTAGCAGGTATTATGAGTTCCATTTTAGAGAGGAGGAAATGGATAAGTTAGGTGACTTGTCTGCATGCGTACAATTGAATGATAGCAGAACCAGGACTCCACCCCTTTACCCCCATCTCCTATCCCTTTCCCTTCTACTAGGCTGCATTTTGCCATTCACACGTAAGTTCTAGCTTTGGTACAGAAACTAGAGCCTGCACAATGCAAAGCTTGAGAACTTCCAACAAATACTGTTTAAGCATTCTTCCTTTTAGAAACACCTCGGTGGGCTGGAGGAAGTGCCTCTTATATCTTATGTGTGGCACCAAGATAATAAGCAGAAAGATCTGGGTCTAGCTTCCAAGGCACTGCATTAACCACACACTGGCTGATGCCCCTCATGTTCCCAGCTAACAACTAATTTAGGTCCGTGGTCATTTACGTTGGCTCTCCTCCCTTTGGAATCTGCTTTCTAGCCATCACAATAATCAGGATTCCAGCTACAGATGGCTGAATGCAAATTTCATTTCTGTGGAAGTCCTATTTCCCTTCCCTTAAATTTGTGGTTTTTAAACGCTGTGTGTTCCCTGGAGTCCTAGAGATTTTCTTTAAGTTCCCAGATTTCCATGAAGTCTCCTCAGGGGTCAAATGGACTTGGGTAGGTGGATGGGGTCGTGGGGAATCCACTTCCTTCCTCTTTTGTTTGTTTTGAATATTTTATTTCATTTGGACAAATAGTTCCTTGGAACTGTAAAAGGAATTTGAAAACCTTCACCTCAGACCCTGGACCCAGCAGCCTCTCAGGATGGAAGGGAATTTGAGGTTTGTCTAGCCAGCCATGGAAGGCTTGAGCTCATCACCACCATGTGACACCCAGCCTGGGTCTGAGCAGGGAATCTCCACATCTCTAATAGCTCACCCCTTCTGTGCTTGGTTCGGTCGTTCTCAGCCCTTCTGTCCATCACCGCTTGCTGAACTTGGCTGCCCACTGCAATCCCCCGAAGAGTTTTTGAAAATACTCATGCCTGGGCCCCACTCCCAGAGCCTCTGATTTAATTGGTTTGGAGTGCAGCCTTGGTAATGGGAGATTTAAACGTTTCCTAGGTGATTCTCATTTGCAGCAAAGTTCAGGAAACACTGCCTCAGACGAGCTGAGACCTGTACCTGTGTGTGTGTCCCCACCCTCTCCTGGAAGACACCTGTCACCAGAGCCGTCTTCCTGACTCCCGCTGCAACATGTTATCTGGCTGTTCCACGTATCTCTTAGCGAGGTGCCTCCCTGGAATACGATAGGCTGGGATGGATTCGATCATCACACAGGAGTAGAACCAGGTATCCCTCCTCCATACTCGACTTGGATTCCTGCGTTGTCTACGTAGCCCCAGCATCCGGGTGATTTGATAAAGAGCCTTTTTTTTTTTTTTAATTTTTTAATTTTTTTTTATTTTTGGGACAGAGAGAGACAGAACATGAATGGGCGAGGGGCAGAGAGAGAGGGAGACACAGAATCGGAAACAGGCTCCAGGCTCTGAGCCATCAGCCCAGAGCCCGACGCGGGGTTCGAACTCAGGGACCGTGAGATCGTGACCTGGCTGAAGTCGGACGCTTAACCGACTGCACCACCCAGGCGCCCCATTATAAAGAGCCTTTTTTACAAAGATGCTGCTGCTAAGCTCCTTTCTCTCACCTCGCATATCCACATGAACTATTAGTTACTGACCATGGCCTGAGGATAGCCCCAAAACCAAATTAGCAGAGCCTGCAGATAAATGAGGAAATACATCTCGCAGCCTTTTACAGTTCACAAAGTGAGTTCACACACCTCATTTCAATCACTCCTCCCCCTCAGCTGCCCTTATTCCAGTTCTACTGTTCAGGTAAGTGAGGTGGTTGTCCCACAAAGAGACAGACCCCAAACTACCAAACCATGAGGTTAGTAAGTTGCAGAGCCGGGGTGGGGGTGGGGGGTGTCATGCAAAACGCCTGCTTCCACAGTCAGCAACCTGTACACCAGGCCACACTACCTCCCATGCAACCTCACAGTCCACGGCAGGCCAGGAACAGGACCTCATGGAATATTCGCCTCCGGTATCGCTGCTGCTTGGCGTGGCAGCGTTCCAGGGCCACCCACGCTCTGCACCATGAGTGTGCAGCAGCGTAACCACAGGACAAGGGTCCCTGCCACAGCGCTGAGAAAATAAGGCCAGGTTTCAGGCAACATTAACATACCCCTCGCTCCAAATGCTGACAGAAATTATGTGGTGGCTTAAAAACCTCCTTGGAGAAAGACAGCCAATATGCATGGCTGAACCAAAACCAGGACCAGATATAAAAAAAATCCGCTCCCCGCCTCCCCCCACCCCGACCCCAACAAAAACCAGACCAGGCCAGAGAGTGGCAAACTGTGTGGCAAAAATTCATAATCAATCTCATGATGCATTACTTCCTGTATATACGTGTGATGCTTCATTCTTTTGGTTCCTGACTCACCTTTGCCCTGGGACTTAAAATCTCTTCCAGCAACTGACACTTTCACTATATACCCTTTTAGTTTCGGGCTCAGCTCCTACTCAGGACTTTGGTTTTCTTGTCGCTATTTGAATATTCTCAGGACTTTCTCCTTTCTTTTTTATTTAAAAAAAAAATTTTTTTTAACGTTTATTTATTTTTGAGACAGGGAGAGACAGCATGAACGGGGGAGGGTCAGAGAGAGAGAAGGAGACACAGAATCTGAAACAGGCTCCAGGCTCTGAGCTGTCAGCACAGAGCCCAACGCGGGGCTCGAACTCACGAACCGCGAGATCATGACCTGAGCCGAAGTCGGATGCTTAACCGACTAAGCCACCCAGGTGCCCCAGGACTTTCTCCTTTCAAACTCACACTACTGACCCAACTCTGGGTCTTAATTTTACCTATTTCATTGATTGGACTAAAGACAGTGGGACATCCGTTAGCTGGGCAGTGGGCAAGGTCTGTCCCAGGTGCAAGCAGTAAGAATGTGCATTGTCTGTAGAGGATTTGATTTAAAAATGGCAATGAAAGCATCTAGAAGTTGATGCTGTTTATCATTACCACGATGAAATGCTACCCTCTGCGGGTGGGAGGACTTCCACTGTCCCTCCTTTCCTGCCTTGGTGTGCCACTGGTAACATTCAGTCACAGATGTCTATCCCAACCTGCCTTAGATGTCCTTCCCAACGTGGCCTCCATTTCTGTCCTGTCTGTTGGGCAGGACAGAAGTCACATCGAACAGGCTTAAGGGGCTACTGCAGAACTTCCTGCACAGTTAGTTGAAAGGGAACTCTGTTAATTCTGTTAGAAATGATATGCCCCTAGAAGATAGGGCAGCTTCTATGGCAGAAGTTGAAAACCAGAGAAAACGGGGTTTTAAACATCTCTGAGAACATAGTCTTAGATGACACTGGTTATTTCCAAGCACTGAGAAGTATCCTGCTGGAAAAAGAGGGCACGGAATTGTTTTTATTTGAAAGGCATTTGTTTGAGAAAACGATGCTTTCTCCAAGCAAAATGTTAGCTTGCCTGGTTAGAAGTTAATTACAGTATTTATTGCTTAAAGCCAGCCTGGAATTTTGGCTCGAATTCTTACAAGCCTATGATTCAGGGGGGGAAATTACCTATTCAACCCAAGGCTAGCGAGCTAAAGGTTGATCTGATAACGGCCCATTTCAAAAGGACCCAAGAGATAAGAAGTAAGACCCTGAGGGAGGAAAAAACAAAACTGAAGTCTTAAATCCAGGAACATTATCTCCGAGCTACGGGAACGTTTGTTATCGAGGATGGAGATAAATGAAGAAATGACGTAAAGGAATAAAGTGATTAGCTGCCTTGGTTCTCGAATTAATAATGACCTTGTTCTTTTGATGTCTTCACTAGTCACATATTGGTTTAATTATAATATTTGGAAGTGGAAGTCCAGTGTAAGCAGAGAAATCATGCGTTTCATATACTGCTATGGACTTGAGCTTTAAACCATTCTAACTTCACTCAAAAGCAAACGTCATCCTTGTTGGTCATCCTCCTTCAGCTCTGTCTTCAGGGCTGGGTACCACTGACTGACTTGTTTGTGCCTCTGGACACCACGACGATGTTTTCCAGCTGTCCCCTCCTTGGTGCCTATTTGACCTTGAACTTTGAGCCTTTCCCAAGGTTCCGGCCTCAGTCCTCTGATTTTCTTTCTGCACGACCGAATTGATCGGTGGGGCTTCGGTGCTCACCCCTGTGTGACTCTCCAGCCTCTCTCTCCCACCGCAGCTCAGAGACTTTAATTCCAAATGTCAACAGGTCATGTTCTTGACCTTAATCCCTCCTGCCTCCTTCCGCCCTCCACCAGGCCTTCTTTCTCCCTTCCATCTCTTATCTCTCCCTCTCTCTGCTAGCTCTCTCCATCTTCCAGGAAACATGTTTAAGTCTACCCTAGCCTTAAAAAAGGAAAGAAAACCACATCTTGCCTCAGCCCTGGCACCCCTTAATCTCTCTCCTCCTCTTCACTGTCAAATTTCCTAAATAACATTGACTCTGGCTGCCTTGCACCTGCCAAGGTCAGGGGTAATGTTCTAGTTGCTGGATCCAGCTGTGTCATGTTTGCAGCGTGTTAACCCTTTGTGCTAGGACAGAGACTGCTCCCTGTGGAACCTCTCCCATCCCTCACCTCTGGGGTTTCGTATCCCCTGACCCCTGCCTACCTCTGACCACGCCTCAGGTCCTCCTCTGCCTCCTGCTCTCCAAAGGGTGCTGTTGCTATATAGTCTTTGGTCAGCTTCTACTGGCCCTCCATTCCATCCCTTGGGCAACCCCAACTCTCCACTCTGAAGAGATGACTCCCAATGTCTATCTTTGGTCCTGATCTCCTTCCTGAACTCCAGCACCTGGTTTTCCATGGCCTGCTAGAACTTTCTCTGGTATATTTCATGAAGGCTTCAGTTCAACACGTCTCAAATCACACACACCATTCTTTCTCCCAGCCCTGCTTCCTCCCTGTCCTGGCCCAGGTGTCCTCCCAGTCATGGGCTGGACCCCTTCATTTCCCCCCAGCTTTTCCTTTAGCCCCGGTATCTAATCAATTATGAAATCCTATGTTCTGAGCAAACTGCGAAACTTATTCCACCATATGCATCCAGAACTTTCACACCTCCAGGCCTCTGCTACATTCTGCTCTGTCTGGAAGGCCTGCCCCTTGTGTGGACAGAAGCTGCCTGGGCCTACTAAGCTAGCCTGGGGCTCAGATTCCCCACATGCAAGATAAGGGGTTAGAAAGACAATCTTAAAGCTTTGTGATTCTTTGGATGAAATTCCTCGTCATGTCTACATGTCCACAACCTGCTTCTCTTTCAAGATCCATGGCAGCTGCTGTCTCCTTCCAAAGCCTTCTCTGACTCCCTCCCTGCCCCGTCTCAATTAGAAGTAACATCTCCCTCTCTGGATTCCTGTAACACTTTATTATATATTTCCTTTAGGGAATTTATCACTGATTACTTCTTATCTCCCTCATTAGATTAACTGACCACACGCTCTTGGAAGGGAAAGGAGAATGTCTAGTGTTTTCTACTTTAAATCCTTCTTGTGTATAGTAGGCGACCATGAAATAGTCGTTAAGTAAAGATATGAATGAGTACAAAATCCTTTCCCTTGATGAGAACCCACAATAGCTTCTAATTTTTTTTTCTGGCTACTGTCCTGAAATAAGGCTGGAGTAGCCGGCCGGCCCTGAGAGCCAGAATGAGGACTGGGCCGGCCTGGCTGCTGCTCGGGATGTTAATGTACAAGGAGCTGGGAGACATCTCTAGGGCAGCAACGTCTTACCAGAAACGTAAAGAGGAAGGAATTTTAGTTATGTCAACTCCTCTCAGGGGCTCCTGTGTGTGGCAAGAAGACCGCCCTAGATAGGCAGTTTGGGTTAGAGGAGACCCCTCTTCCACCACGGTGCAACACCTCGTTAGCAAAGGAGGCCACTCAAGTGTCTTCCAAGGAAAGTGGGTCTGGGTCTCTTTGGGGTTTTAGTTTTGCTTAGTTTAGAATAGGGAAACTGAGGCACTGCCCCCACTGGCCATCCTTTTCTCATGCGGGGCTCTACCTGTCTTCAAAAGGAGAATTGAGTAAAGGCTCAGTATGAGGGACACCTGGACTCTGGCTGGTCCTGGGCACCCACCCTTCTGGCCCTGCTCCTTCCCAGCAGGAGCCTTCACTCACCTGTCCTGCCAGCATCCTGACTGCCCTTCAGTGGCTTTAGGACTGACTACCTGCACTCTTCGGCTTCTGCTTTTCCCTTCCAAATTCTCCCCTTTCTTCAAGGCTTGACCCATGTTCCTCCGTGTCTCCCCCTGCCCGCCGCGCCCCCCCCCCCCCCCAGCCAATTATTCTACCGATCACTGCTTTCTTTCTTCTTTGAAGACCCAAAGTAGACATCTTATACCCAGGCCAGGCTCTTTAACTTAGAGCCCACGAAGATGGCATCACTATCCACTTCTCACTCCGAGCTTCTCTCGGAGTAAGAAGCTTATAACTAACTGGCATTGGGGTCTGGGTTCAAAGCCAGGTTTGGGGCCCAACGCTCTTGTGACTTTTATTCACTACAACATCGTGCTTCTCCCGGTTCCATCATGTAAGTCATGGCAGGTAGGGGCTGTATCGAGCAGCCTTTGGCTCTCCAGAGTCCAGTACCTGGTTCATAGTGGTTGCTGGATAAATGCAGAATAACTAAATACTTAGCTCCCAATGATATCATTTAATTTAAACTTATGCACTACCTTCATCTTGTCACTTGGCAATTTCACGGTAAGAGAACCGTGGTTTTTTTTTTATTATTATTTTTTTTAACATTTATTTATTTTTGAGACAGGGAGAGACAGCATGAACAGGGGAGGGTCAGAGAGAGAGGGAGACACAGAATCTGAAACAGGCTTCAGGCCCTGAGCTGTCAGCACAGAGCCCGACGCAGGGCTCGAACTCACGGACCGAGAGATCATGACCTGAGCCGAAGTCGGATGCTTAACCGACTGAGCCACCCAGGTGCCCCTTAATTTTTTTTTTTAACGTTTATTTATTTTTGAGACAGGAAGAGACAGCATGAACGGGGGAGGGTCAGAGAGAGAGGGAGACACAGAATCTGAAACAGGCTCCAGGCTCTGAGCTGTCAGCACAGAGCCCCACGCGGGGCTCGAACCCACGGACTGCAAGATCATGACCTGAGTGGAAGTCGGATGCTTAACCGACTGAGCCACCCAGGGTGCCCCGAGAACTGTGTTTTTAAGGGTGAAATCACTTTAAATTATGTTAAAAACTTTTTAAATTTTCCATTAAATAATTTTGGCTAAAATTTGGGGTGCCTGGGTGGCTCAGTTGGCATCCAAAACTTGATCTCAGCTCCGGTTTTGATCTCAGGGTTCTGAGTTCAAATCCCAGGTTGGGGATGGAGCTTACTTAAAAAAAAAAAAAAAATTGGCTAAAATTTGCCAAGATCCTTGCCCCTCACCAGAGAGGGCCGAAGACAGCACTGACAAAGAAGAAACGAAGGAATGTCTCTAGAATTACAGCTTCTCCAACCCCTCACGCCCTAGGGAGTAGACACTTGACCTGAGGCTGAGGACCTGCCCTGACTTCAGACACACTTCTCTTGTGCCATCCGTCTACACTGCAGGCCCAATTGAGCTGTCTTCCGTGGAAAGACCAGCAAGAGGTCAAAAGGCAGGGCTGGCTTTAGGCATCTGTCAGAGCACAAGCCCTGGGGACCCTGTCCCTTGTGCTACTTAAGACCTCCTTGAAATCCATCCCTTCCCTCTGCCACGTGCCTCAGGTTACACACAGTCGCACTCCCTGCAGACTCAGGTCACCACCCAGGAATGATTGAGTCAAACAGTCAGGTGTCAATGGAGAGCTGAGCAAAGGACACAGCTCATCGAAGCTTGTTCAATCTCCCTTGTAGACCTTCAAATTAAAATAATAAGGCTGTATCATCACTTTTCACTTCCAAAAAAAATCAAATTATAATACACATTTCCTAGACTACATGAGGAGACAATCCCATAAGAGCAGGAGCCAGAAACCTTTCCAAATGGGTATCAGTCTTGCTCATTCATTCACTTAGGCTCTTTCTGAGCACCTACGATGTGCCCTGTGCCGTGACGGCACAAGGGAGACTCGGAGTCTGTTTTCCTGGATGGTTAAGGGCTGTTGAGAGGGCAGGTCTAGTTCACATGCAGTGGTCAAGGAAGGCCTCTGTCAGGAGGAGCCTGCCTTGTGAAAAGCAGGGAAGTGCATCCCAGAAAGAGGGAATAGTCTATACAAAGGCCCCTGGTCCGAAGAAGGTGGTTTGAAGAAATGACAAGAGGTCTGGCTGATGACTTCTGTTCTCCTGAAGAGAGGTGACTATGGTTACCTTTTTGGAGGTAGACAAGCAGGAGGGGGGCAGTAATGTTCTCAGAGGGTAGCAAACAGGCAGGAGTCGGCTCGCCTAAGAACCAGGAAACTTACAAGGCTGAGTCGCCAAATTCAGGGTCTTGAATTTAACACAACTTATTTTTTTTTTAATGTTCATTTATTTTTGAGAGAGAGAGCGAGTGGGAAGGGGCAGAGAGAAAGGGAGACAGAGGATCCAAAGCAGGCTCTGGGTTGACAGCAGAGAGCCCGACGCAGGGCTTGAACTCACGAACCATGAGATCACGACCTGGGCAGAAATCAGATGCTTAACCCGCGGAGCCACCCTGGCGCCCCTTAATACCATTTACTAACGCTCCTTCCCTGGACCTCTGATTCCTCATCCATAAAGTGTTAGGATTGAACTAAAAGATCTCCCATGTCCCTTTAAGTGAAAATTTCCCTTCAAAGATTAAATGTAATTAAAATAATGAATTTGAAAGGATGAAATGGATCCATTAACTAAGAGTTTAAATATGACGTTGCCCTCCAAAGACTTACTGGCGGGCTCCTTCTGCCTTTTCCTTGGGCCTGTGACAGGCTGCAGTTAACAGAGGTGCTGGAAAGCCATGGGTGAGGCAGCTCCCTCAGTCAAGAACCGTGAACAACGGGTGAAGCAGTCCCATGGGAAAGCCTGACCCTGGGAGGAAAGTCACAGCCAGCCGAGTTCGAGAAGACTGTCAGTTCAGAATACCTCAGACGGGGAGGAGGCCTGGCGGGGCGCACCTGGTCCGAAGATGCTTTTCAGATTTGATTTATCGGCTGTACATGAGTGTTACCTCTGGCAGTTTTATTTTCCATGTGTTTTTCATCAGAATAATTTGATTTAAAAAAAAAATCCCACAAGTAATTACTCATTAAAACAAAATTAAGCATCTTAAAAGTGAGAAGCCAATGTTCTCACTCCTCCCATTAGCCCCAATCTCACTTCACTCCATGAGGATAACCAAATGTAACAGCTTGGTGCATAACCTTCCAGACCTTTCTGTGCATGTGCAGACACAGACCTATATAAAATTATGTATAATTTCATACAGCACATTTTTTAATACAAAAATGGGACCCCGTTATAACTTTTTTTTTTTTTTTTTTTTAAGCCCAGCATCCTTTCAAGGATCTTCATTTCATGTCATGGAATGTAGAGTGACTCCGGTATTTTTAATGGCTGCAGAGTGTCTCAGAGGATGGAAATATAACATTTAATCACTTTCCTTCTGTTGGGTGGTTAGACTGCATTTAATTTTTTCAGCTTATAAAACTCATTGCAGTAGACATTCTTGCTCAGGTCTTTCTTTGTAATCTTAAAGGAATATTTTAATAGGGCAGCCAGCAGTGGAACCACTAAGTCAAAGGCTTGCACGCTGTGGTGTTACACACTCGAGAGTTACCCACTAGTTTGGCCTCGTCTACTACACTGTGTTTAAAATGTCTGCAATCTGCAAAAATTGTACTGTGGCACTTTGCATTCATCTGACTACTAATGGGGATAGATATCTTTTCGTACGGTTTTTGATCATTGGCGTTTTTCCCTCTGGAGATCACCTGTTCATATCATTTACCGGTTTTGCATTGGGTTGTTTTATCTTTTCGTAGTGAATTGTAGGAGCTTTCACCAATATTAAGGATATTAGTCATGAGCCCTTTGCCATCTATCGAAAATACTATCTTTCAGTCTATCACTATTTTATTTTATTCTATTCTTTTCTATTCTATTCTATCTTATTCTATTCTATTTTGAGAGAGCACATGAGAGTGGGGGGAAGGGGCAGAGGGAGAGAGAGAGAATCCCAAGCAGGCTCCACGCTCAGCAATAGGGAGGTGGGCACCTAGGTGCTTCCATTATATTCAGCTACCTGGAAGTCCCCATGTTCTTTTTTTTAAATGATAATAGCCACCAGGGCACCTGGGTGGCTCAGTTGGTTAAGCATCCAACTCTTGATTTTGGCTCAGGTCATGATCTCACGGTTTGTGAGATTGAGCCCTGAGTCAGGCTCTGTGCTATCAGTGTGGAACCTGCTTGGGATTCTTTTTCTCTCTCTCTCTCTCTCTCTGCCCCTATCTCACTCTCTATGTCAAAAGAAATAAACAAAAAAATATAATAGCTACCATAAAAGAACTGTTTCAATAGACCAGCTACTTATATAATAGCAGTAAAGCTACCTACCATTTATTGAGGACTTACTATGTGCCAGGCATATCCTAAATGCTTTATGTGTATTAACTCATGTAATTATCCAACCACCATATCAGATAGACAAAGTAACTTGCTCAAGGTCACAGAGCTACTAAGGCGTGAAGCTGGGATTTGAACTTGGATCCAAAGCCATTCTCCCTCCTTGTGAAGGAAGAAGAAAGCAGCACATGTACTGGACCCAGTGGGTGCAGTTCTTAGACGTGGGGACTATGACTCTCCAGACAGGGTGGGAGTCAGAACACCTCTCACCAGCCTCTGTTGTGGTCCCCAGCACCTCTCCCTTCATGAGAAGGCCCAGGCACAGCGGTAGGGATAGCAGAAGAGGGGCCTCATTCCCACTGGGAGAGGGTCCTCTGCCTTCACTGAGCTATGGTCTGCCTTCTGTTGGGGCATGTCCAGGTGGGTCCCTCTCCTGGAATGGCAAGGATGGGCAACAGACACAGGAGGGGGCCTCGAGGAGAGTTATGAAGGGGAGAAGCTACCGTTTGCCAGCCTCTTTGCTGAGCTTGATCAGCTAGAGAGATACCAACATAGGAGCAGCATCTCACTCAGGGCCCTGAACCTGACTCTAACCTAACCTTCGATCCGGCTGCCAAGTGGCAGAATGCAGAGTATAGAGGAACATTTTAAACAGCACTGTGACTGGGCAATCAGCAAAACTCACCACTATGGGAATCATGACAAACACCCTGGGTCCCCAACAGTGCATATACAGAAGAGAGAATCTGTACACGAAGAGATGCTTACAGGATCTAAATAAAAATGGGCAAGACTAGGAGAACCTGGGTAGCTCAGTCAGTTAAGCATCTGACTTCAGTTTAGGTCATGATCTCACAGTTCATGAGTTTGAGCCCTGCGTCAGGCTCTGTGCTGACAGCTTGGAGTGTGGACCCTGCTTCGGATTCTGTGTCTCCCTCTCTCTCTGCCCCTCCCCCACTCTTTCTCTCTCCCTCTCTCTCTCTCAAAAATAAGCAAACATTAAAAAATTTAAAAAATGGGCAAGACTAAACCATAAGGTTCAGGGATGCACACTTGGGCAATAAAATTGTGAATAAATACAAGGAAGTGACTTCTATACAAGTTAGGAGAGGGAGTGAGGGAGCAGAGATTGGGACAGGGCATGTGGAGGGCCTTCTGGTCACTGGCAGACTTTAGTTCTTTACCTTACAATAACTCACTAGGTTCTGTACTTGTTCTGTGGGATTTGGGGGGGCAGGAAGGAAGTTATGAAGACAAGAGGTACAGAAGGAAAAGTCTAACTGTTAAAAAAATTTTAATTTATTTTAGAGAGAGAGAGCAGGGGAGAGGGGCAGAAAGAGAGAGAATCTTAAGAGTCTCCACTCAGCCCGGAACCCCACATAGGGTTCGATCTCATGACCCTGGGATCATGACCTGAGCCAAAATCAAGAGCCTGATGCTCAAACGACTGAGCCACCCAGGCGCCCCAAGAAGGAAAAGTTTAAATTAAGAGATGAGGGTGGCAATTACACACACACCAGCTCCTTAATAACCTCTCTGCACCCCCTCTCCCCCGAACCCTCCACTTTTGGGCTATCCTGGCCGCCAGGTGCACGCACGCTCTATGTGGATACCATGGGGTGTTCTGCATGTTTTGTTGTGGTCCTGTGGGGGTCTACTGGGGTGGTCTTCAACACTAGGGGCTGCTCTGAGTTGGGCTTCTCCTGACAAACCGTAGTTCTGATAATAGGTAGTTATGGCAGCAGGTCCTGAAAACGCAAGACCAGGGCATATGCATGTTTCCTCGGGACACGATAATGCAGCTATCGTTAGACTCTTCCATTTGTCTGGTTTTAATGACTCTTCGTTTGGGAGCAAAAGTTTTCAGTCTGTTAAAAACTGAAATACCACTTGTAGCATATCTCCCGACTGAATGTGAATCCACAATTACTTCAACAGAAATGTCAATTAAACAGAGGAAAGGAAGAGTTGTGAGGAAACTTGTTGAATAAATCGAAGGAAAAGGTGTAATTCTGGAAAAGCTTAACCACGTTGAAAGAAAATAAGATAACTTAAAGTTATGCTTACAGGGCTCCAGGCCTTTGTCGAAAGTCCTCAGGAACCGTGATGTAGAGGCCACCAATGAAAAGTTGACCAGACTGAAATCCGTACCGTCGGGGGAAGTATAAAGTAAAGAAAAAGTGCAAGAGGAGAAATGGAAACATTCGGAACTGGATGAATTGCCGTGACAGCACAAGAAGAATAAAGTCACGAGGACATAAGTGAAAATCCGTTCAGTGGCAGATGGCTTTTCTAATGAGGACACCTAAGGGACAGCCTCTCCCAGATGGTCTTCACCAAAGGGTCAGCCTTCATCTGAAAGGTCTTTGCCTACGTCTCCGCGCAGAGTCCCAAGCTTGACACCTGCCGTGTTCCTCCCCCTCCCCCATCAATTCAAGATTGTTTGTTGCCAGTGGACCCAAGGAGACAGATCACGGGACTTGGACCTCCTTGGCTGCTGCACCACCAGAAAGCATGTATGGATGTATGGATCGTCCCACAATGCTTCTCACTAAGGGATTTTTCTGGCCTTCCACATCTTCGATAGCGATGAGAAATTGCCTGGCTACTAAGAGGGGGGTGGGTTCTTGCTTTTCCTCTCCCATAGGCTGTATTTTCCTCCACCATGCCATCCTGAAATCAACCTTGGGTTAACAGCAGGGTTGATTCAGTCTCTAAACGAACCTATGACCAAACATCTAGAACCACAGCAAGAAATCTGACACTTTTGTGTCGCTTCAAAAGCAATGTTGGAATTCCCTCTCATTATTGGTTTAGGAAACTGCCCTCTCTTCCTTAAGTGTCTCTTCTTTGCCCAGTTGGAGGTTTTGGGAATTATAATTCCAGGGTATGGACTTGGAAATAAAGTTTACTCAACCACTTAAAAGGCAGATTTATTATTTTTTTTATTAAAAAACTTTTTTTAAATGTTTATTTTTGAGACAGAGAGAGACAGAGCATGAACGGGGGAGGGTCAGAGAGAGGGAGACAAAGAATCTGAAACAGGCTCCAGGCTCTGAGCTGTCAGCACAGAGCCCGACGCGGGGCTCGAACTCACGGACCGTGAGATCATGACCTGAGCGGAAGTCGGCCGCTTAACCGACTGAGCCACCCAGGCGCCCCAAAAGGTAGATTTAAATATGAAATGTCACCCGGGTTAGCGTTTCCAAAGTGTCTTCTTCACTGGAAGTGAGTCCCTCCAGATACCAGGATTTAGCAGGGTTTCTTACTGCTGGGAGCTGAGCCAATGAACCTGGTCTGCAGCTACTGAGTATTACTTGTCTCCCCCCACTTTCTCCTGCTGCTTCTCTAAGATACCCTCAGATGTCAGAGCTGCACATGAACTCAGATCTCCGGGTCTGATCCCCCAGGCACAGAGGAGGCGGAGGGGGCCAACTAGAGAGATTGGCTCTGACTGCCGAGCTGAGCTCACCATGGCCGGCTCCTGACCTCCAGCTTGCTAGTAGCTCCCCACATACTGAAGAGCTAAATCTCACAACGCAGTGAGTGAAAAAACAAAAATCCGGTGGAAGTATACGGGTCCCGTTATCAAGTGCAGCTTTTGTCTACCTAAATCTTCTTGGCATCCAGCAAAGTAAAAAAGGAAAAAAAAAGTTCTGAAGTGTTCTGAAGGATGGCCTGGGAGTATACTTCCAGTAAGACGACCTCATAATCTCTGTAATTCTCAAAACCCAGAGCAGCCATTCCATTTAGAATAATGGAAAAATAAAAATTAGACTCAAATGTTCCCTTACACGTGCACATAGATCCACGTGTCATTTATCAATTTGTGCCTGGATGTTCTGGAACACTCATTTGTATATATCAATGTCCGGGTATTTTGTTACTTTTAAACTAATTATATGGGAAACTGACTTTACTGAGGCCCTGGTCACTTGAAAAGAGAACGCTGCGTGTTACTTTGGGTGAAGGTCCCAGCCGGAATTTTGTTGCGATTTTGTTACCCCTCGTGGAGAGGTCCCAGCCCAAGCACACCACCACCTGCCCTTGCTTAGGTTTTCACCCGGACGGCATGTTCTTTGGGAATCTCGATCCTTGTTTGGTTCTGACCTTCCTGGGTACGTGCACTGCCAAGATTTCATGTGTTCACTGCCCTTGGAGAAGGGACTGTCCAGCTGCCCTGGGTCCAACTGGTGGTCCAATAACGTGCGGTGCTGTCACTAGGAACCCCCAGAGCAAGGCTACCCAGCGCTAGACAGGGAAGAGAATGTCAATTTCCCACACCCTAAAATAGACACTCTTCCCAGGGGAGGGAAGGAGAAGAAGGCATGCTTGAAGGCCTCAGGAGTAGATGAGGTCATGTGTTGAGAGCCCACGAGGTGCCAGGTACTTCACTATGAGTGCCCGATGCAGTTTCATTCTTACGTGATACCCATTTTATAGATAAGCATAATAAAGGTCAGAGAGATGAAGTAATTGGAATAAGGCTGGGCAGCCAGGGAGTGATGACACTGGAACTCATCCAGCTCTGCCCGGATTCAATGTCTGTGCTCCTTTCTTTCCAGACAAGCTGCCTCTTAATGACGAGTTAACACCTTGGCAGTCTCAGTCTTTAGCCAGGCGACTGTAAAGAATGACACTCCCACAGTGGGAAGTGGGTTCGGATGATAATCAAGGAAGGGGAGTGTGTTAGTTTCCTACTGCTGCTGTAACAAATCACTATAAACTCAGTGGCTTAAAGCATCACACATTTTTTACCTTGCACTTCTGTCGGGGAGGGGGGTCAGAAGTCTGAAATGGGTCTCATTGGATTAAAATCAAGGTGTTGGCAGGTGCTTCTTTATGGAAGGTCTAGGGGATAACCCATTTTCTTGTCTTTTCCAGTTTCTAGAGCCACATTCCTTGCACTCCTTGGCTCGGGGCCCTTCCATCATCAAAGCCAGCAGTGAAGCACCTTCAAATCTGTGACTCCAACTTGTCTGCCTCCCTCTTCTTACAAGGACCTTGTGGTTACATCGACCCACCTGGATAATCTTGTCACAGAGCTTATTAAAATTTTTAATCCCATCTGCAACTTCAATGCCCGTTTGCCAAGTAACCTACCAGGTACATGGGTTCCAGGGAATAGGTGGGGGAATCTTTGGGGGGATTATCGATATGACTCTCACAATCTTACTTGAGGTTGGGTGATGGTGGCCCTCAGGTCCCCATGTCTGTCCCTGGCATGTTCACTGACCCCTGGCTCCATCCTGCTAGGCAACTTTGTGAAAGTCTATAAACATAGATTCTAGCATCATCCCAGCAGGTGAAGAGCATGAACTATAGCTCCATAAAGACCCAGATCTTCAGCAAGGATATTCTGAACTACTGAACCACATCCCAGAGAGGGAGCCAGCAATGCCAAAGAGGACAGTTCTGCCAAGTGGTCTTAAGAATGGGACATTCTCCTGAATAGCCAAAGCAATCCTGAGAAAGAACAAAGCTGGAGGTATCACAATTCGAGACTTCATGATACGTTACAAAGCCACAGTGATCAAAACAGTAGGGTACTGGCACAAAAACAGACACAAAGATCAGTAGAACAAAATAGAGAGCCCAGAAATAAACTCACACATATGCTGTCAATTAATATATGACAAAGGAGGCAAGAATATACAATGGGGACAAGACAGTCCCTTCGATAAATGATGTTGGGAAAACTGGACACAGCCACACACAAAAGAATGAAACTGGGCCACTTTCTTACACCACATACAAAAATAAAATCAAAATGGATTAAACACCTATATGGGAGACGTGAAACCATTAAAATCCTAGAATAAAACATAGGTGGTAATCTCTTTGGCATTGGCCTTACCAACATTTTTCTAGATATGTCTCCTGAGGCAAGAGAAACAAAAGCAAAAATAAACTTTACGGCCTACACCACAATAAAAAGCTTCTGTGCAGGGAAGGAAAAGAGGAGCAAAACGAAAAGGCAACCTACTGAATGGGAGAAGATATTCGTAAATGATATATCCATTAAGGGGTTCATATCCAAAATATTAAACAACTGATACAACTCAGCACCAAAAAAACCCAAATAATTCAATTAAAAACAGGCAGGGCCTGAATAGACATTTTTCCAAAGATGACAGAGATGGACAACAGACACGTGAAAAGATGCTCATCATCACTCATCATTAGGGGAATGTAAATCAAAACCGGAATCAGTTACCAGTTCACACCAGTCAGAATAGCTAGAATCAAAAAGACAAGAAAGGACAAGGTGAGGATATGGAGAAAAAGGAACCCTCATGCACTGTTGATGGGACTATAAATTGGTGTGACCACTATGGAAAACAGTATGGAGGTTCCTCAAATATTAAACATAGAAATACAAAATCATCCAGTAATTCCACTACTGGGTATTTATCCAGAGAAAATGAAAACACTTAATTTGAAGATACATATACCTCTATGTTCACTGCAGCATTATTTACAATAGTCAAGATATGGAAGCAACCTGAGTATCCACTGATAGGTGAATGGATAAAGAAGATGTGGTGCACACACACACACACACACACACACACACACACTATGGAATATTACTCAGCCAAAAAAAAGAGAACAAAATCTTGCCATTTGCAACAACATGGAGGGGCCTACAGGGTACTGAAGTAAGTCAGACAAAGAAAGACAAGTACCATATGATTTCACACATATGTGGACTCTAAAAAACAAAACCAAAGTGGAAACAGATCCATACATACAGAGAATAAACTGATGGTTGTGGGGTTGGGCAAAATGGGTGAAGGGGAGTGGGGGATACGGGCCTCCAGTTATATGGTGAAAAAGTCATAGGGATGAAATTTATGCATAGGGAATGTAAGTCAGTGGTATTGTAGTAGCATTGCATGGTGACAGGTGGTTACATAGCATAATGGAGAGACTTACTGAATCGCTATTTTGTACGCCTGAAACTAATGTAACACTGTGTATCAACTGTACTTCAATTAAAAAAAATAAAGGGACAGAAAAAGAGACATGCATGTATTATCCACCCATCACAAAGCTTCATTTACATCACCAGGGCCAAGACAAAGGGTAAGGAGAGAGCCCTTCTGCAAATTTCCCTATGGCTGACCTTTTGATTTATTTTTCTCTTTATTTTTCCCTTAAAGATTGACTTCAGTGCTTAACTGAATCTGATTCAATTGGCATAAAAAAACCTTAACTGGAGAGCGGCTTGGGCATTTATCCCATTTTACGGATCACCAGCGGGAGGGTTAAAGAGGCAGGTTTTGGTTGCACACTGAGGGCTGGTCATGGTTAAAGAGGCAGGCAGCCTCAGGAGGAAGTCAGCTCTCTGCCTCTGTTTGTGCTCACGAAAGGTGGGCATGGGGGAGCGGGGTCCAAACAGCTCCAGACAGGATTCTAGACTCATAACCCAATGGAGAGCAGCAGCACCTGGAGAGTGCTCTCCAGATGAGGTGTGAACACTCCTACCCGCACCCTCTTCTTAGTCCCCATGACCTCAATGTGGGTGCTAGAATACCTGCTCCACTTTATGGAGGAGCACACTGAGGTGAGGCAGGGAGACTTGCCCCAGGTACCTAGCTTGTCCTCAGGCACTCAGCACTAGGTGGGCAGCCCGGTCTCCTGGCACCCAGGCCCCACATGCCTATCTGGCTGGGAGTGAAGCCTGGATGCCCTTGGCTCTCTGTCCTGGCTCACTGATTTTATGACAGCACCTAGAGTTATATAACATCTCATTTAAAACTCTCGCCTCTTCTCCCATTCCCACGTGAGGAGGAGAGTCGCAGAGTTCAAGTAACGTGCCCGAGATCACAGAGCCGCCCAGGGATGGATGCAGAATTCCAAGACCGACTGAGGCTCCACTTCTGGGGCTCTCTCCGCTGCCCCTTCATGGATGCTGCTTCTGGAAGCCCAGCGCTCCCCAGCACCCCAAGGAACCGGGTGGTGGCTTCCAGAGCAGGAAGTCCGTGCCAGCACCAAAATCCCTCCATGGTCTGACTCTACACATCCACTTGAGGATCCCAAAGGGATAAACACTTTGTGAGAGTTAAAAGCACTTTATAGAAACTTCCTGTAGGAGGAGGATCACTATTACTTTTTTGGTCGTTTCAGAAACTTGTTTATCAGAATCTCAGTGAGGAGGAATTAAAATGAAGGTCTCTGCATGTCCTTATAGGCAGAGCTTCAGGGTGTATGGCCCCTGGCCCTGGCCAGTCACCCACCAATGGACAAAAGACTTTCATGTGCGTTATCTCATGGGCTGGCCGGGATGGGGAGATGGCAGTTAAAGGACCCTGCTCTCCAGAAGCACCAGATGCATGTGGTTCTGGAACATCTGTCACCACTGGAAATGGAAATGTCAGAGTGAATGACTACAAATAAATAAATAACGGACAGGGGGTGATTATTCCAAGATGTTCACATCTTGCCCTCGAAGGTAGGTTTTTAAAAATTACAGGCAGCTCACAGAAAGAAAAAAAAAAAACAACTAAGAGTATTAAACAGGTAACTTAATAGAAAAGCGTTATTCTTTTTAATTATAAAGGTTTTCATTTCCCCCTTTCCCTCCATTATTTCAGCTAATAAGCTTGTCGATGGGGATGGAACTGATTATGAAAGGCTGGGAACAGATTTTATTACCTGGAATAACCTTTTTTACACATTAGCATTTTACTTTCAGTTTTATGAATCGAATGCAATATGGAGTCTCTAAAAGTTAGGACACGATTCAGGTATTACCTCAGGATTACTTCATTTGAGCATGTAGTAGATAACACGCATCTTTAGGGTGAAGTCTGGGTCCTGGTAATTCTACACAAACCCTTAAAGGCAGAAAGAAAAATGGTCTTTGCAACCTTTGGGTACTTTGGGGAAATTAGGGGAAGAGTTCTGGATGGGGCTTAAGATAGAAGGCTGGATTCTAAAGGCTTCCCAGCAGCTGGGAACTCTGGAGATTCACGAAGAAAAGGGAAAATGCAGACTTTCACTCGAGGAGCTTCTATTATTAAAAGGGAAGGTAGAAGAAATTATTACATAGAATATGTATGAACACATGTGAACAAAACAGACATTTACAAGAAGCTATAACTGAAGTCATAACTGTCGCCTAAAGCAGACTTAGCTCCTAAGAGACTCAATAAATGTCTAATGAATGAATGAATGAATGTGTAAGTGTAATCTGCATACAGGCACTCAACTATTTTTGACTGACTGATGGTTGATACAGATGAATTTCTAAGATGTTCATTAAGGTTAATTTGTGAGCTCTGTCCTTTAAGTGGTGATTCATTTTTCTCTGATGGCCTTTTCCTAAAAAGAGAAAGTGCTGTCAGGAGGAAGCAGGAAGCAATATTGCCCTGGTTATGGCCTCCTGGCCCAAACAGGCAAGACCCCACGATTTTGAAAAATTAAGGTAGATCAGCATAATTTTTTCAT
Organism: Acinonyx jubatus; assembly: GCF_027475565.1. Lineage (NCBI taxonomy): Eukaryota > Metazoa > Chordata > Mammalia > Carnivora > Felidae > Acinonyx > Acinonyx jubatus. The sequence continues at coordinate 33,448,650 of NC_069386.1, forward strand.
ATAAAATAAAGTTCTTATTTAAAACAGCAGAATAGGGGCGCCTGGGTGGCTCAGTCAGTTGAGGTCTGACTCTTGATTTGGGCTCAGGTCATGATCCCAGGGTCATGGGATCGCACCCTGTGTTGGGTTCCGTGCTGGCCATGGAACCTGCTTGAGATTCTCTTTCTCTCTTTCTCTTTCTACCCCTGTCCCTCTCCCCAAGTCGCATGTGCTCTCTCTCTCTCTCTCTCTCAAATAAAAAAAAAAAAAAAATAGAACAGCAGAACATAACGACAGTAAGAGGTAAACTAAATAGTCCTAAAGAGCCGCAGCAATTTCTTACTCGACACGTCTCCAGAGGCAAGGGAAACAAAAGCAACAATGAACTATTGGGACCTCATCAAGATAAAAAGCTTCTGCACAGTGAAGGAAACAATCAGCAAAACTAAAAGGCAGCCGACAGAATGGGAGAAGATATTTGCAAATGACATATCAGATAAAGGGTTAGAATCCAAAATCTATAAAGAATTTATCAAACTCAACTCCCCCCAAAACAAATAATCCAGTGAAGAAATGGGCAAAAGACTGGAATAGACACTTCTCCAAAGAAGACATCCAGATGGCCAACTGACACATGAAAAAACGCTCAACATCACTCATCATCCAGGAAATACAAATCAAAACCACACTGAGATACGACCTCACACCTGTCAGAATGGCTAACATTAACAACTCAGGCAACAACAGATGTTGGCGAGGATGCGGAGAAAGAGGATCTCTTTTGCATTGTTGGTGGGAATGCAAGCTGGTGCAGCCACTCTGGAAGACAGTATGGAGGTTCCTCAAAAAACTAAAAATAGAACTACCCTATGACCCAGCAATTGCACTACCAGGCATTTATCCAAGGGATACGGGTGTGCTGTTTCTAAGGGACACATGCACCCCAATGTTTATAGCAGCACTATCAACAATAGCCAAAGTATGGAAAGAGCCCAAGTGTCCACTGATGGATGAATGGATAAAGAAGATGTGGTACATATATACAATGGAGTATGACTCGGCAATCAAAAAGAATGAAATCTTGCCATTTGCAACTACATGGATGGAACTAGAGGGTATTATGCCAAGTGAAATTAGTCAGAGAAAGACAAATATCATATGACTTCACTCATATGAAGACTTTAAGACACAGAATAGATGAACACAAGGGAAGCAAAAATAATATAAAAATAGGGAGGGGACAAAACATAAGAGACTTAAATATGGAGAACAAACAGAGGGTTACTGGCGGGGTTGTGGGAGGGGGGATGGGCCAAACGGGTAAGGGGCATTAAGAAATCTAGCCCTGGGGCGCCTGGGTGGCTCAGTCGGTTAAGCGTCTGACTTCAGCTCAGGTCACGATCTCACGGTCCGTGAGTTCAAGCCCCGCGTTAGGCTCTGGGCTGATGGCTCGGAGCCTGGAGCCTGCTTCTGACTCTGTGTCTCCCTCTCTCTCTGCCCCTCCCCCATTCATGCTCTGTCTCTCTCTGTCTCAAAAATAAATAAACGTTAAAAAAAAAAAATTAAAAAAAAAAAAGAAATCTAGCCCTGAAATCATTGTTGCACTATATGCTAACTAACTTGGATATAAATTTTAAAAATTATAATAAATAAATAAACTTAAAAAAATTAAAACAGAAACAGTCCTAAAGGACAAACAATTAAAGAAAACGAACATCTAAGATGTTGGCAGCTTAATTTTTGTTCCCTAGTGGTCGCTGTCCTTGTACCCGTATGCTTAGAATTGACTATGAAATTTTCTCAACCAAATGCTGGAATGAGGAATGAGCCCAGTTTTGGTACTTGTTGATAAGCAGTGCCTGCGATTGTCTGTTGCCTTGGTTCATCTGGGTGCTGGCAGAATTTTCCTTTAAGATGATCAACTGAAGGTGAAGAATGAGATACTCCTAACTTGTAGCTAAGTTTTCAGCTGTACCAGGCATTAGTGTAGAGCAGGTTGGCAAATGATAGCCCACTGGGCCAAATTTGGCTTGCTGTCCATTTTCATAAATGATGTTTTATGGGAAACCTATCACTGCTTCTAAACTACAACAGCAGAGTTGAGTACCTGTGGCAGAGACCATACGGTGTGCAAAGCTTAAAAATATTTACTCTCTGGCCTTCACAGACAAAAATGTAGTGTAGCGGTGCTAGGAATCTTCCCCTTACCCTAATGCCACTTTTTTCTGCACAGAGTGAAACAATGGAATTCATATCACTGTCGCTACCACCCACACCAACATCCTCACTATCACCATCATCACCACCACCACCACCGCCAAAAATACAATTTCACTTTCTAGCAAGCATGGCTCCAGGGATTTTTCCTTTCTCTGTCCTTCCAACCTGAGCTTAGTTGCACGGTGTTTGTGGGTAAAAGACCACCATCGTCACTCTCTCTGTCCCCATCGTGTGCTGGTTTCACGGTTTATACAGAAAGACAAGTACTGATGAAGTGATGAAGGAAGAGCCCTCTGGCCATCTCAAGACAAAGGCACTCTTATGTAGAGGGACGGCTGTCACCTTCTTGGTTTGGTACAAACCCTACAGCTCTGATTCAATCAGTACAGAGAAGGAGAACAGTTTTCCTACTGTTTTTACTCACTCCAACTCCTGAAATTATGCAGATCACCTTCTCCAAAGCAATAAAATCAGAGATAGACAGCACAAATGTAACCCTTACACATATAAATAAACGCCTTAAATAATTTGGAGTAAGAAGTAAATCAAAATTATACCTAATGGATAGGGAGTTTCAGTTTTGGCAGATGAGAGAAGTATTAGACCCGGATGGTGGTGGCTGTTGCACAATGACGTGACCACACTTAATGTCACTGGACTGTACCTTAAAATGGTTACAATGACAATTTTACTTTATAGATATTTTACCACATTAAAAAAAGCTAACATTAGGGAGGCAAGGTAAAGGGTATATGGAAGCTGTATTACCTTTGCAATTCGTCTGTAAATATAACATTATTTCACAATAAAACGCTTTTAAAAATTATATATACTCCATTTGTTTAGAATAGCGTTTCTCAAAGTGTGGTCGCTGAGACCCTCCCAGGGGGTCTGTGATATCATGTCTACTTACATAATACCACTAACATGTTATTTGCCCTTTTTTCCCCCTCTCACTCTTTCATGAATGTCAAGGGCATAAGCAGGTTATTGATATGGTTTCGGATTCAACACTGCAATGAATCTTTAAGAAGCTACCACTTTTCTAGTCTGGCATAGTATAAAAAAAAAAAAAAGATCCACAATTGTCTGAAAAGAGTTTCCAACTATGTATCTATATGAAGCCAGATTTCATTCACGTGCTTCAGCCAAAACACGTCATAATGGACTGAGCACAGAAGCAGTCATGAGAATCCAGCAGTCTTCTTTTAAGCCAGATAGTAAAGGATATTTGCAAAATTGTAAAATAATGCCTCTCTTCTCAAATTTATCTCGGTCTTGGGAAATACTTTTCAAAAACATTCATTTTTAAAATGAATCAAGACATACTTTTTGAAGTTCAGTGTAAGTTTTGAAGACTAGAAGTATCAATACATACAACTCATACACACGAAGGTTCTTTGGGGTCTTTGATAATTTTAAGTGTGTGAAGGGGTCCTGAGATCAAAACATCTGAGAATTACTGACTGACAAAATAAAAAGAAAATGGGCGCACACTGAATTTATGAGATGTGGTCAAAGCTATCAATCCTTGTATTTCTTAAAAAATTGAAATCAAGGTAGACATGTTAGTTTATGAATGAAAAAAATACTTGCATTAGAAACTGAGAACTGGTTTCTCACAACAGTTTTTGTTTTGAATTGAAGATTACGACTGGACCCATGTTTAAAAGCAAAGTATACATAATATTTTATTATGTTAGTTTCAGAGGTACAACATAATGATTAAATATTTGTATATATTGCAAAATGATCACCACAGTAAGACTAATTCACATCTGTCACCATGCACTGTTACAAAATTTTTTTCTTGTGATGAGAACTTTTAAGATTTATTCTCTATATGAAATACAGTATTTAAAAAAATTTTTTTTAACATTTTATTTATTTTTTTGAGACAGAGAGAGACAGAGCATGAATGGGGGAGGGGCAGAAAGAGAGGGAGACACAGAATCCGAAGCAGGCTCCAGGCTCTGAGCCATCAGCCCAGAGCCCGAGGCAGGGCTCGAACTCACGGACCGCGAGATCGCGACCTGAGCTGAAGTCGGACGCTTAACCGACTGAGCCACCCAGGCGCCCCTGAAATACAGTATTGTTAACTATAGTTGCCACTCTGTACATTCCATCCTCATGACTTATTTTATAACTGGAAGTCTGTACCTGTTTATTTATTCATTTATTTTAAATTTTTTTTATTTTGAGAAAGAAAGTGTGAGGTGGGCAGGGGCACAGAGAGAGGGAGAGAGAATCCCAAGCAGGCTCTATACTGCCAGCGTGGAGCCCGATGCAGGGCTCGAACCCATGAACCGTGAGATCATGACCTCAGCCGAAGCTGTATGCTTAACTGACTGAGCCACCCAGGTGCTCCTGTACCTTTTTAATAAGCAACTTTGAAAAAAGCAATAAAACTGAAACAGATGACATTACAACTAAAATAAAACGAAGCATCAGGACATTTAAATTATAAGTGAATTTTACATGTATTTCTATACTATGACATTTGAAACTCTCCATGAAAAAAGATACATTAAAAAATTATCAAACTGACTTAAGATGAACAAGAAAACATGACAGACTAGTAACCACAGAAGAATTTTTTAAAGTTACCAAAAATAATTTCTTCCAAAAAGATTCTAGGGCCATATGTTTTTTATTGGTGAGTTTCCATCAAAATCTAAAGGACTAGGTAATGATATAAACTTTTCCAGAGCCTGTAAAAATTGGAAAGCTAACCTAACCTAAGCTTCAGAGATGTAGTACAAAAGAAAGCAACAGGCCAATCTCAGTGATGAATAACGATTTAAAAAATCCTAAGTAAGGTACCAGCACACTGAATTCAACAAAACATTAAAAGAACCACTGAGCAAGACGAAGCAGGTTGTCTTGGAAGGCTGTATTCCAGGAATGTAAGGATGATTTAATATCGGAAATTTTTAGGAAAAAATAATTTAAATAGATGCCAAAATGACATTGAAAAGTCACCCTGGTAAAAACATTTACCAAATTAGAAACAGACTTTCTTAATCCAATAATAAGCGTGTAATCATAAAGACACTCAAAATATTTATTGAACATACATCTATCTTTCTTGATAGTGAAAATGAGAGGTATTCACAATAAAATCAGTGGAAGATTAAAGATGTCTGCTATCACTCATTTAAAATAGTTTTAAAAGTGTGGGTAAACTTTTGGTAATGTACCACGAAAAAGAAATCAGAGGCATGACTATAGGAAGAAAAGAGGCAACATTACCATTATTTCCACATGATATGATTATATCATTAGAAAATCATGAGAATCAATTGCTAATACTCAGAATTAATAAAAGTTCAACGAAGTGGCCAGATAGTGATAAATGTAAGAAATCTGTAACTTTTCTGGAGACGGATAATAATTTTGAAAATAAACTAGAAACGTATTTCAGTCTCCATCATCATCATCATCATCATCATCCCACATCATCATCATCCCACAACAAAATACAAGTAAATACTTAAGACCAATCTTCACAACTGATACAGAAACTCTACATGAAAAACATCAAAATTTTACTGGCAGATATAAAGTATTTGAATAAGTGGAAATAAATGCTATGTTCCTGGCCTGGATGTTTTAATGATTTTAACTATTTTATTGTTTAACTAGTCCTCCCAAACTGATTTATAGATCTAAAATTTATAGATTTACAGATCTCCCGGCATTCTGTAGGTGCCAATTTAAGTGTGAGAGACCTTCTCTGACCACCTAACTCGAGTAGCACCCTGCTTCTCCAGCCGGTCTCGTGTTCACCTTTGTCCCAGTTTTATTTTCTTGACAGCACAAATCCCCACCCGAAATTATCTTTTTGTTCTCTTGACTTCAGTCTCCCGGACTAGAATGTAAATCAACAAAGGTGAGTGTGCCTTTGTTCTCTGTGGCGTTATCAGTGCCTGGAGCAGAGCCCGGCAGACAGCAAGTGCTCAATACGTGCTTACCCAGTGGATTTAACACAATCTCACCTGAAAACGCTAATAGGATTTTTTTCCCCTTGAATGTGACGAGATGGTTCCAAAATTGACCCGGAATAGAAACCTGCTAGGTTGTCTAAAACATTATTAGAAAGAAGCAAAAAAGGGTAACTTGCCCTGCCAAATATTAAAGCACATCTTAAGACTGCAATGGTCAAAATGTGGTGTAGAAATTACATGACAGATAAATGGAACAGAACAGTTACAGAATTGATCTAGGATAAATATGAGGACCTAGCACATTCTAACTTTCCAGTGTTAAATAAACAAACTATTCAACAAATGAGGTTAGAAAATTGGCTCAATATCAGGGGCAAATCTTTATTCTCATTTTATGCTATACTCGTAACAATGTTCAGCAATCCCCCCACCCTAAATAAAGCCACATACAAAAGAGTGTACGTAGTGTTATATACCATTTATATAAGGTTTTTTTTTAGAAACAGGCAAAAGTAATCTATGGTGTTACCAGGGTAGTGGTTCCTTTTGGGGGTGGGGCAGATTAGTGACTGAGAGGTGACTCTACGGGGCCCCTGGAATGTCAACAAAGTCCTATTTCTTGATCTGGGTATTAGTTATGGGAGGACGTTCACTTCGTGAAAATTCAGCAAAGCTGTACAATTTTGGACCAGGGGCTTTTCTCTCTGTGTTATACTTCATTCGTCAACAAAAAGCTTATTTTTTTGAAGTAAGTGAAATGAGTAAGTGTTATGTCAGTTGATTGCTCTGGTCAGAGATTAGGTTTTCCGCACTTAAACAACTATTTCTTTTTCACTCGTGCTTTCAGAAGAGGAGATAAAGTTCTATGGTGATAAGTTAAACTTATTTCATTGTAATCAATTAAGGAGACCGATAAAGACCTTGGGCTGAAAGGTCTCCATCCTGTCCAGGAGCCATCTGTATCATGGTCTGTCCCTATGCTGAGCAACCCTGAGGGTCTGTGTCTTTGGCTCTCACACATTCACAGCAGAAATTGTTCTGTGGGTCTCTGAGATGCAGCTGGACATTTTATTTTTTTAATACACTTAAAAATTATTGTTAATGTTTACTTTTATTTTTGAGAGAGAGACACACAGCATGAGCAGGGGAGGGACAGAGAGAGACAGAATCCAAAGCAGGCTCCAGGCGCCGAGCTGTCGATACAGAGCCTGACGTGGGGCTGGAACTCACGAACTGTGAGATCATTACCTGAGCCGGAGTCAGATGCTTAACCGACCGAGCCACCCAGGCTTTAACATATATATTTTTTATAGTTTATGTATTTATTTTGAGAGAGAAAGAGTGGAGGAGGGGCAGAGAGGGAGAGAGAGAGAGAGAGAGAGAGATTGAGAGAAAGACAGACTCCCAAGCAGGCTCCATACTGTCAGCACAGAGCCCACTGTGGGGCTTGAACCCACAAACCATGAAATCATGACCTGAGCCAGACTCAGACACTTAACCGACTGAGCCATCAAGGTGCGCTGTCAGCTGAACATTTTAAAGAATCCGATGCATTACAGAACAGAAAGTTAGTATTCACATTAAAAGTAGACTGTCTAAAAGCCCATTCCTTGTTCTTTGCCCAGACCTTATATACGAGCATTGATCAACTTCTGACTGCATCTACGAACATCTTGGGAACACCTCAAGCCAGTGAGTCGAGTTAAGGGACACCCCAGTGACTGGATACAACTCAAACACCTCTTCACTAGTTTTAGTTCACTATCAGTTATAAAAGCATGTGCTATAAAACTTTGATTTTCCTACTGGCTTGATATGGTTAGAAAAAAGTCTTTTGCTTTTGTAAAGGTATTTATTGTCCAGACAAAACCTCAAAGCACAAACATGTGGCTCTACAACTGTGCAATCCTGGACTAGTCTATGTAATGGTAACAACCATAAAAATAGTAATAATAATACTTATTACTAATAAGTATACTAATTAGTATAATAATAATAATAATACTCATTGAGTAAGTTTTTCGTGCCAGTCACTGTGCTAAGTGCTTTACCAGTAGTATCTTATTTAACCCTCTCAATGACCCTTTAAGTATTATTGTCAGTTCATTTTATAGATAAAGAAAATAATATATGGAGAGGTCAAGTAATTGACTGGAGGCCACAGAGCCAGAAAGTTACATTGTACAACTTACACAATCCTGCTTCTGTTGAATTGTTTGAAATTTTGAGAAGGTATGCTGGGCACTTTTGCCAGTGAAACTGCTGACTACTGATTTTTCTTAAAATTCCAGGTTAGTTTTAGCCACTTACATTTTGTAAGTAAAGAAGAGGCTAACCGCAACGTGGAGTATTTATTTAGAAGAAAACTTAAATCTATGGATTAGATCCTTTTTCTTTGATGTACAAATTTCTACCATATTAATAAAAAGTTACCTTAAGGGCTGATATTGGTCTTCCCAGCAATTCTGGGAGCTCATTAGACATAGAATGTGTTGGGGATCATTGAAAATTCAATTTAAACAAAGCATTGATGAAGGACGGGGGTAGGCTCTCTGCTGCCCGATGAGAAATTGCTATGGGGATTAGGTCATTGCCACAGGTGAAGGTCAAGATGACCACTGCGCTCTGGTGTCCCCAGAACTCACCAACAAGGACAATGAGACTGAGCTAGGTTTCCAGAATGCTGTATCAGAGAAGAGGGAAGAAACTTAGCTTCTCTCAAATACAACTCATTTGCATATTATCTACCCACCCCCAACCTTTGTCTTTTAAAATCGGATTGGTCACTTACATTTCCAACTCCTGAAAGTAACTCCTCTGTCTCCTCTACTTTCATTTGCTTCAGAGCAGCTCAAAATGCCAAGTGTACTTTATCATTCTGTGATCCAGCAATACTTTGATGTGCTGTATGTTTAATAAGATATATAAGATGCTTAGCCTACACTCCGGGATTAAAGAAACGTACTTAAATTCTGGTTTTTAAGCAAGGCTCAGTTTGGAATCACTGAGCCCACTGATATACTGATATCTTTGTTTATCCATCATTTCCTGTCATCAGACTCTTGGTATAGACCTGGCCTTTCTAGAACAGTCGTTCTGCAATTCTTCTCCTTCCCTACTGCTGTCTTTAGAGCAGAGGTATGATCCTGTTGCAACATTCCTCCTGTCCAGCATCTTCAGTGGCTGACTACTGCCCAAAGATCCATCCGAAGGATGGAGTTTGGAATGAAAGGTCTTCCATAGCCTTATCCTATAGCTATCTGTAGCCTTAAAAGTCAAGGCTGCCCTCACTTTCTTATAAGATGCCGTGTTCAGACATGCCTCACATTTCCTCCTCCTCTGTGGCTCATGTGGCTCCTTTGGACTGGAATATTCTTTCTTCTATTTTTTTCTGATAAAATCTTATCCATCCTATAAAACAGGGGTTGGCCAACTACGGCATGGGGGTCGAACTTGGTGACTGCCTTTTTTTTGTAAATCAAGTTTCACTGGAGCACAGCCACACCCATTCATTCACATACTGCCCATGGTGCTTTCTTCACTAGGACAGCAGAGTAGACGCAGTCATGACCAAATGGCCCGTGAAGCCTAGAATATTTACTAGGTGGCTCTTTCTAAAAGCAGGTTGCAAACCCCTGCTCTAAAAGCCCAGTTTAAACACCACCTCCTCATGCTCCTCAGAGTATACTGTTAGAAGTGATTTCTCCATCCTTTGTACTCCCATACTGCTGGGTCTCTTACCAAAATCATCAAAGGATTCTCAAATGGCTTACAAATGCCTGTGGGGCAGGGGCCGTGCACCGTTCAACTTTATGTCTCTGCAATGCACTGCACACAGTAGGTGCTTATAGATATTTGCTGAAATGTTTTAACTATTTTGCATGAGTATTGAGTCAGATAAAGAGCAGTGTTTGACCTAATCAGATTATATAACTACTAGTTTTACTGATTGAGGAGATCAGTAAATTAGGCTCCCAAAGCACAATAAATATAAGTGTGACTGCCAGGCCACAAAAGAGGATGGGGTGGGAGGCTGGGGGGCCTATGTGAAAGTTTCTTTTCCGAGGAAGGACATGAATATTGACTTAGAACTCAGACAGAAGCAGGAGATCTTTTTCATACTGGCCTTTATATGATTTTGAATCCAAGTGTCTGGCTTGGGAAAAGGGTAGAGCAGGATTAGGAGAGGTGGAAAGTTCTTCTAAGAGCTGTTGATGCCTGTTTGAAACAGCTGGAGGAGAGGTAGTAGGGGCAACCCAGAGGGGAAGGAGGAAAGAGGCTTGCCTTCAAAGCACACCCCTTCAGGGATTTGTTAGCAAAAGGAAGAGCGGCTCTCACTGGAGGTCTGCTTAGTGACAAAAGGGAAAAAAGATGTTCAGCTTCTCCTGAACCGGAGAGAGGAGGGGACGGTCCCGGAAGGCAGATTTCCCATTTCCGAAGCTCTAACGCTCAAGAGAAGATAAGGGACATTCCAAAAGATGGTATGAACCTGGAGCGGCCAGGATGGGTGGCCTGGAGCTCCTGGGTAAGAAAGCCTCAAGGTTACTGTTTTTCTCAGCTATCCCTTCACTTTGAGTCATATATTGAATAAACGTTGTTTAAAACCTTAGATATGTCTTCCTTATCTTGTATTAATTCCCTAACGTGGAGGCTCAGCGATCTAACACACGGCAGAAAGCCAGACTTTGATTCAGAGAGGGAAGGCTTAGCGGCACTTCCAAGTGGGTTAGGGAATGGGGAGATTTGGGACGGCATTATCCACGCCAGACTCACAGACAATGGGTTCTGAGTTATTGCCCCGATCTAGGTAAGAGACCTGGGAGCGATTAACAGCCCTGCAGACGATCTTCTCCAGAGGTGTTGCTGCCCAGAGTGGGCTGGGAGAGAATCCTATTCTCCCTACAGGGACAGGGCTGTCAAATCACTTCCATAAAAATCCAAGACCCAGCCCCCACTCAGCAGCTGTTTCCTGCATTTGAGGAAAGCATCCCATTAGGTACAGAAAAGCAGGTGTGGGTGCTCCGCATATGTCTGCGACAGATGATGCAATTAGAAGGAAAAAAAAAAAACCCCAATCACAGCTTAACTATTCCCCATAAAACAAAAGGCAAATCTAAGTACAAACAGGCACACTCACGCTTACATTTCCAGGCAACTAGGTGCTACCTAAAAAGCAGAAGATGAGAAACAATAATGAGCACAAGGGGCAGTTGATTTCATCTTATTCCACCGTATCTGAAAGCTTTTCAAGGCAGAGTGACTGCAGAAGTGAAAAGAAAGTCCACGTAAACAGACACAAGGACATCAGAGCCTTTCGAAATCAAACAGATGCAAGCTGTCAGACGCCAGGTGGAAGGGTGTGATGCAAAATGAAGTCCAGGAGGGCTAAAACCAACAACAGCGTCTTCCCAAATCACAGCAAGATTGCACAGGATCTTTGTTTGCAAAGATTTGGTTTTGGACAGGAATCATAAATGCTTGCTGCTGAAGAAAAGGTCAGAGCTGAGTCCACATAACAAAAATCAAACACTCGGTGACAGCCTTTTCATGCCGTCACTAACGAGGAACATCCAGCCATGACGTGGTGTTTGCCGTCTGACCGTCTCCCAGGGCTGCCATTACGTGCAGAAGGTAACTGAGGAGGGTCACAAGCCCGTCTCAGCATCTTGTTCTTATGCCCGAACGCAGACCACAAAGGCATGTCTTACCATCTGCTTAAATACTCTTAAAATCACGCTTGATGTGTTGGCAAGGATGTGGAGAAGCTGGAACCCGTGTGCATGGCTGGTGGGGACAGAAAATGGTGCTGTTACTGTGGAAAGCAGTCTGGAAGTTCCTCAAAAGTTAAACACAGAATTACTGTACAACCCAGCAATTCCGCTCCGGGGTATATACCCCAAAGAACTGAGAGCAGGGACTCACACAGTTACCTGTACTCAATAGCCAAAAGGTGGGAATAACCCAACCATCCATGAACAGATGAGTGGATAAACAAAATGTGATATTATACATAAAAGGTACAAGTTTCTGACGCCATCCAACATGGATGGACCTTGAAAACCTTATGCTAAGAGAAATAATCTAGACACAGAAGGACAATTATTGTATGATGCCACTTGTATGAGGTGCCTAGAATAGGCAAATTCATGAGACAGAAAGGAGAGGAGAGGTTACCAGGGATTTAGGATAGGGGGGAATGGGGCATTATGGTTTCTTAGGTACAGCTTTTGGGATGATGAAACAGTTCTGGAAATGGATAGTGGTGATAGTTGCACAGTAGCATGAATGTATTCAACGTTGCCCAATTAAATGTTTAAAAATCATTAAAGCGAAAGTTGTATGTTATATATGCTTTACTACAATTTAAAAAGAAGAAAGAAAACCAGGATGTTTCATGTCTCCAAAATATTCTACTGTTTTTAAGAGGTGGCTGTTCTTTTAGATGCTGGTTTCAGAAGAGCTCTACTAAGGCAGATGGTGAAAGTCTAGTGACTAAGGCATAACTATGACAACCTAGCCCGTGGGCTCTTGGTGAGGGCAGGCCTGATGACTTTCATCAAGCAGGAGGTAGTAGTGGGGGGAGGCATGGAACAGTGTGGAGGGGACAAAAAGGCTGCAAGGAGTTTGAATATATCTCTCTTCTACTGCTGGGGGAAGGGAGAAGGCACAGTTTCTCCCCTACGTCTCATCCCCTGGCCACATTTTTCTTGCCAACGGCCACAAGCAGGGACAATGCCTGACTCAGCCACTCATAAATTGTTCACCTCGGCAGGTCCCTCAACCACGCTGGGCTCAGCGTCCTCAGCTATAAATGCAGGTGCTGATACAACACCCCACCCCCCCCCTTCTCCAGTTGTGTAAGTGCTGTGTGACACAAAGAAGGTGGCCCCAGGATTCCAACAGCCTAGGAGCGAAACATAGGACTCAAGTGCCATGAAGGAGGTCTCGTGATGAAGGCAGGCTAACGGTGTCTGAGCACAGGCCCCTGAAACAGGCTGCACAGCACATGTGTAGTCTCAGGAGAACCTTGATTTCTGTATGTCACCACTCAGCATGGTTGTAAGCACACAAAGGGTACTTGAGAGAAGGAATGTCTAAGGCTGGAATGTCTTCAAAGAGTACACAGCCTAACTGGGGAGAACACATGCATAAATTACAGTAAAACATGGCAAGTGCCAAACTGGAGATACAATCAAGGTCTTACGGGACTTCAGGAAAAATCTAACTCTTTGCTGTTCCTTTTCTCAGTCTTTTATTCTTTTGCCATGTATTAAGAAAGCAAGCAAGGGTTCTGAATGCCGGAAAGACAGCCCGCAGGAAGGTGCTCTAAGCCGGGATTTCTGTTGCTGGGGTTGCATGCAACTCAGGGGCCCATGGCCAACAGACTGGGTGAAATATTGAAGGGAGATGGGAGGAAGGGGCTTAGATTGGAAACTAAGAATTCATAGTGAGTTGATCAATGCAAACTTACTGGTAGGTAGAATTGTCATCCCAGTAGCACCTTTGACGTTTATTATTATTATTTAGACATCATTCTTAAATAACTGACCCATGAAACTTTAGCCCCAAAGGGATCTGGGTGAGCACACAGGCCAGGGGTTCTCCTCTCAGCACCACTGACATTCGGGGCTGGACAGTTCTTTGTGTAGGGGCTGTCCTGTGCATTGTAGGATGTTCAGCAGCACCCCTGGCCTCTCTTTGGATTGGGGGAACAAAACAGCTCCTAGTTGAGATCCAGTGTAACACGGAACAGGTCTTTTAGCCTGCAAGGACATGGGAATCACCTAGGGAACTTAAAAATTCTGATACCCAAGCTGTGCCCCAGGCCAATTAAATTGGGAGGTAAGATCCAGCTATTGGCATATTTCAAATAGGCCTCAGACAGCATACCTCCTAGGATTCCAGTGTGCATCCAGGATGAGAACCACTGATCTAGAAAGATTAGGGAACAAATAGTTTTTGAATACCTTTAAGATGGTAGGTGTTTTACCTACATCTCACTTAAAGTCAACAGCTCCATGAAACTACAATTGTTTTCCTAATTAACCTGTGAGTAAAGGGAATCTCAGAAAGGTTAAGGAACTTGTCCAGGAGCATCCCAGGTGGAATGGTGGCTCTGCAAAGGGCAGTTTCAGTGGGCAGTGGTGGGCTATACATGGAAGACAAAGCCAAGAACTGGAAAGTGGACAGGAGCAGAGCAGAAAAATGCACTCAGAGCGCAGGATGTAGTCCGGGGCGGGAGGGGTAAGCCCATGGTTACAGATGTGGACCTCAGAGAAGCCATTTTCTGGTTAGAATGAGGTCAGCACAGGGGAGAGACGGAACACACACATCCATTCGTTTCCCTCTTTGCTCTGTGGGGAAAAGGAACCAGAGAGACAGGGACACAGAAGCCATGGGGACACAGCTAGAGCAATCAAGTGAGATCAGGTAGGCTTTGGATGTCTAAGAAGAAAGATACAAAATGTTATACTCGAGCTTGGATAATCCTGGAAGCCTCTAGCAGTGGGGTGGAAGAGAAGGCTGTTTCCTGTGGAGCCATTATAAGGAAAACTTGAGACTTGGTATAAGGTAGGTTAAAGGTAGATGGTTCATGTTTATTATCCTATTGAATCCTTGCATATCTCCAAGAGACATTGGTTGTCTGTCTACTCCTTGTCTGCCCCCTGCCGATACACACTCAGAGGAGGCCTGTCAGACAGCACGCTGACACCAGAGTGCCTCTGCTCCATTTGAAGGAACGGCCTGTTGTAGAGACAGATTTAAGTCACTTAGTCCACTCGAGCTGCTATAATAAAATACCACAGACCAGGTGGCCTGTAAACAACAGACATTTACTTCTCACAGCTCTGGAGGCTAGGAAGTGTAAGACAAAGGATTCTGCTCCCTAGATGGCTGTCTTTTCCCTATAACCTCTCATGGCAGAAGGGGTCAGGGATCTCTCTGGGGCCTCTTTTATAAGGATGCTAATCCCATTCATGAGGGCTTTGCTCTCATGACCTACTCACCACCCAAAGGCCACATCTCCTAAAACCCCCACCTTGGGGGTTAGGATTTCAATAAGTGAATTTGGGGGAGCCACTACAGTAACTGGAGGAAATCCACTTAATAAGAAAATATCCACAAACTTCATAAATATAAATTGAGAAATAAGAATAATCAGACACTGGGGAAAAGAAAAAACAAGAGCAGGTTCTAATAAAAATTGTTAAAAGCTGGTTACAGAAAGAAAACTCCTTACTCTGATAAAAGTTACATATCAGAGAACTCTGCAAACGTCTATTAGAAGCATTCCCAATGTTGGAACGAGACAAAAAAAAAAAAAAAACCCACTGACATTATTATTCCAAACTTCTGGATTAGTCCAAAATTTTTTAGAGGTTTAAGCTGTTAAGTACCACAAGACAAGTGAATAATAAGAGGTAGAATATGCATTAGAAGATATTATTATTATTATCTATAGATGTCAAGATTTTCCACCTAGAAAAATCCATGTTAAATAAGTGAAAAACTATTAGAATTGTTAAAGGAGTCTAGCAAGATGTCCAGGTAGAAAATAAATACATGATTTGATACATGCTGGCATGACTAACTAGAAATACAGTGGAAAGATCTTATACTATATTAGCAAAAACTATAAAATACCTAGGAATAAACCTAATAAAACCTATGCAAACTCTAGATAAAGAAATTTTATGAAAGAACACAAAATGGGAAGATATGCTATACTCCTGACTCAAAAGAGTCAACGTTAGGGGTGCCTGGTGGCTTAGTTGGTTAAGCATCTGACTTCGGCTCAGGGCATGATCTCGCAGTTCGTGGGTTTGAGCCCCACGTGGGGCTCTGTGCTGACAGCTCAGAGCCTGGAGCCTGCTTCGGATTCTGAGTCTCCCTCTCTCTCTGCTCCTCCCCCGCTCAAGCTCTGTCTCTCTGTCTGTCTTACAAATAAACAAACATTAAAAAAAAAAGTCAATGTTATGAAGCCATTTCTTTTATTCTTCAAATTAATCCATAAATTCATTGCAATCTCACTTGAGAAGCAGAAGTTTTATGGATTTTGACAATTTTGAAGTATATGTAGAAAAAATGTACAAAAATACTCAAGGAAATTTAGGAAAAGAGCAAAGTGTTTGGGTAGGGAATTAGAGAGGGAGAAGCAAGTTGACCTACAAAAGAATAAAACCTAAAACTACAGTAATGAAAATGATATGGTACCAAAACAGGAAGAGACAAATAGATCAGTGGACTTGAATCAAGAATCCACAAGAATACCTACATATATTTGAATTTAATATATGGTAGAGGTGGCATTTCAAATGAGTGGGGAAAATTTAATAAATAGCATTGTGACAACCCTACCTCACACCACACACAAAAATTAATTTACACAAATCAGTATTTAAATATACAAAATGAGTATAAAAATACTCTAAGACTGATTTTATAATGTGGGAGGTGGGCAAGTCTTCCTAAGTAAAACAAACCCCACAAGCCATAAAAAAAAAATGATTGACATGTTTGACAAAAAAAAGATTAAAATTTTTCTCCACAGAATAATAGATATGATAAGCACAGTTGAAACACAAGATAAAGACTGATATGTATATGAGCAGAAGATGGGTACTATCCATAACTTATATGAGCTCTTAAAACCAGTAAGAAAACCACAAACACAATTTAAAAATAGAATATTCATAGGAGTACAAATCACAATAAAAATGAGTGGTCAGGAAAATGCAAATAAAAAAGATATAGTAAAAGTTAATAAGTACATTCACAATATTTTGTGTTGGTCCAGGTTTGGAGAAAGGCACTTTTGGTGGGGGTACAAATTGGTACAACCACTTTGTAGAGGAATCTTACTTTCTCTCTCAGTGTTCATTCCATTTGACCTACAAATTCTATTTCTAGGAATCTATCCTACAGAAATATTTACATAAGTATGAAAGGATATACCTATTAGGATATTCATGGAAGCATTACTTGTAAGAAGACCTTTATTTAAATTTTCTTCTCCAAGAATTTGCTCTTTTTCTTCTAGAAACAACTTTTAAGTTATATATCTTGGCTCTTCTTTCATTGTATAGGCTTAAAAAAATGTCTACTGATCCTTGGTTGTCCACTTATGTTATTGTCTATTGATGTTTAAGATGAAAGCAATGGGAAGGCTGCTTGAGAATTCTGTACACATTGGCAGAGCTTGTCAACAGGCCAAA
Source organism: Acinonyx jubatus (assembly GCF_027475565.1). Classification (NCBI taxonomy): domain Eukaryota; kingdom Metazoa; phylum Chordata; class Mammalia; order Carnivora; family Felidae; genus Acinonyx; species Acinonyx jubatus. Next base: position 33,466,012 of record NC_069386.1, read on the forward strand.
TTTTAGAGGGTGAAAAAAATGGGGCACCGGTCATTCAGTTGCTTCTTCCTCCAATTCCACAATTGTTACTGAGGTCTTGGGGGCGCCAATCCTCACAGCCACATTCTAGTTCCCATCAGCTTTTGGATGAGGAGGTTGAGGCCAGCATTCTGAATGTGTGTGCCGGGGGGTGGGGGTGGGGTGCCCGTTCATATATTCCTCCATTTTTCAGTTCCATTCTCTTCTCCCACCCTGCATTTTATCTGCTGCCCCCAGACCCGGAGGCTGCTGGGCTCTGCATACGGGCTGCCCCCTCCTCATTATTATCCCCTCAGCTACCAAGGCTATGATTTCCTCTGCTCTACTAGAGAACATTCTTCCATCTGCTTTCAGAAATGTGTTCCAGAAATTTGTTAAAATCATTTCACAGATGCCCCCCCTCTTCTTTTCTTGGTGGTTGTAGGTTATATCCTGTCTTATTCCTTTCGTATCATTTTGATGGAATCTTGGGAGGTAGGGGGCAAAAGAACCCTCATGTACTCAGTCTGCCATCTTGAACCACAAATCAAATGTATTATTTGCAATATTAGAAAATGAGACAATTTAGGGGCGCCTGGGTGGTGCAGTCGGTTAAGCGTCCGACTTCAGCCAGGTCACTATCTCGCGGTCCGTGGGTTCGAGCCCTGCGTTGGGCTCTGGGCTGATGGCTCAGAGCCTGGAGCCTGTTTCCGATTCTGTGTCTCCCTCTCTCTCTGCCCCTCCCCCGTTCATGCTCTGTCTCTCTCTGTCCCAAAAATAAATAAACGTTGAAAAAAAAAATTAAAAAAAAAAAAAAAGAAAATGAGACAATTTAAACATCCCTCAATAGGGGACTGCTGAACTGGATTACGTTACATCTGTTGTATGGAATACTCTGCACTCAGAAAATAATGAATTAGCTTTATGTAGTAATATGAAAAGGTATCATGAAATAATACTAAAATAAAAAAGCAAATTGCAGAAAGTATGCATAATAACACCACTTTTAGAAGATATATATATTTTTGTACTTCCACAAAGGACTGATACACACCGAGCTGGTAAGGGTGGTCATTTATGTGTCTTAATTAACACCTGAAGGCAGCGGACCCAGTATGGGGTTGGCACAAAGAAGGAATCTCATCTTTTTGCTCTATATCATCTGTATTGTTCAAAATTTTGACAATGCATGTGACAGATCTTTGGGATTAACTATCATACGGATGTAAGACGTTCTGTTATTGAAATACTCCAACCTTTCCCATATAGAGAGCAGCTCAGCTAGTAAATGAAAGGTTTGCAACCTACAGACGATCCATGATACTTGATGTTTTAAATGCTGGTGATTATTATTATTATTTAAAACTTTTAAGAAAACATGCCTAAAAGTAAAGGTATTGCCAATTTAGTTTTTAAAGCTTACAGACCTTTAACAAATTTCTTCCAAGTCTCAGGCTCTATGACATGTAGCATGTTGGCAGGTAGAACACGTCCTGTAGAATCAATTTTGCTTGGTATGCTTTTATGTCTGATTTCTGAACTGTTACATAATGACATTAGTAAGCTGAGCTAGCTGCACTAGCCAAACTTTGATATTTCAGGTAGAATAGTTTTACAACATCTTATTACTAAGGAAGAGGTAAGTAATATAAAATGTCAATCATTTTAATAAAATTAGGTTTAACTTTTTATTTCCAAAGAGCAGGGTTCAGAATAACTCTCATGCAAAAGCACCGTAGATTGCCTTTAGCAGATCCATGGATTCCAAAGCCTTTTCCATTAAAAAAAAAAAAGACATCTATCTGTCTATCTATCTATCTATCTATCTATCTATCTATCTATCTATCTATATCTATCTATCATCTAGGAATCTATAATGCACCAAATAGTGTATATTTTGGAGCATGTGGACAAATTCAGATAAACACTAAAAAATGGAGCTTGGGACGCCTGGGTAGCTCAGTTGGTTAAGTGTCCGACTCTTGGTTTCAGCTCAGGTCATGATCTCACAGTTTGAGAATCTGAGCCCCACATCAGGCTTTGCGCTTGCTTGGGATTCTCTCTCCCCCTCTCTCTGCCCCTCCCTCCCTCTCTCTATATCTCAAAAGAAATAAATAAACTTAAAAATAAAAGCGGAGCTCAGTTCTGCAGAAATTCATTGGTTTCCAATCTAAAATGAGACAAAGGGTCTACCTCCTGAAATCTGTGTATCATTAAAGGTCACGGTTTCTCCAGCTTTGCCCAGAGAAATAGTGGGCGTCACGAAGTGCTGAGCTGGCCTGTTGCCCCAGCTCCAGGTGGGTCTGTCCCCTGTGGGTTATGGCAGGACCAGGGCTAGAGCTCGGCCTTCGGAGTCTGCATCCTAGCAGGACCAGGTCTTTTTTTTTTTTTTTAATTTATTTTAATGTTTATTTATTTTTGAGAGACAGAGAGACAGAGAGACAGAGAATGAGCAGGGGAGGACATAGAGAGAGGGAGACACAGAACCTGAAGCAGGTTCCAAGCTCCGGGCTGTCAGAGCAGAGCCCGACGTGGGGCTCGAACTCATGGACTATGAGATCATGACCTGAGCCGAAGTTGGATGCTCAACTGACTGAGCCACCCGGGTGCCCCTAGCGGGTCCAGTTCTTGATGGAAAAAACCAAACTCAGCGTCTGGTTGAAAGCACCAAATTCAGCCATAAACTCAGCGTCTGGTTGAATGCACCATTACTATTTACATATTAGTCAAGATTTGGGGGATGTATGCCTCCTTCTTCCGCATATGTAGTTTTGATTTTTAAATTTCAATTTTCACATCCTCACTCTATCATTGCTTCTTCAGTAATTCTAGATCTTTCTCGAAGCAAGCAAAGTAAAGAATGCCCAATTTTAAAAATCAGAAGGCCACGTACGTCAAAATGCTTGGAGACTCTGGTACTTACCATACATATAGCACGACGGTTATCATTAACTAAGCGACTGGCCTAGAAAAGGCACTTACGTATTAAGGGTTTTAAAATTAAAAACCTTTTAAAATGAGGTGATAAGACCATCTTTTCCAGCAGTAATAATATAAGTCCTTCTGTTTTCATAGAAAGCTATTTTCCATTTCTATCAAGTTTGGAGAGTTAGTCATTAAAAAACATCAAGTGTTTCACAAGAAAAAGTTTGATTTGCATCACAAATAACTAAAGGTAATTCTGAGAAACAGGGCAACTGAAAAACTTTGAAAATCTGTGCATGGTTTGAAAGCAATGACACAAATTTGAACTATTCCTTCCCTCTCTATTGCCAATTCTACAGAACAGCTGTACATGGACAGCAAATCAATTTTGTGCATCAAGTCACATTTTTACACAAAATAGTTTTCCTAGCCAGGAATTACACAGTAAGAAAACCAAAACCTTCGCCATTACCTGGAAAATTGTAGAGAAACCTACCACATATCTCTTCAAAAAACGTTTAAGTGTTTGAAAATGTGTAATGTAAAACACAGTCGTTGAACCGTTCAAAAATAGCGAGAGACACCTGTGTTCTAATGGCTTCTACACAATCTCAGGCAATCCCATGCAATTTAACTTTTAAACTATACAGGCCTGACAGAATAGGAGATTTAGCAGGATAGGTGGGATAGCTAAAGAGAATACTTGTGATCAGACAAATACCATCCGAACCGCTGTACATTTTAAAAGGTTGAATTTTACGATACATGAATTACATGTCAATAAACATAAGAAAAAAGGAGGGAAAAAAAGCATTGCACGTAGTTTCAGTGCTGCAGACAGAAGGTCCCATTTATCACCTCTGGAACCTCCTTTCTCTGTGGCCTGTTCTTCTGTTTCCATTCTCCCTCCTTTGCCCACGTGCCATCCTATAATATTGGCAAAGGACTCTGGATTTCTCATGCACCCAACTGCTCTCTGGGCATACAAGGTTGAATTTGACTTTCTGAATCATCACCCTTTCATTGAGCCTTTTTTAGGGGGAGAGGGAATTTTGATTCCACGAAGCTCTGATGTACTAAAAAGGTCTCGGAGACAAAGGAAAGGGAACGAACATTGGTCAGTTGCTAGTAAGTGATAGGGTTCTGCTGGGTTCTGAATATCTGTTACGCCATTAATTGTCCTGAAAACTTACAAGGTCAAGATTCTTCTTCCCATACTCTAGATGCAAACACCGAGGCTCCGAGAGCAGTTTCCATTCAGACATCCAGTGGATATTCACCCAGGGTTTTCTCTTCAGAGGGCACAACTTAAAAACTGTTTCCCGAACAGGACTAATTTGAGCAATGAGAATTTACTAAAAACAACACAACGCTCGTGAAAAGTGGCATTCTTTTCTGGTGCACTTGCACCCAATGACGCTTCAACTAATCCCCTGAGGAACATTTTCCACTCTAGAAGATGGGATGTTTATGGCGATGTGATGTTCTAATATTCAAAAAAAAAAAAAAGGAGTAAACACAAGGACTATCTTCTCACAACTAAAAATAACACACAAACCACTCATTGGGAAAACTGGGCTTGTTGTCACTTTGGTGGCTCCTGGGCTTGCCAGAGCCAATGGGTCAGCTCTCCACTTTAACTGGACTTGTCTCAGGGTCTCACCTGCCATTCCTTCCTCCTCCTGCCAGTAAATCCAGGTGAAGCTAATTTCAGTTGCATTTTCCTGGGTGCAGAGAGAAGAGCTGTGGCATTGGGAGTTGTTGGGTCTGGATTTACCTTCGGGGGTGTTCCTGGTACTTGAAGTTTGCAAACTTAACCACCTCTCTCATCTGCTGCAACCACTGACTGCTGCAACCACTGACTGCTGCATGGCCAATGGCGTACCAGAAGAACTCTGAGAACTGCTCATGGGTATTATATCTTGATAGACTGCTATGCTTGGAGATAGACTGCCTGGGTTCGAATCTCAGCTCTACCTCATCCTTGCTGGGTGATGTTGGCAAGTTACATAATCTCTCTGTGCTCATTTCCTTATCTATAAAACGGGGATAAGAACTGCTCCTATCCCTAGGGTTGTTGAGAGGGTTCAATAATTTAGTAGAGGCAAAACACTAAGAATGGTGCCTGGCACGTAGTGTCTGTGCCATTTAAGTGAAAGACATAATTAAAAAATGAAGGGGCGCCTGGGTGGCTCAGTCGGTTAAGCGTCCGACTTCGGCTCAGGTCATGATCTCGCGGTCCGTGGGTTCGAGCCCCGCGTCGGGCTCTTGGCTGACCGCTCAGGGCCTGGAGCCCGTTTCCGATTCTGTGTCTCCCTCTTTCTCTGACCCTCCCCTGTTCATGCTCTCTCTCTGTCTCAAAAATAAATAAATGTTAAAAAAAAATTAAAAAAAAATGAAAATGAATATTGCCTTCATGAAATGACTTTCAGGAATTGCTTTCCTTGTGTTATTTTGTTGGTTAATCTGCACATGCTTACCTAAATTAGAAACTGGTAAAAATTAATTTGTATGGCCTGATTGGCTTTGTGTAAAATGCAATCAGCCAGAAACCCAGGAGGAAGTATCAACAAAGATCTAACTTTCAGCAGGGAAATGGGTTAAAACGGCTTCTTGATATTGACGACATTGACCAAAATGACTGCAGCTGTTAAGAAGATACACACATGCTCTACACATCCTCCTGCCTCAGGCAGATGAAGCAGAAAGAAGAGAAAAAATGGTTTTACTTTAGACTTGTAGGGAACGAAGCTCCAGACAGGGTCATCAATGGCCCCTGGCCACCTTGAACTCCCAACAGAACAAAGACTGGCACATACCCTGGCTTTTTATAGAGCCTCCCCCATCTCAGAGAAACCATTTAGCCCATCACCTGTTTCATAACCACGTTGCTCTTGGAAGGAACAAAGGCTGGCTTAAATGTGTAGGTATTAAATATTTATTTGCAAGGACTTTTAAAATTTTCTCCACCCACGCTTCTCATTTCAAGGGGGAGGTCAAGCGGTGCTTTGGCGTGCCCCAGTGGCACCGTCTACGTGTCTATGGACCTCTGGACACTGCTGTGTCACGATCCTGGGAAGGAATGAATCATCTGGTAGTGACAGAGGGTTTCCTCTGGAAAAAGACCAAGCTTACCCAAATAGTTGTTGCTCTTGTACATCTCGGTGATGTTGATTTTGGTGGCTCCTTGGGGAATCTCGACAACTCGGTGGTAGCCCAGGCTCGTGAGGGCATGCTTGAACACGCCTGACACAACCTGACAGCCTGTGTTATCGCCTCCACACACCCCGCATTTGTCCACAACTTTGTCGGAGCCTAAGTAGTCGTCACAGCCAATGCTCTGTGGAGAGGTAGAAAACAAAAGACTCTTGTAGCATGTAACAGGAGTGTGAGGGGAGACGGGGCGAGGGGGCGGTGGGAGATCTATTACTGGGTCTCGAACCGACCTCCCTCCTGCCCCCATTCAGCCCCTGCAGGTGAGCAAGTTCATTCTTCCTGCACTCGATGGATAGTCACAAAGCACCGACTCTGGGCAAGAAATGTATGAAATGTACACTCTAGGGGCCGGGTGCAGGCCCCAGACAGGGGCCTGCAAGACGAGCAAATCAAACAGTACGCTTGGTGGTGGCAAATTATAAGGAGGAAATTACGCAGAGAGAAGGAACAGGGAGGGTGTGGGGGCCGGTCACTTATTTATACTAGCTGGACAGTGAAGTTGTCCTGCACATCCATCCCCCTATGGGACTCAGAGGGGAGAGATCATCTGGGATTTCTATACAAAGTTCTTTGGCTCCATGGTAAGTATTGCACCGAAAATTGGGGTTTGTCCCCAAGTCTTGTGTTCTAAATGACAGACCGTATAAATGCTTAGCAAAGTACCCTGAGAAGTGGTACTCGCAGGCTTAGCGTCTTAGGGCATTAGGTCAAATTGGTCGAGATCTGGGTCTCTGCTGGTCACTGTGGCTCTGAAGAGTTGAGCAGCAGGATTTGGCTTGGCTCCCCCAAAGCATTTTTCCTGGGGGAAAGCAGGGAAGGAGGCAAAGGCCAGAGACACCAGCGAGCTAGACGATGATCTTCCCATGACTCAAAGATTTCTTTTGCTTTATCTTTCCCCTCCCTGTTCATGTTTCTGTTGGGGCCATTTTATTTTGCACTTGGAACAAAGTGCAAGATCATTACCTTTATACAGTCTTTTCCTACTTCCGGGGCTCATGATCATGCTTCCTGCATCTAAGATGTGGGCATGTGGTTGGAGCAAAGAATTCTGTCACATTTCTACGGGCAGATGGAAGTGAGCAGATGACAGCTGGACAATGAAGCGCTGTGATGACAGCATTCATTCACTGGGTTATGGGGATAGGGAATGGTACTTGAAATCAGAATCGTACTCTAAAACTTGAGACACATGTTTGCGGAATCACAGGCTTGTGTTGGTTCTTTGAATTCTAAAGAGCACTCATCAGACCCCATCCCAGGGGGGCAAAGTGGTCGGCAAACCATCCAAAATCCACTTGGGATTTTGTGAAATAACCCTGGGTCTGTTCATATGGGCCCTACAGGTCAAATCCTATATGCAGAGTCAAATCAGAAGGTTTTCAGGCTGTCCCCTCCAACCTCACGTTTGATTGACATCTTTCTGTAGACACTGTACCTCTGCATTATTACTTCCATATTCCTGAGTGCACATTAGTCCATCAATAATAACTGGTCTCTCTTCACAAATAGCTTCTCTGTAAAACATTATTTCTGACAATAACAGAACATCATCTCAATATGTTCATCCACATCCAATTAACCTCTCAAAATGCCATGTTTGCTGTGTATTTCTCCTCCCTCAAATATTTCTTGCCCCTGCCCCATGCACATTTTAGCGGAAAAATAAGGAAAATGTTTTCCATGCATGATTTCCATCTCTGACCCCTTGGGTTCTCCTTTGCTTTGATGGAAAAAAAAAAAAAAAAACCAAGCAAAATGCCACATTGCCAAAGCAAGATTCCAACCAAATTAAGGACATGCCTCTGATTGTCACCGATGGGGACGATGGATAGAAATGTTGGTCAGCACACAGTCATTGCCCTGTCCGGCAAAATCTCACTCTCCTCCCTTTCCATTTCTGCCGTCCCTGGGCCCGGTTTGTCCCAGACTGAGCTCCTCCTCACGGAGGATTCCAGTAAAGGGAGCACTTCATACAAAGGCACAGAGGTAGGAAAGCATGTTCACAGAACAACACGGCTCAAGTGTAGGGTTGCTGGGAGGCATGAAATCAGGCTGGAGAATCTTGTTTTCCAGGAGGAAGAATTGGATTTTTATCTGAAGGCATCAACAAGCAACCCCTGGGTGTCGAGAAAGGGAGGGCTATGCTCAGATTTGTTTCTCAGATGATAACTTTGGTGTTGTGGAGAGGGTCCCAGAGTGAGGAGAACAGGCAGCCTAGCCCGACTCTCTCTTCTAAATGGGGTGGAGGGGACATTTCAAGGATGAATGAGAGCCTCCAAAGACAAGGAAAGACATCACATGAATCCTTAGCCCCCAGCCCAATTAGAGCGGGAGGACCAACAAGAAAATTACAAATTACACAGCCACAGTGGGCTTCAGACAACCACAGACACAGACTAAATGCCATTTTATCTTGTGAAACAGATATTATATTGAGATGTTCTCCACAGTCCCATGAATGCCACCCCCACATGCCAGATTTCCTATGCAGCACAGCCACTCTGCAGGAATCTAGACATGGGAGGGAAGGTTGTAACCTTTTCTCCTGCCAGACGTCCAAATGGCCTATGGGTTGGCTTCGGTGAAGCGTGTAGCCACACAAGAGACGCCAAGAACTACAGGTGACACCCTGTTTCCTCAGGGCTTCATGGTCACTTCCTTCTGGGCTCAGCGCTGAAAACATCTCCACCACCGTCCGGGTCTTTCAGGGGACAATGCCCACAAGTGAATTGGGCCTGAATTCTGGCTCGCTCTTTAGGAAGCTGGTCAGCTGGTCTCTGATGGGGATGACTTAATGCACTGGTCTCTGTTTCCAAACTCAGAGGCGCTACCAAAGTGCTATCACTAGGTGCTTAAAAAAAAAAAAAGGGCACTGGAGTCTGTGGACCTGGGTTTTGTGTTGGCTCTGCCTCTTAGGAGCGCTGATCTTTGGACGCACCAGTTAGCCATTCTGAGCCTCTGGTTCTTTTTCTGTGGCTGGGGTTGGTACGGTGTCTACCCGACGGCAATGTTGGGAGGACCTAAGCAGGTAAACAAGAAGGTGCCTGGCAGCATGGGTTTTGTTAATTACGGTCCTCATATACTGGTTTCATCTGGAATTCATCCACTTCGAAGTAAATTCCACCATCCTATAACCACAGACCCACTCCTATTTCTACAATGCTCTCTATTACTTCTCAGTCACAGATACTCTCTTCCTCATTTGGAGAGAGTCAGAGACATCCAAAGAGCTGAGGAAAGGCCAGCGTTCACCGTAAAGGTAAGGCACGTTGCTGGGCCCCTTCACCCTTACTGTGCCAACAGCACCTCGTGAAAACGGACAGGATGAACATCTGCTCCTTGATCTACCTTTATTTCATGTTTTTTTCTCACCATGTACTGCAGTTCAGAAGAGACATTTCTTGCTGTGACAAAGACAACTGGACAACTGGACAAATACCCTTAGTATTCTTCCAGTGAGTTTTGCAACATGTTGTAGGAGAATTTTACGCATTGCAAGCCATCACAGAAGAAATTGCTCAAGAATTGCCCCCAGTTGTGTGCCGAAATTAACCTAAATGAAGTTTCCTGAGGGAAATGAGCGATCTGGATGACATATCTGGTGGTGGAGTTCACAGGGAGGCCTCCGTACATCACGGCAGGGCAGGCTGGTGCCTGGCGTGCAGATAGGGGAGCTTCTGATGCCCTAATGGGAAGCAGATGTTTCTATGTGTGCTCAATAAACACACCCGATAGGGTAACCTCCACTGGTTGGCTAGATGACACGGACAGATAGCACAACGCGCCTTAATCATCACGCTGTCACAACAGTGTGGGAGAACGTTATTATTAAAATGATTAGTAGCTAACACCAATTTGCTTTTGTTTGCAGTAAGCTAATTCGTGGAAATACATATGGATGCCAAAACTTCTATTCATGACATTCTGTTGAAAGAAATCCTTTGCATAATGATAAATCCCTCCCTCTGATTACGTTAGGAATGCACATCAATACCACCTTCCTGGAAAGCAATTTAGCAATATATACTGTTTGATCCTATTTCTTCTTCTAGGAATTTATGCCAAGGAAATGATAAATGAGGCTAACACTTTCTGTATGAAGGAACTCATCACAGTCATTATTATTAATAAGAAACAATCGGAAGAGTCCTGAATGTCCAACACAGGAAAACAGTGAAACAACATATAGAAATTCTCTAGGAAATACTGGATGGATCTTTTTCCAGCCATTATTCTCATTAAAATCTGCTCGTACTTGCACCTATGTGATTGGCCCTCAACATAGTTCAGGAAATATTTTCTGAGGCAACCCCTACTATGTGCCAATAGGGTGTTAGGCAGGGAGACATGAAGATAAAACACACACAGTTCTTACGGTCTACATCAGGGTTGGCAAATGACAGTTCACAGGCCAAATCTGGCCCATGACCCATTTTTGTAAACAAAGATTTACTGGAACACAAACACGCCCATTTGCTTGCCTACTGTCTAGGCTGCTTTTGTGCTGTAACAGTGGGGTTGAGTAGTTGCGACAGAGATAGTATGGTCCACAGCACCCAAGATATTTGTGGTCTGGTGCTTTACAGAAAAAATGCCAACCTCTGGACTAAACTAGAAGGCAGATGTGATCCCGTCATTCCACATAGTATATACTGGTGGGAGGGCAAGACTGAGGCTCAGGCTGAGGCTTCCAGATAAACCTCTGATTGCCCTCACCTGCTTTCTATATGCTGCCCACTTGACTTGTTCCAATATGTTTCAACCCTAAAACATAAGGCAAAGAGTTGTCATCTTCTACCTCAGTAGTCTTCAACAAGAGTTTTTTAAGGAAAAAAAAAAACACATACTTTTTAAACAAAACCTCATGCAGAAATGCTGAACTCCAATATATAAAATGAGGCCGGGTTTGGAAGTTCAGCACGTCCCTTCCTTACCTTCTTGCTCACGGCCATGGTTTCTCAACCATGGCTCTAGGGACATTTTGGGCCAGATGGTTCCTGGTTGTGGGGGCTATCTTCTGCACTGTAGGATGGTTGGTGACATGTGACACCCTCTCCTCAGTACGACAAAAGAAAATGTATCTAGATGTTGCCAAATGTCCCCAAATGACCTCCAATTGAGAATCACTGCTGTAGCATAATCTTCAGCTCATGGGATACCAGAGACGAACATGACAGGTCCCCCAGAAAGCATTAGAACAACGGCAGCTCCAAGAAAGTGCAAAAACAGCACTCAATGTCAGAGAAGCTAATGAACAAAGAATACTTAATTATCCAGTTAAAACAACAACAACAACAACAACAACAACAACAACAACATTTCCTCACCACCATCAACCAACCAGTAGGCTAGGGCTCTTTAAGCTTACCATTTTGTCTAACTTCGGTACGGACAAGATTATGTTCCAGAAAGAACACAGTGCCTAGTATACAGTAGGCACTTAGTAAGTGTTTGCTGAATGAAAGAGCAGCTGGCTGAGGCATCAGGAGATCAAAACTACAGGACCAATTTTCTCTCTTAACTGGATCATCTCTAAGGTATCTTCTGGTGCTAAAATGTTTCCGGAAAGAAAAAGGAGTTACAGCCCTGATGTGAGGAATCCTGCCATGTCTCAAGTCAGAGGAATTTTCTATACGTAGACAAAATTAAATTGGAAACAGGAACCAATGGGAAACAAACTGACAATGTCATTCATTTGAAGAGAAGAAATGGTCCACGGGATGAAAGGTATTTTGGCTTCCCTAACGAAGACAGTTGTGAAACTAGCGATCTGGTTTTAATCAAGCTTATGGTTGTCACTTTTCAGTACCTCATCCTATTTCATTAGAGAATAGCACCTTACCAAGCGACTTAACTGGAAGAAAATGCTGGCACTCTTGCGGGATAAAATTGGATGAAGGTCAACTGCAACAATGCTTACAAATCTGATGAAAGAAGCCCCGAGAGGGAAACGTTTCTCACGCCGTAAGAGAATTACCACCCTCCTTGCCACCAGGGTCATCTCTCCCTGGAGAGGGGGGATATTCCAAACCCTCAAATTCCCATGCTTTAGTTTCATGGTTTTCCTCCCTGATGACTTAAAATGGGGGGAGGGGGCATGAATGAATTATGACAATGATAACCGCTTTATTATAAAATTAGGTATATATATATTTTGTATAGAATCATAGAAACCTCTGGACCTCCAGTTTACTCTTAAAATGTAAGGCTCTCTGGTGAATTTTCTATTGAAAGAGAATTCTGTTTTGGGGCACCTGGGTAGCTCAGTTGGTTAAGCATCCGACTCTTGATCTCAAGATCAAGCCCCTGTGTTGGGCTCTATGCTGACAGTGCAGAGACTGCTTAGAGTTCTCTCACCCTCTCTCTCTTTCTCTGCCCCTACCCCACTCATGCTCACTCACATTCTCTCTCAAAAATAAACACAGTTAAAAAAATTTAAAGAGAATTCTGTTTAAAATACTTGGTCGGATTGTTTGGAAACTCTATAGGGCCCCAGGAGGGGCTCATACCATGTGGGAGAGGTCTGTTAGGTGCTGTGGTTTTAGCAGCCGAGGGGTCAGGACTAGGAAGTTTCCTGCAGAAAGGAGAAGACACAGTCTATATTCTATATGGTGAAGTTCTGGAAGCAAGTATTAGCAAAAAGACAACTGTGAGTTGGGTTGACGAATGTGCCCCAGGATGGAGGCTGTTTGCACCTTGGCCTCATTTACACGGCCCCTCCTGGGCTCAGACAGCCTGAGTCTGCAGGTGTGGGTCCAACCAGAAGGCCCTCAGAGGACTGTGGGTGAGTCCAGTGACCCACCAGAAGGCAATAAGGGAGACTCATGCTTACATTCTTGTCCTTTCCTTGACACACAGCTTCTCTCCAAACGTGCCTGTTTGCATTTTTCTCCACAAGATGGCACCTACAGGCCTTCGTAAAAGGGTACTCACCTAAGCAGCTAGTTTAGGGACAGGAAAACGTGGTTAAACATTTAAAGAATGATAGTTGGGGAACACCAGAAGGGTGGGCTCAGCAACTCAGGCGGATTGCATATTTACTGTTGTTAAGATACGACTTTCACTTTCCCAAACATTTTTGTGGCGCATTTAAAAATGTGAGTGAACTAACCAGGCCTTTTACTTTCGCATTGTTCAAGGAAAAAGCTTAGAAATCTGTGTAAATGTGTTAAACTTCGGGAGTTAATGGGCTTTTTGGATGTCCAGGGATGGCTGAGAAGACTGGCTGGTTAGTTGGTTGGGGTGGGGAGATCAAGAGGGAAAAGGCTGGCTATACTGAACATTAGGGGGCTTGAGTCCCCCGGCTGTGGAGTCAGGGAACAGCACACGGAAACACGGTTTTCAGGAGATGCTTAGCAGACACAGGCATTCGGGAGAGATGGGGAGACTAGAGGCTGAGAAGCACAAAGACAGCTACATTTGGATGGGCGCAGAGGTAAGGGGGGCCTGGATGGGGAGAGGGAATTAGAATGAAGGGCAAAGTCACACTAAGCTACACTGAAGTAATGCCCTATGGACCGAAGAAGGATGCTCCATTAAAGGTAAAGTAGGGGAGACTTCTAGGTCCTGGGAGAACAGCAGTGTTGCCTGTTTCGGGCAGAAGCCTTACTTGGGGGGAGAGAGGGAGGCAGGCCTTTGAAGGAATCATCTTAGAGCAAGGATTGAGGTGTATATCTTGGTTGCCATTGATTTCCTCATTGGATTCAGTCATATTAATTCTCTCTCTTTCATTGGAACTTTCTTCTAGCACCGTAAACATTTTCATTGGAGCCGTCTGGATGGAAATCCTTCCAAAGTTTATTTTTTTCCTCCTCTGTCTTAATTAAAAAAAAAAAAATCAAGAATAATAAACATTAGTTGATCCTTTCTAGACCGTTGTTACTTGTCACTCAAAGTGTGGTCCGTGTACCGGCAGCCTAGGATCATCTGAGAACGTGTTACAAATCATGGCCCCCATCCCAGGCTTACCTGAATTGGAATCTGTGTTTGAGTAGCATCCTTAGGCGATTCCTGTGCAATCTGGGATTATTTGGCTTTTGGATCACTTTTTGTTTACTTCATGCTCTTTCTACTTTTCTCAAGGTGCACACCAACCCCCAAGTGACAGCCAACGCCCCGTCCAGGCAAAACAAAGACAGCGCAACACTATCACCCTTTTGGTTACAAACTGGAAAGAAACAATACCTTGAGAAAGCTTTTCTCTGTGAGATTTGTAATGGGGGCCAGGGTGAAGGTAAGGTGCATATTCATACACGGTCTCCTGAGAATCCCAGGGCTGGATGGCGGGAGAGGCTCTGGGGGCGCCAGCTCCTTGCCTCACTGAAGGAGACCCAAGTCCTAAGATGGCAGAGAGAGGACTTCCTGACAGGGACTCCTTTTCATGACACTCCAGATGCCCTCCTCCTCCTCCTGAGGCAGGGTTTTACTGTCTCCTCACCTCAAATGGTCCATCTTCTTTTCTTTGCGCTTATTATGTCCCCATAACCACACGAGGATGCTTTTATCTACCAGCCAGAATAGCAACTCCTTTTAACAAACTGTCAGTGTGTAAATCTTGGATAAACTGCTTGGGGGTGGGGGTGGGACCCTGAGGCCTGGGGTCAGCAGAAACCAAGGCAACAAGAGACAATGGCCACACTGAGATACAGCTAAATAGGAGGAGTCTGGTTTTGCTTCCAGGGCTGGAGAGAGAAGAAAGGGGCAAGGAAGAGGAGTAGGAGAGAAGCTAGGAGATGGTGGAGGGCTGATGAGAAGCCCTGAGTGGGTAGGAGGACCACTGATGACTGACCTTGCCTCTGGAGCTCACTTGCGGACATGTAAGCCTCTCTCCGTTCCTGGCCCTCCCACATATTTATTGAAGTTCTACACCTGCTTTATGCCTATTTCCCTGCCTTTAGAGTTCCTGGTTTAGATTCCTTGAAGCTGCCATTCTTTCCATTTCCATAACCTGGGATGAAAAGTCTTTTCTTCTAGACACATACAGGTTTGTTTGCCTAAGAGCATCCCCAGTGCGCTCTACACCTGCAAGTGACATCGTTTTTCTGAGCCTTAAACAAAGCCATGAAGGTATAATCGTCAAATCTTTTGTGACGATTCACTGAGAACATGCAGATGAAGGCACCTAGTTCAGAACAGGCTTGTAGTAGGGGCTGGAAAAACGTCAGTACGTTTTCCTTCTTGAGGGCGTGTGTGCCCCACTTCAGTGATGTCCCTGGGCACGTGCAGGCATCCTTTCTTTCACATAAGGCACACACATTTCTACACTCACAGAGAAGCCTGGTCTGTTTGCACTGTCCACTGAAACCTCACTTCTAGTTACACACAAGTCTCAGGTGGGGTTTGAAGCCACAGCTGTAATAGGTTAACTGCTACGATCATTTGCCTTTCCATGGCATTCTGGGACAACGGTGATCAAGATTTTCAGAGATTTTCTTATAACTTGGTTATCCCTCTATTTTTTTTTTTAAATGTGTTTCCTTTTATTAGTCTTTCCTGGCTTGTGTTAAAGACCAGCTATGAAAAACCTCAAGAACCGTAAAGGGGTTATGTTCATTTTAGAAAGAGAGCAAGGGATGGCGCTTACAGCTTGGGCATGTTGGAGCCCAGTCTTATGGGAATTGTGGGTGGAAAACAGATGCAGGTAGGGATGCAAGCAGTTTGCAGGGAGGCAGGCAGTAGGGAGCCCCATGTTATAAGTGACAGCGATCATGAAGAGAGCACTCACCACTCGCGAGGCATCTTCTACATGGTAGCCTGTTTAATGATCTTGACTATCCCTATTTCACTGAAGCTCAGAGAAGACAAGGTCACACAGAGGTGTGATAGAGGGTTCGAATGAAAAGGCTTTCTGTCTCTAACGCCCAGGCTCTCTTTCCTCTGCTGGTTGCATAGTCTCCTAGTCCAATGGAAACCTTTCTTGTAAGGACAGGGCCTGTGGCGCTGGGTCACATATACCAATGGCTAGAATGACGAAGAAATCAAATAGCGATAATTCCTTCTTATTGCCTCTATCACTGGGGGCTGCTCTCTGGCTTTCCCTAAGACCCTTCCAAGGGGGCCCTACCTGTAGTCTGTTGCCTGCTCTTTCACAAGGACTAACAATTGATTCCACATCTCCGGTAGCTTCTCTTTCTTCTCCTGCTCTCCCATGTTGCCTCTTTCCAATCATTCAGTGTGCATTCACCCAGAGTCGGGAATATCTATAACACTACCCTTTCTTTTACAGCAAATTCCTCAGTGCAAAATTATTCATTGAGATAGTAACTATTTTTCTCACGTGTCCTCCTGGGAATGGAAACTATTGGTTTACCAAGCTGGGAAATATTTATGACTCAAGGAAAAGCATCATGTTCCACAGAAGATAACGTTATTCAATCCAAGAGTTTGTTCCTTGGTACTAGAATGGCCAAGAAATCAAATAAGGATACCTTCTTAGTCTCCCTTCTAACCATCGATGCATCCAATATGAATATTCATTTCATTAGGAAATGAAGACATTGTATTCTATGCATGCTCTGAAGGAAGAAATTTGGCTGAAATATTTAAACATGAAGGCTCCTTCATGCTTCTTTTGAAGGATGGCTAAGAACAGGGTTATCTGTCAAACTCAATGTGTTCCATAACAATAATTCAGGTGGCAGCCAGATGAATAATTCTCATGCTTGCAGAGAATTTCCCTCCTCTTGCAACTTTAAACCAAAAGGTAAGGCAAGGGCAGATGTGATACATGGCTTCCAAGTGACCACGTGAACAACATGCTCTTGTATATGTAAATATTTAGGACATGCAAACCAGTTAGATAAATACTGATTCTTCACCTTCTTTTGTGGAACCTTGAAATTCTTCATTTTCACCAGCCCCTTCCTTAAACAGATCGTATTTACGAGCTTTTAAATCACGCCCCCCAGATGCATCAGCATAAGAAAGGCTAAAGCTGTGGTTTCAGGTAATCTATCCTGCATGTGGCTGTGAAATTTATCTTCTCGAGATACTGCTGTCATCATGTCATTCTTCAGGCTCAAAAGGCTTCCTGATGTCAGCTGTCACTTAAACAAGCTGATTATTTCCTCCCAGGCATTATGCCTCTATTTGAGTCCCTGATTGCAGGTGGAAAGGAGAGCCTGGGGCTGTAGCAGCCCAAGAAAAACTCTACCCCAGGTGCCAGAAAACTGAGTGAAAGTAGGGCTTTTGAAAAAGATCCAGCCTCCTTCTGTTTCAACAGCAACAGTACTTTGTTAAAGTGACAGTACATGTTAATTAGCAACACTAATCATTAATTATGTATTCTAATTTATTGGGTTGGTTTTGTGATGCTAAAGGGAGATAAAGTTTGCAAAAAGCATCTGACACATGGAACGAACCCAATATATGTTATGTTTTATTTAAAGTCAAGTTAAAGATAACATACAGGGCACATTCAATGAAATACAAACAAATGATACTCATTCCGAGCTTAAACAATAGCCTCCTTGGAATGTTATTTAGTGAGAGAACGGCCTGCATGTACTTTAAAGAATGTGGAATGGCAGCAAATATGGAAGTAAAAAGAAAAGCATTTCTCTGGCACAGTAAAATAAACCCTAGTTAGAAGAAAGCCGGAGCCAAAGTCAAAAAGTCAAAAAATTCACTTTTGACAGTTGATGGGACTCCCTGGGTGCTATGAGAAAGGTGTGCTCTCATGACTCAGAGAGGTCTACAGAGGTTCTTATGAGCACCAAGAAAAGCAATAGAAAGAAAGGAAACTGGTGCTTGTTAAGGCTCTCTTAGGGTGAAAATATTTACTACCATTTTAACAGAGGAGGAAAGAGGGAAGTTAAGTGACTCACCCAAGGTCACATAGCCAGGCATCAGGATAGAGACCGTATCTATGGAGCTCAAGAGCTCAGAAGCAGGGTGATAAGGTGGAGGCCAAACAGGTGAGGTTAGCACAGTGATGAGACAGGGACTACAGTGGTGAACTGTACATGCTGACAGGTGAGGAGCAGGGGCTGGAGGAGGAGGGGGTGTGAACAGCTCTGGAAGTGGGTGAACACGGTGACCACAAAGGCGAATGTCCACTGAATGAGGACAAGCAACCTGGGGTTGACAGGTGCTAGAGGGAAAGGTGGCTTTGGAGAGTTTGCTCTTCCCTGACATTTCATGGAAAGGAGTATCTGAATATCATCTTGGACTTCCCCTTCACACTTACGGAAAGCTCCAGGTCCCCAGAAGCGTTGAGTCCTCTCTTGTCCATTGACTCCATGTGCTGCCAGAAGCCTTGGGACTAAAAATTCTCCCAACCACTTTTTCCTGTTCTAACAAAAGGATACGATGGAGGCTTTCAATCCAGTGCAGACCCAAGGGTCTGGGACATTAAATCCTTTGGACAGCTTCTGTTTCCTATGAGGTTTGCTCAGTCTCAGTCTCCAGAAAGTTCTTTGATGAGCAGAAAGGGAGCCATGAGCATATAGGTCATGGTTTCTCCAAGACCACCTTTCCTTTGGGTTTATGTGATTCATCCTGGTGATCCTGGGGATTTTCAATCCCTTTTGAAATCTAAGGTCACCCTTTTTGAGACTGCCTCCTATATGGGTTTGAGGGTTGTGAAGAAATCACTGTATAACTTCAATTTTTTCAAGTTGTGTTTTTAAATGATAGGAAACAGCCCTTTAAGATAAAGAAACTTCTGGAGATCTTGAGCAGAGGAAGGCTATAAACCTATAGCTCAATAGGTGTTCATGCAGAACACTGATTTTGAGTTGTTAATGCCTCCTTTGGGTTCTGTGAGTTAGCCAAGGCATTAACCCTGAGATAAGGAGTGAATTGGACTGCTTGAGCAAGCGTCTACTTGAAGACTGGAAAATCCTTGCCTCAAGTAAGTTGGTAACGGTGACATGGTTAACACAAAGCTATTGAAATAGGAACTAGCAAAATGATTTATTTGCTTCTCAGAATGGCTGGAAAGCCACGTCATTAGCTTAGGTGAGGATGTTTGTCTTCCTCTCTGCTGTGGCTCAAAGTCAACAATAAATTGAACCAGGTTTTTTTGATGGAAGCTAAAATGTCAGGGAGCAGAACACACGCAAGGGGGGAGGGGTGCATAGGGCATTGATCTAGCTGGCCATGAAAATCAAATTTGAATTTCCTTATAGATTTGGACCTTACAGTTACCAATGAGTGTCAGCAAAAAACACTCACTCTCTTTGCTGTAGAAGACCGCAGGTCTCTACTTTTCTCAAACATCACTAAACTGGATTTGAAACAAAGGTCATCAATCCTTTTCAGAAAATCTAACTTTGAAATTTTTCATAACAGATTTCTGTCATAGAGAGAAGAATAAAATGGCCCAACCAGTAAGATGGGGAAGAGGCTCATCATAGTACAATCAGGCACATTGGCAAGTATTCCTGCCACGTACAGAATGCTGGAACCACAGAATCTTTGAGTAGAAGAAACCACAGAAGTCATGTGGTCTAAGCAAGGTCACAGGAAGTTCTGTTGGGGTCACGTTCCACACCAGCATCAGCCTAGGAACTGGTGTTCCCTGTGTAGACCCTGGACAGGTCACAGGACTAACTGAACTTATAAAATGTGTTTGCTGGATGAGATAGGTCAGTGGTTTTCAAGCTATTTTAAGGTTTTAATCATTTTTACAACACATTTTTAAAATAGGAAGAGCTAGAGAAACACCATCCTCAACTGTGGTTTACATCTAATAACACTGAATGCACTGTATGGACTTATTTTTATGCAGCCCTTGGGACAAACTGCTTCCATTCTTACTGTAAAAGAGATTACGTGTCTGAAATTTGCAATTTGTTGTCTGCCTTAACCAAGGACTCCTCAAGAGTTGTAGACGGAAACAAAATTCAAAAATAAACTGGATGCTCGGGTATCTAAACCATTTTCCATATCCCCTGGGCTAAATTTTCTATCCAACAAAATAGCTACATGCTCACGAATTGCCAGTTAGATGTTAATGTTTTAATTAAAAATTAATTTATGCTAATAAAACACGGTGGGTTTTTTGCAAAATTTGGGTTTTATGTATTGGAACCACTCATGCCACTTTCTTCGGGAAAAAGGAGCATTTCTGCTAAAAAGCAAAGACTATAGACTATAGTCTTCCCAGAACCCCAAGAGGTAGATGATAGTATTATTCTCATTTTAGAGATGAGAAAATCAAGGCACAGGGAGGTTGAGGAAATGGTCCATGATGAACGGGCTGTCAAGCAGGGATGGAACCTGGGCAGTCCCATTCCCAGAACCTGGACTATTGTCAACGCTCACTGCATCTCCCATGACTTCACGGGTGCCTGGTAACCCTGACTTTGTAAAACATTTCCCTTCTTGGCAAGAGCCTTGTCTATCTGGCTTTGTTTGGGCTTCTCCCAGTGTCAGGGAGCTCCTCACCTGCTGGGGAAGCTCATTCATCCCTGAAAGGCTCTAACTTGTAACGAGTCCTCCCTTCCAGCCACTGGAAACCTCTCTGTGTACTGTCCACTACTGTTCCCTGTTCTGATCTCTGGAGACCTCTGGACACTGGTCTGTGTCACTTCCTTTTTAATATTTTCCATTTGATTTGATGTATTTGCCTAAAACAGGTTTTTTCCTCCACATTATCCCTCTTTGTCAGGACTGTAGGATGAGACCCTGGTGCAAGGAAAGCCATGGGTTTCCAGCTCTAAAGCTAAATGATCCGGGATAACTAACTGTTGTGCACATATAAAAAATACGTTTCTAGCATTTGGTTTTCCTGAGAACACAGTGGCTTGAAAATACCCCTTTCATGCATCTGCTTTCTATGATAAGGTATTTGCCTTTTTTGCTCTTTTACTAAACAGGTGACATAAGGAATTCTATTCTGGTAAAAAGATAAAATCACCATTAAGTAGCACTGATACTGAGTAATAGTTAGAAACTCTGTCTTTGGAATCATGCTCGCCTGGGACCGCAGTTCTATTGGCCACTCACTGGCTGTGTGACGTTAGGAAAGGTGCTCAAGTAAGAAAAATTACAGTAACGTAAGCCACAAAAGGAAAACATTTATCAAAGCATCAATAAGTTTGTGACTGTTGTTAACAACAGCATAAGGGTCTGGGCTTTTAACAGGCAGAAAGGCAGACAGACATGACGATGGCCCCAAATATTGGTGGCTCTGTCAGACTGAAGAGACACTTCCTTTCTGTGGTCCCAAGAGAATGGACTGGGACAAGCAGGGGGATTGTACAGAGGAACTACTGCATTTACTGATCCCCAAATGGAATCCCGGCAAATGCTTGTCTCACCAGAATGCTGTGAGGGTTGAATGTTATAATCAGTGTAAAGGGTTTAGCACTGTGCCTGGAACATAACAGGCACTCAATAAATGTCAGCTATGTTCAGTGTTAACAGACAGAGTTGACTGAGGATGGAGGGATACGGAAAGATTTAAATCATCAAATGAGTTACGACATTAATGAAAGATTAACTGAACACCTAGCTTGTGCCTAGCACAGACCCATTCCTTTAGAGACATCAGAAACGGCACTAGCCAGGGGGACAACATCCATGAGCAAAACAAACGAGACTGGCCATATGGTCGGTGAAAGAGAATCTGGTGAACGAACTGGGCAGCCGCAATGGCTAACGACTTTACAGATGGCTTCATGGCAGAATTTTATTTGTAAAATAAAGAATGGATTTTTAGATTCAAATGAAATGAGAAGAAATCAAATTTTAAAAATGTCTAAATGTCTAATGGAGTGACCTAGTTGAGTGACCTCAACTTACATCGTGGAAATCAGCCTTATCTTGGGCAACCCCTGGGTGACCCTCGGCCCTCCTGTCATAACTCATCCACGAGGCTTTGCCACTGTCTGCCCCTCTCTTTACTACACTGGATTGGAAAGGTGCCTTTGGTACCGGTTTTCAAACATGCCCACAATACTACTGTTTGGTGGCTAAAAAAATAGTATCATTTCTTTCTTGACCTGTTCCCACTGAAACAAGTCAGTAATATATACATTGTAAGATGTATTATTCCTCATGAAGCCAAAGTAAATTTTATTTTGAATAAGAAAAAAATGAACCTGAACACATTTTCAAATTTTTCTGGCTTGGTCTTTTTGCTAAATAGGTTACTCATAGTTGGCTCAGACCATCCTACAAGAATTTAGCAGATGAGACTCTCCCCAGGGATATATGGGCAATGGGCCGGGGTGGCACAGAGCCACAAAATAAAGATCATAATTCTTTGTTGATTAACAATTCAATAGCAAATTGTTTACGATATGTAAACTCTAACATCATGTGCCTTGTATCAAAGTTACATCTAAGTGTGTGGATCAAGAACACATAAAAGTCAACACTACATTCCTTCTAAAACTAGCACATATGAAGTGATAACAACTCTTGAATTAGGGAGAATTCCGTGGCTATGGCTGGGCTTCCGTTCCAGTTCAGAGAATGTCACATTTGAAGAATGAAGAGATTAGAGCCTGGTGGAGTGGAATTCTGTGGTTTAGTGCCTTTTGGATCTATATTATAAATGTGTTTATTTTTAAAAAAAAAATTTTTTTAACGTTTATTTATTTTTGAGACAGAGAGAGACAGAGCATGAACGGGGGAGGGGCAGAGAGAGAGGGAGACACAGAATCGGAAACAGGCTCCAGGCTCTGAGCCATCAGCCCAGAGCCCGATGCGGGGCTCGAACTCACGGACTGTGAGATCGTGACCTGAGCTGAAGTCGGACGCTTAACCAACTGAGCCACCCAGGCACCCCATAAATGTGGTGTTTAAATCAATGAGATGCTCTCCTAGCTTAAGTGAGTGTCACTCCTGAGGTAAGCCCTCACGGCAAGCCACCAGAAATGACTTCAAAAGTACAGCTTACAAAGTTGATCAAAGTGCTTATCTTCTCTTCTTAGGCAAAGGGAATGGTACGACAAACTTCTGTTCAGCACTACTAATGTTTCTCAGTATCTGGTTCTTTGTACTTCTAAGTAAATGGAGGATTGCCGTTTCCCCTCTGGAGTTAGGTGTGACAATGTGCCTAGGCAAGGTCAATGGGATGTGAACGGGAGTGGCACCTGTCACTTCCAGGTTGAAGCATTTAATTTCTGGTGCTCAAACTCTTCACCCTTTCTTCCTCTGCCACAGCAAGTGTTGGGGACTTTGGGTGAGATGGCCGCTGTCCAAGATGGTGGAGCCAATGCCAACCTGGATTTGAGGGGCTGTGATGAGTAGAATCCCTCCTGGCCCTTTAAGGACCAGGAAGAAAAAGGAATCCATTTGAAGCCACTGCTATTTTGTCATTGGTATAACACAGACTATTCCGACTGATACAGAACCTCCGGTTACATTCCTAAACCTACAGCCAAAACATTATGTAGAATTTCATGCTAGGTGACAAAGACTAGATAAGATGAATTTCTAATATCTGCTGTAGTCAAACTATCTTCTGAACCCCTTCTTCGTAAGGCCTGAATAAAGGTGTACTATGGCTGCATCAATATATCTTAAAGGAAAAGTGTTGTGACTAGGAGAATAATAAAGTTTTAAACTGAGTAGTTGGAATTGTTTTAAAAGATTTTTTTCTTCATTGTATAGAAAAGACAAACTGCTAACAGATACAGAAGGCTACTTGCCAATCTCATGCACACTTCATTATTTTCATGTATCATGTTAGTCTTCAAGGGTTCACAACTGACCTCTAACTTGGTGCTTCTGGGTTACGAGATATAGTTTGGAAAGTCCCACAAAAGACCCTGTGGGGTATCTACAGCCCATTTGATCCCAACTTTTATGTATCACGCAAAGCCAGAGTGAAACAGAGGCCCGTAAGTATCTAAATGGCCTTCAATCTTCTGAAAATACAACCTGGAGAATTCTGCATTCCTTTGTCCACCCTGCTTACTATGCGTGCAACATGATGGTACATAAGAGTATGTCCTACAAACGGCGGGTCAGGATTACTGAGGATCTTGACCTTCACGACAGCCCCAAGCTTGATGTCGTGTCACCACAAAGTATCTCAAATAAGCACCTATTTTCGGACTATCATGTCTCCTTACCCTTTGGCCATGGAGGTTGACCTCCATGGATGGTGACCTTACCAGGTTATGGAGATTTTCTCCCTCAATACTAATGACTTTAATTTCTCTGAAACAAATGGGGTTGGCTCAGTTCTTAATTGTTCACAAGGGCATTGCTCACGCCTCGCCTCTTGAATTACTCTCTGCCTCTGCGTTCCATGACAGTGGCCACCTTGGCCTTCCATGTTCTCCTTCCTTCCTTGCCTTAACTTGTCTCCTAAGTGTGGGCTTCCAAAGGCTCGGTTCTTGACTGCACTTTCCCAATGCATACAGCTCAAGATGTTTTCTGAAAGTGAAACTTTTTAAAGAATTTGTTCATAAAGGGGTTTCAGTTTTCATCTAAAATTTCAAACGTGTTTTGGAAGTAAATGAGAGATTGAAAATCTGTAAACAACAGTTACAAAGAGTTCAGCAGACTTGAAAATAGCAGTGACTCCACGGACCCCCTTCTACGTCCTAATAGCAGGTGCTCTTACAAGAGCGCGGTTCACCCTCAGAGTTTTCTATTTATTCTTTTGCCATCGGTAAACTCAGTGGCTGCTTTTCTCACCTGAACTCCTAATTCAAAAGACCTCTGTCTTAAGGAGTCCTTTATGTGTTTGTGTTTTCCAGCTAAAGTCCCGGGGTTATATTTGAAAAGCATTCTGTTAATTATTGTCTCTTGTCTTTTTCACTCATCCTCCAGGAGAGTCAGAAAAGATATTAAGGCAGGAATGCCTAAGTTTCTCAAGGAATAAAATCTAAATCTGGAAAGCAGTTTTGAGGGAGAAAATCACTGTGGCTCAGAGCTCTCCTCTGAGGAAGCTGCTTACAGGTGAGAAATCCCTGATTAGAAGGGAGGGCTGGGCCAGCAATCAAGTCCACAGTTTCTCCCTCCCAGGCCCTCCTTCGTTCAGTCATGTCATGGGACTCTCAGTGAGGTGGGAGCTCCTGATTCCTGGGGGACCAGCTGGGGTCAGGGGCTGGAAGGCACAGCTGTAGGATTGTCAGGAAGAGCTAAGCAAAGAGAAATGTCTTTGTGTTGGGCTCCGTGACGAAGAGCCAAGAGAAAGCCAAGAATTCAGGGATAATGTAGCAGGAGATGGTGGGAGCTTCAGTCCAGTGATGGGACAAAGAAGTAACTGGAATGAAACGAAACGGAGGAGGTGGAGGAACTGACATTTGTTGAGTACCTCTGGAGTTTATTCATCCGCAATTTCACTGAATCTTTATACTGCCCTGAGGCAGCCATTATTTTTCGCCATTTTGCTTCAGTTGAAGAACTGAGGTTCAGAAAAGTCAAGCAGTTTGTCGAAGGTCACCCAACAGACATGGATGAAACCCTGGTCTGTGTGCAAAGCCCATACCCTTCCACTGAACCAGGGTAACAGAAGGTGGGACCTTCAGGGCAGACAGACCTCACTGAGATCCGAGTTCTGACCCTGTCCTTCCCCAGCAGGGTGACCTTAGGCAAATTCCTTAAGCTGGTAACGCCTTGGGTGCCTTATCTGCAAAATGGGCATATAATAGCACCTATTTTATAGAGTCAAATGAGTTCCTGCGTGAAAATTCATACACTTAAAATGCCACATGTAAAGCACCTAAAAACATTAACTTCATTAATATCACGATTGTGATTATTTTCAGTATCACCTCCGCCATCGCGCTCCTGCTCCAAATCACACTGCTGGGAAAGAATTTATTTCTCTAATAACTGGCAATCTCTGCATAGTATGCTTTCAATTCTCTGTTGACTAAAGCATTTGGTAACCAGAAGATCATGTGTTCCAATCAATCCATGATGTGTTTCCTTTAGAAAAAGGTAGATATAAGAGAAAATAGACAAGTCTTTCAGCCTTCTAGCAAAGTCACGTTTGTAAATTGGGTCCATTTTTACTTTCACAGAAAACCGAGCTGTTATCATCAGACCATCTTCTCACATGATTACTTTTCCCAGAGAGCTTTTCATTTTCCAGGGTGCCTCAAATAAAGCGTGTGTGTGTGTGTGTGTGTGCGTGCGTGTTTGTGTGTGTGTTCCCACCCTATAAATCTGCTTGGCAGAGAGTGTTGATGGTTTCTGTGAAAGGGTCTTTGTATCCCTTTTTGTCTAAGAAGCTTTTTCATTAGAAGCCTGGAAGTCAAGGTAAGTGCCACAGGGATTCGAGGATCTCTTGGTTTTTCTCCGATGTCCAAATTATCTCCTGGAAAAATAAAGTCCTACATTCCCTGCACTCAGTTAATAGAAGTGACAGCTGTGAGAGCTTCAAATCTGGCCTTAATTAATGGACCCTGCACAAATGTGACCAAAGCATATTTGCAGACAAGAGGCTTTAAATAGCGTCACATGTTTGTGAGCACGAGGCCATGCAACGGCAGGAAATATCTGACCATCTTAATGGGATCAGGCTTTTGTGTGCAAACAATGGTGAGCAAACCACAGCCCAGCTGCCAGCCATTAGAATGGAGTTCTCATTTGTGGTGTGTGCAGAGGCTCTTAGATCGCTACTAATCAAAACAGAGGAAAATGAACTATGTCGTGATACAACTGTAATACAACAGAGTGCCCACCTAGGTGTTTGTGCAATGTGCATGGAGTGGTCTTCCCCTGGAACTTGCTGCTACCGTGGCCACAGGGGAGCATTACCTCCTTCAAGAAACTCTGCCCTTCGCCTCTGAGGCTAGTTTCTTTTCCTCTCAGTTCTGACCCATCTTTCCCCAACTTGGTCTTCCCAACCCTTCAGTCTCAGTGACTCAAAGTGACTGGTCAGTCTCCAAGTGACTGTTCTCTGCTCACATTTGCTGTGTGAATTATTCCCCCAAAGAGACTCCTTCTTTCGAATCCTATGGGGATTTAAAAATGTCACTTGTGGGGTGCCTGGGAGGCTCGGTTGGTTAAGCGTCTGACTTCGGCCCAGGTCACGATCTCACGGTTTGTGAGTTCGAGCCCCGCATCGGGCTCTGTGCTGACAGCTCGGAGCCTGGAGCCTTCTTCTGATTCTGTGTCTCCCTCTCTCTCTGCCCTTTGCCTCTTGCATTCTGTCTTTCTCTATCTCAAAAATAAATAAATATTTAAGAATTTGAAAAAAAAATGCCACTTATCCAGTTGTGGCCAAAGTACCAATGTGCCAATGGGTCGCAGTCGTGCTCATACTTATCTAAATACTTATAATGAAGACAGTAAAGACCTGAACATGTGGTCATGACGATCATTGATTCATTTCAGACACTTTCATTTCTAGATACTGATCTAGATGCTGGCGATGCAGACAGAAGAGTCCATGCTCTCAAAGAACTTCTAGAAGCCATCCCCATCCCTGCTGGCTGAGCCGGGTTGGGCAGGCCATGCACTCCACTAGGTGCTTTACTTATGTGATCCCACTTAGTCCCCGGAACAACCGAGCGCTGTGGCTACTATTATTCTTTCATCTGACAGATGACAAAACTGAATTTTGAGTGAGAACGTAATCAGACAACTTTCCCCCCCGCTGGGGAGCTGCTGAGCACAGAGGCAGGACTGAAATCAGGCTTATCTGGTGCTAAGTACCGCATCCTTAAGCATTGTGCTGTGCTGCCTTTCCTCTCTCTTCATTTGCCTCCCAGTCTATGGAGGGAAGTAGACACATAAGTTCACAATTGTTGATCATTATAATCTAGCAGGAAACCGAACTAATAGGAAGACATATATTAAAACTCTATACCAAGGGGCGCCTGGGTGGCTCAGTCGGTTAAGCGTCCGACTTCGGCTCAGGTCATGATCTCACGGTCTGTGGGTTCGAGCCCCGCGTCGGGCTCTGTGCTGACAGCTCAGAGCCTGGAGCCTGTTTCAGATTCTATGTCTCTCTCTTCCTCTGACCCTCCCCTGTTCATGCTCTCTCTCTCTCTGTCTCAAAAATAAATAAATGTTAAAAAAAAATTTATTTTTTAGTTATTATGTTCAAGAAATCAAAATTTGTCCCTTCAAGACAAATACTGTTCTTT
This sequence comes from Acinonyx jubatus, assembly GCF_027475565.1. Taxonomy (NCBI): domain Eukaryota; kingdom Metazoa; phylum Chordata; class Mammalia; order Carnivora; family Felidae; genus Acinonyx; species Acinonyx jubatus. Next base: position 33,494,160 of record NC_069386.1, read on the forward strand.
TTTTTTAATGTTTATTTATTTTGAGAGAGAGAGAGAGAATGAGAGAGGGAGAGGAGACCAGGGGAGGGGCAGAGAGAGAGAGGGAGGAGAGAGAATCCCAAGCAGGCTCCACACTGTCAGCACAGAGCCCAACGCAGGGCTGGAACTCACGAACCGTGAGATCATGACCTGAGCCGAAATCAAGAGTCGCATGCTTAACTGACTGAGCCACCCAGGCACCCCAAGAGAAATACTGGTCTTGATTTCAAGTCACCATGTTTCTCCAGCCACACCTGTCTTCACCCTCAGGGGGAATCATTCTCACAGGTGGGGCTTGTCATTTGTGCACCTGCCTCAGAACACGAACCTCAAGAGTCCAACTTTTGGGGCAATGCAGCAAAATATTCCTGGAAGTCTTTTCCTGATGAGAGTCCACACACACCCAGGGGTTCCAAAGAGTTTGAGTTTGAAGAAGTTTGTCTTTTAGTTGCTTTTCTTCCTTAAGTCCTCTTTCCTTTCCTGTCTTATCTTGACCCCCAAAGAAAAGAGCAAGCTGTCAGGTAACTGCCAAACCGGGGAGATGTGGCGTGAAATGTCTGTTGCAGTAACGGGGAGACCTGGTGCAGCATGAGGCTTGGACAAGAGCTGAAAGAACCCAGGTTTCAATTCCCTCCCACTCGTGAACCAGCTTTTGTTATCGGCCTCTGTGCCCACAGGAGAGAATTTCACATGTAAGCTGTTTGTATAGTCTTCTTATTAATACAAATAAACAAGACCCTACATGAGATGCAAAAAAGAAATTAATCAGGACCAGGCAATGTTTCCAAATCACTTACAGTACTTGCTGGGAAAACAAAACTTTATATTTAAAACATAACAGGAAAAAAATGTGCAACACTTCAGGCCAAGATATATAAACTGTGGACAGGGGAGTTCATTCAACTAATACTTAGAGTGACTTGAAAACACGCAGACATTTAAAACACAAGCAAGGGAAGTCAGTCAACACTCTCTGGTCGTGGGAACCAAAACTAACAATTCCGAAACACTGGGAAACCACAGGGTGGCCAAAGAAGCAGGTTCTGGCCATATGGCTTTTGGAACTCACCCCGTTGGTGGCAAAGAACCCCTGGAAATTTTAATCAGGAGTCACATGAGCCTCGTGACTCCTGAGAGAGGTTAGCTGGGTGGCAGAGGAAGGTAGACCCGCCAGAAGGAGTGCCCAGAGGCACACGACTCAGGCCATACCAACAGAGATGGACTGGAGGGGGGCATATTTCCAAACGATATTTCCAAGGACTAGGTAACAGGACTTCTTGACCCACTAGATTTGGGGGCCACAGAATAAATAATGACAGCAGCTAATATTTAGTGAGCCCTGCATTCAATGCTTTTCATGGATTATTTCAATCTAATTCTTCTGCCAGCTCTATGAGAGAGGCATGATTATTACCCCCATTTTACAGATGGGAAAACTGAGGCCAAGGGTGGTCAAACAGGGTATTTCTCTAAGGTCTCTCAACTAGTAAGACACGGGGTCAAGAATCGAATATGACTCTTAGTCGCTCCTAAAGCTCATGCCTTTTTAAAAAAATTTATTTACTTAAATTCAAGTCAGGTAACATATAGGATAGTATTGGTTTCAGGAGTAGAACCCAGTGATTCATCACTTACATATAACACCCAGTGCTCATCACAAGTGCCCTCCTTAATGTCCATCATCCATTTAGCCTGTCCTTCCTCCAGCAACCCTCAGTTTGTTCTCTGTATTTAAGAGTCTCTTCTGGTTTGCCTCCCTCTCTGTTTTCATTTAAAAAAAAAAAAAGTTCACGTCTTTAATCTCCCTGCTGTACTAGAAGTCAGAATGCAAAATGACTGGAGACTTTCTAGCTTGGGATGTTAGGCAGGATGATAGCATCCTGAACTGAAGCCTATGCTAAAAGTCTGACATTAAAGCAGCCCATTGCTTTTCTTACCCCTTTAGCACAGGATTCCTGTACCACAGGGGAAAGCAGAGGGACATTACAAGACCCGTAAGCCAACGCTGCTGAAGCTATTGCCCGACCTTTGGTGGACTAGAGCCAAGTGGCCAAGAAGGACTGACTTGTCCGCCCCAGGGCTGCTTCTCCTCCTGGCCTCTCTTTCCCTCTTCCCATAGGCCTCAAAGTCTCAGCCTACTTTTCCTTTGTAAAATCTCCAGGACCCCTTCTATCCTTTATGATCCCTCCTCTCTCAGCCGGCTGTGGGGCCTTACCGGCTGCGCCAGCCCTCCCCAGCACGTCTAAAGGCTCCAGCAGCCACTAAGGAAGACACAAGCCATCTCAGACTCAGGCTGGTTGTTTGTCCGTTCTTGGCCTTTTCTGCCTGACTCCCCCGTTAATGACATCAATGAGATTGAGATGTCCCAGGGCCACAGTGCCTTTCACCCCTTCGATGGAGGTCATGAAACAGTCCCTCCTTACAAAGCTCCCTCTCTCTTAACCCTGGGTGTATTTTAGAGTCACTTGGGGGGCCTTTAGAAGCTACCGATTCCTGTCCTTATCCTCAAGACTCTCTGACTGGCTTGGTCTGGCCCAGGCTTGGCCATTGCAACTTGTTGAACACCTCGCAGGGCTGATAACGCTCTCCCGTGGGGACATTTGGAAACGTGTGGAGACATTTTTGATTGTAACTGGTGGAGGCAGGGGGAGAGTACTATTGACATCTGGCATGTGGAGGCCGGGGAGGCCGCCAAACGTCCTACATTGCACAGGAGAGCCCCCCCCCCCGCCAAAATTATTGGTCCAAAATGCGAACAGTGCCACTGTTGAGAAACCCCGTTCTACCAGAACTGGTGACACACACTAGCACATTCAAACGCCCTCGCGCCTCGGAGGGGATCCCCAGGGCCGCGGGAGGCCCCGTTTGGAAGGTCTCATTCTTTGTGAGGCTCCTTCTTTCCTGGACAGCTTGGCTGTTATTACTGGTCTGGAAACGCTACAGGAAAGGGGGGGTTGGTGTTTTTTTTTTTTTAATTTTTAAATTTTTAAATTTTTTGCCATCTCCTTATGGACTCTATGCCTGAAAGGTGGGAAGAAACCTTACTCCGTCCTCAGGGGAGGGAACCACGCTTTGTGTTTCTACTGCACAGAGTCATGCTAGAGTGCTCACACCTCTTTAATTCTGTGAGGAAAGTTCTCAAGGAAAGCATGACAAGAAACAAGAACCCTGAAATTGGGGGTAAAACATAAACAAATGTTTTGGCTGATGTTCTGCACATTTTTTAATCACAAAGTGTGTTTTCAGAGTGTACTGGGCCTTGCCTAGAATGGCTCTAATTAAAGATCAAAGGCTGTGCCGTGACAGCCAGAGCGGAACGCCGTGCCAATTCTGCACCCCTGCTCCTCCCTGGAAATATCCATGTGCCTCAGAAGCGCTTGTCTGAAGGGCCAGTTCGGCGAGCAGTGAGTAAAGGGTTTTGTTTTGTTTTGTTTTGTTTTGTTTTGTCTGTTTGTTCTCTTTTTTTGGGGGGGGGGGGTGCGGGACTTTAAAATGTGGTCAGACAGCAACACGTTTTTCAGAAAAGTAAGAAAGTGACTGAGAGCCAGAGCACAAAGACCTAAGTTGGGTGCTTGGAAGGTGTTCCCGCTTTTATCGAGAGATTCCAACGTAAAGCAGCAGGAGGGGAGCTGCCCAGGGGAGATGGCGGCCCCTCACGGGGCACACAGGGGAGCATGACCGTGTCGGCTTGGGGGCGCCAAGGCGCCACGAAGGGTCCCAGAGCCCAGCCGTCACCTGTCACGCAGGCAGGGCAACTCAAGGAAGCAGGCTCCTGGGAACTGACAATGGACCCGACGTACCCCGAGTGAGGGAAGTGCACATGAAGAACCCTCTAGCAGCTGCAGACAGGATGTATTTGCTTGGGGCCCCGGAGAGGTAAACAAACAAAGAGAAGCTTACAGAGAGGCTGACACCCCAGTCTCGGTGTGGAACGTGAGGTGGGGCGGGGGCTGGATGAGGAAAAGGCAAGCCCAAGGAAGAATGTCACGAAGGAATGACTGGGAGGTGCTGAGAATCTTCTTACGTATCAAATCATCTAGAGCTGAGCTTCTCAAACTGCTGTCACAAAGAAAGACAAAAAGGAGGTACAACCACACAGGTGACAAGAGCTAAGAAGGAATGAAAACCCGGACAAGCGGTGAGAGTACTTGGGGAGGCCGCTTTAGCTTGGCTAGTCAGGGGGGGTGATGTCTGAGTGTGGCCTACAAGACAGGAGTCATCTCTGGGAGGACAACGGAAGGGGCTCAGAGGCCGAGGGACAGCTGGGGAAGGCCCTCAGCGTCCCTCGGTCTCTCCGTCTGGAGGCAAGATCAACGCACTTCCTTCAACAGGGCTCGATATGACATGGTTCAGGTCTCCTCCCCTGTCTGGCTGCTGCCCCCTGGATGTGGCCCAGTTTGTCACCGTTCCCGCTGGGATAGGTCCCAGAGATCTGAAGCCAGTCATCCAGCTGTGGGCTGACCAGGCAGAGAGAGCTGGTTCAGGACACGTCTATTCATGCAGACAGAGCCTCCATTAGTTTTCTGGCATTTCTACTACATTGTTTATTCATAGTGAGCCAACCTGGTGACAGATTGGACATAGCGGCTGACAGAGTGAGAAAAGTCAGGGTATTTCAAGGGTTTGGGCCAGGAAAACTGTGAGGTAGACACGTAACCAAACCCCATGATAACTGTTTTGGTTTGGGCTCACTCCACTGGGTTATAAAAGTGCCTTGTTTATCTTTGCATTTTAAGCGCCTCACTGTGAGCGCTCAATAAATATTAGTTGAACGATGGGATGACCGACCCTATTTCTGTCACTGCAGGCCCTGTAGGTAGACATGCACTGACACCAGGGAACATCTCCCTCTTTCTTTTGCTCTTTGTACCTGGGAAATAGAGTCGTCAAATCCACGTGTCATCCGACTCCTGAACAACTTTATCAAGATCATCTATACCCGCAATACTCAGTGCCTCCTATAGACCAGCAGCATCAGCATTACCCGGTTCTGCTTGTTACATGCAGAACCTCACGCCCCACATGAGACCCTCTGAAACAGAATGTGCATTTTGACAAGCTTTCCAGGAGACTCCTGTCTGCGCACCCAAAATGGGAGCAGCCCTGGTCTCTGTCCAAATGGGCTCAGCCTTGGTGGACCTTGGTTCAAATCCCGGTTCTATTCCTTAGGTGCTGGGCAACTTCAAGCAAACTATTTAATTCTTTCGATCCCTGGTGTCTTCATATTTAGTATGGGGATAAGTACTGCGCGGGTTGTTAGGAAGCATGAAGGAGGCTGTGGGTATAAAACTATCCAGTGCAGAATCTGGAATATGGAAGAGTCCAGGGAATGTTCCACATGTGACCCTTTCTAAAACGCCTCTTTGAGTGCACAGGCTGCTAGCAACCCTCGCTTGAATTTCAACTTCATTTTCAAAATTGAATTCCTGCCTTGCCCCAGGAGATGCTCTGCTTGAAACCTCCACACAAACTTTTCCAGCAATGGAGGACTCACAGCACAACTGGAAACATCTCTCCTTACTCTCAACTCAAATCCGTTTCCCCTTACCTTCTGGTACCACATAGTACACTGGAAACAGTCTATTACCTGGCCCACTCCATGGGGATTCTTCAAATATCAGAGGACATTTGTCATGCCCCTGACCATCCTTTCCTGCCCAGCTCCAACAGACGGTACTCCCATGAGATTTCTGGACCCTCACAACCCCTTGCCAAGCTCCTCTGAAGGCCAGGTTCTGGCTATTTGATATACACATGTCCTACAAGCTACTATTTCTTAGCTAGTGAAGGGTTTACATGCAAACTCAGACTCTCCCTGAGAGTCTTAGCTGGTCCTCTGCTGCCTGAGGCCCAAGTCAATGATCCAGAAAAGGTCAACGCCAGGAGGAAAGACTATCAGCCCCAGTCACAGATAAAGATGTCAGAGAGTTCTCAGTCTGCACAAACCCACATGGGCTAAGTATTTTGCCTCTTGAGGCCCCCTTCTTAGGACAAGTAGGACACACTGGTCAGAGGAAGGGCATTTAAGTCCCCTTTACACTGACAGTGTATTCTAATAGTCCTGTGGCTCTTTGTTCTTGTATAAGCTCTTGGGGCACAATTCCTCCTCCTGTAACACCCAGGTGGACACCTTCCTTTTCTCCCATGAGCACCTAAATAAAATGGGTCCCAAGACCAACACACAAGAAGCAAGACTTATCTAGACCAATGGCCACTAACTAAACTGATACAGTAATCAAGGAATCTCCCTCTGCGCCCCACCCCCAGCCACCGCCCCGCCCCAAAGCACTAGGCCTAGATGATTTTATGGGTGAATTCTACCAAATGTTCAAGGAACAGGTAATTTCCACTTTATAAGTCATTCCTGAGTATAGAAAAAGAATGAAAGCTTCCCATTTCATTTGATGACCTTAGTACATCCTTGATTCCAAAGCTGGATAAGAACAATGAAAGAAGAGAAAATAATAAGCCTATGTTCCCTACTTTAATATGCACAATCTTGAATAAAATACCAGCTAATGGAATCCAGTAGTGAATTAAAATGGTAATAATTGTAATCAGATGATTTTATCCCAGAATGTAAGGATGACACAAAATTTGGTAAATCTATCAATGTATTTATTCCATCATTGGCACTAAAGAAAAAAAATCATACAGGCACTTCAAAAGATGTAATTTATTTTATTTATTAAGTTTATTTATTTATCTTGAGAGAGAGACAGAATCCCAAGTAGACTCTGCATGATGTGGGGCTCAATCTTATGAACTATGAGGGCATGACCTTAGCTGAGACCAAGAGTTGGATGCTTAATTGACTGAGCCCCTCAAAAGTGCAATTTAAATAAAGCATTTGTGAAAATCCAATCCGTATTTAAGATCAAACATTTCTAGAAAAACGTAGAAAGGTGCTTCCTGAACCTGGAAATGGTAATCTACCAAATCTTCCCAGAGAAAATATCACTCTCAAAAGAGAAAATCGAGACATTCTCTTTAGGGTCTGGGAGAAGACAAAGATGCCGACAATTATCGCTTCTCTTCAATAAGATATGGGGGTCCTGGCCACTGCAATAACCCACAGAAAAGAAGTAAGAAATATAAGGATTGGAAAAGATGTGACAAGACTGCCATTGTTTGCAAATGATGTTTATCTACTATCCGAGGCCCTGTGCCTCTTTCTACCTTAGTGCTCTATCTTGTGTCAGTTTCCAGCCCCTTTGGCTGTGAGCTCCCTTCCTGTTTCTGCCCTGCTAACGTTTGCACACTACTTGGAATATAGTAACTGCTCAGTTAAGGCCGTTACATGAATGAATAAGATCCCTCCCTGCTTGTGTGCTCCCATTTATTTGCTATCCATCAAGGTAAACACAAGGATCATCTTCATTTAAGGGTAATGGGTAAGGTAATGAATGTAAATGAGAGGAAGTTACAGAAGATCTACGAATCTTCATGGTTTTTCATAACACCTATCCAGGTCTTTAGTTCCTAATTCTGTGACCTTTTATCCTTGTCTTTTATTTGATTGCAGAGTTTTCAAACGACTGTTTACCTTCTTTCTTATTTCCAGATGATAGTCCTCAGTTCCTCTAAGATCTTTCTTTCTGAGATTTAGCCTATTGAAGAGCCCCAGCACACCCAACAGGTGGTCTCATCCCCAAAGACTCCCATAGAATATACTGACTTATCAAAGGTCTCCACTGGCACACTATAAAGGGTTCTCCAACTCTGGTGAATCTCCTGGGCTGTTAAAAAATAAGTACGCCTGGATCCCACTCCAGCCACCAGGAATCAGATTCTTTAGGGAGGTGAAGTCCATGTATGCATGTATTTTGTGTGCATGTATCTAATACTTATCAAGATCAGCAGCGGTATAATGGAGTGTTTCCTAGGTGACTCTAGCACATGGTATTGTCCACACACCTCCTCTCTGCAGGCAAGCCTGGTGAGGTCCTTCTGATGGACTTGAAGGATGACTTCATGACACTGTAGGAGTTGGATTCCTGGCCAACGTTGACGATGCCCTTTCCTTAGTTTGAAGCAAGAAATCCAGACTAGACTTCTTTTATGAACAAGGCATCATAAAAAAGAGGGCAGGTGTGAAAGCAATATTGGATTTACACATTAACACCAAATGGGTCCAAAACACAGTGTTTCAATTAAAACACACATGCACCAAATGCCTCCCATATTGATAATTTTCAGCTAGAACTAAGGCCACATCACTCCATGGCAAAGAAATGTACTGACAGATTTATTGGGTGTCTCCTTTCCACCAAAAAGTACTTTAAAAGGGAGTATTCCCTAAAAATGTGACTTAAGGTGTTTACATACTGAAGGGCAGATAATTAAAAATATATAATATGTTCTTATGTTTTGTTGTAGTGGCTGCTGTGGTATATTGTCCAGATTCCCTTCAGGGCTGAGGCGGGGGACTCACAGCTGGGTCCCTACCCAAGACCTGTCATCCGTAGAAGGAAGTTGCTTTGTTCAAAGGTGATCCTCCCTTCCAGGGGTAGCCAGCATCTACTGACTGCTTGATGAAGAAGTATAGAGGCCTGGCCCCCTTGCCTTATCGGGACAATCTGAAGGGTCAGTCTAGCTCTAGAAACCCCTATAAGATCAGTTGAAGCCTCTGTTCTATCTGCCCATTCCTGCATCCCTCACCTCTGGTAGATGTTGTTCCCAAGTACTCTCTCCAGTAAGCCTCCTGCACCCAAATCCCAAAGCCGATTTCCTGGGGACCCAACCTATGATGTCTCTCTGATTCATGTTGTAGGATTCTCTGGTTGGATTTTAAACTCTTAAAATGCTGGGTCTTAACTACTTAAGATGTTGTAATAGCAAGACCAATGCAAAATAAATATTGGCTAGTCCTCATTTCTACCCTCCAAATGGTTCTAATGTCCTTCTCTTATAGCATGGGTTCAGGTATCAGGAAATTCAGGTCGAGATTCTCACTCTACCAACTACTTAGGGGAAATCATTTAATTTTTCTAAGTCTCAGTTCCTTCATCTGCAAAATGGGATCAATGATAGTTCTCATCTCGTAAGGTGGTTGTGACGCTTAAATGAAGTAATCTTTGTAAATCACCTAGCAACAATGCCTGGTACAAAATAAGCCTTCAATGAATGGTAGCTGTAGTTATTAATGGCACAACACTAGTGTTATGTCTGGTTATGTCCGATGACCTTCACTGTTACATTGTTCAACCACCACCTTGCTTTTTGCTATTATAATAGAAACTGGTTTTCCTGCACCTCAGTTTTCCTTATCCTTCCTTCTTCCTTCCACTTCTATCCAACGCTACTGAATTATTTCCTTCATTATTTGCTTTCATTATACCAATTCTCCATTTGAAATTCTTCAGGGGCTCCTGATTACCACGACCTTCATCAACTGGCACTGCTATGGTCATCCAACCATCATTCCAATTCCTCTCATGTATGATTTTTTAATCAAGCCAAACCCTGTGTAGTTCAGAGTGGACCCCCTCAATCGAACTGCCTTTCAATTTAAGTCCCTAGCTACTCCTGTCCTGAGCCGTCATGTACCCTAACATTCTTCCACACTTCCAATACTGAGTAGTTAAAGACATCCTTAAAGTTCGGGGTTTTCCTCTGGTTTCATAATTGGGTCAAAAACTGTCTTGATAAACTCTTTATCAGGAACTCCTACAAAGGCTGCTATTCTGAGGGTCTCCGCTGGTCCTTAGGTACATTTCACATCATTAAAATTTACAAAAGGATGACAGTAAAAAATAGAGTGGACATCTCAACAAAACAAAACAAAACAAGATTTAGAAAAGACTCCCACCTATAAAGAATACACAAGACCAAATGCTGAGCTGCGATGAGGTAATAAGACATATGGAATTTGTCTACAAGGAGTCGACTGGCTTCCAGATTTGGAAGTTTGATGCCTCTGAGTTATTTTTACTGGTAGAGATTCCATTTTATGAGTAATATCTGGAACACGGTATCAACAGTCAACAGTTCACAAACTCTTTAAAAAGTCTCCCAGCAGAGAAGGTTTAATTAAGCTTGACAGAAACTATCTAGCAGCTTTTGTAAGTAATTGCTATGACCCAAAATAGGACCAACTCATAAACTGCATGATTTCAGAAATGATGAATCAATAAAAATGTTTATAGAAACAGCATTTTGATTAATTCCTTCAGACTAACAAATTCGTGGCACATGCGATAAACTGAGACTTCTACTGTCAATTAGGGAAACCCAGAAATCAAACCCAGCCCTCAAATACCTCCTTTTGGATAAATGATCCCAGATTCTGGCATTGGGAGTCACTTTTTAAGCAGCTCCTCCAAGATCGGCTGCACCACACCCCTGGGCCACATTCTTGGGACAGTCGAGTTCAAAATCGCTTCAGTTCTCAGCCACGCTGAGTCACAGTGAGAGACTGACTACAGACAACACGTGTTGTGATCATTATGAAGGCTTGGGAAATGAAGCAACAAGTCTTCCATAAGTAACTAATGGGGTTTCTTTTTATGCAGACAAACTCAACAGCAACCAAAAATCACTAGCAGTTATAATCAAGTAAGATCTCCTCTATTACTAGGGTAACAATTAACATGGAAGTTCCAGTTATCTAGAGTAGAAAGAATAAATATCTTTTGTTATATGACGCGATGCTCATAGCAAATGACCTTTGAGTTTCTGTAAGAATGTAAAAATGTTTTTAAGCCATCAACAAATACAGAATTATTTTCACTCTCATTTTGGTGTCCAAACGTATTTGAAAATAATCAATATGTGATGATTATAACACTCAGCTGATCAGAATACCAGGAACTTAAACATCACCATGGAAATTTACATGTAATTACTTAATAGGTATTTTATATCTAATATGTTCTACAGTTACGTAACAAGTGCTCAAAATAACCAACCAAACAACTGAAATAAAGTTAGTGAACCAGAGAATCTCAGGGCTGAAAGGGACCTTCAGGGACACCCAAACAAATCCCTCCTGTGGGACAGCTGTCCTAGCAGCTCCTGGGTTGTTTTCTGTTGACAATCTCTACTGAAGTTACACGGGTTGTACACTCTCATTTTCAGTCAATATTTTGACAACAATTTTCAGTTTTTCCTGTGGAAACTCTTGACAAAATAGCACTTATTATGAGTACTTCTCCCACATTCAGTACCGTATTTCACAGCAATCTAAACTGCCATCAGTTGAATACTCTGGTTTCTCTTCAGACCACATAAATCTTTCACCTTCTAAATTACCATCAATTTTAAATTACATATCCTGACATCCTAGATGTTAAAATATGAAAAAAATGTGCATTTTAGAATATAACACATGGTCGTTTTAGTGTTTAATCATACTTGGAAAGAACAAGAAATCACAAACATGCAGGACACTGCAGGAAAAGTGTTCCAGAAATCATCTAGTCTAACATCCTGCATTCTCTATCCTTAAAGACCAAGAGATTTAGAGCCAGGAGGTTATTTGCCCAAGCTGACACCACGGTGGGTAGCTGATAGGGAGACTGGAAGCAAGCTGGACTTCCAGACTATGGACCTCACTGCTTGTTAACCTTTTCTTTTTTTTTCTTTTAATGTTTATTTATTTGTGAGAGAGAGACAGAGTGTGAGTGGGGGAGGGGCAGAGAGAGAGGGAGACACAGAATCTGAAGCAGGCTCCAGCCTCTGAGCTGTCAGTACAGAGCCCAACGCGGGGCTCGAACTCACAAGCCGCAAGATCATGACCTGAGCCGAAGTCAGACGCTTACCGACTGAGCCACCTAGGGACCCTGCTTGTTAACCTTCTCAACCCTCATTTCACCTGAGGGCTACCATGTGCCCCCACCAGTAACGGGGTCACTCGGGCACAGAGTCCCAGCTGGAGGGATGGCATGACACATACAAATGTCTGAATTTGTCCATCCAAAGTTTCACTTCTCAAGCCTTCAACAAGGTTACACGCAGAATCCATAGATCTGTGTTCGTTTGATACCACAATCATCGCTAGGATTGCTTTCGCGGAGTTATTTGGCTAGAACACTGAGCTAATCCTGGTGTCCTCCTGATGACAAATCATTATGCAAGAAGATGACCTTTGTTTCGTAAAAGGCACAGGGATAGTTACAGCCCCCAGGTAAAACCTGATATGCCAATCTGACCAAAGCTGGACCACCATGCTTGTTATATTAAAGCATTGTATGCAAATCACGTGTCTTTACAGGTAAGTGTGGCATTCACATAGCTCTACCTGCGTCTTGTGTCAGGGACAAGGAAGGGGAGGCTGCAATTACTGTTTCAAACACTAACAGTATGTCAGGCACCGCAGTGAGCAATTTACATTACTGATGTCCTTAACAACTCCATAAGGTAGGAATTGCTAACCTCACTTTCTGGATGAGGAAACAGAAGATCAGAGATGTTAGGCCACTTTGCCAAGGCCTGACAGGTGGTAAAGTGGCAGAGCTGGGATCTCAAGCCCCACTTGTCCAACCCCAAACACTGGTTTGTTTCCTCAGTGCCTCCCTCTCAGGACTCTCAAAGGTCCTGAACCTCAGCACCAATACAACGTGCAGTGCATCCAATGTTCTTCTTCAAGGTGACTCCGGGGAATTGCACATGAATTTCTCGAGAGCTCTGTGTAGTTCTAGTCTTATAGGCTGGTCACTCTTGATAGAGAAGATGCTGAATAGATACTAGCTAAACAGAAGTAATATTAAGTAACATTTAGAGAACCTCATCCCTTGGTCAGGATTTCCAATCTGAATTTGGAAAAACGAGCTGGAATTTCCAACTGAGTTGGGAAAATGAACTGTTAGGGTCAGACGGACCTCCTTCCATATGTCGATATCTTTTTCCACTTAGTAAATTTCTATGTGATATAGACAGCCGGTTGTGCCATTCACTTATATGTCCTGTTTGGTTCTATACATTTGAAAATAATGTACAGACAGAAGAGGTAACTTGAGCCCCAGAGTAACAGAATAAATAGGAGCAATGGAAATTTCGACTTATATTATCACCAAGTAGGAATAAAACATCTGTGCCAGGTGAGTGGAACGTGACCAGGAAGTGAAGTCATTAAACAAGAAGCATTTATGGAGTCCTGGGAGCAGGCTGCTGAAACAGATAAGAATAAATTGGTTTGAGCATAACTCTCCTCCTACCTCTGTCCTCTCCAAAGACTGGGGTCTCAGCTTATTTTCCCAGACGCCAACTATCCCTGCTCTGCTGGGTTTGGAGAGAGACCCTCTTGAGTGCTTGATAGCACGTGTCCATCCTTCTTGTTTAAATCCTAGTTTGGGCTTTATTTTTAATTTGTAGAACATGTAAAGCTGTAGAAAAGTATAGAAAATAATATCCAAGCACTCACTAAATTTTTTAAAAATTTGATATATATACATATATATAAATTCAATTTGCTATGTAATTATATATATTACATATTATACATATATGTATATATACATATATATCTAATATATGCATATATATACACGTATATATATATACATGCATATATATACACGTATATATATACATATATATACACACATATATATATACACACGTATATATATACGTATATACATATACGTATGTATATATGTATATACGTGTATATATATATTTAGGGAAGCACAACATTATCGATAATATTGAAGAGGCTTTGATATCCCTCCCTACCCCCATCTCCTCTCCTCTCCCACCTCCTACCTCTCTGAAGTTGAGGGGTATCCCTGCTCATACACTGTATGTTTTGTGTTCTATTTAAAAATCTGCATGGTGGTGACAGTGTCTTTAGCAGCTTGTTTTCTTCATTCCGTGTTCTCGAGATCTATCCGTGTGGACACATATGCATCTAGTTTACTCATTTTAACTGTTGTTAAGTGTGCACATGTGGGAGAATTGCCCTAAAGTATATACCTAGAAGTAGAATTGCTTGCTTTTATGGTGTGTGCATTTTCAGTTTTACTAGAATGCGCCTCTGTCTTTAAATTGCGCTTATCAATACACGCTGTTTCTACATTTAAATAAAACTGCCTCCGACAGCACTAGGCTAAGAGAGAAGTTCCATGAAAATTTAAGTGGGGTTAAACGAGCATCATAATTTTCTTCAAAAGACCACTTTCGGTACTTCTTGGTTTTAGATCTTTCCATGACTGAATGTGTTTCCAAGCTTTGGGCTAGGACCAGAGATGGAAAATAAGGACCCTTGTTGTTCAGAGCTGTGTGCTGATTGTTTGGGGTCTGTGGACATCGGCTCATGCCAGCCGGGTAGGAACTGGTAAATGGCTCCTTTGAGGAAAAAGATAAACAGAAATAAATGTCAGAGCTAACTGGAAAATTGTTCTCATAATTCAGTGTTGTTTTACATAACCTTGCTCCCTAAATGTTAGCAATTTAGCTGAAAGAGCTATCGGTATTATTAAGTAGTCACTAAGTGTGGTGAAGAGACAGCTCAGCAAAACTCGTGGATGGAGAAACCGTTTTATGACCATTGTTTCACCTCTGGGGGTGGCTCGCCGCATTTTGTTCCAGGTCCCTAGGGCCCAGAGGTAATAACATCTGTATTTTTAAGACCCGCTTTGCGCCACACCTGCATATCAATTCCCCTTTTCGACTGCTGCCTCTAAACCAGGACCAAATGTTTGGCTACAGATTTGGTTTCCAGGGTTCGGCTGAGTATTAAATGCAGCAGCTCCGAAACTTCTCTGGTCCCACAAAAGTGTTTTTAAGTGATGTTAATTGAGTCCTGGGAAAGTTTAAAAAATTTAAATTCTTAGAGGAAAAGGAGATGAAAGGAAACAAAGGACAGGGAGAAGAAGAAAAGGGGCTGGAACGAGAAATTACTGACAGAAATAGAAATTAAGTCTAAATGATGGTGGAGAAATTTTAAACGAAAATAATTTAAGAAAAATTATTATAGTCTAATTTTATTATAGTCTAATTTCATGTACTGCCACTGATTTATTTCTGGCTGGTATCTGATTTTATTTTACAAAGTAGAAGAAGTCAATGTTCTAAAAAACAACCGGAGGAGAGGAATACGAAATAAGGAATTTGAGGAATTCAGGACATCTCAGACTGGAGTTTATAGTTAGCTGCTTTATTGCGATAAACTTCTGCTGACATTTGCCATGATATCATACGATGCAATGTAAATCAATTCTCTGACTTACAAATTATCTTCTAATAATTAGAAGTAATTAGAGATTGGTCACCCCCTGGTGACAGGTAGTACGTTACTTAGTTAACGGCTAACCTCTTTGGAATCCCTATGATAGGCATGGGTTACTCAGCGGTTGACCTGGAAAACAATGAATGGAGCCTCCAAGGGGCTTTGCTGCGTAGTGGCCCTCGTTTGGCAAGGTTTCTTGAAGAGAGTCAATCCTATTCATGATGAATGAAGTGGGACCGTCACGGGTCCTTGGAGTTGAAGACCACCCAGTTCAAATCTCTTGCCCAATGCAGAATTCATTGGCAGCAGCTTCCCTGAACAGGTCAGCCGGCCACTGCTGTGGAACATTTGCAGGGAAGGGAGCTCTCTGTAGCTGGAGGCAGCAAAATTCTGGTGTTTGAAGTTGGGCTCTGTATGACTTTCACCCATTGTGCCGTTGTGAGGAGCAGAGGAGAGATCTACATCCATTTTCCAGAACTTTGAAGGTGGTGTTGTTGCTTCCTCCTACCTCCGCTGATGATTCCCCAGGTGAAACCATTCCAGCTCTCTCAACTGCTCTTTGGACAGGGACAGTCATGACTGGTCCTGAGTCCTTAGGACCTTATCAGGGCCTTATGACCCAGAAAAGGGCCTTATCAGAGCCCTTCTTAAAATGAACTGCTCAGAACAGAACATACTGTGGTCTGGCCAGCAAAACACAAAAGGACCATGATTGCTCATGCTGTATTTCTATTAATGCAATATACAATTAGGGTCATTTTTAAAATCTTTTCATTGCACTAGCGGTTTTTAATGAAGGTCCATTCAAATTCATTTCTAGATGAACTGCAGATTTTTTTCAAATCAGCCATTTAAGTCTGTTCCAGATTTTTATTTATTTATTTACATATTTATTTATTATTATTTTTTTGGTAACTACTGTCAAGGTCATATGTTTGTAGTTTCCAAATTGTACCCTTCTTCATTCTGAAAATGTAGACATTGGTCTGTCTCTAATCTTGGCACATTCAATAGGCACATTTGTATTGTGTGTCTATTCTGAGCCAGGTGCTGTGCCCAGAGCTGGGAATGGCAGTGAACGAGACATAGTCTTTACCCCTCAGGAAACTTTATGCAGTATAATGAGTCCTCTGAGTGAATAGAAGGTTCCAGCAGCCCAGGAACAAGTTGCTAAGGGAATACATGGTCATCCACACTGAAGGGGCATCTCTCCCTCCCTTCCATTTTAAAAGGAGGAAGAACTAATCCCTGAATTTCCTAGTCTCCAGTTACTGTTCTCTTCAAACATATATTTTCCTTCTCCACTCAAAATCCCATCTCTTTTAGGAAACTTTCACAATGCTCTAAGCAGCACCGACCTCTCTCCCTCCTTTCTATACTTGAAGTACGTCTTCCAACTAAGCATTTCTGGATGTAATTAAATATTTTCAGAAACCGTTATTTAAACATTTCAGATTTATGACTCTTCTTTCCAGTGAGATGATGCTTTGTGAAGTCAGAACCAAATCTTACTCTGCTCTTCTTCTAAAAAACCCAGTACAAGGAGGAGCCGGGAAGTGAGTTAACCTCTGTTCTAGGCTTACAAAATCTTTAACAGACGTGACCACTCACCACAAGATGGCTACCAGAATTGTAGGTAAAATGAAGGCTCTGATAAAACATGTATGTATTTTAGATGATAAAGCATACTGTAGGGGAGGAAAGCTTTTCCCTTCTTCCATTCTAGGCTCTTTGGCCGATCTAATAATGAAATCGATATAAGGCAGATTAATAGGAGGAAAGCAAATTTAATTTCGTATGTATAGGAGCTCATAAGACTATAAGACTGTAAGTCTCATAAGTCTGTAAGACTCAAATAGGTGCCAACGCAGGCACCTATTATACCTTTACTTTTTAGACAAAGAAGCAATAAGTTTATAAAGAATTGACAAGACAGGGAAGTCTGGGCTTGGAGTAGTAAATTAGGGGAGAAGTAACAAGATTTGTTTATACAGCCTTCTAGGTCCTTAATTCTCTATCTCTGGTGATAAGGATGTCTCTCCTTCTCCTGGTGCAGGGAGGGAACCATCCACATGGGAGATTTATTTCCTGCTTTCAGGGGGTCATGGAGGTCAGAGTGTCCTTCTTGTGTTGGCTCTTTCTTAAGTACCTTTAATTCAAAATCATCAATATGCCAAAGTGGCATATTCTGGGGAAGTCTGGCCTGAACTGCACTGATACGTATCAGGAAATCCAGGAAGCATCTTGAAGCAATGTATGAGAATATCAGAGAGCAAGGCAGCTTCACAGCATAAAACCAAAATGAGTTAAATGAATTCCATTTATTTGAGCAAAATACAAAAGAAATAAATGATCTTTTACAGATCTGCCCTCGTGCTTCCTAATTTATGACACAGTCACAAATGTCACAGGAGGTCAGGGAGACAGGGAAGTCAAAGCTAATCCTGATGTTTTAGGTTCCATTGTCTTGGGAAATCTACGATTCCATTTAGAGAAACAGCAACATTGGAGGAAGCAACAGGCTCAGTTTACTTGTTTGTTTATCCCCTGCAGCATTCCCAAAGGACCGGAGGTGGCATCACAACCAGCAGGTAGCTGGAATACATGAGATAAATGAATGGGAACATTCCATGTGGAAGATGGAGACTGGACGGGCTGACTTGAGGACAATGTGCGAGGACCTGGAGAACTCAGCGTCCTGTAAGTCAGGAGAATAAAATTCTCAAGAACTCTCCAAGGAGGTGGGAAAAAAAACCTGTGAGAATGGCAATCAGATACGAATCTCAGGCAGTTACCAGTGTCCTCAAGAGTAAGGGTGGCTGGTCCCAGCCTGGGATGGGTAAGAGAATGAAGTAAATGGTGGCAAAGAAATGCCAAGAGATGGATAGAGCTCTTCCCAAGCACTTTTGGGAAGAAGTGCTTTATCTGGAGCAGAGAGAGAAAAATATCTAGCCAAAGCAGAGTAGCTGGGTTTTGGGAACAAGCATTTCTACTTTATCATTCTGATGTCCAGCCCTCACCATAGAATTTCAATGTCGGAAGCTGGCCTCTATGGTCCTAAGTTGCATTAATAAATATTCCCTGGAGTATGGGGAAGACGGGGAAAAGGGTCTATTTATTCAGTGAGTTTATGGTCTGGTCTACATGCAGCAAACCCCCAGTCAGACCATAGATGGGTATCGGTTACACATACTCGAAGCCCAGATGAGCTATACTTACACCCCACATAAAAGGAGGTATATTGGTCAGCTGGGAATTTGGCCCAAATGTGATACTACATTTCACCTAATCAGGACTGGTTTATTGGAGTACATAGATTCTGCACAGATTTAGTGGTTTAGATGGGATCTAAACCACGTAAACTCACATGTGGGTAAAAGAACCCTTCAGAGCACAACAGTCAGTGTGGACATAGGTCCATAAACAGGTTGCAGAGGGAAAAGCTGATACAGTCAGGCCAGTGTTGTTTGGGTGGATGTGGGGAATTATAAAAACCAGAGGGTCTAGATAAGGAGCAGAGGTTTGGAGAGAGAGATTATGACTCATTTATATATGTGTCTCCATATATATCTTCTGGCTAAAGATGAACTAGCCCAACCTTGTCAAAAGTAAGAAAAGACAACTAATAAATCAATAAATCCTATTCCTACTTATGTCTTAGTTCTCCAAATCAGCCTTTCCTAAAGCTGTTCTGAATATGCAGGATTTTAAAAGATGTTAAAAATGGAAGAAAAAAAAAACCCCAAAATAATGGCTCCATGGACAACAAGTTTGGGAAATGTTAAATTATAAAAAGTCAACCAGGTTTCCTTAGTGTAAGTTATCTTAGAGTCTTTACTATGCCAGAGGGCCTTATGAAGTCTAAGAAGGGTGTATTATACACAGCATTTCTTGAATTCATTCACATATAAAACCCTTCTTGTTCAGGACTCTCACAGGACTGAAGGTACTGGAACATGCTTTGGGAAAGAAAGGCTGCTCTTCAGCAGCTCTGCTTATGCAAATGCCATGCCTGTGACTACGGCCATTGCAAGTAAAAGTGCATTTGCTTTTCTAACAAGTCAAGGTGAATTTCAGCATGCTTTTTCACTAAGAAAGCAGACTCCACAAATGCTTCACCTTGGTTATTCATGCGACCAACTAACAGAGGCCTTCATGAAATAAACAACAGCCCTCAAGATAGAATTACTGCTAAAAGCATAATTTATGAGTTTGCTAACTCCTTCCTACTGATGGCGATAGCATTCATTTAGCAACAATCAGAAAGGAAACTTCAGAAAAGCCACAGCTATCGTCTACCTGGCTCTAAGCTCACTGGACAAGCCTGGATTGGGCCTTTGGAACATATCAGTGCTCTGTTGACTCTGTTGGGAAATAGTTTCACAGCTGGGGCCTCTCTCTAAGGGTGACCTTTTCAATTGTAGAATTCAGAAGGCACAGCAGATGTGATGAGAGAGGAAGTTGAATGGCCTCCTATCCCCGTCCCATAGCACTGTGTCAAAAGTTGAAGCAGCTGCATATCCCTCTTTTCTCTGTCAACAGCTGCAGCCATGGAACCACCCCTTTTCACGGGTGTTGGCCCAGAAAACGGCCATGCAAAACCTTGCACAGGTTCACACACTAATAATCCAAGCAACCTTGCA
Source organism: Acinonyx jubatus (assembly GCF_027475565.1). Classification (NCBI taxonomy): domain Eukaryota; kingdom Metazoa; phylum Chordata; class Mammalia; order Carnivora; family Felidae; genus Acinonyx; species Acinonyx jubatus. Next base: position 33,513,993 of record NC_069386.1, read on the forward strand.
GAGCCTGGGGCATCATTCTGGCTTCCTGCAGGCTGCCCTTTCAATTCCAGATCCTGCGTCTCCATGCAACTATTTTCTCTGTGGAATACCCATTTTCAGAAATTCTTCATGTCAAGGTGCCATCTTACAGAGAAGTCTGCAGAAGAAGTTCTGGCATCAACCCCACTGGGGGATGGTTAGTTGAAACTGTGAGCTCATCCAACCTCAGAAAGCCTCATGACTTTGTAACGACATGGATGGAGCTAGAGTATAATGCCGAGCAAAATAAGTCAGAGAAAGACAGATACCATATGATCTCACTCATATGTGGAATCTAAGAAACAAAACAAATAAGCAAAGGAAAAAAAGAGAGAGAGAGAGAGGCAAACTGAGAAACAGACTCTTAGCTATAGAGAACAAACATGGCTACCAGAAGCGAGGGGGGTGGGGGATGGGGGAAGTAGCAAGTAGGAGATGGGGATTAAAGAGCACACTTACCAGGTTGGGGGCTTGTGGAAAGAAAGCCTCATTACCTCTTTTACAAAAGGTTTTAAGCCTCCTTTAGTAATGACACTGACAGAAACACAAAGATATTGGTCATTCCTGACCCTTTTCCAAAGGTCTTCCGACCTTCTGGCCCCTCCCTGGCCATACAGCTAGTGTTTCCCTTCTTGAAGCCTGTGCATTTCCAGAGAACAAGTTAAGAGGGGCTGCCTTTCAAATGACCAGCACTCCTGGGGGCCCATGTATCTTCGCCACAAATGCGACACAATACCCACGGACTCAATGCCTCTGTACAGCAGCTACACTCGGCCAAGAATGCTCACTCAACGTCTGCTCAGCTCAAAGCCTTCAAGACCTGACCCCTGCCTCATTTTCCAACTTTATTAATAGCCCTATCCCACTCCTCAACTTACGTGCCCCTCCAGCGCCCCCAGGGATCCCGGCATTCCAGACGATTCCCTGTCCTTTCACCCTAACATGCTGTAGGATCTGACTCAATTGCCCTCACTGGCCTGGCAAGCAAAAATCACCCCTTAAGTTTCAAATGTAATGTCATTTCCTCTGAAGGCTCCCCTGGCCTTCTCAGGCAGGGTTCCTCTTTCTCTCTCCTCTGCACATGACATCGATGGTGCCCCTGTCACACCAGAATGGTTAGCTGTCAGTGATCTGCCTCGCCTACGTCCACGCTGTGAGCTCCTGAGAGTTCCCAGTGCTTAGCGCAAAGCAGGTGTCTGTAGGATGCTCGCTGAAGAAACAGAACGGCTAACTTGCCGCTATGGCTGGGCACAGGGGATACTGAAGGAGAGTTAGCTTTCACAGGAAGTGTTGGGAAGTAGGGGACAGCAAAATGGAAAAAGGCTGGCCTGGACCACCCTGAATCTAGTTCCAGAAGGAAAATGGCAATTCCTTCTTTTCCAGTGAAAAACCCAGGGCCATCTAAACACCTGGTGCAGAAAACAGGAGATCAGCACAGCAATACTAAGAGACGGAAAGGCTAAGGAATACAGAAGGGCAATGGCATCGAGCCACTCGAACGAACTACCTGCTTAGCCTATTTACTGACTGCACAACTGGTAAGGTAGTACGACTGAGGCTTGGACCCAACAGTCCTGGCTGGACGTCTGACGCTTTTCCTTTCAAGGTGTCTAAGTGCACGTTTCAAATTGCCAAGGCCTCCGTAAGTAGTTGTATGCTCAGCACAGAGGTCCGCGTGTTGTTCATCCGTGTGCTCCTCCACACACCCCAGCCTTTCCCTTTCACTCTCTCTACACGTACACACACACACACACACACGCACACGTATAAATGCATATGTACATATATACATAAACATGCGGACGCATACGTACATACGCATCAACCCACCCAGGGCACCTCTCTAGCCTTACTCCCATGACATAACTGTTCTGTCTGTTCTATGCTCTGCCCCCTTCCAATTTATATTTGGGGAATGACTGGCAAGTATTACCTTGCCTTACACAGGCAAAGATGCAGGAAGACTGGCCAAGTGTCATGGATTATGAGAACTATGGGAACAGCCCAAGTATCCATGGATAGATGAATGGATAAAGAAGATGTGGTATATATCCCCCCCACCTTCACATACATGCATGTTGGAATATTACTCAGCCATAAAAAAGAATGAAATCTTGCCATTCGCAACACAATGGATGGATCTAGAGAGTGTTATGCTCAGCGAAATAAGTCAGTCAGAGAAAGACAGATACCACATGAGTTCACTCATATGTGGAACTTAAGAACCAAAACAGATGATCAAAGGAAAAGAGAGAGAAACCAGAAAACAGACTCTTAACTACAGGGAACTGTAGAAAACCAACCAGAGAGGAGGTGAGCAGGGAGATGGGCAAAATGGGTGATGGAGATGAAGAGTACACTTATCATGATGAGCACCGAGTAATGTACAGAATTGTTGAATCACTAGACTGTAACCTGAAACTAATATAACACCGTATTTAACAGATCAATTAAAATTTTTAAGAAGACTAGCATTTTATACAACATGGAGAAGGAGAGTCCATTAACATAGAAGTATATTCCAGGAAATATGTATAGAAATGCATGTAAATCACCTGAGTATATTCTTGAGCACAGAACGTGTTAGTAAATTCCCAGAACCAGAAGCGTCCTGCACACCTCACCCTGCTAAGTGGAGCCTCACTCCCACAGTAATCGCCCTCCAGCCGCAGGACAGACTGTTTCTCAAAGGGCAGTCCCTTTGCTAATTTGAGCCCCGTTTCCACAGGAGTTCTATGGTGAAAAAAATTACCATTGCCTTGTGCCTTCCTAAGTGCCTTCCCAAGGACTGCTGGTCTCTCAATGCTCTGTAGCTCACACGCACTTAGGAAGTGTGGTGTTTTAATGACAGGAGCAATGAAGAAAAACCAAGGGGGAAGGATGGGAGAGGGCAGAAGAGGAAGAGAATGGGCCTGCAGTGGGGGTGACCCATCCCTCTGGGCAAACTGCCACCACCAGGCTCTGACTCTCTGCAGCATGCATTTCCTCTGAGACATGCCCAGGGTCACCATTACCAATTACTTGTCAGTCTGATGCTTTCCCCTATTTAACAGCAGTGTGCTCTTCTTTAAGTTAGGGAAGGAATGTGCATGACTCCATGTGCCTTGAAACAGATTATTTCAACCCCTTTGCAAACAGTTTTCACCTCTTTATTGCCAGTGACATTCTTGGACTCCATGCAAGGGAGCCTGCGTTTCTTTCATTTGGTTTGCTTATTGGGCCCCAAGTGTGCCAGAGGGAGTTCATTTTCTCTAAGTGCCTGGCATACAGTAAGCGCTCAATACATGGTAGTTCTGATTGTAACTTTTCTTATACTCCCCGTGTGTGATGAAGTGAGATTACTGGCCAAGGTGGGTCTTTCGAGAGACCCAATTAAATCCACGTGGCTAAGCTGGCCACAGCCTGAGTTAAATCCTGAGGTGACCCTGAACCTGGAGGAGCGTTACCTCTGACCTGAAGGCCTGAAAAGGTGAAGAGAGTCAGGAGGAATCAGAGATATGGCCGAGCTGAGAACAGCTCAACTTTGTTCCTAGCGAAATGACCCCTCTGCCATTATTAACTATACAACACTGTTTAGGAATGACTGTCGCGGGTCCTGTTCGTCAACTTACTTGTAGGAACTCACATATGTGTTACTTATTAACATTAAAAACCCGCATTACATTTTCTGTCCTTTTTTTCCCTCTCTCCATGTAATCAGTAGTCAGCTCCTAAATGCCTGAAGAACAAGAAGCAGCATGTTAAGAAAGGGTTCTCTCGTGTCACTGGTAGGTAATCTTTAGCCTCATCACCACTATATAAGGCAGCACTGGGTACAGCAGCCAGGAAGACGCGGGCATCATGCTACTCTCTGGGTTTAAAATCTCCAGCGGGGCCCCTTACCTGCCCGGGGAGAGTGAGGTGGGTCTCAGATGAGCCAGACCTAGTGCTGGTTCTATCTCTGTGCCTGATTAGCTATGTGATGTGGAGCTGGCAGCATAACCTGTGGGCTTCAATTTCCCTTATCTGTAAATTGGGGAGAATGCTCATTTTTTGAGAATATGACAAGGATTAAGTGATAGCAAATTTTTGATGACAACATCTACTTTTGGAGAGTATGTGGTGAAATGCTGCCAGCTGAAACAGAGGTGGGAAGGACTTTTTGGAGGGACGCCTGGGTGGTTCAGTCAATTGAGCATCTGACTCTTGATTTTGGCTCAGGTCATGGTCCCAGGGTTATGGGATTGAGACCTGTGTTGGGCTGAGCATGGAGCCTGCTTAAGATTCTCTCTCTCTCTCTCTCTCTCTCTCTCTCTCTCTCTCCCCCTCTCCACCACTCTCCCCTGTTTTGCACTCTCTCTCTAAAAAATAAAAATAAAAAAAATTTAAAAAAAGGAAGGATTTTTTGGAAAGCCATTTGGCAACAGGGATCAGGAGGCCTAAATGCTTGTGCCCTTTGACCCGGTCATTCCAATTATGGGAATCAATCCTAAAGGCATAATCTAAAACAAGGTCAGGGGTGCCTGGGTGGCGCAGTCGGTTAGGCGTCCGACTTCAGCCAGGTCACGATCTCGCGGTCCATGAGTTCGAGCCCCGCGTCAGGCTCTGGGCTGATGGCTCAGAGCCTGGAGCCTGTTTCCGATTCTGTGTCTCCCTCTCTCTCTGCCCCTCCGCCGTTCATGCTCTGTCTCTCTCTGTCCCAAAAATAAATAAACGTTAAAAAAAATAAATAAAACAAGGTCAAAGACCTATATACAAGGATGCTTATCACAGCTTTATTTATATTGACATAAAACTGGAAATGACTCAGATGCACGGTGCCGGGGGGAATGATTGAATACGTTATTGCATATTTATGTGATGGAGTATTAGATAGTACTTACTGTGATGTCTATAAAGAATTTTAATCTTTATAAAATCCCCTTTAAAATGTTCAGTGATAAATGGATGGAAGAGAAATTATAGACTATCAGGAAGAGGCACATTAAGACACTAACAATGGAGGATTGTGTTCATTCCACTTTTGGTGTTTTACAATTTTTTTTTTTTTTACACAAAGAGCACTTTTTTTTTAAGTTGGAAAATCACAACTAAACTTAAAAATATGAAACCCTTAACCGAGGGCATGTTACCGATGTAGACGCATAGATGTCAGTCCTATTCTCCTCCCCCTTAGTATGTTTACTAAGCCGCTGCTAAGCTCAGTGCCAGCTGTGATCTGGACTCTAGGTGCTTCCATACCTCAACTCCCTGCACCTCCTCTAACCTTTCATACTCCTCCACACACCCTAGAGTTAGCACCTGTTGGAAAATCTTGCAGGTCTCTCCTACCCACACTGAGTTAAGTCCTGTTCAGCATGACTTTAACTGTAAAGCTCCACTGAGACTCGGGGTTTGGTTAGGTCTGTCCCCTCATTACCCAGTTACACCACTTATCATGCTCTGTGCCGTAAGGATGACACCCTTCTGCTTCAGCAAAATGACAGTGAGGGGAGTCCATCAAATATAGGTCTTTTCTCACCTTTGAATCTTCGGTGCTGGGCATGATACTTGGGTCTTAGCAGTTAGTCAAATGAAATACTATTATTCCAACACCTTATCTCCCTTTGGTCTCCTCTCAAGGTCCTTATCATTTAGAAATGCCATCTGTCCTCACCTCTGAGCTGTCTTGCAAGTTGGATCATCTGTCTTTGTTTTGTTTTAAATTTTTTTAATCTTAAAAAAAATCTAAATTAAAAAATTTTTTATTTTGTTTATTAAAAAATTTTTTTAATGTTTATTTATTTTTGAGACAGAGAGAGACAGAGCATGAGCAGGGGAGGGGCAGAGAGAGAGGGAGGCACAGAAGCTGAAGCACGCTCCAGGCTCTGAGCTGTCAGCACAGAGCCTGACGCGGGGCTCGAACTCATGAACCGTGAGATCATGACCTGAGCCGAAGTCGGACGCTCAACCAACTGAGCCACCCAGGCGCCCCTAAAAAAAATTTTTAAATAAAGATTTCTGAGAGAGAGACAGAGACAGAGAGAGACAGACACACACACACACACACACACACACACACACACACACACACACCCAGAGAGAGAGAGAGAGAGAGAGAGAGAGAGAGCAGGAGAGGAACCAAGAGAGAGGGAGACACAGAATCCGAAGCAGGCTCCAAGCTCAGAGCTGTCAGCACAGATCCCAATGCGGGGCTCAAACCCAAGGATGGTGGGATCATGACCTGACCCGAAGTCAGATGCTTAATTGACTGAGCCACCCAGGTGCCCCTGGACCGTCGTCTTTGACCTTCCCCATTACTACTTATTCCCAAGACAGCTGCCTTTCTTTCACCTTTGCAATGGCTCCTAAAACTGCCTTTTCTATGAAATAGGACTTCCTCTGCCACTTGCCAGTCAGGACTCCTGGATCCACATGTAGCCACACTGGCTCTCTGGTCTCAGTGTGTTCTCAGTGACAGACCATCTCCATTTGTATCTCTGGCAACAGTCCCAGAGTGAACTTACCATGTTGCCCTCAGCTGGCCCCTCTTCTTCCCAATACATTTCTGCCATGGCACTGCTCAGTCTTTGGCTCCCCCAAAAGCTTGGGTGATTTTCGCTCTAATTTATCCCCCAAAGCCAAGCTCTCATCTAGCCCTGCCTTTTCTCCCCCCTCCGGAATGTTTTCAGATTTCGCCTCCCAATTTTACAATCGCCACTTGAAATGTGTTACTTCTGGGAAGCCTTGTTCCTTTGTGCAGTTTACCCTGTCTCCTCGTTGGAGGTTGTGTCCCCTGAATTGCATTCATTTGCCGCAAGAGCTTAAGTGACAAGGAACATAAAATGAATTATCGCACCCCCACAAAATGCCCCACCCCCAAAAGGAGCCAGGTGCCAACAACAGAAAACCATATGTTTTATATACATAAAACCATGTACGAAACATAGAAGAGGTCTCTTGGAGAAATTTCCCTTGTCTTTTGCTTTGCACAAGGACCTAGGAGAGTGTGAGAGAGGGTTCAGGAAAAACAAAAATAAAGACAAAACCAAAAAATGCCTCATAAAAACAGGCTAGTGCTTTCTCTTGAACTTGCTGCCATCAGGCTTCTGCCCTCACTGTGTACAGACATGTCCACTGTCATGGTCATCAGTGACTGCCACGTGACTAGATCTAATGGCCAATTCTGAGTCCTTGTCTTCCCTGACCAAACAAAAACACCTGACACAGCTGATTCCCCCACCTCCTCGAAATACCTTCTTCAGTTGGTCTCTGGCACTGTCCTCTCTCTTGGTTTTATTTCTGTCTCCCTGGTTGTGGCTTCTCAGTCTTATTTGCTGTCCTAGGCATTTCATTGCCCTCACACATCATAGCATCCAGGGCTCAGTCCTTCAACCATCTTTTCTCCTCCATCTACACATGGTAGGTGCATCCAGTCTCTTGGCATTACATGCCACACTTACATCTCCAGCCTGAAGCACTCCCTGAACCTCTGACTTCCATACCTGCTCACTCTCTGGTATGTCCACTGCAGTGTCCAAAAGGCACTGCCAACTTCACAATCCAAACCCTAGTCCCTGATCTTCCCTCCCAGGTCTGTTCCTTCCAGAATCTTCTCCATCTCAGCTGTGGGCTACTCTGTCCTTCCATTTGTTCAGGCCAAAAACCTTGATGTCACCATCTACTCACCTCTTCTTTCCACACCCCACGTCCAGTAGGCCATTCTTCCTTCAAAAGACTTCCAGAATCCAGCCACTTCTCATCCTCCACTGCCACCTTGTGACCCAAGATTCCCTCCCTTCTCACTTGGTTAACTAACTGGCGTCCCTTCCTCTGTTCTGCCCACGTGTCATCCATTCTCCACAAGATAGTCAGATGATCCTGTTAGAGCTAGATCTCTGGCTGAAACCCTCCAGGGGCCCCTATCCCAAAGCGTGTAAGAGCAATGTCTTTAATGACTATACTTAGGGTTACCATTAAGTTTCTCTTCCACACCAGGACATCTGTTAGAATAAAATAGTATCAAGACAATACGTATACATTTGATTTGTCCCAGGCAAACAGGATATATACTTATCCATCCTACAATAGCTCACACGATCTGATCCCCTGTCAACTTCATGAGACCATTGCTTCTTTTCTTTGATCCTTTGGCTCCACCCACACTGGTCTCTTTGCTGTTTCTTATACATGTCAGACTTGCACCTTTCTCATGGTCTCTCTACTGGTGATAACCTCTTTCTGGGGATGTTCTTTTCCCATTTGTTTACATGGCTCACTCTTCACCTCCTTCTCGCCTTTCAACAATTGTCACCTTCCCAGGAATATCTTCCTTGACTATTCCGCTTAAAACGGGGGCCCCATTCCCCATGCATTTCTTACCAGCCTTTCTTGCTTTATTTTTTTTTCTTCATGATATTTATCCTGCCATCATTTCTAAAAAAAGTTTTCATTTTTTGTAGAATCAAGGTTGACAATTTTTTTCAGCACTTAAAGACACGCTTCTACTGTCTTCTGCCTTGCATATTACGACTGACATTTTATACACCTTAAATGACTGAAATAAGTCAAAGACAAATATCATGTGATTTCATTCGTATGTGGAATTTAAGAAACAAACAAATAAAAAATAAGCAAAGGGCAAAAAAAAAAAAAAAGAGAGAGAGAGAGAGCGATAGTGAGAGAGAAACCAAGAAACAGACTTTTAACCACAGAGAACAGACTGATGGTTACCAAGGGGAGAGGAGTGGGAGGATGGGTTAAATAGGTGATGGGATTAAGGAGTGCACTTTGTTGGGGCGCCTGGGTGGCTCAGTCGGTTGAGCGTCCGACTTCGGCTCAGGTCATGATCTCACAGCTCGTGAGTTCGAGCCCTGTGTCGGGCTCTGTGCTGACAGCTCAGAGCCTGGAGCCTGCTTCGGATTCTGTGTCTCCCTCTCTCTGTGTCCCTAACCCACTTGCATTCTGTCTCTGTCTCTCTCAAAAATAAATAAACATTAAAAAAAAAATTTTTGAAAAAAGGAGTGCACTTTGTCGTGATGAGCACTGGGTGATGTATAGAATTATTGAATCATTATATTGTACACCTAAAACTAGTATTATATTGTATGTTAACTATATTGGAATTTAAAATAAAATAAAATAAAATAAAATACAATAAAGTAAAATAAAATAAAATAAAATTAGTAAATGATCAACGCTGAATAATACATACACATTTCCCAGCCTTTGCTTGCTAGAACTTTTCTGGAGCCCCCATATGTGTGACTGAGGCATTTGTTGATTTGATGCAGGTAATATACATTTCACCAGGCACCAGGGGGACTGTCTCATCTTGAGTCCAAATATCCAGGGCCTTTCTGATTCTGCTTGGACTCCCCATGTCACTCAGCTGAAGTCATCTCTTGGATTTAAGTACATTGGATCTGAAATCCTCCAACTGCTAACTGGAATGCCATGGTAAATCCAACTATGCAGGTTCACGCAGGGCAAATTCACCATGGGGGAGGGATTATGATAAAACTGTCACGATAAATCAAGTAAAAGATATCGATGTCATCTGTAATTATAAAGTATTACACAAATGCCCCAGTTTTCCAGCGTTACTACTCTTTTGTATTTCTTACTGGCACAGCATTCAGATCTCGCCTCTGTAAAGTGGAAGGAAGAGAAGAAAGGCTGCAAGTGTCTAGGCTGAGGACCTCTTGATACTTGTTCCTATGTCACTACCTCAGACTCATTAGGTCCCCAAATTATTTTCTTATCTTCGCTTCCTTTCTATTTCATGTCCATCCTGAGCACCTTCAAGTTTCTAGTCTTCTAGGCTATAACACCAGGAGCTAAAAAGGAGAGAAACTTAGTAGAGCTCTCTACCACTATGGCTGTTCCCTCTCCTTCATCTGTGGCAAAGGCTATCATTTGTTTTCTAAATATTATCCTGCTTCACTCCCCTTCTCCATTTCTACTACCAAAACCTTGAACTACAATCTTCCCAGCTCATGTCCGGATTGCTACAGCTGGCCTCCCTGACACATGATACCTTCATACGAACCCACTTTTTTTTTTTTTGAGAGAGAGAAAGAGAGAGTGCAAGGGGAGGGGCAGAGAGAGAGAGAGAGAGAGGGGCAGAGGATCCGAAGTAGGCTCTGTGCTTATAGTAGTAAGCCCGATGTAGGGCTTGAACTCATGAATGGGAAATCATGACCTGAGCCGAAGTCAGATGCTCAATCAACTGAGCCACCCAGGTGACCCACACACTAACCGACTCTTATAAATTGCCTGAAGAAGTTTCTAGTAATGATTGACTCTCTAATACACCACTACTCACTGACCAAATTATAATTTCCCCATTACAGGGGAGGGCATTTCAAACCTTTTGGGGTAAGGCCCCTCCCAAAGACCTTACCTGTCACAGCCCACCAGCTGCAGGCTCCAACAATACCCCATCACGAGGCCTAGGCTGTCCCCGGGTCCTCGGAGCCAGCATAGCAGGATCCTCATCCTGATGTCAGACGGGGTCCAGAATTGGTCTTGCTATGCTCAGAGCCAATATCTTGTGTGTTACCTCCTTCTCAAAACTTTACTATCTGTCTCACGACCCACAGCTTCTACACTGCATCTGTCAGTATTATCGAATTTGTCGTAAAAATACATTTTACTCATTAATCAAAAGTTTCTGGCCAACCTCATGGCTATGCCTTCCTAGGGTCCTGAAAGGACAGAAAGCAGCACCATCTAGGGGGATAGGGCACAAGCTTTGGAACCAGGAAGGCCTGGTTTCAGATCCCAGTTTGCTGACTGACCTCCAGGTTCCAGACCTTGAGAATGTCACTTGCTCTCTTCAAGCCACAGCTTCTGCCTCCTCTTTTTGAGGCATGATCATATCCTACAAATCATACCATTTACCATTTTAAAGTATACAATTCAGTAGTATATTCACAAAGTTGTACATCCATCACCGTGACTTAATTCCACAACGTTTCCCCACGCCAAAAAGAAACTCCATACCCATTATCAGCCACTCCCCATTCTCCTCTCTCTCAGATGCGGTCAACCACCAATCTGCTTTCTGTCTCTGTGGATTTGCACGAGCCTCAGTTTTAACGAACTCCACACTAAACATAGCACTTGCCTTTTAAGATGGCTGTGGCGGGGGAGGCAATTTTCGCAAAATTTCTAGTTCAGTATTTGGCATCTAAGAGGACTTTAATCGGTTACTAATAGTGTGGTAATTATTTCTCTCGCTCCTTCAGATTCCTCAGTATGAAACCCTTAGCTGCAACCAACTTATCTTCTTTATCACTGTCCTCACCTTGCCCTCTCTGTTCTTACCTCTTGGCTCCTTTCAGTCTCCCAGATTCCTGCCTCTGCAAACCCAACATTTAAGATCCAGCTGAAATCCTACCTCCTAAATGCGAAACCTTCCCTGGTGTAACGTCTGTTTTCACCCCCTGGTTTTCCTCAGCTACCATGGAGACAGGAGAAAAAACCTTTTCAGGCTTTTCAGCCTGACTTGAAACGTTTCCAATATAGTGAGATTCTGGCCACAACTCCAAGCTAGTCAAACTTGTATTTACTCTAGATTTTGCTTTGTGACACATACAGGGCTGCTCATACACACAGCTGCTTTGTCACAATAAAGAAAAACACTGCTACGGTATTTGGGGGAGAAATTTCTGATCTTGCACCCTAACCTCCCTTACGCGATGACGTTGAAGCAATAAATAGTGACATTTCAGTAGCCTGTACATGGCAGCTATATTTTTCCACATTCTTAGGATTCGTAAATTTAGAGCCATCAAAGATTACACCCTCTTCAGAGTTTATTTGGTCTTGGAAACCTTCTTAATGAGTTTGACATTTTTATTAGGCTCAAAGTCTTCCACCAAAGCCTGGTGTAATTATAGTCATTTATAAAGTAGCCAACATGAAGAGCCTTGGCAGCCCTAAGACAATGCCTCGCGAAGTCCAGCAGCCTGGGAATATTCACCCGGTTCTCCATTCCCTGTCCTGGAAGCACCATGGAGGCCAGGGGGGTAATCACCGGGGCTGGGGTAAGAGTGGACAACCCACAATGCTCTTTCTAGCTGTGAAATGCTTTCACTCTAGGCTGACTTCACAAATGCATGAATTCTTCCCACCCACCACCCCCATCCACCCTTGAGGGAATAAAAGAACCTGCTCTCCCACACAGTAGGAATTGTTCAATGATTCTCTTTAGCATAACACAATAGTTAATGGCTCCCACTCTGTAGCCAGATGGGGCTCTGTCCAAATCTCGCTTCTATCATTTACTCCTTTCAGACTGTGGGCAAGGTATTTATTCTCTTTAAAACCAAGTTTCCTTATCATTAAGGTGGCCATAAAATGTAAAGTGATTATCACAGTGTCTAGAATACAGTAAGCATTCAGTCAGTGATGGCCATTGTTACTATTTTAGGTGTCATCCTCTTCTTCTTCCTCCTCATCAAACAACATACTCATGAACCAGGTGTGGAGGTCATTAAAAATGGCTGAGTATGGGTACATGCTTCCAGTTATAAGAAAGTTCTGGAATGGTGACAATAGTTAACAATACTGTGTTGTATGCCTGGAAGCTGCTAAGAGAGTAGATCTTAGGCATTCTCATCGTACACACACACAGTTGTAACTATGTGAGGTGAAGGACGTTCACTAAATTTATTGTGGCAATCGTTTTCTGGCATATACACATATCAAATCATTATGTCGTACACCTGAAAATAATTCAATGTTATATTTCTTTTTTTATTTAAAAAAATTTTTTTAACGTTCATTTATTTTTGAGACAGAGAGAGACAGAGCGTGAACAGGGGAGGGGCAGAGAGAGAGGGAGACACAGAATGTGAAACATGCTCCAGGCTCTGTGCTGTCAGCACAGAGCCCGACGCAGGGCCCGAATTCACGGACCGTGAGATCATGACCTGAGCCGAAGTCGGACGCTTAACCGATCGAGCCACCCAGGTGCCCCTCAATGTTATATTTCAATAATATTTCAATAAAGCTAAAAACGAAACCAAAGCAAGCAAAATGGTGGAGTATGATTCATTCAAATCATTCCTTTTCTACTTCATTCCTTTCCTACTTCAATGTCCCAAATATTTAGAAGGTACCTCGTGTTAGGCACTGTACTAGGTACTATGGAAATTAATAAGATGTGACCACTTGAAGGCTGGCCGACAGGCACTCCAGGAAGAGGGCAAAGCTTGGAAATCCAGACAGAGCTTTCTGTGTGAGTGTCAATATCGTACAGAATACTGTCTAATCCACAGAACTGACTGTAGCTAATTAGCGGTATTTTCCCAAGGCCACATTGCTATAAAATCTTAATTGCTGTTTTAGTCTTAAAAAAAAAATAAGCTTTTGCTGCTCAGATCAGTCACTTCAGAAGGGAAATTAAATAGGTTTTCACCAGACGGAGTCATAATGGAAAGATGACACTAACCAAGCCTGCATGTTGTAGAATTTGAGACGGGAGAGCTTTGGGGAAAACAGAGAGCCAAAGTATGTATCAGTGAGCTTTGTGGCTCAGTTGCTAAAAAGGACCTTCTCATACTGGGGTGCATTGTGGGGAAGACATTGGGGCTTTATGTCTTCAGGCACAAAGGGAGCCTCGCCACACAATGCAGGGAGACGACATTTGCCCTTGAATGCACACACATTCCTCCGGGCCTGCGGCCAGCGTCCACCAGAGCAGCTGAGTGGCAGAATGTAACAGTTCTTACTTGAAAAAATGCTCTTCATCAGGTTGTACGAAGCCAATGGAGCGGGACCGTGCCCGGGGGCAGGGGGGTGCATACCCCAGACCGATGGAGTGTAATCACCCTGCATTAGGATTCGGGCAGCGTTCCTGGTTTTAGGTCCTTCTTAGCCTTGAGAGACTCCACAGCATTTCTGTGACCACACAGGTGAAGAAGATCTGATCAGAACAGTAAACAGTTTGCAAAGATCTGAGCCTCAAGTTGAGGATCTACGAGAGCACATAATGATGCGTATGAGAAGGGCCTGGCGTAGCAGGGGCTTCGTGCATGTCTGGTGAGCATGTGACGATGTGAAGGAATGTATTGACAGAAAGCAGGCTCTGCATATGACATCAGCCTGGAGGCCTTGGACTCTCCCCAGGGACAAGCATCCATATTTTCACTCGGTTGGAAAAAACCTCAGCAAATGCATCAATCAAGTATTTATCTTGTACATGCTATGCAACCAGCAGTGCACCACGCTCGCCTCCAATCAGAGGCCCAGATTGCAAAGAAATACGAGATGTGGTCCCTGACATCAAAGACTGACAATTTAGTTCGGGAGACAAAACTAAGCCACATGAGATAAACACTCGTACCCCGTATCAATAAGGGTTTCGTGAAGGTTTTCAAGTGGTCTCCACTGTAAATATTGACTCTAAGTACAAGTGGGGTTCAGGGAAAGTAAAAAGGTCGGAGCGAGCCTGAGGAGTTGAAAAAGGTGTCACGAGGGGGAGGCGGAATTTCAGCTAGGTTGCCCCTAACGGGTGCCACACACCTTCACCAACCTTTAAAAAATAACTTCTGAGAGCAACGGGAAGAACTCTGTTCATTACATTGTCTCTAAGCACCGAGCAATCCTGTGAGATGGTTGCTGTCCCAGGTTGTTTGGTTTGTCAGAGGTGAGAGGGCATTGGAACCCAGGGCTGTTCCTGCACCTCACACAGCTGCACGAGCACGGTGGAATTTGCCCAAGCCCTGTCCTCAGTCTGTATGCTAAAAATATGGTCCTTTCAGAAGCCTGTTCAGAATACTGTGGCTTTTCTGGATCCTGCCTGAATTCCCTGGCTGGCAGGGAGGGAGCGCAAAAAAAAAAAAAAAAAAAAAAGCAGCATTCAATGGAACTAATCTATCGTGCATTGGCACTAAATTGAGAATTTATGAAGGAGGTTTGTTCTCCTGCTTGGGAGCTTAATTATGGAAATATTGTTCTTGGCATTGGCCTGAGGCGTCTGCCATCTTGAAGACTATAAGCAACTCGTTTAGCCGCGACATGGACTATAGAGACACCTTCGAGGAGTCGCATGGTGCTCCTCAGAGCACGTGGTGGGGTTCTCTCGAACGCAAACTCATGGGCCCGGTCGTTCTGGCTTCAAAAGACTATCTGAGTTACCGTTACGACCCCTGGCTCCCTGGGTATGAGTGGAAAACTCGAGCAAAAAGCACAGGGGAAAGGAGAAGGGGTGAGTGCCACAGGGCAGGAGGGAAACAGACGCAACAAAATAACAACCCCTCTCCTCAACCTGCAGTCAAACCCGGGCCTTCACAATAATCACTTGGTTTGTTCTACTTGTCATGCACACATTTCAGCCTTCCTCTTCTCAACACCCATCAACGCCTACAGATTAAAGGTCAGACTCTTGACATGGGGATGTGTCCTGGCTGACCTCTCAAGTCTCCTGATGCAGCCCACCAGCCAAACCAGTATTTTGGGCTGTATCATGGGCTGGATATCTTCTGCCCTTGCTTCTTGCTCTTACTCCCTGGGCCTAGAAGGCCCTCATCACTGACCTACCTGGTCAACTCTTACCTGTCCTTCAAGGACTATCCCCACAGTGACCAGCTCTGTGAACCTTTGCTAACCCCCATGACTTCGCCCTCTGGAACAGCCCTTCCTACGTGTCTTTTGCCATTCTCTTTGCTCAGCTTCGATTGTTCTAACGAGCACTTGCCTCTCCCCAGCTAGGTCAGGAACACCTTGAAGGCCTAGATCATGATTTATTCATCTGGAGGACGCTGGGTTACAGGACAGGACCTGGCTCACAGCAGGCACTTGCTAAATGTCTGAGGGAAGAAAAGCAATTCAAGGGGGTGCCTGAACTCACTCCCATTGGAGCTGTTCCCTGGTGAGATGCCCTGCAGAGCCGCGGGGGCTCAGAAGCTTTGCCTGGGGTTTGGGTAGTGAGATCTGCTCTCCCACTCAAGGAGGCCATGGATGGAAGAGACCGCTCTTACATGGAGCACTGAGCTTGTGAAAAACCCACAAGTATCATCCAATGACTTAGGGGGGAAAGTATGCAAGAGAAACTTGCATAATTCCTCAAAGCTCAGTGGTTTGACCAGTGAGATGTTCATCTTGGTCTTCCAAGTGAAATATGAAAGACATATTCTCTGTAAACATGCTTTTTGGTGAAAACTCTTCTCTCTATAGACCTTGTTATGCTTATAGTGACTTCTCTTATTATGCTTCTTATAGTCTGTGTTGTCTACTGGAAGAACTAGCATAAATATTCTGTATTAAGAAGTCGGGAAGAGTGGCATCTATGTTAAATATATATAGTCTATTCGGCGACCCTCTGGAAATTTGCAAAATACATACCAGATGCTAAAGAGCCAAACTGTCAGTGTTTAGCCAGGTTGTTTTTACACATTCTTGCCTATTTGAGAACGGAGATTCTATGTAGCACCAAAGAAGGCCTATGATGGAAAGCATAGCCAGGAATCTGAGAAATTTGATGCTATAATTCAGAAATAATCTAAATAGTCTATGTTCCACCCAAAAACAAGATTAAAAGAACAATATTGTTGGAACATTAAGAAAAGAAACAACTTCAAAGCTAAACCTTCAAGCAAAGAATTTGGACTGAAAGAAAAAAAGTGAAATGTAGTCAAATATTTTGGTTTAGCAATAGTTCCTGTTTGCCTCGCCCAGCCCTGTTCCCTAAAGCTTGTGGCTTCAATGTTTCTTGGCCGCTTTCCTTCATCCCCCCCTCTCTGGCGGCAGCTCTTAAACAACAGCATTCCAAGCCAGGAGGGCCAGGGTCACCCCAGGGCCCAACGAACCCCCACCATTCGTCCACCCCCTCCGCTTCAGCTCTCCCTGGACAGAGCATGGTTCCCCAGCTGGGAAGCCGGCAGGGTTCTAATGCCACCATGCGCCACAGGAAACGAGCAGAAAATGGTCCCATCGTTAACAGGTGGCCCAGACTGAGTCTGAATAGCACTGTCCAAACAAGAATCCCCCTAGGCCTCTTCAGCCCCAGGAACCTTTAGAATTCAGAGTCCTCACAAGTGTCTCAATCTGGAGTAACTAGATAGAACTGGTTTTCTTAGCTGGCTCCCACAGAGCCAGTCTGAGGTAGGTACTATGGACCATCTGAATGGCAATTCACAGTTTATAAAATACACAATTCTTAGCAATAAGCTTTCACAGCACCTTCTGGAAGGTGGACTACTTGATGCATTTATTGGGTGAGAGAAACAAATGGCTACTTCTGGAATGTGGTGGAAGAATGCATTCTTTTTTCCATTAAAGAAAAAGCACCTTCGGATAATTATCTTGTGTTTGTACTTGGAGAAAAGAGTTAGAAAGAGAGAAGACCACAATAAGGCTGTGATTTTGACTAGGTATCTACCCATAGAGGGGCGGCCCACACCGTGTCATTTGTGAAAGGCCACTCTCCCCTCAAACCAGTCAGCAAAACAGAAGTCACCTCATCGTTTTACCCATCGCTCAGCGATTTGTCAAAGACATGTTTTTAATAAAGGATGGAATGAATACTTACAAGAAACGAAAACACAAACAAGGAATACCTCAAGGACATTCTGGTTGTGATTTAAGAAACAAAAAATTCTAAACAGAACCTTTGTTGGGAAAGGAAAGTAGCGATGAGGTTGGACAGAGGACTCATGTCCCTACTTTAAGGGTTAGAAGATGCTGAAACAGTCACCCAAAAAAGCTGTGCTGTCTCAGTGAAAACAACATGTGCAGTTATGCAAACACAGACTCAAACTTTTCTCTGCCACTTACACTGACCTTGGGCAAGTTTCTTAGCCTCTTTGGGTCTTGGTTTCCTCATCTACAGAATGGGTATAACTACCTTCTGTGTTTTTTTTTTAAAGTGTATTTATTTATATGGAGAGAGACAGAGTTGGGGAGAGAGAGAGAGAGAGAGAGAGACAGAGAGAGAGAGAGAGAGAGAGAGAGAGAGAGAGAGAGAGAAAGCACAAGTGGGGGAGGGGCAGAGAGAGAGGGAGAGATTGAGAATCCCAAGCAGGCTCCACACTGTCAGCGCAGAGCCCTACGCAGAGCCGGATGCAGGGCTTGATGCAAAGCCCGATGTGGGGCTTGACACCGGACTCAATGCGGGGCTCGAACCCATGAACCACTGTGAGATCATGACCTGAGCTGAAACCAAGAGTCGGACACTCAACCAACTGAGCCGCCCAGGCACCCGAGTACCTTCCATCTTTAAAAGGAGGGTATTGAACTAGCAGATCTTGGGGCAATGAGGGGAGGGGATTCTTCTGCTCTAATAATTCAGGGGGAATGTTCTCCATTGCAGTACAATTGCAGTGAATTATTAACAGGACTCTTTGGAAATACAATAACCAGGAAAGGATGCTATCTGCTTCCCTTGGACTTGCATACACGCAGATGTAATTTTAGGTACTTTGAACTTCCAAAGCTCTAACTGTACCACTTAGGATATAAGCAACTTTTTAAGATTCACACTGTCTGACTTCCAGGCCGTTCTTCTAGAGTCCTCCCAGCGTCGTCCAATATCTACACAGAGTTACTAATCCGGGGTACAAGTTTCCAATCCTGATGTGATTAAAGAGAGAAGCCCATACCTTTAGTTTGGTAATCATATCACCCAGCTTTCTGAACCAAGCCGATTCCTGTCCTCTCTGCTCTGGCAATACAGACTTTTCTCGTTCCTACCATACCTTCCCTCTTAACTCCCACCATTGGGACTGTCTGTGTCCCTATACAGCTGGTAAATGCTTCCTCCACCTCCAATGCCCAGCTCAGAAGTCACCTCTTCAGAGAAGGCTTCCCCAATCCCCTCCCTCCCAAAGAGACCTAGCCACTGCCTCACCTGTTCCTAAGCTCTTTGTGCATCCCCGTTTACGTCTCTCTTTCTTTCCCCTACGAATTCTTGCAGACCATGCCTAGATCTTCTTTTCCTTCACACTCCAGCACATCACACAATGCAGCAGTGGGTTAAAGCAAGGGTACTAATGACCTGCGATATCAGCTTCACACGTCTGCTGCCCAGGCTGGGGACGCCACTGAAACTCCAAGGAGGAGGCCTATGATCTCTCCACCTGAGGCAGCATGGGAACCTCTTTGGTTGGGGAAGACTGGATCGCCTGGTCGCACCTGGCTCAGGTTGGCTCCTCCTGGACTAGGGCAGAGGCTGGTTCACAGAGGGGCAGAATCTAAGTAGAAGGAGATCCACGGACTGGATGTTAAGAATGGACGGGAGCAAATGGTAACAGCAATCGGGTGGGTCCCTGGGCTTCGGGGCCAAGGGTGCAGAGGGAGGTACCAGGCAGGGACAGGCAAGCCCCACACTGCTGTGCTCAGCACCCGACAGAGTCCACTTCCAGCTGCCCACCTCACCACCTTCTCATGTCCCTCCCACCTACAGCACCTTCCCCTTCCCTCTCTTCCACTGGCCCCCCTCCCTCGGGGACCTTTAATAGTCACTGGTTTGGTATAAGAATTTCCAGCTAACCACAGAGGACAGAAAGGGAGCCTGTGACCGGATAGCATGTCAGAGAAGGGGCAGGAGCAGGTGTGAGGGGTATTCCCACCCTGCTGGTGCTACTATTTTGTCTCGAGCCACTTAGTGTGGTTTCAAAAGGCTACCCATGAAACTTTCTTATGGGCTCTTTCTATCACAATGATGCTAAGGGACAAGGCTGGGGCCAGGAAGAGAACCTCCACTTATGTTTCCTTCGATCTAGATCTGATCTGACTCCTGCCAGAAAGAACTTGAACTTCAGACCTCAACTCTCCCCAGCTGTGTATTCTAATGTGGTGGGGACCTCAGACGTGCCCAGAAAAGCCAATCGGCCCACAGGAAATTCTGTCAATGTTCTGCAAACCAAAGCCCAGACCTCAAGGAGGACATGGTTTCTGTGGGAAAATGTGTTCTGAATTCCACCTTGTGATGCCAGGCAAATGGCTTCTCCCCCTGCTCCTCCACAAAGATGTAACTGCTCGGCTCCCAGGATAAGCAGGGCCATGTGGTTGTGCACATGCTCAGATGGTTCCTACGGCGGCAGGGGGAGGGCTCTGCGGGACCCCCACAGCCTCCTGCTCTTGCCCCTCGGGCATTTCCCTGCTGGATGGAACAGGCAAGAACAGAGCCGTCACCTGGGCAATCCTCTGCTCAGGAGCCTTGAATGACTTCCTTGTCGAAAGATCTAAATTTCCTCTTCCAGTATTCCTGGTCCTCCCAAATCTACTTCTTCCCACGGTAACCACATGCTGGCTTATAAATGCACGTTCTCCGCTCTTTCAGGTTTTACTGCCGCACAACCCAGAGGAAACACTGTAAGCTCTGAAGCAAAACCCTAGTTCAAATCCCAGCTATATCACTTGCTAGCCAGTAATCTTGGGCAAATAAACGCATGCCTTAGCTCTCCTTTCTTTCTCTTTAAACTGAAGGATATAAACACTCGTTTCATAGGACTGTTGGGAAAATTATCTGAGATAAGGTTCACGAAAACCTGTCATGGGGCCTATCACACATGAGGTCCACACACACCTGTTTTTGTCTTTTCTTTCATGATTTATATAGTGAAACCACTTCTGACCAACACCATTCACATTTACTTGCCTTCTTATTACAACTACTTTTTTGCTAGTTCTTGGTATATGGAAGATGCCTGGCTTTGGTGTGTGTGTGTGTGTGTGTGTGTGTGTGTGTGTGTGTGTGTGTTTTACTAATGAAAACATCTGGCTGGAGCCTCAAGCTCTCTCCCCACAAAGGGGCTGCTTGCAAACATTCCTGCCGAAGGTTGCACCAGGCCTCCCTCCCCCAGTGACAGTCCCTGCCCTCTGACAATCCCTGATGCCCTGCCATCACGTACCCCCCCCCCCCCAGGTGCTCACCCTCAGAGTCTCTGTTTCGGCATCATCTGTCACACATGGAACGTGCCATATGCCCAGCGGGGAAGCCCAGGTGATGACCCGCTCCTGCACCTTGACAACGGAGGTTGGTTGTCATCCAAGAGGATGGTTGCAGCAGTATTCTTGCTTCCACGAGAACCGAAGATGTCTCCACATTAAAAATCCTTTTCGCACCTGGTCATGTGTTTGTGACACACACACATGAGAAGCAGAGATTTACAGAATGACACCTGGGCTTCAGTCAAAGGTGGGCCAACGTTACCAGTCTTGAAAGACTGACAAAGCCACAGGCAGACCCGACTCAAGCGCCTGCCTTGCCACACACTCCATACGGCCTCCCTTCAGGCCAGCCTCGATGTCAGTTTTCTGAGGTTTACGTTAATAAACGACTGTCCTGCCTACTTTGTGACAAGAAGATGAGAAGATGTCTATAAAAGGGCTTTTCGATGTTGAAAAGCCCTTCCATAATACAAGGCCTCGTTCTTACTCCTCCTGTACACACTACTGTACAAGGGTGGCCAGTCCTCAGCCCCCACACCGGGTCCAGGGCCACACTGCCTCTAGGTTACATCACTGCCTGTCTCCCAGTCAGTCTCCGCCCAGCGCTGGCTCACAAATTAGCCTCTGATTCAGTTCTACACAAATGCACTGAGGACTATCTCACACCTACAGACGAATCAAGAGACTCTTGTGTTCCCACCGTCCAGACATAGCACAATGTCCTTCTCCTGATCCCACCCTCTTCTCTCCTTCATCTGCCACAACCTCTCTCCTCGATTACGTGTTATTATTGTCATGCATATGCTTATACACCTATTAATATTTACAGAACCATAGATAATGGTTTTTTTTTGTATTTTATGTTTTTAAAGTTTTTTTTTTATTTTACGTTAGAGAGACAGAGCACACATGCAAGCAGGGGAGAGGCAGAGGGAGAGAATCCTAAGCAGGCTCCACACTCAACACGGAGCCTGACGTAGGGCTCGATCCCACGACTCTGGGATCATGACCTGAGCCGAAATCAAGAGTCAGATGCCCGACTGACTGAGCCACCCAGTTTATATCATGATATTTTTAAAATTTATTTTTAAAGTTTATATCATATTATACATACATAATTCAGAAACCATCTCTGTCCTTTATCTTTGATTTTTTTTGTTGTTGTTCATGACGATACATTTTGAAGTGCTACTCTGTGTTTCATTACATGCATAAGCCTCAACTTACTGATCTATTCTCCTGAGGATGGACGTGGAAAGTGTTTCCAATTATTCACAATTATAAATGGTGCCGCTAGCAATATTTTTGTACTTGACTGTGAGTATACATATGTGAGAGTTTCTCTGGGCAATAGTTTTCAAACGCTTTTGAGCACAGCCCCCAGTAAGAAATATCTTTTATATCACAGTGTACTAGACAAAACATAAAATATCCACACACACACACACACACACACACACGCACAAGTGGAGCTTTTCCCAGAAATAATATCCTTTCTGCGTCCTCATCCTTTAATATAAAACATTCCATTCGTTATTTTAAATGCCGGTCAAAACCCACTAAATTGATTTCATGCACTTTTAATGGGCCTAGGGTACCTACCTAGGCGTGGAATTGCCAAGTGGATGGAGGGCTATGTGAACTTTCAGCTCCCCATTAAAACATATTTTAAATCACTCTCCAGCTTAAAAAACACAAGAGGTCTCTAATGTCTAACACCCCACAGCAAATTCCTGGGTCTCTTTGACAGGTTTCCCTTTTGCCCCGCTACATCCTTTGCTTGTTCCTGCCTTTGTTACACAGCTCAGCTCCACCTGCCTGCCCCTTCTCCCTCTCCCCTGCATAACTGCGTCCATCTCCCCCCCAAAGATCCTAGGCTACCCCTACCCCACCCTGCCCTTGAACTTAAGCTGTATTAAAAACACTATTATGATATTTACTCTTTAATTTTCAACTGCTTTCTGTGTCTCACTTTGTCTCCAAATGACAAGATTCTTTTTTTTAGAGTTTATTTATTTATTTTGAAAGAGAGAGAGAGAGAACATGCACGAGTGGGGGGAGGGACAGAAGGAGAGGGAGAGAGAGAATCCCAAGCAGGCTCCACACTGTCAGCACAGAGCCAGTTGCGGGGCTGGAAATGTGAGGTCATGACCTGAGCCGAAACCAAGAGTCAGACGCTTAACCAAATGTACCACCCAGGAGCCCCCAAGATGACAAAATCCTTGAGGGCGGAGCTACATCACTGCAAAGCTTCTGGTCTGAGAGCCAGAGGAGCTCGCCCTGGAGTTCGAAGTCCCAGCTCCAACTCACTGGGTTGTTACCTTGATCTTTTAACCTCTTTGAGCTCTAGTTTCCTAACATATAAAATGAAAATATGGTAGAACTTTTTTTTTTTTAAGGGGAAATCATATCTCAGCTGTGGAAGTGCTTTACAAACTGCAAAGGGGCAGAGAAGGGCTGGTGTGCGTTTCACATCCTCCACAAGACCTCCTCAGTGGGCACGATGCTTGTCGGTTGTGACAAGCAGCCTCCCTCAGGAGATGCACACAGCTCCATAAAGGAAACACAACAGAGTGGTAGGTAGAATTCTACCTGAGCATGTGATAGATTTTACTACATGATTAGGTCATGTTAAATGGCACGCTGACTTTAAGATAGAGAGATTATCTGAGTGGCCTGACCTAGTCACATGAGCCTTTTAAAAGCAGAGAGTTTTCTCTGGCTGGTTGCAGATTTGAAGCATAAGAAGGATTTGTCATGCTGTTTCTGGCTGGAAGATGGAGAGGTCTCGTGGCAGGGAATGGGGGAGCCCCAAGGGCCCCCAGTTGACAGCCAACAAGGAAACGGGGACCTCAGAAATGAATTCTGCCAACAACCAGGGAGCTTGGATGATCACTCCAGGCTCCGTATGAGGACAGCAGCCATGGGGGACACCTTGATTTCAGCCCAGTGACACCCTGAGCAGAAAACCTAGGCATGCCGTGTCCAGACTTCTGAGCTACAGACATGATGATGCAATCAATACACAATACATACCATTCATGTAATACGCATGTATCTGTATATAATAGGGAAACTATGAAATAGTACATCTGTGTTGTTTTAGGCTGCTAAGTCTGTGCTAATTTGTTACAAAGCAATAGAAATCTACTAGAAATATACATAGAACTGGCAGGTTTAGCCGCTGGCTAAGTTTTCCATTCCTCTGCCTGTAAAATGGGTGCCTCTCACTTGCTGTTCTGCCTTCCAAATCATGGTGGCTCAGATACTTTAAAAGTTATGAATGGACGGGCGCCTGGGTGGCTCAGTTGGTGGAGCGTCCGACTTCATCACAGGTCATGACATCACAGTTTATGAGTTCGAGCCCCGCATCGGGCTCTGCGCTGACAGCTCAGAGCCAGGAGCCTGCTTCCAATTCTGTGTCTCCCTCTCTCTCTGCCCCTCCCCAACTCATGCTCTGTCTCTGTCTCTCTCTCAAAAATAAATAAACATTAAAAACATTTTTCTAAAATACATAAAAGCTATGAATGGAAAATAAAAACCAAGGTTGAGGGTAGGGAGAGATAAAGGAACAAATCTGAGGGGTATCCACCATGTGTTGGCAGGTACAACAGAGGAGAGGAGAATCATCACCCAGGAGTATAGTAGCAGTCTCTTTGGAGTGAAATTACTTGGATAAAATAACAAACGTTCTGAACTGCGTTCAGGGTCGGAAAATGAAACCAGATGGTTGAATTATTATTTTTCACACATATGCTTTCTCTCTTCCGGGCACTTGTTTACCTAAAGGTATTTCTAATTCCTTTTGTCATCAAGACCTCCACAGACTTTCAACAGACAGATCACCATGGGAAAAACTTGGGGCCCCTTTCAGAAGGACAGCTAGCTCCAGGTACGACTCTCTCAAACGTCAGCTGGCCTCAAGCACTTTAACAACAGTAGGTACTGGGTGCGTGTGAAGAGCCAGATCTTATGGAACACCCAAAAGAAATAACATAGCAATATTCTTACCTAAATTCAGTTTATCCCCAATTTGTAAGGGCGAATGAGCTTAAACTGAAAACATAATTACCATTAATTTCATAAGAAAAAAGTCAACACAATCCAGAGCCCGAAATTAAATCACATTATCACTAAAATGGTCTTAAGTACTGTACTAGAAAACATTAGTGTTGTAATAGAACTTAACCAAGTGCTTTTTTTGTTATGAGTTAGTCTAACAAACAACTGTTTATCTGTTCTTGGGCTATAACCCCCTGAATACTTAAGACTAGACTAAAACAACAAAACATGTACAAAGCACTGCAAGGTTTTTTTTTTTTTATTAAAAAAATTTTTTTTTAATGTTTATTTATTTTTGACAGAGAGAGAGAGAGAGAGAGAGAGAGACATAGCATGAGCGGGGGAGGGGCAGAGAGAAAGGGAGACACAGAATCTGAAACAGGCTTCAGGCTCTGAGCTGTCAGCACAGAGCCCGATGCGGGGCTCGAACTCACGGACTGCGAGATCATGACCTGAGCCGAAGTCGGATGCTCAACTGACTGAGCCACCCAGGTGCCCCAAAGCACTGCAAGTTTAAACAATACAACCTTTAATTTAAGAAACGGTAAGTCAAAAGAGATCAATGAACACAGTGCAAAGGACATGGTGCTCATTGAGCAAACCCGGCATCGTAATGAACGGCATCCTTGCTGTAACTAGTACATCGGGACCGTCTGGAAAGGGGCTTGCTGAGCCAGATGTTGGTCCCATCTGCACCACTGCCCAGATGGCCCCCTGGAGGTCAGAGCTGCTCACGAGGTGTACCAATCCAAACTGGTTTTCACAAATACCAAGACAGCCCCCCTCAGGGCTAAATCGGGGGCCCAAAGTAGAAGTTTTAGTAAAGCCAAATGGTTGTAAACCGAAGAGGCATGATGATACGGCACTTTACAGTTTGCAAAGCATTGCTCCCATCTTGAAAGCTTCTCTACACCACACTTGTTTTTACCTCCATGTGTCTGACAACTGTCATTCACCACCTTCTACAGCGTCTTGTACTCCTCCTTAACTAAGACTGTAAAGTCCCAGAACGTTAAGAGACCTTAGCCATCATGTTTAACATTTGAGAAGCCACAGATTAGGTGATCATCCTGCCTTCTGTCCACTTCCTTGCACCTCATCGAGAAAAGCTTTTCTGATTCCTCTAGAACACACAAATCCGTGAATTAGTCAATCAGCATGTATTCATCAAGCATTCCTTATGTCCCAGCACTGGTCTTGAGGGATTTAAAACAACATATTAAACAGAGTTTCTTGCCCAAACAGGGTACATTCTAGACCAGGAAACAAGGCTTACACATGTGATGATTTTGGGGCACCTGGGTGGCTCAGTCGGTTAAGCGTCCGACTTCGGCTCAGGTCATGATCTCGCAGTTGGTGGGTTCGAGCCCTGTGTCGGGCTCTGTGCTGACAGCTCAGAGCTTGGATCCTGCTTTGGATTCTGTGTCTCCCTCTCTCTCTGCCCCTCCCCAGATCGTGCTCTCTCTCTCTCTCTCTCAAAAATGAATAAACATTGGAAAAAATTTTTTAAAAATGTGATAATTTTGAATAAAAGGATACTAAAGGGTTTTTTTTGTTTGTTTGTTTCTGTTGTTTGCTTGTTTGTTTGTTTTGTTGTTAGGACAGTCCTGGAACATACTCTTGGGGCATTTATTTGCAGTTTATATTGACTAATCCAGTACTTGCCAAAAACAAACAAACAAACAAACAAACAACCAACCAACCCATTTATTATATAAAAAATTCTATTTAGGTTTAAAAGTATTTGTATAGCACTTCAATATAGGCTTTGGCAGGGGTTATAATAAAAGACATTGTAAGGTTGATAAAAATTGAAGAAGAAACCAGGAACCTGAAAATATCAATCTTAAGTGGCTTTGGTTGAGTGCAAAATCTGAATTTGAGACCACTGGCAGCCAAGGCAAAAAAGATAACATGTTACCTTGTTATCTGAAAGAAGGAGAAAAGATAGATCCACAAGGCATTGGGAAGGGTCCTAAAACGTCCTTACATGGAACTTTGGGGTCTACTGTGCAGTAGAAGAGGAAGTGTCCTTAACATCAGGTTTAAAATAAAACGAAGACAGAAGTGGCTTTTTAACTGATTGCTTCCGTCTTTTGATCTTTCTCACCGGGTGGATTCAGAATTCCCAGTGAGAGGGAAGGAAGGAGATTATCTTTTAGACTATTTTGCTAAATACAACCTTTTAAAAACATGGCTGGGCTGTAAATGATAGGAGATCAGATTTTCTGTTAAGGACCCAACACATACAAATGTAGTCAAAAGGATGATATTAAATAATTCTGTATCGGTTTCCTTTCTTAGTCAACCACAGGTTTCAGAATTTTGGATTTTGTAGGATGTAATTCAAAAATTCCTAAAAAGAACTTGGAAAGCTCTATAATCTGTTCACTCTTTAATATCAAGTAAGATCAATTTTTGTGTTTTTTTTTACAAAAAATGGGAATCTGTCATCTAGTCCTTTTTTAAAAGTTTATTTCTTTTGAGAGACAGAGCACGGGTGTGTGTGCAAGAGTGAGGGCGGGAGGGGCAGACAGAGAGGGAGAGAGAGAATCCCAAGCAGGCTCCATACTGTCAGCGCAGGTCCCAATGTGGGGCTCAAACTCACAAACCATGAGATCATGAGCTGAGCCAAAGTTGGATGCTTAACCAACTGAGCCACCCAGGCATCCTGTCATCTACTCTTATTGTTATTCCTTTTTTTTTTTAATGTTTGCTTATTTTTGAGAGAGAGAGAGAGAGAGAGAGAGAGAGAATGAATGAGAAGGGGAGGGGAAGAGTGAGAAGGAGACACAGAATCTGAAGCAGCCTTAGGCTTCGAGCTGTCAGCACAGAGCCCAACGTAGGACTTGAACTCACGAACCATGAGATCATGACCTGAGCTGAAGTTGGATGCTCAACTGAATGGGCCACCCACGTGCCCCCACCCCCCTGCCAAGAGACTTTTTAACACCAACGAACTAGAAAGGACAGAATACCCTAGTCAAAAAGAACTTTTAACAGTGAATAGATTTAGCTTCATGCAAAGCTTTCAATGACGGTCTTCGTTTCCACATATTGTTCAGGCACCCTGAAAATGGAGGCTAGGAGGGCTTTAGGAACCTCTGACCTAGACTGGAAGCATCTTGCAGGCAGCAGCCAGCCCAGAGAGGGACACCATCCCCTCAACCTTCTTCATGCAGTTGCCAAATATCTGCACATCCAATCCTACCTAAAAGAGACAAGTTTTATGCCTTAGTGGTCCATTCAGAAATGTCCCTCAGTTCTCTGCAGGGCCACCCTAGAGATGACAATGAAGGAGCGTCATCTAGTGGTATGAAGGGTAACTGCAGGCATTCTAAAAAAAAAAAAAATCTTTCTAGAAGATGTAATTTCCAGGTATGAATTTTTTGACTCCATGTAGGACTTCCAATACAACTTATTAAAAATAGATTTTAAAAACCCACCCTGATTTTTAGTACCTTTCTGGGTGTATGAAGGCGCTCTGCTGGCTCACTCATTCTTTCATTTTATTTATCATCTACTATATTCAAAACTTTCAACTTACAAAAAATTCACGATGCAATCAAATAAAACAAGATGCTACAAGTAAGTAGGGAGGAGGTACATTGAAAGGAACAGTAATACGAACTTGGAAGTGAAATCAGCACCGAAATATATGTCACAAGGTCTTTGCATTTGTTAATAGTGGATCACATATTCAGTTTTGAGCTTTGTAGCAGACAACTTGAAGAGCAAAGTTCATTAGTTGCCTGAGCCACAAATCTGTAAGATTTAAAACCAGCTCAGCTCTAGAAAAGCCCAGGTGTGCCTAGTACGGAGAGAAGACAGGAATCTCTTCCCACATGTCCTAACATGGACAATGTCTTCAACTAGAAACTGGGAAGAAGTATTAAATAAATACAAATAAAACAAGCTATATAGTCCAGGTTTTTGTAATTTTCCTTGCATATGGCTGATGCGTCACTAAAGCCCCATTAGTAAAAGTATAACACAACATAGTACAACAACGCTACGGTTCAGGTATGGAATCAGTCTGGCTCGGTCTGAAGATCTTCTAAGGTCTCTAGAGAAATGGGCTGACTAGATCAGCGTTAGGCAATCACTGTGGTTGCACTTATTCATGCTTCCCTGTGTCCGCGCCCCTGGCATTGTGACTTTGTAGCCCCTCCCCTCTTTACCTCTTGAAAGTCCTGCAGGTTGCCACTCACAATCTTGGAATGCTAACACCGTCACACGAACAAGCCTGGCTAGTCTGGTAGAGGATGATGGCCTGGTCCATTTACCCTTGTCACGTTGGTGGGTAGCCAGCCGGCTGACCACACACGCACGAGTGAGCCCAGCCGAGGTCAGCATGCACGACCCAGGTTGGCAGAACCCCCCCGGGCTGGCCTTTACACTCGAGGACAATAGTGAACGTCTGTCATTTTTACAGCCCCCCTTTCCTGCCTCACCTTGCAACAATGCTCCTGGCCAGGTGATTTTCTCCCTTGGGTCGGGCTTCTCCTCTTCCTCTGCTCTGGTGCCTCTCCGCTCATCACCCTCACCTGGGCACTGCACTCCGAGGCTCAGAGACAAGAGGGGACCGTGGAGGGTCACAGGGCAGAAAAGCATGGGGCTTCGACATCCCGACACCCCGCCTCATAGCCACCACGCCTTACTTAATTAGCGAAAGGAGATCCAGAAAGCCCGTTTTGGTACCATGAGGATGCAGATAAGAGAGCCAGCCTCCCCTTTGATAACACCACCTCGGATGAGTAGCTTCGTGTTTCCGAGCCTCATTTGGCCCATCTGCAAAAGAGGGTGATAGTAATGCCCACCAGGGTGGTTTGCAAGGTTCAAAAGGAGGAAGCTCTTTTGAATCTAAGAAACACTATGAACGCTTGCTATTGTGCCGGTACACCGTGGACGCTCCAGAAAGGCTGCGTACGTGAAAGCCTGCATTATTGTCTAAGGCACAGGCTTGAGCTAAGAGCACTGGCTCACCATCAGACATGGTGATGGCAAGGCTAGTCGGGCAGCAGACACCCATGGAGTGCGTACTAGGTGCCAGAGCACCGGGAGGAAGTGGTGTGTTAGAGCAAGTCCGTGTTACTTTCTCAAGGACTGAGTTGTGATGTCACCTCTTATATGTTCATGCCCCCCTGAACTGCACAGTTCACTCTGACCTCTCTAAAACTTCTCCAAGAAGCATTTTTGAAGGACTGGAAATCCTCCTTTATTCAATAGACATTTATTAGGCATCTTGCTTGCTCTAGGTACTCTAGTTAGTGCTATGGATACCGTGAAAATCAAAGGCAATCGAAGCAACACAATTAGTATTAAGTTACTCAATGAAGTCACGATGAGTGAGGTTGCAGGAAATCAATCAGAGCTCATATTGACATTTATTATAGCTCATAATCCTTCAGAAACAGTTGATTCATCACCTACCCTTACAGCAATGTGAAGCCTGTGAATGGAGTACATTGTATAGGGGAAATTAGATTATCCTGTTCCCGAAAGAGTAATTAATTTATACAGTGGATTTGAGGAAATATTTTTACATTAAAACAGTATGGTGTTTAACTTATTTCACAGGTGGTATTTCGGGGAAAAAGGGACCCATTGAATAGAACCCAAACTATGTAATTCACAAAGCAGAGATCTGAGTTCCGAAGGGTCTAGAAACATTTCATTGGTTGACTGGATCTTAAGTCAAATACTTTTTCAAAAACCACATTCTAGTTTTTGCTCAGGGATAAAAAAGAAGGTCTGTTGGGGTCCTGGGCTTTAAAATCAGTAGATTGGGGGCGCCTGGGTGGCTCAGTCGGTTAAGCATCCGACTTCAGCTCAGGTCATGATCTCGGGGTTTGTGAGTTCGAGCCCCGCATTGGGCTCTGCGCTGACGGTGTGGAACCTGCTTGGGATCCTCTTCCTCTCCTCCTCTCTCTCTCTGCCCCTTTGCAACTCACAGGTGCTCCCTCCGTCTCTCTCAAAACAAATAAATAAACTTAAAAAATCAAATCAAATCAGTAAATCGCATCCATGTCCCTTCCCATATGTCTTTCTCGTAGGACCTCTCCCTTCTATTATCACTGCTGCCAGCCTCTGCATTCCCTCCTGGGATCCCACAACTTCCCTGAAGTGCATGTCTGCTGAGTGCAGGCCTCTCTGTGTAAACTTGGTGGCCTCACTATGTCTTTGGGATGAAGTTTCCTCTTTGGTGGGACATCAAGAGCCTCTTTGGACGCGCCTCCTGTGGGCATTTCCAGCTGCAGCCCCTGTCACACCCTCAGGGGCACTCCACGCTCAGTCCCGGCACATACCCAGTCCTGCCAAGCTCCCTTTCTTGGCACTGTTTGCCTCTCCTGGAACGACCTCTTCCTTCCTCTCCCAACCTTCTATCCCTCACCCGCGCCACTTTGTTCTTCAAGAAATAACTCAAGAGTCAGCTTCTCTTGGGGAGCTTTCTCTCTGCCCCCCCTCCTGAGACCACTTTTCACACTTAGAAGACAATAAAGATTATACTGAGGGGATGGTTCCTAATAGTAAGTATCACATCAGTAGATGCGACATACGCCCAGCGTCAGTGCTCCTTATCCCCTTCCCTGGGGGGGCGGGGGGTGGGGGCAAGCTGGCGTCTTTTCTTTCTTTACCCCCAGATCTAGGCCAGTGCCAGGCATGATAATCTGGATACTCTGTAAGTGGCCACCATGGTATAGCTACAACCTTAAAGGTGGGTTTGAAGTAAAAAGGTGGAAACCACCTACAGGTCCAGCACAAGGAAAGTGTTTGAATGTTTATTTATTTATTTTTGAGAGAAAGAGAGAGAGAGAGAGAGAGAGCGAGCATGAACAGGGGAGGGGCAGAGAGAGTGAGGGAGACAGAGAATCCCAAGCAGGCTCTGCACTGACAGATACGGGGCCCGAACCCACGAACTATGAGATCTCATGACCTGAGCCGAAATCAAGAGTCAGTCACTTAACCAACGGAGCCACCCAGGCGCCCCACGAGGAAGATGTTTAAAATAACTCTTCACTTCATCCATACAACCGAATAGTATACAGCTGTTAACAATCAAGGTTTTGAAGAGAGTATTTGATGATTCAGAAATATTGCTCACTATATAACACAGTCACTATCCTCCAACTGGAGATCCCTATAATGAGCAAGCATTCGGGATAAATAACTTACAGGCACGCATGATTTTGTAAATCCAAAATATTAACAGCAGTAAGTGGTTGTGGTGGGATTCTATTGTTTTGCTACATTTCCCTCTGCAATTTCTTTCTGTTGCTATCTCTCTGCTACTCTCTCAACAATGACAACAAATTACTTTTATAATAAAAGACAAACATTTTAGGAGGGAGAGCACTTTAGGGTTGGCAGAAACAAGAAGCATGTGAAAAAACCCAATCTTTGAAGATGATGGAAGAAAGCAAACACAATTCATAGAGAAATTGCCAAGGCAGGTCCTCGATTTGGAGTTAGCTAGTGAGATAAGCTGTTTGTGGCCAATCCCAGAGCTGAAACTTCCATCATCATAGGGAAGGAAAGACAGCTACACAGAAGTGCTGCACTGCATCGTATAAAATATCCTCATGCAGGGCAGAAAGCTTGTCCGCAAGCTAATATGCTGAGACTTCCTACAGATTCTGATGCAACCTTCACAACTAAATTATAGGGTGGGCTTTGAGTCTCATTAGGAGACTCTGTCTCCTACAGGGCTCAGAGGAGAAGCCTGTCCACAATAGGTACTCAAATGCATTCTAGGGGCTAAATATAGGCATTTTCAGAGAGCATACCAGACATCTGGGGATTTGGTGAGGCAAACTTGCCTTAATGCAATGGGAACATGGAAATCACATTTTGAAATATAAGCTCAGGGATCTCTTTTTTCCATTAAATAAGGAATTTCTTGGGATTTGCTAAACATTTCTGTTTTATTCAATACAGAAACGTTTAGGCAAAGGGATGCCAGAAACAAACCTGGAGCCTAAAGCTTAGGACAGGGTTTATTTATTTGGGCACAGGAAGCTAACACACAACATTCTACCCCCCCAGGGAAGCCCTCCACGGAGACATGGCTAACTTGGAAGAATCCAAGACGTGTACATGGGATCTTTGGGCTCAGAAGAGGCTTAAGAAGGAAGGGGGGTGGGGAAAGTTGAGTTCTTGGCCAGGTCAGGATCACTTTCCGCTTTCAATCTGATGAAGTATCAATCAGTAACATGAAAACACTGCTAATATTGTGGAAATAGCCTATAGGACACCGGGAGCTCAAAAAGAGTTCTGTCTTCCTTCAGCCTGAAGGCACAACCCGCAAGCCCAGGCCCCAAGCAGGCTGGGACAATGGCGAAGGTTCAATGGCCCACAGAGGTGCAGCCAGGCTACCGCAGAGCAACTGCTAATGTGAAAATGACTAGGAACACTCTGGAGTGTAGTCTGGGAAACCGCCTGGAGCCACGGAAACCCAGAGATGAACAGGCTGTCGCAGCTGGAATGAATCTTCCCAGAGAAGTCATCAACCTCCTTATTTTCCAGCTGAAGACACTGCAGCTCTGAGAAAAAGAAAAAGGAGACGTGCCCAACACCACACAGCTAGTCAACAGTGGGCTTTGGAGTATATACTTCATGTGAATTCAGCCTGAGATCCTAGAGCCACATATCCATATTTCCATCACCCTGGCTCTGCCCCCTAGATCAGGGAGTAACAGAAAAGGTGTATCTGAAAAATCTGAATTTACATTCCAGGCCCATCGATTATTAGCTATAGGACTTTGCTGTCCTCGAGGAAAAATAATGTCTTTCTGACCAACATCTCACCGAGTTATTATGAGTAGTTATGTAAGAAGGCAAATCGGAAGGTCTTTTGTAAGCCATCGATTCTACTGCAAATATAAGCAGTTGTACTGAACGCACAGAGTTCTTGTGCTATGGTTGCATTGGGGAGGGGAGCGCTTGGCATATAGGTACTCAGCTGGGGTTAGCTATTATTATTATCACTAAAAATAACAGTAACCTGGGGTGCTTGGGTGGCTCAGTCGGTTGAGCATCTGACTTTGGCTCAGGTCAGGATCTCACGGTTCGTGAGTTCGAGCCCTGTGTCGGGCTCTGTGCTGTCAGTGCAGAGGCTTCTTGGGGTTCTCTCTCTCTCCCTTCCCCACTCATGCTGTCTCTGTCTCTCTCAAAATAAATAAATAAACTTAAAAGTTAAAACATTTTTTTAAAACTTATTGCAGTGTTGACTGTATTTCCTATACTGTACTCTTTATCCCCACAACTTATTTATTTTACAACTGAAAGTTTGTGCTTAATCCCCTTAACCTTTTTGGCCTGAGTATTATTGTTTGTCTGAATGAATAGTGGCGTTCAAGGACTTTCTGAATTCAAGGGCTAATATCTGTCAGCCTCTTTGTATATATTCTTTACAAATACATCCTTCAATATCCCATCCCAAATGAATCACCTTT
This sequence comes from Acinonyx jubatus, assembly GCF_027475565.1. Classification (NCBI taxonomy): domain Eukaryota; kingdom Metazoa; phylum Chordata; class Mammalia; order Carnivora; family Felidae; genus Acinonyx; species Acinonyx jubatus. The sequence continues at coordinate 33,548,390 of NC_069386.1, forward strand.
CTTTTTTAAACCTATGAGTCACATATTTGATTGTGTTTCCTTCTTTGCTTTGGCTGCTTTGACGACTAGGGTGAAATTTCTGACCTCCCCTCAGTAGGACTTAATGGCAGGGATTTTAGATGCCAGCCTTATCCCTCGTATTTCTCCCATCCCAAGTTTTCCCTTTGCTCCATTTTCTTCCCTTACTTGTTATCTTGTTTGTATATTACATCCACTAAACATTTAAAGGTTATTTTACATTCTCTTTTAGAATGAAGGAGTCATAAATAAATAACTTGGAGAGATGCTCAGTTAACACTACTGATTATTGTTAACACATGAGAGCCTAGAATTCCTTCCTTTCCCCCTTCCTTCCTTCCTTCCTTTCCTTCCTTCCTTCCTTCCTTCCTTCCTTCCTTCCTTCCTTCCCTCCCTCCCTCCCTCCTCCTTCTTTCCTTCCTTCCTTCCTTCCTTCCTTCCTTCCTCCCTTCCCTCCCTCCCTCCCTTCCTTCCTTCCCTCCCTTCCTCCCTTCCTTCCTTCCCTCCTTCCTTCCTTCCCTCCTTCCCTCCCTCCTTCCTTTGTTTTCACTGTGACATCTGGCTTAACATTTTCCTTGAAACAGGAAACCAAATGGCAAAGAAATACTCAGTGTGGGTCTCACTCACAACCATGAATATCAGAGGACAGAATCTTCATTTCTTCAGGGCTTCTGACCAGCAAAGAAAACAACCAAAATCTTAGATTTCTGAGTGGCAGGCCACATTTTACCTTGGATGCTTCTAGCAAAACGTCTATTTTTAGAGAACAAGACATTTGGGGGAAATGTCATGATTAAAGAATATTCAGATGAAGGGAAATGTTTTTTTATTTTCTCCCTATTTAAAGTACATGCTCATCAAAGAAAAGTTGTTATGTACTGTATGGACAAGCAGTAAAAATATTAATCAATAGAAATGCATAGGAGGAAATATTTTAAATATTAGCCTAAAAAAGAGGTACAAATAATAGCTATTAAAAGTTCTGGAGGCTGCTTCTGCTGTATTTGCCTTCATTTATTTTTCTATTTTCCATGGTATGAATAGGGTCCCATATCCTGACTCAGCAAAACTTGGAACCATGGGCTCCAATGTGGCCTTTGGGGACCTCTCATCACATCACCCATGTGATTCAGGAATCCACTTTTTTAGCATTGTGGGCAGGATGAACATCCTCTTTCTGTGGCCACTTTGAAGACACATGTAGTTTCCTTTGCTTGTAGTTCTCTGGTGACTCACGACAAACCTGACACAGGGGCAAGAATTCTGTGGTCTCCCATGCAGTCGGGACCTTCATGTGGAGACCATGAAGCTCTGATAAAAAATCTCATTGAGGTAAAACAGCCTGGCAGGTGCTTATGACTAGTCCCAGGTTTGTCTTTTTTAATTGGGTAGCCTGTTTTCGTATTTATTTGTACCCAACTTATACCAGTACAGGGATTCAAAGAGGGGGAGCTTTTTTTTAATGTTTATTTTTGAGAGACAGAGAGAGACAGCATGAGCGGGAGAGGGCAGAGAGAGAGAGAGACAGGGAGACCCAGAATCGGAGGCAGGCTCCAGGCTCTGAGCTGTCAGCACAGAGCCTGACACGGGGCTCGAACCCACGAGGCGTGAGATCATGACCTGAGCTGAAGTCGGACGCTCAACTGACTGAGCCACCCAGGCGTCCCAGGAGGGGGAGCTTTTAAAGGCATGCACAAATAGGGTAAGACTAATTACACCAAAAAAAGCTGAGGCAGAAGGAAAATAGATAAGAGAAGGGAAATAAAAAGGTAAGGTTGGTACAAAGATTGCATTCCTGTAAGGTCTTGTCCAATAGCTAGAGGGAGGTTATAAATTGGTCTGAGCTTCCAAATTGCCAAGACTGAGAAGCAAGCAGGATGGGCCATCAAAATCAGTGTGTGTAATTCCAACACACACACACACACACACACACACGCGCGCGCGCGCGCGCGCCCTGTGTCCTGGCTTTCCTGGTTCTGACTGCTGACGGAGAATCTTCTTGGGGACTGTTGCTGAGTCTGCCTGTGCCCTTCTTCATTCTTTCCACACTCAGTTTGCTGCTCTGAAGGTGCTGTGCTGTGATGCCCAGTTGCTTTGTTCTCACTGGGAATGATCTGGAATGATCTGCAAGAGCTGCTGAAGCAGCCCTCAACTAATGATGAAAAGGAGGGCCAATGAGCCAGCTTCCTTGATCCTCTGTTGGATAATTCTGAGTTATGTGCTACCCTGACTCCCAGGGGTCCCTCCCAGGATGGAATCCCAGGTGCACACAGTAGTCACTGGCTCCATAACACAACTGTCCTGGGTGCCTCCTCTCCCCACTACTGGGGTTTCCTGAGGCCATCTGCCAAACAAATCATTTGCACTCAGGGTGCATTTGCTTGGCTCAGGGTCTGTACCTAGGGGAACCAAACCAAGATGGGGACGTGATGGGATCTAGTGAGATGAAGCAGACTCAATGACAATTGTCACGTGCTGCCTCTTATAAGGACCTCTAATATAGCCAAGGGCAGTCCTGCACACTCAATGCCACGGCCACCCACTTACTGCTCTGGGGGAGGTCCACTTGATAGAACCCACTTTTGGCATTGCTGTGTGAGCCTGAGGCAATAACTATTTGCCCACAGATTTCTAATCCCTCACAAGACAGGGGTGGTCCATTGATCCCCTCTGGTTCTCAGATTCCTTGACATAAAATATGCCACACCTACATATGCTTAAGTTTTTAGGGAGAAAACAAATCACAGTGCTCCCTGCTGAAGTGGAATTTTTCAGAGAATTCCAGCCTGTTTTGTTCAAGCCCTCAGGCTTGGAAGACGGAGGGGTCTTGGAGGAGAGAAGAGTCAGTGTCTGGAGCAGCCATCACATCTCTCCATGTCATGACCAAAGAGGTGGGAAGGGCATGGGGACAGAGGGAGCAAGGACGAAGGGGGGCCTTCTAGGAAAGAGGACAATTTATAAACCAAAAGAGGAAACAGTGAGGCCTTCTGGAGGCATAGCGAGTCTATTATAACCAACAAGCTTTGGCTGCAGGGTAGGAAGGAATTATGTGGCAAAATGGTCTGAGAGATCAGGTCTGTATTACAGAAACTCAGGGCAGGATGGTCTCAGCCAGTGTGGCTGGGGAACAAAGAGAAATCCCCGTTGCAGCCTTTACAAGTTATGTTCAGCATGTTGCTGACCTGTCTAGCCCAGCTGTCTCATCCAAAAATGGGAAAATAATTCCTACCACAGAGGGCTCTGCTGGGATTAAACTGAGAGTCTCTAACACCCGAACACAAAGTACATGCTCAGTATGTACTGCTGTGGCAATCTGTTGACCGATCCTGAATTAAAGAAATACACGGACATCTCTGATGACAAACCTGTTAACATTTAGAAAGTGGGCATCATTACTCAGAGCTATTTCAAAACCAGTGTGCGTTTTTATTTGACTAAACCCCATAAAGAGAAAACACACACAACATTCAAGCCATGCACTGTTATAGAATGACAATGCCTGAAGGGTCCTTAAACTCACTATTGAATTTCAGCAAAGAAAATTCTAACAGAAAACTAAATGAAACGGTTTCCCTGTGACTTTTCAGTACTAGCTGTGGCTTTATCGAGCTATTCCTCTCCCTGGACCTCAGATTTCCCATAACCAACATCGAGGGGCACTGGGCCAGATGCACTTGAGTAGCCTATTCATGTCTTTGGTCTGTTTTAATTCTAGGACCCCCTGGGAAAGCACAGAACGGAGTTCTTTGTGTGGCCACAGAGTTACTTCCGTCTGTCATCATGACGCTTGTGTCCTGAGCACCTCAGAGGCCGGCTTAGAGCATCTAAACCTTAATGACTCCTTTGCTTTTCTTCCCTTGTCAATAAATTACAGGGTAATGTTTTTCTTCTTGTTACCATTCTCTATAATTTATGTCCTGTGGTCTCAGAGGTTCCTTTAAGGCCCAGGAAAATCTGCCTATTCTGTCCTCAAATTCAACGTTGGTTTGCAATTAAAGTTACAGTAGAGTCCCTGGAGCAGACACCAGAGACAGAAGGTCTCTCCCGTCACTTCCAACGAATCCTTCAGGGCTCAGCTCCAGCTCTCTGTTCTTGTGAAGTTCTGGCCTGTTAATGTCTCTTACTTCTCTAAGTCATTTCAACTGATGGGCTTTCTGTACTCCATGTAATTAGTGCCTTATTATGTACTTTGCTAGGTTCTAATTGTCTGCATCCTATAATTGAGCAGTGGGATGCATGGGGGTAGATTATTTTCACTGGTGTGTGCGAGCAACCTAGTCTCGTATGGGCTTTGGAATCAGACAGAAGGGGTCCAAGTCCTGGTTCTGCTCTTAGGACTATGTGATCTGGGCCATATGATGTGGGCACATCTGTGATGTACATATAATGGACATCTGTCATTTTTACCTGCCGACTAGACGCGCAAGTCAGACTACACCTCCGGGGACTGGCGCATGGCTTCAGTACACATTTGTCACATAGGATGAAGAGTTTAGGCACCAACAGGATACATTTAAAGGAGACGGGAGCATTAACTAGGAAGAAGGGACGCTGGATAGCAAGGATACTCTTTTTGAGGCTGGACAAAGCCATCTCTAGGTTACTGACAGATACACTATAAAACATGGAAATCAGAGGCCATGTAAGTACTTATGTTAACCCAATAAAAATGCGTGGACTTAAAAAAAAATGTACTGTCTTTCTACTTCAGTGTGCTTTCTTTCTCAGGAATGAAAGCCAAAATAATTAAGCGTTATTTGGCTTAACCATTATGGTGTGTATCCGGCTTTAAGCCTTGGCTTAGAATTCTGTTAATCATCAAAATGCTTCATGATTAGAAGGCTCCCTTCATCCAACAATCCCAAGTGCTTACTCATAGTTCTTAGATGTTTTCAGTGGCATTTGGGATTTCAATTCCCTTTGAATGGGTTTTCCAGAGCTTTTAGAAAATATGGTTCCAAAGTAGCCGCCTCCGGGGTACTCGCTGGGTCTTCACTACCTGAGGCTCCAGGGGAAGATTCCTGGAGTGGTTTTGCTAGTGGGGCCCCCAGCAAGACTCTGCTGCACCTCCTGTCTCTGAAGGGTGCCCTCATCAGTCACGACACAGCTTTTCTACTCCAGTCTGACATGAAGGCTCAATGAATGTGTGCCACATTCGTGTACCTGGTGTTCAGTGCTGGGCTCCACAGGACCAAGCAGGACGCAGGAATGGTTTCCCAGGTTTGGCTTACTGGGAGACCAGATGTTCATGGGGGAAACTCGGAAGAGAGCAACTGAGATCAAACCAGATCCGAGGCTTAATGTTACAGAATGTGCCAAAGCAGGTGGGGCTCTGGGACCAGATAGTGTGCAAGGGCATCCTGGAAGAGGTGGGATTGAAATGGGGTCGGGGGAGGTGTGATGAAATGGACACAGCACCACATCCAGTCACTGCTTTACTGCTACAATTCCAGGGGCAAGAATGTTAGAACGTGAGGTCAGGATCTTCGTCTGATTGGCTCGCTCACTGATCCATGCCAACCACTTAGAACGGTGGTTTTTTTATTTTATATTTATTTTTTATTTTATATTTATATATATAATATATATATATGTAAATATAATATATTTATACGGCAGGCTGTCTGTAAATAGAGTGTCGATGAATGCAGTAGAGGCCTGGGATCCTCCCCTTTCCCCTAACTCCCCACCAACCTTCCAACAGACTCAGATGGTTGAGGTACAAATCCAACCATCCCTATGGGGTCAGCATACTTGGGGAACAAACTGTATACAGCTGAGGTCTCTTACAAATAGCTTTGAACACATTTAACATGTCTGGTTTAACTGCTGAAAGCCACAACTGCTCTTTCAAGTTACCCCCAAGCTTTCACTCGCCCAGGCTCTCAGATGCTACAACTAGGCCCATCATGCTTATGTTGCTTCTAGACCATTTGCCCTCCAGCTCTGGGTTGAGCAACTGTGTGGTCTTGAGCCAGCCGCATAACCTCTAAAAGACTCATTTTCCTCCTATGTGAAATTAGTGGGTTGGACTACATTATCTCTAAGGTTCCTTCCCAAATAATGATTCAAGAGACTGGAATTTGGTATTTAACACCACTTTCTGGCTCTTGGGAAAAAAGCGTGTTTTTTTGTGGGTTGTTTTTTTTTTTTTGAGCTCCAGATCCTCCCTTCTGCTGAGAAAACCACAGGGACCTCCTAGCCCTCCTTCACCAGCTGGGAAGGTGTGGCCAACCTGTTCCGGCCTTAGGTATTCTGCGTTTGCTCTCTCTCCTTTTGCCACCGCCCATCCCCATCTTCCCATTGTAAAGCATCCTAGATCTTTTCTTCTCCTTTCTCTTCCACTCAGAGCCCCTGACTCCTTAAGATTTGGTTAAAGCATTGGGGCCATGGTTTGGAACCCTGACTCTAAACCTCCTGCTACTCTGTCTGTTTTCACGCTCTCCCCAGCTCCATATTCGTTCCCTCTCATTCCCCCTTTCATTTTATATTCTGCTTGCCTGTGAGGACTACCTCCTCGTGGCTTTCCACAATTCCTCTGGCCTGACCGAAGAACCCTCCTCCACTAGGCTTTAGAGATCGGATGTTTTTACAAGGACAGCTGCCGGGCACTGAGCATCCCCTGTGCCCAGAACGCCTTCTGGAAATTACCTCCTCAATCTTCGCTAAAACTGTATGATGTTCACATAGTCCTCACCATTTTAATGATGACACAATGATGCTTAGGGAAGTAAGTCTCTCAGCCTGCCCACGTGAGAATAGGCAGGACTGGAGATTCAAGCTCAGGCTTGTGCGCCTCAAAGCCCGGGGGTCTTCTCACACTCTGCCAAAGACGTGAACCCTGTTCAGGCAGGGGTTTGCGATACGCACTTATCTTTTCATGGTCACTCCTAGATCCAGAGAATTTTAAAGTTGAAACATATTTAATAAATCATTTAGTGTTAGTGACTCCTAATAGAACCTAAGAAATATAAGAACATACCCACACAGAAGGAAGGAATGAAACAATTACATGGAAGAATGCACACAGATTATAGACATCTATAATAAAAATGTAAGTATATCTTTACAAGCTTCCATGGCACATTTATAAAAATTGATATACTGGCTACAAAGAAAGCCTTTTTCTACGGCTGAAACTGTACTGTGCACAATATATCCTCAAGCTGCATTATTTTCCGCTACACACACTTGATGTTCTAGCCAAAAAAACCAAAAAACAAAACCACCAGTATTTACCATGACCTAAATATGCCCTTATCTTTCCCAACTGAAACACCTTTCTTTATTCATACTGTTTCTGAGACTTGAGATGACTTCATCCACTATCTTTCTAGGGGACTCCTAAACATTTTTCAATCCCGTCTTAAATATGGCTGTTCCTAATTCTCACGATAGGGCATGATACGTTTATTAGAAGAATTTGTACCTCAGCTTTAACATACTTGTTGGTACCCACCTTTAGAGGACAGATTTGGGGGGTGGGGTCTCTCCTCCTTATGAATACCACAGCACATAGCACAAACCTTATACACAAAACAGCACTCAGTATACAGTTGCCAAATTTAATTCTGAGTTACTTACTTTGCCTTGGTGCAGAGTGGAAATAAAAAAATAACAATTGTAGATAGGCAGATTTGAGTACATTCTAATATAAAGCACTTGGTCTCTTACATCAGTCACTCATTCTGTCCCTTAAATACGCCTGGGTTGAAATTTTAGCATTCTTTCTGTCAGTTCATATGAACTTTCTAAGCTAAAGTAAATAAATTTATGAATATGCTGAATCAGGAAATATGGGTTTTTTTAAGTAAAAAAATGTTTTTAAAGGAGAAATGCCTAATTGAGTATGCATGCCAACAACACAGTACAAGAAAAGAGGGAAGAAAAAAAGACACCCACTATAGCATTAGCTTTGAGTCTAAATAGATTTTTCCATTTATTTTGTGACTTTCTATTAAGGCAATAATTTCTAGCAAGCAAATTTTCTCAAAAAGCATCAAATAAAATTTTGTTTGAACCTCTCATCATATGCCAGCCACAATTAATCACTTTTCTCTAATGTAGCTGAGCTGCTTAATGACATTAGCTACACAAGAGGAAAGGAAAGTTAAAGGAAGGTGCTAAGGTCACCCTTTGCATTGGTACAAATCTTTACAGTTCTACAAAACACTCACATTGACATGATCTTATTAATATTCCTTATATGCCATCGAGATAAGTATTATTGCCATCCCCATTTTACAGATGAGGATATAGAAGTCTAGAAAGATTATTTTCCCAATAGACATATGTTGGGAGAAAAAAGGAAGAAAAGAAGAAAAGATAAAAATGTATCTCACAAAGGGTAAAGATGACAGGCTGAGCAGAGGCATTTGTTTTTCTCTTTCCTTTCCAAAATGCCATTCAAATGGCAGAAAAGATTCATGTGTTGTAACAGCAACTATAAAACAGGACAGCATACAATCAGCAGGTTAATTTTTTGAGGAATTTTTGGATATTAGAAAGTTTATGCTGGCAAGAGACCACAGCAGAAGAAATCACCAAAACACACTAATGCAGAGTTAGAAGAATTCTGAACTCAGAAACCACAGGTACAATGAGCAGGAGGAGGTGCTATCAAGTCAGAATGGTCATTAATGTCAAGGACAGGACTGCCTACAGGACAGTAAGGTGGGTCCCACCCCATCTCCTCCAGAGGCCAAGAAAGCGGCTGGTGGGAGATTCAACATGTCTGTCTCAACTACTGACAGATGAAGCAGGCAAATGTTAGGTAAAGATACAACAGACTTCAACAACTCCATCCACAACCTTGATTCAACAGATAAAAGTCCCTGTACCCAGTTATCCAGAATGAACATTTTTCTGTTCTGCTCACTTGGAATGTTGACGAAGACTGTCCATATACTAGGCAACAGCATAAGTTGGGACAAATTTCTAAATGTCAATCTCACAGATACCATATCCTCTAATTGTGATGTGACCAGATTAGAAATGAACTTGGGCCATACATCTGAAAATATAACTAAATAAAGCATGGGCCAGAGAAAATATCATAATGACAATGTTTAAAACTACTTAAAGCCAAATAATAATAAGACAGGCTACTCTTGAATATTGATTTTTAAAAAGTCCTCTAAACAAAACAGTCACATGTAGAATTCATTTAATAAAAATAGAAATATATTGGGATGTCTGGGTGGCTCAGTTGGTTAAGAGTCTGACTTTTTATTTTGGCTCAGGTCATGATCTCACAGTTCATGAGTTCAAGCCCCACATCAAGCTCTGCATGGGCAGCATGGAGCCTATTTGGGATTCTCTGTCTCTCTTTCTCTCTCTGCCCCTCCCCTGCTTGCACGCTCTCTCTCTTAAAAACAAATAAATAAACATTTAAAAAAATAGAAATATATCATAACCAAGTTGGATCCATCTCTGGAATGCAAGGATGGTTTACCATTATATAATTTGTGAAATTTATCATACTGACAGAGTATAGAAGGAAAGCCATATGTTCCTCTCAACAGAGAGAGACCATGCATTATGTAAAACTCAATACCTGGGGGTGCCTGGGTGGCTCAGTTGGTTGAGTGTCCGACTTTGGCTCAGGTCATGATCTCACGGTTTGTGGGTTCGAGCCCCACATCAGGCTCTGTGCTGACAGCTCAGAACCTGGAGCCTGCTTTAGATTCTGTGTCTCCCTCTCTCTGCCCTTCCCCCTCTCATGCTCTGTCTCTCAAAAATAAATGTTAAAAAAAACTCAATACCTGATTATGATTAAGAAATAAATCTCTTGGCAGACCATGAATAGAAGAGGATTTGTCAACATGATAAAGTACACATCCAAACGCTTGCAGCTAACTTTATTTTTTTTAGCTAGCTTCATTTTTAATGGAAAAGTATTAAAAGAATTCCCTTTAAATCAATAACAAAATATCATTGCCTCTATTAAACATTTTACTGGAGGTCCCCACCAGAGAAATAAGAAATTAAAAAAAAAAGACCATAGGTGGGGTGCCTGGGTGGCTCAGTTGGTTAAGTATCTGACTTTGGGGCAGGTCATGATCCCACCATTCCTGGATTTGAGCCCTGTGTCAGGCTCTATGCTGACAGCTCAGAGCCTAGAGCCTGCTTTAGATTCTGTGTCTCCTTCTCCCTCTGCCCCTCCCCTGCTCACACTCTGTCTCTCTGAAAAAAAAAGCATTAAAAAAAAAAGCATTGGGTGTCTGTGTGGTTCAGTGGGTTTAGCTTCTGACTCTTGATCTTGGCTCAGGTCATGATTTCATGGTTTGTGAGTTTGAGCCCTGCATCAGGCTCTGTGCTGACAGCATGGAGCCTGTTTGAGATTCTCTTTCTCTCTGTTTCTCTCTCTGCCCTTCCCCTGCTCACATGTACTCTCTCTCTCTCAAAATAAATAAATATTAAAACAAAATTTAAAAATTAAAAAAGGTATAAGAATTGGAAAAAAGAAAAACTCAAAATGGTCATTATTCACAGATGATATATAATTATGTACTTAGAAATTATAAAAGTTCCCATAGGCAACTGATTTATATTAATAAATGAGCTTAGCAAGTTGCTTGGGTATAATATCAATTGCGATTCTAAGCATTAGCAAAACAAAAAATTAATTTAAAAATATAAACAAAACTTACAATACCAAATGATAACAAGATAGCTAGGAATACATCTAAAATTAAAGATGTACAAGACCTTTATGTAGAAAATTGTAAAATTTTATTGAAAAGCTTTAAAGAAAATCTAAACTAATGTAAAGCTTATAGTATGCCCATGGAAAGAATGGCTCAACATTGGAATGTTAGTGATTTCAAATTGATTCATAGATTCAATACATTTCTGATAAAAATTTCTAAAGGATTTTTCAAGGGAAATTGGTAAGTTCAAATTTCACAAAGAAGAGCAAACGTCTAAAAATAGCTAACACACTCCCAAAGAATAAGTAGAGAGATTTCAATAAAGGGCTCTACAACAATTGATTACCAGTGTGAGGAAGAAATAAAATTACCCCCAATATTCACATTATTCACACATTATACCTATGGAAAAAATTCAGTTCTAAGTGTATCAAAGACATAAAGGCAAAACTTTAAATAATTTTATAAAAGAATATAGAATAATATCCTTATAACCTTGGAACCAATAATTTCTTATGTAAGACACAGAAAGTGTTAATATATGATAACTGTTAAATTCAAGCACGCTAAAACTGAGGACTTTTGTTTGTCAATAGATAGTACGAAATTTTAAATTCAAGGCACAAACTAGAAAACATTACATGGAATAATAAGCAAAGGATGCATAATCAAAATATATAAAGAACTAAATCAGTAGTGAAAAAGAGAAGAACCACATTAAAATCAGGAAACAGACATGAACAGGCAACTCATAGGAGAAGAAGCATGAATAGTTTGTATCCATGTAAATTTCACACTGCAGCAATAGTTGTTCATCAGAGAAATGTCAACCAACATACACTAATAACATGTTATATCTAATGTACCAACAAAAATTAATCTGTCTGATGATGCCAAATATTAACAAGGAGGTAGATAACTGAGAACACTTAAACAGGGCTAGCAGAAGTGAAACCTGATACAACCACGTTATAAATCAATTTGATATTATCTTGTGGAATTAAACACATACTCTCTGACCTACTAATTCAACTCCAAGGTATACACCCTAAAGGAATCCTTGCACATATATGTGAACAGATGTTTTTTCTTTCTCAATATATGAAACTTATTGTTAAATTGGTTTCAATACAACACCCAGTGCTCATCCCAAAAGGTGCCCTCCTCAATGCCCATCACCCACCCTCCCCTCCCTCCCACCCCCCATCAACCCTCAGTTTGTTGTGAACAGATGTTTTGAATTGCTCATAGCAGCATCATTTATAACAGAAAACAAACCAACCAAGAAAGAACCCAAATATCTATCAACAGAAGAAAAGATAGTTTATCATAGAGAATACTACGTAGCAGTGAAAATGAATGAACTATAATCCTTGTGTTGAATAAAGGAAAACAAGATACTATGTTTATATAACTCAAAACCAAACAAAATCAAACAATATATTCATTAGAGATACATATGTGTATGATAAAATTACATATATATAAATATTGCATATATATTATAAAATTATATATATATATATATATATATATACAATATATATATTCAAGGCAAGAAAATGACAACCATATTTTCTCTGAGAGAAAAGAAGAGAATGGACTGGGGCACTAGCATTGAGAATGTTTTATTTCCTTAGTTGGGTGGTAGGCTCAGAGGTATTTGTTTTATTATTTTGCTTCATAACTCACTTGTATGTTACATGTATTTTCCTATATATATTAAATATTACACTTTTTTTAGAAATAAAAAGGAGACTAAAATAGGTACTCAAAGACCACCTCTCCCCACAAGGGCTGGCCTTATGATGGAGTTCAACAAACCTTCAAGAAGACGCTGATTCTTCTGCTTTTCAAACTGTTTCAAAGCATGCTAAAAGACAAGAAACTTTTGAATTTCTTTCACAAAACTAGCAAAATCCTTGTCTAGCACAATAAAAGAGAGCCATGAACAAGAGCACTCATTAAAAAAAAAAAGCCCAAAATTCAAAATAAAATATTCACAAATCAAATCCACTGGTGAATTTAATGAATAAATCACCACGATTAAGATAGATAGTTCCAAGGATGTAAAGAGAATCCAACATTAAGAAATGTATTAATATAGTTCACTTTTTAAGTAGATTAAAGGAGAATACCACATCAGCACTTCATGAAGGTAAACAACGTTTAACCAAACTCAACAACATTCCTGATAAAAACTTAGAAGGGAAGCTGTCACTGGATAAAACTGATCCACCTACAACATCTGGCAGGCCTCACACTTAGTGATGAAATATTAGCTTTCCCATTTAAGTGTGAAAGACGAGAATGTTCACTTTCATTGCTCTGATTTAACACTGTATACTGGAAGGCCTAGCAATTGAATGAAGACAAGAAGTAGAGATTAGAGGTACCAGGTATCGGAAAAGCAGCAGCAGAATTGCCATTATTTGCAAGTTGTAGGCACATTCACACATACATATGTAGGCATATACGAACACACACAGACACACATAATACACACCCTTATGCTTATAAATGTGTAGGAATGGGTTTGGAAGAACAAATGCCAAACTGTTAACAATGGTTTCATCTGGGGAGGAAGGAAGGATGGGGAAGGGAGTGAGGGTAAAGAGGAACCTTTAACTTATGCTTCGCATTTCTTGAATTTGTTTTTATAACAATAGCTTTCCTAATTTAAAAGAAAATTCAAAATGTTGAAAGTCATACAGCTGGACATGGTAGACCCAAGGCTCAAACTCAGGTGTTTCATTGCCAAGTTAGTTCCACACGGTTGGTTTTTCATTTTAGATATCGGAAAGCTGGAGAAAGGTTGAGCCACTGAGAACTGTGCACAAAGAATCAGTAATTATGGGCATTACACTGATACTTCATTTCTATTTGCCACAAATAACCCTCCAGGGACTAATAATAATGGCTAGCTTTTTATAAAGGCTATCACTGCTTACAAAGCAACTCTACAGGGCTGCCTGGGTGGCTCAATAGGTTGAGTGTCTGATTCTGAGTCTCAGCTCAGGTCACGATCTCACAGTTTGTAAGATTGAGCCCTGCACTGGGCTCTGCGCTGACAGCATGGAGGCTGCTTGGGATTGTCTCCCTCTGTCTTCCTCTGACCCTCTCTCCCACTCACATGCTCTCTCTCTCTAAAATGGAAACAAACAAAGCAACTCTACATTCATTATTTAAATTATTTTAATCCTTAAAAAGTAATTTCAATAATCCATGAACATGAAAATGTCCCACAGTGTAATCTAAATGACATGTCGTTAAAGATAAGATTCTTATTAAGACTGTAGATACGTAGGGGTGCCTGGGTGGCTGGTTAAGTGTCTGACCCTTGATTTCTGCTCAGGTCATGATCTCTTGGTCATGAGATCAAGTCCTGTGTAGGGCTCTGCACTGGGTGCAGATACTGCTTACGATTCTTTCTCTCCTTTTCTCTCTGCCCCTTTCTCGCTCCTGCTCAATCTCTCTCTCTCTAAACAAAAACAAAAACAAAAAAACCACAAAGACTGCAGTTATGTCATTTCTGGAACTTTCAAAAGCACACAGGAAACTCCAACCCTAGGGATCCAGGTAACTGATAAACCTTCTCCCACCACATTCCCTCACAGTGTATGCTTCTGTAATCTGAACAAAGCTTTGTTTCCAGAATATGTCATGCTCTTTCTTATTTCTGGGGCTCTGTAGATGCTTTCCTTCTTCCTGGAATGTCCTCCCTCCCTCTTTTTCCACTTAAAATGCCTACTCATCGGGCGCCTGGGTGGCTCAGTCGGTTGAGCGTCTAACTTTGGCTCAGGTCATGATCTGGTGTCCGTGGGTTTAAGCCCTGCATCTGGCCCTGTGTTGACAGGTCAGAGCCTGGATCCTGCTTCGGATTCTGTGTTTCCCAGTCTCTCTGCCCGTCCCTAGCTCACACTCTGTCTCTCTCTATCTCTCAAAAAAAAAAAAATGCCTACTCATCTGTGCAGAAAAGAGTTAACATAGCAGACCTGAGTGCTCTCCTTTAAAAAGATCTGCTTATGAGGTTGGTCACTGACTGATGTTTGGAAATGGATTTGGGGAGGGTTCCCACCACTCCCAGAACAGGTAAAAGTGGCTAACTGTGCTTATACTGTACTAATAATAAGGGTTTATGCTGAACATCCTGTCTAGCAATCTGGACTGTTGGTACACGGCAGGCAAAGGGTGCTTATGTGGCCAGTCCCCCCAAAAACCATAAGTGCTGGGTCTCTAATAAGCATACCTAACTGACAATATTTCACATGTATTGTCACAACTCACTGCGAGGGGAATCAAGTGTGTCCTGTGCGACTCCACTGGGACAGGACCCTTGGAATGTTGCCTGGTTTCCTCCAGACTTTACCCATGGAGTTTGCTCTTTATCCCCGCCCTAGAGTGGATCATAGCTGTAAGTGCAACCACACGCTGAGTCGCTGAATCGCCGTTAATCACTGAACTTGGGGATTGTCTTGAAGGCCCCCCAAGACACAGCCCTCCAAGCCTCAGTACAAACACGACATTGCAGAGTTTCTCTTCCCTTTGTTAGGCAGGTTGCATTGCTTCTTTACCCCTTTGCCTCTGCTCTTGCAATTAAACAGAATTTCATATTGCATGATCATTAACTGTTTGCACTCTGGGCCCTTTTAAAAGTGTAAGCTCATCAAAGACCTTATCTTTTCCTTCTTTCC
Source organism: Acinonyx jubatus (assembly GCF_027475565.1). NCBI lineage: Eukaryota > Metazoa > Chordata > Mammalia > Carnivora > Felidae > Acinonyx > Acinonyx jubatus. The sequence goes on from NC_069386.1 coordinate 33,563,754, forward strand.
TCGGCATCTAGGTGGCATATCCTGGCAGCACCTGGACAGTAACTGTAGTGACAGCCAATCAGTGCTGTTGACTATGTGCCCAACACCGTTAACTAGGAGCTCTGCACATCCTATCACATTTAGCCCTTCCAACCACCCCTTAAAGGAGCTACTATTATTATTCTCATTGTAAAAATAAAAAAAAACACAGAGGTTCTAAGGTTAAATGAATGAATGAACCACCCAAAGAATATATCATTCTAGCCCTTAAGGAATCACTTTGCCACATGGCACTCTAGTACTATGGCTATTAATTCACATGCACTGTGTGCTACGAGCTTCGCCGGTGGTGTTATCTATTACATCATGTGTTATATGCAGTACGAAGTATTTTTTTTTATTGTAGAGTATATTTTGTTATTATTGTTTACTGGCTAAGACAGGTCTATCGTACACAGTTCAAAAGGTACACAGGTGTACAGGGCAGTGGAAGTCTCTCACCTGCCTCCACCCCCAGCCACCCCCTTTCCTCTCTGCTGTATATCCTTCCAGAGGGGGGATGAACAAGTATGTTAACGCCTTTTACACAAAGAGTAGCGTCTCATACATGTTGTTCTGCAACTTGCTCCTCTTACCTGACAAGACATCCTGGTGGTCATTTCCTATCAGTACATATAGAACTGCATCATTCTCGGGGCGCCTGGGTGGCTCAGTTGGTTAAGTGTCCGACTTCGGCTCAGGTCATGATCTCGTGGTTCGTGAGTTCAAGCCCCGCGTCAGGCTCTGTGCTGATGGCTCAGAGCCTGGAGCCTGCTTCAGATTCTGTGTCTCCCTCTCTCTGACCCTCCCCCGTTCATGCTTTGTCTCTCTCTGTCTCAAAAATAAATAAACGTTAAAAAAAAAATTAAAAAAAAAAAAAGAACTGCATCATTCTCTTTGATCACCTGCCTTGTGTCTCTTATTGAGGGACATTTAGGTTTTTGCAACAGACGGATAATGAAAAGTGGTTCAGAGAGCATTCTGCACACTTAGAGTGGATTTACATAGTGAAGTGTTAGAAATGGAAAAGCTGGGTCAAAGGGCTATTTATTGTTTATTTTTAATGTAAAAAATCGACTTTAGAGTTTTAATTTAAATTATGGTTCGTTAACATGCAGTGTAACCATAAGTGTGCAATACGGTGGTTCAACACTTACATACACCACAACAGAAATTATTCACAAAGCATAACATTTGCTTTTTTAAAAGGTATAATTCAGTGTTTTTTTTTAGTACAGTCACAAGATTGTGCACCCCTCCCCACTATCTAATTCCAAAATATTTTCATTGCTACATAGAGAAACCCTGCCCCCATTGTATTTAATTTTAATTTTTAATTTTGATAGATTTTGCCAAATTGCTTCATCAAAATTTAAAACAAAAAACAAAAAACATTTTTGGCCCACTTCTAGAACTGTGTCAGTTTCTAAGTTGCCTTTCCTTCCCCCTCCTCACATACAACAGTATCTCGTTGGTCTTATCTGAGGAGGTTAAGTCCAAATTCAGGAAAGACAAGGCACACTCCCACCCCCACACACCATTCTGCTGCGTCCTGCAAAGAAACTGGATCCCGGCATGTTTCGCACACGGACAAAAGCCCCAAAAGTCCAGCTTGACTTCGTGGCCCTTTACATTCATTCTTTACGGAATGCGTGCAATCTCTACAAGTGAACGCGGCCACTCTCCTAATTCCGATAACACCAACGGCATTCTAGTGACCTCAATGTTTTTACAAGGTCCTAAGAACCTAAATGCTCCTGCCACCGGAAAATCAAGGAAGGAACAGGCCTTCCCCGTGTTTGTTCTCAAACCCATGCACCAACCCCAGACCAGGTTGTTTGTCCTTGGCTCACAGTTACCGGTGCCAACAGTGTCAGCGACAGGACCCCAGATAAGGCTTGCTTGGCATAAGGCCCCCTCCTCCCACCACCTGCCGGCCCCTGCTTATCTGGGAAACCGACCCTGAGCTGCTACCCAGAGTCCGCTGCGTGGCCTCCAGCCCCACGCAGAGCCACACCAGCTAAACAACACTGGGAGCACAATGCTTTCTTCCCCCTTTTTTCCTTTTCCTCATGCGTTTTTATGAACATCCACAGGGAAGATAATTAAAACCTGCAAGGAAACCAGCTGGCAGCGCAAAAGAAAATCTTGGTGACTTGGGGACGACGCCACATGTTTATGGGTGAGTTTTGTAAGCAACAGGCCTATAAAAAAAGGAGGCTCTTATAAATAAATGCCACATTCTTCAAAGCTCTGTATAAACTACATTCTTTTTAGGGAGGGAGGGGGAGCTACTGGCATATTCATGTTCCTTCCTCGTCATTTCAATTCCAACGAGGGGAAAGGAATCCTAATTGTACCATTTCCTAGGAGCACAGCAGTGATGTCGCCGAGGCTCTGCACCGGTGTGTGCACGGGTGTAGGTGCACACACACTCAGAAGAGGGACAACAAGGGAAGAGGAAGAGGCACAGGAGGGTCTTTATTTGGCAAAGCGGAACCGAACAAAGGCGCGGGAGAGTGGCACCGCGTCACCTCTGATTGGGTTTTCTGGCTACTAAGCGCATAGACCTTAACTCGAAAGACAGAACTTCTGCCTTCCTCTCCCGAGTGCTGAGTGCTGTCTGAACGGCATCAAGATTTGGGGGAGCCAGTGTAATCCCCTTTCATTCTTCATCTGCCTTGCTGACTGCAAAGAGAAACAGGGCCGCTCGCCTCTCCGCGTGTGACACCGGGCTTGAGGCACGCACATTCCAGAGTGGCCTTCCCCAGGAGCCAGCTGTGTGCAGGTAACTGAAGCCTGCCCTTAGCCTTGCTGTTAATAAGAGTAATTGGTCCGCCACTGAGGGGCTGCTGGAGCGCTGCGATTCGCTCTGCATGGGGGGGCTCCCCATACCATATGCGCATGCAGTGGTGATAGAAATATTTTCCATATGAGCTCTCCTCACACATGCTGAAGTGCTCCAGGCTGAGTTAGGCCGGCCCATTTGTCATTTACTCCACACAGTAAAACACCAACAGGGAAGTCGCAAACTCCAGCCACAACTAGAGGGCAATGGTCTGCTCTCAGCTTTCCAGCATCACAAACCCATCCAGTCCCTCCAGCTCCCATTCAAGACCCCGACCCCGCACAGGCCCAGAAAATATCTGCAGAGCAGAGGACACGGGTGACTAATAGGCTAAAAGCCTGAAACAAATGACCCGTTGCTGCACACCTCTGAGCCACATGTCTGTTTTGAACCGACCAGCGAGCCTGCTGCTGATAGAGCCACGGCTCTACCCGAAGCCTGGCTTTGGGAGCATTCTTGCTTCCACTGCAGAGAAGGGAAAGTAATCACATCAAGCTTTCAGAGCCCGCTCTGTCCTGACAATGCCAACAAAAGGCAAAGCTGTGATGTGGCCCCTGGCCTTTTTAGGAGATGGACTTTTCACTTGGCTTTTCAAAGAGGCAGATGAGTTCGGGAAAGAGGCTGTCTTTTCATTCATTACTCGGGCACTGATCGGTCTTGGAGACCTTTCGTCAGAGGAAAGAGCAAAAGCAGCGGACGAGCACATTCGTTGCAGGCTTGTTTGCAGGTGAGGGTAGATACACCTAAGTGCTTCCCTCTCCAGGCTACACGGTCCCCCTCCAGTCTCTTTGCCCGCATCAAGACCTGGCTCCCAGAGCATCTATGATGTTCAAAGATGTATTCAGCACACATAGGAGCTAAACCCGTAAGAATAAATCATCCTGCTGGGCCTTAAACACGCCTTCCTGCCGTAGTAGATCTGGGCATAGTCCTAGCCCTGTCATGTATCGCTATTCCTCTTCAAACCTATGACATAAAGTTAAACACAGATTTTTTTTCAAGCACATCCAGGCAGAAAGGGAGGAAAATGTGATGCAAAAGCAGTCAAGAAAAGCAATTCCTCTAGCATGCGTATCCTTTCTGCAACACTGGAGGAAAATTCTCAAAAGGTAACAGTCCCTATCGGAATCTGACACGCACATTTTTTTTTTTTTCCTACAACGGCAGGAGGAGAAACGTGCACGCTGCAGGCATCTGTCACCAAGGCCATGCCAACTCCCCAGTGGGGCAACTGTACAGACAACCTCAGAATGAGATTTTAGAAATGATGGGATTCTCCAAGAAGAAAAGAAGTCTTTCTGGAAGAAAAGGCAGAGCAAGCCTAAAAAAGCAATATAAAGCATTCCTCTTTGCACCCCATAAAAACCCAGCCCCTCTTCCCTCTTGGTAGATAGAAAAGGAAATACCGTGCTGACAAAAATACAACTTCTGACAAGATATTTTATTTGGCTTACCTCTCCCCCAGGTCTTGCTAACACTGCTGTTTGAACGTGGAGCAGTGTTAATATCAGGTAGCTGACAAACATTATTACCCAAAGTTAGAACCACCCTAGAGGAGAACTCCGTCTGCCAAGTGCTAACAGCTAGCAGATGCACTTGTGTCTCGGGATTCCAGCCCTGGAGTTCCGCTAGGCACTGCGCTGGTTCCCTCTGCTCTCCCTCACTGTACTACCCGGAGCTCCGAGCTCAGCCTCTGCTCTGAAGAAAACTGGTAAGCTGATCTCTTCATGTAATAACTTCTCCCGGCTGGGGGAGGGGACAGGAGCCAGCTGGGAGCTGGGGGGCTGCCTTTAACAGAAAGCAGAAAGGGGAGGGACAGAAATGATCAATGTGGAGTTCTGCATCTGGTCTCATTCATGAAAAGGGCCCCAAGGTAAGCACTCCGCACGCAGGGGGAAGACCCCTGCTTCATCAGGCGGCAGGGAGCTCTACAGCCGTGAGCTGGGAGACCTGAAGCCTTCCCGGTCCGGGGTCCGCTGCCGACCGACAAGCTGTCTGCCTGGGTACACTGTCAACCCATTCTGGGCCTCGGTTGGTTTTCCTCCCGGTATGATCAAGGGTTGGGTAGATGACCTCGGAATTCCCTTTTGGTTCTGATTTGAAGGCTGCAGGAATCCAGGCAGTCCAAGGCTGGCTGTGTTATCGAGGGCAGCCTCGAAGGGGAAACACGTCATAAGGGTGCTGTGTGTTCGTGCACTGACCATAGGGGCACGAACGGATGGGAACTGAAGAAGCCACTCTGTCCCCCTCTTGCGATCTCCCTGGGGCACTGTGCCCAACCAAGAGCTTGAGGAATTCTTACAGACTGTGTAAAAATAAATGGTAAGGTGGGAATAATGAAGCCCAGGTGCTAGACGGCACTGGCAGAGAGCACGGAAAAGCGTGATGGTTTTCGAGAAATACCTCTGGGTAGCAAGCATCAGCTTGACCATCAACGTGGGGCTTGGGGACAGAGGGAGCATGGGAGCAGGCTGGGCAGTGGGTCTTGCAAAAGCCTACGGTCTCCTTGCGACACACCCGAAGTGGCCTGTTACTATGAACTAATGGCTCATTGTTTAAAATAGGTTGAGAACCCACCAAGTATTAGATTCTGCTTAGCATGGTCACAAGAGTGCATTCTGATGCGGTGGAACAGCCTGGGCCCTGGAACCAGGGAGATGTCAGTTCAAACCCCAGGTCTACCACTAACTCCCTGGGGGGTCTGTGGGAGGGTATTTGAGTCCAGTGAGCCCCAGCCGCCCCACCTCTGAAATGGGGAAAGGCCACCTGATGGTTTTGATGACTATCCATGAGATCACCTAGGCCCCAAACTTGGCACAGCTCCTGATGCACAGTAAGGGCTGAAGACATCAGCTTTCTCTTTGATCTGAAATAAATATCGACATTCAGTCCCAGAAAGGAAATTAACTCAGGTTGTGGACATTTTCTTGCATTCATTAGGAAACTTCAAACCAACTGTAGTTTGTAATCACCTCAGAACATTTATTATCTATCACTAGTCACGTGACAAATTACTAGTGGGGAGTTTTTTGGGGGGTTGGGTGAAGGGACTTAGAATCCCTTTTTCCAAGGCTAGAAGAAACAGAGAGTACGTTGGAGATAGTATCTCCAGTTAGACAAAGGAAGGATGGAATTTCTTCTCTTCTCCCTCCTCCTCTTCTTCCTCCTTCTCATTCATTACTATTATTATTGTTCAGCCTCGGGTGTGTTTTTTTGCTGCTGACCGAAGGGGCGCTGTCGTCTGCTCAACAACCTCATCAGAAATGCAGGCGTCGTCCAAGGAAGCCAAAGCTCTTGAAAGACCGGGGGTCTTGTCCAGTCCAGGGTTTGGGAAACTTTCTGTAAAGCGTTCGATAGTAAATATTTTTGGCTTTGCAAACCATGTGATTTCTGTGGCAGCTATTCAACCCTGCGGTCCCAGAACACAAGCGGCCATATACAAAATATACACTAAAGGGCGGGGCTGTGTTCCAGAAACACTTCACTGAAACAGGCAGGAGGCCAGATTTGGCTGTAGTTTGCCAGCCCCTGGTACAGACAACTTCCCAATCGTCCTTCAACCCACTGTAATCTGGCTTTTGACCTCTGCTCCACTACAAGGGCTCTGGAATTGTCTCCAATGGCCCCTGTGTCATAAAATGCAGAGGCTAATTTCATAGGGCTTATCTTATTTGACTTCTCTGCAGCGTGAACCATGTCCTCGATTTTTGAATATGATGGTAAAATATACACAACATAAAATTTTACCATTTTAACCATTTTTTAGAGTACAATTCAGTGGCATTAAAGTACGCTCCCATGGGGCTCCTGGGTGGCTCAGTCGGTTGAGTGTCCGACTTCGGCTCAGGTCATGATCTCACGGTTTGTGGGTTCAAGCCCCGCATCGGGCTCTGTGCTGACAGCTCAGAGCTTGCACCCTGCTTTGGATTCTGTGTCTCCCTCTCGTTCTGCTCCTCCCCTGCAGACACTCTGTCTCTCTCAAAAATAAACATTAAAAAAAATTCTTTTTAAAGTACGCTCACAATGTTGTGCAACCATCACCACCACCCATTTCCAGAACTGTTTCATCATCTCGGGCAGAGGCAATAACTCCCCAATTCTCCTTCCCCCAACCCCTCGTCATCCCCCCCCCCCCCGCCTCTCTCTCTCTTTTCAAGTGTATGTATTTATTTTGAGACAGAGACAGCGCTAGTGGGGTAGAGGCAGAGAGAGAGAGGGAGACAGAGAATCCAAGCTGGCAGTGCGGAGCCCGATGTGGGGCTCAAACCCACAAACCTGTGAGACCGTGACCTGAGCCAAAACCAAGAGTTGGATGCCCACCCGACTGAGCCACCCAGGGTGCCCCACCCCTGGTAGTCTCTATTCGACCTTCTTATCTCTCTAAATTTGCCTACTCTAGGTTCCTCATCAAACTGCAATCATACAATATTTGTGCTCTTGTGTCTGCCTTATTCCCCTTTGCGTAACCTTTTCAGGGTTCATCGTGCTGTAGCGTGTATCAGTACTCCGTTTATTTTAGGCTGAATGATATTCCGGTATATGCATATGCCACATTTTGTTTATCCGTTCCTTTGTTGGCAGGTGGGTGGCTTGTTTCCACCTTTTGGCTCCTGTGAAGAATGCTGCTCTGAACATGAGTGTATGAGTATCTGTTTGAGTCCCTGCCCTCAGTTCTTTGGGGCACATACCAAGGAAAGTGCTGTATCATACGGTAATTTCATGTCTGACTTTTTCAGGAAGACCAAACTGTTTCCCACAGTGGCTGCATCGTGTTCTATTCCCCGCAGCAATGCATGACGGTTCCAATTTCTCCATATCCTTTCCAATGCTCATTATTTTCCACGGTTCTGATAATAGCTATCTTAAGGGGTATGAAATACATGCCCTCCTTTCTGAACCACCTTCTTCCCTTAGCTCCCGGACCACCACCCTCGTTTTCCTTTGCCTCCAATTAGCCAACATTCCTCTAACACCAAGAGTCCCAGCTCTATCCTGGGAACTTTACATACAGTGTGCCACATGCTCCTGACAACAGCCTTATTAATTAAATAGCTTGCTCCATGTCACAGAATGGGTGGGTGGGCAGAGCCGGTCTCCTGGGCTTCTAGGACCTAGCCGTGAGTGCCTACGCTATGCTGTCACCACCTCTCTGGACACGCTCCAGTCCCCTTGCCACATCCTGGGCCTACCCCCTCAATGGTTGTGTTCATGCCCTCTCTTCTCTATCCCCTCTCCTTGGGTCATGTCATTCTTTCACTGGCCTCAAACACTCTTTACGTGCTAGTGACTCTCCACATCAGTCTACGGCCAGCTCTTCCTCCTGACCCGCCAGCCCATAGATCCCGTTGCCCAGTGGATACTTGGATCTCTCAAATGTACTCCAAACTCAGCAGTACTAAAACCAAACTACTGGTTTCCTGACACCTGTTCTTCCTGTTTTTTCTCCATTGATGATGTCAGTGGATGACATCATTACCCATCTAACTCCCAGAAAACTGGGTGTCATCTTGAGCCCGCTGCTCCCTCACTTGCTTATCTAAACCATCACCTGGTCTGACTGAGTTTTCTCTGATAGATCTCTCCAGCTTGCCCATGGCCTCGGACTCCTGCTGTCGCTGTTCCCATCTGGGCCTCCATCATCTCTTCCTGACTTTTTGTAGCACAACCTGGCAAGGTCTCACGCTGGTCTTTCCCCTTCCAGCCTTCTTTTCCACCGCAACCATTGGGGTTCATCTTCCCAATGAATCTAATCCTGTCCTCTAATTCTCTTTTTTTCCCCCTTTTTATTTTGAAATAATTTTGTATTTATGGGGCAGTGGCAAGACAGCACAGAGTGTCATGGTATATCTTCACCCAGCTCCTTCTGATGTTAACATCTTAAGCAGCTATGGTACATTCATGCAAACCAGAACATTAACACTGGTCTGGTACTAACTAAAATAAGGACTTAATGTTAATTTTTTCTCAGTTTCCTCTGAAAGTCCCTTTTCTGTTCCAGGACCCAATCCAGGATCCCACACTGCATTTAGTCAGCGTGTCTCCTCTGTTCAGTGACAGTTTTCTCACCCTTTGTTTTCAAAGAGTGTTTTCAAAGACACTTTCAAAGAGTCCTGGTCAGGCATTTTGCAGAATGTCCCTCAATCTGGTTTTACCTGATGTTTTCTCACGATTAGACTGAAGTTACAGGTTTGGGGGAAGAACGCTGCAGAGGTAAAGTACCCTTCCCCCCACGTCGTCAGGGGTAAACTATATGAACATGACATTATGGTGATGTTATTAACCTTCGTTACTTGGTGAAGGTGGTGTCTTCCAGGTTTGCTCATTGTGAAGTTATTATTTTTCCTTTTCTATACCCTATTCGTTAGAAGTGAGTCAGTGAGTCCAGAGGAATTAAGCTCCACTTCCTGGAGGGGGGGGGGGTATCAAAGCACGTTTGGACAGATGTTAAAACCATCATGATAATTAACACATACTTTGGGGGAGATACTTTGAAGCTAGGCAAATATCCCGTTTCTCAGAGTTTTGCCCACTAATTTAAATATTCAGCAGCAGCTCTTTCCTGCAGGAATTATTACTGTAGGACTCTAAATGCTGATTTTCTGTTTCCCTCATGCCTTCTACATATCTATCAATCAGAATCCATCAGTATAGAAGATTTGTTCCTCCTCTCGCCTTTATGCATTAATCCAACCATTTAATTATTCTTCCCTGCTTCTTACAATCTTTTTGATGGCTCAGGTATGAAGTCCAAACTCCTTATTATGACATTTTGCAATCTAGTCTCTTCTTGCCCTTCTAGCCTCCTCCCCCTCTCATTTGTTCACACACACTCTACCCTGCAGACATCTCCACACACAAGACATTATCCTCAAATGCCATGTGTCCTTGTGCTCTGTGAATTCATGTTAGTTCTTTTCTCTAGAATGTCATCCCCCCATCCTCTGTGGGGTTAGCTCCATCACTCTCTGCCTCTTTGAAAATTCAGCTCGAGTTGTTTATAAGCACCAAATATTGGAAGCCACCTAAATGTTCACCAATGAAGACTAAATGAGTAATTTGTGACATCCATAAGACGGGATATTCTACGGCAGGAAAAGAAATAAACAAAACAGGAAAAACATGAACATGCTTCCTTTGGAGTGATATGAAACATTTCCAAGATCTATTCCTTAGCGAGAAAAGGTAGGATGCACAGCAATGTGACTGCTGTTCTATTATTTGCACATGTATGTTTACAATTGCTGGTATACCTATCAACCATCTGTGGAAGAACATGCTAGAGACTAGCAAAACATGGCTGCCTCCAGGGAAGGGAAGTCAGCAGCTTCAGGGCAGAGACGGGACGGAAACTGCTTACTATATAGTCATTTAGTCACATGTGGCTATTGAGCACTTGCAATGTGGCTGTTCCAAATTGCGATGTGTTGTTATATGTGAAATACACTTTGTACCCATTCTAAGCCTCGTACAAAAAAAATAAAGGATCTCATTAATAGTTTTTATGCTGATTAGATATTGAAACGATAACTATATATATCTGGATTAAATAAAATATAGTATTAAAACTAATTTTACTTGTTTTGTTTTAATTTTTTTAAATGTGGCTACTAGGAAGATTTCAATCACGTCACATTTCTCTTGGAGGGCACTTTTATAACCTTTTCATACTCACTGAATTGTCAAACATGTGAATGAACTGCTATTCCAAAAGTAAATAAAAATGAAAAAATAGGAATAATAACAGTTAATGATATAAATAAATGCACACATCCCCTCCCCCAATGATCTGCTTAAATGTTACCTTTTCTGGGAGTTGTGCCTTGCCGGTCTTCCTGCCAAGCTGAGGGCAGTGCCCCTGGCCTTGGTCCTCAGGCATCCCCTGATGACCTACAACACTGTGTTTGTCCTACTGTATTGTAATTGTTAACTAAGGTATCTGCCTTCATCTATAGAGAGCAAGGTCTTGATGACTGGCGACGTGTCCTTTTGTTTTCCCAAGACTCTGCACATGGGCAGCCTCATACAGTGTGTGCTGAATAGGGAAAGGAGACAAGGGAAGGTCCAGCGGGAAACTCTCGTCAGCTTGTGACAGGTCTTCTGATGGTGCGTTTTAGAAACCACAAAAGGGAAAACGAAAAGGAGAAATTCTCAGAAGGTACATCCCTCAAGGAAATGCCAGTAATTTCCAACCTAACTTTTGGGTGACCTAGAAGAGGGAAAATATAAGTGATAGGGAAAACACATGCGAGAATCGGAAAGTCGGGAAACAAACATTTTCCTGATGCCACACATTTCACGTTCAATATAATCATGTCCTTCTGTCTTAGTAACAGCAACAACGAAAGAGCAAACCTATAGCAGATAGCTCCTCTAAGGCTATTTTATTTCCCTCAAAATACGTCTGTGCCTTTATGAAGGAAGAAGTGAGATGCAGCCCTCTCCACGGAGGTATACGCTGTATGGCTAAATTGTTAAAACTATGTCGATTTCCTTAAATATGCTTACATCGTGGGGACGAGGTGGGAAAAGTCTCCGTCAAGAAGTTGCCTATGGGTCTGGGAGGAGAAGCAGGTGTTAGTAATTAACTCTCCCTTTGTGTGGACCAAGGAGCCATTAAATAGCCAAGGGAGCAGGAAATGAGGAAAGCAAAGAGGAGTTCTCTGATCCCATCGCTGGAGAACAGAAGGAAAGTCGCGAGAGCCTAAAGCAAAGGGAGTCAGTCACTGCATTCTTCCCTTTCTCTCATTTCTGCCTTAAAGGGCCCGAAGCATGGCTGCACAGGCACCTGTCACCAGCGGGGCAGCTGTGCCGTTAGACTGAGCACCTCTCTGGGTCGCTGGAAGGAGGGCTACGTTCCCCTGGATCAGCTCTGAAGTAGTTCCAGGAGCAGGGCCAGAGCCTGTCACGGAGGTGCTCACAAAAAGCACACGGGGCAGGCTCATCCGACGTCTGAGGGCACACTGGGAAATTAATTCAGAGAAGGCATCTGGGCCACTCCCAGGTTGACCGTAGTCTTTACGCCATGGCAGAGGTTCTCAAATCGTGGTCCTTGGATCCACATCATCAGGCAACTTGTTAGAAACGCAAACACACTTACTGAATCGGTAACAGATGGGGGCCCATCGATCTGTGTTGGCACACGCCCTGTGGATACCCGCCCAAGTTTGAGAATCGCTCTGAGCGACAGTTCTCTGTCTAGTAACCCTTAGTTCAAATCGTAGAACTTAGAAATATTACTTAATAAAAACGCATTTGCTTAGAAAGTGTGACTATCAGATATGAAAACATAGTCTAGAGTTACAATAATTTTTTTAATTTTTTTTTTAACATTTATTTATTTTTGAGAGAGAGAGAGACAGAGCATGAACGGGGGAGGGTCAGAGAGAGAGGGAGACACAGAATCGGAAACAGGCTCCAGGCTCTGAGCTTTCAGTACAGAGCCCGACGCGGGGCTCGAACCCACGGACCGTGAGATCATGACCTGAGCCGAAGTCGGCTGCCTAACCGACTGAGCCACCCAGGCGCCCCTCAAGTTACAATAATTTTAAAAAGCGGCAAACACTGCCAGTGTGGGAAAGACAGACTATTTACACAACTAAGCATGGAAAGAATTTAATGTGTAGTCAACGAGTCACCTCAAGTCAGCAAAGGAAAGGATGGAAAGGGTTGAGAATACTGCTAACCATTTGGCAAGAAAATAAAGTCATCTTCCTAGTTTATAGCATATGCTAAAAACAAATGGCAGGCAGATTCAGTATTTCAATGCCAACAAGAGAAGTATAAAATCAATAAAAGAAAATAGGTCAACATTTCTACATTCTTGAAGCCACGAAGGACTTTTAAGCATGGCTCGAACAAAGGCAGAAACCATAAAGGAAAAGATTTATGCAAATTTTTAGGGTTCTGTGAATTAAAAATACCATAAACTAAATGAAAAGTCAAATACCCAGTAGAAAATGTATTGATCTTGTTTCTTTGCTAAGATATCCGTACCTATCATGCGCTAGAACCCGGAGTGTAGATACCAGCAAAAGCAGAGTCCACTCCTATCTTTATAGACCTCACTCGCTGGTGCAGGAGGCCAAATTAATGAAATCCACAAAGTAAATCTAAGCCTGCAGGTGGAAAGGGCTGAGGAGGGAAGATGTGTGGTGAGCTAGAGGCCTGTCCCCATTAGGGAGACTGCCTTGCGATGGCAGCAAGGGGTTTTCAAGAGGATCTGAGAGGAAGCAGGTGTGGACAGATGGAGTGAGCAAGTGGAGGCACCCCATGAGATTAGGCGAAGGCCAAGAGGGGGCCGTGACAAAGAGTTTTGTCCTTTTCCTACTGAGGATCTGTTTTAAGGACAGAGGTGCCAGTTACATGACTAGATTTGCATTTTCAAAGTCCACTCTGTGATGGAGAAACTGGAAAGAGGCAAGATCGGAAGCTGGGAGATCAGGTGGAGTAAGGCTGTGGCCCAGATGAAAAAAGAAGAGCTTAAACCAGGATGGTGGAAAGAAGTGAACATTTTCAATGGCAATGTACAACATAGATAATGGAAAAGGGTTTATGCCCATAAAAAGACCCATAAATCAGATAAAGGCAATTTTAATAGTGAAAGCAATGGAGAAACAATGTAAATTCTCCATGGTGTATTAAAAAAGTGAAATCCTAGTCAGTTAAGCATCTGCCTCTTGATCTTGGCTCAGGTATTGATCTCGCGGTTCGTGAGATCGAGCCCTGAGTCGGGCTCTGTGCTGACAGCACAGACCCTGATTCTCTCTCTTTCTTCTCTCTGCCCCTCTTCTACTTGCACACAACTGTTCTCTCTCTCTCTCTCTCTCGAAATAAATAAATAAACTTAAAAAAAAATCAAATGGCCATGTTATATATTGATGGATATGGGTACATTTTGATGTTAAGAGAAAAATAGGCCACATAAATGGAAGGAGACTCTTTTCAGCAAATGGTGCTGGATAACTGGATATCCACGTGCAGAAGAATGAAGTTGGGCCCTTACTTTACACCACACACAAAAATTACCTCAAGGGGCAAATGGGCGGCTCAGTAGGTTGAGCGTCTGACTCTTGATTTCAGTTCAGGTCATGATCCCAGGGTCTTGGGATTGAGCCCCGCATGGGGGGGGGGGGGGTCTGAGCTCCAGCTGAACATGGAACCTGCTTAAGATTCTGTGTCTCTCCCTCTGCCCCTCCCCTCTGCATCCATGTGCGCTTCCTCTCTCTCTCAAATACAATTTAAAAATTAACTCAAAATAGGTCACAGATTGTGGCAGATAGAATATTGAATATGTTACATTGCATGGCAAAGGGAGTTAAGATAGCAGAAGGAATCAAGGTGGCTAATCAGATTACTTTTTTTAATGTTTATTTTTGAGAGAGAGAGAGAGAGAGGAAGAGGAAGAGAGAGAGAGAGCACAAGCAAGGGAAGGGCAGAGAGAGAGGGAGACACAGAATTCAAAGCAGGCTCCAGGCTCTGAGCTGTCAGCACAGAGCCCGACCTGGGGCTTGAATTCACGAACCATATGATCATGACCTGAGCCGAAGTCAGCCCCTTAACTGACTGAGCCATCCAGACGCCCCTCAGATGATTTTAAAATAGGCATATTATCTTGGGATATCCAGGTGGGCCCAATGTAATAACCAGGTCCTTAAATGTGGGAGACAGAGGCAGAAGAGGAAGTCAGAGTGATTTGATGTGAGAACGCAGCATGCCATCACTGGCTTTGAAGATGAAAGGGAGCCATGAGCCAAAAGAGGTGGGCCAACTCTAGAACACAGAAGAGGCAAGAAGGCAGGGATTGATTCTTCCCTAGAGCTTCCACATGGAATGCGACCTTGTCGACACCTTGATGTTAGCCTAGTGAGACCTATTTTAGACTTCTGACTTCCAGAGCTGTAAGAAAATCAATTTGTGTTAGGTTACTGACCCAAACGTAGAAGCTAAACCTATAAAACCCTTAGGAGAAAACACCAGAGTAACTTCATGACCTTGGGTCATAATTGGTTTCCTAGATATGACATCAAAAGCACAAGTGCCAAAGGAAACAAATGGGACTTCATCAAAATCGAAGACTTTTGTGCTGCAAGTGATCACATCAAGAAAATGAAAAGAGGGGCGCCTGGGTGGCTCAGTCGGTTGAGTTAACGACTTCGGCTCAGGTCACGACCTCGCGGTCCGTGAGTTCGAGCCCCGCGTCAGGCTCTGTGCTGACAGCTCAGAGCCTGGAGCCTGTTTCCGATTCTGTGTCTCCCTCTCTCTGACCCTCCCCCGTTCATGCTCTGTCTCTCTCTGTCTCAAAAATAAGTAAACGTTAAAAAAAATTAAAAAAAAAAAAGAAAATGAAAAGACAACCCACTAAATGGGAGAAAATAGTCACAAATTATATGTCTGATAAGGGATTTGTGTCCAGAATATATAAAAAATTCTTAGAACTTAATAAATAATAAAAAGCTAATCCAATTAAAAACAGACAAAGGAGGGGCGCCTGGGTGGTTCAGTCGGTTAAACGTCCGACTTCAGCTCAGGTCATGATCTCACAGTTCGTGAGTTCAAGCCCCGAGTCGGGCTCTGGGCTGACAGCTCGGAGCCTGGAGCCTGCTTTAGATTCTGTGTCTCCCTCTCTCTCTATGCCCCTCCCCTGCCCGCACTCTGTCTGTCTCTCTCAAAAATAAAATAAAAACATAAAAAAAAAGTAGACAAAGGACATTTGCAACTACGTGGATGCAACTGAAGGGTATTATGCTAAGTGAAATTCACAGAAAGACAAATATCATATGACTTCACTCATACGAGGACTGTAAGATACTACATAGATGAACATAAGGGAAGGGAAGCAAAAATAATGTAACAACTGGGAGGGGGACAAAACATAAGAGACTCTTAAATACAGAGAACAAACAGAGGGTTACTGGAGAGGTAGTAGGAGGGGGGATGAGCTAAATGGGTAAGGGGCACTAAGGAATCTACTCCTGAAATCATTGTTGCACTATATGCTAACTAACTTGGATGCAAATTAAACAATTAATTAATTAATTAAAAAATAGGAAAAGGACTTGAATAGACATTTCTCCCAAGAAGAAACACAAATGGCCCATAAGCACATGAAAAGATGCTCAACATCATTAGTCATTAGGGAAATGAAAATCAAAACCACAATAAAACCACTTCATACCTCCTAGCCAAAAATATAGGTAGTAAAAAATGTTGGTGAGGATGTGCAGAAATTGGAGCCCTCACGCACCACTGGCGGTAATGTAAAATGGTGCAGCCACTGTGGACAGCAGTCGGGCAGCTGCACCATAAAGTTAAGTGCAGAGTTATCGCAGGATCCGGCAATCCTCTGTATCTATGCAAGAGAAATGAAAACACACGCCTACACAAAAACTTGAACGTGGATGCTCATAGCAGCAATATTCATGATAGCCAAAAAGTGGAAACAACTCAAGTGCCCATCACACGACAAATGCATAAATAAAATGTGGTGTGTCCATATATGACATATTATTTGGCCATAAAGAGAAATGAAGTGCTGATACGCACTACAACACGGTGGGCCTCGAAAATACCGCACTAAGTGAAAGAACGTAGTCACCAAGGTCACTTGGTGAAGACCACCTATTACCCATTTAGATGACATGTCCAGGAGAGGCAAATTTATAGAGACAGGAAGTAGACGGGTAGTTTCCTAGGCCCGAGAAGTGTGGGGAGGAGAGGGGGACAGGATTTCTTCTTAGGGGGATGAACATCTCTAAAAATTATATTGTGGCAATGGTTGCACAACTCTGAATATACTAAAAATATGGCATTGTACACTTTTCATGGGTGCATAGTATATGTGAATTATTTCTTAAAAAATTTATTTATTTTAACGTTTATTTTTTTTTTGAGAGAGAGAAAGAGAGCACAAGCAGGGGAGGGTCAGGGAGAGAAGGAGACACAGAATCCGAAGCAGGCTCCAGGCTCTGAGCTGTCAGCACAGAGCCCGACGTGGGGCTCGAACCCACAAAACCATGAGATCACAACCTGAGCCGAAGTTGGATGCTTAGCTGACTGAGCCACCCAGGCACCCCACTTAAAAATTTTTTTTAAGTTAATGTTTGTTTATTTTTCAGAGACAGAGAGACAGTGCATGAGTGAGAGAGGAACAGAGAGAGAGGGAGACGCAGAATCTGAAGCAGGGTCCAGGCTCTGAGCCATCAGGACCGAGCCCAATGCAGGGCTCAAACCCATGAACTGTGAGATCATGACCTGAGCTGAAGTCGGACACTTAACTGACTGAGCCACCCAGGTGCCCCTAAGCGAATTATTTCTTAATAAAGCTGTTTTCCAAAAGTAGGCCATAATATGGCCCCTTTAATATAATTCTATTTGGGGTAAACAGATGCGGTGATGTATGACGTTCTTGTTCTGAAAATTTTAGTCATGCTGAAGAAAATTTAGTTATTCTTTTTCTACAATGGGCAGCAGAAAAATAGAGTAACAAAACCAAAATTATTCTCACTTGGAAGAAATGATGCTTATAACAATAAAAATGGGAAGGACTGTGAAGAGTGAGCTCACAAATGAAGATATACAGATGCAATATGAAAAAGGAATAGGAAAAACAATTTAGCATCAGTGGTAGCCAAAGTGTTACAGAACCAAATAACTGGATGCCATGTTCACAAAACACCCTAGGAAATAATTTCCATGAACGACAGTTATCATTGGCAAGGGAAGCAGGTAGTGTGACATAGGGCTGATGAGAATGAAAAGCAGAACAGGTGCCTAAGAGCTGGGCTCCTAAAGCTCTGATGTGCACACGAATCACCTGGCCGCCTCACTCAGTGAAGACCCACCAAAGTGACTTCTTACCCTGGGCCTCCTCTCCTGCTTCAGTCCCCACCCCCCCCTGCTCTACCTCCCCCCTCTCTTTCTTCTCTCCCTCCCACCAGCGAAGGTGCTGAGCTAGCTGGCAGGAAGAGCAGCAAGGCCACACCTAGTCTGGGAGTTGTGACTTCTGTTAACCTCAGTTTGCTGGAACCAGTCGTGATCTTGGCATTGACTGTAATGGGCCCCCAAGCTGCTGAAGCAGCCATTCTGGTGGCTAGTAATCTGTTCCGCCAAACTATTCCCTAGCTTGCATACAGAGCTTGTCCACCTTTTATCAAGTGTTTCTACCAGGGGTGTTTGATTTTCTTCTCTCCGTAGAAAAAGATTGGAAGAGGAGGTGAAGGTGTCGTCAGTAAAAACCAGCAAGAAGAAGTCAGTAAAAATTGTAAAAGTGGATACCACAGCTCAAAGCACTGCCGTCTAGCTCCAACTGATGTTGGGGTAAGCGGCCAAAGATACTTTACAAGTCTCCGAGGGCGAAAATTTATGTTCCTAAGTGTAATTCCAAAGCAAAATCCAATAAACCAAATCATTACGAAAGAGGTCAAGGTTTCAATAGTTATTGTGTGTATTATTTAATATTTATTGTGCCAGGCATTAGGCTGGGAGGTAGACATGATCCCCATTTAATCCTCAAATCCTGTGGATTAATAGTCCCTCATTTTATGATTGATGAAGCTGAAGAATGGAAAAAGTAAAACTATCTTCAGTATACTTTACTTAAGAAAACACGGATGTATATAGGATGCATTAGAAAAAAATTAATTTTTTTAAAAAATTTTTCTTTTTTAATGTTTATTTATTTTTGAGACAGAGAGAGACAGAGCATGAAGCGGAGAGGGGCAGAGAGAGAAGGAGACACAGAATCGGAAGCAGGCTCCAGGCTCTGAGCCATCAGCCCAGAGCCCGACGCGGGGCTCGAACTCACGGACCGCGAGATCGTGACCTGAGCTGAAGTCAGACGCTCAACCGACTGCGCCACCCAGGCGCCCCCAGAAAAAAATTAATTTTCTAATTTCTGAATTTCTAATAATTTAGAAAAACAGAATTATTTTATTTCTTCTGTCTTTATTAAGTTCCTCCTTCCTAGCCCAGCACCTGGCATCAGGAGTGTTTAATCTAATTTAAAACAGAATAAATGTAGTTAATCACTAACCCTGGCTTTCAGCTGAAACTATTAGGCAAAAAAAAAAAAAAAAAAAAAAAATCTAAGAGACCTCTTGTTGACAGAGAACTTTGTTCTGTATTTCTCGTGATTAATATATACTGCCTGTTTTGAACAGAGACCATGTAGTTCGTTTTGAAGCAATTATGAAATTTGTTTTCCCCCAGTAGCAAAATACAAAACGGTGCTGTCATGTTCAGAAGGGTGTCAAATGCCAGCAGAAAGGAAAGTTTTAAAAATCTACCCCTTGTTTCATCAAGATTATTAGTTAAGGTAATGTTAGCTGCTGTAACAGATAAACCTTGAGGTTTCAATGGCTTAAAACACAGAGAGTTCCTCTCTTGTTTGGGTGAAGTCCAGATGGTGAGGCAGGCAGTGCTCTGTTCCACACAGCCACTTATGGACCCAGGCTGTCGGGGGCTCTGTCTGCTTCAGCACGTGGTTTCCAGGGTCGCCCTGGACATTGACATCCATGTGGCAGATGGGGAGGGGAGAAAGTAGAGGGTCACCGGACCTGGCTACCTTCCACTGGCCACGTGCAACTGCAAGAAGGTAGGGAAATATGACCTAGCTGTCCAGGGCCCAGGAAAAATGAGTCATGGGCTTGGTAAACAACAAAACAGTCTGCCATCGTAGACAGGATGGGCTGAAGGGGAGAGTTCATCGCAGTTACCTGTATTATATAAACTGTGATATATGTTTATAGGAAGGTGACTCCAGATAGCCCAGACTTGCACCCTGCTATTTACACCCTTAATACCTGCTTCACATTCAGATTTGCCCCCCTGCCCCCGCTTCGTCTAAGACCAGCCAAGAAACCTGATGAACACGCTAAAGAAGCAGCATCATCCCCACCAGTTGATGTATAGATATTCCACTTCCAGAAACAGAAGCTGCAGCCCAATGAGAGAGTTATTGCTCATATTATGGGGTAAAGAGACGCAAGGAAATGAACATTTACCAAGTGGCTGCGGTAGCTGGCGCTTGACAGACATTATCTTATTTGATTTTAATAACTGCGGAGGAAGGAATTTTATTTCCATTTTCCACAAAGGGAGGAGGCTGAGGCTCACAGAATAGGCAACTCTCCCAAGGTTGCAGCAGTAATAAGAAGGGGGCAGTGCAGCAGTGTGGGTGCTGCCTTATAGCGTGTGTACTTTCCAGCACAATCCCGCTCCTGCAGAGCCAGGAGCTCGTGGGTGACACTGTGGAGCTCCTGAAATGGGAAGTTCCTGACAACGCCCTCCACGGCAGCTCCCCACGCGCCTAGGGGCCACAACTCTCAGTGTTAAGGAGCCCCACGTACCACAAAAATACCCACAACATATGGGCCAGGACACTTGTCTCTAATCCTCATCACTGACCTTGATAACGGCAGAGGGGGAAGGACAAGGGGGTGTTTCCAGGTTAGCTGTCTTCCACTTTCAATTTTTGCGGTTTCCAGGAATAATCGCTTTGGAAAGTTGGGTATATGCCTGAGAGCACGAGAGGTTGGCTACTGTTCAGTCTTACTGAAAGCAATTTTCCTAGGCTCACGCGTAGGCTCTGTCAGGCAAAATATTATAGTATAAACAAAAACATGGGTGGAAATCAACAAAATCTGAAAAATCTCAATGAAGAGGAGCGGCACAATTTAAGAAAATCCAAAAGAAGAATCATAAACGTGAACGGAAGCAGGTGTGTGTGTGTGTGTGTGTGTGTGTGTGTGTGTGTGTGTGTGTGTATTAGAGCCTAACTGATATTCTTGGGTACAGATCAGTGGTTTGTGACCTTTTCGTGTGTGTCTGTAGCACACTTTCAAATACCCAAATTTCTGGCTGCACATTTGAAGGGCTTTGAAGGTAAACACTGATGAGGAAAAACCAAGCTTCAAGAAGTTCCAAACGCTTCCCACATTGTCACATGATTTATTTGTGTCTCTGCCATTTGAGAAAAATTGTTTACCACCCTGAGCAACAGGCTTCTTTACATTCCCAAGAAGTGTCTGCATATCTCAATAAAGGGCCATTTTCCTTGATGTGACGCTGTGGCTCTTATCTCATGGCACAGAAAACTGCCCCCTCATTCTCTGCCACATCCCCTTAACCTGCTCACTTAAACACATCTGACGGACTCTGTAAGAGAGCCCATTCGAGTTTGAAGCAAAAATGACTTTCACATCCAGATGAGCATTTGGCAGAGTACTTGGGGTGCCAATGCTGTGCGACAGCCCAACACAGGCTCTGGGGAGTCACATCAGCTAATTGGAAAGGCGTCCAGTAAAAGTCACGACATGTGCACAAGTGAGATACTAAGCCCCCTTTCGCACACACAGTCCTTCACCCAGCCCATAAACATGCCAAGAGAGGTTCAATGTCCTGTTTCAAGTACAGCCCTGAAGAAACAGTTTCTTTCAGGAAAAATAAAAACAAACCCAGCTTTAAAAGAGAATCTCTAAACTAGACCTAAGAACGGTGCAATAAAACTGCCAAGAACCACAGCATTTCTGTCTACTCGGTAGGGCTTCAAGGGACTGTCTCCTAACGAGAAAGAAGTCACTCGAAAATATTCCGCCTGTGCCAGTGATGTGTGATTTAAGAGAGGAAATACTCAGAGGCTTAAGAGACCTTTGCAGGGAGCCTGGAAGCTGGCTGTAAGTTTGAAGACATTTGCATTCCCTGGAATCCAGGCTCATTTATCTCTGGGAACCACCAGGATGTAGAGTCCATAAACTGTGATTTTAGAAGGTCCCCAAGTGAGCAATGAATCAGAACAAAATGAAACTCGGCGCAAGTAGGTAGCAATTTATCGTGACTTTGTCCCCTGTATATGAGGGAAAATTCAGACATCTGCAATGAAATGGGGATGGGTCAGTGAAAACACTTTACACTTTGATAACGTATCCAGGAGCAGAATGGGGCTGAACAGGATTGGTTCTCATTTCCTCAGCTCAAACGACGCAGCTGTTTCCTGGGCATCTGCGGGGCATCCGTTAGAAGCTCCTTCAGGAGTGAGAGCCCTGCTCCAGGGTCTCTCGAGGGAACAGGGAGGGCACTGAGTGTGAGGTCAGGGATGCTAAGGCAGAGCTACCGAATGTCAGATCTCCTCACCAGGGCTCACCGACGACCATGGTTTTCTCCCGCACTTATGGGACCAGAGAGATTTCTGCTTCTCAAAAATCCCAACTGCTTCTGACTTTTCAGCATGATTTAGGACATATATTTCTGTGTCTGGGTTCCATTTCCTCAGAGTTAGAATGTTCTGTCCATGGACTGTGATAATAGTAGTCAGTTATTTCTAACTCATGGCTTGGGAAAACATCCCATGAATACATAAAATGTTTGCATGACGTTCTTTCTGCGTTGTAAATCTGTATAATTGACTCTCAACCTCATAGTCTGAATAAACTTAACCATGGGCACTTTTCAACCACCATCTCCCCCGATGGCTCTGAGCCCAGGCCCGGCCTCGTCCAGTTGTGTATCCTTCACTGCCTCACTGCCTTCTGCGAGTTTCCATTTCCAAGTCTTGCCAACATTAGAAATCCAAAACATCTATAATTAAATTCATAATCTGGTGGTTATGAATGTCAGTTTTAACTTTAGACTGCCTGAAGTCAAATTCTGGTTGTACCACACACTAGCTGTGCATCCTTGGGCAAGTAACTCCAGCTCCACGTGCCTCGCATTCCCCATCTAGAAAAATCTGATGATTGATGTTACCTATCCCTTAGGGCTATCATGAGAATTAAATGAGATATTACATGTAAAACACTTAACGTGGTGTCTGATGCACACTAAGCAGTTAGTAGATATTCGCTCTTCTTACTCTGCATTGCAAAATTGATGTCTATATTTCCGTCATTGGTACCAGCCATTCTCTACACGAGGCAGGGAATGCCGAAGACCGCAGAGTCCTCGATTACCGCAGCGGTGGGGGTTCAGCTGTGCTCTTGGATGGTCCCTTTTCATACAAGGAGAGGGAGGGCGGGGCAAGTGGGAAAGGCAGTTCTTCCCGATATAAAGAAGGAAGGGCCCAGAGCTAATCCCCACCCTCCTCCTGTGGTCACAGTCAACATTGCTAATCATCTATGCCACTCTTCCCCAGAATTCTTTCTCCTGGGAACATGAGAGTTGCCGTCTCCTGGGTCAGAGTTGGCACAATGGCTGAAACTTGTGCTCCACACTTCCTCTGTAGCCAAAGCTTCTCCCGTCTAGAAGAAGGTACCATTGAGAGAAGAACCTATCCCACAGGACAGCCCCACAGACTATTCAAGTCGAAGAGGGTCACGTAAGCCTTGGAGTGGCTTCTACCAACTGTTACCAGTCCCCGTGGCTCTCCCCTGGTGTTGGCAGGGGTCTGGGAAGACAACCCTCGCCCTCAACAATCTCCGGGCTCAGTTCTTCTTCACTCCATCCTTCTGGCCCTCACTTACATTTTCTTTTCTCTCTGATCCCGATCTCAGAGGGCAGAGAGTCTAAGAGCAATAGTTTCCAGAGGTGTCTGGATTTCTTGTCCTCCAGGATAATCTAGGTCAAGCAGGTCCACAGT
Source organism: Acinonyx jubatus (assembly GCF_027475565.1). Taxonomy (NCBI): domain Eukaryota; kingdom Metazoa; phylum Chordata; class Mammalia; order Carnivora; family Felidae; genus Acinonyx; species Acinonyx jubatus. The sequence goes on from NC_069386.1 coordinate 33,587,189, forward strand.
CAGATAGGCTTGGGAAAGGCTGTCCTCCAGAAACCTGCCTTTACAGAGGCACAACATATATGCACATGCTGAAGGCTTGGAGAAATCCTGCAGAGGAGAAGCCTGTTTGACCTTGTCTGATCAGTGTGTCCCCAACGTGTCTGTCTCTGGCACCGTTTCCCCAACGTGATACCGACTGATATGCCAAGATCCAGTGCCCTACAGCACACGTTTTGGGGAAACACGCTTTCGAGTCAAATCTATAATTTCTCTTTCTCTTATTCATCACACCAATTAGTGGCCAAGTCCTGGCAAATTCTTTCATCAAATGTCTCCTGACTCCACCTCCTCCCCTCTATTCCCACGGTTTCCACCCTGATGTAGTTGTTCACTTGCTCAGTCCTGCACTAAGGTCTGAGCAGCCGGTGAGCCCAATGTCCCTCCCCTCCCTTCCCTTGCCATCACACTCCCCCTGTCAAACTGTCTTGCTAATACACCCATGTCATTGTAATGGGCTGACTGGTGGTCTCCTCAGTGATACATCCAAATCCTAATCCCCAGAAGCTGTGAATGTGAATGATGGGGTTGAGGACACACACACTACCTCAAAATATGGCACTTGAGCACATTGAGTGGAACTCCACACAGGGAACTTGAAAAATGGCAGATGCGGGAAGGACTCTGATCTCCTCCTGAAACAGGTCATAGGACCCTCCTGTGAGAGGTGCCCTCCCTCTACCCGGAGGAAAGGGGCACCTTCATCGCCAAGATGGAGGGACACCCAGAGCAATCTGAACAAACAGGCCTTGCTAAGTTGCCGCCAGTGTACCACTCTTGGACCCCCCAGTCCTGTGTCAGTTCCCCACCGCTCTCCACTCTTCATCAAACCTGGTGTAGAGACACTCAGGTTGAACTCTTTCTTTGGGTCTTCATTTCCTTAAAGGCCTCCGTGTCACATAAAACTTGTGCTAAACAAATACGTATGCTTTCCTTTCGTGAATCTGCCTCGTTCAGCTGTCAGAGCTCACACGTGAGAATTTAGAAGGGTAGAAGGAAAAGATACTTTCCCCTTCCCAACGTGACTGTACTTGGATAAAGGGACTTTACAGGTGTAATTAAGAATCTCAAGAGGAGATCATTCTCGGTTATCTGTGTGGGCCCTAAATACAATTACAAGTGTCCTCGTAAGGGATAGATAGCGGGAAATACAGAGAGAAGAGGAGGGCCAGGGGCAGAGCGAGGCAGAGATTGTACCGTGATGCAGCCACAACCTGAGGAACGTCCAGGACCATCAGAAGCTGGAAGGGGCAAGGGTTCATTCTCCTCTAACGCCTTTGGTGCAGTTCTGCTGACACCTTGATTTCGGGTGTTTGGTTGGTCTCCAGAACTGGAAACAACAGATTTCTGTTGTTTTAAGCCACCAAGTCTGTGGTAATTTGTTACAGCCATAGGAAACAAATAAAATCATCATGACGTCTTTTCACTCCTCTCCCAGAATGAAGCAACACGAGCCAGTACTGATTAACCTTAAAGTGTGGACGGCTATGTTCCCATCATATGCAGGATAACAAAGTGTGGCCATCATGGCGGTACATCCATGTGTGGTGCTGCAGTGCAAGGGAGGCTTCTAGAAGGCTGGCTGCCCTTGCTTCAGGTTCCAGACTGGAGTCTGATTACATTGTTGGCTCTTAAAGCCTCTGACTTTGGAACTTACTGGATCCTTCTTCTCGCCTCCCAGGTTTGCCCCCAGCATGCCTGTTCCCTCATCGAATAGCATTTGAAAGTAGACACCCAGAAACTCTGCCATTAAACGCTTTCAGTCCCACTTGAAGACATGGAGGTGTTAAATCACATATTCCAGGGAGTGCACAGAAAGTAAATGAAGATTCTGGGTTTTCTTGTTGTCTTTGCTTGTATTTCTCTTCCCCACATTCATTCAGCCAATGTTTACTGAGCACTTGCTAAGTGACACCCACTATTCCCAGAACTGGTTATGTTTAAGCATGAAATTCTGAATACATCTTTCAGTCACTGAGCGACATTTTCTGCTTTTCCAAATGCTCAGGCTGAAACTTCACGTTCCTTTTATGAAAGCATATGTCCTAGACCTCTCTGACCCCGACTCCTAATCCCACACCTTCGAAGAGAACTATTTTGTATGGGTGGCCTGTGTATGCCTTGGACTGGGGAGGCAGCCCAGAGGACAGCTTTGAGTTCACTTCTACCAAGACTTTACAGTACAGCATGCTTGGCTAATCTAAATAAATACTGCCTGTCGATAATAAATAATAATAAATAAGTAATAATACTAATAAATTGGGGGAGGTATAAAGACGTGTACAAAATGTACACCTAACACAAAGGATTTTATTTTAGATGGGAAAAAGTGCAGTCAAGTAGGCATTTAAGGTTCAAAATATGGCTCTGCCATTTTCTAATTGGGTGGTCTCTCTGGATTCCATCACTCCATCTAAAGAGTAGGTAGGCCTCAATGACTGGCAAAGCCCAACTCCTTGGCAAGTGTAGGGTTACATTATTTTCACAGTCTGCCAGCAATGTGGATCTGAAAGTTATGTGAACGTGTTCAAGACGTTAGGCCCCAACTCTCAAGAAATTTGTCATACAAAGAGATACAGACTGGCTGTCCACACCGGTGGCTCTAATCTGCCCTTTACCAATTTTTGGAATAATTCCTTTGGACAATGATCCCCGAAGAACCAGGATCTCATTTTATCTGTTTTTGGAGGTTTGCAGTCTGGAACACAATAGGCAAGCAATGAACTTTTGCAAAAACAAGCTGATAAATGTCTACTACTAATGATCTTTCTCTCCAAGGAGCTCAAAGGAATGTTTGGTGAGAGCAAAATCTGATCCACCAGGGGAATCAAAAGAAAACAAATTGATTTACAGATTAATGATTTTTTTTTGTTTATTTATTTATTTTGAGAGAGAGAGAGAGAAAGCGCACTTTCGGGAGAGGCAGAGGGAGAGAGAGAGAGAGAGAGAGAGAGAATCCCAAGCAGGCTCCACACTGCCAGTGCAGAGCCCGATACGGAACTTGAACCCACCAACCATGAGATCATGACCTGAGCTAAAGTCGGATGCTTAACCAACTGAACCACCCAGCGCCCCTAATGAATTCTTTTAGAGTACAAATGAAAGACCCAGAGCGACCCATGAAGCCTTCTCCTTCCTCATGGCCACTTGGCAGAGACATTCATGGCTCTTCCACAGTAGCTCACTGGTCCAGCAAATCTAGGTATTTTCAGGTTGGAGAAGCACACATATGATTTAAAAGTGTCTGTGCCAAGATCACCGAGCCTAAGAAAACTGAGATCAGATTATCCACCCGTTTTTTGGATAGGAATAGATGAATGTCGAAGAAAACATATTTTGAAAAATTACAAAATAGATTCATTAAATATGATGCTTAAAGAATCTTATTTCATTTATTTAAACAATTTCCTTTTAAAAACACCCTGCATATTTGTTTTCTTTTTAAAATCATGGAAAACTGAAATAACTTACCAAGAATTATCCATAATCCCACCGCTCTCCTTATTTGGGCAGGGAGAGTGGGGAGGTACGTAGCTTTTGAGGTGTTAATTGAGTAGAATTAAAAAGGGGGAAAAGTGTTCTTTGAGTTCTGACACTTTCAGACTTAGTAGAAGACAGGTAAGTAGAGTAATGATTTCTTTCTCTCTAGTCACATCAACTCCCCGCTTCCCAGCCCTGTTTCCCCCAAGTTTATCACTTTCAGGTGCTCTCTGATCCTGACAGCTGGTCTGTGGACATTTCAAAATCAGTGTGGTCATGGGAGACCTGAGCTGTTCACCCTTAAGATCTCTCCTCCACCATGGTGTTGCTACACTCACTCATTCTTTCAGGGGTTTATGAAGATTTCCTGGGAAACACTGGCCTCAATCCAGCACACGTATGTTCCTCACCTGAGGCAGAATGATTAAGGATTGACCTCTGGGGCGCCTGGCTGGCTCAGTCCGGGGAGCATGTGACGCTTGAGCTTGGGGTTGTGGGTTCAGACCCCACACTGGGTGTAGTGATTGCTTAAAAATAAAATCTTTAACAACAACAAAAAAGAATTGACTTCTGGTACCAGATTGAAAGGGTTCAGATCTTGGGTCCACCATTCACTGTTAACTTTGGGCAAGTTATGTAACCCCAAGAGAGCTCAGATAGTCCATCTGAAAAGGGGGGAGCAAGAATAGCAGCTCTATCAAGACTGCTGTGTTTGGGGAGCCAGGGTGGCTCAGTCGGTTGGGCGTCCAGCTTCGGCTCAGATCATGATCTCGCACTCCGTGAGTTCGAGCCCCGTGTCGGGCTCTGTGCTGAGAGCTCAGAGCCCAGAGCCTGCTTCGGATTCTGTGTCTCCTTCTCTCTCTGCCCCTCCCTGACTCTCTCACTGTCTCAAAAATGAATACAGATTAAAAAAAAAAAAAGACTGTTGTGTTTACTGAAGGAATAATACATGTCTCGTGCTCATCATATAACCTTATAGGTAGGAAGTGCTTAATTAATCATAGTCCAGGGATTATTATCTCCAAAGAAGACTCACAGTAAAACATCCCAGAAATATGGAAGTATGAGCATTCTCCCCACCCAAGAGCAGTAGGATTAAAGAGGTCAAGACACCGTCTTGTTTAGATGATACTGTTCTTCCTAAAAGCTGCCTAAGAAAGCAATCCCAGGGAGGAGGAGGAGGCCCTGGCTCGCCCTGTGGCTCCACTCCATCCACGGGAGAGAGCGTTGCTCAGGGGCTGCAAGCTTCCAGTCTGTATGGATCAGGAAGCTTCTTCCAGTGTTAGGACAGACGGCATCAGGGAACAAACTTGCTTACCCTTGTCCTTACCTCCCAGATCATCTTTGTCATTTGGTTCCCAGCTCCAGACCAGTCCACCCCTCTCTTAGAGAGCACACTCTCCAACCCTCTCTGACAATCCCTGAACCTTGCCACTCTCCCTTCCGAAATCCGGAATCTGTCATGCCAGCCCTATGCAGCCCTAGTAGCTGCAAGTGTCTTAACTCCTCTGTGTCTCAGCTTCCTGTGTAAAGTGGGGCTAATAACAGCACCTACGCTTTAGGATTACTCCGGGGACTAAAGAAGCTATTCCAAGGAAAGCGTTTAAAATACTGCTAGACACATAATAAAACTCAATAAAACTGGCTCTGATTACTATGATTTGCCACCACGGTGTGAAGAAAGATCTTTACAGCTTCATCTTTTCTGAACGTTCCCTGCCCTTCAGCCCACTGATTGGACCTGGCTGGCCCCTGTGCCTCCCTCTTCACAGCATGGGTACCTGAGGGCTGGGATGGAGGCAGAGTTAAAAACTGTCTTATAACCGTCACTCTGCTGTTTGCAAGGCACTGTCCTTTTCCTGCGAAAACCTCCGGCCCCTCTGGAGTTCACATTCTTCTAAATATCTCCTCCACTTCCTGTCTTGCTCCTGTACCCACTATTCCCCACACAGAAACTAGAATAATCTTTTAAAAACTTAATTCAGATCCTTTTCTTCTGCCGCGTAGAATCCTTCTGTGGTGTGTTACTATACTTGGAACAAAACCCAAAGCCTGTCTACATGTCTGACCTTATATTCTATCCCTCACTCCCACTGGCTACATGGCAACGTTGGCCTTCGTGGGTCTCGAAACACGGACACTCAGTCTCACCCCAGGGCCTTTGCACTTGCTGTTTCCGCTGTCCTCGACACCTGCATTCTGGATCCTTCATGTCATTCAGGTCTGAGTTCAAAGGTCATCTTGTCAGAAAATCCTTCCAAGAGCTCCCGGCATAAGCAGCCCCACATTCATTATCCCTTTACTGCGTCTGTTGTTCTGAAATGATCTAGATTCTTTTTTAACTTACTCTTTCTGTATTTCTTCTCTAGGATAGAAGTTCCATAAGATCAGGAATCTCTTCTTTACTGTTCACTGTAGAGGCCCCTGAGCCTAGAATAGTGCCCAGCCCACAGTAAAACCTTCAAAAACCACGATGTGATGACAAAATACGAAAGAACGGGGTCCAAAACCACAGAGCTCTGGCACTTATTGGCTGTGTGATCTTTGGCAAGTTGTTTACCTCTATTAGATTCAAAATTCCTTAAACTAAAATATGGGGGAAGTGGGTCCACACTATCAGGGCTGTGACAAGAATTAATGAGACGATGGGTCTACAGCAGCTAACACATCGCTGAATTCCACGCATTCAACGAATAGTTGTTAGGGTTATTATATGCCAGAAAACAACACAGACTTTAAACTTTAATAAGATTAAGGTTAGTTAAACTTGGATTCGTTTCTCTTTTTCAGAGAGTGGAGCAGCACGGAACCTAGCCAGAAGGAGGCTTCCATGACTCCCACCCAGGCAGGGACTCTGCATTTTGGACAGATGCCTCCCTTTGTCTGAGAAAGAGAACAGAGCATCACATCACCTTCCTGGGGATAATCAGTCCCATATTTAAGGTTTAAAGCTGACAGATGAAGGATCCCAAGGTATCATAACTTCTTGTATAAATTAGCAAGAGGAACTAAATTTTCCATAGCCTAATTGAATGCATTTAGAATGAGGAAACAGGAAAAAAAAAAAAAAAAAAAAGGAAAACACATTTCCTTGCAAGGAGTAAGAGAAAGTCGCAACTTTGTCCACCTAAGGAAGGGTCTGTTTTGTGCAATCAAGCAATGCATAGATGTTCTCCAGTGCATTCTGCACTTCTGGGAGCTCTCGGGTCCAACTTCTCCTTTCCTCTCCTCTCTGAGGTCTCTGGATCATTACAATAAGGATAAAGGTGTCTGGTCTGTTCTCCTCAACATTCGTGGCCAACACACAAAGCATACACATGTCTATGCAGCACTTCCCTCTCTTGGGGATCCTCTTGAAGCTTTCCAAGCTCTAACAGGGTCATTTTTTATTTTAAAAGAAGTTGCATCAAGCTTTTTAAGTGATTCCACTTTTTGCCTGCTCAACAGAGGTAATCAATGCCACAGAGGGGGCTTTGGGCTGCTTTTTGATGGGCTGAAGAGAAGCATGACCAAAAATTCTCTTGTTCTTAAGTTTTTTTTTTTTTAACATTTACTTATTTTTGAGAGAGAGAGAGAGAGAGACAGAATGTGAGCAGGGTGGAGCAGAGGGAGAAGGAGACACAGAATCTGAAGCAGGCTCCATCCAGGCTCTCAGCTGTCGCGGGGCTCTAACTCACAGATCGCGAGATCATGACCTGAGCCAAAGCTGGATGCTTAACCCACTGAGCCACCCAGGTGTCCCCTGCTTTTTAAAATTTTTCTAATTTTAATTAATTTTATTATTTTATTTTATTTACGTTTTAAAAATTCTCTTGTTCTTTTAAAGGTGGCTTTGGTACTCTGGAAAACAGTATGGAGTTTCCTCAAAAACTTCAAAAAAAAAAAACCAAAAACAAAAAATAGCACCACCCTATTATCCAGCAATTACACTACTAGGTATTTACCCAAAGGATACAAAGGTACAGATCTGAAGAGGCACATGCACCCCAATGTTTATATCAGCATTATCAACAATAGCCAAACTATGGATAGATATTATCTATATAACTATAACTATACACACACACACACACACACACACGCACAGAACAGAGTAGCACCCAGCCATCAAAAAGAATGAAATCTTGCCATTTGCAACAATATGGATGGAGCTAAGCAAAGTAAGTCAGAGAAAGATACCATATGATTTCACTCATAAGTGGAATTTAAGAAACAAAACAGATGAACGTAGGGGAAGGGAAAAAAGAGAGAGAGAAGGAAACAAACCATAAGAAACTCTTAATGACAGAGAACAATCTGAGGGTTGCTGGAGGGAGGTGAGTGGGGGATGGTCTAGATGGGTGATGGGCATTAAGGAGGGCACCTTGTGATGAGCACTGTGTGTTGTCTGTAAGTGAGAATCACTGAATTCTACTCCTGAAACCAGCACTGCACTGTATGTGAACCAACTAGAATTTACACAAAAGTTTACAAAGAAAAAAAAAAGGTGGCTTTGGATGAGGAGTAGGGCCAAAGCAAGTAGTCGGGTGTCGTTACATCAGTGAGGGGCAGTCAGGAGTTTGCGTGGGAAACGGTTTAGTTTTAGGCATCCTGACAATGACATGCCGGTGGGCTTCCAAGCAGAGGCGTCCAGTGTGTGGCCGGTCACATCTCCACAGATACCGCTAGGAGGTATCCCTTGTTCATGTTACAACTGAGAATGCCCTTTGGTCTGAAAATATTGTAGTTGAAGAATAATTTACAAAACGAAATCCAAATCCACTCGGATTCTGAATGAGGGAGGTTTCTGGCTGGGAAGGTGAAAGGGAGAGAAAGGACAGAAGCCAAGAGTGAACGCGAGACTAGGACACAGGGAGATGGAGAGAGAGAGGCAGAAGGAGCAGGAAAGCAGAAAATACACAGAGCTGTGCCCAGAAAGGAGGGAGGCAGACTGGGAGGGCGGGGTGGGGGACATGAGGGTGACAGGGTTAGGGACAGAGGGGGCTGCGGGAGAGAGGTGGTTTACAGCATATGGAAGCGGATCTGTTACTGGAGTTCAAATGCATCCACCTGCCTTGCTGCCTACTTGGATAATGGTCAGTGGAATAAGCTATTATGTGACATTTTTGCTAGCAATCCCTAAATTAATCACTACTCACAGTCCTTTGGGTAACCTTACCGCATATTAGCTTAGCTGGAGCCAATGAAAGCAGTCAACATGCCCCAGGCAAATCATAGTCAGAGGCATCCAGTACAATTTTCTCTGTCTGCACTGTCCCAACATGGCAATGGCCAGCCACCGCGGCTACTGAGCACTTACAATGTGGCTAATTCAACCAAGGAACTGAGTTTTAACTTTTATTTAATGGTAATTAGTATCTCACAGTATGGTAAGTGTATCAAAGGGGGTATAAACAAGACACAGTACTAGCATACAAATCAACATTGAGAAATTTAATGGTTATGAAATTAGATGAACATTTAAAAATGACAGCTAATTATTTTAAGATATATTAGAAGACTATCTGGCCCATCAAATGGATGATTTCACAGATACTGCAGGGCTTAGAATAAAAAAATGATTTAGTCCATTTATTGGAAGACAAATATGAAATAAATAATAGGACATGTGGTACATGAACTTGGCATACATCCTGAAGGCTGAATGACTGAAGTCTGGGAAATGCTAGACTGGGCCATGTTTCCCAAGCACATTATACTGCAGATTGACAAAGGACTAATTTGTTACCACAGACTCACAGCAGAAGAAAGAAGAGATGTTTTTCAACTGTTGCCATAGATGAGTGAGACAGAAGAGGAAGGAGGTGAGAGACTGCAAAAATCTGCCAAGAAAGCAGAGATTCAATTCAGGTCAATGTGATTGGGCCACTTCTGCGCTTGCACCCGCTTGCTGGGTGGACTGGGGACAAAATGCCGGTGATGATATCCCAGAGAGATCGCATAGAGTAAAGAAGGTAGATAAACACAGGCTATAGACAACCCAGTGCCAATGTTACTCCATTTCATTCCCGGCTCACTTTTCTTAGCTGCCTCTCCTCTTCCGGGACCCTACCTGGACCCCATCTCAGTGGGTCCCAGATAATTTATTAAGGCATACTAATCAGTTTCTATGCTTTTGGCTCCCCTGTATCCTATATGTTGACCAGAGTGTTTCCACTTGTCCCAAACCCCTGCAGAGGCCCAGGGTCAGTGGTCCATTCTAAAATGCAGGTCTCTGACTACGGGTCCAATTTGGGTTATTAACTGAGGGTATGTGTCATCTTGCAAGGGGAGCAACAGCCAGCTCCCTGCATCTGCTGACCCTCTGAAAAAAAACAAAAACCAAAAAACAAAAAACCCTGCCAGGGCTTTGCCAGAGTGTGCCCTGAAAAATAGCCAAGGCACAAATTAACACCCACTTTCCGGCAACGGGAACAATTCCTGAAAAAGCCACTTCCGCAAAACCCGAGGCAACCTGGAATAATCCGGGAGCCAAGACACAATTTATTACTTCACAAAGAACATAGGATTTCTGATCCAGCGGCAGACTAGCTGCTGGGTTTTTTCCTTTCCCACACAAGCTGCATTTCAAAGGCCTGACACAATTTACAAGCCCAGCCTTCCTGAGGAATGCTTTAAATAGCCAAAGATGTAGAGAATGTCATAACTGAAGACAACACAGAGACTGGGCGCTCTTGGGTCCCTCATCTTAGACATGGGGCCACGGAAGCCTGGGCAGGGCAAGCAAGCCACCTGCCTAGGATCACACACCGCGACAGGCGATGATACAGCCAGCCCTGAAACTGAGGTATTTGGAGCCCATGATCTCTCCTCTCCCCAGCTCATCCAATGTTTCGACTCCATTTGAACATTGATCGTGTCCTCAAATTAACATTTTAAGAGAAATAGTTTTCATTTTCAAACTAGCAGAATCCAAAAGGGGATTCAGGCATTGCTTAGGAGATGGGAGCCAGACAGCATCACAGGTTAATTTTTAACCCTGACAGACCATGGTTCCATGAAAAGAGGTAGTCCCTAACACAGGGACTAAAGTTACAGTGTGCATTAGGGTGACCCAGGATAACACAGGAAATCACTGCTGGTGAGAATGGAAATTGGTAAAACCATTCTGAAAACAAAAGATGGCAATATGCATTAAATGCCCCAAAGATATCCAAACCTCAGTTTTGACCCAGAATTCCTAGTGTTAGGAACTTTCCCGGAGGGAGTAACTAAAAAAGTGAGCGAACACACATGTAGGACAGGTTCTCCTGAACGACAGTAAACACTTGGAAACAATGTAAGTAATAGCAAGGCTTGGTTAGATACATTTGGACACACCCATCCATGGCATGTTATACACCCAAAAGAAAGGTTATCTATTTATATCTTCTAACAGAGAGATGTGCATGATGTGCTCTTTAAAAAGCACATTACAAAATGTGGCACCTATAGTACGATCCCACTTTTGTTAAACTTTTCATTTGTTAGCAAACAATAAATCCTATCTGAGATTACTGCAGGATAAAGGGGACCTAAAGCTTTGAATTCTTCTCCTTTTGTTTGTAGTTTCTGTTTTCTTGTCACGGAAATGTATTGGTTAATTCATAGGTTTTTGGTTTTTTGTTTGTTTTTTTTTTTGTTTGTTTTTGCAAGGTCTTAAAAATGAAATGAGTGTAGGGGCGCCTGAGTGGCTCAGTTGGTTGAGTGTCCAACTTCGACTCAGATCATGATCTCACGGTCTGTGAGTTCGAGCCCCACGTCGGGCTCTGTGCTGACAGCTTGGAGCCTGGAGCCTGCTTCCGATTCTGTGTCTCCTTCTCGCTCTGTCCCTCTCCACTTGTGCTCTGTCTCTGTCTCTCAAAAATAAATAAATGTAAAAAAAATTTAAAAAAATGAAATGAGTGTATTATTTACTACCCAAGGTGGATACCCACAAAAGAATAACCTTAATACCTTCTCTACGGGCAAGATCCACAAGGTGGATGGTGATGCTTATCTCCACTCCAACATCTGTCAAGCCCTCCTAATAACTCCTGCAGGTGGCCAGATGGAACTGGCTCTTTCCATCACAGGTCATTACTAGCCGCCTCGTGCCCAGGATAGAAATGTGACCTCTGTGATTACTGCCCTTCCTTCCCTAGGTACAAAGAAGTCTTTTATCTGCTCCCCTGCAGACGTGCTCAGCTACTTTTCACCTTCCATGTTCGCTCAGAGAAGGTGATGTGGCCAAAGGGGCCTAGCTCTGACAATAGGGCCCTAGCTCTCGTTGGCCTAGAGTTCAGGTACTGGCTTTGCCATTTATTTGCCGCCTGACTTTAAGCAAGCATCTTTATCTCTCCCAACCTGAGTTTCTTCCTTGTAAAGATACAATTTACACATAACAAAATGCACAACCCTTAAGCGTACTGTTCCCTGAGTTTTGACAAACATTTACAAATATTAACGATATTTACACTCACGCATCCACCCCATAAATCAAAGTATAGAACACTTCCATTACCTGAGAAAGCTCCCTCCTGCCCCTTTCAAGTCAATTTCTGTAAACTGAGACCTCCACTTTCTGATTTTGGTTACCCCAGCTTAGTTTTCCCTGTCTTAGAACTTCATATAAACTGAATTCTGTAGATGAACTCTTTTGTGTCTGGCTTCTATCAACCTAATGTTTCTGAGCTTCGGCCACGTTGTTGTACGAGTAGTATGTACCTTTTGGTTGAACGTATCTGCTATGTGAATACACCCCGATGTGTTTCCACTCACCTATTGGTGGCTATTTGCTTTGTTTTGTGTTTTGGGCCATTATGAATAGAGCTGTTAATATTCTTGTTTGTGTTTGTGGGTGTGTGTCCGTGTTTTGGTTTCTCTTCAGTGAACACCCAGGAATGGAATTGCTGGATCAATTCTCCAAAGTGGTTGTGCCATTTTACACGCCAACTGGCAATGTAGGAAGGTTTCTGTCTCTGCTCGTCACCAACACTCTGTATCATCAAGTGGAGGTTTTAATTGGTGCGTTCCTGATGATTAACAATGTTGAGCATCTTCATGTAATTACTGGCCATTTATGTATCTTCTTTTGCTAAGTTTCAACTGAAACCTTTTGCCCATTTTCGGGGCGTCTGGGTGGCTCAGTTGGTTAAGTGCCTGACTCTTGGTTTCAGCTCAGGTCATGATCTCACAGTTCATGGGTTCGGGCTGTGCATCAGGCTCTGTGCTGACAGCGCGGAGCCTGCTTGGGATTCTCTCTCTCTCTCTCTCTCTCTCTCTCTCTCTCACTCTCTCTGCCCCACCCCGGCTCTTTCTCTTTCTCTCTCAAATAAATAAACTTTAAAAAATTAAAAAAAAAAATTTTTTTTTAATGTTTATTTCTGAGACAGAGACAGACAGAACATGAGTGGGGGAGGGGCAGAGAGAGAGGGAGACTCAGAATCCGAACCAAGCTCCAGGCTCTGAGCTGTCAGCACAGAGCCCGATGCGGGGCTCAAACTCACAGACCGCGAGATCATGACCTGAGCCGAAGTCGGACACTCAACCGACTGAGCCACCCAGGTGCCCCAACTTAAAAAAATGTTAAACCTGTTGCTTATTTTAACAGGTTGTTAGTCTTATCATTATTAATATTATGAGTTCTTTATATATTCTGGGTATAAGTCCATTGTTATGTAAAATGGTTTTAAAGATACTTTCCTATGTGTCTCAAACATTCAACGTCAGTAGCAAAGTAGACAATGCTGTGATGGCCTATGAACGCCCAAGGATAGCCTTCCTTACTTAACACAGAAATCACAATTCTATTTGTAAGGAACAGTAAAAGGAGGGCTGAAAACATTGCAAGATGGCACATCCTCCACGTACAGAGATGACAGGAAGCCCCTGGCTTTGTCTCACCACCTTGGAAAACCTCCGGCACTCTGGTCTACCACCCGGTTCTCTCGAGTCTGTGGCCTCCCGAACACTGCTTCTCTATTAACTCATGTCATGGTTATCATTCCCTTGTCTGTGTTTAGATTTTGGATCAATTTTTTTTGCTCGGATCTCTGACTGCTTTCCGTGTTCCTGAAATACTGGGTTGTGAGCTTCCTGCAACCACGGTTTATGTCATTTTCTTGTGTGACTTATTGCTTATCCTGAATCCTGTCCTTTGCTCACCTTCCTTCCTGTCCACCCGGTCTTGCTTTTATACCAAAAGTCAAAAGGTTCTTGTGGCCTGTTTATGTGACTTCAGGCCCTTGTTCTGTCCTGGGTCCAGCCCACTCTTTGTTCCCTGCATATCTGGGCTTGCCCATGATCTACTGGACTTGGTTCCTCATTTCTTACCCTAGAAATAATATTGCCCGAATGTCTATGGGGTAAGAGGTAGATTCTGTTTCCCAAGATAAAATATTAACATTGGCGTTGGCAATAAAAGTCTTTAATAACTGAGTTCCTATCATCTTTCCCTGTCTGGCTTTCATTGTTTTTAAAATAAATTTCCCAACAAGAAAATGTATTTCTATTTTCCCCATTAAATTAAAAAGACCAATATAAAATAATAAGCAAGGATCACAAGAGTTGACAATTCATTGCTATTTTGATGACAAGTTACTCCTAGCTAGAAGAATCTGGGCTCATGGGATTTTTTTTTTAACTCCTCCATTCATTCATTCACTAAGTATTTACTGATCACTTGCTAGATGTGAGTTTCTGTGATTGGAGCTGAAAATATAAGTAAGAGTTGGACACAAAGCCTTACTCTGAGGTGTTCACTGACTGGTGAGGAAAGCCAACAGGGAAAGAATCTTCCTTCTACAAAATGGGAAGTGTTCTAATGCAAGTACAAGGTGCTATAGGAGTTGAGGGGAGAAATGGAATATTTATTCCAGAGGCTGTGGGGATTGACCACGGTGGTGATATTTCACAGAAAAAGTATATTTGAGCAGTGCATTAAAGGATAATTAGAAATTTCGCAGACAGACAAGGAAGATAGGGAACAGTGTCAACAGAAATGTATTTCACCAGACCCTTAATCTCCACCATGCTAGAAACAACCTGGTTACAAAAATGAGAGCTGGCCAAAGAAGAATGTTTAAAAATCGAGAAAGGGGCACCTGGGTGGCTCAGTCCATTTAAGCCTCCGACTTTGGGTTTTGGCTCAGGTCATGATCTCACGGTTCATGGGTTCGAGCCCCACATGGGGCTCTGTGATGACAGCACAGAGCCTGCTTGGGATTCTCTCCCCCTCTCTGCCCCACCCCTGCTTGCGCGCTCTCTCTCTCTCTCTCTCTTTCTCAAAAATAAATAAAAAATTTATTTTTTTATTAAAAAAATAGAAAAAGAGGAAGGAATAAAGAAAATAAGTAATGGCTATTTAGCAATAAAAAAAGAGATTATACCTAGGTCAATCATGCTGGGGTGGTCTATCTCCCCCTGCAGTACTATCTGAGGTGAGACGGGGAAAGACAACACTAGCAAGGAACACATGGTCTCAACTACAGTGTGCCCGGTACTGTTCCTTCTTAACGCTGGCCGATCTAACATCTCCATTTTGCTCACTGCAATATTCCCCGCGCTGCGTCCCCCTCCTCCAGGCGCTCAGTATTTACTAACGGGATGGAGGCAGGAAGCCGGAACACCAGGCAGCCTGAGGGTGGCGCTGCTCCAGCAGGCAAATCACGCACCCTGCGTGGCTGGGTCGCCTACACCCAGAGTCTTGTCTTTGTTTTCGGCCTGTGTTAACATTTTGATTCTTTGGGCATCGCTTAAAGCGTTTCAGTGTGAAGGTGATCTTAGGATATTCTGGGCCTGCTTGAGAAAGGACCCTTGGGGAAATTCTTTTGTAACAGGAGATTTTGAAAAGTGTTTCCTTACCAGCGGAGCTGCTCAAACCCCTGTTACTTACAGACACTGTTTGTAGGGTAAGGCGCTCTGCCTAGGAAGTGGGACCCAGAAAAAGGATAAATGTATCTAAGATCTAACCGGACGCCAAATGGTTAAACGCTGTCGCCTCTGGAGTCAGTTCGTAGCTGTGCCACTGAAGTAACTTCTGTTATTTTAATTTTTTCAATGTTTTTTTATTTATTTTTGAGACAGAGACAGAGCATGAACGGGGGAGGGTCAGAAAGAGGGAGACACAGAATCCGAAGCAGGCTCCAGGCTCTGAGCTGTCAGCATAGAGCCCAATGCGGGGCTCGAACTCACAGACTGCCAGATGGTGACCTGAGCCGAAGTCGACTGCTTAACCGACTGAGCCACCCAGGTGCCCCAACTTCTGTTATTTTAGAAGAAACACCTAAAATGCTACTTGGACTTTTCTTGCCAAATTGCATCCCCAGGGCACATCTTACCTGTGGAAGGAGCCCACACAGAATGCGCATGGACAGGGGCAAAGAGCGACTGACTCTAGGAAATGCTGATCAAGGGTGCCTGGGTGGCTCCGTCAGTTAAGCCTCCATCTACTTTTGGTTTGGGCTCAGGTCATGATCTCATGGCTCATGAGTTCAAGCCCCCCATTGGGCTCTGCACTGACAGTGTGGAGCCTGCTTGGAATTCTCTGTCTCTGTCTCTCTCTGCCCCTCCCTGCTTGTGCATGCACGCATGCTCTCTCTCTCTCTCTCTCTCTCTCAAAAAATAAACTTGAAAGAAAGGAAGGAAGGAAGGAGGAAGGAAGAAAAAGGAAGGAAGGAAGGAAGGAAGAAAAGAAAGAAAGAAAGAAAGAAAGAAAGAAAGAAAGAAAGAAAGAAAGAAAGAAAGAAATGTAGCTCAAAGCCCCAGTAAGATACTGCCTCACACCTGCTAGGATGGCTACGATCAAACAGGCAGATAATAACAAGTGCTGGCAAGGATGCAGAGGCTTCTGAAAGATTAGAACCCTCACGAGTTGCTGTTGGGAATGTTACACGGCGCACCTGCTCTGGAAAACAGTCTGGAGTCCCGTGAAAGCTTAAAGGTAGAGTGAGCACGTGACTCAACGATTCCCCTCCTAGGGGTGTCTCTCAGGGAAACGAAAACACACATTCACACGAAAACTCACACATGAGTGTTCATAGCAGTATTCATAATAGCCCAAAAGCGAACCCAACCCAATGACCATCAACTGGTGGACGGATAAAGAAAGCAGCACATCCATATAATGGCACGGGATTTAGCAATAAGAATGAAGGCTGTGCTGGGGCGCCTGCGTGGCTCAGTCGGTTAAGCGTCCAACTTCGGCTCAAGTCACGATCTCGCGGTCTGTGAGTTTGAGCCCCACGTCGGGCTCTGGGCTGACGGCTCAGAGCCTGGAGCCTGCTTCCGATTCTGTGTCTCCCTCTCTCTCTGCCCCTCCCCCGTTCATGCTCTGTCTCTCTCTGTCTCAAAATAAATAAACGTTAAAAAAAAAATTAAAAAAAAAAAAGAACGAAGGCTGTGCTGACACACGCCACGACGTCGATAAACTCTGAAAACATTATTTTCAGTGAAAGGAGCCAGTCACAAAAGACCACATCTTTCATAATCCCACTTATATGAAATGTCTAGAGTGGGCAAATGTATAGAGACAGAAAATCAATCAGTGGTTGCCAGGAGTTGGGGGTGAGGGTTTGGGGAGAAGTGGGGGGGGGGTGACTGCTAATGGGTACAGGCTTTCTTTTTGTTTTAATATTCAAAAAAAAATTTTTAATGCTTATTTTTGAGAGAGAGAGACAGAGCATAAGCGAGGGAGGGGCAGAGAGAGACAGAGGGAGGCCCAGAATCCGAAGCAGGCTCCGGGCTCTGAGCTGTCAGCACAGAGCCCGATGCGGGGCTCGAACTCACCCACTGTGAGATCGCGACCTGAGCCCAAGTTGGATGCTTAACTGACTGAACCACCCTGGCGCCCCGGGTACGGGCTCTTTGGGGTAATGAAAATGATGGCAAATTGATAACAGTGATGGTCGCACAACCTTGTGAATATAGTACAAACTATTGAATTGTACACTTTCAGTATGTGAATTGTATGTGATGTGACTTATATCTCAATGAAATTGTTATATATATATAACATATATATATATATATATATATATATATATATATATATATAAAAGAGTAGGCAAGGTGGAATACA
Source organism: Acinonyx jubatus (assembly GCF_027475565.1). NCBI lineage: Eukaryota > Metazoa > Chordata > Mammalia > Carnivora > Felidae > Acinonyx > Acinonyx jubatus. Next base: position 33,604,743 of record NC_069386.1, read on the forward strand.
GAAGAGAAGCAGGGACAAAGTTCAACCATAAAGGGAGGGCCAGACTGTCCCAGGTCTTGGTGACAGAGAGGGTCAAGGTAGTATGAAAACCACTCTTGACTTTTGTTCTCCCTTTGTTCTGCATGTTTGGGGGTATATGTATTATTAAGCTAACTCTTTGGAAACTATAAACCTGGTAGCCACTAGGACATGTGGCTATCTAGATGTAAATTATGAGAAATGAAATAAAATTAAAAATTCAGTTCCTCAGTGGCATGAGCCACACTCCAAGCGTTCGACAGCGACATGTTCTTGGTAGGCACACCATGCAGATATGGAACATTCCTATCATTTAATTCTTATCAGACAACACTGCTCTCAATGGCTCATGTGGCTACCTGGCGGGGGGTGTGGATTATTTCCCACCAATTCTTTTTGCTCTCTGTAATTTTTTTTAATTATTTATTTTTGAGAGAGACAGAGACAGAACCTGAGCAGGGGAGGGGGCAGAGAGAGAGGGAGACACGGAATCCGAAGCAGGCTCCAGGCACTGAGCTGTCGGCCCAGAGCCCGACGCGGGGCTCGAACCCACGATCCGTGAGATCATGACCTGAGCCACCCAGGCACCCCCTTTTGGCTCTTTCTAAAACCTAGAGTTAAAAGAACTCTTTCAGGTATTGTTGCCGGTAAGAATCTGTGCCCAGGCCAGGCAAAAAAGCAGGTCCCTGCAAAGAACAGAGCCACAGCCAGGCCTACTCCCAAAAAGGCGTGTCAGTGAACACATACGCCGTTGCTCTGTCCTGCTGGGGTACTGGATGCTTTTTATTTCTTAAAAAAACAGCACAGAACCAAGCAAAGAAAGAAGGAAAAGAATTCCAATATTGTTTTTACAGTACCAGTGGAATAATAAACAACTATTTAATGTTCTGAGCTGTGAGATTAAGCCCCTAAGGGAACAGGAGGGAAGATAAATCAATATTTACCAGTAGTCCTTATCCTACATTAAATATTAGCTTAAACCGAAAAGCCCACGTTTTTTTTGTTGCTGCCTCTCCTTAAGCCCACATTTCACCGGTCTCTTGCTCTTGTAGAGAAATAATCATTTGAGAAGCAGTGGGGAATATTTGAACAATGACATGACATACGCTTTACTGTCATCTTGAATAGTTACTGTCAACGTAGGGGTTGCTGGAAAACATTGCCTGATTGAAACGGTTCAACCTTTGTACCACAGCAACACATAAATGTCAGTGGGAGTCAACTGACATTACTAATAAAGCCGTAGGGTGGGTAAAATGAAAAGTAATTGACTAGAGTTTTTGACAAAACCTGTGAGCTGAAGCTGGGGTCTTGCCTTTCATATATTTGCATTAACCCTCAAAACTAGAGGCATTAGCAATTGTTGTGAGTCCTACACGGACTTAATCCAGATCTCCACAGCAGAGGAAGAACGTGCTGGGCATAGAAGCTACCATTTGTTCAGCTTGCCCAGCCACACCGCTGGTCTCTCAGCTGCTGGGAAAAGAGCAAAATTCAGTCTCCAGAGAAGCCAGAAGAAGGTCTCAGTAGGGAACGTGGAGCCCAAACTCAGGTCATTATATAACATTGGCTAGATGGTCCAAGCAGCAGACTTCATATTGCATAATAAAATATTCACGGGTATCGCCCTCCCTGGAGTCTCCAATAAAGATCCTTTATAAACACTAAGTGGATAAAATTCCCGACACCATCTCCATGGGGGGTGTATATTAAATACCAAGCTTTTCTTATCAACGGTCAGGCTAAGCCCTGAGAGGTGAAATAACTTGCCTTAAATCACGGCGCGCCGGGAGGAGCCCAGGTGTGCTGGCATCTGAACGTGCTTTGTAAAACCTCATTATAATTTGTATAGAATATGACAAGAAATACAATCATACAAAGAATTTGGGAAGTTTAGTGGTTATTTAATCAAAGTCACTTAAATGATTTATGGTTGGAAGGATCAAAGAATTAATGTTACAAAATTAAGCAAAAGCCAAAATGAAAGCAGTGGGGGCGGGGGGGGGGGCGAGGGGATTTGGTTTTCCCACGTTTTAATTCTTTTGTGAAAGTGAACCCAACGGATGCTTGAATATTTGCAGTGAAAGTAAATCTTCCCCTGCACACCCCCCTCCCCGGGAGGAAGGGAAAATGACAATAAAATTGGTGTGGTTCAACCCAGTGAGAAGACCCAGGCCTTTTAAACGTCTCCTAATCCTCCCATCTTCTGCTAAGAAGGGGAGACATCTACTCCTCTTCCGTCAGTCCTCTAAGCCAACAGCTGAGAGACACAGGCTGGTGTTTCCAACTCCCGCCTCAGCCCAACACCAAGCGTCCCTGGCGATGCGCACCGTGGCCAGCCTGGTGGCCGGTTCCATAAACAATATATAGCCGGCATAACTTTCTTTCCCTTCCTCCTTGTCCCCCGCCCCCTGCTTCCCAGGATTTGGCCCTCTCTTCATCTGACTCGCTCCATTGGGAACAGAGGCCATGTTTCATGTCTCCTCCCCATCCCCCCACACTCCTTACAACAAAACGTGACTCAAATCACACACCACCAAGCATAATCACACTCCTCCTCTGGTGTCAGAGCCTGGCATGGGGGAAGACAGATACTTATTCAGTTCAAATGGGAAGAAAACTTTCTGCCTCTTTGATGGCCACCTGTGGTAAATGACGAGGACTCGAATGGTCCATCCACAACGCAAAGGCTCTGCCTGCTGTCTCCATGCGTGAGGATCCTCCCCGGGGCTAGAGGTGAGTTGGGTCCAGAGAGAGACCGTGGTCCAAAACAGAACATGAGGCTGGACTGCAAGGAATCCTGGTTCTTTTTCACACCGCTCTCATGTCTGTTTGTGATCCAAGCAGGATTACCCACACCTTCCCGAGATACCATCTCTGCGCAAAGGCTTCCTCTGACCATGTAATTTCACAGACCATCCCCCACCCCCGCCCTCTAGCCGCTTCTTCCTGTTCAACTCTTCTTCAGAGCAGTTATCATCATTGCTACTCTGTCTGCCTCTACAACATAAGCCACATGAGGGCAGGAACTTCTGCCTTGGTCTCCGCCATATCCCTGGTGCCTAGCAGTATCCTTCCAGCAGCCATGCAATCGATACTTAAGGGAATAAATGTGTGGGATGAACAATTAAGTGTCATTCACTGGGAAAGCACTGACCAAGGACCTAATAATAATTTCTACCAGTTACTGAGTGTGGAGAGTACTTTTCGCAAGCTCATTGGGTATTCCATCAACACGATGATTTTCTGTCAACGGGCAATACTCCATTTTCAATCAGTAGAAAGTCTCCTGCAAGGAGCCGTAATGTAAACTGTGTCCTTTGTGTGATAGTGATGTGTCAGTGCAGGTTTATTAGTTGTAACAAATGTACACTTGGGTGGGGGGTGTGGATGGTGGGGGAGGACACGCGTGGGTCGTGGGGTGGGGTATATGAGAAATCTCTGTGCCATCCTCTCAATATTGCTGTGAACCTAAATCTGCTTTAAAAAATGAACTTTTAAAAAGAGTCTCTTGACCCAGTATAGCAACGACACATGTCCTTGGGGTTATTACCTTACCTTCTCTTCTCACCAGCCTGGAAAGCTGATAATTTCTGCCAATGTAGGCATGAGAATGATTCCTACTGTGTTCATTTCATTTTTAAGAATATCCATAATATTTGTGCACTGTAGCCTGCTGGAGAAAAAACTCTTTTTAAAGCCAATAAAACACCCCAACAACCAGATTTAAACGCTTTCATTTAATCTAAATAAACCAGTTGTGCAGCTTGGTAGATGAATCCCCCAAATAGGTAACAGATGGTAAGCTTTCCGGGGGAAAGTAACTTCAGACCTAACATCTAAGTGGGACCAACTACTTTTCTTCCATTTGAAAGTTCTCAGTTAATTTCATATCAAGTGGTTTCTATGGGCTAGAGGAAATGGTATGGTGTGTGCCTGATATGGTGGAAGCAGCCAATAAAATGTATGGGGTTTGGAATCCAACAGATCCAGGTTTGATTTCTAGCTCAACCCTGTAAAGTTAAGCAAGATGCTTAACTTCTTAGAGCCTAAGTGTCCTTGCTGCTCAACTGTCATCATTTAACTAACGTGTAATTATTGTTTGGTCTGGGGTTGACTTCATCCCACTTACAAGCTAACGAGTTAAACTACTGCTGGTGGAAGATATATGATTCCCAAGTCAGAGACCAAAGACTTTATGACTCACAGACCAGCAAGCAGCATGGACACGAGCACTGCCATCAGTTAGCCTCATGGCCAAGTCCACGGGGACAAGGTGGAGGGGTGCAGACAGATAGTGCACCTGCAGTGGGTTTCCACTGCTACTGAGGGACAGTGCACTTGGGGAACACACTGTTTTTTTGTTTTTGTTTTTTAATTCATTTTGAGAGACACAGAGATGCAAGTCAGGGAGGGACAGAAAGAGGGAGACAGAGAATCCCAAGCAGGCTCTGCACTGTCAGCACAGAGCCCCCAACTCATGAAACCATGAGATCGTAACCTGAGGCGAAATCAAGAGCTGGATGCTTAACTGACTGAGCCACCCAGGCACCCCGGGAATACACTGCTTTTAAAGCAGGCAGTAAGCAAGCCTGCCCTTTGTTCTGGAGGCAGCTCTCACTTCATTTCTCAGGGCTGCTCACTGAAAACACAACCCTGAAGAATGGCTCAGGTAAAAAGCAGTCATGGCCTCATATATTCTTGGCACAGATGTGTAAGAGCAGAAGAGAACCATGGACTGTCTCCTAATATTAACATGATCAAACTATGCACCACAGTGCCTACAACATGGTACCCAAACATGCTAGCTCTTTCTTTCCTCCCTTTCTCTCAGAAAGGCATCCTCTTTTTTTTTTTTTTTTTTTTAATCTGTCACCAAAGAATTCCAAAATGTTTGAGCTGGAAGGCATTTTGGAAACCAAATGGTTGTGAAATTTTAGGAAGCTATTACAAATTACACACACACACACAATTTTTTTTTTAATGAATACAGAAGTGTTTCATATAATGTTAGAAGAAAAAGCAGGATCCCCAATTTTTTAATATCCGAAAATACTTTACATATGCGCGATATTTTTTCTGTATTTTACAAATTCTACAATGAGAAGGTGTTATATCACCTCTATTCAAAAAAAAAGATGCAGGGGCACCTGGGTGGCTCAGTCGGTTAAGCGTGCCACTCATGATCTCAGCTCAGGTCTTGATCTCAGGGTTGTGAGCTCAAGCCCCACGTTGGGCTCCATGCCGGGCGTGGAGCCTACTTTAAAAAAAATGCAAAATGTTTTAGTTCAGCCCCTCCAGCTCACAGATGAGGAAATGAGAAGCAGACAGGTTAAATGGCCTCCCCCAGACCCTTGGCAGGTCCTTTGCAGAGCTGATACTGGGCGCACACCCTCTGACCTCCAGTGCTTCAGAAGATTTGCAAGGGGCACTGGGGCTGGGTATGCAGGGTCTGGTCAGGGTAACCATGACCCTCTAAACCTGGGCAAAGCAGTTTGTGGCATAGTGAACGACTGATGGAAGCTGGACTCAAGTTCATCCACCCATTACTACGGCAGACATGAGGGAGAAGAGGAATCCCCTTAGGCGCGAGCTTCTGATGGTAAGCCACTCGTTGTTAACAGCTGGCAGTGGGGCGCCTGGGTGGCTCAATTGGTTGAGCCTCCAACTTCGCCTCAGGTCATGAACTCGTGGTTCATGGGTTCGAACCCTGCATCGGGCTCTGTGCTGACAGCTCAGCGCCTGGAGCCTGCTTCGGATTCTGTCTTCTTCTCTTCTCTGTTCCTCCCCAGCTCACACTCTGTCTCTCTGTCTCTCTCTCAAAAATAAAGTTAAAAAAAAAATAAGTTGGCAGCCAAGTGAGATGTGGCTTAACCCAGGACAAAACAAAGCCCTGAGACTCCAGTAGGCAGGACTGAGGTTGAGCTCTGGCACAAACCCCTGAAGGGTTGGCTTCAGCCTGAGCTATCTGAATTACTTGTCTAGACAGTTCCCATTTCCCTGGGTAATTAAGTGGCCCTCCTTCTCCCTGAGCAATGTTCACGGCTCACATAACACATCTTTCTCAGTCACGTACTTACCTCTCCCCCCCCCCCACTATTATTTTCAAATGACATTTTTGTACCCTTGTACTTTCTATTTTATTTTGTGGTAGCAATGACTTTGCCATTTCCTATTTAGGAGAACAGCCCAACATAGGTTATTAAAAGATCTAACTGGGCTATTGGTCAGCTAGCTCAGCTGAGTTAGAGGGGGCTGGCTGGAGCAAAACGGGGTTATCTCTTCAAGTCTTACAGTGTAATTCTGGTCCTGTTTCCATGGGGAGTGTATTTGGGGAGTGCTTTCTGACACCTGTTACAGACAACTCGCGTTAACGTTCCAACACTGAGTCCGGGCTTTTCTCTAGGCACGAGGGATACGGAGACTAAAGATGTGATGTCTGCCTTCAGGGGCTTTGCGGTCTAGAGGGAAGTGGATGACGTCCGCAATGACAGTTCATTGAGGCAAGTGCTGGGAACTGCATGACTCTTCCCACTTCTCTTCATCTCCTACCTTTCAAACTTCAGGACAAAGGAGGGAGCAGTGAGTGTCCCCAGCTGAGAAGGCCTCAGAGGGAGATCTGAGTGTGGCTGGAGGAAAGCACACAGCTGAGTATAGGTTTCTGATACGCACTCCTGAAGAACCTTGTTTTCTGCCATAGAGTCCCCCAAAACTTGTAGTTTATAGAACAACTAAGGACCAACCACTAAAACCTATGCCACTTTGTGACCAAAAGTCAGCAAAACCAATAAGCGTTCCCGGGATGTAATTTAACCCCCCAAGTGGGAAGCTCAGAGTTCTGGAGTCTGCCTCAGGGGATATTAAAAACCTACAAAGACCGGAGAGTGGCAGTGCTGGCTTGTGGGTGTTGGGGCAAGATGGGGAAGCAGAGCTCTGAGCCACAGTGCGGCCATTCGAGGGCACAGAAGGTGCACTTCTGGGGGAGGGGTCCTAAACCCATTCTTAATTTGCTAAAAATAGGCCCTCAAAAACCTCCTGCCAATGCAGCATTCTACGGAAGGATTTGAGTTTTTTGGTTTTGGTTTTTTGTTTTAAATATATTTTGGTCCTGTGGAAGTTTATAAATCTGCTTCCATTATCCCACATCCTCCTGCCTTGGAAAAATCATAGATGGATCGATTTAACTTCCATGGTGTATTGACATCATTCCTCCTGTTACGAGTCGTGTGTGAACTGACCAAGGTCACAACAACATGACTGCTGAGTGTAGAGCACAACCCCCCAGGAAACTGGCAGAGAGGTCTGGCCACGGCAGAGGTCTTGGGCCATTTCCGGTCAGGAAAGACAACCTGCTCTTCAAGCAACCGTAAGTAATGGAAATGGGAAAACTAAGAATGATGGGGATGACACCGTGGGACACTTATGTCCTACATGCAAGCTGAGGGTTTACTGTATTCCACTGTTTTGTGTGGATCACACAGATTTTTTTGTGACCTCGTCTTGACACTCTCGCATGGGATAGAAGGTCCAGCGTGTGGCCCTTGTGCCGGATGGGACCGCCATCTGGACATAGCTAGGCTTGTCTGGCACGGGAGTTACTGAATACAGGCATCCCATCAAGACACACTTGTTCATGGAAACACAAGGGGAAATGAGAGGGAGGGAATCGGGACAACCAGTGCTTAACCTGGGCAGGGGGTGGGGGCAGGTGCTGAACAGGTTGCTCACCCCGATGGGCAATGCTCCGTCCTAAGCTGACACAGTGAATGATCTGGCCTACAGCAGGAAAAACAAAACAAAACAAAACAAAACAAAACAAAACAAAACAAAACAAAACAAAACACAAGCCCAAATCCTGCTTGAAAAAGAGATTTGACTCCCAAGATCTAAACCAGCAAAAGTGCACATGGGAGGTAAGGAATAAAATGGACGGGTACTAACTAGACCATAAACCTGGAGCAGGGACCAATCCCTGACACTGAGCAGAGAAGATACACGATACATTCTTTTGAGTGAAAGAAAATATTCAATAGGACATTGCAGGCAGGAGCCACATTTAGAAGACAGAGTCATGCTTTCTTTCTCCCCCCTCAAAAACAAACACACAAAAACCGTTCGACCAACTTAACTTTTTGTGAAGATGAATTTCAGATTTCTTTGTTGTTTGTCTCTCAGAACACAACGGTTCTGTTTATACAAAGAAAATAACAGGCCCACATTGGAGCCCTCTGGACGGTCCTCCTCGGACCTCGTCATTAAGCCCAAGCTGATCGTTATTAATCACTTTGGGGCTGCCAGAGGCTTCCTGCCCTTTCCAAATTGCAGTACTTTCCTTCTGTAAGATCAGATAACTGTGTTATTTGGCTGTTCATTAAAATTTGCCTTACCTATTTGAAACATATTTTTTCCATCTATGTTTCTGTTCCCATACAAACTCGAACCACTTAAATTTCCTCTGCTTTTGCAAAATTTTATTTTAAAGTTGGAAGGTTTTGATTTTTAAGCTTTTGCTTTTGAGCACTACTTTTCCATTTTTGCATTTGCTATTTTAATCACAAACGTTGCCCCTGTTTGATTTGGCTGTCGACTCCTGGCTGACATTTTTCTCTCATCTTTCTCTTTTTCTATATCTACTCTTGCATTTCTGCTCTTCGGTTTCCTTCCCCAAACCCTAAGAATATCTTTTCTAAGTGTATGTCTGTTTCATTCGCTCCCTGTCACAATGTTTAAACAGATACTCAACAAACCGCCAGAAAAGGACAGATTGTTGCTAGCAAAGCAAAAGAGAATAATCACGAAAATGGCATCTCAGTTCAGTGGCAGAAGAGGGTTTTGAGGATGTCTGGAAGGGGCTTCCATAGCACTTAACGTGAGCCTGGAAGGATGGGAGGTTGTCCATAAGGATGGGAATGTGTTGGGGTAAAGGCAAGAACTGTGGTAAAAAACCAAAAACAGTAACAAAAAACAAAAGACGAATCAAGATTAATATCTCCAGGGCACCTGGGTGGCTCAGTCCGTTAAGCATCTGACTCTTGATGTTGGCTCAGGTTGTGATCATACGGTTTGTGAGTTTGAGCCCTGCATCAGGCTCTGCACTGACAGCTCAGAGCCTGGAGCCTGCTTCAGATTCTGTGTCTCCCTCTCTCTTTGCCCCTACCCTACTCGCACTCCATCTCTCTCTCAAAAATGAATAAATATTAAAAAATTAAAAACAAAGATTATTTGTGTGTCATGTGTTCCCCCAATAGAATGTGACGAGAGGGGCACTTAACCTTTGTGGCAGTCTTCCCCAAAACCTGGAACCCCACTTTAACCATGAAAAAAAATCTCAGACAAACCCATTTTGAGGGACATTCTTCAACATACTGAATCATATTCCTCAAAACTGTCAAGGGCATGAAAACCAGAAAAGACAGAGAAAATGTCACGGGACAGAGGAGGCTAAGGGGCCTGGGAGTCTGGTGCGATGTGGGATGCTGGAGTGGATCCTGGAACAGAAAAAGGGCAGTAATGGAAAAACTGGTGATCCAAATAAAGTGTAGAGTTTAGGTAACAGTGACGTACCAACATTGGCGTCTTAGTGTTGACAAATGTACCTTGGCAATGGGTCATGCAAGGTGTTAACATCAGGCAAAAGTCAAAATGCCTCAGCCATACACAGGCCCTCTCTATACTGTTACTACAATTTTTCTGTAAAGTCTACAATTTGTCCAAAGAAGAACTTTATTTAAAAACGCAATCCAAACAATAGGCTCTTCTCAAGCTCCTTGCGCTTGGGTTTGAACCACTGGCTCCATTTTTTATCTTTTCTTTTCTCCATCTTTTATGATTAATTGCGTACTTTGTGAGATGGTTGTGACGTTACTGTTTATGCTGCCAAGATTGGTTCTTCTGAGGTCACCTGACTTAATTAAGAAGTCTTTTTATCTTTCATCAAATCCTCCGCATAAGTCACTGGCAGTGACAGCCCTCACCTTCAGTTGTCTCAGCTTCCGTAACCCTGCACGCCTGCATTCATTCAGTCCCTCGTGCATTCATTTAGCACACACACACTGAGAGCCTTACGTTAGGTAGGGCCCTGAGTGACCCTCGGGATATGCTGGTGACTTCGAGTCCAGCCCTCAAGTCATCAAGATAAAAAAAGGTGAAGTTCTTCACGACCTGGTCATCGTAAAACAAGGGCATGTCCCAGGGGCCTGGCTGAATCTGAAATGCGGGATTTGCTCCGCAGTTCGCTGTTTGGAAAGCCTTCACTTTCCACTCCATTTCCCACCATTCTTTCCCGCCTCTCTCTTCCCTCCCTAAGCCAAGACCATGCTTTATGCCCCCTAAAATCATAACTTACTGAGTCACTGGATTCCATAGGCTGTCTGCATGACGAGTGCCAGTATGAACTGCTTTTTCACGGTCACTTGCGTTAGGAAATCACAGAACAATGACTCCATTTTCCTGTTTTGTGCATGATTTTCCTCTATTGAAAAAGATAGGAGGGCTGGCTCCAGATTCTGTGCTTCTCTCAGCTTTACGGTGCCATCTGTCCCTCAAAACTCTCAGTGCACGGCCTAAGAGCAAATTAATAGGCCATGACCCTGGAGGGTGGCATCCTGGGGGAGGGAAGGCTAGAGGGCAGTAGAGAGAGTCCCCCCTCCCCCCCCCCCCAAAAAAAAAGGCACCACAGTCAGGGAGATTCAGCAGTGCCTCGTGTGTGTGGAAGGCAGCATGGCTCTGAGCTGGGGCCCAGGCAGGCTGATGGAGTTCTGCTGGCTCAAGGCCTTCCCAGCCTAAATGGGAGGTCTGCCTCATTTTCACGTAGGGACCGAACTCCTAACCGGTGGGCTCACAATCCCATGGCAGGACAGCTCCACAGAGGGGCCAGGTCGTGAGGCCTTAGCCAAGGGGTCCTGGGGAGAATAGGAAAGAGTGGTGTATACCGTTGTCAGGGTGGAAATGCTCCCTGAGGAATAAAACCCTTAGGTCCTTGCTGTGGTCTAGAGAGCCCTGAGCCGACTCTCGTCTACACTCCCCACCCCGGCCTCATCTCCAACCACACTCCCAGCATTTGTTATGCTTCAGCAACACCTGTTTTCGATTCCTCAAACATGCTGGGATATTTCCTGCTGCCTTTGCATGTGCTGTTCCCACTGCCTGGAACAGTCTACCTAACAGACCTTCACAAGGTCTCGCGTTAAAGCTCACCTCACACATGTCCTCCTCGGAGAGGGCTTCTCCCCTACAAGTAACAATTACCCTCCGGTACTATCACATGAACCTATTTCAGTGGTTCCCAAACTGTCCTGGCTTTTTGGCATTCTTAACAGGCCAGTAAGTTTTTCATGGCGAACCTAGACCAAAAGAAATATCTGATAGTTTAGTTTATGGAGTAGTTAGGTCCAAACAACGTAATACAACAGTTTTCACAGACTCTGAACAGATACTGTGTTTTGCTAAAGAATGTAAGATATCCTATGGTACCCTTTGAGATTACTGCAGTACCCCAGGTACTGTGTGCCTTAGCACACAGTTTGGGAAGCATGGCCCTATTTTCTCTGCCTCATGGCATTTTTCTCTATCTGAACAACCATCTAACTTGCTCACTGGATTTTTATCTGCTTTTCTCTACTAGGAGGTGAGCAAAAGCAGGTATCTTGCCTGTCTTGTTCATCTACATATCCATAAAACTAGGGATGTAGCAGACACTTGTTAAGTATTGTCTGGGTGACTACGGAACAGAATGGGAGCTCAGGGAAAGCTTCCCAGCGAAGGGGACGTGTGACCTGAGCTTGAGTCAGGACAGAGAGTGAACCAGGTGAGAGGTGGGTGCAGACAGCGGGATGTGGAGACATCGTGAGCCTGATGCCTCTAGGCGCTTTGCAGATTCTGAGGCACTGGCTGTGCAGCCCGCGGGACAGTGGGGGAGCCAGATCATAAAACTCCTGGTGGGCTGACCTTCTGAATCTGCATGTGACCCTGCATGATGAGCCACTGAAGGGTGTCATGCAGAGGGAGAGCATGAGAACAGATTGTTCTGAGATCTCCCTAGCAAGGATGGGGATGGCAGACTGGAGTGAACAAGAGATAAGAAAACCAGTCAGGAGGCCACTGGGACGCCTCCAAAGTGAAGAGAAGCAGCGTTCAACTGCAGAGGGCGGTGAAGTAGAAAAGAGAGAGTGCAGAAGGAGGCCTTAAGAAGTCAGAAGCCACAGGGCTTTGGGAGTCACTGGATGAATCCCATGGATGGAATTACAGGATACAATGGTAGGACCAGACGGGGCTTCCTGGCTGGTGTCTCAGGGGGACGACTGTACCATTCACCCAGGGAACTCCACAGGAGGAACAGCGTTAGGGGAGATGAGCCAATCATGCGTGAGTTTGAAATGGCTGTGGGACATACAGGCGAAGCTGGTCAGTGGACCGCTGGGTATGTAGGTTTCATGCACACAAGGGAGGTCTGGGGTCAGCATCCCTAAAAGTCAATGAGACCTGGGCTAGCTCTGCAGATTCTCCTTTGCTCTCTGGGGGCGGGCATCCTGGTGGCTACAGAGGTTGAGCTGCGTGCTTAAAAGAGCCAGGCAGAAGAAATCAGGTGGGGGTAGACCTCTCCTGCCTGCATGAGCTCAGGGCTTCCTACTTTACCAATTTCCAGACCCCATCTGCCTGGTGTCTGCAGGGATCACTCTGAGGGCTGAAACAGGATTCTCATAGAATATGGTACTGGGGCATAACTTGTGGGCTGCCTGCATGAAGTTTAACTTGGATCAGAGGCTAAATTCTTACAGAAAATGCTGGTACTGTCTTACTCCATTTGAACTTGGGTTTGAGATGAACCAGTGGAACTCAGTGACATTTCCCTAGTCGGAGACCTCCTACATCCTCATCTATGTAACGTGGGCGGGGTCCCCAAAGCAGCAAACCTCAGAGCAGAGGAAGATATCCCCGGTGCATGTGAGTTTTCCACAGGCTTTGAAAGGCTGGCCTTCCCCCGTGCCTGCAGGTTTTACTTAGGGCAAGTCTGGGCCTGAAGAAGTCTCCAGCTGATAAAGCCACACGACTCCTTAGGACCAGAGCTAGTCACTCCCCAGACTGTTGCCATTGGAGCCACAGGGGGAGATGCCGGAAGTAGCCGGGCTCAGGAGTCCGGGCTCAGATGCTGAGACGCAGAGAGCGCCTATATATGGCCCTGAGGTGGAACTTAATTACTGCACCATAAGCTGGGGCTGAGGAAGCAGACAGGGCAGCATGCTACATTTAGCACATGGGTCCAGGAAGATAAACGTGTGTCAGACCTTTACATAAATGGTGGTGGTGGTCAAGTCAAGCCATGGGTCTTGAGCAGACGCTGCTATCTGCCTACACAATAACCTCTCTTTTCTTCCTTCCCAACAAAGTGCACTACACTGGTCTTGCTGGTGCAGATCAGTATGTCTAGCCAAAAATCTACATTTCCCAGCCTCCCTTGCAGCTTGAGCCAATGACATATAAGTGAACATTGCTAAGTGGGACTTCTGGGAAAGATCTCTACGTAAGAACACACTTCTGGCAGCTACATTTTGCCCTTTCTCTTCTTCCCAGTGGGGACGCAGATGCAGGGCTATAGAGGGACAGCTGCCTTGCGATCACATGACACCAGTATGAGGACAAAGCTCACAGTAACTTGCATAGTGGTAAAAAAGAAAGGCACAAGGAACGCACCCTATTTCCTTTGTAGTGAAAGCCAGTCCTTAGCTGTGGTTGGCTCAGCTGTAACCACACAAGCTACCTGAAATCACCTGTTTGGAGCGGGGAAACGATGTCACCTGATGCCCGTAGATGCCACCGCAAGTGAGAAATGTTAGAACCTTCTTCAGTCTGGGGCATCTGGGTGGCGATGTCTGTTAAGCGTCCAACTCATGGTCTCAGCTCAGGTCAAGGTCTCATGGTTGGTGAGTCTGAGACCCACTTTGGGCTCTGTGCTGACCATGCGGGGCCTGCTTGGGATTCTGTCTCTTTTCTCTGCCCCTTCCCTGCTTGTGCTCTCTCTTTCTCTCTCAAACTAAATAAATTAAAAAAAAAAAAAAAAAAAGAACTTCAGCCTGTGCCACAGCTTTATGATATCTTCCCAAGGAAAGGGCTCCATATGAAGACAGAAGCCAGGGCCCTCCACAAACCTGACATGCTCTCACTGATGCCCGAACAGTAGAACCTACCAGAAACCTGATTCTTGGCTTTGTTTTGCTTCATTTTTAGCAGCACTTGAATAGCACCCTTATTGAAAGACTCTCCCCCAGCATGCTGGGATTTTGTTCACATCTCTTGTAGTTTTTGGTACCCTGTGCTTTTCTGAGCTCGAGGCTCAAACTCACGAGCCATGAGATCATGACATTAACCGACTGAGCCACCCAGGTGCCCCCTACCCTCTTTCTATCTAAAGATGGACAGTAACTGGAAATTATCTTCTGTAAAACATCTTGCCACTATTCAATATAAAATGTATATAATAGGGGTGCCTGGTGGCTCAGACGGGTGAGCGTCCAGCTTCAGCTCAGGTCATGATCTCGCGGTCTGTGAGCTCGAGCCCCGTGTCGGGCTCTGTGCTGACAGCTCGGAGCCTAAAGTCTGCTTTGGATTCTGTGTCTCCCTCTCTCTGCCCTTCCCCTGTTCACGTTCTGTCTCTCTCTCTCTCAAAAAAAAATAATCATAATAAACAAACATTAAAAACAATTAAAATGTATATAACATATATTCTGAGCCAATCTACTATTTTTCAAGTCAACTGTTTCGGCTCTTATGTTTCACTCTCCAATGCTTTAATCATATTTGTCCTCTCCGACCCTCTCTCAAAGTTCCCTTCATTTCTCTACGAAGAGAGAAAACTTGTGAAGCATAAAACTTGATACGTTATTATTGTACACAGCTAATTTCAAACAAGAAGATTTTTCAAAAGACTTTGTAATTGTTCAGTCATCCTCCGTACTTGCTTTTGGATGAGATAGTGTGTTCTTGTCCATCCGTGATCCATGATGACCTCAAATTGTTTTCCGCCATAGAAATTCACAAAGAAGCCCATCCTATTATTTTCGTTCATTTCCCCACCCTAATTTTCATGAACTTCCGTACTCCTAGTTAATTTCGATAGCATGTAGAAAGTGTTGACATGTATTTTTAAATGCCTTCTGGACTTGACCTGTGTTATATGCAAGCACCTCTGAACATCTACAGTACTAAATGCACAGACTTGCCCTATGTACTGTTCCTTTCAGTAATTACATCAACTCTAACGATCGCGCTATTTATCCCTGTACAATGGGGCTCTAATTAAGGTCCAGTTCCCACAAACGTTCTGGAATTTTATGAAAATATTTCTCTATGAGATCAGTATCGTGGATTAGTTCTACTTTATTCCTAAAATCAATCAATGTCAAAGGCCTCATTCTCAGTTTTATATTTAAACATGTTCCACATTCCTGGGCAGATCTCAAACACAGTTAAATAGGTGTGTTCTCTGCATGATTTGTTCCTTCTTTGGTGGCAGAAATTATGTAACAAGAACTAAACAGAGGCTGCGGCAGAGATGGGAAGGCAAGCCACAAAGAGGACTCAATGACACCAAAACAAAAACGCTCCAGGAGGTTCACAAAGTGTCACAATGGGAAGGGTCATTTGCCTCTTAAATTCAAATCTGCCTTCAACAATCAGCTATTCAAAGCAGACTCACAAGATTTAGTGAATTAAGCCACTGGATACTGGATTGTTGCATCAGCTCAGCCATGAAATACCCTTGCCATGTTGAAATACCCTCATCTGTGGATGGCTAACAATGACCTTGGCATTCCCTTGGCCCTGGTATGAAGGCAGCCAACAGCTTACGTTGGCAGAGCTGGAAAATACCAGCCTGGAAGAGAGAAGAGGAGACAGGGGGAAGGATGATAGTAGAACACAGGCTTGGAAGCCGGCAAGTCCGCTTTGGGCAAACCCAGACTCCGTCACGTACTAGCAGCATGGCCTTTAGGAACGGAAGTTAATCAGTGTGAGTCTTTGCCAGTTTCTTTCTTTGCCAAATAAGGAAACCAAAGTTAGTTGTATGGAATAATCAAAATAGAAAGTTTTTGGTACACTGAAAGTGCCAAATATATGTGTTCCTTGCTTGCTTTCTCTCTCCTATCTCCTCGGAGAAAGAGAGAGAGAGGAAGAGAGGAAGGAAGGAAGGAAGGCAGGCAGGAAGGAGGAAGGGGAAGAAAGTTAAGAAAAAGAAAAGAAGGAATAACTCACAGCTTTGGTGATTTTTTTCATACCCTTTCATCACTGCCAACAATCTTATCACTATATATGAAGAATTGTGCTAGTCACCTAAGACATATAAAGCTAGTCCTCAAATTGCTTAGAAAATAAATAAATGGGAAATATCATACATGGTATCCTATGTGACATAGCAACAATACAAAACAAAACAAAACATCAGGGACAGTACGTGCTTCAAAAACTCAGTGTCAGAGAGACCACTGCTCCATGGAAAGAGCAAAGGAAGAAGGCTTCCTCCTGGGACTTGAGGGAAGAACTGAACCTAGTAGAGACACAGGTGGGCTTCCAAGCACAGAGGATAGTGTGAGGCAAAACTGCAAAGAGCAGACAGCAACTCTGGGCATCAGGAACTGTATTGATTAGACCCGGGTGAAGGGTTTGTGTTTGCAAATAACGAGAAGCAAGGTGGAAAAGGTAGGACCTGTTTGATCAACGCTAACCTACAGCACTTTGTCTGCCATCGGTTCAATACTCATGAATGTTTTTGAGCTTGGTAATGAGAGGGCCAAAGTCATGTCATGAGATTAACCTGGCTGCTGTGTACAGATCAATGGAGAAAGTAGGAGCCAGGGGAGAGGGAGCACTCATGGTGGCCACTGCCGTGTCTAGGAAGCAGTGATGACACATGGAAGGGGGAGGGGGATGTCTGTGGTCATGGGAGTGAGAGGAAGAAAGGATTCTAGAGAGATCCTAAGGAACAAGAGCATTCGGAGAGGCAGCCATGGGATTGAGAGAGAGAGAGAGAGAGAGAGAGAGAGAGAGACTCCCTGGTTCCCAAGTAGAAAATACTGATCCCCCAACTACTATCAGTAAAATATTATCAACCTACAAGTACAACTGGGGTGAAAAATTTAAAATAGTCTAAAATATATTTAAGGCACTGTTCACATCAGGAATTCTGTGCGTCTCAACTTGCAGTGGGCCCTAAAATGCTGGCTTTTTAATTAGGTGAGAAATAATCAGCTTTCTCAAGAAGAGTGTGTGGTTCTCCTCTTAAAGCATGATAAATTACAATACTATGTGGATTATTCCCATGGATTCTTTCTGCTTAGAGAGTGTTACAAAACTTAATATTGTTTTCAGTAATATAATCCACCAGCAGAATTTCTGTCTATTAAAAGCTACTTAATTATGAAATTTGAGGGAGTATTAGATTTCTAGCACCAACTCACGTTGGTTTCATGCCATCCCCAGTTAGGATAAGCACCCACGTCATTATAAAATCAACCTAAAACCCACTCTACCCTTGTAAAGAACTCCGTTTCTTTTAAATATAATTTAAACCCAAATATGTTTAACTCCTCACTCTGAAATTTCCACTGGTGGATACAGACATTCTATCCACCAAGTATAATGAGTTGATGATCCTGAAGCAATAGTCTACTTCTTTAGCATGTCAAAACTTTTTTTTTTTTTTTTTTGGATAATGGCATTAAAAACCCATTATGCCTATTTAACAAATGAGAAATCTATACAGCCCCACAGTGATATTCAAAGACTGAAAAACATATGCTGATAAACAGAAAGAAAATACTTGCAACAGACTGCAGTAGCCTGAACACCTTACAACCCAGTGAGACCCGTAATGCTCTTCCCTGGGCAATCTCAGTCCAAAGAGATTAAACTTGATCTCTGGAGACAGGACTCCTTGAACAAAGGAGCAATGTAGTATGCCTCGTAAAATGAATTGAAATACGTATTTTAATATGTTATCTATATTTATATACATAATTTCATGCACATATAAGCCTTCATACACATGGCCATACTCCCTTTCTCTTCTTATTAACAAAGAGGATGCTGAAAAACACTTAAACTTGTATAACTGCATCCTTTCAGAAAGATACCATTTCAGATGCAACACCTTCAGAACCTGTAAAACATGCTTCCTTTTGCAAAATACTCTTTGGGGGTTAGAGGGCAATGGTAATGCAAAGGCTGAAGTAGGCCCAGTGTTCACGTATTTCCTTCTCTCTGTTTGGTAAGTAATTCAACACCCTGAGCAGGGCACACAGCTTCCAGCAAATGCTCCAGGAGTGGTTTCTCTCATTTGTAGCTGCCACATCCCAGGGGGAAAGGGCTGAGGGCCATAGCACAGTCTTTTCCTTTCTCCAGTATTGCTTGTGACAGACACTCTGAATCACGAACCTATATTTATCCTCTCATTTTGCCTTAGGACAGAACCCCAGTTTTCTTTTATGCATCAACTAAATGACTACAGTTTCTACCCTCTGTAGGGGTGTTGCTAGGGGTGTCCAACGAGATGTCAGTGGAGTTTGTAGGGGGAGTTTCTGGGAGTATTCCTTAAGAGAAGCACTAGTATACTCTTTTCTTTCTCCCCTTCCTTCATCCTGCTGCCTGGCATGTATTTCTGTCAACAGGAGCTCCAGTAGCCACCTTGGACCCTGAGGCAGCCCAGATAGAAAGCTACATGCAGAAGGTGATAGAACAAAAAGACAGAGGAACTTAGGCTCCTCGCTGCCTACATCCAGACTGCCTTGCAGTGAAGGAAAAAGAAAACCATCTTTGGGACTACACCATGTTCTTCTGGGTCTTCTGTTCAGGCAGCTGACAGCTGATTCTAATCCTAATTAATACAATACTTCATCCCAACACCTTTCTATCATACACCAAGTCGATTTTTAATACGAAAGACTGATTTTTTTTTTATACCAGAGGCAAAACTTGTGTTCAGGAATCCTTACACATCCCTAAATTATCTCAGTTCAGCGAAACCAACAAAAATCTCAGATTCACCCAGGACAAGTGATATTCTATACTGATCTGTAACTGAAGAAACCAAAAGATGGTAGTTAGCTACAAAGCCATCCCTCCTCCAAGGGAGAAGCCTCTGCTCCAAGTCAGGCAAGCCCCTAGCTTACAGTACAGGGAAGAGATGAGCGTGAATCCCAGTCACCCCTCTTGAGGATACAAGGACGAGGCTCTGTTCTGCCTCCTTCCAGAGCCCGAAGCTCTAATCAGCCCCTCTGGTGACTCTACCACAGTCTTAAACAAGATGCACATTCTTTTTCTGAAGTGAAGCCTCATGAAAAAACTGAGAAATGAGACGGATTGGGTCCTTGGGAGAGTCGCTGGGGGCAGTGAGATGTATTTGTAAAATAAGGCGTCAGGCTTTCTCCTCTATAGCCCACGCGAGAGGTTTCTAAACCCAAGTCCCCTTCAGTTGCAATGACAATCATGTTAACCCTCGTTTTAATCCTTTGCAACCTCTGCAGTCCTCAGGTTTCCCACACCAGAGGCTTGGGCATGTCCTACTTGATTTGTTGGGTATCAGATCCCCTGGGCAAAGAAAAATGCTTCATTTTCTTCTATATCATATATCTAACAAAGAGACACTGTACTTTTGAGTATTTTAGTTAGATTTAGGCTGTAACTTGGGAGGGACTGGATATTGGGGACCATCAGCTAACCACAATGGGACGTTCGGAATCCATTCCTCCACTGGGGCAGACATCTGCGCTGGGAGAGGCTGGCTAATGGGCCATCCTTGTCATTGGATCTTCATACTCGAGGGGAGGGCTGGAACTGCTCCAAGCAGTAGGAGGAGGGATGCTCCATTTTAACATTCTCAAAAATAACCCAATGATTCAAGTATATGGCGAGTAAAGCGAAGTTGGGTTACCATTGGCAGTTGTCAACTTGAATGGTTAGCAGTTTCTACCTTTCGAGGGAACTATGACTTAGGTCACTCATACCATTTCTTCTCCCTCTTTCTGAAAAGCAATAAATTGTCTACATGTCCCAGGCCTCCCTCCTCTCACCCATCATGGGCCTCAGCCAGGTCAGCTGTATCAATACTTTGGAAGGTGCGTGGACCATTAAGTGGGGATTGAGTGGAGGTCTTTCTACCGGCACTTCATCAGAGCACATAAATCGCTTCCTAGGCCCTGAAAGGGAAACATATGCCAAAAAGATGTCGATTTACAAAATGTTTTCATATCTTTAGGGTATTTTATTTCTCCTGCTTCTTCTGACATAAATAGCACATAACCCTGACCCCAGGATTTTTTAATAACCAGCTGTGAAATTTCACTAGCACTGGCATAAAATCAAGAACTGAAAATAATTCATCCCAATGTATGGGGGCTTCTGTCCTCCTCTGATGGGGCTTTGATTTGGTAATGGTTTATAAAGCCACTCTTCTTCCTGAGCTGAAACAGAACTTAAAAGAAAAATATTGAATTCGCTATGGGCAAGAATCCAGACAGTATTTCTTTGGGGGTCCATGGTGTGGTGGGGGAGGTGCAGGGGGTCAGAATATGGAAGAATAAAGAGGAAACTATGTAAAACATACTGAGGTTGCTTGAAAGGTTTTTAAAATAGTTAATTAACAATCGGTGTCCTGTTGGATTGGAGAGCTGTTTGTGCTTTGTGTTAGCCTTTGCAGTGAGACTCTGGGGCTGACCTTAAACTTGGGACCTCTGACGCATTTAGGTCACAAGGTTTCCCAGCTTGGAAGGTGAGGTTAGAAAGGAAAAGGTGGGACAGAGATGAGTCCAGTCCTTTCTTTTTTTATGTTGGCCTTCGTCTATTTTATTATAATTAAAAAAAATAAACAATGTCCTCCTAACAAGCTCAGTTTGCAAATAAAAACAGTAGGTGCAAATTGAAAAATTGTTCTCCCCAATTTTTTTCATTTATAAAGGTTCAGTTGTAATCTTCAAAGCCTCTCCATACTGCTAGGCATAATTTCCTTAAAAACGCCCTCACAGGGGCTCCTGGGTGGCTCAGATGGTTCAGCGTCAGACTCTTGATCTCTGCTCAGGTCACGTTCTCACAGTTCGTGGGATAGAGCCCCATGGTGAGCTCTGCACTGATAGCATGGAGCCTGCTCGGGATTTTCTCTCTCCCTTTCTCTCTGCCCCTCTCCTGTTCTCTCTCTCTCAAAATAAATAAAAAATCAACTTAAAAAAATTGACCCTCAGTCTTTAATCAAATTAAAAGTTGGATTACATCTGGGTGTTTCATCAGTGAGACGCCACCTGAAAGCAATGCTGTAAACTAGAAAGGTGTGGGTCAAGGGTGCTAGGTACAGCCATGCCCTTGCTCCTAGCACTTACAGCATTAGCCTTACGCTGTCAGCACAACACCAGCACTGGGGCCACACAGGGCTGAGTTCACACCCAGTGCAACTTCTGATGGGCCATGCTGTACTCCTGGGCAAGGCAACCACTCTGGGCCTCCCTTCCCCCAGCTATAATGGTGGCAATAGCCCTTTCTTCACAAGGCAGACTTGATACACCGTATGTAACACAGCTAGCAGAGCAAACAGTATATGGCGTGAGCTCAACAAACATTTGTCCTCTGGATGAAAGAAGCTCTCCTTAGGACAAGGAGAGTTCATGCCAGCAGTTTCAGGGCAATTCAAGTGTGTTCTCTGTTCACACGGAAGTGTATGGAGTTCTTGGAGTAAAACTAAAGCCCAGGTTTATATACTAATTTCAAGGCAGACTAGCCACAGGACTCATGTGCGATACATTAAGCTTCTTGGAGCTTCAGTTTACTCAGCTATAAACTGGGGACAAGGGTCAGCTCCATTTTCCTTGCAGACGATAAAGATCACATGAAGGAAGCGCATGATACCTGGGGGGTGCTATACGAATTTGGGCTAATATTAAGCTTGACTTAATATTAAGTTTGAGTTAGGACTACTGAGGAAATTATCTAAAAATTATTTTAAAAAATCAAAAGAATATAAGAATGAGAGGTAGAGGGAGCACTGATCTGTCAGCCAAGTTTCAGAAGAGACCAGAGGTGGTCTCCTAGCTAAACGTCAACCTCTCTAGCTGTCTCAAGAAACCTGCTATCATCTCATTACCTCAGAGCACACAGAGTACAAGGAAGTGAGAGCTGGCTTAGTGTCGGTGTTTTTATGCCAACCTACCGAGTCTTCCCAGACCATTTTTACCCCGAGTAACCCAAGCAGGTTTGTTTACCTTAAGACTGCAGAACAACCATATGGTTCAGAAATATCTTCTTCCCAGCTGGGACGCCCACCTGAATTCACAAACTTTTATTTGGAAAGTCTGATGGCTGGTGTGGTTTTTTAGAGGGGCTACTTTACGCATTATAGTGATTAACCCTTTTTCAACAGTTCATTAACGGTTTCTGAAAAACATAAAAAAGACATTTCATGGAGGGCAAAGCGTTTAAACATGGCATGCTTCAGGAAGAATGCTTGCCACACGCAAATCAATTCCTGCTACCAGGCTCCATGAGTATGGAATTGATTTAGGGGCTTATTTAGGAACAATGGGGAATTTTTCCACTTTGAAGAAGACCCTGGGTTAACTCAGGGCCTGGGAAAATAAAAGAAAGAAGGGGTTTGCTTCCTAAATGGCTGTTTCTTTTCCGGAAACTTTCTTTCTCTCACTCTCGGGGAGATGAAGCCAGGTCTTTAGCAACTTTGCTTTCCCATACAAATATGCTTCCCTTTAGAACACAACCTAAGACTGTTAAGAATTGCCACACTCCCTTAGAATAGTGGTGTATCACCCATCGTAGCTGTGGCTGCTGAAAGCACACTGTTCAAAGAAAAAAACAAAGTTGTCAGTATCCAAAGCATTAAGTGTATGATATCTGTAGTCTTTAAATATGTCTCACAGCTCATGAAGAAAAAGCAAACACTCCAGCAAGAAAACGTGCAAAGGACATGAACAGGCAATTCAAAGGTGAGATGGAAGTCACAATTATGAAGAAATGTTCCACCTCACTAAAAATCAAAAACAGGCAAACAAAAATAAGATACCATTCTTCAACTTACAAAAATTTGTAGATTAAAGAAATATGATTATGCCCAGCGATGTCAAGGGTGTGGGGGAAAGGCACACTTTAACATGTTAGTAGTGGAATAGTGAATCAACCTTTCTGGTGGATGACTTAGTAAGTGCCATAAAGATGTTCATATTCCTTTGGTCAAAGTAGTTCCCTTTCTAGGGGTTAATGTTGAGAAAATGAACATACATGCATACAAAAATGAACATGGAAAGATGTTCACTGTAGTACAACAGGGTGGGAAACTATTTCTATAAATATTATAGGCCTGGCAAGCCAATCAGTCTCTGTTGCAACTACTCAACTCAGACACTGTAGGGAAAAACAAGCCATAGACTATAATCAACAGGGAATGGCTGTGTTCCAATAAGACTTTATTTACAAAAATAAGTAGCTAGAGGCTGAATTTGGCCTATGGACTATAGTCTGCCAACCCATACAATAGCATTTATAATAATAATGATAATTTAAAAAAAAACCAGACTCATCTAACATATAGACATGATAAACTAATTTATTTTATGCAGCTATTACAACTTTTTTCTCTTCAATGACTTACAAAAATGCTTATTGCAAAAATATCAGGATACAAAACTGTAGGTTTAGAGTGATCCCCATTTTTTAAAGGAAAGAATATGTAAGCATGGAAAAAGGATTAGGAAGAAATACATAAGGATTTTAACAGTAATGGTTTGAATTTTTTTTTTTTTTTGTACTTCTCAGGATCTGAATTTTCTATAATGTATGTGTGCTTTACTTTTAAAATAGAAAAAAAATATTTTAAATGACAGAACTGGGTTTCTGGTGTGAATATAGTTGCATAAGCCAGCATTCTCCCCCTCTTGCTCGTGAAAATAATCCCAAAAAGAGAATGAAAGGAAAAAACTTACCATCTTCCATTTCTAGCAATACCAGACAAACACAACACATTTGTAAGAGGCACAAAAAGCAAACCGATTTTCTCTGGAGCTACAGAAGAGGAAGTATAGAGAATGGGAGGGAGAGCCTAGGGCAGCAGATTTCAGAGACCCCAAACAATGCCCTTCTAAAGGGGGATGGACACTCCCGAGGGGCAAAGGCAAACCCCATCTTCTGCAAGAAGGGTTCACTGATGGGGGTGAGCTGGGCAGCAGCTAGGAGTAGATCCAGTGCCATGGGCCTGAAGTGCATACAATCTGTGGGTCCCTTTTATTAGGTACAAATGTATTTATTTAGAATGCACAAAGAAAGGGTATTAAATGTAAAATTTAAGCTGATAAATTCTACACACACACCACCCAAAATCCAGAAAAATAATGTTTCTAATAATTAACTACAACTATCTGCTTGACCCGCCTCTATAATAACCCCTTCTGTGACACCCCATCTCAAAATTCTTTCCCTGTATTTTGTGGCTGCATAGTCCTTGATCACCTCATCACAGGACAATAATTTTGTTCCTGTGAGCTTTCTGAAGAAATCTCTAGAAGAGGAACAAGAGCCAACTAAAAGATGACTGGGGAAACCACATCAAAATGACCCCAGGGGCACTCTGAACAGCTTATCTAACATCTAAAACTGTAACAAATTTGAGTATTGTAAGTTAGAAAAGGAAAAAGAAACTAAAGAAAAGCAGAAGAAAGGAATTAATGAAAATAAAAGAAGTATTAGTTAGCTGGAAAATAAAACATAGTAGAACTAAAAGCTTTTTTTGGAAGGTGGGAGAGACGGTTAATCTGCTAGCTAACTCAATCAGAAAAACAAAACAGAAGAAACAGTAAATATACAAAGTAAGAAATATTATAGGGAAATAACTACAAAATCTAAGCAAACTAAAGGGACCCTAAAAGACTACTTTGCTAAATTCGAAACAAATACATTTGTAAACCTAGATGGATAGGCAATTTTTGAAGAAAATGTAATTTACCTAAACTGATACCAGAAAAAGAGAAAATCTAAACAGACCAATTTTCATGGGAAAAAAAAATTAGGAAAGTTGACAAAGAGCCTCATCTCCTAAAAAGTACCAGATCCAGCTGGTTGCCTATAGAATTTCCACCATATTTCAAAGAACAGGAAATCCCAATGTAATTTAAACTACTCTGGAACATAAAAAATGGGAGAACACCATATTTTCTGAAGTGTGCAACAACAAAATGTAACAAAGATTTCAAAAATAAAGTCACAGACCATCTCTTATGATTACTCGGGCAAAAACCCTCAATAGAACACCAGATCGTCAAGAGTTTAGCTGAACCGCTTCATGGTATTGTTGCCTTGGTATCCATTTGTTTGGCCAAGTGGCCTGCAGGGATTTGAAAAGGACACTAGCCCTTCATGTAAGCAGGTGACCTAGATGGCAGCCTCAGAGTCATAGTACATAAACGAATGTAAGTTCCCATTAAGACTTCCCCAATAGCCCTTGTCATCAACAGTCTCTCCTGCCTCCCAGTGCCCGTACGCCTTACGCGCCTCCTAGGTAAGACCATTGTGGGGCTTACCAAACCCGCTGTAGCTTGGGAACCCCTAAGCACTCCATCTATGGACCCTAAAGAAGGCATGCGCCCCAGTCATGCCCCTCACTGTCTGTACTCTGCCTTGACCTCCTCCGGTGGCCCCTCAAGGCAAGCTATGCACTTCCTCCAGGACCTGTGAGTAATAAACGTCTCTGTTTTGATTTCTCTTGTGGTCTGTTATTGAACTGTGGCTCACCATCCAACACCCTGTGCTCCACTTAACAAATGTTAATTTAATGAAGTCATAACACAAACGGAATCCGGGACATTAAAAGAACAAAGCATCCTAACCAGGTGGAGTTTTGCCAGGAAAACAGACAGTTTAATTTTAGGAGACACATTAATATAATTCATCATATGAACAAGTTTAAGTGGAAAAAGCACAATGCAACATCTATTCTTGATAAAAATGTTCAATGGTATAAAAATGCCCCCTTCACACGGTAATACATCTATTCCTGCCTAAGAGCTTGCACCAAGCTGAAGACAGAAATCCCAACAGCACCTTCAATTAAGTCAGGAACAAAACAGAGATACAAAGACTTAACTGTCGTTTAACTCTGTACAGGAAGAACTAGCCTATATAATTAGACAAGAAAAAGAAACTAGGGCTAAAATTATCGATTAGGAGGAGGTAAAATTATCACTATTTGCAGATAATAAGGTTGTATACCTTGAGCACCCAAAGACAAAAATAACTGAAAGCTACTGAAATAATAAAAGAATTTAGGAAGATAATAAAGTAGAAAAATTGTAAAGAGTTCAATAACTTTCGTATTTACAAACAATAACCAGATAGAAGATATAGTGGGGGAAAAGATCCCTCACAACAGCAATAAAAAAGATAAAATAGGGGCGCCTGGGTGGCTTAGTCGGATGAATGTCCGACTCTTGAATTTCAGCTCACACCATAATCCCAGGGTTGTGGGATTGAGCCCTGCGTTGGGTTCCGTTTTGGGCATGGAGCCTGCTTAAGATTCTCTGTCTCTCTGTCTCTCTCTGTCTCTCTGTCTCTCTCTCTCCTGCCCTTCTCCCACTTGTGCACACTCTCTCTAAAAAAAAGAAAATAAAACAAAATACACAGAAATTAATTTAAGAAACATGATTATAAAAATCTTAAAAATATCACTGAAAGACCCAAAATACCGTCTGAGCAAATGGGGAGTCACACCATGTTCTTGGATTGTATGTATTTAACATGATCTTATTATAAGTATCAGCATTTTTCCCCCTTGGAACTAGGCAAAGATCCACATACAAGATACTGTGCCGAGCTTTAGGAAGACTGCAAACGTAAGTCAAATAAGAATTGTTCCATAACATGTTGCATGGGACCTCATACTCTTGCATCATGCTGGACATTGACAATTTCTTGTAATTACAACTATAAAAATATTAAAAACAAATCTATATATGCTGAGATTCAGAAAAGGCCACTGGCCTTAGTAACAGAGAGGTTACTGCAGACCTTCAGGAAAGTAATAGTGGGGCTGAAAACTAGCCTTGTAGCCCTTAGCAAAAGCCACTTATTTCAATGCCAAAGGAAAGCAATGGAACTTTTCACCTGGTTACAGGGGTTTCATCTTCCTGCTCCAAACACATATTTAAATAAAGTAAAATAAAATACAGCTACACACACGCACACACACACAATCCCACATAACCAAATTCAGAAGGCATCAGAAGTAAGGAGGAAATATAAAGTCAGAATGTTGTGCTGGCCTAACGCTGAATTCTTACAGCGTTACCAGACCCCAATAAACCCTGCAGGGATGAGATCTGAACTCGGTTTTAACAGAGTCCACTATAGAGACTAGAGTGAACACCCTCTCCAGCTGAAAGGGAGCTGGACTTGAGGGGTTTTCTCAGCATAAAGTTGGAAGCTTTACGAACCGTGGGGAGCTACTCAATTGGTGGTGTCTTCTGAAACTGAGATGTTAACATTAAAACCTCACCGGGGTGCTTGGATGGCTCAGTTGGTTAAGCGTCCAACTTCGGCTCGGGTCATGATTTCATGGTCTAAGAGTTCGAGCCCCGCATCGGGCTCTGTGCTGACAGCTCAGAGCCTGGAGCCTGCTTCGGATTCTGTGTCTCTCTCTCTCTGCTCCTCCCCCGCTCATGCTCGCTCTCTCTCTCTCTCTCTCTCTCTCAAAAATAAACAAACATTAAAAAATTTGAAAAAAAAAAAACAACCCCAAAACATTAAAACATCACCAAATGCTGGAGAATCTATAGCCTCCCCCGAAAGGTAACTTCAAAATCTTGAACCCAGGGCTAGTGGGCCTCTCCAGGAAAAGGACTCCCGTTCGACCAGCTCACACTCAAAATTGCAAAGCATGGGAGAAACACCCCACCGTGAACGGGCGTCCACACGCACGGCACACACAGGCGCTCACACCCAGGAACTGCAGATGAGAGGCCGATCTGAGAGAGGCTTCCAACAACTATTTCTAAAATGTTTATAGAGTTAGAGGAAAGAGTGGTAAAAAACAAAAACCAGAAAGGAAACTTGGCATCGGGGAGGCAGACAACTGGTTCCAATGAAGGTTTCGGTAAGATGTGAGTGATACCTGCATGCCGTAAAACAAAATGGAAAAACAATAAGGAAGTGGGAGAATGAACACTTCTTACGAGCTGTTCATGTACCGGGCACCATCCTAGAATGTCACTTTCTTACAGAACTGCCACGACAACTACCCTAGGGGGCAAAATAATTATCCCTATATATATATTTTGAACGGGGCCTCAGGGTGTTTAACTTACCCAAGCTCACACAACTCAATAGGAACTGGAACCCCAACTCAGGGGTCCTCCTATCTCTTTAGACGGAGGACCTACAGCTGCTGAAGGGAAAAAAAAAATATAAAATTGAGGGCTCAGTATCACCGGGGAGGCAGGAGAGGATTCAAGAACATTGATTGTAAAGGAAGGAGGATACTCCTTTCACTCTGTCTGTGAGAAGGAGAAGTATTTCGAGATGAGCGAGGACGTTCAAGGGCACTGAAGGCTAAGTTATCATGCGATGTGTAACACTAAG
Organism: Acinonyx jubatus; assembly: GCF_027475565.1. NCBI lineage: Eukaryota > Metazoa > Chordata > Mammalia > Carnivora > Felidae > Acinonyx > Acinonyx jubatus. Next base: position 33,633,363 of record NC_069386.1, read on the forward strand.
AACGTCTCCGAACTGGAATCTTCTCCTATGCACGCAATTATTCCAGCAGGGGAGGGAAAAACTGATCTGACTTCAATTTGTTCAACATGCATTTTCTAAAAAAAGGGTATTTGCCACAAGTAATTACTGTGAAGTGGGAGCTATTCCTGGTTAGAAAGTTTTTAATCATGAAGTGGTATTTGACGATGTAATTATTTCCACGGGCCCAAAAAACGAGCTTGTCACTGAACTATAGTAGTAACTGGGTTTGACCACAGAGAAAAATGGTATGTGTTGCTGATAACACACGGTCACTAAGTTTATGGGAGTAACAGTAAAATATATATTAATGAAGGTTTGCCACTCTGTGAGGGGTATTGTAAAATAACGCTGGAAACAGTTTTATGCTCGATTTTGTTCCTAAAGAGGGGTGACCTTGGGCAAGTTGTCTGGGCTGCAGTCTCCCTTCCGCAGAAGGCGGGAGGAGTCCAGGATCTCCAGGCCCTTCTGACTCCAAATTCCACTTTACTCAGGCCTCCTTCTGCCCAGTAAGGCTGGTAACATCAAATGCTCTGGAGGCAACGGTGAGCTCAGTTTTCTCTTAATGGTCTCAAAACATTTTAAAGATGAATTTGCAATAAGTTCCTCTTCTACTACTGAACCACAATAATTTCGAGCCAAAAGTGGTCAATGATGGTGAACTGTAACTCTACCCAGGGAGGAAAATGAATCACTGAAAAATTCCTTAGAGGGTTTCTCGTTCAACCTCCTAAGCTTACGGATAAGGATCTGAGGTCCAGAGATGGAGAGCAAGATTGCCACTGAGGGCGGACCTTGGCCTGGAATCTGTATCTTCCAGGTCCTCATCCAGGGCTCCATACCATGCTGATGAGAGTCAGGTCAGCCGAATCATGGCAGAAGTACATATACAGCTGTTGAGCTAATGAGGCCTAGAAAAATCCATTAATGTTAATGAGGATAGCAGGAGCGGCGGTAGTGGTTACTCATCAGACACCCTTCCTCAGCCCTGCCCTCTCTTCCAAATCTGGAAGCACTAGCTTCTAGAGCAGCTGAAGAGAAAGAGAGAGGAAAAAATGGCATACTGAAGACACGGACTGGCTGAAATGTTTGTTGAGGGCTCTCTGGACTAGTCAGCAATAGTCAGGAGGAGAGCAGAGGACTCTGGTCAAAGGTCTGTGTCTGTGAAGAGGGGAAGCCTTAAATGATTTCAACAAGAATGCCTATTTTTACCAGTAGAAGCTCAACCCTCTGTCTGTAACCCATGACCTCTTTTAAATTAAAATTTTCCTCAATGTCATGGAGGGAGAAACGTCTTACTTCCTCAGTCGTGAATTCCCTGTGGAGCCAAGGAAATGACACCTCCCTTCTCTATGCCTCAGTTGCAAATTGGGGCTAATAAACTCACAGTTCAGTGAACCTCAGGGTTGAGAAGAGGGTTACATATCTGATAAAGGATATGCTTAAGGGATGAGTAGAAGGAGCAAGAGGAGGACTTTGGTGTTGATGATGTTCCCTTTGACTCCTGATTGGAGCTAGGGTGAAGAGCTCAGCCTTTGGACAAGGCGGATCTGGTTTAAAAGCTGGGTTCTGCACAATCTAGGGCAAACCACATCATCTTTCGGAGTCTTGGTTCCTTCAAATTTAAATTTGGAATAATGATAGTACCTATCTCACTGGAAAAACAATTTGGGAAGAGACCCAAGGCCAGTGTATTCTTCTGATGTTACTCATGGAAACAATAGCATGTGGGGCTTTCTGAAAGCTAATTTAGAAAAGTAGAACCACTGTCCATGGATGTTCTTCATGATTAAACTATGCCAGTGGCGTCAGTAAAATCACTAGACAGAATTTCCCCCAGTGGTCAGAGCTTAGGAATTTTGCAGCTTCCTTCTGGAAATATGGTCTTGCTTCCATCTCAGTTTCAAATGCTGGGCAATCCCAGGTTCAGAGAAAAGCTGTTTGATGGGCCCAATATGAAACAGACACTCTGCTAACACACACTGGAAGAGCCGTTATTGTTTATGGCGCACTTTCTCATTTGTTGCTCACAACCCTAGCAGGTAGGCAGAGTGAATGTTGACTCCATTTCCCCAGAAGAAGACACTGAGGCTGTGCAAGTTCAAGTGAAGCTACTTTCCTAAGTAAATTGCCAACCAATGGAAGGCTCTTCTGATGACACAACACTGCCTCTCCCTCCACCTGACCAAGTTTGAGAATATTACTCTCGCCTAAATCAAATGTCCAGGCAGAAGCCAAATATGCCTAATACGAGTAATCAGTAACATTTTATCCATCATGATACCGACATATCAAATAAGACGCAGACCGCAAGTTTACATATATTCACATACATAAAGTATGGGGGAAATTGAAGAAGGAGGTACTCATAAAGTGAGCTATCTGATACCATGGAGCTGGTCTATGGGACTCGAGACCGCAGACAGCCAAACTCGATCTGTGTATTTCCCCTTTTGGGTCCCTCTGTGTTCCTGGATGGTGCTTTTGTGGAGCTGGGCTCGCACTCCTATACTTCTGTCATCACCATGCCAGGAGGGGATGAGAGACTGGTGGAGCAGAGTCTCCTCAACCCCCTCTTCATGTATCAGTGCCACACCCTCCATTCTACAAATTCACCGGCAAGATGCAAGTGCTTATTTCTGTATAGCACTGAGATTTTGAGCTTGTGTGTTACGCAGCATTATTATGACTGTAGTTGACTATACAACGAGATAAATGTCGAAAAATAGGGAATTTGATAAATTGCAACACATATGGAGTATCAAAGTCACTATTATTAATGATAATGATCTATACACATATCAACGTGGAAAATATCTAAAATAGATTAAGAAAAAAGCAAGTTATAAATATGTATGTATAGTATGAGTCCTTTCTTATAATATATATACATATGTGTATTTACATGTACAGGAAAGAGCCTGGAGAGAAATACAACAAGTTTCTCAGTGTTTCTCTCTAGGTGGCAAGAATATACATGTTTTCACTTTCTTCTTTATAAACATCTGTATTTTTTATATTAAAGTTTTTTATTGTTTATTTTTGAGAGAGAGAGAGAGACAGAGAGACAGAGTGTGAGCAGGGGAGGGGCAGAGAGACAGGGAGACACAGAATCTGGAGCAGGCTCCAGGTTCTGAGCTGTCAGCACAGAGCCCAATGCGGGGATTGAACTCAGGAACCACGAGATCATGACCTGAGCCCAAGTTGGATGCTTAACCAACTGAGCCACACAGGCGCCCCTGTATCTTTTTGTACTAAAAAAAAAAAAAAAAGCTCACAGCTATTTTAAGTCAAAATGAAAACAATAAACTGATTTCATTTAGAAAAGCAATGAAAACTTACACAGAATTCTGGTTATAGTTTGCCAGGTATCATTGGCCTTCAATAGGAAAAGAGTTTTCTTCTCCTAAAGAGTTAAGGATATATATTTTAAAAATCTGGCAACTGAAGGAAGTATACTTCAAAACTTAAAGCAAATTCCCATCAACATGCCAAAAACAGACTAGCCTGTTCCCCAAACTTGTCTGTTTCTTGCACCTACTAATGAAAAGTCTTTGTTTCAGACTTTGAGTAGTATATTTGTAAATTAGCCCTCATACAGTTTCCCAAAGGTAAAGTTAACCTTCTCTCCCACCTTTAACTCTTGAGGATATATCCTTGATTTTCTCATAAAATCCCCAATCCAGACACAACGATTAAGAAAGTGCAGACTCTAATGAAAATAATTTCATTAGTGTCAGGGAAAGAGAAAGCTTATCCAATTAAAAGGACTAAAGTTTGGTATTAGAAACAGAAGCTATGAACATGATCGATAACATGGACAAATGGGACACAGAGGATGGTCTTTAAGTCTACTGGGAATCTCTGTGAAATATGTCTGCCTAATACCTCATTCAGGTATAGGGGGGAGTCACTGAAAACATTTGACCAAAAAAAAAAAAAACCCACCCAACTCTGCCAGTGATCAGCTAGCATTTACAGATCCCAGACGTGGCTTGCAAAAAATGCTCTGCCTAATTTTCCTGCAGGTGTTTCTGTTCCCTTAGACTGCCATTGCACTATCGGGGGCCCACTGCTCTCTGGTGTTGAGGATTATGGTTGTTTTAGTCACAAGACACGAAGCAGGCCTGTGGTTTCAGGAAATATTAAAGACCTGTTCACTTGCAGAAAAATGACAGAAACTTTCATCTCTGTTAACCAGCAAGTAGTCCCTTTCTCTAATGGCCTATTAGGAGAGCACAGGGAGGAACAGGTCCTCAGAACACTGTGCCACACAGCCCGGTGCCTGGAAGAAGGCCCATATGGTTCTTATACCTGGTGATCGCTGATGTTGCCAGGGACCTCCCATTATCAGAAAACGGTCCCCGACAGCTTTCTGTTACATGTTACATAATTATGGTGAGTGTGTGTGTGTGTATTTGAAGCCACATAAAAGTGACTTAAATTTTGGTTGCTACCTACAACTCAAATTGTCTCTAGCTGAAATTCACGATCCAAATCTCTCTTCACAGCGCTTCATTATTTTATAACAGGTTTCTGAAAGTGCTGTTACTTTGATGTTGTTACTGTTATATATTATCCTTTGTGAAAAATCTATCAAATCATGTTCTCTACTAAAAGTTGCATCTTTCTACTTAACAAATATATCTCTACAGATACCATGTATGTGGGTTCATTTATAAAAATATGAGAATGGTGGGTAAAACTTTTAATACTTTATATCCCATCTTTTTAAAAAATGTTTATTTTTGAGGGGGGGAGGGGCAGTGAGAGAGGGAGACAGAATCCTACGTAGGCTCCACACACAGGGCAGAGCCCGATGTGGGCCCCAAACTCATGAACCGTGAGATCACGACCTGAGCTGAAACCAAGAGTTGGACGCCTAATCGACTGAGCCACCCAGGCACCCCTATTTTGTATCCCATCTTAAAGGAGGCTTAAATGAATATACATAGTAATACAAAACGATAGAAGTTAAAAATACATAGATGAAGACACAACGAAGCCAGGAGTGGAGTTAACATACGACACCTATCGTGGCACCTTCTCATGTGCTTGCTACAAGTACCAAGCTTTCTGCTGTGAGCAGTGATGTGACTCGGGGTTCACAGGACCAGGGGAGCAGAGGACCGGAGGAAGCCGCTTGCTTAGGACAAAGACGGCTACTTCTACTCAGCTAAACCTGAGGGAAACTTCTCCCTGGGTCTTCATTAAGGGGCTGCTGTGGAATGCAACGAGCACATCTTCAAGGAAAACATTGCACAAAAGCAGCCGGCAGTATCCTGGGGCTGAGTCTTAACAATAAGACTGAGAGCATCAGCCCTGCTCCTTAGGGACCAGAACAATTTGATCAGGGCATACAGTTCTGCTGCATCTCGGCACCCGATCCGGGGACGGATGGATCTGGGAGCAAGCAGAATGACTGTAACTTTTTTAAAAGCTGCAGAAGGCCGTCTTGCAGTGAAGACTTAGCTGGGAGGGGGAAACACAGGAAGAGGAGTAGGTGTGGTACAGCGGACGATGGGGACAGCTTTAGGGATGCTGCCCAGGGGGATGTGCAGCGGGAGACGCAGGGTAGGAGACTGGGACGGAGATCTGGGCTGGTCATGAAGACCAGAACCACCAGCAGGAAGGGCAGGTTGAAACAATGGGAGAAGAGCCAACCCGGCTGAGGGAGTGACAACAGAAGGGGCTGAGGACCCGCAGATGAGACAGCTGCTCAAGAAGAAAAGGAAGCAGCCGATTTTCTTCCTTTTTCCATAACACGCAGAGTGAGGCTCCCAATGTGGCCTCCACACCCCTAGTCGCGCCCCCGCACCTTTCAAGTGTCTCTTGCTATCCACCCGTCCTTTTATCCTCTGGGTACAAGCGCTGCCTTCAGTGTGGGGAAAATGAATTCAAGACCCGGGGCCTGCAGGACAGCACGTCCGCTTCCTCCACCTCTGGGCTCCTCTGGGCAACTTCTAAACGCCATTTTCCACACATATGCTCACAGCCTTACCATCTGCCCACTCATGTTCTTCAACTCCACGTGACACACAAGAATGGGTCACGTTTGACAGGGGCCAGGCGGGTCCCCCTCTTAGGCAGCCGGCTCCGGCTGGCTCCCGGCGGGTCCGAAGCTGCTTCTCCATGCCGTGATGTCATGGTTCTGGGTTTCGCCATGTTGCTTTGTCAACCAGGATCTGTGCTACACATGAGTTGTGTGTTCACCTCGGGGGGTGGGCGGGGGGATGAATTTGCATACATATTCTCGGGCTGAGGGGGTATATGCAGACAAGAGTGGGCATGGCCAAGTTCCCCAGAAACCCGAGTTTAGATACTGCTGGAAGTGAGGGGCTCTACCCCTACCCCAAATGGGAGGATGCCACTGGGAGTTCACTCAAGCTCATCCTGAAGAAAAGAAGGATCAGAGAGCTTGCTAATGGTTTTCATTAGGACTAAGACCATCCTAAAGAAAAGAAGGATTCGATGCCTGGGGGGACGGATCTGGCAGTTGGTGCTTTCAAGAATGACTGCTCAGCGGGTTTGGCAATATCATACTATAAGCTCCCTTCTAGAGGTGCCAGAGGAGAGTAGTGCTGGGTCCTGGGTACCGTCTTGAACTGGGGGCTGCCCTGAAGACAAGCAGGGCCTTCTGGAACAACTGCCAGGCAGGGTACCCTGGAAGCCGTTTGAGAGGAGCCAAGGGCAGATGAGTATGAGAAACAGACAGAAGGTGGGGCAAACAGCAGTGTGAGCTACCACCTGTGGAATGGCCATGATGTGCCCAGCCCTGTGCTAGGCATTGCACATGTGTGTGTTACCTGATTTGGTCATCGTAAAATACCATGCTCCAATCTCCATCTTATAGATGAAGAAACTGAGGATCCAGATGATGAAGAAACTTGCCCAAGGTCTCAATTACGAAATGGTTGAGTGGGGATTTGAATCCCAAACCCCCTGCTTAGCCCTTTCTTTATGCTTATTCTCTAACCCCTTGTTATTCAGGACCAGCACAGAGCAGTGTCAGCAGGGAGCTTGTGAAAAATGCACGCCAGACCTCTCAAATCAGGATATACGTTTCAGGTGATCTGTGTGTGCCCAAGTCTGAGAAGGGTGACCCCTAACATTGCAGACACTGCAATGTCTGGTTAGTTCAGTGTCATGGGTAACACAATGTGGAATAATCAGAGACCAGTTTAGAAAACAGCAAATTGGGACAATGTCTTTGGGGGAATAATTTGGCAGTATCTATTGAAAATTTATTTATATTCAATGATTATTTATTTTTGAGAGAGAGGGAAAAAATGTGAGCAGGTGAGGGGCAGAGAGAGGGAGACACAGAATCCGAAGCAGGCTCCAGACTCTGAGCTGTCAGCACAGAGCCCGATGCGGGCCTTGAACTCACAAACCGCGAGATCATGACCTGAGCTGTGATGCTTAACCGACTAAGCCCCCCAGGCGCCCCAGGCAGTATCTACTGAAATTTAAAATGTACATTCCCTTTGACCTAGAAATGCTACTTCAAGGAATTTATTCTACTTGTAAACTGACACATATGCGCAGAGATAAACAAAGATCACAACTGTGTAGAATAGCAGACCTAAATGTGTATCAACAGGTGCATCAGGGAGGCTCCCAAGAGGGAAAAAAATGGCATATTCAGATTATGACAATCTGAGAAGGGCTTAATAAAGGGATTATTAGCAAAGCTGTGTGTAAAGCAGAAGAGGAAAGCATAGTGCAATGGTTCTCAAACTTACGTGTGCATCAGAAGCACCTGGAGGGCTGGTCCAGATGCTGGACCCCATCCACAGAGTATCTGAATCAGTAGGTCTGAGGGGCCTAGAAACCTGCATTTCTAAGTTTCCAGGTCCAGCAGCCATAGTCTAGGAATCGCTTTCACAGGGAAGTAACCTAGGACTAGTAAGAATGAAGGGGAAGCCTCCAGACCCAATGGGACATGGGGAGAGACAAACTGCTGGAACCCAGAAAGAGATGGTCATGTAGAGACCCATGTAGATGGTCATGTAGAGACCCTAACCCTAACCCAAGATGACCTGTATGGAGCAAGGCAAGGGGATAAATATCCAACCTCACTCTCCTCCCTCCTTTCTGTCTCATGTTGGGCTTCCCAAGGCTGAACCCAACAAGATACCAGAAGGAAAGGAGGCCTGATGATGCATTATGCATTCCATATAGGGTCTCCTGTATGCAGACAGAGGACGGAAAGGGTGGCTGAGGGGCCTGGAGGGGCAACAGGAAAATATCTGGCATGAGTGCAGACTGGTTGCATGAAGTCACGCAGAGCTCTGCAGTCATGAGCAAGAACAAAGCAGCAAAGGCTGAACGATGAACACTCTGATGCTGCCATTTATGTCTGAATAATGCAGAATATCCCTGCCAGGGCACAAGAGGCTATGACCAGTGGGTGCCTTGGCCTCTGGGGCCCTGGGATTCTGGGAGTGGGCAACGCAACGGAGGAGGTCAGAGGGGCCAGTTGGTGGGCCTGACCAGAGAACCACGTGGGGAGGAGCTGTCAGCATCCAGAGACTGCCCAGCAAGGTCCGGCACCAATGGGACCCGGGAGGGGACCCCAGGCCACCACTGCACACCCTCATGTGAACCGTACTGAGGGACCTCATTGGGGTGGGTCTCAGCCTGGATATACATTTATACATTTGAACTACCAGGGAGGCTTTGAAAACCGCCACACAGGCCCTGTGGTAGACGTTCCAATTGACCTGGCCTGCGGTAGGGCTGGGCTGGTAAGTAGGAATGTCCCAGGTGACTGTGCCCTGTGCTGAGTGGTCACTTTCTGCTGACAGCCTTCCCTTGGTGGCAGCCTGCATGACTCTCTGTGTTGTGGTGGCATCCACAGAGGCTTTGTTGGCCCCATTCGAGCCACTCCAGGATTCACCATCCTTTACTTTCAGTAGTCCCCCAAAACAGAGGGCAGGGTCCTTGTCACCCCATCTCCTGCCCCCCAGGAGTAGGGGCAATGGGAAGAGGGTGCTGCCTACCTCTCTTCTCTGTGTAAGGGTTGGGGGCACAGTGGGGAGATCACCTTCGCTACGGTGGGATGAGGCATGAGTACTGAGGCTGTTACTGTAATTAGAGAGAGTAGTTACTATATTTAGAGAGAATAGTAATTTACCAGCAAATCACCTTGTGGATCTGAAGACCCGGAAACAATGAATACCTCTGAGTAATCCAGAGTCGCCGCTGGGGTGTGGCCTGGAGAAAAGGTTGTGACTCTTAAAACAATACTGAATGGAGTGAAAACGGAGAGTCACAGATTTAAGATTCACAAAGCTGAATACGCTCAATAAAAATTGTGAAAAACTTTAGAAAACCGAAACCGCCCTAAAAAATGTACTGTTTAAAACATCCCTCACCAGGAACAGCATCTGTAACCAGTTGGCCTGCACAACCCAGGTATTCTCCCCACCAGAGCTACATAAAACAACTCCCACTGCCTCCTCCACTGTTTCAGAGGTTACACTTCCTCCCAGTGCTGTTTTTCTAAATTTAGAATGTGAAGTTGACCACTCACAGAGCTTTAGTTAGGGTGACATGTGTTTTATGAGAATAACATACAGTCAACCTCCTGCAAAATCAGCCTTTCTTAAAGTCAAGATTCCTGTTTCCAAGCGGGTCAGCAAACAGGACTTCCAACGATGCATTGAGAGAGGGTTGCTTCTGGAACATTCATCCTGGAATGAAGGAAAATTCTTCAGGGAGACCATCCTAGTTTGTCGGCGGTGGAACTCTGCCTGTTAGGGTAGCCAAGCCTCTGTCTGCTAAGAAAAGCAAAGAAACCTTCAAGTGGGGGGAAGTTCTAACTGGGAACTGTGAGCGAGAGCAGAAGTTAAGGCTTACAAGAACAGTCCGAGCCGTGCTGGAAAGGATCTGGGTCAGACGAATCTTTCACAGACCCTCCCGATAATTACTCTTGAATGGATCACCTCCCACCAGCGGTGATGGTGATAATCAGTGGCAAACAAGAGAGGAGTTTTGAATGAAGTGCATGCTGAACACTTTACTGTGCTGAATCCAAAGCATGAGATCTTTACAACAGTCCTGTAACAATGGATACTACCGTTATCTCCATGTTACAGAGAAGCCACATGGTCACCGGTTACACGGTTGGACGGTGGCTAAACTGGGGTTCAAACCCACTGTGTTTGACTCCGGAGCCCAGGCTCCCAGCTACCACATGGCTGGCTTCTTGTAGCCAATGTTATTGAGCACTATGGATGATCTGACTCGAATCTTCATGACAACACTACAAGGAAGGTTTTATTGCCCTCATTTTGTAGATGAGGACAATGAGAAAATAAGTGGTTTGGGGGACTTGCCCAAGGTGACATCCTTAGGTGTGTGGCTAAGCCAGTGTTTAAACCAAGGCACGTCTCCTGACCTTTAGACCAAACTTCTCCCTTCGTGTTGCAAAAGACAAATATCTGACTGAGGTCGGACAAAGGTGGGGCAAGGGCCAAGGGCAACCGCAAGGTCAAAACGGGGAGTGGAAAGTGATGGGCTAGAAGGCCTCAGAGGAGCACACTGTGTCACTTGAGACCAGTAGGTTACTTCGGGGCTGGCCGGGTGAGCAGGAGCGGCCACTCGTGAGATAAGAGTGGGACGTATGCCCTGCTCTCAGGAAGTGAAACAGAAAGGATTAAGCACGTTTACCATCACAGAGGGGTCAGGACATCCTGGGGACTCTGTCCCCCACCACTTCCTCCATGGATCTGATTTTTGGATACTTTCACCTGCTTGTCCTAGTGTTTAGTTCTGAACCTCCCTGCTCAGAGAGCCAGTAAGCTCATGCTCAGGGGCAGCTGGCACGGGAAGCGGGAGCCGGGATGAGCCATAGGGAAGTGGCCAGAGAAGGACGCAGAGGTGGAGAGGGGAGGAGGGCAACAAAGACTGGGGCGCATAGCACAGGAAGGCAAGGGACTGCTCTGGATGTTAAGGTCCCAGGGCTTATTCCCAAACTGGCAAGTTCTTTCTGGTTTTGCCCATAATGTGTTCTTCAGTTAGCCAAAAAAGCTCCAAAATAAATAACAAAATAAACAGCCTGATGACTTTAAGAACACGATCAAACTTCTGAACTGTATAAACAGTTTAAAAGTCCTGACTTAGTAGCTTTGCGACCTTGACCAAGTGACTAAATCTCTGTGACTTGGTTTCCTCATCTATGAAATGGGCATAATACTAGTCCCTCCCTAATAAGGTTATTATGAAAATTCAGTGAGTCAGCACATATAACATACTTAGACTAGTACCTGGCCCTCTGTCACATGGATATTAGCAATTGTTGTTGCCTTCTAGCTGTGATCATCGACTGAGTTTTAAAATATATTTACATCGAGATTACTGGAGCGCAGCATTCACAGGCTCTAAGCAGTCAACTTCTAGGAAAGAAATCAACATGTTCAGTTTTACTGCTGATTCTGGCTGGGGAGCAGATAGAACGCTAACGAAAGACCAGATCCCATTCCACGAATTTTAAATGCAAATCATCCTAAATCAAAGCTCTGGGTTTTGATAAATTAGCAGTAATTACGACACACTTCTAGAAGAAAAAAAGTTTAGTTTTGCCCCCAAACGACTTTAAAGACAACAATGTCTTTAAGTCTGGGGACCTCTTTCGTTTATTGCCTGAACATGGGAGGATGTTTCGTGCCTTTACACATTTGTGCCAATTGGTTTCTCTGCCCCTAAGGCGTGCATCTCTACCTCCACAGGCCTCATAAACTCCTAATCATATATCAAAAGGCAGCCCAGGCATCTCCTCCGTGCTACTCCCACACTGTGTGTAGATTTACACTATATACTTTTCTCCATGATGTAATGGCTTATGGTTAGCTTCCCTCATGAGATTTTGAGCTGTGAGGACAAAGACCGGGTTCCAATTATCTTTGTGTCTCCATCACTTAGCATAGGGTGTTCATCCATCTGTTCCTTAACAAGAATGCATGGAAAGCCTGCTGTATGTCAGGCACCACGTGGAACTCTGAGGAAGGACACAGCAGTGAGCAAGACCAGGGCAGTGAGGGACACCAGGGTAGAGATAACCAGGTTATGAATTTACTACCTTCTTCCCCAAACAGGGCAGCCTTCCAGAGATATATTAAGATGACCTTGGGAATAGAAGCCAAGCAGGAAGGAATAGGATGAAACAAAGTCTCATATCGAGGCCAATAAAACTGCTCTTTCACTCTCAGATTTCTTTAATGTGAGCCAGAAACAGACTCCTTTATTTTTATTTGTATTTATTTAAAAAAAAAATTTTATGTTTTTTAATTTTAAGAGAGACACAAAATGTGAATGGGGGGGGGGGGGCGCAGAGAGAGGGAGACACAGAATCCGAAGCAGGCTCCAGGCTGTGAGCTGTCAGCACAGAGCCCGACGTGGGGCTCGAACTTACGGATGCTTAACCAACCGAGCCACCCAGGCATCCCAGAAACAGACTCCTTCAGATCACTACAATTATTATTTTTTTTCTAGGAGAGTTGAATTTAATGTAATGGGGAATAGGAAAAAGGGAGTGGAATAAAGGTTGAGCCCAGCTACTGGACCTGTGGTTAACCCCGTCATAATCACCTCCCCCGATCATCCTCGTCTCCAGTAAAGTTAGTCGATTCCTGAAACCTAAACACAAGCCATGTGGATTTCTGTGGAAAATGCGGGCTCGACTAAAGAGCCCAGAAACCAAGGCAGCACATGAGGATGTGGAAGTGAAGAGGCTGAAGCATGAAAAACAAGGCCCTGGAAGTCTCAGGAGATCATGGGAAATGCTTTGGTGTTTCCAGGCCTTTGCATTTGAATTTCAAAAGATTTCTGGGTGGGGGGTGGGTAATTTGGGGCTCTGGATTATGAATGTGAGGGCAATACCTGGGAGGGAACACCCAGTTAAAGGTCTGGAGAAGGAAAGCTGTTTTAGTTGAACCCATAGGACCTCGAGGCTCTAGGGCCAGAGGCTGGAGCTCTTTGTCTGGTCTGGCAGGGAGCTGGGCGGGGCCGGGGGGCAGGGCTGAGGCCAGGTCACAATAGGTCTCAGAGACTTAAGAGGAGGATACTTCATCTTAATGGCAAGGAGGATGGAGTCCCCGCAGGTTTAGCCTGAGGAGTCAGAGATCGGCGCTGCCTTCTGGAAAGACAGCCCAGGCTGCAGCACAGAAAGCAGCTCAGGGATGAGGCGGCACGAAGCAGGGGAGTCCGTTTCCAAGCCGCTGCGACAATCTGAGCCAGAGGTAGTGCTGGCTTCTCCCAGGGGACAAGAAGAGCAGCATTTGAGAGAGCCCCAGAGAGCGGGACAAACACAGAGTGAGGAAGCCCAAGGAAACTCAAAGGAGAGTGGACCTGGAGGTTTCTGCCTCAGGGTCAGAGAAGGGAGGTCTGACAGGGAAGGGACATGACCTTTTTGACCTCTGAGGGCCTCGAGCTGGAGGGCTCAGGGGGCTGGTGGGCAGAGAGGGTCTACGGCACATGTGGGTCTGACCCTGTTTCCCCTGGTCCAGCTTCTCCTTTCCAGGCCTCTATTCCCCACATCTAAGTAGGAGAGGGGAAGAAGAAGAGGAAGAGGAAGAAGAAAGATCCTTAGACTTCTCAAGCCAGGGTAGGCCAGATCCTTTTCCCCTGCCATCAATTTCAGCCTGGGCCCTGCTTTCTGGAGGGACCAGTCCCTCTATTGTCGCAGGAAGCTTCAGCACCTCCCCCCACAACCCCCTGAAAGGAACGGCTAACAGACACTGTGAACAGGCATTCTCTTATTTGCCACTATTGTAAAACTCATGTAAAGTGACCAGCATTCTTTCCAGTTCCCTTCCCATTCCGGCCGATACCATACGCTTCACAAATAAGCGAGCAACAAAACAAATTTTGGGAAACTACCCATTAGATTCAGCTTCTCCCAACAGGGGAGGCGCAGCCTGACAATGTAACTGATGAAGTTTGGTTTATAGGTAGGTAACTTGGGTCGCCGGGATAAAAAGCCTGTGCAAATACAAATCTTCAACTTAAATGCACATCACCCAGATTTGAAATAATGAGCCCCCTTTCCTTTGGGCTCATTAAGTCCGAAGCCAAGGAGGGAGGCCAGGGAGAAAATAAAACATAAATCTATCATTTAGCTTTATAATGTAGAAAGGACTTGAAACTCCCCAAAAGGTAGCAGGAACTGCTTTTAAATCCTGCCTTTTTTCTGCCCCTGTCTACCCCTCACAGCCACCTTAATTAACTGCAGCACAAGTGTCAAACTATGGAACCACAGCCAAAATGCAGTAGGAGCCTGAACCGCGGAGTTCAAAGAGGGCTCATTTGTTTATAACTGTTAGGTAATGATGAGCAGTCACACCGAACATCCTGTGAGAGATCCCACTTCAATTAATAAAAGCCTTGTTTTCTTCAAAGTGAAATGCAAGAAAAGATTAGTACGTTTGAAACTGTGTCTGAACAGGCTCATTTAGTAACGGATAGCAGTGGCTAAAAGCTCAGATTGCCGAGGGTTTAGTGGGCAGAGCCGGGGGCTTGAGTTCTATGATGAGTCACTCACCCACCAGGAAAACCTAACTCGGGTAAGGCCACACACAAGTACAAATTTTACTTGATCCAGAAAGTTTTAAATGTTCATTTTCACTAGGGGACTTGAACTGACATCAAAAATGCATACGTTCACTTGCCTAAACAGGGAATCAAGGATTTAAGGAAAGAGGTCAAGTTTTCATCTCTTACTTCAGTTTAAGGTTATAGGTTTGGAAGGCAATGGAACTGATAGGAAACTGGTAGGTGGCTACCTACGTGGGGCTTATGAACGAGGATTCCATGAATTCTTGGGGGGAAACAGTATATATCTTACTCCTAGAACGCAGAGAGTAAGCTCCTTGACATCAGCCTTGGTAATGATTTTTTGGATTTGACACCAAGAGTAAAGGGAAAGAGAAAGAAAGAAAGAAAGAAAGAAAGAAAGAAAGAAAGAAAGAAAGAAAGAAAGAAAGAAAGAAAGAAAAGAAGGAAGTAAAAGGAAAGAAAAAAGAAGAGAAAAGAAGAGAAAAATGAAACAGCTGGGACCACACCAAACTAAAAAGCTTCTGCACAGCAAAGGAACCATCAACACAATGAAAAGGCAACCTACGGAATGGGAGAAAATCATGTGCAAAGCATCCATCTGATAAGTGGTTAATAGCCAAAATATATAAAGAACTCATACAACTTGATAGCAAATAAACAATCAGATTAAAAAATGAACAGAGATTAGAGCACCTGGGTGGCTCAGTTGGTTGAGTGTCCGACTTCAGCTCAGGTCATGATCTCTTAGTTCCTAAGTTCTAGCCCTGCCTCGGGCTCTGGGCTGACAGCTTGGAGCCTGGAGCCTGCTTTGGATTCTGTGTCTCCCCCTCTCTCTCTGCCCACCCCCTCTCAAAAATAAATAAACATTAAAAAAAAAATGAGCAGAGACATTTTTCCAAAGAAGACATACAAATGGCCAATAAGAATGTGAAACGATACTCAACATCGCTCATGATCAGGTGAAATGCAAATCAAAACCACAAAAAGATATCACATCACACCTGTCAGAATGGCTGTCATCAAAAAGACAAGAGATAACAAGTGCTGGTGAGAACGTGGAGAAAAGGGAACCCTCATGCACTGTTGGTGGGAATTAGTAAATTGGCAAAGCCACTATGGAAAACAGCATGGAAGTTCCTCAAGAAATTAAAAATAGAACTACCATAAGATCCAGCAATTCCACTGCTAGGCGTGTATCCAAAGGAAACAAAATCAGTATCTCAAAGAGGTATTTATAATTTCATGTCCATGGCAGCATGATTTACCATAGCTAAGAGGTGGAAACAACCTAAGTGTGCATGGATGGATAAGTGGCTAAAGAAAACTTTGATGTGTACACACACGCACAGGAATATTACTCAGGCATAAAAAAGAAGGAAATCTTGCCATCTGTGACAACATGGATGGTATTTGAGGGCATTATGCTAAGTGAAATAAACCAGACAAAGAAAAACAAATACTACATGCTCTCACTTGTATGTGGAACCTAAAAACAAACAAACAAACAAACAAAAAACAAAAACACTGAAGTCACAGAAACAGAGAACAGATTGGTAGTTAACAGAGGCAGGGGGTGGAGGATGGGAGAAATGGGTAAAGGTGGTCAAAGCTACAAACTTCCAGTTACGAGATTAATAAGTTCTGGGGATGTAATACCTCAAAGTTGCTAAGAGAACAGATCTTATCACAAGGAATAAAGTTTTAGCTACATGAGATGACGGATATTAGCTAAATTTATGGTGATAATCATTTAATAATATACACATATATCAAATCATTATGTTACATACCTTAAACTAATGCAATGTCTACCTCCATAGAGCTGGGAAAAACAAAACAAAACTCAAAAAATAAAAAAAGAAAAAGAAAAAGA
The DNA here is from genome assembly GCF_027475565.1 of Acinonyx jubatus. Taxonomy (NCBI): domain Eukaryota; kingdom Metazoa; phylum Chordata; class Mammalia; order Carnivora; family Felidae; genus Acinonyx; species Acinonyx jubatus. The sequence continues at coordinate 33,649,813 of NC_069386.1, forward strand.
AAAAGAAATAGTGTATGTCTCCCCAAGTGGGGAAAATATGGCAGAGGAATTTCTGATCTAGAGAGTTTTAAGCTTCAGCTTTAGAGCGGAAAACGTTCAGATGAGATTATGAGACTGTCCTAGAAGACAATGAATGTGTCCCAGGAAAAAGTACCAAAGCTCTGTATTTTCCATAAAGAAATGAGGGCAAGTTGATTCAGTATGCTGTTTATAACTGAAAGGGCTGGCAAATTAAGAGACACTGGGGTAATGTAGTTACCTTGCACTGTGACCCTTGATAGTGAGTACCTTTTCACAGGGATCACCAAGAATGATGGTTGGGACTCATAACCACAAATTAGAAAAAGAAAATGTGCAAGTCAGGGCATGAAACCAAAAAGAATGAAGAGATCACAGGTCCTGGTACATAAGGCTGGAAGACTCGGATGGGGGAACTGGCATGAGTTTGCAAGAATTCCTAAAGCAGAGAGAACACAACTGATGAGCATGGCTTATTATGGATCCACGTCTGGGTAGTTTGGGTAGTTGCGCAGGTGCATTAAAAAGTACCGATGTGGCAAATTTGTGTACAGGAACTTACACTAGGTACTCAAATATTTGGTGATCTGAATTTTGAAAATCCACGAACCTAAGGATCGAAGCGCCTGTTTGTAGAGAACAGACAAATGAGGTTAAAAGGGGAGGGTGTGATGAACCCAGGATAGCTAGAAGAGCAGTCGGTTGAAGTTAAGAAGACTGGATTCTGAACAGGTTTGTAATACTTGGTCTCCAGGTCTTAAAGGGTCAGGACGAGAGGTCAGTCAATAGATATATCTTCAGGAACCTGGCAATCCCGTAGAAGGATGCAGTTGTTTGGTGATTGGGGAGAGCAAGCTGAGGACAGAACGGTTCCCATCTTGCCCGATTCCATTTCTTCCTGTGGAGCAAGAAGCAGGTCACTATAACTGACAACTGTGAATGTCGGAGACCCAGAATGTATTGATTAATCAAGGCATTTGGCAAAGTCTCTCAGGAAATTCTTGTGGACAAGATGGAGAAATGCAGACCAGATGACAGTATAATTTGGGCGACTCATAGTTGGCTGAAAACCTATTCTCAAAGAGTGCTGATGGAAGGGGGCAGGGAGGTGCTAGTGACCTGCCAAATAGCTCTGTCACTGGTCCTATCCTACTCCTCATTACTATGAGTGACTTGGATACAAAGATAGAGGGAACGCTGTAGACGACACAAAGCTTTGAGAAAGAACTAATACAATGAAATCAAGATTTAAGAGCTAGCAAATATCAAAATGACTCCAATGGACTGGAACAATGAGCTGGACCAACGAGATGGAATTGGATAGAGATAAATGTGAAGTCTTTCATTTGAGTTCAAAAAATCAATTACATGAAGACAGGGTTGGGAAGGTCTGAACTGAGAATAGTTCCCCTCAATGAAAACTGATAATCTTAGTTGATCACAGCCAAAAATAATCCAATAGTTTGACATGGCTATAAAAACAGCTAATATAATCTTTGGTTACATCAATAGAAACAGAACATCCAAATTAATTGGAAGAAACAGTCCCACTCAACTCTGTCCCATTCAGACATCTGGACTGGCACAGTGCCTTGCCCCTAGACAGCATTCAACAAATACTTGTCACACAAATGAATGGATACCACATTTTCAAATGGACCTTGAAACTAAGATAGTAAGGGATCTGGAGACTGTTCTCAGAAGAGAATGCTGAACAAACAGGGAAATGTTTAACCTGGAAGAGACCAAGGAGACCCACATGAGAGCGGTTTTCAACTATCTGAAAGAATTTCACATTTGGTTTTGCTCCAGAGGGGGGAAAAATGGAAGGTCAATGGTTAGAAGATACACAGAGATAAAACTTGGCTCGAGTAGAAAATGAGACCTCTTGGACAATCAAATGTAGAGGCAGTAAGCTCTCTCTCATTGCTGGCATTAAAGCAGAAGTAGGCTGAATCATCTATCACATCCTTAGTATTTCAGCATGTATACCTGTACACGATGCAAGCTAGGTCTGGAAGGTCTCTCAGATCTCTTCCGACGACAAGGATGTAGGAGATCTGATCCTCCAATGCTGCTGGTCTTGTTTCGTTAGCTCCAAATGAGTTTCCAACTCATTGGAGTTGGCTTGCCAACACCCATAGCTTGGTGCCAGGCAATCTTGGCTGTGGATTTCAAAGCAGCAGCTGACAAAAGAACCTGGCCTGTGCTGGAAGATGGCAATCCATGAAATGGTAACTTTATGAAAGGAGGTTCAGTTTTGATTTGTTTGTTCAACTTTCCTCAGTGCAAACACTAGAGAAGAAATGGAAATTGACAGTGCCCATATGGCTTCATCATGGTGGAAGAAAATCTTGCTTGGAAATTGTGATCAAAAGTGGACTCTAACCTTGACTTTTCTGGACCATATTTTTGTTTCTTAACAAACATCAAATGAGATGTTTGGAAGTGAATACCTCTTTTAACAGGACTACATATGATACTGATACTCTTAGATGTATTTAATACTGATGGAACCTACAGATCCCAAGAGCGCCTTTTTGTTCTTTATTTGAAATGGCACTATAGGAATTTTCCTCTCAAGGGGATTGGAAGTTCTGAAAGGCTGTAGAGAATGTGGTAGCCCACCTCTAAGATGCCCCCGCAATAATCCTGGCCTACGGGTATTCATGCCTTTCTACAGTTCCCTCACACACAGAATAAGGCTAACCTGTGTAACCAATAAGATGGTGGAAATGTTGAGGTGTGGCTTCCAAGGCTGGGTTGTAAAATGCATTAGGGCTTCTACTTTGTGCTTTCTTGGATCATTCGGGAAAGCCAGCTGCCATACTGTAAAGACCTATAGAGGGCCTACAGAGGCCCATTCAGTGAGGAACTGAGGCCTCCTGCCAACGGCCATTACTAACTTAACTAGTCATGTGGGTGAGCCATCTTGGAAGCAGATCTTCTAGTCCCAGTCAAGCCCTTAGAGGACAGCTAACATCCTGACTGCCACCTAATGAGAGGCCCTGAGTCCGAAGCACCCGCTTAAGCTGCTCCTGAATTCCTGGACCACAGAAACTTTGTGGGATAATAAATTTTATTATTGTTTTTCAGTCACTGAGTTTTGAAGTAATTTGTTACACAGCGAGAGATAACTAACACAGGGAAGTTAGCACAGAGCTGCAATGACTAAAACTCAAGTTATTCTTTGTAGCACTTAAATACTAGGGACGTCATTAAGGGGACCGATATGGATAAAATGAGGACACAGGAAGCCACACAGAAGACACTGATTTCATTGGGTCGTTGCAGGACTGACTCCACCACACAGTGAATGATTCGCTAAGCATCTCTAGCAAACTGTACTCTGGTCATTTCCAGACCCATCTAGCTGGGTGGCAATTACCACATACCAGCAAGAAAAAAGGGACTGTGGCCTTAAACACTAAAGGTGGCTGCACTGTGCTCAAACAGGGAACATTCATCATTGTCATAAGGTGGCCTTTTCTATTTTCACGAAACAAACAGCCACCAGCCCGGTGAGAGAAAGGCCAGAACCCAGAGAGTGTAAAGTGTCTGCAGACTTTAAATGGTCCAGGATAAATCAGCTCCCAGAGAGTCACAGGCATTGCTATCAGATTCTGATGTGAGCTCAGGACCCGAGGTACCTAAACCAAGCTGTTTCCACAATGTGCAAATATGTCCACATGCCATCCAGCCCTGTTGGCAGGAGTAATAAATCCAATGGGGAATGCACTCTGATCCATTAATTTTGGGAGAAAAGGCACGATACTTAAGTGCCTTTTAATATATCATTTAATCTACTCTTGGGGTTATCTGAGGCCAACGGCATGCTTAAAAAAATAGGAAACTTATATTTCTTCTCCTCCTTGCTTATCTACCTATAGATATTTTTTTAATGCTGGTGGGTGATTTATTTCTTCTATTAGCATGAGTCGGCTGAGAACAACTGGCCTGGAGTTTCAACCTCTTAGCCATTCCCTTAGGGAATCCTTTGGGAATGTGCTCAAGAAAGAAAATTCCCATCAGTATTGTGGGCCACAGAGATCAAGGGGTACAGAGAGGACAGCTCCAGAGAAGCACAAAAAAAGGGCACTTCTTATAGGAGAGACATCCGTGTGGCCAGAGGTAGAAATCTGGAGACAGCCCAGAGGTAGTCAGTGCTGGTCACTCTGGGGCCACAAAAGGTATGGCTAAGTATTGCAGAGGACAAGGTACAGATCCAGGCTGTGTGAGACAGACTACATGGTCTTTAAGAATATAACCCCAAAAATAAAAACATGTAAAGCTTACTGGCCTAAATACCTCTCCCAAATTCTCCAATCCATTTGTCACTCTCTAGTTCACGATTATTCACAGTGAGCTATCCTTTCACAAAACTTAAATGTTATTCTGACATAGCATTAGTTTATTACATGAGTCCCTAGGTTATATATATTCACTTCTTATATACATTTATATTATGGGTGATTTCTACTTTTAGGGTACATGCATGTCTCTCTGAATCCTTCAAATTAGAAAGAAATCTAAATAAACAAGTCTCACTTCAAATAGTCTACTATATACAAGAGATATACCTTTCTGAAGAAAAATTAAAGAAGAAATGTTTCAGTCCTCTTTGAGCCAAGCAAGGTGAGCAAACCAAAACCCAACCTGCAACAGTCCTGGGACACTTTGCTGAGTGCCCAGCCTCGTGACCAGGCAGAAAGAACAAGAGAAAACGAAAAAGGCTGTCCACCAGAGACAGAGACCCAGAGATAGCCAACGCAGGTACAGTCAGGAATCCATGAGAAGTCCCCTGTCGACCCCTCAAATATAATATTCAAACAAAATACAAGACACTCATGGCAGTATAGTTAAGAATTCAACCAGGGGGAGTCTCATGTGAGCATCCAGCAAATGACAGACCTTGGGACTGGTCTTATCTACACTTAGTACCACTGTAAAGGAACAGTAGAGTCATGTTGTTTGAAGCATCTTAAAAAAAAAATTCTGGGGATAGGTGAAACATGAAGTTGCAGAAACCTCCCAGGAGAAGAATGTCTCTCTCTCGGTAACGTGAATGCCTTTAACAGGTTTTCCAACAGCGAGTAACAATGAATGGAATATTTTCATCACCATGACTTTTCTTTTAGAAAGTTCAGGGACATCTAGTTTTTTGAAACGTGACAGTTACACAATCAGTTAACATCTGCATTATGTTTTATGGTTCGTGAAGTATTTTGGCACCTTACTTTGAGCTTAATAGCAACCCTTCACAGGTGAAGAAATAGGTGTGTATAAGTCAGGTAGTATTTATTGAGTGCCTAACAGGTAAATACTTCACTAAATCCTTTAATATTCCATCACAGGTAGTCCTGATGAAGTCTTGTTTTTTACTATCCTCATTTTACACACAAGAAAACTAAAGTTTAGAAAGGCAGATGTGTTGCCTGTGATATTATTGTTATAAATATAATAAAATATAAGCTAAGACCAAATGTAAAAAATTAACCTTTTGGCTCAAAACCCTAGGCTCTTTCCACTATATACAATAGATACACAAATTAGATTTGAACAATTAAACCCAACGGGAAATGTAGTCTGATCCATTAATTTGGGGAGAAAAGGCATGATACTTATATGCCTTTTAGTGTATCATTTAATCTACTCCTGGGGCTATCTGGGGCCAATGGCATGCTTAAAAAATCAGAAAACTTGTATTTCTTCTTACATGAGTTTTGGCAACTCATTGCATTTCTCTGAGCTTCGGTTTTATCATCTGTGAAAAAGAAATATGATAAAAATGATAATAATTTACCTACGGTCACTAAAAAGTTAACCTAATGCACATACAAGAGAGATTTATTATAACAAGATTAGATTTTCACAGGATTGTGTCACTTTTGATAATTCATCCCAGAACTAGAAATCCTCTGGGGTGAAGGATTCTGCTAATTGCAGATGCCACAAAATCCCTGAACTCATTGTTCATTCAGTGCGTATGTGCTGGGCACTGTAATGGTGCAGAGAATCCAATGGAGAGCAAGACAAAGACTCTCCGTGCATGGGGCTGACATTCTGGCAGGGATGCTAGGCCATAAACATAGAATCAAATACATACATCACCTTGGGTAATAGTGCTATGGAGAAAAGAAGGCAGTTAGAGGGAGCACAGTATGGCAGGGGAGGTAGACTGGAGGTAGGCTGGTTACAGAACACTTTGAGAGCAGGTGTGAAACAGGTGAAGGACTAAGCCCTGCAGACATTGCAGGGCCATGTGCTCCGGGCAGGTGTCACAGCAAACGTCCAGCCCCTGAGGTGGGCACAGCTTGGCAAGACCCAAGAACAAGAACGTGGTGGTGGCTGATGCTGACTGAGAGAGGTGGAAAGGAGGGTAAAGCAGGGGGAACGGGGCAGACTGTAGATTACCCTGGGATCCACAGTAGGAAGTTTGCATTTTCTTGGAGGTGATGAATCGCCACTTTCTAACCCCAGATTGAATGGACAGGTTGGAAACACCAGCACATCATCAGCTCCTGTAGAGGCCGGGATAGGGTTCCACATACCTCCTGCCTTCATCCTTGTCCAAAGGATGTCCAAGGCTCTCTCCTCATCTACTACTGTAGAATCTTCCACATTACACCCCAACTCCCTTTTGATTTCTAATAAAGGCTTGCTGAGAAGGAAGCAAATACTGGGAAACAGTGCAGACTCTGGATGGGGCTCTTGGACCCAGAAGACCCACAGATGAGGACTGATCCCTGACTCAGCCACCAACCAGGTACCAGTCCTCCCTCGGGCAAACCGCTGTGAGCATCAGGTCCCCTGTGCATAAACTCGGGATCATGACAGAGCCTGCCTAGGAATGCGCTTTAGTAGAGCACCTCAGTCATCTCCACTGTGCACGAAACAATGCTCTTCCTTTCTGTTTTAGCGAGTACGATCATTCCAGCATTTTCCCTATCTCACTGACACTGGAAGGCAGCTCCTTTTTGCTACTGGCAAAAATTCTCTCTGGAAATGGAAGAAATTATGTAGGAAAAAGAAATGCATAAGATTGCCTTAAAATCTGAGCTGAAAGGGAATACACAGGCTGGAAAATATATGAATAAACATGGCATGCTGCCTTGGCACTCCCTGGATGCTTAACTGGGGACATTTTCATCTATTTATTTAAGTAATCCAAAAGTAAACCACGAGAGGAAAAGAGAGGAAGAGAAAAGTTCTTTCCTCATACCCAAGCCAAACACCACAAAATAACACTGCCATTCATACGAAGGGATTCAAATTAAGGGAGGGGAAAAGCCTGACCTTGTTTACAAAAGGGGCCCAGTCTAAAAAGTCAGAGGGTCAAACTGGGCTGAGCTTGACCCTTGACTCTCTGGCAGGCTCAGAAAGAGAGAGAACTGACCTCCACAAAATGGGGCAGGCATCAACAGCCTCTGTTGCTCAAGGGAAACAATAGGACCTCCGCGAATTGTCGGGAAAAGCACCAAGAGTCATGCTCCTTCTTGCTTCAAGCCAGGGCCACCCTGAGGTTCAAGAGGGCAATTTTGTCTCTGACACCTCCCACCTCCCTTTCAGCATCTACTGTGACAAATTTCTGCCCCCTTCCTCGGTCCTCCTAATTCCTCCCCCACTACCTCCCTACCAAATTGGGGTTCATCTGGAACGGATTACGTCCAATTCACTTTCACACGAGGCCCGGGTGTCATGCCGCCGGGGGGAGAACAGCATTTTATTACAGGCCAATTCTTTGGGTCAAAGGAATGAATGCCTAATGCTGGGCATGCCGCTGGCATATGGACCCGCCTGAAGGGCCCAGCTGCCCCCGAGGGTTGAGTGATGGCTGCTTACTGGGAGATGGGTCTCCCCCATCCGCAGATTCGCAGGCCCAACAGGAGAGCTGGTAGGGATGACCGAGGTTACCTCCATCATTTCAAATCCTGCCCACCCACCACACCTCCAGTTCAGCTGATAGTCTAAGCAAAACCCATAGGCTTCCCAGGACATAGAGCTGGAAGGTGAGCCCAGTAACGCCGCCTTCCAATCAGGCTGCCACATCAACCTGATTTACTCACTGTGTTGCCAGTCCTGCAGCATGGATGCAAGCTTCGAGCTTGGACCGGCTCAAGGCTTCAGTGCAGGGCAGGCGGGGCGGCGGGGGGAGGGGGGAGCCAAGTTCTGCTTTCTTCTGGTTCTTACCCTCCATGTTCTGCGGACCTCCAACGAGCACACAGAGCCACGAAGGATGCCTTGACCCAGAGAAACCGGTTAGGAACTTACTGATGATAGAAAACCAAGCCTCGCATGATGGGCAGGGCAGGAAGCTAGTTTGGGATGGCAAAGGTGAGTGCGGGAAGGCAGAGGGAGCCTCCCTGACCCTCGGATCAAACTAGAGAAGGTTCTGGCTTTGGAAAGAGAGTGTACATATTCTTCCCGCCTTGATCCCTTCAACTGGGCTCTGGAATTTTTATTTATTCGGTCAGTATAACATGTCTCAGTAATCCATTCTTGTTAATTTGGTTCCTCTTTGGAATGACCTGCGTATCAGAGAGAGATGACTGGAGGGAGAGGGGCAGAGGGAGGGGACTGGGCTGCCAAGGGTGCACTGTGAAAGCCTTCTTTTCAATTACCTTCCTGACCATTTAGAATGAATTTTAACGGGCTGTGCTTTTCCTGGGACATTTTTTCTTTGAACTCCCAGACTTCCCTTCACTGCAAGTTGCCATAATATGAACCAGATTTTTTTTTTCTCCCTCTTGTTTGCTTAAAAGGCGTTAACTATAAATTAGAGTATCTCAAGAGTGAGGTGTCACACACGGGGCCTCGGGCTCCTCAGCCCTGGAGCCCCACAGCTGGGAGAGGGGCCAGGCCGCCTCTTTCTTTGGCAGCCCGGCTCCAAGACCCAGGCCAGGGATGATCCCGCCCTCCTTTTCAAAGCTATCCGGTTACAGTGATCTACAGACACGGCCTTGTTTGACTTAAACATCAGGTTTTATTTTTCTTTCTTTCTTTCTTTCTTTCTTTCTTTCTTTCTTTCTTTCTTTCTTTCTTTCTCTTTCTTTCTTTCTTTTTCTTTCTTTCTTTCTCTCTTTCTTTCTTTCTATTTCTCTTTCTTTTTCTCTTTCTTTCTCTTTCTTTCTTTCTTCTCTCTTTCTTTCTCTTTCTTGCTTTCTTTCTTTCTCTTTCCTTCTTTCTTTTCTTTTTCTTTCCTTCCTTCCTTTCTTTTTTTCTTTCTTTCATTCTTTGTTTTTCATTTCTTTCCAGAGGAGAGGGAAGAGTGGTTTTAAATGTACATTTATCTTGAGTCCTATTCCATGTGGTTCTTTCATTGTAAAGGGTATTCACCCCTGTGGGCAGGCCAAGGCTCATTTACATCAAATAATCAATTCTCCCACACTCCCCACCCGGTTGTGGCCATGATGGTCACTGTGTAAGAAGGCAATGGCCACCACATCGGCCCTTTTTTTTTTTTTTTTTTTTTACTGTACTATCCATTAGATTCCCATCAGAGAATCTTCACAACTGCACTCACCACACCCCTCCAGGTCCGAATATCATGCCTCCCAGGGACAGGGCCACCAACCAGCAGACAACCGTTGTTTTAGTGTAGTCCAGTTTTGGTTTTTAGAAAGCTCAAGTTTACATCTGTTACTCAATTGTCAAGATTCAGAAAACATTCAGAGTCCCAACTGTTTGCCAGGTGCAATACTAAACAATTTCACATCTGCTCATGTCGCCGAGTACAATTTAAAATTAGTATCCAATCGGGGCGCCCGGGTGGCTTAGTCGGTTGGGCGTCCGACTTTGGCTCAGATCACAATCTAATAGTTCGTGAGTTCTAGCCCCGCGTCGGGCTCTGTGCTGACAGCTCAGAGCCTGCTTCGGGTTCTGTGTCTCCCTCTCTCTCTGCCCCTCCCGCTCACTCTCTCTTTCTCAAAAATAAACATTAAAAAAAATCTAAATTAGTATCCAATGTATTGTTCCTCCGTGGTAGGGGCCACCATGTTGCTCCACGGCCCTCCAACCACTGAGTCACTGAAGTACAAAGGTGACAGCAGACAAGTTCCTGAAGTTCATCTCAGACACAAGAGTCTGACCGCAAAACATGCCGATGTGCAGCAACCAGGCACTTCAGAATCGGAGTTCAGTTTTGAATTCCAAAAGGGCTGGGCCCATAAGATCAACCAAAGTTGGGGTCTGAGCACAGGGTTGGGGTCTGGCAAGCTCTCACATAGAGGCGGGGCGGGGGGGGGTTCTTGCCACAAGGGGGCGGGGCGTGTCTCAGCCTGGGCTGTGGGACAAAATACCACAGATTGCGTGACTTAAACAACAGACACTTTCTCACAGTTTCTGGAGGTTAGAAATCCAAGACCAAGGTCTCACACGGTCAGTTTCTGGTGAGGACTCTCTTCCTGGCTTACAGCGTCTTCTTGCCGTGACCTCAGAGGGCCTTTCCTCCATGTGTTTGTGTGGAGAGAGGGCACAAGCCAGCTTTCTGGTATCTTTTCTTATAAGGGCACAAATCCCATCATGAGATTCCTAACCTCGTGACCTCATCTAAACCTAAATACATCACAAAGGCCCCACCTCCAAACACCATCATATTAGGGTGAGGTCTTCCTCATGTTAATTTTAGGAGAAAGGGGCAAAATGCAGCCTAGAACAGGCGTTAGTGTCTTTGAGAGCCGGGAGAGGAACAAGGGGAGACCGGGAGGGGAGGGGCTCAGGCTGCAAGTGTGGCACCCATTCCTTCACCACATGCAGCCCCCACCCAGCCCAGGGCAGGAACACTGGAGGAGGGCATAGAAACCTCCGGAAAGAGCTGGGAACCCAAGGCAGAGGAGATGTTTGCTGTCCTCTCCACGTGGAAAAGTGGGAGCTGGGAGACCCCGTCACTGAGCGTCCTCAGCAACACAGAACGGCTGCAGGAGAGGATGGACAGTGGGGTGGCGGGTCCAGGCAAAGAAAAGACAGTGGTCCTGAGGCCAGCACAGGGCTGCATGAAATGCTGAAGCTTCAGGTGGACAGCCCAGAGCCTCATGGGCATGCGGGGGTCTGGGCGCATGTGCAGCCAAAATGAAGCTGAGTTAGGGAGGAGGGGCAGAAGGGAGGAATGGAGTCCACCAGCCCTGAGCTGTGAAAATAGCCCAGGAGTTACATCCATTGCCGTCAGAGCAGATACAGCGAGGGTGGAGGGGACACCCAGACAGCAGGCAGCGTGACAGTCAGTCAGCAGGCGCTAGCAGGGAAGGACAACAGGGGCCAAACCCTCCTTTACCTCTACTCTCTCCAGCAGAACAGACAGAGAAGGGGGAAGACAAGGGGGTCCTTGAGAAGGTAGGAGGAGCCTGGAGAGAGAGGATTTTTCCCAAAGAGACTGGATGAGTCCAGAAGAGACTTCTAAACCAGAAACGACTAACTTTGACAAGATTAAATGCCACCCCCTCCCCCGGCCCCTGGCGTCTCTGCCCTTAAGTAAAAGGGAGGTCTTGTGAACAAGTTGAGCTCAGTTATGAACAAACGCATGTCTCCACAGACTCCCATCTGTGGCTGTCTCATTTGTACCTATTACACTGTGTTGGGTGTTACGGGATTTACGATTTCCGTCTTGCAGATGAGAAAGCAGAAGCCCAGAGAACGGAAGCAACAACTATGGGCACACAACCTGGAAGAGACGGAGGCTGGGTGTGAACTTGGGTCTTCGGAGCACAAGTTCAATGTGCACTGGGTTTGTTGCCTGTTCTACTCTCTTCCAACCCTGTGAGAGGGCCCAGCTCTCCTGAGGGAAATTCAGGGCAAGAAAAGGTCCTCAGCTGCCTGCATCACTTTCGCCCTGGCGCGCAATCACTGGATGAGTGTATGCTTTTTCCCCCAGGCCTGAGTTTCCTACAGGCAGCAATGCCCCCCCTTCACCCCCCCACCCCACGCCGTTAGTGGAACATGAGAGGCCATGTGGACACACAACTCCCAAAGTCGTTAACTGCAGTGACATGACCTGACCCCGTTTCAGAGAGAAGCGACAGACCTGCCGCCCCATCAAGTTCGCAAACACACACTGCTGGGCCGATAGATCTAACACCAAAATGCTCCTCTCTTTGGCTCTTCTTTCGATTCCATCCAAATTTGTACCTCACACCTCCCTTAGGGCCATCATGTCCACCTCTTTGCCTTGTCACGTGGCTTTAGTACGGGGAGCAGTTTTTGTCCTACTTTTGAACCAAAATGGGGTTTTCCTAAGTGTCTAGAAATTCTAGTATGCCTCTGCGGTGAAAGCTACCCAGAGAACGAGGCACTGACTTTGGCCAACGAATCTTACAGATGCCGGCTGATGATAAAATGACCTACTTTTCATTTTCTAGTAGTTGGGCGTCACAATTTTCGATGCAAGTCAATTCCCCCCTCGTTAGATCTACTTATTTCTAAAATGCCATTTTAACTTGGACCTAGTAATAGGTTTCACTATCAACGTTTACTGCTTTTGCTCTCCACACTTTTCCCAACTCGGGTTCAACTGATCACGAAATGTCTGTATCAATTGGGAACAACTGGTAAACCTCACAGCCCTTTGTGACTTTCATGAGTTTGGATTAATGGCAATAGTAATAGCTATTTTGGTTTTTTGAGCCTTGATGGTGTAGGCAGGTCCTGTGTTATGTGGCTGAGAGAGAATTATCTTACTCAGTCCTCACACTGACTCTGGGAAGTAGGACCATTTCTCTGAGGCACAGAGATATTCATTGATCTACCCAAGGCCACAGAGTAGTGATAGAACTTAGACTAGAACCCAGGTCCCTCTAACTCCAAAGCCTTTGTTCTTCACCTCTCTACTGAACTGCCATATACCACATAGAAACAGTGTCCAATATACTTCCAGATAATTTGGTCAATAGAACAAGAGTCTGATGCCAGTGATGTTGAAGATAACAGCATATGTGCTTATGTCCTCAAGAGTAGTTTAAAAGCAATCGCCCTATTTACTAATTCAACCCCACACATAAGTCTTCTCCATGCGAAGTGACGACATGGCTTGGCAACCGAGTCTTTTCTGTGATGGCCATCTCGGAATCTGTGACCAACGGGAAGAGGCTCCCTGGGGTCCTCTGGGGTTTGTTCTGAGGCTGCCCGCTGGTCAGACACACCCAGATAAGACTGGCCAGTCTGCCTCTGGGTTCGTCTGCTGTGGTAGGCCCAGCAGGGAACCGGGACTGGAAGAATGAACAGAAGGCAAGCAGCTTTGTACGTAATCATCAAATGTGTTTACAGCCAGACCCTGGTTTTCACCACCTCTCCTTTAACCAATCCATTCCCCCAGCCACGCCTGAAAGCCACCTATATTTAACTTTTCACCACCTTGATTCAAGAATTTGTCAGTTTCTACCAGGCGGTTAGTATTACCAGTCAACCATTTTCTGATCAATGTATGAGCGCCATCTAGGTGTGGATGGAGGTAACTTCAGGCCACAGCGGGAACATGTCAACTGCGCTGTTCTTTCCCACATCTTTCTAGAAGCCCTTGCAGAGAAAGTAGGAAGGACCGCATTAAGATGCTCATTACATGACTCTAAACTGGGCATTATATCTAGCAAGTCATGCAAATGTGGTTTCTGCTTTCGCGGACTTTGTTATGTACAACTGGAAGAAGAAGAAGTTAATAAAGCTAATTTCTGTTACCTCAAGATCGTAGGCACTGAAATCACTAAATGCCCAGTATGTTTAGAGAGTTAAAACTGAGATAAGGATAGGTTATTCCATAAGCAATGTCTGCCACCAGATTTTTTAAATTTGGGCAAACAACATCTCCTGGGGCCTCGGTTCTCTCAACACTGCCCTCTAAATATTCTCCATGAGGATGCTGGACAGTGTGATATACGTCATTCTTACAAGGCCCAGCTCTAGGATCTAACAATGCTTCCACTTGACAGCTTTTAATGGCTGCTATTTTGTTTCAAGCTGGCAGATGGAACAACCAATAAAGAATAAATTGTCTAGAGATGCTCTGGAGGTAACTGGGCAGGCACTGCCTAAGTGCATGCACATTCTCCCACTTCCCCATGTTCCTAACTAACAGAACCCTGACAACGTTTGTGTTGGCAATGTCCCCGTAAGACCAGACCCAGGTCTCACTAATGAGATGTAACCAGAAGTCAATTCAGTGGAGCTGTTGAGAGAGCTATTGCTAGAGGAAAAGTCATAGGCGTGGCTGACAAGTATGCATGGCCATTCTTCCTGCTTGGAACACGGGCTCAGAGGAACAGAGTAGTCAACCTGTGCCCATGAGAACATGTAGCCACATGCTAAGGAGAACAAAAGAAGACACCAGAAGGAGCGTGGGTCCTTGGCAAGCTGCAAGAGCATCTTTATTAGCTGAAGGCCTCTTCCTCTGGAGTTGGTGTTCCACAGGAAGAAGACACCTTCATCCGGTGAGACCACTACTGTTGGGTTTCTCTTAGACGCAGAAAGCCATGCCTGGTACAACAGCTCAGGTTTTTGTCATCATTTTGTTGCTCAACAAAAACGGCCCACAACTATGTGCCAGTAGCTGTGCCAGATACTAAATGGTTTAGCCTTCAGGCACTTGTGCTCTGGTGGGATAAGTTCTACTGCAGTCTAACTCACCAGAAGGCATCAGAGGCAAGGGAGGTGGTCAGAGAAGTCTCCCCCGCAGTGACTCCTTAGTTGACTATTCAAGAATCAGCCTGGCAAATTACTAGGAACTAACCTGGTTTAAAAAAAAAGTAGGAAGGGGGCTATGGCAGACACTTGTTCGCCAACCTGATGGGCTTCCCCATCCTTCTCCCTTCCTCCATGCTGGAAATGCCTTGGTTCTCATTCCAGAAAGTGTCCTTCTCTTCTTCCCTCGTGTGACTTCACTAAATCCCTCTGCCGAAGATTGACTTAGGAGGGCGTGAGACATGGTCCTGACTAATAAGGCAGGGGAAAAATTCCACTATAAGGGCATCTAGAAAGTTTTGTTTCCTCTTAAAAAGAAGACGCAGAAGAACAAGCAGTCTCTTCTTTCTTCCGCTGAACCTCACGTTTGCCTGAGATCTGCTGCTGGCAGATACCCTCAAAGGGAGGGAAGCGAGCCCACACAGAGTTCAGCAGAATGGGAAGATGAAGGGAACCCTGCCCTCAATGGCAACACTGAATTGCTGCGTTAGTCAACCCCAGAACCACCAGGGGCTCGGGGTTATGTTCTGTGAGTTGGTAAGTCTTCTTAGGGTTTTAGTCTTTTGGATTGGATTTTCTGTCAGCCTCAGCCAAAAGCAGCCTACTACAAAGGCGTCCTAGGCAGAAGCAGCAGCATATACCTAGGGAATAAGAGCTACAACAGAAGATGATCTCTTCTAAGAACAGGAGGCATGAAAGGTCTACATCTACGGTGAGAGAGTCGTGTGATGAGACGACACTGCAAAATTAAGCAGAGACCTAAGGGGTCTTCCTCCCCGAGAGGGGAACTAGTGGGAGGTTTCCAGCAGGGGAGTGACACTTTCAGATTCATATTTTAGAAGAGGACACTGGCAATCTGGTATAAGGAGGGGCAATGCCAAAGACAGGAAGACCTTATTAATGTGGTTTCTCTACTTACCACACCAGCAACGATAAAGACTCGACAAAAGCAAGTGATGGTAAGAAGGAGGATGAAGAGCAAAATACAGAAACCTACCAAGGGGGTGGTTTCTTCGGGACCTCCCCGCCACCGGCTGTGGTGCAGGGAAGGAAAGAGGAATTGAAGATGGCATCCATATTTCTGACCTGGGTAACCAGTTGGGTGCTGTTCATGGAGATACATGATAAAGTATCTGTGATGGTAAAGCTATTTTCTTTTGGAGGAGCTGGGGGGAATGATAAGAAAAGATTCTATTTTAATGATCCTGAAGTTTGAGGCCCCTGTTGGACATCTAGGTGGAGCTACTCCACATGCAGTTGCTAAAGGGGGTAAAATATGGGCTGGTTTCCATGAACGCGCTTGGCCAAATTTCCCCGTGCTTGATGTTTTGATACACAAGGAAAACACATTATCATAAGGAGCTTGTGCATTGTCATGGGTAACATTTGAATCCTATAGTTTTTGAAAAGAACTTTCTGAGGCTTTAGCCATAAGGCTAAATCATTGCTTCTTCTCAGTTAGCAAAATGATTCTGACCAGTCCTTGAACCTCAGACTCGGATATCTAGCTGTCTACTTGATATCACCATTGCAAAATGACTGGAGGATCATCTGAGAAAACAGTGAACCTCCTGCTGATCAAGTCAACGCAGCTCAGAACACGGACCCTGGAGGTGCTGCTGTGACTTACCTGTACTGTGTAGCTGTGTATTCAGGGGATATCCAGGTAAGACGTGGTAAAGAATGAATAGATCATAGGAGGCCAGTAGCTCCAGATGAACAGTGTTGAACAATCTCCCAGCTCGCTAAATAATAGATTGATTTGTTCATTTGAACAAATATCTTTTGAGTAAGTACTATGTGCCTACTCACTGTGCTAGTCAATGGAGAGTCAAAGATGAGTAAGACAAGGCTGGTCACTAGTTCAAGGTATTTCTGGGCATATGGGGAGACGCACAAGTAAATCAAAAAGGGCAATAAAAGAATTACAGGTGTCTCGATAGAAGCCTCTTGGAGGTACAACAGGGAGAGGCATCTCCTCTCCCTGGGATCAAAAGTGAAGAGGAAATGACACCTAACTCTGAGTCTTGCCTGGTGAACAGCTATTGCCATTTGTATAGGGAAGAAAACATGTTCCAGGCAGAAGAAGGAGGGCAAAGCCCAGAGGCATAAAACAGAGGCCCGGCCTATTCAGAGAGTTGTACCTCGTTTGGTATGGTTGGAGTTTATGCTTTAAGAGAAGTAGGCAGGGAAGATCTGAAATGAAGCAATGGCTTCAAGAAGGCAAGGAAGAAATGTTAACAGGAGACTTCAAGGATGCAGAAGACAGAACTTGACCACCACTGGATGTGGGGAGGCAAGAACGAGGAAGGCATCCAGCCGGTCTGGCTTGGGAGATGAGTAGAATGGAGGTGCCACTTGCCAAAATCAGAAACACACAAGAGGATAAGT
Source organism: Acinonyx jubatus (assembly GCF_027475565.1). Taxonomy (NCBI): domain Eukaryota; kingdom Metazoa; phylum Chordata; class Mammalia; order Carnivora; family Felidae; genus Acinonyx; species Acinonyx jubatus. The sequence continues at coordinate 33,666,883 of NC_069386.1, forward strand.
GAGTCGGGGGAAATAATAATGAGTTTAGCTCTGATCGTGTTGAGCATTTCCAGATAGAGATGCATAGTTGTGAGTAGTACGAGTCTGGAACTTAGGAGAGAGGTCTGGCTACAGAAGACGCATCGACTCTCTTGGCAAATTTCTGTCTTCCGATGAAGAATTACACCGATTAACAACCAGAGGAGTCTAGGACCCCTCAGGTTGGTTTGGCGCGTCAGGCTGTCCACTGACTTCCCTGGAATGTTTCATTTGCAGTATCTTACACAGAAAGGGATACAGAAGTGGTCTTGTCCCAACCTGCACCCAACTGAAGCATCCAGCAGCAGCTTATCAGCTTGTCCACACTTTGCCTGTATGTCTCTCTCTGTGCCTACATGCCCACGATGCCCTGGTCACCACACATTCACTAGGCATCCACGCTGCTTTTAATAGGGTAGGGAAGGCATGACCACGCAAAATGGGCCATCCCAGCGTCAGAAAGTTCTGTTTCTTAAGAGCTTTTTTTTTAAATGTTGACAAAAGACCTATTAGAAAACAGAAAATGCCACCTCAGCCTTGGATAATCATAGGAGAAACAGGTTTTCAACTGAGAAGAAGCATCTGTTCTTTAAGCAATCCGTGTGACAGAAGGGGAGTCTACTTCATGGGGCAGTCTTTACTTCGAGGATTTGCCTCAGGCACTTTCTTCTTTAAAAGGGTATGGGGCGCCTGGGTGGCTCAGTCGGTTGAGCGTCCGACTTCAGCTCAGGTCATGATCTTGTGGTTCATGAGTTCGAGCCCCGCGTCAGGCTCTGTGCCGACAGCTCGGAGCCTGGAGCCTGCTTCCGATTCTGTGTCTCCCTCTCTCTCTGCCCCTCCCCTGTTCATGCTCTGTCTCTCTCTGTCTCAAAAATAAATAAACGTTAAAAAAAATTTTTTAAAGGTCAACAAAAATAAAAAGAAAAGAGAGCATTTTGCAGAGCATTTGTTATACAGTTCTCATTTTGAAATTACACCTGTCCATTGTGCTTTAATTCAGTACAGAGCTTAACAGTTTAACCAGTGCTTGCTGCAGAAGGGAATGGGATAGGACAGATTTGAACACATAGGCACCTTCCCTGCTTTTCGAAAGCACAGGGTAAGGAATTTTTTACAAGTGAGCCGGGATGCTGCAGTTCTCCAAGTGTCCAGCAGGGGGACCTGCACGTGACAACATCTAGTTTTTTTGTTTTTGTTTTTTCCTTCAGAACTAAACATGCACTTTCAAAAGGCTGTTTCAATGCTTCCTTTTTGCAAAATTTAACATCCTGCCCCCCACCCCAAATTCCAAAATACATCGCGGCTTCCGAGCAACTACAGAAGTTTTACTCTGAATTCCAGATGGAACGCCAGTTGATCAGAGCCACATCAGGTAGAGGCATGCGGGCAGAGAAGAGAGCTTCACCCTCTGGACACAAAGAGTAGTTATGAGCAGCCCAAGCAACCCAGGGAGGCCAGGCAAGGAAGGCGGAAACATATGGCAGATGTCAGAGCCAGTCCGCTCTCCTCCAAAAGAACCGCTTTGAAAGCAAAAAGGAAAGCAGGCGAAATCTTGCACCTTTTTTACCTCCAAGCTTATATTTTGAAGAATGACAAACCTAAAGGAATAGTTGCACGAACAGTTCAAGAAACATCTGCACACCCATCCCCAAGATTCGGTGCACATTTTGCCATACTTGTTTTACTCTTGCTCTTCTCGTCTTCTTCCCCCTGGTATTTATCAATTTTATCCACATTTCTCAAGCACTTAAGCTCAGTCAGTCTGTTCTGGGGGCTCACTGTTTACCAGTGTTTACTCACATATGTAGGCAAATAATGACACTACATCTAATGAGAAGAGAAAGGGGTTCAGGACAAGGCACTATGAGGATTGGGGCCACAATATAAGCCGTGATGGTGATGAGGGAGCATAAGGCAAGCTGAGGGCAGAGCACAAGCAACCTTTCCCCCCAACAGGAGGGAGATGTGTGACATTCCTCAGGCACTCCTGGCTGCCCAAGAACAAAGGAAAGGACAGAGAACAAATGGTTAGGGGTCCCTGGGTGGCTCAGTTGTCTAAGTGTCTGACTTCAGTTCAGGTCATGATCTCGTGTTTTGTGGGTTTGAGCCCCGCATCCAGCTCTGTGCTGACAGCTCAGAGCCTGGAGCCTGCTTCAGATTCCGTGTGCCCTTTCTCTCTCTCCCCACCCCCTCCCCGACTCGTGCTCTGTCTCTCTCTCTCTCTCTCAAAAATAAATAAATGTTACAAGATTAGAAAAAAAGAAAACAAATGGTTAAACTGATAGAGTCTCCATCAGTTTACAAATATCTTAGTGATATTAAAAGAAAAGGGCAATCTTATCAGTAGCCTAAAGTCCAGGAACTCCCTACTATCTTAAGGTTAATGCTTTGCTAGAAAAATAACCGTGACCTGACGATAGCTAGGTCTCCAGTAACCTGTGAGTCTTAGCATATGGAAATTCCTGTAAGAAACTTCTTGACTTTACCTCCCCCCAACTCCACAGTATACAACCAGTCATTCTTCACAACCCCCAGTGCAGCTCTTTCTGCCCACGGGTCCTCTCCCTGTGCTTTAATAAAATCACCTTCTTGCACCAAAGATGTCTTCAGGAATTCTTTCTTGGCCGTCGGCTCTGAACCCCACCATCACTCCAAAACCTCATCAACGGTGCCCCCCAGGGTCAGGGAATGCTTCCCAGAGGTGACATATGTGGGGCATAGAGGTAGAAAAGGATCTCTAGGGAACAGGGTAGAAAGGCAAGGAGGAATCAAAGAGTCCTGTGACCAAGGGCTGAGCCATTTCTCTTCTTCTGCTTCTGTGTCCTGCCTTTAGATAGCACCAAGAGTTCACAGTTATTGTGAGCTTGCTAATAATAAGCTATGCCAGGGCTTGTGCTGGGGATCTTACAAGCATCTTCTCATTAAATCCTTGCAGCCCTGCCAGGTATCCAATGGGGCTTGGAAAAGCCAAGAAATTTAGCCCAGGAGACCCAGCTGGTGAGTGGCTGAGTGGGTAATTGTTTCTGTATATCTTCCTAAAGCTCTGCTGGCGCCTGGCATTTCCTTCCATCCTTCTCTCCCACACCCCGTATCCCAGGTCAGCTGGGCAGCAGCTCTCTCAAACCCAGTGACTTTTCGGTCCTCATGGTTCCCTTCATCTGAGCCTCATTCAATCCACATTTTCTGTTCATGTCAGGACATGGCTCCCGTTGCTTGCTATGCCCAAGATCCAGCTCCAATTTCCTAGACAATTTCTGTACCTGGTCCCCGTCTGTCTTTGCCACCCCCAGACGTGAAGATCTGTGCAGATAAGTCCCCAGACACATCACCACACCATCACCATTGCCTTCGGTCTTTACGCATGAAACAATATTTAATTCTCCTAGAATTTTATGAGGTCATCTCAGCATCTCTAATTTATATTTAAGAGAACTGACTCTCAGAGAAATTACATGACTTGATCAAGGCAATTTGCTTAGTGAATTCACACCCATGCCTGGTTTTGCAAGAGCCAAAGAGATTGAACTAAACCAAGTGATTCAGAGCTAAGACTGAAAATAAACAGTTTACTTTGTGTGTCCATACACAATGGCCCTGGTATTACATAGGCTTCTTGGTGTTGTCATCAAGAAGAAATCACCCTTCTAATTTACATTTGTCCCAGTTGTTGCCCCCCATTTCTCCACTTCCACTTATTTTAATTTTGGCTTGTTTAGCCTATTGTCAGCTCTGAATTAAACCGTAATTTACGCTAGTTGATTTTTGGAGCGGCTTTTAAGAAGGACACGTAATTTCAACACTGAACACTAGGTGTCACTGTCAACCAGTTCTGCAAAACCATCCTTTTTAAGGTATTGGAAAAAGTCCTCACCTAGAAGTATTCGAGTCTTATTTACTTGATATTGTGCTACATAATCTATAAAAACTGGAGCACGGCAGTAAGACACGGATTTCCATGTACAAAATATTGCATGATCTCTAGCCTCACTCTGTGGGACTCCAATACATAGATTTTTTAAACGCCCGTTTTTCCCCAAGTGAAAAATAATATCGAGAACACATCAAGCACCACAGGAACACTAGGCGTTGTGAAGTATGTAGGTGGGGCTTTTAGAAACTGATTTAAAACCCAAAGGATACAAAGATCTTTCACCCAGGAAAAGCTAATCAGCCTTCTCACGGGGGGAACATACTTTACAGCTTTGTCAAGTATAGTTTTGAGAAAACAAGGCGAGTATTTGAACCCCAAATGTCTGACTGAGTCCAAGATCTTTTTACACACATCATTATATTCAGTCCCTTGGCAACCTTGGCCATTACTGATCTTCCTTCCTTAGTCCATTTGGGCCAGTTTAGAGGGAGGGCAAAAAAGAATCTTTCCTGCCGGCACCTTCTCTAGGTTTGGTTAGGAAACCAGATCCGGAATATCCTTGAATGCTACAATTATTAGCATGTTGCTGATAACTGTGAAAATAAGACACAGGAAAAATAACTAGGATAAACTAAATTTCAAACTATCAGGAGATGGGTTGATAAGCTTTAAGAAATTGATAGGATCTGTAAAAATTAAAACTTGTAGAAGATATTGCCAATTTACTGCCTGACAGAAGACAGTACCTCAAGAGCTGGGTTGCTCTTAGAAGCAGTAATTTTTTTTTCCTGTCAAATCCAGTTAATTATAAAAGTAAACAGCTGCTAAAGCTTTTATTCTGTGTGTTTCAATAAATCTTCTAATTCTCTTTTTCTTTCCCCCAACCATCCATGAGATCTTGACCTGGGCTGCCATGATTTTGTCATTGGGAATACTTTTTATGATTGTCACTTTGGCTATTCCAGTCCTAAAAGTCATGGAACATTCACTTTTCCATTAAGTAAAAATGTGCTGTGAATTTGAAGCCTTGCTAAGGCCTCTAAACACAGATGGTTTTTTTCCAAGTGATAGAGAAAGGTTTTCATTCAAAGTCTGTGGGGTGCCTGGATGGTTCAGTCTGTTGAGCATCTGACTTTTGATTTCTGTTCAGGTCATGATTTCACAGTTCATAGGTTCAAACCCCACATTGGGCTCCGTGCTGACAGTAGGGAACCTGCCTGGATTTCTCTCTCCCTCCCCCACTCTCTCTGCCCCTTTCCCACTCACACTCTCTCCAAATAAATAAATAAAAATAAAAATAAAATTACATAAAAAAAATAAAATAAAAAATAAATGGTTGTGAGTGCACTGGTTCCAAGCAAAGAGCAAGCTTACCGTCCATAAATGTAGGGCAACAAAATCTGCCCCTGCAAAATGTGTCTCTTTGACATGTGAATTATTTTAGGCTGACTATTTTTAAGAAACAAAAGATTCAGGGGGTGCCTGGGTGGCACAGTCGGTTAAGCGTCCAACCCTTGATTTTGGCTCAGGTCATCACCTCACGGTTCGTGAGTTCAAGCTCCACATCAGGCTCTGCATTGACCGTGCGGAGCTTGTTTGGGATTCTCTCTCTCCCTCTTTCTCTGCCCTTCCCTGCTTGTGCATGTTCTCTCTTCTCTCCCTCTCTCTCAAAATAAATAAGTAAATAAGCTTTTATTTTTTTAAAAAAAGGGAAGACTCGAAGGTTTTTGGGTTTGTTTGTTTGTTTGTTTTGCTTCCCACTAACTGCCTAAAAGGACTTAGATGGAGGACCTGTTCCATCACCACAAATCACTATAGTTTAATATACACTGGGTACAGTACTGGGAGGACCCTAGCAAGGCTTGTTTGAGCAAAGCCCTCTCTGTTCTATTGTTTCTGGATGGCCCAGCAAATACTTACTCTTGCCATTCTTCCTGTCAATTGCCTTCCTTCTCTTTGAAGCCTTAGACCCTTACCCACTTCTCCCTGGTCCAGAATGACATATATATCTCATTTTGGCTGTCTCTGGAATCTCTCGTGTTTATGTGGATTTCCCATATGTACATAATTAAATTTGATTTTCTCCTGTTAATGTTATCTGTGACAATTTAATTCTTGTAGCAGGCAGAAGAACCTTGAAGGATAGAAGAAAAATTTTCCTCCCCAACATAAGTTTAAATGCTGCTATATTTTCTCTCTGAAAATGTATGTTCTGGTATTCATGTATGAATAGACATATAGACTAATGGAATAGAATATAAAGCCCCAAATATATGCTTACATGCATACATATACACAGTAATAAAGAGGGAGCCTCAAAATAATGAGGGAAAGATTTATTCAATTATGGTAAAGCATAAATGGGTAGCCATCTGAAAAAAAAGTATAATTAAATCCATACCTCACACAATACGCAAGGGCAAATTCTAAGTGGATTAATATAAAATATAAAATAAAATATAAATATATAAAATAAAATTTATTTAAATTTAAATTTAAATTAAATTTAAAATTTAAATTTAAATATTTAAATTAAAATTTAAATTTTATTTAAGTAAAAATTTAAAAATAAAATGTTTATATAAATATAAAAATATAAAAGCATAGAGCCATAAATTAGTGAAGGAAGACACAGAAGAATGTTTTAAAGCTTCAGAGTGTAATACGTCTTTCCATGACAGAAAATCTAGAATCATAAAAGAGAGAATTGCTAAATTCACCATTTAAAAAATTTAAAACGTCTCCATGGCAAAAAAATGACCAAAACCTCACGATCAAAGGCATAAGTCAAAAGGCTACTTGAAAAAAAAAAAAAAAAAACCCTTGCAATCTCTATCATAAAAAAAAAACAAAAAACAAAAAACTCTTTCATGTATGAAAAGCTCCTACAAATTAAGGAAAAGATCAACAACCCAATAAAAAAAAAACAGATCACACAGAACGAATATAAATTGTTCCTGGGTCAGGAGGGCAGTACTATCAGGGGCAGAGAATAAAGCAGGGCAGGTGAGGTGCCTAAGGCTCAAAATTGAAGGAGGCCCTGAGAATTTAATTTCATTAAATGCCTCCTTAAATTCTGTACCCAAGGCACCTCACCCATCCTACTGCAGGCCCCTAAGTAGTTCCTCAACCCATGAAAAGATGCTCAACCTCACTCAAAATAAGATAAATGCAAATGGAAACTACCCAAAATACCATTTCTCATTTATCAGATTGGCGAAAATCCAATGTAGGACAATGCACCACCCACAGATATCGCTGGTGGGAATGTTAGTTGTTCCAACTGCTCTGGAGAGCAATTTGCCACCCACTGAGCATTAAAATCACAAAGACACACGGACTCTCGACTCACTTCTAAGAGTCTGTCCTGCAGATACTTGCAAACATGTAAAACGACCCCCACACCAGTGTATTTGTTTCAGATTTCCTGGTAATGGTTAAGACTGGATCTATCCTAAGTGTGCATCCTGGTTAAATAAACCATGGTTAATTCATCCAATGCATTGCTATGCATTCCATACTAAATGGAAGGAGGAGGTCCTTCAGATAGAGGAATGGAAAGCTTGCCAAGTTATGTTAAGTAAGAAAAGCAAGGTCCAGGACCATGTGTGTGGTAAGCTACTATATGCATCGAAAAGAAGGAGAAAATAATATATCGTGGGCTTGCAGATGCATAAATATATCTGCCTTAAAAAAGAAACTACCGGGGAGCCTGGGTGGCTCAGTCGGTTAAGCATCTGACTTCGGCTTGGGTCATGATCTCATGGTTCGTGAAGTCAAGCCCCACCTTGGGCTCTGTGCTGACAGCTTGGAGCCTGGAGCCTGGAGCCTGCTTCCGATTCTGTGTCTCCCTCTCTCTCTGCCCCTCCCTTGCTTGCGCGCTCTCTCTGTCTCTCTCAAAAATAAATAAACATTAAAGAAAAAATTTTTTAATAACAACAAAAAAAAACTATCGAACAATGGTTATTTTCTGTTGGGGCATGGGGAGCTGGGTAGATATGGGACAGGGGATCATACCGTTTGATGCCTGAGTCATATAAATGTATTATCTATTAAAAGTATGAAATACAAAATGTAAGTATTTTCATCTGACACTTTTGTCCTCCAATACCTATTTCTACCTAGATGCATGACACAATTGTGGATATCTCTCTAAGGCTTTTCTAACACACTGGCAGAGCTCCTCACTACTCAGTGTGACCTGACTTTTAGCAGAAATGTAAACGAGATGCCCAAACTTGAGGTTGGGATGGTGGGCTTCCCCTACATATCTTCACTCAGACTTCTAGTCTCCATTAGAGTCATCCTCAGGCTAAGCAGTCTACATGAAAGAAGAAGTCTGATCCCACATCAGCATCACCAGTTAAGAATATGAGCTGACTCAGTGAGGACGTGCGGAGGGACCAAAGGGAAAGTAGGCGGCTGTTCCCCTTGGGCTTGTGAGTCTGAACAGAGACTGCCTGGTGTTTCCGTACGCAGCACAGCTTTCTGCATACTTTATAGGTTATCCAGGGCCTTGTAGAAAAGTACCTGTGGAATTGAGCTTTTTGGAATGGGTGCGGCATAGCTCAGGAGTGTCTATACGTAACAGATCATATGCACGTGGTGCTTCTAGTCTGTGACTGGTTTAGGGGTGGCGATGGGTTGCATGGGGGCAGAGAGAGATATTTGGCCCAGGGGACTCTGCTGAAGCTTCCTCTGAAGTCTCAGTTACAAATGCCAGTCACCATTCCAGCCTATTTAGATAGGACGCTTCTTTAAGATCCCTTAGGGGGAATGCTGCCATTCCTTCAGAAAGCTAGGGGGAAGTGCCCTAAATTCCTCTCTCTGGTACAGACAGACCACCAGGAAGGGCAGGTTGATGCTCTGGATATCCTGACCCAATTTTACCTGGGCAGCCCCTCTTTTACTTGCTTTCATCTTGGAGATCCTGGCTGACCCCAAAACCTGCTCTTAGTATCATCCGGTTTCCAGGAGAGTCTTTCCAGCGGCACGGAATCACTTAATGGAAGCCTTTCTATTGCTAAAGCCAGAATGTGTTCGGGAAGACATGTGGGCTCTTTGGAAGACCGAAGTTTGGCACCATAAAGGGGACGCCAGATTAACCTAAGGGCAGAGAGCAGGAAGAAGGCACAAAGGGTTCATCTCCATATCTATCAGCTCCGGAGTACTACGTGGGTCCTGGGTCCTGAGCTGCAGACTTGGTGTACAACTTCTCCCATCCCTGGGGACCTACTAGCACCACCTCCATTTGTTACCTCGACCCTTGCCCTCCCCTACAGTCCATCTAAGGTGGGCCTCCTCACCAGTTCTCCATCACAGTTCCCCCATTAATTTCATAATGCTCGTCAAAATTTGTAATTCTTTTGCCTGTTAACCAACCTTTCCTATTACTTTTTCCATTAGGTTTTAAACTCAATGTGGGGAGGAACCGTGTTAATCTTTTCTACTGTTTTATCCCCCAGGCCCAGCCCAGTGTACATCAGGGAGCAGTTAAGATTATTTTCGGGGCACCTGGGTGGCTCAGTCGGTTGAGCGTCTGACTTCGGCTCAGGTCGTGATCTCGCGGTCCGTGAGTTCGAGCCCCGCGTCGGGCTCTGTGCTGACAGCTCGGAGCCCGGAGCCTGTTTCAGATTCTGTGTCTCCCTCTCTCTGACCCTCCCCCATTCATGCTCTGTCTCTCTCTGTCTCAAAAAGAAATAAATGTTAAAAAAAATTTTTTTTAAAGATTATTTGTTGAGTTAATTAATAATCATACCATAGTGCTTGGGCTGTTAATGCTTAATTAATAAGCATGCATCAACTAAGAAATGTAACCAGAGTTTTTATGCTAGTGGTGGTCCCAATGACTGAAAGTGAGAAAAATCATTGATAATGGGAAGGAAGTACACTTCGTCAGTTTTACTTGAGGTGTCAGTTTCAGATGTCAAGAGGTCCTGAGAACAGGGCCTGGGAGCTAACATTTCAATGCTTCTTTAATCCTATTCTTGATTATTTGTAGGAAAAGAGGTTTACACAGCCAGTTTCTAACTTGTTCTTTCATTCATTCTTTCATATGATTTAAGAATATTTACTGAATAATCTTAGCATGTTAATTAAGCACTGAAGATACAAATACACAAGACACTTGTTCCCTCTACTGTAGGATTCAGACATGTGTCAAAATAACTGTAACATAATATGATACGCACTTTAATAGTCACAAATAGAACACCGTTTGCTGGGGGTGGGAATGCAGGTGGGAGCCCACAAAGTGTCCCATAAGCTCGGAATTCAAGCAAAGTAAAAGGTCTCCGCCTTATTTCAAGGCTGATCATGCAGACGTCTGGCAAAGGGGAGAACATTTTATCCAACACAATTATTCTCTTGGTTCTATTCAGGTAGCAAAAGAACTATAAGCAAAGTCCACAAAAGAAAAAAAAAAAAAAGAAGCAACTTAGGGCAAAGGGGCAGAGAAGTGAGCAGGGGGTACCTACCCATTCGGCTCAGGAAAGCACAATATTGTGAATGATGGCCTGAACACACACGAGCGTGCACAAACCCCATTCTGTCATCCTTCCCGGTCAGGGCAGCACGCGGGTCCAGAGCTTATCTCTGAACATTTGGAAACAGTTAACCTTGCTTTAATTTACTGAATAAATCTGACACCATCTGCGGATGTGTCCAGATTGAAGGCGAGCAGTGTCCCGGCTGGGAGAGGAGGTGTGAAGGCCCCCGCTGAGTGCGGGCGGACGGTGGGCCTCAACCAGCGCCCTGCACGGGAGGTGATGACCCACCGGGGACGAGAGGTGGAAGTCTGAGGGCAGAAAGGGGTTCTTTTCCCTCCACAGAAGGCACCTTCGGAATGTGTATACTCTCACACTTGCTTCGTTCCTTCCTGCCTTTGCTCTGAAGGGATTCAAGAAATTCAGAATGAGCAAAATAAAACAGGACGAGGGATGGAGAGCTTGGCAGAGGCCAAGAATTTTCCCCGACCTTTGAGGCCTTGGGTTCTGGGGATCTGGCCAAGGGGGCTTCGTGTCCTTGTTTTAGCTGCACTCGATTGCCCATCCCAGCCAAAAAAGAGAAAACTCTGTGCTGGTTACAAGACTAATTTCATTTGTTGCAATCCAACAGACTGAGTCACCAAGACCTCAATTCATTTACACATTTATTTTAAGCACCTTTTCAATGGTAGGCATTTTGCTAAAGCAAAATGGCTAGAATGGCTCCCAGCTTGCTGGGTGGTAGGTGGGGGCAATGGGAACAAACAGTTACAAGCAGTGGGGACAGAAGAATAGAAACAGGGCTCAAGGGGGTCAGCCAGTACTCTGCCCAGACTCTGCTTCTGGGCAGAATCCACCAAGTGGACCAAGAGTGGACACGAGGCCGAGGGGACAGCATGTACGTTCTCTTGGACACGAAGCCCTGTCGGCCTGCTCGGTCTGGGGGGTAACATGTCCCAGCCCAGCCAGCACTGGAGGCCCGGGGAGGCCAGGCAGGAGACAGATGATGCAGGACCTAGACTTGATTCCTATAGGCGAGGGGGAGCCACGCATGGAATTTAAGCAAAAGACAGACATGTCCTGATACACATTTCGAAAAAGGAGCCTGTTTTGGAAAGAGGCAGTGAGGAAAATAAACTCAGAAGAGGAGACATAGCTAAATAAAGCACATGGGTTTCTTCCCATCACATACAAACGACTCTTCCTATTCTGATGAACAGTTCAGCCTAAAAAACGAATTATTGGTAGTCAAACTGCCAGGTAGCCCTTATTGCCTCACTCAGCTCAGCGTTGTAACAGTCCTCTGTAAAATAGGGACTGATAATTCCCACTGACTGAGTTATTGTGAAGACGGGTGGATTAATGATATCATTTTTTTGGAAACAGATTCTTTAAAAAACTTTTTTTAAATGTTTATTCATTTTTGAGGGGGGGAGAGGGAGAGAGAAAGGGCTACCGGAAGAGGGGCAGAGAGAGGGAGACACAGAATCGGGAGCAGGCTCCAGGCTCTGAGCTGTCAGCCCAGAGCCCGACACGGGGCTTGAACTCACGCACCAGGAGATCGTGACCTGAGCGCAAGTCGGACACTTAACTGAGCCACCCCGGCGCCCCAGATATCATCTTGAATGTAAAGCACACAGCGCAGCGTCTGGAACACAATACACACTCAGAAAAGGCTCCCAGCTAGCCATATCCTCTCCCACATCTTCCTCCTCCAAGGTTTTGCATCGGCCTATGTATTGCAAGGCATCCTCAAGGCCTGTTCCTTCCCCACCAAAGACTTTTTGTTGGGGGGAGGAGAGTGGGTCTTGGGGTGGTTCTCACTTTCAGGACCACTCAAGTCCAGAAGTCAGAGGTTTCTGTAAGGCTGCTCTCTAGGGAGCTCAGAGTGTTTTTCTCTTCTAGTTCTTTCAAATGCCTGCTGTACCACTGAAGAGAAACTTCCATCTAGCTTTATTAAGTTGTGAGCAAAAAGAATGCATGTATCAGCAAACTATTAAAATTCACAATTATTTAGACAGTTCAAAGCTGTGACCAAGCCAAAAAAAAAAAAAAAAAATCACAGTACTGTTAACGTGATGCTTAACAGAAATGATTAGGGGGCGCCTGGGTGGCGCAGTCGGTTAAGCGTCCGACTTCAGCCAGGTCACGATCTCGCGGTCCGGGAGTTCGAGCCCCGCGTCGGGCTCTGGGCTGATGGCTCAGAGCCTGGAGCCTGTTTCCGATTCTGTGTCTCCCTCTCTCTCTGCCCCTCCCCCGTTCATGCTCTGTCTCTCTCTGTCCCAAAAATAAATAAACCTTGAAAAAAAAATTTTTTAATAAAAAAAAGAAATGATTACTGTGCTCTGTTAATTACACGTAAATGCTATTTCGTTCCCATAAATGACAGTAATGACTGGGCAGGACCAGAAGTGCCTTAGAGACTTCTTTGAAGATTGGCCGGATATTCCTATTTGACGTCTACAGGGAAGGGGTCAAGTTGAGCAAGGTATAGGGTCTCTGTGGGCTTCAGATACATTCTCTTGCTTGAGGAAAAGACCGTTCTTTCCCCTCAAAGCCTATCCATATGCAGTCCTTAACCTGAAGACAACTTTTGGGATCCTTCAGTCCCTGTCAAGAAAAGAAAGCATCACCCAGCACCGAGGGACTGGTAAGGGACCCCCATTTTCTGCAGCCCTCCTGCCCCTCACCTGCCAGTTCTGGGATGTCTGCATTCTTCCTGTCGCTCTTCCAACTCTTGGATCTAAAACACAGAGGAGGTCCAGCAACAGTGTAAACACAGGCTGGCCAGGGAGCGCTCTGCCGGCATAGGAACACAGCATTCCAGCTTGCACGGGGTGGGGGGGGGGGGGGGGGGGCTGGGGCCTTTCTCTGGCTTGGTGTCCAGGGAGATGACACCATTCCCTCTCGGCTACTCTTCTGTGGGTTTAGCTCGTACTCTTATTGAATGCTCATTGCCTTTCATTAACTTCCGTAGCAGGCCTGGCTTTGCATTTCAACTTTCTGTGGCCAGCAGAGGCCTTCTGGAGCTATTTCAGATGCGGACGCTCCTGTCCGTGAGGGACAGCTCTCTCAGCCACAAGTCAGTGAGGCAGAGATACCAATGTGGATTCTGGGCTTCCAATCAAATATTCAGAAAAGGACACTGTACCCTTTGAAAGCTGCAAAGTAAACAGACCTTCAGCTTAGGAAGCAAACGTACTTCTGATTATTTAAATTTAAGTTCTAAAGAGGACGGGACAGTCCGTGATTCCACCAACTTCAGTGAGGGAAGTTTCAGGCAAGTGCACAGAGAACAAATATGTAGCGATATCAAAGCGGTCCTTGTAACATCAAATTCCTATTAATCTGCCCACATGCTAAGGAATGTCTGTCTTGATGTTTTAGCAAATATCGTCTACAAACTGTGCTGCCCTGCAGCCCGGATGGTGTTCGACAATCAGCGAGGATCCACACCCGCATCCTTATGAGTGTTTGTTTTTCCTTCGTATCATCAGGCCAGAGACCCTTAAGGCAGCACTGAGAAAACACGACGCCCCTGTCCCTCTGGTGGAAAGCTTCCTTCCAAGTCACGACGCCACTCTGTATTTATGTTTCTGATTCTCTGTCAACCGTATTCTCATCAAAGTATCCTTTAAAACGGTTGCCACTTGTGGCCCAGAAGCCTTAGCATCCTGTTGGAAGAACAGACATTCAGGCCCCTCCCCAGCCCTGCCGAATCAGAATCTGCTATCCCCCAGCAGCTCACTCTAGAGTGTGGGAACACACGCCAGCGTTCCCCTGACAGAATGTGAGTCTCATAAATCCATAATCTACCAACGAAAAAATAAACAAAGCAAATGCTTTTGCATAGGAAACTCAAATCCAGTAGGACCTCTGTGGACATAAACAATCTATTAATACTAATCAGTGTCAGCTGCTTACTAAATGCCAGACCTGTTACAAGGGCCCTGCATGTATGGGTTCACAACTGTGCACCGAGACACAGGAGGTAGGTACCGCCCTCCTCACGTTGCACAGGCACAGAGAGCTTATATGACCTGTGCCAGATCAACACAGTAAATCACACAGTGGAAGAGGCAGGATTTGAATCCAGGCAGTCTGACTTCCCGAGGGCATGTGTTTAACCATTACCCTACACCACCCCCCGGCAGTGTGCACCTGTATTCAGGAAATGAACAGCAGATTCGGGGCCTGAAAGAAAAAGCTATGTTGCTGTAAGGGCCACCATTTCAGGCTCAGTCACGTTTAGAAGCAGAGACCAGCTGAGCTGGAGATCAAAACCTCTAACAGAATCCTCTTGGGTATTATCTGAAGTCAGTGAGGTGCGGAGAGGATGTGTGGTTCTCCCAAAGGGGTGGAAAATGGAGGCCGGACAGGTCTCAGCCCCGACGGTTCTTCCCGCCACGCTCACTTACCCCTTCTGTGCCACGTCCTTCTTCTTTTGGGGTTTTGCTCTTCCAAAGCCCCTTCACACCCACGAGATACAAAAGTGACAGCTGTTCCCTTCTGAACTTTCATTCAACATCTGAGCGTCTCTGCACTGCTTTAATAAGTCATTTTGCAACCTATTTAAAGCCTCCTCGTTAAAAAACAAGTCTTGGGGCACCTGGGTGGCTCAGTTGGTTAAACGTCCGACTTCGGCTCAGGTCACGATCTCGCGGTTCACGAGTTCAAGCCCTGCATCAGGCTCTCTGCTGACAGCTCAGCCCCGCCCCCCCCCGACCCCCACCCCCTCTCTCAAAAACAAGTCTGGAAAGGGAAGGCTGTGCTTATCGACCATCCTTTAGTAACTTTGATACTGAGCAATTACATACAGAGTGAAACAGGAACTTTCAGAGGTGATAACCAAAGAGCTCTTCCTTTGATGAAAGTCAAGCCTGCCAGCTACTGAGTGTTCATTAAGATGGAGTTTTAGTGTGGGCCCCAAAGAGTCATGTACCTGCTAGAGGATTAGATCCGCCGATACATTGATAGAAGCAAGAAGGGTGGCAGTTCCAGGACCAAATTAAAGCGGCTATGGAATCTGGACCACCTCATCTAAGGTGCCTATTTCTGACCAAATGGTGCTTTCCGTCACTGGTTAGCACCCCACAAGGATTCTCTCAAGCCCCGCGTATTTGCAGAACGCAGGGCAAGGAGTTCCTGGAACACACTTCACGGGTCGGAAGGGGCTGAAAATTCCCATTTGAGGTACTCCTCTGCTACAAAAGGCAGGGAACACCTTTCATTTGGAAGCCTGCCCATCTGGTGGGAGGCAAGAGATAGAATACACACCATGCCCTTAAAATGCCACCCTCATGATGCCCACCGTTTCTTGACTGATCTGGCAGTGCCTTTCATCACCTCCACTTCAAAGGCGAGGAAGGATCACCGAGTCCCTCTGGGTGCACAGGGTGTACATATAAATCACTCAATACTTGAAATACCAGACCGAGCCGTGGCGACTCCCAAGGATCAAAAACACAGAGAGGACCAACCTGCCCTATCTTAGCCTGCTTCTCCCAGAGCTCGTGGTTCCGTGCCCCTGCGGGTTGTGGGGCAGCAGCAGGTCACAGCTTGGCCACCCATAATGGAGTTGGCAGTCTCAGATCAAACGCCCTGAGAACGTGCTACAGACACCCAGCCCGGGGCACTTACCTTGCACTGCCCAGACACGCAGATGGCCGTGCCATTCTGGTCACAGGGGGTACCGTCAATGACCTTCTCGGCTTGCCGGACATAGAAGCGGTAGCCCATCGCCTGGCAGTTCAACTCACACTTCCGATTGCCCTTTACTACCAAAAAAAAAAAAAAAAAAAAGAAAGAAAGAAAAAAAAAAGCATCTTTTTTTCTTCTGGTATTCTGCACTGAGATAAAATTCACACGACATAATAGCATAAAAATAAACATTTTAGCCAAAGTGTACAATTCAGTGGTGTTGAGTCTATTCCCAATGTTGTACAACCATCACCACTAATTCCAGAGCATTTCTGTCACCCCCAGAAAACAGCCCTGGACCTGTTTGCTGTCATTCCCTCCAGACCTTGGCAACCACCCATCTACTTGCTATCTATGGGTTTGCCTATTCCAGACGTCTCATAATCACACGCTTTAAAAAGACTGCATCAGGGGCACCTGGGTAGCTCAGTTGGTTGAGCATCTGACTCTTGGTTTCGGCTCAGGTCATGATCTCACAGTTTCATGAGTTCAAGCCCCACATCAGGCTATACGCTGGCAGCACAGAGCCTGCCTGGGATTCTCTCTCTCCCCCTCCCTCTCTCTCTGCCCCTCCCCCACGCACGCTATCTCTGTCTCTCTCAAAATAAATAAATAAACTTACAAAAATAAAAAATAAATAAATAAAAACTTCATCCAAGTTACTAGATCTCCCCACAGTTGCTGGTCGAGGGAAGGGATTGTGTCTTGATCTATGGGCATATAGTAGACATTCGATGCGGAGCAGATATCATAAAGGGATTCTTCAAGAATCCCACGATGCAAATAATAGACTCCACTTTTAGAAGTCCTCCCAAGTTTTAACATAGTCACGATTATATCTTACTTATCAGCAATCACAGTGAGCACACAATTTTTATGTTCTGCTTTAAAAAAATTGTTACTGAATATCTACGCAATTATATCATCTTTATGTTCTTTTAAACGGCTAGAGTTTCCTGTAATAATTCCTCCATTATGAGATATTTAAGTGGTTTCCGTATCACCTTGGGTTGAAATCCAAAGTCCTCAGCAAGAGATAAACCATTTGTCAAGAACTGAATCTTGCC
Organism: Acinonyx jubatus; assembly: GCF_027475565.1. Lineage (NCBI taxonomy): Eukaryota > Metazoa > Chordata > Mammalia > Carnivora > Felidae > Acinonyx > Acinonyx jubatus. Next base: position 33,684,024 of record NC_069386.1, read on the forward strand.
TACCTTTATAGTCTCATTTCCTACTGTTTCTCCTTACATCCTTGCTGCGTACCCAACTAAGCACTTCCTCTCTCCAGCTATTGCTTAACTGTTCTTCTGCCTTTGCCTTACTTGGCTAGTACCGGTTTCTACTTTGCTTTCGTTCCCAGGTCACTTCCTCTAGGAAGCCCTCCGTGGATCCCGACCTTGCCTGTACATCCAGCCATCTGATCTGGCCCCCTCTACAATAAGGTTAACCAAACTTCACTGAATCAGAGTCTTGAGGGACCACAGGGACATGCCTGGCGTATTCACTTTTGTACCGCCAGCATCCAGTACAGAGGCGGGCACATCGCAGATGCTCTACCAATCCCTGAGGAATAAGAGGAGGGATGAATAAGTAAATACTGGCCTTTTTAAAATTGTATATTTTGCCTTTCTCTCGTCTCCCCCAAAGAGATATATTCCCTTACAGAGTCTTTCTCTATATTTCTGTTATTTCACACCGAGCCTGGCACACAGTCAGTGCTCAATACATGCTAATTAATTACTGCTGCTACTAATATCTTCAGAACAATTTAGTTGCCTCCAAAATAAGAATGAGAAAAATTTTCAGGCAAGATGTATTTCCATATCCAAAACAGACAAGCCAAGTACATACTGGCTTTTTTTTTTTTTTTTTTTAACTGTTTTTGGAGACAAGACTAACGCTTTGCTCAGTCACAGACAGCATGTTCCAGGGTCATGCCTTTGTCTGAAAATCTGATTACTGGATTGGACAGCACTGACTCTTTCCTACACAACACAATACATCATATTTTCCCCAGTGTAGCTGCCTGACTGTCATAGCAATGAACTTCACTCCAAAGCCACTGAAAACCACTAACAGGAAATAACATGGAGCCTCTGGGACCACATGGTTTAGGGAACACTGAATCTTCTATGTATGTTAAGCTCTATCTTAGAAGTCAAGAGGCAGGGTTTCGTACCCTGGCTGCCCATAGAAGAGGTGATCTTGGAAAAATCCGAGAATGCCAAAGATGGAAGTGCCTTCGGGAATTATCTAAAACCAAGTCATCATTTCATAGATTAAAAACATACCACCACAAAGGCCTAAGAAAGGAGGTGACAGGTTAGAGGTAAAGTGGTGCCCAAAGCTTGCTTCCTCAGGTCATCTATCTACCTGGACCCTGCTTCTTCCTTCCCAGCTCTTCATTTTCTGAAGTGACAGCAGGAACTATCCAGTGCATTGCATTTCAAGTAATAACAGCGTCTGAGAGGCAGCCTCAGGAGGGGCCAGAGTTTTGAGTTCTCACTTCTCCCGGCTCTCTCCCAACTACCTCTAGCCTTTGGGATACTAGCTTTTGCAGCCACAATTTTATTTCTCCCTATTCGTAACCATACTACAGAACAACATTCTGAGAACATTCTACATACTACAGGAGAACATTGTGGCTGAATGTGGGGCAATTACGGCAGAATCTCCAAAAAGCTACATGAAAGTAACCTGGAGGACTGGCCTGAAGTCTGCACCTCTCCTGCCACTAGGTCTGACCCTCTACCTATGTGGCTCAGTGTCCCTGCTGCCTCAGACTTGCAAGAAGGAAAGAGGGGGCTCCTGGCAGATAATAGACCCCTGCGGACAACTGACCGCCTATCAGAACTATCAGACCGCCTGTTGCCTTGGCAATGCTCAACCTAGTGTGTCTCATAAAAGTACACAAGGACTCACTTCTTTAGGCCCTGTGTATACTCCCCAGCCACCTTAAAATTCCACATAAAAATAGGGGCGCCTGGCTGGCTCAGTCAGTTAAGTGTCTGACTTTGGTTCAGGTCACGATCGCGCCGTTTGAGGGTTTGAGCCCCACATCTGGCTCTGTGCTGACAGCTCAGAGCCTGGAGCCTGCTTCGGTTTCTGTCTCCCTCTCTCTCTGCCCCTCCCCTGCTCATGCTCTGTCTCTCTTTCTCTTTCTCTCAAAAATAAATAAACATTAAAAAAAAATTCTTTTTAAACTACATTAAAACTATATTTGCAGGGCCTCAGATTAAGTTTTCTCATGGATAATCACTTCATTCCTTTTCTTCTTCTGTGAATATAATTATACTTCTCTATAGAAGAGAAGCCAAGAGCCAAGAGCGTCTTCTCTAAGCAGATCTTGGCTTGGTTTTACCAGCAGAGAGAGAGGAGGAAAACAGAAGAGTGGCCACCAGCGGAGGGGCAGTGGGCTGAGAGCAAAGCGGGCATCTCCTTCTCCCCCTGATTCTCTTATTGCTCTCCTTCTCTGTCCTCCCCACCCCCAAAGGGAACACCTTTATATTCCACACACTGAGAGGGTGATTCTGTGTCCCAGGACCAGAAGCACAGCCTCACCTGGGAACTTGTTGAAAATGTAGATTCTGAGGCCACGCCTCCTAGTCCTGCATCAGAGACTCAGGCAAGCTATATTTTAAATAAACCCTCAGAGTGATTCTGGTGCACACATTTCACAGCCACTGCTCTAAGAAAAATCAAACAGTGAGAGAAGAGCTAGAAGCAGCTGACCATTCTTATTTTGAATCAGAGATGTTCAAATTCCACACCCAAGTTTCAAAGATAATATAAGCACTATCTGTAATTAAACTTAGAATTGCCAGGTATCTGGATCCATGATAGCTAAAAAAATCTCTCTTCTTATTAAACTCTGGAGATCACACGAGAGAATTCAGGTTACTTAGAATAAAATAGCTAACAACTAAAGGATTTACTCTCAAATACGGTTCAATATTTAAATCACTCCCTGAACTGTGTCCCCTTGGAAAGCCCCCTGATATAAGAGTAAAGACATTTTTCAAGTGATAAAGGGCAAAGGAAATAGAAAAGGAATTAATAGTTACAAAATTTTGGAAGGTGGGAAGCACAGGACTCATGGAAATGACGTAGCAGACCCAAGAAAACTGATCCTAAGCAGGAACTGAAGCATCGAAGCTGCCTAGTATTGTTGCGTCTCCAAGAGGTAACTTTGGAAATAGGGCAGAAAGAAGGCCTAAAAACGGGGGCAACATCTGTAAGGGTGATTAAGAAGTAGTTAGCGATTCCATTTTCCAGAATGGTTAGCTAAAAGCCTCTGAAAATTAACTCCTTCATAAAAGCAATGAGAACACTGTCAAAAGACAGCTGGAGCAGGCTATGCTACTATGAGACAAAACAGACTTTAAGACAAAAACTGTTACTAGAGACAAATAGTAGCATTTTATAATGACAAAAGAGTCAATGCATTAGGAAGACAACAACAGAGCTCCAAAGCACATGAAGCAAAAACGGACAGCACTGAAAGGAGAACAATGTTGATACCACACTTTCAATAATGAATAGAATGACTAGACAGAAGATCAGCAAGGAAACAGAAGACTTGAGCAGCACTCTGAAGCAACTAGACCTAATAGCTATCTATAGAACATTCTACCCAACAACAGCAAAACACTCATTCTTCTCAAGTGTACCTGAAATAGTCTCCAGGAGGGAACAGATGTTAAATAATAAAACAAGCCTTAATAAATTTAAAAGGATTGAAGTCATACCAAATATGTTCACTTGCCACAATGGAATGAAATTAGGAATCAAAACCAGAGAGGAGTTTGGGGATTTCAAAAATATGTGGAAACTAAACAACATATTTCTAAATAACTGATCAAGAAAAAAAACACACACAAGGGAAATAAGAAAATACTTTGAGGTAAATAAAAATCAAAATACAACACACCAAAACTTATGGGATGCAGATATAGCAGTGCTTGGAGGAAAATTTATAGCTGCAAACACCCATGTTAAAAAAAAAATCTCAAATCAACAACCTAATCTCCCACATTAAGTACTAGAGAAAGAAGAACAAACTAAGCCTAAAGTCAACAGAAGAAAGAAATCTAGAATGGAAATAAATTATATAGAGCAGGGAGAGGCAACAAAGAAAATTAATGAAACTCAGAGTTCGTCTTTGTAAAGATAAACAAAATTGACAAACTTTTAGATCGACTAAGAATAAAAGAGAAAAGACTCAAAACACTAAAATCAGGAACGAAGGGGGAACATTACTATTGATTTTATAGAAACAAAAAGGACTTCTAACCAGGGCAGTTAGACAAAAAAAAAGAAAAAGAAAAAAGAAAAAGCATCCAGATTGAAAAGGAATAAGTAAAACTATCTGTATTCACAGATGACCTGATCTTGTATATAAAACAGACAATTGAAATGCACCAAAAAAGTATCTGAATTAATAAAAAAGTTCATCCAAGTTACAGGATATAAGATCAATATGCAAAAATCAATTGTATTTCTATACACTATCAATAAACAATCTGAACATGAAATTAAGAAAACAATTTCATTTACAACAGCATCAAAAAGAATGAAACGTTTGGGAATAAATTAAACACAGGAAGTTTAAGACTTATACACTGAAAACTACAAAATATTTTTGAAAGAAACTAATAAAGATCTGAATAAATGGAAAGACATTCCATGTTCATGAATCAAAAGACTTAAGATTGTTAAGATGGCAATACTCCCCAAAGTGATCTATAGTTTCAACACAATTTCAGTCAATACACCAGCTGTCTTTTTTTTGCAGAAATTGACTGGCTGATCCTGAAATGGATAGGGAAATGCAAGGGACCAATAGCTAAAATAACCTTGGAGGAAGAAAAAGTGGAAGACCCATACTTCTTGATTTTGAATACTACGAAAGTACAGCAATGGAGACAGTCTGATATATAAATTGATGGAATAGAATGGAGAGACCAAAAATAAACCTTCATATATATGGTCAATTGACTTTTGACAACAGTGCCAAGACAATTCAATGAGAGAAAAATAGTCTTTGCGATAAATAGTGTTGGGATAGCTTTGCATATCTACATACAAAAGAATGAAGCTGGACCCCTACTTCACATCATATATAAAAATTAACTTAAAATGGAACATCAACCTAAATGTAAGAGCTAAAACTACAACATTTTTACAAGAAACCTAGGCATAAGTCTTCATGATAGTCAATTCATCAATGGTGTCTTAGATAATATGATATCAAAAGCACAAGTAACAAAAAAGTAGCTAAATTGGGCTTCATCATAGAACTCCACTGGGAAAATGAAATGACAACACAAGTAATGGGAAAAAAATTTTGCAAATCATGTATCAGGGACTTGTATCTAGAATCTGTAAACAACTTTTATAACTCAACAATGAAAAGACAATTCAATTAAAAAAAATGGACAAAGAATTTGAATAGACACCTCTCCCACAAAGATACATAAATGGCCACCAAGCACAGGAAAAGATGCTTAATATCATTCATCATTAAAGAAATATAAATCAAAACCATGATGAGATAACATTTCACACACACTAGGATGGCTACAATTAAAAAGACAATAGGAAGACTCGAAAAGGATGTAGAGAAATCAGAACCTTTGTACAATGCTAAAAGGACTGTAAAATGGGAGGGCTTTTTTGGAATAAATTTGGCAGTTTCTCAGAATGTTTGACACAGTGTTACCTTATGACCCAGCAATTCCACTTCTAGGTATACAACTATGAGAAATGAAAACACACGTCAAAAAAAAATGTGTACGTGAATATGCATAACAGCATTATTCACAATAGCTAGAAAGTGGAAGCAATATAAATGTCCCTCAACTGATGAATAAATAAATGAAATGTGTTTTATCCGTATGTGGAATATTATTGGACAACAGAAAGCAAATATGTACTGATACATGCTACAACATGGATGAACTTTGAAAACAGTGTACTAAATGAAAGAAGTCAGTCACAAAAAGTCACCTATTGTCTAATTACATTTATCTATTTATTTATTTATTTATTTATTCATTCATTCATTCATTTAATTTTTGAGAGAGAGAGAGCACAAGCGGGGGAAAGGGCAGAGGGAGAGACAGAGAGAGACAGAATCCTAAGCACACTTCACACTGACACAGGGCTTGATCCCACAACCCTGGGACTGTGACCTAAACTGAAATCGAGAGTCAGACACTCAACTGACTGAGCCACCCAGGTGCCCCTAATTACATTTATATGAAATATTCGAAATAGGCAAATCTATAGAGGCAGAAAGTAGATTAGTAGTTGCCAGAGGACAGAATGCAGAGCAAATGCTAATGGGTATGCACTTTCATCTTGGGGTCCATACTGAAATTATTTAGTGGTAATGGTTGCACAATTTTCTAACTATACTAAAAACACTAAACTGTAGTATTTAAATTGGTGGCTTTTACGGTATATGAATTTTATCTCAATAAAGCTGTTATTTAAAAAAAAAGGCAGCAGCAGCAGTTAGTTTCGTAGATCTCCAGGAAATCAACAAATAAATAACTTGAAAAAAATTTCTGTTTCCAGAATGAAGGAGCCCATCAAGTGCCCAGGACAATGGTGTTAGGTGTAGGACTTGATTTTACCCTACTTGTAATTAATAAGTTAGCCTGTTATGTTTCATGGGTATAGACAGAAGATACAAGACTCCTGAGTCAGAGGGGCACCTGGGTGACTTAGTTGGTTGGGAATCCAACTCTTGATTTCTGCTCAGGTCATGACTTAACAATTCCGCTCACATGAGCTTGCTAGAGATTGAGCCCCGAGGCGGGCTCTATGCTGACAGCACAGAGCCTGCTTGGGATCCTCTGTCTCCCTCTTTCTCTGTCCCTCCCCTGTTCACGTGCTCTCTCTCTCTCAAAAATAAATAAATAAACATAAAAAAAAAAAAGACTCCTGAGTCAGAGATAAAGGACTTTATTGCTCTTGGAAGAGCGAACATCACAAGCATTGGCATGTTTGTGTCAGTTCCCCTTGCCCCCACACCTCACAGGGACATTACACACGTAGGCAAGGAACACTGTGCTTGAGGACCCGATGCGTCTACAGGAAGCAATAAGGAGCCCTGCTCTTTTGTCCCGGATGGAGATGTTGTTCATTCTTTAAGGTTGCTCACTGAAAACACAATCTTGAGAAATGACCTGGTTTTAGGGTGGGCAAGGCCTGGCATTCTTGGCATACTCCACAAGACCTATAGGAACCTAAGCAGTGTCTCCCAATGAATGGATGATAATGAACAACACCAAGGCACATGGTTGTGGAATTTTAAGACACTTGGGACAAAGAAAAGATAACACAGGCTACCAAAGAGGAAACAACTAAAATGGTATTGTATTGGATTTCTCAACAACCACTTTGAAAGCTATAAGATAACTGAGCAATGGCTTGTAATTTGTGAAAGTCATTTCTAGAATTTTACATCAATCACCAGAATTCCATATCCAGTCAAATTATCAACCTTTGAGAAAAAATAAAGGCATCTGCAGAAATTCAATTCTTGCACAATTTTCCTCTCATGGACACTTCCTGGAGAACGTGTTCTACCACAATGAAAGAACAAACCAAGAAAGTAGAAGGTGTGGGATCCAGGAAATAGAAGAACTAATCCAGAGGAAATGCTCAGGACTGGGGTGAAAGGGGACCTTAACAAGACAAGTGTGTACGAGGCTAGGACTAGAGCAGATCAGAAGGGTCAAGGAGAAGGTGAAATGGAGACAATACTCAATTTTTAAGATACTGATATTTTAGGGGCATCTGGGTAGCTCAGTCGGTTGAGTACCTGACCCTTGGTTTCAGCTCAGGTCATGATCCCCAGGGTCACGGGACTGAGCCCCACAGTAGACCTCTACACTGACAACAGACGCATGTTTGGGATTCTCTCTCTCCGCCCCTTTCCCACTTGTGCATGTATGTGTGCATGTGTGCTCTCTCTCAAAATTAATAAAAACTTAAAGATATTGATAAATCAAATTACTGAAAGAAGATTCACATAATTTCAAAGTGCCTGAGGTTAAATTAGTGTGAAGTACCTAGAAAAGAAGACAAGGAGAAAAAGGTGTTTATTAACAACAAAGAAACTAAGGATTTCAGGAGGTGAAAAGTAATCACAGCATAGGGAATGGATGCTACAATGTGATGCCCAGATTACCCACCAGCACCACCCAATCCAAGTCAGAATTCCCCCAGCAGCTGGGAGTGCCCTCTGCTGGTAGCTCACAGCTGTGTCTTTCTGGAACTTGCCCTCAGTCTAAGGGACCTGAGGTCTAAGGGACCTTAACGAAAGGTTAAGCCTCTTCCCCAGGGATAGCCAAAGACTGGTCCGTGTGCTGGCACAAAGGCCGACCCTATCTCAATTTTGGGTAACTACACAAGCTAGCCCAGCACAGAGATGCGCCAATCTGCATCTTGCACCCCCACAGGTGCTGCTGTTCCAGGATCACTCCCCAGTAAACACTGGGCACGAATCTCCGTCTCAGGCTCTGGATCCTGGAGATCTGACCTAAGCTAGTACACCATATGGCTCAGCTGTGAGGAGTGTGCACATAGTCATGCTGTAACTATTCTAAGGTAACTATTCAAAGGTAACTATTCTAGCCTAATTACATAATTACCTCGAGGGGGTGTGGGATGGGGAGGTAGGGATGGATGTGGGATGGGATGTGCACACGTGGGGAGGTAGGAGAGGATGATGAAAGAGGATTCCATCCTCGTCTTCAACAGAACATATTTGAAACCCGAGAAGTTCACAAGTAACAATGTAAGCAGTATTCATAGATACGAAGGTAAATCAAAAAGAACAGCTAAAACAGCTGGGGAGGAAGAAATACTGGGGGAGGGGCAACGTTTGTAGAACTATTTGTTTCTGTGAATATACACATGGATTAAATGATAAAAGCCAGGGGGCACCTGGGTGGATCAGTTGGTTAAGCGTCTGACTTCGGCTCAGGTCATGATCTCACGGTTCGTGGGTTCGAGCCCTGCATCGGGCTCTGTGCTGACAGCTCAGAGCCCAGAGCCTGTTTCAGATTCTGGGTCTCCCTCTTTCTCTGCCCCTCCCCCGCTCATGCTCCGTCTCCCTCTGTCTCAAAAATAAAATAAACATTATAAATAATAATAAATGATAAAAGCTAATTTTAAAAACACGTAAAAAATTCAGGTTCAACAATTCAAGTTCGCAGAAACGGAGTCCTTGTGCACAGTTTCCGTGGATGGTAGGCTTCCTCCCATCTCTGTTCAGAATTAACACAAAACTGTCAGACTTCCCGACGTCTTTTCGGGAACGTTGCCTAAGTGCGACAGCAAAACAAAATGTTGCTCTCTAGGAAAGCAAAACGTTGCTGCAGTGTGGAGATCCTCGATTTTAGCTAGCAGATCCTGGATTTAAGCTAGCTTTGCTACTTCGGAGGTTTGCATTAGCTAGTAAACAAGAGTGGCAGCAAACAAGATTCAAACCTTTCCCAGAACTGCACATTCTCCCGTCCTCATGCAGGGAGAAATTTTTGGGTGAGGAAAGAGGAGAGATTCTGTGTCTAAACACACGAGGCTATTCTTAGAGAACGGGTAACATCTGTGCTCAGTTTCGGGTCCATTCAAACTTCACAAGTTCACTCCAAGTGTAGCACCGAAACCTTCAGTTCCCAGGCTCAAGTTCCGTGATTTTTGGTGGAATATACGATATCCCTGTTCAAGAAAAGCAGCCTCGTAAACGCAGCTCATAAAACTCGGACGTGGCAGGGTACTTACCCAACACATGCTGATGAGTGAAGTGTAAACGAATTAGAAACACGTGGATGCAATGTCTTACGTGTACGTGCAGGGTTGACATAAAATAAAAGGGGTTTGCTCAAAGCTGGGGGCAGGCTTTGCAGCACTGGCTGGCGGTGAATAATCCAGGGCACAGCCAAGCCAGACTTGACTTCTGCCAACTGCATTATCTATGCAGTATTCCTCTTGTTTATGACAAAGGATCTGCCTGCCCTTGAACTCCGCATTCTGGACTAGACGCGGGTGATTACTATTGAAGCTGCTTTCCCCCAGACTGCATTTTCCAGGACAAAGTTATGGAAAATAAGATGAGGAACATGTCTCAAAGAGCCCAGACGCTTCTCTGGAATTAGAAAACTGGTCTGAAAAAGTCGGAAGAGAAGAGCGACGAGACTAATTCTTAGCCTTTCCTGTTCTGAAAGGGAAACTGTTTGGGGCACATTCTGTCATTAAAACTCAAATGCAAAAACATGCAGCTTATCAATTGCTAATACCCCTAACCTTCTATCCCGCACTTGTAACTATATCATTTAAACTTCAGAAGTTCACATGTTCTTACTTAACTGACAGCCTTGGAGATCTAAATGACTCACAGTGAACAGAAATGTCTTTTTGTAAATCCTGAAAAAGTATTGGCTTGATGTTCCACAGACGGTAAATTCCTCTTAGCATCGTTGCTCACACTTAAACACAGTTCGAGTGTGCGACGCTCGAATGCAGTGGTTCTCAAATGCCAGCGTATTCGGGATCACCTGGAGGTCTCGCCAAAGCACAGACTGACGGACTGACTCCATGCCTACAATTTCTGATTAAGTCTGGGGTGGAGCCCCAGAATCTGCATTTCTAACAAGTTCCCAGGCGATACCACTGCTGGAACCACACTTTGACAACCACTGCTCTAAGTGAGGCTATTGAACCAGGAAGGAGAACCCAGCCGGCAACCACACCGCTGCTCGACACCCTGGGGATGCACCGCCAAAGCTGCCATAAAAAAATGATGCGCGACTGGCTAGATAAAAGGTTACAGTTCTACCCAGGCAAGCCGGCCCGTCAAGACTGCAACCTTCAGGAGGCCTCGAAAGAAGGAAGTTCCCTTCTGAGCTGTACAGCCCATGCTGTGCAGAAGGCAGAGAGAGAAATGGAGCTTCTCTTTCCTTAGCATCTGCATTTGGATCTGGCTGCCGACCCTATTCCCATCTTTTATAATTTTTATATACCTACTGTTTATTGAGCACCTACTGAGTGCCACGCCCTTCGCTGATCCTAACTCAGCTAATCCGCACCTACGGGGGATGAGGGTCAGGCAAGCTCAGTGACTTGCTTCCGAAGCAAAGGTGGTAGGCAGCAGAGCTCCGAGTCGGGCCCAGGTCTGTGGGACTCCAAGGTGCCGGTGTTAACACTGCACCACTACCCACCCACTCTGTGCTGCAGCCCAAACCTGTTCCAAACTGCTGCCCTGCCAATGGGTTACAGCTGTGAACCACTTGCCCCAGAGTCACCTACTGGTGGCTGCTAGCATTTCTTGGCTACCTGAGGACCTTGTGTCTCTCTCAGGATGGCCAGCTAAAGGAAGCCGGTTTCCTGCCTCACTCCAGTGGCTCCACAAAGTGGCCTCGGCTTCTGTTGCGGGTTTCTAAGGCTGAGCACCATGAGTGACTCTCGGTGGGCCCTCTCTAACTTCAGGGTGGGAGCTGCTCATCAGCAGGACCAAAGCATGATTAGAGGGTTGGAACTTCAGCTCCACCCTGACCTCTGGGGAGGGGAAGGGGCCGGAAACTGGGTTAATCACCAGTAGCCAATGATTTAATCACTCGTGCCTACACAAGGGATCCTCCGTAAAAACGACAGGGTTCAAAAGTTTCTGGGTTGGCGGAACACGCCCTGGTGCTGGGAGGGTGGTGTGCCCACCGAGGGCCCAGAAGCTCTTCGCGCTCCTTCCCTCACACCCACCCCCCCCCCCCCGTGCATTTCTTCCATCGGGCTGTTCCTGGGTTCTATCTCCTTTAATAAACTGGTGACAGTAAGTAAGTAAGCTGTTCCCCTGAGTTCTGTGAGCCATTCTAGCAAATTATCGAACCTGACAAGGGGGGGTCATGGGAATCTCCTACTTGTACCCAAGTTGGACAGAAGTGGGTATAACGTGGTGACCCACTACTTGTAAATGGTGTCTGAAGTGGGGGGCAGGCTTGCGGGACAGCCCCTAACCTGTGGGGTCTACACTGACTCTGGGTAGTAGTGGCAGAACTGAATTCAATTGTTGGACATCTGGTTGGTGTCCACAGAGAATTAGAGAATTGCTTGGTGTGGAAAAGTCACACATTTGATTTCAGAAGTGTTGTGAGTAGAAGCAGATCTTGTGTTGTACCTGCCTTCTTCCCATGGCTTCCAGCTTCCAGTGAGGGTCTAAGCCTTCCGCTGGAAGCCAGGCCATCGGCTGGGTTGACAACCACTGATACACCTTTCTAGGGCACGCAGTCACTTTCTTGGGGACAGGACACATTTCTGCCAGGGCAGCAAGCACTCGAGAAACCTCTTTCACTCCCTATATCTGCTCTGCCACCAGGCTGTCATTCATTCATTCTGGATTCTTCTCTTCCCCTTCACTTCTCCTGCCAAGCCCCAGCCCAGGTCCTCATCAGCCTGTGCCAGAAGGGCTTCACAGTCTCCTAACTGATTTCCCGGATTCCAACTCCCTCCCTCCCTTCTCCCCATTTATCCATCTTAAACTATATTACCCCCCAAAACTTCCTTCTTCAGGAAAGAGGCGTGACCCTCTCAAGAACCTGTCCTAGCCCTACACTCTTCTCCCACGAATCCTAAATGACCACCCTCCCCACTCCAACGCCCTTTCTCCGAATGCCCCATGCCCCTCCTCCCACCATGGCTTTGCACTTCATCTTGGTTGGTGTCTCTCACATTCTATTCTCTGCTTAAACAAATTCTACCTGACCTTCCAGATGTGGCTCAGTCCACCTGCTCCTGGAAGCTTCCCCGGACTATACTCGCCCCACTGATCTAGCAATCTCTACTCTAAATAGAGTTTCACACCTAGAAAGAACCTATCACTTAATTCTCTCAATTTACACAGCAGAAAACGGAAGCTCAGAAAGGGGAACACATTTGCCCAGAGTCATGCTGTTCGTCAATGACCTCAGCACACTTAAAATGCAGAGGAACTTCTCAATTCATAATAATGATGCCTCACAGGGCTAGTTAGGTAGTACCCGCAGCGTACCAAGTGCTGTGTGAGACACCGCCCGGGCATTATTCCCCCTTATCCTCAGAACTCCGCAAAAGAGATTTATTATTATTATTATTATTATTATTATTATTATTATTATTATTATCCCATTTGACAGGTGTGGCACCGAGGCCCAGAGAGGTTAAGTACCTTGCTAAAACCTGCACCACTAGAAACTGGTGAAGTCAGCAGGGTTCCAACCCAGGTTTGACCCAGAAGCTGAGTTCTGACTCATTGCCTACCGAACCCTGACTTCTTTCATCTGAGTACAAAATTATCTCCCTAAATAGAAGCTCACTTCTCTGAGGTAAGGGACAGCTTTTCACATGGTACCAGGTATGGTGCAATGCTCATGCATTCACCCAAAAAATACTTAGTAGGCACCTACTGTGTACCAGGCTCTGGGCCGGGATCTAGGTATGAGCAAGATAGCGAGGCAAAGTCTTTGTCCTCATGGGCAGTCCGCATCCATTCATTTTATGAGTTCGTTCGCTCAGCCAATATTTACTGCGAGTCTACCTTATTCTGGTACTATCGAAAGTGCCAAGGAAATGATAAGAAAAAGACACTGAGTCCTTGATCTAGTGCAAGTGCACGACCAAGTCCTTCCCTGGTCTCACAGGGAAGGCAGCCGCTCACTAGCCATTCACACAACCGTGAGACTGTAACCGGAAGGACGGTTTAGTGGGTGAAGGGGTGGGGAGGAGAGAAGGACCTTCAAGGCAGAGGTATACACGTCTGGCCACAGCCGAGGGGCAGGAGCATGGCCCCCTCAAGGGGTGAGAGACGTCTCCACGGCTGACGCAGAAAGCAAGGGCAGATGTGACGAGAGGGGTCTGCGGAGGCAGAGCCAGGCCGCGCGAGACCATCGTTATCACAGAAAGAAGGAACACACATGTGTAGAGGTCTACGAAGCACCGCGGCTGGTGTTCCTCGCACGCTTCCAGAGAGCTGAACACAGAACAGTAGTAGCTTCCTGTTTGGAGAAAGTTGCTAGACACGCAGTCTCCTGGGAATCGGAGAGGCCTGCGTTGTCCGAGTTGCCCAACCTCTTTCTGAAAGGTTTCCTTTTTTCTCTCTTGTCACAGTAAATCTACGGCTGGAAAAAGTGACTGAAAACAAATCCCACTGTGGAAAAAACAGCACGCTGTTCAAAACTCTTCAAGCTGTGGGACACGTAGTGTTACATCTTAACATGTTACATTTAATAAAAAAGAAACGTTTCAAGGGCATTCTGTCAGTAGAAGGCCCGGTCTGGCCAAGTGTCGGGAAAGCAGCCTGACAGCTGCCTAGAAGCAGGAGGTCATAACCGGTTTCTTACAGCCTGGGAAAACACACATCTATCGGAGCGGATACGGACATATTAATATATGGAATATACACATATCCTCCGGAAAAATGATGTGGCTGGGGTTTTTCCTTGTCGAGAACCGAGGACGTTGAGAGTTCTGAGAAGGAACTCAGGGCAGGGAACTCTGGTACAAATGCCATGGAGAGTAGAAGTCTCAGAAGATGGAGAAATCCAGAAGCAGAGGAAACGACATCACCTGTGCAAGTGATACCCCAAGGAAGGTGGCTTGACTTCCCATCTCCTGCTATTATCATCTCAGCAAAATATGCATGGGCGTATATGCACGTGTGCATATGTGTACATGTGTGTATATGCATGTGTACCGCATGTTATGTCGATGTGTGCATATAATGTACATATGTGGGTGCATGATATATGTATTATGTGTATGTTTGTGTATGTGTGTACCAGTTCGTGAATGTGTGTGTGTGTGTGTGTGTGTGTGTGTGTGTGTGTACACATGTATCTTCTAGTCTCATGGCACCAGGCCAAAGCAATCAAGAGTGATAAAAATGGGGTGCCTCGGTGGCTCAGTCGATTGAGCGTCCGTCTTTGGCTCAGGTCATAATCTCATGGTTCGTGAGTTCGAGCCCCATGAGTTTGAGCCCTGCATTGGGCTCTCTGCTGTCAGTGGGGAGCCTGCTTCAGATCTGCTCTTCTCCTTTCTCTCGGCCCCTCCTTCTCTCTCCCTCTAATGTTTAAGTAAACATTAAAAAAAAAAAAAGAGTGATAAGGACACAACATGGGCTGGTCCATAAGGTGGAAAAACTTCCTGCATGAATGTGTGGGCAGATGCAGAAAAATCCCCATGCCTGAAAACCAAGCAGTGGTTCTAACAAAAGCTCTGTCTTCTTAACACTTCAGAGCAGACATGGTAAAACATTGGAAAGAGGTTTCAGCAGGAAGAAAGTTGAAAAGAGGAAAAGTTGGAAAGAGGTTTCAGCAGGAAGATGGCTTCAGGGAAAGAATTAATTAGTGTGACAAATTCTCAGAATTCGGTGGTGGGGGGACCGCAAGGGACCCCAGCTTATCTCTCAACGTCTGACAGAAGCCAGTGAGCTGGGCACTGCCCCTGTGAACTGCTCTTGCTCATTAGCAGATGCTTTGCGCCTGGGAGGCAGCGGGAGCTCAGCAGGTATTTCTTGAAGTGATGCTCTCTCATAGCACGCTCCTTCCCAGCTCTCTGGAGGGCTCTTGGGCCCAGCTCTCCCTGTTACGGTTTAATAACACCAACCAAAGAGTGACTTTCATCGTGTTGCCATTCTTATGACAACCTTTCTGAGTTCTTCACTGTCCTCGGAACATTCACCTAACATGGGTTTCAAGGACATTGTTCTCTACAACTGGATCGCTAACTACTTGATGGTTATTTTCACTGTTCTGGAAACACACCACAGGCACTCTCACCTTTGTGGCTCTCTTTCTTTTGTTTACCTATCCAGAATGTCCTTGACACTCCAATACGCCTACAGAAGCCTCACCTTTAGCATATGTTTGTGAAATGCACACACATAAAAATTGTGGCAAGTGCTGTGGAGGCAGAGCCCGCGAGGGAATGTGGATAGGGAAGTGAGTTCTGAACTGGAATCTAAAGGAAGAGTTAGTTTATTAGGGAGGGGATGGGAAGCAAGTCATCCTGAAGCAGTGGTACCAACCTATGCAAAGGCCCTGTGGCAGGAGGTGGAATGAAAAGAAGGTCAGTGTTGCTGGACAGCAGAGAGTAAGACAGCCAGCAAAGGTGGCTCTCCTTTAAGTCCACAGTCCTCATAACCTCTTTGGATTGAGCTGCTAGATAAAATGCAAAATGCCCAGGAAAAATTTTCAGATATATAACATATATTGCATGGGATATACTTGTACTAAATAATTTTTTTAATGAGTCTGAAATTCAAATTTAACTGAGCCTTCATCATTTTTATTTGCTAGCAGCCTTACTCTGGATACAACCAAAGGACATATTTTCTATACAACTCATTTGTGTTCTTCATCACAATGGGTCTTATTTTTTAGCGGGCTCGATGTCTTTCTGTCTCTGATGACTTCAATCAGAGAACCTTAGAGCAGGAAAGGTCCTTCTGGAAACCAGCCAACCTGACCTCCTAATAGTCAAGAATAGGAGGCTTAGAAAGGTATCCGGAGCTGCTCGAGGTCATAGATAGAGACCCCACTAAGGCTTCCTTCATGCCTACCTGCCGTGCCTAGGACAGCCCTGAGCACATTACAAAAACAGCTTCATCCATTGCCCAGTTGAATTAACAAGCTCATTTACATGCCTCTGTACAGAAGGGGCTGAATAGGCACAACCCCAGACAGCCAGGAGCTTTCCAAACAAAATAAACAGCAAGCCAGACAGAGAAGGGGCCATTTGCACATGCACAAACACGGTGACAGACACAAAGGACCCCAGCAAGTGGCTGCTTCAACCAGCTACATTGCTGCCTTTTCCTGGAGATTCTACAAGAGCCCAGAACCAAGGCTCTCCTCCGCGGTGGCTTGGTGAATTCGCTCCTGCGTGGTGGCCCATTGGATTTCCATGGCAAGTGTGAAAAGTGATCATTTTTAAGATGAAAACGGTGACCCTGAAGGGACTCACCAGCCAGCCTCATTTGTCCCTTTCAGGCCCCTGTTATTTGCTAAGAGACTTTTTTTTCAGGCTCTCTCTGCAGGCAGAACACGTCCTGTCCAAATATGCACAACCGCCTGGAGAAAAAGGCAGGGCGGGTCCCTCCACCACTATTTACCAAACGAATGCAGCTCTCCACATTCAACTCCACTGAATGCTGGGGATAATCCCCCTGAGTAAGCTTGGCTTTCATTCCGGGGACTTTAAAAGACGTCAATCCATCCCAATCACAATCAAATGCAAGCATTTCACTTTTCGAAGACAAACAAGGATTTGGACAAATGAGAAGCGGAGGTTCCCTTGTGGAAGCATGAAAAGGGAATTCAGCAGCCCCGGCTCCCTCTCAAAGGAAGCACCGGGAAGGATGTTCTTGCTGTGGCCACACAAAGTGTGGCATGAGCTCATCATGCCAGAACCTAATTGAAACCTCAGGCTGAAACAGTGTTTTGTGATATTTGGGGGGAAAGGATGGGCAAAGACAAAGAGGGAAAACAAAGTATGTGTACAGAGGCAGCATGCAAAGCAGCCCACTTCTTGACTGTGGGACAATTTGGACGGTGGCCACTGAGTTAAATGAGGTGTAGCCTTCTTCCTCTCAAACTCACTGAGACCCAAAGCCGTTTTGCAGAACTCACTGCTGCCAGCATCATGGCTCCACAGCCAAGGCCTTTCGGGCCCATTAGGACCTTCAAAATGCAGCTGTGTTCAGAGAAATGCAGCAGAAGAGATGCCGGTTAGACCTGTGGACAAACCGCCTAGCATTCGTGAATCTACCGAAAGGCTTCGAGATAAAGGAAAAGAGCGGGGATTTTACATATCCTTCACTGGGTCTGAATCTGAGTCCTGTCACACACTAAGCTTGGGCCATTGGACACATTATGTCCCTGAACCTTGCGTTCCTTGTCTTTTAAAGCAGGTATGCCAATGCTTACCTCGCAGACTTGCCTGATAATCACGTGAGAGAACGCTTGTAAAAGCGCAGGCACTCAATGAACATTCACGTCCTTTCTTCTCCCCTGAAACTAGATGCCCAGGGAAGTGGTGGAATGTCTGCTTCTGGAAGCTTTACCCGAATCGCAGACACAGAACTAGCTACCTTTATCTCACGTGGTGACCCCTGGCAGGGGAAGCATGGGCTCGGCGGTAGTCCCCAGCAGTCCCAAGACTTTATTAAAAGTATGCCTTTGCTTGTAGGTCATTCATTGATGTTTGGCGGTCCCCAAACCAAAGCCCTTCTGAGCTGCCTCTTCAGTCAGTGTTCTTTGATAACTGTCGTAGAAGGATGGCCCAAAGCTACAAAATGCCTGGAGGAAGGGCCGGGAGGAAGGTCCCACGCTTTCTGGGGGCGGTGTAAGACTCGAGCTGCTGGGCGGCCAACCCTTGGGGTTTGCCATTCGGGATCTCGTTACCCCATTTTCTTCCTTATGGTTCTTGCAAGCAGCCACCGGCAAGTTGCATTTCATTCCTGGATGTGCGCAGAAGAATGGTTTTAATCTTCCTTCTTCGGAGCGTCTGCTGGGCTCTGAAGGGCCCTACTCTCCTGCAGGTCAACCATCAGCCACTGACACACGCAGGTCTTGGTGGGTGAACTCTGTCCTCAGTAAAAGTTCTCACCAACAAGCACACTCTGCCTTAATGAAAAATTTGTGAGGACAGACCTGGAAACCTGGAAAGAATGTGCCCCAACTATAGCCATAGCCAGTAAACCTCTGTGATATTGGCTCTTCTTCTCACTGCCCTACTTCACTCTGACCAGGTAGCTATATCCTCACGCTCTGGTTTCCTTTGGATAGACTGAGCCATCCATAATTACCTACAAAATTGGGGGAGAGACCAGAAGAAGAGAGAATTCTCCTTAAATGCCCAATATATTTTAAATGAAAGGATGTGATCTTTTCGACTGAGTGATCCAAGTTATTATCTATCTCTGTCTCCCTTTACTCTGATCAGGCTCCAAGAAAAATTCCTGGATAATCCAAGAGTAAACTACTCCTCAGGGCAAAACACTGGCAAATGGGCAGGCACAAGTGTAGACCAAGGACAATCAGACTGCTGCAGGCCAGGGGGAGGTTATATGACGGAGTAGACACAGGAAAACACAACATGGTAAAGGTTACACAGTAAAGGAAAGTCAAATCTTCCACAGTTTGTCTATGCAATCTGGAAATTTTCCAGTGGTTCTACTCATATTTCTACATCCCCTCTATTCCCCCCTACCCTGCCTTCCTTGTCTAGATAAAGCCATACAAAGAGTTCACCAAAAACAGTTTCATGAAGACCAAAAGAGATAACATAAACAGAGAGGAAATGTGACATAAGCTCTCCTAAACCTTTGGCTTAGATTCCACTGTGCCCATCCTGTGTGGTTTTCGATACTGGGTGTATAGCAGCAATGCTAGCATTTCCTGATTTGTATCATTTTATCTGAAAATGCAGGGATTGCTAAGAATACATTGTTCACTCTGTTTTATTATTAAAAATAGACCCAACACCTCACACCCATTGGGATGGCTATTATCAAGAGAGAAAGAAAGAAAGAAAGAAAGAAAGAAAGAAAGAAAGAAAGAAAAGAAAGAGGAAGGAAGGAGGAGGGGGAGGGAGGGAGGAAGGAAGGAAGGAAGGAAGGGAGAAAGAAAAAAGAAAAAGAAAGAAAGAAAGAAAGAAAGAAAGAAAGAGAAAGAAGGAAAGAAAGAAAGAAAGAAGGAAAGAAAGAAAGAAAGAAAGAAGGAAAGAAAGAAAGAAAGGAAGAAAGAAAGAAAGAGGAAGGGGGAGGAGGAGGGAGGGAGGAAGGAAGGAAAGAGGGAGAGAGGGAGGGAGGGAAGGAAGGAAGGAAGGAAGGAAGGAAGGAAGGAAGGAAAAGAAAGAAAGAAAGAAAGAAAGAAAGAAAGAAAGAAAGAAAGAGAAAGAAAAGAAAAGAAAGAGGAAGGAAGGAGGAGGGGGAGGGAGGGAGGAAGGAAGGAAGGAAGGAAGGAAGGAAGGGAGAAAGAAAAAAGAAAAGAAAGAAAGAAAGAAAGAAAGAAAGAAAGAAAGAAAGAAAAGGAAAGAAAGAAAGAAAGAAAGAAAGAGGAAGGGGGAGGAGGAGGGAGGGAGGAAGGAAGGAAAGAGGGAGAGAGGGAGGGAGGGAAGGAAGGAAGGAAGGAAGGAAGGAAAAGAAAGAAAGAAAGAAAGAAAGAAAGAAAGAAAGAAAGAAAGAAAGAAAAGAAAGAGGAAGGAAGGAGGAGGGGGAGGGAGGAAGGAAGGAAGGAAGAAAGAAAAAAGAAAAGAAAGAAAGAAAGAAAGGGAAGAGAAAAGAAAGGAAAAGATAAGAAAATAAAAGAAAAAAGGAAAGAAAGAAAAGAGCAAGTGTTGGTGAGAACAGAAGAAACTGGAACCCTGTGCACCCTTGATGGGAATGTAAAACAGTGTAGTCACTATGGTAAACAGTAAGGCGGTTCCTCAAAAAAGTAAAAATAAAATTACCACATAATTCAGCAACTCCACTTCTGACTATATATCAAAAAAAGTGAAAGCAGGGTCTTGAACTGATCTTTGTAAACTTATGTTTACAAAGCGGCCATTACTCAAAAGAACCAAAAAAGTATCAGCAACCGAAAACAGAATAGTATTTCCAGGGGTTGGGGAGTGGGGAAATGGGGAGCTATCGTTCAACGTTGAATAGTTTTGCAAGACGCAAAGAGTCAGTAGAGGGGTTGCACAACAGCGTGAATGTACTTAACACTACTGACCTGTACACTTAAAAGTGGTTAAGACGGTAAATTTTTGTTATGTGTATTTTGCCACCATTCAAATGTTTTTTTAATATTTATTTATTTTTGAGAGAGAGGGGGGCAGAGAGAGAGGGAGACACAGAATCCGAAGCAGGCTCCAGGCTCTGAGCTGTCAGCACAGAGCCCGATGTGGGGCTTGAATTCATGAACCTGAGATCCTGACCTGAGCCGAAGTCAGACGCTTAACCGACGGAGCCACCCAGGCTCCCCAACCACCGTTTTAAAAACATGGAGGCAACATGCCAGAATTCACACAAACCTTCCAAAGTCTGCCCCTTCGTATATGGGGTATTCCAAAAAATCAAATGGATGTGGAGAACAGAGGCAAACGAATTGTAGATAAAATTAAATTTCCTTATAACCTGCAGCCCCATGACACATGACACACTGGGGGCCTCGCAGAGTGTAACATTCCTCTAGGAACTCCAAACTCTTTTAATGTTAATGCTTTTCTAGAGGGAAAAAAATGACCTTTGCCTGACAACAGCTAGGCCACCAGGATCCACTGAATCTTTAACATATGGAAGTCCTTTTGGAAACTTCTCCTTGTCTTTACCTCCCCCAGCTCCCAAATATATAATCAATTGCTCTGCACAATCCCAGTACTTTCTGCCCATGGGGTCCTGTCCCTGTGCTTTAATAAAACCAGCTTTTTGCACCCAAGACGTCTCAAGAATTCTTTCTTGGCCGTCAGCTCCGAACCCCAACATTTCTACATCAAAGTTAACGCTCTAATGAAACTATAAAGTTGTGACCAAATTCCAGTAACTGGGATGATCTCTTAGCAGACCACTCTGCCCTACATAGATTCGCTTGCTGGTTTCTATTCTTCTCCTCTTTGTGTGAGGCTGGGCAGATAGCAATAGCTGAATCACAGAGAACCTTTTGGAAGGGTGTGCATCCTGGTAGATGGAAAAATCAGCGGTTCTTTGCAAACAGAGAGGACATTACTGACCCCAAACCATTTTAAAGCGTGCCTGAAGGTTGCTGTGTTCCCCATTACTGGGGATAAATTTTCATCACTCCACCCATATCCCCCCTACTATAAAGGGCCTGGCACAGAGCAGGTACTCCATATGGGTTTGGTGAGCAAATTAATGAATCACGGAAAGGCTAAGGGGAGTGAAGCGAGCAGCTATACAGCAGAAACGTAAGAAGCCCTCAAGAGTGTTAAAAACACAAATTGATTGCCTCTTTCTGGACAAATTCAGGAGATGATTTATGTGAAACAAGGTAAAGTAAGTTCTTGTTTAAGTCTCAGGTTTTCCCGAGAACGTGTGATATCCTGAGTCCAGTTTTGATTTGTCTTCTGTGTATGCATGTAAACCACAAAAGCAGTTAACTGTTGATGGGCAAAATCACAAATGCCTCTGCTTCTCCCAGGAGAGATTAAATAGCTCTGGGTTGAGGGGGGAAAAAAAAAAAAAAAAAAAAAACGAAGATCAAAAAAAAAGATCCAGACATCCCTGGCCAGCAGGCAGCAACAGGTTCCCCCTGGCCAAGGGAGGGTAACCTTTGCTTGAACTTAGTGGAATGTGGGAAAGGGTTCCGGGCGGGGAAGAAAATCTCTAAATAGTGCTGACCAGGATTCTGAGCCACATGCCTGAAACTCCCCGACCAGACCACAATATTTACTTCTAAGCCTTTGCTGTGTACACTTCTAATTAACAACAACAACAAAAATGTTTCTTGTTTTCTTTTTCTTTTTTTTTTTTTTTCTCAAGGATAACACATAAAGCAAACTTGGGTCAAAGTGGCATCTTCGTATGACTGATCCGATGCTTTTAGTAAAAGAATTTGGATACCAGGCAACACAATGCATGCCCACGGACCCATTCATCGTCCTCCACAAATTATTCTAACATCTAAACGAAGAGTAGAACATATTACGGTTTTCCTGAAGATGTCTTTGAATGAATTCTGACTTCTTTAAAACAACAACAAAAATAAAAAAATAAAAATAAAAAAATAAATAAAGCAACAACAACAACAACAACAAGAAGTCATTAGGAAAAAGACTTTGGGGAAATAAAACATTATGTCCTTTACCCCTAAAGCCATGTAGTCTATCTATGGCGACCCCCTACATAAGCCCTAATTCATGGGTACCACTTTCTAGGTTTGGAGACAATCACCAACCACAGCATCCTCCGCAGATCTGAAAATGTTTCTCTAATACCTGAGATCACCCAGACAACATTGTCTGTCAAAAAGATCCCATTCTGTAGCCACTCAGACAGGTTTTTTTTTTTTTAAATGTTAATGAGTTATGCCTAGCAGCTAGCTTGCAATGCACAGCTATTCAATGCTTCAAATGCAGATAAAAGCATCCTGCCCAAGTCCTCAGAAGCCTCAAACAAAATGCAAGCAAGCTGTGAAAACAACTTGACCCTATGCCCAAGGCCGCCAGGGAATCTCTAGGGACCAGGGGGAAAAAAAAAAAGACAACATAAACAAAAACACAAAAAAACCCTGAAACCTTGACTTCTAAAGTAGCAAGTACTGTAATGCAAATGAATGTTGATTAAAAGGCAAACAGAACCCTTTTCTGCCTCTGGTTTCCAAACACAAAGCTTAGAAAACAGATGATTTTTGCCAAATCCTCCCAGATCCAGAGGGAAACAACTGGCCAAGGCTTTCATTACTTAAAAAGCTTACCCCCCCACCCCCACCCCCGAATTAGGAACCTAGGTAATGCTGACATTTTCACTTCAAAAGTGTTATGTACATAAAGATCGATCAGCGTCTATGTATTTTAGGGGTTCTGTCTTGTGTCTCACCGCTAAGAAACGAAACCAGGGAGTCTGGGGCTGGGTCCACCTGTCCCAACTTCTCTTTCACATGGTAACATCTCCATCTGCTGGAAAGTTAGATGCCTGCATTAAAGGCAGATCATGAGTGTTTTATTTACCTATAAATCTAGGTCAGATTTCCATTTCCATTTCCTGTTTGTCTGTAGTGCTACTTTATTTTATTTAAAACATCTGCCTGTTTTCCTTACTTCCGACACCCCCGGAGACTTGAGCCCTATGGCATTTGCAGTATCTCCCCTGCCCCTACTTGGTCCTCTCCCCAGGGTCTGAGCAGGTCCGTGAATCTTTCTCCAGCCGCACATCCATCCTTCGGTGAGCCCTGAAACCCTTCTCCGAATGTGGATACCACGGACCTGGAGGTCAGGGGTCCCTGTCACCTTTGGGCTGGGCTGGCATTCCTTTGAACTAGGATCTTAGCTGTTCACAGCATGAGCTCTTTTATTTGGCTGGGCGAACTATTAAAGAACCGCCTGTTTTGTCTTTGATTTTAAAAATAAATAAACCCACAAACATTTCGGCCCTGAGGACAGGGCTGTGTTTGCCACTCTCTTGTTTCTGGCATCTGCAAGGTTCTTGCTTTTCAGGACACTGGAGTCTCATCCCACCTTGGCCAGGCACCCACTCAGTGAACAGCCCCAGGAAAGGCTTGTGCACATTGGACACACACACACACACACACACACACACACACACACACACACGACTTCTTGTCTGTCATTTCTTGTTCTTCATTAGCTCCTTCAGCAGCACTTTCCTCTTCTTCCTTGGGAGCTTCATCGCCACTTGGCCATTGCTCTCTTTAAGGTAAACCGAGGTACGAGTCTGTTTGTGAATTACTGCTTGCTGGTGTTAAAGGCACAGTAGGAGCCTGAGCAGGACTCTGGGCTCCCATCTCTTTCTCTGTACAGTGAGGGCACTGGGAGGCTCTCATAGGCTGATGTTATTCGTGACGGCAGAGGAAAGAGAGGTGCAGACAAGGGAAGAAGCCATGTGCTTTAGCAGTCTCTCGAAAGCTACAGACTTGACCAAGTCAGAGGTTGGCAAGGAAATAAAAGCGAGGCTAGTCCTGTCCTCCTCTTCAGAATGGAAGGCTGCTGAAGGACCAGCTGGGTACGAGAACGCCTGACTCTAAGAAGCAGTGGTCAGAGAAGCCTGAGCCTAACCTCCCTCCCTCTTCCCCGAAGAGAACTTACACATGCCGCGATGAACGGGCAGGCCTTCCGCTAAAATGTCCCCTGAGAATGGGACAGTGAGAAAAGCCTCAGACCGGCCCCCTTCCTCTGTCTCCCTGTCGCTCTCTGTCTGTGTCTCTCTCCATAGCTGCCAGTTCAGAGAAGCCCTACAAAGCTTTTGATCCCCCAAAGTGGTATAAAACTAATTGTCTTCTTCTGCCTTGGAGGTTGATTAAGCAGGGGCTCCCACTAATAAGAGACCCATTAAAATAATGGATCGATTATGGCCAGTACTTACGCCTGTTCCATTAAAAACAGCACGTTTCGAAGGACTGCGCCCAGGCCACCAGCACTACGGGCACACGATTTCTGCGTGGCCCTGAACTCTACTTGTGTGCCACTAAGATGCACAGTTCCCTGGGGGTCACGGAACCCTGTGTTTTGCATCGTTGTAGCCCCGACAGAGGTCCTCTCACACAACAGGTATTTGATAAGTGCGCGTCAAATTGAAATGGACTGGCCAGGGCCCACGCTACTGGTCCGTGAGGGGAGAGAAGATGGCTGGCCGGCTACTTGTCAAAGTGTGGGCCCCTCATTCATCTGGTGGGAGCTCTCCGGGCCTCCCTCACGGTGGTAGAAAAAGGGCCCCTTCCTCAACACACTTTACTTCCCCTTGAGATAAAACTGTCATAATGTATTGACATTGTAAAGTCCCTTAACTGCCATCTGCCAGAAACCTGTAATAGTAAATATGCAAATCACTCATCTTTCGAGTCAACACGGCATGATAAAAATACGGAAAAAAAAATAAAAATAATAAAGATACCTACAATGTAAAATGCCGCTCCCTTAGAGTAACCTGTGCAGTGCACAACCTGAACAACTGTGAAGGCAGATCATTTCTTTCAGGCATCTGTGTATCTAGCCATGAAAAAACGAGCCTACGAGTTGGTTGCAAGTGGTAGAACAATTTACGTTCTGCTGCTTTCATATTGGCTTTCAGATGAGTTCATTATACAAAGAGGCAGGAGTGTGTTTGTATGTGTGGTTAGAGGGTTGGAAAGGGGGCAAAGGGGTGGTCACGAGTTAGATCACAAGGATTATAAAGGATGACTTCTCTCCCTCACAAAGTTCTCAGGCCCAGCAAGTCTGACCTGCAAACCCGTCTGCGAAAGGACTTCCCTGGAGATAAACTGTTAGTTTAGGTACTAAATAGCTGTGCTGACATATAATGGCCCCCCTGCACTCTGCGTGCTGTCCATCACCCCTGCCCCCCCAGGCATGCTCATCAGGTCTGCTCATTCCCTGTGCTCTCCACAGCCTACCGCTTCTCCCTCAGGGCTCCCCTGTCCACTGCTGTCCCTGCCACTGTGGTCCCCTGGTTGCTTTGCTATTGCACTGTGCCTTCCCAGTTCTCCTTCCTCCGGCCAGAGGCAGACATTCTCGGAGGGTTGTGCCTCAGAGTCCGAAGCTCCTTTTCCATTCCCCCCTTTGCACCAGGCTCCTGGGATGGGGAAGACCCACATTCCTATTAACCCCCACCTGGCACCCTACCCACGGTCGTGGCTCAGCACCTGACCCTCAGCATCCCCACCGGGGTGTTGTGTTTTCACCTCAGACTCAAACTCTCAACTTCCTCCCACCTCTGCTCTTCCCCAGGGGACTGCCCCCGTAAGTGTGGGCCGCTGTTATTCCAGTCACATAGCTTCAAAGCAGGGTCACCTTTGACTCCTCTCTCCCTTCCGCCCTGCAGGAAGTCGGCCATTCCCCTCAAGGGACTCCCCAATCCAGAGCCAAGCTCCAGAGCTGGGCGGTTAAGACCTTCCACGGTGTGGTCTTACCACTTGTCTGCCAGTGTTTCAATCCAGTGTGCCTCAGCATGGGTTCTAACCCAGCCAGGCTGGTTGCCTCCCGGAGCATGATCCTGCTTTTACATCCTGACATCTGTGCCTTTGTTTGCCCTGGAATCCCTTCCTTGGATATGTGGATCAGCATGCAGAGACAGCTAGGACTCAGAGTTCGTAAATATCAGCTGGCCTAGACTGAAAGAAGAGTTTGCAAATGAGGGCAAGGGGGAACGATTTTTTTTTTTTTTTCAGAGCACATCAGAATTACGTATGTCCAAGGGCAAAACCGAACTGGTCTGACCCAGCCACAGGAAGACTTGAGGACAGCTAGAAAAGGATCCCAGCTCAGAATGAGGGGTACGGGTCTGGTCAAACAGTGACAGGGCAGGCCGCCAATCAAGACCAAGAGGGGTGCTGGTCAATATCGGGGGGGGGGGGTCCAGTGGCTAGTACTGAAGGCCCAATCATGGAGACACTAGTGTCAAGGGTCAGGATGCCCAAACTGGGCCTTGAGGCTGGGTCCTGGAAAACCAGAGCATGAAGGTCAGAACAGAACCTGTCACCAAACTGTCAGCCCTAAGCAGTACTGTCATCATCTCCTACATAAATTCAGGAATGGCTCCAGATCGGAGATGGCAGATATAAGGGATGTGAATACTCCCTACTCCTGTACCCACAGTAGACATCACTAATCAATCAGGTCTTCACTCCAGGCACAGTCATAGCCTCAGAATCCCTCACAAAACATCTCCAAATAGCCACTGCCCATCATTGAAAGTTAGCACATAAATAAATTCTATCTGTACGTGAGAGCTCATGGCCCCAGATGCAAATAGTATGTTATCATAGCAGCAAGGTATTAGGTGAGTAGTTCTTGGAGTTGGACGTGCACCATGATCACCTGGAGGGTTTACTGAAACCCACATTGCCGGGTCCCACCTCCAGAGTGCCTGATTTAGTAGGTCTGGGCTCATCCCTTGGGGCCAGCTGGAGTCCTTTCTCCTTGGCTTAAAATGCCCTCTTCCGACTCCAATCTCAGAGAATATCATCGACACAGTTTATATAAACTGTCGATCACCACGTATTTCGCTGGGAGTGACACAGACAGGAAAAGTCCACAAGCACAGAAAAGTCACGGCGTGGGGAAGGAAGGCCATAGACAATTTAACAGGTAAGTACAGTTCAGTGTGGGGGGGTGCTGCATTGGAGAAGCATAAGCAGCTGTGGGTGCACACAGCCTGGGGACCTCACCCACCCAGGCCTGGAAGGTCAGAGGAGGCTGCTCGGAGGGAAGGCACAGGCTGAGCTGGGCCTGAAGGGTAAGGAGAAGGTTGGGAAGGGGGAGAGGAAACTCACTTGCTGCCTTAGGTTGTTGACCTTTTATACACACACACACACACACACACACACACACACACACACACGCACAGACACACTGCCGTATCTCCCCGTCTAGACAGTGACCTCCCCAGACAAAGAGATAATCTTTAATCTACACAGGCATTCCTCAGGTGCTTGGGCTCTAGCCCTCAAGGACATTTTTATTCACTGATTGAACGCATATATTTGCAACAGGCTGGAAGGGTTCTGTATTTAGGAAAGGAGAAGAGAGGGATGTGAGGACAAGTGGGTTTGGCTGAAACTACCTGTCTGCCCCCTGCCATGGGCTTTTGGTGATCTCTGTGGCTGTGAGGACTTCTCTCATACCAGCCATTCAGGGGATTCGACATCCAGCCCCTACCATAAACCCTGCCTGCGGCCCAGTATGTTCGCTTGCACCCAGCAACATATCTGAGGCCCGTGATTAATGGCCCACGGCCCTCTGCAACCCCCACCAGCCCACGCCACCATCTGTGAACGGTCTCCTGCTTGAGTAATAGCCGTGTTTGGCAAATTGTTTTGTACGTTCATAAACAGAGACTGGGCGATTTCCTCTCCTGCTTTCATTTCAAGTGATTAGGCTGAGCTCGTTCCTGTAAGCAACATCTTTCCTAGAATTCAAAGCTTGAGGGTCAGGGCCACTGCTCAGCCTTAAAGATGCATTCTCCAGTGCAGCCTCTGAGGAAGCTGGAGGCAGGCCCAGCACTCTGATGAGGTCAAGGCAGCATTTTCTGACCGCCAAATTGGTAGACCATGACTCCTTCTCCACCGAGAACCACCATTTTTTGATGTGGAAATTTAGATGGCCATTTTCTTACCACGTCTCCTCTCTTACTGAACCCCCTTTATTTATATTTAGAATGCGGTTAACTCATGTCTCACTTTAGGTGGGATAAGAAGTGACAAACATCCATCGGCCCTTCTTGTCTCATATCCGCCCTGGTCTCCCCAGAAGACAACACAACCTGACACGCACTGAATACTCAACGGATGGGAAATGATGCAAAAATTAAGGCACTGAGTCAATGGTACATTCGAATGGAAGAAAATGAACCCAGGGTATTGTACAGGAGGTTACTTATGCTCCCTCTGCTTCTCCTATTTGAGAACCTCCCTCACCCCACAGTCAAGGGCATCAGGGGAGAAAGTGCAGCAGTGAGTGTGGAAACATTGTTTGCATCACCTGCCGGGAGTACACACAGGTCACCCAGCCCGTCACCCAGCCCTTGTGCGCGGCCGCTCCAGACAAAGGAAACACGTGCCTGTTCTTCCAGGTCTAACCTCTGACCTAGTCTGTATTTGAACTCAGTCTAGTGTTCATAGAACTTACCAAGGAAAGGGCTACGTTTGTTTTTTGTTTTGTTTTTTGTTTTTGTTTTTTGTTTTTAATAACTGATTGCAGACCACCAGCTCCAGCATTTTAAAAATAATGATTTTGGAGGTGGGGGTGCTTGGGTGGCTCGCTCAGTTAAGTGTCCGACTCTTGATTTCAGCTTAGGTCGTGATCTTGCGGTTCGTGAGTTCGAGCCCCACTTTGTGCTCTGCATTGACAGCATGGAGCCTGCTTGGGATTCTCTCTCCCCTCTCTCTGCCCCTTCTCCGAGAAGTTTGATCTCTCTCTCTCAAAAATAAATAAATAAAAATTGAAAAACATAAAAATAAAAAGAATGAGTTTGTAATTCTCAGGGACCAGTGTGTAGCATCGGCTGGTGTATTATGCTTTTTTTCGAGAAACACTCTCAATGGGAACATCTTCATTCATAAACTGCCCATGACTCACAGGATGGAAAGTCAGAGGCCCACCGTGCAAAGTCTCAGACTTTGAGAAGCAGAACTGACCATGACCATGAGAACCTCGGCCCTGACCCTTGCACTCCATGGGGAGGCAATCTGCCCAGAGGCAAGTTAGTGGCAGAGATGGGCCAAGAACTCACATGACCTGCCTCACATCCAAAGTTGTATTAGAGGTGGGGGAAAAAAAAACCCACACACACTCACCATCAGATCTTATGGATGTAGAAAAGACTCCCTGGTTGGCTGGGAAAGAAATAACAAAAATGAGTTGAGTTGCAGGTATGCAAATGTTTTCCATTGTTTGCTAGTTTGGTCATAAGCATCTCCTGAAAGTTTTCGTTTTAGCCACTGGGATCTTCTGTGTGTAAAAGACCCTGACATAGGAGCCAGGAAAGTCCAAGTGAAGAGAAAGCCACAGAACTCTTTACCCAACAACGAAAAAAGCAAACACATTTCTCTTCAAATATCCATGGACCAGTTACTAAAACTGTCCATGTATTAGGCCACCATACAAACCTCACTATGTTCTAAAGGTTGGAACACCTTCAGGGCTATGTTTCTGACCAAAAAGGCAAAGAATAACACTAGAAAATTAATGCTGTAGTCTTATTTCGTAATCTATCCACTTGAAAGTTGTGTTCCTTTAAATAACTCTTTTTTTTTTAATTTTTTTTAACGTTTATTTATTTTTGAGACAGAGAGAGACAGAGCATGAACAGGGGAGGGGCAGAGAGAGAGGGAGACACAGAATCGGAAACAGGCTCCAGGCTCTGAGCGGTCAGCACAGAGCCCAACGCAGGGCTCGAACCCACGGACCGTGAGATCATGACCTGAGCTGAAGTCGGACGCTTAACCGACCGAGCCACCCAGGCGCCCCTAAATAACTCTTTGATTAAAGAGGCCATCAAAACTGAAATTATGAACTATTTAGAAGAATTAGTTTCCAGTCCCTGTCCTAACTCTATCTGAACACTTTTGGAAAAGTCCTATAATATCTCAATTTCCTTCTCTCTGAAAGGAGGTTGTTGCAAGGATCGAGATAACAACAAAGAGGGTCTAGCATAAGGTAACTGTTCAACCAATGTGATAATAGTGGTTAGGCCAAGCTTTTGTAACTGGAAATTTTGATTATGTAGACTGGACACTTTAAATAACTGAATTGAGACGATGCAGTCAACTTCTAGTGGCCCCGGGAATTTCTATTAACTGGGAGTGATCAGAAGAGTCCTGGGGCCTCCTGTGTTTTCAACCAAGGGCAGTGAAAGAATTTCTACCGAGTTGCTTTGAAAAGGACAGTGAGACAGAAAAAAAGTTGCTGGTAATTATATCCTGTGAGTCTCCTGGCCAACTTGCTGGATGCACTTCCAAGCTAGATCTCTATTCCAACTAGAATCCACTTAGGGATGCTATGACATCAAGGGTTCCAAAGGAATCCAAAAAACAAAGGAGACCACCTTCCATTTTATAAAGTCCCTTCCTTGTCCCCTTCCCAACTCCCCTGTATTTCTATGGAGTATTAGCAGCTTGTGCTGTTAAAGGCTATTGCTGGGAGAGAGGGAAACACACGGCAGAAGAAGGATCTGGAAGACATGACGAGGATGGAAAATGGCTTTTTACTAGAAGGGGAGACGTAGGGCAACTATGACTCAAGGACAACAGGCAGAAAGAGAGCTTGACGGAGTGGAGAGGGCGCCCTGGAGTTAAGGCTCCTACTTCGAAGTCCTGCCTGGACCACCATTTTGGCAGCCTTATTAGTGACTGGGGCTGTCCCCCAAACCACAGTTTAAGAGCTTGAAAGAACCATGAATTCATATGTGCAATGTATGTTCCACTTATATAACCCACTGCCAAATAAGCCTCAAACAATTTCATACAGTTTCCCACTTACTATGCCCCTTACCAGGACATGCTTTAAAACTCAATGCGATACGTGGCTCAGAAGAAAACACAAATGGTCCCAAATGATGTGATCAAAATAAATAAAATGAAACTGAATTCTATCAATGCTGATGATCGTGCTGGGAAATCTGGAAATGCTGATGTCTTCAACATTTACTCATCCATCAAGACTTGACTTCGTGGTCATCTCCTCTGCGAGGCCTTCCTGAACCCCCAAAGGGAAACTAGTATTTCCTGGAAACGGCCACCTGCCAATTCTCTTAGCAACTCTATGAGGTAGATGCCATTCCCTGCATTTGAACAGATAAAGAAACCAAAGCTCCGTTTGCTGAAGTAACTTGCCCAAGGGCACACTGTCAGCGTCCAGTGAGTGCCCCACGCGGAAGGGGGGAAACTTAACATGTATCACAAACTGCTACGAGAGCCGAAATGCTCAGTATTAAGGTGTGTGCTTTCTCATTTAACACAGCGGCCTCTGCGGCAGTTCATAATAGCCCCTAACCACAGGTGAGCAAACTGTTCCAGTCTTGTCCAACGACGCAGGAATGGTGAGTCGCGTGGCTGGGACTCAGAGGCAGGTCTCGAACTCCAGTCCTGTATGATTCCACGTCACCACACTGCCCCTTCTGAAGCCGCTCCAGAACTGTCCACTGCAAGCCCACCTCTGCTGGCCAGAGGTCAGTCCTCTCCTCAAGTAGTGCTGGGGAACTTCTCTCCTCCCACACTCTCTCCTTCCTCCTCCACAGCGGGCTCAAGAATCTGTCATGGCTGCCTACCACCCATCAAAGCGAGTTTGAAAACCTCCTGCCTAGATTTTAAGACCTTCTATAATCTGCAGTTTTCTGAATTCTAGTCCTTTCATACAACATTGTGAACAACGTTGGGGAAAAGAAGATTTCTCAGTATCTTTTGCAGCAAATAATGAGCCATTGTTTCATAACCTTCTCCAGATCATCTAATTTGATAGGTCTGCACCTTTCACTGTTTTTAGCTGAGCTGTTTTACAACTCAATAAACTGCTGAAAACTGATAGTAATGGAAATAGGTTTTGTCAGTGGAAATGCAAATAATAAGCCCTCCTTGCTCCCCACGAGGCCAGTTTTACATGGATAGCAAATTCCTTTCAGCACCCCTGACGGCCTTCATGTGTGCCTGCTTGCCCCTTTTGAAACAGTTGTAACAACATACCGACTCCTTCGCTAATTAATGAGTCACATAAAGTCTTTGACACATGTTCATTTCATATTTGAAAGAGAGTCATGACTTAACCTTTTCTTAAAAAGTTATTCCCTAACCTTTTCCTCTGCCTGAGCCACTCACTCTCTAGTCAGGCCTGGATCCCTCACTAATGTAGCAACACAATGTGTCTCTCTTCCTTCTTCAGTTCCCCCTTTCCCAGGGACCACAAATGTGCACATACCCGTACACAAATGAATGCACACACACCAGGAACATCAGCCTTTTCCCAGAGGAAGACAGGGAAAGGGAAGAGAGCAAAAGGGAATATAACAATGAATTCAATGATAGAAACAGCTCTGAATTAGGTGATAGCAAGCTATGGCCTTTGGGTCAAATCTGGCTCAACACTCCTTTTTGTAAATAAAGTTTTATTGAAACACAGCCACGTGCATTCATTGATGCACATTACGTAGGGCTTTTGTGCTACTGTGGCAGAACTGAGTAGTTATCACAAGAGACAGATTGGCCCACAACACCTACAATATTTACTGTCTGACCCTTTACAGAAAAAGTTTGTTGACTTCTGAGTTAGATACAATCTTTCTCCTTGACAGACTTTATAATCTTATGAAAGCAAGTGATGAGTATACACCGGTGAGAATACAAAAATGGCAATAAGTTAAGTGGGTTCCCAGGGGTGGAAGGTGGGGTGATAAAACAGAATGAGGTGTTGAGTATGGATGAAAATGGAATTAACTGCCTTCAATAATTCTAATATAAACACCGAAGTCATGCCGTATAAATTATTATTTACTTACTACAATTTTTCTTTTTTATTATAAAATATGAAATAAGCATGTTAGAAGATAGTACGAAATACTTAGGTACTGGGCTTAACTCAGTTTAATATTTTGTCACATTTATTTCAGGCTTTTATTTTCCCTGTCTTTTTTTAATTTAGGAAGGTTTGGCTGGGTTTCCTCTCTCATTAATTGACTGTAAAATGAAGGGGATCCATGGAATATTTATTCTACCCCCTGATCTGAAGAAACTCTTGGTGGCATAATGGTTTATTTGTTTGAATCTCCTGCTTTTGTTTTACCTCATTTTTATTTTTTTAAAAATAAGATTCATATGGTTCAAAATTCTAAAGCTACAAAGGATTAAGCAATGAAATAGTTTCCTCCTACTTCTGTACCCCAGCTACTTATTATG
This sequence comes from Acinonyx jubatus, assembly GCF_027475565.1. NCBI lineage: Eukaryota > Metazoa > Chordata > Mammalia > Carnivora > Felidae > Acinonyx > Acinonyx jubatus. The sequence goes on from NC_069386.1 coordinate 33,717,912, forward strand.
AACCATATTATAAATTTCTTATGCTTCCTTCCAGGGACATTTTATATATAGTTGAACAAATATGTATGTATATTTATTCTTCCAGTTTCTTTTTCCATTTTTTTCCTATTCATCCAATACTTTATTTGGGAATCCATCCAGATCAGTATGTGGAAATTCTCATTCCCTTTTACCAAGATTTCATAGCATTCCTTTGTATGGATGAAATATAATTTATTTGACTAGTTTTCTTTCCAGAGCATTTAGATTACTTCCAGTCCTTTGCGATTATAAACAAGACTACAATAAACAATCGTGTGCATGTGTTGCTTCCTCTAAATATAAGAACATCTGTAGGCTGAGAAGTAGAATTGCTAGGTCATTTATAATTTGATGTGCATTTATAATTTTGATAGGTACTGCCACATTGTTTTCCATGGAGAAGGTACCAAAATTACATTTCTACTAGCAATGTATCAGAAAGCTCATACCTTCACCATCTCAGGTGATATTAGCCTTTCTGATCTTTGCTGCTCTAAGATGTGACAAATAGTTACCTTAATATAGTTTAAAATTGCTTTTTCCAGGGCACCTGGGTGGTTCAGTCGGTTAAGCGTCTGACTTCAGCTCAGCTCACGATCTCACAGTGAGTTCGAGTCCCACGTCAGGCTCTGTGCTGTCAGTGTGGAGCCTGCTTCAGATCCTCTGTCTCCCTCTCTCTCTGCCCCTCCCCCACATGTGTTTTCTCTCTCTCAAAAATAAACATTAAAAAGATTTTTTTTTTAAATTGCTTTTTCGGGGCGCCTGGGTGGCTCAATCGGTTGAGCGTCCGACCTCAGCTCAGGTCACGATCTCGTGGTTCACGAGTTCGAGCCGCACGTCGCGGTCTGGGCTGACAGCTCAGAACCTGGAGCCTGCTTCGGATTCTGTGTCTCCCTCTCTCTCTGACCCACCCCGTTCATGCTCTGTCTCTCTCTCCCTCTCTGTCAAAAATAAATAAAACGTTGAAAAAAAATTTTTTTTAAATTGCTTTTTCCTTGGTATAAATGAAAGTGAGCATCTTCTCATATAGCTAAGTCATTTGCATGTGCATCTCTAAGAACTATACATTCAAGTACTTTTGGTCCATTTATTTTGGGGTTACTGGTCTTTTTTATGGAGGGGGGGCAGGGCGGCCCTTTAAAATCCATCCAAAGTGGCACGGCCATGATACAGTCTGAAGACAGAGAAGGAAGTTAGTCAATAAGCTTTTAAACTCCTTCCCAGATAAATGAACTAGGCTTACCCTTCAGTGGTTCCCTATTACCTAAAGAATCAAGTCATGGCCCTTAGTATGACATCCAGGGTCCTTCATGTTCTAGAAACATCAAATAGCATGTACTACCCTACACCCCTACCCAGCTCCTGCCTCTTTACCTTCGCTTCTCAGGCCATTCCCTCCGTCCCAACATCCCTCCACTTCTTTGCCCAGATAACTTCAGTAGAATTGAAGATTCAGTTCAAGGGCCACATTCTCTAAGAAATCAAGGAAGATTTCAAATCTCTAAGAATTGATAACCGCAAATCTTATATGCCTCTCTTATATAACCGCAAATATTATATGCCTCTCTTCTGTACTCCTATGGGACCATGTGCGAACTTGTATTAAAATTATCTCTAAGGTATCCATCACTCCTAGTAATCTCTTCAAGGACAGGAATTGAGTCTTCTCTCCCCTTGTTCTTCTGGCTGAAGGGAGACAGTTTATAAACACTGACTGACTTGAAACTCCATAAAAAATTAACCATATAATTTTGAACATGCCCTCTTGGGGTCTTGGTTTCCTCCTCTGAAAAAGGAGAGGGTAAGATTGGATGACTTATAAAGTCCCTCTTGGATCTATGAATCTGTGAACCAACGGGTGGAAGAGGCATCTGATGAGGTTTTGTATGCTAGCAAAATACACAAGGGATTAGGAGCTGGGAAGAAAGTCAGAACTCAATTAGGAGATGCTTGTACTGAACCAAAAAGATGAAGCACGAGAAACTTGGATCCTACTAAGGTGGTGGCGGTAGAATAGAATGGCTAAGAGGGATTTTTTTTCTTTTTAAGCAAAGCATAGATAGGTCCCGACGACTGAATAAAGATGGCAATCGTCGATTACTTCCTCCGCTGTGTTCACATGCTGCTTCCCATCTCGAGAGATCAAGACTAGTAACTGGTTCCACTGAATCTGGAATGACCGTAGTTAACTTGCTCGACCAACGAAATGTGCTGGCAGTAAGGGTCTGGGATACCTAAAGCTGGACCGTAAGAAGCCTTGTAGCTTTCAATGGATCTTTTAGAGCTTGCTCCGGGGAAAGTCAGCTGCTCTCTCAGAAATGGGAGGAAGCCCCAGCTCGCCACATGCACGGGTCATGCAGGGAGAAAGACACCTGATCCACCATTTCTTCCTAGATCAGATGTCAAATATGCGAGTGTGGAAACCTTTGGATGACTCCAATGTCTGCCACCATCTGAATGTGAGTACAGAAGAGACCAGGCAAGAATCACTCAGTTGAGTGGAGTCACCCCCGGAACTGTGAGTAGTAGCAGTGGTAGTAGCATAATAATCATAAATACACCGTCATTTTAAGTCACTCAGTTTCGGAGTGGTTTGTTATACAGAAACAGCCAGAACCTAAAGAAACCAGCAGACACAAAACAGCAGAGCGGGAAGTGCAGAAGACAGACTCTCACGTAGGTGGCTTTCAATCCCAGCTTAGCTTACTACTGAGTGGCCTTCAACAAGGTTCTTAACCTCCTGAAGCCTCAGTTTGTTCATCTGTAAAATGGGATGCTTACAGTTCCCATCTCCCAGGGTTATGGTGCAAACCACTGAGATGACAAAGTGAAGTCACCCAGCATGGTGACCACGGCCTTCATTCAGGGTGACTGGGAGAACGGTGGCATGAATGATGCAGAGGTGGGGGGTAGGTGGTCGGGAAAGAGTTTTAGGCATGTTGAGCCTGACATCCAAGGAGGAAGTCTCACACATCTCCCATGAGCTCTGGGCCACCTGGTGCTATCTCGGACGCATACGAGGTTCTCAAGACTAACCGCCTGACTGATTCGCGGCAGAAGAGAAGAAGCAAAGGGCAGACGTAAAGGCGGGAAAAGGAGATGGCCGTTCAGACTGAAGATCATGTTAACTCGCACCGTATTAAAATACAGAACAAGGACTGTGCTTGCTACCGCAGAGCAAAATGGGTCCCTCCATCCCGCTAGCTGACGGCCTGTACCGAGGCAGGCTGGGTCGGACAGGACAAGGGAACCCATTTTCACCAGGTTTCCACTGGGTGTCAAGCCCTGGGCTAAGTGTCCTCACATCCATTCTCTCTGAATCCTCTCGACAATCCTATTAGCATCACACTCATTTTACACGTCAGGTTCAGAGACTCAAAGGAACTTGTACAAAGCCCCCAGAGAGCGAGTAAAGATGACGAAGGCCATGCCGACGATGTTATGTAATACCAGGGGGAGCAGCAGCTGGCAGTGTTCGAAGCACGCTATGTTTATCATTTCATTTAATCCGCACAGCAGCCAGAGAGGTAAATACTGTTTCCCCATCCGTTTCACGGATGGGGAAAGTGAGGCACAGGAAGTGGCATCTTTGCCAAGGCCATCCCCCTGATCGGTGGCTAAGCCGGGGTGTATATCTATGCCGTCTGGTTCCAGAGCTGAAGCTCCTGAAAGCCCTATGCTTGTTCGTGTCTGTCGCCCTGTGAAGCTGCCTCCACACGGACACCTATCCGATGGGATTTCTGCTGGACAGTTGCCCGAAGCCCCATCTTACCGCACTCCACCATTAAAGTACAGTTCTTAACAGTTACTAGATATTCCCTGGAGTGATGATCGAGAGATCTCACTGTAAGGGCAACCCTGTCGTGGGAACTCCCCATTAAACCACCACCAAGAGAGGCCAGGAGCAGAATTCAAGAAACAGCTGAGTGGGAGAGGGAGGGAAATGGGCAAGACATCGCGAGGCGAGACCGACACCTCTGAGGTCTGTGGCCAAATGTGACTAAGCCCTTCGAAACCCAGAGAAGGGAGGCCCGGGGGGGGGGGGTGGGGTGGGGAGGCCATGCTGTGAGGCACTTGTTTGGAAGAGTGGGAGGAGTTAGCCACCCCCTCCTCCAGGGAGGCCTCAAGGTTCTCCTTCCCAGTCTTGACAGACAGCGGAGCCACCTTTAGAGCCTGGCCCAAGTTTGAGGTATTTGGTAGGAATCACAGCACGGGGCCAAAATGAATGCCTTTCTCCCCCCACCTCTTCAAATCAGTAAGGCAATTGGTAGTGTGATGGGGAACAGGAAAAACCTCACAACAGATTATTTTACAGAATAACAGAACTCAATTGTTTTCAGACGGCAGAAAGGGAAAATCCATTTCTCGCCACATTTAATTTTCTCACTCTCTTTGCTTTATCCTTCCCAAATCTCTGTCCCTGCATCTGGAATGTGATCCTGATGTGCACTCCCCGTCTTCTGCCAGAAAGGACTCCGGTGGCTAGATTCTGCAAGGCAGTCAATCCGGCCCCCGCCCGTATTAAACTGCGGGCCCAAGAGCCAGGAGGAGAGAGGGAGCAAGGGCGTGGGGCCCTGCGTGGCCTCGATGCCTCAAATACTTTCTTAAGACCTGGCAGCGGCCCCCGCCGCTCTTGGCTGTGCAGCCCACGCCCTCTCGGAGAAGTGGGGCTGTAGGGCGTCCCCCCCCCCCCTGGACAGACTTGCTGAAACACACACCGAGGCGTGTGTCAGTTCCCGCCCGGGGCCGGGAGCTGTAGCCAAGGAAACGCACGCCTCCCGGGCTGAGCCGTAGCAGGGTCAGCAACAGCTTCATCACCGAGGCACAGATGTCCCGAGGCACACCGCCTGTCCCACAGGCAGCAGCCCCCAAACTGAGGGGCTGTGAACAGTGAGCCAGCTGGGGTGGGAGGCAGGCAGGCAGGAGGAGGGGACGTTCCTTTGTTTCTCTCCACCTGCTACGCAACAATGAGCAGGAGCATGCCGGGAAGTAATGGTCCTCGGCCCAGATGCGGCAGGACACGAACGGAGCAACTACCACGTCCTGTGCACCCGACTTAGCACTGAGAGTCCTGACATGGCAACGCTCTTCTCACCCCAAAGGCACGAGGATAATGCCTTTGTGAGGTGGAGAGAGCGCAGGCTGAGCTGGGCAGCCCCACCCCTCCAGAGCTCCCCTAGGCTGGCCCGATTGCCCTCCTGCATGCGGTTCCTTGGTGTCTTTGACCGTATAGCACTGTTAATGTCCTGGGACACCCCAGGACACCCCAGAGGCCCCAAGCAGGGCACCCCAGAGCTTGGACCACTAGGGTCTCCTCTACCTCAGATTGCTCAATACAAGAAGAGTTACTGTCCCTGCTGAAACCTCCTCCCTCCCTCCTTCCCTCTCTCCTTCCCTTTCTTTCCTTCCCTCCACTTTCCTGTTCATCCATTCAACACATTTTCTTTTTTTTTAATGTTTATCTATTTATTCTGAGGGAGGGAGAGAGAGAGAGAGAGAGAGAGAGAGAGAGAAAGCACACTGGGGTGGAGTAGAAAGAGAGGGGAGAGAGGGAATCCTAAGCAGACTCCACCTGTCAGCGCAGAGCCCGAAGTGAGGCTCAATCTCCTGAACCGTGAGATCATAACCGGAGCTGAAATCAAGAGTCAGATGCTTAACTGAATGAGCCACCCAAGGGCCCCTCAACACATGGTCATTAAGCACCTACTATGTACCAAGTATTTTTCCCAGGCTCTGGGAACACAGTAGGGAATGAGGTTGATGAGTCTCCACTCTCATCAAGTAATGTCCTATGGTGTCCCTCCACACACACACACACACACACACACACACACACACACGTAGTAGGTGTGGCGGAAAGAGCTGGAACAGGGGACCAAACAGGGAGTGACTGCACGGCCACTTTGGTCTGGGTGCTCCTGGAACGTGTTTGGGCCCCAGAAGCAACTATCTGCGGGGGAGTCATCAGCCTCACTGGAAGAGGACATTAAGTAGAACTAGACAGAAGAAACTAAATTAGAAGACTTTCCCCAGAAAGCCTTATGCTGAGACTTCATTTTTGGCACATGAAGAAAATACTTCTTCATGCCTTGACCCTGGGTCCTGCTGATGGAAACTCAGTTAAGCAAGAGCATCCTTCTTGGGCCCTGGCATCCGAGGCCCAGGCCTGGCCGCCCAAGAGCACATTCCCAGCTGAGCAGGGGCTGAGCCAGCACCTCGTGATCCTTCCCTCTTCCAAGGCGCCACTGAACATGACATAATCCCTTGATCCTTGGGGCTATAGGTCCGCACTCGCCACAAAAACAAGAAACATATCTCTGGGCTGAGAGGGCGATAAGCCGACAGACATTCATTTAGAGCTTCTATTTTGAGTACACACACACACACACACACACACACACACACACACACACACACAGGAAAGAGGCAAATTTCAAACTAGCTGGAGGAAAGCATGTCTTGCCTGGAAAGTCATCAGGTTTGGAGGCCAGTTTCAAATAAAGAAGAGCTCCTTGGTGAGTTGGGTGTGAGGTAGCCAGGATTAACATTCAACCTTATGCATTAAGCAAGTTATATCAGCCTTTTATGGCTTGTGGTTTTGTTCCAGGAATACCTTTACTTGAAACATGATTTGGCCTGCAGTGCATGGAAATCTCCATAAAGAGGACTCTTACCCCAAACAAGGTCATGTATAATGAGAGAATCTAGCACAGGGCCCAGCTCGTGGCCGGCATTTAGCAAATGTTATTTTTGCTTTACAGAATATCTGTAATACTTTTGTGTTGAAACAAGAGGATTCCCTGGGAGGAAAACAACTCTTAGATGCCATGCGTTTATCCATCCACCAAGCACGGGGACAGGCACCCGACAGGCACAGAAAACACAAGGAAGAACTGGAGGAGTGTGAAGTTTATAGAAGGACATCCTACAAGATGATGGGCTGGAAACACAACCAGAGGTTTATATGTGAAAGGCATTTATTGACCAGTACCCCCTCCGCCATCTTGACTGGGCAGTGCTGTAGGATTCATTTTAGATGGGGAAAACTTTACAGATAATCTAGTTCCCAAGCCTCAGGCCTGGAGAGATCATGTGGCCCACTCAAGGCCACGCGGTGGACCTACACATTGTCTGGTGGGTTCACCCGATGCTCATTAGCAAATGCAGGGGTGGAAATCACACTGGAGCCCCAAGTTTCTAAAGGTGAGATCTCATGGACCAAGCTCTGTAGCACTGATGGCTTTGCCAGGTACACAAGTGGCATTCAGTAGGTTTATGCTGAATTCACCATTATGTTGAATTCTTTAGTTCAACTACTTCCCGAGCACAATTTGGAGGAGTCGGATCTGAGATCGAAATGAAAAGTCAAAGGTGCTTTCTGAGTCCTTATCTCTTATCCAACTGGGTTAGTGTAAACCACTCTGAGCTCCTGGACTCCCTCCTGGTTTCCCTCCCGGGTTCCTGGCCTTTCCTCAGTCCCCTTTGTCAGTCCCCTCTCCTCAATGGCCCCTTGGATGCAGATACGCCCCCAGGGTTCCATCCTTAGCATCTTCCCTCCTCAATCATTCGGCAATCTTGCCTGCTCTATTACACGTGTGTGGATCTCATTGTCTGCTCCCATATTTCGCACAGGCCGAGGTCACATGAGAAGCAAATGGCAGAGGCAAGATTTGAATCCAGCCCCGACTGGTTCTCAACTGCATGGCTCCTGCACCAAAAAGCTGAGATTTTATCATCCAGGCATTGAAGAACTAGCTGGAACATTATATTCCATAGATAACCTACTAATCAGAGGCTCCTATTATCTTGGGGACCAACAGACCTTTTCTGAAATTGCATAAAAGCATGGACTTTCTCCATAGAGCTGATGCATTAATGTGTTAGTACAGAAAACATTTGTATACAATTTAAAGACTGTCCTGGATCCCCTTGAAGCTCATTGATGACTCCCTTTGGGTAAGGGACCTCAAATTTTTTTTATTATTTTTTTAATGTTTATTATTGTTGACAGAGAGAGAGAGAGAGAGAGAGAGAGAGAGAGGCAGAGAGAGAGAATGAGACACAGAATCCGAAGCAAGCTCCAGGCTCTGAGCTGTCAGCACAGAGTCCAACGTGTGGCTTAAACTCACAAACCACATGATCGTGACCTGAGCTGAAGTCTGACGCTTAACTGACTGAGCCACCCAGGCGCCCCGGAGGGGACCTCAAATTTAAGAACCAATCTTGTAAAGGCACAGAAAACACCTCTGAAGTACTTTTAAAAACACCACTAAATAAAACTGTCTTTCTCATCTGCTCTGACTTGCCTCCAGTAAGTGAATGGAAACTGCAGCACATCAGGGATTGTTTTGTGATCAGATTAAGTGCTTTCTGATAAAAAACCGGATGCCTGATTTTTATCACCATGGCCGATTTGTTACAAACAAATGTTGCTAGAACCTAAACCAATCAAACAAGCTGTGCGACACGAAGATCTTATTTCCTTCAGGCCCCACTGCTCTTCCAGGTGTGACAATCCCTGGATGAAAACAGAGAAACACCGGTTCTGCTTCACGTGTCGCGTGTCCGTTGATATCATAAGGATCTGGTGGAGGTGCGGTGATCGCTAAATGAAGTACCAAGTAGAGAGTGCTCAGCAAGTGTCTGGTGGCCGAGGTGGTGTTGAAGGAATGTGAGTTATGGCATAAAGGTCCCTGGAAAGCTGGCCTCAGCCCACTTTCATAGCCTCCTGTCCTGATCCCCCTACCGACTCAACTTCTAGACAAGCCACACAGACTAAGGAGTACTTCCCAGAGCTCTCAGACTTCTGGGCCTTCACCCATGCCATTCCTCCTTCCTGCAATGCCCTTCCACCAATGTATCCATATGGAAAATTACACCAAGATCCAGCTTAAATGTTAAGCCTTCTGCTACTCCATGTATATCCAAACTCTGGTTGGAATTCGTTTTCCTTTCACTGGAGCCTGTAAAGCACTGTGGCTAAACCTCCATCATAGCACATATGATACCGTGCTACAATTATTCATCCCTTTGTTCTGGTATGTGAGCTCCGGAGGACAGACCCTGTCTCTAACACTTGCACCCTTACCACCACAGAGGACCACAGAGGATGTCCATACGCACTCTTTGACACGAACTCCACCCCACTAGCAAATCCTCTCAAGCTCTTTTCTAAGTCCCAGCGAGTCTAGAAGCTTTAGTCGAGTTCAAGTATGTTCCAATTTACCTGATTTTAAAAGACCCATGCCTTTCAATCGTGTTCATTACTGCCCCCAGTGGAAACGGTAATGCCTGTTACTCGGTTATGGGACCATCCTGGAATTTATATCCATACAAAGTCATTGCCAGGGGAGAGACAGGTCTGCTCCTCAGAAAGAATGGCTGGCAAGCGTGAGGGCTTCAGATAAACTCAGACCATGTGTCTTCTGCCAGAAGTTTCCCTTGTGGACCCATCATCAAAGCTTAACCCGGCTAAGGACTGCACGTAAGAGAAACAGTAACACCAGGCCTGACGGTCCTAGAAGTGTCAGTCTTTCCACATGAACATTCAACATGTTCTTGGTTGGGAAAGGATGCTACAAAAAGAGAGGACAGTAAAGTATCAACTCTGTTCAAATCACCAACCTACCAAAAATAAACGGACATGGTAATCTTTCTTTGTTTGTTTAATTAATAGGCCCCCTCAGGAAGCTAAAGAGGGAAGGTATGAGACATACAGGGCTGTCATGATTCTTCAAAAGGGGCTTTTATTGGTTAGCTGCACAAATGTATCAAGAAGTTCCAGAAAGAATCAGTGACGGCAAACCGTGGGTGGAAAAGTCAAGTGACAGAAGGTAGCAGGCTTCCCAAATGCAGACCAGAGTCGGCAAGTTGCCATGACTTAGCAGCTGACTCCTGGCTCCGTAGGGCCACTGGAAGGGAGCAGAGAGACAGAAGCAAAGGCATGGATGGATCGGGGACACACACCAGAAAGGAAACTGGCTTCCATGTTGTGCTGAGTATAGTCTGGCCATGGAGAAAACCATCACCGGCCCGGGAGAGGAACGAGGAAAACGCCCTCTCCGCTCCCTGGTGAGAATCCCGCTAAGACCCTGCAAATAGCTGTGGCCGAGAACTTGCGGCCTCGGCACAGATCATGAGAGCAAGAGCGTGTGTGAGAAACGTTTAAGTATTATTTTGAGATTATAAAAGGGTTGTTTAGTGTTTACACAAGGTAGAACTACAGAGCAGATGGCTGAGAGAAGCAGTAAGGTTGGAAGTCTCATGAAATCCATAAACTAAGGGAATAAACAGTATTTAGAGGGTAAAATCAATCAAGAGAAGCAACGTAGTTTAAGGGCCGATTGTACATGTCTGTCTTACTTAGGTCTACTTTCGCTAAAGAAGGGATTTTATTTTATTTTATTTTTTATTTTATTTTATTATTATTATTATTATTTTTGGTAACAGTGACATATATATAGTGTGTTACAGTGGGAAACGCAGACAGTTCAGTTCAGCACCAAGCAGCAGATTGGCTCTGTCCCTCACTGGCTGAGTTTGGGCCTTTCCTCCACAAAAGACAGACTTGGGCGAGATGATCTCTAAAGCCTCTTGCAGGGCTCACATCCTGCAATTGATTTTCCACGCAACATTTCACTGTGACGCGGGGCCCTTTTCCTGTGGAGTATACACAGACTTCTACTGCTCCCCTGCAGTTCCCAACCACTCACCTGATACCCCAGGACCACAGATGGCCTCGGGAAGCACTTCCCAAACAGAGGTAATTGGTACCCCAGCCGGTACTCAACGCAAAGCTGTTCCAACTGCAGCCTGTTGACAGGCTTGTCTGATTATGCTCCTTGAACACAGGGACGTGAGTGGCTCACGTATCAGATCAGCTTAAAGGTAATAAAACCACCAATCCTCCCAGTGGTTATTTCTTAGATGAATTACCAACAGGCTTAATACAAAGGAAAGGACGCAAGTGTAGCCACATGCTCTGCCTGCAACTATGTACTTACAAAGGAGAGACTCGGGGCGCCTGGGCAACTCAGTCGGGTAAGCGTCCAACTTCGGCTCAGGTCATGATCTCACCGTTCCTGAGTTTGAGCCCCGCGTTGAGCTCTGTGCTAACAGCTCAGAACCTAAAGCCTGCTTCAGATTCTGTGTTTCCCTCTCTCTCTGCCTCTCCTCCACTTGTGCTCTTTCTCTCAAAAATAAGTAAACAAAAAAATGTAAAAAAATAAATGAATAAAGGGGAGACCCCCCAAATCTGGGGGTGGCCCACCCACGTCCCCATCTCTGTTCTTTTGTACACTTGCCCTTCCCTCAAGGCCTCAGGACCAGCCCTTCTCTCCTCCTTGCCCTCCTCCCCCTCTTCCACGGACACCTCAAGCTTGTTGGCCATTCTCAGTGGTGGAATTTTTTTGGAACGGAAGAAATTCAACTTTAGACTTGTGTAAAGGGTTATGTAGGGGAATTTTTATTTTAAGGGATAAGAAAAGAAAAACTCAAGTCACAAAGCGTTCATACTAGAAGTTATAGCACCTTGGCTCCTTATGTCACAGAAACCCAGAGGGAAAGTCATTTGACCAGTCAGCCAGCCCCAAAGCAGAACTCAGGGCTCCGGATTCCCAGCAAAGGGTGCATTTCTGTTCCACTGCTCTGCTCGGCTGCGAATGACTGTCTGAATTCTAGGACGCTCGGCTCCCCACCAAGAATGCACGCTTCAAAGCAAAGGTGCCAAAAGGAAACATTAAACAGGCACCAAACTCCCCTCTGTTATATACTGGAAAGCGTAACTCCAGGGTATTTTTAGTGAGTGCATGTGGTCAAACTCAGGGACAAAATGAAGTTCAGCTTAAAATAATGAAGCTTAAGTTAATATGCCCCACCTTGTTTTTGGCATCGCGGTTCACTCCCCCCCCCCTTTTTGGGACTTTGCAGTTTATATAATTATAAGACTGGAAATCTATCACACCAGCTGGGCAAGGTATACCATAAATGTGCTAGAATAAAATATCGACAGAGATTTAATTATCATGCTGCTCATGCTTTTTAAATAATAGCATGTCAGCACTTCCATAAACCGATTTGCATTATGTTAAAATTAATGGACTGTAAGCTCTGCTCCTGGTAAAATGGACCATACCCTCCCTGTCTTCCTCTCCCACCTAAATGCCTGCCTGAGACCAGCTGCCTTCCTAGCAGGTTCCCTGGATTGGTGGGCACCGAATCTCCCCTCAAGTACAAAGCCCCTGCCGCCTCTAAGAGTAAGGACCCCTGTCCTATTCCAAACAGACACAGCGTCGTCCCGTTTCTCCGAAAGCACGTGAAAACACAACAAAATGAAAGGCTGATCCTGTGCTTCATCTCTCAGCAATCCTTCTCTTTCGCAGCAGTTTTTGGCCAGGGCTGGCTGTGGCCCACTTTCACCTGCGAGAGTGCCGTTGTGTGAAGAAAAGATGCCTCCTCCCGGATGAGCAGCTCAGAGAAAATACAGGACTGACAAGGCCAAGGACCTGGGCTGGGGCGGGGGGGGGGGGGGGGAGAGGGGGGGACGGTGTGGGTTTGGGGTCGCTGCAGGTGCTTGGCAGGCAGGGAAGTGTTGACAGCAGTTAGTGGCCATGTCTTCAAGGAGTCTGTCAACAGAGGGAGGCAGGGAGACGGAACAGCATCTGGAGAAATGAGCAAGTTCAAGTCTCCAGTGTTTTCCAGATAGCGGACATGTGCACATTTGAATGAAGAAGGAAAGAACTGAGCAAGGGAGGAGTTAATACTAAAGAGAGAGCCCATTAAGAAAGGGAAACATCTTCGGGTGCTTTACTGGCCTCAGCATTTAATCCCCATATATCAGAGTAGACTCATTTTAAATTAGAACACCTAAGTTCAGAGAAGTTGAATATTTTGTCTATGATCTTATTGCTAAGAAGCACTGGCCTGGGATTTGAACCCAGGTCAGCCTGACTCTCATGTCTCGGTTTCCCTACCGCTCCATTCTAGAAAGCTCTGGGGGACGGGATAGATGTGAGCTCACAGGTAAAAAGGATGATCTAGAAAAAGAGTATTTATGTCTGAAATCCAGAACGGGTAGATACAGAAACTGCGATACAAGATATGACTGGAAAGGAAAGTAACTTTCATAGCTAAAACACGAAGACCTGTCTATCCATACTAGAGCTCTGCTCCCCTGTGGAGGGCCTTACCTCTGGAGACTGGGCACTCACTCATTGCAAAGATGCTGTGGCCACTCAAAACGTTTATATGGCTCTTTGTTAAAATGGAGTTTTGGAACACATGGCACATTCCTTTAAATGGCTTGGTGGTAACAGGTTTTCATCCTTTGGAACCAAATCTGGAGCAAAAGGTTATAGTGGGAAGTGTAAATTTTACTTAAAGGCCATTGTGATTAGGTGTAACTACACAACAGAAAGACTGTATCTTCTATAGTTCCGCCTAGCTCTGAACACAAGCAAGAGCTAAGCTCTGAGCTGCTTTCTGGAGTAGGGCTGTCATTGGAGCATACACTCTCAAAGTATCTCTGTTGAAAGACAGAAGCATCAAGATTTGGTGCGCAGGTGTTCTGCGGGAAGGCAAAGGAAAAAGAGAGGAGAGCGTTGACATTCTCAGATTCAGCAGCTCAGACATCCAGGACCTGTTGATGTGGTCCTCAGACCAGTCACAGCAACACCTACTGGAGCTCAACAAAATGCAGACTCTCAGGCCCACCCCAGACCCACTGAGTCAGAACGTCTGTAGTTCTGCTGCATGTTAAGGTTTGACAAAGCCTGGAGAAGAAAGCCCTGTGCCAAGGGTTAGGTACTAAGGAACTGGAAAGACAACCTGGAATCAAGATGCCCAGGAATGCCTGAAAAAGCAAGCTTTTCAAAAGCTCAGACAAGCAGGAGTTTGAGGACTCTCATTTTATAACTACTACAGTGATGAGTCCAAGAATGTCGATGACATTCTCAGTGTTGACATTCTGTTGCATTTGCAGACCAGGTATCCTAGATGGTCGGGGGCAGTGAGGATGCACCGATGGGTGTTGTAAATCAGTACTAACAGGTGAGATTAGTGAAGTGACGTTACTGCCATGTGGGTATGAAGACAGCCTAGTTAGCATAAAGGACTGTCAAGTGTTTGGATGGTCCAGCTGATCATCTGAATGAGTGACTTCGGCTGAAGTCAGGATAAGGGTCAATCAGGGAAGGATCAACGTCAAATTAGGAGAGAGAAAGAGTGGGTTTACACGGTATATACCAGGCTAACAGAACTGTGATAATGGGAATGTTGCATACCTACACAGCCTGATATGGTAGCCACCAGTCACATGTGGCTGTTGAACCCTTAAAATGTAGCTAGCACAACTGAGAAACCGAATTTTAAATTTTATTTAATTTTCATTAATTCAAGCTGAAAGAGCTGCATGTGACTATTGGCTACCATACTGAATAGCACAGGTATATATAAACACCATGGATGAGAAACCAGCCCTTGTGCCTGCCTCAGGCCCAAGGAGAACCAGCAGGATCCCCACTTAGGAAGGGGTCATTGATAGGACCCTAAAGGAACAGGTCACATTATGAGAAAGGTTTGAATGAGTAGATTTAGACATATAAAAAATGGACGTCATGATAAAGTCAAACTCTTTGCCTTTAAGAGTGTGTGTTCAGGGGCCAAGCAAGATGTCCATCTGGTGGGGGCCTGGAGTAAGGCGCCAGAGCCCTAGTGGAAGGAAGACGGTATTCACATGGGAAGGTGATCTGGCCTTGAATGGACATTTACACAGAGCAGGGTAATGGTAGCAATGGGAAACTGATTACACTCAGGGTGAGTGAGCCAATAAGTAAATATATAAGGATAACTGGAGCTGGATTTCTTATCATCAAAGAAGAGAGTTACAAACATGGAAAGAACTTAAAATGAACCTTGTTTTGTTGGACTGCAACTTGAGTTTGAGTGTGAACGCACAATTTTCAGTATTGATAGATGTATACAAAAGTGAATATAGATGGAAATATGTGTGTATATTACCTAGTTCTGTCTACTGTGAGGGCCTAGAAGCAGCAACATCCCAATAGCAACAAGCACACCCATTTTCCAGACCTTGGCTTCTAAATACCATTCTCCACTAAAATGAACCAGGTTTCCTTGGGGAAATGACTGATTTCAGGGTTGCGACTCAAAAAAAGTACCATATAAACTTGTGCAAAATGTACAGTATCTTTTGTGCCAGAACGTCGAGGAAGTACTTCTAGAATGATGGAGACATGTCAAAAAAGAACAGGAGCCAGGCTTACAGGGCTACCACTATGCAAACTGGGACAATTTGAGCCCCAAAATAAGGAATAATAGTAACAGGTCATAACCCACTTGAATAAAAGGGAGATCCATGTGTCCATACTGATATAAGTAAATGACTGAATAAGGGAACAAATGGACATCAGGCACCACCTGTTAGGATACCATAAGAACACACCAATCCTTCTGTGATTTTCCTACCCAAAAAGCATAACCTGAATCTATCATGAGGAAACATCAGATGGACCCAAACTGAGGGCCATCCTACACAATAAAGGGCCTGCACACTTCAAATTATGTCAAGGTCATGAAAGTCAAGAAAAGTCTGGGAAAGTGTTCCGGATTAAAGAAGACCAAAAACATTCACTACTAAATATACCAAGTGATTCTGAATTAGATACTTCTACTATAAAAAAAAATTCTTAGGACAATTGGTAGAACCTGAATGTCTGATGTACCGATTTTGGGCCATTGCACCATAAGGGGAAATCTTTAGAGACATCTCAGAAAGACGTTCTTCTCTGGCAAAAAGAGAACCATACGTGGGAATCTCTTCCCTTCCACCTGACACGGACCTGTGTATGCTAAGGCTGATGTCCACAGCTGTGGCAACCCTCTCGCACACAGGGAAATGCCACTAAAAACTCAGAGAAGCCAGGCTGATATTGTTGAGCTACTAAATTAACAAGCCCACAAACCGTCTACCTCCAGATTTCTTGTTATGGGTGATTTAGTACCAAATCCAAACTGTTGGAAGTTAAAAAGAAAATGCTGCCATTAGGCAGCACTGGCTCTCCGGTTTGCAGAAAGGGATCAAATAGGGGCGCCTGAGTGGCTCACTTGGTTGGTTGGAGCAACCAACTTCGGCTCAGGTCGTGATCTCGCAGTTCGAGCCCTGCGTCGGGCTCTGTGCTGACAGCTCAGAGCCTGGAGCCTGCTTCGAATTCTGTGTCTCCCCCTTTCTCTGCCCCTCCCCTGCTCACGCTCTGTCTCTCTCTCTCTCTCTCAATAATAAATAAACATTAAAAAAATTTTTTTAAAAGGGGTCAAATAATTTAGTGCTTTCTCCTACTGTAGGCTGCTGTCCCCCCCCCAGCCAATGGCTCCATTTCAGCTTCCCATCCCCCACCTCCAGTGGCTCAAGACTAGAGTTGCTGACTGACACTTGAAATACCCTTCCAACTGGCAGGTTCCTAGGGTACAACTCCTCCTTATTCGACATCAGTCCCTCCCTTCACCCTACACACACACACACACACACACACACACACACACACAGAACAAAAGTGTATCTTACCGGAACAAGAAATCACCAACATAATGATAGCCAGCCGCAGACCCTGTGTAGACTACAAAAAAGTCAAGGATAAAGGTGAAGAAAGCAGTTTTCTTTCGGACTTTAAGTCTCGTGCTCTCTCCTCGGAATATTTCGCCTAGTGTGTAACCTGCACCCTTTTCCCACATTTCTACCTCACAACTGTGTACGTACTCCAAATCCTCACTCACTTCCCCGCCTTAACGCCGAAAGGGCATCTCTCACCTCAGCCACTCTTGAAGGCTGGACCTGAGAGATCAATGCTGATACCACACTAACTTCGAAACCCTTCCCACAGCGCTGAAGATTCTGGTAAGCCGAGGTCAATTTGTTGGGCAGATCTCATGTGTAGGAACAGACCCTATGGATGCAAGCATGGGAAATCCTCTTGAATGCTCGTGCCACAAGCTGGCATTTCCACAGCTTTTTTCTGACTATGAAATAATGCCTCTACCCTAAGCTCAGAGAACCTTTCGCTCAATTTACTATTTTTTCCTAAACTATCATGGCTGCCAAGAAACAACCAAAGAAAAGCTAGGTGTCATGAAGGACACAGTGGATAAAGGATGTGAGGAGACACCCAGCTAGCACCCTGCCTGTGTGCCCTGTGAGGCAGCTCACACGTTTCCGGGAGGCTGCCAACCCTTCCTATAAGGTGGGCATAGAGGGTTGAATGCTGCCCCCTTCTCCAAAAGTATGTCCATGTCTTAACCCTGGAACCTACGAATGTGACCTTTTCTGGAAAAAGGAGTGACCCTAAATCGAATGACACGTGTCCTTTTAAGAGAGAGGCAGATGGAGATCGGAGTCACAGAGATACACAGAGGAGAACACCATATGAAGACAGAGACAGAGATTATAGTTATGTGTCCCCAAGCCAAAGAAAGCCACCAGAAACTGGGAGGGAGGCATGGAATGATTCTTCCCTGAGCCTCCAGAATCAACCCTGCTGACATCTTGATTTCAGACTTCTGCTCTCTGAAATGGTGAGAGAATACACTACAGTTCTTTTAACGTTTAAGCCACGAAATTTGTGGCCATCTGTTAAGCAACCCTAGGAAACTAATATGGCGGGTAAGGCAGGTAATTTAGGGGTGGACTTTGTCCGGAGAGGAAATCGTTTTCCCTACCAGTTATCATAACATCAGGCCAGTAGGCACGAAGTCTCCGGCTACTTCTCTTCAGACCTTTTTATAGGCACAACTGGAAAATAAGAGAAGAGGTAGAGAGCCCTCAAACACATTCTGTGAGGGTCTGACACCAAAGGCACCAGAAAGGAATTCAGCACGGGGAGAGGCACATCTGGCTGGTGTCCTGGGTGGGTGGCCAGGGCTGCTTCGGGCTCTGCTCATGGCCAAGGCTTGGCTCTTCTGCCCACCACACAGCTGCCTGGCACAGCACTCCTGTTTTGAGAACAAAAGTCAGGTACGTAGAAATCAGCCAAAGCCCCTTCGACCATACTGTGCCCAGGGGCCATTTTGCAGCCCTGCAGGGTCTATCCCTGTGGGAACACCCAGCACATAGGCACAGGGAGACAGACGTGGGCAGGACGGTGAGAAATCTAGAGATGCGGATACCAGGTCAATGGGAGGGCAAAGGAAGGACAGACCCGTGTGCGGACACTGCACTTCCACGGTCTCCTCTTTCTTGTTCCCTGGTGTCCTCAGACTTGGGGCTCTCTGCAGGGTCTGTAGGGTGAGGGCCTTACCCTTGCACACGAGACAGTGCCCTGCTTTTTTATTTGCTTTTCTGTGTACACCATGGATCTTTTGCACCTCCATGATGGCCTCTACAACACCAACAGCCTCTCCCTTCTAGCTTCCCAGAGCAAACTTTAAAATCTCATCAGCTATGTTATGTTGAAACTCCAGAAAGAAAATGGAATTCGGTAGATGTTATTAAAGAACATCTACTGACCCATTTTTATAAAACAAACAAACAAACAAACAAACAAATCACTTCAGTCAATCAATCGACATATCAGTTTCTACCTCTGGACATCAAACCATCAACCCACTCATCCATCCTTCTGTGTGTGTGTGTGTGTGTGTGTGTGTGTGTGTGCACGTGTGTGTGAAACACATGCATTAGAAATGTCTGGAATTATGTTCACCTGCTGTTAACAAGAATTAGCTCAGTGGTGGGATTTGGAGTAATTTTTTACTCTCTTCTTGGCTCTCATCTGGATTATTTGAATTCTTTACTTTGGACACATGTTACTTGCAGGAAAAAAATTAAGGCATTACAGTCATTATTCTAAAAGAAATATAAAAAAGGCTGTAAGTGCAAATAGAAAGAAAGGAGAAGGAGAAGAGAAAGGAGATGAGGGAAAGTGGAAGGGGAGGGGACTGGAAGGGAGGGAAGCAGCAGAGATGGAAAGCTGGGTGAAGGCATTATCTGCACACCCACTTTAGGAACCCCGGGTCCCTGGGTAGGGCCTCCCATCCCATTCTCACAAGTGAGCCCCCACATAAAGCTTATGGAAGAGTCTATGGAGGCTCATTAAGGCCCAAACACCAACCACCTCCCCTACAAAAGAAAGCCTGGCAGCCATGGCCAAGGGCCATCCAAAGGGTGGTACCCTGGCAAGCTCCCAGTGCTGTGGAATGGGCCCATGTCATGGTTCCTCTAGCTCATTCTCTTGAGGATTTGGTTTGAGAGGCCAGAGCCTTTAGCTACAGAGTGGATGGCATTGTAGACTCTCTAGTTCAAGCCCCCACTCAGTTCCAGGACAACCACCACATCTTGGACTTCAAAGTGATCTTCAACAAGTCACCATACCTTTCTGAGCCTCAAGTTCCTCATCTAGGAAATGGGGACACAAGACCCACTCCGGTAAGGTGGTGAGCCCAAGTGTACAGGCCACAGGCAGGCCCCAAGCCCTTCCTCAGCAAGCACGTAGGCCAGGAAGAGACCCACAATGCAAAGCAAATCAGCACAGATCTACTGATCCCGTGCTAAGCTCCAAAGCTGTAATGGAGCCTGAAAATTCAGATCGGCATCATAATAATTAAGACCTATCGGGGCGTCTGGGTGGCTCAGTTGGTTAAGCATCCGACTTCGGCTCAGGTCATGATCTCACTATCCGTGAGCTCGAGCCCTGCAATAGGCTCTGTGTTGACAGCTGGGAGCCTAGAGTCTGCTTCGGATTCTGTGTCTCCCTCTCTCTCTGCCCCTCTACCACTTGTGCTCTGTCTGTCTCTCTCAAAAATAAATAAAAACATTAAATTTTTTTTTGAAAAAAGAAAAAAAACTAAGACCTATTGAGCAATGATGTGTTTTACACCTTTTTATCATTTAATCCTCACAACTGCCCCAAGAGGTAGGTACTTTTATTATTCCCCTTTTACAAATTAGGAAATTGAGGCACAGGGGGTTAAGAACTTCCCCTGCGTCACAAAGCTGGCAAATGGTAGCATTTTAATAGAGTCAATCCATCCCCTAAACACTATGCCTTATGCTTACTCTAACAAATAATATATGGCTTTCATTTTCTGTGAGGTTACATTTCTAGATAGGGACTAAGCATGTAAACATATATAAAGGAATGCATTGTCATCAGTTTAAGAAGACATGTGTGCAAAGTACAGAGGTAACTGGGGGCTAATAACCAAATACCCTAGAGGGTCGAGGAAGATTTCCTAGAGAGGGATGAAGCCCAATCTTGGTTTTGAAGGATCAAGGGAAGTTTTTCTGAGTTAAAAAAAAATACATCAACGGGAGGCCAAGACAGAAGCGATAGTTTGGGTAGGCAGAGGAAAGAAGAGAAAGAAAGAAAGAAAGAAAGAAAGAAAGAAAGAAAGAAAGAAAGAAAGAAAGAAAGGGAGGAAGGAAGGAAGGAAGGAAGGAAGGAAGGAAGGAAGGAAGGAAGGAAAGAAAGAAAGAAAAAGAAAAAGAAAGAAAGCGAGAGAAAGAAAGAAAGAAAAAAAGAGAAAGAAAGAAAGAAAGAAAGAAAGAAAGAAAGAAAGAAAGAAAGAAAGAAAGGAAGGAAGGAAGAAAAAGAGACAGCACAGAACATTGAAAAAGTTTAACGAAAACCAAATACTAAGAATGTGAACGTGCTGTGTGGAGGACCACACTACACAGGGGCCGAGACACCTGAGGGCTGGAAACAACGCTGACCAGAAGACGTGGGATGAGGGCTGGACAGGATGGCCCAAAAAGAGGTGAGACACAGAGAGGGACAGCAGCTGGAGCAAGGCCTAGTGTGGCTGCCCTGCAAGGAGCTCAGCTCCCACGCTCCATGCACTGGCCATGCAGGCTCCTGTGGCTTCTCCCTAGAGGAACAAAGGAAAGAGGCCCCTAGGACAGATGGCCTTTTACTGAGAGCCCAGTGAAGTGTGATAACCTGGGATTCCAGACTCTGGCGGTAGCTCTGGCCTCATCGCACTGGAGACCTTGGTCTTTGCCAGGCCCGCTCTGGTGGCTTGAGCTGGAGGGTTTTTTCTGTTTTGTCTCATTTCCCCCTTTCTCTTACCTCCCACCAAGTGTTTGGTACCTCGAGAGGCTGCTTATGGGAGCCTTGCCGTCTAATAACCCCAGTTTTCAGTGACAGATTAACCAAACTCAAACAATAGAACTTGCCCCAAACAAAAGACTAAACCCCGGATCTGCCCTGCTGAACACGTATGCCTTTGTAACTCCTCCATGAGCTGCCTCCTGACCTCCCTGCCTTTCTCCAAAGACACCATAAAAGGAGAAATCAGAGCCGAAGGAACCTCGCTGTGGAGCACATCAGCATATTAATTTATAATAGTTCACATACTCTCTGCATTACCTCACAGCCCGATTCTAGATTCGGCACGTGAGTATAAACTGGGACAGCGTGCAGCCTGATCTCTGAGGCCAGTTCAGACTCAGCTCCAAACAAAACGGCAACACGTAAGGAGACTCTCTGCTTTCAGATTCTCCTGTGCTACCGTCGAGAGCCCGGGAGGCACAGAGCAGGGAAGCTGAGCCATCACCTAAGGAGTCACCTGTCGCGGG
Organism: Acinonyx jubatus; assembly: GCF_027475565.1. Lineage (NCBI taxonomy): Eukaryota > Metazoa > Chordata > Mammalia > Carnivora > Felidae > Acinonyx > Acinonyx jubatus. The sequence goes on from NC_069386.1 coordinate 33,739,516, forward strand.
GCCTGCCAGCATTGCAGGATTGGCTCCGGGTCACTCTCAGCTCATGAGGGAAACTCGAGAAGTCAAAGCTCACACTTCTGATTCTTCAAGGTTAAAAACCATACCTTGAACCCCATTCTTAGGGAAATAAGATATCAGGATTTGAGGGGGTTGAGGGAGTTTAACGACAGCACAAGGACAATATGAGCACCAGCCTTGGCCAGTACCACGGGGTGTTTTACACACATAGTCGTATTAATCCTCAGAGTCCTTCAAGGAGGTTATCCGTACCGCCAATTTATTTACACAGGGAGGAAGGAGGTTGGGAAAAGCTCAGAGCCTTGACCACAGTTAATCGGTGCAACGAGAGGCCAGATCAGAACTCAGTCATGACCCAGACTCAAATGGGTCATTGGCTCAAATGGCTCATTCTGCCTACATGACATCGCATTCAGGAATCCCTTTACTAACCCTCGTGTCTTCCAGGGATGCCTCTGGGGTGTCTCAGCCCTCTCACGGGCTCATCTGTGGCACCCCAAGGCCTCCACGTGTCAAGCAGGACCTTATCTCCCAGCCTGGCTGGCGCCTAGACCACAGAGGGCCCAGGCTTCCGTGGCCCTCCCTGGGCTGAATAAGGACTTGCGGGTGGAGCCCCTGCCAGGGCAGAATGTCAGAGGGCTCTCTCACCCCAACCCAGGCTGGGAAGCCTTTTAGTTATTAATCAGGCCAGACCAGTTTCTCCAGCTCCCGGTTAGGACAACTTTTTACATGTCAACCAGTTGATTCTTGTAGGGTTTAGCTCACAAGGCAAGTATTTGTGGTGTTTCTCCTGGGGCAACACACACTGAACAAATAGGGCAGGCTTCCTCCCAGGCACCTGGCTCTGCCCGCTCCTCCCTGCCAGTCCACCAAGGGCCACGCGGCCTGGCTCTCCGCAGGTCTCACTGGACTCTGGCGTAGCTGCTGGTTCTCCGGGCCTCCCTGCTGGGGCCAGTGGTGATTCTACCTCTAGCCTAGCTGCTGCAGCCACCAAGGCCTCCAACAGTTCTCTCTCGGGCTGGGGACAGCCATTTCACTTTTTTTTTTTCTTTTAGCAGTTCTTAGGGATGCAGCTAGAGAAGCATTGTAGTGTGCAGTCAAGCCATATCCATATCCACAGACGTCCTCTGACTGGCCCAGGCCGAGGGTGGTGATTATAGCCCTTCTTCCTCTCCTTGGCTGCCACCCTGCCCTCACAGACACATGTGCGGCCCCCACACTCTGTCCTTAGGTCTGGAAGGGCTGGGCCCCCCCAGGCAAATGAAGCCCATGCAAATAACGCCCTGGCAAACAGGGTCCCCTCTGTTTCCCCAGTGCATATGCTTAGACTTGACTGAAGCCACCTTCGGCTGACTTCAATAGACAGCTTTTTCCCCTGATGAAATTATGAAAGTCTCACCCATTTTGACGGGCTTGTGTGTCATTCCTGGAATTTCACTAACTTCCTAGAGAAAAATTAGATCGGGGTCAGATGTGTTTGTTGCTTCAGAAACTGTATCTGAATTACCAAACAAGAGGAAATAAGTTATGAATTGGAAAGATGTTTTCAGGAACAGAAATGATGAATTGTAGGCTGCGGTTTCGAAAGCATGTCTTATAGAAATGTAATATGCCTTTGAAAAATGTCTAATTCCATGAGAGCTATTGTTTCTTTGCCTATGCAGTACCTCGAAACAAGTGGAGACATGGTTAAATGTGGAATATAATTAATGGCCAGTGGTAACACCAATGGTTCCTAAGCCTGGTCTTCAACTTGAAGGAAACCAATCACACCCAAATGACCGCTTTACTTTTCCCCTTAAATGTTAAAAGGACAAAGTATAAAATTCATTGCTATAAATATTGCTCATCGGAAATTTTAACTTTTCAGTGACTTTAGTTTCAATTGTCTTTTATGTTCAAATAGAAACAGAACTTCAGATTTAACAAAAGTATTAATACATTTATCAGATACCACTTCTGTCCAGGTATCATTAGGCTCTCACTACTAAGGTTGTACATTTTATTTTTATATCAAAAGTTGAAAGGCAACTGCCCTAAATCACTGAACTGACTACATAAGTTCTAGAAGCTTGTGCATTCGTGGGGGAGAGTATGCATGTGTCACACGTGTTAGAAATATGGCAGCCACAGCTTTATTTCTCCGCCCTAAAGGTTTACAGTTGAAAGGCCATCCACTGAGGTGATGTCACCCCAGTTTGAGAATTTTTTTTTCTTCTCATTGATTGCGCTTTGTTACAGTCCAGCTACTTTGTTCGGCTTTGCACACCATTCCTCTACAACCCAACCCCCCATGCCCTTCTAGAAGAAGGATGACCTCAAGTGGGAAACAATCTCCAGCATCTGCTTAGGGCTTTGATTTCGTGGGTTTATTTTACACATCCTAATTCTGCAGGAAACTCCCTGCAGATGTGGAGAAGCCCTCGATCACTGACCTCTTGTTAAAAGACAAACAGCCAGAAACCAGAAACATGACCGGGAAGATAAACAGCTGTGCAGGTCTCAGCTGCTTGCCAGAATGGCAACATCTTCAGAAATGAGCCTCATGTTCATTTTCACCAAGGCTGGGCCTTCAAGTTCCTTTGTGTAGTGAGAGATAGTAAAAGCACGGCATACACACCTTCCACTCCTTTCCCACATCCGTGACAGACATCACTAATCAGTTACTGTAGCCCATCCTTTTCCTCGGAGCCCAAAGTCCCAGCATTCTTAGCAAAAAGGAGTCCAGCCAGGCTCCACGGCACCAGATTAAATCTACTTGCCATCCCGGGAGTCTAGGTGCTAAAGGATGAGGATTATACAAAAACCCTCCTGGGGTCCCAGGAAGGGGACACTTCATTCAAGTCCTAAACAGAGTAGGAAATGTGTTTCATTGGAGTACCATACCTGAACCCAACAACCTTGATTTAAGCAAGAAACTGTCAATTAAAAGAAGATACTGGTGCCGATGACTGCATTCACCGGACGTCAGCTCTGTGCCAGGCACCGCTCTAAGCACCTCGCATGTATTGTCTCATTTAATTAATAAAAGATGACTCTGATGTTAACATGACCCAGGATCCAAGGCTCATTTCTCAGATCCAACATGTTTCACAAATGAATGTAGCAACGGTCACAGGACAGCTGCATGCCAAAAGTGCTCTCACCCTCCCAGGACCTGAGCTCCATTAATTCTGCTCGAGAAGGAGGGTCTTTCTGAAATCCAGTGAAGCCCTGGCCCATCTGCTCCAGTCTGTCACTCAGCCACATTCTCTTTCTGAATGTGCAGCTTCAAAAGGCGGCAGACTCTGTCACATATTCTGTCTTTGCCCCAGATGGACAGCACAGCTTCCAAGAAGAGTATACATTTTCCCTCCTCCATCTACCGTATCTGCCGACGTTTCTGAGAGCTCCGAGGACCACAAATCTATCTAGCCACAGATCCAGATGATGCCAAGGGCTTAATTTCAGAGAATTGGAGAGAGAAGGAAGCTATTGTGTTTCTTCTCCCAGGCCTGGGTCAGATCCTGGCCTGCTGAATCATTTGCCCCGATGGGCCAGCATTTGGCCATAGACTTGGCCAATGCCAATCCCAGCCCTCGGGGATTCTCCATGGATCCTGGGTAACAGCCTTGCACCAGCTGCCCCCAGAGCTGGGGAGTGAGAAAATAACAAGAATGATGAAAATAATAAAAATGAGAGTTACCAATTTTACTGGGTGCTTAGTAAGTGCCCAGGAAATGTGCCAAAATGCTTCACATACACTCTCATGCTTAATTCCCAAACTCTTCTCTGAACTGTTAATTCAGAAAGGCTGCTGTTGATTATCTCTTGGAGAAAGGGTTCTAGGGAGACCATGTGTTGGTTTTAAAACCAGGGTTCTGGCGACATCCTTTAGCTGTGTTTCCCCATGTGCAAGGAGCAAATTTTCCCCTTGTTTGTCACATGTTATATATATATGTCATGAAGAAGAATGATCAGAGCACGTGAACACGCTCTGGACTATTTTGCAGAAAAGAGCGAGTTGAGTTCCTACTTTACGACCATTCCGGTTGTGGGCATTGTCCTCTGGCTTCCTGTTTGTTGGATATGGCTTATGTTACTGTCTTCCATAATGTGAATTCTAAATCTTAAAAAACTGTCTTTGTGTAAATGCCTTCGCCAACTGAATCCACAAGGAAAACAGCGGCTGGGAGGTTACGAGCTTCTTGAGGGCAGAGGTTGTGTCTTAGTCATCTCTGAGTTCCATGCGTTTGGCATAAAAGAACAGAGGAATGTTAGTTGAGGACAAAGGATCAGAGGGTGGGAGGGGAAGGAAGGCAGAAGCCACAACGTTCTGTAGCGGTATCTTGTCAACTAAAGTCCGCGCTTTTTCAACAAGCATCGATTAAACCTTGCGAGAGAGAACGGGTGGTGTCTGTTTGGCACAGCCTTAAAAATCGGGTGTTTGATGCAAACGTTACCTCTGTGGAGAGGGAAACAGCACTGAGAAATGTCTGAACCAAAGACGTCATAAGTGTCCTCCAGGATAGCCACAATACCTAGCACCCTGGGTCTGGCTGAATCTTGGGAAAGTAAAAATGCCCACACTGATTCCATGGGAATGTCCCCTAATACCACTGCCCTTCTGCATGGTACCAGTTGCCAGCCACTCAAACTCACACTTTTCCCGTCCAGAACTATAGATGCCAGAATGACAAGGCTCGTGGCCAAGGACAAAGCAAAGGCTCAGCCTAATAAGAGCAAGTGGAGGGTGAGAAACTCAAGCCTGAGAGGCCTGCACTTCAGTAATGGGAAGCAGAAACAGGCAGCTGTTTGGATTCTTGGTGGGCCATCTCCCACTCCCGCGACACACTAAAGGTTGCAAGGACAGTAACAAGGGGACTTTAGGTTGGCTGGGACCCATCCCACAGAAAGCATACCTGAAAGCTCAGCCTAGGTGCACTCTTCCTGATGCCCTTGAAGCCTGGAGATCCCCGAGGAAGGAGGCTCAAGCTCTTGAGCAGATGTGCTAAAGCCTGCATCCCATCCTGCTTCTTCAGGCAGGATGCATGATCCGCAGTGGCTCCCTCCACCATGACCTTGCAGCCAGCCAAGAGGGACGATGTCCTTCTCACCCTAGCATCCCAGGCTCCCCACAGGACCACCACTGTTAGGGAGGTCTAATGGTGAGGGGGGAGGAGTTAATCAAATGGAATCTGGGAGAGCTAGACTACACCCCAAGCTAACAGCTTTAGTCAATGGATTCATCACTGCCACATTTAGTGGGAGTCTCCTGTGTACCAGGCAAGTTCTAGGTATTGACGAGATGGCAGACAAAAATCAGACAAAAAGCCCAGCTGCCATCAGGGATAATGATCCCTACCTTAACCTTGTGATGGCCACTGGGTCTCATAAAATGTTAACGTCACGGGACTTGAACTGGGTTTCAAATCCCAGGCATGGTGCGTTCTAACTGTGTGACCTTGGGTGCCCAACTTCCCTGGGTTGGTAGGGAGGATTAAATTAAGGAGTAATTTGAAGGACCCTAAGCAGGGTCCGGGCCTCCAGATTCCAAGCCTGGGGTTCCTCCTGCTACATCCCACAGCCAAGAGTTCCCATCCATTCCATACCCACGCACACGCATACATCATCCTGAAAATAAGACCTAACGTCCTCTACATCTTTGATCTCGGACCCTCACGGCCACCTGCAGCATAGGCATTCTTGGTGCCCGTGAGAATAAATGTCCTGTGCAGACCTCCAGCTCCAGGAGGCATGACAGACTAAAGGCCCCAGCTGCTGGGCTCTGAAATCCATCACTGAAGCAAGCACTGGCACTTTGCTGAGCTTCCCAGGGGCAATGGCTGAGCCCAGCGGGGGTACTGAGACAAGTCTGTTCCCGGGAGGCACAGATGCCTCTGACAGCCAACTCTGACTCCAGGGCTCCCCACCCAATACAGCCTTGCTGAACACTCCTTGGAAATCCAGGACCCTGCCCCCCTGCCTTCCCTCCTGTCCTCTTTCAATCAAGAACAGACCTGCACTGCTGTCTGACCATTCTCCTCGCCTGCCCGTTTCCCCTAATAAATTCCTTACACATTTAATCTTGTCTTGGTGTCTGCTTCTTGCAAGACCCTGACAAACAAAATCTTATTATCCCTGTATTACAGATGGGGAGGCTGAAGTTCAAGGGGGCAAGTATTAGCCCAGTGTCACACAGGGGCTGGGAAAAGAGCAATGATTCAGGATCAGCTCTTCGTGACTTTGAACAACAGATGCCGGCTGCCTCTTCACAGAGAGCCCCGGGATTGGGCTCCAAGGTGTTATCTGTGAAGCTAACACCCCTCCCCAGGTCCCACAGCTGAGAGCAGCGGGCCAAGCCCAAAGCCTAAGTTTTCAGCATGCAAGTCTGGGATTCCTCCTCCTGCCCCGCCGTGCTCTGGAGCCAGACCGCATCGGAGCCATCCCAGCTAGCGCGAGCCTCTGCGGTTCAGCCCGCCCCACGGTGCCTGCAGAGCCACAGCAGGTTTTTGCATTTACTAAGTGTGTTTGGAGACAATCATTTCATAAAAGCTAATCCACTCTGAGTCGGAGCCAGCCGAGACTGATAACTCCAAGTTTCCCCCAATGCAGAGTTCAGATGCAAAGCCACATTTCTTCCCAGTGATCTGGCCGCCTGAGACCTGTCTTCAGATGAAACCAAGTGTGCGTGTGTCCGCATCCAAATTTTTTTGGCCTGCCCCGGCTGGAGATTTCAGGGCTGCTCCCCCAATGCCAGGAGCAGCCTGACAAAGGGCAGCAGCCCCTCCAACACCGTCACAGGCCAAACACCTAGGTGGCTGGGGGAGACGCCCAAACACCTCAGGAAAACCAATCAACACGGTCTAAATGATTGTAGCAGAGAGATGGCAACGGAGACAAACAGCTTTGCCAGCCAAGGGCCACTGAGAGGCGTGCAGGGAGTCAAGCTCAGGTCTCCGACGACACCCCAGGACATACACAGGTGGGAGAGCAAATTAGCACGGCCTTCCTCCCCACTCACCAGGGCCAGACGGCAGTGACCCCTGCTAAGCAGGCTAGTTAGGGACTGGGCCATTCCAACCTCTGATGCGTCAACTGATGTCTGTTTTATTTTAGGTTACTCACTGAACTAGCCTCTCTCTCACTCTTGGCAGCCAACAGAGCATGGCCCAGTGACAGCTGCAGCAGAGGCAGAGAGAGAAAGTGAGAGAAAGAGAGTGGGTTTATAAAACGGTATTTTAGATCTGAAGGAACGCAGGGCAAGCAGCGCTCTCTTCAACTGGGTCCCAGAAGAACAGAGGAGGAAGGAAGGGAAGAGCTAACAGTGAGAGGGCTTTGCTGTGCACCGGGTCCCATGCTAACTGATTTACAGGCATTATGTCCTCTCACCCTCACAGTGACTCTAGATGGCCGATGCTATGATGACTTCCACTTTACAGAAGAACAGGTTGAAGTTCACGATGGTAAACAGTCCTCTCAAGGCCTCCCAACTAACAACCGGTCAGGCCCAGGCTTGAACAAGTCAGTCTAACTTTAGCGCTTACTCTATTGACCATAATAACGAACCGTTCCCTGTGTTTACTGAACGCCCACTGTGCGCGCTCCATGTTTCAATTACACGAGCTCCTTTACTTCTCCCAATGACCTTACAAAAACTGCTGTCATACCCATTTCTGAGACGAGAGAACTAAGACTCAGAAAAAAGGGGTTTTAGTAAAGGCCATACAGTTAGTAAGTGGGGGGCACACTTGAGACCATGATGAAATGACTCCACACACCAAAAGTCGTTCTCGTGGGTGCCCCTACCTGAGGCTGCAGTCACTCCCCATGTGGCCCAAGAGGGCATAATACTATTAGCAATTATGCTGAATACTGACTGGGCATTTAAAATGTCCTCAGTACGAAACTCAGCACTTTGTACAAATCATCTCATGAAATCACTGCCACAGCCCTCGTCAGCAAAGTGGCGTTACCTCAATGTCATGATCTGAGGCTCAGACAGGCAGGGCCACCCATAATCTGAGCAGGGCTGGAGTTCTACCTCAGGTCCGCCATATTGCCTGCCAACGTGGCGTGTCACAGGAGATGACATCAGCTCTTTTTCACCTTTCCCCTCTAATTAAAGTAGGCCTGTTGGCTTAAGAATCCCTTTAAGGCAAGTTGTTAAGGAGACAGCAAAGGAAGTTTCTGGGTTTCATTCTGAACAGGAGTCCCTAAAAGAACCTTCTAGAAGTTACGGGCCTGTGGGTCATCCAGAGGCCTCGCCACCTTTCTCTCTAACTTGAACTTTTCTCGGGCCAAAGCCTCCCACAGTCAGCCTCAGATTTCCCGGGATGCGGCTCTGGCCTTTCAAGTCAGTGAGATTCTAGCCGAGCCCAGGCCTGAACTCACACTCAGTCTGGCCCACTCCCTGTCGCCAGGCAGCCTTCTTTTTCCTCCCATGACGACGAATACAACCTGTCAGGAAAACTAGGGCTATTTTTAGCTCCTAACTGATTTTTATCTAAATTTAACTTTGGGCCACAGCAGCAGCAGTTATGTCCAAAGGGCAGCCAGCGTTTTCATGGTGACACATCATAACGGAGCCTTGGTATTTGTCAGATGCCCTGGCTGTGCCTCAAGCTAAAATAAGTCACACCGCTCTTCAGGAAAAGGATCCTGATCTTGCAGGGCTAGAGTCATCAGACCGCAGAGCTGGAGGGAGCCGTAGATATTATCCAACCCCCTCATTTTGCAGATGAAGAAGCTGAGGCCCAGAGAGCAGAAGCGACTGGAACCCCAAAGCTTGCTTTTTTACCACGACGCCACATTGCCTCTAGGGAACACAGTGAGCAAATCAGATGCGACATCTGCAGAGGGCCATATTTTTTTATTTTATAAATCGCAACATCAAAAGCTCAGGGTTTGTTGAACCCTGATCTCCAGTAAGCAGTGGTAACTGTCTGGTTCAGCATATTTAATAAGCCCATGCAAAGTGGACTTTTTCCAAGGTTCAGAGTTTAAAAAAAGTTCCAACTGAAAAAAGCCAGCATGGTATGTTGTTCTCTCTCCCCTGCTAGAATTTGGCTCCTGGGGAGAAGGGCATTATCACTTTTATTCACTGTTCCAGCTCCAGAGCCCAGCATAGCACCTGGCATACAGTCGACAAGTGATAAATATTTATTAAATGGCAGGCTAACTGAATAAACGAACAAATGAGTAAATATGAGAGAGATAAGCTTTAGGCCGGAACTGATGATTGACAGGTAGGGGAGAACAAAGCCACAGGCAAAATAAAGCGAGATTAACCTTTTCCCTTCTTCCCACCAAGGTATGCAGCCAGGCAGGTCTCGTAGGAGAATCAAATCAAGGGGGTTTGCATGGGCTGAAATAAAAGGCAGCCTGAAATGCCCAAATCGTTCACACAGATGGCTAGCCTGTATGACTGAGGATTGCACTGAAACGAAAGAAGAGGGGCGTAGTCGGTTAAGTGACTGACTCTTGATTTCAGCTCAGGTCACGATCTCACAGTTCGTGAGTTCGAGCCCCACGTCGGGGTCTGCGCGGACAGCCCAGAGCCTGCTTGGGATCCTCTCTCTCCCTCTCTCTGCCCCTCCTCTGCTCTCTCTCTGTCTCACAATAGATAAAATAAACATTAAAAAACAAAAAAAAGAAACAGGACAGAGATAAATTAACCAAGGAGAGTACAAGAATGCACTGCACAGTCTGCCAGTAACACTGGGGTTGCAGTGGATTCCACAGCCGAATGCAACCCTGGAGGAGAGCCTCTCCCCGGAGCCGGAGTTCTTCGTGTTTTTAGAGACAGGTCATACCAGGGTTGGGGAAGGAGGATGCATGGCCAATCAGCGAGGCAGTTAAGAGCGCAGATTTACTTTGTTGTCCCTTTCTTCATTTGAGTAACTATAGACTGTATTGGCTTTAGTACATGTGTTTAAATTGAGAAACTGCCGTTCTCTCACAGACGTGACTAAATTAATGAATATATTCTGAGGCTCAAATGGTATCAGGTGTCCCAGGCCCCACACTGTAACACATTTATTTTCACAAGCAGGTCACTAAATATATAAACATGAAAGGTTGTATTTGTGTATATCTTAAGGCACATGATACAGGGAGGGAGGTGAAGAAAAAGCAGCAAGACAAAAAGGAGGATTTATAAAAAAGAAATCCAAATATGGCTTTATTTATTTGACACCCATTATATGTTCAGCACGACGCTATAAAGGATAGTGGGGGGGCGGGGGGATGCTGGGATTTGGGGTAAGAGAAAGCAGAGGAGATTCAAAAAATAAATATAACAGAATTCTTGACTTCACAGAGTTCTAACTTATTAGGGAGATAAAACAAACACATTCATGTATAAAATAAATATACATATTTAGCATAGTAAAGCATTAGTGAACTGATTTATAAATTATGTGATTCAGAAAGTTCCAAGAAAGTGAGCTCTAGGTGGGTCAGGGTCAGTCCGGGAGGGCTTCCTGAGAGAGGTGACCAGAATCTGGTGGAAGAAGGCCAAGATCTGGACTGGCAGGAGCTGCTGGAAACAATAGTGGGTGGCAGGACACCGTGAGCCCCTCCTCAAGCATGGGAATGCATGCATTTCGCAGGGGGACTGAAAGGCCACCATAAACAATTAGAGGGAGGACATGGAATAAAAAGAGTGGCCTGGAGGAGGGTTCAAGTTGTGAACTGCGTATCCCTTTCATGAACACAACTAATGTTTACGGGGCCTGCCCACCACCAGCTGCTTTCACACATACTCTCTCCTTTGACCATCACTGAAATCTGAGGGGAAGGTCCAGTTCCCACTTCATGGGGGACAACTGAGGATCGCGGAGACTGAACATCACAGAGCCGGTGCAGGGCAGAGGCAGAAAGCTGCTCTCGGTCCCTCAGCCTCCCACCCCTCTCCTGTCTCTGTGCTTTCCCGTTGCTGAGTGGGTTTCGTGCTGTCCAAAAAGAAACTGCTGTAGTCTTCCCCTGACCCTGCATCTCAGCTATAGCAAGAGGCACTCCTGATTCACATTAGCAATATCGTCTTTGACTTTCCCATCATCCCCATCAATACCACCACCACCATCGGCATCGCTAACCACTATCATCGTCACCCACGATTTTTTGCGTGTTTGCTCTGGACAAGATACTGGCTCTGGAGCAGGTGTTACCATTAGACCCTTGACATGCATTCACTCACTGAATTCTCGCAACAACCTTGCATGGTACACGAATATCACTCATTATCGCCACTTTGTGGATTAGGAAACTGAGGCTTGGAAACGTTAACTCCCTTGCCCGAGGTCACATTGGTGGCTGGAGATGGGTTCAAACTGTGTCCTTCCTCCTCCCACGCCATCCGCTTCATGCTATACCCAACTGACTAAATTCTACCCCTGGCAGCTCTGCAGAGCAGTTACATGAAATTATTAAGCAGATGTTCTTGCTCAACCAGAATGCAACATTTATTACCGAGGCGGAAATTGTTAGAGGATTTGCTATAATGTATTTTACATGCATATCATTAGAATTACTCAGGGGTGAGAGGGAAAAGAATTCCCAGTGAAAATCTTTATTTATTTCTGGCTTTGATGTCATCATAAATCCACAGTGTCCCCTTGGACAAACCATCCAGAGTTTCTGGAGACTTTTTTGCTTAATTAATGCCACAGTCAGAAGTCAAATGGGCTCTAATTTAGCATTTTCTCTGACTTTCCTCTGATTTGGGCTTGGCATTTCAGCAGCTGAGCCCCAACTGCAGAAGGTTTAAAAAAAAAAATCCCTGTGCAGTCACTATTCCTAGCCCATTTTACAGATGTGGAAATTGAGGTTTGCAGCACTCATGAATCATGTGATCTTGTGCTCTGACCTGAGTTCCAAGGAGGACTGGTGCTATGATATATCCCACGTTTGAGTCCCTTAGACCCTTCTGAGGACCTCTCTGGGTATCCAAGTTCCCTGCCTCCTTTTCATCCTCACATTTACCTCCTTCCTTCCGGTGGGCATGGGCGCTGGACAGATAACATTGACTTCTCCGTCATCTATTACCAGTGCCAGGCTCAGGGCTGGCCAGCACCAGGTAGGTACTCAGGTACCACTGAACTGAAGCGTGAAGAGAAAATTCAATGTTGAAATCAAAAGGAAAGGAGGTGACCACACTGAGGTTATTGATAAAAATCTGGTTCCTCTGCATGAGAGCAAACCACACCTGAACATGTGTGAGGAGTTTGTTGCAATCTTGTATATAACAAGTAAAACATTTTCAGTTGGGGGGGGGATGTTCTAGAAATTATTATACACTCAGATAATGAAACACCATAAAGCTATATACAATGTTGCTAGAATACATGCAGTGTCAAAGGAGGCAAACATTTGTTATTTGGAGGTAAAGAAAAAAAACACCTTAGATGTTACAATTAATTATTTATTCTTTCCAAAGGGCCACAATATATAAACATATACAGTGTGTCTATGGTATTAAAATTTCATGCTGGTGTTAAAAGGACTCCTTAGGGGAGCGGTAAAAAAAGAAGGTTGAGAAACACTTCTATAGCAGAATCATGCCGTGACAGGGATCATGCTGAATATGAGTGCTACATGAGAAAAGCAGGTTTTAAGTGGGAAGACACTACTTTGGTAAAACACATACACACAAAGCCAACATCCACACACACACAGATGGGGAGGTACATACTATCACTGGGAAAAACAGAAATTATAATTTTCGGTGGCATTCTCTGAGTACTGGGCTTACAGATTACTGTGACCTTCTTACTTACGTGCATTTTCTAAAGTTCCCATCGAAAATATATTCCGTAGGCTAAAAGGGGCACCGTGTGCTTTCCAGAAATCAGATTATTATTCATCTTGTGCAAAACCGGAGGGAACGGCAGAGCCATATGGGCCCTTGATATCTGCTGCTTCATTCTTAATCTTTCTTCCTACCAACAAGCTTTTCTCTTGCTACCTGGGGACACGCATTCAACTTAACTGTAAGGACCACCTATGGCATTCCAAAGCCCAAAGCTTGTAGCACGAAATGACCTTCCTAGGACCCCAACAAGCCTGAGGCTCTGCAGCCAGTTTTCAGGGGGATCTGAGAGAACAGAAAGGGCATTTCCAACTGCCCCACTTGCCACCCCTCTCCTGCTATAGTAACCCCCCCTGTCCCCCCGGCCCTGAGTTCCTTGTTGGCTGTCTGAATGATCCACCTTCTTTCCAACTGGCCTCCCTGGGATTTAGCGGATTCTTTCTCCTTTCCTAAACTGCTACCATTTGTCTATCTTGTAGGCCTCCTCTCCACTGCAGGGCTAGAGAGAGCAGACACAGGCTTTCTCTGCTCTCTTCATGACCTTTAATTCTTTGTTGTGGTGGTCAGCCTCCCAAATGGCCCCCAATAACCAGGGCTTTCTCCTGTTTCCACCCTTGCACGGTCTCTCCACACACCAAATCAGGACTCATCTGCGTGACCAATAGAGAATGACGAAGGTAACAGTTTACGACTTCCCAAACTAGGTCCCTACGCAGGTTGCACCTTCTACGTTGCCTCTTTGATCGCCTGCTTTAAGGACAGCCAGCAACCATATAAGGGAAATACTCAGCAGCCCCATGAAGGCAAACTGAGGCCTCCTGCCAACAGCCAGCGCCTAACTGCTAGCCCTGTGAGTGAGCTACTTCAGACATTTACCCCCCAGCCCCAGTCAAGCCTCAGATGACCGAAGCTCCAGCCAACTTTGACTGCCGCCGTGTGAGTGACACTGACCAGAACCAGCCAGTCTAGCCACTGACAAATTCCTGACCCACAGAAATTCTGTAAATATACAAATCAAAACCATGATGAGATACCACCTCACACCTGTCAGAATGGCTAAAATTTACAACACAGGACACAACAGGTGTTGGTGAGGATGCAGAGAAAGGGGAACCCTCTTGCACTGTTGGTGGGAATGTAATTGGTGCAGCCGCTCTGAAGAACAGTATGGAAGTTCCTCAAAAAACTGAAAATAAGGGCGCCCGGGTGGCTCTGTAGATTAAGCATCTGCCTCTTGATTTTGGCTCAGGTCATGGATCTCATGGATTGTGAGACCAAGCCCTGCATTGGGCTCTGTGCTGACAGTGCTAAGCCTGCTTGGGATTCTCTCTCTCCCTCTCTCTGCCCCTTACCTGCTCATTCTCTCTCTTAAAATAAACTTAAAACACACACACACACACACACACAGAAAACTAAACGAAAAATAGAACTATCCTATGTTCCAGCAATTGCACTATTAGGTATTTGCCCAAAGGATACAAAAACACAGACTCAGAAGAGTACATGCACCCCAGTATTTATAGAAGCATTATCAACAATAGCCAAACTGTGGAAAGAGCCCAAATGTCCATCAATTGATGAATGGATAAAGAAGATATGGTGTGTGTGTGTGTGTGTGTGTGTGTATGTGTATATATATATATATATGTATATATATATGTATGTATATGTATATATATGTATATATATGTATGTATATACATATATATGGTATATATGTGTGTGTATAAACATATGCAATGGAATACTACTCAGCCATCAAAAAGAATGAAATCTTGCCATTTGCAATGACATGTATGGACCTAGAACATACTATGCTAAGCAAAATAAGTCAATCAGAGAAAGACAAAAACCATAGGATTTCACTCATATGTGGAATGTAAGAAACAAAACAGATGGACATATAGAAGGGATAGGGAAGAGAGAGACAGGGAAACAAACCATAAAAGACTCTTAATGATAGAGAACAAACTAAGGGTTGATGGAGGGAGGTGGGTGGGGGATGGGCTAGATGGGTGATGGGTACTAAGGAGGGCACTTGTGATGAGCACTGGGTATTATAAGTGACGAATCACACTCAATTCTACTCATAAAACCAATATTATACTGTATGTTAACTAACTAAAATTTAAATAAAAAAAGAAATTTTGTAAGATAATACATAGTTATGGTTGTTTTTAAGCCACTAAATTTTGGGATAATTTGTTATGCATTGATAGACAGCTAATACCTTTGTGATTATAGAATTCTACTGCTCAATACCACCTGAAACAGACAGGGGTGCAAATTTAAGAGGAAATCACAAAGATTCATCAATACTAATAAGTTATTCTGGTCTGTTCCTTGGACTAAATTCCTCACTTTTTCCTGACCGTTTTCTTCTGGATGGTTCCGATGACCAAGTATTCTCCAGCAGGCACTGAGTTTGTCCAGTCAGCCCACGTACAATCTTAGCCTCCCGGTCTCTTGACCTCCTGGAAACCATCTCTGCCAACAAATGAGTCAGTGGGTACAAATCGGGCAGACTAGGGGCACAAACCCTCAAAGTTTCTAAGAAGTCACGCATGCCGTCCAGGCAGAATTCCACAGCACTGTTTGACCTGGCGTCCATTTTTAAAAACCATTAGTGGGTGCATTTTAATCAAGTCCACGCTTGATTTCAACTTAATCTGACCCATATTAAAACCCAAAAATGAAATCTATGTTATCATTTTACTCAGTTCTAAATTTGCTCTTTTGTTCTAATGGGCTTTGATGGCTTTGATTGTTATTAACATTTGCAATTGTTGACTCTGGCTTTTATTTGTTTTAGCTGCTTTTCAGGGTTTTATGAAAGTAATTTTTTTTGCCCATATTAAATTGACTATAATATTTTAAGATTCTTTTCAACTTTGCTCACATTAGCCCATTTGTTGTTTTAACAGATCTTAAGTTGTTTCAGCTGTTTTTTGGTTAAATATTTTCACTTAGAAATTATCATCTGGATGTTAAAGCATTTTAAGAATGCAATTACATTTACTTCAGTGTTTCTACATTCATATCTGCTTTTAATATTTTAATACCTTATTGAGTTCTAATCTGTTCTTGGAATATGATTACAAAATGCTGTGAGGAGAGGAAACACCATAGTAAGAGACTACTTTAACCTTATGTTTTAGTACAAAGGGCCAATACAGAAGTTTTAATGAGGATTCATGGAGGTTCAGAATACCTTGGTCCCAGCTCTGGCCACCCTGGCCAACTAACTGAGTCAAAGTCACTTCGTGGCTCCAATCTGTTTGCTCATCTGTGAAATGAGGCATCCTGTATTTGGGGCCAAGTTTGGAAGGTGACATGGCAACCGTTACGGACAGCAGCTCCAATCTTCACCATTCTTCCCATCGCATGGGCTTCTAGAGGTTCAAAATTTTTTAAATTTATTTTCTAGAGAAATCTTATCTTACCATTGTAAGTGGAAAGCCTATGTCCCTTTCCATCAATAAGAGGTCATGGTAAAAATAAATACGAGAGAAAACCAGCAAGGTTGCTAAATTCTAGCTAGGTACTCTGAAGGCTGGCCCAGTTTGAGAGAATTGTTTAAGTACTCAACCGAGGCATTTTTCTTGATGTTAAAAAAAAGATGTAGTGTGGGGTTGAAAGAGAACTGGGGAGCCTAACTTTCTGACTCTGTGACTCAGGGTCATGTAATAAGGTTCCTGGTCTGACCTGAAGTCAAGGATGACTTACCACCAGCAGTGAGCCTCATACTTTCTGAAAAGCTGGTGTAAGGTATGTGGTGGAACAAAACGTTTACTAATATTCCAGGAACACGTTTCCTGGCTCTTCAGGTCTTCTCTTTTATGTGTTGTCTCTTTACCCATCCAAGGTGGAATGCATTCTGTTAAGAGGCCAGAAATGTGAGTTGACCTACTTTAAATCTTAGTAATGTCAGGTGGACCTTTGGGATGGGGGGTAATCGAGGGTGCAGAGGAGAGTCCCCTCTGCTGGAAGGTGGTTCCCCCCGGGAAAGAAGCCAGGAAAGAGCTTGGGAGAAGGTGAATGGCTGCAATACAGAGACAGAGACATTCGGCAAGTAATTTAGAGGTTGTTTTCGTCTGGGTTACCTGACAGTCTCTAGTACATTCCAAATGTACAAAAGTGTCTTATGAACTCAAATCCTATACCAAATGTGAGGCATTATGGAATTATCCCCTTAGACTGTGATGTGGTAATTATGAGTGACAGCAGGATGACCCTCACACAGTTCACCCTGGTGCGGGAAGGCGATTCATTCAAAGGCCAACTTCAGGAAACTGGGAGTTCATCTAGGGGTGACCCAGTAAAATCTGAGCTCAGCAAACATGAATCCCTGAGTCAGCATTTCCCAGAGCACTTTCTCAAGAATGTCAGGGCCAAGAGACCTCCCTGAAAACGTTTACAAATTTAAATTTAAAAAAGGCTCTGTGACCCTTTTGGTAAAGTCTACTTACTATACTATTCTCTTAAAAATCTATAGTTCACATTGGTACAGTAAGAGCTCTGAGAAGTCCTGTAATAAAAAATGCACTCACCTTTGTTCAGTCAAGTCTGTAATTTGTTGGCAAACAAGTTTTCATGAATAGCCTAGCAAAACTCGTATTCGGGGCCATCCTAACTGATTTCTTTTTTTCTATTTTTTAATTTTTTTTAATGTTTATTTATTTATTTATTTTTAATTTTTTTTCAACGTTTATTTATTTTTGGGACAGAGAGAAACAGAGCATGAACGGGGGAGGGGCAGAGAGAGAGGGAGACACAGAATCGGAAACAAGCTCCAGGCTCTGAGCCATCAGCCCAGAGCCCGACGCGGGGCTCGAACTCCCGGACCTCGAGATCGTGACCTGGCTGAAGTCGGACGCTTAACCGACTGCGCCACCCAGGCGCCCCAATGTTTATTTATTTTTGAGAGAGAGAGAGAGAGAGAGAGAGAGACAGGAGACACAGCACGAGTGGGGGAGGGGCAAACAGAGGGGAAGACACAGAACCTGAAGCAGGCTCCAGGCTCCGAGTTCTAAGCACAGAGCCCGAAGAGGGACTCGAACTCATGAACCACAAGATCATGATTTGAGCTGAAGTCGGACCCTTAACTGACTGAACCACCCAGGTGCCCCCATCCTAAGTGATTTCTAATGGAGCACCAAGACCAACCCAGCACTCTGGCCAGGACAAAGGAAAATACTGAGTAAGAAACAATGTTCTATTTCCTCAAATGCTTTAAGGAAGGGTGGTTTTACTCTGGAATTAATGTAGAAGTATTCCCTGGAAATTCCTGGGACATATCAGGTATTTTGGTAATCAAGCACTTTGGGCGGCCTAATCTCATTTAATACCATAATAACCCCATGAGGATAGGCACTATGGTTTCCCCCATGTGTAGAGATGAGGAAAATCAAGCTCCAAGACGAGCAATTTGTCAAATGTCAGTGCTAAGCGGTGGATCCAGGACTGGAAGCCAGGCCATCCCCAGTCTTCAACTATTCCACAAGCAACCTCTCCTCTGGAAAAGTAAATTTCCAAATTTTTTTTTAAAAAATTAAGGAAACTTTAAGGAATTTTTAAGGAAAAGTAAATTTCCCAATGGGCACATTTTACCATCTTCTCCCCAAATTCCATCCTATGTACACAGAAATGAGTTCACAGAAAACAAATACCCTTTTTCTTTCCTCCTAATTCTCTGGGTTACAAATCTAGCTAGTCACTTCCCAGAGCAGCTAGTTTGGACACCCAGACCCAACTCTGAAAACTACCTCTCGGCAGTTTATTCAGACTATTCTTATACAAAGCAAACACTTAGGCAATCTAATCTGTCCAAACATTTACATCCCACCCAATCTTTTAAAAACTTTGGGTTCTGCCAACACTTTTGGTCGGGCCTTGGAAGGCAGTTCCCATGGCTCATTTTGTGTTGCATGAAAATATAAATGTCAGGATCGGCATTGGTTTATTAGGTCCCGCTGATAACTACAACGTACAATACGCTGGGTATTTTTCCAACATGGGCTCTCCCAGAACAGGCAGAAAAAAGGTTTTATCTGAGAGTCCTCAGATTTTGGCCCTATCATCCATTACACTGTCTTCTTAGAACTCCACTGGGAGGCGGGGAACATAAGGCTTCTAGCCAGCTCCTGTTGCTCACTGGGGGCCCAGTATGGCCTAGGCCCAGGGACCCCCACTCTGTCTGGTGGCTGGAACTGAAGGTTCTGTTCTATTCGGTCCTTCGGCCACTGGGAGCCAAGCCTAGAAGCAGGATGGGTCCCCATTCCTACCTGCAATGGGCTTAGACTGGGGTGTACAGCATTTAAAGAGCCAAATGACATGCAGGTCCCTGGAGTCACATTTCTGTATCACCCACCCTCATAAAGGTAGACCTGTGTTTGATCTAGAGACTCCACAAAAGTCTGGAACAATCACCTCAGTAACCCATTGGGCTTCCCTATTCATGCATTCACTCTTGTCAATCTTCCTTTCCTTCCTCCCTCCCTCCTTTCCCACCTCCCTCCCCCTTGAAGCCTCCCTCCCTCTCTTCCTTCCTTCTTACCTCCCTCCCTTCCTCCCTTCCTTCCTGCCTTCCTTCCCTTCTTCCTTCCTTCCTTCCTAATTTTCATTAAACCCTTACCATATGCCAGGCACTGTTTTAGTTGTTAGGGAGATGGGGGAGTACAATAAATATGGTCCTGCTCTTATGATGAATCACATCTGGCTCTGAATGAAGGGGACCCTATATTTACTTGTTGTTCACCTAAACCATTTCTTCTCAACCACACAGCTGGACTACATTTCCCAGGATCTCTTGCAGTCAGGTACAGACGCATGACTTGACTGAGTGCTGGCCAATGGAATGGCCAAGGCAGAAGCCATGTACACTACACCTCCAGACATGACAGATGGAACCTCCCACAAAACCCCACGTGCGTTCTTTCTTCCATCATATACAGCCCTATGGCAGAGGGCCCACAAAACAGGCATTAAGTGAGGCGTTAAGTGATAGCGGACCCATAAGGCAGAAGGAGCTAAAGTCCTTGAATCACTTTGTGGAAATGACTTTGTGGAACTCAGCAACTCCACCTACCCACCACCTACTCACACTGGTCTGTAATGTGAGTGAGAAGTACATCCTGATTGGAGTAAGCCACTGAGATCTGGGAGTTGTTTATTACAGCAGTGAGCCTTCCCTGACCAATATTCAGTCATGAGATTAAGTTACTAATTATACCTTGTTTCTCTGGCAAGGATCCTAAAGAAGTATTTCTCGCAGGAGCATTTACATTTTTGACCAACCGAGAGGTCTCAAACTTAGCTTCATTCTTCACGTAAACAGCAACCAATAGGTAGCAGCTTAGGGTCATTTCTGCAGGATTTAACAAGGGTTACAGCTAACCACATGGGTATAGGCAGAATCAGTGTGACCAATCAGTGAACGAAGATGGACCACTCAATAAGTGGCTAGGACAACTGACCTACAAGAAGAAAATTAAAACTGGATTCATAGTGGGGTGCCTGGGTCGCTCAGTCAGTTGAGCGTCTGACTTCTGCTCGTGTCATGATTTCACGGTTCGTGAGTTCAAGCCCTGCGTCGGGCTCTGTGCTGACAGCTCAGAGCCTGGAGCCTGCTTCAGATTCTGGATTCTGTGTCTCCGTCTCTCTGCCCCTCCCCTGCTCGCACTCTGTCTCTCAAAAATGAATAAACATAAAAAAAAAAAAAACAACTGGATTCATAGTTCACATCACACAAAAATAATTCCAGGCCAACTGAAAACTGAAATGTAAAAATCAAAACCTTAAAGCTTTTCCAGGTATAAACAGGACAAAGTATTTAATACAAGCACTAGGGAAGAACATCTTGAACTGGACACAAAAGCACAACCAAATAGGAAAAGATTGGAAGAAAACGGATTACATTCAAATAAAAGTTCAGCATGACAAAAGCCTTCACAAACAAAAAGACAAACAATAATCTAGAACAAGGGACAGCCAGCTATAGCCCATGGGCCCAAATCTGGCCCTCTGCCTGTTTTGTGTGAATGAAGTTTTACGGGAATACAGCCATGTTTATCTGCTTATGTGTTGCCTGCGGCTGCTCTCATGCTACACCGACAGAGTTAGAGTTGCACCAGAGACTCTGTGGGCCGCCGTGCCTAAAGTATTTACCATCTGGCCCTATGCAAAAGGGGTTTAGAAGAAATTATATGCAACACACATAACTGACCGAAAGTTAGCGTGTGCTCAATTCACTCACACATAGAAGGACACATGGTGTGCTGAGGCTAAGAAATGAAAATAGCACATATGGCCCGTCAGCCTGGGAACAGATAAACAAACCGTGAAGTGCTTACACACTCAAATATGATATAGTAGGAGTGAATGAGGTTTGAATGCATTGACAAAGGCAAATTTCAACTTCGAGTTGCGTACAACACGATATTTTTAAAATACATCGAACAAATACGACATACATTGTTTAGGGGCGTACACAACTCATAAGCCACAAAAACATGCAGAGAAAAATATTCCTTGCCTTCGGTGCAGTAGTTTCTGTTGAGGTGGTTAAGGAAGAAGAAGAAATGATGAAGCAGCTTTTGGCGACTTCTGTATCTTTAAACATTTGTATTAAATAAAAAAAAAATGGCAGCATGCATTACATATCAGTGGTGAGTATATCATGTTGTATTATTTTCTGTACTTTGCTCTACATTTAAAATTTTCTACTTTAAGTAATAAGAATGTAAGAGTGAAAAGGTCCAGATCTGTGGATAAGTTATTCTATTGTATTCTATTGTATTGCATTCTATTGCATTCTATTGCATTCTATTGCATTCTATTCTATTCTGTTCTATTCTATTCTACTAAGTTTTTATTTTAACCAGTTGACACACAGTGTTATATTTGTTGCAGGGGTACAGTATAGTGATTCAACAATTCTACACATAACTCAGTGCTCATCAAGATAAGTGTGCGCTTAATCCCCTTCATCTGTTTCACCCATCCCCACGTGTCTCCCCTCTGGTAACCATCTGTGTGTAGTCTATAGTTAAGAGTTTGTTTTTTGGTTTCTGGCTCTCCTATTTTTTGGTTTTTGGGGTGGTTTTTTTTTTTGTTTTTTTTTTGTTTTTTTTTTTTGCTTGTTTGTTTTGTTTAAGAACCGAGACTGCAAATTTAATAAGATTACACAAAGTTGCACACTGTAAGTGGTAGGGCTTGGTTGCCAACTCACACTTCAGTTATCCTTGTCCAGCAAAACAGCACATGTTCATTACATCATATGCAAGGACAGCTTGCTCTTCAAGCAGAATAATAGCTGGCTTTCCCTACACGTCATTCCTCTAGGTAGAAGAATGCGGGGACGAGCTACCATGAGTCTTTGGGTCACCGAGTAGTTGCACGTACTACTCTCAATCATTTAGAGTTCATGTAATCCAAGCCACTAACGTCTGACGTCCGCCTCTGTAGAGGAGAACCAGACTCTGCGGTGCTGGGTTGGGACCAGCAACCTCTTTCTAGGGGTGCTGCCGGCGTGGCTACCCAGCCTCCCTCCCTCCTATTCTGACAGCGCTACTTTTTTCTGACCTTGCTGTATTGTCCAATTTCAGCACACTTACTACGAAATTAAGGCAACTGGAGAAAAGAACATGGTCCGCACAGAGAAAGCTGGTTTCATAAGGGAGTATGTGTGGCCATCACACAGCCCCGTCACTTAGCCCAGCAAAGCATATGACACTTGTAGGTTACGTTTGCACACCTGGCAGAAGCCTGACCAGGCAAACCAAAGAGACGCTGCCGCCAGTTACTTGGCACAAGCATCAATGGGCACATCTTGTTTCTCCTTCAGCAGCTTCATAGGATCCCATTATTGCTAAAGTCAAAAGGTAATTTCTGTTGGCCAGTGTGTTAAACAAAGGCTTTCTCATGGTCTTAGTTCTATTTATTCTTTGCCCTGCTATCATAAAAAAAAAAAAAAAAGACAATTCGGCCCAGAAATTTTCAGCAGGCTCTCGAAATATCTCTCCTTCCTATGCATCTGGTCCTTTACTCTTAAAAACCTATTAAGAAGCCATAATACAAATTCTGGGGTTATTACCGAAAAGAATCTTCAAACAGTTATCATTGAAACAACAAACTGAAGATTTGTTGCAAGATGCCCTGTAAGTTTTAATGTAACTAAACATCAGCCAATCATGTAAATATTTAATCACTGTGTTCAATACAATCCTTTCTTGGAAAACTTACTCAGGGATTACAAGGGCTACAATATGGTGATCACCTAAAATTTGGCGCCATCTTGAAAGTGTACAATATAATGGATAGAGAGCACATGATTCCTGCTCTAAACATTTTTCACAAGGATGCAGAGGCCTGAATTTCCCAAAGAACAGAAATGTGGTGCTGATAAAGTACACAGATATCCAACTTTGAAATGAAACTTAGATGTGAAATTTCAAAATGAAAGTCCTTTTGAACAGATCCCACAATATGTCAGTATCTCTCATTTGTATAGAGCCTTTAGCTAGAGCCATGTTCACAAACGTCATCAAATACGTTTTAAAACTGAAGGACTCTTCCAAGATCTTGTGACTAAAGCAGTGTTAACAGAATTCAAACAAGGAAAATATAACCTTCGTGTTGATTTCATGTTATTCCTTTTATGTAGACTCATAGGCCATTTTTAAGCAGAGACTGGTCTGGAAATGGGAATAAAACTCTCTGGAGACAAACCAACAGTTTTCCATACGAGGCAGAGATCATCCTTGGTGGTACAAAGCAAAACTAACAAAGGTAGGCATTTATTGGTAAATACTTCCAGTACATTTCTAAAATTCTCAGGTCTGACATTCAGCCTGTATGGGAATCCGGTTCCAAGACAAGCTCTTGGCTAAGACTGAAGCCACATACCCCCTGATTCTGCTAACAGTAATTTATCCTTGTTGCCATTCCTGGCCTCTATCCCACTTTTGGTTCTCACATCTCCAATTTCTGCTCAATTGTTCTTCTTTAATGTCCCAACTATACTTCCAGTCAAGTACCTCTACAACGAAATCCACCTGTTCAAAACAAACATGCTAACAAACAATAAACAAGGCCTCCCTGCTCCCAACCTAAAGGGAGACATTCAATCTCTTTCCCAATAAACCGTGACTGTTACCAAACCTTTAAAAAGAGCTATGATCATATGACTAAGACGAGCCTTTCTAACTCATCCAAAAACATTCTTAGGGTCAATATTCTCTGAAGAAGATGGGAAAAGCATAGGACTTTCAGCAAGTTTTTATTCAAAACCCCTGCAGACAGAAGAACCCCTTAGTAAAAGCCTCTATATGCCTAGTCATCTGTATTAGGACACTTAGAGCGAATTTATTTTTTTTTAATGTTTAATTTTAATTCCTGTTAACATACAGCCTTACACTAACTTCAGGTGTATAATATAGTAATTCAACATTTCCATTAGGGCTAATTAAAAATTTTTTAATGTTAGAACACCTGGGTATCTTAGTCAGTTAAGGGTCCGACTTCAGCTCAGGTCACGATCTCACATCACAGTTCGTGGGTTTAAGCCCTGTGTTGGGGTCTATGCTGACAGCCAGAGCCTAGAGCCTGCTTTGGATTCTGTGTCTGCCTCTCTCTCTCTGTCCCTCCCCCACTCATGCTCTGTTTCCAGCTATCAAAAAAAATGAATAAACATTTTAAAAAATTAAAAAAAAAATGTTAATGTTTATTTTTTGAGAGAGACACAGAAAGACAGAAAGAGAATGAATGGCGGGGTGCAGGGGGGGAGGCAGACAGAGACAAAGAATCTGAAGCCGACTCCAGGCTTTGAGCTGTCAGCACAGGGCGCTATGCAGGGTTTGAACTCACGAGCCATGAGATCATGACCTGAGCCAAAGTTGGACGCTTAACTGACTGAGCCACCCAGGTGCTCCCATTGGACCCAATTCAAACGATAGCTTTCATTTGCTTCTGTTAGAAACCTGTGCTATATTTTTTCTCGCTACCTGAGTCTTTGTTCTAGTAGAGAGAATTCAGCTAAAAAGAGAGTCATATAGAAAAATGAAACTAGTAATGACAGCAAAGCCTCAGAGAGCTGGGATCAGTACTAATCTGCTGAGATGGAGGCAAGTGTGTATACCACAGCCAGGAGCTGCTTGGGGGCAAGGGTAAGTATGACAAGTTGAAAAGTCAAAAATGACATGATTCTCCTAAGAAACTATTGCAAAAGATGGACTTATTCCTCCCCTCAAAGCAATACTTACAAACTTCTGAAATTATCTGTATATTAAAACTAATTTGATCATACACCTACTCATTCATCCCAATGAATATTTACGGAGCCCCCTCATGTGTCAGGTGTTGTTCTAGCTGGTGGGGATATGGCAGTGAGCAAGGTAGAGGAAGACCCTGTTCTCATGGGGCTTTCGTTCCTGCAAATAAGTAAGCCTACTCAATAAATTTCAGACGGTTGCAAGTGCTCTGAAGAAAATAAACAGGGTGACGCGACAGAGTGGTGGGGTATGACAGCTAAGGCCTCTTAAAGGAGGTGACTTTGAAATGAGGCCTGAATGACAAGCAGGGAACCGTAAGAAGATCTGGAGGTCAGATCATTCCAACGAGCATGACCAGCAAGTGCAAAGGTCCTGCCAGGAGAATGCAGAAAGACATGCGTGTGGCTGCAGTGGAGTGAAAGAGGGAGAAGGTGGTATGAGGCCAGAGGCATCGATCATGTGTGGCACAGGAGGTCGTATTAGCGTGCTGGGACTGCCATAGCAAATGCCACAGACTGGGGGCCTTAAGCAACACGAATTTCTTTTTCACGGTTCTGGAGCCCGGAAGTCCAAGCTGAAGGTACCGGCAGGGTTGACTTCGTCTGAGGCCTCTCTCCTTGGCTTGCAGATGGCCACCCTGTAGATGCCACTTCACATGGCTACCTCTCTGTGCACACTCATCCCTGTGTCTCTCTGTGCGTATCCTAATCTCTTATCAGGACACCACTCAGACTGGATTAGGGCCCATCCCTAAAGGCCTCTTCTTAATTACCTACCTGTTTCCAAATACAGTCACATTCTGAGCTACTGGGGGTGAGGGCTTCAATATATGGATCTGGGGGGGGGGGGTATAATTCAGCCCAGGACAGAGGTCATAGAAACAAAGAAAATTCTGGGTTTTCTCCTAAGCTCACAAAAAGGCCACGGAGGGTCTGAGGCAGGGCGGCATCACAAACAATAACTGCCAGCCACACTGTGTGGAGAACAGACTGTGGGGAGGAGCTGGTGAAGGTGAAAGCAAGAAGGCCCCTTGGGAGGGTGTCTGCAGCAGCCCCGACAAGAACTGATGGTGGTGTGCACCAGGGTGGAAGCACAGAGGTGGGAGAGGCCAGACGCAGGATGTACGTGGGAGGTGGAGAAGATAGGACTTGTGGATGGACTGAACATGAACACTGAGAGGAAGGCTGGCCTTGACTCCTAACTGTTGACTTCTAAGTGTTTGGCTTGAGCAACTGGGTAGACAGTGATGCCATCTACTGAGATGGAAACAGATTTTATTACAGTACACACACGCACAAAAGAGAAACATGACTTCAATACATGATGCTAGGGTCATCATTATAAGTCTTGAAAGCGGATGTCTGGAGATGGAAGGCAAGGCCAAGTGGCCGGTAGAAAGCAAATCAGGAAATCCCTGGATTTGACTAAGAAGGGTAAGAGCACAGCACTTTTCTCATCAGTTCAAGCAATTTCTTGGAAGAGGCTAGATTCTAGGAGTTATTCAAATTATGGGAATGTCAGAGAATGTTGGATGTCTTCCAAAATCCATGATCTTCCATAATAACAGAATTTTTAGAAGAGCTTATGGCTGCCCCCTCGCAGGACTATGTTTCTGGCCTTCCTTGCAGCTAGGTGTGGCCACAAGATGCCTTTCTGGTCGATGGAGTATAAGTGGAAGTGTTATATGACAATTTCCTGGAGATCAGCATTAAAAAAGGCAGGTCTATGCCCTTTGCTCATTACTCTCCTTTCTTTGTCAATATCCTACTGCCTGAACTTAAAATGTGATGCCTGGAACTCCAATTGCCTCTTGGAATCTAAAAATTAGGACCCAATTCTAGGGATGGAAGAGTGATGAGGTGGAAGGTTCTGGATCTTGGGAGACTTTATGAAGCAGGGCCGTCATGCCAGCATCAGATTATCTTCCTCTGGATTTTTAAGTAAGAAAGAAATCCACTTCTATCTTGTTTAAACCACTTTGTTTTGGGTCTCTGCTTCTTAACGCTGAACTAAACTTGAACTGACATAACGTGAGAGGGACAGTTGTTGGCATGCTGTGGTGGAGGACAGCCATACAATGTTCCAGCATCCTTTCAGCTTAGTGATACCTGGTTTCTAAAGAATCTCTCCCAATCCCACGGTATAAGATAGTCATAAAGTCTGTGTTGGGTTCTTAAAATAAAATCAAGCTAGGTAGATAGATAGATAAATATTTAAGAGCAGAACTATTTGGATTAAAAGACGCAGAGCTCCAAGGACCACTATTTGGAAACCACTGCCCTAAATGACAGTGATTCTAGCGTTAGTGACTGGGCTGACAATCATTCTATGGTCTATCAGCTACAGTTCTCCCTCAAAGCTGATAACAGTTGTATTTTAAGAGTTATATGAATAGTAAATATTTTCAGGGTGAAGACAAGCTACATAGGTGGGGAGCCATCAATAGCTGGGAGGTCTGTTTGAGTGTACATGCGGCAGAGAGCAAAGTAGGAGATCAGCATTGGGGCTGTTCCGGGTAGCCTATGTTGTTAGTGTAGCAGGGCCTGCATACCATCCATTAATCCATATCCAGGGGCAAACATA
Organism: Acinonyx jubatus; assembly: GCF_027475565.1. Classification (NCBI taxonomy): domain Eukaryota; kingdom Metazoa; phylum Chordata; class Mammalia; order Carnivora; family Felidae; genus Acinonyx; species Acinonyx jubatus. Next base: position 33,767,176 of record NC_069386.1, read on the forward strand.
TCTTTTTGTTAAGAAGAAAGGAGAAAAAATAAAAAGGTGAAGTAAACCCACGTATCGATGATCAACAGATTATCAACAAAGGGGCCAAAATCATTCAACGGGAGAATAATAGTCTTTTCAACAGATGGTTCTGGGACAACTGGATATCCACATGCAAAAGAATCAAGTTTGACCCCTTCCTCACACCATTTACAAATATTAACTCAAAATGTATCAAAGAGATAATAAATATAAAAATTAAAAGTAGAAAATCTTAGAGGCAATAGGTATAAATAGGTATAAATTTTCATGACCATGGATTAGGCAGTGGATTTTATTTTATTTTATTTTATTTTATTTTTAATGTTTATTTTTGAGAAAAAGAGAGAGAGAGAGAGAATGCAAGTGGGGGAGGGGTAGAGAAAGGGAGACAGAATCCAAAGCAGGCTCCAGGCTCTGAGCTGTCAGCATAGAGCCTGATGCAGGGCTTGAACTCATGAGCTGTGAGATCATAACCCAAGTTGAAGTTGGATGCTTAACCGACTGAGTCACCCAGGCACCCTGAGGCAGTGGACTTTAAAATATGGCACAAGATGCACATGTAGCAAAAGAAAAAAAAAATGTATAAATTGGACTCCATGAAAAAAAAGAAAAAAAAAACTTCTGTGCTTCAAAGGACACCATAAAGAAAGCTAAAAGACGACCCACAAAATAGGAGGAAATGTTTGCAAAGCATATAACTGATATCTAGACTATGTAAAGAATTCTTACAACTTAACAATAAAAAGACAATACAATTTTTAAACGGGCCAAGTATTTGAATAGATATTTCTCCAAAGAAGACATACAAATGAAAGGTATTCAACCTCATTAGTGAGTAAGGAAAAGCAAAATGAAACCACAATGAGATACCACTTCACCGCCACTAGGATGGCTGGAGGTCCTGAGTGCATTTACTCAGCCGGCCTTAACGACCGGCTAGTGGAAAAGGGATTTCAGTCAAGAAAAGCAACTTTCCCAGAACACAACTCCAGAGAATCCTCAAGAAACAAAGGAGGCAAAGTTATCCCAAAGCCTGGAAGAAACATGGTTTCCTCAAGAGTAGGATCTGAGGGATGGCCACAGAGCAAGGCCCGGAGAGAGCGTGGGGCCATGCCAAATTTATGGCAGGGAGCCTAAATATCTTTCCAGACTTGAAAACAGCACCAACTTAGAAATCTAAGAAATTTATGCTTGACTTCAAGACTCTTATCTCCCATTAGGAGACACCACAGGATATTAATACGTGTTTCACAGACCGTACAGAGATCTACAATATGGTTGGAAGACATTGGATTAAACAATTACAACTCTTTTTTTGTTGTTTTGAACCGCGGGACATTCTCAGAGGCTTTAATGTGCTAATCTGCACTCTGAATTGTTAAGATAGGAAAATCACACACAGCACTCCCAACTGTATTTGACCACAGAGTTCCCTTTCAGGCAGGATTTCAGAGATCCACTCTACCAAGCACTCCATTGAGAAATACTGTTCATTCAGGGAAACGGCAACCCACACTCAGCAAAACACAAGCATGTTTGTTTCAAAAAAAAAAAACCACCTCTTTGTCCTGTGAACCTTTCTGCATGTGTGATGCTTTGCTTCCCTTATTGTCTTAGTAAAAGTACCTGAGAAGCAGGAAGGTATATTGGAATGGGTGCAGGCTTTTAAGGAAGATAAACTCGAGTGCGGCCTCAGTTTCCCCAGATGTGCTGATCATCACACACCTCAGGGTTGTTATGAGGATAAAAATGAGACAAAGTATTTGAATTATCTAGCAAGGGGCTGGCCATAAGAGAAGGCAACAATAAGTATGTAATTCCCTCCACCTCCCTCCTTATCTTTAAGCCCTCAAGCTCTTATAGTTCTGTTCGAGGGGCAAAGTAGGCCATGTCGTACGTAGGTCCTCCAGGTTAACAGGAAGGTGGCCACTGTGGCAGTGGTGGCAAACTGTCCAACTCCAGGACCCAGAGGACCAGGGACTCCAAGATAGATTTGGAGCCGGCCATGAGGGGAGGCCTTTCTCAGCAGAGCAGGCCCTGTGGCTAGTGGCACGTGTGAGCATCCCTCTGCCATTAAACAGCTTTTCCTCCAATCCTTCTCCTGGAAAACCTCATTGTGCATTGGTGGGACTCTTTTAGAGCTCCCACATTGTAGCTACATCCTAGGTGCTGGGCAGTTTATAGTAACAACCTCATTAATTCTCCCAGCAACTCAAAGTTCACGAGTAAAGAAAACGGAGTCAGAAAGATAGAAAACCTTTGGAAGTCACAAGATTGGAACCTATAGGTGTAACCCCAGTTAACCACTGCTCTTGGCTCACAATGAGCTCCATCTTCTCTCACAGTGAGCCCCTCTGATATCCAGTCCTGCAGGCAATTCCTGGGGGTGGTCTAGGGAAGGCAGCTCACCCACATCAAGAATGCAGTGTTGGATGGTAATTGCGTATGTCTTCATCTTTCTATCATTCGGTCCTTACATGGCAGATTGCAGGGGGTCCGCAAATACACAAGTGTGTCCTCTGAGGACTGGTAATGTCTTGGGTTGGAATTCGTTCTTTGATGTTTGGGGAAAGAAGATTAATAAGGAAAAACTTCTTGGTTCCAGGCTGGTAGATGATTTGCCATGTAATTTTCATTCCCCTATCATCCATCAGCTCTGGGTCATGGGGACCTGTCTCCTACCTCCTTGGGGTTTTCCCCAGAATCCTTATCAGAAAACACTTACCCACTTTTCACCAGCAACAGAGTGGTCGGGGATTCAAAAAATATGTGTAGGACCACTGGTGATGGATGGAAGAAAGGTGTTACAAAAAAGCCTGGTGTGTTTATTGCCTGAGCCAAGGAGAGAAAATAGTCTTCATTGGACACATGTATCTGATAGCATCTGGATCCATTTAGTAGGCATATTTATTTCATAACAACATGAGATCATGATGCCAGGATGATTAATGATCTTTTATATTCTACCGCTCTTTTTGCATAAATCCACAAGTCTGTTAGGGAGATTAATTATCTGAGATGGGGCAAGTATGCATTTTGGTTACTTCCAAATTATAGCACCTGAGTTCTTGGAAAATAATTTCAAGGTTCTTAGGTAATGTTCTTCCATGTTCCCAAGGGGAAATACGGATATCATCCTCAAATTGAGCAAGACACAAAAAAAGGAAGAAAGAGAATTTGAGCTGAAATTTCAGTGATAAGGCTGAAAAATTTACTGCCAAACGCATTTTTAAATATGCAGACATTATAACCACACTGGAGATAGAACACTGGGAAAGAAACACCGTTCTCACTACGGCCAACTTCAGAATAGTGATGTTCGCCTTGAACTCCAGGAGGATGCAGGGTCTGGAGTAACAATTGCCAAGGCACCACCCAACCTCCATAGAAGCGCAAGGCTCTCTCCCTTCATGCCTCACGTGGGAGGGGTGGCCTAGACAGTCACAGCCAGATGGGGCAGGATTTTTCATGTTTCACAGAGCATGAGAGGTCCTGGCCTTTGCATGACAGTCCTTTTGGACTGCCTTCTAGAGCAAGTTCCTCTCCTGGGTGGTTTCTGGAATGAGCTGCCACCGTGGGAGGCATCCTACCCACAGATGGAAAATATGGAACAGGCAGCTGGAGCCAGCTCTGCTCTGCAGCCCTGGAGTACTCTTCCCCAGAGACATGCCCTTCTCCACTCTTTACTGTCGGATCCTGAAAGCCCATCTAGAGCCAACCAGGCAAAGGGATCCAAAGGAGGCTGTTCTGGATCCAAGCAAAGGGGTCTTTGTGAACCAAAACGGAGCGGCCCAAAGTTTCTAGTACGAGAAGCAACTAAGAGGGATCTAGAGGTATTAACAGCCAGTGAGTGACAGAGGACCTTCCACATCTGCCTGGTGGTGTTCTCTAGGTAAATGTCACTGCAGTCAGCACACCAGAGTCACAATGTTAGGCTAGGACCAACCTAGAACACCAGTAAAATATCCTCCCTGAGGTTCCCAGGTACCAGCACAGCACCCAGTGATGAGGCAGTGTCACCCAGATGAATGGCACTAAATGCAAGACTCCAGGGAAGGAGTATCAATAGTGACATGGAAAAACCTGAAAGGGAGGGTTCTGGAAGAGGCGACACAGTCAAGACCCAATACGAATTCCTATCAGGCCCACAGCCTTGGTTCTTCCTACAAAAACAGAAACAAGAAAGTAGAAACTCATCTAAACTGTACTGCTTTACCCACAGAACTGGCTTGTATGAGTACCACATTTATGAGCTAGCACACATCATATTATTCATGACAACTTTAGAGGCGATTTATCATCTGCCTCCCCATTCCCTCCTTAGCCAAAGCAGACAAGAGTGTCTGCCAGAGATTTGTAAAAACAGCCCATGCTGACTGCCTGCCTCCTGCCCTATAGCTCTCTAATCTGAGTCTACGTGGGCCTTGCCAGGGGCTCAGCCACTGTCCCGGCTGACAGGGGACGTACAGGTGCCTAGAACCAGTGACGCCCATATGAGCTGACTGCCAGAATCACTTGGGGAGGCTTTCCAAACACAGATCCTGGTGTTTCTCCCAGAACTGGCAGATCAGAGTCTCCTCCTGGATGAGGGGGTTCAGGAACCAGAACAGCAAGAGTTGTAAGAGGTACACAACACATAAATGCAGACCTTACGTCAGGGGTCAGCAGACCTAGAGCTGCACGTAATATTCTTCAAATGCAGACTGCCATCTCTAGGGCCAAACCGAGGCCTCGCAGGGAAGGGTGGGCTCCTGAGCCCCCTGTGCAATGCAGAGTGGTAGAGGAAGGGGGGTTGAATGAGGAGCCAGAAGGCATAGCAGATCGGGGGTCATGGTGTTCCAATAAGGGGGAAATGGGTACCATCTTGATCAGATGAAGTTAAGTGACTGACATCATTCAGTGTCACTTTCCTTCAGCCAAGGAGACATTGGCTGGCTCAAAGAAGGGATGTGCCCACTGGGCTCAGCACAGGTAGGAGTGTGTCTGGAGACAGCAGCCCTGAATCTTCATTACCTGTTGCCTTACCACATTCCCCTGGGCAGCCCCAAGCCCTCCCATTGGATCTTGGATGTTAGCAGGCCCTTGGCAGGTGGTGTGCACCAAGCAGCAGCCCAGAGCCTCCCCTTTGGATAGGACTGCTGGCCCTGCTCTTCTCACCTCCCTGACTATGGCCTTTCCAGCTGCACTCTGGCTTCAGTGCCTGTTTCTGGACCTTTTGGTTCTTGTGACTCATTGCCCATCCCTCTTGGGGTCATCGGAGTTTGACTTCTCTCTTTGGGTCTCAGCTCCGTTCTTGCCTACCTCCACCTTCCACCACTTCTGGTGTTCTCTCCAACCGGGTGTAGAGTGTATCTATGTATCCTCTGTGTCTGTGTATCCTCAGGCCCGTGGGATTCCATCAAACAAGGATGGAAAACCTTACTAGGGAAGGGAGACTCGGACAATGATACTTGAAAGCTCATGTCTTGTACGCAGAAAGATTTTCTGGGTTTGAACCTACCACTTTGAACCTCAGTCTTCGGAAGTATGTCCCCAAATAAGTTAGTTCTAATGCTGCTCCAATAGACAGACCCTCCAGTTCTTGCCTGACCGTAAAATCAAAGCATTCTGGACTTGCTGTGGCAGATCACTATGGATATCAGGCAGCAGAGGTCACATCCAACAAGCCCCCGCTGAAGGAGGGATCAAAAGGCACCCCATATTTCTTTAAATATTTTTTTAATGTTTATTTATTTTTGACAGGGAGAAAGACAGAGCTTGAGTGGGGGAGGGGCAGAGAGAGAGGGAGACACAGAATCCGAAGCAGGCTCCAGGCTCTGAGCTGTCAGCACAGAGCCCAACAGGGGGCTTGAACTCACAGACCGCGAGATCATGACCTGAGTCAAAGGCGGACGCTCAACCGACTGAGCCACCCAGGTGCCCCGGACACCCCATATTTCTAATGTCATGTACCGTAAACACTGAGTGGTGTTTCCTCTCCTCTTGACAAGGTGTACTGGCTACAGGAGTGGACAGTTAGCTTGCAGGTGTCCACGCAGAACGCAGTTCAACCACATTGATGCACACATTCAAATTGGAAACCCTGAGTTGCAAACTGAATCTCAAATTACTGGAGATCTCCAGGTAGCCCCGAGAAAAGTGTTAATAAAGGGGATATTAGGGGCACCTGGGTGGTTCAGTTAGTTAAGCATCCAACTCTTTGATTTCAGCTCGGGTCATGATCTCACAGTTCATGAGATCAAGCCCTGCATTGGGCTCCATGTTGATGGTGGGGAGCCTGCTTGGGATTCTCTCCCTCCCTCTCTCTCTCTCTCAAAATAAATAAATAAACTTTAAAAAACAGATATTAAATTACTTCTCAAAGGAAAGAACAAGACTCACTCTAAGGTTAATCTGGAAAAAGGATAGCCCAGAAAGTAAGAAGAATCTTGGAAAAAGGCAGAGTAATAAAGGGTAATCAGTTGTTCTAGACATTAACACATATTACAAAGGAATTATAATGGAGTCATATTAGTAGGATACACTAACTTAAAAAGATATCTCATAAAATATAAATGTGAAAAAATATTTTATAAATACATATCTTTATGTATATTTTTAAAATAAGTTATTGCCAATAAACTCAAATGGTATTGTGTAGGCCTCAAATGATGGCTATTACATAATGAAGCAATTTGGAAAATGGCTTAGGATGTGATATGAAATTTTTAGAAAGGCAGAACAAAAGACAGACAGACAGACACTGAGTAAACTCAAGAAAAAATATAAGTGGAACAAACTGGAAAAAACATATATCTATGGAAGCACGTATGATGAGTGATATTACTAAGTGGTGGCCCATCTTCCACCCACCAATCAATGTCTGGGAGTGGGGGCCAGGCTGCAGCAATTTGTAAAGGTTCCCCGGAAATTGATTTTCAGTGTTCTGGCATGTTTAGAAACTTCTGTTCCAGAGTTCAGAGCCAGGGAAAGGGGTCCAAAAAAAGAGCCTGGCTTCACCTCCCACCCCAATAAATGAGGGTAAATAAAAATTTTATAGAAATCTAAAGAGTTGTAATTATCAAAAAACATTAACAAACAATTCATAAAAGTAGAATATAAATGGCCAGAAAACCTGGCAAGGTGCACAAAATGAATCTAAGACATATCATTTTTTTTTAGAACAGCGAAGATAAAAAAAAAAATTATCCTCAATGCATATAAGTATATGCTCAAAGCTCAGAGTATGCTCAAGTATATGCTCAATGTTTGTTGAAGCATTGTTTTAAAAATAGCAATAGTCCACAAATAACCTAGATGGCCATCAGTAGGTGATTAATAAAACACGATGATCCATCATTAAATGGAGTATTTGAAGCAACTAAAAATCATGACCTTAGTCTCTCTCTGTTAGCCTGGCAATACAGGCTAAGCAACATTATAAATGATATGATCTCAGCTTTTGTTAAAAAAATTAAATAATCCGTACAACCAAATAATAATGGCAGTTATTTCTGAGTGATGGAATCAGAGCTGATATTTTCTCTTTCACCTTCAGTCCTTGTTTCTGTTTTAAAACTTAATACCACCAACAAAACTCCCCAAACCTTAACGAAAAAAAAGTTTTAGGTAGTTAGGAAAAAACGACCTCGGGAGCAGAGAAGCAAAGGCACAGCTTACTTTAAATAAAACAAACTCTGTCCAGATTTTCCCTTTCCCTTTAGAAATACTCATGCCCTAAAAGGGGTTATCCAATTAGACAGATACTGTTTTGGACCATGGTCAACTTTCAGAGAAAGAGATTCCCCTGGCTGTGATTCAGAAGGTGGGAGATGGTTCTCTGGGAAGAAGATGTTTATCAAGGCACTTTGTTGCTTTCTCAGACCTTGCCAGCACAATCCATTTATGTTATTATCTGGCTTATGATTTCTTAATTTGGAACTTAATGGAGTTCTCATATATTCTCACTACTGCCAGACATTACACAAACTGAAAGCAGAAAACACAATAAAAAAGAACACATCATACTCTCTAGATTTTTACCGTTACTTCTTAGTCTTATACTAGTATCTTCCTGGAAAATTTGGGGGGACTGACAAGTGTTAGGGCTATGAAAAGCCAAATGCTGCCTAGAGCAGGCACTAAATGATTTACTGGGAGAAGTGATGAGAAACTTGTATGAACATAGCATCTGGCCTAGAAGTAACAACTCAGCCAATTTCTAACAATCAGCATTAGTAAACCATCCCGAGCTCCCTGCCATCCCTGTGCAGCTCTGAAAGCCTCTTTTAGACAAAAGGTCCTCGTCCTGGAGAGATACTCCTCTGATTCCTATTAAAGGTGCTATTTCTGGGCGCCTGGGTGGCTCCATTGTTTAAGCATCCAATTCTTGATTTCAGCTCAGGTCATAACAGTTTGCAGGATTGAGCCCCATGTCTGGCTCCGTACTGATGGCGTGGAGCTTGCTTGGGATTCTCTCTCTCCCTCTCTGCCCCCCGCTGCTCTCTCTCTCTCTATCACTATCAAAATAAATAAAACAAGCGAATATATTTTTTTAAGTTGCTGTTTCTGTTCTTCTGTTAACCTGGGTAGTTTTTGAAGGTAAAAAAAAAAAACCACATATGAGTGGTATATCCTTAAGGACAGAGTAGATAAAAATAATATTTAAGAAAGGGTCTATTTTGTTAGGTATTTAGAGGGAAACACATCTACAGAGAGAAAAATTTTCTTTATAGGAAAGCTTGACCCTCATTTATACTAGGGGTGAGAATTTATCAGTATGTTCCAGACTGCTCCAGTGTAAGAATATATTCCAAAGAGATTTTTAAAAAACTATCACAAGGTACACAGGGGCACCTGGGTGGCTCAGTCGGTTAAGCGTTCGACTTTGGCTCGGGTCATGATCTGGCAGTTCACGAGTTCGAGCCCCACGTCGGGCTCTTTGCTGACAGCTCAGAGCCTGGAACCTGTTTCGGATTCTGTGTCTCCCTCTCTCTCTGCCCCTCCCCCACTCATACTCTGTGTCTCTCAAAAATAAATAAAAACATTAAAAAATTTCATTTAAAAGGTCCCTACATGAAGATTCCATTTCTTATGCCCTGAGAGCGTGAGAGTTAACATCCATTAGCTTAGGGCTTTCTGGGTAGAGAGAGCACATATGCTCAGCAATTTTCTCTTACAGAATCCGTACCCCCACCCTGGGCCCTCAGCTACAACGCGCTTTAAAACTTGCTTTTTAAAAAGGTCAGAATCTCTTCCCGTGCCAGATTAAGGGGCAGGCTAGCCAGGAAGTTGAAAAGATGCCAAAATATAAGGAAAGCCTGACTGGAGAGAGGGAGAGAAAGAGAACAGTATTTGCCAGAACTTCTTTCAAAGAGGATCTGTAAATGGTTGAAACTTTTCAGATGAGGGGCGCGTGTGGTAGTCATGACAACAGTAAGAGGTACACTTAAGTGACAGGAGCTGGTCACCAAAATGCTTCCTCGGGTAGGTGGTTCCTGTTAAGCATATTGTTTTTCTTTTGCTCAGTGTGGCCTGCAAGTTTGGGGCCAGAAGTGAAATGGACAGAACACCGAAGGAGCTGCTGTCCCCAGTGACATTCCTTATCTCCCCCATCACCCAGGACAGCTTTTCCTCTAAATAGCATGGAACAAATATTTGAAGAATATGAAAACACCTACGGTCCTTAGCCTGCCCCTATCAAGAAACCAAACATTTGAAATTAGAAACTGTAATATGACCTAAGTTTTATAAATTCAAACTATGGTAAAACATTTAAAACCGTTGCATTAAAAGTCACCCAACTCCACTCCCACTCTTTTCATTATCATTCTGCTTTGTTTCTCATCCCCCATTGTCCAGCTCAGCAGGATGAAAGACAGCTCAGATCAGAGACTCCCAGAAGGCCAGAGCAGAGTCTGAGGGTGCCAGGCTGGTGCAGAAGGAAGGGACAATGAAGACATCGGGCACCAAAGTGGGCGGTGTCCAGGGTGAAGGCCATCTGGGAAGGAATGCAGTACTCGGGGAATTCGGAAAGTCCACACAATGGGGGGCATCACTGGAGAGGAGGTTGGAGGCTTTTAAAGATATCCAGCAGCTGTGTCGGGGATTCTGCTAGGTAGTTTTCACTCCTTATTTCACCTGATTTGAGTGTTAATCCCACAAAGTCAGCCCTGCTCTCCCCACTTCATAGATGAGGAATCTGAGGCTCACAGAGCTTAAGAAATATCCCCAAGTTTGTGCAGTTAGCAAGAGCTTTAGCTAGCATCAAACCTACATTTGTCTGAATTCAGTGTCCATGCTTTTCTCAACAGACAGACAGAAAACACGGCCATGTAGAAAGAAGACAGAGTCACTGGACTTGACATCACGACGTAAGTGTTCTGTCTTGGGTTTCAACTCTTCCTAACTGGGAAGGTCACCTGATCTCTCTGGGGAGACAATACGTACGTGGGTGAACTGGGAAGGTACAAGAGCAATGACAGTAAAAATGACAATTCTGATCATAATAAAAACCAAGAGGCTCACTGAGATCTGACGCAGAGGTACCCAGACTGTGGGAGGAGCCCCAATATCAGGGCATGTGAGGAAGGTAGAAGATGCTGAACAGGGTCTCAGACACCCTGAGAGGGATCCTGAGATAAGGGTTCCTAACCAGGCTGGATGGTCACAAGGGGACAACTGAGGCCTGAAGCCAACGTCATCCTCGAGACCCAGTGACAAAGATTCTGCTTCCCCAAGCATGGAGGGGATCAAAATGAAAAAGTCAGCACCGGACCAGAGGCTTAAAGAGAAATTAGGTGTAAAACTCCAGATTGAGGAGAGAGCTGGAGTCTGTCATTCTGAAGGAGGGAATATCTAGGGGATCCTAGAGCAGAAGAAATGAAGCCTCGTCAGGTGCAAAGAAAATAGTGAGATCAGACATGGGTAGCTGATGTGACAGTACACGTAACTGATAGCCTGGCTGGGCAGCAAAATAATGGGCATGTTTTTAAGTAGGTACTGCAGAAGACTGGAATAGCCAGATCGTAATGGAAGGGGATCTTGAAAAAGAACAAAACTGGAGGACTCAAACTTCCCAATTTTAAAACTTGCTATGAAACTACAGTAAGGAAGACAATGTGGCATTATCACAAGGCTGCACATATAGATCAACGGAACAGAATTAAGAGTCCAGAAACGAACCGGTATATACACAGTCAATTGACTGTGGACAAGGGTCCTGAGACCATTCCAAGAGAATAGTCTCAACAAATGGTGCTGAGACAACTGCAGAGCCACGTGCCAAAGAATAAAGCTGAACCCCTAACTCACACTATATACAAAAATTTATTCAAAACAGATCAAAAACCTAAAATTTAAGAGCTAAAACTGAAATTCTTAAAAGAAAACACAGGGGTCAATCTTTATGTCCTTGGATTTAGCAATGGATTCTTCAACATGACCCCCAAATCATGAGCAACAAAGAAAAAAAAATACATAAACCGGACTTCATCAAAATTATAAATTTCTCTGCACCAAAAGGATACTATCCAGATAGTGGAAAGACAACCTTCAAGATGGGAAGAGAAGGTATTTGCAAATGATTCACTCAATAAAGGTCTAATATTCAGAATATATAAAGAACTCTTACAGCTCAGCAACAAAAAGACAAAAAATCCAATTAAAAAATGGGCAAAGCGGGGAGGGGGGCACCTGGGTGGCTCAGTTGGTCGAGCGAGCATCCAAGTCTTGGTTTTGGCTCAGGTCATGGTCCCAGGGTCATCGGATCAAGCCCCTGGCTCTGCACTGAGTGTGGAGCCTGCTTGAAATTCTCTCTCTTCCTCTGTCCCTCTCCCCTGCTCTCTCTCTCTCTCTCCAAAATAAAAAAAAAAAAAAAAAACACATTTTTTTAATGGGCAAAGGACTTGAGGAAACATTTCTCCAAGATAAGATACACAAAAGGCCAAAAAGCACATGAAAAGAATCTCAATATCATTAGTCATTCAGAAAATGTGAATCAAAACCACAATGATATACCATTTCACACACACTAAGATGGCTATGATTTGTTTCAAAAGGGGAAACAAGTGTGGTGAGAATGTGGAGGAAACTGCTTTACTTCAAGTGATGTGAATTTCACCTCATTTTTAAAAGTAATGGAAAAAAGAGAAGATTCAAATAAAATCAAATGAAAGAGGAGACATGACAACTGATACCACAGAAATAAACAGAATCACAAGATTCTTGTGAACAATTATACGCTAACAAAGTGGATAACCTAGAAGAAATGGATAAATTCCTAGAAACACAAAAATCAAGATTGAATCATGAAGAAAGAAAATGTCTGAACAGACCTATAACTAGGAGGAGATTAAAGAAGAATAAAAAACCTCCCAACTAAGAAAAGTCCAGGACCAGATAGCTGGTGTCACCAGTGAATGCTACCAAACATTTAAGAAAAAATTAATGCCAACTCTTCTCAAATCCTTGCCAAAAAACTAAAGAGCAGAGAACACTTCCAAACTCATTTTATGAGGCCAGCATTACCCTGATATCCAAAGCCAAACAAAGATACTACAAGAATAGAAAATTACAGGCCAATATCTCTGATGAATACAAATGTAAAAATCCTTAGCAAAATGCTAGCAATATTTAAAGGACAATACACCATGACCAACTGGGATTTATCCTTGTAACACAAAGCTGGTTCAGTATAAAACAGTCAGTTAATGCGATTCACCACATTAGCAGAATGAAGGATAAAAAAAATCATATGATGTCTTGATAAATGCAGAAAAGGTGTTTGACAAAATTCAACACCCTTTCATGGAAAAAAATCTCAACAAACTAGGAATAGAAGGAAATTACCCCAACATAATAAAGGCTGTATGTGGAAAACCCACAGCTAATATCACATGCAATGTTGAAAAACTGAAAGCTATTTCTCTAAGATCAGGAATAAGGCAAGGCTGCTCACTTGCTACTTTTATTCAAAATAGTACTGGAAGTCCTAGCCAGAGCAAGTGGGCAAGAAAAAGAAATTAAAGGCATCCAAATTGGAAAGGAGGAAGTAAAACTGCCCCTGTTTGCAAATAACACAATCTTACAAAGACTCCACAAAATACCATTATAACTACCAAATAAATTTAGTAAAGCTGTAGGATAAAAAATTAATATATAAAAATCAGTTGCATTTCCATGAACTATGAACTAACAATGAACTATCTGAAAAGGAAAGTGGAAAACAATCCCATTTGCCAGAGTTCCAAAAAACATCCCCAAAACTTAGAAATAAACTTAACTAAAAAGGTGAAAGATGCATACATTGAAAACTACAAAATACTGATGAGACAAATTAAGGAAGACACAAACAAATGGAGAGACATTCTGTGTTCTGGGTCGGAGCACTTAATATTGTTTAGATGTTCACACTACTCTAAGAAATCTCCATATTCAATGAAATCACTATCAGAATCCCAAATTTCTACATTTTTATGGAAATAGAAAAAAAAGTACTAAAATTCACAAGGAAGCACAAGAGACCCCAAACAGCCAAAATAATTTTGAGAAAGAACAAAGCTAGAGGCATCACCTTTTCCGATTTCAAAACATATTACAAAACTACCATAATTAAAACAGTAATGTACTGGAATAAAGACAATAACATATACTAATAGAACAAAATAGAAAGCCCCAAAATTAAACCACATATATAAAGTCATCTGGTCCTCCACAAGAGTGCCAAGAATACAGAATGGGGAAAGAACAGCCTCTTCAATACGCAATATTAGGAAAACTGGATATTTCCATGCAGAAGAATGAAATTGGACCCTTATCTTACACCATACACAAAAATCAACTCAAAATGAATTAAAGACTTAAGTGTAAGAAGTGAAACTATAAAACCCCTAGAAGAAAGCATAGGGGGAAAAGCTACATGACATTGGTCTTGGCAATGACTTCAGGCATATGACCCCAAAAGCACAGGCAACACAAAAGCAGAAATAAAGCTTCTACATAGCAAAGAAAACAACAGAGTGACAAGACAACATACAGAATGGATGAAAATATCGGTGAATCATATATCAGATATAGGGTTAATTTCCAAAATATATAAGGAACTCCCACAACTCAATAGCAAAAAAACGAATAACCCAATTAAAAATTGGAGCTGAAGATTCAAATAAACATTTTTCCAAAGAAGACACACAAATAGCATGTACAAGAGAAGATGCTCCACATCACTAACCATCAGGGAAATGCAAATCAAAAGCACAATGAGATATCACTTCACACCTGTTTTTCCAAAAAAAAAAAAAAAAAAAAGACAACAAGTATAGGCAAAGGTATGGAGAAATCGCCTTGCACCCTACTGATAGAAGCGCAAAATGGCATAGCTGCTAGAGAAAATGACATGGAGACTGCTAAAAAATTAAAAATAGAACTACCATGTGATCCAGCAATACTGCTTCCGGGTATGTATCCAAAAGAACTGAAATCAGGATCTCGAAGAGTTACTAGCACTTCCACGTTCTCGCAGCGCTCTTCACCAATAGCCAAAATGTAGAAACAATCTAAATGCCCACTGATGGATGAGTGGATAAAGAAAACATGGTATATAAATACAATGGAATATTACTCAGTCTTAGAAAAAGAAGGCAATTCTGTAATGTGTGGTAACATGGATGAGCCAACCTTGAGGACATTATGCTAAGTGAAAGAAGCCAGCCGCAGAAGGACAAATACTGCATGCTTGTGCTGATATGAGATACCTGAGGTAGCCAACTCAGAATCAGACAGTAGAACGGAAGTTTCCAAGGGCCTGGAAGAGGGAGAAATGCTGGGTTGCTAATCGATGAACATCAAGTTTCAATTATGCAAGATGAATAAGCACACTGTCTCTGTAATTAATACTATATCACGCACTGAAAAATTTAAGAGGGTCGATCTCATGTTATGTGCTTTTGTTACAAAAAAAAATAAAATTTTTAAAAATAATGGAAGATATACAAATGGCCCACAAGCACATGAAAATATGTCTAATGATGGAAAAGGGCACAGGGGAAGAAAGAGGGAGACCCCACAGTGACCTCACAAAAGACCCCACGATGTCAACATCATTAATCCCATTTTGCAGATAAGGAAACAGAGGCTCCGAGCCATTAAGAAACTAGTCACAGCTAATAAATGGCAAGGTTGGGTCAAGGCTTTACGACAAGTTACCAAAATGGCAGCACCAATGACTTAAAGGAATAGGACGCTTTCAGACACACTGAAAATTGGACCCTTGATTTTATGGCACTTTTACAGTGTGATAACACATAAAAACCTGTGATAAAATTTTACGTCTATAAAGCCATGGACACAAAGCCTTGGCCCGTGTCGAGGATAATGCAGGACAGGTGCTGTACAGATTTATGCGTGTTGTTTGGCCAACTCCCTCAACCCTGCTCTGCATAACTGCTTCCCTGCTCCAAAGACAAACACCCAGAGAGACTTGGCAGGAATATGCATCTTGCCCTAGAGGCACAAACTAATAGAGACAACTGGCCTCAGGGAGGTTTCGGAGGTTACCTGGTCTTAGTGGGTCTGAACACCATCCACTGACCAGATGCACCTGAATCACTTAGGAAGCTTATAAAACACAAATTCCTGGGCCCCGCTCCAAACCTCTGGGGAGTAAGGCCCAGAAATGAGAATCTTTTAAAAGCTCCCCAGGGAACTCTTCTACATTGGCGGTGGAAACATAAAATGGAACAGTCCCTTTGGAAAACAGGTTGGCAGTTTCCTAAAAAGTTAAACACAGTATTACCACATGACCCAGCAAATCCACTTCTAGGTATAAACTCAAGAGAGATGAAAACATGCATTCCCACAAACACTTGTACATGAACGTTCTCAGCAGCGCTGTTTGCTGTCGGCTAGGTTCTTCAACTGGGTCAAGGATCCGTGAACTGGTGAACTGGTACATTAAATGTAACGTACAGTGGAATACAAATGAACAATTAAAAGGGACAAACTGTTGATATCTACTGCAACACCAATGAGCCTCAAAGACTTTACATTAAGTAAAAGAAGCCAGATGCAAGAGACCATGTATTTATGGTTCTATTTACATGAAATGTCCAAAACAGATAAGTCTCTAAAGACAGAAAGCACACAGATTACTAGTTGCTGGGGTGGGGGGTAAGAATGGGATTAACGTGGGCAGAAGGGATGTTACTGGAGAGGTAAAAATGTTCTAAAACTGATCCGTGGTGATAGCTGCTTGAGTTGTAAATTTATGAAAAAATCATTGACCTGTATGATCTTAACATGTAAATTTTATATGTAAAATACGCCTCAAGAGCGCTGTTTCATTACCAGCAGATTTGGGAACTGCTGAATTCCACTCCACTTATCTTACAATGAGGAAACTAAAACACAGAAGGGGAAATGATTCACCCACGGTCACGAAATGAGTTTACACAGAGCCAGAAGACCTCTGAGCACTGTCTCTATGAAAGGAAATGGGACCCCTCTATGAGGGGTGACCTGCTAAAATGAACCAAAGTGGACAGCCAACCTCAGTGAGTCAGTCCCCACTAAACCCTTTTCTCCCCGAATAGCAGGAAGCCGGCTTGTTTTGTTTGAACGATCCAGGAAAGGGGCTCAGGAAGCAGCTGGAAGGCCGTGGAAGGACCAGCGGCTTGGGAGTCAGGAGGCCTGAGTTCCAATCCTGGCCCCCAAACTTAATGGCGACCCTGGGCAGACCATTCCCCCTCCCTGGGTCTCATCTTGTTCATCCATTTATAAACAGTTGCTAATACCACACTCCCAGGATCACCATGACACCGGTAAGGAAGATATTGAGTAATCCAGGCAAGAGATGATTCCAGATGATTTCCTTCCTGCTTAACTGAAACCACAGATGTCCAGCCTAATCTGCTTATCTAAACGCCACAATGAGAGCATCCCTTCCAGCCTTTGGGGCATTCGCAGGCCCTTTCAAGGTTCCCTGACGCAGGCACCGCTCTCTGATCTTGGTCCCAGCCTCGGCTTGATCCAAGATCCCAGGTGCCATAAAACTCTGGAGAGGGGAGACAGGATTGTATTTCTTTACAGATACGACAGCCCCAAACTGAGAACAATATATGTCTAAAAAATAACAACTTTCCGAGTGGCCACCGTTGCATCAGATACTAGATTGGGCGTGGTGTTATTACAAGACCAAGAGAATGTAAAACATCCTGTAATATAGCTCAGCAGAAAATGTTGGCCCAGGGAAAGAAATCTGTATTCTATCTAGGAGGAATGTTTGGTAATTGTTTGGGCCTCGGATAAACTCAGGCCATAAGTTTTGGGCCAGGCGTTTACATTATAGGCTAATCATAGGGCCCTGATGTGGATACAGATTTTACAGAGCAAGAATAGCGAGTTACCAAGATGGGCCCGTCAGCTTTGACGCTCACAGAGAGACGTGCGGCCTGTGTCAGGGTCGGGGAACATTTAGGCCAGGATGCTTTGTCGGAAGGAAAAATGTAAACGCTGGTATCTCCTGACCTGTCTAAGTGGATCCTGAGCTCCCAGCCTGCGCCATCAGACGAGAATGTCCACGTGGCAGAAGGTGAGGGGATGAAGGGATCCATCCAATTCCGCTTCCTTAGGCCACACTATGTTTGCTGTATTAGTTCTGAGGGAAAACTGACTTCTGGGAGGAACCTGTTTGTGTCATTGAGGAGTTAGTGCCTGGTGTCTGAACTAGACAGTGACTCACAGGCATTCTTTGCAAAAGGTCATCTGGGACAGGCCAGAAGACAAAGGGACACAGACGCGCACGCCCGTGACGGCAGAGCAGGCTTAGGCTGGCAGAAAGCAAGCTTCACTTGAGAGCATTTAGCTCAGAGAGGTGTTAGAGACTTGCTGAAAATGTAATTTTAAGCAGCAGCAGAGGATAAATGAGAACAGGGGGAAAGAAGGCAGGGAAAATATGAAGGAAAGCAAAGGATAGGAGGACAAACATCAAAAACAGGCATGGCAAATATTTAGCAAATGAGCTGCAAGTGACCCTGCCCAGGACTCGTGGTGGCCTCGGAATGCCCCGAGGAGCCCTGCCCCCACCGGCAGACACGAGAAGTGTGTTCCCCATGAACTTCTGGGGCCTGAAAGCCTAGATTTTTACTTCCAAATAAACATAGAGGAGTGCCCATCTGCCTTTACTTCCTCTCCCTTCCCAAACTCTACTCGAATGTTAGTAAAGCAATTACAAATAATTTAGACCACAAGGATAAAGGCCACAGAAGGAGACATCAGCAAGAAAAGGTTTCAGCAAACTTGGAGAGGGGTGGGTGAGAGAGGGGTAACAGAGGATAAGTTGCAAACTCAGTATCTGCTATGGAGGATACTGCTGGGGCCAGCACCAACTGGCTGATGACCCAACAGCTCACTCCTTGGAGGCACAGTATCACGAAAGACGGGGCCCAGGCACGTGAAGGAAAACACTTATCGAGCATACTGTATGTGGCCAGACCACTTTGCAGCCCCCGCCCTCCTCTCCAAATAGGCAAGGTGCTTCTTCTCTGGAGAAACTGAGGCGAGGCTACAGACACAGCAAGTAGGGATGGTGGAGAACAGCGGTGAGGGTCAAAGGGCTCCCGTAACACAGTCACACGTCCCTCTCTCCAGGCAGAAGACTGAAGGATTCTTCTCTGGAGAAAATGAACAGCCTCAGAGGAAAGATATCCATACGCTGACATCTGTGTGTGAGGTTTCAAAAACAAAGGCCAGCTCAAAATCTGTTCTCCCCAAGGAAGGCTCATCAGCCAACCACCCTACCCATGCACATAATTTCAACCTGGATTTTAGCACCTCACTGTCAAATACAAATACTCACTACCAGTGGACAGACATTCAAGGAAAGCCAGAGACATGAAAGGAACAGTCAAAACAAACAGAAAAATAACCTGGAGGTGAAGGAAATGCAAGGGAGGTAAAAAGAACTTTTAAAAATCCTATTATTGGGGTACCTAGGTGGTTCAGTTGGTTAAGCATCTGACTTCGGCTTAGGTCATACTCTCGTGGTTCGTGAAGTCAAGCCCCACGTCAGGCTCAGGCTCTGTGCTGACAGCTCAGAGCCTGGAGCCTGTTTCAGATTCTGTGTCTCCCTCTCTCTCTGCCTCTCTCTCTCTCTCTCTCTCTCTGTCTCAAAAATACACAACAAAAAAAATCCTATTATTTTCTTAGAGAGTGAATGCATTAAGTTATTGCATCCATGAAACAAGAACAGTATACTATGTTAAAGAAATAATCAGAAAAACAGGAAAGAGCTCTTGGAAATCACATGATCATGCAAATCAAAAAGTGTAACCGAGAATCTAAAAGATGGTCAGAAAGTAGACCTAAAAATCACAACAATGGAAAACAGGAGAGGAGAGAAAATTTGAGACACTATCCAAAAGGAGCTCCAGAAATAAAGAACAGAGGAAAGAAAAGAAACACACGTCAAAGACATTTTAAAAGAAACTACCCAGGAATGAGTTTCTAGGTTGAAAGATCCATCACAAGGCGTGTGTGAGACAAAACGGTCATACAAAGGCCCTCTCCAGGGCATTCTGTTGTGAAGCATGGAAACACCAGAGATTAAGAGAAGACACCTAAAAGCTTCCGGAGGCAAACCTCACATCATACACAAAGCAAGGAGAATCACCACGCCACCGGTCTTCCCTCAGGCAGAATGCTGGAAGACGTGACGAAATACCTTGAGAATTCTCAAGACAAATGATTTCCAACACTGATTTCTAAGACTAATTTAATCATAAGCCAACTGTGGGGTGGAATGAACACATTTTTTTAGATCGGCAAAACCCAGAAACATCGCTCTTGCCACCCTTCCTTAGAAAGGTGCTAAAGATGTGTTTCAGCCAGGCAAGAAAACAGACCAAGAAAGCAGAAGACTTGGGACATGGTAGACAGGGGCTATCACAACAGATGATGCTAGCAATGCCCCCAGCCTAGAACATAACCAGTCCATACTGGAGCAGGAGGGTGGAGGACCAAGGGGGGGTAAGAGCTCTGAGAGGAACCAAAATGTAAAATGAGTACTTGGAAAAATAGATGTCAGAAAAACCCTGCTATAGTTAATTTTACGTGTCAACTCATTTGGGCCATGGGGTGCCCAAATATTTGGTCAAACATTATTCCTGGGTGCATCCGTGAAGGTATTTCTGGATGAGATTAACATTTGAATCGGTAGACTGAATAGAACAGACTGCCTTCCCTTCCCTACTGTGGGTGGGCCACATCCTATCAGTTGAAGGCCTAAATAGAACAAAAGGGCTGACCCCCCCCTTTTTTTTTTAACTTTTGTGGTAAAATGGAACCGCTCCAGTCTGACTGCCCTGAGCTGAGGCACCAATTTTTTTCTACCTTTGGAGCCAAACAGAAATATCAGTTCTTCTTGGGTCTTGAGCCATCAGCTTTCCTAGGTCTTCAGTTTGCCAACCACAGATTTTGGGAGTTGCCAGCCTCCATATCTGTGTGAGCCAATTCCTCATAATAAACGCGCGCACACACACACACACACACACACACACACACACACACACACACATATATACATACATCCTATTGGTTCTATTTCTCAGGAGAATCCTGACCAGTACAGATATAATATTTAGGAAGTAATATGGTAACAGAAGAAAGAACTATAGTGAGGAGTATTTCCATAGTCATAGTAACGTAAATAATGACTACTTAAAAGTTCACTTAGAATGACATGGAGCAGGTTAGGGAAAGGAAAGGAAGCTAGGGGGTGGCTGGTATAAGACTGTTCAATCCAGTTACCTTATAACAAGTCAAGAAGGAATATCCAAACTGGATAACTCACATTGCCTAGAAATATGGAGTTAAATGCCAAAAGAAACAGCTCAAGAAATTGAAGAGCGCGCCCTCTGAGGAGTGGCTAGGATTTGGGCGGGGGGGGAATGCTGGTTTTCATTAGAAGCCTTTTAGGACTATTTGAGTCTTAAATTATATGCATGTGTTCATAAATAAAAGTTAAAGAAGGGGGGGGGAAGGAAACCATGTTTTCAAGACAGATCAATTAAGATGTGATTATACATGTGAAACATAACTTGATTGGAGTTGGCAGTAGAGAAAAACCTTCCTGCCACCTCTAACACGTGATGACAAGGTTACTTACTTACAGCCAACAGCTTTTTTTATGCAGTCAAGTGTTTTATGGGTTACAAACAAAATACAAAGGTAAGTGATCTGTATGTTATGACTAAAATAGATATTTATAGAATGTAAATGTTCCTGAAAGGAGGCACTAATGAATGATGTATCTCTGCTCGTCTTCGTCATCAGAGCCCGAAATAAATCTAATTACCACGCATTCGGCTTTCTTGGAATTCAGCTCTTGGAAGCAAAGAGCTTTTGCAAGTGTTGGGTGTCACTATAAACAGGATCATTTTTAAAAGCGGCCCAGTAAATTGATAGGCATGGCAGGCTCAAAGGGACATTATAGGGCAAATGGGGGCAAATCTAAAGGACATACAAATGAAAGCCTGGGTCTTAGAATAAAACCTCCAGTGGCAGCGTCCTTCCTAGATTTTAACAGTATTCTACTGCGCTGTTGCGAACACAGAGCCCGCCCTAGCTGGTTTAAGCAAAAAATGTATTTA
Organism: Acinonyx jubatus; assembly: GCF_027475565.1. Classification (NCBI taxonomy): domain Eukaryota; kingdom Metazoa; phylum Chordata; class Mammalia; order Carnivora; family Felidae; genus Acinonyx; species Acinonyx jubatus. The sequence continues at coordinate 33,788,820 of NC_069386.1, forward strand.
AAGGGTACTGGGTGGTTGACAGAACCTCCAGAAGAACCGGCTCGGAAGCCGCTCAGAGGGGAACAGAGGACGTGCTGTACAAGCACCTGCTCCCGGGAAGCCGGAAGACCACGTGGCTGGACACCGTCATGCGCAGTGGGCACCACCAGTACCACCAATGGGACAGGTACAAGGGGCTGAGGCAGTCTGACCCAGAGTGCTCTTCCAATGCCCTGGTCCCTACTCCCTCCCTGGCTGGAAAGAAAGAACTATTAAATATTTGGGGGGGTCTGAGGCTGCTCTGGGTGAAGGTGGGCGAGGACGTGCTCAGCGTGTGGATGCTCCCCCAGCGCTCTGGCACCATTCTCTCATTCTGGATTATCTGGCAGGGAGGGATCCTCCAGCCAGAAAAACAGAGTGAATCCCAGTCATCTGTCCCATCAGGAGGAAGCAAGAGACGTGTCTTGTGACCAAGATGAGCCCCTAACGAGGGCTGAGAAGCCGTTGGGCTAAGGCAATGTCAGGCGGTTTAGAACTCTACATTCCACTGTTCTTCGTTCTTAACATAGATCATTGTTTACCTGTTTTCTGAGTCAAGTAGGCATCTAGTTACTTGCCGTAATTAGGTCACTAAAGGGTCCACTTCGTGTCCTCCCCACTCATGTAACAGTTGTCTGATTAGTTCCTTTGAAGACTGGACCTCAAAAGGGAACCCACAGAGGTATGGCCTTGGTGTCTATTCTAGCCTAGGTTTCCTGAAACAGAATGACTACTTTACTCAGAATGAAGGGGTACGGGGAACGCGGCAGGGAAGGAGAGTGAGAGAATGAGATGGGGTGCGTTCCCAAGCTGACCTCTGCTTGCTGTCCAGTGCAACTCACCCTGGGATCACGCAGGACCGTATTCCCAGAGGCAGCATGAACTGCCATCTCAAGAAGATTCCCATCTCCCATCAGGAGAGGTTCACGGTAGGTACACTACCTTCCCACATCCCCCCGTGGCACATGCATGAGTGCCTAAGGGCTCCTTGGAGTCTCCTCCTCCTCCTCCGAGTCGACAGGGAAACCCCAGGGTGGCAGATGAGAGGTTAGGAGCTGCTGGGTTGTGTCCACAGAAGGCCGGCTATGGCAGTGACTGAGCCCAGAAGACCTTCAGAGTTAGATGTAGCCAAGAGGACCCAAGGTACACCCAAGTGATGCCTCACACAGTGTCTGGCTCACCCTCAAAATTCTAATTCAAAAACTCTGGTAATATTTAGCTATTTCCCTAAAAGACAGTGGATTTTGTTTTCAAAAAGCAGCTCTAACAAATAGAGGCCTACGCCAGCTGGGGATTTGCCCACTGAAATGTTCGTTCCTTTATGCAGGAATCCCCCATGCAGACGTCTGCAGCCCCCTAGAAGATCCTGGTAGTACTGTAAGGGGAGCCTGAATTCAGGAACTGTCACCAGACGGCGTCCGTAACACATTTCACACGTGCACAAAGGCACTATTTCAAAAGTATGCGGGCATTGTTGTGATTAATTAGATGCTGAAATTTACTGAATGAGCTGACTCACCATTCATAAGCGCTCTTTCCATTAAGGATGTATAGGTATGCTGGTCATTCTGTTTGCCTTCCCAGACCCATTCTCTGCCTTTCTTTGCCCTGCTTTGTGTCTCAGGAGACAACCCTTCTAGCTGGACTTGACCAACAGGAGATGGGATGGTAAGAGAAGTGAAACTATTTCTTTTGACTTGCACCTTCACTCTCACCTGTCCTTTGACCTTGGCTAGTCATTAGACACCTCTGGACTTGAGTCTCCCCATCTGTACAATGGAGGGGTTAATAAGATCATCTCTGAGGTGCTTTTCAGTTCCCGTTTTTACTTCATAGATCCTCAGAAAGAATAGTTATTCACATCTGCCAAATCAAACAGGGATGAATTCCAAACTGATATTCTCTCCTTGCTATCAGGACGCCTCTTCAAAAATGGATCAAAACAAGATAAAAAAAAAAAGTTTCCGATTTGTCTTTATCTCCTTTCACATGAGGTGTTTACCATGGACTGATTCCTTTGGATCATCGAAATCTAGCACTGCATTTAGTAAATACCAAGCAAGCAGTTATGCAGGATGTAGGATTCGTTTTTTCCTAAACATTTTATATGTCTCATTGGGCATAAAGCTAGGGCATCTGCGGTAGGAAATATCACCTCGTGCCCTGTGTAGGCGACCTCTCTGTATTTACAGGGCATGCTGCATATATTGTACGATATTGCCCAAATGTGAAAGCAAGTCGATTTCTTCTCAAAACGTTTTCCCAAGTTGATTGGAGGGTGTGCATCAGCCCTTGGCCACGGAAGTCATTCATCTTGAAACACAGAAGGGTTAAAAATTCCTTCTTGAACTCAACACCTCCTAACACAGTTTATCAATCTAAGAGCTGCACCCAACTCCAGCATCTCAGAACATCAAAGGCAAAAGACGAAGCATCTGAAATATGCAAGTTCATCCTCTTGGCATTTGACCCCACAGTGGTTCTTGCCTCCTATGTGGCTGGAGGCTTGTCCTCATTTCAAAAGCGTGCAAGACGATTTTCCACACGTTATGTTTGCCTCTCTCAAAGCTGTTTTTATAGTCTATAGCTATCTGTTTCCCAGGGACATATTCCTACTTCTCTTCACCACATGAAGTTTGATTGTTTTTTCGGGTACTGTCTGGAACTGCTTTGGATATAAAACATCTAAATTTAAAAATATCTTCATGCATATCAAAGAAGAATGTAAGAACATTAATATTATCCCATAATGCTTATTACAGATAGTGCAATGAGTAAAATTCTAGACCTACAGGCTTATATAAAAACACTATGGTATAATAAGCACATTATTTTCCGTTTTTCTTGGATGCTATTATTATTTTCTAAATATTAAATATTAACACAGTATTCTGTGAGATTTGGAGTTTTCTTCCATTTCCTTTTGTGAATACGATATCTGACACGGCTGTGTTCAACCATCCAAAAGGGTACTTTTCCTTGCTTCCTAAGTACTTCCTTTTCTCCGGTATAGTTTCCAGGCAGTCACAATTTTTAGTATTAATTTATTTGTGACTGTGACTTTAACTCAAATGCCATGCTTCTCAAATGAGAGTCCGCAGAGCCCTAGAAATGGCAATCATTTGTTAAAAACTGGGAGTTTTTGGATCAAAATGATCTGAAATCAATACAAGTTTTGAAATTTTCTCACTACATAATCAAAAAGAAATAACAACAGCAAAACAACAACAACAACACTAACAATTTCGATGACCCCAAGCCCAACTTCTGGCAAACGGGTAATAATCCATCTACAATGCAAAGGATGCATGTATATGTCACATTTTAAAAACGCATCCAATGTCTATGTCAAATGCAAGTTTATTACCATGGCAGAGATACAAATGGGCCTAAACCTGACGTTTTTTTATTGTGGAAGGAAAAAATTAGAGTGTCAGCTGCGTGAAAAAAATTTCTTGCCATGATTTATTTAAAAAACCGTGCAAATTTTTGAAGAAAAATCACTAGGATTTTTTTTCAATTTGACGGAGAAGCTGGGATTTGGGACAATCCACTGGAAGACACAACAGGTGAGGCACTAAGTTGCTTGACGCTTTCTTCAGGGTCAGTTTCAGAAACCACTTAGAAGAGAAATGAAGCTCGGTGAAGAAACCATGGGTGAAGCCCTGATATGTACACATAAACTTCTCTTGTTTGGATCAAAAAGAGATAGCCAAATTAAAAATCAATCATATTACCAAACAACACACTTCAAACTGTTCAGCAGACACAAGTGAAGGAGAAGTGAAGGGATTCTCCAGCCAGTTGAGAGGTTTGGCATGAACGATTTGTGCATTTAATGATTTGTGCCTCTTCGCTTGTTCTGTTAATAACGTGGTAAAGGCTTGTTAATGTGCAAAATGCTTAGCGGTGAAATATCTGATGAACTAGGGTTTTTCAAATTTATTGCTTTTATTTTTTTAATTTGAGAGAGAGAGAGAGAGAGAGAGTGTGCGAGCAGGGGAGAAAGGCAGGGCAGGGGGTGGGGGGAGGAGAGAATCCTGAGCAGGCTCCACATTCAGCATAGAGCCTGATGCAGGGCTTGACCCCACGACCCCGGGATCACAACCCTGGGATCACAACCCCAGCTGAAATCAGGAGTCAGACGCTCAACCGACCGAGCCACCCAGGCACCTCTGATGAAGTAGTTTTTAGTAAGATAAGATGATTTCATCCCATTCCATTCTGTACCATCCCACTCACAGTAAGGATGGTGCTCACATCTCTGAAAATGTTGAGAGGATAGCTGTTGAGAACGGCAACCTGGATGGGGGCTGGTGGACGTGCCCCAGACTGCTGTGGTTTCCACAAAGAACAACTCACCCTTACAAGCAAAGGATGGAATGCAGACAGTGGCTGACTAGATGACTGTTCTAGACACACTGCTATAAAAAGTGCACCCAAAAACTTGCTCTGCTACCCAGCTGAATCCCAGCTATTGGGGGAGGGGAGAACAGATCATGGGCTCGTGTTCTTAAACTTAATACTGAATCACTGCTTTTTTAATGGAGGAATAACTGGTCTCAAAGTAAAGGCTAAAGACCTGGATGCCCTGCATTATTTTGATATTCACAAGCTGACTTATTTAGGAAAATGCTTTTTTTACGGCTGAAGTCTCTCAAATCACCACTGCAAGGCAGAGCTGACTGCTCCAATAAAAAAAAGTTTGATTTATATGAAGAGCACGGATCCCAGAGACGATGTGTCTTTGGGACAGTTTATTTACATTAATGGTCAAAACAAAGAACACCAGTTTTTTCCATTACTGAACTAAAAACTGCTTTCGGTCCACCATGTTATAGAAGCAATCTGGTCTCTCAGCAAGAAGAAACGCTTACTGAAATTTCTATCACTTGCAGCCTGAAAATGTCACATGAAACCACTTCTTTGGCAACATTCTGGGCAACTCCTCCACCCCACAGACTGTATTCCAACTCTTATCGGTATGAGTTTGTGTTCTCAAAATATTAGAACACTAAGAAAGAGAGAGAAGCTGTCGGAACCCAGAACTTATTATTAAACATCATTAGCACTCTTTTATCAACATAAATTTTAAAATATCCAATCAAGAGTATCTCACTTTTACCGCAATGGTAAGCAATAGAAAAGTATTTTCTATGAAGACAAGCATGCATGCAATATTGTGTATAATGGAAAAATCCACGTGCATTTAGAAGAACGGATATACATGTCTGGCCTTTCTTTGTGTTATTTGGGGCCACACACCCAGGGCTCTCATTCATCCATTCTGGAATTAACTACTCTTGAGAGAAAAGGCATCAAAAGCACCGTACCTCTAGTTTAAGTAGAACACGATGGCACTGACATAATTCAACCCCACTAAAATGCGAAATTCTACTGAGTATCAATAAGCTGCTTTTTTTTGAGAGAGAGAGAGAGAGAGGAAGACTATGCTGTGAGCAGGGGAGAGAGAGAGAGGGAGAGAGGGAGGTGGGGGGGGGGGAGAGAGAGAGAGAGCGAGCATTTTAAGCAGGCTCCATGCTGAGCACAGAGCCTAAAGCAGGGCTCGATCCCACGACCCTGGGATCATGACCTAAGCCAAAATCAAGAGTCAGACGCTCAACCAACTGAGCCACCAGAACAGGACAGGAACCAAGGTCTCTTTTACCCAAAGTCTCCATTTACCATTCCTGGGTACTGTATGTTCAACAGAGCAGATCTTTAACACTGCCCCCTTCCCCAACAACACAGCAATTTAGCCCATTGTCAATGCTGATACTGAATATTAAGCTATAGAGAAGTCTGAATTTGAAAAAATAAAACATACCTAAAGAACCCTCCCAGGGTCACAGTAATCTTTGTGATGAATTAAAGCGATTTACTGGCCCTGTGTGATCTTAGCAACATGCTAAACCTCTCTGAACCTAAAATTAACCTAAACCTAAAAATGGCACTTATATTATGGAGACATTCTGAGAGCTAAGTGAGATACTGCTCACACGATGCCTGACACACAGTAAGCATTCGCCAAACATTACCGTTGTTAAGCAACAGGTCATTAGCAAGCTGGATACAGGGTCAAATGCTACTGAGAGGTTCAGCAGTAAAAGACACTTCCCCTGACATCAAGAGTTTTACAGACTAGTTAAGGAGATGATATTAACATACAAGGAACAACAAAGTGCCGTAAAACCATGTTTGGGAAACAGGGCCGGTAGACATGGTGCGTTCAAATGTCTCACTGGCTGTATAAGCCTTGGCCAAGTGATCGTGTACAGTAGGGCTGAAAACACCTGACCTGCCTATCTCATGGCGTCATTAGGGCATAGCATCATTAGGAAGACCAAAGAAAAAATGCGAGCGAAAATGCGGGCTAGAGAATTCGATGTGGGTGTTTTGAAATTATTGCTGTGATTTCCAGTAATTATAATGGAGTATTCTGTTACGGGGCCCAGGCTGAAAAAGAAACACAAGCTGACTCTGGAAAAACTGAGTAAGGACTAAGGCAGTCAGGGAAGCCTACACGGATGTGGGTGGGTCCTGAAGACTGGATGGAATTTGGGTCAGTGGAAGTGAAGTGAAGGAGAGCCTAAGACACAGTCAACACGTGAGCAAATTCGTGGTGATCGCCTGGTTAGAGCAGGAATGGCAGGAAAGCAAGGGTGGGTTAGTTGTGGGTGTTAGACTATCTGGACCCTCAAAGTCAGGGAGCAGAGCTAGATTTGATACGTCAGAGCCAAGGCACCAGTGCACAAGCAAGGGGCTGCTGCTGGAGATACGACAGTGACAAACACTAGGATCAACCTAACGTTTACATGAAGGTAACACATCTTCCTCGCTTCTTCTTCTCCTTTTCCTTTTTCCCCCTTTTACGTCCTTCTTAGGCTTTGGTACAGTTGCATAGGGACATCATAAATCAGTGAACCTTTAAAACACTTACATCCAAGTACCAGATAAGGCAGGGTCTCCTGATACTGCTCGACACCAGTCGTTTGAGATGCCAAAAATGTCCTCGTTTGGGGAAATGTACAACAGTTTAGCTATGGAACAGAAATTGAATAAAAAACACTCGTTTGGAAATAAAAAACTGCTCTGCCTGAGTTAATGGATCTCATCTTTGGGACTGGGAAAATAACAGCGATAATATGACAGCTAACATTCATGTGAGTACCTACTATGTTCAATCTGCATGAATTATTTCACTTAATCTTCTCCAAAGAGCTTTGTGGAAATACTACTCTTATCCCCATTTTTTTTTTTAATGTTTATTTATTTTTGAGAGACAAAGAGAGACAGAGTGTGAGTAGGGAAGGGGCAGAGAGAGAGGAAAACACAGAATTCAAAGTAGGCTCCAGGCCCTGAGCTGTCAGCACAGAGCCCGATGTGGGGCTCGAACCCATGAACCGTGAGATCATGACCTGGGCCGAAGTCAGACACCCAACCGACTGAGCCACCCAGGCGCCCCTCTCACCCCCATTTTCTTGACGGAGAATCAGACCTTTGGTCCCAGAGCAGGTAACATCATCAAAGTCAGGGTTTAAAGGCTATTCTACAGGGGCCTGAGCCGAAAGACAGTGAATATGGTGATGACTGAGCATAACAAGGAAGAACCTTTGTCATTAAACAGCTTTGAAAATTAGAACCATCAATACAGATTCCTTGTGGTAAAAAACAAATTGGTAATTACTGAACAAATACCTTTCGTGTGTACCAATTAATCTTTCAAGCGGAGAAACGATTATCTTAAAGTTTCCTAACACTAGGAAAACGGGATTCCACTTAACATAATACGTGTACCCAGAAACAGTTGTATGCACAGAATTTCTGTAAATCAAATACTAACTACATTCACCAAAGGGCTTTTCTACGGTAAATGCACAATAAGTATTTAATAAAATGAAAAATCGTTTGGCAATCTGAATAGTCATTCAATAATTTATCTGTTTTGTGAATTTGGATTTACAGCAGACTCTTGACATTCCTGAGGCATACATCCGGAACCTTCTCGAATTGCCAGATTCACAAATACAAAAATGTTTATAGAGGTTCCTAGCTTTCTTGCGAATCACATTTCCATGGAGAGTCGTATGAATTTCCTGTTCCTGGCCTTATGCTACACACTACGAATTAATCACACTTTCACGTTTCACTTGAAGTGCATCTCTCACTGTTGCCATTTTTCACAGAAACAAACAAAAAAAAAATGTCTAACTGATTAATGAACACTCTTACAAACGCACACATAAGTAGAGCACAGCAAAGCAAAATGACCCTTCTCTCTGCATGTCTCTGGCAAGATAGACTTTTTGGATTTGCATCTCGGTCAAGCTTTGTGCCATGGAACCTCAGGGGAACTCACAAAGAGCCACAAACCTGCAAGTTAAATCCATGACCACCTGGAATCTACACACATTTATGAAGCTTGCATGGGCAGGGGCAGGGGCCGTATCTACAGAATCCATAGGAATTCCACTGTTCTCACTAACCCAAGAGTTAACAGAACTCTGCTGAGCCTTTTGGTGATGAGTCCAGAAAATGTGATTATAGAAACCTTGGCCACACGAATTATAGGAATTTGCCTACTCATTCAAAATATCTATACTTTGTGTGGTTGGGGTTGGTGAAAATCAATGCTGGATGATTTCTCTGCCTTCAGAATGGGGCCCAGTCACAGCTGGCACACTGGAGAGCCTTAGCAGCTGGACCTTCTTGAAGCACTGTCCTGGGACTCTCAATCTCTGGCTGGTTTTGAACCCTGCCCCCACCCCCACCTCTGGCGAAACACCACTAACCATGAAACATAGATGGGAGAAAGGGAAAGCCTGAGTGAATGAGAGAGACAGAGAGGGGGAAAGAAGGAACAAATGCAAAAATGAAACAAAAGCGAGAGAATGAAAAAAAAAATTGGCTGCTGTGCAAAAAAAAAAAAAAAAAAGACATTATCATTTCAAACTATATAGCTTATATATTTCAGAACATATTTGAAAACACTACTGCCAAATTTTCAAATTATTTATTTATTTATACCCCTTCTCGTTCCAGCATTTTGCTGCCAGATTAATTTTCCTGAAGCTCAACTCTGATCAAGTTACTCCCTGCTTAAAAACCCCAATAGCTCCTCACTGCCTATAAAATGAAGTCCAATTTCCTTAGCCTCCTATTTGAGGGCCTCCATAATCTGGCCCCAAACTTCTAGCCCAACCTTATCCTGCCCTTCTTCCCCATTATACACTCTTGGCTCCAGCCAAAATATATTCCCTGACGTTCCCCGGACACTGTCTGTATTCTCTGCCTTTGCACCTTCGCTCATGCTATTCCCTCTGCCTGGAATGCCTTTCCAGACATCTCCATATGCCACATACTACTCACCTTCCCACACTCCACCTGGAGGATGCCAGGCACGTAACAGGCACTCCGTTATCAGTAGCCGATCTTGCAACGTTTAAACACCTGCTTTATGTGTACATCATGTCACCGGATCCTCGCCATTGGAGGAAGTAATTTCACACAGAACAAAAACTGAGTATAACGCAGCACAAATCAATGCCAACATGTTGCAGCAATTCTTTCTGAGGGGAAAAAGTGCACCCTACCATTTTGCGTGAACTCGAATGCCCTCGTCCAGTCCTGAGGCACAGTTTCATTTGGTCGTCCCTACACAGCCCTCACCAGGCTCCATGAGGCAGGACACTACACTAGCTGATTCCAAAGGCAGAGGCCCCAGAGGTGCAGGGGGCCAGGGTGGCAGCTGAAACGCCAGACACCCCTCCATACTCCCCCCGCCCCGCGGAGAACAGCCATGGAAGGAGAGTGATAACCATCACAGATGTCCGTGGATTGAGTCTTACTCCTCTGCAACCTAAAACATGCTGAAGGGCTTCTTAAAGGTGACATTTATCACCAAGGGTTTCACAGTGGGCTGCTAAAGCTCCTTATACAACCTCTAGAGCCGGCTTAAACAAACACAGCAACCGTGTGTGGGACAAGGCATCATCACTGATGGATGGGGCTCTAGGAAGCATGCAAAGCCGCCCATAGCTACTCGCTCACCGGACAAGGGCCAAAGCTATTACACGATGAGTACTTGTGTAACCTGAAGTACAAATGGAATTTGGGCTGTATGCATCTGAGATGCTTCCCCTTTCTAATTTTCAGCATCAAGAGGTAACATATATGGACTGGGATGCTAGAGCCCTCCCCTCCGTTTTCTCCCCTCTCCTAGGACAGGCAGGCCTAATGATCACAGCAGACGTCTCTCATCCCAGTTACTGCAAGTTAACCCCAAACCAAAAGCCCCCATGTCCTGTTGAAATCTGACCTATTTTTAATGGGCAGCTCAGTTAAAACAAAACAAAACAAAACAAAACATCCTTGGTTAGAGCATGACTTTAGATGAAACCTGTTTCAGGGATTAACCCAAACTTCAAATCACTCCCTTGGACAAAACTTGATTCGGTCCAATAAATAAATGATGCCTCCCTCCATAAAATTTTAAAGCAAAAGTTTATTCGGGAGCCATGTGAAATCTATGATTGCTCTGCCAGCCTCTTGTCTTATCTGTTGTTGACTTCTGGCTTTGCTCAACTCAAGGCAGGGCTGGCGTCTCTGACCCCTGCCAGAGCCGGCTCTCCTGCCCTGCTCTGTCCTTTCCTCCCCAACCAGGGTCTGCTCACTGCTGTCCTTGCCTCCAAGTGACATATCTGTGCAGCAAGGTTTAAGAGAAAAACACATCAGCCCAGTATAATGCAGAACTTTGTTTTCCTAAACTTTTCCTGTTATTAATTACTAAGTGGCAGTCTTGAGTTAGAAATTCCACTGACCAGCTCCAAAGATGCTAATCAGTTATTACTCACTTACATTTACGAAACTGCTACTTGCTTTTAGCCATCTTTAGTTCAAAACTAGAATTCCTAGGGAGCCTTTCCTTGTTCTACTTCTGAACCATTTAAACATACCCAAACCCTGGGTGGGCTCAGTCAGTTAAGTGTCCGACTTCGGCTCAGATCATGATCTTACAGTTCGTGGGTTCGGGCCCCATGTCAGGCTCTGTGCTGACAGCTCAGAGCCTGGAGCCTGCTTTGGATTCTGTGTCTCCTTCTCTCTCTGTCCTTCCCTGCTCATGCTCTGTCTCTCTCTCTCTCTCTCTGTCTCTCTCTCTGTCTCTCTCAAAAACAAGTAAACATTAAAAAAAAATTTTTTTAAAGAGTAAACATATCCAAATACAAGTTTGTCAACAAAGTTATATACAGCTTCTTCACAGGGGTTGTTGGTGGGTGGTGGAAGGTCCATCTGACAACCCAAAATGAGAATGAAAAAATCCAGATGAAAAACTAAGCACTGCTCACGGCAGGGCGAGCTGAACAGGCGGAATCTGATAAAATAAGGTAGTAATGACCACGTCTGCTTTGCCCTGGGGGAGCTACAGAACCCCCACCGTCTTAGTCCCAGCACAAAATGGCCAGAAAGGCACGTCTTCTTCAGTGGGCCGCCCAAAGATCACGGGACACTACCAGGGGCAAGAGTGGAGAAGCTGACAGTCACAGAACAGAAGAGGCAGGGAAAAGTAAAAATCCAGAATTTCTCCCACGTAAACGGAAATGGTTGTGAATGAACAAAAGCCTTATATTTCAGGGTAATGCGTATCACCATTAGCAATCGTAAAGAAAAATACATCCTGACATACACTCGGTTGCTAAGCATTTGGGTTGAAAGGACCTCGAATAGTTAGGTGTTAGTACAGCTTGGGTTTGCAGTACAAAAGTGTGATAATGACACACGTGAACTCAGGATGTGATGACAAGTACTTTCCACGGTTCAGGCTGGAGATAGCTGGGTTTGGAAGCAGAATAATTCAGATACAAATAATTGCCTCTATTTCAATTTTGTTTTGCTGGTGGAGACACAGCCTCAGATGCAGGCAGGAAATACAGTTCCAAAAGCAGAATGAAACCTATTTAATATATCGATATCAGACAATTCCATTTTTAGAAATTATTCTTTTTTTTTAATGTTTATTTTTATTTTTGAGAGAGTGAGAGACAGAGCACAGCGGGAGAGGAGCAGAAAGAGACGGAGACACAGAATCCGAGGCAGGCTCCAGGCTCTGAGCTGTCAGCACAGAGCCCCACACAGGGCTCGAACCTATAAACCATGAGATCATGACCTGAGCCGAAGTCGGATGCTTAACTGACTGAGCCACCCAGGTGTCCCCAGAAATTATTCTTGATTTAATTCCTCCACCTCGATATAGTGCACCCCTGAAAGAATCCCTAATTTAAAGGATCAGTCTGGAAACCAGTCTTGCCCCCCACTATTTCAGCTATCCCCAAGTCTTCCCTTGGAAAATCGTAACCACTTACCTATCGTTTGGTTTTTACTTGTTAAACGCAAACACATTCTAGGGAGAACATACAATGATGTGTGTCCATCATATATATTTGCATCATTTCCTTGATTACAGAAGCTTTACCCAGGCATTTGCAGCAACACCTATGCAATGCTCGGTAAACTTTTTGAATCGTTTAAGGATCTCCTCTCTGTTCAGTAAAGAATAGGGACTCATCCCAAACTTTCAAGCAACTAAAAGGGTGAATTGGCACCTATGCAGCCACAGTTTGAAAGACTGAAACACTGAACACTGTGCAGCCAGCAAAAAGGCAGCACAGGGGCTGGGCTGTTTTCTCCCTCCCCGTACCTATGTGAGACATTACTCATCAATCCCGATGACACCCCTCGGTCCTGAGTAGCACATTCCAGCTACACCCAGCCAGAGCTGGCACAGGCTAGGAGACCACTTAGCATGACCCATGGACTATGTTCTAGAGAGGACAGCCACCCTGAGAAGCAAACAGCATGCCCCAACACACAGGGGATCGCTGGAAGGAAACGGAGGTATTCAGCAGGCTGCTAAAACAAGGTCCCAGGTGACAAGACGGCTGCTTTCAAATATCTTGAAGGAGGAGATTGGACATTTCATTCAATGGAGTTCCAAAGGGTAGCCAGGCCATAAATATCATTCCTGGGTAAACAACAGTGGCATTTGAAGAACAGGTTGGGGCAGCGTGAGAAGTGTGAGGAGGCAGAGAAAAGAGGAAGTGCTGATGTAGGCCCTCTACCTTCTTCCCACGCAACCACAGATAATATACAACAAGTTCTTCCTTTAATCCTTTGTAAACAAGTCCCACTGGTCCATGAGATTTGTAAGGAATGGAGACTGACACGTATGGTTGCTGCTTGATGGCTGTGGGGGATGGGCTATGCAGATGGCAGAGAATTTCTTCCATAAATATGTAAAGGACGGGCTGAAATCGCAATTTAAATATAAACTTGCATATTCACGGATTACCTTCTAGCTCTAAACCCTCTAACTCCAAAAACCTCTTGATGTCTGCCCAAGACTAATTTCTTGATGTCCGCGCAAGGTGCAACAAAATGCCCTAGCTGCTCCTTCACAACACATCCCTGCTGATTTACAAGAAGAGACCTCTCTGCTCAGAGGGCACAAGGGATGAAGACAGAGTCCCAGGGTTTCCTGGAGAAGTCTTGGTAATCTTGATGCAAAAACACATTTGTTTGTTTTTAGAGGAAACGAATCTGTCCCAGCTTGGTTACAAAGAGTGGAGCGAGAAATTCTTCTGTAGCCCCTGAGGCAAATGACTGCTCTCAGCTCAGCAGGCTGTGGTTATGTAAGTCCTGGCTTAATCTGATACTTCTATTTTATTCTGAGCCCTGGGGCAGACCATCCATCCCTTAGTCTCAGTTCCTGCGTCTGTAGAAGAGGAGCACCACGGTGACCCTAGACCTTGCCCACCCAGACCAGCCATACTTGAGGAGGGAGGCAGTCTTTGCAGAAAGCTGAGCTTCTTGGAAGACAGCAATAACAGGATTGGGTCTCATAATTTAACAGTTTGCAGTGGGTTTAAGCTGTATACTACATTTCAAATCCTTAAAGTTATTCATATTTAGGTGAATTTGAATCTGCTTACTAGACGTTGCAATCTATCCTGAGGCTTTTCTTTACTAATTACTTAAAATGACATTGGTTCAAGTGCCAGGAAAGAAACTGCTTTTACAGGACTCATTTCCATTTTCTGGAATATCCTACAAGCAGGAACAATTTTCTCCCTCAAACAATCTTTCCTTTTCGAAATCTTAAATTTCCCAGTGAAAAGACGAACAGAGAAGTGTGATTATTATTTGCTCCATTCCTACATTCTCCTTACTCTTCAGACAGAGAGAAACACAGTGTGGATTCAAGAACTAGCCAGAGGCAAGTTCCAGAGGCACATCGCATACATAATCCCAGCAGGGAGAGGGAGGGCTAGCCCAGTGACCTGGACTATGCAAATTGGGGGTAGGAGGACCACAGCCATTACTCCCTTTCACTTCTCCCTGAGATCATCCCTGACACAGGATGCAGTGGGGGTGGTAAAGGGCACCACAGAACCCCAGCCTCTTTCCCATGCCTCTGTGTAAATGCTCCTTAGTCAACTTGAATTATGCTACCAGAATGTCTAGGAGCAAAGAGGATCCACACAGTTACAGGTCATACACATATAAGGAAGCCTATCGGTAGCAATCTTCAGAAATGTAAACAACAAGAATGAAAGAGGGATACCCATATGTTATATTCTAATCCCAATAACCCCTCAAAGGTATTAAGAAACACTGTGTGCCTCTGGATGAAATGAGAGACGAGAATGAGAGAGAAATGACAAGCCAAGTGGGCAGCCTGATTTGTCTTGAGTTTCTGTTATGGACACTGGTTGGGGCCATTCAAGATCCACTCTCCATTCTTTTGGTTCAGCATCTGAATTTCCTTTTTAGGAATTAATTCTTGTCTGCTGTGTAAAGTCTTGATGGGAATGTCAATTGGGGGACCCACCCCTCACCCCTCAGGCCAAGGGGTAGGCGTATGGCCTACACCGAGCTAATGGAGCTCTTACTTGTTTCCAGGGCTTTGAATCTTGGGTAGAGAAGCCTGTTGGATCTTACCCATTACAGCAGTAGAATACAAGGAAGATCGTCAATTCTGTCCACCTGGACCTCCAGAGCTTCCTCAATTTCTGTCCTTCACCAAGTCTGTTTCTGCACACTTCCCGTTGACTCTCTGACCTACTGGATACGTTCCAATAAAACCCTTTTGTTGTGACTTAGCCAAAATCAGTATCTATCGCTTGCACAAAATGAATGTCAACTAATACAGATGTCCAGCTTCTGGACCTGAGGATTTCTAGGCCCAACAAAGCCCTATGATTCTAGATGACTCTAAAAGTGACACTATGCATAGGAGTTCATACGCCCTAAAATTCTCTTATTCCTTCACGGTCAATAAGAAAGAGTAAGTAAAATAAAATGAGAAAGAAAGGAACTAGCAAGTCTTGGAATAATTCTACAATGGTGAAATTTATACTGCCTCTAAATGTCACCTTCAGGAACTGGACAGACAGAAACAGAAAAGGGGAAAGAGAATAATGGGCTTTTGTTAAGTATTATTTTTATATAATAAAATGCACAAACCATGAGTGTACAGTTCACTGGGCCTTGACAACTGTACACACCTGTGTAACAACCATGTGAAACGTCATACAGAACATTGCCATCACTCTAGAAAGTTCCATTATGTCCCTTTCCAGCTGACCTTTCCCCACTCCCACAGCCAAACACTGGTCTGATTTCTATCACCAGAGCCTAATTTTTCCTGTTCTAGAACATCATGTAAATGGAATCAGACAGAATGTACTCTTGCATCTGGCTTATTTTGGTCAACATAATGTTTCTGAGATTCACCCAGGTTTTTATACAGATCAGTAGGGTGTTCTTTTTTTACCACTGAGTAATACTCCACTGTGCGAACGTACTATAGTTTCACGTCCCACGGGTTTTGATAACACCGTAGGTGCTTTAATCTGGCAGCCCTTGCCCCATGCCTGAACATGGTGTCCATGCCAGGGCAGACTGCTGGACCGGTGAAGGAACCAGCCGCACATTTGGGCACCTGGGCATCAGTGTTCCAGCTCTGCACCTCGGAGCTTTAATCAAGGGAAAGAACTTGATCTAAATGGCTGGGGGGCCTGTGGGTATTAGAGGCTGTGTGGCACCTTTAATATTCCCTGGAGCAAAATGTACTGTTCTTGCAAGCAGCCTAATCAAAGTCACCTGAATGTCTAAGGAAGGCATCTGGGGAATTTTGTCAGAGCTTTCTGCCTGAGCTAGTCCTCAGGGTGGGTCACAGATACTCCATTTCTCCTCTTTTGAGCACACAGTGGCATGGCATCTCCCTGCTGCCCTTGAAGTTAAGTGTGACATGCAACGTGCCTTGGCCAACGAGATGTGAGCAGAAACAACACTGATCACTTCTGGCAGAAGCTTTAAGAATCCGTGTGTGATTCACTTGTTCCCTTTCTCCGCCTCAGTGGGAACCTAAGAAGACGGGCAGCTTCTACCAGCCTGGCTCCCCAGATGAACAGGGAACACACTATATTACACATGGAGCATGAGCAAGAGACAAACTTTGGTTGGCGAAGTCATTAGTACTAGGCAGTTCTTTGTTACTGAAACATAACCTAGTCACTACTGAGAGATATAGTGGCCCCGTTCATGCGGCCAGCTGGCAACCTCCAACTTCTAACTCAGCCTCGCCTCCAGCCTTTAGATTTCCACTCTGTTTTAGTTCACCCCTCGGGGCCACAGAGTGCACTTAAGCTACCCAAACACAAAGCTGTCCCCTGATTTGTGGATTAAGACTGATACCTACTGTTGGGTAGCCCACGGTGACCCAGCAAAACTCTAGAGCCTAGTGCTGCCCAGTCCCAGCGCCGTAGGCATGAAAACAGGTGCCATATTCCCCAATGTCAGCATCTACACAAGAGTCTTCCTATTGACGTGTCCCCCGCTAGCTGCGCTGACAGCATCATTTATTGTCCAAAATGGTTCTGAGGGTGAAAGGGGACAGGGCGACGGGTACAAATCTTTCCTGTCCTGGGCGCACAAGGACACATGGGCACCCTAACTCTGCCTCCATTGTCTTTACGATGTTAGGTCCAGGGCTACGCGAAAAATTCCTAGAGGCATTATCTAAGGACAGATCGCCATATCCAGGAAATGTGATTAAAGGGCTAAGAGGAGCCATGTGGTGAAATTAATGTGTTTATCAGAGAGTACTCTGCTTTTACTATGCTATGTGGCATTGGACTGAGTGAGTACAGCTGTTTCCCTAAGCAGGTACAGGCGAACAGCAGTAGACATCCAAACAAAACCAAGAGCCCAATGCAAAATCCAGCCACAAAGTCTGAACACCCTGCAGAAGCATTAACGGCATCTTCCTCCCACAGGTCAGCCTGGGAGTCATTTAAAAGGAAGAAGGACAAAACCAAGAAAACAATCTTAGCAGCAAAAAGAAATATTTAAGCAAAGCCAAAGTAAATGCAATTTCGGGGACCATGGGCTCCTCCTCCTCTGGGCACCAGAGACATAGTAACGTCAGTAAATATTTTCAAAGAACATTGAATCCTCTAGATAGGGTAACACATTGTAGAAGACAGCTGATTTTTTAAAATCTGCTGCCATTCGGCATTTTCCTTGACTTTGTGAAACACCACGATTCGAAGTGGTTCATTTAAAATCTCACAGCTTGGGGCGCCTGGGTGACGCAGTCGGTTAAGCGTCCGACTTCAGCCAGGTCACGATCTCACGGTCCGTGGGTTCGAGCCCCGCGTCGGGCTCTGGGCTGATGGCTCAGAGCCTGGAGCCTGTTTCCGATTCTGTGTCTCCCTCTCTCTCTGCCCCTCCCCCGTTCATGCTCTGTCTCTCTCTGTCCCAAAAATAAATAAAAAACGTTGAAAAAAAAAATTACAAAAAAAAAATCTCACAGCTTATAGTCAAGAAGCCCGTAACGATTTTTAGTGAGTCTGTTTTTCTGCGTCCCGATCCCCACTCCCCTGCCTGTGCCTCCTGTGATGTGGGCCTCTCACCGAGAGCTGATCACACGACCTGAGCCAGCCCGAGGACCCCCAGCCCCCAAACTCATGAGACTGAAACAGTCACTAGGTGTGTCTGTTTCCTAGGCCTCCATAACATATCACGGCGAACTGGGTGGCTTAAAACTTCAAGTTAATCATTCCCTCACGGTTCTGGAGTCCAGGAATCAAGGTGTGGGCAGGGCCGTGCTCCCCCCAGAGTCTCTGGGGAAGAATCTTTCCATGCCTCTCCCCAGTTTCTGGTAGTTGCTGGCAATCCTTGATGTTTCTTGGTTCCTTGGCTTGTTTTAATCTCTGCCTCAGTCATCACATGGCTGTCTTCTCTCTGTGTCTGTGCCTGTGGCTTCACATGGTTTCTTCTTTTTATAAGGGCACCAATCATATTGGAATAAGGACTCACCCTACTCCAGCATGACCTCTCCCTTGCAGCTTCATTATATCTACAAAGTCCCAATTTCCAAATAAGGAAAACAGGTACCAGGAATAGGGCTTCAGCATATCTTGCGGGGGTGGGGATGGGGACACAATTCACCTCGTAACACTAGATGAGAGTGAGTCTCTACCACTGCGATTGCAAGCTCCAAGCCTTGTAAGCCTGCTCATACATCGGAGAAGTAAACGAACCAAGAAATGGAGAAAGACAGAAAAAGGCAGGGTCCTAGTATTACTGAATTGCTGGAATGCATTTCTATGTGAAATCTAGTCCACCTCTCAGACTTCCCAGTAACACAAACAACAAAATATCTTTCTGGTTTAAACACTGGGTTTCTGTCCCTTACGACTAAGAGCCCTAATCAATATATCTACTGAGGAATAATGCTATGTAATGTGAATTCAAAGAGTTCCCCATATTCTGGATGGGGAAGAGAGGGTAGGGTGTACATAAGAAAGATTGGCCATGAGCTGATAACTGTTGAAGTTAAGTGATGAGTTTAAGAAGCTCATTATTATGCCATCAAACTATTCTCTCTGTGACTACAGCTGTTAAAGCAAGTGTTTAAAAAAAAAAAAAACAAAACTCACAGGCCTCACACTTTGAGTCTAGCACAAATCGGGACAAACCAAAGAACAGAAAAGATAGAATCAAACATAAACCAGACAATAGCAGACACGCACAGGGAATACCTGTAATACGTGAAAACCTTAGCAGTCAAGTTCTTTGCAGCACACAGGGCTTTTGATTACTAGACCTGAATCTATCGAGGGCCTGACAGGGTCAGGAGATCTTAGATAACCGTGCTGGCAGATGACCACCCCAAACTATGCAGAGAAGGGCCAGCACCGTGCTTTAGCTCCAGGCAAAACAATGGAGTGCAGAGAGCCCTGCTGGAGGAATTCTCTTTCCTCCCAGCTAATCACAATAAAGCAGCTAGTATCCACAGCCAGCAATAAAGCAAGGGTGTGGCTCAGACAAAAGACCAGGTTACTCCTTCTCTAAATGTTCACGGACAACTACAGATGTTCTGACGCAAGAATATATCTCACGGTGTATAAAAACAGTCATGATTCTGCCTCAAGTTAGGCAAGAGCCACCACCACTTCTGAGATCATGCCTGCCTGTTGGATTAGAGGTTCTCGACCCCAGCCACCCACTAGAATAACTGGGGATCTTTAGAAAATCCCCATGCCCGGGCTGCACTCTAGACCAATTAAATCACAATCTCTGGGAGTGGGGCCCAGGCCTTGGTCTTTCTGGAAGGCTCTTCAGTGATTCTAATGAGCAGCAAAGGCTGAGAACCACTGTCTCAGGTAGACCTAGTTCTGTAAGGTGCTCACTCACCGTAGATCTGTGCCTCGCTTCTCTGAGCATCTCCTGCTGCTGGTCAGACCATCCTCACTTTCTGATCTACTCATGTGGGTAGATCTCAATCAGTCCAGAACCTACTTCTTTCCTTTCTAGTAGTTTCCTAGGGCTGCATGACAAAATACCACAAACATGATGGCTTAAAACAACAGAAATAAACTCTCATAAATTCAGTTCTGGAGGCTGAAGTCCAAAAGCAAGGCGTTGGCAGGCCATGCTGTCTCTGAAGGCTCTACCCCAGGATCCTTCATTGTCCCGTCTAACTTCTGGTGGTCGCTGGCAACCCGTGGGGTTACTTGGGTTTGTGGGCACGTGACTCCAATCTCTGCCTTCGTTGTCACTTAGCACTCTCCCTGTATGTCTGTGTCCTTTCTTCTTCTCTTACAAGATCATCAGTCATACTCGATTAAGAGCCCACCCTACTCCAGTAGGACCTCAACCCTTTACATCTGCAGTAACCCTATCTCCAAATAAGCTCACGTTCTGATACTTTTCAATCCAGCGCATTCTTCCTCCCCCATATAAAGCAAGTCTTAGTCTTGATCTTCATCAGAATCCATGTAGGACCTAGCTAACTGGGACCACAATGCCTTTTAAAGTAAGTTTTTATTTTGAAATCATTTTAGATTTGCAGAATAGTTGCAAAGATCATATAGGGAGCTCCTGTATGCTCTGCACCCAGCTTCCCCCAATGTTAACATCCTATAAAACCATGGTACGTTTATAAAAACTAAGAAACTGTGGCTCCTGGGTGGCTCAGTTGGTTAAGTGTCCAACTCTTCATTTTGGATCGGGTCATGATCTCAGTTTGTGAGCTGGAGCCACAGCACAGAGCCTGCTTGAGATTCTCTCTCTCTCCCCCCCGCCGCTCTATCTCTGTCCCTCCCCTGCTCGTGCTCTCCCTCTCAAAATTAATAAAGTAAACATTAAAAAAATTTTTTTCACTATTACCACCAGCATGATACTATTACCTTAACTATACACTTTATGCATATTTCACCAGGTATTCCGCGAAGGCCCTTGCCCTTTTTCTGTCCCAGGATCCAAATCCGGATACCAAATTGCATTTAACAAAATGCTTTTCAGAATGCAAAGGGTCACAGCCAAGCTCTGATTCACAGCAGCAAAACCTCACTTCAGGCTTCCTTCCCTAGTTTACCCTCCAGTCTCTTGGCCCCCCTCACATTTGCATCCAGCTGGCTGTATGTTTCATCTGTGCCTCCTTCCTGTTTGGATCTGACCACCCCAATATTTTAGTCAAGCTAGTTCGTGACGATTTTGAGGTCATGGAATCTCCTTGAGAATCCAAGAGAAGCTACAGACTCCCCTCTGAAGAACTACAAAGACAGAAACAATTTTGCGTCCAATTTCAGAGCAGATATCGATACCCAATAACCCCTCCCACTTCCCCAAGGGTCCCCACCTTAGCGTGACTTTCCACAGTCTGGCTTCCCCGGGCACTGATTCTGTAATGAAATCAGCACAGCTATCAAGCCCTCTCTCAAGACAATTTCTCCATAGCTCCTGGACACAGCAGCAGTGCTCTGTACTCTGGGTTTTGACCAACGCCAGGGGCCCTGGCCACTGTCTTGGGCTGGCAATAGACACTGAAGACAGCTGGACTCTCCCTTCTGGCCAACTTGACCACCAGTATCGAACCTCACAAGTTTTGCTTAGCCCATCACCTCTTAGGAGTCCACTTTCTCTGCGATAGAAGAAATATCCCAGAATGTAATACTTCTCAGTCCTAAGGGCATGTCACATCACCTCGGTTTCAACTAAGAAAAGTGACCCTGGGATCTAGAGCCGTATCGGCAAGTTCTATCAGAATCAGATCTTCTGCCATTGTGAAACGGCAAGAACCTTGGAACCAAGGCCAATGCCTGCCTATGGCGTTTCATCCTTGGAAACCACACGTGAGGCCCTCCTTGCACATAAAAGCCGAACAACTGGTTAATACAACCCTACATGTCCTCTGAAGCCACCACATGAACCCTGGAGCAGGGCCGAGGGAAAGGGAAACTGTCCCCGCTCAATCCTCCGACGTTGGTTTAAACCTCTTGCTCCCCACAGTTCTTCAAACCCTGTTCGGTCCCACTCAGATGCTGCTCATTTCTATCAGTCTCTCATCCATGTGATAATGGTCCACGAGTCTCCTGAGCTACACTACCTGTGGGCTCCCCCGTGTCCTGGGGTCACACTTTGCCCCCTACTGCCACTCTGATGAGGCTCTCGCCAATTCTTCCAGCGTTGAGCAGAAGGGAGCAGTGTTGGAGAACAGACAGGCATAATTTCTATGGCCGGGGCTGTGTCTATTCTTACCTTCTGCAAACGGCTCCCACTCATAAAACCGGCCCATGAATGGCTTGTTGTTGTAGGATGCACACTGAACCTCCCGGATACTTCTACTGCTTTCTGGACACACCTAATAAAGCAGATATTAAACATGCGGTTAGTGTCCGTATCTCTTCACGGCCCCAGTCACACCCCAGGAGACCTCTCCAACTGTAAATGCCAGCCGTCCTCTACCAAAACCAGGGTTTCTGAAAATGTGCTGATCGCCTGCGTTAAAAATTTTAAATGCAGATCTCAAGGCTTCATTCCAAGTTTACTAAATCAGAATCTTTGGAAGGACACTAAAATTTTAACAAGCTCCCCAGGTTAAGCTTTTGCACCATAATTTGAAAACCACTAACCGAAACCTTCTGCTCCTGACAAATTGGTCTGCTCACCTACTCCAAAAAGGCCATTCATTTCCATCTGCTTGACTTTGTTCATGCCATTCCCGCTCGTGGGATAATATTCACACAAGCATGTACAGAATCCTTACCATGCGCAGGTACTGTTTTAAACATAGTACACATACTAATTCATTTAATCCTCATAGTGACCAATGAGGCCAATAGGAGAGTTCTGCAGATTTTTCACAGATGAGCAAACTGAGGGACAGAGGAACCGCTCAGCCAGTGAGGGCAGAGGCTGGATTTCAGGCTACGTGGTCTGGTGCCCATCCGGATGCATCTCAGTGTCCTTCCCATCTTGTCTACATTCTGGTCTAAATGCTCTCCACGATCTAATGCCAGAGCTCCCAGCCTTTAGTGCACAAAAGAATCACCCAGAGATCTCATGGGAAATGCAAAGTCCCAGGCCCCTCCCCCAAGGATGGCTAGTAAGTAAGTCTGGTGTGAGATATTTTATCAAATTATCCAGTGATCTATATTTTATCAAGTTATCAGGTGATCCTGATATACTAATCAAAGAAAATATCCAGTTCCCTCTAGTTTCTTTCTTATTTACAAATGATAAATATGAACAAAGTGTGACATGAAATAAACAAATGTGAAATACAATAATAAGATCAGAGTCTCTAATTCAAATCATGGATAAAGTGTGATCTAGCTTTTTTTAAAACCTAAGTACGTTCTTATTTAAATGTGTGTGGGGGGTGGGGGCGGGGCGCCTGGGTGGCTCAGTCAGTTAAGCGTCCAACTTCGGCTCAGGTCATGATCTCACGGTTCATGAGTTCGAGCCCCGCGTCGAGCCCCTCTGACAGCTCAGAGCCTGGAGCCTGCTTCAGATTCTGTGTCTCCCTCTGTCTGCCCCTCTGCCACTTGCACTCTGTCTCTCACATTGTCTCAAAAATAAATAAACATTAAAAACATTTTTTTTAATTTAAATGTGTGTGGGGTCAGTGTGTATGTTTTAATAATCAGAGGGAAAGGAATCTGGACCCTTACATGTTAAAAGCCCTGTATATAAGAAGTTTCTGGAATAAACTGCCAATAAGGCAGCTCAAACTCCTGAAGGATTTCTAAAGAAATGCACTGTACGTATCAGAAATGCCAGATCTTTTGGAGGAGGAGAGAACAGAGGGAGGAATAAAACCAGGCAGAAGGGAAAGCATCTCTTGCTTGAAAAAGGACAGTTGGGAGAGGCCGCTGGTACAAACACCTGGGGTGGTCATAACCCTGCTGCAGCCTGAGCCAAACCACATGGAGTGAGAAGCCATGTGAAGCAGAACGTGATAGAAACCAGTGGGGAAAAAAAGGGCCCGGTGGACAGACAGGGTGGGCTGAGCTCTGACAATCAGTGAGAAGCCGACAGGCCGGGGAAGGCTGTCTCCATGGGTTCTGGAAGGCAAGCCTCTGGTGGCCCCCGAGCCAGGAAGCGGGTAGGCGTCCAGCAACACCAGCTGTCTCCCTGAAGGATTTGGGGTTAAGATGCTTCTGACAACCCTTTGGCCAGAACTAGAGCTCGACGGGGATGTGATCAGTTGGGTGACTTGGGAGAAGCTGACATCCTTGCAACAAGAAAGAATCGCTAGGCAGGTTGTTAAAAATACAGGTTCTCAGGCCTCGCCCCACTGGGAGGGTAGGGAAAGGACCAGGAATATATGCTTGGAGATCTGGCTCAGCCACCCGGGTACCAGAACTCAGTGGCAATGAAAAGCCACACCCAAGCCTCAATCTTACTCCATGTTAGTTAATGCCCAATCACAGTATTAGAGCAGGGACAATCACATCCAACCCTTTAATTCTGATGAGGACACTGAGGCCAGGAGAAGTGGCGTAGCTCCCCAGAGGTCGTAGTGACATAGGGACAGAGCCCAGAGCACTGACCACCCACTCTGGCCATAATCAGAAACTAGAGATTCTCAGGGCGCCTGGGTGGCTCAGCTGGTTGAGCATCCGACTTCGGCTCAGGTCATGGTCTCACAGTCCGTGAGTTTGAGCCCCACGTCAGGCTCTGTGCTGACAGCTCGGAGCCTGCAGCCTGCTTCAGATCCTGTGTCTCCCTCTGTCTCTCTGCCCCTTCCCCGCTTGTGCTCTGCCTCTCTCTCTCTCCCTCAAAAATAAATAAACATTAAAAAAGAAAGAAAGAAACTAGAGATTAGCTACTGGGTTGCATCTTTTCATAATGGAAACAGACCAGAACAAGTAGCCTCAATGTCCCATTCCTCAAATAACCACACCTATGTAAAGCCAGGCTGTTCTGCAATGAGGCTTCAGCCAGAAGCCTCCCTCACTCAACCTGGTGGCAGTTGCCAGAATTGGAAGCTACAGACCACAAACTCTTAGCCAGTCTGTTTAACCTCTTTCTCTTCCATCAGCAAAATATGCTAATAGGCTACACCAGGAACCAATGCATCTGTGGAATCATTCTGAATCGCTCAATACTTGATGGTCTAAATGTGTGTTTCATGACATGCAAAGCAGTCCACAACCCATTAAGTGAAAAAAAGTGCTAAGTGATTGTGTGTGTGTCTGTGTCAGTGTGTGCAGAGAAAGATTAAAAGCATTATCTCTGGAAGGTGGGTTATAGATTTTTTTCTTTTCACAAAGAAAACTTTTGGCTTATTGCACTAATTTTTCTGCAATATATATGTAACGTTTATGTAATAAAAATGTATAATTACTGAAGCCTTCCAAACACTTGGCCCTTTGCCAGCTTTGCACGTGCTTATAGTTGATAATCTTATGGTAGATTTTAATGTCCCACTAAAGCTCTTACTATGTCCATTTGCATCTACCAAGCCAATAGTCACCGGAGATAGATCATTCAGGGCGCCCTGTCCCAGGTCACAAACAAGTTCCTTATATCTGAGCATGGCCCAGTTACTTCCTGAGGCAAAGGGGCTTCATGTGGCATCCGACCCACAGTGGGGGGAGGGGGAGGGGGGTCAGGTGCTGCAGCAGCAAATCCACTTCCAGTTGCCCAAAGGCAGCTGAGCCCAGCAAACTGCCTATGGTATCCAGCATGTGGCTAGCATGGGAAGATACAGCAGGAGATGACCAGGTGCCCTGCCATGGCCCTGGGTGTCCCTAGCAGGGACTCACATGATGCTAGGGGAGCTGCCAATTAGAGGGTAGGAGAGGGACCAAGTCAGAGAAACGCAAGGCTCACAGGGTCCAGCTGTGGATGTGGGTTACTGAGATGAAATTATAGTAAAGACGATCAAAACAGAAGTCTGGGATCACAGTGATGTTAAGAATAGCTAACCTTGGGGCACCTGGGTGGCTCAGTCGGTTGAATGTCCGGCCCTTTTGATTTCAGCTCTGGTCATGATCTCACAGTTCATAGGTTCGAGCCCCACATCGGGCCCTGTGCTGACAGTGTGGAGCCTGCTTGGGACTCTCTCTCCCTCTCTCTCAAAATAAATAAATAAATAAATAAATAAATAAATAAATAAATAAAACATTAAAAAAAAAAAGAATAGCTAACTTTTACTGAGCACTTATTAAATGTCAAGCACTCCACCGCATGGTTCATGTATATTAATTAGCTCATTTAGTCCTCACAACTATTATACCCATTTTATAGATGAGAAAGTCAAGGCAGCAAAAAGTTAAGTGAGCTGTCCAAAGCCATAGGGCTGATAAGTGGTGAATTTAGTATCTGAATAACACTTTGGATCCAGAACCCATGCCATTAACCACCATGCTATGGTGGCCCTCAAGACTGGGTGGGCAGCAAAGTTAATTTGTGATGGGTCCTCAGACAAGAGGGCCTTAACTCCTTGCCTGAGAAGTCCTGGATCCCAAGGTCGGATCCAGCCTCTAAGGCCTGGGGAAGGGGCCTCAGCTGTAAGGATCAGGCAGTTGCAGATTGAGGATGAAAACCAAGCAGGGTCAGGGAAATTCTGTTTCACATCTCTTGTGGGTTACATCTGTTGGTACTTGTCATACTTTTATCGGTATATGATCTCCTCTCATTTCAACAGATTCCCTGAAGTTAAAACTTCCCGGTTACAGATCATTTTACATTTGTTACATTTTAAGTGGGTTGCTTCCTGATGCCACAGACTGAGTCACCCTCACCTTCTCAGTAATTGTCTCTATTTTACACAGCAAGTTGGCTTTGGGCAGATTTCCCGCAGCCACTAATCCTTTCCATGGGCAGAGATTCTGGTCATCTTCAGGCCGGAAAAGTGGGACAAGGGAAAAGCCGGGTAGATAGAGATCAGGATCACAGGATGGGGCTAGCAAAGACCAGAGCTCTATTGCCATGGAATGCCTCCGGGAGATAACCTCCCTTCAAATGACTTCCCTCCATCCCAAAGGGGGAGAGATGTTTCCACTGGTCTCTTACGGGAAAAGGAAAAAGATGTGCTTTAATATAATAAATCCTTATAAAGCACTTCAGACCCTGTCCAAAGTTCCATCTCGACAACTGCCTAGGGTTGCTATGCGTTACAAAGAGGATTATGGAAACTCGGGCTGTGTTGCTAGTGACCCTGGTTAATCTGAGGTGACTACTGCCTGCACCTAACTTCACTGTTCAAGGGGCCTCTTGGTGACCACATACTCACCTTCTGATAATTACTTTCAGCTCCTCAGTCAACTGAAGGACTGAAGGGCATCATCCCCAATGAAGGTGGCACCAAGGGATATGACCTTGAAGTCTTCCTGGGTGAGACATGCATTTTTTTTTATCCTTTGCACTGCTCTGGATTCAATCAAAAGACCAGTACAAACATACAACATACGATGTATTTAAATCACCCCAGTGAAGAAACTGAAAGAAAGAAATCTGGAAAGTGTCCCTACACTGCCATGAGAAAGGGACCTTGGGCATGTGACTTGGGCAAAGCACTTTGCTTCTCTAAACCTAAATTACTGCATTTCAATAACAAGCCCTGAACCACTCCCACCCCGCAGGGATTTTTGCAAAGATTAACTTCGTAATACATGAAAATTTCTAGCTCATAATAATGCCCACTAAATGTTAGCTGAACTGGAATCTAAGTAGACATCAAAGATGACTCCAGCAATGAGGCGCCTGGGTGGCTCAGTCCATTAAGTGTCTGAAGTCAGTTCAGGTCATGATCTCACGTTTTGTGGATTCAAGCCTCATGTCGGGCTCTGTGCTGACAGCTCGGAGCCTGAAACCTGCTTTGGATTCTGTCTCCCTCTCTCTCTGCCCCTCCCCTACTTGTTCTCTCTCTCTCAAAAATAAATAAACATTAAAAAAAAAAATAAAGACCCCAACAGTTCCAGAAGCTTCAAGCGCCTGACAGGTAGGTGTTCTGAGCAAACACTCCCCTTTCTTTTCCACAGCTGTAAAAAGGGGCTTTGTTTTCCAGCTGTAGAATAATAGAATAATACAACCATGGATCAAAATTTCTTACAAATTATCCAGCACATTTTTCAAATATGTTTCATATCTGCTTTCTCAAGTCACTTGGAACAAATTCGACCTCGCAAAAACTTTTGCCACCTGCTACCACTTCTAGCCCTCTCTAGACAGTCAGTAAATTGGTTTGTCCAAAAGGGTTGGGTCAGGGTTTGGATTTAAAACAAAAAACAACAACAACAACAAAAAACCCAAAATCCTGAGGTTTTCTTAGTTCGCAAACACCTTTTCTCCCCCATCCAAGTTCATAATGTTCTCCTAGAAAAAGGTGTTTCCCTCTCCTTCAAAGAGCCAACAGATGTTAATGTGACTAAGCCCATTTATTCACCCAGGAAAACCACATATTTTTAAGTACTCTGGATAAACGTTCATACAAATCTAGACTTATCCCAGTGGTACTTATTATTTCTCCCTCCTTAGATGTATATATCTCTCTGCCTGTAAGAAGATCTAAAGGAGGGGTGCATGGGTGGCTCAGTCAGTTAAGCATCCGACTCTTGGTTTCGGCTCAGGCCATGATCTTATGGTTCATGAGTCTGAGCCTCGAATCAGGCTCTGTGCTGATGGCTCAGAGCCCGCTTGGGATTCTCTCTCTCCCCCTCTCTCTCCAACCCTCCCCTGCTCGCTCACTTGCGCACTGGCTCTCTCTCTCTCTCTCTCTCTCTCTCTCAAAACAATTCAGTACGCTTTTATTTCATTTTTATTTTTTAATAAACTTTTTAAAAAAGATCAAAACAAGAACATCTTTTTTTTTTCTAACTAATCAGAAAGTATATGGCAAAATGTAAACATTTTTTTTTTTTAAACATTTAAAACTTCTACTCCCCCTAGTTGCTACTTTCAGGAACACATTTATAAGAGTGGCTTCCTTCCCCTCTGCTATCTGCTAGAAGAGCGGGTGAAATTCCTTCAAAGGCAAATATTCAATGTGGCCCTACTACTAAGTGTCATTACTGCTGTGACCTCGCAGGATACAGAGAAGAACCCCTCATAATTAGGGATTTCACAGGCCAAGAAGAGAAAACTACATCAGTTAACACATGTAGTTCAGCAAACTGGACATTAAATCTCTAATCTTGCAAAACAAGGAGTTAACTGATCCTCCCTAATGTTGATAAGTCAAGAGAACAAAAATTGTGAATATACTACATGTAATTAAAAATATACGGGGCACTTGGGTGGCTCAGTCGGTTAAGTGTCCAACATCAGCTCAGGTCATGATCTCACTGCTCATGGGTTCCAGCCCCGTGTCGGGCTCTGTGCTGACAGCTTGGAGCCTGGAGCCTGCTTTGGATTGTGTGTCTCCCTCTCTCTCTGCTCCTCTCCTGTTCATGTTCTGTCTCTTTCTCTCAAAAATAAATAAATGTTAATTTTTTTTTTTTTTTTTTTTTAAATATAACTGAGGGGCACCTGGGTGGCTCGGTCGGTTGGTTAAGCGTCTGACTCTTGGTTTCGGCTCAGGTCATGATCTCGCAGTTTGTGAGTTTGAGCCCTGCGTTGGGCTCTGTGCTGATAGCACGGAGCCTGCTTGAGATTCTTTCTCTGTCTCTCTCTGTCCCTCTGCTCTCTGTCTCTCAAAATAAATAAATTTGAAAAAAATTTAAAATATATATACATATAATTGAAAATTAAAATGTGGATAGCAGGTATCAGCACAGTGGGAGGCAAAGGGGGTCATTTCTCCTTCTTTTGGAGTGAGGAGTTGATGAAGGAAATTTGAAGTTGATGTATCAACAAGCAGAGGTATCAGTATACTATTAGACTTATGAAGAGAATGACCCCAATAACTAAAAATTCAAAATGACTGACTGCGGGGTACCTGGGTGGCTCAGGTGGCTAAGCATCTAATTCCATCTCAGCTCAGGTCTTGATCTCAGGGTTGTGAGTTCAAGGCCCACATTGGGCAAAGACTTTACTTAAAAATAAAAAGATAAAATACCTAAAAAAACAAAAGCAAAACAGAACAAAACAAAACACCTCATTTCATGTTATAAAGAAAAACCTGAGGTGTGCCTGGGTGGCTTGGTTAGTTAAGCATCTGACTCTTGATCTCAGCTCAGGTCCTAGGGTTGTGAGTTCAAGCCTCGTGTTGGGCTCTGCATGGTATGTGGCGGGGGGCAGTGCGGGGGAGGAGGGTCGGGGGGTGCGGGAGGAATATAATTGATTACAATTACATCTAGGGAGAGGGACTAGGTTATAGCTCTCTCTGCCACTGTGCTATTTCTTAGTATCTGCACTACTTTCTATAATTATTAAAGTGACAATTGTGAACAACTCAATATATATGTGTGACTCAAATCTTTCAAATATATTTACATGAAACATATACTTAAATATTTACATATTTAACAAATATATTTAATATTCACATATTTCATATATATGTATGAAAGGCCACTGATGGATCAAGAAAAGGTCAGTAAGAGGACTTTTTTTTTTTTAATGTTTATTTATTTTTGAGAGAGAGTGCAAGCAGGGGAGGGGCAGAGAGAGAGGGAGACACAGAATCCGAAGCAGGCTCCAGGCTCTGAGCTGTCAGCACAGAGCCCGATGCGGGGCTCGAACCCATGAACGGTAAGATCATGACCTGAGCCGAAGTTGGACGCTCAACCGACTGAGACACCCAGGTGCCTCAGTAAGAGGTCTTTCTATGGGAAATTCCAAGTGGTCGGAGAAGGTGGAAAGGAGAATGATGTAGAAAGCACTGACCCCAGCATATATCCCCCAGATAAGGAGGCTGGTGACAAACTCATAAGAGAAACTTATGTTGAGCCCCCAGTTAGATGGAACTGGCCCCACAGTTCCTGGCAAGTTTTACACCTCACAGAATTGTTCTAAATCCTTGACCTGGCCCATTTGCTAAGTTCCTCCTTAAAACTGCAGTCAGGAGGTTGTTTTTCCGCTCCTCTTTCCTTCAATAGGAGACTAGAAATGGGCAGAATTAGAATTGGCCTAAAGACATTCTAAAAGCTTAGCTATATTTGAGATTTGTCCAACATCTTTCCTTTGTTTTCACTCACTTCGAGACAGAAACAACTCCACATGGAGAAATCCATTGTCTGAAGTCAGTCCCACTCTAGGGAAATTTACTGGGGAGTCACTGATACCAGAACTCATCACATCCGTGTTTGCTAAAAGCTGCTTTTAGCCCCAGGGGTTTTTCCCATAACGTTAAGTGCACTCTGTCTAAAGTCAGGATCACGTCTCCTTTGGCAGCGAAGCACTTTGAAATCATAACCCCGAAGCTGCCCCTGCACCAGCTGACTCACTACAGCCTCCCTTCACCAGAAGGAGCAGGAGTGTCATTGTTCCTTGGGGAGAAAGCGCTGAATTCAGAACCCTGAAGAGAAGGTGGGGAGAGAGACATCAGGCCTCCCAGACAAAGGGCATAGGTGTCTTGGTTGTTAATGTATCAGCAATTAATAATACGAACCCCCCAAAACAGCTAGTAGGAAGGATTTTAACTGCATCCCTCAGGCACCAGAGGGACTGCCCCTTGGTTCCCTCCTTCCCCTGTTTTACTCTTACCAAGACTCCAGGTCATTTGCTTCCAAGCCTTGGCCTTCGACGAACTTCCACGAAGAAGAAACCTATTTACTTGATTCCTTGAGCACTCATTATTTTTAGCCATAGCTGAGAAAGCGCAGGGCTGTGGATAAACCACACCTCCCCATGTTGCCCCTTCACTCCTCAGGAGAAACTCGCAGGGGAAGCCACCGCTCACAGGAAAAGCTTCTGGCTCCACCAAGAGGTCTCCCGAGACCCCCTTCTGGCTCCTGAGCCCCTATGGGAACCCCTGTCACTCCCTCCTCCCAGAAAATCCTCCCCTCACCTGGATGGCCTACATTTCTCCAGAAGGCCAGGCCAGGCTCATTTCCACTGTCCAGGGATTTCAGAGTGTCGACCCAGCATGTGCAGTGGTGTTTATGCTCTATACTTGTCATTACCTATTTAGGAGCCTCTCTCTCCCACTGGACTCTTAGCCACTTAGAGCCAGAGCTTACTTTAATCCCAGTGTCCCTGACCCACAGCCGAACACCTGATCCCACTGTCGATATCAATGCTGTGTTTCTGGATGCCAACAAGAACCTACGATAGTGAGTGATCTGGCGTGTCGTACCAGTAGATGTCTAAAATTGACATCTCTAGCCTGATCTAAAAGACCATAAGATTCTCCGGGCGCCTGGGTGGCTTAGTCAGTTGAGCATCCAACTGTTCATTTCAGCTCAGGTCATGATCTCAGGGTTGTGGGATCGAGCCCTGTGTTGGGCTCTGAGCTGAGCATGGAGCCTGCTTAAGATTCTCTCTCTCTCGGGGCGCCTGGGTGACTCAGTTGGTTAAGCGGCCGACTTCGGCTCAGGTCATGATCTTGCGGTCTGTGAGTTCGAGCCCCGCGTCGGGCTCTGTGCTGACCGCTCAGAGCCTGGAGCCTGTTTCAGATTCTGTGTCTCCCTCTCTCTGACCCTCCCCCATTCATGCTCTGTCTCTCTCTGTCTCAAAAATAAATAAACGTAAAAAAAAAATTAAAAAAAAAAAGATTCTCTCTCCTCTCTCTCTCTCTCTCTCTCCCCCTGTCGTGTGTTCTCTCTCTCTAAAAAAATAATACAATTAAAAAATTAAAAAATAAAAAATAAAAGACCATAAGATTCTATATCTACACTGGGGCTTGCAACTTCCTCGTATACAATGTAAACAAGAAAAAAAAGAAAAAAAACTCTTCCTTTTCTTTAAAGCCTACATTCCAAGATCCTTAGTACTGCATTTACTATTGATTTTACATTATTTCAT
Source organism: Acinonyx jubatus (assembly GCF_027475565.1). Classification (NCBI taxonomy): domain Eukaryota; kingdom Metazoa; phylum Chordata; class Mammalia; order Carnivora; family Felidae; genus Acinonyx; species Acinonyx jubatus. The sequence continues at coordinate 33,821,541 of NC_069386.1, forward strand.
AGAGGAAATCTTACTAAGAGTCAAACAATCCTAAAGACACACTAGAATGCTTAATATTCCCAGATGACATCCCAAGGTAAAGCTTCACATTAAACACACACATTCGAGGGTGTAAAGCATTCACTGGCAGGAACTTAATCTATAGCCCTACTTTCTCATTACTTCACACCTGACCCTAGGGTGATTATACCGAATCTACATCACAGTTGCCCTGTTGGGGCCCTCAGCAATTGTGTTTTATTGTTGGGGAAGGGAAAGAACTCTGAACCCCAGCTAATCCAGAGGACAAAAGGGGAGTCTGAGCAAGTCTGACCATTTCATCCAGTTTCATGACTAAGCACTTGGAAACTGACATGGGGAGACTGTGCTCCACTCCCAGCCTCCAGAGAGGCACACAAGTGCGTTCACTCATCCAGGTCAGAACACCTTATTTCCTAACAACGTGTCAGCTCCCTATGTACATGATCAACACTATGGAGTTGGTGTTATTATCACCCCGACTTCATAGATGGTCCCAGGGAGTTAAGCGCCCTTGCCCAAGGAAACTGAGGCTTACATCTAGCACGGCTGGCTCCTGAGCCCGCTATCCTAGACCGCCCTGCAGCCTAACATCCAATTGAACCAGTGGATTAGAATTGCTCTCTCCCTCTGCACTGTGTTTTAAAAGTTTTTCAAGCATCTATCTCGTGTATGAAAGTCAAGCAACACCCATGTGAAATCTCTGTATTTCGAGACGTCAAAGAACAAATTCCCCATTATATGTTGATTATTCAGGGGCGCCTGGGTGGCTCAGTCAGTTGAGCGTCCGACTTCGGCTCAGGTCATGATCTCACTGCTCATGGGTTCCAGCCCCGCATCAGGCTCTGTGCTGACAGTGTGGAGCCTGGAGCCTGCTTCAGATTCTGTGTCTCCCTCGCTCTCTGCCCCTCCCCAGCTCACATGCATGTGTGCTCTTTCTCTCCCTCTCTCTCAAAAACAAATAAAGATTAAAAAAAAAAAAGATTGATTATTTGAAGCGGATAGGAGGATGTGAGAGGGAAAGGAAGGAGGGTCTCTACAACCTGGCAAAGCATCATGGCACCTGAGATTCTGGCATAATCCTGCTTCCCCGTCTCTGTCCAAGCTGTTTCTTTTGCCCCAGACTGCCTTTTTCTCTTTTTTGGCCATCCTTAGAAGCCTAGCTCAGGTTTTTCCTCCTCAGTGGAGTCTTCCCCAACCCAGTGGCCTCCTGCTTTGTGCTCCCAAAGTTCTTCCCTCTCATGAAGTGCTCCAGCACCAAGTGCAATGATTTATACACTGCTGCACTGGTCTTCTTCACCATTGGACCACAAGGGTGTTGAGGGCGGACGGGATGGTGATCAGTGATGAGACACTGTTCTGGAATCTGGAAGCCTGCAAAACCATTTCCCCTAATTCACACCTCCCCTTAGATGCATTACTATATACCTCACAACTGAGACCTCCACTGTGAGGGTAGTCTTAGAAAGTAGGACATTCCATTGAGAACCTGGGTGGGATATACTGGGCACTTAGTTTATGGGATGATGTTCTGAAATCAGGGGATGTTTCCAACCCACCCTGGCCTACTTTCCCTTCTCTTTCTTCTCCCAGGTACGAACTGGGAGAGATCTCTAAATGCACGTATTTCTTTTTAAATCTTTGAAGGACATAAAATAACCTGTATTCCCTATTAGACTCGTATGATTTTTCACAATACTGCCCTTTACCTCTTTCCTCTTTGAGTAGGAAGATGTGCACAATTTGTAGATTCATGCTATCTCTGCATGTTGCCCATTGGGGCAGATATGTAAATATCCATGTGAGGTTATCCATGCGAAGGTGCCAGAGCACTGGGGTCCCACATGGGAAGTGTGCAGGTTAAGACTCAACACAGCAGGACTGAGACAGTTCTCTTCAGACAGGCCTGCTTACAAGACTGGTCCGTGGCTGGCATCTGGGAGCTTGAATTTCAGAAGGGATTCCATCACCCCCTAAGTGATAAGAGAGACTCACTATGCCTAAGCTATTTGGACAAGCGATATAGTTTATGCTGAACGCCAGCTTTCCTGATGGGAGCCTGGAATTTTGATATGTGGCAGGCAGAGGGTGCTTATGTGACTAGCCCCCAATAAAAACCTTGGGCACAGAGTCTCTAATGAGCTTCCCTGGTAGACAATAGTTCACGTGTGTTGTCACAACTCACTCCTGGGGGAATTAAGCACACCCTGTGTGACTCCACTGGAAGTGGACTAATGGAAGCCTGTGCCTGGTTTCCTCTAAACTTTGCCCCGTGTGCCTTTCTCTTTGCTGATTTTGCTCCGTATCCTTTTGTTGTAAAAAATCATAACTGTGAATCCTCCCAGTAAATCATCAAACCTAGTAAAGGTCTTAGGGGCTCCTAACACAAAGAGTTTTAAGGTGTTCATGATGTTTGGGGGATGATCCAAGTACCAAGAAGCCATGGGCTTATAAAAAGAAGACAAGCTCTCTCTCTTTCAAAAATAAATAAATATTTTTTAAAAATTAAAAAAAAAAAAAAACGGGGCACCTGAGTGGCTCAGTCGGTTAAGTATCCAACTTTGGTTTAGGTCATGATCTCGCAGTTTGTGGGTTTTAAGCCCCACGTGGGGCTCTGTGCTGACAGCTCAGAGCGTGGAGCCTGCTTCGGATTCTGTGTCTCCCTCTCTCTCTGCCCCTCCCCTGCTCGCATTCTGTCTCTCTCTCCCTCTCTCAAAAATAAGGATTTAAAAAATTTAAAAAAAAGAAGAAGACAGGCAGTAATGGGACCTCTAAGGAATGACATCACTCAATCAGGGTAAGTGGGATGGGTCTCAGGATAATGGGGTGCACTGGGGAGGACATTGTGGGACATGCTACAGCCAAGAGAAGGGAACTAAAGCTGTATGATCCTCTGTCGACATTCACCTCTCTGTCCTGGGTTTGAGATGTTACTTTGCCAACTGCCAGAATGATGGCCCACATCATAAATTCACCAGAATTGTCTAAGATTCCTCGCAGTTCAATGTCCTTAGTAGTGGAGTCATCCCAGCACCCAGAGAAGACACAACGTCTACATGGGGAGAGGCAGCCCTGCCGTCGGCAGGAAAGGTCTAGCAAGACCATGCGTGCTTGAAAAGTGTAGGCGAAGTGACAGAAATACGTGCCAAATGCCCTCTCTCTGCTTCCGTCTCTTTCTGGTTTATGTGGTCTTCAAATTTAAGAAATATACAAGTCAATGGGACAACGTGTTCTACTTTAGAAATGAATTCATTTCACTTTAAAAGGAAAGCAAAGATATTCAAGAACAGGGGCCACGTCCGATCACGGACACAAATATTTCTGTTCGATTTATAAAGCCCTTTCTCAATATCACCTCATTTGATCCTCCTAACTCTGTGAGATAGATAATATGACCTTCCTTTCATCTTCCATGGCACCCGGGCTGTTATAAGACAAGCAACGATGCTTAATTAAGACTTAATGGCTGACTGATTAGTAATGGCTTTAGAAAAACGACCGCTTTACAAAAATTAATAATTCCTGAAGTCTGTCAGTGGAAGAAAAGCTAGAAAGCAATCCAGGCATTCAGAGGAATTATTAAAATCACAAATTAAGTCATTTCTATGGACTCTACAGCAGGAAATATATTTTTAATGAGAGAATTGAAGCTAATATATAACAGCTGTCCTGTTACCCAGTAACAGAATATTAAGGTAGATTAAATTATTAATGAAAAATATAGCAGCTTGGAAATTTAACCTTTAAACGTTCTCTTATCCCTTTCTCTTTTGTATACAGTCTTTAAACTGGTATTTTTTTAAAAACCACATTTAGTCTTGTCGGGGAGTTTCCATTTAGAGGTTGCTTTGCCACAGATCAGCTATGCAATCTTTAGCAAGTTATTCACGATCAGACTTTCTCCGCATACAATATCCAGAGTGCTCACACCAGGGACGGCAGGAGACTTCCTGGATTGGTACTGATGTGAGGCAAAGCTCCCCGGACTCCCGACTCTTCAGCACCACCACCGTTGGCCCTGAGTTAGCCACCCGTTTACAAAGTCACTGAGAATCTGGAGGTTGTTTGATATGTAGCAACAGTGATTGCCAGTGAGCAATTTAAGAAGTTACTCCTAAGTTACTACAGTGACAACCTAGTGAAAACGAGAAGTATCCACGGAGAATGCACAGAGAGAAAAAGGGAGAGAAGATAAAGGGGGGCTAATATTAACATGGCCTAAAAGACCCTGCCTGTGCTGTTTTCCGTGTTTTCGCTGGCCAAGCAGAAGGGGGACCAGCAGCTGTCTCCTGGCCCGGTGTGAGGCAGTGCGTACTCACGTTAGTGTTGCATAGCTTGTACTGCCGATAGGCCCCGATGCAGGAAATGGCTGTGGACCGGGCAGGCTGTGAGAAGCTCTGAGCTGCCCCATGGGCCCCCATGCTGCGGCCGCTGCTTATTTCCGGGCCATGGAAGAGACTCGAAGCTGCCGGAAAGCCTCCGTCGTGGGTCAAAGGCATCTGGTAGAGGGAGGCCTCGGAGGTCTGCAGTCCAGAGCGAGGGCCACTGTCACTCTGGTACAGAGGCCCGTGCTGGGGAGCCCGGTGGGCTGACGGGCCATAGGCGTGGCTAGGACCAGATGCCCCCTGGGACCTGGAATGCCGGGCCGAGGGCCTCTGCCTCCGAAGCCTCTGCGGCGAGTGTTCAGAGTCCGTCTGCAGTGGTAAGATGTACGGGGCCTTGCCATAGCCGTACTTGCCAGGGCCGATGGGACCGCGGGTCCTGCTCCTAAAGAACGACACACAAGAGGAGAGGAACAGAGTCACAGGAAGTTTCATGTTAACCCAGATGCTGTGGTCCATGATAGAGGGGACCAGGTAGGGATGGAGCCTATGGTGGGAGAGGGAGGGCATTTGGGAAGAAGGGAGCGTCACAGAAGCTGGCTCTCTCTGTAGACAGGCTCTTACAGAGGCTGGAAAGTACAACAAAGGTGGGCAATGTGAGTGGCTGAAAATGAGGTTGGAACGGCAAGCTGTGGTCAGCGTATGACTTACAGCAGGGACTTTGGGTGTGTTGGTAGGCTGTAGGGAGCCACTGAGGGATTTTTTAGAAGTATAAGGGTATAATTATAATTTCGGCCACAGCAACTTCCTGTTCGTTTGTTTTCTCTGAAAATAATCTGTGGATTTTTTTCTCACTCAACTGTGCCTGATGTTTCAGACCGGTTTCCATTACCATTCATGCCCAAATAGCTTTTCCAGGTAAGTGGAGCTTAGCTAAGCAACCACACTCCAGTGCAGTCCTGAGGCCTGACTTGCACTGGGTCAAACTTAATCCCTGAAGAAATTAGAAGAGGTTGAATAACCGGCTACTCCATCACTCTGGAGGCAACCCACGCTGAACGGTGGGTAAACGGTCATCTCCACGTTGGTATAATCTTTAGATCGTCAAGACCTGTTGCCTTGTGAGACCTGAGAAAAATCATGTAAACAGTTGTGTGCTGCTAAGTGTTTAATAACTGGCTTCCCGGGGGAGGAAAAGCCCTTATTTGTGCCATCTGTCTACATCCAGGGTGTAAGTACTTCCACCGTGGCCGATTTCAAGCTGCCATTATGAAGACCCAGTCAGCTCTCGTGAACGGGATAAAGTAGCTCCTGCATATCACCCTGCGTGTAAATTTATTGTGCACCTATGGTTTACAAAATACAGAGCCAGGAACAGTCAAGAATACAGAAGTGAATCAGATATGCTTCAAGCCCCCAACCTCACAACGGCAAACAACCAGGACATAATGCAAGGTGAGGTAAAGGCCCCAGGAGCACCAACACAGGATGATTTGGGGATTCTGAGGCCAGAAGAAGTGCTTCCGTCTGCAGGGATGTGAGGAGGGTTTCGCTGTCACTGGTCTGAGCTCGGGAGCAAGGTTCCAATACGCTATTGAAGGACTTGAAGAAATCATCCAACTCTTACTTACTTCTAAAATGTCTGAGCTGGATCTAATAACCACGAAGGTCATTCCAGCTCGCAAATTATATGCTTCCATAATAATTGATTCTACATTTCTGTAAAATTGGAAATGTGCCCAAGGGTTTCTGCAGGATGGCCCCATTAAAATAAGCACATTAAAATAGCAATCAAAGTGAAACATTAATTTCTGTCCTCATGAGGGAATTCTTTCTTCACTCTATGTAACCACTGAATATAAAATTTAACAGACCACAACTAATTATTAACATCTTTATCACTAATCGCACCTTCATTCTTGGCTGATATGGTTTTGAATTAAACTGTACTACAGTGTTTATTTTGCCTTTCGGCATTTCTCGATTAGTCTTGGCAACACTTGGGACTCTGTTAATGACTGGGGGCGGGGGGGCTGGATTCCAGTGTGCTGCTTTGAGAGATGCAATTAAGAAGTGAGTCTTAAAAATATATAGCTTGGATGTAATTTGTCATTTTCTTTTTTGCGGCAGGCCAGGTAAAATGAATGACATCATGTAAAGGTGAGGGAAAGAATTTCTGTACGTGTGTGCATCTTTTCTTTTTAAGATCAGAAAGCCTACCAACAATTCCAGCCTCAAAGCCAGCGTCGGGTGGAGACCCCAGCTGAGGGTAATAGAGAAATGAGGACACGTGGAGCAGTGCTTCTCAAACGTGGAGGTGCACTGGAATCAGCGAGGGATCTTGTTGGAGGCAGATTCTGATTCAGCGGGTCTGGGGCCAGGCCTGAGACTCTGCATTTCCAATGAGCTCCCAGGGGCTGCTGGTCCAGAGACCCATAGCTTTGAGGAATTGAAATTCCAAACAAAAGGGTGAGAACACGACCACAAAAGTGATCATTTTTGATGGAGGATGACGACTATAAATTTTCTTAAAAAACCTCTGCTTTGGGGATATAGCCAAAGTCTGCTGGCCTGGGCCAGGTTCCCCGCTAGGGACCGACTTGATCCTGACCTTGGGGAACAGAGGCTGCAGAGGGAGAACATGATGACTTGAGTGAGCGTCTTTCCAAAGGCCGCCTATCACCCCGAGGAGGTAAGGCACACAAGTGCCGGTGGACATTTTTGTATTCACATCACCTTACGGGAGCCTCGGCCTAAACCACAGAGCCATCCCAAACCCACACAAACAGCAGCACCACTGGAAAGATGATGTTTCAAAAAAAAAAAAAAAATGACCAGCAAACTCTGATACACGGGCTAAAGAGAATGAACAGCCAGTCAGGGTGTGATTATGAGAGATGTGATTTCTGAATACTTGACTCGGGACCCTGGAATCAGGGGCAGACTCACCCCCACTGGGCTAAGAGAGCATGTGTTTTCCTTCCAGCGGCCAGAGCTAATCATCCTGATGGTTCGGGATGGCCTCTTCCCCACCAGGACAGAGTCCATCTGGCCACTGGCAGGGTGGCCTGCAAAAACTAGGAAGATTTATGCAGAGTTGGGATAATAAGCACAGATGGGGCCAAGGGAAACCGTGTGGTCAGTTAGCTCTTCCGGGAGAATATGTGGTAGGTACCTGGGAGGCTGAGGTCAGTTAGTTCTGTTTGGTCTTCCCATAACCCATCTGTGGGATTTTACTTTGGATTCCTCACTCGTCAAAGCTCTGGCTAATTTTGGAAACTCACGTTTGAGAAAGAAATGGAAAAGGCCCAGCTTGGACATCGAAGGCCTAGGTGGTTAATGACTTGAACTCTGAAGCCAGGTTTCCTGAATTGGAACCCCAGCTCTGCCATTTAATAACTAATGCAACTTTGGGGAAGCTACTCAATCTTTTGATGCTTCAGTCTCTTCAAACAGGGCCGGAACTAGAATGAGGCCAGGGAGGCACAGGATGAAACCTTTAAGGGTCGTCCAGGTGCTGGTGGAATATGACAGTGATATCTCCTTAAATGTTGGGCCCAAGGGCCCCACTCTAGGCCCAGTCCTGCCCTGTATGCATTTGTAAACAAAGATGATAACAATACCTTCCCTACAGGTTGCTATAAACAGCAAGAGCAAAAGACTTAAATAATGCCTAGCACAGAACATACATCATGTAAGTATTTGCTTTTTTAAAAAAAGTTCTAGCTTGACCATTTACTAGCTCTAAGAACTTTGGCACACAATGTACCCTCCGTTTTCTTACCTATAAAATACACCTACTAGGAGGGCTGTAATAAAAAGGACAAGTAACAACAAATGTTGGAGAGGATGTACAGAAACGGAAACCCTCACACATTCTCGAAGGGACTGTAAAATGGTGCACTTTGGAAAGCTATCTAGAAGTTCCCAAAAAGTTAAATGCAGTGTTACCATATCACTCAGCAATTCTAATCTTGGGTATATGCCCAGGAGAAATGAAAGCATATGTCCGCACAAAAACTTGTACATGAATGTACATAACAGCTTTATTCATAACAGTGAGGAGACAGAAACAACCCAAATGTCCATCAAGTGATGAATGGATGAGCGAAACATAGTATATCCAAGGAATGGGCTATTATTCAGCCATAAAAGGGATGAAGCACTGAGATATACTACAACACAGATGAGCCTCAAAAACACTGTAAGTGAAAGAGGCCACACATAAGAGAGCACATATTCTATGATTCCATTGATATGCAATGCCCGGAAGAGACAAGTCCACAGAAAAAGTAGATTAGCAGTTGCCAGAGGCTTGGGGGAGGAAACAATAGAGAGTGACAGCTAAAGGGTATGGGGTTTCCTTGCGGGGTGACGGAAATGTTCCGTAATTAGACAGTGGTGATGGTTGCACAACCCTGTGAATATAATAAAAACCACTGAATTACGCACTTTAAATGATGAATTTTATGGTATGTTAATTATAAAAACCTAGACCATGAATAACTCCTGTCTTACCTACTTACAGTGATGTCGTAAAGAGCGAATTGAGGTTACCAATAGGAATGCACCTTTTGAATCTGAAAGCAGGATTTTTAAAATTATTTTTAACGTTTATTCATTTTTTGAGAGAGAGAGAGAGTGAGAGAGAGAGAGAGAGAGAGAGAGAGAGCATGAGCAGGGGAGGGGCAGAGAGAGAGGGAGCCTCAGAATCCGAAACAGGCTCCAGGCTCTGAGCTGTCAGCACAGAGCCCAATGCAGGGCTCGAACTCATGGACGAGATCATGACCTGAGCTGAAGTCAGACACTTAACCAACTGAGCCACCCAGGCACCCCTGAAAGCAGTTTTTATCATTTTGTTTTCTATCATTTCTTTCAACAACTGTGGACAAACCTGTGTGGAGTGGATTCTATGAGCATCTACTGAGCATCATGGGTAACGTTTTCTCTGCTAGTTGGCTTTTCAAGCCCTGACAACATAAGTGAATGCGGAGCCTCCCTCCCACACAGGGCGGCTTAATGACAAGAACTTGACCGTAAGGGCTCTGACACCAGGTTCCAGTCCTGGTTCTTCCAATGACCTATTGTGGGTGTCTGGGGAAACTGTTGTTTCTTGAGATAACGGCTGCAAATAATGTTTTCCTTACAACAGGCTGGCTGTCATCCAGGGCCTCATTATGTGTGATGTTGTACAGCTTTGTGACATTAGTCCTGGCCAGTGTGATGATTTGAGCACAGACACCACCCCATATTTCTACTGCCTGGCCAGACCCCTCTCCTGAGTATCAGCCATATATACCCCACTGACCTCCAGACTAGAGTCTGCTTCTCACCTGGGACATGCACACGAATCGCCTGGGGATCTTGTCAAAATACCGCTTCTGATTCAGGAGTTCTAGATGGGTCTCTGATTCTGCACTTATAACAAGCCCCCAGGTGATGCCGATGCTGTGGGTCTTGGGATCACGCTCCACCTACTCATTCCCACAAGACATTGCAAACTCAACACATTCAAGCCCAAATTCATCACCTTTCGCCCTATAACACTGTTCTCTTAGTTCTTCCTATAGTCTCCAGCTCAGCAATTCTCAAACCTGGGCAGCATCGGAATCACCAGGAAGCCTTGCTGAAACAGGCAGACCGATCTGCAGAGTCTGGCAGGGGAGATCGGGTGAGAATCTGCGTTTCTAGCACGTCCCCAGGCAATGCCGATGCTGGTGGTCTGAGGACCACAAAGTGAAAACCACTGCTCTGTCTCACGCCCAAGTACCACACCATCCCCTGAAGCCGGCTGGTGCTTCCAGTCTCCCCACATCTCTGTTTGAAGTCCACACTCCTTGGCTTTGCCACCCAGCCTGCACAACACGGCCTCTGCTACATCTCCCAGGTCATGGCCCTGGCACCCCATGGACCACCCCCACCACGCTCCAGGGAGGTCCCCAGTGGACCAGCCCAGTTGATTCCCCATGCTCCGCTCATGCCACTTCCTCTCTAGGCCGCTGTCCCCACCACCATGTTCTGGACTAACTACCTCTTCCCCCTTCAGGACTCAGCTGAAGCACCACTTCCTGAGTCATGCCTTCCCCAGTTCAAACTCCACCCCATCCCTTCGCTGCATAAAATCGAGGTCCTTCTCTTTTGTCCTTCCACTGGACCCCATGGAAGTGTCACAGCACAGTCATCTTTTACAAGGCTGACTTGTTTAGTCTGCCTTAATTTTCCAGGCTGTAGGCTCCCACAGGGCAGGGACACCTCTTATGTGTCTTGTATCTCTAGAACCCGGCACAATGACACGGTAGGTGTTGAGTAACTGTTGAAACACTGAAAAAACAAATGCACGAGTGACTCAAACCACTATTGCCAAAGGAAGGAAAATCCCCCTTCCCATTAACACATGTTTAACTTCTTCTATATGAAATATTATATTTTATTAAAAGACTGTCAAACTATGGTGGCACTGAGGCTACGACCACTTCCCTCCACGTAAGAATAAAAGTCTCATCCACCGGGAGAGGTCATTCCTGGTATCAAATACCTGGAGAAGGAGCAGGTTCTCGGAATGTCAAGGGGGACTCAGCAGGGGCTGGGACCCAGCCTTCATGCACAGAAGGAGGGAAGAATTACGGGGTCAAGGGTGTGCCATGCATGTCTGTCAGAGCTGGAGAGCCACCCAGGCAAGGCTGTGGGTCAGCTGCTTGTGGCTACAGGATGGCTTCCCACTTTTTTGCTCAGTACAGAGTGGGATGGGCAGAGAGAGAGGAGTCTCCCCTCCAGAAGCCAGGCTGTTTGTATTTCTTATACTCTCCATGTTTATTGCCCTTTTGTTTTGCCTTAGAGCTCAGACAAGTCCCTGTGAGGGGCTCAGCCTCTCTCAGCTGTGCTAACATGAACCACACAGGGGCCACTGTATCCAGCAGACCAGCAGCCCCTGGGACTGGCCTGTGAGGAACCCCAGGAGTCTGAGCCTGTGCGCCCTGGGGAAGTTGGACCTCCATGAAGGGAGCACGCAATGAGGCCAACTGCCCCCACTCCAGAGGAAGGTCTCCTTGCCCTGCTTGATCCTGGAGGCTATGGGTTTCACAGCATTGAGAGAAGTGGCATTCCTTTGCATCTAGGTACCTGAGTTGAATGGCCAGGTAAGCAGAAATCAATTTCTCCATAGGGAAGATGGGAGGGAGGCTGGTGAGATGGGAGGTTATTTACTACTGGAGATGGTGGACAGAATCAGGGGTGGTTGGAAGTCCCTGCACCAGATGCTTCTGAGAAAGCCTGAGATCCTACTGATTCCTACTATATCTAATGAATAGTCTCCACATGATTTCAAGGACTCCTTTATGCCACCTTTGCACTTTATGCTGCTATCATATATCAAAACCAAACTCTTACCAAGCCAATGTTTTTGGGGCACACTTAGCTGGCCTGTCTCCACACCTAAGACAGGACTGAAGAAATACAAAGCTAAGTATCACAGACTCCTGGTTACAAATTGGGGGGGGGGGCGGTGGAGGGAGGGTGGGTCGGGTGCTGCATCTGATGTTTGCCTCCAAACCAAACCCCCAAATACGCACATTCTTCCTCCCTTTCTCTCTTCATTGAGGAAACAAAGCATTTCCACTTGGTGCCTTAAGCTGGGGGAGAGGGGAGGGCAATGTCATTTGCAATTACTATCAAGTGAAATGTTTTTCCAAAATCCATCGGTATGACCAAATTCATCTTTTCAGAGGTTTTTATAATCATTTTAAAAGATGCTAGGCAGTAGGAATCATACCTAGGAATTATCTTTTCTTTTTTTTTTTTAAATGTTTTGTTTATTTTTGGAGAGTGTGCATAGGGGAGAGGCAGAGAGACAGCAGGACAAAGGATCCGAAGTGGCTCAGTGCTGAGAGCAGTGAGCCCGATGTGGGGCTTGAACTCACAAACCATGAGATCATGACCTGAGCCAAAGTTGGACACTCATCCAACTGAGTCACCCAGGTGCCCAGGAATTATGTCCTCATGTGCTTATAGAAGTACACAGAGCCAGGGGCTCAAGGGTCCACGGTCAGCCCTGGTGAGCCGGCAGGACACCAGAAACCACCCTGGTAGGACAATGCTTCCAGGAACCAGCCAGTGCATTAGACCCTCTTAGTAATCCCTTCTTTTCCACACAGTGCTTCTGGAATGACCTTGCTGAGTACAGCACCAGAGAAAACCCAAAGATCACCATAAGGGGAGAATCTGAAAAGCTGAGCTTGGTCAAGAGCCAAAGACTGGGGCATGGAGAGCAGGCTTACAGTTTATACTGTAGAATGTGAAGAAGGTGCTATGACCTTGGAATTATCTTCTCAAACCAAAGGAAATTAAGAGTTCGATTAGCAGGCAGAGGAGGAAGGAAATGAGAGGCAGTAATGAGAGACTAGGCCACAGTGCTCCGGCTTTGGGGTGGGGTACAATAGAAGAAACTCCAGATGCATGTAGGAACCTGAGACGGGAGGGACCTGCCAGCTTCGTGGGGCACCTGAGCAAGACGTGGGAGGGAGGTGTCATGGCAGAGGGGCTCACCCCAGGGGTCATCCCGGAGGAGCCTTTGTGGAACGTTAGCAGCACTTACTGCAAAGGGTAGAAGGCAGCCGCTGAGACACAGCAGACGCCCTGCTCCCCTCAGCAAGACTGCACAGGAGCCCCTCATCTGGGAGCCACATCCCCCCCACGCCCCAGGAGAAGGGTAGAATGCAAAGAATGGGGAGAATCCTGACTGAACTAAGCCTAAGCCCCGAACCGATCACGTTAAACATGCGGTGTCTGAGCATCCGAATCTCCGAAAACTGGCAGCTGTCCTACAGCAGCAGACACAGGGGCTCACGAACCACGTCTGGTTATAGAAAAATAAATGGCATTTTGCATATCTGTGTTGTAACTTATAAATTACATGCTTGAAGTACAACCCAGGCGTCCTTAAGCGGGGGAACGAGGAGCTAAATGACGGTGTGCGTAGACACTGGAGGACTATGAGGCTGTTTAAAAGAAGGAGGCAGATGCATATATACTGACACAGAATGGTCTCCAAAACACAGTTAGGTGAAAAAGAACAAGACACAGAAGACACTAAACCGAGGGTATCCATGCTCCTGTCTGTGTGATAAGAAGAAAAAGAAGAGAGAAAAAAATGTATCAAGTATATGAAAATGCGTATATGCAGGATACATTCCTGAAGGGTACAAACGAAACCTGGGGAATGATTTCCATTGAGAGGCAGACCCAAAGGGGAGGAGTTGAGGCGGACTCATTTGTGATTTCTTATCCTTTGTACTACCATAAACAATGTTTTTTCTGTAGTATCCAAAATATAGAGAGAGCTTATAAAACTCAACACCCCGAAACAACAAATAATCCAATCACAAAATGGGCAGAAGGCATGAACAGACATTTCTCCAAAGAAGACATCCAGATGGCCAACAGACACATGAAAAGATGTTCATCATCCTTCACCATCAGGAAAATGCAAATCAAAGCTACAATGAGACACCACCTCACACCTGTCAGAATGGCTAAAACCAACCACACAGGAAAATAACAGGTGTTGGCAAGGGTGTGGAGAAAAAGGAACCCATGTGTACTGTTGGTGGGACTGAAAAGTGGTGCAGCCACTTGCAGAAAACTGTATGGGGGTTCCTCCAAAAGTTCATAGTAGAACTACCCTACAATCCAGCAATCACACTGCTGGGTATTTACCCACAGAATAAATAAACACTAATTCAAAGGGATGCATGCACCCCTTTGTTTATTGTAGCATTATTGACAATAGTCAAGATACGGAAGCAGCCCAAGTGTCCATCAACTGATGAATGGGTAAAGAAGACGTGATATATACACACAATAGAATACGACTCAGCCATAAAAAGAACGAAATCTTACCATTTGCAACGACATGGATTAACCCAGAGTACGGCTGCTAAGCAAAATAAGTCAGTGAAAGACAAATACTATATGATTTCATTCATATATGGAATTTAAGAAACAAACAAGAAAAGGGGAAAAAGGAGAGAGAGACAGGTACAAATCAAGAAACACTCTTACTTTGTATAGCACTGATGGTTACCAGAGGTGAGTGGGTGGGGGAATGGGTGAAATGGGTGATGGGGATTAAGGCGTGTGCTTGTTGTGATGAGCAGTGGGTGATGTGCGAAAGTGTTGAATCACTCTGTTGTATGCCTGAGACTAACACTATGTGCTACCCACATTGGCATTAAAATAAAAAGGTAAAAAAATGTTTTTTTCTGCCTTCTGCACAGGCTTTCAATATATGAAAGCAATATAAAAAAGAAAGACCCTAAACTGTTTTTCCACTGCATTTTTAAAAATGTGGCTGTGTATGGATGTGGGAGGATTGTTAGGAGCAAATACAGAAACCTCCCCTCACAACCCTCCCTGAGGCTATGTCTGCTAAATACACAACATTACAAAGAGAAAGGAAGTGAGGAACTTAAACATGTAGACATTTTGACGGGATATAAAATACACACTTATAAATAGGCCTTAAGCCTCAAAGACTGAGGGGGCAGAAATCATCAGGGGACCAAATGTTCTTCTGAAATGTCACTGTCAATAACTGACAGGTCATACACTCCCAGGAAGATCTGAGATCCTCGAAGGCCATCGCCAGCCTGATGTCCATGTAGGGAGCTTCTTTAGAGTCTGGACGTGCTTGGGCAACACAGTCTATGTAAGGAGTAGCAATGACAGTGATGCCCAGTGTGGTACTTTCGATGATGACAAACACCCCCGTGCATATTTTCAGGCTGCCTAACACCACTTCCACCCATCAGGTACCAAAGTCAGGATCAGCAAGCTCATGCACTTTGACTTCTCTCTCCACTGGATTTATGTTTCTTAACACAGCCCTGGCCATTACCCTCTATTTCAAAAAAACAAAAAAAAAAAACAAAAAAACAAAAAAAACCCCTCAGAGTGCCTGGGGGCTCAGTCAGTTGGACGTCCAACTCTTGATTTCAGGATTGAGCCCCTCATTGAGCCCTGCACTGGGATCTGCGCCGACAGCTCGGGGCCTGCTTGGGAGTCTCTCTCTGCCCCTCCCCCCGCTCGCATTCTTTCCCCCCACCCTCAAAATAAAGTAGTAAACTTTAAAAAAAATAAATAACAACCCTCGTGGCTCAGCTCTGCCTAGAAAATAAAGTTCAAATCTGGAAGGTTTTAAGGAAAATCAGTAGGTCCTATGTCGCGTTCTTCATCATCTGGTCTCAGTCTTACCAGGTTCAACTCCAATCTTCATGTCCACCTCCTGCCCCCAACCCTCCATTTTCTAGGCACAACAGATCACTTAGTGCCTCCCAAACACACCGAGAGCTCTTGTGCCTCCAAGGCCCCACCTGGAATTCTACGCTTCCTACTTCTGCACCGGTATAGCTTTCCAAGCTCAACATGAATATCAGTGCCTCGTGTGCTTCCCCTGAGCTACCCCACACAGTTAGTCCTCTTGGGGGGGCAGCCCGCACACCCATCAGGGGTAGCAGGAACACTGAACCTTAGTAACATCCTTAGGTAAGGGGCCTGGCTCCCTCACGAGTCTTCTGGGTCTCCAGGGCAAGGCGTGTCACCTTCTGACCCTGTGTGCATAATCCCCGAGATCAGCAGCAGACCCGACCCCAGGCACTCTGGGAACATCTGTCGAGATAACACACGTGAGAGACCACAGCTTAACTGCTCCACGTTCTAACCAATGGGCCAATAAAGCCTAGCTCTGTGGGTCAATTAGTAGAGATGAAAAGGTTCTGAGTTCCTCTAAGCAAGAAAGCAAGACAGCCCCACACATCTGGTGGGGAGCAAAGGAGGCTGGTGAAATTGAAAGTCAATTACCACTGGCCACCACCTAGAAAGCCCTGCGAGCCCAAATTCCAGGGGAGGGAAAATGTAAGGGAACAGCAGCTGGAGAGCAGACCCGTGTGTTCACCAAGGAGCCACGTGATCCAAGGCAAGCTGGACAGAAAGGAGTCTGCTGTCTAAAACTGGAAAGAGAGCCCCGGGGTCCAGAAACTCACCCTGCTCCATTGTGAGCAATGCAGCCTGCCAAAGGGAGAAAGGATAGCATGTGCTAAGTTCAAAGAGGCTGGGAGCAAGTGGTTTAGGTTGAGTGCAAATGTCTTCTTGGAAGTTCAGAAGACTGAAACTCCTGCCAGAGCTGTTCCAGGCAACGCATTATCTGGGATCTGCAGGAGGTAAGAGGCGAAACTCTGACCGCTTAACGAAATAAAAATTAAGATGATGAAAACAAAAGCTTTCTTGGTTGCCTACTGTGTGGCACACACCATCACGTACATTAGCCAGTATGGCCGGATCTGTTGCTGCTCTTCGGAAAGCCCTTAAGGCCTGCATTTAAAGACCAGCATGAGAATCTGCGGACAGGTTTGCTCTGAGTCTTCCGGGAAGAAGGATCTGGAAGGCTTATAAATGGGGGAGGGATGGCAGAGGGAAGAAGAAGGAGAAGGTACACTTGCACTAACAAGAGAAAGGAAAGAGGTCTTTTCCCAAATGGATTCAGGAACACTACGAGGACCCCAGGAGCAAGCAACCCAGTAAAGGAAGCAGAGAGGTGGTTTTAGAGCAGCTTTGAGTTTGAAACGTCTTTTTTGTACCAGGAAGCCAAGTCTCAAGAAGACCCCGTCCCCAGTGACCCATCTGCTGGCCTCCTAGGAGGTAAGGTCCATAGGGCTGCCCCCCACACACCCCTAAAAATAAAACCGAGGAGAAGCCTTCAGAACAGACCCAGTCCTTCTGGAACAAACCCGGGAGAGGACTTAGATTCTGCTTCAGATACCATCCCCAGGCTGCTCCGTCTTGTTTCGAGTATCGTGTTTGAAAATCAGCCAAGTGTCCCTAAGAATAAGTCATCATTGTGCTCACTGGTGCTGCTGTGCATCTGAGTGATCTTGGGTTTCCAGGACCAATCCGCAGGTGCTGTTTAGTCAGTGTGGGCTCAGAGAGGGTGGAATAAAGACAACTGAGTGGGTGTTCAAGCAAACCAGTATCAGACCAATGGAAAGCAACCGTGTCCAGTGGCCCCAGGACACCCCTTACAGGTGGGCAGAGTATTCACCGCACAAGGACATCTGGGGCTTGATATCCAGTGTGTTCTCCCAGTGGAGAGAAGAATATGGCTACAGGATGGGAAATCTTTTTGGACTCACATAAAAGCGAAAAATGCACTAGCGGAGGTCCAACAGAAAGGCGTTTCCAGCTAACGCTAAGTTAACACTAGAGAGCTTGGAGCCAAGATGACGGCCCTGCCCAGTAAGGCAGGGCATCCATGAAGAGTGAGGAGGGTAAGAAACCGACTACGACAAAAGTGGTAACATGGGATGGTAGAAAGCCCAGGTATCCCGTCAACAAGCCAGATCAGCCCCCCTGTGTAATCATGGGCAAGTCCTTCCACCTCACATCCCCAGCGCTAAAATGGGGACAAGAGGGCCTACCTCACGTGACTGCCATGTGGATTAAATGAAATAAGAAAGGTGAAGTGACTAGCAAAGGGCTCGGCCCTCAGTGGCACCCCGAAAACGGTGGTTACCACGGTGGCCGCACTTCCCGAAGGTGAGAGACACAGAGCCTCCGACCTTGCCATGTGAGGGCCACTGCAAAGGCAGAGAGCCAAGTGTGGGCTGAGTGGTACGGAGCCGGCTTTGCGTGAAAGAACAGTAAATGCATTCATTTCTCCAGCGTAACTGAGAGGAGTCCTCTTGGGAGTCCAACCAGTTGCTGGTGTGGGATGTAATCCGAACCGGAGCAGTCCTCCAGGACTACAGGGGTTTAGGGGAAACCAAATGAGATTACCTGCGGGGCACGGTGCCTGGCCTGGGGCAGGTGCTAAGCAAATGTGAGCTCCTAACCCCTCTCCCCTGGGGACTCTCAAACACTGCCCCCTACCCCAGGGGCTGACCCCTGGCAGGTTGAAGCAGGCTGAAGAATGATTTGCTCTATGTCCTGCTGAATTCATTAATATAACAGCAATCGTGATCATAATGCTACTTGCATTTCTTGACCCTCTTTAAAGTGAAAGGCCCATGAAGGAAGCAACGGCATTTCTCTCCTATTCTAGATGCCTTTCCGGTGCTGTTAACAACCACTTTCTATGTACCCACATACCTTATACCACTTCATTTTTTTCCTTTCTTACGATAAAGAAATATGAACCATTTCAAGCGCAATAACCACGTGTGAAGATGCATAACTTTCTTCTTTGCATGAGGGCAAGTGTTTGGCTGTAGGCCTGTCACTCTCAGTTAACTGGAAGAAAGAGGCATTTTCTCTGGAGTCTCACTCCAACCCCCAAAATATTCAGCATCATGTATTTAAATAAATTCAGTATTCAGATCTCGATGATTTACGGAACACCTGCCGAATGGTTCGCGTATGTTATCCCACTTACCCACCACTGCAGACGGCACGGTGGGTCATTACTGTTATTGTACACACAAGGAAACTGAGTCTACAAGACATGAAACAACCTGCCCGAGCTGTAAGTCTGCGTGAACGGATATTATTGTAATATTAACAAATGTTACTGAATGAATGAATGGTAAGCTCTTATGGAGCTCAAACAGCTGCAATATAGCACAGCTTATAAATACCGAACGCCATTCACAAAGGATTACAGGGATAGATTGTTTGGAATGAGAATTTACTGGAAAACAGGGGGAAGAAATTACTGTTTCCCTCCAAATCCAGAAAGGAATCATTTTCAGCACCAGTCCACAATGACCTGCGTTCCAATCACTGAGGGGAAGGGAAATCTTAGCTCACTGCTGCTGGGTGCATGTGGCCCACGGGGGACTAAATGTTTCTGTATGGAAAAGATTGACAAGGGAATACAGACAATATCGTGCACCCGAAGTCCCAAAGTCAAACCATGAAGAGGAAAAGGAAGGTCCTAATCTTGACCCAGGCCTGACCTAGGGGGCATTGGAGTGAGAAAGGAGTGAGGGCAGGAAGGGAGAGTAACAAAATGGTGAAGAACAGGCTAGGAGCCAGACTCTCCTCGGAGTCCCTACTATTCTGCAGCCTACTAGCTCTGGGACCCACGGCTCGTCCTTCGTCTCTCTAGGCACAGAGTTCTACTCATATAAAAAAGGGACTATGTCGGGGCACTTGGGTGGCTCAGTCAGTTAAGCTTCCGACTTCGGCTCAGGTCATGATCTTGCAGTTCACGAGTTCAAGCCCCATGTCAGGTTCTGTACTGACAGCTCGGAGCCCGGAGCCTGTTTCAGATTCTGTGTCTCCCTCTCTGTCTGCCTCTCTCCCGCTCGTGCTCTCTCTTTCTCTCAAAAATAAATAAAACTTTTTAAAAAATGGAACATACGGACACTTTATGCATCAGGGCCCTTCCTTATATACCACGTTTTCCCAGGGTTCCCATAACAAACTACCACAACCCTGGTGGCTTAAAACAACGGAAATTCAGTCTCTCCTACTTCTGAAGGCCACAAGTCCGAAATCAGCATCAATGGGAAGTCGGCAGGGCTGTGTGCTCCCTCAGGAGGCTTTAGGGGAGAAGGAACCTGTTTCCTCACCTCTTCCAGCTTCTGGCGGCTGGGCATTCCTTGGCTAGTGGCCCCAACACTCCAATCTTCCAGAACAGAATCCTCAAACCTCTCTCTGTCTTCACATCACCTTCCCCTGGCATCAAATCTCCCCCTGCCAATGTCTGAGAAGGACACTCTGGGTCGCATTTAGGGCCCTCCTGTACAATCCAGCCTGAGCTCCTCATCGCAAGATCGTTAACTTAATCACCCCCGCAAAGTCCCTTTTTCCAATGAAGTTGGCATTTGCAGGCTCCAGGAATTAGGACGTGGTGTCTTTGGGAGGGCCATTATTCAGCCTATGACACACTGGGAACCTTCAGTAAACATCGCTTGTGACTGTTCTTGTTACTACTAACAGAGGGGAACCAAAAGCCCGTAAGGAGCTGTTAGCGCTTCGTCACGAGGACCAACAGAGAGGCCACAGACAGTACTTGTGCCCTAGACCCTCTCACGTACACGTGAATCACCCGGGTACATATTATGGGCTTGGAGTGGCAGTGAAAAGACTGGGGACACGGAGGTCAGGCAAGCCTGCATTCAGATCCCACTCTGCCCCTCTCAGAAGCATGATGCCAGAGACTTCTCTACCTCAGCCTGGAACCCTTAAGTGTAAAATGGGGCTGGCTGAGACTCGAATCACACATGTAAATGACGTGGCACATAGTAGGTGCCGTAAGACGGTTATCGTCACAACAGCTGAATCAGCAATGTGCAAGGAGGATCCGAGAAGGAGACGACAGTAACCCGTGCATCCAGAATGTGTCCCCCATCCGGTCCTCACACGAAGGCATCTCAAGTTGCCACCAGGCATGCATCCAAGGAGAAGCCCTAGGGGTCCCAGATGCAAAGTTGAGATCCCCTTTCTGGGACACACATATTGTAGTCAGATTTTTTTCCGTAGCCCATCATATCTTTCTTCTGGAACCTGGAGTTATGAATGACTTGGAGGAAGTTCAATGCAGCATTCTTATGGCAAATGTGATCTCTGTTCTGATAACTAATGAAATACTTCTGACACTTAATGAAATGCCACAAGAAATGAACAAGGGCTCTTTGGAGCCTTGTCTGAGATCAGAGTAACTCAAGCTTAAAATCTGGCTCCAATCTTTCCTAACCTACAGGCAGAAACATACATACCAGTGGGCCCAGCTCTGCTACAAAGCTCTCTCACTGAAAAGGGCCAAGGTTTCTGATTTAGAAACCAAAGCGTATTAAAACACCATTTATCTGGTTAGCATCAACGGGTAACCTCTTGTCAAACAATTCAAGAACTAAGTGGAAATCCTGCTTCGGAAGGTAAAGAAACAAAATTTCCCTGCAGGAGGAAAAAAAAAAAATGCCAAAAATGCAGAGTGTGCATTTCAAACAGATGTACCTGCTTTGCTCTGCTAACTGCCCAAGACCACGGGGGAGGTTTTCCAAGGAGAAATGCAGACAAGGCCAAAGATTTCCCTTCTCCCTGCCTTGTGGTTTCTGCCTCCCTGTATGTAACAAGACTCCCTAGGTATCGATGGAGGGTCAGGAGAATGGCATGTGGCTTCCCGAAGTTTAATTAATAGCAAGTTTGCCCATCCAGCATCACGAAGGGGTCCACTCGGCTCCAGGGGCCCTCAGGACAGAAATAACATATTGCTCCAGAGTTATTAATGATGAAATGCAAATCACCTCCAAGAAATTGAGTACAAAAGGAGGAGCTGAAAAAATAAATGATTCCTACCCACAGTCAGGGATAGTTCCCCAGGAAGGCAGGAAAGGGTAGGTAAAGCCTGTGATCTAGGCCTGATCCTGTCTGTCCTGTTTCTAAATGAATGGACCTTCCAAGCAAACACACACACACACACACACACACACACACACACACACACACATGCAGACACATACATACAAACACACATGCATACATGTGCACACACATACAAGAAATTACAGAAAGAGACAGAAGGCTCTAAAACCCAAAGATTATACTGTTTCCCAGAAAAACACAAGAGGAAAAACCACGCTTTCCCCACCCCTCCCTTAAGTGTTCTTCTTTGGACATTCGGTATTAATCAAGGACAGTGACGATAATAAAACTTTAGGTAATAGATGCCCGACAATAAAATGACAATGACAATAAAACAAGCCATGTTGGTTTAGAACACAGCTTATGTTTTTCAAAGTACTTGTACAGCTGTTACCTCTTTGGCCCTCTCAGTGGGCCTAGGTGGTAGACAAGGGACATACAATTATCCACATTTAATAGATTAGATTAAGTGATTCCGGAAGGTCATCCAGTTAGCAGATGATGGAGCAGACAGGAAGTGGGATATAATGACTCCCAGCCTGGGGCTTTCTCCCTCTGAGGTAAGAAATGTGAATGCTTTCAATAGAAAAGGGCCGACCCCCAGGGGGAGACCACCAAGAGGAGGTCAGACATGTGGATGGCACTTTTACGAAAAACTCCTGCTATGGGGGTAACAATGTTGGTGTATCTAGAGAGAAGAAAAACCATCACATTCCTGAGCGTGTTTGGGAACATGGTTGAGGACTGTGTCTTCCAGCCGCCTTCTTCCCTTTCCATCACCCTAGATGAACCTCCGTAATGTGCCAATATTGAACGAGAGACCTTAACGGATGGAATAGGGCCCCTTTACGGCACAGACACGCAAAGTAAGGCTGAGGAGGTGACTGGCCCGAAGATGAAAGCATTCATAAGAATTGGGAACTGGACCCTGGACTCTGGATTTGGAAAACAGAGCTCTTTATTCAACACCAGCTGCCTCGGGCAACTATTACCTTCAACTTTATTGCTGTCACTGTCCTTGATTAATACTGAATGTCCAAAGAAGAACACTTAAGGGAGGGTTGGGGAAAGCCTCGTGTTTCCTCTTCTTTTTCTTCTGGGAAACAGGATAGCTAAATCTCCCATGGAAATTACCAGACACAATGTGGTGCAGTGGCCAGCAGTCCTGCTAGCATGGAAACTGTCCTATCGCTAGAGTATTTTTGAGATGCCCAAAAGGCAAGTACATTACGGTAGGCTGGATAATGCTCCCCCCACCCCCCAAGATGCCCACGTCCTAGCTGCCAGAACCTGTGAATGTTACCTCATGTGGCAAAGATACTTTGCAGATGTGATTAAGGATGTCACAATGAGGAGATAATCCTGGATTACCTGAGTGTGTGCGGTGTAATCACAAGGGTCTTTCCAAGCAGGAGAGGAGGATGCCAGTTACAGAAGCTGGTGAGGGGTGCACTGATGGCCAGAAAGGCCCACCAGCCGAGGAAGGCAGGAAGACTCTAGAAGCCAGAAAGGGAATGAAACAAATCCTCCCTTGAAGCCCTCAGAAGGAACCCAGCCCTGTTAATACCTTGATTTTAGACTTTTGGCTTCCGAAGATTTATTCTGTTGGAGAATAAATCTGTGCTGTTTTAAACCACTGATTTTACGCGGTTAAGTGTTACCGCATCAATAGGAAGCGAATGCAACTATCGCAAAACTAGAGAAGCAAGCCTTAGCTCCCGACCAGTAACCCTGGCTTCTAGGGATTTATGTACATGAGATAGGGGGTGGCATAGCCATTTGAAAATGACAAAGGCATTAAGGAGAGATTCAGAGTGACTATACATGGGAAGTATCATCACGCTTTTAAATGGAAAAGGGTTGGTCATCTGTATGAACAGGAACTGTCTTTCTCAAAGAAATTCTAGTGCAATCCCTTTAGGACTACTTGATTGATAGTCCCTCCCTGGAAAGGAGCCTGTGGACATTCCCTCATCCACAGCCTGTGCTCCAGCCCCATCAGACTGTTGACGACTTCCAGAACCTGACAAGCTCACGCAAGCCTCCAGGTCTCCGCCCCTACAGTTTGCTTTTTGGAGGAACGCCCTTCTCTCTCTTGAGCTCTGCTAAAATCCTTCTTCCTAGTTCAGCTCAGTCATCACTTCCTCTGTGAAGCCTTCCCTGGCTCCCCCCCCTCCCCTGGCCTTCTCTCTCTTTCCCTTTCCTTTCTCTCCGTGCCCTGGGCATCCCCCTTAAGAGAGCCCTGGGCTTGTAAATGGCTGTTTGCTTGTCTTTCTCCCCTCCCCCACCAGCATGAGCCCCTGGAGAACAAGGAGACTTTCTCATTCCTCTTGTGTCACCAAACCCCTGCCACAGCCCATCCATAAAG
The DNA here is from genome assembly GCF_027475565.1 of Acinonyx jubatus. Lineage (NCBI taxonomy): Eukaryota > Metazoa > Chordata > Mammalia > Carnivora > Felidae > Acinonyx > Acinonyx jubatus. Next base: position 33,845,604 of record NC_069386.1, read on the forward strand.
TACTCTCTAGCTCTTTCCCACCCGAGAAATGCAAACCCCTCCTTTAAGGAAGTACCTTTCCCACGAAGTTCCCTTGATTCCCCAAGAATGAGCTGCCCCCCTGTGCTCCCATACCCTCTGCTCCCCGACAGGTGCAGCTCCATCATGGTGGTCAGTGGGGGCTACTTCCTCAGTGAACACGGAGTCCTCAAAGACCACGCCTCCTTCACCTGTCGGTCCTTTTTGTGTCTAGCACACTGCCTGCTTCACAGCTGACACACAAAGAACGTTGATGCAATTAAAATGAAAGCAAAACACGGAAAGGTAATTGCTAGGTCATCTCTACTAATGAAGCCCGGCGATTTCCAGAGGCAGCCTTTAAAAGCAAATACCTTGGGGCCCCCCGGGTGGCTCAGCGTCTGACTTCGGCTCAGGTCATGATCTCACAATTCATGAGTTCGAGCCCTGCGTCAGGCTCGCTGCTATCAGCACAAGGCCGGCTTCAGATCTTCTGTCCCCCTCTCTCTCTCTGTCCCTCTCCTGCTCCCGCTCGTGCTCTCAAAAATAAACAAAACGTTAAATAAATAAATGAATAATAAATAAATAAATAAATAAACAAACAAAAGCAGATAACTTTATGTTAAGGTTTTGCCTAGCCAGCTGCTGACTGTCCCCAGTTGGTGTTTCCCCTGGGCTTCCCACATAGACTTTGGAGCTCACGGTGGAGACACTTACAGTGTGTGTGTGCATACACGTATACATATATATATGTGTGTGTGTGTGTGTGTGCGTGTGTATGTATATACATGTGTATGTGTGTGTGTGTATATATATATTTACTATGCTAAAAACTTTGCAGACTGTTTTTTTAATGTTTATTTATTTTTGAAACAGACAGAGACAGAGCATGAGCAGGGCAGAGGCAGAGAGAGCGGGAGACACAGAATCCGAAGCAGGCTCCAGGCTCCGAGCTGTCAGCACAGAGCCCGACGCGGGGCTCGAGCTCACGAACCGTGAGATCACGACCTGAGCCGATGTCGGACGCTCAACCGACTGAGCCACCCAGGCGCCCATACTATGCTAAAATCTTTGAAGCGAATATTGGAGACAAATGTCCCTCATCTGAGAGAGACATTCGTTTGTAAACGTTAGCTTAAACAATGAGTGTTCCCTGTAATTTTGAAGCAGGCTTTCTAGCAGTCCGAGTGTGAGAGGAGCAGGACGCAGCACAGATGGGTTTAAACCCTGACTCTCTCGCTTTCTTTCTGTGTGACCTTGATCTACGCATGTTCTCTCTGACCCTCGAGTCTGTCATCGCTAACCGTGAACGATACCGGTCTACCACACGAGCCTGTGACGAAGGTGTGATGGAAAATGTCTGCCAGCGTGCCTGGTATGTGGAAGTGGCTCTGCCACGTCACCTGCCTGCTGGCAGGTGACCCCACACTATGCTAAGCACTTTGTATGAATCGTCCAATTCACGGCAGCCCAGTGGAGCAGGGGTGGGATCATCCCCTTGGGGGCAAAGCTAAGCAATGTGGCAGGACGCACATCTAGGAAGGGGCAGGGTTGGGCAGAGAGACCAGACCTGACAACTCCAGAGCTGACGTCTTCACTATCAGGCAGTCTGCAGCCTCTCCGGATGTGCTAGCTCCCACCCCACCCCCCACCCCCACCTGAAGGACTGGTGAGGAGACTGCAGTCAGATATCTACTGAGACTGAAGACCAACATCTGAAACAACGCGACAAAAACAAAAAGCAGCAACTGAGTACTGGCCACAAGCTGCTCCTGAGATGTGGGCCTGCGCAGTCCGGGCAAAGGCCTCTCGGTCCAGCCAGGCTACCTGCTGACGGGAAACTAGCTCCACTTCCCCGAAGAACTTCTGGGAAGCCCACCCTCCCCAACCTTTCTGACACCTGAGGGCTATGACACACGCCCAATGGAAACAGCGGCCATGAGTTTCAAGGTTGTGACTTCCAACATCCCAGGCTCTCACAACTGTCTCCAGGAGCTGGAAGTTCTCAACTTGGCAACACATAGTGGGGGAGGGGAGGAGCGCTCCCTATCTTGAAAAATCTCTCAATTAAAGCCATCAAACATCCCATTCCCCAGATTCCAGCTGGTCCACACGCGCAATGATCAGGAAAACTGGCTAATGTAGGCGAGCATGTGGAAGACCACCGGGAAGGAAGGCCTCCTTGTTAGCAGGCTCTTTGGCCACCAGAGCAGTGAAAGTTGCTTGACGTCAAAGAGGAGTGGGGTCTATTCTCATATCCTGTCTTTGTGGAAGCTGAGTTAAACGGGCCAATAGACATTCACCACAGGTTTCTACTAGGTTATGCACTTGAACTCTGGCAGCAGGACTCTCTCTGGGTTTCATCATCACCAGACATGTCGGGAATGAGAAGAAAGCCAGTTGGTTTATGTGTTATAAAAGGGAAAATCCTACAGTAACAGGGCTCCTTCCAGTTCCCTCCAGCCCGTGGGTGCCCATTTCCAGAAATCAAGGGCGGCTTCTACTGAGGAGCACCTTCAATTTCGCAGGCGAGCGGCGGCACTGTGGCACTGATGGCCGGGCTCACTTAGCACCCTCCTCTCCCCACCCCTCCCCCTTTAGCTATCACCAGGACACAGACTTGGGCATGGAGAGAGGGGAGACTTGGTGAGTACCATCATGGAACCTGTTGGCCAAGACCTGCAGCCTCAATTCCCCTCCTCCACAAGGTGCCGGTGCTCGGACTGAATCCCAGGAGAAGGCCACCCTTTGTGGAGGGCTTTTCCACAGGTCGCACCAAGACAGGGCAGAAGGAGGTGTGCCCAGGTCCCGGGATCCCGGCTGCACCCAGGCTGCACTGCCCAGAGGCCCGCCCTTCTGGACTAGACCTCAGTGCCTGGCTCCCTGTTTTCCTGTGTGGCCCCGGTTCACCATCAGAGCCTTCCTGCAGAACCAAACTTCCACCTGGAACTCTCACACATGAACACTCAGCCTTTAAAGCCCTAAAGGGAGGTAGCACTACATTTTCTTGAGCACCTACTATAGGCCAGGAAATATGACCCTATTATTTCATTTAACCACTCCACAATCCCCTGTGCTCTGGATTATTAGCCTCTCGTTTGAAAGATGAAGCCCTGGGGCTTCAGAAAAGTTAAGTAACTTTCCTAAGCTCAGATCCTCAGGAAACCTCCAATAAATACTGCCGTGGTTTCCAAGGCTTTTTAGAGCGTGATTTGCAGTATGTATGTGTATGGTAATGAGACAAAGGTGCGATATGCAAGCAAGTAGCCTCAAGAGGTTCCCAAATATATTTCAGCTAAGTACCTTTTATTTGTTTTTCAAGCTTGGGTTCAAACCCTACCTGTTCTGTGTGGGCCGCCCTGACTGCTCCATCCCGGAAGGGCGTCCCATCTTCTGAACTCTAGTCCTATCTCTACGGCTTTCCAGCACGTGTAGTGTCTTGTGGGTTTGCCCCCCACCCACCACCACACGGTGTCGGGCACCCAAGGACAGGGCTGTGGTTTCTAATGTTTTGAACTCCCCTTGGTGCCTAGGACTAGCTGCAGAGACGATCCCCCTGATTGCAAGAGGAGAGTTGAACCCTGCAAAGTTGAGACACACTTCATTTTAAGCCGTGACTCCCATATCCCATCCACTTTTCAAGACATGACTCAAACCATCCAACCTGTAGGCAGCTTCTCTGACCACACCTGCTGTGAGAGGGAGCAGCTTCGATTTCAAAATACCCATTTCGCAGAAGGAAAACCTCCAGATTCATTCTGTAAGGCCAGCACTACCTCGATTCCAAAACCAGACAAATATTCCACTAAAAAGGAGAATTACAGGCCAATATCCCTGAGGAACGTGGATCCAAAAATTCTCACCAAGATACAAGCAAATTGAATCCAACAGTGCATTGAAAGAATTATTCACCAAGGTCAAGTAACATTTATTCCTGGGCTGCAAGGGTGGTTCCATAATCGCAGATCAATCAATATGGTATGCCGCATTAATAAAAGAAAGGATAAGAACCATATGATCCTCTCAATAGATGCAGAAAAAGCATTTAACAAAGCACAGCATCTATTCATGACAAAAGCCCTCCTCAACAAAGTAGGGTCAGAGAGAACATATCCCAACATAATAAAGGCCATATATGAAAAATCCACAGCTAATAGCATCCTCAATGGGGAAAAACGGAGAGCTTTTCCTCCGTGGTGAGATACAAGACAGGGATGTCGTCCACTCTCACCACTGTTATTTAACATAGTACTGGAGGCCCTAGCCTCAGCAATAAAACAACAAAAAGAAATAAAAGGCATCTGAATTGGTGAGGAAGAAGTCAAACTTTCAGTATTTGCAGATGACATGATACTCAATGTAGAAAACCCAAAAGACTCCAACAAAAAATTGCTAGAGCTGATACATGAATTCAGCAAAGTCACAGGATACAAAATCTGTTACATTTCTATACACCAATAATGAAGCAGCAGAAAGAGAAATCAAGTAATTGGTCTCATTTACAAAGGCACCAAAAACTGTAAGATATCTAGGAATAAACCTACCCAAAGAGGTGAAAAATCTATACACTGAAAACTATAGAAAGCTTATGACAGAAATTAAAGAAGACACAAAAAAATGGAAAAAGATTCCACGCTCCTGGGTAGGAAGAACAAATATTGTTAAAATGCCTACATTACCCAAAACAATCTACACATTCTATGCAATCCCTATCAGAATACCACCAGCATTTTTAACAGAGCTAGAACAAACAGTCCTAAAATTTGTATGGAACCACAAAAGACCCCGAATAGCCAAAACAATCTTGAAAAAGAAAAGCAAAGCTGGAGGCATCACAATTCCACACTTCAAGTTATATTACAAAGCTGTAGTCATCAAGACAGTATGGTACTGGCACAAAAGCAGACAAAAATCAATAAAACAGAATAGAAAACCCAGAAACTGAACTATAACTATATGGTCAACTAATCTTTGACAAAGCAGGAAAGAATATCCAGTGGAAAAAAGACAGTCTCTTCAACAAACGGTGTTGGGAAAACTGAATAAGCAACATGCAGAAGAATGGGAATGGATCACTCTCTTACACCATACACAAAAATAAACTCAAAATGGAGGAAAGGCCTCAATGTGAGACCTGAAACCATCAAAATCCTAGAGGAAAACATAGACAGCAACCTTTTTGACCTCAGCTGTTGCAACTTCTTACTAGGCACATCTCTGGAGGCAATGGAAACAAAAGCAAAAAATGAACTATTGGGACCTCATCAAGATTAAAAGCTTTTGCACAGCAAAGGAAACAATCAACAAAACTAAAAGTCAGCCTATGGAATGGGAAAAGATACCTGCAAATGACACGTCTGATAAAGGGTTAGTATCCAACATCTATAAAGAACTCATTAAACTCGACACCCAAAAAATAAATAATCCAGTTAAGAAATGAGCAGAAGACATGCATAGACACTTTTCCAAAGAAGACATCCAGCTGGCCAACAGACACATATAAAGATGCTCAACATCACTCATCACCAGGGAAATATAAATCAAACCTACAATGAGATATCAACTCACACCTGTCAGAGGGCTAAGATGAACAACACACAAAACAACAGATGTTGGTTAAGGAAGTGGAGAAAGGGAACCCTCTTACACTGTGGGTGACAATTTAAACTGGTGCAGCCACTCTAGACAACAGTATAGAGGTTCCCCAAAAAGTTAAAAATAGAACTGTCCTACGACCCAGGAATCACACCACTAGGTGTTTACCCAAATGATACAAAAATACTGATTCAAAGGGGCACATGCACCCCAATGTTTATAGCAGCAGTATCAACAATAGCCAAACTACGGAAAGAGTCCAAATGTCCACCGACTGATGAATGGATAAAGAACATGTGGCATATATACACAGTGGAATACTACTCAGCCATCAAAAAGCATGAAATCTGACCATTTGCAATGATGTGGATGGAAATAAAGTATATTATGCTAAGTAAAATAAGTCAGTCAGAGAAAGACATATATCATATGATTTCATTCATATGTGGAATTTAACAAACAAAAGAGATGAGGCGCCTGGGTGGCTCAGTCAGTTAAGCATTTGATTCTTGATTTCAGCTCAGGTCATGATCTCATGGTTGTGATATCAAGCCCCAAGACAGGCTCTGCACACGGTGCAGAGGTTTTCTCTCTCTCTCCCTCCGCCCTTCCCCAGCTCATGTCATCACTCACACACTCTCGTTCTCTCTCAAAAAAAAAAAAAAAAAAAAAAGAGAGAGAGAAACAAAACAGATGAACATAGGAGAAAGAAAAAAAAGAGGGAGGCAAACCATAAGAGACTCTTAACCATAGAGAATAAACTGGGTGTTACATGTAATTGATGAATCACTACATTCTACTCCCGAAACCAATATTACACTACATGCTAACAAACTAGAATTGAAACGAAACCTTGAAACATTAACAAAATAATAAGATATAAAAACATATATGAATGGAGAAAAAACCCACCTATTTCACAAATACCTATTTCTGTGAAAAGAACTTGAGTGCCAGACTCCAACAGACCCACTTAGAATTCTGGTTCTGTTGCTTCTGAAGCAGGTAATTTTGAGCAAATCACTCCATTCCTCCGAGCCTCAGTTTCCTCATCTGTAAAATGTGAATATATATGCATCTGCCTCATAGGGTTGTATAAACTATAAATGTCATAATGCATTCGATATGGTGCCTGCACATAAGCCATGGCCCAGAATGATAGCTAGCATCTTCACTATTATTATTTTATCACAGTACCTTGTATGGAAGACATTTACATCCATGTCTTTTCTAATCTTTTGGATTAGTGGTTCTCAAAGTCTGGGGTACATCAGAATCTCCTAATCTGAAGCTACTTAGGGTCATACCCCAAACCTACAAAACAGAACTGCCACTAGGGAGGGGAGATCGTGAGGACTGGGCAGCTCCCCTTTGAACAAGCTTCCCCACCCACTGCATTTGGTTCTGATATGTGCTCACCCGCCTGCAAAATTCTGCTAGACGATAGTCAATTCCCAAATTCTTTTCCATAGAACTCTACGGTCTCACAGAGGTACTTCCAAACCAATGGTTCCCACCCTCGGCCGGACAGCAATTATATCGATGTGTGCTCACAACCCCTAGAGATTCAGATGTTGGTTTGGGATGTGATCAGGGTGTTGAGATTTCGGAAGGGTGGTTGCAAGATTCTCATGGTCAGCCAAGGTTGAAAGTCACTGGCCCATTAGGATGCCCTGTGTGACAAACTGAGCCTCAGGCTAACACTGATTTTGCAGACAGGATTCTTATGCTGAAAGAAAAAAAAAAAAAAAAAAAAAAGTAAGTTTGCAAACAGCTGCTCTAGCCTGCCAGTATGAGCCTTCAGCCCCAACCTGGCTTTTAATCACCTTTGTGTCTGTCCCAGGGCCTCACAACATGGTAAATACTTAAATATTTGTTGGAAGGTTGAATAGTTCTGTTTTGTGTGTTATCTGGCTCCAATTAAGTTTCAGTTGCCTAGCATAACAACCTAACAGTTTCTGAAACATCTAAGCCCTAAGAGCCTTTGCCTCAAACCTCAAACCTGAAACAGAGAGTCTGGCAAGACAGCCATCCAGAGAACACGCGGACATTTCTTCTGGTGTCACTTGTACCATGCAAGCTCCTAATGACTGATAAACATAAGCAAATGTGATTTCCGTCAGCCGGGAAGAGCATGAGGTTTGTCAGTGGCGCAGGCCTCCCAGGCTAATATTTGGATTGTTTCATCTGAAACTGTCAAATTACGAAAGCATGATAAAAACTCGTAGGAACTTCATAGTAAACAGTAACTGGCCCCTTGTCAATAAGCCGGGAGAAAAAAATTTCCTGCTGCCAAAACGCATGGGCCAGAATGCCTGCAGTGTGGGCCTGCGGCCAACTGGAGCCTGTTCCCTGGGCAGCTCTTCTGGGCTCCCAACCACAGAGGCTGTAAGAGGAGTCCCTGAGTACTCCAGGAATCCGGGACCCAGCAGCACCTTCACATCTTAGCTTTTCCACGGCTCTGGGGCCCTGGGTAGTCCTTTAACCTCTTAGAGCCTCAGACTCTTCATGTATAAAGGCTCTTTAATCAGGTCCTTAGAGCCCCCACTGCCTGGGTTTGAATCCCAAGTCTTTATAGACTGGCTGCGTTGCTTTGGACAAGTTACTCTGCTTCTCTGGGCCTCCTTTTCCTCACCTCGGACATGAGGATGGGATTAGCACTATTTCACAGAGTTGTCCGTGTAAAGTGGCAAGAACAGTGCCCGGTATAGAACAGGCACTCAATGAACTCTAGCTATTATACGTCTCCACTTCTCAAACCAGGAGTTTTGGTCTTTCCTTTTCTCTTTATGTTTTAGAACTGGGTTGGTGTCAAAGTTCACCGGGCGGCATACCTGACCTTAATGGACGTAGGACTATTACGATCTTTTTTATCCTCCTTAACATGAACTTTCAAATGTTTCGTGCAGAAATAATAATGCAGTTGATCACGGGATGCCTCCCGCTACCGCAGAAGGAACGCCATTAATCTGCAAAATATGCCCTGAATTACCTTTCGAAAATCTGAGAAGTTCTGAATTCTAAAGGGCGTTGGCCACCAGCATTTCAGGTTAAGGGAATAGAGAGCTACGCTTATGACGGGGTTGTGGTCGATAAAAGGGAGGAAGCATCCTCCCAGCTGACCTCTCTTTCCTTTCCCACTGATAGGCCGTGCCAGCCCTCAGAACTCACAGATCGTCCCTTCTTCCTTCCATCTAGCCAAATGTGGTTTATCCTTCAGAATTCGGCTAAAGCACCTTCCCTGTGAAATGGTCCTCTCTGAACTCCTACCGACCATGTCAAGAGCATGCGGCTGGGGAGGGCGGATGGGCTGCGTCTCCTCCACACCTCCAGGTTGCACGGCAGTGACAGTGACAGGCTACTACATGTGGCTGAGAAGAACGCTCAAGAAGCATCTAGCCGCAGTGGGCAAGGGTGGTCATCAGTGCTGATGTCTGAACCCCCAGTGACAAGAGGGGCTGGGCAGTGCCCCCTGATAGCTCATGCCTTTCCCCAGATGGACACTAATTTGGCTTGATGACTTCCTGTTCCTCCTGTAAATGTTTGCTTGTTTGTTGTTGTGTATTTAAAAACTCCCAAGAATCTATCATGGACCTAGAAGCACTGAACAAATATTTTCGAATGACCATGGAGTAATGTGTAAGTATCAGTGGATTAATTCACTGAAAAGCTCTTCTCAGCTGCTGTATTCCTACCTTGCCCAAGGGTACCGCCTAATTTGGCATATTCATGCTGGGCATGAAGAACCATGAGAGGCGTTTTGGAGCTATACAACTATTTCGATGCTGCCATGCAACTTCTAGAATTCATATTTTATTAAGACTCTAAAAAAAAATCTCGGTCCTCCATCGGAGATATCCTCAAAGCAGGGTGCTCACTCAAAATTCTGTGCAGAAACTTTCCAGAAAAAGTGCACACAACCCTGAAGTCAGCAGTCTGGGAGCACGTATGACACCCGACATTCACTTTGTCCAAGGGCTTGAAATTTCCTCATCCACGCCCGGGTTGGAAGTCCCCTCCTCTTGTGTCCTCTGCTCACATCCACACAGCCTGCGGCCAGGGATCTCCCTTTCCCCCCTGCACCGGACCGGAGGTCTCCCCACCCCCCCTTGCCCGCCTTGCCTCACCCCTCCACAGGGCCTCCCTAAGGTTGATGCCTAAGGGCCTGCTCAGAATTAGCTTCCCTTTGAAGACGATTCTGAAGCACAGAGTGGGGCGGGAGTGGCCTCAACGCTCTAGAAGGCTGCAAAATAAATCAAAAGATGAAAGGAAATACGCGGAGCCAAGAATTCCTCCCCAGCCGGCAGAAACGACGCGTTGACCGCGCGATGCTATGGGTGGCGCGGGGCAGCGCGCGGCACGTCGGGGTAGGGGCAGGGGTGGGGGCTGCGGGAGGGGCGGGAACGCGGGCAGGGGCGGGCGCGCGCGTACCTTCTTTCCGCCGTGGGGTCGCGGCCCCGCGCCTGCGGGTGCCGGCTGCCCCTCGGCCCCGGGCCCTGGCGGCTGGGGTCGGGGCCAGTGGGGGCGCGCGGCTCCCCGCGGTCGCGGCTGCGGTGCAGCGGCACCGACGTGCGCACGGCCGACACCACGTGGCCCGCGAACGCGCGCGGGGGCGCCCCGGGCCGCAGGGCCCCGCGCGCGCGGGACGAGCCGGGCAGGCAGGGCCGCGTCTGCTCCATCACGCCGCCGCTGCAGCTGCGCGAGCAGGCGGACCAGGGCCCCCAGGCGCCCCACACGCCCTGGGCGCCGCCGCCGCCGCCGCCGCCGTCTTCGGGGGCGCCCTGGGCCGCCGCCATCCGCTGCGGGACCTGCGGAGACAAGAGGCCGGTTAGGGGGCCCGAACACTCGCTCCTGCTTCACCCCCCCCCCCCCCCCCAGAGGCTCTGGGTAACCAGAAAGCCTTATCCATTAGGCACTAGTAGGCACAAGGCTGGTTTTCAAATCAGAAGAACGAGGTGACTATAATCCAACCTAGGTTATATTCGCCTTATACCAATGCACTCATAAAATATAACTCCAACCTTTTTTTTTTTTCTTTTTTTAATGTTGGAAGGGACACACAAAGGTAGACGTGCCTAAGGCTCACATACATAACTCGGTCCTCGCTTCCGGTGCCACGACCTTGGAGAGGTCAGCGTGGCACCCTCTCTCTTACTGAGGCTTATCCCTCAAGAATCCCCCTTAACCTCCAACTTAGGTCCTCGGGATATAGGCCAGAGGGACTGGACTTCCCTTAAGCTGCTGGAGAGGCCGCGTGGCCCAGTCTCCGTGCAGTCCCGGCACTGGGACATTGCAAGTTAGAGGCCCTGCCCTAGAGCCAGGCGCCTAGGGTCACATCCCTGCCACCACTTCTAGCAGTGTGACTAGGAAGGGGGCCTGTGTTCTACCTCACAGGGATGTAACGAGATTTAAGTCAGGTCTTCCATGTGCGTAGCAGGGAGACTGGCACTAAATACATATTTGTTGGTAAGCCTAAAGTGGTGATTTTCCTGCTTCCATAGTAAATCGGAAGTCAGAAATGTCGGAAAGTTTCAAAGTTCTAACCTAGAGGGTGATTCTACACTCCTGTTCATGTAACCCATCATTTCACAGAGAACAGCGATGCCGGGCGCGGCAGGCGGGGCGGGTACGCAGTGTTCCTTCACGGTGCAGACATGCTCTGAGCACCAGCTATATGCCCATGCTGAGCTAGGCCCCGAGAACCAGGAGGAAAGCACCCCAGCTCCACGCAAATGGCCTAGACCCAGCAGAAGAGCACTGTGCAGCTAGCACAAGACTGGGGGAGGCTCCTGGGGGACTGGCTTCTCTGGCTGGGTGGGGTGGGGAGGGAAGAGGGATTCAGAAGGCCTCAGAGGAGGTGCCTGATTGGCTCAGTTGGGTTGAGCATCTGACTCTTGAGTTCGGCTCAGGTCATGATCCCAGGGTCACGGGATCCAGCCCCGTGTCGTGGAGCCTGCTTAGGAGCCTCTCGTCTCCAGCTGCCCCCCTTCCCAGCTTGCGATCTCTCTATCTCAAAAAAAAAAAAAATTAATCAATTTAAAAAAAAATTAAGAAACGGCGCCTGGGTGGCTCAGTGAGCTAAGCGTCCACCTTCGGCTCAGGTCATGATCTTGTGGTTTGTGGGTTCCAGCCCCTTCAGATTCTGCTGACAGCTCAGAGCCTGGAGCCTGCTTCAGATTCTGTGTCTCCCTCCCTCTCTCTCTCTCTCTCTCTCTCTCTCTCTCTCTCTCCCCCCCCCCCACCTCTCTGCCCCTCCCAGCTCATGTTCAATTTCTCTCTCTCAAAAATAAATAAACATAGGGGCACCTGGGTGGCTCGGTCGGTTAAGCGTCCGACTTTGGCTCAGGTCATGATCTCGCAGTCTGTGAGTTCGAGCCCCGCATCGGGCTCTGTGCTGACAGCTCAGAGCCTGGAGCCTGTTTCAGATTCTGTGTCTCCCTCTCTCTCTGCCCCTCCCCTGTTCATGCTCTGTCTCTCTCTGTCTCAAAAATAAATAAACGTTAAAAAAAATTTTTTTTTAATAAAAATAAATAAATAAATAAATAAATAAACATAAAAAAATAAAATAAAACAAACAAACAAACAAAAAAAGGCGGCCTCAGAGAAGGAATCACAGTAATAGCTGTAATACTCAGGTGCCCACTCAATACCAGGTTAACACATGTAATCTCCGGGCCTCTCAGAGGTGTGGTTTCCCAACTAAGGCTCAGAGATGTGACCTGCCCGGGTCACGTTGCCACCGCAGGGTTTGGAGTTCAGTCTATTCAATTTCCAAGTCCCAGTCCTAATGTGGGACACTGACCAACACTATGACTTTCTTTAGAACATGAGTTTTTCAGTGAACCTCATGCTTCCATCTTAAGTGCAAAAAGCCATGATTAACTCAGCTTGTTGTTGTTGTTGTTGTTGTTGTTGTTTTAGATCTTGGTTTTGGAAGAATTTTTTGGCCCAAAGCTCAAACACTTTTCATGGTTGTGTTCTTCCTCTGTCCCCACAGTACCCCTGAGCAGTGAGAAGGTCCAGGGACCATCCTCCCCTTTGTGTGGCACAAATCCAAGAAGACTGAGCTCCTTCACACCACATGGAAATGACAGGTGGAGCTAAGATGACCTCAGAGGGGACCTGTGAGGACTTGAGGAGGAAACCTTAATCACTGCTGTGGCTGGCACTGTAGTCACTAAAAGTGAGGGCTTAGCCCTTGGTTAGAGTCCTTGTCCGCGGGTAATCAGTCACCCAGAAGCCTTGGGGCTCGTTTAATTGAGGCCGTTTTCCTTCAACTACATTCCAGGGCAGAGCGGTCTGTGGATGACATCTGCAGCTTAAGTTGGGTTCCTGAAGGTTCAGGGAGCAACGATGGCAGGATGACACAGAGCGGAGGGAACCCAGGGAGCAAATAAGCATCGAATCAGAGGGTGAAGCCCAGAGGTGGATGTCACCCAGCCAGCCTTTGGGAGCCATGTTCAGAGAGCCAAGGCAGGAGGTTGGAGGTAACATGGGGTGGAGCCAGTGGGAGACGGAGTCAGAGCAAGGGCAAGACAGAAGGTTCTGTGACAGGAGGGCTACAGTTCCACACGGCCAGTGCGTGAGCAGCAGCGGGTGAATGGATACATGAATAGTGAATACATTCAACTCATCGTTACTAAATTGGGGACCCAGGAGAGAAGGCTTTTTGCCTGTTTGTAAATACAAACTAAAATGAAAAAACACAAGCTTTTGTTCTTTCTCCTCTCTTACGTGCCCTGATTTCTTAATATCAAACTGCTCGTGGATTCACTCAGGTGGCTGGGAAAAAATGTGTTTATCAGGCCACAGTCTTGATACATAACGTAATCCCTGAAGTGCGTGTAGTGGGTTGAATGGTGGCACGTCCGTGCCCTAACCCGGCAAAACTTGGGAATATGACATTATTTGGCAAGAGGCTCATTCTATAATACTGATTGAGATGAGAACATCCTGGATTTTCTAGGCAGGCCCTAAATCCAATGACAAATGTTCTCACCCGACACAGAGGAGAAAACGCAGAGGGAAGGAGGCCACATGACCACCGAGGCAGACTGGAGAGATAGAGCCATGAGCAGGAAATGCAGGGAGCCATCACAAGCTGAAAGAAGCAGGAAGGATTTATCCCCCCGTAACCGGAAGAAGTGGGGGCCCTGGAAACACCTTGAATTTGAGCTTCTGGCCTCCAGAGTTGTGAGGAAGAAATTTCTGTCGTTTCAAGCCATCAAGTTTATGGTGATTTGTTACAACTGCCCAAGGAAACGAATACAGGGTTTAGTATTTTCAGGACAAGGAAGAAAAGTGGACAGGCATTTTCTGAGCACCTTTTCTGGCTCTGGCATTGTGCAAACCCCTCAGGTAGGGACAGGCTCTACGGCCTAGGCACCACTTAGCTTCACATTACACTTTACAGGGCCCCTCAGCCACCCTGACAGGTTGGTGTTATTTTGTCCCCTCTACATGGAACAAGTGAGGCCTCTAGAGGCTACATGGCTTGCCCAGTCTCAGGCTGGTAAGGGGCACAGACAGGACTGAAACTGAGGCCTGCTCACTCCTGTTCCAGGGTTCTTCCCGCCCACACCCCTGCAGCATGTTGCCTTTCTGCCTGCTTTTGGTGGAAAATAGAAGGGGAAAATGAGTAGAAATAAATCCACTTTGATAGTTCTAGCAGGATAATTGGGATAAACAAGCAAAGGCAGAAGTATGTGTCTGACACATTGCAGGACTTCAGTTGTCCACGGCCTCCTGGGTTCTTATTAACGTTGATAAGGAAGGCACTGTCACTAACATTGGGATTAGACATGCAGCTAAACTAAAAAGCCACTTCCTAGAACTAATCCCACCCTGAATTTAGCTTCCCATTGCCAAATTGGGCAGGGTCCCTGGGGGAAGAAAACACGAAACCACATTCCACCCTATTCTATTCACAAGAATTCTCTAATTTATAGTTGAATTATGGTGAGTGACTTTAAATTCCATCTCAGTCCCCATGGTGGGAATCCGACCACATACTCCAAAATTGGATTTTTATACTATGCAGCCAGAAACAAAGAAAAAAGAGACAGAAGAACAAAAGGAAGGAAGGGAGGGGGGAACAAAGAAAGAGAAAGAAAGGAAGAAAGAACAAAGAAAAAATAAAGAGAAGGGGGCTTTGGAGGTGACAGCACGTACTCTTCCCAACCCTCCCGGTGACCTGCTCCCTCCTTGTTTCCCCATAGTCAAGGAGTTTTCTGTGACACAAGACGGGAAAACTTTCAAGTATCCTGAGACACAGTATTCCTAAAATCACGACTAACTAACAGGACCTCTGTTAGTCAGGGACAAGCATCAAAACCCAAGACTAAATCATGATGAGAGACCAGAACGAAGAGGGAATCGAAACTTAAAGGCTTGTAATCTGCCAGCACATTGCTCCTTCCCCAGGATACACATGACATGTTAAGACTGAAGCAGAAAACCTGAGGCGCTTCTAAAATACACCCTAAACTGCTGTCTTTTCCTCACTTACAAAGATGGCTAACCAATCAGTAAGGAAAACATGAACAAGCCAACGAAAATAAGGACAAAGGGCATAAGCGTGTGGTTTACAGTCATCAGGGACTGAATGTGTCCCCCTCAAAATTCAAATGTTGAAGCCCTAACCCTCAACGTGGTGGTATTTGGAGGTGAGGCCTTGGGAGTCAATGAGGTTTAGATGATGTCATGTGGGTGAGACCCCATGATAGGGCTCATGTCCTTATGAGAAGAGCAAGAAAGACCAGGAATCTCTCTCTCTCTCTGCCTCTCTCTAGCATGTGAGGACATAGTGACAAGCCAGTGTCTGTAAGCCTGACAGAGAGCCTTCATGGGCAACCAAATCTTGATCTTGGATTTCCCAGCCTCCAGAACTGTGAGACATAAATGCCTAGTGTTTAAGCCCCCTACTCAATGGTATTTTGTTACAGCAACTCAGGCTGACCAATACAACAGGGAAGTAAATACGATATATGAAAACTGTTTAACATCACATATAATCAAACAAATGCAGCAACAGAATAAAACAAGAGAATTCCAATTTGTACCTGTTAGATTGGCAAAGAATACAAAGGATGACAAGATTGATATGATAGGGTAAGAATGTTCACTGCTGGTGGGACGCTAAACAGGGGCAACTTCTTCGGGAGGGAACTTTGCAATACCTATCACAGTTGTATTTTATTTTTGAAAATTTTTAATGTTTATTTAATTATTTTGAGAGACAGAGCCAGGGAGAGGCAGCGAGAGAGGAGGAAAGAATCCCAAGCAGGCCCCGTGCCGCCAGCATAGAGCCCAACACGGGGCTCGATCCCACAAACCATGAGATCATGACGTGAGCTGAAATCAAGAGTTGGCCGCTCAACCGACTGAGCCACCCAGGCGGCCTAGCAGTCAAAGTTTTATACTGTGTTAGACGCATACCTAATCCCCAAACCAAACTGGCGCTTGCTCTATTCCATTGGAGGTTCCAGGGTGGGTGTACGGGTAAGATAACAGAATTAAAAGAGAAGCTTTTCGAAGTACACATGCCATGCTATGCCCCTTCTCCCAGAGACAATGATGTGTCCTGCCTGGAGTAAGGCAGGGGTCAAGGGAGAAATGTGTATTTTGGATAAAATCCCCCAAACCTTTTAATATCCCTTACTTAAAAGCAACTATTTGATATTATGGTGCCTCTCTAAATAGTCTCACTTAAAAGCACTCTCTAAATAGTCCAGACTGGGGCATGAGCCAGGGAGCAGAGAAAGGGGAAGGCATTCCGAGAAGTGAGAGTCAGGGAAGCTACATTCCTATTGAACTCAACTTGAGCCATGCAAAAGACGAGGTGGTTGCCGAACCAGAGGGAGAATTGAAATCCCCCAAAGACTCTGGGGTTGGAGCTGGATGCTGTAACTAACAACATTTTGGGATCCGTCGTACGGAAGTTAATGTTAGGCAGGGATTTTTGGGTAAATGCGTATCAACAGTAAAACGTGTGTGTAGGGCAGCCTGGCAGTCATTCCCCTTTCCCTGGGTCCTTTAGGAAATCACCCCTCCACACTGAATGAAGTGTGGTGGGAATGTATTCAGGGGCCCTGCCAGCTGAAGCCAAGGTAAGCAATGTGGGCCAATTGGACGCTCCCTCCCTGAAATCTGAATAGCCAGTAAAGGGGCCAAGAGACCACAAATGGCTTCGAGTCCTTCTTCCCGACCCCACTGTTTATTCTCTGAGACCATTTCTTTTGCTCTCTGGCATGCCTCAATGCCCACCTGCTTCCGTTGCTTGCAGGGAAGAACTCTAAATAATATCTAAATGGTTACAAACATTATCATATAAAGTGTGGTAACCAAAATAATGTGAAGTTAACTGGGTCTGCCTTTGGCACGGGATTTGGAGGCCAGAAAGCAGCGACTGGGATGATGAGAAGCCTCGGGGTTAGGGGAGTCCAGGGCTACAGGATTCATGGAGACAACAGCTTACCACAGTCTGCATAACCAGAGAACCAAGGTCCCCCTAAAACAGGATGGACTGATGGAATAGGAGGTTCACAGGGACAGCGTGGGAGCTCACAGAAGAATAGGGTAAGCAATAATCTGAGCAGCAGTGGCTGTCGTATTTCATCATAGTTTTTTTTTTTTTTTAAGTTTATTTATTTTTGAGACAGAGAGAGACAGAGCATGAACGGGGGAGGGTCAGAGAGAGAGGGAGACACAGAATCGGAAGCAGGCTCCAGGCTCTGAGCCATCAGCCCAGAGCCCGACGCGGGGCTCGAACCCACAGACCGCGAGATCGTGACCTGAGCCGAAGTCGGACGCTTAACCGACTGAGCCACCCAGGCGCCCCTCATCATAGTTTTTTTAAGGGGGATGAACACATCCCCCTTAGGATGGCCAAACAAACGAGGGCTTGATAGACTCAGTGAAACACCATAACCATGAACAATACAGAGCGATATGGAAACAGCCTTGGAATATGATATTAAGTGAAAAGTACCAAATAGAAACTTGCAACTATACCATGATCATAATGATGTAAAGATTCTGTAGGCATATAATAAACAAAGCCTGGAAGGGGACGTGGAAAAATGAAAACATACTACGTGTTACTGAAGCTGGACCCAGGGTAAGTTTTCTTGTAATTTAAAAAGAGTTCAGTGATGCTTACAATATTGCTTGCTCAATAAATACAAATAAATTGGGGAGCCTGGGTGGCTCCGTCGGTTAAGCGTCCGACTTCAGCTCAGGTCATGATCTCGCGGTTTGTGAGGTCAAGCCCCACATTGGGCTCCGTGCTGACAGCTCAGAGCGTGGAGCCTGCTTTGGGTTGTGTCTTCCCGTCTCTCGGCCCCTCCCCTGCTCATGCTCTGTCTCTCTCTGTCTCTCAATAATAAATAAATGTTTAAAAATTAAACAAACAAACAAACAAATAAATGAAAATTGATTCAATGAAGAAAGATTCCGAGCAGATTGTGCAGGGTAGGAGACACAGAGGAGTAAACCAAGAGTCAGTGGTAGTCCTTGTCAGTGAAAGCCTGAGAATTTCTCATCGCCATCAGATCTGTAACTAGGAACACAGCTCTAAATGTTTTCAATGTATTCGGTTTCGGTACTAATGTAAAATCATGTAAGATTTCACTGGTTTCTAATTTTCTTTCTACAAAATTAAACCCAGCATCTGTTCTTCATAGAAAACGAGTCACATGCAAAGTCTGAAATTCTAAAGTCTCATTCTAGAAGAGACTGGAAAAAGTAGGTTTGCTTTTAGCCACATAACCAAGTCAACACCCTAAAGCAAACATTACGAAAATACACCTTGGATTTTGAGCCCAGAGAGCAAAGTTTTGGAGAGCTGAGAGCAAACGAGAGCAGGAACATACAGCTGGCAGCTCAGCTGGGACATTTGTTACCTGAGACCCTGTGTGGGAGCACGGGGAGGGAGGTGCACTTTGATAAAACACACAAACACACACACACACACACACACACACACACACACACACACAAAACTCCAAACTCATACCAGATCTAAATGAAGGACCACCACCATGGTTTTCTCCGAGACATAAATTCAACCTTCCATCTCAAACACCTATCTTGACTCTGACACAATACACTGTAAAGGTCCTCTCATCTTACCTCTGAGCATAACGTCCATGCCAGCAGCTATGAGACCAAAGTGAGAACCTTACATATAGAGGAGACCGGAGCAAAACAGGCTCACCTTGACCATTGCATCAGAATCCCCCACTGGGTAATTTATATCTAAATGAGTTCTACAAATGCATTTCAAAACAGTTAAAAGGCTACACTTGCACAAAGCCATAACAAAGGAGGAGTCAGCGGAGGCCAAGGGAGAGACAGAGATATGTGGAAAGAGAAATACTAAGCCCATGCTAAAGCATGACCCGTTGACATGCAGTCACCCAAAAGCTAAGCAGGCGTGAGCTGTGTTGCTCTGCCCATTCCAGCTCTGTCTGCCTGGCCCTAAGGCTCTCTCTCAATCCTGTGTCCTTCTAGTTGGTGAATCCTTAAGTAAATAATCTCAGACACATCAAAACTCTTCCATATTCACCCACATATGTGACGTTGAGTACATATTCTGGCCCAAACACTGAAGAACATGGACATACCCTTGCCCTCCAACTCCTGGCCTGTGTAGTTTCTCCATGTGTGACCCACAAGGTACCTACGACACAACCAACCTCACTCGCATCTAGTGACACTTGCAGATTCCTGGCTCTTATGCCAAACCTAGTGAATAAGAACCTCTAGGGTGGGGCCCAGGAATATGAATTTTAAACAGACTTCCCCAGTGATTTGAATGCATCCTCTGGTTGGAGAATCACTGGCCACTGAACACCCCTAGGTGAGACTCAAACAAGGAAGCACTCACCTGAGCTCACCCTCGAGGAATTGGACCTCCACCATTCACTGCTACTTCCTTAATCCCAAAATGCTCTGGCCACATTACTTTATTACCCTCAAACTGCCTGCTCTTTGGCCTACGTCTTTCACTCCAGCCATTCAGGTTGAGGCCAGCCTGGAGTTTTATCATATGAGACAGAAAAATATTCACAGACGATAACCGCCTAATACAGGATTCACGTGTTACAAAGCGGACTCCATTTGAAACGTGCTTTTAACATCAGAAGTATAGCAGCAACGCCAAGTACGGAAAGATGAAAGAAGAGGAAGGGAAGACTCGTGGGAAACCCAGGACTGGCCCCTGTGTTCAGGTCCCAAGTCTGCTGTTATTCACTCTGTGACTTGGGGCAAGTCCACCTGCGGCTCTAGGCCTCAGTTTCCATATCAGTAAAATGAGCCCGTTGGGCTTGATGAGGGCCGGGGTCCCTTCCAGTGCTAACAGGCTCTGATTTTTTCTGGAGGAGCTCTTCCATTCCTTGCCACGTACTGATTCGCTTCAAGGACAATGACACAGGGAGGCAATCTCACAGGTTGTGCCCAGGGCTCCCCACGGCCAGCCAAGGGCAGCCTATAAGCACAGAATATCTTCCCTAAGTGCAGTGCACAAGAGGCCTGGACGCATTTCCACGATATTCAAAGGCAGGGCCCAGCCAAAATGATGGAATGAGGTAAATATTTGGATGTGATCTGCATAATCGGAAACAATCCCCCCTTATGAAATTGACCTGACTCTTTCATCACCAGCCACATGGAAATTGTCCTCAGTTGTAACTAGAAAATAACACAGAGCATGTGCCGGGTACCGAAGTCTGCCCCGTGTTGCTGCGCAGTTACCCGGGAAACAGAAGCAGATGTCTGTGCACAGTGCGTGTGTGTGTGTGTTTTGTTTGGTGGCTGGTCCGTTTGGCCTCATGCTCTCAACAGCGATTGCCTATCTACAACCCCAGCCAACCAGGGCAGTCAAAATAATGAGTAATGCACACGATAAAGAGTGGCGGCTTCTGGGCCGTGAGGTTGACTTGGGGATCAGCAACTTTCCAGCGGAGGATTCTGCCTGGTGATTTGGCCATCTGCATCTGGGTCGACAGCCAGCAGGCTCCTCGAAGACAGGCAATTCAAAAGCATTTTCCTGGGATATGTCAGCACCCAGCACAGAGCGGAGCACACAGTAGGTGTTCTATGAATATCTTGCTGGTGAACGATGCTGCAGATGGACTGAGATGGGGCGCTACCCAGATTGCCTGCCTCAGTTTTTCCCTTGACCATCAAGGCTATTTTCTTGAAATCTAGCCCTACTGTGTCATTCTGTTGCTTACCAATGTCTCTTGAATTCTCACTCTCCCAAACTTATTCTTTACCATGGCACTCCAAGCCTTTCACCACCTATGCTCACCCATCCTTTCTGGCTTGAATTCTAGCACTGCTCCCCCTCTGACCCCCAACATTCACACCATGCATAACGTAGGATGTGCCCTTTCTCCCCTCCAGCCTGCATCCTGCTGCGCTGTGACTCAAATGTTCTCTCCCTTCTCCCCTTCTCCTCTGCCTATGAATTCCTACTCAACTCCAACCAGGTCCAAGTTTTGAAGACCGGCATCCAGGTCCAATGGCCTCTCCGTCTCACGCTCCAGGGCCATCACCACATCTCTCCGTAGCACTCACCACCTGGCACTAGAATTATCTGTGTATACAACCATCTCCCCAACAACACTTGGAGCTCCCTAAGGCAGGGATTATGTCTTCTTTCTGTTCCATCTACGCTAACAGTGCCTCATACAGAGTCTGTCACCTGGCAGGCCCTCAGGAAATATCTGACGGGTGGATCAGATGGGTGGATGAATGAATGACAAATGTACCAACTGCTTGGTTTCCTGCCCATTTGCTTTGTTAAATGTCAAACACTTCCTCTGTCTCGCAGCCCACGTCCTGGCTGTTCAGCCACTTGGCTGGTCTCTGATGCCTAAATGTTCCATGTGCCTTAATGACAAGAGGCTGACAATCCACAGGAGAGTTCTCCCATCTCTTCAAAGTCATGCACTCAGTATTTGACCCCCTATCTCCTGCTTGTTGATACTTTCTCTCTCCTTGACCCCAGGACACCATACTGTCCTGGTTTCCTCCTAAACTTTTAGCGGTCTCATCCTCTTCTGTCCAGATAGCTCTTCTTCTGTCTGTTGGCTTTCCCTCTTCTCTCTGCTCCTCAGGTGTTAAGGTTCCATCATAGGCCTTCCAATCTTATCCAAAGCTTCTTACAGAGAAATAAACTGTAGCATTAGCAATAATCTTCACGTTGACATCCCCCTTATTAAGATACTCCCAAGCTCCAGATTTACATTCCCAGTAACCGACTGGACATATCTACCAGGATGATGCATGGGCTTTCCGTACTCAATATGTCATGTAACGGGGACCTGAATACCCACTCCGTCTTCCGGTTCATCCAGATGTGGTCCCATCCAGTACTCCCCTTCCTCCAACTGGGCACACGATTCAGGCACTTTTACCACAGAACCATCTCTGGATTCTGTCCCTTTTTGTCTATCCTCACAGCCCATAGTTGGGCCAAAGCCTCACTCCCATTTGCTCTTAGCTGGTCTCTATCCATGCAACACCCCCTCTCACACTATTTCCAGAATTACATTCTTAAAAAATCACATCATCCAAGTCCCATGTTCACTGACCTCCCTGAACTCCCTTCTGCTTCCAGGACTCAATCCAGCCAGCCTGCCCGGCTGACACTGCCCTTTACTTTTTGGTCCCCACAACCTCCCCTGCCAGCCCTCCTATTCTTAACTTCTCATTCAACCACACCAAGACTTTACACCACTCTGTGCCTCCTACAACCCATGTCACTGGCCTCAAAAGCCTTCCCTCACCCTAACCCTACTTTACCTGAGACATTCCTGCTCCTTCTTCAAGGCCTACTGAAGATTGCGCCCTCTCTGCAGACTGCCTGAACTCCCCAGGCAAGGACAATGCCTCTGTCCTGTAAGTACCCATGGCATTTGAGGCACGCTTATAATTTCTGTTTTTATGTGTCCTACACCCCAAGTTGTGAAACAAAACCAGGTATAAATTTTGTACGCTGATTTACAAATGGAGTAACTACAAAACTTACAACCAAAAAAAAAATTCAAATCAAGAATATTAATTTAAGGGGCGCCTGGTTGGCTCAGTCAGTTACGCATCCGACTTCGGCTCAGGTCATGATCTCATGGTCCATGAGTTTGAGCCCTGCATAGGGCTCTGTGCTGACAGCTCAGAGCCTGGAGCCCGCTTCAGATTCTGTGTCCCCCTCTCTTTCTGCCCCTCCCCACTTCATGCTGTCTCCCTCTCTCTCTGTGTCTCAAAACTAAATAAACATTAAAAAAAAAGAATATTAATTTAATGTGATTGGTGGTTAATGAGAATTTGAGCACAATGGACCGTAATTTGTGTTATTTTTCCTTTTGAAAAGTGAGCTTGTTTTAAGCCACCAATCCACGATGTTGATGTGCCAAGCTAGAAGCCTGAACAATTTTATTTTATTTTATTTTATGTTACTTTATTTTGAACAATTTTAAATGCTGCTTAACGAAAACGGTCACTAAGGTGTACCAACACATTTGCTGCCAATAAGCTACTACGAGTTGGGTGACAAGAGACAGAACCCACGCAAGACAACAGAAGGTGGACATGTTTCTGACCTCTATGGGAGAAGGGGTCTTTGCAGACTGGGACCCCATATGGTATCTCAATTTCCCCATTTATAAAAAAAATTTTTTTTAATGTTTATTTTTGAGAGGGAGAGAAACGGAGTGCGGGCAGGGGAGGAGAAGAGAGAGAGAGAAAGAGACACAGGATCCGAAGCGGGCTCCAGGCTCCAAGCTGTCAGCACAGAGCCCGACGCGGGGCTCGAACCCACAAACCGTGAGATCATGACCTGAGCCGAAGTCGGACATTTAACCGCCTGAGCCACCCAGGCACCCCATCATTTTCCCCATTTTTTTTTTATGGATTCTCACCGAAATGGAGGTACTTGGTTAAGGAATTTCCATTCAGATTATCTATATAATAGACAAGTTAATATTTTTAGGTTATCATCAAAATCAATATCCTAAACAAATAATAATAATAATAATAATAATAATAATAATAATAGTAACAACAATCTAACATATCCAAGACTCCAGGAGGCCATGGGGCCTCAGCTTATAAAACATTTTCATTTTAAAGAAAAATGAACTGATGAGGCTCAGAGCCAGGATTTGACCCCAGTAAGCGTTGGGCTGATTCCAAACCTCAGACTCTTCTCTCTGCCCCATGGTGCTTAATTCTCAAGAATGCTATTTGAAGACCCAAATCCTGGGTACCAAAGGGCCTTGTAAACCATAAACTCCTACACAATTGTTGGTTTAGGGTTTGGTTGTTACAATTTATATATGTACAAGAAAAATACTTCAGAAAAGAAGCTGGTACATTTTAGGAGACAGCTGTCTTGCCCAATATAACGGCTCTTTAAGGAGACAATAATTATACCAGTTCTTCACCTATGTTCAATAGGTTACAACTCAAACCTGATACTATTTTATTAAGATGGTGAAGATCTTATTTACATGCTCCATGGGAGCAGGTGACGGCAACAGGCGAGCAGAACACTTAGGCTTCTTGGGGCACCTGGGTGGCTCAGCCGGTTAAGCATCGGACTCTGGATTTTGGCTTGGGTCACGATCTCACGGTTTGTGAGTTCAAGCCCTCCATCAGTGAGGAGCCTGCTTGGGATTCTCTCTGCCCCTCTCCCATTCCCAGGCACGTGCGTGCTCCCTCAATCTCTCTCACTCGAAATAAATAAATGACCATTTAAGAAAAAAAAGAAAAAGGAAAAGAAAAAGAAAACTTAGGCTTCTCCACCAAAGAAAAAGATGCTGATAATCAGGGCCCCAGGGATGAAGGTGACAAGAAAAGCCCTCTGCTTCTGCAGGAGCGCCACTGAGCAGGTGTCTCTGGATGGGGTGCGAACGAACCTGGACTGTATCCTGTCCAGAATCCACTTAAATTCCCTGGCTGCACGTTAGTCATTTCTAACAACTTATAAGCTCTACCTCCCATGTTTAAACGGTATTTCTTTGACTTCCTGAAAGAGAGGCAATTACTGTCTATGAAGTCCCTACCACGTGCCAGGCACTTTACTAACTGACTTTGTCTAATCTGCAAAGCTGGCTTCCTCCTATGAACCGAATCTTAATCCAAACGTCACCTCCCCAACAAGGCCTCCCTGGCCACCACATCTAGCATTGAGCTCATATGGGCTCGCACCTACATACACCTCACCAGCACATTGCCTTATTGCATTTTCCTCGTAGCTGTTAGTACAGTCTGAATTGTTCTTATTTGCTTGTTTATTGTCTGTTCCTCTCACCTGGAATAGAAATGCCTCACTTTCTGGGAGGGTCTTGTGGATCTTTTTTTCACATCTACCCCCAGCTGCATGCTCAGTGGTCGTTGAATAAATGTACCTCTGCCAGGGAGGAAATACTTTCCTGCTGTTTTAGCTGAGAAGCTGATAGAATCTGCCTAAAGTTAAGCTGCTAGGAAGTAATATAAGCAGATTTCAAAGTCAGATCTACCTGCTCCAGGAGTCCAGCTGGCCACTACCCAGGCTTCTCTAACTGGGGTTGTTAGCAGTGCACCAAGGACACTGGGACACCCCAGAAAAAATATGTGGCATCTTCCCGAGCTATTAATTTCCTCAAGGATTTTTTTTTTTATAAGGGAGGTATGTATATGTGAATTTTGTCCTGATGTTAAGTAATTTAAAGCATTGTTTTAAAAATAAAACAATCAGGGAGCGCCTGGGTGGCTCAGTCATTTAAGCATCCGACTTCGGCTCAGGTCATGATCTCACGGTCTGGGAGTTCGAGCCCCCCGTCGGGCTCTGTGCTGACAGCTCAGAGCCTGGAGCCTGCTTCAGATTCTGTGTCTCCCTGTCTCTTTGTCCCTCCCCCACTCATGCTCTCTCTCTCTCTCAAAAAGAAACATTACAAAAATAAATAAATAAATAATCAAGCAACCACTTATATTTTGGAACAGAATGCCGTATTTCCATGAATGTTTACAGGAATAGCAGACCTCAAGCAAATTGTGAGACTGTGGTAGGCCGCTTTGGGCTACCCCAAAGGCTGCATGTGCACATGGGCGTGTATGTGTGTGTGCATGCATGCACATGTTCACACTCTTCTGCTGGTGGAATACTTATGGGGGAGACATGTGGAAAGCCTGAACTATACTGGCTGCCCCCCAGAAGCGCTGGGGCTGAAACGATTTAAGCAGAGAGGAAAGTCGTCGAAGCAGAGACACCCTCAACAATGATCTTTGCAACGAGAAAGATCAACAGACCTCCACTAAAGAGGTTTGAGCTAGAAGGCAAAGCACAGACGTCATTAAAAATAGACTGTTTCCAAGGACAGTTGTAAAGTCTCCTCCCCAGAGCAGTTCAAAATAGAACAGATTCATCTTTCTGGGATGGCGTGGGTGTGGTCTTGCCTGAAAGAGCAAATCTCTGGAAACGATTTCCATCTCGAGAACTCTATGGTCTAGACCACCAGTTGGCAGCCGAATGGAGAGCTCCCCCCACTGTTTCTGGAATGATTTTTTAAAAAGGGCCTCTCTTTACAGTAGCTGGCTTGATGTGAAACTGCTGCCCCAGATACTCACAGACAAGGTTTCCTGGTCTGGAGCCCTTTGCCCAGGCAGGAAACACCGCACTCCAGCAGCGCCCGTCCCTCTAAATGAGCTCCTCCTGCCTGTCAGGTGAACGGGAACACCACCTGCCCAGGCTGATGCCGGTCATGTGTTCGGCAGAGAAGGAGCCCCTCTCTGCAGCACTCATAGGCTTCCCCAAACATTTGAAGTCTCCCTGGCTCTGAACCAAGAATCCCTCTCCGAGCCAACAGCTTACAGCCCATTAAAACCCTGTGCAAATGCAAACACTCTCTCCATTAGACAAGGAAGAAACAAGAACCACGTCTTGGGACCAAGCTAGCAGTTGTTGAAACTGGACTAGGGGCTGGAGTCTCTGAAGAGGAAATATCACTGTATTAAAAACCACAACTATTTCCAATGCTCACAGTCAATTACATGGGAGACCAAAGGCGCTGCTGGAAACCCCGTGAGGGCAAGCAGATTCTGCCACGTGCGGGCAGTACTGGTTTGGGGAAACTAGAGACGGGTGTGGATTTCAGGGCTGCTTGAGGCTTGAGACCCAGTGTGTGCAACGGTGAGAACACTACCCTGGTCCACGCGTGAGGCCGTTTCATCCACACCCCGAGCCTGTGGTATCAGCATCGTCCTCATTTTATAGCCATAGGAGAGTTTGCTAGTCTAACTGGTTAGAATCCCAGCTGCCCACTGGACCACATTTATCGGTGAGCAGAGGTGCCGCTTTGCAACCCTCCACGCTTCTGGCTGTTCCCTCCACCCCACGGGGTCCCCCGTCTTCTGCGCACCCACTTGAGAGTGTCGGTCACTGCTCTGGGCTTAAAGAGGTCAGAAGCACCAGGTGGGCCTCAAGGCCAAGCTGTATCATACACTTGAGCTTCATCAGAACTCTGCGTTGGGAGTCATTAGGCATTGATCCAGATAAAGGGTTTTCTGGCAATTTACTCACAACGTAAATCTTTATACTGTGAACTGGGTATAACAGGAACGATTCAAAGGGAGCACAACCACCATCACACAGATATTGGCCAGGTGAGATTCCTGTGGGAAGTCAGCCTGGGGCATCGGAGAAACCGCAGCTCCCATCATATGGCACCACTCTGCTCGGGGCTTTGCCACCAACATGGCGCCTCGCTCTTCTTCTGTTGGTGATGGTCATGAATGGAGCTGCGCTGAGGGTTGATTTTGTGCTCCCCCACCCCTGCCATCTTATTTCAGTTTTGGACTTTCTTGATTACAGCGATGGATTATGATGACAATGGCCTGAAAATATTACCAAAATAGACCTTGTGGCCATTAAAAACACTGTATTAATTACATTCTTACAGAGAGAAATTACTTTGTTATTGTAAGCATAAAACTCTCGAAACTTAATCCTTTTCTTCCTTTGGAACAATGGCTTTGATCACTGATGTTTAGCACAAGAACTTGCTGGGTCATAACTGATAGATTACAACAAGACACATTGTATTTTGTGTATTTTGTCTCCCATCTGCTATGTTCTCGGGGTCTCTCTCCCTTGGGAATGCCACAGGCAGGATCCAGGCGTTTCAGGGTCTCTGGCTACAACATCATTGGGCGATGTGACAAGCTCACCACGACAGAGTGCTGACACGATACATCAGGTGCTCTAGGTCCCACCGCCATTGAGAGCCAGGACACCAGCCCAGGATTTCTCCTGCTCTCTCCACCTCCCCTCCCCTGAGTCAGCCTGACATGGAGGGTCAGGGAGCTACAGACCAGCCTGTCTGGGACAACAGGGACTCAGCAAGCATCAGAACGATGTGAAAAGTGATGGGGTTTCTGGCTGAAAGGACAGTCACGGAAACGAAAGAGAAGCAGGCTGGGCCCAGGGATGCGGTGAGAATTCTAGGAAGTGCCCTCCATCACCCCTAACAGGTATTGTGCCTGAAACTCCCAACTGAAGGAGAAACCTGGGGAAGGTTCCAGAGGCCTCTGTGTCTCCTGTATGTGCTGCCGCTGCTGCTGCTTCTAGAACAGTTCTCAATGGAGGCAATTCTGCCCATTGGGGGACATGAGATGCCTGGAGACATTTCTGGGTGTCACAACTGAGGGGTGGGGGATGCTACTGGTATCTGGGGGGTACATGCCAGGGGTGTTGCTAACAAGCCACAGGGTACAACATGGTCACCCCCTCCCTTCCCCCCCCCCCCCCCCGGTCAGTCATCTGACCCAAAATGCCAGTGGTCCTGAGGCTGAGAAACCCTGACTTGGAGGAAGTCAGGGACACCCTGACACCTCGCATCCCAACCTTTTTCTCTGCAGAGGCCCATTTCTGGCATGTGCAGCACCAAAGGATCCAGTCCCCAGAGCCGTCCACATTATAACTGAGAGGAGGAAGGGAATGAGGCACATAGCGAGAGGGAGCAAAGGTCCAAAAAGAAACAGTCCAAAGCAAACGGGACCATGGGGGTGCACTTGTGGGGACCCCAAGTCGCACCCCTGGCCCTGCCTCTAATGGGTCATGACACCCGGGCAAGGAGCCTGTGTAGGCCAGGTGGTTCTTCGTGCGAGACTGGTGGATGTTGATGTGGGCTAATTTCAAACAAGGCCATGAATACAATGACACATCAGAGGATTTCCAGTGAATCTATTAACAGGGGAACTTCTTGTGCCAGTTGACTAAACTCAACACTCCTGAGGTTAAACTGGGGAGATACCCAGACTGGAGCTGGTCAGTTGGGATGCAAAGGAATGCCGCTGTCTCATCAGGTGGTTGAGGCAGGGCCCTTACCATGACTGGGTCATCCATATCAGGGGACGGCCAGGTGTCCCCGCGTGCATGGCCGAAGGGTTAACTCTACCGAGAGCCTACACATCCCAGTTGGCCTTCTCGGGGGCTAGGGATACTGGGCCAGGTAGAAGAGGTGGACCGTGCTCAGCTGGCAAGCCCCTTGCCCTGGATGTGACCGCCTTCTGATCCATACTGCCCTCCTCACCCAAAGCTACTCTGTGATACGACGACGCTATGGTTTACATTCCTCCAACCATCTGGGCAAGCTGAGGCAACTGTCCAACCGGGAGGAAGGGAGAGGGAGAGGGGGGGCAGGTGACCCCAGAAAGCCCTCCCGGCCTGACGTAAGAATCTCAGCATCCTGGACAGAGACCCAGGGGAGACTGGTTTCCAGTGTGTGGGGCAGAGCTGCCCACCAAGAGGGGCCAGAGAAGGAGGCAGCGTCTGGGCAGCACGGCCTGTGCCAGCCTCACGGGACACACTTTGGTGGTTTTTCCTGTCCCTGCTTTGATGTCTTCCCCCCCCTCCCCCACCATTTCCTCCAGCTTCTAAGTCACGCGTGGATTTCTCTGGGAGCCCTACATGTGGCATCAACTCTCCAAGAGTGCCTGACACCCAAAGGGCCATATTCCCTACCCACCTTTCCACCCCCAGTCCCTAGGGAGGGGACAGACAGGCAGCAGGTATGCAGCAAGGCCTTCAGGCAGATACAGCCAGAGCCCTGCGGCCCCCAGTCCCCCAGAGGATAAGGAGCCGGTCCTCACAGCCCACGGTGCCTCCAGCTCATCTGTGCTATCTTAACATTCGGAGCCATCTAGGGACCCTGTCATCTGCCATGTCTTCCCCATGGTGTGCCAAGTGACAACCAACAGAAGGGGGCTCTGGTCTCTGTCTGAACTGGAAGAAGAAAAATGAAAGAGAGCTGTGTCAGAACATCCGGGCCAAAAAACACATTAAAGGACGGGAAGTTCTAGAAATAGGAGATTCTTTTTAGTACTGAAAAGCCACATGAGGCTGCAGAAATCAGGCATGATTGACTAAACAGCCCAGACCACACAGGAAAGGATGCCACTCCCAGGGAAGGCAGGCTTCCCCGAGTCTGGCAGGAAGACCCGCAGAAACTGCCCTTCATTCTCTTGTCATTATGGGTTCTTAGCGTAACCGAGCAAGCACCATTAGGCTCCAAGTACCATGTAAGTGTTGTGCATGCATCAGTTCTGATTCCCGGAACAACCCCCAGCAACAATACCTGCCTGGGGACAGGGATTTGTATGCCCATTCTACATATAAGGAGACAGAAGCTCAGAGAATAACAATCTTGGGCCAGGTGGGAAAGACACACTTCACCTCAAGTCCATGTCGAGAAGGTCTCCTGAGACTTTCAAGAGCAGGGACTTAACTTTCTCTATCCCCTGCACCAAATGTAAGGCCGGGCATATGAAAGCTTCCCAGTGAATGTGTAGCGGGTTGAAGTGAGCCCTCCCAAGTTCACGCAAGGGCATTCATCTTGACTTCTCTGACACGTAGAAGTCGCAACAACTCACCCGGAACCAACTCCCCTGCTGGTTTCTGCCATGCGCACCATGACACCATTTTTTTTCCTTTTCCTGCTTCCCTGACAGCTGCTTCTACTGCCATGCTGCATTCTACCTCCTCCAGAATCTCCCTCAACAGAAGATGCTTTCTTTTTCCTGTTTTTGCTCATCCATACCAACGGCTCGTCTAGAATGTGAGTCAGAGGATATGACTGACAATGGCTACCTGGCATGTCGGTCACTCTCTGATTGCCACCTTTCCAAAACTCATCTCAATACCTTCTACCTCAGCCCCTCAAGATCACCTCCTTCTGGTGGCTGGCGGCTTGTAATGCTTTTCCACAAGTTAAAAATGGAGTCATTACTTTTCCCTCTGTGTGTCCTTTGCCCTGCAAACCCGGTCAGTTCTCAAGCCTTATTGATTCTTCCAATCATCTCTCCCATCTGACCCTGCCTTCGATTATAACTCCTCTAATTCGATTCCCAAATTCATAATAGAAACCCCCCTGGGTTTCTACAGAAAGCCCAAACCTGGGCTTTGAAAGAAGGCTATGCTGAGTTCAAATGTTGGTTCTGCCATTTATAAGCCCTATGACTCTGGGTGGCCATTCCACACAGATAAGCCTGAGTTTCTTTGCTGGTTAAAGTTACTCACTTGGTAGGATGATCAAGTAAGACAGAAATCACATATGTACCCTATCTAGCACCTAAGGGCTGCTCAATAATTGGTAAAAAATCATCATCATCACCACCACCACCACACCCACCACTGGCTTCCTTGCCCCAGTCTCTCCCCATCCCCATTCACCCCACATACACCACAGTTAACAAGATCAATGTCCTCCCTACCTGCCTCCATCTACTGAACCTTCCCGATTCTGCCCTACAAACCACTCCGGACCCCAGCAGGGAGGCTGTCCCTCACTGAACTCAGAAACACTCAGGTGTCTTTTTATCTTCTGGAGTAGAGAATTATGTCTTCATATACATACCTACAGAGTTTAACATTTCTTAGCGTCGCGGATGGACTGAGAGTACCGTTAGGTACGTTCACAAACATTATTATTGCCTTTCTATAGTGGATGAATGCAACCACTTTGCACATACAAGTAGTCAATAAATATTTACTAATTGGAGAAAATAGCGCCTGTCAGCGCGGGGAAAGTACATCCACAATTTGGGTATGGCGGGGGGACAGCCCCAGGCCCAGCCCCATCCTGGGCTCCTGCATGCCAGGCTGTGTTTTGTTCCTGTTCCCGTCCCCCTGGCGACCTACACCTCTCCCCAGAGCAGCTCTT
Organism: Acinonyx jubatus; assembly: GCF_027475565.1. Taxonomy (NCBI): domain Eukaryota; kingdom Metazoa; phylum Chordata; class Mammalia; order Carnivora; family Felidae; genus Acinonyx; species Acinonyx jubatus. Next base: position 33,877,400 of record NC_069386.1, read on the forward strand.
CCCATTGGGGTTCCAGGTGTCACAGACCACAAGGGGACAGCTATCTGTGGCTTCCATGCCTCTGCAGGGAAGCCACCGCAGCGGGTCTTATAACCCAACGGGGTTAAGTGTGAACCACCCCCTGAAATGGAGGTCACGGGAGACCAGGAACTGCTGGTGTCCAGAAGGCAGAGATATGCGTGTCTTTTGAGGCACTTAAAGGATACGACAAAGTAGGTGCGACCTTGGGCTGATAGGTTCTCAATGGGTTTGTGGGGGCCTCTCCAATCAGGGCCTACATTCAGGGTCGGGCCTTGATTTCGGTGAGAAAGTAAGTGAAACAGAAACCAGGCCCAGCAGGGCAATAGGCCACACAGGACGGGGTCACAGGGAAACTGTCCCCTTATACTCCTACCGGTGTCCAGAGCCCAGAGCGTGGAAACAGCGGAAGATTCATCCCCTAGGCCGAGAGCGTGGAAACTGCAGACTATTTCCAGACCCTTCCCTTCCACATGGCTCTCAGTGCAGAGGCCATGGGCGGGCTGTGCCCCTCAGCTGCCCCTGCCAGTAGCTGGCTGGGCCGGAGCCAAAGGAGGCAGCTTCTAGCCAGTGGCATGAGAAGCAACCCGAGCTTGTGAGAAAGGGATGTGGGCATCACTTTTCATCATCTACTAAAGGGAAGAGAGAAGCAGGACACAGACTGCGTATGTCCTTTAAATGTCCTTCATGGTCCCTAAAGCATTCTTACCAACCCCAGAAGTTGTTCCTTCGGGTACCTGGAGACTCCGTGGCACCGGCCTAGAACCATAGTCCCGGCGGTGCAGGATCTAGAGACGCTAGCAGTTAGGGATGGTTAGAATTGTATCAGTTGTGCCTACTTGTTTACTTCACGATGTCAGCTCTCTACGCTCTGTGCGTTAATACGGTTAATCTCATTCCGTTTAAGTGCTTGTTACCATAATTCACAGAGCTCTGTTCGAGGCAGGTCCCAAGCTGCCAACCCGGTCCCCAGCTTGTGCCAGTCGGCGAGAGGCCGTCTGAAGCAAAGGTGGCCCTTTCTGACTGTGGACGCTCAGTTCACCCTCAGATACGGGGCAGGGAGCCCATCGGAGGGGTGCGCTAATGCTCAGACTCCCCATGCAAGCCCAGGCCCTGATCCAGAGCAGCAATGGCGGCCTGTCCCCCAGGAGTCCCACCCGTTCCGCTACAAGCCATTTGTATTCCTGCGGTTTGCAGCCAGGTTTGGCTGGGGAGGCCCCACTGCTCATTTCTCTCCTAAACCTCCTTGGTGCACAGCCAAGTGTCCATTTTCTTCAAACTTTAAAAACAGAAACGTATGAAGAAAAATGATTCCCACGAAGGATGGAAAACTAATCTAACAAGCGATTATGGCTGTGCAGAGCGCCGGTGGGGGGATCAGGGCACCTTAGCGGAGCAGCTCCCGGAGGGTGGGCGGCATCTCACGGCCTTGCTCACGTGGCCCGGCACAGGCCGCGGTAAGGGACAAGAGATGTCAAAATGACCCAACGCGGATGTGAACCAGCACTGCGCAAAAGGAAGCATGCTGGGAGCCGCCAGAGACTGAACCGGGTCTGAGACGTAGCTCCTGCCCTCAAGGGTTTAGAACCCATCGGGAGAGCAACACTGACATTCCCGAGAAGGGGTCCACAACAGTTTCTTATTAAATAAAACACGAAAGTACACACACACACAAAAGGCTTCTGAAATTCAGAGGGTCTGGAGAAGTCAAGGAGGCTAAGCTCGGGGAGTGGCGCTGCCTTGGGGACTGGATGTCATGGAGGAGCTGGACAAAACCATAGAGAAGAGAAAGAGTGAGTGACCTGGGGACCCAGGAGTAAAAAGAAGGTAAGACTACAAAGGTGGGCAACGGCCGATCCAAAGAGCTTGGTCTTTAGTCTACACTCACTGGGCAGCCGCTGAGGGCTGGGGGCAAAAGGAGAGGCAGCGGGGTATAGAGGTTAAGAGCGAGGGATCAGGGGCCCAGAGTGAGTTTGCATTCTGTTCCACGCTCATCAGTGGTTAGGAACCTTGGCCTGGTTCCTAAGCATCTCTGAATCTGTCTCCTCGCAGGTAAAAGAGAGATAGTAAGCGTTTACTGATTCATAAGGTTGCAGTCAGGTTGAAATGGATACTAGACGTAGGGTGCTCAGCACTAGGCCTGGCACACAGCAAACCCTCCGTGGATGTTTGCAGCCAGAGAGAGGAGTAAGAGTGTACTGGACGTAGGCCTCTGAGAGCCGTGTGCAGACGGGAGGAGAGGGAGGCTGGAAAGTAGGGGCTGGAAGCTATCACAATAAGCCAGCACAAGGGAGCAGAGGCAAAGGCAAGAACGGCCATGGCGAGAGGCACCAGGAAGGCAGTGTGGACCAGATGCGGTTACAGAGTGGAAAACGGAGCTCAACACAGCTGAGATCCCGTGTCCGGGAAGTCAGAAGAGACAGTGCTGCCTGGGATAAAAATAGGGGAGACAGGACTGGCGTGGTGGACACATTTCTGTTTACGGATGCTGTTGGGAGAATGGGCCTCAGCATATGTCAGGCCAGTGCCCTGAATCTGGGGAAGGAATCCCAAGGCGGGCAGGGAGGTGCTAAGGGACCAGGATGGCGGCCCTGGGGGCACACTCCCATTTAAGGGGCAAGAGAAGGCAAAGAAGTTAGTAAAGGAAACAGAGAAGGGACAAAGAGGAGGAAGAAAAGTTAGGAAGCCGGGAGAGGAGAGGGTAGCCAACAGAATCGGGTGATTCAGGGAGAACAAACAGAATGAGCTTTGGGAGGGCACTGGTGACTTCAGAAGAGGGGCCGCCACCCATTTTGGCCTCTTATCAGGGAGCCTCCAAAACAACAGCGGTGCCAGGGGGCCTTGGGCCGCTTTCCCTTCCGTTTTGTTTGGCAGAAAAATGAAGAGGTGTGCGGGAAGGGGTAGGGAGAGATGGGGCGCTCTGCAAGGGGAATCTGCAGGCAGACGTGGGGGGTTCACGTGACATCTGGTTAACGAGGTGCCTGCACAGCGCCGAGGCCTCCTGACCGCACCTGAGAATCACCTGCGATGCTCACAAGGCCCAGCCTCCAGACACACTGACCCAACTGGGCCGCGAGGGGGCCCAGCATCAATAGTTCCGTTTACTTTTTTTAACTTCCTAGGTGATTCTAGAGTGCAACCAAAGCTAACCACTCCCCGAGAAGTTGCTTCTAATGAACACACGGGGCACAAGTTCCAGAAACAGACAGACTTTTAAGGCACTGATTTGGGGAATGCCACTTAGGATGTCTAGCTTTAGCAAACAAAAAACAGGTCAGCTTGTGAGGCAACTCCGTTTGGCTGGGACTGGCAGGCCACCGAGACAAGAGGGATAATGAACCGTCAGAGCACAGTGACCTTCTCAGGTTGGGGGAAAGGGAATGGCTGGTTACATAGGCATCCTGGGTCCAGTATCTCTAATCCTAGGACCACCTCCACAAAATAGACTCAGGCAATTTGGGCATCAGTCAGAGACCATGAGCCCCCCAATCCAGCAGCCCCTAGCCTGGATGAGCATGGACGACCCCTAGACCAGACCAGGGGGCCAGCACCGTGTGAAATGCAAATTTTCAGCACCCCCCCCCCAAACCACCTACCCCTGCAGATCTCCTGAATCAGAAACTCTGAGGGTGGGGCCCAGCATCTGTGTTATAACAAGTTCTCCAGGAGATGCTGAAACGCCTATAGTCTGAGAGCCAGTACTCTAGGGAGCTTTAAAGATACACACACACACACATAGAGAGAGATCCCTAAGCTCACCAGCGATCCAAAATAGAAGCTTTGGTGGGTAGAGCCCAGGAACCTGGATTTTTTTAAGCTCCTTGAATGGCGCTGAATCACATTTGGGCTTGGGCACCACTAACTGGGCATTGCTTTCTGTCTGATGTTGAATTTCCTCAACAGCACCCCTGGAAATAATCAGACTATTCACCGACACCTGCTGGGCGATAATCATCCCGGGAGTGGGTTCAACAACACACACGGCTGGTCACCTTGAGCAGCTCTTTGCCCCCTCCAAAGCTTCTTTTCTTCATCTGTAGAATGGACACGCTCTGATCTCCTAGGGTTGGGTTGTTGTTGTGACAGAGAAATGAGAACAGCAAGCTTAGAGTCCGGCCATGTTTGGGGCACTCAGTAAATGGTTTTAGTTGAAAGAAAGGAAAAAGGAATGAAGAAAGGAAAGAGAAGCAGACGTGGGACCAAATGAATAGCTTTGTGGCACACATGGAGCCCTAGCTCGGACCAGAGTCAAGTCAAATTACTAGCACAATGATTACCCACATGGAACACAGATAAACACCCCACGGTGAGTCATTCTCTGATGGCCCCTGAAGGATCGTACCCGTCCTAACTGCACAGCCTGCTCCTGTAAATGTATGCTTTGGGGTTTTTGCCTGTCAAAAATCACGCTACACTAATTTAACTAATGTTAAAACAGCAAGCTCATGTCAGCTCTTGGCTGGAGGCTTCCGCTTAGAGGGAACAAAGACACCAGAACATCCATTTGCCTCACCCTGTCATGTGCAGAAATGTTAATTTCCCTAGTTAATCGTGCGGGACATGGGAGACAGGCAGGCAGAATGACATGATGGTGGAGAGTGTGGTCGAGGCGCAGCCTCCGTGGCCCAAGTCCTGCACCTGCAACTTGTAGTGGGGTGACCAGTCCTGGGGCAGGACAGCTTAATCCTCCTATTCACCTGGGGCTCTTCAGGCCAGTACCCATGTCTCCCTCCAGCCTCCAGGGCAAAGCTCGCATTCCCTGCCCGCCCTTCAAGCCCCCCAGATCTGTCCCTCCCACCCTCCTTGGAAGAAACCTCCCTTTCCCGTGTCTCTGTGGCCCCCTGAGAACCCGGTGCACACACCTCTCCTCGTGCAGCTCCCCCCCCAGCTCCCCTCCCCCCCCCCCCCCCCCCCCCCCGCGCCTTCATCCAGGCCTCCTTCCGTCTTTGTATGGGGCATTCTCGTCGAGAGCCCAGGCCCGCATACGCCTCCGCTGTCAATCCCAGCCCTGGGGTGGCAACCTACTTCCTCCACCAGCTCCACTCCTCTGCCTCCAGACTCCAGCTTGTTCTGGAATTACTTCCCTTCATACTTTCCATCCCTTCTACCTTATGAGCACTTGACAGGCATGAGTGTAATTCATCGTTACAACTGGATCACATTTGCGAGTGAAATGAGGTACTAGTAATAATTTTATCAGGATAAGAGGCATAAACAAGGACTGTCCCAGACGAGGCAGGATGTCTGGTGACCTTCAAATTAGCCCCATCTTATGGCTCCTTATATTCTCCTCAGTGCCTGGGCCTTATAAACATGAGTTGATACAGTGAAATGCTGGGAACCTAACTAGCTCTTGATGGAGGTTTAGGAAGATTAATCTGGCCGCGCTGTGCAGGGGAGACGAGAGCTAGAATAATAACAGCTCACAGTTATGAATAGAAATGAGTAAGTGACATGCTGCTTTTATTTCGTTCTCTATAGAAATGCAAATGCAGCCCAAGGGCTGATGTAAGGTTGAAACAGGCCTTGCATGAGAAATGCGGTTTGCATAGTTTAATACAATTTAATATCTACTCATGGCCAGCTAAGCATCTGTCTCTAATTCCCAGCCACGGTCCTTTCAAAGTCACTGCCTTTGGATGTAAGTTTCTCAGAGAGAATGAGCCTGTGTCCAATGCCTGGAAAGCAACAGCATTTGGCCACCAAGTTCCCCTCTATCCCCACCAAGCAGCCTTTCCTGTTTTGTTTTTAGCTCCAGGGAAAGGACAATGGACAAGTCAATCAGTGCAGATTACCCTGCACAGGGAGGAGAGACACCTGACAGCCATACCCTTCACGGAGTCGACAGGCACAAAGGCACGGGGTAATCGGGGCTGCATGGGGAATGCAATTCTCATCAACCCTTGGGGTCGCCTCATTGTTTTTGCTCTATTTTCCAGAAAGTCTTTAGAGGAGGAGAGAGGGTGTGGAGGAAGGCAGGGTCTTGCCTATTAGCAGATACTTCAATGCGGTCATCACCCTCCCCCCAACTCAGTGTCAGGGATCAGCTCCTGCAAAGAAGCCATCAGACAAGGCACAATCAGGGACTCTGGGCTTTTCTGTCCGGCTGCACACTCAACCTGCCTTCCCCTGCTGAAAAGGCTGCTTTTCCACTAGGCATGCCCCAGGTATGGAAAAAAGTTCCACCTCTGCTTTGCTCTCATTTGTACCCACCCGCTGTGAGCTAAAATTGCACGACGCAGAGGCCAAGATGCCTTTCCTAGCACAGCTCGAACCTCTGCCAACTCTACATATAAGGACTCAGATCAGTGATGACTAGTTAATTAAGGAATCTTGAGAAGTGAGATGATTTATTCCTTACCTTTCACTGAGCAGCTTAAAGGCTTCCATTTGAACTATAATCAATCACCTGAAATGCCTTTCAAAAACTGGTATCCCCATTTTAAGGATTATAACGCACCAGTCTCTGCAGTAGGTTCTAGGGGTACAGACTTGAGTATCGCAGGGATGGAGCAAATGTCACAGAGGTTAAGTGAGCTGCCCAAGGCCACTTGGAATCCAGCCTGGAAGACTGAGAACTCAGTACCCTTGGGGATCCTGCCAGCCCTGTGACTTTCCCAGAGAGGCCCAGCTGTCCTTTTCCCCAAGCTCAAAGTCACATGAACAGCCACTTCAAGGTTGAGTGGTTCATCCCAGCCACACAGGTTCATTACAATATGAAGTGGCCCCTCACTCGAGGGTGGAAGAAAGCCAGAGCGGAGGTGTCGGGAGGCACAGGTTGCTTTTCAGTGAAAACCGGCCACACAGTTAAAAATCATGTAGCCACAGGCGGGACCGGATGATGTGACCCCAGCTCCCAATGCCTCCTTGATACACAGAGATCATCTCACCACTCGTATCTGTCTGTCTTTGTCTTTCCTATTCCCCCATTCCAGAATCTCTACCTTCTTCTTCTTCCTCCTACATCATTCTTATTTGGCTTGTATTTTTTTTTTAATTTTTTTTAACGTTTATTTATTTTTGAGACAGAGAGAGAGCATGAACGGGGGAGGGTCAGAGAGAGAGGGAGACACAGAATCTGAAACAGGCTCCAGGCTCTGAGCAGTCAGCACAGAGCCCGATGCGGGGCTCGAACTCACAGACCGTGAGATCATGACCTGAGCCAAAGTTGGACGCCCAACCGACTGAGCCACCCAGGTGCCCCTTACTTGGCTTGTAAAACTCAAGCTTAGGGAACTTCTCTCAGAGCCTCAATTTCCTCATCTGTAAAACAGGGGTACTAGTCAGTACCTCTATCTCCCACAGTTGCGAGGATTAAAAAATAAATGTGTGGAAAGCATGGTGCCGAGCATGTAGAAGGTGTTCAATAACTGTTAGTTGTCACCACCAGCACGTCATGCTGCTCTGTGATCCCAAGTTCAAGGGCAGATTTGATCACGGCATCTCCCCGGCTGCAACCGGTTATTCTTGTTGCCTCCGTTAGGCTCTGAGCTCCTCAAGGGAGGGGCCCGGGTGTGGCCCCCTCGTCCCCAGGGCCTCGTACAGTGCCTGGCACATGGCAAGTGCTCAGTAAGCCTGCTGCACCTGCCTGAATCGTGAACGATTCCAGAGTGAACTGTAAGCCCCCTCCTGTCGATCTGCGCATCTATGTGCCGTGTCTTTCCTGGGAAGGGTGCCGGAGGGGAATAAAGAAAGAGAACGGGATGTTCTCTATGTTACTCAGAAATACTCTCCAGCAAAGATTCTACATTACTCATTTGTACTTTGACATTTTATGACCTTCACTTTCTCTGAGTGCTTTCTACAGAGGCTGATGTTTTTTACGAAAACCATTAGGACAATGGTCTTAAAGCCAAGGGTTTAAATACAAAGTGGAAAATTAAAGCAGATCCATGTGGCCTCGGTGTGGGGGGGGGGGGGGTGGAAAGCAAGGAAGGCCAAAAAGAAATCAGGTGATATATGGATTTCTGGCCCAAATCATAACCTATTAGCATAAACTATCAATGTAATGGGGGTGGGGGGGAAGACACCATACCTCCCAATGGCCAACACAGTGTGAACAATATTCAATAAGGTAAGATTCTAGTGACGGCCATTTAAATTGTTAAGTTCTTTATTTTCGGCTTATACGAAGTCCTGTGTCTGAGACAGAACTGAAAATATATTAAAAGTGATCACTTTAGAGTTAATGACTTTCAAAAGACTGGCATTAAGGAAATTTAGACGTTGGGACACCTGGTGCCAGCAAGGTAAATTCTGTGGCCTAAGGGCTCAACTCAAAAGTGCGAACCCTGCTCACTCTCTCTCTCTCTCTCTCAAAATATATAAATAAACATTTTTTTAAAAAAGTGCAAATCCAATTAACAAGGTTGGTTTACAGCCCAGAGAGACCTCACAGCAGAAACCCACAGTCAGCCTACACAAGGGAAGAAAAGAGTGTGGTTTGCAGCGCAGGGAAAGCAAAGAAATAGGGCTGGGGGCGGGGCAGGTCTCGGGTATGACATCGTCACCGTGAAAACCAAGCCCCACTACGCCAGTCACAGCTCAGGTCAGCATGAGGCTACTGACGGACAGCTGTGTGTCACCAGGATGGCATCTAGGAATTAGGGCCCAGACAGGGGACATTCCGGGAATGAGCTGCTGCTTTCCAGAGACCAGAGGAAGGTGCAGCCTGAGCTGATATGAGGACAAGCATTGCTGCTGGGCTGGAGAACTCTGGAATCCACCGCCCAGGGGTGGAATCTGTGCCCCTGCTACTTGGCACACGGCCTCAAAGTTGACATTTCCTCACCTAGGAAATGGGAATAAAAATACCTGCCTTCGAAAGCCAATGTGAACAATTACAGGCCAATCACTACCAAGCGCTTAGTGCAAAGCCTGTGTGCAGTAATTACCCTATCACAGCACCATCCGTGTTCACTCTGCAAAGGACATAGGAAAACACGGTCCAAGGGCCCGGCCGTCCCATCTCACACGGTATGATCTAGCGACCCCGGCTTGCTCTGCACAGTGATAAGCAGTACATTCCTTTGGCTGCAAAGAGCCAGGGAGCTTGTTTTCAAGGGCAGCCCTGAACAGAAGTGCTGAGAAGACTGTGTCCACCCTTCTCTATCTAAAGAAGCCCAAGAGACTGAAAAGAAGGAGGATATTTTAAAGAAGAGCCCCTCCTGCTAAGGAGGCCTCAGAAACATTGTCCCGAAGGTTCCCAACATGTGGTTAAGAGGCACAAGGAAGAGGGAGCAGGGATCTTCAAAAACAAGCTTAGGGAGAAGGCTAACCAGGCGGCACCTGAGAAAGTGGGCGGAGCCACATTGTTGCCTCTGCAGGAGAATTTTCCAGTCTAAACAGTGGGCAATTTTGTCCTCCAGGTGACACTGGGCAATGTCTGGAGACACCGTGGGTTGTCATAACTGAAGGAGCATCTTTCCAGCGTCTAGTGAATAGACACCAGGGATGCCGCTCAACTTCTAACGGTGCATAGGGCAGTCCCACAGCAAAGAATTGTCGGACCCCAAATACCAACAGTGCCAAGGCTAAGAAACTCTACGCTAGATAAATCAGGCTTGGGTAGAGATAGTGGCCATGACATTAGAAGGAAAATGCTTTGAGAAGAAGCATGTTTAGGTACCCAGCCTAAAGCACAAGGCAGCCCTTGGTCATAAAAACAGCAAACAATGATAATACCACTCATGTAGTATTTACTATGGCTCGGACAACATCCTAAACTCTTCATGTACGAGTCATAAAATCCTCTGAAACAACCTATGTGATAGGTACTATTATCATCCCCATTTTACAGATGACAAAACCGAGGCACTGGATCTGCCCAAGGTCCAGGATTAAGTAAGCAACAGATATCAACTAGGCAGGGATATCGACTAGGCAGGCTGGTTTCAGAGTCCAAGCTCACATAGCAGGCACTTGATAAGTGTTTGATGAGTTAACAGGAGGAAAAATGAACTTGGCCATGAGTAAAAACATGGACCGAATATATAAACAATACAAAGAGAATAAACAATACAAAGAGAACAGAATTATGAACAAAAGGATACTGACTTCTCAATTACTCCAAACGAACCAAGGGGTGAGCATCCTGTGGTGGGGAAGGAAGCCAGGGGGCATGTGAAGGCTCCACTTGCCAAATTCCTCCATCATTAAGAATCAGGTAGTTATCATCATCGTTCCAAGAAGAAGGTGGGCTAAACCTACACACGAGGACAGTGGCCTAAAGACTTTACAGATAATCCCTGACCTACAATTTTTCAACTTTATGATGGTGTGAAAGAGATCTGCATTCAGCAACTTTATGATGGTGTGAAAGAGACACCCACTCGGTAGAAACTGTATTTTGAATTTTGATTTTGGATCTCTTCCTGGGCTAGGGATACGTGGCACAAATTCTCTCTCATGATGGTGCACAGGGGCAGCGGTAGCTCGAGATCACAAGGATAAACAGCTGAGACAATTTACCACCGTTCTGCACCCAGACAACCATTCTGTTTTTCACTTTCAGAACAGTATTCAATAAATTACATGAGATATTCAACACTTTCTTATAAAATAGGCTTTGTGTTGGATGGTTTCTCCCAAATGTAGGCTAAAGTCGGTGTTCTGAGCACTTTAAGGTGGGCTAGGCTAAGCTACGACTTTTGGTAGGTTAAGTGTATTAAATGCATTTTCGACTTAGGATGGGTTTATTAAAACGTAACCCCATTGTAAGTCAAGGAAGATCTGTACTATGATTTGTTTTCTTTTCCAAAGACCAAGATTTGTGGCCTAAGTGATAAGTTATTCTGTCTGTCAAAACTTTGTTTTAACTGTAATCTGGCCTGGAAACATAACATAGTGGGGAATTTAGAAGTTATTTTAAAAACACCTTTTTATGGTTTGGATTTTGTATGTGTAAGTGTAGGAGGGAATGGAAATTTCAGGAAAAAAAATCAAAGTACATAAAATAGTCATTTTTCTTAGAACCATTTATAGTCCCAAAGTCACTGTTAGGGTCAAAACACACACACACACACACACACACACACACACACACACACACACAAATCTATTCTGTATAACTGTTTGTTTAGAGTAAGATCACATTTGAGATATGGGTATTAGTTTTTCAGACAATAATAACAAATTTATAAGGCATTTGTTTTTAAGTACTAGTACAAATGGAACTAGAAATTTCCAAAGGAAAGAATTTATAAACTTGGACTGTGTGTGTTTCTATGAAGCAGAAAAAAATACTTAGAACACAAGAAATATCCACAATATAGAAAGCAAGGGGTTTTTTGCCCCTGAACTTAGGGGTAATTAAATACCAAAAGAGTTATTTAAAGAAATCAGAAAAGGTGGTGTGTCATAGGGAAGGAACACTCAAAACTCAGTGGATATCATTTTTGCCATTTAAAATGTTGGGTGGAGGGGCGCCTGGGTGGCTCAGTCGGTTGAGCGGCCGACTTCAGCTCAGGTCATGATCTCGCGGTCCGTGAGTTCAAGCCTTGCGTCGGGCTCTGTGCTGACAGCTCAGAGCCTGGAGCCTGTTTCAGAGTCTGTGTCTCCCTCTCTCTGACCCTCCCCCGTTCATGCTCTGTCTCTCTCTGTCTCAAAAATAAATAAACGTTAAAAAAAAATTTTTTTTTCGTAATAAAAAATAAATAAATAAAAATAAAAATTAAATGTTGGGTGGAAAAAAAATGTGGGGTGGTTGCCTCAGTTTCCCCAGCTTATATTATCTATCCCCAGCATCTGCTTCCTCTGATGGTCCCTCAACATCTTCACAAACTTCTACAAACAGAATATGCAACCCAAGTTCTTCTCGGTCTTTTGTGTTTCATTTCTTGATTTGGAATTTTCCCTCAAGTTAACAATTCCTTTCAAATCAAGAGATGGAGGCATCTGAAGCAGGCAAAGTTTCACGAAAATAGTCGAAGGCAGAGCTACCATGCTGGGGAGGAGGATGGCTAGGACTTCCTTCCAGTCTTCCTGGCACCAGGCATGGATGGGTGATACCACGATGGCCAGCACCAAGATTGGAAGGATGAAAAACCAATTCACGTTAAGTCAGCCAAGGACGGAGAAGGGCAAAGAGGTTCCCAAAGGCCAGGCAGGCCGCTCTGGTCAAGGAAGTCAGCAAGCATTCGTCAATACGAAAGCCAGGTTCCAGGCAGAATTGTTCATTCTATGTTCCACCATGCCACCTACCAGCAGGTAATAAACATACTCAAAAAAAAAAAACAAAACCCCAGAGATCTGAAGGGGAATCCTGGCCCTACACAAGGAAGAGGCTAAAAGGCCAGGACGGCGCCCACTGTGCCCCCACTAAAACCTGAAGCCGTTTCTCTTTCTGCTACATTGCAAAGGGCTTTCCAAACACGAAGTCTTAGGCTCACAGCTCCATGTGTAACAGAAGCAAATTTGATTTTTCTGCCCTTGGACTTGAATCCACAAGATTTGGCACAGCATGAATTAGTGAACATTGACATTCTTCCCAGTCCTTAATAAGGTCTTTTTACTTTAATTTCTTCATTTCTCATAAGTAGAAATACTCTTAATTTTGCAGAAGCACTCAGTTATACTTAGACCATTGGAAACAGAAGGCCTGACGAATACCAGCTGGAAACAACACAGTGCCTGCTTCAGTCAGCTTGCAATTCTGGAAGGGTTCTGTGCAGGACACTCGCTAATGAGAGCGTGCCCTATGCTGTTCTTTGAAGAGCATCTTTGTTTCCTGGTTGCTCTCAAAGGATAATCCCACGCTGCTCCAAAGACTTCCATCACCAGTGTAGTTTGCTACACTGCCTTGTCTCCTTCCCTTTCTCCCTCCTTTTATTTTTGTATTGAGGTATAACACACATAAAGTGCATAAAGTATGCTTATTGTAAATATATGACTTTTTTTTTTTTTTTACTTTGAAGTCCTAAATAACCACCACCTAGGTCAAGATGTAGAATATTTCCAACATCCCAGAAGGATTCCTCGTGCCCCTCACTGGTCAGTCTCACCCTGCCTCTGTTCGTATCCATTCTTCCAATTTAATTTTCACCACAAATTCACTTTGTTCTTGAATAAATATAAATGCAATCATACGGTAGGTACTTTTGTGTCTGGCATCTTCAGATCAACAAGAAAAATTTATTCAGTGAGTTCAGTGAATGAACCCATGTGAAGTTCATTCAGCTGTTGATTGTATCAGTTTGTTTTTAGCAGCTTTATTGAGGTATAACTGACACACGATTAATTGCACCTATTTGAAGGGTACAGCTTGATGAGATTGCTCGTACACATTCACCCAAGAAACCATCACCATCGCCAAGATAATGCGCATATCCATCACCCCAAAAGTTTCTTTGTACCCCTGGGTTATTTTCCATCCCTCCCCTTCCCTTTATCCCCCACAAACACTGATATACTTTCTGTCATTACAGATTAGCTGACATTTTCTCGAAGTTTACATAAATGGAATAACACAGTATGTCCACTTTTTTGGGTAGGTTCTTTCACTCAGCATACTTATACTGAGATATACGCATGTTCCGGCATGTATCCAGAGTGCATATCTTTCTACTGTGCAGTAGTATTTCTTAGTATGGATGAACTAAGATTTGTTTATTCACTCACCTGTTGATAGACATTTGCATGGTTTCCAATTAATGGCAAATAAAGCTGCTATGAACATTCATGAACAAGTCTTTGTCTGGATGCAAATTTCCTTTCCTCTTGGGTAAATATTGGACCATACGATAGGTACGCATGTAACTATTTAAGAAACTGCCAAATGGCTTTCCAAAGTAGTTTGCCATTTTTATATCCCACTAGCAGTGTATGAGGGAACCTGGTCCTCTACATCCCCCTCGGGACTTGGTATGGTCAGTCTTCTTAATTTTAGCCACTCTACTGGGTGTGTGGTCATATCTCACTATGGTTTCTGTATATTTCCCTAACGACAACTAAAGATGATTAGCATCTTTTCATGACCTTACTTGCCAACCATCTTCCTTGGTGAACGTTGTTTTTTCCTTACTATTGAGTTTTGGGAGTACCTTATATATTCTGCAGAAAAGCCATTTGTCAATTATATGATTTATAAATATTTTCTCTCAGTCTGTGGTTTGTCGTTTCATTCTCTTAAGAGTGTCCTAGAACAGTAGAAGTTAGTAGTTTTGATCATACATTGATGCATTTTAAATGTTAGACCAACCTTATTTTCCTGGAATAAAGCCCAGTTCCTTATCCATGATGTAGTACCATTTCCTATAATGCTGATTTCAATTTGCTAAAATTATATTTAGAATTTTTGTATTGATGTTCACGATGGATAATCACCTATAGTTTTCTCGGAGTAGCTTTATTTGGCTTTGGTATGTAATGCTGCTCTCACAATGACTTAGGAAGTTTTTCTTCCTCTTCAATTTTCTGGAAGAGCTTGTATAAAATTAGTATTATTTCTTCCTTAAATGTTTGTAAGAATTTACCAATGAAGACATCAGGACCTGGAGTTTTTGTTTTCTTTTTGCTTTTGTTTTTTGCAGGAAGGCTTTTAACTACAAATTCCATTTATTTAATTAATATAGAACTATCCTGTTAACCAACTTTGTCTCGAGTGAGCTATGGTAGTTTGCATCTTTCTAATAATTTGTCTTTTTCATCTAAGTTGTTGAATTCATAGCAATAAACGTATTCATAAGATTTCCTTATCATCCTGTTGCTGTATCTACAGAATCTATAGTGATAACACCACTCTGTCTCCTGATAAAATTTGTGTCTTCATTCTTTTTTTTCCCCCCTGATCACCCTGGTTCAAGATTTATCCATTTTATTGATCATCTCAATGAACCAGCTTCTGGTTTAAATGGTTTTCTCTCTAGTTTCTCTGTTTCTATTTTATAGTTCACTGCTTTGATCTTTATTAGTTCCTTTCTTCTTGGTTTGAGTTTAATTGCTCTTTTCCTAGTTGTCATGGTGGAAACAGAGGTCATTGATTTGAGGTCTATTTATCTTTATAGGTATTGAGCTACATAAGTTTCCTTCTAAGTGCTGTGTGAGCAGCATTCCATAATTTGTTATTTTGTGTTTTCAGTTTCATTCAGGTCAAAGTACAGTCTAATTTTCCTTTCATTTATTCTCTGACCCAAAGATCACTTTGAAGTGTGTTATTTTATTTCCAAGTTTGGAGGGGGGCGGATTTTCCGGATACCTTCCTGTTATTGATCTCTAATCAAATCCCATTGTGATCAGAGAACAAACTGTCTGCATCTTGAATCTTGTTACATGGAAACTTGTTTGATGGCCCAAAAAATGACCAAGAACAATTGGTAAGTGTTCTTCATGCCCCTGGAAAGAATGCATATATGATTTTGTTTGAGGGAATGTTCTACAAATGCCCACTAGGTCAAGTTGGTTGATAGTCATGGCCAAGTCTCCTATACCCTTTCTGATTTTTCTGTCCATATGTGCTATCAAATATTAGGAAGGAAGCACTGAAATCTCTGACTATACTTGTGGATTTGTCTGTCTCTCCTTGCAGTTACATCAGATTTTGCTTCAGTAATTTGAAGTACTATTCTTAGGTACATAAATGTTTAAGATTATTATGTCCCTTGATAAATTGACTCCTCTTGTTATGAAATGACCCTCTTTATCCCTAGTAATATTCTTTGCTCCGAAATCTACTCTCTCTGATGGTGACAGGGTCCCTCCAGCTTTCTTTTGACTGGTTTTAAGATGATCTCTCTCCATTCTTCACCTTTTAATCTATTTATGCCTTTATGTTTAAGTGCATTTCTTGTAGACAGCACACAGGTGTGTGCCTTGGTTTTTTAATCCAATCTTTCAATCTCTGCCTTTTAGTTGAGGTGTTTTGTGATTAATACAATCATATTTAAGTCTACCATCTTGCTATTTGTTTTTTCTAGTTATTTGATTCTTTTTCCTCTTTTTCTGTATTCTTTTGAATTATTTGAAAATAATAATAATAATAATAAATTACATTATTTCCCTTTTTTTGACTGGTGTCACTTTAATGGTTGTTTTAGGGTTTACAGTATACATCCTTAACACATCAGTCTACCTTTAAGTAACATGATACCATTTTACATATGTTATAAGAACCTTATAATAGTTCCATTTAGCCTCCTCTGGCATTTATACTAGTGTTGTTACACATTTTGCTTATACATATCCCCCAAGATGTTGTTTTTTATTTAAAGAGTCTATATTTAAGGGAGATTTAAATAATTTTTTGAAGCCTTATACATTTGCCCACGTAGTTATCATTTCTGGTGCACTGCATTCCTTTGTAGAGGTCCATATTTCCATCTGATACCATTTTCGTACTGCCTAAAGAACTTCTTGTAACAATTCTAGCGGTGCAGTTTGTTAGTACAGCATTGGTATGTCTGACAAAATGTCTTTATTTAACCTTTATTTTTGAAAGATTTTTTTTTTTCCTGGGTGGAGAATTCTAAATTGAGTTTTATTCTTTCAGTGCTTTAAAGATGTTGTTTCCCTGGGTGCCTGGGTGGCTCAGTCGGTTAAGCACCCGACTTCCACTCAGGTCATGATCTCATGGCTTGTGGGTTTGAGCCCCATGTCAGGTTCTGTGCTGACAGCTCAGAGCCTGGGGCCTGCTTCGGATTCTGTGTCTCCCTCTCTCTCTGCCCCTCCCCTGCTTGCACTGTCTCTCTCTCTCTCTGAAAAATAAGTAACGTTTAAAAAAACGTTTTTAATTTAAAAAGATAAATAAAGATGTTGTTTCCCTTACATGAGTGACAGGAGACAAGGAATCTGCTGTATCCCGATCTTTGTGTGTGTGTGTGTAACCTGTCTCTCTTTTTATTTTAGGAGCTTCTGAATTTTTTTCTCTTCATTACTAGTTTTGAGCAACTTGATTCTGGTGTGACTTGGTTCAATTTTCTTCATCTTCTAGCTCTTGGAGCTCACTGATATTCCTGAGTTCATAGTTTTCATATCTTTTCTGTCACTCCCCTCCCACCTCTTCTCCTTTTGGTATTCTAATTGCACACAGATAAGCCCACCTGAAGCTGTCCCAGAGCTCACAAATGCTCTGTTCGTTTTTAAGATTCTTTTCTCATTCTATGTTTTATTTCAGAAAGTTTCTAGTGTTACATCATCAAGTTCATTTATCTTTTCTTCTGCACTGCCAAATCTGCCATTAATTGCATCCAGGATATTTTTCACTTCAGACTTCGTCATTTTCAACCTGAGAAGTTTGACGAGGGCTTTTATATCTTCCGTGGTTCTACTCAACTTTTTGAATCTATGAAATACTGTCTTAGTAACTGTTAATATCCTTCTTTACAAACACAAAAATCTGCATCAGTTCTGAGTTGGCTTCAACTGTTCTCTTTATGAAGAACGGTGCTGTTCTTCTGTTTCTGTGTGTGCCTGGTAATCCTTGACCAAATGTCAGACATCTTGAATTGTACCTTTTTGGGTGCTAGAGATTTTTATATTCCTACATTCGTGAGCTTTGTGCTAGAATAGTTAAGTTACTCTGCAACAGTTTGATCCTTTCCAGGAGTACTTTTACGATTTGTCAGGTAGGTCCAGAGCAACACAGAGTCTGGGGTCAATCATTTCCCCAGTACCGAGGCAAGAGCTTCCTGAGTGTTCTCTCTAACATCCCCTGGACTGGGAGTTTTTAAAATCTGGCTGCTGGAAAGAGTCACTGTTTCTGGTGCTGTATGAGGGCTGGACACTGTTCCCTTCAATCCTTTTAGACGGTTCTTTTCCAGACTCAGGCTACTGGCTCACATGCATGTGCTCATGGGTCCTGTGTTGCACCCCCGAGGAGAGCCCTTGGGGTCTCTGTGTCTTCCCTCACCGTCGCTCCACTCTCTGGTACTCTGTCCTGCAGACTCTTGCCACCGTGGCCCCACTGGGCTCTCAAGTCCAGGTACACAAATCAAGGAATCCAACAGGTTCCGCCCGGGTTCCCGTTCCTTCCTCCAAGGGTAGGAAATGCTATCAAGGCAGTTAGCTGGGGAAATTTCAGGGTTCAACTCATTTGTTTCCCATCTCCAAGAAATCATTGTCTTATGCTGACCAATATCCACAGTTCTGAAACCACTCCTTCATATATCTTGTCTGGTTCTGTTTTATTTTGGTTATTTCAGGGAGAAGGTAAAGGGGAAAACTTTCCTTTCCCTATTGCTCTATCTTGGCCATTTTGCTCTCGTTCTCGATGGGAGGGTAAATCCAACACCTATGGTTCCATCTTGGCTGGAATCAGAAGTTTATTTTTTAATTGTTATTTAGTGTTACCTTGTATGGAGATACTATAATTAGCTATCCATTCTGTGGATGCATAAGGCTTTTTGCATTATTTCAAATTTTGAGCTATTGTAAATGAAACTAACTGCTTGTAACATTTTTATGCATACGTTTTGGTAGATACAGACACTCATTTCCCTTAGGTAAATACTTAGGAGTAGAACAGCCAGGTTTTTGAACAGGTATATGGCTAGCTTTAAGAGATTGTGTAAAACAGTTTCCAAAGGGGGCCACGGTTTTAAACTCCCACCGGCATCACATGGAAGTTCCAGTAGCTCCCATTCCTCATGAGCACTTGGTACTCTCAGTGTTTCTCATATTAAAGCTATTCCGGTGATATCCCATCTTAATTTGCATTTCCCTAAGGACTAATGACTTTGATTGACCACCTTTTCGTACGCTTATTGACCAGCCGAATATCCTCTTACATGATGTATTCAAGTCTTCAGTCCATTTTAAAGTCCGATTGCTTAACTTTCTTAATGATCACTACAGGATTTTTTTAACATGACCCTTTTGTCAAATATATTATGGTCAATATGCTCACCTGTTTAGGGCATATCTTTTCGCTCTTTTTTTCTTTATGGTGTATTTTCATAAACAAAAGTCATCGATTCCGGGGTAGCTCAATTCTTTTGGTGTCTTGTTTGAGAAACTGCCAGTGCAACTCATACGGATATATTTTTTTAAGTTTATTTATTTTGAGAGAGAGAGAGAGAGAGAACACAAGCAGGGTTGGGTCAGAGATAAGGAGAGAGAGAATCCCAAGCAGACTCCACACCGACTCAGCACAGAGCCCGATGTGGGGCTTGAATCCACGAACGGCGAGATCATGACCTGAGCCGAAGTCAGACACTCAACCAACTGAGCCACCCAGGTGCCCCTAATGTGGATATTTTCATGTTTCCTTCTAAAAACATTATGATTTTTTCCTTTCTTCTCCTTGAATACAGCTGCAACGGTATGAGAAATGTTACACAGCTCAACTTCTTTTTGCCCTTCTATCGGCTTTCTGTTCAACATCCAATCATATGACACTGTC
Source organism: Acinonyx jubatus (assembly GCF_027475565.1). Classification (NCBI taxonomy): domain Eukaryota; kingdom Metazoa; phylum Chordata; class Mammalia; order Carnivora; family Felidae; genus Acinonyx; species Acinonyx jubatus. The sequence goes on from NC_069386.1 coordinate 33,896,751, forward strand.
TAGAGGCAATTTGAAGGCATTGGCTGCACATCTTACTACATTAATAGTAGGTCCTAAAGCCATCACAAGGTCCCCGGCTGTTCACATTGTGACTTGCTAATCAGTTAGCAAAACAAATATTTTACTTCACCCTCACTTCATTCTACAGTGTCTCTGTTCTTTTTGTTTGAAAGCTTCTATAAATAACAGGTTGAAGAGCTGGGGGCCCAAGGGGTGAGCTTTTATTTCCTTCTAGTTTTTCATTGTTTTCTAAATTCTTTATAATGCACGTGCATACTTTTAATTTAAAAAGTAAACTTAAAAAAAAACTCATTGAGCAGTTGTGAGTTAGGTATACGCATGTTTTTTCATTTGTAGGAAAAAACATGTTTCGCAGCTCTTTCCTAAACAGATGATGTTGACTATACATATTACGACTTAGAAAAGCAACTTGCTCAGTCAGTGTCTGTTGGGAAGACAGTAAAACAGTTTCATTAACTTAAAAGCTTTCTACAATCTACACAGTTTCCCTTATTAATAACATATGATTTTGATTAAAATCTCGGTCAAGTTTTTTTTTTTTTTTCCCTGCTCTTGGTCTTACCTTATCTGCAAATGAAGCCACAGAAAGTTTTAAAAATTTGCCAAGGGTCATTAACAATTCCAAGAATAGAGGTTGAGCAATCCTTTGTGATAGTGTCCTTGTTGCAGGAGGAAGAGGAAGACAGCTGGATAGAAATACCTGGGGGCACCTGGGTGGCTCAGTCAGTTAAGCGTCTGACTTCGGCTCAGATCACGATCTCATGGTTCATGAGTTCGAGCCCGGCATTGGGCTCTGTGCTGACAGCTCAGAGCCTGGAGCCTGTTTCGGATTCTGTATCTCCCTCTTCTCTCTGCCCCTCCCCTGCTCGTGCTCTGTCTCTCTTTCTCTCAAAAATACATAAACATTAAAAAATTAAAAAAAAAAAAAAAGTACCTGAAAAGGGTTGCTTACACTCTGCCCCGGTGTCTGCTTTTCCCGCACTATTGTGGGACAGTTTTTACAGAGATGTATCCAGTCACCCGAGCCGCACTTAGAAAAGCATAGTTTACTTGACAGCATTTACAAATCATGTCTTTTCCTCAGAATAACTTACACTGCAGAAATGCTTCCATATGCTAAAGTTGGACATGCTATTGTAATGAAGAAGAGAGATGTCTTTAAGCGGGTAGTTTTCACATACATACTAAACTGCCACATGCACAAATTAGTAATGCTGTCCCTTAAGAGTTTACCATAAATGGTTTTCTAATTCTTTCTGCCGTTCTCTGCCACAGACTGGGAGTGGATTTTGCCCCAAAACAATGGGTCAGAAGGACTTCAATCACGATTTATCTAAGCAACGAAAGCAATTTGATAGCAATCATAATTCCTACGTTTTAATGAAAAAATACACCTGTTTCGCAAATCTTTTGTGTTCCTTAAGAGTTCCAGGAGGAGACAACTTCCAACTTCAAATTCCAAAACACGTATACTTGTAGTTATCTCCTCTCTATCAGACTTTAGAGTGGTGGTCTGCAAAGTGGGAACCATGGCCCAAATCCAGCTAACCACCTGTTTTTATAAATAAAGCTTTATTGGAACAGAGTTATGCATATTCAGTTACCTATGGTCTATGGCCGCCTTTGTGCTGCAAAAGCAGAGTTGAGTAGTTATGACGGTAACTTTGTACCCTAGAAAGCCCAACATATTCACAACTGGTCCTTTATAGGAAAAAAAAAAATTCTGACCCCTGTTTTAATAAGTACCTTCTTATTTCTCACACTGCGGAAATAAATGGATGTTACCATTGCCAGTACTGCTGCCAGGGTTTTTAGGACATAAGCAGGCAGGATGACAGTCACAGCCCTACAAAGCTCTGATAAGACACCAAGAAGAAATTCAACACCCAAGAAAGCATTGAATCTTTTCTTTAGGGTGGATGACAATGACCTTGGCAGCCAAAATGCATATAATTATATTTGAGAACTGTCCTAAAATGTATGTTCTCCAAGTAATCTATAAATGATTCTAAAAAAAGTTTTTTTTTTAATCTTTCTACTACAAAGTTCTTAAGAATATTTTGAGGCGGTACCATATGCCAAGATGGGATACTTTTCATTCAATTTTAAAATGCAACATTCCAGGGGCGCCTGGGTGGCTCAGTCGGTTAAGCGTCTGACTGCAGCTCAGGTCACGATCTCACGGTCCGTGAGTTCGAGCCCTGCGTCGGGCTCTGGGCTGATGGCTCAGAGCCTGGAGCCTGCTTCTGATTCTGTGTCTCCCTCTCTCTCTGCCCCTCCCCTGTCCATGCTCTGTCTCTCTCTGTCTCAAAAATAAATAAAAACGTTAAAAAAAATTTTTTTAAATAAAAAAATAAATAAAATGCAACATTCCAAAGCAACTCATAAACCTTTTTTTTTTTTTCATTTCCCAGAGCACGTACTTTAAGAAAAATGAAGGCAATACTGATTTGTGAACCTTTTGTTCAGGTACGCACAGGCAACTGTGCACATGCGCTCCCTCTCTTGCTCTCTCTCTCATCAGGCTAACTTGAAAAATTGAGAGAAATAGCAAAGTAAATTGACCATTCATAAAATATTTTCAGTTATGATGGTCTGTTTTAGCAACAACAACAACAAAACACTGGAAAATTGATTCGACTATTAGAATTAATAGCCCTGACAGTTCCAAACAGTAATAAATAATATAACTTAATAATGAAAAGACAGTTGTCTTAGTCCATTCCAGCTGCTATAACAAAAATACCATAGACTCAGTGGCTTACGAACAATGCACATTTAGTTGTCACAGTCCTGGAGGCTAGGATGTCTGAGATTAAGGGGCCGGTGGATTTGGTGTCTAGGAGAGCTCATTTCCTGGTTCATGACAGCAGGTAGGAGAGCTCATTTCCTGGTTCATGACAGCAAGTTTCTCACTGTGTCTCCACCTAGCAGAAGGGGCAAGAGATCTCTCTGGGATCTCTTTTATAAGGGACTAATCGTCTTAGGACTGAATCACCTCCCAAAGGCCCCACCTCCAAATAACATCACACTGGGGATTCAGTTTCAACATATGAATTTGGCGGGGGGAGAGGGGGGACACATTCAGTCTATTGTATTCCATCCTGGTCCTCCAAAATCCATGTCTTTCTTGTATGCAAGACATCTTGTATACATCGTCCAAATAGCCCCAAATTCGTAACTGGTTCCAGCATCAACTTTGAAGTCTAGGTCCAGTCCTATCTAAATATCAACCTAAATCAGATATGAGCGAGGCTCAGGTATGATTTGTCCTGAGGCAGTCTGCTCTCCAACTGTGAACCTGCGAAGTCAAGCATGTTATGTGCTTCTGAAATACAATGGTGAGACAGGCACAGGACAGGCATTCTCATTCCAGATGAGAGAAAGAAGAAAGGAGAAAAGACGGACAAGGCCTAAGCAAGTCCAAAACCCAAGGAGGCAAATTCCATTAGACCTTAAGCCTCAAGAATAATCCTCTTTGCCTTGATACTCTGCTCTCCAGACTCAGTGGGGCAGTGCTCCTGCCCAAGCTTTGCTGGGCTAGGTTGAGGCCCCATGGCTCCTGGCTGCCCTGCCCCTACAGCTTTGGGCAGCCCTGTCCCCACAGTGGCTCTCCAGGGTTAACACCTGGGACCATGGCTTTGCTGGGAGGCCTTGTCCTTTGAAATCAAGATGGAGGCAGCCATGCCCCCAAGCTCTGCCAGGCACAGCCCACGCCTTACCGGGCGCTGGAACAGCACCTGGGGCAGCCAAGGAAAGAGTGCTGGCAAGTGAGGTGGTCCAGGGAGAGTCAGGCACAAGCAAAGCCTTCTTTGCAGTCTTCCATTGTCTTGGAAAATGGTTCCTGGCTTCTTTGAGATGGCTGACTAATCCCCCTATCAGTCGTCTCTTGGCCACACCCTACGTGTTCTCCCTGAGGACTTTCTCATTCTCTTCAATACGCATATGGATACGCTCAGAATTTTCCAAATCTTTAAGTTCTGTGCTCTGCTTCCTTTCCGGTTAACAATTCCATTTTTGAGCCGTTTCTCTTTTTTCACATTTTACTAGAAGCAGTCGAGACAAACCAGGCCACTCCTTCAACACTTGGCTTCAAAATCGCTTCAGCTAAATCTCTTATTTCATCTCTTGCAAGTTCTACCTTCCACAAAACACTAGAACCCGAACACAATTTCTTTCAAGTGTTTGGCACGGCCTGTCCTGCAGTTTCCAGTAACATGTTCCTCACTTCCGTCTGAGGCCCCATCCTTCACTAACCACATTCCACCATCTTTCTGTTCAGGATCATTGTTCTCTGAGCAGAGTGAGGCTTTCCCTACAGCCTTCCTCTTCCCTTTCTGAGCTCGTACCAGAAACACCCTTAAAAGCCCACTCATGGCCTCTTCTAGAATGCACCCCCATCTTCCAGTCTCTGCCCACAACCCAGTTCCGAAGCCACCTCACCATTTAGCCATTTGTCATAGCAGCACCCCCGCTACTCGGTGCCCATTTTTGTCTCAGTCGGTTCGAGGCTGCTACAAGAAGGTACCACAGACTGGGTGGCTGATAAACAACAGAAATGTATTTGTCACACTTCTGGAGGCTAGAAATCCAAGATCATGGTGTCTTGTTCCGGGTGGCAGACTTCTTATTGTACCCTCACATGGCAGGCAGCAAGCTCCCTCCTGACTCTAATGAGGTCACTAACCCCATTCGTCAGGGCTCTCCCTCCCCATACCCTAAGCACCTGCCAAAGGCCCCACCTGCAAATACCATCATGTTGGATGTTAGGTTTCAACATGTGAATCTGAAGGGGACGCAAACATTTAAACTATAGTAGTTGTCCTTTCTGATTTCTTGCAATTATGAATGGGGATGATGCAGTGGAGTGAGGGGGGGTTAAATCTCCAAGTGACTCTAAAAAAATGATGCTTAGAGCTCAGCCAGATTTTCTATTCGTTCCTTCAACCATTCATTCAACCAGTCAGTCATCCGACAAGTATTTTATTGAGCACCTACAACACACCAGGCTATATTCCAGGAGCCGGGAAGATGGCAGTCTCATGGAGCCGATAGCCTAGTCGGGGATGCAGTACAATACAGGATCATATCTGGCCCAGAAAAACAAAGCCAGAACATAATGAACAGACCTAAAGGAAGTTAAACTATTCAGACAAGAACATCAAGAATCCTGCCTGAAGGGTCACATCCAGGCAAACCCTTGTAACATACCTTTTGTCCACTCCCCACCCTCCTGGACTTCCCCTATGAAACCCCTCTTTCAGGAAAGGTTTGAACCAAGTCAGTCACACTTCGATACAGATGCCTGACCCACCATTCCTCTCAGAAGCATCTGCATTTCATGACGTGTAGACACGAGGAGTTCCTAGGCAGCAGGAAGGGATTTTAAGCACCTTCGCAGGGTCGTGCATCTGTTTCTAAGGAAACATTTATCATGCACCTGTTCTGTTGTAGGAGCAGCATTTGGCCTGTTTAGGTAGCAGTGAATAATCCATTTGCTGTGAAACACACAGAGCCTGAAGGGAAGCATGCCTAATACTCTCTGCCCCCTCCAGATGCTCTGTCCACCCTTCTCCGTCCAGCTTTGTTGCCTAGGAGGCTGGCCTCTGAGGACTGCACCGAGGGGCTTTTTTCTTTTTTGTGCGGTTCAGCTAAAGGGAGTCCCCAGCTGGAAATGGAGAAGGGGAGGAAAAGAGAGGGCCAGATCCTTATTTCTCTGCTCCCTCCCTGCCTGGCTGCTGGCTGGCAGGGGCTGTGTCCCCCTCCCAAAGATCGTGGCTCCCAATTAGGGTCCCTTCGCATACCTACAGCGACAGCTTTAGCTGGAGCCCTCTCTCATCATCTCTGCACACCACCCCTGCAGGTGCCCCTCGAAGGGGTAAAAGGTCCATGCTGGTGTTCCACCGCGCCTAGATGGTAGTCTCCTCCCTGCCCTCTCCCTCGCGGCCCCATTCTCAAGGACACAGCCAGCAACAGCAGCGATGCTCTCAGATCAGACACCGACTCTGGGCACCAGCTTCATTTGTGAGCTCCAAGGCTTAGGAGGGACAGGAGAATTGGTGAGCGTTCTATAAATGGTGCTTCCTCTCGAGCTTAGTGGTGACTCACCTCCAGACAGAACCAAACTCAGGGCAGTTACCAGAGTGACCCCAGCCCCTTGTGCAGAGAGGCAAAGCCTCTGAGCCGCCATGGCTTACCTTTCTGTGTTCAGTGGAGGGCTGTGGGCAGACGAGCTGGAATCCAAGCAGCAGGAGGGAACCCAGGACACTGAGAAGGAAAAACAGCAACAGGCAGGGCTGTGAGTATGTTCCAGGAAGCAGCATCCAGCTGAAGGCGGCAGCTCTGCCCCATCGCTGGAAGGGAGAGAACAGTCCAAGCCGGGCCCCGGGGACGTGACCCAGTGAAGGTGCACAGGGCCAGCAGCCTCGTGGGAGGGGAGGCAGCACGGGGCTGTGGGCTCGGCCAAGGCACGGGGCAGATCTGGGATCAAACCCTCTACCACTTACCAGCAGGGTTTCTGGGTCAGGGTATGTAACCTCCTGAGCCTCAGTCTCTTCCCGTGGAAGATGGGGCGATGGACACAGAGAAAGTGCTAGTGCGTGCGTGGTCCCACTGGAGCTGGTAAGGTCAGGCTGGGGCTCTGAGCCTGGCCAGGGAAGCCCCTCTCCACCACGCCCTGCTTCCCTGGGAGCCTTTCCTCTGCTCGTCCTTGGCCCTTTCGTGTCACATATGTTCTCCATGGGCGGGATTAGCTGCGTTAAGCCTGACTGTCACCAGCCCTGATTAGGACTTGTCATCAAATAAAGGGAAGGTATGAACAGGAGCCAGCTGGCCCTGAGACAGCATGGTGTGCTAAGAGAGATGACGCTTTGGATTCAAACACATTGAGGCTGGAATCCCAGCCCCACCATCCCCATCTGGGGGATTCCGGGCAAGCCGATGTCTCTGACTCCCCACGTTCTCACCTTCTGTACGGATCACGGAAGACGACAGAGGTGAAAGCGCCCACACAGCGAGTTAATCACAGGAGACACAAGCACTGTCAGTTCATTTAAATCCCCAAAGTCCCTTGACTTGGATTCAGCCATGGCCTTGCTTTGAGCATCCCTGTAAAAAGGCCCCTTGTCCTACTTAGCTGTCTTCTGAATCCTTTTTTAAGCTTTAACCCCGAGGACAGTTAAGTGACCCAGTGGTTCTCAACCTTTTTGAGGCTTCCAACACAACTGTGAGATGTGAAACACTGCCCCCAGTCCGAGCGAAACTCACCATGTGGAGTCACTGATGCGGACATCAAGAACCTCTCGGGACGTGGAGATTAGGGCTGGTGGAGTTAGAGAAGAGAAAGCTCCCCACCGTCTCTAAGTATCTTCAGTTCTACCCTAAGCCCCTCTTTGTATGAAATCAGCCAGACCCTGGCAGACCACCCAGAATGCCTGTGGACAGACCGGTCAGAGACAGCAACGGGACGGGAAGCCGGGCGAAGGGATACGGAACGAGGTGTCAGATCCATCCTTGTCATTGTTGTCTCAGAGTTGCAGCCAAGGCCCCAGAGCTGAGGGCCAAGAGCATTTATTACATATGTATGCACACATTTCAAAAAAGAGGGGCTGCATCGTCTATTCGGGACCAGAAAAGGAAGTGTCCCCTCTGCCCCGCCCCTGTTCCACGTTGTACCCCCTCACCACCTCCACCTGTACAGGGAGCAACTGAAGACTGAGACAAGTTTGCCCTGCGTGGATTTCTTCGAATATTTACACAGAAGTGCTGAGCACAGCCCCCTACTCTCCTCCTGTAGGAGGAAAACCTGGGGCTCTCTCCCAAGCCAAACAAGGAGGACTACCATTTAGAGAGCTTTATCTGAGACCCCAAGTTCAGGTTATAAGGACTGGTGCCAGATTCTCCCCCAAAACCTAGCTGGGGTGTCTAGGAGGGCAGAGTGGACAGAGTGGGCTGGAAGGGGAACAGCCCGTATTTCTACAGCAAGCAGGGCCAGAAGATGCGGGCTTTTCCCCGTCAACTGTATACGGGCACGGTGGAAGGCTGGGCTTAGGTTGCCTAGAAAGGACCTCATCGAAGGCTGCTTGCTGGGTTAGGCGATGATGTGTGGCGGGTACCTGTGGAGTACAGGAGCTAGGAGGAGGTCATAAGGAGATGTGCAGCAGGTGACCCCCAAGTGAGGACGAAGTCCTCCAAAGGACCAGCCCTGAGATCCGACCTGAGGGCAGCAACACCAGATCACCAAGGGCACCGCGCCCATGGGAAACCTTTGCCCCCTACGTCTCCCTGGCTCCACCCAGGAGCCGCTAACAATGGCAGAGGGAGGGGCTGGGAAGAGAACTGGGCGTGTGGTGTGAAGAAACCAGCCACGCCCCCTCTTCCTGCTACAGGTGTCTGCCCCTCCCAGTCCACGGAGAGGACAGACTCTGCAGGAAGAGATATTACCAATCAATGAGAGACTGAAATTCTTCAAGCTGACTAGACTTCCTTTATAACGTAGCATATCTATATACAAAATCTTTTCAAGCAGGGTGTCTATCCAGAAAAATAGGGTATGAAATCAGTCGCGAAGAGAATCAAAGAGTTGGTTTACGACATGCTTGAGGATCTAGGCCAGGGCTGTCCAACGGAATTTTCTACAATGATGGAAATGTTCTATTTCTGCACTAGCCAACGCACAGGTACAGGGATCTGTGCTGTTCAGCAGGCACACGGGGAGCTGGTGGTGCCGGTCTAGGTGGTGAAGTTACTCACGTCATAGATTCATACCAAAAACTACTGAAGGAAAACCAGAGCTAAAGCTTCTAAAAGAACGGCCACTCGACCCAATGAAGCCATCCCCTCCCACACATACACACAACTTTTTCCCGCTCCTTAGTTACACAACCTTGGCCAAATCATCCCCATACCTGTTTCCTCATTGGGAAAATGGGAATCATATCACCTGCCCTGTCTACCTCAAATGAGCCACTGTCTGTCATGAACTCGCACCTACAACCCTGAATCATAGTAACATGTTCTGGCACTGTTTACTCGTTTAAAAAAGAAAACCAGATGGGCGTGGTTTTGTTAAAAACAAAACCAAAAACAAACAACAGCTCCATAAATGTGTTACACCTCAGCCCAAGCCACATATTTGCGATGCAGTCGGGAGCCCTTCTGCATAACTACTCATCCCAGGCTGCCCTTCCCCGACTTGGAGGAGGGAAGATTCTGGGTCATTCCAAGATGCCTGGTCAACTCTACTCCCAGATACTTCTACAGCTCGTCCCCTCCCCTCTTTCAGGTGTCTGCCCAAAGCTGTCCCTTCTCCGTAAACGCCCTCCCAGCCTGTACGGAAGAACCTTATTTTTCTCCACAGCACTGACTATCGCACAGACTGCATCTTCATTCCTTGAAATCTCCCTCTCCACCCACTAGAACAGAGGCTCCGTGAGATCAGGCAGTTGATTTTGTCACTCCTTTATTCCCCGGCATCTAGCAGAGTGTCTTCTATACAGAAAAAGCTTAATTTAGCGAATTGACGAATGATGTCACATCATCTTGACAACCTATGAAATCTCAAGATAGATGGAAATAGTGTGAATTAACATATTCAAAAATGCCCAAAGTCACTTTGGAAGGTTTTAGAAGTTATTCTATGAAGGCTTTATAAAAATCAGCCATGCTTTTGAATTTCCGCGTGATGCCCCCCAAATTTACTCTCCTAGGATCGACACGAGGTATGGCAGCAAAATGTTTGCCAGTGCCTCTTGGTGTAAAAATGCAACTCAAATTATATTTAGATGTTCAAATACTTCTTTTCTTCATTGAGCTGGGTCCTCGTGAAGTTAAATACATAGGGGTACCCAATAAAATTCATTCTGGAATAAAATCTTAGTTATTAAATGGGCTCTGCTCTGAATGGAATAGAATAAATTCCCCCAGAGGGGAAATTATTCTTTGGGCTGTAATAACAGCAGCCAGAACAATATATTACCCCAGAGGCCAGATGAAACTCTGCCAAGGGCTGGAAGTTTCCCACCCATGCTCAGTAGGCTCTGTTTTAGGATACCCCACCCTGCTCACACATACCTATCTAATTGGTAGTCCATAGCTGTGCCCACACCGCTTCAAAACACCAACGATCTAGCCCAAATCCTTGTTCCTCCTGACCCAATTCAAAATTAACGTCTGGGGAATGGGACAGCATGTGTATGTCTGTGTGTGTGCAACTCGTGTGTTATTTCACTTTGATAGTTTGCTTTGGCAGACTGCTCCACGCTTGCAACGTTTTGACAGATTGAAGGCTACCAGGGCCTTTGGCAAACAAATCATACACTCCCCTCCGAGCGGCGGGGGAAGCCACATTCCTACCAAGACTTTCTGATTCACCTTGCAGTAGAAACAACCCAACCTTGCACACAGGGGGAAAAAAAAATGCCATCTACCCAGTGTCGTTGTAGATTTTAAACACTCCATCATTTCATTTCCTCCTGTAGAAAATAATACTCATTGAAATTCAGTACAAGATTTACATCATGGAACCAGGGCTCTGCTCTGGGCTTCTGGATTTTCCTTGGCCAACCGCTCCCCACCCTCCGCATCAACATCCTCAACTCCAGGGAGGATGGATCATGTCACAGCCACTGTGTTCCTAGGATTACCTCAATGAACTCAACACCGCTTGAGCATATCAAGTAACAAAACAAGGAAAACAGCGGGGGGGGGGGGGGGGGGAACCCACCTTACTTCTTTTCTTCTTCAGTTAATACAACCCAAGAGATATTTGGGGAGCAGTTGGGAAACTAATAAAATTATACTGACCTTAGCAAAAGAGAGCCAAAATCTTAGCACTGAAGTGAAATCTCTACCTACTGCTCTCTGGAGCTGAAAAAGTTTTGCTAAGCATGCATTTCACCAGCTCAACCCTCCGCCTTTCTCTGACAGCAGTTAAGAGTAAAGGCAGCAAGAGAGGGAGACAGGTGACAAATGCCATTCGACCATGAAGACTTGATGGCTATCCATGATCTCAACGCTTACGAGTGTTATTTCATTGAATCTCCACAACCATCCCGCCAGACGCTTGCGTTATATTCACTCTGCAGGTGAGGAAATTGAGGCACAGAGAGGCGAAGTCATTTATCGAAGGGCACACCCACCTAAGTGGCAAAGGCTGATTTCAAAGCCAGCAGTCAGACCCTTGGCCTGGACCCTTAACCACCGTGCTCTGGGGCCTCATTAACACAACACACCTTTAAACCAAGCATTTGCATTTCATCACATCAATTTTCTTACCCGTTCTTACGAGGCTGTGGCTTCACACATCTGTTTCACTTTCTGTCATGCTTGCAAAAATAATCAGAAAGTAAGTACATGTGATAAAACCTGGTTTATCCAGCCTCACGAGAGAACATTCTAAGGCTTAAAATAATGGAAGCCGACCGTTTCAATCCCAAACTTACAAAAATGCACTCTATTTATTTTCCTGATTTCTTATACGGAGTATACTGAGCGTAAGTAACCTTTTCTAGATGGCTCAGAATCGCCAGCATGATTATCAAGCCATCTGTGGAGCACAAGGTGGTGGCCTTGGAGCGGAGGAGGTTGAAAGGCCCAGACGCCTGGCATTCTCTGAACCCCCAGCCTGCCCTTCGCTGTCTCCTGCCGGCCATCAGCCATCACTTGCTGTGCCGTGGACAAGCCTGTGCCCTCTCAACTCGGCTTCCTTTAGGCAGGCCTCGGCCTCAGAACCAAGCTGAACCCAAAGTAAGACGGACAGGCTCGGCGCAAGGGCCTGCCTACCTTTCGTGGGGTGAGTGTTTCCAATTTAGAGCATGGATTTACAGACATCTATTCTATGCATATTGGTTTTTATTGCTGATTTCCAGGTTCTCAACTCTTGCGGCCATTTGTGTTCTCTGGACCAGGGCCTCTGGCAAAGTGAGGTGTCTGTCACGGCACAGATCTTTAAGACCCATCATCCTTTGGTAACTCCCCCTCCTCAATGGCAGATTTCTCAAGGAAATGGTTACTGATGCATCTTTGCAGCTAGTAGATAATCAGCAGAGCTCTGGTCCCACCTCAGGACCAATGAATAGCGAGTGAATGGAAGAATTGGGAGGATGGAATGAAGTGAGAGAGAAAGAAGAACCAGAGGGAGGGAAGAATGATGGCTCACAAAAGAGGTGCAAAGAGCTCCTGTCATAACACTCCAGCAACGAAGTGTTTTCTAAGCGCATCTCAGAATTCTCTGTTGGGAAAATAAAAGAACAGGAAAAAGGAAGACAATCCTAAATTAGGAAGATTTCCACAAGTTGGCAGTTACGGGTTCCAGTCCCGGCAGGGGTGGGGGTCAGTGTTAACCTGAAGCCTATAAATCCACTTGGGTCCATAAGGAATGGGTAGCTGGCAGCCCAGTGATCACACCTTGACTCCACTGGATGCTTTTGGGTACAGAATGTTCTAGTAAATCCCACAGTCAAGTACTGAGTGATGAGGACATGCTCCAGGTGCAGGGCTGTGCCAGGCATAAAGAAAAATCAATACTGTCTGAATGCTTGCCATCATTTTATAGGTAGGGGTTTGCCAGGGCAGTCCTCCAAAAAACGATTTTATTTCCTCTTAGCCTCGCTGCCTACCATTCAGATGGCTCTCCTACGAGGCTTCCCCTAAAAGATTCCAGCAGGCTCTTCCCCGGCATACTCGTACTATTCTGCTCCCACCAGAGGAGTTGTCTTCATACAGGGTCAACCGTGTTCCCAAACCTGTGTGTGCCCGTTGCTTTGGAATCACGTGAAAATATCCAAATAGCACACAAACCCATGACACAGAGCGCAAAAAGAAGGAGCCGTTGTTAGTTGTTTCTACGAAAATGAAGCTGAATGCTTTGGAAAGACTCGGTAAAGGCAAGTAGCCAAGAAAAAAAAAAGACTGTTGGCAAATTAGGTGTGGATGAGACAACTGTAAATGATTAGGGGCAAAAATAATAAAATCTAGAATCATCTGAACCGAGATTGCTTTGCGAATGTCTTTAAATTCTCACTCCACGTTAAAGAAACCCAAATGGAAACCTTAGATAATGTTTATGGGTGTGGTTTGTGCAAGAAGGACAATCAGGGGTTCATGCTCAAAGAAAAGTCCTTGGCCCCGTATCAAAAAATAGTGAGTGAATGTACATGTGTTTTAAGTTAAAAATAAACTGTTAAAGGTGTGTGTGTATCATTTGTATGATTTGCTGCTTTAACCTGCTTTTGTAATTAACTAACAATCCTCATCAGGAAAGAAAAACTTTCTGCTTTCTTTCTTTTACCCAAAAGATCATTATCAACTCATTCATTCAATATTCAACAAATGTTCATTAAGTATTAACTGGGTAGTGGTTTAGATGCGGGCTACACAAAGTCTGTCCTGCTCTATTAACATGATGGTTTTTTTTTTTTAATTTTTTAATGTTTATTTATTTTTGAGAGAGAGAGAGCGAGCATGAGTTGGGTAGGGGGCAGAGAGAGAGGGAGACACAGAATCGGAAGCAGGCTCCAGGCTCCGAGCTGGCAGCACAGAGCCCAACGCCGGGCTCGAACTCACGAGCTGTGAGATCATGATCTGAGCCGAAGTCAGACGCTTAACCAACTGAGCCACCCAGGTGCCCCAAACACAATTAAGTTTAATACTAATAATCCAAACCTGACCCCTCCTCCTCTCTTTCCTCCCTCCTTCCTCTACCCTCCTCCTCCCCCTCCCCCATCTTTCCCCCTTTTTCCTTCCCTTATTTTCTCCTCCTCCACCGCATTTCTTAGTCACTGGCACAGGGACACTGATTGAGCCCATGATCCTTCCCAATGATCACATAGTCCTCCGCCCCTGAGGGGAGTCTCCGTTTTCACTGATGGATCATATCTCAAACATCACTATTTTGGTCATTCTCTTTCTTACACACACAGACACATCTTCTCAACACGCTTCTTTTTTCCTTTCTGTATTCGGGATCTTTTTCAGTTGCCCCAAGAACAGCCACCTCTCTCTTTCTCATTTCCTCAGTCCCTTCTGACTGTATTTCTGAGTGAAGCAGCTGACAGGCATTACAGTAATATTACTGTACTGAAGTGTGTATGAAGGCAAAGAAAAGCCTTACGTTTCAGAAGACTAAAACCAGACACTTGACCTAGGGCCACCAACCTGTAAACCCCTTAAAATGATCCAGAACTCCACTTCACAAGACCTATAAAAATCACCATCTACCTCTGTAATCTAATTACGTCTGTATTTCTTCAAACCCTACTCTTCAAAAATAAGGATCACCTAGTCAGCTTTATTTTCTGCCAATTTAACCACTTGTCTGGCATTTTCAACCATTGTGTTTTCCTTTCAAACATAAACACTGTCAACTATACTGAGGCATAGTACGAGGTACAAAATGAGCCCCCGACCATGCAGACCGGCTCTAAATAGATTTTGTTGGCTGGCCATGATACGTAGCCATCACCACCTGTTATACTAATTCTAGCAGAAAACTGGGTTTGCTTCCACTCAATCACTGAACAAACACATAGGCTGTAACTGTCATTTAAAAAAAAAAAGTGTACCATTTGGAGCAAGACTTTAAGAAATATATACACTTTGGTATCACTTAGTGTCTTTTCCTCTGTTAACCTGTAACAGGACAAAGACTTCCTAATGTAGCCTTGACTAATCCTTTGGTCCAAATGGATTTTTCCCTTGCCCTGAATGTTGAGTGGCCTCCAGGCTTGTCCAACGTTCAAAGACAACTCGCTAACCAGCTCCATCAAGAGTTAAAACTTCCGTGTTTTTTCTGCTGTGGGGTTTAACAGTGATTCTTTTTATTACTGCAGACATTGAGCAAGGCAGAGATACTCTTGCTATGCTAATACTCCAGGCTTTTTGGTCTTTTTCAATGAGGGGGAAGCTGGCTTTCTGCTTCTTTGTGGCTTGAAAAACTGGGGAGGGATTTTTAAACTAAATCTCTGCGTATCAGAATTGTGAATCCCCTTCAATGTTTTTTCCTCTCAGGGATTTTCTTGGCAGCTGACTTCTAATCTGGACCTGTTGCCCTATAGGTAGAGAAATCTTCCAGCTTTTCCAATTGATCTTTATGCACTTGGTTGCCTTTATAAATATTTTTTTTAAAAAACCTTAAAATTTGGGTGTGTGTGCGTGTGTGTGATCTACTAATGTTATCAAAGACTTCTAGCTCTTAAAGTAAACATAGCCCTTTCCCCAGAACATTTTCTAAAGCATTAAAACGAAAGTCATTCTAGTTTTTTTTCAGATTAAAATAGATTTATAAGGCCCTTGAAACAGAATGCAAAACGGTTTATGAGTTTTAATGCAAAACCTGGCTTATGAAGAAGGAGACTTCATGGAATCTGCAGCTGAGCTCTTGCAAAGAATCACCCATCCTCAGAGCCCACATTTTCTCCCCCCACTCCATTCAGCAGAACTCTTGAAGAAACGTCCTGCTCAGTAGGCCTGTTTAAACAGCCGCTTCAGGGGCGCCTGGGTGCCTCAGTGGGTTAAGCTTTCGACTTCAGCTCACGTCATGATCTCTCGGTTCGTGAGTTGGAGCCCCACATCGGGCTCTGTACTAACAGCTCAGGGCCTGGAGGCTGCCTCAGACTCTGTCTCCCTCACTTTCTGCCCCTACCCTGCGCTCTCTCTCTCTCTCTCTCTCTCTCTCTCTCATAAAATAAACATTTTAAAAAACCTTATAAATAAAATAAAATAAAATAAAATAAAATAAAATAAAATAAAATAAAATAAAAATAAAATAAACAACCCCTTCAGAAGGACCCTAATGCTGGAGACCTGTCAAGACTTCCAGAGTTCAATCCCAAGGGTAGCAAGGCCACATCTAGCTTTCAACTACTCCCACCCTGCTCATTTCCAACCATGGGCAATTTCTCTGAAATAACGCCCAGCCTGGAGGTGAGCCTCCCCTCGAAGGGAGATGGCTTCCAACCACCAATCAGATTAGGAGAGGTCAACTGTTTTCACAGAGGCATCAATGAAAATTCCAAAATCCCATCAAGGAAAAAACTTGGGGAGTTCTCCCAAGCAATGGCCTTCCTCGGGCAGCCTGGGTGGCCACATTTTTGAGGGTCCTCAGGACTTGTAGAGGCCTTTCTGCTGCTGGCCAGGCTCCCACTTGGGTACCACATGGCGAACCCACCTTTGGTCATCCTTTGCTGCCCTTTTCAATCCAGTTCAATATGCAACTGTAGCTTCCACTTCTCTGTCCCCCATTGGGGTCCTGGTACTCAAATATGCTGTGGTTCTGAAGTGACCCAGTGGCCCAAGGGCACTTCTCACTCCCCTGTGGTTGTACAGCATTATTTTGGAGTTTTCACAAACACGATGCATAGCTCATGTCTTGAAATATCTTTTAAATCTATTTTTTTAAACTATGGTTTAAAAATGCAAACCTGCTAATTTAGGTTAGTTATCAAATACTATCTCTGAGCAGATCTGGGCTGCCCTGTTAACAGTTGGATTTTGCGGAGACCTCAGAATGGAGCTTTTCCTGACTTCGGTCTGACTGTGACACACTTGTGAATGACATTAATGAAGAAGGCTGTAGCTCTGCACGGGTCTTTGGACTTCAGGCCTGCACATGTCTGTTCATGTAAAATTATACAAGCAACTACAGACTAGGGCGTGCGCACGCACACACACACACACACACACACTACACTACACTCAATTAAATGCCAGGCATTGGCCTAAGAGCATCTGCCTAGCAAATGCTCTAGCCCTGGTTGGGCAATCGCATGTGGCATCACCAAAATAACATATTATAAGCCATTTTGCTTTTTATTGTAAGTTCTGAGCATTCAGGGCTAATGTATAGTTACAAAAGAAAAAAAAGTACAAGATATCCTTAGTGATTCAACTTTTAAATAAAAAATTCTTCCTTCCCCGCTTTCTAAATTCTGAGTCTACTTACTTATTTTTTTTATTTTTTTAAATTCTTTTTTTCAACGTTTATTTATTTTTGGGACAGAGAGAGACAGAGCATGAACAGGGGAGGGGCAGAGAGAGAGGGAGGCACAGAATCAGAAACAGGCTCCAGGCTCTGAGCCATCAGCCCAGAGCCTGACGCGGGGCTCGAACTCACGGACCGCGAGATCGTGACCTGGCTGAAGTCGGACGCTTAACCGACTGCGCCACCCAGGCGCCCCTGAGTCTACTTGTTTAAAGAGCATCTTGAGATTGCAAGATGAACTTCCTTCAGGAACTGCAATTACTTACCTTGCGGATCAAGATTTTCTTAATTTTTTTTAATGTTTATTTAGTTTTCAGAGAGAGAAAGAGAGACAGAGCGTGAGCAGGGGAGGGGCAGAGAGAGAGGGAGACACAGAATCTGAAGCAGGCTCCAGTTCTGAGTTGTCAGCACAGAGCCTGACGCAGGGCTCAGACTCACGGACCTCGAGATCATGACCTGAGCCAAAGTTGGATGCTTAGCCAACTGAGCCACCCAGGAGCCCCAAGATTTTCTTTCTTTTTTTTTATTTTTTAATGTTTATTTATTTTTGAGTGAGAGAGAGAGAGAGAGAGACAGAGACAGAGTGCGAGTGGGAGAAGGGCAGAGAGAGACAGAGAGGGAGACACAGAATCCAAAGCAGGCTCCAGGCTCTGAGCTGTCAGCACAGAGCCTGACACAGGGCTTGAACTCACAGACCTCGTGATCATGACCTGAGCTAAATTCGGACACTTAACCGACTGAGCCACCCAGGTGCCCCAAGGCGCCCCAAGATTTTCTTAATGCTACACAGCTAAAGCAAGTGCAAAATAAGCTAGATGGTAAGGCTGATGTACAAGTCATCACCCATAAATCCCGATTCCAAATTTTGGTGTTTATCAACACAGACTCATTGATCTCATAATATGTAAATATTACAAATCCAAACCTAGGAAACAAATTTAGCTTAATAAAACACTACCGTTAACCATTTTGCATATTGTGTTTTTACAGAGCATTTGGACCGAAGAAGTTTTCAAAGGGTCTATCGGGATCAAATAAAACACACAGGTGAAGGTCACAGATGTTTTGAGCAGAAGGAACCAGAGATGTCCTTTTTTAAGTACACTGGATCAATTAAGTCCAAGCCAGAGGATAAGATTGGCTTAAGTTCTTCAGGTAATTCCATTGGGCAGCCAGGCTAAATATCCACGCATCCAGGAACGTCTTTATTTAAAAATAAGAATCTGAACCCCAGAGGTCTCCCAGGAACTAGCAGAACACCGGGTTGAACCCAAGTCACTTGGATCTCAGTCTGAGCACCTCTTCCCACAGCACACTACTCCCTAGGCCTCGAGGGCTCTTGTGAATAGCAGACTTATTATACACATGCACATAGTATATCAACAATATCACTGATGTGCAGACCCTCAAGGCTAGTTACTATAGAGACTGTAGAGTAAATGCAAATATCGAATTTCCTGTTTTCCTGTTGTCTTTTGAAAAGGTTCTCCACTTACCTGAGAGACCGCATGAAATAAGAAACCATGATGCTGGGCGTCCCGGAAGAAGCAAGGGCTCCTCTGAGATGTTACCAGTTTTCCACAGATGGGAGTGATGTTCAACTCCTACGGAAGGAACAACAATATTATTTTTAGCATCATTTGCTTAAGAAGATCCTGGAGTCTAAGGGGGGCCAATGAAACCGGAAGCGAGCAAATGGAAGCCATTAAAATAAAAACGCCACTGTCCAGTTACGGTTACATTTCCCAGTTGAAATCCGAGTATACACGAACATGAGGTAACAGATTTATGGGACATTCAGCATAGGCATTGATCCATAAAAGATGTTCAATAAATTACTATTAGTATGATTATCTCAGACTGGCTAATATCAGAGTCGGCATTAGGCAACCCTGCATTGGAAATCTAGCTCCATCTATTAAAGGCTACATGACCACAGGAAAGTCACTTCGCCTCTGTGTGTTTTGGTTCCACCAACTGTACATTTAGGGGTAAAAAGACCGCCTAACAGGGGACGCCTGGGTGGTTCAGTCGGTTAAGCGTCCGACTTGAGCTCAGGTCATGATCGAGAGGTCTGTGAGTTCAAGCCCCGTGTCAGGCTCTGTGCTGACAGCTCGGAGCCTGGAGCCTGCTTTGGAGTCTGTGTCTCCCTCTCTCTCTCTGCCCCTCTCCCACTCGCACTCTGTCTCTCTCACTCAAAGATAAATAAACATTAAAACGTTAAAAAAAAATCTTGGGGCACCTGGGTGGTTCAGTCGGTTAAGCGTCCAACTCTTAGTTTAGGCTCAGGTCGTGATCTCACAGTTCGTGGAATCGAGCCCCGCATTGGGCTCTGTGCTGACAGCATGGGGGATTCTCTCTTTCCCTCTTTCTCTGCCCCTCCCCTACTCATCTTCTCTCTCGCTCTCAAAATAAATAAATACACTTTAAAAAAAAAAAGAAAAAACATACTGCTTAATAATAAAAAGAAATGATGTACTGATACATGCTACATCGTCATGAACCTTGAAAACATTATCCTGAGTTAAAGAAGCCAGCCACAGGAGACTACATATTGCACGATTCCATTTACAGGAAATGTTGGGGGTAAGCAAATCTATAGAGACAAAAAATACATTAGCGGCTGCCAGGGTCAGAAAGGTTGGGAGGGGATAAGGGGAGGTGCAAGATTTCCTCCTGGGGTGACAAAAGTGGTCTCAAATTACACTGTGCTGATGGCTGCCTGCCCAACCCGTGAATGTATTAAAAATCATTTAATTGGAGATGTTAAATCGGTGAGGTGTACACTATGTGAATTACATCTCAATGAAACTGTTTAAAAAAATACTGCCTAAGGGATTGACACAGGTGGTGGGGATTAAGTGGCGGACATGTGCACTGGGCTTGGCCCGTGCCTGGCACCCGAGCGACACTCATCATCAAGTAGCTCTGCTGGCATTGGTGCAGGAAGAGGTCAAGCGACACCTGCAATGTGTCATCCCAGGAAAAAGAGGAGGGTAGAACCCCCCCACCTACAAATACACCTCTCCTCGGAAGCCCTTACTACACAGAATGTCTTAACACTGTCAGATGAACCAACAGATTCAAAGGTAAACTATAAACGGCATCAGAAAGCCCGGGATGGGAGGTTTGGTTGGGATATAATGGAACTTGGGAAGAAAAACCACGGCCCAGTCTCCCCTCTTCCTGTACCTCCTTCTCAGGGAAAGGCAACAGATGAAGCGAGGTTTCAAGGCATGCCCAGGGGTCCTCTCTAATAAAGCCAGTTTTCCAAAATCATCGGTTTCCCCTTCAGATTTCTTTCTTACCAGAAAAGGGGTGGAAGTGGGGATGGTGAGATAAATTATAAGGACTTAAGAAAAGACAGTGATGCGAATCAGAGCCTTCCACTTGCAGGGGAAAATAATCAAGATTTTAAAAGTTACCACCGGCCCTTTCTGGGGGCTATTAAGAAAGTAAAGCCTCTTAACTGTAATCACCCCTAATTAGCCATCAGCAACTCATGAAATTACTCATGGCATTGAAGACCCTGAAATTCTTGGGTCTCGGCCAGAAGTTACACTGAGATCCACCAGGAAGAAGGCCAACAAGCATAAATTGGAACAGTTAAAACTCCTCTGAATCCAAGGCATTGTCTTCTTGGCCGGGCAGTGGGTCTGTGTGAAGACAGAGAGTAGGACGAAATCTCTGCCAAGCTCCTAATAATGATCAACTAATCAATAATTATTTACTTATCATGAGACTCAAGAAAAGGATGAGTCAGTGGTCTCCCTTTACAATCTAGCTTAGGTGGATAAGATTCAGGGACTTGGAGCTGTCAGAGGAAAGGATAGCGTTGTCTAGAACAACAGGTGAATAGTGTTATACAGAGACCCTGGGCACAAACCAAGCTAGATCAAGAGAAAAATCGCTGTAGAGGGCTGGTCAGACATCGGCAAGGAAGATGGGACTTACGGTCAGCCTGTAGTCTATGCGGGTTACAAATGAGCAATCCAGAGTAGCCGGTAAAAAGTGCACACGCTGTAGCCTCAATGACCTAGGTCTGAGACCAGGGGCCTCATTTATTAAGCAGGTGACTTTCGGCATTAACACTTCTGTCTTTCAATTTCCTCGGCTGTCGGGGCGGGGGGGGGGGGGGGGGCGGGGGGAATACCGCTTGGAACTACCTGTAGGGTTGCTGGGAGTATTAAATATTTATTAAGATGGCGTGAACTGGGTGATAGACACACACATGCGTGCACGCACACGGCACTGTAGGCACGCTCCTCAAGGAACTTAGAGTCTAGGTGTAGAAGACTATACACTTTAAACAAACTGAAACATAAATATAAAAATAAAATTGTTATAGGGGGCGTCTGGGTGGCTCAGTCGGTTGAGGGTCATGATCTCGCGGTTCACGAGTTCAAGCCCCACGTGGGGCTCCGTGCTGACAGCTCAGAGCCTGGAGCCTGTTTCGGATTCTGAGGCTCCCTCTCTCTCTGCCCCTCCCCTGCTCATGCTCGGTCCCCCCCTCTCAAAAATAAACAAACGTTAAAAAAATTGATGGAAATAAAATACAATTCTTACAAGCACCATGAAAGAAAGTCCGAGGTGCCTCACGAAGTACACCAGGCAGTGGTCGGAGAAGGTCCCTCTGAGGAACTGACCTTTATGCCGGGGCTTGAAGCAGGCGACAGCCAGGCGTGGACGTCGCAGGAAATGGGAATCACGTGTATACAGGCGTGGGAGGAACCGGAAGGAAGAAGGAAGCAGTGTGGGAGCAATGCAGCAATGGGAGGAGAACATGGGGAGACCCGCCCCCCTGTGAGGAGGTAAAAATCCCCTGAATACGGCAAATGAATGGCTGTGGCACGAGGGAAAGAGAAGAGTCACCCGTGACTCCCTTCGGATTTCTGGTGGATGGAAGCAGCAAAACCAGGTACCAGGGAGCTTTTCTGGTTTTTTCGGGAAAGGAAGGGCGATGTCGAGGAAAGAAGGTCTGCTGCAAAGCAGTGGTTTCCACAACTGACAAGAAGCCAACCAGAAAAACATCTTAAATATCCAAACAATTTGAAAACAGATTGACAGCCCCTGCTGAGAACCATGGACCCCATCCTCTGGGCATATCTTGCCTTCAGCTATTTGCTGATAATAGAACGAAGCCTTCATGATTAGCCTCTCTCTCTTTTTTTTTTTTTTAACGTTTATTTAATTTTTTTTGACACAGAGAGAGAAGGAGAGCACAAGCCGGGGAGAGGCAGAAAGAGAGGGAGACAGAGGATCCGAAGCAGGTTCTGCGCTGGGAGTGGAGAGCAGGACGTGGGGCTCGAACTCACGAACCGTGAGATCATGACCTGAGCCGAAGTCGGTCGCTTAACCGACTGAGCCACCAGGCACCCTACCTGTCATTTTAAAATAGGGCTTGTTCCCTCTTTGCCTCACCTTCTTAGAATTTATATTTTGGGTGTACATCTTATGTGGTCACATCATACATTAGTTAAAAAATGATAACCAAACACTATGCGGGAGCTGTACGTGTAGACATTTTTTACCAATGGAGGGTGCCATCCAAAAAAAAGTTTCGGAGGCCACTGGTCCAGAATGTTTTTTGACCAACGTCTTAATCAGATTTGACTCATCACTTTTATCCGATCATGCGATTGAGGAGCTTGTTCCAGAGGGACTCTGCCATTTCCTGGTGTTCACCTGTGCTTCCGTGATCACTACTGTGTTATGTCAGTTCTGCTTTTCAAACCGTGGGCCGCAACCCCTGTCTGTTCTGTGGGTCATAACCTGCACTTTTCTAAGTGAAACAGAAAAGAACGAAGGAGAAAGGAAACGCTCTGGCGTCCGTCGCACACAGTGTGGGCAGCCATGTCTCGCCGTGGCTCACAGAACAGTTTAAATGCCCTTTTTAAATGCACTGGAAGACCAGAAGGCACGGCAGAGTTCTAACTGGTCAGGGGGAGTAAAATCATGACGACGAGGCAGAGCCACATTGCCCAAGCCCCTGAGAAGCCGCACTGAATTTCGATGAGATGGCTGGGAAAGAGCCATCGTAGGGAGCAGGCAGAGACCTGATGAAAGCGAGGTTTCCCAAAAATTCATTTGGCGGCACTGTGCCGAGCCTGGGGAGCTGAGTAAGCATGCTATCTGTGGGGCTGATTCCGCTTTTTGAGGTTTGCGTCTGTGGATTTATAACTTTTCTTGACAGCGACCAACAAATCCAACGATGTAGTTGCTGCTAGAACATAGGCTCCCTGGGGGAAGCCCAGGGCCCGACTCTCTCTCCTTTCCACAAAGATCCTGCAGGAAGGCTGAACGGTCACCTGATTTGGGTCAGGCCAGAGTCACAGTCCCCACGCACCCGGAGGAAGTGGCACGGGGTTCTAAGGCTCAGTATGGCGGAGACAGAAAGAGGAGCCATGACAGATTTAACTCAGGGTGGAAGGTGGCTCCCAACCCCAAAGATGACAGGGGCACTATTTTGCTGCCCTTTACCAACAGGCCCACCTCTGAGCATGTTTCCTGCCCCTTCTCCTCATGGCCTGACCAGAACTCCTGGAAAAACCCACCTGAGTTCCGTGGTCCCCGGAAGAAAAGGATCTGCTCAGCCTCCCATGCGTGGGTTCAGAAAGGCCCACCTTGAGGCCACATCACCACGACAGGAGCCAGTTCCACCTCCCCATCTTCCCCCCACACTTAGGCTTCTCCCCCTCTGGAACCCCCATGATGTAAAGCGGTCAGCCAGACAAACAAAAGCCCTACTCCCTGGGGCGGTGGAAGGGACTCGCCACAAGAATGAGGACCAGACATTTCAGGAGGCAGTTCCACACCCCAAATCAGCACCCAGGAACGTGTGGTGGGGGCAAGTCACAGAAGCTGCCCTTCCTTTGCGAAAGCCGCCCCCAGAAAGTCCTGACAGAACAAGGGCCTCCACGCTGGGCCTATGCTCCGCCCAATCCCGTCTTCCCCAATATCACCAACACTTCGGCTCCACCGCCATTTCCGCCAACTTTCTTCTCCCAGAACAGTGGCCGACGCTTTGCGGCGCCCCCTACCTGACATGCAAATTGTCTGTGGACAAAAGTACCAGGCTGTAGGCTCCCAACATCGGTGTCCAACCCCCATCTGTCTTCCATTAACAATAAAGCAGAAGAAGAGTCAGGAACCGACTTTCACTAAGCACCTGATATGGGACATGATATTTAATCATCACAGCAAAACCGAGGCCACACGGCAGGTAGAGTGTAGGCCAGGGACAAACACAGATCGCCAACACCAGAGTTGGCCCTCTTTTCACTGTTAGACTCACTGCCTCTCACCTAGCAGAGAATCATGCTTAGTTAGCCATTTAGTAATAAACACGTGAATGGACGGATGGATGAATGGATGGATGGATGGATGGATGGATGGATGGATGGGTGCTTTCCTAAAGGACCGAAGGTGCCTCGTGGATGTGCTAGGAGGTGAAACAGGTCAGGACGTGATTGTTCATTATGCCATGAACATCACCTAGAGCAAAGTCAGCCAGGATGAGCTGTTTTCATACTCTATCATTTCTGATCATAATAGTCATGAGGCCAAGGATGCCAGCAAACATCTACTCAGTGGCTACCATGTGCCAGATGGCATTTGATATGCTTAACACACATGAACTCATTTTTAGCCTTACGACAACTTGCCACGGGGAAACGGAGGTACAGAGAGGTTAAGTCACTTTTCCAAGCCACCCGGTGAGTAGGTGGGGGAGTCAGGACTCAAAACCAGGCAGCCCGAGCCCAGATTTTATGCACTGAATCGTCATTTGACACTGTCTTCAGAAGAGAGGCACGTGAGTCCCACTTCTCAGAAAACAGAGCCCATGTCTGCTCTCTGCTATCGCTGATGTTCAGTAAGTGGCTACAGGCTGGCCTTGAACCAGAATGGAGGCGCTGACCCACCGCAGGCCTGTGCTGCCTCCACAGAGAGGCCCACCCTCCTAAACCCTCCGGGGGCCGTCATCACTTGCCTGCCCCAGGCAGCAGGGTATTCAGGGCCAGGCCCTGAGGAGCCCCAGGCCAGGTCACATTTCCAGCCTCTTCCAACTGGGTGAAGCCAGCCAGAGGGACATCTCCCTCCCAGCCCTCTGTGCTCCATCCTGTCTCCTAGCCCCTTGCAGAACGTGTCCTTTTTCCTCTGTCATCGTCCAACTCGGCCACGTTATTCATTTCTTCCCACTGAACCTCCATTCTGTAAACTGGCTGGCTTACCCAGAGTGACCTGAAAACCCACAGAATCTGATCTAGGAAAAAAAAATGTCTGAAGAGCCATTGAAACTCCCTGGATACTTCCAAGCGAACACATTACAGCAGGTTTGGTTGCTCAATTAGGAAAACACCTACCTCTCCTTTCTTACCTGGAGAAATTGGTACTCGGCACAGATTAGTTAAGGATCTCGATACAAATTGCATCATTTTTCATGGTCATTACCATTGATGTGGTTTATATTTGTTTTCGGTCCTAAAGAATGTTTCCCAGGTAACTAAGGAAAACGTTCAAGGTCAGAAATATCAGGAAGGCAAGATATTTGAAATAAATGGGCCATTTATTCCTGCTTCTGTATAAAGTCGGTTTTTCAACTTCAAATGGCCTCATACTACAGATCAAAGGCAGAAATGCATCTGGAGTAAGACCCTTTCTTTCCCCAAATGTTACTTAGTCATTTGATTTACAGCACTTGATAAACCTGGTTAAATGTCTTTACTTCTGTGTTAAGTCTCCAGCAGAGCTCCCATCTAGCAATTGTCACAGTGTATCAATGTGATTTGCATCTGTCTTTCAGCCCCCTTAGGTGGGACTACAGAAGAGTAAAGACTCTTCTCAAAGACTTGCTTTTTTTTTTTTTATGTTCCTGAAGCCTAGAACAGGGCCTGGGGCACAGTAGGTGCTCTGTGATGACAGAAAGGATTTACATTCAGTCTCACTCAGAGGGCCTCTCTCCAAGCATGATCATACCATGTTTCCAAGGTACTGTTGCCCAGCCCAGCGTTTAAACAGTCACTTTGCTTCCCCAGTAAATGTTAACACTTTCTGAAATTAACACTATTGACGACATTCTCTGCCCCTACCCCCACCCCAAAGCCTCCAACATGCAAATAAGCAGCTGTGATGGGCTGCAGGCCACCCTACCAAGGGATCAAAAACACCGAGACACCACACCGATACAGCCTTCCTCCCCACCCTGAGCACTCCATCTCTCCCCAGCATCCCCTGCCAAGAGTAGTTTGTAATCCCTGGGTTGCCATTAATCAAAGGAAACAAGATCAAACTCCCACAGCGGGGCTCTGCAGGGAGCTCAAATCTGTGGGAACCACAGATTTGCTGCCCAGGCCCTCTCCAAGATGATGATCCAGCCCATTTCAAAGACCAATACATTCTCCAGCCCCCTTGGTCAAAACAGGTGGCCCTGGGACTAATGGCAGCTTTGGCTCAGGCTGAGCCAACCTCCTGGTCCACCTCCTTTCCTTCTGATACAAACTCAGGTCCTGCCACCTGCGGATGGCCTCTTGCCACTCCAGCAAGCACCTGCGTACATCTGTGTGCACACGTGCACACACACACACACATGTATTGGCAAAGGAGAGTGTCCCAGACGCACTAACACTAAAAGAACAGATCCACAGAGGGCAACACCACATTCATCTACAAAACGGGTCTAGGTAAGACTTCAGGACTGGGAAGAACACAGCTAATGTGGTATTCTTTCAGGAAAAAAGTTATCTATAAAATTAGACACGTGGGGCGCCTGGGTGGCTCAATTGGTTAAGGGTACAACTCTTGATTTCAGCTCAGGTCATGATCTCAGGGTCGTGGGATCAAGCTCCGCATCAGACTCCGCACTGAGCATGGAGCCTGCTTGGGATTCTCTGCCTCCCCCTGCCCCGTCCCCAGCTTGCACCCCTCCTCTCCCTCTCTCTCTCTCTCTCTCTCTCTCTCTCTCAAGTTAAGAAAAAAATTATACATGTTTATATATGTTCTTAAGACAATCCTAGGAGGTAGGTGTTATTGATATCCCCATTTTACAGAAGAGGAAACTGAGGCTGTAAGCACTGAAACAATATGTCTGCAGTCCCAGAGCTAGTAAGTAAGCAGCATGATCTGAACCCAAGCCACTTGACCACTGGAGTCATGGCTTGTCTTTGCACTACGTTAAACCATCTCGCAGGTCCCCCGGCACGCTACCTCAAACATACATTTCCAGGAGAGAGGCTCGCACTCACATTTACCTGGTGCACAACATGCAGACTGCGGCATGGGCCCCAGCCGGGGAAGCTGCTGTGCGTGAGGTTGTGCTCCGCCCGTTCACTCCACGGCAGCTTTGGCCTTGCGTCCAGGTTATTTCCTCAGTCCCCGCATGCATTTGCCTGTCCAGAACACGTCCCGGCCCAGCATGCCTCAGTCACCATAAATCAGCCAGCCACACACTCTGCCCTCGGTGCTTCTGAGCACCAGGGGAAAGGATTTGCCTCTTTTTTGCTTGGCTCTTACGGCTTCTGCGTTGACATTTGAATTATGTCATTATTTTTTTACGTGATAGAAATCTAGTCAATGGTCTGTAGCAATCGCTGCCGGGCAGCGTGTGCCAAAAAGCTCCATATATCCTTACAGAAGGCGGCAGAAGCCTAGCAATTAGCCTGACTTCCTTTACACAATTCTGTGATGGGCCGGTATTAGGTAAAGCTGACATCAGGTGCTGTGATTGAAAGATTATGATAATGTGAAACAGACAGCCATCTCATGAACTAGGAAATGTATTCAAGGCAACCAAGAGAAGCAAGTCGTTGGAGTCAAAGGTCACCCAGAGGTCAAGGGGGCAATCAAGGCAGTTGGGTTTAGCAGAAGAAAACTGTTAACCATACCCTTTTTCTCTAGCGTCAATGGCCAGGCAAATCTGTTCTCTTCCTGTCACTTCTGTCCCCCTTGTCGACGCTCCCTGTGACCCGAACCAGGACTAGAAAAATATCACCAGTAACCCAGGCCCCACTAATGAGCTGCGCACACAGGGTAAGGACTCTTACCCTCTGACCTCTCTGATTATTATCTCATGCTCGGGTCTCCAAGGCTCCACATCTCAAGGCCTACCCCTCTCATTCAGACTATTTCCAGTTTCTGCCTGCCGATGACCCACCCAAGATGAATAATAAAAGGAGCCAGCCGCCAGCTCCACACCAGGTCCCCCTGCCACCGAGCCTTCCCATACTTGGGAGGTGATACCACCATCCTTCCCATGAATAAAAGCTCAAAGCCTACCTGGGCTTCCGTGACTTCCCCTCCCGCATGGCCTAGGCCTGGCCTCTTGCCAACCTTCAAGTTTTCGTTTGTATTACCCCTCAGATAAACTTCCTTTCCATTCCATCGTCTACCAGCCTCCCCTCGCTCATCAATGAAACCATTCCAGTTGGCGTTTCTCCCATGTCCCTGTGTACCTTTGTCAAAAATCGGATGGGCGTGTTTCTGGGTTCTCTCTTCTGGGCCACTGACCTGTGTGCCTATCCCGCTACACGGACTGGATTCCTACAGCTATAGAGGTCTCGAAACCCGGCAGACCAACTCCTCCTACTTCATTTTTCCTTTTCGCCGATTATTTTCGGAGGTTTGACTATGACGTACTGTGGTACAGACTTCTTTGGGTTTATCCTGTTGGGAATTCACTAGTGCTTCCTGATTCTGTGGGTTCGTACCTTAGCCTAACCTCAGGAAGTTCTAGTTCCTAGAGCATTTTTCAGTCCTACCTTCTTTCTTCCATCTTAAGATTTCAAAGACATTATTATAGTCCTGTAGATCCCTGATGATCTCACCTTGTTTTTTTGCCCTCCCCCAGTCTGTTTTCTCTCTGTTGTTCAGATCAGGTAGTTTTTATTGCTACATCTTCAAGTTCACGGATTCTGTCCTCTGTCATCTCTGTTCTGTGGTTCAGCCCATCGTCGTGAGATTTTATTTCAATTGTTATATTTTTAAATTTGAAGACTTTTCATTTGGAGGACGCTGGATGGCTCTGTCAGTTAAGCATCCAACTCTTGGTTTGGGCTCAGGCCATGATCTCATGGTGTGTGAGTTCGAGCCCCACGTCAGTCTCTGGGCTGACAGCGTGGAGCTTGCTTGAGATTCTCTCTCTCCTTCTCTCTCTACCCCCTTCCCCCTTCTCAATAAACAAACAAACAAACAAATATTTTTTTTTAAAGAAAACTTTCATTTGGTTCTTCTTTAGGTCTTCTATTTCTTTTCTGAAACTTTCTATTTTCTTCTCATTTGTCTCAAGCACGTTCAGCACTGCTCGCTGAAGCATTTTATGATGGCTGTTTTAAAAGCTTTGTCAGATAAATCTCACATCTCCATCATCTCGGTGTTGGCATCAGCTGACTGTCTTTTTTCATTCAGCTGGAGATCTTCCTGGTTCTTGATACAATGAGTAATGTCCAATCACATCCTGGATATTTTAGGCATCGTGTTATGAGGCTCTGGATCTTACTTAAACCTTCCATTTTTGCTGGCTGCCTTTGATATGGCTTCAGCAAGGGAAGGAGGACCCCACCTCATGATGGCCAGGGGTGAGAGGGAAACCCAAATTTGCCACTTGGCCTCCACTGACTTTAGAAGGGGGGGGTGCATCATAACTGCTGAGCTCTCCAGCAGGTCCCATAGATACTTCTCTGGCTGGGGAGGTTAGGGATGCCTCACTACCGTGCCTCATCTGGCCTCCATTTGCACCACTGGCAGGAAGGGAAAGGGGATGAATGGCCTCATTACTGCCAGGCGGTGGTAAGAGTCTGGACTCTCCACTAGGCCTCCTCTGACCACCCCAGTGGGGAGGGGGAAGGATGCCTTATTGATGCTGGGTGGGAGTGAAAGTCTGGGCTCCCCACATATCTCAACTGAGAAAAGAGCCCCCAGAAATGGTCTAGGTTGTCACCATTCACTTAGGAACGAAGAATTCGTAACCCCAGAGAGTGTGGGAGAATGTGTTACTGGAGGTTCTATGGCAAGTTCATGCAAAGTCAGGACTCAACACCCGTGCCCTTGGCTCCGAGATCACTTGTGCATAAACCAAAGAGCTCCTAAAGCACAGGAGGAACACCAGCCCCCAGCCAACGTAATAATGAAAAGTCTCCCTGGCCAAGGGATAGCGGCTGCCTCCTCTTACATCCTGCCGGACCCCAGGCCAGAAAGCACACGTGGTTATGCGCCATTATCCTCTAAACAACACAAACACACGTCTACTCAAGACAGGCCTTCCGTCCAACACACACAGCAAGAGCACACTCGCGAGCCAAGAGCTACAGCATCACGGTCACCTTCGGGGCTGGTGGTCTTCCATCTGGAGAGGACCCTGGCTTTCCTACCGTTGGAATCCTTGAAACCAAGATACACCCAGGAGCTGCACGGCTCGGAGCGGCCAGCAGGCCAGGCGCCCCCCCTCCTGGCTGGAGAGCTGGGTCTGCACCCAGCTGGAGGCGCCTTCCTTGGACCTGGGGCCTCTGGTCTGGCCCCGGCCGGCGATCTCAGCAGAGCACTGCTTATTCTTCTGCAAGGGAAAGCCGGTGACCCGGGAGGGGAAACTGCTTTCTAACAGCCTTTGTTTTTGTTTCCATTGAAAAAAGTTAGTGACTTTACTGCATGTGGAAAGAACCAAAGTAACAATTTCAAAGAGGCTCAGCATGTTTTGGAGCTGACCAAACACACAGAAAGTTTGGGTGGGGAGGAAAAGAAAAGGAAGCGAGGGAACAAAAGTTTATTCCACATTCACCATGTGCCAGACATACGCCTTGGTGCTCCTTCCATGCCTTCCCCTGGCTTCTACAGTAAGAATTCTAGCCAAAATCAAGTTCCAAAGCCCCCACCATAGGTCATCAGGCTGTTGAGAGTCAGGCAGAATTGCCAGACTCCACAACACCATACAATAATAAACAATTTCATGGTCCACAACTGGAACCATAAAATAGAATGATATAACAATATTAATAAAGTCATTTGATGCCTAAATTTTGAAAGAGTATGAATAAAATTTTTTAATTCAGAATAACTACTTCAAGAATTATAGGGGCACCTGGGTGGCTCAGTCAGTTAATCGTCTGACTTTGGCTCAGGTCATGATCTCTCAGTCCATGAGTTCGAGCCCCACATCGGGCTCTGTGCTGACAGCTCAGCGCCTGGAGGCTGCTTTGGATTCTGTGTCTCCCTTTCTCTGCTCCTCCCCTGCTCGCGTTCTGTCTCTCTCTCAAAAATAAGTAAACATTAAACAATTAGAAAAAAAAAAGAATTACAAATTGTGTTGAAGTAATTGCTATGTTGATATCACCCAAGATGGTAAACACCCACAGTCTTTTGCTAGAACTTGTGAATTAAGCTCTACACTCTTATGAACACTCAAACTTCTAGGAGTGATTTTGTTAACTATTGGGATATTTTAACATTCACTTTTTATAATTTAAAACAATTTTCAAATATTATAGTCACCTAGGCCAGGGGTCAACAAACTGACCAGTAGGCCAAACCTGCTCACTGCCTGCTTTGTCATATTTTTAAATAAATTTTTAAAAAAGAAAAAAATTAGGGGCACCTGGGTGGCTCAGTTGGTTTAGCGTCCGACTTCGGCTCAGGTCATGATCTCGCGGTTTGTGGGTTCGAGCCCCGCGTCGGGCTCTGTGCTGACAGCTCAGAGCCTGGAGCCTGTTTCAGATTCTGTGTCTCCCTCTCTCTGACCCTCCCCTGTTCATGCTCTGTCTCTCCCTGTCTCAAAAATAAATAAAACGTTTAAAAAAAGAAAAAAAAGAAAAAAGTTAGCAGGATTCTATTTTATGACACAAAAATGATATGAAATTCAAACTGCAGTGTCCATAAAAAAAGGTTTTACTAGAACACAGACTTGCCCGCTTGTTTATATATTGTCTGCCGCAGCCCTCATGCTCGAAAGGCAGAGGTGATTCGCGGCAACAAATCACCATCTAGCCTGCAAGGCTGAAATATGAACTCTCTGGCCCTTTAGGGAAAAGAGTTTGCCGACCCCTGATCTAGGCACTGTGTCAAATGTTGGTGCCAGATTAAAAACACACGAGGATGATGATGATTAACCACCACCACCACCAGCAAGGCTATTGGGGGAGCCAAAAAACCGTCATGAGATACTCAGTGAGCAATTTACGAGCAAACCCACTGAGCACAACGTTAGAGATAACCGCGACCCACCACGCGAAAAGCGACGTTAAAGCAAAACTACACTTTCTGAGAATTTCTCAAACACACCGGCACTCTCTTTACATTCTGTTCTGTGGGAGCAAAGAGGGTCCGTTATGAGAGATGGGAATCCTGTGAGGTCTTCAAGAATGCAGCCCTGCCATTAAATCCAACAGCCTCCTATTTCCTTCCCTTCCGTTTACACGGTTTCCCCGTTAAGGTGTGAGCACCGTCAAGTCTCTGAATTCCCACCAATCAGAGTCTGATGCCCCTCGGCCGGGCCCCCAGCCTTCCTTCTGCACAATGCTTATCACACCCATCATTCTCTCCGCCGGACCCCTCTCCCCAGGCTGTAAGTACCCCCCCAAGGCAGGAACACCATCTTCTTTATCTTTAAGATGTTCCTGCACTCAGTAAGGCACGTGGGAGGCCCTTCGTTTCATTGTAGGGCTGAACAAACACCGTCTCCCCTGACTCTGGTGGCATCTACAGTGATTCCTGGTCCATTTCACAAGCGAGGGGGGAGGCAGGGGCAGAAATAAAAGCAAACTGAACAGTGATTGATGTTGGTAGTACCAGATCTTTTTTAAATGTTTGTTTGTTTTGAGAGAGAGAGAGAGAGAGAGAGAGAATGTGAGTAGGGTAGAGGGGCAGAGGGACAGAGAGAATCCCAAGCAGGCTCCATGGGGCCCCGACATGGGGCTAGATCTCAGGACCGTGAGATCATGACCTGAGCCAAAATCAAAACTCTGCTGCTTAATCCGACCGAGCCACCCAGGCGCTCCTAATTTTTTGATTAGGGAAAAACAAGGAACAAACCCAGACCATTAACTAAAATGATGGAAACTGTCATTTATGCCTAAAAATGGGAAGCCTGACAAGGTCAAGAGGAATGTTTACACAAAATCATACTCTGTTAAAAAGACAGATGTGCAAATATCAAGCAGAAAACAGAATGCTGTAAACAGTTAGTATACTATGCAGATGTGAGGCGGGGAGGGGAAGAGGAGAGGGAGGAAGAGGAGGGGGGAAGGGATGTTTTGGTAAAGTTACATGTACAGTAAAAGTCAAGTTAAAAGATAACACATTTGTGGAATTATAAATTATACAGTCTTTCTGGGAGGCCAATCAGACCATATGTATCAAATACCTCTGGAGTATTTATATCTTCTGTCCCCAAAACAGCACTATGCATTAACAAAAGTACAAAAAAAATGCACAAGAGCAGTTTTATTTATAAATAATATTGAAAAACTGAAACCAACAAGTCCCCAAATAAGCAAACATTAACGTTTTTTAATAAGGATTTTTTCTATTATTTTTTAATATTTATTTACTTATTTTGAGAAAAAGAGACAGCATGAGTGTACACGTCGGGGAGAGAGGGAGAGAGAGAATCCCAAGCAGGCTCCTTGCTGTTAGCCCAGAGCGCGACACGGGGCTCGATCTCACAAACCTTGAAATCATGACCCGAGCCGAAATCAAGAGTCAGATGCTTAACCAGCTGAACCACCCAGGCGCCCCCGAACATTAATGTTTTTAAAAATATTCTGCCACCATTAAGATAACCATGTTTTGCAAGAATATTGAATATTCAGTACCTAGGGGAAATGTTTGTGGTTTATTGTTAAGTGAAAAAAGTCGCAAACAAGATGTTCAGCAAGATACCAATTCTATAAAACTGTGTGTGTCTGTGTGTGTGTGTCTGTGTGTGTGTGTGTATGTGTGTGTGGTGTGTGTGTGTGTATGTGTGTGTGTGTGGTGTGTGTGTATGTGTGGTGTGTGTGTGTATGTGTGTGTGTGGTGTGTGTGTCTGTGTGTGGTGTGTGTGTGTGTGTGTGTGTGGTGTGTGTGTGGTGTGTGTGTGTGCATGGTGTGTGTGCAGAAAGACTACAAAGACACACATTAAAAATAATGGTCATCACTGGCTGGGGAATTATGGATAATTTTTTTTTTTCTGTGTTTTTCCACATTTCCTAACTTTTCTACAATAAATGTATCTTCCCTTTGTAATCAGAAAAAAAAAAGCCTTGTATCTAGAAACTTAAGCAAATCCGCGGAGCTGTCACCAGCATGCAGCACCTGCCACCACAGTCCCCCTGAAGTTAGAAGGAACGCAGCAGACTGTGCAGCCACTGACATGTCCATGCGGCACCCACACTGGACAGACTATGGCAAAGAGCGCTCCCAAACCTCCCTGCCCATCTCTCGGGGGGTCGGCCCACTGCACCCACACCACCTCTGCAGGACGGATCCCGACAGACCTCGCCGCTGGCACGAACACCAGGGTGTCTGGAGGAGCGCAGCTGGGCACCCCTGCTACTCCCGGACGCAGGAACCCAGCCAGGCCCGCACCTGCTTCTGCCTCCACACGCGGCAGGAGCACTCGCTCCACCTGCCCCTACTTTTGGACTCCTCTCACGTCTGCCCACAGTAAAGACTGAGGGCCCCTTTCTTTGCGCTGCATCTGTTTTGGGACGGCAGCTCCACCCCTTTTCTAAGCAGAAGAGTTTTCTATTTTATTTTCAAAGTGGGTTACGTGGTGATAAAAAGGAACGAAGCACCGATCTGTGCTTCAAGACAGATGAAAACATTAATCTTAGGGAAAGAAGCGAATCACGGGAGACCACATATTGTAGGATTCCATTTATCTGAAATGTCCAGGATCCATGGAGACAGAAAGTAGATGAGAGGTTTCCAGGGGTTGCTGGGGAGGAAGGACGGGGAGTGACTTCGAAAGGATATGGAGTTTTTGCAGGTGATGAAAATATTCTGGAATTATATAATGGGTGATGATTGCACAACTCCGTGAATACACTAAAACCACTGAATTGTATACTTTAAAATGGTGAATTTTATGGTATGTGAATGACATCTCAACTTTTAAAAGGTTTTAAGTGGGTTACAGTTAGACTTTTAAGTGGTTACCATCAGACTTTCCAGTGCGTTACGATTAGACTGAGGCACTAACCAGCCCATGAGTTCCCATGACGCTTTGGAGTCAGATGACTGGAAATTCAAACATCACTCTGACACCTACTTGTGGTGCGAGCAGGTGCAAATTCCTTAACCTCTCTGTGCCTTGGTTTTCCAGGCTGTAGAATAGGAATAATAACGTCTAGCTCACACGAATCGTTGAGAGAATGAAATAAATCAACGCAGGCAAATCCCAGGACCTGATACAGAGCTCTGTAAATGGCAGCTCCTTCTCTTTAGCTGGCCGGAAGATCCCTGGAACTTCAAGCAGAATGAAACCTGGGCCTTCGCTAAAACATCAGTGAAGTCAAGCAGGCCCTGGGCACTTGTCTGTTCTCACAAAGATACAAACGGGCTCTAGGGGCTAGATGTCAGGGCACACCCCGTTATCAGGCTTAAGGCCCACCTTGTAACCAGCAGTAAACTCCCCACCACAGTCCAAAGGGCCTCCTGTCCACGGTCGGGTTTGACCTTCTCTCAACCATTAGATAAGTGTTACTATTATTAGCCTCGATCAAGGATGAGGCAATGGGAGCTGAGAGCAACCAGAAAAGGGGACAGCGCTGTGACTGGCATCCAGATCAGACTGTCTCCGCTGTTCCTAATTTTGCTCGCAAGGCAGCTGCCCTCTTCGTCCTCAGCCGTCAGGTCACGGCAAGGCTGGCCGTGGGCAGAACTGGTGCGGAAGTGGCCGTGCCATGACCGGACCAGGCAGGCATCACTGCCCTGATGCACCACATCCGGCCCCTGCATGGAGGCAGGGGGCAAGGGGCAGGGCAGTGTAATCCAAAGGGCAGCTGGAGGCCAGAGGGCCAACAGCAAAGGGAGGGGAAAGGAGGATCAGAATTCAAGGCATGTGAGGGTCAAGGGTCAAACAAGCGAGATCAATCAGAGGGTACGTCATCAATTCAGCCAAAGCAATTCACCCATTCTCAGAGACCCTGCAGAGTAGCTGCTTATGCCCTTCCCGGAGAAGGTCTGGTCTCCGGGGTTTAGCCAGAGAAGTGAGAAAAAAACGATGGCACTTCTACAGGTCTAAGGCTGCTGTAAGCATCTCACACTCGCGTGACTCTCACCCAGGGTCTGTATTATTCTCACCCTCATTTCGCAGACGGGAGAACCACAGCACAAAAGGAAGCTGTCCAGGAACCCACAGCTTAGTGGGGCCAACGCCTGAACCCAGGGAGCCGGCTCCAGGGGGCGCCCACCCTCAGCACCACTGTGCTCCTGCCCGACCCAGGAAAAGGTGGATCCTACCACTAGAGCTGTGGTCCAGCCGGGGCCACACCCCCTCCTCTCTGCCCTGAAATGACATGTGACCCGAGGCACTGCGTTTCAGGAAGAAAGGTCTGTCTGGCAACTACCAATTTGTAACTCGCTGATACGATCGGAAGGTTTCCAAGAAGGAATCAGGTAGAGCGGCCTCCCAGCTGTCCACGTATCCATGTTCGCAAGAAATTAATCTCTCTTGACTGAGCCTCCAAGAAAAATGGTTAAGTCAAAGGCGTGGCTTGTCACCCCGCCCCCCACCCCCCTGGTAGTCTTGTGGCTGCATCCCCGCCATAAATCAAAGGCCGTGCTCCCCTTTCATCAGGTCCCTGCAGATAATTCCCTAGCGATTTCCCCGCTGGGGCTCAGAGGGCCATGGCCTAAAGGGTTAACATCTCATTCCCTCTGTCTTTCAAGCCTTAATCCCCATCCTGAGCTGGGTGCATTCCAAGCCCACCTGGAGCAGGTCACAACGAGCCCCAGCCCACGGCTGGCCCTTCATTTCCCCTGGCAGGAGATTAGATGGGGCGCCCATTAATCACTCATTACTTGGGTCCTCACTGCTGGCCAGCCCTCAGGCAGCCAGCCAGCTGGCTGGGCGGGTGGGGCCGGCCTGCCCGCTGCCCAGCCCAGGTCGCAGGCTGCCCGGTGTCACTAGACAAGACACCACAGCGTCAGCCCCGCTCTCTGTCCTCGGGACCACGCCCAGGAGGAGAGGGGCCCAGGGAGAGCACTGTGGGGCACCGCATGAGTGAGCGGCTTCTGCCAGGCTCGTTGGAGGGACGTGCGCGGCACGTTCCGTGGAAAGATGAGGCGAAAAGAGTTGAGCAGGCAGAGGCCGCTCTGCTGGGACAACTAACCATGAGGAGGACACTTGCTCCTTGTCTGGATCTTAGGTTCTTCCTTGAGGATTCTAACGGGAACCCGAGGAGGGAGCGGAGAGGGGAGAGGATGTTGAGTGAATAACTCACTATTATTATTATTATTTATTATTATTATTATTATTACTGCACAGCGGAAGGGGTTCATTCGCTGGATTGGAATAAAAGGTTGCAATATTTGGCCCTTCAGACACAAACCCCCGGACTTGAGGGGTCCTGAAGTTTTATATATACACATATATATTACGTGTATATTTATATATATATGTATATAGAATATATATATAATTTATATATATTATAAAGTAATATATATTATTTATATACATTTTTTTTTCTAGCACACAGTGCCTGCCAAGCCCTGACCGGGTACAGAGAAGGTAAGACAAATAGGATGTGCCCTGGCACTGAGCACCCAGGGCGGGTCCCCCCACCAGCCCCCCAGGCTTTGGCCATCCCTTTGTCACACGTGGCAGAGACCGAACAAGGGTGCAAAATAAGGGCTTGTAGAAGAAAAGGGATCTGTTGGTGAGCAGACCCCACTCAGAAGAGAGGGAGAGAGTGGCTGGCACGACACGGGGTCAGCCCTATCCGGGGAGTCCCAACCCACTTCCTACCCTAGGAAACTTGGGGCTCTGGAACCAACCCACCTGACCCTTCTCCCTCAGCACTGGCTCAGGCCCAGAAATAAATTCACAGTGAGCCTCATGGGGGCTGGGCTTGCACACCTTTGCGGGGAGAGGTGGGGATCATGCTTCCAGGAGTGAACTCAAGACCCCTTTGACCAAAAGAGGGCTCTCTGCCTGGCCTGGGCCATGACAAACCAGCACTCCCTCCTTAGAGTCAAGGTCAGAGCTTCTGTTAAAAAGGACCATGCGACCTGGGATAAAGCGGCTAATATTATTAACTCACCACCTGTCCCTGGATCCTCATTGTTAAGGCAGCCGAGGGCAGGGGTCCTCAAAGCCAGTCTGTAGAACAATCACTGAGGCAGTCTGAAAAATGCCAACTTCCAGGCCCTGCCTCCACTCTGGAATCTGAGCGTCGTCCCAGCAGATCCTAATCCTGATTCAGATGTTCCAAACACAGCCCTTTCAGGAAACAGGGGTATAGTGGGAAGAGCACCTGGCTTAGAGTGCTGGGTTCTAAGGTTTAGGTTCAAAACCCGAGTTGTTGACCTAAGGCAAGTAAGCTGGAGTTTTCTACCTTGTAAAATGCGGATTATGCTCTCTCGCAGGTTGGTGGGAGGATTAAGGCACCAGGCGTAGCACACCCCAGTGCTCACGAACCGCGACCTGAGCATGAGAGCATCGGGCCAGTGAGGCTCCGGAAACCGGAGAAGTCAGTTCTGAAGGGCCCCGGAGAGAGAAGAGAGGGCAAAGAGGCCCAGAAATGACGCCCCCAGCGTCAGTCCACGGGTCCTGCAGGAGGAGGGGAGAGGGGTACCGAAAGAGGGCAAGAGGCCGCCCAGAGCTTCCCACTTACGTTCAGCCTCCCCAGCGCCAGCCTGTGGTAGGCGGTAGCTCCTGGCCTAACACTGCCAGTCCGTTATTTTCACAGAGAAGAGTCCATACGGACACGAGAAACCTTTGCATCCACACCTACGTACATAAATACCACAGTTCTGCACGCACAGAAAAAGATAAAAGGTGGGAGAAGTAGAGACAAGAGGACAAAGAAGGCAAAGTGGGACTGGAAGGTCCAACCCAGTTGCATTGTCTAGTCACCCGGTGCTGGTCGCGGGCTGGCACTGTGCTACGCAGCCCGGAAAGGTGGAGGGAAGAGAAGCCTCAGGGTGCCCAGGACCGGCGGCTGGCCCGCTAGATCGTGTCCAGGCTGAACACACGGTCTGTGCAAAGGTGGCAAAGGTGGCAGGGGAGCGGGGCACCTGGGTGGCTCAGCCGGTTGAGCATCCAGCTTCGGCTCCTGAGTTCAAGCCCCTTGAAGTATCCGGCTAGCTGCTGTCAGCCTGGCAGCACAGAGCCTGCTTCGGATCCTCTGCCCCCCTCTCTCCGCCCCTTCCCCCGCTTGCACTCTCCCAAAAATAAATAAATATTTAAAAAAAAAAAAAAGGAGGCAGGGGAGCACTTCAGATGGGTTCAGGGAGGAGAGAGACGGGTGTGTGCAGGAGGGGCTGAGGCACACTTACCTAGCAGAATTTAGAGGAGCAGACAGGAGGTATGAATTTCTGAGCGGCAGTTAGAGAGCATACAAGACCACCATAAAGACACTGGGTACATCAGGCAGGTAGGAGGTGGGCTGCTCTTGGATCAGCGGACTTGAATTAAGACAAATCCTAACTGTCCAGACGAAGCCTGGCCTTGTGCTGGTCTATCACGTCCATTCCAGCACATTCACATCGCTAGGTCTTTGCTGGAGCTCTTCCCTCTGCCTGGCATGCTCCCTCTCCTTCCGGCTTTCCCATCTCCTTGAACTCCTCCTCAGGCTTCAAAGCCCAGCTGTAATTTTCATAGCCCCTTGCATGCAGAAAAAACTTCTTCCTCATCTGTGTCTCCTTGATATGTTGCACATCACCAACGTTTTGCATTAGTTTCGCGGTGACTTTTTTTTTTTTTTAAACATCTTTTTGTCTCCCCGGGGTGGCCATTTATCATCTGTTAGCCTGTCAACAAATCCAGGGCAAGGATATTGTCCTGTGCTCGGTTTAAGTCTCAGCACATAGTAATAGTCCCTCGAACACAGCAGATGCCCAAAAACATCAGCTGGAGAAGATAAACAGAAGTGAATGCAGGGAAGGGGGGGGGCACGTTGTGATTTCTTGAGAGGAATGATGTGGCGAAATCAGAATTTTAGGAATATTAATCTGTCAGCATGAAAGGAGATGGATTAAAATGAAAAAAGTAACTCGTGGCTGGGAGTCAAGAGGCGAGATGATTACTGTAATGTGGACATGGTTT
The DNA here is from genome assembly GCF_027475565.1 of Acinonyx jubatus. Classification (NCBI taxonomy): domain Eukaryota; kingdom Metazoa; phylum Chordata; class Mammalia; order Carnivora; family Felidae; genus Acinonyx; species Acinonyx jubatus. Next base: position 33,936,986 of record NC_069386.1, read on the forward strand.
ACGGAGGGGGCAGAGGGAACGGAGACAAGGAAAATGAACCCCTGTGATATCACAAAAGAATGTGGACAGAACTTGGTAATGAATGTGCTCTAAACGTGGGGGACAGGATGGGGCTCTCAAACCCTGAGGCTGCCTGCCAACTGGGAGGAAGTGGTGCCATGGAGGGAAATGTGGGGGACCGAGAAGGATGGGGCAGTGCCCAGCCACTCTTTAGGATAATTGGATGCAATCACGATCAGATTTCCAGGCAACACAACAAAACAAACAAACAAAAACCCCAAAAAGCCTCCAAGCCAAAATATCCAACCCTGATCTTACTCACAAACCCTGGACTGTATCTTATTTTATTCATTTTTTCCTAGCAGCCAGTTAGATTTCTTACTGAAAGAAAGACCTGCTGCCTGCTCCGGTCTGGGCGTGGAGGTGATCACGGGAGCTCATCTGACCAGCCCTCCTCACAAGACGGCCAGCCAAGTGGCTTGTTCAGTAGAGGCTCCAGGATTCTGATCACCCAAACTCATTTCCCAGGCCGGGACCTCTGGGAAATCCCTGCTCCAACCCTGCAGAGCTTTATAGGAAAGTCCCAGGACTCCCATCTGCTTCCTCGAATTAATTCCAGGGCTAGGATTTTGTTTTCTAAAGGAATTCAACTATGGTGCCAACAAAAATCTATAGGAATTGAGTAGTACTGTATTTCAATCACGTTCTGAAAATGTTTGCATCTTTGTATATCGAGACCCAGTAAGATCCCATAAAGCCCTTCATCACCCCTTTATCAATGAAGTAAAGACATATGCAGGTTATGCAGGTTTTAAGAGCTGTGTGATCTTTGAAAAATCTTTAGATTATAATTCTGTGCCTGGGTGCCTTCAGCTGTGCAGGACGGTTGGACAAGATGATTCCTTAGACTTGCATGTCTCTTATTCCAAATTCCAACAGGCATCCCACAATCGCTTCAGCTACCCAGGTCCGAGGCTTCTGATTCACTTACTGAGCGGAATGGGGTGGGGGTCGGTCACAAAGGAGGCAGAAGAGACACAAGCATGCACATTTAACAGGCAGTAGGGAAGGCCGGTGGGAGGGGGCGGGGGGCGGCGGGGGGGGGGGGGGCTGGGTGTCGGCTGCTTAGCAAACACCAGACCCGCAATTTCCAGATGCTAAGCGGTCCTGAGAACGCCCTGAAATCCCCTTCCCAAGTTAGGGCTGATGTTATTTAGAAGAAAGAAAAAAAAAATACTAACTTCCAGATCTCTAAAGCTCCACGAGCTACTTCTGCAAAAGCCAATCCTATAAACGCGCCAAGGGGCTGCAGGTACTTGGGCTGCATTTGAGGAAGTGTCCGGAGTTGGCGGAAACAACCCATCCACTCCGGCTCTCGCTGGCGCGGGGCTGCAGCGGCTTAGCTCAGACACACACCAGGATTTGAGGCTTTCTAGAAAACGGCGTGGCCGAGGCCCCGGGCTGGGGCTCGATGCGCGCCGACCGAGACCGGATCAGCTCTCCGGCCCGGGGCAGAAGGAAGGCGAGGCAGGGGTCGGGGCGCACGGGCTGGGTGTGCACTCGCCGGCCCCCCTCCGCCCCGACCCGGGGAGCGCGGGGCCCCGACTACAGGACGGCCCAGGTTGGCTGTCTCTAGAGTTTCAGAGTTGGAGAGTGGAGGAGTGCGTGCTGGCGCCGGGACACAGCAGATCCCCCGGGAAGGGAAGAGAAGGGAAGGGAGGGAGAGGCGGCGCAGCCGTCGGCTGGGACCAAGCGCGCGCTGGCTCCCCAAGCCCGGTGCGGGCGCAGCCCCCCGCTCCCCGGACACACCCACTGCGCCCGCCGCCCGCGCCGTCGCCCCGAGGTCCAGAGCGGGCCCGGGAGGAGGACAGCGGCCGGGCCGGGTCGGGGCCGCGCGGGCGGGGCGCAGGGGGCGCGGGCGGCTCTGCTCACCTGGCGGTCCGCGTCCCGGAGCGGCCGGCGGCCGCCTCGCCTCGCCCCCGCGTGCTTCCCGGCGCCGGGCAGCCCCGAGCCCGCCGCATGGACGGCCGCCGCCTCCGCCCCGCGCCCGCCCTGCACGGGCTCCCGCTGCGCCCCGGTTCGGCGTCGGGCTGCGCGGGCGGCCAGAGGCTCGGGCGCGCGCGGAAAGCTGTGGCTCGAAGTTTGCGACCGGGAGAACCGGGATCCGCGCTCCCTCGGTCCCTCCTCCCTCCCCCACCGGCGGCCTCCCGCTGTCATCTGGAGCCGCTACTGCCGCCCCCTGGCGGCCGCCTCGGGAAGGAACGCTCCCCCCCCCCCCCCCCCCACCAACCTCCCGCCGTGACCCCGGAGGGGGCCCTTACAAACAGGAGCGGGACTGAGCCCTGGGTCCCTGGGCACGGGGAGAACAGACGTCGTCCCGTGAGGGTGGCGAGAGTGGAATGGAGCGTGGTCCGGGCCGGCCAGGACCCGCTGAGGGAGAGGAAAAGGGCTGAAACCAGGAGGTAAAGCAGCGCCAAATGGTGGAATCCCTCTTTCATCTTCTCCTGGGGTTTGTGGGACCATTGAAGGACTGGGGTTCAGGAGGGACAGGGGCATCCTTGTGTTTGGAACAACCATTCCAGCTGCAGCAGCAGGGGGCTGAGGCTGAAGCAGGGAGCCAGCACGGAAAATTTCTCTGTAAACCAGAGCAGAAGACATGACTCTAAGGATAGGGAAGGAGGAGTGCCCTCCTCCAAAGGGTACACAGTCACACTCACTCACTGCTCACTCGCCAGGTAACACTCGCTGGGCTCCTGAAGGCAAAGGAACAGGACAAGAGCCTTCAGGCTCTAACCAAAGTCCCAGTGCTCATTGAGGGGAGAGATGAAACACAGTCCCGACAGCCAGGGTGATTCAGCCTTGTTACTTGTCTCATTCAAGGTACTAGTGGGAAGGAAAAAGCTGGCGGCAAAACCATCATCATCGTCATCGTCATCAAGCTTTGGTCTGTGTATCCAAGCCCTTCTTTTTAGTAATTGGGCAATATTGTCCCAAGAAGGGCCTGAGGACAGATACTGAACGGCAGGACCCGGTTTCTTGGTTCCTAACGCCGTGCGACGTTCTTTACATCAAACTGAGATGTTTATGGCTAATGAGGTAGCGACTGAGAAAATGTCGCCTCCTCTCCCCTTCCCCGGTGAGGGTGGGATGACCTCAAACATCTGAAGAGGCTGCCCAGCTATAGGTAGTCTCCCTCAATACCTACCAGTCGGCCTGTTTGTTTATCCCGCCTCCAAAGCCTGTTTGCAAGAGCTGTTTTGAAAGTGCAGGTGCACAGTGGGACAGTGGAGGTGACGGCAGAAGCGAGCTCCCTGCCCCAAGCACCCTGGGATGGGTGCGGTGTGTGGGAGGAGAAAGGAGAGCAACAGGGCAGGGAGCCCCAGGGGAAAAAAAAATTCACCAGAAGAAAGTGGCAACCCAAGAGATCAGGCCAAAGAAAGGAAACCAACTCTGAGTGCCAGGAGCCTGGGCAGAGCCAGTCCTGACTGATCCGCACGGGTTCAAATGGGAGGAAACAGTTCCACGCTTGATCATACAGATTTTGATGGGAGGCATCTGGTGGGAGTGGGATTCAATTAGTTCTGGGTGTCACAGGTCCCATGGGTCCAGGGTAAGCAGCTCTAACAGCTCTAGTAAATTCTGACCAGTTTAAATCATTTAAAATGATAGACAATTTAGACCATCTTGAAATGTACTTAATGCCATTGAATTGTATGCCTAAAAATGGTTACAATGGTTATTTTTATGTAATGCATATTTTGCCACATTTTTTAAAGTTTATTTATTTTGAGAGAGACAGTATAAGTTGGGGAGGGGCAGAGGAGAGAGAGAGAGAGAGAGAGAGAGAGAGAGAGAGAGAATCCTAAGCAGGCTCTGAGCTGCCAGCACAGAGCCCAATGTGGGGCTCAAACCCACGAAGCCAAGAGATCATGACCTGAGCTGAAACCAAGAGTCAGACGCTTAACCGACTGCGCCACCCAAGAGCCCTTTTGCCACAACTTTTGAAAAGAAAGCAAAACGAATAAAACTTGTTCACATTGGGTGGATCCATTTAAAAGACATGTACGGACTGCAGGAAGTGAAATGAAGAAAGTTCCAGTCCCAAAGAAGCTCAGAGTGAGGTGAGAGAGGCATCACACAGCTGGGAAATTATTCTAGTAGGTGGTGTACCTGGGGGATATGCAGAAGTAGCTGAAGACTCCTGGGAGGGGAGCACAAGTGTAGTCCGTCTGTTCTGCCTGAGCTGAGTCTTCAAGGCTGAGGGGAGTTTCTCAGGCAGGTATGAACAGGCCTGAAGGCTTGACCCAGCTGACCTAGGCTGGTTCTTCAGAACTGATTCCGATCCCCTTCAAACTTGGTCAAATTGTGGTGGCCGTGTTTTGCTGGCCTGTCACAGAATGTTCCCATTATTTAAAGTCAAGGCCAGGGGTGCTTGGGTGGTTCAGTCAGTTAAGCGTCCCACTCTTGATTTTGGCTCAGGTCAGAGCCTGCTTGGGATCCTCTCTCTCCCCATCTCTCTCTGTTCCTCCCCCGTTTGTGCTCTCTCAAAATAAATAAATAAACTTAAAAAAAAAAAAAAAGAAAGAATGTCAATGCCATACTGTGAAATCCAGTCTCGTTTTATTTTATTTTATTTTATTTTATTTTATTTTATTTTATTTTATTTCATTTCATTTCATTTTATTTTATTTTATTTTATTTTAATGTTTATTTATTTTTGAGAGAGAGACAGAGACAGAGAACGAGCAGGGGAGGGGCAGAGACAGAAAGGGAGACACAGAATCTGAAACAGGCTCCAGGCTCCGAGCTGTCAGCACAGAGCCCGACGCAGGGCTTAAACCCACGAACAGTGAGATCATGACCCGAGCCGAAGTCGGACGCTCAACGGACGGAGCCACCCAGGCGCCCCTCCAATCTCATTTTAAACAAAAAGGTGTTTACATTATGCATAGGCACCAGTGAATATTAATTACATTAAAACAGCAAGTTTTTCAGCTTTCAGTCCTGCTGTAATTTCACTTGTATCCAAGTGTGGATGTATGTGTAAATCGGATTGGCAGGATTTGGTCCTCGTGTATGAGATAAGCTACTGAATCTCACCAATAAAGAAGGCAAAGGAGAGCAGGGGCCCCAGGTTAGCTGGGGTCATCCTATCCGGAGTGTCTTCCTGGTGCGTCAGTGTCTCCCATATACAACATCTTGGAGCCTGAGTTGTTAGTTACGCTCTTGCGTATCTGCAGTGACAAAGTGCCCACTACTTCATAAAATAGCTCAGACTGTTAGTGGAGTCTCCCTGTTAGAAAGCCCCTTTTCATTTTGAACTGAAACCTTTCCCCTGTAACTACTGCCCGTACGTCCTATTGTAGGACAGTCCTCATTTATACCTGTTGTCCTGGCATAATTATCAATTAATAATTAACAGTGCCCCTTCACTCTGTGAGTCCCGGTGATGAAGGTAAATGATCCGGCCACCCTACGGAAGACCTCCACTGCCCCACCTCACTAAATCTGTCCCCTGCTAGAACCACATCTCGCGTGGGCCATTCCTCCCAAGGGGCCCCAGGCTGGAGCCTGGTCCACGGTAAAGACCCCCAAATGCTTGAGGAAGAATGGCAAATTGCTGAGAGCAACGTCCTGGGATTTCAGAGCATGTGGAACTTGAGTAAGAGCAGAGTGTGAACAGATTGCAGGAAGGCAACTCAGGACAACCAGACCTTTGTCGGGGAGACTTATGAGTAACACGGCTTCCGTACTTTGCTAATAAGCACCGACCACGAATCCTTTTACCAGCAGAACATTTCTTGGGGCTAGAATTCCAAAAATTATGCTTTGAAAAAATACTGCTTTACGCTCTTGACAAACACTAGTGTTTTCACCCTAATGGCATTTCAGGGGGTTGTGTCCCAGCAGGGAAGGAAACCCCTGTATTATCCCTACTTTGTTAACATTTGGAGGTGAAGGGAAACAGACACAGTTTCAAACCCCTAATTTCAGGCTCCAGCGAGGTACCAGGATCCATTACAATGCTTATAAAATTGTTCCTTTTATTTTCTTGGTTGTAAACCTTTGTAGACTGTAAAGTCAAGGCAAGCTTGTGCCCAACGAACAATAAGGACGTAAGGGAAGCACAATAAAATGAAAACACAACACAACACAACACAACCTGTTGTGAGCTGGAAACTTTGTCCGATGTTTTAAGCTGTTTCTGAGTGCCTTGGGTGAGTGTTAAGGAGCCTTTCCTCCCCTGCCTGCCTCATTAACTCACTTCATTCTCTTCCTCCTCCAGGGGATCTGGGATGTCAGCCTGAAAACTGAGTCCCAAGTTCCCATGCCCCTGCCTGGGGCTGGCCCCCTACTTGACCTATGTACAATCTATAATTATGCAAGAGAAGGGCTGAGGCTGAGGCCACAAGCTTGGAGGACAGAGGCAAAATGGCTTCTAATGGCATATCAAGGTCTCCTATCAAACATCAGAGGTGACCGGCTCCGTTTCAGATTGCCCAATTCTTGTTCCCTCTTCTCCCTTCGCTCTTTCTTCTTCTTATCCTACGTCTGGTCAGAGGAGATAGGAAGCTTCGTGTTACCTGGTACAAGACAACTTTTGGAATCCCAAGTATTCAGATTATTTCTCTTTTCCCTCTTTGCAAGTGATAATACTCACAGCTCAAAGGCATCACCCAGATCGAAGCCGCTTCTCTCCGGGAGTGGCAATGCCGAGCAAGAAGAAAAGTGGGCATCTTGGCCTCCAGGTTCACAGGCTCCCTTTCTCCTTCCGGCGCCGGTTACCTCGATGAAGACAATCGTCATCTCTGGGAAAAGTCCACTTGCAAGTGCTTCCTCTCAAACACGATTGGTTGATCATCTTCTTCTTCATCCAGCCAACCTATATTGATTGAAGCTCACAGTGAAGGATTACAGGGAGGATGAGAAAAGTTAGCCAAAGGAAAAAGAGGACAGGGTGGGAGAGGCTCTTCTAGACAGAAGGAAACACACTTTGCAAAGCCCCCGAGAGAAGCGACACACACATGGAGCAGAAGGAAGGGGGATGTGGCCAGGACGCAGAACCTAAGACAGAGAGAGGGAGGTGGAGGGGATGGGCTGAGGTCTGACTGAGCCGAGCCCTGCAGGCATAGTTAACAATCCTTTGACAACCACAAAAACAGGGGTGTCCCATCAGAACACATACAAGGAGTGGGGTCCTGGAGCCCCCTCCTGTCCTAGATACTGGATTGGAGGGTCTAGGGATTCCAGATCAGAAGAAGGGAGGTGACTTCTATACCAATATAGAAGTAAATCATTTTGTAAATGATTGGGAGAGCTGTCCTGTCCAAATCTGTTAAAGGTCGGTGATGCTTATGACCATTTTTGTAAGTTGGGTTATTTTCAAATGAGCCTCTGAGGGGGTTTAAGCAGCGGCTGACACCATCAGATCTGTGTTTATCCAAAGAGAGAGGGAAAAAAAATCCCCTTTGTTATTTAAAAAAAAAAAAAAAAAAGGTAATGCAAAAACATCATTCCACAATTCTTTTGTAATGAAAAAATAAATGCAAAATAAAACAAATCCATCATTCTAAAGGAATGCCCTGTTCTTCCCTTCCCCTGTTCCTGGGAGACTCTCCTAATACGGTCTTGTCCTTTGCCCATTGCCCATGCTGACCTTGTGACCAGTGCTGCAGGCCTCCAAGATGGTCTGGGGGTTAGGGGTCTCAGTGTAGGAAACGGCTTCTCTGTTTGAGGCTAATCACCTTACACGGTGCCTGAAATTGCCATCACCTTGACCTCACTGGCAATTTTCCCTCTTTAGCAAACTGGCTTTCTTGTTGAATTAATTCATTTTTATAAAGTCTCGGAGATACTGCATAGCCACTGAACGCTGGCCAGGTACGGTTTGTATATAAACCCAGGGCACCACGGGCCACAAGGTCAGCCTCCAAGTTCATTGCTTTACCTTGCCTATTTTCATCTTGCCTCTCTTCAGTATACAGAGACCCAGCTAGGTGCCAGTTGCGACATCTTGCCACACTTTGCTGCCAAGATGTTCGTGGCTCCTACGTTCCTTTTTCCTTTTTTTTTTCTTTTCTTTAACGTTTCCTGTCTCGTTGCTCTCTGTGTGATAAAGGAATCTTCTGCCTACAAGGAGCAGTTCCATGGAGTAAAAGCAATCAGCCAACCCCCCCAACCTCTACACCAGCATCACCCACTGGCCATGTCATGATAGGAATCACCAACCTCAGAATGGCGGTGGCCTCGTCTATAAAATGGGAAGAACATATTTATACCTGTTGGAAGAAAAGGAGACTAACTGACTCACCCCGAGACTTGAAGCCCCTCCCAGCTCTCAGATCTCTGATTCTCTCAGAAACTCTGCACCAGGGAAATGATGTGGCTCATTTCGGATCCATCTGGGAAAAGATGACATACACAGAAAAGTATGTGATTTTTTTTTTTTTTTTAATTTCAAGCTGCATTTGAAACGGTTTCTTTCATTTCCACCCCTCATAAGTCCATGGATGGAGGACACTGGGGGGTCTCGTGCTTTCGGAAACAGCCATCAAAACCATGAACATCATCTTGAGTTCCAAATCTCATACACACCGAGGCTGAGGATTTCAGGCCCTACGCAAAGCACGTTGAATCAAGTGGTGTTTTTTTCCTTCTTTGGAGTCAAAACAAGAACACGGCTAAGTGTCCTTCATGGGCTGGTGCAGAGGCTCAGCCCAGCAGAACAGGCCCAAGTTTCTACGACTACCTATGCCTCTTCCTAGGACTCTTGTGTGGATTCCGGGTTTGTTCAGGAAGTGTTCTGAGACCTGAGAAGCATTTCTTCTGAATCACAGCTTGTTGTTTTAATCTGGTTTAATCACTTAACCTCTCTGCGCCTCAGTTTCCTCATCTGCAGAGTGGGACTACGCACTCACTGCTGACTTCTCCCAAGTGGGCAAATGGGTTGTGAGTACTCTCATGCCCTCTACCTTCCCACTTAGAATTGTAAGTCTGACAGAAGTTGGGCTGAGTACTTAGTCTGTCCCTTCTGTCTGGCTAGCTGTATGGCCATTCTTCCATTGTCATGGGAACATTCCACAGGAGGAGTGAAGGGGACACGATCAAGCAGAGAACAAGCAGAAGCAAGAATCAGTGTGTAGATTAAGATACAGACTTCTTCTGACCCAGTTCTGTGAGTGGAAAATACCACACAGTGAGAAAAAAAACAAATCGCCTTGACATCCAATTAGGTATTGTGGTACGGGTCAGAGGTCCACCCAAAGGGCTCATTTTTTTTTATTCCTCTTTTTTTCTTTATTTTTTTCTTTTCTTCTTTTTTCCCCCTTCTTCCTTTTTCTTTTTCCTTTTTTTTTTTAAAAACAGGTTGTTTGAAGAAGAGAGAGAAAAGAAACACATTTTCACAAGATTAACTTTAATCGGGGGTCAAACTTTTTACTTGTCAGCATCTGAAATTCCCTTGAAGCTAATAAGAACCATCTTCTGGGTAATGGTTTCCTGAAGAGGAGACATCCGACTTGTGGAAGGTGCGTGGGTTTTACAGTTAAACAAGTATGCACCTGGATCCTTGTTCTGCTGACTTATTACCTGTGTGACTTTGGAAAGGTGACTTAATGGAGTCCGAGTTTTTCAATTTGTAAGTCCAGATGACAACTCTTGAGGGTGTGGTTTGGGTAGTCATTACCGAGATTCTCCATTTCGCCCTTAGGGGCGAGAGAGGATTTCACTTCCCTGTCTCCTTGTCCTCAAGTTAAATGTGGCCATGTGGCTTGCTGTGGCCAATGGAATGTGACTTCTCTACGAAAGAAAGAAAGAAAGAAAGAAAGAAAGAAAGAAAGAAAGAGGACGGGAGGGAGGAAGGGAGAGAGAGAAGAAAGAGAAGAGGGAAGGGAAGAGAAGAGAAGAGAAGAGAAGAGAAGAGAAGAGAAGAGAAGAGAAGAGAAGAGAAGAGAAAGAAAAGAGAAGAGAAAAGCTGGCAGATGCTCTAAGTCTCAGTGTACAAATCACGTCCCCTTCCCACTGGCGCTGTGACTGTGAAAACAATGGCGAAGATGTGGCCTTGGTTAGCCTGGGTCTCAGAGGTCTCTGAAGAGCACAGCACCCACCACCCCTTGTTGTGTAAGCACGTGTAGCATCTTTTGGTGTGTTAAGCCACTGAGATTTGGGTTTATTACTGTGGCAAAGCCTGGCATACTGGGATTCATACAGTGGTTGTTCCAATAAAATATGGCAGTGTGTCCAAACACAATTTGGCAAGGGTAAAGTGTTTGAAACGTCTTGTTACTTCACCATACAGGGGGAATTGTGCCGATTAGGAGGCCCAGGGAAATTCTTGTACGGGTCAGGCAAGCCACAGAAAGGTGCAAGTTCACCCCAGACCGTCTCCACTAGCAGCCAGAATCAGGGAGATCCTGAAAATCTCCCTCAGTGGATCTGCCATGGTGACCAAAATACCACCTCTGCCTTTGAATAAGCTCCAGATAGAGGGCCAGTCTCTGCCCTGAAAGGGGGGATGCTGAGGGGGAATTCGCCAGGATCTGGGGGGTGGAGTGAAACCCAGGAAGGGTAGGAAGGCACAGCGGTGGGAGAGCTTTGCAGGGCAATGATACAGAAATGAGGCCACCACCATGGGGGCAACTCCTGGGCCGTGGGAGGCTTAAGCACATCTCTGTACATGGCCCCTGCCTCTCCTCTCTTGCCACGCTGCATCGTCTCCCCTCCCATCATCATTTTCTTCCTCGCATCTTCCATGATAACTTCTTGGGGAGTGATTCTTGCTACCACCTAAATCTGACCTCTGCCCCTCAACTCCAGGCTCCCGTTGCCTAGATATTTTGGCAGGCTCTTCCTGTCAATGGGTGATGAACAGAACACAGAACATATCCCCGTCCCTCCCACCCCCCCCCCCCCCCGAACCTGTTTCCCACTCTACACTCCATGTCTGGGTGAAGGGCACCTTCTCCCGGCCACTCAAGCTCAAAATCTCAGAGTTTTTATGGTCTTCTCAGAGCATTTTCCCCCCATTAATGTGAAAAGGGAGGATGCAAACAAGGAAAAGCACTGAAAGTATTATGCAGGCCTAATGAGGCTGTGGTTCAATCTTCATGTGAATGTGTTCCTTTGAGAATTTGTCTTCGGGAAAAATGCCTCTAATTGTGGATTCAGAAAATAGAATGTGGACAGCCTAACTCTTTTAGGCCATAACAAAGAGCTATTACCGAAAATTTTAAAACGCAACTCTTTTTTTGCAATAAATGCCACGTATAAAGATAGCATTTTCCACACAGCAAAAGATCAGTGATCTCAGAAGCAAAAGGAGATGCTAATTCCAGAAAAGCATGGAATAAGGGAAGACACACTGAATACAACTATAAATCCTGGACAGAACAGATGGTGTAGGTATCTGAGGGCTCTGCCACATAGACTGTAGCAGGCAGGTCAGGGAAAGAGACCAGAATGCAAAGTTGAGCTAAACCAGCAGTGAGCTTGCCAGTTTTCTTTCCCTCCAGTGTTGCCCTACCTGGACTCAAAGGCAGTCAGAAACTCAGAGGTGTGCACCAGAGGCCGAGAGAAAGAGCTCCAAGAGAAGTCCTCTCTTCCTGCTTCAAGAAACAAGAAAGGAGACTCCTAAGAGTTGGGGGGGGGGGGGTGGAAATCCTCTGGGTCTGATTTCTTTTTTTCCCAGCCGTGCCCGCAGACAATATTGTGGCAGCAGTGGTAATGGGCAGGCACCTAATGGGTGGAATAGTTCTATTTGACCAGAGGAACGGTGATCATAATGTGCAGTATTCTTTTTGTGCTTCCAATCTTTCTTCCCATCACTTGGCTTTCGATACAGAAAGTTACAGGAAGCATGTGGCAGAGCAAGGAAACCAAAGCCCAAGCTTGCTGGCTGGAGGGCTTGGAGTGGAGGCTCCACGGAGCCAGACAGCATGGGGGAGAATGTGGAGAATGGAGGGATTAAGAAGGAAATCTCGCGAATTGATGTATGAACTCCTGGGCTTCCCTCCAAGCTGCACATGTGTGGATCTGACACTGAACAGCATACCATACAGATTTTGAGGACTGAACTATAGGATAGACCCTGATCCAGGCCCAAGACTGACCACTGGGTTGCACACACACTGGACTCATCGGAATGGCAATGCACTTTGAAAATAGAACTGACATTGAAACCATAGCCCATGGAGGCAGGTCAGAGCTCACAGCCAGAATATAACCTGGTCCATAGCCTGATTAAAAAAAAAAAAAAATCAATGTTCCTTTTATGACTTACACCAGACTCAGAGTCTCACAGCATAATGTTTGAAAGGTCCAGGATATAAACCCAAATCACTCAGCATATAAAGACCCATGAAAGTCACAACTGACAAGGAAAGAAACAAGCAACAGATGTCAACTGTGAGAAGATTTTTTAAGGCAGTGATTATAGCCATGCTCCAAGAAGTAAGAGCAAGCACTCTTGAAACAAATGGAAAAATAGAAGGTCTCTGCAAAAGAGAAGATAAAAAGATAAACCAAATGGAAATTTCAGAACTGAATAGTACAGTAACTGAAATAAAGTCTGTGAATGGAAATAAACTTAAGATAAATCAATAAAAAGTATCCAATCCAAATAACAGAGGAAAAAATTGGGAGAAAAAACCCAATAACTAACAGCGCCTGAGGGATCCCTGGAACAATATCAAGACATTTAATATTTGTGCTATTAGACTCCCAGAAGGAAAGAAAAAAGAGTGTTGAATGGGAACAAATATCTGAAGAAATTATGGCGGAAAAACTTCCACATTTCGCAAGAGACATAACTATACAGCTTGAAGAAACTCACTGAACTCCAGACAGGATAAATTCAAAGAAACCCAGATGTCATAATCAAACTGATGAAAGACAAAAACAAAGAAAAATTCCTGAAAGCAATCAAAGGCAAATGATGTATTTCATACAGGGGAACAAATGTTCACATGACTGCTTGTTTCTCATCAGAAACCATGGAAACAGGAAGGAAGTAGAATAAAATTTTTGAGTGGTAAATGAAAAGAACTGTCAGCCCAGAATTCTGTATCCAGTGAAAATGTCCGTAAGGAACAAAGATAGATGAAGACATTCTCATATAAAGGAAAAGGAAGAGAATTCATTGCCACCAGAACTATTCTCTAATAAGTGCTAATGAAATTCTTCATAAAAGGAAATTACAGCAGAAGAAAATTTGTAAGAACAGTAATGAAGGCAGAACAACCAAAATGGAAGATATCTGGGAAATATAATAGGATTGAAGTTTTTAAAATACATATGACAGTTTAAAGCAAAACTTGTAGCTCTGTCTGATGGAGTTGTCAATGTATGCAGATGTAATACTATGATGTGTACAATACGAAAGGGGATGCCAAAGGCACTTACACGGTGATAAAGTTTCTATAGCTCACTTGAAATTGTAGAATAGAATTCCAGATAGGGTGTGAAAAGTTAAGTATGTAGTCCTAGAGCAACTACTAAAAAGGTTTCCTTTCAAAGAGCTATAGTAAAATTCTCAACAGAAAATTAAAACAGAGTACAAAAATATTCAAGTAATACAAGAAAAGGTAGGAAAGGGAAAATGAAAAACAGAAGAGACAAACAAATAAAATGGTGATCTAATTACCAACCTATCTTATATTAAATATAAATGGTACAAACACATACACCAGTTATTTGTTGCTGTGAAACAAATTGCCACAAACTTAGCTGCAATAAATATTTATTATCTCCCAGTTTCTGTGGGTCAGGGGTCAAGGCACGCATGGCTTAGCTGGGTCCTCTGCCTTAGTGGCTCTCGTGAAGCTTCAACCAAGATGTTGGCCAGGAATGTGCTCTCATATGAAGGTTTGACTGGGAAGGGATCTACTTCCAAGCTCACTTACATGGTCATTAGGATGATTCAGTTTCTTTTGGGCTGCTGGACTGAGGGCCTCAGTTTTCAGGTGGACGTTAACTGGCAGCTGCCATCAGTCCTTTGCCATGTGAGTCTCCCCAAAATGGCAACTTCCTTCATCAAAGGCAGCAAGGGAACGAGTCTATCAAGATGGAAGTTATAGGGGCGCCTGGGTGGCGCAGTCGGTTAAGCGTCCGACTTCAGCCAGGTCACGATCTCGCGGTCCGTGAGTTCAAGCCCCGCGTCAGGCTCTGGGCTGATGGCTCAGAGCCTGGAGCCTGTTTCCGATTCTGTGTCTCCCTCTCTCTCTGCCCCTCCCCCGTTCATGCTCTGTCTCTCTCTGTCCCCCAAAAAATAAATAAACGTTGAAAAAAAAAATTAAAAAAAAAAAAAGATGGAAGTTATAACCTCAGGTGATGTAACCAAAAAAGTGACATCCCATTGCCTTTGCCACATCGTATTGGTTAGGAGCAACTCACAGGACCTTTCCACACTTAACCAGAGGGGATTAAGCAAGGACATAAATTCAAGATACAGGGATCACTGGGGCCATTTTAGAGTATGTCCATCAGGCCTCTCAGTTAAAAGACCAGGATTTAAAGAATGAATTAAAATAATAATAATAAAAACAAGACACAACTATATATTGCCTAAAAGAAACCCACATTAGATATGTTGATACAGGTGTGTTCAAAACAAAAATAAGGAAAAAAGATAAACCATGCAAGCACTAATCAAAAGAAACCTATAAGGGCTATTTTTATATTAAAATAGGCATTGGAACATGAAAAATTACCAGGAATAAAGAGGAGACGTTGCATAATGACAAAAGAGCCAATTCACCAAGGAGGCAGCAATCCTAAATGTGTATGTACCCAACAACAGGATTTCAGAATACAAAGCCAATAACCGATAGAAACGGAGAAATGACAAATCCACAGTTAGAAATGAAGACTTCGAAACTCCTCTCTCAGTAATTGATAGTGAGAAAATCAGCAAAAATGTAGAACTGAACAACACACCAACTGCTATTTATAGAACACCCGACAGCAGGACACACATTCCTTCCAAGTACGCACGGAACCCGTTGGAGCTCCTGATGCACAAACAATTCTTCCCAAAGGAAGCCAGAGAAATAGAGAAGAGGTGGGTGGTAGGGCACAGAAGGAGAGATGTTCTCTTACTTTACCAGCCGGCTACCTAGGGGACATCGTGGGGCCATGGTCAGTGCAGACTCTGAAGTGAAAAGGCAATTCTGATTTTAATCCAGTTTAATCTAGCAGTTTAAACAATTGAGAACAAATTTCACTTGCACAGAATTGCTTAAACAAGTTTGATCTGACCAGACCTAGTTTGCAGGCCTGTAGGTGTCCAGTTTTGAAACACAAATTCCAACATTTTGTCTGGGAAATGTACATGGTGTTTTTTTTTTACATGTTAATTTCTTTTTGAGAAAGAGAGAGAGAGTGCACGCAAGTGGGGGAGGTGCAGAGAGTGAGGGGGACAGAGGATCTGAAGCGGGCTCCGTGGTGACAGCACCAAGCCTGATATGGGGCTCAGACTCATGAACTGCAAGATCACAACCCGAGCCGAAGTTGGACGCTCAACCGACTGAGCCACCAAGGCACCCTGCAAATGTATGTCTTTTAAATGTGGTTCACATAGACATGAATAGACACTTTTCCAAAGAACACATCTCGATGGCCAACAGATATAAGAACGTTGGCCCATCATCAGGCAAATACAAATAAAAGCCACACTGAGATACCACCTCACACCAGTCAGAGTGGCTAAAATGAATAAATCAGGAAACTACAGATGCTAGCGAGGATGTGGAGAAACGGGAACCCTCTTGCACTGTTGGTAGGAAGGCAAACTGGTGTGGCCACTCTGGAAAAAGTGTGGAGTTTCCTCAAAAAATTAGAAATAGATCTACCCTATGACCCAGCAATAGCACTGCTAGGAATTTACCCAAGGGATACAGGAGTGCTGATGCATAGGGGCACTTGTACCCCAATGTTTATAGCAGCACTCTCAACAATAGCCAAATTATGGAAAGAGCCTAAATGTCCATCAACGGATGAATGAGAAGAGAAGATGTGGTTTATATACACAATGGAATACTACTTGGCAATGAGAAAGAATGAAATCGTGCCGTTTGCAACAACGTGGATGGAACTGGAAGGTATTATGCTGACTGAAAGAAGTCAGTCCGAATACGACAGGTATCATGTTTTCACTCATGTGTGGAGCTTGAGAAACTTAACAGAAGACCACGGGGGAAGGGAAGGGGAAAAAAATAGTTACAAACAGAGAGGGAGGGAGGCAAACCACAAGAGACTCTTAAATACAGAGAACAAACTGGGGGTGGATGGGGGCGGCGGTGGGAGAGAGGGGAAAGTGGGTGATGGGCATTGAGGAGGGCATTGGTTGGCATGAGCACTGGGTGTTGTATGTAAGCCAATTTGACAATAAATTATATTAAAAAAATAAAATAAATGTGGTTCACGTAAATTACCTTTCCACTTCAGTTTTACTGTTCATTGCAGTCCAACTTGTGTTCTCATTCATTCTCCACATCTTTTCTTTCTGCTTCTGCACTGGTTTGCCATTTGGATAAAGAAGTATGATTTATGTATCAATTCAGGTGACTTCTAGGCGGTCAACATAGTTTTGAATTCATTCATGTTCACACTGTCCATCAGTCAGGAAATGAACTAAGCAAAAGTGTCTAATATCCCTATATCAAATAAGACTTAGTTCAGAAATTCTTTGAGGAAAAATATGTAAAGGTGTTTAATTAGAGAGTTATATTCAGAATTTGGAAGGATGGTCAGCAGTTCATATAGTCAACATATTTTCCATAGAAGCAGTACCACCCGGGACAGAGCCCTCAAAGAACTGGAGACATCTTTTCTCTTTGAAAGTGTGTCTTATTATGGTTCTGGCTTTTGATAAAGTAATTCAAATCTTAGTGTTGTCCCAATGAAAAAAAGAGGTTTCCCCAAAACAACATTGCGAGACGGTCAGTCGTGGTCATGTACAGTAGCCTCGCCTTACCCATAGGGGATACGTTTCAAGCCCCCCAGGGGATGCCTTGAAATGGTAGACAGTGCTGACCCCTAATATATTGTTTTTTCCTATACATGCATATGATATAATTAACTTATAAATTAGGCACAGTAAGAGATTAATGACAATTAATAATAAGATAGAACCACTGTAATAATAATATAGTATAATAAAAGTTATGTGAATGTGGTCTCTCTCTCTCTCAAAATACCTTATTGTACTGTACTCACTCTTCTTATGATGATGATGTGAGATAATAAAATGCCTTCACGATGAGATGAAGTGACGTGAATGACTTAGGGGTTGTGACATAGCCTTAGGCTACTACTGACCTTATGACCTACATTAGAGGAAAGTCATGTGCTTCTGGACCACATGTGGCCAGGAGTAATGGAAAGCGAAACCAGGGTGGGGGCAATAGGTTCACTCCCACTGATGGACTCTCATCTCTATATAATCAGAAAAAAAAAAAACTGTTTTGTTTTTGCAAAGAAACTGCCCCAACGTGATTAAAACCTGGAACACTCAACAGTGTAAGAAATCACTTTTTAAAAATGTTTATTTACTTTTGAGAGAGAGAAACAGAGTATGAGCAGGGGAGGGGCAGAGAGAGAGGGAGACACAGAATGCGAAGCAGGCTCCAGGCTTTGAGCTGTCAGCACAGAGCCCGACGTGGGGCTGAAACCCACGATACCGTGAGATCATGACCTGAGCCGAAATCAGATGCTTAACTGACTGAACCACCCAAGGGCCCCTGTAAGAAATCATTTTAAGGCTGGGGGTAAGCTATAGATCAATAAACATTATAAATACTGTACAGAATCAGTAAAGAGCTTGCTTTGGATTTTTAAAAAATATGCCCTTTAATGATCTATATAAGCAAAATGTAAGATACAATAGGTAATGGCAACTATAATCTGTCTCTTTTTTTCCCCCTCAATAAATAGTTAATATATTTTTGAAGCCATCTGGCAATGCTGCCAGATTGATCAGGTTTAAACCGGCCAAAGCTGGTTTTAATCAGCAAACGCAAAACTATTGACATTAAAGCTGATTTGATCTAGTTTGAACTAGGCTACTTTGACAAATGTGACTTTAAACTAGTTTGATTTAGTTAGAATCTCTTTGTTGAGAATCATTCATCGTCCTGCCAAGAAGCTTTTTACACTATTTTCTCCTAACACAAAGCAGTGTCACCTGGCTGAATCCAGTTTCCTCCTTCTGAACCGTTGTGATCGTGTTGGTCTGACCCAGTAAGGACAAGTGGGAACTAGGTTTATCTGGTCTCAATCAGTATGAACTGCTCTCAATTTGATTGGTCCCAAGTTGGAGCGTTTTAAACTGTTCATTTGAACCGGCCTTATCCAATCTGATCCAGGAAAGTTGGTTTTGACATGGGTAGAACCAGTTAAAAACTGCTGTTGGGGCAGCTGGGTGTCTCAGTCGGTTAAGCATCTAACTCTTGATTTTGGCTCAGGTCATGATATCACAGTTTGCGAGTTCAAGCCCTGCATTTGACTCTGTGCTAAGACCGTGGCGCCTTCTTGGGATTCTCTCTCTCTCTCCTGTTCATCCTCTCTCTCAAAATAAATAAATTAACTTAAAAAAAAAAAAAAAACCCGGACTGTAACCAACTTGGAATCCATTTGCTACTATGATAGCTACTTCCCCTTAGAAACCTGACATTCAGACATGGCTTAGCTAGTCTGAGCCTATTGTGAAGCTACTGCCCCGGATGAAATCAGTTAGAACTCTTCTATGTGGCCTGAAACACCTAAAGAAAATGAGGACGGTAGAAATCCAGATTTCACAGGTTAGGGAGAAATCCAGGTTATGGAGAAAAGGCAGAGAGGGGGGAACAGAAGGTGCTCTATCTATACTCTTCTAGATACAGGTCGACATGGAGAGTCAGGATCAAGAAATGATTTTTTAAGGAAATATGGATCAAGACCCCAGAAGAGGTAGGAAGGCATAGAATAGAGGGACTGGGTCGGAAACAGAGTAGGGACAAACGTATATTGTAATTAAATTGGGGGAAGAGGAGAATCATATGGATGTGGTAATGGTTAGTTTTAATATCATGTGAAGAAAATTTTAATTTTTATCATGTAATTGTAACTGTGGTTAAGTAATTTATGTAGCTGACTGTAGTCTTTTGATAATTCTATCAATTTTCCAATCGTCATTCCCCCACTTGCCCTGAGTCATTTGGAGAGCACATGCACCTCTGTGTCCTTCCTCACCATACCTTCCTCATCACCAAGGAAGGACGCGAAAACAAGCAAAAGGCTGGGGGGCTTTGCTAGCCAAGAGAAGACAATTTACAAAAGTTACAACAGCCCCTCTGAAGACCCTACCAAAAGGACACATGTTCTGGGCTATAGCAAGCGACCGCCTCTTCGCCACTTCCTGCAGTCATAGAACACGTGTCAGGGCTGTGCCAACGGCAGTCATCACCCAACCCCTTCAACAAGGGTGACCCTACTGTTAGGTGACCATATGTGTGCCCAAGACAATCCTGCTTTCCATCTGAGGTCCCAATGTCATTATTTATTATTTATTTATTTATTTATTTATTTATTTATTTATTAACGTTTTATTTATTTTTGAGACAGGGAGAGACAGAGCATGAACCCGGGGAGGGTCAGAGAGAGGGAGACACAGAATCTGAAACAGGCTCCAGGCTCTGAGCTGTCATCACAGAGGCCGACGCGGGGCTCGAACTCACAGACCACGAGATCGTGACCTGAGCCGAAGTTGGCTGCCCAACCGACTGAGCCACACAGGCGCCCCCCCATGTCATTATTAATAGTGTCCCCTTTCTCTCTCAAACTTGTTCCATTTGGGGCAACAATTATATGATCAAGCTGCCTAAGGCCCAGTCTCCTGCTGTCTGTCTCCTCTCACCTTCTCTCTCTTCTCTTCCACAGAGATTGCATGCATTCTCGTAATTTAAAATTCTGTCTCTTTGAAGATAACTCCAGAATTTTCATCTCCATCTTTTTTTTCTTGAGTTCCAGTTCATAATCTCCACTGGGATAATAAAATAATAACCCACTTAGTACTGGTGGAAATGACACAGACTGACAGGTATTGCGTTAGCCTCGCTGCCGTCATCCACCCCTGCCACCCAGAAATGTGTCACCTGAGTGGTTACTGAGAGCAGCCTCCACACCAAAGAAAGATAGGAAATATGTGTTCCCATGTTGGAAAATAAAAGGGTATTTGCGCATGTTGCCAGGGTTCCTCTGGAAAGCATCCAGGAATCGTTCCAGAAATTCCATTTCCAGGTGTGTGTTTCTTTAAGGAAACATTGTGCAGCTGAGAAGGAACACCCTGCATGGTGCCACTGTCTGCAGGCGTTGCTATGGCAGATCGGCCTTATTGTGGAATAGCAAAAGGAGTCATGGGGAAAACTCAACATGAACGGACAGAGCATACACTCCACCCCGAGGAAGCCACAATCAGGTAGCTGACATGTGTTTCAGAGTGAGCATGAAACAGATCGACTTCCCCGGCTGCAGACCCACAGCAAGGACCTGCTGGATGGGGAGAGGTGCTCCACTCTGGGATCAGGAGCCCGCCCAGATTTCTGCTTGGCCCCGGGATCCCACTCCTGGCTCTCTCGTTCCAACCTTACCCTTGAGAGAACCGGGTGCCTTCCCTCTTTGGGAGCTTCAGAAGAACCTTGGAGACAGGTTAGAATCCGTGGTCAACAGAGGCTGACACTCCAGCCCCGGAGATGGGTGGCTTGTCCAGAGTCAAGGCTCGGGCTGGTCCATCCGTAAACCTCATCTGTGGGGAGAAAGGGGCAAACTGTGAAGAACCTCTGAACTATGTGCATCTATTCACCTAGGAGAAGGAAATGTTTGAAGTGCATCTATTTTTTTTTTTTTTACGAAGTATGGGCCGAACTTCATTGACAAAATGATTTTAAGACCACTTACTGGAATAATAGAAGAAGAGAAAAGCAAACTTAGGTGGGTCAAACACTGTCTTGGGTGGGGTTTCCCCAAAGGCAGACCCCAAGATGAGGATTCCAGGACATGTAACTTGAGAGATAATCTTGGGAAGCACCGGAAGGGGTGTCGGGGGGAGGGACAGGAAAAAAAGGAAAGCCGATGGAGGGTGTGTTGATGAGTAGATTACCACTGTGGACACTGGCGTTCAGCCCTGCTGGGGCCCCTCTGGGAAACTGGAGCACTCTGCAGAGTCCTCCTGCCGAGAGCAGTGGGGGAGAGGTTTCCATCCACCAACTCCCATCCCTCAGGGGCAGTGGGTCATTCTTATAGCGCTAACTCACTGGAACCTCTGGCCTGTTGCCCACCAGGAGGAAGTGCACTCCTGGCCTGGAAACTGCCCGTAGGTGGAGAGATCCAGGAACATTCTTAGGTGGGGAAGGACCTCTAAGGCAGACCAAGGGGATGTGATTGGAGGACCAAGATCGTCTCCTAAAGAGAACCCCCGCACCACCACCATCCAGAAGAGGATGAAGGGAGGGCAGCAAGAGAAAAGTAAAGCGGGAGGATGAAGACAGTAGGAAAACTGGCAGTGTTTGCCCCACATCAAAGCCTACACTTGGAAGATCAGACATTTCAGCTTCCAGGGTGAACTGCTTCTGTCCCATTCCACTTGTGCTCCTCCTCTTCCCCTCCCCTGCCCACAACTGAAATATGAATCCACTTCCAGGGGCTGGGCAGGAGAACTGGAGGCTGAGAATATCCTCACGACTCTTCCCTAAGCAACGATGGCTCTTTCCAGTCCCGTTAGACTGGCAGGAGCATTATGGCGGCCACATGCAGAATTCATAAGCAGGGGATCTCAAAATGGTTTCACTGGGACTTTAACTGATAGGAAAGCAGCCCTCATCAGGGGCACTAGAATCTCCTGCGGTGAGCTGGAGCTGGGTGCAAGGTCTGCTCTCATCCCCTGCTCGTGTAATTTCTCAGGCAAATTTCTTCATCTTTTTATGCTGATGTTTACTCACCTATGAAACTGAGTAAAATAATAGTAAACCTCTCATAGGGTTGCTTGAGAGTTAAATGAGACAAAGCATGGAAAGCCCTTATCACACTATCTGGCACATAGTAAAAACTCAATAAATTCTAGCTATTATAATTTCTCACTCATTCAACAAATATTTATTAAGTTTCTCCCCTGTGTCAGATCCTATGTCAGTGATGTATCAGTGAACAAAACAGACTCAACTCTTGCCATGAAATGTGTATTCTACTGCCTTAGAGAAGGTGAGAGGGAGAGGCAGCTGTGATAAGGAATTTGGATTTCATTCTAAGTTTTGAGCAGGGTTTGACATGACTTGATTTGCACTTTTAAAAAATATCTCCTGGTGGGGCACCTGGGTGGCTCAGTCGACTAAGCGCTTGATGTCGGCTCAGGTCATGGTCTCACGGTTCGTGGGTTCGAGCCCCGCGTCAGGCTCTGTACTGACAGCTCAGAGCCTGGAACCTGCTTTGGATTCTGTGTCTCCCTCTCTGCCCCTCTCCTGCTCACACTCTGTCTCTCAAAAATAAATAAAAACATTAAAAAATAATAATAGTAAAAATAAAATATCTCCTGGCTGGCCATGGAGAGAAGAGACTGGGAGAGGGATAGCAGGAGACGATACAGAGGCATGAGCTATGAGGCTACTGGAGCAGGTCCAGAGAGAGATGGGGGTGGTTCAGATGGGTGACAATAGTAAAGATCTGAATATGTCAAAATGTTGAGCTGTGGTTGAGTCTGGCATGTATTTTGTGGATGGAACCAACCACACTTATTGATGGTTGAGATGTAGAGTGGAGTGCAAAGAGAAAACTCGGTTAATACAAAGAGGCTTGGAGCCTGAGCATCTGGAAAATGATGGTACCCTTGACTGAAAGAAGGTCAAACTAGAGAAGACAGGTACAAGGGGAGGGGGGAAGGGTTCTTGTGGGAAATCCAGAATTCTATTTTGAACACGCAAACTTTGACCAGTCCAGTAGGTGTCCAAGCGGACATGGTAGGAAGGTAGTTGGCTTAGGAGGGAGGACTAGGCTGGATAAATGTTTGGAGACCCTGTGCACAAGTGGCAGGTTGTCCTGAACAGAGGCAGGGACAGGTCATCCTTTGCAACAGGAAGAAATGCAGAGGCTAGAAATACAGCTGCATGAAATATTCCTGGATGCTTAGGGCAACTGCTTCTTTTTTCTAGAAAATCCCCCCCAATTCAACTTAAGAGCTTATTAAATGGCTCAGCAGGGGCTGGAGGTTTTGTGCTGCCTGCCAAGCAACGATTTGGGGTTCACAGCCAATCCCAAGACAGTGAAAGCAGGGAACATGAGGTCAGAGAACACATTTTTTCCCATCCTTGTAGGCCTTCAATAAATATTGGATTGACTTGAATTATGAGAAATTAAAATTAATTTGTTGAAGACCTACTTAAAAGATACTTACAGATGGTGCAGAAAGCCATTATTCTGAGGAATTAATATAGCTTCCACAGTCTTCTGAGCAAATCTGTCCACAGATGGAAAATGCGGAAGGACAGAACCCTCTACCATGAATAACTGGGATTGGTTCACTGACTTGGCCTCAGTTAAAAAAATATATATATGGCATCTTTTTGGCTAGTATCCAAAATATATAAAGAACTTATACAACTCAACACCCAAAAAGCAGACAATCCAATTAAAAAATGGGCAGAAGACATGAACAGACATTTCTCCAAAGAAGACATACAGATGACCACCAGACACATGAAAAGATGCTCAATATCACTCACCATCAAATCAAAACTACAATGAGGTATCACCTGACACATGTCAGAATTACCAAAATCAAAAACACAAGAAACATCAAGTGTTGGTGAGGATGTGGGGAAATAGAAACCCTTGTGCAGTATTGGTGGGAATGCAAACTGGTACAGCCACTGTGGAAAACAGTATGGAGGCTCCTCTAAATGTTAAAGATAGAACTTCCCTACCATCCAGTAGGGTAGAGTCCATAGCATCCAATTGCGCTATTGGATATTTACCCAAACAATACAAAAACATTAATTTGAAAGGATACATGCACCCCTCTGTTTATGACAGTGGTATTTACAATAGCCAAGATATGGAAGCAGCCTAAGTGTCCAACCATAGATGAATGGGTAAAGAAGATGTGGTATATAGATACAATGGAATATTATACACCCCTAAAAAAGAATAAAATCTTGCCATTTGAAGCAACATGGATAGGTCTAGAGACTATACTGCTAAGTGAAATAAATCAGAGAAAGACAAGTACTATATGACTTCATTTATATGTGGAATTTAAGAAACAAAATAAACAAACAGAGTGGGGGGTGGGGAAGAGAGGGACAAACCAAGAAACAGACTCTTCACTGTAGAGATCAAACTGATGGTTACCAGAGGGGAGGTGGATGGGGGATGGGTGAAATAAGTGTTGGAGATTAAAAAGTATACTTATCATGATCAGCACTGAGTAATGTGTAGAATTGTTGAATCACTATATCATACACCTGAAACTAAAAAACACTGTATGTTACCTACACTGGAATTAAAATAAAAAACTTTAAAATATCAGAGCAAAACATTTTGGTATTCAAATCACCACAGGTTGGAACATTTGATGATAATAAAGATATTTGTATTAAAAAATATGGCATCTTTTTAGTCCCACTTACCAATCCTAACGTGTTAGATTGCAAGCTCCCTGAAAAAAAAGAGGCCAGGTCTTAGTCAATACTCTTTGGCTTCCCTAACTACCCAGGTGCTTAGCCAATGTGTGTTAGTGGACATGATGGGGCCTGCTGCTCACAGTCATTAGAGATTTAGAGCAGATCCCCCGGATACAAAAGGAGACCCTCTTCATATCACATTCCCTTAAAAGCTTATCACTGAAACCCCAAGCCTAGACCCCAAATGACTCTGATAGACTTTTGAAGTTAACAATGAGAAACAGCCTCCATATGGGAAAGTCTGGAGTTCTGGTATATTTCCCTGGCCATGTAATACTTCCCACAGTGGCAATTGTGAGGCTTCCCTACTACACTCATTATGTTGGGAGGATGAGTAATGCTTTAATCCAAAGTTTTACTCTCAGCCTATCCATCACGCTGAGGCAGATCATTCACTTTGTATCTGAAGCCACTTAACAACAGCTCACTGATAGCAACCTATGAAGGTCCACACTGGGTCAACAATCATGCATGGTTCCTTGATCCATTGGGATGATAAGACTTTAATCAGGGTGGGGGGCGGGGAAAGGCCCTGGGATTTCCTGGTCCCTTGAGAACTGTCTCATCCATAGACACTCTCTCCTTCCTTTTCCCACCACTCCCTTGGGTCCTGTTGCCACTTATAAACTCTGTTCCCTCATTCCCATTACCTCCACACCCAGAAGTTCCATTTCTTTTTGGCCTTCTATGAGGGCTATCAGACCCATGGACTATTTTCTCCCAAGGATGAGCTAATGAGAGAGAGGAAATTTAGAAAACCAGCCCTCAGAATTAAAGGTCCACAAGATAATCAAATCTCCCAGACTTCCAAGAATGACCTCCTATGTACTGCCCAAGCCCCCTTCTCATATCTCCATGGGTATATGCTATGAGTGCAGAAGGGGGTGAGGCTGGAGAAATAGACCTGTAGCCCCAGGAAAACCTCCACATCTGAGGGACTGTATTCGCCCAGAACTGGGGACATGGCAAGTTGCTTTCTATGACCCTGAACAGCACATACAAACTTGTTTTTCTCTATGGGATGGTCCCAAAAGGGCGCCAGGCATCAAAGCAATTCTGCATACATACTGAGCCACGGGGATGGACACGAATGAAAAGTGCCCTCAAACTTGGATCAAGTTGCTCTTCCAGAGTCAATTCAACACATCAGGTGAGTGACAGACACTGACATCTTTCACAAGGTGAAGCCCACAGGCCAGAGCAAGACTCTGAATAAGTGACCTATTCCATTAGCGTATCTAAAGAAAGAATGTGTCGAAATCAAGTGGAAGTAGGTCCGCTTGCAATCTAGAAAAACCTCAGTGAGAAAGGTACACTTAGAAGTGCACATCCAGGCCTTGCTCCCAGGAGGGAGTCCATCTTGAACATCACCTGTGGCCATTGCCTCACAGTCACCCTCCCACTGATGAAGGAGCTGACCTGAAAAGAGCTATGGAGCTCCCAGAATTAACCACTGACAGACCCAAATACCCCTTCCTCATCTCTGATCTGCCTCTGCTCCGGAATAAGAAAATCAAGACTGAGATCTCACGGTTTGTGGGTTTGAGCCCCGCATCGGGCTCCACGCTGTCAGCTGCTTGGGATTCTCTCTCTCTCTCTTTCTCTCTCTCTCTCTTTCCCTCTCTCCCTGCCCCTCTCCTGCTCTCTCTCTCTCAAAATAAGTAAAATTAAACAAACAAACAAACAAACAAAAAAGATTGAGAATGATGTGCACACAGGAGGGACGGTCCTAGTACAGGGAAGCAATTACTCCATGAGATGGGACATGGGACAGGAACAGTTGGGGTCACCCAAACTAGGCTCAATAAAACTATCCAGACTGGAACCAACACCCCCCCTTTAACTCCACCTGGTTAGAGAACTTTTTAAATTACTTGGTGCAGAGGAATCTTTGTCATTAATTTTAGAACCCGACTCTGGAGCATGTATGGTTTAGTGTTGGGTCAGAGTCCTCAAGACTACCTCCAGGGTCAGTGATTTGCTGGAAGGACTCACAGGGACTCAGCATATGGTCTCATTCACAGCACACTCGTGGGATTTATTACAGTAAAGGGCTAACAGAGCAAAATCAGCAACGGGAAAAGGTTATGGGGAGAAATCTGGAGGAAACCAGGTATAAGCTTTCAAAAGTCCTCTCAGTGGAGTCACATAGGACAAGCTTAATTCCTTCAGCAATGAGTTAGCATCGCATAAGAAGCACTGCCTATCAGGAAAGCTCGTTAGAAATTCAGTGTCTAAGGTTTTTATTAGAGACTGGTCATATAGGCACTTAACTGTACCAAAATTCCAGACTCCCAGAAGGAAACCAGGTGTTCAGCATAAACCACCACTGTATAAATAGGTAGGTACATTTAGGGAAGGCTTTATATCAGTTCAAATACCTGTTTAGTGGCCACGTTCCCACACACCAGCCAAGGGCCAACGTCACTCAACTCTTCCGTAGAGTAACAATATAAAGTTCACATTCAAGAGTATGGGTTCAGATGTCATCAACGAACCCTTTGCTGTCTTCATAAAGTCCTAAGATAAAGCACTGCTCCAGATATTGATGTGGACTTATTTTTCTACCGGGAGGACCCCATGTGCCATCAAGATTCTAGTGCTCTCGGCTGGCAAAACAGAACACACCCCATACCCAATTGACAGGTACCCCTTCCTTCTACCACTACCATGTGCTGGGAACCCTTACTGAGTTAAGCTTCAAAGCAGCCCGTTTGATTTAGAGTGCTAAATATTGTCACAAATCATCCATTTCTCACCCTTCTCCAAACCAAAATTTCCCAGCACGGTGGTCCCAAGTCCTGGTTCCCAGACGTGGAGGGGGTCACGATCTTCATCCTGGAGAACTGTTTCAGGGACTCACCTGGGGACAGCATACAGTGAAGCTCAGAGAGGAGCCCTTTCTTCCGAGTCACATTAGAGCACCTTCACGCATCCTTCTCCTTTCCCTGTGCAATGGTCTGTACTCCCACATCCTTCTACAGTGATATTATTTACTTATTTTCGCCTTTCTGAAGCAAGCTACGACCTTGGCTCAGGCTGGGTCACAGAGCAATTTTCTTTAGACAGTTTCTCAAATATCCTGTGATCTATGAACTCAACTACCCTGAAGTCAACCTTTGAATGTATGCAATGGTAGTGACTCAATTGCGCTTAGATCGAGGAAATCCTCATCCCCAGACCCATTTGCCCAGTTCATTTTTCTTTTCTTTGTCAAAGGACAGAATTTAGGGAAGCAGTGAGAAGAGATTAACCCTCTAAAGTCTACTGGCTCAATCAGTCCACTATGGAAGCCAGATTTGGGTGCCTCTCTCTACACAGAACATGACCCCAGCAGGAATTCCCCTTCTGGTTTTTGTTTCCTTCCAAATTTAGAATCTGGGCTGTCTATGTGTGAGGCTGGCGGGAAGGGGTTGCTCAGGACAAATGACATCATGTAGGCCCACAGGAACAGATGTTCGGGCTCTCTGAGCTCCATGAACTTAGTTTCATGCCATCTACTGGAATGGAAACTCACCAGGCCATCCAGAGGGAGTTTCTAAGATGAGTGGGTGGAGCTACACTGCTTTCCTTTCATTAAGACAGGAAGGGCCTGGGCTGGAACATGTTAGTGAGGACATCCAGAAACTGGCATGGAAAGCCAGTGCTCAAACCCACGGTAGGTAAAGGACTCTGGTCCACTGAGCAGATTGGTAAGTGAGATGCTGAAATAATTTTTCCACTCCACTGCCCACCTCCCCCCCACCTCCAGAAAGGCACAGGATATTTTTAGCAGGAAAAATAAGTGCCCCATAAAAATGAACATAAAAATACCATACGGGGGACAGGGTACCCTCCCACCCGTTACCAAGAGATCCCTGGAGTGAGCATTAAATTAAATAGGCTTCAAAGCCAGTATTGGAGAAGTGGACAGGCGCAGGCCAGCCAGCACCAGTCAGAAAAGACCTGGTAAGGAAAATGGAAAAAAAGAAAAAAGAAACTGGCCCGAAGAACCCTATACGTAAGCAGGGGGCCTGTGGGACTGGGCGGAAATGCACACCGCACGCTGCGCGCCTTTTCCGTGATCTCAGGGCCATTCATTTGCAAATCCTATGACCTCCTCTCCAAGTTCACTCCCAGGCCCTTTCTGTGGGATCCAACGTTGTCCTTCTCTCCCCGGCCTCTGTGGAGCCGTCCTACCTTCATGTCTTCCTCATCTCTGCCCCAAGCTTACCCCAGGCCCTTGCTTTCCGCCCTCAGGGAGAGTCACCTCTGGCTCCGGCCCAAATCCCAGGATCCGCCTTCTCTTCCTCTCGCACCCCATGTCCAATCTGCCAGCAAATCCTGTTGGCCCAACTTTCCGAGTATGCTGAGGTCTGGCCGCTTTCACCCCCTCCGCGGCTGCACGCTGCTCCGGGCCACCATCAGGTGTCACCTGGATTACTGCCCCGGCTGCCCGATTCCTCACCCCGCTTTGCCCTTGCCCCTTTGGACCATGGACCCCAACACAGAAACCAGGCAGACATTGTTGAAACGGAAGTCAGATGAGGTCACTCTCGCTCAGGACCTTCCAAGGACTTCCGATCTCACATGGAGGGAAAGCTGTACTCGGGATGGCCTTCAAGGCCCTGTGAGGTCTAGCCCTTTCTCTGTTGCCTTTTCCCTCCCAGCTACCTGCAGGGGCTCCATGCTGGCTCTCGGACTCACCAGGTGCACTCCTGTCTCCAGCCCTTGCCCTTGCTCTCCCTTTGGCCAGAATTGCTTTTCCCCAGGGGTCCCCAGGTTTTCTCCTTCCATTTCTTCAGGACTCCATTCGAACGCCACTTTCTTGGTCACTCCACGTAAAACTGCAGCCACCTTGATGTCTCTATGCTTCTTCCCTTCTCTCCACAGGGCTTATCACCCTTTACCCTTCCATAGAGTGGATTCTTTATCTTATTTATTATCCGCACCTCCCCACTACGAGTACGCTCCATGCGAGCACAGATCTTCTCTTTCTGTTTGCTTTTGCAGCTGCACCTCTAGCAGAATCTTTTACTGAATAAATTGAATGAATGAATGAGTTAAAGTTCCACGCTAAACATCCACAACCACTCCTGAGTTCCCTGCTTTAAAGTACTGACACCACTACTTATCCCATGGTCCCGACCTGCTCACCTCTAAACAGACACTCAGTTGTGCTCTTTGCCCAACAGGGGTCTTATTTAGGATGACTGAACTCAGTCTCTGCTCAAGTCAGAGAGCCATGACAAACCTCTCAGAGTGATACAAGACAAATGGCTTTCACAAACGCCAACCCTTTCCTTCCTTCCTTGTGTAATGGGTGTAAAAACACCAACTTCCGTTAAGTTGTTGGGAGGGCAGTGAGGTGATCGGCCAGTAGCACTTCTCTTGGCGCCTGATACAAAGCAGGTGCTCAGTTAACACCGTGTCCCTTCTCTCCTGTGTTTGTGTCTTCTGAATGCCCCGAAGGGCTGCTGGACTCTCTTGACGGTCCCTCCCTCCAGTTTCTTCACGGAACAATCGCTTTGTTTATGACTACGCTATTTTTCTCAGGTTATGCTCTGGTTCAAAAATCCACACTTTCCTTCTGAAGAGGCACCATTTCATTAAACCCAACTGAACAGAGTTCAAAGACTGTCAAACCAAGTGAAATCATTCCACGAGGCCAGCCTAAGCAAGCCAGTGTCTTCCGAAAGGCTTCTCGGTAAACGCTTGAGTGAGGATGGGGGTCCAGCCCACCACGAAATGTGGCATCAGTTCATCAGCCGAGCCCTCTGGACCACTTATTGACCTCTAAGCCCCGCTGGCTCTTCCTGGTCTCTGAGCCATTGCGAAAGCTGCCTTCTCCCCAGTCTAGAATGCCTTATGCCTCTTTTCCTCCTCCTCCTCACCCGTCACCTATAACAAGACACCTTCAGGACCCTTAAGGCAGCCCTCCTTTGAAAAGCCCGTTGGACAGGCATCTGCCTGTGTAGTCACCTGCCTCCCCAACCAGGGCTGTGAGTCCTGCTGGCCAGGAACCGTGTCCTATCCATCTGTGTGAACTCAGTACTTAAGACGGCACATGGCATGCGGTAAGTGCTGAACAAACGCTTATTGAATGAATCAGCAAGTGAGTAAGTGAAACGGTGGCCGACTCAATAATAACCGAAGAAATGCAACACACTACCGGCCCAACTGGAGGTGTGTGAGGCATGAAGAGGCTGGAGTCACACGCTTCTTAGGAACAGACCCAGGATGGCACCACCCCGCCAGCCTCCTGCCCCAGGTCCTCTCCCCTTCTCCGTGCACGCACTTGTTCTCGCGGAGCCGCCTCACCCATCCCGGAGGCTGCTGTTCTCTTCCCGGTGCCACTGGGTCCCAAAGCGATGGTCCTAAATCCTGTGCCAGACTTGAGGCAAGTTTTCCCTGCCTACAGCTTTTTCATTTAAGTTGTTACAGCCGTCGTCCCCTTCCTCCACGAGAGATCTCTTGCATCTCTGGATTCAAGGAGTGTTTGCATTCCAGGAACAAGCACCCTGGCCCAAGATGCATTCTGATCCTCCCCAGTTGAAAGGCCACTGCTGCTACAGCGTGTTCCAGAAGGATTTTTGGCAGGTTTGGTAAAGGTAAATGCATCCCAAGTTGCCATGGAGATGTGGCGTTTCAGAGTCACCGAGGACAGAGAAGCAAAAATTAGAGTTACTTGCCTTGGAATGTAGTAGAAAATGTAAAAGCCCAGAGTCTAGATGTGTAGGGCAGGTGTGGGGGAACTTCTGGCCTCCAGCTGTTGGCTCAGTTTTCTTCCAACCTTTGGCAAACACAACAAACTGTGGTTACTTTAGCGAAGAAAGATGCTTATCAGTCAGATACCACTGTCTGGAAATTACCCAAAGCCAATCGGAAGGCACATGGGCGGTGACACATTTTACAAGCACCTTATCATTGTCCCACTCCATTTCAGAATTCATTTGGCCTTCTTACCTTTCAGATCAACTCTCTTTTTCTCCAGAACCTGTGCGAAGTTTGAGAGGAAGTCTTTTTGCTTTGTTTTATATTGTTGACTGAAGCCATAAAGTCACTAGACGTGCGAACTGGAAAGATCCTTAGAGATTATCTGGTCTAACCCCCTCGTTTTATGGGTGAAGAAACTGTCAGTGCTGACTTTAACTTTGAATTTTATGAGGCCTATTTGTGTTGACAACATGATTGATTGCTCTGCTTCTGAGACTGAAGATTTGCAAGGGGAAATGGGGTGGGGGGGGAATGTCAGAGCTCTTCCTGATGGGAGGGAGAGTAAGGTAACAGCTTTCCCAGCTGTAACCTTCCCTGGGCCACATCCACCGGATATAATGCAAGGTCTCTCCACCTGGTGTAAGCCAACCACCATTGGAATGCCCAAAGGAGGAAAGTATTGAAAGGTTAGAGGTAACTCCCTGTGACCTATGAGAAAGGACTGAAGAACTTTGAAGCAATAAGGTGTCCCGTCAGTGAGCGGCACTCACTATTTCCAAAGGGGGAATTCTCTCAGGGGTAATGGCTATCTGGACCTCTTGAAATGAACCTGCTCCTGTACTCTATAGCTGTCCAATCTCCCTCCCTATTGAGCAGGGAGGCCACAGAATGTGGCCAGAGAATGTTCCATGGCAGTGAGGCATGGCTTGGTTTAGGAACAGCATACACCTTAGGCTGTGTCAGATGACGTCAGGGGGCTGGAGCTTGAAGTCATTCTGGAAAAGGCACAGAGATCAGAGCTAGGAAAGTAAAAGTGAACTCTGTTTGCACAGCCAATGGAAAAGATCAGGAATGGAAAACCTGGTTTCAGATCAACTCTAGTTGATTGGTAGTGCCGGCCTGGAGTACCGTGTCTTGAGGGGTTGGGAGGCTGGGGGTCAGCGGAAAGGAGCGCCATTATGGACTCGTGATGCCTGCATTAGGCACAGGATGGGGGGGAGGGGTGAGGGGAGGAGCAAGCATACTGTGTCTTTTCGTTTTCGTTTTAGATTTAATTTTATTTTACAAAAGAGTTAACATGTATACAGCTTTAAAAGTCAAATAGTACTTCCAAGGTTTATAATGTAAAGCAGCGGCCCTCTTCCCACAGTCTTGTCAATGAACTTGGGTTAGAGAGTGTGTGCCATGGAAATAGTAAAGTATGGAGGATTTGAGCATAAAAGCAAGAAAGCAGGTATTGGCCCTGGAGCACATAGAAACTAAACCACAAACCCACTTTTGTAATCCATCCAGGATGACCAAAGAGTGGGGTGGGTTGAATGGTAAACAGTATTCATCTGTCTTAGCAAAGCCCTAGAATGACCACTTAGCCATTATCAAGCAAATGGGTAGGGGAGTATGTCAGTGGTGGGGGGGAAGGGGGGGTGTCCGTTCCACTGACTGGGGGAGAAGCACCTGGCTACCAGAAACCCTGGCTACCAGAAACCCTACCCTACCAGAAACCTTATTTGGTCATGTCAGTTGATGAAGCCACTAGCCAAAACTAGGGACTAAAACTCTGATGGACTAGGAAGCAGGTGGGGTCACCACACAGAGCAGGTCTGGAAGGGGCTGATAATGAGGCAGGAGAAGCCCTCTCTGTTCACTCCCTGGAGCCAGCCCAGAAGCAAGACCCCAGGAGCAATCTGGATATCTGTGAGGAGGGATGACTCTTGTGGTCACTCTGGAGCCTGTTAGGGTTCCTCTCCCCTGATGTTCCCCTGCCCCTGTCTGGGGACCACAGGGGAGGCGATGATGGCACGAAGTAACTTTCCTGCATCTACTCGATAATCATCTGATTTTTCCTTTCTAGTCTATAATATGGTGAGTTACACTGATTAATTTTTCAAGTGTTGAAGCAACCTTACTTTCCTGGGACGAAATCTTCTTGGTCATGATATATTATCTCTTTATGTAGTATTGGATTTGATTTGTTAAAATATTGTTAAGAATTTTTTAAAATCTATGTTCATGAGGGATTTTGGATTGTAATTTTCTTTCTTGTAATGTCTTTGGTTTTGGTATCAGAGTAATGTTAAAGAATAAATTGGGAAGTGTTTTCCCCATTCCAATTTTCTGGAAGGATTTATTTAAAATTAGTGTTTTTTTTCTTAAGTATTTAATAGAATTCACTAGTGATGGCATCTGAGCCTAGGGTTTTCTTGGTGGAAAGGGTTTTAAGTAAAAATTCAGTTTCTTTAATGGATATAGAGCCATATCGCTTATCAATTTTTTTCTTGAATGAGCTTTTGCAGTTTGTGCCTTTCAAGGAATTGGTCCATTTCATTTATGTTGTCAGATTTATGTGTGTAGAGTTGTCTGTAGTATTTCCTTATTGTACTTTTAATATTTGTGGAAACTGATTATGTCACTTCCTTCTTCTTGATAATAATGAATTGTATCTTCTCTTTTTTTCTTAATCTGACTCGAGATTCATCAATTTTATTAACTTTCTAAAAACCAAATGTTTGGGTCCATTGGTTTTCTCTTTGATTTGAGGTTTAATTTGTTCTACTTTTTAAAGGTGGAAACTGAGGTCATTAATGTGAAAGCTTTCTAATAAATTCCCTCTCAGTACTACTTTCCCAGAATCCTACAATATTGATACGTTGTGTTTTCATTTAGTTCAAAATACTTTTTTAAAAATTGTTTTTAATGTTTATTTATTTTTGAGAGAGACAGAGACAGAGCATGAGCAGGGAGAGGCAGAGAGAGAGGGAGATACAGAATCCAAAGCAGGCTTCAGGCTCTGAGCTGTCAGCACAGAACTCAACGCAGGGCCCGAATGCACGAACCATGAGATCATGACCTGAGCTGAGGTTGGACACTTAACCAACTGGGCCACCCAGGGGCCCCTAATTCAAAACACTTTTTAATTTCACATTTAATGTCTTCCTTGACCTATGGGTTATTTAGAAATATGTTAGTTTCCAAATATTTGGATTTTTTTCAGATATTTTTCTCTTATTGTTTTCTGATTTAATTCCATTGTAGGCAGAGAACATACTTTGAATGAGCTGAATTACTTTCAATTTATTGAGGCTTGTTTTACATCTCAGAATATTTCTTTGTGAATATTCCCTGTGCACTTGTTAAGAATTATGTTATTGCGGGGAGTGTTCTATAAATATACAAATGCTTTGGTTTATAGTGTTTATTGTGTTTTTCAAGTCGTCTGTGTCTTTACGGATGTTCTACTTGTTCTATCAATTGTTAAGAAAGGATGTGGAAAACTCTGACTGTATTTATAACTGCCAATTTCTCCTTTCAGGCCTATCCGTTTTTTGAGTTGATGTGTTTTGATCCCCTGTTACTTGGTGCAAAAACATTGAGAATTGTTATGTCCTTGGGTGAAATGACTCTTTCATAATTATGAAATAATCCACTTGCCCCTTGCTAAGATTTGCTCTGAAACCTACTTGGTCTCGTGTTAGTATAGCTACTCTTGCTTTATTTCGATCAGTTACTTCGGTGGATCATTTTGTATCTTTTGTTTTTAATCTATTGTGTCTTTATATTTAAGGTGGGTTGCTTATAGGCAGCAAATAGTGGGATGTTGTTTTATTATTCAATTTGACAGTTTCTGCCTTTAAATTTGGTATTTCCATCATTCTCACCTTACGCCATTAGTGACATGCTTCCGCTTCCCTGTTTGGTTTCTGTTTTGTTCCATCTGTTATTTGTGAACTTTTCCCTATTGCAATGTTTTTTTTAATGTTTACTATTTATTTTTGAGAGAGAGAGCGCTGACAGCATGGAGCCTACTTGGTATTCTGTCTCCCTCTCTCTTTGCCTCTCCCTGCTTACACTCTATATCTCTCTCAAAATAAATAAACTTTAAAAAATAAAATTTCTTATGCATCTGCAGTTATTTCCTTTCTATCGTTTCGCATTTTGTTTCTTTATATGATCTCTCTTTTTAATTTTTTTTAATGTTTATTTATTTTTGAGAGAGAAAGAGACAGAGTGTGAGCAGGGGAGGGGCAGAGAGAGAGGGAGACACAGAATCCGAAGCAGGCTCCAGGCTCTGAGCTGTCAGCACAGAGCCCGACGTGGGGCTCGAACCCACAAACTGTGAGATCATGACCTGAGCTGAAGTTGGGTGCTTAACTGACTGAGCCACCCAGGCACCCCTCTCTTTTTTTTACCAGTCTTTGCAGAAGACTATTCTGATTTTCTTTCTTTCTTTCTTTCTTTCTTTCTTTCTTTCTTTCTTTCTTAAATCAGCTTTTAATTTTGATGATCTCCCTTGTTTGAGAGAGAGAGAGAGAGAGAGTCAGAGAGAGATCAAGCGAGCAAGCAGGGGAAGGGCAGAGAGAAGGAGAGACACAATCCAAAGCAGGCTCCAGGCTCTGAGCTGTCAGCACAGAGCCCGATGCAGCACTTGAACCCACAGACCTCGAGATCATGACCTGGGCCAAGTCAGACGCTTAACTGACTGAGCCACCCAGGTGCCCCTCATGAGTTCCTTTTTAATCTAAAGCTTGTTTAGTGGTACACTATTTCATATGCAGACTTCAGGGATTTGTAAAAGTTATTAGCTAGAGCTATGAAGACTTCTGGGTTTTACCCTACTTGTAAGCTAGTCACAGTTTCAAAAATGCTGGCAGACACGAGCCTCCTAGATCAGAAACAAAGGACTTAATTACTGCATTGTCTTATTGGCTCACCTTCCCTCCTAAGCCCCACGAGAGTGATGTATCTGTGGGTCCAGGAGGATGCTGCACCTGCACAAGTGAAGGGCCTTGAGATTAGGAAACTCTCATCTTTTATAAGGGGGTGTAAGCCAACCCACCCAATCTGTGCCCCCGGATGAGACATTATCTTCATTTTACTAGACAGCAGACAAACCTGCCCT
Organism: Acinonyx jubatus; assembly: GCF_027475565.1. Classification (NCBI taxonomy): domain Eukaryota; kingdom Metazoa; phylum Chordata; class Mammalia; order Carnivora; family Felidae; genus Acinonyx; species Acinonyx jubatus. The sequence goes on from NC_069386.1 coordinate 33,973,499, forward strand.
GTACCAAAGAGGGAGATACTAATCTTTACTTGCCAAGGCTGTTTGCTTATATGCACATCCTTGAAAATACAGTCCAGAGCAAAAGCTGACAATGTCTCTACTCAGAAGACATACAGAAACATAAGAGACCCACGGAGAATCATCATCCAACAATTATTCTTTTGTAATTTGTTTCTAACATAATTGTGCCATGATCAGAGAACATAGCCTGAGCATAGAGGAGGCCTGGAAAGGTCTCTGGGAATGAGAGCACCACACATCACAGACCGTGCAGATCTAACACCATTCCCAGTTCCTTCATCAGGCATTGCCTCCATTCAGAGAATCTCCCTTAAATTCTTGGGGAAAAGCAGATTAACTTAGGTTGCAATCCACTGTCATTGAGGGGATGGGGAGAAAGGGAATGAGGAAGCAAATGCCTTAATGCAGCTAGTCATTATACATGTGTTCTCACCAGATTCTCAACCTGGCAGGGTCGGGAAGCGGCCCTGATATTCTCCCCCCCCCCACCCCCCACGTCTTCAACACTTCCCCTTCCCCCACATGCACACCTGACATCTGGACTGCTCTCGCTAATTCCCATTCTACAGAGGGGATAGAGCCACAAAAGAGCCTGCAGAATTTTCCCTACTACTGCCCTACTATGTCCGCATCCCATACTGCCACGAGCTTCTGCGGCCAGCTCACAACTGTCTCTGGTCTCCTCAAGACCTTCTCCAAGTTATTATTATTATTTTTTAAAGACCTTCTCACTGTCTTTATGCTAGTGCCATAGATTCTGACTTCTCCTCTATCAATTTCTCAACCCTAGGGGCACATTAATTGGATCTAAAGAGTATTTTAAAAACACCAGTGTCCAGATTCTGTTTCTGAAGTCAATCGGTCCAAGGAGGACCCCTGATTGTCAATAGTTTTTAAAGCTCCCTGGGTAATTCTAATGTGTAACGAATGTTTTTAATCACTGTCTCTAATTTCCTCCGGGATGATTTTGGGGGAAGGGACCTCGCAGCCCAGGTTTTTTAATTTTCCTGTCAGGACCTGGAACTTGTATTTTGTTTAATGTCCAAATTATTGAACTCATCTACCTAATAAACAACTATTAAAAAAACAAATTATCCTGGAAATTTGATTAAATTCTCTTAAATCATTTAAAATGCAATTACGTATTTACTATGGCTGACTTTTTGAACACTTCGAATATCATAAAACTTTCACAAATGCAGTGACTACAAAGCTTATTATTACACTTACACTTGAATGTATTCTAAATCCTCAGAACAATGGACTTATTCATTTCTTTGATAATTTATGTGCTTGTTTTATACCTTCCTAGGGGATATTAGTATACTTATTTTAATATCTTTCTAGGGTTTCAGTAATATATTTTTATTTCTTCCCAGGGGTGGAGTAATATTACTAGACCTGAAAGAAAAAGTACACTTGCTCAGCCCAGCCAAGGCTACAGGGTCTGAGTTACTGGCTGATCCCGTTTTGGTCTGGGCACAGGATTCATCATCAGCCTGCATTAGCTTCCAGGGTTACCACCACATGACTTTTAAAGTCACACCTCCACTTGGGTTTTTTAAATTTATTTATTTATTTATTTATTTATTTATTTATTTTACAATATGGTGTCTTTCAGGAAATGATGTACTTTTAAATCTCACTTTGCCGGATTTACAAAACCCAATGCCTTACTGGTATGATATATTGACTTGGTTCGTAAACTTTAAAAAAAAAAATCATGTACTCCTTACTTGTGTTTTGTTAAAATGAGTAGGGCCATCTAGTGGTTTCATTTCTTGTGAGATAAGGCACTGGGCATTGGGTCTGGGTAGTACATTCCTCCGTTTGGGGACATTGGACTAATTCATCTTGTTGGAAGACCCTGCTGAAACTTTCTCCTACTTGGCAATTTCGTGTGATCACTGATCCTGATTAAGTGGTAGAACTTCTTTCCACCTAAATTAGTATAAAGTTAATCCTCGTGCCAACCAAACAGTTCTCCCTCTTCTTGATAGAGTTTCTGTTTTTTCCTAGATTATTGGTTTATTTAGTTCCATAATTTTATTTTTTCCTTATTTTTGTACTTATGTGCATAAATATTTATTTATTTATTTAAATCTAATTTTTTATTTTTTCAAATTCACATCCAAATTAGTTAGCATATAGTGCAACAATGATTTCAGGAGTAGATCCCTTAGTGCCCCTTACCCATTTAGCCCATCCCCCTGCCCACAACCCCTCCAACAACCCTCAGTTTGTTCTCCATATTTATGAGTCTCTTCTGTTTTGTCCCCCTCCCTGTTTTTACATTATTTTTGTTTCCCTTCCCTTATGTTCATCTGTTTTGTCTCTTAAAGTCCTCATAGGAGTGAAGTCATAGGATTTTTGTCTTTCTCTGATTAATGTCACTTAGCATAATACCCTCCAGTTCCATCCACGTAGTTGCAAGTGGCAAGATTTCATTCTTTTTGATTGCTGAGTAATACTCCATTGCATGTATATATACCACATCTTCTTTATCCATTCATCCATCGATGGACATTTGGGCTCTTTCCATACTTTGGCTATTGTTGATAGTGCTGCTATAAACATGGGGGTGCATGTGTCCCTTCAAAACAGCACACCTGTATCCCGTGGATAAATGCCTAGTAGTGCAATTGCTGGGTCATAGGGTAGTTCTATTTTTAGTTTTTTGAGGAACCTCCATACTGTTTCCAGAGTGGCTGCACTAGCTTGCATTCCCAATAAATATTTATTTGTATAAAAAACAGTAATTTAGTGGGAGAAACAAAATATCCATATATAAACAATGACTGTTAAAATCCATTAACAAGAAACAAATCCATAATTCGTTATCCATTTTTTGTGTTACAGTATTTTTGTGCTCATTATGTTAACTTTTCTCTTTTGAAAATAATGATGAAGTTCATGGTCTTTCATAGACTCAGCTTGCTCCAAATGGCCATAATAACAATATTATTTTGTGCTTAAATTGTTACAACTTGGTCAATGGAAACCCTTAAATTTGAGTCCTTTGGCCTTTTGATGTTGCCCCTAAACATATTTTAATATAAGATTCTTGCTTTCTGATGACAACAGGATATTCCAAGCTCATTCTGATTTTTTTCCCCCTTCCCAACACAAGGAGCTATCTGTCCTCTGGGAAGCCCTGTTTTCTTTTCCTCGACAATAGGATTAGGATAGTGGCCATGGGAGGATGCATATGGAAGGCGAACAAAAGCTCCACCACTGCTGTTGAGCCATTGGCCCTGGAAAATGTGACTTTAAAAAATAAACCATGGTTTCCAGTGATTTCCAAATTTAAAGATAGTAAACGGTATCTCCTGATACGAAGACTTTCTCCTCAATAACAACAACCAGTTCATTAAATATATGTACTCCTAACCCAGTCCAAACACTGTCCCTACTTTGAGGAATTCACAGTCTAGTAGGTGATAAGCTGGATGTAACTTGTCTCTACTCTCTTTGCCATAGGGCTTTAGACATTACTTGTCAGAATATTTCCTTTCCCTTGGCACGTATTACTCCTGAGAGTAACTTCACAGAGATTGAGATCAATACAGAGATTTTGCTTTTTAATTTTTAAAGTTTATATTTATTTATTTTGCCAAAGAGAGAGAGAGAGACCACAAGCTGGGGAGGAACAGAGCCAGGGGGATGGGGGGAGAGAGAATCCCAAGCAGCATAGAGTCTGATGCAGGGCTTGATCCTACAAACCATGAGATCATGACCTGAGCCAAAACCAAGAGACACTCAACCAACTGAGCCACCCAGGCGCCCCCGGAGATTTTTAAAAATAGCCGCAGAGGTCTAGAAAGGCTGAGATAGAAAGAAGGTGGCTGGAGATATTCAGAAACAAACAAAACAGAGACACAAAGAGATTAATGGAATGAGAGGGAAGAAGAGGTGTGTTTTAGTGAGGAGAAGTGTGGGAAGAGAGAGAACACTGAGGAGGTGAGGCAGGGAAAAACAGGGAGTTCACAGAAATATTTGGAACAAAAAGTAACGGGAATAAAATGGAGGGAAAGAAGACAGATCTGAAGAAAATAATCGATTTTGAGCAAGGATTTACAGCAAGATGTGAGAAGTGGGGAGAGATATAGAGACGGTTAGGGGGGAAAATGGACAGGAGGAGACAGAAAGATAGAAAGAAAAGCTTACTTAGACCATAGATATAAGGCATAGATTCATTGACAGAAAAAGGCCCCAGCAGAATTGGAATGGTTTTAGTTGAACCAAAATTAAGAACTAAGCTCCATGGGATGAGTGCCATTTTCCATTTCCATTCTCAGTTTTGCTGGATTCTTTTCGGCACTGGTCCTCCAGTCATGTTTACTACAGCATCTTCACGTCTACCTTTTGACCATCTTTTAAATTTATTTCTTATTTTTAATGTTTATTTTTGAGAAAGAGAGAGAGAGAGAGACAGAGAGAGAGAGAGAGTGGGGAGGAGCAAAGAAAGAGGAAGACACAGGCTGAGCTCTCAGCACAGAGCCTGATGCAGGGCTCGAACTCATGAACCATGAACTCATGACCTGAGCCGAAGTCAGGTGCTTATCCAACTGAGCCACCCAGGCGCCCCCATCTTTTGGCCATCTTAGAGTAGTAGGTAAACTTTGTAAGTTCAGCTACTGGATCTAACTTCCCACAATCCATGGTGTCGAAAATCTCCGCAACCATACATTAAGTGCTAGGATTAGCTGGAAGTCAGCAGTCTCACTTGCCCCACACCCTGGCTGTCAGTCCCATCCTGTCACCATTTCCATTGTGGCCAGCAGTCCATTCGACAGGGCAGAAGCCAAAGTGTTAACCATTCTCAAGAATACTCAAAGCCTTCAGTCTCTGCATTACAATCTTATTACATTACAAGGCTCTGCCCCTGGCCACCTGTCTCTTCCATTCGTCCAGTTTTCTATTCAGCCGGACTACGTGACCATGGCTGCAAGTAAGAATGTTGTTGGAAGAATGGCTACCCGGTCCTGCTATTCCAATGTCAGGTTAGGGAGAAAGGCAGAGACCTCGGACATTTGAAAAGGCATAAAGTTAGCATTTGCAAAGTCTATTACAAAAATTTTCCTTGGATTCTTCTTATTTTCTTGTTGTAAGCCATTTCTCCTTGTTAATATGGGCTCATATCACCTGGGGTCTGATCAGTGTGACTTTCTCAGGGTGAGGGGCTAAAGTGGATTCCTTTCCGGACTGCAGGCATAGGCCAAGGGACTTGTGGCTCCAATGTCAGCATCTACCAAAGCATTAGTCCAAAATTCTGGTATGAGGAAGAGTCATCTGGGAGCCTATTAATAACCCTGGGATCCATCTGCAGGGATGTGGTCCAAATAAAGGGGATGGGGGCAGGCATCTGAATTGTAAGATTCCCACATGGAATTCTGATATGGGTATCTCCATGCCATTCTCTGAGAAATTTTTCCCAGAGTAATGTCAGTAGGTCTTTGCTTATATTTTAGAAGGTATCTTGCCTGCTTGTTAGGCACAGATACATCAACTCTTCAAGTCTTCCCCCAGGCCACATATCCTGCTGTCGCCATATTCAACATCAGATCTCAGCCTGGGTAACCTGTTAAACTTAACCTGCAGAGTTGCTATAATCTAATTACGAGCTTCACATCTTACTTAAGATAGGCATTCCACTCATTTAGTACAGAATATGTCCCTATAAGTCTGCTAGAAAAGCAAACATTCAACAGGGGAATTTATATAGTGTGAGGGGCTTCATTCCCAGAATGCTTAAAAAAATTATAAAATCCATAGTAATACCCTGCCTTTCAGATTCCATCTTTGATGATATACTTTCCCAGCATTTTGTATATGTTCTTTACATGTTGTCCTTTTCTTGTTCTTTATGGCGCTTGCATCATGCTTAATGGTTTCCATCTTTGACTCTGTTGTAGTAGCTGTGGGGTTTCATTTCTTATCACTAGTATTAGAATTAACATATTTTTTTCTGTTTTCACTTGCTCTGCTGTGCACACATGGTGATGCTTATAAGACTGAACAGTTGGCTGCCGAGCTCAGCCACCATGAGGTAGCTCAGAATGTTCTTTGCCGTTCGGCTTATAAAAGTCTAAACTTTACATCTGGAAGGTGCGTAGAGGTGTCAGAGCCAAGTGCTCAAAACTGCAGGATGTAAGGATATTAAAAGTCAGAGGTGGAGGGCTGTCACTAAAGTGAGGATCCAATTTAAATGAAACTGGTTCACTACACAAAGCCCAAGATAAAGCTGTATTACTCATCTAACTATTTTGTTAAATACACCGGAGATACAGCAAGGATGACACGAAGGAAGACACGGTCAGGAAACTCACAGACTGATGGATGACATAGGCAGGTTAGTGAGAAGTAAACTCTTGCAGAAATACAGGGTGCTGTGCGCATGTTTGTAGGGACACCTCACTCAGAGGTTGAGTATGGTTTAGCCAAGTGAAAAAGGTAGAGAGAAATGTTGTAAAACACCCAAGGCCTTAGAGACAAGAAATAGCATGATATGTGTGGCAAATGATAGTTTTCAAAATGGCTGCAACATTATTTCCCATTCTACGTGCTTCTCTGACAATGTGGCTTTGATATTCCACTGGTCCAGAGCTGAATCTATATGATCTCAGATCTGAAAGTAACGCCATGCTGCTGCTAAGGCAAGGTCAGAAAAGATGAGAGAGCTTCAGATGCTTGCCCTTGGAACCCAGCCCCCATGCTATGAGGAAGCCCAGCCAGCCACTTGCAGAGGACATATGTGGGCGTCTGGGTAACACCCAGAAGATGTCCTGGTCAGTAGCTGGCATCAACCACCAAACACACAAATGAATAAGCCTTCAGATTATTCCAGATTCCAGCCTTTGCATCCTCCTCGCTCAGGCCCCAGATGCCATTCAACAGAGAAAACAAACCTTCATTAATAGAGAAGCCTTCAAGGATGGTTTGAACAGGACTCCTTTTCTACTTCTCTTTAGTTTCTCAGCTTTCCTCTTCTGGGTGTGGCTGGATTATTTCATGGTATTAAATTGCTGCAGAAGCGCCAGACTTCACATTTCATATCTTGTATTCAGAGCAAGAGAGAGAGCTCTTGGGGCACCATGGTGGCTCAGTTGGTTAAGCGTTCAACTTCGGCTTGGGTCATGATCTCGCGGTTCATGAGTCGGAGCCCCACGTTGGGCTCTGTGCTGACAGCTCAGAGCCTGGAGCCTCTTCAGAATCTGAGTCTCCCTCTCTCTCTGCCCCTCCCCTGCTCAAGCTCTGTCTCTCTCAAAAATAAATAAACATTAAAAAAAATTTTTTTTAAGAGAGAAAGCTCTCTTATGCCCAACCATTCAAAACAAAACAAACAAAACAAAACAAAAACTGCACTTCTCTCTGATTGGCCCTACTTAAGCCCGTTACTGGTGTTAGAGAAATTCCTTACATTGATTGGCTTAGGTCTTATTCAGCACTCAACGATCGTAGCAAGAAGCATGCAAGTATGTTAACCAGTTTGTCAGTCAAGGCCCATCCCCAGGGCAAGGAAGTGAAATCAATCCTACCAGCCAAAATTCTGCTACACTGCTAGAGGGGAATATTAACAACAACAACAACAACAAGAACAACAACTATATGTTTATATATCCAACCATTGTCTCTAGACCGCTGGTGGACCCCAGCAGTCTGAAGGAGCGGCCTATGGATAGTTTGGTAGTTTCAGAGAGGTCAAACTACTTTAAACATTGTTTTTATATTATATTCCACAAATCTGGAACATAAAATTAATTATTTTCACGAAGTATAGACATGTTGCCATTTTTATGTTCTTAAAGATTATCCACGTTCCAATCAGTTGTTTTCTGGTGAGAATGAGAGTATAATTCTTTTGGGCTAATGTAGCTTCTCATCATTCACATTGTTTTGTCCACTTGACCACAAATTTGATGAGGCCGCATCTAATATTGCTTACTTTTACTACCCTGGCTACAGCACAGTGCCTGGCATTTACTCATATGTACTAAGTAAATACTTGTTGAATGAATGAGTTTCCTTAATTTGCATACTCATCATTTCTATTACGGTGTGTTCAGTCTCAAATCGCAAAAATGGCTTATTGAAGGTCAAGAATAATGATGAACATGTTACATTAATGCAAATAACATAAACTTAAATAGGGAGCTGATTTCAGTGTAAATATAGGCTAAGAAAATGAATATGCTGGGCAAATAGAATCATGTAAAATAATTTGGCGTGAACAGATAAAAAATAAAAGTGTGAATATGAGGTGTGTACATTAGTCTATATAAAATTAGTGAATTGGTGATACTTTTACTCCTAGCTCTCAGTTCGTTGTCTATTATAGAAATACAAATATATTTATATTATATATGTTGAAAGTTCTTCGGAAATCACTAAAAAAAATAGAAACAGAATGTATAACTTCTAAATCCATACAAGGAAAATGTATGGCTAAAAAATACCCAGTAATTCAAAAGGAAGCAAGTAAAAAGGAAAAAAAAATTACAAAATATGGAATGGGTGAAACAAGTAAAAGCACAAATTGAGGTGGTTAATTTAAACTCAGCTAGTTTTATAATTACAGCAAATGTAGATGAACAAAACTTACCTTTTAAAAGGCTAGATTGTTGGATTGGAAAGAAATATAAATTATCGGCTATTTAAAAGAAACACACCGCCTAACACTTATGGATATAAGAAGGTTGAAATTTAAAGCATAAAAGATCTCATTCAGGGCCCCCTGGTGGCCCAGTCAATTAAGCGTCTGACTCTTGATTTCAGCTTAGGTCATGATCTCCTGGTCATGTGATTGAGCCCTGCATTGGGCTCTGTGGTGACAGCAGGAAGCCTGCTTGGGATTCTGTCTCTCTTTCTTTCTGCTCCTCCCCGCCCCCCAAGACAAACAAACAAAGCTTTTAAAATCTCATCCAAATTTTAATAAAAAGAAAGCTAGTGTAGTTACATTAACATTGAACAAAATGGACTTTAAGGCAAAAAATATTTCTAAAGATGAGAGTTACCTCATAATGTCAAAAACATCACCTCAAGTAAGATGTGTCAGTTTTTAATTTGTATGCATCTAATAACATGCCCTTAAGTATATATAGCAAAAATAATAGAACACGAAGATAAATGGACAAATCTACAATCTTAGTGGGAGACTTTGAGCCTTTCAATAATTGATAGACCAAGCTCGGGGGGGGGGGGGGGGGAAGGAGATAGATGATTTGAACAATATGCTTAACAATTTTGACCTAAGCTGATATATATAGATGGCATAGTTAGTCACCTTTCAGAAATAAGATGGAACTATCAGCCAAACTTTGGTTCAGATGTTGATACTGATGATATCACACATACTAACAAAACATGAAAAGGTTTATTACTCACATAATGGGGCCACATACTTGGAAACCAAACAACACATTTCTAAATAACCTCTGGGGTCAAAGAATAAATCACAAGGAATTTTAGAATATATTTCAAAGAATATGGTTCTTCTCTGTGCCCCCCCCCCCCCCCACAGAAAACAGAGTAGAGGGGAATACTTTCCCATTTGTTTTATTAGGCCAACTTAGCCCTGATATCAAAACCTGAAAAAAGATACAACAGAAAAAATAGTACAGACCAATATCCTTAATAAACCTAGACACAAATACCTTTAAACAAATACTAGCAAATAAAATCTATTAGTATGTTAAAGGATATAATTCTATTATTCCAGTAATGCAAGGTAGGTTTAACATTAGGAAATTGATCAATGTAATCAATAACACGAATACAATGAAGGAAAAGAGCCATATGATAAGGAAAAGAACCAGTTGATGCAGAACAGTATTATACAGAGGTCAATATTTATTCATGATAAAAACTCTCAGAAAACTAGTAATAAAAGGGAATTTCCTCAGTATAACAAATGCAATCTATATAAACCCACAGCTAAACTTATAATGGTGAAATATTGAACACTTTTACTGTAAGATTAGTAACAATGATAAACACTCTTACCACTTCTGTTAAACATTGAACTGACAGTACTAGCCTGTGCAATAAAGCAAGAAAAAGAAAAAAGGGTATAAAGACTGGAAAGGCAGTTGTAACACCATATTTGTAGACTAAGTGCTTTTTCATGTGGAAAATCCTAAGGAATCCACAAAAGAAACTGTCAGAATTAATAAAGCATACATATGAGGTCAATATAATATACTCTCATTGTTCACTGTAGTTATGTTCTACAAAGTTGCTGGGAATAGCAAATTAGTTATTTTCTCCTAGGGAAAATAGAGGGTTAGATTCCTGTGAGCCTCTTAGCAAATTTTTGTCAATCAATCAATATGTAACCTTATTTTATTTAGGGGTTTTTTGCTGGCTTGAGGACATCTTTTAAAATGTATATTGTTGATTTATTAACATTGAACTCATGGCCAACAGCATTATAACTTATGCCTGAACAAAGCTTATCTGACACATGTATTTTCCCTGTAAGGTACATCACAACCTTTTTGTGCTTAGAAACATGAGAAAGCAGTTCATCATGATCCATGGGGCCATTTTAAATAACAAAGTTACCAACAAAAAAAATAATAATGCAACAAAGGTGACACTAACTATGCCATGAAAAGGACACTTGTTTACATTATGACAACCAAAAAGAGAATGTTACCTTCCTTGACATTAGCTGGAAAGATGTGCTCATGTTGGATGGCTCAAATTTTTCATCACTCTGCTCATGTCTGTGAATGAACATGAAAATGCTGTGAGTATTGATTTGGGGGTTACAAATAAACTTTAGCAAGGAGGTAAATTTGCAAATACAGAATCTATGAATAATGAGGATCGACTGTAAATAAAAATAAATTATATTACTATATGTTAGCAAAATAATTAGAAATGAAAAATTAAAATACCTTTAAAATACTTTTTAAAATGAAATGCTTATGAATAAATTTATTTCAGAATAAAATTTAAACTGAAGCCTAAACAATTTTGCTGAAAAAAATGATAAAGAAAGAAATATCTTGTATATGAATAAGATTCAATACTATGAAGATGTCCATCTCCCACAGTTCATTTATTGATTCAATACAATCCCAATAGTAATCCCAAGAGTCTCTTCCTTTAGAGAAATTGACAAGCTAATTCTAAAATTTATATGGAAATGCAAAGACCAAGACTAGCTAAAACAATTTGGTTTTTTTTAAGATTTTTTTTTAATGTTTATTTTTGAAAGAGAGAGCGAGAGAGAGAGTGAGCAGGGATGGGGCAGAGAGAAAAGGAGACACAGAATCGGAAGTAGGCTCCAGACTCTGAGCTGTCAGCACAGAGCCCAACATGGGGCTGGAAGCCATGAACTGTGAGATCATGACCTGAGCCAAAGTTGGATGCTTAAATGACTGAGCCACCCAGGTGCTCCTAAAACAATCTGTAAAAGGACAAAGTTTAAGGAGTTATATCACCTGATTTCAAGACTCACTACAGAGCCACAGTAATCATGACAGTGTGGTATTTATGTAAAAATAGAAAATAGAAACGAATAGTAAGTTTAGGAAGAGCCTCATATATATTTAGGTCAGTTGATTTTCAAAAATAATTGTCAAGGCAATTCAATGGAAGAAAGGCACTCTTTGCACCAAAGAAAATGAAGTTTGACCACTGCTTCACAGCATTCCCAAAAATGAATTCAAGAAAGATCACATTTCTGAATAACTAAAACTATAAAGCTTCTAGAAAAAAAGCATAGGAGAATATCTTTGCAAACTCGGGGCAAGCAAACCATTTTAGAAAGAACATTAAAAAGCACTTGCCATAAAAGAGTTGATGAATTGAACTTTATCATAGTTCATAAAAAACGTAGTATGTCTAGAACATATAAATAATTCATAGAATTCAATAATAAAAAGACAATTCAAATTTTAAAGATGGGTACCGGACCTGAACATTTACTCCACAAAAGAATATGTAGAAATGACCAAAAAGCCCATACAAATGTGATCAACATCAGTAGACATCAGGAAAAATAAAATTAAATAGATAAATAAAGGTGGCTAAAAAGCCACACTAGACATCTAAAAATTAAAAAAAAAAAAACAAAAAAGCTTCACAATAACAAATGTTAGCAAATATGTGGACCAGTTGGAACTCTCTATGCATTGCTGGAGGGAGTATAAAATACAACTACTTTGTAAAAATGTATAGCAGTTCCTTATAAAGTTAACTTTAAAACTGTTCAGGTCCACTGAACAAAAAGTCTCGTGTAACAATGTCTTTATTCGTAACAGCCCTAAGTTAGAGACAACCCAATAGAATGCATAAACACATCATAGTATCTTCATACTATGCTATAAAAAAATCATCAATTACAAACATGTGAAACTATATGGGTGATTCTCAAAAACACTATGTTGGGTAAAAACAGCCTGGCACAAAAAAGTGTACATACTCTATTATTACATGTATAGAAGTTCTAGAACAAACAAAATTAATCAATGGTGAAAGAAATTAGAAAAATAGTTGTTCATGGGGAGAGGCAAGGACTGATTCGAAGAATTTTCCTGAAACAATTAAAATGTTTTATATCTTAATCGAGATGTTGAACATACTTTCAAAATTAGTCAAATTATACACTTAAGTGCATTCCACTGTATAGAAAATTCACCTTTTAAAAAAGCCCTAGAACAGTCTCTTCTGGGCAGACACACCCTTTGCATAATATAATCAGATTGCAAATATGAAAATCTAATTGTCATTGTTGTATGTGGAAGAACTGGAAGTTGTATTCTCTGCTATGGGAATGCTAGCTGATACAAATCACTTCAGAGAGCAATTTGGCAATATTTAATATAGTTGACTGTGTGCATATGACCCAGAAATTCCACTAGTAACTGTGTACTTCCTAAACTCACGCATATATTCAAAGTATATTCAAAGCATATATATTCAAGTATATTCAAAATGGCATTGTATGTAATAGTTATAAACTAGAAATCAGTCAATACTCACCAATAGGAAAATGGATATATAAACCCCATATGGGACATACAACTGAATAGCAAACAGCAGTAAAAAAAAAAAGGATAAAATAAAGTAGGATTACTCCCATCATTTATGTTTCTGAGTACCTTTACTCAGAAACAGAAAACTGAATGGGGGGAAAAAGAAGACACAGAATATACACTGCGTGATATCATTTGTATAAAATTTGAAAATAAAAAAATTCAATAAACTCCCTATGCATAAATGCACAAATACAAATGCTATGAAAACATGAATGAATAATGAGCATACAATTCAGAATAGTGGTTACCTCTGGGGAAGGAATGAAGTACACAGAGGCTCTATCTTTACTTGTGAAGCTTTATTTTTATTTTTATTAAAAAAATTTTTTTAATGTTTATTTTTGAGAGACAGACACAGAGTGTGAGCGGGGAGGGGCAGAGAGAGACAGAGAAAGACACAGAATCTGAAGAGGCTCCAGGCTCTGAGCTGTCAGCACAGAGCCCGACGTGGGGCTGGAACTCACAAGCCGTGAGATCATGACCTGAGCCAAAGTCAGACGCTTAACCAACTGAACCACCCAGGCACCCTGTGAAGCTTTATTTTTAAAATCTAAAGCAAGTGTGGAAAAATATTAACATGTTACGATTGGTGGTGGATACAGGGTATTTATTTGAGATACTACTACTCTACATGCATGTCTATATGTTGAAATATTTCAAGATAAAGAAAGGGAAGAAGTCAACTTTCCAACTCAAGCTTCCAGAGACTGGGTAAGGGATAGATACATAGTTTCATTGTCTCTTGAAGAGAAAGTGCAAACTATCCCATTGCCCAAGACATATAGGAGTCATGTATTCTTTTGAGCTTTGAGTATACTTTAGCTCATTTATATACCCTTACTCTTTCCACAAAGGATATAAGGTAGCTTGCAACAAAAGACATAGACATTGAGCCAGGAAAACATAAACTAGAAAATCAGGATCAAAGATAACAAATATTTCACCCATACTGGTTAACCACGGTTACTGTGATCAAATTTCAAACTTGGCTCTGAACTTCTTGGCAATGGCACCCAGCATCTATAGCTGACCCAGAAAAGCAGGTTACAAAAACTAACCTTTGTTCTTCGAGATTTAAACTTAATATTTTCCTAAGCAGTGTTTCTGTATTGTTTTGCATTTTGCCTCGCTGACTGGTCAGGTTCTCCTTTCATTTTTGTTCTTTTGTCCTCCCTGGCTCCCATCCTCCTTCCCTCCCTTCTTTTCTTCCTTTCCTTCCTTTCTTTTCATTCTTTCATTTATTTGGTTCAGATGCCAGAGCCTTACAATGACCAGTGGTTATGAAAGCGGGTCCTATCTATTATTGGTTGGCTGAAATACCCTTAGGTGAGGTTTTCAACCTCTCTGTGCCTCAGTTTTCAGATGTTCATGGGATAATTATCACATGTATATATATATGACTGTTGGGAGATTAAATGAGATAATGCATGTAAAGAGCTTAGAATAACACAAGATCTTAATCGATCTGAGTTGTTGTTATGATTATTATCAGTCAGTGGAGTACCTGAATCCCGGTGGGTGGATTCCCTGCCCTGGCCAGGAATAGATGAGGATCAGGGTAAGGCTTTGTGGTCTCACTTGCCAGGCCTTCAGTGGAGGGAAGCTCAGGAAGGGGGAGGCTGATACCAGCACCATCCTCAGACGGTAGCACGGTTAACTAGCCTCAGATCCAACGGTACCCCTACCAACCATCCCCACATCTAGCAGCACACTTAACCACTTAACTGCTGAGCCAGAACATGGGGGACAGTATCTCTCCAAATGGGGGGATACTAGCCATTTTTTGCCTCTGAGGCAACCACAAAGTTGTTTCCGCTTGAGAATGCTTTTGGAAAAAAAGGAACCCTTCGGCACACACTAGCCTAGATAGCCTCAGACTGTGGGGGTGTGCATTTCCTCCTTTCCTACAGACCCTAGAAAGCCCGATGCAGAGAAGACAACTCATTCCAGGGATCACCACTAACAACATAAGACCCTCTCTGGATTCCAGACCCAGTAGACTCGGGTCCTCTTGTCCTTTCATCTGGGAATTATCTACACCTAGGAACTCCCGTAAGCAAAATGGATTGGGGGGGGGGGGCGTTGAGCTGGAGGGGATAAGAATTACAGGGGAGGACACAGCCATTGGGAGTTTGGGAGTTTGGGACCAGGCAAAATAAGGATTCAAGAAATAGAAATCAATCAGTGTGGATAGTGGGGGCAGACAAGAGAGAGCTCAGGTACAACGGGATGAGAGACCAAGCGACTAAAGCTGGGCCATAAAAAGATTTGGTTTCAGGAACAAGACAGAAACCCTATGACTAGGCCTGAAGCAGAAGGTCTGGGTAGAGCCCCTGTGCTGCAGGCTTGCTGCCAAGCCACTGAGTGCTGACCCAAGGTTCTTAAATTCCCAGAATAACCGGGGAGGGCCAAGAATGCATGTGAATATGAGGGTCAGATGCCTTTAGCATCAGGGATGGGAGGGCCAGGGGAGAAGAGGCAGCATTCAGGAAGCCAGACAGATGACTTATTAAACAGCCAGGCCATTCACCTGCAAAACCTCGAGTGAGCAAGCTCCCCACATGCCCAAGGTGTCACAAGCTCTGGCCTTCCCTACCTACTAAAAGCCCATGAACAAGACATCTTTGTTTCTCTTCTCAACATCACCCGCTAGGTGGGATCTCATTTCCATACCAAACAAGATAGACCCCCCCCCCCCCCGAGAGAAATCACCCTTTACCAGCCAGATGAGAGATGGTTCAGATTTTAATTTTGAGAGACTGCAGGAACGTTAAGAAACCCTAATAGTTGTTCCTGTCCAGGAGCACCCATTCTGTGGTTCAGTCTGTTTCTAGAAGAATAGCTTCATTTACTGCTGTTCACTGTGTGCCAGGTATTATGATACATGCCTTGAATGCTTCATCTCATTTGCTCCTCACGACACTGTTATAAGCTGGGTGGTATTATGAGGCAGGCGTGGTTCAGATAGATCATAGACAAGTAAACTGGTAGCTTGAGCACCAAGATACAAACCCAGGACAGCATGACTCACAAGGTCACGTTCTGAAACATTATGCTAACCATCTAACCTTGACCACTGCCTCTCGGGCGAGCTCTTAAGGAGGTGGGTGTTTCTCAGAACTGCACAAACAACTCACCTAGCTTCCTTCCAAGCATTTCTGTATGTACTCTGGAATACATCTGTATCTCTGTCATCCGGTAACTTCCGCTGTTTTCCCACATCCTGGTGGTCCTGCCAGGCAAAATCTGAGCAAACTGGAGAATTCCAATTTATTGACCTGTAAGGTTGTTTTGCTGAAGTTGTATGATCTCCAGCTATGGTAATGGGCTCACAACAGCCTCCTCACCAGCATGAACTCGGGCAAACCCCTGCTTACGTCTTAGTTACCTGTTGGAACTTCAAATGGAATCAGAAAAATTAGAACCTTTCACCCATGAATTTCTAATACTTCTGAGGTACAGGTACACAGGCCTACCAGAAAAAAAGAGCCCCCAGAATGGCTAGCGACAGAAAGAAACACCTTTCAGAGAAGCAGACTTACTGATCTGTCACTGCATTTTACATTGGCTTGGGATTCCTTCAGACAGAGCATTTTCTTCCTGCCCCCGTTGTACTCATTTTCATATTTTCTGCCCACAGTGAGCCCACGAGTCCCGGTGGTGCCCTGAGGACACATCCCTGGAAGAATGGCGCCTCCTCCTACATAAGTGAAGAGAAGGGCTCCTACTCAGCTCAAAAGGAACATAAAATAAATATGACAATTCTGACTGGAGGAAGGACGCAAACAGACGATTTTTTTTTTTTTACTAATTTATTAATAAGTTTATTCTTCACTCATAAAAAAAGAACATATTTTTGGCTTTGAAATCATGACATAAAATAAAAAGGCAAATAACTGGAAACTATCAGCTGCGGGTAGGTAGAAGCAACCGATGCCGAAGCAGGAGCGAGCACGCTGCGTGCTCTGGGCTAGAGCAGGGGCACCGGTCGAAGCAAGAACCACAGACGCAGTGCCAACTCAAGGCCCAGCTATCTCTAGAGACTGCCTAGTTCCCAAAGGCGGCTTGGTCAGCTTACACAGGAAGCTAATCCTCTTTCGCTCTCTCTCTCTCTCCTTCCTTCCTTCCTAACCTTCAGCTACGAGAACAGTAGGCAATAATGCTTTGATGCTAGTCTTTGTAGTTTGCAGCACAGTGTCGTTTTAACATGTTTAACCAACTTATTTTCAACCTTCAAAAACACAGAGCTGCTAAAATCAACTGGAACTACAAGCCATTTCTATTTTTGGTCAGTTATCTGCTGTAGGCAAAGCTTCATATAGGAGTTTTTATTGCGGATTTCTATGACTGCGTCCCTAACAAGCTCGATGAACATCTGCGGCCAGAGCTTCTGCAGAGCCTCGTTCTTCATGTTGATGTCCGTGGCTTCCTTCACAAGGTCCTCCATATACATCTTGCAGAATTTCTTTTTTTCCTTTATTTCCTGTTAAAAAAAAAATGGTGCATGGAGTCATAACCCAGGAGCCAAGGAACAAGGGGCTGAACCAGACTAACTTGAAATGATCTGTTCTGAGCCTCATCCTTCAGAGCAGGAGTGCTTTCCTAGACACTCTTGACACAAAGCCCTGCTTGAGTAAAGCCAGCAGTAGGGAGTTCTCTACTTCCCAGTCCACTCCTACCTCTGGTGGACAGCTCTGTTGGAAGTGGGTTTTGATCGGAATCACTCAGATGGTAACAACGATTACTCTGTTGGTAGACTTTCTCCTTTCTCAGTTAAGACAGGTTAGTTCACATAAGACAGATGAATGCAGAGGTTCATGGCTTGTGGTGCTAAATGTATCATGGCACTGATACCGACAATCTTAATTGGTATGAGGTGAGTTAATATCCATATACATACTTGAAATACCCATATGCTGAATTTAGTCTGTATTTTAAGAAATTGTGTAGTGGTACTACACTGATTTATTAGCCTAGACCACTTGGACAAAGTTGGGAGAACGTGTACAAGCAGGAAGAGGAGATATATACAAGCCAGGGACCCAGAACTTGGCCTTGAGAGAAACAGTGCTCCCACTCAACTTCTGGGTCTGGAAGCCTGCAAATGAAAAACCTGGGTCCAAAACACCATAGAGAAGCTTTGGGCCCGAGGCTACTCAGGCACTGGGCCCCAATTTCACAACAGAGGCTGAAACAAACCCATTTTCTTCAATATAAGAATTCAACATTTATTTTGGCTATTAATACTTGGGAGGAGTATCGAGGCATTATGATGGAAAGTGCCACAATACATATGGAAAAATTAATGGAACAGATCAGACAGTCAGAATTATAGGAAAGCAATTCACATCAGTGAAAGAGAAAAGAAATAATAAATGTCAACAAGACAATGGGCTTAGCTTCTTGGAAAAGAATCTACTCAAACCTCCAACTCATAAAAATACCAAAATAATTTCAAGATGAATTAAAGAGTTAAATTTAAAGTATCAACAGGGGTGCCTGAGTAGCTCAGTCGGTTAAGCGTCTGTCTTCAGCTCAGGTCATGACTTCACGGTTTGTGAGTTCGAGCCCCCTGTTGGGCTCTATGCTGACAGCTCAGAGTCTGGAGCCTGCTTCCGATTCTGTGTCCCCCTCTCTTTCTCTCTCTGTCCCCTCCCCTGCTTGTTCTTTCCCTCTCTCTCAAAAATAAATAAACATTAAAAAATGTATATTAACAGATATTGTCACTAAAATTATACTTTTAAGGACTTGTAATAACAAGGAAAATACATTAGAATGTTAAATGGAAAAAACAAAATTAAATTTTGAGGTTTAAAAGAGGTTGCATTATACACGTGTATGTATTTGTCAAAACTTAGCAAGCGTACATCTAAGATTTGTGTATCGTCGTGTGTAAGTTTTACCTCAGAAGAAGAAACTATGTAAAATACTGAACTCTAAATGATATGTATGCTGAAATATTTAGGAAGAAGCATGCTAATGTCTGCACTTACTCTGAAATGAATGAAACACTATAAGGTGTATTGGTGGTAAAGAGAGGATGGGGAAATGTACAGGTGTGAGACAAGCACGTGCACTGTAGTACAATGTTAACGACAGAATCTAGGTTGGGGGTAGGGGTGTTCACTGTAAAATGCCTTCAACGTCGCTGTATGTTCGAAATTTTCAAGAAAACGTCAGAAAAAGTATACGGAAAATTTTTGGAAGAAAATATACTCCAGTATCATTAAGATTGCCTTCGGGTTGTGAGATGACAAGTGCTTTTTCCTCCCTTGTTCTATTTCTCTTCCTTTTCCAAATGTTTACAATTTTTAAAACAACCAAAGATGTTTTAGATTCTTGATTAATTCACATAAGTTAATGATGAATCACAATTGTCGCCAACTTTCCCTGACAAAGACATATTTTAGAAATGTTCTTATGACATGTATGAGTTCTCTAAATAATCACTCACCATTCGGGGGTCAGCATACCGACCTGATTTAGTTCATATGCTAAAAACAACTGGTCACGAGTTGACCTCTCGTAAAAATATGTACAGATTGTGATGGGCGATAAATAACAAATGGTTCCAGCTGGCTACTTCTCCGAGGAACCTAACTTTCTCTAACTCTGAAATATGGTCTGGGACTTAGTCACCTGCACTAAGTTAGCTTGTTGATGAGAACAGCATTGAGCTGTTCCCTTTTAACACTCAGTAAATCTGGGCTACGTAGGGACTACCAAGGAGAAAGACAAGTGTGAATCACTGGAGATCGATCACTAGCCGAAACGAGCAATATTTTACAACGTGCAATACATTTACACGACAAGAAGGCCCACAGCGTATTTAGTGAATGCCTCTTTTACACATTGCTAAGTTTCTTAAAACACAATTTTGAGTCTTTTAAGGAAGAAAAGTTCTAGCAGTAAGACTGGAAAGTTACCATGGTAACGTAGGGATAACAAAAATTTAAAGAATTTTTATATGACAGACTTTGTTAAATCATTTATACAAAATACAAATTAAACTTTTCATAATTGGCATAGTGCAGTTTTTGGTTTTAAAATTTCTTGCTATAGCTCCTTTCCATTACTTCTTTATAGACATGTTGCTACAGAATTGTATCTGCCATAATAACCCTTAATTTAGTAACTGTTTGAAGGCAGTTTTACTTCATCATTTCTTCTCTGCTCCAAGCCAATTACTCGCATCTCCATGAAGTGTGCTCTATACTCATCAGGGGTCTGCCAGGGCGGCTCACTCTGCCTGTCCAGAATGATCCTGTTAAAAGCACATTAGAGATACCTCTCTTGCCCTGACCCGTCAAGGAGTTATTGCTCTTTGAATAATGCTTTTTCCATTCTCAAATGCTTTCATATACTTATTTTTTTCTTTCCCACAATATCCCTGTGGGGTTCATAAAGCAAGTATTATACAAGTTCAATCCTGATGAGATGAACCCTAAACTATGTTGTTTATTTCACTGGACTACGACTTTGTTGTCAGGAAGATGGTTTGGAAACAAAGTAGGTCAAAGAGTGGGATTTGCTGTAGAGCCATTTTAGCTCTAACGGTACTTGTACTAGGATATAAGCTATATCTCCATTCCATAAATGGGAAACTGAGGTCAACAGAAGTTGAGGGGCTTGCTCAGGATTAGGTATCATCTACTAACACTTACTTAGAGAAAACTCTAATCTAGTCCTTGAAGGACCTGCAGGCTGGTTGGAGAGACGGGCCCACGATAGGAAAAACTAACTGAGAAATAGTAAACTGTAAGTGAGTGCTGAATGAGATTGTTTAGACAACAAATATAGTCGGTGTTCAGAGAGGAGAGAGCCCTTTATGCTGGGGTGGTCAGAAAGATTTCAGAAAGCAGCATGATTTACTGTGAAAGAGTCCAAGGTCAGGAGTCAGGAGGTCTGAGTTCTAGAGGCAGCACCGGCAGTAACGCACTGTGCAGTCCCGAGTAGTTCCTCTGAGTCTCCAGTTTTCCTCATCTGTCTAAGAACAGGACTGGAATCATTCGTTCCTTTCAGCTGTCTGATTCTATGTTGGTCTTAAATCTTTCTTAGAACAAGTTAGGAGAAAGGATGGACAGCTACCAGGCAACAGAATTATACGTGTCATCTGTATAATTATACGTGTCATATGTATAATGGAAGAGTTTGCTTACCCTGACTTGTGAGGCACTCACTACAATTCATTCCCTCAACAACTCAGGACCCACGGAAGAGACAGACTGAGCACTCTGTACTGCAGTGATTTAAATATTTTTCAAAAGGTAAGAAGGAGGGTATATAAGGTTTTATAAGTGAAAGCATGCTAGGTTGTGAGTCAAGAGAGTGATTAAGGGACTAGGGCAAGGTCTTTCAGGTAGTAAGTGGTAGAATCAGGGGCTCAAATCCAGGTCTCCAAGTGGCCAAGTGTTCTGTACAAAATATTATATGGCTTCAGATTTCTTCTCCCTTTGACATTTCTCAAAACAGGAGTCAACATTCCCTGTTTTTAATTCTTGGTTGTTTATTTACTCCTTAAACCACTTTGAGACTCTGATTATATGACTCCACTGAAACCACTCCTGTTAGAAACCTACAACAATGACCTTGATTGCCAAGTTTATGACATTTTTTTCTTCTTGTCTGTGTCCTGCAGGTGTTAGAAAATCATAGCCCACCCGGTCAAGGTCATACAGATTTTCACCTATTTTTTCAATAATAACTTTAAAGTTTTGCTTTGCATACTTGGGTTTTTATTTGATCTAGAGTTAATTTTTGTTGCATGGTATAAAGCAGGGATTCAATATGTAGTTCTGATTTGAGATTCAATTTCCTAACTAGCATTTATTAAACTGTACTAATCTATAATACTTCCTATCTATATCCCCATATACATGGGGTATATGTATTCCATATGCACGGGATAGTTTTGGATCTCGATTGTATTCTCAGGTCTATTTGTCTATTCTGACACTGCCATAATTACTACAGCTTTACAACAGTACTTGGTATCTGTTAAGGTAAGTTCTCCCCACTTTTACTCTTATATGTTTTCAGTTCTTCCTTCCTTTCAAGTTACCACTAATTTCTCTCTTGCCTCTTTGCATTGTCTGTACTGATAAATAATAATGGTGATATTGGCCATCCTTGTCTTGAAGCTGACTTCAACGGTACATTAGGGTTCTATTGCAAATTACATCAAATTTGGTGGCTTAAAATAGCACATATCTATCATCTCACAGTTTCCGTGCACGAAGAGTCCATGCACAGCTTAGCCGGGTGCTCTGCTCAGGACTTCACAAGGCTGTAGTCAAGCTGTTGGCCAGGCTGTGTTCCTTTCTAAAGCTTGGGTCCTCTTCTAAATCTAGGTGATTGTTGGCAGAATTCAGCGCCTTGCAGTTGTAGAACTGAAGCCCCACTTTCTTGCTGGCTGCCAGCAGGGGGCTGCTCTCAGCTCCTAGAAGCTTCTTGCAGTTTTTGGCCATGTTACCCTCTCGCATGGTGGCTTACTTCTTCAAGGCCAGCAGTAGAATCTCTTATGGAAAGACTGAATCCTCTTTTAAAGGACCTGCCTGATTAGGTCAGGCTTACCCAGGATAATCTCCCTTTTCAACTGATCAGAGACCTTAATTATATCTGCAAAATCCCTTTACCCTTGCCACATTCCATTGGTTAGAAGCAAATCACATGTTTACCTGCACTAAAGAGAGGAGATGATATCAGAGTGTGGATACCAGGGGGATGGGAATCACAGAGACCATCTTACTCAGAATTTTGCCTGCCATTAATGCTAATGTTTCTAGAGTTTCCCCATCAAGCAGGATGTTTGCTATCCGTTTCCATTTATCCTATTTGCTGATTTAAAAAAATTAAGAATAGATGTTCAATTGTGTGAAATGCCTTTTTAATGTCTACAGAAGTAATCTTAACTTTTCACCTTAGATCTATCAATCTATTATTTAATCTTCCTTGCATTCCTAGAATAAACCACACTTGGCTGTATGTTCTGTTACTCATTTAATGTTCTGCTGTAGTCCCCTTGATATTCCTCCTCCTTTTTTTAAAAAAAAATTTAATGTTTTTACTTATTTTTGAGAGAGAGAGAGAGACAGAGAGACGGAGAGAGAGTGCTAGCGGGGGAGGGGAAGAGAGAGAGGGAGACACAGATCCGAAGCAGGCTCCAGGCTCTGAGCTGTCAGCACAGAGCCCAATGAGGGGCTTGAACTCACGAGCCGTGAGATCGTGACCTGAGCCAAAGTTGGATGCTTAACTGATTGAGCCACCCAGGCGCACTCCCCTTCCTTTTTTAAAGGATTTTTGTATCATCAATGTTTTTAGATTTCTGGTATGGCTTTTCTTTTTCTGCGCAATCCTGGCAGGTTCTAGATGGAATGTCATGCTGTCTGCAGCATAAGTGTTCCTTCTTTTTCAATACTCTTGAACAATTTAAAAATCACTGGAATTGTCTATTCTTTATAGAGTTGGTTGATCTATGACATTGTTCTTGTTTTGCATGCAGCTCTTTAACATTTTTCTAAATGTCTTTTGTTGAAATTAGTGTTAATTTTTGACTCACGGAACCAAGTGCCTTCAAGAAAAGGACTCACAATCCTGCCAGTTTGGCTTTCATTCTCCTCTTTTGGCCACATCAGGAAGCCCCTTTTGTGCAAAGATTAAATTCAGTCCTTTCACACAGTCCTCTCACTACCCTTTGTAGTCTCTTCTTTTAACACCATCTACCTCCATCACTGTGCTTCTGAAGAGTGAACTGCTCGTAGCTCCTGGCTCTCTCCTTGTCTTTCTACGCTTTTAATGCCTTTTATTCATAGTGTGCTATTTCTCAGAATTGTCCTTTTCCCTCTGCATATAGCTACATTTTATCATTTAAGACTGAGATCAGGGGGCGCCTGGGTGGCGCAGTCGGTTGAGCGTCCGACTTCAGCCAGGTCACGATCTCGCGGTCTGGGAGTTTGAGCCCCGCGTCGGGCTCTGGGCTGATGGCTCAGAGCCTGGAGCCTGTTTCCGATTCTGTGTCTCCCTCTCTCTCTGCCCCTCCCCCATTCATGCTCTGTCTCTCTCTGTCCCAAAAATAAATAAACGTTGAAAAAAAAAAATTAAAAAAAAAAAAAAAGACTGAGATCAGGAAGCTTCTTCTCTAGAAAGCCTCCCTTGACCTGGATAAGATAACCCCCCTCCATTCTCTTGATACACTGATTTATAATCATCCCTGTGGATGTCTATTTCCTCCATTAGAATGTGACATCCTGGGGCACCTGGGTGGCTCAGTTGGTTGAGTGTCGGACTTTGGCTCAGGTCATGATCTCATGGTTTGTGAGTTTGAGCCCCGTGTCAGGCTCTGTGCTGACAGCTCAGAGCCTGGGGCCTGCTCAGATTCTGTGTCTCCCTCTCTCTGCCCCCCTCCCCCCCCCCCCCAACATACTCTGTCTCTCTTTCTCTCAAAAATAAATAAACATTAAAAAAAAAAAAAAGCAAGAATGTGACATCCATGAGGATAAGGACAGTGACTTCTACAGCCCAAGTAGTGTGTGACATGATTTTTGAGTGAGTGAAAGCATGACTGTAGGGAGGGAGGACTTCAAGGTATTCAAGTATCTGCAGAGTTTTCATGAGAAAGAGACTTAATCTCTTTTCTACATAAGGTGGTACTAGGATCATGGAGTAAAAGTTATTAGGTGGCAGCTTTCAGCTTCACATGGGTAAGAATTTCTTCACCAATGGAGTCGCTCAGAGATAAAGAGCCACCTCATGAAGCAGTAATCTTTTTTGTGTCAGGAGAGTTTAAAGCAGAATCCGAACACCTTTTAGGATGCTATAAAAATATTGTTACATTGAGTTTTCAAGGTATTTTCAAGCTGTAACCCTTAGAGCCCTATGGGTTCCAAAGAGATGCTTCAGGATTGGGCATGAGGGGACTGAGATGAGGGGAAAGGAAAGGAAAAGAATAGAAGATCCAGTCAATTGAAGCTCTGAAGTGTCCTTTCCCTCGACAACAACAGCTGGTCTGCTGTTTTTGCTTTGTTTTGACATACTGGGTTTTCAGCTACAATATGGTTTGAATAAAAAGTCTCATAGCTCTTAAAAAACATCTGAAAACCACTTGCCAGGCCATTTCACTTCCATGTATATATAAAATGTATATATAAAATGTGCCTTGCACATAAAGATGTTCGATCAGTGCTTCCTGCTCTTGGTCTTGCTCTCGTGCCCTTTAGTCCCCTCAAAATCTCCTGCAGCATCTTCACAGTCTGTTGTTATTTAAAGGATTTGTTCCTTCAGCTTTCTGAGGAGTTCCATCAAGACAGGCACTGAATACTTGTCTTCTTTGTAGCTCCTGCAACACCCTGACATGGTATTCCTCCAATAAACCTCCGAACACAAAGAAGTAAAGAATTAGTTCCAGTTTTTCTGGCTAAGTAGCTGCAGTGGGAACAAGATAGGTTAAAATTATATTACACAACTAAGGACACAGGAGTTAATGGTGCAGGAGAATGAAAGAAGAGAATTAAAACACCAAGGACGCAAGCAAAGAGAACAGGAATGGAGGTTCTGCCGTGCCCTCTGCCAATCCGACATGGGCTAGTTAAGTACTCACAGCGAGCCTATCTATCCCTTCTCTTAATTCCGAGAGATCAGAACCTTTGGTCCACTTTGGTCTAGGTTTTTGATACAGATTCTTTTGAACATTTTTTTCTGCTGAAATAAAGATACTGGAACTATGGGCTCTACTTCCTCCAAACACCTTGGTGCCTACTGTCTCCAGCCGTATATAGCTTTCCAGGACAAACAAAAAATGTTATCTTAACTGATTAAAGGGAGAAATGTACAACTGCCAAGTCCCAAGCCATGTGGGACATATCCAGGCACCAGATTCCAAAGACTGACGGTAGTTTTACCTCTAGCCGTTCGTTATAAAAGTCTCTTGTGGTATAATTTAGCGTAGCACGGTTTGTGTTTTCTCCTACAAGTCTTTTGCTGTCGTTATTGTCTTCATTGACAAGACCTGGTTTTTTCCCTTTGGTTTCTAGCAGATACCGGAATTGCTTCTTTCTGTAGAAAGACAGTAAAGAGATTTAGTTACTGGTGAGATTTATTAAAATGTGTCTATTTTTGTTGACTTTAGAGGGAAGCATATGCTCTTAGGAATGTTCGTTTTATGAGTTTGAGTTATTTATTTGAACTTAGTTCAATACCCCAATCTTTCTTCTTATTAATCTACTCAACCCGAATTCTTTTGTTTCATAACTACCAATCAGCAACATAAACATGTCTCAACCATTTCTACCTTAAAGAAACTCTACCTTAAAGAAATCAGTACAACATTTAAATAATCACAGAGTACAAAACAACGCAACTGAAGATGTAGTAGGCTAAAGTTTCTAAGTCGTTATCTTCCATAAAACATACAGTAATCTCTTACAAACCACACAAATAGTTCCTAATTCCATTATGCAGCTTGGCAGTATTACTCATAGCTAGAAAATGGCATGGGATATTGGTTTAAGTTTAGGCAAAACAAAATAAACAAAATCCCCAACCTTCCAACTGTTAGCATAGTGAAATATATGAAATAATGAACCTGGAAACTTCATTTGATTATGAAGAACATACACAGTGCTCATAGCATCACTGGCAGACCCATAAGCCTGGATAGAGAACCCCAACTCATCTCTGGTGAAAGTCGATTTCTGGTTTCTGCCAGACTTAAGGTGTCTCTAAAGTGAAGTGATATATCTACTTTATTGCAAACTAAACTAAAGATTGGGAGGAGAAGAGGAATAGATCTTTTAAATTTTTTCTTCCTTTTTCCAATTTAAAAGTGTAAGACAGTTGGGGCGCCTGGGTGGTTCAGCCGGTTAAGTGTCCGACTTTGGCTCAGGTCATGATCTCACAGCACTGTGGGTTTAAGCCCTGTGTCAGGCTCTGTGCTGACAGCTCAGAGCCTGGAGCCTGCTTCGGATTCTGCGTCTCTCTCTCTCTCTCTCCACTCCCCTGCTCACACTGTGTCTCTCTCAAAAATAAACATTAAAAAAATTTTTTTTAAGTGTAACACAGCAATTTTAGAAATTTTAAGGAGTACACATTTTGAAAAGTATAAAGAAATAGATAAAAAGTACCCATAAATCTATAGCTCGTACATCTATATATATGTATAACACTGTTCACATTCAATATATATTTTTTGCATGCTTTTTCTATGAAATTTTATAAAAAGTGAAGATCCTATTAAACATCCAATTTTGTGCGCTTGTTTTCACTCAATGCTATATAATATGCATTTTCTATTTAATGAATGAATAAAATTCAGTTGTGATGTTCATCAATTTACCTAATCGGGCCCTTTTTTTTGATATTTGGGTAGTATAATATTCTCACTTTTATAAAGAAGAAAGTGAGTAACATGTGTATCTTTACCTACATTTTATTTATTGATTTTTTAATTACAAAAGCAATGCAAATATATACTTTATATCACTTAGTCTTTTCAAATAATCAATTTTCCATGAATTCTGTTATTAATATCATTATTTCTTTTAACTTTTAGGATTATTTTACTGTTTTTATTCCCCTAACTTGTTTAGATAAATGTTTAGCTCATTCACTTTCAGCCTTTATTCTTTTCTTTTATAGCCATTTCAAAGGTTAAAATGTTCATTTAGCATCACTGTAACAATTCTACAAGTTTTGAAATGTGGTATTTTTGTTATATTTCAGTTCAAGGTAGTTTCCATTATAAAACTGTCTTTAACCTGTGGGTTATTTAGAAATGTGAGGTTTTTTTGTTTGTTTATTGATTTTTGAGAAAGAGTGAGTGGGGGAAGGGCAGAGAGAGGGAGACAGAGGATCCAAAGCAGGCTCTGCACTGACAGCAGAGAGCCCGATGCAGGGCTTGAACTCATGAACGGTGAGATCATGACCTGAGTCAAAGTCAGACGCCTAACTGACTGAGCCCCCCAGACCCCTAGCAATGGACTTCTTAATTTCCAGATATATGGGAATTTCCTGGTTAACACTGAGTAACTGAGTTAAAGCTTAATTGTATTGTGAACACAACACATTGTCTACGTAAATCCTTTGGAATCTGTTGATAATTTCCTTACGGATAGTATTTGGTCAATTTTACAAATATTCCATGTATACTTGAAAAGAGCATGTGTTCTGCAGTTGTTGGGGCAATGTTCTCTGAATGTCCATTAAGTCAAATTTGCTATTCACGGTGCTCAAGTATTTGATATCCTTTTAAAATTACTTAAAAGTATATTGAAACTTCCCCCTGTAATTGTGGAGCTGCAGTCGTGTCAATTTTTGGTTTGTATGTTTTTTAAGGCTATGCTAATAGGTGCATAAATATTAAATTAGTAAATTTATCTTAACATTTGCAATGAATTGAACTCATTATCATTTTGAAATGATTCTCTTTATTTTTAGTATTGCTTTTCACCTGAGTCAATTTAGTCCTCAATGGCTGTTCTGTTTTTATTTTGGTTACCATTGATTTTTTTTTATCTTTTCTCTCTTTTTTATTTTATTTTTTTAATGTTTCCGTAATTAATTTATTTATTTTTAAGTGTATTTTATTTATTTTGAGAGAGAGGGAGCATGCATGCACGCACATGCACCAGCAG
Organism: Acinonyx jubatus; assembly: GCF_027475565.1. NCBI lineage: Eukaryota > Metazoa > Chordata > Mammalia > Carnivora > Felidae > Acinonyx > Acinonyx jubatus. The sequence continues at coordinate 34,002,195 of NC_069386.1, forward strand.
GGCAGGGTCAGAGAGAGAGGGTAACAGAGAATCCCAAGCAGACTCCACACTGTCAGTGAAGAGCCTTATGTGGTGGGGCTCAAACTCACGAACTTTGAGATCATGACCTGAGCAGAAATCAAGAGCAGGATGGTTAACCCACTGAGCTACGGAGGCACTCCTCACTTTTTTACTTTCAAACTTTATGTAACCTTATGTTTCAGATGTGTCTCTTGTTAACAACATATAACTGAGCTTCATTTTTTACTCAATCTGACGATCTTTGGCTTTTAACCAGAACAATTAGTACATTTGTGTTTTATCACTGAGGTCATGCATGATCTCATGGTTGGTGAGTTCAAGTCCCGCGTCGGGCTTGGCACTAACAGTGTGGAGGAGCCTGCTTGGGATTCTCTCTCTCCCTCTCTCTCTCTCTCTCTTTGCCGCTCCCCTGCTTATGGGCTCTCTCTCTCTCTCTCAAAATAAATAAATATTAAAAAAACAGATACAAAAATCACCTTGTTTACTGAGAAAATCACACTGGGATTGTTGATTGGAAAGTTAGTAACTATATGATTTCATTAAAATAAATTGACATCTTTATTAAGCCTCAGAATTCATTAACAATGTAAACCTCTCCATTTTTTAGACACTTTTTTTATTCCTAATTTCACTGTTTATTTCATAGTTATTTTGTGTCAGGTAGATTTCCTGATGTTTTACAGTTTTTATTGCCTCTATAAATGGGATACTTTTTCTAATACTATTTTCAATAATTTATTATTTTAATGAAAAAATACCAATTATTTTTGTATGTTGATACAGTATCTGGTTTCCTTAGTATATAATCTGATCAGTTATAAAAAATTTAATGGTTGAGTTCTTGGATTTTCCTTAGAAAATGGTCTTTATAAAGAGTCAATTTTTGCTTTTACTAGTCAATTATTCTTTTTTCAATTTCTTATTTTTTTTTAAGTTGCTTTGTCTTTATTAATTTCTTGCCTCCATTTTTTTTTTTACTTTGGTGTTTTTCTAGCTTTCTTGAGTTGAAAGCCTCATTCATTAATTTCTAATCTTTCTTGTTTCCTAACAAGTATATTAAAGATATATCATTTCCTCTCAGTACAGTTTTAGCAACATCCCACAGGCTGTGACAGAGTTCTCTTGTTATCAAGTTCATTTATATGTAATTTATGACTTTGGTTTTAATTTATTCTTCTATCCCAAAGAAAGTGCTTTTCAAAATTATTTTTTAAAGAAAGAATACAATAATAATAATAATAATAATAATAATAATAATAAAAAGAATAAAAAGAACAAAACCCAAAAAAGGTAATTCGAGCAGCAGCTATAGACATACGGTGAAAAGTAAACTTCTACACCCTTTGGAACTCTTAGTGTCCTCAGTTCAACTCCCAGAGACAGTCATTTTTAAAAAAATCAAACATTTAAAAATAACATACGGATACCTTTGAAACATACGCCCCATTTCTCATAAATTGCAGTACACTATGTAAGTGTTCTATAACTTGCATTTTTATTTTCTGAGACATCTTACAGACTGTTTCATATCAGAACCTCTAATTATTTTTAGAGTTGCAAGTCATTAGTCCTTTATTAGTGGAAATTTAGTGAGTTTTCCTATTTTTGCTACACTGCACATCCTTACACATATATATCCTTACACATCCTTACACATATATATTTGTGCTCATGTAAAAACCACCATCTGAAGAAGATTCCTTTAAGTGAAATTACTAAGTTACAGGGCTTGTAAATTTAAAATTTGTTAGGTATTGTTAAATTGCTATGTAAAAGAGTTGCCTCAATTTATACCATGGACAGTGTATAAGAATTCTGTTTCCATATGCTGTATGTGATCAAACTTTTAGTCTTTCCCCACAAAGGTATCTCACTGTTTTAAAATTTTCATGTCTGTAACTCTGAGGTCAAACATCTTTTTTAAGTTTAAAGGAACTTGTATTTTGTTTTCTGGGTAACTGCTTTTCCTGTTTCTTTGTTTTTTTAATTTCATCTGAGTAAATTTTTGGCTCACTATTTTCTAATTTTATGCTGATTACAGAAAGTAATCTGTTTGAGTATGCTTTTTGGGAAACACGGAGATCTTCTTTGAGTTTAATATGTATCCAATTTTTGCAAACATTTCATAGGTGTTTGAATAAATTTTTTTCAGAATTGGGAATAATATTCTGGGAATATAATTATAAATATATTTAGTTGACAAAGTGTATTAACTGTGTTATTCAAATCCCCCATATTCTTTTTTATTTTGGCTTATTTGTCTACTGATCAAATAGATTAATATCTACCACAATAACTGTGAATTTGTTAATGTATACTAGTATTTGTTGAGATATTTAGGAGCTTAGTTACATTAAGCTTCATAATTATCATCTTTTTTGGTAGATTATAGCTTTTGGTGTCATCAATTTTATTATCACTAATATTAATATTCCCAGATTTGTTTGTTACTGTTGTTGGCATTTGCCTGTTATATATTTTCATTCCTGTATTTTCAAACCTTATATATTGCTTTCTTTAGGGGTATTTCTCAAATACAACATGGAACTCAATTTTTAACTCAATTTGATAGCCAATATCTATTCATAGGAGAATTTCATTCATTCATATTTATTATAACTGATATGTTTATTTTTATTTCCCTTCCACATTTTTGTTGACCAATCCTTTTTCTTTTTAGTGGTTAATAAACTATACATCTAGCCTTTCTTCCTAATAGTAGTCCTTAAAATTTTAATACACACAGTTAAACATGTACTTTTCCATCAATTTCTGATGTTAATTAGTACCTATTATTACTCCCAAAGGGAAAAAAACCTTAGCAAAGTTTAAGTTCCTTTCTTTTATGAATTTCTGGGATTTTTATCTTCCAGTTATTAATTTTTTCCTTATACATTAATATTTTTAGACAGCTCTAATTTTTACTTATTTCTTCCCACACCATCATTTCTTGAATTCAATGATTCCTATTTTTTTTTTAATTTATTTTTTGAGGGGCGCCTGGGTGGCTCAGTTGGTTGAGAGAGCGACTTCAGCTCAGGTCACGATCTCACGGTTTGTGAGTTCAAGCCCCACGTTGGGCTCTGTGCTGACAGCTCAGAGCCTGGAGCCTGCTTCTGATTCTGTGTCTCCCTCTCTCTCTACCCCTCCTCCACTCATGCTCTGCCTCTCTCTGTCTCAGAAATAAATAAACATAAAAAATTTTTTTTTAAATAAAAAAAAATTTATTTTTTGAGAGAGAAAGAGAGAATGTGCGTGGGGGACAGGGGTAAAGGAAGAGAGAGAGAGAGAATCCCGAGCAGGCTCCACGCCCGACATGGGGCTTGACCCCATGACTGTGAGATAATGACCTGAGCCGAAAGCAAGAGTCGGACATACAACCGACTGAGCCACCCAGGCACCCCCAATACTTCCTATTTCTTGCATTCACTGTTCATTTTATGGCAGTCCCTCCTTCAGTACTTTTTTCCCAAGTGATTCTATAGGTGTTTTACGGGATTTAGATTCTACCAATCAGACACACTTGGATAAGATCTGAAATGAGAACTGAGCTCTGTGGGGAAGTAGAGGTAACACACAAGATACCCATTTTTTTTTTTTTTGGCACAAATTACAGAAGGGCAACATGGCTCTGCAACCAAGTTCTGGGGACAGGAGTGGGGAACTTCTTGATCCTCAATGTAGTTGAAGTGGTATGATTCTGGAGGCTGCAACCGGGGTGCCAGTGTCCTGCTTAGCCAACTCCCTGAGCAGAGGTGGCAGTTTCCTTGGTGGGTTGGTTCTGTGGTATCGTTCTGGGAGTCATGAGACTCCCACCTCTTCCAATGATTTTGTAGACAGCAAATTCCTTGTATATCAATTGTTTTCTGCTTATTCTAACCAGAGTGAATTCCCTTATCTATAACTGAATCATGATGGACATACCGTCCCCCACTTCTCTCCTTCCATTCATGCACATTTTGTCAGTGTGGTCTGCCAGGTATACCTCTTCTAAGTATTTTTCAAATTATCCCCTTCTCCATTCTCATTGTCTTAGTTCATGCCTTCAAAATCTCCCTCCTAAACTATAACTAGCCTCTTCATCAGTCTCCAGTCCTTGCATTTCTGTCCGCTCAAATGGCAGCCTTTCTAGAACAAACATCTAATCACATGATTCTTGTGCTGAATTACAAAGCACAAATATTCACTTTTGTTTTGAATGGATTCAAAATCAGACCACAGTCTTTCTAGCTTCATTTCCTGTCACTATTCACAATTACCCCATGCTCCAATTATGCTGAACTCTTTACAATTCCTCGTGCCTTTGCAGATCTCTTTCCCCTGTATCCTGTACCTGAAAAACTACGCATTCCTGAAGAGCTAGATAAAACCTTACCTCCTCTCTGAAGCCTTCCGTTATGTTCTTCTAAACTAAAGTTGGTCTTTCCTATACTCTTTCACTCCTCTCTTATAACATCTGAAACATTTACATTATAAGTGCTTACACATATCTTTAAACTATTAGCTTATAAGCCACACAAGAGCAAGAATCTTGTCTTCTTCATCTTTATACCCCAAGACTTTGAAGAGGGCTAGCCACAAGACAAATTTAGGATAAATCTTTGTGGGATGCACATGTGGCAGTTAAGAGTTATTCCTTTTTTCTACAGCAACAGAAATTCTATTAAAATGATAGAAATTAAAGATCACCTGGCATCACCCAGAATTGAAATCAGACGGTACTGGGGTAACTCGGAAGATGCTACATGGGCTAGGATTCCAAAGAGCCTTTCAGCCATGATCATATCATTCTGCGTCACCTGAAGAGATACAATGGACATGGGTCAAAATGACACTGTATCTAGCTTGATACAATTAACACATTTCCAAAAAGATGTCTAGCTTGAGTGTTTTCTTTTAGTCCAGGAAAGTACCTTCTCTGGGGCCGTAAGAGGAGAGCTCTCATTGACATATCTTTCTTCCCTGAGCTTAACTGGAATGAAGATGACAGGTGCGGCTCATGGTGATGGAGGATGATGGAGGTGATGAGTTAGCTCTGACTTAAAGCAATGTTCCGTGAGAATTAGACTTGAGGCACCTTAAATTCTTTATGAAATTTTTTTTCAGGAATCCTTTAGCTTCTTGGAGTAGAGTGATTTAAGGGGAAATTTCTCAAGTGTCAACAGAATAGATTCACTTTAATAACATGCCAAAGGTAAGCGAAGGTGTTGTTCATACCTTGCTTCTATAACAATAATTTTGTCCCTTCCTGAGAGATGGAACATTAGACAATTAAAGACACTCCTGTTCATTGTAAAATTATGTCTACTTTTCTCCCCACAAGGAATAATTTGTCACAGGTTTTCTCTGTGAGGGCTTATTCCTATCTTAACCAAGGAAGTACTAAAAGCTAAAATTAGGACTTGGATTAATATCCGGGCATATTTTCTTTACTGTAAAATAGGGTTTGCATTTTAAATACGATTAGTTTGTGTATATAAATTTGGTGATTCCCAGCCAGGGGCCATTTTGGCCCCTAGAGAACACTGGACAATGTCTGGAGACATTTTTGGTTATCACAACTGTCAGAGGGATGCTACCAGAATCTAGTGTGTTGAAGCCAGGGATGCTGTTAAGTGTCCTACAATGCACAGGACAGCCCCCACAACAAAGGACTACCTGGTCCCAAATGTCAACGGAGCTGAGGTTGAGAAACCCTGGTATAGTGAAATTTTGGAACATAAAAACATTCACTAATACTAGCTGTAATACACTTCACAGGCGTTTTCCAAAAAAACAAACCCATAGTTCACCAGCATCTTATACCCAGGACTCCATGCAGACACTTTCCCTAGACCTTTGGAGTTCACGAGGCTGCTGTTCCCTCAAATCTTTCCTTTAGCGGACAACTCAGTTGTTTGGTCTAACATAGTCACCTAGTGGCCAGTGTAGGCCACTACGCCATCTTTTCTTCTTGATGCTCACTCACAATTCAATTTAATTCTACTTCAAGTATTATTATGCTCTCATATATAAAGAAAAGTAGATATATAATATTATTACATATTTTTAAGGTTGAGATAAGTAGCTTTATTTTAGACTTTTAAGAAAGGGTCCAATATCCCCAGCATTGACATTTAAGGAACTTTAAATCAGAATAAGTTATACTGGTTCTTTCTAATTCTTAGGTATATAATATTATTACATATTTTCAAGGTTGAGACAAGTAGCTTTATTTTAGACTTTTAAGAAAGGGTCCAGTATCCCTGGAGCTGACATTTAAGGAAATTTAAATCAGAATAAGTTATACTGGCTCTTTCTAACTCTTCTCTCTTTAATGTAATGATATTGTACTATTCCTTCCTAGTTCAAGGTTCAATAATATTTAGTATACACTTCTAGTAGTGGTCTATGTCTGGATAAATACACTATTTAGGTTAATGGGGGCAACAGTTTGGCCATTAATGAAGAATTACTCATCCATAGCTAAAATAACTAAAATAAAATAAAGTTATCCAGATTTGGAAAACTTTGGGACTAGTTATGAGGTCTGATCAATGACTCATGACCTCTCTGGGCAAGTACCAAGGGAGTACACAAGAGTACACAAGACTGAACCAGATATCGTGAGAACTAGCTGGAGAAATTAATAGTCCTCTGAAGATTCCAGATTTGTCCTACATCTTCAACAGATAGCTGATACCATGGTCACGAGCCTCCTGTGGTTGATGCAAAAATCTCAATTGACTCTTGCGCACTGACCCAGAGATCTCCAGTCTCTTAACCCTATGTTGGGTTTCTGGAGTACTAGGCCAGAGGCACTTGTAGTGCATAAGCTACAGAGAAATACAGTTGCTGGCAAACCTGATTACCGCTCATTTTACAGTAAGGAGGTCTTCGGAATTTTAAGAGATAATCATAATAATACTAACAGCATAGAGAGATTTTCTTCCTTTGGAGGATTATTTATATTCAGTTCAGGAATTCCTCAGTAGAGGAAGAACCCCAGTTTCTCTCTTGTCTTCCAAAATAATTGTTAGAGAACACGGTCTTTGGGTAAAAGGAAGATTAATCTTGTGGCAAGCTTAGCAGAATCAATCTGAAAAATAGCTTTTCACTAAAAATATTCCAGGCCTGAGTTATCCAGTGCAAGTTATCCACAGGCAGCTGTTACAGACTATTAAAAAGCAGTCCAGACATTTACATATGCTTGGTTTATTTCCTTTTTCTCTCATGTTTACTTTCTCTCCTTTTACCTTTCCTCCTTGCCTATTTCTCCTTCTCATTGTTTCTTTTTAAAATCATTCTTCTTTCCCTGTGTATATTCTCTTCTTTTCATCCCTTTACTCCTCCCTTCCTCTACTATGACCCTTACCAGCTGACATTTGGGTATTACTTTCCCACTTCTCCATCCTTCTTACATGCCAGGCAGCCAGTAAAACACTTTGACATAAGTGTTCTTTTAACATTTTTTTAAATTATTCCACCAACATTTTACTTCTCAAGTACTTTCAAACAACAGTAAAAGTATTTGCTATTCACCATGATTTGGTTGCTATTTTTAAAGTCTGTCTAGTGTTTTCGAAGTTTTTTGATAGATTTTTAGCTCTCTGACATTGTAAATGTCAAGATTTGGGGAAAAAACCCACAATATTTTTCAAAAGTTCTATCATGGTTACTGAAATTCCTGCCCATTTTTATGACTATTTTCCTTAAAAGGGAATATTAATTCTACAGTTGACTTATGTTTAGCTTACCTCTGTCCCGTTTATTTTCTGCATACTAAAATGGCTCAGCCTAAACAGTACATAGTATTTCCAGAGTGTAAAATTGACAACTGGATTTCCTTGAGGATCAATTGTCAACTGGTCGACGCGGCGGAGTTGAGCTAGTGCATTAAATTGCTGCAGCATTACAAGATTTGTTTCCTTGAATTTAAGGTGCTACAAAGATAAAACACACAGAAAAGCTGAACATTGAATTTAACCGCCTTAAAATGTTAACATTAAAGCTTCACTGATCATTCCCCCAAGTAATCTGTAAACTTTGGGCTTAGCTAATGTTTTCAATTGCATTCAATCAACTGAATCCACTAAACTTACATAATTTAAATCCATCTGATGCATTGTTGATGGAATCCATTAATCCACACAGTATTGAATTCTATGTGATTTCCTATCTGCAAAGGACATTCCCTACATACTAGCAAACTAAGATTCTTAAAATTATATAAATATTCAATAATCCAGACTTTCAGGCATTACAAAGATTTTACATGCTTTACACTGAATTAAGTCTACAAAGGAAAGATTAGAAATAAAACTTGCAAAGCTTTAAAAATATAGGGCTCACAATGTTTCTGAAAAGAACCAGCTATTCATTATTACCTGTATTTTGCTAATCACTTTGCAGGCTAGTTCAATTGGCTATGGGAAAAGAAAATCACTAAAATGGAAATGCTAATGTAAATATTCTTTCTGTGAAATTGGATGCTTTTTTTTAAACATATAGTCTCCACTTCTATCTGTATTCTTTAGGGAGGATGATGTGGCAAAAGAAAAAGTCACTATAAAAGGAGAGGTGAGGGAAATCACTTGGCTAACAGAGGAAAATATAACAATAATAAAAATTCAAGGAAGAACTCACAGTTTCTGCAAATAGATACTAATAAATAATGCCAATAGTACGACAAAAAGCTAATTGGAAAAACTGGAAAAAGCTAATTTCTCAAACTAATTTTTTAAAAATTTTAATTCCAGGGGCGCCTGGGTGGCTCAGTCGGTTGAGCGTCCGACTTCAGCTCAGGTCACAAACTTGCGGTCCGTGAGTTCGAGCCCCGCGTCAGGCTCTAGGCTGATGGCCCAGAGCCTGGAGCCTGCTTCCGATTCTGTGTCTCCCTCTCTGCCCCTCCCCCGTTCATGCTCTGTCTGTGTCTCAAAAATAAATAAATGTTAAAAAAAAATTTTTTTTTAATAAAAAAAAAATTTAATTCCAGTAGAGTTAACATACAGTGTTATATTAGTTTCAGGTGTGCAATACAGTGATTCAACAGTTCTATACATTACTCAGTGCTCATCATGATAATTGTACTCTTAATCCCCATCACCTATTTTACCCATCCCACCCACCTCCCCCCTGGCAACCATAAGTTTGTTCTCCATAGTTAAGAGTCTGTTTTTGGCTTGGTCTCTTTTTTCCTTTGTTTCTGAAATTCCACATATGAGTGAAATCATATGGTATGTCCTTCTCTGACTTATTTCATTTTATCCTCTAGAGCCATTCGTATTGTTGCAAATGGCAAGATTTCATTCTTCTTATGGCTGAATAATATCCCATTGTACGTATGTATGTATGTATTTATATATATATTAGATATACACATAACATCTTCTTTACCCGTTCATCTATGGATGGATACTTGGGCTGCTTCCATAGTTTTGTTATTGTAAATAATGCTGCAATAAACACAGGGGTGCACGTGTCTCTTCAGATTAATCTTTTTTGTATTCTTTTTCTTTTAAATGTTTATTTTTGAGAGAAAGAGAGCATAAGTGGGGAAGGGGCAGAGAGAGGAGGACAAAGGATCCAAAGCAGGCTCTGCACTGACAGCAGCAAGCCTTATGTGGGGCTTGAATTCACGAGCCATGAGATCATGACTCGAGCTGAAGTCGGACGCTCAACCAACTGAGCCACCCAGGGGCCCCAACATGTTTTTGTAATCTTTGTGTAAATACCTAGTAGTGCAATTACTGGATGGTAGCATACTTATATTTTTAATTTTGGGAGGAACCTCCATACTGTTTTCCACAGTGGCTACACCAGTTTGCATGCCCCCCAACAGTGCACAAAGGTGCCTTTTCCTCCATATACTCTCCACACTTGTTTCTTGTGTTTTTTTTTTCAATGTTTATTTATTTATTTTGAGAGAAATAGAGAACATGAACAGGGGAGGGGCAGGAAGAGAAGGAGAGAGAGAATCCCAAGCAGCTCTGTGCTATTGGCACAGAGCCTGATGTGGGGCTGAATCTCATGAACCGAGATCATGACCTGAACCAAAATCAAGAATCAGATGCCCAACCGACTGAGCCACCCAGGTGCCCCGGTTTCTCGTGTTTTTTATTTTAACCATTCTGACAGCTGTAAGGTGGTATCTCATTGTGTTTTTGGCTTGCATTTCCTTGATGATGAGTGATGTTGAGCATCTTTTCATGTGTCTGTTGACCATCATCAGTATGTCTTCTTTGGAGAAATGTCTGTTCATGTCTTCTGCCCATTTTTAAATTAGATTATTTTAGGTGTTGAGTTGTAGAAGTTCTTTATACATTTGGGATACTGACCCATTTGCAAATACCTACTCCATTTGGTAGATTGCCTTTTAGTTTTATTGATTGTTTCCTTGTTGTGCAGAAGCTTTTTATTTTTTAAGTATTCTCAATAATTTATTTTTGCTTTTGTTTCCCTTGCCTCAGAAAACATATCTAGAAAGACGTTGCTTTGGCTGATGTTAATGAAGTTACTACCTTTGTTCTGTTCTAGGATTTTTTTGGTTTCAGGTCTCACATTTAGGTACTTAATCCATTTTGAGTTTATTTTTGTGTGTGGTGTAAGAAAGTGGTCCAGTTTCATTCTTTTGCGTGTAGCTGTCTAGTTTTCCCAACAACATTTGTTGAAAAGACTGTCTTTTTTCCATTGCATATTCTTGCCTTCTTTGTTGAAGATTAATGGACTATATAATCGTGGGCTTATTTCTGGGCTCTCTATTCTGTTCCACTGATCTATGTACCTATTTTTTGTGCCAGTACCATACTGCTTTGATTACTACAGCTTGGTAGTATATCTTGAAATCTGGGATTGTGATACCTCTAGTTTTGTTCTTCTTTTTCAAGACTGCTTTGGCTATTCGGGTTTTTTTGTGGTTCCATACAAATTTCAGGATTGTCTGTTCTAGATCGGTGAAAAATGCTCGTGGTATTTTGATAGGGATTGCATTAAATCTGTAGATTGCTTTGGATAGTATGAACATTTAAACAATATTTGTTCTTCCAATCCATTAGCACAGAATATCTTTCCATTTCTTTGTGTCATCTTCAATTTCCTTCATGAATGGGTTTTCAGAGTACAGGTCTTTCACCTTGGTTATTTCTAGGTATTCTATTATTCTTGGTGCCACTGTAAATAGGGCTGTTTTCTTAATTTCTTTCTGCTACTTTATTATTAGAGTATGGAAATGTAATGGATTTCTATATATTGATTTTGTATCCTGAGACCTCACTGAGAGAGGATTTTTATCATGAATGGATATTATACTCTGTCAAATGTTTTATCTACATCTATTGAAATGATCATATGATTTTTATCCTCTCTCTTGTTGATGTGATGTATCATGTTGATTGATTTGCAAATATTAAACCACTCTTGCATCCTGGGAATGAATCCCACTTGATTGTGGTGAATGATTTTTTTAATGTATTGTTGGATGTGATTTACTAGTATTTTGTTGAGCGTTTTTGCATCTATGTTCAGCAGAGATATTGGTCTGTAACTCTTTTTTTGTAGTGATTTTATCTGGTTTTGGCATCAGGATAATGCTCTCCTCATAGAATGAACTTGGAAGGCTTCTTTTCTCTTCTACGTTTTGGAATAGTTTGAGAAGAATAGGTATTCACTCTTCTTTAAATGTTTGGTAGAATTCACCTGTGAAGCTGTCTGGTCCTGGACTTTTGTTTGTTGGAAGGTTTTGATTACTGATTCGATGTCATTGCTGGTAATCAATCTGTTCAAACTTTCTATTTCTTCTTGATTCAGTTTTGGTAGTTTATATGCTTTTAGGAATTTATACATTTCTCCTACGTTGTCCAGTTTGTTGGCATATAATTTTTCACAATAGTCTCTTATAATCCTTTGTATTTCTGTGGTGTCAGTAGTTAGTTCTTCTCTTTGATTTCTGATTTTGAATCCCTTCTCTCTCTCTCTCTCTCTCTCTCACATGAATCTGGCTAAAGGTTTATTAATTTTGTTGATCTTTGCAAAGAACCAGCTCCTGGTTTCATTGATCTGTACTATTGCTTTTTGTTTCTATTTCATGTTTGTCTGCTCTATTCTTTATTATTTCCTTCCTTCTACTGGTTTTGGGTTTTGTTTGTTCTTTTTCTAGCTTCTTTAGGTGTAAGATTAGGTTGTTTGAGATTTTTCTTGCTTCTTGAGGTAGGCTCTATTGCTCTAAACTTCCCTCTTAGAATAGCTTTTGCTGCATCCTAAGGATTTTGGACCATGGTGCTTTCATTTTCATTTACTTCCATGTATTTTTTCATTTCCGCTCTGATTTCTTGGTTGACCCATTCACTGTTTAGTAGCATGTTATTTAATCTCCATGTACTTGTGTTCTTTCCTGATTTTTTCTTGTGGTTGATTTCTAGTTTCACAGTGTTGTGATCAGAAAGATGCATGGATGGGGCGCCTGGGTGGCTCAGTTGGTTGAGTGTCCGACTTCAGCTCAGGTCATGATCTCTCAGACTGTGAGTTCGAGCCCCGCGTCGGGCTCTGTGCTGACAGCTCAGAGCCTGGAGCCTGCTTCGGATTCTGTGTCTCCCTCCCTCTTTGTCCCTCCCCTGCTCATGCTCTGTCTCTCTCTCTCTCTCTCTCTCTCTGGTGAAAATAAATAAACATTAAAAAAATTTAAAAAAAAGAAAAGAAAAGATGCATGGTATGATGTCAGTCTTTTTGAATTTGCTGAAGTGGCCTAATATGTGACCTATTCCAGGGAATGTTTCATGTGCACTTGAAAAGAATGTGCACTCTGCTGTTTAGGATGGAATGTTTTGAATACATTTGTTAGACGCATCTGGTCCAATGTGTCCTTCAAAGCCACTTTTTCCTCATTGATTTTCTATTTGGTTGATGTATCCACTGATGCAAGTGGGGTGTTAAAGCCCCCTAATGTTATTGGATTACTACCAATTATTTCCTTTATATTTGTTTTTAGCTGCTTTATGCATATGGGTGCTTTCATGTTGGGTGCATAAATATTTGCAATTATTATGTATTCTTGTTCCCTTTATTGTTATATAGTATCCTTCTTTGTCTCTTGTTACAGTCTTTGTTTTAAAGTCTATTTTGTTTTATATAAGTATTGCTACTCCAGCTTTCTTTTCACTTCCATTTGCATGATACATGCATTTCCATCCCTTCACTTTCAATCTGCATGTGTCTTTAGGTCTAAAATGACTCTCCTGTAGGCAGCATTTAGATGGGTCTTGCTTTTTTGTCCATTCCATCACCCTATATCTTTTTATTAGAACGTGGTCTCTTTACATTCAAAGTAATTATTGATAGGTATGTACTTGTTGCCATTTTGTTGCATGTTTTATGGTTGTTTTAGTAGTTCTCTGTTCCTTTCTTCTCTTGTTCTCTTCTCTCACAGTTTGCTAACTTTCTTTAGTGATACACTTGGCTTTCTCTTTATTTTTTGCATATCTATTTCAGGTTTTTGATTTGCGGTTACCATTAGATGTATATGTAACATCTTATGCATATAGCAGTCTTTTTAAGTTGACAGCTGCTTAAGTGTGAACCTATTATAAAAACACTAAATTTTTACTCCTCTCCTTTCCACATTTTAGGAATATTGTGTCATACATTACATCCTTTTGTGAATCCTTTGACTGATTTTTATAGATATGCTTAATTTTATTGCTTTTGTGCTTTCTACTTTTCTTACTCATGCTTTTAGTCTTTCCATTCCACTCAAAGAGACCCCCTTTAACATTTCTTGTAGGGCTGGTGTAGTGATGATGAATTCTTCTAACTTTTGTTTGGGAAATTCTTTGTCTCTCCTTCTATTCTGAATGATAGCCTTGCTGGATAGAGTATTCTTGGTTGCATGTTTTTTTCTTTTAGCACTTTGAATATATAATGCCACTCCCTTCTAACCTGCAAAGTTTATGCTGAAAAATCAGCTCATTTCCCTTCTGTGTAACTGTTTCCTTTTCTGTTGCTTTTAAAATTGTGTATTTATCACTACTTTTTGCCATCTTAATTACTATGTGCCTTGCTGTGGACCTCCTTGGGTTGATTTGATTGTGGGCTCTCTGTGCCTCCTGGATCTGGATTTGTTTCCTTCTGCCCCCTTTTCTCTTTCTTCCTTTTCTGGGGTCCCTATTGTGTGGAAGTTATGCTTGATGGTGTAGCTGAGTTCCCTTAGTCTGTTTAGTCTGTCTTCATTTTTTATTATTATTTTTCTCTCCCCTGTTCTCTTGCTTGGTTTCCATTACTGTGTCCTCCAGGTCACCGATCCATTCTTCTGCTTCCTCTAGCATACTATTTATTCCATCTAGTGTATTTTTAATTTCAATTATTGAGTTATGTATTTCTGATCGGTTCTCTTTAAATGTTTTTTCTTTCTTTGTTGAGGGTCTTACTGAGGTCCTCCACTCTTAAGTCCAGTGAGTATCTTTACTTAAAATTCTCTATCAGGCTCATTACTTATCTCCACTTTACTTAGCTCTTTTGTGATTTTGTCCTGTTCTTTTATTTGGGATGTATTCCTCTGTCTCTTCATTTTGTCTAACTCTCTGTGCTTTTTCCCATGTGTTGGGAAAGTCAGTTATATCTTCTGCTCTTGAAAGTAGTGGCCTTACAAAGAAGAGGTCCTATAGTGCCCTGCAAAAGAATGTCTCCTGTTCACCAGAACCTGGTGCTTCAGAGGTGTCTCCTACGTGTGCTTTGTACAATCTACTGTTGTGGCTGAGCTGTGTTTGCCTTTAGTCCAGTCATCTGCAATGGCTCACTTTGTTGTGGGCAGGATTTGGTCCCTGTGTTGTTAGCGGGCCAGTCTGGGGGCTGCCTTGGCTTGAGTTGAGTCAGACTAGGTGTTTGCCAGAGATACAGTAGCACTGAACTGCTGGGCACTTTCTCTGTGTTGTCCCCTGGTCAAGGCCTACAGTCAGACTCGATATCTGACCCCAGCCTATTGCTGGGGCCACAGTCAGACTGCTGTGTGGTTATCCTCCCCTCTCCCCAGGGCAGGAGTCACTTTGGAGTGGTGTTGGCCCCTTTCGAGGCCGCTTGCACAGTGCCAGGCTTGAGGTACCACTTTGGATGGGCTCTGGCCAAGGGTGTATTGGAAGGGGGCAGGTCTATAGGAGACTGCAGGTGGAGGGCATATGGTGCCAGCAAGTCTGCATCCATCCACTACAGGAGGGCAGAGGCAGCCACCCAGGATACCTCCTGCCCAGGCCAGGATGGAGGGGGCATGTTTGTAGAAGCACGTGGGGATGGGGCATACTGCTCACAAGCTAGGTGGAGAGTGCTGGTGTTGTACTAGTTCCTGCAGGTGTCTGTGTATCTAGGCTGTGGGGTGGGGGATGGGAAATGGCACCTGCCTGCTCTTGTGGTCTTGGAAAGGTCTCCAAAAGATCCCTGCCCCTCCAGCACATGTTCTGACACTAGTAAACAAATCTTCCCCGTGTATCCTGGGAATTTTTCGAACTGCTGCTTCTATGTTGTACATCAGTAGGACAGTTTGTTGTGCTGTCTCTTTAAGGGTGGGAACTCCATTTCCTCTAGCCCTCTGGCTCTTCCAGAGCCACACCCGCTGGTTTTTAAAGTTTACTTATTTTGAGAGACAGAGAGTGTAAGCAGGGGAGGGGCAGAGAGAGAGGGAGAGAGAGAATCCCAAGCAGGCTCTACACCATGTGGGGCTCAATCCTACTAACAGTGAGTTCATGACCTGAGCCAAAATCGGGAGTCGGACGCTTAACCAACTGAGCCACCCAGGTACCCTATGCCTGCTGGTTTTTAAATTTATAGGTATTAAGGCCCACTGATTGTAAGAACTCAGAGTCAGGCCCCTCTGGTTTTCAAAGCCAAATGTTATAGGGATTTGTCTCCTAGTGTGGGGCCTCCATGCCTGGGTGCCTGGCATGGGGGTCTGCTCCTCTCCTCTCCCATGGACAGTCCCACAGGTTTGTTCATCTCCCAACCTGTCTCTGCCCTTCCAACCCTCTTCAGTGTAGCCTCTTTTTTACATTTAGTTGTGGATAATCTATTCTGCCAGTCTTCAGGTTGTTTTCTGGGTTATTTACACTGATGTGGGTGTTGTCTACTTGTATCCATGAGACAAGGTGAACTTAGAATCTTCCTACTCCACCATATTCCCTTCCTCAAACTAATTTTAATGAGCTACTAAAATTATTATTTTTTAAAAAATAATCTAGACATAGGTTTATTTAATCAATGCATGAACTACTACCCAAAGCCAAAAGATAGGGTTCCCATTTCAATTAGATATTTCAACTCAATAATCTCTAAAGAACTTCAGATTTTCCCATCTTATAAAGCAGGTGTTGACAATTTTCTGAAAAGGCTTACATAGTAAATATTTTAGGCTTTGCCTTACAGTCTCTGTTGCAACTACTCAAAGTAGCCATAGACAATATGCAAAGAAATGAGTATAGCTATGTTCCAATGAAGCTTTCTTTATGGACAATATTTGAATTTCATGTAGTTTCCACATGTTATGAAATATTAGTCTTTGACTTCTTCCCCCAACCATTTAAAAATTCAGAAATCATTCTTAGCTTGTGGAAAAATAAATAACAGGAAGCAGGCCAGTTGTGGCCCATGTGCCATAGGTTTGCCAACACCTGCTCCAGAATAATCCCTTAAAAATCTAGTCACCTTAAGGGGCACCTGGGTGGCTCAGTTAGTTAAGTGTCCAACTTGAGCTTGGGTCATGATCTCAGGGTTCATGGGTTCAAGCCCCATATTGGGCTCTCTGCTGTCAGCACAGAGACTGCTTCAGATCCTCTGTCCTGATCTCTTTCTGCTCCTCCTCTACTCACTCTCTCTCTCAAAAAAATAAATAAACATTTAAGAAAATCTAGTTACCTTAAAATTTCAAATTGTTACTTCCCAGAGATTAACGTGATTATTCAAATCTTCATCAGTAACTTCTTTTAGATCAGCTGGTTTTCACTTTGGTCTCTGGTCTTTATCTAGTAAAACTGCCCTAACACCTTCATGAAAGCCATGGCTTCCCGCACAAGCTTGACTCAACTGATATTCCAGAGTTAATACTTCTTGCAAGGTCTTTGAAGACCCCTCCATGAGTTGCCTTAGTGTGATATTTAGGGATGCTGGAGACATTTTATTAATTACCTTCAACTGTTCTAAGGCAAAAGATGGACTATCTTGCTGTAAATTTTCAATAACCTGTTCCACACTATTGGCCAAGAACCAACTGTTTATTTTGTCCATGTGGTCCTCAAGTATAAAAGACTTGTCTTGATCAGTCTTGGACTTTGTATGGTAACCTCTAAGACATCTGCAATATTTTCTTTTGAAGGAGATTTTAGGGCTAACAAATCTTCTAACATGCCAACTTTTCAGAATCCACAAAGTGCGTCGCAATTCCTGCGGTGTATGTATCTCTTCCCTTCAGCCTGAATCCTGTTAATGCAAGGAAGTAACCAAGTTTTCCTTGAAGTCATGGCAAGAAATAACCTCCACCCACATCAGGGAATAGTCCAAACAGCAATTGGTTAATCGCTATTAAATTGCTATTTCCGGCATCGCAAAGAGAGACTTTTCAGTAGCCACTTGGAATTGCCCATGAACTGAGAGACCAACTCCCCCACCCCCTGTGATGCCACGAATAAGTGTAACATATGGTTTCTGGCAAGAATCAATGGATTGTTCAGCATATATTTTTCTCTAAAGAAATCTTGAGCTATCTTCTGGTTTGCCTTACCACCTTCTGAGATCACTCTGATATCACCCCAGCTCAGAAAGCCTTTCCACTATAATAAATGGAATACTCATTATAATCATTATAAATAATGATCAGGACAGTTTCGGGTGTGGATAAATTTGCCACATCATATTAAGATTCAGTGCATTTAGGAACTTTGGTCTGTTTAGCATTATCGCTCCTGCACGACGTCTTCTTTCCAATTGTACTTTTCCTACTGCATCCGTGTGCCTAGACATTCTAACCCTACAGGCTGGAGGTCCAAGATCAAGGCACCTGCAGATTCAGTCTCATCAAGTCCCTCTTCCTGGTTCACAACAGGCGGTCTTCTCGCTGTGTCCTCCCAAAAGTTTCAGTATGATATTAGCCCTTTTGGATGAATTAAACCTGGACATGAGCCTCCACACCTCCTGTAGCCCCATGGCGAAGACACTCACGAGCCTAAAGTCTAAAATTATTTTAAATGTTTGTAAGGGGACTACTGTAATAATCATATATAAATGTACATGTCCCATTGATACTAGGTACAATACATGAATACATAATATAGGATTAGGTGAGGTCCTGCTGAATGCTTTATAAAGGAGAAATATATGGTTTGAATAAAATTGTATTAGTCCTTTATACTCCATAAAGGATAATTTTATAGAGAGACAATTTCCAATATTAACAGAAAATTGCAAAGCCATTCATGAATACTGATTTAAATCCCAGATCCAGAAAATCAAGAGCTTAGTCTCCCCACCAGATAGAAACTGCATACATAAAAGTTAAGACAGGCTTTTGGCCTGAACACACAAGTCATGACCGGGGATAATTCAAATATGCTACTGAAAGAGAATGTTTACCAGAGAATTAGGAAACTTCATCTTCAATTTTGGAAGCACTTGGACGATTTCATCAAATTCTATGAAAGTGAAGGACACGGTTGTCACCATTCCTGCCGTTTGAACACTCCAATTCCGATCTAGAGATTCCAGGGCTCCTGAGCCATAGAGGGAAAGTGTGTCCCCGTCCACTTCAACAAGGTGTGTGTCTGTGACAGATAAACCTTGTAAAGCGCTGGTAAGTCCTGAGTCCAGAGACCTGGAAAATGCAACACACAATTTTTTTTTAATTTTTTTTTAACGTTTATTTATTTTTGAGACAGAGAGAGACAGAGCATGAACGGGGGAGGGTCAGAGAGAGGGAGACACAGAATCTGAAACAGGCTCCAGGCTCTGAGCTGTCAGCACAGAGCCCAATGAGGGGCTCGAACTCACGGACCGTGAGATCATGACCTGAGCCGAAGTCGGACGCTTAACCGACTGAGCCACCTAGGCGCCCCAGCAACACACAATTTTAAATGAAAGTCTTATCATGCAAAGTAAAGAAGAGCCAATGAAAATCTGTTGAAAAAGGTATGTGAACTTGGAAATTTTATGTTCATTTTTCGTTGTTTCAATAATTAGACCCAGGGCACCAAAGACTTTCAAAAGAATATCTAGAAGTTTTGCATTCTTCTGGTTATATATTTTAATTCAAAAAGAGGCACAAGTGAATAAAAAATAACACTTTAAACCCAAATTATTTATATCAGTTAAAGATAACTGACATCTTATGGAGTTTTAAAACAATTGATTTAGTATATCACGGATATCTTTTCACGTTAGAACAAATACGTTTTCCTAATCTATAAACTATCCCACTGTGCGGCTGGGAAAAAAACCCCACATTTTACAGAACACTTTTTCTATATTAAGAACCATATAATATAAAAATATATTTATAAAACACCTGGGAAGACACATAATTACTGCTAACAACAGTTTACCTCTCAGAAGTTAGATTAAGGAGTAAGTTTGACTTTCTACTTTTGAATACCTCAATGTTGTTTGAAAATTTGTAATTGTATACTAAAATTATAAGCAGTAAAATTAATGACAATATCCTCCCCATTTGAAATTAAAAATGATGAAAAACAATCCACTATTTAATATCTCTGTGTGTATATATATATATGCACACATACACACACATATGTATGATACACATAAAATCACTTCATGTACTCTACTGAATTTGAGAACTGTTACTATTTCCAAAGCAGGAGCCACATTTTCTGTAAAAGGTACCCAAATGTTAGCCAGAGAAGACAAGAAGCAGCTCAATCCAATTCAAATTTTTGCATTTGTGAATAGAGACGTAACTATTTATTTTACCCAATCTCAAAAGTCAAACAACGCTTGGCTTTTGCTCCATGTGCTTTCATTCTGCTATTTTTGTTCTCAGGCAGTATTTATTTGCCCCTGCTAATATTAGTGCTTTGTCTTCCTTTGTGCTCCTATTAACTTCTATATACTCCTCCAATATATCATTACTCATACTACGTCATAATTATATGCTTACAATTTGCCTTCTTGATCAGTGAATTCTTTGAAGCTAAAGACAATTTTCTCATCTTTGGGGCACGGCAGTGGGTGTTGCACCGTGTATATTGAATAAATGAATTATTAAAGATCTTCACATTTGATAATGCTGACAGGGGAGGGGAAGACTAACAAACCATTAACCTTGTTGGCTTATTATATTTTACTGGACTTATGTGTACTTTTTCAGAGGCACCAGTTAACTTCTAACACATCTGTGTCTACAGTAACAAGCTGGGTAATAACATCAGTCAATTCTAAGTGAATATACAAGCAAGAAAATACAAAGAGGCTTAATTTCTGCCACTCTGGTCCTTGAAACAATGATTATTATATGACAGCAGTAAGACATTCAATAAGCAGTAGTATGTGAATAATCTTAGATGATAAATCCTATAAAGGTAAGGGATGATAACAGAACAAAAACCAGGTGGAGTTAAAAGCTCCTTACGTTGTGCTTTATGTGATAGCTTTGGGCTGAGCTATGTAAAGCATACAATCATTTCTGAAATAAGGAAAGGAAAGGAGTTGTAGTTCACTGCCACTAAAATACAGAAGGCTTTCTGTAAAGAGTGCATACCCCTGTTACAGCACTTACCACACTGCATGGCAATTAGCTGCTTACTTGCCTGTCTCTCTTACCAAACACCGTGGTTCTTGAGGGCTCCAACTTTGTCACATTAGTAGCTCTATCAACTAACGCAGCTCCTAGCACATGTTGTGGTCAATAAATATCTCTTGCATGAATTAATGAAGTGAGACAATTAAAAATTTTTAATGACTATCTATTGAATCTTATGAAGGATGTTCTGACTATAAGGTGTGATTTGAGCAAAGGGGCAGAATCAGTGATACAGATAGAGAATAAGGGTTAGCAGGTTTTCTTGGGTGAGGCAAAGGCAAATACTGAAGAAGTAAGGGCAAGGCAAGAAAAAAAAAACCCCAGCAAACTAGTTAGTTAATGTCATGATGCCTACATTAATGCCACGATACCCAGCAAACTAAGTTCATTTTAATGTAAAAATGATGGGGAATCTGACGTATATACCATAAACATGAATAAATCCTTTGAAAAGCAGTATTATTCTCTGTTGTATATTTGGAAGTGTTTTGACTTTCTTTTCTTTTCCATATGATTAAAAGTTAAAGAACATAAGCTCCAAGATAAGTCTTGCATCAGAAAGGAATTATTTATTTTGTATAAAGATTTGTCAAGCAAACTGTTGGGAAAATAAGTGAAATAATTAATAAGTGTAGACTCAGCAAAACAGCAATATGGTTACAAAAGAAAGGAGAAGTAATTTCCAACTTATATAGGTCTCACGTGGGCATTCTGTAAAAAAACAAATGGCAACTTTTCTGTGCTACATAAAGGTTCATCCTTGTCAACAGAAAATGTAGCACCTGTTAAACAGGTCATAGAATATCTAACCCACTTCAGTTATTATCTGAATGAGGCTTGAACTTAGCGTCAAACTCTGGCCAATGTAGAGTAGAGGAATCTGTTCTTTGGGGAACAGGTTTTTTTAATGATGTGCATAAAAAATGACTTGGAAAATTTGCTAAAAATGTTTACGCATTGGGGATTGTTCTTCCAGCTTTCCTTGTATGGTTGGCAGGCATGTCCATATCTTTAGTCATACATACATACATACATACATACATACATATTATTTCACTTGTCCATTCATTCATTTATTCACCAAACATTTACTGAAAGCCCACTATATATAGGTCACTGTGCTAAGGATTTGGGCATAGGCAACTAACTCATCTGTATTGATAAAAACAGTCAGTATAGAGATCATGGACATGTGTTGAATATATCAAAACTTTCCTCACTTTCATTGGCCTCTAGTCCCAGAAATAGAACTGCTCTAATCATACTCTGGAATTAATTTAATAAACACACAAAATATAATTTCTAAAATTAGAATTATAATTTCTAATTTCTTTTTTTTTTTCCAACGTTTATTTATTTTTGGGACAGAGAGAGACAGAGCATGAACGGGGGAGGGGCAGAGAGAGAGAGGCAGACACAGAATCGGAAACAGGCTCCAGGCTCTGAGCCATCAGCCCAGAGCCTGACGCGGGGCTCGAACTCACGGACCGCGAGATCGTGACCTGGCTGAAGTCGGACGCTTAACCGACTGCGCCACCCAGGCGCCCCGAGAAATATAATTTCTAATTTCTAAACCTCAACTTCTCATTAAACAAATAGGTTTATTTGCCAAGCTTACTATGTGTCAGGTATTATGATAGGCACTGGGGATATAAAGATCAATTAAGATGTACTTGCCCTTACCATATATGAAAGACCCACAGCTAAAATCATCCTCAAGGGGAAAAACTAAGAGCTTTCCCCCTAAGATCAGAAGCACAACAGGGATATCCATTCTCACCACCATGGTTCAACATAGTACTAGAAGTCCTAGCCTCAGCAATCAGACAATAAAAAGAAATAAAAGACATCCACACTTGCAAGGAGGAAGGCAAACTTTCACTCATCCCAGTGACATGATACTCTACATGGAAAACACAAAAGACTCCACCAAAAAACTGTTAGAGCTGATACATGAATTCAGCAAAGTCACAGGATATAAAATCCATGTACAGAAAGCAGTTGCATTTCTATACACCAATAAATAAGCAGCAGAAAGAGAAATCAAGGAATTGATCCCATTTACAATTAAACCAAAAACCATAAGATACCTAGGAATAAACCTAACCAAAGAGGTAAAAGATCTGTACACTGAAAATTATAGATAGCTTATGAAAGAAATTAAAGATGACACAAACAAATGGAGAAACATTCCATGCTTATGGATTAGAAGAACAAATATTATTAAGATGTCTATACAGCCCAAAGCAATCTACACATTCAATGCAACCCCTGTCAAAATTACACCAGCATTCTTCATCACAGAGCTAGAACAAACAATTCTAAAACTTGTATGGAACCAGAAAAAGACCATGAATAGCCAAAGTAATGTTGAAAAAGAAAACCAAAGCAGGAAGCATCACAAATCTGGACTTCAAGCTATATTACAAAGCTGTAAGCATCAAGACAGTATGGTACCAGCACTAAAACAGACACAAAAATCAATGCAACAGAACAGAGAACCCAGAAATGGCCCCACAAATGTATGGCCAACTAATCTTTGACAAAGCAGGAAAGAATATCAAATGGAAAAAAAGACAGTCTCTTCAGCAAATGGTGCTGGAAAAACTGGACAGCAACATGCAGAAAAATGAAACTGGACCACTTCTTCCACAATACACAAAAATAAATTCAAAATGGATGACAGACCTAAATGTGAGACAGGAAACTATCAAAATCATACAGGAGAAAACAGGCAGCAACCTCTTTAAACTCAGCTGCAGCAACTTCTTACTAGATATGTCTCCAGAGGCAAGAGAAACAAAAGCAAAAAATGAACTATTGGGACCTCATCAAAATAGAAAGCTTCTGCACAGTGAAGGAAACAATCAACAAAACTAAAAGGCAACCAACAGAATGGATGAAGGTATTTGCAAAAGGCATATCGGATAAAGGGTCAGCATTCAAAATCTATGAAGAACATATCAAACTCAACACCCAAAAAGCAAATAACCAGTGAAGAAATGAGCAGAAGACACGAATAGACACTTTTCCAAAGAAGACATCCAGAAGGCCAACCAACACATGAAAAGATGCTCAACATCACTCATCATCAGAGAAATACAAACCAAAACTACAATGAGGTATCACCTCACACCTGTCAGAATGGCTAAAATGAACAACTCAAGAAACAACAGATGTTGGTGAGGATGCAGAGAAAGGGGAACACTTTTGCACTGTTGGTGGAAATGCAAACTGGTGCAGCCACTCTGGAAAATAGTATGGAGGTTCATCAAAAAATTAAAAATAGAATTACCCTATGACCCAGCAATTATACTACTATGTATTTATCCTAAGGATACAAAAATGCTGACTTGAAAGGTACAATGCACCCCAATGTTTATAGCATCGTTATCAATAATAGGCAAACCATGGAAAGGGCCAAATGTCCATCGACTGGTGAATGGAAAAAGAAGATGTGGTATACATATATACAATGAAATATTAGTCAGCAATCAAAAAGAATGAAATCTTGCCATTTGCAACAACATGGATGGAACTAGAGTGTATTATGCTAACTAAAATAAGTCAGTCAGAGAAAGACAAATATCATATGATTTCACTCATATGTGGAATTTAAGAAATACAGATGAACATAGGGGAAGGGACGGAAAAATAAGACAAAAACAGGGAAGCAAACCGTAAGAAACTCTTAAGTACAGAGAAAAAAGTGAGGGTTGCTGGTGGGATGCTGGGTTAAATGGGTGATGGACATTATGGAGTGTACTTGTTGGGATGAGCACAGTAATGAATCACCGAATTCTATTCCTGAAATCAATATTACACTATATGTTAACTAACTTGGATTTAAATTTTAAAAAATGAAAGAAGAAAACGAGAAGACAAAAATCATGATTTCACTAATATGTGGAATTTAAGAAACACGACAAACATAGGGAAGAAAAAATAAGATAAAAACAGAGAGGGAAAGGGGCACCTGGATGGGTCAGTCGGTTAAGCATCCAACTTTGTTTTAGGTCATGATCTCACAGTTTGTGAGCTCAAGGGCTGCATTGGGCTCTGTGCTGACAGCTCTGAGTCTGCTTCAGATTCTGTGTCCCCCTCTCTCTCTGCCCCTCCCCTGCTTGTGCTCTGTCTCTATCTCTCAAAAATAAATAAATGCTAAAAAAATTAGAAAAAAAAAAAACAGAGACGGAGACAAACCATAAGAGACTCTTAAATACAGAGAAC
Source organism: Acinonyx jubatus (assembly GCF_027475565.1). NCBI lineage: Eukaryota > Metazoa > Chordata > Mammalia > Carnivora > Felidae > Acinonyx > Acinonyx jubatus. The sequence continues at coordinate 34,027,204 of NC_069386.1, forward strand.
ACACTGAGGGTTTCTGGAGGGGAGGTTGGTGGGGGATGGGCTCAATGGGTGATGGGCATTAAGGAGGGCACTTGTGGGGATGAGCACTGGGTGTTATACGGCAGTGATGAATCACTGGGTTCTACTCCTGAAACCAACACTACACTGTATGTTAACTAACTTGAGTTTAAACAAATAAAATTTTTAAAAAGACTAAGAAAAAAAAAGACCTATTAGTCTTTAAAGAGCTCCCAATATGAATGGTGGGTAAAGAACAAGACAAATATATACATTAATTGTAATACAATGTACTTATTTTCATATAATGAGTATTTAAAAGATATGCTATGAGAATACAGAAGAAGGAATTCTTCTAGTAGGGAGAAGTCAGTTTTCAAAAGAAGTAACATTTGAACTGGTCCTTGAAAGATGAATAGTAGAATTTCACCAGAAATAGAAGGAGGGAGCACACACAGGTAAGAAAAACTAAATGAAGAAAGGCATAGAAGCCTAATTATATATAACATATTCAGGTAAGAAATTTTGATATGGCTACAACACTGAAACATATTGGAGTCATAGCTGAAGATGAATCTGAAAAGTCAGATTTTATCCTATAGAGGTTGAGGAGCAGAAAAAGTAATAAAATATCAAAACAGAAAGGTAATAGGACCATATTTGATGCATATTTTTGAGCCCCTCCAATGTGACACGTATGGAGCTAGGTGCTGGTGCCACAAAGACGAGCAAGACATTTCTCGATCCTCAAGGATCTACCTCAGACCAGTAAGTTGGTCAACCTTGTGGAAGATGTAGCAGAGAGAGGCTGAATGGAGGGAGAATAGTAGGAAAACCAGTGCAATAGTGTTGACTAGATCATATAAGGGCATAACAAAAAGGAGGGCATGGTGCCCTGGAAATGGAATTGGCAAGAAGGTCAGACAGACCTTAGTTCAAATCCTAGGTCTGCCATTGGCAAACAGATGATTTGGGGGGCAGGTTATCTAGTTTCTTTGTAGTTGAAGTTCCTAATGTGTAAATGGTGATTACAATACATATTTTTTCAAAGTTGTTAGAGACTAGAAATATTCTAAATCCTATCTAATGCTTAGTTCAATACATTATAGTGATTATTATTAATAAAATAAGAGAACATAGATATAAAAGATGTTTAAGAAAAAAATAAAAGTAGAACTTAGTGACTGATTACAGGGAATAAAGGAGAAGAATGAATAAATGTGACTCAAATTTTTAGAGTAGATGACTGGATCAAGTGGGCTAGCGTTCTACCCCTGTCTAGTCTAAATTAGCACTCTGAGAAGTGTGGCATTTTTCTGCGAAGGATCCATGTTTTAAAATTTGTTTTCCCATGAAGCCCAATACATTTCCATGTGTATTTCCCCCCTCAAATATTATTTATAGAACAGCAGGCAGTCTGCCATCAAATAGGAATTCTCTTCAAGACCTTCACACTCACGTGGTTAATTACATGTATAAATGCTTATTTAATCAACTTGATCTTTCTATGAGTCAGAAAAGGCATATTCTATGCCTTCTTGATTAGTATAGGACTCTAAGAAACGAGAGTGTAATTAACTTAATGCAATAAAATAATGAGTCCCTAAAAGCCAGGCTAAATAAAGAATATACTCTTAAATGCCTGAATGGGCAAAAAAGGGCAATATTTCAGAGGATTACGGACTTTTTTGGTTTGTTTAAAAAAATCTTTAGGCTTTCTATAACAGGCTAGAACAGAAAGACTTAAAATATTTCGGAAGATTCTTTTCCCAATGAAAAAGTGGTGCTGATTCCTATAATAATGTATTTTATGAATTTCTATTACAACATTCATAGGTGTAGAAATTCATTTTATGCATTATATTTTATTATGGTAGTGTTGGCTAAAGTACCACAGTGTTCATAGACAGGAAATGACCAAAAATAAACCAGCTTCACTGTATGCATCCAATGTAAGCAAAGAAAACATTACACCAAGTACTTTCCCATTTCTGGCACGGAAAAGAAACCTGCAATATGTCATTTTACTATAGAGCTGTCCCAAGTACAGTGAAACAGTGAAATCATTAATGGGATATACCAAAGGTTTACAGAATTTCTTCTCTTTATGTGCCTGTAATTTTTTCATGGATACTTGTTTCCAGGCATTTAGTTACACACCCATAAGCCAAAGGTCACAGAAACTCTAACACAAGAATTAGCCACTTTTCTGGCATTATGAAATACTAAAGACTATAAATGGGATTGTTAAAAATGGAAAAACTTATGTAGCATTAAAAAACAAATTGGAACCCTAAGGAAGGGACTCTCTGACCCTCTAGCTTTCTACCGTCAGAAAGAGCCAGGCTTATATCATTCCAGAAAGATGAAATTAAATTATATTTTTAAAGACTTACAGAGAATATAGTAACACAACTTCTAAAATTTAAAACATTTTACTGTGTACTTTCAGATAAATCAGCACAAAGTCTGGACACATGTGTTTGAAATCTCCCTCTAAAAGCCCATTAAAGCAGTTGCACTGGTGTAAACCCACAACAAGTACAATAGTTGGGGGGAGGGGGAGGGACAATTTGCTGTAGGAAGTTTCAGAAAACTTCTGGAAACTGTAAAGAATGTTGAGTGATGAAGAAAAAACAAAAAAAGTCATTGCTTCGAATACATACAAACTGGAGACAAGAACAAAGATGTAGGCCAAACTGCTCAGAAGGCTCTGGAAAGGAAAGAACAGTAGATATGATAGAAGATGGGTGTAGAAGTAAGACTGAAGATCTGTAAAAGGATCCTACCACCTACTTCTCTCACTGCCTATAAAACAGTCAGGCTGAGCGGCATCACAGATGAGTGGGAAAAGGAAAGAATTCTCATTAAATAGGAGTTGGGCAATTGGCTATTCCCATATGGGAAAAACAAACAAATCGGACCTCTGTCTCAAACTTAAAAAATCAATTCCAAGTGTAATAAAAACTAAAATACGAAGGGCCAAATTTTCAGCTTTAGGAAGACAAAATGGGAGAATATTTATATAATCTCAGTGTAGTAAAGGGTATTTTTCCTTAAACACAATCCAAATGGGGAAACCACAAAAGAAAAGGTATATAAATTGGTATCTTCCAAAATACAAATGTTGTTTAAAGGCAAAGACATATCTGAGATTGCTTGGGGGGAAGCAAAGAGTGAAAAGAAGGCCCAGGACCAAAATCTGAGTAACTCTACCATCTACAGGTTGAGAGGACAGAAGTACTTGAGGATATTAGAAAGACACATAAGGCTAGAAAAGGCTACTAGTAATACAATGTAAAATAATAAATTGTAAACAATGGTCCAAAAGGAAATATTAAGACTGAATTAGGTCCGGAAGATAGCAGGCTTCAAGAAGAATAAATTCTACCCACTAGATAAGTGAGAAGTTCAAAGAAATTTGAATGTAGTAAAGGCAGCACAAATTTCTTCATTTAGTAAAAAATAATAAATAAATGAATGAATGAATAAATAAATAAATAAATTAATTAATTAATTAAAAAAAGACAGAAAATCAGAAACTCCAGATAAAAACAAACTATGTATGGGGCGCCTGGGTGGCTCAGTCAGTTAAGCGTCCGACTTCGGCTCAGGTCATGATCTCGCGGTCCGTGACTTCGAGCCCTGCGTCGGGCTCTGTGCTGACCGCTCGGAGCCTGGAGCCCGTTTCAGATTCTGTGTCTCCCTCTCTCTCTGCCCCTCCCCCGTTCATGCTCTGTCTCTCTCTGTCTCAAAAATAAATAAACGTCAAAAAAAAAAAAAAAACTATGTAAGAAGGCATGGCTCAAATGTGAGGCAAACTAGAGTGTGGCATGGCTTTGAACACATTTTGAAGTGTGATGAAGCGGGGGACTATTTGCATTTGATGCTAAGATTATTTTCCTTGAATGGTTTAGGAAGCAGAAAATGAGATTTACAGTACACTACTTAATGCTCAAGTAAAAAATAGTTACATAATCGCAGAAATGTAAACACTGCTTACTAGTTTTCAATCTTTTTTATTGAAATTTTTAATTGTCTATTTATTTTTGAGGGAGGGGGAGAGAGAGAGAGAGACAGACAGACAGTGGGGGGATGGGCAGAGAGAGAGAGGGAGAGACAGAATCCAAAGCAGGCTCCAGGACCTGAGCTGTCAGCACAGAGCCCCATGCAGGGTTTGAACTCACAAGCTGTGAGATCATGACCTGAGTCAAAGTTGGATGCTTAACCACCTGAGCCACCCAGGTGCCCCTACTAGTGTTCAATCTTTAGAAGCTACCAATTGACAATGTTGTGGTTATAGAACAGACACAAATAATTTTAATATCAAAATGTAAAAGCATAGCTCATAGTATATAGCAAAATTGTGGTTCCCAAACGAGAGAAAATGGTAGAATAGGGAACTCCAAAACTGCATTCCTCCAGAAAAGTAACAAATATGCTAGCGAAAACTTTCAGAATCAACTCTTTCAGAACTCTGGAATCTAAAAGAAAAAAACATTAGAACAACCAGGGAAATGCATACTGAAGAAGAAACATGCCGAATTTCAGTATGAGAGTTCTGTGCATTTTAACTTAGACTGCTAACATCCCCTACTCCCTAGCTCAGTGGTGGTTTGAAGACGGCAGCCCATATTCTTTGTGCAGGTTGCTGGTACTAGAAAAAGTAACCCATGCCTTACTCTCAAAGAGCTGTGGTCATGCGTTTGACATGTCTGGTGGGTCCCAGCTAAATAGCCTGCCTTTGTTTCACGTGTCTCAGAGTTTCCCCTGGGCACAGGTGGCTTCGTGTGTGGCATTTGTCAAAAGCATTTAATGCAAAAACGTTTTAGGTGTTGCCCCGTGGGACAAAAAAAATACAGCAAAAACCTTAAGACAAAAAGAGGCTGGGGAAGAAGACAGTTGGGGGAGTGAGGACTTTGTTAAGTTCTTGTGCATTTCAGGGAATGAGAAGACCCTAAACAATCATCTCCAACTGTTAAAAGAAAAAGACAAAGGAAGAATCTCGAAATAGCAAGAGAGAAATGACTAAGTGACTGGTCCTGTTCAAGGGACCCTCAGGGACCCTCAATAAGATTAACAGCCAGTTTCCCATCAGGAGCCATGGAGGGCAGAAGGCAATGGGATGACATATTTAAAGTGCTGAAAGAAAAAGCTTTCAACCAAGAATTCTATATCCAGAAAAACTGTATTTGAAATGAAGAGGGAAAATAACGACATTCTCAGATAAAAGCTGTGCTTACTGCTAGTACACTTGCCCTACAAAAAAAAAGCTAAGGTAGCCCCTTAGATTGAAATAAAGGGACACTAGGTAGTTACTCAAAGCCAAATAAAGAATATCAGGAAAGGTAATTACATAGGTAAATATAAAAGCCAGTATAACTGTATTTTCAACTGGTACCTCTTCTTTTCCTCTATATGATTTAATAGACAAATGCATAAAATAATAATTATAAATCTATGTTAACATGCACATAGTATATAAAGATGAAATTTGTGATAATAAGAACATACACAGAGTGAAGGCATATAGGAACAAAATTTTTATCTATTATTGCAACTATACTGGTATTAATGCAACCTAAACTGTTATTATTTATGATATTAATTGTAATTCCCAGGGTAACAACTGAGAAAACAGCTAAGAAATATATACAGTAAAAGGAGTGAGAAGGGAATCACAATGGCACACTAAAAATCACTTGAACACACAAAAAAAGTAGTGGAAGAATTGAGGAACAAAAAAGATATATAAAGAAATCAGAGAGCAAAATGATAGAATTAAGTGCTTTCTTATGAGGACTTGATAGATTAAATTCTCCACATAAAAGGAGGTTTTTAGCAGAACGAATTAAAAAAATAAGATTTAACTATAGGCAGTCAACAAGATTAAGAGACACAAATAGACTGAAATTGGAAGGATGGAAAAAGATATCCCATGCAAATGATAACCAAAAGAGAGCTAGAGTGGCTGCTAATACCAGACAAAATAGACATCATGTCAAAAAGTGTTACAAGAGATATAGGAAGACATTTTACATCGATAAGAAGGTCAATCCATCAGGAAGGTGGAACAGTTATAAATATAGTGCATTTAACATCCAAAATATAGAAAGCAAAAACTGACAGAGTTGAAGGGAGAGATAGATCTGCAATAATAGTTGGAGATTTTAATACCCTACTTTCAATAATAGATAGAATAGGCAGAAAAATCAATAAGGAAATAGAAGACTTCAAGAACACTATAAATCAACTAGATCTAACATACATAGAAGACTTTATCCAACAACATTAGAATGTACATTCTTCTCTAGTGTGCATGGAACATTCTTCAGAATAGACTATATGTTACGTCACAAAACAAATCTCACATAAAACATCTTTTCTGAAAACAATGGAATAAAACTGGAAACCAGTAACAGAAACCTGGAACATTCACAAATTTATGGAAATTAAAACACTTTTAAACAATGGGTCAATGAAGAAATCACAAGGGAAATAAGAATAGTATAGCTCATAGAAAGTTGCAGTGGACAAAAGTGGGAGAAGTAAAAAGAAGGGTAGACTCATCTTGCACAATGCAAACTTGAGAGCTACTGTCTACAGCAGATGGAACAAAAAATAGAGGTTTAATTATAGTAAATTACAAAAGTTATCAATAAAAGAACTCTAAGTATATAGTGTTGGGGGATAACAAGTGAGTGAGCTGAATCCTTGTCTATTATGGCCAAAAGTCTATCTAAAATTTTTTTAATGTTTATGTTTGAAAGAAAGAGAGAGAGAGAGAGAGAGAGCAGGGGAGGGGCAGAGAGAGAGGGAGACAACAGAATCAGAAGCAGGCTCCAGGCTCTGAGCTGTCAGCAGAGAGTCCAATATGGGGCTCAAACTCATGAACCGTGAGATCATGACCTAAGCCAAAGCCGGACGCTTAATCAACTGAGCCACCCAGGCGCCCCACAAAAGTCTATCTAAACTTTATAAATCGAGAAAGCATAATATACATTTAGAGATTTGGTAGAAAAGGAGTTAGCAAGGTATTATTTAAAACAAAACACAAACAAAAACAGCAGCCACATAGGTAAAAGGAAAATCAGGTGAATATGCTACCAGGAAAGTGAATGCAAAGGGCCCTTCAAGATGAAGAGTGTCAACTATGTCAAATGGTGTGGAGAGCTCAAGTATAAAACAAAGACTTCAATTTCAGTTAGTCTGGATACTCTGGTTAAGAGCTCCTGGTGTAGGGGTGCCTGGGTGGCTCAGTTGGTTAAGTGTCCGACTCAATTTCAGCTCAGGCCATATCTCAGGGTTTGTGAGATTGAGCCCCATGTCGGGCTCCATGCTGACAGTGTGCTGGGATTCTCTCTCTCCTCTCTCTCTGCTGTCCCCCCCCGCCCTTGTGCATGCTCTCTCTGTCTCTCTCTCAAAATAAATAAACAAACTTAAAAAAAAGCCTCTGGTATATACACATACAAGGTATAATCAGCTTTCAGAAATATTTCTATCTTTCAGATGCAAGAGATTTTACATGAATCACACAACTGCCAACTAAATTGAAGAAATTATCATTAACCATTGTAGAAGTTACAAGTAATTTTACGTTAGTTTCACCAATAATTCACTATGTTCAGAGTTTTACTTTTCTGACTTCAAATATCATCAGTGTCTCCTTGACTTCACAGTGTTTAAGTTCTTAAAAGGATCAGACCGAGAAAATGGTGTCTCCATGGCACTTTGAACTTACATCAGTAAAATACAAATCTTTTGCCAGAAATCGTGGATCCCTTTCCAATGATTCATTACTGCTCTCCACATCCTCTCCACTGAACCCATACATCACTTTTCCCATCTCTCCCAAACTCTTCCTTTGTAGTTCTTGCTTAAAAGGCCTCTCTGACTTTGTGGAACTTTTAATAAAAATTCTGAAACTCTTGGCAGTAAGTATAAGGCATAACAATTTTCACTAACAGATACTTCCTCTTTCTCTTGGAACTCATTGCTTGTTTTTGAGGCCATAAAAGTGAAGACTCTATACTTTTAAATGATTTTAGAGGATCACAGAACATTTGGCCATAAGCTGCCTAAAAAGTTCAAAGCGTTGGGAAAATCATATTAGCAGTCTGGGATTCACCTGTCAGAGATAGTTTTGCCAGGTAAAAGAGCAAGTTAATAAACAAAGACATTTCTGCACTCGCTGTAGCCGCCAACACCAATAAAATAGTGGGAATAGTGAATGGTTTAACAAGAGCATAGGATGCATGACTCAGACTGGAGGGAGATAAGGCTGATCACTGCTGAATGCACTGACCCCTTGTTCCATATCTAGTTCTACCATCAACTGCAATATGTTCAATAATAGCTTCAACTGATCTCCCTCTGGTGACCTTCACTTCTCTTCTCCAACGACCCACTCCATGACCACAACAGTGGCCTCCAAATCGCTCTGAGTGTTGTCATTACTTAGATATGTCCTGCCTTTAAAATCTTCAACTTCAACATCTTAACCCTGACCATAAGCTCCCACTATCTGAGCTCACTATTAACCCTCTTACTTCCCAGGTTTCTCATCTTCAACTTCATTTAGACTTCTGGTCTCAGAAATACTAAATTTTCTCCTAATCTGTAGGCAACCTTCTATTTTTTAATTCTTTAAAAGTCTAGCCCAGACCATATGACCCATCATTTTTCCTTTTATCATTATACTTGAATTTTTTTATTATTTACCTTTGATCCTTTATCTCCTTATTCTTTATCAAACACACATGGCTTCTCTACTGTTATACCTACCTACTCTGTGCTCCTGGAATACTCATTCAACAATTCTGACTATAGTTGCTACAATTTCATAGTCTCTAAGCTCATTTAGTTCTTCAGAATTTTCCTTCAATCTTTCAACACTTCCCTAATTAGCTCCCTCTGGATACCAAACAAGACCTGGAAAAATGGAGATATACCATGATTTTTAAAGTGATGATTTATTATCTTAAGAATGTCAATACCTCTGAAATTAATACCTTAAATGTCATTTGAATATGATTTTTAACGTTTCTGTTTAGATGAATAATTTTTCACTGAAGTATACTCAACATACAATGTTAGTCATAGATTAAATGATTTTAAAGTTCATATGGAAGAACAAGTGTGGGAGAATTAAAACTCTGAATAGTGTAAGATTTCCCCTACATAGATATTAAAATGTACTAAAAAACTACTATCATCAAAATAGTTCTGATTATTAATACAGATAAACAGATAAGTGAAATGGAATAGGAAGTTCAGAAATATTTCCAAATATTTACAGGAACTTAATGTAAGAGGCAAATGGCATTCTCATTAAAAAAGAGAATACCTTAATTAAGCAATGCTATGATCAATTAACCAACTGAAATAAAATCAGGTTAGACTCTCACCTAACACTACATATGAAAATAAAGTTGATGTAGAAAGAACTAACTTTTAAAACCTTATTAAAATTTTTGAATATAATGTGTAAGATTATTTGGATAAACTTGGATCTAGGAAACCATCTTAAGGAAGATAGGGAAAAAAATTTTTTTAAAAAGAGCCATCAGAAATAAACTGACTTGTGTAGTGTATGTCATAAATCTAAAGTTTTAACTTTATAAAATGTTATAGTTCTGACCAAGTAAAAGAATATTACATAAAGCTCTAGGGCAATATAAGAAGGATATATATTTGTTTTATAAATTGTCACTTGATTAAAATCGCTATTCTTATTGCTTTATTTTGCTAGCTGAAAGGGCTGAGAGGCTCTGCATGTGGATATGATACCCACGTGAGCTAAAGTAAGTACACGGATCAATATAAATTAATCCTATAACTAACATTTTTGAAGTATATTTGTCTAAATATATGTCACACTCTTTAACTCCGGAAAACTTCCAAAATGTTAGTCTAATGCCTCTTAAATTATTTTCTTCATGGCATTCTTTGTGTATGAAAAAGTTTATAGAATATGACCTGAAAACTCAAAAGAAAAGCTACATCACATTCAGTTTGAAGTGTGCTTCGTAATTTGGTTAAGGTCATTAGGTAATAGAGCTTCATCAAATGAAATCAAATTGGTATGCATTCTATCTTTGACTTTCAGGCTTTATTTTTAAGTTACATACATTTTTAAAATTATAAATAAACTATACACATAAATATGCTTTATATCCCTCGCATTTACTTGATTCCAATATGCTTTCTTAAGAGGAAGAGAAATATGTAAAATCTACATAATGTACTCAGATTTGCTCACAAACCAGGGGATATGTAATTATGTGGCACCTATGTCACAGAAGAAAAGAGGCTGTAAGGCACTGGGATAGATCGGTATTATAGAACACAACTGGAGTAACTATTCAGATTTTATGCCAAAATTGCTTAATACTATTAGTTAGGAGTAAGGTCTTGTGCTGGCTGCTGGGTCAAGACCATCAGCAATGGGAATCAGGATTCTTTTCCTCTTCAAGTTATACTCTAGTAGGGAAGACAGGAAACAACTAATTACCCACTAGTTATTTAATCATGGTTATGTTAAGTGCTGAGAAGGGGGGAGTGCACAGTACTGAGAGAGATAAGAGGCGTATCTGATCTAGTCTAGTCTCCAGGGGGTAGTCAGGGAAGGCTTTCCGGGGACGTGAGGTTTAACTTTAAAACTGGCAGGCTGGCATTAGCCAGGGCAGGGGGAGGGAAGCAGGGCAGGGAAGTAGTGGCAGGGGACAACACAGCTGTTTGTAGCAGCAAGGCTCTGAGATGGGAAGTAACAGATCTGAAAGGCCCTGAGGCACCGTCAAATTAGTGTCCGATGATGAGGGATGAAATCTGGGGTTTTTTTCCTATGAAAAATAGTAAAGTACTGAAGTGTGTGTGTGTGTGTGTGTGTGTGTGTGTGTGTGTGTCTGTGTGTGTGTGTCTGTGTGTGTGTGTGTGTGTGTGTGTTTTAATTAGGGGTCAGTTTATATTTTCAGTATATCTACCTTCACTTTTAAATTTAAACTTCTAGGGGCGCCTGGGTGGCTCAGTCGGCTGAGCGTGCGACTTCGGCTCAGGTCACGATCTCACGGTTCGTGGGTTCGAGCCCCACGTTGGGCTCTGTGCTGACAGCTCGGAACCCGGGGCCTGCCTTGGATTCTGTCCCCCTCTCTCTCTGCCCCTCCCCGGCTCACACTCTGTCTCTCTCTGTCTCTCAAAAATAAATAAATGTAAAAATAAATAAATTTAAATTTCTAATCTTAGGAGGCTTTCTTAAGATAACTATTTTTAAATGGTTATATGTGAAATAGTTCCCCATTTCTGCTCCAAACTCAGTTCCCCAAAGACACTGGTACCTGGAAAGAATACCATTCATACCCTGTTTCCTCTGGAAATGCAGAGACGACGGCGCTTCCATGGAGCTGAGAGGGGTCCTGAGAAGGAGAGTCAGAAACTTTTGTATCTTGATTTGTAGCAATGTTGGGTGTTCGATGCTGTTGCAAGTCCCACTTTCGAGCTACGTTGTTAATTGTTAACCTTTTCTTCTCCTATGAAGAAGTTTATTGTGACAAGAATTATATAAAGCAATTTTTGCAGCAGGCGAGTATCCCTGAAGCAAGTTGTCTGTACTACTTATCACACTTTTTAAAGGAGTCTTACTCCTTATACGTAGCTGCAAATAGGCTCCTACAAGTACGGCGGCCTTATTTACCCTGTGCATTCAAACATCTCAACCGTGGTCTGTCATCCTTAAAGAGAAAAAATTACACACAAACAATAATTACTCCCATTGGAGATACGAAAATTAGCTATCTGAAAGTTTAATTTGGCAGAAGTTTTTATACTTGTTATCTGAGATTTTAATTGGACAGAAATTTATATGCCTCTGTGTTTCAACGTAGTGAGAAGAAAACTAATAATATTTTAATTTTCCTACCTAATAATTCAGACTACTACGATGCAATAATCTTGGTTGAGAGGTGGGGAGAAGAAGGGGGGATTGGTCAGTGTTCCAAGCTTCACAGCATGAATTACAATGTCTGAAAATGAAGAAGTACATAAAGACCACTAAAAGAAATTGTACTAGGTTGAAATATTTCTAGGTAACTACTACCATCCCAGAGGAATAGGAAAGAAGTAATTCAGTATCTGCAATGGATGTCTTAGTAGAGTGGTTTTCATACTTTACCTAGCGTGCCTGAAACCACCTGGAGAACTTCTTAACCCACCAACTGCGGGTTCTCACGCCTTTCAGATTTAGTGTGTTTGAGGTGGGGCTTGAGAATTTGCATTTCTAAAAGCTCCCAGTTGTTGTTAAGGCTACTGGTCCGGAAGGAAAATGTGCCAGGTTGCAATGTTTCTACTCAGCTTGTATTAAGTTGATAAAGAAAATAATCACTACTCTGGTAAAGTCTCCATTATCAAAAGTTAACATTTTTAAATGGCATGTCGATATGGTCAGAGTGCTAAAACTAGACACTTCCCCTTTCCTCTTTACTGAGAGCACGCTCATCCAGTCAGCTGTGTGATACTGACTTCTCACCTGCTGCCTCTGGAGTCGGTGAGGGCTGTTAGGAAAATTCTTTGCCCATTTCCTCAGGGAATATGTACATGTAGAATAATACATTTTTTGTTCCATCTCTTTGCCTATATTTGGAGATCTAAAATTTTAGCATGGAAAAATGGCACTGGGTAGGAATGAAAACTGATAACAAAGCTTAATTAAAACTAAACTTTTTAGAAGTGCTGTGTTTAAAAATGTTTTTAGCATGGGTTCTTTCTCTGTTGCATGGCATTTCAAGTTTGTCTATATCGTTAAATGGGTTATGCTTAATATGTGTATACTTCTGAGACTTTGGGGCATTTTATGTGTATCCCCCTTGTCTAAAGCAAGTAGGAATCTGCTATTCTACTGTCAAAAAAATTTTTTTTTCCAAATCTGTATTAACGGCATCCTACCCTAAGGAATTCTATTTCAGTTATTCATGGATAACTGATACAACCCAATTCTTAATCTAAGTAGTGTCATTTTTACTCAGTATCAAGCTACTTTGAAAGAGCCAGGGGCAGTGAGTTAATAATGGCAGATGGCTGTCACGCTGGCTCCATGCATTTGGTTTCCTGGCTGACTGGTAGTTGGTGGAAAGAAATATTCTTAATGAGGCAGATATAGCTATGTTTAGAAAAGAGATACACAATATCTCTATACCAGTGAGTATGTTAACAAATTTATAAGATACCCTGAAAATACAAACACTTTCCTATACCTACCCCAAAGTTAAAGTTCCTTTATTTGGATCATTGAGATTAGATCAACACCAGGTTGACTAAGACAATGGATGACTAAGAGTACTGGGGCCAGGAAGAGGAGGAAGACATATTTTAAAACAGGAGTGCAGCCTGGGGTCAGGTGGGGGTCACTGGCTGGCCAGGGGGCCACATAAGGGCTCTAGGTATCTGGTGCAAGAGAAAAAGCAAGAGAAAGGCCAGAGATTCTGCAAGGCAGAAGAGGGGGTCCCCAAGGAAAATCTTCTGCTCGAAGATCATGGATGCATTTGGCATATCAATTACAGACATGTCTCTACAGCTAGATAGCAATATATTGCCAAGTCCGTGTTAAGGTGGCAATTATTTTAGAAGATTCCAAATTTCAGCTTTTGTCACTTGAGTCTATTCTTCATAATCCAAGCAATTCCACACCAGTATATCCTGTAACCATCACTTCCATTTATTTCCAAGGTTGCAAAGAAACCAGAAAGATAGAAAAGCAACAAGGCAGAAGATACGTGTCAATGAACTCTTCTGGTCCCTTCATAACCACCCACCCACTTTTCTTAACGATCAATAGGTGTTGTCGCATAAACAATAGCCAGCAAATGCTGAGGGTCTTTGGTACTGTGATCTCAAATCTGAGCTAGGGGTAGAATCCAGATCTCTGGATTTCCCATGCTTTTCCCCTAACTAAAAAATTTTAAAGCTAAATAACTCTCATAATTAAAGAGTCCTATTTGGTGACTTCAAGCGAAGCATTCTTTTTTTTTTTAAGTTTTTATAAAAATTTCACAAACGTGTAAAAACCACATTGGCTAAATATTTAATGGCACATTTCCAAAAATGCCGACAGTGGAAAGCATCTGAATTGGGTATATAAGAAAAACATTTTAGTGCAAAGGTGGAGTCAAGTGCAATTTGTTGCCTCAACTTGTAAGTTGTAAGGCTCAACGTACAATGGTGCCTTTAGAAGCTAAATTGCCAATGGAGCTTCTTTGTTTTTCTTCCTTTCCATTCTCCAGTGCTCAAACAAAAATGTACTTTTGGTCCGAGAGCTTTATTTATTTACTTATGTATTTTTATTCATTTATTCATTCATTCACTTATGTATCTGAAAGCAGCAGCTGTACAATAGGAAATATAGTTGATCCTTGAGCAACATAGGGGTTGGGTTAGGAGTGCTGACAATCTGCATAGAACTTTGGACTCCTCAAAAACGTAACTACTAACAGCCTACTGTTGGCTGGAAACCTTCCTGATAACATAAACAGTTGATTAACAGATACTCTGTATGTTATATGTGTTATATACTGTATTCATATAATAAATTAAGTTAGAGAAAATAAAATGTTATTAAGAAAATAATAAGGAATAGAAAATCCATTTACAGTACTGTATTGTATTTATTGAAAAAAATACATGTAATAAGTGCACATGTGTGGTTCAAACTCATCTTGTTCAAGAATCAACTCTGCTACTTTTTGTAAATGAACTATTCCAAAAGTTTACCAATAGTATCATCTGGCAATGGTAAATCTTGCTCCTACACATTGAAAAAATATCGCCTACAACTATATTTCCTATAAACCAAAGTGTCTTTTTGGCCAACCCTTAGAAATATTCCAAAATAGTTAAGACTAATATCCTATTGGCTAAAATCAATATGACAGAGATGTCAAGAGAGGGCTTAGGTACATCTAATTGATGGGATGAGGGGAAACATAAAAGTTGGGGAGGTGTCAGGAGGTTAGAAACAACAGCAAGTGAGAAAATTGTAGCACAATGGGTAAGAGTTCTAAACACTTTTGAAGTAGTAGGCTTGAGCCCAGAGGGTTGGGACCAAGTTGGTTTTCTTTTTTGTGAATTTCGGAGTAGTTTTCATAGAGTAAGACATATTGATTCAAGCATACCCCTTGATCATTTTTGACAAATGCATACACCTGTGTAACCCATACCCCTATCGAGACCCACATTTCCATCGCCCCAATAAGTTCCCTTGTTTCCTAAGTTTATTTTGTACAACTTTGTATCCCTACTAGTCATTTTTTGAATTCTAAACGGCATTTTCATTTTTAAAAAGAAAAGCACCCACATTAGACAAGACTGAGTAATGATAACCAGCGTGATATCTTTAATTTTAGAAGAGGATGAGCATGATCCAGGCTGCAAACTGTAAGCTGTCTTCATTCATCATACTTCTGTGATGCGAATGTAAAATATTTTAAGAGGAAGCATTTTATTTAAGGAAAATTTATCTGATATGCTAAATTATCTAAATCTAGTTTAAAACAAATTTTAATGCCTAAATCCTCAAAATCTTTACCACCTCTACAGAAGAGAGGCTAGTAGAGAAAGTTTTTAAATGTAAGAAGCAATTATCACAAAAGAAACCCATGTATCAGAGCTCATTAAAATAGCTCAGTAAAGACAGTGGTCTATTAACACTGTCTTCTGAAATGAAGCCCACATGGCAGGGACACACAGGGTGATGCACTGGTGTGGAAAACAACTGTAGCTTGTGCTCTATTTTCCATCTCTTCCTTTTAAAATGTCTAGCTTTTGCATGTGTTTTATACTGTACATTATGTCGCAATTCAGAAGCACAGGTTTATTTATAGGTAACTGCTAAAAGTTTTCAGGGCAAGTGTTAAAAACATTCTACTGATAGGAATGAAAACTTTACCAAATGTGGAAACTGCTCTTTCAGCTGACTAGCTAGCTAGTTTCGGCGTAGGTGAGTGTGCGGGCACACACATGCATGCACTCGTTCGAGAAAGTACCTTCAGCAAGGATTGTTTATGACTTTCCCGCTTCTTCTCTTCCTCTTTTTTGGCTACAACAGATGCCATACGCCTTTCTTCTTCCTAAAAGAAAAAGTGTTGACAAGTGTTATGAAGTACTTAACCTTTATTTCTTGGGTTCGGCAAGCCTGGTTCTCTTTGTGAGAAGCGTACGACTTGCTCGTGGAAAAATGTCTCGTTTTCTGCTTCCTTCCCAATTGTAAAAAAAACTATGTTCTTAACTCTACTCCCAATTGTTGATGTGAGTTGAGCCTAGCTAATACATGAAAGAAAACAGAATGAAAAGAGCAAGAAGAAAGGGGGAGCAGGTTTACACAGTTTTTTCTCAAGAGCCATGCACTACAGTTTCACATAGAAAGACTTAAAATCTTTCTACTATGAAGATAAAAATGACCAGCATTACACTTCTCACAACTTTTATTTGATCTATGGATGTAAATCAGAGCTTTTTAAATAATAAAACAAGTGTGAAAGCCTTTTAAAACTCTCCATACTAAATATTAATAAAATTATTCTCCATTAATACATTACTTTTACTTTCTTTAAGTTGATTTGGCCAGTCTAACTTCTTAAATTCTAAAAACTACAAAATAACATTATGGTTTAGAAAAAATTTTTAAAATCGGCCACAATTCCAACATGGTAAATCACATCTTGTCGTTTCTGTGTCACCTTATAATGTTCACTATATTATATGTATACACAATGTGGGTCATGGGCTTTTTTCCCCCTAAAGATTATCACATTTTGCAAATTATAACCATGTAACTTTAAATTTTAGTATCAAAAGATTTGCAGGTGTTCAAGATGATGTCACAATTTGAGAAAACAATTCCTTCTGAAAAGACAAGCTTGAAAATATCTTCAGAGATAGAAACTACAAAAAGTAATTTAGCACATTTGATTCCTCTTTCAGAAATGAAAACATACAGAAAGTGAAATGAAAAAATCCAGTGGAAGGGAGTTGAAGAGCAAATTGTACACAGCTAAAGAGAATCAGGCAACTGGAAAACAAGTCAGAAAAAATTTTCCCATATACCTTCATAGAACCGTATCTTCCCCCACAATAGGACTTAACCAGTTCCATTTTAATTATTTCTGCTACTCTCTCTCTCCTGTCCTACCCCAAAAGCTCTTTGAAGGTATGGACCATGTCAGCTCCTGACACAGTCAGGATAGCCAATAAATATATGTTTGAAGAATTAATTATTAAATATACATCTTCATAGATCTGTTCAATAATTTCCTAAAACCAGGACCACTAAATCAAATGGAAGACACCTTTTTCTAGGGCTCTTGATACGTTGACAAACTGCCCTCCATAAATGTAGTATTGATTTCCACCCCTACCAGAAGTCGGTGTGTGATTTAAAACATGACAGATAGTCCCAAGAGCTGTTGACCAAGTATTCCTGTGTCTTTCCACGTCCAGGCCATACTGTATGATAGCAATTCTTGTCCCTTGAAAGTTAGGTGCGGTTATGTGGCCTCCTTTGACCAATGTCATATGAACAAAAGTAACATGTGTTTACTTCTGGAGGAAGATTTCAAAGACCGTGAATGGCATAGCTGTTCTCTCTCTCACCTCTGCTATCGGATCTGTAAAGCTCCACATGGTGGGTACTTTGAAGGCCTTGGTGCTGGAACGAGGACAACACAGAGCAAAGTTCCCAGACCACATACTATGGGCAGACAGGCAGTATGAGCATGAAATCAACCTTGTTGCTTTAATCCACTCAGGTCAGAGAAATTGTTACTACAGTATAATCTAGCCTATCCTGATCAGTACATATATTATGTTAGAAGTAAGGAAGGTGAAAGAGGCCATGAAAATGTATTCTGGGGGGTGAGCCATTATAAATACTTTTGAAAAGAAAGAAAAGACCTAGACTAAAGAGGTATATAAAAAATGCACAAAGAAAAATTATCACGGAGCTAAAAAGAAAACCAGAAATGCATCCATTGGAACACTCTAATTTTAGAAATGAAGAACTGAATATTCTGAGAAGGTTAGTAATTTATACAAGGTCACAAGGATAGTGACAAAGTCAGGATCAGGATCAGAAGCCATGTCTTGTGAGAAATGGAATTTGTAGTATTTTTTATAATAAGAACACATTTAAATGTATTTTACTGATTTTAGAAAGATATGAAAGCTATTAAAGTTCAGTAGTAATCTGCTATATGGTTTAATTGTTTTAAAGGGAATGGAAATTGAATGTGACTTTTGGTGAATTTGAAGTCTTTTACAATATGGAAAATAGTTATTCTTGGTGTTTGAAGGCTGAATAGTGGTTATGAGGAGAAATATAGTGAATAGGAAATTCAGAAGCTTGATTCCTAGCTTCCCAAAATAGCTGGATTAACAATTAAACTCTTTGGTTCAGTAAATACTGATTTGGAACCTATTAAGTATAACCTGTTTCAGAACAAACTTTTTAAAAGAGCAAACTATATTGATGTTCAATTGTTGATTCATCTATAAAATGTGAACTAGAAACAGATTGGTAATTCAAAGAGCCGATTTCAAATAGTACTGGAAACTGTATGGATCACGTATTACACATACTTAACAGATGATTTCATCAGATTTTCAAAAAGAATTTGAGCTTCTATTAAAGGCAGTAGGACTTTAAAAGGAAGGCTAAACCTAAGAAAACTGGATACATGCCAAATCAACTCAAATATTGAGTGTTTTAAGGAATTTATACATCTGATGACTATATTTCAGCCCAAATAATTATAGAGTAACTAAACTTGGAAACAAAAATAAACCTCTAATTGTAAAGATAAGCTATAAATCTGTTGGTAAGAAGGAAAAAACTGTAAAATTCTAGCATCTTCATGATAATAGTTCAATGTCTGGGATCAAAGCCATATCCTTTATATAGCAAAGGAAAAGGATCTATCTGGGACCAAAAAATATATACTTTTTTCCTTACTTCAGTCTGTCATGCAGATAAAATATAGAAATGACTTCAAATTAATTAAGAAGTACTGTGATTTAATAGGTGTTTGATAACTTAGATTATACTCTGTTAGCAGACTATTAAGGCTCTAAACAATGCATATTTTACATGAGAAGTTTTGCTCCAATAAATAATAGTGGTCCTAATATAGGCAGTAATTTATTATGTGGAATTTAGAAAAATACGTGGCAATGTGGGTTTTTAACCATACACTTTAGAATAGTTAGTTATAAAAGACATTACTTCCTTGACTCCAACAAATATTAAAACAGACTTTAAAATCAGAGTTTTTGTCTACAAGAGATATTTTTCATTTAAACAACCTTTTTCTTAACAGAGAAAACTGATTTTTCTAGGTCATAGTTAATGTCAGAGTGAAGGCTGGAAGCCAGGTCACCTGACTTCTCTTGGCCCAGGGATATTAGCTCTTAAATGTTAGCGGGGAGGGGAGGCAGAATAGGCTAGGTTACGCTGCCGTAACAACTTCAAAAGTTATAGGAGCTTATGACAAAAGCTTACTTCTTTTTTTTTTTTTAAGTTTATTTATTTTGAGACAGAGAGAGCATGCAGGGGAGGGGCAGAGAGAAAGGGAGAGAGAGAATCTCAAGCAGGCTCTGCACTGCCAGCACAGAGCCCCACGCAGGGCTCGAGCTCACAAACTGTGAGATCATGACCTGAGCTGAAATCAAGAGTGAGACGCTTAACTGGCTGAGCCACCCAGGTGCCCAGACAAAAGCTAACTTCTTTTTTTTTTTTTTTTCAACGTTTATTTATTTTTGGGACAGAGAGAGACAGAGCATGAACAGGGGAGGGGCAGAGAGAGAGGGAGACACAGAATTGGAAACAGGCTCCAGGCTCTGAGCCATCAGCCCAGAGCCTGACGCGGGGCTCGAACTCACAGACTGCGAGATCGTGACCTGGCTGAAGTTGGACGCTTAACCGACTGCGCCACCCAGGCGCCCCAAAAGCTTACTTCTTGATGGTTCAAAGAACACTACAATTGCCCTCCATGTACTGCCTAAGTATTCCTGGGTGCTGTGATCTGATGGCATCTTCAACTCAATACATGCGTCCACAATGACCACCACAGGAGAAAAGCAGTGAAAATCATACATCGGCTTTTAAATGCTTCTGCCTGAAAATTATATACATTACTTCTGCTCACACTTCATTGGCCAAAGCAAGTTGCACAACCACACCTAAGTTAAGGGCAATGCTTCCACCTGTCAAAAAGAGGAGGAGAATCAGAACGTATTGGCAAGTGTCAGTAATGGCTACCAAAACAGAAAACTCACTTTTGTCTCAGATAAGGCTGTTCCAATTCTTGGAGAGCAAACTGTAAACAAGGTCATATTAAGCCAATAAATGTGGGTCTGAAGTGAAAACTTTAGAAATTATGAAGTCGTGTCTGTTTCAGAATTCTGAGAATAGTGCCTGTGTTAGAAAAACACTGCCTTAGAAATTAAAAGGAGAAAATTCTGCCTCCTAGAATTGTCCATACGATTGTCCTTGTTCTAGGCCCCCAAAATGTGTCTATTCTCTTTTTTTATGGACAGTTGTGAAAATATTTGAAGACCACTGTAATATCTTCCTTATGGCTCCCCTCTGTCAATGAGTTGTGCCAGGTTCTCTGGACATACTCTAGTTCGTTGTCACCCCCTAAAACTAATAGTTCAGGTGAAATCTGATCATTAAAGAAAAAATGGGGACTACTGTCTCCATTTTTCTGAATTGTTTCTATAAATGATATTGTTTTAAACCATATTTACTTCTAATGATCACATCTCACAAGTAACTCAATTTGCTGAGTCTCATCTCACGTAACTCTGCATTTGTGCTGGGGATTATTTGTTGTTATGGAGTAAAGTCCAGGATTTTCGATTTATCTATTTTTGTCTTGTTAAATTATGCTTATTTTTCTACACTAGAGGTCAGCAAATTTTTTCTGGAAAGAGTCAAATAGTAAATATTTCAGGCTTCGTGAGCCACGTGAGATCTCTATCACGCATGGTTTTTCTTTTATTTTTTAAAAATACAATGCTTTAAAAAAAAATCTATAAACCATCTCTTAGCCCGAGACCTGCTCAGAAATAGTCTGCAGAATAGATTTGGCCCACAGGCTGTTGTTTGCCAAACCCTGTTCTAGATTATTGAGCTACTTTGGAATTGTGATTCGATTAACCAGTATATCAGGATCTCCAAGTTCTCTAGTTCCTGTCAATTATATACTTTCTCAGAAAAACAGAAATATTCTCATCTAGTCATTAACAAAAATATTGAATCAGGGGTGCCTGGGCGACTCAGTTGGTTGGGTGTCCAAATTCAGCTCAGGTCATGATCTCGTGGCTCATGGGTTCGAGTCTCTGTGTTGAGCGCTGTGTTGACAGCTCAGAGCCTGGAGCCTGCTTTGAATTGTGTCTCCCTCTCTTTCCGCCGCTCCCCTGCTCACATTCTGTCTCTCTCTCCCTCTCAAAAATACATAAACATTTAAAAAATATTTATATATTGAATCGAAAGGGCCTGAGGAAAAAGCCTCAAGGCACACCAGTACAGATTCTTCTACAGGCTGGCCTTAATCCACTGCTTCCTGTGTTGTAGGGACGCTGGAATCCCAAATTCACTTGACTGTGCTGTCGTCATACAACTTACTCAAAGCAATACCATAAAAGACTTTGTCAAAAGCTTGGCTGAAATAGCAAAACACTGGAACACTTCTCGGAGAGAGCCGATTTACAATATCTGAAATAGAAAATTAATTTGTCTGGCACGAATTGTTTTTAGTGAACCACTGCTGCCTCCTAGTGACCAATGCCTTTAGTACTGACAACTCCTCCAATAATCCAATTTAGATTTCCTTCGTATTCAACATCAAGTTTACTGTCACAATTTGTGAAATTTATATTCTTTCCCTTTATGATAAAAAGACAGATCAGTTCATCCTACCGTGAAGCTGTTTTACTATTCTACACTGTTTCTTTCAAAGAAAGAAAGATTCTTTCTAGTAATTATTTATTCACTATATTTATTCAGTTCTGTAGATCAAGGACTGGCAAACTCCAGCCCACAGACCAAATCCAGCCTGTCACCTATTTTTGTAGATAAAGTTTTATTGGAACAGAGGCATGCTCATTCATTTATGTAATGTCTATGCCTTCTTTCACACTACAATGAGTTTCGTAGTGTTCAACAGAGACTATATAGCTCCCAAAGCCTGAAATATTTACTATCAGATCCTTTCCAGATAGCTTGCTCTAGATCAAGCTTATCTATTCACCTATCCGAGGCTTTGCTTTCTTCCTATTAATATTTATTTCTACTCTTAACAGACTATAAGCCTTTCTTCTTGACAGAGATAACAAAAGCAAAATAGGACCTGAGGCCATCAACTCACATTATGTCTCCTGACCTCATATTATCTTATGCCATTCTTCTGGGTCAGACCCCTGGAAGCTCTCACTGTAACTAATCTCCGTTTCTCATCCCACCCATCCTATCCTTCCCAATTCATCCCCTGGGCTGCTACCAAGGCAGACCCTCTTTTTAATAGGCAATTGTAATTTAACCACTTTAAACTCTTCAAGAGCTTCCTGTTATGTCCAGAAACAAAAGAAGCTAATCTCTTTCTTGTGATATAAGTCTCTGCATTATGCATGCCTCCACCCTCCCTGCACACTCTCCACAGATACATCCTCTTCTTCTTGACCACTCTCCAAGCCCACATCAAGTATTTTCTCCTTTGGAACTTTTCCTATTTCTCTGGCAGACACAAGGGTGCTTTATCCTCCAATATTATTGTGCTGTGTGTGTGTGTGTGTGTACATATATATATCTATCAACATATCTTTTCTAGCTTGGCATTTTGCATTATAACCTGTCTTCACTATGATTGGGTTTTGGAATGGTGGTGGGGTCCGGAGCCAAAGGCCAAGAAAGATTTCTTGAGATGTCTTTGATGCAAAAAGATTATTTTATTAAAGCACAGGTCCTTTCCCGTGGGGTGGGGAGGGGTGGAAAGGAGGGATAACAAAGGGGCATTGGGAAACTTTTCTGGGTGGCGAATTATTAATAAGCTTAGCTGTGGTGATGTTTCACAGGTGATATACATGTTGAAATTTATCAACCTGTATAGTTAATATGTACAATTAATTTTATGCCAATTATACCTCAAAGAAAGCTTTTAGTAAGACATTAATTTTTTTTATTTCTCAAATTAAACCATGAAGGAGGAGATGTACAAGGATCGCTGCTCTGTATTTAGCAGAACAGTTGGCCCTGCTCCCATCCCAGGTGATTTTCTCTCATTTCCTCACCAGGCAAACACAACCCAAGGGAATGCACAAAGACAATGATTATATATAGCATTATTCTCCTTTATTTCAGGAATGAAAGTAGATAAATTTCACTCAGTCGGGACTTTATTGCATACTACTACATTCTCAGCATTGTGTGAGATAGAGAAGGAAAGGAAATAAACATGTATATAGACAATCTGTATGTATCGAGCAAGGAGGAAGAATGGCTTCTGTCCTTAAGGATTGTATACATTAGTTGGGTAGGCAAGACTGACAGAAATTCACTATGAGAAACATAATATATAATTAAGTACTAATTTATACAAATGAGTTAGCATCATTTCATACCCCAAACATCTCAATCTCACCAGGAAGAGCAATTGTAAGTACCAAAGATGTTCAATTAAGAAAGACATGGAGATAAGGGTAAAAGTATGAAACTGTTCGCAGGATAGATCTGAAGAAACTAAGGACAAAGAACCTCATCTCCATGCTGGAACAAAGACAGGCAGAGCCCTAGAAGACCCCTGGCATGCACGAATTCATCAACACTTGTAACTATCTGCTGGCTACCTTAGATGGCCATGATATTGCTGAGACAGAAATGTAAAATGTGCACATTGTGAAAATGGATTCTAGACAATGAGTCAATTGGCACTTGAATAGCTGACCACTCAAAATCCACATTAAAATTAGCAGAGTCTAGAAGTCAGAAAACAAGTGGAGGTTTAGGATATTTTTCTAGCTCTGGGGTTACTGAACTGAGATCATTAATGGGTGTTTTCTGAGATAGGAAAATATTTGAATAAATATGGGCTGCAACGAAACCAATTAAGGCAAGTTTGTTATAGAGCTTCTTGAAACCTATGATATGCTAATGTGCACTGTATGCCTAGAAGGTGCATGTATAGCATTTCACTTAGATCAGGAGCCATATTAAAACATCTAAGTATAGAAAACACCTAACATGCAGATAGAACGAATAAAAGAGAATGACTCAGAGGTATGGCATTACACACAACAGCTCGATGTGACGCTTCCTATGAGCCTCACACTGTTCTAAGGGTTAGTACTTTATTTTATCTTGACAACAACTCTATGACATAATCATGACCTCCCATTCTACTTTGAGGAAAATGAGATATAGAAAGGTTAAGTAAATCCCCAAAGGTCATTTGGCTAGAATATGGTCAAGCGAGGATCCAGACTCAAGCGGTCTGGCTTTGGCACTCACGTTCTTAAAACATTACATTATGTAACTTACCAATGATGTTTTTACTCATCCATTCCAAACTAAACTATTAGTTGGGTATTAAGCCAGAATGGAAACCAGTCGTGATGATTAATTTAAATAAAAGGTTAGGAATGAAGGAGAAGGAGGAGGAGGAGGAGAAGAAGAAGAAAGAGGGAAAGAAGACCGAAAATAGTGTCACTTGTTAAGGCCCCAAGCGAGTAAACCAAGACTTACTACCTAACCTAAGTATAGTTTTGACCCTCCCAAAATGTAACCTGTAACCAGTTAACCTGGGAAATTCCTCATCAGCATTAGGAAGTTTACTGATGAACCCCTTCCCTTCCTTTCCCTTCCTTTCCCTTCCTTTCCCTTCCTTTCCCTTCCTTTCCCTTCCCTTCCCTTCCCTTCCCTTCCCTTCCCTTCCCTTCAGAGGGGTGACCTTGCCTAAACAACTTGCTAATAATTTCCCTTTTTCCACTCCCTCTCTACCTTTAAAAACCTTTCTTTTTCTGTAATCACTGGGAGCACCTCTCTACTTGCTAAAGAGGATGCTGCCCAATTCATGAATTGATTAATAAAGTCAATTAGATCTTTCAAATGTACTCAGGTGAATTTCTGTTATTTAAACAGCGCTATTTGATGAAATTGGAAATAAGGGACGGGTGGTAAAAAAAAATTTGTACTTATAATTATGAATTATATTGTCATGATAACATAGTTTATTAGAACCAAGAAGCATTTCAAGCAAAGAACATGCACCCCAATCTCCCAATCCACAGTAAGGAAGACAATTTGGCAAGCGCTTCACAAGAGTTCTCACCGTAACTCTCTTCATATCTAGCTGGCGCAGCTGCATCATATTCTGAAGGATAGTGTGTTTGTACCATGACTCTTGAGCTATTGGATTGCCATCAAAAGTGATGTCTGAGAGAGAAGAAGAGTCAGCAAGACAGCAAACACTTTCAAAACTGCGGGAGAGACAGAAACCGCTGGATTATTGTGAGACCTTCCAACAGTACTTTCATTTATTTACTATACGTTACTGTAGAATAGTTTTAGGTTTACAGAAAACTTGAAAAAATAGCATAAAGTTCCCATATACTCTGCACCCATTTTTCTGTTACTAACATCTTGTAGCAGTATAGCACATTTTAATTCACAATTATTTACAATTAATTAATTCATCCCTTGCTTTCTGGCACTAAAAGATTCTCTAGACTCGTATTATGTATTTTCGACCCCAGTCCTAGAATCAGCCATTTCTCAAAGGAGCCATGGTTCCTTTTATTGGAGAAGGCTATGGAACCAAAGATTTGGTGGCTGGATATACTTTTTGCTCCTGGGGTGTCATTTTTTTCAGGCCCTCTGCCAACAGAGCAAGGACATGTATGTGTGAATATTAACATGTGTGTATACAAACACCTATAATATTTAATCATTTATGTCTATGTTAGGCTAAACATCACACTGATGTACCCCAATTCTACTATCAAAAGGATCATTCTAGCCTCTTTCCCTCACTTATCTGTAAATTCCTACTCCAACAAGGAGAAATCTGACTCCCACCATCTCATCCATTTATTTAATTGTTTAATTCCAGAATATATGCATAGTGGTATCAGCATTTTTCAACCTGAACCCCCACAGGAAACAACTTTGTTAACTAAAGTATAACTGTGATGTGTAATTCCTTTAGCATTTAGTCTTACATACTCATTCCAAAGTTACTTAGGTCAACACCTCCCCCCCTCACCCCTTCAAGGGGGGTTGGTTCATACATCTGAAATACAGTTAGCTTCTCTTGTCATAGTCTATATTCATTCCTTCCCTGGATCCTCTAACCTCCTAAATATTATTTTTACATTTGCATATATTACGGTTCACTCTGTGCTATAAAGTTCTGTGTGTTTTGACAAATGCATAAGTATCATACAAAATAGTTCCATGATCCTAAAAAAAATCCCCTACTTCAACCCTCCTCCTCTTTCTCTGAATCTCTGGCACTGATCTATTTATTGTCTTTACAGTTTTTGCCTTTTCCAAATGTTATATAGTTGGAACCATACAGAATATAGCCTTTTCAGACTGACTTCTGTCACTTAGCCATTTGCATTTAAGGTTCTTGCATGTCTTGGGGCACCCGGATGGCTCAGTCAGTTGAGCGTCCGACTTCAGTTCAGGTCATAATCTCACAGTTTGTGAGTTCAAGCCCCACACTGGGCCCCCTGCTGTCAGCGCAGAGCCCACTTTGGATCTTCTGTCCCCCCTCTCTCTGTCCCTCCCTGACTCACGCTCTCCCTCAAAAAAATAAACATTAAAAAAGAAAGGCTTCTCCCGTGTCTTTTTGTGTCTTCACAGCACATGCTCTCTCTTTATCACTAATATGTCATTGTCTGGATGTACCACAGTTTGGTTGCTCCCAGATTTTCGTGATTATAAATAAAACTGCTATAAATATTTGTCTGCAGGTTTTTGAGTGAACATGAGTTCTCACCTCATCTGGGTAAATACTTAAGAGTGCAATTGCTGGATTATATAGTGAGACTAGTTTAGCTTTATGAGAAACTGCCGAACTGTCTTCCAAAGTGGCTGTAACATCTTGCATTCCTACCAGCTCCGCATTCTCATCAGCATTTGCCATATGTCAGGTTTTTTTTTTTTTATAATAGTCACTCCAATAGGTGTGTAGAGGTCTCATTGTTTTAATATGCAATTTCCTAATGTCAAAGGATGACATTTTTTCATATGCATTTGCCATCTCTATATCTTTTTTTTTTAAGTTTTTATTTAAATTCCATTTAGTTAATATACAGCATAATATTAGCTTCAGGTGTACAATTTAGTGATTCAACACTTCCATACATCACCCTGTGCTCATCACGGCAAGCGCAGTCCTTAATCCCCATCACCTATTTTACCCATTCCCCCGCTCACCTCCCTTCTGGTAATCATCAGTTTGGTCTCTATAGTCAAGAGTATGTTTCTTGGGTTGCCTCTCTCTCTCATTTTTTTTTCCCTTTGCTTGTTTGCTTTGTTACTTAAATTCCACATATGAGTAAAATCATAGGGTGTTTGTCTCTGACTTACGTCGCTTTGCATAGCACTCTCTAGCTCCATCCATGTCAAGATTTCCTTTTTTATGGCTGAATAATATCCCATTGTGTGTGTGTGTGTGTGTGTGTGTGTGTGTGTGTGTGTGTGTGTATACCACATCTTCTTTATCCATTCATCAGTCGATGGACACTTGGGCTGCTTCCATATCTTGGCTATTGTATACAATGCTGCTATAAATATCAGGGTGCATGTATCCCTTTGAATTAGTGCTTTCATGTTTTTTGGGTAAATACAAAGTAGTGTGATTGCTGGATCATAAGGTACTTCTATTTTTAACTTTTTGGGGAACCTCCATACTGTTTTCCAGAGTGGCTGCACCAGCTGCATTCCCATCAACAGTACGGGAGGGTTCCCCTTTCTCCACATCCTCACAAACACCTGTTATTTCTTGTGTTTTTAATTTTTGTATATCATGGATATATAAATATATACATATATACCAATATACCCAAATAACTTATCAGGTATATGATTTGCACATATATCTCCTAGTCTGTGGCTTGCCTTTTCATTTTTCTTTTAAAAAAAATTTTTTTACATTTATTAATTTTTGAGAGACAGGGAGAAACAGAGGGTGAGCCGGGGAGGGGCAGAGAGAGGAGGAGACACAGAATCCGAAGCAGGCTCCAGGCTCTGAGCTGTCAGCACAGAGCCCATCACGGGGCTCGAACCCACGAACCGTGAGATCATGACCTGAACTGAAGTGGGATGCTCAACCGACTGAGCCATCGAAGTGCCCCTCATTTTTCTTAAAAGTGTCTTCACAGGGCAGAAGTTTTTAATTTTAATGATGTTCAACTTATCAATTTTCTCTTTCATGTGCCATGGTCTTCGTATTCTATTTAAAAATTCATCACCAAGGGCGCCTGGGTGGATCAGTCGGTTAACTGATCCACTTCGGCTGAGGTCGTGATCTCACAGTCCATGAGATCGAGCCCCACATCAGGTTCTGTGCTGATAGCTTGTTAACATACTTGAAACATACTCAGAGCTGAGAGCCTGGAGCCTGCTTCAGATTCTGTGTCTCCCTCTCTTTCTGCTTGTCTCCTGCTCGAGCTCTGTCTCTCTCTCTCTCAAAAATAAATAAACGTTAAAAATTCATCACCAAACCCAAGGTTGCCTAAATTTTCTTCTAGAAGTTCTATAGCTTTGTGTAGTATATTTAAGTCTACAATCCATTTTGAGTAAACTTTGTAAAACATATAAAGTCTACGTCTAGATTCTTTTTTTAAATGTAAATATCCTATTTTTCCAGTCTCATCTATTGAAAAGACTACCCCTTCTCAAATGAATTGCCTTTGCTCATTTGTCAAAGATTACTTGACTATATTTGTGTGAATCTATTTCTAGGTCGTCTATTCTTTTCTACTTATATATATGTCTACTCTTTCACCAATACCACACTGTCTTGATTATTGTACCTTAATATAAGTCTTGAAATAGGGTAGTATGAGTCCTCCAGCTGTGTTCTTCAGTATTGTGTTGCTATTCAAGGTCTTAGCTTTTCCACTTAAACCTTAGAACACATTCATTGATATCAGCTTGCTGGGATTTTGATTGGGTCTTTTAAAAAATGGAGGTATAATTGATATACATTATATTAGTTTCGGGTATATAACATAATGATTCAATATCTGTGTAAATTGTGAAATGACCACCACAATATATCTAGTATAATGCCCATCTCTACACGCAGTTACAGAACTTTTTTACAGAATTTTTTTCTTGTGGTAAGAACTTTTAAGATCTTCTCTCCTAGCAACTTTCCAATATGCAACACAGTATTATTAGTAAGAGCCAATATGCCATACATTACATTCCCATGACTAATTTATTTTAGAACTGGAAGTTTGTACCTTTCGGCTCCTTTCTCCCATTTCGCTCACTGCCAGCCCCCTGCTTCTGGCAACCACCAATCTGTTCTCTGTATCTATGAACCTGTTTTGCTTTTTTATTGTTGGTTTTTGTTTTTGTCTTTAGATTCCACATATAAGTAAAATCATATGGTATTTGTCTTTCTTTGTCTCACTTATTTCACTTAGCATTATACCCCAAGGTCTATCCATGTTGTCACCAATGGCAAGATTTCGTTCTATCTTATGGCTGAATAATATTCCATTATATACCTCTCCCTGTCTGTCTGTCTGTCCGTCCATCCATCCACCCATCCATCCATCCATCCCACATTTTCTTTATCCATTCATTTGTCCATGGACACTTATATTGTTTCCGTATCTTGGCTACTATAAATAATGCTGCAATGAACATGCAGATATCTTTTCAAGTAAGTGTTTTCATTTTCTTTGGATAAATACCCAGAAGTGGAATTACTCAATGGTAGTTCTATTTTTAATTTTTTGAGGACTTCCATTTTTTTTTTAATTTTTTTTTCAACGTTTTTTTTTTTTTAATTTATTTTTGGGACAGCAAGAGACAGAGCATGAACGGGGGAGGGGCAGAGAGAGAGGGAGACACAGAATCGGAAACAGGCTCCAGGCTCCGAGCCATCAGCCCAGAGCCTGACGCGGGGCTCGAACTCACGGACCGCGAAATGGTGACCTGGCTGAAGTCGGACGCTTAACCGACTGCGCCACCCAGGCGCCCTGAGGACTTCCATTTTTTAAAGAAGGGAATACTCGCTTTTCTAAATGATACCCCAGAGAAGACTAGCTAAAATCATTTATGTTAGAATCATAACTAGTTAAAATCATTATGTTAGAATCATCAAAATTTGATGACTATTCAAATAACTAATGTAAACATTGAGGCCTAAGAGTACTTTCTTTATTCAGGCACTATATTGAATATCCCTTCTTCCTGTGTAAGAAAAGCTAGGGGATATAGAATATTTATGGTATAGAAAATAACCTATATGTTGACAATTAAGGTCAAGGCAAGGTATATGGTAAGACTAAAGTTCCCTTTTTTTATTGTCACATTTAAATATTTCTTCTGTTTTCCTCCCATTCAAGGTAGAAAGATCCTCTCCTATTTTTTTTACCTTAGAGATTATCTTTACCATCTAATAGGTAAATCTCACAACTCATATGCTCATTATGGGTTTTGAGACATATTTAGATAATTTTAGAAAGACAATTTCCCCCAGTTTTATTAACAATTGACATACATCACCATGGTGGTTTGACTTATATATATTGTGAAATGAGGACTATAATAGCTTCAGCTAACATCCATTTTTTCATATAGATACAATACAAAGAAAAGAAAGAACAAAAGAGAAAAAAAAAATTTCCTCCCGGTGATGAGAACTCATAGTTTTTACTTTCTTAATAACTTTGCTATATGTCATACAGCAGTGTTAGCTGTGGTCATCATATTGTATATTAGTCCTGAGTACTAATTTATCTTATAATTGGCAGTTTGGACTTTTGACCCTCTTCCTCCAATTCTCCCCTACCCCCATCCTCCACCTCTGGTAACCACAAGTCTGATCTCTTTCTGTGAGCTTGGTTTTGGTTTTGCTTTTAGATTCCACATATCAGTGAGATCACACAGTAACTATCTTTCTCTGCCTGACTTATTTCACTTAGGGTGAAATATAATGCCTTCAGGGTCCATCCATGTTGTCACGAATGATAGGATTCCCTCATTTCCTATGGCTGAACAACATTCACATATATACAACACCATAACTTCTTTATCCACTCATCCACTGATGGGCACTTAACTTGTTTCCATGGCTTGGTTATTGTAGCAATGTTGCTATAAACAGGGGGATGCGGATACCTTTTCAAGTTAGTTTTCATTTCCTTTGGACCTATTCCAGGAAGTGGAATTGCTGGATCATATGGTAGCTCTGTTTTCAACTTTGTGAAAATTCTCCTTACTGTTTTTCATCGTGGTTGTATGAATTTACAATTCCACCAACAGCGCACGAGGGTTCCCTTTTCTCCACATCCATACCAGCATCTGTTATCTCTTCTCTTTTTGACGATGGTCATTCTAACAGGTGTGAAATGATAACTCATTATATTAAAACCACGGTTTTAATCTGCATTTCCCTAATAACTAGTGATGTTGAACATCTTTTCATGTATCTGTTCGCCTTTTGTATATCTCCTTTGAGGAAATGTCTATTCAGGTCTTTTGCCCATTTTTTAATTGGGTTATTTGTTTTTTTGCTATCGAGTTATATGAGTTCTTCATACATTTGGGATATGAATCCCTTATGAGAGACGTGGTTTGCAAATATTTTTCCCATTGCATAGGTTGTCTGTTCACTTCATTGATAGCTTCTTTGGCTGTACAGAAGATTTTCCTTTGATGCAGTACTTGTTTATTTTTTGTTTTGTTGCTTGTGCTTTAGGTATCATATTTTTTTAAAATCGTAATAAAAACACAGGTCCTGAAGGTTTATTTCTGTGTATTCTTCTAGGACTTTCATGGTTTTGATCTTACATTTAAGTCATTAATCCATTTTGGGTTATTTTTTGTGAGCGGTATAAGACAGGAGTCCAGTTTCATTCTTTCACCTGTGAATATTAAAGAGACTGTCCTTTCTCCATTGAGTATTCTTGGCTCCCTTGTCCATATTGGTTGACCTGATATACTTAGATTTATTTCTGAGCTCTCGATTCTATTCCATTGGTGTATTTGTCTGTTTTTATTCTAGTACCATACTGTTTTGATGACTGTAGCTTAGAAATCAGGAAATGTGATGCTTGGTTATTCCTTCTCAGTATTCCTATGGCTATTTCAGGGTCTTTTGTGGCTCTATATATTTTAGGAGCAGTTTTTATACCTCTGCAAAAAATGCGGTTGGAATACTGATAGGGAATGCACTGAATCTACGTATGGCGTTTGGGGGTATTGGCATTTAAACACTATCAGTTGGGAAGACATTTTTTTAAAAGGCTAGCATATGCAGATGAAAATGAGAGATCGTTAAATTTAATAATCACTACTAGTATAAATAAACTTGAACAAACATTGCAAATTTTTCCCACCTAGCAGTAACAAAATTCTTTTTTCCCCATCAATATAAAACATCTCAGAACAGTTTCTGATGTTTACCGGACGTTTGAAAAATGCTTCTCTCCTTCCCTCATAGTTGTTTACATAAAGCTAAAATCAAAGATGCTTCTGATAAGTTCAAAACTGAAACACAAGGCAAATGTGTGTTTCTCTACATTGTTAAGTGAACAAAGTCATCGTCTTCAATCCACAAACCTACTTCTCTATGTATACTTCCTATTGATAAATAATGTCACCATCACATCAGTTGCTGAGAAACAATCTCTTACTCAGAAATTGAGATCTGAGAATGTGAACTGACTGAAGACCTATCAAGGGAGTTTAAGCAAGGGAGGCGGGTGCTAACAGGATTACAATAACTAGTAACTATCAACATAATTGGTAACGTTATGGAAAGTATAAAGGAAAGAAATGAATTAAGAGCAAAAAATTAGTTACAGATTGCAGTAAATAGAGGTAAAAAAGGAACCAGGCTCTAACATATCAAACACTAAGGCAGAAGCAAAAGAGAGTAAAGAGGACAGGATAGGTTCTATGGAAGTCAGGATGTAGCACGTACAGAAACTAGTACTTACTTGGATGCGAGGAAGGGAGGAATCTAGAGTAACAGCCGGCTTTTTCTCTAGGTTAATAATGATTGGGTGGTGGTTACAAGGCTGTGCACTTTGTCAAAATTCATTGACTCGACACTTACAACGCGTGCTTTTTGTTACATGTAAATTATATATCGATAAATTGATTTACAAAGACATTTAAAATGTAAAAAATTTTGTCATTTGACAAATCACCTTTTCATCTATCAGGTCTCCTTTGTCTGGAACGGTATATTATATTGGTGACCCATGGCCCTTAGGACATATTTCCAAAAGGCTTTCTTTAAGTTTTCCTCCAACTACCACAGGATGGGATACTAACTTCGACCTTTAAGAGATGCAGTGATGTGAAAAGCGGAGGCAGAGCCAGTACAGGCAAGAGAACTCTTCTGTGCTGAAGAGTATTTTTCTTCAATGGCCCAGCATATCTAAACAGAATTAAACTATAAGGTTCTTGAGGGCTAGAAATGTACTGTGATCACTATTCCAAAACCTATCATAGCCCCCAGCATCTAGTGAGTGTGCAATAATTTTGGTGAGTGAGTGAAAGACTATGATAAATTGGTATGATTTCCAGAGGCTTATCTTTGATCTAAAACTTAATAAAAATTTTTTCTTACATTAGTCTTAGAATTATTTAAAGGATATAATGTTATCAGGAATCATTATGATCTGATATCTGTCACTAACCAGGTATATGCACTGAAAAGTGGAAATAATATGTCCAGAAGCAGAGGGAAGCTGGAAAACATTTTATTGCAAGTAAATCCTGATTTTATTGTTATTTTTTAAATGTTTGTTTATTTACTTATTTTGAGACAGAGAGACAGAGAGACAGAGAGAGAGAGAGAGAGAGAGAGAGAAAGAGGGAGAGAGAGACAGAATCCCAAGCAGGCTCCAAACTGTCAATGCAGAGCCCGACATGGGGCTCTATCCTACGAACTGTGAGATCATGACCTGAGCTGAAATCAAGAGTCAGACACTTAACCAACTGAGCCACCCAGGCACCCTATTGTTATTTAATGTTTATTTATAACTTAGACTGTAGAGTCCATGATTTATTTCTTATTGCAACTATAATTGTAAACTAAAATGACTGTAACTGTTCCTAGCCCAAGTATTCCTTTGGGGAATGTAACTAGTGGTGTTAAACACAAAACTACACACTGTCTTCATTGAATTCAAATACAAAGCACATTAGTGACTACAGAAGAAAATATTATGTCCACTGAATGTAGTCATTATGAAGCACTTCAGACATCTAGGAGATCTGTTGATGCCCATCTGGTCTGTGTCTGTAATTCAAGCACAACCAAAGAGGCACCAGGAGTGGGAAAATCATTGCAATCCTTAGCAGGTACTATCCTGGCAACCCTTTCCAGGTCGGCTGCTAGCACTGATACTCAGACTAAAGTCTTTATGCTTTGAATAGTTTCATTAAGGTAAAAATAAATCTATATTTGATCCAGAAGATTCCTCACAAAATTTCATTTCCATCTGCCAGGCATTTGACCAATAAACATGCCAGACATTCCTAGAAATGCACTGACAAGGTACATACGATTTTAAAGACATTCTCTAATCAAATGAAAGAAGTCTCATTAAGTACAAATCCAGGCTAATGAAGGGTTACATACTACCTAACCAGAGAAAATCAAGGTCAGGTTATAAAGCAAAAACAAAACCACCTGGAAACAGAACGGTAAGGATAGTAAAGTACTACTGCCTTTTAAGAACAGTCTTTTTTTAAGAACACTCAGTTGCTTGCCTCTTCGGAGTCCCCAGAATGGAAAAGCTTGGGTCCAAAGGCCGACACCTAACTCATAATTTGACTTTAATCTTTTTCCAGATTACTCATGTATTTGTTCTTCCCCTAGTGGTCTTCTCCCGATGCAGCATCTGCTTCCTATCTGCTAAAGAACCTACGGAGGAACAGTGTGTCCCTACTGACCAAAACTCACATCTCAAAAGGAAAAGAACATATTTCAGTCCATTTTAGGCTTACTTAATAAAATACAGAGAAAAAATAAAATTCCCATATATACAAGCAGAGCACATAGATATTTAACTAACAACCCCCAAGTATCAGTCAAATTTCTCCAATTAGAAACTTCTCCCAAAAGTAAGTTAGGTACTTTAGAAAAAGGGGTTTTACTCTTTCATACCATTAAAGCACCATATTCTCTGAAAACAATCTTAATAAAAAGCTCACTTATTTTACATTGATCAGTGAGAATTTTACTGGACAGTTACTATGTATCTAGCAGGCTGAAATGAAATGGAACACTAGAATAATCAAGTTGTTCTCACAAGGACTGACATATACACAACTGATAAATATAAAATAGCTAGAAAAATCTATATGATAACATATAATTAAGTATTAAAGAATGAAGCACAGTTAAAATAGCACATAATGAAGGAGTTTGTATATCGGACAGAATGAAGTTTGTAGACTGAGGCTCTTGCAAAAACAGCTAAAAATGCTAAATAAAATATATTTTAAAAATCTCAAATGCATCCATGACCTGCTAAAAAAATGAGAAATACACAGGTTAAAAAAAAAAAGTGAAGGTGAGAACCCAGAGAGCTCTGAGGACACTTACTGGACCCAATGAACTTGAACTTTGGTTCATATGATCTTCAAAGCTGGGGGACAGAAAACAAATACCAGAGGCTACCCAAGTTGGAGAGTCTAACTGGAGATCTGTCCTATATCTGAGACCCAAAAACTAGACTTTCAATATAGAGTTATTTAGACATAAGCTTTCCTACCCACTATCCCAGATATATTGCCCATCTCAAAACACGGAGCTAATAGGGGAGGAGAATTCTTCCCTGATTACTTGAAACCACAAACCACAATTTGCATCCTGAATCCACACTAACTGGGTGGTCTAAAACATTTCAAGAGAAGTGATATTTTGAAGAAGTCTAAGGCTGCTTATACCTATTGGCATCTGACAGAAACAAATGAAATTTCTCCATGGAGGAACCTACGTTCATACAAGATCTCAAAAAGTTCCCAAAGATAAGGTACCCCCCCCAAAATATATAGTTCACAGTTCAAAAGGAAATAAAACACTCTGACTGACAGCCAGCAGAAACCACAGATGACATTGACTGTCTAAGACTTTTTCACATAATTGAATTAGAAAACATAGGATATAAAAACATATTTCAAGACATAAAAACAGATTTGAAAATACCAGTAAGTAAGCTCCAAGAAGATCCGAAAAGACACAGAACTTCTACAGTCTAGAAAAATATTTTAAAAATTAAAGTAAAAAAAGTCAAAGGCAGTGGATATAAATTAAGAAAATAAAGCATTTACATCCCTTTCCTGCATAAACTGTTCTCCAGGGTAATCAAAATGCTAATGGAAGTCTTTTTCTTATAGAAGAAATAGAACTTAAAAAGACAAAGAATGATGGAATATCACCATTTTGTAATCCCTAAATAAATAATAGATCCAGACAATGATCATCAATTACTGTTAAAACACTGAAGAGATGATGAGGAACTTTATTTAAAAAAGCATAGGTGAACAACAACTAAAACCAATAATTAGTTTTAACATACCTTAAGCAAAACTAGAACACACTTTTTCCTCTCCCTTTACATTTCTTTTACTTTCTTGTTCCTTTCTTTTGGTCCTCCTTAACAAACAATCATCTACTTTGCTACTTGTTACATAATGTTAGTTACTTAGTCACTAAAATTCTTTTTAGTGCAGGATAGTAGGGGTTCGTAGAAACAAGATGGTTCTACAGATTCTAAAGACGCATTCTATAACAATAGCCCATTCTTTTTTGTCACAAAGCAAAAATATGGCTGAAACAAAAAATTTTTTCACATACATGAAAAAGATCGCCAAATTTCCCTTGGGGAAACTATTCAAAAAGTTTAACCCACTCGTCACAGTGTTTACAAGATTTTAATATTTGAGAAGCTGAAGTGATACCAGAGAGAAATAAATAGAAGACTATGGCTATGATAGAAACAGAAAGAAAGTGAAGAGGAGGAGGTAGAGACATGAAGAATTAAACAAAATAGAGAAAAATGTTAAACTGCCTCTTTAGACATCTTTTGCTGCAACAATGGCACTGACAACAATTCAACAAGGACAGTATCTATCATGTCCCTAAGCACCTGGTTGACAAAAGACATGAGCACAGAACTGAGTGTCTCAGAATTCTAGGTGACAACTCTATTAACTTTCTCTATTAGCTTACTCATTTTCTAGCAGTAAAAAGACAAAAGCAACACAGCTTCAGTCTCAGGAGATTCACAATGACTCTAATTACCAAAAGTAGATCTCAAGTCATGGTCACATTCTTATAATGCTAATTTATGACACTGAAACCAAATTTAAGGTGACAAAGTTCTTGATGATATATTTCCTCTTATGAATCGACATGTGGATACAAATAAGTCTCCTCAAATTTTTTTTAAAAATTGTTAACGTTTCTTCATTTTTTTGAGAGAGACAGACAGACTGTGAGTGGGGGAGGGGCAGAGAGAAGGAGACACAGAACCCGAAGCAGGCTCCAGGCTCTGAACCGACAGCACAGAACCCAACGCGGGGCTCGAACTCACAAACTGTGTGACCATGACCACAGCCTAAGTCAGACACTCAACCGACTGAGCCACCCAGGCACCCCTAAGTCTCCTCAAATTTACAGAAGAAAAAGAGAAGGATTCTTTGCAGTCTCAAAGTTGATAACAATTCTAAAAAGCATGCTCATTTTAGCCATTTTCAACATTAATATTAATTGTTTAAAAATTACACTGGCTATAAAGCAAGCCAAATAATATTGCAAAGAGATCTAAGTTCAGCACCGTGTAGGTAAGCAGCAGTCTGGGAAAACAACAACAAACTGATAAAGTACTTGTCAATTCCCATGGTGTAAATATTCCCAGCATGGCCGATTTCAAACTACCAAGATGATGTTGCTGAACTGAAAAGATGCACATACACTGGTGTAGTGAGCCAACACAAGCTGGCTCAAGCATACCACTGCAGACCAAATTCCTCTTTTAAAGTTAATGGAAGTATGTTTATTATTCCACCATGAAATAATTCCGTTATTTGGAGGAACTTCTTTCTATTGATGATTTTCCAGTGGTTTTTGAACTTTCTATCAGTTTTAATATACATACAAAAAAGTCCACAAATCATAAATGCACAGTGTGATGATTCTGCACAATCTGAACATACCCATATAAACAGTCCCCAGGTTAAGAAAGAAAACATTACCCTGATGGAGAACAGAATATGTGACCCCCAAAATACATGACCTTTGGTACGTGGATTACATTGAGCTGAAGACAATTAAGACCCAGAAGACTCAACAAAAACGTTTACCTTTTCCTTAACTACCTAAAAGAATTTAAATAGGCAGGGGCAGGGGCGGGGTGGGAGTGGGGGCTGGCACACAAAGAGAGCTTTACCAGAGATAACTTTTTATCTGAAAGAGTATGGCAGGGCAAACATCTAATTACCAAAATATCTGCTTTCTTATCATCCTATGAATCATCCTCCTTACCTTTGAAGCCCCACGGCCCTATCCCATTCCTTAGCCCAGGACAGCAGAGACAGAGCAACTGCTTGACTGGCCCTTAGGCCTCATTTTTATGGGGCTCCTGTACACAAGTAATTAAATTTGTTTTTCTCCCGTTTATCTGCCTTATGTCAATTTAATTATTAAACCAGCCAAAGAACCTAGCATGGTAGAAGGGAAATTTTTCCTCCCCTACAGTTGGTGACCACGAAGGGTTCTTTACTGACTGGACAGTAAAGAGAGATGTTGGGACCTTGGACAAAATCCAGCATAAGGGAAGAATCATCATGTCAGTGTCCCAGATTTCTGCCTACAGGATCTGATGGAAGCTAAAGTAGTATAATTTTCTAAATTAGCAGATTAGTAGAACTACCTCCTTGGATACAGTGACTCTGATAAAGATCCAGTATGAGCACTATTGATTATGGTATTATCATAATTCCAGTTATTATCTCAAAATGTTGTGAGCCACAAAAATAAACATATTTCCTTATCAATACTGTTATAATGAATTTCATCAGATCTTTAACAATGGGCATTTTATAGTTTTTTGTCATTTACAGATATTGTTTTACTCTGATGCTCTGCAAAAGTATTCCTTCAAAAGTACTTCATTTTCAAGGAGGTTCAAGGAAAGGACTTTTGAAATATCTAGGCTTTTGATAACTTTAAGATCATAAAAGTGAACTGGGTAAGAATTTACAGAACTCATGAAAAAACTGGATTCAAGGAGAAAAAGAATAACATGAGACTGAATGAAATGATGAGAACGATTATAAATTTTATGATTTTTTTCATTGGAACATTGTTGGTTCTGTTATGTTTTGTTTTACCAGGTTGAAGGAAACCCTTTTCTCTTTTCTCTTAAGCTATCAACAATTTGGTACAAATGGTACAACAATTTGTGAACAAAGAGGAAACAATTACTTTTTCTCCCTACCTGATCCATCCAGAATTGGGGAATTTAGTATTCTCATTTTCATGCCAATACAGCTATTTGCATAAATTCAATAAGAATCTATTCTCATTGTAATAGGACACAACCGGAAACGTTGATTATATTGCCAAGGCTTTGGCTGGAATGTCGTATTTGAGCATGTGTATAGAATCAGATATGCCAGACAGCTTTAAGGAACTAAGGTTGACTTTATGGAGCCAATAAAACCCCTTGGAAAAACTGGCCCGATACCTTGCTTACAGGGTTCCCAGCAGTCTCACTAGGTGAGAAAGGAATGTTACTTCCTGGCAAGCTCAGAAACCTCAGGATATTTGGGGGACCTCAATAGGAGAGGAACCCATTCAGATCTACAGGTATTGCGTGCAACGTCTGATGGTGAGACCTTGGCTTGGCATCTTCGTTTCCTTCATGAGGGTTTTTAAAAGACTAATCTGAGATTCCTTATGAAAAGTTCCAACAGACGGGGCACCTGGGTGGCTCAGTTGGTTGAGCATCCAACTTTGGCTCAGGTCATGATCTCAGGGTTCATGGGTTCATGGGTCCAAGCCCCATGTCAGGCTCTGTGCTGACAGCTCAGAGCCTGGAGCCTGCTTTGGAT
The DNA here is from genome assembly GCF_027475565.1 of Acinonyx jubatus. Lineage (NCBI taxonomy): Eukaryota > Metazoa > Chordata > Mammalia > Carnivora > Felidae > Acinonyx > Acinonyx jubatus. The sequence continues at coordinate 34,067,567 of NC_069386.1, forward strand.
TCTGTGTCTCTGGCTCTCTCTGCACCCTCCCCACTCATTCTCTCTCTCTCTCTCTCTCTCTCTCAAAAATAAATAAATATTAAAAAAGAAAAGAAAAGAAAAGTTCCAACAGAGCAGATTAAAAGATTCTACATGATCAATCATCATTCTGGCTGCACTTACGTAAAGAATCCGGCAAAGTTTATTGAAACTAGGCTTAATTTGCAAACAAATTAGTCTTACTGTGGTTATCTCTGACTAAAACATGTATGACTGTAAAGAGAAAAATTATGTGTCAGTAATAGCCCTTTCTGGATATCAGTTTCTAATACATTAATTGTCTTTGAGGTTTTGTTTTCTACTGGTGAAATGGACTAGAATCCGAATTTTTAGTTTCCTCCAATATTTAGTTGCAACTCTCTGAACTAGCATCTCCCAATTTTTCTCTCACCCTCTGACATGGAATCAGTGAGAACTAAAACTGCCCTTTTTCTGAAGTCATGTAAGCTAAAGCTGAACCATGTGATATAAACTTCAGAGAAATCAGCCCAACAGTATACGTATGGACAATCTCCATGCCTGTTGCTATATGGCCAATTAGAAAGATCACCAGGCACATTTAAAGTACAAATCAGGAGAACCGATCAGATTGCCACCACCTGCCCTTACTCTATCTAAAGATGCTTTGAGCCAACCATCTACGTATCTTCTTGATTAGCTGCCTTTCAGAATCCCAGAAACTGTGATTATAATCTGCTCCAATCATTAACTATTGTTTTTCTTTTGTTTCCATAGAAATGCCTATTAAATACCTGAGTGCACGCACCTAGTCCACATGCATTACTACCTCCTACAAGGAGACACAACTGTCTAACTGAATTGACCTACCCTCGGGACTAAGAGACTAGCTCAAAGAAATGCACTACTCTACCAACTCAGCTTCTTGACTGTGAATCTTCTTGGGGAAGTTTCAGAAGTGGGACTGATGGGGAAAAAATACAGGACTCCAAACTATGCCCCTTTGGTCTGTGGATTATTTTGAGCTGATGGCAATTAAGACCCAGAGGCTCAAGAAAAACTTTTACCTTATTTAAAGGTAAAATTCTTAGCTTTCTAAAAGGTAAAACTTTTAACTACCTAAAAGAACTTAGATGGGGGCCTGGCTCAGAAAGAGAGCTATTCTATCAGAGATAATTTTTTATCTGAAAGATCTATATATACGGCAGGGCAGACATCTAATTACCAAATATCTGTTCTTCTTAATGTCCTGTGAATAATCCTCCTTGCCTTTGAAGCCCCACGCCCCTATCCCATTCCTTCGCCCTGACGGCAGAGACAGAGCAACTGCTCGATTTGCCCTCGGGGCTCATATTTTTATGGGGCTCCCGAACATATGTAATTATATTTGTTTTTCTCCTGTTAATCTGTGCTATGTCAATTTAATTATTAAACCAGCCAAAGATACTAGCAAGCTAGAAAGACAAGACTTCCGTCCCCACAACCCACACCCCGATGCCCCCTGCCTGTTTCCCCTTATAGCCGTTACTCCTCTCTAAAGTAACCACTCATCTAACTATAGATAAGGTTTGCCTATTTTTTAACTTTATGTAAATGAAATTCACTCATATGCACTCACTTGAATATGGCTTCTTATGCTTCACATATTTTTTGAGATGCCTCATATTGCCTGTAGCTGTAGTTTGATGACTCTCATTGCTGGGTAGTATTCCACTAAACTCACTTTATTCTACTGTTGGAGGACAGTTGGCTTGTTTGTATATGAGGTTATTATAAATCGTGCAACTAAGAACATTCAGGTGAACATGTTAAGCATTTCTGTGGAGTTTATACCTAGGAGTGGCATTGTTGAGTCATAAGGGTTGCTATTACTTTCGACTTAATAGACACTTCCAGAGCTTTACGAAATGATTTATTGATCTACACGCTAACTGGCAGGTACGGGAGCTCTATCTAGTAGCTTCACATCTTCACCAATACTTGTTATATCGACACATTGTACACATTGTATACACGGACAAATTGTACAATCTTGTCCTATTTTAAAATATTAATTCTTCCATATTTCGGTAGCTTCTACATTTTTTTTCAGGTTTATTTATTTTGACAGTGACAGAGAGCAAGTGAGCAGGGAGAGGCAGAGACAGAGAGGGAGAGGGAAAATCCCAAGCAGGCTCGATGAGGAGCCCAATGCGGGGCCTGAACTCACAAACCTTGAGATCATGACCTGTGAGCCCAAACCAAGAGTTGGACGCTTAACTGAGACACCCAGGTGCCCCCATATTTCGGTAGCTTCTAATACTGACTGGGCATCATAATCATTTGTGGAGTTCATTAAAAAACACAAAGCCCTAGAACCCATCCATATCTAAATCAGAATTGCTAGGGGTAAGGTCATGGTTATAATATTCTAATAGTTCTAGAAGTGATCCTAATGCAGAGTCGGGTTTGAGACCACTGATGTAAACTTCTTCAAAGGAATAACTTCATCATTGAAAATGACAAATGGTCTAAAAGGGCCTCATAAAATAAAATTAATTCATACAGTGAAATTGAATGTAGCCATTAAAAAGAATGAGACAGACAAACAAGGCTGATATTCACATGGTACAACTAACTGTATTAGTTAAAATTCTGAAATAATTCCATGCCAGCTGGTAAAGGCCACTGCCCCCAAAAGGCCTAAGTGTCCCAGACCCAGCTATGAAGTGTCCTGAACCTCTGTTGTTTTGGCAGCAAAAAGAGTAACCCTGGCACAGCAGGGGCCTTGAGACCCAGTTTAGCATCTATTCTGACTCAACAGTGCCCATGCTACATCGGTTAAAATTTCTGAATCTATTCTATCCTTGCTAGTGTATACATGCTATACTTGTGAAGTTTTTTACATTATCCCCCCGCCTACGAGTACTAACATGGAAAAATATCTATAGTATATTGCTACCTAAAAGAGCAAGCCGAGGAAAAATCTATATAGCATGATTCCATACTGTAAAACTATTATTCGTGTGTCAGTAGTGTTGGCCTAGGAACAAAAATCTAGTGGAATCCTTCCTTATAGGTTTTCATCAAACTCTTAAGAGTGGTACTTCTGCAATTGAGACTGGGGGTTGTAGCATGGTACATTTGCTTTTTGCCTTACACATTTCTGCACTCTTTGTCTTTGCTATAACAAACATGGAATGAAATAATAATAGTAGTGTTTCTTTAAAAAAAAAAAAGGTGAAGGGAAGGGTGCGCCTGGGTGGCTCAGTCAGTTAAGTGTCCAACTTCGGCTCAGGTCCTGATCTCCCGGTTCGTGAGTTTGAGCCCTGCATCGGGCTCAGTGCTGACAGCTCAGAGCCTGGAGCCTGCTTTGGATTCTGTGTCTCCCTCTCCATCTCTGCCTCTCCCGGGCTCGTGCTCTCTCTCTCTCTCTCTCTCTCAAAAATAAATAAACATTTGAAAATTTTAAAAAAAACTTCACCTCATCCCAAAGTATGCAACAAAAATCTTAAATATGGAATGAGAATACATCAGCCACCTGCTCCATAGCTGTTCCTTTCTGCCTTCCTTTTTTTTCTCTTAATATAAAACACATAATCATTAAGAAAATCTGGAAAAGTGTAAGACCAAAATTAAACCATGTGAAATCTCTCCTAAAGATATACTAGTTTATATATTTTTTAACATAATGTAGATCATGTTACATAAAATAGCTTTGTATGCTGCTTCCTTTACATTTAACCAATACTTTTCCATGTCACTAATTATTCCTATGTTATTATTTTAGTACATGTGTAATATTTCAATGTTTGGGGAATAACCTAATTTACTTAACCTGCTGAATTCTACTCATCTGTGGAAGGAACCTCCCATATTAAAATGGACAGAAATTATAACAAATACATATATGAGAAGTAAACTTGGCAGAGATTCTGTTTGTGGTAATGAATTTGGGGGGCTATATTGTAAGGTTTTGTTGGCAAAAACAGAATTATTATCAGATATAAAGAATTATATCTTGGTCTTGGCATGATAATTAGGGATAATAATGGAGAGAAAATATAAAGGAATACTGAATAGTTTAAATCTTATTTCAAAAGAGGCTCTGAAGTAGAGTTTGGAAGGAATTTGTGTAGCAAACAGAGAATAAAATCATTTGGTGGGGGAAGGGATATAGTGAGCCCATGCAGTTTAAAATTAGTAGGCACAGTACCTATTTTTTTCCTCCCTCTCTCTGGCATGTTCATGACCAGCACCAAATGGAAACAACATAAGTGTCCACCGGTGGGGGCGTAAGTTATATTGATCTTCAAAACTACCTATCCCACCTGCTCTGGCATCCTCTTTGATGGCAGCAAGCGACAACAAGAGTAGTCAAGGATGCAAGCTGCTGCTATCATAAGTGACAGATGAGTTTATTTGCATCTTTGTTTTAATCATTAACAGGATAAAGGAAAGTGGAAAGAACACTATATGATCGGCACTGACATTAGTGCTAAAGACAGAAAGATGAGTATGATGCAATTGCTACTCTTGAGGAAATTGCATTCTGGTAGGGGAAATACATATATACACCTACTACACACACACGTGGATACACACATATGCATATATACGAGGTAAATAAAGAGATGGACTGAAAGTCCCAACTCACCTTCCAAAAACAATACAGAACTGCCAAGAAGAACAAATTACATAAAACCAATGCCCATAACATAACTAAAAGACAGAGAAGGCCCAAGTATCAAATTACCTGTAAGTAGGGAATATGGAAGGGCGATATGAAAAACTGTGTGGAAGAAAGAAAAGAGGAGCTGATAGTGGGTCTAAAACTTATCTAAAATCACTAGCAGAAAGAGAAGGTCCACAGTAGGTGCAACAATACTGTAAGAGTGCTAGTTGATCTGAGTATGTACTACAAGGAAGGGACTTTAAGGAACACATGATCTGAGGCGGCAGTCTTCAAAAAGTCAGTGCTTTTGAGAAGATAGAAAGGAAAGTAGATGAGCTCTTTGGAGATTGGATAGTGAAAGCAAAAATGGGCAAAGGGGAGATTGAGAGCCTTGCAAGATAAAAGAGCACCAAAAAATTAAAGATTAAAAAGGATATACAATCCCTTTTACACACACACACACACACACACACACACACACACATGCCCCAACTGTACTTTGCTGCAGTAACAGAAGACACACTTGACCGAAGATTCTTATAAGTCGCCCGAACCCATAAAACAAATAGGCAAAACCAGACTAAATATATACAAAGTATTTGAAGAACAGAAATCAAATCCACCCCCCAAAAAGAAACATGGAGAAAACTGTAATACAACATTGCACACCGAATTCAATATCCTCAAGTAAGCATTTGGAGCTAGAATAACCCATCTTGAATAGGAATATTAAAAATTAAAAGCAGATTTGGACAGTAAACAGAAATGACAACAGTGTTGATTGAATTTAGGAAAGAAATGGAAGGAAAAGACAAAATCATCACACAAAGATTAAATTACAATGTCCCCAAGGGAAAATAGATACAAATAAAAGTTTACTAAGGAACACTGAAGAAAGACAGAAAAACAACCAAGAGAATGAAATGAAGCAAAGAAATAAAGTGTGCCAATAGCAGCTGAAACAGGAGAAAACCAAAGAAGAAACCAAGTGTGTGTGATTTGAGATCCTAAATATAAAAACAAAACAACTGAACAGAACCAATACTTAAAACTATAACCCAAGAAAGCTTTCTGGAAATAAGAAAAGACCAAAATGTACATACTGGAAAGGCCCAACAGGTAGCTGGGAAACGGAACCAGAATGATCCATCTGAAGACATATCCTCACAAATTATTAGACTTTAAAAATTAAATAATAATAAATAAATAGAAGAAAAAAAGCCTCATGACCTCTAAGCACAAAGATCAAAAGTGAAGTTCAGACTGGCATCAGATACCCTACACACTGGATGCAAAGAAATAATGCAGCTGTATTCTTTTTGAAAAACTCAAAGACTGGATGAGTGAATCAAGAATGCTATGCTCAGACAAGCTATCTTCCAAATATCAAGGTACAGAAAAACTCTGAAGCACAAGAGGTATGGGACCATTCAGTACCCATGATCCCTTGCTGAGGAATACACTGGCTGGCCTTCACCCTTGAGAGGTGATCGAGGAAGCCCGAGTGAAAGGACTAGGGACGAGCACTCAATGACTAATTGTCGTTCTGGGACTAAACTAAAGGCAGGAACCCAGGTGGAACAACAACATGCTGTGTATTACATAGAGTGTGCTCTATGTGCAGGGAAGTACAAGCAATGCAGCTAAAAAAACAGAAGGTTGGAGAAGGAAAGAGAAAAGTAAAATAAGCTAATGATTATCGGGTAGACAATATGTAAGAGTTGAAGGATACCATTAAAAATGGCACGGTGGTAAAGGAGGAAGCAAGAAAACAGGGGACGACTGGAGATCAAATGCATAGCAGAGTGAAAGTAGTTAACAAAAGTGCCAAGAGACCAGATGTTAATTCTTCTCACCACAAAAACAAAATGATAATTATGGGACGTGACAGAGGCTATAGCTAATGCTATGGTGGCAATCATTTTGCAGTAGGTAAGTGTGTCACATCAACACTTTGCACGATGTTCTATGTCAATTATATGTCAATGAAAAAAAACTGGGACTAAGGCAATTAAATAATATCAAACAAAAAGGTACCAATAAAACAAAAATATAAAACTTCCCAAATACCAAAAGAAATCTGAAAAAGTAAACACAACATGTGAAGAACATAGCAAGTATAAACATAACACACATGGAAGATTATATGACAGAAAGACTTTAGTCACATGAAGAAATGTAAACGGGCTTCACTCATTTATTAAAAGAAAAAGATTTTCAATTCAGCCATCAAAACAAGGCCCAGATATATCTTTGCGTAGAAGAGAGATGCCAACAATAAAGGGTTTCAGAAAGACCAGTGGTCGGGGCACCTGGGTGGCTTAGTCAGTTGAGCCTCTGACTCCTGGTATAGGCTCAGGTCGGGATCTTGCGGTTGTCAGATGGAACCCCATGGCGGGCTCTGCTCTGAGTGCGGAGCCTGCTTAAGACTCTCTTTCTTGGGGTGCCTGGGTGGCTCAGTCGGTTGGGCGTCCAACTTCGGCTCAGGTCATGATCTCGCAGTCCATGAGTTCGAGCCCCGTGTCGGGCTCTGTGCTGACAGCTCAGTCTGGAGCCTGTTTCAGATTCTGTGTCTCCCTCTCTCTCTGACCCTCCCCCGTTCGTGCTCTCTCTCTCTCTCAAAAATAAATAAATGTAAAAAAAAATAAAATAAAAAAAAAAAGACTCTCTTTCTCTCCCTCTCAGCCCCTCCCCCCTCTCTCACCCTCTCTCAAAGTAAATAAATAAATATGAAAGAAAGAAAGAAAGAGAGAAAGAAAGAAAGAAAGAAAGAAAGAGAGGAAGGAAGGAAGGAAGGAAGGAAGGAAGGAAAGAAAAAGAAAGAAAGACAGACTGGTGGTGAGCAAAGTATAGGACATGGACCAAATAGCACCTGTTTTTGTACAGCCCGTAAACTAGTAACAGTCTATATTTTTAAATAATTGTAAAAACCTCAAAAGAAGAATAACATGTAAATAACATGACATGTAAAAATTATATGAAATCCAAATTTCAGTGTCCATAAATCAAGTTTGTTTTTGTTTTGTTAATGTGTATTTATTTTTGAGAGAGACACAGAGACAGAGGGTGAGCAGGGGTGAGGGAGGGGCAGAGAGAGAGGGAGACACAGAATCCGAAGCAGGCTCCAGGCTCCAAGCTGTCAGCACAGAGCCCGATGCGGGGCTCAAACTCACGCACTGTGAGATCATGACCTGAGCCGAAGTCAGACGCTTAATCGACGGAGCCATCAAGGCGTCCCTTTTATTTTTTTTTAATTTTTTAAAATGTTTATTTATTTTTGAGACAGAGAGAGACAGAGGTCCATAAATCAAGTTTTATTGGAATACCACCGCCCTCCTATTCATTTTGTATTGTTTATGTAGCACAAAAGAAGAGGTAAGTATTGAAACAGACTTTGCCTGCAAAGAATCAAGGACATTATATCAACCTCCATTCTCTGAATGAACACACACATGTAGGTTCACAGGGAAATTCTACCAAAATTTCAAAGACCAGAGAGCACAAATGCCTCACATAGTGTTCAAGAGCACTGAAAACTAAGGAAAACTTACTGATTCTTTTTATGAAGCAAATATAACCTTGACTCTTAAATCTGGTAAAAACAGTACTTTTAAACAAGAAAAAATAATAGATCAATGCCACCTGCAGGTATTGTTGCAAAAGTTTTGTTTATATTTTAAAAATATTTATCTATTTATTTGGAGAGAGAGGGAGAACTTGAGCGGGGGAAAGAGGCAGAGGGAGAAAGAGACAATCCCAAGCAGGCTCCTCACTGCCAGCACAGGGCCTGACACAAGGCTCAACCCCACAAACCACAAGATCATGACCTAAGTTGAAGTCAAGAGTTGGTTCCTCAACTGATTGAGCCACCCAGGCACCCCACAAAAGTTTTTTTTTTTTTTAATTTTTTTTAACGTTTATTTATTTATTTTTTTTTTAAATTTTTTTTTCAACGTTTATTTATTTATTTGGGACAGAGAGAGACAGAGCATGAACGGGGGAGGGGCAGAGAGAGGGAGACACAGAATCGGAAACAGGCTCCAGGCTCTGAGCCATCAGCCCAGAGCCTGATGCGGGGCTCGAACTCACGGACCGCGAGATCGTGACCTGAGCTGAAGTCGGCCGCTTAACCGACTGAGCCACCCAGGCGCCCCAACAAAAGTTTTAAATAAGATATTGGAAAACAAAATTCAACACCACATGAAGGAAATTATACAATTTGACCAAATTCTATCTATTCTAGAAATGCAGTTTGTTCAATATTGGGACATCTATTAATAAAACCTACGATATTAACTGATCTCCGGAAAAAAATCATCTGGATATCTCCATAGATACTGAAAAAAGCCTGTGAAAAATTTCAACACCTATTTTTGAAAGCAAACACTCAAGAAAATAGAAGTTGATGGATACTTTTTTAATATGATAAAAAGATCTTAAACAAAAGATAAAAATACATACGTGACAGCCAGTTATTTTACTTAATGTGGAAACATTTGAGGCGTTTCCACTAAATCAGGAATAAGGCAGAAGTGCCCACTAATCCACTGCTAGTCAATACTTTACTGAAGGTAAGAGCCAATGTAATTAAATACATGAAATAAGTTAGAGGTGTAAGAATTGGAAAAGGAGTAAAACTATTTTTATTTGCAGATGACCTAGAGTATACCTGGAAAACCACAGAGCTAAGCTGTCGAACCAATATGGTAGCCTCTAGACACATGTAGCCACTGAAGACTTAAAATGTGGCTAGTGTGACTGAGGATTTAAATAGTTAAGTTTGTTAACTTTATTTAATTTTATTTAGCTTTTATTTAACTTAATGTTATTTTAGACTTAAATAGTGACATGTGGCTAATGGCCAAAATACTGAAGAGGGCAGTTATAGAATATTTCCACTCTCTTCAGAAGGTTCTATTGCACAGTGCTGCCCTAGGGAATCAATGATAAAACTAGCCTAAACAATAAAAGAATTAAGTAATGTAGCAGGATATAAAATTAACACAGAAATCTGTGTTCATAGCCTCATATACACAAATAATGACCCATTAGAAGGCATAATAATAATAATATCAATAGAAAAGAGAAAATACTTAGGAATAAGTGTAACAAGAAATGTGCAAAATCTATATGAGGAAAACTTTCAAACATACCTGAAAGACACAATAAGCATACTTAAATGGAAATACACCATTTGTTCCTGATAGAATGATTTAACATAAGAGATCACTTCCCCAAGTTAATTTAAAAACATAATGCAATCCCAATAAACAATACCAACATCTTACTGGGGGTTAGACAAGTTGATGATACTAAAGATTGCATCCAAAATCACCAGGGCAAAGATGGGCCTTTTAATAAATCGCTCTGGCACAACTTAATAGACATTTGAAAAACAATTAGATTAGCTCCAAACAGGGCTCTAATGCAAGTATTAAAACATACAAGTAGTAAAAAAAAAAAAAAAAAAATGTGCAAATTTATCTCTAGTAACTCATGTATCTGCTGATTTGTGCAAAAAGAAACACAAGAAAGACAAAACCAGAAACTTAAAAAATTGACTTTCTATAGGGGTGGGTGAAAACAGAATGGAAGGAGTAGGGTTGGGTATGGAGTAGAAAGAAAGGAAAAGCAGTGGCTCTCTGAGTGATACCTTTTTGCATAGTTTTGAGTTTCAGAACCATGTTATTGTTACACGGACTGAAAAATAAATATATCAAATTATAGCAAAGTTGAGGGTGGAAAATAACAACAACAACAAAAACAATGGAATACAAACAGAAACAAATTTTTCTCGTAGGTCAAATGAATAACATAATCACCCTGAAAACTGGTGAAAAACTAACCCAAGCAACTTTTGAACACAGTTCTTTGATTATATACCTTTAGGTTAAAGACAAAACAGTATCAGTAAATACTGAACCCCGGTTAGTAGTCTTTTTCCTCCCACAGAAATATGGCTTAGCAATTCTGAAGCTACTTTCCATATATTCAAATATATAATGGGAGCAAATGTCAGAGAAAGGAATTATAAAAACGGAAAGGGGGTGATCGTGGATGGCTAAAATAAGCCCGGTGATAGCAAACTGTAATCGCAAGTTTCAGGATTGAATTCATGGAGGGTGTCAGTATGAAGCCACAGTTTTTAATATCCACAGACAGACAGATAAAGATGTATAATACACTCACACGTATGTGCACACATATCCTAATACTGCCCATTGAGAAAGCCTAGAAGCAATGATATGCCAACAACCGTGAACATACTTAGCATTCAAATCTTGCTTTCTAAATACCATTTGCCACAAAAAGGAATCAAAACTCCGGCTTGATTCCAGAGCCAGGACTGCAAAAGATGAGACTGGAATGGCTTGTTGTGCCAAGAAGTAAGGAAAAGTTCAAAAAACAACGAGGACATATCAAAAGACAACAGGAGTCAGCTCAACAAATCGGGGGAAATTTGAGCATCAAAATGAATAACAGTAAATGATTATAATCTTCTCTTCCCCCGTATGTAAAAATTTTCTGAAGAGTAGTCACTTAGGAGTTTAATTCCTTAGGGCTAGAAGTATGACTCCCCCTAGTAAATACAAATGCATTGTAACAGTTCACAGCTTGAAAAGGCAGGACTCCAAGGATTAATGCCCTAGTGGTAGAATGAAAGGCAGTAAGGGAGACACACATGCTTACCCAGAGTGCAAGGACGTGAAGTCAGCCTGAGACACAGGTATGTGCGTGTTTATCCTTAAAGTGTTAATACGTATTTGAGAAGGGACAGAAGAGCCATGCTGTGGAAGAATAAAAAATCTCTGCTATCTAGGTCAAGCAGACAGATGGCATTGTGAGGTGAGGCCGGGAGGGAAACACATGCGCACGCACGCGCACACACACAAAATGGGCTGAAACAGCCCAACGTGAAGGGGCTAGCCCTAACGTTATGTGAGCACAGGTGTTAAGGAGGAAATAAGTTAATTGGATATCTATTATTATTATCTTCCTGCTCAGCTTCCCTTCCCCTAGCAACAGAACACCTCTGTTGTGTAGTAAGCCCAATCCACATACTGATCCCACCCCCACTGTCCTAGGGGATAGGGAACATATGTCCCGGGCTTGAGCATTCAGTGTGTCCTATATGCTCCTGGCCAGAATGACTAGTTCTGACAGGGCACCTGTCCTAAATAAGCGCCATCGGAATCCTCTGCAATAGTGCTTCCTAGGCTGAAATGAACATTCGAGTTCCCTGGGGATCTATTAAAAACGACAATTCTGATCCAGTAGGCCTAGGATAGGGTTTGAGAGTCTGGATTTCTAATAAGCTCCCCTGTAATGCTGATGCTGCTGGTCCCGAGTCATAATTATGAACATTAAGGCCCTTCAGAAACTTCCTGTCAGACTTATCAGGGAATAATTGACCTTCACCAGAGCTGCAAAGCTGACAAACTGATTCTGGGCCTGTTGGCTTTTCTATGACATGTAGGGTTTGTTTGTTTTAGATTTCCATCATTCAATACTTTGTGTATTCTTTCATTACATCATATACACACTCATAGAAAACGGAAGCCATATACATGTCTTCTGTCACTCCCCCAAATGCCTTATTTGGTGTTTTACATTTAGAAATGCATAATCAATGTTCTTTAACACCCACTGGGCAACAATTGTAAATTCCTAGATGAAAGAAGTGGAGAAGATATTTTAAGGAAATGGTAAAGCAGAAGAAGGATCAGTTTCTAGCTACTATCCTCTGGATATCCTGAAGATAGTCCTAGATCCTGAACATACGCAGCTATGAAAAACCAGCATCACTCTCATCATTCCTCAAGTGAGTCACTGTGAAGAATTATAAGGGCGATACCTGTTCAGTACAAAAAAGCAAGCCTCAAAGACAAGATCAAAGGAACTAGCAAAAAATATTATTAATCGTACTTACAGATTTGCTCAGTGCTTTCTGGGAGATACCTAACCCCAAAACTATAGTCTCTAACCTGGGGTCTACAAGTGACATTGTCAATTTCTTTTTAAGCCATAAGAAGGGAGTTTTACCAAAAACAACTCTCAGAGATTAGTTGACAGTTTGAACTACCCTTTAAGGAATCTTAAGTCACTGTGATACCTTTTTATGCGCCCAGAACAAACAAGCTTAACTGATTCACTTCCCTTCAAGGCAAGAATCCAGAAGTATCCTCCTTATTTACAGAGAATCCCAACTCCTAACTCCTGCTTTTGGATTAAACAAGATTTCTTAAAGAGTTAAATACCCTCCTGTTTTAACCAAGGCTTGATTAGAAACCCACTAACTTTCAGGATCAGGCAATAATTTTCCTTCCCAACCAAATTACATTTCAGCCCTTCATAAAAGTCAGCTTTAATACTAAACGCTAATAGGGAAAAAGCAACTAATTCAACCCATTCAATAACCTATTCACACACACACACACACACACACACACACACACACACACACTTCCTAAAAAGTAAACTTCCAAAAATGCACACATAATAGTCATAGGTTCTCTTACTTTTCTTTCAGGCCACCCAGTCTCCAGGATGGGGGTGTTCTCTTCAGCACCAGCCCTCCCAGAGAGGTAGCTCTCTGTTTTCCAATTCCTCTGCCAGTGACGGAGTGGGTCAAGTATCCAATTCAGGACAGGTGTATTAGGAAGCCTGACTGTAGTTGTGTATCTAAACTATATTCTGCTATTTTGTACTCCATTTGTCTGATTCCTACATCTTTCAATTGATTCAAAACTTACAGCAGAAGAGAAAGAGAATGATTATCAATCAGCCCTTCAAACGTCGGAAGTCAGCAGCTTTCATACAAATATACAATCCCTATCAATGTATTCCTAATTTATCATTGCTTTTAGATTATATATATTGTTCCATCACAAATAGGGAAAATATTTTTCTTTTGAAAATGACATGATCTCGCAGTCTCAGACACGGACTCAAGAATGGCTAAATGTAGACATATTTATTATGCGTGCATATGAAAAAGTATCCCAACAATTTAATCATACATCTGTAGCATTCCCTTTTTAGTTTGACCTGCTCATTCGTATCTTTCACCAGCCACAGGTTTCTGGTTTAATTAGTTCTTTCCTCAGTCTCTTCAGTAAAGATTAGAATCTGTTAAACCATAGTTTCTGAAACCATTTCTATAGGAAGATAAATAAAGACAGAGCATGGAGTTTTCTGAACGAATAACGTGATACTGGAGTGGAGTTTAGAGAATCTAAAGAATCCATTTTTAGCCCATTTCTAAACTGTTCATTTTAAATACCAGGAAGTCTTTTCAGATAAACTGTACACCTGCCACTTCAGGTTTAGATTATATCATTGGTTCCTATATACCTATAGGTACATAGTATTGTTAACATAAAGGGAATTCATATCTTTTTGTTTGTTTGTTTGTTTGTTAAGTAGGCTTCCATGCCCAGTGCGCAGCCCAGTGCAGGGCCTGAACTCATGACCCTGAAATCAAGACCTAAGCTGAGATCAAGAGTCGGACACTTAACCTATTGAGCCACCCAGGCGCCCCTGGAATTCATATCTTATTAAGTACCAGACAGATAGATGGCAGAAAAAAAAATCGATGATATATAACATGATACTTTGAAAATCTGATAGAAAGAACTTGCACTTTGGCAATGATAGTATATCCCAGGACAGCCATGATGAAGTTGCTGCAAACTGAATCCTAGGACACTACATAGCATATTGAATAGGGCTATTAAGAATTATCTAAGGATACTGGGAAATATTGGAAAACACCAGCTTTACACTTCAGTTTTATTTACACATTGATTAAAACAATGATGATCACGTGCCTACAATGTGCATCATGTGACCGCTACTATGAGAAGTGAAATGTGGCCTAACTGGACATAAATACAAACAGATAGTACAGTGTACTGAGAGATGCTGGAGAGGTATCAGGAAAAGGAAACAATTCTCCTTGTCTGGGAGTAGACTGGATGATACGGATTAACAGAAGTTCCTCCGGGTAGAACTATACATTTGGGTTTCTGGCATAACTAATTTTGAGCTTGTTTTTTTTTCCTGAAATGAACTGACCAATGTGTTCACTCTTTCCAATATCTATTCATTGATATTTGTTTTAAATGTTGATGTTCACTGTATTCGGGAAAAGGAAATTAGAAAATACATATTGGTCTCGATTTACTAGACTTGTTTGTTTCTGAACCTAGAACAACCACCCAATGTAATATTTAATCATAAGCAATTTTAAGACTCAAAATTCCCCTTAGTAATATGCACCAAAATTTTTCCCGTAACATTTAGAGCCATCACATTAACAAAACCCTCCCCAAAGGGCCTTTGGTGAATGTTTTTAAAAATGTTAATTCAAGGGAGCATCTGGCTGGAAGAGCATGTGACTCTTGATCTCGGGGTTGCAAGTTCAAGCCCCGTGTTGGGTGTAGAGATTGCTTAAAAGGAAATCTTAAAAAAATAAAAATCAAAATGTTAATCCACTTCCCCAAGCAGCTATCAGCCTCTCAACTGTGTATGTGTGAGCCCAGGCTGAGCTGAGGTGTATGAACAGCTTGCTCCCGGGGCCTTACTTTAATTTGATTTCAACAATCCTTCCTCTGAGAATAACTGACACACATATACACACAAATATTACCTCTACACTAGTGAAAATCAAACCTCGATGACGATAAGAGTATCTGGAAAAAATTCCAGTGAAGTTCCTTCATAATTGATAAATAAAACCCATGACAACATTTGTGTGTATTTTTGTACCGCAGAATTAATGTTTTAAGTGACTACAGATGCTGATGCAAACAGAATAACATGAGGTATAATAATAATAAAAAAGAACTATCTCCTTGATTTTTTTTCTGCCTTTCCCTCCTTCAAAGGTAAATGCAAAAAGAATAATTAACATAAACATAAAGAGGGTCCCCAGTTTCCCTACTGCCTTGTACCTTTGCCGCCTTTTCTTTCTTCCTTACTATCTGCCACCCTCGCCCTATGAACTCTGGCTCTTCAAGAAACCACAAGGCTTGCAAAAACAGTCCTCAGAAAATATGTTCCGATAGTTACAGAATCCTCAAGCAAGACACATGAAGGAAGGAACAACCCGCAAGCCCTGGAGGGTGTAAGGTGGAAAACTACTCTTTGTGGTAAGGGTGCAAGACCCCGTATTCGCCTTTCCAGGGTCCTGCACAATCTCTGATCCTGCTCCAGCTGGAGGGCCAGCTGGTTTTCGGGGCTCCCTGACACCACATCTAAATGAAGTCTTTAATCTCTATTCGGGTCACTGAAATAATTTTCTCTTGGCAGTAAAATCTATATGCAATTTAATAAATGGGAAGATATAAAGCAAACATACTCTGATCATTTTAAAATGCTGCTCGAAGCAAAATAATTATAGAATTTATAGCTGTACAAAATACACCATATAGGTATATAAAGCATATATAAAAAAAAGATTGGTTTCTGATGCTCACTTATCTATAGAATATTGAGGGGATAAGCTTACAATCTCAATGGGTGAAGGGCAGTAGGTTGATTCCCTTAAATGAGAAAAAGCTCTCCAGTGTGTTCAAATCACCGGCCACTTGCCAAGAGTACATGGTATCATGGTGCTAATAATCTACCTGAAGTCACCAATCTGTCTGGCATCAGATCAACAAATACTTAAAACTGACATAAAGAAAAAGTAATTTTGACTGTAATAGAAAAATAAAACAATAGTCAGAGAAAATCGATGAACTAAACTGTGCAACCCTCCGCTTAGGGTAGAAAAACCCACACAAGACTTCATGTTAGAATGCAGGGTATTACAAATAGCATGGTCATCTAACAAACCGAATGTCCTAAAGATGATGAAAGAAATAAAGTTGGTCCATTTTAAACACTTTTATATGCTACAGTATTTTAGAATGATTTCTACTCTTGATATCTAAATGGAAAAGTCACCAGTAATGAAGCAACACTGAAATAAGGTATACATAGAAGATTTTATACAATTTTAGTAAAAGTTCCATGCTTTAAATGCATTTAGATCCAATAATTAGGTCAACTCTAAACATGACGAAACAAATTTATCTTATGTTAAGTCTGTTTTTCTGAAGTGATGGAACAAATCTGTCATTAGTTGTGGACTCTGTTCACCTGTTTTCTTTCTGAAAGGACTGAAATGCTGCAGCTAAGCTTGACAATCAGACGCTAAGGCACAAGGCCCTCAGCAAACCCTGGGGGGGTTGCTCACCTTGGCGGAGTAAAACAGCAATGGATTAAAAAATAAATATATTAATTAAAAAGCCCCTAGTTTTAGAATTGTTTTTGTAGGTCCTCTTTAGCCCATGCCTATCACATCTAGAAGAATGCAATTAAATGTCTGCCTGAAGGTGAATCACGTGGGAGCCATTAGGCAAACACCTCCAAGCGGGGTGACAGAGCTAAACGGGTACTGATCGTGGCATTTCCTTGGCACGAATGTAGTCATTTCTTAAATTCAACATTTTTCTTAGAAGGCAGTCAGAAAGGATCTGTCAATGGTTGGTTTCTGTTTTATTCTGGTGATTTGCGTTAATTCAGTTGGTAAGATTTGCCTATCGTTGGTCATCTGCCATGAAGGAAAAAAAATGAACCCATTCTAACAGTTCGCTGGATACTAGAACTCAGAAAACTTAATTTCCATCGAGCCGAAATGACATAAGCAACACCTGGAATTCTGGAAAGTACAAGAGTGAAGCCTGCACTGTAGGAACACCTTATGTAACAACCTGTTCGTCAAAACTACCAATCCATTCTGAAGGTCAGTAAAAAAACCATTTCCTCCTTAAAATATCAACCGGTACGAAAAAAGACAACTGCCGGGTAGTCTGAGTTTCTCTGACTGGATATATAATTCATATGGTGTGTCTTACCATGTTGAAATATAGCTTGAAAAAAATGCAAAATGAGTTATTTCCTGACAACGGTAAAATTATTAACTATTTTTTACAAATTTGGAAAAGAGCCTGGGGGCTACTCTGGAGAACCACGATGAGGGAAAAGGCACACCCAAAAGCTTGCAGTCTGGTGACCTCTGGTCATACTATAATTACTGAAAGAGATCATTAGAGAACTTGTAATAGTCTTCTTTCCTCAAAAAAGAAAATGGAAACCTAGCTCAAAATGTTCAGTAACATCGTAAAGAGAAAGCGGAGCCCAAATAGCATTGTCTTACTAAGAGGAAGGAAGTGGGTAAGAGAGGCCCACACGGGCAGGAGGGGGGAATCCCTGACATTGTTTAGAATTTCCAGTGTGTGGTGATAATAAAAAGCAAATTATTTTTAGTCAGTCTTATTATTGTATTTTTATTTATTTATTAAAGTTTATTTACTTATTTTGAGAGAGAGAGAGAGAGCACAAGTGGGGGAGGAGCAGAGAGAGAGAAAGAGAAAGAGAGAGAGAGAGAGAGAGAGAGAGAGAGAGAATCCCAAGCAGGTTCCATGCTGTCAGTGCAGAGCCTGACGTGGGGTTTGATCTCAGGAACCATGAGATCATGACCTGAGCTGAAATCAAGAGTTGGACGCTTAACCAACTGAGTACCCAGGTGCCCCAATTTTATTATTGTTTTTAAATGCCCTAGAGGTACTGCAAATCCTTCCTGCCTGTATCCTGAGGCCAACCACACCCATGACCTTAACCCTTGATACAACCCATCTAACAGGAAGGTTTAATTTCTACAGATTTTTCTCTATTCTAGAAGTTCTGCGCAAGATCTTTACCGACAAATTGATAGATTGACCTAGAAGCCAGAAACAACGGCCAAGAGAATTTTGATTGCTTAAGCCTTTAAACCTCACATGTCCAGGCAGTAAACAAACAGTCCAAATGACGTAGCAATGATGTGAAAGCAGACCCACCAAAACAAGTTGCTAAACCATAGGGAAGAATATCTCTACTTGAGGGACTGAATTGATTCTTCTTGAAAAATTTTTGATACACTAGTAATATTATTCACATAGTAGATGCTGGAGAGATTGTAGTGAGCACTTTATATTCTTCTGCCTTTGTCAAGTTTATAGTCTAGCAGGGAGGACAATTTAAAATTCAATAAACTATGGAACTGCAATAATTATAGAAGTACAGGAAGCTATGATGAAAGCGTGTGGCAAGACTCCATAGTGTTGTTCAAACTCTGTAAGCCCAATCCATACTGAGAAATATATTTACATTGTAACCCTGCCCCCCATATCTATAGTAAAATAATATACACACACAAACTCATGCACAGACACATCCATATATAATTAAACCTGGACATTTTTCATGAAACAGTATTTGTCCTGAAATTGTGTGGCAAACTCTGATATTTTCTATTTCATTTTTATTTTCCCAGCCTCAACCACAAGATTGATTTTAGGATCCTTCTATGGGTTTTGACCCAAAGATGGAAAAACACAGACTGCATCATTTGCTAAAGGTACAAATTCCTGAACCCCACCTAAAACTATTGAATTAGAATCCATGGAAAACAGATCCCAGAAAGCCGCATTTTAGCGGCTCTCCAGATAATTCTTAGGCATATTAAAGTTTGAGAACCCTTGGTATCATTTAATCTCAAATCTCAATGATGAGGAGTTATTCAGGCACTGAGAGGGTAGACAAATGTTAGTGCCAGAAGCCACGGTAGATACAAAGACCAAGTGGGCAAGCGGGAGCATGCTGTGTTTAAGGAAGTTCAAAGGAACAAGAGTCTAGGGCACTTGGGAAGGCTACGAGCATGGAGAAGTAGGCATGCGTGGCTCATTCTGCAAGTTCTCTCTTCTAGTCTGTTCCACAATCCCTCAAGAATAATTCAAAGGAAGGAAATTTTGACAAATGCCACAACATGGATGAACTCTGAGGAGAGCTAGACACAAACAGACAAATACTGTGTGAGTCCACTCGTATGAAGTACCTAGGGCAGTCACATCCCAGAGACAGAAAGGAGAATGGTGGATGCCAGGGGCTGAAGGAGGGAGGAATGGAGAATTATTGTTTAATGGGTACACGGTTTCAGTTTTACGAGATGAAAAGAGTTCTGGAGGTTGGCTGTGCAACAATGTGAATGTAACACTACTTCACTGTATACTTAAAAACGATTAAGATGGTACATTTATGCGTATTTTACCATAATTTAAAAAAAGAATACACGAGTCCAAGAGTCCTAAGCTGATATCTGATCCTCACTAGTGTTCGACTTCTTTCCCAATGATACCGAATTCCCCTCAGTTCTAGAAGCAGTGGCAACCATTCCCTTTTAGGCAATCAAGACACTAGAATCATAAAGGCTTCTTCCTTTTTTTTTTTAAAGCTTGTAAAAACTTTCTAAATTGGAGAATGAAAGGAGAGAGAGAGAGTGGAGAGAAGAATCGATTACAACTTGACCTTGTGATGAAGAGCAGAGCCCTGTAACCGTCTCAGCGGAAGAGATGAAACTAATGGAACACTATAATGTTTGGCTAAAGATCATAAACTGCTTCCTGTGGGTCACAAATATTTACTTACCCTCGACAAATATTTTTGCTTATGAAGCTTTTCTTCATGAAGGAAAATTTTGCGTAATGCCCAAGTTAACACGTATTCTCACGTTGGGGTGCCACGGCTCAGTGGTTCCCAAATCTAGCATTGAGTTACACATCAGAGTACTCTGAGGAACCTTAAACATTTACAGAACCCTGGCTCCACTCCAGCTCTACTGGAGAAGATTACCCAGTAGGTTCCAGCAGTGAACCAGTGACTAGGTCATTTTAAAGCTTCCAAGGATATTTTTATGTGTAGCCTATTTGGGAAAAATCACTCAAAGACAGGAGAATGGTTGCCTGAGCACATGCACTTACCTCCCTCCACCCTCTCAAAATCTCTTTGAAATTAATGAACATAAAAGTATGAAAATACCCATAGCAGTACTAGAAAACCAGGAAGAGTTCCATCAGTAGACCAGAACACTAAGGCATTTCTGGAAGATATAAAGCAGATGGAATCAGTAAAACCCCAAATTGCTAAAGAGCCTGAAATGAACAGGATCATTTACATTGTAAGTGGTGCCGGCAGAACCTCAGAATATTCCCTAGATCAGAGGCAGCAAGTGTTGGCAGCAGATGTGGGTCAGGTGTCCAGTAATTACTGAAGGCTTTGGTAATAATTTTCCAGCATCTTACTCTCAAGAGTAGCTGACTTGTGAACTGTCCCCGGGTTGAACATGACAAGAGAGGAAAGGCAGTGTTCTGGGTAAAGTCTGGCGGCCAAGAGGAAAAAGGAGCCCCCATTTCCAGAAGGCAAGTTTCTTGTGCACATCCTAAAAGAAAGTCCAACTGGGTAGACCTCCTCCTTCCCCCCTACCCTACATCCTCTGCAGGAAGAGATCCCGTACTCATAATTTTCATGCACGCATTTTTTTTTTAACCACTGCTGACAAAACAAGTCCACAGACTCATTTGTTAACATGAACTGCCATCACAAAAGCATAGAAATAAAGAAACAAAAGAAAGAAAGCATTTTTATTTGGAGAACAAATACAGGGTTAACTCCAAGGGGAATAAAGTAAATTCTAGAAATCAAGGGAAACTTTCTCTCACCCATAAAATAAGAATAAGCCATTAGAAAAGGAAAAATACAATCAGAGTACTTAGAAATTAAGACCATGAGAGCCAAGAAAAACAAATCAACCAGACAAACAGCACCTCAGAAGAAGAGGTGAATGATGGAATGAACATATCTGAAGAATGAATTAGGTACAACGGATCCCCTTGATCAAGCACAGAACATGACTCTCAGGGTGATCATCA
This sequence comes from Acinonyx jubatus, assembly GCF_027475565.1. NCBI lineage: Eukaryota > Metazoa > Chordata > Mammalia > Carnivora > Felidae > Acinonyx > Acinonyx jubatus. The sequence continues at coordinate 34,089,014 of NC_069386.1, forward strand.
TTAAACAACTTCGGCAGGCCCTGCCCGGGTTCCGTGGGCTGGAGGAGGGCCCAGGGGTGGAGGGAGAAAGAATAGGCAAGGATCACACGGCAGGTCTAGAGAGGGCAGACCTAGTGCGCCCACCCTAAGCCTTCTGGATCAACTTTGCCCGGCTTGTGTCCTCTGCCTGGAATGTCCAAGTACCCTTCACTTTACCAAGGCCTATTTTCACTTAGGCCTGGGTCCCGGTACCACGTGCCTCTGGGAAGGCTTTCTTCACTTCCCATCCTCAGGCTGATTTTACATTTTCGAATATCCCCACAGATCAGCACAGCTAAGTTTAACTTTCTATATAATAACCTATTTGTGTCTCTGTCTTCCTCAGTTCTGAGGGATATTTGAAAAAAAAATTTTAATGTTTATTTATTTTTGAGAGAGAGAGAGAGAGAGAGAGAGAGAGAGAGAGAGACAGAGGATGAGCCAGGGTGGAGCAGAGACAGAGAGGGAGACAGAATTTGAAGCAGGCTCCGGGCTCTGAGCTGTCAGCACAGAGCCCGACATGGGGCTCAAACTCAGGAATGGTGAGATCATGACCTTAGCCAAGGTCGGACGCCCAACTGACTGAGCCACCCAGGCGCGCTGAAGGATATTTTAACCAAAAACACTGGTATTATTCAGCTACAGAGACATGGATACCTGTCAGTTGTCCTCTCAATATATCTTACATGCCTACTGGTAGCACTGGATGCACTTCTAATAGCTGAAGAAAAATAACAAAAAGGGTTCTGTACACACAGCATTAAAGTACCTATTCGTCCCATGTTGGAATTCTCTGAATTCAATAGGATGCCATCACATTTTGCGACTTTCTGAATTTCCACCAGGTTCCTAACAGTTTATGCAAACGGACCTCTACGAATCCAGTAATTTGGTCAAAAACTAGGAAGCCCTACCACATAACAATCAATATGTTTTTGTCTCCCTGAAATGGATATACAATTGGATACTTTCATTTACTGAATATCATCTGTGAGTTTTCCGGAGGGAGTCATAAAAGGTACTGACTTTCAGCTTTTCACCGCTGTCTCTACTCTTACTGACCTCTGCTACTCCTGGGCTACTAAGTCTAAAACCAGGCAACTCTATTATGCCAGGACTATGGCAGGGCACTGGGGCCCTGAAACGACAGTTATCAGTACAGATCATGTGATGGCCCAGGTATCTGAGATATCTTGAGTAAAGCTAACAGAAGTGATTTCAAGGCTTGCACTCTCTGATTTTTCCCCCAGCAGATCAAGTCTATTCTGTATACCATGTCCTGGACCACAGGCGTCAACAGGAACAGAGCAGAAAATGTACTGAGCCTCAAAAGCAGACGAGCTGGAAGCACTAAAGGAAGGTTAAGGGCTGTGCCTATGTAGAAACGTAAGAAAACAATTAGTAAGAAAATAAAAGCACTGAAATCGTTGACTTACCTCTAGCTCAATGTCTTGGGAAATCATGCTTTTTAAAGAAACTTAAAAGAGAGGGAGAAGGACAGTGAAGAATATGGCATTGGTTATCTTTAATTGCCCTTACAAAGCGAATATTCCTTAAAAATAATGTGGTAATGACCGCGGGATTTATTGTATATGTGACAGAGAAAATTTTTCTCTGGAATTTTTCTCCTTAAGGCACAAAAGATAACTGATTTGGGAGATACGAAAATTAGAGTTCCAACTTACAAAGTAGTATATTGACCCAATAGGTGTATTATCGAGTAGCATAGTTTTCCCCAGCTCATGGAAAACCTACCATGGCTGAAATAAAATGAAAAATGATTTTTAAAAAGAAAGATATTAATCTCATTAGTCATATCTTTATTTTGCTGAGTGGGTAAAACTCTTTTCCAGATTGGGAAGAAAATTCCCTAAATAGAAGTAATTCAAGCCAACTCTCTATAGTCAGGAGTTCAGAAGTTCAAGTATCCTGGGGACTTGGGAACGTCAGAGCCCCTATATACCCAGATTTATATCTCTCTTTAAATTACTCCCCATAATCAAGGCAAGAAGCAAAAGTAATAAGTTCCACCATAAGCTGGGGGAATCTAAAGGTTTCCAGCACCTTAAACAATGAATATGGTAAGAATGAGAAACTATCTTCTCACAATAGTTGCTAATGGTCTTTAGGTAGAAATTCCCCAAAGAAAATTAAGTGTCCCTTCCACTGCTATTGAAAAGAAACCCTACCTTCCCCAATAAGACCACGGGAACACATTCAACACAAACTGGAAAAAATATGAAAAGTCAGAAAACTTCAATATTTTTTCCACAGAAGAGAAGAGGAGAGACAGAGGAAGGGTATTTGAAATAATGCCTCTGTGCAAAGTTAACGATCTGGATTTAATCTCTAACCTTTAGAGATATGGTACAGAGATATGGGGTTAACCCTTAGGTCTGATAGGGGAGGAAAAAGATGCCAACAAAACCGCACAAAAACTAAAGTCCTTTTTAAAAATTTTTATTTATTTATTTAAGTAAGCTCTATGTCCAACATGAGGCTCAAATTCACTACCCTGAGATCGAAAGTCAATGCTCTACTGACTGAGCCAGCCAGGTGTCCCTACACTGGTTCTTAATAATCAGAAGCATAGACCTTGAGCTCAGGAAGAGATGTGCTCTAAACTCTTACACTTAGTTCTTACCCTCTTATAAAAGATGGTTCAAAGAATAGCCCCGAGGTAAAAGTAGAGAACAGAGAGGCAGTCATAAAGCATAGTTCAAACTGACTGGCTGGGGGAAGGAGGAGGAGGAAAGGATTAGGGAAGGAGTAGAGGTCCTTCCTTTTGCATCAAAAAGTCTGCCTATCTCAGCACCAGTTCTGAAATCTTCCACATGGACACTGAATGAGACAGCATCACAATGTGAGGATGATAGGCTTCAAATCTTTGGAAAACAAAATGTATGCATGTGTATACTCTAATATACAATCTCTTAGCAGCATTCGTTCTAAGTAGGGATAACAAGATAGAAGTTATGGCCTAATTAGCAAGAGGCTCAGTGACACAGCCTGAAATATTACATCCAAATTGCTTAGTAGCTATACGGAGTGTAGATGACAATTTATGGAAGAAATTCTAATTCAACTGACCGGTGCAGGAAGTGTCAAACAAAGGACAGCAAAATATATGTTGAAATTTCCACATACACATTTTATGAAAGAGCAACCCTACAGTATAATTAAATAAAAAGCACAGGCTATGCTAATGTCATCATCCTAGCATTAGAGTCTCTAATCCTCACCAGAGCTTTGTTTTTCCACCAAGAACTTTGTCATATGGCCCTGTCATTTTCAAATGTAAGATCTTCCATGACAAGAAAATTTTCCAAGGTACTTATGATCCTCATTTAAAGCACTAGAATCCACACAATCAGGTTATTAATAAATGACAAATCGGGAGTTTCCACTTACGTAGATATATTGTTGAAGCTGAGAAACAGACGTTGGAGGCTGGGCAAATTATCCACATCTCTCTAGAAGGAAACAGAAAGCAAAAATTTATCAGCTGGAAGAAAAAAAAAATATTATCAACGTCTTCTGGCTCGGCTGTTGAAATATGTAGTCATTGCTGTTTACTGCAACCTTGCTAGACCATTGATTTCCACTGGACACCGAGCTCCATTCTTCCCCACTGCAGATTAAATGGGAGGGTTTCACTACATCCGCAGAGCAAGCTGCACCACTCGCAAGGTAAAAAGCACTGAGAACAGGGAGAGATGCCGCTAGCCTCCTTAAGCATGCTTTTGGGAAAGAAGCCAAAATGCTACTTCAGCATTTCAACTGTAGCACAAATATAGTATGATCAAACATTTGTTAAAAATCACTTTTAAAAGGAAGCTGTTCAAATGTTTTAAATTTTAAATTTATGCAGTTAGCTTTCCCAACAGTACCAAGAATTTCAAAGCCATTTCCCTCACTATTCTCAATCCTTTGGAAATAGACCAGTTACAAATGAAGCAAGATGCTGACAATCTCCCCATAAAACTAAAAGCAGATCACAGTGAGTGTCACTGAAGGGCAATTTCCAACCTAAGCAAACAACAGACGTTACAATTGGAAATCTACCCCGTTCTGTTTGGGTACAGCACCCCAGAGCAAACTATGGCTGTTTAAACGTGGTTTTATCCTTACCAAATATTGAAATGTTTTGGCTCAAATGATTTTTTTAAAAATCACAAAGTAAGTACAAAGCCATCTAATTTCATCAAATGGAAAGACACAAACTTCTTGAAAATCTGACATATGCTGAAGAAATAGAATCTTAAGAAGCAGCTTAGTAATTACCTAGGCTACAACCTCATTAGGCACATGAGAAAAAGTGAACAGTTGGGGTTGTTGCAGAGGGAGGGTGGGGGTGGGATGGAAAGGTGACCCAGGATTACATACTGCCCTTTGAGGCTGAGACAGGACAAGATTGGTTATCTTGACTTCCGTTAAAATTCTACACACCGACACTTCTCTTATAAAATGTATCTCTCTCTCTCTCTCTCTCTCTCTCTCTTTTCATTTAAAAAGTTTTTTTAAAGACTCACTTTAATTTGCTGGATGATGAGCTAGCTAAAATATCTGCTGTTAATACTAATATGTTAGTATGAAAAGTTGGGACACATTTCTTTCTTCTTTTTTTGTGTGTCTGGGACTAATTATTGAAGCATAATTAACATACAGCATTATATTAGTTTCAGGTGTATAATAAATGTTATTAATTTTTAAGGGCAATATCATTTATAATAATTCTAGTTATAGGAGTTTGAATAATGCTAATACAAGTATATACATTGTACATATTACTGTGTCGAATATTTAAACCCAAATCAAAACTTGTTTTACTGCTTCCATAGGTCATTATCTTTCTTCCTCCTTCCTTTCCTTCCTCCCTTTTAAAACTACCATTTCCAAGACCCCAGTAAGAATTAAGACAAGGGAATTAAAATTACAGCAAAGCCTAGCTTTTCCTAAAATGGTTCATTTATTTAAGGTTGCCATATAAAGAAAATATAAAAGTGATGGAATTGTGACAGAGCCACATCTCCCTGGTTTTTGAGAGGGTAGAGGAGAAATGAATCTGGCTTAAGACATTTTCCCATGGGGTTTCCCTTGTGGACCCCTCTCCAACACTTTGTCAACTCTGCAGATCCTAAGCAGTATAAAACAAATACAGTTGCCAGTCATCGGACCATGGGCTATGTGCACCATTCACTTGGCATTCCTATTCTCAGGCCCACCCTTGAAAAGCCTGTTCCATAGGTGTGAATGGTGGTTTTTAGAGTTTTTCAACCATGGCCAAAGATAAGTCTGCAGAAAACAGGAAGGCGTCCAAATTCCCCACAGTGGGTTGTAAGCTCTAAATGTTGGCCAACTTCTGGAATCATCTCTACCAGCTTCTTCTCCTGATAATCCCAGAAGTGCCTGGAAGGTAAGTGGAGGAGTGATGGACTAGCGGTTAGTCTCATTTTACTCCAGGGCCCTACTTTCCAAAGAAGTGGTAGCTTTCTTCCTATCTGGTCTTTACAAGTAGGGAGTCATAGCCAAACTGAAAGCCCTCTCTGTACTCTCAGGGGATCTTTTCTCCCAAATTCTTCCTGAAATCTACCCGAGATATTTATGGGCACCAACATTGTTTGTTGACATCTAACCAGGAGAAAGTGAGAAGCAGCAGCCTGGCTCTCCTTTAAATCAAGGCGCCTTAAAAAAAAAATACACTTGTCACTTTTAGCTCTGGCCTACCACCTTCAGAGACTGCAGACACCTTCCAAGATGTAAGTTTTTGCTATTAAAATATAAATTCAAATGATATCAGGCTATAATTTATGAAACAGGTTTTTAAAAGTTTACTTGATTAAATTATGTTTTGTATTTATTGTCATTTATGAAACCAAATTTTAGGAGAAGTCTTTATCAAATTTTAGCCATCATTAGCCGTCATTACCTGATAGAGCTATAAAAAAATATTCACAACAGATTGAAAAACGAAAACTCAGAATTTAGCTACATATCCCTATAACCAGTTTAGTTGATAGCCCTTCCAGAACTTTAAAAAGCAAAATGATTACCCGCAATCATTTTTGTTGTTCCAGGTTTCATTTCTACAAGAAAATTATAGCTTTTGATTTTGCTAGCAACTCTGAGATATACTTTGTAATGCATAGACAAAAAGAAAACATATTTATCATATTAATTATCTGTGTGTGAGTTATTTACAGAAGACTAACAAAAAAAAAGACTTGTTGACAGCTACTGGAAGATGGCTCCTCTAATATGAGAGAGAAAACAAAGATGGAAACACCTAAGATCCAGGAAGGGGATTCACCACTGGAGGCAGGCAAAAAGAACTCCAAGGGTGGCATCTCGTGCTTTAAAACCAAGGTCCAATGTTCAAATCTCATCTTTCTTTGCCAGACAATCCCAACCTATTACATCATAAATCCATCAATATGAATCAAGCCCCTTCACTGACAGATGTACCTTTAAACCGGACCCCCAAGAAATCTCAAAAATAAATATCCTGCCTTTGCCCTTGAAGACGTGACTAAGACTATGTCAAGGTAGTGAGCTTTTCTTGCCGGTAAGTAACAACCTCAACTTCTCTTTACTAACAGGTTATTCCAATGGTATTTTGGGAGGCCAACATTTGACAATCTACTTATCAAAAAATATATAATTATTTTGGAATAATGGGGAAAGGAGAAGTGGAGGGCTAAAGCTAATGTAAGAAAGCCAAATCTTCGTAACTTGAAGGAAAAGTCAGCACGTTTATTTAATTGTACAGTGTTAAACCCTCCCAACAGTTCTTTTCTGAAGGTAAATTTTCACAGGCGGAGAAACTACTGCAAGGAAGCAACCTGAGAAGAGGAAGATGAAATAAAATATTTACATATAAGGTAATATTTGTATTTCATGTGTAGTTTAGTCTGCTCACAGTCTCAAATTTACTATATTTTACAAAATACAATTCTAAGATTACATTCAAAACATTTTTTGAAGTAAGATTCAAAGTTGGGGCGTCTGAGTGGCTCAGTCAGTTAAGCATCTGGTCAGATCATGATCTTGCGGTTAGTGAGTTCAAGCCCCGCACTGGGCTCTGTGCTGACAGCTCAGAGCCTGGAGCCTACTGCTGATTCTGTGTCTCCCTCTCTCTGCCCCTTCCCTGCTCATGCTCTCCCTCTCTCTCTCTCTCTCTCTCTAAGAATAAATAAACATTAAAAAAAATTGAAGTAAGATTCAAAGCAATTTTCTGTATTTTAAAAGTATAATCCTTTAAAAGTTAGACAAACAAAATTACTACAGATTATTGACAGGATTATAATTTTTTTATTTTTCAAAAGAATAGAGACTTGCCATTTGAGAAAGATGCTTGTCCGAGTCAGCTCAGACACTATTTTCCATATTCCTAAACTTCACGAAAGAACTAAATGATTCAGCAATCTCACCATGTGTAGAACATCTATTACTGGAGCTATTTTTAGAGCAGTTTCCTGCAGAGGAGTAAGGAAGAAAGGTGAAGAGATGAAGGCTTTGGCATGCACCAAGTAGGACAAAGAGGACTAAAAAAATCACAGCTACTCTCATTTGTTACCTATTCTGTCATAAATAAAAATAAAAATAAATATATAGGGGTAATTATTTTCATTTTGAGAACTGAAAAGAGATTTATTAACAAAGCAATGAAGAAGTTCAAAAAGCACTCCCTTTTATAAAAAGATTTATTAATTCCAAACTAACTACTAGCTACAGCCATCCCTTTTGACACAAGACACATATTCCATGAGAAATTATATGTAAGCCATCATATCAACAAGTCCAATCGTATATTTAAATGCCTATTTTAAAAAGTCTATTTTCTGGTTCTATTACCCAAAGGCATTAATATATATATCTGCCTTTTATAGTTTTTACCACCCTTTATATGGTCATACACAGACATACTCACTCTCTCTCTCTCTCTCTCTCTCAACTAGCTGCAAGCTATTCTTCCAGTCTGATTTTTTTCAGCACACGACTTGATTCCCATAGGGAAAGAGGTGGGATGGTGGAGTGGGGGACTAAAAACCCGACTAGTAAGCAGGCTACTGATACTCTGACTATGAAGACTTCCAGTATTTACAATCTAGGAGAGCTACAGTTAATAGCAACGAGGGAAAAGAAAAGACCTCAATTTCATTATCATAGGCCTTTCCTCACTTGAATTTGTAGTTTTCTATCACGTACATGATCTAACAAGACCCCTCATAACAACTGATCCCTGGCATTCATGCCCTTAACACTCCTGGCAACACTCTCTGGAAAGACACAAACTCAACTCAGGCTTATAGCATTCTATCCCAACTAACATATGGGAAAAAAATTAGCATGAGCAAGAGTCAGCAGAAACTTCAGGCAGCAAATGTAGAACTGCTCAAAAATTAAGAAAATATAGTAACTGGATAAAGACTAGGAAAGATCTATGTTTAAAATTATTAGAGAAATAAAAGAAACCAAAACATGAAAAAACATGTTTAATAAGGTACTCTGGACATTTATGAAAAAATTCATGTAGAACTCCTAGAAACAAAAAATTATGGTCATTATGGTCAGTAGATGGGCTGAAAATAGACTAGATAAGACTGGGGAGAGAGTTATTTAACTGGCAGATAGCACTAAATAAGTAAAAAGAATGCAGAAATGTAGCAGAGAGAAAAAGGAATGATAGAAATATTTATTTATTTATTTATTTATTTTTAGATTTTTTAAAAAAATGTTTATTTTTGAGAGAGAGAGAGAGAGAGAGAGTGCGAGCGGGGGAGGAGCAGAGAGAGGGGGAGACACAGAATCCGAAGCAGACTCCAGGCTTCAAGCTGTCAGCACAGAGCCCAACGTGGGGCTTGAACTCACGAACTGCGAGATCATGACCTGAGCTGAAGTCGGACCCTCAACCGACTGAGCCACCCAGGTGCCCCAGGAATGATAGAAATTTTATGACACAAAGGATAGAACATGAAGGTCCACACTATATCTAGTAGGTGTTTAAGAAGTAGAAAGAGAGAAAATGGAAGGGGTCAATATTTGAGAATATAAAGACTCAGTATGTTCCCATAATTAATGAAAGATATGCATCTGCAGATTCAGAAACACAAATATTAGGTATGCTAGTAAAATTACCATATTTGGTCAAATCTAAGGTATCATCTTAAGTTTATTTTATGTAACACCTGATGAAATAAACTTATGATTAACCAATAACAAAATATCACTTAGAATTTTTATTTCATTGTTGCTGAAAGAGCTCTTTTAGATTTATTTGACCATATTTTTAGCCAAATATCATTCTTATACATACATAAAAATTAAGCAAAATGAATCTATTAATGAACTCTAAAATATCTCCATTTAGCATAGAGTTAGACAGTGTAGTTCTGGCATAATAATATACAAATAGATGGAATAAAAGAGAAGGTCCACAAAAATACTCATTTGATTATAATTCAATTTCAACAAGGACACATCAATTAAAGGGTGTAGAGCAAATAGATATCCCTATATCGGAAAAATTAACCATGACCCCTACCTCACACCATACATAAAATGTAATTAAAGAAGTGTCAAGACCCCCAAGTGAAAGGTAAAACGATAAACTTTCTGGAAGAAGGCAGAGGAGAACATATCCATGATACCAGGATAGACAAAGACTTCTTGTTCAGGGCAAAAAAGGCACCAATGATAAAATAAAACAAATTGGTAAACTGTACATCACTAAAATGTAAAGCTTCTACATATCAAAAACGTTACTAAGAAAGCAAAAAGGCAAACCATGCAAAAAAGCCACCCAATGCTATGCCAAAGGACCTGAAGCTAGAACATAGATCTACTACACCTCAATGATAAAAGGATAAACAACCTAATTTTTTAATAGGCAAAAGACATAAACTGATATGTCATAAAAAGATATGTTAGAATGGCCTAAAAGTACTTGAAAACATGCTCAACATCACTAGTCATCAAGGAACTGCAAATTAAAACCGCTGATAATCACAGAATCACTAAACTCATAAAGACCATCACCATCAAATGTTGGGTAGGATGTGGGATAATTAGAGCTCTTATTTATTGATGTTGGAATGTAAAATGGTATAATCACTTCATAAAATAGTTTGGCAGTTTCTAGTAAATTTAGACATCCACCTACCTTATGGCTCCGTAAGAGAAATGAGGTACATGTCCACCAAAATAAATGTATAAATAAAAGACTATAAGAATACTCCTATCAGTGTTATTTGGAAGGGCCAAAAATTGGAAATAATCAAGATGGCTATGAAGAGAAGAATGAAACCACAATTTGCATTATAATTAGAGAATGAATACAACTCTCAGCTAATTAAAAAAAAACTAATGATACACACAACAAAATGGATGAATATCAAAACATTAAGTTAGTAGACAAAAAGTATGTATGTATATATATATATTTCATAAAAAGTTCAAAAACAAGCAAAATTAATCTATGGGGAAAGAAGTCCGAAAACTTCTAGGGCAGGGAAAAGCTGGGACTGACTGGGAAGGGGCACAAGGGAACTTTCTGGAGCAAAAGAAATGTTTTCTATCTTGATCTGAGTGGTGGTCAAATGAAAGTACATTTATAGAAAAAAAACATTGAACTGCACAGTTGAGATTTGTGTATCCAAATTACACCTCAATAAAGTATGGAGGAATAGTCTTCACATTTAGAGTCCAACTTCTGAATCACTATTTAACCAATAATATCCATGCTTTTCACACAATACTGTCTTCTGTGCCATCATGAACATTGGTGATGCTGAGTATCCTAAAAGTGTGCTCTATTATTGTCTACAGAATGTTCTTCCAAGCTAGTGACATACATTCTGTATATTTTTATATTGTTAAGGTAAAGAAACACCAGTACTCTGGTCTGAATGTTTGTGTCTCCCCCAAATTGAAATCCTAACCATGAAGGTGATAGTATTAGGAGGTGGGACCTTTGGGAGGTGCTTAAGTCACAAGCGTGGTCCCTTACGAATGGGATTAGTGCCTTATAAAAGAGGTCTAGCCTCCCCCACCATGTGAGGACACAGTGAAAAGGCGCCAGCTGTAGACCAAAAATAAGGCTCTCACCAGAATGCAACCAGGCTGGAACTTTGATCTTGGACTTCCCAGCCTCCAGAACTGTGAGAAATAAACTTCTCTTGTTTATAAGTTACCCAGCCTGTGGTATTTTGTGATAGCAGCCCAAATAGTCTAAGACACCAGTGTGAATTATACACACAGCTTCTTGTTGCTTTCAAATGCTGTCATCTCTTCCAAGGAGCTTGCTCAATTTCTCCTGCCTTCAAGTACATTGCTTGGCATGTGATGAGCAAACTCTCTGAATCTATCTCAGTATCAAAATATAACACAGCTTTACCAAACATGGTTTTCTTCCTTTGAAAGTATTTGATTGTTAATTAGCAAGAAAATGTAGAATTACGGTCATTCCTCCAATGAAAAGTATGTTTCACTAATATTAAATGTGTGTCTTTGCTTTCCATGCCTTTTTTCAATTCAGAAATGTTTCATTTCATGCTAAGTCTTGGTGTAATCTTTTTTTAAGTTTATTTATTTATTTTGAGAGAGAGAGAGCAAGCAAGCATGAGCTGGGGAGGGGAAGAGAGAGAGAGAGAGAGGGAGAGAGAGAATACCAAGCAGGCTTCACTCTGCCAGCACAGAGCCCAATATGGGGCTTGAACCCATGAACCATGAGATCATGACCTGAGCAGAAACCAAGAGTTGGACATTTAACCACCTGAGATACCCACACACCCCCCTTGCTGTAATCTTTTTAGCATTTTTTTTTTAATTTTAGAGAGAGAGAGAGCATGCGCAAGTAAGAAGAGTGGCAGAGGGAGACAGAGTCGTAAGCAGGCTCCATACTCAGCATGGAGCCCGACGTGGGACTCAGTCCCATGACCCTGGGATGATGACCTGAGCTGAAATCAAGAGTCGGACGCCCAACCCACTGAGCCATTTGGGTGTAATCTTTTTAAATACATTTTGAGCAGTGATTAAAATCAAAACATGTAGCACCAATAATTGAAATGAGCATAGTATAAAGTTAAAAGCAAGTTCACGTATATTTAAGCAATGAAATTACTATAACCTATCCAATAGTGATTTTAAGATGCCATGCATTGTAAAACATATCCAGATTTCAGAGTTGGTGAAATATGGAAAAAAATGTTTATCTAAAATTGAAGAAAAATGGTGGCTCCACATCTATACACATCTTGGTGAGTCTGAAGAACTTCAAAAAGAAATCTCATAATCTTAAAAGCAACCAGAGAAAGAAAAAGAAAACCATGCACACACAAAAAAGATAGTAGACAGTTTAATGGCAATAATAGAGTTCAAAGACAGCGAGCTTCAAACATCTAGGGGAAAAAATAACTGTCAACCAAGTCAAACCATCAGTCATGAATAAAAGCAAAATAAACACATTATCAGACAAACATAAACTGAGAGAGCTTACCACCATCAGAGTCATCATAAAGATTTTTCTAAATTGTATATTTTGGAAAGAGTGGTAAACCCAGACACGCATGTGGGTGAATCCAAATAAGCACTGGCTGAAAACACCAACAATTAACATATCTAATTTTGGAAGTAAAAAGATAAAAAAACAAAAAGTCTAGGAAACAAAACCATGTGAAACAGGACAGGCTTCCTAAATTAAATGATTCTGGGGTCCTTATTTAAGAAGAGGGTAAGGATGTATATTAACTCCATAATTTAAGTCAAGTGTATATTTTAAAATGTTAAGAGTAAACATTAAAGTGAATAGGAAAGAACAGAGAAAACTCCATCAGCCCACAATAAAGTGCATGAGTACACAAACACCCCCCGGTTGAAAGAATAGGTAATATGACTCACTAAGAAGTTAGCATCACTCCTGCTGCTATTCCTGCCAAAAGTACATAAACTGAATCTAATCATGAGGACACATCAGTAGACAAACCCAAATTGACAGACATTCTGCAAAATAAGAAGCTAATATTCTTCAAAAATGTCAATGTCATGACATACAAAGAGGTTAAAGAAGACTAGGGAGGCATAATTACTGAATGCAATGCATGATCTTGGAATTTGCTTTTTTTTTTTTTTTTTACTATAAAGGGCACTAATTAGATAATTAAGAAAACTTGAATGGGATTTACAGATTACATAATAGCATCACATCAATGTTAATTTCCCGGTTTTGATTATTGTAATGTGTTTATTAAGAGAATTCTTGTTTTTAGAAAATATACACTGAAGTATGCGAATATAAAGGGGCATCATGCCTGCAACTTACTCTTCAACAGTTCAGAAAAAGAGAGAGAGAGAGAGAGAGAGACAGACTTGTAGACATAAAGAGAAGGGAAGAAGGAGAATAATCAAAAGAAAAGACAAAGCAAATGTACTAAACATAACCATTTAGGTAATTGGGTCCTGGGGTACCAGGACTTCTTTACTATTGCATCCTTTTCTGAAATTGTGCCAATATTAAAGTTTTCTAAAGGTTAAGGAATAAAAAAGATACACCAGGAAAAAAATCACCAAAAGAAAGTTGGCATTAACATTAGACTAAATGAATGTTAAGGCAAAAAGTATTAACTTCCTTAGCTATACTACATACTTAGAACAGTACCTGACATACGGCCCATGCTCATAAAACATTTGCTCAATGAAGGAGTTAGTAACAAAGATAGTTGCTACACAATGATAAAAGGAACAATTTATCAGGAAGATACATCATTTTTTTTTTTACTTTATTTAAATCCAAGTGGGTTAACATACAGTGTAATAATTGTTTCAGGAGCAGAATTTAGTGATTCATCACTTACATATAACATCCAGTGCTCATCCCAACAAGATACATCAATTTTAAACTTGTGTGCACCTAGAAACAGCTTCAAAGACTGACCACATACTAGAGAAACATATGGAGAGCACGTACTGACTGTAAATATTGACTGCCTAGTAGGCAATAAAGCAAACCTCAACAAACTTCACAGAACCGATTACATATAATCCACATTCATTGGTCACAATACCATTAAATTAGAAAAGAATGACTAAAAAAAGAATAATCCAAACATATCAAAAATTTTATATGGATCAAGGAAGAAATCATAATGGGACTTATAAAATATTTAGAATAAAAATACTAAATTTCAAAACTTGTGGGAAGAAGCTGAAGTGGTTCTTAGAGGGAAATTTATAGCCTTTAGTGCTCATATTAGAAAATAAAAAAAGAATGAAAACTAATGTATCAGATATCCAACACAAAATTTTAGAAAGAAAAAGAAAATAAGAGAGTTAAGAACAAAAATCAATAAACAGTATTTTTTAAAAGCTGTAAGAGAAGCTCAACAAAGCCAAAAGGCAGTTCTTTGAAACTACTAGTAACATAAAGAAATCTCAGGCAATACTAATCAAGAAATAAGAAAGTATGAATAAGCATTATGGGAAGTGACAAAGGGGCCATGACTACAGAGAGAGCAGCTAAAAAAAGTAAATCCAGATGAAAGGAAACTACAACATATCAAAACTGATACTATTATTACTAAATCAATGGTTTAAAACTACCCAAACTATTTAACAGATAAATTCTTCCAATTATTCAAGGTGAAGATCATCTTTAATTTCATATAAAGTGAGATTTATACCAAATAAATAGGGTATCACACAATATTAAAATAGGAACCACTCCTCAATTCATTTTATGAGGCTAATGTAACCTTGATATCAGAAAAGAACATTAAAAATAAGTTACAGAAAAATCTCATTTATTTTTTTTAAGTTTATTTATTTATTTTTGAGAGAGAACACGTGAGCAAGCAGGGGAGGGGCGGGGGGGGAGAGAGAGAGAAAGAGAGAGAGAGAGAGAGAGAGAGAGAGAGAGAGAGAGAGAGAGAATCCCAAGCAGGGTCTGCGCTGTCAGCACAGAGCCCTATGCGGGGCTTGAACTCACAAACCATGAGATCATGACCTGAGCTGAAAAAAGATGCTTAACGGCCTGAGCCACCCAGGCACCCCTGGACAAATCTCATGTATTAACATCGATATAAATATTGTGAATAAAATATTGGCAAACAAAATTCATGAATGTATATGAAATATAGCCTATAAAATACATAATATGACCAAAAGTGCTAGAGTGACTTAGCATTACAAAATCTTATAAAACAATTTGCAAAATTAATAAAGAAGAATCCATACAACCAGTCTAAGAGCTGTAGAAAAATCATCTAATAAAATCCAACAAACATTCATAACATGAACTTAAGCAAACTAAAAACAGAGGATAATTTTCTCAGATTAATAAATGGCATTTAGCAAACACAGCTAGTGATATGTTTCCCTTAAACTCAGGAATAAGGCAAGGATGCCCACTTTTGCTTCTTTATTCAACTGTACTAGAGGTTTAGTCAAACTGGAGGTTCAGTTTAGCTCCAACAAGAAGAAACAAAACATAATGATTAAGGAAAAACTATAATTGTCCACAAAAAATTATAATTGTCTAAATATAAAACCTAAGATAACCTACAGATACATTATTAAAATTATTAAGTGTCAGAGAAAGCTTGCTAAATATATGATCAATGAACCCAAATCAACTGTGGTTCCATACACTACTAACAACAGTAAGAAATCTCTTTCTGATCAAAAAAATTTACAATAGCAAAAAAGGTATAACATATCTGGGAAGAAATCTAACAAAAAACAAATGAGCTATTTATGGAGGAGAATAAAAATCATTAAATGTGACATATGTGAATTGAGAGATACGCTGTTTTCACATTATGCCTTCATAATAATATGCCATGTTCATATTATGGTATTAAAGGTTCCATATCATAAAAAATCTCAATTGTCTCAAATTCAAAGACATTCCAATCAAACATACCAGTAGGGGTATTCATGAAACTTGATATGCTATTTCTAGAATGTATATAGAAACAGAAAAAAAAAAAGAAGATGATTTTTCTTTAGAGTAAGGAAGGAAAGCTGGGAAAGGAAGGAAAGGCAAGAAAAAGAAGATTGGGGCCCTCATGCTACAAGCTCTTAGGACATAACAGAGGTTATTACAGTTATTAAGATAGTGTTATACTGGAACATAGAGATCTATGGAACAGAACAGGGAGGCCAGCACAGACCCATGCATATGTGGATATTTAATTTGCTAGAAGGAAATACTGCCAAGGTGATAGAAAAGGACAGAAAGAATCCACTTTTCAATAAATGGTGCAGCGACAATTAGCAATCCAAATGAGAAAAGAAGAAACAAAATCGAATTTTAACTTTACACCACAAGCAAAAATCAATTGCAACTAGATAAAACATGCGAATAACTTTAAAACTTTTGTTAATACAGAAAAATATCTTTATGTCCTCAGTCTTTTTTTAAATTTTTTTTTAATGTTTATTCATTTTTGAGAGACAGAGAGAGACAGAATGCGAGCTGGGAAGAGGCAGAGAGAGAGGGAGACACAGAATCCAAAGCCGGCTCCAGTCTGAGCTGTCAGCACAGAGCCTGACACGGGGCTCGAACCCCCGAACCATGAGATCATGACCTGAGCTGAAGTTGGATGCTTAACTGACTGGGCCACCCAGGCATCCCTATATCCTCAGTCTTTAAGGAAAGATTTTTCAAACAAAAAAAACCCAGAAACAGTAAAAAAAAACTATTGATAGCTTTTACTTCTGTTCCTCAAAATACGGCAGAAACAAACACTACTGATCAAGAGGAAAAAGAGAAAATACTCTGTCATTACAATGGGCAAAGTATAAGACCATTTACAGAAGAGATCTCAATTATCACAAAAGAAAAAAGATGAAAGGCATTCAACCTCACTGGAAACTCAAATTAAAATCTCACTACAATATAATTTCATAGTTAAAAGACTGGCAAAAATAAAAGGCCTGACAAGATCAAGTGTCAACAAAGATGTGAAGTTAAAGGAACTCCCAGGTAATGCTGATGGAACTGTAATTTGGTTGTACCAAATTTTTGTATCAAGTTTTGGAGAAAACTTGACGATATCTGATAAAATGAAATAGTGAGCATGATCCTGGCACCCAGCAATGTCTCTCCCAAGCTCTATCACTGAGCATCATTTGATAAATGGCAGGTTGCAACCAATTTTTCATTGGTCAAGAAATCAATTCAATAGGTTGAGACCAACATTTTTTTTAGACCAACATTTTTGATAGGCTAGAACAGAACAGGATATACCAGAATGGATAACAGCAAGGGTAGGTATAGCTTCATGAAATGCTTGCTTTCATTATTTACGATGTACCCACATAAATATTTAATAACTGGGCTTTTAATAACTGGGCTTTTAATAACTGGGCATTTAATACCTGGGTTTTAATGTAAATTTTATTTATTACCTTAGATTACGGTCTGAAAGCCGCTGTCCTAGAGAAACTGTTACACATATGCACCAAAAGACATGTACAAAAATGTTATTTGTGACACTTTTTAACAATACTACTGTCCATAAGTAAAAGAATAAATGTTTTTTAAATTTTTTTAATGTTTATTTATTCTTTGAGAGAGAAAGACAGATAGCACCAGTAGGGGAGGAGCAGAGAGAGGGAGACACAGAATCTGAAGCAGGTTCCAGGCTCTGAGCTGTCAGTCCCTACACAGGGCTCGAACTCATGAACCGCAGTATCATGCCCTGAGCGGAAGTCAGATGCTTAATCAACTGAGCCACCTGGTGCCCCAAGAATGAATATTTTTAATCACAATCATACAATGGAATGTTATATAACAATGAAAACTAGTGACCTAGAGCTACAGAAAACAACACAGATCTCAAAGCATGTTAATAAAAGCAATTTAGGGGTGCCTGGGTGGCTCAGTCGGTTGAGCGTCCAACTTCGGCTCAGGTCATGATCTCATGGTCCGTGAGTTCGAGCCCTGTGTCGGGCTCTGGGCTGACAGCTCGCAGCCTGGGGCCTGCTTCAGATTCTGTGTCTCCCTCTCTCTCTCTGCCCCTCCCCCACTCATGCTCGCTTTCTCTCTCTCTCTCTCTCTCTCTGTCAAAAATAAACATTAAAAAAAATTTTTTTAATAAAAATAAATAAATAAAAGCAACTTAAAAATGTGCATAGTATGATGATGCCATTTATACAACATTTAAAAGCATGCAAAACAACAACTTGATATTATTTAGGGATAAGTGCATACATATGTGGAAAAGAATTCGTTCCATGACCACCAGACACAGAACTGTGGTTACCTTTGCAAAGGAGAGAGGAAATAGGATGGGGGAGGTTTACACATTGGGCCTTAACTATATTTAAAAGATTTTTACTCATTAAGTTGATTGGTCGATCTACACATATTGGTAATATTATTTCCCATTCTTTTCAGAACGTCTGTATCATTTTATAATTAAACAAAAATTTTTTTAACATTTATTCATTTTTG
Organism: Acinonyx jubatus; assembly: GCF_027475565.1. Lineage (NCBI taxonomy): Eukaryota > Metazoa > Chordata > Mammalia > Carnivora > Felidae > Acinonyx > Acinonyx jubatus. Next base: position 34,107,486 of record NC_069386.1, read on the forward strand.
AGAGACAGAGACAGAGCGTGAGCAGGAGAGGGGCAAAAAGAGAGGGGACACAGAATCTGAAGCGGGCTCCAGGCTCTGAGTTGTCAGCACAGAGCCTGATGCAGGGCTCAAACCTACAAACCATGAGATCATGACCTGAGCCGAAGTCGGCCGCTTAACCGACTGAGTCACCCAGGTGCCCCACAATTTTTTAAAAGGGAAAGATATATAAACAAAAAAGACATTTGGTTTGAAATTTATAAAACCTCCCAGAAAAAGATCAGTGACTTTAGCCACAATAAACCAACAAACAAAAACTTTTCTACATCAAAAACATCGGAGAAGTTTTCTGACAAGATAGTGAAATAGGTAATAACATGCTTCATCTCTCCTACAAAAGTCAATGGGCAAAGCAACAAAAATACACAAAACGAAGAACTCCGTGGAAATGATAAATCCAAGAGAGTCTTCATTAAGAGATCCACATTTTTGATGAATTTCAGGAAGCTGGAAAGCAGATAGGATCTATCAGGGAGCACCAACAAATCTACCCCACCCTCAGCCCACGCCCACCCCTGCCATGCACACACACACACAGGCAATGAACAGAGCAGCTGGTTGGAGAAACACTCAGCTGGAGCCTCAGGGTCTGTTCTTTAAACAAAACAGAGTATCTGTCAAAGACGGATGGACAGTGTGGGTGTTTTATCCAGGGAGATGGTTAATAACTGCTACATTAGACCCAGCCGGGGGGCGGGGGAGGAGGGAAGGAATGGCATTTGACTTGGCACAAAAGATAGTAAAGTCCTTCTATACCCCCAAATAGTCGTTCTCTTACTTTGGCAATTACAGAGTGAGCCTCCCTTTTCCCTTCCACTCATTCTAAAGGGAAGCCTGCCAATGTGTGGGATTCGACAACTTACACAAATTCAGTGATCATTCTTAGCGTTAAAAAGACCTATTCAGCTCCGCAGGAGACCCAGCTACTACCGAACACGGTCCTTCATTTAAAGATTACCAGCCACCGAGGAAAATCAAAACCATGAGAGAGAAAAAAAAGCAAAAATATAAGGGTGATAACTGACCCTAGAGAAACGAAGATACTGGAAAAAAAAAAAAAAAAAAACATCCTCAGACTTAAAAAGTCTCTTGGCTGTTTTAGGAAAGGATGCTTCGTAAAAGAAACAAACAAAAGTTAGACCCAGTGTCTTACTTATCCTTACATGTATATTCACAATTTCCTATAAATTAATATGCATGCTACTTATTATCATGATAATACCATAAGCATAATATTAATTAAATCTTTTTAACTTTCATAAATGAAAACAATTTCCTTTTCCAGAGACGTTGCTGCTTAAGCCATAATAGTAATGATCAGACATAATACTCACTGGGAAATTCAGTAAGCAATTTCCTGGATATGCATTATGTACTTTCCAAATGAAAGAACATAGAAAGGAATACGCAAAAGTCAATAGATGTCTGTGCCCCACTCTACCAAAGCCTTTTGGATTCTTACCACACCCAATGTCCTGAGGACAGATCAAGTCCAGCCTGAGCAGTTCCTAGACATTCAGCAATGTAACAGATGAACTCAATCTGGATGTCTTTTGAAATAAACAAGCCATTTCCAATATTTAAATTCAATCTGGGGAGGGGCTGACAGAATTTAGAGGTTCTGGAATAAATCCATGTCTTGGAAAAGGTTTTGAAATTATCCCAACCTCCTAGAAGATTTGACTATTACTGAGCTCATATTTTCTGGTAAAACTTCAAAATGAAACCAATCTGTACTGTACAAGGAGGCCTAGAGATAAAGCATCATCTGTCCCCCAACCTTTCCAAGTGTACCATCTACATTACACTTAATTACTGAGTAAGGAACTCAATGTCTCAAAAAAGTTAAGAGATTGTGCCTTTAAAAGTGCTTGAACGACATCCTGAGAGAACCTAATATTTTTCTATTGCATGTAAAAGAAAGGAAGCTTGTTAAAAAAACAAATGTTTCTATAAATCATTAGAAGTCTTCTTGGCCTGTGCCACATCATACAGCCAAAATCCCTATGTCTAGTGCTTCTCACATTCGCACAAGTACAAAACACCTGAGCATCAGGCTGTTACTTCGTTGCTGAACTCGAGTAAAGCTATAAATCTAACAAAGTTCACCTGCAGAGCTCCAGAGTTGCCTTTCTGTTTTTTTTTTTTTAATTTTTTAAAACGTTTATTTATTTTTGAAAGAGAGAGAGACAGAGACAGAGCACAAGCAGGTGAGGGGTAGAGAGAGAAGGAGACACAGAATCCAAAGCAGGCTCCAGGCTCTGAGCTGTCAGCACAGAGCCGGAGGCGGAGCTCGAACTCATGAACCATGATATCATGACTGGAGCTGAAGTCGGACACCCAACCGACTGAGCCACCCAGGTGCCCTTGGAGTTGCCTTTCTGCAGTTTTGCCCCCACAATGCTAACTTGTTTCCTCCTGCTCACATGCCAGTTCTTGGCCACCTTTATGTCTTTCTTCAGATTCAACAAGCTCGAAAGGATCCTGGAAAGAATCTAGCCCAGTGCCCTCCTTTTAGAGAAAAGTAAACTGATGCTTATAGAGTTAAGGATTTACCCAAGGTCACACAACTAATGAGAGATGATGCTGTGACCAGAAGGAGGTCTCTGATGCCCTATGCAATGCTTTCTCCACTACACCAGGCTGCCTCTTTAAACACCGCAAAAGATATATTTATGCACATCCTCACAGCCCACAGCCTCTCCCCTCTGTGTCTTTTTCCTCCTGGTACAACCATTTATCAACTTTAAGTCACCAATAACCTCCTTCCTTGTTAATTCTATACCCATGATAAAACAGGAAAGAATTCAGTATCCATTTAAATTAGCTAATTCATTTATTGATAATACTTCTATTATCTTTACATTTATCTTTTAAAGTGAAAAACACCTTAACACTTCCAAATCAAAACATAGAGCTTAATAATTATATCCACAATGAAATTCAGAAAAGAATGAAATTACTGTAGATTCTTACTTTGCATAATGCCATAACATTTAGCATAGTCCTTAAAAGAAAAGCCAGAAATCATATATCGTTTCCATGTTAATACTCACCACAAAAGTGATCTGATTGTGTCGCAGGTTAAGTTCAGTTAGTGAATCCAGCCCATTAAGATTATCAACGTGACTTAAAAGGTTCCTAGCAAGATTTAAAACTCTCAAATCACACAAATGACTAACATTTTCGATTCTGGTAATCTGTTAAAAAATGAGAAAATGATGAATAGCAGGCATAAATCATGGCTATGCATGTTATAAAAACCCTAAAAATAAAATATAGTCACTGGATTCAGGGACACATTTACATGAAGACATTTAAAAACCTACTTCCAATTTCCTCTGTTGTGGATAATAAGAAGTCTTTTAACTTGCAAAACTTAACTAAAGGAACATATTTTAGAATTTGGCCATAGTAAATATTTGAAGTAAATTTTATCAAATAACCACCAAGTCCATCCTTGGGGGCATCTCTCGTTGCCCAATACTGGTGCCGGGTCCAGATAAAGGTGAAGTATACATACTAGTTGCCAAATAAAAAATTACTCTGAGCCCACAGCAGGGGCTCACAGTGTTTTGACCACGCCAGCCAGCCCTCTGAGACAAAAGGCAGGGAGAAGGAATGCTACCACGCCCCCCTTGTGCCTCCCACCAATTCTGCAGGATCCTGAAAGCCTGTCAAGAGTCTAAATGGAAAAGATACAAGGAACTAGGATCCCCAGTGGAGGGTGAGGGTGGAAGTGCTTAAGAGAGGAGACAGATAATGTTTGGCCAGAGTGCACTATGATGGATGTGATGAAGCGTTTAGCACAAGAGGACTTGAGTCGTGGAACAGGCACATACTCAGGAGCACTGGCCCGCGGCAGAGGAGTTCTGAGCACAGTAAGGTAGGGTAAGGGAAAGCTTACTCATGAAGTGGTGAGAGCACAATGTGATTTGAAGCCCCACTAGTGTAATATAGCAAGCACAGCACAATGTTTCTGTAGGACACAGAGGTGGGGGTCCTTGCGGGGGACTTCGTAAACTTTTTACCATCATGTACTTAAGTTAACAATGAGTCATACACATAACGCTTTTCTTCCAAACATTAAAAAAAAAAAAATTCACAATCACTAGAGATTAATTTTCTCATGTGTACTGTCCTCCCAGTATTATTTGCAATTTTTTATTTAACACTTCAGAGCAGATGTTGGCTAAAAGAACTTCTTCTTAGATTTATAATCCAGTTTGTATGTTGTTATTGGACCTTCCCTTACATTCAAGAAATACCATCCAGATTCCATCTAGGTTCAAAAGGGAAAACCTAACTATGTTTATTATAAATTCAGTAATATACAAAGGGGACATCTGAGTATGTTTGAAAATTTGTCCTAAGATTTTTGGTCTAACTAATATAAAATGAAAGTAAATGAAAATTGTAAAAGAAGAAACAAGGTTATCAGTATTTGTAGATGACAGAACTGTACAAATGTGGACAAAAGCATCTCAAAACTAAACAGAAGACAGAATTTGAAATGTATGTAACCTGGGGTGCCTGGGTGCTCAGATGGTTAAGCGAGTCTGACTCTTGATTTCAGCTCAAGTCATGATCTCATGGTTCATGGGATCAAGCCCCGCACTGGGCTCTGTGCTATCAGCTGACAGCACAGAGCCTGCTTGGGATCTTCTCTCTTCCTCTCTCTCTGCTCCTCCCATGCTCATGCTCACACTCTCTCTCTCTCTCAAAATAAATAAATAAACTTAAATTTAAAAAATGAAATGTATGGAATCAGCAAAAAGCAAAATAGACGCTGTACAAAATCAGTAAGGTCACCATAAGCTTGAGAAATTCTCCTAAAATACTAAGGGAAAATGGAGATACGAAGAATAAAAGGTAAGATGGGGATATGGAAGACAAACAGTATAGAAGTAACAAACACAAATGGAAAAGCAATATTTAAATATATAAAATAAAACTTTCCTGAGCTCAGGAAAGATCTAGAGAATGAAGGGGCACAACTGTTATATGATAGGCAAAAGATGTCTTCCCCCTCTTGCTAATAATCCTGGGGCATTTCTTTTAGGAAACCACCTTTCTCTAACTCCTTGGTCCTGGTGGGACTTAGAATGCTTACAGTGCAGAGTTACCTTTTATTTTCTTTGGTAACTCTGAAAAGGAACATTATTAATTCTAAAATATAGGTGTCAGGCTGTGATTTAAAAAAATCAGTGGGGATACCGTTCAGCTTTTTGGTGTGCAATCAGATAGGCCATATGCAACAGAATCATGTGCAACATCTCTGATGGAGCCTGTTACGCAGTGCAGCCGTGGACAAAGTCACAAGCATTTGAGTAATGACAGAAATTTCAGGCAAAAGACGGTGTAGGGTGAGAGCAGACCTCTTGATTAGTTAATAAAGTTCACAGCAAGAAGAAGAAATGATGGGAATGTTGGAAAGCCCAGTCGTGGGTCATACTGATCAAAGAGAGGGCCTCCAGACAGACTTCAGGGCTTCCTGTTACATCTAGGAAGGGCTAGATTCTCATCTCGTCTTTGTGTATAAGAGTAGCCCACACTGCTCTGTCTGGATAAAGACAACCTTCCTATTCAGCAATGCTGAAAGGGCAATGTCTGTTTTCAGGCAAGCAATCACACAAAGGGCAAGCTGTCCCTAAAGGAAGAGATGGCATCGAAAGAACAGATTCTTCCTGAAGCATATTACTGTCCATGTGAAAGCAAGCATTTACCGAGAGGACAAATTCTGGAAGACCAAAAAAAAATCCAGGTCAGAAATCAAGAGTCAACCTCCCAGATTCCTCTGTATTCTTCACCATTCACATATAATCAATTGCTAAATCTTGATGTTTCTATTAATCTGCCCCCTTATATCACTATTGCTACTACTTCAGATCAAACTGCCATCCCTTTTCACAAAGACTATTAGATTGGTCTCTCAACCATTCTGTCTCCACTTTCACTCTTCTCCAACTCATTCCACCCCCAAAACCTATTTCTTGAACACTGTTATCATTACTCAGAACACTTTCACATCCATAAATCAATTATGTTTTATTTCACAGTGCATACCAAGTATTATTTTTATTTCTAACAAAAGGAAATACAAAAAACAAAAAATATTCACTTAATTTTCTTTTAGCTTTTTAACTACCTGCTGCTATTTTTTTTTAATTGGACATGTCACCTTGAATATTCTATCTCCAGATTTTTTAGAAACCTAAGGTCAACCAAGGCTGTCTTCACTTTGGAATATTCCAAATTTCTGCTTATTGCATTTGGATATTTTCAAATAAGACTCGATTCTCATTTAAAACTTCCTTCTTAGGGCACTTGGGTGGTTCAGTTGGTTAAATGTTTGACTCTTGATTTCAGCTCAGATCATGATCTCACAGTTTGTGAGTTCAAGCCCTGCATCAGGCTCTGCACAGTGCAGAGCCTGCTGGGAATTCTCTCTCTCTCTCTCTCTCCCTGCCCCCTCTGCCTCTCTCTCTCTCAAAACAAATAAACTTTAAAAAAAACCTTCCTTCTTATAGTTATAGAGCTTTGAGAAATAATTTGTATGTTACAAATGTTTACTCTTAATACATGGAATATTACAAACACGATGCTGAAATTATATGACATCACACAGGTCAGCTAACAAGGAATGAGCATGTTTCATCAGCATAATTGTTGGTAAATAATTCCTACACATTACATATGATCAAGTGATATGTTATTCATTTATCAGGTCCTCTCACAGATCTTTGGTAATGCCCAATGAATTCTTAAAGGTGTATTATAATGTGAAAACTACAAAAATATGTTTAATTCTCACATATACATTTTTAAATAAACCTTAAAATATTGCTACCACAAAATGTTTCAGTTAGTTAGGAATAGTTTTAAAAACAGGGGGCTGAAAGATGGAAGGGCAATTCTGTAGTGCAGCATACAAAGCCCTCCGCGGTCCAGCCTTTACCTGCCACTCTCGCCTCATTCCTCACCACTCTTCAACACATGCTAAACTCTCTAGCAGTAAAAAATAACTTACTATGTAGTTTTTAGTCTCAGTGCCTTTGCATATAATAGTCTTTTACCGACAAAACCCCTTCATTCTTCTTCCCATTCCATCACCACCTAATTGGGTAACTAACTTCTCCCCTGCTAGAGTGATGCTAACCAGCCCGTAGAGCTGGGCAGTTCTCAGGCCAACATTCTTCCCACTCTGTGCGCACACAGAAGACACACAGACAGGGCAGGGTTAGTGTGGAACCTAGCAGATGTGGTCCATCTAGATCTGTCAAGGTTTTCATTCATTACATTAGCTTTTCACCAAAATGATGGAGACTAACAGCTGACAGAAAGCCTAGAGAGATCATGCTGAAGTTTGTACTTGACCAACTGCAGGTGGCAGTGACAGATCTTGTTCATCAACAGGCAGGGACACATGGATCATCCCAGAATGTACAGTCACCACCTCAAGAGAGGCTTCACCTTCTGCATGAGTATGTAGCTCATGTAGCTGTTTATAAATAAATACCCACATTTCAAAGACAAAAATTTCAATGGAAAAGCAAAAGACTAAAAAACAGCCAAGATGCGCTGAGAGAGAAGAAGGGGAGTGGGGAGACAAAACAAACCAGATAGAGGAATTCAAGCAGACAGACGCAGAGGCAGACAAAATAACTTTAGAGAATAGTCCAGATTATAGAGTAATCAGGGAAATGGAAATCAAAACCACAAAGAGATACCACTTTATGCAAATTCAAATGGCAAAAAATAAGAAGTAGGACAAGTCCAGAGCTTTGAGTGGTGGCCGCTGATGGGCTCTGGCTTCCCACCAGCAGAGAGTGAGGTGGTGTGGACAGCGGCCCCGACACCCCATGCTCTGCCAGTCCCTGTGCCCCAAGCCCACCGCTCCTTGCGTCTACACCCTGCTGCCACCCCAGTCCAGTAAGCAGCCCAGATGCAGGCCATTGAGTATGTGGTGGTAGGAGACCGAGCTGCCCATAAACCCTGCCTCCTGATGGGTTACACGGCCAATGCATGTCCTGGACTATTGTCCCCAGTGTCTTTGAAAACCACTCTGCCAATGTTATGGTAGATGGAAGATGGGGAATCTGGGCTTATGGGATACAGCTGGACAAGAAGATTAGGACAGATTACGTCCCTTATCCTATCCACAAACAGATGTACTCTTAATTTGCTTTTCTCTTGTGAGTCCTGCATCATCTGAAAATGTTGGAGCAAAGTGGTACCCTGAAATGCAACATCACTGCCCCAACACCCCCATCATTTTGGTGGGGACTAAACCTGATCTCAGAGACAATGAAGACACCATTGAGAAACTGAAGGAGAAGAAACTGACTCTCATCACCTACCAGCAGGGTTTGGCCATGGCTAAGGAGACTGATGTTGGAAAATGCCTGGAGTGCTTGGTTTTCATGCAGCAAGACCTCAAGAGAGTATTTGATGAAGTTATTTGAGCAGCTCTCTGCCCTCTCCCGTCAAGAAGAGGAAAAGAAAATGCCTGCTGCTGTAAATGTCTGGACCCCTCTCTGCCCCGTCCCCCTGGGAACCACTGTCCACTTTGCTCAAAAATGGTGGAGCCTTTGCACACAATGCAAAGTTTTTGTTACAGATTTTTTTCCATTAAACCATTTTGAACCAATCGGTAATTTTTAGGTTTCATTCATTTAAAGTGTAAGCCTTCAAACTTTGACATGGTATTAAAATATAGCCTTAAAATGGCAATCTTTCTTAAAGCCTTATTTTTCAAAAGCCCTTATTCTTGCTCAGATTGAGTTGCCCAAACACCTTGTGAACTAAATTACGCTGTCGTGCTGACAACACGAAGCACTGCACCGTTAAAGACCTTTGTCTCAAGTTTGGGAATGCAGGCACTTCCCAAAGAGTTTCTCCCAGGAAAGCAGCACAGCATCCTCCTTCATGAAATGTTGCCATCTGACCACCTGTAATTTATCAGCCCATGTCCATTCCCTAACACTGTACTGTGTGTCCTAATGGAATGAGTGTAATGACTCAACTCTTTGGATCAATCTTTTTTTTTTTTTTTTAACGAAGCTTTTCCCTGGGCAGAGTTTTTGGTTTTTTTTAATGTTTATTTATTGTTGAGAGAGAGACAGAGTCAGAGTGTGAGTGGGGGAGGGGCAGAGAGAGAGGGAGACACAGAATCTGAAGCAGGTTCCAGGCTCTTAGCTGTCAGCACGCCCCGAACCCACAGACCGTGAGATCATGACCTGAGCTGAAGTCAGATGCTTAACCGACTGAGCCACCCACATGCCCTGGATCAATCGTTTTGATTTTGTAGGGAGATTAAAAAACAAAAAACAAAAAACCCCCCAAAAAACCTTAGTGTCTTCACTTCGGCTGAGATTCTGAACAGCCCCCTTACTCCTGTGTCCCTCTGATGCGAAGTGTGTGCTCTAGTGGTGGCCGCATCAGTGTGGGGTGTGTGCAGCCCGTGACACAATCAAAGAATGAAGACAGTTATTCTGATAAAATATGGAGGTTAATTTACATTACACTGTACACATCATAATTAAACTGAGTAAATGTGTCACGGGTAAAATTTTAAAAGGCTAATCTTTGTCAAATGCAGTAAATGATGAAGAAAGGTTGGTATTATTACTAAGTGTTTTAAGCTTTTCCTTACTCTTAGACCTCCCATCCGTCCTGAAACCAGGCATTTAATTCATCTTTGAACTCATCATTCCTATTGTTGCTAGCTTAGTGCTTTTCTTACAGAACCCCTTAAGGAGCAATAAAGCCTCCTTGTGTTATAAAATCTCTCTGATAATGCATTAGAAATTTTTTTTGTAGATTAATAAAAGTGCATTCCTGTTTACTTATTACTTTATTCAAAGCCAATAAGCGCTTTCTTTAGTTGTGTAGTAACTAGGTGTAAAAATCATGTGTTGCAATTATACAGTTTTTGATATTTTTAGGTATCCTAAACTATGAACTTTCTTAACATCACTATCTTGCCAAATGGCCAACACTGTACCTTGACTAATGTTGAGCCTCCTCTTTGCCTCACCCCCTTGGACACATGCTTCCTGTTGCTCTGCCTAACCATGTTCCTGTAGGTCTGTGAGGTTCTGGAAGCCTGTGTTTGTGCTAATGAAGTTCTGTACAACTTATCCACTGGCAAGAATACAAGGTTGGACCTTTCGACCCCCAGAACAAAATTTTCTACATTGACAGTTACAGAATTGTGGGGTGTTTTCACATTGACCTTTTGCTAATGCAATTAGCAGTATGTTTTGCATGTATGACTTAATAAATCCTTGAGTCACAAAAAAAGTATGATAATTCCAAATGTTGAAAAGAATGTGAAGTGACAGGATTGATTATGCATTACTGGTGGGAGTATAAACTGCTACAACCACTTTGGGAAACAGTCTGATACTATCTTTTGAAGTTAGACATTAGATAATCTCTGATCTGTCAGTTTCATTCCCAAATATATACCCTAGACTACATATGGCACATGGAAGAAACACGTACAAGAATGTTCATAGAAGTGCTATTCCTAAAAGGAAACAAACAAACAAACAAAAGGAAAAAACCCAAACGTCTACCAATAATAAACCGGAGAAAATAGTTTTCATGTAATCATTCCATGGAACTCACAACAGCAAAAAGGAGTAAACTATAGCTTCATAAATCAAAATAGATTAATCTCAGTAAGCTAATGTTGTATGCAAAAAGCAAATACTAGATGCCAATATAGAGTTTGATACCTTTTTAAAATTACAACACAATACTACTAAACAAGTTATTATTTAGACACACATATATGTGATAAAACCAACTTTAAAAATCTACAAGGGAATGATAAATGTGAAATCCTGAAGATTGGTGACCTCAGAATAAAGGAGGAATACCTAAGTAGAAGAAGATCATTAGTAAGTTGTTGGGCTAGGGTTGTATAATATATATTTTAAAAATAACAAAAGACTGGGGTGCCTGAGTGGCTCAGTCGGTTGAGCATCTGCCTCTTGATTTCAGCTCAGATCATGATCCCAAGGTGGTGGGATTGGGCCCCATGTTGGACTCCACACCGAGCAAGAAGCCTGTTTTGGATTCTCTCTTTCTCTCCCTCTGCCCCTCTCCCCCTACCCTCTCTCTAAAATAAAATTTAAAAATAAATAAATAAATAAAATAAATAAGAAAAAAAACTGTCATAAATATAAGGATTCTGAATGTTTTATAAGTTTCAACTGCCATTTACTGCCATGGAATTACCATAACTTATATAAATAGGCTTAATACCTTAGAAATTTCAGTGAATCAGTAGTCTTGAAAAATTCAACACAAGTATCATTGCTAAAATTTTTATAATACCTAATTTCCTAGGCTTTTTTTCAGAAAAGAAAAAAACGAAAGGGCTTTACAATACCTGATTTCCATGAAGGTCCAAGACATCTAAGCTTTTAAGGTTCTCCAGATTTGAGATTTTCTTGATTCTGAAAATCAAAATAAGCAGAGTAGAAATAGGGATGCATTTATCGTAAATCAAAACATGCTAGAGCATAACTTATTTTTATTAAAAACATTTTTTAACATTTATTTATTTATTTGAGAGAGAGAGAGAGAAATCAAGCATAAGTGGGGGAGGGGCAGAGAGTCGGGGACACAGAAACCAAAACAGGGCTCCAGGCTCCAAGCTGTCAGCACAGAGCCCCACTAGGGGCTCAAACTCAAGAACCGCAAGATCGGGTCCACTGACAACAGACTAAGCCACCCAGGCGCCCCGCATAACTCATTTTAAATTTATTCTTTCTACAGATAAGTAGACAGATATAGAAACAACGATAGATATATACCTATCTATATAAATCTGTATATAGTAAGAGAGTATATGTAATTGTATATATAAAACAAAAAAATATTTCCCATTGATTTAATTATAATGTTAAGATGCAGTCCCACTGGAGGAAAGTCCCAAAGACAGCTTAAAAGTCGTATCTTTATGAAAAATCAACTCTACTTCTAAGAACTTTAGGACAATGCACTTACTCAAGGCAGCTCTTTTTACTTCAGAATATGATCTAAAATCCTTACCTCAGTCCTCAAGGCCCTAACCCTTGTGGCTGCTTCCTCCAGCCTTATCTCCTACCATGGCTCAGGCTCTCTGCTCTGGCCACAGGGGCTTTCTTACTCTCTCTAACCTGACAAGTTCATTTCTGCGTTCTGTAAACGCCTTGGAGCGTTTACCCTTGCTGCTCCTTCTTCCTCAGTGTTCTTCCCCCAGAACTTCGCACGGTTCACTCCCCCTGCCTGTCTCCATTATTCTCTCCTTCCCCTGCTTTAATTGACTTCATTGCATTTATGCTTGCCTAAAATTATATTATTTGTTTACTTTCTTATGATCTCCTTCCTCAAACCAAAATGTGAGCTTCAAGAGTGCAGAAACTTTGACATATTCTCTACTATATCCCCAACGCTCCAAACAGGGGCTGGCACTGAGTAGGAACCCAATATATATTTGTTTAATGAATAAATAAACATATACTAACTAAATGGATGAGGTTTATGTACAAGGGTATCCATAATAGGATTGTTTATTGCAGAGATAAATTAGACGCCATGTAAGTCTGGATCTGCTCAGTTAGTGAATATTTGGAATTTTTGATTTGCCATCTGTGAAAAGCTAAAACATTGCTATAAAGGAAAAAACACAGCATTTTATCTCTAAAATGCCCCCTCTTATATTCCTTAATGATTAGGGCCACCCACTGTCTCCCTCATGCCTATCTTTTCTGGCCACCTTATCTGTCCAACTGCCTCCAACAGGACAGTTCTTTTTTTTTTTTTTTCTAAATGTTAATTTATTTTTGAGACTGACAGTGCACACTACAGGGGAGGACAGAAAGAGAAAGAGAGAGAATATCAAGCAAGCTCCACACTGTTGGTGCAGAGCTGGACGCAGGGCTCGAACTCACAAAGCGGAAGATCATGACCTGAGCCAAAATCAAGAGTTGGATGCTTAACCGACTAAGCCACCCAAGCGCACCATAGACAGTTCTAAAAAAATAAAACAAAAACCACTTCCCTTTTATTTTTCCCTACTACAGACCCTAATTTCTCATGCTACCATAATTCAGTAGAGGGAAAGGAGCAGCGGCAAAGAAAGGGTAGAAATGAAGTTCATACAATCCATCTTGACCATCGTCTGCCTATCACTATTCACTTCTGTTGTCATTACCTACTGCCTCAAAGAACGATTTCTACACTGCTAAATGTTTCCAGAACCTGGATCATCCCTTGAAATTTCATATATGCTGATCACTGATGTGGGGAACAAAGGCAAAAGTTCTGTTCTCTAGGGACAGAACTGCCTCGATGTTAATACTTTGCTAAGGGCAAAACGCAATCTTAGCGTAACATTATCTCGAACACCGGCATCCTATAAGTCTCCTTTAACATGTAAAAACTCCTTTGGAAACTTCCTTTATCTTTATCCCCCAACATATATGTTAGTAATCATCCTCCAAGCACATGGCCCCTGACATACATATGAAGGGTCTCCTGACTAAGATTTTATTAGACAGTAATAAATGACCTTTTCCTAAAGAATAGGTAGTCCCCTCAAGGTCCTGGAAACCTTGCTTCCAAAATTCCTTACAGACTTATGCTATCTCTAACCCCCTCCCAACTTCAAAGTATATAATCAAATGCTCCTCACAATCCCAGTGCAGCTCTTTCTGCCCATGAGTCCCGTCCCCGTGCTTTAATAAAACCACCTTTTTGCACCCAAGACATCTCAAGAATTCCTTCTGGACCATCTGCTCAGAACCCCAACGTTTTCACATGAGTCCCCATGTAAACATAATGCAAATTTAAGCTTCATGAATTTCCACCTCCATTTGACCTCAGTCATCTTACATCATTGCCAAATCCAGAATTATATCACCACAACCAATTGAATCCAACTTATCTATGATAAGTGCACCTACTACTGTGCACCATCACAATGCGATTATGTTCATCTTCTCTCCCTTATCACACACACATGCCACACCCCCGTCTTATCTTTTGTTCTTCCTATCCTTATTTTTCTTTAGTATTTTAAAAGAGTTTCTCAAGCTTATGCTGACACTATCAAATAGGAAAACAGACAAAACTTTCAACAAAATTAGTCTTCTGCCTGCTTTGCCCTTGAAATATTTAGAATAGTTGGAGAAAACTACAATACCCTGATAATATGGATTAGGACAGAGTGATGCTTTCTTTTTTTTTTTTTTTTAGTTTAAAAAATTTATTTATATGGGGGGGAGGGCATGTGTGCACACATGCGAGAAAGGGAGGGGAAGAGCGAAAGAATTCCAAGCAGGCTCCATACTGTCGCACAGAGCGGCTCGAACTCCCAAACCGTGAGATCACGACCTGAGCCAAAATCAAGAGTAGGATGCTTCACCAACTAAGCCACCCAGGCGCCCCCAGAGCAATGCTCTCTAACAGCAATCCAACTTCAGAGAAGTCTTTTACTCAACTGGTTTTATACCCCCAAGCCCATATTCCCTAAAACAGTGGTTCTCAAACTTCTGTATCAGATTCATCTGCTGGGCTTGCTAAAATATAGATTGCTGGGCCCCACCTCCAGAGTTTCTGAGATAGGGTCCAAACATTCACATTTCCGACATGTTCTTGGGTGGTGCTAATGCTGCTCGTCTAGAGATCACATCTTGAGAATGTGATCTTAAAATTCAGACCTTCCACATCAAATCTCAACTCTCCTCTCGTATGAGTTTCATGAGAATGAACTCACCTACTTAGAAAATACTAAAGCATATTCTAAGGATATAATCAGAGAGGCAGACAAAGATTTATGGATAAGGATATTTATCACAGCATTATCATAGCAAAAAAAAAGGACACAATATATGTGTCTAACAGGGAAAATATTAACTATTACACATCTGTCTACATAACTATACATTATGCAGCTCTTAAAGATATATTTTCAAAACAAATGTTTTTTTCAAAGAATGTTTAATGACCTGGAAAGATGTAAATAATAAAATATATTCAAGTGAAAAACACTAGCATAAAAACCAATTTTATAAAACTGTGATCAGGTAGGTAGAGTAGGAGTGCTTCTCAGTGTAGATTACCAAAACGTGGAAATAAGGCAAAGGAATGACCTCATGTCCCTTCAATGTCATATCAGAGCACTGGGAACAAGCGTACCTAAGGATCACCCATTTACTACTGATTAGAGCCCCAACTCTGCAAAGTTCTGTACTAACTCACAGAAAACGGATTTAAGCTATGATGATGATTTTTGCCAGGTAGGAATGTAATTTAATTTTGTCTGTTAGAAAAAATAACCCACAGGGTGATAACTTCACTGCTCTGTAGGACATGGGCCTGTTTCATAACTTAATCATCTTCTGGCACTTTTTATTTCTCATTGCCTATGCATCAGTTTCTCTTATCCTCCTTTTGAGCCAGCTTTGTCATCCTACTAGTTCCCTCATTATTGAGTTAATTAAAACATTGGCCTGTAACTACTATTTGTCTGGGAATTATATGTTTAACATTTTGAAAATGATACACAAGGGATGGAGACTGTCTCAGCCTGAAGTTCTCTGATTTGGAGGATCCATGTGTTCTGTTTCTGTATTTATCAGAAACCCTGGGCAGTTTTAAGGTACTTCAACCTCAGAAAGCTTCGTGCACAGTAAATTCTTCCCATAGAATTTCACCAGGGCCTCACATACCGTTAAGCTGTCGAGTAAAGCAGTTCCTATATGTTGTGACTTCCAGCTTTCTTTAAGCTTTGACACACGGTGGCTTTGTGACTCTCACTTCCGATTTGGACTGCCCCAGTGATTAGGGAAAAAAGCAGGCAAGTCGCTGTCAGTGAAACCCAAGACCAACCAAACATTTTGCTGTCTTGTCTTCAGAACTGCCTTTGTCATAGATTCTTTCCCTACCCCCAGCACCTGAAATTACCTAAAAACAGATCCAATCAAAATGAATTCAGAGGCATATTAAGGCATCAGTTGACCAGAAGATCACTGGTCAGATTAGATACCGATGTGTGAAATTTGCAGAATTCTAGCCAATTCTCAATATGACCTGAAAGATTTTTTAAAAGAACTTCTCCTACTAAATGGACTGAAACTGGAAAAAGACAAGCCCCACCCATCACCTCAGCTGCAGACCACAAGGGGTACATCACAGCCCATCTCTGCAGGCTACGTTATGATGCCTGCGTAAGGACTACACTATAGAATCTCTATGAAGGCTAGGCTTTTTAGGAGTCAAAGACAAATCCTTAAGTGGAGACCTTCAAGGAATCAATAGGAAAGGAATATGGAATCCCAGGGCCTGGCTGAGAGTTTTAGATCTATAGTCCTGGGTGATCAGACAAAAGGGCATAGAAGTACTACCCATTAGCCTGTGATCTGAGGGCACCAGAATCTCACAAAGATAAATAGCAATATAGAAAGCAGAGGAGTCAGATGGCAAGAACTTCAGTAGCAGAGCAGTAGGGGGTTCTTCCGAAGCAATGTAAATTTCACATACAGACTCTCAGTACATTTCAGCAGAAATCTTTGTCGCAGTTGCTTGAACTTAGAGGAATGTGGTTGCCCTGGATTTTAACACCTGGGTCCACTGTCTTGAACTGAAACATGGTGCAGTGCTTTGCAAAGTGAGAGGGAGAAAACTTTCTGGACTCTCGCCCAGGAGGGGGCAACAATACACCCAAGACAAACCTGAGGAGACAGGGTAAGCTCATCCCCACTCCAGCATCCCTCAGCCACCTTTGTTCCTGTACTGCCTCAGGATTTGCATCAAGGCTAACAGGCCCCTTGCTGTGTGACAAAGTCTGCTGGCCAGAGAACACCTGAAAGATTTGGGTTGTTCTGATACTTCAGAAATATGCATTTTGAGAGAATGTGAAAAGTTGTCTTTCTGACTTTCTTTTTTATTTGAGAACGCTAGCAGCTCTAAAACTGTTTCACAGCTATTTTCTCTATGTGAAAAATAAAGTAAAACAGGACCAAACGCAAACAAAACAAACAAAAAGATGGGAGTAGAAAGAGGAGAGTGCATTAGATTGCTTTTACTTGATTGACCAAGATAAGGATCTAGAAAAGGGCGTTAGGTCCCTTAGACTTAGAAGAGCAAAGTGACCTCTGAAAAGGTCAGAAGGCCAGATGGGACTGGTGTCTCCAAGGCATAAATTATTTTTTAAAAACTTAAAAGTTTATTTCTGAGAAGCCAGGGAAGCTGCAAAGTAGAAGCAGGAAAAAAAAAAGTAGATTGAGAGAGGATTTAAAACATTGGGACCCAGGAGCTGCTCTTAGAATTTATGTTTAAAACTAGCAAAGGAGGGGCACTTGGGTGGCTCAGTCAGTTAAGCGTCTGACTTTGGCTCAGGTCCTGATCTTGTGGTTCACAGGTTCAAGCCCCACATCAGGCTTCGGATTCTGTGTCTCCCTCTCTCTCTGCCCCTCCCCTGCTCACACACACTCTCCCTCTCTCAAAAATAAATGCACATTAAAAATTTTTTAAAAATAAAAATAAATAAAACTAGCAAAGGAGATTAAAAATGTCACTATGAAGCACCTTACCCCGGGACTGAAGGAAGAGCCCAAAGGCAATGCTACTAAAGAATAAATAGAAGCCACACAAACAGATCAATAACTCCAAGGCTCAGAAAGTAGTTAAGAAATCTCTGGGAGAGCGTACAGGGAGCACGTAGAAGAGAATGCCTTAAATGTGTGAAAAGTTGACTTCTTACTTTACCCAGTAAACTACTCCGCTGGCATACTCTTACTGTGTACAGTTTCTACATATCCAACCTTGCAAAAGTCACTTTACATCTCCATTTCTTCATCTGTGAAATGAGAAAGTTGATCTCTGAGGTCACTTCAAGCTCTAATACTCCACGCTTCTATAATTTCCCCAAATTCCGTCCAGCTACCATAATGCTCAGTTTGACACTTGAACCAAGTATAGGCGATAAACTACATTGGTGGGCACCTTCGAGAAACCACAGAGAAAAGGGGCACCTGGGTGGCTCAGTCAGTTAAGCATCTGACGTTTGGTTTCGGCTCAGGTCATGATCTCACAGTTCGTGAGACTGAGCACTGCGTCCGGCCCTGCTGACGGTGCAGAGCCTGCTTGGGATTCTCTCTGCCCCTCCCACGTCTCTCTCTGACAAAATAAGTGAATAAACTTAAAAATATATACATATTAAAAAAAGAGAGAGACAGAGACAGAGACAGAAACCACAGAGAAGAGACAAGAGCCTAGAATTCTGGGACATGATCTTGGAAAAAGCACCTTACTATTACCACCAGCCAGTGAGAATAAAGAGGTAATTCAAGATCCATGCTGGGGGGGGGGGGGGGGGGGGGGAGGGAAGAAGGTACGGGAACCAAGCTTGGATATAATGCTGTATTTAAAATTCATTATTTGATAATACAAAAATCATTTTGGGGTTTGCTAAACAGCCCTTCTTTGTAGGCATTGCAAAAACTAGTAAAACAGAATGGAGAGAAAATCATGGACAAATCTCAAGGAAATTAGTCAGAAATTGTGTAACTGCACTACACAATAGAGCCTTATAAAAGGAACTGGGGCGGGGCACCTGGGTGGCTCAGTCGTTGAGCTTCGGACTTCGGCTCAGGTCATGATCTCGCGGTTTGTGGGTTCGAGCCCTGTGTCAGGCTCCTTGCTGACAGCTTGGAGCCTGGAGTCTACTTTGGATTCTGTGTCTGCCTCTCTCTCTGCTCCTCCCCAGCTCATGCTCTGTCTCTCTCTCTCTCAAAAAAATAAAGAAAAAAATGTTTAAAGGAACTGGGGAAGTTTATAAAGGATATAATATTAAATACATACTGAAAACACCATCCAAAAAAGAATCAATCAGTAATTTGACAAGCACGAAATATCAAATATCTACCCTCAGTCAAGCACTGAGAATTACAAGTGAAACACATAAGCCTGAAGTGACTACTCATGTTTACATAACATAGCCCATGAAAACATAAAGTTAAGGACAAAGTTTGCTATTCACTTCCATGTAAGATATGGCACTGGAAAGCAATGGAAATAATAAAATATGCATTCAATAAATATTATTTGGTTTGGCTGTTAGACTGAATCTCCTAAGACAAATTATGACTGAATCTTAATCCACGCAAATACTCTTTCCAAATTTTAGCCTATTAGTTTCTTAAGTATTATTCAATTCTGACACGTTATCTGAACACCAGGAGACTCAACATTAGCCCTAAGTAAATAAACAAATATGCTCTACAAAGATTACCTGTTTTTTCCCAGCAGAAGGACACGGAGGGATCTCAGAGTAGAAAGCCCACTGATTTCTTCAATTTGGTTATCATATAAATCCAAGAATATTAGCCTCTGTAGATTAGAAATATTTTGGATCCGAGTTATAAAATTGTGTTGAAAGTTCAACAAACGAAGGTGTTCTTCTCCATCAATGATAGGACACACAGTCAGCTTTTGCCTAGAAAACATTTTTGAAAGTAAATAAGGTTTCAATGTGACAATCTGCCTCCTCTTAAGAATGTTATTAATAGTATCTTTGTGCTCCCATGCTGTGAGGAGAAAAAGGTAAACACAACCACTTCTTGCCTCCAGGAACTATTGTAAATCATCTCTATTAAAAGACAATGTACTTTGCCAAAGGCATTTATCAAAATTAAGTCTAAGCTCTCATTATATTAAAAAAAATCTCCAATATCGATTATTTCACATAAAATGGACTTAACATCAGAAAACACTCAATGTAATTGCCTTCAGTGGTGAAAGTTGAGATGATTCAAAGAGCCACGTCACATAACCAGAGAAATGACCTTGATGTGAATCCACTGATACAAAGACCTCCCAGGCAACTAAGTCATCAGGAAAAAAAACAAAAACAAAAACAAAACACATATATACAGGTGTCTCACGGAATCACTGACTCTAGATCTGAATGACATCTTGGGAAGAGGAAGAAATTCGGCGGTCTACAGTTCACCTGATGGAAACAGTTTCATCCTGAAATCCATGCATGGAAAAGTAGTCCTCAGAAACTTAGATTTTAAAAATATGATTACACATTCAACATTAACTCTAGACTTTGCAGAACATTTAGAATGCTAAAGGATACGATGAAACCTTTACTAATATATGCCTTTAGCTGTATCTGAAAGACTCAGTCTCTATTATGCAAAAAGCTATCATATATTACATGTGAAGTAAATATGTGCAGGGCCCTTTAAGAATTCTACTAGCGCAACATATGGCAGATAGGAGGGATTCTACTCTGAGATTTTCAACAGTGTTCAAGGAAAACGTGGCTCTATCGACCAGCATGTGAACAACTCTAATGGGGAGACTTCTTAGAACTATTTCCTTTCAGTAAAAATCAAGTCAATAGAATCTCTAAAGAAAATAAATCAAGCATGAGTAAAACTGTGGAAGTGATCAGAATCAACCTCATTTAGAGAAAACAGAGTGATTAGCACAAGGAAATGACTGAATGCTAATGGCCAACAAAGATATGATGTTTAGGGGCCCCTAAGTAAGTGGTTCAGTCGGTTAAGCATGGGACTTCGGCTCAGGTCACGATCTCACGGTTTGTGAGTTCGAGCCCCGCATGTGCTGTGTGCTGATAGCTCAGAGCCTGGAGCCTGCTTCGGATCCTGTGTCTCCCTTGGTCTCTGCCCCTCCCCCACATGCGTACACGCACGCGTGAGCGCGCGTGCTCTCTCTCAAAAATCAAACAAACATAAAAAAAATTAAACAAAAAAGGTATGATGTTTAAAAATACAGACCCTGAAAAAATCAGTTTAAAATAGAAGAAAAGTAAAACATAACAGATAATAGTTGAATTCTTTTCACGTATGCTTAGTATTTTGAATTCATTTCATGCATTCAAATATACTAATTTGCTCCATGTTTTATCAGTTATAAATTAATAAATTACAAATATTCTAGTTTAAAATGTATATCTTTATCCACTTAGCAAAAAACTTATATTGTCTCATTTTTTCCTGCTCCAGACTTCGTCTGTTTCTCATAATTAAACTTACCAATACCCCCAGCTTCTAGTTCATCCAAGTTCTGAGTCAGTCTTTACTGAGAAAAGAAAATAAATAATCTTGGACCTCCCTTTTACATAAACTATTGTAGCTTAAAATAAAGTCACTTTCTCAGATTCTAAATCCAGTGACTAAATCCCAGATCCAAGGCTCACGCGTCCACCCCTTAACCCCCTAAGTCCCTGCCATCCAGCAAACCAAGAAAACACACACACATAAAAAGGCAGTGCTCTCCGCGGGGGTCATCCTGCCTACAAAATCGCCCAGTTGCTACACCTCCTGCCCCATACCAGGTGTTTACTGGACTGTCCTTTTGCCTCTGTGTTTCCTGCTTGGTGCTGGAAGGCTGCCTTCCTGGTGCTCCTGGCCTACCCTAACTCCCAGGACAGCCAGAGCCTAGCTCTCCGAGCATTTCTTCTCGGGCTACATTCTCCTCTTGACCCCTCCGTCTCCTGGCTCAGAAGCTGCAGTGAGGAAGATCTGCCTTTGGAAACCACGGCCACTACCCTTGGCTCTCAAATAATGATCCCTAAGGCTCTTGCTGCTAGCCCCACTTTCTTGGTCACACCCTGGTACTGATCAAATTACGCTTGAGCTTATGGCATCTTTGCAATCCTGCCATTTCACACCCAGCCTTTGAAACCGAATCGACTCCTCGGTCCTGCCGTTCCTTGGTAAGCAAGTCTCCACCTGACCAGCCGGCTTCTTCCCCCCAGATGCCCATGATACAAGGACCATCTTCACAACTGCCTGAATCACCACAAGCTACCACACAAGTGCCTGACCTGTTATCTCTCGGCCTCACAAACACTGGCTCCTGTTAGTATCAAGGCCCACGCAACTGCAGGGCTGAGGTACTATTCCTGGCTGGGCTTGTAAAGACAGAGATAAAAATTTCCAGAAGATCCCTCAAAATGTTAAAATGGTATCGGAAGAGTTACAAACATTAGACGGCGTTAGATCACAAAACCCAGCAATACTGCCAACCTGGCACGAGAATTAGTGCCCTCAAGTGGTGCTCTGCCTACAATACAACAGCCCTCCAGAGAGCTTTCTCCCAACCAGACACACAAATGGTCCATGACAATTTACTGTCAGGCACTGCCAGCGTCAGAAGTCTGCTTACCAATTTGCTCTTGGAAACACACCGCTAAGCTAAAGGTATGCGTGGCAGAGATGGCTCCTCTAGGCTGCTCATAGCACTGAGGTAGGGCACAGGTGCTTCATCCACCATTCTATTGCAGAGGGTTTCCTAGACTTAAAGCTAGGGATCAAATCCTAAATATATTCACGCATTCCAACGTTTTTTAGTCTATTTTTCCTCAGGCTCTGTTCTAGGGGCTGGGGATACAGAACTGAACAAAACTCCCAGTGTTTGTGGAGCTTATATTCCAGTAAGAGGAGATGGACAATAAACTTGATAAGTAAAATATTTAATGTGAGAAAGCGATAAGGACTAAGAAGAAGAATAAAGCAGAGAAGGGGGCTGGGGAGTAGCAGGGTGGAAGGGATAGTAGCTTTAGACAGGGTGGCCGGGGAAGGTCGTCCCCAGCATGATAACATTTGAGTGAAGACCTGAAGGAGGTGAGGGAGTGAGCCTACTGATACGTGGGGGAACCACATTCCAGGCAGAAGGAACATCAAGTGCAAATGCCCTGAGGTGTAAGCATGCTTGGTGTATTCAAGGGGCAGCAAGGAGGTAGGCGTAAATGTGGCAGAGTGAATGAAGGCGAGATTAGGAGGAGGTGAGACCAGTGGGGTAACTGGATAGGGCCCTAAGGGCCCATACGAGGACCATGTGATAAAGTGTTTCCATCCTAAAATCCATTTTTATCAATGTCATACTCCAGAATTACCATACTACTCTTTCAGGATATAGGTAAGCTCTGTTACATTATATAGCTATAAAATCCCTCCCCACACCCCTGGAAGGATAAATAAAAAAGCGGTAACGGTTTTATACGTACGTGGGAGAAATGAAGAGCTAGAGAACAGGAGAAGGGAGAGAGACTTGTACTTTTCCAAACTTGTACCAGGCTTATGTATTATCTGGTAAAAATAAACAAAATAAAATAAATTGTCCTCACCTTTCTAGGGTCAACCTGTCTGAGTAAAGAATTTTCTCTTCAGAAGAACGTTGCAGAATGGGAAATGATGGCATTGATGAGCTCGCCAGATTAATATGATCACCTATTGAAACGATACACAAATTACTTGATTAAGAAAAACCTTTAAAATCTCAAGACTGAAGTCATCTTATATTTGGAGAACTTTGGCACCTACAAATATCTTTTCTGGAAAGTACAGTTTCCATAGCTCTCCACATTTAAAATGATCACATTTGAGTTTGTTTCTTTCCTCCTCAAACCTCAACTATGTATTCTGCATATACGTTCTGTATAGACCAAATCATTTTTCCCTCACCCTAGAGATTGGCTGAGAGTACAGAACAACTCTAGTGTTATCTTTACCCCTTTATAAGGCTGACTCCTTGTACTAAAATTTAACTCTCTTATAACTGACATGGCGGTCCCTCATTACCAGATACGTTTGGGCCAGCACTATGACAGCCCTGCCGGGTTCTGGACTTTGAAGGTGTCTGAAAGGAAGAATCTCCAAATGCTGATAAGGAGCTCATGGTAGTTTTCATTTCCAGCCCACATAGATCTGTCACGTTTGTTGTGGACGAGATGCATGATGATTTATTACGAGGCGAAGGGCTTATTACTCTTCCATCTCCTTCAAAATATCAAAAAGTTGGTCACAAAGCTACACAATACATGACTTTGCTACTGGAAATACAGAGAAAGTAGTCTGGGAGAGCAAATGTAAAGCTGGCATCGTCACTTTTCCTGTGTACGTTCAGCTACTATTAGTTGAAAATAGTGCAGAGACCAATGGATGTGGATAAATGCTGTACAATCGTAGTTAGGGTCCACAGGGTATGACACTCCTATGGGGTGCACAGGCTGCGGTCCTATTAACCTGACTGCCAGCAAGTAGCTTTCAACCTAATGGCCAAACACATATGAAGTTAACAAACTATACACAAAATGCAGAATAAAAACGGTATCTCTTATATAATCACACGTAAATGTGACAATTATTTTTCACTTAAGAAGACGGCTACAAATGGGTTTGGGGGGAGGTGGATGTTAGGATATATTCTAAAGACCCAGAATAATGTAGAATGGTCAGGAAAAGATGCTGGGAAGTTCCAGAGATGAGGTAGGATTTGAGTAATGGGCTAAAGGAGGCAGTTTGAACGCCAGAAGAAATCTACTGTATTTTCTCCTATAAAGACAACATTCCTAAAAGCAGCAATTGATGCTGGAGGGAGCAATAAGCAGTAAAAAGGAAACTATGGTTACCACAGAATTCTGCTCAAACGGACCAACAAGAGAAAATCATAAAACCAAATCTAGAAAGTTAACATACTTTTGGGGAGACCATCAGATAATATGATGGCAAATTAAAATCAAGTTCCATATAGATAGTATTAAAAAGCTGTAAAGCAATGGTATCTGCTGGCTTCCATAGGTCTACAAGGTATAAACCGAAGTATCACACAGCTAGCTTCTTGCACAAAATAATCAGTGCTAATACTCCACTTTTCTAACTTCTACAAAACATCACTATAGCTAACAATGAGGTTCTAGAGTATACGCATTCAGAACTGACATCATGTTCGCCAATGAACCGGTCTTGGGATAGGATTCGGCTCCTAGCAGAATAGGAAAGCAACCATGATTCAGTAAACTGATGTGGAAATCAAAATTCAGATGGTTAAAAAAAACAAAAACAAACAAAAATTAGTCTCAGAATTAACTGGTTAAGGTGTAACTGGTCAGCTAAAGATTATAAAGGTAAAACTCCAAACAATGGACAAATGTTTTCTTATTAGCATTAGAGTTAGATTTTTAAAATTATTTTGTTAAGGTTTCAAACCAATCCTCAGTTTAAGAGGCAGATTTAAACTTCAAAAGACCTGAGGTATAGAGGAAATAATCAAAGGGTAATTTCAGTCATGCTTAGTGAACAAAGGAGTTTTATCCTCACACTTTTCAGCTCCTATTATATGCAGAAGTCATAATCCTAATCCCCATGATGAGCTTACTATCATGATCAGTGTGATATACATAGAGATAAGATACATATCTTACAATAAACAACATAGAATGAGAATGATTAGGAGAAAGGCCGTAAAACCCACAAACAAGATCCTCTGAATGACTGGAAACCAGAATGAACTATGACTGAAACATACACATATTTATGTGGATATATAAATACCCACATAAATACACATATATTTGTGGATCAAACACCCATATGTCTTTGTGGGATGTTTCACCCTACATATAAACCACATTACTATGTGGCAACATTTTAATTAAACATTTCCTGTTATTATTTCATATGTCACTATTTAATTCACCATATATGAAGCCCTTGTTTTCCCAATTAAATTTATAAACTCTTTGGGACACAGACCTTATTTTACACTCTTTATATTCTTGGCCACCTCTAAATTCGGTAAGCAATCTGTAAATTAACTGATTTTCCAATTTACTAAGAGTTAACTGGAAATCTGTCTTGTATATACTATTTCCGTGATCGCTTCTCGGCCTTTTGGCTAAGATCAAGGGTAGTATATACTATTTCTGTTAAAAAAAAAAAAAAAAGAAAATCAAAATCTTGTATTTTGGTATAAAAGTGCTGAGCATTCTTTCAATAAAGGCCTATATTCAGTGAGAATCTTTACTGCACTGCACCCTAGACAGACAGATCAATGGATGGGGAAGTGGGTGGGGAAGTGGATGGATGGAAAAAAACACATGGATGAGTGATACAGTACATGGTCAGATATGTGTGTCCACTCAGCCTTATCTTTGAGATTCTGATTCTAGATTTTCCACTGATTTATTATGATCTTAAGACTGAAGCACTGCCTTCTCCTCTCTCTATACATATTTTAGAACTCTTACTTAAGGGATCTAACAAATTATACTCTGGCTAACTGGGATTTTATTGTATCCCCGGAATATATGGCTCTTACAAAATCTCAAGGATACAGGTATCAACTCTTAATACTATTCCAAAAAGCCCAAAATAAATTACATACCAAGTTTTAGATTTACCAGCTCAAATAAAAAATTGAGCTTCTTTCCTTTAGACTGAGAGTATCATTGATTAATTTATGCTGGCAGGCTACCATATACATTTAATTAATTTTGAAAAATAGAGAAAAATAAGAAATGGAGTGAAATTAATTATAATGATTGGGTATCAAGATGCAGTTTATTCGATAAAGATTCCCAAACTTTCCTGACAAAGTGCTACTTATAATTTCTCCAAAGTTTTATGCCTTTGCAGGTAGAATGGTGAGTACAAAAGTCGAGAAAACAGCTACACGCCATGTAGCCTTCTTTGCATGAAACTGCCTAGAACTATGCAAGAGGCACATTTAGAAACAACTGGGTACAAATGAGTAGCCTGTTCCAGAGAATGATTTTGAATAAAATCCTTCAATGAAAAAAAAATGTTTTATTTTTCCCTAGAGAATTTTGTATCTTATGAGTCATCACTTATGTATAAAACTTTATTCTTCTGGTAGGTTCACAAAATTCAGTGTTCCACACTATTTTCCCATTACTAATATCTAGTAACACCTTACCACTTAAATAAATTTAACCTGGCCAGTCATCCAGAAATCTGCATATCAACTTACTCTTCTAACTCAAGAGTAGCTCGGGAGAAGTATGTAAGTTTGACTCCTGATATAGAAAATAAAGTGAAGACATTATTAGCAAAAATATGAAGGAAATTCACCATGCAAACATAGAAAATCCTACTTGAGAATTTTCAGGTTCACGTCTGTAACTCTGTGCCTAACACATTGTCGAACACATGGTACATACTCAATGGACATGTACTGAACTGAACAAAAGAGGGAAAGACAGATGCTTCCTGCAGTGTGGGACTGCAGTTAGGTTGATCCCATGTCTAGCATGGCCAAGACAAGACTGTAGGATACAGGAAAGAGAAAAGTCATATGTCAGGTGAGACAGGCCCAAGAAGGTCTTGAAGCCACAAAACAAAAAATGAAAACTAATATTCAAAATGACCACATGCTCATATAGTAATGAGATGAACAGTCTAGACGTGCCTATACTGATCAACACTCTCATACAAACTCCTAGAAGGTGGGGGTGGTTCCGTATACAAGGATTCTGTAGTGCTTCAAGCTAGCCCATTACAGATGGCTCGCAGTTGTCAGCAACCAACTAACAACTCAAATGTACTAAAGGAAATTTCTCCTTGAACTGAAAAATACATTTCAGAAATATGACCAGATCATATAAGGCAGTGTTTTTCGAAGCGTGGTCTACAAGCCATATCCATCAGAATCACTCAAGACATTAAAATGCACATTTCCAAATCCCACCCAAGACCCACAAAATCAGAATGGGGAAGAGGAAGAAAGGAAGGGGAGTATTAGGAACCTGCCTTTCTAACAAAATCTTGGGGGATACACACTAAAGTTTAAGGCCTTTGATATAAAATATCCATAATTATATGCACTAGTAAGGGAAAGAAAGAGATTTTCTTTTCTACTCGTGATTTGTCACTCTTTCCACTCTCTCCTTATTTCCTAAAATCTGTGTTCCCATACTCTTACCCCCCATTGGTTAGCCATTTTTCCTAGTTCTAATACAGTATTTGGAAGATTCTTTCCCATTATGTTGTACATAGCTCACCCCAAACTACAGTATAACTGCTTTTTCTGTATTGGAAATAATCTAGTATGCTGTGTATATAAAACCAATTCGTATCTAAGTAAATACAAAACCAATTTGATTAATTAACCATTGGTTAATGAACCATTTCATTTTTCATTCAAGTCTATTTGGATTTAAGTAGTTAAACTTATTAAGCAATGTTACCCGAAGAAGATAAACCATAGCTGATCTCTACCTTGCCTACTTGAGTAGTTTCTTTCAAGGTCATGTTGTAAGAGTCGACCAGGGAATGATGGTGTTTCTTTATTTAGCTTGAATTCAACCTAAAACACATATTTTGGGAAGAATTTCACAGTAAGGATTGAAGATAATTATAAAATTACATACAATACTGATACACGTTACAGCAGAGATGAACCCTGAAAACACGTTAAGTGAAAGAAGCCAGACACAAAATGGTACATCGTGTATGATTCCATCTATTAAGTACTAATAATAAGAAAATCTGCAGAGACAGGAAACAGATTTGTGGCTTTCAAAGCGGGTGGGAAGAAGGAATGGGGAGTGACTGCTTAATGGGTACAGGGGACTCCCTTCTGGGTGACAAAAAGTTCTGGAACTACATAATGATGATGGATATACAACCTTGTGGATGTATTTAATACCATTTAGTGGTAAATGGTATTAAATACTTAAAATGGTATTAAATACTTAAAATGGCTACAATGGTAAATTTTATGTTATGTGTTTCTTACCACACACACATACACACACACACACACACACACACACACACACACACACGCACAGAGTCGATTTCATGAGGTCAAATGAAAACACGTTCCAAACCACCTGCAATTCCTCCATACCCTTACCAAAACTACAATGATTAAAAGAATTATTTTCTAGAAGACAAAAGCAAAAAAATACAACAGAAACTAAATTCTGTTGGCAAAAAAATCACTGTTTTTATCATCACAATTCTTTTATGTTCAATTATAATAAAATTGTATACCTAAACCTTCTAAGGTTTTTCTCTAAATTGATTTTAAATTATTTGGCAGAACTGAGAAAAAACAAAATCAAAACAACCTCTCATGATTAGTCACAGAGAAAACCCTAAATACATATCTTAAAAACTATGATGCTTCTGATTCATACATACTATAAACATTATAATAGCATTTGTATTCTAACTTTATGAATTATATGAGTTAAAGGTATTTTCTCAGAACATATGTCTACCCTAGAGGGAGCAAATGGTTTGAAGAGAATTTGGATGAGGCACACAGTTCCTAGAAGTACATTCTAATGATAGAACAGGATTTGTCCAGTGAAATCAACTAGTAAAATTTTGGAGGGAATTCATTATGTCCAATTATAATAAAGAATATTTTCAATTAATCTAGCTAACTGCTATTTATCTAAGATGATCAAATGATCGATTTTCCCAGTGTTTATTTTCATATAATAATGTCATCAACTACTGCCTCCTTGACTAATAATGTCTGTCCTCCAATTGACCCTCCCTACCCTCCTCATGCTGTTATTTGTAAACTGTCCTTCACTTTACAACTGTAAAGTGACATCTATTGAACAATTTTTTAGGAAAAATCTGAATTGCGATGGTTGGAGGTATCCAACGTGGTCAAACGGGGAAAAATTGTTGTATGTCTTGAGACAGTGTGGGAGGTAGGTAAATATGTTTGAATGCTGAGGTGAGACAGGAGGGAAAGAAAAACAGGTGTATCAAATCTAAAGCTAGACGTAATGGAAACACCAGAAATACTGTGCACAAATTAGGGGAAAAAAGAATCTTAGATTCGTATCTTAACTTCTAAATAGCATGAAGCCTAATATATTTCCACTGCTAATGTATTATTTTCTCCCCTGATTTTAAATGGAATGTGGAGATGTATCCCCTTAAATTATCACATTGGTAGTAAGATGCCCTTGGTAGTAAGACATACCATCATTTTACCCACTACTAAGAAAGAAAAAACTTTCCCAAACTATGATGTGCCATGAATTGCAAGAAGAATCCTAATTTAAGAAATTTTTAAATGTAAAAAGAAAAGAAAAAAAAAAAAAAAAACCTCAGGGCTCCTGGGTGGCTCATTTGGTTAGGTGATGGACTCTTAATTTCCACTCAGGTTATGATCTCTCAGTCGTGAGATCGAGCCCTGCTGAGAGATCTGTGCCGAGTGTGGTGCCTGCTTGGGATTCTCTCCCCCTCTCTCTATGCTTCTCCTTGTTCATGCTCTTTCTCTCTCTCTCTCTCTCTCTCTCTCAAAATAAATAAATAAACATTTAAAAGAAAAGAAAGGAAAACTCACATCTTGTAATTGGTGAAATAAGAACCAGTTTTTAAAAGAGGCTTTTTGACTTTATGTGGGCAGAAAATAAAAATTAGTTTTAGTTCTGCTCTTTAAATCATGCTATTTGTGTAGATTATAAAATAATTCATCTTCAATTTAAGTACAAATCTGCTTAAATCTTACTTTGCTTTTTTCAGGAAGCGATGATGTCTGAATAACCAGATGAAGCCCACAGTTCACCTGCAATGTAAAAATTAAAGCATCAAATATGCTCTTAACTTAAATACCCCCCCACACACATATTCCTCCCCAAACCAGTACAGATAAAGACATAACAAAAACTTAGGATAAAATAGAACGCTTGTTTTTTGTTTGTGCTAAATGATCGTGTTCTGAGGATTTGCTGAAAACAATAAAATCAGGACTGAGAATTAAAAGGTTTCACTGCGATTTATTTTCCAAAATGTCTGCGGCGATTTAACCCTCTACCTTAGCACTTCAGGTTTTTGACACTTGCCATGTCAGGTCTAAGTAAATATCTCAGTGGGACAGGTAAAGGAGGTGGGAGTGCCTATTAATAATAATAATCTTTCTTAATTGAAAAAAGGGCTGGGGGTTGACTGGTTATAAAATGAATCGTAGCCTTTCACAGCAGACCAGCTCCACCTTCTGGGAAACCAAGAACCTGGACAAGACTTTGAATACCCATCATTCTATATCAAATACCCTCCAAGAGCCTTGGTCCAGTCCACGAATCTCAAGCCTCCGTCAGACAATAGCTTGAGGAGATTCAGCGGTCCTGATCCCAATAACACAGCCCATCACCTAGGACAAAGACACCCGTCAGAAAGAACGATACGAATGGGAAGAAGGGGAAAGTAGGAGACCCAACCTACGTTGTTCGCAGCCCGGCCAGAAACAGAGCGGTATTTCCCGGGAATCATGGCAGGAGACAGTCCAGGATCTGTTAGATCTGCCTTAGAAGCGACGCTACAGCGGAGACTCAGAGACCGAAAGGGGTCATCTCCCAGGCAACCCGCTCATGGGTTACCATGGAGACGACCATTTCCGGTCTGGTCCTCTCCTAAATCGACTGGCCAACCCGGTCGGTAGAACCTCTGGTGATGTTCGTCGGGGCCCACTGCGTCCCCACTTCCTCGTCCTACTTTCCAGGCGTCTTACAAACAGAGCGGGAGTGTGGAGAGGAGGAGGCGGGGAGGAGGCCGGCCACCTCGGTAGCCGTGGCAACCACCACTTCCGGTCCGTTCCTCTTTCCGGCCCACCTCGGCTCGGCCCGCGCGAAATTTGGATCCCTCTGCCCGTGGCCACCTGCTCTCGGGGGAGGACCGGCGCGAGCCGGCAGAGGCCGACCTCCAGGCACCGCGGACTCTTCTGTGGCGCCCGAGCTCGGTACTTCCGGTGGCCCTGCGCCGCGCGGGCAGGCGAAGGGGGCCCGCGTCGCCCCGGCTAGGAAGGCGCGGGCGTGCCGAGGCGGAGGCCGCCACCATGCCGGCCCGCTGCGTGGCCGCCCACTGCGGCAACACCACCAAGTCCGGGAAGTCGCTGTTCCGCTTCCCCAAGGACCGGGCCGTGCGGCTGCTGTGGGACCGCTTCGTGCGGGGCCGCCGCGCCGACTGGTACGGGGGCAACGACCGCTCTGTCATCTGCTCGGACCACTTCGCTCCGGCCTGTTTTGACGTGTCTTCAGTTATCCAGAAGAATCTGCGCTTCTCGCAGCGCCTGAGGCTCGTGGCGGGCGCCGTGCCCACCCTGCACCGGCTGTCCGGCCCGGCACCCCAGGGGGAAGAAGAGGGAGAGCAAGCGGGCGGCCCCGAAAAGGGAGGAGAGCCCCAGGCGGTGAGGCAGGCGGAGGCCGCCCCGGGTCCAGCCTCCTGTACACTCCTACAGGCCAGGAAGAGGGCTGCGGCTTCACAGGTAAAGGGACACCAGGAGTCCACCGAGGGTCGCGGGAGGACCCCCGGACTGTGGCTCGGCTCTCCCACTAGTGTCACCTGGGGGAAGGTCACCTCGCCTCGACGCGTTCTGTTTTCCCATCTGTAAAATTAGGATCTGTTTTCCCATCTGTAAAATTAGGATCTGTTTTCCCATCTGTAAAATTAGGAGTGTGCTGTATTGGTGACCTCAAGGTCCTATAGAACATGAACACTTTGGAACTATAGTTCCTTCTACCTCTTCCTCCCCCAAACACACACTCTCGTAGGCTTTTTTTTTTTTTAAATAGAAAGGGTTTCATTTGGGCAGATCTCAAGGAATTGGGGTGCTTGAAACTGTCTTTGCATAACCTATTACATAAGCTGGAGGAGATGCCCATTATGACTGCCAGAATGATGGGGAGGGGGGAGGTTGAGGGGATGCGGGGCTACTGAGGAGGAGGGGGCTTGCTGGTAAACCCCGCTTCTTTCTTCTTGACTAGCTGCCTTTAAGTTAAATCATCTAAGTGAGCTCAGTTTTTCCACCTTGCCCTCTTCTGCTATTTCAGTAATCCTCATAAGCGTAGATTATACTTACCTTGCCTCTGGTCACGATCTTCTTCCCCTCTTCCCATCTTAAGACTCCCCAGCCCTCTTTGAGATCATCAGGCTTCAGCCGTATCACCCTTAGGTAGATTAAATCAGGACTGTTAACTGGATCTAAAAGGTGTTCAATTTCTAGAGATGGGAAGACAAGTCAACTAACTGATCTGTAACTGATGTTTTGACTTTGAATATTCAAACGCATTCCTAGAATTTTAGAGCTGAAGGGAAACTAAGTGCTCGTCTAGTCCAAACTCACAATGTATACACAAGGATGCCAGTCCTGGAGGTTAATAATTTCCTCGTGGGCCTGTAATATTTGCTCTAGGTCTAATGGTCAGAGCAAAACTTTTTTCTGCAATACCAACCTGCTTCCTACATTGGAGTGGGTGCTTAAGACCCTTTTAAGGCATCCTGACATTTCTAGGATAAAGAACAAAATTATTAACACAGCCTGCAAGTCCCTGTGTGCTTTTTGCCCCTGTCTACCATACCAGTCCTATCCAAGGCCACTGTCCTTGTTCAGTATACACCAGTCATGCTGATCTTTTCCATTTTTGAACATGCTATATTCCTTCCTACCAACCAAGCCTCACTCAGCTGTTTCATGTAATATCCTGCAATTATGCTGCTCCCACTCCCCATCATCATCAATTAAGTCTTTTTACTTTAAAAACCAGTTCAAACACCCTTCTCTTTGACCCCGTAATTATATACTTTCTTCATATATTTCATATGCTTCAATAGCACATATACTTCAGTAATACTCATCACAACTGTCACAAAACAGTTGTGTCGTTCGCTTAATATTTGTCTTCACATTAGAATGTAAGCTCCATGAGAGCAGGGATCCTATCTGACGTGTTCATTATTGTACTGGCAGTACCTAGAACATTAATTTGCAGATTTTAGGAATTCAATAAATATGGAATTGTGGAGTGATTATGTGACCGTAAGAACACTTTTTTGTACTATAATAGAATGTTCAGTTCTCTGCCAGTTTCCTTTCTCACCAAGCTATAGACCAGTCAAGACATCTGCCCCTTCAATTATTTATCCACTATCACTACCTATCCAACCTTTTTCTAAGCACATACAGGTACATCTATAAATAGATAAATATAAACATTTATATTTATATAAATTGGGAGAAGAAAAGTCAGGCTAGTGAAGCAGTCAAAGATTTTATACTATAACAAAGGCTAATGTTGAGAAAATCCAGAAAAGATACCAAAACTATTTTCCAATTAGTATATCCAGCCAGAATTTCTAACAACCCATATTACATTAATACACTTGTCGAGTTATTAGGAAACTATGTGTTTTCATAGTAGTGACTTTAAATGTATATAATGTTAAAAAGAGTTTAGAGTTGGTAGCAATACATTGGTAGCCAGGTCTGGACCGAGAACCCCAGTAACATTGCTAAGATGGTTTGCTTGTGCCACCTCTGAGTCCTTCCACCACTCACTATTTTCCCAATTCCAGGGCCAACTGACAGACAATTTCCAGGCATTCTACAACTTTTACCGAGGAGCTATTGTAGACACTGTTCTGGATGTTTGGTGCTACATGTAGGTAAATGCAATGGAATGTTCCTTATCTGTAGGGAGTTTGAAAAAAGATTAGGGACTATCTCCAAGGGGAAAGGGGGCCCTGAGGAGCACTATGCACTGATATTTTGCTTCAAGAGCTAAGATTATTGTTTTTCCTTAACAATTTTGCATTCTTGTTTTTTTATCCAACCATAGGTGACGTAAGTTCCATATATATCTTAGAATTGGTTTGTCAACTTCCACAAATTATCTACTGGGATTTGATTGGGACTACATTGAATCTATAAATGAATGTGAGGAGAAAGAACGTATTGGCAACACTGATTCTTCCAATCCATGAATATAGTGCATCCCTCTATCTGGGTTTTTACATTTCTCTTAAAAATATTTTATGGCATTCTGTGTAAAGGTTCTGCCCATCTTTTATTAGATTTATCCCTGTTTGATTTTGCTATTATAAATAGTATTTAAATTTTTATTTTTTTATATATTTACGTAGATAAATTGACTTCTGTTGACCTCGTATCCAGAAACCTTGTGTAACCTTATTTATTCCAATAATTTGTAAATACTTTTGAATTTTCTTCATGTCTAAAACATGTTGGTAAATACTTTTTGATGTTCATGCTTCTATTTCCTATTCCTACTACACTAACTAGACACTTTAGTATGGTGTTGGGAACCAAAGAGGTGATGAGGAATCCTTTTCTCATCCTTGTTTTGAGGGAAAGCCTTTAGGTTTACCATTTGATACGATTTATGCTATAGGTTTTTTTTGCAGCTGTTCTTTATCCTAAAAAGAAATATTCTCCTCTGTTCTTAATTTTTGATACAGATTTAATCATAAGTGATGTGGAATCATATCAAGTGCTTTATATATTTTCTGAATCTATTCATGATCCTATATTTTGTCTATTATTCTGTGAATGTGGTGAGTTATATTGCCTGGTTTTGAAATACAGAATCAAACTTTTCATGGCTGAAGTAAACACAATTTGGCCAAAGTGTAGTACTCTTTTTTTACATATGGCTTCATTTGATTTGCTAATATTTAGGATTTTTGCAAACCTGATCTATAGTCTTTCTTTCCTGAAATTCCTTGGTGTCAAGATTATGCTGACCAATTTGGAGTTATTTCTTCTTATATAATTTTCTGGAAACATTTCTATAAATGGGCATTATATAGCCATTAATAAATTTGGTATTAATATTTGGTATAGTTCAATGATAAAGATACCTATCCTGGAGTTGTCTTTGTGGGAAGATTTTTAATGATGGGTTCAATTTTTAAAAATAGTTATAGGGTTATTCAGTTTTTTGTTTCTATACTTCTTTTGATAAATTGTGTTTCCTATAAATTCATTAAATTTTCAAATATATTGACACAAAATTGCTTATGATAATCTTTTATCTTTTGAAATTCTTTATGCTATGTAGTAATTTTTGCTTTCTCATTTCATTTTTGATCTACTTGGCCAGGTGTATATCAATTTTACTAGTCTTTTCAAAGAATAAACTTTGCCTTGTTGATCTTTTCTCTGGTATTTTTTTTTCTTTTTCATTATTTTCTATCATTTTTCCTTCCATGTACTTTTTTCAACTTTGAGTTTTTAGTTGATGGGTTCGATTTGTACATTACTGAGCTAAATGGTTAACATAGATCTTTTCATATCTGCTTTTCCATTAAATAAACTTGTTAGAAAGTGGAAAACTTCACTTACACTAGGATATCCTTATATATTCAGATGTGATATTTCATACAAAGAATATCTTAAGAATAGCTAACTTGCTTATATGAAGACAACACGCTGAATTACCACACTTCAAATTTTGCCTGGCTGCCTAAATTTTTTAAAACACTTTTCTCCAATATTTTAAAAATTATTTTTGTAAGATTGTTTTTAGAGTAATTTTAGGTACACAGCAAACTTGAGGGGAATATAGAGAGATTTCCCATTTTCCCACTGCACCCACCCATGCATAGCCTCTCCCGTTATCAGCATCCTCCACCAAAGTGGTACATTTGTTAGAACTGATACACCAACATTGACACATTATTATCCCCCAAAGTCCATAGTTTACATTATAGTTCACTCTTGGTTTTTCTACTTCTTAAATTTTCATTCACTCTTCTTTCTTTAACTTCTTAAGAAGTTAAATTGGATCATCGATTTTCAGAATTTTCATTTGAATGGACATGGGGGATAAGTTTCATATGCTTATTTCCCAATTGTAGAATTCCCTAGAGTGGTATTAATGGAGGAGAAATTGACTCCTGAAATGAGGCTATGTTAGAAATCTTTTGTGGAATACTTTTTTGCATGATGTTAATTCCAGTCTAAATTAACCAAGCCTAATCAATTTTCCTATACCCTTTTATGCATCTAAGGCCCAAAACTCCCTTGTAAGCATGGCATTAACTGAATCCCATAAGTTTTTGATGTAGAGTATTATTATTTAGTTTAAACTATCTTTTTATTTTCACTATAAATTTATCTTTTAAGTTTATCTTTTCATGGGTTATTTAGAAGTATATTTTAAAATTTCCAAGCACACAGGCATGTTATAGTTCTGTTTTTGTTACAGATTTCTACGTCAATTACAGTGTGGCCAGAGAATATATAGCATATGAATTTAATCTTTCGAAATTTATTGAAACTTGTATTAGGCAAAATATAGGTCAGCTTTTGTAAATATTCCATATTCACTTGAGATGAATGTGCGTTCTGCAGTTGGGTACAATGTTCCACATGTCTGTTAATGTTTAAATGTTCTATGTCCTTCTGGAATTTTTGTCTACTTACTGCATTGATTACTGGCAGAGACATGTTAAAAATCTTCCACTGTGATGTTGAATTTACATATTGGGTCTCTAATTCTAACAGTTTTTGTTATATACTGCTAACATAGCCACATCGGCCTTCTTTAGGTTGTTTTGGCATACTATATCTTACTACATCCTTTGACTTTCAATCTTTCTGTATCCTTACTCACTTATGTATGGTTGCCCCTTTGAAGAGAATGTATCTTTTTCCTCTAGCTGCTTCTAAGTTTTTCTCTTTGTTTTCCAGCTTTACTGTAATGTGCATAGGTGTGGCTTCCTTTGTTTTTATTTTGATTAATACAAATAGTACTTTTGTAAAACTGTGTCTTAATGTCTTCTGTCCATTTTAGTCAATTTTCAGATGTTATTTGTTCAAATATTGCTTCTGTCCCATTTTCCCTTTTTCTCTGGGACTACAATTCATATCATATACAATACTTTTTCATTTTATCTGCTGTCTCTTGTGATCTTTTCTATATTTTCCATCCTTTTGTCTCTCTCTGCCTCACTTCAAATATTTTCTTTTGACACATGTTCCAGTTGATCAATACATATTTGGAAATTCTGCTTCTTAACCTTTTAATATGAAGAAGTAATCAGATATGTGCACAAAAGATTTATGTTCAAAGGTTTCCAATACAGATTATTTTAATAAATTATAGTATATCTGTACAATAGATTGTATGCAGCCACAAAAATTATGTAGATTATTTAATAATATAGCAACATGCTATATTATAGGGGAATATGATGTATTAAAGGATATATAAAAGGTTATAAAACAGATTATCCCAATTTTTAAAAAAATAAATAGCAAAAGACCAAAAAAAATCCAAACCATAAAGTTGTTACCTATGGATAAAGAGATTATGGCCAATTTTTAGTTTATTTTAGTTTATTCTCTGCATGCAAATTTTTCTCAGTGATAAAATGTATTTTTCTAATGGGAACAGAAGTTATTTTTTAAAGCCTAAGTAAATACCTAAAATGCCATTTTTATCAAGCATAAATCTGTTCTGTAAAGAAATAATGAACTTATTGTAGACTTTTGGCTTGGCTTAGAAGTAGTTATAGCCAGTGGAAATTAGTCATAATTATAAACACAAATAAAGGTAAGACTTATGTTTTGATTTAAGTCCTCAGTAATATTAGATATAATTAGATATAAATATTAGATATAATTATAATTATTAGTTACAAAAGGACTCTTCACAAAAGTATCTTTAATGTCTTGCTGTGTTACAGCAACCATAGATGCCAGCTAAAATATTTTTTCAGTGGTCTGAATGCACTTGTCACTACCAGGCCACTAGATAAAATTGCAAAGTACTTTAATTTTTTTTTAATATATAATTTATTGTCAAATTGGTTTCCATACAATACCCAGTGTTCATCCCAACAGGTGCCCTCCTCAGTGCCCATCACCCACTTTCCAAATTTTGTTTTTGTTTCTTTATCACGTCTTATTTTTTCTTCTCACAGGCCCCCTTACACATTCCAGATATCCTTTCTTAGCCTCTTCCATATTATTTCTAGGTACTCAGTCGTATGTTGCCTTCTAAGTATCCAAATCCTCCTCCTTTCTACCTCTCACTTCCCCCAAGAGTCAAAATTTCCATTTCATGTTGTATTTTTTTTTTCCTCAGGAAAGCATAAAAACATTAAAGCCAATCATATTATTGGATTAAAGCATTTCTCTGCAAGGTATAAAGGACCGGTGATTGGGTTTTCTAGAGTAATGCAACTGCTACACTATCCAATAATTTAATGCTAGTAGTATTATCTCTTACAGCAACTCATTTAGGGGGAAAAATAATGAGTTGTAAGCAAATAGCTTACTAGCTTATAGATTGCAGTTTGACCAGAATGCTTAGCAATTCGTGATTACAAATAGTAAGGAACAGTATGGCAGAGTTCTTAAGAACTTGGACTATGGAGCCAGCTTGCCTGGGTTCAAATTCCAGTCTTCCTAATATGTGACCTTGAAAACTATTATTTATAGTCTTTTACTACTTCTCACTTTTGAAAGATAAAACCATACTTCTTAGGCTTACCTTTGATATAGTTCTCCTCTGATTCATATTTTTAGATTACATGTGAAAATGAAATTACGCAAACACAGGTCCGCGCTGATCATCTATCTCCTGGTGTCACTTCAGTACCTACTCACTGTGAAGAAGGTCCAGTGCATAAAAGTACGCAGATTTCTCTGAAAAGGCCCCCTCACCGAAGTGTTGGTACGTTTTGACTCTTCAATTCATTTATAATTGAATTAATCTTTTGTATATGAAAGATACATGACAAGCCAAGTGTCATTCATAGGCGATTGTGTTCGTTCCCTTCAGGTATTCAGGCCAAGGTAAAAGTGTTTGGAAAACAACTGTGTAATGCCACTACTCAGACAGATGAATTGCGGTCTGGAAGTGCCTCTCTCTTTGACATTTACTCCAGTGACTCAGAGACAGATGCAGACTGGGACCTTGAGAGTGAGCAGAGCAGTTTGCCTTACGCTGCTGTGCAGGTGAAAGAAGAATCCTGTTAAAAACGCGACATCAGGTGACTTGACGTGCTGTAGGTTCTCACATCTTTGCTCACATCATTACTTCTTTGTTCCCATAGCTCTCCCGCTTTGAAATAGTTGAGGATCAGCAAAATTTGTTTAGCTCTAAGGCAAAAATGTGCCCGCCTGCCAAGATAATGAAGATAATACTGTCCACAAATCTCCCCACCTCCCACTTGCACCTTTTTTTCTTTTTTCTTTTTAATCCTCCGTGGAAATCGGATTATAAAACAGAACCACAATAGCAACATTTCCAGATCAAGATTAAGCACTGAATATTTAAGCTTACTGCAGAAGCAACACCCATATGGGACTTGTTTGACATTTATAAGCTGGAATGTCACTATTCTAAATTTGAAGACACTAGTAAGCACAGCCAAGTCTGATACTATTAAATGACCTGGGGGTAGAGTCAGGAGATTTACCCTTGATTATGATTTTTTTATGTTGTATATTTATTAGTAATACTCTTCAGTCTGGGGATCAGTCCCCGTACACATTTCTGGTGAAGCTATGACTCGTGCAGAAGATATTCGAAGGGAATTAATTGAAACAGAGACAGAATTTCATATACTTAGATTATCTTGTTGATGAAATCTGCATTGGTTCCTATTGCAAGCAACCAATGAGCTTGATTCATTTAACACTGAAATTATTAACATCATGCAAAAAAAAAATTAGTACATTTCTAGCATCATCCCCACTTCAGGAATTAGGTTTTCCTCTGTTGATACCACTCTATTGAATTCCACATTTGGGAAGTAAGCACGTGAAACTTAGCTGCTCCATCAGGACAACGTCCATGCCAGTTTTGTACCATGAAGAAATTTGTTACAGCGGTTTCTGAGAAACTTATTAGAACTCTAGTCTTCTAGTGAGAATAATAAAAACAAATGTCCATTTGATACCTCACATGTCTTGTTGTGCATGACTGGAAGAACTTGCATGCTTTGTATCCTAGAAGATTTAAACGATATACCAAAGCGATTTTCTTCCAAAGCCAGTTTCATGTGTGACTTAATTTGAACAGTGTAATTTTAATAAAAAAGAATAATAAAACAAACAAAATATTAGTAGAAGCTGTGAGCCTGAACATCGTT
Organism: Acinonyx jubatus; assembly: GCF_027475565.1. Lineage (NCBI taxonomy): Eukaryota > Metazoa > Chordata > Mammalia > Carnivora > Felidae > Acinonyx > Acinonyx jubatus. The sequence continues at coordinate 34,148,240 of NC_069386.1, forward strand.
GTGTAAACATTTAGCATTATTATTATTATTATCATTATTATTATTATTGCTGCTTTGGCTTGACTTTGAGATGACTGTTTTATGTTTTAAGAGACCTTTATGTTTTGTTTTTTTTTTTAATTTTTTTTTAATGTTTATTTTTGAGAGAAAGAGAGAAAGACACAGAGCATGAGGGGGGGAGGGGCAGAGAGAGAGGGAGACACAGAATCCGAAGCAGGCTCCAGGCTCCAGCTGTCAGCACAGAGCCCGATGTGGGGCCTGAACTCACAGACCGCGAGATCATGACCTGAGCTGAAGTCGAACACTTAACCAACTGAGCCACACAGGAGCCCTAAGAGACCTTTATGTTTTAAAACTAAGCACATAAATCTTCTGAAGCTTAATACTATCAGTAAGTACCTGTTGTCCCTTGAGATTTTAAACAGCCGATCTCCTTAATTCACGTTATAATGAATATTATATGCCCATTCGTCCCCAAATTCCAATGCCATGAGTTTACTTCATTTCTACGTGTTAAACAACTTTGAGAGCTGTAACAGTTCTTTCTCTTTCTTTTTCTTTCTTTCTTTCTTTCTCTCTTTCTTTCTTTCTTTCTATTCAGTTAGAATTTTCTTCTCTCACCAGTTGAGAATTTATGTTTGGTTTGTTGATTCACATGACTTTATAATGTACAATGTTTCACTGTCCTGAAGTAAAATGAAATACTGGCTTTATTTTAAATTAAATATAAGGAACTTCTGGTCTATATAATACTGATTACTTTTTGTACATTTTCAATTATCTAAATTTCTGTTGTTCCCAGAAGAGTTTAATGGGAAATAATGAGATAATACCTCAAAACGTCCCATATCATTTTTCATTTGTTTATTTAATAAGTATTTATTAAACATACTCTTTGCCAGGTGACTTCTAGATACCAAGGTACATTGGTGAACAAGATAAAGATTCTGCCCTCTTGGTGCTTACCTTTTAGAGGAGAGCCAGGCAATAAACAAGGAAATGAATGAATGATTTTAGATAATGATTAGTGCTATAAAGAAAACAAGGCAGAGTAAGATGTTAAAACATAATTGGGGTCGGGGAGAGAGTTTGGTCTTTTAGGTAGAATAATCAGGAAAGGTCTCTCTGAAGATAAAATATTTGAGCAGAGACCTGGATAATCAGAAGAAGCAGCCATCTAATGATTGGAGGGCAGAGCATTCCACATGATAGGAATGGCAGGTGCTCTGGTATTTGAGGAACAACAAGGAGGCTAGGGTGGCTGGAGGTAATGAACTAGGCAGAGAATGATAAGAGATGAGATTGGACTGGTATACAGAACCAGACCACATAAGGCATTTGAGGCCACTGTCAAGAATTTTTATTTTATTCTAGGCTTAAATTCTATTTTAAATGTATTTTATGGCCGGCACATTGCCAGTATTTATCTCTTATATTTAAAAAACATAAGTGGATTCACATGTAAAGTCATTGGACTTTAGGCAAGAGAAGAGAGACACGTCAAGAGTGTGTGACTGTAAAGCTTGCTCTGTCAAAAATATTTCTCAATGGGGATTCTGAAGAGATGATGGTGGTGATGGTGTCATTTTCTTTTAAATCTCCCCACATTTCCCCATGGAAGCAAATAGGGCAGTTCCTATTCTGTTAGTGGCAAGGAAGCTTGTATCAGATTAACCGTCCCATGGATAACATGTATAGAAAACAACTTTGAAGGACCTGGGGAGCATCAAAAGCGGGTAGAAATATCAAGTCAGCCTTAAAAGAGGTGAACTGCAGTGGGCGAGATGTCCTTTGTGAGCCTTCCCGCCTGAGTACACTCCCTGTTCCATGCTGTGAAGGGCAGCTGGAACTCAAGCAGAAAGTTACCATCTTACTGGCGTGAGGAGTCAAAGTTGAAAGTTAAGGACGCCTGAAGTGAAAAGTGGTGGGGCGAGTCAAAGAAAAGTAGAAGCCACTGGGGAGGAGGACCAAATCTGCTTATCAACCACCCAAATCTTTGACTAATCACTGAAGTACACATATGTTGTATGGAGAGACCTCAGGGATCCTGGTAGAAAGCAACAGCTGGAAGCCTTAGCTTAGCTACACCATAGGGGAAACAGCTTGGAGTCTGAGTCCAGCCAAGTTAACTAGCTGTTAGAACAAAATCCTTCATGGTTTAGAATAAGATGACAGAATTTATCATCTAAAATGTCCAGCATAATACTAAAAATTACTAGTCATATGGAGAAATTGGAAAAGTGTGATCCATAATCAAGACATAGGAAATAATAGAAACCAACTCCACGATAACCAGAAGTTGTACTGAGCAGAGAAGAACTTTAGAAGAGCTGTTTTAAATGTGTTCAAACAGAAAAATACAGTAATACCAAATGAAGAGATAGAGAATCTAAGAAGAGAAAAGGAAACTATAAAAAAGAACCAAATGGAAATTCTAGAGCTGAAAAGAGACAAGCTATCAAAACTGACACAAGAAGAAACAGAAAACCTGAATCACTCTATATCTATTAAAGAAATTGAATTTGTAATTATAATCCTTTCACAAAGAAAATTCTATGCCCAGATGACTTCACTTATAAGTTCTATCAAACATAAGAAAAAAATGTAAATGTTACATAAACTCTTTCAAGAGAAGGATTAGGGAACACTTTCCATCTCATGAGCTCGACATTATCCTAATACCAAAACTGGGCAAAGACATAAGAAATTACAAAGCAATATCCCAATGTGAATGTAGGTGCAAATATCCTTAACAAATTATTAGCAAACCTATCCTGCAATATAACAATAATGCATCATGTCCAAGTATAGTTTAGCTCAACACTGCAAGATTAGCTTCACACTCAAAAATCAAACAATGCAATCACCACGTTAAGAGAATAAAGGAGAAAAATCACATGAACACCTCATCAGATTTAGAGAGAGTATTTGACAAAAATCAAGATCCATTTATGATAAAAACTTTCAGCAAACTAGGAATAGAAGGGAACTTTCTCAGTCTGATAAATGGCAGCCATGATGTATATACCAATAATACCATAGTTAATGTTCAAGGGCTGAAAGCTTTATCAGGAATAAGAATCAGGAACAAGGCAAGGATATCCATTCGTCAGTACTTCTAGCCAACATTGTAGTGAAGATCCTAATTAGTGCAATATAGGCAAAAAGGAAAAAAATAATAAAATGCATAGAAGTGGAAAAGGAAGATATAGGGGTGTCAGAGTGTCTCAGTTGTTTGAGCGTCCAACTCTTGATTTCAGCTTAGGTCGTGATCCCAGGGTCGTGGGATCCAGCCCCTCATGGGCTCCACACTGAGCCTGAAGCCTGCTTAAGATTCTCTCCCTCTGTTCCTCTCCCCCATTTGCATGTGCTTTCTCTCTCAAAAATTAAAAAAAAAATTAATAAAAGGAAAATGTAAAGCTTTTTAAATATAGATCACGTACATAGAAATGCCTATGGGATCTAAAAAAAAGCTAATAGAATTAATAAGTGAGTTTAGTAATGTATAAAAACCAATTGTATTGTTACATATTAGCCATGAACAATGAAAGTGAAATTAAAAAATCAATACAATTTGCAATATAGAAATACAAATGGTTTAGAATAACCCAAGTGTTGGATAGAGAGGAAGTATCTGGCACTCTGAGACATGGTTGATGAGAATGTAAAATATTAAAACCGCTTTAGAAAACAGTTTGGCAAACTCTTATAAAGGTAACAACCCATATCATTCAACCAAGCAATTCAACTCCTAAGTATTTATCCAAGAGAAATTAAAATACATGTCTACACAAAGACTTTTACACTGATGTTTATGAGCCTAAAACTGAAAACAACCCAAATGTTCATGAACAGGTGAATGGAGAAGCAAATTATAGTATATCCAGACAATGGAATTCTCCCAACAATAAAAGAGAACAAGCATGTGTGTAACAACATGGATGAATCTTGAAAACGTTATGCCGAGTGAAAAAAATCCAGATTCAAATAAGAGCACATGCAGGTAGGAAACGACCTGCAAAGGGGAGAAGGAAATGTTTGGGCTAATGTGGGTGTTTTATTTCCTGATGTGATAGTTACATTGGTACATATCCCTGTGGTGGTGTAGATGATACCTTTATAAAGTTGACTAAAGAAAACAGCATACACGCTAATTGCCAAATCACTAGTACAAACAATAAATTCTGTAGTTTTTTTAAGGTAGACTTCACAGAGGAGGTAAAATTGGAATTGCCATTTCAGGAGAGAGAGGATATAGATATGCTACATTAAAAACAAACAAACAAACAAACAAAAAACTGAGCAGGGGCGCCTGGATGGCTTAGTTGGTTAAGCATTTGACCTTGGCTCAGGTCATGATCTCACGGCTCTTGAGTTCAAGCCCTGAGTTGGGCTCTGTGTTGACAGCTCAGAGCCTGGAGCCTGCTTCGGATTCTGTGTCTCCCTCTCTCTCTGCCCCCTATCTCTCTCTCTCTCTCTCAAAAATAAATAAGCACTAAAAAATTTTTTTAAAAAACTGAGCAAAGAAAAAGTCAACACAGGCATAAAGGCAGAAAGAGCAGAGTGGGTGGCTTGAAGGGATGGTGGTGGCATCCTTAGACTGAAGGCAGAGGCTTTTACAAGGGAATTGTGGAAGATTCCGATGGAGGGAGGAGAAAGGGGGCAGAATGTTGCCAGAAAAGAGATCGGCCTTTATCCTTTGGGTGCTGAATGACATTTTGAGGTTTTTGAGCCAGGAAGTACAATAGGTGACTGAATCTGGAGTATGGTGTGGGAAGAATCAGCAAGGAGAGAAGTTGTTGGGGCTAAGAGAACAGACTTTTGCAATAGTCCTGGCTTGAGAAGATCCAAGATTGAACTAGAGTGAGAAAGGCACAGAAGGGAGGTGATACTGAGAAGGAAGAATTGACTGGACATCCTAGACACGAATATTAGGTTAGTCTCTGGATTTGTGAACAAGGACAGAGTAAACAATGAGTTTCCAAGCCGGGGCAGCTAAAATGGGAGAACACTTAGTAGAAATAAGAAGCAGTCAGTCTGGGGAGAAAGGTTCTGATTTCAATTTTGGGAGTCAGTTGTCTGAGAAACCCTCCCTGACCCTACTCTTCAGTCTTTTTTTTTTTTTTAAGTTTGTTTATTTATTTAGAGAGAGTGTGGGAGGGGCGGAGAGAAAGGAAGAAAGAGGGAATCCCAAGCAGGCTCCACACTGTCAGCACAGAGCCCTACACAGGGCTCGGGCCCACGAACCATGAGATCATGACCTGAGCCGAAATCAAGAGCCAGACGCTTAACTGACTGAGCCACCCAGGTGCCCCGATCCTGATCCTACACTTACCTCTGTCTTAAGACTGGATGAAATGTCACTGCATACACCAAAGTGTGTCATGCTTAGCCATCACAACATTTGTCTCCTTGTATTGTGACTGTTGACCAATCTCCCCCAGTAGGCTCTGTAAAACTTGAAAGTAAGGACTTACATTAGTATTCCCATGTGCCAAGCATTGTTCTGAGAGCCCAAGGGTTTTGTGTATGTGCTTAGCACACAGTGAGTGCTTGTAAATATTTGCTAAATAAGTACTGAAAGTTGAGTTTGAGAGGATAATGGAACTGGAAAGTGGGTGCGTCCTTTAGTCGATTACAGTGGTGAGTTTAGGAGATATAGTCTGGGGAGGTATTTACATAAAAGTGATTGTTGAGGCTGTGATATAAGACTCCTAAAGGACAGCTTATAAATCTCCTGTGGCACTTAATGTCTTCATTACTTACCTGGCAAATTTGCTGCAAAATGATAAGTAGGAGGGACCAAGAAAATGCATGCGAGCCTGCATTATCCATTAATGCAATTAACAACCTTCTGAATATTCAGGAATGGGCTCTTCAGATAATTGGCACACAAGCTCTGCCTGGCATTTGATGCTTGCCTCTCCCCTTTTGTACCAATAAAAATGAAGCCGTGACATTTGAGAAAATGGGAGAAAAATTCTAGGGAGGTGGCAGCAGCCTGGATGCATCTTTTGGTTTCCACCCTGGTTGGGTACTGAAGCCCCACCACTTATCAACTATATGAGTTTAGAAAAATTACATCATCTCCCTGGGGTTATGTCTTCTCATCTGAAAAACGGGGATTTTATTATCTACATCTGATTTCTGTCGAGAGGATTAGAGGGCATCCACCATGCAGCGCTCTTAGAACAGTGCCTGTCACATGGTAAGGGCTCTGTGACTCTTAGCTAGAGGCAGGAAAGTATGGTGGAGCAGAGAATGGCCTCTGGAGCTCACTCACTACCTGGCCTTGAATTCTGGTGCTGCCACTTACCAGGCAAGTTATGTTCTTGTGCCCTGTTTCCTTATCTGGAAAGTAAGGGTGTTAGGAGCACCTCTATCGCAGGTTTGTTATGAGAATTACATGAGTAGTAGCCACCGAGAACACTGGCTGACACATAGCACAAATCATGTCAGTGTTCATTATGATAACCATCGCTCCCTTCCTCTGATGTCTTGAGTCTCAAGCCGGTCTCCAGCTATGTCTGGTCTCTTCACTGCCCTTCCTTCCTCAGTGCTAGAATGACTAATGGATGTTTTCTACTAAGGTGCACACAGTGACACTAGATGGGGTTGCTGAGCTAAAGCACTTAGGGACTGCCGGGCGGCCACATTAAATTTTTGGAGCTGAATGAGACTTTAGGAATGCTCTAGTATGCCCTTTTTATTTTGCACATGAAGAAACTAAGGATCAGAGAAGGCATCTGATGTAATCCCTGCCTGCAATTGTCTCAGCAATCCAGTGTCCCCATTTCTGAGAAATCCAATCCCACTCTTCATCAGAAATGACTGAATAGTAAATAAAGCTAGATGTGCTTACAAATCCGAATTTTTTTCTAGAATCATTTGATCAAACCCAAATGACCCTGTAAGTTCCACAGGAGCAGGAGCAAGCTGCCATCGTTAGCTGACTGCTTTGTCTGGCATGTGGTTAATGTTCAGTTAACGTTCATCGAATGAATGATGGGGATCTATCATGGTTTTAAAGTTCTATGGGGCACCTGGGTGGCTCAGTCAGTTAAGCATCTGGCTCTTGATTTCAGCTCAGGTCATGAACTCATAGTTCATGAGTTCGAGCCCTGTGAAAGTTCTAGAGATTGCAAATCTTCCTAACACCTGCTCCAATGCTCTCTGAAGGGGATTCCTTCTAACACAGCCCCATTCCCTTCACGTAAACATGCCGATCAATCTTTTTCTTCTTTTTCTAGTTTCTGTGAAGATGTTAGAGCTGGAAAGACCTTCGGAAAAAATCACCCAGTCAAATGGTGATTGTGTCAATGGTAGTTTTGTCAATGAAAACACTAAAGTAGGTGGTTTGTGCACGGTCACATAACTAACTGGCTGGTGGCAGGATTGAGATTGAAACCTCCCTTAGCTCATCATTCTTAAAAATCATTCAGTCTGCTTCAAGAGACTATCACATTTCTTCCACCTGCCCTTTAAAGGCTTCCTAACCTTTCCTCCAGGTCATATTCTCCAGATTATTATTAATTTTGATTGCTTCCCACTGAGAGCAAGTTTACCATTCACGTCCTTCCTTTTCCCGTCTCCAGGACTACCTTGTCATTGCTTCTCACCCACCAACAATGTGCCCTTCTGGTTCTTAATCCCTGTCCTTGAAAAGAGAAGGTAGGTCCTTTCCCCTACCTAGACCAGGAGGGATGGGGGTTTCAGATATTCCAAGGGCATTATCCCTGCCTGGTTAGTTTCAAAACAGATGAATCCCAGACATCTAGGACACTTCCAGGATTGTTCCAAGATGGTATTTACAGTTCCATTTAGAGCCTCAAAAGTGTGTTGGGCCCTGAGATAACACAACCCAGGGCAATCTCTAAACAGAGTATTCCTTGGCTGCACTAAATGACATTCAGGTTCTGTTTTGCTAACACCACCAGGAAATGAAGAATTTCTATAGTCAATCACTGTCACCTTTTAGCCCCTTCTCTACAGTTCTAATGGCTTACTGGTTTATTTATTTATTTATTTTTACCAACTCTAGTATCTTGTTGGGGTGGATTTTTCTAAATGGCCATAAATTCTTCCATACCTGTCAAGAGGTGCAATCTCTTTGTCCACTCCTTGAATCTGACTTGGCCATATGACTCACTTTGGCCAATGGGACATTAAGAAAAGTGATTCATGCTGGGGCTTTGAAAGTGCTAGAGCACTGGGGTTGTCCTTTAGCTGTGGTTGGAACCCTGGAACTCCCACGTAAATGAGCCCAAGCCAGCTCACTAGAGGAAGAGAAGAAAAGCAGCCAGACCCTTCCTAGAGCCTTCTAAATACCAAACATACGAGTGAGGCCATTCTAGATTTATCCAGCCACCACTGACATGCCAGCCGAGTGGAGAAACATGAGCAAGCCCAAGGTTATCAGCCATACCTGTTCAGACAGAAGACCTCAACCAACCCACCGAATCATGAGATAAATTAATGGTTGCTTTTTAAGTCATTACATTGTGGGGTAGCATAGTATATAGAAAATGCTCCAATATAGATAGATAGATAGATAGATAGATAGATAGATAGATAGATAGATATAGGCAAAGACTTCTTAAAGAAATGGCAATCAGTATTCTCTAGTTCCCACCTCATCTTGACCCTCCCCTCATCCTATCGTATGTCATCCTAGGTTTAATTAGTCATTCTGATTATACATGATATTTTACCTAAATAAGGGATTAGTAGAGTATGGCTATTAATAAATTGGGTCAACTGCAGGTTTAGACTTAGGTGCTCTCTGCTTGGCAATGCATCATTAAAAGTCGTGTCTTTCACAGGTATTGGAATGTCTTGGAAAATAAGGTGCTGTCTCTGTAGGCAGAGATCTACTCCACGGTTTCAGATCCAGACCACTCTCCTCATGCATGAACACAACAGCTTTTTTACTTTATTTTATTTTTATCTTTTTATTAAAATTTTTTTAATGTTTACTTATTTTTGAGAAAGAGAGAGAGGGCACAAATGAGGGAGGGGCAGAGACAGAGGGAGACATAGAATCTGAATCAGCCTCCAGGCTCTGAGCTGTCAGCACAGAGCCTGATGCAGGCTCAAACTCAGGAACTGTGAGATCATGACCTGAGCCAAAGTCTGGCGCTTAACGAACTGAGCCACCCAGGTGCCCCCGTAACAGCTTTTTTTAGGTTCTGCCTACGGAACTTAACTTCTCTGCCTGAATTTCCTATACTATTATCTTTTTTAAGTTTATTTATTTATTCCGAGAAAGAGAATGTGTGTGTGAGCACAAGCCAGGGAGAGGCAAGGAAAGAGGAGAGAGATAATACCAAGCAGGCTCTATACTCTGCACAGAGCCCTATGTGAGGCTCAATCTTATGCATGTGATATCCCCACTTGAGCCAATATCAAGAGTCAGACGCTCAATCGACTGAACCACCCAGATGCCCCAAACTTCCTCTGTTATTACAGTGCCAATAACTCTCTCCTTCTTGACAGTTTTGTCATCCTTTTAGAAAACATGCACTTTGGGAACCCCTACATTGTATCATGATTTTATCCCCAACATCATCCCAGGCTTCTAATCCACAGTCTAGGTCCCCCAAACTGGACCCCTTGGGATGCTACTTCTAAGCATTCATCCCTTCCATTCAGCTCTAGCACAATATGAGTGATTTCTCATTCATTCATCAAACATGGCAGAGTCAGTCCTTCCCTTAAACATCATACAGCATATCTAAAAATTCTTAAAACTAAGTCCAGCCATGCGCTAGTTAGAATTCAGTTCTCAGTGGAAGAGGTGGTGAGGTGATGATCCTGAGAACGATAACAATGACCTAACAGGCTTATTCCAAATAGTCCTGTCCTGAACTGTATCACCCTTTGGGGTTGGTTGATGCAACTTCACGTGAATCTGACCTGTCACAAAATAGTGGTAACCAACCAATATGGCATTCACGCGTATTTCTGAAACTGAAAAACCACACTTGAACTAGTATGATATTACAGCAAAAGTTTTGTGACAAAATGTGGGCTGTCCTGTAGCAATCCCTCCCAACTCAATTTGAGGATGACTCACCCATTCCAATCTTCAAGTTGATGGGGAAAACCATGACTCTTTTCGGCATCTGTCTTTGCTGTTGAACTCCTCACAGAGTTGCTGGGGGGAAATGACAGAGCTTAGCTCAGTAGAGGACAAAGATTTTGCACGGACATTTCCAAGCTTTAAATAAACTGTCCCCTGGATTTTGAGCCAAACTGAAACAAACCAAAGAAGACCTCTCAAGTTCAGAGTGTCAAAAATAGGAAGGTTTATCAGTGGAGGCTAGTAATCAAATAGGCAGCTTTCCAGTAAATAATTATTTTTCAGCTGCAGCTCAGTGCTTTCATTTTAATAATATTTTCCCATCAAGAAACGCAACAACACAGTGTGGGAGATTAAGAGAAAAAAAAAAACATGAACGAATAAACAAACAAAAGTCACCTGTTAATTTAAGATGCCATTGCAAAGAAGAGAAACCGTCTCTAATTAGCTCAAGGCAAAAAAAGGGGGGGGACATTATTGGAGTCATAACAGAGACAAAAGTATTCCAGTTGAATATCTACAACGTTTCCCCACTGTGCTTTTAAGGAGAATGTGTGTGTGTGTACCCCAGCATGTGCTACTTACCTACCGAACCTGTATTGTAGACGGTAGTAACCAATAGATCTATAGATCTGTGCTGGCCAGCCTCCTCTACTGGCATACCCCCAAGATGGCCACAGCCCTAAATCTACATGTTTCCATTCTACAGCTATCAAACACTCTCTGGGTTTAATACTCCAGTTTTGTGAGGGAGTCCCTGATAGGTTCACCTTGGGTCGGGCGTCTGTGCAGGGTCCAATCGCCTATCACTGGAAGAGAGCCTAAAAGGTCCCCTTTTGGATTTCAAAAGGTGGGGCTTTGGGTAGGACATACTATTTATATTATTTTAGAAGATCAGGTAGGGAGGAAATGATTGACATTCATAGTACAAAGGTAATGCCATCCTGTTAACATTTCAGTGTGTTCCCTTAGATGATATGCTGGCTATAGCAATATACATGCTTCATATACTATATGCTTCATATACTATATGCTTCATATATGCTTCATATACTATACATACATCTTTGTGCCTTGGGGTTTCTGTTTAGTTGTATATCATAACCATTTCCTTTCATCATTAAGAATGTTCTCCAAGCACTTTGATGGTTGCATAATACTCCATTGTATGAATACTAGTGTATATATATATATATATATATATATATATATATATATATCTCAACTATTAGATATTTATGTGATTTTCAAGTCTCCACTATTTAATATAAAGCTGCAATAAACATTTCTGTACCTTTGTGCATATTTCGAATCATTTCTCAGAGATACCTAGAAGTGGGACTACTATATCAATGCACCTAAGTATATTTTTTTTTTTACTGCCAATTCATTTTCTGGAAAGTTTGTGTTAACATGTCCCCCCCACCAGCAATGACTGTGTGGTCAGCTCATTTTAGGACCAGCTCTTACCCATTTAGAAAAGTAAAACAAAGCACGAAATTGGACATTGCCACTGTGTACAGTTTTTGCCAATGTCATGTATTCTATTTAATTTCTCACTTAGGCTGACTAAAGTTTAAAGCTGAAATTCTCAAAATGTGGTCCCCAGGGGCATCTGGGTGGCTCAGTTGGCTGAGCCTCCGACTTCAGCTCAGGTCATGATCTCCTGGTCTGTGAATTTGAACCCCGCGTCGGGCTCCGCACTGACAGCTCAGAGCCTGGAGCCTGCTTCAGATTCTGTGTCCCCCTCTCTCTCTGCCCTTCCCCTACTCTCTCTCTATCTGTCTCTCTCTCTAAAAAATAAATAAACATTAAAAAAAAAAATTGTGCCCAGGCCAGTAGCATCAGCATCACCTGCAACTTAATGGAAATGCAAATTCTTGAGCTCTGCCCTAGACCTATTGAATCAGAAACTCTGGGGGTGGAACCAACTTGAGTTTGAATGAGTCTCATAGGTGACCCTCATGCCCACTCAAGATTGAGAACCACCAGCTGAAAACATTGGAGAATCCTTTCTAAGCCCTCCCAAGTGCTTCCCCATTTTGAGTGCTAGTTTATGAGCCCTGACCATTTATAAGAAACTGTTTAACGTAGGATAAAGACGGTAGTTTTAGTTTAGAGAGTCCCGAGTTATAAGTCCTGTGTGACTCCCTGGGTACGGATCCAAATGCACGTCATAATGACTTATTACAGTGTTGTAGCTTACATTTCAAGGTGAACATTTTTCTGTATCATTTAGCCTAAATGAGGCACTGGAGGGAAGTTTGAAGCTAAGTTACCCCAGATGTTCCATGGTTACGCAAGAGCGCAAAACAAAACATGTTTTCCCCACTGAACGAAAGCACAATATAAGTTTTCTTTAGCAGCTGTGTCTGGAGATTGCAAAATGGAATAATCTGGCTACCCTCCAGGCTCTTAGTTACCCCTCCCCCCTCCCCGAAGGGCCAAGGACAATCAAGCCAAAGAGAAAGGATAACACAATGCTCTCAAGTTCACAGCTAATACTGAGAAATGGAGCTGCTGGAACATCTGGAATGTATCAGAATAGAGGTGACAGAGGAGTACAGAGCACCTCGCCCCACCGCCCCTGAATGAAACTAGTTCATTTAGAGTGGCCCTGGGAGGCATGACCCCCAGTATTCATCTCAAAGTAATGCATCCCCGGGCGCCTGGGTGGCTTAGTGGGTGAAGCGTCAGACTCTTGATTTCTGCTCAGGTCATGATCTCATGGTTCGCAAGTTTGAGCCCCCCACTGAGCTCTGCGCTGATAGCATAGACCCTGCTTGGGATTCTCTCTCCCCTTCTTTCTCTCTCTAAATGAATAAATAAACTTAAAAAAAAAAAAAAAAAAGTAACGCGTGCCAGGATCTCAAGGCAGCTGGGAGGCGCGATAGAAAAAATTGGGGATTTTCAGTCTTTTTAGAAGCCTGCACACAGCATGGCAGCAACAGCCGTCTTCTTCACCTGGACTTGATAAAGCCCCCACTTCTGAGGCTGTTCAGGCCTTAGCCCCATTGCACCTCTTCCAACAATGCAGGGTGTAGAGCAGGAAAAGTGTGGATCTGGTGTCAGCACACATGTAATTTTCATACTCTGCCACATAGCAGGCACGTAACCTTTCACAAGTCACTTGATTTTGCTAAACGTCAGTTTCTGAACATTACCTCATTGAGACCGCTGCAAAGATTAAACGGAGTCAGGCCCGTGGCGCACAGCCGTTGTTTCACAAATGGTCATTCCCTTTATCTCCTTAGAGGGCTTGGTGTCTTTTCACTACCTCTGTCCCCACCCTAGCATGAGGAACACATAAAAAATATTCTGTTGAAACTCAGGAAAAGAAATTCATCACGAAGTTCAAAATCCCTTCACCGTCAGGAAGTTCTTTTCTAAACGCTCTTGTCTATCAGTCTTTGATCGTTCACGGTGACCCCGACGCCTCTCTTCTCTGGTGAGCTTCTGAACTAAGGAGTCTGCAAAAAGGCATCCCTTTATGAATTAGCCAGGGTCCCAACCAGAGCCTCCTGTCGGGAGGGAGAAAGTAATGAGAAAGCCTACATCGAGATGAGTTATCCGCCTGGACCTTGCCAGTCCCGGGCCCTGGGCCTTCACGATTCCAGCCCTGATCAGCCTCCAACTGAATTCTTTACCAACAGGTACCCAATGCTACTTCAAGTCCGTCACAAAATCCCCAGTCCAGACTTCCCCAAGGGCAGACATGACTTAAAGCTCAGGCCATGTCCAGAATTACATATATTTCAACTGCCTTCTGAACCCCAGCCCCTCCTTCTTGGCCTCTCAGAGACCAGTCATGCAATGGCCCTGAGGGGGTTCAAACTTAGAAAACAGGATAAAGACTGAGGAGAATTATTATTTTAATCTCCACCTGATTTAACTGAAATTTCTTACAGTGTGATTGATTTCCTTAGGACCCTGGTACATGGGCCAGGGTTGCTTAGTACCGGGTTAAATGTTTCCAGATTCCCAGATACTCTCTCCCCTCATCACATGAAGTCTCTGAGAACTTAGAAGCCAAAGTATGAATTTGATCCTGAAGATTATTGAAACTTCCAGAGTCTCACCTATAAGGCCAGAACAATGACATAGGATGCTGGTTAAGACAAGCATGCAAGCAACATAAGCTAATAACAACACTCAGTAATGAAGGGATGGAGATTACTGACCAGCATTGCGTTCTGACTGTTTAAAAATTTCTTAGCTGGGCATTCTGAAAATACATGTTGAATTTTGTTTTGTACATTCAGTTCTAAAATTCCTTGACACCATTCAATTATTCCTTCATTCAATAAATATTTAATAAGTGCTTAATATGTACCAGCATTAAAAAATTAAAAAAAAAAACCAAAAAACAAAAAAGGAGGTGCCCGGGTGGCTCAGTTGGTTAAGCGTCCGTCTTCAGCTCAGGTCATGATCTCGCAGTTTGTGGTTCAAGCCCCGCGACGGGCTCTGTGCCGACAGCTCAGAGCCTGGAGCCTTCTTGGGATTCTGTGTCTCCCTCTCGCTCTCTGCCCCTCCCCCACTCACACTCTGTGTGTGTCTCTCTCTCTGTCTCTAAAAAATAAATAAACATTAAAAAATTAAAAAATAAATATATATGTAGCGGGATTACAGGGATATAGCGGGATTAGAGTCATGAGGAAGACATATGTGTCCCTGCCTTCATGGAGTTTACTGTCTATTGGAAAATTTAGATGTGAAACAGAGTCAAAAATATGACAAGCATTCTGAAAAGGTAAGCACAGAACACTATGAAAGCATTTATTGATCAAGTGTGGCTGCATCATATTGGGCTATTATTATTATTATTTTTTAGAGTTTTACCCTGTAAAATTGTTGCCTTGCAACCATTCAAGCAAATATCAGATTTTGCGCCTCCTGGCCTCTCATGTGACCAACTCAACATTGTTTCTGTGGGCCTTTCTTCGTTTGGGCACTAAAAGTCCCATGGTCAGAAAAAACCCTCAGCCCCAAGCAAACCAGGAAGAGTTTGTTACACTTCTTGCCTCACAGAAGGTATGAAGTTGATTCTCTGGGTTTTGTTTCCAAAAGCCTGAGTCCTTTCGGTTAACTTCAAAAGCCAATCCCTTCCTTCAAAAAGCCAGTGCCGTGAAGCAGCAACAACTACCATATAAAAAGTTGGAGGCGTCGTTAAAGATTAACATAGACTAGAAAGAGGACCGCCTGGGTGGCTCAGTCAGTTGAGTATCTGACTTCGGCTCAGGTCAGGATCTTGTGGTTCATGAGTCTGGGCCCCGCGGTGAGCCCTGGGCTGACAGCTCGGAGCCTGGATCCTGCTTCAGATTCTGTGTCTCCCTCTTTCTCTGTCCCTCCCCTGCTCATGCTCTGTCTCTCTCTATCTCTCTCAAAAAATGAATAAACATTAAAAAAAAGCAGACTAAAAGGACATAAAGGGAAAATGTAATGTGTGACTCTTCATTGGTCTTGGCTTTTGTTTTTAGGCATAAAAAATTATTGGAATGGAACATTTATGGGGAATGCAAATATGAACTAGATAGTGGTGATTTTGTGGAACTACTGATAATTTTGTTACATGTGGCCATTGTACTAGAGTTATGCAGGCAAATGCCTTTATTGTTAGAAGACATAGGCCGGAGTGAGTACATACTGGCGAGGCAACAATGATGGCAAAATTTTAACAATTTAAACAAAAAAAATTTTTTTACATTTATTTATTTTTGAGAGACAGAGAGAGACAGAGCATGAGTGGGGGGAGGGGCAGAGAAAGAAGGAGACACAGAATCGGAAGCAGGCTCCAGGCTCTGAGCTGTCAGCACAGAGCCCCACGTGGGGCTCAAACCCTTGAACTGTGAGATCATGGCCAGAGCTGAAGTCATATGCTCAACCGACTGAGCCACCCAGGTGCTCCTTTAACAATTTTTAAAAATATTTTTATTTTATTTTATTTTATTTTATTTTATTTTATTTTATTTTATTTTAGAGAGGGTGTGCACACACATGAGCAAAGGAGAGGAGGAGGAGGAGGAGGAGGAGGAGGAGAGAGAGAGAGAGAGAGAGAGAGAGAGAGAGAGAATCTTAAGCAGGCTCTGCACTGAGCTCGATCCCATGACCCTGGGATCATGACCTGAGCCAAAGTCAAGAGTCGGACGCTCAACTGACTGAGCCACCCAGGCACCCCTAACAATTTTTAACCCAGTAGGGTTTATAGGGATATTTATTTATTATTCTCTCAACCTTTCTGTGTAAAAATAATAAAAAGTTTTGGGAAAGAAGTCAGCAACCATTGAGCAGAACAGGGTTTGAGACGAGAGCAGCTTCTCCTTGAACTAGACAATGATTCCTCTCGAATGGAAGCAAGACTAAAAGGGAGGAAGATAATTGTGCACCAGTGGCATGGACTCTAGGCATACGGGATCATAGTGAGCCTCGCAAACATCTCCGTGCCCCAAAGTTGGCCTTGACACAGCCAAAAAAGCCCCTGACTGATGATCTAGACATCTCAGTAGTCGGATTCATGAGGAAACAGCTGCCTGGTGACCAGATGCCTGGAATCTTTATCCAAATCCCAGTTACGGGAAGAGCCTGAACTAAAACTAATATTCAGTTCCCTTTACCGCAAAGAGTTACATTGTCTCCACATCTGAGTTAATGGACTTTATTAGGCACTAAATTGCTGACTCTATAAAGGAAGGTCCACCCAAGTAAGTGATGTTTTAGCTGAAATCTGAAAGATGAGTAGGATCTTAGCAACTCCCCCAACCCAACACTCCCCAAGTGTCTGTGGGCATTCCCTGCAGTGTCTCCCATGTCTGAATGGACAAGTGTAGCTGGGCATCACCTGGTTGTCCTTCTTCTATTGTCTCAGCACTTCTCTGCTAGACAATGCCCTTTCCCCTGGGCACAGCTGCGTCCAACAGGTGCCACAGGCTTCCTCCCGCAGCCAAGGAAGGGCTCAGGAAGTGTTAGAGTTGTGAGAGATTGTCATACACAGTGGCAGATAATGGCTCCTGCTTCGTGTGTATGTTCAGCTAGTGAGGTCGCAAAGACATATTCCTTTTGCCCAGTTACATGGGTTATAAGGAAACAGCTCTTTCAGTTTTCATGCACAAGCCCCAGCTTTCCACCCACAGTCAGATATATAAACACGAGGCATCGACAGGAGCTGGTAGTGGGGCCTTGGCCCCACGCAAAGACATGTCACGCACTAAGCTGCCCCCCAAACCGCTCCTCCTTTCTGACAATGGAGGCTTTGTCGGTGGGTCTGGCTTGTGGTGCCTGGCTCCCACTTCCCTGGGATGACTCCTCCTGGGAGGAGCTTCTGTCCTTCCGGCAGCGATTTCTGGGTCTGCTCTCTGGTTCTCCGAATATGCCAGACCCGTGTGAACCCTAGCTTGGGCTCCTTCTGGGACCCACTCTTTCTGTTCATGTCTCCCACTAGATAGGGATGTTTGAATAAGAGGTGAGGTTTTATCTGCCTCTTAAATCCCTGAAAGGTGGCATCAGCCTGGCATGTAAGAGGGACTCAATTTATTTATTTATTCTTTTTTTAACATTTTATTTATTTTAGAGACAGGGAGAGACAGAGCATGAACAGGGGAGGGTCAGAGAGAGGGAGACACAGAATCTGAAACAGGCTCCAGGCTCTGAGCTATCAGCCCAGAGCCCGACGTGGGGCTCGAACTCACGGACCGCGAGATTGTGACCTGAGCCAAAGTAGGCTGTTCAACCAACTGAGCCACCCAGGCGCCCCAATTTATTTTTATTTTAGAGCGCATGCGAGCAGGGGAGAGGGGCAGAGGGGGAGAAAGAGAGAGAGAGAGAGAGAGAGAGAGAATCTGAAGGAGACTCTATGCTCAGCTCGGAGCCCAACACAGGGCATGATCCCATGACCCTAGAATCATGACCTGAACTGAAATCAAGAGTTGGTCGCTCAGCCTACTGAGCCACCCAGGTACCCCAGGGGTACTCTATTTTTATTGAAAGACCATCCCTTACCCTAGACCAGCATTCACCCAACTTTAGATATTGTTTAAAACACAGATTTCTGGGGCCCCATCCCCAGAGACCTGATTCATTAGATCTGGGGTGAGGGCCCAGGAACTTGTGTTTTAATAAGATTCCAGGCAATCATGATGCAGAGGGTCCTTGAGTCTCTCTTTGCCTCTGCCTCAGGCAGGCTCGAACCAGGAACACTGCCAGCCCTTCAGCTCCTTTGAGAATTAGGCACCCTTTCCCTTTCCAGTTGCACCAAATCCAAGGCTTACAACTTGGTAAGCAAAGTAATGTCAGCCCCTTCACCCCCTCTGCCAAGCATTCTTGTGTTATGCACAACATATGCAATGGTTCGAGCAACCTGGTCTGAAGCCTGCGCCTGCTGAGAAATGCTACAAATGAGAAGTTCATCTTGGAGTCAGTCACCCAATATCTCAATAAACCCTAGGAAAAATCTGGGGTTGAATTGTGCTGGTTACTTGCTCCTGGAGATCGGGTGAGCCAGTGGCCAGTCTCCAGATCTGGTGGGGAGAGGGGTCTGGAGAATTCGAGCTCGAAAGATCTAACACAGAGGTCGTAACCTTTGCTTCATATTGGAACTGCTTTGGGAGCTTTGAAAGATCCTGATGCCTGGGTCTCACCTCCAGAACCTACTTGAGTGGGGGTGCAGCCTGGGCATCAGAGTTTTTTAAAGCTCCTCAGGTGATTCTAAGGTGCAGAATCTCTGACCTGAGTCCTCGCCCTAATCAGGGAGATGCATTGGCTGCTATGTGTCTTCCTAAGAATTGGAGGACCAGGGATGAGCTCACCCTTCTGACCACAGAACGCAGCTGGTTGCCTTATTCTGTATGGTCCAGCTCAATATAAGTTCTTCAGGCTTTTCCTCAAGAAGATAATCAGTTCTTTCGTGTATGTTCTTTGGCTTTTCTGCTCATGACCTATACCCATGAAGTTTCTGAACATTCTCCCAGCCTTCCTCTCTCTTCCCTCCCCCTACATCAAATCCATCTATTCTTAATGTTGCGTACGCACCCTCAGCTTGACAGGCTAATTCTCCACAAGGCATACGTGGCAGGCAAAACTTCAATACTCTCTCTGAAGTAGGTGCCAACCCAATTTGATAATATACCGCAAAGAAAACGATGTCATAACAGCCAGGTGTTATTTTTAAATCGTGGGCCCCAAACTTGAGAGGTTGTTGCTTTTGCGGGGGGAACCTCAAACCTAGGGGAGTGGGGAGACAGTAGCTGACAGCCTTTTGGAAGCCCCCACTGTTCTCCCCACTTGTGGCAACGGCTGGACTTCCACTAACAATGCAGGTGATGGGACTCTCACAAAAGGATGAGAAGAAAGAGGAAAGAAGCCAATTCTCCTGTTAGAATATGAACTCCTAGAGGCGCCTGGTTGGTGCAGTCAGTTGAGCATCTAGCTCTTGGTTTTGGCTCACATCATGATCCCAGGGTCATGAGATCGAGCCCCCAGTCGGACTCTGCACTGACAACACAGAGCCTGCTTGGGATTCTCTCTCTCTCTCCCTCAAAAAACAAAAAATAGAATATGAGCTCCTAGAAAGGGGGACTGTATTCTATTCCTTTTTGAATTCTACATCATTCTCACCACATCATCTGTACACTTTTGTCATGCAATAAATATTACTGAGTTGTCAAATTTTTCAAATTCAAACTCAGCACTAATTTATTGAGTGGCTGCTATGTCCTGTATCCTGAACTAGGTCATTTCATATGTTATCTCATTCAATCTTAATAAATCCTCGGGTATTAGTGAGGATATAGACTAAGCTACTGTAACAAAAATATCTCAGAATACAGGATTAAACTGGGTATGTGTTTCTTTTCTTTTCTTTTTCTTTTTTCCAAATGATGGTCCAGATTATGGTCCACTGAACAAGTCCAAGGTCTGGTTGTTGGTTCTGTTACCTTTAACATGTGCTAGTTACTTGTTAGCTAGTCTTTTTATGCCCAGATCTTCCATGGCTGCTCCAGCTAAGAGGTAGATGGAAAAGGCCAGAGAGGCACATCTGCATTTTTAGAAACACAACCCAGAAGTAGGACAAAATATCTTATTGGCCAGAATTTAGTTGCATGGTTATAACGATGCACAAAGCATGCTGGGAAATGTAATCTCTAATTGGGTGGCTCTGTATCCATCTACAACTGGGGATCGAGTGTATTAAGCAAGGGACCATGTATGTTGATGGACAAGTCTCATCGAACACCTCATGCCTGTGGATGGGTATCTTAGTTCTGATTGAAGCTAGACATGGACTGTAGAAGATGCTGCTTTCCTGCCCAGAGAGGTCCTCTGTTTTGTCAGGGTATTCAGAATTAAGTTGGCTCTGAAAGGCTCCCTCAGCTTATAAGAGTTTGGTGTATTGGCCAGAAAAATACCGATTACTTAACTGACAACGGAGATAGATACATGTCAACAACTTGAATGCTGTGTTCCCCATTCAGGCTAAAATTTTCCTGGTCTGGAGGTACCTAGAACCACATCACAGTGTATACGAGTAGATACTGAGGTCCAATCCGGACCAGGGGCTGTGCTAGACATCTTCCACCATCTGCTTTGATCTACAGACCCGACTCAATGAGGTAAGGATCATTCGGACCATTTTACAGGTATGAACACTGAAGAGCAGAGAGGTTGTGTAGCTAAGATGTGGCAAGGCTGGTGTCGGAATCCAGGTCTATTTGGTACCAGAGTGAGTGCTTTTTCCACCACACTCTATCGCTTATGTGGGCACTGCTTTACTCTAAGCTTCAAGACATCCTCGGTAACGTTTTCACCGGCTGTGCCTCTTTGTACAGACTTCTGCTGTGGCATTTATTGCCCGTAGACACGTTCTATTATTGAAGGACGTCTTTTCCATGCTCCCTCCTCTCCTGGTATCCATGGATCATGTCTTAGTCATTTTACAAAATTAAGGCGAGCATAGGGCCTGGTGTTTGTTACACACTTAAACAAATGAGTAAATGACTAAATAAACCACCCTCCTTCCCCTACAGTTAAAACCAGACCCTCTGCTGAACCCCCACCCTCATACTACCAGCTTTTACCATCAATACTTAGCCCACTCCTAATTTCTCCAAATTAATATCTTATTCTAAGTCCTTGGTTTGCAATTCTAGTGCCAGGGGCGCTAAAAAAAATATTTCCAATTGATTCTCAAACAACAATCTTTCATATACTGGCAAGATCTCCTGAGGTTGTATTTTTCATTCAACCTAATCTCAGTCCATCCTGATGACTCATTAATATATTTCCTTTTGTTTCATCTTCAGAAGCTGTGGGGGGAAAAACTGTTTCCCATTTTAAGTTTATTATAAAAATGAGCCCTCAGGATTCCAGGGAAAGGGAAGGATACCAACTCCAGGCTAAGGTCATGATTTTGCTGAAGGAGACTTCGTTAATCATCTCAATGCTGATGCAAACTCCCCGCAGTGATATTCAACACAGGCCTGGGTGGGGCTGGCCTCATCTCCTGGCCACAGCTCTGCGAAAGGAAGGAGCCAGAAATGAGAAGGGCACCTAAAAAATTCCTTCACCAGTGGCACAAATGATGGGTGTGTGGTTAGGACAAGTCAAATCAAATCAACAAACATTTCTAGATGCAGGGCTTTCTGCTGGACAGAACGGGCGCCGTAATAGAATGGAAGAGGTCCTTCTCTCATTAATAAATTTACTCATTGAATCATTTGCTTAAGCATATAATAAATACCCATGAGCTTCATTAGAACTCACTATCCTCATCTGAATAGTGACTGAGTTGGACTCCTCCCGTGAAGCACTATCCCTAATGCGGATGGGGGTGTCTGTCTTTCCCTCCCCCAGGCATCATGCTAAGCCAGCTACTACATATGAGAAAATTATGTGAAGTTGCTTTAAAAGTCCTATGCAAGTTTTGCATTCAATTCGTGATATATTCCAAGGGGTGTGTGTGTGTGTGTGTGTGTGTGTGTGTGTGTGTGTGTGATATATGGTTCTTCTCTCAGTGGAGCCCTGGCAGAAAGGTTTGTACACTTGGGGGTACCCATTCCCTAAAAGGAGGAGTTCAAGGCTGGATGATGTCTGACATCCCTTCTGGATTCAGAATTCTTTTCTGAGGAGTCAGAAATAAATAATATCAGAGACAGCATAGGCAGATATATTTGAACCTAAGGGCGTATTGATGCCATTTATTTTTTTCTTAACCCCAACCAAATAAAACACTTCTGCAGACCAGATTCACCCACCAGCTGCCAGTTGTTAAAATTATAGGAGCCTAGGAATCCGTGTTTTCAGAACATTCCCCAGGGGACTCTTAGGCTCTGACAATCGGGAGCTCTGAGATCGGTATGAATGAGTTCATCATACACTGTAGAACCTGGTACACATATGAGCCATTATTGTGGGTAAGGATAATAATCCTTGCTGTGCTGTCTTCACCACACAGGAGGGTTTAAATGAACTGATGTGTATTGGTTTGTGAAAATCAGGAACTAAGGTTATCAAAACAGGAAGTGTGGAGAGGGCTGCAAATCTTCTCCTGATCCTGATGAGAGTGGACCAGGTATACAGAGGTTCTATAAGCTTTACAGTCTTGACAGGAGGCGCTGCTAGCTTAGAACAGATCCTCTCCACTTCTTGTCTCTTCCCTCCCCATAGCTCAGACACAGGCTCTAAGCCATCCTGGGACGGACACCAAGGGTCTCTCTCTTCCTTCCCTTAACTCACTCTATGGCCCCTTCAATCAGAAGAGAGATCTGACAAAGAAAGGGATGCAGATTCTAGTCAAACCTTACAGAGACGGGCTGTCCTTGCCGCCCCCCCCCCCCCCCCGGGTCTCTCCTGGCCCCAGCCCAGATACCAAGGGCCCGGTGCATGGTGTTCCTTTACAAGGAGAGTGCCTTCCAAGAGATCCCATTTCTTGAGCCTCTCTGATCTGCTTCCCCTTATCAAAATGTATTGGTCCAGGGGTCTGTTCTTTCGGAGCCCTAGTTTGGCAAATTAATATAATAAATTATGTTTAAGAAGGTAAATTAAGAGCTTCATGAAAGCACATTCAGAGTGTACTTATGTCGATGCTTCTGTCCCTAGTTTCTGGGTCACATTTGCAGGGTTGCTATGGAACTCATTCACAGCTGAATGTGAACAGGCTTTTCGAACATACTGGCATTTCAATAGCTCCCTTTATTTGTTCAACAGTATTTGAGTGCTTATTATATGCGGGGTATATTCTAAGAAGCACTACAGGGCAGTGGCTTTCAAACTTCAGTGAACTTTGGCGGTACTTGGAAGGCTTGTTACAACACGAAGTTCAGAATCGTAGTTCCTGATTCGGGAGACCTGATTGGGCCCGAGCAGGTGCGTTTCTGACAAGGTCCCCGGTGAGGCTGGGGCTGCAGGTCTGGGGACCACACTTTGAGAACCAGTGGTATAGGGCACGGCAGGAACCAAGTGTGTGACCTCACAAGGCGCACAGTCCAGGGTGGTTGTAGCAAGGGGACTAATGGTGGAGATGTCGGTCGGTGGGGGAGACACCAGGAGGCACAGAAGCCCCTTAAGGTGCTGTCCGTGCCTGCCACCCCCAGAAGTCATCCCCACGCTGACAAGTCAGAGGCGCTGCGCCCTCCCGTCTCCCCTGTCCGGGACCCCGACGCGTGGGAGGAGGGAGCAGCGGGCGCTCGCTGGAGGAGCCGGGGTCCAGCGCATCTTTCTGGGACGTGCGCTGCGCCGGGACAGCGGAGGAAGTCGCCCTCCCCAGTCGCGGCCCCGCCCGCTCTGGCGCGCGGCTTGGCGGCCGGAGCGGCGGCGGCGGCGCCGCGGGGCGGGGCGCCGCGACCCCCGTCCCCTCCCGGGCGCGCTCGCAGCGCCCCCGCCCCCTCGCCGCAGTCGCCGCCGCCCGGCTGGCTCGGCCTCGCGGCGCGGGGACCGGCGGCGCCGCATTCCCGGCCGGTCCGCGACCATGGCCCAGGCGGGCGAGGAGGCGCTGCCCGGGCCCGAGCCCGCGGTGCAGATCCGCGTCGCCATCCAGGAGGCCGAGGACGTGGAGGAGCCGGAGGACGAGGAGGAGGGGACCGAGGCGCGCGGCGCTGGGGACCCGGCTCGGTACCTGAGCCCCGGCTGGGGCAGCGCCAGCGAGGAGGAGCCGAGCCGCGGGCACAGGTAGGCGCGGGGGCGCGGCCCGGCCGAGCGGGGGGCGCGGGGACAACTCCGCGGGCCGAGCGGCTCGAGTCGGCCGCGGCGGGGCCGCCGGCGCGGGGCGTCCCACCCGGGCGGAACCTGCTTTCGGCGGCTGTGGGGGCCCCGCTCCGCAGCTGTCACCCGCCCCGGCCGGGGCTCCTGGCGCTGGCGGCGGGGCTCTCAGGGGCCTGGACGTCGACAAGCCCTGGGACCCGGGAGGAAGTCCTTCCCGGGCCACCCTCGCCATCTCCTCCTCCCCCGGAGGAGGCTCTCGTTGCGTGCGCTCACCCGGGACCCTCCAAAAAGCCTGGTTCAGTCCCGTCTCCCCCCTAACCCTGCGAGAGTGGCCCACCTCCCCTGGAGAGGAGGGCCCTCACTGCCATTATCGGCTTGTTTATCAGTCCGAATGGGTGGGGGCAGGCCAGGCCCAGCTGACACTTGCTGCTGGGGGATCCGAGGAGTGATTCCACGGTGTAGCGAGCTCTCCTGCTCGGATTTGGAATCAGCTCAAGGCCTGCTGCTCGCCTTCTCGAGGGCCGGGGATTCCCATTTTCAGGCAGCCTCCCCCACCTGACTCCCATGCTTGCATCATCATCTTGCTGCCTTGCTGTTGGGTTCCTGAGTGATGGGTAGTCTGGAGCTGTTATGGCTGTTGTAGGCCACCTGTCTAAGGTGCCAGTGGGCCCTGAGCTTTTGTCAACAGCCGGAGACCTCGGACCTATGTCCACTAACGCCCACGCCTTTCAGGTCTGTGGGTTCCCCCCCATATTCAATATCCCTCCTGATATTGAAAGGGGGTACAGTATGGAGTATCCGTGGATACCAGAGTAGCGCAGTGGTGGAACTTGCAAATTCTGGGAAATGCCAACAGGCACTTCGTAAGAGCCCTTTTTCTTCTGGGTTCCTGTGCCCATGCCTCTTAGCTGTCAGGGTTCTGCAGGATGATTCCCTGGCAGGCATAGCTTTACTTCACTGGCAGAGGACTCAACTGAAGGGCGTGAGGATACTGGGTCCAGAGCCATTCCCCGTCACTGGCTTGACCCCTCTGCAGTGGAAGAGGTCTGGATTTAGGCACCCAGAGATTCGGGGCGGTTCCATGGAGACAGAGGTATTGGAGGAGGAAAGGCCAGCCCAGCAGGTGAGAGCAGGAAAGCTGAGCCACAGCAGATGACACAGTAGCCACAGTCGACATAGCAGAACTCTGTATACTGTAAAGCTTGATTCATTCACTCATTCACTCAGCTCCGTGCTGAGTATTGAGAGTATAAAAATGATGACTCCACAGTCACTGACATCTCAGTCTTGAAGGGAAGGCAGTCACCTAGTCAAACAATTGCAGAAGTTACAAAAATCGCTCAGAGTGGCTGATCCCTTCTGATTTGATTTGCCTGTGACTCTGGCAAAGAGCTGTCCCCTATACTAGGGGACTAAGTTTTGAGAGATCTAGGAAAGATCCCTCTGTGGAAATCTAGGAGAAGTGATCCTCACTGGGTGGGCTTCCTACGCCCACCCCCACCCCCACCCCCACCCCACCACTCTCCCTCCAGAGCCTCCCTTCGCTCCCAGCTCCAGGGACTTGGAGCCTCATGGAGCATTCAGTTTGAAGCGTTTCTTGCTGCCCACTGGCAGAGAGTTGACACTAGAAAACCCCTGGGGGGCTCTTTAGGGCGGTGGAGCCGACAGAGCCCAGCAGGCAGACGTCCAGAGCAGGAGAATGTAGCCAAGAACAGTATCCGTGCTGCCCCCTGTTTGGGCTAGCCTGGCACAGCATTCCCTCCCCTGCTCCCCCCCCCCCCACTCTGTGTGGATACTTCTTGGCTTCTAAAGTCTGCAGGAGAAAGCCCAGGTTCCTAAAGCTGTTCCTAGAGATTTAGCACCCAGGTTTACCACCACCCTTAGCCCATTGTTTCTTTCCCTGCCTGTGTTAGCAATTCATGCTCCCGCAGCACTAACCCATC
The DNA here is from genome assembly GCF_027475565.1 of Acinonyx jubatus. NCBI lineage: Eukaryota > Metazoa > Chordata > Mammalia > Carnivora > Felidae > Acinonyx > Acinonyx jubatus. Next base: position 34,174,451 of record NC_069386.1, read on the forward strand.
TGGGTCCCTGAACACGGGGTGCAGTTTCGTGTCTACATACCTTTGCACTCCCTCCTCTGGGGCTCTGATCGATTGCTTGGTTGATTGGTTGATTGATTGATCTCTAGTCGGCCTTAAAACCTCACTGCTTCATTCCCACTACCCCTAACCCTCCCCCCCCCACAAAGCTGTTTGTTTCCTGCCCTCCCTGTTGCTGTTGCCGTAGCACTCTGCACGTTTTGTACCTAGCACTTGCCTCGTTGTAACTGTATAATTCTGTCTCCTTCACAAGAATGTGGACATCCTGAATTCAGGGACCAAGCTTGCCTTGTTCTCATTGTATCCTTAGCACCCAGCATGTAGCGAGTGCTTCGGAATATTTGTTGAATGAATGCACGTCTCTATGATTGCATCACACCATCGGGTTGAAATATTTGTGTGTTTTTCTTCCACCAAACGGAGATCCTTCAAGGCAGTGACCTTGCCTTAGTCCTCTCTACACCGCCAGTACTTAGCCCAATACTAGGTTTTTCCCTGGGGTACAAGCAATAGCGGAAATGAGAAAAATGTTCTTTAGCCTTCTTCCCACGTCTTGCTCGCTAAACGGTGTCTTTCTTTTTATTGTCACCTTTGGGAAATAAAGATTTCAAACATACAAAGTGAAAGAGTAGTATGGTGAGCATTCAGATATCCACCATCTGGATTTAACAGTTAGTAATATTTTGCCATGTTTGTGTGATGGACATATGTATGGATTTCTCAGAACCATTTGAAAATATGTTATACACAAGACTTACTATACCCTAAGCACTTTATTTTGGAGCTCTTAATAATGACATAGTATCCATAATGCTATTATTGCAAGGAAGAGAATTAACAGGGATTCTTTAGTGTAATCCCTAAAATGATCCAATAACCAAGTTCCTTATTTGGGTGTCCTCTGAGTCATCCCACATTGCATTTTATAGATATTCCTTTTTGCCCTCCAACCAGAATCCGATCCAGGGGGTGGCATTTGCCTATTATGTCCCTTTAGAATCTTATCATCTAGAACATTCACATTTTTTTTTGTAATGCATTGCTATTTTGAAATAAGAGGCCAGATGTCTCATTGAATGTTTCCCAGTTTGAATTGGTCTGATTACGGTGTCATCATCTACTTTAACTTGCTCCTTTGTTGTTTTTTTTTCTTTAATATTTATTTATTTTTGAGACAGAGAGAGAGCATGAGTAGGGGAGAGGCAGAGAGAGAGGCAGACACAGAATCCGAAGCAGGCTCCAGGCTCCGAGCTGTCAGCACAGAGCCCGATGCGGGGCTCGAACTCACAAACTGCGAGATCATGACCTGAGCCGAAGTTGGACGCTCAACCGACTGAGCCACCGGGCGCCCCTAACTTGCTCCTTTGTACCCTGTGTTTCCTGTAAACTGGAAGTTAGTCTAAGGGCTTGGCTCAATTTGGATTAAACGTTTTGGAAAGAGCACCTCATAGGCAATGCCACGGACTTTTTGTTGCATTCACCTCAGGTGGCTGTCACCAAAGTGATGCTCTAATTTGACCACTTGTCTCAGAGACCACTTGATCTGTCCATTGTGAAGCTGTGTCTCTTCTTTTGCAAGGAACAAGTGATATGGGGGTTCCTGTGAATATTCTTTCACCAGTGCCCTTCACCTAATGGTTTTACCACCTACTGATCCTTGCCTGAGAGTCAACTCCTCAGGAATTACCCGTTGGTGATTTTCTAATTTTATTAGCCTTTGTTCACTTATTAACTGGCATTTTTCTGTATCAGAGAGCCTTGCTCATCATCTGGGATTGAACAAGTGTCCCTCCTAATGAGGCAACATAAATGCTTAATGACCAGCTTTCAAAGAGAGGAGTGGCTCTAATAGTCACGTCAAATATTGTAAATTAGAGCCCTCCTTTGGGGCTCTCCTCGATTCATCGATTTTTATTTGCTTTTTGAAAATTAGTTACATTCATTCTTTTTGATGTTCAAAATGTCCTTGATTAAGTAGGGAGACCCCTTCAGGTTGGCTTCAGGATAGCCTTTTGGAACACGCCCTTTCGTTTTTGAGCACTTTCTTGTTTTCTCTTGCTAGATATTCTGGGCTTATACTTGGTACTTTTCCTATTCTGGTCATGGGACCCAGCCATTTCCACAGGAATCCTTGTGGCTAGTATTTTTCAAATACTAGCAGGAGGGTATTTAGAAACCAAGACCTGGAATTAAGAGTGCTAATTTCTAGTGGGGCAACACTGGTTTTAGACCCTTTCCATAGAGCTGGGAAATGCATTTTAAAAAATAACTTAATGTTGATAATTCCAATTCATATTTAACATAATAGGGTTTTTGATTTACTTTTATTTTTTCTACCCTGACAATCTTGATTCCGAATAACATTCACATATTTATTTGTTTGCTTTGTCTTCCAATGTGTAAAAATGGTTTACAATTATAATACTAAATATTAGCATGAAGAATACAATCACTGAAGCACACCTTCATTTAACAGACAGAAACATCTAGGCTCCTTTCTCTTCGGGATGTTTCTGGGACATTGCACGAGCTATCTTTTCTCTGCTCTGGATGATGATAATGAAAGGCTCCATTTATTAACGCCAACTGTGTACCAGATGTGGAACTAAATACAATGTAAACATTTCTGCTTCACACCGCAAACCATTTAGACCTGCAGAGACGTCCACTGGTTGCACTCCTTTTGCAGGCGCTAGGAAGATTCCAGAAGAGCATGGCAGAAGACAGGGTTAGAGAAGAAGGTCATGATGTCTATAATAACAAAGAACCCATTGGCCACCCAGACATAGCATGGGGCCTCTGCTAGTGGCATCCAAAATATAATTGTTCCCATACTGCCTTTTCCAAACTTGGACACATCCCCGTGTATGTTTCCAACTTGTCTCTATGAAAAACCTTTCTTTTTGGAATCTGTCCTTGTGTTTTTATATTGCACGATCAATTTTGTTTACCTTTTGAACCTTTTCAGCCTCGTTATCTTTTCCTAAAGGCAAGTCAAAAGGTTGCTCCTTTTTGTTCAATATCTTCTTTCTTGTTGTCCGCCATTTTCTTGGTATTGGTGGCCAAAGCACCATACTCGACTAGACCATCTGCAAAGATAGGTGATGAATCCAAGAAATCTTTGCTGTACGGAAAGCTATAGTGAGGAGCTCACTATTCCCCCGTTTTATTTTGGATATTTTTATTCATAAGGTGTCATTTGAATAACCACTTAATTAATATCTCCAGATTATCTTGAGATTTTATGAGAAAGGCAGCCCTGGAGATTTATGTTGTACTTATTTCCCTAGATCATCTGTAAATATGATTAATATTTCAATACTGATCTGTGGAGCCCCATCATCTGTTTTGAAGTGTACCTCCTCATTTCTACCCTTTACTTTAATTTCTAGCAGGTTTACCGTTACAAAAAAAGAACACGTCAGTACTCCTAATTTACAATGGTTTATTTAAAAGGAAACAAGACTGTAAACGTAAAACTTTTTTTCAAAGTCCTCTTGAAAGGCCACTAATGGCTTATTCACCGGTAACAATACTTCCTGTCTCAAAGAATCCTGCAGATTTGCCCTTACAGAAACGATTCACTTTACACTGGCAATACTTTGTAAATTCCTACTATGTCGGTTCGTGCCAGAATGAAGGACACTGATACGGTTCAAGGGCACTAATAAGATATGCACACGGTAGCTCCGATACAAGTACAGGCAAGGGTTAGGAGAAGTTGAAATGATTTGCTTCCTGAGAGAGTTGCTTTGAGATGGGGCTTGATGTATGGCAGGGATTTGGACCTGAGAGATAAGGCAAGATGTTTAAGGAGATGGAACAGTATGCCCAAAGGGACCGAGTCCAGAAACCTGGTGACCCAGGGATCTGTGAATCTTTTACATGCTTTTATTTTAGAGCAAAGGATCTGAAGGGAAATAGACAAAAATACCTTTGGAAGCTGCTTACAGCCAGATTCTAAATGAATCTGAATAAAGGGCTAAAGACTTTGGATTGTATTGAATAGAATAGAAAACATTAGTATTAGTATTAGAGTAGAGCAGGGACATTGCGGTTCTTCAGAACATATAATAAGGCACAGACTGGAAGAGGCTTAACCCAAAATACAGCAAGAGTGGAAGCAGAGGGAGATGGCAGGAGGTGGGAAGACAGAACCCTAGAAAGGTTCTGGTTAGGAAATATGTGAAGGATGCAGGGATTAAAAAGGATGTTGATATCCAAGAAGTAATTTAAATTCTTCCTTTAGAACAATTGCCTTACCTCTCTGCCTGACCATAAAAAGGAGCAACCAACATCACTGTTTACGTGCAAGGAGGAAAGGCAGAAACAAGGTTATTTTCTAAAGGCACCGAACGAATCAGCTCATGATCTGGGGTTGCTAAGGTAGAGCTTGTACCTGCAGAGTAACTCCTTCTCCATATAAAGCCCCTATTTAATCACTCCCTGCCTATGCGCCCTAAAGGGAAGCCTTCCAGTTGGCATGTGCCACCCATGGATATAGAACCAGCTAGGAAGAAAATCAGAGTATACAGCTGTGGAGGGAACCGATATGGACCCACCAAGAAAAAGCAACCCAGACCTCCCTTCACTCTTCGAAATGAATAGCCACGGAGCAGAACTCCCCACCTCTTAAGTGTGGACTGTATACAGTGACTCCCTTCCAAAGTGCACAGTATGGAAAGAGAGGGGGGAGCAGTAACTTCACAGTGGAGACACAAAATAACACTACCGCAGCCAGGGTCACCGTCCACAGTGATCAGGTATGTTGATAGTCCCCTTGATATCCTGTGATGAGAATGGAAGTTTACCTTGGTGCTTCTCTTCCCTAAAAGCCATACCCACCATCTAATCCTAAAAAAATATATCAGATAAATCCCAAATGCAGAGCTGTCTACAGTATATCTGACCAGTACTTCTCAGCACAGTCAAGGTTATCAAAAATAAGGAAAGCCCGAGAAACTGTGTCAGCCAAGAGAAGCCTGGGAGACACAACGACTACTTGGAATCTAGTATCCTGGATGGGATCCTGAAGGAGAAACAGGCCACTAGGTAGAAACTAAGGAAATCTGAATAAGGTATGGACGTTAGCTAATAATAATGTATTCGTATTAGTTCGTTAAATGCTTTGTACTAACACAAGATATTAATAATAGAAGAAGCCTGATGTGGGATACATGGGGACTCTCTGTACTCTTTTCACCATTTTTCTATAAATCTGAAATTATCCTATAACAAGTTTATTTAAACAGATTTTGGATAAAGAAAAGGTGAATTGTTTACCAATCACATGAAGAAAACCAATTACATGAAATTAAGTGAAAAACTGATCCCAGAAGATATAGAGGCGATGCTGTTGGAAACAAAGAGACTTTTGGGGCGCCTGGGTGGCTCAGTTGGTTGAGCGTCCGACTTTGGCTCAGGTCATGATCTGGCAGTTTGTGAGTTCCAGCCCCGCATCGGGCTCTGTGCTGACAGCTCAGAGCCTAGAGCCTGCTTCGGATTCTGTGTCTCCCTCTCTCTAACCCTCCCCTGCTTGTGCTCTGTCTCTCTCTCTCTCTCTCTCAATAATAAATAATAAACATTAAAAAAAATTTAAAACAAAGAGACTTTTAAAAATGTAGACTCTGGAGAGTGCCCCAAGAGGGAATTTAAGAGACTGCATCAACAAAACAAGAACAGGATGCTTTTAAAAAGGAGCAGTTTGAAAACATAAAAGAGCTCTTGGAGAATACATAATTCCTGAAGTTAAACAATTCATCAAGAATGATTAGAAGGTAATGTCAGAAAATCTCTTGCAATGTAAATCAAAGACAAAGACAACGAGGTCAATATGAAAAAGAGGGTAAGTGTCATAGAGGATTGGGGCACCTGGTGGGCTCAGTCAAGCATCCCATTTCAGCTCAGGTCGTGATCTCACAGTCTGTGAGTTTGAGCCCTGCATCGAGCTGTGTGCTGACAGCTTAGAGCCTGGAGCCTGCTTTGGATTCTGTGTGTCCCACTCTCTCTGCCTCCCCCAAATCACACTCTGTCTCTCTCACTCTCAAAAATGAATACATGTTTAAAAAAAATTAAAACAAAAAGAGTTATAGAGGATCAATCCAGGTGGTCAACTAACAGGACTTTAAGAAAGAAATGCAATCTGGGCAAATGCCTCCACCCTGCACAGATCAGTGTTTGTACCATCATAAAGATAAACACAACTGATTAACTTTCTACTTTTAGTATCTATAGACAAAACTTGGAATATTAGTTACGGAGTAGAATGTAAATATGGACCATGACAAAATAACATAAAGGTACATCTGGGAGAATTTGAAAGGTTGGAAATGGAAGGAGAGGGAAAGAACACACCTATCGTGTGTAGTGAGGAAGTGAGAAGTATCATTTAATGTTGATGGAATAAGGAACAGAATTTTAAATGTATTATTTTAAAACACAATTAGAAGGCTATTAAAAAAACCCCAAAATAATATAAAATTTTAAAAATTGGAAAAAGAGGCTTTGGGAGACGAGTGACCCCAATGTTGAAAATTGGCATGTGAGAAGTAGAATGAGCATATTTTATAGAACCATAAGGCAACTCTCCTAAGAACTAAATGGTTGACTAGAGGTTGCCTTTAGGGAGGAGAGGTGAAGTTGGAGAGGGTGGCGGCAGGGGGGATCGTTGCTTTCTTTGTAAGTTATGCACTATGTTGTTTCATCTTTTGCTTTGTGTTGTTTATTTCACATTAATGTTTAAGATTCATTTTTGATGAGCTATTAATAGTGTCCAAGGGAGAAGTAATGAGGACAGGTGGAATGGAAAAGGGAACAGATGGGAGACACTGCAGAATAAAATCAACACTTGATAATTGGCTCGATGTGGGGGCAAAAAGAGAGGGCTAAAAGATGCATCTTGGGTTTTTGGAGCCTAAATGCAGAGAAGAATGAATAGGGAAAGTAGTCAGTGGGGCAGTTTGGGAGGAAAGATACATGGTTTTTGCAGGACGGCTGTAATTGACAAAAAGTTACCAACATTCATATTTAAGAGATATAAACTTCTTTAATGTTCCTAAAGGATACTGGTCTTTTTTCATTCAAAGGCTGTTGCACGAAGCAGGAAAGAAGGCAGCGTGCTCCCAGATGTGCAAAAAGGCCTTGCCTCTCAGGATCCCCCTTTGGAGATATACAGTTGCCGATGACAGCACCCATGTAGTGGGGGGTCCTTAGGGTGCAAGGACCTCGCAGAATAGTTTATATCACCTCCCCAGGACTGCCCACCTGTTCTGGAATCTCTGGCTACCTGCCTGTCTGCTTACTGGCTGCAAATAACCGATGCAGAATCCCGTCACCCCCCAAACACACAGTGTGGATTATTTACCATCAGACTGTATGAAAAGAGGAGCTACCCAGATAGAATGCCCCTTGCCAGGTCTAGGCTTCAATCCGACCCAAGGTCAAGCTCTGCAGAAGGTGATAGTTCAATTCTGGACATAATAGATTTGAAGTTTCAACGGGCTGTCCAAGTGGAAGCATCAGGCAGGCAGCTAGGAATTGAGGATGGGGTCTCAGGCATGAGAGAAGGATGGAGGGGTAGGTAGAGGCAGATTTGAATTGGATGTGCTATCCGGCAGCTGAAACCTATTGGTTGCCAGGGGATAAAGGGTCAAGGATAGATCCTTGGAGAAATGGGAGCAGAATGAGGAGACGGAAAGGGCAATTAGACGGGGAGAAGAACCAGAAAAGGACAAATCACAGAAGCCCAGGGCGAGAGGTACCGAGAAGAAAGAGGTCAACAGCGTCCCATCCTGCCACAGCGGTAAGAGGACCAAGGTGGAGAAAAGGCCCCTGGGTGCGGTGGATGCTTCGGCAGATGCCCAGACACATAGAACAAGCTTGTGGGGGGGGAGGTCATGTCCAAGGGAGGTCTGGGCAAGTCTGCTTTGATGAACGTCATCTTCTCAACCAAGTTTGTCATAAAATCATCTGCAGGGAGTAAAGGCTTCCCATGACCTTGGAAAGAATGGGAGGCTCTAGAATGGGCACTGGAGAAATTGAGAAATTACATCCCCATCCTTCCATTATGTTTTATTTGTTTATGAGATAACTTTAAAAAAATATTTATTTATTTTTGAGAGACAGAGAAACAAAGCGTGAGTGGGGAATGGGCAGAGAGAGGGAGACCCGAAGCAGGCTCCAGGCTCTGAGCTGTCAGCACAGAGCCCCACGCGGGGCCCAAACCCACAAACTGTGAGATCACGACCTGAGCCAAAGTCGGATGCTTAACCAACTGAGCCACCCAGGCGCCCCTCCATTGGATTTGTGACTTCCCTGTGCCCTGATGGATCCTGTTTTTTTTTTTTCAACATTTATTTATTTTTGAGATACAGAGACAGAGTGTGAGTAGGGGAGGGGCAGAGAGAAAGGGAGACAGAATTCAAAGCTGGCTCCAGGCTCTGGAGAGCACAGAGCCCCATGCGGGGCTTGAACTCACAGACTGCGAGATCATGACCTGAGCTTAAGTCCACTGCTTAACCAACTGAGCCACCCAGGTGCCCCATGAGATTACTTTTTGTAATAGCCTCAACTACTCTAGTTTCGGAGTAGGACTTACTAGTGTGTAGGTCCCTTGGATGGTCTGGTCACCTCTGATATACTTGCGATTTGTAGTAAGTTAGACCATTTTGCTAATATCTGAGTCCACTCAAAGCTCTTCACTGGTCATTATCATACACCTCATCCCAACTCCTCTGTATTCTCATCCTTGTCATTGGGGCTCAGACTTTCCCATGCGTTTGTAGTTATTGTATCTGGTGTGTTCAACTTATCTAGTTGAACTGCTTTTTAGGGTGTGAACTTTCTCTAATGGAGTGAAAATCCGTTCTGTCCATGTTGCCTCTCCTTTTTCATCCCATTGATTGTGCCACTGACACTTTTCAGTTAGCATGTTTTGAGGACCACTTTGTCAAAACAGTATTACTCTCCTACTATTTGGCTGTAAGTAATAGAAAACCCAGCTAACAGGTGAATTATGCAAATGGACATTATCTTTCCCGTGTAATCAGAAATCTGCAGGTAGGTAGTTAGAGGAATTGGTTCAGCAACTCAATAATATCAGAGCCAATAATGTCAAGAAATCAGGCCCAGCTAATTCTTGCGGCCTTTTCCTTTTTTTAAATTTATTTATTTATTTTGAGAGAGAGCGCGTGTGTGCCTGTGTTGCACACACTTGAGTTGGGGAGGGGCATAAAGAGAGGGGGGGTAGAGAGAGAACCCTGAGGAGGCTCCCCACTGTCAGCGCAGAGCCCAATGTGCAGCTTGAACCTTTGAACCACAAAATCATGACTTGAGCCAAAACCAAGAATCTGATGCTTAACTGACTGAGCCACCCAGATGCCCCATTTTGGCCTTTTTCTTTTGGTAGCAAAATAGCTGCCACCGCCCCAACCATCACATCCACACTCAAATCAGTCAAAAAGGGAAGAGGTAGGGCCAAAAGATTTTCACTTGTGTGTTACTGGTCATATCATGACAGGTGGCTCAGATGGCTATTACCTGTAACAGATGCTGAGAAAGTACATGTCTAGTTTTGTTTTTGTCTTTTTGTAGCCTCCATAATAAAGAAAGGTAAGCGAGAGTTTGCTATCAGATGTTGGTTGAATCTACCACAGCTATCTTCTAGAAACTTCTAAAATACTCAGCTTGTCTGATGTTTAAGTTGCCTTTGACCTGTTTTATCTGCTTTTATAGGCTGCCTTCAAATATTCCTTTAGTGTGCCATCCCATTTTTAAAAGGCTTTTTAAAAAACATACTTTTAGGGGCGCCTGGGTGGCGCAGTCGGTTAAGCGTCCGACTTCAGCCAGGTCACGATCTCGCGGTCCGTGAGTTCGAGCCCCGCGTCAGGCTCTGGGCTGCTGGCTCAGAGCCTGGATCCTGTTTCCGATTCTGTGTCTCCCTCTCTCTCTGCCCCCCCCCCCCCCCCGTTCATGCTCTGTCTCTCTCTGTCCCAAAAATAAATAAACGTTGAAAAAAAAATTAAAACATACTTTTAGGGGTACCTGGGTGGCTCAGTCAGTTAAGTGTCCGACCCTTGATTTTGGCTTAGGTCATGATCTCACGGTTGCTGAGTTCAAGCCCCATGTTGGGCTCTGCACTGACAGTGAGGAGCCCGCTTGGGATTCCCTCCCTCTCTGCCCCCTACCCGCCCTCTCAAAAATAAATAAACTTATAAAAGAAAACCAAACCCTCCCCCCAAAACTTATCATCTTAACCATTATTGAGTGTACAATTCAGTGGCATTAAGGACACTCACGCCGTTGTGCACCCATCACCACTTTCCATTTCTAGAACTTTCTGTCTTTTCCACCTGAAACTCCATACCCATTAACTATTAGCTCCCCATCCCCCCCTCCCCAGTCCTCGGTAACCGCTGGTCCCCTTTCTGTCTCTGTGAATTTGACAACTCTAGATCCTTTATGTCACCGGCATCACGCGGTATTTGTCTTTTGAGGACAGACTCCTCTCACTTAGCATCGTGTCTTCAGGGTCCATCCACGTGGCAGAATGTATCAGAATTTCCTTTTCAAAGCTGAATAACATTCCCTCCGATGCATGGATGTGCCACATTTTGCTGATTCAGTCGTCCATCAGTGGACATTTTTGGTTCTGCCTTTTGTCTACTGTGAACATGCCACTGTGAACTTCCTGAGCCTGCTGGGGACTCAAGCAGGTGCTCCCAACAGAGTCGAAGCACACTGAATGCTGTTGGTGGTTCGGTGTCTGCATCCCTCCCAGGAGATGCTCTCCCTACTCAGAACATGTTAATGGAGACTCCGGGCCTGATGGTCATGTTACTGGAAATCAAGCAGCCACATAGGAAAGTGGTAATTTTTTTTTTCTGGAAGTAATTAAAAAATTTTTTTTAGCATTTATTTATTTTTGACAGAGAGAGAAAGAGAGAGAGAGAGAGAGAGAAAGACAGAATCTGAAGCAGGCTCCAGGCTCCGAGCTGTCAGCACAGAGCCCGACACGGGGCTCGAACTCACAAACCGTGAGATCGTGACCCGAGCCGAAGTCGGATGCTTAACTGACGGAGCCACCCAGGCGCCCCTCTGGAAGTGATTTTTAACCAATCCTTTTTGTTGAATAAGATATGTATGATAGTGGATAGTACATAATTTAAAGTGGTAATTAAGCGTACAAAAAAGAAGCCACCTTCTAGAGCTTCGAATTAATGGTGTCACCTACGAGGCAGATCGTCACAAAGTCCCTATATGTGTATGGTTTTGAAGTGTTTGTAATCCCTTGGTGGAAGGTTTGCCTGCCTAAAGAAACTTTGCTCAGGATTTCTTTGGCTTGCTCTCATCTCCTAAGATTCTCAGGGAGAGGGGGAGGAAGTCTGTCCAGCTGGAGCTACTGGTGGGTATGGGTTTCATTTAGAAAGGCCCTGGTGAATGGGATCGTTTCCCGATTCCATGGCAGGGTCCTGACGACACATGGAAAGGATATGTGTGCTGGCTTTGGGGACAGAAAATTGGAGCTTCAGTCCTAGATGTGAGGTGCAAATGAATGTACCTGTCACCTACTCGGTTCTCAGGGTGTGCCAGGCATTCACGTGAGCATTTCCACGTATTAGTTGATTTACTGTTCGTAACAGTCCTATCAGGAGAGCAACGATAACAGAACTGAGGTGTGGCAGGGAGTGGGGTTCCTTGCCTGAGTTGACTCAGTTAATAAATGGTGGCGTCGGGATTCGAACCCCCATGGTCTACCTCTAGGATTGGGACTCTTAGTGAGTCTGCTAAATTACCTTCCAGAAATCAGGATTGGGGGGTGGAGTGGGGAGGGAAGAATAAGGAGGGAATGTGAAGAGCATCCCGTCAATGGCACAGCAGCACAGAAACGTTCGTAGACGGTGTTATTTTAGTGACCCTCGGTCCACCTTAAAAACAAAAGCTTGATTTCTTGGCTCGTTGGGCACAGTTTAGCCCCTTGTGATCACCGGGTGATACCGCCTCTGAGGAGCGCAGTTCGAGTGGGAGCCAGTGAAGTTTCCTAGAGCTGCACCACAAACTGGGTGGCTTAGAACCACGGAATGTATTGCCTCACATTCTGGAGGCCGGAAGTAGGGAATCCGGGTGTCGGCAAGATGCACTCCCCTCGAGGGTCTGTTCTGGGCCAGTCCCCTGGCTTCTGGTGGTTTGCTGGCCACCCTTGACGGTCCTGGACTTTGCTCATCACCCCCATTTCCACCTTCATCCTCACGCGGCATTCTCCTTCTGTGCGCGTGCCCAGATTTCCCCTTTTGATGAGACGCCGGTCGTAGTGGATTGGGGCCACCCTGCTCTGGTGTGACCTCGTCTTTAACTGATTACATCTACAGGGCCCCATTTCCGAGTAAGATCACATCCTGACATACAGGGCTTTGGGACTTCAACGCAAGAAATTTGGAGGGGTGGGGGGGACAGCAGTTCAGCCTGTAACCTTCCCCCTGCCCCGTGTCTCCTTCTGGTCTCAGTGGCACCACCACAAGTGGGGGCGAGAACGAGCATGAAGACGGGGAGCAGGAGTGGAAGCCCCCAGACCAGGAGTTGATCAGGAAGCTGGTGGATCAGATCGAATTCTACTTTTCTGATGCAAACCTGGAGAAGGACGCCTTCCTGCTAAAGCACGTGAGGAGGAACAAGCTGGGGTATGTGAGCGTCAAGCTACTCACATCTTTCAAAAAGGTAAGCCTTCATCCTCACACGCTGCCTCCAGGATTTCAGGGGTGTTTGGGGGTTTCAGTTCTCAATCTTGTTTGCCCACAGGATAACCTGACGACTAGCGAGTTTTTGCCCCCTGACGTAGAGAAACATGATCAAGAATAGAGATTTAGGATCGTTATTAGCAACATCGCGAGGGAGCCTGGGTGGCTCAGTCAGTTAAAGTGTCTGTCTTCCGCTCAGGTTATGATTTCATGGTTCATGGGTTCAAGCCCCCCATCAGGCTCTGTGCCGACAGCTCAGAGCCTGGAGCCTGCTTCGGATTCTGTGTCTCCCTCTCAATCTGCCCCTCCCCGGCTTACTCTCTCTCTCTCTCTCTCTCAAAAAAAGAAATAAACATTAAAAAAAAAAAAAAAAACCAACGACAGCGAGTATCTTCCCAAGTATTAAAAGGGGCCTGGGTGTTGGGACAAACGTCAGCCGGTGGCAGTTGTGAAATGATAGTGCTTGCTTTTAGTAAAGTTCAAGCACTCTTGCCAGGCAAGTGGGTGACCAGGAGGGTGCTGTGCCAGGACACGGGGACTCCGTGGCCTTGAGAGACACCTACTGGGCCTAGAATTACATGAAATCCAAGCTTTTCACCTGCCCAGTCGAATGAATAGGAAGAGGACGAAGGAGTGCCCAGAACTCAGGGAGAGGAACCTTCAAGACTCCAGCAGTGTTTGTAAGACCAACATTCTCATCTATACAATGGGGACGTGGGGTATCTGATGCTTGCCGCCATCTGGGCCACAGACCGCACGTCCCTCCGGTGCACAGACCCAGCAACTGGACTGTGCGTGAATTCCCTACTTCTCAAAGTGTGGACGGACTAGCTGGAGCCAGCACCGTGTGTCTTCCGTGGGGGAAGCGTATTTACCAGAATGGAAAAGCACCACATGGCCCGTTGCATAACGGGATGTGTAACAGCTGGGTCCCAGCCAAGCCGCCTGTGCCCTTGGTCAGACATTCCCGGAGGAGAGCTTCTCTCCATGGAGCTGTTCTCTGCCTCACCTGCTGGTAGAGTCGGCCCTCTCCTCTTGCTCTCTGGCCTTCATTCATTCATCAAACCTATTCACGCCGCACCCTGAGTGCTGCCTTAGGCACAGGATACATGACATGAATGGGTTCTCTGCCCTTGCAAAGTCCAGGAAAGGCGAGAGATCAGTGAAGGATTGCAATATGACCAAAGGCAGTGAAAGAACAAAGTAGCGAGTAACCCTGCCTGGATCATTGAGAAGCCTTCCCAGAAGTGGTGACGTTGAAATAGGATCTTGGAGGGGGCGCCTGGATGGCTCCGTCGGTTGAGCTTCCGACTTGGGCTCCGGTCATGATCGTGAGTTCGAGCCCCGCGACGGGCTCTGTGCTGACAGCTCAGAGCCTGGAGCCTGCTTCGGATTCTGTGTCTCCTTCTCTCTCTGTGCCCCTTCCCTGCCCGCACTCTGTCTCTCTGTCTCTCTCAAAAATAAAGCAACATAAAAGAAAAAGAAAGAGAGAAAGAAAGGAAGAAAGAAAGAAAAGAAAGAAAGAAAGAAAGAAAGAAAGAAAGAAAGAAAGAAAAAGAAAGAAAGGATCTTGGAGGGTGACTAGGAGTTTCCAGGGTATAGGAGAAGGAGGGAAGGGGCACTTCGTGTTGCAGTGGAAAAGTCTCCCCTTCCTCCTGCGCGTCTCCTTTGTCTCACACCGCGAGCACACGCTGACGCCAGATGTGCCTGTGGGGGGAGGGCATCCCCACCCAGCAGTTCTGCGTCTACCTGGAGACAGCAGCAGGCCCTCCAGGGTAAGGCCCACAGCTAGTCACCTAGGTTACCCACAGCTTCTGTCCAAAGTGGCTGCACATCAGAGGTTCCCATGACCTCCTCCCCTTTGGATTTGATCATTTGCTAGAATAGCTCACAGAGCTCAGGGAAACCAGTGTAATTCAGGATATGATAACAGATACAGACAAACAGCCAGATGAAGAGATACCCGGAACGAGACCCCGAATGCAGGAGCTTCTGTCCCAGAGGAATTGGGGTGCATCACCCTCCATCCAGAAGTGCCCTGAACCCCAAGGTATTGGGGTTTTCAGGGAGGCTTCCTCATGTGGGCTTGATCAACCATTATCTCAATTTCCTGACCCTCTCCCTTCTCTGAAAATCGCAAGCTTCTAACCACGATTTGGTCTTTCTGGTGACCGGCCGTCGACTAGGAGCCATCTAGAAGCCCACCCAGAGTCGCCTCATCAGAACAAACGGTACTCCTAGTGTTCTTATGACCTGGGAATGTACCGGGTGCCAGCAACCCCGTGCCAAGAACGGGGACAAAGAGCGATGTATATGTATTTTAGGGAGGTACTATTTCATCATTCTCTGGGAGGCCCAAGTTGGGTTTCATTCCAAGCTGAAACAGTCCATGTCAGTTTCGGGAGCTATGGCATTGGGATGTGAAAGATCGTTTGGAAGCTTGTACGTATCAAACGCATCAGTGCAGAAACACAATTTCAGAGAAGTGTTTGAACGTTAACATCTCCGAGTCCTTTCGGAATGATAAATCACAATACCACACACGTCCAGAGAACAAAGAAGTGTTTGTGGGGGATCCCAAAATGAAGCAGCCAGTAAACATGCCTTCATTCCTCCCCAGGGACCTGAAGAGGCAGCCCGATTTTCTTTCCTTTTGAAGCTGCCACTATAGATCTATTTACGAGGGCTTTTCTTTGTTGAAAAGTGGCTGCACGGTAGACATAGACTCCCCAACGCCTTCAAAATGAGAACAAAGACCCTTTTTGTTCTCACTGTTTTTAATGTTTATTTATTTTTGAGAGAGCGAGACAGAGTGTGAGCGGGGGAAGGGGCAGAGAGAGAGAGAGGGAGACACAGAACCCCAGGCAGGCTCCAGGCTCTGAGTGGTCAGCCCAGAGCCCGATGCGGGGCTCGAACTCACAAACCAGGGGATCATGACCTAAGCCAAAGTCGGACGCCTAACCAGCTGAGCCACCCGGGCGCCCCCAAGGCTATTTTCATTCTAAAGGCTTTCCTGCTAATCATCATAGGAAATGCATATGACAAACAGGGGAATTGCAGTTTCCGAAAATGTTAGCAGGTTCTTCTAGTGACTGCACAAAGATATCACCTCCCTGGCTCCTCCTTTTAAGTGGTGCCGGACATGCCTCCTGACGGCTCACAGACAGGCCTAGGATGTTCGGACTATCGGGGAGATTTCCCAGTGGACTGTGCTCCTGGCTCCGGAGGGATATCGGGTGCTTGCTAGAGCCCGCTTCTCTCTCGATCGTGTGTGGTCTTCTGTGAGCTTCTCTAGCCCTCGGAGCAGGGCAGTACTGGCCTTCCCTCGAGCACGCCTGGCTCAGGGTCCAGGTCGAGGCAGGAGCTCCTCTTCCTCTCCCCCACTGGCTTTGGAGAAGGCTCCCCGCCGTCCCATCCTCAGCGAGCTACTGCCTAGCTTCCTCACCACCTGGCAGTGACCTTCCATCATCACCCTCACCCCTCTGGAGCCCTGATCGGCCCCGTTCGCCTGAAGTCCGACCCTTTGCCTGGACCTCTGCCCACCTTCTGTCCTTGGTGTGTGCCGTGGACATCAGCCCGTGGGTTCTGTGTGTAGGTGACTTGTGGTTCCCACACCCCTAAGCCCACATCTGGGCCGTGTCACCCAGAGGCCACAGGCTCGAGCGGACAGCGCCCTGTCTGCAGGAGCCTGCCTGTACTGAGAGCTCTTCGAGGTTCCCCCCCCGACACTGCCCTGTTAGGGAGCCTCCCACATTGAGTTCTGGGAAGTTCCTGTTTGGTCTCAGGGTTCCTCTGCAGAGTGGCTGCGTTGGCCTGGCCTCCGAGGACGGACGCAGGGTGATCTCGCCATTCCTGGCTCAGGTTACCCACCCCACCCACCTCCACAGTTCCTGCGGGATGCGATGACTCATTCTCCCTGGCATTCCCTCCAGCGGAAGTGGGCCTCTTGAAAATTACTGTTTTACAGCATAAATATAGCCTTCATATACTGCGCGTTAATACGCACAATTTCCACTCAGGGAGGAGGGAGGGAGGGACTATTTCATCATTCTCTTTGAGGCCCTAGTTGGGTTTTACTCCAAGTTGAAACAGTCCACATCATTTTCAGGAGATATTCCAGTGAAATATGAAAGCTCTTTTGGAACTTTCTGGGTATCCAACACATAAACGGAGAAACACAACTTCAGAAAAGCGTTTGAATGTTAAAAATCTCTGAGCCCTGTCAAAATGATAGCACGTGATGTTTGAAATGATGATAGCACATGATATTTATTGCGTACTCGCCATGAGCTTGACACCGTTCTAAGTTTTGCATAACTTGTGTCTGGATGTAGGTACGTATGTATCGATTTATTCATTCACTCCTCGCGACAATGCTGTGAGGCGGGCACTATAAACGTGTCCATTTTACAGATGGGGGAGTTGAGGCACCGCCAGGTGGGAAAACGTCAGGTCTTACCGCCGGCCGGAGGTGGGCTTTGGATTTGGGTATCTAACAGCCTTGCTCCAGGCCCTACAGGCTTAACCTCTAAACTTGCGTGGACTAGACTGTCCCCATCACCACAGAAACTTGTGCTGGATGGCACTGCTCCAAACTGCGCTGCCTGGCTTGACATTGTGGAGAGCTCACTAGATTTTTGAATGCCTGCATGCAGCGGGTGTGATTCTAGCGACCAGTGATACGGGGGGGGGGAGGGGGCCGAGGGAGGTAGGGGAGGGAGATTATAGAGGACACAAGAGGGGCAAAGATGATAGGTACCATTTCAGAGGTTGCTTTGTCTTCTTCAGGTGAAACACCTGACCCGGGACTGGAGAACCACAGCACACGCTTTGAAGTACTCGATGAGCCTCGAGTTGAATGAGGACCACCGGAAGGTGAGGAGGACCACCCCCGTCCCGCTCTTCCCCAACGAGAACCTGCCAAGCAAGATGCTCCTGGTCTACGATCTCTACCTGTCCCCCAAGCTCTGGGCCCTGGCCACGCCCCAGAAGAATGGAAGGGTGCAGGAGAAGGTGATGGAACACCTGCTCAAACTCTTCGGGACCTTCGGAGTCATCTCGTCAGTGCGGATCCTCAAGCCCGGGAGGGAGCTGCCCCCTGACATCCGGAGGGTCAGCAGCCGGTACAGCCAGGTGGGGACCCAGGAGTGCGCCATCGTGGAGTTCGAGGAGGTGGAGGCGGCCATCAGAGCGCATGAGTTCATGGTCACGGAATCTCAGGGCAGGGAGAACATGAAAGCCGTCCTGATTGGGATGAAGCCACCCAAAAAGAAACCTCCCAAAGACAAGAACCAGGATGAGGAGCCCACCGCGAGCATCCACCTGAACAAGTCCCTAAACAAGAGAGTCGAGGAGCTTCAATACATGGGTGACGAGTCTTCTGCCAACAGCTCCTCCGACCCCGAGAGCAACCCCACGTCCCCCATGGCCGGCCGGCGGCACGTGGTCACCACCAAGCTCAGCCCTGCTGGCCACCAGAATCTCTTTCTGAGCCCCAACGCCTCCCCGTGCTCCAGTCCCTGGAGCAGCCCCTTGGCTCAACGCAAAGGCGTTTCCAGAAAATCCCCTCTGGCCGAGGAAGGGAGGCTGAACTGTAGCGCCAGCCCTGAGATCTTTCGCAAGTGCACGGATTATTCCTCCGACAGCAGCATCACTCCCTCCGGCAGCCCCTGGGTTCGGAGGCGCCGCCAGGCCGAGATGGGGACACAGGAGAAGAGCCCCGGGGCGAGTCCCCTGCTGTCTCGGAGGATGCAGACTGCCGATGGGTTACCTGTGGGGGTGCTGAGGTTGCCCAGAGGCCCTGACAACACCAGAGGGTTCCACGGAGGACACGAGAGGGGCAGGGCCTGTGTATAAATACCTTCTATTTTTAATACCCGCTCCATCAAGATACCTGGCATGATACAGAATGCGATTAGGTCCCCTTTGACAGATTTTGTATACGTGTAGACCTCTTAATTTATATATTTGTAATGTACATAGGTTGTCTGCTAAGCCATGGTTTTAAGAGCACCTTCTAGTTCAGAACAACCAGCATGACCTTTATTTTGATGATGCCCAACGTATATGAATGTTGCGGCTCCGCAGAGCTGTGGGACAGAGGCTCCTCCAGGGTGGGTCGGGCGGTGGGTCTCTTCCTCAGGACAGAGCTCCTGCCTGCGGTGACTGAGCTGACCTCGGCTGGCCATGCAAGAGCTTCCTGAGGACCCCCAGGAGCTCTGTTGTGTAATGGCAACTCGTTAAGCCGGTAGCATGGTATCTTATGGGACCAAATGTATATTTCCTGTCAAGTCAATAAATAATAAAACATCCGACTGGGAGTCCTGCCTCTGAAGTCCTAGATCGTGTCTGACAGAAGTCTGTGCCCCTCTGACAAGGCTGTGGGTGGTATGTCAGGAGGCCCTGAGGAGCTTAACGGAGACGCATCTCTTGGAGGTCCTGCCCAGGGCAGCCCTGGGGCTCTCCTTGAGGCTCCGGCAGCCTGAGAGGTCGGCAGAGTTTGTGCAGATATGAGAATACCACGTCTCTTCGTCACAGTGAATCCTACCCAGGCAGAGGCAGCTTAGTAAAGACCAAGCTCTCTGGATACGGTCCCCAGGCTGGCTCCTTTTCCTTGGTGAATGTCAATGCATTGTCACTGGCAGCTTCTGATGTAGCAGAAGGAGCAGTGGCCTGGATTTTAGCGTTGGCTTATCCACTTGCCCTTTGGGGGAGTTTAGACAAGTGCCGTTTAATGAAATTTGTTGACAGTTATTGAACGGTGATTAGACGCCAGGGACTATGCTTAGAGTTTTCCATGCATTATCTCATTTAATTCCCCCCCCCCCCCCCCCCCCCCGCCAAACCACGCAAGAAACTTTCAGATATTATCCGCTTTTTACAGCGGAAGAAACAGACTTTATGTGGGTAACTAGCTTGTCCAGGGCCTAAGGGCTAGGTTAGTAGAGCTGGCTTGAACCTAGCAGTCTGGCTCCAGAGCCCATACTCTTAGCCACCAGATGGTACACAGCATCCCTGAACCTCACCATCCACGTTCAAAAAAGAAGCAACCACAGAAGGTGCTAGTATTTATTCAGCACCTCCTATGTGCTAGGCGTTTTGCTAGACACATTCTTTCATTTATTCTGTCAGTGTCCCTGGAAGATAATTATTATACCAGTCGTACGCTGAAGCCGCTGAGGTACGATAATAGCTCAGGCCATTGTGGAAATGGAAAAGGAGAGTATATGTTTAATTACACCGTTTTATAAAAATTAGCAGATGATTATTATCTGCTTGGTAGGACCGTGTGTCCCTTCAGTCCCAGAATACCTATTAACTGGTAAATGCCTCCAGGAGTTATTTAGATTTGCCATTTCCACCGCTGTTAGCTGTAGGTGGCCCAAAGGCCCACCCCCAACCCCCACCCCCCCGGGGCAATGCCACAGCCCAGCCTCAGTCCCCTCCCTGGGCCGGCTCCCTCAC
The DNA here is from genome assembly GCF_027475565.1 of Acinonyx jubatus. Classification (NCBI taxonomy): domain Eukaryota; kingdom Metazoa; phylum Chordata; class Mammalia; order Carnivora; family Felidae; genus Acinonyx; species Acinonyx jubatus. The sequence continues at coordinate 34,194,664 of NC_069386.1, forward strand.
TGTGCTCCCACTCACCCTCCCTGCCCCTTCCCCTCCAGCTGCCCCCTCCCTGCCCTTGGGCCATGGGGACATCTGGGCTTCACGACCTCTCCTTGGCCTGGCTACATTCTGATTATTCCACCCCCTTTATGCTCCAGCACACAAGCGGCCGCTCTGTTTTTTAGATTCACTCCTGTCAATCCTGATTGCTTTAAAAAAAAATGCCTACACCCTCACCTTTTTATGTGAATACAGAAGAACTTGGCCTTCTGTCCTCAGTATTGCCCTCTGTGGTCTTATGAAGGAACCCTGAATTGGAGGTCAGCAGAGTTGGGTTGTAGGCGTGGTTCTTTGGTAAATAACTGACCTTGAGCAGGTCATTTCTCTTTTTGACTCGTGATTCCCCCGTCTAACCAGGGGGTGACAGTAAGACGCTCCTGAAACAAAGCCTGTATGCGAGAGTGCTTTATGAACCGAAACTACTTTGTAGGTGTTAGTCTTTACCTGGGTCTCCGGTCACCCCCCAAGACAACCTTCCTTGTATTGTTCTAGTGCTCAAGCCTGGCCTCACATTCGAATCACCTAGAGAGCTTTTCAAAACTGCCCGTGTCCACCCTGAGACAGTCTGATTTCCTTGGTCCTGGGGTGACGCCTGGGGACGAGCGGTATTCGAAACTCCCTGGGTGACTTTACTGGGCAGGCAGCACTGAGAAGCCCTGATCTGTCGGAACGAGGAGGAATGTGGAATAGATGGAGGAAGGCTTAGAGGCATCCCTCCTCTCCTTCTTTTTCAGGATTTGGGCTTTCTCTCTTTTTGTGGAGCTCCGGGCGCACTTCACCCATCCCCCACTCATGGTGGCAGGGAGCCCTGGAGCACCTGCTGATGAACCTGACCCCTCTAAGTCTCTGGCCAAACCTTCAGCTGGGGCATGGGCTTCCTGTTTGCTAGCCCAGCAGGCCTCTCTTGAATAGCTTGACTGGGAAACCCAGCCAACAGTATTTTTACAGATGTTTCATTATTTTTAATGAAAACCAGTTCCTTCTCCACCTTGGGACCCAAAGCCTGCTGGACGCCTCCCATCGAAGGGCTGGCAGAACATCCTAGTGCGACACGTGTCCAAATACCACCTTGTCTACCCCCTACCCCCCACCCCATGCATATCTGCTCCTTCTGACTTCCCACCTCAGCCAGTATGTCTGGCTTTCACATCCCCCAGACGGGAAGAGACCGCGTGGCCTCTGTGAAGGGGCAGGTTCTGGAGTCCAACGGCCTAGGTTCAAATCCTAGTGAACATTGACCAATGACTTAGCCTCTCTGAGTGTCAGTTTCTTCTCCTGTAAAAGGTGGAGGATCATCATTCCTATCTCATACGGTTTGCCAAAATTAAATGAGTTTAGACCCGTAAAATGCTGAGCAACTTGCACACGGTAAACGCTCAGGGAACGTGAGGATGTCCTATGTATACCTTCTCCTTCTCCACTGCCCACGTTCAATCAACAATTCCGAGCTGTGAGTTCCAGCCCTGAATTGTTTCTTATTTGCTCCCTCTGTCCCCAAGCACTTACTTCCGTTCATCCGTCCTCTCAAGCTCTCCCTGGCTGTAATCCTCTCTTTAACCTATCCCGTAATGCCACCAAAGCCATCTTACTTATGTAGAATTCTGTTTGCATCACTTCCTCACTTAAAAAAAAAAAAAAAGTGCTGGCTGCCTTTTCCCTAAGCGCAGAGTGAGGAGGGCCTAACTGCCTCGCATCCCCTGCTGTGCCGTGTATCTTGGGGGTAAGGTTCTCGGAACCTTAGCTCAGTCGATCTACAACCCGTGGGACTGTGGGGTCACCTCCTGAGCTGACAGGCCAGCTTCATATCCAGAAATGGGTTCCTGCCTGTTCTCGTTCACTAATGCGTCACTCCAGGGTGTGGCTGGGTTGAAAACGGCTCTATTTGGTTTCGGCCACATGGGACTGAAACATATGAAAAAGTACTCTTTGAAGACACATTGGTCATTGATTATTTTTAAAGACTTCCCTTAAAATGTGAGCTAGCTTTCTCCAGTCGTCCTTAGCCACATATCCTATTCGTTGTGAGCTGTAAACAGGATGGAAAAGCCCCCGAGAAACTAACGACAAAGCTCTAAGGAGGAACGGATTGAAACAGGGAATGTCAATTTCTTATTCCCCCGACACTGGCTTCCATCCCGGTGAGAGCACGTTCCCTTAATGGAAAGGTACCCCTGGAGGCTACAGCCGGAGTACTTTGTCTTCACGAAGCATCCGTCAGGATTACCATCATGTTGACGGATCAGTCCTTTGGCAGGCTGCCCATGGAGCAGTGGCCACACCAGCCACACAGTGTTCCGGGTGTTGGAACAAATGGGGTGGTGGGGCACGTGGCCAGCCCAACGGGTGAACGGAGCTGCTTTCACTTGGAGCAGTTTCTCGTTGAGCAGCTGTTGGCACAACACCCCTGATTTGGAATCAGCTATGGGAGGAGCAGAAGCAAGCAAGACATGTGTCTTGTGACTGTACAAAATATCCAATTGAATTCCACAAACGTTCCATACTATGAGTAGAAGCAGCAGCAAGCTGACGTGCTTTAGACAAAAGATGCATCCTAAGTGATCCTTGCCCTTATCTGTGACCGGAATGTGCAGTAAGTTCAGATCTGCCCTCTCAGCACCGCGCATCTTCAAAGACGAGTTTGAGAAGGTCAATTTGCTGTGACTTCGGAGAGGTGGCCCCAGAGGCAAATTCCTTCCGTTGCTTTGCTCTCTCTCTCATCGCCCTCTGGTGTCCACACAGAGACATGGCCTTCATAACCAGGCACGGGCATAGAGTCCAGCTTATACTCCCACAGTTGGGAAAAAAAAAGAGACCCTAGTTTTTAAGACGACTTGCCAAACTGTGAGGACAATCCCATCTCTGTAAGCTTCGGTTTCCTCGCCTGTAAAGTGAGGATGATAATACCCTACATCAGTGCTCTTGTAAGGATTGGGGGGGGTAATATAGGAAAGCACTTCCTACCATCCTGGAATATAGACTGCTCCAAAAAACACATCCACTAAAACTCTCGGCAATGAATTCATCCTAACTTAAGAAGAAGGGGCAAGACTTCTCAAGGGCATTAGTGTTTTCACATTATAGTCAATTGTTTATCTACCATTTCCTTGCTGGATCATGAACCATGAAGTAGGAACCATAGATCTCAAATCATCTTAATACTGCCTGGCCCATGGCTGGAGCTCAGGAAATATTTGTTGAATGGAAAATGAGTAAAAACTGATTTCCCCCAGTTTAAAAAAATCTGCAGTGCGATGTGATATAAATTCAGTGTTTCCAAACATCCAAGCAAATCCTCTCACAGGCCATAAAGATCCCAAGAGCTCTGTGATTCAGCACTGTTTGAGAACTCCACCTGTCCTGAAATACTCTGGCCCTGGGATATATCTTGGAGTATCTGTAGGTTCCAACAGAAGGTATGGAAAAGCGCGTTCTGTATGATTAAGTCAGGGGTGGGGACTCTTGAGCTCTAAACTCTGAGGAATCTGAAAAGGAGAGTGAGTACCTAAGAAAAATGGAGAGGAGCTTAGAGATGGAGGCCAAGGGCCAGTAGGGATCTTCGGAAGTCAGGACCAAGGGATCACCAAAGCTGCCTGCTTTGTATGCAAAATGAGGGTGATGGTCCCATCCCGAAACACCTGGAATACACTCTGTAGGGCCAACCTAGTCAACAAACGCCCAGGTGAATTCAGTAATACAAATGTACTTGAGTCTCTCATATCTCATCACATGTGGCCACGGCGCAGACTTGAGAGAAGAAGCAGATACGAAGCTTTATGAACATGAATAAATATTTTCTTGATCCCGAAACGATTCTCCTAATACCACACGTCCACAAACCGACAACCACAAAATAAAATAAATGAGACAGACAAGCAGATTTGTTCAGTCTTTAAACGCAAGAACTATAAGAAACTTCCACTGTGCTTTTACTTTAAACGAGCTCCGTTTGGGAAGAGAAACTTATTGTTCTGACTTGAGCAGCTTCTTCACAAGATGGAGAAGCTGACCGACCTTGAGAACTGATCAGAGGCTGGTAACTGCAGGTTTGTAGAGTGCAACATCTGTTCTTTGTCTCGTAGAGCCCTAAAACACTTTAAGGAAGACGGAGCTATCAAACCAAAGTTCTTCGAAACTAACAACTTCACAGGGGAACTCAACAGTAGGTCAAGTAAAGTGCTGGGTTTTGTCGCCATTACAGTTTGGAAATAAACAGATTCAAGGGCCATGAAACGATTGCGGAGAACTCCCGAGGGGGATTTCAGTTCTGCATCCATCAAAATCTGGCCGACCCTCCAAGGAGAAATGAGCTGGGACCCCTGTGTGAAGAGCTGGGATCCCTTTGACAGAAAAAGCGAGACTGTATTGAGATCTTTCTTAAAATAATATCGAAACTAAAATACCCTCAACTACAACACTTCACCTGTTCGAGAAATCGTATTAGATGTGGGATGCTGATAAAGTTCATTGTTTTAAACTGTTTTAGCTGCTGAGAATAAAGGAGGGAATAAGACTCATATGTACTCTGCTTTCGTGGTGTTTACATTCTTCTGGAAGGGGGCAGGCAATACACCAATGAACAAGATAATTTCAGGTAATAGTTTAGGAAACATGAAACGAGATAATGGGGGTATAAAATGACAGCAGGTGGGGTGAAAGGCTATCTTATTTATTTTTAATTTTATGAGGAAAAACTTTCAAGCAAATGTAAAAGCAGAGAGTATGAGAAAATCTTATTAATATGTTCCTCAGATTCAACAATTACTAATTTTTCTTCATTTGCTTCATTTGGCCCTTTTCTTCCTTCCTTTCTTCTTCTTCTTCTCCTCCCCCCACCTCTTTCTTCTTTTAGTAAAATATTTTTTAAATGTTTATTCATTTTTGAGAGAGAGAGAGAGAGAGAGAGAGTCTGAGCAGGGGAGGGGCAGAGAGAGAGGAAGACACAGAACTCAAAGCAGGCTTCGAGCCATCAGCATAGAGCCCCACGCGAGGCTCGAACTCACAGACCATGAGATCATGACCGACTGAGCCATCCAGGCACCCCTGCTAAAATATGTTTTACCTTTTTCTGTTTTTCAGGGCAACGTTTCTGGATTTAATTGCTAAAATATTTAAAAATAAAATAAAACAAAATAAATAAACATATTATAAAAAATATAAAAACAAACAGCCACCCCTGCATACTTCAGTATACATCTCTAACGATTAAAGGCCAGATAAGATTTTCTAAAACTTTTGCTTAAATAAATTTATAATTCATAATTTATATTGTATAGATTATAAAATTATATAACAATATGACATAGATGCTTTATAGTAATTACAGTTATATAAGTTATATAGCATACAATTATAAAATTATATATTATAAATAAGGGGTTTTTTTTAGTCTTTACTTATTTCTGAGAGAGAGAGAGAGACAGAGCGTGAGCGGAGGAGAGTCAGAGAGAGAGGGATACACAGAATCTGAAGCACACTCCAGGCTCCAAGCTCTCAGCACAGAGCCGGAAGCAGGGCTCGAATTTGTGAACCGTGAGATCATGACCTGAGTCAGTCAGATGCTTAACCGACTGAGCCACCCAGGGGCCCCATAAAATTATATATTATAAAATAATTGCTAAACATTCTAAAATAATTACATTGTATTAAACAATACATTAAAAAAAACAATTTATTTTATTAAAAATAAAATTATGTAAATATCTATAATCTAATCACCTGAACTAAGTAACTGTTTGAATTTAAGTGCTTTTTTCCTCATCTTCCAAACATTTTTATCACTGTACAACATACTGTTGTAAAGTACACATATCGTAAGGATGTAACTTGCTGAAGTACCTACCATAAAGTGAACATGTCTGTGTAACTACCACTCTGGGACCCCAAACTTTGTTTTTTTCCCTGAAATTTATTTATTGAAGAAACTGGTCATCACTCAACATTTCTTCTCTCGCTACATTTTCTGTAAAATGGTCATTAGATCTTGACTCTAGACCAGGACAAGATCAGCAGCAGAACTGAGCCATAATGGAAACTGAGGCAAAGGAAAACCCAGTAAACACTGATTCCGTCTATTTGAAATTCTGATATTTTGTTCATGGTGAATTTGTTTTTTAACCTTAATTTTGATTTTTGAAAATATTGCATGAAAATGTTGTTTGTCTTGATCACTGAGTTGTTTGGCATTCCCTAGTCTCGGCTTGAGTTTTTGTCAAGAATACCTCATAGCTGGGGGCGCCTGAGTGGCTCAGTCGGTGGAGTGTCCGACTTCGGCTCAGGTCCTGATCTCACAGATCGTGGGTTCGAGCCCCGCGTTGGGCTCCGTGCTGACAGCTCGGAGCCTGGAGCCTGCTTCGGTCTCTGTGTGTGTGTGTCTCTCTCTGCCTCTCCCTGCTTATGCTCTGTCTTTCTCTCTCAAAAATAAATAAACATTATAAAAATGTTTTTTAAAAAAGAATACTTCATAGCTGACTGTGTATCCCTCTTGCATCACATTAAGACGGACTTGCTGTCTGGGTGTCTTTCTTACGTGAAGGGTGAAGGATGTCAGCTCTGACCACAACTGTTCCATATTGTCCTGGAAATCCCATCAAGCATAAGAAGACAAGACATGAAGGCATTCAGATGAAACGGAAGAAATAAAACTGTCCCCCAATCACAGATGATATTATTGTATAAATAAAAAGGAGGAATCAAGTTCTAGAACAATCAAGTGTGTTTAGTGAGGTCATGGAGTAGGTCAACATATGAAAATCCATCATTTTTCTAATACAGAAAATAATTTTGAAAATAAAAGAACAAGTTGGAAGACTCACACTATCTGATTTTAATATGTATTCTTTTTTTTTTTAATTTTTTTTTCAACGTTTATTTATTTTTGGGACAGAGAGAGACAGAGCATGAACGGGGGAGGGGCAGAGAGAGAGGGAGACACAGAATCGGAAACAGGCTCCAGGCTCTGAGCCATCAGCCCAGAGCCCGACGCGGGGCTCGAACTCCCGGACCGCGAGATCGTGACCTGGCTGAAGTCGGACGCTTAACCAACTGCGCCACCCAGGCGCCCCAGATTTTAATATATATTCTTAAAAAATGACAGGGATCAAAACAGTATGGTATGGACTAAAAAACAGACATAAGTGAATGGAACAGAGACTCATAAAAATGGTTTTAAAGAGTTCCATTGAGGTATAATTGATTTATTTAAAAAAAAATTTTTTTTTATGTTTACTTATTTTTGAGACAGAGACAGAGCATGAACGGGGGAGGGTCAGAGGGGGGAGACACAGAATCCGAAACAGGCTCCAGGCTCCGAGCTGTCAGCACAGAGCCCGACACGGGGCTCGAACTCACGGACCGTGAGATCATGACCTGAGCCGAAGTCAGCCACCCAACCGACTGAGCCACCCAGGCACCCCGAGGTATAATTGATTTAAAACAAACTACAAATACTTTAGTTTAAAGTGTCCACCTTTAAACTAAGGGGCACCTGGATGGCTCAGTTGGTTAAGCGTCCGACTTCGGCTCAGGTCACGATCTCACTCGAGTTCAAGCCCTGCGTCTGTGCTGAGCTATCAGCACAGAGCCTGGAGCCTGTTTCTGATTCTGTGTCTCCCTTCCTGTCTCTGTCCCTCCCCTGCTCGTGCTCTTTCTCTCTCTCAAAAATAAATAAACTTAATTTTTTTTTTAAAAAATAAAGTGCAATTGGAGAGGGGCACCTGGGTGGCTCAGTTGGATAGGCATTCGACTTTGGCTCAGGTTATGATCTCACAGTCTGTGAGTTTGAGTCCCTTGTCAGGCTCTGTGCTGACAGCTCGGAGCCTCAGATTCTGTGTCTCCCCTTTTCTCTGTTCCTCCCTCACTCGCATTCTGTCTCTCTCTCTCTCTCTCTCAAAGGTAAATAAACATCAAAAAAACCTTTTTCAAGTGTGCAATTGGATAAATTTTGACATATGGGTGTATCTATGAAAACATTACCTCAGTCAAGTTAATGAACATATCCACTGTCCCCAAAAGTTTTCGTGTGTCTTTTAGTAAACCTTCCTTTCTGCTTCTCTCCACCTTATCTCCTGGTCGTCACCGATCTGCTTTCTTCCATTTGTGTTTCTTTACATTTCCTGACACTTTCTATTGATGGAATCATACAGAATATACTTTTTTGTCTTGCCTCTTGAACCGTACAAAACTATTTTGAGAATCATGCATGTCATAGCATATTATCAAGAATTCATTCTTTTTTATTCCTATGCATTGTTCTATTGTATTCATGTAACGCACTTGGCTTACTCACTCACTTGGTGACGGACATTTGGGTTGTATTTTGTTTTTTGACTATTACACACGAAACTGTTAGAAATGCTTGCAAACCAGTGTTTGTATGGACATATGCTTTCATTTCTCCTGGGTAAATACCTAGGAGTAGAATGGTTCTATTATAACGGTAACTATGAGTTTAACTTTTATTTATTTATTTATTTTTAAATTTTTTTTTTTAACGTTTTATTCATTTTTGAGACAGAGAGAGACAGAGCATGAACGGGGGAGGGTCAGAGAGAGAGGTAGACACAGAATTGGAAGCAGGCTCCAGGCTCTGAGCCATCAGCCCAGAGCCTGACGCGGGGCTCGAACTCACGGACTGCGAGATCGTGACCTGAGCCGAAGTAGGCCGCCCAACCGACTGAGCCACCCAGGCGCCCCTGAGTTTAACTTTTAAAGAAACTGGTCAACTGTTTTGCAAAGTGGCTGTACTTTTACTTTCCCACCAGCAGTGTAGGAGAGTTCCAGTTCCGTCACATTCTTGCCAAAACTTCATTTTTGCCAGTCTGAAAGATGTGTGGTGATAACCCAGTGTGGGTTTTTTTGTTTTGTTTTTAACGTTTATTTACTTTTGAGAGAAAGAGACAGAGCAGGAGCAGGAGAGGGGCAGAGAGAGGGGGAGACACAGAATCCGAAGCAGGCTCCAGGCTCCGAGCTGTCAGCACAGAGCCCGACGCGGGGCTCGAACTCACGAACCATGAGATCACGACCTGAGCTGAAGTCAGATGCTTAACCGACTGAGCCACCCAGGCATCCCCTCATTGTGGTTTTCATTTGCGCTTTCCTAACACTGAAGACCTTTTCCTTATGTGGAAGATCTTCTCACATGCTTGTCATCCGTATATTTTCTCTTGTGAAGTGTCTGTTCAAAGTTTGGACAAATGTATGAAAGCAACTCAATTGTCTTTTCAGCCGATGGTGCTGGAACTACTGGATCTTCACGTGGAAGGTTTGAACCTCAACTTATGCCTCCCAACGTATACAGAAAATAGCTGAAAATGAATTATAGAACTAAATGTCTGACTCTGGATCTCAGCTCAGGTCTTGATCTCAGGGTCATGAGTTCAAGCCCTGCATTGGGCTCTGTGCTGTGTGAGGAGCCTACTTAAAAATAAAAACAGGGGCACCGGGGTGGCTCAGTCAGTTGAGCAGCTGACTTCGGCTCAGGTCACGATCTCACAGTCCGTGAGTTCGAGCCCCGCGTCGGGCTCTGTGCTGACAGCTCAGAGCCTGGAGCCTGTCAGATTCTGTGTCTCCATCCCTCTCTGACCCTCCCCCATTCATGCTCTGTCTCTGTCTGTCTCAAAAATAAATAAACGTTAAAAAAAAATTGAAAAAATAAAAACAACCCCCCCTCCAAAAAAAAAAAAAAAAGCAAAAAGAAACTCTTTGTGCTCTTGGATAACAAAACAAGATTCTTTAAAAAAAAAACTTATAAATTGGAATTCCTTGAATGAAAAACTTTTGCTCTGTGGAAGACACTGTGAAGAGAATGAAAAGATAAGCAACAGACTGGGAAGAAAATACCTGCCAATCACGTATCCAACAGAGGACTTGTATCCAGAATATATAAAGAGCTCTCAAAACTCAACAATAAGAAAGAAAAACAACCCAAATTGTTTAAGTGGCCAGAAGAGTTGAACATGCACCTCATGGAAGAAAATGTATAGATGGCAAATGAGCATATAGACAGCCCTTCGCATCACTAGCTCTTAGGGAAACGCAAATTACAAATCACAGTTAGATACCATTACATATACACTAGGAAGGCTAATCCAGAAACTCTGATAATACGAAGCATTGGCAAGGATGTAGAGTAAGTGGGCTCTCACGTGTGGCTGGTGACATGCAGTGCGGCACAGGACAGGGGCTCAGAAGAACAGTTTGACGTTTCCTTACAAAGTTAAACAGATAACCATTTGACCCGGGAATCTCATCTGTAGGTATTTACTATAGACGTGAAAGCACGCTCACACAAAAACCTGTACACTCATGTTTAACAGCAGCGTTCTTCGTAACTGCTCCAAATTGGAAACTACTCAAATCTTCTTTCGTGGGTCACTGGAGAGAACAAACAAGCCTGGGATACAGCCATACAACGGAACACCACTCGGCAAAGATTAGGAACACGCAACGTGCAACCTCGCCACACGCGACAATGTGGGAGAATCCCAAATGCGTTAGGCTAGGTGAAAGGGGCCAGTCTCAAAAGATTCTCTGTTGTACGGCTGCCTTCATATGACAGTCTGAAGAAGGCTGAGCTCTAGGACCAGATCAGCGGTTGCCGGGGGGTGGACAGGAAGCAAGGACAAAGAAGAAGCATGAGGCAATTCTTTGGGGTGTTGGAATTCTTTCGTATCCCGTTTGCGGTAGTGATTACAAGAATCTGTACGTGTGGAAAACTTCATTGAGCTGTACGACATCCAAAGCAAAGTGTACTGTACGTAAGAGTTTTTTAAGCAATAAAAATGACTGGTGGGTGGTTTCAGGTGTATATGCAGCTGATCCCTGCCCCACCCCCACCGCCACCCCCAATCCTGAAGTCCTTGGTGAATGAGCCAAAGGCCAGTGTGGCTGGAGGTCGACAATCCAGGGGGAGTGCATAGCAAACACTATGTCAGTGAGGTCAGCGAGGTCGGACAGGTGGGCAAGACCAGCCCGGGGAGAGCCATAGAAACACCTGGATTTGAATCTGAGCTTCTTAAAGATCGTCCTTGCTGCTATGTGGGGAATGGACGCACACTAGCGAGCTATGGAAAAGGGCTTTTCTCCTTTCTCAAAATGATTAATTAAAAAGGAAAGGGATCAGACCTTAAGAGGAGAGGTCCAAATAAATGGGAACATTTGACTGGGACTGAGGCATGGGAAGGGGAAGAAAACAGTTTGCTATTAAAATGCCGTTCTTGTCTTGCGGTTAGACAGAGTTTCCTTGTCTGGCTAACTCTGGTGATGCAGGGACACGCTTCTTCCAATGTGTTTTCTTGGCCTTCCTTCTCAGAATAAACAAATGTGGTGTCTCCAGGCTTTCAGAGGGTCCCAGGTACAGGGTGACCTGATCCAGACCACACAAGCTTTATTGCCAGCTTCCCCCAGCTCACGGCTTGGGCCCTGTTGCTATAAACACACCGCTCAGGAGGCTTACGCAAGTTTGAACACCTCCCTGCGACTGGTTTCTTTGCTATCCCGACTCCTCACGCACAAGTGAGGCTTACCCATGGAGAACAGAGCATCCTGGGAAGGGCTGGCACTCTGACCTCAGAAAACACTGGAAAATGAGTGTAGTCAAGGCTGTTGGGAGGCCCATGAGTCACCACTTATTTAGGTGGCTTCTCATCTAATGCAGAAAAGAGATGATTCTCGAAAACCAATCGTGGTGTCTGTTTGCTGGGCCCTGTGGCTGGCGGCAGATCGCCAACCCAAACCCCCAAGTCCAGGCTGACAAAATGGCTACGGAGACGTTAATCCTGTTGGAGAGAGAGGGAAAGAGAGAGAGATATAAGCCGGAGCTCTGAGAATCCTTGACTCCTTCCTTTCTGCTGTCCCGTGGTAGCCAGTTCCCATTCAAAGGGGGCATTTCATTTGGTTCCTGGACATTTCTGCACCTCTTTCCTGCTTTTTTCTCCCCCTGTGAACCCTGGTCACCTTGGTTATGGGCAAATGTCTCCTTGATGAAAGGGTTAGGCCTGCCTCCATTGGGATCACTTAGCATGAGGACCGCAGCCAAGCTCCATGGCTCAATTTCAAGTTCCCTTTTAAATGGAAACCATTTGATACACTTCGCTGTCCTAAAGTCTTTGAGTACATTGAAATCAAAGGGAGAGTCCTGACTCAGATTTAACTCTGCCTGCACAAACATTGGTCATCGGTCTACTTAAAAACAAACAAACAAACAAACAAACAAAAACAAAAATAGATTTTTGAAAGACGGAAAATAAAACTTACCTTTAATCAGCGCCAGAAAACCCAGTGAAAGAGTATGGGTCAGTGAGTGCCCCGGAACATTCCACACACGGTCTTTCACGTATTCACCGTGGTCAATGCTCAAATTACCAGGATTAAGATGACCCCTGGGGAAAAGGACAACACATACAAGACCTGAATTGGGGGTCAGGAGAGGTGGGCTCAAGTCACAGACCTCAGGCCAAGTAGTGCTGTAGCCTTGGGGACATCAGTGACCCTTGCCCCTCTAGAGTCTCGGTTTTGGAAGTGTTTCAGATTGCTTAGATTCTCCGATTTTTACCTCTGGTCTTACATTGTCCACGTTCTCCTTACCATTTATGTCCTCATAGCTATGGGAAGTCTCTGCTTGAGTATCTTGGCGTTACCCCAAACTAACTCAGTTACCAGTCACATGTTGAGATCCGTCCTCTGAGTCAAGCTTCTCTTCCGCCTTTACCTTGACAGTGAAGGAATTTATGGTGTAGCCTAAGGAATGGCTTTCCCCTCTATCTTAAGGGTCACCTCCCTCTATATCTGGGAGAGAAATGCGGGTTGTCTCCCTTCTCCCATGTCCGACTTTCCCTGGCTTCAGCCCCTCTGAGGCCTGTTTTCCTCCCGGTGCTCTGGGTTCTGTGTGGGCCCGACTCAGGTCAACCCTGGGCAGGCCGCCCCCGGCATCTTGTTACTTCCTGAATAATAACCTACGTGCCAATGAAGACAGACTAATGTGTCTTTTGCTGTCTTCACAACATCACACAAACATGAATAAATATATCAGACTTTCAGGGACGCCTGGGTGGCTCAGTCACTTAAGCATCCAACTTGGGCTCAGGCCATGAACTCATGAGCCCTGACTTGGGCTCTGTGCTGACAGCTTGGAGGCAAGAGCCTGCTTCGTATTCGGTGTCTCCCTCTCTCTCTGACCCTCCCCTGCTTGAGCTCCATCTCTCTCTCTCTCTCTCTCTCTCTGTCTCTCTCTCTCAAAAATAAATAAGCATTTAAAAAAGTTTAAATATATCAGACTTTACTAAAAGCTGGAAAAATTAGTGACAACATTAAAAAAAATCTTTTTTAATGTTTATATTTATTCTTGAGAGAGAGAGAGATACAGAGCACAAGCAGGAGAGGGACAGAGAGAGGGGGAGACAGAATCCGATGCAGGCTCCAGGCTCTGAGCTGTCAGCACAGAGCAGGATGCAGGGCTCCAACCCATGAACTGGGAGATCATGACCTGAGCCGAAGTCGGACGCTCAACCAACTGAGCCACCCAGGTGCCCCTAAATTGACAACATTTAAGAGGGAGAATTTTAAATGGCCACCAATACCATTTTTCCTGGAAAAACACCCAAGAAATGAAACATTTCAGAGGAGGAAACTTTTTAGGTCAGTGGTCTCCAGAACTTAATCTTGTTGCCGTGACCTTGTATGTGTCTCCCTTTTGGAGAGACAGCCTTCCTCCTCACCTCCCTGCTCTGGGGTGTGAAGCCCCTCCCGTGCTTAGGAAACCCCACCTCCCACCTTTAGACACTGGCCTGTCGCACAAGGGTCTCCCACCCCCACCCAACTCCCCAGAAGTTCATTTAACTGAGTTTTAGTTACACCGCCCCGAAGGGCTCAGCAAAATAGTCCGAGAGGACCTTGGGCTCTCCAAGTCCGTCAGAACCAGACAAACTATGGGGGAATGCAGGGACCCCGTATCTGGTCCTCTCGACCATGTCCCACCAATGTGAATTGAAAAGGGACCTCTTTATTCTTCCAAATATCCATGTAGTGACAGTGCACACAATTCCCTTGCCGTGACCCACAATTCCCCGGGGCAGCACAGACTAACTTTAGACCCTTAGGGAGAAAACAAAACAAACTTTCCCTCCCCAACTTCCCATACTTTGCAAGCCCTCCCCTTGGGGTTTACGCTACATTCTTTTGGTGACCAGAATATGCTTCTATGTTCAACTCTTGCCCTACCCATTCTACTTTCGAATAGTGCTCCCTTAGTCTGGCCAAGAATAAGCAAAGGGGCCTACGGGCTGTATACCTTTGGATAGTAGCTGTGGAGCCTCTCAAAGGTTCCCCCGGAAATCTGGAAGATATTCCTTGTGACGCGAGAGACAGATGAACTTCTGAGATGATGGGGCCCGTCTGCTCCCAATGGCTGAGTGTGGGGAGCGGGGAGGGCTATGTGTACGTGAGGGAGTAATTCTCTCAAATATAATAGCAGTAAGAAGGGTGACGGCCTGACCCGCGCTTACCGATTTTACAGCATTTCTCAATCCTGGCTGCCCCTTACCATCACCTGGAGAGCTTTAAAAATACCCAATACCTCACTTGAACTGTTCAATCAGAGTCTCTGGGGGTAAGGCCCGCGCAGCGCTGTTTTTAAAAGCCTGTCGGTGGGGCGCCTGGGTGGCTCAGTGGGTTAAGCCTCCGACTTCAGCTCAGGTCACGATCTCACGTTCCGTGAGTTCGAGCCCTGTGTCGGGCTCTGGGCTGATGGCTCAGAGCCTGGAGCCTGCTTCCGGTTCTGTGTCTCCCTCTCTCTCTGCCCCTCCCCCGTTCATGCTCTGTCTCTCTCTGTCTCAAAAATAAATAAACGTTAAAAAAAATATATTGTAAAAGCCTGTCGGTGGTTCTAATGGGCAGTCAGGGCGAGAATCACTAGCGTGTAGGGATGAGAGATTACCACAGCGGGAAGAGGTCACGTTTTGTGGCACCTGCAATGGATTCTGCAGCCTCAGGCAGCCTTGTTCCATCAGGCTCCTTCCAGCCTCCAAGATTTTGGGTAAAATCTCAAACAGTGGGGAGGGAGGGGGTTGGAGTCCTTTGATGCAGCTGCTATGGAAGGCGTGGAAGGGCAGTAAGCACCAATCCCGGGGGCAGGTTCCTACCGCTTAGTTTTAATGTCAAGGGATGACCGCAGGTACCACCCAGTGCCTGATACAGAGTGGACGCTCAACACATAGGGCGCTTGTGGAAACGAGGACCGTGACCCCAGTGCGCAGATAGGCCGTTACCCTCTGCCGCCACCAGATGGCGACATAACAAGCATCACCGTAGAACAGAGTCTGTGGGGCGCCGAAGAGAGAGGGAGGTATCCCTGAACTTGGAGATACAGACGTAGCACAGGAGCGGTTTTTGTTTCTTTGGTTTTGGACCTTTATCCTTTTATATAAGCAAACTGGCAGAATTTGAAGTGGTGTTAAAAAAAAAAAAAGTGAGGGGTGCCTGGGTGCCTCCGTCAGTTAAGCATCGGACTCTTGGTTTCCGCTCGGGTCATGATCGCAGGGTTTGTGAGTTTGAGCCCCGCACTGGGCTCTGCGCTGACCGTGCGAAGCTTGCTTGGGATTCTCTCTCCCTCTCTCTCTGCCTCTCCCCTGCTCGTACGTGCGCATGCACTCTTTCTTTCAAAATAAGTTAATTAATTTAAAAGAGAGAGAGAGAGAGAGAGAAATACATGGCTAATCTCTCTCCTAAAAGGCCAGGCCGCTTGGTTGACATCTGTGTGCTTGGGGCATCTAGGAAAGAGAGGCCAGGGCTGAGCACTCCACTAACTTTCATTGCTCTTTCTGGCTTTTTCCATGTGCAGGCTCCCTCATCATCGACAAGTGAAACAGGACAAAACAAAATCCTCCCGTAAGACTGTGGGCACATCCTCCAGCCTGCCTCAGTTCCCTCGAAGCTAAGGTGCTCAGCTTCAGATGTGGGTCAGGTGTAGAGACACAGGGGGATGAGGAGGGGGTCGAAGCCCCCTCTCTTCTCCCCACCCTGCCCCACCTGCAGTCTGTTACCACTCAGAAGCGGGACGGGAATTGTGAACACAGGGCCCCGGGCAATAGCGCTGCTGTGTGAATGTGGCAATGTCCCCGAGGTCCAGCGGCTGACATTGGAGCTGGCATCAGAGGCTTCCGCAGACTGCTGAGGCCGTTGGCAGTGAGAGCCTCTGTCCTAGGTTGCCGCGGACCTCACCTCCCGCCAAATCATGCCTCTGGTCTCCAAGACCAAGGCCAGAGTGGAAATGTGCCCGGCAAGAAGCCTGTCCTTTCTGAGGGTCAGATGGGGGCAGGAACAGCAGCGGATAAGGCGCTCAAGGGTGAGAGGTAGACACGTTCCAGGCCAAGGTCAGAGTAGGCGGCTGATGGGCATGTGCAGCCTGTAGATGAAATGGGTGACCAGGAAGAACATTAGGGGTCAAACAACAGAGTCCCCATGCTCAGAATCTAGTCTGGGAAATCTTCCAGGCTGGCCTCGGCCACCAAGGCCACACCCCTCCTGCAGGCCTCGTCTGTCCCTGTCTGAGTTGCTGTGGCAGGGCGCTGACTCAAAGGCCTCCTGGATGCCTACTCTTCAATTTTCCTAATCGTTACAACAGAAACAGCATTGTCTGCGCTCATCCCATGCGTCCAGCAGTCGGCTGACTATTCAACAAACATCATGTCACCATTGAATCATCACCAAGTCCGTGAAGTAAGTTTTATTGTCTCCATCTTCCTCACAGAAGACGAAACCAAGACTAGGCAAGGTGAGGTCTTCGGTCGTCCAAGTTCATGCATGTAAACTAGCACGGGAGACAGAGCCAGGACTCGAGCCCCGGGCCTGACTGACCCCATGCCCTCTGGACTCTGCGGCCCAAACGTGTGTGACAAGTAAAACTTCGTTCCAACGCACCCAAGTGAGAAAAGTCACGTGGCTAATGTGGCCAGCCCTCACTTGCCACGGTCAGCAAGATGGCCAGTACGAGCCATCGAGCCCTCTGCCTTCGCCCATTTTCCCTAAAAAGCAAGAGGCAAAGCTTATGTGCCAAGGCTCTACGGGGAGGGGAGGGTAATCCCAGGGCAGAGACACTGAAAGAAAGGGGACGTGAGGTGGAGAGAAAGCAAAAGCGAACACAAAATGGTCTCTTCTGTGGGGTTGCGGCCCCACGAGTAAGGAAGGATCGTGTGGCCATGCTGGATGTTTCTGGGAACACCACATAAACGCCCGCGCCTGGGAACCATCTTGGGGAGGAGACTCAGGGGTCTCTCTGTTGCTTCCTCTCTGTCTCAGGTCTCTCACTGGTCAAAACCCACCCCGTGGGCACTAACTCCTTCACACGTCTGGGCTGTGAACCCGGGCCCTCTGGGCAGCTCTGGGGCCAGCCCCGGCGCGTCCAGGTCAGGTTGGACGTGGGTGCCGGGGCTGTTTTAGCTCCTCCCATCAGAGTGGGGCACAGTAATGGTCACGCCCAAACTCAGTGCTCACCCCCGAGGTGGCCGAGGCAGCCTGCTGTGTTGGGAGATAGGTGACATTGAGCAGGGCCAGGAGAAGTACGAGGGGGAGGCGGGTGGGCTCCAGCAAATCTGGCTTTCTGTTTCTTTCACACTGAAGTCCAAGTTCCTAAGCACGGCATGGGACACCCTCCCTGGCGAGCAGGGGGAGTCGGGGCTCAGTAGATTTTCCCAGCCTAGCGCACTGCACCCAGGGCCCCCATTAGGTCCTGAAGTCCCCAGAGAAGAGAAAAAAGGTGACCTAAGCGGTTCCAGCCCTGTGGCCTCTGGTTTGGCCGGTGGAACAATCCTTTGGCATAAATTTAGAGAAATAAAACGCTCTGTCTTCGCGGTCACCGCTCACGCCAGAGTGCACAGCTGGATTTCAACGTGTCCCTTGGCCACCCATGCACAGAGGCCTGGCCAACCACACGACATCCCGGATGCGGAAACAGGCCCAGGAAGGTAGAGGCCCTTTGCCCAAAGTCACATAGGCCCGCACCCAGGACTCGGTTTCTGACTTGAATTTAGCGGCTGCCTCCTATTTCACCCCCGGGGCCCCCTTGGGCAGCCTGGAAGCTACTCCTCCCCCATCCCATCCAGAAACGGTTTTTGAACTTTTCCAGGTGTGTCTGGCATTGACCCCATGCACGTCCTGGACGGTTCTAGTGCCCAAGGCTACGGGGAAAGGCCTGCACGCCAGGCCAGCGTTCCCTTCCCCAGCCCCACGCCCTGCAGAGAATCTGCCCCTGGGGCCTTCCTGTTTTTATACTCCTTCCTCCCCTGCTTGTTTTTTCTGCTTTGTTGTTCTTCGGTCATTTTTGGTTCTCCTCCCCTCGCCCACCCTGCAAAACCAAACTTCATTTTTGGTGATTATTTTCCACCCATGTTTAGACAGGAAGGGCGTCACCCTTCCTTTTTTCCACTTGAGGAATTGGACTTGAGTGTTATTTCTCCCCCCCCTTTCTCTCCCTCCGCGTTCCCTGCGGTTTACTTCCTAAATGAGAGGCTTCGGGGAGAAGAAACAGACTCAAAAGCTGTGCCTGCAACTACCCTGTGGATTCCCGAGCCTGGCTGTGCTGGAGATTTCTCTTCCACTGGATGCCCGTGGCGGGTGGAAGGGAAGGAGTCGGCCCGCCTCCCCGGCGTGGGATCCCCAGCTCCCTAAAGCAAAAGATGCGGCTCCCACTTAGAAACCGCAGGGACTCTCCGTTTCCGCTGAGATTGGCTCTAAAATCCTTAGCATGCGAGGAAGAACCTCCAAGACCCTAGCTTTTCAAGGGTGCTTATTCTATCTGACTCTCTGCCTCTCCCTCCCTCCAGCCCTACTTCCTCTCTTCCAGCCAAGCTTCCTAGGCTTCCTGGAAACACCCTGCTCCTTTGTGCCTCCCCCCACCCACCCCCTGCTCTTATACTTGCTTTTCCTCTGCCTTCAGATCCCTTTCCCTTTCTCTGCCTTGGGAGTTCTTACTGGGGAAGGACTCCGTGCTACCTCCTTGGGGATGCCTTCACCAGCTTCTTCTCCGAGTAGAATTTGTTAGTCCTTCGTCTGTGTTCCTTTTGCACTTGGGGGCATTTGAAGGAAAAGGAGCCCGGTAGGGAGTATGGAAATGAATGATTAAAAAGTTAGGGGGTACTCCCTTAGAGTAAATATCATGCACTTGACTGTTAAGAACCTCTTTTACAGGCTCTCTTTGGTGGTATTTGACTCAATTGAGCAAATCTGCCTCCTTTTTTTTTTTTTAATATATGAAATTTATTGTCAGATTGGTTTCCATACAACACCCAGTGCTAATCTGCCTCCTTTTGCATTATTCTAGGCTCCTCCTCTGTCTCGATTGGATCAGTCACTTGTATTTATATCTATCTGCTTCTAAGTGTTCATCTCTGGGATAAATGCTTTCTCTCCTATTTTGCATATGCACAGAATGTGCACGTGTGTCTGTGGTACGATGAACGCTTTGCTAACTGTAGTCCTGAGACGTAATCCCACCACTAGGGCCCGGGAAGCAAGGCCTCCGTGGGAAGGCATGAACCGGGAAGGCTGGCCACTCACAGTGTTGATCTCCCGCAGGGAGCCTGTGGATCATTTAACAGGAAACCGGAACCTGGGGCAGGTGGGGAAAGGATGCTTATGTCTTCAGGGCAGTGCTTATCAATCAAAGTATAGTTTTGGAAACAACCGCATCAGAATCACACCAGGGACCGGGGTGGGGGTGGGGGGTTGGTGTTTAAAAATTTAGGCTCCTGGACCCTGACCCAAGCCTTATGAATCCAAATCTCCGGAGCTAGTCCCAGGAATCTGAATTTTAATAAACTGCCACCAGGAATCTGAATTTTAATAAACTGCCAGGAAAGTCTGCACCAGAATCTGAGAACCACTGATCCAGACGTGTTGGGAGATGGTGTGTATGCCTCTAAAACTGTGCTTCTCGACGTCACTAGCTGTCAAACTGCCTGAATGTCTAATTCAGTGGCTGCTTCTCATACACGTTTGTGTGCTCTCTCTCGGGTGGGATTGAAGTCGCTGGAACATTGCCTCCTTTTTGAAACCTTTGGCTCGCCCTGCTGCTTTGACACCTCCTGTTCTGGTGCGTATCCTAACTTTTAAAAAAAAGTTTTGGGGGTGTTGTGGTTTTATTAACACAAATGCAGTGGGTGCATGAGCTGTCTCTCTATTCGTCTCCTTTGCTGTGCAGCCTGGCATTGGGACTGGTGACTCCGGCAGCCGGCTGGGCTGCTCATGGCTCCTTGGAGGAGACATCGTGAACAATCTGTGCACGGTGAGATTTGTAGCACACCTGCAGCACTTCGAGCTCCTTGACGTTGTGGACTAGAAACTTCCAGAAGCCACCGGCCAGCCCGTGCTTGGTTTTCTTACTGCTCCCGTAACCAGTGTTGGACATCAAGATCGGGCTGGGCCCTCTGATTTGTGCCGTTTGCCCTCAACTTGGACATATTGGTCTGACCGGTGCTGGGTGAGCTTCCCCGTTCTGTTTTTACTGATCTTGGGATTCACCAGAGATCTGAGGGCAGACATGATGCCCAGTAAGACATGGCTGCCACCTCCACGGGCAGCACCAAGGTAGAGAGATAGCCTAACTGTTTAATCATTCATTTCCATACTCAAGGCCCCCTAGTGAGGAGCCTTGGGTCTTCTCCTGGGTCCTGACCTTGTCCCTGTCCTCAACCTGCCATACCAGACCTGTGGCTCCTACCACCACGTGTAGGCGCAGATGGTGTCTCAGTTGATGTTTCTAGCACAGATGCTCTCATTGGCCTCCCGCCATTACACTCCCTGCTGGAGCTCTCCATTGGGACGGTCCCAGGCATGCCAAATGACACATTTCTAGAACTGTTCTGTGGATCTTCCTCCTATAGTTCCTCATCTGAAATCTGGACATAATGATGGTAACTACCTTACTTGGTGTTGAGGATTACGTGAATTTGTGCATATAAAGGGCTCAGAAGAGTCCCTGGCATGGTGAAAGTTCTCAATAAATGCCAGCTATTAATGGTCATAATGATGATACTAATGAATACTTAGTGGTTTACAACCATTTTTATTGCTCTGGTCTCTTCCCTCTTTCTCACTGCCTGCCCACTGGGCAATCACTGTTCATTTTCTCTCCGTAACACTGGTATCTGCCCCTTCTTCCCTATCACTGCTGCTCAGTCTTAGTTACAGTATCCTCCTGTCTTTCCTGGGCTTATCTAGGACGAGTCTTCACCTCAACTCCCATCTCCTTTCTCACCTTGGAGGCTCCTCAAAGGCAGGGTCCATGTTTATTCCTCTTTGTGGCCCCCCAGACCAACTGAGTGCATGTGCTTTATAGAATAAGTAGATGAAATGATGCATGGACGGATGGATGGGTAGATGGGACAAAATCCATGCGTTATGTAGAAATCTTGGAAGGGGAAAGATGCCTTATAAATCAAGGTGATAATGGATAGTCAGGAGCTTGGGCAGGCAAACTCTAAAGAAGGTGGGATCTTCAGATGGTGCTGCTGAACCAAAAAAATGGCAATGGCTTAATCAATTATGTTAATGTGTCCGAAGAAGCATATCTTCCAGAAGGAATGGGGTCTGCAGAGACGTCAGAAGATAAGTCAATGTCTACAACTGGTCAGTGTGCTTCCAATTATTCTCAAGGGAGAGAGACACTGGACCTGAGGTTCATGGTTTCCCACTGCTACAGAGAGGGTACTCTCGTCAGACAGAGATATTTTATCCGCCTTTACTGACTCGTGTGAAATATTCCCTCCGAACCTTCCCACTTCCTTTCTTCTCATTCCATCTTCTTTGTGGGACGGAGCTTTTCTGATGACTAACTGAGTCTGGCGAGCCAATAAGGTTGTTGTGTCTTTGGAAAGTCCTTGCATTTTATTTTGCTGACGGAATCGCATGAAGGTGATTCTTGTAGGGCTGTTCCCAAGAGCCCGACCACCTCTGGATGCACCAAAAACACCGAGTTTCTGTACCTATGAAGCTGATGACCAGATCTGTGGGCAGAGTAAAGCCACTTGGACACTGCCCCCTAGCAAACCTGGGAAATCAACCAGAGCTCCAAATTGTGGGTTTCTGCAGTCATGGAATTGTGTTCTCCAGTGACATAAATAACGTCTGCTTGAGTTCACTCAAGGAGTTCTACCTTCATAATCACTGTCCCTGGGAGCTGTGCCCTAACTCAGTGGAAAATCTCCTTACCAAATGGCCCACTCAGCATTTCACTTTGATAATTCTTTCCTTGTTCGCTGGCCCCTGATTGATAAAAGGGAACAAAGATGGCAAAAATAAGGCAGGCATATTGCCACTATTCCCATCCGCGTTCTTTGCACCCATTACTAATGAATCATGGCTTTCTCTTCTAGTAACTGGGACTTCAAGTTCCCCTCCACATGGCCCTCCAGGAAGACAGTACCAATCCATTAAATGTGTTAGATGAGATGTTACATATTTGTCATTTCCAGTCTAAAGGTATCTATCCATGCACTTTTTAAAAAAAAGTGCCGTCTCAATTGTCTTTGTATGACACGCCAACCCAAAATTCACGGGCTTAAAACTACAATATATTTTCTCATGATTTTATGGGTCAGCACTTGAACTGAGCTCAACTGGGCCGTTCTGCTGATTTTGTCTGGTTGCAGTCATCTGGCAGCTTGATGGGGACTGGAGGGTCTAAAACAGCCTTACTCACATGGCTAGCAGTAGTGAAGCTGGCTGTTGACTTGGCCACGTGTCCCCTGCAGGCTGGCCCAGGCTTCTTCACAAGTGTGATGTTCCAATGTGCCGTTCACGTGCCTGTTTGTATTGCATTTACTAAAATCTCTCCAGGCAAGCAAATTAAGCCCAGAGTCAGTGTGGAGAGGGCTCCACATGGATTCAGAGACTTGTGGTTCATTGGAGGCCGTGTCGGTAAGAGTATACTCCAGATCACGCGGTATGTCATTGATCAGAAACTTACTGAGTGCCTACTATGAGCCAGGAACTGTGCTGGGCACTGAGTATAAAATGACAAAGGATTGAGAAGAACTTTGAAGACTGGAAAGGTTCTAACCCGATTGAAAGGGGCAAGAATTAAAACCACACTCTGAATCAATGTGGGTGAAATAATCCATGTGTGTGTGTGTGTGTGTGTGTGTGTGTGTGTGCGCGCGCGCGTGTGTGTGTGCACCTGCATGCTAGACTGAAGATGGGATTGAATTATTTAGCTAATTTCTTCCATTCTCCATTTCACGTGGATTTGTTCCCGCGAAGTTGAATGAGTAACTCTACTGTTGTCCATTGCGATGGGTTCCTTAAAGCTTTTTTTCAGAGTCTGAAATACTTAAAAACAATCACATAAGTGTATTCTTCATGACCACAAAGAGCTACTTGAGATTTTTTTTCCCCTCTAGAAGCCAGGCCAACTCTGAGACTGAGGCCCATGCTGGCTGACTCTGATATTTTCTCCCTCCCTGCATTCCTGCCACCCACAGCTGCTCCAGTCTGAGCAAAGCTCAGAGGTCAAATACTTACGGCCCGAACAGCCTCTCCAGTGGCAATGGCAAAGAGACAACTCCACTTGTGAAAACAAACAGTCACCCCTTCCATTTACACAGCTCTTGAGCCTTCTTTTCAAAGCCCGTTCACATCCTTTCTCTCATCCCCTCTTCCCCCAAACCCTTTGAGGTGGGCAGGGAGGGAAACCGAGGCCCAGAGAGGGGGAAGTGACTTTCCCCGTGAGGGACAAGGCTGGAGGCGGAGCTCCGGTTTCCCATTCCAGATCTCAGCTTGTCCAGAAGGTCACACCGTCATGAATAGAGCTGTATGCTCTCCTCAGCTCTAGGAAGCCTGTTTTAAAAACCCTTCTGGGGTTTTCCACTTGATACCTTACTTACTCATCGCCACTGTAAACTCGCTGTACTTTGCGTCCACGAAGAAAGAATGAGGGGAAAACATCAAACATGTCCTCCAGGTCCTGGCTCCTACATCTTCTGTTGCCGGGAGAAGATGGTGAATTCTTTTTGAAGTTCCAACTCCCAGCCCATAGAGAATCCAGCCAGCGTCCTCCTGCTGGAAAACAGAGGCCCAGAGCCAATTTCACTGTGACTGCCCCCCTCCCCACCTCCTCAAAACAAAATGTGATTCAAGAGAAATTCAAAATGAACGTCGAAGAAGGCTTGGAGGAGGAGCCATTGGAAGCCATTGGAGGAATGGTAGAGGTAGGAGACGACGTGCTGCTAGAAGGCTTGGGATGAGATATTGCTTGGACAACACATGTCACCTCCTCTCCAAGCTCATCTTCCTTGAGAGAGCGGCTTTTCTTTACCACGAACCCTGGAGCATAGGAACCTTTTGGAAAGCTGGGACTGGAGAAGTATCCACATTCTCATGGTGTATGTAGGTCAGGGAGAGTGAGAAATGGTGACGTCACAGCCTGCCCCCATTCCTCTGTGTGGCAGACATGGCGGTCTTTCTGGTTGACGATGGAAGGTTAGAGTCCTGTGTAGTAAAACCCTTGAGGAAGGCACTACCGCTTGATCAGGCTGGCGTGACAGACTCTACCAACTCTGGTGACCCAAAAGCTTTGTAGGAAGGAGGCAGAAAGAAAGCATTGAGGTACATGTGAGGTGGACATTCTAGCTCCCGGAGCCCTTGTGCTAGGCTTCGAATACAAAGGGTGTGGTCAATTATTAAAAAAGATCTTGCTGCTATGGGAAGGATACCTCCAGGGCTTTGACACTGGCGTTAGAACACCACTGGCATTAGACTTTTTTCCACGGCATCAGCATAGGATCAATGACTGGTGATTCATCTATAAGATTCAGAAAACACAAAAAGACTGTCAAAAGTCGCAAAAAGGAATGCTCTGAAGTATGCTGCTGAACCAATGCCCCAAAGGAGTGAGGAAAACGGCAGAGCAGCTAAAGCAGAAAGGAACAGTAAGGCTGAACTGGTCTGGTGCCCTGGTTAACTGATGAATAAACGAGACCAGGGTAGAAAGCAACTTCCTTGAAGCCACACAGCACATGGGAAGCACTGGATCCCAGTAGCCTCACTCAAAGGCCAATGTTCTTTTGACTTCACTGCATAACCTCTCCTTTCCTCTACACCCCCATTTGCAGTCCTCTAGGAAGCTGTTGCCCGCCCCAGGACCTCTTCTCCACCCAGCCATCTTCTTCCTTGGAGGAAGATTGCTACTTTACAGATTCAGCCGCTGGGTGGTTCAGTTTATGTTGTATTACTAATGTGTGGTGGGGGAGCCATGGGTGGCAGGAACTTTGCCCTACTTTCTAATAAACAGGACGATCTGTGTTTCTGTTCTGAGGCCTTAGGATTGTTCTCCAAATACTGTCAGGCCAGAGATGTTAAGTGAGAAGTAGATATCGCATAATAATGGGCCAGGAAATTCCTGTAGAATTGAAAGACACATGTCCCAATTCACCTGTGGCCAGCTGGAAAGAAAGAAGGTAGAGAGTGGAGTGTCAAAGCTGAAGGTAGGTAAATACTGCCAAGGTCTGATGCACACCACACACATGTCAAGAGTAGCCGGACCTGAGGCTCTAGAAAGTGAGTGACTCCCATAAGTGACTTTGAATTAAGAGCCCCTGGTTTTACAAGACATCGTATCACCATTGTGGCCTCCATTCTCCCAGCTGATGTTGCCAACTGTCTGAGGAATCTGGAGAGTTCCTTCCTCATCTTGTATAGCGCAAAGAGTGCTGCATCTGGAACCAGCAGGCCTGGGCTCTGGTTCGTGGGCCGTCCATTCCCCTGTCCTACCGCCTTTTATTATTCTTCTAGTTCCTTAGGCCAATCTCTGGGTTTCATTTTCCTAGCCTATGAAAATCGAGAAGCTGTGAGCAATTTGATGTCTGGGAATGTATTCACCCCCCCACCAAAAAAAGCATTGAGGATTAATGCAAATATTTAGCGGCATGAATGTTCATTACAGCACTGCTATTAATAGAGAAAAAGTTGGAATAACCTAAGTGTCCAGCAGCAGGGGACTGGTTAAATAAGGTTAGTAGTTTAGGTAGTAGGATTATACAAAGGCATTAAAATGATGTTAAGAAACATATCTACAGAGCAGAAAATATTAGGTAAAAGGGGAAAATATCACCAAAAAATGGTTTATATAGGATGAATTCATTTCTATTTAAAAAAGGTACATCTGTATGTGTATATGAAATATATATTACATATAACTTATCATACATAGTATAACATTTGTTATACATCTTATATGAAGCATATATTCTATTCTGCATTATACTATATATAATAACACCAATATATATTTTTACCTAGGAGGGTCTTCTAATGATCTAATATGGTGCTAATAGTGTAAAGTATTATCCAGATTGTAGAATCCAAATTTGACTTCTGGGAATGTTTCCAGAAAAAGCCTTAAGAATTTATGCGCTTTACCTAGAGGGCTATTTTAATGATCTATCATGCTTTTGCCAGTGGTTGTTTAAAGTAAGTGAGATTACGGGTATTTGGCCATACTGTTTTCCTCTTGCTTGTCTGTATTGTCTAATTTTCTATAATGAGCAAAGGTGCTTTTTAGAAAGACAAAGCAATGAAAGAAACTTTTTTTTTTTTTTTGGCAAAGAGAGGGGCTTGACTGTGATTACTGAGGTTCAGCCCCACCCCCAGAATTCTGTAGGACGAGGAACAGCAGTGGGATGGGGAGGGAGCAGAGGCCACGCCCTGGGTCCAGAGCTGGAGAGCATCTCGAAGCCGCTCTGGCCTGTGTGCTCCTCGTAAATATCCTCTCCACCCAGCTCAGGCTCCGGCCTGGAGTTACTCATCCCTAGCTTTCGGCCTTGTTTTGACTCACTCTTCAGACATCATTTCAAAGGAATTTCTGTTTAACCACAGAGCCCACAGGAAGAATCCTACTAAAACTTCATTTTAACTAAGTTTCAGCAGACAGATGACTTAAATTAGCTGCACCGGCCTCGCAGGAAGCCCCCTAATCCCCAACTGCCGGGGCAGTTGCTGCTGGTGGGCCTGATCTGCTGGCGGGCAAGCTCCATTTTACACACGCATGCACACACGCACACACACACACGGGCACGCCAGCCCCTGCATCCACAAAGCCCATCCAGGCATTAAGCCAACTACATGTGCCCTCCTCTGCTTGAATTCCCAGTGTGGCCCAGTCACTGCAGCTGGCTCTTCATGTGGCCCGACCTCTACTTTAGTGGTTGAAAGGGAACCACTACGGTACCACAGACTGTGTGGGTTTGGAGGACATGGAGAGATTCAGTATGACTGAGAGGTCTCAATGAACGGTCCCATCCTGCAGGCCACTCAGACGTTCTTGCCACATTTGGGGGTGGCCTCTCCTCTCTCCTCCTCTCCTCTGAATGCTGCTTTTCCTTTCTGTTTATCTTTCCCCTCAGGCCCCCTCAAGGGAAGCTCTCCCACCCCACTCTACCCTTGGAGAAGTCTGCGTGGGCTTCGGCATCTCTTGGCTGGCCCCTTGGGAACGCCTTGATGTGCTGTTATTTTTCCTTTAATGGTTAAGGTCCCCTGGGGCCCCCTGCATCTTTGTGGGCCAGTTATACTTGGCTTAAGCCTCGACCCCGCAGTGTGTGACCAGAGGCAGTATAGTAGGGTAGGGGTGGTGGGAAACGGGGGTGGGGGGCTTTTCCACATTTTTACGGATAATATAAGAACATCATGGTTGAGACTAAGATGGAGCAATGCTAAAGGAAATCGAGATTGTGAGACCGATGGAGAAAAGCAGTTCCCACCGCCCCACCAACCCAAACCCGCCACCGCGCATGCTCCCTGCCAGTCGAGCTCTTGACCACCTCTCTGCCTGAGCCAACAAAACTCTCCCTGCGAATTCTTGAGTCCTGGGCTTCTTCCCCAGAGATGCCCTCTGCTCCCTGCACCTAAGATCCCTCTCGCGGCATGTCTCTGTTTAATCCTATGACAGCTCCGAGGCCAACCTCAGCCCTGTCTTGATTTACAAGCAACATCTGTGCACCGTGAGCTCCGAAACTCCCATACTGGCCTCCTGGGCAGGTGCTCCAGCCCCTCTTCCCCCTGTCGCACACACTCTCCTGCCCGCATTTAGTGACTCCTGTCTGTCTCTGCCCCTGCGTCTCTTTACTCTGTCCCCAGAGCAGACAGATCCTCCCTTTCTCAGAAGGAGCAGCTCCCCCAGTCCTCTGCAGAGGGACCCCCATTCCTCTCCCTTTAGCTCTCATGCGATCATCAGGCTAGCTGTTACTCCTGTAGCATCAGTGCATAGGTGAAGACTTGCCTCATCCATCCCGACAGCCTCCCCAACCCCAGACCTGGGGCCCCCAGGGAGCCCTGGATTCAGGCTTCCCCTTTACACGTAGCATGTTGAGCCACAGTTAGCTCCCTCGCCCCTGGTTGAACCAGGAGCTTTGGTGAGGATGAGGACTAGGTCTTTTCTATGTTTCCAGCTCCACTTCGTCCCTATTTCTTTAACAAGTGTTTGAACAGATCCTGGATGAAACTGAGCTGGCGACACTGGAGACGAGACTGAGTGATCCCTAACTGTGGACCGGATTGTCAATTTGGGCCTGCCCACCAAGAGGAAAGCCAGAAAAGTGCCTACACGGGCAGAAGGGAATTCACCTGTCATAGGTGGGGTATGGGTGTAGTAAGGCAGGCAACACCATACTATATGTCTCTTTCCAAAGGGGAGAAGCCCCGGGGCCCCTGGGTGGCTCAGTTGGTTGGGCATCCGACTTCAACTCAGGTCATGATCTCTCAGTTCATGAGTTCGAGCCTCATGTCGGGCTCTGTGCTGATGGCTCAGAGGCTGCTTCGGATTCTGTGTCTCCTTCTGTCTCTGTCCCTCCACTGCTCGCTCTCTCTCTCTCTCTCTCTCTCTCTCAGAAATAAAAATTAAAAATACAAACAAAGGGGAGAAGACCCTGTGACCCTTCCCCGGGCCTGCTTGGCGAGGCCGACCCTATCTTACTCCTTGTCATTCAGTCAATACCTTTTACCAAGCATCGACTATATACCAGGTCCTATGCTCAAAGCTAATGGGGAAACTGAGGCACAGATCAAGCAAGCTTGTCCACGGTCCCCCAGCCAGTTGGTGGAAGAGCTGGAAGACAAATGGAGCTCAATCCACAGCCCTCACTCTTCACCTCGATGCCAGATGTTTGAACTGGAGGGAAGAACTCATAGGTGTTCCCCGAGGTATTGTCCAGCCTGGAATCTACTGGAATCTGACCTCCCAGCAGGTAGAGTCAGCCAGCTTTTGGAGCAGCCCAGGGAAGTGTCAGAGACGTTCCTAAGTCTCTAGTGGGGTCACCTGTCCAGTTGTCGCCTTCTCTCGACTGATTTTTGCTGGTGATGCTTGTGGGGACAAGTGAGCCCGCCTGCACACCTCAGGATGAAGTGTGGCAGTGACTGGCTGTGATGTTTGAACGTGGTGTTTCCACTCACCAGCGCAACCCGGATTTAGGTTCCTGAGAATTGCTAACCAGCCACCCCCTTGGATCTTTATCCTTCCTCCTGTGTCCTTCCTGCCACCTGTAGTCTAAATTTAGTGACGAGCAGGGGACAGCACTTTCCACCCCCGGGCTCAGGCCACTGAGCTGCTAATGAGCGTGGGGCCACCGTGGGGGTGGTGAGTTGGTGTGGGAGCCCCACCGTAGTCTTCCTGCTGGGGTCTCCTGCACTGTGGGCTTTCTTAAGTTTCTTTTTTCCTTAGCTTATAGAAGTAATATGTAATTTAGAAAATACAGAAAAATATGAAAAAGAAAATAAATAACATTTCTATTTCCATCACTAAGCGGTTTCCTTGTTAATATTTTGTCCAGTCTTGTTTCTTGATGTTTCAGTCATTTTTTTTATTCTGATAAGCATACAAGTTTTTCAGTATTTTTCAATTCTTTTTTTTTTTTTTTTTTTGGTCTACAGAGTTGAAATCCTATGACGCCATCGGTTTCGTGCCTCATTTCTTCACCTTCCATTCTGCAAAATAAGCAGTCTTCAGGTTTTTGCGTCAAACTTTTAAAGACCATTTGCCAACACAGGATTTTATGGTTTCAAGGAACTATGGCTTACTTCACTATTCCCCTATTCGGAGGTTGCTTCTGATTTTTTGCAATTGTGAATTATACAACTTGATGATGGACATCGCTATGCCTGAATCTTTAATGACATTTAGAACTGCTTCCTTAAGATCAATTTCTAGAAGTGGGATTATAAGATAAAAAGCTCCGAATATTTTTAAGCCTTGTGATCTTTCATGCCAAAATACTTTCCAAAAGAGCTGGGTCATCTTACATGATCTCCCAGCAGTGCGGAGGGGTGAAGAGGCAGCACTTCGAAGTGAGCGAACCAAGTTCAAAGAGAGAAATCAGATTCACTGGCAAATTTTAGCCTAAAGGGAAAGGTCGGGAAGGGAAAGAATGAAGTGTCACCTCTTGCAGAGAAACAACTTTTACAAAACGACTATAGGAAGGAGAACCAATGGGGACTTTTTCCAGATTAACTTGGGAACCCACCATCTGCTTTTCCTCTGCTCATCTCCCTGGGCGACTCCCTTGTCCATCTCTCCTAGAACGGAGGGCTGAGTAGTGGCAGCAGCCAGCTTCCCTGGAGACAGGTGGCTGTGCCCTGCCCACCATAACCTCTATCTAAAAGGCTGAAACATGCCCGAAAGGAAGAGATCTTAAAGATTCTCCGGTCTTTCACTGTATTTCTCCGATTCACTCTACTTCAGCACAATCCTTGTTTACATGATTCCTTGTATACGTATGCTTTCCTCCTAAGTTTTGGGGGTGGCTGATGTTGCACAGTTGTCTACAGTGCTTAGAAGGTGCACTTTAAAAAATTCTAATAATGTAAGTTTCAGGCTTTTCTGACTGGTATTCATTATGAGGGTGAATGGTTTCTCAGGTCTTTGCTAATTTTCTGGATGCTCTTAAAGTAAGTTAACTAATGGGAGGTGTGGATCTACCTGTGTTCCAGTTCATCTGTGCACCTGCTCTTGAAGAATAATGCCCTATCGCGGGGAGAATTAAAGCATGTAGGTATGAGTCTTGTGGCCTTTCCCTTTCCACATACATTGATATCTAAGACTTAACCTTAGATATGATCTTGCTGTTATTAACTTAATCATCATTGGGGCCCCTGGGTGGCTCCGTTGGTTAAGCGTCGAACTTCGGTTCAGGTCATGATCTCTCAGTCTGTTCTGTGAGTTTGAGCCCTGCGACGGGTTCTGTGCTGACAGCTCAGAGCCTGGAACTTGCTTCAGATTCTGTGTCTCCTTCTCTCTCTGCCACCCCTCCCTCATGCTCTGTCTCTCTCAAAAATAAATAAACATTAAAAAATTAAAAAAAAAACACCCTTAATCATTATTCAAGGCTAGATTCAAATCCCATCTCTTTCAGGGAAAAAAAAAAATCTTTTGACACCCCCTCTCCCTGCCTCCAACCACCACGCTAAAGAATTCAGGTTGTCTTCTAAATTTTGGCTGTCTATGCCAGTGGTTTAAACAATCCTATTTGGGTATGACAATCTCTCCTTTTTAATTTCAAAAAATGTTTACACACTCACATGACAATAAGTGTTCTTTGAGCACCTATTTTAAAAATTCATGAAGACCAAAGGACAGACAGCATGAAATTGTTTTTAAGTGGCTATGCATTTGGTAGTCACAATATATATTTATAAAATAAGTATATGTACCTTCTGAGTTGTGTCTGAGTCATCTTACAGATATAAGGATTTGTGATGCTTAATATAACCCATAGATTACAAGGGAACCAAGGTCCACAGTTTGGGAGCCGTTGGCCTATTTCATTTATATACAAAGAATCACACGCCAAGGGACACTGCTTGCCTGGTCACTCAACTCTTCAGGCTGGACTATATCCCACAGTTAGACTGAATCCTTCCCGAGGACAAGAACTTCCCCTTACATGCTTTTGTACATCCACAGTGCTAATAGACCCGTCAATTAAAGATCATCAACTGAGCACTAACCACACGCAGGACACTGAACTTGACTCTGGGAGATACAAAGTATAAGATCCACTTCTTAGTCTTGAGATCTGACAGTACAGTTATAAAGACATGGCAAATGTCTCCACGAATGCATTAATGAATTAGTGAATTAAGGCTGTGAGAGCAAGTGACTCTTTAATGGCTGAACTCCACAGGTTATAGGATTAATCATGCAGTGAGTTTCAGTGCGAACTGAAAGATGATTAGGACCTGGCTGCCTCCTTCAGCCCTGGAAGGTGCTCAGAGAAGAACTGAATGAATTAATGCATACAAAAAGTACTTTGGGTTATTTCTTCCTAGACAGGTACAAAGTGAAACTCATTTTTCAAAAGAATAACTCTTCCTCGGAAACACACAGGAGTCAATTTCTTGCAAGGAGCAGTGGATGAAGAGGAGAGGCATTTTCCTATTTCCTTCCAGGAACCCCTGAATCCTATAATCTCTTAGAATCTCTTAGAATGTTATTGCTGGGATCCAGAAATCATGTAGGTGAGACTTCACTTCCATGGGTGAGACTATTAAGGCTCCAATGGAAAAGTGACTTGCCCAGGTTCATAAAACCAATTCCTAGCATAGCTGGGACTTGACCTCTAGGAGCTGGACTTCAAAGCTAGTGTTCTTTCCACTTTATCTTCCTACCTTGAAAATCCCTTTCCTTTCACTGAACTTATCAGAACTACTTGTCTAAAACAAGTCTGCCTGAGGCTAACCCACCCGCCTTCTTATTCTAATCACAATGCTAGACTGGCCTTTCTTCTCTTGCTATCTAAACATGCCCTAATTAGAAATCAGAAGCAACTCCTGGGCCCAGGCCAATGCTTCAAAGAGTCTGTGTATTGGCACCCACAATGCCAAAACCATCCTTGGAAAAGACAGACTGTTAATTACAGAACCCAAACCATTGCTTTGTGGATTGTGGGGATTTCGTGAGCACGGGTGGGAGATGGGGGAAGTTCTGGAGGGGCTTTCTTCACTGTCATTAGTTTTCACCCACAACAGAGAGCTGTCTTCCCTAGGATACCACAAAGCAATTAGGTTGGGACCCGGCCAGGGAAGCTCCCACCATCTGGTGAATATTTAGGCGTCCTGGGTGATCTGGAAAGTCAGTGGGTGGGCACTGAGATACACAGATAGGCCTTCTGGCCAAGGATGTTTGAGGCTCGGGAATCTGGAGGGGCAAATGCCCTCAAGAAATCACCCCAAATTCCCTGACCATCTGTGGACTGAAGTCAAGCTATTGGTCAAGTTTCCCTAACAAAGCATTGCTCTGGGAGCCTTAATCCATTAATCCATTCACTCAACGCCCATCTATTGTGCCAGGTTAGTCTGGTGAAGTCACGACTTACATTGACCATCATGTGACCTCCACCTCTGATGCTACTGCTCCCTAGCTGTGTGACTTGGGCGAGGCGTTTATTTTTCTGGTCCACCTCCTTGTACTTCTGGCTCAATCTCATCACCTATAAAGTGAAGGGGTTGTACAAAATGATTCCCTTTCCTTCTACCGTGTGATTTGGGATCCAGTTAGGAGACAGAAACCACACAGTACTTGGAACAGGGGAAGTTCAATACATGGAATCATTCACTAATAACAGAGAACTAGTTACTGGGGGGTGAAGTGAACTCTGCAGAGTATTAGAATAGCACCTAGAGGGCGCGGCCTCAGGCTTGCCCTCGGGCTGAGACAGAGTATCCAAGGAAGGAACAAGTTGGAGAGTCCCTATCCCCAAGGCTGATGTGAGGACCGTGTAGCTGTAATCCAGTGAATGGCACAGAAATTCTTTGAGGTGTTACCGGGCTGGGCAGGCAGGCAAGGAGTCACCCACTGAGGCACTAGAGAAATGTGTTGAGAAACTGCCCTTGGGAGTGCTGTGGGTCTTGCTGGGAAGCCCACTAAGGAGCTTGTGGAAGCCCACAGAAGCTGCCATTGAGGGTTGCACGGAAACTTGCTTGAGGTGCATGTGCCCCATCCCCTGGCCCCCTGCCGCAGGAAAGGCACACGAGAAAGAAGCAAGCATGTCAGAACCAGGAAGAGAAGTCCCTTTCTACCGCTCTCCTGCGGTGTCCTTCCAGAACCCTCTACTGACAAAGCGTAACATCATGCCATCATCGGGTAAAGAGAAATATTTTCAGGCTCCCACCCCAGTACCACATGCTGGGCAATGAAGGGTAGATTTGCAGATGAGATGTGACAAATCGATGACTGGCACATTATCATTCTATAATACATGATTCTTTGATTCAGTCCTTTTTTTTAACGTTCAAATGTATGAAAGAAGTAAATCATTTGTATGGTACCTAGCCTAGACATGGTCTTAGCCTATTCTATGATCTCCTCACCTCTATTCCTCAATAATTAATGAATTGCTTCAGAAACAACACAACACAACACAACACAACACAACACAAAACAAAACAGTCCTGGGTAGGAAGACCTTTGACTTTAAAACTCTGAGCATGCCATAATTATGCTTATATATGATTATAAATATCTCTGTTTTAATTACAATTATGTAAGTAGTGACAAGTTATTAGTAACAACTATGCCAAGGATGTAGGTACATCTGAGCTTCCAGGGGAATGAATAAAAGTTGTCAAGGCCTTTGCTAGCCTTCCAAATGACAACAAATAACTCAGAGAAGTAAGATCAAGAATAAAGGGAATCTCAAATCAAATGCTATGAAGAACCAGGTGAATGACAAAATGTGATAGAAGGTTGTAGGAAGGAGAAACATCCACAGACTGAAATGGTCAAGGAAAGATGTGTGTTGGAATCCCAATTTGAGAAAAATGTTGAACAATGGGCAAATATTGAGGGAATAGGCCAAGATGTGGCCACAAGTCCCGTGACCCCAAATTTGCTAGCCTAATGTCCGAACTCAGTCAGTTGCCAACACATGTGCAATGCACACAGACTGTTGATAGGGAGATCAGCACACAGGACCTCTGAGTCACTGGATCCTGGGCAGCCTCATTTGGAGGAAATGTCATTATATAGACCTTCCGCCATCATTTAGGCAAACCCGTGGTTCTCGTATCAATGGGTTGACCATTTGCTAGTGTGGAGGATTCGCTGTTGTAATAATCACTTGTGCTCTGCACGTTAACTGAAACTTTGAAATACCAAAAAAGAAGAACAAATAAATGTCCCAAATAATTGCGATCAACGGTGCAAACACAGCCTTGCTGTGTCGGGTGCGTCGGGTTTATTTGCTCTCTCATGAGTGAAAATTGGGCAGAGGTGTGGCTCAGAAGTGTTCTGAGTGTTTCGACAAGCTGTGCCCTGTGTGGGGATGACAGAAGGCAAGTGGCTATTGACCTTGGTCAATATTGCTTGTATTTAATATTTACTGATATTTGGCCTCTGTGACCCGAGAGTTTGCTGACTTTCCTTCTACCTCTCTTGGTTGGCCTCTGTTTCTCCACGCATCCTCTAAAAGCTGTATTTCCTGGCCCTTCCTATCCATTCCTGTGGCTCAGATTACCATTTATATCTGCTGACAACATCTGTCTGAGTTTTTATCTTCAGCTCCAAGCTGGAATAGGCAATTCTAGCTCAACGTGTCCTGAGCTGAACGAACTTTCTTACCCCACAAAGCTGCTTCCACTCCTGCTTGCCCTCTTAGCATAAGACAACATTCTTTCACCCAGGGGTGCAAGTTAAAAACCAGGAAGTCATTCTTATGCTTCCATTCTCACCAGCGCCCCCCCCCCCAACACTCATATCAGTCCTCAAGGCTACTGAGATCCTCTAAAATCTTTCAATCCACCTCCTAGTTTCCACCCCACTTCCACCCATGTGCCAGAACCTCTAACCTGGACTCCCACAACTCAACTAGTTTTTAACCAGGCAACTACTTTACTCATGAAAAAAAACTGTATTGAGAAGAATCATATCCAACCTAGGTTGAGGTTGTGTCCCTCCGAGTTGGTTTTACTTTGCTTTAGTTTGCTTCTGCCATGAGTGTAGAGTAGATTAAAAATATTTTTTTTAAATATTTTTTAATGTTTGTTTGTGAGAGAGAGACACAGAGGGCAAGCAGGGGAGGCGCAGAGAGAGAGGGAGACGCAGAATCCGCAGCAGGCTGCAGGCTCCGAGCTGTCAGCACAGAGCCCGACGCGGGTGCCAACCCAAGAACCGTGAGATCATGACCCGAGCCGAAGTCAGACGCCCAACCGACTGAACCACGCAGGCACCCTTAAAAACAATTTCAATGCCAGTTTCTTGGCTTCAAGGTGCCTGGTCATGCAATTAAGTTAATATAGTTTGAAAACCCCAGATGGTGTGGGGCCAAGCATGAAGTTAAAGATCCTTTTTGGAGACTACCTGTTTCCCACTTGACGCCTGTGCCCAGGCATCTCTTTGCCAGTGGGTGGATATTTTCCAGTGCATGCTTCCACAGAAGACCTAGGAATAGAATTCGGTGATGCATCACTTCCGTATAACACCCAGTGCTCATCCCGACAAGCGCCCTCCTTAACGCCCATCGCCCATTTAGTCCATCCCCTCCATGCAACGCCTAGCTTTACGATGCTTTTCTAGTTGCGGCTCCCAGACGTTCATTTTCTTCCCCAATGATATTTGCTAGGTGGCATGCTACTTACTAGTCATCACAGGACAGAAAAGGTGAGCAGAATTGGAAAATCTTTAATTTTGTAAAATAAAGTAGAACCTCCTCTTTCGATTGCATTTTAGAGTAATTCCGTGGTCGTGCTTTATCTCAGTACCAAGCATTGTAAAGATTCTGCCGTATAAACATGTTGTTTTTATAAAAGTGGTCACCTGGATGTTATCCTGACTCACGTAAATTGCAATATGCAGGGATACACTGAACTCACACAAGACGCAGGGGTCCTTCCATCAACCCCTTCTTTACTTGGGAGTGTCTGCTATTCCCTCTGCTATGCCCCCAGGACTCATAGGGCAGGACATGGGACGCTGACAAATAGAACATGGGGGAAATCACCAGTATCGGTAACCCAGTAAACATTAAGAAGGCCTATTGCCTTTTAAAAAAATAAATTAAATAGAATTTTAATATTTTCTTCTCTTTCCTCAAAGGATTATCTTGTGCATTCTGAGGGGGTCTCTGTAGACCGTGGTTTTCGAGGAAGATGTTCTAAGTTGAACTGCATCCCCACTGTAGGATGCAGTAGATCCTACTCCTGAACCAGGGGGTTCACATGCTTGTGAACGTGACCGTGTTTGGAAATAAGGTCACTGCAAATATAGTTAGTTTAATTAAGATGCGGTCAAGCTGGAGCAGGTGGGCCCTTTATCTGATATGACTGGTCTCCTGACAAGAGGAGGAGACGCTCAGAAAAAAAGACAAGGTAGAGGCCCACAGGGAGATAGCCGTGTGATAAGGAAAGCAGAGATCCGAGTGACGTAGCCATGAGCCAAGGACTGCCAACAAACACCAGAAGCTGGAAGAGACAAGGAAGGAGTCCCCCTTACAGGTTTCAGAAGGAGCATGGCTCTGCGGACCCCTTGCTTTTGAACTTCTAGCCTCCAGAACCGTGAGACCGTACGTCTCCGTTGTGTTCAGCCACAAAGCTTGTGGTACTTGTTACAGCAATCCTGGGAAACTAATACGAACGTGGATCCAGAGAATGACTGAAGGAAGTTCAGAGAAGTAGCAGGAATACCAGTCGGGCGAGGGGAGCCCGGAAACCTGGGTAGGTGACAGCCCAGGCAGGAGGGTGTGCTCCATGGTTTCCGATGCATCCCGGGAAGCAGGAGGATGTGAGCAGAGGAATGTGCTCGCTCGCCGAGGGGTGGGGGTGCGGAGAGGACCTGCATCTGCTCCAAGGGGTGGAGATACTTAGGGGGCAGAGGAAGATGCACCTGGTTGAGGGTGGCGATGGGTTGTGAAGAGCCCTCAGTGCCCATTCTTTCGGCTCCCTTGGCCTTCCCTCTCCTTGCATCCAGGTTTCTTTGGCTGCCTTCTGGTTGTTGCAGCCTTCTCTATGTTAACATTCTTTAAGATCTGCCTGCGACCCACATCTGGGCTTCTGGCTGCACCCTGTCCCCACCCCCCACTCCGGTTCTTTCTGTGTCCTTTCCACACAGGACGGGTCACATTCTCTCTGCCTCCGATGCCTGAAATCCTACCACATTCGAGTTACCACCTTAGCGCCCTATTTATAAAGGTGTCCTAAGTTCTTGCATTTCTGTTTAATAATGGCATCCTAAGCAGCTGTTGGAAAGATTGCCCTCATCAAAATGAAAAAGCAAGGTGTAGAAAAGTCTGTCTTGGGACACTTCCATCTTATGTAGAGAAGTTGTCTATGCCGAGCTAGACCACGCATAGCCTGTTAGATCAGACGTAAGAGAGGACAAGGAAGGTAAAAACCTGTTCCTAAAGAAGGAGCCCTATTTCTCTTGAAAGGTTCAGACATTATCTGCTAAACTCAGAGAAGAGATTTCCCCTCTAGCAGCTGATGGGAAAGAATAGGTTTGCTCACTTACTCATTCATTCGACAAATATTAATTAAGCACCTATTTCTTGACCTGTGTTAAGTGTTGGGAATACAGTAAAGAACGAAGGTGTAATATATCCACTCTTGGAGGGAGTGCAGTCTTTTAAGGAATTTAGGCCTTTGATGCAGTGTGATAAATGTCAAAAGGAAAACTGTAGAAGCTTTGTATTCCAAATGCCTGCTTATCTATGTGTCAGTCACTTGGTATGATAGGCAGAGTAATGACCTCCAGGGATGGCCCTGTCTTAATCCTCAGAGGCCTGTGAATATGCTATCTTACGAAGCAAAAGGGTCTTTGCAGACGTGATTCAATTCAGAACCTTGAGATGGAGATGTTACCCTGGATAATTGGGGGGTGGAGAAATGTAATTATATGCGGCCTTAAAGTCAGAGAGTGTCTCCTAGTTGATTTCAGAGTGAGAGGGAGA
Source organism: Acinonyx jubatus (assembly GCF_027475565.1). Classification (NCBI taxonomy): domain Eukaryota; kingdom Metazoa; phylum Chordata; class Mammalia; order Carnivora; family Felidae; genus Acinonyx; species Acinonyx jubatus. The sequence continues at coordinate 34,233,612 of NC_069386.1, forward strand.
TGTGGCTTTGAAGATGGAGGAAGGGGCCACCAACCATGGAATAAGGGCAGCTTCTAGAAGCTGGAAAAAACAGAAATGAACATTCCATGGACACCTTGATTTTAGCCCAGTGAGACCTGTGTCTGGCCTCTAATTTACAGAACTGTGACTTTTTTTTAAGTTTATTTATTTATTTTGGGAGAGAGAGACAGACAGACAGACAGAGACAGAGAGCATGTGATTGGGGTAGGAAGATAGAGATAGAGAGAGGGAGAGAGAGAGAGAACCCCAAGCAGGCCCCGTACTGACAGTGCGGAGCCTGATGAGGGACTCAAACCCACGAACCGTGGGTTGAGAACCCATGACCTGAGCTGAGATCAAGAGTTGGACACTTAATCAACTGAGGTGCCCCAGAGCTGCGTTGTTTTAAGCCACTAAATTTGTGGTCATAAATTTGTGGTCAGCACTAGTAAACTGATACATTGGATTAGGCTAAGGCATACAAAGTTGAATAAGACAAAGTCCCTATCTTCAAGAAACTCACAAAATTGTTTCTTGAACAAGAAACATGTGGAGAGAAACATGTGAACAGCATAATAAATGTGCCAAGTTTGGAGTGTGTGCATGGAGCTGTGTACATCAAAATTTATTTGGAAACTTCCTGTTAGTCTCTCCAGTTTTCAGATTACCCAGTGGTAATTTTCAGTCTCTAATGGTGCAACTGGTTAACGACATTGACACAGCTGATCATGCCCTCCTCCTAGACACACTTCCTTCTTTTGGTTTGCAGGACCCCACACTCTTTTGGTTTTTCTCCTTCTTCACCGGATGTCACTTTTCCATATCTATCTCCTTTGTTCCTTATCTTCTCCCAACCCGTTCATATTGGAATGTCCTAGAGTGTCCTTGGCCCTCTTTTCTGTAGCTGTATTTCTTCCTTTGGTGACCTCATATAGTCTCATGCCAACTATATGCTGACCACAGCCAAGTTTATCTCTCCATCCCAGACCTCTGTCCTGGGCTCCAGATTTATACATCCAGCCTCCCACTTGCCATCTCCACTTGGATATGTAATGGACATCTCATAGGGAACATGTCTAACACCGAACCCCTGGTCTGCCCTATCCCACCCTGCCTCCGACAACCTACTCCGTCCACAGCCTTCCCCATCTCAGTAGACAACTTCCAAGTGCTCAGATTCATAACTGACTGCGTTTCATATCAATCTATCAGGAATTTTAATTGGCTCAACCTTCAAATATATCCAGAATCTGACCACTTCTCTACTGCTACTACCCTGGTCTGCTCACCATTGCCTCTTGCCTGGATTACTGCAAAACCATGATATGGTTTCCCATGTCCCTCCCAGAAAAGCCTTAAGCCCTCACAATATCCTACCAGGCACTACAGGATCTGGATCCCCGCCCCACCTTCCATCCCTCAGACTATCTCTATCTGTTGCCTTTTTTTCCATTCTGTTGCAGCTACCCTAGTGCTTTTCACATCTGGATCTTTGTTCTTTAGGAAGAACGATCAGTCTCAGGGAGTCTGAACTATGCCTGGCACTTAAGAAGCACCCAGTAAATATTCAACGAGTGAACAAATGAATGTTCTTAATCACTAGCTCTCCTGTTGCTTGATTCTCCTTTTTTTTTTTTTTAATTTTTTTTTTAACGTTTATTTATTTTTGAGACAGAGAGAGACAGAACATGAACGGGGGAGGGTCAGAGAGAGGGAGACACAGAATCTGAACCAGGCTCCAGGCTCTGAGCTGTCAGCACAGAGCCCAACGCGGGGCTTGAACTCACGGACTGCGAGATCATGACCTGAGCCGAAGTCGGCCGCTTAACCGACTGAGCCACCCAGGCGCCCCTGATTCTCCTTGTTTTTAATGATGCTGTTTACACCACTAGCTGCTTGAGATATTTATCTAGAATCTCAGTTTTGGACAGCATTGACTGGGCTCTTGAATGTTTTGATTTTTTATTTAGAATGCAGTGCTTTTATGATGTCAGGAGCATTAATATTAAAAACAAAGAGCAAACAATTGAAAAAACAACCCTTAGGGAACATGTCTGAAAGCTTGAGTCTACCTCAGAGTGGTTTTTCAACCTGGCACTCTCCACCAAACTTGTTCCGACTTGACTCAGAGATGAAACTGCAAATACGTAATTCTGAAAGTTCACACGACAATCGCCCATGACTTTATAAACGCACCGATTTTGTGAGTATTCATATTCTTTTTTAAAAAAATCTTTTAACGTTTATTCATTTTTGAGAGGCAGAGAGAGACAGCATGAATGGGGAAGGGGCAGAGAGAGAGGGAGACACAGAATCTGAAGCAGGCTCTGAGCTGTCAGCACAGAGCCCGATGCGGGGCGTGAGCCCATGAACTGTGAGATCGTGACCTGAGCAGAAGTCGGAAGCTCAACCGATTGAGCCACCCAGGTGCCCCATGAGTATTCATATTCTTAAACCTGAAACCAGAAGGTCAACGAATCCTTTGTTTAAAATGGCATTAAGCTAAATCTGTGTCTGAATTGTTTTCATTCAGAAAACTCAGTCACTTACATTATCCAATAAATCAACACTGACTTCCTGGGCACTTGCTGGAAGAAGCCATGACTCCTGCTTGAGGACATAGACCCGGAGTTACCCAGGAAATGACTACTCTGAATCTCTAGATGTGATTATATCTTCTTCACTTCATCTTTTCCATATTTTGGAAAAAAGAGGAAGTACCAGCAAAATGCAAAGACTAAAGCAAGCTGGTCTGTTATACTTTTCCTAACCCTAGTATCAAAAATACATTAGACTCAGCATAATTCGGGGCTGGAGTTCTCTTTTTATTTCATTGACTTGGCTCCTGGGGTGGGGGGGCTATAATCTCGGACAGCTGACAGTCTGAGATCTTGCTAGACCTGCCTGAGGGAACATGAGTTCTGGTGGTTCCAGAAGGATTCATTCTAACTGCCTCCCGTGGTGTGCTGGGGTGACCTCACAAGAGCCGACTGGTAAATTTCAAAGGAGTTGTTTTTTTTGAGCCGGTTGATGTCACATTGCTGTCTCTCCATGGTGAGAGTTGGAAGTTGACAGTTACTACAAACCTCCCCCCACCCCCACCAGCTGACCACCACCAAAAAAGTCAGCTATCAGACATTTTACCAGTATAGCAGGGGTTGAATTTCTTTTTCAACAGCCCTAGTTTTGTCAACAGGGATTTCTAAATTCCCATTTTCCAGTTTTGGTCTTTTTCTCTGAAGTATTTTAATTTTCTATAGCAAATCACTTACAGGTCATTTTATTTAAGTTTTGACTTTATCATTTGTTGTGTGTTTTTTGTCTTGTTGTTTTTGTTTTTTCTCTATGAGCAAATTCTTTACAAGTGGGAATCCCTGATTAGGCTTCGGTTTTACGTTTGTTTACACAACTCCATTTATAACTACATAGCATGATTAATAATTGCTGACTCTCTGTCCCGCCCCTTCTCTAATATTGATGTAATTTAGCCTATGTCAGCTTCCGCATCATCATTCTTAAAACTGGAGTAATGGTACATACTGCTCATTTACTTGCGGGGAGTATTAAAAAAATAACATGTAAAGGACTCGGCACGGTGCTGGGCACATGGCAATATCTCACAAACTTTTACTTATTGTGTAGTAATAGTGGCAGGTTTTGAGCCGTAAGAAGCGCACACACAAAAGGGTGAGATGGAATGCTTTGGTGAACAAATACTTTGACCTTTGTACCTTTATAGCTTAGGAACACGAATAAACCAATGTTTGCCGCCTGGTAGTTGAGATATTGGGTGTCCCTATCTAAGCGGATTGCTTTGCAGGTAGAAAGAGATCAGTGGAGAAATTATCTTTATACACTCAGAGTAACAAGGCGGATTTCGTAGATCAGTCAGATCAGGTTGATATTTCAGAGTTGTAGGACTGAGAAATGTTGGCTACTTCGTACCTTCTTGTTCTCCTGAAACATCCAAACGCCCTGTGTCCTCATTGCCCATCTTCCTTTTAACTGATGGTCATGATTCGCAGGAAAACAGAAGCAATGACAACAGTAAAGACCTTCTTCTTTTCCTTCCACAAATATAGCGACCTTTGTGCGTCTATACCTGTATTTTTTGTCTTCACTCGTGTTATTGCAGATGGCATGTCCAAGCTCCTATCTAAAGGATCACACCCCCCCTTTTCTGTTTTACCTTCTCTAGAGCTTAACTCCCATCTGTGTCCCCCTTCTTCAGTCCTTCTTCAGTCTTTCTCCTTGACTGGTTCATTCTCCCAGCCTACAAAAAAGTTTTAGTAGTTCTTAAAAAAACAAAGCCTTCTGTGGTTCCCTTGCCACTTTCCAGCTACTATCCCCTTCTCTGCTCTCCTTCACACCGCACTGGTCATAGCCTCTACCTCATTACCTTCCATTCTCTCTTGAACCCAGTTTACTCAGGCTTCTCTTTCCCGCCGGGAGCTGTTTTGTCATTAGCGGCATCCATAATGCCAAACCCAATGGTCACTCAACTGTCTTCATGCTCGTCCATCTCTCTGCAGTATTCTGCCTTTGAAAAACCACCCTCCCTTGATTGCTGGAGCACCACACTCTGGTTTTTTGACTGCCCTCTGGCCATCCCTGTCTGTCTCCTATGCGGGACCTTCTCCTCTTGGCCCTTGGCCTTTTTCTCCCATGATAGATCTCATCTGGTCCCATGGCCTTAAGCTCTATGCATTTGCCCAGGTTTCCCAAGGCTGTGTCTCTAGCCCCCTCCCCAAGGAGTTTCACTCTAGCTATTTAAGCCGCCTACTTAATATCTCCACCCTTGGCTCCCCAGTGGGCAGCTCCGACCAGCATGACCAAAATAGAACCCCTGGCTTTCCCTTCAAAACATAGTTCCCAATGTCATCCCCACTCAGTAAGTGGTATCTCCATCCACCTCGTTGCCTCAGGTTTCCCTCTCCAGATCCAGTCTACTAGGAAGTCACTTCTATTTCTAGACTGTATCCCAATCCTGTTCATGCCCTCCTGCTTTCCCTCCTAGTCACTTATGATCAATTCTTTCCCTAGAAGCAGGAAGACTTTTTTCAGGATATAAATAAGACCCCATCATCCCCTGCTTAATTAGCTTCCTATCAGGAAATCTTCATTAGCTTTCCATTAGAAAACCATCCCAAATCCTCACTTTGGCCTACAATCCCTACTTGTGTTGGCCCCAGGCTGCCTCTCCAAACTCATCTGGCTCATATTTTTCTCCCATTGTGCTTCAGCCACACTGGCCTTCCATATGCTCCTGCAACATTGCCAAGCTGGACCGCCCCTTTGTACTTTGGCATTTGCTCTTTCCTCTGCCTGGAGTGTTCTACTTTCACATCTAAACGTGGCAGCCTCCTTTCTGTCATTCAGACCTTAGTTCAGTCACTTCTCCCCAAAGCACTTCCCTGAGCACCCAATCTACGGGAGCTTATTCTCCAGCATGTTACTTTTTGTATTTTCCTCATATCTACCGTCTGCATTTATCTTGTCCACTCATCTGTTTTGTCTCCTTCCCACCAGCCTTGCTAGAATCCAGCTCATGAGACCCAGTGGATCCTTTCACTATTTTGGCCCCTGCTGTTTCCCTAGCGTTGCCTCACACATCACCTGTGACTAACCAACAACTGCTGTGTGAATGAATGAACGTTCTGGACGCCCAACAAAGGTATTTCTAAATGCAATAGTTGGTATCGTTGAGGAGACCGGCTGCTATACTGTTCCCTGCCCCACATAGAAAGCCACACCCACACGAGAAATTTCTTTTGGAAGGCAGCATCAGGAAAACTTTACCTCCATTGAGAACTTGCTTCACCTTTTCCTTTTCCACTATTAAAGCTGTCACTGATTGTTCCCGGTTTTGTTTTGCCCTGGCTCTTAGGAAGCTGAAAACCACATTTCAGACTCAAGGACAGCAGTAATCTTTGTTCCAACAGCGAACACAAATTCTCCCTTCCTCAGGCTCATTTCCTACTTTTGTTATGGGAAGCATGGCAATGACATTTGTGGTAAGTCACTTCAGCTCCTTTCTGGAGAGAAGTGTCCTTTAGACAAAAGCATGCAAACGTGTTGACATTCTGCCATAGGCTGGATAGTGTTGCCTTGGATAGTGTGCTCGCTCGTGAACGGGGGCTTTCTGGCTATATGTGTTCGTGTCGGAGTGGGAGCAACCTTTATTGTTGTTGGGTGATTTGCTGTGATTCATATTTGGGAATTCCCCAAGGTTACTCAGTTAGGGTTTACTTGCTTCGTGGGAGCCCAGCCCTCTGGGTGGTAAGGTTTTCAGGCTTATTGGCATTTGTTGACTTGATGAGTGTCACTTCAGAGTTAGGAGCTAAGACGTTGGATCGTGAGAGTTTATTATTCTTTCAGAGCTCTGCGTCTCAGTAGTGGAAGAAACATGCCTTTTAGCTTAGCTTTAAAATGCTGTGCCTTGATCTTCGGGAGATTCACGGGCCACGCCCCTCGAAGGTTCAAAGGAGCTGTTCTTAATTGTTGTTTGGGTTAGGGACGGTTTTGAAGTTTACAGAGCATAATACATACATGCTTCTACTTAGCATGGCAAAATTAAAACGTAACTCTTTTGAAGTCCAGGATGTATTGGTATTTTAATTTATTAGTTATTTCGAATATTTGCTTGTGGCAACAGTATTCATAAAATAGCCATAGGAAAAGTATACACTGATCAATTATTATTGAATATCTCTTGATGCTTGTACCAAACTGATACAGATGATATAAAGAATATATATGTGGCTTATCTATGAGGGTGGAATAGTGGACAAATGTCTCTGAATAATGTATGCTTTTAAAACAGCCCTAATGGCTTATATGCAAAGTGGAATAAAGTTGCAGTATTTAAGAATCATATTTTAATTAAAAAATTTCTCTCAAATCAGCATTGTAATTAAATATCACCAATTTGGTATAAATTATATTTTAATTTTTATGCTAATTTAAACATTGATGCAAGTCGTTTTGAAGAAGGGGCATGCAGGAAAAATTTTTAATCAACTATTCTTTTCCAAAAAGCAGAAGTCTGAGACTTTTGGTAACCAAATTCATCCATCCATCCATCTATCCATCTATAAATCCTGTATAATATTGTGCAAGGAACTCATTTTTAAAAGTTCTATTTATTTATTTAAGAGAGAGAGAGAGCCAGCAGGAACAGGGGAGGGGCAGAAAGAGAGGGAGAGAGAGAATCCCAAGCAGGCTCTTTGCTGTCAGCCCAGAGCCTGACTAGGGGCTCAATCTCGGCAACTGTGAGATCATGACCTCAGCCTAAACCATGAGTCAGATGCTAAACTGCCTGGGCCACCCAGGTGCCCTAGGAACTCATTTTTAAGATTAAATTTTTAAAAATACATGTTTTATCTACACTTATATCGATATAATTTTTATATAAAAATCAGGACTTACATAAAGATATATGAAATTGTAAAGATATTTTATGAAAATTCCAAATAGTACATTAAAAATATATAAAATAGGGGCACCTGGGTGGCTCAGTTGGTTAAGCCTTCGACTTCAGCTCAGGTCATGATCTCACGGTTTGTGGGTTCGAGCCCCACATCGGGCTTTGTGCTGACCGCTTGCTCAGAGCCTGGAGCCTGCTTCGGATTCTGTGTCTCCTTCTCTCTCTGCCCCTCCCCCGCTCAGGCTTTGTCTCACTCTGTTCCTCAAAAATAAATAAATGTAAAAAAAAAAACAAAAAAAAATAATATGCAATCTTATGTAATATGAAATATAATATATGTAATAAGCTGTGTTTACATACAGCTTTGTTAGAACATCTACCTATCCAGTATGGTGCCTATAGCCTTTCTTTTGGGATAATTTAAATCACTATAGTCCTTTTTTTTTTTCTTTTTTTTTTTTTTGAGAGAGAGAACGAGAGGGCACATAGGACACAAGTGGGGGAGGGGCAGAGGGAGAGATAGCCTCTTAAGCAGGCTCCCCACAACCCTGGGATCATGACCTAAGCCGAAGTCAAGGGTTCAATGCTCAACCAACTAACCACCCAGGTGCCTCAGGTCAATAGTAATTTTAATTTAAGTAATTGTAAGATCATTGTTAAACATGCATCATAAAGCTTGGGCCACTTACCAAGTGCATTTGAATATGAGATTTACCTTGAGTTATTTTATCTGCAATGTTTTTTCATTAGCAAAGATTGGCATGGAGTGTACCAGTCACATAATTTATCAGTAATTTAGTTATTCAATCCAGAGTATTTACTGATACCTTGCCAGAATTTAAAAATTCCCCTGAAGATCCGGAAGGCAAAAATTATAAGGAGAAAAAGTAAAAATTTCATTTAAATTCTATGGAGATAGTCTTTATCGGCCATATTTTCAACTCAAAAGCAAGAAGCTTTCTTTATCTACTTATTCAGGAGTGCTGGAATCTTGGGAGTCTTTGGCTCACTGTTTGTGCATATCCTGGTATCCTAGCCAAGATAAGAAAACCCCAAGGTCCAGGAAAGTTTACTGTGGAGTCAGACAGTTACTGATCCCTGAACCAAATGCTTTATGTTTATCTGGGCTCCAGGACAAGTAAGACTGTTTTTAAGAGAGGCAATCAAGAGCTTCTGCCTTTGAACCATGTGTACCTAGGGCCATTGATCTCATTAAAGCGAAGCATTGGTATTTCTAGAGCTTTGTATAATCAAGACTTGATAACAGAGGTTATTTTTCACCAAATGAAACGTGTTGTTCTTTCTTTCTTTCTTCCTTCCTTCCTTCCTTCCTTTCTCTCTCTCTCTCTCTCTCTCTTTCTTTCTTTCTTTCTTTCTTTCTTTCTTTCTTTCTTTCTTTCTTTCTTTCTTTCTTTCTACATTAAACCTGGATTCAAAGAAATAACTGAGTATCTCAACTGCTTTTTTTAGGTGTAAGCTCAATTATGCCAAGGAAGTTGCTGACCATGCCCCTCCCTGCTCTTTTGCTCCCTTTTTCAATATTGAAACCCATGGCACATTTGGTGTGTTGTAGGTGAAAGGCAGTCTGTAAATGCCATGGAGGACAGAGAGATAGATGGAAAGCAGGCCTCTTTGGGAGATAGCTAGCAGACTTAACGATCGCTATAGCAGAGTGATAATTTCTCCATGGGAGAAATTAGAGAAGGTTCTGTAAGAGGGAACTGACATCCCTACGAGTTTTTGAGCTGAGTAACTAAGAAAACTCACACAAGTGCCTATGGTTCTAGGGAGCAGAAGCCACCCTTTCTTCCCACTTTTCTTCTTCTTACTCTAGATTTTCCAGAATGGGGTCATCGGAGAGCTTACTAGAGATGCAGATGGTTTTTGAATCAGTGCCAAAGATGACCTATTATTTATTTTTTAAAAGCTCTCTCATGCAACGTGTTTTAGTTTTGAATGTGGCAAGAGAAGAGGGTGTGAGAACTGCCTCAGGTCTCACATTCCTGGGGCTGCTGTAGGAGTCGTGGCTGGGGGTGCCCTTCTTCATGACCTCGTGGCCACACGTGGCTCTGGCAGCTATGCCCTGGCATCTGAGCCGGGAGACCATGGTTCCCTCCAAGGAATTTTGACGGGGCTTTGTTGGCTGGGTTCCCTGGGCTACCCGGAGTGGCAGGAAGCTCTAAAAGTGAGGAGGGAAGTCATTGGACACGAAGTTCATAACCAGAGTTTGTCTGGAAGATTTTCCTGTTTCAAAAGGGATCTTTTTATGTGTACACTTGATTTTGTGTGTCAGTTCTTTATGTTCCTAAGGAATGGTCTTCGTCGGCTTGTTGCCACTGTCATCAGATTGTTATCAGTAGGCATCTCCCAACTGTGCTCTCTGTACCTGCTCTGGCTGGTCCCCTCGGCATCCTCTTCCTCCCTGGTGTTCCTTGTCACCTGTGGGCACTCACTGAAGCTCCGTCCACTCTTGGATACCATCCCTTCATCCACACTTATCTCCTGCTTTTTGCCTTCCCTGAATACCACCCACATCCACGATCCTACTCTGCAGTTCAGTGAGTAGTCGTTTGCCAGCTGAGCTATACATGTTAGCTTTGTTCCCCGGTCTAGAACACAAGCTCCTTGACAACAGGGGTCAAGCGATAGAGGTGGTAAGGAGACTAACTTTGCCCGTTGGTATTATTTGAGAGCCTTTACATTAAAATGCTTTTCTAAACATCATTTCCCTTCCTGGCTTCATAAATTGTAACACATAAGCAAAACAAAAGCTTTCATACAGGTTCGGTATGGTAACAAATAAAAATCCATCCACGTTTGATAAGTGCCTTTTGCTCTGAAGGGAAGATAAAAATAAACCATAGTGATGATAGTGAACAAAACCAAACCTGTCTGGCCGAGTGCTAATAATAGTGACTTTACTTCATGTAGGGGGCTTCCAGATCAATATAAAAAGCCTCACTCCATATTCAAGCCACTGCTATTTACTTAGCTGTTCTCAAATGGGAATAAGCAGACATCAGCTATCAAGTTTCTAGCCTGGAAAAATCCATAAAGGCCACTGGACACAGACACCGTGGGGACATCATACAGACAGTTCATAAAAATAACTTGCCCAACATTTTTGGAAACTGATGCAGGCTGGGCTTGTGGCTCTGTCTGTTTCCTTTGGTTTATCCAGTAACAACAGAGAAGAAGCCAGTTACCAGGGCTATGAGAACTTGGATGCTACAGGAGATAGCCACTACTCCTACTCATAAACAGGGGGTTGCCAATCCTGTCCATGAATACTTGGAACAAACAACCGTTATGCACTCTAAAAGAGTGCATCAATCCATTCAGAGATATTTATTGAGCACTTACCACTACGTGCTAAGTATCAAAAGAGACTCAAACATATATCAGTTATCCCCTAGTTTTAAGGAATTTGGAGTCTAGTAGCGAAATGCTTGTTCAGAACATATCTGTTAGTATCCTAGGAGACCCAATTTAACCCGTTGGAGGATGGAGAGATCACTTTCAGTGGAGTGATCAGAGAAGGCTCTAGGATAGAGGAGGGCACTTAGAACAGATGTATGATTTAAAAAACCTTTTTATTAAAGTATAGCACACACACTTAAAAGCGTACATCTCGTAAAGACTACAGCCTAACTGAATTTTCACAAATGGAACACACTAGTTACATAACCAGCGCTCTGCTTAGGTAACCAGATGGAATAGTACAGTACTCCAGAAGACACCTCGTGCCTTTTTCCAATCATTCCTGGAGGAGTATGATTTTGTTAGCTGAATGTAGATAGCAAATGACTGGAGGAGGGAATAGCCTCATAAAGATGTGGAAATGGAAAGGCATGACCCATGTTTGAGGAATGAACTGAAGAGTAATTTGCTTGGAGCGTCAGATGGAGAACAGGGTTGAGCTCATGTTGTAGAGCTTTAAATGCCAAGTAAAGGAGTTAGATTTCCTTCATTAGCTGCTGAAGGTTTTCGAGCAAGGGAGGAATATTTTGTTAAGACTTTTGAGGATGGCTGGTAATTTACTGGTGATGGGAAAGGTGAGACTGGAGGTTGGATGACTGGTTGGGAAACTTCTAGAATATCCCGATATGGGAGAATTTTGGCTTTGTAGTGGCAGGTGAAGACAGAGACACAACTGTCCACAGGCACCCTTATTAAGAGCCACCAGGGGCGCCTGGGTGGCTCAGTTGGTTAAGTGTCTGACTTCAGCTCAGGTCACGATCTCACGGTCTGTGAGTTCGAGCCCCGCATCGGGCTCTGGGCTGATGATGGCCCAGAGCCTGGAGCCTGCTTCCGATTCTGTGTCTCCCTCTCTCTCTGACCCTCCCCCGTTCATGCTCTGTCTCTCTCTGTCTCAAAAATAAATAAACGTTAAAAAAAATTAAAAAAAAAAAAAAGAGCCACCAAAAATTGTATGGTTGTGGATCTGAGGAAAGAGGAAGAGTCAAAGAAATTTCCTTTCATAGAACTAATCAAGACAAAATTCACTGTTAATTACTTTTTTGTTAAGGGCTAACGCAATCTTTGGATGCTGCCTCTCCAAGAGAGCTCTAAAAAAAAATTTTTTTTAACAGTATTTAAATAAAACCTTGAGTTACTTCTAAGGAAATTCTAAAGGAAGCCACTGACCTTTCAGACAAAAAGAATCCATTGTTAGTCAGAAACATGGACTGTTTGTCTTTTCAAATGGGTGCCTGCTAGAATAAATATTTTGCTGGGAAAAATGGACCCTAATGATGATTGAAGATGTCATATTAAAAGCAAATTACTGGGTGTTGCTCACCTGCCTTTCTTCATCTTTCCTTTAAAAAATTTTCTTCCTTTAAAAAAGTGTTTATTTATTTGAGAGAGAGAGAGAGCAAGCGAGCAGGGGAGGGGCAAAGAGAGAGGGAGACACAGAACCCAAAGCAGGCGCCAGGCTTTGAGTGGTCAGCACAGAGCCTCATATGGGGGGCTTCAACTCATGAACCGTGAGATCGTGACCTGAGCCGAAGTCAGATGCTTAACCGACTGAGCCACCCAGGCGCCCCTCTTCGTCCTTCCTTTAAATGATTCTCATTAATCCGAATTTCTGGACAGGATGAATTAATTCATTAGCTTTAGTGTATTTTTGCAGAAAATGAAAAATATTTTGAAGAAAAGGCCATGATATGTTCTCCTTTGGCAACTTCTTGTATCACTTTGGCTATGTGGGTCATTTTTTTTTTTTTTTTTAAATAAGTTAAAGTATCAAATCAGGCTTTGCTTCTTCCATCAGATCTTCCTTGAACTTAGACTGTAGAACTGGGCTATCTATGTTGTCTCCTAGCAGCTGAGGCAAACTCTACATACTTTAGTGAGATTACCTGTTTTATTGTCTTACTCACTAGATTGATTGTAAACTTCCTGGATGCAAAGCAACATACCATGTTTATTATTTTCCCTCTGGTAACTAGCTGTGTATAGTACTCCTTAAACATATGTGTGGGTTGAATGAATAAATGAATGGATTGGATTCAGAGAATTGTGATGTCTTAACAAAATCTGTGCAGACTGATCTAATAGATATTAGTTAAATACTTTTTGTTGCGGGGGGGAGGAGGAAGGAGGACAATTACAGCTGAGAACCAAGAAATATGTTACTATCCATATTAATTTATAAGTTTTTACCTGAAATAGTATTACTGAAAGCCTGGATTCTCATTGGAAGATCCAGGCTTTTTTCGTTTTCTTTTTTGGAGGAGTACAAGCTAATTCAGTAGGCTAAGTAGGGAATACTAGGGCAGAGAGGGAAGATGAAGTGAGAAAGCAAAAAGTGTAGCAAAATGTGACTATATGGAAAGCACTAGACCTTGTTTCCTCTTTTTTCCTTGGCACAGCACAAAGGGTTAGAGGTATACTTATTTCTTTTTCTCAAAAATTTCGTCTCTCCTTTTTTCACCACTGTCTTTACCACTATGTTTTATTGATGCTCTCCCACTCTCTCCCCCGCCATTCCATCTTTCTCTCTAAAGCAGCAGGTTCTTCCCCAACAAATAATCACTGACCATCTAACATTTACTGTAACGTCTTTCAAAGTCTGTTCTTAACTGTATGTTTTTCTGTAGCGCCCGCACCTTATTCCTTAGAGGCTGTGGTATGTTTCCGGAGTTTAGATGCGTGTGGTTGTTTCCAGGCACTGGGATTTGTGTAGTAAAACACCGGCCGACGGCAGGGAAGTTGAAAGCTGTGTGTTCTTCCTGGGACCAGACGAAAGAAAGGGAACTTAACTTGGGAAAAAGCACATGGGTAGGAGATGGGGGGGGGGGGGGGGGATCCGGCCAATACGCGAGCTGGCTTAGGTTGGACCCTCTGCTCTCTTTAGACTTGAGACCACTAAAATAGGCAGGCACCGGTGGCCTGGAGACTGGTTCCCACGTCCTTCCAAGTAGCCACCGCTCACCTACGCCAGTCCCGCGGCTGAAGTTCTAAACTTTTCTTCCAGCAGGGAGAGGAAGGGTGTTAAGAAGTTTGGAAGGGAAGTCCCGCCCCCTTCCCGGATTCCGATTGGCCGGATCCGGCCCCACCCCCGCCAGGGCCGCAGGAGGATTGGCTGCGGAAGGGGAGCCCCACCGCAGGCCCGGAGCCGGGGGCAGCCGGGGGGCCCCCCAGGTGGCAGGTGGGGCCGGGACCGCCGGCGCCGCCTCCGTCGCCTCGCCGCGCGCTCGCAACCCGCACACTTGAAGGTTCGCGCGCGGCTCGGGCGCGCCGCGCCGCCAGGAGCCGGACTGCGAAGACTTGGCCATGAAGAGTCTCAAGTCCCGCCTGAGGAGGCAGGAGGCGTCCGGCCCCGCGTCGTCTGGCGCCGCCGTCGCCACCGCCAGCGCGGTGAGTCCCATGGCCCGTGCGTGTCCTGGGCTGCCAGGGCTGCCGGCGCTGCCCTCCCGCGAGCCGCGGGGTCCTTTGCTCGGAAGCGCGCGCCGCCCTGCTCAGCCTCCTCTCAGCTCGTCCCTCTCCGTCGTCCCGGGGACTCCTCCTCCCTTGGGCCGGGGCTCGGCGTCGGCGCGGAGACCCTGGAGACCCTCCCCGTCGCCGCCACGGCACAGCCCCCGCCGCTCACCCCCAGGTCCCCGAAACTCCTGGATGAAACCCCGGCGCTCCGGGATTCAATTGGCCCCACTCCTCCCTCCATCCCGGGTTTCTGGCCCCCCTCTTCCCCGGCGACCCCGGCCCCTCCCCTCGCCCGGGGCTGGCCCGGTTCCCCACGCGCGTCCTGTCGGGCCGGGCCCGCGGGGGGCCGGGACGGGGGGGACTAGCGCCCCACGATCCGGGTGGGCAGGGCAGCGGCCCGGGTGCCGGCCCGTCGCACTCCGCACCCTCCTCGGGTCCGAGACTCCGAGGCCCAGGGGACGTCGGGTGCTGGCCGCCGTCGCTGTATCACTGGGGAAGCTGGATTTCTGAGTGAGGCGGACGGACTAGGGCGCAGATGCAGACAAAGCATCGTAGGGAGCGGTCCTGGAAGTGGTGGTGACGCTGGGAAGGTGGTGGTCCTGCGGGGCCGAGCTTCACCTGTGGGACAGACGTGCGGGGGGACAGGCGGGCGGCGCTCGGCAGCCCGGCCTCAGCGTGCACGCTCACGAGTACTCAGGGCCTCTCTCTAGTTGGCAGCAGATCAGAAATCTTGAGAAACAGCCTGACTGCAGATGTTGGGATTTGGATAATTTGGCAAGTCCGAAGAATGGCAGTGTCATCAAAATTCTGCGTTATTAAATGAAAGGTTGCTTTAAAAAGTCGCGAAGAGTCAGAAACGTACACGAGATGGGATGCCCAAACTGCCCAGTTTGCCCACTTGGAGTTACTAAAAGGGGCCTTTATAATGTGGCACAAATTGTACTAAATGATTCTATGTGCTTTTTATGAGAATACTATTTAATCTGCTTCTGGTTAGGAGTTAATTCAGAATTGTGGCTTTCTCTTCACCTACTTCTGCGATGTTTTTACTCGGTCTTAACAGGACATTGTGGCAAAACTAGGCTCTTTAATTTCCAGTTAAAAAAAAAAAAAAGGAAAGTTATAGATGGCACGATACTTGATGATTTGAAGTTTAATAAAGCATGGACTTGTTTTATAAGCACATAAGAGATTTCTTTGCTTCACGTTGTTTTTTAAAATAATAATTGACAAATATTTAGTGATATCAGAGGTCACCATAGTTAAAGATTAAACTTTTTTGTAGTGCAGGTTGCCTTTCAGCTTTGTAAAAGATAAGCTTTTCTATATTTATTTGCTATATTTTCCCATTTTGTTTGGCTACAGATCCACATCCCACTGGGAGGTTTCTATACCTTAATTTTATCCTGTTTTCTCCTCTAGAAATGCAGAGTATTTAATTGTTATTGCTGTTAGCCTGCCAGTTTGCATTTTATACATTTGGAACATGAAGTGCATCTCTCCAACCTTAAATCTTTAGTATTTACTAAACTGAGCATTCTTTTTCTTAAAATAGCATAAAGATAAAGAGAAATACATAGTATAAAAAAGACAGAATCTGCCTGCTTAGAAAACATGAACATTTTGGGGCGCCTAGGTGGCTCAGTCGGTTAAGCATGCAGCTCTTGGTTTCAACTCAGGTCCCGATATCATGGTTCGTGAGTTTGAGCCCTGCTTCATGCTCCATGCTGACAGCGCAGAGCCTGCTTGGGATTCTCTCCCTTTCTTTGCCCCTTCCCTGCTTATGCGCACGCGCTCTCTCTCTCTCTCTCTCTCACTCTCTCTTAAAATAAATAAATAATAAAAAAGAAAAAGTGAGCATTTCTGTTTAAGTTAGACATTAGAATAAATTTTGTAAAATATTTAAATGAAAATAAATGAGTGTGATGATGAATAACACCAAACCAAGATAGAATGAAATGAATGTACAGGAGAAATAGATTCCTTTTGCTTTCAATCTATACCATAATCCCAAATGTCAGGCAGATTTGGTCACACGTGTATATATTGTTGGTGTTACCAGTTAATTGCATATTCCTTCAGAGTGTAGCATATACAAACAAATATGAATATAAATATTCACCCTTTATGGGAATGATAGCATACTGTACTTATTCTATATCATTTTTAAATTGTAAATAATTAGGCCCAATCAGAGCTTCTTCATTCAGATCCTTGCTGTGATATGCAATGATGAATAAACCTGTGTATATTTCAAGTTTATGTGTGTATGTATGTGTGTGTGTGTGTGTGCATGTGCGTGTAGGATCAGTTTCTAAAAGAATTGCTGGGTTAAAGGATATGCGCATTTGTAATAGTGAAGAATGTTAAATTTCCTTCCATACATCATGTACCCAATGTGTGAGAAATTATTTCTTCCATGCTTTTAAGAGCCTGCTGCATGTTTTCTTTCTTTCTTTCCTTCTTTCTTTCTCTTTCTTTCTTTCTTTCTTTCTTAAATCACAAAATTTTATTGAAAATCACTAAAGACCTAAATAAGGAGATAAATAACCATGTTTTGGATTGGAACACTCATTATCTTAAAAACATCAACTTTCAATTGGCCCATACATTCAATGCTGTTCCAATCCAACTCCCAATAGATCTTTTCTCTTTTTCATGAACAGTTTATCCTTTGCATTTTTCTATTGGGTTGTTGATTTTTTAAATTCATTTGTACATACTTTATGTCATGGAAATTAGCCATTTTAGTAGGAGTAATATTTTTTCTTAGTTGGTTATTCATCTTAGGACTTTGTTTATGGTGGCTTTTGCTATGCAGAAAGTGGTTATTTTTATGCAATTCAGTTTATCAACCTTTTGTGACTTTTAGGTTTACATTATATTTTCATCTTTTTACTCTGTAATATTAAGCAAAGAAAAAAATCTACCTAATTTCTTTTAGTTTTTTAATTTGCTTCATGTTTAACATATAAGTGTTTGATCCATATAGAATAATCTGGTGTAAGGCATATCTATATCTATATCTATATCTATATCTATATCTATATCTATATACATGTATATATATATGTATATATATGTGTGTGTGTGTATATATATATATGTATATGTGTACATATATATATATATGTATATGTATCTTGCTTCCCCTCCTGCCTTTTACCCCCATGATTACCTAATTTGAATCTTAAAGCAGTCATTTAATTATCATGGTAATCATCATAATGTTCTCTGCACAACTTTGATTTGAGGAAGAAAAATCTTAACATGTGTATTTCATAAATCTTTTTCTTCTTGTATTTATTTAAGGTTATTTATTTGAAAGAGATGCATTAACAATAGACTGAGGTATGTAAATATTTTATAGTATGTGAAATACAGATTATTAGCTTAACATGCTAAGTTATATGTAGAAAAAGTCATTTAAAATATTTTGAATAGTACCATGGTTATAAATATGCCAATGAGTTTAGAGTTCACTCAACAGTGGTTATGTTTATATATATATATAAATGTAGTTCATAATTATAACTTGTGGGTAAAATACATTTGAGAGTTTGTCCTATACTAGATGAATCTGGAGATAGCTGCATCTTTTAATCATAAAATAAAACTATTTTTGTTGTTGACATTTATCTTAATCACTAAATTGGAGCTTCAGATTTCTGAAAGGGATAATTGAATGACTGTAAATGCTATTTCAAATCTAGTCAATTACATATGCAATTATATGTACAATTATGTATACAATTATGTGTACAGTGAGAATAGACTATTCCGTTTTCACCTAGTTCAGACTAGGAAAATTGAGTAATTAAAATTAAGAGACTGTATTTCCAGAACAGTCACAGTAACAAATACTGTTAACAGACATTTTGGAAGGGGGTTCCACTTAAACTGTACTTATACTTATCATTTGTAGTGGAGTAAATGCTGATTGTTAGTTATCTCTGAGATGGGAGGTTCTGCAGTTAGTTTTCTGCTGTTTCTCTAGGCTACTCTGATTTGGGGGCAATGAATTTTATGAATGAGCAACCAAATACGTTCTAAAGCATCTTGTTAATATCTCAGTAACCTGAAAAAATATTGGTGTTTCTAAACACATTTAGAGTTACAGATACAGCAACTGAAAAATATCTTCAAAAAAATTCCTTTGATTCCCACTAAGAACACAAGTATGAGATGTTTAGAAAGTATAAAAGATTAAATTTTGTCTCAGTTATGATTTTGAGAAGCGTTTTCTGTTTTGGAGTACATTTGAAAAGATGTTAACATTATTATTATAACAATGATTTTTGGGTAATGTGAATAGTAAGAATTAAGATCACAAATTGTTACATTTAAACTCATGATACTTAATTGAGCATTGTTTACTCAATTTCATTTAGGATACCAACCTTTATTTTTGTTGTTTTCTTTTAAAGATTTTATTTTATTTTTTTAAGTAATCTCCACACCCAACTGGGGATCAAACTCACGACCCTGAGATCAAGAGTCGCATGCTTCATGACTGAGCCAGTCAGGCGCCCCCAGGATGCCAACCTTTAATTAAAAACGCTTAACTTAATTAAAGTTTTGTTCAGACAATTTCCTAGAGTTATCCCTGCATTGCATTTCTTGTGGTTCTTGAAGGAAGATCACAATAAAGAAGCCCTGTTTTTATACTTTTGATTTTAACTCCAGGTGATCATGCTTATTTGAATTGCTGAATTTTATTATAATACTAAAGCAGACAGTTGAATTGGTACACAGGGAATTCAAGAACTTAAATGATGAGTAGTTAAGGATTTCTTTTTTAAGTTTATTTATTTATTTTGAGACAGAGAGAGGACAAGTGGGGGAGGATAAGAGAGGGAGAGAGAGAATCCCAAGCAGGCTCTGCACTGTCCTTGCTGAGCCCAATGTGGGGCTCGAACTCACAAACTGTGAGCTCATGACCTGAGCCAGAATCAAGAGTCAGATGCCTAACTGATTGAGCCACTCAGGGACCTGAGTAGTTAAGGATTTTAATTACTTCTTTTTTTTAAAGTTTATTTATTTGTTTTGCAAGAGGGTGGGGAGGGGCAGAAAGCAAGGGAGAGAGAGAGAATCCCAAGTAGGCTCTGCACTGTCAGCTCAGAGCCTGATGGGGTGGGGGTCAGGGGGGCAGGGGTTGATCCCATGAACTGTGAGATCATGACCTGAGCGGAAACTAAGAGGCGCTTAACTGAGCCACTCAGGCGCCCCTTAATTGCTTATTAATAAGAGTGAAATAATGATTGTAAATCTTTGTTTATTGTGCACGATCCACATTTTTCAAATTTAAAATTATTAGTTCAGGAATTGGACCCTATTTAGTTTGGAAAACGTTGATGGAACACATAAGTTAGGCTCAAGAGTGAATTATAATTAAGTCCTCTGTGAAGAAATAGGTAATTCCAAGTTGGAAGTAGAAAATGCGTAAGTGGAGCTTGGAATCCTCTGTCACACTAGCAAGCAAGGGGGCTATCAAAGGTTCGGACTCAGGAGCCAACTTGAAGAGGTTCCCACGTGGCCAGTGCTGGGACAGTTCCATCATCAATAAGGATAATGTGGCAGTGTACTAGTCTTTAAATCTGTGCATTCATAATAATGATTACAAAACAAAGAGAAACTTGTCACTTTTGGAGGATGTTAGGGAGCCGATGTAGTCTTTTAAGAACCAGAAAATAAAGACAAAGAATGAAGTATGATACTTTTCCTTAAGCCAACCAAGTATTTGATGAGGGAGGTTTCTTTTTTATACAAGGTGTTTTCATCCCAGCTGATAGATGAAGTTGGGATGATGGAATTGGTATATGTCACAGTTTCCCAGCTCCTATTGAATTGATGGATCTAGAGCACAGACAGTGATTATCAGTGGCTACTAAGGTCTCAAAGGGAAAGACAACCAGATGGGTTGTTGTCTATTTCTCCCGATAGAAATATTCATTACTACCTATGGATAGTCTTGCCCAAAGAGCCTCCATTTAACAGAAAATACAGGTATAGAGCAACATGGGGATGCAGTGAATGTAATTGTGATCATGGGAAACTCTTAGAACAAATGGCTTAGTTTCTTCAAAAGTAAATTATAATAAGAAAAAAAATGGAGAAATCTGGAGATTAAAAGAGATTTAGGAGACATATTAACCAATTGCAATGATAGACTTCACTTGGACCCTGATTAATCATAAAAATAAAATGAGGCAATGTAAACACCACCGGGATAAGTGATGGCATTGTGGAACCATTACCTAAAAAGATTTAAATGTGATCATGGTAGCGATGTGGTTATGTTTGCAAAGAGTTTTTATCTTTCAGAGAAACATTTAGAAGTATATTGTTTACAGATGAAGCGATGTGAAGTCTGGGATTTGTTTCCAAATAATCTGTGAGTGGGCGGATGGGAGAAGTGAGTAGTAGGGGGTAGAGTTGAAACAGGGTTGGTCATGAATTCATTGTTGTAGTTGGCTGGTTCATGATACTGTTGTATTTACTTTTGTGATACTATTGTATTTTGTGTATGTCCTAAAAATTCCGTAATGAGAAAGATCTAGCCACAGCCTTCAAAAGTTTTAAGAGCCAGACATATAATACAGTATGTTAAAAGCCAGGGAGTGATAGAGGTGTATATAAATTGCTGTGGGTGCACAGATGTGTAGGGTGGAGGAGGAGGAGGTGAAAAGGTGAAGCTTGAGCCTGGGCCAGATAGACAGTTTGAAGGTTGTCCAGGCCAAAGAACAGCAAACGCAGTGGTGTAGAGCTTTGAAATTCCATAGTGCGTTGAGGGAGCATCAGATGTGGAAAGGAACCTTGGTGTTACCATAGAGGGTGGCACAGATGAGGTGCGGATGAAAATTTCAGAGTGAGGAGCTGGAGGGTGGCAGCCAGAGGGGAATAAAGGAAAGCTTTTCTTTTTTGTTAACTTGAATTAAGAATTTGAATTCCTGGGCGCCTGGGTGGCTCAATCCGTTGAGAGTCTGACTTCGGCTCCGGCCCTGGTCTCACAGCTTGTGAGTTCGAGCCCTGCGTCGGGCTCTGTGTTGACAGCTCAGAGCCTGGAGCTTGCTTTGGATTCTGTGTTCCTCTCTTGCTCTGCTCCTCCCCTGCTCATGCTGTCTGTCTGTCTCTCTCTCTCTCTCTCTTTCTCTCTCTCTCTCTCTCAAGAATAAAGAATTTGAGTTCCTTGACAAGTTTAAGTCCTTGTCCAGACAGATTTCTCAATTGGTAAAATTTCATGTGAAGAAATTATTGTATGGGTAGGAGTTAACAAGTTTATCCTTCTTTTCTTTCCTGCTTAGAATGAGCTAATAGCCAGCAACATACTTGGTAAAGAAATCTACATCCAAGAATATTAAACTTAAACATTACAACTCCTGTGTTTTGTCTCTATCCTATTAGAAGACTTAAGCGTCCTGTTAGCAATCATGCAAACATTTGCCTTGACACCTAAGGCATATAATAAATTGTCGAACATTTCCACCTGCTTGAGCATAGTTATATAAGAGCGATCAAATTGATTTCTGTAGGAAATTTGCCAAAAAATGATGGTTGAAATGCACTTCCTGAAATTATAAACAGAATGGCAGGATAATATACACTTGATGCCTCCTTATTCTGAATCGTAAAATAATTAAAAGCTTTATATAGCTTTTCTCTTCTAGGCTTAAATATATAACACAAAAAGACAAGAAAAGAATTACCCTTTTGTGGTCACAAAAACGGTTTTGTCTGTTGGATTTTTGTTAGCCTCGGAAGTCTTGACTATTAACGAACATTGATGAATTTATTTCAGAATGGTATAGTCTCCAAAGTGATGTGCAAAAGATGAGCCATGACAGTTACTAAAGCTGTGGTGAAGGATGAGATGGGATGAACTGTATAATTGAATCAGACCTGGCAAGTGCCCTGGAGGGAGAACAAGTGTATGACTGAAGCAGTCAAGATAAGTGACTGCCTATTGTTTTAAAAACCTTCCCCTCCCCGTGCCCTAAGAGTCATACATGTTCAGTATAGAAAACAAAATACAGTTGAAGATAAAGAATAAAATAAGTCACCCGCATGCTTTTTACTATGCCATAAGCCACTGGTCATGCTCTTTTTAAAGATTGCATATTGCCTCTTTATTATTCAATCACAATTTAATTATCTTGATAACAGTGATGATACATGTATCATTTTTTGGATCATCTTTGATTCTGATAAGCTTTGTACTTAAAATTATAAGTAATTTGAAATGATTTGAGCAGATACAAATGTCCCACCAGGAATACTTAGCAAATACTAGTCAATTACGTAAAAAGAAATTATTGGTAAGAAATCCAAGTGCCAATAGGCAATATGTACTGAGCGTGTATGTCCGGCATCATTTAAAGTGTTTTGCATTAGCTTACTTAATCCTGACAGCAACCCTAAGGAGTGGGTACTATTGCTATCATTTTACAGACAAAATTAAGTAATTTGTGTGCCTAAGGTGTCATAGCTAATAAGTGGACATCAGGTAACCTGACTCTGGAACTCACGTTTTTTTTTTTTTTTTTCCCAACGTTTTTTTTTTTTTTATTTATTTTTGGGACAGAGAGAGACAGAGCATGAACGGGGGGAGGGGCAGAGAGAGAGGGAGACACAGAATTGGAAACAGGCTCCAGGCTCCGAGCCATCAGCCCAGAGCCTGACGCGGTGCTCGAACTCACGGACCGCGAGATCGTGACCTGGCTGAAGTCGGACCCTTAACCGACTGCGCCACCCAGGCGCCCCAAGGAACTCACGTTTTTAACCATGTGAACTGATAGAATTTCCAAGTGATGGCATTTGAATCTTAAACCATGTATGTACCGAAGAAAATGAGAGAGAGGAAGGTTTAGAGGGAAGGAAGGCCTTTTATGCTAAGTCTCAAAACCAATTTGTGTTCCTTCCAGCAGTGTAGAAAGTGTTGCATTCACTACACCCTTCCAAAATGGGCACTATCATTTAAACCCATTTGTCGACCTGATCGGAAAAAAATTACAGCTTTAATCTGGGTTTTTGATTGCTAGGGAGTGTGAACATATTTCTAGGCTTATTGCCACTTTTAGTTTTTGTACTTAATTTTGTGATAATTGATACATTAAGAATCTTGGATTTTTTACATTCACTGTAGAATGTAACTAGTGGTATAAAAGTCTTTAATTTGTCCTATTCAACTTTTGTCTTGAATTCTGCTTTGTCATATTTTGTGATATTATCCCTTTTTGCTTTTGTGTGTGTGTGTGTGTGTGTGTGTGTGTCTTTGCCCAACATATTATCCTAGCATTCTTGGTTTTAAATATTTTAGAGAACAAATTGGTGAAGCAAGATCTGAGAATCCAGTAGAACTAAAAATTGTGGGTTTACTAGCTGGAGGTGTGTGCACACAAGTGTGTACCATAGGGTATATAGTTTCTTGGCAGGGGAGGATGATACATTTTTAATACTGACCTTATTGATATGTTGTCAAGGTTTGACAAATTAACATTTTATATTTAAAAAAGCACTTTATGAAATATCGACATTCATGGCAATGGCTAAGTAGATACATGTGGAAAAGGGAGTGTTTTCTTAGCTTCAGAAAAGCCAAATTGTCGGCCAAAGAATGTCCACTCATACCTCTTGAAACCTTGTCTGAGGCAGTATGGAGGCAGGGCAGTGTGTCTGCCCACTTGGGTTTGAATCTTGCTGCCCCTTTGTGACCTTGGACAAGTTACTTAAATATATTTGTTTCCTCATTTGGAAAGTGGGATTATTAATTAAAGTTAAGAACTCAATAAATGTTAGTTCTTATTATTACGAACTGAAAAATCTCACCAAAGTTCTTTCCATTTTTACCCTTATAACCAGCTGAACGGCAGTCTTTCCTGATCTTTTCCTTTCCAATTAATACATGCCCTTGTGGCCTTTTAGATCTGGATCTTCAAAGGACCATCTGCTCCAGTCTCTTGTCCCTAAGGATATAAGTGGTGTCTCTATGTTTTACTTATTAAAAAACCAAACAAACAATGTTTCTGAGGGATGAGAAGATGAGGAAGATAGGAGGCTGGAAGTCGGGTGGGGGAATTCTTTAAACACATGCTACAAAGTACTAACTGCTGTGACAGGGGAATGGGTCTCTGCGGTCTCCGTGTGGATCCCGTCTGGGGCTGAGGAGTCGGTGCAGGTGTTTTCCAGCAGGATGAGCCTGCTGCTGCTGCTTTTTGAAACTTGGAGGTGAGAGTCACACAACACAAAGTTAATCAGTCACAAAGTGAACAACTCGGTGTCATATAGGGTGTTCCCAGTGTTGTGTAACTGCCATCTCTGTCTAGTTCCAGAACGTTTTCGTCACCCCAGAAGGAAACCCTGTACCCATTAAGCAGTTGCTTATGTGATCCAGGAAAGGAAGAAACTGCTGTCCGAGGCAACAGCAAGAGAGCAAAGGCACGGGGCAGAAAAGTGTCAAGAGTGGGGGAAGAGGGCAGTTGGTTTGTCAGTTTAGCTTTGGTGGCTCCTAGAATGAGTAATAAATAGGTGGGGGGATTGAGTAGGAGATAGGCAGGAGGGGAAGTTGGGACTAAATCTTGGAATGGCTTAAAATACGCCATATTTTAAGAGTGTTGGACTTTGTCCCGTGTATTCAGAATTTGGGACTCACACGATCAACTGTGCTTCGGATGGATTACTTGATAGGCCTGTTTAGGAGGGATTGTAGGGGCTCAAGCTTGGCGGGCGGGTGGATGGTTCATGAGGCTACCGCCGTAGTGTAGGCAGGAATCCCCGAGGGCCCAAATCCTTACAGTGCTGTGAGGGAGAGAGAGGAGGGCACTGTTAGAGACATGCTATCTGAGACCCAGAGAAGTTGTGACTTGTTAAAGTCACAGTCAACAGACAAGAGCCCTTGCTTGCTGGCCCTCAGCGAGCCCCAGTGAGTCACCCAGGGCATGATGCAGTGTGTGGGAGGTATAGTCCCTGACCAGAGGTAATTGTGTGCTAGAACACCGCCTGTGTCTTCTTGAAGGCCGGCAAGTTGGCATTGTTTTAAAGTGAGCTTGATTTATAACCAGTTTGGATGAATAGCTCAATATTCTGATGATGCTATTTGCAAAATACTTTTGAAAGTTTAATTTGCTATTCTAATAATCTTTATAAGCACAGATTTTGAGCACATATCTAATTTGTGCTCATAAAAGTTTTCTCCAACTTTTATTGTGAAAATTTGAAATATAAAATAGTACAGTGGATTAGGACCTACTTGCTCACTACTTAGATTCAAGAGTCAAAATTCTGCTGTATTTGCTCTATCTATATGTAATATATACACACATTTTTCATTAAGTCTCTTGAGAGTTGCAGACATTATATTTTACCTTTAAATACTGTAGCATCCATCACTTAAGGATAAGATATCTTCTTATCTATGATATAATACTGATATTTATTTATTTAAAAAATTTTTTTTCAACGTTTTATTTATTTTTTTTGGGACAGAGAGAAACAGAGCATGAACAGGGGAGGGGCAGAGAGAGAGGGAGACACAGAATCGGAAGCAGGCTCCAGGCTCTGAGCCATCAGCCCAGAGCCCGACGTGGGGCTCGAACTCACGGACCGCGAGATCGTGACCTGGCTGAAGTCGGACACTTAACCGACTGCGCCACCCAGGCGCCCCTAATACTGATATTTTAAAGGAGTTTGTGACCACTAAACCAGCCTTGCAAGAAATATTAAGGGGGACTCTCTGAGGGGGCAAAAGATGAAAAATATATATATATATATATAAATAAATACCAAAAGCAACAAAAGATTAGAAAGGACCAGAGAACACCACCAGAAACTCCAACTCTACAAGCATCATAATGGCGATAAGTTCATCTTTCAGTACTCACTCTAAACTTCAATGGACTCAATGCTCCAGTCAAAAGACGTAGGGTAACAGAATGGATAAGAAAACAAGACCCATCTATATGCTGTTTACAAGAGACCCACTTTAGACCTAAAGACACCTACAGATTAAAAATAAGGGGATGGAGAACCACCTATCATGCTAATGTTCAACAAAAGAAAGCCGGAATAGCCATACTTATATCAGACAATCTAGACTTTAAAGACTGTATCAAGAGATGCAGAAGGGCATTATATCTTTTTTTTTTTTTATTTCTTGTATTGTTGCTTTTGGTTTCTTATATTGGTCTATTTCATAAGAATTTTTATCAAAATCAATGCTTTTGTTTGACATAAATTATTCTATGATTTTCCTTTTCCTTGTGTAAATAGAAGGAAAATGTGATGCAGTTTTAGAAGCATCTTTCATTTTAGTGTCATACCATATAAGTAGAGATATTCTATAGGCAAAAGATCAGGATTAAGAAGATGCCCGAAAATCTTGGTTTGAGTCCAGGCGCTGCGATTGAAAAGCTCTGTGACCTTGGGCAAGTTACTTTGGAAGTTCCAATTCTTTCTCTTGTAAGGTGGGGATAATTTTACTTGCCTTTCTACCCTATCAGAGATTATAGGTAACTAAAAAGAATGCCAACATTTTGGAAGCTGTACAACAATGTAAATAGAAATTTCAGCAGTGGTTGTTATCTGTCAGTTAAAACAATTACATTAGTTTTTGTTAGGTGTACCTAAAATTGTATTGATCCTATTCTGAAAATATAGAAAGCATTGCTCACATCTTGATGGGGTGAAGAGTAAAATTTATTGTTTATATGTGGAATGAAAAGACCTTCTGAATTCTAATTTGAATTGCTTTTTTCTAATGTTTGCATGAATAGAGAGTAAGACTAAGAAAAGTACTTTTGTTTTTGTACAAGGGGATTTTGAGTTGGTTAGCTGAATTTAAAAATACACTTGCAAGGGAGAAGTCTTTGGCAGGTTACAAAATGCATATTTTTCCCCACTGAACTTTCCTGGGGTAACACAATGAATGACTACTTTGCAGGCTGTGGAGAAAAGGGCAGAGTTGAAACTATGGCTAGTATTTTGTATTTCTGACCGTCACAGGCTTCTCATTCCAGGGGTATCTCTCACAGCTATCAACATGTTCTTTCTGCTGTTAGTACCAATAGGCAGGATCCTGGCTCTTTTTTTTTTTTTTTTTTTTTCTGGAGACAAGACTTTGGAATTCTATTGAGGGACACGCTACTTATATATTTGCCACTGTATAGGTTATAATTACTTTGAGACTAAAAATTTCAGCACAGTTCAGTTCCTCCACTATTTAACAGATTTGGTCTTCACAGTTTTATTGCCTGCCCTCAATTTTTTTGTGTCACTTCTAGGAGCTGTTATCCAGCTCCCTTGCAGACTGCCCCAGAATTTTTAGCTCAAGAGTAGCTGAGATTTAGAAAGACTTTCTTCTCTGCCTAGGGGGAAGAATTTCCTGAAGGCCACAAACGTATTTATGATCTGTTACATTGTATTTTCATTCAACAAATATTTATTTAGTACTGACTATATGTCAGGTTCTTTTCCTCCCTCCCTTCCTCCCTTCCTTCCTCCCCTCTTCTTTTCTCCTTTCTTTTTCTCCTCTCTTTCCCCTTGCCCGCCTTCTTTTTCCTCCTCTTCCTTCCCTTCCTCCTTTCTCTTTCCTCTTCCTCCTTTTTTCTTTCTTCCTCCTCTTTCTCTTTCCTCCTCCCTCTTCCTCCTTTCTCTTTCCTCCTCCTCCTTTCTCTTTCCTCCTCCCTCTTCCTCCTTTCTCTTTCCTCCTCCTCTTTTCTCTTTCTTCCTCCTCCTCCTCCACCTGATTTGTGTGGTGCTGATGGGAACTATCTTAAACCAAAGTCAGTCAGCTGAATCCTTCCTGAGAGGCCCTGCCAGCCTGATCCCAGGGTCATATCCTTAGTCCTAGTTTTTCTTAATGAACTTTGGATGGAATAATCTATATATGAGCTAGTTTTTTATTTGGCCTATTTACCTCTCCTCCAATCTGCATATTCAGAATCAAACTGGAGTTTTGTGTTATGGAACTTGTCACTGGTTTCAGAGTTCTTTGCTTCTATTTTCCCCAGGCATTATGATTTAGCACTAAAGTGGCACTAACCTTTATTTCCACTTTAATGGTTCATTATTTCCTAAATGTTCAACCTTTTGTTGTGACTAGAACACTGGCCCCCAAAGAGGTGACAATTTTGCAAAAACATGTTTCTTTTTTTGAACTTCAGCTCACTTTTTTATTTAACTAATTTTAGAATTCATGTAATTTTCCCCTGAGTTTTAAAATAACTTTACACTTTATTTCTTTAATACATTTAAATATTTGATTTTTAGAGTTAGAAAGGACCTTTCAGGTTTTCTGATCCAGTGGCAAGATAACCTTCAAGCTTTTCAGCCACAACCCACAGTTAAGTGTACATTTTCTATTGTGACGCAGAGGTGTGGTAGACAGAATTCTAAAAACGATCCTCCATGATCTCCCCCATCCCCAGGACTGAATATGATGAGAAAATATGCCCACCATTATGTTGCTATGTGGCAGATGAGATTTTGCAGATGTAATTTAAGGTTGTAATCACTTGACATTGGGTCGGCCAAAAAGGAGATTATCCAGGTGGACCTGTTCTAATCACTTGAACTTTTGAAAACCAGATTTTTGTCTGGCTCACAGCAGAACTGGAAGTCAGAGAGTTTTGAAGGACAAGAGAGACTGGTCATGTTGTTGCTGGCCTTGAGGGGGTACGGGGTTGTGGGAGAAGGAATGCCAGTGGCCTTCAAGAGCTGTGGGAGAGAGGCTCTGACGGCCAGCAAGGAGACAGGTGCCACAGAACTACAGCTGGAGGGAACTGAGTTCTGCCAACAACCTGAACGAGCCTGGAAGCATTTGTCCCCAGGTAAGAGCCAAGCCTGGCTGGTGACTTTGGCTTTGGGAGACCCTAAGCAAAGAAGCCAGTTGGTCCCACCTGGGCTTCTAACCTACACAACTGTGAAGTAATAAGTAAGTGTGTTTTCAAGCCTCTAAGTTTGTAGGGATTTTTTACACAGCAGTAGAAAACTAATACGCAAGACTATTTTGCAACCATATGAAGAAGTTCTGTGGAAGAGATAGAGTTCTTACAAGTGAAAAAGTCAGAATAAAAAACAGAGGTGCAACCTGATAGTAGTCATATAAAACATTCACTCGGGAAGAGATCAGCAGGGAATATACAAAGATGATCATCATTACGAATTATGAGATTTTTATTTTCTGTTTTTTTTTTGTCATGATGTGACTTGGTGTAACTAAAATAGACTTATATTTTTTTAACGTTTGTTTATTTTTGAGAGAACAGAGCATGAGCGGAGTAGGGGCAGAGACGGACGGAGACACAGAATCCGAAGCAGGTCCAGGCTCTGAGCTGTCAGCACAGACCCACGAACCGTGAGATCATGACCTGAGCCGAAGTCGGACGCTTAGCCAACTGAGCCACCCAGGCGCCCCTAAAATAGACTTATATTAATAGCATTTATAATGAACTGATTTATATAAAACTAGGAACCTAATTTGGGAATTTATTACTGGGAACATACAAATCATTGGCCTTGAAAGATTCTTGCTGGCAAGTGTCACGTGTGAAAAACTTCTGAACATTCCTCCTAATATTGTTTAACTACTGAATATATCATGAAGCTCATGGGTAGCAAGAACCTGTGGGTAATTAGGTAAAAGCCCTGTATTTCCTAACATTTGCCACCTCATTCATTTGCTGGGGAAACAGCTCTTGCTGGCCCATGTTATATTGACAGGGAGAACGCACAGGCCTGCATGTTGTTTTTGAAAAAGAGAGTCCACAGAGAGGTCTGAGAGTGGCTTGGAAAGATAGACTTAAAGTCGCTTGTGTGTGGCCTTTAAAATAAAGATGTGCAAGGACTTCTTATTGCTTGCCTTCAAGCCACTTTGAGTCCTTCATCCCTCTTAGAGTGAAGGCATTATTTACTGTAAGGGCCCTGTACGTTCAGCTTTTATTAGTCAGAGCGTTTTCTGTACACACAACTGAGGAAGTAGAATACCAGTTTTCCTAATTGCTTAGATCTAATTACATTCCTGCTGCTGAACTGATGGTGTGGGAAAGGATGCGTCACAGAGGAGGAAGGCACTACACTTAGGGTCCATTAGAGAGGCTTTTGGGTGTGGTGGGTTGGGCTGTACCCCTAAGACAAAGGAAGTGTCTCATTTAACGCAATGAGCCTGTCTTGTTGGGTTTTTGTTGTTATTGTTGGTTCTGACCTGTAAGATCAACTTTCCTGTGTCTGCTCCTGACTGCACAGCGTGGTAGATACTCCTCAAAGATGGCTGGAGAAGGAATGTTGTTGTCGTGGAGATGAGACCGTATCCTCCGAGTTATCCTGGAGTCGGACTGATTTATTAAAACCAACATTGCCAGCCATCTAGGGTACTATTGCTTGTCATCGTCCCTGGGTGATAACACTGATTCAGTTAAATAGCAGTAATTGGAAATAAATGCCTAAAATGGCAACATTTCCATTTCAAGTGTGAACGCATGTGCTTGAATATTACAAACCACTTTTAAACACTAGGCCAACTTTATAAAGGACAGTTTCGGGAGCTTCCTGGAATGCCTGACTTCTCCTCCTTCACAATTTCAAAACTTTTAAGTGTTCTGAGTGTGTGCTTATAGGTGACTCTCTCTGCTGAGTTCCCCTGTCCCTGTTTGGTACCATCCCTCCTAACAGGCTAAGCAGACCCTGTGGTTCTTTGAGGGGACGCAGATGATGAGTGGGGTGGCAAGTGCCATCATGGCTTAGAACAGGACAGACCTTGGGCATGTGGGAATCAGTGTGCTGTTTTCTGCTTGGTGCAATTCCTGCTGAGTGGGAGGTGAGATTAAAACAACAGGCTCTTGCCTCCTATTTTGGCTCATTTCCTGATCCTGAATGAGTCCCTCCTTAAATTTGGTACCCTAAGCAAATCTCTCCCTTAATCCTGGTCCTGGCTTTGCTCATTGGTGCCTTATTTGATTCGCAAGTTACCCCATCTTCTTTTCTCTGAAGGAGAAACTATTCTTTTTTTGCCCAGAGAATCTACAGCGAGGGTCTTTAAATTGGTTCTTGTGTATATGACTTGACTTGGCCACTGCGATCACAGATTTATACATGAATGTAAGAATATTCAGTTTATAAAGATTCATAAAGTTTCTTAGGCAGTTGAAGTAGTTTGATTTGTGTATAGCATCTTAGTAATGTAAGTATTGTGAAAATAGTTTAGATCAGCAAATATCACATGACTGTGATTGCTACCTTTTCTAAAGTGTTATCTGTTTTTTTTTTTTTTAATTGTCCAGGGAATATTCTGATTCTGATTGGTTGTGCTTACTTTTTTTTTTAACATCACCCTTATCTATTTTTTTAAAATGTTTATTGGTTTATTTTGAGAAAGCGAAAGAGAGTTCATGAAAGGGCGAGGCAGAGGGAGGGAGAGAATCCCTGGGGCTTAGATACACATCTCAAACCGAATTCTAGAGCCAATAGTATCAATTTAGTTGAACTTCTAACACAGTTATCTTTCCTATTGATTTCAAAAATATGGCAGAATTTTTGGTTAAATTATATAAATTAGCAGGACTCTATCATCAGTGGAATTTTGAAGTTTTTTTGTTTTATTGTTTTTTGAATTTTGAGTTTTTTTTTAATTTTTTTTTTCAACGTTTATTTATTTTTGGGACAGAGAGAGACAGAGCATGAACGGGGGAGGGGCAGAGAGAGAGGGAGACACAGAATGCGAAACAGGCTCCAGGCTCCGAGCCATCAGCCCAGAGCCCGACGCGGGGCTCAAACTCCCGGACCGCGAGATCGTGACCTGGCTGAAGTCGGACGCTTAACCGACTGCGCCACCCAGGCGCCCCTGAATTTTGAGTTTTTAATATGTAGCCACTTGAGAATTTGGTATATATCTTACACATCTATAAAGTTTGCATTTTAGAATCATTTGAACAAACTTTTAAAGCAACATTAGTTTATATTGCAAATGATAAGACCAAATTATTTTTGCTTTAATTCATCTCTTTATGGCAGCGATTCTCAGCTTGCAGGCACCTTTGTTCCCGTGGGGACATTTGGCAATGTCTGGAGACATTTTTGGTTGTCACAACTTGGGGGGTACTATGATGTCTAGTGGGAAGACTCCAGGGATGCTGCTAACCCTCTTATAATGCATAGGACAGTCCCTCTGCAACAAAAACTTAACATGGTTCAAAATGTCAATAATGCCAAGGTTGAGAAACCCTGCCTTATATGTCATCATAGCAAAGTATAGTTTCTGTAGTCCTTTGCATTTTCCATTTTTCCACCACTTAGGTGAACCAGAATTTTTAAAAAAGTGCTTTTGTCACAATAGTTAGTAGATTGATTACAAAAATGGCCCTATTCTGTACCTTTCCTTGTATCCACAGGCTGCAATGTGACTATCTGTTTTCCTGCTTCTTGAGTCTAGGTTGTGCTTTGGACAATAGAAGGTGTTGGAAATGATGTTGAGTCTGGGTATCAAAGATTTTTCATGCTTCTGTTCTCTCTTACGAGCGAGCCCATGCCACACTGCTAGTTAGCAGTTGCTGCTTTTGCCCTGTCAGCAAGCCACTCACCAGACATGGGAAAGAGACCATCCTAGACCAGCCAGGCCCCAACCCCCTTGGGCAGGTGGTAGTAGAGGCCTGTGTGGGCCTGAGATTACTCAGTCTGGCCCGGCACAGCAGAACTGCCCAGTTGACCTGCAGACTTGTGAGCAATAGTAAATGGTCGCTGTTTTAAATCACTGTTTGGTTTTGCAGCAATAGAAAACTGATACGTGATGAAATAATAACACTTTTGTGGGAGAATGGACATTTTTGCCTTTTCCTCTGATTATTAATAATGCCAGGCAGAGGGCTTGTTAAAAAAGCCTTGATATGGGATTGCATTTGTTGTCTTCATGTTTTACAGACAGGAAAGCCATAAAGATTTTTTTTTTATATGAGATTTATTGTCAAACTGATTTCCATACAATACCCAGTGCTCATCCCAACAGGTGCCCTCCTCAATGCCCATCACCCACCCTCCCCTCCCTCCCACCTCCCATCAACCCTCAGTGTATTCTCACTTTTTAAGAATCTCTTATGGTTTGGCTCCCTCCCTAACTTTTTTTTTCTTTCCCCTCCCCCACGGTCTTCTGTTAAGTTTCTCAGGATCCACGTAAGAGTGAAAACATATGCTATCTGTCTTTCTCTGTATGACTTATTTCACTTAGCATAACACTCTCCAGTTCCATCCACGTTGCTACCAAAGGCCATATTTCAATCTTTCTCATTGCCAAGTAGTATTCCATTGTGTACATAAACCACAATTTCTTTATCCATTCATCAGTTGATGGACATTTAGGCTCTTTCCGTAATTTGGTTATTGTTGAAATAAAGATTGAAGTCAAGTGAACAAAGGGGAGAAGGTGGAAGGAGATTAAATCCGTGATCTCTTGGGGTCTGGATCATGTTTGGGTAATGGTTTTGGATTGTATTTGGATCCCAGGCTAAAGAGTTTAGCAGATCAGTTTTTTGTTTTGTTTTGTTTTGTTTTGTTTTGTTTTGTTTTGTTTTGTTTTTGTTTATAGAACATCCCATGTATTGGGTTTGTTTGATTGCTTCCTGATTATTACTTCTAGGTTCAATATTTGTGGCAAGAATACAACTACTAGAGGGTTTTAAGGAAAGGAGTGACATAATCTGACTTGTTTTAAAACATATTCTGACTGCTGTGTGGAGAATAACTGTAGGGAGTGGGGGACAAGGGTGGAAGCAAGGAGACCATTAGTAGGTTATCATAATCCAGACGAGGATGCTGAAACCAGAAAAAAATGTAAAATATAATAAATCTTATTGCTATTGAGTAAATTCGTTTATGCTAGGCTATTTTTAAAACTTTCTTTTGTATTTTCCATATGCTCTCACTTGAGAAGTAATGAAACTTTAAAAATTGGCTTATAGAATCCTAGGTCTATTTTTTAAAATTTATTTGGATTTTATTTTATTTATTTTTTATTTTAGAGAGAGAGAGCATGAGTAAGGGTGAGGGGCAGAGGGAGAGAGAGAGAAAATCTTAAGCAGGTTCCATGCTCAGTGTGGAGCTCGATCCCATGACCCTGGGATCATGACCCAAGCCGAAATCAAGAGTTGGACGTTCAACAGACTAAGCCACCCAGGTACACCCAAATTTTATTTTTAAGTAATCTCTGCACCTAGCGTGGGGCTCGAATTCACAACCTCGAGATCAAGAGTTGCATGTTCCACTGACTGAGCCAGCCAGGCACTCTTGTACTCCTAAGCCTATTTAAAAACTCATCTTGGGGCATCTGGGTGGCTCAGTCAGTTAAGTGTCTGACCCTTGATTTTGGCTCAGGTCGTGATCTCATGTTTTGTGAGACTGAGCCCCAGGTGGAGCAGCGTGGAGCCTGCTTGGGCTTCTCTCTCTCTGCCTCTCTCTCTCTCTCTCAAAATAAAGAAATAAACATTAAAAACACAAACAAACTCATCTTTCCCTAACACATTAATGATAAGTTCAGGAAGAGTTGCGAGAAGAGAAAAACACATTACATGTGTGAGGCTGTGGTATATCTGTGTTATTGGAAAAGCCCAAGCAAATTGCATATTTGTAGGAATTGGCCTCTGGGTGTGGCTTGGTTCTGTTTACGGACTGTGGCCAATTTTTTTTTTTTTAAGTACACGGCTGTGATTGAGGTATAAAAGATGTTCCTTTAAAAAACCCAAATATCCTGTATATAACAAAGTATATTTTATAAACACATCTAAGCAAATAGACTAACAAATGTTTTTAAATATGGGAAAAATACTGTGCAAATTAAAAACTGAATTAGACGGAGTCTAATATAAAATTTGATATTTTGACCTCAAGAAAAATGCCATTTTTTTCCTTTAAAGGTAGATGTTTATAAGACTCCATATGAAAACCTCACTCTTCTTAATCTGTTCACAATATAGGCGTGGTTCTCAAGTAGGGTACTGCCACACTCAAAAGAGACAATCTTCAAGACAATCTGCCTCAGACACTTAGCCCTGAGAGCCACCCATTCAAATTCGTCTCCCAGCTCTGACCGGGAATGATTTCAAAGCACCGCAACTCTTCTGGATCTCAGAGCTGCCCACTGTAAAACATTTTCCGCATCCTTGAAAGCCAGAGAAACAGTATAATGTCTATACCCCTCACAATACTTAAGGGGTCACTCATCAGTGACCGGGGGAGAGCCTGGGAGCTGAGACTCATGTGATGCACAGCTCCCAGCCCTGCCTTTAGCAAAGGTCGTGCCTCGTGTCACCGTCAGCCAAAAAGTTACCAGCGTCAGCGTTTATTAAGTAGGATTAGGATAATCACCTCAATATAAATAAAAAGTACAGTCCTTTGTTCAGATGATAATAAAGATACTGGACTTGAAGCTCCATTTCTCAAGTAGAGAAAGTATTATTCAAAAAGCCTGTTGACTATGTCAGCATCCATTAAAATCAGTACAAAATGTTTTAATTCCATTTGCATAATAAAATACAACATTTAGAATAGTTTATGATAAATAAGAATTTGACTGTAAAAGCAAAATACTTAAAGCATCCTAATTAATATGGAAACTACTTATTATTCCATGCCAAATTTAAATTAGTCTTTGTCTGCAGCTATTTGACTGATATAAAATAGAATGTGAAACATTCAAAATTGCTTTTAATAGTTATTAAATATTTCTAAAACATGAAAACATTTAGAAATTTGGCAATTTCTTCCAAACCCCAAACCAGAGGTGTTTCCCATTAAGGTATCTGCCGGTACAAATTTAATGTCATAATCTGGCCAACATTAAATTCTAAAATCAATGTAGGGTACCTGAAATAACAAAAACAGAAAAACTAAAGCATTTGTTTTTTACTCCTTTTAAGAAGTCTTCGTTTTCTCTGATCGTAGACAATTGTAAATCTTTAGAAATTATCATTTAGAATGTGAAAATTCTCCATACTTACGTATATGTGATTGTCAAGATGTTCAAGACGTGTTTATTATGTGAAACAAGCAAGTTGGAGGACAGTCCATTAGTATAATCCTTGTTTGATTAGTGGAGACTTTTT
The DNA here is from genome assembly GCF_027475565.1 of Acinonyx jubatus. Classification (NCBI taxonomy): domain Eukaryota; kingdom Metazoa; phylum Chordata; class Mammalia; order Carnivora; family Felidae; genus Acinonyx; species Acinonyx jubatus. The sequence continues at coordinate 34,270,041 of NC_069386.1, forward strand.
TAATTGGAGAAATACACACCAAATTCTTCACCAAACTCTTAAAAATAGATTCCTGTGTTTAAGGAATTCAGGAATATGACATGAGGTTCTCAACCATTCCTGGATCACACTTTAAGAGATGAACTTGGGGGCGCCTGGGGGGCTCAGTCGGTTAAGCGTCCGACTTCGGCTCAGGTCATGATCTCACAGTTCGTGGGTTCGAGCCCCGCGTCGGGCTCTGTGCTGACAGCTCAGAGCCTGGAGCCTGTTTCGGATTCTGTGTCTCCCTCTCTCTCTGCACCTCTCCTACTTGTGCTCTGTCTCTCTCTCTCTGAAAAATAAATAAATATTAAAAGAAAAAAAAAGAGGTGAATTTGGAAGGTTTAGTTAAGAGTGGTGACTATCGACGTTTTGAATAAACACACACATTTGATGTAGACTGTTTGCCTGCTATACTCGGAGCTGCCCTATGAAGGATCTTAGGTGGTGCAGGGACAAAGGAAGAAATACAGGCTGTAAAGGGACCCTATCTTCAAACAGATCAATTCTGTTTTGTTCATTTCAGAGCTTCCTTGAAGAACATTTCTGAAATGAAAAAGGCTTGAAAACTACATCTGAGATAACTGCCCGTATCGAGTAGAAGTTCTAGGACAATTTGAGGATATTCAATAATTTTAAAATCTTAAAATCTTAAACATCACTACCTAATGTTTATTTGATGTTTTTAGTTTTTGAGGAGACTTTGAACAATTATTTTTATTTTAGCCAATTAAACCTGAGTGGAACAGATGGAAAGTACAATGGGACTTGAAATATTCCTACAGTGATGAAGTATCTCAAATAATTTATAAATAGGTTGTCAATGGAAGTTTATCTGCTCTGTGGACAGTAGAGTTCAGAAAAGTATTTGAAATAGAAGCAATTAGTTTTAGAGTGCTTTATATTATTTCTATGTGATATGTTATAAAATAATATTGAAGTAACCTATTTGTTTTGCTTATGTGCTCTTTCTAGTTGTTCTACCATACCTGTTTCTATAGTAAAATGAGAACACACTTTATACTGTGCTTTGTTAAATAATATTTTTGTGATATTTAGAAACATAAATGTAAAATTTCTTTTATAGATTACAATGCCCCCCACCCCCCCAAAATGCCAGGGACCAGGAAGGAGACTTTAACTGGGTAAAGACTTTACATGGGTAAAGACTGGGTCTAAAAATATACCCAGTTCTATCTCTTCTATTGGATCTTCCTAAAAGCCATGTGTATGTATAATTCTTCCTCTAAAATCCACTTGCTTAATCCTTAAGCAAAAGTTGCCTGTTTCCCTAACCTTCTTGTACGTCAACCACAGCCTACACATACAGTGAAAGAAATTTGGAGTTTCGGAGCTTAAGATGGAAGCAAAGAAAGAATGTCCCTGGCTGAGGGTGAGCTTGTTAAGATCACCCAGATCCGCGCTGGGCCGTGTCAGCCGCAGAGCTTTGGAGGTGGCTCTGGGTACTCTCTTCAGGAGGTTCCTAGGACTCAGGTGACCCCGGGGGCCTCCCTCTAGCTCCAGACCTGGGGACCCGTTCAATTGTTGTTCCCATCATTTGTTTTCTGTGCGATTTTCCCTTGTGGCTCTTTATGTGTGTCTTTATGGTAAATCTTGTTATTGCTTAAGGCAACTGAATGGGTCTTTCTTATATAAAGGCTGAACGGAATAATACTCATTATAGAATTTAGAAAATACAGGAAATATTAAAAAAAATCTTCTCTAATTCCACTTTCCATCGCTGTTAACTCTGGTTATTTCCTTTTTTTTTTTTTTTGAGTGTTTATTTCTTAAAATTGTGATTTTACAAACTTAATTAACGTTTGTATGCCTTTTCAATATTCTGAGCTCTGTGATCTTATTTGTAGTTCACAAGAAAATTAAAGCAAAGCTGAATGAAATGAGAATAGTTGGAAGAAACTATGTAGGGAATATGTATTTTTGAAACCTGGAGTTTAGGGGCACCTGGGAGGCTCAGGCAGTTAGGCATCCGACTTCAGCTCTGGTCACGATCTTGCCGTTTGTGAATTCAAGCCCTGCATCGGGCTGTCTGCTGTCAGGACGGAGCCCGCTTAAGATCCTCTGTCCCCCTTCTCTACCTCTGCCCCCACTCGCAAAAATAGATAAACATTAAAAAAAAACCTAAATTTTAGAGACATTTAGTTTCGTTACCGAAAGAACGGCAAAGAAGCTTCTAAACTATTGAGAAAGTAAATATCGTTTATAGTTTTTACAATTTCCTCTGTGCTGCTAATATATTCCGTGTCTTGTAAAAGTTTGAATTAGAAGTTTTGTTAGGGGAGACTCAGTTTCCCATTGCAAGGTGAAGGCCTTTTGTCACCCTGATAAATTCACCTTAGCCTTGTTTAAGCAGAAACTCAATCTTGATTGGATTAGAAGCTGCAGAGTTAAACCAAAAGTTCACTGTGATGTTAAGTAATGTATAAGGAGAACGAAATAGCTGGCCAGTGGGCTGGTTCCTTCCATCCAGTCTCTCCATCAACGGGAAGCAAGTTTAGCAGAAGCTTGCTTGTTGAAAGTAGAAGAACAATGGAATAAATGAAGGGATGCGAATGTTGAAAGCCATGGTGCTTTGATGACTAGATGTCTTCATCCTTTTGTATCGTTCGTGCACAGTCAGTGCCAGAATTCCTGGAAACCTTCGGTATCAGCGTACCTCTGCTCTCATTCAGGCACGTTCATAGCTACTTCAGCTGTGTCCCTGCTCGCTGTTCCTATTTCTTGGTTAAATGATAACGAAGGAAATATATTGTTGAGTCCATTCACAGTCTGTCCACCTCCATCGGGACTGTGGAGAATTAAGAGCTGTATCTTTTTTTTTTTTTTAATTTTTTTTTCAACGTTTATTTATTTTTGGGACAGAGACAGAGCATGAACGGGGGAGGGGCAGAGAGAGAGGGAGACACAGAATCAGAAACAGGCTCCAGGCTCCAAGCCATCAGCCCAGAGCCCGACGCGGGGCTGGAACTCACGGACCGCGAGATCGTGACCTGGCTGAAGTCGGACGCTTAACCGACTGCGCCACCCAGGCGCCCCTAAGAGCTGTATCTTGAGAGGTCCTCCTTAAGGTGGGGAAGGAAGGACACTGTGAAAGCTGAAAAGATTTCCTTTTCTTTTTTTTTTTCCCCCGTTTATTTATTTTTGGGACAGAGAGAGACAGAGCATGAACGGGAGAGGGGCAGAGAGAGAGGGAGACACAGAATCTGAAACAGGCTCCAGGCTCCGAGCCATCAGCCCAGAGCCCGACGCGGGGCTTGAACTCACGGACCGCGAGATCGTGACCTGGCCAAAGTCGGACGCTTAACCGACTGTGCCACCCAGGCGCCCCAAAGATTTCCTTTTCAAACAGGAAGGAGGGTTTACCTGAAGCAGCGGTCTGCCTCCTCTCACAACCATTAGCAGCAAATGTTCCCCGTGACAATTAAAATGACTGCTTTTCTTACGTTACCGACCACTGCTTTGTCCTCAGGGACCAGGGAGGCCTGTGGACATTCTGGTCAAAAGGAAGGAGCGCTAAGATGGAGTTATCCGTATTCGCCATGGGAGTGAGTGGTCACATATACGCCAGATTTTTACCATTCCTGGACTTGATGATTCTTCGAAGTCTTGATTCTTTTATAAATCTGAGATCTGTTTTAAAATGTAACTTCCTTTAACATAACAAGGAAAGACATTGAGTTTTAGATTTTCCATACATACTGCAGCTTGTGGGAGAGAAAATAACTATTGCTGTCTTGGAGTTACAGGATGTGTGAACAATCTATCATAATGTTAACCTTAAAAATAAAACTGCCGGTTGTTTTACCAGCAAAAATGAGTTTGAGAATAACAGAGAATTGCAATTCAGCCCAAGCAAACTACTGCAAAACCATAGGCAAGTCCTGAGAACAAAGGAGAGGACTGCTCTTTTATAGAGGAAAGGGGTGGGGACAGCTGGAAGGGCTGTTAATAAACAAAAAGTCTGGGGCGCCTGGGTGGCTCAGTCGGTTGAGCGTCCCGACTTCGGCTCAGGTCATGATCTCGCGGTCCGTGAGTTCAAGCCCCGTGTTGGGCTCTGTGCTGACAGCTCAGAGCCTGGAGCCTGTTTCAGATTCTGTGTCTCCCTCTCTCTCTGACCCTCCCCCATTCATGCTCTGTCTCTCTCTGTCTCAGAAATAAATAAATGTTAAAAAAAAATTTAAAAAAAATAAACAAAAAGTCCATCGGAGGTTAAAGTGGAGTTTGAAGTATAGTGGCTTGTCATTGGCTAGGTTGTGACAGTCTCTCATTGGCTGGGCTGTTGCTGGGGCCAGAGGAAAGCCTTTCTTCCTCCTGTTGGGGTAATAAAGTAGTAGCTAATAGTACCAAGTGCACGACGTGTCTTTTCCTGTTGGGTCTGCAACTGAGGACCCCTCGAGCCCGACAGCTCCCCTTCTGGCTGGCTTCCTGACTGCATTTTAGTGAGGTTTCCTTTTACTAATTGTCACTAAATAAATCTATCAAATATTCTATCAAATAGAGATTTTAATCTAAAAGATGTATTGCAAACCTTGCTGCTTTCTTTGGTTGGGCTTTCCAGATCTTATTTTCTGGCTTGGTGTAAATGAATAGAGGAAAAAGCCATTCTGGGCCAAAATTTAGCATATATACTTGGGAATGCTTACCATATAATGAAAGAATTTAATCTATAAAAAGGTCACACTCTCTAAGGCAATTGTAGGGACGCCTTGGCTTAAAATAGCTCAGTATACACACTTCCCAAAGAAACCATGAGGCACCTTTTAGCTGGTTATTATTAGCTTTACTAATTCATTTACCACAGGTTTCCTTCAAAAGTGAAACTCCCTAGTACAGTCAGTTTCAGAAAACTTTTCAGTAGAGTATTTGTTATAAAAGCAAACCAGCCACATTCAAATTTTTAAAAATTTTAAATCAGAAGTGTTGGGGCGCCTGGGTGGCGCAGTCGGTTGAGCCTCCGACTTCAGCCAGGTCACAATCTCGCGGTCCGTGAGTTCGAGCCCCGCGTCGGGCTCTGGGCTGATGGCTCAGAGCCTGGAGCCTGTTTCCGATTCTGTGTCTCCCTCTCTCTCTGCCCCTCCCCTGTTCATGCTCTGTCTCTCTCTGTCCCAAAAATAAATAAACGTTGAAAAAAAAATTAAAAAAAAAAAAAAGAAGTGTTAAAGGATTGTTGGGCGCCTGCACAGAGTCAGTTGTGCATCTGATTTCATCTCGGTCACGAACTCATGGTTCGTTAGTTGGAGTCTCACATCCGGTGAGCTCGAGCACCGCTTTGGGTGAACATGAGCCCTGCTTCGGGTAAAACGTGAGTCCTGCCTTGGGTGAGACCTGCTTCTCTGTCTCTCCCCACCTTTCCCCCCCACTCTCTCTGCCCCACACTCACTTGTGCTTACTCTCTCTCTCTCTCTAAAGAAAAAAAAGTGTCAAAGGATTGTCATGTAGGTTTCTGTGTTCTTAAAGATTCTTCTCTTTGAAGGGCACAACTTTTTCTGAGTATATGTGTTAAAAACATTTCTATGTATTATTTTCTATCAGACTTTATGAATACCAGCTAGCCTGAGATGCAATACAAAGCCAAATATTTGTAAATGTTACTTGTGTGATCACTTTCAATCTGAAGTGATCAGGTGTAGAATGAATTCTTTAATTTCGATATTTGTTAATTTCAGTTTCTTTAGTCCCTGTGCAGATACTTAATTCCCTATTCCATGTAGTCAAGTGGCTAGGTTGGTAAGGATGCAGCTTACTCCTTGCTCTTGAGGAACTTGTAGACAGACGAATGGGGGAGACCTTATTACAGCGCTAACACATTTAAATAGAAAGCTACAGCTCTATGTATAAGCTCTGTGAAGGAGAGGTATTCCAGAATATATGACAGGGAAGGCTTGACTTGGCCTGGGAAGTCAGAGGAAGTTTCTCTGAAAAAGCTGAGCTGCTGCGATAAAAAAACCCAGGTTACGTAGCATAGAGGAAAGGAAGGGTGTTCTCAGGTACCCTGTGAGGGCACTCGGTGCTTCTAAAGAACTTTCCTATGAAAAGAGATTGGAGGGCAGGAGAGAGAATATCCAACTATAGAGACCAGTAGGGGCCAGACCACGAAGAATCTTTGAGATCATGTTAAGGATTTTGATCTTGAGGGCAATAGGAAGTTTTTAAAAAAGTGTAAGTATGCTAAGTTTCTATTGTAAAAATAGATCTATTTGAATAACTTAGTAGCGATGCTCTCTAATCACATTTTAGCACCTTGGCGGTAGCAGTAGTTAGTAGTAGCAGTAATAATACTTAACTGCCATTTATTTTGCACTTACTCTGTGTCAGTCCTTTGGAGCATACCCAAGGTATAAATATATTAACTCTCATTCTTATTACTAGTGAGGCGGTTGATATTTTACAGATAAGCAAACTGACGTGCAGAAGGTGTAAGTAATTTGACCAAGCTCATTAGCAAATGAGTGATTGAGCTGGAAACTCAGCCCAGGGTTTTCTGATGCTAAATCCCTGTGGGATAATAGGACTTCACCCAAAAATTGTCCAGTGTGCACTTTCTGACCAAACTGTACCTTCAGACAGGCTATTAAGGATGTTTTTAATAATGATAAATTAATGCTTTTTTGAGTTTGATTTTTCAAACTTCATTGAATAAAAAAAAGAGCTTCTCTTTGTTGCCAGCAGAGGGAGCCAGAAAGATTGATATTGTAATAAGTTTTGGAATTCTCCAAGTTAGGAGTATTCATGAGCAATTCTATTGAACTCATATTAAGAATAATTGTTTAGATTAAATATGTATATGGTGTGGTCTCATTTTGATTTAAAGGTAAATGTGTATCTAGGTATTGAAAAGAAGTCCGGAAAGACATAAAATATAACATTATTGTTACCTCTCAGCAGTGGTTTTTCTAGGTTTTTTTCTTTTCCACCTTTTTTTTGGGAACATATTAGTCTTATAGAATTTTTCTGCCATGAACATGTATTATGCAGTAAAACGTAACTCTTATTTGTAGTTTATGTGAACAGGGCTATCAATGGTTTATAAAGCATTTAAAATGTTTTTTGAGACTAAAATGCATCACCCATCATTTTAATGCATTATTAGTTTACTTGGGGTATCTTTTTTATATTGACAAGGTAAATTTAGGCCAACACCTATCTGAATCTTCAAAATTCTGAACTACTACAGCCTAAATTTAAGAAAGTGTATCAAGTAGAAATAAAAAAAGGTTTTAGATTCTTGGTTGTCCCATTAATAAGAATATTGTAGAATATAAAAGAAAAAATTCATTATGAATAATATATTTAATAGGATTCAGACTCAGAACTGACTTCATGGTATTCATGGTATCAGCTTTCTCCTCCATCTATCTTATAGAATTGGTAAATAATATAAAATCAAGTTATCACTTCAGTGAAATGATTTTTAATAACCTGTACCTTTAACTGAAGTTTAGAATTAGATAGTCTAGGAATTTGACTTTAATTTTTAATATTTTAAAAGGTTTATTTATTGTGTGTGTGTGAGGGGGGGTCGTTAGTACATGCACACATGTGAGCAGGGGAGGGTGGGGAGAGAGAGAGAATCCCAAGCAGGCTCTATGCTACCATCACGGAACCCAGTGCGGGGCCTGATCCCGTGAACCATGAGATGATGATCTGAGCCAAAACCAAGAGTCGGACACTTAACCGACTGAGCCACCCAGGGTCCCCTGGAATTTGACTTTTAACTCTGCCACTTAGTAGTTATCACATGTTGGCAAGTTACTGAACCTCTCTAAGTTTCTTTTGCTTTATATGGGGAACGAAGATGGTAATAAGTCTTCTTTGGTCATAGTTGAGGACTATCAGAAGCATTTGCAAAGTGTTTATTATTACAGTAAATGTTAATTTATTAGGTTTGCAACCTTAGTTTTGTTTTTGCCACAAGCTCGCTTCCAACAACTGAACTGATTTGTCCTTTATCGAATCCGTATTTGCCCATACCAATAGCCGCTATAGGCACACAGATCCATCATGAACTATACTTACCTACAATCATAGGCATCTCACATTATATTTAGCTACCAAAATATAGCTATGCATCACACAATTCTTTCCCCTTTAACCCTTTGTTTCGTTCATGTTCTGTATTAAGCAACTTTGCGGCAGAAACAACCCACAAGTCTTGGTGGTTTCTAACAACATGACATTACATGTGGCCTTTGAGCTGCCTGTGGAGAGTGGTTCTGCTCCACATGCTTTCATTCTAAGACCCAGACCGAAGGAGCAGCCTCTCTCTGGACCTGCCATTTGCTGCGTGGTAGCCAGAACTCAGAGGGCTGGCTGAAACTTGTGATACCCCTTAAAGCTTCTGCTCTGCTGTGCCGTGTGTCATGACCGCCACAGCGTGCCGCATGGCTGCGCTCCGAGTAGTGAGGCACAGGGACAGATACTCTTCATGCTGTAGGTATAGGCGAGTTATAAACCGGGCAGGGATGTGTAAGCCTCTTCCAAGGATGGGGATGATAAATGGTGAACAGTGATGTAATCTACCACAATTTGTCCTCTTCATCACAAATGCCAACTGTGTTCCCTTCTGCTTACAAAATACATTTATCCCTTCATCAAGGAAAATACCTCAAGAACTTCTTTCAATTGCATTAGGTTTATAGTCTAGAACCTCTTAGAATTTGTACGTCTTTTATGTGTGTAGATTTTCTTGATCCGGAGACCAGTTCTCTTCAACCCTCCACCCCCTCCCCACCCCCCACCCCCCACCATACAGTGATGGAACAGGGATAGGATATCCACAGCGAACATTCCTGTTAAGACGTAGGAATAGTGGAGGCACCCAGCAGTCTCTGGTCCCTGGCAGTTAATTGTATTGTATTGTATCAATTGGATTTTTGGGTGAATGTAACGAGGGCTCCTTTTCTTGGCACTGGAGGATGTTCCTTGATTTGGCCCTGGTTATGTTTCTGTGGGTAGCTCCCTAGTCCATTGTTTTCCATGGCTCTGGGTTGTGCCCTTTGTGAGGTGTTTCTTTTAATATATCATCTGTGCCCATATTTGAACAGAGTATTGGAGGGGATGCCCTTGTTGGCGAGGGAATGAGGTAAGGGTTAAACAGCTTTACTGGTCTGCCTGTAGAAACCTGGGGCCCATTAAATATGATCTAGGAGTCACAGACCCTAAACCCAGGCTGGGGGCTGTTTTGGAAGTTGTTTTTTTGTCTTTTTATCTATTTGAGTCAGATCCAGGTGCCGACAATCGTATCCTCGATCCTTTGGCAGACGCATTTTTCTCTAAACTTCAGTTCAGTTACCTTGAGCTTATTCGGCTTCAATGGGACCACATCCTTAGGCTCTTCCTGTGGGGAGTCCCCCTCCGAGCCATTTTGTTTCATTGAAAGGATTTGCTGGGTGAAAGGAAAACACTTGTTTCCTTTACTCACTGTCCGCTGAATGCTTCTTTTGTACTCCCAAGTGCGTGTGTGTGTGTGTGTGTGTGTGTGTGCGCGCGTGTGTGTTTCCATACCAGGCTGTTCCCTGATTCTCTGTGAGAACCAACCGGGTGTCCTACGGTTTAACTTAATCCTGACGCTGACTACCTAGACTTAGCTCAGACCCCACAGGTTAAGGGCTCAGTCCCACTAGACTGTCCCCCCTCTCACTTTGGACATCAGTAGCAAGTCCAGTCCTTTCAACCAAGTTATCTCATTTTTCACATGTCAACAATTTTATTTACTGCTACATTATGTGGTTGGCTGTCTTTCCGACCTCCACTAACCATTTCCTGGCTCTCCATCACCCAGCTTTAAAGCCTACATCACATACTTTTATTATTGTTTGTGACAGTGGTTGTTAAGGTGTAGCACCTGCCTCTGGTACCAGTTTCTGCAGTGTTCAGCTTTATGGTAGTAATTACCTTCAAATTGCAGTGACTTCTCAAAATAACAAACTTATATTTCCTAACCTATGTTATAGACTATGGGTCAGCTCTGTCGAAACAGCCTGTGGCTCCCCTCCAGACCCAAGGCTAAAGGAAAAGCCCTTATATGAGATGTGATAGTCTCTTGACTGAAGCCAAGACTGGCGCAAACTTGGACGGCTGCTTCAAGGTTTTACTTAGATGTGATGTATATTCCGTCTGTTCATGTTCTGTTGGCCAAATCATATCTCATGGGTGATCCCCAAATCAGTGACCTAGGGATGGCTATTCTTTCCCTATGAGATGATACACAGGTCACACATCTACATACAGAGAGATACCTAAACATACGTGTGTGTGTATAATAATCTTGCAAGGAAGCAGGGGAATGGATAGTCTCAAATAATACAGTCTACCATAACTTTCCCATGTAGTTTTGGATGATGCATGAAAAATCAGAATTGTGTGTGTGTGTGTGTGTGTATTTTAAACTTAATGGTATATTACCTTACTGTACTATACTGTATGGACTCTCCAGAGAACTAGAGCTAATAGGAAATATATAGATATCTATAACTATGAGAGAGATAAATTAATTTACTTTAAGGAATTGGCTTATATAACTGTGGGGGCTAGAAAATCTGAAATTTATAAGGCAGGCTCACAGGCTAGGAGCTCAGGCAGGATTTCTGTGTTATAGTCATGAGACAGAATTGCTTCTTGTCAGGGAATCTTCAGTTTTTGCTGTTAGGGTCTTAAAATGATTAGATGAGGCCTATCCACAATATTAAGGGTAATCTCTTTACCTCAAGTCAACATATTTTAAATGTCAGTCACATCTACAAAGTCCTTCCTGGTAACATCTGGATTCATGTTTGTCAAAACAACTGGGCACCATAGCTGAGCCAAGGTGATAAAGAATTGCCCTTCATATACACATAGTGCTATTTTGCAGATAGGAGAATATGAACACAGAGAGTATTCTCTCATAGGTCTCATGGTAGAGCACCAACAAATTAGCTTGATCATAGCTAATAAACGCCGTATATTTTGGCCGAAGATAACTGAGCACCTAAAACGGGGTTTGGCAAACTGTGGCCTACTGCCTGTTTTTATAAATAAAGTTTTATTGGAACATGGCCATGGTTATTCTTTATATATTGTCTATGGCTATTTTCATTCCATAAGGGCAAAGTTGAATAGTTACAACAGAGAATGCATGGCCTGCAAATCCTAAAGTGTTTACCGTCTGGTTTACACAGAAAATGTTTGCCAACCAACCCTTAAAGAATACGTGGAAAAGAAGCTTGTGATTTTTGCTTTGTCATGGTTCACTCCTACTGCAGTGTCTTCATCTGAGGATGAATGTATGCTCATTAAACACTACAGCAGCAATATTATTAAAGTATTATTTAAATTTTATTAGATTTATAAAAATTAACGGCTTATTAATTTTTATTGCATAGCCATTCAGATTTTCTTTTAGATCGCTTAATAGAGTTCAGGTTTTGCTGATAAAATGCATATGATTGCTGGTTGTTTAAAATGAATACTTGTGCATCTTTGGGAATAGAAAGTACTTCTTCCACAAAATTTTATCATTTTCATACTATTATAATTACAGATTTCAGTGTACCTATTTTCTTTTAAGATGGTAAAAAGGTAGTATTAGTGTGCCTAACTCATCCCCTTTTTTATTTTCAACTAATCATAAAGCTATTGGCACTCTTTACCTTCTATTCGGTGCCTGAGCCGGTATGGTAGGGACTGCCCTCTGTCTCCTAATCCGAGCCGAGCTTGGCCAACCTGGTACATTATTTGGAGATGACCAGATTTATAATGTGGTTGTCACTGCCCATGCCTTTGTAAATAATTCTCTTTATGGTGATACCCATTATGATTGGAGGATACGGAAACTGATTGGTACCATTAATAATTGGGGCACCCGACATGGCATTCCCTCGGATAAATAATATAAATTTCTGACTTCTGCCTCCATCCTTCCTACTTTTACTCACTTCCTCTATGGTAGAAGCTGGGGCGGGGACTGGATGGACCATATACCCCCCTCTAGCTGGTAATTTAGCCCACGCGGGAGCATCCGTAGATCTAACTATCTTTTCCCTACATCTTGTAGGTGTCTCTTCAATCTTGGGCGCCGTTAATTTCATCACCAGTATTATTAATATAAAACCTCCTGCCCTATCTCAATATCAAACACCCCTATTTGTCTGATCAGTTCTAATTACTGTTGTCCTACTGCTCCTATCACTACCAGTTCTAGCAGCAGGGATTACTATGCTACTGACAGATCAAAATCTAAATACTACATTTTTCGATCCTGCCGGAGGAGGAGATCCTCTTTTATATCAACACTTATTCTGATTCTTTGGCCACCCAGAAGTTTATATTCTAATTTTACCGGGATTCGGAATAATCTCACATATCGTCACTTACTATTCGGGTAAAAAGGAGCCCTTTGGCTATATGGGAATAGTCTGGGCAATAATATCTATTGGCTTTCTGGGCTTTATTGTATGAGCCCACCATATGTTTACTGTGGGAAGGGACGTCGACACACGAGCATATTTTACATCAGCCACTATAATTCTCGCCATTCCTACTGGGGTAAAAGTATTTAGTTGACTTGCTACCCTTCATGGAGGAAATATTAAGTGATCCCCTGCCATACTATGAGCCTTGGGCTTTATTTTCTTATTTACCGTAGGGGGTCTAACGGGCATTGTACTAGCAAACTCTTCATTAGACATTGTCCTTCACGATACGTACTACGTGGTAGCCCACTTCCACTATGTCTTGTCAATAGGGGCAGTATTCGCTATTATAGGAGGCTTCGTCCATTGATTCCCCCTATTCTCAGGGCATACTCTCGATAATACTTGGGCAAAAATTCACTTCACAATTATGTTCGTGGGCGTCAACATAACATTTGTCCCTCAGCACGTCCTAGGTTTATCTGGAATGAATGCCTCGACGTTATTCTGATTACCCAGATGCACATACAACTTGAAACACAATTTCCTCAATAGGCTGTTTCATCTCATTAACAGCAGTTATGTTAATGGGCTTCATAGTCTGAGAAGCCTTTGCATCCAAACGAGAAGTAGCTATAGTCGAGTGAACTACAACTAATCTCGAGTGACTACATGAATGCCCTCCTCCATACCATACATTTGAGGAGCCAACTTACGTATCCCTAAAATAAGAGAGGAAGGAATCGAACCCTCTTAAAAACTCGTTTCAAGCCAATACCATAACCACTATGTCTTTCTCAATAAAGAAGTATTAGTAAAAAATTACATAACTTTGTCAAAGTTAAATTATGGGTTTAAACGCTTTATACTTGTATGGCATATCCTTTCCAGCTAGGTTTTCAAGATGCTACGTCTCCTATTATAGAGCAGCTCCTACACTTCCGTGACCGCACACTAATAATTGTATTTCTGATCAGTTCCCTAGTTCTTTACATTATTTCACTAATATTAACAACTAAACTTACACATACAAGCACAATAGATGCCCAAGAGGTAGAGGCCATTTGAACCATTCTGCCAGCTAGTATTTTAATTCTCATTTGATTGCTCTTGTATAATGTCCATAAAATTGAATTCGACTATAAGATGTATTTTTTTTTACAAACCAAAGAACAGATGGCAGCTTTAGTTAGTGAAGAGAGTCTAGACCCTGGGTCCAGACAGTCCTGGGTTTAAATTTAGTGGCTTAAAACAACAGCTATTTTATTTGCTGCTGACTTCATGGGTCAACAGTTTGAGCTGGGCTCTGTTGCATGGTTGTTCCGCTGGTCTTACTCATGTGGCTGCTGTCATCTAGAAGCTCCTCTAGGGGTTGCTTGGTTGAAGATGGCCACACTGATAATGTCTGGCATATTATGCTAGCCAGCACGGCTACCTGGCATGATTGGGCAATCGGGATCTTTCTGTCCCTAGATCTCTGGGGCGCCAGGAGGCCAGCTTGTTCAGTCTGCCCGCAGTATGGCAGGACCAGGTCTCTTGAGACCTAGATTCAGAAGTCTCACAAGCCACATTCTGTTTGTCAAAATAAGTTACAAGTCCAGCTCAGATTCAAGGGATGAAGAAATAAATGCCATCTCTTGATGGGAAGCGTGGCAAAGTCACATGGCAAATGGATGGGCTTATAGGAATGAAAGAAATTAATAGTGACTGCACAATCCACCACGACTATAAATTGCTTAGTTTCTGTATGCCCCATTTGGAAAGTAGAAATAGCAATATTGACCTGAAGAGTTCCTTAAAGTTTAACCTATATAGAGAGCACTTGGAAGATTTTCTGAAACAGTTTTGAAATTGAATCTTTAGGGGCGCCTGGGTGGCTCAGTCGGTTAAGCGGCCGACTTCGGCTCAGGTCATGATCTCGCGGTCTGTGAGTTTGAGCCCCGCGTCGGGCTCTGTGCTGACAACTCAGAGCCTGGGGCCTGTTTCCGATTCTGTGTCTCCCTCTCTCTGACCCTCCCCCGTTCATGCTCTGTCTCTCTCTGTCTTAAAAATAAATAAACGTTAAAAAAATTTTTTTAAATTAAAAAAAAAAAGAAATTGAATCTTTATGTTAAATGTTGTGCTTTTTATTATAGACCTAAATATCATGAGAGTATTTATTCTTTCTCATTATTACTTTGGCTGTGTATTTTTTTTTTTTAATTTGGGAGACATATATTAAGACTCGAAGGATATCCTATGTAAAATACCAGCATAGGAAGAGTTATACTTTTGTGTAGAACTATGGGATTCATTCAATAAATAAAAAGAAAAGCAATTACCTTCTGATGTGTTTACAAAAACATACGTATTCCTGTAACCCTCTGTGTGTTTATATTTCCTATTTAAAATTTAAACAATACTGGCCAGTAGTATAAGGTTTGTATCAGTTTAATTCTAGAAAAGTCTTTTGCGCTCTAGCAAACATATTTTTGTTTGGCTGATGTTTCCTTGCAAAGCCAAGAAAAAATAGAAAGCCAAAGGAACAAAAATATCTTATTTTTCATTGTGGTCAAACCCCATCAGAGGCTTTTCTGTAAGTATATCTGTTTTGCTCTTTACTTTGTTAGGAATAAACATAGAATGCTTCCTAAATCTGTCCCATTTTGAGATATAAATATATATCAGACTGGCAAAAATGTTTGTTAAAACTTATCAGAAGTACTTCTGTGGTCATTGGTGTGTGTAGGGTGGGGTAGGAGGCATATAGACAGACCTTCCTCAGTTTTTAACCTTCATATTTAAACAATTTCACTCGTGGCTTGTAGGCATTCAAAGAACTCATTTGAATACATTTTTCTATAAAATTTTCTAGGGACAAAGTTTATTCTTCCCGAATAACCAGTTGCTTACTATCTTAAATCTTCCTTCTATAGCCTGGGAGCTCTATTCTTGTATTATAAACATTGTAATATCATAATGTAATGTTTATAGTTACATTTAACTATAAATGTGTTAAAGATCCATTTATGTAGTTACTTTGGAATTTAAAGCTTCTTCTAGTGAGGAAAGGTGAAATAAGTGATACTACAAAACAAATAATGCCTATTAAAATTGGAGAGGTGATTTCCTATCTGCATTTTTCATAAACTCTTTTGGGTGCCTAGCCAGTTTTAATAAAGGAACATTTGTTACAGGAACTAGTTATAGGAATTTGTTAAGGAACACCTGTGATAGGGAGGGGTATTTATACAACTGACTACAATAGACTCAAAGCAGGTAGTTAGGAAATCTTATCTGCAAAGCAGTGCTTTCAGAGTCTTTCTGACTCCACTTCTTTCATTCTTTTTCTTTTTCTTTTTCTTTTTCTTTTTCTTTTTCAGATTTCATAGCCACTGTCAGTCCTGAAGATGCTAGATTTCTTATTTAAATAGTAATAATAATAATTATTCTTGTTATCTTTTTTGTCCATGTGTTTTTTATGGAGTGAAATTCCATTAAAGAAGGATTTAGCTTGTTATTGTCTTGGTCAGGCAAATAATCGATGGCATATAACTTTCCCTTTCCTCTATTTGTTTCATTGAGCCATAACTACATACTTTCAGATCGTACAGTGGAAGGGTCGAGAGGTAAAGGGAAGTGGATGGGGCATAATTAAATAAGGGTAAGGCAAAATGAAAAAGGGAAGAGAGTCAGGGGTCAGGGAGAAAGAAACAGGATGTACAGCTCTTGTTTTTCTGGTTTATTTTAGCATTCTTCTTTGCCTTTTCGATTATGTAAGCTCTAATTTGCTGTTATGTAAGAGGGGGGAATAAATAACCTTTGACTACATGGAACGGGGGAAATATTTCTAATTATCATCAATCCAATGAACTGTAGAACAGTTCTTAATTGTGCAGCCTAATCTGCAAGGAATGTTTATGCTCCATGAGCCTTGCTTTCTGCCACTCGCTCAGTTTTCAGTTGTGTTGGAGCTTGTCTTGGATTTAGTTATTGGGGAATGTGGGCAACTGTAGAGTCTTATCAGTACCTGTGCTTCGTTTCAGTCAGACATTCAGGGCGTTTTGCCCAAATGTACATGTTGTTTAGTTTTTATTTAGGATTTTCACCCCCTTGGAGAAGGCTTTATTTAGTTGCCTCTGTGTTCTTTTTATTTGAAGAGTCTTATCTTATGAATATGATTATGAAATCCTATTTTGGGGGGTGCTGTCTTTCTTCTGTGGTGGATTTTTTTTAGTGTAGTTCATTGTAAAGGTTGTTCAGGTTTCTAGGTCTGATGTGGGTGGGGTAGATTATAATATCTATTATATTAATATAATTGGCGAATCTTACATTTCAAGGCAAGTTGAGATTCAGCTGGTTATTTTAAAGATGAATTCTTGAAGTGAAAAAAATAGTACGTTAGGATGATTTATTTAATTTATGTTTTTAGACTTGATCCTAAGGTGGCCAAAAGAACCCTATGAAAAAGAGTTGCTGTAGTCTTTGACGAAATCACTTTCGAAAGATGTTTATGACACAGCTGGGGAATCCCACGTTTGACAACTGGTGGTACCTGCCTTCCCCTGTACTCTCATCTCATTCTGTGATCCTTCTTACTCATCGTATGTCAACTATACTTCTTTCAAACATGCTAAGCTCCTTTCAGTAGTTGCCCCCTCCATCTGAAACAGAAATTCTCACAGGCTGGCTGTTCCTTTTCATCCAGACCCATCATCAGTATCACCTTCCTAGAACTTTGAGGTTACCCAGTCTATCTCCTTGAATCTATCCCCAGCATTCCGTCAACATCTCCTTTCCCATTCTTACCTGACACTTTCTTGTTTTCCTTCATTGTTTATCTTATCCCATTAGAACATTAAATTCCATTAGAAGCACTCTGATAGTTTATGGCCTTGATGGTGGTGATGGTTTAATGGGTGTATACTTTCCTCAAACTCATTGAGTTTATGCATTAAATATATACAGCTTTTTATATGTCAGTCATACTTCAGTAAAGTGGTTTTTTAAAAAAAGAGAGACTTCAAGTAGTTTATTCACTGCTGTGTCCCCGGTGCCATGCATGACCTGTGGTTGGTGCTTTGTAAAAGCTAGGTATCCAAATGTGGAAGCTTTCATCCTTTTTTACTATAAAGGATATCTAAGCTTATATTTAAATTTTAAAAGCACACTTACATATTTTTACATCAAAGATTTATTTTCAGATGATTAGAGAAATGGAAATAGCTTAATTAGTGGAAAGCTCCGGACAAGAAGTCATAATGATAGGATTCTCTGATCATTCTGCAACTAATTATAGTGGACAAAATTCCGTAATCTCCTAGTAACTCAATATCTGCATATATAACATGAGAAACAGTGTTAATGTTTCATGTGATGAAGCTGAGTAGGTTGTAGGGGTAACACCGTTCAGGGATTTGTCGATTCCATTAAGGAATTTTCTCTTTATCCTACGAGAATAGAAAGGTACCGAAGGATTTTAAGTGGGCGGGACAGGGTATACGGAAGGGAGCGATAGTGGTGGTGGTATGACGAAGTTTACATTTTGGGAAAACCACTCTGGCTACAGTGTGGAGAACACAGGGAAGGGTTGGAATGAATATGGCCGGACTGTTCATTGCTCAATGCGGTCATCCTGGTGAGGGATGCTGCTAACTTAAAGTAGGGTAACGTTGATGGACACGGAGATGAGCAGTGGGATTTGAGCAATAATGGGGGGAGAGAAATTCACCAGGACTTGGTGATGGAGGACCAAAGAGAGGAAGGTGTCAAGACTGATTTCTAGGTTTCTCTTTTGTACAGCTAGATAGATCAACTAGACACATCATTTGTTGTGTACGTATAACTTGGAATGGGGTCAGGTTTCAGGAGGAAGAACATGTTTTTAGTTTGGGACATGGAGGTGCTTTTAAGAAACTGAAGAAGAGCTGTTAGGAAGATATTTAAATACGTGGGCCTGGAGCTTAGGGAAACTTGGGTCACAGGTGTGTATGTAAGTCATGGTGGATGGATTCCAATTGACAATCATGACTATGAAGTACCATACTTTGTAAACTATGAGGCTCCAAGTTGTGTTGATATTTTCCTAATTTGTGGTGCTGTTTTAATTTTTATTTTTTTTAATAAACATGTTTTATTATTTTTGAGAGGGAGAGAGAATGAGCATGAGCAGGGGAGGGGCAGAGAGAGAGAGAGACAGACAGAGAGAGAGAGAGAGAATCCCAGCAGGTCTTGCGCTGTTGGTGCAGAGCCTGACAGGGGGCCCGAACCCACAAACTGCGAGATCATGACCTGAGTGGAAGTAAAAGTTGGCCGCTTAGCTGACTGAGCCACCCAGGTGCCCCTATGGTGCTGTTTTCATCCTAGTGACTTTCGACTCATCCTTCAGTAGATGGTTTCGTTATTATTTTCTATAAAACTTTTCTGATTTTTCTCTTTTGAACTACCGCTGTACCTCACACACAACTATTACGGTATTAGCACAGTGTATTATGATTACATGCATGTTTACATACAAATCTGTCTTTTTATAGTGTGAGATCAAGAAGAAAGCGACTACTGGATTTTATTCTCTGAATTGCCTGAGACCAGGCCTCCTGTCTGTTTTTCTCCCCATGGTCTACCTGACACCCAGCGTGTAGCATGATACATAAATGATCATACATATTTGAGAGTTGAGTGAAGTATTTGTATCCCTTTATACCTAGACGCTCAGTAAATTTTTATTGAACAACTACATTATCCAGTCGTCTGGCAGTTTTTCAGTACTTGTTTTATGAACCTTGCATAAAAAACAAAATTCTCCGGCTGCTTCTCTTTATCCATGTTAAGCATTTTTTTTTATTTTGGGGTTCATGGACTCCATATTTGTAGGGAGATCGGTGAAGTCTCTGAAAACAAATGTAAATTTTTCTGAATATGTGCTGGTGTATAATTTTTAAAGCAGGATCCATTGCTTTCACCCGATTCTTAAAGGGGTCCATGGCACCAAAATTATTAAGATCTGTTAGATATTTTTATTAAATAGTTAAATATTTTAACTCCTTTGTTTTAAGCAGTTTCCCATGAACGTTTTGCTGTCATCCTGTATATTTCTCTTTAGAATAATAAACAAAAAATTGCCTGTAGGTTAAAACTTGTCATCAGTCATTTTAGCTGTATTCTGTTGAGTCTACCTCTTAAATGTAAGTATTTTATGTGGATTTGCATATATTTTAAAGTCTCCTTATTTATTTGCATCTATACATTTCTTCTCAGGAGACTTTCTATCCTAAATATTGAGTAAATGAAGCAACCGTTGGACTCATGTAGGTTTGAAAACAATCTTGATTTGGGGTGTCTGGGTGGCTCAGTCGGTTAAGCGTCTGACTTGGGCTCAAGTCACGATCACACGATTGGTGGGTTCGAGCCCCGTGTTGGGCTCTGTGCTGACAGCTCAGAGCCTGGAGCCTGCTTCAGATTCTGTGCCTCCCTCTCTCTCTGCCCCTCCTCTGCTCGCACTCTGTCTCTCTCTGTCTCTCAAAAATAAATTTTAAAAATTAAAAAAAAAAAAAAAAAGAAAACAATCTTGATTAGATCTTTTAACAGAAAAGAGATTAGAGGTTTGTATACAACATTTTTGATAATGGTCTTTCTTCATGGTAGAATTATACCTTTTTTTTTTTTTCCAACTTTTTAAATTTATTTTTGGGACAGAGAGAGACAGAGCATGAACGGGGGAGGGGCAGAGAGAGAGGGAGACACAGAATCGGAAACAGGCTCCAGGCTCTGAGCCATCAGCCCAGAGCCCGACGTGGGGCTCGAACTCACGGACCGCGAGATCGTGACCTGGCCGAAGTCGGACGCTTAACCGACTGCGCCACCCAGGCGCCCCTATTTTAACATACAAACTGAAACGTATTATAACTTTGCTACACTGCATATGCATTACTTTCATAAAATTTTTAAACATTTCATAATTTCCAAAAAAGATATGAATTTGCAATTGATGTTAATATGAGGGAGTCACTGTCAAAAAACTTTCAAGTGACTTCCTTTATGCTGATTTAGAGTTTAACATTATCATCCTGTTAGGTCTAGAAAGCGAAATAACTACTTGTATTAGAATGATCTATTTGTTCTCTAGAAACAGTTGTATTTTAACATTTACCATACAAAGTTGGGCTTGCTGCATTCTGAGTTTGATGAATATCTTTATTTCAAATGAATGCAGTCCCTGACTTTAGAAGGGTGTTTGTTTTGATATACAATAAACATTAGTGCTCCTTAAGAAACTTAAAGGTTTCTTTTGAGAATGCTTTTGTTTGAGCATTGGGACACCTGGGTGGCTCAGTCTGTTAAGCGTCTGACTTTGGCTCAGGTCATGATCTCATGGTTTGTGAGTTTGAGCCCCCCATTGGGTTCTGTGTTGCAGCTCAGAGCCTGGAGCCTCCTTCGGATACTGTGTCCCCCTCTGTCTTTGCCCCTCCCCCACTCATGCTGTCTCTGTCTCTCATAATTAAATAAAATTTGGAAAATTAAAAAATGTTTTAGAATGCTTTTGTTTGATATCACAGGGCTTATCTTGATAGCATAGGACTATGGACTCACCAAAATATGTTGAAATGTTAACAGCTTGATTTTAATCTGGGGAGGATTGAGTAGAAAGGATATGCTTCGTTTCCTGCCATATTAGTGAGCCTGTGAAGGGCCTTGGTGATAAGCATGTAAAATAGTTTACAAATTTATACGCCAACCAGACTTCTTGGACCAAGTATCAAAAGTGTGTGAAATACACAGAAGCTGAGAGGATAGTTTAGTATGGTGAATCCTCATGAACCTGTAACTTGGCTTGAACAATTATTAGCCTATAGTTAATCTTGTCTCATCTGTATCCTCACCGTCTTGTTTTTTTTAAATTATTAATCACAATGAAACTGTGAGAGATTGCATTTATTCCATTTATTTTATTTTTAATTGTGGTAAAAAACACATACAATTTACGGTCTTAACCACTTTTAAGCGTATAGTTCACTCGTTAAGTATAGTCGCGTTGTTGTGCAGCTGGTCACCAGCATGTTTTCATCTTGCAAATCTGAAAAGCTATACCCGTTAAACAATAACTCCCCACTTCCCTCTTCCTCCAGCCCTGGTAACCACCATTTTACTTTCTGTTTCTGTGATCCGACTGTTCCAGATACCTCGTGTAAGTGGAAGCATACAGCGTTTGTTTGGGGACTGGTCTACGTCACGGAGCAGAATGTCCTCCAGATTCATCCATGTTGTAGCATGTGACAGAATTTCCTTCTGTTTTATGGTTGAATAATATTCTGTTGCACGTATACACCACATTTTGTTCATTCATCCATCCACGGACATTTGTGTTACTTCCACATCTTGGCTGTTGTGAATACTTGCTGTGAACAGGGTGTACAGATACCTCTTTGAGACCCTGCTTTCAATTCTTTCTCATAGATGCCCTGAATAGGGACTGTTGAATCATATAGTGGCTGTGTTTTTAATTTTTTGAGGAAACGCTATCCTGTTTTCCATGGCGGCTATACCATTTTTCATTCCCATCAACAGCACATAAAGGTTCCATTTTCTCCACATCCTTGCTAACACTTACTGTTTCCTGTTTTTTTTTTATTCTAGTCATTCTAATGAATGTGAAGTGATACCTTATGATGATTTTGATTTGCATTTCTCTAATGATTAATCATGTTGAGCATCATTTTAATGTGCTTGTTGGTCATGTGTGTATTATCCTTGGAGAAAGGTCTGTTCAAGTCATTTGCCCATTTTAAGTTGGGTTATTTGTTTGTTACTGAGTTGTAGGAGTTCTTCATATATTGTGCATATTAGCCCTGTATCTAATATGTAAATATAAAAATCTAATATGTAATTGGCAAAAATCTTCTCCCATTCCATAGGTTGCCCTTGCACTCTATTGATTGCGTCCTTTGATGTACAGAAGTTTTTAAGTTTAATGTAATCGCATTTGTCTGTTTTTGCTTTTGTTGCCTGTGCTGTTGGTTTCATATCTAAGAAATCATTGTCAAATCCAGTGTCCTGAATCTCCCTCCCTGTAGTTTCTTTTTTTCTTTTCTTTTTTTTTTTTAAGTTTATCTGTTTTGAGAGAGAGAGAGTGCACGTGTGTGTGTGTGGGGGGGGGGGTGCTGGGACAGAGAGAGAGGGAGAAAGAATCCCAAGGAGGCTCTGTGCTGTCAGCGTGGAGCCTGACATGGGGCTTGATCTCACAACCTTGAGATCACGACCTGAGCTGAAATCAAGAGTCAGACACTCAACCGACTGAGCCATTTAGGTGCCTTCTTATAATTTCTTTTAAGAGCTTTGTAGTCAGGGGTCACCTGGGTGGCTCAGTCAGTTGAGCATCCAACTTCGACTCAGGTTATGATCTTGCTGTTCATGGGTTTGAGCCCCATGTCAGGCTCTGTGCTGACAGCTTAGAGCCTGAAGCCAGCTTCAGATTCTGTGGCTCCCTCTCTCTCTCTGCCCCTCCCCTGCTTGTGCTCTGTCTCTGTCTCAAAAATAAGTAAATAAATAAATAAGTAAATAATAAATTTTGTTTTAAAAAAAAAGAGCTTTTTTTTTAAAAAAAATGTTTATTTTTGAGACAGAGCACGAGTGGGGGAGGGGCAGAAAGAGAGGGAGACACAGAATCCAAAGCAGGCTCCAGGCTCTGAGCTGTCAGCTCAGAGCCTGACGCGGGGCTGGAACTCACAAGCGGTAAGATCATGACTTGAGCTGAAGATGGATGCTTAACCGCTTAACTGACTGAGCCACCCAGGTGCCCCTAAAAAAAAGAGCTTTGTGGTCGGGTCTTAAATGTAAGGTCTTAGTCATTTAAAATTCATTTTTGTATATGGTGTGATACAAAGATCCAACTTCAGTCTTTTGCATGTGTATATCCAGTTTCCCTAGCACCATTTGTTGAAGAGACTCTCCTTTCCCCTTTGAGTAGCCTTAGAACCCTTGTTGAAAATCGTTTGACCACGTATGTGAAGGTTCTTATTTCATTGGTCTGTATGTCTGTCTTTATGCCAGTGCCACGCTGTTTTGATTACTGTAGTTTCATAAAATGTTTTCAAATCATTAAGTGTGAGACCTCCAACTCTGGTTTTCTTTTTCAAGATTATTTGGCTGTTTGATCTTTTTTGAGGCTGTTTGGCTGTTGGGGTGCCTTTGAGATCCAATATGAATTTTAGGATGGAGTTTTCTATTTCTGCCAAGAAAAAAAAAATGCCATTGGAATTTTGATAGGGATTGTTTGAATCTGTAGATCACTCTGGGAAGTATTGCTGTCTTAACAGTGTTAAGTCTTCCAAGCCACAAACACTGCCTTTTCCATTTATATGTGTTTCTCCTCTAGTTTCTTTCAACAATGTTTTATAGTTTTCAGGGTACAGGTTTTACACCTCCTTGATTAGGTTTATTCTTAATTATTGTATTCTTTTGGATGCTATTGTAAGTGGAAATATTTTCTTTCTTTTTTAATTTTTTTAATGTTTATTTTTGAGAGAGAATGCACACGCGTGCAAAGTGGGAGAGGGGCAGAGAGAGAGGAGGACAGAAAATCCAAAGCAGGCTCTGGGCTGTCAGCACAGAGCCGATATGGGGCTCAAACTCACTGACCGAGAGATCATGACGTGAGCTGAAGTCGGACACTTAACCGACTGAGCCAGCCAGGCACCCCAGCTGTGTGCTTTTCATATATGACCCTTCTTAGGTAGTTTCCTTCTGTTTCCAGTTTGTTGAAGTTTTTATCATGAAAGATGTTTGAATCTTGCCTGATGTTTTTTCTGTATCTGTTGAGATGCTCATGTGATTTTCATCCTTAATTCTACTGATGTGGTATATTACACTGATCAGTTTTCATATGTTGAACCATCCTTGCATTTCAGCAATAGACACCATATGGTCATGATCCTTATAATGTGCTGTTGAATTCAGCCTGCCCCCGGATTATTTTGATTCTTTTTAAAGCAAAAACAGACGTAGGCAGTAAGCTAACAAATAAACATATGATATAGTGGCAGATACTGATGGGTATTTATTACGAAGAAAAGTAAAACAGGGCAGGTCAAGAATGGTAGGAGTAAGGGCGCATGGCTGGCTCGGTCGGTAGAGCATGCGGCTCTTGATCTCAAGGTCGTGAGTTCAAGCGCCATGTTGGGTGTAGAACTTACTTTAAAAAAAAGTAGTGGCGGGAGTAGAGTGAAGCTGGGGTTGTTTAGATTGGAGATTTGAAAAGCCCTCTGAGGAAGTGCCATTGGAGAAAGTGAGGGAAGAACCTGCAGGCACGGGGGACAAGCAGTGGTGGGACTTAGAGTTTCTGAGAAATAGCTGGGAAAGAGGGTGTGAGAGTGGGAACAGGAGATTGTGACAGAGGGTGGAGAGGCTCAGGATGTCCACAGTGGAGGAGAGCACATAAATCCCATCTCCTGAGCCTTAGTGTGAACAGCTCCTTATATGGCTTTTATTACTCATTACAGATTTCCTCCTTTTTATTTCCTTTCCCTTGGCTGTCTATTTCTAGAAAGAATGTGCTTGCTTTGTTAACCAAAGAACAGGGCCTGAATTTTATCCCAGATTTCCTCTGAAGAAGGGTGAAATAGAGTGGGTGGAGTCTCAGGGTCGAGCCAAGAATGCATTGTGATGTCTGATGCGATTTGGGGAAAAAAATAATTGTTTCAAAAATAATATATTATGGAGTGTGACCTTATGTATTTTATAATTAGAATATGCGCCTAATATTTTAAATTTAGTAGGAAATGGATTGCTTAAGTTCAGAACAATTTTTTTTAATGTTTTTCAATTTATTTTTGAGAGAGAGAGAGCACAAGCAGGGGAAGGGCAGAGAGAGAGAGAGAGAGAGAGAGAGAGAGAGAGAGAGAGACATAGAATCTGAAGCAGGCTCCAGGCTCTGAGCTGTCAGTACAGCCTGACGTGGGGCTCGAACCCACGAACTGCGAGATCATGACCTGCGCCAAAGTCGGATGCTCAACCGACTGAGCCACCCAGGCACCCCAAAGTTTGTAACAGCTTTTAACTGGCAGCATGATCTATAGTGTAGCACTTACCTCCTTCTTATAAACACTTGTGTTGGAATGTTTTACGTTCCCATGAAACAGTTTTCCCAAATTGGTCTTTTTGGAGGAAGCGTAAACTGTCACGCTCTTGTGGGAATACACGGTAAACAACACCCTGGAACTTGTGGATGTTTGTTATTTTCCTTGATAAAGTAAGGAACATTGGTACAAGTATGTTAAACGTCATAAAGAATGTAGAGGAGTAGTCTGCTTTGTCTCCAAATAGAGTGTTATTTACCGTCTAGCCCAGTGTTCAATATCTATTTGCCTCGCTAGGTTTTTAATCTATTTTTTAAAAATTCCTGAATCCAGACAATTTGACTTTCCACTGGTAAAATATTTACTTGTTGTATCAGGCAGGGTGCTAAACTTAGACATGAAGAGTACGGAGTTAAATTTAAAATTTGTCGAAAGTATTCATCATGATGCAGTCTATTTAATGTCTTGGCAACGCCTCTTGCTCTTCTCATTTAACATGTTAGGAGACAGACTGGCAGCAGTTGTAAATTGAAACCTGGTTGTATGCAGAGTAAGCCCGGCAGGGGTATGAAGGAAAATGGAGAAAATTTGAAAGCGTCACTCTGTGTTTGTGTATTAAATTAAAGTGTGACACATTTGCTTAAAATAGAATTTTATATCCTGTTTATCAAGGCTGTTATAACTTCACGGTAGATCCGAAGACTGAAACTGGTTTCAAATGTTGTCTTGTGGAATAACCAAATTCATCTCTTAACAGTGTTGTCATGATGTCACGCGATGTATAATAAGCACGTTTTACAATGTGTTTGAGTCATTTGTCCCCAGTAGACCTGAAATTTATTACTCAGAGGAGAAGCATGCATTTACAGTATATTCTTAGCTGCTCTTTTCTATCACTCAGCTGTCAAGGCCTATGGAATCTAAAATAGAACTTGACCAATGGGAGACCGTCTACCCCTTGTTTACAGGAGGATTCGGAGGTGGACAGTTTTATCATGCACTGCAGCGTCTGGGTTGCAGTGTTGAGGCAGGATGTAGAGTGCTGTGCAGGTTTTCCAGCAGAGTCCCTGAAAGGGACAGCTTTGAAAGACAGCGTCTAAACAATAAGAAACAGGAGGAGTTACGGTACCTGACTCCGGCCGCTCGCAATCAAGTGCTGTTCAGCAAGGAAGATAATTTTCAAGCGGTATGAAGGCGGAGAAGGATCCCGAAGACGAAGAAAATATCGTTAGAGATCCAAGCTAAGTGTAGCACAGCATGAAGATTGTAGAGCAGGAAGATTTGTAAAGCGAGGGACGGATTCACTGCTTAGGAGTTTGTCTGAGGGCGTGCTTTGTGAGCTGCAGAGATTTGTAACCTAAGGCGAAGCCGTTTGCTGCTGGCAACAAGAAACTAAATCCTGTCTATGATGAACTGTTGGTTTTCTTGTGCTCCTAAGAACAGAGTAGGTATCCCTGTAGCGCAGTGTAACAAAAGATTCTTGGTTAGGCTTTCCAAACCGTATTCTTTTAAAGTGGACTACTGTTTTATTAATTTTGGTCTCCTTGTTTACTATCTTTCTGTTTGATTAGTAGGCTGGGGTTAATGATAGAAAACAAAAGTTCTTGTTTCTTTTTCTGGATATAAGAAGCTCATAATAGAATCTTCGTAATTGAGCAGTGTTTCTGTTAACTGACAGTGGACCGAATGGAAACGGCACTTCGTGAAGTGGAACTGAAAAATCACATGAGAATATGAGACTTTGGTCATGTTTAACTATCTCCTAAAAAGCCTTACTTTAGGATTTTACAATTTTTTTCAGTGTTTTCAATAACTCTTTCCCCCAGCAGCAAGTTTAATTGGAAATAAAACAGATTGTTTTAGCTGCAAGCATAAACTAATCAATTTAGAGCCAGTATTTGTGTGTTAAATGTGACTTAATCCCTTAGGCATTTGAAAACACAAAGTCTCTTAAGCCTGCATCTACTACCACTCCCCAGTTGAGAGTCTGTAAACTGTTTTGTTTTAAAGCTAAAGAAGGGGGTGCCTAAAATGTAGTTTAGACCTTGAGCCAATAAACAGCGTGAGTCTCAGAGTTGACAATTTGTGCTTTTGAAGTTAGGAGGAAGTGGGCTCATCTCCAAATTTAACTGATTTAGAGGCAGCAATTCTGAAGTCTGTGTAGGTACTTGAACCGGATTCCATTGAAACATTTCACCTCAGGAGTGGGCTAAAAATTTAATGTATTTATCTTTTTCTCCTATTCAAATTTCATATACAGTTTCACTTTCTTTAAGTATGTAAGGAAGACATTGCTTATTTAGCTAGAAGACTGGTGATTTTGTGTGGCCGTTTGAAGGAGATAGGTGATATTAAGTAATCATAATAATGAAACATTTAGAGGATATGCTTCATATAAGAGATTCATTTTTTCTCCCTCAGGGATTTGTTATGGTATTTGTAGACACAGGAATTGTTTTGTAAGTTTAAGTGAAAAATAGGTACATCTTTCTTTGTTCTGGAAATAATACTGGGCTTAGTACAGAATTTAGCAGTAAGTTTACTGTATAATATTTTAAAAGGCTAAAACCTTACTTGTTTAAATAACGTATGTTTTAGTTCTGGGTTCTACATTTCTGCCTACTAAGAAAAAAATCCAAGTTATTGGCCTTGGAATGTCTTGAATATATTTTCTCCAAAGCTGAAAATAACCTTGATACAATTAAGGTGTATATCATGTGATACATACTCCTATTTAAAAAATTTCCTTTAATCTTCCTCTTAAGTATAGGTACTGAGTTTTGTTAATATAAAAAAATCTTATTTGTATGTTGAATGTAAAAAAGAAGGGAGAAAATGAAAGTCACCTGTAATCCTATTATTTTAGGATTTTAAAGTAGTTAATACTTTAGAGGCTTTTTTTTTAAGTTTGTTCTACGTAGAAGTTTCTTTTTATTCTAATATGTAAGCTTAATGAATTGCTTTCTGTGTTGAGACAGAGACAGTGTACGTGTGTGTGTCTGTGTGTGTGTGTCTAATTTGCATTTATAAATATATTCCCAACAGTATCTTTTAAATAAGGTGGGGGGAGGGAGGTGTTTTAAAATGTGTACAGAATTCCACTGCATCTAAGGTCTTGGGAGATAGGTAACCAGAGCCAAATCTGAAAGTATGAGTTAGAGAGTAGGAGAAGGACACATGATTCTGGAAGTCATGAGAAGTCTTGGTTGGGTTTGGCCCCTTATGTTTTTCAATGTCCCTGGAGCCTTGACTTCTCTCATTTGTGAAATGGGAATGATGATTTTAGTTTATGGGGGTTGTTTGCGTAATTCATGCCTGGCACGGGGTACGTCTTGGGCAATTATTAATTTCCTTTCTTGGCTCTGAAGGCGAAGAAAACAGAACGTGAGAAACATGCCCTTTCTCAAAAGCGTCGTTTGAAATGCTTCTTGAATATCAGGTGTTTGGAGAAGCTCTTCTCGTGAAGTCGGCATAGCAGGGAGAAGGAAATGTGGGATGCGACTCGACATTGAGTGATACATTATGCAGTATTGTCTTCCCTCTTCTTCCTTCCTGCTTTAGAAAGTCTTGCTAATATAGTATATAGAGTAGGCCATGTTTACTTTTTTTTTCTTTTTGTAGCATGCAGCAGATTGGAATAAATATGATGACCGACTGATGAAAGCTGCAGAAAGGGGAGATGTAGAAAAAGTTTCCTCCATCCTTGCTAAAAAGGGCATCAATCCAGGCAAACTAGACGTGGAGGGCAGATCTGCGTAAGTATTACTGATGCTAACTCCCCAAAGGGGATTTGGGTATGCTCTTGGGACACAAGTGAAATTTGTGAATTGTGGCTATCAACTTACTAATTTAAAAAGCCTTGATCAAAAACCATGCTCTACAATCTTTCACACATTGCTTTTCAGACATCATAGACTAATAACTGTCCTCAATTTGAAAGATTTTCAAGCTAGACAGAGAATGCTAAAATACTACCCAGTGGTCTAGTTGTTTCGGCTCTATGGCAAACCGTAGCCTGGGTTGTTTGGTGCATTTCCGTGTATCACCTTTTTCATATTCCTTATCCCGTTTGATCCTTGCAGCGGCCTTCTGAAAGCAGTAGGAGAAAGTCTACAGAGGTTAAATAACTTGGTCTAAACTCGTGAAAAGTCACAGAGCTGGGATGTGAACCCAAGTTTTCTGTGTTGGAAGAGTTTTCTGTAATTACACGGACTTTTCCTCTCAACTCCCGATCTGTTTTTATATTCGGTAATCATTTTAAACAAGAATGTGTAGAACCGAAGAGGCAGAATAACTAGTGTGTCTTAGGGAGGCACAGGGAGTGATCCCACCCTTTGGCTTTGGGGTCCCCGAGAACAACTACTGGCTTGTTGACCTTCTTATCTTTCCTCCCGCCCCTCCCGAATCTTCTTCACTTGCCTTCCTGTTGAGGGTGGGAGCAGTTGGGTTAAAGGTCAGGTGTATGGTCCGGCACCATGCTCTATAATTATAGCAGTTAAAACCTCTGGGAAACCTTCCAAAGTTAGAGGTGAAAAGTCTCATTTCCTAAAATTCCTCCCAGTCTTTCATGAGTTTATTTAGAATATTATAACTGGAAACCAGATACTAAATATAGAAATGAATATTAGGAAGTGGATAGTGAAAGTTTGATATAGATCAATATGTTAGGATGCTTGTATATTTAAGTACAGGAAACATAGCAAAGCACGACTTAAAAATCAAGTTGGTTTTTAATACCAGTAAGGTTTGAAAAGTTCCAAGTTTTTAAATGCTGTCTCAGTTTTATCAAGTAGGCAGTCTGATAGCTATGACAACATTAGTTATTTTGAGTCCTGCTCCTATTTTCGCTAAATTTTAAGCTATTTTTAGGGCTCACAGTATACACAGTAAAAATTTAACATCTAGAAGTGACTTGGTTTTTCGTGTTTCTTTTTTCCCAAATGCCAACATGTTAGAAGATACAGGAAATCTTTGGGATGAAAATCTTCAGTGAAACCTGATTTCTTCAGTTCTGCCTATCCATGCTTTGGATGTTTTGAATGAATGATTGCTTCAGTTTCTGTTAATGTCTTATAAATCTGAGGTTCAGTTTGGAGTGAAATTATTTGTATTGATGGTCAGAGTTATAAAAATCTGGTGTAATTTGATGAACTATGAACTTTAGTTTGTGAAATATGTGAGTAGTTCTAGTCTCTAAGGTTTTCACTGCAGGAAATAGAAGTCTTTTAGGATTCATGGGATAAAATATTTTCCTTTTGCTCCTTGCACACAAACTGTATTCTTCCTAAATTGCATACAAACCGTATGCTTCCAAAAGCATTTTGTGTATAGGACATGTTACAAATATGCTTTCTGTATATTATGTAATTACAAAAGTGAGTTCGTTTTGAATGACTTGGTTTTTTTTGTTTTTAATTTTGAAATTTAAGACCAAAGTAACCCGTGCTTCTTGACCTCAGTCCAGTTTCAGAAATGAAATATTTGAAGCCTAGCCATAGTCACTGCAAGGACTTGTTTTCTTCCTGTTCACCTCTCTCCTAGGGTTCAGCCCATTGCCAAAGCAAAATGGGACAGAGTCACCGGAAATCCCCACTGCCACTTGGAAAGTCAGATACCAATTCCTGTTCCTCTGTCCCCTAAGGCCGTCAGAAGTGACGTTTGTTTGGCTCCCAGCTGTTTTCTCCGGAATCAGTAAATGCTCCTTGGCAAAAAATGGCTTCAGATACCACCCTCGCCTCTCTGGGCCTCTCTCCTTCCCTGCATCCTGGTCTAGATATTTTTCACTATCTTGTTAGCTTACTGATGCCCTCACACAGATGTCGTACGGTTTATGTGGTTTTTCCCATTGTCCCGTATTACCTGGGTTTCCTGTTGTGGAAACACAAATACAGGTCTTGTTTTTAAAAAGACAGCTTCTGGGACACCTGGGTGGCTCAGTTGGTTAAGCCTCCAACTTGGGCTCAGGTCAAGATCTCACGATTTGTGAGTTCGAGCCCCATATCAGGCTCTGTACTGACAGCTCAGAGCCTGGAGCCTACTTTGGATTCTGTGTCTTTGGATTCTGTGTCTTTCTGCCCCTACCCTGCTCTGTCTCTCTGTCTCTCTCAAAAAATAAACACTGAAAAAATAAATAAATAAAAAAAGACAGCTTAAAGTTGATTTTTTAATATTGAAAAAGAGTATTTCTACAAACTAATTTTTCAGATTTCCTTTATGACTCTTTGTATACAAGTTAGTGATCGATATATCTTCTTTCTGAAGTGTGCTGTTTATAGCACATCTGCATTAATAATGCATTGTAGATTTGTTGTGAATTCTGCCCTTTGGTACATCATCAGTGTAACGTTGATCTGTTTTTCCTTTTTTTTTTTTTTTTAAGTTTATTTATTTATTTTGAGAGAGAGAGAGAAAGAGAGAGAGCGAGTAAGCAGGGGAGAGAGAGAGAGGGAGAGAGAGAATCCCAAACAGGCAGAGCCCAACACAGGCCTCGGAAACTCATGAACCATGAGATCATGACCTGAGCCAAGATGAAGTGTTGGACGCTTAACCGACTGAGCCACCCAGGCGCCCCAGTTGATTTATTTTGAAGAAAGAAGTCTTCCAAATTTTTGAGCTAAGAAAGGAAAACAAACAAAAAAAATGTTCCCTCCAAGATTGTTGGGAGACTAAAAATGTTTGCTTGAAGGAAATTACCGTTCCTCAAAAGGTTCTAATGGTGCATTGCACGGTATAATTCCCTACTTTGGTATTGAAAAGAGATTTATAATCTTACAGATTTATAGTGGAATTTAATTCCACTGTAAGGAGAACTTATCTGATTCCTGTGAACACCGTATTCCTTTAATCAGAAATATCTCTGTCTCTCAAATTCAAATTGTACACAAACCTCCTTTATTTTACTTACTAGTGCTTGGTGTCTGGTTTGCATTTACATCCATCATAATAATACTAGTCGAGACACATGATGGAGTGTTGTAATATCTGGAAGTGAATTTGCAACCTATCTCCAGATTTTGTCTCTGAGCATTTATTTATTTTTTTTTAAGTTTGTTTATTTAAGAGAGAGACAGCATGAGTGGGGAAGGGGCAGAGAGCGAGAGTGAGAGCGAGCGAGAGAGAGAGAGACAGAGAGAGAGAGTCCCCAAAGTGCAGAGCCTAATACAGGGCTCAAACTCGTGAACTGTGAGATCATGACCTGAGCTGAAATCAAGAGTTGGTTGCTTAACCAACCGAGCCACCCAAGCGCGACTCCAGGCATTTAATTATTCAAATATTTGAGGGCCTGTCATCTGTCTGGTACTTAAATTGGTCTGGGGAATGTAATAGGAAGCAAAACAGACAAAAATCCCTGCTTTTGTTGAGTTTATACTTGAGTAGGAGGAGAGTGACAGATTATAAAGAAAGACTGTAAAGAAAATAAATCTTGAATTTGTGTATTCGATAATACGTAGTTCTCCATAGAATAAAGGCAGGGATTGGGGAAGTAGGCATACTAAGGCTTCAGGGAATGGGGAATCATAGACATTTTAGATGACGTGGTTATGGAAGACCCCTTTTGAGAGCGTGTTCAGAGTTTGTCTGTATCCAGGCACCTGGCAGAGAGCTTGCACATCCTTATCTCCTGGCATCTTCACAGTGGTTATTGTCCTTATTTAGGGTTCAGTTCTATGTTGACCCGATTTCAACATCCTTTGCTAGCAAGCCCTATTGTGTTTACCTACCAGTTTGGATTTGGTGGAGTATAGTCAATCAGTCGCTGTCTGTTCTTACTGCGGCCCAAAGATTTTTGTACAGGTTGGTTGGTTAATAAAGTGTTAGATGATCAAAGAAACAATGGGATATTTTCCACTGTATCTGGAATACTTGATGATCTAAAGTAAGTTTTTAAAGCAGCCTTTACTTGCCTTATTAGGAAGCTTGTGCCGTTATGCCTGTTTGTGTGAAACTTTGCCCAGTCATACAGGTCTGTGAACAAAAGGAAGAATGGGTGGTAGTTGTTGGTACTTTTGGGGAAGATGACTTTTATGGCTTTCCAAGCGTTGCTTAGTTTGTTGTCCTGAAGGCTTTTCTCTGCAAGGTTTAATTTGATAATTCTAAAGAGAAGGATTAAGTGTTTTGATTGTCTTTGGCCTTAGCATTCTGCGATAACTTGAGTTGTCTTGGCAGTTTCAGTATATTTGAAACTAAGCAAAATAATCTGATAGAAAATTTTCCATGCATCTATCAGACTTCTAGCACCAGTGCCTTCGCTACTGAATAATAAACTGTAGAGTTAGCGGTATTATTGTATACATTTTCTATTATTAAGACTGTTGAACATTGGAATATTCCATTGGTTCCAAGGAGCTATTTCTAGGAGGTTTTGGCTCCTTATGTAAATTTGGGTTAAAATTAGTTTTTCAGTAATAAGTGATAGGTTTCTTTCTCTGACATAAAATATATAGGTGTTTTAATGTAGCCTTTAAAACGTGTGTGTGTGTGTGTGTGTGTGTGTGTGTGTGTGTGTGTTGAATGAAAGGTGACGTTGATGTAACATTTAAGTTGACATTTAGTAGTTTCTGTGCATAACAAATATTTTCTTTTTGTTTAGGTTCCATGTTGTGGCCTCAAAAGGGAATCTTGAATGTTTGAATGCCATCCTTATCCATGGAGTTGATATTACAGCCACTGACACTGCAGGTGGGTTTGCCTCCATAGTCAGTTGTGCAACAAAAAGAGAGGACAAGCCTTGTCCACTGCTGATGCTCTTAATCAGACCCGAACGTGACTTAAAAAGAGAAGTCCTTCATTTTCTCTTTTTAAATAGTTAAGAAAAAGTTTACTTCTGAGGTATCGCCGATGGGAAGAGGTGAAGTACAGGGAAGTGCGGAGACAGGGTTGCTGAACTGAAGTCAAGTGCTGGTCTTGGTAGTGTTCCCGAATCCTAAAATTTCAGGTTTTGAAGGACCTTTAGGGGCCATTTAGATTCTACTCCTGTAGCCTCGAGTATATGAATTCTTGCTGTCATGCGGTTGTTCAGCGTTGGGTTGAACATTTCTCGTGACGGGGAACTAATGGCCTCATGACAACAACAGCGTTACCACTAATGATCATAACAAGGAGAGCTGCCACTCACATCACCTGCTGCTCTGCTGAGCACACGAACACGTGCCAGCTCATTCTGTCCTCACACCATCCCAGGGAGGCTGTGAGGCACTGAGCCATTCACTGACTTGCCCAGGGTCCTTCAATGGATGAGCTGTGACCGGAGTCTGCTTTTCACCATTATGCCGTGCAAGGAAGCCTGTGCTGTATTTGGTTAGCTACATTTAGAAAAAAAATTTTTTTGTAGACAGTTTGAAGTCTGGTTCTTTCTGTGCCTTCTGCTTACATGTAGTCGTACCCATGTCTGTCTTTCAAACTTGTACAGCCTAAGTTTGTCTGCACATCACAGGATAGACCTTTAAGCATGTGAAGATAGCCATTGTCTTTCTTCGATGCGCACGCTGGTTTTCTCAGGATGATCGCTCTCCGTTCTCTCGACAGCTTATTTCTCTGCAGTTCTACTTTGTTATTCAATAAATATAGGAGGTGACCTAGAACAGAGAATTTCCTTAACAACTTTCATATTTTATCCTGTGGTTCCGTAGATAGACAAATAAATACGTTACAGTTAAACCAGCATCGTGTTTAGAAATGGAAGGGAGGCAGAGGGATAGAGAGATCTCAGTGAGTTAGTGAGGAAGATCTTCACCTTAAAGATGTGTCAGCTTCTAGATCGAAGAACAAACTCTATTTATCTGCCACCTCTGAACGAACAGAAGAATATGTTAATTATTTACAAAAGCATTCCATTGGTGTGGAGGAATATTTAGCTTTAGAAATTTCGGACTAACCGTGTGTCTCTTTAGAACTCTTTAGACTTTATTTAGATATTGTGCTGATCTCATTCAAACAAGCATCTTTCTTATGTATTGTCTGTGTTCTTTCCGCTCTGGGTATTTTTGCCTAGTGGCCGATCTAGTGACTTTTGCCCTCCCGCCTTCAGAGAAGATAGGTTCAGATGCTTTCCCAGGCTCAGCAGACATCATCTCATGTGCAGCATTCCAGCCTACTCTGCTTCAACTCTTTGTCTTTTGTTTTTGCTGTTGTCCAGTTATACTTTTATTTACTTTGGTTTAGTATTTTTCTCCATCGAGTTGTCCTGTCCTCAGGGCAAGGACCTTGTCTCATTTGCTGTCACATTGTCAGTTGTAGTCCAGATGTGGATATTGGATAACAATTCAATTAAAAAATGGTATGTATTTTATCTTAACTGCTTGATTTGTTACCAGTACAAACGTAGGTGAAAGATAACCAGATTTCAAGTTAGTGTGGTTTGGGT
Source organism: Acinonyx jubatus (assembly GCF_027475565.1). Classification (NCBI taxonomy): domain Eukaryota; kingdom Metazoa; phylum Chordata; class Mammalia; order Carnivora; family Felidae; genus Acinonyx; species Acinonyx jubatus. Next base: position 34,305,884 of record NC_069386.1, read on the forward strand.
TTTGAGGTATTTGTGACCCAGGTCTTACCAGGTAGGCATTCATAGTGTCATTCATAGTGTTGGGTGTAATTCATAGTGTTGTGCTTTAGATTTTGATGTTTCCTTAATTTCTTTACTCTGTCCTCTCAAGTGGCTGGATTTGGATTTGGCTAAGGAAATACCTACCTGACATTTTTATCTGGTCAAGTTTCTTTGGCAGTTTGTTGAGTACCAGGGACTGTCACCACTGTGCCTTCCCCCACCGTCCCACTCCATACTCTGTCTTACTTTCCATGTAAATGTGACAGTTTTTCTTGTCAATTTTCACAGTGTAAAAGCTCTAGGAAACTTGTCCATGAACAGTAACAAATTGAAATTTGAAATCATCACATCTGTCTTATTTGTAATTCGAGGATGTTTAGGTATGGATGAGTATGTTGTACCTGTACCCGTTTAAAGACCCGGACTCACTGCTAATTTGTTCTGGATCAGTATTCAGAGTTAATCTTTCAGATGATAATTTCCTTTAAAATTGCACATTTAAAAAAAAAATTTGTGTATCTGAGAGAGAGAAGGAGAGAGAGCAGGAAGGGCAGAGAGAGTGAGAGAGAGAGAATCCCAAGCAGGCTCCACGCTGTTAGCGCAGAGCCCGATGTGGGGTTTGATCTCCCAAACCGCGAGATCATGACCTGAGATCACGAGTCGGACACTTAACCAACTGAGCCACTAGGCACCCCTAAATTTTCACATTTAATACACATTATATTTGAACAAGTTGTCTTATTTTCAGAGACACAGTCCTAATGAACTTTGAATTTTAGTTGAAAATTAGTTTCTTTCATTTAGGTCTCTTAACTTCTTGCACTTTAGTGTCCACACTGCCTGTTTGGAATTATTATGAGAAATCTAGGTATGTTTCTCACTCTCCTGTCCCCATTCTTTTTTTCTCTTTCTCTTCCTCTCCCTCCCTCCCTTCTTTCCTGTGCCGACTGAACTTACTTACTCTGTCTCAGGCACTACTGTGGATATTGGAGATACAGTGATGACTATGGCAAAGTTCTTGCTCTTTATGGATTTATATGTTTAATTTTTCTTACCCCCTTCATTGTGTTGGTGTGTATAGTATCTCTTATTAAAATATCGACCTGAGTGAAAGCGTGCTGATAAGTTAAGTGTCCTGTCAACTAATGTTGGAAAAATGAGTCCCATTTCTTTGGAAAATTCACGCGTGAAGGAAATAACCCTTCGTGGATGTCTTTAATTATTTCTTTTCTAGGAAGAAATGCTCTTCACCTGGCTGCAAAGTATGGGCATGCATTGTGTCTACAAAAACTTCTACAGGTAGTAAAAGTGGTTAATACTTCAGCTTTATTATTTTGACTACAAATAATAGACGTGTTTTCAATGTGTTTTTGGAATTTGAGATCAAAGAAAATAGTGGGCTAATTTTGACTTACGTAATATCTTTCCCATCGTTTGTGAAAGAATGTGAACAATAAAGAGCAGAAACTCTGAGGGAAGTGAATCGCATAACTCGGTGTATTAAAAATAAATAACAAAGGCTTGACCTTCCTGTTGACATTAGCTGGAGACTGGAGTTTTCTGTTGTCTAGGCTGTGACATAAAGTGATACAACGTAGGCCCTATATATTTCTATATAAACATCAGGCACTTGGACTATATGATATGAATGCCATTAGTTAAACTTGTAGTCAAGCAGTCACAGAATTCCTTGAACTAGTGGGAAAGGGTCCCACCATACATTTCCATAAATGTTGTTGCCACGAAGTTTCACAGCAGACCTCCTTTGTTTTTCCTGATTCAGTTCAAATTTTAACTCTTGGTGAGAAAAACACCCAAACAATAACAGTCTCTGCATCCCATGCTATTATAATGCACCATATGTTTTCCTGTTTGGTGAAAAACTCAACTTTACAGTATCATGTTATTTGTTTCATGTCAAAATATTTAGTGGCTTGTCTAGTAGACGTTTAGTTTTTTTTGATAAATGGAATATTTTAAGATTAAATAACAGCTGTTCATTTGAGTCTAGATATTTAACTGTAAAGTAAAACTCTCCCAGATGACTGAGTTTCTGTGTTTTAACAGTACAATTGTCCCACTGAGCATGTAGACCTGCAGGGGAGAACCTCACTTCATGACGCAGGTGAGCGAAGGTTGCGCTTGGACAGAAGCAATTATTTGTTGAAACGGCTAGACATTTAAATTAATTTCAAAGTTTTAACGTATATATTTGTATAATTCGCGGAGAAACGACATTACGAAGTTTTTGTTTATGCAGATTTGAAATTTATTTGATTGTACAGCTTAAAAAGATTCAGCCAGCGTTTCCAGGCTAGTTTGCTAGATATCCAAAGTCCAAAGATAAATAAACCATGATCCTGCTCTCAAGGAGCTCCAGGCACCGTGTGTGTGTGTGTGTGTGTGTGTGTGTGTGTGTGTGTGTGTTATGAGAGGAGCAGGGGAACGGGTAGGAGAAATGGGAAGATGACTTTTCTTTTTCTTAAAAACTGCTTTTACCTAATTAGCATGTCTGAACATCATTTTTCTCATCTGCAAAACGAAGTTAATACTCCTGCAGTAAGTGGTTTTAATTAAATCATAAATAGTGCCTGGCATGTAGTAATTTCTTAATTAATGGTGGTGATATCTGTTGGTTTAGGTCTCAGTGCTGATTTTCATGTTTCTATAATGTGCTGTTTTTTTAAAAAGATTTGTACTAGTAATTTCACAGAGTTTATTATGCATACTTATGGATCTAAGTTTATCTGCATTATTCTTTAGGTGTCTTCAGGGCAAAGGTTAAGTATGAAAGTATTTTTGGAATGTTCAACAGTCTGACCGCTGGCCTGACTCTTAAGTCTGACATTCCTAAATTTTGTTGGAAGGAAGGCCAAAGGAAAGAAAAATAGCTACCTTCTCTCTTCATGTTTATGGAATCTCTGCAGTAGAGGAAAGTGGTCTGAATGAAAAATGCAATAAACTGCAAATTTCCTTCAAACTTTGGTATCTTTATTTTAGTTTTTTAAATAATTTTTTAAACGTTTATTTATTTTGGGAGACAGAGTGTGAGCGGGGGAGGGGAGGGGAGAGAGGGAGACACAGAATCCGAAGCAGGCTCTGGGGCTCCGAGCCTGTCAGTACGGAGCCCTACGTGGGGCCAGAACCCACGAAGCGTGGGATTATGACCTGGGCCCAAGTCAGACGTTCAACCGACTGAGCCACCCAGGTGCCCCTTTTTTACAGTTTTTAACAACATTTTATGTGCTTTAGGATAGTCTAATTTTTTACGCGATGATTTTTTTCTTCTTTTCTTTTTGTATAAGATGGTGGTTACTTGCAAAGCATTTTCACATAGATTGTCAGTTGAGCCTCTCAATGATGCCTATGTGGTTTTTGGTCTTGAGGACAAATGTCTTATCCATTGTTCTCTACAGGCCCTAGCTCCGCCTTCTGGGAGGTTCTTCCTTGTCCATTATTCTCTAGGGTCACAGATAAATTGCACGGCAGAGAGCATGTCCTCTGTAGAGGCAGCTTAAGGGCTAGAATAATCATGAGTGTTAGCAGACTGGGCTTCTGGGACCTTGCGTTGTACGGTTCCTATAAAGCCTTGGTGGACTTTCTGATTTATTCATCACCAGCTACTTCCATACGTCTGTCTTCGAAGTTGTTTTCTGGACACAAAGTTCTTAAGCCTCCTTTATTTCTTGTCCTTATTTGTAGGCTCACGATTCCCTGCCTCATTTAATGGCTGCCACCTTTAAGCCATCTGAAATCATACTCTTGAATGGGATTATAGTATCCTTAAGATGTTGTTTATTCCAAGACTAGATTTTTTTTTTCTTTTCTCCTTATTGGGAAGTCCTTGAGAAAATCTGTGACCAACAATAGTTTCTATCTTGCTGTTTGATATAGAGAAACAGTTGGCTTCCCCACATCTCTGAGGTCCCAGCTATCTAGATGCTCTCTATTCTCTTTTATCTCTGTTCATAAACTGGCTGAGTCTTGCTTGACCTCATCTCTTTCTTGTAATACCTCACCAAAAGTAGTAAGCAGCTGCCAACATGCACCAAAATTTTGGCCCTTTTCTATTGCTTCACTTAGAAGGGCTCCATAGACACACGGTACCCCTTCTGTAGTCACCTGGAAAGGCTCCGTAGCCACATGATACGCTTCTATCATGGATGATAGCTCTTTCAAATGTTTTGCCACAGCATGAGAAAAATCACAAGACCTCTAGCCTGAAATATGTTTATTCGCCACCTGGTATCCAGCCACTAAGCCAGTGCCATGTTGTTTAGGTATTTGTTGTAATAGCACCTAACTCCTGATAGCAGTTTTTGTCTTAGTTAGGGCTAAGACTAGGCTGCTGTGATAAAGGCACCATAACATAACAGTGGCTTAAAAAAACCAACAACCTAGCAATTGCTTTCTCTCGTGTCATAGTCCTGGTGTTCAGATTGGCTTGTGCCTCTGTACCATATGGTCATTCAGGGACCCAGATGTCTTCCACTTTGCAGTTCTGCTGTTGCCTAGGGTGTCGTCCTCATCTATAAGGCTGAAGCTGATAGCAGGCACTTGTGTTTTCCTGCTAACAGGAAGGGGAAAGATCACGGAGGAATGTACAAACCACACTTTTAAGCCCTAGAGCCAGAAAGTAGCACACGTCACTCCTGTCACATTCCGCTGGTGAGATCTAATGCACGTGGCCATGCCCGCATGCAAAGAAGTCTGGGAACTGTGGTCTCCAGGTGAGCTGCCATGCTCCCAGCACAACTTTATCACCATGGAAGAAAGGGTGACCACAGTTTGATGAACAGCTGCCACTCTCCACCATAGCACCTTTAGTACTGACTTCCCTGGTTCACCATATTGTAATTCTGGCCTTTGCTATGCTTTACACTTTTTCATTCTTACTTTTATTTATTTTATTTTATTTTATTTAAAAAAAAATTTTTTTTTTAACGTTTATTTTTGGGACAGAGAGAGACAGAGCATGAACGGGGGAGGGGCAGAGAGAGAGGGAGACACAGAATCGGAAGCAGGCTCCAGGCTCTGAGCCGTCAGCCCAGAGCCTGACGCGGGGCTCGAACTCATGGACCGCGAGATCGTGACCTGAGCTGCAGTCGGACGCTTAACCGACTGAGCCACCCAGGCACCCCTCATTCTTACTTTTAATTGGGCCCGAATGGTTGTTAATTTTATAATTCCTGAATTAATGTATTCAGCTTCAATTTATCTCTTTTTTTTTAAGACTGATTTTGTATTTTATATAAAAGGCTTGCTGGATTAAAGACAGCAGAAATGAAATGTACTTGATTTTCTTATATTTGGTTTTATTCTGTTTAATTTAACACACACACACACACACACACACACACACAAGAATGCTGACTTTGTACTTTTTGTGGGTAATAGTCTAGTCTTGACTCCTAATAAATACTCATGGGGAGTATTTGTTAATAATAATATAAAAACTTTTAATAAAAACTCACGGGGAGTTGAAACACAATCCTATTTTTATGAAGTTAACAATAATTCTTTTTCTAATACAAATAATGAACTCCAGTGTTGGTCAGAGGAGAAGCAGTGTGTGGTTTTGTAATAGAATTTTTAAGAAAGTGACTCTGCTTTGCATCATTAAGGGCAGACATTGCAGTCTCTGCTTTTAAAAGGAAATATGAATTATATGAGTCAAACCTTATTTACTGTGACTCTTCTATAAACAACTGAATATGATTCATTGAAAAAATAATTGAGCTAACCCTTCAAGGATTAAGCCACATTTAAGAATACATTCTAAGTAGAAAATGTATTTTTATTTTCCATGTTTACCTGTAAGGTAGCAGCATGTTGTCTTCTTCAAGGGTGGCAATATTCCTTAGTCCCAATACATTATACAACATTTATGAAATGATCTTGTCTAATCCATTTTCAGAGAGAAAATGGGTACTTGTACTAAACTGAGAGCAGCTGACGTGAAGCTCAGTAGTTTAGAAATGGAAGAACTTACGCCTTTTATGGACGTAGCAAAGCACCATGTGTCTTACCACCAGATGTTCACCATTTATCATTTTCCTCTGTTCCTCAAAGCCATGGCCGACTGTCCCTCTAGCATTCAGCTGCTTTGTGACCACGGGGCCTCAGTGAATGCCAAAGATGTAGTAAGTCAGTTTATATTCTCATTTCAATCCAAGTATTCTGCCTTTTATGCTTTGGGAGATTTGTTGTCTTGATGCTGTTTTATTTTTCTTGTTGCTTAGGATGGGCGGACACCACTGGTTCTGGCCACTCAGATGTGTAGGCCAACAATTTGTCAAATGCTGATAGATAAAGGGGCGGATATTAATTCCAGAGACAAACAAAACAGGTAACCCTTTTATCACAGCTCTGCAGACTCCAGCTGGATTTGCAGCGACTCTGAAACTCTGCTGCTGTGCCTTGGCCTTTCCGTTCCCCTTTAGATCTCCCCTTCCTTGGAATTAGCACCCACTTCTTTTTTTTTCCCCCCCTTTTTTCCCCAGAGTCTAATGAAGGAAGGAGAGGGAAATAGGGGAAGATGACAGGGTAAATGTGGAATACAAGCAGTGATTGGAGCCTGTGTTCAGGTCAGAAAACTGAAGAAAGAGGAATCATGTCCCACTTATTTATTTTATTTTTACTTTATTTTTTTTAAGAATTTTTATTTATTTATTATTTATTTATTTATTTTGAGAGAGAGAGAGAGAGGGCGGGGTGGGGTAGAGAGAGAGAGGGAGAGAAAGAGAATCCCAAGCAGGCTCTGCACTGTCAGCACGGAGCCTGATGAGGGGCTCGATACCACAAACTGCAAGATCGTGACCTGAGCCGAAATCAAGAGTCAGTTGCTTAACTGACTGAGCCACCAAGCACCGCCCCTATTTTAAAGTCTTCTTAAGTTTCTCAAGTTCTATATATGGCTGAAAACAGATCTTTCTCTGACTTATTTCACTTAGCATCATACCCTCCGGTTCCATCCACGTTGCTGCAAATGGCAGGACTTCATTCTTTCTCATTGCCAAGTAGTATTCCACTGTATATATAAACCACATCTTCTGTATCCATCTGTCGGTGGATGGACATTTAGGCTCTTTCCATAATTTGACTATTGTTGAAAGCGCTGCTGTAAACATTGGGGTACATGTGCCCCTATGCATCAGCACTCCTGTATCCTTTGGATAAATTCCCAGTAGTGCTATTGCTGGGTTGTAGGGTAGTTCCGTTTTTAATTTTTTGAGGAACCACCACACTGTTTTCCAGAGGGGCTGCTGTTAGCCAACTTGACAATGAATTATGTTTAAAATAAATAAACAAACAAACATTAAAAAAAATTAATGATGCACCATCAAAAAAAAAAATAAAGGATTAATATGTAAGACCGAACCAAAAAAAAAAAAAGTTTTAAAACAATTTTCAATGAGAAATGTGCTCAAATAAGATATGGGGGACAGGAATAAAAACTTACATCTACAGTCTGCTTCTTCGTTAGTGAATCTTTTGAGAGTAAAGGTTCTTGGGTGTCCTGGAGCTTGCCGTTTTTCTCTATAGACTCCCCCAACGTGCTCCCTCTCCTTACCCCGCCTGGGCATAGTGCTGTCTCCTTCTCTGAAACCGAGTTCCTTTCTGCACCCCGAGGTTCCCTGCATTTATTTTTGCTTCTGTGTCCGATGTCATTTTATTTGGTGTGCACTAGCCCTTTCTGTCCGTAATTCTCCGTTTCCCCTCCTGTAGGTCTAGTGTATTGTGGCGCTGCATTAATTCTCATGTTCATGGTCACGCTTCTGACAACGAAGTATCTGAAATGCATCCCATCCCCTAGTTGAAGCATTACAATAATTTATAACAAATTTTTGGCGTTTTGTAAATGATGACTGGTAAAATTTTTCCTTTCGTTTGACTTAGTTTTATTCCTCTAAACATGTATCCTGTTTTTTGTATTTCACTAGAGGCAGATAAGTATAATAAAATAGTCTTTAGATGTCAGATTTTATAGTTCTACTTGTTTGTATTGTTCAGACCTCTCAAAGGAGGAAATTCTTAAGCAATTAAATCATTAATGTGATTATTAAGGAAGTGGCTTTTTTGCATTACTTTGTTTCTGCAGATACTATAATCTGGTTCTAAGAATGCCTAAGAACATTTGGTTTAAAAATAAAGTTTAGGATCAGAGAGGGATGATCTGGTTGATCCATGTTATTATTATTTTTTAATCTTATATTTTCCCAAGCACTTGAATGTCTCTCTCTCTCTCTCTGTCTCTCTGTCTCTCTCTCTCTCTCTCTCTCTCTCTCTCTCACACACACACACACACACACACACACACACACACACACACACACAGAGTAAGGTAGGGCAATGTGTATTAAATAGGCTAGGTAGCAGATGGCTTTAAAAATAAATTAAAATCTTAGTTTCTGACACTCTCTATTTCTTTATTTTCCTGTCTTATCTATAACATTTTTTCCCTAATTAAAAAAAAAAAACTTTGTTGGTACCTGGTGGATATAAAATTGTATTCCAACAACTACTGGGGAGTGAGAAGAGAAACAGAGTATACACAGAATAAGGCAAGAGTCCATTTCCTTACAAAATCCAACGTTCACAGTCAAAGACAGTGTTAGACATAGGATAAGTCACTCCATTTCGTTATGTTTTAGTTTCCTCAGCAGTAAAACTAGGAATGGGACAAAATAATTTCCAGCGTCCTTCCACATCTCCATGATGATTCAGTTGTGTAATTACATTATTACTATTTGCAAAGGGTTTCAGTGCTAATGATCCTATTACGGTGGTCCATGATAATGGGGATAGTTGAGGAAGGTTTATAGAGGAGGCAGGTTTTGAAATTAAGTGTGAGGATGCGAAGGTCCCCGGTTAGGAGAAGGCAAGCTCTTCCAAGGAGAGAAATCAGAACGGGAATCTGATTCTTGTTTTGGAGTAGAAGGGACGCTGTGAAGAGGTTTGCATGATACAAGGTTCAGTTCATGAAGGGACTCGCATAGTGTGGGTTTATAGCTATGGGTTTTGAATGGATGGGTGACAGTATCCGTTTTGGAAGATTTTGCGGTGAGTTCGGCAGCGGCAGCAACAAATGTATGTAAGGTGATGTGAGGTTTTCAGTTCTGCAAACTAAGACACACAGCAAATGTTTTTGTAAATGTGATGAAGTTAAAATAGAAGCTAAATCTATGAAGTAAAATCAGTATGTATAACAAGTATGACTTTTTAAAGTAATACCTATTCTTTTTTTTTTTTTTAAGTTCCTTTATTTTTTTGAGAGGCGGGGTGGGGGGAGTGGGAGAGAGAGAGAGAGGGAGAGAGAGAATCCCAAGCAGGCTCTGCACTGTCATTGCAGAGCCTGATGCGGGACTCAAACTCATGAACCGTGAGCTATAACCTGAGCCGAAACCAAGAGTCGGACGCTTAACCGACTGAACCACCCAAACGCCCCTAATAAGTAATACTTCTTCTTTAAGAAGGGAGCCCCTGGAAGGTTTCTGAAATATCTTCTTGGATCTTTCTCAAGGTCTTTTGTGCCTCTTGTCTTCTCTTTTAGAACTGCTCTCATGCTAGGTTGTGAGTATGGTTGTAAAGATGCTGTAGAAGTCTTAATCAAAAATGGTGCTGATGTAAGCTTGCTGGATGCCCTGGGCCATGACAGCTCTTACTATGCAAGAATTGGTGACAATCTGGACATCCTAAGTTTACTGAAGACTGCATCGGAAAATACCAACAAAGGTAGGTAGCAAAGTAACTAGAAATGTCTAGCTTAATAAAGAGCAGCCTTGAAAGATTTAGATGGTGGAACCATGGTTTGTAAGAAGCAAAACCTTACTTCATGATGCACGTCATTGGTCTGTCTCCCTCTGTTCCGCAGCTTTGCAAATTTGATTTTAGCAGTCACTTGTTTGGAGCAGTGTGTTTGGTGCATATATTGGCCAGTTGATTGAGTAAACCCCGTTCTGTGGAGTAAGTTCAATGAAGACAAAGAGCCAAATCAAGTGCGTTTTACTAGTATATACGTATTTTTTTGATGAGGAGGGCTGTAGCGCTGACCTTTTCTACTTAAAAAGTTTTAAAGAAAGAATCCTTGTTTAAACATGTATATAAAATATTCAACCAATATTTATCAGATACCTGTACCAAGTATTTCTCTATCTTTATGAAAGAGAAATTGGGAAATACAGAAAAGCACAACAAGTAGAATTAGTTACTCATCCTACCATTGAAGACTCCTTATTACTATTTTGAGGAATAGCCTTTCAGTCTTTTGCCTATGCGTAAAATTAAGGTCACTTACAGTGAGCTGCAGGTTATTTTTTGTGTAATAAATGTTGAAGAGTTTTCCCTCCTAGATAAACATTTTGTCTATATTGTGATTTTTATTAATGCATAAAATTCCACATATGTTCTTTAATATTTATTTTTTTTGAGAGAGACAGACAGAGCATGAGTGAGGAAGGGGCAAAGAGAGAGAGGGAGACACAGAATCCAAAGCAGGCTCCAGGCTCTGAGCTGTCAGCACAGAGCCCGACGCAGGGCTTGAACTCATGAACCATGAGATCATGACCTGAGCCCAAGTCGGATGCCTAACTGACTGAGCCACCCAGGTGCCCCTAAAATTCCATATATTTAAGTTTAATTTAATTAAGCAATTTTCTGTATGTGTCATTTAAGTTTATAGTTTTTACTAATATGCGTAACAATTCAGTGACTGTCATTATGCATAAATGTTTTAGCATATTTTTATAAGTCTTAGGATCAGTTCCTAGAAATTGAATCATGGGTCTCAGGATATACACATTTCTCTAAGCTTTTGATATATATTGACAAATTACCTTCCAATTTAAGAGTGTTTAAAATTTCACATTTTGCAATTGCCTCCACTTCCTAGCATTGAATATTATCTACCTGGACATAGTCCTAGCAAAAAAAAAAAAGAAAAGAAGAAAATGCAGGTAAAAAATAGGTCCCTGTCACTTTACCTGTGAAGTAGCAAGCTTTAGAGGAAACTTAAAACTGATTTCTTTAATGACTCAGTTGTGTGTTAAGGAATCCATAGTCTGTAATCTATCCAAGTTAACCTGCCATTTTACTATTCCTTTCTCCTCTCTCTCTCTTTAAATCTTCAGGAAGAGAACTTTGGAAGAAAGGACCATCTTTACAACAGGTAGGTCTTCATTTTATTTTTTAAAAATTATATATATTGTTCAATTTCAGTAAAGTGTTTACAGGTTAGTGATTATACATAACTGTTTTGAGTTTAAGTGCATGCTATTCTCTGTCCTCAGTTAATCATGCCCCTGTAGAACCCAGATATTTAGATCCTGAGGCTTTGATACAATCACTCAGCTTGAGACAGTGAATCTCAATTACAGTGATACAGTCATACAGTGAATATATCCAGTGGGAAATAAATCACCTCCTGATTGCCAGCCTTGAGCCTCCAGCCCTTTCAAATATGAGATATTGTACCTTGTGGAGATTCTTAAATGATGAGTTTTAGCCTGGTAGGGCATTAGCAGTTTCCTCTACTCTCCCTTAATAAGAGAGCGAAATGTTTACTGTTACGGGAAATTCTTCTAATGCAGTAAGAAATGAAGAAAACAGAATTCAAAACTAATTATATATTGTGATTTCAATACCACTGTTACTATTCTGCTTTTTTGCGCTTTTTGTTTTCGCCTTACCGGTATTTAACGAGGACTTTGAAATACAATGCATGAGATAATTCATACTTTGTACTAACTTGTTATCAAAACACCGTGTCACCCTGGTTTTGTGTCCCCGTCTCAGTAGATGTCTTCCTGTTTTCCCCTGATCTCTTTAGGTTAGAGTAAGGGGGCTGGCGTATTGCGCGGTCACCGACGTGCTCAAAGCTAGCGTAGGCAGCTGTCCTTTTCTGTTGGCTGTTCCCTTCCAGGCTTTCAGCTTTTCTCTAGTGAGAGGAGCCTGAGCACTTGCGAACCCCGGAGAGAGGCCTCAGGTACCCTCTGAGAAGTCCTGATCATCATTCTCTCTGAACATCATTTCTCTTCCTCTTACCAGAATCCGAAAGCTACATTAACGCATGTTCTCCTTTTCCACCCATCAGAATTAAGTCATACTTCATGCATGGGTCACGTCTTACGTCACTTTACCTTTCCATCTGGAGCAGCCATTTCACCCTTCTCTTCCATTCCTCACGCAACCTAAGTGGGAGTGGAGTGAAAAAACAAACTGTACCCTGTTATGTCTGTATCAGCCATCCTACATGGGATCAGACCAAAGTGATTTCTGAATTACAGAGATAGTTAAGATAAAGAATTGTCAAATATTAATGTGGGAATGGTATTCTGTTTAGTGCTCTAGGAGTTATCTAAGTGAATGCATGGAGTTAATATTCTGCTAGGAACAGTAAAACTCACTTATTCCCGTTATTTATTGAATACATTTAAAAATATCTGCTGTAAACAGGATTTGTTCCTGAACTAAGGGACAGCTAATCCCTGTTATCAAGAAGACCACAGTATAGTTTTCAAAATAAGACTTCTTCAGTTGTTTGCTTAACAGACATCTGTGAGGCACCTACTATATGCCAATTACTGTCCTAAGTGCCATGGAATAATAGTGCTGTGCGAAGTCCCTGCCTCGCGTCGCTCCCCGCCTAGGGAGAGAAATGAAAACCAAGCAAATACTAGTAGTTAGCATCCTGGCATACACTTTGAAGGAAAGTGGAACGGGATTAGGGGATGAAGAAGGAGAGGGCAGGAAGCTATTTTAGATGGCGTGGCCAGCAAAGGCCTCTCTCAGGAAGTGACATTTGATCAGAGGTCTGAAGGAAGCGAGAAGGGAGCCACAAGGGCTCTGTAGGAGAAGCCTCACGGGCAGAGGGAAGGGCAGGTGCCAGCCCCCTGATACAGGAACATGTTGAACATGTCCACGGGGCAGTAGCAGGTCAGAGTGGAGGAGCGATAATGCACTTGACCGAAGAGGAGAAGAGGCGGGCGAGGTAAGCAGATGTCAGATGATGAAGGGCCCTCTGAAGGGAAGGCGGGGGTGAAGGTAGAGTGAGGAAGCAGGTCAGATCTCACATGAGGAACAGTCCTTTGCTGGAAGGAATGAGGCTAGAAATGTAGTTTGGACCAAATCGTGGGTATGAAATATCTGTCTAATGGGACCTTGCCCCTCTCATTAGAATGGTAGTTAAAACATCTGGTGAAACAAAACTCGACAAATAATACAAAATATAAAAAAAAAACCTTGGAGAATTAAAGTATTAGTTGTTTTTTTTTAAAGCTCTCAAAAAGGAAGACCATAGCTTTCTAAACTATTATGTAGATTAAAAGGTCAGTTGGGGCCAAAAAAAAAAGGTTTTACGCTGTCTTTTTAATGTTTTTATGAAAGCACCATCTGGAATAAGGTTTCGAAGCGGTAAGTGTACAAAATGACATGTCCTGAACCAAGTCATTTTAGAGATCTTCTGTATAGCTCTGATCAGAGGATTGTCTCTCTCTTTCTTCCCACACCCTTTGTTTTGTAGTTTATCAGTGCTTAGAAAAGTAAATAATTTCCGTATTTCATTTTAACATTAATGTAAGTCCCCCTCCTTCTTCATTTTCAATACTAGATTTTTTCCTTTGGGAATAGTTGATGATGCCTTCTAACGCAATGTTAGTTTTGGGTCTAGCGTGAATCCTACCTTTTAAATCTTGGTGACTTTAGTTAAAATAAACCCTTCACAATTCAGATTTTAAATTTTGTTATGTCTTCGTATTTCAAAATACATCATACTTGATTTATTTAAAACTTAAGAGTTGCCGTCCATTTGGAGTTTTAAGTGGAAACACTGCCACCTTGTGTTTTGTACAGCAAAATTTAGCGTTGGATAAGCTTCAGAGCGCTGATCATTGCCTACTGAGGAAAATGTCCTTCTCTGTATTTTCCTACTTGCTAACCTGTGTTTTCTTATGTTTCACCAAAGCGAAATTTGCCATACATGCTAGATGAAGTAAATATGAAGTCAGGTCAGAGGGAGCATCCAAACATTCAGGTAAAAAGAAAAAAGTGGTGTCTTCCTTTGCAGCGAATGGCAGTGTTGTTTGTAGTGGGGTCGGGTGAGGAGAAGGAACAAGAAACGAGAGAAAATGAGTGGGAGAAAGGAGGGCAGCGTGTTATGTTTTGTGATTCTGTCTTCTTGCCATATCTTCTAAAAGAATTGACGTTTGAAACAAATGGTTGGGTTGTATTATCTTACAGAAAGTATCGTTTTCATATGTATTAGGAGCAAATAATTTAACAACTTTATGTAACTTTTTGTTGATTTAAATATATCTGTTTTGGGCCATAAATTCTAAATTTGTATTTATTTTTAAAAATGAATACAAGTTTAAATATTGTGATTAAAAATGATGGTTATTAATGTAAATAAATATTTACTTTTGTCTAATGCAAGTATTTTTTATTTTGATCAAAAAATCATTTGTTAAGCACACAATATTTTATGTTCATCAGTGTTCAAAAAATAATTATTATGTGGATTAATGTCAGAGGAAGATTCCATAATTAAACGGCTTATTTTATGACTGAAACACCGTTAAAATATACATTGTATAGCTGTTTTCCATATGATAAAACAAAAGCATTTTATTTGGGCTTTTTTAGTTTACTATGTGGTATTAAGAAAGTGAACTATAGCCCTAAATTGGAGCCTTAAACATGTCATCAGAGCACTGAAATAATAATTAGTTTAGCAAAAGCAGTAGAACACTCTCATGAACTTGAGAGATGTTAAACAGAAGTTAAAGTGGCATATTCTTCTATTTTCTATTTCCAGGTGATTCTTTTATTTTGTACTTACTAGAATCATGGTGGTTTGCTGTGTTGTATATGCTTGTATTAACTAGACAGCATGGGACCGTCGTCTGTAGGCATACCTCAGAGAGACTGCAGTTCAGTTCCAGATCATCGCAATAAAGTGAATATTGCAGCAAAGCAAATATTGCAATAAAGCAAGTCAAATGAACTTTTTAGTTTCCCAGTAGATATAAAAGTTATTTTTGCATTTTACTGTAGCCTGTTAAGTGTGACGCAGCGTTGTATCTAAAAAAACCCCCAATGTATATATCATAATTTAAAAATAGTTTATTGCTGGGGCACCCGGCTGGCTTGGTCGGTTAAGTGTCTGGCTCTTGATTTCAGCTCAGGTCATGATCTCACAGTTGGTGAGCTCGAGCCTCTCATCAGGCTCTGTGCTGACAATGTGGAGCCTGCTTGGGATTCTCTGTCTCCTTTTCTCACTGTCTCTCTGTCTCTCAAAAATAAGTATAAATAAACATTAAAAAAATACTTTATTGCTGAACCTGGCTGGCTCAGTCAGAAGGGCGTGCGACTCTTGATCTTGGGGTCATGAGTTCGAGCCCCATGATGGGTGTACAGATTGCTTAAATAAATATTTTTTTTAAAGAAAAAAGAGAAAAAAATAAAAGTACTTTATTGCTGAAAAATGCTAGACATCATTGGAGTTTTCAGTGAGCTGTCATCTTTTTATTGGTGAGAGTCTTGCCTTGGTGTTGATGGCTGCTGACTGATAAGGGTGGTGAGTTGTTGAAGGTGGAAGTGAGTGTGGCAGTTTCTTAAAATAAGATCACAATGAAGTTTGCCACATCGATGAACTCTTCCTTTAGCAAAGGTTTTCTTGGTAGTATGCTGTTTGGTAGCATTTTCCCCACAGTAGAACTCCTTTCAGAATTGAAGCTGATCCAAGACGCCTGGGTGGCTCAGTCATTTAAGCGTCCTACTCTTGATTTCGGCTCAGGTCACAGTCTCAAGGTTCATGGGTTCCAGGCCCATGTCTGGCTCCATGCTGACAGCGTGGAGCCTGCTTGAGATTCTCTTTCTGCTCCTCCCCTGCTTTCTCTCTCTCTTTCTCTCTCTCCCTCTCTCTCAAAAATAAAGAGATAAACATTAAAAAAAAATTGGAGCTGATCCTTTCAAACCCTGCTGCTGCTGTATCAACTAAGTTTATGTCATATTCTAAGTCCTTTGTTGTCATTTCAGTAATCTTTCCAGGATCTTCACCAGAAGTAGATTCCATCTCAAGAAACCACTTTCTTTGCTCATCCATAAAAAGCAACTCCTCAAGTCATCAGTTTTATCACGGAATTCAATCCCGTCTTCGGGCTCCACTTCTAACTCAAATTTTCTTGCTGTTTGCTGCACATCTGCAGGTACTTCCTGCAATGAAGCCTTGAACCCTTCAGAGTCCTCCATGAGGGTTGGAATCCACTTCTTCCAAACTCCTGTTAATGTTGATATGTTCTTAATGGCATCTAGAAAGGTGAATCCTTTCCAGAAGGTTTTCAATTTACTTTGCCCAGATCCATCAGAAGAATCTCTATCTAAGGCAGCCATACAATACATACAAAATGTACTTATTTTTTTTTTATTTAAAATTTTTTAAAATTTATTTTTGAGAGAATGAGAGAAAGCCAGGAAGCAGAGGAGCGGCAGAGAGGGAGAGGGACAGAAGATCTGAAGTGGTCTCTATGTGGACAACAGAGAGCCCCATATAGGGCTCGAACTCACAAACCGTGAGATCACGACCTTAGCCGAAGGCAGATGCTTAACCAACTGAACCACCCAGGCACCCCCAAAATGTATTTTTTTAACTAATGAGCCTTGAAAGTTGAAATTACTCCTTGATCCATGAACTGTAGCATGGATGATATGTTAGCAGCCTTCATAGAATTGAAGAGAGTTAGGGCCTTACTCTGGATTTGGCTTATGGGAATGTTGTGGATGGTTCTGGTTTGATCTTCTATCCAGACCACTAAAACTTTCTCCATATCAGCAGTCAGTCTGTTTTGCTTTCTTATCATTCATTCGTTCACTGGAGTAGCCCTTTTTCCTTCGAGAACTTTTCCTTTGCATTCACAACTTGGCTAACTGGTACAGGAGAGCCAACTTTGGGCCTTTCTCAGCTTCTGACATGCCTTCCTCAAGCATAATCATTTTTCGCTTTTGATTTAAGGTGAGAGACGTGTGATTCTTCCTTTCACTTGAACAGTTAGAGGCTACTGTAGGGTTGTTAATTGGCCTAATTTCAGTATTGTTGTGTCTCAGAGACTAGGGAGGCCCGAGGAGAGGGAGAGGGGTAGAGGAAGGATCAGTGGGTAGAGCAGTCAGAACATACACACTATTCGTTGGTTAAGTTTATAATCTGAGATCGGCACAGGTCATGGTGCCCCGAGACAGTTACAGTAGTATCCTCAAGGATCACTGAGCACAGGTCACCATAACAAATACAATTAAAAAGTTTCAAACATCGAGAGAGTTACCAAAATGTGACACAGAGACAAAGTAAGCAAATGCTGTTAGAAAAATGACACCCATAGACTTGCTCAGTGCAGGGTTGCCACAAACTTCCAATCTGTAAAAAACACCGTGTCTGCAAAGCACAGTAAAGCAAAGCACGATAAAATGAGTATGCCTGTGTGTGATTTCTGATCTACAAATTTTAGGTCATTGAAATGTCATCGAAACTATTGTGTATTTGGGCTTAAAGCCATGTTAGAGATGTATACATCCATACATGATAGCAAACTACTTTTAAAATTTTCTTCCATAAGAATTGCTCTTTTAAGGCCAGTCTAGCACCTGTTATCTTTACTATTTAAGGATCTGGAGATTGAAAATGAAGATTTGAAAGAGAGGTTGAGAAAAATTCAGCAAGAACAGAGGATATTACTGGATAAAGTCAACGGTTTACAACTACAGCTGAATGAGGTAAAGAATCTACCTCATCTAAAAAGTTTTTTAAATGTTTTACTACCGGTAATCGTCCTTGACAACAAATCGTTAATGATCGCCTGTCACATTAAGTCACCGTGCTAGATGCTAAAGGAGGTACAGCCAGGTCCTTGCCCTTGAGGAAAGTTATATCTTACTGGGATCTTTACAGGAAACTTTCAGTGTCACATGTAAGAACAGAGAAATACTGTTGGTCGATGGTGATAGCAAAGCTCTGAACTCTAGTGGGGGCCCCGGGATTGGAGAGGAAGGAGCAGACAAAAGACGTGAGGAAGAGGAGTAAGTAGGAGTTGATAAGTGATGGGTTCTCAGGAGAATCAGTGCATCTGAGCCTGGTTAGTGGGAAAAACAAATGAAAGCTCAGACCACAGAATTGGTCACCTAGAGACGTGTGCTTCTTATGTCCTTGTTCCCAATCCTAAAGACACACGCTAGTCTTTTAAAATGATACTCGCCAAGTTCATGCCTTTTAATAACGAAAGTACATTTCTTCTTTTTAAATTTAGGAAGTAATGGTTGCTGATGATCTGGAAAGTGAGGTAGGATGATAGGTTTTACTTTAAAGATATAAAATCTTACGTAAATGGAAAATGGTACTGCTGGAGAGGTTTGAATCTTGAACTGAGTTGGGGATGAGGATTCTGTTTCTGGGTATTGCTTAAAGGGGAAAACAAAACGTACACGTGACTGTGAAAATGCACGTTAAGTACAGTAGCATGGGTTATCATAAACATTTTGTTGTCACTGCCTCTGAATGCCTGATTTTCTGTGAAACTTCTTATGAAAAGATGTAAAGTTCTAAACGCTACAAACAAAATGTCTGAAAATGGTAAGATCTAAAACAAACAACGGACCTTTGAATTTTTCATAGTATTGTTGGTATGTGTTCTATATTAGTATACTTGTAGAAATTTTCAACTCTACTAATAGTTAAAAATACTAAAAAAAATTAAAGTAATTTTAATTCACATTTTCTGAAACCCATTTTTAACCCAGTTGCAAGCACAGAATGATTTTGCTCTGTATTTATTCCTTTCCATTTCAGAAAGAAAAGCTGAAGTCCCTTTTGGCAGCTAAAGAAAAGCAACATGAAGAAAGCCTGAGAACTATCGAGGCTCTGAAAAATAGATTTAAATATTATGAGGTACAGAAAGCTTAAATAAATTATTTCATATAGCACAAAATGGGCAGTGATAAGGAGCTTGGAGTCAGACTTAAATTTGAATGATCACGTTTTTCTTTATTGTGCAACCTCGGGCAATTCATTTAAAGTCTCTGAGCTTGCTACCGCTTTCGCAAAATCGGGGGGATTGTCCCCCTCTCCACAGAGCTGTTGTAAAGGTTAAACGAGACGCCTGAAATTGACCAACGTGTGCCTGGCGTTCTCTTCCGTCCCAGTATCTCTTCCCTAGCTTGCCTCTTTGTCCGTCTTTACCTTTACAAAACTTCATACTTTTACCTGCAAATCTGCAATGATTAGGATAGTGATAATAACAAAGTGTCATAAATGAATAGTATCTTTCCAGGCTTATCTCAGGAGTCTGTGTATATATGCCTTAAGTAGACCACTTTGGTGAGAGTAGTGTCTTAATAAGTCTTAGATTGTATACTCAACTTTGGTTGGATCAGTTAGTTTTCCAAAGTCATGGTTTTTAAAAATTTTTTTTTGTTGACATACAGTATACATTATAGAGTACACTTGTTAAAGTGTATATATGTTGAAGAACTTTCATAAGTCAAACACACTGAGATCAAGAAGCAGAACATCTCCAATACCTAAAAGCCTCCTCATTCTTACTTCCTGTCACTACCCACACTTCTTGCACCAACAGTGACCACTCTCCTGATTTTTAACTGCACAGGTTTGTTCTGAAAGGCCGTAATATATATTTTATAAATGTTCATCACTGGGGTCACTGAAGAAGGTGGCTGATTCAGTGTGAATCTTTTATCTTCATTGGGGAATAGAACTCCAAAGGACATAACAAAAGTAATTTTTTTCTTTGTAAATGAAAAAAATGCATGTAGCTATGAAAAAAGTAAAGACATGGATGAATCTCACAGACATAATGTTGTGTGAAAGAAATCAGACACAAAGAGTGCATACTTCATGATTCCATTTTTATGAAATTCGGAATCAGACAAAACAAATCTGTAGTGAACGAGGTCAGAGTAGAGGCCACCTTTTGGTGACGGGTTACTGACTAGAGGTATGAAGAAGCTTCTGAGGGTGCAGGGAATGTTCTAGATCCGGGTTGTGATTACACAGGGTGCGCATATGCAGAGAATGTATTGCACTGTGCACTTAATATTCATGTATTTTATGCCTCGATACATTGAAAAAAATAAAAGCATGTTTGCATTTATATGACTGAATCCTGAAGATTATTCAGAGATACAGGTTTATAGGCTAATTTAGAACTAGTATAGTGGCTTCTGTCTTTCACATTTGAACATGTTTGTTTTTAAGGCTAATAGTGAAACTTGTAACAGTTAACAGCTCATAGCACCAACCATGTGCCAGGAACTGCTCTGTGCGCTTTGCATGCATTTCATAAACACATCGACTCTGTGTGGTAGATTTTACTTTAACTCTGCTTTGTAAGTGAGGAGACTGAGGCATGAAGGGGCTCTATAAATAGTAAGTGGCAGGGCCAGAACTTGAACCCAGGCAGTCTGACTAGTTTTATCCTCAGTATGGCTTGAATGAGAAAATACAGTTGTGAATATAGGATTTTTGAAGTATTGATCAAAGTTGGATACCTATAATTGAGTACTATTTTTGTATTTTCTTCTACGAGCGGACACTCACATCTTAAGACTAACATGTTTTTCTGGAGCTGTAGACAAACTTGGAGTCAAGTCTATAATTTTCAGTAAGATTATAATATATTATAGAAAAATAACACATTTTTTCTCATAAAAACAATACATAATTTATTTTAGAAAATTTAGAAAATATTATTAGACTAAAAACAGAAGATAAACACACCTATGATCCCAGCACTCTTCGTACCTGACTGATCTCCTTTCAGAACTTGCTTTGTGCATAACTTGTGTTACATGCACATTCAGCCAGAGGTGGGAATATCGTTTTGTAACTTTTGCACGTATTATAGTGGGGACATTTTCTCTAGTCAATAAATAATTCATTTTGATGAATTTTTACATTAGAAATAAGTTTTTACTTTCAAAAAGAAAATTAGAGGGTCCACTTTACATGTGATCCAGTATTTGTGACAGCAGCCATTAAAAACGAAGAATGCTTTATTTATAAATATTGAATATTTACAACTGTGTCCTCTCACATGCTAAAAGTTCCTCCTAAACTGCCAACAGAAATGCTACATTATTTGTATATACAATATGTAGGCAGTTCCCTTATGTTTGTAGAAAAACGTGGAAAAATACGGGTATTTTAGAATGAGACTAATTTTATGAGACAACTCATCAATCCATTTTTATGTGAGTAGTCAAGTAAAGGTAATAAACCCAAACTAAGTTTTTTGAACTCCTTATATGCGGATAGGCCTCTCCCAACCCATACATGTATAAGCCCATTTAGCAACTATTGCAAACTCTAATATTTATTATTACATCTAACAAAGAGCTTAACTAAGCCTGCAGACATCTTTCCATACCCTGGGGGCACTAAGGATTAGTGGAAGTGGCATTAATTTATAGAACTATGGACCATTTTTATTGTGGTCACCTATATCACCTTGACACATAGCTATTAGTACTAATGCAGATACACAAACACAAACTATGTCTGCACATCCTTTATTAAATTGAAAATAGTTGACCCACAGTTAGTTTCAGGTGTACAACTTAGTGATTCGACAACTCTGTGTGTTATGCTGTGGTCACCACAAGCGTAGTTCCCATCTGTCACCATACAACACTGTTACGATGCTGTTCCCTGTACTGTACCTTTTATCCCCATGACTTACTCCTTCCATAACTAGAAACCTATATCTTCCACTCTTCTTCATCTGTTTTGCCCATTCCCCTAGCTTCTCCCTTCTGGCAACCATAACACTGTTCTCTATATTTATGTGTCTGTTTCTGCTTTTTGTTTGTTCATTTGTTTTGTTTTGGGGATTTCACA
This sequence comes from Acinonyx jubatus, assembly GCF_027475565.1. Lineage (NCBI taxonomy): Eukaryota > Metazoa > Chordata > Mammalia > Carnivora > Felidae > Acinonyx > Acinonyx jubatus. Next base: position 34,327,803 of record NC_069386.1, read on the forward strand.
TATAAGTGCATTTGTCTTTCTCTGTCTCATTTATTTCACTTAGCATAATACCCTCGAAGTCCATCCATGGTTTGCAAGTGCCAAATAGTTCTTGGTGTGTGTGTGTGTGTGTGTGTGTGTGTGTGTGTACATATGCCATATCTTTTTTATCCATTCATCTATGGGTGGACACATGGGTTGCTCCCACACCTTGGCTATTGTACCTAGTGCATATATCTTTTCAAATTAGTGTTTTTGTTTTCTTTGGGTAAATTATCCGGTAGTGGAGTTACTGGATCATATGGTGTATTTCTATTTGTAATTTTTTGAGGAAACTCCATACTGTTTTTCATAGTGGATGCACCAATTTACATTCCTACCAACAGTACACAGGGTTCTTTTTTTCTCCACATCCTTGCCAACACTTCTTATTTCTTGTCTTTCTGATACTAGCCATTATGATAGGTGTGAGGTGATATCTCATTGTGATTTCAATTGCATTTCCATGATGGTTAGTGGTACTGAGCATCTTTTCATGTATCTGTTGGCCATCTGCATATCTTCTTTGGAAAACTGTCTTTTGAGGCCCTCTGCCCATTTTTTAAATTGGATTATTTGGGGGAGGGTTGGCTTGTATAAGTTCTTCCTGTATTTTGGATATTAGTTCCTTATCAGATATATGATATATCATTTACAAATATCTTCTCCCATTCACTAGGTGGCTTTTTTATCTTTTTGATAGTTTCCTTCACTGTGCAAAGGCTTTTTATTTTTATGTGGCCCCAGTAATTTATTTTTGCTTTGTTTCCTTTGCCAGAGGAGGCATCTAGAAAAATGTTGTTGTGGCTGACGTCAGCGAGATTGTCGTCTGTGTTTTCTTCCATGAGCTTTATGATTTCACATCTCACATTTAGGTCTTTAATCCATTCTGAGTTTATTTTTTGTGTATGGTATGAGAAAGTGGTGCAGTTTCATTCTTTTGCGTGTAGCTGTCCAGTCTTCCCAGCACCATTTGTTGAAGACACTGTCTTTTCTCCATTGTATATACTTGCCGCCTTTGTCATAGATTAATTGACTGTATGAGCGTTGGTTTATTTCTGGGCTCTCTGTCCTGTTATGTTGATCTAGGTGTCTGTTTTTGTGCCATTACCAGACTGTTTTTTTATTTTTTTATTTTTTTTTAACGTTTATTTATTTTTGAGACAGAGAGAGACAGAGCATGAACAGGGGAGGGGCAGAGAGAGAGGGAGACACAGAATCTGAAACAGGCTCCAGGCTCTGAGCTGTCAGCACAGAGCCTGACGCGGGGCTCGAACTCACGGACCGTGAGATCATGACCTGAGCTGAAGTCGGACGCTTAACCGACCAAGGCACCCAGGCGCCCCACAGACTGTTTTGATTAGTACAGCTTTGTAATTTATCTTGAAATGTGGGATTGTGATACTTCCAGCTTTGTTCTTCTTTCTCAAGATTGCTTGGGCCATTTGGGGTCTTTGTGGTTCCATTCAAATTTTACTATTATTTGTTCTAGTTCTGTGAAAAATGCTGTTGATATTTTAATAGAGATTGCGTTGAATCTCTAGACTGCGTTGGGTAGTATGGACACTTTTTAAAAATTAGTTTATTCGTTTATTTTGAGAGAGAGTGCATGTGCACACAGGCTGGGGAGGGGACAGAGAGAGAGAGAGGGAGAGAGAGAATCCCAAGCAGGCTCTGCGCTGATAGTAAGGCTCGATCCTATGAACCATGGGATCGTGACTGAGCCGAAATCAAGAGTTGACGCTTAACCGGCTAAGCTGCCGAGGAGCCCCAAGGTAGTATGGACATTTTAACAGTATTAATTCTTCAAGTCTATGAGTGCGGAATATCTTTCCATTTGTTTGTGTCATCTTCAATTTCTTTCACCAAGGTTCTTAGTTTTCAGAGTATAGGCCTTTCACTTCCTTGGTTAAATTTCACCTCTGTGTATCTTTACTCTTGAAGGTATATGTTTCAGTTTGTTTGTTAGATTCTGACTTGAAAAAAAAAAGGAGCAATTGAAACACACTTCAATTCAGAGTACCTAAAATTTCTCTCTTATTCTCCTTTTCCTAACCGACACATTGACGGATTTATTACTAACTGTGTGTAGTGTGCCTCAGTTTCCTTTTCTGCTCTCTGTCTCCCTTTGCCTTCCAAAGTTTTCTGTATTTTAAATTCTGAAAAAAGAGGTTACACTAATATTTCACAGGCAGTGAGGTAGGGTTCCCGCTCCCAACAGGGGTAAAGTCAGTATTGGAGGCACAGGTGGCAGCTTCTTCCTTTTGAGGTAAAACAGCAACAAAGAGCATGCGCTGAAAGTTGTTGTAGTTCATTTGGGGCTCGGTTGTTTTTTTTTTTTCTTTTGAGCAATAAAATTTTTCCTTGGAACACTTGGCTGCCTTTATTAAAATGCCTAGTGAAGTAGTTTATTCCCAACTGATCTCTCTAATTGTTGCTAGTGCTGTGACTTTTTTGTGGTTTTAAAGTAGAGTAATACTCGGGAGAAACAAGGAATGTTGAAAATGTGGTTTTAATGGTTGGATCATTTAGAACTGAAATAGATACAGAATGTAACAAAATGAAGCAATATTCACCCAAATGTTTTAATTTATGCTTCTGATTTCAGAGTGATCATTTAGGATCAGGAAGTCATTTCAGTAACCGTAAGTATGGAAGCATAGATTATCATTACTGTTCACCCAGTTCGGACAAGGGAGAATGTTTACGTCTGTTTGTTTTGTCTAACTGTATATGCCCTTCTTGCTGCTAAATGTCAAATACTTGTGTGTTAAACCTCAACACATCGAAGCAGGAAGAGGTTAAGATGACTGCTGTAGCCTCGAACAGAAAATCTGGCAATCCTGAGGCTCCGATTTTCCCTAGCCACTTGCATTTTTAAGTTGGATATTGTGTGCATGGCCAAACTTACCTTGTTGATTAGTAGATATTTGTCTTGTGATATTTGGAGCTTGTTTTTTATGAAAAGAAACATGACATAGTTTTCTCATTTGGAGAAATCTTTGGATATAGTCTCAATGCAGGGAAGCATTTTAAAATGAGAAGTTACATAAATAATTATTTCTTACTTAAGAGTATATGTAATTAGTATTAACTTCGGTTTTTTGTTTGCTAGTTCTAAAGAATTTCTCTACAAAATCCATTTTTTGCTTCCTAGTAAATATTAAATTATCCCTTAAGTACAATAGTAATGTTTATCCCGTAAGTTGTAAAGAACACCATTTTTATTTTGACTGATTATAAGATATGTATTTTATAATAATCATGTAGCTTATTTAGTCTAACAGTCTTATATATTTCTAAAAACCAACTTAGTTTCTACTCAGAACAACATAGATACTTCCCTTATGTGTCTAGAAAAAATGAAGAAAACCAGGGGTATTTTAGAACAAGGATAACTTTATGTTTTAACTCATGCTTTTCTTTAGTTTGAATAAGAGGAGAGATAATAACACCAAATTAAATCTTAGCCTATTTGGTATGAGTATTTCAGTTAAGATCTCATTTATTTGGATTTATGTAGGAAAAGAAGATATGCTTCTCAAACAGGGTCAAATGTACATGACAGATTCACAGGTAATTGTTTTTTAATTAAAAATATTTGTACCTTTTTAAAAAGAGGAAAACCGTTTTGTGTATTAATTGAATACAAAAATGAAATACAGAAATTCAATATACATTGAATAAGGCCTTCATTTTCAAAGAAAAGTTGTTCTTGGTGTTCTGAGTTTAATAAAAGCCTATAGTACTGTTTCTGGTGCCCTCTAGAGTGTTTTGATGACAGTAGCTTAAATAAGAGATTTGAATTACAAGTTCATTGTCTTTGATAGTAAGCCTATCAAACAAGTCTTTGTTCGGTTAACTCTTCATATTTACCCATATAAAGGGGAAGCCAACTACGAGTAATTCAGAAGTCATTTTTTTGGACTTTGAAATGTATTTTTCCTTGCATTCCAATATATATCCTGTGTGTTGGAAATTCACCTCAGAATAAGGAAAGCTTCCAAGAGGTAGTGTTGTCTGATTTTCTAACCTGTTTATACTGCTTCCGGTAGATACAGGTTTGCATTGCATGGGAAGGTCAGCACTTCCCATGGCCTGAACTGATAAATATTTGGGCTTTGAAAGGCCCTTTTACATACCATCATTTATAGGCAGAGTGAGTTAGCCTTTGTGATGTCTAAGATCACTTGAAGCTGGAAAATTCTAAGATTCTAAGTTGAGAAAATGAGTGTCACCTGAGAAGTATTTAAGATTAGATAAATATTGGATTGTAATAAAGCAAGTATGGAAATTGTAAAGCTGTGTAAGTAATTGCTAAATTATAGTAGTCTTAGTCTAAAGATCATTGGTGAATTGAAAGGTAATTTAAAAGCAGACTAAAGGCTGCGAAATTATTCCATGTTGTTGCTTTTCTTCTTGATCCAGGGCAAGACGGTGTAGATTTAACTGAACAACAGTAAAACCTGCCTGTTAAAATGGTGGAATGTATTCACAGCACATAGCTTTTATCCATGAGTTCGTACTTGTAAGGAGCCCTTGCTGTAATAGGCTGTGTGGGAAAAAGTAAGATAATTGAATTTAGTCTTTCATGGTTACATGTTCTATTTAGGCACTCCTTCACGAGAAGTTTAATTAGACTTCTTTTTGTGTCAACTCTTAGTGGAGGAATAAGATGTCAATAAAATGTTGTACTAAGGTCACATGTTAAGTTTTAGTTTATCCTACTCGAGAGGAGAAAAGTGCTTTCTTTTTTTGTGAGTTAACTAATATCCTCTCAACAACTCATGCTAGCTGTGTTTATTTTGGTGCTGTTTTTATAATTCAAAGAACATTACATTGGGGTTAACAAGGATATTCAGAAATTATATAGCTTCTTAGAAGTTAAATAATATATCCTTCTGTGAAATTATTTGCAGATATAAAATTGCCACACTTGTTTTTATTCAACGGTTTTGACGACTTTCTTCAGAATTGGAAGTCCTAAGCACACTACGTGCCATAAAGCACAGAAGTAATAAATGTGTTTTGATAAAGTTGATGTCACTTGTGGGTAGTTATTGTGAATGGAGAAGGGAAGAGGAAATGGTCCCCAGAGGCCACAACTCTTTTCCTTCTTTGTTCTGCCAGAAATACACTTACAGTGAGCAGACTTTCAAAGTATCCCTGCTTGAGAGCATTTTAAGGGAATCATACCCAGAATTGCTTTTCTTAACCTCAAAAATCAGTACTGTATTTTTCCAATACGCTAGTCGGAAAACCCCTTGACTACTGATGATGTGGGAATCTAGAAGTTTGGCAAATAAGTAAATGTCTTCTTTAGGCTTTTGTGATCAGTATCTCTTTTTTTGTTTGTTTCCCCTTTCAGTGTACGTCCCCAGGGGTGCCGGCCCACATGCAAAGCAGGTCTATGTTAAGACCACTGGAGCTGTCCTTACCCCATCAAACCTCATATTCTGAAAATGACATTTTAAAGAAAGAGTTAGAAGCAATGAGAACGTTCTGCGAGTCAGCAAAACAAGACCGACTCAAGCTCCAGAACGAGCTGGCTCACAAGGTGGCCGAATGTAAAGCTTTAGCATTAGAATGTGAACGGATCAAGGAGGACTCAGATGAGCAGGTAAAGCAGTTAGAAGACGCATTGAAAGATGTGCAGAAGAGAATGTACGAGTCAGAAGGTAAAGTAAAACAAATGCAGACACATTTTCTTGCCCTTAAAGAGCACCTAACGAGTGAAGCAGCTGCGGGGAATCACAGACTAACCGAGGAACTGAAGGACCAGTTGAAAGACATGAAAGCAAAGTACGAGGGCGCGTCAGCAGAAGTGGGGAAGTTACGAAACCAGATCGGACAGAGCGAGATGCTAGTAGAAGAGTTGAAGCGGGATGCAGGCAAGCTGGTGGAAGAGAACAAGCGACTGCAGAGGGACTTCAGTATGTGTGAGACGGAGCGAGACAAGAAAGGCAGGAGGGTCACGGAGGCGGAAGGCCAGGTCAAAGAACTGTTGGCCAAGTTGGCCCTTTCCGTTCCGACGGAAAACTTCGAGAGCATGAAGAGCTTGTTGTCAAGTGAAGTCACTGAGAAGGCCAAGAGAATAGGAGAGATGGAAAGGGAGCATGAAAAGTCACTTAGCGAAATCAGACAGTTGAAGAGAGAAGTTGAGAATTGTAAGGCCAAGCTTGCTCAGCACGTCAGACCGGAGGAGCACGAGCAGCTCAAGAGCAGGCTGGAGCAGAGGGCGGGAGAACTTACGAAGAAGATCACCGAACTCACGTCGAAAAATCAGACGTTACAAAAGGACGTCGACAGGGTGTATCTGGATAACAAGCTCCTCAGCCAGCAAGTCCGTAACTTAACAAGTGAAATGAAGAGTCATTACGTTCCTTTACAAGTGAGCGAAGAAATGAAAAAGTCGCATGACGTCATGGTCGGTGAGCTGAATCAACAGCTTGTAGATGTCACGCGGAAGTACACGGAGCAGAAGATGGCCATGGAGAAGCTGCTGGTGGAGAATGGCCGTTTGAGTGAGAACGTCAGCCACCTCGAGACCGCGTTCGTGCCTCCTGAGAAACACGAGAAGGAGGTCACGGCTTTGAACTCCAGCCTTGCTGACCTCAGGCAACAGCTCTCTGAGCTTCACAAAAAACGTGCCGGAGACCAAGAGAAAATACATGCACTCCTGTCCGAAAACACCGCGTTGAAAAAGAGCCTGAGTACTCAGTACGTGCCAGCTCCAGCCCACGAGGAGATTAAAGCCGCACTGAGTGGCACCCTAGATAAGACGAACAGAGAATTACTAGATGCGAAGAAAAACATCGAGGATCTCAGTCGGGAACTTGTAAAAACAAAAGAGGAGAATGAGCTACTCAAAAGAAACCTGGAGGACACTCAGAACCAAATGAAGGCCGAGTACATCAGCCTCCGAGAGCACGAGGAGAAGATGGGTGCCGTGAGTCAGAGCATGAAGAGGGTACAGGATGACAGTGCGGAAATCCTGGCCAACTACAAGAAGGGCCAAGAGGAGATCGTGACGCTGCACGCAGAGATCGAAGCCCAGAAGAAGGAGCTCGACACGATTCAAGAATGCATCAAGCTCAAATATGCTCCAATCGTCAGCTTCGAAGAGTGTGAAAGAAAATTTAAAGCGACAGAGAAAGAACTAAAAGAACAGTTATCCGAGCAGACACAAAAATATCACGTCAGGGAAGAAGAGGCCAAGAAGTGCAAGCAAGAGAATGACAAGTTGAAGAAGGAGATTTTCACTCTCCAGAAGGATTTGCAAGATAAGAATGTTCTCCTTGAGAGTGCTCATGAAATGGAAAGAGCGCTAAGCAGAAAAGCAGAAGAGCTAAACAAACAGTTCAAAGACCTGCTGCAAAAATACACGGAGGTAAAGACCGAGAAAGAGAAGCTGGTCGACGAAAATGCCAGACAGGCTTCGGAGATTCTCGCAGCCCAGACCCTTCTGCAGAAGCAGCATGTTCCGTTGGAACAGGTTGAGGCCCTCAAAAAGTCTCTGAACGGCACAATCGAGAGTCTCAAGGAAGAACTGAAGAAGAAGCAAAGATGTTACGAGAAAGAGCAGCAGACAGTGGCCACCCTGCATCAGATGTTGGAGAACCAGAAGAACTCGTCGGTGCCCCTGGCAGAGCATTTGCAGGTTAAGGAGGCATTTGAGAAGGAAGTGGGGATCATCAAGGCTAGCTTGAGGGAGAAGGAAGAAGAAAACCAAACCAAAACCCAAGAGGTCTCCAAACTCCAATCCGAGGTGCAGAACACTAAACGAGCATTAAAAAAATTAGAGACGAGAGAGGTGGTTGATTTGTCTAAATATAAAGCAACAAAAAGTGATTTGGAGACCCAGATTTCCAACTTGAATGAAAAATTGGCCAATCTGAATAGAAAGTACGAAGAAGCCTGTGAGGAGGTTTTGCACGCCCAAAGGAAGCAGCTGTCTGCAAAGGATGAGAAGGAATTGCTCCATTTCAGCATTGAGCAAGAAATCAAGGACCAGCAGGAACGGTGTGATAAGTCCTTAACAACCATCACAGAGTTACAGAAAAGAATACAGGAATCTGCCAAACAAATTGAAGCGAAAGATAATAAGGTAGGCACCGAGCAGGCGGCACGGCTTTGCGTCAGGACCCCCGAGCGGAACTGCCCGAGTGGAATAGGGCCCCTTTACCGCAGCATCCCACAAGACAGGTTTCCAGAAGCATTAGCTGCGGGACCACTAAATGCCACCTTTCCGGTTAGTCTACTGGTGTGCAAAAAAATTCAGAATTGAGAAAATAGTTAAAGTCACACAAGCAAAAGCATTTCTCCTCTGGTTTCCTCAACTGGCATAGCCAAGAATTGAGGAAAGATGAGGAGACTCCAGGTTCACTTGCCTCAAAAGTGGTCAGAGTCCAGTGGGTTTTAGGGTTACCTGAAGGGTGATTGAGGGAGAGGAGGAAGAAAGCTGTGTTTCCAGGCTACAAGAAACAAAGGACACTGGGAAGCACCCCAGACTTGATCTTGGCATTCACCCACACCAGTGACCGAGCCCTCCAGTTCCGTGTACATTTTGTCCTCATAACTTCCCACAGACTGGTCTCCGCACCCAGAATGTCCTGCCTCTCCTTTCTACCGAGTTAAGTCCTACGCGTTCCTTAACGCCCACTTCAACACTTACCCTCCTTCCTGAAGCCTTCGCTATGCACTCTAGCCTCCCGAGAACTGTTCCTCTTCTGAAATGTTAGCGTTGCCACTATTCAAAACGTAAATATTACTGTGTCAGAGTTAGGTGCTCGATCTTCTCAACCAGCTATTAAGATCAGACTGTTTGCAACTTAACCTTTTCTTCTCATTCATTCCCATGGTACAGTTTACACAGTAGATGCTTTCAATATTTTCGAAACTGGTGGTTGACATAATAAAGTGTGTACTGTGAGGATGAGAAATCAGGGAGATTGGGTGCATTTTTATCAGTTTAGTGAGTGATGATTAAATGTCTTCTCTATGCCAAGTTCTGGGGATACAGTGGCAAATACACATCCCTGGCCCTCCTCAGTGGAGAAGTACAAGTACTAGCCTTCTGATCCATCTGTTCGTGTGACCCAGAACTTAAATGCTCGCACCTTGTTCAGAAGGTAGTTAGGAATATAACAGTGTATAATTATAATAGCAAGTTATTAATAACTACTTACAATTATTGTCATTTATTGAGGATATACTACGTACCAGCAGATATTTATGATCGTGTTTGAGTTTTTGAAGTGTTTGTTTATTTATTTTGAGAGAGAGAGCATGAGTGTGAGCAGGGGAGGGGCAGAGAGAGCGGGAGAGGATCCAAAGCAGGTTCCACACTGTTGGCACAGAGCCCGACACGGGGCTCGAACTCACGAACTGTGAGATCATGATTCAAGCCGAAATGAAGAGTCAGTCGCTCAACCGACTGGGCCCCCTAGCCACCCTGCATTTGATTTTCTTAACTGTTAAAGAACTTCTTTCTTTCACTGATAAGGGAACTAAAGCTCATAAAAATAAAGGAAAGTAGCCAAGCTCACACAGCTAATAAATACCAGATCAGTCTGACTTGAAATAAAAAGGTTTTGCTCTCTCTGCTAAACGGCCTCCTGATTTTTTTTTCCCTCTTTAAGATAAAGTAGTCTAAAATCCTACCTTCTTGAAATGAACAAGGCACATAAGTTCATGCTAGGCTTGTATGAGCCGCACTTTCTTTTCAAACTTTGTTGGAGGGAATGCCCCACAAGTTCCTGTGTTTCAGAGAGCCTACCTAGAAGGTGATCTGTAGACTTTCATAGGTACTTAAATATTAAGAATAAGAAGACTGAGGTCACACTCAGACCTTAGGATATATATTTATTCTCAACTTGGTAATGCTTTTGCAAGGAATTTACTGAGAGGAATTTAAAGCAATTAAATTATGTATTGTATTTACTGTTGATAACAATCTCGACAGTATTCATTCCTCAATTTTCTGGTGTACGAAGATAAATTTGGTTCCTCGCGGAGTGATTTTGGTGTAAAGATGTTCATTAGAATCGCATAAGTGAATAATATATGTTTCTCCCATACCTTTTCTCTTTGTTTACAAGATAACCGAACTGCTTAATGACGTGGAAAGACTGAAGCAGGCGCTCAGTGGCCTTTCACAGCTCACCTACCCGAGTGGGAGCCCCGGCAGGAGACAGAGCCAGCTGATTGACAGCCTACAGAGCCAAGTAAAGGCCCTGCAGCAGCAGCTGGCTGTGAGTACCCTGGCCTGGGAGGGCTTCGTGCTGTACGCGCGGGGTCGTGCTCGTTTGCTTGTGAAAGTTTATGTAGAGCCGGGATTGATTCGTGGCTGTGCTGAGATCCAGGAACTGAATCATTTTTGCCAGAAGTTACTTACACCAGTGGCAGCGGTATATTTGGTGCCTACTATATGCCAGGCACTACACTAAACATTTTACGTACTTTAGCCTTTATCTTCATCACGGCCCTGTAAGGTTTTATTCCCCCCACGCCCCCCCCCCCCATTTGATTCTTAAGGAAACAAAGAAGAAAATACTTGATGCTTGGGGACATACAGCTAGGATTCGATCCTGAGACTGGCTAACTCCAGCTCTGGTGGTGTCTTCCCAGCTGCAGCACACTCTTTAAAATATCGGTCCGCTAAACTAGGGGAAGTTTTTAAAATATTTTCTACTTATGAATAAAGGTAGGCATCCCTCTGGTTTTATACCTTATATCCTTATATAGTAAAAGAAAACACCTGGAAATATATATATCCACATACGTATCCTATATGCATATATGTATTTCCTTTCTGTATTAAAGAAAGCAACTGGGGTGCCTGGGTGGCTCAGTGGGTTGAGTGTCCTACTTCAGCCCAGCTCATGATCTTGCAGTTTGTGAGTTCAAGCCCCACCTTGGGCTCTCTGCTGTCAGCCTGTCAGAACAGAGCCTGCTTCAGATCCTCTGTCCCCTTCTCTCTGCCCCTCCCCCGCTTGTGCTTTCCCCCAAATAAATAAATATTTAAAAAAAAAAAAAAGGAAAGCAACTGGATTGAGAAACTGAACACGGGAGCTCAGTTCTAAACACTGCTGCTTAAAAACCAGGTGACGTGGAACATTCCCCCTAATCCTTGGCTACCTTATCCATACAGTGCAATAGTAAGAACTGATTACTTATTTGTTTGCTTTTTTAATCAAACGAGGTAATATGACATACACGGAGATGCTAAGTAAAACAGCCCAGTCAAATGTAAATTGTTACTAAAAATTTCCTATTTTATAGGAATTGGTTATGAGTTGTTTTTGAATAGAAGAAAGCTCTTTTTGTAAGTGTTTGTTTATTAATACTACTGGCCTACAGATTAATGATGACAGATTATTGATTTGGATCTTATCAAAAGGATCTGGTAGTCCCTTCAATAATTGGAAATATTTGTTTCTCATTTATTATATTCATGACACTGTGCTAAAACACTGTCAGGGATAAAGAGAGTACACAGGTTTTGTCCCAAGGAGTTTTAGGTAATTAGAGAAGCAAAATTTAGATCCATGAAAAGTGAATTAACAAGACAAAAAATGTCATATACAGAGTTGAGAATAAGGTCCCTGGCTATAAGTGATATGAATTCATAGGAGGGAAAGATCACTGGTGCGATAGGAGCTAGGCCGAGAGGAAGGGAATAGCTGGCTGGAACTTGTAAGATAGTTGGCGTTTTGGTAGGTGAATGGAAAATAGAGAATCTTCCAGGCAAGGGAAGTAGTTTGAAGAAGGGCGTGGGGGTCGAATGTGAACGGTGTACCCCAGGGGCGGTAAAAGCTGATCAGCCTGGCTGGGAGTGGAAACTGTATTTGTGGCTAGATTGTCCAGGCTGTGGAGAAGTTTGAGGAGTTTAGATTCTCTTTTATATGTAATGAGGTTTCTCCCAAGGTCTTTGAACCAGAAGTGATTCCAGAAAAGAGCTGCCTTCATCCTGGAAGCATGATCGGGAATAAAATCTAGAGACAGGGAGACAAGATTGGAAGCTTTTGCAATAATCCCAAGGATAAACTGTTAAGTATCTGGATAATTTCGTGGCATTAGATGTGAACTAAGGCAGTAATTTCATGTTACCTAGGACAAGCGGCATTGTTTTCGCTATGAATGTTTCCACACATTGATTAGGAAAGTTTAAACGATTGTTAATGCTGTGAAGTTTTGCATCCGGTGGGTCCCAGGTGGTTTGTTACAAGACGTGGCAGGAGCACTTTAATAATATTGCCGTTTTGTAGTGTCAGGCCTGAAGATGGCATTGTCACAAGCCTCCGTGTATTTGAAAACGTGAATGCTGATACTCTGATCTGTCCATCTTTCCACATTTCTAGGATGCCGACAGACAGCACCAAGAGGTAATTGCAATTTATCGGACACATCTCCTTAGTGCTGCGCAGGTAAAAAACGATTTCTCCTCTGGCAGAGATACCATTTTATTTTTTAATTTTCTTTATAAAAATGCTTCTATTTTTTTGATTCCAATATCGTCAACATACAGTGTTATGTTAGTTTCAGCTGTACAATACAGCGATTCACCAATTTCATGTATCACCCAGTGCTCAACACAACACGTGCACTCCTTCATCCCCGTTTCAGAGAAGATCATTTTTTTATTTTCAAGTAAATTTATGTGAAAGTCATTGCTGTGTAAAGTAGTTGTGTCCCATATGCTTATTTTAAAATCATTGTGTTTTTTTAAATCATGGCTTGTGTATCTCCCAGAGAAATTTACAAAGCTATATGGTAACACAACATCTTAAATGTAGTGTTCTCTCCATCTGCTTGTCACTCATTTTATAGACAGTTTGGCAACATATGATGGCAGCACATGTTAATGGTATTTCTAGCTGGAGATAATGCCTTGACATCCATACCTGGCTGTCAGCTAAAGAGAGTGCAGAGGACTTCACTGTTTCTTGGTAGCTCAGGAGTATTTCTTTGAAACGTAGAGAATGCTATAAAAGCGCAAAGATGACAAGGTGTGCACAAAATTGTAATAATGTAAGAAAATAAACTGGTTCTGTTTGGAGATTATCAATAGTATTTATTTAATGTGGCTTAAATTCAGTGAAACATCAGATTAAGAATTCCCTTTTTGGGGGGTGTAATGAAAAGGCTCCTCTTTTAGAAGAATATATCACACTGAGAAACTGTTCAGCATGTGAAGAATACCATACTTAATGCCCTGTAGAAACCCTGTGATCAGCGATCTCTAAAATTCTCAGAGTAGATTTTTCAGGAAGATGTCCTAAAAGAGGCAACGTTAGAATGGCAGGTGAGATACATTAGGAATTGTTCAGGATTTGAAGTATCAGGCGACACTGTTTACCAAAAAAGGCGGGGTGGGGGGGGCGGGGAGTTGTTGCGAGAAAGCTTCCAAGAAGATCGTTTTTTAATAAGAAGAACTAGGTAAAATAATAAAAAGAAGAAACATCAAATTCGTAAAACCAAAAAGCCTTCCTTTTCTATAGGAGATGAGGGGAAGCAAATGTAAAAGCATGAATGGTATGATAAGAGGAAGTTTGGCTACTTTCTTTTGAGAAGCTAGAAGATAAGCTGGGATTTGAAAGTACAGCTGACCCTTGAACAGTGGGACGTAGGGGCGCTGACCCTGCAGTCAAAAATCTGTGTGTAACTTTCGATTCCCCCAAAACTTGACTACTCATGTAGGCTATCTATTGTGAGGAAGCCTCACCAGTAATATAAAGAGTCAATTCACATGTATTTGGGATGTTATATTTACTAAATACTGTAGTGTTACAATAAGAAGCTCGAGGAAAGACAGTGTTACTAAGAAAATCAAGGAAAGAGAAAATACATTTATAGTACTGTACGGTATTAATCCAAATAAAAGATCTTTGTGTAAGTGGACCCCCACGGTTCAAACTCGTGTTGTTCAAGGGTAGCTGTATATTGAAATTGTTCGAGAAGACCATTGAGGGACAGCAGAGTGGGAACTTTAGGAGGGAAATGGTAGACAAGTGTGCAAGATGTGGATAAAGAACTCATTCAGATCTGATCTCAGCCAGGAGAGAAAGAGCATGAAAGACACCACAAACTGTCAAGCCTTTCAACTCTGTATAATGTATGCTTCCAAAAGTTGAAATCCTACTGACTCCTAATGAAACATAACAAAAACAACTGACATCAGAAATTGTCTTGCCTTCCGGCATCATAAAGTTAACCAAGAAATTCAGTGTAGTCAGCCATGGCTAATGTTTGAAATTTCAACATCCCATTCTTACAGAAACAGGTTTTGGAAGCACAACTTTTTATATGAATGGGAAGTGTTAAGCTGAATTCTATTCAAATGTCCAAGCAAAGAGAAGGGGGCCGAGGGTGTCATAAGCCCACCATACTGACTCGCATTTAATCTGCCCCTTGCCATCTTTTTAAGTTCAAAATGTTTCTTCCTAAATATAGATGACTAACATTCACGTAAAAGGATCTTCACCTCATTGGTAATGGGGGAAATCCAAATAAACAGGGAGGGACCATTTTTTCACCTATGGGATTGGCAAATATTAAACAAGATGAGCATCTGCAGCATTGGCCAAGGTGTTGTGGGAAATTGGCATTTATACCCTGTTGGTGGGAGTGTAACTTGTTACAATGCCCGTAGAGGGAAGTTTTGTAGTGCTTTGCAAAATTAGCAATGGAGCCTTGCTTTTTGACCCAGCAGTTTCTTCTCTAGGAATCTGCCCATGAAGATGGGAAACACCTTAAACGCCCGTCGTTTGGGGGAACGAGTAAAGAAAGTACGATTCATCTGTACGGTGCGATGGTATCCAGTAACTTAAAACAATTAGGGAAATAGCTTAGGAAAGACATCCGTGACATTAGGTGAAATGGCAAGTTGCAAAATGATGTGATCTTCCCTAGGATAAAAATATAAGTATGGGGGCTTTTCCATTAATTTTTCTAATTACAAAAACGTTTCTCAGCAGGAGCAGAAGGAAAACTTAACGTGTAGCTGACTTCGCTCACTTATGACTTACGCCGCCCCTATTATCTGAGCCATTATTAAAAAAGAGAGAAGGAGAAAAGTTTGTCCATCTGTCTTCTGATAATAAGTGTTAAGAGCAGCTGGTTTGCACTGCTTTTAGATTGACTTTTTAAATTTCCGTCGCAGAGCTCTGCTGTCTTTTCCAATAAATCCTTTAGAATATCTCTGCAATGATGAGGCTTTAGCATTTGGTGAATCACAGCCATTTAGGCCTAATAGAATTCTTGTGTCATTGAAGAGGACGTAAAATATTTCTCCCTTTCTTCTTTCTCTCAAGGGTCACATGGACGAAGATGTGCAGGCGGCCTTACTCCAAATCATACAAATGCGGCAGGGGCTTGTGTGCTAACTAAGCAGCCTGTGCTTCATCTGCTGGTGCCGAGCCTTCCGTGTGCAAACCCACAGCCTTTCTGGGCCCTTTTGTGCTAGTATCATTGAAATAAAATATATTTTGTTTCATCAGCAAGTTTTTTTTTTTTAATTAGATGGGGATGTTACTGAGTTTTTCAATAGCAATTCAGATCTTATAATCTATATATGTTAATTTTATGGTGAGGCAAACAATGTAACACTTTGCCTCGGGTTGGCTACGTATTTTTAAGCCGTTGAGTCCCTAATAATAAAACATAAGCCATCTGTGTAGGTCCATACGAAGAGGCGTTAGGCTGAAATAACTGTTTAAAGGTTTCTTTCAGAGAAATTAATTTGGTTAAGTGGATCAAAAGATCTTTCAGGCCTTCAGCTGAGCCACGAGAGCCTAACGTGATTTTAAGGAATATGCACCATAACTTGGCTGGCCGAGTTGCATTTTTTATTGAAGTAACCTAATGAGTGCCTTTGACTTCTTTTGGAGGCACAGATTTTTTTCTTCTAACTTTTATGCCTCTTTCAATACATTTCTTTCCATAAATGGTGTACTGTACTAAATTACATTTAGATTAAAAGCAGACCAGCATAGAACATATCAGGAATTTCTAATACGATGGCCTCATAATATCCACAACAGTATCTTAATTTTTTACTTGTGGTGATTTTTTTCTTGCCACAGTATTTAGAGAGCTATGATAGCTGGTATCCTAGATTTTTCAAAGTATCAAAATTCTTAGGCTTTTTTTTTTTTTTAGCAATTACTTTGACATTTGCTACTATAGTAACCAAACACTCATTATACATGCATCCTCCAAATGTTTTGCACTTATTTATAGGAAAATTGCACTAATGAAATTAATAATGTGAAATGCAGTTTTCTTGCAAAATTAGAGAACTAATTTTAGAAAACAGATTTTTAAGGTTTCAGATGAAAGTGCAATAATATAGTAAACTGTGAGAATATAGATCACAAGGAAAAAATAAAATTGGCCACGTTTTAGTGAACACTTTATTGTAACCAACCATTTTTATTAACCACATCTCATTAAGGAAAGTTTATATGTTTTGTTGTTTTTATTAGTATTTTGTTTTCCATCCAGATTGAAGATTACTAATTTGACTGTTAGCAAATAAACTGAACAAATGAATCCTTTCAGCCAGATTTTCTTTCAATCGCAAAGTGTGCCTTAGCAGTAATCTTTGAGCATCCTGAAAGATTTGAAAGATTTCTTATTTTTTGGAATTTTTTTTTTTTAAGTAATCTCTGTGCCCAACGTGGGGCTTGAACTCATGACCCCAAGGTCAAGAGTTGTGTACTCCACCGACTGAACCAGTAAGGTGCTCCCTGAGCCAGACTTTTTAGCCCAATTCTGTAAATAATAACAAGGACAAAGAGCCATCCGAATAGCTTCTCCCACCAGAAGCCATCAGATTTCTTCAGTGTAGAAACCACAGTGAAAAGTCAGAATTGGATTTCTTTTTAATTCTTTAGTTATACACAGTTTACACGAGCAGTACTCAAATTCCTTGGTTTTATGCTTAATGTTGTCCTTCTGCATGAAGTCTGTTCCATGAGTTTTATGTAGGTCTCCTTTGAAGCTGTAGAGGAGAGAAAGTCCTTACTGAATACTCACATTTTCGTCTTGTATTTTCCTTATTAGAAGTGGGAGGGGAAACTTGTGTGTACTTTATTTTGCCTTCAATCACAAATAAAATGTTTTCTGTGGACTACTGTTTTTGAACATCCTCGTAAAAGATCTACGAGGCCAATTACTCCATGTGCCGCTTTGGGGAATTTGGTGTAGAGAACGATGGGGTCCAAGTACAGACAGGTGTTACCCATTTTCAGTCCTCCGTGGAGGGCGGAGTAGTAGGTCGCCTCCCTGAATTAATCCCGTTGTCTCCTTCACCCACTTTTTGATATCAAAGGCAGAGACTGCATTTACAACACTGAAGGTTAAAGCTTTTTAGAGAGTAAACAAATGGAATATATATAGTGGGCAATGCCAGCCTCTCTGCCGGTCTGTGTTCAGAAAAACGATAACATCTGAACTTAAGAAGCGAGAGGGAGAAAGATCGGTTGTGTCCAAGATGGGCGTGCTTTCTGGGAGACTCACCAAATCCCTGTCGGGGTATGTTCCTTTGTTGAAAGCTTTATTACTCTTCCCCTGTTCAGTTTTATTCTTATCATTCCTGCTTCCTCAGGAAAGCTCATTCTTTTGGCCAGAAGGTCAGTGTTATAAACAACTACTAAAATTGAATATTCATTCAACGAACCTCTTAAAATTTAATATTGCAGTGACTGTATTCACTAGCCATATCTGCGCTGTTCTAAAACCCGGATGAATGTAGCTTAATCTTTCTGAAGGCTTACTGATTTAGACTGCTCTCGACCCTAACCGAACGTTACATGGTGTAAAAGTCTCCCTTATGCATTGGATCATTGCTGCTTTGAAAATGTTGCAGCTTCGGAACCCACCGGAATGGTTCATGTTCTTGGTTTGCTTGTTTTGGAGTAGAAAAGGGAAGAGTTTCAAGTAAATTTTTGGTGTCTGTGATGACTAGGTGTATCGGTGCCTGCTCGCACGGGCAACCTTAGCATTGGTTACGAGTGTCCCAACACCTGCTTCCCCAGAGGGGAAGAAAACTTCTTACTACCTCTTGACCTGCCTCATCACCGGACTCTGCAACCTCGTGTGATCTTTTCTCGCAAGTTCTGTGCATCAGAGCAATGGCTGTACCTCTGGCACCAAGATAAGGATTGAAAGAGAATTGCCTGTGATGAACATGCAGAAATATGGTCGCACATACCTGCCAGAGAAACAAGAGCCTGGGCCTGCCTCCTGACTGCTCAATGCTGTGTGAGAGAGGTGCGGCAATGACTACGTTTCAGAAGGGGGGAAGAAAAGGCACCATAAAATGTATCACGTACGAAACACGGAACGGAAAATGGGCATCTCAGCGCCCATCGCCTTCAGTGATACCCCCGGCTAAACTGCATCTGAGACTTTGTTGTTGGAAATTCTCTCTCACGTCCGGGGCTTGGCTACTTGAACCAAGACTGCCTGGCCCGGACCTCTCTGGGGAAATCCTAACCTGCTTCTTAGCACGGCCTGATTCTTACCTCCACGTAGGGGCCTTTGCCTCATAAGAGTCTTGACTTAGAGATTAAAAACAAAAAATGCAACAGAGGTGGCGTTCCCGGGAAGATCCCTGGGCACTGAGAGCACTCGTGGTTAGCATAGTTGGCCATGTGGCATCACTTATGCATCAGAGGGCATTTTCATTATTTATGCCTGTGTGAACAAACATCGATGATGAATGAATTCAACCAAAAAGGGAAGGTTACAAAAATGTCATATGTAAATGAAAAAGAGCCAAGGCTTGTGAGGGTCGCTCCCCCAGGTGTGTGTGTGTGTGTGTGTGTGTGTGTGTGTGTACTCTGTGAAATACTAGAAGAGACAGCCATAAAAATAATGCCCATTATAATTGGTATTTGGCATCAAATTGTTACACTGAATGGGCCTGATTTTTATATTTTAAACAGCTTTGCAATTTATTTCTCAAGATAGCAGTCCTGGGAATATTCTGAATTCAGGAAAGAGTTTAGAGAGGTTATTGCCTTCTTAATAATTTAGAGCTTCTATTGCTCTGCCAAGTCAGAAGATTAACATTTAATAGAAAAAAAATTATATATCTATAATTCAGTCACGGCTATTAGATCAGATGGATTTTACATTAAGTGAAAAAGATGTCGAGCATTTAAGGACCATTAAACTACAGGACTCGTCTATTGGGTTTTGAGGCCTCTGAGTCCAGATCCTGCTGCGAAGAGTATTTATTTCGTATATACAGAACGCATCAAGGATGGGAAAAGGGCCTACGTTTTAAAAGAAAAGAAGCCATGAAAAAAGTGTGATTTTCCACCTTGCAAACAGCTACTATACAGATACGGTCTGGTGTTAGAATAATTAGCTCTGTTCATCACTAAGTAGCTTACAGGCTACAAGAATATAGTGAAGGCCACTCTAAAGGTGGTCCCTGCAGGAAATCCAAGTGGCCAGGGACCCTCTGTTGATATGCCACTTCCAGAAACTACATTTCTAATGGTTTCCTGGTCATTCAGTATCATAAAGAATTTAAGTTTGAAGATGCCTTTTCCAGGGGTCCTTATTAAGGACCAGGAAAGAAAAAAAAAAAAAAGACCTAGAGAGGAGAAGTTAGTTCTAATAAGTATTTACTTTTTTTTTTTTTTTAGTGATGCCCAAATTATCAAAGAAGGAATCAATTCTTAAGAAGACTCACTCACCTATGGGGGGAACGTCTGTGCCACCCTTTTTCTCAAAGCTCGTCACACACTTCACATCATTGCAGTTAAAACGTGACAAGCAATATCTTAAATATTAAAAACTTTTCTTACTATTCGCACCATGCCTCCTGTCCCATCCCCACCTCTGAAAACCAGGAAGGGTCTTCTGTCGGGTCACAAAAGCAAACAGGTGGGCGGGGGGATGAAGGAATGGAGTTAATAGAATTTGTAACTTTCTCCCCCTGCAATGTCCAAACAAACTGTGTGATTTTCTTTCTTGCTATTCTAGGCTTTTTTTAATTGCCTCAAGACTAAAGTGGCACCTTCTGGGCTGCTTCAGAAATTGTCTTCAGGATTTAAAAATGAAGCCGATTCATATTCAGCGTCTTCCTGCTCAAATCTGTTAAGCCAAAATAAAAATGACTGCTACTTAAATTTTGTTTTCCTCGTCGCCGCTACAAACATTGTCTCACAGGATTTGCAAGTTCCCGTGGATGCACAATTAAAAACTCTTCTTTAGACAAACGGAGAGAGCTGAACCGACACGGTAGGGGCTGGGCTGCCAACACCAGTCTTAAGGACTGAAGTCTGTGCGCCTCAATTGAATAAAGGGGAAGCTGCTCTCTTGAGCTTGGAGGCTTTTTTTTTTTTTTAAGTGAATTGTTCCAGTTGGCCTTAATCCCCAAACAATATGGCTCCTCGAAAACCATCTTTATTCATTCACACCAACTGACACTTGAAGAAATTCCTCCAGCTACTGTTCATCTAAGTCTAAATATATCTGTTAGAGTTGAATGCGTTTAAGAGGATTTGCAATCTGTGATTATCCAAAATACTATTCATTGTCAATATTTTTGGTGTGCCATAGCCAATCTTGTTATTATAATGTACATAACTACTTAACGGCAGCAAAGCCCAAATACATCCCAGCAATTGCGATAACCTGAAGGAGGGCCTCTCTCCAACTCCACGCTACCCTGCTGGCGCAGCTTGTTGTGTGGTTCTCGACATCAGAATTCCTTAATAAGCTCTTGCTACACCCTTCCAGACCCTTTTGGGTAATTTCGCCCTCATGTTCTAAGTAGAGAGCAGTTACCAGGACGACAGAGAATTTGAGGAAGATTTAATTGTGATCTGATGTCTAACCAGAATAAAGAGCTGGTGCCTTGAATTTACATTCTGGGTTCCCAAGCAAATGTCAGTATGCATATTTATTATTTCTGCCCTGCTGCGTTACAAAAAGGAAATTAAGGTGGCTTGCAATGTTTTCCTTAATGTGGGAGAGGACAAGGGGGATGGTAAATACTGAAAGGGTAGGAAAAAGAAGCAGCAGCTTGGGATCCAGAAAACATTTCATAAACACCATAATCCACGGCTTGCTTTTCTGGAGCTGGCCTCGACAGGACTCAGCTTCCTAGCAGCCGGTGCAAGGACCGAGCATCCCATCCGTGAGGCACGGCACCCGTCACAGACAGCACAGGTATTCCTGGTTCTGAAGCCAGCCAGCCTTCCCCCCATGGGTCCAGCACATCTGGTGGTGCACAACTCAAACCAGGGTGTGCACTCCCCTGGGGGCGTGCACGGTGGAATGAATGGTGCATCTTCTGAAGCGCTTCCGCCGGACTTGACGGTAAGAAACTGAAGCTGGTTTGGGATAACCTTTCTATTTTGCAATGACTTGTAGCCCACGAGATGGCTGGATCGGTAATGACTGCCCACGTGTGGGGGCCATTTGAGCCCATGAGGACGAAGAATTTTTTCACCCCTCTCCTCTTGATCCACAGATGTTTCAAGCCAAATTATTCTCGAGTAGAGGTTTGTCTCTAGGATTTTGCACCTTCCTTTCTGCTCTCCTGCATTCGTTACCTGTGTCCCTTCAGGCGCCTATGCTCTCACCAGACCCTAAACCCCCCTTTGGCACCCCCTAATCCGGGCCAGCCACGTGCTTCTGTTTCCCTTGATCTTCCTCCCCTCCATTCCAAAGTAGGAAACGGGGCCGCGCTTTGGGGCAGGTATCAAAAGCCAGTACGACCAAATTAGCTCACACCCGTTGTACCTTGTTGATAATGTGGTAACTATTATAAATGAATTTTTACTTAAAAAGACATGCTGAACTCCCAATAATGTATTAATCCGAGAACTTTTTTTTGGGGGGGGGATAGTAAACTTAAGGGGAAATCACATTTTAAAGGGAGAGGAAAATAATTTGCAGCAAGCGGAGGAGACATCAGCCTTGCTTGAATTATGTTAGCCCTGTCATCACAACTCCCTCTAAACTATTACTGCTTTTCACAGATTCCTCCCTCCCTCGAGATTTTTGATGAAAATCTCTTCTGTAAAGTGTATTACGCGGTGGACAGCCACTGTCCTCCTGATCACCCATCACATGAACCATCTTTCTGTGTTTAGGTGATTGTCTGTCTTTTGCGCCTTAATGAGATAAAGAGACTAAAAATGTCAGATATTTGCTTTTACCTGACATCTTGGGATGGAGGTACATGACCCGGGCCAGGTCATTTTGCCAACTGTGTCCTCGACTTTGACTGGGGCACTAGGAGACCATTAGAGGCAGAGGTGATACTGATCACTTTCTAGTAGCAGGGACAGATTGGTTTGCACCAAGATCAAGTTCCTGGTGCAGAGATGGAGGTGGCCCAGAGATTAGCATCCATTGGTGAGACAGCTGCTGTTTTCTCCCAGACAGACTTTGGAGCATGATTTGGAAGCTTTTTCTGTCTGCTTGGGCCCAAGCCTGGTCTCCCGCCTTCTCTATAATTCAGTGAGCTACCTAGTACATTCGTAATAAATAATAAATCCCCTATTTGCTGAAAACAGCCAAGATTGGTTTCTGTTTCTTGCCATTAAGAACCTAGGCTGATATAAAAAGTTCCCCCTATTTCCAAAGCAAACTGTATTCAATTTAGAAACTTAGAAAAAGGAAAACATAATTTACCCCAAGCCCAGATAACCCAAATATTGTTAATGCTTTGGTAAAGCATTTTTCCCCTAATACTATTGTATGCATCCATTTCAAGGAAGACTATGCTTTAGAAAAATAATGGTTCAGGATTTGGGGGGCCACTGTCTTCTTTGTCCAGGGAATCCAATAAATAGGCTTCCTACCCCTGTTTTAAGAGCCTGGGGTTAAGAGGGCTTAATTGCACTGGACTGTGTGGGCAGGAGTTACTTCTAACCCCTGGAGCTATTGAAAGCATCACCTACAAAAGGCTGTTGACTTCTTTGCTGTGTAGGTTGCAATTTTTTCCTTCTAATTTTGTCAACGGTGCTTCAAGTTTGTTTTTTGTTTTTTTTTCTCTCATTTAGAAGTTGAAATTTCGTATACAGTCAAATTTGGCTGTCTTTTGTGGTTTGTAGCATTAGTGTCATACCTTAAACATCCTTGTCCAACATGCGGGACTACATTTTATCTAGTACTTTTATGGTATTACGGTTTACATTAAACAAATAATCCACTTGGAGTTTGTTTTCTGGTGTCGCGTGAGGTACAGATTCTGTTTAATTATTGTTTATATTGCTCTCCAGTTTGATTAATTCAATTATCGTTTATCTTCAATTCAGTAATTTGTGTTTTCTCTGGTTGATTTCTAATGGCACCGTGGGAAGGTGCCAAATTCCTATCTGGGGCTGGTTTTTGACTCTTCGTTCTATTTCGTTCGTCTACCTATCTCTTCCCTCCACTTCAATATCTATAGGTTCTGTCAAGTTCCAAATCTCTCTGTAGTTGCTCTTGGGTAAACAAAACCAACCAACCAACCAACCAAACAAACAAACAAACTAAAACCATCCTGGGTAAATAGGCAAGGATTTGGGGGTACCTATCAATTGGGGATTGCCATTATGGAAAACACTGTTCTTTCATGTGGACGGGGAATGGGATGTTCTGGTTAATGCAGGATTCTTGTCAATAAGCAATTGGATTGAAGTCATTTGATTTTGACTTTGAGAACTCACAAGGCTTGTCAAGACCTTATAGTATCTCAGGATCATCACCAACACCACAAACACTAATTATCATTATGCTGTAGATACACTAATGTGCTCATTAACAGAGTCTGAGCAGAATACTGGATAAACTAGAATTGACTATATTTTCTTTTCAGATGCTGGCAGTGAAGTGAGTATAGGTCCTTGGAGACAGATGACAAGTTTACCAATTTGCTATGTGAATTACCACATCCACACTAAGCTGATGAATGGACTCTGTGAGTTAGTGCTATTACAGAATGCTAAGTAAACAATCCCAAACAGTTAGTCAGTAATTTACATAGCCATTTCCCAGGGGAGGGAAAAGTTTCTTTCTATCCTACTAGGTTCTAAATAGCTTCCTTGCAGCTATCAAGAGGACCCACTTGAATTTCTATGGCACACCACGGAATACCACTGCTTATGCTCAGGTCTTTAATCCGTGAATGTTCCCCACATCGGTAGAATTGACTGTATTGGAGGAAAACCAATGAAAACCCACACAGGGGCTGATAAATGAGGGAGTCAGGGCATCTGCACCCTTGGATCCCAGGCAAACTGGGCCAAGGTCATTGCTCTCATAGTCCTAGGCTTGCCTGCCTCCTTGCTCTGTGCATTTTATCCCACCGCTGGAAATAATCTACTCCATTTCTTCCTATTATAGCCCACCTAACTCTTCAAGGAACAACCCAAATCCTACTTCCATGAAGGCTTCCAGGAATTTCCTTTTGGAAGAGTCTTTCCTTTTATTCGGAACTCAAAGACATTCATAAAACATTTCCTGAGTACTTGTCATGTACAGAAAGGCACAAGGCTAGTGGATGAAGACTATATCAGTTAACTATGGCTGCTATAAGAAATTACTATAAACACAGTGGCATAAAACAACAGAAATGTATTCTTTCAAAGCTATGGAAGGCAGAAGTCCCAAATCAGTTTTACTGGTTTTTTTATCTCCTAAACCAAATTATCAACTACTGGGCAACTTAGAAACCTTTGCATCTCTCCAGCAGTGGCTATCCCAGCCCAGAATCTTCCACTTGAATAAGTGAACATATGAACAAAATAGCCAATGAAAATGACTTAGAGAAAAAGAGATGAGTGAACAAATAAATATACTTCAAAAATATATTTACTTTCACACACTGCATGAACCCGTTTATGTAACATTTGCAGAATGACGAAGTTACAGCGATGGAGAGCAGATTAGCGGTTACCAGAGGGGGTTAGTCGTGGGGAGGGTGGCTATAAAGGAATAAATAGCACAAAGGAGGTCTCTGTGGCGATGGAATGTTCTGAGTCTTGACTGCATTGGGAGTTGCATAGTTACACGGATCTACACACACGATAACATGACCAGGAACTATATACACACATTGTACCAACATCAAGTTCCTGGTTTTGATACTTTACTGTATTTCTGTAAAGTGTAACCACCAGAGGAAACTAGGTAAATGGTGAGCAGAACCTCTCTGTAATATCTTTAAAACTTTTGGTGACTCTCAAATGATTTTACAATGTAAAGATTGTAAAAATAATTTTGTTCTTGAGAAAAATAAGCAATGACTTACAGAAACATATATGACAAAGTAGAAGTAATTATGTTAGGAAGCTGAGGGTTAAGATAAAGCTCATAACCCACGAAATCAGCTCTGAGCTCTCTAAAGGCCAAAGAAAAATTAGTCTGTTAGGGTTTTCTGTCCCCTCCCCTACACTCCCCCCCCCCCCCCCGCCCGAGCTACATCTCTAATCCAGAAGACAGTGCCTGTAGGACCCAGGTGAATCAAAGGGACTTTCTGTCATTTTGTGTTACATTGAAAACACTGATCCAAATCAGTCCTTTCTCTTCTGCGTCGGGATCTGGGTGTATTCAAGAGCTTGGCTGGCCCAATTTATGCCGTGGCCATGATGGTCAGCAGGAAAAGCCAGAGCCCGTGTTGGAAAAACTAGCACTGTAAAATCTCCAAAGTGCGAAGCTTGCTGTGATCCTTCCAAAATGGCACTGGGTAGGAGAAGAGGTTCACCTCTCGGGGAGAGAAGTTAACTGTAGATCAAGTGAGGGGTATCTTTTAAAGATGAGTGGGTTCAGTTGGAAGTTGGACTTGCTTTTCTGTAGAAAGGCTCTTCGTCTTACTGGACACTATGTCTATGGTGATATGATCACATTAAATAGTATCTATGGGCCCTCCCGGAACATACTTCATGATGAAAACGTATACTGTTTTGTGAAATGTACAGGTGTAAGCAAGATTTGGTTCTGGCTCCTGGTACACTCCTGATTATTGGTGTGACCTCGGATAAATAACTCCAGTATCTAGACCTGAATGGAAAAAGAGATGCTTTGATGATTACAAAAGTACTTCTCAGCATAAAAGTTTTATGAGGGTCTATTCCTGGAGTGATTGCTGGTTTGTCTTGGCATTTGGGCCAATTATGCTCTTACTGTTTTCTCTGAATTATGGATTTCAGGTTGCTTTTTCTTTTCTTTTTTCTTTTCTTCTCTTCTCTTCTCTCTCTTCTCTTCCCTTCCCTTCCCTTCCCTTCCCTTCCCTTCCCTTCCCTTCTCTTCTCTTCTCTCTTTTTCTCTTAGAGACTTTAAGTAATCTCCATACCCGGCAAGGGGCTTGAACTCACAACCTTGAGATCAAGAGCTTGTGTGCATTAATCAGGAGAGGAAAAATACAGGGCACAATCAAGCTGCTACGAAGAGAAGAGCTTCTCTCCTGCCTCTACAAAAGTGGCTCGAAGACAAGCCACATGAAAGGAGGAGAGATTAAAGCTGGAAAGTTCATAGTACTCACCAAGGAAGTAGCAATTTGATGCTGGAAGCAGACTCATTCAAAGAAGTCTCCATAGTAGCTCAAAGTGGCTCATCATTTTATTTCAACCACTGTGTGCCCAGAACTCTGTTGCAGGGGGGTGGCCCTACAACCTGGGTCACTCGTCCAACAGTTAAAATGAGATTCTGCTACTTCCCCTTAGAAATTATGTATATAGTAACAACCAGGGATTTCAGTTACAGGAACAGTTGTCTGGTTTAAGAATAAACATAATTTACTGAGAAAAAAATATATAAGGAAGCTCATAGAACCACTGGAAAGAAGGAAAGACAAAGTGTGAAGTCTACACAGCCAAGCCATGTTGTAGAATTGGTTCCGTGCGGATGCCAGCACCATTACCACTCAGTGTCTGGTGCCGGGGCGGAGGGGGGGGGCAGGGATGGGTTGCGACCTAGCTGCTCCTGACTGTGCTAAGTGTGCGGGAGACTGGGAGAGTGGGCATGGGGCACCATCAGCACCACCTCCTACTGTAAGACTCTTAGGGCGGGAATGTCCCAATTGTGGAAATGGGCTCCAATTCTGGGAAGCCCAAAATCCAACAAAGAAAACACAAGTATCCACCATTAACTTCCCTTTGGTGTCCAATACCATAGCACCCAGTTGTAATACTATCAGTAAGTTCCAAGAATATCTAAGCCTTGTAAGATGAGAGATGCATGATCGTGAAACAAATCATATGTGGGCATGACGGCAGTTAGCCGGATGGCAGTTCTGAGAGCCCCATCACATGACGCACTTGGGTCCAGGTCCTGGCTGCCCTCTGGTGTCATTTGGGGGCAGGTGTCACCTCCAGCTTCAATATCAAGAGCACGATTCTGGATTCTGCAGCAAGAAGGGATTCTAGAACAGCTGCAGTGATTCTAAAACTCCCCCAGTTGGTTCCCATTTCATTGCCTTGATCTGGAGCGAATACCAATGATGGAAGATACTCTCTCTCTCTCTCCTTTACTGTACAAGGTAGCCTGCTGTTTCTCTGCTCGGCTTCATTCTCCTTCCTCAGTCCTGCTGCAGAAGCAGAAGATAAGTTATGCCTGCCCCCATTAGAGAACAGGGGTTGGGCAGGAGACAGAATGATTACTAATCGTGCTGTGTCCAAGTCTGCATCGTGAGGTTGTGTACGATTGCATGTCAGTATATTCCTTCTTCCCACATTTTTGCTTCAAAAACAAAATATGACCAAGCAAAACTTCCCCAGTGGTAACCCTCATATGATCAAACAAACAAAGAAACAAACAAACAAAAACCCGCATCCATCCATTTGACAAAGGGAGACAAACCAGCGTCTCATAAAGACTGAAAACGGTTCCAAGTCTATGTCCTGGGTCTCTGGGGACATCCTCCTCTTCCAGTCCCATCACATTCTTCCCACAATTCCGTGGCCTGACCTAGACACTAACTTGTAAACTTGACTCCCTGAGTGGGGACAATGGAGCAAAGACGAGGAAAATGAGTTACAACCCAGAAATGCGTACACGGACTGGGAGAAAATATGGGTGGCTGCTCTAGTCAGTTTTTGCAAACGGACCCAAGGCCAGATTCGGTGTTTATGACTTTTTTCCTCCACAAAAACATAAGACTCCCTTTGCCTTCAGCCAGAATCTCAATTGGATTTTTTAACCAGGAAGGGTTTCCTGGAAGGAAGGAACTCTTCCAGAAAGGAAGAGTTTCCTTTCTGAGGGATCTAAGGATCTAAAATGATCCTTTTTCTAGGGACCTGCTTATCAGTGGCGTGCTGGCTTTACCTTCTCCCGCCTTGGGAGAGGAGACTTTTGGCGATGGAGGGAGTCGTTTGTTAAAAACAGCCATCATTAATGATCAAATGATATAAATCCGCAACTAAATAAAGCAAATTAAAAACAATGTAATAAACACCCCCGAACTCGTCACTTCCTAATTGTTTTACTACTATCTGTCCTTTCGAGAGCATTTGTGTCTCTTAACCTACATGGGAGAAATGCCAGAGAATGCGTGCTCTTTCATTTTTTTCCCCCTTCCATGTTCTTAGTGCAGTAATGGCATATCGATAGCTCGAAATTAGCCAGCGGGGGAGACTTGACCCTAAGGAAACTGGCCAACAGTGCAGCACCACCCCTGACCATTGCAGGGTCAAGGGGAGTCCCCTGGGATCTTGCGTGCTCTGTCTTCACTTTTCTCCTCTTGCGTCATGCAGTAGTGCGGTGAGGCCGCCACGGTAGCCTGAGGAGGTGACATGGCCGAGCATTTGAAGCCACCCTTTGGCCTCCTGGTGGACACGTTCTTCTCTCAAGACTGAAAGCTGGAAGCCAAAAGAGCTCCGAGGCAGAGGGATGGGAAGGAAGCAAACGCTAGGTGTGATACTGACAAGCCAGCGCCGGTTCCACGTCCGCTGCTTGGTTCCAGGCCCCAGGGACCGGTTGCTGGTTCAAGACGGGTACTGTGCACTATATATATACTATATAGTATATACTATATATATATACTATATATATCAGCACCCTCACCTCGAAGGTGCCGTTTCTCCAACGGCGCTGTAACCGGAGGTTTCAATAGAAAAACGCTTCTGGAAGGCCCACTGCGTCTGGGTGGTTTGGTACGTGGTAAAAACTCACGAACAAAGACCATCATGCAGTCTTCTAATTTTGCAGAAGAAACAAGGTTTTCCTTGCTTAGTCTTATTTTTTTTAATTTTTTTTAAATGTTTATTTATTTGGAGAGAGAAAGAGCACAAGCAGGGGAGGGGCAGAGAGAGAGGGAGAGAGAGAGAATCTCAAGCAGGCTCCATGCTGTCAGCACAGAGCCTGACGTGGGGCTCGAACTCATGGACCACGAGATCATGACCTGAGCTGAAATCAGGAGCCGGACGATTAATCAACTGAGCCACCCAGGCATCCTAGCCTTTTTTTTTTTTTTTTTGATAGCCACATTCCATTATTGATTCTTACCGGGCTTATTATCAAGTAAAACCTTTAGGACCATTTTCAGATGCAATGAAATCAGGCCTCTCATGGTGTGAATATGCAGATAACTGAGAACAAAGTTAAGTATGGGACTTCACAATTAGACATGTTGGTTTAAAAAAAAATTTTTTTTTAACGTTTATTTGTTATTGAGAGACAAAGAGAGACAGAGCACAAGCATGGGAGGGGCAGAGAGAGGAGGAGACACAAAATCCGAAACAGGCTCCAGGCTCTGAGCCGTCAGCACAGAGCCCATTGTGGGACTCGAACTCACGAACCGCGAGATCATGACCTGAGCTGACGTCGGACACCCAACTGACTGAGCCACGCAGGTGCCCCACACAATTAAACATGTTAAATGTCGTCATGGTGGCTCAGGTCTGTCCTGTCCTAGCTCGTTCCAGCACCAGGAGAGTTAAGCTGGTGCCAGACATGTTGCAACTGGGCAGGAGATGGCAGGAGAGAGCCAGGAACCACCAGCATGGCCTCCAGGACTGTGAAGGTGTGCAGTTCTGGAAACCAGCTGGCGGGGAGAAGACAGGAACCCAGCGAGATGGCCCCTGTGGTGGGGAGCAGGGTGAGGGTGAGGCCTCTCATAGACTCTGGGCAAGGTAACCGGAAGAGGAGAGTTTTCAGGTACTGAGAGCAGGCAGTTAAAGAGGAGAGAACCACGTGGCCAGAGCAGGGCTCCTGAGCCCCACGTGGGGAGCACAGGCTCAGGGACCACCGAAGCCCATCCCCGGACCCAGAAACAACCCACAGGGACAGTGAGACGGGAATGCGCAAGTCAATCACGTAACCTACATGTGACGGAACATGCTGCCCTGATTATAAAGGTATTTCCAAAGAGTTTTACATAAAAATGTTTTTAATTACTTTTTTTTAAACTTTTTATTTATTTTTGAGAGATAGAGACAGAGCATGAATGGGGGAGAAGCAGAGAGAGAGGGAGACACAGAATCCGCAGCAGGCTCCGGGCTCCGAGCCATCAGCACGGAGCCCGCCGCGGGGCTCAAACCCACAAACCGTGAGATCATGACCTGAGCTGAAGTCAGAAGTCTAACCGACTGAGCCACCCTGGTGCCCCAGGAAAACGTTTTTAAGTGGAAACAGAAAATCCTGCTGTTGACCCAATTACGTAGTGAAGATCCGTGGCGTACGTGTGTGGATACGTGTATGAACAGATGACTACTCTCAACATACGTTCTATATTGAGAGAGAAAGAAATTAATCAAAAAGGTAGCATTGCTTATAGTTTCTAAATCTGCCTTGGAGATCACGTGCTACTTCTATAATTAAACATTACAGTAAATGTTACCAGAAGTCCCAGTTTCCAAGAATTAGGGCACGATGAACAGATTCGAGGGATGGGATCCCTGCTTGCTACTTGGAGGTCGGAACTGCCCCCTTTCAAGGCAGGCGTCCTTCACGCAGGGGGCTCGTGCACTCACGTGTCCATCGCCGTCGATCGAACTCTTAGCACGGGCCAGGCACTCCGCTGGCATGGATGGAGACAAAGATGAGGCCGTCACTCTTGTCCTGCTGTTGCTACCATGATGGCCACCTGTTGTGTCCCAGGGCTGGGGACAAATTCCAGCACACCGCTCAGTCAGCGATAAGGAACAGACTTTACTGGGAGAAACACACAGTAAAGATCAGGAAGAAGACGGATGAGGTCTCCGTCTTTCCAACATCCCATGGAGTGGCACGCCAGGCTTGTCAGGTGGAGGGACACTAGAGGAGTGGTCCAGGAAAGCCGTCACCTTACACTCGGGGGCCTTGGGGACCTGTGGGAGTTTCAGGCAGGCGCAGACTATCTTGCTAGAGCAAAGGGGCTCCTGGTCCCCTAGGAAGCTGACAAAAGAAGGTTCCATCAACCCAGAGCAAGCTACTGGGGCCATTTTCCCATGATCCTCCTTGTACCACTGTAGACACTGTCCTTGTTCTCACAAGGACTCACTCACTGCCCTTGTTGTGGGTGCGGCAGCCCAGGAGGACTGACGAGGGTCCCGAAAACCACAGTCCCCTGGCATTTTTAGGTCCTAAGAGCTGCCCAGATTCTGCCATCGCTCATCATCTGAGCCTGCCAAGAATTTTCTTCAATTCTGACATCCCCATTTGCTGTCCCCCACGGCTCTGTGTCATCAGCAGGGTTGACAGACATGTTTTCAGTGTCTTCATCCCAAAGCTAAGGAAGTAGTCTCTCAGCAGGCCCCCAGAGGGTCCTTAGGGCCACATGGACCTGTGGATACCCCACCTCATCAGCCAGCCCCGAATCTGCCTGCCACCCCTTCCTTAGCCCCCAGGCTTCTCCCCTTCCCCACACAGCCCTGTGTAAGTGAACTGCCTCCAGGGCCTGTGTCCCGCCCCCCGCCCCCGCCTCGTCCCTCCCTCTCTCCGGCCCCGCTGCCACTCTGCCCGCTCAGACCTTCTTTGTCTACAGCCTGAACAACCACCGTGGTCTCCTAGTACGTCCCCGGGCTTCCCTCCTCCCGCCCATCTTTCATTCAGTTAGCATCGTCTTTTAAGTAGACATCTGACCCGAGTATCATTCAGCGATAAAAAGGAACAGACTGCTGAGTCATACTCCCACATGATGAACCTCAGAACACAGTGCTGAGTGAACGAAGCTGGAGGTAAAAGACCACATATTGTAAGATGGCCATTATAGGAAATGTCTAGAAGCAGCGAATAAATAGCAACAGAGATCAGATTAGTGGTTACCTGAGGCTGGGGGGTTGGCCACAAATGTTCTAAAACCGGATTACAGTAAGGCTGCCTGGGTGGCTCAGTCAGTTAAGCATCCAGCTTGATTTTGGCTCAGGTCTCGCAGTTTGTGGGTTCGAACCCCGTGTCAGGCTCTGTGCGGACAGTGTGGAGCCTGTTTGGGATTCTCTCTCTCTCCCTCTCTCTCTGCCCCTTCCCCCACTTGCACGCACACACACACACACACTCTCTCTCCCTCTCTCTCTCTCTCAAAAACAAACTTAAAAAAAATCTTACAAAACTGGATTATGGTAATGTTATACAATCCTGTAAATTTACTAAAAATTAGTGAATTGCACACTTAAATCTGGCACATACACAGGGCAAAGGGAGGGGTTGATGGGATGGTTGGGGTAATGTTTTGGTGTGCTCTAGAAGATTCCAATATATTCCCCTGTGTTTTGGTCATCATGCTGGATTTATAAATAAGATTAAGGTTACACTCATTCTTTACAGGAAGGAAGAAGTTTTGTTTTTGGTTTTGTTTTTAACCAAACAGGCAATACATACGTTCTTATTTTAAAGAGATCAATCTGGGGCACCTGGGTGCCTCAGTTGGTTAAGCATCCGACTCTCGATTTCCGCTCAGGTCATGATCTCACGGCTCGTGAGATCGAGCCCTGCGTCGGGCTCTGTGCTGACGGTGCGGAGCCTGCTTGGGCTTCTCTCTCCCTTTCCCTCTGCCCCTCCCCTGCTTGCACTCTCTCTATCTGAAAATAAATAAATACACATTTAAGAAAGAGAGAGCCCAATCTGATCATGACGTCATCTGATTACCACCTTTCCTGAACCCTATGCCTGCATGACTCCGTCCAGGAGCCTGACCATGGCATTTGGAGCCCCCCACCCTGCCTCCAGTTGTTCCTCCTTGAGAGTCCCGCACTCCAGCTCCTGCTGTCCCCAGCACGGAGGTGTGTTTAATGCCTCTGCTCAACCTTTGTCTCTGCCTTGTGTCCTGGACAAGCTTCCACCCATCCTTCATGGCCCAGCTCACATGACGCCTTTGCTTGGCGGGGCTGGCGTTTCTTTTATGTCTGTTCTCACTCCCCCCCATTAGAGCACATTTCACACGGTAAGGCGGCCACCTGCCTCTGTCTCCTGTACTGGAGGATGAGCTCTGGAGGGGAGGGGACAGCCTGTGTTTTATGCATCTGTGCAGTCCCACGGCACATAGTGGGTGCTCAACTGCTCCCTCATTCATTCAACAGTCACCCACTTAGAGCTGGGTTTCTCGGTCTTGGCCCTACTGACCGATGTGTTGGAACAGAGAATTCTCTGTTGTAAGGGACTGTCCTGTGCATTGTGGGGCGGTAAGGCTCCCTGGCCTCTGCCCACTAGATGCCAATGCCCATCCCCCCGCCCAGCTGTGACCACCATACATGGTCTCCAGACCTTGTATGTAAGCAGTCTCTCAATGCTGCTTTAGAGCCTTTGGAGAGGCAAACGCCGTGCTTGGAATCTTCCTGATGCTTCTGGGAAAGCATGCTGGGAGGAAGGACAGAGCCTAGCAGCCCACTCCTAGGGAGTCTCGGCACTGACATTGCCGGTCGGTCGGCCGCGGAACCCAGCCCAGCCTCACCACGGCGTCTACCAGTCTAGGGACCCTGTGAAGCCCCAACGCCTGCCAGGACTTCAGTTGAGTGTTAATTTCTCTTAACTCTGTCTTCACCTTTTATGTTCGAAAACGTTTGCCTTGATAGGAAAGGCAGTTCTGCTTTCTCCCTGTTACTCACGAACACTCCGCCACAAGCACAGGCTTGTCCCTCCATGCTCCTTCAGCTCATTCGGGACATACTTGAACAAAACCCTCTCTATCGTCCTTGGGATATTAGTGAGCTGCAGTGCATTCTGGGCCTTGGCCCTCCAATGCCAGCCTTCGGGGCTGGGGGTGGGCTCTTTTGCTCTCTGCCTGGCTGTGGTTACTCCTGCTCTTTGCTGTTTAAAAAAAAATTTTTTTTTAAGTTTATCTCTGAGAGAGGGAGAGAGAGAGAGCAAGCGGAAGAGGGTCAGAGAGAGGGAGACACAGAATCCAAAGCAGGCTCCAGGCTCTGAGCTCCGAGCTGTCAGCACAGAGCCCGACACGGGGCTCGAACTCACGGACCGTGAGATCATGACCTGAGCTGAAGTCGGATGCTCAAACAACTGAGCCACCCAGGCTCCCCTCTTGGTCATTTTAAACACCTGCCCCTTCCCTCCCCAGAGCATCCTGGGGAGCCACAGTATATCTGGAGCTGCCTCTGAGGAATGGATTATTTGTGTTTTTCTCAGAATCTGTAAAAGCCTCCCATACTTGAGCTACCTTCCCGTTCCCAGGGTTTCCAGCTCTGCCTGTTCTGAAATCTACTTCCTAAAGTCTGTAAATAGCACTCATTTCAATATTAAATGTTTATATACTCGTAGAGGCAAATTCAAACACAGACTGCCTGACTCCAAAGCCTGTAAGATTACCCAGCCTGCTCCCAGGCCTCCAGGTTTCCAGATTTGCTTTCTTGGTTATCACGTTACCTGAGTTGGAGCCCTTCCACACAGAGACCCTGAAGGAAGGATGTGAGTGAAAGTCTTTTTTTTTTTTTTTTTTTTTTGGAGCGTGATCTGGGAGACAAGGGCAGGGGAGTGGGGAGGTGGGGCAAGAGGGAAAGAAGCTCCGGGGTGTCTGAGCTCCCGTGCGAGTGTGCACTGTGAGTGTCCACTTGGGCAACGAAAGCTCAGTCCCCGTGGGGAGCCCTGGGAGGCCCCCGGAGATCACAACCCAAGCTGCCCCACAGAAGGAGAGGGAGCGGGGCCTTTAAGGCACTGCATCCCGGTCCTCCGTGGCTGTGGCTTGCTTTGTTGACCAGAACCAAGTCCGCGGAGGCACCTTCTCGTTCCTGCACTTTCTGAGAGATTACACTGTCAGCCAGGATGGGACCCCACACTTAGCGGGGTGGAGAATGGCGCTCCCTCCCGTGGCGGGAGACTCTCGGTGCCCCTGCACCTGCTTCTGTGCAAATGTGGCGAGGCTCACCATCTCTGTCCTCTGGGCTGCGCCAAGGTGCGGAGGGGGTGTCTAGTAAGCGAGGGGGCCCTGCTGCCCCCTGCTCAGCACGTCAGAGGGAGCACAGAGGCATTTGGGGCTCCCGAGCCCCATGTGGGGGAGGACACTGCAGGGAGCACATCCCTCTGGATGGGCAGCATGGAACCACATGCACTCACCCCTGCCCCCCAGAGGAAGTTCCACCGTGCCCCCCCCCCCCCCCCCCCCCCCCGCTCCCAGAAAGGGCTCCGCCTCTGTGACCAGCACCTGGTGTCCCAGCCTGGGAGTGATTGTGAGTCCCTCCGCGGACCCCTGCTGTTTTTCCTGGCCAACCCCCCCCCCCCCCCCCCGTGCTGTTTTCCTTTCATCTTGGAAGAAGGAAGCATTCTTGTGTCCCCCATTCCTTGTGTCCCCAGGAGGGAGGCAAAGCCCAGCTCCACCCATCCCAAACTGGGAATGCCCACGTTTGCTAAGCGCTAACTGGAGATGCCCACGATGGATGAATCTGGCCGCCAGCCTCTCCCCACTTCTCGTCCCTTTATTTTTTCCTCACTTTTAAAAACAGAGCCATGACCGTGGGCGCTCGCTTGTGGAGCGAGCTGTGATCTGAAAGTCCATCGCTGCAGCGGGGGCCAGGAAACCAGGGAGGAGGCACTGTTAGGAGCACTTAAAAGCAACAGACCAGATGTTCACTGGAGAAGCATGGACGGAACTTAAAACCTCAGCCCTCGGGGCCCATGAAATAAAATTAAATACGAACGGAGGTAGTTCAATAAGATAGTCTGCAAGTTCCCTTTCAGCCCTGTGTTTGTAGAAGGCAGCGTGAATCACGGAAGTCAGAAATAGGAGCTTGGTGTTCTAGTTCCAGAGCCCCCAGCCTCCTTTGGTTTGGGCTGCTTTCCGAGGCATGAGCTCTGACTTTTCCAGGTTGCCCTGCGGGGACTCACGCAAAGTCCCCGGGGGTCCACACGAGTCAGGACCGGATTTCAAATCCCCGATTTGCCATACACCAACACTTTGGACAAGCCGCTTGAGTTCTCTGAGCCTCAGTTAGCTAACCTGGAACACGAGGACAATAATCTTCATGAAGCTGGCCAGAGAGGTGTGGCTCATAGTGAGAGCTCAGGAAATGATGGGCAATTCTCTCGCATTGCGGGGTGGCAGCGTTGTTCTGGGTGGGAGGAAGACAGACAGAAACGCGGAGGACTCTGCCAGTGTGGAAAAGCCCAGGAGGGAGTAGAGATCTGGATGCTGTCCTGAGGCAGGGTGCTTCTGTGGGGTGTCCCCTGGGCTCCCCTCGCCTGGCTCAGCCTTGCATCTGAGGAGGGGCACGCTGTCCACCCACCCCAAACCAGGGCGGTCATCTGACGGGGCTCAGCCTATCAGAATTCCGGGGCCCCAGGGATCAATCGTGTGTGAACACCCAAGCAAGGTCACTCCAAGTTCTCTGAATGGACAGGCAGAAACTAGGAGAGAGAGAAATGCCTTTTCCCCTGGGCTTGCTAAGAGCCAACTAGAGATGCCCGTGACGGATGAATGTGACTGCCAGCCTCTCCCCACTGTGGCTGGACACAGTCTGTAGGCCAGGCCCATTTTCCAGAACAGCTGTCTTTTCTCCCTGGAGGACGTTTGTCTTCTGAGGCTTGTCTAACTCAGGACCTCGGGGCAGCCCTCTTTTCTCTTCCTCTTGCTGCCCCATCCACAGTCCGGAGAACATGTGACTGAGCCGCTGTGCCGTGCTGCGCCTGCCCCGTGGGGTGCAGAGAACACAGGTGTTTCCCCGAGGAGCTCACCGTCTAGAGGGAGAGGACGGACAAGGTCAGCAGGTGCACCTGTACCTGTGTGCAGTGAGCTGGTGCAGGGGAGCGGAGGGGCCACAGGAAGGGGAGGAAGGCCGCCTGTCCACACGAGGTGGGCTTGGGGCTCAGGGAGGCTGCCGGGGTGAGGGGTCAGCTGAAGACTGAACAGAGGGAGATGGGAAAGGTGGGGAAGAAAGGTACACAGGACAGATGGAACAGCTTGTGCAGCAGCCCAGAGGTGAGAGCGTGCACGAAGCTCCCCAGGGCCAGGGAGAAAGTGAAGGGAGGGATGGGAAGCGGGGAAGGGAGAGTCATGGGGGCAAAGCTAGTTGTGAAAGGGGTAGGGCAGAAGGGAGGAAACCCGGTCAGGAAGCTGTCCTGGGGCGGGGCAGGAGGGAAAGCCTGGGCTGGTGGGGAGGGGGGCATTGAGGAGGCAAACCAGGAGAGGGAGGTGTCAGGGCATTTTGCTTTGTCTTGGGGAGGGGTGGTGCAAGGAGATGGGAGCTTGGGAGGAAAATACAATTTGTTTAAAGATTTAAAAATTTTTAAATTTATTATTATTAATTTTGAGAGAGAGAGAGAGAGAGAGAGCGTGTGCAAGCAGGGAAGGGGCAGGGGGAGAGGGGGAGAGAGAGAGAGAATCCCAAGCAGGCTCCACACTGTCAGCACAGAGCCCCATGCAGGGCTCGATCTCACGAACCGTGAGATCATGACCTGGGCCGAGATCAAGGGTTGGACACTTGACCGACTGAGCCGCTCAGGTGCCCCGGAGAAAAATAGATTCTTGGGGCAGGCAAGCATGGCAGAATATTGGCTTGGCTTCCCAGATCCCCCCTCCCCGCAGGGTCTGCTCCCA
Source organism: Acinonyx jubatus (assembly GCF_027475565.1). Classification (NCBI taxonomy): domain Eukaryota; kingdom Metazoa; phylum Chordata; class Mammalia; order Carnivora; family Felidae; genus Acinonyx; species Acinonyx jubatus. The sequence goes on from NC_069386.1 coordinate 34,365,730, forward strand.
GCTGCCAGGAACCCCGGGCAGGCAGCCTTCAGGGTCAGCCCCTTCAGGAACTGCCTCGCCCAAGGTCAGGCCCCTCCCTGTGGTGCCCACTACCTGTGACGTGAGCGTATGAAATCTTGGCATCTTGGATCACCTTAGGATAGCTGTGACGGGCCATTCTAGCTTCGCTGCTCCTGTGGCGTAGGCTCAGGCGTCCTGTGGACCTGACTGCAGGGTCTCCCTCTCCCCGCTTTTGCTTCCTTCCCGTCCCTGCCACTGGTGTTCATCCCACGGGCACCCCTGGATCCCTATCCTGCTCACTCATTAAACTGCGTCTCAGAGGCGCCTCCCGGTGGCCCCCAGTGAATCGTGCCCCTGGGTCCCCCCCTCCTTTGCAGCGACTTTGCCGCTCCTCTCATGCCATCTGCTTCCACCCCAGAATCTGAGGTGGCTCCATGTATCGTCTTGCTTTGATCAACTGACCTTCTGGGACTTCGGGGCCCAAGCCTCCGCGGACTTACCGTTTCACTGTTGTTCCTGGAACCCAGCTGCCGCGTAAACGAGTCCGGGCTGCGCTGCCAGAGGGGGGCCGTGTGGAGGGAACCTGAGGCACCCCGCCGACCGCCAGCACCACGCTCCGGGACGCGTGAGCGAGGCCACGGTGGATCCTCCAGCCCCAGTCGGGCCACCCCAGCCAACGCGACGTGGAACAGAAACCTGGCCCGTGGAATGGTAAGGTGCAGAACAACTTGGTGTGAAGCCTCGAGTTTGGGGATGGTTTGTGATCCAGCAATAGGTGAGGAAAGTAGCACGGGCGCACCGTGGCTCGTCACCAGGTAGGGTGGCCACCTCTGCGTGGGAAAACCTTCCGCGGAAGGTGGCTGGCCCGCCTGACAGCCGGCTCAGGGTCAGAGGCGGCCTTCTGTCCCCAGAACGAGCCCACCAGCGCTCATCTCCTCCCCGCTCCTGGAACACAGAGCTGCCAGCACTATTAAATCCGAAGCCTCTCTGCCGTCCGTGGAGAGGAACAATCGGCTGCCAACGGAGCAAACGAGGGCCAGCCTTCTGCGGAAACATCCATCGTCCTGTGCTGCTCGAGGCGGAAATCCCGGCGTAGGATTCCCTTCTGTGGGAGCTGGCTCAGACGGCATCCGTCTTCACAGGCTCATTATTCATCTGATTATTTCCATGCTGTCCCAGCGGGGAAGAAAAGCCGTCAACAAATCACACCGCCGCCGCGGATCACACGAAATGACCTGGGCAGGGAGCTGGCTGTGCCCGTGGCCGGGGCCACCGGGGCATGGCACGCCACCGGGGCCAGAGAACGCGCGGCCTGCTCTCACCCTAGACACACATCCACCTCCCCACTGCCCTCGGTACCTTGAGTGCGATGAAAGGCCTCCAGCACAGGAGCCCTGGACGTAGCAGGAGGCCCAAGCTCAACCTCTGGATTAGCCGTGTGATGTTGAGCTGACTGCTTGGACTATCTGAAGCGCTGGGCTCTTCATGGGTGAAAAGCCCAGAAATCCCTGTCGTGAGAGCTAGGGGAGACGCCCCACGGGAGGTGTGCGTGCTGAAAAGGGCCCTACGTGTGCGCACGCAGGCGACGTCGTTATGGTCATTATTCTAGAATCACCGTGATGCTGAGAAAGCACCGTGGGAGAAATGCACCAGACTGGACACCGAAGGGCCATGAGCGATCGTATCTAATTTCTTACCAGTAGTTTCCTCGTGCTTCACGTGGACCGGGTGGTATTTGCCCCATCAGGTCCCCTAGAGCGAGCGAGTGTGAGGCCCAAATCATATTGCATTTAGGGGAGCCCTTCGGCAAAGCGTGAAGTTGTACAGATAGAAAAAGCTTTACCGAGTCATTCTGTCTCTAAACTCTGTTGTTCTGTTTTGCCTGTTGGTTTTTGTCAATCGCGCCATTTCTCTGGTTTTCGGGATCATCCGGAAGTTCCCCCGAGACTTCCTAAGGCGATCAAGAAAACCCAGGCCAGCTGGTGTTTTCAGAAGAGAAAAGAAACTACCATCGTCGAGGATTCACTACCTTTCAGGCGTTCCGAAGTTACCTCATTGAACAGCCTTCTGGGATGGGCATTTGTCTCTGTTTTCACAGCAGAGGGGACTGGGGACTCAGAGAGGCCAAGTATCTGCTCAAAGTCACAGAGCAGGGATGTGAACTCAGTTCTGGCCTCTCCTGCCACACGAGGACTCAAGACCACTGTTCGTCTTTCATTAGAGACGCTCTCAACTTACTTACCTTTCCACTGCCCCCTTCCTCATGTTTGACCTTTCTTGTAACAAATAAGACTCCTTTCGTCAAAATACTTTTCTGGATTCATATGAAGTTGTTAATAGTCCAAATGATCAATGGTGACCAAAAAAAAAAAAAAATATATGATGAGCTGATTCACGAGGAGGGCATACTTTCTCATGGATGCATTATATCATCGGGCAGCTCTGAGCCAAGGAACAAATTGAGAAGAGCTACAGTCTCTCTGGAATGTTTGAGAACATAAGAATTTTTAAAAAACTTTTTTAATATTTATTTTTGAGAGAAATAGAGAGAAAGAGAAAGAAAGCATGAATGGGGTACGGGTAGAGAGAGAGGGAGACACAGAATCCGAAGCAGGCTCCCAGCTCCGAGCTGTCAGCACGGAGTCCGGCACGGGGCTCGAACTCACGAACTGTGAGACCGTGACTTGAGCCGAAGTCGGATGCTTAACCAACTGAGCCACTCAGGCGCCCCGAGAATGTTTTCCTTTTAAACAAAGGATGGATGGTTCACTTCAGGAAGAGAATTGGTTGGCGTACCTACTGGGTTCGAGAGAACCTCGTAAGTAGCACCCTCTTACCCTACCCTGGTTTCTGAATGTCCTGAGAAAATAGACGAGAGAATAAGGCAGAGAAACACCAAAAATTGCTCCTTTATTAATGGTGAACTTGATATCTGGGCTTTCTAACCCTGAACCTCAGATGGTGATGGATGTACCCACCCAGAACTATTGGCTTGCAAAATTTTGCACACCTAAGAAGGTATGCTTCTTAGAGCAGCCTGTTCCTAAGGGAAAGGACAGAGGGGCCTGGACTGCACATGCCCAGTTTGTTTTCTCCCTCACCAGTCTGGGTGAGGCCAAAGTGTTACATCCTCCATGTGGAATGACACATGAGCCGGGTTAATTAAGCTTTCCCACCTCACAATAACACTTGGGTTTGAAGAAAACTCTAAGACTGGCTAGAGAATTGTAGAATTTTCCAGAAAATATTGTACTTGATGGTTGAAGAGGAAGGCAGTCCAAAACGAGTCTTTCAGGTCGATAAAACAGGGGTCAAGGAATAAAGAGGAAGAAATGGAATCTCTCTTTCCTCAGACATTACTACGTAATAATTGTTGAAGACAATCTTGATAAACTGAGTGGGCAATGAAGCTTGAGACAGAGGACCCCAGTCTGGAGCACCTCTTGGAAGTTCTTGTAGAGAGAATGCCTCGGCTTGATTCTGAAGGTCGTCCTAAGAGAGGGAGAAAATACCTTTGGCCGGACTTCATTTGACTCCTGTTTCAAGACGTGACCCAGGGTATCCCCACGCAGGAAAAATTCCCCCAACAGCATTTATGGCCTAGCTTTTATGCTAAATGATCGATTCTGTCTGAATGATACCTGTTTGTAAAAGCAGCTATAGTGACCTCTGGTAAGAGAGGGCTAGGTCATTTGGATGAACCCTCCCACTTGGCATAGTAAGAAAAACCAGGAAATATGATTTTAAAAAATCTGCTGGAAGCTCATAGTTAGCTGACGAGACTGTAAAGAGTCTTGGGGGAGAACAGGAGCTCAGGAGGATACGTTCAGAATTCGGGACTTCTGGAGTATGTTGTCTGACCAAAACTGAACTAAGTGAGAAATCAATAGCGAGAAGACATGTAGGAAAAACTCATGTATTGGAAATTAAACACTACAGTTCTCTAGAACTCATGGTCAAAAGAACAAAAAAAAACAAAAAAAAAAACCAAAAAAAAAAAAAAAAACCCGAAAACCAAAACCAAAACCAAAACCCAAGGAAATTTAGAACTCTTTCAGACTGCCTGAGAGTGACGTATAACATTCAAACCTGTGGACTTAGCTAAACCAGTGTAATATATACTATATAAATAAACCAGGGAAACATACAGCTCTAAATGCTTATAATAAAAAAAAGGTGAAAGGTTCAAATGACATGCCCAAGGGTATCCTTCTAAAAGCTAGGGGAAAACAGAAAAAGAACAAAGTAAACCCAAAGTAAGTAGAAGGAAACAAGATAAAGATACGAACACAAGTCAGGGTAGAAAAGATCAAGTAATACAAAAAAAATTAACAAGTTCAAAAGTTGTTTCCTTGAAAAAGATGAACAGAATTGCTAAGTTCCTCATGATGAACACATAGAAGACAAATGACCAACACCAAGAAGAAGTGACAGGTTATCACTACAGACACTATAGACAGTTAAAAGCTTAGTAAGGGAGGGGCACCTGGGTGCCTCAGTCAGTTGAGCATCCGACTTTGGCTCAGGTCATGAGCTCACAGTTCCTGAGTTGGAGCCCCACATGGGGTTCTTTACTGTCAGTGCAGAGCCCTCTTCAGATCCTTCACCCCCCGTCTCTACCTTTCCCCTGCTCGCGCTCTCTCAAAAATAAATAAAACAGTTTTAAAAAGCTTAGTAAGGGAATGTTATGAATAGCTTTATACCAACAAAGTCAATACTATAGATTAAATGGATATGTGACTTTAAAAATAATATTTATAAGAACAGTTGCAAAATGAAACAGAAACTCACTATAGCACTCTATTATACTCATCAGATACATTTAGTTTGTTTGTTGTTAAAAAAAACAAAACAAAACAAAACACTTCTCATAAAAAAATCTCCAGCCTGGATATTTCCTAAAAGATATTTCCAGTGTAGTTAATATCAGTTTCAAATATATTTGTTGATAAATTCTATAAAAACTTTAAGAGTGAAATAAAACAGTACAAATCTTACATTAAATCCCTTAGAAAATAAGGTGGGGCCACTATCACACTAATTTCCTGAAGTTGGCATAAACCCTAATATCAAAATCTGTGCAAGGTGTTCCAGAAATAATATAAATTACAGACCAATATCTCTCATGAACCTTTGACACAGAAGTTCTTGACAAGACGTTAGCTAATTGAATCAAGCGATACACACAAAGGATAGCATGCTGTGACCAGGTGGGTTTAGCCTAGATATATGCAAAGTTGGTGCAACATTTCAGCATGAATGTAATTCATCGTATTAATGGAAAAAAGAACAGCGCAGTCATTTCAAAAGATGTAGCAACTGCATTTGAAAAATTTAATATCCATTCCTCGTAAAATCTCTTCGCAACTAGGAAAGAAGGAAACGTCTTCAAACTCCTTTAGGGCGTGTATGAACGAATTGCAACCCATCCCTCCTGGTGAAATTGTGAATGCTTTACTCCTAAGACTGGGAGCATAAGGATGCAGTTCTCACTGCTGCCATTCAACATTATACTGGAAGTCGTAGCCATTGTAATAAGGCAAGGAAAAGAAATAAAAGGTTTACGGGTTGAAAAGTAAGAAAAATAAACTGCCCCTATTTGCGAGTGCCTTGAGTGTTTACACAGGAAATTCCAAGGACTCTGCAAAAAAGCTACTACAACGAGAAAGTGCATTTAGCAGCTGCGGGACATGGTGTAAAACACAAAAATTCTTTGTAATTTATATATTTGCAGTGAACTATTGGAAAATAAAATGAGAAGATTCGTTGAATACCATGTCAAAAGCATGAAATACTGAGGATTAAATATAACGAAAGACTTGTACACTGAAATGGAAGAACGCTGTGGAGAGAAATTAAAGATCTAAATAAATAGACAAATAATACCATATTCACGGACCATAAGACTCAGCATCATTAAGATGTCAATTCTCTCCCAATTGGAATATTGAATCTATTAATCAATACAAATCCAAGCAGGCTTTTTTTTTTTTAGTTTATTTATTTATTTTTGAGAGAGAGAGGGAGAGAGAGAGAGAGAAAGGGAAAGAAAGGGGCAGAGAGAGAGAGAGAGAGAAAGAGAATCCCAACCAGGTTCCATGCTTAGTGTGGTGCCCGACTCAGGGCTCAGTCCCAGGACTGTGAGATCATGACCTGAGAGACCATATCAAGAGTCTGATGCTTAACTGACTGAGCCACCCACGCTCCCCCAAAGCAGCCTTAAAAAAAATGTTTTTTTTTCTTACTGTTTATTTGTGAGAGAGGAATAAGGCATGAGCAGGGAAGGCGCAGAGAGAGAGGGAGACACAGAATCTGAAGCAGGCTCCAGGCTCTGAGCTGTCAGCCCAGAGCCCAACGTGGGGCGTGAACCCATGAACTGTGAGATCGTGACCTGAGCCGAAGTCAGCCGCTCAACCGACTGAGCCATTCAGGCGTCCCCCAAGCAAGTTTTTTAAAACCAGAGATTGATAAACTGATTTTTAAATTTTGAAATTGTAAAGGACCATGAAAAGCAAATACAATTTTGAACGAGAAGGAAAATGTTGGAGGATTTAAACTATGTGACTTTAAGACTTGCTGTAAATAAGACAGTGCATAGAGATATATGTGGAGAGTGGAGCCCAGATATGGACCATCCACAGAGAACAGACTGATTTTTGACAAAGCTGCCCAGATCATTCCACAGAAAGAGCAGTCTTTTCCTTATGTGGTGTATATAAATGTCAACACTCCCCAAACTAAATGGGTTTCTTTTTTTCTAAAGTTTATTTATTTACTTTGAGAGAGACAGAAAGCGAGCAAGTGTGGGTGGAGGGAGGGCAGAGAGAGAGAGAGAGAGAGAGAGAGAGAATCCCAAGTAGGCTCCACGCAGAGCCTGATGTGGGGCTTAAACTCATCAACCATGAGTTCATGACCTGAGCCATCAAGAGTCAGATGCTTAAATGACTGAGCCACCAGGCGTCCCTAAAATGGGTTCTTATATTCAGAATATATACAGCTTTTACGAATCAATGAGAAAAAAATAAACACAGCAAGCAAACACCTAATGCAAAATTGAGCAGAAGACTAGAACAGACGCTTAAAAAAATGGCTAATGAAGATATGCAGATGTGCTCAACGCCATTATCAGGGAAATGCAATTTAAAACCCAAATGAGCTTCCCCTATGAGCTCCCAGAAGGGCTAAAAGGAAGAGACTGATAAAACTAATTGTGATTTTGGTGAGAATGTGCACCGGTAAAATCACTTTGAGAAACAGTTAGATTTTATTGACTAAACTTGAAGTCACACACACTCGGGGACTCAGCCGCTCTGCCCCCAAATATGCATTCAACCAACATACAGACACACGTGTGCAAAGGCTACACGCACGATTGCTTAAAGTAGCATCATATATAATAGTCCAAATAAACAACCCACAGGCTCACCACCAGTAGGATGAGTAAATGAAGTGTAAGCTATTCGTGCAAAGAAATTCTCACAGCAAAGAAAATGAATCGGCGACAGCCTCACACAACAGCGCGGATGAATCTTGCAGACGTATGTTGAGTCGGCGAAGCTGGCCGTCGAGTAAAACATTGAAGGATTGCACTCACAGATTGTTAACCAAGCAAAGAGGCAAGACTCAAGTCCAACGTTTAGGGATGCACGCTGGTTGGTGACACTTTGAAGAAAACCAAGAAGGTGGTTACCGCGGAGGCCTATGTATCAGTTGGCTTTCCAGCCGGGAAGCGGGACACTGTGAAATCTCGTGGCGTGCAGGACGCGCTAGAGGAACCAGACCTCATGCAGTTGTGGGAAAGGCTAGGGGAGTTGAGGCTCAGAAAGGGGAGTCGAAGGAGTGAGAAATCTGCTCACCAACCCCCCCGAAGCGCTGTTTGACATGGGGTGCGCTTTCGGACTTGGCGCAAAAGCCGGCAACCAGGCATGTGCAGCTGCTAGACCGGGGCCGGTGGGGGAAGAAGTCTGTAGAAGTCCGGGGCCTCCGCAGGGCCGCCACGTCTGACAGTCTGCGGCTGGATGTCCAGCTGTGGCGTGGGGCGCTGCGGGTTCAGCAGGTGGGAAAAGCGAGGGCGGGCTCCCCCAGGCATACGAGTGGGAGCTGTTTCCTCCAGCTACGCGTTTGTATGACGTCGTGTCCTTCTCCTGATTTTTCAATCCCCAGATGCCTGTCCCTTTGTTGTCAACTCCCTGTCATTAATCCTCTTGCTGCCTGCTAATGGGTATGGGTTTTCGAAGTTGGGGGGCGGGGGGCGGTGGTGGTAAAAATGTCCCGGGATTAGACTGTGGTGATGATTGCACAACCTTGTGACTATGCTGAAAATCACCGCATTGCATGCTTTAAAAGGATGAATTTTATGATATGTGAATTATACCTCATTAAAAATATAATCCCCTATGGGGAATGCATTACCTGACTGGATCCTAAAGGGGATCGCACTAATCAAGGAGAATGTGGTGGTTAATCTTATGCGTCCGCTTGGCTGGTTCACAGTGCCCAGATAGTTGATCAACCATTATTCTGAGTGTTTATGGAAGGGTGATTTGGATGAGATTAACATTTAAATCAGTGGACTTTGAGTAAAGCAGATTGCCCTCTACAATGTGGGTGGGCCTTGTCCGATCAGTTGAAGACCTGATTAGAATAAAAAGGCCAGTTTCCCTCAAGCAAGAGAGAATTCGCCAACAGACTGTCCTTGAACTTCATCTGTGACATCTCTTTCTGGTTCTACATCAGACTGCCCTCAGATTTGAACCAGAGCATCTGTTGTCCTGAGTCCCCAGGCTGGGAGCCCACCCTGCCGATATTGGATCGGCCAGCCTCCATAATCGTGTGAGCCAATTCCTTACAATAAAGCTCTTTCTCTATCTCTATACATCCTATTGGTTCTGTTTCTTCCAGAGACCGCTGACCAGTCTAGAGAGGTAGCTGTTGGTGATCCCAGGGAGCGGACAATGAATGTTGATGAGATCTACTAATTGGTGGGGGCTGAGACTGCAGGGCACCTGGGCCTGGTTTTCCTGGTGGACCTTGGGGAGGCAGCAGGATCCCAGAGGACTGATGGTTGCAAGGAGCCTCTCGGCAGATGAGGGTCTCCCGGCCTTTGTCAATCCCCTTTATGTAGCTCTGGGATGACGTGCAGGAGCCTAAGGGGGAATAGGAGTAGAGAGAGATCTTTGGGGACCATCAGCTGAACACTGGATGGGGCAAGGGACATCTACTGACGTCTGTCTGTCTCAGGGATATCGAGGGCTTAATAGATCTCCCCTCCCCTTGAAGACTTGGTTCTCTGTAAGTCCTTTGGAACTCAAATACCACCCCAGAGGAAATGGGAAGTGTCCTCAAGAGGAATGAAATTAAGTTTCTGCTGCAGTGGAATAGAAGCTCCAAAAGGCAATTCATTTCCGTCTTGAGAAATCGGAAACAGTGCTTTTTTTTTTTTTCTTGTATTTATGACGTTGCGACACTGGAATTCACACCCGTTCACAGTTGCTTTTATTGGTTTATTGTCAGGCTAAATTTTGGCTTTTTTTTTTTTTTTTTTTTTTTTGTGGTAGGATATGGAAGTAACTCTGCTACTTAGTGTCATGACAGCTCTGTATTAAGGTTATTACTGTGGTCGGCTACCGGCAAGATTGTTTGAGGCACAGAAAAAAATATGGTCAAAAATTGATACAGTAGAATAACTAAGTCTCCAAATAGCTGTCCAGGTTGAAACTTGAGAGCAAAAAGAGAGAACTTGATTTATCAAAAATATCTGAAAACATGTTGAAGGGGTTCAATGCAGCCACAATCCCCACCCCCCACCCCCCCACCCCCCCGCCGAATATGTCCCGTTGGCATATGGATTAGCTTGAGCTAAAGGCACTTGAGACCTTGCAGGCTCAAGAGAAACCTCTGTCCCTCCTTTAGCCACATAGAAGAATCTACACTGGGGGTCTTTCCCAGAAAAAGGGTTATTAATAGAAAAAAATTTTACCTGAGTGACCCATCTGTACGGAGGGGCAAACATCTAATTACCAAGCATCTGCTCTCATCACCTTGTGAAGTGCACCCCTGATCCCCTTCTCCTTAGTTCCGAATGACATACATACCTCACTTCACCTGCCTTTGGAATTTCCACGTCTGTGTGCATTCTCCATACAGACACTATTCAATTGGATTTTCTCCTATTAATCGGTCTCACGTCAATTTGATTCTTAGTCCAGCGAGAGAGACCTTCGAGGTTGCTCACCACCCACGTGGCAAGGAATTTCCACGTCTGTGTGCAGTCTCCATACAAACACTATTCAATTTGATTTTCTCCTATTAATTGGTCTCACGTCCAGCGAGAGGGACCTTCGAGGTTGCTCACGACCCACGTGGCAAAACCACTGGTGGCCCCTGACCAGGAATGAACAAATAGATACATGGAAAGAAGAGAGAGCCTGAGAACAGATCGTTGGCGGGAACAGGATGTAGCACAGACAACCACAAACAACTTGGGAGACAACAGACTGTTTAATAAATAGCATTGGAAAACCCTGCCCACTCTGTGAAAAGAACGTTGACCCCCTACTTCTTACCCTACAAAAAGGTGAACCCCTCTGAGATTTTAGAGCTCAATTTGAAAGGTGAAGCTATAAAGCTAGCAGGAGAAATTGTTCCAAGGTAACTTTGCAACGTGGGGATAGCCCAAAACCTCTTAAATGAGACTCTCAAAACCATTCTCCTAAGGGAGGAAAAATTAACACATTTGATGATATCAAAAGGGAGAGATTTTGTGAAATGGTCTTCATAGATGACATTAATAAATAATTGATAGATTGGGAGGTATTTTTTACAATGTCCAAGTGGATGAGGATAATGGGAAGCATTGAATATGAACCCTACAGTAGACATGAGTGTTAAATAAACATGAAATTTGTTGAGTGGAGGACTTGTGTTACGGGTTTACACAACAGAATGTCCTTATTCTTAGATATACATTGAAATATTTAGCAGTGAAGGGTCTGAGTGTCACCAACTCACTTTCAAATGTTTCATCTAAATATATATTTATATATCTATATGTATAACCTATATCATAGAAAGAAAAAGAAAGAAAGAAAGAAAGAAAGAAAGAAAGAAAGAAAGAAAGCAAACGTGTGACACAGTATGTATAATTGGTAAATCTGTTATGACATTCATGTGACTTTATTGTTCGTTTGAGATTTTTCAAAATGAGAAGATAGAGGAAATAGCAATAAAGCAACATTCAAAATATACATGGAGCTCTTGAAAATCAACAGTAAAAAAAAATCAAGAACAATTTAGGGGGTGCCTGGGTGGCTCAGCCGGTTAGGTGGCCGACTTTGGCTCAGGTCATGATCTCACGGCTCGAAGGCTCATGAGTCGGAGCCCCGAGTCAGGCTCTGTGCTGACAGCTCAGAGCCTGGAGCCTGCTCCCGATTCTGTGTCTCCCTCTCTCTCTGCCCCTCCCCTGCTCACACTCTGTCGGTCTCTCTCTTTCTCAAAAACAAATAAACATTAAAAAAAAAAATTAAGAACAGTTTAGAAAAATGGGCGAAGGTCAGGAACAGGCAGCTCACAGAAAAGGGAACGTGACTGTGATAAGTACCTGAAGCAATGCTGAACATTGCTGGTAACCGCAGAGATGCAAAACTAAGGCAGAAGTAGGATCCACATTATACCCATCTGGTGACAAAAATTGGAAAACCAGAGAATGACCAATGTCAGGAAGGCCAAGGGGAACCAGAGCCACTGCCACGTACATCCAGTGGTCTTAGAGAGCAATCTGGCAGTGCAGAGTGAAACTGGGCATGCTAAGTGACATGCTAAGTGTGACACCCACAGTTAGCTATCTGTTCTCAGATGCCAGAGAGCCTCGCTGGCCCTGGTACTGAGAGATGTTCATCGTGGTATTGCTCATCTTCGGGAGGATGTGAATCCTATCCCCTAAGGATAGGATCAGGCAAATGAGGGAGACACCTACCAGGTGGGGTCTACTTCTCAGCCAAACCCTCCCAGAGTGAGCTGCTAGAACTTCAGCAAGACTCCCGAGAGAGGGGGGGCAGGAAGCTGGAGAATCGGGGGGGGGGCCCTCTGGAAGGATTCAAGACGCAGAGGTCTGGAATTAGTTTGATGAGGAAAAGAACTCCAATTATAGTTATTTGTAACTATATTTGTATTTGTGTGTAGAGATGAATTCCTGCTACACTGTCATTAGCAGCTATTCTGTTCCTTAACTCCCTGGGACCCAAAGGATTGGATCCATAGTAGAGGAATTTTAGGCAGAGGATAGTCAAATGGGGGAATATTCTTGGACTGGGTGAAGGAGGGTGCTGGGGAAACTCATGGTGTGGCACATAGGAGATTTTATGCATGGTCTAAAAAAGATTTTCAAAGATCCTGAAACTTCTTCTCTTTCTTTTTTAATTTATTTATTTTTTTAATGTTTATTTATTTTAGAGAGAGACAGAGTGCAAGCAGGGGAGGAGCAGAGAGAGAGAGAGAGAGAGAGAGAGAGAGAGAGGGAGACATAGAATCTGAACCAGGCTCCAGACTCCGAGCTGTCAGCACAGAGCCCGATGCGGGGCTCGAACCCAAGAACCACGAGATCATGACCTGAGCCCCAGCCAGACACTTGACCGACTGAGCCACCCAGGCGCTCCCTGAAACTTTTTCTTAAAAGAAAAGTATTAATGTGTCTTAGAAATAAACGCCCCGTTTGGCTGGATGCTAACAACGTCTCAGCAGCCTGAGTGGAGGTCTTTTCAGGGAAGAAAATACACGTGCTCATTTCCAATGTAGAAAAAAAATCCCTCATTGAAACTATTAACATATGGGTTCTTTTTGCAGGTGTTGACTGTTATCTTTCAGTCCTCAAAGGGACTTAAATTTCAATGCCTTTGTCTCTCTTGATGTGAAGTAAGCAGCTGATATTGAACTTGCTAACCACACAGGTGAGGACACAGAGTTTTCTCTGTTGAGCATCAAAAAAGTCTTTGTTGAACTTATACACGGACAAAACCTTGGCAAAACTACTCTTCTGAGTCTTCTGGTCAGTGAGTGTCCTCTGAGAAGACTCCCTCCACAGTCCTAGGAAGAGGGCCAGGGAGGGAGAGAGGGAGTGAGGAACGAACTTGGGTTGACCAGTTACCACACGTCAGGGCTGGGCGAGGCATCCTCTACTGTCTGTTCTGTATTTTGCACCCTTCTCCTGATGAAGCCGGCATCACCTCCACCCGGCTAACGGCTGAGAACACTGAGCTCCAGAGCGATTCAACCAAGGCCACCCCGCTAGTTCATGGGCATGCTAGGATTCCAACCCCAGGTGGCATTTCTAGCTCACTGGGCTGTCACACTCGAAGAAAAATGGAAAAATATTTTGAAGCTTTATCCCAGGTCTCAATATGGCTCCGGCTAGTTTGTCTGAGCTCATCTGAGAGGTGTCCCCCACCCTTCTTAAGACGTTTTGGTGCCCAGACGGCATCCGCAGAAAATGGCTACAGGAACCATCGCTGTTCCAAGTGGAGTCTGTACATTTCAGGTGATTCAGAGTCCTATTCCGGATGCAGACTTGATTGATATGCCAGTTTCAGGTTCAAAACGTCATGTTCACTGAAAACGGGGGGGGGGGGGGGGGAGGGGGAAGTCCCCAGAAGCCACCGGGGCCCTCACGGAGCAAGGCTCAGCTACCACTGGATACACACACCATTTGCCCAAAGAGGTGAAGCGGGAGGAGGTGTGGTCTGCCTGCCAAGCCCTGAAACGTCTGTGATTTTGAGGCTGCTTCTAACCTTTCAAAATTCCTGCTCTGCAGGGAAGAAGAGGCATCAACTGGAGATCAAGGCTGATGGAGAGTTGAATATTCAAGCTGACATTCTCTAAGAATGATGAGGGTGGGGAGCTTTAATAGCATAACAAATGATTCTCCTGAAGGAAAGTGTCAGGCAGGCTTTTTTTTTTTTTTGTTCTGGACTCTCTTTCCCCCACCCACACCCACCCCCTCTTTTCTTCTCCCCCCACTCCCTGCCCATTACATCTTGGCTTATTTAAACTTCCTGCCAATCAGGCAGGAAGAAGTAAAATTAGGACCGTTCCAAAGCCTCGGTGTTCAGACACTACTAGATTAGGTGAATGAGAAGGTGTTGGTGAAAACCCTCAACGGGGGATCCTGGCAGGGAATCTTTTGGGTGTGTGCATTCTGAGTTCTGGCATGCGTTGGGATGGAGGGGTGAGATCCGGTCCTGATGTGGGTTCAGTATAATTAGGTCCAACAGACTTGTTCTGCTTCCAGATGAATGTGCGTTTCAAACGGATCAGCTTTGCAAGGATGTTGCTGAAAACCCCCGCTGTCCTATTAAGAGATAACAAGCATGTATATGCAGTTAGTCTGTGGCTCGTTTGGTTTTGCCCGGTGTTGGGTTTTGTGCGGTTATGGGCTTTGGTTCTCCAAAAAGGAAAATGATTCATGCCCAATGGCCCTGTTACTTACAGGAGGGTGGTAAGGTCTTACAAAGTGGGTTTTAAATTTTAGTACCCCAAACTGAGACTGTAATTTTTTTGTAGCTAATTCTGTTTATCTGCCTGTTTTCTACTTATGTCCATTCTTTCCATTATCTATCTATCTATCTATCTATCTATCTATCTATCATCAATCATCACCTATCTCTAAATGTTTGTATCCACCACCCCCTCCCATAGTCATATGTTGAAATCCTAACCTGAAAGGTGATGATATTAGGAGGTGGGGCCTCTGAGAGATGACTAGGTCATGGAGGTGACGCCCTCAGGAATGGGATTAGTGCCTTTATGAAACAGGCTCCAGAGAGACCCCCAGCCCCTTTCGCCAGGTGAGGACACAGTAGAAATGTGTCAGTTATGAACCAGGAAGAGGGCCCTCGTCCTCTGAGGCTGGCACCTTGATCTTGGATTTCCCAGCCTCCCAGAACTGTAGGAAATAAAGGTCTGTTGTTTATCAGCTGTCCAGTCTGTGATATTTTGTCATAGCGGCCTGAATGGACTAAGGCGCTCTTTCTTCTTCTTTTCCTTCTTTTCCACCCCCACCCCACCTGTCTGTCGGTCTATCTATTTAAGCATTGGACAAAGCAGGGAAAGCTCATGGGAAAACCCAAGACAAGCTTTCTCTGCAGGCCCCAGGGGCCAACACTTGAATCACCTCCAAGAGCTTTCTAAAACTGGATCCCAGGCCCCTCTTCCAGGAATTCTGGTTCAGTAGCTGCTATTCAGTAAACGCTCACTGTATATGAGGCGA
The DNA here is from genome assembly GCF_027475565.1 of Acinonyx jubatus. Lineage (NCBI taxonomy): Eukaryota > Metazoa > Chordata > Mammalia > Carnivora > Felidae > Acinonyx > Acinonyx jubatus. The sequence goes on from NC_069386.1 coordinate 34,380,989, forward strand.
GTACGTAATCTCATCTCATCTTTACAACATCCATTCCAAAGGGACAATTATTCCTCCCCCTTTACAGAGGAGGCTCAGAAAAGTTGAAGATTTTCTCCCAAGTGTCACCTCTGTGAATTGGCAGGATTCTAACTTGGATCTGTCTGAATCCAAAGCCAGTGCTCTATCTATCATACTGCTCTTTCTTTAGTCCAAAACCCTGCCCCAGTGCTGACACCAGCCCAACCATGGACACTGTACTAAGTAACGGTTTTCCTTCCTGTGGACCTGATTGGGGTCTCCCTCAGATATTTGCTCTTGTGTAATCCTCTTGGCTGGGACTATTTGTCCCCCAAAACCGGCGTCTGCGGGAGGAGGTCTACACTCTGGTTTCTCTTCAGATAGGATACATCTTTCGCCTTTTACAGGAGGAGGTCTAAATTCCTTGGGCTGGCTCAAAACTCTATACAATTTGGCTTCCTCTCACTTTATCCCTCACGGATCCCAACGCATGCCCTGGGACCCAGCTGGTCTGCCCTCTCTGGGTTTTTGTGTTTTAGTATTTATTTATTTTCAGACAGAGACAGCATGCTTGCAAGCAGGAAAGGGGCAGAGAGAGAGAGAGAAAGAGAGAACCCCAAGCAGGCTCCATGCTGTCAACGCAGAGCCCGACGTGGGGCTCGATCCCACAAACCGTGAAATCATGACCTGAACTGAAATAAAGAGTGGGACACTTAACCGACTCAGCCACCCAGGCACCCCTGCTCTGTACTGTCTGCATGCCAAGAGGTTGTTGTCACGGAGGAAGTTCCTTTCATCCTTTGGAAGGCCAGCGGTTTCATCCGTTCTGGATCCCATGTTTGCCAGGAGGCACAGCGGATGCAGGCTTACGCCCTGTCACCCACGTCTTGAGTTGGTGCACCTGATTGGAGAAAGTCAGGCCATGTGCAGACCCGAGATGGAGAGGAGCACGAGGAAGATATTCTTTAGCTTCCCAGTGTCGAGCAGGCAGGAAGGCTGACCGCCAGGAAGTGCGAATGGAACTGAGTGAGCCACACAGCTTCTCTGATACCACCTTCTTGGGTTTCATCCTTTTTGCTCAACCGACCTCTAAGTATCCAAGGGCACCAGAGCTTGCCCCTGGATCCTCTACAATTCCTCTGTCCCCTCCCAAGTAATCTTTCCCAGTTCCACGGCTTTTAAATTTCTTTGAATGTTTGTTTAGTTTTGAGAGAGAGGCAGAGCGGGAGTGGGGAGGGGCAAGAGAGAGAGACAGGATCCAAAGCCGGCTCCAGGCTCTGAGCTTCCGGCACAGAGCCTGACGCGGCGCTCGAACTCACGGTCCGCGAGATCATGACCTGAGCCGAAGCCGGACGCCCAACCGACTGAGCCATCCAGGTGCCCCCGCCATGTCTTTTCATCTCCATTTCAGTGGGTCCCATGTTTGTGTCTCCAGGCCTGATACTCTCTTGAGCTCTCCACTGCAGGTTCCATTGCTTCCCTGAATGAAGCATATCAGACACAGCATGCCCCAAACAGAACCCACGACTTCACCACAAATCTTCCCCATCTCACAGAAGGCAGGATCATCATCCAACTGCTTCAACGAACAACCCAGGAGACCTCCTGATTCCCTGTTTTCTGTTCCTCTCCGTGGCTGACCGCAAGCAAGAGCTGTCATTGCACCCTTCAGAAAAGCCGCCGCACCAGACAGGCTTTGCTGGCCTCCCTGTCTAAAGAAGTTTCCTTCCCTTTCCAAGTTTCTCTGTCATACTAACCTCCTCAAATTCTCTTGTTAATTTATATGCTAATATGCTGTCTCCCCTCCTAGAACTCCATGGAGGCAGGGACATCACTTATCTCGTTCCCCGTCGTCTCCCCAATGCTTAGAGCAGAGCCTGGCGCATAATTGTTGCTCAATATGTATTTGTCAGGTGAACAAATGAAAGAATGAATGGATGACTATGTGGTCACCAAGGTCCCTTCCAGTAGGAAATTCTCAGCCTGCTCAGACTTACCCAAATCCTACCCATTCAGCAGTGCTCAGGCCAAGGCCCCATCACCTTCAAGAAGTCAAAGACGGGGGGTGCCTTGGTGGCTCAGTCGGTTAAGCGTCCGATCTCATGATCTCATGGTCTCATGATCGTCATGATCTCATGGTCTGTGAGTTCGAGCCCCGCATCGGGCTCTGTGCTGACAGCTCAGAACCTGGAGCCTACTTCGGATCCTGTCTCCCTCTCTCTCTCTCTGCCCCTCCCCTGTTCACGCACTCTCTCTCTGTCTCACTCTCTCAAAAATAAATAAACATTAAAAAAATTTTTTAAAAAGAAGTCAAAGGTGGGATGCTCTTTCCCTCCTCTGCATCAATCACGGGACACATGTCACATATTCGGGTGTCAGAATTCTAACCATTTTGCCCCTGTCTTATCTTTTCAGCTAGACCGCACTCTTTGAAAGCAGGGCAGTCGCCATGACCTGGTAATGCGGCCAGCATTTATAGGGCTCTATCAGGCGACAGGAGCTGGACATTCTCCTGAACTCTCCTAACAATGTCAGCAGCCTGAGCTAGTTGCTCTCAGATCCCACTCAGCAAAGGAGGTTCGGGAAGTTAAATGATTCCACTCAGGGTCCCGCAGTAACAGGCAGCTCTGGGCTTCGAACTCTGAGCCCATTATCCTGCCTCCTCTTAGGATCTTGGGTCCTCCAAGTTGGGTACCCAACAGGTGATCGACAAAGCCGTGTGGGGCGGCAGAAAGAACACTGGACTAGAAGGCAGAAGACCCACTCTGGGCAGCACTGGGCAGGCCGTGCCGCTCTCTGGGTCTCAGGGCCCTTTGGCAGAGGGGGCTGTTTGGTGTTCGGCTGGATGATTCTTTTCAACGTTTATTTATTTTTGGGACAGAGAGAGACAGAGCATGAACGGGGGAGGGGCAGAGAGAGAGGGAGACACAGAATCGGAAACAGGCTCCAGGCTCTGAGCCATCAGCCCAGAGCCCGACACGGGGCTCGAACTCACGGACCATGAGATCGTGACCTGGCTGAAGTCGGACGCTTAACCGACTGCGCCACCCAGGCGCCCCACGGCTGGATGATTCTTAAAGAATCACACTCTGGGACTCCAAGCAGCAGTTCCTTGAGAAAAGAGCCTCTTCTTTCTCAGCCATCTCCCCAGTGCTTGTAACAGTACTAGGTAGACAGTAGGTGCTCAATAAGTATCGACTAAACAAAGGAATGACTCAGCCCTCTCTGCATCTCGGTAGGCTGGATGCGATGGAGTGAGAATTCAGACTTCTCCAAGTTGCAATGAAAGCAAAAACTGACCTGAGGGATAGGGTTGTGAGTTTGAGGTTGAATGTGCTGGGTTCCAAGCAGTGGCTCGAGATCCAGGAGGCAGCTGGGGCCTTGGTAAGTGGGGTGGTGACCAGCCAGACCACCCTTCCCTACCTGAACGAGCTGTTAACCAAAGGCAAACAAGAGAGGGGCTTTGCCGTCTTCACGTCCCCATTTCTGGTCACGACAGAAAACACCCCTTTCTGGGTTGATGGCCATCGGCTCTGGCTCACCCTGTGGGGCCATCTACTCGAAATGACCAGGCAGAAACAGCTTGGCAGGGCATCTGGCTTTCATTCTGAGACCGAGTCCAGAAGCTTCAAATATATGCGACCCTGAGATTATAAAAAGGGACCAAGGATTTCCTGGCGGGCAGGGCTGAAGGCCGCCTTCTAAAGTCCCTGCATCTGAGTGACTGCGAAGGGAGACGGAGGTGGGAGCAGACTTCTAATAGAGCCTGCAGCCTTCGTCCACCGCCCCCCCCCCCCACCACGGTTTTACTCTGGGATTCAGATGCCTCCCTTGGGAACCTAGCAGCCGTTAGGGCACCCGGAGGTCCAGCCCTCTGGGAAGCCAGCGGACCATCCCTATGGCTTGTCTCCCTGCTGAGGAACACGGCTGGGCAAAGCTTCTAGGGCTCCTTCCCATTGCAAACACCAAAGTGGGAGCTTACCCACCAGAGCTCCCTCTGGGTCTGGTGGATCCTCTGGAAAGCCCTAGAAAACCCACCACGAAGCTCCTGCCCCTGGCCCTCTCCTACCTCCCCTTTCCCTTCCTCCCACCTCCCCATCCTTCTCTTCTTTGGCCTTTGACTGCGATTTTCTTTGAAGGAAGAAATTATTTTGCCCCAGGAAACTCATTTATAGCAAAATAAGTGAAAGGTCTGGGCATCTGGCCCCGCTTGGGGCTCGTTGTTGGGTTATTGCTTTAGAGTGCCTTCATCTGGCCCGCCGGAGCTTGGCACCTCTCCCCGCCGACATCACACCTGGTTTCAGCTGGAAGAGAAAGGACTTCGGCTTTTCATCTTCTGGGCCTCTTTGTTATTATTGGAGCCAAGGTTTGGCCTGGGATCAGACAGGGGGGCGGGGGGCTGGGAGCTGGATCTGGAAACCGTCCCAGAGGCCGGGGGAGAAGGGCTTCCCGCAGCCTTTGAGTGGCTGCCCTCCTGAACTGCAGCCAGACCAGCCCCGTGCAGGATGAGGGTCGTGGCTGGTTTTAGATCCACGAGAAAGGGCCTTCTTAGGCCCCTTGGGATAAGGGATTTGACTTAAGCGCGAGATGGGTAAGGATGCGAGGAAGGAAAAGGGTTAAGCTTGGCGAACCATATGCTGGGTTTCCTGAGGGGGGAGATTGCTTCTTGGGATAGTTTATAGGTTAGTGGTTAAGATTTCTTTAAAAGCTGGCTTATTTCTATCCTGTATTTATTATTTTTTTTAATGTAGCTTTGAGAAAAACCAAATTGGCCTCCAGCACGCCTGGGAGGATTTCGTCTCTCGTATGTTTCAGAATCTTTACCGGGCGCATATCTAGCGAAAACCATTTCCCGTCCAAACACCAAGGGAGGGCATTTCGATGGGATTTTAAGCTTATGTGAAATTAATTGCAGATTCATTTCACTGCACATTCATCGAGGGTTTTTCTTTTTTCATTATTAACACGAAGAAATGGCGAGGGCTTTGCCAAAAGTCTGAGAGGAGAAAGCGGCTGCTGTAAAAGCTTCCTCAAGGCAGCTGACATCTGCCCAAGGTATGCGTTCCCGGGCTAAGTAGGCTCCGGCCTGTGTCTGATTAAATGCAGCCCTTGGCCTGGACCGAGAGGGGGACTGGCAGGGCCTCCAGCTTGCTTCCTGCCCCCCCTCCCATCCCCCACCCCGCACAGGCACAAAGGGCATCACAGAGAGGACACAAATGGCACGTTTGAGGATATGTTGAGGGTACGAAGAATGAAAAGGTACAAAGAATGAAAAGGCGCCTGGGTGGCTCCGTGGGTTAAGCAACTGACTTCGGCTCAGGTCACGATCTCACAGTTCGTGAGTTTGAGCCCCGTGTCGGGCTGTGGGCTGACAGCTCAGAGCCTGGAGCCCGCCTCGGATTCTGTGTCTCCCTCTCTCTCTGCCCTTCCCCTTCCTCGTGCTCAGTCTCTCTCATCTCCCAAAAATACATAAACGTTCAAAAAAAAAAAAAATTAAAAGTCAAATAAAAAAAAAAAAAAGAATGAAAAGGCAGCTGAAGGCCGAGAAGAGCCGTGTGCCCGGGGGTGGCGTGGGGTACTCTGTTCAGGGATTGTCCCAAGGCCAGAGTCCTGTTGGGCCCCTCAGCACGCGTTGAGTGTACCTGGGAACATGGAAGGCCACGTGCCAGCCGAAACAAGGTCATTTGTGTTAGATAAACACAGTCACTCTGAAGGTCTTTGGGCAGAGACCATTATAACGAGGTTTAGTTTCTTCGAAATGCTGAGGTTCCAGAGAGGCAGTCCCTGGGAGTTGCTCCCGGTAAGTCCGTGGGTCCTGGAGATAAAAGAGGCCTTGGGGGGTATCCAGTCCCTCCCCCCCCATTTAGTTCACCCTGGGAACATGGATGGGGTGAGGAACTTTCCCGACGTCACATAGCCGGCTGGGGGAGAACGAAGACAGGGCTCCGGCTCCTGATTCCTAGTCAAGTGTGCGCCCCTCCACCGCCAGGGGGTGACAGAACCACCTCTTAGATGGGAGAGCGGGTTGTAGTGCCTGCCCAGACTGGGAGACACTGGGAAAGCCCAGGAGGCTCGGCCCCTTCTCATGGGGAACTTGGGGTATGGGGGTGGCGTCCAACACTGGGTGGGTGAGCCCATTGCGTTTCTGATATTTTATAAAATGTTTTCATTTTAATTGTCTCCGGCTCTTCAAGGATTGGTTTAGGGACTTTCTTACCGTGAAGCTATAAACTAAATGGCATTTATCACCGGCTGGGAGGATTATGTGGTCTTTTTTTCACGCGCACACCATTTCGTTCTTTCAGTTCAGAGGTCGACGGTGTCACGGGCACCGCTTTGCAGAGAGACCCAGGGCGCCATCCCAAAGCGTCCCCTCCCACTCCCGACCTGTGGTTCCCCGCCCTCTGCAAGTCCCCACTCTGCCTGGCGGACCACAGTGGCATTTCAACTCCCCTGGCATCAGGGTCAGCTCAGCCTCCTGTCCAGCGCTTCTTGAAAAGTCTGGGTGTTTTCCTCTCCCGGTGTGCAGTTACCATGGCAACTGGCTGCGGGACTCTGGGAAGGGATCGGGAAAGGGTTTATCATACATATGCTCGTGGTGGCATTACAGGGGCCCTTCTGGAGACCTGGCCTCCTCTGCAATCCACGGGCCCCACGTCTGCGAACGGACTTAGCTCTGGGACCATCACACAGAACCCCTGCGTTCTAGCGTGGCGGCTTGTGGCGGCTGACGGCAGCTTCTGCTTGCTAGCTCTGGGAGGTTTTCGTGTTTTGTTTTTCTTTGGTTACACAAGTAACAAGTCGGCTGTCAATCTGCCACGCCCCTCACAACAGCAGGATCAATTAGCAACCCACGATCCCTGCAGCTCGGGGCAGTGTGACGGCACCCCAGCCTTGCTATTATAGTAGCTCTGTCCACTTTGGTGCCCCTGGTTAACCGCTCTCCTGAGCGTCAGCCTTTCTGGAATCCCGCCATCCCCCCTAGGATGCTGACAGCATCCCCCCTAGGATGCTGGATCCATGGCAGCCCCTGCTACCTTCCACCGTGTCCTGCAGAGAACAGCCACCACCACTGCTGGGCTTCTCGAAGAGGCTGGCGGCCCCCTTCCCAGTGCGGCTTTACTGCCTCATACGTGGGGTGGGCACTGGCTGATTTGAGGAAGCAGAGTGAGGTCTGAGCTTTCACGTGCTACATCCAAACACCCCCACCTTCCTGAGAATTCTCCCACACGCTCCAGCATCTCCGCCTCCTGGGCCGCAGGCCATCACTGAACCCAGCCTCGAAGAAGGTGTCAGCAGCGTCTGAGGCCGAGTCCAAAGGTCTTGCCGGGACCCTGGCGCCCGAGTGACGACGCGCGCCCACGTCCGTGAATATAAAAGACATTCCACCTTCTCTTTCACCAACTGTAGTGAGCCCAGACTCTGAAGATCTGCTTCCACAAATAATCCCGTGGTTCTTAGCAGGTGCTCACCAGCCACACGCTGACACTCCTTTGAGGTGGAAGCCGTCCTGTCCCAGAGCAGGGGCAGTGTTTCCACGCTTGGGCCCTGCTGAACCCCGACCCTGGTTATCGGCCTCGGGGCAGCAAACAATGGTGCCGAAAGACCTCGAGAAGGTCAAGAATCATTTTGGGAGGTGCCTGTCTCAGGTGACGTGTATGCACGCTCTCCAGGCCTGGGGAGACCCCTTGTCTCTAGCAAAAAAGGAGGGAGCTTCTTCTAGCCCCGAGGACTCAGGGCATCAGGAGGTTCCAAAACCCTCAGGCTTGTCCACTCAATGTCCCTGTCCCATATCTCAGAGTCCTCTTCCTATGAAGTTGTTGACTTTGATGCGGAAGATGTGTCCCCCCGGTAACACTGATACCTTTACAGTTCGATCTGGGGCCCGGGTTTTTGCCCAAGAGTCCCTGTGGGTAACATTGATGAGTCTCCACAAAGGCCCTGTGGTTTTCACAGTGAACCCCGAGTTGGTCGCTACCTGGTCTGGGCCTGTTAGTTTTTTCCCTTTCTGTTCCTTTTTAAAGTAGATTTTAATTTTTAGAGCCAAATTGGGTGGAAAGTACCCAAGAGTTCTCAGATACCCTTTTACATACCTCGAGCCCTAAAAATTCTCCGTGTTCTACCTATTCGTTCTGCCATTATGCCCGACTCCTGGTAACCATTGGTTTGTTCACCGTTTCCATAGTTTTGCCTTTTCCAGAAGGTCACAGGGTTGCAATCATACCTTTGTAGCCTTTTCAGATTGGGCTCCTTCACTTAGTGACACGCATTTAAGGTTACTTCAGGTCTTTTCATGGTTTGATAGCTCGTTTCTTTTTAGCACCTAATAATATTCCATCGCCTGGACGGACCACAGTTTATTTATCCATTCACCTGCCGAAGGACATCTTGGTTGCCTCCAAGCCTTGGCAATTATGAATAAAGCTGCCACAAATGTCCGCGCACAGGTTTTTGTGCAGATAGAAGTTTCCCAGTCCTTTAGGGAAATACGACGATTAATAGATTGTACGGTAAACGTATGTTTAGCTTTATATGAAGCCATCAGCCTGTCTTCCAACGTGGATGCGCCCTTTCGCATCCCCGCCAACAATGAATGAGAGTTCCTGTTGCTCCACACCCCTCACCAGCCTCTGGTGTCGTCAAGCGTTCCAGAGACTGGACATTCCAACAGGTGCGTGGTGGTATCTTGCTTTTTAAATTTTTTTTAATGTTTATTTTTTGTTGACAGAGATAGAGAGAGACAGAGCATGCGTGAGGGAGGGGCAGAGAGAGAGGGAGACACAGAATCGGAAGCAGGCTCCAGGCTCCGAGCTGTCGGCACAGAGCCCGACGCGGGGCTCGAGCTCACGGACAGGGGGATCATGCCCGGAGCTGAAGTCAGACGCTCAACCCACGGAGCCACCCAGGCGCCCCTGGTATCTTGTTGTTTTGATTTGCATTCCCCTGATGACACGTGATGTGGTGCACCTTTTCATATGCTATTTGCCACCCGCATATATTTTCTGGTGAGGTGTCTGTTAAGGTCTCTGGCCTGTTGTCTAATTAGGTAGTTCATTTCCTTTTTGTTGAATTGTGAGAGTTCTTTGTATACTTTGGAAAGCAGTTCTTTGTCAGATATGTCTTGGGAACATATTTTCTCCAAGTCTAAGCCTTGTCTTCTCTTTTTCTTGATAGCATCTTTTGCAGAACAAAATTTTTTATTTTGCCGAATTCCAGTGTAACGATTCTTTCATGGATTGTGCTTTCGGTGTCGTATCTAAAAAGTCATCACCGTACCCAGGTCATCTAGCTTTCTCCTCTGTTATCTTCTAGAAGTTTTATAATGGTTCATTTTGCATTTTAGGCCCATCATCCATTGTAAATTAATCTTTGTGAAAGGTGTAAGGTCTGCATCTAGACTCAGTTCTTTACATGCGGATGTCCAGGTGTTCCGGCACCGTTTGTTGAAAATCCTGTCTTTGCTCTGCCGTAGTGTCTTTGCCAAAGATCAATTGACGATAGTTACACGGATCTGTTTCTGGGCTCTCGATTCTGTTGCGTCGATCTATTTGTTCTCTCACCAATACCCCAGTATTTTCATTATGGCAGCTTTACATTATGTTTTAAATTCAGATAATGTTAGTCTTCCACATTTTTTTTAATTGAGAGAGAGGACACAAGTGAGTGAGGGCAGGGAGAGAGAGAGAGAGAGAGAGAGAGAGAGAGAGAGAGAGAATCCCATGAGGGGCGGGGGGGGGAGAGCGAGAAGTGGGGGTCACCCGAAGCAGGGCTTGTGTTCACCAGAAGTGGGGCTCGTGTTCATCTGAAGCAGGGCTCGAGCTCCCCCGAAGTGCGGCTCGAGCTCACCCACCCAAAGTGGAGCTCGTTCACCCGATGTGGGACGCAGACTCACAAACTGTGAGATCCCACCTGAGCCCAAGTCAGATGCTGAATGACTGAGCCACCCAGGCGCCCACTCCACCCTTGTTTTTATCCTTCCAGATTGAGCTGGCTATTCTGGACCTTTTGCCTCTCCATATAAACTGTAGAACCAGTTTGTCCACATCAATAAAATAAGTTGACGGGGTTTTGACTAGGGTTGAATGAATCTTTGGATTCAGTTGGGAAGAGCTGACATCGTGACAAGATCGAGTCTTCTATCCAGGAAAATGGAACACCTCTCCCTTTACTTAGCTTTTCTTTGATATCTTTCACTAGAGTTTTGTAGATCATTGTCTTTTAAAGCTTCCAGAGCAGTTAACAGAAGCCATATGACTCGCATAATCTTTAGAACTACCCTTGTCCCCATACTATTCAAGAGCCAGAGCTACTGTATAACCCAGCACTTTACTGTCCACCATGGGGAGTCTTGGAAATTGTAATGTAGTTGCCTTTGAGGGGCTGTCAACACCCCCACTTACCCCAGAACTGGGTCCCTATTGCTATAGGACTGTCTGGGGATCCAGCTCCCCAGTCCCTTTCTGGGGGTCTGAGTCATCTCAGTGCCAAGGATAGCAGGGCCGAGCGGGTCAGGAGCAGGCCAAGCGGTCTCTGCCAAAGTATTTCACTTTCCCCCATCAATCCGTGCTCTGGGGGCCTTGGCCGACCTTCTCTGATTCTGTCGCCTGGTCTCTCTGGCTCTCTTCTCCCACACAACTTCAGTAGCAGTGCCTCCCTCCACTGCCTTACCATCTTCAGTGTTATGTGGATGACAGACCGTGGCTTTGAAGTGACATAGTTCTGAGTTTGCACCCCCCGGTCCAGGTCAGGGGAAGTCATTTAACTTCTCAGAGCTTCAGTTGCTTCATCTTCAGAATGTGACGAGAATATCCATTTTACAAGGTCAATGGGGAAGCACCTGGCTAGGGTCTGGCACATAACAGATGCCACACACACGATAGTTTTCTTTCCTTCCCTCACTATCAGCCATTGTATGCTACCATTCCTTGAAGTAAAGGTTAAAGACACAGTGCCTTCACCTAAAGGGATGAATCTCTGGTTTTAAGGCTTCTGAAGGCTGAAAGTGCTCTGGGATGCTTTGGGGCCCCTTCAGCCACCTCCTTGCCTGTAGCGTTTTCATGCTCTCTGTGGCTGTTAGTCATCATGGCCAAAGAGCATACTCATGCAGTACAGCACAGTGCTTAAGAACTCTGGTTCTGAATTAGACACAACCTGGGGGTCAGACTCCAGTCCTGCCTGGCTGATGAACTTGGGTGATTTACTTAACCACTCAGACTTCAGATTCTTCATATTTAAAAAAAAATTTTTTTTAACATTTATTTATTTTTGACAGAGAGAGACAGAGCACAGGCAGGGGTGGGGCGGAGAGAGAGGGGGACACAGAATCCGAAGCAGGCTCCAGGCTCTGAGCTGTCAGCACAGAGCCCGATGCGGGGCTCGAACTCACAGACGGTGAGATCATGACCTGAGCCAAAGTCGGACGCTCAAGCGACTGAGCCACCCAGGCGCCCCCAGCTTCTTCATATTTTAAATGGATATGATAATTACTGCGTTACTTCATAGGGCTGTTGTGTGGATGAGACGGGAGAATGCACAAAACGCACTTAGCATAACGACTGGCATGTAGTGAGTGCTCATTAGGAGTTAGTAGTCATTATTATCTCTATTAGAAGATGACGTGAAGAACTTTCCATCACTCCTGAAAGTTTAGTACCATTCTGGGCTCCAAATAGTGCAGATAAAAGTCACTTGTCATCATCCACAGGGTCTGGTGTTGGTAAAGGTGAGGGGGGCATGAAAGCAAGACAGTGAAATCACTACAGTACTTGTGGGGCTCTGGTGGTGAAGACAATATGAATCACAGATCCACTTAGGGACAACTGTCACAATCCAAATTGTTTTTAGACTTTGTTTCACAAAGTTTGGTGGACTGGACATCCTAAATGAGATTCTAGAGAAAACTAAAACCAAAACCAAACTAAACCAAAACAAAACCTCTATAGATTATTTTGAAAAAAAAAGTTTTAAATGAAGAGCTGAGCTGACCAAAAAACAAAGAATATTCAAAAACAAAAACAAAAACAAAAAAAGAAAGGAGGAAGAGGAAGAGGAATAACAAGAGTAACAGGGAAGCCAGGTAGGTAAGCTAGCACAGAAGCCAGTTCACCTTGAAGGTTTCCACCAAGAACTGATGATCCTGAGCTTTAGTTTTTGACAGCTAGATATGGTGTGGGGAGATAATGTCTTGGGCTCACCCAGGTTGGTAAATATAATAGAGACCCTCATAGAGAGCTTGGACTCAAAAGGGCTGTATCCCTAGTGTAGAGGTGGGGAATAAGTCCACCAGGCAGGTGGAAGGACAACAAGCAAACCTGCCTTTGTTTGACAAGACTGGGCACTGAGTGGAAAGGAAGAAGATCCTTTGAGAAATCATAATTGCTGGCTGGCCCTAATATAGTCTAAATTCATTCTACTTATATAATCCCCAAAAGCTTTAAATAGAGAATTTAAAGTAGTCTTAGGTTTGTAGTACCCCGGACACTGGCAGAAATAAATGTAAATTATCTGGAGAAACACAACTTCATCCCAAAATGCAAAGAACTCTCACAGATAAAATTCTAAGGAAGTTGTGCTCACAGTCAAAAATGAAAAAAACAGGGGCGCCTGGGTGGCGCAGTCGGTTAAGCGTCCGACTTCAGCCAGGTCATGATCTTGTGGTCCGTGGGTTCGAGCCCCGCGTCAGGCTCTGGGCTGATGGCTCAGAGCCTGGAGCCTGTTTCCGATTCTGTGTCTCCCTTTCTCTGCCCCTCCCCCGTTCATGCTCTGTCTCTCTCTGTCCCAAAAATAAATAAACGTTGAAAAAAAATTAAAAAAAAAATTAAAAAAACAGACATGAAAAAGGCACAATGGGTAACAATCAGCAGACAAAAGAATTAAGAATACAGACTATTAATTATGTTAATGCATTTACAGAAAGTAAAAATATACTTGAAAATAAAGAGATACTCTGAAAATAAAAAAAGAAAAACAGAGTATTAAAAAGACCAAGAAGAACTGTAAAAGAACCAAACAAAACTCCTAGTAACAATAAATATAGCAACTGAAATGGAAAATCTCAGTAGATGGGAGATATAGAGATTAGAAGCAGCTAAAGAGAGATTCATAAACTAAAAGATAAATGTGAAGTAATTAGAATGTAGACCATAGGGAAAAAGCAATGGAAAATATGAGAGAAAAGTTAAGCAACATGGAGGATAGAGCAGTCTCAAATCGGAGTTTCAGGATGAGAAGAAAGGGAGATTGCACCTGAGAATCTTCCATGTTGAAAGATGCAAAACATCAGAATGAGGATGCTCTGAATTTTAAGCAGGATAAGAAATCCACTCCTAGACATATCATAGTGAAAATGTGGAACACCAAAGGCAGAGAACACATTACAAGAGCATCCAGAAAGTATATTACCCACAAAGTAATTATACTATGAGCAGAACAGAAGCCAGGAGGCAACAGAAAAATATGTAGAGAGAAAATACTGTTAGTTGAAAATTATACACTTAGCAAAAGTGTCTTATAATGGAAGAGCAAAGTAAAATCTTTTTTAGACAAAAAAATGAGAAGTTAAAACTAACAAATCTTTGTTAAAGGAAATTCTAAAATCACGTCTTCCCACACAAGGAATGTAATCTCAGATGTGATTCCAAATCCCAGCTATGACACACAAAAAGGAATTAAAAGACAAGGAAGTGGTAAACATGTGTGTATATATAAATGTTGACTGTATAAAATAAGAATAATGCCCATTTTTGATTAAAGAAAAAAAAAGGGTAAAATGTAGACCCTCAAGAACTTGCAAGTATGGAGAAGTGAGCAGAGATAAATATTTTATAGTCTATGGATTGTTCAGAAAAAGGGTAAGGATACTGATTAACTTTAGACTTTGTTAAAAATGCACTTAAATTTTCCAGAGTAATGATTAAAGTAATAGAGGTAAAAAACTGAATGAGAAAAAAAATTAACTCCCTCCCGTAAATGACAAGAAAAACTAAATAAGAGAAAGAGAAAAAGTGGGACAGATGTACAATACAAAGTAAGAGAGCAAAAAATAAAAACATGCCAATAATCACAATAAATATAAAGTAACTAAAATCTCTTGGTAGAATACAAAGATTTTCAGAGTTGATTATTCTTAAATAAGCAAAATTCAGTTTGTATGTGGTTTACAAGAGAAATAAAGATACATAAAAGCTGAATGTAAAAGCATGGAAAAATACACGCCAGGCAAATTCTAAGCCAAGGAAAAGAAATGGTGTGGGGATATTAATATAGGACAAAATACTATTCAAAGAAGAAAGCATAATTACAAAAGCAGAGTACGACTGCATAATGATAGAACAATTTTTATCAGAAAGATGTAACAAGTCTAAGTGACATGAATCTAAAATAATAGCCTTAACATATATAAAGCAAAAATTGATAGAATTATAAGGAGAAATTAACAAATTCATGTTCAAAGTAGATTTTTCTGAGAACGAGAGAAAGTGCATACCCATGAGTGGGGGAGGGGCATAGAGAGAGGTAGAGAGAGAATCCCAAGCCGACTCCATGCCCAGTGCAGAGCCCAACACAGCATTCCATCTCATGACTGTGAGATCATGACCTGAGCTGAAATCAAGAGTCGGATGCTTAGGGGCACCTGGGTGGCTTACAGTTAAGTGTCCAACTTCGGCTCAAGTAATGATCTCACGGTTCGCAAGTTCAAGCCCTACATCGGGCTCTGTGCTAACAACTCAGAGCCTGGGGTCTGCTTCAGATTCTGTGTTTCCCTCCCTCTCTGCCCCTCCCCCACTCGTACTCTGTCTCTTTCTCTCTCAAAAATAAATAAAAACAAAAACAAAACAAAACAAAAACCATCGAGAGTTGGATGCTTAAATGACTGAGTCAACCAGGTACCCCTCAAAGTAGATTTTTAACATTCCCTTCTTATTAACTCATTTTTCTAGGAGATACAAAATTAACAAAGATACAAAATATTTGGCGAATACAAAGTTTGACCTAATAGAAACATAAGGACTTTTGCACACAAATACAAAACACACATTCTTTTTAAGAACACATAGAACATTTATGAACACTGATCATGAGAAGGCCATGAAGTAAGCCTCAAACATTTCAAAAGGATTATTGTCATACAGACTACATTATGTAATCACAATGCAATTAAGTTAGAAATTAACAACCATAATTATAAGAAACTACAACCCTCCCCATTATTTTGGAAGGTAAAAAAAGAAACACTTCTCAACAACTCATGGGTTAAGGAAATCATAAGTATAAAACATTTAGAATTGAATCTTAACAGAAATACTACACATCAAAACATCACGATGCAGCCAAAGCTGTACATATTGGAAAGTTTATAGCCTTAAATACTTGTATGAGAAGCGAAGAAAGCCTAAAAATTAAGAAGCCATGCACCAAACTTAAGAAATTAGAGTAAGTGCAGACAGTGAAGGAAACTAATAATAAAGCAAAGAAAAAGAACATGCAGTTGAAGTAATAAAAGACAAAGTAATAAAAATTACTGCTTTGAAGAGTAAACATCTGCCAAGATTGATCAAGAAACATTGGCAGAGTCGAAGGAACACAAAAACATCTCCAAGTAACAAAGGGATCTTATGTCATTCTTAGTGTATTAAAGATGAGATTTAAAGGGGTCCTCCTAATTTCAGTCAAAGTTCTTCATGGGAAACTTGAGCCCAGAGACCAAATGTGACTTGCACACAAAGTCGATGGGCCTATATGACACTTGTCCGGCCTGAGCACCCATCGTTCTTTTTACTTGGACTGACGTGTCTTGCAAGAGACTTATTCCCTTGAATCAGAGGCCATGGCACCTCTTAAAATAGGTGAGTATTGGGGTGTGTGTATCTCAGAGCTCTCTTCCGGGCCCGTCAACTCAACCCACCTTCATTCACGGAGGCCCTACATGGAACATGGGGAAAAATAAATGTAATGAGAGTGAGAAATTGATGACCTTAACCCCTAGTAACAGAATTCCTCTTAGAGAGAAATAACAACTTTAGACGAATAGCTTGGAGAGCCATGGGGACAGAAAGGGAGGGTGCTTCCGGGAGTCCAAGCCAGAGAATTGATGGTTAAGTTGCTGTGAGTGAGGACATGAGAAGAATTCGGGTTTTGCCCCTTCGCGGGCTGGGGAGGCAAGATCAGCAGAGAGGGAAGGAGGAGAGAGGAGGCCAGAGGGTGTGACGCTGGGGACCCCATGGAATGATGTGGTCAGAATCTATTCCCCAGAGGACTGAAGTGACCGACGGGCTAGGAAGAAGGCCACTCTTTCGTCTGAGTAAATGTCTGTGTCTTTACTGTAAAATGTTTTCAGTTAACCTACTTCCCACTGTGAAATTATATAAATGGAAGGGCTGGCGGTTTGTCACTAAAGGCTCCAAGGTGAAAGAGACCAAGGAGCAGGATCTTAATGCCAGTGGTGACCATGAGAATGTGAGCCTACTGGGAATTAGCAGACATCTTGGAGGGGAGGACTTTGAACTCCTGGTAGAGGACGTGATGTTTGTATCAGTTGCGACTGCATTTGGCTACAAGTAAGAGATCTCTGCCTCCCCACTGCCACCCCCACCCCCACCCAAGAGTGGCTTAAACAGCAGGGAGCTGGTGTAGTGTCTCAAGATTGTGACAGGGGACAGAGGTTCCTTCTATCTTGCTGCTCTAACTCAGCGTGTGGTTAACTCTAACTCTACTCTAACTTCTGTGTTCATGATTGCATGATGGATGCTATTCCTGCAGACATCTTGCCCATCAGGAAGGGAAAGGGGGGAGGAAAAAAAGGCCAGATGCATAAATCTGTCCTCTTTAGAAAAAGCTTTCCCAGAAGCCCCATCCAGTGACTTCTGCCAGGTCTCAGTCACATGGTCACACTTAGCTGCAAGAGAGTCTGGGAAGGAGACTATTTTAGCTGGGCATATTGCCGCCCTGAACAAAATCCGGGTTCCGTCATTAAGGAAGACTTGGAAAGAGGCTGTTCGGTAGGCAATTAGCCGTGTCTGCCTGAGATCTCATCTAAACTAGAGCTAAGTGGGCTGGGAGGCCCCAGGAGCCATCTGGGTTGTTTGAAGATGAATAAGACAGCCCTTGAGGGGTTCACAGTTTAGAGGGGAAGACAGACACCTAATTGGAACAAGAACACTGAATTGCGTTTTAATACAATGTGGTTAGGGGAAGCCGGAGAAGTCCGCATAGAGGGTTCTGCGGCCCAGAGGAAGGACAGCCTGGCCAGGGAGGGGACAAGAACGACAGCAGGAGTGAGTCACATGACAGTGTGTCCAGGGAGGGGGCCTCCTCTGCAAAAGGGACCTTGTAAGTAAAATGCAGGGGTGAGCCAGCATGGCCTGTGAAGCAGATTCATATACACAGGGCTCTCAAGTCTAAGGTGGGAAGGGACAGGACATGATGTTGGAAATGTCAGCAGGGGCAGATTGCCAAGGGTTCACTCTGCTAGGGTATGGACCCTGGGCCCGCATCCTAGGGAGCCCCTGGGGAGTGTCAAGCAGGGGAGTGGCCTGGTCAGAACCATGTTTTGGGTGGCCATTCTGGCAGTCGTGTGTGTGTGTGTGTGTGTGTGTGTGTGTGTGCGCGCGCGCGCGCGCGCGCGTCTGCACATGGGATGGGTGGGGGACGCTTTGCTCTAGCAGGAGCAGAAGCAAGAGGCTGCAGAGAAGAGGCTGCCTCCGAAGACCGTCAAATACAGGAGCAGGGTCTATGCTGCCCCCTCCCCAGGTCTGCAGGTGGGCGAGGAGCCTGGGGTGGTGCCCTTTACTAATTCAACCCAGGAGGCGCAGGGAGTGGGAGGGGTCATTATCGGGTGGGGGAAGGCCACACGAGCACTTCTCCTTATATACCGGTTTCGGAAAGAGAACTTGAGTCAAGGAGGACAGATCTAAACAGAGCCTCTCCTTTTTCAAAGTTGAGGAAATTGCCCTGCGAGGGGCAAAGGAATTATCCAAGGTCAAGGTCCTGGGACGGCTGGCTAAGCTGAATGCAGTCCAGTCTCCTGAGGCCCAGATCGGTGCTTGTGCCTTTCTGTCTGTCGTGGTGGAAGGGCGGCTTCGAAGGCTTAGCCCCAACTAGACTGGTTGCACAGGTAAGGGTTGGGGAAGGGTGCTGGGAGAGGAAGAGAGGTGGCCGCCGAGGGGGAGGGAGGCCCACGTGGGCATCCAAGACCCGGGTGGAGAGACTGGGGAGGGGGAGGGGAGGCAAGGCACTGCCAAGGATCTTACCTCCACTGCTTGTGATCCTCACAGCAGCTCAGGAGATTGGGGGTCCTCCACCTGTGGACGGAGTGGCTCTCACAGGTGGCCCGCGTCCACGTTGTCCCGGAGGGCCTCGACCCCAGAACTTCTTCAGGTTGAACCCCGCGCTCTTTGTACCCGCTGCTGTCCGGGTCCTCGCCACACCGGGTTCAGCCTCTCCTGCGGGGCCGAGGGACCGGACCCCTCCCCGGGAAAGGGACGCACGAGCGGTCCGCAGGTGGCGCTGCGCACCCGAGCAAAGGCGGCGCGGCGAGGCCCGCAGGGCAGGGGGTGGGGCTCCCGGTCCGCCGCAGACCCGCTCGCCAGAATTCCTAGGGAAGGCGGCGGAATGAAAGGCCTTCCAGACTTCAAAGGAAATTCCCAGAATTTCCAGAGCGGCGAGGACGGGCAGGCGCGTGCTTTCACAGCCCCGAGCGGAGCCTGGGGCGCCCCGGCAGGAAGTGGGGAGCGGCGGGGGGGGTGGGGGGGGAGGGCTGGCGGTGTTAAGACCCCTCCCCCACACCTGGGTGGGGGAGGTGGGGGCCGCGATCCTGGCTCTCCGCAGGTCTGTGCTGGGGACCTCAGGGCTCCGCGAGGCGCCTGCTCCCTCTCACCCCCCCTCCCCACCGCCCCCCCAAGTCAGCCCACGGTTCACATGGCATCTGCCCAGATGATTCTCATTAAAGGCCAGAGCCGCGAAGGATTCCACTCAGGAAGGAATTGCGAACGGGTTTATTACCATGTTTTACTGAAAAGCAGGACGCAGGGATCCAGGTGGGATTTATTTATTTTTGCAGGGGCAGGAGGGGAGGGTCTAGAGGCTCCTGGTCCCTCGCTGGCTTGCGACTTGGGCGCGTCGCTCCTCGCTTGGGACTCAGTTTCCTCATCTGTTGAGTGAGGGGTT
Organism: Acinonyx jubatus; assembly: GCF_027475565.1. Classification (NCBI taxonomy): domain Eukaryota; kingdom Metazoa; phylum Chordata; class Mammalia; order Carnivora; family Felidae; genus Acinonyx; species Acinonyx jubatus. Next base: position 34,400,153 of record NC_069386.1, read on the forward strand.
GGGGCGGCGCCTGGACCTTTGAGCTCCGACCTTCTGAAAGTCTGGGAGTGACTTGGCACAACGCTCCCGTCCCCCAAGTCCCCCCCATGGCCACGCTGTTGCGCCGAGGCCAGTTGTTTTGAGCAGGAGATTGGGGCCGCTTCTGAGTTTTTCCGGAGTATTCCAGTCTAATGTAAGGGTTGTAGAGAAGGCTGTCGTTGGGGCCACACAAATTTCAGACATCCTTAGGGTGTGAGGCCTCACGGAGGAGGAGGGGGGATGTGGGTGGCTCCTGGATGCTGGATGGGGACCAACAACATTAAAAACAACCGAAGGATGGGGCGCCTGGGTGGCTCAGTCGTTTAAGTGTCTGACTTCGGCTCAGGTCATGATCTCGTCGTTCATGAGTTCGAGCCCGGAGTTGGGCTCTGTGCTGACAGCTCGGAGCCTGCTTCGGATTCCGTGTCTCCCTCTCCCTCTGTTCCTCCCCCCTTGGCACTCTCTCTCAAAAATAAATAAAGATGAAAAAAAAAATGAAAAACAACCAAAGGAGGGGCCACAAAGGCCCCACCCTCCACCCTCTTGCTTGGCCCACCATCCTGAGTTTTCTCTGGAAGGCCCCAGATGCAAGCCAATGGGCCACCACCAGACCTTCCCCTGCCGTTCCCCTTGTAGCAAATGGTGACCAGGAGCCTGAGGTAGCTTGTCACACTCTCCCTCCGGCTGTTCCCTGCCCAACCGCGGAGGTCCATCGTGGAGATAATTGAGTCATGTCAGCGTGGTCGTGGCAGCACCCTGTGCGCACAATGGCGGGGGACTTTGGGAAGACCGAGAAAGTTGGTGGGTGGAGGCTTGCCTCCAGCGGTCCTCGTACCTCTCAGAAAAGCGGAGTCAAGAACCGGGGATCTCTGGGGGTCAGCTGAGCTTCCGTCTGCCGGAGGCTAAGTCCTTCCTCTCTGAGACACCAGCGGCTTATCCCAGACTGTAATGCTTGCAGTGTTCATTACGCCTAATTATTATTTCAATGGTGGTTATTGGCACCTCCCTTTTACTGGGTGCTTCCTGCAGCGTCTACATCCATCCTTAAAACAATCTGCGAGGTAGGGGCCGTTGGTGTTCCATTTTACTGATAAGAAAACGGAGGGTGAGTGTCGAGTTCTTTCCTGGCTCCCCTGTCCTGTGCCCATCTGGATGGCACACCCCGAGCTCATGGGAACTGCCAATAGCCCTGGAGGCAGGCAGGGCCCTGTTGGGGTCCCACTGATGTGACTGGGAAAGGGTGCTCCTGAGAGGGTGGGTCACCTGCTGGAGACGCCATAAGGAGCAAAGCCAGGACTTGACCTGGAGACCAGCTTGCAGCCCAGACCCAGCGTCTCCTTGGGTCTCTATGGGTCTTCACCCGACCCCTGCGGTAACCCTGGTAATGTCCAGCTCATCTGTGTGGGGTTGGGTGCCGCGTGGCTTACTTCTGCCAGGTGGTGGGATTTCAAGCTGGTGGGCACGGAGGGTAGTTTCATTTTGATGAGGGAGAGGACCTTGAGCAAGCACTGTCATATGGGACGTCAGGCATCACCAGGGGTGACAGTGTGGTGGCCATTCACCCAACCTACAGATAGGGCCGGTCAAGAGCTCCGGCAGCCCCATCTCAGCATCCTCGGCCTTGCTTTGGTTTTTACCCTCTGAGCTGCCATGTCTGATAGAATCTAGCCTGGGGGGAGTCATCCAAACTCAGGTGTCGTCTGAAGGGCCCCAATACAGAAGGCACGGCGATCCAACAAGCCCCCTCTCTCTTTCCAAGAAGGGCGGGATGTATGCTTCTGGGTCAGGAGGCAGGTGGCCCCGGTCAATGAAGACATTTACAGAAGGGATGAATTTCTCTTACTCACCTCCTTCTTTCCGTCTGCAAACATGTTCAAAGGAGCTCGCTCTGCTTGAGCTCAGAAGTCAGGTTGGGCTACAGGGTAGGGTTGGACTTCACCCCAAAGGGAGAGCTAAGAAAAGCTTCCTTTACCGTGTGGGGTAAGGGTTAGGCCAAGTATGAACAAGGCCGGAAGCAGTTTCTCTGCCCAGCTTCTCACTCACTGCAGCTCTTTTCAATCATGCATTTGAACTGTCCCCCGAGTGGGGCCCTCGCTGTTGAGGTTGGAGACTTCCCCCAGCTCCTCCTATAAGCCTCAGGGGCCCTGTAGACGCTACCATTCTGGACCTCATCCTGAGTTTTTGGAAGAGACATCTGTTTTTTTGATCTATACTAACCATCCTTAAAGGGTAAGGTGTTGTGGATTTTCCGCTGATCGTATAAAGTGTTCATGGGGGAATGGCCCCGTTCCCTGAGGTGTAATATGTGTAACTGTGCTACAGTCGGGAAAGGTGAGGCAGAGCCCTGTGGACCCACATGGGCACATCGCTAGACCGGATGCGAATTAAAAAGCAAATTGCAGATGGAGAACACTGGCTATTTGCAGCCACCAACGATAAGCGAGCAAACGAGACTCCCCACAAAACGGTATGATGTGCTTTCTTTGGGCACCTTACCTGCCTGTAAATAAACAGCAAAAGGCTGGGAAGCGTTCTCAGGAATCTGGAGAGTGGGCACCTCCGGGGAGAGGGGAGGAAGGCGCTGGGAACGGAGCTTAGTGGTGCCAAGGGACTTCAGCTTATCTGTGATGCTTTAATGTTTTATGAGAATTAGTTGTCTAATTAAAAATTAATATTTAAGAAAGTTTGCTCCTTCTTGTAGTCGCCCCAGACTCCCTGCTTTAAGCTCCAAGCTGGTGTTCTGTGCCGTGGGGAGCGAGCTTGTACCGCATCAGTGCCGGAAACCCCCAAACACGGTGCTGAGCACCTTACATGCCGGGCGCTTTCCCTGGGTGAGCTCATTTGTCGTCAGCCGGCCTTAGGTGCCTGTGGCGGGACTTGGGAGCCTTTGATCCGGTCCCTCTTGGCTCCTGCCCTTCCAGACTCTGGACCTCATTTCTTTAGCCTCACCACAGATGGCAGCCGCTTGAGCCCGGCACGTTTTGTTTCTTTTCTCTGACTGCCTGGTATTTGTTCCTTCTTTCTCTCTCTCTGTCTGCGCAGGTCGTGGCTGCCGGTGGGGGAAGATGATGCTGGGAGGAAGGCATTTTTTGTTTTGCTCTGAATCAGCTTCCTGAAGATGCCCCTGGGCTGGATGCAAGGGGAATTTGCCAAGAGCCTAAATGGTCCCCCAAACACCGGATGGTTATACCCCATTCACTTACTTGTTCTTCAGCTGTTTCTGGGTCATCTACTGTGTGTTTGGAGGTGTGGTGATCCCAGAGTCTGCGGCCCTGTGGACTTGGAGGCTGTCCCCCTCTTCCAGTTCCTGTTATCACTCCTTAGGCCAGGTCACTGTCACTTCTTCATCCGCCCCTCCCGTCATTTCTTCTCTCTCCAGCCAGAGTGAGCTTTCGAAACCAAATCTGATCATGCCCCTCCTTTGCTGAAAACTCGCAATGGTTTCCCATTGCTCTAGGGTCAAATCAGCCACCTTGACCTACAGGACTGATTGGTGTGACCCCAGCTGACATCTGCAGCATCTGTGCTCCCGTCCCCCACCCCCGTGCTCTGGTCTCTGAGCCTTAATACATGCCCTTCCCGCTGCCTGCAACACTCTCTCCACCACCTCATTAATTTCCAGTCAATTTCAACTTCAGCTTCGGGTCTTAGACGGCACTTCTTCCTGCTAGAAGCATCCCTGAGCCCTAGCCCTCCCCCACCGGCACCCAAATGAGTTCGGTGGTCTATTTCTCAGGTCACTTATCACACCGTATATGTTAAATTTGTCAGTCTCTCCCCCCAGGCCACAGAGTCGCGAATGCAACATCTTGAATAATAATAACGACACCCCCCCCCCCACTGCAGGATGAGCGCTTTGTTACCCTAACACGTGCCAGCCGCTGCGCTAAGCATTTTGTATTCTTTCCTCCTTCTAATTCCCATCTCCCCGTGAGGTGGGAGCCACCACTATCTCCACGTTCCAGATGAAGAACTGAGCCTTACGGAGGTGAAGACGGAAAAAGTCAGGTCGCTGGCGGGTGGTGGATCCCGGATTCAAACCCCAGCGGCCTGACTTGGGAGCCCGCACCTGCTCCCGCTGGGAAGGGCAGAGTTGGTTGTGTCTGCCTGACTCATGATTATATCCATAGCTCCTAACACCGTGCCTGCCATCTAGAAGGAGCTCAGTAACTATTTGTTGGATGAATAAATAAATCAGGAGATGTTCAGTGATGGACAGCAAATGTAATCCCTGCTTGGATTAGTTCCTTTTAAATGCAGTGAGGGGAAACAGCGCTACACTATTGATCCGTAACGGAAGCCACTGGCATACTTAAGTAAGACCATCTGAAGACTCTCTGGGCAGACAGTACCCCTGTGGCTGTTTGCTGGGCTCTGCTGGGCTGCCTGGCCAACGGGACTTGATAAGATGGGGCTGGACACACAGAGAAGGTTCTGGAGTCTGGGGAGGGGCTGGGGTCCCTCAGGACCAGGTCTGGAAAAGTTATCTTGGGAGGTTCAGGTGAACCAGAGACCCAGCAAGACTTGAAAGCTGCACTCAGTGTAGGGAGATTGGTGGGGACAGAAGCAGTCCACAGGATGCGAATTTATTTTATTCTGCCCAAAGCGGGAGTGCTCCCGATGATTTAACTCAGTGGTCCTCAAATAGGATGCTTTTATCCTCAGCGGACATTTGGCAATATCTGGAGACGTTTTTGGTTGTCACAACTGGGGGGGGGGGGGAGGTGCTGCTGGCATCTGGTGGGTAGAGGCCAGGGATGCTGGTGTCTGTCTACAAAGCACAGGACAGCCCCCCTGCCCGCAGCCCCAACACAGCATGATCAAGCCTGAAATGTCCTTAGTGCTGAGTTGAGAAGCCCAACTCAAAACAAGGGAATGAGCGAACCCAGTGAGTAGTGGAGGTTCGTGAAAGGCCTCCTCTGATGGCCTTTGACTTGCTTCAACAGGCCTGTGACAGGGGAGGGACTGTGACAGAAGCCCTCTCTACTCCCTACTCCTTCCCGCACCGGGAAAATGTTACCAGGGACCCAGAGCATCTCTGTGGTCCTCCCACCCCCACCCCATCCCTCACACTTCTGTTACCGCTGCAGGATCAAAAATTTGAAACATTTGGTGCCCATATTGGAGAAAAGTGGAGCGGGTGGGTTTCAGGAGCAGAAGGGGGCGGGGTTAGAATGGGATATAGGAGGCCACTGGGGGCCATCATCAGGATTTGCCCAGGCAAATTAGAAAACCCGTGTTTTCCATGCCCCTGCTCCTGGTGGCCAGACCCCTTCTTTGTGGCTGATGCATATTCACACTACCCACGTGTCTGGAGTACTTCCTAAGCTCCAGAGACGTTATCAAGGACCGTTTGGGTCAGGGGGATGCCTCAGCCTTTAAAAAGCAATACTCTCTTAGGAGATAATAGAATTCTCTATCCCTTACTGTGTTATTTCAGGTCCTACAAAAGCAGAGCCTGAGGTGGAATGAGGCGTGCGCAACAGGTTTTGGGGGGAAATCTGGGAAGGATACAGGGAAGGGGGCGGGCAGGAGTCTGCCGCCTGCCGATGAAGCAACGGGCATCGGACAGGAAGCACTCAGACCACAGTACAGTTCTGGGCAACCATCAGCCAGTTCGAGGGGCCTGCGTCCCCCATGCAGGGTGCTCCACCCCTGGCTCCTCCTGAGCTTGACCTTGGGCACTGCTTCTCCAGGATGCCTCTGCCGGAACCCTGTTCTGAGGCACCTTCTGAGACCACGAGAACACCACCGAAGCCCAAACTCCTGCCTCGCAGCTGTCCTGACCCCCACGTCCAGCGCCATGGCGGCCGTCCCACCGCAGTGCTGTCTTCCCCGCTGGCCCGTCACCCTCATCACCGGATGGGATCGGTTGCCCGCTTAGCCACCTGCCCCCTCGGCCCCACCTTTGTGCATCTGCTCAAGGCCTCCTCCTGCCCAGGGTGCCATCTCTTTTCCTGTGATCAAAACGAGCCTTGCCCAGTGCCTGGCCCATGCCAACTCCCACTTCCTCCAGGATTTCTTCAGCCCCCACTGACGTCCCCGCTCCCGGCATTTCTGGTTTATATAGGAGCATTGCCGTACCGTGGCCCCTGACTGTCCTGCCGTGGTTTCAGCTGTTGTGATTTTGTTTCTTAAACCAGCTTACAAGTTCTTTTCCTCTTCCTCCCTTGCTGCCATTTATCAAGTGTCTGGTGTGCCAGTAGAAACGGATAGGGCTTTCTTCCATACGGACTGGTCGCCTCCAAGGTCCCGGCTGGGTCCCAGGTTGGCAAAATTGTATATGTGCCTGTACTGGTCTCCAGCTGGCCTGATCTTGCCCTTTCTCATCCGTCCCTGGGTCCCAGTGACCTCCAGCACCCCCTTTCCCTGACTCCCCACCCCCAAATTAATCCCTATTTTCAGTGCCTGGATTCATACTAAGGAGCCCATGACTTCAAATAGCCCCAAATGTGACTTCTCCCAAGGGACTTTTTGACCAGGCCCCAGAGTGGAAAGATCAAATTCTAATGAGTTTCATGCATGAGCTAAACCCTTTCCTATCTAATACAGTAGCCATTGGCTACGTGTGGCTATTTAATTAAAATTAGGGGCGCCTGGGTGGTTCAGTCGGTTAAACATCCGACTTCGGCTCAGGTCATGATCTCGTGGTTCGTGGGTTCGAGCCCTGCGTCGGGCTCTGTGCTGACAGCTCAGAGTCTGGAGCCTGCTTCGGATTCTGTGTCTTCCTCTCTCTCTGCTGCTCTCCCCCCTCATGCTCTGTCTCTCTCTCTCTCAAAAAGAACTAAACGTTAAATTAATTAAAATTTAAAACATAGTCCCTCAGTTACCGTAGCCACATCGCAAATGCTCGAGAGCCTTGTGTGGCTAATGGCTACCGTATTGGCCTAGACAGGTCTCCATCATCAGAGATGGGGATGATAAGGAAATGCTGAGATAAGGAAAGGCAGTTTTTAAAAAAGCAGGTCTGAGGTGTATCGGGAACTTCCTTCAGGCCTGAGTCACCCCAGTTAAGAGGTTCTTGCCCTGCCTAAGAAGAGCCAAGTCTTTAACGCCTCCTCATTGAGCCACACTCAGCCACTAAGTGAGCCACCTCGAGCCCGGAGTGAGCACAGGCCTTGAGATCGCGGAAGCAGTGGTCCTGAGGGTATGAATAGCCCCTGGTCATCTCCCAGGCCTGGGTCCCTGCATCCCTCTGGGATGCCGTCTCTGGACGGTCAGAGATGCCCACTTACAGCGTGAAACTGAGCAGGGCTGTTCCCCGCAGCCTTAGGAGGGGGGACCGGTTCGGTACAGCCTGGGCGGAGAGTTCCCGAAGCTCCCGACAATTGACATTCTGCATTCGGCAGCAGTCGGTATCAATTATTAAGCAGAAAGCCCAAGCAGAGGCTGTGGGGCAGTAGAGAGTGTGGGCGGAGAGGGGGAGGGCGAGAGAGCTGGGGAGGCGCGAGGGAGCGGGGTGGTGGGCTTGGGGGTGAGGGGTGAGGAGGGGGGACAGAGGCCCTGGTGCCCCTCCCCTGCAGAGAATATGGCCTGAGGATCAGCAGTGAATGGTCTCTGTCTACTCCTGCGACTGAGTGTTTGGGGGTGACGCTCCCTCCTCCTTTAAGAGGGCTTCTGCCTAACCTGAATGTGTTCGGGAGTTAGGCCCCAGGATGCCGAGGGGACTTGAGACTCAGCCCAGTGGGAAAGACGGCAAGTCCTGAGGTGAGAACGCTCCGAGTGCGTGGGTGGAGGGCGCCACAGTGCTTTGAGAAATCTGAACGGCAGTCACCTGACCCAGGGGTTGGCAGACCTTTCTGGTAAAGGCCTTTGTAGGCCCGGCGGCTCCGCTGGGTAGTAGTCACCGCTACTCGGCCCCACCGTCGCACAGAGGCCGCCGCAGCCTGTATGTGAACAGATGGGCTGGCGGATGGGTTCCAACAAAATGTCGTTTATGAAAACAGGTGGCAGGCCAGACGTGACCCCACTCCCGGCCTAGAGGAACCTCCATCCGCAAAGTGTGTGCCGTGGACCAGGAGCCGCAGCGTTACGGGGGCGTGTGGGTGATGCAGAGCCTCGGGCCCCACCCTAGGTCATTAGTCACGGACCTGAACTTCGGTAGATCCCCTGCGCCTGCCAAGGTTTGGGAAAAAGGGCTTCGCCGTCCGAGGAAGGCTCCACGCGTTATCGGGAGCAACGGGTAGGAAACGGCAGGGAGCGAAACGTCGAGATGAACCTTCTGCCCCAGAGAGCTGTCCTCAAATGCAGCAGGAGGGCTGTCTCTGGAGGCAGTGAGCAGCCCGCCCTGGGATCTCCAAGCTAAGGCTAGACAGCCACTTGCTCTAGACGGCGGGGAAGGCTCCACGGGTTACATCGCATCGTGGCTAAGCTTCCTCGCTGGGAGGCAAGGCGTGTGGGCTTGAATCCTGGTTGGGCAAGAGATGTCTCACTCGTCCTCACTCCGGATTCTCCGGCTGTCAAATAGGGTCGTCCAAGACTTCACAGGGTGGTGCTGAGAACAAAGGCGCTTACAGCAGTGGAGGGGTGATTCCCACCGGCTACGTGCTCGGTGTGAGCGGTTACTATACGCGACATAACCCCATGACAGATATCTATCCTTTTGGCTGGATCGAGGACCTTCGTGACGCTTCCTTCCAACTCTGAGATCCCAGCTCCGGAGGGGAGCGGGAGGATTTGGGGAAGACAGTCACAGCCAGTGTGTTTTGAGTATTCTGTGTGTGCCAGGCATTACGCAAGCATCAGTTAATGGCTCTCAAATTACTTTCAGATACTCGTTGGCGTATAGGAGCGGACGGATTATAATCCGCGTGTTTCAGCTTTAGAAGGTCTCGTCGAGCCAGAGATGATGCGCGTGGCTTTGTCACTGACAGATTTATGCTGTGTTGAGTGAGGGCAGAGAACTCCCTCGAGCGAGTCAGAGAGCTGCATCTCTGGGCCACGTCACTAGCTCGAGCCTCAAGGCGGCGGGGCCAGCATGCTTGACGGCAGGAAAGTAAGTCGCCTGCCGGCTCCCAATGCCGTTCGCGTGGAGGCACCCAAAGATTCCATGCCCCTTCTGTCCTGGTCGCTGTTGTGCTTATAATCCCGGCTGTGGGTTCCAGTGACGGACCTTGGTTCGGATTCTGGCGCTGTCCCTTCACAGCTAGCTGTGTGGTCTGGGGCAAGCCTCTTGGCCTCTCTGAGCCTGGTCGGACGGACTGGTAACGCTGCGTGCTTCGCAGGGCGGTTGGGAGGGTCAAGTGAGAAGGTGTGGACTGCCAAGAGTGGCGCAAAGGAAGGTTGCCATTTTTGGTGAAGCTTGGAAGCCTCTTCGGGGCTCTTCCCCGCGTGCCCCTTCCCCGCAGGGCTTGCAGCCCGCACCCTCCCCGCCAGGCACCCCTGATTCCTGCTCCAGACTTCCATTTCTACATGTGCCGCAGAAGTTCCCATCACCCGGTGCTGGGGCTACCCACCTTTTTTTCCCCTGGTAAAAGCTCTGCCTTGGCTTTGTGGAAGCCAACGTGGAGTCCGTATCTTCCCCGAGAAACCTTTCAGAAAACAACATACTGAATTTTTTATGTTGTCCCTGTGTGTTTTGGTTTCCAGAGGTGGGTGGGAAGGAAAGGAAAGATTGCCCTTTGTACCCAAAGGCAGTATCTGGCAAAGCTCGGGGAGTCCTTTCTTAACGGCTTACAACATTCCCCCCCCCGATCCCTTCCTTGCTTGCTCCCTCCGTCGTATAATTTCTGGTGCTTTGGGTTAATTCATTTCAAGTGACGATAGTCCCTGATGAAACTGTAAATTAGTTTCAAATGGCGCAGTTGGCCCCCCCCCCCCACTACTGGAAGATCACATTGCAGTGACAACATTAAAACTTGAACAACCCTTAACACGGCGGGAGGAGGGAATCCTAAAACCTCAAGGAAAAACACATTTCCAGCGCAATCCTTGCTGCAGCCCTTAAGAAAGTGGAACCAGATGGATGGTGGCTTTGATAATGAGGGAGGCAATCAACTTTAGATTAAAAAAAAAAAAAAAAACACACAACAACCCTCAACCCTACCCCAAAAGGATGAGTCTGACCGTAAAATCCCAGATATACAACGTTCCATTTAAGAGGCTATTGACCTATTAGCCGGGAACAGAGGGGGTTCTGAGAGAGGTCAGTTCTTCTCTCCTGGAGCATTCTGTCCACAGTTCCCTGGCCTCTGAAGCCAGAGTACTCAGCTCCCTAATTGAAAACACGGCAGTATCTTTGGCCGTTAGCAATGGTCAGATTTCCCCTGGAAATCACTAAGTGTTCTCCAGAGGCTTGGCTGCTGCCGGCTGCCAAATTCTGGGGAGGAGAAGACATTTCTGTTTTTAATTTAACTTAATTATTAGTATTTCTTTTTTCTTTCTTTTTTTTTTTTTTTGGTTGGATTGGGACTTGGTGGGGGCAGGGGGATGGGGACAAGATGCCAGGAAGGAAGAGAAGCAGTTCACTATTAAGAGAAAGGAACACATGGAAGTCTTAAGATCCGGGCTCACGCCTCGATCTGGCAACCCACCAGCTGCGTAACTTGGGACAAATTCCGACACTCCTTGTGCCTCCGTTTTCTTGTCTGTCAAGGGGGGGGGGTCGCAAAGCTTACCGTACAGGGTCACCAGGGGACTCGATGATGGATTGTGAACCCACTGGGTAATGCCAAAGGCCGGGCTACGGCTCTCTGGCTGGCTGGTTCTCAGGGATGGAACCGGGCAGAGGGTAGGGGGAAGGTGTTAGGATAGAAACCAGCGTCTTGGGCACTTTCTTCCGGCCCTGCCACTTGCCAGCCCTTGGTGTGGGGGCCAGTTCCTTCTGCAGGCTGACCCTCAGCTCTCCGCCGGTCTGACCAAAGTGTCCCTGTCCGCCGGTCAAGGCCGAGAGGAAGAGCGAGCAAATGGGGTACACTTGCTGGCCTGTCGGCCCTTTGTCCACACCTGGCACATGCCGGGCACTCCATAAATCATTGTCAGGTGAGCGAATGGACGTACGAAGGGGCTTGGGCAGGGAACGGGGTAACGCTTCTGGAAAGTGACGCGACTAAATTGACTTGTCAGTGATGACGGCCCCTTCCTCGGGGGACGGTGTCCGAAGAGGCAGGCCACGTGGCTTCCTGTTGTTCAGCAGGTTGCGTGAGTCTCCTTTTAAAAGTAAAGAGACTCAGAGGGAACGGAATCTTGGTTTGGTCCAGAGAACACTTGCACGTTCGCCAGTTCAATGCTTTTGGAAAATATGGAGACTTGGTTCTGATTCAAGCTTCTGCTCAGGCCTTTTTTTTTTTTTTTTTTTTTTTTGTAAGGCTATTTTTGGTAATATTTAGAAGCATCATGGGGACAAGGCCCGGACCTGTCTCATTCACTGAGTAGTCTGAGCATCTAACAGGTGCCTGACACACAGGAGATGCTCGATAAATTACTAATAAGTAAATGCAGGAAGCTCTGTTTTCTCTCCTTCCCACCCCCAAGCCAGGATGAAGACGGAGGCCTGGCAGTTTCTGTACAAAGGGGGACTCGAGAGCTGTGGCCTTCTCGGATTAGTTGACACATTTGCAGGATTCCCCAGTAGGTGCCAGGGCGACCACAGGCTGAGGGCGGGGACCGAATGCTTGTGCTCTGTTGTTATTCATGCTCTCCCGAGCCATAGCCAAGATCTCTTAAGATGTGCTTCTGGGACTGACCGCCGTCTTTTCTGGGCCCCGCTCCACGCTCCGGGCAGTTCCCGGTTTGAGAGCACATTCTCAATTAGCTGTTTCCCTCAAGATCAGGTCCTGCTTAGTCCACTGACCTCTCCGTGCTCTGCAGTCTCCCAACATGTCAGAAGCCGCTTGCGTTGCTGGTGAGAAAGGTTGCTCCACAGGGTCCTCGAGAAAGGAAGTAGCCGCAAGTGAGAGATGGGGCCGGGCTCCTGGCAAGAGGGTAGCTACGATAATGTCTGCGTGTGCTTGACCCGCGCTCTTGTTTTCTACTCCCCTTCCTCCCCTTTTTCTCCCCTTCCCTCCGTCTCCTCTACCCCATTCTCCTGCCCGCCCCCCCCCCCCCCCCCACTCTGCAAATTGAGGCCACGGGAGGCTTTAGCTGCTGGGAGATCAGGAGGTAGGCTGGAAGGAACTCTTCCATACTTTCTAACAAGGAGCTCTGGTAATAACCCTTTACTCCAGCCACTGGTGGCCAGCCACGAAGGGTGTTGGCCTTTGATGTGTTCCTTGGACACGTAGATCAGCTCAAATCATGGCCCTGGGATGTTTTTGCGACCAACTGGCTATTGTTAGAAACATTTAGAAATGTCTCTTCTTCCCTCCGATTTCCCCCTCTCTGCCAGTCTCAGCTCTAACAGCTGGAAGAAATTTCTCCTTCATCTGCTATATTCAATCTTTCACTAAGCTCCATCAAGTTTGCCTTTGAAATTTCTTTTGTACTGGCCCCTTCTCTCATTCCCGCTGCTAATCCCTGAGGCCTGGCTCTCATCCCCTTTGCACGCCCGAGCTCCCTCAAGAACCTCTTTGGCAGAGCTCCCTGCCTCTGGCCTCTGTGTCTTCCGTCCAGCCTGCCCGGCCAAGCCAGACTCACCTTCCTCAAGCTGTTTGCATCCTAGGGTGCCTCAGCTCAGGATCCCTAGGCTCTCCAAATTACCTGGCATTGCCCAGACAGCTTTTGTAGCTCCCTCTGCCTATAATTTCTTCCCAGAGCGGTGGCTGTATTAATTGCCTGTGGCTGCTGTAACAAATGACACAAACTTGGGGGCTTAAGAACACCAGAGACTTGTTTTCTTACGGTTCTGGAGCCCAGAAATCTGAACTGAGTCTTAGGGGCCCCAATGGAGGTGTCGTCGCAGGACGGGGCTTCCGTGGGAGGCTTCAGGGAGGTCGGTTTTATTGCTTCTTCCGGCTTCCAGGGGCTGCCGGTGTCTCTGCTTGTGGTCAGTCTTTCTGCCTCTGTGGCCCCACATTGCCTCCTCCTGTCCGTATGTCACATCTCCCTCTCACAAGATACTTGGGATTGTGTTTAGGGCACGGCTGGATTATCCAGGATGATCTCTCCATCTCAAGCCCTAACTTCATGAGGTCTGCAAAGTCCCTTTTGCTATGCAAGGTGATGGTCACAGGTTCCAGGGATTAGGACATGGGAGTGTTTGGGGACTGTCATTCAGCCTATCACAGGCTCCTTATCCATTCCTTGCTTCAACAAATATCTGGTGAGTGCCCACTACGTGTCAGGCTCTGTTCTAGGCCACAAGAGTGATTAAGACTAAGAAGCCTTTTCAGATCGTCTCCTGCAAGGTGAACTACCCCTTATCTGGGCTCCTTCCCTCCCGGAGCATGGTATTGTTACATAGCACGATCATCCCGTTCTTCTGTGCTGGTAACTGTTCTATGCCTGTCCGCCTCCACATACGGGAGCCCCTTGAAGGTTGACCTAACTTCTCCATACCTGTATTTAGTGCTAGATGGCACATGTAGTTGGGACTCCATGAACAAGTCGCTTCCGGCTTCCCTTTTTCATTCTTCCCACTATGCATATAATTTCTTTAGAGACTAAGGTGGCTTTAATAATACACTCTGTCTCAGAATTAAACGTTCGGCGTCTGGCCTTCTTGGTGTTCGTCTCCTTGGGCCTGGGTGGCCTAGGGTATAGCTGTAGCGGCCGTCTGCCACCCTGCCTTGCCTGCCCCCAACGGTGTCATACGCATTGACTTATTTAATGTTGTTACATCACCTGTTTCTGTTGCCCCGCGGCACTGAAAGGAGTTCAGGAGACCGGAAGCCATAACCTCAGAGGACTGCCGTCTGCAGTGACTCCTGGGTCACATCTCGTGAGCGTTTTTCCCAGCGTGCCCCCTCTATTTCCCCACTGAGGATATGCCAACACAATCAGTTCAGACCCAGCAAGCTGGTGCTCAGTTTCCATGGGCAGACAGGATGAGTGACTATTCCCAGTAAGGCCTGACACACGGACAAGAAGTGGGACAGACCCTATTACCCCCTGCCTCGTGCTATCGGTTTATCACTTTAAAGTTGACACCTGTCACCCTGCCTCGGGAAAGCACATACAGTCCAGCAACCCAGTGGTGCCAGCTGGGAGCCCCCGGATTTGTACACAGCCCTTGGAAACGCTGGGCTCGGTTTTTTAAAAGGCTGTGCAACTCGAAACATCACACTTGCTCACGGCCCAGGGCCTGCCCGTGTTTCCGCTTACTGGGTGTCCCCGCCGCGGGCACCCACTGTTTCCTCGTCTACGACGGTATGTGCTGCTTTTCCAGGTGGAGACTCACCAAGAATAAAGATCATGTCGCCCCACCGCCCTCCTGCCCCCGCAACTCTGTGGCCTCCCACAGCACGTCACTTGGGTGACCTTGGGTGATAGATAATTTGGAGGTCACGTAGTGTCGTATGGCGCTTTGCCAACTGAGAATTTTCATTCACTTCACGGGTGACTTGGCCACATTCTGTACCCCTTGTGCTACCGTCTGGTTAATACTTGTATTTAACTCGTCTCCAGGTTGAGCTTAGATAAGGAGAAACTTATTTTAAAGGGAAACATTGCGTCTGTGCCATAAATAGAAAACCAGCATCAGGATAGGGTTCAGGGCAGGCTGCCCCAGAATGTTCCATTTTTGGCATGTGGAGTATTTCAGGCTAAAGACGTTCGAGGACCAACAGAGTCAGGGAGAGCTTTTTCCCTCCCCCTACACGGCCTACAGGACTTTAGATGGAGAGCCTGTACGGGGAAGAGAGCATTTTTCTTCTCGTTTTCCTGTAGGTTGTCGCCTCGTTAAAGTCCCAGAGCCCTGCTGCCTCCTGTTTAGCTAAGGATGGTAACTCTCCCTCAGTTACCTGAGCATCTGAGAGCATCTCATGCCCTCGTGGGGCTCCCATACATACAAAATTAAACTCCTTATTCTCCTGCTCATCTGCCTCATGTCAATTCAATCATTAGATTGGCCTAAGGACGCGGAAGAGAAGGAGGGAAAACTTTTTCCTCCCTTATAATCACTCATCATAAATAGAATGTAGCTATGAAAGTAAATATACTGAAAACGAAATAATACTATTCACCTGCGAATAGAAATAACGAAAGGCAGAGTAATAAAACTTGAATTGATTCACAAAACCTAATTGATTCACGAAAATGAGATCCTCCAAGAGAAAAATGGTATACGACCAGACACTGAGGAAAGAATATTAAGCTTGGGGCGCGTGGGTGGCTCAGTCCGTGAAGTGTCCGACTGCGGCTCAGGTTATGATCTCGAAGTTTGTGAGTTCGAGCCCGGCGTTGGGCTCTGTGCTGACAGCTCAGAGCCTGGAGCCTGTTTCAGATTCTCTGTCCCCCTGTCTGTCTGCCCCTCCCCTGCTCACACTCTTTCTCTCTGTCAAAAAAAAATTAATAAAACAAAAAGAATATTAAGCTTGATGTCGTTTGAGTTAAGATGACCATGGGTTTCTATGTCAATTAAATTATAATGTATTTTATTTTTAAATGTTTTTATTTATTTATGTATTTTTTTATATTTGAGAGAAAGAGAGAGAGACAGTGTGCAAGCAGGGGAGGGGCCGAGAGACGGCAACAGAATCGGAAGCAGGCTCCAGGCTCTGAGCTGTCAGCACAGAGCCCGACGCAGGGCTCAAACTCGCGAGCAGTGACATCATGACCTGAGCTGAAGTCAGACGCTTAACCGACTGAGCCCCCCAGGCACCTTGTAGTGTAATGATTTTTAGCTTTGAGGGTACCCAGCACTGATAATCCTTTCCCACATGTGTTCATAGAAAGGGTGCCTGCCTAACCATTGCCCAGATGGTAGGCAAATGTTAAACAATTAAAACATCTTAGTGTGTATATTTTTTGGTCCACATAAAAGAATCTATGTATTCATAGCTTGCATGTGGAGTTATGAACCATAATTATAAAACGAGCCCTTGAACCCACCCCTGTCTTAAGAACGTTGCTAATCAACTACGTGCCCCTCTCCAGAGGAACCTCGAGTCGCTGCCTCCACCGCACCCCCCCGCCCCGCCTCCTCTGGTAAAAATTGTCCCGAATTCCTTTGTATTTAAAAATAGTTTAACCGTCTAGGACATTCCTGAACAGTATACTGTTTAGATTTGCTTGAACATGAGCTTTATAAGAATGCTGTCGTCTGTTAGCCTCTTCTAGGAGACAGGCTAATCAGCTGTGGTGTGTGTGCACAACGGGATGTTACTCCAAGAGAAAATGAACAAACACATTCAGACTGCATGCAAGCACTCAGATTAATCTGCCCAAGGCAGGAAGCTCGTCACTGCCTCCGATTCTGCTCAGGCCGGTCCCCAGCTTTCACCTTAAATGGAATTCAAGGATGGGTGGAATGAAAAGGATTCCCCTTCCTCCATGTTCCCCATCCACTAAGGCTGCTCTCCTTACAAAGTCCTGCTTGCAAGGCTGGTTCTTGCAACTGACATCCAGCAACGTGGATTGGGGGAAGGTCCCCAGCATTCCCTGGTAAGGGTGGCTCACGGCGCCTAAGCTTTCCAAACAATATGATTCATGCTCAACATCTATCTGCTTTCCTCCTGGGAGTCTGGAATTTTGGTATGTGGCAGGCAGAGGGTGCTCTGTGACCAGTACCCCCGCTCAACTTCCCCCAGTAAAAGCCATGGGCACCGAGTCTCTCATGAGCTTCCCTGGGAGACAGCGTTTCACACATGCTGTCACAATTCATTGCTGGGGAATTAAGCTTGTCCTGTGTGACCCCAAAGGGAAAGGAGTGTGGAAGCCTGTGCCTGGTTTCCTCTAGACTTTGCCTCCTGCGCCTTTCTTTTTTCGGAGTTTCTCTGTATCCTTTTGCCATAATAAATCATAGCCATGAATTTGACCGTATGCTGGGTCCTATGAGTCTACCTGGGGGTGGTCTTGGGGGCCCCTGGCATTCCCCCAAAACTTCTGTTTCCGGAACCACATTGAGACTCTGAATAGAGTAGCCTCTGCTCTGAGATTTATACTTTGAAGGGCCCTGAGTATCACACACACACACACACACACACACACACACACACGACTCTCACGCTTGGGACCTGGAGCTCAGGGCTGGCCCAACACAATCTGTCACCTTAAAGACCAGCTCAGTAACAGTCACCATTGAGGCCCCAGGGAAACCCTTCTGCACATCCCTTGCCTTATGTCCTGGAAAGCTGGATCGAATGCCACGAAGGTTGTGTGCCGTATGCTTCTAGAAACATCGGGGGCAGGCAGCGCCTCGGAGAGTGGGGCGGATCGGAGCAGGGGAAATGCTTGGGTAAGAGAAAAGGCAAATTAATTAGCTTGTCAAATCCTTCCTCTCAGCTCGAATGCCATAGATTCTCATAAAACAAATGATTGTGTCGCTTCTCTTCATATTCCAATTCCTGGTTCTGGAGATAAGACTGAGCACAGGGCTCACGGTGCTTGTGTATGGATGTGGAGACATAGTTCAGTATAGCAAACAATTCATGTTACTCTTAAATTTGTGTACGTGTGCAGCTCGAGATGTAATGTGCGTGAAGCACGACATCGGTTCTGCCCATCGGCAACTAGATGGACAGACTCGTAGGGTCGCGAACTGTTTCACTTCTACAAAGATGCTTACATCCAAAGTTTTAAGAAATCGAATTTGAAAGTTTCAGCTCTATTTAAGTAGCTTTGATCCAAATAGTTCATATTCGTTATGCCTCATATTCTGCCTTTTAAATTTTTTTTAGCAACGTTTAAATATTTTAGGAGAGAAATAACTTCCACTGGAATCATATCGACATATAACTTTAGTGTTCCTAATTTGTACATACTTTTAAAGGTATCTTCTTTCCTTTTTTCCTTTTTTATGTTGTTATTATATTTTTTAATGTTTATTTACCTTTGAGAGAGAGAGAAACAGAATGTGAATGGGCGAGGAGCAGAGAGAGAGGGAAACACAGAATCTGAAAGCAGGCTCCGGGCTCTGAGCTGTCAGCAAGGAGCCCGATGCGGGGCTCGAACCCATGAACAGTGAGATTGTGACCTGAGCCAAAGTTGGATGCCCAACTGACTGGACACCCAGGTCCCCCTATTTTATTTCTTAAGATACTTTAAAATTTATTTTTGAGAGAGAGAGAGAGAGAGAGAGGGGCAGAGAGAGAGGAAGTAGAGAATCCCAAGCAGGCTCAGAGCCCGAGCGGGGCTCAAACTCACAAACCGTGAGATCATGGCCTGAGCTGAACTTGGACGCTCAACCGGCTGAGCCCCCCCGGGCGCCCCGGAAGGCTTTTATTTATTTAAAGGCTGCAATCGCTGATCTGTTCGCATTTTGTTGCTACGAAGGTCTTTTTGTCAAGGTGGGAGCGTGGGCCGTTTGTGATGTAACTAACACTGGCTGTGTTAGAACTCGCATGTGCAGACACGTGGCCTGCGGGCCCCATTCGTCTCTCGCCCCGGCCCTGCCAATGTTCGGGCACGTCCGCTGGAGGAGGACGTGGTTTCTGGTGAGGCTGGAGCCCTTGGTGCAGAGTGCTGGCCTGCTGTGTGGACCAGGCTGCCACTGACTGTGTGTGTGTGTCACCAGGGCCAAGGCCACACCAAGGCCGAGGGAGAGAGAAGCCGGAGAAACCTCTTCAGTGGCCTCAGCGGGAGGCCCAGAAATCCTTCCTCCATGCACCCTTGAACTTCTATGCACAGAGCTGGAGACACGGATGCTGGGGCAAGTGTTTACCCCTTGTGCTTGGCCGGAGGGGGGTGGGTTGGGGCTGGGCTCTGCTGCTTTCCAGCAATGCCGCCCTCAACAGATCCCCTTAAACTCTTTGATGTTGTTTCCACATACGCAAAATGGACATACTCCTTCTCCCTTTTCAGTGCCGTCCTGAAAATCGGAGATGTGCGTCTAAAACAACTAGCACATCCCTGGGAGGAGGCTTAATACGTGGGAACCAGTGTTTTGGGACAGGGACACTGAGGAAGGGTGTTAAGCGAGAGGCTAAAGTCACGCTGGTGGCCAGTAGGAGAACGAAGACCTGGGCATTCTGACGCGCGGCCTGAGGTTCCTTCCGTTTTCCGGGCCCCCTGTACCCCGGTTCCTCTGAAGGCCACCTGCTCCCCCTGGCCACACCTGGGTTAGAAAGGACGCTCGCTCTCTGAGCTGTGAGGTATCTCGGTTGAGCACCAGTTCACTTTCCTCGGGATCCAGCTCGGAGGATTTACAGCCGGTTTGAGTGCACACTGGAGGTCCCCTAACCTGTAAGTTATTCCACTGGTAATTAGATTTCTTTCTGTTGTGGGGAGCCAGCACGTGTAAATCCACAGAAACCTGGGACCGGATGATATAAGGGTCACCCGAGCCTCCGCACTGCCTAAAATGCATCTTCCAGGAAAATGATTTCTCTGGGCACATAAGTTACTGTGGTCCCAGGGGAACCATAGCTCAGGCCCTGACCATTCCTGTAATGCTGTGTTCAAGTGATGTAGTGTTCATGGCCCCCTCGGCAGCCTGCCCGCCTTGCCCTGCTCTCTGAGTAGAGGAACCTCACTGACACCTGCTGTTGCTGGATGCGATAAATGTAAAGGGACGGGGCGGGGCAGGGGGTTGGGAGGTCTGCTTCCTTCCCCATCCGGTTTTCTTCCCAGGCTAGGCAGACTCAAGTCTAGAGATTCTTCTCCTGCAGGTGAGCCACTTGGAGGTCAAAGTGAGCACTTTGAACCATGGCACAGATCGCTGTCCGTTTGCAAGAGGGTAAAATCAGATACCTTCCGCATGCCGTGTAGAATAACAAATGCCAGATGGATTAAAGATTTGTGCATTAAATATAAAATATTAAGAAATTAAAAAACGGGGGCGCCTGGGTGGCCCAGTCGGTTAAGTGTCTGACTTCAGCTCAGGTCGTGATCTTCTGGTTCACGGGTTCGAGACCCCTGTGGGGCTCTGTGCTGACAACTTGGAGCCCGGAGCCTGCGCCGGATTCTGCGTCTCCCTCTCTCTCTGCCTCTCTCCTGCTCGCACTCTCTGTGTCTGTCACAAATAAATGAACATTTAAACATTTTTGAAAAAAAAAACAGTATAAGACTACGTATATGTAAGGTTACATGTAAGTCAAGTCTATCTATGTATCTGTCTACATATTTACGTATCTGTGTACATATCTATCCCTCAAGGTCAGGTAGAGGGCGTATGTCATGCCTCTATCTCATCTCTGTCTCTGTATCTTGGAGTGAGGGAGCGTTTTCTAAATCTGGCTCCAAACCCAGTAGCCCAAAGAAAAAAGTTTGGCAAATTGGACCACCTAGAAATTAAAAAGCAAAACACGAAAAAAAAATCCCAAAACTGTACTGTGAAAAGCATCATAAAAAACCAAAATGTAAATGCATAAATGACAGCTGGGGAGAAAGTATTTGCTACACATTTGAGCAGGAAAACTGTGAATATCTGTGCTATAGAACTTGTTCCTCCAGATCAAGCAGAAACAACAAAAATGATTAAATAGGAAATGTGCACACACACACATTCCTCTTTAATGGCCCAGTAAAGAGGGAAAAATGTAACAAGATATTCTATCTCACTAATAACTAAAGAAATTTAAGTGTAAACAACAACGTGACATTTGTTTTTATTTTTGCCTACCTGATTGAAAAGATAGGTAACCAGGGGCGGCTGGGTGGGTGGCTCAGCAGGTTAAGTGTCCAGCTCTTGATTTCAGATCAGGTCATGATCTCAGTTTCCTGGGTTCGAGCCCCTCATTGGGCTCTGCGCTGACAGTGCAAAGCCTTCTGGGGATTCTCCCTCTCTCTCTGCCCCTCCCCTGCTCGAGCTCTCTCTGTCTTTCTCAAAATAAATAAACTGAAAAAAAAAAAAGATCGGTAACCCTCCGAATTGGGAGGAATGAAGAAATGAGCAGACACGGGTAGGAATATAAATCCCAATGACCTTTTTGAGGGTAATTTGTCAAGAGATATATATATACTTGGAATGTGCTTGTTAATAATCCAGCTATGTCTCCTCTGGGAATTTATCCTCCAAAAATCAGAGCATAAATGAGTAAAGATATACGTACAAGGGCATTCTTTGTATGGTGGCTCATGAGAACAAACAGTAGTAGAAGTTAAAATCCTCGTCACAGAGCATGGCATATTTATGGCATGGAATTCTAGCCAACTGTTAAGAAACCAGGTAGATCTGTCTAATAAGGACTAGGGCTTTCCTGACCATTTGCCATGCATTGTAGACACTTTTCTGAGTGCTTTCTTTTCTTTCTTTTCTTAAAAAAACTTTTTTTGTTTTTACATTTATTTATTTTTGAGAGACAGAGAGAGAGCACAAGCAGGGGAGGGGCAGAGAGGGAGGGAGACACAGACTCTGAAGCAGGCTCCGGGCTCTGAGCTGTCAGCACAGAGCCCGACGTGGGGCTCGAACTCACAAACTCTGAGATGGTGACCTGAGCCGAAGTCGGACGCTTAACCGACTGAGCCACCCAGGCACCCCCTGAGTGCTTTCCAAATGTGACCTCACTTAACCTTCCGGACACTTTATAAAGTAGACAGTGTTATCATCATCCGTATGTTGCAGGAGAGGCGCAGAGAGGTTGTTAGCCTTCACAAGATCACACAGCTGTGAGAAGTCAGAGCTGGTATTTGAACCAGGCAGTGAGATTCCTCAGGCACGGACTCGGAAGGGGATCACCGATAAAAGTTGAATGTCATGTGATAAAAAAGCAAGGTGCAGAAAAATACAGCATAATTGCATTTTGGTTAAAATATATGTGTCTACACATGTAATATGCATGTTACTTATATGTATGTTTGCATACTCTAATTATAGAAAGAGTAATTTGGTGGGAGCGACTGAAAGGGCAGTGAGATTAGGTTGATTTGCTTTCTTCCTAAAAAGTGGTGGGATTAAAGAAAATAAAGCTAGCTGCTCAGTTCCTTTCTGTTTTTATTGTTGTTGTTTTTTTTTATTACCCGAGCCCACTTCACTTGAATGAAACAAAAATGACCCCGCCTGGTAACAAAAATACATTCTTGAAAAATAACGCAACCCGTTTGTGCCAGAAATAACCAGCCCAGTTTGGACATAGAGCTTTCGATGGCTACTTCAATAGTAGATCAATTATTTTAAATAAAGCCCTTAAAAAAATGATTGAAAGGCAGCATATCATCATTGCAGAAACTGTGGGATTACAGAGCTGATAGAATTAATGGTCATCGAGTTGCTTCCGGGAAGCTGATGCCTCCTGCGCTGCGGTCGGTGATGTATTTGTTTCTCTGTTTTCTCCCCATATCCTGTTTCCAGGACATCCTGCTCCAACCTCCAAGCCCCAAAGCAAACCTGATCAGGGGCCGGGAATCACCATGCAATTAGAGTGCTCTGATCCAACCGAGTGATGCTACAGGGGGTCTAGTCCAGGACGGAGATCCTGTCCATTTGTTCTTGGCCACAGTCATAGGGTCACAAGTCCTCTGGCTGCTTGACTCGGAAGGGGCTCTGGGCATGGCAGTCACTTGGGCTCTATGGACTGTCCTGTTCCGGTGTAGAACAGAGGTGAGTGCTGAGACCGAAGAAGAGTGGGTGGTCAAGCCATGGTGGGCCCGGTGAGCCACGTTAACCAGCCTGCACAGGTCTAGAGCAGTGGAGCTCAACCGGGGACGGTTTTCCTCCCGAGGGGACATTTGGCAATGTCTGGAGACATACTTGTTACCATGGGGAGTGGGTGTTACTGGCATCTAGTCAGTTGCAGACGAGGGATGCTGTTGAACATCTGACAGTCCATACCGACAGCCAAAGAATTACCCAGCCACAAGTCTCAGTGGTGCTGAAATTTCAAAACCTGCCCGGAGTTAGCTCCCTCTGGTCAGCCTTGCAGCTTTGCAGAGAGGTGGGCGTTCTAAGGACCCCACATCTGGAAGTTCCTTGGCTGGAGTGCTCATATTCCAGAGGAGAAGCAGATTTGTCCAAAGGCCAGGTGGAGAGAACCAGCCCAGCCCTGCCCACCCCCACACCACTGCCCACCGCCCCGCAGAGCTGGGGGAAATTAAGTTATAATAATGATGGATGTTGATACCGTGCTTGACAAGTAATAAAGTGCTTCCTCTGTGCTTGAGGTTCGTGCAGATTGGGGTCCTCTGCACTCCCCGCTGCACTGTTCCGGTCATGGGCTGGCGCGGGGCGGGGTGGGGGTGGGCAGGGAAGTCTACACCTGCTTCTCATTCTCCCATGAAATCAGTTCCTTGTCATAAGACTCTTCACGTTCTCCCTTTGATCACAACCCCAATGACTCAAACCCTGCACATTGTGCCAGGTTCCACTTACAAGAGGGAAGCGTCCCCCCCGCAGATGTCAAGGCAGACATACCCTTTCTCCCGGTGCCGTGGTGCCCCGAGCTCGGTGAGCTCGGCCGGCACGGGGATGCCATGCCATCAGATGGGTTAAGTGCGGGTTTCGTGTACCTGATAACTGTAAGCTCGGAGGGAGGGGAGGCTTGGGGGGCTGGGCGAGCGGGAGATGGACTGACGACCATGTGTCAGGCACTTCGTACCCATTGTTTCGCTGGCGTCTCGTGACAGCCCCTTGAAGTGGGGTTTGTGATTGCGTCTGTTTTCCTGCGAAGGAATGAAAGCTCAGAGAGGTTAAGTACCTTGGCCAAGCCCACGTAACTCAAAAGCGGTGCTTGCGGAAAGGGCTTGGGGGCTTCCTGGGGCAGCACAAATTTGGCCAGGGCAACTGTGAACTGAGGGATAGCAGACTGGCAGGGGCGCCGTGGACCCAGGACGGGACGGTCCTAAGCTAGTGGGTGCCACTGAGCGAGATGGCTTCAGACTGGGAGGAAGGATGGGCTGAGTATGGTTGCCGTCTGGGAGCTGGGGGAGCCAGGGTAAGAGGCTGGGGGTGGGCCGGGGGGAAGGACGCTGTCTGGGTGGGTACTTAGAAGGGCCTGCAGACCGGAACAGGGGTGGACGTAGCTCGGAGGGCCTGAGAGGCATTCTTCCCTGCAACCCACGTGTGCCTGTGACAGGAGACGTCCCAGGATCAAGGGCACGTGACTCCCGGGGGGCATCCCCCTTCTGTTGCTGAGCAGATGGTCCGTGGTCAAACGGAGTAGCAGGTGCCACTGACTCCTCGGGCAAAAGTTGTCTCCCTGGGCGGTGCATAGATCAGAGCACGGGCTCCATTCCTGCCCCCTTGGTGAGGTGTCCGTGCAGGACATGTTGCTGCAGGGGAGGCCCTGGCTACCACAGTGGGCCTGGCAGGGAGCATGTGGCCACAGAAGAGGACTCGAGGAGCCCCGGGCGTTCCTGATCTGGATGTGCGGTCCCTGGCCCCAGGCTGTTGCAGGGTGCTCCCAGGGAGTGTTTGCTGAGGGGCTGAATCCAAGGGATCACCTTCCTTTTGATTCCCTGGGGTGAGTCCTCAACCCTCTTGGGAAGGAGATTTGGGAGGGAGGAAGAGCGTGCGACCCGCCCTGAAGATGGAAACGAGAAAGGGGAGAAGCTTGAGTCCCCAGGTCCACTTCTTCAGCAGATGCTCTAGAGCCCTAAAAAAAGTAATAGCTGAACAGTGCTGAGGCATGGGTTATCCCGAGCCAGCCGCGGTGCTGACCCTGCTGGGGTGGGCAGCTGTGTGGCCCTGCCTCAGCGCTAGCCTCTGGTTACTCAACCTAACACTGATCTGGGTGTTGCTGTGAAGGTAGATGTCATTAAAGTCCCAAAGCAGTGACTTTAAGTAAGGGATTATCCTAGACCACCTGGGTGGGCCTGATGTAATCAGTCGAAGGGCCTTAAGAGCAGAGCCGGGATTTCCTGGAAGGAGAAGAAATTCCACCTGTGGACTGCAGCTTCTGCTTGTGCCCGAGGGTCCAGCCTGCCCTTCTGGATTTCAGACTCGGCCAGCCAGCCCTACAATCACGTGCACCAATTCTTTGCAATAAATCTCTCCATATATATCTCCTGCTGGTGTTCTTTCTACCATTGAACCTGGACCGATGTGCCTTCCTACGGATCAGTTCACTTCATCCTCTCCAGAAACGCTGGTCGAGTCACTAGGATTATTCCCACTTCCCACCAAATCCCAGAGAGGGCAAGCAGTGGGGCCAGGACTCACCCCTGAAGCCTTCTTACTCCAGGGCCCGTGTTCTCAGTGACAGCCCCAGGGAATCACAGGGAGGGAGCCGTGTCGATAGCAGCCAGGCTAGGCTGTGACAGCGGGGCTAGGGGACACATGCATTTCAGCATCACCTCCCAGTAGCGATCTGTCCTTCACGCCTGACTTCCCTGACATTCCGAGTGTAACACAGAGGGTTCCCTGCAACTTGTACTTGCCCCTGTTTTGCTTTAGAGTTATCCCCTGGTGGTTTGTTCTGTCTCAGTGTTTTCTCACAGGGCTGAGCTTATTAAAATTCACTGAGATGTGCACCCTCTGTCCTCGAAAGGGAACGCCTTCCTCTGATTCATTCCTTCAGAGTGACATCTGAGTTATCCTTCCCAACAAAGCGGCACCCCGCTGGCTCGGAAGACGAAAGGTGGTGGCTCAGAAGAAGTTCAGGTGCCTCGGCTGGCAGTGCCATCAGGCTGTGCCTACCCCACCTGGGTGAAAATTACTCCTCAAGACTCATAAGTTAAAGCAAAACCCTTGGGTCCGATGTTTCGGGTGTTAATTTCACACCGTTTAAAGTCATGGAGTAGATTTCTGTGGCTTTCGATTGGTCTCCGTGGAACAGCTCAGACCCCGAAGGCTGCCCACCTCCACCTCCTCCCCCTGCCCCTGCCCAGGGCCCCGTGGCTTCTCCCCTCCCACGCCTGCAGTCTGGGGTGAGGGCGACTGAGCACAAGCCAGGCCACGAGCTGGAGGTTGGACAGCACCAACTCCCAGCGCTGACTTTTGGAAAATGCGGAACGGGACGTGAGCAAAAGCCGTTGTGGGTGGTGTGTGTGTGTGTGTGTGTGTGTGTGTGTGTGCATGTATGTCTGCCTGTGTTGGAAGGAGTATGGGGCAGCGGGCGGAAGGTGGGTGGCAAATAATGAGCAGGGACTGAGTCTTTGTTGCAGGCTGAGGGAGAAGGTTTAAAGCCGTGGGACAAAACTTGGGGTCTGCACTCGGGGGACTTTGAGGGTGCGGCTGGGAGTCTGAAGGCTCCGTCCAGAGGCAGCAGAAGAGGGCCAGAGACCAGTGCCTGTGACTTAATGACTGAATTCCAAGCACTGGAGTATTTTCTATTCTTTGTCTTTCCTTGTCTGTTTCTGTCTGTCAATCTCTGCCTCTCTGTCACAAGTGTGTGTCTGCACACTCTTTTTCTTTTGAAGCAGAAAACCTGTTGGGTGGCTCACAGAATCGCCAGGAAAAGGAACACAGACCTCCCAAAGGCACAGGCAAAATCGCACCCCAGAACCAGGCCTGTGGGGACACCGCCGGTGACGTCCCTCCTGCGCCTGGATGTCCCCCACTGGCACCAGGGCCGTGCAGCTGCCAGACCCTGGCTGCGCCCACACCAGAATCAGGGAAGCTTCTCAAAGACCAGGCACTCCTCTCCTGGGAGCCTTGGAGGTGGCAGGAGTCCCCAGAGAGCCCAGCTGGCTCTCAGTGGGGTCTTGGCATTCCGGTTTATTGTTGGAAATAGAAGGGACGCTTATTATGGTCAGCTCATGTGCTGCTTGGGCCCAGAGTGCAGATGAGGAATTTCAAATTCGAATTTAGCCCTGGAATACCAGCAACCCCCCCCCCGCCCTGCCCCGGGGATTTTAGGGGCATCTCTAACCCCTAGATGGATTAGTGGGACATCTCCTCGATGCTCTGGTTTCACAGGGGCAGAGTCTGCTCGAAAGCGAATCGGCCAAATGGCACTGGAGAGAAGTTAAAGCAAGGACGCAAGATAATGGGGAAAATGGAGATTCTGGAATTTTCTAGCTCTGGATGCCTGGGGTTTTTTGTTTGTTTGTTTGGGGGTGGTGGTGTTTACTTTGGGCCACAGAGTTTTTCTGAAAGTGGAGACTTTGACCTACAGGCACAAGCTGCCAGGGTCCTCACAGAGGGAAAGCAGGGTAGGCGGGGGGGAGCCGTAGTGGTCGTGGAAAGAGGACCCTCACCCCCTCGCTGTAGGTGGGTCGCTGTGGCCAGTTAGAGCCTGCTCCGGGAGGGGAAACTTCCAGAGAGGCCTGGGAAGTGGGTGTCTCGAGGTCAGACGCTAGGAGAACAGGGGAGGGGTGACCCAGTCACCTTCCCAGTCAATTCCTTCAAGATGACAGAGAGGGCCGGCTCTGAGTGTGGCCTCACAGAAACCACAGGCTGTGCAGCCCTTGGAATATGTGGACTTTCTGGGTTCCTTTCTTTGTATCAGAAAACCAGACCTGCCTCGCGGCCAGGCTGAGCATGGCCAAGAGGACCTCGGGAAGCTGAGAGGAGAGACAGCTTGAGGCCCATGGCCTCCTGTGCCCTAGAAGTGGCTCTTGGCTTGTGAGAACTGGGGTGTGTGTGCGCATGCACATGTGTGAACTGTGTGTGTGTGTGTGAATGTGTGTCTGCATGTGAACGCGCATACCTATGTAAATGCGTCTATGTGCATGTGTGTGTGCATATGCACGCATGTGCGAATGTGTGCCTGTGTGAACAGGTGCGCGTGCGTGCATGCGTATACGTGTGCACGCATATATGTGTGCACGTGTGTGTTCATGTGTGTGCATATGCGAATGTGCGTGTGTGCAAGTGTGTGCAAATGTGTGTGTGAACGTGGGCATGTATGTGTGTAAATGCGTGTGTGTGAGTGAGTGTGTATGTGTATGCACGTGTGCATATGTGAACCTGTGCATGTGTGTGGACACGTGTGTGTGTGGGGGGGGTGGTCAGGGGAGAGCAAAGGCTGGCCCTGACCCATGCTGCCTCTTCACCTCCAACAAGGGAGGAGGGCCATGTTTCTAGATGATTCCTGGGAGCTGTGGCATATCGCAGAGGACACATTTGCCCAGAACAAAGCAAAACCCTCAAAGGTTCTTTCCTGTCTCTGATTCCAGAAAATTACCGGCCCTTTCACCTGCCTGTCACATTCACAGCCTGCCGATGTCATAGTCGTTTTTCATCTCCTGGCATTTCAGTTCTCGTCCTTTCTCTTTTGTCCCTCTGTCTGTCCAGGCTGGTTTGCATCTCTTTGTCTTTGCAGGGGCTGCAGCCCCTGCCTCTGTCTGTCCCTCCCTCCGCCTTTGGCCAAGTTCTCTCTCAGTCTGTCACTTTTCCCTCTTCTCCTCCTGGCTCGTGCTGAGCAAAGTGGCTGTCAGGGCCATCTCTCCCTGGAGCCGAATCCCAGAGAAAAACAGTGTTGGAACCGATGCGCGATTTTGGCTCCCTGTCTGATCTTCCTCCGTTTGGTCTTGAACCGCCCCCCCCCTTGGTTCCCTGGGACGTCTGGAAGCCAGCCGGGATGTGCTGGGCTCTGGAGCTCCAGGCCCCAGGCTTCAGCACCGACAGCCCCCACCCCTTCTCCTGACTTGGAGTGATCCCGTCATCTTGTCTTACAAATTGGGATCGCTCCCTGCATGCGGGCTCTGGTGACAGCCACCAGATGGCAGGGACCGGTTTTTATAGTAACTCATTAACCTCTTGCCATCCTACAATTAAGAAAGCATTTAATTGCTTTTTCTCAAGCCATCCTACGAGTGATTCGGGCAGTGTGTGCTCGTCACGTGATCCAATTGGCGGCTCGAGCCTCAGGGAGGGGGAGCAGCGGGGCGTGGCGAGCTCAGACACGGAGAGTACCCGGGGCCACCCGGGACCGCCTCTTGGGACCTTCTGGGAGGCGGGAAGCACCAGCCTCCGAACCTTCTGGTTTCTGAGATTGGTTTCCTTCTGGGTTGACCGAGTCCTGGAGATCAGCTCCGAATGCACTTTAGAGATGACTTGGGTTCTCTCTCTCATGTAACTGTTGTGGACTGAGAGAGAGACACTCAGGTCCAGTGCACAGGAGTGGGACTGGCAGCGTGCGGGGCGGGGGTGGGGGCGGGGAGGAGTGTGGCCCACCAGCCCCCTCGTGCCCTGCAGCACGTGACCTGCCTCCTCGGACCTCCAACCTCTGTGTGGAGCAGGTGGACACCCCCCCGGGGCCCTGTGGGGCTTTGTCCCCATCGCCTTAGTAGCCAGTGCCACGCTTGGGGAGGGGTGTCTCTCCCCCCGCCCACCCGAGGGCAGATGGGGCTCCCGAGCTCCCGGGGACTCTGTCTGTCACATCTTCCAGCAGCCCATCGTCTTTGGCACTGACAGCTGGCCGGGCTGCCTCCGTGGAGGGCAACCGCCCTCCAGCCGGGAGCCAAGTTTCTCTCGGTGACGTCACTCCTTGGGCGGGTTCCTGCAGTTGCAGCCAGGCTGAGTGCTTTGGTGCCTCAGGGTTAACAGGATAAGCCTAGATCACTCCTGTCTGATGCACAGACTCCAGGGCTGGGGTGGGAGACCCGGGAGGCCGGAGGGCCCAGCCGGAGTGTGTGCAGGTGGGTGTGAACACTACAGGAGCTGTGTTTACACATCCTCTCCTTGGAATCGTTCAGGGACAGAGGAGGTATCCTGCCTCCTTTCCTGGTCCTGGAGTTCTCTTCGGCTCGGGGCTGGCCAGACCTGGCCCCCAGGTGCCCCCTAGAATATCTTAGTTAGGGGAATGCATGGCCACTCAGGCCTGGAAGAATCCCGGATGCCCAGAAGCGCAGGTGAAAGGCAGTCTGGTTCAGGAGACGGGCCACGGGCTCCAGAATTGTTCTGCCCACTCCCTGCTCCCTCACGCACTCGCAGTGGCTGTCCTCGCTTCCCTCAGTGCCCGTTGTCCTCCTCTGTGAAACCCAGAGGAGGCTGCTGTCACAGTGAAATTAACACACCACAAAGTGCCCAATGACCTGGGAGTTCAGGAACGCTCGTTTGTAACCGTCGAAGGGCGGGTTCCCAGGGAAACAAACTCTGACACAGAGGCTAGCGCTCAGGATATTGATTAAGGGGTGCTCCTGGGGTCACCTGCCAAGGAGGGAAGGGAGAGGAGAGGCAGAGGGAGAGGGAGAGGAAGCGGCCCGCGTGCAGTGTCACCTGACCCTCACGGAGCTCTGGGGCCCTTTCCACCCTGTGCCGGAGGTCCCGGGTTTGGGGATTCAGCGGGAGGGCTCCCAGGACTCAGCACATAGTCATGTTCGTAGCAAT
Source organism: Acinonyx jubatus (assembly GCF_027475565.1). Taxonomy (NCBI): domain Eukaryota; kingdom Metazoa; phylum Chordata; class Mammalia; order Carnivora; family Felidae; genus Acinonyx; species Acinonyx jubatus. The sequence continues at coordinate 34,430,295 of NC_069386.1, forward strand.
GGGTTGTGGCCCTGCAGGGAGGCAAAGCCAAAGCAGCAGGAAAAGGTATGCAGAAGAAGTCCAGGAAACCAGGCTCAAGCTTCCAGGAACCACGTCGGACAATCTTAATCCCCGCGGCCACAAAACCATGACCACACGTGTGAAGCGTTGCCAGGCAGAGAGAGACTCCGTGCCCCGGGTTTTTGTTGGGAGATGCGGGAGGCCTGACCACCTAGGCACCCTCTGCCTGCCTCGTTAGCAAACTTCCAGACCCCCCCAGGGGGACAGCAGGTGTTCAGCATAAATCATATTGTTTGGACACAGTAGGCAGCGTGAACCATTCTTATCGGGGAATGGTAGGAACCTTCCTCAAATCCCAGTTCCCGGGTGCCAGCCGAGGTCAGCCCTGCAAGCAGGCCTTTGTAAGGAAAGTAGTCTCGGGTGGTTATGGTGATATTTTTGCACACGTTTCTCTAGTCCCATCAGTCGCTGGGTGTGGTGTTCCAGGCGAAGGGATGTAACCTTGGACGTGGCTGCCCTCTGAGCCAAGGCAGTCCCTGAAGGGCCCGACCAGTGACGGCCGTCTGCCACTGCCCTCCCGACAAGACCTTCCTTCAAGGGGCCCCTGTCTCCGCGGGTCCACCGCGGGTACAGGCGCGAGATGAGTAAGGCACACTCCGTGGCCGAAGAGCTCAGCTGCCGGAAATGTGGCACCTCACGACCAGGCGATGTCGCCTCGTGCGGGCCCCGGAGAACTAAGCCGAGAGGGAGCCCCCGACGTTGTTCATCCATGAATCATTTACGGGGTGTGCATAGGTCAGACAGCGGGAGAGGGCGTCATGCCGCGGTGTTCAGGGGGAGTGAGCACTTCGAGGGAGATGGCTTGTCTCTACACGGATAATCAGAGTGGAACATAATAGGCTGACCGTAAAGACGTATTTGCTGAGCTGAATTGATCTCCCTGACCTTCTCCACGCCGGGAGCTATGGATTTAGAGACATAAACGGGCTTCGTTTCTGCCTAGTGAGGAGACTTAACATGCAATCAGAAAGATGGGATAGTTGAGTGGGAAGGGCCTGGGTGACCGCTGTGCCTAGTAGGAATGGAGTGAGGATGGAAGGCCTCCCAGAGGAGGTGTCATTCATGCTGGGCTCTGAAGGATGAGCTGGAGTTAACCGAGCAGACCAAGAGAGAAGAAGGGGATTTCAGGAACGGCCAACATAACAAACGTGGGGTAACTGGAAGCCCCTGGATCCTTGCACTCCTCGGTGTCGAGCACTTTTGCATAGTTTCTTCTAGGTGAGGAAAATTTCCCAGAGACCCAGAATCTCAAGCTGGAGAGAGCCTTAAAAGCTCCCATTGCTGAGTGTGCATCCAGACCAAGTTGTTGGGAACTCCCGGCTCGCATCCCTCTGACGACAGGGGGCTCCCTACCTCCTGAGACCATGTATTCGTGCAGGTGGCTCAGGATGTTAGCAAAGTCTTTCCTCTACTGACCTGGGATCTCTTTCCTTGTTTCTTCCACTCACTGAGAATACTCCATCTAGTCTCAGGGAGAGGCAGTGGCTGAAGCTGTAAGAAGTGAGGTGATAGAGAAGGTGAGACTCTGGAGCCAGACTGCCCGGTCGGAGCCCCAGCTGTGACCTTTTCCTGTGTGACCTCGGCAGCTAACTCAACCTCTCTGTGCCTCGGTTTCTTCACCTGCACGACGGGGATAAGCGTGGTAACCTACGTTAGCAGAGAGCACTCAACGAACTCGCCTCAGCTGCTATGAGAAAGTGGCTCAGGGGCGCCTGGGTGGCTCAATCGGTTAAGCGTCTGACTTCAGCTCAGGTCACGATCTCACGTTCCGTGAGTTCGAGCCCGGCGTCGGGCTCTGGGCTGATGGCTCAGAGCCTGGAGCCTGCTTCTGGTTTTGTGTCTCCCTCTCTCTCTGCCCTCCCCCGTTCATGCTCTGTTTCTCTCTGTCTCAAAAATAAATAAACAATAAAAAAAAAAAATTAAAAAAAAAAGTGGCTCAAATTGTTGCCAGGGCACAAAATGGTGTCCCGGCCCCATTAAATAAAATTCGATGAAAATAGCCAGTGTGGTTTGATGAAGAGAAGCCTCCTTCCGGTGAATGAGAGCCATTGACTTCATGCCTGCGTGTCGGCTCCGCTATTCTCTCTGCCTTTGTTGGCCACCCAGCTGTCCCCAAACTCTCCCACGTCTGAGGTCACCCTTTGTGATTTAACTACCATGGCTGCAGGTGCCCCATGTCACGAGGAGTGGGAAACCCACGGCTGGCCCCTTCTGCCATGGAATCCTTCCAGCAGCCACAACCGTAGGCTGATGCGTGCTCTGCTGTGGAGGGTGGGGGCGTGTGTTCCTTACAGGGAAGTACAGTGAGCTTCGAACTGAATGGCACCCATGGCCGGTCTGAAGGTTCCGGGGCCCCTCCCTCCTGGAGCTGCTCCTGCACCCCGCCTTCTCCCCCAGGCCCCCCATCTGTCCCTGGGTTCCCTGGCTCCTCGCTTTTACGGGACTCTCCTCGAATTTCTCCCCCTCTTTGCTTCCTCTGCCCTTTCACCCCTGTCCCTTTGCCTCCCCCGCCCCCCCCCGCCCTGGAACTTCAGCCCAGAGGAGTGAGCGGTTCTTAGCCTCCACCCACTACTTGGACTGGGACCCGTTTCTGTAAATCAGAAACACGCACAGGAACCGGCAGAGGCTCTGACCTGTCATCTTTACCGTGATGACAGGCTCCCCACCCCCACCGCACTGGGTCAGTAAAAGAATTCAGGCCATGATGTAATCTTTCCCTGATATAAATTATTCTGCGCCGCTGACCCCCTTTCAAGGCAGATGGCGTTACTGTCTTTTACTCTTTAGAGCAATTGAAAATCTTACCTGCTAAGCCTGGAATGTCTTTCTTCCTTCTCCCCCTGGCTCTTCAAATTCTGCCTGCCTGACCTTTTAAGGGGAACGCCTCCTCCACGAAGCTTCCCTGATCCCATGGCTTGCGATCTTGTGACAAGGCCCCCATTCGGCCATTACTCACCCGCTACCTGGAGTTAGATCATCTAAGTCCCAGCCTAGTGTGACTTGTCCCCCCCGCCCCACCGCCCCAGTTATATTTACTCTCCTTTTCCAGAAGCCTCAGGAGACTCTTAAAATTCCCAGGAAGGTGGCGTGGGGACTCGAGGAGCAAGGAGTCGGGCCTGGGTTTCATCCTGACTTCCCCACCTGCTGGCTGTGTGGCCCTCCACCGGCTACTTACCCTCTCTGAACTCAGGGCTCCCATCTGTCAAAGTGGGAAAGATGCTCGTAGCACACAGTTGCCGCGAGAAGTAAACTTAGTCAAGTGTGTCAAATGCCCCCACAGAGAGGGCACATAGGAGAGGTTTTATGAAGTTTATAAATATTATTCCTTCCTCTGGAAGAACCCACGGGATAAGTGAGGGGCAAATAGCCAACTGCACTAAAAACGGAAGGAAAAGTATACTTATGGAAAACTGAGAGGTGGGGAGTGAGAAGGACAAGCTGGACCCGGAACGAACGGCCCCTGATGGACAGACAAAGCCTCTGTCAGGGGCCTGGGTGAGGAGCTGACACATGGCGGGGACAGCAGCAGCTGGCTTCCTTTTCCCTCTGCTGCATAAACAATTCTAAAAGCAGCTCTCGAGCACCTCCCTGTCATGTCCTCCTTCCCAGAGCTGCCCCCAACGTCAGACCCCTTGGAATCTTCTGGAAGGATGGACTGACTGAGGACTGGGGGCCTCACAGAGCCTCAGTGTCCTCAGCTGTACAAAGAGTGCATCGGGTTTTGTGATCTCTGGAGGAGACCCTTCTACTCAGCAAGCTCAGGAGTTTGGCTGTGTGTGTGTGTGTGTGTGTGTGTGTGTGTGTGTCCTTTGAGAGCTCAGCGCACTCAAATGCGGCAAATTCAGACCTTATTGATTCTGAACGTGTGATTTTTTTGACTTGCACTAGGCTGAAGGCTAGTCTTGCATAATTCACACAGCAAAGGGCTTGATTCACTCACGAGTACTGTTGGTGTCACGATGGAAAAGCCATCTCCCTGACCCCAGGCTGTGTCTCCCCAGATTCCACCAGCATTGACTGAACCCGCACTTCCTGTGGGCACCCCGCTCGCCCCCAGTCTGGCTCTGGCCTCTCCCTCTGTGTTCGGGGGCACTTCTTGGATTCCACCACTCAGCTCACTAATCGGATCACCGTGTGTGTTCGTTTATTCAGCCCGTGATTGTGACTTTAATGTTTATGGTCCTAGTTTGAATACGAAATCACCGTTGAATCGTTGCTTGTCACTGCGACTTTTTATTCCGTATGAGTGTGTCATCTTCTCGACTCGTTCTGAGAATATTAACTATTGCTTTAAAATGGTCCTCTGTTTCCCCTACTGATGTTTCCCTCAGGTGTCAGGGGCCCTCTTTCATGTGGTTGGTCTTCCTATGGTTGGTGGTTCTTGGTGGTCTATTCACCCTTGCACCTGAGAATCCCTGTTTCTCGTGGGGCTCCTCATGCTTGGGTTTTTCTCTACGTTTTTTTCTCCATCAACTCCGTCCCTTGCGCTGTGTGTCTTTCAGGGATCCCTCAACATTTCTGGTCTTTTAGCACTGCCCCCCTCCTTCCCTCCCTCCTCTTCTCCCTCTCTCCCTCCCTTCTTTCCAGTTTTTAGTCCTGGTATACACAGACTTCCTCGTCTTCTTCCTCCCCCTCCTCCTGCCTCCCCATCCTTCTCCCCATCCCCTTCCACCTCCTCTCCCTTCTTCCTCTCCTCCTCCTCCTTCTTCAAAACGCACCCCTTCAGTGATCCCAGAGACACTGGCAGGAGGAGAAGGACACGACTGTGCTCAGTCAGGCCTTCCTTTTGGCTGGGTCCCTTTGTGCGTCTCTCTCAAGATCATTGCAACGATCCGCGAGACATTGCAACCATCCCCTCTTTCTGTACGTGAAGAAATGGAAGGATGAGAGGACTTCTTGGAGTTGCACAGAGTAAGGGTCCTCTGACTCCAAGCTCAGTTTCGTTGCTGTCTCACCCTCCTGACACCTAGCCACCTGTTAACGTGCTCCTACTGTTCAGAAATCCTGGCTCCGATCAGTGGTCCATGTGCATTGGGGTTCAAAGGGCAACACGAAACTGTGTGCTTGCCACGACAGCCCCTGGCGCATTGCTGTGCTAGTGGGGAGGGCGAGGATGCCCTCCTGAGCTTCCAATCTGCATTTATTCAAGACGATTCCAGATTACATCATTAAACAGGTCGGAGTGACTTTCTTCCCCCAGTAAACTTAACGCATGATGATTGGACCGCATTAGCTGGCTTATTACATTGTTTGTTGACTTTTTTCAAGGTAGTAGTTGTTAATACAGTCCATTAAGTCGTGTGGTCATTGTGTGGGGTATGATCTGGAAACTACCTTTCAGAAACGCTGGAACCTAAGAGCAGCTATATCTACCCTGGAACCGAGACTTTCAAACAAAAGAGGGAAGTTGCAATATGTCCTGGGGGGGTGGGGGTGGGGGGTGGGAGGAGGTTGGTAGGTTCCCTGAAGGCTGGGACTTGAGCTTTAAGTTGGAGACAGTCAAAGCCCATGGCTCCCCAGTGGGTGCCCAATTTAGTATCGATACTGGCCCGTGAGTGCATTTCTCAAAGGGCCCTTTGAACCACCCTCGAGATCTTGTTCGAAGATCCTAGTGGAAGTGAACTGGGAAGCGAAACATGGACCCTGGAAATAAGCTGTGGTTACTTCTAGAGGGGGCTCAAATCGAGAAAACTCTGTGTTTCTCACTCAGGTCAGCACTGGTCCTTAAGGCTGTTAGGGCCTGGGAATTAGGGGTAGCACAACAGAGGGGAGGTGGGGAGAAGCAGGCGCAGATTTCATTTGTCCCCTCCATTCTCTCCACTGTCCCCTCTGTGCCTCTTGAGACTAGAGCTGGATGGCCATCTCCGTTGCCATCTTTGTGAAACTGATGGCGGCCTGTCACGGCCCCTCCTCTCTCTCTCGAACTTACCAGCCCCTGGAGCCTCTTGCCTGGGATGAGAGTCTTGTGCAGGGTGTGAGTAAGAGGCCCCCCATCCCGCCTTCCAGGGACTGGCTGGCCTCTCCGTGTGCAGATGGATGGCAACTTCATGGGGGTTGGCTAAATCAGGTGCCAGTGCAGTTGGAGACACACAGGCAGAAGGCCCTGTTCTGAGCTGGGTTATATTTTTCAAGGAGATCGTCAATATAAGCCATGCATATAAGAGAAGATTCCAGACAAGGTGCTGCAAGGCAGAAACACACACGCATGGGCACCACTTTCCGGGACTCAAGTCCCTGTTAGAGTGAAGGACGCGGGGATGATACCCCCCCATGAGACCAAGGGCCACGCCCCTCCTCGATCAGAGCACATCTTTATCCTCCCCCTCAGCCTGGAGGGTTCCTGAAGGCAAGCTCCGTCTTCCCCCCTCCCCTCCAACCTGCAGATGGGTTGGCCTTTCCCGAGGGCACAGCCCGTGTCCTCTCCACCAACCAGGAACTTCAGAAGGACATATGTCTTCAACAAACTCAAGAGCTCTCCAAGGGGAGGCTACACTCTCTTTCCCGGGAGTTTTCCCAAAGTAGGGAGGTTGTCTCCCGACCAATGCGGTAGCTTCTTGAGTCCGGGAACCATATTCCGAATTTAGTCTCCTCTCACAGTGCACAGGACTGAGCCCTGCACACACGGATCCTCGGGGCTCACGGCCTCCTGCCTGCCACCACCGTGGCGGGCCCGGGGGTGGCGGGGGCCTAGTGCTGAGTCGGGGGTGGCTCTCACCCTTTTCGTCACCAGAGTCAGGTGGTTTCCTGAGGTCTACCTCCCCAGGCAGCCCTGGCCTTCCATCCCCACGCGTTTTTCCTTGTCCAAATGTTCTCAGGAAAGAGGGCGGTGCTCGCAGATTATCCAAAGCACAGTACACATGGTTTTAACTTACTCTTTCAAGTACAGGTATGAGTTCCGGGAGCTTCCCTCAGCCCTGGGACTTATTGAGCAGCTATCACAGAATTCATTAGTTTGCTAACAACCTTTCAAGAGCTCCCCACCTGTGATGCTGTGACTGATCTATGATAAGTCACCCCAGGGTCTACTTAATTGGTTCCGAGAGGCTGTGTGTGTGCAGGCACGCGTGTGTGGTCTTCAAAATAAAGATACAGCCGGTGGAAAGGAGGCGAGAATCGCTTGCTGACGGTCAGGCAGCTGGATGCCTAAGCCCGTGAATTGTGACTCTGGACGAGTCCCCGGGGCAGGTCTGGGCCCCGGTGAGTTCACCCTTCCCGCTTTGCATCAGGAGCAGCGAAAATGAAAGCAAAAGTAATTGCCTGTCGCACAACTTTGCTTTTGTTTTCGGGAAGGGGGGGGCGGGGGAGTCCCGTTTCTCCTCCTCCGGGTCTCAGCCCTGATTTCCCTTCAACAAAAGGCAAAGGCAAACCTGCTTGAGATGAGGGAGCTGATCCAAGAGTCTGATGCCGGTTATCACGCTGGGGTCGGCAGGCAGGCTGGGTTAAGGTTGGTTGGCCGTTTCACGTGGGCCAGATCATTCAAGGTCAAGGCAGCCGGGCCTGGCTGCTATGAAGGCCTGGTGTTTGACCACAGGTGGCGTCTGAAAGGCTTTGAAATACCAAGTCCCAAGCACAAGACGGAAACACAGCATTCCTACCCGTTTTTATCTTCTCAGTGCCCGAGCTTCCCACGTTAGATGCATCTCTCCCAAGGTCAAGGCCTCAGGGCTCAACAGCCCACCACGTGCCCATCGCTGCCTGGCAGGGACGGCCACAGGCCTCCTGGGTGAGAGGAGGGGCAGACCCGAGTTCAAGTCCCAGCTCTGCTCTCGATGCTTGACCCGTTGCTTGTGACTGGTGCTTCCTGAGCCTCAGCGTCTTCTCCGTCACGAGGTGGCCGGTGGGGACTGAACGGAGACTTTCACTGAAGGAGGGACATGTAGGCTTAACCCCGGCCCCTCGTGCTGGAGGTGGTGCAAGGGGCAGGCCCTGGCGTGGCACAGCTGAGCCTTGACTGGGTCCTGTCCTCTCGTGACAGATGTTACGTGGGCACAATTGGGGACGGTGTGCCGTGTACTCTTAGGAGCGTCTTCTCTTGGTGGATACATTTCACTTGGAAACAAGCCGAGGGTGGCGTAATTGTCTTGGGGCTGAAGCGAATCCTGGGAGAGGAGTCTGAAGCAGCCTAGAAACCAGACCAGGAAGCGCCCCCCAGTGAAGACCGTGGCTTGGGGTTGGGTTTGCACCCCCCGGCTCATGGAGTAGCCACTTCTAGTGACGGCACAACGTTTTCCTCCGGGTTGTACTTCCTTTCTCTTACCCTCAAGCCTTCACTCAAGGAAACTGGCAGGTGAGGAATTAAGAGACACAGTGTCTGTCCCCTCACAGGTGCTAAAGGGAAAATTCACATGCTCGTAGCGCATTTTGGTAAGAACCTGGCCGTAAAGAAATAGCCCCAGCTCCTCAACAGAGCATCTCAGGCCCTCCGGGACCTGGGCCTTCTAGTTCTTTCCTTTCCCACTCTCCTTCCCACCCCTCTGCCTCTCCCCGCCCAACCCATTGCTGGGCACACGGCGGGTGCTCAGGAAACGTCTGTTAATTAAACGGAACTGAGCAGACATCTTGGCCCAGACCTTGGCTTACCCTCTCTCCCCATGCCCACCCGTGTACCAAGGCCAGGCCTTCCAGCCCTTCCACCGTCAAGGCTTTCCATCCCTGTCTTCCTTTGTATTCCCACCGTTAGCCTCAAATGAAGGGTCCTGCCTGGACTATTGCAGTAGCCTCTAAGCTCGTAGGACTATGCTGAGACTCTCCCCGTCTCCTGTTGGCCTCACACATTGTTATCAAGAAATTCTCTGCCAGACACGGCCTGGGGCCATCCCCATTGGTTCCCCATTGGTTCCCCAGACTTCCCAGCCTGGCCTTCCACAATCTGACGTCGGCCTACCTTCCCCACCCGGCCTGGGACTGAAGGTACACCAGCCGGCTCAGACCACTTGCCTTTTTGTTTCCTGCTCCTGCGACTGGAATGGCGGTCAGTGAGACCTTCTGTCTCCTTCAGGAAGCAGCTCCCAGGCCAACTGCTCCCTGTCATCTTCTCTCCTCCTCCCGGCCCCCAGGAGTTCTTGGCTTCCGAACCCCGGGTGTGTCCCAGTCTCTGGGCACTTACCACGCCCTGCTGGGTAGTGCTGCATGCACACCGTCCTGCCCCAAGCACAGAAGCGGGGCCTGGGACTCCTCCAGTGCCCACAGCAGGTGCTTGCCGGGAACAGGAGTCCATAAACGTTTGTTCAGTGACTCATCCCGGGCGGGAAGCGTGCTCGCCTTGCGAACATCTCTTCTCGCCATTGGTCAAAATCAGAATAGGCACTTGGCGGATCGCGGCCAGAGCTGTCACATTGTTAAGACTCGAGGTTGGGAGTGACCCCACAGTTGACCGCCCGTGGCTGTCTAACCCACTGGCAACAGTACCCTCTGCCTGAGAGAACGATGTCTGAGCTTCGAGGCATGCGTTAGCCAGTCCTTTGAGCGTGCTCTCTGGCTTCTCAGGCCCTGAGCCCTGGGCCCATGTCTCTCTCTCCAACTCGGCCCCTCCCCTGGACCACTGGGCTTCGGGTCTTGGCACTTGTCCATGTCCTGCTTCCGTTCTCCTGCTCTTACCTGCTAGGGCACTTTGGACGCCAGCAACAGAGACCCCTCTGGCTGATGTCAGCATCAGGGGGTTTACTGGGACGTTGTGGCAGAACTCACAGAACTGGAGAGAGTGCTGGAGAGCCAGCTCAGGGGGACCGGGGCGGGGACAGCACACGGGTGGGGTGTGGCTCTCAGAAACAGGCACTATGGAGGAAAGAACAGTCCTCAGGGGCTGCGTTACCACTGCCACTGCCGGTGAATATGAGCGCCAACCTCTTTTAGTCTCTTGGCGGCCGTGTTCAGGATTCAAGCTCCAACAGTGTTCAACTGGGCCTGGAACATGCTTCTGCTTCGACGTCCACTGCCCTGTCTCCTGGCTGTTTTCTGGCTACCAGAACCACCCATCCCTCCGGACGCACGCAGCTCCACTAGGGGGTTCCCGAACTGCCTTCCCCTGAGGTGCCAGGCTGTTGCCTGATCCAGGTGACCCGGCCCTCTGGGCCGTGACACCAGCAACAGCAGGACAATTAGCCATGAAGGGAACTGCCCTCCTGTTGACCCCTCATCTTAGAAAGTAGACCATTTCCTTACTTAGCCAAGATCACGGGTCATGAGTGGCCGATACCATAATGCAAACTTGGATGCAATGAGTCACTTTAAATTTCACAAGCCTTATAATTTCTCGTGGCCCAAAAGGCGTAGGCCAGCTCTGAGCACTCACGAGTGATTTGTTCTTGCGGGCTGAGTACCAACGTAAGGGCGATTTCTAATCGGCTAATTGTTCCGGCTTCCTTGCCCTCAGCCAAGGGATCTTTAGGCACCACAGACACGTTCAAATTGTTGATCCCGGGTTGTTACAATACCAGCATAAGCTTCCCGGGAAACAGGTCTGAGCAGAAGTCGTAAACACGGCGTTCTTAATTTCCACCCATCGGACTTGGCGGGTTTGCCTAATGCTAGCTTTCTCCCTAATGAAAGGCGAGGGAAATATCAGCTAGAAATGTCATAATCAGAGTGTTTGCCTAGTTTGCTATTTTTAAGCGCCGCAGGCTTTGCTGGAAATGAAGGATGTGCATCAGCCCAGGAAATGCTTCGGGTGGATGTAGACCAAGGCTCCGGTCTGCAAAGGTGCAATTGGGAGAGGACAAAGAGTGGGCATAAATAATGGATCGAGAGCGGCTCCGATGAGAGCCCATTCGTCCAGCAGCCTCAAAATGAAAACACGCCGCCGATGACTCATTGAATAATAGTAAATATGACGGGCTCATAAAACCGCTGGTTCCCACGGGGGCCGTTCAGCAGCCTTTGTCTGGTCTTGAGCTTGTTATGTTCGGAAGCTACCAATTTAAGCCTCCCTTCCCCCAGCAAAGACGTGGCTCTTGGCTGGAGAGTTATCTGGGTGATTTGCAAAGCCTGGATGGCACCGGGCGAGGTGGCCTGCCCGCCCCCCGCCCCCAGGCCAGGGGTGCTTCACTGCTCCCCCCATGTGTGCTGGGCCGGGTGCCAGTTCAGTGCTGGGCCCCATGGAGACCTGGATGCTATATGGACTTCATTAAGGGGAAGGCAGAGACCTTGACCCCGGGGAGCCCGAAACTGAGAGGAGACATGGCCTTGACATAAAGTAAGGGTTCTGCCACCAACCTGGGAGATGAATAAAGAACATAAACTTGTCTTCCCTCTGCCACCCCGAGCACAGCAAGCTGGAGTACCGCTGATGATAACGGAAAGAACGTGCATCCTGCAGGCACATGCTCGCAATGGAAGGGGCTGTCTTCAAACTGAGGGGGGCCGTGCGGGCGGAAGAACTGGGCCGGTTCTCCGAGGTCTCAGGGGCTCCCTGAGGACCACAAGCAGCATGGGATGGGGGAAAATTTCCTCAACGCTGGCGCCCTCTGCAAACGGAACAGTGGCTAAAGCGTGGAAGGATATACTCATTCCTTCACTGATCCTTCTTCTTGGCGCCCGGGGCACGGGATAGGCGTCCGTTCGTGAGACGAAAACAGGGGGCTACGTGCTGGCTTCTCTTCACAGGTTGGCTTGATAGCCTCAGAGGCAGGTTCCTAACTCAAACTCTTCACGGGTGGCTCAGTCGGCTAAGCGTTTCGGCTCGGATCACCATCTCCCGGTTCGTGAGTTTGAGCCCCACACCGGGCTCTGTGCTGACAGGGCGGAGCCTGCTGGGGATTTTCCCCCTCTTCCTCTCTCTCTGTTCCTCCCCCACTTGTGTTCTCTCTCTCTCTCTCAAAAGAAATCAATACATAAAGAAGGAGAAGGAGAAGAAGAAACTAGTCCCAGCTCTGTTGCCAATCTACACATGCAAAGCTGTGGAGGGGGGGACATTAGAACACGTCGCGTTTATGCTGTCTTCCAAGCATCAGGCTAGGTACTTTGCATAACGTCTCTGGACTAGAAGCTAGGGCTTCAGCGGCTGCGTGACCCTGGACAAGTCACTTACCCTCTCTGGCCTCCGGAACCGAAGGGAAATAGCACCTCCCCTGACACATCCACGGGGCTAGGCAACATGGATGAATCAATCAGTTAACTAAGTAATTCATGTACCCATCCAACAAACACTCTCCCGTGGTGCCTTGATTCCCGGCACCGTGTTAAGCGTTAGGGGAAAGAGACCGTTGGGACCAGGCTTGCCCTTGAGTGGCTCGCGGCCTCCTCTGGAGGGCCAGTGTGCAAATATGATGGCGTTAGTGTGTGATGTCCATCCAAGTGGAGTGAGGAAGAACCAGGAGATGCAAGAGCAGAGAGTCTGGGCAGGAGAATAGGAGGTGCACCAGGGCCTTCCGTGGCTGGGGGCAGTAAGAGAGAAGCATCAACCCACACATATTATTGCTGCCATAAGCACAGACTAGCAGAATGCCACAGACCCTGTCCACGGGAGGAGTACATCCAGAGATCTGTGCAAAGCCACCGAGCCACAAACATCCGGGCTTTTTTCCTTCCAAAAGGAAGCAAAGTCTCCATCCCTTTCTAATAGCCTTTGCACCTGCTGAGAAGACCGCAGGGAACGGGAGCTGAGAGGGGCCCCAAGCCAGACTCTTGCTCATGCCCGCTTGCTGGCCTCCTTCCCCCACCGCAGGGTCACAGAGCCTGGGATGTCGGTGGGTGACTCAGCGAAGCCGCCGCCGATTACAGACCTCGGGATTCAGGGTTGCCAGCCGACAGCTAAAATCCAAAAGAGCAAATCTGCAAATGACCAGGGTCAGTGATCGGTTTTTTTTTTTTTTTTAAATTTATTTATTTTGAGAGAGAGAGAGAGCCGGGGAGACCGAAAGAGAGGGAGAGAGAGGGAAAATTCCCAAGCAGGTTCAGCGCTGTCAGCGCGGAGCCCCATGCGGGGCTCGATCTCATGAACCTGAGTCGAAGCCGAGAGCCGGACGCTCAACCGAATGTGCCACCCAGGCGCCCCACGGGGGTCAGTTCTCTTAAGGATGCGCCTGCCTGTGGGACGCAGAGCGTCTGTGCTGTAAGTGACTCGGGGGCGGGAAGGAGAGGAGAATCTTCTTTTCATCTGGCGCTTGCCCTTAGAATCTTACACGTCGCGAATACTTGGGAGCTACTGACGACGTCGCATTGAGCAATTGCTTGCTTTTGCTTTGCACACACTTAACGGGATAACTTGGATGACACTATGGGACCCCAGAGGGAACCGCAGTCTCTTCAGTCCTCGGTGCGCTCACCTGTAGGACGAATGTAACATCGAGGCAAATCTCGCGGGTAAGGAATGAATGGAGACGCAACTAGGAAGGGCTCAGTGAATGGTCACGGTGGCGACAGCTGACTACTGTCTCCATCTTCCCCTTTACCGCCACCATCACCGCCACCGTGATTCCTGACTCCCGCAGGCCGGGGCTAGCGGGAAGGGGGTCTGGGGCCTCATCGGCTCCTGGACTCGCCCCAGCATAGGGACGGGGGGGGGGGGGGTTGTGGTTACCACTGTGCTTTTCTCCAGCTCTGTGCTTGGCAAGCTGGAGTGTGGAGCAGAACCGATAAGAGTCCGTGTGAAATCCCCGCCGATCGCTGGCCCCACCCACAGAGTCTCAGGTGCAGCAGGTCCAGGGATGGGGCCTGGGAATCGGCATTGCTGGTGAGTCCTCAGGATTCCCCTTTGAGAACCAGGCCCCTCCCCCCCAGGGCCCTGTCCAGGCGTGTTCAAGAATCAGCACTCTGATTCTTTCAAAGGCGGCTGTTCTTACGGATACGCCCAGGCCACTCACCGCCGTGGATTCAGTCACTTCTGAAATGTTTCTTCTTTTCTGTGTAAGATCACTCACCTAAATGCCTGAGCCTCCCCCGAGCTTTCCTGAAACAAAGCAAGGGGAGCCCAGGTTTCTCGGGTTGTAAGCCCCATGCGGGCGGGCACCGGTGTCCTCTGTTCCCCGTTGTCTTTCTGGGGCTTAGGACGTTTTCTCAAGTGAAATGGATAAATCCAGAGAGGCGGGTGCCCCCGCCAGAAGAGTTTGCTCATTTGCCCCCATCTCTGATGCCAGAGGAGGTCTAATAAAGGCACTGGGTCGTGAGTTACTCCTCCTCCCTTACTTGGTCCCCACCGGACAGCCCAGGACTTGAAAGCTGTCCTTAACGTGTAACAAACTGGAAATATCAGCAGCTAGTTAGACCGGCAGCCTGGGTGTCCAGGCTCCCACAGCGGGCCCCACCATGACCGTCACCCAGCATCGCCTCCCTTGGGGAGCCTTCCCTGAATGCCCCCTCCCCTGTTGAGGTTGGTGCTTTTTCTCAGTGATGTAGCAAGAGCCCGTGCATTTCACTTATCCATGGTTTTATAAATGTTATCCTTCCCCGTTTCAGAGTCTCCTCCCCACACCTCGACCGAGAGGTTTTCAGGATATGAACTGTGCTTTCTTGGCATTTGATGATCGTTGGTTGAGCGAAAGTGGGACCATCTGCGGTTACCTGCCCAGTAAGCCTGTACTGAGCAAATTCTGCTAAGGGTCTCATTATAGGTCCCTGCCTACATCACTCCCGTCCCTCCTGGGTCCCTGCAGGTGGCTCCTGCACGCGAGGGCAGAAGAGGGCACTCCTTCTGTAACTCAAGACCCTCCCGATTCCTCCAACCCCACAGGGAAGCTTTGCCCCACTTGCTGACTCTGGCTCCCGCCCCAGAACCCCACCTGTCCCTGGCTGGAAGCGGGGAGATCTTGAAGGAACCCTCCATGGTAACTGGGGCCTGCCCTGACCCATGTCTGGGACTTACCGTGATGGAAAGCGACGGCCCAGAATGTACCTCAGCTCCTCACTGGTACCGTGTCTCTCTGAGCCTTAGCTTCTCTTCTGTAAAATGGGAATAATAGTGCCAGCTTCATAGGATCGATGTTAGGATTAAATGAGATATTTGTAAAGTGTTGGGAATACGGCCCGGCACATGAGGCGTGCTCAATGAGCATTAGCTACTATGATGGCAATGGTGATGGTGAATAAAATGCAGATCATGAAGACCAGGACTTTGTGTCACTCCCTCGTGCCTCGCCAACCTGTCTGGTTTCTACGTTCCTCTGAAGCAGACCCGCCTGGCTCCTGGGACCCTCCCGGCATGGACTGGCATTCTGCCCGGGGCCCCGCCACCTGCTGAGTTTATTTGTCTTGGGATGAACTGTGTCCTTACCGGCCCTTACCTCTTCCAAGAGACCGTCACGCAGAACCCTGACCACCAGCCATGCTGGAAGGCCGACTGCCCGATTCTTGTTTATTACGTAATATTGATGTTCAGAATAGACACCGGGCGACAGATCCAACCTCAGGACTTTCTGGGTCCATCTGGGCTCCCTTTTCTTTCCACTGTGTCAGGAGAACCGGAGTACCCAGCAGAAAGGCAAACCCTCGATCTTGCTTTTACACACCTCACCCCGCAGCCCCTACCGCGTTGGTTCAAGGACCGCTTGGGGGCAGCCAAATATATCATATATTATGAGGCTCAGTTTGGGGAGCCGAGAAATAAATTGTTACTATTATGGATGAGGCAATTACCGCCAATCTATTTTTAATCTCCTCTTCCTTTGCAAATAATCGAGGCTGTCTTTTCAGAAGAGGAAACATCCAGGCTTTGAAACGAGGGAAGGTGCAAACAGTTCTTCTGGCTGAAAATGCGAACTGAGCAACCGCTAATTTTTTTTTAAGCTTCATTAACGGCATTAACCTGCATTAAGACCTTTGAAGCCTCTTTAAGACTGTTCAATTCGCTTTCTTTTATCTCTTCTTTTCCGGGAGTGTGGAGTCACTTTGACCCTTGTCTTCATCTCTCCTTTGATGACAACTTTGGGCTGAATTTGTGTTTGGGAATTGAAATGCCAATTTGCAGTGATGCACCTACCCCCCCCCCCCCCCCGCCCGGCGTGACGAGCCGCGGCTCTGTTGGGGTGGCCGGAACCAGACTACTACCGAGGCCGCCCATCACCGCCCACGGCACCCTCTCAGCCCCTCCTAAGTCCCAGGGTGGTTGGGGAAACACGGTTTTCTTGGCTTCTGTTGGTTCCGGGCCCTGGAGAAAGCTTTACAAGGCGCTCAACATCGTGCCTGTCCATGGTAAACCTTCAGCACGTCGTAGACAAGGTCGTTTTTGAAAATTTCGCGAGGGGTTTCTTTCTGGTCTCTGAACACTGTTCTCCTCTGTCCTTTGCCACAGTGCCTTGATGTTGGGGAGAAGGCTGTGGACATTTTCAGGGAAAGAAAGACATAAAAGGATATCGTTTCCTCATAAGTTACACATAGAATTACTGTATGACTCAGCAATTCCACTCCTGGCATATGTCCTGAAGAATTGAAAGCAAGCGTCCAGACTAAACCTGTACGTGAGTTTCGGAGCAGCGTTAGTCATAATAGCCTAAAGGTGGAAACGATCCAAACGTCCATCAGCAGATGAGCGGATAAATGGACTGCGGTATGTCCATACAATGGAATATTATTCAGCCAGGAAAAGGAATAAAGTAGTGACTGCAAGTCACTAAAGTATGCTACAACAGGGATAGATCTCCAAGACGTTATTCTCAGTGAAAGAAGCCAGGCACGGAAGGCCCCGTATTGTACGATTCCATTTATTTGAAATGTCCAGAGTCAGCAAATCCCTAGAGACTGAGAGTAGATTAGTGATTGCCAGGTTGGGGTGGGAGAAGGGGGAAACGGGAAGTAACAGCTTAACGGGTACAGGATTTCCTTTTGGGGTGATGGAAATGTTCTGCGCAGCTGGCTAGATAGCGGTGATGGTCGCTCGACATTGGAAAGTGCTAGATGTTAATAATGATCCACTTGGTTGTGTACATTTTGCCCCAAAAGTAATAATGAAGAGAAAAGCTCTGTTGGCTTCTCTAAAGGGAAATAAGTTTGACCCGGGGATAATATCGACACCAGGCCTAGAGCGATGGGCGGTGGGGCGATTACACGGAAGGGTGGAAAGGTAGGAAAAGAATGGCCTCTGCGGTCGGACAGACCAGGGTGAGCTGGTCAGCTCTGCTCCTTCCGAGCCGGGTGCACTGGGCATGCTAGGCCTGGCCTCGGGAGCCTGGCCTCAGTTTCCGTATCTGTAAGATAGGAACACGAATGCCTCCCTCCACGTGGTTCTGGGGAATATGCAAGAGATGCCAGCATTAATTTTCCTAGCACACACAGGTGCCCAGTGGGAAAATTGCCCACCTTCCTTTCCGTATCAACGGAGGGTATCTGCATCGCAAACAACAGAAACCAGTCTTGGCGGACTTAAGCAAAATAAGAAATTTCCTTGGTGAACTTCCGCCTTGGGGAGGGCAGGAGCCAGGCTGCTCCTGGGCTCTGCAGTCTCCCCCTGGCAGGCCTTGGCTCTGCCCGACCATCCCCTGACCGCCCTGTGTCTCCCAGGTTCCTTTTCTTTTTTTTTTTTTTTTAATTTTTTTTTTCAATGTTTTTTATGTATTTTTGGGACAGAGAGAGACAGAGCATGAATGGGGGAGGGGCAGAGAGAGAGGGAGATGCAGAATCGGAAGCAGGCTCCAGGCTCCGGGCCATCAGCCCAGAGCCTGACGCGGGGCTCGAACTCACGGACCGCGAGATCGTGACCTCCCAGGTTCCTTTTCAATCTACCAGGGGAGAGAGTCTGATCGGCCAAGCTCAGGGGCTTGGAGGTGTCGTCCTTGCCCGGGCAGGGTCTTGAAAGATCCTCACGACCCTGGGATCCCGCTTTTACATCCATCAAGGGCTGATGCTTGAGAATGGGCGTCCTGAAAAGCTGTCACCCCACCGGTGCCCACTGTATACTCCCTTGGTGGCCAGCGTGGGGCAGGGGATAAGAAGAAACATGCAGAGAAGGGGGCAGCAGGCCTACACACAGCCTGGCCTCCCCGTGGCTGGCCTCACCTCCCGGTCCTGTCTTCTAACTGCAAGGTGCAGCCTCAAGCCTCTTTACCGCTCTGCCCCTCTGCTTACCAGGATCTCCTTTCACTTTTTGCTACACTGCGAGGATGACAGAACTCATGCCCAGTTCTTTGTAATTTTTTTTACTTATTTTTTAATTTACATCCAAGTGAGCATACAGTGCCGCAATGATTTCAGGAGTAGATTCCTTAGTGCCCTTCCCCATTTAGCCCATCCCCCCTCCCCCCACCCCTCCAGCAACCCTCTGTTTGTTCTCCATATTTAAGAGTCTCATGTTTTGTCCCCTTCCCTGTTTTTATATTGTTTTGGTTTCCCTTCCCTTATGTTCATCTGTTTTGTCTCCTAAAGTCCTCATAGGAGTGAAGTCATCTGATTTTTGTCTTTCTCTGACTAATGTCACTTGGCATAATACCCTCCAGTTCCATCCACGTAGTTGCAAATGGCAAGATTTCATTCTTTTTGATAGCTGAGTCATACTCCATTGTGTATATATACCACATCTTCTTTATCCATTCATCCATCGACGGACATTTGGGCTCTTTCCATACTTTGGCTATTGTTGATAGTGCTGCGATAAACATTGGGGTGCACGTGTCCCTTCGAAACAGCACACCTGTGTCCCTTGGATAAATACCTAATAGTGCAATTGCTGGGTCATAGGGTAGTTCTATTTTTAGTTTTTTGAGGAACCTCCATACTGTTTCCCAGAGTGGCTGCACCAGGTTGCATTCCCACCAGCAGTGCAAAAGAGATCCTCTTTCTCCGCATCCTCGCCAACATCTGTTGTTGCCGGAGTTGTTGATGTTAGCCATTCTGACAGGTGTGAGGGGGTATCACATTGTGGTTTTGATTTGTATTTTCCTGATGATGAGTGATGTGGAGCATTTTTCCACGTGTCGGTTGGCTACCTGGATGTCTTCTTTGGAGAAGTGTCTATTCAACTCATGCTCAATTCTGATTTCACCTCTTCCTTGAAGCCTTCCCTGATTAGCCCCAACCCAACTAAGTGTTCTCTTTCTCCCCTGTTTCTTTCCCTGTGTCATGCACATGACTCTGAGCACAGAATGCCAACTGATACCCCTAGTGTCGCTCAATTTCTCAAAGTGTGTGTGTGTGTGTGTGTGTGTGTGTGTGTGTGTTCTCTGCAGCCAGGCTGTGTGGGCTCCTCCTTCAGGTGCATCTCTGCAGGGCCAGTATAGCACTCAGTGGTATAAAGGAGAGATTAGGGGTCCAGGGTGACTGCAGGGGACAGAGGAACCCCCTCAGGGCACAGGAACGCGCTTCCTGAATGGAAAAGGATCCTGTTGTCCAGTGGGACCCCATCCATCTTGGGAAGGGTCACAGAAAGAGGGCAGTCCTGCAGAGCTGAGGCCCCAGGCCCTTACAGGTGTATTTGCAGGAAGACTGAAAAAGCCTCAGGGCAAAGATGTCACCCTAAGGGAAAGAGGAGGGAAGTACACAGGCGTGACCCTGCTCAGAAGAGGGACGAATCTGAGTGTACCTCACGCTGTCCACTGCTCAGACTCACAGAAGGAAAAGCCACGCCTCCGGCCCACGGGCTTGAGGGTCCCCATCGCGGAGCTAAGACTTCCGTGAAGCAACTCAAGTGCATTTGAATCCTGCCGTGCCCCTTACTGACTGCATGCCTGACAGCAAGCCCCTTAACCTCAGTTTTTTACTCAGCAAAATGGGCGTAAAAAAACCCCCCCTATTTTGCCGGGCTGTTGAGAAGATTAAAGGTGACGAATTCGGAGCAGCTCACACCCTGTGGCCTATCGTTGCTCAGTAAATAGAAGCGATTTTAAGACCTAAGAACTGGGGGGTGTGGTTCTGGAGGTTGGAGGGGTTGGGAGGGGACCGTGAGTGACTAAGGAGACCTTGGGGAGTCCTGTGTCTGGGCCCCAGGCACCCTGCCTGGCAGCGAGTTTTGGCTGGCTCCCCTGGGCACGGTGAACACATCTCCGGAGACAGGGCCACACTATGAAAACCGCCCAGTCTGAGGGATGGTGTGGAGATGCATTTAGAAAAAGCGGCCTCCCCCTGCCTGTGGCCTGGCCGGTGTGCCCAGGCAGTGCACTGAGGCAGGTGAGCCAGGAAAGGCGAACCTTCCGGGCAAGAGGCCCGCTCCTGTTCACGCCCATTTTCACTACGAACCGTTTGTTTTCTCCTTTCTGAACCGAGGAAGGGTAACGACCCGTGGTCTCTGGGATGGCTGTGGAGGGGAAATCTTCTTTTCACCCACCCACCAAAGGCAGAGTGCCAGGGAAGCAAACCCACGGGAGAAGCATAGCCTCTCTTCCTGGAAGGCCAATTTTCCTGGACGATTTTAATATTAAATCAAACGTGTCAGAAAGCAAAAATTCCCATACGTTTTTAAAATGAAAATCTGGAGGCCTCTCACCATCAGAAGGGGCCCTTGTGTTACCCGGAGGCCCATTTGAGACTTGCTTTGGCAGGAAAAGTCTGGGTGACTCTGGGTTAGATGTGGGGCCACTGGGATAGAAACCCCAAGTAGAGACTTCATTGCAGCTGGAGGCCACCCTCGGGGCAGAGCTGTGCCATCGGTGGGCCTGGAGGGCCCTGATGTCCCCCTGGAATAGTGAGAAGTAGGGCACACAGGCGTGGCCTGTGACCGTGGCTCCCTGGCGACGCTGACTCACGTGACACAGGAAGTGGCGAGAGACGCCGCTCTCACCGCTCAGGGCGGAAGTTGAAGCCATTTCCGGCATGGTCAGCCTACACGTTCTTTTGCTTCCATAAAAGCCTGGGCTGCCTTCAAGGGCTTGGTGGCCAGCCTAGGCTTTGCCTATTGGCTGGTGGCTTTGAGTAAATCCTTTAACTGTTTTAGGTCTTAGCGTTCTCATCTTTAAGATGGGACTCATTAATAATACTCTCCTTAAAATACTGTTTGGAGTATTTGGTGAGGCGGTTAAGTATCAGAGCGCTTAGTGTGGTGCCTAGAAGGTGACAAACGCTCGATAAATGTTGATTATTATTAACAAAACGAACACAGCTACCAAAACTGTTAAGAGGCAGCCGGGGGACTGCAGACTGAATCTTAGAAATGCCCTCCTGCAATACTTAAGAAAATGAATTTAAAAACTGTAAACTCCAATAAGCAAGCGATCAACCACAGCAACCCCGTGAGGAAAGGCGTGCCCAGTCCTGTAAGTGTGAACACTGATGGCCAAGAAAAGAAGTAGAAGGCTCTGGAATGGAGTGATGTACCCAGTGAGGATTCTTTTAAGTAGATAAAAAGTCTGGAGGTTTTTTTTCTTTTTTTTTTTTTTTTTCTCCAGAAGACTCCTAAGTCTGTAGAAATGCAAAATGACTTGATTCCCCTCCCTCTTTCCTCTTCTGTCTCTGGAGAGTGGGAAGGCTGTAAGGGAGGTGTGAAATGGGAGACAGTGGACAGTAAGGCCACCCGCTCTAACACCAAGTAAGGCTTCAGAGCTTCACTCCCAGTTAGGGGGAAGATGCTTCCCTCAGGATATTCCCCACGGTGATAAAGTACATCCTCAAAGCAGGTGGGGTGAACCCTGGCACAGGCCATTTGACAAGCTTTCAACGAGAAAGTAGAGTCAGTCCAGTTACTCTTTTTTTTGTTTTTAAATTTTTAAAAATGTTTATTTCTTTTTGTCGGAGAGAGAGATAGAGTGTGAGCGGGGGAGGGGCAGAGAGAGAGGGAGACACAGAATCTGAAACGGGCTTAAGGCTCTGACCTATCAGCACAGAGCCCGATGTGGGGCTCGAACTCACAAACCACGAGATCATGACCTGAGCCGAAGTCAGATGCTTAACCGACTGAGCCAGCCAGGTGCCCCCGGCCCAGTCACTCTAACCAAGAGCGCCTAATGCCTTAGCCGAGCGCCTCCACACCCCGTACCCTTCCCAATCCCTCAGGCTGAAGGAAAGTGGACAGAAACGCTTTACCCAGGCCTCAGTCGGGAGTTCAGAGGTCAAACTGGTCTTAGGTGTGCAAAAGAGTCGAGAAACACCCTCGCTGCATGTGTGCAAACAGGAAGTCCGGAACTATTTCAACGAAAGGAAAATAAACAGAAACCACAGGGCAACTACACCAACGTGCTACAGCCGAAAGAAGAAAGGACCCAACCTGGAAGAAAAGACACTCACAGAGCAGAAGGAGATTGATTCTTCGCTACCGCCTCATGTAAGAACAATCTCATATGTGCATAAATCCTAAGTCTAAAGTTCCAAGGGAAGTTACAAGAGCTAAAAAAGTAAACCAAGGGCCCGAAAGCTTCACACACGCTAAATAAATTAGAAAGAGCCAAGAAGGAATTGATAGCATTGAACGTAGATGACATCGACATTACTGACACGGAGGAAAGTCAAAGGATTATGGCGATTAGACAGGAGGGACAAGATATCCGGATGAGACACAGATGCTCCAACACCTGAGCATAACAGGTGTTGCCCGAACTCAAGAGCCCAACAAAGGATATAGAAGATGTACTCAAAGAGGTGCCAGACAGGTTCCTTGAAACGAGGAAAGAAATAATCCTGCTGATCCAAAGGGCATACCATGTTCCAGGAAAATGTGATCAGAACTACTCTTTGCTGAACATAGGTAGGCTATTGAACTTCCAGGATAAAACAAAAACCAGAAAGTCTCCAAATCCCCCAATATCTTTGGATATCAAGAAAGCAAAAGCAAATCGCCAACGAGGGTTGGAGGGGGGGGTTGCAAATCAGGCTTTCTCCATTGCAATCATCAATTCCCAAAGGTTGTAAAATCATGTCTCCAAAGCTCTGGGGTGATCTTAGAGTGTTGCCTAAAAATATTGCACGCAGGCTATCATTTGAGTATAAAGACTAGGTAGGGGCGCCTGGGGAGCTCAGTCAGTCGGGTGTCCGACTTCTGCTCAGGTCACGATCTCACATTTTGTGGGTTCGAGCCCCGCATCGGGCTCTATGCTGACAGCTTGGAGTCCTGGAGCCTGCTTTGGATTCTGTGTCTCCCCCTCTCTCTCTGCTCCTCCCCGGCTTGTGCTCTGTCTCTCAAAAAAATAAATAAACATTAAAAAAAAAGACTAAGCAGACGTATGTTTCCAAATGTAAAAGAACTTGTGAGCACATCATCCATGAGCCCGTGAGGGGGGCTGTACTTAGTAAGGACAGCCAGCCAGCTAAGTTATGAGTTAAAGAGTTCAGGAATTAAGAAAAACCAATGGGGATCACAGAATCCACTTAAAAATAGAGTTTCCAACAACTGTGAGAGTTATAGCTATCAAATATGAATATTATAAATCTTATTAAAAGAATAATGTAACTAATAGAAATGGAAAAATAAAACCTGTCTTTAGAGAGAGTGGGGGAAATCAGTTGGTACTGGGTTTTTTTTTAATTTTTTTTTAACGTTTATTTATTTTTGAGACAGAGAGAGACAGAGCATGAACAGGGGAGGGTTAGAGAGAGAGGGAGACACAGAATCTGAAACAGGCTCCAGGCTCTGAGCAGTCAGCACAGAGCTCGACGCGGGGCTCGAACCCATGGACCGTGAGATCATGACCTGAGCTGAAGTCGGACGCTTAACCGACTGAGCCACCCAGGCGCCCCTCAGTTGGTACTGTTTATAATGCAACACGTAGTTTAAGAAAATAACGATCACAAAATATAATGCTTCTCATCATCATTTGTGTGTGTGTGTGTGTGTGTGTGTGTGTGTGTGTGCATGGTAAAAAAAAAAACATTTGAAGTTCAACGATTCCTTCTGTTTCATGTCGATTTCTTTCTCTTTGGATAAATTCATGCAAAATTAAATTGAATACTTTTTATTAAGCTAGCATATACGATATTATCCCATTTTTAATAAAGTATTTCTGACTTTTTCTCTACGCATGTACCCAATTATTTGACTTGCTTTTCATATAAATGCAGAGACAGTTATCCACAGTGATGTTTACCTAATGTGAATAATGGTCATTTCTGGGTGATAGTTAATGTTAATTTTGTACTTTTCTGCTTTGCCTAAGTTCTTTATAATGAACATATATTTATATATTTTTAATTTTTTTTAATGTTTATTTTTGAGAGAGAGACACAGAGTGCGAGCGGGGCAGGAGCAGAGAGAGAGGGAGACACAGAATCGGAAGCAGGCTCCAGGCTCTGAGCTGTCAGCACAGAGCCCCATGCGGGGCTCGAACTCACCAACCATGAGATCATGACCTGAGCTGAAGTCAGATGCTGAACCGACGGAGCCACCCAGGTGCCCCGAACATATGCATTTTTTGAAACAAAAATTATCCAGTGTTTTTTTCCCCCGTTAGTTGTGGTAAAGTAGAAAACCCTGAAAATAATTATGCCAAGGAGTTAACAGTGCTTTTAATTCTGCGTGTTGGGAATAGATGCTTTTCTTTTCCAGCTAGTATTTTTCTCGGTATTTTTCAAATGTTTAAAAACAAAAGGTTCTAAATTTAATAAAGTGATTCCGATAAAGAAGCCGACTCGGGTATTTTGCAGAAGGCGTGCTTTGAAGGAAAGTAAATCACCCCAGTTCTGGGTGTGGACGGAGTCTGTGGAAGTGACAGGGACGGAACTGGCTAGCATCATGGGAACCACTGGAGGAGACTCAGAATTGAAAGTCTAACCTGTGAGCGACTGGATTCTTTGACGTAAAACATGACTATTTCAGCAAAGATTGGCATGGATAATGGGTGGGTAGATAGATTAGATGATAGATAGATAGATAGATGATAGATAGACAGACAGACTGAGGGAAGGAGCCAGATGATGACGGACAAAAGAATCTTGATTGGAACACTTCCTTCCTCCCTACACTGGACAAAGGGCTTCTCAATTCTGCATGTATGTAATCAGGTATCTGTTAGGGACTGGATTTTCAAACAAAGTTGGAGATGAAAATCTGCCCCTGGGGGCCTGGACACGTTTGAGACAGTCTAGGAAGGAGATTGGAATTCACCTTTGGGGAGCTCTGGGAGTCAATCCTTTGTTGAGGCCTTTGGTCGGGGCAGCAAGAACCTGCCCGTGTTTCCCGAGGAATCTCTGACACACGAGTGAAGGGCACCCAGAGCTGAGGCTGCAGCCTGAGAGGTTCAGTGTCTCGTTTCGAATGTCCCTGGTAGGTCAGGAGAGCCCGGTCCCGTGGAGCCTAGGGGGGTACTTGCACCCTGCTTCTTCAGCCAACACTTGGATCTACAAAACTCTTGTGCTGGGTCCTTGGTGTCCTCTTGTCTCTTGACATGCCCAGAGTTGAGAGCGAACCGGGCCAGGTGAGGTGCGCAAGCTGCGTGCCCTTCGCCTCAGATGGGGGTGACCGAGCACGGGACCGGGCCCGGGCGGGAGCTGAGCCCAAGAGCCCTTGGGCTGAGCTGTTAGCACAGACCCCACCATGGGGGTGAGGCCAGGCTTTGGACTATGAACTTGAAGACCAGCAACTTTTAAGGGCACCTGGGTGGCTCAGTCGGTTAAGGATCTGACTTCGGCTCAGGTCAAGATCTCACGGCTCGTGAGTTCTTCGGGTTCCGTGTCTCCCTCTCTCTGCCTCTCTGCGCTCTGTCTCCCTCTCCTTCAAAAATAAATAAACGTTAAAAAAAAAAAAAGAAAAGACTAGCAACTTCCAGCCGCAGCTGTAAATTAATCTCTGTGTTGCACAAACATGATTCCTAAACCTTCAATAAAATTGTGTTGAAATACCAGCTCGCTCTTCGCTGAGTTTGAGGCTAGAGACACTGGCTGGCATCCAGGGCTGAGATGGAACACTCATGGAGATGTTGGGCGCAGTGGCCTGGAGAAGCAGATTATGGGAAGGTGGGCAGGCGTCCCCACGTCGAATGGCTGCGGAGCTGAGTCATAGGAAATAACCAGTGTCCTATGGACAAGCTCAGAAATCCTCGGAGGGGAATCCCAGGAAACACCAGCTCCCCCCTGCACTTGGGATGGGTGCTGGGGCTGCTGTTCTTGGGTTCTCAAAGGAAAGGTGACCCTTGCAACCCAGAGGGCTGGAGTCATGAGGGTTACATGTGAGGGTGCTCGGGCCGACTGTCTGTCCTCGTTCCCCAGGGGAGGCTCAGTCATCCTCTCCTGGTCACTTGGGGGTTGCTCTGAAACCCTGAATTTGAAGGCGCTCTGCCATGGCCAAAGGGAGGGCTGTAAGCCAGTTGCAGCCGACTACAGGGGTGACCCCAGGAGCAGGGGGTGGTGTGGGTGCCTTTCTTTCTTTCCTTTTTTTTTTTTTTAATGTGCATTTATCTTTGAGAGATAGACAGACAGAGCAGGGGAGGGACAGAGAGAGAGGGAGACACAGAATCCAAAGCAGGCTCCAGGTTCCGAGCTGTCAGCACAGAGCCTGACGCGGGGCTTGAACTCACGAACTGTGAGATCATGACCTGAGCTGAAGGTGGGCGCTTAACAGACTGAGCCACTCAGGCGCCCCGAGAAGGTGCCTTTCCGCCTGGGATCCCACCTGCTCACAGAAGAGCCTGCAGGCTGTGGCCGCCCCATGGTTTGCGATCCCCCGTGCTGACTGGACAACCTTATTTTTCAGGCAGAGTATACAGGAGGGGATCTGGGAACAGTAATTTCCTGTTCCCCACTTTCCTTCACCCCTGCAACGAAGCTGGCGGAAAACGGACTTTTTTCTCTTTCGCACCCCAACACCTCCAATCACGTTTTGTGGTTGTTTTAAAATCAATTTTTATCTTGTTTCTGTCTTTTTTTTTTTTTTTTCTAACATAACCAATATACGCTCGCTGGAGAAACTCGATCCCTTTTAATTTGGGAGAGTGTGAGCTTGCAGAAGCCTATTAGGTATTACTCGGGAGCTGCTTTGCCTTCACGTGGTCCCGACGAGGGGCCCCCTGCTCCTGCGTCCAGGAAAGTCTTCACAGGCTGTGGGGACCCTGCGGTGGCCGACTTTCCCCTGGTGCCAGGAGAACGAAAGTGCGGCCACAGGGGGCGCTCGAGTCTCCGGGTGGCACTAGCAGGGGTGGTGGCCAGGCTTGGCAGGAAGAGGGCGCCGTGGAGCCAAGCGCCAAGCCCTTGAAACTCTGGGCAAATCAGCCCTGCCCCTCCGGCCAGCCCCAGTTTGAAGGATGCACCTTGCACGACCCACCCGGTTGATTGCAAATCCTCTGCTTGGTCCAAGGCTGCCCCGCCAGCAAATTCCACCATACCCTTCAGGCACCTGGGGAAGGGCACCTTAAAAACTTGATCGCACGTAATCATCCTCATAGCCCTATGAGAAAGCTGGTAGAATTCCTCTTTTGCAGGAGGGCGGAAACCGAGACTTAGAAAGGATAAGGAAGTCGTCCGAGGTCAAGATCGTGCTGAGACTCCCCGCTCAGACCACTAACCCCCAAGCCCACGCCGGGAGCCGCTTCTCTGTGTTGCCCCAGAGCTGGGCTGAGAAGGCGCCTCACGTCTCATGAGGAGATGGGGAAGGTCTTGTCACAGCAGGAGGAGGTGTCAGCGGCTCGGGGACCGGCTGTTTCACGGGTGTCGCTCTGGTCTCTGCACAGGGCCATCGGGCCTGAGCAGGATGCAGAGGCTTAACCTCAGGTTGCATCTGACGGGGATGCTGGGGTGCAGTTCAACGTGGGGCCCGGGGGTTATGGCTGCTCGCCCTGGGGGTTCCCGGGTCTGAGCTGGGGACACCGGGGCTGTCGGCCCGCTGTTTGGAAATGGGGATGTGGGGTAGAGACGGGGGTGCCCTCCGGGGAATGGGAAAGCCAGGGCAGGTCAATCTAAGCTCCCCGTGATGCCCCATGGCCAGCGGAGCCAACGTCTTAGAAGTCCAGGCCGAAGGAACCAGGAACTTGTAGATGACTTTACCTGATATCTACCTGTCTTATGGATTAGGAAACTGAGGCTGTGGCTCATCTGAGGTGGCAAAACCAGGGAGGGGGTCGAGCTGAACTGGCTCCTGGCCCCTCCCCATACCCGTGGGCCCCACAAGGCCTTCCCTGCAACGACTCTGGGTTTTTTTTTCCCTGTCTTATTACAGACTAAATCCATCACCCTCCCCTCCACTCCTTCTAGGCCAAACCAGACGTTCCCTTTTGCTCATTCCTACTGCCAGGACTTTGCCAACACTGTCCCTTTCCCTGGCCCCGTGGTGGCTGCTCGTCTGTCCCGCTGGCTTGCCTATAGAAATCCTCCTCATCCTTTATAATGTGAGTCAAAAATCACCTCCTCCAGGAAGCCTCCCCTGGTCTCCCCACTGGAGACTCCCCAGCCGTCTCCCTTCCTCCTCTTTACCCTCCAACCCCTTGTTTGGGCTTTTCTCTAGGACCGCTTATCTGCTTTCTCTCTTTTTAATCACAAAGGGCACGTCTTCCTTGGGACACCCGGGATGAGAAGCGTGAATACCGTAAGCCGCCCCCCCCCCCACCATTTAGATTTAAGAAATCTAAGGCTCAAGGATGTTAGATGAAGAAGGAGTGGGGAAGCAGACCCAGGCCTTGGATTCCCACACCATGTGGACAGGAGCCAGCCTGCTTCCTCTGCAGAACCACCTCTGCTGTCTCCAGGGATGGATCCTCTGGAGTTGTGCAGTGCACAGCCTGTGCCACTGTATTCTTTGGCCTTGCCTTTGTGCCTGGCCCAGGGCCCCGAGTGAGGCAGATGCTCAATAAACGTGGGTGGACTCAGCAGAACCACAACTCAGAGGTAGCTTTCTTTTCTTTTCCTTCCCTCCCTGCTTCCTTCCTGAACCTGTTTTTTTCCCCCCTTTTACTCTCTGCGTTTTCCACTGAATTTTTCATTGGGAAGAAGCACATTTAGAAATGTGAAGCACACACTTTGCAGGGCCTCCGCTTTGATGAATCTTTGATGCTGACGCTGGGGAGGCAGCTGCTGCCTCTGACTTGGAGAGAGGAGGGAGGGGGCGGGGAGGGGCCTCTAAAGGCATGATTCTCCCTCCCCTAACCCTCCCAGGGGGAGTTCAGACCTGCCATGTGCCTGGTGGGCCTGGCTGTGCTCTGTACTATGAACTCGTGTGTGCGCGTGTTGGGGGATGGGCGGGAGGAGACATGAGTGTGTGTACCTGTGAGTGGGAGTGGCCAGAATGACACTAGGGGCGGGGCGGCCGGTAGCGTGCTACCTTCGAAACCACCTGCTCTAACTTCAGCCCCTCCCCTGCCCCCCCCCGCCCCCCCCCTTCCCTTGGCTTCTCTGAAGGCTTGGAAGTCCTACAGATTTCTAGCTGTGTGGCTTTGGAGGGTCATTTAACCTTTTTGAATCTAAGATCTTCAATAGTACATTGGAGAGGCTATATCCCTACCTCCCAAGGCCGTTGTGAGTAAATGAGGCACGGCTCACACTACATGCTCAATAAATATCAACCCCCCTCCCCCTCTGCATGGACCCGCCTCCTGGAGCCTGGCCAGGCAGGTCTCTTCCATGTGAGTGCCATGCCGTGGGTCGGCTCTGCCTGGTGGGATGGCTACCTGGCTTTGGGCCGTCTGCACGAACAGTAGAGGACAACCTACGTCCAGAGTGCTGTCCTCGCATCTGAAGGCCTGAGTTTGAGTTCTGACCTGACGCAGGGTGGTGCACGCGGCCCCTACATCCTCTTCTGGGGGAAATACCCTGCCTAAGTCACAGCTGGGTGCCCCGAGATGCCCGCCACAGGAGCCTGGCCGGAAGACGGAAGGGATTGTGACAGAGGACGTTTGGGCAGAGGACATCTGGGAACACCGAACCTTTACCCCTGACCTGCCTCTTTGCGTGGCCTCTGTTAGTCCTAGGACCATTACCAGGTGGGCAGAGCAGGGGCACTTGCTCTGGGGCCCTTCCCCTAGAGTTGGGCTCACACCATCTCCTGAGTCACCGTTTACTCAATCACACAGGCACGGACCCCGCCATTGGGTACCGGTGCGCGCGCCTCTGGCTGAGCCCTGTCTCTGCTATACTTCCTTTTCCCTGTTGCTTCTCTGTTGGCGGAGGTAGAGACCTGCTTGCTTCCCAAGGCCAGGTTGGGCAGGCCAGTCCCTCCGTGCTCTCTGGAGTTTCTCCGGGGCCTCTTTGGACATTTCCAGTAGGAGACCTTTGGATGACGCTCTGGGCTCTGGCCATCAGCGTTACTCTGCTCCCCAGAATTTTCTCAGCAGGTGACTGCACCGTGCGAATGCCCCTGTGCGAGTTCGTCTGCCTTCATTTGCATACCACTCGGGGCCAGCTGGCCTGCAAGGTCCTTCGGACTCTGCTGGGACTGTGATTCTATGATTAATCTCCTGAATGCGTAATGGACCGTGGAGGCCCTTTTCCCAGGCAGGGATGTCAGGGAACTCCCTGACAAACCCCCCCCCCCCCCCCGGCTCTTCTCTTTAACTGCCGTTGGGTCTGGTTTCATGGGCTGGGCAGCTGTCTGAGATTTCTCCCTCTGTTTGGGGTTGGCAAGACACCCGAGAAGTAATCCCCACCACCTCTCCCCACTCCCCTCGATAGTGCTATTAGTCAGCCACACCTGAGTGTGAATTAGTTTAATCAGATTGCTTTCCCCATTAACATCCCCAAGGGAAGGGGCTTTTGATGGAAGTACAGCGGGTGGCCTGAATTACTCAGGCAGCCTGGGCAGGCTCTGCCTTTCAGAATTTCCCAGCTTTGAATCTGTCCGCACAAGCGGCCCAGTATAATGGGTGAGAAGAGAGCTGCCATTGGCAAGCAGAAGGCCTTGTTTGCGCAGACGAAAGGGAGGGCAACTCTGGGGAGGGCAGGTCTGGGCAACTCCAGGAGGGCCCCGGAAGGCTGGGGACTAAGGGTTCTCCCTCTGGGCCTTTGCTATCTGGGCGAGGCATAGATGGTCATTCCGTTCCTTCTGGTCTGTGCCTACTGCCCAGCCTGCTCTCCAAGCTGCCTTAAGACATCAGGGTCAGAGCCTGGCGATGCAAACACCTGGCCACCAGCAGGGGTCACTGTTTCGGCATTCAAGGCCAAACTAGAGGGTCGCTTTTGGGTTTTAGGGGGAGGCTAGCAGCTAGAAAGTGAAGGGGCTGACCCTTTGTTAGGGTTGGAGGCGTTTGCCTCTGGCCAAGAACTCTTTGGCAGCCAAGCCTGCATTTAGCTTCCAAATCTGAGCCTTCCTAACAGAGGCGAGGGATCCCCTGAGCTCCCCTAGGGTGGAGGGTGCCTGGCCAAGCTCTGCAGCTCCCCAGATGCCCCCCGTGCTACAGGCAGAGGAACCCAGGGGTGCTGCTCACCTCTGCCACCGTCACATCCCGCAGCACGATGGCCCAGCCGGTCAGCACCTTGAGAAGGCAGCATGAGTGCAGTCAGAAGGGGGGGGGGGGGCCTGGGGCTGACTCACTGGGTAACACTGGGCAGCTCCTGGCCCTTCTTGAGGTCCTGTCTGTGCAGTGAGGGGTGGATAAGAGGTGCCCTGAGGAATGGCCTAACATCTTAGCTCCGCCTCTCCTTCCCCAAAGCACAGCCCCACCCAGCTTCCAGGAGTGGCATTTGGGGAGAAGCTTCCAGGGGTCCCAAGGGATGTTTGGGCCCAGGGAGCAGGTTGAATGGGCATCTGCTTGTCCTGCCAGGTTCCTTCATTCCTGGCCGGAATCTTGCCCGGGAGAGAGCCTGTATTTGGCTTTCAGAGGACCCCTCTCCTCCTGGAAAGAAAGAATACTTAAGTTGCCATCATTAGCACTAGGATTGCTTAAAAGGAAGGACCCCAGGACACACACGGGACATTATGGGAGCCAGAGGGGGCCGGGGAGGGAAGGAAGGACAGCTAGAAGACAAATCTCTCCATCCTAATGTCTTTGCAGGTAGCACTTCATGGATATACAGTTTCTTACACAAACCGGATTCTACTGGAGCTCCCAGCAACTTCGTGGTGGGGGACTAGGGAGGGGTTCAAAGCCCCTCTGTGGTGTCACAGATGGGAACCCCGAAGCTCACAGTGACTTGTCCCGATGCACGGAGCCAAGATTTGGCAGATTCAGGCCTCGTGGCTATAAGACACAGCGGGGCCCAGCGGCCCCAAGTGGACCTGGGGCGAGGTAGGAGAAGTCACACACACACACACACACACACACACTTCTGCGGTCGCCTGGCGGGCGTCAGGGTCAGCCCCGCCCTGCCAGGGCTTCAGGGCTCTGGGGCCTGGGGCTTTTGGTCAACCCCACTCCCTAGCAAGTCAGGGCCCCTAGCAAGGTCACCAGCAAGTTGGGACCATGGTGGAAACTGACCCTGGTCTCCTGACTGTTCTTTCCATGTGACCCTGGGTTCATCTCTCTCCAGAAAGCTCTGCTAAAGATAACAGCTGCTGCTTTTCTGCTTTCCCCCACCCACACACGCGGAAACTTTCTTTTATACTCCCTCTCGGGCCTGTGCTTGCACTCCCCTCTCTCTGTTCTCTGACTTCCCACTTAACTGCTTGCTTCACCACGTGGACAGGCGTCTGTCCACCCATCCATCCATCTGGGCACTCCTTCACAGGACAAGCGTTTGCGGGCCTCTCCAAGCACCAGGCTCCGTCCAGGACCAGGCACGCCCGGTCCCCACCCTGTAGAAAAGGGACAGGGGCTTCAGATGGGTAATTCCGCCCACATATGATGAGGGTTAGGATCCGTACCATGAGGGCAAAGCACAGGGCACCAGGAGAGAGTAGAGCGAAGTCATAGTCCGGGCTGGGCAAATCAGGGAATCTTCCTGCAGGAGGCGACCCCCTCCTTAAGGCTACCAGCAACTCAAGGTCAGGAACCTCAAGATCTACCCCCTCCCCTGCCCCAGTGTCCTCTTAGCACAGAGCCCAGCAGAGTCCCCAGGGGTGCTCTGTGAATCCCCGGGAGGCTGAGCGGGGTTGTGGAATGAGCACATCTGTTAGCCGCTGCCGGGGCCGCTGCAACGGACTTGAAACTTACTCTCCTGAGCCTCAGCCTCCTCATCTGTAAACTGACGATGTAAACAGCCCGCCCCAAAGGGTAGAAAGTGGTGACAACTAAACGACGCTGAGAATCGGTATCCCAAGCCTTCCAGCTTTTTCCTTGCTCTGGCTTCTTTCTTTCTCACCGTGTGAGCACCGCGTGTAGACAGACACTGACACGACATGCCCGGTAGGAGGGGGCCGTTGCTGCCGGAAGGAGCCCTGGTTTGGGCCTCAGAAGACCAGGGCTCCAGCAGCTGCGTGGACGTGGACCAATTGCTTGCTTTGGACTTTATTTTCCTCATCTGTAACATGGGCCTGCCTCGCTCCCACATGGTGGAGGTGCCAGGTGCCAGCGCCTGTCCTGACTGAGCATTGAGACCTCTCCTCTGGTTCTTCTGCCCAGAGAAGAGCGCTGGGCGGCCTCGGTAGGAGGCTGAGGGTCCGGCAGGTGCGCGGGCGGGACGAAGGCCGGGCCAGCCCTCTGTAGGCATCCGGCCTGGCCCCCCAGCCCCGGCAGTTGGCCGCGTGAGGCCCGAGGCTCCCGTGGTGCGGGCTTCAATTGGAATCAGCAAGCAGCGCTTGGATGGAGGGGGTGCTGCCGAGGAGGGAGGGCCCAGCTGGTTTCCAGATGCAGGCATGACTGCCGCACGGGGGGACCCAGGGGGGCTCATTACTGGCTCTGCCTCCGCCGCTCCCTGCTCCCGACCCGGGAAGCGCTATCCTTCCTGCGGGGCCATCAAATATTCAGAGCAGAAGATGGGGCACCTGCCAGGCAAGGGGAAGCGGCCCCTCCTGGCCTCCCGGTGAGCCAGCCCTTCAGGAGGCCGATGTGCGTGCCAGCGGGCGGGGGGCCCCGGAAACCTATACCCGCCGCCTTTTATCCTGCCCCTGCCCCTCGCTTACCGGGTTCTCTTCTTTTCCCTTCCCATCTCCGTGGCTCTCTCTTTCCCTTCCTTCACTCAGCAGCTTAACTGACCGCCTCCCCCTTACTCCGCCTGGGGTTTAAGGCGCACGCCCAGGGTGGTAGGTCGCGAGAGCCGGTTCTGCTCAAGTGACAATACCCCTGGGGCCCCGGCGTAGAAAACAAACCAGAGAGAGCTGCACCATTGTGGCCTTGCCCTCCCGGGCCCGTGGATGGGTGTGGACGGGCCCCCGGACCGTGCGGTTTGAAATCCACAGCTCTGGCCCCTGCCCCTTGTGTCATACAAAGGAGAACCAGGCCCAGAGTGCAGAGGGGTTCGCCCAAGGTGACTCAGTGGGCTGATGGCAGGGTGGGGACTGGATGTCCAAGCTCTTCTCTTCCTGGATGACTTGAGTCCCTTCCAGGGTGGCCGTAACCTCTCATGGAGAGCCCCCCCCCCCACCCCCCGGGATTCCGCACAGAGGCCGGAGTCTTTCCCCTCCACAAGCTACGCTTGTGCTGGGGCATCTCGTGTGCTCTCCGAAGGTGAGGCGAGGCCAAGGGATGACAGAGGGTGCAGGTGGCATCCAGGTGAAGTGGCTACTGGGGACAGAGCAGCTGTGACCGGGGAGAAGTCCCCGGAAGGTACGCTGACAGCAACCAGGGATCTTAGGGGAGGAAGGGGAGGGGCAGGCCAACCTCTTCTCCTTGACCAGAAGGGTTAACAATCGCTTCTCCACCTTTTGGCTAAGATCAAGTGCGGAAGGGCTAACACAAACAATAAGAGATCCCACACGGTGATTTCAAACAATATCTCGGGCACACTCATTATTATCCACTCCATCCCACCACAACTAAGGAGGTAGTTTTATTGTCCTTATTTGCCTGAAAAGGAAACTGAGGTTCGGAGAGGTTAAGTGACGTGCTCGAGGTCATACAGCCAGTGGCAGAGCTGGGATCTAAAACCAGTCTGGCTCCAGAGGCAGGCCCAACTTACCCCCCCCCCCCCCCCGTGGTGACACGGGGCTGTGTGAGATGCCGGAGCAGATGATGTCCCCTCCCCCTGCCCACACCCCCAACCCTAGACATGCGGAGTCCTCATCCTGGTGACTCCAACTGGCCAGTCCAGGGGAGGGGAGGGGATCTTGGCAAAGGGGGTCTGCCTGACATGTAGCACCTGGGCATGCTTTCCGCTGAAGCCATCATTGCCCCCCTTCATCTGCTCTCCCCACCCCACCCCCCAAAACAAGGAATCATTTCTCACAAGTTCCTGCAAAAAGCTGTTTGTTCGGACCTCAGAAGCCACCTCTGCACAGGCAGAGTGTGTGAAATCCCAGACTCTGACGCACCTTGTCAAGACGTGCGGCCTGATGACTGGTCACAAGGGTGTTTAAAGCGGGCTGTGGGTGCCTCCGACGTGCGGGGGATCTCCAAGCATTTATACACACGCTCCTGGCTTCTCTTTCTCGTACTGGGGGCTGGTACCTCCCTGTCTCCTGACAGAATTGCCCTCTGTGTTTCACTTTTCAAATCCTGGATGTTGCTGGAGCCCAGAGGTACGTTCTGGTGTGAGCCCGAGTGCAAGAGAATTCAAGATATTTTCACCTCTTACTCCTGGCATTGGGGAGGGAAAAGGAGCCCTCTTCTCCCACAGGCCCAGAAGGGGTGGGCACCGGGTTTTTCCCGCCTGCGTGCCCACCAGAGAGGAGCAGCGAGTCATTTCCTCCAGCCTGGGTTCATTAACCCCAGGAACCTCGCGGTGGGAGAGAGAATTTCCTCATTTCATAAAAACTTAAACGAAGGTGCACAGGCATCCGGGTCCTACCTAGTTGGTTCCTCTCTCCTGCCCAGAGATAGTTAGTTATCTCTTTTCCTGGCAAGAGATAAGGCGCTGGAAGAAACCAGAAGCAGCTGATGTAGGAGGGGGAGCTGATTCGTCCTGTTGAGGGACGTGTTACCTTACGGGGACCTCATGTGATTAACCAGCGTTGACTGAACACTGCCCATGTGCCATGGGCTGCATATGGTCCCCTAGAGATGCTGAACAGAGGACACCCTCCTCCCGAGGCCCATTGGGTGGGTCCATCACTGGGAAGGTGACCGGGCTACAGAGGTGTCACTGAGCCCAGTGCAAGCCTAGGACCTCAGGACCTCTCGGGGTCGGGGGGGGGGGGTGTCACAACTCAGAAAAGGCATGTTTCAGCCTTGAGGAAATTATGAGTCACCTAAGCACTGTGGACAGCAAAATCTCTGCTCTCTCCGGGGCCCGGCAGTGGCAGATGGGCCTAACCGAGGAAGATGCTGCTGGGAGGGGACATTCAGGCCTGCGGATGGCCAGTATTGGGAAGCTCTCAGGGCGAGAGGTGGGACACAGTCATGGAGGGGAAGGGAAGGAGACGTCGCGGGCCTTCTGCTGTATCACTGATTTCTCCCCACAGCCTCGTGAGGCACAGCTGCCGTTACTTCCGTCTTACAGGTGGGAGAAATAAAGCCCAGAGAGGCACGCTGTGCATCCAAAGTCACACAGCCAGTAACAAGACCCGACGCTTGTTGCTGGGCATGGCTGGTCGTACTGGATGTGCTTGCTAATGAAGCCACCAGTTAGCATCATCTCTTAGGGATCAGCATGGGAGAGCCGAGTCACGAGGCAACAATCTCTGGGTGGGCGAAAGCAGCCCCCACTTGGAGCTCCTAGGGAGAAGACCGTGCTGCCGACTTCCGGAGGTCCCTTAAGGCCTTGGCAGTTCAGAATGTCTGAGGCAGAATTTGGGGCTGCATTTCAGACCATAGCACGTCTGTGCTCACATCCAACTGTCCCACCTGAGGGGCCCTGCCAGCCTTCCCCCTCCGCGCCCTTGGGGGAGCTGGTGCCCGGTGCTTCCCCACCTCTGCTCTGGCCCCAACCCGGACCCGCACGCCCCTGGAGCCCGGATAGATAGACGGCCCCCCATGCCTTCAAGCCAGCCTGTACTGGGCCGGTTAAAATGTTTCCTTTTAAATCCACAAAAATGTACGATGAGCTAGACAGAGTATATCAGTTCGTAAGAGGCTTCTCCCCTCATGGAGCTCACAGTCTAGGGTGAGGGTGAGACAAATAACCAGGCAATCACAGTGGAACGAATTGATGGATGGCAAAGTGAGGGTGCATTGATCCCAGCCTGAGGAATCGGAGAGGGCCTCCCCAGGGAAGAGGTATTTAAATTGAGTCCGAAGGAGGAACAGCCAGAATTAGGACCCCCAGTGCCCTGTGGGCAGCAGGGGAACCAGGGCACCCAATGACACTGAGCCACCAGAAGAGCCTGGGGATTTCTACAGCCATTGATGGCTTTGTATCAGAAATGTCACATTAAAGCTGGGCAATCCAGAGCTCCGCCCTGGTCTTCTGGAATTGGAGCCTGGAGGGTTGGGGGAGCCTAGGAAGCTGTGTTTTAAAGCAGTGGCTTGTTAGAGGCATCTGGGTGGCTCAGTCGGTTGTGTCTAGCTTCAGCTCAGGTCGTGATCTCGCGGTTCGTGGGTTCGAGCCCCGCATCGGGCTCTGTGCTGACAGCTCAGAGCCTGGAGCCTGCTGCTTCAGATTCTGTGTCTCCCTCTCTTCTCTGCCCCTCCCCCGCTCATGCTCTGTCTCTCACAAATGAATAAATGTTAACAAAGATGTTTAAAGCAGTGGATTGTCCACAGCGCCCACTTTGATAACACTGGGTTAGAAGGGGGACATGTTCCCCCTGGACCCAGCCCATGCCTGATACAATGGAAGCACTCAGTCGATAAGAGGCAAAGGAAGGAAAAAATAAAATCAAATAATAAAATAAAATAAATAATAGAATTTAATTAAAACAGAAAATGTATACTTTGCCTTCTTTCACTGTGAGTTTACCACCTCTCTGGAAAGATGAACCCCTCACCCAGCCTGGGAGGCCACAGGGGCTCTGTCCCCACGAGGCCCTGTTAAACACGGACTGCCCGGATCAGACAGGCAGGGCTGGGGGAAGTCCTGGGAGGAGGACTGGGACAGAAGTGAGGCAGGGGGACAGGACAAGCGAGCTCTCCATCACCCCATCAACCCCAGTTCAGCTACCATTTATCGAGTGCCTCCTGCATGCCAGGCCGTGGGCTAGCTGCTGAGGACAGGAGAGAGAAATGGCCGTGGCCACCTGGGAAGCAACTTCTCCGGAGGGAAGACAGAGACGTTCATAAGGGCCTCCCTCTTGGTGTGTTACCGCGAGAGCAGGCATCAGGATGGAGACGTGGAATTAGACAAGCCGGCCTCCGATCTCGGTTCCGTCACGGCCCAGCTGGGGGACCTGGGGTAAGTAGCTACCATCGCTCAGTGTTGGGTCCTCATCTGTCAAACGGGATCATCTTAGAACATGATGTAGAGTGTCTAAGGAGGTGGGGAGATGATGCATGTAATGCACTTGGCCCCGGGTCTGGGAATCCCTCCGCAACACTACTGTATTGATTCTAACGAGCGGAAGAGAAAGTGAGGAACCGGTCAAGGCAGGGATCTGGGGCAGCGCTGCGTAGACGAGTGTCGGGGGATGAAAATGAGTTCACCAGGCGGGTGAGGCTGGAGGGGCTTTGGAGACAGTGGGAACACGATGAGGTAGGAAGGCTGCCTGAAGTCCAGGCTAGAGCATCGTCTTCCGGAATGTGGTCAGAGAACCTTGACCGCAGGGGCCGTGGCTCCAGGTGAGCAGAATGGGAAGGGAGTGGGAGATGAAGCCCTGGTGTGTGTGTGTGGGGGGGGGGGGTGGGTGGGTAATGTGATATGATGGAGCTAACGGGAATGGCTCCGGGTGCCGATCATACTTCCACCGCCGATGCTGCCCCTGCTGCAGACATGGCTAATCGATCACAGAACTCTTCCTTGCTGAGCCAGGCTGTGA
Organism: Acinonyx jubatus; assembly: GCF_027475565.1. Taxonomy (NCBI): domain Eukaryota; kingdom Metazoa; phylum Chordata; class Mammalia; order Carnivora; family Felidae; genus Acinonyx; species Acinonyx jubatus. The sequence continues at coordinate 34,468,933 of NC_069386.1, forward strand.
CTCTGGCATCATCAGTGAATGTTCCGGGCAGCCACTACCAGCCTATTGGCTCTCACCTGTAAGTTCAAGGCTATTTGCCATCCCTGAGAGAGGACTAGATCCCGGCTGGACCAGAACCCGCTCGCACATCCCTGCCCCTGGCTGGGAGCCTTATGAAGCCTTTCCTGTCTCTGCCACACTGTGGTTTGGGCTGCAGCGGACTGGGAAGCCGTGGCCTTCCCTTCTCTCAGGCCAGTCTCTTCTGGTGCCAGGTCCTGACCGCAGGTCTGGGAGGCAGCTGGGACAGCCCTGCCATTCGAGGTTTGGCTGGCCCCGGCTGTATGCACCCCACCCTCCCCACAGCGAGGGCCGTAGCACCCCTGGCCAGCGTTTGACTGCGTGGGTGGGCAGGTCTCTGTGCTGGACCCCGCTTGCTCTCCACCCGTATGCGGCAGCAGATGAAGCCCAGGGCCGCCACCCTGGGCCCAGCGACAACGTTCAAAGCTTGCCCGAGATGCCTCCAGTTTGCAGAGCCCCACGATGCGTGTGTGAGTGAGGGATGCGGGCAGGGCGGGACTCGGTCCGAGAGGGGCCGCCGTAGCAGGGGCCAGGAATAGCCCAGACGACACCACAGGGTACAGGCGTGCTTCATTTACGAAGCCCTGCGTTTGGAGAGGCAGGAGCGAGGAGCACAGGCTTGGTGGCCGGTTGGCCTGGAGTCAAAGCCTGGTTCCGCTGCTTACCAGCTCTACCACGTATCGTCTCTGTGGCTCTGTTTTCTCATCTGTAAAGTGGGGATAATAGAACTTCTTCATGGGTTGTAAGCATGGACCGAATGACTCGAAGGAGAGCGCCGGCCCTTAGTAACCACGATGTAAAGATTACATAGGGTATATTATGTATTTATAATACATGTGTGTGTGTATATATATATGTATTATAAATTATCAATATATGTATTATATATATATATATATATACACACACACACGTATATATAATCCATTATAAGGAAAGAAGGACAGAATGGGTACACAAAGGGCATGTGAATAAGATGGAATGAATCTGGACATACCTTTGCAGGACGGAGAAGCGACAGAAAGGAGTCACGACCATAGTGAAAATGAGTGCCTCCCTCCCAGCTATCAGGGGCTGGGACCCTCCTGCCCGTCGTGCCCCGCCACATTACCCCTGGACAATCCTTGCTTCTCCTCCACTGAAACGGGCCCCCCGGGCACCCCAAAAGCATGGAACCCCTGTGAATTCCCTCCAGGCTACTCCCTCCAGCCCAGTGAGATGGGAAATTAATCTCCCATAATCCTATATTTAATGTACAGGATTCCACTCCCTGGTGAGACAGTGAAATTAATCTGCCACTGATTTTTTGTTTGCCAACCTGGATTTCAGCATTTTTTTTAATGTTTATTTATTTTTGAGAGAGAGAGAGAGAGAGAGCGAGCATGAGTGGGGGAGGGCAGAGAGAGAGAGAGAGAGAGGGAGACACAGAACCCGAAGCAGGCTCCAGGCTCTGAGCTGTCAGCACAGAGCCCGACACAGGGCTTGAACTCACAAGTTGTGAGATCGATCGCCCAACTGACTGAGCCACCCAGGCGCCCCGAGTTTCAGCATTTTCGACCCTGTTTTTCCGGTCATCTCCAGTCGAGGGAAACAAAGACCTAATCTCTTCTCCCGCTTTGTTGACTCTTTATCTTCCAAAAAATGAATCACACTGGAATTGCTCTACAGGTTCAGGAAGGAGGGCGAGAAGGAGGTTCCCTGTCTCTCCCAGAGGGCATGAGTTCCAGGCCGGACACCCCAGCCTCTCCCCAGCTTTCTGGGTGTGAGGGGATTAGGGGCCCCAGTGTCTGCTCGCTCAGGGGCTATACATCAGTCACACACAGGATGGCTAACAGCGCCACTCGGGGAGAGGGAGGCCCTGAAGCTCGAGCGCCAGGTTCTGATGTGACATGAAAACCTGGGTCTGCTCTGCAGGGGGTGTGTGTGCCCTTGGGTGGGGGATCAGGACTGGGCCCTGCCTGCCTGTCAGCCTCTATTCCCAGAGCCTAAGGCTCCAGCCACTCAACCACTGCCCCTCCCTGAGCTTGGCGGGTTCTGATCTGCTCTCTCGGCGTGGCCTCTGTTGCCCCTGCCTTGAGCTCTCTGTGCCTCCGTGAAAAAGAAATAACACGAACCCCTACCACATGGATGGGAATCGAGAGGTAAATGAGACCCTCACCAGAAGGTGAAAAGTACGTGACATTCGCAAGTGCCCAATGTATATGGCAGCTAGTATTGTCGGCGACGGACTCAATTGGCCTTGCCTCTTGGACACCTTTCCAAACCCCCCACAGATAACGGCCCTGTCCTCTGGGCCCCCTTGGCACTTTGTTCACACCTCTGCTCTCCGGGGACCGGGGGGCTAGCCTGAGCCTGAATGCTGACCCTCGCTGCTCGCCGCAGAGCCGGGGACTATAGTCTTTCTACGTTTCGCTTTAACTACGGAGTCAAAATAATGGGGGTGATGATCTCATTGGGGTTGTTGGGGATTAAATGAAATGATGCTCATTAAGGGCTCAACACAGGCATGGCCTGGGGCGAGCCATGAGTAAATGTCATGATGTGCTGTTATTATTAGTATCGTTATTGATCACGTGCTGTGAAGTCTGTCCTTCCCTAGCAAAAGCTGCCTAAAGGCGGAGACAGTCCTCGGTTTTTCTTAGGACCTGTGGTGCCCGTTCACTGGGCCTGACTCCAGAGAGGGGCCGGGGAGGCCCGGTGGAGGGAGGTGCTGGGTGCTTGCTTGTCTGGAGCACTGGCCCATCTCCCCACCTAGCGCTTGTGCCTCTGGGAGCTGCCTCTGGCGCCCTATCTGAGCGAGCACGCCTCTCCAGCCCTGCCCGTGTCATGGTCACAGATAGACTACCCATCGCCCTGCTGATGGTGATAACCACATCCCGTTCACCTCTGCCCTCCCCAGTGTCACTGTCCTATCAGCCCCAAGCCCCTGTCCTGGAGCGTCAAGAGCTAGGGGAGACCTTGGAAACCATCTAGTCCCCACACTTCTGCATGAGGAAACCGAGGACCAGAGAGGTTGTCCCTCCGGCCTGAGGCCACACAGCAAGTCAGATGCAGTGCTGGGATTGGATCCAGTCTCTTGACTCCCACTGGAGGCAAGACCCAGCCCTGTGCTACCTGTCGTCACCTCACCAGAGCCACTGGCATCACGCTGTGGAAGAACAGGGACACTAGTGTTTGCTAAGTATCAACTGTGTGCCAGGCCCTGTGTAGCCTTTGCGTGTATGGGTTCAGTTGCTTCCCCCATCCCATCTGGAAGAGAGGCAACGTGCTCCCCATTTTACAGGTGGAGAGACCGAGGCTAAGAAAGGTGAAGTCACCGAGATCAAGTCCCAGTAGGGTGAGGACAAAGTCAGAATTCAAACTCAGACCTGCCTGACTCCAAAGCCCGGGGTCTTTCCGTCCTTCCTGCCGCCTCGCGCGGAGAGACGGATGTAGTTGCGCCCCGGCCCCGGGGGGGGGGGGGTGGGCAGGGGACTGCCACCCCAGCCTCTCCGTCCCTCCCTCTGCTGTGGGCAGACACGGAGGACATCAGGACCTTCTAGTTACAGTGACTGAGGGTTCATGAACAGCCGGGGCTAGGCCGAGCTCGGGGTGGGGGGGGTGGGGCTTCCGCGACCTCGGTGCCCCGGCTGGTGGCCCCTGCACCTGGACGGGCAGACTCCTGCCCCTGCCTGCGGGCGGGAGGGTGGGTCTGCAGTGGGCTGGGGGTGGGCCGGGACCGGTGGGGCAGCAGAGACCAGGGCTGTGCAGCTGCCAGGAGCCTCGGGCTGGTGGTGCCAGAAAAGGGCAGGAAGTGGTTTGTGGGGAGTGGAGACGAGGCCGAGGCTGTGCGATGTGGCTGTGCCTGAGGTTTCTTCTCTGGAAACCTGACTCATGTGGACGAGGACCAGGCTCCCCCTTCCCCAGGGGCCAGTTAGAGCAATTACAGGCCCTGGCCCGCCAGGGAAGAGAGGATATGCTCCGGGGGGGGGGGGGGGGGCCAAATTGGGCCTCAGGAACCCGACGCGTCCCCAGGGGTGAGTGGTTGCACCGCCGGCCGGAGGGCGGAGGGCTTGTGGGAGGATGAGTCCACGCAGGCCAGGGCCAGGCTGAGTAGGGAGAGGAAACCACGCTGTGGGCTCCGCCTTCGGGGAGGGCTCCCCCGGGGTCTGCAGTCCTGGGTCGGAGCCCAGCTCGGTTCTGACTCACCGCGCACACTTGGGCAAGGCCTTCTCTCTCTCCGGGCCTCACTTTCTTTCTTTATCTCTAAGATGAGGTTTCCAGGGCTCTAAGAATTATGACTCTCCCCTGCCCCCACCCAATCAAAGGAGCATACAAACCGCAAGGGAACAAAATAACAACACGGAAAACCACAGCTGGCAAGTCCTAACTGCTGGGGAGTAACTGCTGGGCCCTGCTCTGGGCCCTTCGCATGGTTTCCACAGTCCTTCCAACAGCCCTGATGTGCCCACTTCGCAGATTGGGAGACACACGAAAATATCCGTGGGGATCCGTGGGGGGGCACCCTAGCTCACATCCTGCAGGAAAGGGGTAACGCGGCTGCGAACCAAGGGTGCTACTGGGCCCCATCTGCCCCTCTGTATCCTCCCTGGTGCCCTGGGAGCACTCCTGCCTGCACCGTCACCTCCTTAGCTGTAAGAGTCATGTTAAATGGGCAAGAAATTTCCTACCCTGGTTATTCTGGGGAAAAAGGAACGCTGGACCCTTCTGCGCAGATATCCTTGTTTTCTTGAGCGGTCTCTTACCACCACGCCCTCTCCCGCCCCCACCATCGAATCCCAGGGTGACAGACCCAAAGGGGGCCTCACAGACCAGAGTGAAGCTTGGGGGAGGGGGAGGGCTGTGTGTGCCCAGCTCTGAGAGTGTGGCTGTTGCTTCTGTCAGGTTCACGATCATCTGTGTGTTCTGCACGCAGCTTTATTTTTTTTTTTAATTAAATTTTTTAATGTTTGTTTATCTTTGAGTGAGAGAGACAGAGCGTGCGTGAGCAAGGGAGGGGCAGAGAGGGAGGGAGACACAGAATCCGAAGCAGGCTCCAGGCTCTGAGCTGTCAGCCCAGAGCCCGACTCAGGGGCTGGAACTCACGGACCTTGAGATCACGACCTGAGCCGAAGTCAGACCTTCAACCGACAGAGCCACCCAGGCGCTGCCCACATGCAGCTTTATGTGAAGAAAGCGTGGGGACGCCTGGGCGGTTCCGTCGGTTAAGCGTCTGACTCTTGACTTCGGCTCAGGTCGTGATCTCACGGTTTGTGAGTTCGAGCCCCGCGTCGGGCTCTGGGATGACAGTGTGGATCCAGCCTGCTCCCAAGAGGCCTTCTCTCCCTCTCCCTCTCACTCTGCCCCTCCCTTGCTTGCTCACTCTCTCTTTCTCTCTCTCAAAATAAATAAAATTAAGGAAAAGAAAGCATTGTCCGGCACGAAATAAATTCAAGTATCCTTGAGAGACTTCAACCCTCCCATTTAATGAACAGTGACACTGAGGGAAATGACTTGCCTCGCAGATGATGGCAGAGCTGGGACGAGAACTCAGGCAGCCTAACTCTTGGCTCTGTGCTCGGCACCTTCCAGAGTCGTGGCCAGGCCTGGCCCCGGAGTTGGACCAGGAATTGCCTGCCTTGGGCAAGGATTGAAGCTCCTTGGCTGTCCGACAGAAATTCCAAGCAAGGCCTTTTGGATTTTGTGAGGCGGGGCATGGCTAAGAAAATCCGGTGAAGCCCCGCCTGTGTTCCACGCACAGCTTTATCGACATATAACATTGTGTAAGTTTAAGATGCAGAACGTGATGATTTGATACATGTATGTATTGCGAAATGTTTCCCAGAATCAGGTTAGCGAACACATCCTTCACCTCCCCTGATTACCATTTTGAGAGAGAGAGAGAGAGAGAGAGAGAGAGAGACAGCACATGAGCAAGGGAGGGGCAGAGAGAAGGGGAGACACAGAACCCGAAGCAGGCTCCAGGCTCCGAGCTGTCAGCACAGAGCCCGACGCGGGGCTCGAACTCACGAACCGCGAGATCGTGACCTGAGCCGAAGTCGGACGCCCAACCGACGGAGCCACCCAGAGCCCCTGGTGACCGTCAGTCTGCTCCCTGTTTCTATGGGTTTGATGTTTCCAGATTCCACGTGTAAGGGAGATCACGTGGTGTTTGCCCTTCTCTGTCTGACTCATTTCACTTTGCATAATGCCCTCGAGGTCCGTCCAAGTTGTTGCCGGATTTCCTTCTTTTTTATGGCCAAGTAATACTCCATTATGTACCTAGACCACGTTTTCTTTATCCACCCAGCCACTGATGGACACCAGCTTGCATTTTCCTCTTGGAGAATATTGAGCGATTCTGGCCAGAAATGGCAGAGCTCAGCGATGAGAAAATGCCAGCCAAAGATTTAGCAAGAGTGTCTGCATAACGTAGGTGCTCACAACTGCTAACGAGGCCTGAAATGGCTGTTTGCCTGCTCCGAGTCACCTACCCATTATCTGACTCATGGAGAAGAATCCGAGGAGGAAGACGTGTCTCAGTCAGGAGGGAAGGCCAGCATTTCCATCTGGGGGTGGGAACCAGGGTGTTCGTCCCTTTCCTCTGACCTCTCACAGCACGGACCTGACTATCGTGGGGGGCGCTGGTTTAGGGTGCAAAGACCCCTGATTCCAGACCAGTGGTCCGGGGTCCTAGCTTTCATGTGTCACCAGCCTCCCTCAGGCCTCAGTTTCCTCCTCTGTGAAAGGGAGAGGTGGGACCAGAGGGTACCCCTCACTTGGGCAGCTTTCAAGCAATCCTGAGGCCCAGGCGTGACCCAGGTCGGCTGAACTTCTGTGGGTGCCATTTGGGCCTCTGTGGTTTTGGTCGTGATGCCGAGTGAAGGGTGGGAGCCACCGGATGGCTCTGGGGTCCCCAGTGGACGGAACGTAGCAGAGCTGTATGGGGGAGGGGGGGGCCAATCAACTGCCGTGAGCGCGCTTTGCATATCCTCTTAGCATGCGTGTGGGTGAGTAACAGCCCTGACTGAGCATCTGTCTCAGCCGGGAGCTGTCTCCCAGCATGGGGGGCTGTTCCTCACCTACCATTAACAGGTGACAGGCGGCGGGCTCCTGGATGCTTGCAGAGAGGAGGCTACGCGGGCCGAGAACCCCGGAAACCTCATTCTTTTCTCCACGGGGAAGCTGGGCCACACTGATTTGAACGCTGCTGGCAGGGAGCTCCCAGCTCTTGAGGCAAACTCTTCCCTTTGGGTGCGAGCCGGGCCATCCAAAGACTTGGGGACTCCTCTCTGGACGGGGATCCCAGCGAGCAGTTTGGGCTGGGGATACAGTAGTTGCCCATCGAGGGAGGGCCGGCATCCAAGGTCAGACTCCCAGGATCCACTTTGGGTTGTGCTACCTCAGGGCCTCAGCGATCCCATCTGTAAAATGGGCCGCGAAGCCACAGCCAATGTGGTGCTAGGGAGCTGCTGTGGGGATTGATAAAGAGACCTTTGGAGAGAGGGCCAGTCGGCACCAGGATTTAAAGCTTCGGGGAGGGGCGCCTGGGTGGCGCAGTCGGTTAAGCGTCCGACTTCAGCCAGGTCACGATCTCGCGGTCCGTGAGTTCGAGCCCCGCGTCGGGCTCTGGGCTGATGGCTCAGAGCCTGGAGCCTGTTTCCGATTCTGTGTCTCCCTCTCTCTCTGCCCCTCCCCCGTTCATGCTCTGTCTCTCTCTGTCCCAAAAAAAATAAATAAACTTTGAAAAAAAAAAATTTAAAGCTTCGGGGAGAAAGACAGTAGGGGACTAAAAGCTGAGGGGGCAAGGGTCCGGTGATGGTGATGTGGAGTAGGAAAGGCTGAACTCAGGGAGCCTTCCTACAAGAGAACAAAGCATCACCACACAGACTCACCCATGGGGTTCAGATGTATATAGGTGAATATTTTTCAGCAGGGAATCCCTTCTTAAAAAACAAGAATTTCACAAGGAGCTCTGTTTACAGAATAAGGATAATGGAATCTGTGGCGGACATGAGGGACAGGTTCCTGGAGTTGCCCCCTGGAAAGGTGCCCCCCTCGCCACCCTCACAGTGACCTGATTTGGGGGTAAGTTTGAAAACCACTGACCTGGGAAGACTGGCTTTCCCCGTCTCCCTCTGAGATTCAGCTCAGGGGAAATTAGTATAGAATTCCCCCGGGAGAACAGGGTTGGGGGTGGGGCTGTTGGACATCAGGAAGCATTTGCCGGCAGCAGGGGGGTGGTAGGGCTGTGTCTTGGGGGGCTGGTATCTTCAGCCTTCGGCCCGAGGGGTGAACAAGGGCCCAGAAGCCTCCTGCTTCTAGGGGACGGCCAGCGGGAGGCCTTTCCTGTTCTGGTTCTCAGGCCCATGTGGAAGGGGGAGGCTTTTCTCAGGAAGGCTGGCCACTGGCCACTTGGCTGGGTACCCCCCCTCCCCCCGCCGCCTCCCGGGTGGGGAGGACTGGGGAGGTTGAGGTGGGAAAGAAGAAACAGCAAAGTGGCTTCCTTCCTCTTCCCTTTGTTAATCTGACTGCTGCAGATGAGCAGGGACAAGGCAGGCGGAAGACAGGGGGGTGAGGAAAACAGGCAGAGGGAGGAGGAAAGGAACAGAAGTCCGAGGTAGGGGTGGAAACCCAGGTGTGAGTGTCTGAGGAGGCAGAACTGGGAGGAACATAGTTAGAATACAGCCAGAGAGGGGCTCCTGGGTGGCTCAGTCGGTTGAGCGTCCGACTTTGGCTCAGGTCATGATCTCACGGTTCGTGGGTTCGAGCCCCGCATCGGGCTCTGTGCTGATGGCTCAGAACCTGGAGCCTGCTTCAGATTCTATGTCTCTTTCTCTCTCTCTCTGCTCCTCTGCCACTCATACTCTGATACTCTCTCTCTCTCTCGAAAATAAATACACATTAAAAAAAAAATTTAGAATTCGGCCAGAGACCACCGCTACCCCCTACCCCCCGCCCTGCTTGCAACCCGCATGCAAATCATATAGTGTGCATCCCTGCTGGCCCTCCCTACTTAGCAGCTTCCCCTTCAGCCTATTCCCCCACATGCTTGTCAAAATAATCCCCGAGGAAAGAAACACACCAGCACCTCGCTCCCCTGCTCAGCGCCTGCAGGGGCTCCCCTCTCCTTGCCTGGGTCTCCTGCTTCATGCCTCCCAGGTGCCGGGCTGGTCCCGGAGCCCCCTAAACCAGCTGCCATCCTCTCCCATCCCAGAGTGGCAGCTAGTCTAGGATTGCCAGATAAAATACCGGGCACCCAGTTAAATTTGAATTTCAGACCAACAGTGAAGGCTTTTTTAGTGTAAGTGTGTCCCAAATAGTGCACTCATTGTTTTTTTTTTTTAATTTTTTTTTTAATGCTTATTTATTTTTGAGACAGAGAGAGACAGAGCATGTAGTATTATTAAAAAAAGTTTTTAATGGGTATTTATTTTTAAGAGGGGGGGGACATGAGCAGGGGATGGGGAGATAGAGAGGGGGAGAGAGAATCCAAAGCAGCCTCCAGGCTCCGAGCTGTCAGCACAGAACCTGATGTGGGGCTTGAACTCACGAGCTGTGAGATCATGACCTGAGCCAAAGTCGGACACTTAACCGACGGAGCCACTCAGGCACCCCAACGCATTTATTTTACTATGCTTATGTTATTTTAAATAAATCCACTTTTTAAGTGGGGTGTCCTAGAGGCTAGGTTTTCCTATTGCTTTCTCGCCTTTAGTGACCTGGAGAGTGGAGATGTTAGGAAAATTAGAGAGGACAGCCTCTTAAGTCAGAAAATCTGGGTTCAGGTATAAGGTCTGCCATTGATTCCCTAACTGACTGGACTCGGGAATTTCTTTCACTGCTCTGGCCTCAGTTTATTTATCTGTAGAAAGGGCTAAAACTCTATTTGCCTGTCAGGTGGCCTGGGATATACGATTCATGAGCACACCCCAAGAGCTAGCCGCATGAGGTTCCAAAGCCACTTGGCCTGGAAGGCTGAGAGGTACGGCCCAACCCTTAAGCTCGGTGCAGGTGAGAACTTGGCCTGGTCTATGGCACCGCAGTCAGTGTCAAACCTCTTGACCTCTTCCGCCCCCTTGGCTGGCCATGCAGTTCAAGGTTATGGTCACCAGGGGTCAGGCTTGCACGTTGATGGCTAAGTTCTGCCTTATGTGCTGCTCCGGGGTGCCTCCAGCGTGGGAGCTAGAGGGCCACATGTTTCATGTGGCTCCTGGGCTGGGGGGTCTGTGACCTGTAGATCTGGAAGATGAACTGCTGTCTTCTCCTGTATTTACGTTCTGCTTGGTACCTCCTGGAGGGCTCCTCACATCTTTGGCCCTCACCGGGAGACCCCATGGAGGAAGCTAGTTCATGGGGCTGGAGTCTGGAGAGAATTCTGGGCAGGGAATTTGGAGAGCGTTTGGGTCCTTGTTCTAAGTCTGCCTCTTATTAGCGTCCTTGTGGATTATATAGCCTCCTGAGCCCCGGGTTTCTTCAGTAGAATGAGGTAACAATGCCTCTCTTGCAGCGATGTGTCAAGATCTGCAGAGCTGAGGTGTGGCTATGGGGCAGGGGTGGTGTCTCTAGGCCAGCGCAGCCCGTGTCTGGAATGGCTTATGTTGAAGGTGGAGACATAATAGAAAGACAGGAAAAGAATCCAGTACAAGGACCGTCAGGAGGTGCCACCGGACCCTTTGCCAAGTCCTGGAAGCAAGCGCCGAGCTCCGAGGAGGGAGGGGGTGCTGTAAACCCACAAGAGGGCAGTTCACTGGCTTGATCCTTCACAGCCGGGGGAACAAACTCAGGTCTCATCGGGCAGGTGGCTCAGCTGGACTTTGCGGCCTTTGGAAACGAGCACTAGGTCAGGCACCCAGTGCAGGTGCACGGAGATGAGCCAGGCCACAGCCTGCGGGCTGTTGGGCCTCTGGGATTTCAGGTTCCATTCAGTAGTATTTCCTGAGCACCTGCTCTGGCTGCGGGAGCTTATGCTCTAGAAGTAGACGCAGATGCTTCCCGCGTGGCAAGATGGTTCCCATCTTTGGTCCAGGCACCAGCCCCAGCCCCCAGAGAAGGCTTTCCCGCTCATGATCGCCCAGCCTCCTCCAAGAACCCCCACACCCACCTTTATATTGCAGAGGGCGGAAGATGCATGGCCTGGGGGTCCCTGGCAGAGTTGGCGTCCTTGAACGGCACCCACCCTTGCCTATGAATAGTCTAGCCCTCCTCCTGGCCCCAGCCCTGCTACATCTCAGCAGGTGGCCAGCCATGCGCCCCGGGGCTGTTCTCTGGCCCCGGTTCTCTGGTGCGGCTGGTGGTTCCCGAAAGCCTAAAGCCCGAGTCCTCTCCCTCGTGCCTGTTCTCAGGGCGGGTCCCCATGGCCCTGATGGATTGCCCTCTCACCCCCATTGGGTTGCTGCGGTTTCCTCATCAGCAGAAATGACTCCTCACCTACAGTTGTGTCAGTCTTTCCACAGATGGAGTGAGTCACGTTGCAAGATGTGGTCACAGGCGGCGCCCTGTGCTCCAGTTAGGGGCCAGCTGGGCCAGGCCGGGCTGGGGTTTGGGGCTGACCGTGCTCTGACTTGGACTTGGGCGAGGGAAGCAGAGGCCACCGGGGTAGCGCCAGCGGTGGGGGAGGACCGGTGAGAGAGGTCACGGGGCTTGTCCACACAGGCAGCCCAGGGGACTGAAGCAAGGGTCCGGTGACTGTGGCCGCGACCACACTGGGGAACCATACGGCTTACTCACCCCTGGCCCGACCACAACACCCAGAGGAAGAGGGATGAAGGGACCGAGCAGGTGCCCCCTCTAACGCGCTGCAGTGGCATGGGGGGAGCCAGGGACATGAGCCTGTTTGCTTCTTCCCCTTCCTCTAGTTGGAACTCCCTGGCCTGCTTCCCCTTCAGCTGACACGCAGTGGCCATGGGCTCAGGGCTCCCAGCCTCAAGACTGATTTCTTCTTGTCTCCGCTTCACCGGCCCGGCCTATAACTGCCCTCAGGTCGGGACTGTCTCCAGGAAGAGGTGAAGACTCCAGCTAGCTGGGTTTTTATTCTTCTTCTCAGAGGCAGGAAGGGGCAACCTTTCCCCCTCCCCGGGCAGCAAGAGCCATTCTGCCCATTTCTCAGGTGGAGAGGGTGAGGTCCCAAGGGAACGTGGCCAACACCTTGCGTCCCTCCTGCCTTTCTGAATCCCACGGCACAGCTTGGCGCACTGCGTCGGAGTCCCAGGCTCTGTTGGCATCTGCCAGCCGGGCGAGGGCAGGAGTGAGGGGCAGTGTCTTCTCTGCAGGGGGGAGGGTAAATGCAGCGGCTCCGAGGTGGCCCGGCGAGGGCCCTGGCATAGGACTGGGGTTTCAACCCCACCAGTGACAAGAAGAGAAACGGGCCATGGTGTTTGGAGGTGGCCCCGGAACAGAGCAGCCCCAAACCTGGGGCCGACACAGACAAGACCATTCCTGGAGTGTCCCTAGATGCGTGTGGCTTTGCCTGAGTGACGAACTTGTGCAATCCCCTGAAATCTGGGGGGGAGGGGCGGTTGTTACTGCAGCATGATCCTACCTGTCCTGACTATACCAATGCCAAGTGGAGGAGATTGGCCTTGATCCTACAGGCCTGGGAAATGAATAGAGTCTTAGAGGGGCAGCTCCCGCATCCAGCGCAGAGGTTAAGGAGGCGATCTGTCTTGCCTCTGGCTTGTCTTTTTTTTCACCATTGAGTACACCCGGGGCCTAGAACAGTGCCTGGTACGTGGTCAGGGCTCATTAACAAGTTGTCTTCTCCCCGTCTGCCTCCGGTTTCCCTCCTTTCCAGTGTATTCTTCCTGCAAACTCCCTCCGCCGTGCCTTCATTTTGTTCTGAATCCCAGACACTGTGCTTTGCACGCGTTGTCCCGCTTTTCTGTTCGCCTTAACAGAGAGGCACTAATCCCATTTTACAGAGGAAGAGTGTGAGCCCTAGAATCTTTCCCCTTTCCGCCCCCGGGTACCCTTCCTTTATTTTATTCATCTGCATTGAGTACCCACTGGGGGCCAGTGGGCAGTGCTGGAGAGAAAGGTGGGAAGCTTCTAAATATAAAGAGTCATGGTTCCTGCCTGGTGGGGGTCACTTATCAGACGAGTGGATAGATGCCATTCACCGTGGTTCTTCACCAGAAATAGGCACAGGAACATAAAATGAGTAAGGAAGGGGCGAGCCCCGCGTCGGGCTCTGTGCTGACAGCTCGGAGCCTGGAGCCCCCTTCGGATTCTGTGTCTCCCTCTCTCTCCCTGCCCCTCCCCCGCTCATGCTCTGTCTCTCTCTCTCTCAAAAATAAAAGCAAGAAAAACCTTTAAAAACATGAAGAAAAATAAATAAAACCAGTAAGAAAGACTGCTGAGAGGCCAGGCAGGAAGAACAGGGGGGCCTAACCTGTGACATTGCAAAACACTTAGAAGGCTGCAGACAGCAAGGACGTTTTATCTTCAAAGCCAACTGTGCTGAATTGGTGGCGGCCGCTTGGAGCACTTGTGCTAAGAAGGATGTTGAGGCTGCATCTGGTTTTCTAGCAAAGAATGCTGTGAGCCGTGGGTGACGTCTTCCCTAGATCTGGGACCCGGAGGTGACAGCCAGCACGGCCTGTATCTTCCAGCTTCGCTTCGGAACCAAGGAACAATGGGAAGATTTGGAGGACAGTGGCCCGGAGAGCACATTAGACAGAGATTATCCATACCTCGCCGGACGTCATAGAACAAATACACGGAAGACGTGTGATATGAACTCAGGTCTTTCTGACAACAAAGCCCGCGTTCCTAAAACGTCCCCACCTTCTGACAGGACGATTGCTTTGCAAGCCCACGTCGATGCGGAAGCTCCCTGTTAGTTTCTGTCAATGCTCTTGCTTCTCACTGCCTCTTGTTTTCACCTCTTCCTCACCCTTGTTGCCTCCTCCTACCTTGTGCACATCCTCACTATCTCATGCCTAGACCGTCTCCCCTGTGACCTGCCCGAGCAGGGACTCCCAGCCCGAGGGCTGTGGCTCGCCGGTGTGCCAGGAACCCTTGTCAGCTGGGACGTCAAGCCTCAATCAGTGAGAAAAGCTTCTTCGTTAATTCATTTTTTTTTTTTTTTGGAGGCTGCCACTAACAGGAGGGTGTCTGCAGACAGGACACTGAGTGGAGTGAGGGACACTGTGGCCGAACATTGGGAGAATACCAAAGAAAGATGGCAGGGAGGCTCAGTTCCTCATGATGACTCCGGGCTCAGGCTGAGAGGGCGGCCACCCCCTCGAGCCTGGCCAGTCCCACACCAGAAGGAAAACGAGCTGTGGTGTATCTCGCACCTGTCCGGGCTAGAAGTGACTTCCGCTGGTTCTGCTCACAGTGCATTGGCTGGAATTAGTCACACGGCCTCGCCAACCAGCAGGCGTCTGGCAGAAAGGCGGGGGAGCTAGAACAACGTGCGGAGCGGCCCCCCTGAGGTCCCCAGTATACCTCCCACCTGGCAGAGAGCCTAGACGGGAACACATTTTTGATGAAATAGTTTCCAGCCCAACCAGTGTCCCCAGAGTAGCGCTTGCCAAGGCACCGATGACCTTTGTATCACTACCAGCGGTGGACACTTTTCAGTCCTTGTCTCCCTTGACCTTGCAGGTAACACCTCGCTTTCCTTCTTAATACAGGTCTCTTGGCTTCAGGACGCAAGGCTGGTCTGATTTTCTTCCTACCCCTTGGGTCACCGCTTCCCTCCTCCTTTGCAACTTTCTCCACCTTCCTCCACCTGGCCTTCCATTTTGGAGTTTCCCAGGGCACGGACCTCCCTTCTCCTCACTCAACTTTGTTCTCAGCAGCCCTCGTCCACCCCCTGGGCTTGGATGTCTCCTTAGCTTTCACTGGATTCATCTTCCTTCTGAGCTCCATGAGCATATGTCCCACTGTCTACTTGGCGTCTTCTTGAGAATCTTCAACGTTACCTGAAATTTAATATGCTGAAGACCAAAGGGTCTTCCTCCCTCCACCCCTGGTCCCTAAGGCTGGCCCTCCCCCCAGGGCTCCTCAGCTCACTAGATGGCAATGCCGTCCACCTGCTTACACAAGCCAGTGTCATCCTTGGCCCTTCCCTCTCTCTCCCACCATTTCATGTTAACCCCCTCACTCAGCCCTGCCAATTTTACTTCTTCGGCATCTCTCCACTCCATCCACCCTCTCCCTCCTGCTCCATCACTAGTCCGTGTGGCCTCGGTGTCCCATCTGGTTGCTGTGAGGTCCCTCGGTGACCTCTGTGCCCATCGAACCCCACCCAGATGTTCTTCATGCTGCAATCGGAGGGATCCTTTCAAGATGCAAATTTGATCACACATTCCCTCTCCCCATTCAATAGCCCCGCCATCGCTCTTGGGAAAAGGATGAAATCCTGGTCTCTGCTTGCTTCTCATCCCATCTCACTCCTGGCACAGCGCCTAGCACATAGTAGGCACTTGGTAAGTATTTTTTTGATTGGTATAAGAGAAATTGGCTATCGGTTCTGTGGTGTTAGTTAGATCATTTTTACTATTAAGAGGCAGCCGAGGTAGCCCGGTATGGCTTTCCCTGACTACTGAGGCTGGTTCAGGATCCTTTGGAAGGACCAACGGGCACTCATAGGGGGCCACTGTTGAATTCCGGGCAGTTGGTGCCGGGGCCTGGGGGGTGATGGGGTGATCCTCTCATGTAGCCTCTGTCCAGGATCGGAACCCAGGCACTCTGAGCTGAGAACCAAGCTCCTCGTGTTTACGCTGTTCTGCCCACTCCCTGCACTTGGCACAGAGGAGGTGACAACATGGTGGCCTGTGGATGGAACCCAGCAGAAGCAGGGGGGAAGGCTGCTAGCTGGGGGGTGAGTCAGCCCTCTCCCTGTGGTCTGAGGCTGTCATCAGGAACCGCGACAGTCATTTCTTTCTTTGTGGCTTTGAGGTCTGGGGGCAGAGGGTGTGGGCTCCTGAGACCCCTCAGGCTGCCATGGAGAGCTCAGTGTGTTGGGACCCAGGGGATACAGGAGGGACTCTGGGGAGTCCCTGGAGGAGCTGTCCCCCCCTCCCCACTGGCTGTGGACCTCTAGGACAGTGAGGGCTCCAAGTGTGCAGAGGGTCGAATTTCATCTTAACTCCCAAGGAGGCTCCTGCCCCCATTCTCCAGTTTACAGATTAGGAAACTGAAGCATGGAGAATTTAAGGGACCGGCCCAAGTCCCCGTGGATGTTCAGTGACACCGCCGGACTTGGTGCCAGGCCTGCCTGGTCCCCAAAGCCGCCCTCTCTCCCCTGTCCCGTGCCAGCCCCTCTGGGGGCAGCTCTGCCTCTCCTCTGAGGGGCCAAGAGGAAGAGAAAGTGAGGGGCGGAGCGGGGAGCTGGGTCCTGGCAGGAAGGGGATTTGCCCCAAGGGTTCAGATGAGGGAACTGAGGACAGAGGTTTCTCTCGGAGGGGTGAGGGGTTGTGCAGGACGGAGGGACCCGTGAGATGGGCTGAAGCACCCCAAGACTAGCTGCGGTGGGAGCTGGGCTGGAGGGGTGGGGGGGGCAGTGTTGTGAGGACCTGCTGAGAACCGGACCCTGGAGGAGACGCTGTGGTCATGGAGGATGTGGGGACCGCTGGCGGCACACCCCTGCCCGTCTCCACCGCCGGCTCCTCTCCTGCGGGCCTCCCCTGGACTGAGCCCCAGCGGGACAAGCAGGCAAAGGAGGCTGGGGAGGATGCTGTCCTAGGGGCCAGTCCCCTGGGGATGCAGACTAGCTACCGTGGGGACCCAGGGGAGGGCTGTGGGGCTGCAGGGGTGAAGACGCAGGGCCCAGAGGCTGGGGGGTGGTGAGTCAATGTGCACAGTGTCTCCCTTTGTCCCCGCCCACCCCAAAGGCAGGGAACAGTCAGCCGGCCTGCCTTCTCCCCCAAACATGGCAGTGCTTGCCCCCAGGGCCTCCTACTGGCCCTTCCCATGTCTGTTTCTTGTCAGGGGCGGGGGGGCTTTCCCAAGACTGGGGTAAAAATCCGGCATCACCCTGGGGGTGACTGTCCCCCGGGGATCGACTGTCCCCGGCTGAGGCTGGCTCCTTAGCTCCTTTCTCAATCTCTCTCTCTCTCTCTCTCCCTCCTTCCCTCCATCTCCACTCCTACGTGAGGTTGACAGCCGGTAGGTAGGCCCCCCTGGGGTCTCTCTGGCTGGGGGTCCTCCTCCCACTTGACTGGGGCTGTCTACAGGGCCCGCAGGGCTGAGCGACTGACTAGCCAGGCCTGGAAGCCATCTTGACTGCAGCCTCCCCAAGGCAGACACTCCCCGGGGCTCAGGGAGGGCCATCCTTGGGCAGCAGCTCCCGGAAGTGAAACCACCTGCTCAGCACTTGGGGGAAAGGGGCTGGAGGGCTGGGCCTGGCCGGCTGAGCAGCCCGGAGTAGGGAGAGGCCTTCTGGCCCCCCGGGGAGAGCCTGGCCTCCTCTGTCCCAGAGGCAGTTAACCGCCTCTTGGGACACTCCCTCCGCCTCCCCCCAGGGCTGCTCCTCTGTGAGGGCATTAAATATTTATGAATCAGCGCATTTCCGATGTTTTCTGAGCAATACGTTTGCGTGATGTGGGTGTTGGTGAGCGAGGCCCCCGCCAGGACCGGCTGGCCTGTGAATCCCACTTGTCACCCCCCCTTCCCACACCACGAGCCATAACCTGGGGGTGGAGAGAGTCCCAGTCTGAGTGGTGATAAAGTGCTGGGGTGGGAGGCACCCCAGGAGGGTGGGCAGGGCCCTCACGGGGCTGGGGAGGGGGCCCGGAAAGACTTCAACAGCCCCAACCAAGGAGCCTCGGGGTAAGCGAATCCTAGCCCCGAATCAGCTTCTCAAGCGGATGCTTCCGCGGGTACCGAGGGCGCTCTGGGGGACCTCGGTGACTGGCCCCCAGCCTGGGCAGAGAGGCCCGTAGCTGCGTGCCAGACCTCGCCTGGGCTGCTGTGCTGAGGTCCTGGGGGTGTCACCACGGGCTGGCTGAGGGGGACAGGGTCCTGGAGGTTTCCTCCTGCCTCCCTCCTCATGATGGAGGAAGCAATATAAAGAGCAGGCCTGGCTTCTTCCTCTGCTCATTTCCACTCAGCAGAAAGTGAGCGACGGCCCCTGAAACCCCCACTTCCTCATTCGCAGAATGGAGGTCGGACACGGTGGCAGAGATTCTCATGCTCTGAGGTGGTGTTGGGTCGAGCGCCCCAGGGATCCCCGGACGCTGCCCTTCCTTCCCCATGAGTTCCCCGAGGGCTTTTTGTGGCAAAAGAGCAGACGTTACAGAGCTGGAAGCATGGTGCCCGCCCACACTGCGGGGCTTGGGACACCCCTGCCCCTTACCCTACACTGGGGCCCGGATCTCAGTCCTGCTGTGTCCCGTAAGGGGGTGGGAACAGTTGAGGGAGGGCCAGATGGGGGTGGGGGGAGGGCGCCTGTCCCCAGACTTAGTGCCCAGGCCAGCCAGAGGCCTTCTGGGCCAGGACAGAGGGTCTGGCCCAGCTGATGCTGGAAGGGGTTGGAGGGAGAGAAGTCCCACCCCCATGCAGCTGGCACCGCTGAGCATCTCCCTTGGCCCTGGGCTCTTCCAGGCTTGGGGGGAGGGGTAAGGAAGGAGGTGGGGGTGGGGTGAGAAGGGATCAGGCACCTGGAGCTCCACTTGACCGCCAATCACCAGATGGCCAAGGCAGGACCAGGAGAGGCCCTCTTGGTGGAGGAGACGCCATCTTGGCGGAGGAAACCTCCAGGGCAAAGGCAGGGAAGCAGAAACACTGGCATCTTCTTCAATACTGGTATAATCTGGTCAAGTGGATTTCAAAGCCACCTTGAAGGGAACACAAGGGACTGCTCAGAAGAGTGACTCACAGCGATGTGAAGAGGGGGAGGAGGGAAAGAGGGTGCCGCTTTTGCAGTCGGCACAGGCTGCCCTCAGCTCTGGCCCGGCTCTTCCCAGACCCGCAGAGGGGCCGAGAGGGGACCGCGCACAGCACTGAGAGCCACAGGACCCGAGGCCATGCATTTGCTGGGCATTCTGCGACAGGGCATTCTGCCCTTTTAGGGTTACTTCCACGTCTATAAACTTTGTCCATCCTTAATTAGCCGATAGGTCCTTAGGAACATCACTGCGATGAGGTGACGTGCTTGGTTCAGCTTGACCCTCGAGCAGGAGCCACCACTGTCCCCCACCTGCCCACCCCTGCCCCTCTGATCTATCATTCAGAAAACAACCAAGGGACCCTTTAAAAAAACAGAGCTGATTATGCGGCTGGTTAAAACCCATCAAGGGCTGCCCATAGGATAACGACCCCCCAACTATTTCTTGGTTGGCCTTCAAGGCCCCTGGGACAAGTTCTTTACCCTCGTGACCCCTCCCTCTGTGTCCTGAAGGTCCCGGAAGGTCAGTCCCCTGCGTTGCCGGTCTCAGGGTCTCTGTGCCTGCCATTCCTTGGGCCAGCAACGCTTTGCCCACTTAATTCCTACCCGTCCCTCAGGCCTCTCCGGCCAAGCCAGGCCCTCTGCCTTGTGCTGAGACCACCCTGTGCTTCCTGAGCATTCGACCACAATCGCAGTGAGCCGGTCACTCGTCTGGTTCACCTTGCCTCTCTGGCTCCCCAGCCTGACCGGCAGCCTGGAGGGAGGGGGTCGGGGGTGGGGGCGAGGGCCTTATGGGTGTCGATCACCCTGTAGGCCCACATACCTCACTTGGTGGACCCAAAATGTTAGATATCATGGGATGGTGAGCCTGGGAACCCGCAGAGTCTTGCAGTCAGGCAAATCCGGGTTCAGCCCCTACCTCTTCCACTCCCTACACGGGACCCTTGAATCCGAATTACAGACTGAGAAGCCTTTATTTCCTCAACTGTAAATGGAGGCCATGGCTGTTTTCCCAATAAAGCCATGGAGAGGACGAAGCAGGCCAGCCTCGGGGTTGGGGGGGGGGGGGGGCGGTTCCCGGCCACGGTCAGTGGTCACCTTGCACTTGGCCCCCTCCCCCTCGGGGCCTCGCTCAGAGCAGGGCACTGGGGGTACCCGGTTCCAGCCTGCCTGATGGAACCGTGAACCTGCTGAGGGGCCGTGTCGCCCGGGGCGCCTTCCCTTCTGCACGGGGACCCCCTCTGGCTAACCCCCTGGGAGCAGCGCAGCTGGAGGGGGGAGGTGTGCGGTTTCATTCTCGGGGTTTGCAACCAAGAAGGCAAAAAGAGGAAAAATGAAACCACCCGGAAAGCGGCAGGGGCCCGTTTTGTCGGCAGCCCGGCGTTGTTTTGCTCGCTGGGCCCGGTCGGCCTCGACTGCCTATTTAGTTTTAAAGTGACGAACTCGTGAGTCAGCTGGTTGGGTCGGTGGCAGGACGCAACCCACTGTCAAGGAAATAGCCGATGAGCGACCCACCGTGGGTGCCGTGCCAGCGTCCCACTCACGACTCCTGAAAATCTCTTGTTTTCTCGGCCAGCGCGAGCCAACTGGAGCCGCGGTCCCCCGCGCGGCTCTCCAGGACCCAGTGCCAAGAGCATCTGAGAGCCGGCAACGATTGCCTCACGGTCGCTGCGCACGGCCAGTACGTGTTTGCTGTAATTATACAGTGTCTGAAGGAGAAGCACAAAAGACTTGTTGATTTTGGCCGGGGTCCGGCCCGCGAGGCGGAGGCTGACCTGGGCCCCTGGCAGAGGGTGGGAGGGGCCGGCCGGCCGCCCTGGTGAGGACGTGACCGGCTGGAGCAAGCCTTGAACCCGGGCCATCGCGGCCACAGCCGCCGCCTCTGCCTGGCGCTCCCGCCAGCTGACTTGAGCCGCTCTCTTTGGAGAATAACCCGAGGAGAACAAAACGAGGAACGGCAGTTCCTATAAAAAGCAGCTCGCTCCTTCCTCCAGCCAAGTCCCCGAACGATAATCATCTCTGAAGTTGGCTGCCCCTCCCTCCCGCGTCACTGAACGTGCTCATTGTCTCCCGCGTGTCTCTGCAGGGAAGCGTCTTGGCTTTGGACGGGGCCCCTCTGCGGTGGCCAGGGAGCTGTTGCCATCAGAGCCCCACTTCCTGCCTCCCCCCAGACTGGCCGAGCTGGACCGTCAAGAGGTCGGCCGGAACCTGCTGGAAAGGGGACCCCGGCCGCGGTTCGGGTGCTGCCGCTGACGTTTTCCAGGATGTGGACAAACTCCTTACCCTTTGGGGGGGGGGGGCTTCAGTTTCTTCATCTGTTGTTTGAGGGGTGGGCTAAGCCGTGGTTTCCATACTCACCCCTTTTTAATTTTTTAAAATTTGGGGCAACACTTCTTTCCAAGGAAATTTTACTTGGAACCTCAATACGGAAAGCAGAACGGCTTGGTGGGGGCGGGGTGGGGGGGTGGGGAGGCTCACATTCCGCAGCCCCAGCCCCTCCGCATTCCCAACCCAACCCCCTCCTGGAGATCCCCTGGAGCCCCCCGGGGGAACCCTGGGGTACCGTGGAGCACAGTTTGAAAACCACGGGCTTTGCTCTCAAAGGCCTCTTCCAGCCTTTGGGCTCGGAGAGGAATCCATCTATTTGTTGAGGTGAAAATCCCCGGAGTTGCCTTTGGCTGTCTCAGGCGAACCTGACTCAGTCTTGGGATGAGGGATAAATTCAGCAAGAACACGACAGCCCATAGTAACAACAACAACAACAACAAAAACGATTTTGCTCCCACTGAAGTTTCTTGAGCAACTGGCAGGCCGCCACCAATGTACTTAGGCGGAAAATCACCAGAAAAAAATGATATAATCTGACAGATTTTTCACAGGCTTAAATATTCATGAATTAAAGGAATTGGCAGAATTTTCTACATTATTAGCTTTCATCATGGCTGCAGGAGCAGTTGGATACTGGCTGCTCTTCAAGATCCATTAATCTCGTCCATCATAAGAGCAGCCATTTTAAAATTAGCTATTTTTACTGAGTGATGGTGTACCGGGGAGATGGGGAGATTGAAATGCTATTCCAGTGGAAAGGTCCATCCCTCCTCACTTTCAAATCAGCAGGGGAAGCCGGACAGAATCTCCACAGGCAGGGGTCAGGGAGAGGATCGCGCAGGGGCCCTTCTGGAAGGTTCCTTCACACGGGGCAGCGAGCGTTCTGCCTGCCGAGCCCCAAACTCTGGGAGGTTAAGACAACTTGCTGTGAGGCCGAGACCAAGAGACCCAAATAGGGGCTTCTGAGTAGGGAAGACGTTTAGACCTAATAGCACAGTCTTTCTAGCAGATGGCACTGGGGGTGCAGGACAGCATAAGAGCCAAGTAATAACATTCATTATTTATGGAGTGCCTGCCCTGAGCTGGGCACTATGTTATGCATGTGTCTTCTTATTCTAGCATCAAAGACACTGGAAGGTAGGTATGTGTGTGTGTGTGTGTGTGTGCGTGTATAATAGTTGAGGAAATGAGGTCAGAGGGGTTAAGTCAGTTGTCCAAGGTCTCACCGCCAGTAAAGAGCAGGGCCATGATTCAGATCCAGGTCTGTCCCCGAAGGCCCTGAGAACACGCTGTGTTCATCGCTGGCCTATGACACTTTGAAGAAACATTCTCTCCAGCATATCCAGAATCTTCTAGGAGGAAGCTGGTTCTTCCAAGCATAGAGCAAAGTTGCGGGTCAGGTCTTCCCTCCAGTAACTTGAGACCCAGTTTCATTTCAACTTCCCTTGCTCCCTTGCCTCCTTGCCTCCCTCCCTCCACCCTTGTTTCCATCTTCTCCTCCTTACCCCCCCCCCACCTCCTTCCACCCCTCTCTGTTTTATAATGCAAGTTTTATTATTATTCAGGTACAGCGAGGCCATCAGATGAGGAGAGGATTGCCAGTGAAGACAGAGCTTATTACTTCCAGTCCCAAGGACTGGTGTTCATTGCACGTCATGCCGGGCCCCCTGGGGAAGTCCTGGGGTCAGTCTGGAGGCAGAGGGAGTGAGAGGAAAGCAGGGCAAGTGTCTTTATAGTGGTTTCCTTGGGAGGGGACAGGTGGGGCAGGGCGAGCAGGTTCAGGATTAGCTAGTCTAAATAATTTCAGTAGGCTCTGGGGCATAGGGACTGTCCCTGGTTGTCTTGTACCTGTCCCAGGGATGATTAGGGAAAGTGGGTAGTGGCCTGGATTAGGAGAGTCTGATAAAGGAGGTAGTTGGGAGGGGCCCGGGTTTTGGATTGGTTGGTTTGCATCTGAAAGGTATACTCACAGGCAAGTTGTTTACTATCTCTACGAATTGACTGCCTTTGGGAGGGGCAGTGTCTCCTTGGTCAGCAAAGTCCCAGATATCAGAAATAGCAAAAATAAAAAGGTATGATTAATATACTCACTTCCATCCATCTATGCATATATGCATGTATGCATCCTTGCATCTATGCACTCATCCATCCACCCATCCATCCGTCCATCCAGCCTTCCATCCATTCATCCACCCATCCACCCATCCATCCGCCATCCATCCACCCATCCATCCACCCATCCATCCACCCACCCATCCATCCACCCACCCATCCACCCACCCACCCATCCACCCACCCATCCACCCACCCACCCATCCACCCACCCATCCACCCACCCACCCATCCACCCACCCATCCATCCACCCACCCACCCACCCACCCATCCACCCACCCACCCATCCACCCACCCATCCATCCACCCATCCATCCACCCACCCATCCATCCACCCATCCATCCATCCACCCATCCATCCACCCATCCATCCACCCATCCATTCATCTGTCCATGCATCTATCCATCCATGTATTTATTGGGCTCCTCCTATGCTGGGGCTGAGCTAGGTCCCGGGTTCCTCGGGAGACCTTCCTCTGGTTCATTTCAGGATGGCGGTGAAAGTCACATGCTCACCACGGCCTCCTCCTTACCTATCTGCTCTCATCCTAAAGACAGAGTTCTTGGGAGCTGGACCAGGATTTCTGCAGGTCACACCCTACACTCATGTCTCCCTCTTGCCTACAAGCCGGCACTCAAGGAATTGCCAAGGGGTGTTCTCATTCAGGCGATCTCTAAAATATGTAACAACCCAGAGACGGAAGAGCCGAGCAGGCAGAGGCAGACTGAGCAGCCTGACTGGCCAGATGGGATGCGTTTGGGTGAATGTCACCTGCCTGGGTGAGACCAGCCCATCAGTGCTGCCCAGAGTGTTGGGGGGAGGACAGTGCGCCTTGCGTGCCAACTTGGGACCAGCAATCTTTCTGGGTCCCAGAATGTTCTCCGTGGTTGAGGAGGGATAACCATCTGCAGACAGACTGAGTGGGGGAGCTGGTGTTTGGGTAGCAGTTCTCACGTTTATCATCAACAATAATGATGATTAGTCATCATAATAATTAATAACTATTTAGACTTGCATGGTGCTTATTTGTAGAGTATTTATTCCATGCCAAGTGCTTTATAACAGCTTATAATTGTAGCCAAAGTTTACTTAGCTCTGCTGGGGGCCCATCACTGCTGAGCTTGGGACTGTCTGGGCATCACCTTGTTTCGTCCACACATCATGCCTATAAGGGAAGGCTATAATCTCCCTTTTACAGGTGAGGGACGAGGTTCAGGCTCAGAGAGGTTAAGTAACCTGCCCAGGGCCACACAGTGAGGAAGTGGAAGAGGCAAGTCTCAAAATTCTGTGTCTGGCTCCCGCCCTGGCTTCTCCGATGCCCAGCCTGACCCTCAGGCCTACGGATCCCAGGTCCCAGGGGATCAGAGAGCGAGGTCAGGGCCTGGGGTGATAGGCGCTCAGGCAGTGGAGGGTTCTCTGACCAGCTCCTGGGCCCTGGGTGGGGAGCAGAGCCAATGTCTTGAGCCTGACCCTGCCCGTGTCTGTGTCCCAGGCCAGGCGGAAGCGGGGAAGCACTGAAGGGACAAGATTCCTCACTGCAAGCTCCTGGGAAATTCTGCTTCAAGTTCTAGAGCATATAGCTTGACGTGAGTCCACAGCCCCGGCACTAACACCGTAGCCCCAACAAAGCCACCACGACGAACAGCCATCTCCCTAAGCTTGGCTCTGGCATATTTGGACCTCCCAACTGGGTCCAGAGCTAGCATCAAGATTCCTCAGCCAAACCCCTCTACCCCCACTGCTTTCATGGCTGGTGCTTATGTCATCCCGTGTAGATGACACACGCAAAAACGCACACAGGAAACCCTGGGGTGAGCTGTGTGAACACGGGGAAAACCCACAGGGCCGGTGTTTACTGAATACTCAGCACTGCTGGGGAATCAGCTGGTGACCCAAGCGATAGGGACGCCAGCGGTTTTCCTGCAGCCCCAGAATGTTCGATTCCACAGGGAGGCTTCCCTAGAAGTCTCTCCTTGCGACGTGATTTCCTGCCTCCGTTAAACCAGGAAGGGGGGCAGGTGGTGCGGGCCAGTGGCCAAGGGAGTGGGGACTGGGTCCTCCCTTGGGCAGCAAACCTCAGGAAGAGATTAGGACAGAGGAGCTGAGGGAGGGTGGCCATGCAGGAAGGAGCCCTCTGCCCAGTAGGGGCTTGCCAAGCACCTGTCCTTGGACACACCCCTGGGCCTGTGCTATGGGAAAGTGTTACCCCCTCTGCCCTTGAATACCCTCTGCATCTGCCTGTGGCCTCCGGGGTTGAGCCCAGACTCCGTGAGGGGGGTGTGGAGGGGACCAGAGACTGGCCTTGTCTGTATGACTGGGTCTAGGAGAACCCCAGCCCCATGTGTATCTTACAGTCTAGCCCCACCCCATCACCCGTGTCCCCCGCCCTCTGTGCTGCAACATACACTGGGCCTCTGCCAGGAGTGCTTTTCCTCTGTCTGTCTGTCTGTCCTCCAGGGCCCAATCCTACTCCTGACGGGCCTGGTGAGTAGGCGCCTCTCCCGTCCTCCCCGGCCCTGTCTACACGCCTCTGCGTTCACGTGTGTCACGTGAATTCCTGTACATGTGTTCGTCCCCCTGCTGTGAAGGCAGGACCATCCCTGAGTCGTTTGTGACAAGGTCAGACAGGGACCACACGGGACCAAATTTGATGCAGAGAAGGGCCTGATCTCCCCCCGCCCCACTGGCCCGATAACCCCCGAGTCCTGCTCCCAGAGCAGACGAGACTTGCAGGGTGAGTGGGTTTGGCGGGGGATGCTGAGCAGCAGGCCCCTGAGAGCTGGGGCCTTCTAGAACCAAATGGACTTTGGGGAAGAGGTGTTCACGGGGAACGACCACCCAGAGATGGAGAGATACAGATGCCTTGGCTCCCCTGTCTTATTGGGTTGGAGCTCCCTACGGGGGGGGGCGGGGGGGGGGGCGTGGGGAAGGCAGGTGGAGAAGGTTCCTGTGCCCATCACCCTCCTGTGGCCTAGGACCTTCATCCCGTGCCTCACTTCCAAGAACCAGCACCCACGGGCCTTCATGAGGCACCAACCGGCCGGTGACCCTGAGCCAGAGGCTTCTCCTTCTGAGTGATGCTCACTTTGGACTGGTGCCGAGAGGGGCTGGGCAGAGCTTACGGAAGAGTCCAGGCGCCCCCACCCCTCGGTGCTGCAGGGAGGACTCGAGGAGAGACTGCAGACGGCATGTGCATGGGTGTGCGTGGGACGGCGGGGTCAGTCCCCGGGACCGGGTGGCCCGTGTGGGCCCTACTCCAGCTGGAGGCTGGCTCACTGGGGCTCGCCCAGGCCAGCCCGGCCTGCTGGGGTCCCTGGTTGTCTCTTTTCCCCCCTCACTCTCTCTCTGCCTCGGTTGCTCTCTCTCTCTGTGTGTTTCTCTCTCCATCTCTGTCTCTGACTTTTTTTTTTATCAACCGGGAGCCATTCCCCACTCCTGTCTAAAGCGGTTCTTTGCCTCCTATTCTGGGATATTTCCCAGCTGAATTCTGTGTCTCTGTAACCACCAACTCCAACGCTCTGGGGACGCAGGAAGATACCGCAGTCAACTGGACGAGCTCTTGGGCTCTCAATTCATCAACAGAGGCTAAGGGCCTGCTGCTGCCGGGGAGGGCCCCACTTCAGGAAGGCAGCAGAGGCAGGCCCAGTGGCAGCTTTTCTTCTGGAAGAACACGCGGTTCTTTTTGCTCCCCAATGCCACCGCCCTCGTGACAGCTCTGTGACGTGGGGGAGGAAGACAGTGGTGCTGCTGGCCGTGGGGAGTGGGGAGCAACGCGTCTCATGCTTGGTTTCCTCATCTGTAAGATGGGGGTAATAATACCTGAGTAGCGGTGTTTTGGTGAGGTTTAAACAAGTCAATATGCTGTGCAGGGCACAGCATGCATTTCATGAATGTCAAGTACTAACATCGTATTGGTATGATTGTTATCTCTGGGGTCATTGTTTTACCTTCCAGCAGGGGGTGGGGCATGAGTTCACCTCCCTGAGCCCGTTTTCTCCTTTGTAAAACACGACTCTAATACCCGCCATCCCCGGGGGCTGGGGGGAAATTCTGTGTAAAGCACTTTGCCCGGTGCCCACCCCTCCGTTGCTGCAAAGTTAGCCACCCTTCTCTTCCCCCTCCCCCCCCCTTCCTCCTTCCTCCTTCCATGTAAAACTGAGGCCCCGGGGAGGTGGCTATGGAGGCTGGCATAGCAACCCAGTGGCAAGTCTAGAAATAAAACCAGAGGTGGGGACTTGCCTTTTCTCTCGGTCCCTTGGCAGACAACACCCGGCGTTGCAGCTCCTTCGGCATCGTGGACGCAGGTTCTAAACCTGTTTGTCCCCAGAGGTTGGGCCCTCTCTTCATCTGTCACCCGTCTGTGCGGATTGTCCCCATTACGTGGAGAACAGTGCATCCTAGGTCTAAAGCACGGGGACGCTTGTGGCTTTGTGGACTTCTTCCGGCTAGATTAGGGTGCTGTCGCTGGAGACTTTAGTGAGCTGCAAAAGAAAGGGAGGGGACAGAAACGGGAAATATTCTTTCTGAGCTCAATTAATTCCTGTCTTCAGGCAGGACTGTACCAGGGGACTGACTCATCCCAGATGGTTGGGTGTCTCTTGGAGCTCATCTCAATGCCTCCCGCACACTTTCCTTCAGAGCCCCTGCTCCTTTTATTCCCCCCGGTGGGGTCTGGATCATCATCGAACAATAACCCAGATGCAGAACTTCTCAGGTCTGAAACTTGCAGCCCTCTGCCTTCTCTTAGCCGCCGCGGGAGAGGACAGCAGGCCTGGGTCCCCGGGGCCACCCTTCTGCCCCAGATCCTGTTAGCTCTGCGTCTTTGCACACGAGGCCTGTAGGTGGCAGCACCTCCCGAACCCAGGAGGGCGAGCAGAGCCGGAGAGAGGAGGTTGAGGAGGGGGAGGCCTGACTCTGAAGCACCTGGGGGTTAAAGGTGGGGCCAGGGATCGGGAATCAATCAGGTGAGCAGTCTGGATGGCCGCTCAAGACAGGGTCAGCGTTAGAGCTAGGGACGGACGACAGTGTGAGAGCTGGCTCTGGGGCCAGCCGGCCTGGTTCGAATCCCTGCTCCGTCATTCACTAACTGTGTGGCCGCGCCCAAATTACTTTCCCTCCCTGGGCCTCAACTGTTCCATCTGTAAAATGGGAATCATAACAGTACCCGTATCAAGAGATTGCTTCAAGATTAAATTAGAAGTTACTTGTCACTGTAAGTACTCATTCGAGATTAAGTCTGTGCTAAATGTCCCCTGGGTCAAACAGTGAATTGTACTGTAGGAAAATACTATGGCTGCAATGCCTTCACCGTCTAGTCTGGGAGTGGGAGACAGTGCATCAGCAGGAACATGTCCAGAACCCAGGGTCACAGCCTGGGGTAGGGGACAGACTCCAGGCCACAGGCTGGGGTCCTCAGAAAGCTGGCCTGTGCACCTGGATGCTGTCTAGTTCCTTCCTTCCCACCCCTGCAGGGGTGAATCCTCAGGCACTGGGGTCCTGGGGCTGCAGGGCTGGGCAGGGGCCCCCGATTAAGTGGGAAGGGAGAGAAGCAGCTGAGGACAGCCTGCCCTCCACATTAGCCCATCTCCTTTCAAAGGCTCCAGTCCCCAGAATAACTGAGGCTTTGGTTCCCTCAGCTGCTGTCTGCTTGTTTTCCAAAGAGCTGCCTCGGTGCCCCTCGGGGTCACTGACAGATTTTCAGAGCGACAATTATGAAGCCCAAAGATGCTTCTGGCAGTGAGCATGACTCTCGCTCTCTCTGCACACCAGTGCGCCCTAGGCCTTGGGAGGGGGCCGGTTTTGTCACAGCCCAGCCTTCTCGGGCTTTCCGGCAGGGTCTTGGGGATCCCGGCAAGTAAGGGGGCCCTTTAGGTAGAAAAGTCTGCTGGCCTCGGGGGTCCGCAGCCCCCACCCAGTCTTCCCGTTCTTCTCCCCTTCTTGCCTGCCCGTTTTGTACTGGCTTTGAACTTGAATGCCCTAGCAATGCATTCATTAAGGAGATAGCGCTGTTTATCAAGAAGGCTTTGGTCTTTGCCTGCAGAATCAGAGGCCCCAGCCTGCCCATGAGAGTTTCAAAGGTTACAGATTCTGGCTGGCTCCCATTCAACGACCGAATCCCCTTTGCAACCTCTTCTCGAGGTGGCACTGGCTTCTCTAACCACTGACGATGGAGAGCTCGGTATTTTGGAGGCCGCCAGGGACCTCGTGTATAGACAGCTCAGACTACTCCCCCGGTCCCCCGAACAGGAGGACGCTCTGTTATCCTGCCCTGTAATCTAACCTCAGTCCTTAGAACCACCCTGGGGGGCGGATCTGGTCACTCACATTTCACAGCTGGAAAGATTGGAGGCTGAGTACCTGCCCTCAGGTTCCAGGGGCCGGGCCCCGTTTGTGGCCGGGCGCGGGCTTGCTAAGGAAGGATGCTGCACCCGAAGGGGCTTCTGGCACTTTGATGTTGGGCTGGTGCACGACACTTCAGCGCCACCGCTCAGGCGTGGGTGCTGGTCTCGTGTCTGTGCGTCTGTCCCCGTGGTGTCAGGAAACCGTCTTCCTGTTTATCTGTTGCCAGGGCCTCGCCCTCTGGGAGGGAGACTGAGGTCTTGAGGTCTCTTTTTGACTCTTGGCTGCACGATCACTCGCTGGTGTTCCAGGATCGGCAGACTCCTGTCACCCAGAGCCACTTCCCCTCCTGGGGGTGTTGAGGAGCCGTGAGCGCCTCCCCACCCCCACCCCATCGTGCTCCTCACCCCGTAATCTCATGCAGTTGACTCTCTCCCTTCTTTTTTTTTTTTTTAATTTTTTTAAGCTTATTCATTTTTGAGAGAGAGAGAGAGAGAGAGAGAGAAAGAGAGAGCGTGAGCAGGGCAGGGGCAGAGAGAGAGAGGGAGACACAGAATCCGAAGCAGGCTCCAGGCTCCGAGCGGTCCGCACAGGGCCCGACGCGGGGCTCGAACCCACGAACCTTGAGATCATGACCTGAGCCGAAGTCGGGCGCTCAACCAACTGAGCCACCCAGGCGCCGCCAACTCTCTCCCTTCTTTGGACACAGCCACTGCTCCCGGCATCGCCTTCTCAGTGACCTTGCCCTGAGGCTGAAAGGTACCCAAGTTTCTCTTTCTGTCTCAACCCTTGTGGGTTCAGAATATTTGAACGGGTAGTAGTGGCGTCGTATGCGCGTGGAAGTGAGCCCCAGCGTCACCATTCTCTGGTCGTGTGACCTGGGGCAGGTCAACCGCTCTCTCTGAGCCTCAGTTTCCTCAAGGCCAAAGTGAAGGTGACAAATAAAAAAAAAAAAGAATCACAATCAGCTAACGCTCCCCTTTTACTCTGTGTGTGTCAGGCATAATTCTAAGTGCTTCGTATAAATTGTGCAACCATTGTAACTAGGATATGCAATCATCGGTATATTTCAGTCTCCACGTACTCGGGTGAGTAAACTGAGATCACGTAGGCAGTTCACGTCCAGCAGTGCTAAGATCCAGGAGGAGTTAGCTCCACAGTCCTGGCCATTTACATCTCAGAAAGGCACACGTATAGTCCCATCAATAATGTCTACTTCACCGGGTAGGAAACAAATGGTGATGATATCTGTATGAGCCAAGCTCCGTGCTGGGCCCTGAACTCATTAAGGCTCACCTACCTTGTCCTCTCCCGGCTCGTCTATCTTTTTCCTTCTAGACCCCCCAGGTGAGCACACGCTGTGGCTACAGCAAAGAAGCCGGTAGGCTGCGTCCGGGAAAGGCCAGCAGAGTAAGCACGGGCCAGTGGTCTCTCACTTCCCTCTGCCTCTGGGACAGCCGGCACCATAGCAAACAAGCAGACGTGGGTGGCGTCCCCCGTAGCTGACATATCCCTCTGACTGTTTCCCAAGGCGGGAGAGGAGGAGGGTGTAAACCCATTGGCAGCTGTCAGTAGGCCTGGGGTTCCTCCCGATCTGCTCAGGGAGGCTGTCGGCTTATGCTTGAACCCATTTCCTCATAGGCGGCCCTGAGGGTCAGAGGTCATGCGGCATGGCATCTGGGCCAAGGGACAGCTGATAAGGAACAGACCCATCCACTGGGATCCACTGCGGGGGGGCCTTCCCATTAAGTCACGCACCAATGTAGATAGCCAAGGCCTTAAGTAGAATTCACACTTTCTTGATCTCTTTCTCTTGGTTTCTCCAATCCCCAGCCAGCTCAACCCCAAGGGGCAGCCAGTTCCATTTCCCCACAGACAGACGAAACCGTGCTGGAACCCTGGGGGAAGTTTCAAGAACCAGTTTGACCACAAAACCGAGAAGCTGGTCTGTTAGGCCCTATCTGGGCAGAGCGGTCATGGTAGCTGTCAGATGAGGATCCAAATTAGTCACGGGAGGAACAGGAGCCCGTCTGGGGGTGGAAACAAGCCTCAGCGGGCTCTGCTCCAGGACCTGGGATCCGGCTGGGGCAGGAGCAGAGGCTGTGTTGCAATTTCACTGCAAATCAACTGGGTCATCTCTTGTGGGTGGCAGCGTGCAGAACTGTTTCTTTGGGTTTTTGTTTTTGTTTTTGCTTTTTTTTCATAGATACGGAGATGGTATCGTCTCACCCAACTGCCTGTAGCATCGGGCCGTGACACGATGCCGGAGGGATGATGTATGATAGGTGTTTTTGGCCAAACCAGTGGCTCCAGACGCATGGGGTGGAGGGGGACAGGGTGGAGTCAATGGTTGGACAAGTTGGGAGCCGATGCTGGAGGAACCATGGGTACTCCCCTCCAGGTCAGAGTGGGACCCTGGGTCTGTTTGCAAGAGAGGAGGGAAACATTCACCACGTCTCCAACCGGGACTATTGCTGGCTATCTACGACACAGTAGCCAACCCGTTGGCCTGGGGCCACCCTCAGCCCTTGAATACTCAGTGCCTTGGCAGGCCGTGAGGTGTGGTGGGAAGAACGTTGGCTTTGGGGTCTAACCAGCTTGAAATTAGATCTGAACACTGCCCGAGACACTGGCTGACCTTGGTTATGCCACTCAATATCTCTGGACCCCATTTTCCTCACCTTTTTTTACTAGAAGAGTGACGACTTCTCAGCAGGGTGGTTATGCAAAGCAATAAGGATAACGTGGGTGGAGGGATGGTATACCGTAGGGAATTAATAAAGCTGTGGCACATTTCTCCTCCTCTTACAACACACACCGTCCTTCAGCGACTTCTGGGTTTATCTTCTTCATCTGGGTCTTTTGGGTGAAAGGCCTCACGGCTGGCTGCCTCTGCCTAGATCAGGGATCAACAAACTTTTTTCTGCCAAGGGCCATAAAGTAAATATTTTAGGCTTTGGGAGCCATAAGGTATCTCTCACAACTACTCATCATTACAGTCACGGTGCAGAAATAGCCATAGATGATATGTAAACGAACGAGTATGGCGGTGTTCCAATAAAACTTTATTGACAAAAACAGGCAGTGGGCCAGATTTGTCCCCTAGGCTGTAGTTTGCCAACCTCTGGCCTAAAGTTTTAAGTCCAAACATACCTGCTTATCCCTCAAGGGACTTCCCCCGGTTGGTTTCACATGGTCCAACCAGTCAGGTTTGCAATTGTTCTCTTAAATGTTTCCCAACCCTATCAAACAAAATTTCCTTTTGTTCTCTCTCTCTTTTTTAATGTTTATTTGTTTTTGAGAGACAGAGTGTGAGCGGGGGAGGGCAGAGAGAGAGAGAGGGAGACACAGAATCCGAAGGAGGTTCCAGGCTCTGAGCTGTCAGCACAGAGCCCGACGTGGGGTTCGAACTCACAAACTGCAAGATCACGACCTGAGCGGAAGTCAGACTCTCAACCGACGGAGCCACCCAGGCGCCCCACCTTTTGTTCTTTGCTCACGAAGCCTCCGGTCTTGCCTCCATGCCTTTGCTCAGACTCTTCCTCCTGCTTACAAGAACATCCCATTTCTTCTCTGCACTTCAACCTCCCAGGTTGTCCTGTAAAGCAAAAGGCTCAGATCAAGGTCTCTGGATTCAACACTGGACGAACATCCTTCAAGATCCTTCAGGGCCGGGCTCAGGTCAGCTGTCCACGGGAATTATTCCCTTTGCAGGAATCGCGCGGCCCTTCCACTGAGGCCAGAGTGGCCCTCCTGTGGACCCTGGTGTCTCTGTTTTGGTGATAATGCCTTGGGGCTCAGTCCCCAGCTTTCCTACCGCAAACTCACAGCAACAACTTGAACTTCCATCCTGCCAGGTATCTCTGGGACTTCTAGCCAATATGGATCCTGAAAAGTCTCCCGCATCACCTCTGCAAATATTATTTTTCTCTCATTCTCTTTATTCGTTCCTTCTGGTGCTTCACTTGGTTGCATCTTAACCTCTCTGTCGTATTGTCCTTGTCTTTCTTCCACTCTGTCACATCTTCCTGGTTTCTTTCTTTCGGGCTCTTCTGATTAGTTGGAGTCATTTCTTCCAATCTCTCTTCTATTTCATTCATTCTTTCTTTATCTGTGTCTCACACACCCACCGACTTTTAAAGTTAATTTTTCATTTTCAGCCATTCTATTTGAGTCTGTATAAACATCTCCCTATCATTTTTGGTAGTTTCTTATTCCTTGATCATCTTTTTTTTTTCTTCCATTCCATCTTTCAAGTCTTTAAACAGTCCGTACATAGTTATTTGGTGACCTAGCTCATCGTCCTAATATCTGAAACCGTTTGAGGATCTCAATCAGTGCTTTTCAAGCGGGAGCAATTTTTCCCTCCGGGGACATTTGGAAATGTCTGGAGACATTTCTCGCTGTCAAAACTAAACTGTGTGTATGTGTGCGTGTGCGTGCTCACACGCGCATGCAACCTGCATCCAGCGAGTAGAGGTCAGGCATGCCAAAACATGCACAGACGGCCCTCACAGTAAAGAATCACCTGGCAAGATGTCAGTGGCTCTGAGGTTGAGAAACCGTGTTTGAAATCTGTTGCTCGTTGTCTCTGATGACTCTTGCTCAGGGTGACTCATTGCTTTGAGTGTGTGTGTGTGTGTGTGTGTGTGTGTGTGTGTTTGGAGTTTCTCTTTGGCAAATCCGTTTGAGAACGCACTTCCCTCCTGGGAGGGGTTGCATTTGCTTCTTCCGGCCACCAGGGGGCACTGCCAACCTGGGACCACTTGACTTTTCCAGCGTCGGGGGGGGGCGGGGGTGTCCCTCATCACCACCACCCCCCCCCCCGCCCCCGGCAGCACAGATTCAAACCCCAGACTCCCGCGAGAACTGGCACCGTGAAGTTTTGTGCGTTAGCCCTGGATGGCTCCGAGCTGACGTTCGCCTGCTGACTTTGGATTGCCCCGCATCAACTGATTAATGAGGATCTGAGCCTGGACACGAAAGAGCGCTTCCGCTCAGTCCACTGGGCAGGGCGTGTGCATGCACGTGACTGAGCCATCGCATTTTG
This sequence comes from Acinonyx jubatus, assembly GCF_027475565.1. Lineage (NCBI taxonomy): Eukaryota > Metazoa > Chordata > Mammalia > Carnivora > Felidae > Acinonyx > Acinonyx jubatus. Next base: position 34,503,638 of record NC_069386.1, read on the forward strand.
TCCTATATCGTTTCCTAGGCGTGAGCAGAAAATGGGTAAATGCGAAAGCTAGGGTAGGCTCGATAGATTTCCTAACCTCGGTACCGTTGTGCCAAACGTGGAAATTATTTAGCATGGCCAAGGCTGACCTCAGGGGCGCCAGCACCCCCGTAACTCGGTTGTGTCCACTGTGCCCTTAACTATGCGAAGAGAGACGGATACGAAGACGCAGGGGGTGCAGGTACAACATGCTGACGTTGCACTGTCAGAAATGGCTTTGCAAAAGTGGAGACTTGGTTAGGGATGATCTTGCGATATGGCACCTTATCCACAGTTTCGAAATCCGGGAAGCTCTCAAACACGAAAAATTGATTTTGACAGTTCAGCACAGACTCATTTAGCAGCAGAATCTGACTTAAGCCGACCTGTGGCCATGCAATCTTTACATTTCGTGTGAACGTTCGTGCATTTTGCCGCAGAAATGCAGTGTTTGACTAGAAGGTGCCGTTCCAGGCTCTGCCAGGAGTACTGGGAAGCAGACAGATTTTGTACACCAGCACCTGCTAAAATTCTAAATCTTAAAAAAAAATTTTTTTTAAATGCTTATTTATTTTTGAGTGAAAGAGAGAGAGAGAGAGAGAGAGACAGAAGACAAGTCGGGGAGGGGCCGAGAGGGAGAGACACAGAATCGGAAGCAGTCTCCAGGCTCCTAGCTGTCAGCACAGAGCCCGACGTGGGGCTCGAATCCACGAACCGTGAGATCATGACCTGAGCCCAAGTCGGATGCTCGACTGACTGAGCCACCTAGGCGCCCCGATTATAAATCTTGCAATTTTTCAAAACACATCTGGCTCCCAGGGTTCTGGGTAAGAGATTGTCAGCCCACATTATTAAGTTTCAAAGAAAGGGTTCCCCTTCCCCACACCCTTACACCCACCACACATGTAAGAATGCGTGTGAACACTCACCATCCCACTACCAAGGATTTAATTTTCTAATTCGATACGAGGAAGACCTTAATCCTCGCCCAAACCAGAAAAGGTGGGAATCGTTATCTCGTTTCCCAGATAAAGAAGGTGAGACTCAGAGAACCTATGGGACAAGTTCATGTCATATGGCTAGCAGGGAGTGAGGTTCAAAAGGACAGTTGCCTCATTTATTTTTCTTTTTTAAAGTTTATTCATTTATTTTTGAGACAGAGAGCCACCCGGAGAGGAGCAGAAAGAGACAGGGGGGCAGAGGATCTGAAGCAGGCTCCGAGCTGACAGCAGAAAGCCCCCGATGCGGGGCTTGAACTCGCAAACTGTGAGAACACGGCCTGAGCTCAAGTCAGATGCTCAACCAACTGAGTCACCTAGGTGCCCCCGAATTTGCCTCATTTATCCAGGACTCTGGGCTCCCATCTACACCCTTCACATAAATTCTGCAGGAAAGAGGAAACAGCAATATGCATGCGTCTACACACATCTATAAACACAGGAAGAATGTACCAGAAATTAGCGGAGGAGGATGGGAACAGGGTGGAGAGCATTAGCGTAGGAGTAAAACTTCTCCAAATACGACTTTTAACATGGTTATGTGTTTTTAACTATGGACATGATTTATATGTTCAAAAAAATAAATCCAAGTAAATAAAAAATAAGAAAAAAGAAACCCCCCAGGTCATGCACACACATACACAACTGAACATAACTGCAAATTAATTTGGGGACCTAACAGCGCAGACAGTGAATTCAAATAACCTGGGAGAAAAATACCCTGGCCATATACCTGCGGTGGCATATATTCTAAGGACAAATAAAACTACAAAGAAACCTCAAGCTTTGCTCAATAGGCTTATTGTTACTATGTATATTGTAAAATAAAGCAAGTAAATACGTACATTAATGCTATTAGAGACGAGGATTTTCTGTGTAAGGGAAAAGAGACTCGCATATTAAATGAACAACAAGAAAGAGTTCAGAAGAACCACCCAGAGCGTTCCATTTGCACTGACGATATTATGAACTGATTTTATTTTTCCTGCCTCTGTCCACTGAAAGAATCTACAATCGGGAGCCCCATGAGGAGTGAAACTGAACTCGCCAGTGTCCGGATCCTGCTTTCTAAGACCGTTCCCACCAACTAAACCTTCCTGAAGAGACGGCTGATCTGAGGGATCAGACCTGGATCTGGATCTGATCCAGATCTGAGGGAAGGAAAGGACGAGTAAGTCTGGAACATTCTTATTGTTCTATGAAGCAAGGACGTGCCTAGTGGGGCCACGTCAAAAAGATGTAGAAGCAGACTTGAAGGGACCCCTCTAGCTAACCTTGGAACTGCTGATGGAAATGACGCCTATGATTAATTAAACAGGTAGACGGAGAGGTAGAGAAGAGAGAGAATGGGAAGCTCTTCTTCACAGGAGGATACCTGCTGAGCAATGTATGTAGAAGGAACGATAAAGTTAGAAAGCCGCCATTTGCAATCCCCAGTGTAATTCTTGATCCCGGCAGGGCTCATCCAGAGGAGCGAAAACCAGGGAGCGAAGGGTGTTGGGGAACAGGATATCTGTGCAGTTACGAAGCATCTCCCCCTAGAAAAAGGGAGACCGTGCACCATTACATTAGAGATATGGCGGTCAGAAGTTTATCCAGTTGACCAAACTTAGCATCACAGGCCTCCTGATGTAAGGTGACGTGTGGAACACGTCACCTACGGAGCGTTCTTGCCAAAGACTTTAGCTTTGGCCCCAACCACCTGTGCCCAGAGGGACAGGTTGAACGACAACGAGGTAGAACAGCCAGGCAAATCCTTTCTAAAAGACTCTTCAAAAGCCCAGTGTTATGGGGCGGGGGGAAGCCAAGGCCATTTTAGCGTGAGAGGCCTGATACCCACTTGCCACGTCAGACCCTTCTGAAAACAAACCAAACAGCCAACAAACAACACCGATGGGAGACGTGTTTGGGGTAGTTGGCCCTGAGGCGGGGGGCAATGGATTTGTCACTGTGTAGAACGTCCTCAGAGCAGATGTGAGCGGGACAATGGAGCAGAGAAGTGCCATGTGCTCCATAACTGGTCTTCAAACATCTCAGCAGGAACACATGTTTACAGAGCAGGATAAAGCAAGCATGTCAATATATTAAAATTGTCCAATGAGGCCAGTCCGAGGGTGAGGCCAGGGGGTGCCCTATGCACAACACTGAGGCAGGCGGCACTCTCAGGGTCCACCCTGCACCTGCCCACCCTGGAAGCACCTGCCCGCTGCTCCTGTGGGCATCAAAAGCAGCTTACCAGCCTCGCCCCCATCCTGGCCCTGCTGCGGAATCGGGGGAGCGGGAAAATGGGTGCTCATATGTCAGAAAGCAGATTCGAGGTTATTAGGGGATTGGAGGAGGAGGCAGAAATGGGGAGTGATTATTGAATAGGTACGGGGTGTTTTCACAGGGCGCTGAAAAAGTTTTTGGTTTAATTTTTTTAGCATTTATTTATTTTTGAGAGAGAAAGAGAAAGAGCGAGAGAGACAGGGTGCGAGCAGGGGAGGGACAGAGAGAGAGAGGGAGAGACACGGAATCCGAAGCAGGCTCCAGGCTCTGAGCTGTCAGCACGGAGCCCGACGCGGGGCCCGAACTCACCAACTGCGAGATCGTGACCTGAGCCGAAGTCGGACGCTCAACCGACTGAGCCACCCAGGCGCCCCTGAAAAGTCATCCAAGTAGAGCGAGCTGGTGGTCACACCACGTGGTGAGTGCACTGAATACCACTGACTTGTACGCTCCAATGGTTAATTACATGTGACGTGCATTTCCTCAAAAACTTCAACCGCAGCAAAACGTTGAGGAAGCAGTGGTCAGAATGCAGGGATACAACTGATACCTGTGCAAAAGAAATTAAAGTTGTACGTGCACGCATCCGAAGGAAGATTTCTTGGAATGCCGGCAAGGGGTAAGGTGGCACGAGCAGGGATGGGGTCAGGTGATGTGGGCCACCGTTGGCTGTCACGGGGCCATGGTGCATTCAGCGCCCCCTCTTGAACCTGAGTTGCCACTACCCAGTAGGCTCCAGGTTTGCCCAGGCCCCGCTGCGGCTCTGAGCCTTGGCTCTCCACCGGGAAACTGGGCCACAGGCAGGGTGGCTCCCCTCCCTCCCCCCTGCGCACCCGGGCCCAGGTGGGAAAGTTGCAAGGAAATGTCCTCCTGTTCTGGGAACACACTAGCACCTTTCCTGACCTGAGCCCAGGGGCAGGGTTCCTCGTGGGTGACCCAGGGGTGCCAACGGTCGCGTAGGTGATCTTGATCTGGCTGGGAGGTGCGGTTGATGAAGCAGCTTCTGAGGGACTCTGGCTCTCCCGGGGCTGGGGGATCGCATTGCGTGTGACTCGAACGTAAAGGAGGAGAGTCTTGCGCTTGTGTTTGGGGGGTGGGATCAAACCAACAGCACCACCAACATTTACTGAGCACTTACTACATGCCAGTGACTGGGTTAAACCTGGCGTGTGCCCTCCCCATGCAGTCCTCCTGATGGCCCTCTGATGTGGCGGCTGTTACGGGTCCCCACTGCCAAAAGGAGGGGAGAGTCAGACGGGTTGGGCTAGCTGCCCAAGGCAAAGCCAACTGGTGAGTGGCGGGGCCAGGATTCAAACCCACCATGTCTGATCCCGGGGCCTGAGCGCTACCTGGTTGAGACCCCGAATCCTCCCAGGCGGTGAAGGGGCAGGAAGGTTCACTGTTGAACACCTATCCGGTGCTGCCCCCGCTAAGCTCAGAATCCAGGAGTGCTCGCTGAACGAGTGCGAACGACCCCAGGCAGCAGGCGTATCTGTGCTCGTGACCATTTTACAGGGGAGGACACTGAGGCTCAGAGAAGCAACGTTGCCCGCACATCACATGGCCAGGAAGCGAGCAAGGCGGGATTCGAGCAGGCTCTACCCGAGGCCGCGCGGCTGACCCCTTGCTTCCCGAAGGTGGGAGTGCCCATAAGCGTCTTGATTTGGGGCCTCCCCTTCCATCTGCTTCTCTGAGGAGCGGTTCAGCCTCGTGAGAAGACAGGAGAGGGCTGTTTCTGCCTAGGGACACACATGGGGCCGCGAGGTGCCCCGTGCAGGCAGCGGGGGCAGAAGCCTGGCTGCGTCGGCAGCGTGAGTCTCCTTGGCGGACGGGACAGGGACATCGGGACCCCCGGCTGCCTTGGCGTCTCCTCTCTGGAGGGGCGGTGGCCTGGCTTTGATGCCCCGCGGAGGATGAAGGGGTTGGAAGTTTCCAGAAGGGGGGACACCCGCAGCAGTCCGGCTGCCCGCAGCCAGGAGCATAAATAGTCCTCCGAGGACTCCGGGGGAAGGACACGGCGGGGAACAGAGTTCTCTGGACAGCTGGAACTCGAGCTTTCCCTTCTCTGGGCATCTCCACCACACAGGGTAGGGCCAGGGTGGGGAGACAGGAAGCCCCAGCCTTGTTGTTTCTGAGTGTCTCTTGCGGGCATGGGTTTGGCCCCGTCTCTCAAGGAGCCCTAGGGTGGGGGCCGCCTCGCCTGTGTGCTCCGTGGGAGATCCAGTGACAGAACCCCCCACCCCCACCCCTGCCCAGGCCTCCAGATACCTCCGGCCACTCCAACTCACCAGGTGTGAACCACTCACTTCCTCCACCGCTCAGACAGAGCGAAACTGGCTGAGTCTGGTTTAAACGAGTTCCTGTCAGCCTCTGCGCACCTCCTTGCCTTGCCCGCCCGCTCTAGGCACGGCTGGTGCCCGTTCTTGGTGGCTGCTGGAGGCGAAACCCTTTTCGGGGGCCGGGTACCCCCCTCACCCGGTCGTGGGAGCGGTGCTCAGGGTTCCCGGTCCCGGGCTGGAGGGAATTCTCCGAGGGAGGGAACACAGCAGTAGGGCGGGCTGGGGCTTGCCAAGGGGACGCATCTGTCACCTTCTGATGGATTTCTAAGGGGAACGCTGGGTTCCTGTGACCCCCCCCCTAGGCTTTGGGGTCCAAACCGCTTCACATGGGATCCAAGGTGTGAGAGTCTGAGAGTGGAGGGGAGGGCCTTGAATGGGGCCTCCGGCATGTGAGGGAATATAGAAGGCTTTCTGGAAGACGGGAGGGGAGGAGGAGGGGCAGATCCTAGGACTGGGGGCCCAGATTCAAAGGAGGCACCCTCCCCCGCCTGGATGTGCCCTTCATCCTTCCCATGCATGCATTCCATGCCTCCATGACATGCCTGCCATATTCCAGACTCTGACTGGAACTTTGGGAGCAGGAGGTAAATTAAGGCAGGGTCCCTTTCCTTACAGCCTGGAAGGGAGATAGCCAGGAAAACGAATGGTTTTGACGGACACATGTGCAAAGTAGGTGACTGTACTACCGGAGGGCCTGGGGTGAGTTCTGCTCTGGGGCCAAGGGAAGGCTTCACAGAAGAGAAGGTATCTGAACTGGTTCCTGAAAGATCTGCCAGGCAAGAAGGAAAGGGAAAGGCCTTATGGGCAGAGGAGCTGGCAAGTGCAAAGGCCCTGGGGCATCAGAGTGGGTGTGTAGTGTGCCGGGCAACAGTCTGGTAGTTCAGCCATGTCAAAGGGCAGGTAGAGGGGATGATGCTGAAAAGGTAGGCAGGCCCAGGGTGCGCCAGTGTTGAAGGTCACGTTAAGGAAGGAAGATAGGGTCCCACAGCCACGGAATAATGATGGGTCCCTGTCAGAGGGACCGTCTACTGTGTGAATGTGTCTGAACCACCCGGTCTAGACTCCAGTCAGGCTCTCCCTCCCAGCCATCCCCTCTCTATGCTGCTTATTGTGGTGTCCTGTGCCCAGGCCAGGACTGTGTCCCCACGGTGATGGAGGGGGCCAGGGAGTGGTTGCTGGAATAGCCTAGAGCTGTCCCTCATGACAGGCAGCCCGCAGCCCTAGACACGTGGGGCAGAGCCCCGTTGCAGAGCAGGCCCGGCTCGTCGGGAGGGGCCTCTGCTCTTCTCTGGTCTCATCACTCCCCCACCCCAGCCCTGAACAAGTGAGTTCTTCCAAGGCGATTCATTGCGCTCAGACACTGCCCCACGTGCCCTGCGCTCCGTGGCCCGAGTGGGAGGCCTGACCTCTGTCCCTGCCCTCCGTTGTCCCCGCACCCAAGCACCTTGTCGTCTCCCGCTGTGAGCTGTCACCTCTCATTACAAAACCTGCAGAAATTCTCCGAATCAGCTCGCCAGTCATCATGCTCCCCACAAGCGCCTGCATGAGCCTCTGGGCCCGAACCACAAGGCGACCACAGCGCATCAGCGGCTTCTGCTCTGAGCCCCGCCGGGGGGCCCCTGCCCCTCCGCTGCCCCAGCCCGCCCTGGGCTCACCACACTTCCCTTTCTCTAAATCTTAAAAACTAAAGTGGTGCAGAGCAAGGCCTGGGGGTGACAGGCGAGAGCCACGGAGGCGGGCCCGGCAAGGGGGCAGGTCACGGCAGGCCCGGGGTGCTCTTTTTGGTGGAAGCCCGGGTTGGGAGTGGGAGCGGAGGGGTGGCCTGCCGGCTGAATTGGCCTGGTCTCCCCACGGTGTTCCTTCTGGCTTCCAGCAAGTACCCTCAGCCAAGGGGCCTCTCGGGAGAGCAGGGAGCGGGGTGCGTGTGTGTGTGTGTGTGTGTAGAATGTGGCCCTCCACAGAGAGACAGGAACCCAGTACAACACAGAGACGAACTTATGTGGGAGACACAGTGGGGCCGTTAGTCTCGAGCTTCCTTGCCTTCCTCCTCTGACTTCCCCCTCCTAGCGACGGTCACGAGGACGGCTTTGAGCAACTGCGCAGGAAATGTTGGCGGAGCAGATAATGTAATCAGCGCCCGACGGCCTACTCCTTAGAGGTACCCTGGGCTCAGCAAGCGTGTTAGGGATTCAGGGACCCCCTCTCCCCCTCTTGCCCCCGGGGTGTGACCAGCCATGCCTGTATCTGCGCGTTGGAGGCCAGGTGAGCACCGGCCTCGTGGGACCCACACTTGAGCACAGGAAGTGAATGACACGGTGGTCATGAGCACCCACGGCTCCTGGGGTGGCTCTTCCCTACCCGCCCTGATCCAGCCAGGACTGCTGGGCCCCCCCACTCAGGTTTGCAGATCCTCAGCAAGCTCCCTGCAGCTCAAGGCGCAGGCGAGGGGGATCTCAGTCTCCAGGAGCAGGTGGGGGAGGGAGAGGAGGGGGGGGTTCTGTCTTCCGCCACTTCGCCTTTTGAAACCCGAGTGCTGTTGCTTCAGTTTGGATCGCTCAGATTCTAAGGGAAATGAACAGCACTCAAGGAGTGTCTGCTGATCGCCTAGCTGAGCTATAGTAACAACAGTGACCGTATGGCTCCCTAAGGTTCGCAAATCACTTTCGCCTCCGGGATCGTACAGGAGTCCCGTCGACCCTGTGCGGCAGGGAAGCCCATGCCTGTCTTGCAGACGAGAGATGAGGTGACCTGTGTAGGGCCACACGGTATACGCAGGCGGGAAGCGTGTCTGGTGGAGAGAAGGAGGGGGGCAAGGGGCTGGAGGGTGGCATCGTGACCGGGGAGTGTGGGCTGAGGACAGCCACGGCCAGCACGAGCAGGGGTCTGCTTCTTAACTCTCCTATGTGTCCCCAGAGGACCCAATAAAGTGAAATCCCTCTCCTTACCCATCTGCCCTCATCCTGGAGGCAGAGTACCCAGAGCTGGACCAGGAAATCCTTTTCCTTTTTTTTTTTTTTTTTAAAGGTTTACTTATTTATTTTGAGAGAGACAGAGCTAGCGAGCGCACAAGCAGGGGAAGGGGCAGAGAGAGGGGGAGGGAGGGAATCCCAAGCAGGCTCTGCACCGTCAGCACGGAGCCCGATGTGGGGCTCGCACTCGTGAACCATGAGATCAAGACCTGAGCCAAAATCGTGAGTCGGACGCATGACCCACTGAGCCACCCAGGTACCCCTGGAAATTCCTGACTCACTAGGGTGAAAGCAATTTCTGAGAAAATGGCATTTTTCCTCCTAAGCCCAACACAAAACACGTGGGGTTCAGGGATACCCCGTTTCTCTTAACATTTTGGTCTTAGCGACTCTACTCTGGCAGGCAGTAATTGGTGACGATGTCCCCAGCACATGACCTAATGACAGCTCCTATAAAATGGACATAAATGTTGACTTCACACCGTAAGCACAAAAGGGGGGGGGTCCCTGTTTGCCTTGAAACCTAAAGATAGACAACAAAATGGCCACCTCTACTGTATCATACATTCAGTCTAAACTCTCATCTTCTCTTTAATAAGCATTAATTAAACTTTTATCTAGGAAACCTTTTAAAAAATCCGTGTTGCAGTTTGGAAGTGTAATTAGGGTAACATCCGAGGGGGGAAAAAAACCTATGAAAAAAATTGAAGCAAGCATTACCCCCTCCTTTTTAAAAGACATATTCCTGCAGCAAATGGGATCTTTCTGTTCCCTTCTGCTTGCCTTTGGAGGCGGCGTCCGGGGCAGTCGTGGGAGAAGCAGGCCCCGACCTGTACCAGGCTGTGACCTTGGGTAGGGACCACCGCTGCCACCTTCTTTTTTCCAGGGAACCTGGGCTGCCCAGAGGGACAGTAACCAGCCCCAGGCCCCCTCGTTGGTCCTCAAAGTGGCCTCTGCAAAGTTCAGTGTTTCCAGGTCTGTTGGACGGATGGGGAAGCCGAGATGTTCTAAGCGAGAGGGGCAGCCTCTGGAGTCCTGAGTCTTCTCCCTGGACGGGAGGAAAGGGAGCCTGGCCTCTCCAGAGTGCTCTCTCTATACGAGGGGGAGAGTGTGCCTGTGACGGGGCTCTTGGGACGGAGTGCAGGTTGTGTGTGTGGAGTTCTTAACACGGGAGGGGCTTCATGAATGCGAGCCAGGGCCACTGCTACGACGTAGGGCTGGGAGCCCCAGGTCAGCCTGACTCTCCAGCCATCAGAGAACCAAGCGACTACATTCCTGCTTTTTGGGTTACGCGCTGTGTTTCCTGGGGCCGGTCACTTTCCTTGGGCCTCAGTTTCCTTCACGATAGCGGAGAGATGTTACCTTACACGGTGGTTGTTCCAGACTCAATGGGCCGAAAGAAGTAAAAACATTCACTCCACGATTAGAGGTAGCATGCAGAGTTCAATATTAGCTGGTGTTTTAACAAGTGTTGGCCGGGGGCGCCTGGGTGGCTCAGTCGGTTGAGCAGCCGACTTCGGCTCAGGTCATGATCTCGCGGTCCGTGAGTTCGAGCCCCGCGTCGGGCTCTGTGCTGACAGCTCGGAGCCTGGAGCTTGTTTCAGATTCTGTGTCTCCCTCTCTCTGACCCTCCCTTGTGCATGCTCTGTCTCTCCCTGTCTCAAAAATAAATAGGGTTAGTCCACGGTGCCTTTGGGGCTTAAAGTACAGAACCCTAGCCCCTGACTCCCTGGGAGACCAGATAGAGGAAAAGATCACCTGACACCAGCTGTATACCGAGCTTAAGGACGGGCGTTTCAGAGATGGAATCCAGGGGTCCTAGCTCCCCAGCGCGTGACGGGGAAATCGCGGCCCATTTGCTTTTGTTGGCTCCCGTTGCTAGAAATGAGTGTTTCCTGGGTATCTGGGGGGGGGGGGGGCTTGGAGGCTGTCACCCCTGTGTCTGTCCCACTGCCCCTCCCCAGCATGACCCCTGCCGTGTGAGGAGACCATCCGTGGCCGGGGCATTGAACACTGGAACACAGAATGTTCTAGGCAGAGGAGGAGGAGGGGGCACGTCTCTTCACTTCCACGCCGCAAGCTCCGCTTCTGTCCACAGTCTTATGAAACCTTTTAACTTCTGACTCTCTCAGCCTCTAGATTTCAGAGCTCAGCTCAGTCCCAGGGGCCAGATGAGAACGGGCTCCATATCATTTCTCTTCCTCTGCTCTCCCCTCAGACCAAGCTCCCAACCCACCCTTTTCTTTTCTCTCTCTTACAGAACAAAAGGGTCTGGCATAGCAGGGGGTAGCAAAGACACGTAGGAGTACCCTCTGCCCTCAGGCTCAGGCGTTCCCAAATTGCATCCTTACACAGATGCTGTGAGATAGATATTGTCAGCCCATTTTACAGATGGAGACACTGAGGCTCAGAGAGGAGAAGCTGGGCCAAGGATACTCAGCTGGTAAATGGCCGAGCTGGCACTCGGAGGCACGGCTTCCGGAAGCTAAAGGAAGAAAGCCCTGGCAGGTGACAGGGGTCTCTGGGTTCCTTCCCCCTGGCCACACAGGCATTAGCTGATGGTCCTGCTTTCTAGCTGTTAGGCCCATCCCAGTTTCGGCTTTCATCACACCTGCCCTTGAGAAAGTCAAGTAATTCAACCTGCACAGAAACCTAGGCTCCCTCAGAGTTTTCTGGAGCTGCTCTGAAGATAAGCAGGGTGGAGCCTGGTTCGTGTTTGCCCGGGAGAGTCTTCTAGGGCCATTAAAACGGTAGACTCTATGTTCTTGCTTCTCAGTGAGGAAGGGGCCTTCATCCGGGTCTCCGGGAGAACTCCCTCCCACGCTTTCTTTCCGCTCCTTCCTTCCTTCTCATTCTTTTCCAGATCTTATATGCAAAATGCCAAAGACAGCCCATCTCCCATCATTTTCTTCTCTGCCCTTTGTGTCTCTGAATCCTTAAATCACATGCCACACCAGCCGGTTTAGCATAAGAAATTAGATTAATTTTCATGCTCCGACTCCAGATGTAAATGCCTTTATTAATAATTTAAGGCACATTTATTTATGCAGTTTGATATTTTTCAGGTTCAGGGAAGCAATTAAGTTTTGCTCAAGTTGTGGATCAGCGGACAGCATGTTCCTCGCCCTCTGCCCCTCCAGAGCAGATGGGGGGGTGGCGACAGGCACGCGGGCAGGGCCCGGCTGGCGGCTCCCTCCTCACCCCTCCCACAGGCCCCCTGCCTCTGGGAGGCCCTGGCTTTTGAAATTCAAGAGAACAGGGGCGCCTGGGTAGCTCAGTCGGTTGAGGATCCGACTTCGGTTCAGGTCACGATCTCGCGGTTCGTGAGTTCGAGCCCCGCGTCGGGCTCTGGGCTGACAGCTCAGAGCCTGGAGCCTGCTTCGGATTCTATGTCTCCCTCTCTCTCTGCCCCTCCCCCGCTCATGCTCTGTCTCTCTCTCTCTCTCTCTCTCTTTCAAAAATAAACATAAAAAAAAATTGAAGAGAACACAACTATTTGCACACATCTATTTGCTTGGGCCCGTCCCCAGAAAGGCCAGTTCCTTCCTCAGAATTGCCCTGGGTTATCACGCTTGAAGACCTTTGGAGGTCCCAGCTGCTAAAAGTTCCTGTAACTAGTTCCTGGGGAGACTGTCAGCATGGAGAAGCCATTTTTCACTTCCATCTCCATAGGCAACGTCTCATCCGTGAAGGCCTGGGAGAGGAGAGCTTGACCCCTTCGGAACTGGTGAGGGTAGATGAGCTGCCCACCTCTGTTCACCTTCATTTCCTTACCTGAACAATGCGCAAACGGCATATGCCTTCGTGGGGCCACTGTGGAGACCGGGCCTCCTCCTCGGGCCTCTGTCTGGGCTTTACCCCCAGGCCCGGCCTTCTCATCCTCCGGCCTCAACTCCGCCCCACGCTTTGTAATAAAAATATTTTCCATTCACATATTGCTTGGTACCGCGTGCCTCGTGTCATTTGATTGTCAGTATCTATTTTATTGTATTTTTTTGAATGTTTATGTATTTGTTTTTGAGAAGCAGAGAGAGAGAGAGAGAGACAGAGACAGAGAGCGAGCAGGGAAGAGGCAGAGAGAGAGGGAGAGAGAATCCCAAGCAGGCCCCATACGGTCAGGGCGGAGCCCGACATGGGGCTCGAACTCAAGAACCGTGAGATTGTGACCTGAGCCGAAACCAAGAGTCAGATGCTTCACCGACCGAGCCAGCCAGGGCGCCCCTGTCAGTAACAGTGTTTTAAACAGAGAAGGAAGGTGAGTCCCCAGGAGACGTAACTTCCGGGAGACAGATTAGGGTGCGGAAGAGATCTCAGTATCCCTGGCCATCCATCCCGAGCCCTGGGTGCCGGGGACTGTGTGAGATACTGTGGGTGGGGGCGGGGCACGCCTTGAGGACCGGGGCTCGTCTCCAGCCTCTCGGGCTCTAGGGGGACAAAGAGCAGCTGTACCCCCGGAGCCCTGCTCTGCTCATCTTAGAAATAGACCCAGAGTTGAGGACGGAGCCTGGCTGGGAGGTCTCGGGCGCACGTCACTGATCTGGGCCTTGGATTCCAACATCAGATCTTCCCCACCCACGTGCTGCCACAGGAGGGAGCCCGGCACCTCCCTTGACTTCGCTCTCCCCCATCCTCCCCTGCCATGCATCACCCACGCTTGCGGATCTCACCTCCGGATTTCAAATCTCTGGGATGTGCCCCCTACTCTCCCCCTCACTGGTACCCCTCCTCTAAAGCATCGTCATCGCCTGTGGGCACCTGGGCCGGCCTCCAGACAGGTCTTGCTGCTACCTGCCTGCTGGGCAACCTTTAAAAACATAAAACTTCCTCCACTCACACCGTCACATTTAAGAGCCCCAGGCTCCTCACTGCCTCAGGATCAAGGCCAAAGACCTTTTTTTTTTTTTGTAATAAATGTGTGTTCATTAAAAACAAATTTTTTTTTTTGCATTTATTTATTTTTGAGAGACAGAGACGGCATGAGCAGGGGAGGGGCAGAGAGAAAGGGAGACACGGAATCCGAAGCAGGCTCCAGGCTCTGAGCTGTCAGCGCGGAGCCCGACGCGGGGCTCGAGCTCACGAACCGCGAGATCATGACCTGAGCCGAAGTCGGACGCTTAACCGACTGAGCCGCCCAGGCGCCCCAGTGTGTGTTCATTTTTGAGAGAGAGAAAGAGCGTGAGCGGGGCCGGGACGGAGAAAGATGGGGACGGAGGATCCAAAGCAGGCTCTGCACCGACAGCGGCGATCCCGATGCGGGGTTTGAACTCAGCAACCGCAAGATCGTGACCTGAAGCGGTCAGACGCTCCACTGACTGAGCCACCCAGGCGTCCCCCAAATGCTTGATCACATCCGTAGCTCTCCGCACGGTGTGGCACGCACCCACAATACTGGCACCCCTGTTTCTGCTGGAAAGCCATATCAGCTCAGCCACAGTACCCTTTCCCTGGCTGCTAGAACTTCCCGTGCACCTTCCTACTGATCGTTCCTTCTGCTGTGTCCTCTCCTCCCCACCCCTCCACCCTGTTTAACGCCAGATCACTGTTCCTGCCTCAGCGACCCCCAGAAAATAAGTGTTCCCCCTTATCTAATGTTCTCCTGTCACCCCTTCCTAGGCTTTCACAGTCCCCATGGTGGTGTGTGATGTTATAATTACTCGTGGTTGGTCACTGCCCGTGTCCTCGGCTAGTGCGCAAACTCTGTGAAGTCAGGCGTCTTAACCCGCCTCACTCTGTACCGTGCACCCAGCACCTCATGGCACACGGTCAGTGCTTAATACACGTATGTAACTATAGAGAGAGCAAGGAACAGAAGAATGAGTGAAATGAGGTCTTTGGATTAAATTCGAGGGCCCCTTCCAGCTAGAAGGCTCCGGTCTCAGACCACTTTAGCAAGCGGTCTGCCCCGCGAACCGAACGGATAGCGTCCCCTGAACGCCTTCTCGAGGGATTGCGCTATCTGCTGGGCTCGTCTCTGGAACTCCTGGGTTGTCTGTGCCCCCAGCCATTGCTGCAGCCGTGTGCAGGGGCTGGGAGTGGCGGTGGAGGGGAGGGGAGGCTGGGCTGTCCCAGGTTAGGGGGCTGGGGGCTGGGGTAATACGGGGGGAGGGGAGAGGCCGCAGTCTCATATCTTGCCTGGAAGGCAGTGGACTTTGGAAACAGCACTGGGCGGGAAGTCCGGAGAGCTGGGTTCTGGTGCAGTCCGCATGGGCTCCCGTGTCTCGGAGCAAGTTCTGGGAGCCTCGGTTTTGTCTTCTGTGCCCGGAGATGATCTCTGTCTTTCACAGCAAGGACGTAAGTCTAACGCAACGTCACACTCCAAGGGCCTGGCCTGAGCCTCTTCCCGCATGGTCTTCCTGGCCCCTGCCCCTGTTCCTCCCATCATCATTCCCCAAGGTCGCGTGAGGGCAGAGATGCGGTGCAGGATGGCTGAGGGACAGCCTGGACGAGCTCACTTCGCTTCCCTGTAGCCTTCGCAGCACTTAGCACCCGCTGTCAGGGGCTATCTTATTTATTTGTTCGTGTACTTGCCTCCCGAAAGAAGAATATAGACCGCGGGGGCGCCTGGGTGGCTCAGTCGGTTAAGCGTCCGATGTCAGTTCAGGTCATGATCTCCCGGTTCGTGGGTTCGAGCCCCGCGTCAGGCTCTGTGCCGACAGCTCGGAGCCTGGAGCCGGCTTCAGATTCCATGTCTCCTTCTCTCTCTGTCCCTCCCCCACTCATGCTCTGTCTCTCTCAAAAATAAAATAAAATAAACATGAAAAGAAGAATATAGACCATGAGATCCGGGAGCGCACCACCTCTGTCTCTCCAGCCCCAAGAAGAGTCTCTGACTTTCCACAGGCTCTCCGTGGATAGGTTTTGAAAATGGAAATGGAAGGAGAGGCAGCCAGGACCCCTGGACAAGTGGAAGGTGGGGGATAAGGAAAGGAGAGGGGTGTGACCCGGGGCTGTCCCCAGGGCTGAGAAGGGACCCAAGGTCATGCCTGAGATGGGCCAGATGCTCACTGTGGAGAAGGAAGGGGGTCAGCAGAGTCTGGGAGAAGAGATGACCCATGGCCGGACCCCATGCAGCTGGGGTCCGTTCTGGACAGCAGTGACCGGGGTGCAGGATCTGATGGAAACAGGCTTTGCCACACAACTGGCTCGGATTTTGGTTCCGGCCAATACCCCCTGGGTGACTTTAGGTAAGTTAGCCAACCTCTTTGAGCCCGTGCCCTGTGGAGGACAGGAAAACTGAACTTGGGGCGGTTCGTCTGGGGCCATGGTCTCCCTTCTTTCTAGAAGGGCCCTCTGAGGGAAGAGCCACACGCAGGTATGGGTGGGTGGAGCCTCTAACCTCTGGTTGCCTATTTCTACTTTGCTAACACTGGGGCTATAGTCCAGTGGGTCCTTGTGGCAATTTCTTACGGACCTCAAGCCCATATTGGGAGGAAAGAAGGGAGTGGGGGCCCTTTTTCTATGGGGGCTCAAAGTGGGTGGGAGTGAAGCCTGGGCAGAGAGGCCGGTGGAGGGGCACGGAGAAGGACAGAGGGCGGCAGAGTGGGACTTCCAGCTCTCGTGCCTTGAGCTGAGTCTCCAGTGGGGCTGTGGCCCCAGGTGGGGGCTGGCCCAGAGCCTGGGTCCCCAGCTGGCTTTCCCCTGGGGGTTTGATCACATCATCCTGCCCACCCCCACCTGCCCCGGACCTCATGCGAATGGGAGTTCAATGCTTCCCAGACTCAGCTGCCCCATGTGGGCACCACCAGGCCTCAGTGCCCCCAGTCGGGGTCGGAGGGGCAGAGCCCGCCGTTTATACGTAAAAATTGGAATGGCAGCAAGTGTGTGGGTCGTGCCTTCTTCCTTGTTTTCTTCCGAGTGTGGTGCTCAGCACCTTTGAACTGTGATCCCTAAGGCTCTCTGTCCTGGGGGACAGAGTGACTTGGGACAAGACATGCCACCTCACTGAGCCTCATCTGAGAATTGGGGGCCTTGTGGAGTTCTGTTAGAAAGAAAGGAGGTAAATTATAAAGTGTCTCATGGGCAGAAAATGCAGGAAAAGAAATTTCCCTGCCCCCCCCACCCCCACGTTCTCCCCAGATCCCTAAAAGCTGTGGGGTGGGGCGCAGGGTCCCTCCTGTTTTGGGCTCCCGTCTGTTGCAGGCTGGCTCTGCAGGGCCCGGGCTCCCCCGAGCCCTCTCCCTGCCTCGCCGGCCCTAAAGACTGGCGGCCAAGGTGTTGACGTGCCTCTGAAATCCTCCCACTCTAGGAAGCCACTGGCTGAGGGTGAGTGGCCCAGGACCTGTGCTGAGCTCCCCTCTCCTCTCGTCACTCAGCTGGCTCCCACAGGCAGGCACCTCTCCCAGCCAGCTGGGTGGGCTCCAGGGAGAAGTCTGTCCCCACTGGCAAGAAAGAGACAGGTTCGCACAGGGGCAGCTCCAGGCTGGGGTGCTGGGGGGGCAGGGCTCAAACGTGCCCAGAGACATAAAGTG
This sequence comes from Acinonyx jubatus, assembly GCF_027475565.1. Lineage (NCBI taxonomy): Eukaryota > Metazoa > Chordata > Mammalia > Carnivora > Felidae > Acinonyx > Acinonyx jubatus. Next base: position 34,520,698 of record NC_069386.1, read on the forward strand.
ACAAAGCTAAATGGGGTGGGAAGGCTATCCCTGAACTCATAGAGCTGAGGCGCTTCATTGTCTGTATGGGGAAACTGAGGCTCAGGGAGAGAAGGTCTTGTCTACAGGAGTTCAGGGCAAAGGACCAGAACTTGGATTTATTTCAATGGACATGATTCAGAATGACCTGAGAACCTGGTGCTGTGGTGGGGAACACCCCTGAGCAAGACTCAGCCCCTGCCTCTCGGCGGGAGGGACGCTGTCCTCGATCTCCTGAGTCTGGGTGACCATGACTGTCACCCAGTCATGGCTGTCAGTTCTCTGAGGACCTCCGGCCTGCCACCGTGCCCTGCACAGACTTTGCATAGACCCGGGCCTGTGGCAGGTCCCAGCTGAGTCTGGGGTTCAGGATCCCTGAATCTGGGGATTCAGGATCCCGCAGGAGGGAGCGCTGCCCAGGCCTGCCTCTTGCTCTCCTCTGCGACTTGCGATCTCCTTTGAAAAGCACAGACAGCGCTTGAGGGAACTGGATGGACCCCTCTGACCCCGCCCTAAGCTGAGGATCAATGCTACTTGGGCCGGTTTAGCAATCCACCCTGCATTTTCCAACAGGCGAACTGCCTGGCTCAGTTATTGAGTCACTTAAGTGTCTTCATTGTATGAGATTTAGAGATTTGGGGAACCCCGGGGCTATTTGATGTCTCCTTTGTTCCTGTTAAACCCTATTCCCTCTCCAGCAGGTGGGGCCAATTTCTCTAGGAACACTGCAGGGAACCCTCCAGAAGCTCCAGGCCGCGCCCAGGGCTGGGAAGGACGCGAGTCAATTCCTGGATTGCCCCGTCTGCTTAGGTGGCATTTCCAGAAGCTGATTCTCTAGCGGTGAGCTCCTTCCTGCTTTGAGCAGAGCACCGTGCTAGGTGCTCGCGGCAGGGGGTGGGGGTGGGGGGGGTGAGACTGACGTCACTGAATTGATTTGGAGGTGGAAGAGAAGGATCCCTACCCGAACTGGTGTGGGCTGGTAAATGTTTAACAGCAAGATTTTCCCCGGGGTAAGGGGTGGGGGGATAAAATACCCTATCGTAGCATTTGCCAATGCCTGTGGCATAAATATCTCCTCCATGGCCCTTGTCAAGGTCCCAGTGTGACCTGATTGGAAGAGATGCACAGGATCAGTCTTGAGAGGAAGTGGAATAGGGCTCCAATGTACCATCCAAGCTAAGCACTAGGAGAGGCAGTTGGTACAACGTCCTAAGATAGAAGAATAAATACAAATCTATGGGCCCTGGACAGGGTGAGCCGTACCTTCTGACTGAGCTTCCTGGGGAGGCTTAAAGGAGCAGTTGTGTTTGGTTTGGGCCTGGAGGCAGGATAGAAACTTCTCTGGGTGAGCAATGGATGGGAGGCCCTCCGGCCGCAGGGAACAGCCTGAGCCATGGAAGCACCCACACAGCCAGCCTGTTTGAGGACCGGTGTCCCGCGGAACAACCATGGACACCCGATCATAGGCAGCTTTATAAACTCTGCTGAAGAGTTTGTCCCTTGTCTTGTCAACAGGGGTGTGTCGTCAGCGGGCGAATGACACGGTAAGATTTGTTTTGTTGTGTTTCTTTTGAATTCCGAATTTATCATTTTTGTCCCTAAAAAGTGATGTGTGTATGTTCATTACAAAAAAAAAAAAAAATCAAGCCGTGCATTAAAGTACGAAAACCATGCCTTTTGAAGATTAGGTAAACATCTTTCTAACATGTCTCCATACATAATGCAGACAAAAGGTTAGACAGGTATGGTAGAAATTACACGAAATAAATGGAAGGGAAAGTAAAGGAAAAAAGACACAGGAATTAACTGGTTTCTCTTCTTACATTGGATACATCAGGACTGTGTGTGATATTTGGAGCTGTGGCAGCCATCTTGCAACCATGAGGGAAGCTAGCTCAGGGCAGTGACACACAGAAACTGACAGAGTGGGAAGACAGAATATGCGTTTTGATGAGATAGGGTAGCTGCTGTCCTTTACATATAGATCATCACGTGACAACTTTGGTTTTCACGTGGGTATGGTTTCCCCGTCTACCTCGATTCTGAACTCCCAAGGCTCAAAACTGGGTCATAATGAAACAAGTCAGTGTCATGTGGTGGTTAAGAGCTTGGGCTTTGTTTTTATTTCCCTAACGTAGCATCTTCAGACAATAGACATTGTTGCTTCAAGGAAATTTATTTTCTGGAGGGGTGGGGGGGGACGACTTTAAAGAAACCTGGATTTGAATTGAACTCCTCCTGGGGGAATCACTTAATCTCTTAGTGCCTCAACGGTCTCATCTCTGAAACAGGAATAATAAGCCTCCTGGCAGAAAGGTTTCGAGCATTGCAGTAGATAACATAGGTGCAGTTTCAACCACAACGCCCAAGATGGGAGGTGCTCAGGCGATGATCGTGAGGTCTACAAATGGATCTGAGAAAATACTAAGCATGCCACCGGGTGGGGGGAACATTGTACTTCCGTTTCTTCAGCCCTCTCAGCACAGACCGAGCTGACTCTGAACTTTGACACAGGCCGAGTAATTTTGAGCAAGTTTCTTTACTTCTCTGAGTGTCAGTTTCCTTAGCTGTAACATGGATACATCAAGTGGAGGTTTAACGGTGGATGTCCAAACACTAATTTCCTTCTGCGTTGTCACGCGCGCGTGCACACACACACACACACACACACCCCTTTCTTAGCCCCAGACTCTTTCAGGAGGAATTTTATGAGTGTCCACCTTGGAGGAAGCTGGCACCGTGTCTGTCTGCAAGGCCAGCCATGCACAGTCATGGGGTGTTTGTCTTACTCTGGATTCCTTTCCCAAATGTTAAGATCTTCAAACAACAGGCATTGTGGCTTAAAGGAAAATTACTTTCTGGGGAACAAGTGCTTAAAATGTAACTATGCATTAGATACACATCTAGTAAATCAGCTAGTGAATGAGGAGGCTTGTGCGGCCCCGAATTTGAAGGGGCACGTTTCCGCAGACGGGACAGCTCGCTGTCAGAGGGGGTGGAGGCGAGAGGTGGAAAGAGAAACCATGTTCTTCCTTTCCGTCTGCCATGGGGCGGGAGGGGCCTGCTGGACAAGCTCTGGCTGGGACACGGGGACAGGAAGCCAGAAGCGGGCTGGGCTGCCCGGGCTGTCCGGCTTCGTCCGGGTGGGGAGTGAGGACACTTCCCCGTCTCTCTGTTCACGTCCCGGCCCCACCGTCGTGGACTCAGCCTTCTCCCTCGTGTCCCAGTTCCGTTCTTTCTTCCTCTCTCCTGCTCTGTGTAGCATCACTAGACGTGTGTCCCTGAAATGTCACTTTCCTCCTGTCATGCCCCTGCTCGAAGACCGCCCCCCCTACTCCACCCTTGGTGTCTTACATTGCCAACCTGGCTTTCCAGGGGAAAGGACAGTGCCCCCCCCAGCTGCAGCCGACGGCTGGGTCTCCATGCTGTAAAACCATGCCCAGCGCTAGGCCACATGGCTGGCGGGAGTCACGTATATATATATTTTTTAATGTTTATTTACTTATGTTTTTCTTAAGAGAGTGTGTGTGTGTGTGTGTGTGTGTGTGAGCCGGGGAGGGGCAGAGAGAGAATCCCAAGCATGCTCTGCCTTGTCAGCGTAGAGCCTGTCGCGGGGCTCGAACTCCCCAACCTTGAGAGAATGACCTGAGCCGAACTCAAAGAGCTGGACGCTTAATTGACTGGGCCACCCAGGCGCCCCTGGAGTCACACCTTTTTAAAGGCTGAGTCTCCACAGGGCTCAGTCCTAAAGCCATTCTCCCTGACCCAGCTTGTACTCCTCTTACCAACCTGTCCTTTCTCTTCCTGCTTCTTCCTTCCAGTTTACCTTCCTTGGCTTCTTGGGCCAGATTGTCAGCTATACTTAACCGTCTTTGACCTGACTTTCCTCCTAGCAGGAGGCTTGGATTGCCCTTCTGGCCAGACATTCATTCTTTTATGGAGACTTACTGGGGCACGTGCTGGCGACGCCATGGGGGCATGAACGGTGTCTGTGATCTGGAAGAAGAGGGAGGGCATTCCACACTTCCCTGAGAACTCACTTCCTGCGTGTGTGTGTGTGTGTGTGTGTGTGTGTGTGTGTGTTTGCAGAGGGGAGTGGTGTTGGGGCGGGGGATAGTTGCAGAGAAGAATAAAACGTTGTCCTTGAACTCTGGCAGCTAGCCAGAGGCCAGTCAATGGAATTTTATCCTTAATTGATTTATCAGATTAGCTTTAATGGAACCCGGAGGAAGTAGGAGCAAGGCAAGAAGTGATTACAACAGAAGAGACCACGCTCAAGGATTCCTTTTGATCTTCAAACAACCCTGAGAGGGAGGGGGTTGTCCCCATTTCCTAGCCTGGGAAGCAGGCTCAGAGAGGCCTGCGGACTTTCCTGAGGTCACCCAGCTGGCAGGGGCGGGGGCAGCTGCCTTCTAAAAACTCTGCAGACCTGATGGGCATCCCCTGCTCACTGCTGAGGCTGCCCTGACTCCAGGGCAGTGGTCACCTCACTTCCTGAGCAATCTTCTGAAGACCGTTGAACTTGCGGTCCACGGGGCAGGCGAAAGCCCCGCGCGTGCCCTGGGCACCGTTTTCCACCCACCACCTCATCCTCCTGGCTTCCCTACCTTGGCCCCCGGGGCATGGTGGGGGGGGGGGGGCGGCCAAGCTGTCATCTGAGAGCACTCCTATGGCACCGCGTGGGAAAGGGGCACTGATTTACGATCGGAAAGGTAAAGGAAGATGCCGGGAAGAAGCAGGGTGGTAGGGGTGGGTGGGCAATCAGGGATAGCACCGGAAAGAATAAAAAGAATCCCTGAGCCTTAAAAAAGAGCCTGCCCCCTGATTGCTGGCAGGCGTGGGCTGGCGCTCTCTCTCCTGTAAGACTGAAACGGAACCATGGATGAGGAGAAAGCATCTGGGGGCTTTGGGTGTGCCTTGTAGGACCGCGTTAAATTACAAACGTATTGATGGACCCCGCTGGTTAACAGGCTGGGCACGTGAGGAGGGGCTGGACCCGGGGAGCAGCGTCCCTCTGCCGCCACCGTGTCACCTCTGAGTCTTGGCAAATCTTATAATTGGCCCGACGGGTTATGATTTGAAACCGGGGGAGCCAATTAGCAGGCGTCTCCTCTGACCTCCGGTTTGGGGTGGTGGGAGACGAGGCAGTGACTTGAGACACAGAGAAGGGAAAAAAAAAAAATTCAAAACTAAAAATAAAAATAGAGACTATCAAGAGCGAAGACCTAAATCTTTTTGGCTCCCTGATTAATAACCCTGTCATGCCGATCACAAACCCTAAACAGCAATGCTCGTTGCAGCTGAATTTTTTATACTTTCTATTAATCTTTAATGATAGCTTGGTCACCTAGTCTCTTTTATCTTGTCAGATAAATGTATGGTTAACAGGATAATGAGATTTCTAAAGCCCCATGCCAGCTCCCAGCCATCCAGTGCTTGCGGTGACCTCTGACCCCTGGCAGACAGCGGCACCAGGGTGCTGGTAATTGGTAGGTGTGCTGGGAAGGTATTGGAGGCTGACGGATGGTTTAAACTTTGATTTGCGGTCAGCGAGGTCACCGAGCTCTGGAGGACCAGCCCGGTGTTATTACCAGCTGCCTCTGATGGGGATATAATTAGATTTAGCTATTGCTTTATTAATAAGTAATTGCTTCCCCCATCGCTGTGGGTGGGCAAATGTATTCCTTGGATAATTTGAGGACACTCCTCTGGCTTTATTAATAAGAATATATCACACGTATTGGCCAGAGGCAGACACCCATTCGGTTTTCTGGACTTTGGAGGAACTGGATCATTTTTACCCATTTGCAGCTTCGAGTAAGTTAGCTGTGCCTCGTGAAATCTGTCCTCGCCTCAGTGACCTTGAACTCTCTGCCGTCATAGGGAAACTCTGTTTTGACCCGTTTCCTGTGATGTAAGAGCAAGAAATAGTAAATAGTTTCATGCAGCTGTCCAACCAGCCACTGAATTATCCATCCATCCATCCATCCATCCACCCATCCATCCACCCATTATCCTATCGTCTACTCAACCATGTAAGTACTCGTTAAATGCTAGTTACAGCCTTAGGTGCAGGGAGGAAAGGGTTCACAGAGAGTTAAAAACCTAATCACTGCCTTAAGAGATTCGCAAGCAGGCAAGTGACTGAAAGTCAAGGAAGGGTATAAGCTAAGAGCCACAAGCAAAGTGTTAACACAATGCTAGAGCGTGCCTGGAAAGCCTGAGCATTGGCCGGGACTGACGCATCAAAAGTGTTCACATTTTGGAAACAGTTACTAACATTACTTCTGTGCTTTCAGAGAAGGGCTGGGGCACGGGAAGGAGGTAGACTTGAAAGGCGGGCCGAGGATTTTCTTTAAATCTTTAAAAATTTTGAGAGTTTCTCCCGTGAACCCCTAGCATGGAAAATTAGGAAGGAAGAAAGGGGGGAAACGAGAGAGACACAGAACACAAGAGAAACAATTGAAGAAAGATCACTCCCTGGTACTAGTCTCTGAGTAACTCATTCAACAACTCTCTCTCGAGTGGCTACTATGTAGAAGTCATGTCCTAGCCATTCACCCAAAGATAATCCGCATATAAAGATTCCATCTCTGGGGCGCCTGGGTGGCTCAGTCGGTTAAGCGGCCGACTTCGGCTCAGGTCATGTTCTCGCGGTCTGTGAGTTCGAGCCCCGCGTCAGGCTCTGGGCTGACCGCTCAGAGCCTGGAGCTTGCTTCCGATTCTGTGTCTCCCTCTCTCTCTGCCCCTCCCCCGTTCATGCTGTGTCTCTCTCTGTCTCAAAAATAAATAAACGTTAAAAAAAAAAAAAGATTCCATCTCTAACGTTCAGCGCCCCAGTACTGCATAAGTCGTTCTATTCCGAAATACTGCAAGCTTGGCTTTTTTTTTTTTTTTTTTTTTTTTGTAAATCTGAAATTTGCTATGCTGGGTGCTCTCCTCCATGTGGTGACTTAGGGATTCAGCTCCCAGTATATACATATATTTTTTAAATTTTTTTAACGTTTATTTATTTTTGAGACAGAGAGAGACAGAGCACGAGTCGGGGAGGAACAGAGAGAGAGGGGGACACAGAATCCGAAGCAGCTCCTATTATCTTCACGTGCGCCTAGAGGCTTCAACGACGCCCTCAAATTTCTAGTTGAACAAAGGGGCGTGCTTTTAAAAAGTGACTGTGAACACATCTTGACTGCATTTCACCCGACCCGAGGCACGGCATTATGTTAGGTACCATGGAAAGGAAAAAGCATTTGCTACTCTATGCCGCGATGTGCTATTGGGTGTAAGAGGCATTGTGATTTCCAAAATGTCAACAGGTGGAAAAAATGTGTTTTGCGATTGATAAAAGGTACCACTTTCAGCCTTGCCCAGCATATTGTTTTTATTTCCCATGTCTCAGGCTCCCTGGGAGGGTGAACATATTGTCTTATGTCTACTGGCCCTTTGCCCTCGAGACCCCGTTACACTTGGATCTACTTCCCAGAGTCTTGGGTGGCACTTCCTCCAAGGACAGTGACGGCGTGGAGACAGGCCTGATTCCTTGCCTTTGCCTGGATAGGCCCTGCCATGTCTCTTGCTTTAGAGGTAGAGTCTCTCTTCTCCCCCCTCCCCCATTCTTCCTCCAGGGACACACACATTCCGCTAGGGCTTGGCCCCCTCTGTAAGAACCACTTGTCATCACTAGGAGACCCTCAAGAGCAGTGGACAGGAAAATGCCACCAGGACGGACTCAGGCCAGACCAAGGAAGCCCAGTCCTGGACTTAGTGGTCTCTCAGACCGACAGGCCATTTGTCGTACCACCGAGGCAAGGTCCAATATGGGTCTTGCCATCCGATGGCTCTACAGGTATTTCACTCCTTTTCACTTGGCTTACATTACTCTACTTAGCTTTGCTAACCCGAGCCTAGGAGCCTTCCAGGGCCTCAGTTCCCTCCACATCTTCCTTGGGATCTTCTGCATCCAGCCTGCCAGTGAGCAAGGCAGACGTAAAAAGGGTGGCTTGTGGAGGTTCCAAAGACCAAGCCTGAAAGTGGTAAGTCTTACCTCTACCACATTCCATTGACCAGCAGTAGTCCCATGGGCCCGCCTGGATGCAAGGACCATGCCCAGGAAGAACATGAACTCGTGTGAGCGAACATTTACTGTTAGCTCTTTCTCGCCAAAAAAAAGTCCTCAACTGGAAGGTGCAATGATGATTCGAACTCAGAATAACGTTCTCTTCCTTATTGCGCCACAGGCCTATGGTCTGCCGTGGGGACAAAATAAAATCACCAACCAGCCAACAAAACAACATGACACAAAGAGAAACACGCACGTGCACACACACACATACACACACACACACACACACACACACGCAGGACATAACTGAGATCCCACAGGTACCCTTGCTTTCTCCCGCCTTAGAGGTTTAGACTGCCCTAAAGAGGCGGGGGAGTCTACAGAAGGGGACCAAGGATTCATCTGGAAGCCACAGGTCCTGGGTTCAAATCTCATCTTCCCCATCATTAGCTTATGATTTTAAGCAAGCCGCTTCCCCTCTCTGAACTTCGGGATTCTTCTCAGTGGTAACACTATAGAAATAGCCATGGAGTTTTCTGATCCTATGTTGGGGTACCAACAAATGCCGGCGTGTGTATGGAGGCCACAGGACAAGAGTTTTTGAAGTCAGGACCAAACTAGAAGACTGGATTTTATAGGACCACGTAGTTTCCCATTGTCGCCGTGACAAATCACCACGAATTCGGTGGTTTAAAGCAACACACGTTTACGCTTACAGTTCTGGAGGTCAGAAGTTAGAAATGGGTCTTATGGAGCTCAAATCCAGGTGTCAGAATATCTGGGTCCTCGTGGGGTCCAGAGGAAAATCTGCTCCTTGCCTCTTGCAGCCAGGCGGCCACACGCCTTGGCTCATGGCTGCATTTCCTCAACCTCTGTTTTTGTCATCACATTGCCTTCCTCTCTTCCGTGGTCAGATCTCCCTCCGATGAGAGCACTTTGTGATTACCTCGAGATAATCTCCCCGTCTCACCATCATTAATTGAACCAAATCTGCAAGATCCCGTTTGTCGTATAAAATACATTCACAGATTCTGAAGATTTGGATGTGGGTATCTTCGGGAATCATTGTTCAACCTACTCCCAAGACAGACTGAGTCATTCAGAGGGAAGTTAGGTGCTTTTCTGGAATGGAGGGCCAGGGGTCGGGAGCCCAGCACAACCACTGTTCTGGCCTCAGCCTTGAAGTCTTTGAGAGGAGACACCGCAGAGAGTCCCAGGGAATCGCCAAGACTGCTCTGGACTTTCTGCTCTGCCCGTCACCGACTGTGTGGCCTTGGACAAATCTGTTGACTTTCGTGAGACTGTTTCCTTATTTTTAATTTTTTTCATGCTTATTGATTTTTGAGAGAGAGACAGAGAGACAGAGAGTGAGTGGGGGAGGGGCAGAGAGAGAGGGAGACACAGAATCCGCAGCAGGCTCCCTGCTCCGAGCTGTCAGCACAGAGCCCGACGCGGGGCTCGAACCCACAAACCACGAGATGGTGACCTCGTGTCACCATCGGACACGATGTGTCGGACGCTTAACCGACTGAGCCGCCCAGGCGCCCCTGTTGCCTTATGTCTAAACCAGGGAAAGGTATATCTGATTGCCATGGCTCCTGTAAAGATAAGCGATAACTCGTGAGAAGCTTTTGGCATAATGCTCAGCACGTAGCAGGGCCCAGAGTCTACAGGTATTACCCTAACCCCCCTACCCGATACCCCTGCAGGTGTATTAGTCTGCCCGGGCTGCTATAACGAGGTGTCACAGACCAGGTGGCAGAAAACAACGACATTTATTTCTCATGGCTCTGGGAACTGGCTGTCCAAGATTAAAGTGTCAACAGATTCAGTTCATGTTGAGAGCTGTCTTTCCAGCTTGCAGACAATTTCCTTTTTGTTGTGATCTCATGTGGGAGAGAGAGAGAGAAAGAGAGCGTGCGCGCACTCTGGTGTCTCTTCCTCTTCTTATAAGGACGCTAATCCCATCATGGGTCCCCACGCTCATGACCTCGGCATAATTACCTCTCAGATGCCTCACCTGTAACCATCACGTCGGGGGTTAGGGTCCCGCATATGAACTTGGTGGGGGACACATTCAGTCCGTACTAACAGGCGAAGGAGAGCATCAGTAGAGGAGATACTGGCGTCTGGAGAGAGTGGAGATCCCAATGGGGTACCCACGTCAGCAGGGGATGGAAGCAGGTCACAGCCAGCGGCAAGGACAGCTGGCTTTCCCAGAGTGTCTGTGACAGAACGGAGCCGTGGAAGCGGAACGTGTGAATGGGAGATATTTTTGGAAAAAAAGCAGCCGCCCTGGAGAACCTGAACGAGGGGACCCGCCGGGATTCCCTCCTCTTGGTGTATTCCTTCCACCATCTAGACCCTTCGGAGGCTGGGACTAGACCTCCAGCACAGCGGGTAAGAGCAGGCTCTGGAGCCGGTCCGCGTGTCGTGAATCCTGGCTCTATCCCCTGCAGGGTCTGTGAACCGGCGGAGCCATTTGGCTTTTTGGTGTTTTGGTTTCCCCGCGTGTGGACTCAGGGGAATAATTACAGCCCCTACGGGACGGGCTGTGAGGACTCCTGAGTTAACACAGCCAGGGGAGAGGACATTTGGGGGCCCTGAGACCGCCCCCCTCCCCATCAGAGGCTCTGGGCCCCCCTTTCCTCCACCCGCACCAACCTCAGAAGGGGCTATGGGTCGGATACAAGTCTCCGTCTAAACAAACCGACTTCCAGATCAGTTGATTATCAAAACACAGTACAAATGTTCTTTTTATGCTCAATAAACAGTTCCTCAGCTCTGCAAAATGAAATATTCCTTTCGTTATGAAACCGAGAAGCCATTTATCCTGTGTCTTAAGTGGTATAAATAGACCGCGTGGCAGTCAGTGGAGGGATAATGACACTGTTTATTTTCACCAGCTCGGGACGGGCTGAAACACCGTATACCGGGGGAGTGAGTGCGGCTCCTAGAAGGGGACCCACAAATCCGTCGTCTGTGCCAAGAACAAGGTGCTCGACGTCTGTTCTCAGGCTCTGCTTGCCAGGCCCAGGCAGGTGAGGGAAATGCTGGGATTCCACCTGCTACCTTGTAGAGCCAGTTCTGAGCTTAAGCTGGAGAAGGGTCCCCGATGGGGAGGCAGCCGGTGCACCTGGGCAGCCCTGTGACACCTCCATGCCGCCCAAGACTGCCGTTGCTTAGCTACTCGGGCACCAACTGAACCTCACAGCTGAGGAAGCGGCCGGTGCCCAAGTGAGGGTGGTGGAACTAGACACAGAGCCTGAGAGTTGGGTCCAAGGTCGGGCCCTGGCCCTCTCGGTCCACAGGACACCGGACAAGTCCTCAGCTCTCTGGCGTCTACCCTCGCCTTTCTGCAGAGGGGGCGCGTGCCTTGCCTTCGACGCGACTGAGTGACAAAGTGTATCTGTAGGTGTTCAGCTTTGCACAGACATACCTGACCATTCTGGGAGGAAATGAGATTCCACAGAGAGGGGGTCAGTGGCTGGTAGAAGATTCCAGATCGGACCCGGGTCTCTTGACCCCTAGTCATGAGCTCCTTCTACCAACGTGTTCCTTTGGACTAAACCTTGTCGTTGGAAAGGCAGGACCACTGTCTAAACGTGCGCTGCATGCCCCCAAGGGGTGGGGGAGGGCTGCTCCCACGGACAAGGACGTGAATGGCACCCCCCAGAGTGGGGAGGACACAATCTCACGGTAGGAGGTAGAGATCCGCTAAGAACAAATGCATTCTAGGGAACAGAGGGCACATCCGCTCTCCAACACGTTAGTACAGATGAGCGTCTTAATTCCCTGGTGGAAAATGTCACTCGACAGACTTTGGATCCAGACATTGTGTTGTGTTGGGGTCTCAGGACTGGAAAAGCCCAGTGGGTGGGACTCAGCCTGAGTTGAGGGCTCTGTGTAGCTGAGGGGTGTGTGGACCCCCCCTAGGACCTAAAACAGGGAAGTGGTGAGTGCTGATGTCAGATGAGAGCCTCTTCCAGAAGGAAGCCATGGGCAAGTCACTTTCGCTCTTTTGAAACTCACTGTTTCCGTCCGTACAATGGGCCTAATACTATCTTGCCATTCTGAAGAAGGGAGGCTGGAGTCCAGATCTCTACAGGGCTGCTTCAGCCCCGGGGTCACCTCTGGGTTGAGCTGCCTGGAGAAGCAATTCCTTTCTCTGCTTTGTACACACTTTAGGATTCTGCCTTCGTGGCGTGGCCGGGAGTCCCTGGCAGTGGTGGAGAATGAGCGGGCTGAGGCATACTGGGGCCCCGTCAGGGCCTACGGGGAGGTAATTCGAACAGAAGAGCCGAGCTCCTCACAGAAGGGACGGGCGAAGGTTTCGAGTCATTGATCTGTTAGGGTAAACTGAGGCCCAAGTCTGGGTTCTGATCAGAAGGTCAGGCAGTAGGTGTGTGGAGGGGGGCTGCTGGGGGGTTCTTGGCACCGCAGAGGGCCTGGGCTAAGGTTCAGAGAAGGATGCACAGAGTAAGTGAGCAACCCTCCAGATGCAGGCTGCCTGCTGTCCGCAGCATCCATCAGTGCCCAGGCAGGAGATAGGAGCTGCTCTAGATGTTTCCAGCAGATTTAATGCAAGGAATTGGATACAGGGGCTAAATGGGTCAGAGGGCACAAGGAAACGAAGGTTCTTATGCCTCATCCAGGAGTCTGCCTCTGTCCTGGGGTCTGTGGCCCACCTGGGAGCCCCTAGGACCACAGCTGCTCCCGGGCACATGGCCCCTGCCTCTGCTGGAGGCAGTGCCAGGACCAGTCAAATGCCTTCTTCCTCCTCCCTGCTTTCCAGCCTCCCGCCAGGGTGTCCCATTGGCAGGACCCAATGGGAAGCCAGCATGCAAGGGAACCTGGGAAATGTAGTTTCAGGGATAATCCTAGGCAGGGAGTCATAACAGGGGAGTGTGGCCGGGCACCTGGGTGGCTCAGTGGGTTAAGCGTCTGACTTCAGCTCAGGTCATGATCTCACGGTTGGTGGGTTTGAGCCCCGCGTCGAGCCCTGTGCTGACCACTCGGAGCCCGGAGCCTGCTTCGGATTCTGTGTCTCCCTCTCTCTCTGCCCCTCCCCTGCTCACGCTCTGTCTCTGTCTCTCTCTCTCCCTGTAAACAAACATAAAAACAAACAAACGGGAGAGTGTGGCACCGAAAGCCAACACACCCTCTTTGACCAAGGTGATCAGATACATTTCTGATTCAAACATTCATTCTGGATCTTTCCAACCACCTTTTGAAGACGATAGTAGGTAGTAGCATGTCTGTTTTACGCGTGAGGATCAGAGGGGTTGACCAAAGTGCCCAGGATCCCATAGCTAGCAAGTAACAGACCTTGAACTTGAGCCCCAATCAACTGCTCCTTTATCCTCGGGGGGCAGTACTGGTCACAGGGTTTGGCTGAGACGGGTATTTGGGCAGGAGCCAGGAAAGTGGGTGCGTCTTCCTAAGTGTGGGGGGGGGGGGGTCTGAAGCCCATGTGGCCCCTGGGGCTGAGTTCACTGGCAGGCTGCTGGGCAGGGGAGAGGCGGGTGTGCTCACTCTCTTCCTGGGGATGGGAAAGCGGTGGTGCCCCCGCTGTGGGCCAGCGTCTCATTGCCCAGAGTGGGGCTGGGGGAGACAGGGACTGACCATAGCTTTGAACTTGACAGGAGTGCTGTGTGCTATGGGGGCACACCAGTGCAGTCAGGGGACAGCAAAGGCTGGGGTATTTGCTGGCTGTTTGTCCCTGTGATGTGGGGCAGGGCCCCGTCCCAATGTGATGGAGAAAATGACCAGAGGTGTTGACACCCTGGAGCTGGGGCCACAGGCTCCCACACTGGTCGTCACTCGGGCTCACAGGGTGGCACCGTGATCGGTGTGGTGGTGAGGGCAGTGGCAGAGTTTCTGCTCTGTCCCCTCCTCCTTGCGGGGTCCCAGCAGATCAAAGTCACTTTGTTTTGGGCCTCTGTGGTTCTGCCAGGGAAGGACAAAGAGCGTCTGCATGAAAAGACCCTCAGAGGAAGGCCATGGCCGCTTGGGGGTGGCACGGGACCCTGTCCCCCCGCCTCCCCCTGTCCCCCCCAACGCTGAGCCAATATTTCTGTTCCAGATCACGGGTAGCTCTTCCAAGGATTGATTCACTGCCACTTCCCGTTTCTCTAAATCCCAGCTTGGGTCTCTCTGGTGTTTCACTGGCCGCCTTGGCCTGCTTGTAACCTTCAAAGGGACTTGAGGGCTGAAAGTGACACCACCACTGGCCGATGGGAGCCTGGGGGCAGGCGTGGGTGGGAGCTTGCTTCCGGCCACACAATTGTAGTGGAAAATAGCGTTTTGGAGGCTGGCACTCCTGGCTCTCTCTTCCGACCAGAAGCATCTGGGAGGACCTTTGACTCGCAGAAGGACTTTCTGTGGGAATTGGGGCATAGACGATATACAGACCTCAGTGGGATCATTTGGAAGAAGCAGGCTTAACATCAGCTTCCCAAGAATTATCCTCTCCACTTAGCCCCAAACACTTCTCGTAGGTTCTCACCTGTCTAGTATGTCAGGGTGCCTACCCGGGTCAGGGATCCGTAGCTGAGTAAGAGACCACACCCAAACCCAGTGACTTAAAACAAGTTAGTTGGGCTCACAGGTCTGCAGGTTAGTTCTGCGCGTCCCTGCTTGCTCACACGTCTGCCGTCCTCTGATGGGGTGGCTGGGGGCTGGCTGGTTCTGGATGGCCGTGCTCCTACATCTGGTGGGCAGCTGGAGTGCCTGGCTTTCTCCTCATGTGATTTCTTGTTTTTTTTTTTTTTTTAAATGTTTATTTTTCAGATAGACAGACAGATAGACAAACAGAGTGGGAGCCGGGGAGGGGCAGAGAGAGACGGAGACACAGCCTCCAAAGCAGGCTCCAGGCCCTGAGCTGTCAGCACAGAGCCCGACGCGGGGCTCGAACTCACGAACCGCGAGATCGTGACCTGAACTGAAGTCGGACGCTTAACCGACTGCACCACCCAGGCGCCCTCCCCTCTCTGCATGCAATTTCTTTTCCTCCAGCGGGCTAGCCCAGACTTGTTCATGTGGCGGCCGTGTTCAAAGAGGAACAAGAGTGGAATCTGCAAGGTCCCTTCGGGCCTAGGCTTGGCACTGGCTCCTGGTCACGTCTATGACACCCTTTTGGTGGAAGGACGTAACAGGCCCCCCAGATGCAAGCGGTGGTGTTCTAGATTCTACCTCTGGATGGGAGGTGCTACAATGTATCGTGGCCTCCTTTGTAACCGGCCACGCCTCTACAGATGGAACACCCATCTCCTCTTTTCTGGATTCTTAGAACACTGCCTGTTTGTCCGAGTCCCTGACACCCACTGGGTCCCCTAGCTTTGGTCCCATAGCATTCTGTTTGTTTTGCTCATCTTGGTATCTTCTATATGTCAAGGCTTTTATTTTGTTGTGGAGCAGAGATCGGCGGTCTCCTTCATTGTAAGCCCGGGAGCTATAGTCTCCTTTGCATTTCCCTCAAATTCATCCATTCATCCGTTTACTCAGTCATTCAACAATATTTATGGAGTACTTATCATGTGTCAGGAACTGTGGTAGGCTCTGGAGACGCAAAAGCGAGCAGAACAAAATCACAGTCCTTTGCCGTCACGGAACTGAGGGTGCGGTGGACACGAACAGGCTTTGAAGAAATAAACAACTGCGTCTATAACTTCAAAGTGTGATATATCTCAAGATGAAAAGTACCAGGAGCATCTAGTTTAGGTCAAGTGCTTAGGGAAGGCCTCTTTGAAGTGCTTAAGGTGCAGTGGAAAGCGGAGGGGAAATCAGGTGGGTGTTGTAAAAAATGCTCCCCGACAGAGGGATAGCGTGTGCAAAGGCCCTGAGGCAAAAAAAAAAAAAAAGCTCAAGTATTTGAGGACAGGAAAGAGGGGTCCTGTGAATAGAAAGCAAAGGAGAGAATGGGGGAAGGGATTGGAAAGAGAGCCAGCAGCCAGATCACACAGGGCCATGTGGGCCATCGAAAAGAATCTGAATTTTATTCAGTATGCAGTGAGGAGCTCCTATGTGCCAATATGGGGTGCACCAACTATTAGGGTTAGGTTCTCCTGCTTCTGACTGAAAGCCCGAGTACCAGGGGCTTAAACAAGCCTGCAGGGAGGTTCAAGGAACCTGCAGGAAGTCCCAGGTTCACAAGGAGGCTCCAGGATGCTCTTAGGAATCCAGCCTCAGTTAGCTTCCTGCTCGACCATCCTCATCACGTGGCCCTATTCCCTAGTCTCTTCATGGCCCAAGATGGCCGCCAGAGCGCCAGTCACTTTCACGCACAAGGCGCAAAGAGGGAGCCGGGAGGCCTCGTGGCTGACTCAGTCCCCCATAAAGAGCTTCCCAGAAGCTCTGCTGAACGGCTTCCACTGTCCTGGCTACCCTCAGCTGCAGGGAAGCCCGAGAAATGTCATTTTTCAGCTGTGCCTATTGCCCTCCTATCTGAATTGGACTTTTGTTTAGAAGGAAAGGAAGGAGGGGGGAATGGATGTGCGGTAGGTAAGGAGAAGTCTTTGCCAGAACTGGGTTCACGCGAGGCATTCATCAAAGGCCTATTTGCTCCGATAGCTACACACGACATGGATGAGTCTTGCAGCCATAAGGTTGAGTGAACAAAGCCAGAGCTGAGAGATTCCTCTCTACGATTCCAGAAGTAATCTGTGGTGAGTGGCAAAAGGGGTTACTCCTGGGGCATCAGCGCCTGGGAGGGAGTAGGCATTAGGGAGCTGTCTGGGGAGCCGGAAATATTCTAGTTCTTGATTTGGGTGGAAGTTAGGAGGTGGATACGAATCTAAGAGTTTAGTGTGGCCTCTTCTTTTTTTAAAAATTTTTTTTTTCAACGTTTATTTATTTTTGGGACAGAGAGAGACAGAGCATGAACGGGCGAGGGGCAGAGAGAGAGGGAGACACAGAATCGGAAACAGGCTCCAGGCTCCGAGCCATCAGCCCAGAGCCCGACGCGGGGCTCGAACTCACGGACCGCGAGATCGTGACCTGGCTGAAGTCGGACGCCCAACCGACTGCGCCACCCAGGCGCCCCTAGTGTGGCCTCTTCTTAACGTTAATGCTCCTTACCGCATACATGTTACGCTTCAATAATTTGTTTTAAAAGTACATTCGTCCTGGGACTTGTCCAGAATATATATGTATGTGTCTACATACATTTATCTTCTGGAAGACTCTAGTGTCAGAATAATCACCGGCTTTGCCCTGCGCCTTTTCTAAACCCCAGTCCCAGGACTCTCCTCCTGCAAAGCTCTCTCCAACTGTGAGCTGGGGGCACCGCGTCCTTCTCAGAATCTCCCCGCTCGACATCCCTTGACGACGCGTCAGACTTTCTCTCTGCCCGAAACGAGCCCCACGCTCCTCCCTTAGCACAACGCCTGGCACATGTTTGCGGAACCTCAACCTTTATTCAACCCATGTTTTATCACAGGCTCTCTGTGCGGGGAGCGGAGGGGTAAAGACCCCACGAACCCTGTCCACGCTGCGCTCTTGCCTTGGGACCAGTGGATAGTTGAAGGAACAAAGGTAGTAGGGAGAAAGAGGAGGTTGGTGTTAGGGAAGCAAACCTGGGAAGGCTTCCTGGTGGAGTCAGCGCTCTGAACCTGATATTGAAAATGAATGGGAATTTGCTACTGGCCGGAAGTGGCTGGAGGGGGAAGGGGTAGCAGAGAGGCCGGTGGTGTGGGCCTGCGAGTCTCAAGTCCAAGTGACTGGCTAGGAGCAGGGCGGAGGGGGCAGCCAGGCCAACGCCGGAGTGAGGGCCGGAGCGAGGGCTGGAGTGAGGGCCGGAACGTGTGTCCCTATCTGTCTGCCTGTGGCGAATAGGAACCCTGAGTGGTGGCCCTGTGTCCCAGGGCTGGGCAGGCCGGCTGCCCGGAGGCCCACTTCCTTCCTTCCCTCTCTCCTCCTCTCTGCTTCTCACAAAGCGGTTCTGAAATGGCACCAAGAGCAGCTGCTTAAGCAATTTTGCCAATTAATGGGTCTCTGAAATTAAACCGCCTACACCGTCTGGATGAGCCTTCTCCAGGAGGGATTTCAGCAATTGTCTTCATGATAATCAGGCTTGACTTGCCTTCACACACGTTAATAAAAAAGCGAAGGCGTTGGGAGAGATGCCCTTTCTCGGGGAATATCGCCAATATCGTAATGAGGCTCTGGGAGAAGATGCCGGGGCCTGGTGCCACGTGCCCCAAACCCTTCCCCTCCGGTAGCAAGAGCTGCTCTGGCTGGAAGCAGCTGGGCTGACAGTAGAGAATGTCAATGCCAGGGGAGCCAGGTGGGCTGGGTGGGTCCAGAGAGAGGAAAGGAGAGGGCAGTCTGTACGTAGGAAGAGAAGTCAGGAGGGCCTCCTGGAGGAATGTTTTAGGTGGAAGCTGGAGGTGGGGGGCGAGTGCCGGGCAGTCAAGAACCACAGAGGCCACGCTGCTCTCAGCCCTCGTCCCCCATGCCTTGCACGACCCCAGACGCCCACACCTTTATTGACAGGCATCACCAGTTGATCACCTATGCCTTCCCCCCAGCCGGAAGTGATCTCAGACCCCTTGTCACACTCCTCTACCAACTGGTTGGAAGTAGAACCAGAATTGGAACCTCCTTGGCCCCAGCCACAGTGTGTGTGTGTGTGTGTGTGTGTGTGTGTTGCTTCCAGCATTTTCCAGCCCCTTATTCTGCACTGTTTCTACCAGGCACAGTCCCCCCAATTTTCTCCCAATGGCACTGTATTTTTGCAAGGATCAGAGGCTTGAGAGATGACGTTCTTTTTTTTTTTTTTAATGTTTATTTCTTTATTTTGAGAGAGAGAGGGAGAGATCAGGGGAGGAGGAGGGAGGGAGGGAGAGAGAGAGAGAGAGAGAGAGAGAGAGAGAGAATCCCAAGCAGGCTCTGCACTGTCATCACAGAACCTGATGTGGGGCTCGAACTCACGAGCCGTGAGATCACTGACCTGAGCCAAAGTCGAATGCTTAACCGACTGAGCCACCCAGGTGCCCCCAGAGATGATATTCTAATGGTGGCCATTCACGAGTGACATACAGAAGTAAGACTGCGTGGCTATCCGGGCCCTTGAAATAACGCGAGAGAAAAGGACACTGACAGCTATCTAATAACTATGAAATCACAGACACGGCGCCCCCCTCTGCCGTCTTGTTTAACCTGCGGTCCGTTCTCCTGTTAGGTAGGTCCTCTATTTTGTGCACAGGGAACGTGAAGCTCAGAGAGGTGATACGCTTGCCCCAAATCACAGAGAGCCAACGGCGGAGTTGGGAGGGGACCCTGGGCCAGTGTGGAAAGGGGCCACCGTGGAAAGGCTGCCTGGCTACCTGGTAGGAGTACTCACCTTCCCCAGAGCTGTCCCCAAGCCGTGGTGGCCGCATTTAATCACAGGGCTTTTTATTTCAATGGCCCACACCAGGCTGTCCCTTCTCACACGCCTACCATCATCAGCCCTTTGGGAGCTAGATGCCACATTTCTTATCTCCCTCTCTCTCCAAACTCCTAGCAGGGTAATTATTTTTGGAATTGATATACTTACTTAAACCCTCAAATAATGTAAGGCAGTATATGATTATGCCAAACCTACACTAAATATAACACGTAGCATCTATAGCTGAAACTGCATTTTTTTTTTTTTCTGAAAAAAAAAAAAGTCTATATTTGTTTCTCTCTCCTCTCTGTGTGAGTAGTTGTGATTCATTGTCTGGGGGAAGGTGTTGGTATCCGTTTGTTTTTGCGTGAGTGATTTTAAGCCATGCACACACATACAGTTCTAACTTACAAGGCCGTGGCCAGGCTCAGACGTGAGGACCACAGGGCTCAGATTTGGGGTTATCTGTTAGGACAGAGGGCAGAGAAGACTGTCTCCTTTTCTTTCATGTATCTAAACAATTTTTTTAATGTTCATTAAGTTTTGGGAGACAGAGCACGAACGGGGGAAGGGCAGAGAGAGAAGGAGACACAGAATCCGAAGCAGGTTCCGGGCTCTGAGCTGTCAGCACAGAGCCCGACGTGGGGCTCGAACTCACGAATCGTGAGAGCATGACCCGAGCCGAAGTCGGGCCCTTAATGGACTGAGCCACCCAGGCGCCCCGGACTGTCTCCTTTTTATATCCACGCTAACTGCTTCTTTCCCTGGCTTTCCTGGCTCTGAGGTAGACTTGCCCTCCTCCCCATCTTCATTACTTAACACTCACTGTGCAGGTGAAGGTACCGCGGGCTAAGGGTGCTCCCATGTGTCATTTCATTTAAAACTCAGTCCGAAGACGCAGGTACTCTCAGAAATCCCATTTTCCAGCTAGAGACATTGAAGCATTAAGCGATCACCTACCTGCAGGGAGTCACTTATCACCTGCCTTTCCTTGGTCCCCCTAGTGACAATCTGGCCCTCTGGTGGGGCAGATGTCAGGACTGAGGGTGGTCAGACGGACCTATAGACAGGGACCTGTGACCTTGGCTCCTCTGCATGGCCCTGCAATAGGTTAAGCCCCCTGCCCGTGGCAGAGAAGACCACCGTCTGCCAGAAAATCACACTCCTAGAACATCCTGAGGCCGCTGCTCAGTCAGGAGCCATGACTCCCAGGCTCCCGTGACCAGGTCTCCCCAGTGGGACGTGAACTTGCCTTGTTCACCAGCCTGGAGCCCGGAATCACCATGAGGAGGAGAGCTGCCCGTCAACCAGAAACACCCTCGTGGGGCAAGAAAGAAACTCATTTTGTGTTAACCCCCTGGTAATTTCAAGTTTATTCGATTGTAACAACTAGCACTGGCCGGATCCAAACACCTGGCCGGTAAAAGAGCCCAAGACTCCCGAAGGATTTATTCTCACCTGCCTTTGCCCAGGGCAAACCTCGCCGAGGGACCCCTGTCCTTCGGTCTTAGACTCAGCACCGCCAGGGTCTACGTGTGATCTCGACTCCATGTCAAGGCAGGAGGGCGTTCACCACACGCACACACGCACATGCACACACGCGCAGGCACACACACATAAAGTTACAGCACACACTGCCTGGAACAGAGTGGAAATGTAACGCTTCCTTAGACACCTCAAGATCTGTGTGTGTTTTCCTCCTTATAAACGCTTCTCCCTGGCCAAGTCCCTCTGCGGTGCCCCCCTCTGCTGACACTTCCTGAAGGAGCCTAGTGGGGCTGGGGCTACAGAGGAGGTCCCCCCGCCCCCGAGCCCCAGATCCCGGGCCGTGTCACCGAGGGCCACGCCAGCTCCAAGCAGCCGTACTGCTGGGGAAAACCTGGGCTCCGAGACATAAAGACAGAAAACACAATGTTTTATTAGTGCTTGAGACGTTTGTTTCCCGAGTTAACAACAATAATAAACTCGTTTACGGCTGTGAGTTTCATTGCCTTCCCCGGTGGGGCTCCCACCTGCTGCCTGGGAGGCTCCGGGTGCCGAGAGGCCGGCCTGGCAGCTGGGAGGCCGGTGGCAGGGTCCCTGGGGTACCGTACTGTCAGCAGGACTCCCGCCTCGGTGTTGGGGGAGAGGCTCACTCCTCCCGGCAGGACCACAGGTAAGCAGGTGGCAGCAGATGCTTCTGGGCTCTCACCTGTCTGTTTTGCAGGTGTCTTTTTCCAATCAAAGCAGGAAATGATGTCTTGACTCAGGTGATTTATTAGGGGGGACACAAAATCCGAATACCAAGGGATGGGTTTACCTTCACACAGGGCTGGGACCAGCGTGGGGCCAACGAGGCACTCAGGAGGCGCTGACAGTCAGGGTCAGGGTCAGGCAATCCTCTCCATGAATTCTGAGTTCCGGCCATCTCCCCCAGTCCTGGCGGGGCCCCCCTGCTCCCTCCACTGACAGCAGGAATGGCCTCCTGGGCTTTTTCTTCCAGTTTCCATGGAAAAGTGGTCAGTCTTCTCCTTTTTTTTTTTTTCCTTTTCAAGATCTCACAGGAGTAGCTGTGGATCTCCAGCCACCCCTCCTGTCAAGCCGCCCGGTTGCACAGGCTGCAAGAAATGTGGCGAGGTGCAGCCCCCCACCAGGCTTTGCAAGGTGCGGCGCCCTGTTCCTTCTCAGGACTGGGAGCCCAGGGGGGCGTCCAGCGAAAGGAAGGGTGGGAGCGAGATCTTGGGAAGTTATGAAGATATGACTCACCTTATGTTGTTGTTTTTAAAAACCCATTCAGAGTAACTGTCCTGTTGGTGCTGACTTCCTCTGTGATTCTAATTGCTCCTTCATGCCTCCTCCTCTTAGATCTTACAGAGTGGCTTTGCCTGACACCCCTTTGCAGGAGGCTTTGAAAAGCTCTCAAGTTTCGTCTGAGTGACAGGTGGGCGGGGCAGCAGGGAGGCTGAGGGGGTGTCCTGTTCTCTCTCTCCTCTCAGGGGTTCTCCAGCCTGAGCCCGCATCAGGGTCCCCCGGAGGGTATGTAGATAGTTGGGTCTGCCCCCCCCTCCCAGTCCCTGACTCTGTGGGCCTGGGGTGGGGTGGGGGGTGGGGGCAGAGAATTTGCATTTCCGGTGCCGCTGCTGGACTTGAGACCCGCTGCCCCAAGGGGCTCTCGCCGAAGCCCTCTGCAACTGGTCAGAACTGAATTCAGATCCAGCTTCTCTGTTTTTATCAGCTCTGTGACCTTGGGCCAAGTCATTCAAAACTTCCCGAGCTCCTAATAGTAACTCTCATGACAATCAGAGGGCAAACCCGCAAAGAAGCTGCCGTGTGGAACGGCTCCGTTTTATGGGTGCAAAGACGGAGGCTCGGGAATTCGGGAACTTTTCCAAGTTCACACTGCTTGCCGGTGGTAGAGGCAAGGATTTAAATGAGGTCTGACTGCAGAACAGAGAGTAATCCTGGACTCCCAGAGCAGTAATGGGGATTAAATAAGATGTGTAAAGCACCCGCCTGGCATGGAGTCCCTTCCCCCCAGAGAGTAAGTCCGTCTCCCCAAAGACAGTGGGTGAGGCAGGAGGAGAGGAAGACCGGGGCCGTGCTCATAGAGGGGTCAGCCTCCAGGTGAGCCCAGCCTGGAGAAGGAAGGAAACAGGAAACAGTTGGGCCAAACATCTAAGGCTGGCTTAGAAAGAAGTGGGCACAACCCTACTGGACCCCCAGGGTGGGAATGGGCGGGTCAGGGTCTGGAGTGAAGAGAACACCCCATCGTCACGGCGGGACCTGTCCTTCCTCATTGGGAAGCCCCCAGAGGGTTAAGAGTGTTCTCCTGGCCAGAGGCCTCCATGCGGTGTCCCAGCATCTCAGGGGTGCCCTTTGAGAGCATCCATGGGAGTCACCCATGGGGCCTGTCATCGAGCCCTTCCCTGTTCCCCTGTGTCTCAGGCCATTGGCTCTAAGGCCGTTTCCATAGCAATGGTCCACCCATCAGAACCAGCCTGGATGCAGAGAGGGACTCTCGTGAGTCCTGCCTACTGTTTTCTCGCCACTTTGCAAAACCACAGTTAGTCCCATGTTTGCCCCATCCCTTTGTCACTGCCATCGTCATGCAAAGGAAGCATGCTCACATACACTCCTAGTGCCCTGCAGGGTAAGGTAAAATGGGGCATCCTGGGGTTCAACTTCCCAACAGAGAAAGAGCAGGGGCCTCCCGGCCCAGGAGCCTGGATTATCTCCCAGAGAGCAGGTTTAGACCAGGCTTTTAGGACCGGGTGCACTGTGGAAAGACTCCTGGCCCCCTAATGCTCCACCTCGTTTAGGGAAGGGGTTCAGGGAGCAACAGCTGGTCAATGGGAAGAAGAGGTCTGTCCAGCTGGGCCGCCATCTTGGGGATGAGCCTCCAGGGCCACCCAGATCCGCTCTCCTGAACCACCATGTTACCACTAAGAGGCCCTCAACCTCCTCCCAAGCACCCTCTTCCAAGCCCAAAGGGTCTTCTCCATGAACCTCTGTACAGGAGGGACCAAAGGCTGCATTCTGCACAAGTAGAAGCTGTCAAATATGAGGTCGGGGTAGCAGCCCGTGATTTCCATTTCTCCCCAGGCCCCACGGAACGAACCCATGCAGAGCAGGTGCCCAGTGAAGGCACCCATGTCGGAGGAAGGACTCTAGAGAGAATCCTCAAGAGAATCTCTCTAGAGAGAATCACACCACTGCCTTTCACCTCCTAACAGTCTCCATAGTATATATACCAGCAAGCATTCTTAATCAGAAGACGTTAAAACAAGTTGGTTTGAAAACGTCACAAGGGTCAGACACTAACGGTGAGGAGAATCCTGGCTTCGGCTGGAGAAAGAAAGACCACACTGACAGACAGAAGACCCGCGGAAAGAGGGCTTCTCGTAGAAGCTCACGGAGTCCCGTCTCCCACTGATTGTGTGACTTTGGGCTGGTCTTCTACATCTCTGTCTCCTCATCTATGGAACGGACGTGAGAATCTCGGCGGTCCCCTGCAAGATGAGCTATGGCAAAGCCCCTGGCTTGGAGTAGATGCCCGAGCAGTATTCGTGGGGAGAAGAAATTCCTGTAATAATCATCGGCCACATTTGAACAGGGCTTTAAGGTGTCATGGCAGTTTCGGACGGGTTACAGGGCTGAATGTTAGTGATCGCCGGATATATAGACAGGGAGCGAGCCCTTGGCCCACAGACCATAGGGCGGAGATTCTTTGGGTCTCCAGGGAACAAGCAAAGCTGTGAGCATCTGATCTGGGCAGAGTGGTTCTGACTGCCACCATTCCTTTAGTTCTTCTGGTTCTATCGGGAATGACTATCTAATTAAATGCTGATTTGCCTTTCACAACATTGAAACGCCCTTGTCACCAGGATTGCTCAAAGTGACCTGTCAGGGAATAGGCAAGGACGCCGCTTATCCAGGCACAGAGAAAATATTCCAAAGCACGGTTCTGGTTCCCTGTATTACTCAGTCCTGTGTCTCTGCTTCTCCAGCTCGGTGATGCACACACATTCCTACAAATGGCAAGTGATGAAGACACAAGCGTTGGAAACCCCCGTCCATGGTCAAGTGAGAGAAAATACCTCATCCTTCCAGAACCGGATTCTGCATGCCCGTGAAGCCCGAGATGATTTTTTTCTGACCTCCAGATGCCCCGCCCACTGGGCCTCGAGTCCCAGTAACATGCACCAACCACAGAGATGCTGATTCAGGAGGGCAAGGGGGGGGGGGGCGGGAATCTGCATTTTAACAAAGCTCTGCAGTGGTCCTAACTGCGGGGGCTCGGAGGACCACAGCTCTCGAGACCACTCTAGCCTTTGCCGTCCAGGTAGTGACGAAGATGTACGCTAAGCCAGCCTTGGGAAATCACTTTCCCCTCCCCCAAAATGGGATCCCCCCCCCATTCACACCTTGGAGGAAGCAGAGCGTTTTCTTGACAACAGACGACTAATTTAGAAGTCCCGGCGAACAGGTGGGAGACGGGAAGAGACAAAAGAAGCAACTTGGGCAGGTGCCATGTTGAAACAAGGGGCTCTTGACAGCCCCCTGGAGCACACTTTAAGGTGGGGGGGAGGAGCCTTGGGGCCCAGGCAGGGAGGGATGTGGCCAAGGAAGCCCACTTTTCCATCTGGGTCTTGGTGAACTCTGGCGGGCAGGTCACTGAAAGTCTGTCCTGGAGCTAATTTTTGAAATTCAATTTTATTGAAAGACATGGCCGTCGGAAGGGAATTTTCATTGTGAATACCTCATTTGAACAGGAAACTCAAACAGAGAGGCAGTACTTAAGGCCAGCAGCCGGCTAGATGTGGGCTTCCAGAAGGGCACTTGGCATCAGATAAGTATGGAGAGAGAGCTCGCACCTGGTGGGACCTGGCCCCTGGTTCACGACTTCAGTTCTTGGCAAATTCTTTCGTGGGCCACCTGGGTCCTGTCCCAGGCCCTCTCTGGTGTCCTCTCCCAGCCAGCCTCCAACCAATGCCCACAGCTCAGCGTCCCCTATCTTGCCTTATGCAAGTTAATCTGTCTGTCTCAATCCTGCTCCTCCTCCCCAGGACCCGCATAGATCCCGTCGGACAGCAGCAGCATAACGTGCACACTCTCTCTTTCTCTCTCTCGCACACACACACACACACACACACACACACACACACACAGATCTCTTCTCTGTGTATCTTTACCTCTTCTCACCAACTGAGCCGTCTGCACCTCCTAGGCAAGAACCAGAACCTTCAGATGGCCTTGGAGGAACAGGAACCTCAGGATGGGGGCTCAGTCATCGGCTCTAGGCTGCTCCCTGAGTTGGACTTGCCCTTGGCATGAAGGTGCTCACCTAGGTAGCACATCAGAACCCACTGGGGAGCTTTAAAGAATGCTCATGTCTGTCCCTGCCCCCGACCACCTGAAACCAGATCTCTGTGGGGCAGCCAAGTCATTGCAAAAGCTACTGGTTATTCTGATGCACAGTGAACATCGAGAGCCGCCTTCTTGAGAAGGCCATCCTTAGCCATGGAGGGCAACTTAAGAATGAGGCATTTCCCTTGTGTCCTAATACTGTAAGAGTTCAATATACAGAAACAACCCTAGCTCTTTTCTGCTCCCTACTCCTTCAGGAATTCGAGAAGTTAATCCCAGACTGCATGAAGGCTTAAACTAGCCAAAGACCCTGGGACAATGGCCAAGGATGGCACATACCTATGTACCCACTCCTCCATACCTCGCGGTCTGTGGGTTCGAGCCCCGCGTCGGGTTCTGTGCTGACAGCTCGGAGCCTGGAGCCTGCTTCAGATCCTGTGTCTCCCCCTCTCTCTGCCCTCCCCCCGCTTTCCGCCGCTCATGCTCTGTCTCTCTCCCTCAAAAATAAATAAAGATTTTTCAAAAATTAAAAAAAAAAAGAAGAGGGAGGCATAATAGGTGTTATGCCTTGATCTTTGAAGGATATATCAGGGAGGCCAACCACAGTCTTCCCCTAAATGTCTTTCGAGATCTTTGGGGCCTAACCTGAGGTGAGAAAGACAATTCTGAGTTTCTTTGAAGTGAGTTAGTTTCCTCATCTTTCTTAGAATTGGGTGTGGTCTCCCATTGGCTCTCTTAGCTGACCTAGGGCAAGGAAGGCTGAGTAGAGAGAGTAGGACGTCAGGTAAGAATGGCGTTAAGTGTGCATTCAGGCAAAGCTCACAACATTGTCCATTTCCTTACCACTTGAGCATGTGCTGGAAATAATTAAGCCAACTTCCTCCTTCTCTGGATTTATCAAAGTCCTTATGGTCTTCCTCCTCTAAAGGCCTGACTGCCAGCTTGCTAACCTTAGCTCCATTTCCAAACTGTATTCCAAATGCCCTTGCTTATTCCTTTCACCCCGGCATTCAAAGCCCCATACGCCCTGGCCCCAGCCTAACCTTCCGGCCTGATTTTCCTCTTCACCCTTTTCCTTCCTGAATGTGTCTGGCCCTCCGTGCTTTCATCTGCACCCGAAATGTCCTTGCTTCCGTTTCTGTCCGCTAAGACCTTACTCCTCACTTAGACATATTCACATCATACCTCTTGCACGTGGCTCCCACCTCGCTGATTTTCCCGCATCTCCCCTCCTGTTCTTCTGCTTTGTTCAGTTTGTGCTTCCGTTTGAGCGCAGGGAAAGGTGTGCTTCTTTTCCGTCCTTCTCTGTCTCCCAGGCAGAATTTCCCCTTGTCTGCCTTGTACATAGGATTTGGAGTCAGAAAACGGAAAAGGCCCGTACCACCTACTGACTCTACTGTGTTGTTTTGGCCGTTAACCTCTCTGAACTTGTTTCTTCATCTGTCAGAGGATTAAAATAATACCCGGTCCGCCTGGCTCACAGAGGAGAGCTCTTTTTCCCATGGAATGGGCCTCCTGGGCTGACACCTCATTATACTCATCTTGCCACCTCCATTCCGCTTGGTTGACACTGGCCCTAAAACAGTAACGCGCAACAAACCCTTGTAATTCAATTAAACGAGATTAAATCGAACGAGGCAGTAGGTTAGGGAAGAAGAAAAAAAAAAAAATACCCAACACCTCCATTTGAGGTCCGGAAGTGATTGCCCCTCAACAGCGTCACCCGGAGTGCATTTTGATCGCAGTCACTTGTAACGCGCGCGTTTGCTGTTTGCTTTGTTTAGCAAATTCCTTCACAGAGAGACAGGGAAGGGGCCCGGGAAGGCAGGGCGAGGGTGTGGGAAGATGCTGGAATCCGAGAGGGAGCTCAGATTGTTGGTTGAACATATTGCCGTCTGTGTGGAAAATGTTCACAGCGGTTACAACTTTGGATGAATATGCATTAGCAGCGATGCTGTGATTTGCTGGCGTGCGCCACACTGCACTCGGAGACTTGGCAAGATGGGTAATTATCTCCACATTATGTGCCTTGTCTCCTTCTCTTCTTAATTAAGTAACTAATCTGGTGGAGGAGAGCTCTGTTTGTGTTTGTTTGCCAGGTGCAGCCTCGTGACAGTTGTCTGGAGAAGTTTCTTGGAAATTTATGAGATTTTCAAAAAAAAAAAAAAACAAACTGCTCGGAGCTGAGCCGACCCTGCCAGAGCCGGTGAGGGTCAGAGGCGGGCCTCTCCCGAGAGCACGAGACAATGTAGCAGTTGCCACTTCTCTTAGACTGTGGGGCTCCTGGTGGCGGCCCGTCGGGGCCCCTGACCTTCCAGAGTGGAGGGCAGCAGGGTGTTCCAAAGAGCAGGTCCTCCCGGTGGAACCGAGGGAGGTCAGAGGTCAGAGTTCCAAGAACGGTGTGTTTCTTTCTTGCACCTTGTCTCCCTGTGGATTTCCCTCTCTGAGCAGATATCCCTCCTCACCCCTTCCAAGCTCCCCTTAAAGGAATTGACTAAAGGGGCTAAGGGCTGATCGCTCCTTGAAGACTGGCCACACGGCTCATGGGCTAAGCCACTGACCTAAAGGTGCTTGGCTGGGCCATCGTCGCGGGGGCTGCTCTGCTCCAACGGGTGTGCGGGCCCAGAGGCCCCCTGCTCCGACTCTTAACTTCTATTTTGTTACTTGACAGGATGAGCCTGGCTTCTGTGTATTTGTGCACCCTCCCAACACATACATCAGTTCAGTGAAATAAGCCGTCAGATACCCCTCATGAGTAACACATCCCGGGCGGGGGGCACTGTGGTGCCGTGGGAGGTACGATTCTCAGGTACCCCCCCCCAAGATTATCGGACCTTAGTGTACGCGTACTTTCTCCCCTCAATCAACCCTTAATCTCGGTTCTACCGTGAAGGGATTTGGCTGATGTGCTTAAGATCATTAATCACCGGACAAGGTGAAACTGACCTAATCCCATGGGCCTTTTCTTTATTAAAAAAAAAAAATTCTTATTAAGTTTATTTCTTTAAAAAAAATTTTTTTTTTAATGTTGATTTTTGACAGAGAGAGGCCGAGTGTGAGTGGGGGAGGGGCAGAGAGAGAGGGAGACACAGAATCCCAAGTGGGCCCCAGGCTCTGAGCTGTCAGCGCAGAGCCCGACGCGGGGCTCGAACTTACGGAACTGTGAGATCATGACCTGAACCGAAACTAAGAGCCAGACGCTCAACCAACTGAGCCACACAGGCTCCCCCACCTGGGCCTTTTAAAGGCAGAGTTTTCTCCAGCTGGTTGCAGAAGAGAGTGAGAGATTTGAAGCATACGAAGGATGCATTCCACCATTTATGCCTTGAAGGTGGAGGATGGCCTTTAGAAACTGAGAGCAGTCCCCCAGTGATAACCAGCCAGAAAACGGGGTCCTCAGGCCGACAACCACAGGGAACTAAATTTGCCAACAACAGAAATAGCTTGAACGTGGAGTTTTCCTCAGATCCTCCAGACCTGGCCGATACCTTGATTTCAGTGCTGTCCTACGCTGAGCAGAAATCCCAGATGTCCTGGGCCAGACTTCTGACCTACAGAACCATGAGCCAATAAAGGGGTGCTGTTGGAAGCCATTATGTTTGTGCTAATTTGTTGTACGACAATAGAAACCTGAGACAGGGGTTAAGCCTTACACCTGACCTGTAAGAGAAGTGGCATAAAGTGACTCTGCCATTTCGTTATGGTCTAGGCACATGGGGACTCAGACACTAGTCCAGGTTTTGCCAGTGATCTTGGGTAAGTCATGTCCCCCGTCTTCTGTAAAAGTAGGAACGGGACTCCATGTTCCTTAAGGTCCCTCACAGCATGCTCATTCCAGTTGTGGTTATAGACACTGACATAAAGAAACGCATAGGGATGACCACCTTGAGGTCGAAGCTTCCTTGGCCCGAGATCTCGGGCCTCAAGATCAGAGCAATCCTCCCGCGAGACTGGTTCCATGTTACCGTATTTTGCTCAAACACCTTTTATGGATCTCCACTGTCTACAGGAGGATCTCCATTGTCCTCTCTCTGTTGCTCAGGATCTAGATAATTTGGGTCCAGCCAACCTTTTGACCCTGTGTCCTATGCTTCACCTCCATCACATGAGCCACCGCTGGTGCTCATGTTCTCTTCTCCAGTTCCTACCTTCTCCATCTCTGTTAACCAAAACCTGAACTTCTGATCTTCCAAGATTGAGCTCTACACCTACCTGTTCCAGGCAGCCTTCCTGGCATTTCTATGTGAGTAAGGCTCTCCTTTGGCGGTGATGAGAAAAACTCAAGCTAGCTTGAGAATCGAAAATAGAATCTAGCGATTCATGGAACTATGGAGTCTGAGGTTGCCTTTAGACATGGATGGATCCAGGGGAACAAATTATGTCACTGGGAATTAGGGCTTGGCCCTCCCTATCCATCTCTTTTCTTTGGTTCCCTCTGTGAGTCAGGGCCCTTCTTCATATGGGGGCGGGATGGGGGGGGGGACTACAGCCCCTGGTAGCCCTAAGCCTGGTTCCTCATGGCTTGAAATGTAAAAGCAAGATATACCTTTTCTGCCCTCCCCACCCACCTCCTTCCAAGCATCCGTGTATTAAAGATCAGAGAAGACTCTTGGTCCTGTGCGGGACAGTATCCTTCTGAACCAATCACTGCACTCGCGTAGATGACCACGTCTCTGATTGGTCAGAGGAATATGCCGCCTGAGCCTGGGTGGGGGGAGGGCTAACGGGACTGATAACCTCACCCTGACCACGTGGACTTTGGGAGGTTCGTCCTCCAAAGAGGGTGCCCTGAAGAAGTGAGACAGAGGGGCTAGTCAGACAGAAACAAGAAATGCCCCTCCTAGCCTCACCATACTCTGCTCCGGACTTCACCAGCTTACCATTTTCCCATTCATCTGCCCTGCATAGATGTGTATACGGCTGATCTGATCAGTAGACTCACAAAGTTTATACATGCAGAAGAAATATAACTGGTTGATTTTTTTTTTCCCCACGCATAACGAGATTTTCCTCCCAATCTTGGTGGGCGGGGGGGGGGGCGGGAATTAACTAATTGTCTAAGGTGATTGAATACAGTTGGCTCTGATCATTTGAAACAGTCCTGTTAGGGAAATTTTTACTCATTTGAGTAAAAATACTGAGCTGCGGCACTTGCTAAGATGGGATCCAGGTGTAGGTAGAGAGAGGGGCTTGTAAAATCTTTATAAATCCATTTGGTGGGAGGATGAATCCAAGCCTTTGGACAGAATTTCCTCTGCACCCCGCCCCCCCCCCCCCCCCCACCGCTGTCTTGTCCACCTGAGTAATGTCTCGGGGGTACTCGCTGCCAGAGCCTCAGGTTGGGGGAGACCTTGGCTTGGCCAGAGTTCGCTGGCACCCTTGGCTGACTCTGTCCCTTCTTCACTCCCACGGGATGCAGTCTGGCGGGGGGCCGGCCAGCGTTGGGTCCAGCACACTGGCCCTGCAGTCCGTTCCTAGCCCCACTGAGGGGCTCCTAGAGGGGCATCTAGTGTGTGGAACGGGACAGTGGGGGCTTGCACTCATTATGTATCCCCCTTTTTATCTCCAAATCTTTGCTGAGCCCTTATGGCAAACAGGGCAAAAGATCTGCCCATTCCTTATCAGGACTCTGTGAACTGAGGCGGTTGATATACTAATGAAGGAGATAAAGGAATTTAGAAATCCTCTCTGAGACAACAGCTTGGTTTACGAAACTGTTGCACCCGATGCATAATCCTATTTTCTGTGTCAATAACTGAACATTGCCTCAGCCCTTCTGCCTCTCTTTTGAAACAGAGTCTAACCTCCTTCCAGGGAGGGAGTTGCCTGGGATGGACCAAGAAGGTTACCCTCCAAGAAGGCAAAAGGAAAGTACATTACAAATTTCAACGTCAGGGACGCCCGGGTGGCTCAGTTGGTTAATCGTCTGACTCTTGGGGCACCTGGGTGGCTCCGTCGGTTGAGCGTGCGACTTCGGCTCAGGTCATAATCTCACGGTTCGTGGGTTCGAGCCCCGCATCGGGCTCTGTGCTGACAGCTCAGAGCCCGGAGCCTGTTTCAGATTCTGTGTCTCCCTCTCTCTCTGCCCCTCCCCTGCTCATGCTCTGTCTCTCTCTAGGTCTCAAAAATAAATAAAAATATTAAAAAAAAAAATTAAAAAAAAAAAAAAAAAGAAGAATCCCCTGGGAGTTCCGATCTACCTCCCGTGCTACCCTCCAGGTCCTCTGAGGCTGCCTGGAATGTTCTGCGAGCCTCCCCTGCTCCATTTCCTTCATCCTCCCCACCGCGGATGTCAAGCGTGCAAAGACCTCCGCTTCTTAGAACACGCCTGACGTGTCACTGCTTGACCCGATCTGTAAATATTGGTGCCCACAGTGCCAACCCCCTAATGCTTGACGGGGAGGCCACCCTGGCTGGGCGGATCAGTTGAGCACCTGATTTATTTGTTGGGTTACAGGCGACTGAGAATTCTTAATGGAAGTAGCTTCTTTAGTGACCCAGGAAATGCGGAGAGGGCAGAAGCTGGCTAAATCCTTTCCTCCTTGATTTTTTGGGCCATAACTGGTCTGCACTTCGTGGTGTCCACTCGGAGACAGATGCGCCTGGGGATTGGTTCCGGCTTTGAGAAGCTCACCCAAGCTGACTGTAAATTTCAGACCCATGGTAGCTAAAATAAGCAAACGAGGCTGCAGTAATTTTAGGACAGCAAAGGGATGATTGCAAAGTAGAGTGGAAGGATGCAGTTTTTGAAGACAAAGGAAGGGAGGAATTTTTGCCAAAGGGCTTTGCCATAGGTGGCTCGGCTGCGGAGCATTTTGGGGTGGGAAACGTTCGCCAGCTTAGTGGGATGGAAGAAACACCAAACTTGGGAGAATCGAATTTAAATTCTAAGCGCCGGTCTGCCATCGGCTACCTGTGTGACCAGGGGAAAGTCACTGTCTCTCCCTGGGTTTTTTCTTCCTTGGCAAAACGAGGCAATGGGGACTTCACCCTTGCCAGAATTCTTTCCTGATCCAGGAGGACGTGGCTTGGTGATTCCGGCTGCGATCTGCACCTTTGGTCTTCAAGTCGGCTCGCTGTCATGGCCCCTTGGGGTACCGTCAATGTCAACCTTATGGCTGTCGCTCCGGGACCTCCCAAATCTCACATGCCCCCATGGCATGATGGTGTACCAAAGCGCCTGGCCCATTCAAACGAAGCCTGGAACTTTACCTCTCCGGCCTTGAGAGGAGCAGAGACTTCTGCGGGAGGATCAAACCCCTGTCTGGGCAGCGGAGGCGAAAGCGCATCCCTCAGGGAGCAAAACGAAGTGAGAATAGCTGTGAACCTGTGAGCATAGCCTCCCCTTCCCAGAGGGAGTCTTCCCTTGGGGCTCTGGGTTTGCTTTAACTAGGGCTGCTGTTCCTTGCAGAAATCCACCGGTCAGTCAAGTGTGAGGTGCGAGACCAGCGTGGGTTTCGGGACGCGTATAGAGGAGACAGAATGACAGCTTCACGGGGCACCAGGCGCTGCTATTTATTGAGCCCCTACCATGTGTCAGCCCCGGTACTGGGCAAGCGTTGCAGGTGGCTTGTTTCACTCTTTGGGATGCCAGACCATACATCTACTTCCTGTAGGTAAGTCTTGGTGTCGGAAAGCAAACAGAGCAAGATGCTCGCTCCCTAGTCATTCTGGAGTGTTCAGGGTGGGGACACGTGGCTCAGGCTCGGCCAGTCAGATGCTCCCGTCTGGACTCTGAATCGTGTGCAAAGAGCCAAAGACGACGGGACTGTTGGAATGGACTCACGACAGAGTCCAGGGGCAGTGGACGTGGGACAAGTACCCCGGCCAGTCTGTTCTCCCTAAAAGCTGGTTGTGCCGTCTGCTGCTGGGCTGCTTAGTTTTTCCCCCGTTCCAAGGCTTATTCTTCGAATTCCCGTTGATTCTCAGAGCCCTTTATGCTCGTAGTAAACAGCACTGGTTTCTGTTGCTCGCAGCCTGGATTCTGGGGTGACACTCTGGGGTCATAATGACCCTCTGGGGAACTGTATTGATAGCTTTTGGCATCACTGAAACCCTGGGGCTTTGTGATGGCTAAGCACAAGGTGTCCGGGGAAGCCGGTGTGCAGGAAGGCATCTGTAGAGCCAGCCGTGACCAGTGAGGAATGGAAACCAGTGGAGGAATGTTCTCTCCGTTCCTCCGCCAGGTGGATGCATTTCTTAAGGCTGCTCAGAAGGTCATCCCAGCAGTGGCCTCCTGAATGATATGGGATTACACAAGATTCGCCCTCGCGTGTTCTGCTGGCTGATCCTTCGTGCCTATTCCTCGGCTCCCTTCTGAAATAAGTGATCTGAAGACAAGCCTGTTTCTTGGGCTCTGCTTTTGGGGGGAACTCAGGCTTAGACGGGAACTGAGGCATGGAGGTATTAAGGAACTTATTTTCAGATCTCACAAAGCACAGAACCGAGGCTTGAACCAGGGTCCCTTTGACTCCAAAGGCTTTGACCTTCTCCGTTCCATAGGGCCTGATATTAATGACAAGTGGGGGTGGGGGTAAGGGTTGGTCCCTTTGAGCCGGGTTCTGGGTGAGGTGGGGAGGAGGGCTCTGGGTAACTCTGGAGTTCTTACCCTGGTGCTAGCCGCTGAACACATGAAGCCTCTCTTACTTCTGGATATTTCTGTTGCTGTGTAAGAAAGTTTTTCCTCTTGGCTTTCTAAATTTTTCTTCCTGTTTTTCTCTGGGCCTGGCCCTGCTTTGCAAGCCTGCTGAAACGTGCATCCAGAGACCCACATCTCATTCTCAAGCCCACCACCGGCTTGTTGTTTGACCATAGTACGAGGCTCCCCCGCTGGCCCGCTGGGTCCCCATGGGCCAGCTGAGTGGGTCCCAAGTGTTCACCTGGGATGGCCATGCCAGTCCCCCGTGATGGGAGCAGGGGAGAGCAGAACTTACTAAAAACACAGATTCCTAAGCTCCGCCTCCCAGGACTCAACCCGGATCGCAGGAGTGGGCCAAACGTCTGTATTGGCGACAAGTTTCTCACATTTTATCAAGGTTTTCTCTCCCTTTCTCTACGCTGAATCGCTCTGTCTCTCAAGCCCTCGATTTGGGAACGGTTCAGGAATTCCAAAAGCCAATTCCACTCCCAAATATCTCCCCTTTTAGCCCGTCAGAGCCCTGCAGTTTTCACCTTCAGAGCAGGTATTGTCTCTGATAAAATACCGATGGGGTCCCCAGGGGGTTGACATGTTATCACTTCGGCATCCATAACATCACACAGATTGCTTTTACCTTATCAGGTAGCAAATCCCCTTCAGAGATCAGGGTCTGGGATAGCAGCACTAAGGAGCCCCAGCGGGTAGGGTGTTTTCTGAGAAGCGAAGGGATAGCCAGTGAGGAGGAAGACCAGAGTCCGGGTGTGGAAAGGGAGATGCCAGCGTGAAGAGGGGACAAGGGAATGACGACAAGGTTCACGTACCTTCCAGAGGCCAGAGATGGGCAGGGAGCCAGGAAGGTAACAGTGAAGGAGCAGAGAAGGCTGAAGCCCGTAGTGGACATCTCTGGGTTCAAATCCTGGGGTCACCACCCCACGACCTTGGGCAAGTTACTGGACTTCCTTTTCTCTGATGATAGCCCTCTCTGTGTCTTTCTGGTCTCTTTGTCTCTCTCTCTCTTTCTCACACACGCACACCTGCCGGGCACCGGCATGGGTTCCCCATACACATGGCTGTTCTACATGGTCTCACTGCCGTCGCTGATTGGGCCAGGTGGTCACTATCCAAACAGAACATTTTGGAATTTGGTTGGACGACAAAGTCCCCAGGTGTCCATGGGTATAGTTGGGCAGGCAGCTGTGGCTTGTGCAACAAGTAGAAGTGGGGAAGAAGCTGGCCTACAGAGAGCATGATGCACAGACTCCGAGAGAAGCAGAAGAACGAGAAGGTGCTGGGGGGGGGGGGGGTGGCGGAGCTGAGAGCTGTGAGATGGGAGCCCCCGTGCTTTTCTGAAGCAGCATCCAATCTGAGGCTTCTGGGAGATGGTTTTATCTGTATGAAAAGCAAACAAGCAAACAACTCCCCTCTTTTTATTCCTTAAACTAGTCTGGTTCCATTACTTGCAATCCAACAAGGAAGCCCTTCCTTAAGCTGTGTGCATCATTGGCGCAGGCGGCAGCATCGGGCAGGCCACGGTGAGTGGGACAGACGTGCTCCGTGGACGTGCCCTGGGTCCCCGCTGAAACTCCAGCAGGTGCCCAGGCAACCACTTTTCCCGAAGCGGTTCTTCGAAGCATTTCTTACAGAGCCTCCCTCCGGAGCATGATAGAGGCCCTTCTGCCTCTCCACCTGCCTGCCGTCGTGCCCAAGAAACCGTACAGGGCTCAAAATAGGCAGATCAGGGCGTCTCAAACCATCCCTGAGATAAAGTCTAAAATGCAGATCCCAATGCTACAGGTTGGGCCTCCCCAACGTGGCGGATGCTGCTGGCCCAAGGACCACACCTGGGCTAGCAAGGATTTAGATTCCCTATGCCAAGAATTACAAACGAGTGGCCAATGAGAACCCCCACATCAGCCGGCGTGGTTGAAAGCCAGAAACTCTCCTGGACAGGAGCAAAACAACCTCACTGGCTTTAATTACCAATGACGTTAACACAAGCCTGGATAGAACATCCATGCTAAGAGGTAGCATTTTATTCCTTCCGATAGTGTACCTGGGTGGGGGGGGGGGGGGGAATAGTTGGCCTCTCAAGGAGAAAGACCTAGATAAGCAGACACCGTAATTAGCATATCAATGACCACTAATTACCAAGGAGTTTCTAGAGAGCCAGAAGGGACTAGAACAGTTGCTTCCTCTCCCCCACACGCTCGCCAGTAGTTTAGATGTCTCTGTCTTCTTTCAGATGGCTCAGATTTATTAGACAGGCCCAGCCTGTTTCACAGAGCAGAGAACCTTCCACGCACCCCAAACACAATCCTCACAGCCTCCTTGGTCACGGAGCCTGGTCGGGGGGGGGGCCAATCTCCTTACGGAAGACAGTGCCTTTGCAGAAACTGACATCTTAACGCTTCGTCTCCGTCTTAGTGGAAACAAATGTTTTGATTGCATCCAAGTGAGAGCCCCACAAAAGCTGTTGATGCTGAACGGACGCCTTTGCTACTAGTTTTAGACAATTTGCTCTAATATTGTCTGGAATCATTCGTTTATGCACCCGTACAGATTTGATTACTTTCCTTGTTTCATTAATCTTTATTTGTTTAATCATCTGTTTAATCTGTTTAATCATTGGTTTAAGTGGAAAGATTACACGAAGGTGCCTAGCGTTGGCTCGTACAGGCATTTGACAGGGGGCCTGGCGTTCCTTTCCAGCTATTTATTGCCTTGTTTTTTTTTTTATGGGGCTTCATGAGCCACGGCAAGCCTTAACAGGATGCTTCGGGGGATTCGATAATTCAGTAGTTCTTCACCACCGGACATGGTATATTTTTTGAACGTGTTATTTAAGAAGCAATATTTGTGGAATACTTTGACTTCCATTCTGGGACGGCGGTTCCTCCTCTCCCAACCAAATGCAATATTTAAGTTGGCACGGAGACCGTTCTTTAAGGAATCGGGACAGCCCGGGAGACTGGGAGCGTTCTCAAGGATGAGAGCGTGGCTTCTTCTCTTTAGCTTGTTTGCATGGAGAATCCACGTTGATTCTTGTTGGAAAGCGCGAGGCAGGGCCCCAGGTCTGTGAATGCCAGATCCCCCCCCCCCATCTTGTCATCCCCCGGCCTCTAATCAGACGTGGGGTGCTGCCTCTGACTGAGAGAACCCTCAGGAGCCGTCACGGAGGTGAATGGTTTCCTTTGCATCCAACCCATGGAGCAAAGTGGTCACCACTCTCTCCGGTGACCCGTTTTTTATGTTACGCTCCAGTTTGGTTGGAAGGTGAGAGGAGAGCGTGGCCGATGACACTTTGTGCATCGTGGTTGGTATGATGGGTGTTACTTCAGCAAAAGAGAGCGAGGGTCTGGGGTTAGGGAGCCGCCGCCCCCACAGGGATGAGAGGCCCCTGCCCTCGACGGCGAGGCCTGCCCGCCTCCAGACCACCTCCCAAGTTACGTGGCGCCTCCTCTCTCTTACCCCGAGGCCAGATGGGGGCAGAAGTGAGATCGGAACGCACTGCTTCTAGAATTCTTTCGGAACGAACCCCCTGCCCCAGCCCTTCATGTTCTGAGCTTAGGGTCCCTCTGAGAAGACGCCGACAGGAGAATAAAAACGGGACTGCTCTATGCTATCGTTGCCATCCTCATTAAACGCCCTCATTTCACGCTGTCTAAGTACATTGATTTTATGCCCCTCAAACCTGGCTAGGGTGTAGCTGGGTTGTTAACCTGCCCATTTGTACCCTTGGAGGGAATGAACCTCATGGGACCTCCAGCTCCTCACCTAGGGCCCTCCGAGCCACGATCCTTGAGAGAACACGGCATCCGGTGCCACGGCCGTGTGTCTGGGTCACGGGGCATGTGACCTTGGATAAGTTCCTGAACATTTTGAGTCCTGTTTCTGATCGTCCCAGTTGGGGGTGATCGTGGTCCAGATCCCACAGGGTGTTGTGAACACGAAACGACAAGTGTCAGTGCCTGCCCAGCCTGGCGCCTGGTGAGAGTGGGCCACCAGGGACGGCTGTTGTGTTATGTGGTGACCTGATGTCTCATGCAGGGAGGTCTTTGGCGGGGCGGGGGGTGGGGGGAGGCATCTTCGGTGTGCCTCCCGAACTGCCACAGTGCCCTGCTCGGCAGAGCTGCTTAGTTAACTCGTGTGGCCTCCTGACTGAGGATGGGGCGTCCACTGTCTGAGGGCCTTGCCCTCTTCCATCAGGCCTTGGGCTCAAGGAGCAGAGTGGGAAGTGGGGGCAACGCCCAGGCAACCGATTCAGCTCCCTAAATCCTGGTGCCTGGTGGGTGAGCTTTCAGATATCCGTCGAGCCCAGGAGAATATGGGAGAGAAGAGATCCTCCCTCTGCAATCATCCTACCTCCTACCACCAGCAGAGACTCATTCCCCCCAGTTACGTATCCTGGATAACAATCTTTCTCTTAGATCCCCGATTTGGTACCTGGCGTTAGAGTAGAGACAAATGAGGCTCTGGTGGCTCTTTGTATCTAAGACGAGGAGGAACAGGGTGATGCCCAGGTCAACATCCAGAAGTCCTGATGACTACGGGAGCAAGGGGAGAGCCTTTGGTGATGGGAGGAAATAAAGGAAGAGGGAGGGAGCCCAGGTGAACTTGGAAGTTGTGTCCTCTTGGCCTTGGCATCCTGCCCATACTTGGCAGATGCCTGTGGTGGTGTGGCCTGATGGCGAGGTCACAGCTGATACCTTTGCCTTCCACGGCCACAAGGCAAAGACCACCTCTTATTCACCCAGCCTCTCTTCCCACCCTTTCACCTGAGAACACCGGGCACCAAACAGGCACATCATAAAGGTAAGACAGATGGAGACTCCATGTAGGGGTGGAAGGCAGTAGTGAGGGTGTCCAGGCAATTCCCTATTAGTATTTATTTGGCACCTTCCATGTGCCAGACCATGCTAGGTTGTGGAAGAGTAGCAGCGGACCAGCAGGACCCAACTTCATAAGGTTGTCTTGGAGATTGGGAGAGTGTGCACATCAATAAACACTGTTGGTGCCGTGAAATTGAACTGGAGCGCAGAGGGTTTGACGGCCAGGCTAAGGACTGTGTACTTTCATGAGCAATGATTCGTCATGAAGTGGTTTGGGACAAACGACTGGGAGGAACTGATTTCATTTTGGAAAATTTTCATTGTAAAAATAAATCACATTCATTGCTAAAACGATGAGGTGGAGAAGAGTTCCTGTTTCTTCATATCCCTGAAAACCCTGTGTATTATAAATCTGGTTAATATTCGTAAGTCTAATGGGTAAGCAATGACTCACTGCTATTTGATGGGTTTTTAATTATCAGTAAGCTTGAACATCTTTTCATGTGTTAATTTGTACTCAGTTGACTTGTTTTCATTTGCCTGTTCGTATACATTGCCTACTGATCTATTGGGTTGATGGGTTGTTTTTTTTTAAGTACTGATTTGTAAGAGATCTTTTCATTTTAAGAAAAATATACCTTTATTGAGGTACACTTTTCATAAATGAAAATTGTCATTGTATTTTAAATACAAACAAGTCAAGTTGTTGACTTGACAGATGTGTATACGTATGTAACAGTTGTCTCCACAACCAAGATAGAAAACATTTCCATCACTCCCAACGTTTCCTTGTACCCTTTTCCG
Source organism: Acinonyx jubatus (assembly GCF_027475565.1). Lineage (NCBI taxonomy): Eukaryota > Metazoa > Chordata > Mammalia > Carnivora > Felidae > Acinonyx > Acinonyx jubatus. The sequence goes on from NC_069386.1 coordinate 34,561,266, forward strand.
GTCAATGTCCCCCCAACTCCTGACCCCAGGCAACCACAGATTGGTTTCCATCACAGTAATTTTCTTTTCTTTTTTTTCCTTTTTTTTTTTTTTTACAGAGAGAGAGTGTGAGCCAGGGAGAGAGGCAGAGGAAGAGAGAGAGAATCCTAAGCAGGATCCACACTCAGCACAGAGACCGAGGTGAGGCTCCATCCCATGACCCTGGGGTCATGACCTGAACTGAAATCAAGAATTGGATGCTCAATTGACTGGCCACCCAGGCACCCCCATCACAATAATTAGTCTAGTTTCCTCTAAAACTTCATATGTAAGACATAATAAAGTCCGTATTCTTTGGCATATGACTTCTTTTGCTCACCATAATGTCTGAGATTCATCCGTGTTGTCGCATTTATTCCTTTTTATCGCCGGGTTGTGTCCGACTGCACGGAAAGAATACAATTTGCCCAATAACTCACCGGTTAACGGACAGTTGGGTTGGTTCCAGTTTGAAGCTATTATAAATAAAGCTCTGCCGCCATGGACGTATTCTCTTGGGTAAATACCTGGGGGCAGAATGGCTGGATCACATGATAGATGTTTAGCTTTAAAAGAAATTTGCCAGAGTGCTCTCCAAAGTGGTTGCACCATTTTACACTTCCAAGAGTGCTACTTGGTCTCCATCCTTGCCAACACTTGGTATTATCAGCCCTTTCTTATTTTAGATATTCTAGGGATACCGAATACCATTGTCTTGTGGTTTTCATTTGCATTTGCCATAATGAATGAGGTTGGGCATTTTTTTTCATGTGCTTTACTGAGCTTTCATACATCTTCTTTGGTAAAGGGTCTCTTCGAATGTTTTGCTCATTTTAAATTCGGTTTTATTATTGAGTCCTAAGTGTTCTTCTTATTTATTCCAGATGCAAATTACTTGTCACATATTCATATTGCGAATGTTTTCTCCCACTCTGAGTTGCCCCTTTTCAATTTTTTTTCTGAGGGCAGAAGTTTTTTGGTTTTTTTTGTTTTTTTTTTAATTTTTTTTTCAACGTTTATTTTTGGGACAGAGAGAGACAGAGCATGAACGGGGGAGGGGCAGAGAGAGAGGGAGACACAGAATCGGAAACAGGCTCCAGGCTCCAAGCTGTCAGCACAGAGCCCGACGCGGGGCTCGAACTCACGGACCGCGAGATCATGACCTGAGCCGAAGTCGGACGCCCAATCGACTGAGCCGTCCAGGCGCCCCAGGAAGGTTTTCTTCTAATATTTTGTGAAGTATTGTTTTCTTCTGTCTTAAGTTACTTTTTTTCATTCATTTAATAAGGCTTTGGAAGAGATTTTATGATTCCCGTACCTACTCTGCAGTATTCCTTGCTGAGACAAAGACAATAATTTAGAAAGATAGCGAATTTTTCCCTGGGAGAAAGAAGTTCCCGAAGGAGCGGAAGTTGGAAGTAAAAGTACATTTGCGAACTACGCTCGCACACTTGTCTGAAATATGTGCACTGAGTTGCTAAGCCGTTAGCTCATCTATATGTGTTTTGTCTGTATGTATTTTTGTTTTCTTGTTGGTATGTTTCCATAGTTCTGTTTTGTCTACAATGAGCATGCATTGCTTTTGTAATAACTCCCAAAACTCCAGACAGAGTTCTGGGAGCAGAAACCATGAACCTCATTCAATAGCTGGCTCACCAAAGAGTTCCTGACACCGATCTCCCTTCAATCAGGAATTTAATGCATTTCCTTCCACTTAGGTGGCAACAGTAATCCCAAAGTGAAAAAAGGAGGCATGGAGATTTGACTGCCGGGGTAAAACAGTCTCTCCAAAATGGGGGAAGTGTCCCTTATGTATCTGTCCTAGAGGCCTGGGCCCTGGGCCCGCTCCCTATAGATTGAGCAGACTGGCTGTCCATGGGCCACATGGGGCCTGCAGATTGTTTTGACTGACAGACACAGCGGAGACTTTATTATTGTTTTAAATGTCTGGACGTGCGCACCCCCCAACGTTTTCCACAGTCTTCCCAGCCCCCTAGTAGGACACCCGAGGCCTGCTCCATTCATTTATGTGGCCCGCCTCATCCCTACAGGCATTTGAGTCTGTGGCTTTGTGGTGTGGGAGATGATAGATGGTTTGTCCAAAAAAATCCCGTCAGTTTTATATAATTTATATTGTCAATAAGTCTAGAATTAAAATACTTGCTTAAGAGAAACAAGGCTTCCCTTTGAAATCAAGCTCATAAGATGAAAACTGCCTTTGAATATACTTCCTCTCTGTTCGGGAGCTCAGAATCCTAAAATGATCCCGGTAGAAGCTATACAAATACGTTAAATGCAAAATGTGTACGTCGCAGGCTAGATGTCTACACCAGCTAACCGGGAGGAGAAAGGATTTTTGAGCGAAGCTTATAAGAACTTAGAATGTCTTGGGGCACCTGGGTGGCTCAGTCGGTTGAGCAGCTGACTTTGGCCCAGGTCATGATCTTTCAGTTCCTGAGTTCGAGCGTCGCGTCGGGCTCTTTGCTGACAGCTCGGAGCCTGGAGCCAGCTTCGGATTCTGTGTCTCCCTCTCTCTTTGCCCCTTTCCTGTTCATACTCTGTCTCTCTCACAAAAATAGATAAACATTAAAATTAAAAAAAAAAAAAGAACTTAGAATGTCTTCGTTACCACGTTATAGACAGCATTGCTATCTTCTGTGTAAAAACTGAAATATCGTCATTTGTGTATACAAGTTAGCCTGGACTCTGTGTCCAAGGTCTAAAATAAATGGGATCATGAATATTTCTTGAAAAGTAATTCATTCTACTGCGTTCGTGCTGTCCGCACCTACTATGGTGGCACCTTATAAGCGGGGGTGGATGTGTGGGATCATATTTAGTAACTGCGAACTGAGGGTAGGGTCAGAAAAATTATTCTTTTTTTTTTTTTTAATGTTTATTCATTTGAAAGACAGAGAGAGACAGAGCACAAGCAGGGGATGGGGCGGAGAGACAGGGGGACACAAAATCTGAAGGGGACTCCATGCCTCAGAATGGAGCCCAAGGCGGGGCTCGATACCATGACCCTGGGATCATGACCTGAGCCGAATCCAAGGGTCAGATGCTCAACCAGATGAGCCACCCAGGCACCCCAATACCTGGAAATCCTTAACAAACAACAGTGGTTGTATGTCACCCGAGACCGACAGAATCTGAATCTTTGAGGTGTGGCCTAGAGAATTCTTTTTGTTCAAAAGGTCTTCTCGTTGTGCAGCCAGGACTTTGACCTCTGGTCTCTCTGGGCCAATGGCTCTCCGTGTTGAGTGCCTGAGACCCACCTAGCAAGTGGGTTAAATGCAGATTCCTGGGCCTGCCTCCCTCCCTGAGATTCTAATTTAGCAAGCCTTCGGGGTGAGGCCAGTGTTGAGAAAAACTGAACTAGTCTTTCTTCCCACCTAACATCACATCTTAAATGTGGAAAAAAATGAAGACTAGAACCATCCATAAATGAGGAAGATGCCATCGCAAACTAGAAGAAAGAATTATCGGGGAAGCCTGAGAGGGCTGTCGTTACAACTGAACCCAGGTTTGCCTTTGCTTTCCCCGCAGCCGGGACCCTCTGTCCCTGCTCCCCTTGAGACATCACGCTTACTGTTGAACTTTGCTGGCCTCAAGCTTCCTCACCTGTAAAATGGGGGAAGTGATACATAGCGGGCAGAGTTGGCATTCCTCTATGGTCCCTGAATGGAATTTGGGGGCAGGGCCGGGGAGGGGAGGGTGCGTTTCAAAAAAAGCCCAGGGACGCGGGAGCCCCTGGGCTCTTGTGATGGCTGGCGTCATCCGCCAGCAAGGAGAGCCACTTCCAGAGGAAGCTTGCCAGCCCCGCGGTCCATGTCACAAGGGAGGTTAAGGACATCCCGTCTCCAGCAGGCATTTTCGTAAACCAAGAGATGATGCGAGATGTCTGCTGGTGCCTCTGGGTGTCTCAACAAGGGAGACAGCTGGGGCGGCAGGAGCGGGGGCAGACGCTGAGGTCCCTCTGCCAGCACCCCCACCCCCCCAGCCAGCCCGCCGGCCGCCCCAGGCCGAGCTGGAGGATGAATTTTCATGTGACGTCTGTGTCTTCCACTCGGAGGGACCCGATAGGAGCTGCTGCAATATTTCACCAGCTCTCGTGTTTGTCGGCTCCACTAATCATCAGCCTCAATCACTGGTGCGATATTTTATGAATTAATAAAAATGATCACGGGCCGTCCAGGGGGACCCAGGGAAGAAATGCGCGCCGTAGAATTTTAATGAGCACCGTGGGGAATTTCAACCTCTTCTCGCTGGGTTTTTGTTTTTTTTTTTTAATCTTCCCTTCTCTCTTTCACACCCCCTCTCTAGAATTTTTTTTTTCTTGCCCACCTCCCCTCTCCTTTAGCAAAATCACAGCCTGATCAGCCCTACATCACTGTCACCCAAATTAGGTGTTTTCTCCTAGCCTGTTGTTTGGCCCACAACAGCGCCGTCCGGGGGCCCCGGGAACGCGCCCTGCGCACCTGCTCTCCGTCCTAATTGAGCAGATGAGCTGCCAATTTGTCATGCTTAGCCCAGACCCCCTTCCTGGCACCCCTCCCCCAGGCCGCCGGCCTTGGCTTGCCTGCAACAACGGGCAGATGTAAGGCTGTGTGCGTGTGTGTGCGCGTGTGTGTGCGCGCGCGCGCTCGCGCGCTCGCGTTACGACAGATCTTGTACTCATTATTGAATAATTCATTGTTGCGTTAATGTCTTCAGATACCATCTCTCCTTCTCTGCTCTTCCTCTCTCATCTGGCTCGCTTGGGAAAACTTGATTATGCCCGCCGCTCTGACGACAGAGTATACAGATAAAAGATAATTGCTTGGCTTGACTCTTCCATTGATATGAAAATAAGATTTAAATTATTCACTCCGGTTTAAAGGTTAGTTGAAGGTTATTACAGGGGAGGAAGGAAAAAAAAATCACTCTTCATAACGTTGGGGGTGGAGATAAGACAGGTCTGAAAGGGCCTAATTTGCACCGTAGGCAGAGCGCCTTGTTGTGAATAAACTGAGGGCCCCTCCAGAGATTTTAATCTAGGAGAAGTCAATTATTTATAAGCAAATTATGGCCGGCTTCTCATATATATACAATGCGCTGTGTCATAAATAAGGACGAGGTGGTGTCTGTTTCCTTCTCCGGCACCAGGTTTTTTTTTCCGCTCCGAAAGCCCTGGTCTTGCTTGCAAGGGGGATTTAATGAGGCGCCCCAATTTGGAACGTGGGCTACCTTGGTGGGGGCTCTTTTTTAATAGACAATAATGGCAATAATATAACAAGAATTTGGTTCTGGGGGTGTCTGCCTCTGGGCCTGGTGGGAAGGCTGGGGGGGTGGGGGGAGGGGAGGCAGGGGGGCCATGGCGACAACTGTCAGCCTACAGCCTACACGTGGCTCCTTGCCCTCCCGCCCACCCCCCAGCACTCGCCTTCCCAGCGGGTTATGGCAGCTTTACACAGAAATGCATCTCAGAGCCGCTCTGCCCACAGACGCAAATCTCCCACCTGAGCATCAATTATTAATGGCCTTTCGTGTTTCTGGAAGTTGGGTGCTATTTCAGAAAGTATCCAGTGGCCCCTGCTTTGACAGTGCTCCATGCATTAATCATGGGTGGCCATTTCTACCAAAATAAAGAACTGGGGAAAAGAGACCTCTTAGCTACCGTGGGGCCGGCAGCCAGGCCCCGGAATGCTCTGGAAGAGCCCCCAGGGGAGGGACTTGTTTCTGGGCCTCATTCTCCCAGAACTTCCTCTCCCTACGCAGTCACTGGAACCTTCGCCCCTCTTCCTCTTGCATTAGGGCACCATCACACCCACCCTATGGCCCTCTGGGGATCGGTTCAGGAAAATACGCGGCCTCAGGGAGCAAAGTGGTTGGGTCTCCGCCAGGGGACCTTCCCGCAGTGGCTTCCCACAGGGATGAGGGCAGAAGCACTGGGGTTTTGGCCCAGAGGGGCCTGGCCGGGTGAGGTCCCCCCCTGTCTGGACACAGGGAGCTCTCGGGAGTGGGGGGGGGGGGGCTGCTGCTCCCTCTTCAAAAGACAGCAAAGCCTCTAGGCTCTCAGCCTGTGCTACTTCTCTTCAAGGGGTCTGTCTGGAAAGGAGACTGGCCCTGTGAGGGTCCTTCCCTGCCAGATTCCATGGAAGGGGAGCAACCGCCTGGGTTTACAAGGTACCTGGCCTGGCATCAGACTGGGCTGACCCCTCTGGCTCAGGGACAGTGAGGGGGAGGGGAAGGCAGCTGGCGGCCCCAGCGTGGGGAACCTGGAGGCTGCCTATGAAATGGGTGTCACTTCTGAGTAGCTTAGATTCAGGAGGCTTACAGGTGACAATCTTCCCCCATTACTCAGCCTGGAGCCAAAAACTCTACAAAAGCCCTACAGGCAAAGCCAATGGGCTTTATTTTACGTTTGTGCGCGCATGTGTATGAACACGCGTATTGATATGTCCATATACTTAAAACAATGCACACTTTGGAGTGCATTTTGGCCAGCTTCCTCCCCGAGGCCCAGGGAGCTCAAATGACTTGCCCAAAGTCACTCGAGCAAATAAGTGGTAATGCCTAGACCCAAACCCAGCTCTCCCGATGCCCAGCGGATGCTTTCTTACTTTTATTTTTCTGAGTTCCAGAAAAAACTGAATGTTGCTTCTTCTCGTCCACTCTGACACCCCCCCCCCCCCCCGTGGCCGTGGGATGAGGACAGGGGGCTTGGTTTCTCATCTGGACAGATGTCTCCTGGCTCCCTTGACTCTGAATTCTGTGAATACAGATTTAGTAGAATACTCAAGGAGCTTCTCCAGGGCAGGCCCCTTGTCTGAAGTCATTAAACAAAGAATCACATGAGCTGCGTATTTACCGTGAACGAGCCACACTCTGGGCCCCGCCAGGGTTATGGGTGATGGGGTTCTCAAAGCCCTCGTCAAAGCCAGGTGAGATACGAGCCTAGAGAGGTGAGCCGGGTGGTGGGAAGAAGGATGGCCACGGTGACTCAGGGTGCATGTCCGTGAGCCGGGAGGGGAAGCCACCTTGGGCGATCATGGAAAACAGCATGCTCCAAAGAGTCCCTGCTGGTTTTAGAAAGGACGGAGGATGTGCTGAAAGCTGTATCTAAAGGCAGATTTACCGGAACGAAGAGGCTTGAGGCTGGAAGTCGAAGAGGAGGAGGCTGGTATAATCCAGGCATAGACCAAGGTTGCAGGGGTGGATTATGGGTTTTCCAAGACCGTTATGAACCGGATTTGCTGGAGAAATGGGAAGGAGAAGCTACGTTACGAACGGAGTGCAGAGAGAAAAATGGTGGCTGGGGAGGGGCGGGGGGTGAGTTTTGGGTGCGGAAACGTGAGGAGCCGACTCTGGGACACACGGAAAGTTCCACGGGGAGTCAGATGACCGAGGACCAGGAGCGAGCTGGGCCAGGCGGGTTCTTTTGTCCCCACGTGCAGGTCTGGGGCGGGACGGGACCGGATAACAAGGTTTCTGGGCTCTGGTGTTCCTTCCACTGGGCCACCCGGCCTCACGGTAGCACCTCTTCCCTAGGGGGAGAAAAGGGAGCGGCGTGCTGTCCCAGCGGCATGTCCCCGAACTCAGTTTCCCACGAGAGGCGGGAAGGTTACAGAGGCTGGCTCGGGCAAGGGCCGATGCGTTCCGTGAGTTTCACTTAAGGGGAGCTGGTGGCACCGCGCCACGTAGGATTTTAATCATTTTGCGTCTCTGGGTTCTGGGAGGCCCCGTGAGAGGTCTGGGACGGAGGCTACGCCACCAGCACAAGAGATTGATTGCCCGGGCAGCACCGCTAGGTTAATGAGTCTGAGGTCGCTGCCGGGGATGGGTATCCATCCGATCGGTAGATATTAAAACCGTCCTAATCATTTTTGCAAGCTGACTCCCTAATGTGATCCGAGGATGTGCCTGGATTTAAGTCCTCATTACCCGTTTCCACCCACAGGTAACAGGTCTTGCTCCTTCGCCACGGGCAATTTCCTGCTCCATTACCTGGGAAAAGCATGGAGCGGCCGGGCCCTTTAGGAGAGCCAAGGAACTCGTTTTCTCCTTTTCTTAAAATCACGGTAAAGTCCCATTCCCGTAAGGCTCTGGTCTTCCGCGAATCTAAATACCGAGCGAGGGGGGCCGTACGCCAAGGCCCGACGTCAGACGGTACCCTTCAAATGCGGGCAGGCGGGCCTGCTCACCGTCCCCTAGGCAGCGGGGCCCGGGGTCACGCTCTCAGGCCTGTGACAGGCATTCCTCCTTCTTTTTACAAAGAGCCTCCACATCTGAGCAGAAGCGCGTGGGCTGCTTTTCCAGATCACTTCTCGTCCATCCCTCACAGGCCTTTGAATGGAGCGCTGGCTCCTATTATCCGTCCCTTGGGCCCTGCGCACAGAGAAGCTCCCCGTGTTGCGACCGTGTTGCGACGCTGCCTCCTGCTGCCGCCCCCGCCCCCCGGCCCCGCGCCTTTCTGCCCCCTGAAACCAGGTGAGAGAGGCAGAGGCCACGTGGCTTTTGGTGTAAGCGATCCCCCCAGATGCATGCAGCAGCTTAAAGCAACAGTGAACATTGGGGCGCCTGGGTGGCTCCGTCGGTTAAGCGTCCGACTTCGGCTCAGGTCACGATCTCACGGTCTGTGAGTTCGAGCCCCGCGTCGGGCTCCGTGCTGACAGCTCGGAGCCTGGAGCCTGCTTCCGATTCTGTGTCTCCCTCTCTCTCTGCCCCTCCCCTGCTCATGCTCTGTCTCTCTCATTCCTTCAAAAATAAATAAAAACATTAAAAAAAATTAAAAAAAAAAAAGCAACAGTGAACGTTTACTGTGGCCCAGCAGTTCTGGAACTGTGGGGTTGACAAAGGTCGGTGCGTGAGCGAGCCGGCCTGCTGACTTCTCTGCGGAGTGCTGGGTTCGATCCGTGCCGGCCGAGGAAACCCCGAGCAGCGGTAAATGTTGAAAGCATTGAACGGGCCCGGGTGTGCGCGTCACTGGGCTGGCGTGGCTGGGTGGGCCTGTGAGGTGGCAGTGAGGATGTCAGCCAGGGCCGCCCTCATCGGAAGGCTTGACCAAGCCCCAGGGTTTGTCTCCCAGGCAGCCTGCTGTCCCCGGGAGGCCTCGGCTCCTCTCCGTAGGGTCATTTGAGTGTCCTCGTGACATGGCGGCTGGCTTCCCCCATAGCGAGTGACCAGAGGGAGCGAGGCTAGCGTCCCAGCGTTTTGTACACCCTGGCCTCGGAGGTCACACTCCCATCTTTGCGGAAAATTCCGTGGGTTGCAAAGGTCAGCCTACTCGGTGTGCGAGGGGACTGTGTAAGAGCAGAGTTCCGCCTCATCTGATCATTCCGCCTCAGTAAAGGGAACGGAGATCAGTGAGCGCCTCCCTGGCTTATTTAATGTGTTCACCAGCCCCAGGGCGGGTTTTCCTTCCCAGGTGAACAGGCAGGCTCAGGAAAAGCCTTGCTCAAGATCCAGCTGCACGGAAGTCGCCAAGCTGGGATTCGAACACGAGGCTGTTGTCGTTGTTGTTGTTTTGCAAAGTTCAGGCTCCTTCTGCTTCTGCCAAGCCGCCTGCCGTGAGGTCAGGGCTGATTCTTCCCTCACAAGAATTCTGTGATATAGGTAGCATGGGTGATATCATGCCCATTTTAGAGATGAGGGAACTGAGGCCCCGAGAATTCAGTGACTTTGTGGCAGCTGGTGGCCAAGCTGGCCCTGGAGTTCGGCACTCCTGTCCTCAAGCCCAATTAACGCTCTACCCACCAAAGATACCTCTCAGTGAAGCATTCAGAGGCCTGAGTGGTCTGCCCAGTCCTCTCTGCTAAACGTGGGGGTGGGGGTTAGAGAGAGCGCCCAGGGAGGAGAAGTCATGTCCTTCCCTTGGCAGGGAGGTGGGCATCCCACTGCCCAGACTCAAAAGTCGGTGCATCCTTCCGTTTTATGCATGGGTAAACTTAAGGCCAGGGAGGGGAAAAGGCTAGGCAGCTTGCTCCCCAAAATGTTCCAGGTCCTGGAGTTTGTAGGTGGTAGGAAGCAGCACACCTGACTGTGGGATCAGTGATTACGTCACCAGGGAGCCACCGCTGCTAGTCAGGGGGAGGGGAGACCTCTCCGGGGGAGAAGGGTCTGGGGCCCAGGCGGCAAACCCTCAAATCCTTGGCATTTGTCAGTTGCCGGGGACATGTCTTCTCTGAAAAGCTGAGACGGAAATGGAGCGCCTTCCAAGGCCTGGCCTGGAGCGGGGAGGGGGTGGCGATCTGGCCGCAGGGAGCGCGGGCCCCGCTTTAGGGGACACGTCTTCCGGCAGGCGCTCTGAGTACTTTCGGCGCTCTAAGCGCTCTAACTCGCACGGCAACCCTCTGGGGGCTTGCTAACAACCCCGTGTTACCGATGAGGCAAGCAAGGCCCAGGGAGATCTAGTCACCTGCCCTACCAGGTGCCTGGCCCGTGGGGATTAGCACCATGGTCCCCTGCCTCCCTTCTCCGTCTAGGAGCAGAGGATGCTGTCAGTTTGTGCCTGTGGGTTCCTCAGCCCAGGGCTGAGACAGGACAAACTGATCCGGCGGTCTGTCTCCCAGGCAGGCTTGCTGCATCCCGGGAGGGACCGGAACACGGGACCCACCGGCACTCAGATCCACGCTCGCGTGCGCGTGCGCGTTCCTCGGCGTGCGTCTGCACGCACGCCCACCTGCGGGCTCCACCTGACCTGTGCGTAAATACAGACGCGTGGGCGGAGGTCCTCGTCCCCGCTGAGGCCCAGCGTGCCTCAACGTGCCCGTGTGCACACGCATGTTCTCAACCCACACGCTCAATTCCGGGAGGGTTTTCAGCTTCACAGGAGCTTCTAGATGTTCCCTGGGAAAGCCCATTCCGCGGTTGCTAGGAAATACAGAGAAGTCTTTCCCTTTCCCTCGTGGATACAAATCCCCACGCAGCGCCGATGCCTTTCCTGTCTTTCTCTGAGTTTCCATTTGTCTTGGTGGCCACTGAGTGCTCCTGTTTGCTTTGACCTGGGGGGGGGGGGGGGGAGGGTGGAGGGCACCGGTATGGGGCCCACTCAGCTCTGCCACCTGCTCGGGGCCCGGCTCCCGCGCTGCCCAGCAGTGTTCTCGTTGGAAACAGCATCGTTTGACTGCTGCTATTGATTACGGCAAGATTGCGTGCGGCTAAGAGCTCCTCGGAGCCAACGGGTATATTAAGCAATCATTTCTATAGCAGATGACATAAGTCCCCCGGCATCGGTTTGTCCTAATGGGCTTGGTATTACTCATGTGCTAATTGATTGGGCACGGAGGGAAGAAAAACTAAATTCACTTGTGAGGCGATTTTATGGCAGAGCTCATAACAGAGGTAATTTGCTGAAAATGTTCAGTCCCGCTTCGCTTATGTAAGATCAGCTGTGTTCCTGTGTTTTATCTCCTCCGCGCCAGTCGGGAAGCTGGCCTGCCTGGCTGAGTGCGGGGAGGTAGACTCCCCCAGGACCCAGGTGCTGACGGCCCAGCGCTCTCCTCCTCCTTCCCCGGGAACACCACCGGCCCCCTCGGGGAGCGCTGACAATTAGTGCCTGATGCACAACCTCCCGCCTCAGGGGTGGCTTTCAAAATATCTCAGCTTCTCCCGTTAAAAAACAACTCTGTCTAAGGGCAAAATAGTTATTTTCGGATTCCCCCCGTCTAGTGTTACAAAGCTCTGGTTCAGAAAAGAAAAGGATGAAGGGGGGATTATTATTATTCTTGCTATTATTATTATTATTATTATTATTATTTAGAGAAAATATTTTGCCTGACAGAGGGACAGGCGGGAGGCTTAAAGGGCCTACTCGCCCCCTCCTCTCCCTCTCTTCCCCCCCTCCCTCCCTCTTCCCTCTTCTCCCTCCTGGTCCCCTCCCTCCTCCCTCCTTCCTCTTCCTCCCTCCTCTTCCTGTCCTCCCCCTCCCTCTCCCCTTCCTCCCCCCCCTCCCTTCCTTCCCCCCTCCCTCCCTGAAGCAGCCTGCCTTACCATTTACCTCTGGAGGAGTCTGAGCCTCTGCACAGGCAGCACCAGCCTTGTGCCACGCGGCATCCTAGAGAGGGCAGGACCAGCTTTTCCAGTCCTCTCTGCAGTGACACCCAGCTCGCCATGGCTGCCTCTCCAGATGTGTGCAGCTGGGTGGGTTCTGCAGGCCTGGTCCTATGATCCAGTGGTGTTTGGGGTCCCCCAGGGCAGAGAGGTCCTCTGAAGCAGAGCTGGGGGCTTCCTCCTAGCTCTGCGGTGTGTTTCCAGAAGGGAAGCTGGGCCGCCCCCGCAGGGCTTCACGGGATGCCCAGGGTGAGACTGTGCTGATCGTTCCAAAGGGAAGAAGTGGTTATCTGTCACTCCTCCCCGGGTCCATAGTTACGCTTTGTCCTTTTGACTGCCACCCTGGGGTCTCCAGTGATTTTAAAGTAACAATTGGAGTGGCTGGGCTGCCGTGATCCAAGGAGGAAACCAAGTCACGATATCCCTCAGTCTCGTTTGAGGCTGGCCGTTTGCGTCCTAGAAGTCCCCAGCAGGCCCCCAGCCTGTTCAGGAGGTTTCCCGGGGTCCCTGGGTCTGGGACCAAACTCCTAATGCTGGTGCTCGACACCTCCTGGGCGGATGGCCTCTGGCTTCTGCGACACCTGTAGGGGGCAGCTTCCAGCATCCCCCCCCCCCCCCCCCCGGGCCACCCATCTCATTTCTCCCGCTTCTGACTCTCAGCGAGTTCTTGTGTCGGATTTTAAGCCTCATCTCTCTCTGTCCCCTTTATGTGGGAGAGAAGGCCCCAGTTTGGTTCTGCCCCACCTCACCCTAGAGACAAGAAACAGGAGTCCCGAGAGAGAAGGCAGCTTGCCCAGCCCGGGGGACCAGGCCAGGAGCAGAACTCTGCTCTCCTGAGCTCGAAAGCCTCCTCTTGTCCCTTGTTCTCTGGACCCCCCTCGACCTGACCACCCACCCACCCCTGTCCCGCCATCTTCCGGCTCCTGCTGGACGAGCCTCTGCTCCAGGGAGGGCTCCCAGTGGGGCTGTGCTAAGTGTGACCCCAGACAAGTCAATCAGCCTCTCTGAGCCCCGGGTTCCCTTCCCGAACGGGGATGCTGGAGGATAGCTAACGCGTTAACTGAACGCTAACTCAGGCCCCGAGTAGGGTTTAGCACTTAACTTGGTGAACCTCTTTTTATTCTAATCCTCATGACGGCTCCGTGTGGCCAAGAGGATTGTGACTCTTGGGAGAGGGAAACCGAGGTGACATGGCAAATAGCAGCGATGGCCAGGGGTGGGGCGGGGGGAGGGGGAGGAGGGGGGAAACAGAAGGTTCTGCTACAGGCTGATGCCCCCAACCGCTGAGCTGCTCCCTCGGTCTCCATGTACGGGAGCTCATGGGTGCTTAAGTTCTTTAGAAAGTGTTATGGGGGGTGATCTCCTAAGGCGATACCTTAGTCTAGAGAGTCTCACCCAGGGCTCTTTGGGGATCTTTGGGAAGCCGTAGACTCTTCTCAGATAAACGCAGACACGAACATGTATGAAAAATTTTGCCGACAGTCTCAGGGCTCCCGAAACTAAGTGGTCCGTTCATAGATGCATGGATCCTGGTTAAGAACCCTTATCCCAGGGTTGAGTGTTGCCAGTGGGGAGGTGGGAAGGGGGAGAGGCGGCTTGAACTTTGGGGTTGAGAAGCAAGGACGTAGCTCCTTAAAGCGCCTCAGACTGCTGGGGCGGGTGGAAGGAGGCTTTCCACAGGCATTTCAACATGACCAGTGCAGCCCGGGCAGGCCTGAACAGGGCTCAGCCCTCTGGGCACCGTGGCACGGGCCTGGCTCAGTCTGGTGGGAGCCGTGGGGGTAGAGATGATGGGGAGACAAGCGCATCCCGGGATTTCAGGGAGACCGGAGGGGAGTGTGAGGGTGGGTGGGGGAGGCTCCGATTTTATCTGTGCCTGGATTTCCCCATCCTTAATTATCCTGTGATAATTAATAGGTTTAGAACATTTGCCCCGGGGCCAAGCTGGGTAAATAGAGAACAGGGGAACAGAGGTGTCCGATTGCTTAACTTGGCGGGGAAGGGGCGGGTTTTATGGGGGCAGAGGAGACCATATCCTGTATGGGGTGGTGGTCAGATCTCTGGGACAGCCCTATTCCCAAATGAAAGTTCTCTGCTTTGCCCCCCATCTGCCTAAAATCCCACCACTATGGATACATGATCTAGGTCCGGAAGCATGTTCAGGGTACGAAATGCAGATACCCTCCCCACCCCCCCACCCCCCCCCCCCCCCGTGATACATTTGGTGGGTTTCATCGATGGAGGTTTCATTTACCGGAGGACAAAGACGCTCCCAGGGAGGGAAGGTCGGGAGAGAGCAGGGAGACAGCAGCCTGAGTATGGGGGTCAGGCAGGGCCAGGTTCTCGCCTCCACCCTGCTGCTTTCCTTCTCTGGGACCTTGGGAAGTCCCCCCCGTGCTCTGTGAAGTCACTGGGGCAACGAAGTTACAGGGAAGGTAGCCGCCGCACGTGGTTGTCGGGAACATTCAAGGAAGTGACGCTTCTAAGGGCTTCGCCAGAACCTGGCCCGGAGGAAGCAGTTGCTAAATGGTGACTGTTACAATTTGGCGCCCAGGAGGGCCTACGGGATGTCTAGGGACACAGGAAACCCACTTGGCTGACTTTACAGGTGGGCCAGCCCTCAGACCCCACCCTGTCGGCTGGGCTGCAGTGGCTGAGCTCCCCAGGCAGGTGTGAGCCCCGAGACCGGCTGGCTCCTACCTCCCGGGTTCCCTGTGGGAGAGAAAGTTCTGGGGAGAGACCTCGAGGTGATGAGGGGGAGGGCGGTGTGCAGAGAGCAGGGCAGGGACAGGGCAGGGGCGAAGAGAGGGAAGACCCGAGTTAAAGGCAAAGATGATTTGGGCAGAAACAGGAGAGAAGGCGCGGAGAGGACTGTTAGTCCTCAGTATTTGCTGAGTGAGTGTGTCCGTGCGTGCATGCGTGTGGATGCCCACACGTGCTCACGGAGGGAGTCCCGCCACCAGGCAGGGGCCCTAGCCGCTCTCGGGTCGCTGCGGGAGGCTACAGCAGGTGCCCTGGGGCAGCAGGGAGGGCCCAGGAGGCCAGGGCCCAGGGTTTGCCCTGCCGGTGGGCAAGCAGGTGCTGCCAGGCCCATCCGAAGGGGGTCGTCCTCAAGTGGGCACTTTACGCTTCTTGGGAAGAAGATCCCCTCACTCAGGCCTCTCTCCCCCATCCTGCGGTCTGAGCGGTGCCTGCCACCCGTGGGTGGCCAGCTTCGCCGCACCCCTCCAGGGAAAGACTCAAAGGCCTCGCCCCAGGCGGCCACAAGCAGCCGGCTCCTACTGCTTCCGCTACGCTTTCCACGGGCTCCAGCCAGCATGGGGACACTGTGTAAGCAGCATCATTTCAGCCGCCACATTTACACCCTGCTCCTGCGGCCCTCCCAGGATCTGCTGACCCAGGGAGCTATTGATTCACCTGGCGTGCCCTCTGAATGCAGCCAGGGTCGGGCCCTCTGGGCTAGCTGGACGGACGGGGCTCTCCCTCGAGGTGGTGACTCCAGAACTGGAAACGGACCAGACCCATGACGCCTGCCGGGCCCCGGCTCCAGTCCTCCTGTTCCACTTTCCTCAGGGGCCGGTCACCGCCCATCTGTAAGAGGCGGGGCTACTGCGCAGGTTTAAGGAGCTGAGGGCAAGTGGGGTGATGCTGTCTGTCTGCAACCTTCCCTGGCAGTGACGGCGGAGGGAGGGCCCTGGGTTTGGAGCACAGGGACTGAGGTCCCGCCTGGTTCCTCCACTGACCAGCCATGTGACACTGGCCCTGTGGCTTTGAGGTGGTGCCCGCCAGGGGGAGGCCACTCCTGGCCTCCTGGGACCAGCGTCTCGTTCACAGGCCGGGTCTCACACGGTAGATAAGGCTCAAGGACCTTTGGCCCAAGTGGGCTGGGACTTTGAGCAAGTCCCCACACGTGGTTTCCTTGAAAGGGGGAGGGGTCTGGTGTCTTTGGGTGAATGATTGATCCCCGAGGGGAAGATACTGCTGTCCTTGAGTATCGGGAGACAGAGGCCCGGGGACAGCCCCTCAGGCCCCCAGCCAAGCAGGCAAGGAGACAGAGTGAAGCAGGGGGAGCAAGTGCCAGCAGCGTGCCAGGACAGGAGGCGGGTAGTGTCCAGAGCGGTCTGCAATCCTGGCCGGGCAGGGGTGCTGCTGTTTGGACGGGTTCCTGCCCCGGTCCCCTGAGAACCCACTCTTCCTGCCAACGCGAGCTTCTTCCCCTGCTGTTTCCTCCATCTGGAATGCCCTCGCCCGCTCTCTGTAGACACAGGTACTGTCCCTTTTCACCGCTTCCAAGAGCCTTTCCCCACGATCCAGCCGGAAGGAGCCTCTCTGTGTCCTCACAGAGCTTCGCTCTGCCTTGGCCTCGTTCTTCGAGCCGGCCCGGGAGTCCCCTGAGCCAGCCTCGGCTCTTGTCCCTTGAGTCCACGGCTCTGCCTTGTACACAGCAGGCACCGAGCTGCTTGGACGCCCCAATGACCGGATGTAAGCGATGGGACCATCATACGAACCGGGGGTGCCCAGAATGGCTTCCTCTCTGGAGTTTCTTAGACTCTGCAATTTTACTTGGCATCTTAAAGCCTCTAGAACTGACCCCATGGGAGGAATGCAAAACAGGGATAGCTGGGTTCCATCATGCCTTGGATGCCACCGTGACCTTTGAGGTAGCAAGGCAGCGGCCGGTGTTCCATTTTACAGGTGGGGAGGCTGAGGACTTCTCCAGGACACCCCCAGCTGTCCAGAACTGGCCTGGAATCCAGGCCTTTGACCTTTTCATAGTGGGGAACAGTGATGAACAAACCCATGAGCTGGGACTCTGATAGTGTAGTGAATCTGGAGTCAGAGTATTACAAGAGCATTTAAAAAAGAAATTTTTTTTTAACTTGAGAGAGAGAGAGAGTGTGTGCAGGGGAGAGAGGCAGAGGGATAGAGAAAAAGAGAGAGAGAGAGAGAGAGAGAGAGAGAGTCCCAAGCAGTCTTCATGCTCAGCACTCAACTCAAAGCCCGACGCAAGGCTCCAACCCACGACCCAGGTGCCTCTACAGGAACCTCTTTCTTAAGGGTCTTTATTGTCATTGTTTTGCTTAACAAGGAAAAATAAAGAAAAAAAAAAAACAACCCAAAAGTATTCCCTAATTCATTACCCAGATAATCCCTGTGCTATTATGTTTCTAAGTAAAACATTAATTTCAGAAACGTATAAAATAAAATGTTAGAGTCTCCTGGCTGACCCTCCAGTCTCTCCCCTAACCAATCTGTGTCCACAGATTTTTTTTTAGGAAAATAAGGCATCCGTAGCCGCGCTGACATTTCTGTATATGCATAACATATTTATTTACTTACGTTAAGAGGGTCACACAATACCCATTGGGCTAAGCATTGCAATTCTTACACGTCCACGCACTTCTGTATGTTTTCTGATTCCTATATACGGATAAGCTGACATTCAGAGCTACCTCTTTCTGTTGATGGCCGCATAGCAGCCCATCGTATGAGGTCCCCACGTTATTTGACTAACGCATTAATAAGAAATCGTTTCCAGCTTTTCCTCTGTCACATAAGGCAGTGAAAGTACCCTCATCACCTTTGCACACATCTCCTGACATACTTTTATGAAAGTAACGCTCTGACCTCGGATTGACGTGGTCGGCCCTGGAAATCTTTATTAATAGAGTGGTGTCCCTGATGTAGAATAAAAACGATAGTAATGTTAATAATAGGAACACACATAGCACCTACTATGTGCTAGGCACCGTCTAGGCCCTTACACGCATAGCTCACTGAATGCTAGGAATTCATGGCAGTTCCAGGAAATAGGTGTTAGCATTATCTTCCTTTGACAGACAAGGAAACTGAGGCACAGAGAGGTGAAAGGCCTTGCCCAAGGTCACAGAGCTCATTGGCTCGGCCTGCCGTAACAAAGCCCTGTGGACCACATGGCTTCGACCACAGAAACTGATTTTTCTTACAGCCCTGTAGGCTGGAAGTCCGTGATCCAAGTAGAGGCAGGGTTGTTGCTTCAGAGGCCTCTCTCCATGGCTGTGGACAGCTGTCTCCTCCTTGTGTCTTCACGTGGGCTTCCCTCTGTGTCTGTGCCCTAATCTCCTCTTCTTATAAGGACACCAGTGCTGTCGGGTTGGAACCCACCCTTAGGGGCTCATTTTGCTTTATCACCTCTTATACATGCCATAGCCATATACAGACGCGTCCCGAGGCACTGGAGCTTGGGACTTTCACAGATGAATTAGGGGGGCACAGTTTAGGGCCATAACCGCTGGCAAGTGGCAGAGCCGGGATTCACGCCCAGTCGTCTGTCCCAGGAGCACACGCTCTAGACTGGTGCGCCATAGAATTAGCCCAGCGGGGAAGGGGCTAGCCGGCCGGTGTGAACTGCCCGGTCCGAGCAGCCTGGTCCCAGGCAGAGGAGATCTCCTGGGCTGGGGGGGGGTTGGGGGTCGGGGTGGGGGGTGGTCTCAGCTCCCAGGGCCCCGGGGTGGCAGTATTTCCCGTCTGGCCCCAGCTGGGGGAGCCTCCCACTCAGGTGGCCGATGAGACCGGCAATGCGAGTCATGGAGATGGGACACGCTGCGCGGGAAGCCAAGGCTGGGGTGGGCAGAAGCAGCCCCTAGGAGAAGGCGGGTGATTGAAGGTTGGGAAACTAGGTGACAGATCTGTGTACGTGGCGAAAGTGTAGGTAAAAAGGCTGCAGTCAGCAGGGGCAAGCAAGGTGTCAGAGGCCGGGAGCGGGGGGGGGGGGGGGGGGGGGGGCGGGCGAGGAACGTGATAGTCTTGATCTGTTTTTAACAGCTTCAGCGAGATATGATTCACATATCGTCCAAACGACCCATTTAAAGAGCACAGTCAATGGTCTTAGGGTTGCCCCAGAGCTGTGCGACCCTGACCACAATCAGCTGCGGGACATTTTCATCGCTTCCAAAAGAAACCCGTCCCCTTTAGCAGTCACCCCTCCCACCCCATTCCTCCCCAACCCCAGCTCCCCAGCCTGAGCCCCCCCCCTCCCCCCCGCAAATCTACTTTGCGGCCGTACGTATTTGTCTGTTCTGGACACTTTTACGAAGGGAAGCATGCAACGTGTGGTCTTTTGTGACCGGCTCCTTTGACTCAGCATCACATTTTCCTGTTTGTCCCCACATCAGCACTTCACTTCTTACAGCTGCGTACTTTCCAGGGTACGGATCTGCCACATTTTGTTTCCTTTCACCAACTGATGGACATGTGGGTTGTTTTCGCTTTGGGGCAATTATGAATTATGCCACTCTGAATATGTATGCACAAGGGTTCTGTTTCCATTTCTCTTGAATGCATGCCGATGAGTGGAATTGCTGGCCGATGAGGTACCTCCGCGGAGCACAACTTGTGGACGTGTCGGACTGTTTTCCAAAATGGCCGAGAGCCGCCATTACGGCTGCTGAATGGGGAAGGTGGGTGTTGAGGGCCAGGGTGGGAGTTGCGCATCAGGTCAGGGTTTTCCCAAATAAGGACTATAAGTAAGATGCTTTGACAGGTACGAACATGCCCATAAAGAGACGTCTTGTTAATTAAAGGAAGCAAAAGAAGGGTCAAATGCTGGGGAGGGCAGATTTGAGTTTCCCCCGGCCAAACGTTTCCTATCCTGTGCCTTCGACACAGGATCCCATAATCTTGTGGGTTTATTGGAGGCGCAGGCTCAGGGCTGGCCCTGAACACATGTGAAAAGACAGTGCCCTACACGGTAGGATATTAGGGGGATAGGGAAGACACCCCTACACCTTAAGATGCTTTTTTGTCAGCCCCTGAAATCTTCATCTCCAGAGTCATAGCCTTTCAAGCCATAGTCAGAATTCGGGTTTAAAATGCGGGCTCCTCGGGGAAGTGAATCCATGCATAGCGGGCAGTAAATGAGACTAAGAACAGGTTTCCTCCGGGTGGGAAGGAGGGGTGCAGGGAGAGGAGGGTGGGGGTCAGAGGTCAGACGGTGCAGGGCCTGGGGAAATCTACCAGAAAGCCACAATTGCTGGAGCCCGCCTCGAGTGGGTGGGGCTCTGAGAAAAGCCCTGGGGACACATGTGGGCTGTCCCCAGACCACTGGGGCCCAGCCGGGCCCACATCACCTCCCAGGCCCATGGCAGCGTGTCTCTTTTATTTCTTCTCAATTAATTTACGTTCCCACTTTGAAGAAACAGTGCTGGTGCCCTGGCCAAGCACAGCCCTCCCAAAACACAAACAAAACCTCCTCATAAACAGGCAAACCATCCCCATGCCCCACAAACCCCTAAAACACATACCAGTGAGCTATTGAACGAGGCCATTCCAGAATACACCTTAATGTGAGGCAGGTCTGAGGTGAAAGTCAATTTCTGTCCTCTACAGGCTGTGCATCTTTGGAGGAGTGAATTCCCCTCTCTGAGCCTCCTGTCCTCACCTCGGCCGTGGAGATACTACCGTTGGCCTCCTGGGTGATCAGAGGGGTTCGATGACGCCAAGAACCCAGCACCGCGCCCGGCACTCAGCATCATCTTACGATTGTTCCTTTTTCCCTCCCTCCTGCTCTCCTGCTCTCCCTGTTTCCACCTCCATCTTTCTGCCCCCCCCCCCCCCATTGCTGCACCATCTTGGATGCTGATGGCTGCTGGATACCTGTTAACATGGGCGTTAACAGCTGGGAAATCGTGGGTCTATCTCTGGTCTGTCTAACTCCCGCGTATTCGGCTTTCCTCCCCTGGAAAAGTCGCTGCCTTTGGCTCCTGGCTCCTGGATGGGGCCAACATCTCTCACATCCAGTGGGGACGGGCCCTCCTCTCAGCTGCCCACTCGCAGGCTGTCCCACACACTAGTGAGTAATGAAGAAACCCTCAGACCTGGGCCCTCTGCCTCCCAGCTCCCGGCCTCTGATATATTTGGCCCTGGATGGCATAACTTTTCACCTCAATGTGAATGTATTTGCGAACTGATAGAAAATAGTTCTTGCCCTGGTGATAGAATCCAGGGCTGCCCCATCCTGGCTGCTCTTTTGATGGTGACTTAAATGGATGAGGCCGTCAATAATTATTTTATTGAACGGGCACATAAAAAATGACGCCGGGCTAAAGTGATTTCCCTGACGAAGCCGGCAACTGCACCGTGGGCGGTCTACCTTTGCAGGGCTGGGCTTGCTAGAAGGGCTGGGGTAGGGGGGAGGCTGTTTCCTACCCATCTGTCGCCTGTCTGGGTCGTCCCAGAAGCTCTGGGTGTTGGGGTGGAGAGGGCGAGGCTGGCCCGCAGGCAGCGGCGGGACGGAGGAGGTCAGAGCCCTTCCCCGCACCGTCGACTTCCCACCGTATCTCCTGCTTCCTATCATTCCCAGCTCAGCGTGAGGTGAACCCCATTTGGTGGAGGAGTAGAGGGAGCCTCTGAGGTCCTCCAACTGGTTACAGAGACATCGTCACCTCCACGTGTGCACTGAATGCCAGCCTTTTCCATGTCTCTTGGGCTGCACCTGCCTTATGGGCCGTACCGGCTGTGACTCACAACAACCACTGTCCCCTGGGGGGACCCATTCTTGCCTGGGGTCGCACTGGGTCCCAGCTTGAGGCCCTCCTAAGGGTCACCTGACCCTGGGCTTTGATGGACCGTGTGAGGCGAGGCCTTGGATGGGGCAGCCTGTGTCACCAACGTCTGCAGGGACCCTTCCATCCCAGGGCATGGGACCTTCGGCACACTGCCCACGGTGTCCCCCCTTGGTCTCCGATTGCCTCCACCCTGACCCCTTTATTCTTTCTGGGGCTGTATTCTGCTTTCTTTTGGAACAAATGCCACCTCCCCCACCCCTGCTGCGCGGAATGGAGCACGGGTTCCTGGCTTCAGCTCTGATCTGGGAAGATAAACACACGGGCCTTTGTGTTTTGAGGGCTTGTATCGCAGATCTCCACAGGGAAATGGCCAGAGGGAATGGAGAAACAAAGAGCAAGGACCCAGAGGGGAAAAGATTCCAGAAATCTTAACGTCCGGCCCGAAATTTCTGCTGGCGTCCTGTCAGTGTCATTCCCCCAGCCAGGAGTTCATCTGGCCTCCTTGGCTTCTCCCTGTGCTCCCACCCCACCCTGCCTCACCCCTGCCTCTATTCTCTGAAGACGCCGTTGCCCCAGAGACCTCGTCTCAGAGGGCAGAGGCAGCCCAGGCTGGGCGCCCCATGCTGAGCCGGGAGTCGCCAGGCTGAGTGGACGTTTGCGTGGGGTGACCAGATGCTGTGTCCCTCACGATCTTCCCAGACACCGGCGGGCCCACCTGAGGCCACTGGAGCCCTTCAGAACACGAGGAGCCAGCTGTGACCCACCAGAGGGCACATTCCCCTCTGAAGGCACTCAAATGAAATGAAAGAAATACGGTCCGAACGGACTAAAGAGAACACTGCGGGGAGTCAGGTCCAGACAGTGTGGACTTTGGTCTAGAGGAGGCACGTATTTTGTAAAGTGCTGAGTGGTGGGTGTCTTAGAAGGTACGGGGCTGGGCTCTCTCCAGGAGTCCCGTACCGCATCAAACCGTGGGGGCTGTGTGTCCCCCTGGAAGCACCCATCAGGTGCCTTTAGAGAATTAGAGAAAGTGTCCCTTCCTCGGGACAGATGCAGCCTGCTCCGGGGAGCTTAGTTTGATTGGATGCCCCACGGATCCCCTCCCTGGCGCCCTTGCATGTGAACCGGCTGGCCTGAACTTGCACCCTCCAGGCAGGTACCCCACCACCTGCCGCTGTTCAAAAACAAAGATTCCACAAACCAGAGGCAAAACCACGTCAGATGCCAGGAACCACGTCTGCAGGCCCTCCAGAGCCCAGAGGGGCAGCCGGCTGGGCAGAGGCGGGTGCCAGGCTCCTTCTCCGCTCCCAGGGGCTGGTCAGCATCCGCTGTCCCATTCAGGGCGGCAGTGGCGGTGATGGAGCCGCGGTCACCGTCCTGAAGCCTCGGCCTCGGGGTTCTCTGCTTCTCCAAGGGCAGGACCACCTGATGGATGCTGGCCACCTGCACGGGGCTGGGGAGCCCTGGGCCCGGGGGCGTGGCTGAGAGCTCGAGAGCGCCCCTGGCGGTCCCTGCCGGGGGCAGGGCCCTGTCCTGAGAACCCTCTATGTGCATTAACTGATTTAATCCTCAGGACAACCTTAGCAGACGGGTCTTCTTATTAATCTCATTTTCAGATCAGAGAACTAAAAAGTATAGAGATATGAGGTGACGTCCCCAAGGTCACACAGCCAGCCGAAAGCCACGTTGGCACCTAAGCCCACGTCTCAGGTTCCAGAACCCATATTCCTCGCTTCTATGCCTTCTTCCCACCTCTCGCATCTCAATTCTCTGAACCGGTAGGAAGATTTGGGGCAGGAAGTGCTCCTCCCCCCACCCCTCCTCAGAAAGGTCCTCTCTCACCTAAATCTGCAACTTGGAGGCTCCATACATCATCTTCTGTTCCAAGGTAAACCCCTGTCCGCGAAGGACGAAACTTTCTGCCTTAGCGTTATCTGCATCGGTCAGATACTTTTAAGTTTGTTTATGTATTTGGAAAGGCAGAGAGAAAAAGAACGAGCAGGGGAGCCGCAGCGAGAGGGAGGGGGGCAGAGGATCTGAAACGGGCTGCGTGCTGATAGCAAACAGCCTGACGCGGGCTCGAACCCACGAACCGTGAGATCGTGACCTGAGCCGAAGCCGGACTGCTCAACCGACGGAGCCACCCGGGCGGCCCCCGTCAGGTGCTTTTCGACAGAGAGCAAATATAATGTTTGAAAGCCCCGGGTGCTGAAGACGGGGACTGGGCCTTGCAGAGCAGGGATTCTCAGCCCGGGGCTTGCTAAAGCAAGAACAGGGCCCTACCCGCTCTCCCCACCGCCCCCCCCCAACTCTGGGGGATCCACAACTAGGAGTGGGGTTCAAGGATTTGCATTTCTAAAGTTTTCTCAGGTGCTGAGGCTGTGGCTGGTTTGGGGACCCCACTTTGAGCACCATTGCCCTAAAGAAAGGAGAAGCTGGGTCACCAGAGGCAGACATTTCCGTCTTCACTGGAGGCGAGGGCAGACAGGGGAAGTTGGGGGGGGGGT
Organism: Acinonyx jubatus; assembly: GCF_027475565.1. Taxonomy (NCBI): domain Eukaryota; kingdom Metazoa; phylum Chordata; class Mammalia; order Carnivora; family Felidae; genus Acinonyx; species Acinonyx jubatus. The sequence goes on from NC_069386.1 coordinate 34,585,369, forward strand.
CCCTGCAGGAGCCCGGCAGCGGTTATACAACCCCCTCCTTTGTGCACGGTGCTCTGGGCATCTGTGGCTGGCCGTGATGAATAGCACTCATTTAAGCAGGGGCCGCGCAGTGTGGAAAGCACCCCCATACAGATCTATCGGGTTTTTATGAACTGTTTTACTGTCACAGTTTCAAAATCAATCAAACCATGTTGCCCTCCGGAGATTCGCTGGGGTTTGAGGGCTGGGGCTCCTGTTCTAAATGCAGCCCGGGCTGGGCCCCAACCCGCAGTGGGGGCCCAGGGGGTGGCACAGGGTGGGCGGTGGGGTCTGGGTGCTCCTCTCTCCGTGCACGGCCTGCTCTGTCCTCTCTCTGAGCCAAAGCCTCACCCCAAGACAGGAACGAACTGCGTATCTGTGTTACCTCTTGAACCGACCCCAAGCATGGATTTCTCTCCACTTGCCAAACCTCCGTTCAAACTCGGAACTGGGAGGAGAGTGGAGGATCCTTCCCGAACCAGCGCAAACCAGAAGGGGATCTGTAATTCCCAGACCTGTCCAACCGAAACAAACCCGGGACATCAACAACCGTCAGGCTTGACGCGGGTCAATATTTCACTGGGTCCGGCCGGCTCCCCTGCTTGATGATAGCTAAGCCCCAGGTGCAGAGAAGCGACACGCTAAGCTCTGGGGAGGACAAGGGGTCTGCGCCGGATGGAACCCTCCCAGGGAAACCCCGTCCTGCAGTGAAGGAGGCTGCGTTTCTGTCCCCACCCTCCTCGTCCATGTGGGAGGCTCTTTTGGCCCAGTCTGTCTCCTGAATTCCGAGTGTGGGGCCTCGGCCCTGGCCAGCGGCTCAGCAGCAGGGGGGGAGCCAACCTCTCTGTGATCCCAGCCGAGGGGGCACAGAAAGCCCAGCAGCCCCGGCAGCAGCACTGAGCCGCCCCCAGCTCCCCCGCCCCGACCCCCACCCCACGGCCCCAAGCAGAGGAAGAGGCGTCTCCAAAGTCTGGGGCTGAGTCAGAGGAGCTGGGGGTTTCCAGTGTCCTCACGGGCCCTGCAGGCGGGCTGGTCTGGCTGTACAACTCGTGCATGCGTGGAAAGCGGGGGGACCGAGGAGCACAGGACAGAAGGTGTGATTCTGAGGCCTGTGCACAGCCTACCCATCAGCTCACTCCGCTGTCTACCTCCCTTCCTTCCCTCTTCCTTCCTCCTTCTTTCCTTCCTTCCTTCCTTCCTTCCTTCCTTCCTTCCTTCCTTCTTCCTTCCTTCCTTCCTTCCTTCCTTCCTTCCTTCCTTCCTTCCTCCTTCCTTCCTTCCTTCCTTCCTTCCTTCCTTCCTTCCTTCTTCCTTCCTTCCTTCCTTCCTTCCTTCTTCCTTCCTTCTTCCTTCCTTCCTTCCTTCCTTCCTTCCTTCCTTCCTTCTTCCTTCCTTCCTTCCTTCCTTCCTTCCTTCCTTCTTTCCTTCCTCCCTTCTTTTCTTCCTGCCTGCCTCCCTCCCTCCTTCCCTCTCTCCTTCCTTCCTCCCTTCCTTCCTTCTCTCCCTCCCTTCTCCCTTCCCTCTCCCTCCTTCCTTCCTTCCCCCCTCCTTTCTTCTCTACATCCGTCCTTCCTCTCTCCTTCCTCCCTCCCTGCCTCCTTCTCTCCTTCCTTCCTCTTTTCCTCCCCCCTTCTTTCCTTCCTTCCTCTCTCTTCCCTTTCAATTCCTGTCACCTGTGCCTGCATCCCCCACCCCCATCCCCACCGCCCCCGCCCCGCCCGATTCCAGGGAAAGCTCTGTTCGAAGGTGGAATGAGCCCCTGCCTCCCATGTGGAGTCAGAAGTGTGGCTAGGGAATATTAGTCATCCACAAAAGGGACTGACATGTTAGACATGCTCTAACATGGGTGAACCTCAAGACATTATGCCGAGTGAAAGAAGCCAGTCACAAAAGGACGCGTACTGCACGAATCCATCTAAGTGACAATGGCCAGAATAAGCAAATCCATGGAGACAGCAAGCAGGTTGCCAATGGCCGAGGCGAGAGGGAATGGCGGGCAGTGGCGGGGGGGGGGGGGGGGTCGCGGCTTAATGAGTAGGGGGCTTCCTTCGAGGCTGATGAAAATGTTCTGAAATCGGATGGAGGGGACGGTGCACAAGGTTGTGAACGCACCAAATGCCACTGAAACAGTTAATGTTATGTGGTGTGAACTTCACCTCGGTTAAACCGACCAACAAAAAGCTGCCGAGTCGGCTTCCCCTGACCCCGCACTGCGCTGTCCTGGCAGCAGGAAGCTGGAGCTGGAAGAAAGTACGCGAGGCTGTCCGAGGCCGAGTCCAGAAGCCCCCCTACCAGAGTGTCAATCCCGGGCAAGGTTCCTGTTGCCTCACGGACAACTGTACCGGCTTAGAGGCCTCTGCCAGCCTGACCCCGAAGGGAAGAGATGACAGAGGCATGGGAGTGGAAGGGGAGGGGCAGATCGGGGGAGGGGACGCCAGATTCCAGACTACCGGAAGCCGCCAGCTTCATGGCCAGGGTCTCGTCCCACTGCGTCTTGCAAGCCGTCAGGAGAGATGCGTCGTGTTACTTCAGTTCGCAGAGGCCGGTTCGGGGAGGGGAAGCCGGTTCCTCGAGGTCACGTGGCCAGCGAGTGGTCCGGCCCCCGAATCTGTGCTCTTAGCCCTGGCTACCCACCCTGAGCCCCGAGGACGAGACCCTTGAAAGTGACGCTCGTCTGGGCCCGGTGCAGTCCCGCAGGTGGGTACTGTCCCATCCCGGCCTCCAGTCCTGTTCTCTGTCTGCCGAAACCCTTGTCCGCTCCCCGGTAACAGAGGGAGAGGGACAGGAGATATGCCCACGGAAAGCCTTTCTGAGGAGGTAGCGTTTGCACAGAGGCCCGAACGACACCTTGGGGAACAGCATCCCAGGCAGAAGGCACAGCCAGTGTGTGCGCTCTGAGCAGCCAGTGAACTTAGTTGGTGGTCAAGGACTAGCAAGGAGGCCTGCGTGGCTAGGGAGGAATGAACAGGAGCTAAGAGAGACTGGCCAGGACCTCCTGGGGGACAGGTGGAGTGCAGGGCGCAAGACGAGAAGCAGGGGGAAACCACTCTTGCCCAGTCATTGCTCGGGGCCCTGAGTTTGCAGCCTCGGAGGCCGCGAAGCAGGTGACTGTGTGTGTGGCGGAAGGAGCACAGCCTCTGAGGCCAGCCTGCCCTCCCTGCCCTGTCCTTGCTGGCAGCGCACCTCACGTAACCTCTCCGTGCCTCTGTTTCCCCACCTGAGATCTGGCAAAGGGATTTTTCACAATTGTCATGGAACAACCAACCTTGCAAGACTGCGAGCACCGAATGGCAGGACGGAGCAAATACCCGACTCGCGTTGGCTGTCATTATCACGTCATCACCTCACGGAGGGGCGGGAGTCGCCCGGCAGGAAGAGAAGCTAACCACGGGGTCTGCCGCTCAGCCCGGTCTCCTTCTCCCCAGCCTGGGACTCAGTGTAGACTCTGATTGATGAGCACATTTTAAAGACCCTGCCCGCAGCTCTAACACCAGAATGATTGGAGCCAGTATCCCTGGCATGCAAAAGAAGCCCGGGGAGGGGCGCCAGGGTCCCTCCGTCGGTTGAGCGTCCGACTCTTGGTTTCAGCCCAGATCATGAGCTCGCAGTTCGTGAGTTCGAGCCCTGCCTCGGGCTCTGCGCTGACAGCACAGAGCCTGCTTGGGATCCTCTCTCTCCCACTCTCTCTGAACCACGCACACTGTCTGTGTCTCTCAAAATAAATGAATAAACATTAAGAAAAGAAAGAGCACAGGATTAAATAGCTATAATACAGTATATATTTGATATTCTATAATATATCGACTATATTATATAGCAGAATATAGAACATTAGCTATAATGTGCTAAGAGAGACCATACAGGTTCAAGCTTTCCAATGACCTGGTGAGAGGATATTTATCGTCCCCTTCAAAGATGAGGACTACCGTTTGTATCTTTTTCTTTATTCATATTAGAATTATGTGTTCACCTATGAGATAAGTACATTGGGAGATAAATTTCCCGTTTAAGAAAAAATATCACTATGGGGCGCCTGGGTGGCTCAGTCGGTTAGGCGCCCGACTGCGGCTCAGGTCATGATCTCACAGTCCGTGAGTTCAAGCCCCGCGTCGGGCTCTGTGCTGACAGCTCGGAGCCTGGAGCCTTCTTGGCATTCTGTGTCCCCCACCTCTCTCCCTGTCCCTCCCCCACTCGTACTCTGTCTCCCTCCATCCCTCAAAAAGAAATAAATGTTTAAAAAATAAAATTAAATTAAAAATTAAAAAAACAATGATCACTCTTGGATCTGTGTTCCATGTGTCTCTGGAAGAAGAGCTTCCTGAGGTGCCCAGAATGGTCTTTGAAAGGGGATTAGAACGTGGAACCCCAGAGAGTGGAAATCAAAGCCAGTTCTAGAGTAAGGCCAACAAGGTCAATGGTGTCTATCTTTGTTTCAAGATCAAAGGGAGTTAATGTGGGGTTTTCCCCGAGGTGGACCCCTGGGGACTACTGGGGGCCACCCCACGTACTCCCAGGGGTCAGCTGGACAAACCTGGTTGCCACAGAGCCTCTGTCGGTCCAAAGCCATGGAGTCACATGGCTATCAGGAATAAAAGAAGGCCAGAGGCAGGAAACAGAGACCAGAGTCATAGCAAGGTTGAAATCGAAGAAAAAGAAACAAACCCACAGGCGTTGCTTTGACTTGAGGCTAGATGCTGTGGTAGGTGTTTTCCCTGGAGGAGAAGAGGCAGAAAAGGGCTCAAATATAGGCTGGATCATAAATCAGTTTGTGGTTTCATAGTTCATTGAACAAAGCCAACCCCAGTTGGCTGATGGATGGTTCCATTTCCACCTAGACGGAGGTCACTGGTGGTCCCTCCTCAGCCCCAACTTCATTCACATGCGTGTGCCCACCGCGGGCTGGAAGTGGACCCAGAGAGCAGGCCTGTCACCCAGCCGGGAGGGAGAATGACATCCCAGGTGCTTCTGAGTCACCCCTCGTCTCTCTCCCTAAGGAAAGACAGACTTGCCCAAAGTCACCCACCCCCCCAAAGTCGGTGGGGGGCAAAGCCAGCCCAGGAGCAAAGGGTTCCACCTCCCTGGGCCTGTGCTGACCATTTTCAGATTCACATGATCCCGGCAGGCGTGGGCCACGGGTGATTCTAGATTCTAGCAGGGGAGAGCGTAACAGAGATGAATGTTACGGCTTGCATTTCAGGTTCAGAAAAATCGATTGCCTAAGTACAGGATGTGGGAGGCTGGCTCGCAGCCACTCTTGTGTAAAAGACCTGGAGGGGGGGTGGTGTTGACCACGAGATCAATAGAAGCCTGCAGCGAGACGAAGCTGCTAAACGGGTTCCTGGCCTCTTACATGGACAGCCGGGTGGAGGAGGCAACACCACCTGGGGCCCGTGAAGTGACAGCCTCACTTTCTTCTGTGTTCGTCAGCCACTCTCCGACATTTGCTTCTCTCTAGGTGTCACAGATCAAAAATCATGTCAAGGTTCAAAGACCGTCAAGAAGAGAATGGCTGAGCTGGTGAAGGGGCCGGGGAGCCTATCAAAGGCCTTATTAAAAGAGCGGAAGATCTAACTGGAAAAGGGGATTGTCAGGGGTAGAGGAAAGGCTTGTCCAGGGTGGCTCCGGAGGGCAGACCTGGGACTCAGAGCAGCACCGGGGGCGGGTTGTGGATTACCAGCTGTGTCCCATGGAATGCCAGGAGGTTGACAGGTGTTCCGGGAAAGAGGGGTCCAGAGGCCTGTCCGAGTACAGAACATACTTCCCAGGGTGGTGGGATTGAGCCCCGCATCAGGCTCTGCGCTGCCTAATATTCTCTCTCTCTCTCCCTCCGTGCCTCCCCCCGCGAATAGTCACTTACCTCTTAGTCTCTGTGAACTGACTGTATCTTTTGTCCGTTTCCTTTAGCGAAAATTGTTAACACGGGGCACCTGGGTGGCTCAGTCGGTTGAGCGCCCAACTTGGGCTCAGGTCATGAGCTCACAGTTCGTGAGTTCAAGCCCCGTATTGGGCTCTGCGCTGACAGCTCAGAGCCTGCTTCACATCTTCTGTCCCCCACCCTCCCCCCGGCCGCCCCTCCCCGGCTTGTGGTCTCTCAAAAATAAAAATAAAAAAATTGTTAACACAAAATTTTTCAAATAGACAAAAGGATATATATGTATATTCAGTATATATATACTTACATATATATTTACATGCGTATACATATATATATATGTATATATATATTAGCATACGGCATAAAAATAGAAAAATGCCCATGTACTCATTACCCAGCTTAAGAAACACAAACCACTATTAATGCCTTGGAAGTCCTCTGTATTCCTTTTCCCTACCAAGAGTAACCACATTTCTGAATTTCGTTTGTATATACATATACACGTGTGTGTGTGTGTGTGTGTGTGCGCGCGCACAGAGACTGAGAGGAGAGAGAGCGCGTATCTCTTTAAACATTATATTGCTATATATGTTTTGAGGTCTTTATAGGAGTGGTATTGACATCTAGATATACTTCTGTAACTGACATTATTTTATTCAACGTTTTGGAAATCCTGGCCTTGGTTTTGAAAACTGTCAATGTGGTTGTGAATAGCTGTAGCTGATATATGCCACAGTTGATCCTTTCTCCTGCTGATGGCTTTGTGGGTCACCCCCCACAGTTTTGTTAGCAGAGCGTCGCTGGGAACATTCTAGTACACATCTGCTGGTACACAGGGGCAACTCTTTCCAGGCTAGAGTGTACACGGAGGGTTGGAGCTGCTGGGTCATAGGATACGTGTGTTTTAGGGTACAAAAAGCATAAGACTGCCCATTTAAAAATGGATTGCCGGTCTTATTACTGATTGTAGGGGCTCTTTACGTGTGGAAGAAACGAACACTTTGTGATATGGGCATCTTATTGTTTAAATGCCCGGAAGAGTCCTGCAGCGAAAGAAACCTGCCTAAGCTGGTATTTCCCTAAGTAAGCTGAAACGGGCTGCTAAACGAGATGTTGACTTGTGGGCCAATTTCAGCAGCAGGACAAGGGCCCCCGTCTTCTGCCCGGGGGGATGAGCTTGCAGGGCAGACGCTCAGGACAGGTCTCCTGGTCTGCCCTTTATCTGGCAGCTTAAGGGACCCAGCACCCACCAGGTCAGGCCCTGTGTGTGCGTGGCCCATCCCTCGTGGCCATCCCCAGAACCTGGAGGGAAACAAGGTTCAGAGCAGGGAGCTTTTGCGAAGAAAGACAAGCGGCTGTCTGATTCTACAGCCCGTCCTCGCTCCATTACATGACGTACTTAGAACAAAAGCCTGAGCTCCGACTTCCCATGACACTGGACACTGGTTTGTCCCTCCCCCCTCTGGCCACAACCGTCGATCTTTGCCAGTCCCTCTCCTCCGGCTAGTGGTCTATGTTGCCTGGCGGGCTGCTTATTTTGACACGTACGTCCTGGCTCTCTCCTGACCCAGAGTGACAGGTCTGTGCCTTTCCCCTTTGGGCTCCTGGCACTTGGGACACAGGGAATGACTGGATCAGGGGTGGTGACAACAGCGACCGTGCATCGGGGGCTCGTCACGGGGGGCGGGCTCCGTGCTAAAGACTCCATGAGGGTCACCCCTTATCACTGCTCGCTGCAAACCCATGTAGGGGAGGGGACTGAGGCACAGGGAAGTTTGGTCGTTGGTCCAAGGCCACGGCCACTGAATGCTGGAGGTGGGATTTGGATTCTAGAGCCAGGATTCGTACCCACCTCACGTTACCCACCTGACCACATGGAGCCGGGACCCCCCCTCCCCCCCCCCTTAGCAGATGCCACACAGACAGGAACAGCTGCATGGTGACGTCACAGGAGTCCAGGAAGCTTTCTTTGGCACCGAAAGGGGGCCAGTGGGAGCAGGCAGCCAGGGGGTGGGGAGGGCCCCAGGCCTGGTCTTTTGCCCCTTCCCTAATCCCCTGCTGCCAGCTGGGGTCACGGGCTCCGCCCAAGGACACTTGAGGCTCAGGTGAGGGTCCCCAGTTTCCAGCCTTGGTGGTGGCTCTGGGCAAGCCGCAAGCAAACAGCTGTGACTCCGGTCCCCAAGGCTCTCCCGCCCCCGTGTAACATTACCTGTGTCAACACTTTCGGTTTTTAAAGCGGCACAGCCGAGGCGGGGGCCGGGGGTGGGCAGTGGGGAGGGAGGGAGCCAGGCCCTTATCAGCGCCAGGGTCCTTGCATATGTAACACCGTCATATAATTAACAGTGAAGATCATTTACATTGTCGCTTAGCTAATTTTCATAATGTTTTCTTTATTATCAGAGGAAGAAATTAACCCAAGAATTTATTTACATAGCAGCCTCAAACAGTAACAGCTTGCTAATTGCCTGTTAGGTGATTAATACGCTTACAGCAGATGCTAATGCGTCGTGGGCTCCCCGTTTCAAAGGTGCTCTTGCCGCACGCGTGTGTTTTTGGCAGCTTAATTAGTGCAATAATTATGTACTTGTTGATCCTTCTTTCGAGCAAATACTGTCAAATGCTTAAAAGATTAAAGTGAATTATATCCCGAGAACTCACGGCGCTAAGGTTGCCCGCTCGTGCTAACTTGGCTGTTGGTTCAAAAATAGAAGAGTATAAACTCGAGGGGTCTGATCTGTGGACGGGGAGACACGACGACCCTGAGCGCCTGAGTTCTCGCGCTGGCTCTGCTCCTCACCGACAGAGAGACCTTGAACCCTGCCTCAGTTTCCCGCCGATGACAGAAGGGACGCTCCGCCGGCATGGGAAAGAGGGGAGGGGACATTTTAGCATCGCAGGGACTCACCCATCATAGCAACCAAGTACGATGCGGGCATGGCGCTTGGGTCCTGGTTTGAACAAACCAATTGTTTGACATCTTTGAGATAATCCGAAAAGCTGGACCCTGGGCTGTGTTCGTAGGTGACCTCCAGAAGTCACTGCGGGTTTTGTTAGGTGTGAAAAGGGCATCCTGGTTGTGGGAAAGAGAAACAGCCCCGTCCTTTAGATACACAGGCTCTAAGTGTTTAGGGCTGAAATGATATGCTGCCTGTGACTCGCTTTCGAGTACCTCAGCCCCCTCCTAAAAGTAGCAGATCTGGTAGGTTAAATAAGATCTCAAAATGTGGATCAACATTGGAGCTGGGGTGACTGGCGCCTTGGGGACCACTATAACGGCTTTCTCCACTTGTGCGTAGGTTTGAAAATGCACATAACAGAGACGCGAGAATGGTGGAAGGAGAGGATAGCAATGCTATGTAGACACGGGCTTGAGAATCCAGCTCCCGTGTCCTTGCCATCGCCCCAGGCTGCCAGGTGAGTGTGAGCTGGGCGGGCGGAGCCAGGATGGCACTGACCACTGACCTTGGGCGTGTGGCCTCCAGCCCAGGGGGCCTCGTAGACTTGGGAGAAAGAAGCCAGACTGAGTTGGAGGATGAGGGGTTGCCTGCTGGGACAAGGGCCTTGCAGTGCCCAACCTGGAAGAGTCCCACAAAAACCACAACGCGTCGGTCCCCGGATGAATTTGGCTCTAGAGGACGCTCCAGGACCCTGCCGTGGCTGTGTCCTGCCTGCCCAGCTGTGGCTGCGGGAGGCACAGATACAGAAGCCATGACCCAAGTTGAGCCCTGCAGTTTCCTCCTCCCCGGAATTTGAAGGGCCCTGGGGCAAACGGCAGTGACAAGAAGTCCCTCTGAAGACAGAGCCCGGGGGACGAGGAGGCCACCAAGCCCGGTTGCTGGGGCCTTCAGGGCGGCCCTGGGGGCGGTTTTCCTGAGGCCACAGGTCTCCTGTCCTAGGCCCCCTTGGGATCTTCAGCGATTCCAGAGGTTTCCAACAAGTCTGGTTTCTGCCTTTCTCACCTCCCTGTGTTGACTGAATTCCTCGCTACGGCCTGGCATGATACCGGTACCTCTCATCTCTGGCATTTCCCAGAGTTGCTTGTTTTCATTCATTTGCCTGACTTTTTGACGATTGCGGGTCTGTGGCTCCAGAGGGCAGAGACCAGATCTTGCTCTGGTCACCACCCATGGTCAGAACGTAGCACCGTGTCTGGCACATAGGGATAATCACTAATTTTTTTTTTTTTTTTTTTTTTTAATTTTTAAAGCACTTCCGTGCAGTAGAACAGGGAAGGAAAATCAAACACACCCTTAAACTAGCCGGGGTAAGTTTCTGTTGCTGGCAACCAAATGGGCCTGAGTCATGAATGCCTTTCTTCAAAGGAGCCTCTCAAATTAGAGCGTATGAGAGAAAAGCAGAGGAGACGGCATTGTTGAATGCCCCTGGATCCAGCCATGTCTGAAACCAACAATCCTTGGGCTTGTCGGTTACATAAGCCGATAAATCCCCCTTTCTGCACCAGTGATGTTGGGGGCGGGGTTTTCTGACACACAGTAGGAAGTTTCCCATTTGATACAAAATGCTCCGGGAATTTTGAGGTGGGTTATCCTGTCTAGGTCAAGGAAGCTTCGCGGAGAGTAAAAGCGAAAGGAGAGATCATTCTAGGTGTCAGGTTGGAGAGTAGAGGATATAAGCAAGGGGGTGCTGGTGAGAAAACGAGGTACAGACAGACGCCATGGCAGAGAGAGACCAGAGGGCACCAGTACCCAGGGAGAAGCCTCCAGAAGCAGAGCCCGATGGGAAGTGGGGACATCTTGCCATCCCGATGGGAAGGCACTTTGTCTTCCACAGTCCCCTTTCCCAGAAGAGGTCACCCCCGATGCCAGAGGTTCCCAGAGCCTGCTGGCCCCTTGGACTCAGACTTCCTGCCCAGACAGGGCAGCTGGGATGAGGTCATGGCTGGGGAGAGTCTTTTATCCTCTTGCTAAGCGTCTTTCAGTAGCAATTGATGTCTTGCTTAATCTCAGAATTATCTGATTGTCACAGTCAAGTTTTCCACATTAGGCAGCCAGCCAACAAGTTACTTAACCTATAATTGCCCTTTAATGAAGCCCATCTTCAAAACTGAATTGTCAAAGGGAAACTTGTAAACACACAGCGAGGTCCAAGACCAAGGTGGCCCCAGACGTCGCAGCCAGGCCCTTGACTCCTCTCTGGCGTCAGCCACATTTGTCTGAGTTACTGGGGCTTTATCGCCGGCTGCCACCCAGGGTAGAGAGGAGTCTTGTGCTCACAACCTGAAGCAGGTCAAGCCTCTTCTAAGCCAGCTAAGGGGGCTTGGTTCGGGTGCACACGTTCCCCTTTGCCAAGCGTTCCCCCCACCCCCACCCCCTTGCCATGCTCTGTAGATAGGAAAGTCATGGCCAACGTCAGGACTTGAACTTTACAGGCTCTCAGTCTGTGAAACCGCCTGATGGTAGAAATGTGGCCAGTGAACCGTGCACGCTATAGAAAGAGTCAGTGAGGGAGGCTGGCATCCAAGAAAAGTTCTCACTGTAGCGGCGTCTGGGCTGGGCTGACGCAGTGTGTGGTCAGGTGTCTAACCTCGGGGAACTTCCGCTGACATCTTAGAAATGCCGAACACAGCAAGCCACGTCGTAGCTGTCTCCTATTCATCCAGGGCAAACCAGGGCAAGGGAAGAACTATCTCCAGAACACCTACTATGCGTCAGCTATGATGTCAGACACTTTCGATACATTATCGCAAGCTAGGTCATATTAATCTTATTTTGTAGGTGAAAACTGTGAGGCCCAGAGAGGTTAAGTAGCTGGACCAACGTCACACAGCATGTGGGTGTGGCAGGACTTCGAGTCAGGTTTGCCTAACACCTTGGAGGGCTCCCTTATCAAGGTAACGCTGGCCCAAAGCCAAGGAGGGGGTGCCGATAAGATGGGCTGTGGATTTGCTTCAAAATCGCACAGAAAGGATGGGGAGGGGGGGATGCGTAGGTAGAAATGGAGATGAAAAGACTCACCGGAGGCCGATAGGTGTCGAGACTGGGTGATCAATCCCAGCAAGACACAATTTCATTTAATTTTGTCATATTTGAAATCATATTTGAAGCAGAAGGGTCACCGAGAGGGAGCGCTAAGCAGGACACCGGCTCGGGTGCCGGCAAAGCAGCAGACGAGCCGGTCCAGAGGTGAGGAAGGGGGACGTCTGGCCACAGTCCAGACCTTGGCCGCCAGCCGTAGCTCACGGCCCAGGGGAGCCGGTGCGTCCGCTTTAATAACTTCTATTTCACAGACACAGCCCGGACAACACGTTTTTTTTTTTTCCTCGTATCACCAGAGCAGGGTCATTCCCCTGCCGGGGCTGTGAAATTGTGGCTCTCCATTTCAGTCTCAGGTCATTAATTGAAGAAACTTGGCCAGCCCATGCCTGGTGGAAGGCAGCTCCGGAGGAAGGGCCGGCACATGTTGGGGGGGGGGGGGGGTGGGGGGGACTCGAAGGGAACACAAGAAATCAATGAAAGGGACAGGAAACGAATGCCTCCTTCCCCAGACCACCCTGAGACCCGGGGCCACGTGGAAAACTGCTGACCGAAAAGGCAAACCCGGGAGCCTGGGATGGCTTGGGATCAGGTGGCCCTAGCAGGGCTGGGTCTGCGTCCCCAGGCTCCACAGGCTACGTGGCGCCTGGTCTCAGGCCAGCCCTGCTGGGGGAGACTACACTGTACCATCGGCTGGGGGTGGCGGCCCAGACGAGGCCCGCAAGGATCAGGATACCCCTGCAAAGGCCTTTCTTGCACAGATGGACCGGCCCCACCGGAACACAAGCCTCACAGAGGACGACGACAGCAACAGAAACGTACGCAGCTTTTTTTTTTTTTTTTTTTTAATATTTATTTATATGGGCGAGTACAAGTGGGGGAAGGGCAGAGAGGGGGGAGACAGAAGATCCAACGTGGGCCACGCGCTGACAGGCTGACGGCAGGGAGCCATATGTGGGGCCCGAACTCCTAAACCGGGACATCGTGACCGGAGCTGACGTCGGACGCTCAACCGACCGAGCCATCCAGGTGGCCCTGCACGCAGTTTTACAGCTTACCAAGAGCTGCCACACCCCCGGGGGCTCAGCTCACCGTCCCAGCAACCCTGGGGCGGAGGAAGAAATGGAGAGCGGGTCAGAACCTGCACCCAGAGGGGGATTGCGGGGTGCCCAGCATGGCACAGCAGGGGGGGCAATGGCTGCCCTCTGATTTGGGCTCACGGTGCTGGCCAGGAACTCGATCCCCGGACCGGGGGAGGGCACGGGTCCCGGCCCCCCAAGTGTCACGGCTTACCTGACTTTCGCAATCGTGGACACTCAAGTTAGGCTCAGAGACTCTCTGTATGGTCCCATGGCCTCGGACAAATATTGGCGACTCCCACGGTCTCCTGGAAACATCGATGATTTTCGCCTTCTGGGCCTGTCTCTACCCCAATTCTTCAAGTTGTTTTGTGTCTCTGGAATATTAATCAGCCTGGGAGTACTGAAACAAGAGATGTCTCTTAGGAGAGGCAAAATGAACATAAATGTGTCTGGTATAGTAATGCCTTTTGTCACAGTGCTTTGGATTTCTCCAAGGGCCTTTGCTCACATTTTGTTGTCTAATTTGAAACAAGCAGTAACCCCATGAGCTGTCGAGGATGGTAATGACTACCTTCTTCCTTAAAGCGGCAGGGAGGAGGGGGGACCAAGGTGCAGAACGGTCCTGTGCCTTGTCCAGCATCATGCTTTCTGACTTTTTCACCAGCTGGAGTTTGAAAAGCATTAAGTCAGTCTTTTTTTTTCTTTTTAATGTTTCTTTTTTTTTTTGAGACAGAGAGACAGAGTGTGAGTGGGAAAGGGGCAGAGAGGGAGACACAGAAGCCGAAACAGGCTCCAGGCTCAGAGCCTGGCTCGAAATCGTGAACCGTGAGATCATGACCTGAGCCGAAGTCGGCTGCTTAACCAACTGAGCCACCCAGGCGCCCAAACATTCAATCAATCTTTACCCTTAGGTTTCAAATGTGAAACTTGGCGAGGATGGCTGGGAGGAATTCTTACCCCTATTTTTAAGAAATAGATTTTCTTGGGGCCTCTGGGTGGTTCTGTCAGTTACACATCCGACTTTGGCTCGGGTCGTGATCTCACGGTGCGTGAGATCGAGCCCCGCATCAGGCTCTGCACTGACAGAACCTGCTTGGGATCCTCTCTCCTTTCTCTGTACCCCGCCCCACGGCCACCCGCCTCAAAATAATAATAAATAAACTTAAAAAATAAAGAACTAGGGGCGCCTGGGTGGCGCAGTCGGTTAAGCGTCCGACTTCAGCCAGGTCACGATCTCGCGGTCCGTGGGTTCGAGTCCCGCGTCAGGCTCTGGGCTGATGGCTCAGAGCCTGGAGCCTGTTTCTGATTCTGTGTCTCCCTCTCTCTCTGCCCCTCCCCCGTTCATGCTCTGTCTCTCTCTGTCCCACAAATAAAGAAACATTGAAAAAAAAATTAAAAAAAAAAAATAAAGAACTAGATTTTATTATAAGGTAGTAATTATTACAAATGTTTATTGCTTCTTTGGTTCCTTATTATGTGTCTGAAAAGGTATGCTTAGCATATTTTTCTCTTTTGAAGCCAAAATGTCAAACTTGAGACCTCCTGACTTTGCGGGGGGGTGTTGGGGGGCCAGGGACAGTTGACGAAGCCCTCCTCTTCTTTCTTAGTGTCTCCTCAGAATTCCTGTTCAGGCAGAGGACACGGTGGTCCAAAAAAGGGATTTGATGTCCTGCATCAAAGTTCATAATTATTCATGTCTATCGCTTTGTATCAGAGCCAGGTTATTAATCTGTTTTCACCACTAGCCTGTGAGGACCCTGAGTGGATAGGAAAGGAAAGGATCGTATCTTGGGCTGGAGGGGAAGACTCAGGCAGTGGTGGAATGGAACCGGGAGGTGGGGACGGGTGTAGGAGTCCCGAGCTGGGGCCTGTCAGGACATCACAGCAGTAAACCAGGGGGAAGGGAAGAATTCTTGAACAAAAACAGGGACTAGAGGGGTCAAAAGGAGGGACAGCTCCCGGGCTTTTCAGGATGAGGGGTGTATGGCAAGTTTTACAGTGAATGAGGGGGAAGTCAAGGACTAGCTTTCAGATTCTGGGGCAGATGGTAGGCTCTGATCGGAACGAGGGAACACAGGGGAACGTGCGTCCTGGATGGAGAAAGCCGGGATGGTTTCGTTCCGGAAGGACTGAGTCCCCGGTGCTGACGGGGTCTGGAGTGGAGATGTAAACTGGGCAGGTAGCAACCTCTCGATGGTGCTTAAAGCCACTGTGGACTCTCCAGTCCTCTCAGCCTGCCTGAGGGCTGGGCCTCCGCCTCTCTGACCCACCATCTGGCTCGCTGGGGGCCCTGGAAGACTTGGACCCCTTGACTTCCTCATTTCTCGCGTTTCTTTTTGCCTTCTACCTCGCACCTGCGGTGAGGATGCCCGAGGCGCCACCAAGCTCACTTGGTGGCCCTCCGTGAAGCACTGACAGTCATCGAGCACCACGATCCAGCAAGTGGAGCCCGCAAATGTGGTTTGAAGAGTTGGCTCAGCCAATGACTACCGTGCGATGTTGGCAGATCACCGTTCCTCTCTGGATACCACTTTCTCCGCACTTTAATAGGAAAGAGGATTAAGGGGTCACGTGGCTTGTGTTGGACGAGCTCTCTCATAGAAAACAGCTTTAATGTATGAACACAATAAAAAACAAGCATTTGACAGCCTTGGAGAGCTGCCAAAACCAAGCAGAACCTGGATGGGGATGGACCCGTGAAAGAAGGTAACCTCACTGGGCGATTCCTGGGTCTACGACTCTTCTCCTGAGTGTACCTACCTCCTGTTTGCGTGGCCTGGGCTGGCCAGAACCTACATGGAAAACCACACTATGTCTGATCAGGTGTCAGAGGCTGGAGCTCCAGTCTCCCAGAGGAGCCGGAACCGAGGAGAGAAATCCTGCAAAGGACAGAACCTTGGAGGGAGAGCCCCCAAGTGGCATGTAAACTACCCTCAAATCCTTGACTGATCCTTGAACTGTGCATGCGTGGGGGTGACATCAAGAAGCCCAGTGGAAGCATCAACTGGAAAGCTCTAGAAGCTGGGCAGAGATTTCAATTGTGGCCCAGCCACAGCTACAGACAGAATGTGGACTTTCAGTCTCACCAAGGGAGCAGAATAAAAATGTCCCAGACCTAAGGGATTCACCCTAAAACTAAGGCAAACCAAATATGACCCATCCCGTGAAAGTGCAAAGTCAAGTCTCTACAAGTTCAAGGTGATTATCCAGTAGCTTCGCTGCTGGCCAGAACAAAAATCAATATTCTTCAGAAGAAGATAACAGAATCCAGAGTCTCTGCAACGTGTTACCTGCAATGTCTGATATAAATTAAAGGGATAATGAGAGCCTGTTATGAACAAGATTATACTGTCAAATTTTACAACTTAGACAAAATGGACAAAATATTTGAAAAACACAACTTACCAAAACGGAAACAAAAAGAGGCAGAAAATGGAATAGCTCTGTATCCGTTCAAGAGATTGGCTTTATTATAAAACAACCTTCCAACAGAAAAAGCTGCAATCACATTATGAGATTGATCGTGTCACTCTTAATTTCATTAAACATTTCGGGAAAAAATAATTCAATCTACACAAAGGATGTCTGTGCCTTCCAATTCCATTTGGCTTTGTATTGGAGATCTCAGTGCTGAGCAAAATATAAATCAAAGGCATTAAAATGTAAACATAAGAAGTAAAGCTGTCTTTAAATATTTGTAATGTTTATTTTTGAGAGAGAGAGAGAGAGAGTGTGTGTGTGTGTGTGAGAGAGAGAGAGAGAGAGAATGAGTGGGGGAGAGGGAGAGAGAGAGAGGGAGACACAGAATCTGAAGCAGGCAGGCTCCAGGCTCTGAGCTGTCAGCACAGAGCCCAACACGGGGCTTGAACCCACGAACTGTGAGATCATGACCTGAGCCAAAGTCGGACGCCCAACTGACTGAGCCACCCAGGTGCCCTTAAGGCTGTCTTCAAATTCAAGATTAAAAAAAATTTTTTTTAAGTTTATTTATTTATTTTGAAAAAGAGAGAGAGAGAGAACAAGCAGAGGAGGGGCAGAGAGAGACAGGGGGCAGAGGATCCAAAGCAGCCCTGATGTGAGGCTTGAACTCACAAACTGGGGGATCATGACCTGAACCAAAGTTGGATGCTTAACCAAGTGAGCCACCCAGGTGCCCCGACACCATGACTGTTTTAGGTAGAAAATCCTAAGGAATCTACAAAGCAACTCTTAGAACTAACAAGTGAATTTAACAAGTGTAGAATACAAGGTCTACATACAATAATAATAATAATAATAATAATATTTATTATATATATCATATATTATATATATACTTATATATTATATATACTTATATATTATATATGTATATATAATATATATAATATATATTATATATATACTTATATATTATATATATGTATATTATATATGTATATATTATATATATGTATATGTATATATACATATATATTATATATGTATATATTATATATATGTATATGTATATATACATATATATAATATATACATATATATTATATATACATATATATGTATATATGTATATATTATATATACTTATATATTATATATATGTATATATATAATATATATAAGATGACAAAACATTGCTGAAAGACATTTAAAAAGATCTTATAAATGATGAGCTATCTCATGTTCATGGAACTCAATATTGTTAGTATGTCAATTCCCCCCAAATGCATCTATACATCACAACAACCCCAGTCAGAATCTCAACAGAGATTTCCCCAGAAAATGACAAGAAACATGTCATTAAGAATTTATATGGAGGGGCGCCCAGGTGGCTCAGTCAGTTAAGCATCTGACTCTTGATTTCGGCTGAAGTCACGATCTTGAGGCTGTGAGATCGAGCCCCATGTTGAGATTCTCTCTCTTTCTCCCTCTGCCCCTCTCCCCTACTTGCTCTCTTTCTCTCTCTCCCAAATAAACTTTTTTTTTTAAGAAGAATTTATATGGAAAAGCAAAGATATGGAATAATACAAATAATACTGAAAAAGAAATCAAATTTAGACAAGTTCTGCTACCCGATGCAAGATTTACCATCAAGCTACATAATCAAGAGAGTGTGGTATTGACATAAGGAAAGGCAGGTAAATGGAACGGACTAGAAAGACTAGAAGTAGACCCATACATATGGTGAACCGATTTCCAACCATGGTGCCAAAGCCATTTCACGGGGCAAAGTCTTTGCAACAAATATTGAACAGTCAGATAAATACATGGTAAAATAAATAAATGAATAAGCGTAGACCCTTACCTCTCACCACACACAAACGTTAATCTGAGGGATAGGATAGTCATAAAGGTAAACGTTAAGACCGTACAGTTTTTGGAAAAAAATCTAGAAGGAAGTATTTGTGGCTTTGAAATATATGAATGGCCAATCCGCACTGGAAGCTGTGCTCCACATCATTAGTCACCAGAGACATGCAAACCAAAACCACGATGAATTACTCTTATTCATGCACCAAGATGGTTCAAATTCAAAGACCCACCACCTGAAACACTGGTGAGGATAAGGAACAACCCGAACCCTCATACGGTACTGATTAAGAATGCAAAATGGTACAACGCTCCAATTACGTCACGTGAATTTAAATATTTGCCTTCTCGTGATCCCGCCAATTCCACTCCTAGGTATTTATTCCGGAGAAATGAAGACCGATGTCCACACAATGACGTGTACACGAATGCCCACGGCGGCCTTATCCACAACAGTCAGAAACTGGAAACAGAAACGTCCACGTACATGGGACGCCTGGGTGGCTCAGTCGGTTAAGCGTCCGACTTCGGCTCAGGTCGTGATCCCCTTAAAGATAGGTACATTTCACTGTGTGTACAGTTGGCCTCAATGGGAAAAACAACAACAATAACCAAATAAAACAAGGAAGTTAAAAACCCAATCATTAGGACCCTGACCTTCCAGGAGCCTCAAGTGCACAGACCTAAGGCTTGATCAGGCTGGGTCCTACGGCCAATGTCAGTGCTTTTCTTTCTCTGCATGAGCCACAGCTGAGGAATGAGAGAGTCAGCTGACCAGGGAGGGGCGGGGAGGAGGGAGCTAGTGGGCCCGTCCTGTCTGTCCCCAGCTGCCCAAACGAGTCATTTCAGCTTAAGAAGTGTCTATAAATGAATCCTGAAGTCTGTGTGAGCCCATCGGTGGTGTTACCCGCTAGTCTGCTGTGTGTGTGTGTGTGTGTGTGTGTGTGTTTTATTTTAAGCCTCTTCCTTCGTCCTCCATTGCCATGGCCTTCGGAAAAACTAATGATTCCCCTGGGATGATGCGTGACCCCTAATCAGAGGATAAGTTGTCTGGCCAACTTGGTTAGACGGCAGAAGAAAATTTCCTGGAGGGCTGCACCACCAGTTGGATCTAAAAGGACTAATGCTTTCTTACAGCCCTTGTGTCCACGGGCGGGAGGAGGCCAGATGACCTGGAAAAACACACAAATAGAGTCCCCGCGTGAGTGACAACGCCAACACAGATTCAGTTCTGCCCTTTTGGGACGCCCCCCTCCTTCCCCAGGAGATGGGCCAGGACAGAGGAGAAAACGGGGGAGGGGTGTTTAAATTAAAAAAAAAAAAAAAAACAAGTGGAGGGGAGAGGAGGAGGAATCCAGGTATCCGATAGAGGAGAAAGAATTTCATCCTTTCGCGGAGGGTCTGGCGCTTTTCAAAATGCCCACATCTTTCGGTAAGAGGTGGGCTGGCCACGAGCTGGGCTTCCCCATTTTACAGACGGGAAAACTGACACCAGAGAGTTTTTCTAGGGCACTTGCTCAAGATGACACAGCTAGAAAGGGAGCAGAGCAGATCCAGAGGCTCTGGGGACCTGCAGCCCTCCTCCCTGAGGGTTCAAGCCACCCTTCTGCTCTCACACCAGCACCCACTCGGCACAGCCTGGAGGCCAGCGGGAATGCCCTGTTTGCAGGGCATTATCCCGTGCAAGGTGAGGGAACTTAGCTCCCAGCCCCAGGCCTTTTTAGGAAATGTAGCTCTGCGCGAAACACTGGGCTTTGATGGGAAGGAAAGAACCGGGTCTACTAATTAAAGGTCATTTCGAATTTTTTTTTTAGCTTTAAAAACAGAGGAGATATGTTTAATTCGGGCTGACCGCGGTCACGGGGCATTTCCGTGAAGCTCGGGGACCTGTGGGCTGAGTCTCCTTGACTCTGAGAGATCACTGGATTTTTTGTTTTGTTTTGTTTTGTTTTCTTCCTCCTTTTCTGGTTTTGTTTTGATTTTGTTGTTGTTGTTGTTGTTGTTGTTTTAAAAATACACACACTCCAGAGTTGAATACTTTGACTTCTTTGATGCAGGGAAAGCCAACCACGGATTTCTAAAGTTAGAAAAGAGTCGGCATTGGCAGGGACTGAACTAAACCATAAGCCTCAGAAGCCTCTGCCGCCGGCCCGGGGCCACCGCCTGTGCGGTCAGCGCCACGTTATTATGTTCTCCTGAGAAAACCAGAGACCCAGAGACCTCTGGTTACACTGCCCCTGACTCGCTGCCCGCGGACTGGGCGGCGGGCGGGGACGGGAGTTGTGATCACCCCTGCTCAGCCACGGGGACAGGAGGGCTGCTGCATAGCACATCCCAGGAGAGGGCCAGAGCGACCCCAGCGTGCGCCCCACTCGTGTTCCTAAAAGGGGAGATGCTTCACCGCGCAGGACCCAAGAAGCCTGCCTTTCACCCGATCTGGGTTTGCTAAACTGCCAGCAGCTTCCAACAGCCCATCTTTCCGGTGAGGTGGAGACAGCAGGTCTGAGAGATGAAGGCAGAGAGTGTGTGAGTGTTCAACCCCAACACTATCAACTGGATTCCTGGATGCAGCCGTGCCTGAAGGAGGATTACTTCTATGGGCCAATCGATGCCCCCCCGCTTTTTTCCCCCTCCCGCTATAACTGCTTTGCATTTTATTCCTGTCACCTGCCACTGAAAGAGAGCCAAGCAACCTGTGTCTTGCTCATCTTCGCATCCCTAGCAGCCAGCATACAGGAGCAGCCTTGTTAAATGAATGTCTGAACCTGCCTAGACCGGAGGGGACTGGAGTTCGCACCAGGGGAGGGAAGTACTACCAGGCCTTGTGTCCCAGGCGCTTTATAGAGATTATTTCAGTGGATTATTTCAACAACCTTGCAGGAAGCACCAGGACTGTGCTCTCTGCTTAAAAGATGGGCAAAGTGAGGCAGAAAGGGCTCGTAGTGAAAAGCCAGGCCCCTGGCCCCCCAGGGGAGCCCACACCACAGTTGTGGGGTTTTTGTTGTTGTTGTTGTTGTTGTTGTTTTGGCCCCAGGTCCCTGTTTCCCCTTAGGTGTCGGGAGGATGTCTGTTCCCACATGCTAAACACCGTAAACCTGGAAGCAGGTTTCTCACCTCCCCCCGAGTTCCCCGACCATCAGCTTTTCTCCACGACTTCATGTCTCTCTCTGGCACTTGACCCAACCCACGCTAGATCCACCAAGTTCACCCCAAATTTCAGTTGGTCAGAGGATCCAGGGTAGGGCCCGAGTGAATTTTGTGGCGGGGGGGAAGGGGGGAGGTGTGGGTGGGTTCCTGAGTCCAGAAGTTCCAGGGTATCATGAAGGCTACACACAGTGGGCAGGCCACAGGGGGCAGAACATGACAACGGAGGTCCTGAAGACGGATGCATGGGCTCTGTATTTGCACTGTCACCAGGACCGAAATGACCTAGAATGACGGAATAGGAAGGGACCGCAAAACTCTGGTGTGCCCGCTCACACGCCCTGACCGTTGCTCCTGACCCGTGCTAAGAGGTCATAGCCTTCCCTCCTCCCGAGCCCAGATGCCCCTTCAGATCCTTCCCAGACAGCACTGCGGGCAACCCCACCGATCAGTGGAAGACGCCTCACAAATAAGATGTGCCCTCAGACCTAAGTCGAGAGACCTCATTTTTGCAGTTGCGAAAATGGAGTTGTGGCATGCAGTAAGAGATGTGAAAGGACTGGTCCAAGGTCACACAGCCCAGCTGGAAGTTGCGACCAGATCTTTCGATTGGGTAAAAAAAGTCCGTCGTTCTTTCTTCTCATTGCTGACTCAGCACCATTAATAGATGGTAAGATGCCAACCCAATTCAGGCTGTCCATATGCTTAACTGGAAAATAAATCAACCAAATGGATGGGGCTTGCTGTTGCGGAAAGAACATTCAGCTGGAATTTCATTTCGGGTCTGGCCATAAACTAGCCGTGTGACCTTGGGCAAGTCAATTCACCTCTCTGGGCCTCGGTTTCTCCAACTGTAGATTGTGAGGGCAGGGTGATCTTTAAAACCTCTACCACACTTTCAAATACTAACAACCTATGATTCCATGTGCCCAGCACTGTACCAGGAAGTTTTTAGGCTCTAAAGACACAGAAGGGAAGAAACAACCATATGCTACAAAAAGCAATACCAATCGGCACATCTGGGAGCTCAGAGGCGGGGGCTTCCTTGCGGGGAGCGGAATTAAGCCTGGCCTGGAAGGATGGACAGATAGAGGAGGCGAAGGGCACTGCAGACAGTAAGAGGAAAATAAGAGAAGGCAGGGAGGAGAGAAAAGCAGGCCATGTTTAGGAACGAACAAGATGGCTGGAACGGAGGGCGGAGGGAGCCTAAGGGAAGCAGTAGCGAATCAGAGATTCGCACCCGTGGGGGCCGAGGCCAGCGTTGTAGAAAATGGTGGGGGGCGGGGAGGGGGCACCTGGTCCCTACAGAGTGCTGTGGGGTAATCTCTTGCCCCGTGGAATAAGGCCCTTTTGTGCAAGTGTCCAAAATTCGACTCACCCTGACTTAACCAAGCCGGTGCATTTATCAACTCACCTAACCAAAAAGCCCCCGTGTAAGCTTGATCCCGGGGCTCAGAAAACCTCATGGGAACGTGCCCTTCTCCATTTTCGCCTCCTTCTGTGTTGGCCTAATTCCCAGGTAGCCCTTTCCCAACTGGGGGCAAACGGGGCCCAGCAGCTCCCTGCTTCCCCGTGGCCACTC
Source organism: Acinonyx jubatus (assembly GCF_027475565.1). Classification (NCBI taxonomy): domain Eukaryota; kingdom Metazoa; phylum Chordata; class Mammalia; order Carnivora; family Felidae; genus Acinonyx; species Acinonyx jubatus. The sequence continues at coordinate 34,608,352 of NC_069386.1, forward strand.
GACAAGACCAGGGTGACCGCAGCTCCTCGTTCTGCCTGCTTCTGCAGAAGTCCTGGGGCCGATGCTCTTTGGCCTGGGTTTGATCATGTTCCCGTGGCTGACCCAATCACCAGCCAGGGGCTGGATGAAATGCTCTGATTGGCCAGGCCTGGATCAAGGGCCCCGCGGCAGGGCCGTGGAGTGGATTCTGCCCGGAAAGGGACCTTGGAACCTGGGAATGCAATGATGCTTCTTAGAGAAAAATCCCAGCGCTGTTATCAACAGAAGGAGCGGATGGATCCTGGACAGGCAACCCCAAGGGGCGTCCAGGGCCAAAAGAGCATCTCCTAAGTATCTGTGGACAGCTAGGAGACGTCTTGAGGACCAAGAGAGACCTAGCCGTGGTTCCTTGTTCCGTGCGGGGCGTGCTCATGCCCCGATCTCGAATTCTGAGAGGCAGAGGTGGGGGGTGGAGGGCGATGGGGAGCTTCTGGGCAGGTCGCATCTTTCTTAAATTAATACTACTTGGAGAGACTCAGCAGCGGGGCAGGAATTTGTTAAATTACATAAACATTATTGTGACCCGTAAAATTCAATGAATCTCGGCCTGTTTACCCGCGGCTGGCTTTAATGTTTGCACGGTGTAATTTAATGTGTCAATTTGCTCTCAAATAAAAAACATCTGGTCCTCTGACACGGCAAAGAAACTGGAGAGCTGATGTTCGCAACCAGCTACAAGCCCCAACCGGAGATGACGTTTGGGGCGAACGAAAGGCCAGGGACTCAGAAAAGGAAGCCAACGTTGTTAGGACCCATTCCTGGCCTGGTGACAAGGCTCTGTGTGTGAGTCTGTAAGATCAGTAAATTCCTAATTAGAATTAAGAAAAGCCGAGAAAGAGCACATACCGTCTTCAACTGGCACCCATTGTGCAATGAAATTTCCTGTGGCTGTCCCCGCCAATATTGACATTCATACTATTGGATTTTTAGCAGTCTTGTTATTTTGTAATTGAGAAGAGCAGAAAGAAAATTACACTTTCCTATACAGAAGATTCCAGCTAATGTCCCCTTGCTATATATAGTCAGCCTGGCCAAGCCCTCTCCCTCCGGATTCCCCAGGAGTCGGTGCAGCTTGGGAGAGGGGGAGGTGAGATGCTCCGAGTGTGTGCTTTTCCAGTGAGATCATGCGTCTTGGTCTGGTCTCCACTAAATAACGGTGCGGCTCGTTCCTGCAGACGGAGGCTGGACTTTGCAGGCAGGTCCTGAGTTGGAGGCGCTGACCCACATAGAACGGGACAGGGGAAGCAGAGTTCTCCCTGGAGACAGGTGGGGGCTTAAAAGCCTTTTAGGGGCCTGGTGGGGACCCCTGGGGGGCCGCTCATCCATTCTGACTTTGGGGCCCCACCCAGAACTGGGCGGGCAGAGGTGGCCCCCCCTCCCCCCCCCCCCCCCCCCGGGGAGGGCTTGCGGTGCTGGGATACATCATCCATTTCATTTTTCGGCGCCCTCTTCCTCTCCTAGCACCCAAGCCCGGGCCAGGCCGAAGGGAACTGCAGAGGGATGGTTTCCACCCCAATAAATGCTCGAGACGTCCTGATGAAAAAGAACCCGGCCCAGAGCCCGGGCAACCACCCCGCTGGAAGGAGCCAAGACTGCTTTCCTGGCCGAGCAATGATGGGGTCAGAGCAAGTTCAGGCTTTGCTTTAATTGAGTAGAAGATAGTTCTTCCTTAAGGGAGCCCTGAAATAATGCTCCAGCCGCGCAGCATGACTTCCCATATTGTCAGAGGGGATTAGGCGGGCGGGTTTGTAAATAAAGAGTGATCCTTCTTCCCCCCCCCAGGACAAACAGATCATATTTTCTTCAGGTCACCAGGGACTGGGCTTGCTCTAATCAAATCCTTGACATTTCACTAGGACTCCAGGAGTTACACGCTTTCCGCGATTGAGCCCTTGGTCATTACCCATTTTCCTAAACGATTGCTATTTTCCAAACCCAAGAGGTTTTAGGGAAGTGGGAAAGAGAGATGTCTGTCCAACAGTGTAGAGAAGAAGGGGAGACAGGCGCAGGGTGCGTAGGGACTCTTGAGGTCGAAATGGTATCTTCATAAGCACCCCCAGGGTCAGTTCTCAGGACCACCAGGCCGTTTTTCTCATTTCTTCATCCTTCCATTCATTGGGGCAGCAACAGTTTTTGGAAGGCCTCACCAGGTGCCAGACAATGGAGTAGCTGGTAAGTATAGACCTGGATACGACCTGCCTCTGCCCGCTCCAGAGATCCCCCCACCCCACCGGTCTCATGGGAGAGACCCGTATGTAGGCTGATAACAAAAAAAATATCCCGAGAAATCAGCGTGTAAATGTCGTAGAACCCCAAAGTAAACAGGAAACAAACAAACAAACAAACTGAAAACCAACGAAAAACAAAACTTCGTCTGGAAAGGACACGGGAGGCTTCACGGAGCGGGTGACCCAGGGTCTCGCAGGATGAGTAGGGGTTGGCCGTCATACGAAAATGATAACAGAAGCACCTAGCCTGAGACGCCAGGTGTTATTCTAAAGGTTCTACCTGCATGAACTCGTTGAATCCCCACAGCAGCCTTCTGAGACAGGTATTATTTTTACCCCCATTTGCAGAAGGAAGCTGAAGCCTAGAGAAGGAAAGAATATTCCATCCAGGCCAAGGGAACAGCATGTGGGGAAAGGCACACTTGTGAGAAAGTAGGGCATGTTGATGGGCAGCAGAGAGGTACGGAAAAGTGACCAGCTCAGATCTGCGTGTTTAGGGGGAGGACCACAGGGCAGAGGAGCCAGAATGTGAGAAAAAGAGACAGTGATACAAAGGATGCTACGATACCCCTCCACCCCTGCACCGGCTCCTAGGGAAGAAGCCGAAACTCAGTGGCTCCCAGCTACGAACATCAAAGCCCACCTCCATTGCCATAAACAGGGGTTGTCTCCCTCCAGCTCCCACCAGGAAGCCCTACGCACTGGGACAAAAGACCCCTGAACCTACACCAGGAGAGGTAGGGTGGGGGAGCCCGTCTGCTGATCTGACACACTGTAGCCACATAGAAGAAGTGTCCTTGCCTTTCGGGTCTGCTTCCGCATTCTGGAATGATCTCCACTTGCGTCCGTTCCTAGTGAACAATTCTTCCCCGACGGGGGGCGGGGGGGGGGGAGAAATTATCTTGCAGCTTGTGTCCACTCCAAACACAGATGACAAGAAGTCTTGGAAACGCAGCCTAAAGAAACACTCAGCAAACTGTTCCCCAAACAAGCCTTTCGTCCTGACCTTTGCAAGCCAAGAGCTCCACTTTATAACTTGGGAATGCACAAATATTTACAGTTGTAGGGAAGAAAGCCAACGTCTGCTGGAGGGTCCCAGTGTTGGGAGACAGCCGAGTGCTCATCTAGCCCGGCGTCGCAGACGCTGTAGGGATGCTCTTTGCAGAATCTCCCGGCAGATGGTCACCCAGAGTCTCCTCGCATGCCTCCCGCGACGGGAAGAAAGGCCACCACCCTCTGAGAAGGCTCCCTTCGTCGATCTGCTCGTTGCAAAGTCCTGACAGCCAGCCAGAGTTGCCTCCCAGGAACCTTGCCCCCTGTTTTTTGTTTGTTAGAGTTTATTTATTTATTTAGAGAAAGAGACAGAGAGAGCGCGAGCAGGGGAGGGTCAGAGAGAGAGGGAGAGAGAGAGAATCCCCAGCAGGCTCTGCGCGGTCAGCACCGAGCCCGATGCGGGGCTCGAACTCACACACGTGAGATCGTGACCTGGGCCGAAACCAAGAGCCGGACTCTTAACCGACAGAGCCCCCCAGTGGTCCCTGCCCCCTCTCTTGGATGGGCCTCGAGGATTGAGTATCCTACTTCCCCTGTCTGCCTTCCACTCTTCTTCCTTGGTTCCTTTGTTCATTTCTTGGGGGACCTCCCTCGTGGGCCCCTGGCCGCTGAGGTCACCTCCCTTCATCATGGCCACACGCTCTAGCTGATTGACACCCCTCTCCAAACACGAGCCCCCACATCTACTGCAAGCACGCGGCAGCTGAGTTTCTTACCGATCGGAGCCCTGTGCCACTCACTTCTCATCCCTAAACCTCAGCTGAGCTCACCAGGCAGTGCAATCAAGGTAAAAAGGAAGGAATACGACTTTCTTGAACTCCTGTCACACTGGGCACTGTTCGTGTTCTTTCTAAACACTCCGCGCTCGGCACCACCCTAGGAAGTAGGTATTCTTCTCCTTGTTTCACATTTCTGTGAACTTGGCCTCTGACACAGAACCGAAACTAAGGAAATCAACAAAGCAAGTCTTCCAGGAGCCTGAAGCAGAGGGGAGAGAATGGGCCGGAGCGGTTACTCTCCCTTTGCATTTGTTTCTACCAGGAAGTCTTTGGTCCCCGGGAAACTGATTTGAAACCTTTGCTCCGCCCCTCTCTGGCTTCGGGACCTGGGGAGAGTCAGTTAACGTCTCTAAGCCTGGGGTGGGCAACTTGTCCCTGTTGTCCGAGACTGCCCGGGTTTTACTTTTATTTCTTTTTATTTTTGAGACAGCGAGTGCAAGCGGGGAAGGGGCAGAGAGAGGGGGGGACAGAAGAGCCGAAGCGGGCTCTGCGCTGACAGCAGCGAGCCCCATGCGGGGCTCAAACTCACGAGCCTCGAGATGAAGACGGGAGCCAAAGTTGGACGCTCCACCTCCTGAGCCACCCGGATGCCCCTGAGACTGTCCAGGTTTTAAATGCTAGTTTCTATGTCCCGCAAGACAGGCAGAGCAGTATGATCGGTGGCCCTATGAAGCTGTGAGATGCACAAAATCATAAGCTACCTCGCAGTGCTGTCGTGAAGTTCAACGAAGGTGACCTGTGTGACCGGCCCCAGTGCTGCGCCTGGCACATAGCAGACACTCAGCTTAGGTCCTGTTTAACGTGAAAGCCTGGTGAATCATGGCAATTTAGAAAGAAATAGAGGCCGGGGGCGTGGCCATGAGCAGTTTCAGTGGAAAAGAATTTTTTTTAAAAAAACATAAACAGGGACACTCGATACAGGGTCTCACATTCTCTCCAGGGTAAATATCCCGCTGTGGTTCAATTAGGCGTGGTAATTGTTAACCTTGAACGTGACTGGGGGTGACAAAGAAAAAGCTAACTCCGGAGCATTTCACTGTCTGCTAGGCAGAGCAGGGTGGATCCCCTCGTGCGATAAGCGCCACACAAAATTCGACACGGGCTTTGGTTCCTTAAGGGTAAGCATTCAGCCACCCTGACGGGCTGGCAGCCGCCCAGCACAGTGGAGGAAAAGAGTCCCGAAGAGAGGCTCCCAGGAGGGCTCGAGTCTGCAGTTCACGCACCGGGCCAGTGTGGACAAATCGTGCTCACGCTTCCGGTCCTGTCTCCTCATCTGTAAAATGGGGAAGAGAAAGTAGACAAGGTGTTGTCTCACAGAGAGGCAGCAGAGCGGAGCGATCAAGGGCATGGGTCCACCACCCACTGGCCGTGCGAACTTGGGCAAACGGGTCCGCCCCTCTGTGTCCTGAGTACTCGGGAAGTATCAGCCCTTGCGGGTCTGACTCTCTCTGACAAGGCCATTCAACACCAACTCTCCCCCCCCACCCCCCCGCCCGGGCCCACTCCATCCACCCTCCCACCCCCTCTCCAAGGGTTAATGCAGCAGAAGCATTAGGATGTTGTTGGACGCTTCCTTTCCCTCCCCAAGCTGCCTCCTCACTCGGCTGGCTCGCTCACGTTGAACTTGAGGCGGACTCAAACCTCCTCATCTTTTTTATGTGAATTGCAGTCAAGCCAGGTCTCCCCCGTCCTGTTCTTGTGCAACTGATTTTTTGGAAACGGCATTCAAGACGTGAGATTTATTGACGTTAAATTTCATCTGGTTGCTTTCGACCCAGCATTCTCGACTGCCGAGCTCATCTTGAACCTTAATTCTCTCATCCCCTCCAGCTTTGAGTCATCTGCAGATTTAATGCACATGCTTTCCATGTCTTCATATGAACGGTTGGCTTAAAGAGGCTGTGTGTATAGATAAAAATAGAGATAGAGATACAGGCTTTTCTACAGAGCAAGAGGGGGCCTCATGCGTGGGGCTGAGCAAAGGGAATGTTCTCTTGTGGGAAGCAGGGCCTCATGGCCCTCAGTCAGCGTTGAGGCCTCTGCTGTCTGTACCCGCTTACCGGCACTCTTTTCCCTGGATCCCAGAATGTTCTCAGTGATGACAAGGCAAGTTCACTCCTCAGCCCCCCTAACTGGGGCCCCTTCTAAACAACCAAATCCACAGGGATGGTCTGAATCCCTGCCTGTCTACACCCGATGAAGCCCCAAGCCCACTCCTGCCCTTCTTTCCTCTCATTGCTTCCTAAACTGAGACCACCCCCACCTCGGGGGCCTTGGCTAAATACCAGCTGTTAATCCAAGAAATCAGTTCTCACTCGAAGGTCATGGGCCACGGTGTCTTACTGTGTTTCCCACTCGGATGTTTCCATTTTAACAGAAGACTTCGCTGTCGGAACAACAAGGGCACAGCCGTGGTAGATAGGTTATTGGCCACCTGCGGCCGCGCGGGGCTCTGCCTTCGGTCCAGGGTCCCCGAGGGCACCCTGGATCACAACGCGGGGCACACGGCACACTGGAGGGCCGTGACTACAAGCCGCCACGAAGAGGCTCAGGGCACGCTGGTCAAGACAGCAGAGAAAGACGGAAATAACATTCTAGGAGTACTGCCTATTGCAAGTAGTTTAAATAAAACCCCAAGAATTTGTTTCTCCAGATAATTTGGCAACTCTCTGGTATTGTGCTAGCCCGTTGGCCACTGATTACAGGGCTTTCCAAAACCCCATGCCCATTCCAAACCCACACATACCCGTGGGCACCCTGAGCCCCAGGACAGCCTGCTGGCTCATGAGCTCAAGCTAATCCCTCTTTGATATCCGTGGTACTAGAACCTTTCTGCTTTATCCACAGGGTTCTCTTGTAGGGAAGAATTTGCAGAGGAGGAGGAGGAGGGAGAGGAGGAGGAGGAGGAGGGCGGGGGAAAGAGCACTTGCCCCTTACTGAGTGCCTGCTCCTTGCTGGACGTTGTTCTAGAGCCTCTAAATGAACCATAGGTTATCTTTTCAATATATTTAGGAAGCACGCTTTTATTACTCCCATTTTACAGAGGTGTAAACCGAGGCCCACGGAGGTAAAGTAAACTGCCCCGGGGCCACAAGGAATAGCAGAATTGGGATTTGAACGCTGGGCTCTTGATTCCACGGTCCACTGTTGACCATGGCTTCGTTTCTGTAGCTTTCAGAGAGCTCACGCTGTTATTCTCTCCCGACCTAAGAAGTTTTGTGGGAATGACAGGAAGCTGAGCCAGGACAGAACCTTGCCCGCCACTCACGTGAGTGATGTGAACAGGGTCACAGGCCACGGGTGATCTTGCAGAGCTGGCGACCCGGCTCTCTGGCTTGTCATAGGGTGAATTCGGTTACCTCTAGGGTGGTATCACCACCATTTGGAGGCAGTCCCGTGACGCCGAGGAAAAGGAAAGCCTTCTTTGCTTTTGGGAAAGCTTCGGTGAATGCACAATCCTTAAGCAATAGGTTTCAGTGCCCTCCAGCCTTTACTACCTGTATGCGCCTGGGTCAACTATTTTATTTTGCCTTGCTGGGCCACCATTTCCCCATTTGTAAATGGGGATTAGTAATAGCGTTTCTGTGACAGGTGAGTAATTTACATAACGCCATTAGCATAGTCCAGGGACATCTTAAGCGCCTCATACGCGCTGCCTAATTTTTTGTACCTCCATCACCATCACGACCTCCATTTCCAGGAGTTGCTGGTCCCGCGTGAGGCCATCCTTGTCCCCATTGTACAGAGACTGGGAAACTGGATGCCAGGATGGCCCGGCCAGGACGATCCGGAAGGTCCTGGCTAGGGCCAGGCCTCGAGCCCCCCGTCAGTTCAGCCTCTCCCGTCCTCATGATGCTGTAGCAGTTTTGTCTTCCCTCAGGGTCCAGATTTGCAAGAAAGAGAGCAAGCTTCTCCACCCTTACTGGGTGTCCCAGTCCCTGGGGATCTTGTTAACCTGCAGGCTCTGCCCTGGGAGGAGTGGCTGTGGGCCTGAGACTCTGCATTTCTAGGGATCCTCCCTCCTTTGTATAGGAGGGGCTCTACCCTCCAGTGGATGGGAGCCCTGGAGCCCTGGAGCAGCCTCAGAGAAACCAACAGCTGATCCTGGGGGGTCCCTGGAGCAGGCTTCTCACACAGCCCCCCTGTGTTTCCAAAGCAGCGCCCTGAGGGATGATGCTGGGGAGGCGGGGCCTGTGAGCCGCCCAGCGCCCGGGAGGGTATCTGTGCCAGGACGGCCCTCCTGCTCCTGCTCTCCTTTTGCTTCCTTCTGGCTGCTTCTCTCAGAGCCTGACAGTTACAGCAAAAACAGTCTTGCTCTCCCACACCAGGCCCCCGCCGCACGGTGGGGCGAGAGCACCCGCAGCCTGCGGACAGGGAGCTGACATTTGTCTTAATTGGAGTTACCCGTGTAAATCCCGCCCGTCCCCTCCCTGCACCCTCGGCCTTTGATGAGCCAGGGGGCTCTGAACACAGAGAGGTTCCTAATCTCCCCGGGGATACACGGTGTTATTAATGCAGGCGCTGGAAGGAGATGTTCCCTCTCGTCAGCTGCGAAAGGGAACTGGAGGTGAGTGGAAAGAAAGGAGGAAAGAAAGAAAGAAAGAAAGAAAGAAAGAAAGAAAGAAAGAAAGGGAGGGAGGAGGAAAGGAAGGGAGGAAGGAAGAAAGACCGGTAAAGGAGAAGACGGGCTGCAGGGGAGAGGAGGGAGGTGACATTCCTGGGTATCTGCATCACACCTTCGGGGCCAACAGTGTCCCCCGCCAACCCCCCCAGTCTTCCGCAACCAGCCTCTCACCCACAGGCTTTCCAACTCAGCTGCACAAGTCGCCTGGAAGCTGTAAAAATTGCTCATGTCTGGCTCCCACCCCCAGCGATCTTTATTTAATTGGCTCGGGTGTGGCTCGTGGACACTGGGTTTTCAAAGCCCCCCGGTGATTCTGGTGTGCAGTCTGCTTCCATCTCAGCTTCCCTGGGAAGCCTCCCCTGATTAGTGCAGACCCATCCATGCCCCAGTGGAAACAGCTCATCGTCTGCGTCACCCACGCCGCTTTCGATCCCACCAGCCCTGTTATTTCTGCACAATTGGATGGGGGCAGGGTGCCAATGTCCCCCCCCTCCCCCCGCCCCACACACACACCAGGCTCATTTGGTTGGAGAGTGCACAAAAGGATCTAACATGTTTTTTCTCGTCTCTTGAAGGTTATGTCACAAATGAGCGAGGGATGGCACCTGCTGCACAGCCACCGACTCAATTCGGTCATTTAGCCAACATTTATGGAGCACCTCCTAGGGCCACAGAGCTCTGGGAGATTTGAAAGCATATAGGAGGCGCTCTCTGCTCTCATGCCATGCCTAACAAGGATAGGTTAGACAAGACCACAAATAACAATGACAAAAACGAGCCCTAGAGGCTGGAGGGTAGGGAAATAAAGAGGGAACGACAACGTATCCAACGCTTGGGATGTGTCAGGCAATGTCCCGGTTGACTTACTTACGCCAGGTCATCGAAGTCGATGACAGCCCTAAAAAATGAGGAGGTATTATTCCCATTTTACACACGAAGAAGCTGAGACTCAGAGAAGTCAGTGGCTTGCCCATGGCCACCCAGCTAGGGTGTATTGATGCCTAACTCCAAAAAAGAAGAGAGAACATGCTTCTTTTTTTTTTTTTTTTGCTTTAAAAAAAATTTTTTTTTTAACGTTTACTTATTACTGAGAGACAGAGAGACACGGAGTGCGGGCAGCGGAGGGGGCAGAGAGAGAGAGGGGGAGACACAGAATCCGAAGCAGGCTCCAGGCTCCGAGCTGCCAGCACAGAGCCCGACGCGGGGCTTGAGCCCACGAACCGTGAGATCGTGACCTGAGCCGAAGTCAGACGCTCAACCGACTGAGCCACCCAGGCGCCCTGAGAGAACACGCTTCTATGAGGAGATGAGGCATGATTCTGGCTAAAGGGGAACCCGAGAGAATCTTAAGGAAGACCAAGGAGCTTACTACACAAACACATCACCACGGAGGTTCCTTGCATCAGAGCGCCATGTAAGAGGAAGTGGCCTTAGTGGACAGCCATGTCCCAGGGGGAGCTGGAGGGGAGCACAGATTATGAAGCGGGGTATCCAGAAGACCGGGGCAAGGCTGGTGGGAAGTGGAGAAAGGAGGGCCTCTCTGTGGGATGAAGTTCAGAGCGTGGAGGGGGTGAAAGTGTGGCCAGGGACAGAGAGCAGAGTGGGAGACTTCTGTGCTCTTTACCAACTGGTTAAAGCAGGTCGGGGGAGCACACGCTAGTCTGGCCACTCTGAGAAGGTGGGTGCACCTTGGCCTGGTCTATGTGGCTGAGTTAATGGCACACCGCGGTCTCTTCCGACACATGGCCTAGATGAGGATGAAGGCGGGAAGCACTCAAATGACACCCTGGGCAGGCTGGAGGAGGTGCGCAAGGAGCCAGTGACTCTGTTTTTCTGGACACTGAGGTCCACTTGTCACCAGTGGACTATGATATTCATAGCATCTGAACACCTGCCATGGGCAGGCATGGGACCCAGGTGATTCCTGTCCTGGAAGAGATGATAATTTCTGAGAAGATGGGGGGAAGGGAACTAATCTTCAAAGATCAGGATGGTGGTGGGGGTGGTGATGGTCGTGGGGGTGACAGTAATGGTGGTAGAGGGCTGGTGATGGTGACAATGATACAGCGATGATGGTGGAATTGGTCATGATGAGGGTGGTGGTTAGGTTTGAATGACTGATGCCCAGATGGCTAATATCTCTATAGACTTTTTCCTGACTCACATTTGTAGCTCCCTCATTGTCACCCCCTCTTGTGTTGGGCAGATCTGTGACACTCCAGATGTCCGCATTAAAACCCTTTACCTTCTCTCGTTTTCCTCTGCGCAGACCGTCCTTCCTCCTTTACACCCCTGGCTTGGGGAACAGCTCTGCTGGCCCGCCAGCCATCAGAGCTGGATGCCTGAGTCAGTCTAGACTCCTCAAATTTTCTCATCCCCTGAATTTCGCCGTTGATTACCAAGTCCTGGTGATTTGGCCTCTTAAATATCTCTTGAAGCCCATAGTCTCCTCTCCATCTCCCCTGCTCCTGACCTCCTTGAGGCCACATCACCCTCCTGCATCCTGATAGACCTCTGAGCTCAACTGGCCTTTCTCTAAGCCACCCCTCATCTCACGGCCAGAAGTGACCTTCCCTCAAGCAGATTCGACCAGGCCACTCTCCAGGGTCAACCCCCTCTCTGGCTCACAGAGAAAGAGCACGGCACAGAGAGCAGGCATAAGGCAGCCCCAACCCAGCCACATAGCTCCAGTCCCATGATCTTGCAGCTGTCTGCTCCTGCCTTGCAGATTCAGGCCTCTTTTCCTTTGCTCATACCAGTCTTTCTATCTTGGACACCTTCCTCTTCTCCTCCGACTGGTACAACCCTTCCTCGTGCACCTGCCTTGTTCAATCCTCATTCATCTGCCTCCTCTGCTGTGCCGTGAGCTTCTCTAGGGAAAAGGACCTGCTTTCTCATCTCTGAATCCTGAGGACCTAGCACAGGTACTTACTAGCTGCTTCCTGAATTAGAGACCAGGAATCTTAATCTCAGATATCTGTGTGGTGCCTGAAACCGTGCAGAGAGCTGTATCTCCCATAATCTCACTTGATTCTCACTATCTTCATGCAGGGTTGCGGGTGCCATTTGCTTTGTTTTACTGACGGGAACACAGATTCAGCAAAAATGGTGACATGGCTTGCTCCAGGTTGCCCAGGAAGATAATGAGCAAGTCATTCTGCGTCTCAGGTATCTTGACTCCTGTGTGGGAAATGTGTTGATTTCACACGAAGAAGCTCATTTCCTCTCTCTTGAGAAACTCTTGAGGCTGAGAAGTGACTCATGTATGCAAGACCCACCCACTCTTGAGCACTAGATACTTGTGTATGGGGAGGGAGAAATGGCCTTGGATTCCCAAGGAAAGATAGAGAGTGAACACAAGCATCTTGAAGGCACAAACCCATAAGAATGGGGAAAACAAGAGAAGAGACAAGAGTCACAAAATTTGCGAAGCTGGACAGCAGGTAGAGAAGTGGTAACCAGCTTAGAAGGAAGAACTATGAAACACTCCTAAGCTGGTAGTAGGAAAGGCTAAGAACCAAACTGATTTACCCAGGACAACCCACAAAAGCCTCAGGAACTGGCAGCACCAGGTACTTCTGGAAGCAAGTGAGGAGAGAGGGCAGACATAAAGATTACTGAGTGAAGGCAATTTACCCAGAGGCAATTATAACTCCAGATCTTTCCCTCTGCTCCTTATAGCTGGGTAACTATTTCTTCCCATGGCTGAAGCCTGGAGATAAGAGGGAATCTCTGCAGCAAGATGAGGCATATGAGGCCCAGCTGAAGGTGAAGGTCTGAACTGAAAATGGGGACTAAGAGAACATTTGTATGCTAAATGTTGAGGTACCAGAGCCATCTTCTCCCAGTTGATCCCAGTAACCCTCACCTAGATGTACATCCTCCAGGAAAGACACTGGAAGCCTCTTCTCTGAGGGAAAAGAGTAGCCCGAGAAGAAAGATCCATGGGGTTTAAAACTTTACTCCTGCATACTTTGATCAGAAAACTGCTGGAAAATGGAGATATCAACCAAAATGGGGGGGGGGGGCACTAAGAAAGAGGAAACCATAAAACAGACATAGATGAAAAGGGAATTCCCCAGTGATGATTATGAGAGGCCAGGATGACAGTCATGACCGAGGCAGAGATGGTAGCCAGTCTCAACTGGAGAAGATAAGAAAACCCCATGAAACCCTGTTCATGGAAATTAAACAAATAGAAGAACTGATGTGCAGCAATGTGTCTACTCTCTTCAGAAAACCAAAATGACCATTTTGAATATTGAATGAATAAATTAATAGGAAACTGTGCAAGCAACAGGAAAAACAAAAGCAACTATCAACTCCGAAAAACACAAAAGGTGTCAGGAAAAGAGAAAGGAATCTTTCTACATAAATCCGCTCTTAAGCAGTAGTAGTTCTTTCATCATGATAATGTCAGCTCTGACTACTGATGTAAGAAATTAACTCTATGACTGTATGGGGAGGATGGAGGCTAGGACCTGTGCATGTGTGTACCAGGTATATGTGTGTGAGGGGAAGAGCCAAACCTCACTGTCGCAGAATGGAATGTCAATCAACAATGCCTAAAACAGAAATATCAAGAAATAGTCATGCAAACATGTTATATAGAGTTATGAATCCAAGTATCAGATGAAATCATCTAAACAATTGCAAGTGCTTGTCTATGAAAGAGGGATGCTGGTGAATGCTGTTTGCCTTAATAAACTTTGTAGAACCAGTTAATTTTTTTTTCTTAATGTTTATTTATTTTTGAGAAAGAGAGAGAGAGAGAGGGTGAGTGGGGAGGGGCAAAGAGAGAGGGAGACACAGAATCTGAAGCAGGCTCCAGGCTCTGATCTGAGAGCACAGAGCCCGACGCAGGGTTTGAACTCACGGACCGTGAGATCGTGACCTGAGCCGAAGTCAGACACGTAACCAACTGAGCCACCCAGGCACCTCTGACCTGGTCAACTTTTTAAACTGCATGATTGTAAACTTTAACTCTAAAAAAGAAATAACATAAATATTTCACAAAACAACTAAAAGAGCATGGGCACCAGAATCAGACACTGTCGACACTCTGAACTGGGTGGCCACAGACAAGTTGAGTAATCTTTCTGAGTCTGTTTCCTCATCTGCAAAATGGGGATACAAATGTAGTGCACATGACCGCAGTGAAGATAAAATGTGGTAAGTATCTGAAGTGCTGAGTACTAGTATGTTCTCAATAAATACCTGCTGAGTGTCAGTTAAGACACACAATTGCCTGCAGTTCTGTTTGTTTGCCTGACAAATGTCCCTTCTCCACTCCATACCTGCCAGAGGTTATTTTCATTTATTTATGTTTTGTTGTTGTTGTCGATCTCGGTGTTATCACTAGTGCCCCCCCCTTCTTCCTGGCCCCCACCTTCGCAGATTAAGGCAGGAAGTGCAAATTCACAGATTCACAATGAGGAGTGAGGTGGAGAGTAACTCAATCTCTCCTTTTCAAACCACATAAATATGTCAAGTTCACTTCTTGTTTTGGCCTCTACTCTTGTACCTCCCCCACCCCCCTTCCTCCGGAGCTACTTTTACTTGTAGCCTCCCAGTTCCCTCTCTTTGGCTATCCCCTTTCCCCTTGCTTAACCAAGCAGAACCCCTCCTTCCTTCCTTCTCTGCCCTTGCAGATACCCTGGACGCTCAAGCATAGAGGCGGGAGGCCTGAACCTACAAGTGGAACCAAGCTGGGGCGGGGTGGGGGGGGCCTCCTGGGAAATGGGCTGGAGTTTCCAGCCAGGCCTTTGGCTCTGCTCCTGGATCAGTGGGAACATCATCGAATTGTCTCCTGCCCTGATCCCTCTCCCCGACTCCAGTCACACACTGACAGCTGCTCCCTGACATCTTTGCCTCAGTGTCCCCTGGTGCATCAGTAGACACTGAACTTATCACTCCCCTCTCCATCACCATTTTCCCTGTGTTGTATTAGCCTGTTCTTGATGGTTGGAATATGGTAGTGCTGTTCAGTGGAAGATGGAATCTGGGGAGGAGGAGTCAGTCTAAGGAAGGGTTGGGGGGACTTGACTTCACTCATGTTGAGTTTGAGGGGTAGATAGATATTCCATAGACAGTGGGACCCAGTGGTCTGGAGTTCAGGAGAGAGGTCTGAGAGTGGGAAGATAGATACCTGAGACCCCCAGACTGAAGAAGCTAACAGAAGGCATGGATGGGGAGCAGGGAAGGACCAGGAAGGAGCTCAAGCATGTTGAGTGAGGACAGAGAGCTGAGGGATGAACCCGGGCCACTCTCCTTAGTACAAGGTACAGTAAGAGGAGCATACCAAGGAGTTCAGGAGAGGTTCCCACAAGGACCCTGGGAAACATCCTGCATGGGCACCATCTTGAAAGCCAAGCCAGAAGAATGTCTCAAGAAGGGGGAAGTGGTCAACCTTCTCAGATGCTGCAGGGAAACTGGGTGAGAGAGAGAGAGAGTGAATCATGTCTGTGTCACAGAGGCCACAATGACCTTGACCAGGGAAGTCCCTGGGGTGGGGGCAGGGAGCTAGACCACACTCAGTGAAGAAGAGGGAGGGGGGAGAGTGGAGATGGTGAAAATAAACAGCTCTTCCTGGAAAGATGGCTGAGAAAGAAAGGCCAGCGATTGCCTGATGGCCTGGGGAGGTTTAAGCGCTGTTGGGAAGGAGCCAAAAATGTGTCTAAATTGTGGAAATGGTTCCTAGTCCCAGAAAGATGCAAGGCTGTGGTCCCAGGCATGGGGAGATGGACCTGAGGTAGATAGGAGGAGGCTCGCCCCTTCCTTCGGGCAGGACCACGGTAGGGAGAGATCCTTGGAAAGGGGCAGGACCTTGGCGGGGTTCCCTCCCGCAAGCCAATCTTCAAACTTCCTTTGTTTTTCCCAAAAAAAAATTGCCAAGGCTAATGTTCATGAAACACCTAATTCTATCTCCCGGGCACTGTTCTAGGTGTGTTATGTATATTATCTCTGACCCTGCTGGGATCTGAGAAGTGGGCACTACTAAACTCACTTGTGCCTGTGGGAAAATTGAGCCTGAGAAGAGTTAGTATCTAGGCCATGGTCACATGAGCAGGGAGTGCCTTCCAAGATGGCTACCCAACTCTAAGGAATTCCCAAGCACTCGCCCCATAGTGCCCTCTGGCCTCCTAGCCCTGCTGTCATGAACTCTGAATGATTCAGCCACAGATGCACAAGCTGCTTTGTTTCTGCTCCGAATGCCCGTGGCCTCCTTGCCTGCCACTTAGGAGGAGACTCGTCCTTCCAACTTTCCCACCTTCCCTGGAGGATCCTCCTGGTCCCTCCTACCATGCACCACATCCATGCCCTCTTATGCCATTGACTGTGTTGTGTTGAAATGATCTGGTCTTCTTTTTCCTCTGCTCCACACCCCAACACCGGCCTGTGAGCCCCTCGTGAGCAGAGACCCTGTCTTATCTGTCTCATCTATGGCTCCCAGACAAGTGCCCAGCAGATGGTATAGGCTAGAAAACAATTTGTCGGATGAGTACATGAAAACTTGCTTTTACAAATCAACAAGGGCAACTTGGGCACTAAAGCAGAGAATGAGGGAGAGAGATTTGCAAACCACATATCTGACAAAGGACTTGTATATCTAGAATGTACAAAGAACTCTCGGAACTCGACAGCAAGGAAGCAAATGGCCCGATCAGAAAATGGGCAAAAGACACGAAGAGACATTTCGCTGAAACTATACGGATGGCAAAGGGGTACCTGAAGAGATGTTCAGCATCATTAGCCATTAAGGAAATGCAGATTAAAGCCACAACGAGAGTGCAACGCATACTTATCAGAATGTTAAGACAAAATTTAAAAATGGTGACGATGCCAACGTTGGTGAGGAGGCAGGGAAAAGGATTCCTCACGCAGTGCTGATGAAGCAGCCCCTCTGGAGAAACCTGGCCGTCTCTTAAAAGTCTAAACGTACGCTCACCATATCCACCGGGACCTGCACTCCTGGGCGTTTAGTCCTGTGAAGTGAAAACATGTGCGCACAAAGCCTGGGCGTGACCGTTCGCGGCAGCTTTATGTGTAATAGCCACAAACCAGAAGCGACCCAAGTGTCTTCCATTGGCGAATGGTTAAACCAACTTGGTACATCCACACCATGACTACTACTCAGCAATGAAAATGAGTAAGATGTTGGCACACCCAGCAATGTGGATGGATCTCCAGGATAATACGCAGAGCAAAGAAGCCCAGCCCCACAGGGTCATGTTCTGTAGGCTCCATCCATAGAACAGTCTGGAAATGACAAAAGTACAGAGATGGAGAACAAAACAGTGGTCGCGGGGGATTAGGGATGGTGGGGAGAGGGTGAGGCGTGACTGGAAAAGAATAGCACAGGGGAGAACTCTGCAGTAATAGAACAGGTCTGTATCTTGACTGCAGTGAGTGCATGAATTTACTATTCACATACCTTGCACCAATGGCATTTTCCAGTTTTGATGTTGCATTGTTGCGAGGTACGATACAACCATCAAGATACCGCGTGGAGGGTATACGGGGCTGTGCTATCTTTGCAACTTCCTGGGAATCTACAAGTATTTCATAATAAAATGTTATAATTAGTTAATTACACTAACAGATTTTAACTCGCAGTTAAGAAAGAATCCTTAAGTCTAAACTGATATGAATAGGGGCGCCTGGGTGGTTCAGTCCGTGGGGCGTCTGACTTCGGCTCAAGTCATGATCTCGCAGTTGGAGAGTTCGAGCCCCGCGTCGGGCTCCGTGCTGACAGCTCGGAGCCCGGAGCCTGCTTCAGATTCTGTCTCTCTCTCTCTCTCTGCCCCTTCCCTGCTCACGCCGTCACTCTGTCTCAAAAATAAACAAGCATTAAAAAAAAAATTTAAACTGATATAAATAAATGAGAAGAAGGGAAACTCTTCTAGGATTCCAACCAGGAAATACGGAAGGAATGTTGGAATCAGAAAAATCACCTTTGGCAACCACCATAGCAATAAGTGCTTCAGGCAAGGACGATGGCCCCGATGCTAAAATTGGTGAGCAAGCCTGTGATGAGAAACAAAATATTTACATAGTCTCAAGAAATGTTCTCACAAGATACTTAACACTTTGTGAAGGGGAAGATAATAGCTTTTCAGCGGAGAAACTTGGCCGACCCTGCTTGAACCAAATGATCAAGGCCAAACTCACCAGCGAGGGGACCGGTCATCATCATGCCCCGCCTGACACGATGCACTGAGAAGGACAGCATCATTTCTGCGGCAGCCTGCCAACCTCACGTAACCTGCATCTATCTCATCAGGAGGAAACACCACCAGACAAACTCAGAGCAAAGGGCAGATGCAAAATAACTCGCTGATTCTCTGCAAAAATGTCAAGGTCGTGAAAAACAAAGAAAGGCTAAGAAAACTGTCCCCTGTGGGAACAGGATCCTATGCTAAAGAGACACAGCAACCAAATGCAGGTGGCATCCTGGATCAGAGGAAGGATATTAGTGGGGCAACTGGAGAAATCTGAATCAGGTATATAGATTAGTTACCATTGTAGAAATGTTAATCTACTAATTTTGACAACAGTACTGCGGTGATGAAGGAGAATTTCTTGTTAAGTAAAAACATGCTGAAGTAATTAGAGGCAAAAGTATCTAAAGTGACTCTCGGGGCGCCTGGGTGGCTCAGTCGGTTAAGCGTCCGACTTCAGCTCAGGTCACGATCTCACGGTCCGTGAGTTCGAGCCCCGCGTCAGGCTCTGGGCTGATGGCTCAGAGCCTGGAGCCTGTTTCCGATTCTGTGTCTCCCTCTCTCTCTGCCCCTCCCCAGTTCATGCTCTGTCTCTCTCTGTCCCAAAAATAAATAAACGTTAAAGTGACTCTCTAATTTTATATTACATATGCAGATATATACACCCACATATATGTGATTGCACGTATATCTATATACATATGTATATAGATATACATGCACGCGTATACATGTACGTGTAGAGAGAGAATTACAAAAGAAATTATAAAGGAAACCAGCAAATGTAACATGCTACCATTTGGCAAGTTCTTTGTATTGTTTTCGTAACATTTTTTTCGAATCTGAACATATTGTTATAAAGCTTAGAAAATAAAAAAAATTAACAGGAAAAGTCAGTAAGGCGTTTCACAAAGAAGAAATTCTGCTGTTCAGCAGATCGGCCACTCAGAATGGCCAATGCGGATCCGTTGCCTCAAGAAAATCCATTCGGGCCGCCCTCCCCCAGGATCGCCCGCGTGGCCTGTCATTACCGACTCTGGCTTCGGGGTAGAGGAGGAAGGCGCGGTGGTGTTCAGCCACCTGCCTCTGAAGTGCAGCCATGCCCTGATCCAGCAGGGGTGGGCAAAGGAGATCCTTCTGTCTTTCTAGATCTTTCCAACCTCTCCTAATTTGTCCTCTCAATGCCCCTTCCTTCCTGGAGGAACTGAAGGATCCGGTCAGACATGGCTAGTCTAGGAGGGCAGGCTTCACCCTGTCCCTGTGGTGTCAAGGGGGGTGCCTTGCTCCCTACAGGGGGCCAGCTGAAGCCCGACATGGCTGGGGCCCCTCCCGCCTCCCATCCTGTACTCTCTACATCTCGCACAGCTCAGAGCCAGAAGTCAAGAAGCAGGATGTGTGATTTCCATTTTGCTTTAAACCAGCTTGGCATCCGGGAACAAAACGCTTAACAGCTCCAGACCTCACTTCCTCATCCATTAAGTGGAGCCACTAACTCTTGCTATGCTTCTCTCAGAGCTGGCTTAGGAGCACCTGAAGAACAGAACAATCCTGTGGAAACGTAACAGTGAAGATGTGCTTTAGAACTTCAGTGAGCAAGGCTTTCTCTGTGCTGGGGAAATAGAAGCTCCACAGATGAAAAAAGGTAGCTTTGGCTGTCCTATCAAATGGATGAGCCATCCATTCATCCATTTATCTATCCGTCTTTCTATTCCAACATCCATGTATGCATGTATCCATCCTTCTGTTCATCCTTCCATCTATCCATCATTCCTTCTTTCCTTCCTTCCAGCCACCATCCACCCATCCATCCACTCATCCATCATCTATCCATCCATCCTTCCTTCCACTCATCTTTCCTTCTAGCCACCATTGATCCATCCATCCATTCATCATCCATCCATCCATCTATCCATCCATCCTTCCTTCCACTCATCTTTCCTTCCAGCCTTCATCCATCCATCCTTCCATACATCCATCCTTCCTTCCATCTGTCCATCCTTCTTTCTTTTCTTCCTTCCAGCCTCCATCCATCCATCCATCCATCCTTCCTTCCTTCCACTCACCTTTCCTTCCAGCCATCATCCATCCATCCTCCCATCGACCCATCCAGCCACCCATCCATTCATCCATCATCTTTCCATCCACCTATCTATTCAACATTGACCCATTTATCCTTCCATTCTGTCATCTTTGTATCCAACCAGCCATCCAGCCAACGCTAATTCATCCATCCCTCTGTCCACCTTTTTTCTCATTGGCCAAACAGTGCCAGACACCGGGGCTAGATTCTGGGGATTAAGTGATGAATGGAACCAAATCACAGTGACGGCTCACAGCCTAGAAGAACAGGTATGCAAACTAAAACAATGCACTATGAGCTTCAATGGAGAATATACAAGGCAGTATTGGAACTTGACTGTGGGGGTTGCGATGGGGGGTGAGGGGCAATGCTGCAAAACGGAGTCACCTGAAAAGAAAAGCTGGAGGGACAGCAAAAGAATATGTTACAGACCAAGGGAGCATTGGCTGCACGATTGGAGCCACGGGGTGGCCTGGGGGATGGGATAGGTCCAGTCAGAGGGGAGACTGTGAAGGGGGCGGTGCAGCTGGCGAGGCAGCCAGGCCAGAGAGCAGGCAGATGGGCCTTGGGGGCCATCCCCAGTGATGCCATCCCTGGTCAGCCCTCTGCCGCTGGAGGACGGCCACTTGCCTCCAAACCCTTCACCACAGGCCGGAGTAATAGTGCTCAGCCCTTGCTGTGTCTGCAGTGAATGGAAGCCCAGGCCACTCGGCCCCACGTGGGACAGCGGGGTCAGCAGAGAAGTTGCCAAGGCCACCAGGTCAGGGCTGAGGTGGGGCCGGCCAGGGAGGGCGGCACCCAGGAATCCGGGCGGCCTGCTTGGAATTCTTGGTGGTTCCCTGAATTGGGAGAGCCGCCCCTGCTCATTTGCCGGCTGCGGCAGGGCAGGGCCCACGCCCTGGGAACTTCTGTGTCGGCTTCAGTTCTCAGCTGCTGCCTGTGTCAGGGAAAGTAAGTCATCTCGCTCCCTCAGCCACAGTCCCCCCGCCATCCGGGAAGATCAGGCTCTTCCGGGCTCTGAAATCTCTATCGGTGGGACCGACCCTCATGTGCAAGCGTGCCCGGTGCTCCAAGTCTTTTCTTGCCCAGATGGCCCACGTGTGGGATGTCCCACCTTGACGTGATTCGACACCTTTCTCCGGGCTGCCTTTCTTCCTGGGCCTGCAGATCTCCTTGGGAATGGTAAGCCCTTCAGCCGTGGGCCGCGACCCGCCGGTTCTGTTCTGCAGATGGCCCTTCCACAGCCACGGTTCCCTCCCCCACCCCCCGGCACTGTGCAGGGGGAGCGGAGCAGGACCGAAGCCAGCATCCGGGAGCAGGATGCAGGGGGACTGGAGTTTTCTGGGACAGAGGCTCCCAGGGGAGTCTAAGGGGGGGGGGGAGGCAAAGGTCTCAGGGGCAAGAGTTCAGAGGGAGGGGAGAAAGGCATTGCAGGTGAGGCCCCCCCGAGATAAATTCTGCTGATCACGCAGCTGTGCCTGGGGCCTGGGGACCTAGTTTGGAGATTTGAACTTGAGCTCCTGGAATTTATTCTAAACCTGGCTCCCGGCTAAGGCGGCAAATGAAAGTTACCCAAATCCTCAGTCAGAGGCTGATGATACATCCACCGTGGCCACCCGCCTGTCTGCCCACCTGCAGGGCCTCCCGTCGGCCACCTTATGACCACCTCGTCTTCTGGCCTCAGGCCAGACACCCCGCAAGGGGCCCCAAGAGATACCAAATCATAGCTGCCTTCCATCTGAGTGTAACCTACTGGGCTTCCCGTCGGGGCCCAGGGCTATGGGGTCCCTTCTGCCTTCTCCAGGCAAGGTCCCAGGCGCTCATCTACACAGCCAGCCAGTGTTGTCCTGGGGCTCTGACTCCATCTTCCCACGTGGGCTTCTGACCCTTCCTTGTGCGGTGGCCATCCCGTTCCTGGGAAGCCAACTTCAGTCAGTGTTTTATTGACACTTAGTGAGCACTTACTCTGGCCAGGCAGGGTCTGAGTCTTTCCCACTACCGTGCTGTTCGACCCTGTGTTCGCTATTCCTCTTGTTCCCGTTATCTGTCAGCTGCAGAAGCCTGCAGCATTCGTTAGGCACCGACCTAGATGTTGCCGCGAAGGCAGCATTTTTTTAGACGTGAACAACATCTACGATCGGTGGATTTAAAGAAAAGGAGATGATCCTCTGTAATCTGGGTGGGCCAGGTTTAATCAGTTGACAGGCATTAAGAACAAAACAGAAGATTCCCCGAAGAAGAAGAAATTCTGGCTGTGGACTAGAGCTTCCGCTCGTACCTGAGCATTCCCTCCTGCCCTACAGATTTCAGACTTCCCAGCCCCCACAACCATGTAAGCTAACACCTTTATATATAATCTCCCACTGGTGCTATTTCCCTTGTAGAACCCTGACTAATACCCCACCCAACAGCGAGTGGGCCAATGTCACATGATTAGCAAGGAGGGGGAGCCCGGATTCAAATGGAGGCAGCCCAACTTCTGAACATGGGTTCTTAACGTCTAGGCCACGCTATTTCACCGATGCTAGCGCATTGCCTTTATAGTTCCATTTTATTGATGAAATGCAAAAAGGTTGAGTAACTTGCCCAAGGTCACATAGCTTATAAACGGAGGTGCTGGGATTCCTGCCCAGGTCTGTGTGATCTCAGGGCCTGAGTCCTTTCCGGCATCTTCAGTGCTGTGCTAAGAGGTGGCTGTCCAACAACAAATAGGTGCACACATTTCTACATACATAAATATATTATGAATTTTAGTGCCATTAAGGATCCTAGGGTATGACATAAATAATAAGATCTACAATACCCTTCATTATAAATTCCATCGAGTCAATTGATTCCCACAGAATGCTTCCATCGATAGTTCCTAAACCCTTGTATCCGTAGCCAGGTCGTTACTATTGACAAATGAGTGTCCTTTCTACGCGCAGGTTAGTTGATATTTTCATTTTCATTAATGGGTTAGATGAAAGTGAAACCAGACATTTATGCAACAATGAGACAAATGACTTTTCTGCTGAGTTGGGGCACAATTTCGGAACACTGGAAGAATATGTCTTCGATATTTTTGTGCTATTTACAATGTAATTGCCACAACACGCTGGCTACTTTAACCTACATCATTAACATTGTCTCCGTCATTCTCCTAAGTCGAGACAAGGATCAAAACAATCGTCCAGCCCGGATGTGTAGTATTTGCCAATTTCCATGGTGTAACCATTCCCACCAACATGAGCTGCAGAGGAGGAACCAGAGACAGACGCGCACCTGCACACCATTACACAGCATTTCCGCACACAGACCAATATATGCGAACAACCTCAAGAGCGGAGTTCTCAACTGTTATCAAACAGACAGGAGGTGATGAGTTTTTACTATCCATTAGCATTGGGTTTTGAAATAATCCACTTCACTGTAAATTTATCGGTTACATTTTACATGGTAACTTTGACAATCAGCTCACGAGATTTCGGAAGAACAATTCGCTCACAAACCTGTATGAGCTATCTCCAGGACACCCACGTCTACACTATGCTTTCACCCGCCTACCCTCAGAGCTCCCGCCAATGATTATACGTAAATAACAACGCGGCACAAATTGTGGGGCCGGGTAGTGTAAAAAGGCGTTCGCGATGATTTTCACGTAGCTTTCTAAACGAGTGAGATTTGAATAGATTACAGGTAAGTATAATAAGAACTAAAGCCAGCAGTGTGACAGGCTCATTCCATACGTTGCTGCTTTACAACGCTTTACAACGATCTGGGCAAATGGGTGCTACAACTGTCCCCCGTTCACGGATGAGAAAACTAAGGCACAAAGACGTTGGTCCAAGGTCACCAAGTTCCACTGTGGTAGAGCTGGGATTTGAACTCACGGAGTTTCAGAGCCTACGCTCCTAGAAGGGTATTAGAGAGGAAGTAAATCTTCTGAATTTTTGTTTAAAAGAAAGAAAAAGAGAGAGAGCGGAAGTAAGGGACTGATGTCTGAGGCTCCCTCTGCTAGTTTCCCCATACCTATTTCTACCAAGGGCTAGGAGGGGTCCCCTCGAAAAGACAAACTCTTGGTCTAGCCCTCCTGAGCATCAGAGAGTATCTCAGCATATGCTGACTTCTCCAAAGATATTTTGCCTTCTGTCACCAAAGGGTCCCTTAGGTCACATCGACAGCATTACACCTCACCCAGATCAAGTTTCTGCCCCCTCACTCCAGGGCTGGGGAAGCCCACCTACCCTGGCTCCATGCAGGGCCACATGGGTTTCAGGGGTCCTCCCCGGCCAGCCTTGGTCTCCATGCCGTCTGCTGGGTCCTGAGTCTGCTTAGAAGCCCATCTGGTGGACTGAGAAAGAAGGTTTGGTCAGGCCAGGTCAGCAAAGTCCATCTGTGGGTTCACTGTGGACAGTCACCACTCTCTCCCTGTTTCGCATTCATACAGAATGTTCTAGAAGGAAGGGGGAGGAAAGAAGGATCCCTGAGAAGCCCGAAGGCCAGACGGGCAGCCAAGACCAAGACAATGGAAAGAAATGGACGCCGTCAGGCCACAGGCCAGGAGCTGGGTGTCTCACGTGGATGTCCACCTCCAGGGGCACTTGGAGAGATCAGACGGCCTCGTGTCCAAGTCCAGGTTCTAGCCACTTCCTTGCTATAAAACCTTTCTTATAAAATGGAAATAAAATAAGACCAACCTGACTGGCAGGGGGACTGGATGAGATAATGCCAATTGAGTGCTTAGCATGAGTTGGTGCCTGTTTAATCATAGCATACATTATTCCAAGTTTTCTTGTGCCCTATTCAGTGTGTTTTCCCTAAGGACCTACTATGCACCCAGATATTTTCTAGGTGTGGAGAGGAAGCAGAAGAAACATGGGAGAGGTGGTGCGTGTAGTGGATAAACTCGCAGACTCTGGCCTGGCTTCCCGGGTTCACATCTCGGTTCTCCCGCTTATGAGTACCGTGATCTTGGGCAGGTTTCTTCATCTCTGTGCCTCCGTTTCCTCATTTGTAAAATGGGGTGAAATAGATGGCGCTGTCTCTGTAAAGTGGGGGAAATCATCGGTCTTGCTTTCCTCACAGACCACTGGAACAGTCAGGTGAGGTGATGGACACAAGAACACTCTGTGATCTAAAAATGGGGCAGGGTCAAATGAGACGATCATTGTTATTAGTGTGGTCTCTGCATGAGGAGAGACAGGGGACAGCCAAAAGACTTTAATTCAGTACAGATAAGGAATGTTCCTCAGTGCTGAGGAAGCCATTGTTGGGCAGGGGTGGGCGGGTGTTATCTGTGAGAACGCTTGGTTGAGGAGATGCCTTTCCAACCCACCTGTCCCAGGATTTCCAGAAGGACCTTTCCAACACACATTCCCCTCCATGGCTCTCCTTTACTAATGACCCTCTGAGCACTTTCTACTGTCTGTGGACCAATTCTAGACCCCCTTAAGGCACCCAGGTTCTTTATGGTCTGGTTCCTGCCAACCTTGCAACCACAGAGCTAGATTTGTGTGCTCTTCCTCCTGAGTTCTCTCATCCTCCCTGATCGTGCCCAACTCTGACTCCTGCCTGGGATGTTCCTCTACTTGTCTGTCTGGACACCTACTTATCCCTTAAGAAGCACTCAAGCACCACCTCCCTCGTGAGGTCTTTCTCGATCTCCAATAGACCGTTATTCTTTCATCTGGAAAGGCCTCTTGTACACCTATCATATTGTCATTATTTATTTCCATATGTGTCTCTGAATTAACCGGGCTCTTGAGGCTTGGGACCATAGCTCATTCATTTTTGTAATGTCCGCAGTACCCAGCTCAATGCCTAGCACTGGTCAGGTGCTCCAAGAAAGTTAATTGGTTGAAGGCCAATGGCAGAGATTTTCAAATGCCCAAGAATTCCAAAGAGATATTTCTGGAGTCACCACAAGGCTGATGGGAAGGTTGAGTGGGTAGAGTTATAAAAGTCACAACAAGGTGCCATGGAAAAGGATCCATTAGTGAATGAGAAAGAGCTCCTAGAAATTAAAGTTATTATTGCCAAAAGTTGTGAAAATCAATAGAAAGCCTAGCATACAATGTCAAGGAAATATTCAAGAACATTGAATAAATGACATAAAATACAAGAGAAAAACATATTCAAATTGGATCTGTTCAAAAGTTTCAACACCCAATTGCCAGTAGGAGTTCAAGAATAAGAAAAGAAAGAAGCTGAGAGAGAGAGAGAGAGAGAGAGAGAGAGAAGATTATCATAGAAATAATAACATTAAAAAAAAAAAAAAACAGAGCCCAAAAGGGACACAGAGTCATCAACTTTAAAGGGCCCAGAGAATGCCAAGCAGATGTAGAATTTGGGCAATTTAGGTATATCAACGATTAGAGAAGATCCTGGACATTTCTCAGGAAACCAGAATATCAACTTACAAAGAACCAGAATATCTACTTCTTTGACTGACAAAGAAGCAGGATCAGATAAATGATATCATAATTCTCATCAGCAACAACAGAGGCCAGAGGAATAATAGCCAACACTTACATGATGTTTACCATGTGCAGACACTGTTGTAAGCACTTTCCATATACAGACTAATTTAATCTCCATCACAACTCCACGATTTAGATACTATTTTATTCTCTGTTTATGGATGCGAACACTGAGATACAGAAAAGTTAAGCAACTTGCTGGACCCAGTCAATGGCAAAGTTTAATATTAAAACCCTGGCAATTTCATGCCTGGCTTTTTAACTTCTTCACTGTATTTCCTCTCTAAGTGCTAAGTGAAAATGGCTTTTAACCTGGAATTCAATACCCAGCCAAACTATCAGTCATGAATGAAAAAAAAAGAACTCCCTCATATTCAAACATGCAAGACTCAGAAATTTAATTTCCATGCCTCCTTTCTGAGAAGTTATTTGAATACGTATTCCAGTAACCTGATTTGGAAACCATGAAGGACAAGTTATGGGATCAACACTGGTGGAATTAATTCAAGGATCTAATAGAAAGGAACGCCAGGATAATTGGTGTATAGCTGACTCAGGAAACCCTCAGAAAAAATGAGAGCAGAGAAGTAGGGACCATGGCAGAATGAAATCAGAAAGAAGGAACGAATAGTTTCAAGCAATATATAAAAGGAAGTTGGAAGATTTTAGGAATATGGTAAAGAGGCATGTGTTTCTTAAAAAAATAAATACATAAAAATAAAAAAATACCCCAGCAGGTAGCAGGAAGAAAAATCCCTCACCGAGAAATTAACGGCCCATATGCGAAGCAAACTAAATTTCTGACACGATTTAAAGGAATTGGTAGAGAGTAAAGAAGGAAAATTCATTTAATGCTGATGTGAGAAGGCTTTTCCCAGGAAAGGCACACGTGTTATAACACTGTCACCCTATAGAAGGAGCAGTTATGGTTCACAGTAGGCTTCTTGGTTCACAGGGAACAAAGTTACATCATCAACATCGTGTAAACGCCGAGCCTTGGGTTTCTCATAGACAAAATAGGAAAGGCTTAATAATGACTACAAAACAGGAACAAATGCTGTCAACCTTGAGGAGGTAAATGAGACGAGAAATCGGGCAGTAGAAGACAACAGAACTGGAGGGAAACACAGGGGACCCATATCCTCACCAAAAAGCCCCAGCAGTGCGCCTGGGTGACTCAGTCAGTTAAGGGTCTGACTTCGGCTCAGGTCATGATCTCACGGTCCGTGAGTTCGAGCCCCACGTCAGGCTCTGTGCTGACAGCTCAGAGCCTAGAGTCTGCTTCAGATTCTGCGTCTCCCTCTTTCTCAAAAATAAATAAAAATTTTAAAATTAAAAAAAAAAAGCCCCAGCAATAGAGGGTGACAAATATTACTTGAATTTACAAAGTGTAAGCAACAGATAAACTAAAATAGGGACATTATTAACAAAACTTGGGGAGAGGAAGGGAGGCAAGGCTGGGGTATAGGAGTTGAATCCCCACCCATCATGGTTGAGCATGCACAGAGGTCAGGTTGACCAGATGCCCTGACTTGCCCTGGACGGGCCCCTCTTATGCCTGTGTGTAATTACTAGTCCTATCCGTTTTCACTTTCAACAGTCTCCTGGTTGGAAGAATTATAATATGACCTTATCCAAAGTTGATTCATAAATTATATACATATATATATATATATATATATCTCAGTATGAGCCTGTGACATGGGGAAACCACCAGAGAAAGTGAACAAAAACTGTTCAAAGTGGATGACTCATGGGAGGTGGGGGTGGGGCAAAACACATTTGTCGGAACGCACCCAACTGCCCGGTTTAACGGTATGCAGATTATACCTCAATAAAGTGGATTAAACCAAATACGGTAGTCTTGGCGGACGGCAGGGTAGATGAGAAGTCATTCTAGATTATTTGATATGCTGTTTTATAAGACACCTAAAAACGTATATCAAAAATATTTTTAAAAACAGAATTTGGCAAGGCAATGCTAGATGATGCCTTTGGCCCTTACTGGCTCTGGTGATCCCTGAGGTTTGAGACCAGAAAAGGAGAAGAGGGTATTTTCTCTGAGTCCTTTTTTTAACTCTTCTGGATGAAAGGGGGATTCAAAGAATTAGATCACTGGTTCTCATTAGATTTCCCTGAGAAGCTGAAAAGTTACCAATGCCCGGGACGCACCCCCAAGAAACTCTGATTTAATTGGTGTTTGAAAAGCCTCTTTGGGCAGCCAGGCCAAGGACCCCTGAATTCGGTGAGGGAGGTCTGGGCTCCAAGATGGGAGAAATTCAAGATGGCAGATGGTAACTGAGTTGCTGATTGGGCAAGGCCTGCAATCCACGTGGTAGACTCTGAGAGCTGCTTAGAGACGTTAAATGAGTCCCTGTATCTTGTCCCACTCTCCGTAGGCTCCAACACAACGTTTCTCAACGTGGCCCTAAGCAATATTTCCTACATATCCTGAGATGCCTGTGCAAAACGCAGATCCCTGGGCCCCCATCCCAGACCTGGAGAATCAGAATTTCTGGAGATGGCATTCAGGAAGGTACTTAAACATATTTTTTAATGTTTAGTTGCTATTTTTGAGAGAGAGAGAGAGAGCGAGAGAGAGAGCGCACAAGTTGGGGAGGGGCAGAGAGAGAGAGAGAGAGGGCAACAGAAGATCCCAAGTGGGTTCTGCACTGACAGCAGAGAGCCTGATGTGGGGCTTGAACTCACAAACTGTGAAATCATGACCTGAGCCGAAATCAAGAGTCAAATGCTCCAACGACCCCAGGAAGGTACGTTTTAATTAATGTCCCAGGTAGTTCCTGAGCCCACAAATAAATGAGAGCCACTGCCCACATGGGCCTTCTTTGCATCTTTAGAGTGGGCCAAACTCCTCCCACCTCAGGGCCATTGCCCCTGCTTTTTCTTCCGCTTGACTAACAGCCCCCACCTCCAACTCACCCTTAAGTCTAAGCTTCTTCTGGGAAGTGCTTTTGATTCTTTTTTTTCTTAATTTTTTTTTTTTTTAACATTTATTTATTGTTGACAGAGACAGAGCATGAGTAGGGGAGGGGCAGAGAGAGAGGGAAACACAGAATCTGAAGCAGGCTCCAGGACCTGAGCTGTCCGCACAGAGCCCGACGCCGGGCTCGAACTCACCAACCTCGAGATCATGACCTGAGCCAAAGTCGGACGCTTAACCGACTGAGCCACGCAGGCGCTCTGCTTGTGATTCTTCAGACAAGGGAAGTTCTTCCCACTATCCGCCCTTGAGCGATGCAGACTTTTCCTCCACGGTGTTATCACAAAGGTAACTTATAACAGTGTGAGTGCTATTTCGTTCGATGCCCCTTCCCCGCTCCTATGAAACCCCTTCCATCGTGTCCACTGGGTTGTTCTCAACCCCTGGAGCCACACCTGGCACCCAGCAGGGCTTAAACGAGCCACTCCATGACAAGGCGGGGGTTGGGGGAGGGGGGGAGAGCAGAGTCAGGATTCAACCCCAGACCTGCCTGACGCCAGCCCTGCTTACCGCCCGTGCTGAACTGCCCCATTAGAGCCATGACCGGACCAGACGTGGGAATCCTAAGCGTTTGCTCCATTCGCCAGACCCCCAAACCACTCCGCTTTACCCACAAGCTTTTGATAACACTGAGAGGCAACAACGAAGGGGCAGGCGAGTGCTTGGATCTCCTCTCCCAGCCTCAACACTAGGCACAGTGAGGGGGAGGCACAGGCAGAACTGAGTCCCGCCTCCCGGCAGTGACTTCAAGCGGATCCGACATCCAAACAACCCCCAGGAGCTCCACGAAGGCCTGGCTCTCTGTCCTTTAACGTGTTCTGATAGCATCACCAGTGATGGGTCCGCCTGCGTCACAGGCGGCATTAGTAATCGACTGCTACGTTTGCAGGCAGAGACAGACAAAGAGGAATCCGCCAGATCACTGGCTGCCCAGGGGACCATCCAAGAACCAGGTCTGGGGAATCTTTTCCGGGCTCGGTACATTCTTATGCCTCCTTCAGGCTGGAGAGGTCTCTATTGTAGCTAACTCACCTGCTTCCGGTACCAAAGCGCCAAGGCCCGCCCCTTTTGAGGCGTCTATTTAAGGTTCACAAAACCTTAAAATTGATCAGAGGCGAAAGTAAGGGAAACTGTAGCCTGTAATCCCTGCCTCTGAAGATGAATTGCCAGCTGGTGTGACTGATCGTGCCCGGGGCCTAGAGTAAAACTAACAGATGCCCACGTTAGCTTCCTGCCCCAAATGAAGTAGTTTAGAAACCAGAGTAACCCCCACCAGCAGCGGGAACCACGCCCATCCTGCAGTTGCCTGAAATTCCTGCTCTGCCATTCAGGCCAGTGCTGCCCGGAGGCCTGGTCTGGTCAATCTGCGAATTCCCAAGCAGAGTCTGGAAGACATGGGGATTTGCTGAGACGTTTGCTCTAGTCTTGGCCTGGAGAGGCTGTGTCCAGGCATGTCAGAGGCCAGAAGTGGTCTAGGCCAGTGCTTATCAAATTCTGTCTTGTGTCAGGAGAAATTGTGAAAGATGAAAATGGAGTCGGGGAGAGAAAGAAAGAACCAAAGAGAGAGAGCGATTACTGGCTATCTTTCTGGGGTTTGTTTTTTTTCTCCGCCTTTCATGATCTGAGCTCTGTTATAGCTCTGGAAGTCGGAGCAAACCGATAGCAATGCAAATGATTCTTATCCACAGAAATGCAAATTATGCCCCGTGCACTGCCATTGATTATTGTCCTATGGAGTTTTGGCCAGTTTTGTATCTGTTTGTAAATTCAATTCAGATTCCTGATGACCTATACATGTGTCTACTCTTTGAACTGTCTTTTGAGGTGATTACAACATCTTAGTGGTTTCCTCATTCATTGACGCATGAAATAAAATCTTTGGCCCAGATTCATTTCATATTTGTACGAGAATCATGATTAGACCTCTTTTAAAATTTTCACATGGGCATACAAATCACCGAGGGATCTTACGGAAGCACAGATTCTGATGCTTCACAGTCTGGGGAGGGGCCCGAGAATGTGCATTTCTAATGAGCTCTGGGGTGACGCTCATGTTGCTAAGATCCATGGATGCCGCTGAAATGGTACCCTGCCTCTTTAAGAAAGTGACGATTTGCCGTAAAGTATCTCGACCCAGCAATCGCACTATTAGGTATTTACCCCAAGAACACAAAAATACTAATTCAAAGGGATACAGGCACCCGGGATTTTTATAGCAGCCTTATCTACGATAGCCAGATTATTGAAAGAGCCCGAATGTCCATCGACGGGTGGATGGATAAGAAAGAAGATGCGAGACACATGCACACACACACACACACACACACACACACACACACGCTGGAATATTACTCTGCCGTCAAAAATATGCCATCTTGCCATTTGCAACAATGTGGATGGAGCTAGAGAGTATTCCGCTAAGGGAAAGAAGTCAGAGAAAGACAAATACCACGTGATTTCACTCACAGGTGGAATTTAAGAAACAAAACCAATGAGCAGAGGGGAAAAAAAAAAGACAGAGAGACAGAGAGACAGAGAGACAGAGAGAGACAGAGAGGCAAACCAAGAAAGACTCCTCACTCCAGAGAACAGATGTTACCAGAGGGGAGGTGTTTGGGTGATGGGTTAAATAGGCGTGCACTTGTGATGAGCACTGGGTGTTGTAGCAAAGTGTTGAATCACTATATTGCAGAGCAAAAAGTAATATCACACCGTATGTTAACTAAGCCAACATGTTACAGTTTTATTTAAATTTGTAAATAATTTTTTTAAATCCATTTTCAAAAATTAAAATTTTTATTTAAATAAAAACTTAAAACACAGGTCTCAATATAACGAATCTACCTTAGGTTTGATTAATTAGCATAAGGAAAATGTTAGAGATGTTTGGGTGGGGGGGAACGGTGAAAGGATAATGGGACCCATAATCTTTGCACGAATGAGGTTATGAAAAACTGGCCAACCCCTAGCCCTGGGTCCCAGGGCTTGCCCAGGATTTCAGCACTCCACCTGTAATGTGAACCCCACAAGCTTGCAGGGCCCTCTGTACGTTTCCATGACCTTGCCAACTCTGCACAAGGGCCCAGAGGGGTTGGAGGCGGGGGAAGGTGGCTACTGGCTCCAACAGGGTTCCCATTCAGCCAGCCTGGGCTTGGTTGCCTCTAGCAATGGGGTCGGGAGCTCACTACCCCCAGGATGTTCCTGCGCCTTGCAGACCAGAGACTGAGTGCTGAAGAGTCTCTGGGGAGCCCCTCCGGAGCCAGGAGCCCTTCTATCGATGGAGCTGTGCACGCTGGGAGTTTTCCCGGGCTGCACTGCTCAGGCAGACCCTGGACTGACTTGGAAACCACACAGGCCTTGGAAGGCAACATTCTGATCTGCTGTACATCGGCTCCTGGGACAGCGACTCTGAGCACCGCCACTGAGGTGTGCCAGGCTCGGGGTCCCTGTGGGCTTATGAGCCATTCCCGTAGGGGATCTGGAGAAAGGCAGGCTCACTTTTCCACCTCCCTGGGCCTGGGAAGGTGCAGCGTGTGAAGGGCTGGGCCCCTTGGCCAGAGACCAGGGCAGGAGGACCAGAGCGCATGGAGGAGCCCAGGGCCCGGCTGAAAGACTCCCACGTGCCCCGGATCTTGGGGATCTTGGACGAGGCCCGCTGCATCGCCAAACCTCAGTTTCCTCACCTGCAGTGGGGATGCTCTTCGGAAAGGGCGGGGGATGGGAGGGGGGGGGCGGCGGCCGTGGCCAGTGCTCATGCTGTGTCCCCCGTGTGCTTGCACACACAAGGCTCCCCATGGAGGTATCCAGCCCGGGACTTAGTAGGTCCGCAGAAACCAAGTTCTTCCCCGGGACACGTGGCATACACAACACTCTTCTCTGCCTTCTCAAATCCAGCCTCGGGGCGGGTTTTCTGCGCTCTGCCAAAGCAAACCGAGAAAAGCCGTTTCCTTGGCATTCACCATTGCTTCCTATTTTTCCAACAGGCCTAAGCCTGGCCTCGAGGTTTGCAGGCGCGGGCCATTCTCTCCCTGGCTGCTCTCCCAGCCGCACACGAGGATGGCCGTGGCCGCGGAGGGGACTCCGGCCTCCGAGGGCTCCTGCCCGCGGCCGAGGGGGCCCCCTCTGGTGCCAGCCGGCGCCGCGGGGTGGGCCAATCGGGCTCTGGACCTTGCGTGCACCCCTTGCTTTCACCCCACGACGTCGGGGCCGTTTCCCCACATTTCAGAGGAGGAGACCGGGGTCTGTGTAGCTGGATGGGTTGGCCCCGTCTCCTGGCTAGAAGCCACAGAACTGGGGTCTGAGACCAGGTCTGGTTCCCTTCAAGGTCAAGTCCTGGCACAGGATAGAAACAGAAAGCGTCTAGGGCAGAAGGGAAGAGGTCCGGATCAGCTGGGAGGAGCTGACCGAAATAAAGGAAGTGGCTCCTGCCCGGTGTGATTTGACCAGCTGAAACTTCACCACAGGCACCACCTGGGGCCTGGGAAAAACCACGTACTGTGGCATCGAAGGCCTCTGTCAAGTGCAGGATCCCTGGGTAGCTGTCCACTGGGTCCAGGGTAAATCCCAGGGTCCTTAGTGGCACAGTGAAGGCCCTCTGGGATCAAGCCCTCGCCTGCCTTTCCAGAATCTTCTTCCACCACCATGGCGTATGCTCCAGCTTCTTTTACGTTACCTACACATGCCCTGTCTTCTCCACCCCCTCCCCTTTGCTCTCTGCCTGGAATTCCTGTCAAAGTCTGATCTGCCCTGTAAGGTTCGGCTCAAAACCTGACCCTAGAGTCCTTCCCTTTAATCTTCAGAGCAGATACTATAACTGCCCCCATTTACAGATGAGGAAACTGAGGATAGAGGTTAATGTCTTGCCTGGGGTCACGCAGTCAAGTCAAGGGATCTGGGGACATCCGAGTCTCTCTACCTCACTTTCCCCCCCCCCGGTTCCCCAGAAATGATCCTAAAGGCGGTGCTCCTTCTGGGGGTGGGGGTTGGCAAGGAGACCAGAGGTCCTAAGCCCTGGGGTAGTGCTCAGGGCCCCGTGCACCTGTCCGCTGCCTTTGAAGACACATGTCAGATGGTACTTTCCGATCTGGGGATCTGATTCGTCCTGGTTCTAGTCCCAGCCCGGGATCCTCCCAGTGGGGAGAAGTTGACATTCCTTTGTGTTTATGGGGCTGGGGGTGGGAGACAGCAGAAGGAGAAAGGGGTTGGGGGAGGTTGTTTTGAGGCTGTTTCAGTCAGCTTCGTCCCTGCAGATTTGTTCAGACCTCCCATCAGGGAGCTCTGGCCGGCCATGCCTTCTCTCCAGGGCCGCCACTGGCCTGAGTGTCCGCCCTTCTTCCTGGCTCTTCTCTCCCTCTTCGTCCCTTCCTTACTCCCTCCTGCCCTCCACAAGGTTGGGAGCTTCATCTTCAAGCACCTGTCTGCCCCTCTCTCCCTCTCCTTCCCCCCGCCCCTCAACCCTGCACCTGCCCTGTCTCCAGCTTATAGAATCTGCCTTCCCACCAAGGTTGTCCTGGCAGGTCCGATCCAGCCCGGTGTGGACTCCTTCTCCTAGGTCTCCTGGGCGGGGGCGGGTATCTTTCAACTTCACAGGGCCACCCTTACCGTGGAGGAATGTGCTGATAATGGAGGAATTTCAGGCATCTGGGAGCCAAACTTATACGCGGTATCTGGCCTTCCCAGCTGGCGGTTGGCAAAAGAGCAGGCACCTCGGTCACTAACATCGTGTGGCCCGGTTGGCAAGTGTCGCAACACAGTGCTGATCAGTAAGTCCGGAGAGCAAACCTGCTTGCACGCGCTTTGCGTATAATGACTCGCATAACCCTCACAGTGCGACCTAGGAGGGAGGAACCCTCGTTATTTCCACTCTACAGAGGAGGAAACTGAGGCGGCGGCGCCCCCCCCCCCCCCGGCAGAATTTAGAAACGAAACAAAGGCAGTAGGAGAGACAAAGCTGTTGGTCGGTTTCCCAGCCTGGTTAAAACCGTCCATCGGTTCATTCCGCAAACCCTGTTACCAGGCCCGGGGTGCCGACACCACAGGAGGACACGGAGGACTGGAAACCGATTGTTGCCAATGTCACGACAAAGGACCCGTGAGAAATGTGGACTGTGGGAGCCCAGAATAATGGGGACGCCTGAGAAGTCTTCCTGGAGGAGGCGACACCAGGCAGAGAAGAGGCATTTTCTGAAGTGAGAATTGCAGGTGCGAGGGCCCCGTGCGGGTAGGAGAGTCATGTCACTTGCGAGAGGCACCAGGAGGTAGAGAGTGGCAGGTGTCACAGAGAAAGGGCAAGGGGCTTAGGTTTGGGATTATAGTGAGACCAAGGGAATCTTTAAAGCCTATCTCACGGCAAGAGGCCTTGAGAAGGTGAGGGTTCTAAGTTCTTTTAGTCAAAATTCTTAAAAGGTTCAAGGTTCAAACGGCACGAAATGCACGTAGTGAAAAGATTCCTTCAACCCAGTCCAGCTACCCAGGTCCCTTCCTCAAAGTCAACCAACCTCATGAGTCTCCTAAACGCCCTTCCAGAGGTAGGTTACTCTACGCTTATATAAACTGCTCTTTCTCACTCCTTCCCTCGCTCTCTCTTTATCTCTCTTTACATTTTTTAGCCCCAAAGATAGCACCCTCTTGACGCACCTCTTCACCTGCATTTTTCTCACTTTCAAAACACGCCTCGGCAATCTCTTCTATTTTCGCAGAGCTGTGTCGGGCCGCACAGTCAGGAAGCGCTGCGTTTTATTTTACCAGCCCCTATGGATGGACATTCGGTGTTTTTTTCTGATCTTTAGCTCTTATGATAAACGTTGCAGTAAATTACCTTATACACAGGTAATACTCTCTGCGTGCAAATACATCTACAGAAAAAGAATGGCCAGCAGTAGAATCATTGAGGCAAAGGATATACGAGCCTTCAACTAGTCCCTGGAATTCTCCGGGTTTTGTCATCAAAAAGAAATCCGGAAAATGAAGAATGCCGACTGATCTCCGAGCCATAAATAAAATCATACAACCTTGAGAAACTACACCATTAGATTGATTAACACACTCGCTTAGCTGACTTTGTGCACATAGTCTTCAGCAATTATCCTAATAAAAAGAAGCTTCATTCTGGAGTTGGGGCCTCATTCCGACTCGAGTATGAGGACCTTCACTTAACTGCCCTTTGTTTGCCGGCTCATCTTTTGCGACTCCGGCCATTCTCCCTGCAACAGATACATACGTTTTATTTGCATCGAAAGATGTGTATTAAAGTTCAACCGACAAAAAGGAAAGTACACAGCTCAGTAAGTTTCGCATGTGTATACGCCCACGTGAGCACCACCCAGATCAGAGTACGGGTTACTGCAGAATTTACTGCCCTGTCTTGGTCGATTTCACTCGCTAAGGCAATTTACTAACCTGACCTCTGTCACATGGATTGGCTTCATAAAGAATGCGGTCTTGTGCCATGTCCATTGGTCGTAGGACTAAGAATGAAATCGGTGTGCACATTCTGAATGTCGGTGCATATGGCCAAGGTGCCCCACGCTGTGAGGGACTGACTTGTTATGCACGTAAATGCACCTCTTAGCACGGTGCCCGGCACACCATCAACGCTCAAAACCTCGTAAACCCACCTCCAGGAATCACAGGAAAATGCTTTGTGAGTCCGAGAGCCCCCTCTGAGCAAGAGATTGTGATTTTGGTAATGTGCCTCCCTGGAAGGATCAGGTAAGAGCCAGGAGGGGTCAGGAAACCCGTTTCCACCCCCCTCCCTACCCCCAGGGAAACCTCCGTAACTAATAGTAATAACCCTGCTGCTCCTGTAGTTCTGGCCTTTCGAAAGCACTTTGACAAGCACTAGTGGTTCGCAGCCTGGCTCACATTAGGATACTCTGGGGAACTTTCCAGAAATACCAATGCCAGGGCCCCACCCCCACAATTCTTATTTAATTCTTCTGGGGTGGAGCACAGCCATGAGTATTTTATAAGCTCCCCAGACCATTCTAGTGTGAAGCTGGGGCCAGGAATCATCGAGGACGCTGTTTCGGGTCACGCTATGGAAGGGGAGAAATGGATGAGGCTTGGGGGCGGGGAGGGGGAGGAGTTATAAAACAGTATTAAAGTATTACAATAGTGCCTCCAGCCAGGTCAGGAACAGTGCCAGAGCTAGGGTATGGATAAGGAAATGGGCTGGGAGAGGGGAATGCCCCCATGGTCACCCAGCTGCTCGGCGGCAGGTGCTAGACCCAAAATACAGGGCCTCCCACTACAGACTCAGCACGCACGCGTACGCCTGCCTCCAGCTTCTGACCCCCATGATGCCTAGACAAAAAGCCTAGAAGAAAATATACCAAGATGTTAACGGTTGGCATCTTTGGCTGATGTGATAATAGGTCACGTTTCCTTCCACATACTTTCCTGCCCTTTTTTTAAGTTTTTATCAGTGAGCATGTATCATGCTTATCATCACAAACAAGTAAAAGTCCTTCCAAGCTGTCGAAGTAAAGAGCATTGCTATTTTCTGGAGGGGCGAATTGAGTCCAAAGGCGTCCAAAGGGAGTGGGTGACAGGTTTGGGGCCACATCTATCCCCTGAGTCCCATGCAGGGCTTGAGACATCTCAGAGCAGGGACAAGTGTGATCTCTACCTGGAGGATGGGGCTCTGGAAAGGGGGTGAGGAAATGCTAGGAAATTTTTAAAAATGAAAATAAGGCTAAGTCCCCAATCTTGCCACCCAGATTAAACAGTGGGGAAATGGGGGGGGGGGTTTATTCTTTTGGACAAGTCTCTCTCCATAAATACTCATATAGATCCGAATAAGCATAATTTTCCACCAATGGATCACGTCTCTTTGCAACCTTTTTTGTAAATTCAAAAACATGTCCTATATATGTCAGTGAATACGTATACGCATCAACCTTGGAATGGCTGCATCGTATTACATAATGTGCCATAAAACATTTTGCCATTCTCCTGGTGATGAACATATTTCTGCGTTCTAACCACATTTTGTTTTTGTGTTGGAAAATGAACATTCTAATATATTCTATGAAAAACTCTGGAGTAAAGTTTTTTTTTATTTGGTTTGTTTTGTTCTTGTAGAGGGAACAGCGGCTGCATTTGGGTTTACGGATGTATGTGGGTATACATGTGGGTCTTTATGGATTGAATTGATTTAAATAATTTCATTTATTTTTTTCAAATTTTTTAAGGTTTATTTATTTTTGAGAGGCAGAGCGTGAGCAGGGGAGGGGCAGAGAGAGACGGAGACACGGAATCTGAAGCAGGCTCCAGGTTCTGAGCTGTCAGCACGGGGCCTGATGCAGGGATCGAACTCGTGAACGGTGAGATCGTGACCTGAGCCAAAGTCGGACGCTTAACTGACTGAGCCACCCAGGCGCCCCTAAATAATGTAATTTAAAGAGTATTAACCCCATAGACATCTTATCAAACTCGCTCTCTCTCTTGCTCTCTCTCTCTCTCTCTCACTCACACACACACACACACACACACACACACACGCACCCCGCAGCCAATCTCATTCTCCCTGCACGGAAGGCACTGGGGCGGTAATGGAATCGCATGTCCAGAGGCAAGCATAATTGAATGGCTGAGGGCATTAAGTCCTTGATTAAACTGGTTGTTCATTTGAAGGGACAATTAACCCAGTTAATA
Source organism: Acinonyx jubatus (assembly GCF_027475565.1). Classification (NCBI taxonomy): domain Eukaryota; kingdom Metazoa; phylum Chordata; class Mammalia; order Carnivora; family Felidae; genus Acinonyx; species Acinonyx jubatus. The sequence continues at coordinate 34,647,495 of NC_069386.1, forward strand.
TTCCAGGCCAGCCCAGTGGGTCTGCCCCCATCAAAGGACATATTGAACAGACAATAAAGTGGCTGCATCACCTTTATGGAGGAGAGTAGGGCTCTGGAGTCTTTTACCCAAAGCCTGCTGCCCAGGTCAGGCTGGGGCCATGGACACTTCAAACCAAGGAGGCGCCAAGTATAGCCAGCCTGCTTGGGGTTGCACGAGCTTGAGTCAGTGAATGGAAGAAGATGTTTCTCCTAGGGAAGTTTTCTCTCCCAGAATTAATGACGTCCCACCCTGCTTGTCTTCGTCACATTTGCATGTGATGCTCGGAGCTTCAGCAGCCATCTTGTGACCATGTGGAAACCTCACTGGTCTGGCCCACCTCTGGGCCTTCTGCTGTGCCACAGCTTTCCTACTGTTTAAGTCGAGTTGGGGTTTCTTATTTTAAGCAGCAGGAAGCATCCTGACTGAAGAAGAGTAGAGGTGAGGAAAGGAGGAGAGAGGGAAGAACCTTCCTCCCCTTTCCCTTCCATTGCCCAGTGTCAATCCCAGCATAAGATCTCCCCCAGAGCACACAAGTTCCCAGTTGCCTGGATCCTACAAGGTTGAATCCAATGGCCGTACCAGTTCTGCCCCTAGGGGTCTGGTCACAGAGGTGACTGGGTTGTAGGATGCACGGAAAGGGAGCCCAGGCCTGGCCCCAGTGAGCTTCTTAGGTCAGACAGGGCCAGAATAATGACTGGCCGGCCACCAAGGTTGACCAGGGATCAATCCCACGGGCTGGCAGAGACCAAGAGTGAGCAGGAGTAGAAGTAGGTGGGTGGCTTGGGGGGGGGCAATCCAAACCCCTAAAGGAGCAAGTAGAAATAACTACCATTATGGAAGCATGTCTTCAAACAAGGTGCGATGCTATGGGTTTGCACGGATTGCCGATATCTTCATGATACCTATGACGTAGACGCCATCACCCCATTTCCAGATATGGGAACTGAGGCTCAGAGGGGGTAAGTGGCTCTTCCAAAGGCACACACCGAACAGGATGGAGGCAGATTACGACTCGAGATTGTACACCTCCAATGGCCTTAACCACCTTCCGTCAACCCATGCGTCCATACGTACAGCAGGCCATCATTCATTTTCCCACCCATTCTACAAACATGGTCCGATCCCCTGTCCTGTGCCAGGCATTATGCCAGATGGCAGGAAAAGAGCGGTGACAGTCATGGACCCTGCTTTCTCAGGGCCCTAAGAGGACAGAGGCTCCTTCGGCTGAGAGCTGAGGACCACATTCAAGCTCGAGGTCAGTAGTCTCCTCACACCATCTAGGCAGGAGTCATGAAGGCATCTCCTCAATTCCGACACCCTCGGGAACTCTCTGAGCCTCGAAATCACAAATCTTGAATTGAGTTTGCATCTTGGGCCTGTGTGACCTTGAGAAGGCGACCTCTCCATCTAGGCCCTCAGATTTCTCATCCACAGAGCTGGGATCCAACTGTCCTGTGTACGTTTTGGGTGTTGGGAACATAAAGGGAAATTCTGATTGTAGAGGGCTTTGCAAACTCCAGTGCTGTAGGCAAATATCAAGCCGTTCATCCAATTCTCCATGTTTTTATTTTAATTTTTTTTTAATGTTTATTTTTGAGAGAGACAAGAGAGTGAGCAGGAGAGGGACAAAGAGGGAGAGAGGGAGACACAGAATCCGAAGCAGGCCCCAGGCTCCGAGCCATCAGCCCAGGGCCGGATGCGGGGCCCGAACTCACGCAACATGAGATCGTGACCTGAGCCGAAGTCGGACCAACGAGCCACTCAGGCACCCCCCCGTTCTCCACGTTTTAAGGAGCGATGTGTCGTGACGTTGATGTGATCAGGTCTCAGGTAATGATAACCTTTCAAAGCTTATTTGCCTTGTGTCGTAGACTTGTTCTGGCACACGCCATTGGAGGACTCCCCCGGAGCCTCAAGCGTGCCTATGTGATAACCCCCCCCCCCACGACAGTCATAAGGGGAGGGGGCTGAGGCCCATGTCACTAAGCGTGGGCACGGTTACATGGAGACTCGGATGCCAGCACTCTTGTCCAGAGCCCTGCCCCAACTCTGCTGGCTACTGGCCATGCTGGAGGGGGACTGTGTTGGGTCAGACGTTCTTTGTGGTTCTGCTCGCCAGGAGGTGGTCAGAAATGGGTACACTTTCTTCTAGGTGTAGAGGAGAGCAAGCTCTGGGGTAGAGCAGCTTGCCAAACGAGGGGCAAAGCAGACCTTTTGCCGCCTGACTCACGGCGGTGAGCCTGGGTGGGGGTCGACGAGGAGGCGGAAGCAATGTTAGATTTCTGGAAGGGGGGTTTCCAGTTTTTAGAGAATCTATAGACTCCTAAGATGACACACCCCATATTTAAAGGTTGCAAATACCAATTCCATAATAAGGTGGAGGCTGGCTTTCATTGATCTCTATTAAAGGCATTCACAAATGATTTATCGATTAAAAGGAAGAGAAAAGAAAATCACCCCCCCAAAACCTCACGTCACGATGATTTATCTGATGCTAAGGTTTAGGATATCCTGAACAAGAGCTGTGGCTTAAAAAAATGCAGAAATAAATTTTTCAATACCAAGGAATCAATACACTACACTCAGACAGAGGCACAAGGTAATGTGTAGAAAGAGCTCTGGAGGTCACAGATGTCTAAGAAGCTGTGTATCTGTGAGGATGGGTACATATATGTGTGCGTTGTACATGTATCTGTGTATATGAGTGTGTAGGTATGTGTGTGTGTTGTATATGTGTGTGTCTGTGAGTATGTACACGTATGTGTGTTTTATGTAAGTGAACGTGTCTGTGTATGTATAGCTGAGTGTGTGTGTGTGTGTGTGTGTGTGCGCGCGTGTGTGTGTGTGTGACCTTGGACATGTCCCCTCCGTGTCTAGCCTGCAGTCCCCCCCAATGAGAAAACGAGAAGTGCAGCGGCACCTGGGTGGCTCAGTCGGTTAAGCGTCGGACTTGACTTCCGCTCAGGTCATGATCTCACAGTTCATGAGTTCGAGCCCCGTGATGGGCTCTGTGCTGACAGCTCGGAGCCTGGAGCCTGCTTTGTAGTCTGTGTCTCCTCCTCTCTCTGCCCCTCCCCTGCTCATGCTCTGTGTCTCTCTGTCTCTCCATATGAAATAAACGTTAAAAAAAAATTAATAAAAAGAATAAAACATCGTCGATGGCAGGAAACCCTAGCTCCCACTGCCCTCGCCTCCTCAACTCTCAGACGTCCTTAAAAAAAAACCAGTCTGACTTGTTCCTTCCTTCCTTCAGTGGCTCTGATGATGAGACGCTGACCCCTAAACCCCTGGCCCTGCCCGGGGCCTCTCCTCGAGCCCCCTTGGGTGGCTGTGGGGCCCGTCGTCCTCCCCGAGGCTCACTGTTGCCGGCCCCCCGACCTGGCTGAGCTAAACCTCCCGCCCGCCTCTCCGAGCCCTCCTGACCCCAGATGGGTCCGGGTCCCCAGTTTCTCCCCCCCACAAGTCCCCAAGCCCCAGGATGAAGCCCAGCTCCCCCTCAGACCACGTCCCTCGGGAGGGCAGGCCCGTGTTGCTGGCACTCGCCACTCTTACCTGGCATCCTCTTGTCTGCCCCGGGCCAGCCATGTAATAAGGGCTCAATAAATATTTACAGAATGAATAAATGACACAGCGCAAACACACACTTCCTCGGTCTCGATGATTCTCACCCCCAATAGGTTTTCCAGCCGCGCTGAGTGAGCGGGCGGGGGAATGCATAACTGAGGATGAAAAAAACGCCAGCCACCCCCGGCACGTGTGTATGCGTATGTGCACCTGCATGTGTGCATGCGCGTGTGTGTACGCATATGCGCGCGTGCGTGCGCGTGCGCGCGCGCGTATGGTAGCCAGAGGCTGCATTTGGGTCGCGCTCGGAGGCAGCTTGACGCGCGGCCTTTTTCCAGCGATCACGCGGCGGCTCCTGGAGTCTGGTTTTTTCCTCCGTGGAACAGGGCCCTCCCCAAGGGGCCTGCGGGGCGTGGCAGCGCCCAGGGCCAGACTGCGCGTGGGAAAGGGGACAGGGGACGTCTCGGTTTCGGTTTGGCCACTGTAGCTTGGGGGTAGTAGAAAGAGCAGAGCTCTGAGTCTTCTCCGGGTTCAACTCCAGGCTCTGCCTTTTCCTCGCCGACGTCGTGACCTTGGACCAGTCCCTCCTTGTCTTCTTTGGCCCAGTGGGAATAACACCGATGACCCAGCCAGCTGGGGAGGGGCGGGGGTGGGGACTGGCAGGACCAGCTGCTGATGCCATGGGGTTTGGCTCTCACCTTTTTAAAGGGAATCTTTCTTCAGGGGCGCCTGGGTGGTGGCTCAGTCGGTTGAGCCACCGACTTTGGTTCCGGCCATGATCTCACCGTTTGTGAGTTCGAGCCCCGCCTTGGGCTTTGTGCTGACGGCTCAGAGCCTGGAGCCTGTTTCCGATTCTGTGTCTCCCTCTCTCTCTGCCCCTTCCCCGCTCATGCTGTGTCTCTGTCTGTCTCAGAAAGAAATAAACATTAATTTTTTTTTTTTTAAAGGGAATCTTTCTTCAAACATCTGTCTCCTCCTCCTGATCTTCCAGCAATGCCCGGCACAGGGCAAGGCATACAGCTAGCGCTTAATAAAATCTCGTCGGCTTGATTTAGCCCCTAGCCCAGAGGCTGGCACAGAGTAGGCACTCAGTAGCTCCCTTTCCCTCCTTGTGACAGCGCTGGCCCGAGACTCAGGGGCCCGGCATCACAGCCCGGCTGTGCGTGTGCACACGTGTGCCTGCGTCCCGTCCCCCTGACCTTGAGCAAGCACATACCCTTTTTCCGGGCCTTGGCCTCTTCTCAGGTCAAAGGAGGGGGCCGAGCCCATGCTGCTCCCGTGTTAAGTTCTGCCTTGGTTGAAACCAACCTGCCCAGGAATGGTGTGGGCCCGGCTGGGGTGCCCCGGGAGGCTGGTGCGGACTGAGGGCTGGCTATCAGCACCAAGCTGGGTGTGTTCCTGTAGGAAGGGGAGCCGTGTGCCTTTCTTACCTGCTGATAATAGAAAGCTGCTCCTTCAGTTGACTCGTTCCCTTCTTTCGCCCTAAGCTATGAGGAGTAGATTGGATGAAAATTATCAAGCCTCCTCGTCTAGAATAAATATTCTTGAAATGGAGCAAGTTATAAATAAGCAAGCAGCAATATCCTGTGTTATGAATATATAATTTCCATCTTTAATAGCTGACTAGGCCCCAGGGACTGTCTGAAAATGGCCTGTCTGGTCCTGATATTTGATGTGTGTGTGTTTTTTTTTTTAAAGGCCCCCAAACTTTTGTTTCTTAACCCTTGGAGAGTTAAGTCTCTGAGAGAAATAATGAGAGTTGAAAGTCATGGCGAGCCCAGGTACCAAGGGCAGGTAGTTTCTTTTGGAGAAATTCTAGAGAGTGCAAAGGCTCGCACAGCATCAGAGTGAAGGCTGGGAGGGGCGGCTGAGTTTGACTTCTCATTTTACAGAATCGGAGTGGAGGCCCAGAGAGGCAAAGAGACTGGCCCGAGGTCACGCAGCGATGAACCATATCCCAGAAGCCCTAGAATGCAGGCCTGTCCAATTCCCCAGGCTACTGGCTGGCTCTCTCTCCTAAGAGGCTGCATTCACAGGTGAAGGGAGAGCCTCGGGACCCCCCCAGTTCTGCAGTCAGGGCTCTCCCCACACTAGGGCTGTGGGGTCTCACCGATTGGCCCCTCCACCTCCTGGCTCTGCTCAACAAGCTGGTTGGATTCTCTCAGCCTTGATGTCCTCATCTGTCGAATGGGTATGGAGACGGTTGCCGAGGACTAAGTGGGATCATGGGTGGAAAGTGACCAGGAGGAGGCCAGGCAGGAACCAAGGGCTGTGAATGGCAACCATCCTTCCAGGGCTGCACGCTGAGTCCACATCGCTGCAGCCGTGACCGTGACTTACCGCAGACCGGCCCCCCCTGAGAGCCCCTGGTTTGGATGAACCAAATGATTTTGCGTTTGTTCATCTCACTTTCCAAGGAGAATGAGTCTTCTCTAGAGCCCCACATCTGCTCCTCTGGCCCCCAACAGCGCTCAGCAGAGGGCCAGACAGCAGATATCAGGCGTCGACTGACTATGTGTTACATTCAGAAATGCGTTGACTCATTTAATCCTTAGCATAACACTGTAAGATGGGCATCGCTATCCCCATTTTAAAGATGAGCAGGGGCGCCCGGGTGGCTTGATCGGTTAAGCATCTGACTCGGACCTAGGTCATGATCTCACCATTCCCGAGTTCGAGCCCCGTGTTGGGCTCCGTCCTGCCAGCCCAGAGCCCAGAGTCTGTTTCCAATTCTTTGTCTCTCTCTCTCTCTCTCTCTCTCTCTCTCTGCCCCGCTCCCGCTCACACTCCGTTTCTCTCAAAAATAAATACACATTAAAAAAAAAAAATTAAAGATGAGCAAAAGAAGGTTTGCTGAGACGATTAGGAAACTTGCCCAAAGTAATGCGGCCAGGCACCGTGGGGCTACAGCCTGATGCAAAACCCCTTGTCACTTCTCTCTGCTTCCTTCCTGCAAGATGGCCCGCTTTTCCCAAGATCAGGGTAAAACTGGAAAGCCAATGAATTCAGCAGCAAGTTCCCCGATGGTGGGAACAGGGGCGGCGAGGGGGGAGATATTAATGCTTGTGCAGCGTGTGTGTTAAAATGTAAATGTGGGTCTCTCCTGTGGGTCTCGAGGTACGCTCCTAATTACGAGCCAGCGTCTGAAGTTCTGATCTTGATGGCATTCGCTTTAATGGCTTTATTTTTTTTTTAAGCTGTTTAATTACTAATCAGTGCTGCCTTGCAAGCTAATGTGAGATGCGCGCTTTGCATATGAGGACAAGGGCCTTCCTCGGGGTTGGAGGGGGGCGAACAGCTGAGAAGACTGCCAGGGGCCGTTCGCTAGGCCAGCTGGCCTCTTTCCCCTTTGAGGGGTCCCCCATCGCCGGTCCCCAGACCTCTCTGCTCTTTGACCCTTAGCTCTGAAATCACAGAATCTCATCCCCTCTGGGAGGAACCTCAGCAGTATGCTAGCCTGGTCCCTCCCCACCTCCCCCGTCACCAAAGGGGAAACTGAGGCCCCAAGTGGGTTGCGATGACCAGACTTGGTAGGGCTCCTTTCTTACTTGCTAATTGATTTCTAGCACATATACTCATTTGCATTCCCAATTTCAACAGTCAAAAACTTTCCAATGCTGAAACCTCATTTTCTGAAGCTAATTTAGGTGTCATTTTCATTAATAGCTTGGCAACAATCACGCAGCAGAAATTTCTTCCAGGTCAGAGTGAGAGCCTGGGCCAGCGACTCAGGGTATCTGATAGAACCTGCTGTGCGTCTGGACAAGCTGAGTCACCTCTGGTCTGCAGTGTCCCTCCACGATCCGACGGGGGGGGGGGGGGGGATCGAGTCATCTCAGTGTTTTTCCAAACACTAGTCTAGAAACCGCTCTGTAAAACAGAGCATGCCACAAGACGTAAATATTTGTCATTCAGAGCCGACAAAATTTTTTTTTTTGAAAGGTTACAGGGTCTACTGAGCTTGGGCCATGCCGAAGGCAAGTTAATCAAATTGTTGCTTTTGTTTCCTTCTGTGTTTGTCAACGTGTATATGCTATGTGCATTTCCTATTCTAACCCAGCGCCTGGTGGCTTTCTAAGGGGTTATCGTTTCAGGGCATATATGTTAGTGCCTTTGGAGCACACGGGTTCCCGGGAGCATGATATGGGAAACGCTGGTGGGGACGGGTCCCAGGTCTCTTCTGCCCTCACTCTACAGTCTCCTGGGACCCCAGGAGACAAGGAATAAAGGAGACAGCTCTCGAGACATCCCCTTTGCCGTCAGACTCGGACCAGTCGCTTCCCCCAAACGTCACCAGGCTCTGATCCAGGGACACCCTCAGGCTTTGCACCCAGGGTCCGTCTCCAGGCCTTGATTTTGCCGCTCTTGGCCAGGAGACGTGGGTTGGCCATACCAAAGCTCTCCTTGCCCTGCCTCGTGGCCCTGGACAACTTTGGGTCCCCCTCGGCCCATCCTTCTCTTCACATGCTTTTCCCCAGTCCTGCCCGTCACAGGAGCCTCGTTGAGAGGTACAGCCTCAGTGCCCTGGCATGAGCCGAGGCTTGAAGTCAGAGTCAGATTCGGGGCCTGTGTCTGCAGTTTCCTCGTTATATGGTGCTGGTCCAATGGCTGAACTTTCCTAACCAGGAAACGAGAAGCGATCGTGGTCCCGACGACTCGGTTTGGGGGTGCGGAATAAAAGGGCCCGACCTCTTGCCTTAGCCTGAGCTCCCTAGAAAGCAAAGCCCGGGGCAAAGGCTTGCGTGCTACCGCTGTTTTAAGGAGTACGGCTCCAGAGACGCCAGAGTGAGGGAAATGATAAGCAAAGCTGGAGAGAGAGAGAACGAGAGAGAGAATGTTGGCCGCCCATGCTGTCAAACGTGGCTGATGCGTCGATCTCACGAACACGGCTCTCAGAAGGCCGGATGGTGGCCGCGCCATAGGATTGCCCACCCAGGGAGAGGAAGGACGAAGAACGCACCGGAGGCTCCCACAGCCGTGGCTCAAAGGGGTTCCCCGTGGTCTGTTTGTTCCTCCCGCTTCCTCACGCACGGGTATGGGTGCCGCGTGGGTCTTCTATTTCAGGCCTCGACAGAAGAGCCCCCGCAGCAAGAATGGGGCGTGCGTGCGTGGGGCCGAGACATGACCGACAGTGCTTCGGGCTCGTGCCCGCCTTCGCTTATCAGAGTCACACAGCGTGGGCCACTGCGGCGGAATGAGGCAGGAGCAAGTGTCCCAAACCCCGGAGACTGAAGAGGTCAGGCGGATCCCAAGTGGTGTGTGAGAAAAGCGTCTGCCTGTGCGCCCACCCCCCTGTACCGCCAGATCGGCTCTGTCCCGCCCCCCTAGCAACATCTGGGGCCCCAGCTTCTGAAAACAGAAGGTTCTCAGCTGTGCTCTGGCGGGAGGCCGCGATAGGTCACAGAGTCTCCTTCCGACCTCTGGGAAAAGTGAAGGCAAAAGGGTTGATGAAAAAAGCCTTAAGGAAAGCAGTGATGGCTGGTCCCGAGGCCCCAGTGGGGTGACCCAACGCTTCGAAGCCCCACGACTCTGCTTCCGCGTCCCCTCGTCCTCAAGCAGCAGCTTGGCCGATCTGAGTTCCTTACCGGGTGGGGCGATCCGGAACCACCATGCCCTAAGGGATCGGCGCCCTTAGTTTGCCACGTCTTTATTGAGTTGCTTTGTGGCTGCCACTGCTCATTCACAGATCCTTTTCATCAGGCCAAGGGCCACCAAGACCCCCCCAGAGGGGTCCTGCCTTCAATGGCGGCAGCACCTAATCGGGGTGAGTTGCCCCCCGCTGGGACGGTGATTGCTGTTCTTGCTTGCTAGTCTACTGATATGATCAACCTAAAGAGACGGGGGTGCGGCTGGGGGTGTCACAGCTTTAAGTCCACCGGGATCATGGGATCACGGTGCCACCTGCCAGGAGTGTGAGCCCCACGATGGAGGTGTCAGCTGCCTGGGGACCACGGCCCCTCACTTCACAGATCCTAAGTTTTGTGGGGACAGGGGGGCGTAAATTCTCCCTGAGGACCCCTGGGGGTGATGGTGATGGCAGACGAGCCCTTGTCGGCGAGGGCCATTTATTGCTTTTTGGGTTAGGCCCTTAGACCACATTCTAAAGGACGATAGTCCAACCCCACAGGGGATTGTCCGCAAGCTGGCACCTCAGTGCCACCTTTAACAGGCCCTTTCACCCTTGTAACAGGTCCTGCTTCTGGGCGATGGGGACACAATAGACCGGGGGATCCCATGGCCCTGCGCTCACTGTCATACCCCTTTTACCCAGATGGGCCACTTGATGAGAGCCACTGGCATGTGGGAAACTGTGTAGGTAGGTAAGGTGTTCTATCCAGTGATGCCTTCGTATTGAGCGTAGGAAGGAAAAACCCCCATGCGGTAAGAACAGATCGCTTTTCTCTCAGGGATAGGAGGAAGGCTCTCCTGCGATCCCTAGATCCTTCTAGTGCGACCCCAAGAAGCGGTGGGGTCGTCTTCTGCAGGGAGGGTTGTACGTTGGGGGTTCAGAGACGACATTTGCTTTTGGCAGACCGGGCGCTTTATAGCAGCAAGAATGAGATGAGCCTTGGTGAGAGGGGTTCCTTGCTGCTGGGGCGATCCATGGCTCCCTTCCTGGTCACCATGGCTGATGGGGTGGGGATAGAGGTTAGTGGACACCCGCAGGATGAGTTGTCCTGCCCTCCTGATTGGTAAATGCCTCCCCAGCAGTGGGCGTTGACGTGAGCCCCCAAGACCTGCCCGCTGCATGCCTGTTCTTAAGTGCATGCGTGTACTGTGCCTTTCCTTTAGTCTCTTATTCCTTCCAGATTTTCCCATTTTCTTCCTTCCAAGCCCTTGACCACCCAACAAGCCGTTTCCCACTGCCTCTTTGTACATGCTTTCTCCAGGTCACCTTTCCTCGCAGCTCTGTCCACCGGGAGAATGTCCTTCCACCGCTGTCCCCTCAAGCCACGTGGATTGGGACCGTCGCCCAGCACAGTCTGTTTTCGACAGATGACGAGGCTTCACGTTGACCGATCTATGAACCAGGCCTGAGTTGGCTCCTGAGTGATCACGGAGGATCCCTGCCCCGTGAAGTGCGTTGAGAGTGCAACAGTCTGGACCACCCGTTTGTGTAATTTACTCGTCCTTCTGGACGTGATTGGCCTCGATCCTGAACGTTCTATCTTCATCGTCAGTAAACTACCCAACCTGAGGACTTGGCGCATGTGATAACACACAGCTCATGATGGGCGGGTCTGGTCCCCCAGTGACTCAGTGTCCCATGCCAATTCCGGGTGGTGTCCAGAGCAAGAGCTCCCCGCCATGAGATTGATGGCCTTTCCCTGGGACCTTGAGGGTACATCCTGCAACTTTTCAGTGAGTGCCTGCCGCGCACTTCCGCAGCCTTGTCTGCTGTGGAGACGTCTAGCAGAGGTCCTTCTGGGTCAGATGGGTCCAGCGGTGGGCGGTTCCAACCACAGCCTGGACGTGCTCCGGAGCCCTGTCTCGATCTCAGAAAGCCAGCTTGCTTTAGTCATGTGCAACTTACAAGATCTAAGAGGGTAGTAGCTTTGATTTTTATTAATTTTTTAATTAATTGTTTGAATAAACAAGGCATTCAAATAGTTCCAAAATTAAAATGTAAAAAAGGCATGTAGTCAACAACCTCTCCCCTCCCCCTGATTTTCTTTCTAGCAGAGACCAACTGTGTTTACTTGCTTGTGAATTACTCTAGAGATAAATACATGCATGTGTGTGTGTGTGTGTGTGTGTGTGTGTGTGTGTGTGTGTATCTTCCAACCTCCCACCATTAGCTAAAACGATTGGTAGTTTATAGCTCTGTCCCTTACTGTAACTCAGCAGTGTAATCCCAGGGGCACCCGGGTGGCTCAGTCAGGTAAGCATCCGCCTCTTGGTTTCGGCTCAGATCATGATCTCACGGTTTGTGGGTTCGAGCCCCGCATCGGGCTCTGCGCTGCTGGTGCGGAGCCTGCTTGGGATTCTCTCTCTCTCCCTCTCTCCCTTCCCCACCTTCGCAAAATAAATAAATAAAAATTAAAAAAAAAAACAGCATAATCCAGCCATTTTCAGACAGCAACACACAAAGGGCTTCCTCGTTATAGTTCACAACTTCCTGGGAGGTCATTTCATGGATGTGCCAAACCATGTAAGCATCGTCCTAGGGGTGGACGTTTCATTGTTTCCAATACTTTGTAATCACAGAGAGGATCGCTATGAATAACCCACTACACATGGAAGTACAGCTTCCCGGGAGGCGTGCCCTTGTCATTTTTAAGGATGCTTTCAGATGGCTCCACTTGAAGTCTGTACCGATTCACATCCCCACTGATGATATAGAAGGGTGCCCATCTTTCCATACCGCCTCTCTGAGTGCGTTTTAATTTTTGCCGATCCGATCAGCAGAAAGTGTCATTTTCGTGCACTTTCATTTGCTTGTAGGTTATTTTACGAAACTTTGGTGGGCTTATGCCTCGTGTCACCGGCCAGATTTGAAGGGACTTGGGCTCTCGCAGACTCCATGTCGTAAGTCTTATTATCTAATCACAGAAATGAAGGAGGGGAGCAAGCACCAGGCCTAGCCTGTTTCTGGCCCTCTCCCTAGTTCTAAGCGCCGTGTCTGGCGCCTAGTAAATGCTCAATAAACACTTCTTAAAGATGGGCTGGATCAATCAGGCCTGGGGCCTGGGACTCTGAATGCAGTAGACTTACTGCTGAAAGGTCAAGAGGCAGAATTCGAGTCATGGTGGCCTTTATGGGTCATGAAGAAGCCACAAGCTGTGAGGAAGGACTGAGGAAGCTCTGAACGAGCAGAGGAAGCCAGACAGCAGAGAGGGAAGCCAGAAGTGCCCAGAAGTGAATTTCTTCATGTGATCCCAGGAAACAAAAAGTGAGAGTGGTTTCTGTTACCCACGGCTTCCCAGTTGAGTCTCGTGATTCCTGGAAATGAATTCAGATTTCGGTCCTTAGATTTCCACGTGACCCTTGCGTGACCTGACAACAAGCGTTTCTCTGCTGGAGGCTTCCTGCATTGAGGGTCTGCTCCTTGCCATCAAAACATGGATCCCATGTTACAATGTGGAATCTGAGACTCTGAGGGGTGGAGTCCAAGTTCTCTGCCTGCCACGTCATCTGGCTCCGTGAAGTTGGAAGCTTGGACCAATGCACGTGGGAAATAGTCAGTACGTATTTGGCCATCGCTTGATTGGTTGATTGGTTTCTCAGTGGCTTGATTTGAAGCAACAATAGATTTTGTAGCAGAATGTATTTTTCAAAATGGCGGCAATAGTAACTCCTGTCCCCCGTGCTCTTTGGCGATGCAACTTTGACCTTGCCACTTTCCACTTCCTTATCAAGAAATGGACTCGAATTCATGTTTCTGGAAAGAACTGGGCTCTAATTCATGTTTCTGGAAAGAACTGGGCTCTAATTCATGTTTCTGGAGTCTGGGCTGGGCTTCATAACTCCCTTAGAACCAACACAATGCTTGAAGCTTTTGCTTTGTCTCTTGGAACACTTGATCTTAAGATGCTCTCCCTCTCAGAACCCAGCATCCATGCTTCGAGAAGCCCTATCCACCTGGAGGGCCCACATGGGGGTGCTCTGCTGATCAGCCGGGCTGAGCCCAGACTTTGAGCTATCCGGCCCAGGTACCAGACAGGTGAGTGAAGAATCCTCCGGAAGATTCCATTCCCCAGCAGTTCAGGCTACCCCCAATGCATTCAGACCTTCCCTGCTGAGGCCCCTGACATGTCAGAACAGACCCAAGCCATCCCCACTGTGTCCTTTCCAAACTCCTGACTTCCAGAAGCTATGAGCTTAATAAATCAGGCTTTATTTTACCCCACTAAGTTTTGGGGTGATTTGTTACTCGATAGGTAACTGAAATTGCTCACTGGAACAGATTTTCTTTCCCCTAAAATTGTGACTTCACTTCTTATTCACGTCCAGCTGAGGGGTAACAGATAAGTTCTAAATCCAGTGAATATTACCCTGACTTGAGTCCATACACAAAGGCAGAGTTTTCCAAGACTGGGACTGGCTATAAAAAGAAGTTTCCTTGACTTTAAGCCCGAGAGAGCTTTGTCCTTCAAAGTTGGTGAAAAGAGGTCTTCCTGATACATGAAGGAATGACATCTGTTTCTTGGGTTAAACGCACACACACACACACACACACACACACTCTAGCCTGGCTTCCTGTGCAGACAATGTAGGCTCAGTTTCTCAGTTTTCCGGGAAATAGTTACCCAGTTAGGAAATTCTCCAGTCAAGAAAGCCCGATCTGGCCATTTTGCTCCGGGGAGGGCGCTCTGGCCCAAGAGTGGACCAAAGAGTCATCTCTTCCGGCAAGCGTCCTCGGGAAAAGCTGGCACCCCCAAGGAGCCCCCCAGTACCCACATTGCCGTCCCGCGTATACGGCAAGCTCCCACCCGGCGCGCTGCTTTTGCAAACTGTGAAGAGCTCTCCAAATGCACAGCTGTTAGCCTGGACGCTGGCCCTCGAGTAAGCAGGCTTGGGAAGGGAGGCGACTGCGACATCCCAGGGAACGCGGATTTCCCCGGCGTCTTGGCGTGGCTGAGGGGAGCGTCCCACATGGGGCTCCCTAGCTGTGCTCGGGACCGTGCGGTTGGCACAGAGGTCTGTCTTACTGCCTTCGCTGGCGCCTTCATCCACCAGCAAAGTCCTCACTATTTCCATCTCGCTAGCTCCAACCTGAAGCTCAGAGGGGCTGAAGACTGTACGAAAGGACACACAGCTGTTGGGGGAGGGGGGTGGTAGGAGCAGGGGCTGAGACCCGGGCCCCTCTATGCCTCGTCCTCGGGTGGCCCTTGCACGGCGCCTGGGGTCACTGCTCCTTCTGTCTGCGGAGCACTTGACTGCCGGCAGGTGCTTTCATAGGCAACATGTCAGCAGAGCGGCAGGACCCGTTCCCTATCTGCACGTTATAGACAAAGAATCTGCGGTTCAAGTGAATTGCCCTCGGTCCTGTGATGGAGCAAGTGGCAAAGCCAGGCTCTGAGCAGGGTCTCGCCCTCAACACAGGGCAGCATCACTAAAACGCGTTCATGTGCCTCTCTTCTTTCTCGGCCTGCCTCCTGGAACACTCAGGAGGCCGGGCGGGGAGGCCAGCGGCCTTTGAGCAGCAACGTCCCTGCAATTATTCAACCTTTATTAAGTAGCCACAGCATGTAAGACACTGTCTAGCCCGTCGTGGCGGTGACTGACGTGATATTAAAGGGCAGCCGTGACCTGGGCACCGAAGGGCTTGGCACGCTGACGTCAGGTCTCCCGCTGGGCCCCTCTGGCTCTTCCCAGGCCCCGGGACACCCCACCTGCACCCCCACATTGGAGGGCTGATGTCCCAGGTGCGGCCACAGGAGAGCAGGAACCCCAGAGGCTGCCGTGTGATTAAACTCTCTGTTGTGAGAAAGTGACACTGTGGTCTGATTCATACCAGTAAATATGTGATTTACATTTAATTCTGAGTAACCTTTCTGGGCTCGGCGAGGTGTGAAGGAATCTGATGGCTCCGTGGAAGAGGAGACGATTCATATTCATTAAGACCTCTGCATCAGCCAGCTGAAGGGTGACAGGCCCCAGCCCGCCCTCCTCCCTCTCGCCCTGCAGGGTCAGGGCTCCCGGGAGGCCAACAGCCGGGCAGGCTGCCACTTGGGGTGGGGAGGTGGGGGGTAGGGGGGAGTAGTGGAGAGGGCCAGAGGCGCCGAGGGAAATCGGGAGGAAAATACACAGCAGGTCCACAAGTGATGCTGCACAGGCCGACATTGCTGCATTAGCTGTATTGATCTCTCGAGGGCAGGGGGAGGGGTATCGATCGAGGAGGGTGGCAGGTCTCCGAGCCCCCCCGCACCTCCCACCCCGGCCCATCTCCTTTGTACATATTTGCAGGGGACTGTTCAGTCATCTCTGGTTCGTACAGGCCTGGGGCAGAGAGGCAGAAATGCCAAAGAAGGAAGGTCCCCTGGCCCCTTGGGGCATTTGTTTGGGTCTCGACTACCTGAGCTGGGATCACGGCGGGTGCCTGTGGTCTGCTACGCTTGAGAAGGCCCAAGGAGTGCTCTGAGGGGAAGAACTATACCTTCTCCCATGGACAGGCTGTCCGGACGCTCTCAGACCCTCAGTTTGTCTGTCCTCTTAGTGGGAATATCTGCCATGATGAACAGCAATTCTGATGTCTGCTGACGGGGCGGGGGGGGGCGGCGAGGAGCTCTCACTGAATCCTTCTGACAGCTTTCTGAAGAAGCCTTCGCGTCTGCGACCAGTCTGTAGATGAGAACACCCATCATGATTATGATTCCAGACGACGGGCCCCACTGGATAACACGCAGACAGGAGTGAAGTGACTGGGGGCCGCGGCCTGTTCGAGGGGGGATGCTTACTCCCCGAGGGGCGGAGTGAGGCAGGGAGGGTGCTCCGGGAGGACTCCCCGGGGCAATGGCCACTGAGCTGGGAGCTGAAGGTGGATGGAGCACCCAGCAGCTGAGAGACGGGGAGAGTGTCCCGGCTGCCCCGGGAGAAAGGATAGGTGGGGTGTCATGGGGAGCGAGTGGCCCCCAAGGGCGGGCAGTGTCTCTGTGCTTCAGGATGGCGGACAGGCACTCCTGTTAGTGACTCTGAACTTACTCCTGAGGATGACAGGGACCTATTGAAAGCTTTCGAGCAGGAGAGTGTTAGAATCAAGTAGGCTTTTTAAAAGCTGGCTCCAGCTATGGGGAGCGAACGTGGAGGGCGAGAGACCCCCGTGAGGCGGCCGGGCCATCACCAAAGGAGGGCAGGGGTGGGAGAGCCGACTGGGCAAGGAAAGGGTCCGAGGTGACTGGCTGCTCAGGGCGTAAAGTTGGGGGGTGGGGGCAGCCTCCAGGACGATGCTCTGATTTCTGGTGTTTGTGACTGGCCCAGCCTGGTTTGGACGGAAGGATGACGGGCTCCACTTTGGACCCGCTGAGTTTCGAGGTGCCTGCTGACTGCTGCGGGGTGGGGGGCAGTGCAATGCCGACCTGAGGGGCAGGAGGGAGGTCTGGGCTGGCGATCACGACGTGGGGAAGCCGTCAGCTCAGGGAAGGCACGGGAAGACGCCGGAGTAGGCGAGGGGGGCTGCCAGGGAGAGTGGACATCTGAACAACAGGCCGAGGGGGAGGGAGGGGACGCTGTGTGTGTGATCACAAGGGGGCTGCCAGTGGCCGGGGGAGGCCGGGAGAGGCCGGGAGACTGCGTTGTCTGGCAGCCAAGGCCAGAAAGTGTGTCAGGAACAGGAAGTGGTCGGCGATGCCGGGCCCCCTCCACAGACCACGTGGGATGTGGAGTTAAAAGTGTCCATTAGATTTAGCAACCAGGAGGTCAGAGGTGGCCGAGCAGGGCCAGCCTCGGGGGCCTGGGGGCCCAGAGCCAGACTGAGGGAGGTGGGTGGGGAGGAAGTGGGAAGTACTTAAGACAGACACCCCAGTTAAGAGGTTTGGCTGCGGAGGAGAGGCCAGCGATGGGGCAATAGCTGGACGGGGCCAGCAGGTCAAGAAAGGGATGTTTTCAAGGCAGAAAAGGCATAGCTCATTGAAATGCTGGTGCCAGGAACCAGGAGGGAGGGAGAGAGGTGGGGAGCACAGCAGATAAGGGGCTCGGGGGTTGAGCGGGTGTCTGAGGGGGTGGAGGTCTGGAAGGGGCAGGGGAACCAAGGTGGTGGGGACAGGGAGGAGGCAGGGAGGGCAGAAGGGAAGGAGGAAGGGGTGTGGACGCCGGCCGTCTGCAGGGTGGTGCACATGCTGTGGTGCGGGGGTGGGGGGAGGAATGGGGGGGGCTGGGGCTGGGGGGGCAGTGGAGCCGTTGTGCTCCCAGGGAGACAAACAGGGTTTTAATCTGTGCTTGGCATCCGCCATGCAAAATGTCACAAGGTGACGGTGTAGGGGACCGGGCTCCCACACGAGGGTCATCCCCGGGTGGCTGTCATCACCCCGGCAGGCAGGCAGGCAGAGCACGCCTCCTGCAGCCTCCCTGCCTCTCCTGTGGTCCAGAACCAGGCCCCTCTCCTCCCACAGAAGAGATGAGACGCCTGCCCGGTGGGACCAAGCCCACTGCTGTGCGCTGTGCCTTCTGGCTGTAGCCACTTCTGTTCTTACCTCCAGAGGCAGTTTCTCCACCACGCAGGCCCCAGGTCCCCACGTCCCACTGCTCCCTCAGGAAAGAGTTGCCACGATCCACAGAGAGCACTCCAGTTAATTTTGGTCTTTTTCCGTCCACAACATATGCTGGGGAGGAGAGGGGGAAACTCACATAGTTCTCATGAAAACTCTACCTTTTGGAAAGCTTCTGGGGGGTCGGTTGGCCTCCAGAAAGACGAAAGGCAGGCAGGGCCATCAGAGAAGGTTGTGCAGGGCATGCCCTGCTCAAAGACACCCTGACAGGATGAGGGGTGGAGCCAGTGGAACCTGAAACCAGCCCTGGGTCCGCTGGCCAAGCCCAATGCCCTGTGTGTGCAGAGGCACCTCTCTCTGGTTCCCACAAAGGCGTCGTAGAGGCTAGCCGAGTTCCCCAGAGAAGCTTCCTGCACCTGTCTCCAGCGAGGTGACTCCCTCGCTGGGCCACGAGGACTACCACAGACAAATGATTGTGACGAGAAGCTTCTGGCAACCTGGATATGCTGCTCTGGTGGCCAGGAAGAGAGCTGGGAATCAGGGGATTTTCATTTCACCGCTCCCATGGAAGGGCAGGGGCGGACTCACGGTGAGGCAGGAATGGGTGCGCGGAGGGTCCAGGAGGGCAGGTTCATGGCCAGGAAGGGGAAAGGTGAGCAGAAGATGGCACTGGCCAAGGGCATCGAGGGACTGGCCACCGCTCTCCTGGAAGGCTCTTGGCACATCACGTTCCCTCCCTATGCCTCAGTTTCCTCGTCTGACAAATCCAGAAAAAGGGAGGGTGGGGGGGGAGTTGGGGGGAGACCAGAGCAACGACTTGAAGCTTAAGTCACAAGAGACAGAGTCAAAGCGACTGTGGCCGGGTCATTTGACACATCAGAACTTCACGCCTTCCTCTGGTCCCCAGACGGTCATTTTTGCCTCCTCTTTTTAGCTGGCTGCCCGGGTGCCCTCCCGCTCCCCGCCCGCCCGCCTCTCCTTCCTGAAGGGAACAAACCAGAATAGGACTTGTCTCTCCTTTGGGGGGAGGGGGTTCCGTTTCCCTCAGCCCCAGGGAGAGCAAGAGGAACAAGAAAATTACAGTATCAGCATGGAAATTACAATTGGAGGCGTCTGATTCACCAGGGAGAATGACTCCTTCCTCTTTTTTTTATTTTTAGTCGCTATTATGTTGGTAAGGAGGCCTGTGCTCATTAACCTGTATGGCCAGAGCAGAGACTCTGTGAAACTGGCGGGTGAATAAACCTGTCCCCACCCGCCCCCTCCCCTCTCATCAGTTATTTATAGGCTTCCTTCCCTCTGGTGAATTAATTAACTTGTACTAATGGCCTCAGACACCGGCTCTTGTGTTTACTTGGGTGTCCCTTTGAGGCCAGGAAGAGAAGCATGCGGAGGGCCCCGGGGCCGGGGAGGTCCAACCTCCCCCACGCCAGCCCTGAGCCCTCCCCCGGACCCTCCCCATCCCCCGCGCAGAGTAGGATCGAGGGGTCCTCGTGGACCCCCAGCTTCCCTCCCTAGAGGCTTCAGAGGTTTGGGACTGTAAAAGCCGGCCAATCTGTCCCCATTTGCAGAGTTTCACAGCGTACCAGGAAAACGAAGTCCAAAATACATCCGTTTCCTTCAGCGGGGGAGCAAGGCACCAAAACATAAGGGCTTCAGAATTCTCTGGGCCCAGAGCGGTACGCCACTGAGTGCCAAAGTGCAAGGGACAGGGGGGGTCCCCTGGAGGTCTGGGGGATCCTGGGGCACGATGCGGAGCGGGGAGGGCGCCCCCGTAGGGACCCGGTGAGCAAGGATGGGGAGAAGGGCTGGGACACAGGAGAGGGAGCCCCTTCAGGAGGGGCTCCTCAGGCCCAGGCTTCTACTTCACAGATGGAGAGACTGAGGCCCAGAGAGGCAGTATCCTGTCCATTCACCCAGCCACCCCTTCCTTCATTCGACACACATTTTTCAACTTCCCGGGCAGTGGGTGAACTAGGAACCTGTTCCAGGGGAACTGGTCTGTCCCCCGGGGGTCCTGTCCAACGGGGAGCCAGTGTGCCGCAGGGAGGACGTGTCAGCCAGGTGACATCTGGCCCGTTCCTGACAGGTTGCAGGGCTCCGGTATCACTCAGGGACTTCTTCCACCAAAGTTAGTCCCGGAGGCGAGCCCACAGCCAGCACTTCAGCCGTCTCCCCCATCCCCCACTGGCACTCCCAGGGCCCCCAGACTCACACGAATCGGGTCTAAAGAGCACCTTGGCCTTGCCAACGCAACCTCCAGGCCCGTGCCCCAGGTGCTCCCACCCCTGGTTCCCCCGGAAGGATGCTCCCGCATCCTGTATCCCAGAGCCCCTCCCCCATCCCAGCCACACCCAAGGTTCGGACCCCAGCGCGGGCTTCTGGACAAGGACACACGCAAGGACGAGCCCTTGTCACCTCCCGCAAG
Organism: Acinonyx jubatus; assembly: GCF_027475565.1. Classification (NCBI taxonomy): domain Eukaryota; kingdom Metazoa; phylum Chordata; class Mammalia; order Carnivora; family Felidae; genus Acinonyx; species Acinonyx jubatus. Next base: position 34,667,655 of record NC_069386.1, read on the forward strand.
CCCAAGGTCCCAGACACCCGCCATCCAGATTTACTACCCCCTGACCCCAAAGCGTGTGGCTGACCTGGCTTTTGGTCACACGGGAGGCGCACGTCTCCCGCGGGAAATGGACTTCTTGCTTCTTTGTCCGCCCTCGCCGTGCTGACTCCTGGAGGAAGGGGGTGGGACTGGGACTGGGCTGGGGCCCCACCCATGACATTGAGGAGCACTTATTCCTCGGGCCACACTGCATCGATGCTCAGAAAGCGCTTCTGGCCAGTGAGTGCCAGGGTCCCCTGCTCCAGCGCCGGGTCCTGTGCCCCAGAAGTGGCCTCCCAGGGTGGGTTCCTGGTCCAGCCCCCTGCGCCGGCCTATAAAGGGTGTCAGGCGACTGCCCTCTCCCAACACCTTGAACAACCTTGCTGAGTATTATGATTAATCCTCATCAGCACTAGTGATAATATGAAAATTATTACAGTGAAAGCTGCCAGGCTGGCCTTGCTCTGTGCTGCCGGTTACGTGAATTGCTTAGGGGGATGGTTCCCATCTCCTGGCCCCACGCCCACCCCCCCAGTCCACCGCCTTGGGACCTTCCCAAGGTCTACACTGCAGACCTTGCTTTCTCCAGCAGTCCTGTCTCCCCTCACCCCCCCCCCCCCAGGGGCTCAGGCCAAGTCCTCTGGGCAGTTTTGTGCCTAAAATTACCTCCTTACGCCTACAGTTTGCCATTTGCACCTTCAAAAGCCCCGGCAACTGGCTAATTGCCATGGCAATTAGGTAATCGCAGGTGCAATTAGCAACTCTAGGAAAGCAGAGGGAGAGGGAGAGGAGAGAGAGGGGAAGAGGGAAATCAGAGAGAGGAAATGCAAGCTGACAGAGGTTGTGAGAGAGAAACCGATGGGTGGAGCAGAGGGAGAACAGGGATGGGTGGACCCGGAGGGAGACTGGGGTGGCTAGAAACAAGAAAGAGGTGTGCACCATGCAAAATAAGTCCACAAGACAAGCCCCCCAAGCCGAAGGCCTACAGTGAGCACAGCAGGGCAGAAAGCCGGATGCAGGAGCAGGGTAGGCTGGGGGCTGGGCTTCGTGGGGAAGCTGAGCTTGGACCACAGAGTGGGCTTTCCGCGAGCAAACAAAGGGACACGGGCACCCTGTTAGCCATCAGCACAAGCAAAGGTCCTGAGGTGCGAGAGCCCAATCTGGGGGCTGAGAGAGGCTACATCCAGCACTGTCCAATAGAACCTTCTGCCACGATGGAAACGCTTTACATCTGCACCATCCAATGTGATAGCTACCAGCCACCTGTGACTACTGAGGAATTGAAATGTGGCCGGTGCAACTGAGGAACCGGGTTTTTTTATTTAATTTAACTTTAAGTTAAAATACAAATAGCCACATGGTTGGCACAGACGGCTGGAGGAGGGGCAGTGAGGTCCGAGTGTCAGCGCGAGGCTTTCCAGAAGATACCCATAGAAGGAGGGAAGGTGGGTCTGGGATGGGGAGGACAGGGGAGGAATTGAAAAGAATGGGCGGGTCCCCATGTGCGCATGCGTACTCTTTCGGTTTGGGCACAGGCAGATCACCAGGAAGAGGTACATCTCACAGGTGTCTCGGCCCCTCACAGGTGTCTCCTGGTGTCCCATTTCATGAACGGTCCATGGTCCGGGAGGAAGAGGGGGCCCCGCATCTCCCTGGCCCTCCAGCCCCACGTCCCCAGGCCCTCCCCCAACCCAGGCCCCCCGCTTACCTTGACAGTGAAACAAGAAGTAACGTGGGCTAACAGGACTGCCACCCCCACACTCACGTGCACACACACCCAAACACACATGTACACCCATGGCCACACAAGCACACTTGGACCTGCTCACGTGTGCACCCCTCCCCCTCCGGAGTGCTTTGGATGGCTGTTCCTGCTGGTGGAAAGCCACAGAAGGGCTTGACGCGGGGGGCGGGGGGGTCTGCCCTGTGCAGGTTGTCAGGGTGAGGATCGCTGTCAGCACCAGTGCGAGCAAGATGCAGGGCCCCAAGACTCACTACAGGGGTGCATTCTGTGCCCCACGATCTCTGGGTCCCCTTCCCTTTGGTACCTCAGGGTGGGCAGGGTGGTGGCCCGGCTAGGGCCAGGAATGCCAGGCTGAATGTGGGGAGGGGTGGCATCCCTGCCCTGCTCCGTGGGGTGTCCTGCCTTGCCCCAGCCACCTCCTCACTCCCTCCCCTGCCTTCCCCCCCCCCACCTCCCACAACCCCACTCTGCCCGCCTGCTCTCCTCCCCATCTCCTCTCTGTCCCCTTGTTCCACCTCTCCGCCCCCTCCCTTGGGTCCTTCCCAGTTTCCTTCCCTCACCATCTCTGGCCCCCTCTCCTCTTGCGCTACACCCCGACGTGCTAACCAACGTGAAACTCCCATCCAGAGACTGCCATTTGAGACTTCCAGAACATTCTTTTCTTTGCCCATACGGGGGTCTGCCTGTGAAAGTTCTCGAGACCCAGGACTGGAGGTCCTCAGACTGCAGCAGCAGGATGAGTAGGACGGGCCCCCAGGCTGGCCGAGGCGATGGTGGGCTTCGTAGGTGGCCAAGGGGCTGGGCCTTTCACATACACGTCCGTGTGTGTGTGTGTGTGTGCATGCGCACACGCGTGAGGGCTGCAGTTTCCTGTCGCGTGTCTGTCCCCAATGTGCGGCGCCCTGGAGAGGACCAAGGAGGCAGCCCAGAGCAACCCGGCCTTGGCTGGGCCTGTATTAGATTTTACTAGAAAGCAGAGCACTGTGGCCAAGATAGTATGTGACGACAGAGTTGCCCTCCAGCCCCAGGACCCTGCAGTAGGAGGAGGGCTGGTGGCCTCTATCCTTGTTCCCCCCGCAGGGCTCAATACAGGCCTGGGAACAAAGCGGTAGGTCAGCCAGAGGAGGCCTGGAGGAGATGGCCAGAAGCCTGAGCCTCTGAGCTCCAGCTCTGTCTGTCTGTCTGTCTGTCCCCTCGTGGTTGGTGCTACTCAAGTCCAGATGGACAGCGAGGAGGTACGAGGCAGGAGGTGGGGAGACCCCACCCTGGGACTCAGCGCAGTGCAGGTGGAGGCCAGGCCGTGGGACGGTCCCCACCTCCTCCATACCCCTGTATGCACCCCTGTACATCCTCATTTTGAGGCCCCATACACACAGATGAGAGCAAGGCAGCCCTGTGCGTGGAGTTCCCCTGCATAACGTTCCAGCACAGCCTCGACCTGTCCTTCAGAGCCCTGTTGGGATTTCCCTAGGCGGGGGTGGGGGCACAGAGGGCCGAGGAAGCAAAGGAAATCCAGTGTGTTTAAGGAGAAAAAGAATTTATTGAAGGATTCCAGGAGGATGCCAAAGTCAGTCTCTGGGGGAACCAGAGGCACAAATACCCCGCCCGCAGCCGCACCCCTGCCAGACGGGGCCTCCCCACACCTGCATCTACACACGCCTTACTTGGGATTCACGTCCCTGTCAGGCTGAGCCAGGTCCGTGGCCGCACCCAGGCTGCAGAGGTGTGGAAGCTAGTGCATTGCCCCCAAGAGGGCCGGGACTCCCAGGCGGAGGGAAAGTGCCAGTAACCAGAAGTCCTGATGAGTGGCCCTGATCCCCCAGCAACTACCAACAACCTGCTCCACCAGCCCGCCTCCCCAGCCCCTCACTGAGGACCCGGTCCTGTTGCTGTCCTCACCCCTTCCCCCTGGTTTTCAGAGGCCCCGGTCCCAAGCAATCTACCCCAGGAGGCCCTCCGCCTTGGGGACCCTGTGTGCACAGCAGGTTTCTAGGGCTCAAGGGGAGGGGGGAGTGTCAACACAACCACAGGCTGTGCCTTTCCGGTGACATTTGGCTCAGGCTGAGGCTGAGGTTGGCCCCCCTGACACCTCCGGCTTCGACAGAGAAACCCACCCCCTCGAGCGAGCTGCTGTAAGAAGGGCTCTGCACGGACGCACCCAGAGCAAGGGGACCCCTGGTGTCCGTGGAGCATGGCCATGGCTGCAGCCACCACTTAGCGAGCGCTGGCTACATGCCAGGGGCCATGCCAAGCTCTCGGCTCTTAGAGTCCCTGCGGCAACTTCGTGAATGGGGAGCTGCTCCCACCCCCCGACAGGTGAGGCCACCAGGACGGGGCAAAGAGAGGCTAAAGAACGCACCCGGGCCACCCAGCTGCTATGTGGCCCCTTACACTGCGTATCTCCCCTGAGCCTCTACTCTCCCTCTGCAAGACGGGGCCCCAGGAGGTCAAGGGACAGCTTGCGTTGGTGACGTTAGGGCTCTGCCTGCTGCTGGTTGTGTGATTTGGGGGAGTTTTTTTAACAGCTGTGGGACTTAGTTTCCTCCCTGGAAGCCCAGGGCAATGGAGTCCCCCAACGGGGAGTCTGTGGGAGTAGTGAGGGGTGGGTGCTTGGTACCCGGTGCATGGCAGAGGTCCAGGAAATGTGCGACCAAGGGCACGGGAGCCTGAGCCCCTCAGATGGCCCCCTAGGATAAGCAGGCTCTGCGCCCCCCTCTCCCACCAATATGTCAGAGCATCTTAGATGCCCAGAGCAAGTGGGATCATGCCCCCCTCCCCTCCCTAGGCCCCTCTGAAAAGCCTTATGCCTCTGTCTCCACGTGTCCTGTGTCCCCTCATCACGCGGGTCCCTCCTGTCCTGAGGAAGCAGCCACATGCCCTCCCCACTGTGGGCCCTGTGGTCCTCAGGACCCACGCTTCCTTTGACCAGAAGAATGCGGAAGAAGGCAGCGCTCGGCCCCATCAGGAAAATGCCTCTTCTCCATCGAAGGGGAGGGAGCATCTTGAACAGGGAAGTCCCTCCAAGTCAGAGAAGAGAATCTTCTCAGAGAAGAATCTTCCTCTGGGAGGGCAACAGATTCTGTGTTGGGTTACCGTCTCACAAAACAGTACGTGGTAGCTGCCTGGAACCCTGTGTGGAAGATTCTGGAAGCGTAGCCTGACTTAGTGGGAAAGAACACTGTGACTGATTACTGATGTCTGCCTTGGGCATGCTATCTACTTGCCATTCTGGATCTGAATGTCTGCCCACGGGGCCCCGAACCTGCTCTCGGCCCCAAAACTGTTCTCTCTCCCCACTGCCCCTGTCCCTTCTCCCCACAGGTGCCCTAGAGCAAGGGATCTGTCATCCAAGTGACTTTCCAACAAAACTCTCCCATAGACTTCAACCATGGCATGGTTGTTTCATTTCTCACACAGTCCTCCTTTTCTTCTAAATAAGGAGGGTCCAGAGCAGTGCTTTCAGTCGGGGGCATTTTTACCACGTGGGGGAAACATTTGTCAATGTCAGGGGACATTTTGGGGAGCCAAAATGCAGGAAGTGGGGAGCGGGCAGAGGGTGGTGTTACCGGCATTGGTGGGTGGAGGCCGGGAATGCTGGTAAGTGTCTACAATGCACAGGACAGCCCCCACATCAAAGAGTTATCTGGGGGGCGCCTGGGTGGCTCGGTCGGTTGAGTGTCCGACTTCGGCTCGGGTCACGATCTCGCGGTCCGTGGGTTCGAGCCCCGCGTCAGGCTCTGTGCTAACTGCTCAGAGCCTGGAGCCTGTTTCGGATTCTGTGTCTCCCTCTCTCTCTGCCCCTCCCCTGTTCATGCTCTGTCTCTCTCTGTCTCAAAAATAAAAAAACGTTAAAAAAAAAAATTAAAAAAAAAAAAAAAAAGAGTTATCTGGTCCAAACCAATAATGCCGAGGTTGAGAAATCCAGACCTAGAGAATAGACAGCTGACCCTTGAACAGTGCCGAGGTAGGGGCACCGCCCCCCCTCCCCCACAGCCAAAAATCCGCCTATAACTTTCGACTCCCCAAACTTAACTACTAAGAGCCCACCATGGACCAGAAGCCTTACTGATCACATAAACAGCTGGTTAACACAAATGCCGTATGTTTTCTGAATCACATAGTATATTCTTACCATAAAGTAAGCTAGAGGAAAGACGATGTTATTAAGAAAATCATTTACAGGGGTGCCTGAGTGGCTCAGTCAGTTGAGCGTCCAATTTGAGCTCAGGTCATGATCTCACAGTTCGGGGGTTCGAGCCCCGCGTCGGGCTCTGTGCTGACCGCTCAGAGCCTGGAGCCTGCTTCGGATTCTGTGTCTCCTCTCTCTCAAAAATAAATAAACATTAAAAAAAATTAAAAAAGAAAAAAAGAAAATCATTTACAGTACGGTACTGTATTTATCCAAAAAAAAAAAAAATTGGGGTGTAAGTGGTCCAGCCTTGCCTGGGCCTGATCCGAGGGGCCAGCCCCTGTTGGAGTCCCCACGGAAGAGTGGCCCTGGGGCAAGACACTTCACCTCCTTGTGTCCCCACCCTTCTGTAAAATAGGGATAACAATCAGACCTACCAATGGTTGTCATGACTCAATGAGTTGATGTAGGAACAACGCTTAGGGCCATGCCTGATGCGTATCAGGGGCTAATCGCCGATCATCAGGTGATTACCCTGCTCACGTCATAACCCCGGCTTGAATGCTCTCGGAGTGTCCCATTTCATCACGGCTGTTCCCATCTGGGAACCATGACTGCCTTTGCACTATGGCTGCCTCCTCGTTCCCGTCCGATGTCCTCCCGAACGTTCAGATGCCCCAACCGCCCTTCCAGATTGGGCCCTCCCCCTTTCCTCCCCTGGGCTCCTGCGGGCCCAGCCTCCCTCGTCTTCCTTCTGCGCCAAGCCCCCTTAGAAGCCCTACAGCACCCAGCACAGGGCCAGGCCTCTTATATTTCCTGGGGAAGTCCTTGCTGGGTGAGGGAATGACTAATGGCACTTGTCAGTGGGAGCCAGGGGCTGCAGGGAGGGGGAGTGGAGGCTGGGTGGGGGGGAGGCGGGGAGGTGGGGAGGTGGGCCTCTACAGAAAACTCGGGGGCTGTTTCCAGGCTGGCTGATTGGTCTTGACAAGCAGGATGGAGGCTAAGCAGCCCCGTGTCCTCTGCACTTTAAAAGGCCAGCGCCCCTCCCGGAATCTTTCCTTGGAGACCTGCTAAAATAATACATTTAGACCTGCCAAACCCAATCGCTTCCGTCTGTCAGGCTCCCTGCAAATAGCACTTCTTAGCAAAGCTCAGCGAAAATACGATTCCAAACAGCATGGGGGCAATCATACATCAATCGAAGAAAAACATTTTTCCCCTTCCCTTCCACCAGCCCCCATAATTGCATTTTAAAGCCGTTCCTGTGTTTCTGGGAGAGACACCACGGTACCTGTTGCTTTTTAACTCAGAGCCGAGCGATGCGGCAGAACGAAGCTAAACACAGCAAAGTTGTTTTGATCTCTCTCCTAACGTTCGGAATGTGGAACTTGCTGCGGGGACTCAGCCGCGAGAAGACGAGCTGATGAAAATGTATTTTTCCCTGTCGTTACTCTTAAATAGACGGGTGTTTTATTCTTCCTTTTTGCCACTTTGCTGTGCTAGACTGAGCTTTATGGCATCCTGGCGTGCCTGCGTCTTGCTTCTCAGTATCAGAACGGCTGCCCCTCTCCCCCCGCGGCAGAGAGCCGCAGTACCCCAGGACAGATGTCACCTTGGGGTTTCTGGCCGTGCCCTCTCCAGGAGCCCCTTTTAAAGCGGAGCGCCTCCTGAAGGGGCGGGGGCCGGGGGGGGGGGCGGTTTGTGCCACCGAGGCTTTGCCGGGGATGATTCTGTAGCAATCCTCTCCTCTCTGCCTGGGAGTCAGGGAGAACGGGGGAGGGAGTTTGAAGGAGCCGGAAGGAAGGGAGGGAGGGAGAGGTGTGTTTGAAGACCAACGTGGACAGAGCCACCACCTGCCATTGGCCAAAGCACACCTGCCAATGAGTTTAGAACGCGGAGCCCTGGATCTGACTCCTGGTTCCACCATCTGCCACCTGGGAGGTGGCCTCGGGTGAGTCCCTTATGCAGAGTGGTGTTACGGGTAACTTGACTCCCTGCCCTGAGAGGTCCAGGCCTTAGTCCCCATCACCTCCACCGGAGGGGCTCAGAACCCTCTTCCTCCTCCTAATACCTGCTAAGTCTGGGGTGCTCACCGGGGGCTCAGTGGCCCAGGCCCTCTGCCTCTGGCCTCCTACGGCCAAGGGGATCTCCCGTGGGCTGCAGACCATGGGGCCTCCGGGAGTCATCTCAGCGCATCTTGCCTCTCTCCCCTCCCTGGCGGCTTGTGGGTCAACTCCAAACCTCCTCCCTCCTCTAGACAAAGTGGCTTCCTCTCCTCCCGAGGGGTTCCCTCCCACCCCACGGCCTCATGCTCCGAGTTTTCTCTTGCAGAGACTTTTCTCTCCCTTAGAGAAATTCCATCACTGCTCCTAAGGCTGTTCCCACTTTGCAAGAGAGTGAAATGGATTAACGAGGGGCTAGAGAGCTCACCCCAGGACCCTGCCTCAGGCGCTCTGTTCTAGGGGAGGCCCCTTGGGGACTGAAGAACCACTCCCCACCCCCACACCCACTCTGTCCCCACAGGCTCTAAGGGGTAGGTGGAGACGCTCTAATCCCCAGCGTGTCTCCCTTTCCTCTTTGCTGTTCCAGCTGATGCCAAGGCCAGCGTGGGGCACCTCGGGCCCCACCCAGGTGGGTAAGCAGGCTCCACGCTTGAAGTCCACGTGGCTTCTTGAAGGCTGAACGTGAGGACAATTCTTCCTCCTGGAGAGCACTGCTCTGGGGAGTCAGCCCACCTATGGCGCTTCGTACATGGCCTTGGGGGCCAATGCATCCCCCGGAGCTTCAGTTTCCTCGGGTCAGCATCTATGCAGACTGTGATCCCAGTGCCTGCCTGATGAGGATGTTCCCCGCAGTCTCTTCACACAAGATAATGCGAGCCCTTGTGCCAACCCCAACATTTCCCAGCTCGTGTCCCTGGTAAAGAGGACATGTGATGTCCCTCTGTAGATGGGGGCAATGGAAGCCCGAGAAGCTTCCCTCAGATGCTGGCTGGAAGACCCCGGTGTTCCCAAATCCCCGGGCTGTGTCCCGAACACCTGCGTGGAGAACAAGGCCTCTGGGCAGCCTGAAGGGAGCTGCTTGCCAAGCCAGGTTCAAGGGCTGGCCGAGCGGGTTGCCACGGAGACACCAGTATTGACTGACTTGATGGCGGGGTTGCACAGGCTCGTGGCACGGGTTACAGGGCCTGGAGCTCCTGGCACAAGTGACCTCCTGCTGTAAGGCAGGTCACAGACCCTTGCCCCCCACGCGCCATGGCCCTGTCGGGTCCTGGGTGGCGGGACAGCGCGTTGGGCTTCCCTGGCCACCGACTTCCATGATTGTCCCTTTGCCCCTTGAAATCTGTGAGCTCGGGCAAGCTGCCAGCCTCTCCCGTGACTTATGTGGGTCCCTCCCGGGGTGTGGTGAGGGTAAGTAAGGTGATGAGCACTTCAAACTGTGCCCACATGTAAGAAGAACTCCGTAAACGTAAGCTGTGGCTTTTTAATCCATGTTCTCTGAGGCCCAGGAAAGGCGAGCATCCAGGGCAAGAACCACAGGGTCCTGGCTGCCACCGAGGTCCCCTATCCTCTGTACCAGACAAATTTTTGCCCATACTCTTCGCAACCCCCTGAAATGTGCTTCCACCCAGTCCCCAAATGAAATCCTGACCCTAAAGTCAGGCTCGTGGGCATCCAAGAAGCACCCCAAGCCCTCAGGGGGCACTGAAACAGGGCCCGCTCTCCCGGCCAGCTTCCTGGCCACACCGCTGGCCCCACCCTCCTCCTGGGGACCACGGGCTCCACCGACACAGAGTTACAGAAGCCTCTGGAAGTAAGCCAGGGGGCTGAAGCACAGACCCCGGCCCTGAGCGACATGGGAGGTGACACTGTGGCTGCTGGTCCTGGGGGCTCCCCCCAGGCCAAAGCCCAGGCTTTCTTGTCTCATTCGGGCTGCACAGCCTTACCCTTCAGGTGAGAAAACACGGGCTTCAGGCAGCTGAATAACGTATCCAAGGTCACACAGCAAATTGCAGAGCAGGGGCTTCTAGAACTTTCTAGAACTCAGGCCTGCATGACCCACAGTCAGGGATGTGAGGTGCCTTGGATGAGCTGAGAACGAGGCCAAGAGGGTCAAAGGCCAGATGTCAGGATACAGCTTGCCGCTATCACGGGAAGAAGGCCCAGAAGCCTCTGCCCCGCCTCCCCAGCCCTGCCTGAGACTCCTGGGAGTGGATTAGGATGATTTCCTTTCCTAGCAGAACAGGAAGCTGTGGGAGTCTCCCCCACTGAGGAAGGTGTGGGCGAGGAGGGGTCTGTGGCCCCCACTTCTAAAGGCTTCCAAAACACAAGGTGAGGGGCCGGGCTTCAGCTGGGCCTGGTTCTCTTACCTCTGTAGAAACTGTTCTGGCAAAGAACTCGGAGGGGCATTTCTCGGCCTGTCCCCCTGCCCAGCTCCCCACCCCTCTCCCCTTCCCTGCTCCTTGAGGAGGGGCAGGGGGAGTGGGCAGAAGGTCTCAGGGGTATTCTCTAATTCGAGGCTCGTGGCAGCCAACTGGGCCGGACCGAGAGCAAAGAGCCTTCTCCAGGGACTCCGAGCAAGTCGGTTTCAGTTCAGTCCCCCCTCGGGGGAGCCCCCGCAGGCTGTGGAAATCATGAAGCTGTCCCCTTGTGACACCATGGCCACCTTCCACACCGTGTACCGCAGAGGAACGAAACCAGCTGAGCCTTGGGAGACCTTCTAGAACAGGGGGACGGGAGGCCCGGAGAGAGGGACAGTGGTGGGTTAGACCGCGGAGACGGAGGGAGAAGGGAACACACCACAAATGAGAAGGGAAAGACGGCCGGCCCGGGAGGCACGCGTGCCTTAAATGCACATATGCAGCGCGGGCACCTCGGGGACGGTCAGCCCAGCCCCAGGCAGGTGGGCGACGGTCCCCTCGGTGTGGTTTTGGTGAGGTGGTAGGAACTTGGTTTCAAGTTGTCAGAAACAAATCAAGAGAAGCGTGAACAGGGAACCCGGGGCGCGTGGCAGGAAAACCCCCCTCTGGCTGGGGCTCCAAGCTCTGGTTCCGATCCCGGCCCTCTCTTGCCCGGTGACTCGATGCCGTTGCCAAGCCTATCCGTCTCCTTTCTCCGTCAGGTGCGGAAAATAATCCCACTGCGTCACCTTCCCCAGGGGAGGACGGAGGATCCAGTACATGAAAACAACCAGACAATTATAGGCCCACAAACAGAAGGGGCTGTTTTTGCTCAAGTACACAGAGGGCAGATGAGGTTGGCCTCGGAGGAGGGACCAGGATTTAACCCTGCGAGAAGTGTGCGTCAACAGAGAGGCCGGGCTAAGAGCTAGCATTGACAGAGCCCTGCTGGATGCCAGAGGAGCCCCCCGGGGAGCCGCCCCATTCTGGACACTCTTTGTGATTCTTCGAGATGGCCTTCCCTTTGCCGATGAATCATCGGAGGCCCAGGGCGGTTAACGAACCTGCCACCCGTCACCCAGCCGGTACAGGTGCAAGAGTGGGAACATCTCTTGGTGGCCAGGAAGAACATATACCTCAAAACTGCATCTCAATTGCATCTAAAGCTGAATATGGTGGGGCCCCCCCGGGTGGCTCGGTAGGTTGGGCGTCTGACTTCGACTCGGGTCACGATCTCGCGGTTCGTGGGTTCGAGCCCCGTGTCGGGCTCTGTGCTGACCGCTCGGAGCCTGGAGCCTGCTTCGGATTCTGTGTGTGTCTCTCTCTCTCTTAAAAAGAAATAAAACATTTAAAAAAAAAAAAAAGCTGACCATGGGGATCACAATGATTAAAATAGTAAACGGGTCCCTGAAGTAGTTTAAAGGTCATCGAAATGACTCCCTGGTCCCAGGCAGGGCTGCCCCTTGGAGGCCAGGGTGCTGGGACCCCTGGAGGCCACGGTAAGACTCAGGGAGGCACCTGCCGTGGACGGGCCTCACAGCCTTCCTGGTGAGGAGCCTACCCCGCTCCCTCCCACTTGCTTGGTCCCTGCTCTACTCTCTCTGGGGGGTTGGTGGGCGTCCGCAGGGCAGACCTGCTCGTCCCAGGGGGCCTCACACTCGGACCTTTCCCGAAGCCTTCGCCAAGCCTGCTTCCGGCCACCGTCACCCAGGCTGGGGAGTATGGCACGGGCAGAGGCCCGGGCCGTGGGAGGGGACTGGAGAAAGCGTGCTTGATGGCGGCAGAAGGGGGCGCTTCTGCTCAGTTGGAAGGAATCCTGGGAGCACGGGGGTGGGGGAGGTAGCGACAGGAATTGCGGGCAGGAGGAGAGGCCGGAGAAAAGGGGACACGCGGGAATGGAGGCAGGTTTGGCCTGAAGGGTCCAAGGGCGAGAGCAGGTCACAAGGATCTAGAAATCAAGGCTGATCTTGGGGGGCCCGTGGGAGGAAGTGGGGAGCCACGTGCAGGCTCTGGGGCAGGTGAGGGAAGGACGAAGGGTGTCCGTCCTGCCTCTGTGAGCGCTCTGTTACTCTGCAGTCAGGGGGTGCTCAAGGGGAGACAGAGGTTCCTCGGAGCAATGCCATCCGCCCCCACCGCCACAGAGGCGGTCGTGTGACCCTGTGCTTGCACAGGTGTGGCTTTCGTGGTCTGCCTTTCAGCAGGAGGCAGAGCCAGCCGCATGCCGCCCCACCGGGAGTCACCCCCACGGTGACCCCGAACGAAGGCGGCCTCAGCACCAAGACAGGCTCATGCAAATGAGCACGGAAAAAGTGACAAGGGCCCCTGAATGGAAAGGTTTCCTTTCCCACTCACCCGGTCGGGAGGTGGGGGGGAGGCAAGCAGAGGCCGGTGGTTATTTTGAGTGTGGCTGGGTTCAGCCCCTTCACCTCATGCATCAAGAGAAGCACAGGTTCTGTCCTCAGGGCCGGATCCCGGTTCTGGGTCTTTCTCCCACGCACCAGGTGACCTGGGCAAACCACTTCTCTCTGAACCTGGTTTCAGATCTGTTGAGAGAGTGAAAAGCCCGGTCTCATCTGCATTTTCACCGGCTTTCTCCCCTGGGACCCAGGCGCCCTGCATGCACACAGAGGGGCCCTGAACTTAAATGCCTGCGGGCCGGGGGGGGCGGTGATAGATTGCGCACAGGACGGGGGCGCACGAGGCCTCCCAATACGGGGACCAAGCATGACTGAGTCTGGGTCCTCTGTTTTCTAAAACCTCATGCAGGCTGACACACAGAGTGCCGGCCCAAGGCCACTGGCAGAAACCCTTGCTCCCCTCCTTGTGAGGGTCAGAGGAAAAGCTGGCAGGCTCTGAGCAGACAGGACATCTCCCCCTCTGCTCGCTTCCTGAATCCGGCCAGAGCAGGGGGTGAGGGAAGGACCCCGCAGCCCGGGCTGGTCCCAGCCTCTCACCCTGGGCTGGGCCAGGCTGCCTGCTTGCAAATGCGAGCTCCTTCTCCTCTAGCTAGGTGACCTTGAGCTCTGATTGAACTGGGGCTGACGAATGCGTCTCCCTACCAGGCGGCTCGAGGAGAAAATCAGTTAGGCCGCGTACAGCATCCATAAGGTGCCCAGCGGGACCCAAGTTGGTGACTTTTATTCCCATGGGCCCCGAGGGAAAGCTCAGCCCCCCGCACCCTTCCTTCCCGCAGAGATCTCTGCAGATAACGTCTGGTCTTGGCCGGTGGCAGGCAAGGGCTGAGTCTGAATTGAAATGATTGGAAGGGGAAGGAGTGGGCGAGGAAGTGGTTCTCGTGCTCCCCTGGGGGTGCGGCCCCGGGTGCCCGCGGAGGAACCAGCTCACGTGTTTCTCCAGCAGCTCTGACTGGCCCACGCCCACGCTGGCGCCTCCTTGGTGAGGAGCACGACCTTCTGGAAGCTCACACTCCCTCGGAGGCAGGCAGAAGGAAGGGACAGCATGGGGCAAGAGTCCACCCAGAGCTGCCTTGGCGGCCCAGCGATGTCGGGACAAGATGTTATTGTTCCCACTGGGCGGATGAGAAAACTGAGGCTCAGAGTAGTGCTGGAACTTGCCCCATGTCACCCAGCCAAGGAGCTGGCTTAGGACAGAAGGTCTTGCCGGGCACCTTCTACTGCACCGAGCAGGCTAAACACGTCCGGGCTCTCTTGCTTTATCTGTAGAACGGGCTCCGAGCATCCGTCCCATGTGTGGCAAAGGAGGCGGGGGAGGGCAGGGATCTGAGCCCAGAGCCAGGCCACACAGCTTCGCGGGCCTGACAGGAAGACAGGCGATGGCTGGCCCGGCCCTCAGCTTCTGCCACAGCTCCAGGCCTGACAGCTGTGACTCCTTGAGGGCCGTGTCCGTGGCAAGGGCTGCCCGGCCGCGGTGGGTCAGACGCTGAGGACAAATATAGCTGCACGGAAACTTCACCTTGTGGGGGCAGGGCCCGGGGGGCGGGCGGAAACTTCCCCGGGCCAGGCTGCGCAGACTTTGGGGCATGCCCACCCCCCACCCCCGACCCCCCTGCAATCTGGACGCCCATCCTGGCACGTCTCTGCCTCGCCCTGCGGTGTGCCCGGAGGCTGTTCGATCCATTAACGGGTGCAAGCTTGTGTGTCAAAGCTCCTGCAAGGGTCAGAAGAGGCAAAAAGGTGTGCCTCGAAAACCAAGTCCCCTGCCTTCCCCCGCTTTCACCCGGCTCCCCTCCTGGGAGCCTCCACTTTCACTGGTTCCTTTAAAGCCTTCCAGCAACTACATGCATTTGCCCACACTGTGCGTGTGCCTGTGTGTGTGCCTGTGTGTGTGTGTGTCTTTTCCTCTCTTTTCTTTTAAAAAAAAAATTTTTTTTAATGCTTATTTATTTTTGAGACAGAGAGAGACAGAGCATGAACGGGGGAGGGGCAGAGAGAGAGGGAGGCACAGAACCGGAAGCAGGCTCCAGGCTCCGAGCCGTCAGCCCAGAGCCCAACGCGGGGCTCGAACTCACAGACCGCGAGATCGTGACCCGGGCTGAAGTCAGGTGCTTAACCGACTGAGCCACTCAGGCGCCCCTCTTTTCCTGTCTTTTCACACAAACAATGACAGATCAGTATGTCCTCGGTCCTCTATCCTTATAGGAATATATACATCCTACTCTCTTTTTCAGCGGGTTGGAAACTCTAGTTCATTACTTTTATGTGGTTCTGCGGGGCTGGCAGGTTCGTCTTCGGTCCCGTGCGGTGCGGCTGCTTCCGTTTAACAGCTCTGGGGATTCCCGCTGTGTGGACACCACTACTTAATTAATCAGCCCCCCGGAGGGTTAACATTGAACTGATCTTCAACCCTTGCCTTTTAGAAGTCACATCACCATGAACAGCCGAGGACACACTTCACATGCTTATCTGCATGATGCGGTCGGCTGGGTCTGAGGGCAGAGCACGTGTGGCTGGGACGGGGCTGCCCCCTTGCTCTGCCCGGAGGTGGCCGAGAGCGACAGGCCGGCCAGTCCCCTCTGCTGGCGCCTGTCCCCCACGCCCTTACAGCAGACAGCGTCTGCTCTTTTCCAATCTGACAGTTCAAACTCTTCTGGAAGTTTCGACGTGCCTTTCTCTTACAAGGAAGACGAGCTTTTCATATGTTTAAGAGCCATTTATATATCCTTTCGAAACCTGTCTTCCTAGACTGGGCCCATTTTCGAAACTGGACTCTTGGCATTACGAGCTGAAGTTTTCTTTCCTAGGTGGCCATCTGTCATTGTGAGTGGGGTCCATTCTTCGTGTCCCCGAAGTTCAAAGGCCTTTGGCAGGAGAAACAAGTTTAGCTGCCAGCCCCCAATGTGACTCTGGGCTGGGGCCAGGGGCCTCCCCAGGCTTGGGTCCCCATCTGTAAAATGGGAGGATCCGTGACGCTCTGAAATCCCTCAGGGTCCCCTGCACCGAGATGGGGGCCTAAAGCCCTGAGTCGTTGGACACGGGATCGAGAGGCTACGCACGCTGGGAGAGGGAGGGAAGGGGCTAGAAAGAGGAAGTGGGAGAACTGGAGATGGGCGTCAGGCTTCAGTGCTGCTGGGGGGCCGGGTTGCAGCCACCGCCCCTTCCCAGTGCACAGGGGCGGCCCGGCGCGCTTGGCCAGGGTCCCGGGGGGGCTGACTCTCTCTGCCATGAAGTCTCCCACTGACTCTGAGCTTGAGACCCGGCTGGGATGACAGAGGCGAGCTCCTGCTTGTGGCAGGTGGCTTGGGAGAGCCCATGGACCCTGCAGGGCCATGAACCCAGGCCCAGGGAGGTTGAAGCCAAGACCCAAGGGCCCAAGGGCTCACCTGAGGTCACCAACAAGAGAGGGGCTGTGGAGCACGTGAACCTAGAAGTCCCAGGTCTCGGCGCACTGTTCTGTCCCTGGACCAGTCCCTGGAAGGCTCTAGAAGAAGGGTCGCATGCCTGTCACCCTTGCCCATCACCCCCCACACACCCATTTCATTCTCGCCAGCAACTTCCTAGGGGAGGTTCTGTTGTATTGCTTTCTGACAGATGAGGAAACTGAGGCAGGTCTACACACACACCCAGGAGAAGCAGAGTGGACGCAGGAGAGAACACAGCAGCTGTCGGTCGGCAGAGAGGTCCAGTCTGAGCCCTGGGGGCCCACACCCGGACACTGCTTGGGCAGCAGGTCCCTCGTAGGCTAAGCAGAGGATTTCTGCCTCCCGGGCCCGCCCGGGGGGCCTGAGGGACCTGAGCCTTCCAGACTGGTCCTGAATGGACTCCCAAGTGCAGCTCTGTCTCTCTCCTCTTCCCAGCACCCAGCTTGGGGCCTGACCAGAGCTGGTACCTTTGTCGCGTGAATCAGAGAAAAGTTTCAGGCCCAGAAATCAGGGAGTGGGGAACACAGCACGGCAGAAAGGAGGAGAGCTCTGGTCAGGACTCGCAGAGGGCCCTTCGGTTGTCTCCTCGCTTGGCCTTGGCCGCCCAAGGAGGGAGTTGGGCCAGATCATGAGGGTGGCCTTCCGTCACTGAAAGCAACGCCACATTCTAGAAGCGATGGCCCTTCCCAGAGCGCCCGACGCCCCTTCATCACAGCCTTGTCCACGGGCCCTCCACCAGTGCACACCCTGTGAGGTCCAGGAGGGCGACGGCCAGCTGGGTCCTGTGTGGCGCTGGCTCTGGGCACCCAGCACATATTCACAGAAGATTGCTGAATGAATGAATGAATGAATGAACGAGCGTAAGTAATGCTGCTGAGCCTTGTCACCACCACCAGTGCCTCCTTGGTAGCAGAAGACAGGGGCTTATGCAGGTTAGCTCTCCGTGAGGGGGTCAGACCATCTAGCGGGGAGGGCAGCTCAGCAAGGGAGATGAACTTTTCTGTCTTGCCGGGGGGCACATCCGGAGGACCAATGCGGATTGTGGCCAGGTTTATCAGCGCCCCTCCCTGGAGCACAGTCCTGCGGCAGGCCCACCCCCAGCTACCTCCCAGAGCAGGAGTGTCCACACTTCATGCCCCAGAGGGGAGGCCAGGCCTGGGTGGGGGAGGGGAGGTACAAGGCGGGAGTGGGGGAGGCATAGACTTAAAAGCTGAATAGGCCACTCCCCCTGCCCCTCCCCCCCACCAAGCTTCCTGGCCTCTGTGTCCCGTGTGTTTTTCACCCGCTTTTCAACCACCAGAGAGAGCAGATGCCTTGCATCCGACAAAGCCAGGCGCTCCCTGCGTGTGCCCACCGGGTCACTCAGCGGGGCAGAGTCCTCACATGGTTGTCCCTCTAAGACACCTAACGGAGGAGGCTATGGGATGGGGGGGCAGGGGGTTGGGGGGCGGGGGGCAGAGCTGGCCAGCTGGCCCAGCACCTCATGTGTTTTGAGGCTGGCTCCTCGCAGGGGGTGAAGGAGGCAGGGAGAATGCCTCGGCTCCCATGCCTAGTCCCAGATGTTCAGAGTCCACACTGGCCGATGGGCCTTTCTGGTGGGTTTCCTTCATCACATGGAAGCTGGGGCAGGAAGTCTGGAAGGGGGGACATTTAACCGGATAGGCAGCCGCCTAAGGCAGACAGCAGACGCCCTGGCCTCAGGAATCAGGCAGCACTGGGGGGTGGAGGGGATCCCGGCCTGCTGCTCTCTGGCTCAGTGGCCTTGGGCAAGTGGCTTAACCTCTGGGGCTCCGATTCTTCACGCCAAGTGGCGATGGCCCCGAGAGTTTCCATCCCGTAGGTGACTTAGTATGCGGGAAGCGCTCAGAACGGCGCCCGCACAGAGTAAGGTGCGGGTACTACCCTTGACCTTCTCTGCCATATTCTATGATTCCAGGCAGCAGGTGCCTGTCCTGTGACAGGGCCTGGGCAAGCTGCTTTACATCGCTGCCTCGCAGGATGCTCTGCCCCGCTCCACGAGATGGGGATGGCTACCCCAGGTCCCCAGAGTGGAAGACCGGGGCTCAAAGCTGAGCCGTTTGCCTGAAGTCATATGGCCGCTGAAGGGCAAAGGGGGAGGCGGGCCCCGGGTTTGCCATCGTGTGAATCCTGTCCGTGAGGCTGTTCTTTCCCGGCCACTAAACGCTCCATGTGACCGGGGTGAGTCATTTGGTGTTCTGGGCCTCAGTTTGTTCATCTGCGAAATGGCCAAGACTCTAGCCGCCTTTTCTGCTTCCTGTGGACATGCCCTGCCTTTCTCCTTCTTGGTTGCAGGGCCATGAGCACATTCATTCTTCAGTAATTCAAAGTATCTAATGAACGTTGACTTAGAGCAGGCGGGGCGGGGGGGGGGGGGGGTGGCGGGGTTGGTCAGGAAGACTGAGGTCCCTCGACCTCAGCTGCCTTCATCTGTAAAACGGGACCACTGCCGCCGGTCTCTCGGAGACGGAGAAGCCACGGCGGGCAGTGACTGTTCCAGCCTCGGGGCCCTGGAGTTGGCGGCTGCGGGAGGGGCCTTGGTGTCCAGCTTTCTAGATCAGCAGTCACGAGGGATGGCCCTGCCGGCTGCTCCCCTCGTGCCTTCTTGCCACAGCGTGTCCACTGTTCCCATATCCAATAGTCTTTGGGGTTGAAAACAGGTCAATCTCCCTTCCTTGGCTTTGTGAGCAGTAGACAGCAGTTTGTCGAGAACGAGGCAGATGGCCGGCTAGCCTGGGTCACTCCTCTCATCTCCGTGTACCTCCAGCCCAACAAAGACAGGGGCGATGTCGGTCATCTTACCAGGAAGCTGGGTCTGGGAAATGCTGGCCCCGCCCACTCTCCTCCGGGCCGAGGGGTAACCCCTGTGCCCCCTGGACCTGGCTTCCACCAGCAGCCCCATTGGCTCCTCTAACAGATCGGGTCCCCCGGGTCCTGAAATGCTGGGGTCTCCCTCCCACCCTGGCCAGCACGGCCGACTCTCGTAAATTCCTTGGATTAATGTGAATTGACTGAGTAGAATTGAATGGACTTGAATCTAATTGAAGTGAATTGAATCGGATGCCAGATTACAGGCTTCATCGGAGCCCACTGAAATTTGGTGTTTCTAAACGCTAATCCATAAATCTGAAAGGCCAGTTGTCACCCCTTGTTTCCATTTCCTCCTTGTTGGACAGAGTGGGTGGGAGGCGGGAGAACAGTGGACAGGGGGAGGGGACAACCGGCGTGGGGTTCGGTGACGGCTTCCCCTGGAAAACACCACCTTCCAGCAATAAGCCCCAGTGCATTTTCCCACTCGAGCTTCAAAATGCCATGAAGTCTCATTCCCAGAAGCTAAGCAGAAGCCACTTGAAGGTTCTTCCTTTGTTTCGATTGCAGGTGGCACACGTGAGTAGGGGCAGAGCCGGATGGCTACGCTCTAGATCAGTTACCAGTTGGGACCCACAGAAGAGCATCTGGGTGTGACTGGCAAGAAGGATGTCAGCGTCCTGTGAGTGAATGACAGAGCAGACATTTTCGGGATCCGCTCCCTTGACCTCACAGGACCCGGCAGCAGTGACCATGTCCTGGTGTCGGCGTCTGTGTTTCCTTCTCGGTCCCCTTTGCAGACCGGGCCTGGCTGCCTCCAGGGCTGGGGGCACCCCTCCCTGGTTCTATCCCTTCCCAGGGTTAATCCCATCCTTTTCCCCTTGGAGGGGGAGGGGCAGGCCCCCCTCGGCTGTTTCCACGACTGGGCTCCAGTCACCTTGCAGATCAGAAAACTCACCAGTAGCTCTCAGACCCCACAACCATCTGAGCCTCAGACCCAGAGAGCCACCTGCCTCCTTAACTTCCCAGTCGTGCGGCTCTCAGGTACCTGCCGCCTGAAATTTCCCTAAGTGAATCCCCTGGCTGACGCCGCCTCTGGCCTTCCCCAGCTGGGTCAATAGCGACAGCAGCCATCAGGATGCCCAAGCCAGAAACGGCTGCTGTCCTTGGCGTCTGCCTCTCTTTCGTCCTTTGTGGGCGATCCATCCGCAAAACCGTGGCAATCTTACTTCCTGAGAACCTCTCAGATCCCTCCGGTCATGTCCACTGTGGCCACCTGAGCCGTCCCTTGCCTGGACCAGTACGGTAGCCTCCCTAACTGCTCCCACACACCCACCGTGGCCACCTCGAGCCCCTCGTCCGCAAGCAGCCTCTGTGAAATCGCCAAACCGCAGACGGAGCACATCAATAGCCTACGCCTTCAAAGCCCAGAGCTCTTTCCTATTGTTTTGGGGTTAAAGGCCAAGCGCATTAAGATGCAGGGGAAAAAAATCCCAGTTACCCTCGCCACCTGCCTCCCTCTGGGTTCCGAGTGCTTAGACCAACACGCTCTTTTCTGCCCAGGACCTTTGCACATGCTATCCCCTCTACCTGGAATGCACTTCCCGCTCCCCTCCCGGTTAGCTCCTACTCATCCTTCAGGTGACGCCTCCAACATCAGGGAAGCCTGCCTTGGCTTGAGCAAAGGCCTGGTCGCACCACGTACCCGTTGCTCGTGTCACCAGCCCCAGCTGGAACTGTACATTTGTTGGCATGGCCATTGATTGGCGACTGTCTCCTCTCCTAGACAGTAAGGCCTGGAAGCTTTCCGCTTCCACCCTATTTCCAGGAGCAGCCCTGGGCCCTGCAAGGCAGGGGCTCGATGATGAATGAATGAATGAATGAATGAGTCGGTGAATGGATGAGTGCAAGCCAGCAAAGAGGGCCTATGTCTAGACGCTTGTGTCCCCTTCTACCAATGTGAGGCCAGCCTCCTTTGCTACCCCTGAGACAGCTTTCTCAGTGTCGCCTCTCGGGCTTTGCTCACTTGTGACCCCGCCTCTGTCCCGTAAATCTCTTCCCTCTTCCCTGCATCTAGCTAAATTCACCCCTTTCGAGGCTCAGCTCATGTTCAGTTCCAAGAAATAGTTATGAAACAATCATCAGGAGGATGGCTGGGAGGGGACACTGTGTGTTGAAACTGTTTTCTACCTCATTTGAAAATACACTCAGTTCCCCATGGCCTGGCAGTGGTTCCTGGTAGACAGAACCTGAAGAACACAAGCATATGCTTTTTGGTCACATTTCCAGAGACAGAAACTTTCCCACTTGCCGTGGAGGGTGAGGTCTGAGAAATCTCCAAATGCCACCAGCCCTGCTGAGAATCTCATCTTACTGAAACCAAAAAGCTCCGAGGAAATCAACCGGAAAACTCGCCGAGCACGAACACGGGCTGGGCCCCCGTTAAGGGTGGGGGTGGCCACGGTGTGACCCGACCTAAGCAAGGCCCTGGAGGTTCCCAGGAGCATCGGGGAGAGGTGGGGAGGTCCCCTCACCTTAACGCTACCAATGCCTCATTTACAAAAGGGACTTTTAAAGGCTGAGCCCAGGAGGGGAAGTCAGACACCTCTGAGAGCTTGGGCAAGGTTTAGTGCCCAGGTGTGATACCAGAGATGAGAATCAAGACCGTCCCCGCAGGGAGGAGAGAGAAAACATCAAGTCCCACATCCTGGCCATGAGTTTATGAGTCCCCGGGGCCCCGGAGACAGTGCTGAGGAACATTCCAGCACAGCAGGAGAATCATTGAATGGCAGGGCCAGAACGGGCCGTGAAGCTCATCCAGTCCAATCCCCCATTGGACAAACAGGGAAAGTGAGTCCAGAGAGGGCCCTGGACTTTCTCAAGGCAACCAAATGACCTCGTGGAGTGATTAGGGCTACAACCTGGGCTCCTAGATGCTTCTGTGCACCAAGCTACGTTGCAGCGTAGATGGCTCAGAGCCCGTCACCCTGCCTGGCCGGCCCGCTGCCCCTTCTACCCAGCGACCGCTACCCAGGGAGGCTGAGGGGAGGCTGGCCTCTCCTGAGCTGGGGACCGGTTGAACGGATGCGGGTCGGGGGCAACCCCAACACGGACATTGATTGAATACGCATCTCAGAACCTGACACTGTCCTTTCCGTGCAGGATCTCGTGGTAGATTAACGACCGCTGCGATTTTGCGCTTCTGCTCTCATCCAAAGGTAAGGTATCATCTTTAAACCTGGGCTGGCCTTGGTGACCCGGCCCACCAAAAATAACAGGCCGGCGGAATGCAGTGGAAGCGACGTTCCGGGTTTCTAAGGCTAAGTGACGGGAAGCCTGGCAGCTTCCGCCTGGGGTCCTTGGAACACCTGGTCTCAGGGGCGGCCTCTCAGAGCCCCGCGCTGTGAGAAGGCCAAGTACACGGGAGACCACGTGTGGCCATCCGGGTCGACGGCCCCGCCGAGCTCTCAGCCAACAGCCAGCAGCCAATGACAGCCAAGGTCGGGGGGCCATCTTCCACGTGCAGGCCAGGTGACCCCCGTAACAGGAGCCCAGCTTCCATCTGATTGCGACCACCTGGGAGACCTCCATCAAGAACGGCCGGGCTGAGTGCCATTGACCCACAGAGCCGCGGAAGAGACTAGTGATTTCAAGTCACTGAGCGTTGTCGTGCTTTGCACGGCTTGTCCACGGCAGTAGACCGCTTCAACATTCACTCCC
This sequence comes from Acinonyx jubatus, assembly GCF_027475565.1. Classification (NCBI taxonomy): domain Eukaryota; kingdom Metazoa; phylum Chordata; class Mammalia; order Carnivora; family Felidae; genus Acinonyx; species Acinonyx jubatus. The sequence goes on from NC_069386.1 coordinate 34,690,330, forward strand.
CCCTCTCAGAAGATGGTGCTGGGGCCTGTTTCCAGCCCACAGACGGGGAAATCCAGGTCCAAAGAAGTCACTTGCTCTAAGTCACCCCGCTAGATAAACGGCAGGTCTAAGAATCAGCCAGCCCATGAAACTCCTCCTGGCCAAAGGGTGCTGAGGTATCACTCCCCGGCACTCTGACACATGTCCCTGTTTGTACTTCTGAACTTGGTCTGGCAGGGGCCGGGGGGTATGATCAGGGACCTCAGGGTCGGACCCAAACTGGGCACGGGATTTGCCTGGCTCCCGGAGCAGGACTTCTCCTGTGTGAAAGGTATATTCGTGTAGACACGTCTCCCGAGGTGCCCGTGCACAGCACCCTCAAGGACTTCAGGGTCTAGGGTGGGGGAGGTCACCAGAGACCAGTCACCAGAAACTGTGCCACAGGGGTTCACCGGAGGTGGACGAAGCTCACGGCCCACTTTGAGGGAGGGCGGGGCACTGTCCCTCTGTCAGGTGGTCGAGGGTGGTCAGGAGGCGACCTTGCTACCTCCCGAGGAAGCAGCCTTGAGGTTGAACTTGGAAGGATGAGGAAGACGGCACCAAGAAGAGACCGAGAAAACACAACACGCAGAGACGCGCGGATGGGGAAGAAGGAGTGCCGTGAGGGTAGGACTATGGCAACGGCTCCTAAAGCTGGGATGTGGGCTCCTTGGGGAAGCGAGGCCCCAGAGCGCAAGCCTTGACTAATGGGTTAAGACATTTGGGCCTAGCCCCAGGACGAGGGGGAGCCATGGAAAGTTTCAAACAGGGAAGTGACACGCTTTCGAAGGACCCCTGGGGCCAATAGGCAAAGGAGTGCCGGACGGGCCGGGCAGCGGCCGGGAGCTCGGAGGACGAGGTCCCGAAACGAGGCCCCCACTCCGCCCCCACACGAACCTTCTCTCTGGCTCTGACCCGTCCCCGACCACTGCCACCGGCACCGCAATCCCAGGGCAGCGAGAGTGAGGGAAAAATGGAAGTGAGGCAGGGAAGGAGGGAAAGCGAATACGAGCCGGGCACAGCGTCACCGTCCATCTCTCGGCCACCTTGGATGCCTTCCAGACAGGCCGCGTGGGACTGCTGAGTCTGGGAACGGGCCATTATGAGGAACGGGGAAAGATTTGCCTTCTGGCTCCTGCCCACCTCCTGACTCTCGCGGGGCAAGGTTATCTCCGCGGGGAGCTAACACTGTCCTACAAATGTGGGTCGCACCGGGGCCTTCCCGGCAGCCTCTGGGAAAGCCAAACCTGATACCCCTGGCGTAGCCCTTCATCCATTGCCGCTTCCACCACCGCGGGCGTGATGGAGTTTGCGTCAAAGCCAGGCCCTCGCCCCCGGGGAGGCGGAGGGGGTAGCTGGTTTGAAGAATGAGATGCTCAACCTCACTCACCAAGGGGTCCGGAGGGGCCAGCTGGGCTGGGCACCTCTGAGAAGTACAAAAACCAGACTCCGTGTGAGAACAGGTAACCCCTCAAGACCCACAGAGGCATCGTGGCTGGGAAACAAAGCCCCACAGGAACACCGGGGTCAGGGGCTGAGCGGCCTCCCATAGCAGGTGCGGCCCACGGTCATCCCCTCCCTCAGGGCCCCGTGCGTCCTGCCCCTCTTCATCCACCGTCTCCGGAAGCGGCCCCTGAGATGAGGATTCCCAGGAAAGCGATTTATTAGGAAAGGATTCCCAGGAGAAACCAGTAAACGATCAGGGCAAGCAGGACAGGGATGGAGGGAGGAAGCAAAGCCAGGTTGGAATGTGACCCTGGACGGAGCTCAGCAAGAGGCGGCCTCCACCTGCTCCCACAGGGGACCCTGCAGTTGAGTCGCTCGTCAGAGTTATTCCAGTCCAGACAAGGGAGCGTGGCTCCGTACGTCCCCACGCATCAGTCATCGGTCAAGAGCCACCAGCTGGGGGGGGGGGGGGGGGGGCTTAGATGCCAAGTTAGCTCTCTGCTGAACTCTGAGAAAAGAGCAGTCGGGTGATTAGAGAGCAAAGGCACGCCAAAGGTGGAAAAAAGACGGAGGGAGCGGAGTGAGGCATGGCCTCTTACTTCCCAGCGCGTCTACAACAGACTGCTCAGACAAAAAGGAAGCACTAGTCTGTCCTTACCGACTGCTAGTTAGTGAAAGCTGCATTTTCAGAAGTCCAGGATGATTGTTGAAGCACCGTTTGGGGTTATACGCGCCACACTTCTGTCCAGGGTTTTGAAAGGCCACCTGGCTTTGGTGAGCAATGAAAACACTTGCTGGGGCCCGAAATCCTGCAGCTTGGATGATAATGATGACGATTGAAAGGTGTTGGCTTGAAAATGTTCTCCAGGTCCCAGGCTCCTTAGGTGTTCCCCTGGACTTTCCGTTTCCAGAGTCTGCGGCTTGGGCTGTAACCAAGGGACTGGACCCGCGAGTAGAAAATCGGTCCCTCCCCCGAGCCGCATAGAACGTCAGACGGTGTCACCATCATACGTCCCTGGGGAAACAGCCACGCGTTACCCTTCTTCGCCTCGAAAGCTTCGTCTGATCAGTCACTAAATGGCGGTTGTAGCTGCCGATACCGACGACATCAGTAACGGTGACGGAAACGCGGGGGGCATTTCCGGCGTGCCGTTCTAGATGCTTTTCCTACATTACCTCACTTAGTCCTCACAACTACCCCAGGAGGTAGGGACCGCTGTGGTCCTCATTTTACAGAGAAGGAAACTGAGGCACCGTGCAGTGAGTAAACTCATCCAGTTACACAGCCAGTCAGTGGGGGCCCAGGATTGGACCCCAGGCAACCTGGTTCCAGAGTCCAGAGCTCTAAGGTGCCCTTTCCCGCGTCGCCGGGTCACAAAGCACCACACCCGGCTGGCGTGGCCCCGTGTACTTACGGCCGCAGCAACCCAGAGCCGTGAAAGGTAAGCTCGGAGAGGCGGCCGGGGCCTCACGGAGAGCCTTGGATGTCAGGCGACCTGTCTGCGTTCCGTGGCCACGGGGAGCCACGAAACACAGCAGTAGTAAAAGCAGCTGGCGTTTCCTGAGTCCTGGCTGGGTAGCAGAGACTTGGCAACGACTTCACATCCAGTGCTTACGAAATCCCGCGAGATCTCACGTACAGCGTCTGAAGAAACCGAGGCTCGGGGCATTGAAATAGTGAGTCCGAGCTCGCCCAGCTCTGTTAAAGTCTCAGAGCCTAGATTTAAACCTGGATCTGCCCGGCTCCCACACTCAAGCCTAAAAGCACACGCCCCTGGAAGATACTCTCCCCAGGGGGATGTCCCAAGCAGAGCCAAGTACCAGAAAGTTCCCTGCGGCAGTACTGGCAAGATGGCCTTGGGGCAGTGGTGTGGGAAGTGAGTCTGGAGGTAAGAAGGCCGGTTAGGAGACCGTAGCAATCATCTTGGCAACAGGGGATGGGGCTCTGTCTTCATTGGATTGGGGCTCTAGGCACGAGGAGGCCAGAGTCAAGGCTGAAATGCGTACGATTCCCTGCACCACATGCTTCTCGAAAAGGGGAAAGAAAGTTGCAGGAGCCAACCTTTTTAAGCCAGGGAATCTGAGTCTGGATCTCAACCCAGGGACGGTCCTTCTTCCTCAGGGGCTCCTTCCACAAGGGAAGGCCAGGAAGCCTCATCGCAGGCGCCCCTTGACCTTCTGAGATTGCAACATGACGAAAGAGGAACAGAAACGCAGGCACCCAAATCACCAGCACAAACTTGATAGAAGACACAGACTTGGGGTTGGCTCTGACATATGCTACTTGACATTCAGAGTCTTGGGTTCTCACCCCAACCCTGTTCCCTCGCCAGCTGTGTGGCCGTGGGCAAAGCCACTTCCACTATCTTGAGAGCCACACCCGGCTCTGTCGTTCTGGGCCTGCCTCCGTCTCTCCCGCGCTCGCGCCAAGGAGAATGCGGAGGTAAGAATCGGGCAGATCCGACTGTCGCGGACAAAGGGTCACGCCGCCGCACCCTTCCCGACACCCGCGGCCTCTGCGGCTCGACTTTGCGGCTACCCCCGTGAAGAGGTGGATCTAGCTCCCGCCCCCAGCTTGAACCTGGGCTGGCCCCGTGACTTGCTTGGGCCAACAGGATGTGGCAGAAGCGACCGTGTGCCCGTTCTGAGTCCAACCCCCAGAGGGGCTCTCGTGCTTTCTCTTAGAACCCGGCAGCTACCGCGGGAACTGGCTCGAGCAGGCGTGCCGGAGGGTGAGAGACCCGGGGCACCCCACCCCAGACCAGCTCGTAACCACACGAGGACGTCCGGCGGGGGTCAGCAAGGCTGCCTCCCTGCCCACCTGCGGCTGACCGCACACCAGATGAGACGGGTGCCCACGACCCCGTAGCGTCTGGAGGAATGACGAACGGCTGTTGAAAGCCATCAGGGTTTGGGGGGGGGGGGGGTCTGATCCGCAGCAATGGCTCACCGACGGAGGTGTCCAAACGATTCTGGCGGCTCACAACTATTACCCCAGAGCTTCGCGAAAATCCCGTGGGTTCAGATGTGGCACCCTCACTTGACGCGAGGAAACGGAGGCTCTCCGAAAAGGGAGGTGATTTCCTTTGCGTACATAACCGGTAAACCACAAATCTGGGGTTTGGGGCCAGCCCACCTGACTACACATCCCGAATTCCTTCCACCACACTTCGCTGCCCACAGGGGATCCTTGAGCGGTCAAGGACGCTTCCTCCGGCCTTCGTCCAGTCCTCTGGTATCATGTCCGTGAGTAGAATGGGGATGGCGAGGCCACGCCCACTGGCCAAGCCTTCACAGCGTTGACACTTAGCGCGATTCTGTCCGCTGCGCCTGCTTCTTCCCTTTCGTGCTCTGACGCGGGGTGGGTGGGAGGCATTTTTGGAAACGGGGTCTCAAGAAACGGTGTGGTCCTCAGGACAGTGGGGAAAGCATTCGCCCTGTGAACAAGTCCGAGAAGCTTCGATGACCCTGACGAGGGGAGGGGATGTATGAGTAGTTTCTCCCCTCCTGAGACCCAGGCCCCGGGAAGGGCTCTTCTCCGGGAGTCCAGGTACCTGGCCCTGGGCCTGCCCGGCCACCAGCTGGCCGCATCTTTGACCAAGGCCATTTCCTTCTCTGAGACTTTGTTTCCGCATCTGTAAGGAGCCCCCACCATGCTGAGGATGCGGAACAGCGCGATCCCGGAGTTGAAAATCCGTAAAGATTCCCAGAAGTTTTACGAGGCCAGGACCACCGCCGGGTCCTGAGGCTCCCAGTGTACGAAGAAACGTGCAAATGTCAAGGCAGGGTTATAAAAATGATGGTGACCGTTCGTGTTTACACAGAACAAGGTAACCCTTAAAGTCCCTCACCCCTACCCAGCACACCGTGTTTTAGAGGATCGCTAATACGAGGTTAACATTGAAGCAGTTGGCGAATGTATCCTGAGCCTGAAGGCGGGAGGCTGGTGGCTCAGTGACCGGCAGGGGCAGGAGGGAGACTTGTCACTCACACCGTTGCGCTAGGAACCCCTGTTTGGCCGCCTTTCGAGACCAAACCCCAGCAGGGCCCAAGGCCAATGCCTCCGCGGTCTTGGACCTCCGACAGGGAGGGAGCAGGGACTAGTTCCTGTAGGCAGTGAAATTCCTGGTTTGCATCCGAACTGGCAGTGCCTAACGCGGCATGGCAGATACAATAAAACAGATCATGGAAAATTTAATGGCCCGTGGTCGGCAATCACTGAATTATTTATGCCATCCTTGCCTCTTCCAAATTCTCAACTGCTCGGCCCCCGGCACTGAAGCCCTGGCCAGGTGCAAGCTGCCGAGAAGCAGGGCCTGAAAAGAGAAGGGGACCCAGGAGCCAAGAGGCCGGGGCTTTCCGGGCCACCTTGGGTGACGGTTGAGGGGAACGCTCTCAGCTTGTATCTTCCCATCCGCCCAATTAGAAGGTCGTCTTCCATGAACGAGTAACAACTTAAATGTTTGCCATTGTTTTTGTTCAGAGATGATTCCCACATCCCTCCATCCTTTCCCCGTCCGTGGGAGGAAGGCAGGACAGATGATACTATCGTTCCCGTTTTCCAGATAATAAATGGAAGGCCAGAACTCTGGACAGCCTCGGCCAGAGTCATGAGGACAAAAAGCAGTAGAGAGGGCTTCCCAATTGAGACGTAGACCGAGGACGAAGAATTTAAATTCTCTCCACACCAAAACCCTGTCGAAGGAAAAAAGCCACAAGCAGAAGAGTAAATCCACAGTAGGACATAGGCAAGGATGCTACCCGTGATCCAGAAATGCGGAGAAAGGTAGCGGGAATGTGGTATCCGACTGATTGAGAAGCCAGAACAAGGAAACCACAGGTCAGCATAGACCTAGGAGAGCCTTTCACTGAAGCTAGAGCCTCTGAGAAGCTCTACCGAAAGCGAGGGGGCCTTGGGGCAATTAAAACCCCTTGAAGCACAGCTGGGCCAGGTGTCCCAGCCTCTCTTTGAATATACAGAACGGGTGGCCTTGGCATTCAACCCCAGGAAGACATCCTGAGAACAACTCTCAAAATCAAATGGGGGTTCTGCTGGCATTTCTGTAGACTTGTCCTTCCTGACGTCCTCAACAGAGAGGGGGGAGGGGGGGGAGACGACGACTCCACAGAGACGCAACGGGATCTGTTCTGGTACAAAGCGGGTCTCCGCCATCCACACTGGCCTCTTACGTGACTGACACGTAGGCGCGCGTCAATACAACGCGGAAGCTGCATTGGCTTCTACACAATTTTCCCTGCATGCTCCCCAAACACCCCTGATGCCTCTCGGGGCCACTTGCCTCATCTTGGGAGGGCTTATTACAAGGCACGCCCCCTTCCCTGTGCGTTTTGCCCTCGTTTTCATAACCCAGAAGCCTATGCCCTATTCCACACCTGTATTAAGCAACTCTATTTTTTTAAAAAACAGGTAAAGAAAGCCCTGTATTCACCATACTATTTTTTTTATCGGTTAGAAATCTAACACGCATCTTTTAACACAACAGCATTTTTATCAGTGCTATTTTTATTAATGCTTCTGATAGTGAAAGAATTGTGAGTAGCTTGTCCCTAACCGTATTCTTTCTCATCAGTCTCATTACGCTGAATTACAGTTTTGAAGAAGTTAACAGTTTGGGGGGATCTCATAGATCAAAACCCTGTGTAATGGAGGCTCGCCACACTCAGAGGGAAGCCTTCGTTCCTTCAGCATGGTGACAGGTCGTGAGCCTGCATTTCTGCTCCCTGTTGTAACAAGTCTCACCCAGACACTTCCAGGACCCCGGCTCATCCAGGAGAGACGCCTGTTCTACAACCATGCAGGGGAACATCCCATCCCAGCCAGTACTGGTGAACCTGGCTGTTTACTCATGCATCTTTTATATATATTATATATACTTTTAATGTTTGTTTATTTTTGAGAGAGAGAGAGACAGAGCGTGAGCCGGAAAGGAGCAGAGAGGAAGGGAAACACAGAATCTGAAGCAGGCTCCGGGTTCTGAGCTGTCAGCACAGAGCCCGACGTGGGGCTCAAACTCACAGCCCGTGAGATCATGACCTGAGCCAAAGTCGGGCGTCCAACCGACTGAGCCACCCAGGCGCCCCAATTCACGCATCTTTAATGGATAACTGAGGATTATGGAGCTTTGAGGAAAACAAACCACATTTAAAAAAAAAAAAAAAGGGATCAAGATGAACAAAGCAGCCGAAAAGGAAAAACAGAGATGATGCAGCAGAGAGAAAAACACTCCTGCTGATTCATTGGGAGGATGCTGCATTCATAAAACAAAAGCAGCTTGCTATGGGGGGAAGACAAGAAACAAACAAAGAATAAAACAGTTCTTAAGATGAAAAATACATTGGCTGAAATGAAGAGCTAACAAAGGGCTGAATAATAGAATAGAAGACCAAATCCGAAATGGAGACAATAAAGCCTAAGAAATGTCTCAGAATGTAGATTAAAACGTCAAAGTGATTTTTAAAATAAGGAAAGGTAAAAAGGAGGCAGAGACGAGATCACAGAAAGCCGATACCCAACTAATAGGAATTTCAGGACAGAAGGGAAGCCATAAAAGGGAAGGAATGATCAAATAGTAGGAGAAAATTCCCCTTAGCGGACGCAAGACAGGGACTCGGGCAGTGAAAAGGATCAGTATCTCATCAAGCTTCTCTTGTTTACATTTGGACACCACAACTCAAAATGGGTCGTCCTTCTCTCCCTCTCCACCCTCCTCGCTGCTTCTACCCTCCTCTCCTGTCCCCCAAGTGGGTCCATTCCCAGGCTGCCGCTCTTGGTGTAGCAGCTGAGGACTGCAGGGGTCCCAGCCTCACATCATGCTGGCACCACATCCACAGAACTGGGCGTCCTCCCCTCTCTGCCCACATCCAAATAGGTCTCTAACATGTTCTCTGATTGGCCCGGTGTGGGTCACATGTCCAGCCCTGACCCAATCCCCTGGCTGGAGAGATGGGACGCTCTGATGGGATCCCCTGGGGCAGGAATGAAGCGTCCCCTCATTAACAGCACCGCCAAAGTCCTAGGAGTGAGCGAGTTAGTGGCAGTTCCCATGGGGAAGGGAAGCAGGCCAGGTGAAAAAGCAGCTGTGCGCCACTATTTTCACCAACTATAGACCACGTGCAATGGAAAAGAGAGGCAAGTTTCACAACAAAAGGGGGACGTTTCTGAGGTCAAACGATTAAGCGGATATCTTAAAACATCTTAAGGAAAAAAAAATACCTTAGGGTATCTCACAGGAAACAGCAATCAGTCTGGCATTAGATGTTGCACATGTGATGGAACTTTCTAGAAAGCAACAGAACAATGTCCACAGCGTTCTGAGGAGAAATCTCTCAGACTCTCTTGTTCGAGTGGGAGCGCACAGTATAGACATTTTTAAGTACTCAAGAGTGCAGATTCCCACCACACCCTCACCTCTGGAATGCACACTTTCTGTGGGGGCGCGAATTTTGAGATTTTACTCTGACAAAATGAAGACTGAATCCAAGAAAGAAGACAACAGGTTCAAGAAATCATAGAACTCACCCAGGATTCGAAGGGGCACATGCACCCTGATGTTTATAGCGCCATTATCAACGATAGCCAAACTATGGAAACAGCCCAAGTGTCCATTGACCGATGAGGGGGTCAAGAAGTTGCAGTAGATATATGCAATGGAATATTACTCAGCCATAAAAAAGAATGAAATCTTGCCATTTGCGACCACATGGATGGAGCTAGAGAGTATCATGCTAAGTGAAATAAATCAGTCAGAGAGAGACAAACTCCATACGTGTTCACTCATATTTGGTACTTAAGAAAACAGATGGAACTAGGGGATGGAAGGAAAAGAAGAGAGGCAAGGGGGAGGCAAACCACAAGAGACCCTTAACTATAGAGAACAAACAGGGTTGATGGAGGGAGGTGGGTGGGGGATGGGCTGGATGGGTGATGGGCGATGGGCATTAAGGAGCGCACCTGTTGTGATGAGCATTGGATGTTATATGAAAGTGATGGATCGCTAAACTCTACTCCTGAAGCTAATATTACAATATTAACTAACCAGAATTGAAATAAAATCTTGAAACAAAGAAGAAGAAGAAGAAGAAGAAGAAGAAGAAGAAAAAGAAGAAAGAAGAAGAAGAAAGAAGAAGAAGAAGAAGAAGAAAGAAGAAGAAGAAGGAGGAAGAAGAAGGAGGAAGAAGAAGAAGAAAGAAGAAGAAGAAGAAGAAGAAGAAGAAGAAGAAGAAGAAGAAGAAGAAGGAAGAAGAAGAAGAAGAAGAAGGAAGAAGAAGAAGGAAGAAGAAGAAGGAAGAAGAAGGAAGAAGAAGAAAGAAGAAGAAGAAAGAAGAAGAAAGAAGAAGAAGAAGAAGGAAGAAGAAGGAAGAAGAACGAAGAAGAAAGAAGAAGAAGAAGAAGAAGAGGAGGAGGAGGAAGAAGAATTATTTACCCGGGAGATCAATGAAAAGACGTACCAGTAAGACAGCACTGCCCCTGGCCTAAAAAGCAATTAGCCCAATTGGAACAAGTTCTCAGACAACTCCATGAAGAATCACCTCAAGAAGAAAACAGCATTGCCCAATTTTGTAAGAAGCTGGAACGCTCAGAGCGGCCATGGAATGAAGGCAGGTGACTCTTCTGAGCAACAAGGAAAAGCGAGGTAGAGACTCCGGGAAAAAACAGTGAACTGTAATGAAGGTCATGGTCCAGATACAAAGTGAGCTAAGCCGTGGCATGATTCGCAGCCACAAATCGAGGGTAGGAAATCGTGCTTTGTGAGCCCACATGAAGGCAACCTGCCATCGGCCAGCGAATGTGGGACGAAGCGGAGAATCACGGAAGGCTTTGAACGCGCACGCAGCCTGCTTGGGTTTGTGTTAGGAACAAGTGATCATTAGCTCCTCGTGATATCTTTGTTCTTTTTGAAAGTGACGAGAGAACTCAGTAACTGCTGTGACTAATTACACTAACAGTAGGTCTAGCTCTTTTTTAATGTTTTTAATTTAAAAATGTATACATGGATTAGGGCCATCTGTTTGTTGAGAGAGAAGTTGTGCCTTCTGATTGTTATAAGAGAAATGACCAAGCTCTGCCTAAACTAACAACCATGAAGAAGCACGGAGTTAAAACAAAACATCACAACTCCAGGGCACCTGGGTGGCTCAGTCAGTTAAGTCTTGATTTCCGCTCAGGTCGTGATTTCACAGTTCATGAGTTCGAGCCCCACATCGGGCTCTGACAGCGCGGAGCCTGCTTGGGATTCTGTTACTCTCTCTGCCCATCCCCGACTCTCTCTCTCTCTCAAAATGAAATAAACATTAAAAAAAAAACAAACAGGGGTATTTGGGTGGCTCTGTTGGTAGGTGTCCAACGTCGGCTCAGGTCATGATCTCACGGCTCGTGAGTTCAAGCCCCGTGTCGGGCTCTGTGCTGACAGCTCAGAGTCTGGAGCCTGCTTCGGATTCTGTGTCTCCATCTCTCTCTGCCCCTCCCCTACTCACGCTCTGTCTCTCTCTCTTTCAGAAAGAAATAAACATTAAAAAAATAAAAGAGGAACTCCAACCTCTCAATTCCTCTAAAGTAAAAGAAAAAAAACAAAAGCAAAAACAGAGAGAGAGAGAGAGAGAGAGAGAGTGTGTGTGTGTGTGCGCGCGCGTGTTTATGAAACCTGGAAAAATAATTGTCACTAAGGAGTGGGGTACTGGGACCGACAGGATGAGGGATAGAGGGCCTCTCATTTGTTTTGTTATTGCTCTGGGCTGCACATCTTTTTTATAATGCACACGGAGTGGTTTAATAATTAAAGATGTTTCTAAAAGCAGTGGCAGAGGGAGGCTGACCCCTGAGCTTTCAATACTAGAGTGGTGCTAGTCCCCCTCCCTTCTCCTCTGGTGAGAAGCCACATTGCAAAGAATCATCTCTGTTCCTTCCTCTAGATGAACGAGCTCTCCAGATGGAGAGGCGGTCCCATGGCGGATGCAGAGAAACACATCCAGGCTTCACCCACACAACTGCTGCCCAGTGGATTCTGGGGGTGAGAGGGAACAGCAGGAGGAACACCAAGGGTAGACAGGACACGTACCCAACGTGCTTGGCCGCAGAGAGTGGCATCAGCCTGGAAATGTGGTCCATGTAGGGACTGCAGTCTAAGAAAGGGTTTGCCCACCATCCAGGTAGGCAGTGGGCGATAGGGCATCTGTCAGGAGACAGGGACCCTCCCCTCCTGAGTCCACACACCCCCCCTGGGCCATCCCATCTACCCTGATGAGTTGGTAGCCATTCCTAGCCTGGTGAGTCCTACATTTTTATTCCCAGCTCTTGCCTCTATCTGGGGCTTCAGACCTGGATATCCAATCATCGTCTGAAACCCCCCACAGACATCTCAAGCCCACCCGCTCCCCACTCAGCACGCTGTCTTTCCCTTCTCCAGGCTCTATGCCCCACACCCACTGGCTCTCCCTCCATGACTCGGTCAATGTCACATCAGTCTACCCCACTGGACAGACCAGAAACTGGCAGTCACCCTTGACCCCTCACTCTTTCTGCTTCCGCCTCTAGTCAATCCCAATTCTAATCAATTTCTAAATCTCTCTCCTCCAAGCCCCAAACCCCACGTCTTCCCCATGCTACTAGAGCAGCCCCTGCTTCCATCAGGGTCACATGGCACCTGCTGTCCGGCAAATGGTCCCTCCACCTCCCCAACCCCGGTCGCCCTCCTGGCCTTCTTTCCTCCAATCTCTGTTTCCCAGAGCGACCTTTTAAAAGATGCGAATCTGATCGTGACTTTGCCCCGCTTACGGGCCCCTTGAAGGCTCCTCACTGCTCCCGGTTCCTGATTCTTCTCCTCTACTGGACAAGCCAGGCCTGAGTGATCTGACCCCAGCCATCCCCTCCAGCTTTACCCCACACCCCCTCCCCTCACGTGAGATCGACCAGGTAGAACGTCTTTTATTCCTTTGAACCTTCCACACACTCACTCATCTTTACCTTGGTATTGTATCGTATCTGCTTCCTGCCTGGGACAGTCTACCCCATTCCTCTCTTCTCTTCACTATCTGCCTGGAAGATCCCAGTTTTGGTGCCCTAGGAAGCGTGGCTGGGTCAGGTGTCCCGCCTATGAGCCCATAGTACCCTATACCTTCCTCCCCTTAGGCACAGATCACACCGTCTTAATACATCCGAATCCCCCCACTAGACAGCCTTCACGGGAGCTTTTTTTGGATAGGTGAATGGATTGACAGATAGGGGGTTGGATGGATGGGTGAATGGATTGACAGAGAGGGAGTTGGATGGATGGGTGAATGGATTGACAGATAGGGGGTTGGATGGATGGGTGGATGGCGGAATGGGAGGGGTGGATGGAGGGGTGCATGGACGGATGGGTAGGTGGTATTAGATGAAGGGTTGGGGCTAGCTGAATGGATAGGGTTGGATGGGTAGATGACTACAAGAGTGAATGAATGACTTAATGGATGAGTATATACACAGGAACTGATCACACCCGTCCAGAGCTTGGTTAGCCTGAGGCAACAGGCAGGTAAGTAGAAGGCTCAGGAACAAAAGTACGTATCTAATTATTAGAACTGCCCAGACAGTGCTGAATTCCAGAGCACAGGATGGCAGCTGCTGGACCACGGACATGCCCCAGTCTTCTACAGATCCTAGGGACTAGGAATGGCTTGTAGACAGGGTGCTGCATCTACAGAAGAGGACCAAAAGCCTCCACGCAATTAATTCATTAAATAATTTATCGCCTGTGTATTTCCTGAGAGCTTGCGGGGCGCTGACTCCTGTATTGGGCCCGAGGAATTCACAGATGGGTAATTCAGAGTCACTGTCCTGCAGTAACTCAGTCAAGGGACCGAGAACCCCACTGCTGAGGACCTAGGACAAACATCTGAACACTGCACGCGATCACGGATGGGAGAGGGGCTGATTTAAGGGTTGGATGGGTTGAGGGGACATCCTGGGGGGAAAAAAAATCTTCTAGGAAGAAGCAGCCCGCGAATGGTAGGAGAGAGAAGTAGGCCAGGTCTGTCTAAGCAATAGGCAGGGACCCAAAGGTCATCAAGAAAACCCATCACACCCCTTCAGACTGTTCCCGAAGGGAGAAATGAGATAAAATCGGCGAGTTTATCACTGCACCTGGCACAGAGCAAGCGACACAAGGTAGCTATTACTGTACCAACCCCCTAAATGTACCAAATGCTTGGTAAGTGGCAGGCCGGGCCAGGCAAGGAAGAGTGACCAGTGCCTAGAAGCCCTTAGAGCAACCCTGCTGGGGAAGGACAATCTCTCTCTTTTCTCTAGTGCCGCAAAAGACCCAGAATTGTCAGAACCCACTGCCAGCAGAAAAGAAAAAAAAAAAAAAAATTGTATATGCAATTAATTAGGCCTCTGCTCCAGTGCTCTGCTCTCTCTGTTTGCCTTCACCAGCTTAGCATCCAATTTTTTAGCTGAGAAGGCGGGGCGGCAGGTTTCTGAGATATTTTTTGCTAATGGGCTGAAATATTACACCCATAATTATAGCCTGGCTGCATATTTTTTCTTTTGCTCATTTTGTTCGGCACAGCAAACACTGTATCTGATTACAGCCATTCATGTCTCCCTTATAAAATAGGGTTTATCACGCGCGGCAGAAGGGATCAGTGGTGTGCGAGAAATGGTCCAGACTGCAACCCCCTCGGTGAGCCCCTGCCGGGCGTCGGGGCGGGGGAGAGTTGAAGGTGCTGGATGCTGCCTCCTCGGAAGAGGCGAGGAGGGAGGGAGGGAGACTGGGGCAGGAGGCAGGGAAGCAGCCTGACCCCACTACCCTCACCGGCCTGGGCATTTTCCTCTATGGCCCCCACCGGCACACCTTCTGCCCCACCAGCCTGAGTCTGTTATCCCTGCGGTCGTGGGCACACCGCGGGCCCGCTCTTTCCTCCAGGCCTCTGCTCACCCTGCCACTCTCTCTCACTCCTTGGAGAATGCCCTCTCCCATCTTGTCCTGCCTAAACCAGTAAACCCCCACGTGTGGACCACAGGCCCGCAGCCTCAGTACTCCCTGGGAGCTTGGTTGAGATAGAGCCTCACCACCCTCTTCCCCTCTGCCCTCCCAACTACTGAATGGGGGTCTCCACGTGTTTCTGGCGCTTTCCCCAAAGCCCGAGAGCCACTGAGGGAGACAGACCCTTAAAGCTAGGGCACGGAGTCCTAACGGTCTGGGTCCCTGGTGTCTGCCTCTTACTCTGGGTCATCGGACAAGCTGCGTAATCTCTCTCGGGCTTTAGTTTCTCATCTGCAGAATGAGGACCATGCATAGGAGGAATGAAAATAATGCTCTTCGATTGAGCCACGGCGAAAGGTCGGGTTTTGGAGGCTAACGGTGCTTGAGTATCAGCAATTTCATAGGGTTCGACCGAATAGTTCCCTTTGTTTCGATCCCGCAGCGCTCAGTTCACATCACACCTCCACCTTGAGCCCTCTGTGATTGCCCAAGGCCCCAAAGGGTGCGCCTTCTCTGTAATAAGCCCAGCACCCCCTTCCTGTGCTTGTCAGTTCCCTACAGAATATCTCCGGTCCTTCCCTAGGGCTCTAAGTCCATACGATGGTCTCTGCATGCAAACTGTACTCTCCCTGGAAGCAGGGTGTCCTGGCCTCATCTCCTTCAGGGGGAGGCTTTTAGCGACTTTGGCTCTGAAAAGAATCACTTACTGACTAAGGCTAGGTGAGGAGATACCAGGGAAAGAGTGAGCTGTCTAAGACCCCAGGGAGGTAGCACCACGGAAGGTGGTAGGAGAAGACAAGTTCAAGGTTGACAGGAGACAAGGAACGGGCAGGAAGCAGACAGCTGGCTGCATTTTGTGCCTGGAAAGGAGACATCAGAGAATCGGAGAACCTCGGGTATGAGAGAAGCCGTCGGGCACGTTAGTGCAGAACTACTCAGTCTCTGATCCCTGGAACAGCAGCGCTGGGCGTCACCTAGCCGTGCATCATCTCTAGGCTCCGAGTCAAGAGACCGGGGTGGGGCCAGCACTCTGTTTAACAAGCTCTACAGTGACTCTGGGGCTCCCTAAGTGTTGAATCACGGACCCCGGGCCACCCCCATCCAGGGCTCCAGTCCCCATCGCGGCATCCCGCAGTGCTCGTGGAGTCCACCTTGAATACCTCCAGTGACGGGAAGCCGGCTGCCTTCCCCTTCCACAGCAGCCTTCCCCCCACTAAGCTGACGTCTCAGAGCAGAACTGGCCACACTGGGTGGAGAGGACATGTCAGCATGGGAAGTGATTTATCAAGATGAGGGCATTTTCCCCAGCAAGATGCCTCGTGGTCAGATTGGCCCAATCAGAAGAAGTCTAATGCCACCAAGAGAGTTGGGTATTTGCAATTGCCTCTGACTGTAAACTACATAGATGACAGAACTTCTAAATTGCCCATGAAATAAGTTAGTATAGGGGACTGTGGATGGAATGGGGAGGTGAGGGGGATGTCTAAAAATCAAGGATAGGACGAAATGCCATCTTGTCAGGCTATTTATCTCAGTATGCCCAATGCCTAACCATGACCTACCCGTTTATCGACTACAATTCTGGGCCAGGTGCTGTTCTAGGCATTGGATACACGTGGTGTTGAACAAGACAGAAATGTTTTCTGCCCTCATAGAATTTACTCTTTGGAAGAGAAGACAGACAATAAACAAGCAAACAAGACCCTCATATAATTTCATGCTGTGATATATGCCATGATTAAATAAAAAATAACAATAAATATAAACAGCCTTTCTGATAGGGCTATTTGTTCAGACTACCCTATTTAAAACTGCAACCCCTTCTGGCATCCACGATCACCCTTAACCAGCTACATTTTTTTCCCATAGTATTTGTCACTTTCTAGAAAGATACGTAACTTTCTTGTTCTATTCACTGTTGCTCTCCTCCCAGGAAGGCTGGGAGATTGGGGGAGCCGAGTGGAGACAGGTGCTAATGGTGGCATCTGTCTCATTCCCTGATGTAACTCAACCTTTTGGATGAGCATGCTTCCCAGCTGGGGCTGATTTTGCCTCCAGGGGACATATGATAATATCTGCAGACATTGTTAGTTGTCATAACGGGGAAGGGGGACACTACTGGCATCTAGTGAGTAAAGGCTAGGGATGCTGCTGAACATCTTACAAGGCACAGGACAGCCTGACCCCACAACCCCACAACATAGAACGATCCGCTCCACAATGTTGATAGTGCTGAGGGTGAGAAACCTTGTACAGAGTCCAAAAGTATGTGTTGAGTGGGTGGATTTGATGAGAAGAGAATGCCCACTGGAGGGGTTCTGTTTCACAGAGGGTGGTCACGGAGAGCCTCTTGAGAAGGGGCACTTGACTTCAAGGTGCCGGGAAAGAAGTTTCCAGGCCGAGGGGCCAGCAAGGGTGGTCTCGGTTCTTCACACTTCATCACAGGGATCTTACGGACCAGCTGACATCCATTCCCTTCAAGGCCCCAAACATATGCATCGGGAACATTCTATGCAAACTTCTAAGGAGCATGGGGAAAAAAAAACCTAACCCCACCTTCAGGAACTTACATCCTAGGGAAGGAGACAGACATTCAAAAAGCTTGGACTCTACACGTAAATCTATCGCAGAGATTCAAAAAATGCGCAACAGAGGCGCAACGAAGCAGGAGACAGATCCCTGCTAGAGAACCGGTAAGTGATTTGGCATCGAAGGATGGGTGGGATTTAATGGCCTAAAATTTCTAAAACAGGAATCACCTAACTCCGGAGATGGAGAAATTTCAGATTCCTGATGACCCCGGCAGCATCTGAGTGTGACGATGCCTTTCCCATTTCCCGCGGAATATCTGAATGGTGCCAGGGAGAAAAGACCTAACCTGATAATGTGGTTCTAACAATGGCGGGCAGACCGGTGTCTGGGACGGCATTTAACCGGAGACGAGGATCATTTGTTTGGGTTGCATTGATAAGACCACCAGAGACGGTGAACTGAGGAGGACATTGGCGATGACACTGTTGAAGATGTGGGTCACATAGTCGGCAACATTGGTAATTCCATACCAAGGGGGGAGATTAGTGATGGCCCTGATGCCGCTGCTTTTTATAACATTGATTATGACGTTGATGTGGACTGGATTGGTGACAATGGCCATACCATTGCTAGCGATGCCAGGGCCGTGAATAGTGCTGTTGGTGTTTGCGGTGACTCTACTGCCAATTTCGATGGCCCCGGTACACGTGGCCTTAGGACACCGGTCGTCATGACACTTACGAGCCTGGTATGGACTTTCAACGATCTTGCCAACGACAGTATTGCTAAGGGTTAACGGTGGTGTTGATCTTCAAACGAAAGTGGCCGTAATGATATTGGTGAGATTGCCTCTGATACCGATGAGGTCAACCTTAGCAATGACGTGGATTCTGGCCACGATTTGGGGAACAGCTGAAAAAAAAGATGCCTGCTGTGTGATTTGGTGCGGCTGCTGGCGGATGGTAATGATAATGGCGAGGGTGATACTTGAGACAATGTTGCTGATGATGCCGAGCATGGCGGCTGAAAGCTTGTTTGGGAGCCCAGCAGACCCGAGCTCACATCCAGAGTCTGGCATTTACCATTATGCGCCACTCGGAGCCTCAGTCGCCTTCCCTATTAAATGAGGATAATTATAATGGGGCCTATTTGCTAAGATTGCGGTGCGGATTCAAAAGTACCCTGCATGTGAAACCTGGCCCACGGAAAACATTCAGTGAAATGAGCACAACGCTGGGGTTGGCGGTGAGAAGCCATTGGGGATAATGGCACTGATGAGTCCCTCGATGAGGCAATTAAAGATCATTGATTGATGATATGATTTCAGCGATTGTGACGCAGCTCTCGATGGCCAACAGACCGATCGTTTTGATTACGATCGTGACCAGTGGAAACAGCGTGGTGTAGTGTTTAAGGCCACTACTCTTGGAATCAAACGGCAAAGGTTCAATTTCCAACCCTGCCTCTTGGGTTCTGTGTAACCTCGGCCACATCGCAGCACGTTAAGGGCCAGAGGGCCATTTGGAGCCCGTCGACTCGACCTCCCGGTCTGACAAATGAGGCAATTCAGGCTCAGAGAGACGAAGTGACTTTCCCCCCGCGTCCCCGTCACTTGGTTAGCGTGGCAGAGCTGGGGCCGGAAGCCAGGCGCCCTGGCACCTAGTTCGGTCCTTTTTGCCTCCTCGGCACATTTAGTCTCTTCGGACAGGAGCTTCGATCCCTTTGCTGAATGTGTGTACTCGTGTGCACGTGTGTCGGGCAGGTGTGTGTGCGTGTGTGCGTGTGTGTGTTCGTTCTCCTGGGCATTTCCCCAAAAGCATCTACCAGAAGAGCAACCAGCCCAGTTTTCAAAGAGCCATTTTGTGAGAAGTCAGGCCCCGGGTGTCCCTCTGCAATCTTTTTCCTCTCACCCGACAAGCCGAGGCCGAGGACTGCTTTGGATTGGCTCTGGCTGGACAAGGAGTTGAAATGGGTAATATTTGCCTAGTTTTTAATGTCTGGTGTCTATACCTTGCACTTCCATCATTCTATTATGTTGATGACAGGCAAGCCCAAGCCACAGAGAAGAAACAAATTACCTAATAAATCAAGGCCCCAGGATCTAAAGTGGACAGCGTTATTAGACGAGGGGAGAGAGGGATGCTAAGTGATAGGTACGGCTGCCTGGGAAAATGGTCCAAGCAGGGAATCATCTGTCTAGCTCTCCATAAATAATTACACACAACTGATATGCATCTGAGACAGAACATGATATGTTATTATTAACTAAACAGTGGGAGGGAGCGGGAGGCCGTGCGGAGGAAGCCAAGGCAGCACTCGTGATCCGGGGCTTTGGCAAAAAGCAGGAGGGGACGTGACGGCCCGAGAAGCTGCCATTCAAAGGGGCCAGGACCTTTATTCCGGACAGACGAGGGAAGCGAGGCAATCCGGAGGATTGTCAGAGCGAGCCAACACGTACTGAGATCCCACGGCACCCCAG
Source organism: Acinonyx jubatus (assembly GCF_027475565.1). Lineage (NCBI taxonomy): Eukaryota > Metazoa > Chordata > Mammalia > Carnivora > Felidae > Acinonyx > Acinonyx jubatus. The sequence goes on from NC_069386.1 coordinate 34,709,788, forward strand.
CCCCTGTGGCTCAGTTCTGCTCATCCGCTACTCCTTAGCCTTCATCATGGCCAGTTCAGAACCTGCTCCGGAGCCATATGGCCTTGTGTTCAGAATCCCAGCACTGTGCGATCCTGGGCGACTCACTTATAACCTTCTAGGTCTCCACTTGCCCTTCTGCAGAATGGGTATGTTCACCACAGCACCAACCGCACAGCATCGTCGCGAGGAAGTGAGTTAATGCTGGCAAAGCACTCCAAACAGCGCCCGATGCAGAGTGAACACGGTATTAACCAGCACGTGTTAAATACATGACGGCCCCTATTTTACAAATGGAAACGAGTGAGGTTCAGAGGGGAAGCGACATGGCCGAGGTAATACAGAGCGCGAGCAAAAGTGGCATCAGAACCCATATCTGGTCAACTCTGAAATTCACACTCTTTCTGCTACCGAGGGGTGGGCAAATTGTGGCTGTGGGGGACCAAACAGGTAACGTTTTAGGCTTTGTGAGCCGATCTCTGCACTACTCAGCTCTGCTGTTGTAGCTTGAACAGCAGCCGCCCTAAGCAATCTGTAAAGGGATAGGTGTGGTTGTGCCCATAAAGCTTTATTTATAAAAACAGACAACAAAAGGATTTGGCTACTGTTTGCTGCCCCCTGCCCAACACTCTTCTAACAACTTAGCTCAATGATCCCCCTGTCCATGGGGCACCTGGAGAGTCGGTTAAGGGGCCGGCTTCCGTTCGGGTCACGATCTCGCGGTCCGTGAGTTCGAGCTCCGCGTCGGGCTCTGTGCTGAGAGCTCGGAGCCTGGAGCCTGCTTCTGTTTCTGTGTCTCGCTCTCTCTCTGCCCCTCCGCCCCACCCCCCTTCACGCTCTGTCTCTCTCTGCCTTTCAAAAATGAATAAATGTTAAAAAAAAAAAAAATTAAAAAAATGATCCCCCTGTCCAAGCACACATTGGTAAACCTCTGAACTCTGTACAGGGTAGACGTTTTCTGACCCTACTCATCCCTTTACCCCCCTGCAGGCACAGCTCACAAAGGGCCTTGCCCCCTTGGCTCCTGGGAACATCCTGTGGTTGGGGGGTGGGGGGGGGGAAGCGGGGGGCACCTCAGGCCAGCCAGGCAGAGCCCCTTTGCCTGGAGAAGATTGTGCTTTCAGAGAGCAGTGCCCCGAGCCAGGAAGCAGCCTGCTTCCAAGCCTCTGTAGGCTTTGCCTAGAAGCCCCAGGATAATCTTTTGTGGGCTGTTAATAAGCAAGTTGAACCCCATAATCACCCACTGCTCAGCTTCCTGGCTTTCATTTCCATGAGGCTGGAGAAAACAGTGGCTGCGGGTTTTGCTTCCAGACAAAAGCAGCAAACATTTACCCCCAAAGACATCTCGATGCAGGGCTGGCACTGCCCTGCATAGTTCAGCCTTTTGGCTCCCGCACACGCAGGCTTAAGGAGCCTGGCTGAGCGGGGCCGCCTACACTGCCCCGGAAACCTGCCTGCACGCTGGGAGACCCAGGAACAAAAGCATCTTGGCGGGCATTTCTCCCGCCTGCTCAGGAAGGCATCTGGGCAACAGGCTGAGGGGTGCCCCAGCTTCGCGCCTCCCACAGCCCACCCGGGACCTTTCCGACGCTCCTGTTTGGGGACAACAGATAGAATCCGCCCCCCACCCCCCACCCCATGACTTCCTCCTCTCTCCAACCCTGTGGCCCTCCTCCAGAAAGATAATGAGGATGTATTAGGTTTCATTATTTGAGCTGCCATTTGCCAGGCAGATCATTTGGTATTTCAGCAGAGCAAAACTGCCTTCGGTTCAGCCTCAGTGGCCCCGGGGCCCCCTGCTCTGTTAGGAAATCTCGTTCCGGGGATCGTTTTGGAGCGCGGAATGCCACCCCAGGAGGGAGAGGGCCGCAGAGCGTTTTCAGCCCTTTCGTGCAAACAGAACCAAAACCCAGCAGTTGGGCATCGGGCACCTGGCTCGGAAGCTGAGGGTGTGGGTACGGGCGCCCGATTCCGCGCTGTGAACGGGCCACTGATTCTGCTGACCTACCTCCCACATCTACAGTGGTTGGGTCCCAGTTCTGACACGACCCGCGTTGGCCTCGGGGGAGTCCCTCGGCTGCTCTGAGCATAAATCTCAACCTTCACGTGGGCTGCCGATCCCTGCCCCGCCCATCCTTTACCCCCAGGTTGTGGGTAGGACGGCCCTTTGACACTTATAGGACAATGGGGTGGAATCAGGGCTTCACAGAGTAAGCGCAGACTGGGTTCTGGGAGCTGGTTCAAACCCCAGCTCTCCTCCACCCCCACCCCCACCCCCACACCGGCCCCGACTCCTTAGCTGGGAACCGATGACTAGGCACATGGCCTTCCTGAGCCTGAGGACTCCGTCTCTCCACCGAGGGTAAGAGCAACCGCCCCCGCAGGAGGTCCGATCAGTTTCAAGTTCAAGGCCGGAGCCCTTGCCTGTGACAGTCTTATTGCTGAGTACACCGCGGCCAAGTGCAGGCCTTCGAGGAGGCTGGGCGAAGGCTGGCGAAAGCCATCCTGTTGCTTCCGTGATGACTCTGTTGTGGGGTCCCTGAGCCTGGAGACAGGCCTTCGGTCACGGCACGGACACTCGAGGCAAGTCGATGGCTTGTCAGACCCAGGAGCGGGGAGCACTGGACAGGAGTCGCAAACAGCATTACCCTGCTGTCTCTTTCATTTCCCTTCCGTGCTTATCTCTTCCTTCCTCCGACACCACCACCCGAGCAGCCATAATGGAGGCAGGCTCTTGACCGATGCCTGGGAAACCGAGAGAAATAGCCCTGCTCTCTGCCTTCAGGGCGGTGAGAAGACAACTATAAGGAGAATTGTAAAGTAAAACCACAACACAGCATGTTCCAGGGGCGGCGGGCCCCGGAAGAGGGAGGGAGGGATTGGGTGGGGGAGGTGGGGAGACAACCCTGGACCGATGGCACTCGAGGTCAGTGGCCTTGGTCAACACGCTCCCTCTCCCTGGGTGTCGGCTTCCACATCCATCAGAGAAGCGGGATGGCCCATGGCAACCTCGCCTCCTCCCCTAGGGAGACTTGAGCATCCACTGAGCCAGAATACAGGTGAAGTCAACGTGGTAGTCTGAGCGGCGTTAGGAGTGAGACTGTCACTAGGCAAGCGAGAAGCCCACCTCTGGCATCTGGGCACCCGCAGCCCTCCGGCCACCCTTGGCCACTCAGCGCTCCGACACCGCCAGGCAGGCCCCTAGCTCTGAACATCTCTTTCTCCACCCCCCACTGTGCTCAGGTTCCACAAATGCGGAGTTTCAGCATTCCGGAAGGCTCCAGAATTGCGTAAAGAACATGTAGGTCCCCTGGTCTACATGGCTGGGGAGAGCGGGGTCCCGTGAGAATAAGGATTTGTCTAAGTTGATTCATCCAGTCGGTGTTGGAGAGATTAGAATCCAGATTTCCTCTCCTCTCTGCATGCTGCTGTTCCCGGGGTCCCCTTCTGTCCCAAGCCATTGCCTCCTGCCTCTTGCCTGCGATGAATTGAATTGTGTGTAATTGATAAATTATGCAAAAGGGCGCCTGGCAGTTTTCTGAAATGTTGGGCTTCAAGGCAGCCCCTGGGGACACAGCCTAATTTTATGGAAACCTCACACTCTGTCTGGCCTGTTTTGTGTAAGTCAGATTGATATAACAAGACTCTGGGGAGTTGACTTGATTTCTAATTTTATTCTCTAGGTGAGCTGAATGAGATATAACTGTAATGAGTGTGTTGTCTGGGGCGGGCAGCGTAACGGTGGGGGAGAAAAATGTCTTTTCATCTGCCTAGTGGATCATCTCTCTAGCTGGACTTCCCCGCTTCAGAATCCTGCCTCACCCCTACCCCTTTCAGAAGAAGAGCCATGTGTCAAGCAGGGAAGGGGGCGATGGAAAAGGAGATTCCATATCCTTGCAGCAAATAAACTCAGAGTCTACGGGAAGGAGGGCGCTGATCATCCTGCCTGCTGAGGACACCCCAGCCCAACCCCAGGGATAAGCCCTCGGGCAACTTGTTTTAAAGGTCCAAACTCCCACAGCCTTCACAGCGCCTCCCTCGGTTTTCCTTGGCTAAGCTAAGTAATAGACCAGAACATTCCTGGGGACTTGACTGAGTACTGACATCCAACAGAAAGCCTGGCGCACTTTGATGTTCAGGGCCTGCCTTCCACAGCGCCGCGTTCGAACCCCGTTACCCTCCCAGAGCCAGCAGGCCCCCTGCCAGCCCACGAGGGGACACGCGAGGCGGGTGCAAAAGGAATCTTCTGTTGAGCACCAGGCACGTCGATATTTACAACAACTCAAGCAGACAGACATGACTACCCTTAACTTTATAGGTGAGGAAACTGAGGCCCAGAGGGATGAGGTCACTTGCCCCCATTCACAGAGCTACTCAGCGACCCCATCCGGGATTCACACTTGGGTCTCTCTGACACCAAAGCCCGTACTTTGTTCCGCATAGGCTCCCTCAGGGAGGGGGCCAAGGGACTGCTCACTGCCTGGGTCAGTGCACACAGCCTCAGCCCCTGGTGCCCATCCACCTGGCAAGGTAGCCACGCCCCTTCCACATGAGGGCGTGGCTTCATTCTTAGTGCAGTGAGTTAACCGTGGAGTCATACACGGGCCCCCTCCCTCTCCCTTTCCCTCTCCCCCTCCCTGTCTGACCTTTCTCTCTCTCCCTCTCTCTCTCAAAATAAATAAGTAAACTTCTAAAAATAAAGTCAGCCTAGGACGAAAGCTGGATTGGAGGTTGCAGCTTAAAGGGGTGGCCGCAGGCGGCTTCCCAATATTCCTCCTGAGCGAACCCTTAAAAACATCCGCTGCAGACACAGCCCCGGCCCAGCTAAGTGGACCAGATCACGGCACTCCCATCCCTGCGGGCAGGCTGGGCCGGAGGGCAGGGCCGGAAGGGGCCAGCCAGATATGCACATTTTCCCCCAACCCTCACCCCCCACCTCCCCAGTCCGGCAAGTGCTCCCTCTCCAAGGAAATAGTGGCCAGGCACCCGTGGTCCTAGGGAAGCCGACCGTCCCAGCTGCCCAGAGCTGTGATAGTCTTAGTCTTAGCACCACAAGTCCACGTCCTAGGCAAACCAGAGCAGTGGGTCACCCTTGGTGTCCTAACGCTCAAGCCCCACCCCATGAACCGGCTCTCACCAGAGATCTTCCTGCCCAGGACTTCCCAGCCCTCCAAAGGTGGTCTAGGGAAGCTGCTGGAACTGGCCACCCTGGGCTTGGACAGCCCAGTCCTCCCAGCCCGGCCCATCAAGACTGCCAACAGATCCCTAGAAACTCAGGCAACACAAACCCTGCTCAGGTCTCAGCCCCGTGTCCTCCCTGGGCGGCGCCCAGAGACCCGCTGTCCCCGGTCCCTGCTCAGCTCCTGGGCCTGGCCCGCTCTGACCAGGCTGGTCCGCTCACCGTGCCCCACAGACTCATGTCCTGCCCAGGGCTCTATCCTCCTGCCAGCCTTGTGACAATAATTTTAATCCCCTCCGGCCTAGACAGCACCTTTGGGTGACACAGCTCACCTCCCGTGAGCCTCCTGACCACCTTGGGCAGGACAAGCTAAAGCAGAGGCCATTGCCCCCTCGGACAAAAGAGCAAAGGGACGCTTGGCCATTGCTGTCAGTGTCACAGCTGGTTGGGACAGCCAGGCCTCAGACTCCACCTCCCTGCCTCAGTGACTCCCATTCTCATGACCCAGGGATAAGGAATAGGAAAGGAGAAAGGTGACGGGGAGATTGTTTAGGAGAAGATCAGTGCTGGCTTACTATCTAAGCAAAGCCATAAGTGGGTAGGACATCCTCTCTGAACCTCGTTTACTCCGTCTGTGAAATGGAGCAGTATCCCACGTAAAGGGGCATCCTGAGGGCTGGAGGTCTTTGCCCGGCACTTGGCTCCTCTGGACAATGACCCTGGGTCCCTCCTGGCTGCCCTGCCTCAGGCCACCTCGAGGTCTCCCAGCCAGCAGGCCCTAATTTAGACCCCACACAGGTCACAGCTGGGTTGGCAGCCAGGTTCCAAGTGTTTGAGACCGCTGTTAGGTGAATGTCATAAGTCACATACTGTATTATGACATATGACATTATGACATTATGACCGTCTTGTTTACTCTCTAAAAGAATAAAGCCACAGCCCCTCTGGGAAGGTGCGGGGGTCCGGGGGGGCGGGGAACCCAGAGAGGGGGACCATCAGCAGAATCATTCAGCCCCAACCTTGAAGCACAGACACGATGCAGGGTTGTGGAACAGGACCCAGGGGACGCGGTCTCCATCCTCGGGGGGCAGCCTGGGACAACGGAAGGATCCCTGGGGCTGGCGGCTCTCCCTGGGAGACCCCCACATCCCCGGCTTCTAACGGGACGTTGAAGAGTTGACAATCTTTGGAGGACTTTTGGCTGTCAGAGCCAAGGTGGTGGTCCATGCCAGCGTCAGCCTAACACAAGGAGGGAGGGGCTGCACGGGGACCTTCAACCCCAGCCGGAAGGGGAGGGAGAAGGGAACAGGTACAGAGCAGACATGGCCAAACGTGGTGGGTGCTGCTCGTGACCTTCTTAGTGACAGTGTTCTCTGTAGATTTCATAGTTTAAAACCAAGTCGATTTCAATCCCTTCATGAACAATGGGACACCCAGATGGTGCGGGAGGGCTTGGGTCACACAGGGGCCAGCTGGCTTTTAACCCCAGACCCCTCGGACCCCAACCACCACCCCCCCCCCCACCGGATGCCACTGCCTCCATTTCTCCGTCCTTACGATGAGTGCCATCGAGCATCCTACACATTCCAAGTCATTACACGTGACGGCCAGAGTGGTGATACCGGCACTAGGAGCTGCCGGACAAAAGGAGCTGGAGTCACACCTCGGGTGGCTGGGTCATCCCCCAGCCTCGGAGTGAGCAAGAAGGCTGACATGAGCAAATACCAGGGAGGGGACTTCACGGAGACAGCCACAACCAGGCAGCAGCTGCCTCACCGCTAGGAAACGCAGCAGGGCCAGGAGCCTGGTCGCAAGCAAGACGCCTGGTCCCCGTGCCGATGCCTCCTGGACCTCCCCGCGGAGCTCTGCCTTCAGAAATCCTTCCTCCTCTACCCTCCCCGCTTTACAGTCGTTGTCACATTTGGCCCTTTACCTCTAGAATCATCTGTCACCTCCAGAGCCGGAGAGCATGGCTTGTCCTCTCTCAAGGGAAGGCCCAGGCCCCCCTCCCTTCCCCTGGCTCCGGGACCTCACCGTCTCCGACACCCCCGTGACCTTCACGGCCCACCCCGTCTGTGCAGATTCCGTGTCTCCCAGACCCTCTGCTATCCAAGTCTCGCTGTAGCCCTGTCCCTGAGTTTTCCAGCATTTCGTGCCCTCCCCCGCCCCACACCGGCCCGTCCTCTGCCTCCGCAGCTGTGGCCACTGGCTGAGCCCTGTCACCCTCAGCAATCTAACCCCAACATCAGGAGGCGGCAAAAGCCGAACGCTTGCAGAAGGCCACCCAGCTGGTCATCCGAACCAGCCCTCAACCCAGGCCCAAACTCTCCGGCCCGGCTCCCGGAGGACTCTGGGCGAGGGGCAGCTGATGTGCTCCCTCACACCGCCATTCCCTCCTGTCAAAGCTTCCTGGATCCACGGAAGTCAAGTTCAGGCCCAGCTGTCCTCTGAGTCCCGCTGGCTTTGGCGGATGTGTGTGCAGAGTGGGGATTTTCTGGCGCTGGAGGCAGCGTCGAAGGGGTGAAAGGAAACCCCCGCGAGCCCAGGGAACGTCCAAAGGTCCTTCTGAGGGGAAGGCGTCTGTTTCAAGGGCTTCCTAAGTGTGATTCAAGTAGGGAGTGTGTCCTCTGCGCATCGGGCCATCGGAGAACGGGAGGGCTCCCGGCTGGGCTGGATGGGGACGGCTGCCAGGCTGAGGAAATGATTGGAAAAGCCACACCGCTGGTACTTTTCCCAGGATCGCGCAGCGTCTGGCTTGGGCAGGCAGAGCCCAGGAAGATGTCAGGAACCACCCGCACACGTGCTTTATGTGGGGACCGGTCCCATGTCTTCTGAATGATGTGGTAATCCGAGAGAGATGCAAAGAAGGTTTTCCCATAAACCAAGCCCTGAGTGCTCAGTGAGATCCAAAGGTCATTTGACACGTGACCAGGGAGTCTCCTAGGCTTCCGCAGGGACAATGAGTCACCCGCCTGCAGCAGGGAGCATGGCTCCCGAAAGGACACTGGGCCGGAGGCCCCTTCTGCTCCCGGGCCCCCAGCAGCCTCCCCGACTCACCTCAGGCAACCCCTTCCCCCTCTCTGAGCCCGAGTCTCTCCATCAAGAAAACACAAGGATCGTACCAGGTGACTTACAAAGACTCTTCCCACTGGGAGGGTGCAGAACCTGACCCTGAACTTGCACACCCCTGAAAACGATGCCTCCCCCACCTGGCCCTGATCCCAGCCCCCCGGATCTCGCCTTTATTTGAAATCTTGATATGTGGTTCATCGTGATTTTTCTTTTTTACTTTAATTTTGATCTTGTTTTTAAATTAATAGACTGCATTTTTTAGAGCGGGTCGCAATTTACACACAAATCGAGCAGAAAGCACGGAGTTCCCCTGGGATCCCGTCTCCCTCTACACGGAGTTTCTTTGGTTGTTTACGTTAATCTCACATTGGTGTGGTATGTATGTTACAGTTGACGGACCCGCAGGAATATGTTGGTGTTAACTTAAGCCCATCAGGGTCACCCTTGGTGTCGCACGTGCTATGGGTTTGGACGAAGGGGCGATGACAGGCGTTCACCGTGGTAGTATGTATCTTACAGGACAGTTTCACCGTCAGAACTGCTCTGTGCGCGGCTCATTCATCCTTCCGTTTCCCCTGACTTCCAGCAGCCACCGGTTTCTGTATTGCCTTCGGAGTTTTGCTTTTTTCCGGAATGCCTCATGGTTGGAATCAGGCAGAAGGTAGCCTTTTCAGATGTGCTTTCACTTAGCAGTATGCATTTCAGGTTCCTCCGTGTCTTTGTCTGGCTCGATAGCTCGTGTCTTTTTATGTCTGACTGTTCTCTTGTCTGGATGTACCACATTTCATTTATCTGTTCACCCATTAAAGGACGTCTTAGTTGCTGCCAATTCCTGTCTTATTTGAAGTGCTGATATTTTGTTCGCTGTGCGTTTCTTGCATGAACTCTTAGTTTTTTAAAAAGTATTTCTTTTTTTTTAATTAAAAAAAATTTTTTTTAATGTTTATTTATTTTTGAGACAGAGAGAGACAGAGCATGAACAGGGGAGGGGCAGAGAGAGGGAGACACAGAATCTGAAACAGGCTCCAGGCTCCGAGCGGTCAGCACAGAGCCCGACGTGGGGCTCGAACTCACGGACCGCGAGATCATGACCTGAGCCGAAGTCGGCCGCCCAACCGACTGAGCCACCCAGGCGCCCCTAGAAAGTATTTCTTTAACGTTTAATTTACAGTGATCACTGAGTTCTTTGGCAACCTTTAAATGATGTGCCCCTCGCCCCACCCCCGCTCTGTCGCCCAAGCCCCAGCCTGTTCTCGCCTCTGTTTGGCTCTAGAATCAGAAGCCGGGGCAAGCGAGGTGAGAACCGAGGACAGGGCAGAGCCCAGGAGACGCAGCCCGTGCAGGGCAGTCCCGGGAAATGTTGGTCAGGACTCTTTTCTTCATCACCTCGGCTACCCCCACGCTTCCCGCTGCCTCCAGGCTTTTCTTCCTGCCCTGCCTGCTCCGGTTCTCCTTTGAGTCTGGCCAAGCCCCCTCATCTCTCTCTCCTCCACAACCCATGCCACCCACTGGCACCCTTTGTCTTGGGTCCAGACTCCCCCGCAGGCAGACACCCTCTTCATCCCTGAGGTACTACCCTAGAAACACGAGGGAGTCTGGAAAACATGGGTGTGATAGAAAGATCTAGGCTTTGGTGTCAAAATGTCTGCGCTGGAGCCCTGGTTTCACACCTGCGTGCCTTCCTTGTACCCTCCAGCATGGCTCAGATCCCCCCTGCACCGGGATTCTACTTCTATATATTTGCCTTCCCCATTAGACCCTGAACTTGGTCTAACCGCCCTTCCTTCCTCCATCCATGTACTCAGCTAGCATCTACCAAGCACCTACAAATTCCGCCACTATTTACTGAGCACCTGCTATGTGGCCAGTACTCTTCCAGGCACTGGGAATGAGACAGTGAAAGAAAAAGACAAACTCCCACCCCCGCATGAGGGGAGAAAGAGACAAGAAATTAAACAGGGGAACTGCATAGAATAAGAAAAATAGTGAGTGCTATGGAGGAAAACAAAGCAGAGAAGGGACATCACAACAGACACATGGAGGTCAGGGAAGTCCCCCCCCCACCCCGGGAGGAGGACCTTGGAACCAGGAGGTGAAGGAGCTGTGAATGCAGGTGGGGGACAAGTTCTAGGCTGAGGGGAGAGCAAGGGCCAAGGAGCGTGTCTGGGGGGTTTAGGGAAAGAGGACACAGGTGAGCAGGGGGGCAGCAGAAGAAAACAAAGGAAGGGGATGGGAGTGGCAGGGTCCTCGGCCTTTTCTGAGTGATGATTAGAAGCTTTTAGGTAGAGGTGGCACCCGGGGTGGATGGAGGGGGGGAACTGGGGGGGGTGGGGGGAGTGGGGGGCTCAGCCAGTTAAGTACTGACGTCCGCTCAGGTCATGATCTCAAGGTCCATGAGTTCAAGCCCCACATCAGGCTTTGTGCTGACAGCTCAGAGACTGGAGCCTATTTTGGATCCTGTGTCTCCCTCTCTCTCTGCCCCTCCTCTGCTTGTGCTGGGTCTCTGACTCTCAAAAAATAAAATAAACATTACAAATTTTAAAAAAAAGCTTTTTTAAGTAGAGGGGCACCTGGGTGGCTCAGTCAGTTAAGCGTCCGACTTTGACTCAGGTCACGATCTCACCGATTGTGAGTTCGAGCCCCACATCGGGCTCTGGGCTGAAGGTTTGGAGCCTGGATCCTACTTCCGATTCTGTGTCTCCCTCTCTCTCTGTCGCTCCCCTATTCACATTCTCTCTCTCTCTCTCTCTCTCTCTCTCAAAAATAAACACTAAAAATTTTTTTTAAAAAAAAAGTACATCCCTTGGCGATGTCCTAGAAGCACCCAACCTGTAGCAGGTGCTCAGAGGATATTTCCTCGCTCGGTCCGCCCGTTCCAGCCCCTGCTTTCCCTGGACCTGCTCTCAAACCTCTTGTCACGTCCACAGTCAGAATCAAGCCGCTTCTAACTTGAAGCTTTCTTTTTTTTTTCAACGTTTATTTATTTTTTTTGGGGACAGAGAGAGACAGAGCATGAACGGGGGAGGGGCAGAGAGAGAAGGAGACACAGAATCGGAAACAGGCTCCAGGCTCTGAGCCATCAGCCCAGAGCCCGACGCGGGGCTCGAACTCACGGACCGCGAGATCGTGACCTGGGCCGAAGTCGGACGCTTAACCGACTGCGCCACCCAGGCGCCCCTAACTTGAAGCTTTCGACCCATCTTCTGTGATGCTGGTGTTGGGTCTCTTCTTGCTCCGTTTTAGACTTTTGCAGGCAGGAACCTGCCGTCTCCTGGCCTCCCTGCGGAGCCTGGGTACGAGGGCTTCCCCTACGTCAGCAACCATGTCCTGAGCGTGCTCCCCATGCCAGAAGCTGCCAGAAGCATGCTCAGTGCGTCATCTTGAGTGAGCCTGACAGCCCGGCCCGCAGAGCGGGCACTGACACCATGCTCCTGTCACACACAAGGAAACGGAGGTGGGTGGTGGCTCAGGAACCAGGCCAAGGTCACAGCTCGCCAGCACGCGCATCAAAGATTCAAACCCAGACCCGTCGGACTCCAGAGCCGTCCCTCTTAATCACCGCACTCTGCTGCCTTTTATCCATATAAGCACTCAAGAAATATTTACTTATCGATTAATCGGTAGCCTCTGCGCATTAATGCTTCCAAGATGGTCTCCTTGTATGTCAGTCTGTTTTTCCCAAACGGCAACTCTCCTGAAAAATATATTGATCGTCCTCTGTAATAATTTGTCATCTGGTGATGGTGATTTACAAACTGCCAATTGCCTAGGAGGAGGGCGAGAGTTGGGGCCGTTCAGATATCTCTTTTCAAGGAGTGGGAGTTCTTACATGCCTCCTCGCAGCCCGTGTGTCTTCTCTTGCTGCAGGGGCATGTGGGGGAAAGGCCACTCCGCCCGATTATGGGGGATGACCTGGGTCCTTGGGCCCCCCGGGGTTTGGCTGCCGGGCTCTTTCCCTCCCCTCCCCCAACCCTGGAGCCAGCTGGCCGACCAGCGACAGTATGTCAGGATTGACGCCTGTCAAGTGTTCTCATGTTATGACAGTAGGCAATTATGCTTTATTTCACAAGGAATCAACAACAAACTTAGGCCAAGGGGGAAAAAAATTCAGAGAATTTCGGATAACAAAAGCACTTACAGGAATTGGGTTGATGGGTTTGTAACCAGAAAACAGAGGAGGGAGTATTTTGAAGGAAGCAATTCACACACACGTACGCACAGAATCCCCAGACCTAGACTATCGACTTCCTCCTGCCTCTGACAGGCCAGGAGTTCCTGTTTTCCTAAAGCTCTCCCGCAACCCCACCTCCTCCAGGAAGCCCTTCAGATTGCCGAGCAAGAAGAGGATCATTGAGTCCTCTGAGCTTTCTCTCTTTCTCTACCCCTCTCTGAAGCCACATGCCTTTCCTACCTTACCTTGGAGTTCCTAGTGAGCGTCTTTCAGAGATGAGACAGTGGAATTGCCTGGGTGCCACGGGCACACGTCCGGGTGGTCTTTTGCACTTGGCGTTTGCCAGTCGATACGTAAAATGCTTGCGTGTGTGTGCACAGCTGCACACAAGCAGGTAAACCAATTGCAGGCACCCCCACCTCGGAGGAGGAGTATAATTGTCAGTGTGATTCCAGCGGGAAAAGAAGAACCAGATAACCCCCAGGGGCCTCTCTCCGTTCAGCGCTGCACTGTTGGCGAAGAAACCCCACCCACCAAGTGAGTCTCTCTTGGTGCGTCTACACTTCAGTCCCCGCCCCCCCCATCTTTCCTCTCTGAGGACCATTGTAAACAATGTCAAACTTTGCGTGGGACGTGTCCCTCTCGTCCCTGGATGTTTGATCCAACTGCAGTTAGAATATCATTTTGTTCCAGCAATCAAGACTAGAGAACCCAAAGCATTGTCTTGTAGGAACAGGCCATAAGCATGACAGGAAGGAACACAGATTTGTACAGGAAGGACTCTCTAACAGCCTGGCCTGACCAAAGAGCAGGTGGTCTTTCTGGATATCCAGATGAACAAAGACCAGCAGAAGTGGGGGGCTCTGTGAATTGGGTAGTTGGATGGATGGATGGATGGGCGGGCAGATGGGTATACACATACACTCATGGGTGAATGAATGTACGGACGGACAGACAAGCAGGTATGAGTAGATGGGCAATGGAAGGACACACACAAAGGGAAGGGAAGGATAATACGTAAGGGCGTATGGATGATAGCTTGACACCTGCAGGGCTGCCCTCCGATTCTGAGAAGCTACGATTAATTAATTACTGGGCAAAGGATTCCAAGTCTTTGGGAGTTCAGACTGGTAAAATACAGGGGATCGATCTCAAATTACCAGCTTTTAGTCTTGTCAAGTTAAGAACATCGGTGTAACAACGACCATCTATTGAAACAGATGAAACAGACCAGCGTGGAATAAAGAACGGTCCTTCTCAATGAGGGATCACTGATAACCTCGCTCTGCTATCTGTGTGTGTGTGCGTAAGATACTCATTTTACATGAAACCTCCTATATATTATATGGTCTTCGTTTTTCTTATTTAATAGATACAGGTTTGAGAATCAGTGATTGATGCATACAGTATCCATGTTGTTTCCAACCACATTTCTTGAGCCACAGACCGTCATGACCCTAAAAAGGGATGAATTTACAGCAGGGGTCCAAAATCCCATTGCCTTTGAGACCAGGCAGGTAACATGAGGGAAGCGGGGTGGGGGAGCGTGAAAAGACTGCGGGGACCGGACAGGGAAAGCCTGGAGAAGCCACACCCACCTAGAGACAGCGGCACATCCTTAGCTCCCGGAAGGATGTGTGGCTGTCACCAAAGCAGGAAGGCAAACCTCCTGTGGCTAGCTAGACTTTCTGATCTACCCAGAGTAGCTGGAATTTCATGATGAATTTCATGATGAATTTCATGATGAATCTCAACTTAAAAATATTTGCAACGAGTTTTTAAAATTTGACCAGTATTGGGGCCAATATCCTCGCGCCAGTCAACACACACACACACACACACACACACACACACACACCTGTGGATCTGATTCGGCCCGTGGGCCCCTAGCTCACAACTTCTGGTCTAGATACGGGAGTTGGGGTGCGAGGTGATTAAATAAAGGCACCAAAAGGAAGAACCAAAGAGCTTCCCTGATTACTACTGGGGCCGGGGCACCACCACCAACAACAAAAAATAGATAAATAAAAGGCCACCGGATTCCTCGTCCTGGTGGATAATTTCTCCGCGGTCTATTTCCGGAAGAGCAGTAATTCGGGCCGAACAACCTATGATTTACATCCCGGCCGGTGTAAAAGATATTGTGCTCAGCCTTCCGAGTGTGCTCTGTGTATTTGTATAAATCTCCCTACTCAAAATATCTCCCACAGTTGACTGACAGCCCGTGTAATTTAGCAGAAGGCTAAAAATTAAAATCTTCGAGCCTGCTGAGGAAGCGAAAGAATACAGTAACACAACGGCACCACCCGCTCGCCCAGGCCCGGGCTCGGCAGATGCCAGGGCTGTTCATTTTGGAGACGGAACAAAATATTTGTATTTAGATTTATTAAGTCATTATTCCACCATTTGTTCCAATGCGCTTTATTAAAACCAGCTCTCATCTCTGTTTTGAAAGTATTACCTGATTTACATAAGCCGGTCCCAGCCCTAATTACGGCTTCCTTTCGTGTCTTTTCATTCCGAGGGAGGCTTGCTCTCCCCCTCCTGTTTTTGTCGCCTGCCTTTATGGCCCATATGTCTGCCTTGAGATAGCAAGAATCTTCAACCTATAAATAGACGGTTCAGAACAGTCCTGTTGCCAGTTATCTGTCCACACATCAACATTACCATAATTGCAACAGTGAATGTGTAATCTCTCTAATCACACGTTCCAGTCGGAAAACTGGATTGGGTTTCATAAATTGTATAATTTGAGGCTTTCCTGAGCTCGCCACTGGGCGGGTAGGCCGCTGTGGGTCGCGCCGGGCTTGGCCGTGGCCCTCAGGCTGGCGCGGCCTGACCAGGATGGCATAGCGATGCACACCTGAGGCGGGCGCTCAGCTGCGGGTATCGTGGTGCCACCCACCCTCGCTCTGGGGGTGGGGGGGGGGGTGCCTGGGGAATATGAGCAGCGCGACTTTTTGAGGCCTAGTATGAACCAGGCACTTTGCACATGCTCCGTCCTTTTCATTGTTATTCCGGGGGGAGAAAAAAAAAATGCCATAATTGCTCCCATTACACAGACGGTGACATCGAGGCTCCCGCGGCTTAGGTGAGTTTCCAAGGGTTGCACGGCAAGTAGCTGAGACCTCCAGTGTGGCGCTGAGATTCCATATACCACTCCCGGCTGAGCAGCTTTCATCCACAACAAGGCAGCTGAAGGCTTCGGTGGGCTCTTTTGGGATCCTCCAGAATGCTTTCATTTAGTCGTTTTAGCCAATCCCCAGGACCAACCAAAGAGGCCTTTATAGATAACACAACTGAGAGTCTGGGAGGTTAAGTACACCGTGCAGGGTCCCACGGCTTTGGGTGGGTGCGATTCGAATCCAGGCTGACTCCCAAACCAGTGTGTGCTCTTCTGGAAGCCTCCATAGCCGGGTGCCATCCTGGATCTTTGTCTCCTTTCCCGGAGCCTTTGTTGGCCTTGCCAGCCTCTCAGAAGGACGCTGTCAGCGGGTGGAGCCCTGGGGGGAATGTGGGGAGGGAACCTTCGGCAGGCTCCCCCAGAACCCTGGGAACAACTCTCTCCCAGGCCTGGTGGGGGCTCAAGGGAATTGCCTCTGAAGACCCCGGGGCCAGGGTGAGGGGTGCTGCTGGGAAAAGGGCTTCTTTTTTTTTGCACCTCCAGGCTCTCTGGGCTGTTCAAGTTCAAGGTCTTGCACAGCCAGGGGGCCGATGACACCCTGATAAAAGGTCTGGTCCCTGCAGACCAGCGGCCCTGGCTGTGCCCGGTAATTGCACAGCCTTACAAAGTGTCAGATGTCTATTAGCTGCTTTAAATTGAAAGCTAATCAGATGATGGCCTTGTTACCAGGATGCTCCCTCCGGTCTCCCCCCATCTCTCCCCCCACCCTCCCTCCCCCTCCCTCTCCTGCTCCCCCTCTCTCCCTCCCTCTCCCCCTCTCTCCCTCCCTCTCCCCCTAGGCCCACTCCCTCCCTCTTTCTCTCGGGAGGAACTTCTGATCTGACTCCTTTAATTTTTCCAGATGAGGAAACTGACACTCAGAAAAGGGAAGAAGCTTGCCCGAGGTCTTAAGTACATCCTGAGGGCTTTTTGTTAATGGTTTCTGACCCGGATGCACGCGCGCACGCGCGCGCGCGCGCGCGCGCACACACACACACACACACGCGCATGCCCACACGTGCACACACATGCATGCACACACCCTCCCCCACTCCCATCTCTGCATTTATCAGCTGGGCCTCCAAGTTCCTTTACCCCATTCACAAGCATTCCCTGCCAGAGTTTTAGGCAGGAATTTGGGGAGCAGTGTTCCTCTCCTCAGCTCTGTGCATCTGGTGCCCTTATGCTCCAAGGAGCCCAGAAAGTTAGTTCTCATGTGGCTCTGTCACGGCCCCCAACCCATGGGTGACCCCACCCCACACAAGGGCTCTGGGCACCAAAGACTATCCCAGAAACGACAGGGCTGACGGGGAAGAGCCCTGGGCAGCTCACTGCCCAGGGCACGGATGGACTCGAGCTGCATTAATGTTCCACGCGGCGTGGGCCACAGAGCAACAGTGGCATCAGCATCAGCCAGGAACTCGTCCGACCTGCAGATCCACAGGCCCCACCCCCACCCTGCAGGTGAGGGTCACGCTGTGTTTCAACAGGCCCTTGGGTGTCGTGGCACACGCCTAAGTTTGGTCCAGATTCAGCCATCCCTGGAGACCCCTCCCAGACTCAGAGTCCTTGAGACCCACCCCTGGCCCGCTGGGCCAGCCCCAACCCAAACATTTACCAGTAACCATCTCTCTCTCTCACCTTCTTCGAGCAGGATCACACTCCCGCCTGCAGGTTTTCTGTTGCACTTTAAAAATCATGCTCTTAGAGGCCACACGTAGGGCCTTGCCTTCTGCTGGTGGTACCTCCCTGCTGGGCTCCGGGCTGACGGCTCATCTCTGCTCATCACGGCTCCCCATAATGCCTGGCACACAGGAGGCCTAATACCAGGCACACGGGCGAGCTGAACTCCAGTCACACCGACGGCCGCGGCCCTGGGACCCAGGCCCCGTGGCCAACTCCTCGATCGTGCTAGACCCACCAGGAGACTTCATCATTTTGCGACCAGCAAGCCCTCTCCGCTTTTCTTGAGGTCATCTCCCGTCACGCGAGGGAGACCTGCCCCACCTCTCTTCCCCTGCTTGCCCCCCAGTGACCAAAACCACCCCGAGAAGAGACACATCAGGCTTGGGCCTAACACACTCGGTCAGGCCTGGTGGCAGCTTAGCTCGGCCCAGGCAGAGGCCTGCGTGTGACCCAGATTGGGAGCACCGGTCCGGGGCTCACATCCCGGCTCCCTGGGTGAGGGGAAGCGCTCCTCCCCTCTGTGGGAAATGACTGAGCAGCGTGGGAATGTCGGGCCCCTGGAACCGTGGGAAGCCGGCCCCCTGCAGGTTGTCTCCTCCGGGACCCACGTCGGTCCGCCTCCTCTGAAAGGCTCCCCTGGTGCCCGACTTAGGAAGCAGGAGAGGTGCCCCTTCCCACACCCCGGCAAGCTCGGGGACGTCAGAGCCTTCCTCCGTCATGTGGGGATAGAGAATCACCTGCCAGGGAAGAGCGAGTTGCCCCCCGCGACCTGGCCAGTTGCGTGTCCAGGAAGAAACATCATGGCGCTGGAGTGTCATTGGGGTCCCCACACCAGCCCTCCTGCCTCAGGGTCCTTGCGCAAGGCTCTTGGCTCTGCCGGAAATTCTCCCCCGCCCTCTCCCGTGAAATGACACCGGGGAAATAAAAGACAATAAACGTCCAGGTCCGACTGTCATTAACGGGCTGCGTGACTTTAAGTGAGCTCCCTTCCCAGTCTGGGCGTGTCAAATAAAAGGCCCGGGTCTCTAGGCTCCAGCACCCTCCTCCAGTCGTGGCAAGTAACTGGGTCGTGTGCGAGTGTGTGCGTGCGCGCGTGCACGTGTGCGTGCGTTCTTCCAAAGCCCAAATTGGGCTCCCTCAACCAGATTCTCCTTCGGGTTCTTTTCTTTAGTCCCCAGAGAGGTGAGCAGCTCAGCAAACCGCCTGGCGTCTTCCCTGGGCGCCCAATGGGTGTTGGGTCCTCTGCTGAGGTCCGCTTTCCCACAGATGGGTTCCTCCCCTGACTGGCCAATGGCGAACAATGCCGAGCTGAGTGTCACTGTGCCTGGAGCATCTCTCCCCTGCCCTGCCACCCCCACCCCCCCCCCCCGGGTGTGCTAAGAGCTCTGTAGGACAGAGGAGTTCGCACAAGTCTTGGAGAGCATCCTGTGGTAAGAGGTGCACCACTAGGGTACAGATGGGGAGGCTCAGATGACAGATAAAAGATCCCCCGGGGTCTCTGGCAAGCCTAGCCGCAGCGGTGTCTTTTAGCGTCTCCGAGCTGGACGCAGCACCCCCTGGAATGTGGCCTAGACCAGCCGGGAGGTTTCCTGTTGACGCTTGTCCCGGAGAGGGTCCCTGCCTCGGCTCTCAGGTTGCACAACACCTGCGACAGGTTGGCTCAGTGGGCGCTTCTGGTGCCCGAGGCCCCACGGGCCTTCCCCTCCCGCCTACGGCCCCGGGAGAGAAGGCAGGGTTCCTGGCAGGGCCTTGACCCTGGCCCCTCTCCAGACCCCTCCCCCTCAGCCCTCCGGGGCTGCTCTGACTGCCAGCAGCAGGGATGACGCAGCCCGGGTCAGATGCCGTCCCTGCCTCAAGGGAAAAGCCGGAGCTGGGCCGCCTGTCAAGGGTGTTCCCAAATTCCCTTTCTCTCCCACCCCCAGCCCTGACAGAAAGGTGAGGTGAAGCCACTTGCCTGCCGGCTTATCTTTTCCCAAAGTCCAGGGCTCTGGCCTCTGGTCCAGAGTCCGTGTGCACCTGCCCTGAACGCCCCGAGCGCTGATAGCATGCAAATACCCAGCTCAGTAGAGCCAGGGGCGGCCGAATCTAGAAGGCCAGGAATACTCCCCCCGCCTCCCAGACCTCGGTGGTAGCGCTGTCCGGCCGGGTGGGTGACTCAGAAGCCCTCATTCCCACGTATCTAGGAAGGCCGGCCACTCTCCCCGAACTGTCAGCTCCATCGGCCCCTGGGGGGTGGGGTGGGGGTGGGCACAGCGGCGTCCTGTCAGTAGGGCCGTGGGGCCCCGGGCCGGCCTTCCCACAGCCTCCATCACAGGGTCCGCTCTCTTTCTCAGCCCGCCGGCCTCTCCCCTGAGATCGGAGGGCCACCTCCACCTCCCTCCGGCCACCTCGCCCCTCCCGTCGGCCAGGCCGTGGTGATTTCTTTGGCATCACTGCCCCCAGAAGGAGCTCCTCTCCCAGAGCAGACAGCTGGAGCCTCCGCCCGCTTCGAGTGAGTCCTGCGGTGTGCGAAGAGAGGACACCAACTGGGACACCGAGGGCCAGGGAGGGAAGCAGTCTTGGCTGGCATTCAGCGGGGGCGTGCGGGAGGGAAGATACACGTGCATTGGGCAGGTGGGGCGGGAGAGCATCTGCTCGAGCCCAAAGGAAACACCGCACACCATATGCTAGCCGGAGGGAGACCCATCAGCTCCCAGATCCCCGGAGCGCATCTGGTAAATGGGCACCACAAGGCCCGACGGCCCGCGCCATCACTCCCTCTCTGCAACACGCGGAACCCTTTAGGTGAAGGGCCTTGCGGACCGAGACCTGCTCCAAAGTGTCCCAGAGGCGAATATCTCTCTCTCCACGTGTCAGCTCGGCCAGATTCGTGCAGCCTTCCTTTGCTCTCTTTTCATGCTCGTCATCCTGGGGCCCCTGAAGCGAGAAGCCATGCACTTTGCAAATGACTCGGACGCTGCCACTGTGGGCCGTCCCTCATCCCGGCCCCCCACGCCCTGCATCTCCCACCCCTCACACGCGCACCTGACCCAGCAAGGAGCCGGTGGTCAGAAAGCGGAAATACCTCCCGACCAAGTTACATCAACGAAGTACGGGCCGGCCCCTGGGGGCAGCAGGTGGGGACACTGAGGTGCCCCGGAGGACACAGGTCTTGCCCCAAAAGCCTCACGGGACAGAGGTGGAGAAAGGAGGCCCGAGGAGTGCGAATGACCTCCAGCCCAGGCAGGGAGAAGATAGGCCGTAAGTGAGGTGTGGATCCCTCACCCAGGAGGCCCCATTTCAGTGTCTCTCAGGGGGATCCCAGAAGCTTCATGGAGGATGGACCTTGGGTTTTGAAGGATGGGCAAGAGTTTGTAGGGTAGAGAAGGGAGAGGAAGGACAGGGAGACCCTACGCCTGGCTGACTAGGGGGCTAGAAGCCTCTGCTAGCATTGAGGGGTGCATCCTCGGGGCTGCCCACGTGGGACTCACAGGCGCTGGAGGGTCTCTGCGGTACATCAAGACGCAGCTACTGAGGGGGGCGCCTGGGGGGCTCGGTCAGTTAAGCATTCGACTCTTGGTTTCAGCTCAGGTCATGATCTCACGGTTTCTGAGATCAAGCCCCGCTTTGGGCTCCCGCGCTGACGGTGCGGAGCCTGCTTGGGATTCTGTCCCTCTGTCTCTCTGTCTCTGTGTCTCTCTCTCTCTGCCCCTCCCTTGCTCCCGCGTGTGTGGGCGCGCGCGCTCTCTCTCTCTCTCTCTCTCAAAATAAATAAATAAACATTAAAGAAAAAAAAGACACTACCACTGAGGAACTTGTGTACCACCTGGGACCCAGGCCTCTGCCTTCCAGGAACTCGTTGGGCAAGACGGGACTCACCCCTGGCACACGTAGAGAGCAGTCCTTGCTGGTTCTAGCTGCAGGTGTGGCCCGCGAGGTCTGAGGTCCCCTCGGGACCTGCCGAAGGTCCCGGAGGACCCTGCTGACCCCTCCCCAAGCACACACGTTGACACGGTTTTGCACCCCATTTCCAGGGGCTCACTCACACACATACCCCCGCAGCCCCTCTCCATGGAGGAACCCTGACGTGGTCCAACTCCTGCATTTTGCAGATGGGGAGACTGAGGCAGAGAAAGAATGTGACTTGCCGGAGATCCGCGCAAGACAGGGAGAAGCCGGGCCTGGACCCATGGCTTCTGCCCCAGGCGCCTTGCGGCTGCCACCTCCCAGATATATGTCCCCACCCAGCTGCGGTTCCCAGGGTCCCGCCTCATGATGGAGAGGGCTAGCCTGCCTTTTCCGTCCCTCCCAGAGATCTCCTGTTCCCAGCCTGTGACTCTTAATAAAACTTCACCTCTGGCTCTTGGCCCCCATGCCCCGTCCTGCTGGGTCTCTGCGTCTCTGTGCCCCCTCTCCAGGTCAGGCCCCACCATCCACCCGCTCACTCAGGCCATACATACATGGGCGTTGTCCTCCCTCTCCCTCTAAACACCCCCCAGGGCCAACCGCTCAAGTCCAGTCCTTTCCTTTACGGCCAAGAGTTCAGGCTCTCCTCACTTCCTGCTGGGGCTGTTACCGCAACCAGAAAAATACACCTAAAGCACACAAACATGTCACTTTCTGCTTAAAATTTTGCAGAGGTACCCCGTGGCCTTCCAAATTAAGTTCAAGTTCTTGGTGTGGTCTGCAAAGCCCGCCAGGGCCAACACGGTCTGCCCAGCTGGTCTTTCTAGCCGGGGGAGTAAGATGTGCTTGGGCCTGATGGATACACTTGGACCTTGAGGTTTTCTGCCTGCTTAAAAAAAAAAAAAATTATTTTTAATTTTTTGAGAAAGAAAGCACGAGCAGGGGAGGGGCAGAGAGAAACGGAGAGAGAATCTTAAGCAGGCTCTGTGCTCAGGGTGGAGACCAACTGGGGGCTCCATCTCACTACTGTGAGATCATGACCTGAGCTGAAAGCTGACATCCAGAGCCAGATGCTCAGCTGACTGAGCCACCCAGGTGCCCCTCCCTGTATGCGTATTTCTTTTTTTTTTTTTTTTAATTCAGTCTCCTCTTGATGGAAATTTTCTAAAGGGCCCAACCCGCTTCCCCACTCGTGGACTTTTGAAGATGTTTACACCCCAGGGAATCACTTGTAAAACTTCCTTCCACAATGTACCTTTATGTACAGGTAGTTTTAGGGCCCGCAGTTAAAATCCGGACAAAGGGTCAGTGCGAACAGTGACGTCCAGCAGCATGCGTTGGCCCATCCGCTGGTGAATCAACAATAAAACCAAGAGGTTCAACGCATAAACTCAATAGGAACCAGGGCCGGATATTCAAAGCTGCAGACGGCTCAGCGTTGAAAGAATAAGGAGGCGCGGCTGAGATGGGCCGTCGTGGAACGGGCCGAGGGGAGCCCGGGACCCCGCCCCCACCCCCACCCCTGCCTGGCTTCTGCTCCGTGGCAGACTTGACAAAAATGCCCAGAGGAGCCGCATTCCGGGCTCTCATAACTGGATTTTCAGCTTTCTAGAAGGGCGCTTCCTGTGTTATGTCTGCAATTTGTAGGATCTGATAAGAGACTCACTTCAAGGTTCAAAAGGGACCGGCCTCTGTAAATAGTTTAAAGGTGCAGCTCAGGAAGGAAGAACTCGACAGAGCTAAAGCCTACAGGGGGACGCACGGCGGGTGCACTGGACCGACCGAATAATGACCCACAGCGGCGTCAGGTCCTAATCCCTGGAGCGTGTAAATGTGACCCGACTGGGAAGAAGGAGCTTTGTTTGCAGCGTGACTTAAATTAAGGCCCTCGAGATGATCGGGGTCCCCGCAAGTGCCCCTTCAGCTTCAGGAGTCAGGCCGAGGGAAAGCGCAGACGCAGAGGAAAAGGGGATGCGAAGGCAAAACAGAGAGTTCCAAATGCTGCCTTGGGGACCAGGGCGGTGGTCACAAACCCAGGCATGCCCGAAGCCACCCGTAGCTGGAGGAAACAGGGGGCGGGTTCTCGCCAGGGCCTCGCCAGGGAGTGTGGGTCCGCTGGCACCTTGATTTTGGCCCAGAGAGGCTATCTTGGACTTCAGGCATCCAGGACGGCGAGAGAATCGAGCTCTGTGACTTGAAGCCACCAAGGCCGTGGTAGTTTGTCGTGGAGCCTGGAAAACGGATACACCCAGGATCATAGATTCCGGCTCCATTTTCCTCCTGAGGAAACAGACTCCGAGAGCAGCAGTGACTTACTCAAAGCCGCACGGCATGTTAGCCCCGCGGCCATGGCCACACCCGGGTCTCCAGATCCCTGCCCCACTGTGTTCCCTCTTCCATCTGCCCTGCTTCCTCCTAGCCGTGCCGGGACCCTGGGAGGCCTTCCGCTCCTGCCCGGAGAGACCTCCGAGTTTACGTAGTGACTTTGTGTTTCCTTGCAGTTGCCCCCAAGTGAGACCAGTTAGTACCAAACGCTGTGCCCCTGTGGTCACCACTGCCCCGGCCTGGACGTCCACCTGCTGCGCGTGTCACAGGTGGGGTTCCTCAGGAGCAGACACCGAGAGGGAGTTCGGGGCGATTATTAAGGGTCTACGCCAGTGAAAGACGGAGGAGGAAACTGGATCGGGTAGAGAGATTGGCATGCGGGCCTGACCAAGCCTCGGCCAGCTGGCAGGGACTTGTCCCGTATCCAGCTGGGGTGGCCAGCACCCCCATATCACTCGGTCGGCAGGCGTGGGTTGCCCTGGGGTGGGCGTGGTCTCGGGTGAGACGGGTCCGGGCAGTGAGGCCTTCCTTGAAAGAAGGTCTGGGCGCGTGTGGACGGCACACGAAAGGCTTGCCCAGCCGCAGCGCCCCCTGGAGAGCCGCCAAGACCCTCCACACGTTTCTCTTCGTCTCTCTCTCTCCTTCTCCGTCTCCCTCTGTCTCTGTCTCTGTCTCTGTCTTTCTCTCCGTTTCTCTCCCTCTCCGTCTCCCCACCCCCCGCCCCGCCACCCTGCAACATGTGGGTGAGAGAGGCAGAGACTGCCTCTGCCTCTCTCATGCATCTCAAGCTCACTCTTGCCCTCATCTTTGTGTCTCACCTTGGGCCCCCCTCCCCCCACCTCAAGTGCAGATCGAAAGCGACCCAAAGCTATGCCTTGGGGTGCAGCTTGGGCTGCTGCAGACAGCAGCGATGGGCTCCACTCATGCCCCCAACCCCTGGCACACTCTTCTCCCTCTGCTCCCCGGCCTCTCCGGGCCCCCAGCCTTCCCCTCCCCCTGAGCCCTTTAATCTTTGTAGCTTTTCTCCCTGACTCTCTCGGGATACACGGGATACACGCAGATGAATTAGCATCCAATTACTCACATGCTGTTGCATCCAGAGCCTTCTCTTGCTAGGTTCCTGTCCCACCCCTCCCTCCGGGCGTCAGCAGCAACCACCTCATCTCCAGAAACACAGCGTGGGAGGGGTCACCCTGCCTTTCTGGGAAGGCCAGGAAGGGGACCCAGCCTCTGCCCTCAAGGAGGTGGCCTTGGGGATGAGGGGTCAAGCCCCGCACGCGCAACAGGTGTAACCACGCACAACCCACCGGGCCTGGTGTCCAAACGAGAAATGTGCCCAAGGGCGTGGTCTCATCTGTAAACCCGGATGGGATGAGTTTAAATGGCCAGTCCCAAACCTCCTCTACAGTCTTTAGTTCAGGGGAGCCGGCATGGCCTGGGGCCCCAATCCAGCGATTCCCCCGGGCCTTGACCCCTCCAGACCTCAGCCTCCCCATCAGCGAAATGAAGATAATGGGCCCGCATGGAGGAAATGAGCCTCTGTAAGCAAAGTGCCAGGCACGGGCTGGGGACAGCGTAAGAGTTCCGATGACTGTTAGCTTTGTCTGTCCTTGTCTTACCGATCCGCAGGGGTGGACGTGAGATGGATGGGGCCATACGGAGTGTCTTGTGTGCACCCCCTCCGTGGGCCCCAGCCCCCCCTCCCAGCTCCCCTTAGCCCCAGCCACCCTGGCAGCGACATGCCATCCCAGACAGTTCTTACAGATGTTGAACGTCCCGTCTTCTGCCCACTAAGTGGAAGGAGATCCTCCCCCGCCCCCCCTCCCCCCGCCACCATCGGCCTGAGTTTGGGATGCTCGACTGTGAGAGCTAGACTCTCGAAGTTCATCACGCCAGGGCTCACCCCGCAGAGCACGCCCTGACCCCCCAAGCAGCCCGCCTGGCTGTGTCCTGGGATCCTCTGGCCTCACGAGTCTGCCCACAGGGCCTGTCTCTCCCATGCCAGTCGCTTCCAGCCCTGCGACCCTCTCACTCCAGCTGGCCGTGGGTGGCCGAACCTCCTTTCATCCAGACTGAGCTCCGTTCCCAAACCTTCATCTCTCTAACGCTTACGGTTCCCAAGAGACCGGCAAACACTGAATTACCCACGGGTCGTTATTGTTATTTCTTAGCGGTCTAAGCGGGCATGAGTATGGTCTGCACCCCCTTGAGGGAGAGGACCACACCAGGCCAAGGGTACCAGGTGCAGTGGGGGGGGCCGGGTCCCACCCAGAAAATGCCTCAGCAGAGAGCAGCTGGGTGACCCCCCCCCCCCCCCGCCCCGCTCCGGCCCCAGATGGACAGACGTGTCTGGCGGGGACTGGGGAAGGCAGGGGCAAGAAGGAACGAGGGCTCATTGAGCAGCTACTATGTGCGAGGCACGGGTGCTGGGGGGCTGTTCCAGGCAGAGCTGCCTTTAAGTGCGCAGACGGCCCTGCGAGGTGCATACCGTTCTCCCCTGTCTCCTGATGGCCATCGGAGCCTGGAGGAGCACCAACCCGAGGTTACGGGGCCACAGAGGGGTGGGGCCAGCCCGCACCAGACCGGCACCCAGAGTTACCAACCCCTCGGGCGGCCCCGGTCGCTCGGAACCCTCTGCCCTCTCACTCCTGCCTGGGTTGACAAATGCAGGGCAGCTGGCCCAATGTGTCACTCTGTTGTTGGCCCCTGGAGCGCCAATGGCCTTTGCTCCCCCTTTCCTGGCCAGCCACTTGGGGCTGGAGCTGGAAATCTGCACCTTTGGGGAGGCCCAGGCCGTCCTGGACGTGGGCTACCGGCCGGGCTCAAAGGCATTGCCAACCACCAGGCCAGGGGCCCAGAGAGCCTACGTGTGACCCCGCCTGGGGTAACCCGTGACCGTCCCGTGGGCTCTCACCCGCCAGGTGTCAGTGGCCACGGTGAGCCTCTCGGTTCAACGATGTCAGAGCTAGAATGGCCTCTGAGACCACCCAGCCCAACCCTGTCATGCCACCGATGGGGAAACTGAGCCCGAAGGAGGAAGGGGGTTTGCCCTGAATGTCTACAAAGCCAGGTCAGCGAACCGCACGTCTTGACTTGTCCCGCCACCCCCAGCTCAGGGCCCCAAATGGGCAGAGAGGACAAGCGGAACTGGGTGGGGGTGGGGGGCCCGGTGCCACGCCGGGCTTGGCTGGTGAAGCCTGGCTCTCGGCTTCCTTCGGGAAGCCCCGCTAGTCTCTCCC
Organism: Acinonyx jubatus; assembly: GCF_027475565.1. Taxonomy (NCBI): domain Eukaryota; kingdom Metazoa; phylum Chordata; class Mammalia; order Carnivora; family Felidae; genus Acinonyx; species Acinonyx jubatus. The sequence continues at coordinate 34,736,526 of NC_069386.1, forward strand.
CGGGAGAGCCAGGCCGGACAGCCAGGCCTTCAAGCACTGACAGGGCACACTGCCGGGGCAGGGTGGTGAGCCCCCACCCCCGGTTTTTCTGGAAGAAAGGTGGAGAGATGAATACGTTCAGGCTCAGCACATGGGCCTCCAGACACCTTGGCCGAATCCCCGGAGGAAGAGGGCTTTCCAGGCTGAGGTAAGAGACAAGGCTGAGGGGTAAGAGGCAGACAAAGGCCTCAGAGGACAGAGAGTCCCGAGGACGGTCTGGACATTCTGTCACAACGTGAGGACGACAATGAAGGCTTGGCTGGCCCTTGCCCCCGAGCTCTGGGGACTGTCCCTCGTGTTCTCGTGGCAAGCCAAGCCTGTGTTTCCCAACATGGCTGTTGAGACATCACCCCGTGCTGCCCGGACAGCCTGGGAGACGACACCTTTCCCACACCCAGCTCAGCTCTTGCCCCGCAGGAACTTTTGCCCACACATGTGTCCTTCCACCTTCTCCAGAGGGATCCCGCCAGGAGGTATGGCTCGGTGGGCAGCCAGTCACCTGGCTCTCCTCCTCCTCAGTCCTCTGACGGAAAGGTCACCCCGTCCAACAAGTGGCTGTTGCCTGGCTCGGGTTCTGCCCCACCGCCGCCCCCGGTGTGCGCCTGCCGGGGGCTTCCCCCCTACCAGCAGGCTCAGAAAGCCCAGCCCAGCCCCGCCTTCCCCTCTCCCTCCCTCCCGGAAGCCTTCCACCTGAAGCTAGGGAATCTGGGCAGGGACGCCGGCCAGGAGCGAGACAGGGCCTACTCCTGAGGGGCTGGCAGTGGACAGAGCAGAGAAAACAGGGGCGTAACCCGCTGCGACAGAAGCTACGAAGTGGTTGCTCCCGCACAGTGCTGCGGGGGGCTGGGAGACCCAGGCGGGCTTCCTGAAAGAGGAGGCATCCGTGCTCGCCCTTGAGGAGTAGTTAAGGTAGAGCCATGGGTCTCAGAGCCGTGCAAGAGCATGACGTATTCAGAAGGCTTCGGGTGCGCAAGAATTTTGGCTGAGGGGGGCCGTAAGAGAGGCAGGGAGCCGAGGATGAAGGGCCTTGGGTGGCTTGGTGAGGAACAAGCGAAGGGTTAGAGGTCAGGAAGTCACGTGACCGGATTTCGGAAACTCAACTGCTACGGCTATAGTGTCAAGAATTGGTGGGGGGGAGGGCCGCTTGGGTGGCTCAGTTGGTGAAGCGTCCCACTTTGGGCTCAGGCCACGATCGCCCGGTTCATGAGTTCGAGCCCCGCGTTGGGCTCTGTGCTGACAGCTCGGAGCCTGGAGCCTGCTTCGGATTCTGTGTCTCCCTCTCTGTCTCTCTGCCCCTCCCCTGTTTGTGCTCTGTCTCTCTCTCCAAAAAGTAAATAAATGTTAAAAAAGAGAGAGAGAGAGAGAGAGAGAGAGAATTGGTGGAGGGAATAAAAGCAGCTTCCAGGGGACCAGCAAGGAGGGGGCTGCAATGGGCCAGGAGAGCAGAGGGCCAGGGCGATGGTCGCAAGGGTGCAGCTGAGTTAGAGGATTCCAGGGCCATCTGGGAGGAGGAGTTGACAGAATTAGTTTGGATGGCGGTCTCGGGCAACGTGGGAGGAGACTCAGTTGTAAAGGAAGGGCCGGCCCGGGGCCTACGTTGCTGACTTGGGCGCCTGGGTGGCTGGAAGCTCCATGACCCTGGGGGAGGGGGGCCGGGGGAGCAGCGTTTCGGGGAGCTCAGGAGACAGGATGGCCCTGGGAGGTGGCAACTGGGAGTCTTGAGGTGGAAAGGGACAGAAGGAGGTTTGGCAGAAGAAGCGGGCCCCCGGGGAGGGGGGAGCCCACCCTCCTCACCCCCCAGCCTGCTCTCCACACCCCTGCAGCCCAGGCCTCTCAGCAACTGCCACCTGCTTTGATCTATCCCCGGTGCCCCCACCGGCTTCCCACGGCGACGCCCCTCCCGTCAGTCCCAGGGGTTGGCATTCACTCCCTCAAGGAGCTCACAGCCAGGGGTCCGGTCCCACCGCTGAGGACGAGGCAGGCTGAGGCCACCCACGTGACCCCACGGTGCTGGCCGCACCTGCCAGCGTGCCTTCCTCGGGCTCCAGACACACCGCTCCGGAACCTGTCCCTCCTCCGCAACCACCCTCAGCCCATCCCTCTGGGGCCGACCCACATGGACTTTTCGAGAACAAGAAGTCACCCGTTACGGTGCTAAGTCCCTGAGCTGTCAAGGCTCATCTGTTACTGCACCACAACCCCGAGCATCCTGACTAGCACAGTCCCGGTGCAGAGGCCGCACCTCGCCAAGCCACCACCGTTCCCCGTGTCCCCCACCCGCCCCCGTGGCCACCGCACCCCTTCCATGCTGCCCTTCCTCTCCTGCCTCAAACTCCCGACACCCTCCCTACCCGCACTCACCTGTCACTCTTCCCGACCTTCCCATCTCCCCACTGGACTCCTGAGAGCTAGAATTGGGTCTGAGTCCCCACTGGGTCCCTCCGCGAGCCAAACACCGGGCTGGACGCTTGGGAACTGAACTAAGAGGGACTGCAAACCCACATAAAGCCCCCGATGGCGGGCCCCTCCCCGCTGTCCCCGCTCATCCTGTCCCCGGGATCCAGTGTGGGGGAAGAACGGAAAGCCATGGCAGAGACGGAAAATATTCCTGGTATTGTTCTAAGGCCACAGTCTGTGGTTGTGGAAGGAAGCAAAGGGGGGTTTGGGAGATGGGGAGGAGAGGTTAACAAGATTAAAAAAGCCATAATGAGACCACAGCACCAACCCTGCAATTACGTTCCCAAATTTAATCAAAACAGCTTCCCGCACTGGGCAGTAACGTATCGAACAGGCCCCGTCAGGTTCAGCTGTGGCCCTGGGCTCCCTCACGCAGGGCCCCTCGGGCTCCCCCAAGGACGGCCCCTTTCTTTTTTTTTTGTTAATTTTTTAATGTTTATTTATTTTCGAGAGAGAGACAGAGCATGAGCAGGGGAGGGGCAGAGAGAGAGGGAGACACAGAACCCGAAGCAGGCTCCAGGCTCCGAGCTATCAGCACAGAGCCCAACGTGGGGCTCGAACTCGCAACCCGTGAGATCGTGACCTGAGCCGAAGTCTCAGACTGAGCCACCCAGGCGCCCCAGGATGGCCCCTTTCTTAGTGACACCCCACAAACAGCTTTGGACCCGCTGCGAGATCTGGCCTTGCCTGGATGTGTTCACTTTCTTGGGAGCAGAGGTTTTTTTTTTTCCTCTCCGAGCGGTTTTGGTCTCCCCCGGCCCACGTAGCTCAGTACCCATGGCCAGGGCAAGTTAGTGCTCGCTGAGGATCCAAATGATCCACTATGTTGCCCAGCTTCTGTTCTGGAAGGGTTGCAGCCACGTGACTAGTTCTGGCCAATGGACTGTGGCTTCCAGGTCCACGGAAAGAACCCGTGTTCCTTCTCCCTCTCTTTGTCCCCCTGTCCCCACTCCACCCCCCCACCCCCCGGACTACATTGTGTTCTGATGGGCATACCGCGAGATGAACAAGGCTATCCAGCCCACCCGGGACCTGCAGGAGTGAGAAACCCCCCACTATGGTGTTAAGCCACTAAGATGCCAGGACTCGTGTGTTACCGTAGCAGAGCCCAAATCTGTCACTGAGAGCCTAATGACACTATTTAAAATTTTTTTTTTTTCTCAACGTTTTTATTTATGTTTGGGACAGAGAGAGACAGAGCATGAACGGGGGAGGGGCAGAGAGAGAGGGAGACACAGAATCGGAAACAGGCTCCAGGCTCTGAGCCATCAGCCCAGAGCCCGATGCGGGGCTCGAACTCACGGACCGCGAGATCGTGACCTGGCTGAAGTCGGACGCTCAACCGACTGCGCCATCCAGGCGCCCCTAATGACACTATTTTAATTCACATCCCATGAAATGGAAGAAAACCAGACGCTACAGAAGATCCCAAGTGAGGAAACTCGGGCCCGAGTTCTGTCTGTCAACCAAGCGCTGTGTAAATTGAGCAAGTCTCTCAACCTCTCTGGGCCTCAGCTTCCACGCCGCCCGTCAGGTGTCACTCAGCAGGACAAGACACACAGGAGGAGGATTGGGCTAGTGGGGAAGGACCTGTGTTCCACGCAGGACCTGTCGGGTGTGAGATGTCACTGGGGGCGTTTTGCAGACAGAGAGTAGGCTCCGGGCCGGAGAGAGGGACGGGGCCGGAGGTGTGGATTGGAGGTCAGAGTTAACTGGTAGGTGAAGTCCAGTGGGTGGATAGGGCTGCTGGGGGGAAGGAAGACATACGGAAAAATAAGAGAAGAGTGCTCTGTAAAGAAGACACTCTTTTGTTTTTTTTTTAAATTTTTTTTAACGTGTATTCATTTTAGAGAGACAGAGCGTGAGTGGGGAGGGGCAGAGAGAGAGGGAGACACAGAATCCAAAGCAGGCTCCAGGCTCTGAGCTGTCAGCACAGAGCCCAGCACGGGGCTTGAACTCACGAACCCGGAGATCGTGACCTGAGCTGAAATCAGACGCCCAACCGACTGAGCCGCCCAGGCGCCCCGAAGGCACTCTTTGGCTAAGGGAGGGCCCTCAAGTCCAGAGAAATGAATTAGCTCGCCCCAGGTTACACTAGCACATTATACCGGAGACTTAAAGCGAAAACCCCGGAACGTTTGCCTGGGATTCCAGGGCCCATCTCTTTCCAGCACAGAGAAGCTGGGGCCCCGGAGGTGGTGAGGTGAGGCTACCCGCAATGCTGGGATATTAATCACCAGTGTATCTCTGGTCAGTTCTCTGGAACCCGGTTTCCCATCTGTAGAATAAACATGTGGCATCAACTCTTGCCGTATGGGGCTTTCCCATGGACAAGCCACTTTCGTGGCAGCCGCTCATCTGGCTTTTAAAATGTCCCTTTGATGAAGACAGGGTACAGAGGTACAGTAAGGCTCGGAGTGTGATTTATCAGAGGCGAGAATGAGTCAGCTCCCCTGACGCAGGCCAAAGGCCAATCCCTGACTTCAGGAAGCATGGGCCATCACCCATGGAGCCAGCCTTTCTTTCGTTCGTTCCTATTCGCCTTCCCCAAGCCCCTCTGCTCCTTCCAGAAGAGCCAGGCTGCCCACTGTCATCAGTCATAGGGATCCCTTTTTCACCGGAAGTGACCACATGCTTCGTGGAATTTGGCTGATGGATCTGGGACAGTGGGAAGATGATTGGTAGCCACCTTGGGGGACAAGGTGACGATGGGGCTTCTTAGTCTCATTGGCAGGGGAAAGGAATGGCTCAAGGAGGCCGTGATACGACGATTTACAGTAAGAAATATAAGGGGGCGCCTGGGTGGTTCAGTCAGCTAACCATGCGACTGTTGATTCCCGCTCAGGTCACCATCTCACAGTTCACGAGATCAACCTTGCATCATGTTTTGTGGTGACAGTGCAGAGCCTGCTTGGGACTCTCTCTCTCTCTCTCTCTCTCTCTCTCAAAACAAATAAATAAACATTAAAATATACATTTAGTCTTCATCTGTTTCTGGCACAGTTTCTAAAACCATTGTAAGTTCCCGGGGCGCCAGGGTGGCTCAGTGGGTCGAGCGTCCGACTTCGGCTCAGGTCACGATCTCGCGGTCCGTGAGTTCGAGCCCCGCGTCGGGCTCCGTGCTGACGGCTCGGAGGCTGGAGCCTGCTTCGGATTCGGTGTCTCCCTCTCTCCCTGCCTCTCCCCTGCTCATGTTCTGTCTCTCTGTCTTCCAAAAATAAATACATATTTAAAAAAATTGTTAAACCATCGTACGCAAGTTCCTAAGTGAGGAAAACCATGACGATGTCTTTTGCTGTGTTCATGAGGTGACTTGTGAAACTGGGAAGGACCCAGGGAAGCTAAGGATGAGCGCTGGTTGCCAAGGGACCCGACCACGTGATGAGAGGGTTGGAACTTCCAAACCAATGGCCAGTGGCCAATGAGCTAATCAATCATGCCTGTGTAATGCAGCCTCCATAAGAACCCCAAAGGAGGGGGTTGAGAGTTTCCGGGTTGGTGACCACGTGCACATTCAAGGAGGGGGCGGGCTCGGTGGGCCTGGAACCTTCCCCCTCCTTCCCCAAACTTTGTCCGGCCCATCTCTTCCATCCGGCTCGTCCTGTGTTATATAATCTAGTAAGGAAGATGTTTCTCTGAGTTCTGTGAGTTCGCTTCCAGCAAATTCATCAAACCCAAGGAGGAGGTCACCAGAGCTTCTGCTTTATAGTCGGTTGGTCAGAAGCCCGGGCAACAGCCTGGCATCCGGAGCGGAGGGTAGGGGGACGTTTTGTAGGACAGAGCCCTTCCGCGGTAGGAGCTGACCCTATCTCCAGGTAGACAGTGTCAGAATTGAGTTAAATCGTAGGACACCCAGCTCGCATTGGGGAATTGGCTCCCCCACACACTGGAACTGGTATCCAAACTGGAGATATTGGCCCAAGATCAAGCACAGCCCGGGTAAAGGTGGCCTGGGCCCAAACACAGAGTTTAGATTCTTAGCTATTTCTGGGCTTTCTGTAGAGGGGCAGAGACGATACCAAGGACTTCCGACATTTTGTCAGCAAGCTTTGCTGTGAGAGCCTATTCTAGGAACTACTCAAGACAGAAGAGCTCCAGTCCATTCCAACCCATCCCATCCGGCCATCCAGCAGATACTGGTTGAACGTGCACCCCATCCCCGCCCCCAAGGGCTGACAGCAGAGGAGAGAGGAGACAAGAGAGAAAGCAGAATGCCGAATTTCCACCGAGAAGGCCCGGAGTCGAGGCCCGACCCAACACTTTCTGGCGGGGCCTCTACTTGGCCTCTCTGAACCTCATTTTCAAGACAGAGCTCATCATACCATTGAACTTCCTTCACCTCTGGGGCCATTTGAGAAGTCGAAAGAGACCTTCTTTGACAAAGTGGTCGGTAGATTGTTATTAAGAAGATGAAATGAGCACTTGCTTTCTCGAGATGCAAAGTAAACAGCCATAAGTGCTATTAAAGAGGCTCAGAGAAGGGGTTATGAGAGAGACAGAGAGGGAGGGAGGGAGAGAGAGAGCCTTGAACTCTAAGCAGAGGTATCTGGACTTTATTGGGGAGAGTAGCATGAGGGGGTGGGGCACACAGCAGTTCTCAGTGTGGTTTTTCACACCAGCACCAGCAGCAAAGCATTAGTAGAAATCCAAATTCCAGGGGCGCTCGAGTGGCTCAGTCGGTTAAGCGTCCGACTTCGGCTCGGGTCACTGTCTCACGGTCCGTGGGTTCGAGCCCCGCATCGGGCTCTGTGCTGACGGCTCAGAGCCCGGAGCCTGCTTCGGATTCTGTGTCTCCCTCTCTCTCTCTGCCCCTCCTCTGCTTGTGCTCTGTCTCTCTTTTCCAAAAAAATTTTCTGAAAGAGATGCAGATCCTAGGGCCCCAGCTCAGAGCTATTGGAGCAGGCACCCTGGGAGCGTCCCAACAAAGGGCGCCTGCTGGTTGTGGAGGAGCCAGAACCAAGGTCCTCTGTGCGTGTGCATTCGCGCACGCGTGTGTGAGTGCTCGTGCGTGCATGCTGGCATGGTGTCAGGGCCAAGGAGTGAGATGGGTGACAGACGACAGGGAGGGTGGGAGGAGAGGGGGATCCCTCCCTGTGCAAACTTGCCGAGGCTGTGTCCTGTCTGGATGTGGGGCGCGAAACACAGAGGGAGGCCAACGGGAAGTCTAGCCCCTCCTTATCATCCCCATTTCACTGCCAGAGAAACTGAGGCCAGAGGGCTCAGTGGCTTGCCCCGGGCCAGGCCTCAGAGCTAGTCCAAGACCTGGGATCATAACCCAGGCCCGCCGCCAGGCCAGAGGGCCACGCGGCGCCTAGGCTGGCCACGAACAGCCACCTATCCCTTGAAAAAATTTTAAAAAATTAAAAAAAATCACTGTGGCTTTTGCAGCCGGGCAGCCCAGGCCTGCGAGGCGGTTCCTCCAGGCCACAGCTGTAAATGCGGGCAGCCCACCTGTCACCTTTGTGCCTTGGTTTCTTCACGTGTAAAACAGGAACAAAAATACGCCCCGTTAGGCTCTTAGACCAGCGCTACGCTTTGTCAGTCGTTGCTCTGGTTCTTGTGGATTGCGTGGCTAAATTTGGAAACGATGAGCCCCACACAACTCCTGACTGGGTCGCTGATTGTACTCATCACCAGCTAACAAGTGGCAGAGCCAGATTCCGGGCCGGGACCGGTTGACGCGGAGCCTGCGTGCTGAGAAACCCCCCACCCGGCACCCTCTTCTCCAACTGTTGGAAGGGTGACATAATTAACCCCAGAACAGAGGAAGACTTGTGTTCGGCCCATTGGGTTTGAACCTGAAAACCTTCTTTCGGGATCTACCCGCTGACGTGGGTCCAGACGGTGCAGGTTGAGAAGTGCAGATTCTAGCACATTCTAGCGGCCGCTGTGGGGCCAGAGAGGCCATGCCATGGATTAGAAAGCACATCGAGGAATTTGGGTCCTGGGCCCGACTCTTCTGCTCTGCACCTCTGCGAGCTTGAGCAGGCCATTTTTCTCCTCAGGACCTCAGTTTCTCCATCTGTAAAATGGGTGCACAAACCCCTGCCTTCCTTGGAGGGTCGTGAGGAGCCCGTGAAGAGGTGTTTCTGGTCTGGCTTGTGCTAGGCACCGGTGGGGGGAGAGGCACGCATGAGAAACGCCTCCTGCCCGAGACGCTTGTAGTTAGTTCTTCCCTGGGGAAGGGGGTGTCCGAGGAGAGGAAAGGTGGGCAAGGTTTCCTGAGCGCTCACTGTGCATTGGCAACTGGGCGAAGGGCTTTGCCTTTCGTGTAATCTTCGCCACTGCCTCGTGAGGCCCGGGATGTGACTCCTATTTGCAGAAGAGGAAAACGAAGCTTGGCGAAAAGAGACGAGACAGCACAGTATTTGTAGCACTGAGATTTGAGCTCCGGTCGATCTCCCAAACGCGGGCCCTTTCTGCCATGCCCCACTGCTTCTCAGTGGGGGTCCGCCAGCAGGTTGGGGTGAACCCCAACTGTCGGTACTGAGACAGTACAGACAAGCGGCTAAAGCAAAGCTCTTCCGCAGTTTGCCAGCTGTGTGAGTTCGAACAGGTTACTTCACCTTCCTGAGCCCAAACGTCCTCTTTTGTTAAATGAAGATTCGTAGGCGAGACAAGCGTGGAAGGAAGGAGCTTGCCCAGAGGCACCCAGCCAGGAGTAAAGCCAGGCGTCCTCATTCCGGATCCTGCCTTCTAGACAACCTCGTACATCGGCACAAAAAATCCTAAATAAAATCTCGGCAAAGCAAATCCCGCTTTGAATGCAAGCATTAATGGGCCACGATCAGGTAACTTTTATCCCAGGAACGCGGACACGATTCAGGACTCGCAAATCCGTTAATGTAAGACGTCGTATCGATAGGTTACAGGAGAAAACCCACCGGATTATCGTCAAAGAAATAGAAACGGGTATTTATTAAAGGGCCACATAAAGATCTCATTTGAAAACAAATTTCAAGTAAGCTAGAAGTAAGACGTTTCCTACGTTGATTGTTTTTTAAAAAGCTTTCTCAAATCAAACAGCCAACGTGATACCCATGGTGACAAATTAGAAGTGCCCCATCAAAGCGGCGCCTGGGTGGGTCAGTCGGTTAAGCTCATGTCCTGGCTCAGGTCCAACTTCGGCTCAGGTCATGATCTCGCGGTTTGTGAGTTCGAGCCCCGCGTCGGGCTCTGTGCTGACAGCACGGAGCCCAGAGCCCGCTTCGAGTTCTGTGTCTCCCTCTCTCTCTCTCTCTCTGTCTCTGTCTCTCTCTCTCTCTCTCTCTCTCTCTCTGCCCCTCCCCCGCTCATGCTCTGTGTCTCAAAAATAAATAAACTTTGAAAAAAAATTTTTTTTTAAAGTTTGGAAGATTTCAATCTTTCTTGAGTCCAATTTTTATCGTTTAATTTTGATATCTTTTATGCTTCTAGAGGTTTTTTTTTTCCCCTCCATTTCGAAGAGCCGATATTTACCTTTGTTGTCTTCTAGATTTCTACGGCTTTGCCTTTTGGTGTTTATCTCCTTAATCTCTGTAATTTATTTTAGTATCAGGTGTGAGGTGAAGATCTAAGTTCATTTCGTTTTTAAGTAGTTAACCGACTGCTCCAATGCTAGGTAATCAGTAGTTTTTTTCTTTCCCTGCTGATATGAATTCTATTTTACCTTGAAAGCAGACCTTAAGATATAAATGCGGTAGGTACATACGTCAAGTTTGGTGGGTGGTATTTTTTTTTTCTTCCATGACCCATCTAGTAATTCTTGTGCTATTATCTCACTGGGTTGTTTTTTTTTTTAATTTTTTTTTAATGTTTATTTCTGAGACAGAGAGAGATAGAGCACAAGTGGGGGAGGGGCAGAAAAAGAGAGAGACACAGAATCCGAAGCAGGCTCCAGGCTCCGAGCTGTCAGCCCGGAGCCCAACGCGGGGCTCGAACTCATAAACCGTGAGATCATGACCCGAGCCGGAGTCGGTCGCTCAACCGACTGAGCCACCCAGGCACCCCTTATCTCACTGTTTTATAATGACTACAGCTTTGCATTATACCACATTTCTTTTGCAGGGGAAGTCTCCCATTACTCTATTTCATCACCCAAATTTTCTTGGCTAGAAGGAGAACTACTCTTTTTTCTAGTTCCCATAAACTGGAAAAAGGAAAGGAAATTTAACACTCAACAACTATTTTTAAAAAACGATATAAAAATACAAAAGAAAATAAAATAAAAACGATACAAGGTCACAGCTGACTCCTTGAGAGGCAATTTACGGATGTCAGCAACTTGCACTCAAAACAGGGGCCTCTCCGTTTTCCCAGATGACATTTAACAGAATTTCGGAAATCAGAAGGATTTGGTCAAGGCCTAGATTCCATTGTTTTTTTGTTTTTTTTTTAAATTGCGTTACATGCTTGGGGAAGGAATGAACGCCGTTGTAATAGTTAAACCTGTCTGCTCTAGGAATATGATGCCGTGTCTCTTACTCAAGTCTTCACGGCTACGAAACGTTCTGTTGTTTCTTTATGTTATCCTACACACCTACTATTAAGCTAACCTTGGAAATCTTTGGAAATCTTCCACACTTTTAAGAACATCATAAACAAACCTAAAAAGGCTCATCACAAACTTGCCAATATTTGCGGTAGATAAGACGGGAGGGCAGCTCTTACTACCGAAAAATTCAGGCTCATTAAGGAAACAACGCAAATACCGATGGGAAAGTGTCCAAAATGCACATGGAAAAACTCACAGGGCAGATGCCACTTAATGGCCACGGAAACGCAAATAATTCAAAATGCGCCGTGGCTTCTCAATCGTGCTTCAGCTTTGAGATGAGCAAAGACTTTACAAAATGATATACTCCACGTGGACACGACTGTGGAACAACGGCAGCTTCACACACGACAAAGCAATTTGGGGCCATGTTTTAAGAACTCTAAAAAAGAGAAAACAAATCCCTTTGACCCAGCAAATTCCCTGTTAGGAATCGAATCGTCAGACTTTGTCGCAAAGATTTATGTGGGTAAAACAACTTGTCACGGAATTTGGGGAAACCACGCAAATGATTGAGAACATAACGTTTCGGGGGATTGGTTCAGGGGATGAGAAGTAGTCACACAAGGCGAACTTTGTCCCGGCTCCTTTGGAACTACGGTCAAACCTTGGTCTGTGAGCGTAATTCGTCCCGGAAACTTGACTGAGGTTCCAAAGCACTCCTATGACAAAGCGAATTTCGAGAACCATTGGCTCGGTCGTGGTCACGTGACACTCGGCGTCGCCTGCTGCTCGCGTGGCGAGACATCGTGCGTTGACCAAGTTAAAATTTACTAGAAATGGTTGCTCCTCTTACAGAACCAGTCACTCGCAATCCAAGGTTTTGCCCTCCTTGGAAACGAACGCCTTGACCTTCCAGGCACACCTGCCTCCTGCACCTGTCCCTGACACTTGCACAGCACATCCTCCCTTCTCCTTCCCCAGCGAGCCATCCCGGGAGACGAGTTCCCTGAGGAGGGAGCCCCCGTGGGCTCCCCTCAGCCGAGACCCCCACGGGTCTCATCAGCTGGGAGACAGGTGGGATTTCAGAACGGGGAGGGCGCGCGGGCAGCGAGGGGACAGAGGCACACGTGGCCGGCTCCCCCACAAGCGCAGGGGCAGCCTCAGGATCAGAAGGACAAACCAGCCCTGCTGGTGCGGCTTCCGGGACTTTCGGCGCCGCGTCCAGTGTGCTTCTGGCGTTGATGGGCTTCGAAGTGCCAGCCTTGCTCTTGGCTTAACAAGGTTCCTTCAAAAGTGGCTTGGGCAAGACCAGCAAAAGCGCTTCAGGGAGTCTCTGGGTGATCAGGGGAAGGAGTTTTGTGTTTGCCAGCTGGGTTGGCAGGAGTTCACCTCTGCCTTCCTCCCATTGAATCGCACTCAGCCAGCTTTCAGTGGCCACCCCCTAGGTCCCACGGGGCACGGGACTTTTCCCAGGAAGCACCAAGACGATGCAGACGGGTCCTGGCTCTGAACTAGCCTGCGGCAGAGGGAATGCCCGCACCTGGGAGCGGTGACAGCACCAGACTCTGCCCGTGGGCTCTCCTGTCCAGCTTGCGGGGCACCTGCCAACCCCACAGGCTCGGACTCCTCCAAAGGGGTTGGCCTCCAGGCTCCACGTCACCAGCATGCAGCCTGAGAGCCCCTTCCCTCGGGGAGAGAGGCCACACCTTCCCTGAACCCCCTCCCCAGTTCTAGAGAACCCTCCATAGCTCAGAGAAAAGATCGAGCGCTGGGCCGGGTGCCAGGAAGGGGCAATTCTGGTCCTTGCTCTGCCACCGTCTCTCGGAGGAAAGAAGCCAAAAGGGGCATTTTGGAAAAACACCACCTGAGAACAAGCTGAAGATAAGAGGGCCTGATAACGGTTGATCACTTACCATGTGCTGGTGACCGGTTCCCTGCGGGAGGATTCCGGGGAGTGTTATCTCTAACCCCGCCGCAGCCCAGCGAGATAGGCCGTTCGGATCCGCAGATAAAGAAAACAGAGGCTCCGAGATTAAACGACTTGCGAGGGAGGGAGCCCACCTCAGAAAGCGGCGGGGGAGATCCAAACTCGGTCCGCCTAACCCCAAGGTCCGTGCTCTTGTCTGAGCAAGCAGACCGGGGCAGCCGCTACTCGCCAGGCTGAACCGGGCTCACAGACGAGGGTCATCTGGCCTGAGCGAGGCTTTGACGATCGGACGTGCTTACAGAAGTCCAGCTCTGGGTGGGAAGGTTGGGGAATCTGGCAACGCGGAGCCCTCGTTCCACCTGGCAGTCGTGGGCGGGAGCTGCGGGGAGGCCCAGACCCTCGGACAAGACTCTCATCAGCCAGATTCCTCTCCAGTTGGCTCTCCTCTACTTGCTGGGCACCCCCACCCCCACCCCAGGCACTGCTACCCTGTGACCCCTGGCCTGGAGCAGTGTTCCTGACCCTGCCTCCAACCGTGGGGGAAAGCGCAACAATGAACACGGGAGAAGGATTCTTCTGGCCCCACTCCCTCTGCCTTCCTCCCCTCCCAGTTCCCAGCTCACATACGTGCTCTCTCTGGCCACGCATGCATACACACGTCCTCCAGTCCCTTCTCCCCGTGAAGACTGCAAATTCTGAGATTAACGGGGGGGGGGGGGGGGGGGAGGGAGGGAATGTGTCACCTCTTTGCACACATGAGACCCGGTGTGGCCCGGCAGGGCAGGAGCCTGCCCTCTCCCCGGCACTATTATAAGCTCTCGTGTGTCCAGGCAGAAGCCCAGCTGCCTGGGGAGAGGGCTCAGGTGGGGGGAAACCCAGCTGCCCTGAATCATCCCCCCTCACCACACCAGTGCCCCCGGGTGGATGTCCCGGGGCCCCTCGGCTGTGTGCATGTGAGCCAAGGCAGAGCTCTAGCTGCCCTGGTCAGGACTTCTGATCCTTGACGGGTGATCATCTGAGACCCCCCCCCCCCCGGGTCTAATTTCAGGAAAGCTTGGATTGGGGTCACCACTCTGCTCCCACGCGCAGGTCAGAGAGCACAGGGCCCGGGATTCAGCCCAGAGCGCTGCCATTTACTGCCTCGGTGGCCCCGAGCGAGTCTCAGGCTCAGTTTCTCCATCCGTAAAACGGGGCTCAGGAAGCAACGGCATGTGGCCGGAAGGTGCCCCTTCAGCAGACCTTGGCGGGGAGCAGGGGGGCCACCCGGGCTTCCCATGGGGAAGGGGAGGGGGAGGCCAGGCGGGCGTTAGAATCACCTGAGCAGCTCCCAAGCCTCCGGAAAACCTTGGAGAGTCTGCCCAAGTGCATTGGGATGGAAGGCATCATCATTTTTGCCATTAAAATGTATGGAATGGGTTTTTCATTTAACAGCTTTTCACTTAGCAGAGTCTTCAGGAACAAATCCCAGTCATTCAGCCAAGGACTGACCTCGGGGCGGAGAAGCAAATGAACTGGCCTAGATAATATTAATCGCCATCCCTGAGTGGCTTCTTAAGTGGCAGGAGCCTTGCATATGTTTTCCACCTTCCAACAGCCACACACCCCTCCTATGAGGAGGGGGTAAGCATCAGTGTGTTCACTCTCTAGGTGGGGAATGTGAGGCTCAAAGAGACTTGAGAACCCCCGAGATCCCCTGGTCGGCCGGGGGCAGAGCAAGGATTTGGGACAGCATGTTCCCTCCGGCTCCCAAACCAAGCGTCTTTCCCGGTCCCCTCGGATGCCTCCCTCGGGCGAACCTACACCCTGATATCCAGCCCCCGTGGTCTGTCCCCTAAAAAGTGACCGTGCAGTGCATGGCCATGGACGGTGCTCTCAAGGCTCATTCTTCGTGGATCTGTTGGGAGGCGCTCCCAGAATTCATGTCCGCTGGAAACAAAGCGACAAAAGGTATCGTTGTGTCACTCTCGACCAGAGGGGCGGCTCATTCACAGAGCACAGCGTGGAGCTGGCTGAAAACCGCACTGCTGTGCAAAGGCATCTGGCTCGCTGGGCGTCAGCCCCTCTAGCTGCAAAGCGGGGACAGGAATACCCACCATTCTTGTTGGTCCGGGGATTAGGAGATAACACCTGAGTAAGTTCTGGGGAGACCGGAGAACAAATAACTGGGCAGAGAGCAGATTTTTCCAGAAGACTCCAGCACGCACACAGATTCCTCATCACATTACAAGTGTGATTCTGTATTTCAGATCTTTGACGTCCCTGGTATTCGACCGGCCATTTGACATTATTAAATCCATCGCCCACGACATACACTTGGGTGGCTCGACAGGTAAACTACAACGATCGTTCTAGACAGCCGTGCGTTTTCCCTGTCGGTGCCGCTGTTTTATGGGCAGGCTTTAGTCATCAGAATCAGAAAGGGCAACTTTCTGGAAACGGTGCAGCATCTATTCAGGCATTCCGTGTCGATTTTAATGGCTATCTTGGTAGAGTTATGTTAGCCCCTTTTCAGGGAATTTTCTCTCTTCCAGCATGTTCCTCTATCATTCAGAACAAAGGAGGCCTAGCGCCCGTCCACGACGACTGATGAAATACACGGATATAAAACAGCCTCGCAACACTCCGTTACCTTGACCTGGTTTACATGAACAATGGAAGTAACCTGAAAAGAACGGATTCAGGGTAAAAGAGGTACATGGTGTTATGTAAGACGTTTATCTTACATAAAAAAATTTAAAATCATTAGGTACGTACACATCTTAACTGAGTTTGCCTAAGTGGTATTCCTTAAGGACCCGTTTCAAAGAAAGGATTTAAAAAAAATTTTTTTTAACGTTTATTTATTATTGACAGACAGAGACAGAGCATGAGCAAGGCAGGGGCAGAGAGAGGGGGAGACCCAGAATCGGAAGCAGGCTCCAGGCTCCGAGCTGTCAGCACAGAGCCCGACGCGGGGCCTGAACCCACCTCTGTATTCGGTGCTCAGTGAGGACCAGGGTAGACTACCTGCATGGGAAACATTTGGCAGAAGTACCTTTTTCAAGAGCCAAGAGGGGGCCCATTTCTAGTCCCACCTCGGCCGTGAACTTGCCGGGTGAACTTATGTGCCCAGGGGCAGTAAGGCTGCTGTGGCCCCAGGGCCTCCCCTACAAGCCAGAGTTCACCTTGCGGGGCACCACGAGGTTACTCTGGGGACAGGAGGGCTGTCTGTGGCCAATCTGTGCTGTGCCCCCATCCCTCCTTGCTGCTGGTGTCCCCAACCTTGTCCCCAGGGCTAAGGCACGCCACACTCGCGGCTGAGCCTGCAACTTCTTTGCCTTCTACACATCATACTGTCCTTTGAGATGATCCAATTGACCCTCTCATTTGTAAATGAGGAAACTGGCCCAGAGAGGGGAAGGGACTTCCCCAAAGTCTCGTAGGTAAAGTGTCCTGACGGCCTTTGCCCTGCCTGTGTCCCTGCCTCCGAGGAAGCCCTACCCTCGAATCTCTGTAGAACGCAAACTGCCAGACACGGAATGCCCAGGCAGGGCCATCACTGGCCCAAACGATGCCTTTGTGAGAATTATAAAAAATGTACCACTTTCTCCAGCCAATTAGCTGAGCTCCCACACCAGTGCCCATGGCAGGCAGGCAGATTATAGGAACTCAGCCCCCCGTCGCCCCCACAACTGGATGCTTTGTGCAGTGAGCAACATACTCAGCCTTACATGGAGGCCCTGGGCCCATGCCTAAGAGCAGGGATTGCTTTGTGCAGTGAGCAACCTACTCATGGAGGCCCTGGGCCCATGCCTAGGAGCAGGGATTAGTGCTAACCTTGGCAAACCCCAGATCACAGATCCACATGGAAATGTCAGGGACTAGTCAGCTCTGGGCCGTCATTGCCACGTAGGATTACATGCCCAATGCCATGCTGGAAACCTGCATTTTCACATGAAATCTGCAGTTTGTAAACGCTGCTAAAGGATTCCTGGGTATTTTTTTTCTTCTTTTCACACACCATGCACGCTGATCCCGTGCAGGATCCTCTCCCGATCCTGGACAAATTCTGTGGGCCAGCAGGTTTTGCCATCCAGCTACCCCCCCCCCCCCATACCCCTCACCATACAGATGTGAACTGACAGAGAAGTAACTTGTCCAAGGTGACACCTCGAGGCAGTGACAGGCTGTCTTCCAGCCTTTCCCGGTGCCTGTGACCCACACTGGGCCTCCACCTCACTAGTCAGCAGGAATCGCACGCACACCTCCTGGCTGGCCCTGTCCCCAGCTGATATTTTTACTAAACATCACGGCGGTTTGCAGGAAGGCCCGGGGTCTTGGCTGGAGCCAGTAAGTTATGATCACTTGCCAGAGAGCTGTAAACAGGATTCTGATTAATGAATTCCTTAATGGCCGGGCCCTGTGTGCAGACGCTGTCTGAGTGTCACCCCTGGCAGATACGGGAGGAGGAGTCGGCCGGGCAGCTGGAAAGATTTGTGTCCTGTCTCCGCCTCAGAAAAGGGAGCTCCAAACCTGCCAGCCCCAAGCGCTGAAATAACCAGCCCTCCCTCGCTCCTAATCTTGCTCCTGCCCCGTCTGAGTTCTCGCCAGCTGACGTGCGCAAAAGACCAGGGACAGAGATGATGGATCCTCGGGTGGAAACAGAATTGGCCGGCCTCCACCGTGATCTCAAGAAACTTGAAAGTGCCCTTATCTGAATCCAAACAAAGAACGAGAAGCCTTCTCCTACCTCCCCCCCCTCCATGCTGCCTGCCTTGCATCTGGGTGGGGGGACCCCTGAGGCCCCAGCTGGAGCCAAAAAGGCCTGGATCCCCTCCCCTCTTGGTTGCAGACTGGGAAAGGCAGGCAGCAGGGGCCGGACACAAACCTGTCCAGACTCCCCAGAGAGCTGGGAAGAAGGGACACACGGGGAAAGTCACTGACGGGGGAATGGCCCCGCGGTTTGACCTCGGCCCGGTGTCCTAACCACTCTGGACCTTGTGTCTGTTCTGTGAAATGTGCCCAGACTTACTCAACGCTCCGTGCCTCGACGGGCGAGGTCAAAGCTAAGGCCAGACTGGGCATGAAAAATAAATGGCACGTGTGGCCCACCCTCCCTCCTGTGCCCAGGGCAGGCATCGCTGATCCATCCCGGCTTTTCTTGCCCCGGATCTGGGACCAGCCCCGTAGCCCTTCTCAGTGCGGGACGCGAGGCGGCCGCCACCGATCAATCACAGCCAGCGAGTGTGAGAAAAGCGATACGCTGTCCCCACACTGGCGTATTTGTCTTTTCTGCTTCCGTCTAAAAGCAGCGGCGGCTCGTGCGGTGGAAAGAGCACTGGATGGGGAGTCAGGAGACCTGGATAACCATGGCTGCCCTGCCGTCTCCCTTGGGCAGGTCCCCAGGCCTCTCAGAGTTTCCTCAAAGTCCCTTCCGGCTCCAAGGCCATGGACGAACAAGATCAAGGGCTCTGAACGATAATAACAGCGGACACTTGTGTATCCGGCACTGAGCAGAACACTTGATGGCATTTTCTCAGTTACCCATCGTAACGCCTGACAAGAGGGAATTGCCACTGTGGCATTTTATGGGAGAGGAAACCGAGGTTCCGATGGATGCAGTCAAAAAAGAAAAAAAAAAAAAAAGCCCGAGTTCACAACTAGTAAGTGTCCCAATATTCGAACCTCGGCATCATGGGACAGATCAATCATCCGTAAAGTCTCTGAGGCTCCTCCCACCAAGAGCTGGACGGCAGCAGATGCCCCCACCCCTTGAATCTGGACTCGCTATGACCAGGATAATGTGGCGGAAGGCAGATTCTGCAGATTCTGCAGCCCGGGCCTCAGAAACCTTACAGCTTCCACCCTTGCCCGGTGGGACGCTGCCCGGAGACCCCCGGTCCATTTCCTGGAGGTTGAGAGGGCACGTGGAAGGGGGGGCAAGGCCCTCCAGCCAACAGCCGGCATCAGGCATGCAAGTGAGGCCAAGGTGCCCCTTCCAGTCCTGCAGATCCGTCAGCCGCCCCTGCAGCAGGATGTAGGTCAGTGAGCGAGCCCGGGAGAAACCAGCACAGGCACCGCCCGTGAATTTGGGGGGAAAAGAAACCCCTTCGCTTGTTCTTTTTTTTTTTTTTTCAGACTTACTCGTTATGCAGCGATAGCTAGCTGATACACAATCTTACTCCAGAGCCACACTCTGGATATTAGTGGTGCACCTCCCAAGAGGCAATGCAGAGCTGGGGGTAGGAGTGTGGTCTCTGGAGGCAGGCCCCGATCTCTGGCTTCAATTCCCAAATCTACCTTTCCTAGCTGTGTGACCTCAGGCAAGTCACTTTAACCTCTTTGTGCCTCAGTTTCTCCCTCTGTAAAATGGGGGTGATAATGACACTATAGCTGCCTTATCAGGCTGTTGCAGCGATTAACTGAGTTGCTAGAAATACATGTAAGTACCAGAATAGTGCCTGGCACAGAGCATTCTCTACCAATGTCCGGGGCTCTGGGGAATGTGGCAGGAATCCTGCCCGTCTGACATCTTCAGTCCGTCAGAGAGAGAGAGATGGAACCAGATGCCCCAGAAGGAGCATCTGGGTGAATGACTCCCCACTGGAGGCACATGTAGACTTATATTCTGGCCCTGGAGGTAGATGCTGTTCATCGGAATTTTCCCAGAGGGGGAAACCGAGACCCAGAGAAAGAACGGGCCCTTAGCCGGCTCACCTTTCAAAGAGGGTCTGTCTCTCATCTCTTGATCTCTCTCCCTCTCCATCTTTCTCTCTCCTGGGTCCTGTGCTCCCGGTCACCCGGCATCCTCTCTCCTTCGGTCCCCACGAGGAGAACCCTCTCCCTTTCCTCTCTCGCGGGGCTGAGCACCAGGCAAGGGAAAAACAAAACCTGAGATTTGCCGAACACCCAACATGTGCCTAGTTCCCTATAAACATTCCCTCCTTTAATTGACGCCACGGGCACATAAAGGATGCATTGTTACCCGCCCCCCCCACCCCTTGTCACGAATGAGGGAGCAGGGGCCCCAGGAAGCCAGGGGACCTGTCCAGGAAGACAGCTTTAGTAGGTGTCAGAGATGGGACTTGAATCCAGACCCTCTGACTTCAGAGTCACGGCCATTCCCCAACCCCCCCACAGCGAGGCCAGCATCCCCCGGGGGAGGAGGCTGAGTTCCCAGCACGGAAACTCCAGTGTGGGAACAGGGGGTGGAAACCGCGTTAATGAAAGGAGAGATTGAACGGGGCCGGGGCCCCCAGGGCCGGTTCCTCATCAACCAGCCCCAGAAGGAGCCGCGGAGCGATGTTCCCAGCATCCTCCGCAGCTAATTACCGGCTTCACTTTTTCCTTTCCCTCCTTGGATGTTTCCGATGCCCTCATCAAGTGCTCCCAACTCAGCCTGCAGCGCGGGGCTGCGCCTCCAGGCTGGCAGGGTGGGGGCGGCGGGGGGGCTGAGGATGAACAGCCACGGGGGGAGGGGGGGACACTCCCAGAGGGCGAGGACCCCCCCCCCCCACCATGGGCTCCACCAGTGGCTGCCTCTGGGCTCCTTGATGAGCATCTGTTGCATGAATAAATCGAGCGCCACAAGGTGCTGGTTTCTGGGCTCCGATGGTCGCGTCCCTGCCTCCTACAACCCACGTGACAATCACACGGTGATCGTCATCCTCATTGTCACTGCACGACCTCACTCTGCTGGATGGCAGCCGCCTGTGGTGGCACTTCCTGTCCACACTGACCCCCTGAGAGTCCTCTCAGGGCCCCTCCCTCACTGTGTTGTCCAAACCTGAGGGGGCAACTGAGGCCCAGGGCTCTGAGCTCCCCCAGTTAGTAGTAGGTGGCCCTGTGGGGCTGGCAGGTCCCTCGGACCCCCGAGTGGGCACTCTTCAGCATCGTGCTCTAGGAGGTGGGGGGGCAAGCCGGCTGGGAGGGTGAATGTGCTCTCCAGACCCCACGGGGCTGGCTCCCCTCCCCACCCCGGCCCATCTGAAGGTCCCAGCACTGCTGCTAACAGTCTAGTTGCCTCCTGACCCCTGACACCGTGGGCAGAAGCTCTCTGGTCACGCCTGCAGCTGGAGACCTTCCAGCCCCCTCTCCTCTCTCACTTCCCCCTGCCCATCCCACCCCCTTTCTCAGCTTCCCTCTTCCTTGCCCCGAAATGGAAAGGACACGGCACTTGGGGGTCGGGAGGCTCAGGACCCAACGTCAGTTCCCCATTCTGTGGCTGGGTGACCTTGGACAAGCCGCTTGGTGCCCAGGGCTCTGGTTCCTTCCCCCCGGCTCACGAGCCCCGCGGCCAAGGAGGGTCTTGAGGTGGGGGAGGGGCCCTCTAACATCTCGGGGTGCCCACCTCTCCTCCCCGCCCCCCTCCCGGCCTGCCTGCTGCAGGCAGAGGCTGCTGGCAGACCCATGGGCCACTCAGGCTGCACCCTCCAGGCCCAGGGACTCGCTGCTCTGAGACGATCCCCTGCCTCCCCCCAGGTCTCCGGTCCTGCTGGTCTTGGCCTCCAGAAGCCCTGCACAGAGATGGAGCCATCAGCAGATCGCTGCCAGGGCAGGGCCAGCGCCAGGAGGAAGCCCAGAACATGTGCCAGTGCTGGGAGCGAGATTGGGAGGCTATTTTTAGAGGCAGCCTGATGGGGTAGCCGTCTGTCCCCCTGCACGGCGACACGGAGGTGCCCTCTGGAGAAGGAGAGGAGCTGTGTGATCCGACACTCAGCCTCTCCTGGCCTCCGTGGAGCCTTGGCAGAACCCACCTCCTCCAGGGAGGCTTCCCGGGTTCCTGCAATCTGCCAGTGGCCCCTCACTTTCAGTTCTGTAGACAGGGGAGCAGGGGAGGGCAAGAAAGGCACTGCCACGCGTTGACCCCTCTGTGCCAGGGACCTTCCGCACGTGCCCTCGCTTAACCCTCCCCCGACTCCTGAGAGGAGGGCATTACTCACTCTCATTTTACAGAGGCAAAAACGGACACTCAGAGAGGCTGAGCAACTCCCTCAGGGTCACACAGCGTGCCAGTGGCAAAGCTGGACTTTGAACCCAGGATGCCAAACCCCGCCCTCTTTCCCCTGGTGCCTCTTGGAAACGTGTCCTCCTCTGGATTTCAGGATGCGCCTCTGGTCACCTCTCCTCCTTCGCTCCTCCCCGTGACCTTCAGGCCTGACCTGCTGCTGAACTTTAGAGACTCCTGGGTGAGTCAGCCCTGGCACAGGGCTCTCGTGGTAGGTAGTGAACATTCATTAAGCATCTACTATACGGCAGGCACTAGGCTTTGTCAGCCCCCCCCCCCCCCCCCGGGGATTAATCCCCTGGGCACTCCCTACACTCGGAGCTCTGCCCTCTGAAGTTTACCTCTGTTTTTCCACTTAATCCTCTTGATGACTCCTGGGGAGTCAGTGTTAGTATCTCCATTTTACAGATAAGGAAAACAAGGCTGGAGAGATTAACTGTCATTTGCCCAGGGCTTTGAGATCACCTGGTTCCGGGGGCCCCTCCTATATTTGCATTCGCTTCGTAAACATTTCCTGCCTCGTTCCATGCCTTCTAGCTGCTGCGAGACTGCAGAGGGCCTGGAGGAACCTTAGAGATTCTCTCGGGTTCCGTGTCTTTATCCTTCATTCTATGTTGGCCTCGAGGCCAGCAGGAGTGGTTTCATTTTGTCCATTTTGCAGATGAGAAAGGCAACCCCCGGAGAGGGGAAGAGAACTCCCCGCGGGTCGCACACCTGTCAAAGGCAGGACCGAGAGCCTTCCACCTGCAGCCTGTCTGCGCTGAGCCGGCCCGAGCGGTTCAGGACCCAGTCACAAAGTGGGGGTGTCCTCTTGGCCGACTGTGCTCTTGATCTCACAGCAAGCCAGAGACCCTGGGCGAAGACGGTCCGGCGTCAGGAAGGGACATGGGTCAGAAATCGAGCATTTCATCAGGAGCCAAGATGGGTGGGAGACTCAGCTGAGAGCCAGGGTGGGGAGTGTGGCGCAGCAGGAAGAAATGGTACTGGGGGCCAAGAGCCGAGGGGTCTGTCCCTCTGACACCCTGTGGGGCCTGGGCGGCGGGGGCTGGGGTCCTTGGCCTCCCCGGGGCCTCCTTCTTATCTGTAGAATGGGGGAGGGTGACCGGGTGGTGTCTCAAGTTTCTGTGTAGCTCTGGAAAGGAGTGAACGAGGCCTGCCATCCTACCTAAGGAACAAAGGGACACCAGTGACAAGGCAGCCCACGTTGGAAGCCACAGGAAAACGGCTGGAGGTCTACAGTACCCAGGAGACGCAAGGAGCAGTCTAGGGGCCTCCGGGCTCAGGCAGGAGCAGGGGTGAG
This sequence comes from Acinonyx jubatus, assembly GCF_027475565.1. NCBI lineage: Eukaryota > Metazoa > Chordata > Mammalia > Carnivora > Felidae > Acinonyx > Acinonyx jubatus. Next base: position 34,759,711 of record NC_069386.1, read on the forward strand.
CTGCCTGAAGGAAAAGCCCCCCTCTTGCCTCCCCCGGAAGGCTGCTGGTGGAGAAATGCAGGAGTCCTGGCAGGCGAGGAGCAGACCCCAAAGCCCACCCACAAAACCACCTACCTGCCTCAGAGCAGGTGGAGCAGGGAGGCCGTCGCCGCGCACAGCCGTGCTAGGGTCCTGCGGTTGCTTTAACAAGTCAGCACAAAGCGCGAAGAAATGGGTCCTCTCACAGCGCTGGGGGCCAGAAGTCCACCATCAAGTTGTGGGCAGGGTCCAGCTCCCTCTCCAGACTTGGAGAGATTCCGTTCCTTGCCCCTTCCAGCTCCTGGTGGCTCCGGGCATTTTTCTTTTTAATTAAAAACAAAAAATCTTTTTTAATACTTATTTCTTTTTGAGAGAGAGAGAGAGAGAGCACGAGTTGGGGAAAGGCAGACAGAGAGGGGGACAGAGGATCCCAGGCGGGATCTGCGCGGACAGCAGAGAGCCCGACGCGGGGCTCGAACTCACAAACCATGAGATCACGACCCGAGCCCAAGTGGGACGCTCAACCGACTGAGCCACCCAGGCGCCCCTGCAGGCATTTCTTGACTTGCGGCTGCATCCTTACAATCTCTACCTGTGTCACCCGGCTCTTTCTTCTCTGTCACATGTCCCCTGTGTGTGTCTCCTAGAAGGACACCTGTCATCGGAGTTGCGGCCCACTTAGAGAATCCAGGAGGATCTCTTTATGTCAAGATGCTTAACCTAACAACAGCTGCAAGGACCCTTTTTCCCACATAAGGAAACATTCCCAGGTGTTAGGGAATTCTGGGTATTTCCCAGAATTAGGGTATAGGTATTAGGCCGTGGACATCTCTTTTGGGGGTCACCATTCAGCCCACTCTAGCAGGATCTTGGGGGCTCAGGGCCAAGGCCCCACCCTCGCTAGCTCTGGGAGTCTGAGAGGCTCGGGTCAGCCCAGCTAGCTGGAGAGTCCCAAGCGAGTACGGCCTGTTTCCTGTTGCCTGCGGGGTCCCGCCACCCCCACTCCCGGGCCCCCGAGGCAGAAGGCTGAGGGGTACAGACATTCCCAGGAGGGAGGGAGACTCTTCTGCACAGGTGCCTCTGGCAGTGGGGCGCCAGTGGCTGCCCGCAGGCCTGTCTTCCAGCTCAAAGACAGACGAGCCAGCTAATGCAACTCCATCGGCTGGAATGACCAAGCCTGAAGGGGACTTACGGCAATCCTCGCCTCCCCAGGGACTGGGAAGGCGCTGCACAGCGAAGCAGGTGGAGGCCCCATAGGAGGATTCAGGCACAGCAGCAGGACACGCGGCGGAACCTCCCAGCGCAGCCCGAACACGCTCCGGGGGCCCCGCGTTCCCTTCCAGGGCAAGCACGGGCCTCAGCGCCCAGCTTTGGCAGATGCGTGTCAGTTTGGGACGTGCTATGTCATTATCAGGGCCCATGCCAAGCATGCGTTCAGATCTGGGATCTTGAAACTGCGTCCGTGAACGCATAAGGCCCTTCTCGCTCCAGATCAGAGAGGAGCTCTTGGCCAGTGGGCCAATGTACTGAGTGCTGTGGCCTGGCTTGGAAAGGGCCAGCGTGGGGGGAAGGGAGGCACCGGACATCATCCCAGGGGTCAGGGAGCGGCAGACCGCGTAGAAATTGTGCACACAAAGAGACGTCATGGCGTGGCCTGGGAGGGTGGGGATCGGGGGACAGTGGTGTGGGCAAGAAAATATTCTGGGTGCTTGGGGACGACCGGAAGGAGGTTTGCATTGAGGGGACCAGCTGCGGGGATATAAGGCTGGATTTCAGGGAGACGCAGGCAGGGGTCACACGTAGGATGGTTTGTGGGACCAGAGAGAACAGGTCCCACAAAGGCAAAGCGACTAGTTGGGGGCTGTTGCCCAGACCCCAGAAAGATAATGAGAGCCTGAACAAGGGTGCGGGCCCTGGGGCTGGAGGACAGTCTGTAAAAGGCAGGAAAGGGAGGACGTGTCCGCTCCGTGCCCAACGCCGCAGCCCCTAGCCCCCCAACGTTTTCCATCTTCTTAACCGCTGCCACTCTGGGAGGACTGGTTCCTGAGACACATCACGTGCTCCCGGCGTCGCAAAAGGCACTTCCGCGATAGGAAAAGGATTTCGGAATGAAAACCAAAATGGGTTCACGATGAAGCTACCTGCTCTGTGGTGATTCCAATAACCACACTGTCTTAGAGCCACGCTTGGCAGTTTGTGGCTGCAAAAGCTAAAAATAGTGGAACAGGTGCCCCCCCCCACGTGTGGGGGTGCGGTGTCCCGCCGCGATTTACGTCATCGCCAACGGCGGTGGGGTGCGTGCCCTGTGTCCCCCGGGGGTTCGTCGACCGTGACGTTTTTTTAAGCCAAGCGACGGACAGGTGTGCGTGCAAGCGGGGTCAGGGTTTACTTATTCCCATTTTACAGATGGAAAACTCGAGCTCGTGGACGTGAACTCACAAAGCCCAGGAGGGGCTGAGCAGGGACGCGGGCCCAGCCTGTCCAGTGGGACCTCTTTCCATGCCCTGACCCCCGGGAGGAGGAAGGGGGGCGCTGGGTGACCGGTGGCCGCAGAGAGGAGGTGCAGGCAGGGCTCCAGCCGGGTTGCGGGCCGGCCCCTGGAGGCCTGAGCCTCCCCCAGCAGCAGCCAAGGGAAGGCCATTCCTCTCCCGCTGGGCCAGGCTGTCCCTTCCACCACCACCGGGAGCCCTGATTGAGTGCGGCACTTGCAACGCCAGTAAAGGATGAAAATGAGAAAGGGGGAGAAGGAGCAAATGGGGAGGGAGGGAGCATCTCAGCCAGAGGGAAGACAGCACCCTATTTAGGCCAGACTGAGGGCAGCTATCACTGTGCTACCTTTTAGCTCTTTAATCAAATGCCTTACGAATGGGTTCGCCCGGATGTCAAAAATCCAATCGGATATATTTATTGGCCTGACAACCAATTTTCTGCGACGTATCATCAGGGACTGATGGTCCATTGGCAGCAGCAGGGGAGTTGGTGATAATGGAACCCGGAGAGCCATTTGCGCCCTCAATATTGCCTCAGGCTGTCGCGGGGAAGGAGAGGAGCCTGAGCCCGGCAGAGGCAGAGAGATGGATGGACGGGACACGCCTTGAGCCTTGAGCCTTGAGCCTTGGACCCCCCCCCCCCGCCCCCCACCCCCACTCGGTGTGGAAAGGGCCGGGTGGAAAGGAGAGATCGGGGACTCCGGCCGGCCATTCACAGCCCGCAGGGCCTGACGCATGTCCCCGCCTGCCCTGGCCGCCCCCCTCGGGCAGGACCCCGGCAGGGCTGCTGTGTGGACCACGCGCTGACAACACCCGCTGGCTCATCATTCATCCACCTCGGGCAGGGCACGGAGGGAGGGAGCCAATCAGAACACAACTCCAGTCCGTGGGGAGCTTCTGGGAGGGTCGGAGAGGGCGAACTGAAGTGTCAGAGGGGACCACAGATGCCCTCCTGTCTCATGCTTTTCTAGCTGGCACTGAGGAGCCTAAGAGGCCCAGGAAGCCCCCCCCCCCCCAGGAGTTACTAAAAACCCAAGAAGCAGGCACCCACCCCCAGTTCGACCCCCGCAGCTCCCGTTACAACTCTCACGTCTCTTATTTGCTGGGCTCCTGGTAAGATCACCTTTGTGCCAAGGGTCATTCGTCTTCTTTTCAAAAGAAGTTTGGAGAGCACTGATTTAGTCTTATCCCCTCACTTCGCTGACGGGGAAACTAAAGCCCAGAGTGGTGAGGGGACTCCGAGGCAGCCTTGGAGGGCGGCTCGGAGGAGGCGGCGTGTACGCAGAGCCTTGAAGGATCAACAGAGTTTCCCCCGCACCGAGAGACAACAAGACGAGAAAGAAACACTCCGTCGCCCCATGCTGGGTCCCACCGCTGGGCCTCTGCTCAGGGGCCCGTCACATGGAAGGCCCTGGCCTTCTTTGACCCTGTGCCTCACTTGCCCGCTTTTCTCCTCCTTCCACAACCAGCTCAGGCCGCCTCCTCCGCAAAGCGTCCCCATCCAGAACGGACGGGACCAGCGCCCTCGTTTCTCGTAACGGAGGACTTGTGGGGCCGTCGAGCTCATCCATGATTCTGCCCTGCGCTGTGCCTAAGGTCGGTGGTGTCGATGCCGTCCAGCCCCAGGCCACGAGGAACACACCTGTATTTGAACAAAGGTGGACGTATTACCTGTTGCGACAAGGGGGGGACGCGCACCCCGGGGAAGGACGGGGCCCCTCAGCCCGAGGGTGTTGCACGGAGTCCAGGAGTTGAGCTGGCCATAGGTGATTTCGGGGACGATCCGGGGAGGCAGGGCTTTGTTCTGGGATTGACGCTGTCGGGAAGTGGGGACAGTGGGCTGGGGGGGGGGGGGGGGGGTGGGGGGCTCGCCCTGTGACCGAGGCTCTTCGTGGATCTCCTCCGGGAGTCAGGAGTAGAGCCAAGCTAATGCTGTAATTGCCACAGAAGCAGCAGCCCCTGATATTAGCCAGGATCGGGGATGCTGGGTGATTTTTGTGGTTTGGACAGCGCTCTTGTTTTTGTCTGCGTGCAGACACCATTACGGAGGGGTCTTGTTTTTGTCTTGCTCGGGGCCTGATGTTTATGTTCTGGGAAACTGTTTATGTTCGCCGGGAGACCACTGCGGCCCGGCTGGGGTGCCAAGCCAGCTCCGGCTGTAAGGAAGGCACTGTCTGCGTCCTCCAGGAAGGGGCCGGCCCCTGCGACTTCCTGCCTCTCCGGGGCTGATCCCCGGGGCCCGGCGCGGAGCCGGGGCTCAGCGTTCTGTCCTGCGTCTTACGAGAGGGCTGGGTGTGCAGGGGTGGGGTGGAGGGACCAGCGTGGCTGAGGCCAAGGGCACGGGGAAGGCGCAGCCGGAGGTCAGGAGCAGGCCCCGAATGCCAACTGATCAAACGAGATAGCGGAGGTGACTGTGCTCTGGAAGGTATAAAGTACAGCGGGGGGTGAAGGATTAACCTTATCTCCTGCGCCTTCCTCCCTGGACATTGGCCTCAAGGCTCCCAAGCTGTTCGGCAATCTCGCCAGCCTCCAGAGACAGGAAGGGGAGAGAGCACAGCTCAGCAGATGCCGGAGAAGCCCATCCCGGTGGGCAGGCCGGTGAGGAATGCTGTTTATCCCGAGGACGCCTCTGACCTTTCCCCACACAATAGGGACAGACTCCGAGAGCCTGGCTGCATCCTTCTCCTTTAAAACAAGAAATGGAAGCATTACTCACCACCCCGGCCATTTATCATGGTCTGGGGACATTAATTTGACAGTGTGTCATTTTCCATTTGGTTTGGGCCCGGTGGAGGCTGCCCTCGAAACACCTTCAATTAAATGCAGCTAATAACACAGAGCTATTTTGAGCCGGGAGGGCCCCTCGGCCTCCCCCCAGAGCTCTGGCGTGTGTTGGGGGGAGGGGGCTGCTGCAGGGAGGCTGAAGTTCACGGTGATCCCAATTGTTTCCCCGCAAATCTGGATCTGGGCCCTGCACCGTCGCAGTGCTGACAGGACAGGGACAGTAGGGAGGAAGGCCACCTCAGCCCCCGGATTCCCAGACTGCAGCCAACAGCCCGTGTCTAGCCCTCTCTGCAAGACGCTGGGAGCCTTGTGGCTCTCACCCAGCATGGAGAGAGCAGAGCTTTTAGAGTCCAGCAGATCTGGAGGCGGATCTCAGCTCTTCCGCTTCCTGCTGTGTGACTTTAGGCAAGTCCCATAACCTCTCTGAGCCTCGGTTTTCTTATCTGTAAAACGGAGACAAGCGATCGTCTTTCACAGAGTCATATGATGATTCATCGTATTTTATGAACTCAAACAAAACATGATATGCCTGAGGCTTCTTAACTTATTGGGAATAACTCATAACACCCTTTCTATTTTCCTAATTTACAATTTGGAGAACATTTCCTAATGTAAGTCCCCAACACCTCTTCAGTAAGACTCCGAAAGCGGCAGCCTGGGAAGGCATGTGGTCCCCGGAGTTAGAAACATCTGGGCCCCAATCCCAGCTCAGCCGCCAACAGGCTGCGTGATTTAGGACAACTTATTTAACCTCCCTGTGCCTCAGTTTCCTCCCCTATAATATGGAGATACTAACCCTCCCTGGGATTGTTGAGGGGATGAAATGATAGGACATGGGAAGCATGTAGCATATAATAGGTGCTCAATACGTCCTAGCTTACTTGTTCTTCCTTGCCCAGGCCCCGAGTCTGGAAAATAAACACGGATGTCGGCGGTCAACCACATGTTAGCGACGTGCTAAGTGTCGGGTACGAATGACGTCATTCGGATCCCCAAAATGCCATAAAGGAGGGGCTATCGGCCGATGGAACAATGCGGAATGTGGTCCAAAGTGGTTGAACATCAGCAATTTCGATACCCTACCTAGAGCCTTCCATTCTGCTGATGAGGCAGCCGAGGCTCAGGAATGTCAACGTGCTCAGACCAGACACACCTGCCTGTGCCGGTGATGGCACGGGCCCCCGATGGCTGACATTGGAGACTATCTACTTCGCCAGGCCGGATGGGGAGACACAGAGGGGGGGTGAGAGGCCCCCGGGACCTGGGAATCCTGCTTTCACAGGACGATCCCCAGCTCAAACCTGCTGACACTACAGCCGGTTAGAAATCTAGAAAGAGGAAATCCTCTAGAAGAGGATTTCTAGAAATCTAGAAAAGTCCACGTGAGGCTTTGCGTGGGGGAGGGCCCAGTGGGGGCGCTTAGGGCTCTACACAGCAGGTCCTAAGGGCTGCTGGGCTCTCGGGGTAGCCCAAGGCCCAAAGTTCCCATCCTGCTGCCCAGCCAGCCTCACAGATGGTCGCCCGCCCCACTGGAAGGCCCCAGACAGCGACGAGCCAAGAGCCACAATTCACCGCACATCCAGCCGCCAACGGGCTCCCTGCGAAGTGCGATATTGATTCGACTGCTGCTGTCATAGTCCCTCCGTAGTGCTGTGCTGGGGAAAAGCCCACGGCCCGCTTGCGCCACCACTGACATCCTATTTGTCACAGAAAAGATGGTGACAAACGCTGGCCATGATTCAGGCTCAGCGATTTACAGGGAAGCGTCTTGGTCTGGGCAGCCTGGACTCTCCTTCCGGAAGGCCCTGCGGCTGCCCTGCTCTGTGGCCACGGACCAGCCCCTTTCCCTTTCTGAGCTCTGTCTCCTCATCTATGAAATGCGGCCTGAAACAAGGACCTCACCAGCTCCTCCATCAGAGAAGGTCTGCAAGTCTTCACAAGGGGACTTCAGAAGGTGACCTCACCAGCGGACGAAACACATTTGTGAGGAAGGAGGTGACGTGGAATAAGATTCTCCTGTTGGCAAGTTACTCACCATCCGGGCTGGCTTCAGCTCACGCTATTTTTATTCATTTTGCTTGATGTGTATTTATTTTGAGAGAGAGAAAGCTGGGGAGAGGCAAAGAGCGAGAGGGAGACAGGGTCCCGACGTGGGGCTCGAACCCACGAACCGTGAGATCACGACCCGGGCCGAAATCAGGAGCCAGACGCTCAACCGACTGAGCCGCCCAGGCGCCCCTCAACTCGTGCTATTTTTTTTTTTTTAATCATTCTTCTTTTACCTGTACTTCCCTCCACCCCCACCCCCAACATAGTGTCAGACTCAGGAAAAAAAAAAACGAAGTAATCCACATTCCTTTCTGCCTTCACCAACATTGTTTTTGTTAACTGGTTGAGACAAGCATGTGGACATTTCTTAGCAAGAATGAATGCCTTTGTCAGCCTCCACAGATTCACCGGAACTTCGTGCCGGAGAGGCCTGCAGGAAACCTAGAGTTTCAACAAGTTCTGCACAGCCATAGAGGGAGGACCGGCCAGGTAGGACAACAGCCTGCTCTTTCCTTTGCCCACAGGTGAAACTGGTACAAACATCCTGGAAATTTGGCAAAACCAATCAGGACTTTCAAAAGATTCGTATCCTTTGGAATATATCCCAAGGAAACAATCCCAACCACAAAAAGCCATACGATACACATAAAAGTGTGTCTTATGTGCAATATGAAGGCCAATTAAATATCAGCAATAAGAGGCAGGTTGAGTAAGGCACCCCACGTCTTCTTTTTGTTTTTAATTTTTTAAATGTTTATTTTGGGGGGAGACACAGCATGAGTGGGGTGGGGGGGCAGAGAGAGGGAGACACAGATTCCGAAGCAGGCTCCAGGCTCTGAGCGGTCAGCACAGAGCCCGACGCAGGGCTCAAACCCACGAACCGTGAGATCACGACCGGGGCCGAAGTCGGATGCTCAAAGGACTAAGTCACCCAGGCGCCCCATCACCCCACGTCTTCTAGATGAAATGTAAAATATTACACAGCCGTTACAAAAGACATTCATAAAGCTTAAGAGTAACATGGAAAATGTGTGTATATATATATATTTATTTATTTATACATATATATGTATAATTTATATGTATGTATATGTATAATATATATTATACATATATATGCATAGAGTTATACATATATACATACATATATACATACATACATATGTATACATATGTATACATACATATGTATGTATGTATGTATGTATATACATACATACATATATATATGTTTTAAGGGTGGGAAGAAACAAGCCTTAAACGAGATCAAGATTCTCATCCCGTTAAACAAGGTGGATTAAACACAACGTGGCTTTCTCTCCCTCCCAGTCTCTCGTTCGAGTGACCGTCAATGTCAGATGTATAGAATTCTAAGTCCAAAGCGGTTTGTGACGTCAAGAGATGCGAGATTCCCACAAATATCTGGACCCTGGAAAGCAGAGGGACAGGTGGTAATGACTCAGCAGAGTTGGGAAAAGCTACCGACTGGAGCTTTGCAGAAGGGGGACCCATGAGACGCGAACCGGTTTGTCTTCAAGAATCCCCGAGAGGCTCGGCACCGGAGCATGTGAGTCTCGAGAAAGTCCATGGGGAGGGGCAGGTGTGGGGGCGGTGCAGGTGGTCGAGAGGCTACATCTGGAGCGGTGGCACTCCCGGGGCCCCCTCCCCACCCCCCACAGCACCCACATGGTGTCAGACCTCAACCAGAATGTGAGAAGGCAACCGGCCCGTGTCCGCAAAATGCAGACAGGGACGTTCTTTCCAGCACGGAATTCTGTACTCAGCCGGACTATAAATCCAGTGTGACGGTGGAATAAATATATCTCAGACGTGCAGAACCTTAACCTCCCTTGCACCTTTTCTTAGCAAGTCGCTACAGCACGTGCTCCAGCCGAACAAGAAAATGAACCAAGAAATGGGAACACATGGGATACAGGCAGAAGAAAGTGGCACAATTTCAGGGTAGCGGGCCCAGAGCCCCCAGAGGGGCCCAGACGGCAGCCGGTCCAAATACAAGGTGAGAATGGGAGGGGCATGTATATGACCTATGAGTGCCATCCAGTGCGCTCTTTCAAACTTTAGAAAACGGAATTGATAGACGCTCAATAGCTCCCTTGGAACACAGAGACCTGAGCACCTAAGAAAGCAAAGAGATTAAGGCCAAGGAAAACACAGTGAGGTACAAAAAGGGAAAAGCAATCATAGTACCTGACTCGAGTCATGGGGAAACAGTATTGTCATAGCCTGATAGTGTAAGCACGGACCAAACCAGTGATAGCCCATAGCAGCATGGGGCTAAAAGGAGAAACGGTCGGGTGGGGGTGGGGGGGGCTTGTAAGGTAGCTAAATCCTCAATTACCAGAACAAGAAGTCAATAGATAATGGGGGAAAAAAAAAAGCCGCCTAGCAAATTTTTTTTTAACGTTTATTTATTTTTTTGAGACAGAGAGAGACAGAGCATGAACGGGGGAGGGGCAGAGAGAGAGGGAGACACAGAATCCGAAACAGGCTCCAGGCTCCGAGCTGTCAGCACAGAGCCCGACGCGGGGCTCGAACTCACAGACCATGAGATCGTGACCTGAGCCGAAGTCGGACGCTCCACCGACTGAGCCACCCAGGCGCCCCTGCAAGTTATTGGAAGTATACTCCGCCCCTGGAGATCAGGGTGGCTCAGTCGGTTAAGCATCAGACTCTTGATTTTGGCTCGGGCCATGATCGCAGGGTCGTGAGATCAAGCCCAGGGTCGAGCTGCACGCTGACAGTGTGGAGTCCGCTTCGGATTCTCTCCCTCTCTCTCTCTCTCCCTGTCTGCCCCTCCCCCACTCTCACTCTCAAAATAAGTAAATAAACTTTAAAAAAAAAAAGTGTATGGAGATTGGGGCACCCGGGGGGTGCAGTCGGTTAAACGTCCAGCTCTCGATTTCAGCTCAGGTCATGATCCCAGGGTCGGGAGATCAAGCCCCCGCGTTGGAGCCTCCTTAAGATCCTCTCTCCCTTTCCCCAGCTCGCGCACGCGCGCGCTCTCTCCCTAAAACGTAAAATGAAATGCAATAAAGAAGTCTATGGAGATGAATAATAGAACAGTACCTAAGGGAGCTGAGATTGCTTCCTCTTGGGAGTGGGGGAGGGATGAGGGAGCCAGCTCTTTGCACATGAAGCAACCTCTCAGAACTAGGTGCATAGATCACTTGGGAAAAAGAAAAACAAAACGTATCTTTCAAAACCGTCTGATCGTGACTGCCGGCCCCACGCGTGGTTCTTGGGCTGACCCAGGCCCCCCATCGTGTCCCCAGGTAGCCCCTAAAAGCCAACGCCAAAGACCGTGGGGGACACCAGCCAGTTTCCAAGGCTAGGACTCCCTGTTTGCTCCCAGCCCGACGCTCCTACTTCGTGCCCCTCGCCCCGGAACCCCCAGCTCCATACAGGATCCCGGGGTTTTCTGCCTCTGATGTCCGGCGGCCTCAGCGGTGTTCTCGGTGTGTTGGACTCAGCGCTTCTCTTAAGGTTTCCCTCCATTTCCTCCCCGGGGTCTCACCGCCCCGGGGTGACGCTCCCGGAAGCCGCGTCTCCTGCCCACTGGCCACAGCCCATGAGAGCAAGGTGACCAGCCGGCCCCGGGCAGAGCCAACGCAGTTCTCTCTGGGAAATCCGTAATTGAGACGGAGAGGCAGCCAGACAGCTGGACGGCTTTCTCGAGTAGCGGAAATGTAAATGGAAAAGCTGTGGCCTGGAACGTTTCCAACTCCACGGGCATGAAGGGCAGACAGTCAGTCTGGAGAAAGAGGGAGAAAGACAGCAAGGGCCAGCCTCGCAGGGTGGGGGGAGCGGACTCAGGACGGCATGCGGCGTCAAGTGGAAAGACAGGCCAAAGGGAGAGGCTGGGTCCTGGAACGGCCTTCCCTGAGGCCTTGACATCTTCATGCTTCTTGGTTTCCTTAGCAGAAAGCCCCCTTTTTTTGAGGAAAACAGCTTGAGTGGGTATCTGTCACTTACAACCCAAAGGATCACCCTTAAGGAAAAGCCAGCCCAGCCCATCTCCCCAGACGCCGAGTGGGGAGGCCCTTGAGAAGAAGACGTGGTTTTTTTTTAACCTCTAGCACCTATTTCCCTCCCAGGGTAGCCCCCAATTTCCTCGGGGAGGAGCACCTCCCCTCACAAAATGCAGTCTCCGTTTATAGTAAACACAAGAGGCTTATGTTTCCCGGGGAAGGGGGAGAAGGCCCCAGAGGCTCCTTTTGCTGGAACCTTCCTCCGGTTGCCCTGGCTTAGCCAAGGATGGCCCCTGGCCAATGAGACCCTCTCCTGGGACGCTGAATCCTGAGCAGAGGCCAGGAGGGGGACGGGCCTGGCCTTCGTTCGGCTGATGAGCCGTGGCCAGCCTAGAAGACCGGCAAGGTTCTGCTCCTGAGGTGTTCTGGAGCCACCCCGCTTCCTGTCAGTTAGCTCCCGGCTCAGCTCTATCCCGAAGCCGCCCCCACATTCTTCCAGCAGGCTCCCCCTTTTGTTGAAGTCAGTCCAATCTGTCTTCTGTTGCCTGCAGCCCAAGAGCCCTGACCGACCCCGGGAAGGGGGTCCCGGCAGACACTGGACAAAAGCGTGTGCCCCCCCCCCCCACCCCAGAGCGCTCCTGCGGCCTCCCCTCGCCTGCGGGGATGGCTGGAGGCGGCCCCCGGTTTTCAGGGGTGAGGTTCACTGCGCGCCGTGTGATCATGCCCCCCATTTCCATGCCAGGCTGGCGTGGCCCAAGGAGCGATTTCCCAGGAGCGTGATGGCCGAGTTGAATTGTGTTTGCATTCTCTCGTGTCTGAATCGATGTCACCAGATTGCTTTCCACGAGGGCTACTCCTCTTCACCTTTCCCCCAAAACGTGAGACTATGTTTTTCTCGCCTGCCTCCAAGACCAGCAGGGAGCATTTTAAGATAGTCCCTGGGGTGGTATTTGGGTATTGGGACTAGGGCCACTTTTCTTTCTTTTCTCCGAATGTTATTGTCCAGTGTCCTTTTCCTTTGAAAGGAGGCAAGTGGAGGGGCGCTTGGGGGGCTCCGTCGCCTAAGTATCGGACTTCGGCTCAGGTCATGATCTCGCGGTTCACGAGTTCGAGCCTCGCGTCGGGCTCTGTGCTGTCAGCTCTGGCTCCCTGTCTCTGCCCCTCCCCTGCTCGCGCACATGCTCTCTCGCCCTCTCTCTCTCAAAAATAAAATAATGATAATTTAAAAAGAAAACCATTTCAAAGGAAGAAAGTTGTAATACTTCCGTTTTAGCCAATCCCAGGCTCAGTCCCTCTTGTGCTGCAGGCCCTAGGGCTCACTGTTCCTCGCACCCCCCCAACAGCAGACTCATGAGCACCCCGTGGCCCCTCACAGACCTGTCATCCCATTCTACCGTGCCTGGGACCCCCGAAGCCTGGGCACACGCCCACACGTCACTGTGTGCGGTCACCCACACAGACGGCAACAGGGTGTTCCGGGGAACGGCTTCTAGATTCAGAAGCAGACCACTTGGGGTGACATCCTACTGTGACCAGGCGGGCTTTGCCGACTCGCTGAACCTCAGCTTCCTTGTCTGTAAAATGGGGACAAAGCAACTACGTCACGAGGTTAAGAACAGAGCGGTTAATACTGATAAATGCTCAGAAATGCGATTTGTTACCTGACGTCTGCCTCACAATGTCACAGTGAGATAATGGGCACCAAGATGCTTTTCTTAGCACACACTTGTTGGAAATCTACAATGGAAAGTCTAGAGGCCCTGAGCCAAGGGCCCATCGAGCTCCGCGCCCTCTCGTGCTCTCCCTTCGCCCTGGGCCTACTGCTGGCCTCGTTCTCAGAGCGCCCTGCAGCAGCGTCTAATTTTGTTTCCCTCTCTGCCCGCACTCAGAAAGGCCCCGCGCTTGGTTGAAAGCTCTACGGTCGCCATCTTGACTTGGTTGAAAGCTCTACGGTCGCCATCTTGAAATCCTTGAGCCTAGGCCCCCCGCGTGAGGTCCCGGGTCCTGCTTCGCTCAGTGCCGGCGCGAAGACAACCCTCAACAAATATGTCAGAATGAAGCAAACCAAATAACGAGTAAGATCCGGCTTCTGCCCCCTAGGCGCTCACTGCCTCCCTGGGAAGACTGCCCGAAGTATGCTAAAACCCCCACGGAGCACACGGTGTGGCGGTGACAGCCCCCGCTTGGAGTCAGACAAGCCGGGGCTCGGGACGCAGAGGTAATGCTGGACTAATGACCTCACCTCTAGGAGCCTCAGTTTCCTCAGCTATAAACTGGAGCTGAGACTATCAACTCGGCTAGTCCTGGGAGGCCAGTTCTGAGGTGAGGGAGAGGAAATGGGGGGCTGGGGGCGCTATCGTCCTGCTGAGTTGTGCTTTGAAGCTGGGCCTGGGCCATGGTAGTCGCTGCCTCTGGGCTTCACGGAAGGCCCCAATTTTCAGCTCTTGGGTCCCCCAACCTGGTCCTGGTGTTCCTCCGTCATTACCGGGGGTGCGCGCCTGGGGACTCTGATGTGGGTCCCCATACACTGAAACAGCGGGGTTCCTTGGCTGCAGGGGAACAGCCTTTCCACACACAAGAGCTTGACTGACCTAATGAGGTCACATGATATCACAGACATGTCCTTAGAGGGACCACAGGGCGGCGTTAGCAAATCCACAGATCCAGGAAGTCACGTGATGGGACCCCCAGCCATTCTTCCCACCTTTCTCTCCTGGGGCCATACCCCTCTCCCTACTCTGAGGCACCCCTACCTTCTCCCATTTGTTTTGCTGGCCTTCCTTCATCCTGGTGCCGGACCCCCCCCCCCAACATGGCTCCCGTTGTGCCATAGGACCCAAGGTGGCGGGATAGAGTCTGTAGTCCCCGACTTCATTTGAGCCTGGCGGAAAGCAGCGGGGTCCACGAGTGATTTACAACGTTTCAAACCCCTACGGGGAGACCCCACTGACCTGAACTTGACCTCACAGCAAGGCTCGCGGAACTCCAAGGCTGAAACCAATCCCATTCCGTGGGCAACCAAGGGCTCTGGGACCCGGTCAGATTCTCGGAGCAGGAACTCAGAGAGATTTCTGATTCAATAAATAAATCAATAACGTAGGGAAATGAATTCATTTGGCAGACACAGTCTTTCACATCAGGGGGCTCACGGTGGTTAAAAATAACAAAAAGGCCCTCTTGGCCACGAATGGCTGGCAGGAGGTTAGCCTGAGCAGCCTGGCGAAGAAGTCAGGTCTTCCGTCTTGGGTCTCTCCTTACCCCCCTTCTCACTCCGCCGTCATCCCTCCCTGTGGCCCCCTGCCTTTACCTCTACTCCCCTGAATCCTGTCCTAGGCAGGTCCCCAACCCCTCTGGAGGCCGGTCTTCATAGCTGGATCCCCCCTGTGCGAGAGGAGGGACTTACCTCAGCTCTTCCTAAAAGTTACACAGCCCCCGCCCCCCGCCGCCAGCACCTTCCCCCCCACCACCTCCTCCCAGCCCGCCCACACCCATGAATCTTCCAGAAGGGTCACCCTGAGGACAAGCCATTTACTAACTCAAGGGGGAGCGGGGAACTCACATCCCAGGTATCCATAAGATTTATGAGTCACGGATATCATAGGACCCTGTTTTCCTTTGACTTCATTCACCACTTCCTTTCCTTATATTAATTTCTCCCAACAGCCCACTCATCTTCCCTCTTGGAGCCCTGCCCGCCATCACTCTCCCTGATATGGCGCTATCTCTAACAGGCCAAGGCACTCAGCGCCGTGATGGCTTCGGAGTTGGCTCGCTCGAGCACTCACCAGTTACCCTCGGTGGCTAATCAAATATCAAAACAACCTCCCACAGCTCTTTGGAGGAGCTTGGTGACAGCAAGACATTGGCCACAGAACCATCAGGACAGGCCACATTTGTTTGGGGGCAGGCAGGCGTGCGAGGCCGGTTTCTGTTGCGTCACATTCCCGGTGGCAGCAGGCAGTGGCTTTTCCTGAGAAGCAAGTGCTCTGTGGTTGCTGGGGTTTGGATTTTTTTTTCTTCTTCTTCTTCTTCTTTTCTTTTGAAGGCAAAGAGATGTTCCATACCGAGGGTCAGATGGGTGCCGGTTACATTTTCTTCTATGACAAAAATGAATCAGCAGGCAAGAGCGGTGGTCAAAGGGAAAAGACTGCATCTAGAAGCCGGTCTCAGTTCTGCTCAGAGGACGTGGGACAAGTCACAGCCACTCTGAACTTCTGTTTCATCTTCTGGAATATGAGAGAATGGGGTTCAATGCTCCCTACGGTCCTTGAGCCGGAAGGTGATTCATCTTTAGACCAACCCTTACAGCTTGCACGACACTTCACGCTTATAACTTCACTTGATGTCCACAGTAACCCCGTGAGTGAGCCAGGACAGGGACGATTATCTCCATTTACAACGGTGAAATGATTTGCCCGTGGTTACACGCCCTACATGGGACAGAGCAGAGCCCGCGTCACGGGCTGCTCTCCTGGCCCAGGCTTGCCCCACGTCCTGGTGCGAGCAGGACAGACTCTTGGCTGCAAACCCCCCTCCCCTCTCCCTCTCCACACGGGAGCTTCTGTTCAGGCCAGCATTTGGGGCTCATCATCCCGTCTACCCCACTTTGTGCTGAAAAAACTGAGATCCACGGAGGGAAGTGAAAGGGGCTGCCCGAGATCACTCCAGGAAGTGCTCCAGTCTCCTAAAACATCAGCCAGTGCTCCCTTACCCACCCGCTCCCCCCCCCCCCCCCCCCCCCCCCGCCTCGTTCTCCTCTAGGTACCACCCGCATCATCCCACACCTGTGCTCGGGAAGGGACTGCCCTAAAGGTGACACTGGAGAGTTCTGAGCACACTTGGGGTCCCTCCACTGTATCATCGCTATCCACACTACCCGTATGGGGCCTTGAGAAATTGTCACCGGGGTCCTCTTGGGGGCTGATGTGCCCAGCAAGCTCCTGACAGGATCCTCAGGGCCCTGTCACCCCTCGGTGTCTCCCTGACCCCCCAGGACCACAGTCCCCGCAGCTCACCGCCTCCCCCCGGCCCCGGGGAAGCCTCCAAGTCCACTGATTTCTACCGAGGCCCAGCCCCACCCCACTGCGCCTGTCCCGCACCTCGGGAGGGCGGGTGGCTCCTTCTCCACCCTGACGCCCACCCTGCTGTCCCCACGAACACAGCGTGTGTGCGGGGTGGCAGGCCACTGGCCTGCAGGCAAATACGACTCCTGTCTCCTTTCTCAGGACTTAGCCCAGCTGGCCCCTCTTGCAAACATAGCCCTCAGAGGTGATCACTTTCTGTCCCCGATCCCATGACCTGTGAATAAAGCTCTTGGGAACCAGTGTCCTCTCACGTGGCCATGACCGACCACAGGGCTTTATTTTTTGATGTTTATTTATTTTTGAAGGAGAGAGAGAGAGACAGAGCATGAGGGGGGAGGGGCAGACAGAGAGGGAGACACAGAATCCGAAGCAGGTTCCAGGCTCTGAGCTGTCAGCACAGAGCCCGCCGCGGGGCTCGAACCCGTAAACCATGACCTGAGCCGAAGTCAGAGGCTTAACGGGCTGAGCCACCCGGACCCCCCAAGGCTGGCCTGCTTTTAACGGGCAGCTCTATGCATCTGTGAATTCTCAGGACCTCAGTGCCTCGACTGTGGTGGGGGCTCCGCAGCCCTGGAGAGAGGGGGGACAGAGGGAAGAGCCAGCTTTACATACCGGTCCTGCCCGGGGCACAGGAACGGGCTCCGCCCTCTACCAACCCCCGAGTGAGCATCTCCTCCGGGCCTCCGTCTTCTCATCTGTAGCATGGGGACAATGTATGGTGCAGACCTCAGCAGGATTATAAGGGATAAGCACCCCGCCCCGTCACCGTCACCGGGAAGTGTTATTATCATTTCTGGGGGATTCCCGTGAGGTCCTTCCCTGAGCTCGCAAGAAAGCCCCAAGGTCTCCACGCCGTTTGCAGGAAGCGCCCAGGGGGGTTGGCAGCCGCCTGCCCTGCCCTCCCTCTCCTCCAGCCCCAGTCGGAAAACCCCTTTGTCAGGTCGCCCCAGACACAGCCAAGCTGTTTTCCTTTCCCTTGTTGACACAGGGAAGACCTGGCCACCGAGCCCCGGTTGGCGGGGGAGGTGGGGGGGAGGGGCTGGGCCTCTCACCCTTTCAAGTGCAAACACCCGCGCTGTGTATTTTGGGCCCCTCTGAAGGGCCATTGCTGGTGAAATACCAGGTTTGGAAATACTTGGCTGCTTGTTTGCATTCGGAAGCCCGTACACGCTCGGGCCTCTCGAGGTCTGCGTTCGGGAGGCTGGGGGCCCTGGGTGGTTACAGGATGCACAACCTGTCCCGGCTCTGAGCTGGAGCCACCTGGGGTGGAAGGGGCCCCCCCCCCGCACCCTCGAGGGCCCATGTCCTGCGCTGGGAGAGCAGACGAAGGCATGGGGAGAAGCTCCCAGACAGGCAGGAGGCTAGCCAAGTGCGCAGAGAGGACGGCCCCAAGGTTTGGAGGGAAAAGGACGCCCCTGTGGCCGTTTGTGCAGAAATCCTGGGCCTGGCCCGCTCCTGCCGTCCCTCCCCGCCCCCTCCATACCCACCTCTCCACCCACAGGAATATGCAAACTCCTCATCCTGCCAAGGGCCAGCTGGGGAGGAATGGATGTTTATTTGAGCTGCAAGGCTCTAAGAAAGAACCAACCAGCCCAGCAGCCTGGGACAGAACGAGTGGGGCAGGAGAAGAAGGCAGGGTGGCCTGGATGGAGACCCCCGTGGGTTCCATCCCGTCCTCTAGGAACACGAGCCACTGCGTCTCGAGTGCTCATTTGGGCCAGGTGTCGTAGGTGCCTTATTTGCTTATGACTTCGTGGGATACGTGGTGCCGCGCCCATTTCACAGATGGAGAAACTGAACCTGGAGCCGTTTGGGCTCCTTGGACAGGGCCCAGGGACCTCCCTGACAGGCAGAGGCTCTGGGAAGTGTTTGCTCAAAGGAGGTGGGGGCAGGGCTCCCAGGGAAGAGCACGTGGGTGTTTGGGACAAGTTCAGAGGCTGGTGAGAAGCCCAGGGTGGCAGGCGAGGAAGGAGGGGAGGGGGAGCGGGGAGCGGAGGACAGACAGAGGTAGGAGCTGACTCAGGGAGGGCCTCCCTCACCCCTTCCACGCTGTGGGGGTTGCCTAGCCCGGGCTGTCTACAGAACAGACAGCAGCACCTTGGCTGTGCCCCGGGGCCGGCTAAAGGCAGAGAAGTGAATTAATTTATTTATACAGCCGTCTCTTGGGTCCCCCACAAGGAAAGCAGAATTCCAAAGCTTATGGCCCAGAGCTCACATGTACTTTCTCCAGAAAAGGTCCTCTCTTCAGGCCTCGCTCAGAGCCCATGTGCTCAGTGTGCCTATAATCCCAGTGAGCTGGTTAGAAAGTTCCGGAAGGTGAGGCAGGCCCTTAAGCAACAGGGAGAGGGTGTTGCTATGAAGAAGGGAAGGAACTGCAGCACCCGGGGGGGGGGGGGGGGGTTCAGTCGTTCGGCGTCTTCCTTCGGCTCAGGTCACGATCTCCCAGTTCGTGGATTCGAGCCCCGCGTCAGGCTCTCAGCTGTCCACACAGAGCCTGCTTCAGATCCTCTGTCTCCCTCTCTCTCTGCCCCTCTCCTACTCTCACGCATGCTCTCTAGCTCACTCTTTCTCTTTTTCTCTCAACAATAAATAAATTGGGGCACCTGGGTGGCTCAGCTCATGATCTCATGGTTCGTGGGTTCGAGCCCCGCGTCAGGCTCTGTGCTGATGGCTCCGAGCCTGGAGCCCGCTTGCGATTCTGTGGCTCCTTCCCTCTCTGCCCCTCTCCCGCTTGTGCTCGGTCTCTCTCTGTCTCTAAAATAAATAAGCATCTAAAAAAATTATTGTTAATACATAAACATTAAAATATATAAATAAATACATACATACATACATACATAAAGGAGAAGGGAAGGAACCAAAGCAATAATGGAAATGTTCCAGATTCAGCGCTGGCCCAGGCCGCCTCACAAAGCGGGGTCTGGGACCAGATAGACCTGGACGTCTTGACTACTGTTCGGCTAAGTGAGGGTGGAAAGTTCCTGCCACGCCCCATCTGGAGAGCAGGCCTTTGCGGCCACGGGCAAAGACGGAAGAACATGAGGTACGTGGGTCACCAGCTGAGTGTCGGCCTCGGGGGCAGGGCCTTGTGCCATCACTGCTGTGCTTGGCGTCCTTGCAAGACGCACAGCACGTCCTAGAAGACCCGTTCTCGAGCTCGTCTACACCTTGGAATCATCTGGGAGACTTGGTAAACGCTCATGCTTGCTCCGCCTCCCAGAGATGCTGAGTAAAAGGGTCCGGGGTGGGGCCCCGGGACATCAGGATTTTTTAAGCCCTCGGGGTGATTCGGACCGTGCAGCCAGGGCTGAGAACGCCTCTCTGGAAGCAGCAGTACCCCAGCCCAGAAGCTGACATAGACTCCTAACCATCAGGACTTCCGGGAAAGGGGCTAAATCTGTCTGGGTGCCCAGGGTCTGAGAGCAGAGCGACGGATTTTAGAAAGCTTTCCGTCAAAGTGGTTAATTTCTTTTAAGCTTTGGCTCTTAAGGGAATAAAGTTCAATTATCTGGAAAACTCACTTATGTGGAACTCCTCACTCCCAAACGACACTGGGTAAATGAGGTGTTAAGATTCTATAGATTCTCAGATTAGAGCCTTTGTGATTCTTCACCCAGAAAAAAAAAAAAAATTCTCCGGTGGCTTGGCTTGGAAGCAGGCCCTCACCGTCCTAGCTCCTTAGGCAGCTGGGCTCTGCTTAAACCCCGGGTCCGGGAAGGGCTCCCCGGCTTGGTGGGAAGAGTTTTCTGCCCGAGCCCCCGCCAGCCTGAGCGCCATGCCCGGGGCCCCTGTTGTCTCAGCTACTCAGGGCCCGTGAGCCTATTTCTGCCCGAAACAACAAATACCCTTTTCTCCCCCATCCAATAACCATATCCTCATACACTGGGGGGCGGGGGGGGGGGAGTCACTGTCACCACGCATCCTGTAGAGCACACGGCTCCACACGATGCTTTCCAGTGGCTTCTTCGACAAAGAATACAGATCGATTATTTGTGCCTATTTGTTTTAGGAACTCATAGTGAACCAGAGGGGCGAGAAGAAGAAAACAAAAGGTGCGGTGATTATGGAAATCTCAGTTTGTTCCTGAGGACCCCACGCAGGCAAAACCCAGAGAGGGAACGTTGACCCATGAGTTGCTGCGACCCAAATAAGGAAGAAAGCATGGAAAGCGGGGTCCGTGTCCCGGGATCCTTTGCGGCTGTCGTCAGGAGAGAGTTACTTCTTTGTTTACTGAATGCCCGTCCCACACTGGCAAAGAAGCTCCAAGAGAGAAGGGAATTGGTCTTTTTTTTGGTTATTGTCGTGTCCCCGGGGCCTACAACGGGGCCCTGTCAACAGCAAGTGAGCAGTAGACAGTTGTGGAATGAGATGATCTTTGAACCGGTGCTGGGTTTTGTGAGGTGGGAAACAGAGTCCCAAGGTGCGTTAGTTACCTGCTTGTACGAGTTTGCTGTCGCTGCCCTAACAAAGTACCTCCCGGCGACGGGCTCCAAGCGACAGAAATGTACTGTCTCGCAGCTGTGGAGGCTACAGGTCTGAGATCACGCTGCTGGCGGGTTCGGTTCCTCCCGAGGGCTGAGAGGGAGAACCTGTTCCGTGCCTCTTCCGGCTTCTGGTGGTTTGCCAGCAATCTCTGGGGATCCGGATCCCCTTCTAACAAAGACACTAGTCCTACGGATCCCAAGGACTTCATTTTAACTTAATTACCACTATAAAGACCCTACTGCCAAATAAGGTCACACTCTGAGGTACTGAGACCCTCAGTGTAGACATGGGCGGGGGACTCCAGTCAACCCATAACCCCTGTTAGTTGAGTGATGATTAAATAAATCATTAATAACACATGATTAAATACTAAATTGGGAATTCAACCCCTGTATATCCCAACATGCAGTAGACATCGCCTATCTACTGGGTACTTTGTTAAATCGGGGGAGGCTACAAAGATAATGCAGAGAAAGTGACAGAAACAAAAACCGTCGTCAGCCAAGGAGGGGAAGAACCAGGAGGTCACGGCTCACAACATGGCACAAAGCCCCGCCACGGAGAGCAACGAATTCTGTGGATGGGGACGAAGGAGCTTTCATGGAAGAGGTCACACGTGAGCTGGGTTTTGGCTGTGAAAAAGATGTCCCAGGGTGCAGAAAGGAGGAAGGCTCATGGCTGGCGGGAGCAGGGGTGGGTGGGTGGGTGGGTGCCTGGCATTTGAAGGGGGGCATCGAGCAGTCTCGTGAGGCTGGGGTATAACTCACGTGAAGACACGCAGTAAGAGAGCCCTACGATGAGGAAGGTGGTGGGGTCTGGGGGGGTTGTCTGTGTATTTGGGGCCGGCCACGGGGAGCCAAGGCATGTGGTTGAGAGGGGAGCGGTTTAGGAAGCTCACACCTCCGGCCTTGCGGGAGTGGGAGTACAGAAAGCAACCCTCGGAAAAGCCCAGGCTGGACCAGTTGGGGCTGATGAGTGTGAATGGAAGAGCCGGGGACCCCGTACCTCCCCAGATGTGAGCTGGGACAGGCGGACAGCAAGGGAGGGGCAGGTGCAGGGTGTAAGGGGGAGGGCCGCGGGCCGAGACGAGGGGGGGGGGTGGACATAAACAGAGAAAACAGGAAACAAACAGAGGGTGGGCTGGGTGGTGGACCAGGTGAGCTGAGCTGGGGCACGGCCGGCGGGCGGTTGGGGCAAGGCAGGGAACCTTCTGGAGAGGTATCAGTGCCAGAAACTCAGATGGGAGAAAGCGATGTTACAGGAGAGGTAACCTGGGGGAGAACGGGAAGCATTTGGAGGGCGGGGGGGGGGGTGGAGTCAGGGCCCGGGGTTGGGGGGGGCCTCTGTGAAGGGGAGTTGCAGTGTTGGTTACACTTGGGTTTCATC
This sequence comes from Acinonyx jubatus, assembly GCF_027475565.1. Taxonomy (NCBI): domain Eukaryota; kingdom Metazoa; phylum Chordata; class Mammalia; order Carnivora; family Felidae; genus Acinonyx; species Acinonyx jubatus. The sequence goes on from NC_069386.1 coordinate 34,781,995, forward strand.
TGGAAAGCTTAGCAGTCGCACAAAGGTGCCGGAGGGGCCTGGTTTGGCTGGACTTGGGTGGGGGGGGGAACCGGCATCAGAATTTTTTAAAAAGCATGGTTCTCAAACTTGGCTGCCCTTCAGAATCACCTGGGGAGCTCCTAGCCCCAGTCTACAGGTCCAGAGATCCTGATTTAACGGGTCTGGGCACAGGCCAGGGCGGTCCAGGGTCTCAACACGTCCTAAGGGAGTGTAATGAACAGGCAGGGTTGAGAAGCCCGGCTCAGGGGTGGGCGGTGGTGGGCCAGATCCGTGGAGGAGGAAAGGGCAGCCGGTGAGGAGCACGGGAGCACCTCACGGCCTCGGAGGCCCGGGAGGGGGTCAGGTACTACGGGAGAGCAGAAGGGGTCAGTCGCAAAAGGTCATTATGCATCGGGGTGCTGAGCGGGCTCCCACCGGCTTCTGAGCGCGGCTGGCATGAACTTGGGCCCACCTCCGCGTTCTGTGGCTTTCGCATTGGTACCTTGGAATCGGCCACGGTGAGAAGATACATACCCCAGAAATGGGCAAAGGCTGCCAGTCAGGCTGCCAGCGGGTGCCCCCCCCAGCTCCACCCCCCCCAGAGAGCCAGTAAGTTGTTAGACAGGTACCAGCAGCCCACCGTCCTTGGGGTCGGCTGCCATCCGAGGTCAGAGTTTTAATCCATAGATTTTCCGGGGCAGGCTCCGTCGTGAAGGCTCCATCTGGGTGACTTTCCTGCCTCCATCGCCCGCCGCCCACCGCAGGCCAGAGCAAAGACCACCGGTGGGCCCCTACTCCGGGCAGGCCCCAGAGGGACCACACAGGGACGATAAAAGCAAGCGGTGGCTCTCAAGGGCCCCACGTCGCTAGAGAGATGCCGAGGGCAGGAGCTAAATGACCGTGGACGACGTGGGTGACAGATTAAGTCAGAAACGAGAGACTTTCACAGCCCGGATTGCCCAGTGGATGTGCCAACACCACACACGGCAAAATGGGGGAGCCCTGAAGAAGGGGTGGGCTTTGGCAGGTAGGCAGGAAGATGTCAGCTGCTCAGTCGGCCATGGTCAGCTCACAAGGGGAGGGCTAGGCGCCACGTTATTTTATTACCCTGAAAACATTTCCATGTGGATTTACATTTCTTATCCGCTGGGCCTTTCAGGCATTTCCCCTGAGCCCCTGCTAGACTCTCAGGGACAGAGCCTGTGACGAACCCCTGCCCAGACCTACCCAACCCCCCCCCCCTCACCTCCATCTCCCACCCACGTTCATGATCAGCAACGCTCTCTCCTTGCCAACCCCAGGCTGAGCAGCGGCGGCCGAGCTCACCCCACCAGCTGCAGCTGGCTGGGGTCCCCGCTTCTGGTCCCCCAGAAGTGACTTGCACAGGACAAACGAAGATTAGCCCCGTTTGGGAGGGGGGCGGCATTAATAAACCGGAATGGGTTCAGGAGCAGGTGATCAAGCTATACCCCAAAATCTAAGTCACCGGAGGGAGGGTAGAGGCCCACGCGGATGGACATCGCTGGGTGTGATGAGATTCTGACCCCGAGAGCTTAGCCACTATGTGTGGCTTCCGTGTGGCCGGGGAAGACAGAACTTGGCCAAAGGGGAAGGTATTCACGAGGCACACACAGCTCAGGTCCAGAGAGCCTTCTGGCCTTGAGAGCTGTCCCACCTGTGCCTTTAACCTCCTCTGGTGTTAGGCCCTGACCATGCTGAGACCCTATGAAGCTTGTGTTGAGACGGAAGTGACCAAGGGCAATGAGACCCTCTCAGTGCCCGGGGCTGGGGAGAAGGTCAACCTGGCCCTCTTCCTTAAGCCAAAGACTAACCAGGTGTAATAAGAGGTGAGACCAGCCCTGGGAACGAGTGTTTGGGACTAGCACTACAGACCCGAGGGTCAAGCCCATACCGGGGGCTGGACCTTTGCCATCTCGTCCGATCTTCCTTCTCAGAAGGTCACTAAATAGTCCCGCTCTGGCGGCAGAGTCGGGCCTGGTGTGGAGGTGGGAAGATGAGGCCTTTCAAACATACATTTCTGTGCTCTCCCCTCCACGGAATAGCATTTTGCATTATTAAACAGCACAGCAAACCTGAGCAGACCTTGCCGCCAGATGAAGCCGAGGGTAAACTCGGCCCCATCACGCAAGGATCCCTCGGGTTGCAGAAATATCGAGGGCCCTCGGTAGGTAGCATCTTCGCCGGTGTTTGTTGTCAGATCATTAAATACTTAACAGAGGGAGCGACTAAAAGCCGAGGAGTTCCAAGCCACTGCTGATTAAGTATCAATCAGAAATTAAGACGGAACAAGTCTGAAATTGCCATGATCTTTTTTAAGAACAGGTCCGTGTTCTGTCTGATTTTTTTGCCTGTCTGTTTGTTTGTTTGTTTCAATGGGCCTGGCAGGAAGCTATGTGGTTAAACCAGGACAGCTGGCATCCTCGCCTCTCCGATGGGTATCGTTCTCCTCGGTTTACAGGCGAGGAGCCCGGGGCTCTCAGAGAGTGTACGGGCACCCCAAAGTCACACCGCTAAGGAGTGTGCCCACGTCGGGGGGGGGGTCAGGATCCCATCCCAGGAAACTGACCGCCCCCCCGCCCCGTGGTGAGCACCGCCTTCCCCCCACCCACCTGCTGGTGCACCTCACAAGCAGGGAGAGGAATCTGGGGAGATCTGACAGCATGCAACCGCTCTTGACCTCACGTTCAAATCCCATCCCCCGACGTAGCTGGCAGAGACCTGGGATCTGGGGCAAAGCCAAGGCCACTCGTACTTACTGAGCCTCGACTGAGTTCTGAGCTTACGCTGTTCATCGTATGTCACTTAACCGCCACAACCACCAAGTCACGTGAACCCCTTTATTGATGAGAAACCTGGGGCGCTAGACACAGTGGGGAATCCGCCCGGGACACCGGAATGGTAAGGACTGGGCCTGAGTCACAAACCCACGCGGTGCAATTCCAGAAGCCCCACGCTCGGCCTCTGCCCCCACGACCCCGAGCGGCTGGGGAGGACAGCCAGCCTCTCCTGGCAGCAAACTGGCTGTCAGCCCTCCCTTGGGACATTTGGCACTGGCCCTCTCTAACCGGCCCCTAGAGGGATCGGTGCTCCCCACGAGTTCAGGAGTCAGAGGGTTAACTTTAACTCAATTCCCCTTGAAAGGAAATCAGGCAGAGGCCCTCTTTGGGGGTAGGCCCTGGGCCTGAGTCACTTTGGCACTTAATTGCTTATTATTTAATTGCTGTATCGGGGAGCACAAAGCGATGCACTGCGAAGTTATTAGCAAATTCCAGTTTTAAGGAAATAATTACTGAATTCTCCCTCCCCGGGTTGAGTAATTCCTTCCAAGATGCTCAACGACATTAAGCGTTTTCACCAGGGCCGGCTAGCAGCTCTGTAATATGCAAATAAAGTAACTCTGTAATTACCAATAAAATGCTTACTGAAGTGACAAATTTTTACTCAGCAGTGAGTTGGGGAAAAAAATGGCATCATTTGTTTTTTAAGGATCCTTTAACCTTGTTAGTTGGCATTCATTTCCGGGCTGTTTTATGGTCATTTAAAAAGACAAGGGAGCCAATAGGCCTCCCTGGATGGGGAGAAGGCCCTCCTGGGAGGCCCCTCTTCCAACCAGCCTCCCTCAGCCTGGGGACGCATGGTTGGTCCGCTCTACAGACTTGCCCTGGGCCTGTCTCCGTACGCCGGGGGTTCGGCTTCCAGTGGGGCTCCTGATTGATCTTTCCACATGGGCAAACAGCAAGTGACCTCTCAGCCAAGAGCAGCTGCCAGAATGATCCTCCGGAAGCCCAAGTATGACTGCGCTGTTCCTCCATTTGCAAGCCCTTTCCTGCACTCCAGAGATAACAGCCTGAAGTCCAGTCGTCTGCCTGGCCCCCAAGGCCTTGCACCATCGGCCAGGCAGGCAGAGCGTTGGATACAATCAATGGGCCCGTCCATGCCTCCCCCCGCAGCCGTGATTTCTTCGTCTGTCAAACGGTGTAATGGTCAGCGTAGGCTAGGTGATGCGACAGTAACAAACAAGTCCAAAACCTCAGTGCCTTGAAACAATCAAAATGTATTTATGCTGTGTGTCCATCGTGGGTCAGCCTGAGGATCTGCTCCCTGCACTCACTCAACCAAGAGCAGCCTGATAAAGCTGTCACCTTCTCAATCACCGTTGACCTGTCACCATACTGGGGGGGGGAAATGAAATATCCTCCAACCCGGAATGATGTGCTACTTCCTCTCACCAGTGACTGGCCGGAGCTGTTCACATGGCCCCACCCGGCCACAAAAGGAAGTGAAATTCTACTTTGCGCCCTGAAGGAATAACAGAAGTGCATGACAATGACACTAAAGAGTACCGCCAATGCAGATCTAAACGGCGGCGGCGGGGTTGCTGCGAGCGCTAAGCGTGATAAGGCCTGCGGAGAACTTACCACGGCACCTGGCACAGGGTAGGCGCCACGTTGGGTTCTCATAGGCACTCGATGCATGCTTGCTGGACGAACATTCCAGCGTAACCCCCGGAGTCTCTTAGAACCCGTCCCCTCCCTCTTTCTCTCTCCATCCCTCTCTCCCTAAGATCCTTACACATTGTGGTGATCCGAGAAAGCCTTCAGAACAAAAGCAGCAAAGGAGGCCAGTTTGGGGGGGTTCCAGAGGCGGACGCTGAGAGAAGGCAAGCCACGAGCGAAGGCGCTGAGTCTGGAAAGTAAGATGTACGCGGAGAAGGCCGGGATGAGCTCCGCTGGAGTAGAACCTTTTGGGGTTGGCCCTGTACTCAGTAGGGCCGCCACCTCTAAGAATGAGAAAGGGGGCTTTGTTCCGCAGCCCCAGTTACCAGAAACAACTCCCAAATCAGACAAATTCCCTTGACGGGCCCTGCAACTAATTCTTGGCTTAGAAACTGTCACTGGCAAATGAGGTTGGGGCTAGATGGTCAGAGACCTGGATGTGAAACCCAGATCCCAACTGGGAACCCAGGCCCCCTGGCCCCAAGCCCAGCAGTCTCTCCACGGCCCCATGTCGTGGCTGACCTGGTTTCTTCATCTTCTTCTTGTTGCCAAAGCCTCCGTTTCTGGGTGACCACGTCTGCCCGCCCCCCCGGGGAGAAGTCTTTCTCTGATATTTGCACTGGGGACTGCTCAACGTCCCACCGAGGCCTTGGAAATGTGCCACCCACATCCTCGCACACTGGCCCAATTGTGTGCGGCAAATGCCTCCCTTTTGAACTCTGGACTTTCTGGAGGAAACAGTTGCAGCAGGAATAACTCAGAATTCTCCCAGGCCCTGCCATCTGGGCGTCTGGAATGAAGCTTCCAGGGTACATGGCCCTTTGAAGGAAAGAAATTCAATTGGCAATTGTGTCCCCATTTGATATGCCTAAGGAGTGAGTGGTCTTGTACTCTGGCCAGGGCCTTTGCTTTTTCACTCAACAAACACTCACAGATCTTTCACTGTGCATTTGGCACTGGGCTGGCAGCGGGGACAGGAAGGTGGGGAGAGTGGACCCTTCAAAACAATGACTTTGGCCAAATGTGATAAGGAACCTAAGTGAGACAGGGACAAGGGACCATAGGGCACAGCAAAGGAATGGGCGATTGCTCCTGGGCGTGTCAAGAAGGCTTGGAAGGGGGAACGGGGGCCACCAGCCACAGAAGAAAAGGGACCAGCAGAAACTTAGGAGGAGACCTACACTCACACCACAATATTTCTGGGCAAGTCTAGGATGCATGTCGGAAAACGGGATCCCGCCGAACAGACGCTTTAATGCGGACCTGCCGTTTGCCAGGCACAGAGCTAGGTGACTGAGGGACCCAAGAGGGACGAGGCATGGTGGCCTCCTTAGTAGCAGAGATTCAGGCTTGGCCCAGAAGGTTCTACCATGTGGCCCAATAGGAAGGTTCACGCTGCCTTAGAAAGCCCTACAACAAGCCTCCAAATGGAAAGATCAAAATGGTCCCGAGGACGAGCACATGTCCGGGCAGGCTTCCCACAAGGGGTGGAAGGACTGGGGCTCCAGAGACATGGATGGGTGGGGAGCAGGGAGGAAGGGCCCGTGGGCCAAACGGGCAGGGTGACCACAGAGCCAAGTGCAAGGCACAGCCAGACATCTGTGTCCCAACTTGAGGAGCACAAGTCTGAAGCAGCGGGGGCAAAGTCAGGGTGGTGCAATGAGGTGAGATTTGACCCTGAAGGCCAAAGTTGCCCCCACCAAAGACCTCTGGCCCAGCTGTCTCAGGATCCCGCCTTTCAGCTGAATGCACCCCACCTATTAAACCACGATTCATGCGTTTTCCCACAGTGTAACCAGGGTTGGCTCATTTGAGGTTATGCTAGCCAAGCGGAAGAGGAGTCACTCCGGTGCTCCAGACTCCTCAGTGGCTCCCTATTGCCCTCAGGATAAAGTCCAGCATGCAAGGCCATTGGCCCTTGGGCCCCTCACCACTCCACTGGGCCTTGCCAAACTACTTGGGATTATTTAGGCTGGCGTATTTTCCCTCTCTGGACCTCTGAGCGCCTTGCTCCCCTGCGTGGAAGCCGCTGACTCTTCTCCACGTGCTTATCCCCTAGCTTCTGGGGCTGAAACCTTAATTGTCTGACCCCAGATCCAGGCCCGGGTGCCGAGCCCTGATCACACTGTGTGGGCATGTTCTTCTTTCTTGCTTGGATCCCTCCGGAGGCTGTGAACACCCGGGGAGGTGGGGGGGGGGGGGCAGGGGACTCCATACCCAACCCCCAGTGGCCAGCGCTGTGGACTACGGTGGGGCTCAGTGAAGGCTGAGCAATGAGCGAGCCAGTGAGTGAGTGGATGTGATATGTCATCTCAGGCGGACCCTTGGAGCCACGTCACCAGAGGCATCATTCGTACCCACTTTCTGAAGGACTGGAAAGAACCTACAGATTGCCAAGCGGCCACCGTCACCGCTACCGGACCAGGGACTCCCGGCATGGGGCACTGGGGCGCCGATCGGGATTGGGAGCCGGGGCGGGACGCGCTTTTTCCAGGCACAGTCCAATCTGTCTGGGAGCCCCTCTGCACGCCTCCCCTCTGTCAAGAGCGCTGAGCAAATGGTGACGCCTCAGCCGGCACCAGCTCCCCCGCCCCCACCCCGGATATCCTTCCTGGTCCTCTCTTTCCGCCTCTTCCGTCTGACCCCAGACAGGAAGCCAGATCACCGCTTGGGATTCCTCCCAGAGATGAGGTCCTTCTGGTCTCCCACATCTCAAACCCCCGTCCCTTACGCTGACAACCACAGCAGGCCCCTGATTCTCACAGGCTTGGAGAAAGGCCACAAAGAATAACGCTGTCTGTCATCGAGCAGCTTCCGCGGGAGCCCCGAGTAGGGGATGCAGTGGCTACGAAAGGGGTCTCCCCGGGACTGAAATTTAGGGGATACCAAACCTGTTAAGAGTTGCCTTCAGAGTCTGCACACGCTCCCTCAGCCCTCCCCTCTAGCCCCGTGCCCGTCTACGCAGAGGATAGAGCAGGTGCCCAGAGGGCAGGGGCGTGTGGCCACCACCCGCGGGTACATCTCATGCTTCGCGCCCCAGGCTCCCACACTGTTACTGGCCACTGGGGCTACCCCTTCCCCCGACACTGAGCCGCGTGGGCCTCACGCACAGCCCGCAGAACCTCACCAAATCATCCTAAGAGGTGGGGGTGATTTCCCAGCTTTGGAACAGCCCTTGGAGCCCAGGCTGGGAGACCCCGAGGCTGGCGCTGGGGCATCGGTCGTTGGGTTTGGCCCTCACGGTGGCACAGAGGCCGAGCACCTGGGGGGGATCCTCACCCAGGAACCCTGGGAGCACTCCACTGCTGACAATTTGAGTTGCCTGTGAATGTCAAGGGCTCACGAAAACGAGCAAAGTCAACCCTATGGCCAGCCACGCGTTGCCATGGAGAGTGTTGGCCTCTGTGCAGAGCGCCCCCACCCCCCAGCCGTGTGAGTAAGGATAAGAAGGGGTCAAGAAGGAAAAGGAGCCCCTCCCTCCCACCGAGGCCCCCAACCTGTCTCTCTGTCCCTCTAATCTTCCCCCCCTGACTCCCACCCACCAGCATCCCCACTCGTTGATTCACTCACTCTTGGCGAAGACCACTCTGGGCCAGATACCTCACTAACTGTCAGCTTGAGGAGGGCTTTATCATTCTTCCCATTTTAGAGAGAAGAAAACAGAGGCTTAGAGGCATTGATGATCTAAGGCTATGCTCTTGGTGGGGGCTGGGTTCCGACTTCCGGCTGTCTGCCCCTGGGAGCCTCTCGGAGCCTCATTCCTACTGGGGGGCTCAGACCCCCTCCTGCCCTCAGTTATGCTACTGTCCGGACAGGGGAGGAGGAGCTCACGGGCTTGGAGCCCGTTAGAAGATTCCAGAACTCAGGGCTCCTCCTTTTCCTCCTCAGACTTTCGCTCAGCCCCACAGAGCTCAGGGTCTCAGGCCTCGGTGGGGTTCCCCCCACCCCCAGGCCCGAACACTAACCTCCCCCTCTGGGTGGGCTGGGGGCAGGCGAGAGGACTAATTAACAGTCTGCTGAGGGCTTTGAAGATGAAAAGAAGCCTTCAAGTGGCAGCCTATTATCCCTAAGCTTCACACACGGAATAATGAAACTCCGGGTTCCAAACGGAGAGTAAAACTCCTTTAACAAGGTGATAAAGGGAGGCAGGCAGGGGGGGGCAGAATGGAGGGCAAGGGCGTCCACTCTCCCTTCCAAGTGCACAGACCTCCGCCGACACCAGCAGTCGGAGGCTAAGTGCGTGTGGCCGGGGTCAGCCTCAGGCTGGGAGGCCTCTTCCATTGCCAGCTGCTGTCCCCACCAGCAACCCAAGACTCTGGAAGAAGAGAGGACCAGGCCTTCCCTGGGGGGGCCCCTGGCCTGGGGGAGCCAGGATCCCAGGACCCTGAGGCCCGCGGGAGTGTTGAAAGGGGCCGGGTTGGGAGTGAGGAGCCCCCGTTTTCCGGTCCCGGCTTTGCGAGGATTCGGACTTGGTTCCTGACCGCGGGTGGGTCCTACCCTCTCTGGGCTGTTTGCCTTCGGAATTGACCTGCATGGTCCCCACCCCGCCCCTACACATGGATGCCCCTTGACTTTGAGGTCCCAGGGCAAGTGATCGGGCACTACCGTTTAACTGAACGGCTGATTCTCGGGGCCCTTCTAGGGCTGACTTTGTGGGGTTTTCAGACCTTAGGGCTCGGTCAGTCCCGGGTTCCCACGGCTAGGAAGAAACATCCCTCCTGCACCCTCCTGGAGTTCTGGCCCTGCCCTGGGCACCTTGAGCCCTTGGGCACTTTGAAGGAAGCCCCCACCCACCCACCCCAACCTCAGAACCACGTGCTCAGCCATCTCCCCCGCCGACAGTGGGTTCCCCGAAGGCAGGGATCGGTCCCACTCAACTCTGGACCCCCAGCGTCTGCCGCAGGGGCAAAGTCACACACAAACATAAACCCTCGTTGCTGGAGATCCAATCAACGGTCATGCCCTTGAACTGGCAATGACCTTGGATTGAAGGGGTTTGGGGAAAGTCTCATCAGTAATGGACTCCAAGCGCATTACTTGGCATATTACTTAACCTCTCTGGGCCTCAGTTTTCTCCACCCGTAAAACAGAGATGGTGATAGGATCTGCCTCATAAGGTTGTTCTAAGGTTATATGAGTTAATTCCCTAGAAGAGCATCTGGAGTGCAGTGTTTAGCCGGCTACTATTATTTTTATTATTATTCCTTAGTTATCAGTGGTGAGGTAGTTTTAACCCCTTCACCTCTTTGCTGCTCCCTGGAATTTCTTTAACCCCTTCACTACACAAGGGACGGGACACAGGGTGGAGGGGAGGAGCCATGTGGACAGCCATCGTGACTTAAGCCTTAGCACCCAAACAAGCTTGAAATCCAGAAAAGATGGGTCGTGTTCTCCCTGTCTATGGTGAGCACACTGAGGTCCAAAGAGCAAGGGGGTTGTCTATGGTGATGCTGTTGGGCAGGGCAGAGCCCTGATTTCGGCATGGATTAGACATCATCTGTGCAGTTGGGAAATGTGCATTGATCGAGCACTGACAGACTCAGGGATGGGAGACTGAAGGAGACAGACACTTCCCCTTGTCTGCCGAGAGCTAATAATCGGGGAGACAGGTGACGAGCCAGAAAAGAGCACGGAAAATGGCTAAGTATCACAGTTTGCGAGCGGGGCTCTGAAGAAAATAAACAAAGTCCTGTGATCAAAGCGAAAGAGGAGGCGGTTCAGAGAAGGCTTCTCTGAGGAGGTCTGGGCTGAGCCCCGAGAGACGAAAGGGGAAAAGAAGCCAGTGCCTTCCCATTGTTCCTGACTGTGTCACTGCCAGTTCTCGCTAACGTGTAAATGACTGCCCGCAGGTCCGAGCCTGGAAGCAAGATTAGATTTACTTTTTACAAATTGTTATTTTATTTTATTTTTCAGAGAGAGAGAGAGAGAGGCGGGGAGAGAACAAGCAGGGGAGGGGCGGAGGCAGAGGGGGACAGAGGATCTGAAGCAGACTCTGTATGACAGCAGAGAGCCCGACTGGGGCTCAAATTCACAAACCATGAGACCATGACCTGAGCCAGAGTTAGATGCCTAACCCACTAAGCCACCCAGGCGCTCCTGAAGGCATGATTTACTCGCAGAAGGGCAGAGGGGATCTGAGGGCAGTGCGGAGGCCCTAAGGGAGGGAAGGAAGGGTAGAACTAGCAGACAGCGCTTGGAAAGGCAGTGGAGCCTTGCATAGTAAGGAAGCGACTTGTAACTTTCAAGGGCTTTGCTAAAAACAGAAAGCCGGGCTTGCGGGGCTCGGCAAGAAACCCCCATTGGTAAGAAGGAGGGATGCGTGCCTGGGTCCTCTCTGTCCCAGAGACAGGCGGCGATTTGAGGCTCTCGAGGCAGAAAAATTAAAATCGTCTGTTCCTGTGGGGAGGGATTCAGGGAGACACCATTCTTAACCAGAGCGCTGGACGTAAGTCCCCCAGGAAGGAGGACACCACGCCCTCCCTTCTCACCACCGTCACGAGTAGCTGTCCCCATGCACCTCCCCGCATCCTTCAAGAGACCCCACTGGGTGCCCCACACTCTTCTCAGCTGTGAGGAGGGACAAGAGAAATGAGGCTATAATAGCAGGTGTGGCCAGGCCCGGGAAGCCCCATTGGCACCGAGATCTGAGAAGGGGAAGGGGAGGGAAGCGTGTTCCTCGCGAAGGGAACAGTATGTGTGCCAGTGGGCTGCAAAATTTCTAACAGCTGGCGCTGGTGGGTGGAGGGGACGGGAGCCCAGCCAGGGGCACCTGAGGTGGTTGCTGGCCTTGGAGGGGGGGTGTGGGCTTTAGCCAGCAAGTGGCGTGTGGAGATTGTGACCACAGATCCACGTCTCGTCTCCCTGCTCCCCTCAGAGCTCTGCCGCGTTACGTGCTGGGCCCAGAGTTCCTGGTGTCAGTAACGAGGAAACAGTCAATTGACCAGATCCTCAAGGAAGTAGTTTTGGGCTTTCCATCGGGTCGAAGGGGAGCAGGTGCTCTGGGCCCATGGATGGGATGCCCCCTGGACGTGCCTGTCTCCTTGCAACGGCAAGCCCAAGGTCACATGCAAGCAGCTGGTTCAAGGCCCCTTCTCCCTGGGGAGGACCAGCCAGGCAGCCAAGCTGGGGATGTGTGTGTGTGTGTGTGTGTGTGTGTGTGTGTGTGGCGGGAAACGGGGGGGTAGTTGAAAGGTAAGGTACAGACCCTACTTGTGCCCCTCCGAAAGGCTTGACCCAAATGCTCTTGAACTATGGAGTATCTCCCCCATCCCATTGATCCCGTTGAAGAGCGGGCTAGAGCGAGACAGAGGAGGACCAGGTGATGACAGGTAGCTAGAGAGCCGCTCCACCCCCCAGGCACTCTGCAGGATCAGCCACTCACGGGAAAAAGGGAGACACGTGGAAAGAACAGAAATTAGCAATGGGACCTCGAGCAGGGGAGAGGCCAGGGGACCGTCACTTCTCTCCCCACCTCTCATTCTGTACCTGGCACCCTGCATCGAGACCGTCCTCATCTAGCCAGTGTGAACCTGGCCTAAAATTCCTCCGGGGTCTGCTTGTCATCCCTCCCTCCCCCTGGCAAGCACGGGTCTTTTTTACCGTCTCCATAGTTCTGCCTTTTCCAGAATGTCTTAGAGTTGGAATCATACCGTATGTCCCCTTTTCAGATCGGGCTTCTTCACTTAGTAACATGCATTTAAGGTTTGTCAATGTCTTTTCCTGGCTCGATAGCTCATTTCTTTTTAGCACTGAGAACTATTCCATTGTCTGGATGGACCGCAGCTTCTTTATCCATCTACCTAGTCAAAGGCTATCTTGCCAAGTTCGGGCAATGCTGAATAAAGCTGCTGCGAACATCTGTGTGCAGGTTTTGTGTGGACATAAGTTTCCAGCTACTTTGGGTAAATACCAAGGAGTGCAATTGCTAAATTATATGGTAAGAGTATGTTTCGTTTCCCAAACTAAACTGCTTTCCAAAGTGACTGTATCATTTTGCACCCCCGTCGGCAGTGAATGAAAATTCCCCTGGCTCCGCGTCCTCGCCAGCATCTGGTTTTGTCAACATCCTGAATTTTGGCCATTGGAATAGGAGTGTGGTGGCATCTCGTCATTGTCCCTTATGACATATGATGTGGAACGACTTTTTATATGCTTCCTTTCCCTCTGTGTACCTACCTTCTTTGGTGAGATGCCTGTTCAGATGTTTTGCCCATTTTTTAATTGGGTCGTTCGTTTTCGTATTGTCGGATGTTCTTTGTACATTTTGGATAACGATCCTCTATCAAGCATGTCTTTTGCAAATATTTTCTTCCAGTGTGTGGCTCGTCCTCTCCTGCTCTTGAAGAGTTAATTTTTTTTGTGTTTATTAAAGCAATTACTTACCGTGTATACAACACCTGGATAATGAAGATCGAAAGAGGAGACAAATATCCTTAATCCCATTCATCGAAGGATGATAATACCAACGATGATAGGTTGATAGGGACATGATTGTGAGAACCATTCCCACCTTGGGAAACCTTGCTGTGTTCTGGGTGCTCGGGAACTGTCCCGGGTCACCTGACCACAGAACCAGGAGGGGTAGGAGGGGTAGATATTATTATCCCCATTTTTTTTTTTTACGATGCTGAAGAGGAAGCTCAGAGAAATGAAATGGCCAGACATAGATGGCGCACTCTTAAGTAGTGGGACCAGTAATGAAACTCAGCAAGGTCAGCTTCAGAGCTCTTGTTCCCCAGCAGGCATTTTTTTTCTTTTTGAGAGGGAGAGAGCGGGGAGAGAGAGAGAGGGAGACCCAGAATCCAAAGCAGGCTCTAGGCTCCGAGCTGTCAGCACAGAGCCCGACGCGGGGCTCAAACTCACGAACTGTGAGATCACGACCTGAGCCAAAGTCGGACCCTTAACCAACTGAGCCACCCAGGCGCCCCTTTTTTTTTAAAGTTTTTTTTTTATTTTTATTTTTTTTTATTTTTTTTTTTAACGTTTATTTATTTTTTTGAGACAGAGAGAGACAGAGCATGAACAGGGGAGGGTCAGAGAGAGGGAGACACAGAATCCGAAACAGGCTCCAGGCTCTGAGCTGTCAGCACAGAGCCCCACGCGGGGCTCGAACTCACGGACCGCAAGATCATGACCTGAGCCGAAGTCGGCCGCTTAACCGACTGAGCCACCCAGGCGCCCCAACAGCAGGCAATTTTAGACTCTCTTGTGTTTTTGTCTTCAACCTCCCCATGTTGGAAACTTAAGTGCAATCTCTCCCTGCCCCCCACCCCCCCACCCAGGCTCTCTGAATTTGTATCACCTTTCTTCAACGTCAGCCTCTCTCTAGGAATTAGGTATCCTGAGAGAAGAACAAACTGAGACTCAGAAAGGTTAAGTGACTTGCCCAAAGTCACATAGCCACTTTGCAAGGATCCAGCTTCTATGCTCAAAGACCTCATAGTCCGACGGTTTCTGCTACCTCCCGGGACCCCAGGAAAATCACCGCACTGGACCGTTTCTGTCCGGGCCTCTCTTGCACTGCTCCCTCCCTGCTTCCCCCTCCCATCCGGAGGGATCATTCTAAACTGCCAACCCAATCATGGTCCTCTGCAGTGACAGTCACCCAGTGGCTTCCATCTGTCCTCGGGAGGACTCCCCAACTCCCTGGCATGGCGCCCCCGGGCCACCGGCGTCCTATCTCTTCTGCTTCTGTAGCATCTCCTCTCCAGCTTCCACACACGCCCTTCTCAGCTGCGTCAAACCACCTGAATCTGCTCCTTCTTGAGCCTCCAGGACTCTGCCCGCTTTGCTCCTCTGCCCGGCACGGCTTTCTCCGCCTCCTTCACCCACGACTCCGCCTGAGCCCGGAAGAGGTAGACGTGGCCCCTCTCCTCCAACAGCGTGAGGAAGAGCTGCTTTTTACGGAACGTTGCCTCTCAGCCGGGACAGTGTCAAGTGCTTGGTTCAACTTTTACTTAAATCTCCTACCAGATTTATGGGGCTCGTAGGCATCACCAGCCCCACTTGACGGAGGAGTGAGCGGAGGCTTACGAGAAACAACTTGGCAAAGGCCCCACGGTGGGAACATGGCAGAGGCAGGATTTGAAACACGACCGAGCCTCACCTGCAATGTCTTGACCCCTTCACTGACCCCCACCCCCCTCACCCCTACCCCAGATTCCTCCCAGGGCACCCATGCATTTCGCCACGATCATACCTCTCGGTGCTCTTTGGTCATAGACTTTTTTTTTTTTTTTTTTGCAGTCTTAGGCTTGCAGAAAATTGAGCAGGAAATGCATAGAGTTGGCGGATACCCGCTCATCCACCCCCAACAACACGCCCAGTGTCTCCTATTGTTGACATCTGGCATCAGCGTGGCACATTTGTTACAAATGACGAGCCAATGCCGATACTTTATTTTTTTATTTAAAAAAAAAAAAATTCTGAGTGTGTACTTACCTTGGAGGCGGGGCGGGGGGGAGGAGCAGAGAGTGGGAGACACAGAATCCAGAATCCGAAGCAGGCTCCAGGCTCCGAGCTGTCAGCACAGAGCCCGACACGGGGCTCGAAGTCACGAACCGCGAGATCACGACCTGAGCCGAAGTCGGATCTCAACCCACTGAGCCACCCAGGCGCTCCTTGGGTTTTTCTTTTCTTACATTTATTTGTTTTTGAGAAACAGTGAGACAAAGAGAGAAGGAGAGAAGGAGACACAGAATCTGAAGCAGGCTCCAGGCTCTGAGCAAGCGGTCAGCACAGAGCCTGAGGCAGGGCTCGAACCCACTAACTGGGAGATCATGACCTGAGCCAAAGTTGGATACTCAACCGACTGAGCCCCCCAGGCGCCCCAATACTGATACTTCATTAACTAAAGTCTGCAATTTACATTTAGGATCACTCTTGGTGGGGTACCTTCTGGGGGTTTGGGCAAATGTCTAACGACACATGTCCCCCAGTATAGTGTCATACGGAAGAGTGTCACTGCCCGAAAAATCCCCAGGGCAGCAGCTACTCATCCTTCCCTCCCCCCGAAGTTCTGGGGGCACCTGCTCATCTTTCTGCTGTCTGCACAGCTTTGCCCTTTCCGGCATGTCGTATGGCTGGAATCATATAGTACCTGACCGTCCCACACTGGCTTCTTTCACTCGGAAATACGCATGGAAGGTTCCCCCATGTCTTCTTCCAGCGGGATAGCTCACGTCTTTGCACCCCTGGATGATGTGCCCTTGTCTGGGTGTATCAGTTTGTGCATCGACTCGGCCACTGAAGGGCATGTTTTGGCAATTATGAATAATGCTGTGATAAACATCCGGGGGCAGGTTTTGGTGGGGATGTCAGTTTTCAACCCCTTTGGGTCAGTGCCAAGGAGGGTGGTTAGGGGATCACCTTTCACATGAGGTCCCTGACCCTCTCGCAGCCCCGACCGACAAACTTTTGGAAAGCAAAAAATGTACCTGCTACTTCTCTGTCTCCAAGACTTAGCCCTAACAGGGCCTCGGGAAATTTCTGTTGGAACAAAAAAGGCAGGCAGACAATCTTACATCTCAGACTTCCCAGGACACTTTACGTTGCGTATCATTTTCTTCTCTGCAACAAAGGTAATCTATTATAAACACAACCAAACGAAGATCGAAATTGCCCGTTTAAGGCTTTCCATGCTAAAATATTTCACGCATCGGTCTTAGTAAAAGTCCCTTTACACATGCGGACTCCAGCTTTGGGCTTCCAAATTCGCAGTTGCTGGAAGCTGGGTGACAGGGACCCCCCTCCCCCTCTGGTCATCAGGCGCATCCTCTCTGACCTCTGCCCACCCTCTTTCCCACGCGGACCTTGGTGTCCCCTTGTGAAACAAACCGAGGGCGTGAACTACCAGACCTCTGGATTCCTTCAAGCTGGCTGTTCGAGGATTCTTGATCAGATGACACCCCCCCCTCCACCCCCCACCCCCCCCCCCACCCCGTCCCCAACATCTGAGCAGGACAGGAGCTGAGAAGGCTGCTATGGGAGCTATCAGAGGCCAGTTCTCTGTCACCCAGTCACAGAAAGGGTCCTCAGGCCCCAGCAACAGACGCGAGGAGGGTAGGAGCCCGCTGGGGATGCCCCTTTGCACCTTTTATCATTCGAAACCATTTTAACATATCAATCTTAAGAACATTCACTGAACACTTACCACCTGCCAGGAAGCAGGCTAGTGTTCTTAATAGATTCATTTAAATCTGACTCGGCCCAATGATAGAAGGATTGCTATCCACATTTCTAGATTCTGTCCAATCCACGAATATGTATTGAGTGCCCACCACAGGCGAGGCACTGTTTCCGGCCTCTAGAGGTAAGCAAGTCTGGCAGAATCCCTGGCCTCCTGGAGCTGGCATTCCAGAACAGGAGAGACAGGCAGTAAGCAATCAACACGAGTAAGCTTTATGGTTTGTTAGAAGGTGAACTTGTGGGGCGCCCGGGGGGCTCAGCCGGTTGAGCATCCGACTTTGGCTCGCGAGTTCCAGCCCTGAGTCACAGAATGGGGCTGACTTTGGTACGGAATAGGGTGGCCAGGGAGGGCCTTGTTGAGAAAGTGGGGTTCTCAGCAGCGATTTGAAGGAGGAGGAAAGGTAGCTGAGTGGATTTCTGGGAAGGACCTTCCAGGCAGAGGGAACAGCAGGAGGGAGCGCGTCTGGCGAGGGAGTGGGTGAGAAGAGTGAGCCCCGGCAGTGGGCATTAGGGACTGTTCATGCTCCTCAAGGGCCTGGCACGTCACTGTAAGAACTCAGGTTTTTCCCGGGGAGAAATGGGGAGCTGGGCAGGGTACTGAGCAACAGAGTGACATCTCTGCTCAGAGGAGATGCCGAAAGCAGGTGGAAACTTGGTAGAAACACAGAGAGGTCGGCTGGGGCGGCTCCTGTCATCCAGCAGAGACACGACGGAGGCTGTGACCTGCTAGGGACAGTGGAGGGAGTGGAGGGGGTGACAAGAGGTGGGATTGGGGATCTGTCTGCAAGGCGGAGCCACCACGCCCCCCCCCCCCCCCCAGCAAACCATTGCTCGCTGGAAAGATCTGGGGTGGGAGCCCTTGCCCCAGGCCCCATGCCCCCGGGGAGTCAGGGACAGGCCCGTGAGAGTGGCCCGCGGGAGGTGGGAGATTCCAGGTCTGCTGCTTTCCCAGGTAGGCTGCTAAGACTGGGGCCACACCAGAAGCGGAAAGTACCCCCCGCACCCCCTCCTTCTCCGGACGGCTTGGGGCCCATCCCAGTTCCGCTGGGTATTACCCTGGATGGCACAACGATGGGACTTCCTATTCTACTCCCCAGAGCTGACCTCCCAGTCACCTGGCCCAGCACTCGGGGTTGGTTACAGAGGAAGCTGGCAGAACAGAAGTGGAGGTCCTCCCCTATCGGCCAGGATTCCACGGGGAGCTGAGGCAGGCGCGGGGGTGGGGACAGACAGCAGGGCAAGGGGCTTCTTCCCATTAGACCTCTCCACATTTTTGCAAAATCTCCGCTTCTCTGCAATGAATCCAGCATATAAGGAGCTCCTAACGCGTGCCTATCACCTGGGCTACGTGTTGTTTGCATACATGACGATGAGGCCGGCCTTTGGAGAAAACAGCACCGGCACTGGGCTAAGCGGATCGGGGTAGCTGAGTCCTGTTCTGCAGTTATCAGCCCCAGGAAACCTCCCAGGCCCAGTGCATCAACTTTTTTTTTAAGTTTATTTATTTACCTTGGGAGAGAGAAAGGAAGTGCGAGAGCAGGGGAGGGACAGAGACAGAGGGAGAGAGAGAGAATCCCAAGGAGGCTCCGCCCTTGTCAGTGAAATGACAGGGAACCCAAGAACCGTGAAATCATGACCTGAGCTGAAATCAAGAGCCAGACGCTTAACCAACTGAGCCCCCCAGGCGCCCCTGCATCGACTCGAAAATGGGGACAGTGGAAGGCATCCAAGAGAGCTATGAGGGAGGATGAACGTGAAAATGACTTTATAAACACTGCACAAAAGCCAGGGCCCGGAAAGGCAGACCCACACATGTCCAGCTAACCACAGGGCAGGACATCTTGGGGTGAGGGCATCAGACACAAATAAGGATGCCATGGGGGCCCGGAGAGGGGGGGGGGTGTGAGTCACTCTGACCAAGCCAGGGACAGCGAGGGCTTCCCAGAAGAAAGGACCTTAGAGAATGGGTGGGATTCCATTTGCTCAAACAGGGCAGCAAGGGCACTCCAGGTAGAGGGACCAGGTGGGCACAGGTCGGAGGTGCAAAAATACTGCGGAGGGTTGCAGGGAGCCACGGAAGGGTATTGAGCAGGGCAGTGGCAGGATCAGATTTGCCTTCGAGGTCGCCCTGGCTCCCGGGGGGGGTGGGGGGGGTGGAAATGCTCTGGCCCGGCTGAGCAATACGGAGGCTTGAGCCAGAGCTGCACTCTCTAGAGGAGAGTGGAAGACATCCGTCCCCTGCCACCGTCCAGTCCGGCTCTGGGCTCCGGGGCGGGAGAGGCAGATAGAGCGGGAAGCAGTGAGGGGGAGCCCGGGCCGCGCTGAGCCAGCTGGCTGTCCACACCCCTCCCCCAAGCCGGCCTCCTTCCCAGCCCACCCCCACCCCCTGGGAGCTGGAGACCTGTTTGTTTTCCTTGTAAAGAGGGGAGCCCTGCCCTTTGTGAGATTTCTGCTGGGGAAGGAGCAAAGCGTCTGCTGTGCTGCTGCCTGGATTTCCAGCTATTGACACAGACTTTGACAATGAAAGCAAAGGCCGGGAGAGGCCGAGACAAGGTGGCTGATGAAAACGTTCTTCCCGGGGTGGCTCAGCCCTGCCCCGGGAAGGCTGGCTGGAAAACCCGGGAAGGAGCCCTCTCGGGCAGGGCTGCAGGCCCAGTGAGAGGTGGTGCTTTGAAAACGGCTGGGGAGGGTCTGCACCCCTTCCCGGTCCGGCTGATCCGGTGCCTAAACCCACCGCTTTTGTTGTCCAAGCCTCCCTGGCCAACCAGGGCCACTTTCGCGACTATACCTTCTTGGAGGCTCGGTTTTATTTCTAAAACAAGGCAAGGATAGTATGTCCTTTCATGGGGTTGGTGATAGGTCAGATGCCCCAAAGAACAGACTCCGAGAGGGAGCAGGGTCCCAAGATAAGATACGGGACACCCAGTTAGATTTGAAGGTTGGATACACAGTAGAGGATATTTTTTTTTTTTTAGTCCAAGTATGCCCCATATAATGTGGGATATACTTATACCAAGAAAACGTAATTGTTGCTCAACCGAAATCCAAATTTAAATGGGCAGTCCACATGGTTTCCTTACTAAATCTGACAACTGTAGAGGGGAGAATGTTCTAATGCAGGGGGGTGGGTATCGAGGAGTCCTCTCAGTTCTCAGGGAAGCGGGATGGGGCAGAGAGAGAAGCTGGTTGTAATGCTGTCACACAAAGGTCTCAGCGGACCCCCCGGGGGGTGGAGGGGGGTTGCAGGAGTGGGGGGGGGTGCTCTGGAGCCGGCCTGGTCTATTCAGAGTTACCCCAAACTGAGGCTAGGTAGGTCTCTGGGCCTTTACACTCTCATTTCCCACCCGTCATTGGATTCTGGCTTTCGTGGAGGGGGTGTGCTTGGGGGTGGGGGGCAAGGTGGCTCTGCTCCGCTGAGGGCAGTTCCAGAAGGGGGACTCAGCTCAAGCACTGTCAGCACCCAGGGCTCCCTGCAGTGGGGGCTGGGAGCTTTAGTCCTGAGGGGCATCCGGACAGCAGCCCGGCGCAGCGACCATGACCTGGTCATTACACACTTTGACAAGACAACTGTGTAAACCGCTTAGCCCGACACACAGGAGTCAGTGACTTCAGCATCCTCTGAAAGAGAGGCCAGGTCGTTTAGCCTGGCCTTCGAGCCTGTTAACCATTCCTGTCCAAATTACCTTTCAGGGACCCCTTCCCAAATCAGGTCTGTGGAGTTAGCATCTGGGGACGGGGCGTGTTCACAGTCCCCCTGATGTGTTCCCAGCCAAATCCGCTCCTGCCTTCAATTCTGCAGATCCCAACCCATGGCATTCGCTTGCCTTCTCCCTTTTCAAGGACTCCAAGAACTTTCCGATTACCACGGACCTCCGGACCTCCGGCATTCGGGCCCCTGGGGTTCCAGCTACCCTTCTTTCCGTGCCTCCCACCAACACGAGACATATTTCAGTTCTGGGAGCAGAAAATCTGGCTGTAGTAGAAAAGCGTCCAATGGGGCGCCTGGGTGGCTCAGTCGGTTAAGCGTCCGACTTCGGCTCAGGTCATGATCTCGCAGTCCGTGAGTTCGAGCCCCGCGTCAGGCTCTGTGCTGACAGCTCGGAGCCTGGAGCCTGTTTCAGATTCTGTGTCTCCCTCTCTCTCTGCCCCTCCCCCATTCACGCTGTCTCTCCCTGTCTCAAAATAAATAAACGTTAAAAAAACTAAAAAAAAAAAAAGAAAAGCGTCCAAGCTTGGATGTCGATAAAGAGACTGGGGAGGGGGGGGGTCTGAGCACATGGAGACAAAGCGGTGGGTGTAGCCTCGTTCATTGGGAATCACTCACAGGCAGGGAGAGCTTGCGGCCAACCCATGTTATAACCTGCTTAGTCTTCACCACCACGCTGCAGGAAGGCATTACTACTAACAGCCCCATTTCACAGATGAGGAAACAGAGTCTTGGCCAACACGAGGGTCTGGCCTTCGGTTCCATAGCCAAAACACAAGACAGTCAAGATGTCAACCCACCTCTGTCTTGATCCCTGGAGAGGAGATCCCTAGAGAGGAGCTTGATCCCTAGAGAGGAGAGGGCACCTACTCGATCTGTTTATGGTCAGGCCCGATGGTCATGAGTCATTGTTACTTTCAATCACTGTTCTTGTGAAACAGGCAAAACACCCCGAAAGCCCAAGGCAGCCTGAGATCGGCCCCACACGCAGGCTTGCAGGGAAAGGCAGGAGCAAACCAGACGAGATTGCTGGTGTAGGAACCCTTCTAGCTACGCAAGCGGACAACCTTCGGGGGAAGGAATTAGCATTCAAGACATCTCTTCTGGAAGGGTCAGGGGAGAAGGTTGCGGGTCTCACCCCTCACGACCCATGCCTGCAGTTCCGCAGAACCCCCTTGCCAGAACGGTTGCCTTTTTTTTCTTTAATTGTGGCAAAAATCACCTAACATAAAATTGTCCACCACTTTCAAGTGTGCAGTTCAGCAGTGTTAACCATATCCACGCTGTTGTGCAACAGACCTCTAGAACTTTTTCACCTTGCAAAACTGAAAGTCGATACCCGTTGAACAACTCCTCGTTCCCTCGTCCCCCGCCCCCAGCCTCTGGTAATCACTATTCTACTTTCTGTTTCTATGATTTTGAGTACTTTACCCACCTCACATAAGTGGAATCATACAGAATTTGCCTTTTCGTGACTGGCTTATCTCACTTAGCATAACGTCCTCCGGTTTCATCCATATTGTAGCCTGTGACAGGATTTCCTTCTTTCTCAAGCCTGAGTGCTATTCCATTGTACGTAGAGACCCCATTTCCTTTATCCACTCATCCACAAATAGGTATTTGGGTTGCTTCCACCTCTGGGCTATCGTGAATAAGGGTGCAGGGGACACGGGGGTGCAAGTATCTCTTCGAGATCCCGCTTTCAGTGTTTTTTGGTAGATACCCAGAAATAGCATTGCTGAGTTACACGGTGATTCCATTTTTGTTTAACTTCTTAAAATGTGTAATTTATTGTTGAGAAAGAGAGAGAGAGAGAGCACACGCACACACGCATGAGCGGAGAGGGGGCAGAAAGAGCCGGGGACAGAGGATCCAAAGTGGGCTCAGTGCTGACAGCGGGGCTCGAACTCACGAACCACGTGAACATGACCTGAGCTGAAGCCAGACGCTTGACCGACTGAGCCACCCAGGCGTCCCTGATTCTATTTTTAATTTCTTGAGCAACCACTATACTTTTTTCCATACTGGCTCCACCATTTTGCACTCCCACCAACAGCGCACGAGGGTTCAAATTTTCCCACATCATCACCAACAGTTATTTCCTTCCTTCTATTTTTTATTTTTTTTTTATAATGGCCATCCTCACGGGGTTGAGGTGCTGTCTTACTGTGGTTTTGATTTCCATTTCTTTAATGATAAACAGCGTCAAGCATCTTGTTAAACGCTCGTTGGCCGCTGGTATATCTTCTTTGGAGAAATATCTATTCAAGTCCTTGGCCCACGTTTAAGTCCCCTTATTTGCTTTTATGCCATTGCTTTGTAGGAGTTCTTGATACAGCCTGGATGTTATCCACGTATCAGAGACACGATTCGCAAATCTTTTCTGCCATTCCATCGTTTGCCTTTTCACTCTGTTGATTGTGGCCTTCGAAGCGCAGAAGTTTTTAAGTTTGATGTGATCCCATTTGTCCATTTTTGTTTTCGTTGCCTGTGCTTTTGGTGTCACATCCCATAAATCATGGCCAAATCCAATGTCGTGAAGCTTTTCCCCTATGTTTGCTTCTAGGAGTCTTAGGAAGAGGGCTTCCTCTTCCAGCACAGTTAAGATGGCGAAATAGGGGCGCCTGGGTGGCTCCGTCGGTTGAGCGTCTGACTTGGGCTCAGGTCATGATCTCACGGTTCGTGGGTTCGAGCCCGCGTTGGGCTCTGTGCTGACAGCTTGGAGCCTGGAGCCCGCTTCGGATTCTGTGTCTCCTTCTCTCTCTGCCCCTCCCCTGCTCACGCTCTGTCTCACTCAAAAATAAACAAACGTAATAAAAAAAATAAAAAGAAGATGGCGAAATAGATGGTCACCTCTAGAACCTCTAGCTTCAAGAATCCCTGCTGTCATCAAGATCCAGAGCTTAGAAAGCTGGGCCACCGCCCCTCCCCTCCCCGCCCCGCCCCGCCCACCACAACGTACCCTTGACATTCATGGAGCTAGTGACTAGACACTGGACCGCGGGTGCGGAGAAACTCACCGTCTCCACAAACCCGTCACCGGTCAGAAATAACTGGGGGAGCCAGAGATGGTCCCTGCCAGACATCTGCTTGCCGGTCTTGCAGCTGATTGTGGAACCATATTTTTGTTCGGTGAAGGAGTCTAGAAGCGCGAGGTGAGCCCTCAGCCTGTGCAGCAAAGGAAGGCGCCCAGGAAGGAGGTTGGATGATGAGGACTTGGGGGGAGGAGGGGGAACAAGTAATAAATTAGACGATGTATCAGAAAGTGCCAGCTTCCCGCTTAGCAGAGAGTGGAGCGTTATTGTACGCTGCGCCCCGCCAGCCATGAAGCGCAGGGGGTTGACGGGGCAGGGTGGTGTTGGCTAGGGTGGTGCGGTGGCTGTGGGCACCGACTGCAGCAGGCAGGATGCGGCTGCCGTGGAATCCCACTTCTGCCACCCAGAGTTGTGTGACTTGATTCATTCCTGGTCTCCTTTTTTTTTTTTTTTTTTTTTCCCCTCCTCTGTCAAAGGGGTGGGAAGGAGGTGGCCCAGAATAATTTGCAGCTGTCTCCTGGGCTGCCAGGCCATTTCTCACTCAGGTCAGCAAGACCTGAGTTCAAGTCTTCCTCCTAGGACATCTCACAGGAGCAAAGGGGATGCTGGCTCAGAGCGATGGGGCTCCCTGAGTATGAAGACAGCACAGGGGCTTCTGCTCTATGGCACCATCAGGACGCCCCCCCCCCCCCACTCCCCAGCACAACGGAACCCCTGCAGCCCTCCCAATGAGCAGGGGGAAATTTCTGTGTCACAGCTGAGAATGTCTGAGAGGACTTTATGTGGTTCAGCAATTCTAAGGCTTCTCTTTTGGCCCCGGAACCTCCCCTGTCTTTCCCCCAAACAAAACATTTTGTAGAACCTGACCTACAAACTAGATCACAAATTGGAGCCGGTCCAATGAAAATGGTGGAGGGGATCCCTGCGGCCCTAGGGAAATAGTTAATTCTGATTCCAGAAGGCCTAATTCGTTCAAGGCTCCCCCTTATCGGCTTGTGAGGTGGGGGACAAACCACTTAACGCTCTCTGGCCCTCAGTCTCTTCATCTATCACACGGGGATAATTTCCCTGCTCTGTGTGTTAGGTCTTGTCTATGACTCCATAGATATGACAGTACTTTAAGATGCAAACACAAAATGTGGTGTTGCTTTTGTTTATGTTTTCCTCCATTCTGCAGATTTTTTACAGTGGGTTAGTAGTGACATAATAAGTCGGACTTCCAGACTTTCAGAATCTGAACATCAAAATGTGAACTGGTTTATCTGCTTTATTTCCTCCTTTCTTACAACTGAAGCCCCCCCTCCCCCTCCCCCTCTCCCCAGCTCTCCATGTTCCCAGAATTCCAGGGTCCACCTGCAACCTGGACCTTCACAGTCTCCAACTCCCTCTTCTCCCCGCCCCCCTTTCCTGCCCCAGCCTTCTTTGGTTGCCCCAGTGTCCCTCCTGCAGAAACCCCATTCCAGAAAGGGCACTCGCAAAGGAGCCAAAACATATGCCCTTTTAGAGGGGCAGAGCTCAACAAACATTCCCTCCCTTCTTGCACACGCAGTATTTTCCTTCTTGTACCTCCGTTTGCTCGTCTACAAATAGGGACATAGAGACCTACCTTACTTGTTAAGACTACGTGAGACAAGGTTGTCTGCATCCCTCAGCCTCAGCACTATTGACATTAGGAACCAGATAACCCGTTGCTGTGGGAGCTGTTCTGTACACTGTCGGATGTTTAGAGGCATCCCCGGCCTGTGCCCGCGAGATGCCAATAGCACCCTTAACCCTGAGTGGTGACAGCCAAAGATGTCTCCAGATATTGTCCCATGTCCCCTTCGGAGCAAAAATGCTCCTAGTTAACGACCACTAGTAGGTGTGACCATATCGGGTAAACATACTTCACTATCATTGGGTGTATGTGACCGACACATATTTATAAAATCAGCCACCGGAAGGACGTAAAGCTGAGAGCAAATTTGGAAGTGAAAATCAAAGCTGTCAGGCAGAATCCTTCTCTTCTCTCCTCCCCCCTCCACCCGCATCCCCCCCCTCCCTCCCCCCCACTCACCCCCAGCAAAGACCGGATGTGCTTGGTGAGAGTCCTACCTTAATCACCTTGGCTGACCCGGAGCACTCCCCTCCACCGGCCTGGATAATTCTTCCAGCGTGGGCCTCACCCTTGTGAAGTTGGATGCATTAATACCAGCAAAATATTTCTTAATCTCCTAAGCTTCAGCTTTGAATCCTTCAAAAGGAAAGAAAGAAACGGCCCAAATCTCTTAATTAGGACGCCCAATCACTTCGATAAATATTTACCCGCTTCCTGCATGAGGCATGGAAACCCTGGGCCATCAGTCAATAGAGGTCAGCAAAGTGCACCTTGGGAGCAGCAGGATGCGGCTCAGACTGGCTTTGGATGGAGTGTTGGAGGATGTTTCCCGTCTTATGCTTCTTTTAGAGACAGGTGAACAAATATTTCAAGCCTGCTCTGCACACCTGCCCCCAACAAAGTCCCAGGTGGACATGGGGTGGGGGTGGGGGGGGCTCATTATAAATCATTGCCTGGCTTCCTCAGCTTTCTGGAGAGAGGTGGTGGCCTCCCCTGCCCCTTGGGCCACCAAGCAAATCAAACCATCCCCCGCATTCTCGAGAGTGCCCTGGCTGAACACCTTTGTCCCTATCTGGAATTGTCCCCCTTCTTCTCCATTTAGCCACACTAAGGGCCATGCTCTACACGCAGCTTCTCTGATGGTCAACTCCATCCTTCCAGCCAATAGTATCTCCCTGTGTAGACTCTATTTGGCTCCTGGGGCCTGCGCACAGCCTTGAAAGTAAGTAGGAACTCTCCGGTCTTGTCTACGGCCCCAAAGCAAGGGCTTCCCTTAGATTTTGGTATCTCCAAAGGGGTCTTGCATAGGGTAGGCTTTCTGTAAATTCTCGCCACCATGGGGTGCCACTGTTCCCATTTTACAGATGTGATAACTGAGACCCTGAGAGTTTCAGGGTCTTGCCCAAGACCTTGCACATCCTCAGGCCTCCCGTTGCGTTGGCTGGGGCTGCCACACGGGGAGCCTTCAGAGACAGATTTCACTGGAGCCTGAAACAGAAGTGGGGGGTGAAGGCAGAGGTATTAGGGAAGCAAGTTCTTAGCTCCCTTCTTTAGGGACCAAAACCACCTCATCAGGTGGCAAAACACAGAAAGGATCCAAGGAAGCAGAAAGCACCCCGGTGCAGGCTGAGGGGGAGGGGAGGGTTTCTGTTAGAACTGTTTGCTCCTCCGGGCCCCCTCTACCCACTGGAATTCTGTCCATCCTTCTGGACTGAGGTCAGGTTCCACCCTTCCAGGAAGTCCTCTGAGAAGCAACCTCTTCACAACTCCTGTTCTCCCTCAGAACCAGACTGCGTTATATATATACTTCATTGCTGTGGTTTGTCTTCTCAGAAATGCTACAGACTCCCTGGCTGTTATAGTCAGATTTCTCTGCCTGCATTTCCCCCCTCCCGCCCCAGCCCCCTGCACTGCACACCCCCCCCCCACTCCATCCCGTGCCTTCCCCCCCCCCCCCCACTGCCCCTCCTCCTTCTTCCACATACACACACTTCAGGGGTCCTTGGGTAATAAGGAGATCCAAAGTCACTCGAGGGCTAAGGTAAAGAATGGGATTTCTAGAGAGGGAGGGAACCACCCGATGACCTCAGGAGGGCACTGGGGGAGCTCAGGGGAAGGGAGCTGGGTGTTGCCACCTGGGCGTGGTTACTGCCTGGCTTACTCCCCGCAAAGGGCTGGGATGTTAGCCCTTCCTGTCTCTGCAGCCTCCCAGAAATGAGTGGAATCACTCAAAGGTCCTACATCACCATCACGGCCACCATGGCTAACTGTTATCGATCACTTAATGTGCCAGGTTCGGTACTAAGTACATCGCACGCATTAGCCCCATCGATTCTCAAAATAATCCTCTGAGGCAGACAGGATGGTTATCTCCACTTTACAGATGAGGAAATGGAGGCTTAGCAAGATTAAACAAGTCCCCAAGGTCACATAACCAGGACCGGCCAGAGAATCGGAAGAGGGGTTGGGAGAGCCTGGGAAGTCCCCTCGGGCTCCCTGAAATAAAATGGCTCCCCGATGAGCTCCATAGGGCCTCCCTCTGGGACTTCCTGGGGCCCTCTAGTTTCCTGTGTTGTGTCCTGAAGCCTGATCCACATTCCCAGGAAAGCCACGCCAGTAGGGTGTGGTGGTGCATTGCCCAGGCTCAAGTCTGGCAGCCACTGAAGTGACCTTGGACAAGTCACGGTACTACGGTGTGTCAGTTGCCCCCCCCCCCCCCCCCCCGGAAAATAGGAGGAAGGCTGAGAGCACCCACTTCATTCATTGTGAAAGGATTAAGCGTGTTAATATTTGTCAAGTGCTTAGAATGGTGTCTGGCCCAGCCTAAGCACTATGTAAGAGTTTGTTAAATAAATAAAAATTCTCTTTCCTCTTGCTCTATGGCAAGGTGCTTGCTTGTGGAAGAGGCCTGGGGGTGAGCGGTGGGAGGCTATGGGGGGGGCGGGCAGAATTGCCTTAGCCGTGGAGCCACAAGCCAATAATCAGAGGGACCTTACAGAATCAACCAAAGCGATGGGTGAAGGAGATTTCTTTTCTCTTTGGGCAGTCCCAAGGAAAGGTCTCAAAAAAAAAAAAAAAAAAAAAAAAAAAAAAAAAATCAAAGCCCACGGAGGCTGTAGGGGAAGGGATTGACAGGGAGAGGTTCAAAACTCCACCCAAGGCACTGGGATCAGTTCCTCAAGTGGGAGGCCGCAGCCTGGTGGCGGACCTGAGCCAGACCCTTTAATTTCTGAGAAAGGGAGAAAACATATATTAAAACTCTCCCTGAAGTATTTGACAATCATTTTGAAAGAACCAGAGCGGCGGCTCTTGGAGCTGGCATCCAGCTGCCCACCAACCACCCTGCACCCCAAATGAGGGGTTGAGAAGACTAGGTTCTGCAAATCCAGGCCGGGCTTTCTATCTTACCCGGGTGACTTTTTTTTTTTTTTTTTTTTTTTTTTTTTTTTTTTAATGTGCCAGGAATTCCTCTCCCACGTGGGGTGGACTCCGAGGTACTCAATTAAGCAGCCAATGAAAAGTCAGCTCTTCGGTAGCAAATGACCCTGACACTTCTTGTAACATAAACAGTTGAAACGTTTCCAATTAGAACTGGAGACAGAGACGTTTGAACTCTTTCTCTCCACTCCCCTCCTTCTTTAAAAATAATTGTCAAGAGCTTTGGATGTGGTGTTGTATACGTGTTTTTTATTTTCTTTTCTCTTTCTCAAGCATCAAAGAAATGTATTTTTCTCCTTGTTTTTTTTTTTTTTTTCTAATTTGGGGGTGTCACGCGGGTGGGGGTCGAGCGGGGGTTTGCTTAAAGGGGTGCTGGCCTGGTTAGTTACCTCCCGCCACTCTCCCAGTTCTGGGCTCCGGAGAGCTGGGCGTGACGCTGGGTGCGCAGCGAGTAGGAGCCGGAGGCGGGCGAGCTGGGCCAGTGACCTTACAGCCTGACCCGCAGAAAGAGCTGGTAATGAATGAAAGAGTGAATGAATAAGGAATGAATCAATGCCTCTCCTTCAGCAACTGCTTGCGCGGATCCTGCTCCCGCAAGCAAAGGAGCAGCTGAGGTTGGCTGTTGAGCTGGCTGTCCTGGATTCGAATGTCGACGCTTCTGCCCAGTTTGGGGCAATTTACCGAGTTTTCGAAGCCTCTTTTTTTTTTTTTTTACTCTATAAAATGGGGACTACCGGCCAGGCCGCTTCCCTAGGGCGTGAGGTGAAGAAGAGAATTCTCGCTAGGGTAGCAGTGTTCTGCCTCGTGCATAGTAAGCGCTCCAGTGCCCTAATCATTCTAGACTGTTTGGCGGGCCCTCCAGCTGGGCCCTGCAGAGGAGGCGGCGCTCTGCAAAACCCAGTCCATCAATGCAGCCGCGCGCTTCTGCAGCGTGCCCGGCCCCGCGGGCGCTGGGGCTCACTGGTGAACCCCACGGGAGTCGGCCCGGTGGGAGCGTCCAGGCTCGCGGGGTCCCCGGGATCGCGGACGGCGGGGCAAGAGCGAAGAGCGATGCCTAGGACGGGGACGGAGCTGCAGTGCTCTACGGTCGCAATCTGCATAGACCTGACCTGGGGGCCCAGGCTAGTAGGTCGACGGCGGGCGGGCGCCGTTGGAGCCAGTCCGGAATGAGATCGGGAAAGGGAGGCCGGACAAGGCGCATCTTGAAGGCATTGTGTTTAATAAATCCGGGCGAGACGCACACCCGCTACTCCCCCACCCCTCCTCTCGGCTCCCAAATCGAGACCTGCTGTGGGATCCCCAGTTTACGGGGTCTTAAAACCCCCTTCACTTTGATTAGCAGCTTCAAAGAGCTCCTTTAAAGTTTGCCCCCCCCGCCCCCACCTTCCCTTTTACAGGCCACCCCTCCCCCATCACTCCTAGACTTCTGGACGACAACAACAAAACAAGACGCAGTTTGGGGGCGGGGTGGGGGTGGAGGGAATCTTCAGGTTTCCTTCTAAACGTGGGCCGTAGAAATTACCTGTTTCAGGCGTGCGCAGGAGTCAGAGAACCGTGGAGTTTGGGCTTTTTTTTTTTTCTTTCTTTTTCCTTTTTTTCTTTTTTTTCCCCCCTTTTCGGGGTGTGTGTGTGTGTGTGTGTGTGTGTGTGTGTGTTTTACCTTTTATTATTTAAATTGATACGTTTCATTACTAGGGAGAAAAATAAAATATTCCTTTGATACACAAAATCAAATTGATATTTAGCCTCTGCTTACTTTTTTATGCATGGCTCCTTTATACCACATGGTAGTGACAGATTGTTTGAGCTGGAAGGAAAAGCCATTCAAAGCTAATTAAGCAGCCATTCCAAGCACTATTTGCAAGCGGGAGGCTCAGAAGCCTCGGCATTTGTCAGCGCTCCCCCACCCCTCGTGGTTTTGACTGACAGCTCTGGCCGCGGACTGACAGCGCCCGACCGTTTCACCAATCAGTGGCGGAGGGCCTCCTTGGCGGCCTCTGATTGGTTTCCCGTGCCTTGCTAGGGGGCGTGGCCGACGGTTCCCACGTGGGGGGCAGGAGCGAGAAAGGGGCGGGGCGGGTTGGAAGCGGGTGCGCCCACCCGTGACGTAAGGGGGAGGGCAGAGAAGGGGGAGGGGAAAAGGAAGCTCCAAAGAGGAGCCATTTTGTGTCTAATGAATGCTGCGGCCAGATGCTCGCATCTGTCGACCCGGGCTTCTCTCTACCCCCCTCTTCGGTGCGCGCCGCACACGATTTATGTTTTTATTTAGGAAAATAAATAAATGAAGAGAGGAGCGCGGTTCAGGGCTGGCGGCCGGAGCGGGCGCGGGGAGGTTCAACTCCGAGGCGGGCGCTCACGTGTAACTCCCTGCGCACCGGCCTCCGAGCGCCCGCTCGCTCTCAGCTCCTCATTAAGATGCAAAGAGCGAACTCCAGATCCTAATGAGGGGAAAATATAGATCCGGGGGCGCGCGGCCGGCTCGCGCGCGCCCGCCACCGGCCCCGGGGTGCGTGCGCTTTCGCGGAGATGCCGGGGAGGGACCTGCAGGCGCCCGTTGGGCCCGTCCACCCGGCGGGGCCCGCGGGGGTCCGGGGCGCGGCCGTTCCCCCACCGCCCGTCTGCCCTGACGTAACCCCGAGCAGCAGATCGAGGCTATCCGTTTGCGGGGCGGACTGGCCCCGGAGTCGAGTGGCCTGTGCGACCGCGCGGGGAGTCCCGGAGGCGCGGCGGTTGGGGGTGCGCGAGGAGCGCGCGGGGGCAGGCGAGCGTCTGCGCCTCCCGAGGCGTCGAGGCTGGCTGCCGAGACACCCACGGGCCCGCACGCGAGCCCCTCCGCAGGCTTCCGCCGACGCCGCAACACTGCCTCGAGCAGGCCGGGCAAACCGGGTCGGAACGGGGAGCTCCCCGGCCGCGGCAGGGCAGGGCCGCCTCCCCATCCCCTCCTCCGCTCCCCTGGCCCCAGCGCGCGGTGAGGAACCTCGGGAACTGGGCCGTTTGTCCGCCGGCAGCCGGCCCTTCCATCTGCGCTGCCCGCCAAGCCAGAGTTCCTCAGACTTCTAGCCGGCAGCCGCCGCACATCAAAGACGCTGTTTATTTGGCTTTCTGAAAAGAAGGACGAATGAACAAAGAAGAAAAAAAAAAAAAAGCTGGGGGCCAGTGGAACGGGGAGGGAGGGCAAGAGAAGGGGTAAAGAGAGGGACACCCTCAGTTCCCAGCAAATTTTTTAAGGTGGGAGGCAACTTTGGGACCCACCATTTTCTCAGTCCTAAATCCTGCGAAGTGAAAACATTAAAGTGACAAAGTGATTCTGTTTGTTTTATAGTATCTAATTGGGCTGCTTTGCAGACCTAATGAGATTCCAGGGAGGAATCGTTCGCCGCCACTGCAGAATAAACTGATACATTACCACCAGCCACAGGTTTCGAGGACCGTACGGCTTGTCTTTTTTTCTTTTGTTGTTATTCCTCGGGTTCCCCTGTTTCCCCCTCCCGCCAAATAATTATTTGCTAGTAGATCGTGGGAAAAAAAAAAAGAGAGAGGCAGGAGAAAAAAAGTCTAGCAGCCCAGCACTATAATATATATCTATTTATTATATGTCTTTCGGTTAATTCCTGATCTGAGGAGCGCTGTTTTTCACTCCCATGCGAAAGTCACCAGCGGGTAGGGCCTGATTGCTACTTTTCATGCATAGTTTTAGACACAAGAGGGCATTGTGACGTCGCGCCCGGCGGCGCCCAGTCGCAGGCCGAGTCCGGTAGCCCCACGTGGGGGCCCCGCACTCCCATTGGCCAGCACCGGGCGAAGCTGCCACATTATTTTGTTACTTTTCAGTCCCTATTTGGAACTGCTCTCGCGGCAGTTCAGACCTCGTGCTCGTCCCCCTCGCCTGTCTGTGTGTGGTATCCGCAGGTCCCGGGCACTTTTTTGGGTGTGTGTGCGTGTGTGTGTGTGCGTGTGTGTGTGTGTGTTTGGGGTGTGTGTGTTGGGGGGTTTTTCGGGCGCGGAGAGAAGAGCCAGGCCGAGGGGAAGGAAGGAAGCCGCAGAGCTCCCCGGTCTCGGGCTGCGCTCTCTCCTGCCTGTGCGCTCCGAGGCGGCGGTGGCGGCGCCGAGCGCTCCTCGCTGGGGACGCGGCGCTCAAGCTGGGAGCAGCGAGGACCCCTTTGCGGAGGCTTCCTGTGCCCGCTGGAGTTAGGATGCCAGGGCAGCTGATTTGCACCTACTGAGCCTGGAGTTTCCTCCTCGGCCCTGGGAAGGGCTTGCAGCGGCGGCGGCGGCGGCGGCTGCGGCGGCGGCGGCAGTAGCAGACGGAACAGCAGGCTCTCCTCTCCGAGGGGGGGCGTCTAAGCGCCCGCGCCGGGCTCCCGCCCTCACCCTCCGGCGCTCCTGCGGCCCCCAGCCGCCACCTGGGTGCTAGCCTCCTTCCTCTTCTCCCCGAGCGCCGCCTCTGGGATCGGACCCGCGCGCCCCGGATGCTGGGGCTGCCTCGGCGCGCCCCCCTCACGGCGCGACTCGCCGAGTGATCCGGAGGGGGTCCGCAGTCGCTCCAGGAGGAGACCCCGGCCTCGGGACCCCGCGCCGGAGCCACCGGGGAGACGACGATGTCCGCGCTGTCCCCGGCCCTGACGCGCTCCACGCAGCGGGGGGAAGGCGGCCGGCCGCAGACCGCCGAGCCCTAGGCGCACAAAGCCCGCGTCCGCCGCCCGGCCTCGGCGCCCGCCGACGACTTTGCCGCCTGCTCCGCAGCTCTTTGTCTCCACTTGGGGCGGGCGCCCGACTCTGGGATTTCGCTGCGAGAGCGGGCTGGGGGGGCCGGGGGCGAGCACTCGGTTTCCCGGCCGCCCCCCGCTCGGGCTTGGCTCCCCCCTCCCCCGCACCTCCCCGGCCCGAGCTCTCGGCGCTTCCACGCTCTCGGAATCACGACCCCTCCCTGCCATGTATCCGCAAGGCAGACATCCGGTGAGTAATTGCAACTCGGTTTATTTAAGCATCTATCATGGCAGGGTAAACGAGGCAGTTTATCTGGCACCTCCATTTTGCTTGTTGCTACCTTTATGGTGTGTGCGTGCGTGTGTGTGTGTGTGTGTGTGTGCGCGCGCGCGCGCGCGCTCACACAAAGGGGATGGGGATGGGGGGGCGCCGTGGAGAGAGGAGGTTAATTCCGCCCGAGTGGCGTTGGGGGGGTTGCCTGTGTTCCAGCGGAACTGTTTGTTTTCACGCTGCCCCCCTCCTCCCCCGCTCCCTCTCCCCAATCTCCCAACTCACCCGGCTATGTTCCAGTGCCGGTCTTACTTGGGAAGGGAGCCCCTTCGTGCAAGGGATGAGCCCCGCCGCCAATGGGGAAGGATTGGGGCGCCCCCCCCCACCCCACCCCGTCGGGCGGCTGAGAAACTTGCTGGGAAGGCTCTGGGCTGTGAGGGTGGCCTCCCGGGTTGGGCGGGGGGAGCCGGGGGAAGCCGCGGAGGGGCTGGGGCCGCCCGGAGCCCAGTCTGACGCCCCCGCCCCCTCCCCTGTCTCGTCCTCGCGGGCTCCAGGCTCCCCATCAACCCGGGCAGCCGGGATTTAAATTCACGGTGGCTGAGTCTTGTGACAGGATCAAAGACGAATTCCAGTTCCTGCAAGCTCAATATCACAGGTAAGGCCGGTGGGGGCCTCCCCGGGGCCGGCGGGAAGGGGCGTCCCCGCCGCGGCTCCTGCCACCCCCCCGCGGGGACGGAGGGGGCTCCCGACCCGGGGCGGCGGGGCAGCCGGGGCCTCCGCCTTTTGTTTCCCCTTTCCGAGCGCGGCGCCTTAACCCTTGGCTGCCCGCAGCCTCCCGGCACCCTGGGCCGCCGGCGGGGTGAGGGTCGGGGTCGCGGCGGGCCCGCTCCGGGGGTCACGAGCCGGGTTCTCCACCCCCCTCCCTCCCCCCGCCCCGGCCCCCGCGGCCCTGAGCAGTCCACGCGCTCGGCCGCGGAAGTTTCAAGTTGTGTCCCTCCCTCCCCCGCGGCGAGGACCCGAACCCCCTCCGCCCCGGGGCTGCGGGGTGACAGGGGTCCCCCAAGGGGCGGAGGGGGGGGCGTTCAGGAAGTGGTAAAGCGGTTCTCAGAGGCCCTGACGTTGGGGCCTCGGAGGAGGCAGTGCGGGCCCCGGGCCTGAGCCGGCTCCTCCTGCCCTCGTAGCCTCAAAGTGGAGTACGACAAGCTGGCGAACGAGAAGACCGAGATGCAGCGCCATTACGTGATGGTGAGAGGCGGCCGCGGGCCGGGGCCAGGGCGGGCCCGGGGCGGGGGTCTGGGGGACCCTGCAGCCGAGTCCCCGGCCCGCCGCGGCCAGCCGCCGGGCAGCCTTGGGAGCCGGGGTTATCCGAGTGTGCCCCCGACCCGCCACTGCTCCCCCCCCCCCCCCCCCCGCCCCCTTAGCCCGGGCCAGTTGGAGGAGGGTGGGTGAGAGGAGGGGCCGAAAGGGAAACCCAAATCCAGGCGGGGCGCTTTTGCGCTACCTTCGTGCCCTTTAGTTTGTGGCCTGAAGGTTTCCCAGAGGGACTGGTGGCCCCTGTCTTGGTTAGTAAGATAGGACTGGATCAGCTCACGTCTGGGTGGGATAACATCTCTGTTAGGGACCTCCGGGGAGTGTTGGGAAACTTTGCTGCCTTGCAGCCCTGGGATCTAGCCAGAGTGGGACAGGAGCCCTCTCCGCCTATCCCCTGCACGCGCCCCCCCCCTTCGTTCCCCAGGGTTTTGTGAGAGCGGAGGAGCCTTTCAAAGCTCTCTGCCTCCACTCCCCTCCCTCAGCAGGGATACCCCAGCCTCGTCAGCCTTGGCGCAGTAGGGTAGACTCTCTTCCCTTTCCCAGTGTCTGTTGCCCTGAGTTTCCATCTTCTGTTTGTTGAGAGGACATGGGAGGCACTTAAGCGCCCTCCCTGCACTGCTTTCCACATAAGAGGCCTTTGACACATTGCTAAATAACTCTCAGAGGACAAGAGGGGCCCAGCGTACACACGATTCCCTGTTGAACCCGAACCTTGTATAAACAGGATATATGGCCCACGAGGTGCTTGTGAAAGGGAGGGAGGGCCCAGCTTCTCTTACTGCTGCATCGATAATGTTCTGTAGAGACGAGAGCCACATTCACCCCTGGTCAGCCCTTCAACCCCCCTATAGCAGGCTTTGGGGTTTGACTTGAACTTTGTTAGCAGATGTATCCTAAAAGTGTGATTTGGCCAGAAACCTGGCCCCAAAGCTGATTTTGGAAAGTGAACAGATGACTGGGGGTTGCCTGTTAATGGCAATTCTTTTTGCTTTTAGTACTATGAGATGTCCTATGGCTTGAACATCGAAATGCACAAGCAGGTAAGTGCTTTTCTTCTCGAAATCTACCTAGCGGTTAAAAACCTAATAAATGGGTTTCTTATGGCCCCTGCCCTTTGAAAAGGAGCCTCGTCTTCTGTTCCCCCTCCTTCTCCTCGAAGAGCATGTGGATCCGGTCTCTGAAATGCAGGGTCTGAGGCGTTGCTGATTTCTTGGGCATGAGTTTTTGGCACCTGAGCTTGTGAAATTAGCCCTGGTCTTGGATCTTGGTATAAAGGAGCGGAGGAAACGTTGTGCCTTCAGGATCTGCTTTACAAACTCCTGAAACCCAGAGGGGGCTAGCTGGCTGCTTTTAAGTGTTTTAATATAAAATTCTCAAGGGGAAATGCAGGAGGGGTGTGTGTGTGTGTGTGCGCGCGCGTGTGTGTGCGCGGGCACGCGCGTGTGTGCCTGCCTGCGCGTAACAATTTGATGTTCTACCTTGATAAGATTAAATTTCAAGAGTCTTTAAAGCCAGGCTGAGCTGTCAAAATTTAAGGGAACAAGCCACTAACTGCTTAAAAATACGAAGCCAGGATGAAATATAGCCCTCATGTGTTAACGTTTGCGAGGCAGCTTTCTCCTCTCAATCTTCGTTTGAAGGCAGCCCGGGTCCCCATTTTACAGAGAAGGAAGCTGAAGCAGAGAGGTGAAGTAACTTGCCCAGGGCTGCCTCGCCAGGACCTCGGAGGTGGCTGGTAGTTGGGCTCAGCTTTGAAATCCTGAAGTCAAACCAGTTTAGCTAGTGTGGTGTTGTTTAATGGATATGTAAACTACCTCGTATTGTCATTCTCCTAATAACAGTATACCTCAAACCGAGCAAATACAAACAGCCTTTATCTCAGTGCATATCAGTAACTAGTCCCGGGTGCTAGGCTGGGCTGTGGGAGAGGCCTGTTTGTGTATTTGTGTTCCAAGGAGAGGCTGTCTGTAATTTGGCTTGGCCAGCGATTAGAAGTGACTTGGCACGAATAAATGGCGCAGGCCGGTTGTTCTTTTTAACAATTGGTGTTCTTGAAATCTCAGAAGACTGTTGACTCATTCTAGCCTTTGGTGACCGTGACTTGAATGGATTTGCTGCCCTAAATGAACAGTCGTTGACGGGGGTTTAAAATCTGCTCTTGAAGGGGGCAGGGTCTGGGGCA
Source organism: Acinonyx jubatus (assembly GCF_027475565.1). Classification (NCBI taxonomy): domain Eukaryota; kingdom Metazoa; phylum Chordata; class Mammalia; order Carnivora; family Felidae; genus Acinonyx; species Acinonyx jubatus. The sequence continues at coordinate 34,818,944 of NC_069386.1, forward strand.
GGTGAGAAGGGCAGGTGACCCTGAAATGCCTGTCCCTTGCGGCCTGCTCCGGTGGCTTCCTATAAAGCCTTTTGAATCTGTGGTTTCCTTTCTGTCCTGGAGGAGCCCCAGTGTTGGGTGAAGGGCAGCCGGAAAGGGGCCTGAGTTTACTGGGCGATGTGGGAAGCCAGTTTGTGGCTTCCTGAGGGATTAGCATAGGAAGGCTACCAAGTTTTCACTTCTTAACCCACAGAAATCACAAGCAGCCACGGCTTTGTATATTGAGATGTTTCTCTTCGGCAGAATGGACTGGAGGCAGGTGCTGCCCAACTTTAGGTGGGACTGAACGCATGGAGTGGACCTCGGGTGTTCAGGGACCCTTGGGGTGTTAGGCAAGGTGCCACCTTCTCCCTTTCTCCACCTCCTCTTTTTCCTTTTTTTTTTTTTCCCTCGGTGCTTAGTATCTTGGGTGTGTTTAAAGAGGGTAATTGCACCCAGGTTTAAAATTTATAGCAGCAGTTATTCTAAGAGCTTCATAATTAAGGCGTAATATGTCGTTGCATGTTGAGGTCTGCATGGGTGGTGTTCCCCGTGTCTGTGAGTGGTTGGTTCTTTGGCTCGAGTCCACCTTGGCTGGTGGAGCAAAGGTGTTCCCGGAGTCCTGGGGAGACTCTGAACTCAGGAAGAGTTAACCGCCTTAACGCATGTGGTGGTGGGGTTTGCACAAAGAGCAGCTGTGTGCATCTGGGACTTCTGGCTATTCCCCAGACAGGGTTCTCAGGGGGAGAATGCCTGAGGTTTGGCAACACGGTCCCATTTAATCCTCTCAGCTGCGAGAGGCAGGCAGACGGAGCGTTTGCACCCTTTGTACAGGCGGGGAAACTGAGGCTTCAGGGAGGCCCATAGCGCAGGGCTGGGACTCCAGTCCAGGCCTCTGGATTCTCGAAATGGGTGCTTCACCCTGCCTGCCAGTCACCTCTGCCCTACAGCCAGCTCCCCTTTGCTTTCCCAGCACGAATGAGTGTTGCCTTCTGGTGCCTTCACTGGGTTTATGGCAATCTCTGGAGTTGGGTGAAATCGCCCGGAGGCTGTGGAGGAACAAAGAGGCAGGGAGGTGAAGAAACTAACCTGCAACCCTGACCTAATGGGGCTGGCCACTCCCTAGGCTTGCCGGGGTTCTGCAGAAGAAAACCCAGCCACTAATTGTAGTGTGGGTCTCGGGTGCATTTGGCGGATGGTGGTTAGGCCTGAGCAAACAAGTTTATCAGCTGACCTGTTTAGCGGTTGACTGGTGTTTTATCTGCACACACCATCAAGTGACTGGAGCGCTTGAATTATTCATGCAGTGTCCTGCCCTCTAGACTTGACTGTACGTGTGATTACATCTGCCTGGAACAAACAGGCTGGATTCTTCGTCTTTAAGCTCAGGGGTGGGGGTGGGGACTGTCTGTACCTTTATGTAATAGGTGATCTCCAGAGCTGGCACTTTGGAAAGCGTGGGGGTCCTCCGCCTGCTCGCTCATGTGCACCCCGCCCCCCCTTCACCGCCACCACCACCGCCACCGCTTTTTTTTTTTTAAAAAAAAAGGTCTTCTTTGCTGTCTCTGGGGAAATGCCTGTTAGTTGGGAACCTCCGGGTCTGCCCGATAGGCCCTGGGTATTGACAGAGGGCAGCTGACGAGGTGCGTCCAGCCCGTTTTTTATTTTACCGAGAGGTTAAGCTCACTGTGGCTGGCTCCTGCTGGCTGTTTCCCTGTATCCTTCTCGTTCTTCTTTCAAGCTGTCAAATCCCACAGAAGTAATAAATGGTTTCTCCTCCTACGCCTCTGCCTACCTCCCTAATTATGGCAAAGCAAAGATTACAGAATCACGGGCCTGGCCTGAGCTTTCAAGGGGTCACCCACCTCCTCTAAGCCCCTGCTTCCAGGCAGAATGTCAAGGGTGATTCAGGGAGGCCAGGGAGGCGATGATGGCTGGCCAGCTCATTGATTCCTGTCCTGTCCCTGCCGAGGCTCTCCAGTGCCAGCAAAGCCAGCTTCGAAAGGAGCGCCCCAGAGCACCTGTTGGCTGTGGGGTTTGAGGCACGAGAAGCTGGGTCAGGCCGTCTTCACCATCCCCCGGTGAGCACTGAGGTTTCAAAAGAGAACTTGAGACATTTGCACTTTGGGGCAGCGCTATGCCAACCCTTTTTACGGTCACCCTTTTTCTATAAACCCAGAGGAGCAACCCTTCCTCCAAGTTTCTCTTGGCATCCTAGAAGGGGGGGGGGGCGGGGGGAGCCCTCTGGCTTCTTATGCAAACCATTCCAGGTTGCAGATGAGGAAACTGAGGCCAGGGAGGGGAGCTGAGATACCCAGTTACCCAGTCTCGCATTAGTGCTGGGGCTGCTAATGCAACCTTTTGTCCCGAGCCCAGGTCTCTGTTTAGCAAGACTCCAGAGGTGAGGTGTATTTGTTTACTAACCGATAGCACTCTGTGGCTTTAATTGTCATTGCCGCTTTCTGCATTATGTCAAGAGGCTAAGGCGATGCCTGCGAACCCGGCTATACCAAAGTACAAAGTACCCCATTTCGGGTTGTATAACCATATCAGCTGGATGCTTTTTGCCCACTGTCCTCTTCTGAATTGCCAGCTATTTGCACATCTAATGATTTGATGTGCGTAATAATAAACCCAGTGCGGAACTAGCGACCCCAGAGGTCAGGTTCATGGGTGAGGTAAGGCCTGTGACCTTTTTACCCAAGGATACAGAAGGCCACGGGCCGTGGCCGGAACACGGGGCTGAAGAAGGAGATGGGAGATCTCCGTTTGTCCCCTCCCCTCTCATCACCTAAGTAATTAGGGGCTTGGCTGGAAGATGTCCAGGTACAAGTTGAAGTTTGGGGACCATCAGTGTTGAAGGCCGGGTGGCCAGAGGGAGCCAGCAGGTGGCGAGGTTACAAAGACCCTGCCCAGGAGTTCCTGTTTGTGGGGTGCGTCTGGGTTGAGCTAAGAAGAGTTCCGGAGTGGGGGGGGGGAGGGTGGTTGCTGGCATCCAAGTACTCCTCCTAGGCCCTGGTTTCCACCTCACCTTTCCCGGCTGGTCACTCTTGCTGAGGAGAGTCTTTCTACAGTCACTTAGCTCCTCTCTCACTGCGCCGAGGGCCTGCCATGGTCAGCTTTGGGGGTCTGCCGAGCTCAAAGCCCCCTGCCCCCTGTCCTGTGCACCTGCGAGGAGCTCCCGCCCCAGACTGCCTTCCACCCTAGCCTTCTCTGGACCCCCGTTCTTCACTCTGCTGTTGCTATATGGAGTGAGATTCGTGTGCTCTTTTGCTTCTCATACGCTTGATCATTGGGATGGCCTCGGCTCATCCGAGGAAACTGAGCCTGACTCTTCCTTCTTTCCATGAACTCTTCTGGACCAGGGGCCCCCGGAGGGCACGGAGCTCTTTTTCTCCTTGGGGTCCTTCTCCTCCACTTAGTATAGAGAGGGTCTGGTCTGTGTCAGAGGCCCTCGGTTTCCGTTCCGCTGTAGGAGTGAGCTCCCTTTTCCCTCCTGCGTGGGAAACTGCTTTCCTATCCCTATCCGTTTGCACAAAATCCTGGGACACTTGGGACCAAAAGGTAGTCAAGGCCAAACCTCAGTGGGGTTTCCCGCCTGCGATCTGGCCTGCATGGCGCCCTTTCTCACACTTTGTCATCTCCTTTTTTGGTGGCCACGGAGGAAGCCCCTCTGCTGGGGTCTCTTACGGGCGCTTGGCACGTAACAGGTGCTCAGCAAACACGCTGGTTTACCTTTACTCAGAATTACTGGGGTCATCAGAGGGTGGGATTCTGGTTCCCTGAGCTCTGGGAGTAGGAAGTGAGGGTTTTAATTGTGGGTTGGCTACCAGCTCTGCAGGCTTCCTCCTATGGCTCTCGGCATCCAGTTTCTTCATCAGTAAAATGAGGGGGTTGGAGCTGTTCCAAAACGGTTATTAGGGGCCTGGGATGTGCTGGGTGTGGGCCGGGGCTGGTTACACAGCCGAATCAGACACCATTCCCTCCGCTGGGGAGTTGGCATCTAAATAAGTCATGGCAGTGCAGTGAGGTAAGTGCTAATACGGCCCCAGTGTCACAGGAGGAGTACCCAGGACAGAACAGCTTATGCTTCCCCGGAAAGGGGGAGGGGAAGGGGGATGGGGGGGGCACAGAAGACTACACCGAAGAGCTGTTACCTGAGCCGAGACTTAGAGGGAGGGCAGGGGTTTATGAGGCAGAAGCCAGCAGAAAGCCAGCCTGGGGGGAGGAGGGGGAGGACGCTGCTCCTCAATCTGGGTGGCAACCGCTCTTGGAAAGGCAATTGGAAGCACCATCCACAAGCTGGAATGGTGGGGGGGGGGCGGGGCTCCGCTTGGGGAGCCAGGCGAGGTGGTGACATTTTGCAGCAAAGTGATCTCCAAGGCCTCTCTGCTCTCACACTCCCGACTCCGTGGCTCCCTCTGTCCCCATATGGCTCTGCGGGGCTGGCCCGAGGCCATCCGGGGCCCACCCCCCTCCGGGCGTTGGTGGGGGGGGTGGGGGGCGGGGGATGGGGACGCCCCGCGTTGGCGGAGGGAGCGGGAGGGCCTCCTTCTCCACCCCCACATGCCGGTTTGAACTTTCTTCCCCAAAGTGGCATTGCCTCCTTGCTCCTGTTGGTAATTCTGTAATGACTGGTTCTGACCCGCCCCTCCCCCATATTTAATTCTCATCAGCCAGCTCTCTCCACTTTGCTATTAATGATAGCAGCCAGCAAAATAGCTTTCAACATGCCATTGACAGTCTGGTTTAAGAGAGCACTTGAAGTAGTGCTAGACAGCTGAAAGCACCCATAATTGTGTACCAGAGTGAGAACTGCGTGCTCAAGGGCCTTGTTTTTATATGCTTAAAGGGACAATATCTTGTTTTCAACAAATGCTCTCTGCGACTCCCGGGCCAAGATGCTTGCTTTCTCGCTCTCTCTCACTCTCTTGCTTTTCTCTCCCGGCTTTTTCTTTTCTGGCTCTCGCCTTAACACGGTAAAGTGTTCCCCCTCCGGTGGGGGCCGGGGAGAAACTTAGGGCAGGGGGGGATTTCCTGCCTGAGCCTAAGAAAGGACTGTAGGGTGGGCTGGTTGATGTAAGCCCGCATCCACTGCAGACAGGAGCACCCCCTCCCCCCAACCCCGGCGGGGGTGGGGGGAGCTTCTTAGGACTTGGCCTTTCTGGAGTTTCTGGAGGAATGGATGGGAGGGCTGTTCTCACCCGGTGTTGTTGTGGAGTTCTTTTGTTTGTAGTCAGCCTGAGGGTGGGGCCCAGCTGTCACTGAATGTTTAGCTGAATGTTTAGGCTAAGGCCACCTTTGTGGGGACTGAGGGGGAGGGCTCCACTTACTGGAGAGGCAGATCCCGGACCTGGGACCTCGAAGGCCCTTTCAGCTCAGGTTCCGGAGGCTGTTCACTGTGCGGGGGTGGGGGGGCTCTGGAAAGCATGAGGGTGGGGAGGGGAGGGTCTTATTCTCAAGTGGAGGTTCATGCGGGGTTTAGGGGCTTATGAGCCAGGAGACCCTTTAACTCAGCCCTGGAGATTTGCCTGAGAACAAACACCTCCCTCCCCTTCACCCCAGCCGACTCTGAAGAAGCAACACAACCCTTCGGGAAGAGGTTCCCCTGTCCCCGCTGTCACCAAAGCTCCCCTTCACCAATGGCATCCTTTGAAGGGTGAAAAGAGAGCTTGGGAACGACTAGGGCTGGGAGCGTGGACGGACTTGGCTTTTGTGTCGAAAGGGGGCCTCTTCCTTTCCACCCACCGAGTGAGGGACACAGACCGGGGTCTGGGGGCCTGGGGCAGCTGCCACCACCACCACTAAGTAACCTCAGGAGAAGACCTTTATGGAGGACAGACTTTGAAAATTTTGTTCTTCCACATATCATAATTATGATAACATCGACTTCTGGTGTTTCTGTAGCACTTGATTGTTTACAAAGCAGCGAAGACATTTTCATCTTAGGAACCTAAAACGACAGGCATTTGGGCGTCGGACAAACAAACGGCAGGACAGAAGCCTCAGAGTGCGGGGTGTGAAAATGACCTGTATACATCCAGGGCACTAGAGGGCTGTGTTCATAAACTGGACGGGGCGGCAGGGGCAGGGGCTGGCTGTGTGTGGAAGGATGACGCCAGGAGTCCCCCAAGGGATAGGACCATTTTGTATTCACTGAGGCCCCCTGAGCCCTGCGTGGTGCTGGGCCACGTTTTGGGGGAGGGGAGACTCACAGAGGGTAACCTTCCAGTTGGGGGTTGTCCCTGACCCTGAGAGCATTATGGACTTTCTGGGAAGGATACAGGTTTTCTCCAGCTTCTGAGAGAGACGTCTTTTGGCTGCAAAGTTGTGATTGGAGGAAGGAACGGAGAAGCATCCTGAGTTTCTTTTTTTATCTTAAAGCGTCTTTAATCTAGCTCAAGTTTTTTGTTTTGTTTTTCACCTTGTACGGTGGACAGTTTAAACGTGAAAAGGGAAGAAAGGAGGTGGTGAGGAAAGAGATAGCTGGGAGGGGAGATGATGGAGCAGAGATACTGGGGAAGGGTGGCTAGGAAGGGGGGAGAGAAGGGAAACCAGGCTGAATTGGGATTATGAGAAGGAAGCGCGAGGGTCAGTGGCTTGGGGGTAGATTGGCAAATTCGGCATGCCCTGGCTGTCTCTTTGGGCATGGAATGTTCCAGATGCCAGGACTTTGTCCTGCTGTCCTTTTAAATCCTTGGTAACCATCGTGCGCAGCTTTTCAGCTGTTTGTTGCTGTTGTTGTGGCCCTTGTAATTCCGATTGAAAACTAGACTAGCCCAACAGAGGAAGTTCCTTCTTAGTGTGCCCAGGAAAGCTACCTGTTTCTTCATACGGGAGACTCCAAGGAGCAGGAATCCTTCTCCCGGTCCTGTAGCACTGGGAATGCCAAGAGCACCTTGGGGGCATGGGAGGGGGACTCTTCCTAAACTGGTCGAGAAGGCTTTGGTTCTAGACTCCTCCACCACCACCCAGCCAGTCTGTGACCCGAAGGTTGGAGGAGGGGGCCTGCTACTTGGTCCCCAGATACGCGTCTCGGGAGAGCCCGGAGTCTGAAACCGGTTGTCCTGTCGGGGGTGTGCTTTGTGAGTCAGTGGCGATCGGTGCTGGGAAAAGCGGAGCAGTCTGGTGGGGGCAGGCGGGGGGGGGACTAGTGGGTGAGGCCAGGGTGGGGGACAGGAACTATCAGACTTCCTGCCCAGAAAGAGGTAGGGCAGACGCAGGGGGCGGTGGAGAAGCCACAGGTGATCCCAGACGGTCTAGACTGAGAGGCTCAGTGGCCCCCGTGGAAACAGAGCAAGCCTGAGATCCAGTAGGTGGAGGCCGTGAGTCGGCCAGGACTGATGGGTCCAGGAGAGCTCTCCCTTCTCCTTCCACCCTTCCCCATTGCTTTTCCTGGAACGGGCCCCTTCCTCTGAGCTCCTCCACCCCAGGAGAGGGCTGTCATCTTGCCATCTTACCTGGCTTTGCCTCAGGGCAGACATCCTGGGGGGGTGGGGGGGGGGAAGGCTCTGCAGGGGTTGAGGTTGGCAGTTGGGGTCCTGAGGCCCTCGCACTTCATCTCAGAGGAACAAGGAATCTTCGCGAAGCCAGCCTGAAGTGGGCAGAGAAGCAGCAGCGCCCCCAGAGAGCAGCCCCGCCCCTGCCAGAGTCCTCTCACCGTCGGCTCGATGCTGGCCTCCGTGTCCCCCGATACATGCGTGCGGTATCCAGCCTGTAGGAACTTATAAAGGGGGCGGGTGGGGGTGCGGTCTAGATAATTCTCTCTTCGTGGCCTGTTGGAGTTTCTCTATTCTCCCACCTGGGTCTGACCTCCCTTCTCAAGGGGCCTCCACGTGGCTCTCCCTCACTGCCCCCCTGCCCAGCCCCACCGGTGGGGAGAGGGGCAGGTCCCTGATGAGACTTTTTACTGGCTCCTCCGTGCCGGAGGGCTCCGAGTTGCTCCGTCAGAAGCCACTGGTTTTCAGAGGGGCATCCTGGCCGGTCAGGTGCAGAGCATCAGGAGCTGGGAGGGCTAAGTCCTGGTGGCCGAGGGACAGGCTTGGAGGCCAGAGAACCTTGGGTTTGAGTCCCGTGTCGGGACTTAACTGGCTGTGCGACCTGGGGCTGACTACGTAGACTTCCTGTGAACTTCAGTTGATGCGGGGGAGAATAATAACACCTACCTGCTAGAGCAGTGCCGTCCGGTAGAACTTTCTGCAACGGCGGAAAGGTCTAGCTCACCGTCCAGTATGGTAGCCAGCAGCCGCACGTGTTTATGGAGCCCTTGAAATGTGGCTGCTGTGAGAATCTGAGTTTTACGTTGAGTTTTCATTAACGTTCACTGGCCCCCCGTGGCTCGTGGCTTCATCTGGTGGACCGTGCGGTCATAGGGAGCGTTACAAGGATCATATAAGATGATGCCTCTTGATTGCTCGGTACAGTCTCTTGCATGTAGGAAGGCCTCGGCCATGTATTCTCCCAATGGGACAGAGTCCCCGGCGTTGCCAAGGCCTCAAAGAGCGAGGACAAGAGTCGTGGGGTTGTGGATGCGGTGGAACATTCCAGGGCCCCTTCCCATTTGCTGCTTGTTGGCCCCACAGGCCCAGCCCCACAGCATAGCAGCGTAGGTGTTCCGAGCACTCCCTGACAGGAACACTGACTGGAATACTGCCATCTGGGGAGGTTAAGTGACGGGCTCGTGGTCTCAGGTGGACCAGAGGCAGGTTCAGAACGAGAAACTAAGGTCTGTTTTCAATCAGGAACCAATGACTCTTCCCACAGGCTGTATTGAGGCGTGGTCTTCTGTGGTCTCCCTGCATGGCCCCCCCCAAGACCCACCCATATGTACTTCCAGACTTTGATTCCGGGGCTGGGAAGGCCCCAGACAACGCCTCTGAAGAATCCAGTGAAACGTGTGCAGCCACGTGTAGATCAGGGTGGCTCGGTCTGGGCATTCTTGACATTTGAGGCTGGATAATTCTTTGGGGTGAGGCTGTCCTGTGTTTCCCAAGATCAGCAGCCTCCCTGGCCCCTACCCACTAGCTGTCAGTAGCGCCTTTCCAGTTGTGACACCCCTGTCCCCAGACATTGCCAAAGCCCCCCCCCCCCCCCAGGGGAGCACAGTTGCCCCTGGTTGTGAACCCTTGGTGTAGGGGGAAGGATTCTCGATTGCAGAGCAGGGAGAGTTGGTCGCCACCGTCTCGCTTTGTGACCCAGAACGGCTCTTTGCCCTCTCTGGGCCTCATTTTCCTTATCTGTAAAATGAGATGTTGAATGTGGTGGTGATTTGGGAGGAGGTCTGTTTGAGAGGGAACTGATCCATAAACAAGTTGGTAAATAACCGATCGTGATTTTTATGGCCTATGAAATGCCGCCCCTCCTGCCATTCTTGTCTCGGGAGAGAGGACCCTCTGACCCCTTTAATCTAAGAAGGCACCAGCTTGTTGGTGGTGAACTCAGTGGTGGGTGGATAGAATGGGGCTCTGTGTCTGCCCACAGTCAGCCTGTCCCCCCCCCCCCCCGCCACCCCCCACACCTCATTTTCCTTTCCTGCCACCCAGATTTGCCAGGCAGCCTCTGTCCTTAAAAAGTCCTAGCCAGTGTTTCATTTGTAGTGCTGACCTTATGGGGAGACCCCCAAAATTTAACGAGCTGCCTCTGCAAGGGTAATGTGACTTTTACAGCCTGTTGAGGGGCAAGGGGAGATTTGCATAATGTTCTAAGGGGGATTAGGTGGCTGGGGGTTGCCATGGCAACCCCACAGGGCTGAATTGAGAATTTTTCCTCCTGGTGGGAGTTGGCCAATGGAGTCTGGGAAGGTGGGGGAGGGAGGCAGAGGGTTATCTGAGGGGAGGGAGGGGATGGAGGGCCCAAGGGATGGGGGGGGCGGGTGGGTGGTGGCGCCTGGGATGAATGGGCAGTGTTGGGGGAAGGTCTAATCTGAAAAGGCTTTCCCTGTTCTGTCTACACAAGCAAGCTCTTTGAGGGCCATCCCCTGGAGTGGGGGTGGGAGGCAAGGAGAGTTTAATGTGTTTGGGAACCAAGAAATTAAAGTGAACAAATATTTAAAGATTATTGGATCTTGTTAACAGGAAGCCCGGTGGATGGAGATTGAGAGTCTGAGAAATGAAAGTCATAGAGTCTTAGAGCCGGGGAGGGACTTGGCTGTCACCTAGGCCCAGGTTACTCCCATGGAGTGGCGTCTAACCCCGTGTCCCTGTTGAGTCGCCGTTGAATGTTCCTAAGGACGGGGCGCTCACCCACACGCAGCGCCTGATTCATTTTTGAGAGCTCTCGTTCTTATACCGGGCCCAAATCTGCCTCCTTCATGCAAAGGAAACCGAAGCCCGAGTGCAGGACAGGCCTGGGGCTGGCGTGCAAGTCCCTAGACTTCGCCTTGCCAACTCTTTCCAGGGCCAGTAGCCTAGGTGCGTCCTCTCCCCCAGTCCCCACACACACTCTTTCCCCTTCCTCACTCAGCTCACTGTTCCTGATTCACTCACTCCCTAGACTCCGAAGGAAATGCCGGAGATTTCTAGCAGGCAGAGAAGAAGAAGGCGGGATTCCTTCTCGGGGAGCACGGGGAGGGTCCTGTCACAACCCCGGGCACCCCAGACTCTTCCCTTCCGTGGGGCTTAGCTGGATGAAGGCAAGGGTACTGGATCTTCGCTGCCGTCCTTCTCTGTGTGAAGGACACGGGGACTAGCACACACAGTGTCTGGCATAAGCCGGCCCCAGCCAGCGTCCTGTTCCCTCCCTCGGGGGACAGATCGTCAGGGTCACACCAGGCTGGGCCTTTTCTTGTACCAAGCCCTCCCGGCATAAAGAATTCAGCAGGCTTCCTCGGAAGGCATAAATATTTAATGGCATTGTAGTTATATATAATTTGATCAATATGTCAGTGCTAAAAGGGCCTTTAAGGAGGCTCACCTATCATTGAGTGATCTGTGATGTAAACCCTGCCAGCCCCTCCAGAAGCAGGGGTCATTATCTCCCTCAGCTGCTAAGTGGATCATTTATTTGCCCCCCTTCTTAAAGGGGGGGGTGGGGGTGCCATTTTCCCCTAGAGCCTGTGGGGCCAGGGCTCCCCACACCGGCTTTTGCTGGAGGTCTCACCCCGCTTCGTGCCTGGACTTCCTTCCCGCTGGTGATAAAACACCCACTTGCTTTATCTGAGTTCTCTCCAAGCTCGATCTGAGCAGAAACTGCCTGGCAAGGAATTTCTTGGTACAGTCCAATAATTGAGGGCCTATCAATTTAGAATTGCCTGGGAAAAGCAATGGGATATTTTAAGTTAAAATTACTCCAGCGCATTGTTCCAGAACCTTCCAGCATTTGGTTGCTTAGTGGTTGTGGTGCCCGGCTGCTGCACCCTCCCTCTTCTGCACAGCCCCCAACTTCCCCTTGTGCCCCTCTGATTTTAATTCAAGATGAAGCAGATTCACTTTGAACACCCCGGGACTTGAGTCCGAGAACCAGGTCAAACCCGGCTAAAATTCAAGAACCCCGCAGGCTAAAACTAAGTGACCTCGCCTAGATCTTACAAGGTACCACTTGGCCACTGTTGTGTAGACAACCAAATTGAAACCTGGGGGAGAGAAGTGATTTGCCCAAAGCCACACGGCTAGATAGATGGAGGCAGAAGAGCTGGGGGGTGGGTAGAACCAGCCCTGCGTGCCTTTGGGTCATAATGTGCTCTTTGTTTTACCTTTTTTAATGTTTATTTATTTTTAAGAGAAAGAGCAAGCAGGGAGGAGCAGAGAGAGGGGGGGGAGACGTAGAACCCGAAGCAGGCTCCAGGCTCCAAGCAGCCAGCACAGAGTTGTGGGGCTTGAACGCACAACCCGGGAGATCATGACCTGAGCCGAAGTCGGACGCTTAACCGACCGAGCCACCATGTTATGGCGCCCCCATAACATGTTCTTTAAAGTGGCAGATTTCGGGGCGCCTGGGTGGCTCCGTCGGTTAAGCGTCCGACTTCGGCTCAGGTCATGATCTCGCAGTTCGTGAGTTCGAGCCCCCCGTCGGGCTCTGCGCTGACAGCTCAGAGCCTGGAACTTGTTTCAGATTCTGTGTCTCCCTCTCTCTCTGCCCCTCCCCTGCTCGCGCTCTGTCCCTCTCTGTCTCTCAACAATAAACAAATGCTAAAAAAAAAAAAATTAAAACAAAAAAGTAAAGTGGCAGATTTCTCCTTCTCCCCTTTTCCCATTTGGCTGAGATGAAAATGAAGCACCTGAAAGCCCACGGGTACAGACGACCAGGCGGTTTGAAAATAAATGGCCGGGAGAGGGTCAGGTGGACGTGGCTGTGGGCTGTGTCGAGCAGTCAGCCACATTTTCAAAAAAGAAAAAGGGCCAAACGCTGGCTGGATGCTGCAGGCCAGGAGCAGGAAGGCGGTGGGGTGGGGAGCAAGAGCAGGTGGGGGCCCCCCTCGTTCAGCGTGCCGGGCCCGAGGCTGGTTAAGCAGCAGGGCCGTGCATACGGGAGCGCGGTTCGAGACGCAGCCTTCTAGAATGCTCAGGTACCCTCGGTTTACAGCAAGATGTTCGGAGGTCCTGCTTTTAATGAGGAGATGATCATCGCGCAGACGGGAGCCACTAAGGCACGCTGAGCAGCTTGCTCCTTGGGAAATTACCCTTGCCCCCCACTATCTTGTTTTCCGTCGTCTATTAGCCTAACAGTCTCGACAGGGACGCGGGGCAGACGTTACTCCCCACGCCCAATCGGGAGCGCAGATTCCTCATCTCACGGGGTCTCTGTGCACCTGTCTCTGAACTGCTTCTGTCTGTGTCTGGTAGATTAGTGCCTTCTGAGGAACAGTGTTTTTCCACCAGCAAAGCTGCCTGCTTTGAACCACACTTGAAAAGCAATGTTCAAAGGCCGCACCAGCCTCCCCAAACACCTTTTTCCAAAGGCGGCCGTCTTCCTGCCACCGGCACCTACCTGCTCTTGGGTTTGTATCTGAGGATCTGGCTCAAAGAAGGCGGTGACTTTGCGGGACCCGCACGGAGGGAAGGACCGGGGCCAGCCTCACACGGACCACGGCTGCCTTATTGATAACAATTCCCTGGATCGCCGAGAGTTTTCCGACGTGTGATCTAGTTCCAGTTGGTGATTTGTGACCTGTCCCAATTGTTGAAGCCACATGTCTGGATTTTTCCTTCCCCCCCCCCCCCCACCCCCGCCTTTCTTGGAACTGATGTTTAGGGCTTGTTTGAATTGGACCAAATGCTGTTTTAACAGCTGTTCGAATCGGAAATGCTGTCAATTATTAACCCCGACGGTAGTTTTTCTTTCAACTCTCCAGGCTCTCTCAAAATGTCAAAATTTGGCTTCTTGGTAGGAAGGCGTTTAGTGAAGTTGCTTCACTGCGGAGCGAGCGTCAGTGTCCCCATCTGAAACATGGAGACTGTGATTCTAAGTGCCTTCCCTACAGGGTTACTGCGAGCTCACTCATGGAACGTGCTTGGGAACAGCTGGGGTGGTGGGTGTTAGCTGTTACTCTTGTTGTTACGAGTGGCTCTGGCCGGCCAGCTTTTATTTCCAGGAGCTTCCCCCCCTGCGATCCCCGCCCTCAAAAAAAAAAAAAAAATGTGAAAACAGTCTTTGAGTGAACTCACCAGTGTGGTGAGCCCACTCCCGGGGTTGGGCGGCCAGCGTAGAGATGGGTGGGGCTCAGTCCCGCTTCTGCTGTTGGTGGAGACCAGGGGGGCTGGAAGGAGCGTGCTCTCCTCCCACCCCAGACCCAGCCACGGGGAAGCCCTGTTTTACTATAAATGCTCTCCAAGTATACGGCCACCCCTCCCCTCTCTGCCCTGCGTCATCCTATCTCGCGCTGCCAGACCTTCATTGGGTTCGGGCGCAGGACAGGGCCTGAATGCCGATGCCCCAGGCCTCCAGAAGGTTCCTTGTCTGTGTGGAGTTGTTCTGATGGCCCCTGGTGGATGGATACCTGCGGTGTTGGGACGTGGGTGAAGGAGGCACGAACTGCTTCCAGTAGGGTGGAAGGGTGAGACTGGGAACTTGTTCTGAGCCGTGGTCACCTGGTGGCCCGGATGCCAAACCTTGAACCGGGCACAGCTATGTGAACTCTCAGCAGGTCCCTTTTCCTCAAAACCAGAGGATGCTGGGCTCCGGACCGAGCCCTGCAGGAAGGAAGAGCCCACCTGTGGGGAGGCTGTGGCCGCATGTTTGCTAAAGGGTATCGGGAAGGGGAAGGACAGCTACTTTTCATTTTTTGCCTTGAACTCGCAAGACCCTGACACTTGGCCTATTTGCTAGAGGAAGTAGGCAGGTGGGAAACCTTTTATAACCACCCGCCCCCGAGAGCTGTAGCTACACATAGACCACAGTAACTGTGGGGGTTCAGAGCCTGCCTGCCGCCTGCCTTCCTGGCTCAGGGGTGGGGGCAGCGGCCAGAGACCCACCGAGAAGGCTTGCAGCTGGTCTGGCTCGACCGCACTGCCTCATCCTGTTGGCGGAGGGCGTACCCACCTCCCCTCCCAGCTGTATGCCAACATTTCATCCACCGGGCCCTTCCTGCCCGTGTTGATCTGCGGCCACGGGGACCCTGCAATAGGAAGCCTTGAAAAATAAATGCAGGGAGGCTATTTGAGATCCTTCTGGCTGAGTGTTCATTGAGCACTTACTACGTGCCACGCACTGCTGTGCTAGTCATTTGAGGTAAGAGGCTTTGGACCAATGAGATTCCTAAGCATTGAGCCTGGTTTGTTTAGTTTCTTTCTTTTTTCCCCCCCAAAATATTTTGGGGCACCTGGGTGGTTCAGTTGGGTAAGCGTTTGACTTTGGCTCAGGCCGTGATCTCACCGTCTGTGAGTTCGAGCCCCACATCGGGCTCTGTGCTGACAGCTGAGAGCCTGGAGCCTGCTTTGGATTCTGTGTCTCCCCCCTTCTCTCTCTACACCTCCCCCACTTGCACTCTTTCTCTCTCTCAAGAATAAAATAAAACATAAAAAAAATTTTTTAATGTTTTATTTTATTCTTGAGAGAGAGAGTGTGAACGAGCAAGGATCAGAGTGAGAGAGGGACACAGAATCGGAAGGAGGCTCCAGGCTCTTAACTGTCGGCACAGATCCTGACGCGGGGCTTGAACTCACAAGCCGTGAGATCATGACCTGAGCCGAAGTCGGACGCTCAACCAACTGAGTCACCCGGGCGCCCTGTTTAGTTTATTTCTGTTTCTTTTATGTTTTTAATATATCCTTCTATTCTGATTTGTCACATCAGCGTGTGACAGTTGAGTGACCATGTTGGTCTGTGCAGGTTTGGACGGAGATGCAGACTGATTGTTCTAGAGCTCCCGCCCCATACAGCCCTGATTCCTGTTTCCTTCCCCTTCCCCACGATCAACCGAGGAAAAAAGGAACAGAAATGAGAAAGGGTCCTGGTTTGGGGTAGAACTCTTCCCACTTCCTTAAGTTAATAATTTATACAGCAATTACTTAGCAATCTTCCCAGATTCCTTACGTTATAAATGACGGACATTTAGCGGGTGAAGCCCAGGGTGGCTGCTAAAACCCCTGCAGTGCACGGAACACATGTCAAATGTCAATGGCACGGGGGCTGAGAAAGTCTGACGTCCAGTGACCTTCACTGGAGTGTATACTCAAATGTGCAGATGCAGCGGTGAGGCCCATAGGTCTCAGCCAGGGGAATACTGGATACTGCCTCTCTACCCTGCAATTTGGAAGCGGGGACCACTATTGACATTCAGTGGGTCTCACATACCGGGGACGGTCCTCTGCAGCAAAGAACTGTTGCGCCCAAATGCCCACAGTGGGAAACCCTGGCCCCGGTTCCTGAGGATCAGAGTGATTGATCGGCAGAGTGTAGCAATCCCTGGTGTAGAAGACAAGCTGTCTGTGTCTCTGGCGGGCGCCCCTGGATGTAGGGCCGCACGGGGGCCCCCTGGGCCCCCTCGGGTCTCCCGGGGGTGTGGCCTGTCTTCGCCTGATTCGCCAATCAGAGACATCCTCATTAGTGGTGGGGGTGCGAGCTCCGGGAATAGGGGTCTGTTTGCAAGCCTTCAGACAGCGTTGTTTTTATTTTAAGTGCACAAGGATTTCTCGTGGAGAATCGTTTGACATGCAGATGATCACAGGTTTTTAAAGGCTGTTGTCATGGTTTGCAGTGTGCTGATGAGAGCTTTGCAGCCCGCCCTGGGCCCCCTCAGTCCTGGTGGCCTCAGGATTCGTTGCGAGCGGAGAAAAGCGATCGCGAGACGTGTGCGTCTATCAGTGGGCCTCGCTCGGCCTTCCTGCCTGGTCACCATTAACCATGTGACACAAGTTTTTGGTTTTTTGTGTTTTTTTTTGTAAACCACTCTTCATCCGGGGCTGACATAGGGCAGGGTGGCAGAAGCGGTTGATATTCATCTAAATGGGAGCTTTTCTGGAATGTTGGCGGTGGAGCAGAGAACTGGTCAAGCCTTCCTACGAGTGGCCCATGTACAGGATCAGGGTCCCAACCAGTTACCTCCTGAGCAGTTCTTCGAGAAGGCAGTGCCTTACCCTAAAAAGTGAAGCCTTAATGGTGGGATTTCGGGCTGGGCAGCACAACTGGGGGGATGGGGAGGGATCGTTCTGGTTGGGGAGCTGCAAAGTGAAAAGCGGGGGGGGGGGTGAAGCGGGTCCCCTTATCCACATATCCCTTTGGCACATGTGGCCCTGGGGGCTCCCTGTCACTTCCCGCTCTGAGAGCCAGAGAACCTGTCTTGCTCTAGGTTTTAGTGCGGTGGGGGAGGGGGAGGTCCTTGTTTCGTTCTGCTTTAATTAGGGCTTCTATCCAGAGCAGGCAGACTGCGTTCTGACCCAAACACATAGACCACCTCTGATAGGAAATCGGAGCTCTGCAAAATGTGGGCAGCCTGGCCTTTGGGGGGGGGGGAGGGGCAGTTGGAAGAAGTTTCTTCACGTTGTGTGCTGTGGACTTTTAGCAAGGCCTCCTGGCGGGAGGCCAGCTTGGCAGGACGGGTAGGGGGGCGAGGAGAAAGCATGGAGGGTCTGTGGTTTCGGGGAGCGGTGGAGGGGGAGTTTGTGCTTCCCCCCTGTGTGACATTTCAGCGACTTGATCGACCCGCCTGGGCTTCACGCGGTCTCTCTTCTTTTGCAGACAGAGATCGCGAAGAGATTGAACACGATTTTAGCACAGATCATGCCTTTTCTGTCACAAGAGGTAAGACCTCCTTTAACTGTGTCCTCCTTGTGTTTCCAGGGCAGTCCAGGGACCCCTGCCCCTGTCCGTTCATACTGTCTGTAGTTGGCAACCTGGGGCTTTATGGAAACTTCTCCAGCACATGAGGGGGAGCATTTGCTCTTTCTTGTAGTGGAACGGGTTCTTTGCTGCTGCCTGAGACCAAAGAGGAGGGTCCTGGCCTGTGATGGGGCTAGCAGTGGGTGCCACTCGGGCCCCCCACCCACCCACCCCCCCCCCCCGCCGATCCAAACAGACATTCCCAGACACTGCTTCTCTGTGCCCCGCCTCCCACTCCTGGAAACATCTAGAAGCAAGAAGCCTGGCCAGATAGTGCTAAGGGGCAGATCCTATAAAGGGAATGAGTTCCCAAGGGGGACCCCAGCCCCTAGGACAGAGTGTCCTCCCTAGAGGCATGACCAGTCTGTTACCCGCCAAGCACACTTTGCAAGGGACCACCCCCTGAAGCCTGGACGGGGCTAGTGGGTGACACGAGACACTAGGGCTGTGTCTCCAAGGAGACCCCTTGGTGCAGGGCAGACAGGATAGCTGTCTGAGAGGGGCCTGTTTCCGTCCAGCAGAGCTCCCTCCAGCTGGGGCAGGTCCTGCCTTCTGTCCCCCCCCTCCCCCCCCCCCCCCCCCCCCGCGAGGGGCTGGGACCACCTCCGCTCCCCCCTGGACTCCTAGGTCTCTGAATCAGAGTAGCCACTGGTAAACGATTGAATCTACGTGAAAACAGGATAGGTGACGTCCTCAGAGCTTGCAGCCCAGTGAGGTAGACAGCTGCGTAGGAAGCAGGTACTATCCCAAGGTGGAAGGGAACGGACGTACCAAGAAAACCCTTTTTAAACTAGGCCCGATTTTATAGAGCGGCTTTAGGTTCATGGCGACCTGTACGTGTGGAAGGCACAGAGATGTCCCGTAGGTTGCCTGTTTTCAGCATCCCGCACCAGAGTGGGGTGTTGGGTCACAGCTGGTGAGCCCGCACACCGCTCTCACGTTCCCTTTCTCTCTAGACACGGTTTTGTTCCTCCCCCTATTTGGAGAGGGATTGAGCGTATATAGAGTCACATACTTTTTCCTTTTTTTTTTTTTAATATTTTTTGTTCGGGATTCTCCAAGGTTCTTCTTTTTTTTTAATTTTTTTTTAAGCTTTATTTCTTTTTGAGAGAGAAAGAGAGAGAGAGAGCGTGAGTGGGGGAGGAGCAGAGAAAGGGAGACCCAGAATCCGCAGCAGGCTCCAGGCTCCGAGCTGTCAGCACAGAGCCCGACGCGGAGCTCGAACTCGCGAACCGCGAGATCATGACCTGAGCTGAAGTCGGATGCCCAACCGACTGAGCCGCCCAGGCGCCCCTCACGTACTTGCTTCTGAGGTCCTTGAACACAAGTTGCACAGACCCCGACAACCCCTCAGTGCCCTAGCTGCGCCGCCTACGAGTGGGAAGGTTCTCCTACACGACAGCCGTTACCCGCACTGAGAAAACTAATCATCGAGCAATATCATCTCCTGTCTAGCTCCTGTTCAAAGGCGTGGAAGGGAGTTTTTCTGTATGTGTGGTAGAGGAAGGCGGTTGACCGATGGCCGTCTTTGGGCGCATCCCTATTTTAACTTGAAACAGTTCATGGGACGTTTGCACGAGTAATGCACGCTCGCTGGAAAGGGGTGAAAGAAGGTGAAAATGCCCTGCCCCGCCTGTTTAGTGGGCCTCTTCTGCTTTGTGAAGGGGGGGGGGGGCGCGTCCCGCCTGTCCCGAGCGGCCCTCCCTGTGCCCTTTGTGTTGGCAAGGCAGCCGCATCTCACGCACCCCCTGTTCCCCACAGCACCAGCAGCAGGTGGCACAGGCCGTGGAGCGTGCCAAGCAGGTCACCATGACGGAGCTAAACGCCATCATCGGGGTACGTGGACTCCCCAATCTGCCTCTCACCGTGTGTATAGCCCTTTAATTCCTCTCATTTAACCGTAAACCAGAGATGGACCCTGACCTTAGCTGGCCTCAAAGAATGGCGGCCCCAGGGCTCCGGCTTCCCGTGGGCTTGGCCCCGTTTGGGGGCTCTCTCCCCATCAGCTCCCCAGTGGCCCCCTACTCCCCATGTTGAGGGAGTGCCCCACATGCCTCCACCTCTAAATTCATCAGCCCCCAGCTTCCCCAGGGGGTGGGGCTCTGAGGTCACCCTCACACCCAGCCTCCTCCTCAGGCCTCCCGGGGGGGGGGGGGGGGGCTGTCCACCCTATGTCCCCTCCCTGGCAAGGGTCTGCCCTTCTTTGGCCACCTGGGATCAGAACTGTCTCTGCTGTACTGTTGATGTGAAACGTGCTGTGGAATTTGGGTTTGGGCTTTGTCGTGCCGGGCACTGAGCCGCCTGGCGGGGCGTTGGTCACGCACCCTTAGGAATTCTAGTGGGGGGTGTTCTGGAAGTCCTATCTCCCCAGGAGCAGGGAAAGCATCCAAGAATGCTTTGGGAGGTCTGCTTCCGGTGGGACCCCTCAGTGGAGGGAGGAAGCCAGATCCCTCCCCTTTTGCGTCCCTGACTCGCATCTTGGATTCACGAAGCATCTTTCTGCTGCTTTGAGTGAGGCTGAGGACATTTAAGATAAGCAGCTGAGGAAAAACAGCTCTTTTCCCGTGACTTTGGGCAAGGCTCTTAGCCTCAGGCGTACCTGTCCGCCTCTGGTCCCTAAAATGAAGGGGGTGGGGGAGATCAATGCTTCCCATCCAAGGACAGCTGGCTCTTGGTCCCCAAGGGCAGCTTCTGAACAATGTAGATTTCAAGGCACTCTCTCTGCAGTTCTTTTCCATAGGTCTGGGGGGTGGGACTGGGAATCTGTGTTTCTGAAGTTTTTTTTAGCTCATTCTGAAAGGTAGTCAGGCGTGGGAAGCAGTGGCCCAAAGGGCTGAGGTCCCGTTGGCCCTGACGTTCTGGGACCCTGCTTGGTCCTCATTTCTCTTTTGTTCTTATGTGAGGCCGTTATTTCAAGGTGGACCCGACCCGAAGGCCCCAGGGTGGTCCGCCTGGTGGAATAAACGAGAACTCCTGGGTTTTCAGCCCGGGGCAGAAACCCTGAGACATGCGTTCTAGCCATAGTTCTTCCCTGTGTGACCTCGGCAGGTCCTGCCTCTGCCCAGGCCTCAGTTTCTGCATCCGTTAAAGGAGGGAGTAGACCAGCCCATCTCCCTGGGCCAGAAAGCGCTGGGAGGCTGGGGTCAGAGGGGCAGAAGCATGCTGGTAGCTCCCGACACTCCCGTCCCGCCTCTGGGACCTGTGTCGGTTGTGTCCTGGGGTCAGTCCCGGGGCAGTCACGCAGTGCTGTTGCGGGAGGGCACCGGCGGAGGCGTGAGCGTGGTCTAAACCCTGGCAGCGCCGGGGTGGGGCAGAGCAGGGTCCGGAAGAGGGACTGTGGGGAAGTGGTCAGTGCCTTCAGCCGTGGAGCTGGGAGGCAGTGCTCCTGAGGGTGAAATCCTAGCACCGTAAAGTGGCTGTCTTCTCTGAGATCAGCCGGCGGGGGGTTTTTCAGCCCTGACACCTGTGAAGTTTGGGGCCAGACACTTTGTTGGGGGGCCTGTCCTGGGCACTGTAGGCGTTGAGCACTACGCCTGGCTTCAAACCCACTGGATGCACATAGCAGCCCCCCCACACAGTTGTGACCCCCAGAACTGTCTCCAGACATTGCCAGATGTCCCTGGGGGCGGTGGGATGGCTTCCGGTGGGGAGCCACCGGCGTAACCAACGGCCTTGGTTTACAGAGAGGGGAAGTGATTCATGGATGGTCACATAGTGTCCGGGAGTGTCACCCCTCCCCCCGCTCAGCCCATCTGGGGCCTGGGGCCTCTGTCTCAGTGACCCGTTCACGGCTCAGTGGCTGATAGTGGTAGAAGGGGGACGCGGGGACGGGGAGTGCACCGTGAGCTCTGCCCTCCGAAATTTCTCCTCTTCCAGCCCCTCGCGTCCTGTCCCCTCTCCAGGCCGAGCCTTCCCGGCCCGCACCGGGGCCACAGTGGGTCCCCTCCCCCGCTTCCGCCTCCCTCCTTGGCATCGAAAATCCTCTTATGAAAATAACTTTTTTTTTTTCCTAAATTCTAAGAAAAGAGCGAAATTGGGGAAGAAACGCTGCTTGGATTAGCTCCACTTCCTTTAAGTAGTATTTAGGAAGCTACAAGTTAGGTCAAGGCAGCTCGAGGCAGATATTGGAATTCAATTAAAGCCAACGAGTGGGGCCTGTGACCCCCATTTTCAAGGTAATTGCTTCTCCGGCTCTCAGTGAATGCAGCCGTCGCCCTGTCATTAAGCAGGCGGCCGTCTAATCGCTGCGCCTGACAGAGCGTCACAAGGCAGGAATTACGGACGGCTGAGGACGGCCGCTGCATGCTCGCACTGGGGAGCTGGGCTTGACTGCACTCCGGTGAAGGGGCGGCTCGTCTCGCCAGGGAGGAGAGGGCAGAGCAGGCTGGTAGCTGAGCACACTGGGGAAGGCGAGGTAGAGGGGGAGGGCGGGGGCGCAGGGGCCGCCAGGGGTCCTGGGCCCAGCAGTGAAGGGCAACTGGTGGCTCTACCCCCGTGGGGCCGTCCGATTTGCCCATCTGGAGGGAGAAGTAGCCCGGCCCCCTGGTCTGGGAATTAGGGGGGCTTTGGGCAAGGTTCCTCCGGGCCTCAGTTTCTCCATTTGTGAAAAGACGGAGGCGGGCTAGGTAAGTGTGCTGTGAGGTGCCTGCTTCAGTGCGGTGTGAGAGGCTCTCTTGGGCATGGAGTTGAAGGATTCTGAGTCTGTGTCTTGGCTTGACAGTTCAATGTGTCTGGCGTGGGTGGGTGTCCGTCGTGGCAGATTTATTGCACGGAGTAGAGTATTTCTAGGTCTCCTGGCGAGAGAGACTCGGATCCAACATCGGGCTGCTGTAAAGGGAGAAGGGGACAGAGGGGCGGAGGAGGGAGCCCAGGCTTGCTGGCTCAGCACACCCCCCTCTCCAGGGAACTCAGATATCCTCGAGGGAAGATGGGCCGGAAGATGTCTCTGTGCCAGCCGGGGCCTGGCAGGACCCAGTTATCGTAGACCCCGTTCTGTTACAGGCCCGTTTTTTCTTGGATCCAAATTGCTGAAAGGGTCAAGATTCCTAAGCACGGGGCGGGGTGGGGAGCGGATTTTGTCCCTTGAGCAGTATCCTGCAGAAGGCATCCCTAGGCAGATTAAAGACCCTGTGAGCTGACCTAGCAACCGTTCCCAGACTCCTTTTTTTGTTGGTGGTTCTGTTTTGTTTTTACGTTCTGCACTGGCCCATGGTAATGGAACCTGACGAGCGGAGGGGGTTCATCTGCACGCTGACAGCGTGGTCTACATTCCTTTGGAAATGTATTCGTGGGAGGCATGTGATAAAGCGTTGACTTTTTTTATTGTTTTCAGCGGGGCGGGGCGGGGGGGGGGCTGGGGGGGTGGGTGGGCGGTGGGGAGGACGAAGAGGGAGATTGTAGCCTGTCACAAACGACATGGCATTTGGAAGCCATACCTGAGGTTTTTTGCATTCACTCCAGGATGTAGATGTGCAGGATTCAGTTGACTGAATTTTCCACGAGGAAGAAGGTGCAGAGATCGTGCTTTAGAATACATCAGCTTCTTTCGGCCCGGCGGCGCGGTGGGGAGAGGGCACGCTGGCTCGGAGTCCTGGCTCTGCTTGCCTCCCCATCTCTGAAATAGGATAACAAGGGTTGTTGGGGGCTCTGAAAGCTATCACGGAGCACGGAAGCTCAATTCGGCGTGGAGCCCTGGGGCCCACCGGCCGTGTGCGATTAGAAGGAAGGGGGAAGGCCCAGGGCTGCTCTCCCAGCAATTCTGGGAGGGTGCCAAGCGTTCATTGAATGCAGTTCGGCCTCTGTGCTTCTTCCTCTGGTGGGCGTCCTCCGTGGGCTTTGGCTCAGCAGGTGCTTAGACAACTTCACTAAGTTCAACCCAAACCGTGAACCTGAGAAGCGAAGCATTAAATCAGCCAGCAGAGGCATTAAAGCGTGATGTGCATAATCCAATTACATATCCTCTACAAGGACGAGCTTCCCTGTCAGCCTGTCCTGTAAGTGGCCATACCTTCTGAGCCCAGGGCGCGGGCACGTGACACACGTGTGGAACAAGGGATTCGCTTACAGCCCGCGGGACGCGTTCTGTGACGGGCTCGTGTTCTGGCGTGAACGAGCACCCCTGAGTGGGCTTGGTTCCAGACGCTGAGTCCCTCTTCGGGGCTGGGGGTGGAGGGGGGATTGCTAACTTCCTTTCACATCCCAGATGGAGAAGTCTCGGCATGGGAAGGAATGGTAGAGACTGGAGACAGGCTGCAGCAAAGCGGTGAGCGCAGTCCCTTCTTGGACGGTGGACTTGATTCCCTTCTCTCCCCAGCCGCCACCCTTCCACTCACGGGGCACTGTATTTCAGCACATCGTCCTCTGAAGTCAGGGACATGCCACAGGGGACAGAAGTGTTGCCTGCCGTCCCGCCTGCAGAGGGTCTGGGGCTGCGACACGGGACGGCAAGGCAGGTGGCTCACCGCCAGCCAGCTTCCCCTGCCATGTTGGGGAGAGAATTTCGTTTCGCTCTCTGTTGCAACCGAGACTGCCATTAGCAGATGCTACGCCCAGCAAGCGCTGACATCTGCCCTCGCCCTGCGAGAGAAGCCTTGGAGGTCGGCTCCTGAAGTCCCTGCTTCCCGGAACCTTCTGGACCACTCCTGACCGTGCCTTCAAACCATGCAGAGGAGACCTGGCGCGACTTTCTGGCTGTGCAGAGAGTGCTTTTGTACTCAAAGATGAGAAGTATTATGGAAATCTCCTTTCCTCTGTTGCAGAGAAGACACTGACGCCTGACGTGCTATGGCAGATCGCCAGGCAGCCACCATAGCCTTTGTTTCTGATGCTGGCTCACTGGTTTACGCTTCCAGGAAGCAGGGCACCCCACTGGTGCTCCTTGTCCCCACAAACCGTTCCAGCTGCCTCTCACTGGGCCTTGGAGAGGAGGCGCGGATCTGGGAGGTGGTCACGTTCGGACAGAGCCACTCGGTTGACTTCCTCTGCATGTCTACTCAACATTATCACTTATTTACCCAGCAACTGTGCACTGAGCCAACCTGCCGGGCACCTTCAGCGGTGCGGGGACGGATAACACCAGGTCCCTGTCTTCCTGGAGCTCCCAAGCTGCCAGGCATCACATAAAGACGAACGAAATGGTTGTATTTGTGATCCATTCACAGTTCTTGCTAACGTTTCTCGAGGACCTACTTTGCCTTGACACGTAGTGTAATGCATGGGGTCCTTGCACGATGAGACCACGAACAGAGGCCCAGAGAGGTCCACTGACTCAACCAAGGTCTCATGGCTGATAAGGTAGACGTCCAGCTTCTACCCTTCAGGACGTCCACGCTGGCCCTGGTGTCTGAGCTGTTAGAACTCAGAAGGGAGACATGCGTCCTGACCAGGAGGCTGGGGGAAACTTCCAGAGGAGGTGGTATTTGAACTGGCCGGGCAGCCTAGAAGGTTCGGTAAGAGGGCCGAGCTTACCTGGTAAGGTACGAATCAGGGTGTTTGGAGCTCTTCAACGACCTCTTCTCCCGAGCACAGATCCTTCGTAAGCTCTTTCTCCAGAAACCGAATTGCTCATGGCAGGAGCCAGCCTTGTACCCACGCAGCTCCTTCTCTGAAGCCGTTTTCTCTCCTCTCCGCTCCCTCCGGCGATCTTACTGGCCAGGCACTGTAAAAAGTGGATTAAATACCTCACGCGTTGCTTTCTGGGATTTTACTAAATAGTTAACGCTGGCAGAATTAAAGGGCCTGCCAGCAACTGGTCTAAAACCACAGGGCTGCTGGCTCAGACTCCTCTTAAAACTGGGCGTGTAGATACAGTTGGATCGTTGGCCCACACCAGGGAACGGTGGGTAGCCATTGGAAGGGATGTGTTGATTTGTGCCTAACAGTCTTAGATTAAAAATCCAGTTGTCTAGTAGTAAGGTTTGCGAGAGCCTATTTATTTAGGAATAGAGTCACAATTTGTAGATCTCCATTAAGGAAAGTCTAAAGCGACTCAGAGTGGAATCTTCTAGAGAGTGGGATTGAAGGGTAATCTTTTAAGAAAAACTTGTAAATCCGTACTCATTTTTAATATTTTCTGACCATGTATCATTTTTTTCCTCGTAATAAGGCCTAACGATGATAATTTCTTTAAAAATGAAAGACAGGGGAGATCAGCTGTGAGCTCCCGTGTTTTAAAAGAGCCCGAGCCACCGGGCTGAGCCGGGTTGGGTCTCCGCATGGGGACCCCTGGGCTTTTGTTTCTGCTCTGGCATCTCGGGGCATCTGGGGTTAGGCTGCACTGGGGACCACTGCCCACCAGCAGCTTCCATGAGCCACCTACCAGTAGATGATCCAGCTGATGTGACCACCAGTGGATCCCAGCCTTTCACACAGAGCTGAGAAACAAACCCTCGGGGGCCACCAGCGTGGCGGTGGCTCTGGTTGCCATTGACTTTGGGGTGAGCCCGGTTTGCCATTTGCAGCTTCGTTGGGGAAGAGCAGGGCCCCTAAGCCCCGGTTGCTCACGTTTACTGCCTCTTGAGGCCTCCAACCAGAACCATAGACCTTCCCCCTGTGTTCTGTTGACTGCCAGCTGTGGCCCGAAAGCCAAGTTCATACTGATAGGCGAGCTGGTCAGATTTTTGCTCTTTGTCGCCCCCGCTGGCCCTTCTTGCCTTGAGGGTCTCCCTAGGGACACTCTTTGGATAAGACCGGCGGTTGACAGAGCGGAGTCCAGATGGCACTCTATTGGCTGGAGTTGGCAAGCCACTGGCTGCCCAGTCCAGCCCGCCAAGTATCAGTTTGCCTTCTGTAAAATGGGCCTGACCCTTCCTTTGCCACCTGGTTGGAAGGGTCAGAGGTCAGATTTGGAAAGTGCCAGGCGTTCAGTAAACGTTGGTTCCCTTCTCTTGTGCTTAGTTGAGGAGAGGTGTTTATAGGTGGGTATCCGCATAGCCAAGGCCCCAGCCACTCTCCAGAAATATTTGGCCGTGGTGTAGCCCGCCCCACAGTTCCTGTGGTTCTCGGCGCAAAGTTTGGAATGATAAGATAAAGGGCATTTTGTAGTGGCTGCTGGGGAGGGAACTAGGCTACCCACACCGGTCCCTTGGGCGTAGGATGCAGACTGGAAAGAGAACACCCTGAGGCTAGTCCGGGCAGGGGACGTCTGGGGTTTCAGGGAGCAGAACCCTTGGCTGGGCACTGTTACCACTGCTGTTGACGATGAGCAGGTGTAGATTTGAGAACAGCGGGGAGCCCCTTGTAAGCCCCCTGGCAAATGATAGCTGGGATTCGAAACCTGGTCTGTCACGTCCCAAAGCCCCAAGTCCTTGTTAACCGTTCTCCACCCTGACGTCCCCGTGCCATTAGCTCTCATTCCACTGGCCCCAAGCTCCCTCCTCTTGATCTCGGGGATTTTCTGCTGTGGCCTGCCCGGGGATTTTCTGCTGTGGCCTGCCCGGGCTCAGTAAGCCAGCCTCGAGTTCGTCAGAAACGAGGGAGGCTTCCCGGGATATGGGCTCGGGGTGGGAGCCACCGGCTGCTCATGTTGAAGGCGTGCAGGCGTGAGCAAACATGACCGCCAGCTTGAAAGTGGATCCTGCTCAACAGAGAGGCAGCCCCGAGGGCTGCTTGGTCTTTAAATGCGTGCTTTTTTATTGATCCCGGGCTCGCAAATGGACTGTGGGAAATTCTGTCCTGAAACTGGGGGGGGGGGGGGGGGGATGGGCGGGGAGTTTGAGGACCCCAATCTTGGTGCCTCGGTTGCGGGTCCGTTAACAGACTGCCTTCATCCGGACAGCGTGTGTGGACCGGGCTGGGGGTAAAGGTTTCGGAGGGCGCTCCCCCGCCGTCCACGCTCCCCCGCGCTCACCACCCGCTTCATTACAGCAACAGCAGCTCCAGGCCCAGCACCTCTCCCACGCCACGCACGGCCCCCCCGTCCAGCTGCCACCCCACCCGTCAGGCCTCCAGCCTCCAGGGATCCCCCCGGTGACAGGGAGCAGCTCCGGGCTGCTGGCGCTCGGGGCCCTGGGTGGCCAGGCCCACCTGACGGTGAAGGACGAGAAGAATCACCATGAGCTGGACCACAGAGGTGCGGCCCAGAGCTGGGGCAGGGGGCGGGGCTGGGCTGGGGGCTGGGGGAGGGGGGGTTCCCGGTTCCCGCGGGCCCTACTGTGCGTGGACACGGCAAACGTCGTCACCCTGGAGTCAGGAGTTAGCAAAAGCTTTGGTGCCATCTGTTGAATTCCTGGTCTGTGGCAACCAGAGCCCCGCCCCACATGATCCACCCTGCCTCCCCCCCCCCCCCCCCATGCCTGACGTGGCCCCGGCGTGCTCTGCCCTGGGAAGCCTGTCGTGCAGGCACCCTCCCGTTATCCTAGCTACAAGCTGCCCATCCTTCAAGGGTCAGCCCCAGTCCCATTCCTTCAAAAGTGTGCCTTCCAGTCTGGGCTGGGGGCCTTTTTCCAGTTCCCAGGAGAGTTGGAGAGCTGGGGTCCCAAGAAGGAGCCCTTTGGTCGCTGTCCTCTTTAATCCTCCCCCTGGAGAATGTTAGGTCCTCACCGAGATCGGTAGTCCTTCGAGAACAGGGGCCAGGTTCCCCGGCTTTTAACTTAGCGTGTATGTCTCACTAGCGCACATGCCTTGGGCAAGGTGCACAGTGGCACCCTAGTAGACTGTCTTTAAGCGGAGGTAGCTGTCACACTACTGAGGGAGATCACCGGAAGGACTTGGAACGAGAACCCGCCCCCCGCCCCCCCTTCACCAGCCCTTACCGTGAGGACCCCGGCAGCTGCACCCAGCCCGGGCTTCATTCAGGAGGGCTTAGTTTGTCGGGAAAGGAAGAGTCGTGGCTCCCTGGCAGACCCTTTTCAAAAACCGCCGCCTCGTGCGCTCTGCCCTTGGATGTTTTTTTCCCGGTTTTATTGAGATGCAATTGACGTACAAAATCGTGTAAGTCGAAGGTATACACGTGGTCTGATTTGCTCTTAGCTGTTTACCAGGGCGTATGGCCAGTGCCTTCCCAGCCCTCCCCGGGCGCCACGCCGTCCGGCTCGGGCCAGGGCGCCAGGGTGGTAGCAGATTGTGGGAAGTGGACGGAGGCACGGTTGTGTGTCCCTGCAGAAGGATGCCCCACCTGGGAGAGGAGGCGGGTCTCCTCACAGCAGAGAAGAGAATCAGGGAGCTAGTGCCTGGCTGTGCAAAGACACAGAGAGAACGGTGTTAGTTGAAACACAACAAAAACCGCTCCCACAGTTCCTTTATTTACTTGCTTGTTCATTTTAAACAATGATGGTCTCAACGCCCAGATCCGCTAGGTCGCCTGCATAGCAGGATCCTCTTCCAAACCTTGTGACTTTAAAAACTGCTGAGCAGGAATCTCGGTGCCCTCCTTGGCACATCAGGGAGAGCAGGGCCACAGCCCCCGCCCCACCCGGGACCGGTGGCCAGTGGGGAGCATTGGAATCGGGGAGGTTAATTTTCAAAGCGAGAGATGTCACCTCATGGCCCTGCCTTGGCTGACCCACGGTGACTCAGAGAGCCAGGCCTGCGGCCCATTTTAAAACCTGTGAACTAGCAAAGCTTAAAAACCAGCTGCAGGAGACTGACCCTTCTCCCTTTTTTTTGTCTCTTTGTCTTGGGGGGCCTGACCCTCCTCCCGTCTGGCTCTTCCGTCCCTGAAGAAAGAGAATCCAGCGCGGTAAGTGTCAGCACGCTGGCATCTGGGCTGGGGGGGGGGGGGGTAATGCGGGAGGAGGAGGGGACCACGTGGGATCCTGGTGGGGGTTGTTGTTACGAAACAGGAGTTGCACCTGTTGAGAGTGACCTTCGGTTGGGGAAGCTGTCATCTCTCCAGCCTTCCTGTCCATCATTTGGCAGATGAATAGTTTTCAGTGAGCTCTAACTCTCTTTTTTATGAGAGGTGATTAACCAGAGAGGTCAGCTGGCCAGCCCGTGGAGTTACTGGGCCCCCCACAGGCAACCCCGGGGCGGGGGGGGGGGGGGTCCTGCGTCCTGGGCTGGGCTGCTTCCCTCCTCCCAGGTTGGCTGCCCCCGCCCCCCCCACCTGATCCTGTATTCTCCTTGCTTCCTCCGAACGCCTGAGGTTTCTCCTTGTTCTGGGCTTTAACTCGGTTTAAGAAAGTGCTAGCGAGCAGGCATCAGGGCCAGGCTGTCTGCGTGTCTGCCAGCTCTGAGATTTGCTGTAAATCTTTCTGATCACACTGAGGCTCAGAGGTTCTGTTTCAAGTGAATAAGCCTTCTGAATAAGCGCAGTGGAGTCTGGATAAAAAAAATCCTGCAGCGATTAGCAAAGCTATTTTATTCCTCATCGCTGTCCTTGTATCTGGGGCCATCTAATCTGTTAGGATGGCTTTGGTTATTACCTCGTGTTAAGTAGGACTTGGAAGGTCAGGCAGTTAACTAACCATCTAGACGGCAGCTTCCTCGGGCAGCCCCTCCATTCCGACCCCCTTCCCTCCCGGCCCTCCTCCCGGCTGACTTTATAAACCATCCAATTTGCCACGGTGCTCTCGGCCCCCCGCGACTGGCCCGTGTGCTCTGGGTCCACATTTGGGCCCAGTGACGGCTGGCTACCTCAGAAAGGAACAACTAAAGCTGAAAATCCGTCTCGATTGCTTTAGTGTTGATCCTCCAAAAGGTGGCCATTTTTGCAGAGGTGGTCTGTCTAGATAGAACTGGACCCCTCAGGGCTCGGGGCTGGTCCTGGCTTCACGCAACACCGGGGAGCTCTCTTGGCCTCTCTGGGCGCCAGTTTCTCTACCTGTGACACGGGCATATTCCCGCCCAGTCAGCCTCTCAGCCTGGTTAGGAAGCCCACTCGGCACAGAACGTGGCATCGAGGAGATGACCCGGTGAACAAGGCACCTGCCGCGGCGTGAACCGAGGGTTTGAAGCCCGACGCCCTCTGTCCTCCTCCCCATTGCTGTTTGCGTTTGGCTTTGTGCCCCCGTCTGTGAAAGCTTTCTGCGCAAAGAAGCTCCCCGGGGGGACCCCCAAGAGCTGAGCTCTTCACCCTGCAGCACCCACACGCATGCACGGCAGACTCCGAGCAGAGGGGGCACGCTCCGGCCCCGGGAGAGTCCGGTGGGAACGAATCGAGACGCCATCCGGCCCGGGGCCCGGGCGCCCGGCTCAGGGCGGGCGAGGCCGTAGGGCCGTGTGCCTGTGGCCGCGGCGTCCGAGGAAGTGTGCGGCCCCTTGCGGACCAGGTTGTCAACAGATGAGGCCCCCGCAGGAAGGACAGGGCCGCGGCCGGGTGGAAGGGGGCCGGCTGGACGGGCTGGAAGCCGTCCCAGAGGGCTTAGTCTGGAGTCCAATTAGAGGTAGCTTCATTCATATTTCCTTGCCTCGCCGAAGCAATAAAAAATACTTAGTTTTTTGGCCGCCTGCCAGCCAGAGGCGGGCTGGATCGATGCCGCTAAATGCCTGACATGACTCTCTCCGGTAGCAGCGAGGGTTTTCAGCCTGACTGCATGAGAAGAAAGAGCTCGCTGTTCTCCGAGCCACGGACTGGGTCGCAAGGAGAAACACGAGCCGCCGCACGCCCCCCCTCGGCTCCGCTCCCCGCCCGCCCCGAGAGAGGAGAGGGGCTGGAAGCGATTCTGCTTAGCACGGGGTGGCCGCCGTCGGAGGAAATGAAATGAAATGGCGGTGATTTTCCTGCCGGCGCTCGCAGCGGCTAATTGAATTGCGGCCGTGTGCGCCTCGCCGCCGCTCCTGCACGGCTGTGGGGAAGGCTGAGCTGCAGTCCCATTATAACCTCCATTTTTCCTTCCAAGGCTTGATAACTCTGCCATTTTAATTTGCTTCAGGCAGAAACTTGGCAGGGAAGGGCTGCCCAGAAACCGGCTTAGGAAAAGGAAATTAAGTTCTGTGGCTGGTCCCCACGCCGTGCCCCGCGCCCCCGGCCCCTCCGCCACCACCCCCCCCCCCCAACCCAAACGCCGGCACTGGCCTCCAGAAAAGTGGGGAGACGTGAGGCAGAGGCTCACCCGGCCTCCGCCTTGGGATACCCTTCCCTGCCGAGCGGGGGTCCCTCCGTGGCCCTGCGTGGCCCTGTGTGGCCTGCGCGTCTGATGCGTGGGCCGTGGATGGGCCGGCCTGTAGCTGGACTGAGTCTTGCTCCTTCCTCCAAGCCCCAGGCCTGATCCAGGGTGGGTGCTCAGAAAAGCGTGGGTGAGTGGTGAGTGAAGGAGGGTCTCTCGGAAAGGAGTGAACTCGGCAGCCCCCTCGAGGGACATTGAATCTGTCCCGGCCCCCCGGAGGGCAAGGGCACAGGTTTGCTGGCCGGTACCCCTGCTGGTTAGCTCCTCCCTCCCTGCTTCCCAGCCTGGTGCTGACAGCCACCGAACCAGTTCCGCTCGTGGCCACAGGCAGCATCCCGAGCCTGCCCGCCCGCCCGCCCACCCGCCCGAGGGATCCCTTCCTCTGCAGGACGCCCTCCCGCCCCTGGGACAGCTCCGTTCCCAGGCCTGTCTGCCTGTGCTGTTCCCGCTTTGCCGATTGGCCCTCTTCCCAGGCCTGGAATTTCAAGCTATAGCTGTGCTTTCTCACCTTAGAGTTTGAAGGGAGAACTCATCAGGCCCTTCCAAGCTTGAGAAACCTTGGTTTCCTTTATGTTGCCTCCAGTGGGGGACCTCGGGCACGTTTCCCAACCCCTTGGGGCCCCTGCATTCCCACCGTTACAGAAAGGATGATTCCACCTGCCCTCCTACCTTTTCCCACCTTTCAGAGGGAAAGGCTTCCCGATGTTGCGATTTTTGTTTCTTTAAAACACTGCTCTTTCTCAGAAGTTGCTGGAGGCCCTGCAGTGGAGGAGTAGGGTGTTCACACAAAATGCCAGGTTGCCCACGTACCCTTAGAAGGCCTGTCGGCAGCCCAACATTCTCCTTCCGGGTCAGTCCCCCCATTCCAGTGGGGTTCAGCTGATGACGTATTGCACACAGCCCCTGTGTGTCGGCTGAGACCCGTCTTTCAAGACTCAGTGCAGACTTGGCTTATCCCTTCTTTGAGCAAATGTACGTGGCCGGCCCAGGATGGGTGTGGACGGAGAGCGGTGTGATCCGGCCCTCATGGAACGCACAGTCTCGAAGGCCGGAACGCAGACAGCTCCGTGCGAGCCTGTTTACTTACTAGCAGCGTCACGGCTCCAAAAGGGAATTGTGCTCCCCGGGCCTCTCCCGGGGGGGACCCAGTCTGGAGAGCTGGGAAGTCTTCCCTGGCAAGGCCCCGATGGAACAGAGCTGACCTCGAGGGCCTGGCCATTGGTGCAGGACATTGCCCTCTTGAACCACCTGCACTCAGCTAATGTCTTGGTGTGCACGAAACGTTCACGCTGAATCTCCTCGTTCCCAGAATAACTCGGTGTCGCCCTCGGAAAGCCTCCGGGCCAGTGAGAAGCACCGGGGCTCCGCAGACTACAGCATGGAATCCAAGAAGCGGAAAGCAGAGGAGAAGGATAGTCTGAGCCGATACGTACGTCTAAGGGCCTAGTGGGCACCACTGGGTCTGTGCTGGGAGCTGGGGTTGTGGGAGAACACACAGGCCTGACTTGTGGGTGACTCAGAGGCACAGGTGGGGACAGGCTGGGTTGTCTGGTGTGTGTGTGGGGGGGGTGGAGACCATACACACACACACACACACACACACACGCTGTGCACATGGGCCACCACAGCCAGGAGGGAATGGATGAAGAGAGCAGAGGCGCCTCCCACAGCCGGGCCAGCGACTCCATGCTGCTATCACGGCCTTCCCAGAATCCTCGGTCTGCTCCGGGGGCCTCGCTGGCACCCCCACACTTTGGCCGAGCGGCGTGGTCATGGTATCTGCTCCGGGCCAAGCTGTGCGGGATGAGAGCTGGGACCGACAGAAGGGGGCCGTGCGGTGCTGGGCTCCACTTGGTCACCTTGCTGCTTGTGGCTTTGGATATGTCGCCCACATTTCCGGGCAAGAGGCTGATCACCCTCCCCCCCCCCCCCCCCCACACACACACACACACAGCAGCAGAAATGATACAATGAGCCTAGCATACTTCCTTGTCCACAATGGTGGGTATGAAGCCGGCTGCAAGGAGCTGTGTGGCTCCAGAGAGACACGTTGGAGGGGGGGCTTAGAAATACCATAACAGGTATCGGCAGGTATCGGTCAGGCTGCCAGTGGGCACGGAGCAGAGTGACCCGGAGCAGGGCTGGGGGGCTGGGCTGGGAGACAAGAGCCTGGGCTTTGGGGTTTGGCCCAGGTTCAGATCCTGGATGCTGGAAACCAGCGGTGGTTCGCGCCCCAACTGGGGTGTGGCGGGGGTGGCCTCCTTACTGGCTTGTCTCTTGCTTGCAGGACAGTGACGGAGACAAGAGTGATGATCTGGTGGTGGATGTTTCCAATGAGGTGAGCACAGGCCCAGGTGGCAGCGTGCTCGGCTTGGAACCCTTTTCCTGCCTAGGAGCTGTTGTGTCTCAGCTGCTGCACAGACATTACTGACATGCCCCGAGCAGGGCACCGAGGCCTCCGGGGCTGGGGCACCAGGCTGGTCAGGAGGAGGAGGACAGGGCTTTGCTGCCGGGTGGCTGGGGTTCCTTAGGATGGGAACCTCGGTTGGACAGTGCAGGTGTGCCCCAAGGATCCCAGGGGAGGGCCAGGTCCTCGAGGTCAGATCTGTTATCCCCACCACCCCTGGGATCTCGAGAGTAGGGGGTCGTGAGCCCCTCGGGATCAGTTTTGGCAGGGGACGAGGACTGGAGCGACCTACCCGAGGCCAGGAGACCCCACCGCCCAAATATGAGTCCTGAACTTGTGTTTGATCTTGGGCTGGTCACCACCCCCCACCCCCGCGCAGGCCCCTGTCTCCCCATCTGTGAGATGAAGGGGTGAGACCAGATCGTTAAGAACGAGTCGCCCCCACTTTGAGGCCCCCAGTCTCTTCCAGCCAAGCTCCTCTCCCCAACAGCTGGCGCACTCCCTTCCCATTCCCAGAGCAGGGAGGACTCCAGGCTGCTTGTTGATTTCCACGCATCTCTGTGCTTGTGCTTTTAGGACCCAGCGACGCCGCGGGTCAGCCCGGCACACTCCCCTCCTGAGAATGGGCTGGACAAGGCCCGAGGCCTGAAGAAGGATGCCCCCACCAGCCCCGCCTCAGTGGCCTCGTCCAGCAGCACACCCTCCTCCAAGACCAAAGACCTTGGTCATGTATGTGGGGCCTGCCACTGGCACCCCAGAAGCAGGGGGCTGGGGCAGGTGGGGGTGGGGGCAAAAGTCTCTGGAAAAGAGGCCGGAGCGGTGATCACTGGAGGGCAGAGGGGTGGAGTACGAAGACCATGGATTGGGGTTTGGCCCCGGTGCCAGTCCTGGCTTTACCACTTACCGGCTGGGCCTCGGGCTGCCAGTTAATGTTTCTGAGCCTTGCTTGCCGCATCCATACGATGGGAGCAGTCAGTCACCCCAAGTCCCTGCCGCACAAGGTGGGGCAAGAATTGAGGGGCTGTCGGGCAGCTGGGTGTCGTGGCCAGCTCCAAGGGCCCGGCTCTGGGGAGAAAGGAATCTTCATGTCTTCCCTATTCAGAATGACAAATCCTCTACCCCTGGGCTCAAGTCCAACACGCCTACTCCGAGGAACGATGCCCCGACTCCAGGCACCAGCACCACCCCAGGGCTCCGGTCGATGCCGGGCAAA
This sequence comes from Acinonyx jubatus, assembly GCF_027475565.1. NCBI lineage: Eukaryota > Metazoa > Chordata > Mammalia > Carnivora > Felidae > Acinonyx > Acinonyx jubatus. The sequence goes on from NC_069386.1 coordinate 34,853,880, forward strand.
CCTCCAGGCATGGACCCGATAGGTATAATGGGTAGGCACGATGAGGCTGGGTCGACCGTGTTTGAGGGGAGGCGTGTGCCCCGGGGCGGGGCTGGAGCCAGAGCACCAGGGAGCGTGTGGGAGTTGGGGCTCTCCCCGGGCCTCCAGGGGGACTTCGCGGTCAGGTCAGAGGAGGACATGGATGCCGGCTGCGTCCACACTGATGGCAGGGCTTACTGGGAGGGCCCCTGTTGGACTCGGCACATGGGAGGAGCTTCAGACAAGTCAGGTTACCTGTGGTCCGTCCCCACCTCTGTCATTAGTTCTGTGAGACTCTCAACAAACTTCCTTCTCTGGGCCTCTTGAGTCCTGCCTTATAAAAAGAGGTGGGCGCATCTCTCAGCTTGAACCTTCTTGGGCCGTGAAGACCAGGATCCCAGTTAGGGGGGGGGTTCAGTCCCCGAGGATTGCCTGGAGCCGGCAGCTTTCCAATGCAGGAAATGCAGGAAGCAAGGCGGCCTGGTGGCCTGAGCTTTGTCCCGGAGGGGGGGAGGGGGGCCCCCTCCCCCTGAGGGTCTCCCCCTGAGGGTCTCCCCCAGCTGACTTCCTCCTCCTTGCAGCCTCAGCCCTGCGCACTCCAATCTCCATCACCAGCTCCTACGCGGCGCCCTTTGCCATGATGAGCCACCACGAGATGAACGGCTCGCTCACCAGCCCCAGCGCCTACGCCGGCCTCCACAACATCCCACCCCAGATGAGTGCGGCCGCGGCCGCGGCCGCCGCCGCCTATGGCCGATCGCCAATGGTGAGCTTTGGAGCTGTACGTAGACCTTTTGGCTCCTTTTGGGGGGTGGAAGTAGGCCAGGAGTGGGGAGCCGGTGGGGTTGTTTCTTAGAAAGCGGAAGGAACATACGCTTTGGGGTCAGCAGACGTGGTTCCCGCCTCCTTTTGCCCATTAGTCATCACGTGACCTTGTGCAGCTCAGCCTCCGAGGGCCGTCTTTTTCCATCTGGGAAGTGGGGCGATTACCTCTTTTTCTGGGCCCTGGGGGGATGGGAATCCCCAAAGGAGGCCAGTGGCTTCCGCGTGGCATGGGTTTGGTGAATGAGGCTGTTTGCCGTACCGAGGATGGGTTCAGACTGGGGTCAGCAGAGAGGGGTGCTTTTTCAGGGGACAGTGGGGTTTCTGGGATGGCCTCCTGTCTTCATGACGGGCCCGTCGGACACCAGGGGAGGGAATGGAGTGGGACTGTGCCTCGTGGAGCCGGGAGAGCGGGTGGGGTGGGGGGGGATCCAGAACACTGGCTCAGGGTTGGTGGGCCTGGACTGTCACCCTGTCCCTGCCACTGTCCTGGACAAGACTTTTGGGCCCGCTGGGCCCGTGTTTCCTCTGAAAGAGCGGGCTCTGCGCGGCTGGCTTCCGGGTTGGGAAGGGGCGGTGCTGTGTGGGCAGGACGTCGGAAGTGGTGAAGGAAGAGGCCAGGGGGATGGGTGGCGGCGCCCCTCACTAAGAGCTGACCTCGTCTTGCCTTTCAGGTTGGCTTTGACCCTCACCCTCCCATGCGGGCCACGGGCCTGCCCTCAAGCCTGGCCTCCATTCCTGGTGGAAAACCGTACGCTCTGGCTATGTGTGTCGCATGCTTCTTGGGGAAAGCACGTCATCCCCCGCCCCTATCCCCTGCCCTGGCAGATGTCCCCTTGGGAAGGGTCTCCCCTCTAGAGGCACTCATAGATCAGGTTGCAGCCCGGGAGACAGCTCCTGCTCAGCCCTGGGGCTCCCACTGCATGGGGAGCACTTGAGCCCAGGGGGCCTCCATAACCAAATGAGGGGAGCTGCATCAGCAGCGGGGGCAGACCTATGTCCCCCCTCGTGTTATCCCGGGGCTTCTAAAGGAGGAGGTAACATCCAAGCTGGTAAATGGTAGGAGAGGGCATTCTGAGGCACAGGGAGGGCCGGGGTGGGGGGCTGGGGTGCTGGTGACCTGGCTTGGAGCTGAGGGTATGTGACCAGGAGCGGAAGCCAAGGTTGGGATACTGAGTAAATCCCCTACCTTGGTAGAGCCAAACCAAGGAGGTTGGGGGGTGTTACTGGGTTCCCTGAGAGCTGGGGAGCGTGTGCGGGCTGGTGCCGTCCGGCCCGGGCAGGACTCGTGGGAACAGAGAGAGGATGGTGGGGGGGCGGGGGTTGACGGAAGGGCCGCGTCTCCCTTTCAGAGCCTACTCGTTCCACGTGAGCGCCGATGGGCAGATGCAGCCTGTGCCCTTCCCCCATGACGCCCTGGCGGGCCCCGGCATCCCACGGCACGCCCGGCAGATCAACACGCTGAGCCACGGGGAGGTGGTGTGCGCCGTGACCATCAGCAACCCCACGCGGCACGTCTACACAGGCGGCAAGGGCTGCGTGAAGATCTGGGACATCAGCCAGCCGGGCAGCAAGAGCCCCATCTCCCAGCTGGACTGCCTGGTGAGGACCCTGGGCCGTAGGCCTCTCCGCCAGCGGGCGGAGGGGCAGCCTGGCGCGGCCCTCTACTGGCCGGGCCACCGAGCGAGCTGGCTGACGTCCCCGAGCCCCGGTTTTAACGTCCCGACGTGCCGATGATCCCGGGCTTCCTGGGGTTCGTGAGGAGGTGCATGAAAGATGGAAGGGTGGTGAACGAGTGAGGGCGGGACGTGAGCAGGGGTGGCGAAGGGCGCTCAGCGTCGCTGAACGAGACCCCTCTGGTCCCTGGCGAGGGGAGGCGGACGGAGCTCGACACTGTCCCTTCTCTGCCCAGAACAGGGACAACTACATCCGCTCCTGTAAGCTGCTTCCCGACGGGCGCACGCTCATCGTGGGCGGGGAGGCCAGCACGCTCACCATCTGGGACCTGGCCTCCCCCACACCCCGCATCAAGGCCGAGCTGACCTCCTCGGCTCCTGCCTGCTACGCCCTGGCCATCAGCCCCGATGCCAAAGTCTGCTTCTCCTGCTGCAGTGACGGGAACATTGCCGTGTGGGACCTGCACAACCAGACCCTGGTCAGGTGAGGCCGCGGGACGGACCAGGGGAGCCTCCCCCTCGGGAAGCTTTGCGCCGGTCGTAACCGGGCTCGTCGGAGGTGCTATGAGGCTCCGTGGGGTGGCCACGGCAGAGCGGGTGAGGGGACAGCCTTGTGCCAGAGGATAGAGGATCCCCCCACCCCCCACGGAAGGCTCCGGGGAGCGGGGAGCTGGAGCAGGTCAGGGAACGGGGGATTCAGAGCGGCAGAGGTGAGCAGAGGGCGAGAACTGAGGAAGGAGGAGGCCTCGGGACCAGAAGGTTGGAGCAGTGTCACTTGGTGGTTCTTATGGGGCTTCGGGAGCCGCTGCTGGGTGTGAATCCTGCCCCCGCTATGACCTTGTGCAAGCCACTCAACCCCGTGCCTCAGTTTCCCCTGTGTGAAGCGGGCATGGTGAAGCCCGTCCTCGGAGATAAGAGTGCAGTGCAGGACTGGCTGTGTGTGTTGGTCCTGATAGCTTGCAGCTTGTTGATGGCCTCAGCCCCATAGCTCAGGCAGGGGAAGGAGAATGTGGATAAAGAACGAAGCAGGAGCCTCTCCCCCTGCCCCCCCCACTGCCCCCCCCGCCCCCCGCCGTTATGCACCTGTCTCCGGGACCCACCTGTAGGGGAGACTCTTGGGTAGGCGGAAGCCCAGCCCGGCGGCTCAGCGAAGGACCATGCGTGCGTGGTAGACCCCCTTCTAGGCCTCAATTTCCCCTTCTGCACAGACGGAGCCGGCCCGCTTCCTCGGATAGCTGCCCGCTTGGCACTCAGTGGCTCTCCCCTTCTCCCCACTTGGCTTTCATAGGCAGTTCCAGGGCCACACAGACGGGGCCAGCTGCATAGACATCTCCCACGATGGCACCAAGCTGTGGACCGGAGGCCTGGACAACACTGTGCGCTCCTGGGACCTCCGGGAGGGCCGCCAGCTGCAGCAGCACGACTTCACCTCCCAGGTGTGTGCTCTCCTCCCCCTCGCCCAGGACAGCGCGCTCCCTTCCCTCCCGGGCTCCGAATGGCTGGGTCAGGGGACAAGGGAGCCCTCACAGGCAACCGTTGCAAATGGACCTGAGACCAACCTGAGCCGCCTTGGAAGGCTTCTTGGAGGAAGCAGCAATAAAATAGAATTGACAGAGCCTTGGAGTTGGACGTACTTGACCCAGCTGCTCAGATCTGGTTCTCACTTGAGCACTTTGTTGAGCACCTTGGCCTTGGTCTTGTCCCTTATGGGATGAGCACAGCAGTAGCAACCTCATAGGTCTGATGTGGGCAGCGAAAGTGGTCCCTCTTCTGAAAGCCTAGCCACAGCCTGGCTCCTAGAAAATTCTCTATAAATGCCAGGTATCCTAATTTCCCATTGTTACTTGTATTACTTATCTTAATATTTCAACCATATATATTTACTATTTTAGTGTTTTATTTCAATTTTTAAATTTTACTTGTTGATGCTTGTTTATTTTTTTTTTTGAGAGAGAGAGAGAGAGAGAGCGCACGAGCAGGGGAGGGGCAGGGAGAGGGGGAGAGAGAATCCCAAGCTGGGCGTGGAGCCCCACGTGGGGCTCAATCCTATGACCCTGGGATCATGACCTGAGCCGAAATCAAGAGTCAGACGCCCAAACCGACTGAGCCACCCAGGCGCCCCTGTGTGTTCATTTTTTTTTTCTCAAGGCAAGGCAGGAATCCCAGAGACAGAGTCACTTTGAAAGTGAAATTCGGAGCCGGAATGCTGGCTGTACCACTTTGTGGAGTCAGCAGCCTCTCTGAGCCTCAACTTCCTCGCCTGTAAAGGGACTCCAGGGCCGAGGGAGAGGGGCTCCGCCTCGCAAATAAATCGCAAGTGGGGAGGCGATGGGAGCAGGAGTGCTGGGCTCCTGCCCTCAGGGTCCCCGAGCAGGCCTCTGGGGAGCCCCCTGGGGCCCCAAGGGCAGAGGAGCTGAACCGAGTCTGGCCCCTCCCCCCCGCAGATCTTCTCGCTGGGCTACTGCCCCACCGGGGAGTGGCTGGCCGTGGGCATGGAGAGTAGCAACGTAGAGGTGCTGCACCACACCAAGCCCGACAAGTACCAGCTGCACCTGCACGAGAGCTGCGTGCTCTCCCTCAAGTTCGCCTACTGCGGTGAGCCTCGGGGAGCCGGGAGCCCGGCGCAGAGGAGGGCCCCTAAAGCTTATAGAAAGTCAGAGCCCTGGAGTGAGCCACGTCCTGGAATCGGACCTCCTGATCGCGACCACTGTCCCTCCCCCCGCCCCCCCATCCTTATCCCGGGGATGCAGATACTGCCACAGGGTGCCAAGCTCTCATGGCGCCCGGCCAGAGCCAGTCCCTGCAGGCCTGTGGGCCAGAGGAACAATGCTCACAGCCTCGTGAGCCTTTCCTCCAGGCGTCTGAGACCGCGGGCTGCGATGGCCGATGGCCCCGGACTGGGACATCTGCTTCCCCCGCGCCCGACTAGCTTTGCTGCCTTGGACACCTCTCATCCTCTCTGAACCCCAGCGGGTCTTTCTCTGGGGCCCCTGCGTGGCTTTGGCATTAGCACGGGCAGGGCCCTGGCAGGGCGGCCTGCAGAGGAAGAGTGCCCGCTGACCACTGGCTTCAGCTGGGTCTCCAGACCTCAGGGCCTCGCCATTTCTGGTACTTCCTGCCGCCTTCCCGTAGTAAAAATGAGAAGGGTCAGCCGACTACTGGCTTTAAAAAGAATCTTTTGGGGGAAGTGTGATGTCTGGAGTTAACTGCATATCCTACCTTTGCCCATCCAGCTGCTCCCCTCGCCCGCCCTTGACCGCAGAGAAAGGTGTTCTATGGGTGTGAGCCGGTGACGGGTCTCGCTGACCGAATGCCCCCCACCGGCCGAGGGTCTAACCACGCACTGGTTGGCCGCTCACGCCGCGTTCCCATGGCAGCCAGCCTTGTCTGGGGTGGGTCCTGCCTTCCATCCGGGGCAGCAAGCCACAAGCTGACGCCCCCTTTGCCTCCCTCTCGTAGGCAAGTGGTTCGTGAGCACTGGGAAGGACAACCTCCTCAACGCCTGGAGGACCCCGTACGGAGCCAGCATATTCCAGGTACTGCCCGCCATCCGAGCGCCCGGAATTCTGCCCAGAGTTGGGACCCACCCACGGGGATGGGGCTGGTGGGAGGCAACGCAGGACTTGCCCCGGCCCCTTCCAGCCCCCACCGGATGGCGGTCCAGGACGGGTTCCCCGGAGGCAAGGCCTTGGACACGGCAGCGGGACATACCCTGCAGGGCGAGGGCTTTTAGGCAGGGGTTCTCATAGGATCTCTAGAGCCAGGGGGAGTCCCGTCATGCTCTTGGCTCTGGCCTTTGCGCTGGGCGGTCACAGGATGTGCACCGGCCAATGGAGCAAACTGGACAGATCTTTCCAGAGCAGCGTTAGCCCGCATTCAGGTGACTTTGTCCTTTATGTCGACACCTCGGTGTAAGGAAAGAGGTGCTGCAGGAAGAAGGGTCTGCAAAGACACGAGCGGGGGAAGGGACTTTTCCTGGTTTCTGAAGATCTGGGTTCCAACGCACTGCCCTCTCAATTATACACACTCTTGCCCCCACACACAGCACACACACACGCACACTCATACGTAGCACACATTTCACTCACACTATCACACGCACAGCATGCGCACTCTTATACACACACACACAGCACACACATACAATGTGCTCCCGTGCTCCCAGCTGTCAAGCCGCCTCCAGGATCCGTGCTGGGGAAGGTCTGGTGTCCGGCATAACGTTCAGAGTCTCCCCAGTCACGCTGGACGCTTCAGGTTGGGTGTGGACCCCTCCCCAGCTCAGCAGGCTGAGGCTCTGGCCCGCTCAGAAGTGCTCCTTCTGAGCACTTCTCAGAATGCTCACACCCTGCTCAGAAGTGCTCCTTCCTGTCTGTAACCTCCGAGGAGAAGCTCACGCTCCAGCGTTCTCTTTCGAGCCATTCCACTTCGAGATCGTGCTGGACCCTGTTAATGAGCTTTTCCTGGGGGGCGGCGGGGGGGAAGGGGCATCTGTCCCCGGAAGTGCCTCTCCGGGCTACGCTGGGAGGGCCCGCGGGGTGCGCCGAGGTTGGAGCTCCAGGGCCGTGGAGAGGGGGTGCCGTGCAGATAGCCCTGCGGTCGTGCTGAGTACCAAGAAAGTGAATTTCTGCCTTTTTTTCCCTCCCTCCCGCCTGTCCTTGCCTTCCTCCTCCAGTCCAAGGAATCCTCGTCTGTCTTGAGTTGTGACATTTCGGCGGATGACAAATATATTGTAACGGGCTCTGGTGACAAGAAGGCCACGGTTTATGAGGTCATCTACTAAACAAGGACTCTAACAGGGCTGTCAGACTCTGGGAGAAACGGACTCGGCGGTGACAGGGCGACCCCGCGAGGGGCCCCGAGGCTGGCAGAGGCTGGCGGCGGGCAGCCGAGCGGTTCAGGGCTGCGCTCCGGCAGGCCGAGAGGGCGCACCCGCCACGGTCTGGACTCCTGGGCACGGGCTCCCATGTCTCACGGACTCCGATGGATGTCCCTCCTCCTCCCCCTCCGCGACCCTGGCAGACGCTACAAGTAGATTGATTTGGAGGCTCGGGGCCCCAGCGCCCCACCCCCCCCACCCCACCCCCGCGGACACCCTCGTGAATCTCCATCTTTCCTTTCCCTTTCTTTTGCTCGGTCCCCCTGCCCTGGGTTGGGGACACTGGAGCGGACCACGTGTTTATGCTGGGGGAGGGAGGGAATCTCCTGTTCCCGATTGTGCAGCGCACAACCTTTGTGAAAAATGTAAATAACAGACTCCTCTATCTTGGACTGGTCAGTGGGGGAGGGGGCCCCTTCCCACCGAAAACGCTAGCCGTGTACTTCGCCTGCTGTATTTGTAACCCACTCGTGGTGGTGGCTTTTTTTTTTTTTTTTTTTTTTTAAAGGGACATCCCCATTTGGGAAGGGGAGGCCGGGAGGGGGAGCCAAACGGAGAGGGAGTGGAGGGGGTAGAGGAAGGGAGCCACAGCCGGTGACCAGACTGACCGGAAAGGGCCCCCCCCACCCCCCGGGCCGAGCGCGCCTCCCCGTGGACTTGGGAGCTGCCCGAGGCCGGCAGGACCCACCGGCGGTGGCCGGGCCGCGCGCGCTTGGTGGCAGCCTGGGCCGACAAAGGTCTGATTCTCTGTGGCCTCCTGCGCTCGCCTCCCTCTCTCTCAGGGGTCCGACTCTTGCTCTGTCTTTCCCTCTTGCCTCGCTCTCTCTCTTTGGTGCACACTTGGTTACGGTGAGGAGAAATGGAGGTTCAAAAGGAGCCCCATCCCTGGTCCTTGATCTTCGGACACGACCTAAAAAGGACAAAAAGCGGAAAGCATATGGCAACTCAGCTCAGGGAGCTACCAGAGAAAAATAGCGACTGATGTGGGTGCTTTTTTTTTTTTTTATTTGAATAAAAAGAATTAGAATTGACGTCCTTTATAAAACGCCTTCTCCCCCTTTTCCTGCCTCTGACCCCTTCCTCTCTCCCTAGAGGGGCAAAGTGTAATCCACCTGCAGGGTTGGGAGTCCGAAGGGATCGGCTCCCCCAGCCCCACCCTGGGCAGCACAGCAGGGCTGGGGGACCAGGGCTCGGGTGGGGACCCTGATCCCGACACTGTGGCGACTTCTCGCGGTTGCAGTCTCTCTCTCTTTTGAGCCCCAACAGATGACAGGTAGCAAGTGGTCTCCTGCAGGTACCACATGTTGGTACCAGAATGTTCTGAGGTATTAGGATTTGGGTTTGTCGGTTTGTTTTGTTTGGTTTTTTTCCTCCCTCCCTTGGTCTTTTTTTTTTTCGTCGTCGTCTCTTAAGGAAAAGGTAAAGGCCGATGTGAGCCCTGATGGTGGGCTCTCCGTGGATGTAGCATATGGAAGATAATTTTGATATTGCATTTTTATGGATTATTTTATAATGTGTGATTCTGTCTGGTGAGAAGGAAGGAGGGGCTCCAGTGGAAACTTCTGGTCTTCAGTGATCTTGCTCTGGGCGAGCAGCTCCCCTGACGGGGGGGGGGGGGGGGGGGGCCCAGGGGCCATGGAGACTGGTGAGGCCCCCCCTGTACCTTTCTAAGGGTGGGGGAGGGGCCGTCTACAGAATTTCTCTCTCTTTCTCTGGTTCATCTGCCGTCTTGTGAAGGCTCCAGCCGCAAGGGAGGGCGAGGGTAGAAAAAGCTGATTTCCTGAAGAAAAAAAAAGAAAATGAAAAGTCATTGTAATGAGCTGTTTTTATATTTTTAAAAGTTGCTATTTAAAGGTTGGCTTGATTGTTGTGTTTTAATTGCCTCCTCCCCCCGCCCCCTACCCACCCGTTTGTCAGTCCTCCCCAAGAAGAGCCACTGGGGGCCACTGTCCCTCCTCATGCCCTGGGTTCTGGGTGATGCCCTTTGTCCTCCCTGAACATAGGCTCTTCTCATTTTTGAGCACTTCACATGCTGTCCCCAACCCCTGAAAGTCCCATCTTGCAGGACAGTGAAAGGGCGTGGGCTCCATACCTCCCGGGTCTCAGCACCAGGGAGTGATGGGTGAGAGCTGGGATTTCCTTTGCACACAGGGGCGGGACGGAGTTCCTTAGGGGAGGACTACAGATCTGTACCAAAGTCTTAGCGGTGAGTGCAAAAGTTTGGGGCAAAAAATGCAACGCAAACTTCATGTGCAAGGTTCTAGGACCATCTGGACGCTGAAAGCCTCCGCCGTCCTTCTTAAGCTTCAAGTTAGATGTTACGGGCGGTGAACTTGAAGTCTGGTTCACAGAGGTGTTTGAAGGCTTGAGAGGAAGGGTTTGCAGAAGGGCCGGGGTAGGAAATGCAGGCCAGTGCCCCCAGGGAGGCGGGGGTGGGTGACGGTGCTTCCTGGGCTCTGGGATTTCCTCCTCAAGCTGGGGACTAGCATGGTTTCCAACCCCGTACTTGGTCACAATCGTCCCATCACTGTTGTCCCAAATAAATCACAACGGCCCGCTGTCACTGCACACAAAAAAAGGAAGAACTTAACGGTTTTTAAAAGGAGTTTACAATTAGAATACAGCACAGTCTTTATTAGCCTAGGAAGGACAAACGGACCGCAGGCACAGAGGGGTGGGCCAGCTGGAGAGGGATGCCCTCGGGCTTCTAGAGGAGAAGCTTCCAGCAGGTTGGAGGAATGTTCATCGGAGCTGCATGGACTTTAGTAAAAGCTCACCCACCTTGTTCATCCAGGTCTGTGCATTGAAGCCAAGGGCTATCTGGCCAGAACATTCTGCGTGTGCCCCGGACCCGCCTGGGGACTGCAGGCCCCATGAGACACGCCTGTCGGAGAATCCTTGCCTCCCGTCTTGCCCTGGCAGAGGTGGTTACTACCGTTTCTGAAAAGGGGAACAAGACTGAAAGACTGCCCTACCCAGACGTCCTGGGCACAGTCAAGGATGGAGAGCCGACCAAGATTTAGTCTCAGCCACGGACGCTCACAGTTCAGGTCGGGGGACAGCACAGCTCCTCATTTGTGTGAGCCCTGCTGGCGACACATCCCTGGGCACCAGCCGCTGGCGCCTTGTTTCCTGCCTGTGGTCACCGCCGCTGTCCCTTCTGCCAGCTCTCCAAGCTTTTCCCTGACGACTGTCACACTGCGTGCTGCCTCACCGGCCGCTCCCCTCTGCTTTCCACCCAGCTTGTTGGAAACCCAGCATCTCAGGCCAGCAGCAGCTGAAAATGCATTTATTTTATTTTATTTTATTTTTGAGAGAAGGAGACTGAGTGCGAGTGGGGGAGGGGCGCAGAGAGAGGGAGACACGGGGTCGGAAGCAGACTCCAGGCCTTTGGCATAGAGCCCGACGCTCTGTGGGCTCGAACTCACCGACCGTGAGATCACGACCTGAGCCAGAGTCCGCTTGACCGACTGAGCCGCCCAAGGGCCCCTGAAACTGCATTTTGAGGGCCCCTCTGCTGCTGGCACCTTTGTGAGGTGCTCAGATTCTAGTCTGTGCAGAGGGGACTGCTTGCAGCAAATAATCCGCCTCCCTTCCTCAATACCCCCAGGTTGCCCCTGCCCCCTCTCCAACAGGGCGGCAGAAGGTCTCCATGCCAATTTCCTGGCCTTTTCCAAGTCACCGGAACTGCTCTTTTCCTGCAAAGACGCAGGCCCGTGCAGTCTTAGCGTTGGCCACACCTCACCACACCTGTCCGGCTTGACCGGCTTCCCTGGAGGGCAGCACTCAGGGCTTCAGGGGCCCAGGGCAGCCCCGGTGAGTAAATGGTGAGCTCTTAACCTGCTGGAGGGGACCCTAGTTCTCTGTGAGCTGGGCATCTAGATTCTCAGAACTGAAGCCAAGACGTGAACTGACTTCTGGAGTTCTTTAAGCTCTGCTGTTGCTTGAAGCAAGGGAGCTGCATTTAATTTTTTTTTTTTTAATGTTTACTTATTTTTGAGAGCGAGAGTGTGAGTAGGGGAGGGGCAGAGAGAGAGGGAGACACGGAATCCGAAGCAGGTTGCAGGCTCTTAGCTGTTAGCACAGAGGCCGACGCGGGGCTCGAGCTCACGAACCACGAGATCGTGACCTGAGCCGAAGTTGGACGCTTAACCGACTAAGCCCCCCAGGTGCCCCAAGGAGAGCCGTATTTAAAAGTGGGGAGAGTATGGTTGTCAAAAGGCCACTTTCATGATTTTAGTCTGTGGGCCCAGGCCATTCCAAGCCACAGCTGACCAGGCCAGCCCTTCTGGTGTCCCTCTGAGCCACTGCCCATCCCGGTTCCCCACCCCCAAGGTGCTCAACCCCAGCATGGGCAGTGAGTCTCTGAATTTGAGCGTCCATGAGAAGGCTCAGAGATACGGACCTCTGGATACTGCAGCTGGAAAGATCCTTAGCAAGACTGTTAAATATTAGAAACTGGCCATCAAATGTTTCATGATGACAAAGTGTATTTTTTTTTTCAAGAACACGGTACTTGAAAAAGAACATTATCTTTAACGTGAAGTATAGCAAACAAACCTGATGAACCCTTTGAAAACTTGCACAGTTAGGCACCGCTTTATTTTTCTTATGCTAATATAAAATGTGCTCTGTTCCAGTACCCATGAAGCATTTTTAAACATTACGCTAAAATTGGACCCTTTGTATTTGAAGAGGTATCTATACTGAGCCCTTGATTAAATGGGACCATTAAGGCCCAGAAAGGGCAAGTAAGTCACACAGCCTGAACTGGATTACAAATCACATCTCCCTCCCCCTTAAATCACTAGCATACTCTCGAGGTGGGCAGGACTGAACGACGTTTTGAATCCAGAGGATGAGGGCTCCTGCCCCTTCAACAGTACTGGTGAAAAAAAAAAAATTGCTTATGGAAAGAGATGGCCAAGAAAAGTCATGGAAACCAGGCTCCTGCCTTGAGAACCTAGAACTCACCAATCCACCCATCTGTCAAGCCATCCATCCAACCAACATTTACGGAGTGCAAATCTAATATGCCAGGCATAGTTCTAAGTGCTGGAGTGCAAAGCTCAAACCAATAAGACAGTGCTTGTCCTCACAGAACTTTCTCAGCCAGAGGTGGGAAGGAATGGATCCCACGGGCAGAGGAGGAGATACGTGATCTCAAAGGGACGGGCCCAGGAGAGAAAGGAAAGAAGAAGCCCCCTCCCAACTCCACCCCTGCCCAGCTCAGGCCTTCCTCACGTCCATTAGGGCACCTCAGTCGGTGCCCAGAAAAATCTACGGTGTGCTCACCCTGACCCTGACTCAGCTCTCTCCCAGGCAGCTGAGACAGGGCAGGTGATGGCTCAGAAGTGGGCTCCTGGGACCTCCTGGACTGCAGAGGCCAGATGAAAGTCAGATGGGGCTGGGACCTTGTCTCTCCTCGGTATTATAGCTGTCCTGTGCAAGGGTTCGATTCCCTTTAACCATGTGGACACAGAGACGTCTTGGACAAGATGAAACTAAAACCATTTTATAAGCTTAAGGAAAGAAGGAAGGAAGGGAAATACTTTAATGTCATAAATTTAAAAACTTTAAAGGTTTAGGAGTACTGGTTTAAAATCAGCCAACAAAACCCCCAAGAATAATCATTACTATTGCTGCTTTTCAACATAGTTCTGGAGGCCCCGGCCAATGCAATAAGACAAAATAAAAAATCAACAAGGTACAATGATTGCAGTGAGAAAACACAAAGTTGTAATTATTTGCAGATAACATGGCTATATACATTAGAAAATGTACACGCAAAGCAAATATGAGAGTTCAGTCAAGTGGCTGGATCCACAATCGACATTCATTAATCAATAACATTCCTATTCATAAGCCGCGACCAATCAGGAAAATGTAATATGAAGAAAAAAAATGCATTTACCATAGCAACAAAGGCTACCCACGAATAGATCTGAGTAAAGCCACACGAGACCTTTATGGAGACAAATATAAAGTTTCATTGAAGGAAATGTTTTTGAAAAAGACCTACATGGATCATAAGTTATACCACATTCATTGGTGAGAAAATCCAACTGTATTTCAAATGCTGTCTTTCCCAGAAACCTGTAATACAGTGTTAAGCAAAATCCAACTAGGGTATTTTCTATATAGTTTGAGACACCAACACTGGGTTAAGGACCAAAAGTAACAAGTATAAATTTGGAAAGGAATAAGAAAGGAGACCTTGCCCTCCAGATATCAAGACTTAAGTAAAAGCTACAGTCAGTAGTCGGTGCGTGAATTGACAGACCAATGGAGCAGAATAAAATCCATACACAGACCCTCCTATAAATAATGATCCAACTATGACCCATGTGGCATTATGTATCAGTGGAGAAGAGGATTCAGCAGGTAGTGCTAGGAATGGGCTTTCTTCATGGAGGGAAGATGGCTGTCTACCTCACACACTACCCAAAACTAAATTCTAGAGGGGGTTAAAGTCTTTAAACTTGTGGGATAAAATAGTAGAGGGGAGGAGGGCGAGGAGGGAAAGGATGATTGAACAGGACGCAGAAAGTAAAGGCTATGATGAAGAAAAAGAAAGGTCAACAAGGGGCGCCTGGGTGGCTCAGTCTGTTGAGCGTCCGACTCTTGACTCTGGCTCGGGTTGTGGTTTCACGGTTCGTGGGTTCGAGCCCCACATTGGGCTCTACATTGACAGCATGGAGGCAACAGGCAACTTGCGGGAAAGAAACAAAATGAATGGCCGGGAAACCTGTGAAAACTTCTCTAGCTATCAACCGACGCAAATGCAAAAAGCAAAGTGACACAGAGGAATTCATCCCCCAGGGATCAGCAAGTCTTTGAGTCTGATAACACTCATGAGGAATGACTGGCAACGTCAAACACCGCTTGTGGGGGCACCGTCGGGTCACCCACTTTGCCGAGCCTTTGGCGATAGTAAAATGGGAGCAACTCGCCCCTACGACCTGGTGATTCGACTTCCAGGTATATACCCTAGGGAAACTCTTACGCAAGTACATAAAGAAATGTACATGGAAATTTTCATTGCCCCGTTATTTGAAGTAGCAGGAGTAGCTGAAAAGAACCTGTCCTTTATTGGGGGGCAGGGGGGGATGCATAAAGAAAAAAAAATCTATGCATTTTCCTATGATGAAATTGTATGTGGGCATTAAAATACATGAGCTAGATCTTTATGTATCAACTTGGCTAGATCTCAGAAACACAAAGTCGTGTGAAAAGAGCAAGTCGCAGGAGGAAATATATGATATGATACTACTCATGGCAACTATCAATATAAAATTCTAAATTTGAGTAGATAAATCCAGGCATAAAAGCATGAGTGGAAAGCACACACCGGGCCTGCCAGCACAGTGGTTACCTGTGGGGCGGGACGGAAGGGAAATGGGGGTCAGGTGGGAGTTCAGTTACACCTATCGCGTTTTATTACCTTTAAAGAAATCTGAAGAAAATGTTAAAATGTTCCCATTTTAAAAATCTGCGTGGCGGGGCGCCTGGGTGGCTCAGTCGGTTAAGCGTCCGGGCTTCGGCTCAGGTCGTGATCTCACAGTTTGTGGGTTCGAGCCCTGCATCGGGCTCTGTGCTGATGGCTCAGAGCCTGGAGCCTGCTTTGAATTCTGTGTCTCCCTCTCTCTCTGCTCCTCCCCCGCTCATGCTCTGTCTCTCTTTCTCCTTCAAAAATAAATAAAAACATTTTTAAAAAATTAAAAAAAAAAAAAAAAAAGAAAGAAACCACCTTGCATTGGGGGCGGTGGGGGCCGGGGCCCAGGTCGGGGTACCCATGCCCGGTGGCGTGGGAGCAAAGTCCCAAGCTCACCATGTCATCTTAGCCATGTCACTGGGCCTCTCCAGACCTCGGTCTTCTCATCTATGGACCGATGCTCGGAGGCGGGATAAGCAATCCTTGGCCCCTCTCCAGCCTGGATGTTTGTGATTCTAATGATTTTGTAGGGGCGCAAGGGCAACTATCTCATGCAGAGACAACAGGAGTTAAATTAGTTTGGCTTTTCATTATGAGATATGCCAAACAGATACCAACTAGAGAGAACAGCACGGTGAATCTTCATGTGCTCATTGTCAAGCTTCAGCATTTACCAACTCAGGGCTTATCCTGTTTCACCTTTCAGTGCCCATTTCTACCCGGCCACTGCCACCCGTGGGGTGTTAATGCAGCAAATCCCAGAGATCTCATCATTTAATTAGTAACGATTTCAGTATCTCCACCAGCTAAGATCTATTTTAAAAACATAACCAATTCTGCTAACCCACCAAAAACGTGAACAATAATTTCCAATGTCATCAAATACCTAATCTGTACTCAAATTTCCTCAAGTGTTTCATAATTTTAAAAAAAAAAATTGTTTATTTGTATTAGAATCCAAGTAAGGTCCATTCAAAGCAACTGTAATTGATAGGTCTTTTAGATTTCTCTTTTGTGTCTCATTCTCTCTCTCTCTCTCTCTCTCTCACACACACACACACACACACACACACACACTTATTTATTTAGAAACAAAATTATTTGTCCTTAGAGCTTCTCACAGTCTGAATTTTGCTGATTGCTAAATTGTTAGATCTTGGAGCTTGATTAACCCATGGCTTGATTTTTGGGGGTTCAAGAATACTTCATTAGGAAGCACGTCCTATCTAGATGTTTCCCCTTTTATATGTTAGCAGCCACTGATGATCATTGTTCGGATTCATGAATTCACTAGGGGCTACAAAATGGTGATATGTTAATTCCGTCACTCCTTCGTCTATTTGCTTGAATGCTAGTATGAGGAGAAACTGCCCCTCATCAACCAGGTGATTATCCTGAAATAGAGTTTAAATGCAGGAAAAATGTTTGATTCATTTGCTTTATCTGCCAGCTTTTAAAGTACTAAACTAGTATCCTCAACAGCTGACATTTTTAAAAAATATCATTATGAACTTGTAGATTTAAACATGTTTGATATGCTTTAGTCACGTGGAGTTAGCCTTACTGTTTCTTAAATCATCCTGTTTTAGAAAACCTCTTCAAGATGCCTCCTAAGTTTTTTTGACATGACTTTGGTAGGTTTTAATAACTTCGTTGCTTTCTGACATAAGATCATGTTCCTGACTCATCTTGTACATTTTCTGTCCTAGATCTGGAGTCAGCCATTTCTCCAAGGAGTTCCTTTTAGTGGGAAGTGGTATTTAGAGACCATAATCTGTGGGCTAGGGGTGCTTGGTGCTAATGGATTGGTCATTCATTGTTTTTAGATCCCTTCAGTAGCAGAACAAAGATGTGTGTGTGTGTGTGTGTGTGTGTGTGTGTATTTGTTAAAGATGAACTACATCATGAAATCTACTGATACTTTTTTTTAACTTTATTTATTTTGAGGGAGAGAGAGTGCGCACACGCATGAGCATATGGGGGGGGGGGCAGAGAGAAAGGGAGAGAGAGAATCCCAAGTAGGCTCCCCACTGTCTGTGCAGAGCTCACCGCGGGGCTTGATCTCAAAACCCATGAGATCATGACCTGAGCTGATACCAAGAGTCGGATGCTTAACCGACTGAGCCATCCAGGCGCTCTCCAGTATTTCTAATTCAAATTCAGGGTTCCAGGTTTTTGCTTAACCTCATTGATCTTCTATCTGAATTTCCTCACAAAGTTGATTAAATTCTGAATGGTTTATCTCTAAGTGACAATGAAGTTCCAAACCTCTTGTTGTTACCGTTTGCTGTTTGCTTCATTCTCCAACCTGACTGTGAACTTCCTGAGGGCAGAGATCAAGTTTGATTCATTCCGTGCTCCTGGCTCCTAACGGAATAACTGTCCCATGCTAGGTGCTTAATGAATAGCTACTGAATCCCCAAGTGATGCTTTTGATGAAAACTATCCTTAAAGAGAAGAGTAGAGTGAATGGAATCTGAAAACTAGCTCTGAAATTTGAGCCAAGGCTATTCACCCATCCATTAATTCAACAGAAACAGACAGCTCAGACCCAGTGTTGAAGGCTAGGGACGAGGGATATAGAGATAAATGGTCCATGCCCTCAAGCAATGCACTCAAGTAGGGAAAACAAACTCAAATTAGTAGAACAGCTATAAAACAATGTTATGAATAAATAGTGTGCTGGAGAGCGTGTTGTGGGGGTTGTGAAAAGGGAGGATCCGGTAACTTTTACAAGCGGCAGAAAGAGAGGTATCTGAAGCGCCTGTTTGTCTCCGTGCGTTAAGCATCTGACTTTGGCTCAGGTCATGATCTCACGGTTCATGAGTTCGAGCCCCCATCGGGCTCTGTGTTGGCAATTACAGAGCCTGCTGCGGATCCTCTGTTCCCCTGTCTCTGGCCCTCCCCAGCTCCTGTGCGCGCGCTCTCTCTCTCTCTCCTCTCTCTCTCTCTCAAAAATAAGTAAGCATTAAAAAAAAGAAAGAAAGAAAGAGAGGTATGCATGAAGGCTTTGCAGAAATCTTGTTTGTCCTGGGTGTTTAAGGATGCATCGCAGTTGTAGATTGAGAAAAGGAAAGGCATTTTAGTTTAAAAAAATTTTTTTAATACTTATTTAATTTTTGAGAGACAGAGCATAAATGGGGAGGAGGAGAGAGAGGGAGGGAGACACAGAATCGGAAGCAGGCTCCAGGCTCCGAGCTGTCAGCACAGAGCCCGAATGCAAGGCTTGAACCCAGGAACCGCGAGATCATGACCTGAGCCGAAGTCTGTAGTGCTGAGCTAGTTTGTGCCTGGATGGCTGAAGATTTTGCAAATCCTTTATGCTGGGGCTGGAGGCTGCTTCTTGGAGAACCCCCGGTGTCTCCCCTGAAGGGTGTGCAGGACGGTAGGCAGGGACAGTGAGAGAGGAAGGGAGGAGTCGAGCCCCAGGGTCTGAGTCACTTTCAGAACACAGAGAGGCTGCCCCTCTGTTTGGAAACTGCTGTCCACTGCTGCCGCGCCCAGGACATACATCAGCTTGTCAATGACAGTCATTTGCATTCAGGCTTGTTTGGAGACCTACTCCCTAGTCCCTGGGAAGCCCCAAGTGTCCACACGTTACCTAAGCCTCTACCAGTTGACTCACTGTCATTGTCGTCGTCACCTTTTCATCAGGGTGGGACACCCTCCCCTGGGCCTGCTGGCCCAGTTCCAGGAGTCATTTGGCTGTCAGGTCTGAGTCCTGTCCCCTAACACAAACAGCGAACAGCACTACCCTCCAAAAGCAATGGTCCCTGAACCCAAGGATCAAAGGAATTCAGTTCTTTGTAAGTCATCACCTAGGGCTATTTGCCTTGGTATGTTAAAACCCACCTGCCTGTTGAGTTAATTCGTAGTTTCTGTTTAAATAAATTCACGTTTTAAGCCTAAAGATAAGTATTTTAAAAGGGAACTCTGGGGGCGCCTGGGTGGCTCAGTCGGTTAAGCGGTTAAGCGTCCGGCTTCGGCTCAGGTCATGATCTCACAGCTCAGGAGTTCGAGCCCCGCATCGGGCTCCATGGTGATGGCTCAGAGCCTGGTGCCTGCTTCGGATTCTGTGTCTCCCTCTCTCTCTGCCCCTCCCCTGCTCATGCTCTGTCTCTGTCTCTTTCAAAAATAACTAAATGTTAAAATAAAATAAAAATCTCCATACAAGTACATGCAACGAGAACAAATCTTGCTGGCTGTGTCTCCCGTCCTCCTTACTCCCTCTTTGTTACACAAGGGAGTATTTGAGAGGTGTGAGGGCCCCTCAGCACCCACATGACACTCGCTTCCTGGTCTGATCAGCGTATTTGATGGAAAACAGGAAACAGAACAGCTTTCCTGCTGTGAGTCAATGATTTTTAATGACTCCTTGTCTTACTTACAAAATCCTCCCCACCCCATCTTTGGGAATCCAGAGCTAATGTAACACACCCAATGCAAATGGGGAAACGGAGACCTGGCCGGCAGGAGCGACTTGTGATAGAAGTTAGTGGAGGCAGGACCACCACCAACCTTGGGCTCCCTGTGTCCTTAGCTCTGTTCGCTGAATGAACGAATGAATAACCTCCCACAGCCCTGAGTCAGGATTGAAACTAAAACCCAGGGTTGGGCCTCGAGTAAGAGGCCCCACCGGGCCAGACTCCCCCACCGGGCCTCAACTTTCCCTTTCGGTTCTTCACGGGGGAATTCTAAGGACCGTGCTTCGAGGGCAGAGCACCCTCTTGTACTGTGTCGCCACGTGTTCTGGGGTTGGCTAGACCCCCCCCCACCCCCACCCTGGAGGTGTCCTGGTACCTGATGTGCAGGAGACAGAAGGCAGCAGCCCCACCCTCCCTGTCCCGGGCCTCAGTGGTCAGCATCTCCAAGGCCGACCCTGGGCCATCAGCCCTGCCACATCTGACCGGGCTGGGAGCCGGAGCCAGGGAGTGGGTAGGGGGCTTGTCAGGCCTGGACTCGGGGAGGGACCTCCAAGGGATATAGGAAAGGCCTTGGCTGGGGGTACAGCTCGTGTCTCCTCATCTTCCCTCCCTTGCTGTCCACTTTGAGGACACTGATCTCTGGCCCACCTGTGGCTGGGTTCTGTGCTCTCCTGAGCCCGTCCTCACGAAGCAGCTCATTTAAAATTTTTTTTTCAACGTTTTTTATTTATTTTTGGGACAGAGAGGGACAGAGCATGAACGGGGGAGGGGCAGAGAGAGAGGGAGACACAGAATCGGAAACAGGCTCCAGGCTCTGAGCCATCAGCCCAGAGCCCGACGCGGGGCTCGAACCCACGGACCGCGAGATCGTGACCTGGCTGAAGTCGGACGCTTAACCGACTGTGCCACCCAGGCGCCCCAGCAGCTCATTTTAGTAGCTCACGCCCGGGCCATGCATCCACGATCCACATGCGGCATCTATCCAAGGCAGCTCCAAGATTTCAGAGAGGAAGAGGGCCCAACCCTTGCCCCCAAGTGGCTGCCAGGGTTGAAGGTAGGGCATGGGCCTGTCCCCAGAGGACCCCGATATTCCATGGCCAGGGCTCCAAGGGCACCCGCGTGGGGGTATGGGAGCCCAGAGGAGGGGTGTCCGCCTGGCCTCGAGGTCAGGATGGCTTCGTGGAGGAGGGGATGTTTCAGCTGGGCTCTGAAGGACAAGAGAGATGAGGAAGGCCAAAGGAAGAGGGGCGGTACATCTGTGGACTAGCAGGTGCAAAGGCCCTGGGGTGCGTGTGACAGATGAGGCCCGAAGGAGAGCCCCCGAGGGGTCAAGAAGTGTCCTGGGGAAGCCAGGGAGCCACTGGCACTTTAGCAAGGACACTTCCAGTGGGATTGGAGCCTCAGGAGATGAGCTCTAATTGCAGCCCTGGACAGGGCGTCAGGGAGGGAATGGCAGGCAGCAAGCAGGGACGCTACCAGGGTGACTGTGGCCTCAGCAGTGGGCACCGCCAGAAAAACACGTTGGATGAGAGCGTGAGGAATAACCAGGGGAAGAGAGACCTACCTCCACACCCTCCTCGTTCCCCTCCCCCCTCCGCCAGTCAACGGAGGCTCAGAAGGGAGACTCTTCCGGATCTGGGACCGACACACGTGACCCGAGTGCCGGTCCGGCGCACAGGTGTCCTGGTTCGTCCCGCCGACAAGGGGGCGTGGTGTTGTGGGATGGCTGGTGCCACTGCTGTCGCTTGAAAGGCTCTGTCCTCGCCACCCCTCTGCCTCACGGTGGCACGGACCGCAGCCATGGGCTTCTGTCTCCCTCTTCCTTCTTGTCCCTCTCGGTCACCTCACCCAGAGCTGACCTTGTCTGGATCTGCTGATCAGTGACCGGCTCCTGCCCCTCGCATCCCCCCAGCAGCTCTGCCCTGGGGCTGAGCGTCCCCTGCCTTGCCCCATCCTCGACTCACTCTGGGCCCCCCAGGGTCTCAGCGCTCCGCCTGGCCCCTGCCATCTGCCAGGCTTACTTACTGTGTGGGATCCCTCCCGCATCCGTGCCTCAGTTTCTCACCCGGAACACGGGGGCACAACCCACACGACCCCAGAACCGCGGGCACCGTTGCCTCCCCCTGCCCCTCCCGGATAGAGGTGGGGTTTCCGATGGCAGGGAGGGCCCAGGCGACCCCCTCCCCCACGCCCCACCCCCAGTGCCGCCTGGCATCCGGGCATCGTGGGTCGTGGCCGCTCAGTGGCGCGCCACCGCCATTCGCGCGCGGCCCTCGGCCCTGGGCGGCCACGCGCTGAGCAGATGGCAGGGGAGGCGAGCGGCCGCGTCAGCTGCTGTTATCTCTCGCTGATGACACGGAGTGTAAATTTTGTTGGCAACACTCCCTCCTGCCTCTGCATGCCACCAGCTTTAATCACTGTAATTGAGTTATAATGAATGATTGTGTGTTCGCATTGTCTGAGCCCGGCGTGAGCAGAGCGAGCTGGGCCCGCCCTGCGGGGCTGGGGGGTCCTCGCCACCGGGGAGGGGACGTCGCCCCCCGCCGCGCCCGGGGCTCCTGGGTTGGGGGGGGGGGTGCGGCTCCCGGGGCGGCCCCGGTGCTTCTCGCTTTATCACCATTTTCAAAGGACAATGAGTTCAGGAGCATTGTGGTGTCTGTGGAAAAGGCAGATAAGCAAAAAGAAAGGGAAAAGAACCGAGATCCGAGTGGCAGAAATCCTGCCCCTCGGCGATAACCGCCCCCCTCCCACGCCCGCTTACATTGTGGCCAATAGTCTGGCCAATAGGCACCGGACGAATCGCGGCACCTGCCACCCGGCAGCCGTCACTGTGCCTGGGAGTCTGTGCTAAGGGCATGGTCGAAGCTTCTCCTCACCTCTACAGGAGTGGCGTCAGTCACCCCATTGTCCAGAGGGGACAACTGAGGCTCCCAGAGCTTACAGGACCTCCCGAGCTCAAGCGGCCAGTACGTGGGCCACCCGGCTTCCAACCCCAGTCCTGTCTGAATCTGTCGGCCCCCTGCTAGGGACCCAGATAAAACCGATTTTCAACACCCCTCTGTCCTACGCTTTCCGCAGGCCCCCTCATGCCCCAGAGAAACGTCAGGCTGGCCCCAGAATTTTAATTCTTTCTCATTCTCTGAGGCCCTGTTCTCACGTCCAAAATGAGCAGCTTGGGTGGCACCCGATTGTTTCTTCCATTCTTCTGGGGAGCATCATTTTTATTGCACGGTAATAGTATCATAAAGAAGTATTACTTGTATTTATATATTTATAAATCAGTAATACTTATAATAGGGGCCCT
The DNA here is from genome assembly GCF_027475565.1 of Acinonyx jubatus. NCBI lineage: Eukaryota > Metazoa > Chordata > Mammalia > Carnivora > Felidae > Acinonyx > Acinonyx jubatus. The sequence goes on from NC_069386.1 coordinate 34,876,435, forward strand.
TGGTGGCTCAGTCAGTTAAGAGTCGACTCTCGGTTTCAGCTCAGGTCACGATCTCTCAGTCTGTGAGTTCGAGCCCCCACGTTGGGCTCTGTCCCGACAGCGTGGAGCCTGCTTGAGATTCTCTCTCTCTCCCACTCTCTCTGCCCCACCCCACCCCCACTCTCAAAATAAATAAATAGCCTTTTTAAAAATCTTTAAAAAAAGAAGTATAAAACACATAAATAATAGTTACTATTATTCTTATAGCTGACATCTGTTGAGATTTAGTATATGTTAAGCACCAGGCTTCTATGCTGTTTCTTTCCTTCGGTGACGAAGGAGGGTACTTTTCTACCCCCACGTGTTAGAATCCATTCACAAAGAGAAGGTTCAGTGCCTTGAAGCCTGCGTGTTGAAGCTGAGCTCTCTGGAAGGAGTTGGCCCCGTCCTTGGCCTGGACCCACATTCACCTCTCCAGATCTCGATGGGGCGAGGTTTGTGAGTCCCTTTGTCTGAGACAGCCCTCAAAGCCAAGTCCCGGTGATTGTTCTTGGAGGGTTTCTTGGGAAGGTATTTCAAGTGCCCTTTGGGGAACAGCTTCTCAGAAAACAACGATTACTTTCGTGAGGGGTTCTCGGTAAACAACCTTCCCCAGGTTTCGGGTTTTCCGGTGCCTTTGACCTTCTCTTTTGATGATGGTTCTGGTTTCTAGGATCACAAGTCCCATCTCCCCTGGTGGCTGGTGAGCCAGGAGGACCCCAGGTGCCAGTCTTTGAGTGCCTGGACGTTCTGTGGGCCCGAGGGATGCCGGATTGCATTCGAGGTTCTTTCACTGTCTCGTCAGATCCTTCTACGACTCCAGCCCAGAGAGGTTAAGTAACTTGCCCAGGGCCATACAGCGAGGTGCGCTGCGATTAGGCACCAGGGGATGGGCCAGACGCACCTGGCCCTTATCTTCCAGAAACAGTACAGGCCCAGATCCTTGACCCACGTTAGGGCTCCTAGTGCCAGCTGAGCGTCACATCTGCAAATACAGCCACACACACGTGCAAACAAGTGTGTGCACAGCCACGGCCACACAGTTCCCTGCAGGTTGGCAGCCTCCCTCTTTATGCCCACGGCTCAATGCTGGACTTGCCCATCTGGACCTCACCAGCAAGGCCTTTGAGCTGAAGGGGTAGACTTCTTCTCCCTGTCATTAGGAAGGCCATGTGGTCCCCAGAGCCACGGGGCCCCTGGAGGCTCGGACACGGCCACACTCTGGGCAGCAGAGTCGAGTGGTTACGAACGCGGACTCAATGGCCCGACGGCCTGGGTTCAGATGGTAGCTTTCCCGGCGATCGCCTGGGAGACCTTGGGTAACATGCTGAGCGTCTCTGTGCCTCAGTTTCTTCCTTTGTCGTAAGAGTATCCATCTCATAGAGTTTTTGTGAGGAGCCAGTCATTACCATATGGAAAGTACCTGGAACAGTTCCTGGTTTCTACTGGTTAATCAAGGAATGTTTCTTATTATTACCTTAGCAGCTTCATTTCGCAAATGTAAGCTCAGACAATGGGCCTGTAAGGAAGATTTCTAAGGCCAACACTTATTTTGTGGTGACCTGTGGTGACGTCCATCACACCCGTTAGGGAAGCCATTATTATGGCGGTTGAGTGCCGTCTCTGGACGTGTGTCCAGTCTGGTTCCCTCAGCTGTGAGCCATGTGACCTTGGACGAGTTACTTAACCTCTCTGTTCTTCACCTTCCTCACCCATCGAATAAACAATAACACTCACCTCACAGAGTTATGGGGAGGATTAAATGAGTTCATATAGGGGCGCCTGGGTGGCTCAGTCGGTTGAGCGTCCGACTTCGGCTCAGGTCATGATCTCTCGGTTCGTGAGTTCGGGCCCCGCGTCGGGCTCCGCGCTGACGGCTCGGAGCCTGGAGCCCGCTTCGGATTCTGTGTCTCCTTCTCTCTCTGCCCCTCCCCCCCTTGTGCTCTGTCTCTCTCTGCCTCTCAAAAATAAAAATAATGTAAAAAATTTTTTTTCAATGAGTTCATATATATGAGGCACTTAGCAGACTGTCTACACGTATTAAATGCTCAAGAGGAGAAAACATGGAGACGGCTGCTTATCTGAGTCCTGGTGTCCAAGGGCCCTAAAAGGACCTTCTGGCTGTGAGTAAAGAGCCCTGAGTCCTTCAGGGGCTGGGCACGAGAGCTTCCATGTGCCCAGGAGCCACAAGAGCTCCTTCCCCCACGACAGAGTCCCATTCTCTTAGCAGCCACCAGCACCTAGATGGCCAGTTTTCAGGGAGCACACAACAGTGACCTTCTCAGAGACAAGGGCATGTTACCATCTTGTGTCCCCAGTGCCCAGTGCGGGACACAGGCAGGGCGTGGATGGGGAGGTGGGGCCTCAGCAGTCCGCGGACTTGGCTGGCTTGTGCTCGCTTTGCGGGCGAGGCCCATGGACATGACCTCCAATTCATCTCTCAGCGGTCAGTGCCTCCAGGAAAGGCTGGGGGACCCAGGATGAAGTGAGAGGCGCCAGCCAAGGTCGGGTGGGCCCAGGTGGGGTCAGGAGGAGGCCAGGGATAAGTGGGGGCCCTCAGGGCCACCAGCCCCCTTCTGGAGCAAAGGCCTGCTCTGCGGGCCCAACCCTGGGTCCCCAGATGTGACTGTCCCCGCACCCCGACTTCCTAGCCGTCTTTTTTGTCTTATTGGAGAGAGTCATCTGTTTTAGGTCCTTAGAATTTCTTGACGATCAGTTATTCCACCAGCCACTTCCTGCCCGGTTTTCTCGCAATTTATTCATTTACCTGTAGATACGCCCCCCCCACTTAGGATTTGAAAAATGAGGTGAATTAGCAACATCAGTTAAAAAAAAAATCATTCGGCTTAAAAAAAAATTTTTTTTTAATGTTATTATTTATTTTTGAGACAAAGAGAGACTGAGCATGAGCAGGGGAGGGGCAGAGAGAGAGGGAGACACAGAATCAGAAGCGGGCTCCAGGCCCCGAGCTGTCAGCACAGAGCCTGACGCGGGGCTCGAACTCACGGAGTATGAGATCATGACCTGAGCCAAAGTCGGACACTTAACGGACTGAGCCACCCAGGCGCCCCCATTTGGCTTTTTAAAAAGTAACTAATAAACGCAGAAGGGGAGACTGACCAAAGGAGGTGAGGCTCCTGGGGTCCCTTCCGGGTGCTGCTCAGAAAGCAGCAGGGGTTGGCTCTTCGGCTGTGCTTCCGATCCAGAGAGAATGAACGAGATGCACGCGCCTGAGCAGAAATCTTGGGTGAGGAAAGGAGCCAGCGGGCTGGGCCTCCAAGCTTGGGGTTCCGGACGAAGGAGCCCGAGAGAGGCCTGGCCAGAGCTTGGGGAGGATGGGGAGGTAGGGGCAGGCAGGGAGGCACCAGCCCCTTCCAGAGAAACTTTCTCCTTTCCCCGCATGCCATCCCCCAACACGCGAGAAACAATTTTAAGTAAAAGCCCGCAGCCGTGCACAGTTCTCACAGCTTACGATGCACTCTCGCTTCTGTTGCCTATTTGACCCTCGTGGCTCTGTGGCGGGACATCTCTCCATGTGACCCGGGAGGAATCTGGGGCCCAGAGAGGGCAAGCGATACACTCCAGGCCACACAGCTGGGCAGGGGAAGCCACAGGACTCCATCCCGGGTCTTGCTCTGGGGCCGGACCCCGTAGGAAGAGTTTTCTGGCAGCTTCTGCAAGCCCCTTCCCTAATGGGGATGGAGAAGGGGAGCTTAGTTTCTAAGCCAGGGCACCGAAAGTTCTGGCCATGGAAACTCTAGGGTGAAAAGCACCAGCCGCTGAAGAGCAACCTATTTCTCTGTGGGCCGCTGTCAGCCTCCTGCCCAGTGGCCCGGGGTGCTTACAGACGAAGGCCGAAATGCAGGGGACCCGGCCTCGTTGCTCACTCAACTCTGCCACAATCACTTCCTAAAGCCACCGAGCCTGTCCTCGCGCCATGCTTCCGTTCGCCCCCATGGCTGGGCCTGGACTGGTCCTTCCCAGACAACTGCTGGGCTCACCGTGCACGCCCCTCCTGTCCCCGCGCCCGGGGTCCCTTCCAGCCCTCCCTGCGTGAGGGCCGCCCTCCGCCCGCCTCCCGTCACCCCACGGGCTTTGTGTTTCTTCCTCCTTCCCTTTGTCGTTGCCGGATGCCGCTGTTAGGTCAGTGTTTTCTGGCTCCCCTGAGGGCACCGGAGGACAGGAACTCTGCCCGGGTCCGTGCTGCGTCCCCGGGGCCTGGGACGGGGTGGGCAGCTGATGAAAACGTACCAGATGAATTCCCAGCTCAAAGGCCAATTCCCCCCTAAGATGTTGGCTGTGCCTTTTCTCCAAGGAGAGAATTTGCTGAGGAGAGTTTGGGGACGGGGCTGGGGGCACACAGTCCGGCCCGGAGAACCAAAGAGCAACATTATCAGGGATTTTCTCTGCAGCGGGAGTTGGCCCCATCTGGGTGCCCTTGGTGACTCAGCTGTGTAGACAGATCAGCCGGCTTACCAACCACACGGCACTCTACCTGTCCCTCCTCTGCTCACTGTTGGAGTATCCCTAGGTCAGGCTCTCAGCCCAGGCCGCCCTGCAGCCCAAAGGGTCTGCCGCGCCACCCTGCTACCCGTCTGATGCCCTGATCGTGCCACCTCATTTCCAGGGCGGTGGTTCCTAAATGCCCACACACTAGAGCCGAGCCTGAGCTTAAAGCCATGCTCCCTCGGTACCAGCTGGGTGGCCTTGGGCAGGTTTCTGAGCCTTTCCGGTCCTCGTGTCCATCCATCAGACGCAGGAGAGACAGAACAACTATTCTTGGGCCCACACTGAGTGCTATGATCGTTGCCTTTACTATCTGCAAAGTGGGGATAAGGATATTGACCTCGCGTCCTTGGGTTAATGGGTTTGAAATGCCAGGCACACGGTGGATGTTCAGAGACCATTGACGTTGGCTCTTTCCCAGAACAGTCTGGCTGTGAACCCACTCAGTGTAGACAGAGGATAAAGGGGGAAGGGGCTGCTTGGAAAGGGGGGGGGGGGAGGAGGGGCAGTGTGTCCGTCACTGAATAGCCCAGATGGTCTGAAGCCGGCTCCGAGGATCCGTCCCAGGGCCAAAGCAAAACAGTGCATCTGCACGGCGCCCTGCACAACCTCCTTCCCCGGCAACGCCCCTCCCCCGCTCCCCTCCCCCACACTGGCTCAGGCTGCATGCTGGCCCCTCTCACTGCCTCCTGGGTCTCCCCGATCATTCGAGCAACTCCCACCTAATGATGGTCCGCTGGCCTTACCAACATCTGTGGGCTTCCCCCGCCCCCTTGGCTAACAGATCTCAGCTCGGGGAGGAGAGAGGCCAACATGCGAGGGTTGCACGGCCGGATTCAGGGCTTAAGAGCAGCAGGGCGGAGGGGTGGGTCTTGCCCCGGGCAAGGAGGGCATTTGAACCTGGCCCCCAGGATGACGGACATGGTGTGGAGGTAGCACTGACCACCTCCCTGGCTGATGCGGGGGGGTCTCGGCGGCCGGGCCAGCCCACTGACGCCAGCAGGTGTGCGGGCAGGGCTGCCCCATCGGGACGGGGCCGCGTGGGGTCTCTTGTGCGCCTCTGCCCTCCCACCTTCCCGCGTGCCCCTGGCCCAGCTTGCCTGACCGCGGTGTCCGCCCCTGGCGTGTCCGCACGTCTGGGAGCAGGTGCCGATGCGTGCCCGGCAGGGCGGCATCTCCGGGTGCAGGCCCGGGTCTCGCGTGTCTGGGCGCGCTCTTGCCTTTCGTGCGTGTCGGTGCGCATGCGCGCGGGCAGGCGTGTGCCTCTGTGGGCGGGTGTGCCCGCGTGTGCCCTCGCCCGCCTGGATTGTGCCCCTGAGTGTCGGCCTCCGCGTGGGGCTTTCTTTCATGTCTGTGATTCTACACCCCACACCACCAAGCCCACAGTCCCGGCTCCGCTCTGCGAACCCAGCCACGCATTCAGAGGAGGAGCGGCTGGAACGCGAAGGCAGGTCTTTGCCGCTTTAAAGGTAAATTCCAGGGGGACGAGCGCTACAGAGGAATTGTCCCGGAGATAGCTGGCGGGTGGCCAATTCGGCTTGTAAAAAAGATCCCCGGTGCCTGTGGAGCCAAGATGAAACAATTCTTTGGAATTAACCAAGCTCATTTTGACGAGCAAACATTTTGCTACAATGAAAGTTTTTATTGTAGCACATAAAAGTCAAAACAACACCCAGTCCCCCTGGGGGAGACAGGCGGGCAGGAAGAAGAAAAACAGCGCGCACACACAAGCTCTAACGAATCATGGGAAGTCAAAAGTGCTCCGAGCTGCCAAATTCGACGTGACGAAAATACCCGCGGAGAGGAGCTGCTTACGGGCAGCCCCCAGAAGCCGTCGATTCCTTGGCTTCCTAGGCCGAATTCTGAGCCCCATTGGGAGCTCTTGGCTCGCGAGCCAGTTATGTTCCAGGGAAGAGCAAGGCCAGAGGGAAAGGGCATCGCTAGCTTCCAGAATATTCCTTAGGCCTGGGTGGAGGCGGGGTCGCCAGGCTGCTGGAGCGTGGGAAGAAAGCTGCCATTTCTATGGTGCCCGGTGGCTGTCTGCCGCCAGCCCCCACTGTCCCTTACGCCCTCACTCTTGGGGCCCCTCTGTGCCTTTGTTCAGGTGGGGGCGTCCCCACTCACCCGTGCCTGTACCTCCAGGCTAGCTCAAGTCCCCACTCCTCCTGGCGTGACCGACGTTCTGGGTTCTTCCTGTGGTTCACCTGACTTCTCTGCGTCTCCGCTCGTCTCATGACGACTACCCCGTGTTTTGGTGGAAGAAACTCCCTTTGGTGGACGAGGACTTTCGTCTTGAGCGCTGCGTGTGTGCGTGCATGGCGGTCGGGGAAGAACCCGACAAGGGCGAGCCCCTCTTACATAGCGTGTGGTCAGCTGAATGATGTCGTGCCGAACTAGCAAGCGTTTCCTCAGCTCCTACTTGGTCCCCAGAGCAGTGCTGGGCACCGGGGGGTGGGGGGGGTGGGTGTGTGGAGGGCACGTACGTCTAAGACACAGTCTGGCCCTCCAGGAGCTCACACTCAATTCGATGGAGGGGCACATATGCACGTAAGTAGCTACGAAAAGCGTCCCTGATAGCAAGTGGGAAAGCCTATAGTTTGGCGGCCCAGGTTTGCTCGGGACGATCAGAGCCGGCTTCCTGGAAGAAGGGACACTTGAACTGGCCTTGAAGGACCGAGAGCAGAGGGAGCAGAAGGTGGGTTCTTGCCCAGTGCCGTTCTGCGCTGCCTCCGGGGGGACCATCCTGGCTCCTTAACGGCAGCACACGACTGTGAAAGGCAGGACTGGTTCCATCCCGCACAGGCCCGATCCTGTTGTCTTTTCAGTTCCAAAACACATCATCCGTCTGACAGGACACATTTCAACACGGGTGCTCCCTGAACATTTGGAAGTGGGGTAATTTAGAGACACAGCTAAGACAAGCGTCGAAATAATTTTTTGTTTTCCTCTGATGTCCTTCCAGTAGAACCCAGCTCTCCCTGGGGGCAGGGCTGTGTGATGATTTGGTGCACAGATGTGGGAGTCGGGTGGACCCGGGTGTAAATTTTGTTCCTTCTGCTTCCTAGGGGCGGGTATATACGGTGTGCAGATTCAGTACCCTTTCTATTTTTTTTTTTAAAGTTTACGGATTTATTCTGAGAGAGAGAAAGCACGAGTTAGGGAGGAGCATAGGGAGAGGGAGAGAGAGACAAAATCCAGGCAGGCTCCACGCTGTCGGCACAGAGCCCCGACGTGAGGCTCAAATCCACGAACCTCGCGAGATCGTGACCTGAGCCGAAGTCAGACGCTTAACCGACTGAGCCACCCAGGCGCCCCTCCGTATCCTTTCTAAACCTCGGCTTCCTTACGTGTAAAACAGAGGTCGGAACGTCTGCTTCATAAAGTCCATCCTGTTATTATTATTACCACCCGTTTTATCAGTTTTAATGATCCCAGCTGCACATAACAAAATGCCAGCTAATAGCATTACTAACACATGCATGTGTTGCTTGATGAGATATTTGGTTCCCAGGGTGCAACGGCATCAGTGACGGCCCAGAATCTCTCTACCCTCCTGCTCTGCTATCCTCAGCGGATGTTGTCTCACGGACACAAAACAGTTGCCATGGTTCCAGGCGTCGTAGTTTCACCCACGAGCATCATCAGCAGGAAGGAAGGTGGAGGAGAGAGGGAGGGACCCTCAAAGGGCTCTTTTGTCGCATGTCTCTTTAGTCGAGGAGGGAAATTGCCCCCTCCCCTCGTGTGGGTCGGAGCCGGGTCATTTGGCCACTGTCTGGCCAATCACTGGCCGAGGAGGAAGGGGTTACCATGACTGATTTAGACCAATCACATTTCATCCCTTGGGCTGGGCCTGTCAGTATCTGAACACAAATCTGCCTGAATGTGGGGCGGGCAACCAACAGCGTGTGCCACCCAGGCCGTCCCTGCCCCTGGCGTGACCACCGCAGGAACGTAGTCGTGGCAGGATACAGAGCCAGGTCTCTAGACCACAAAGTGTCGAGGGTCATCTCTGGATGCTTTTAGAAAAGCAGAAAATCTCAGGAACCCAGCCACCCCGCCCCGTTCCAGCATCAAAGGCCCTAACGCCCACCGGGCACCCAAGGTGCAGGGGCGCCTGGGCGGTTAGGCATCCGACTCTTGATTTCGACTCAGGTCACGACCTCACGGTTCGTGGGTTCCAGCCCCGCGTCGGGCTCTGCGCTGACAGCCCGGAGCCTGCTTGGGATCCAATCTCTCCTTCTCTCTGCCCCTCCCCATGCTCTTTCTCTCTCCCTCAAGATAAATAAACAACGACAACAGCGAAGAACACAGAGAACAAAGCTTTTGCCACCACGAGCTTGCAGCAGGGGGCTGGGGCTGCCCTGTGGCCGGTGGAGACCTGCCGGGTGCAGGGACTCACCCGGGAAGTTTTGACACAGCTAAAGGTGAAGGGGCGATGGCTCTGCAGCAAACTGGGGATTGGACGAGGGGTGCCTTAGGGCTTCTCCCAGCGCCCGGTCAAGTAGGGAAGGGGGTGGCCGCCTGGGTTCCAACGAGGGCCTCGCTGCTTGCAAGCTGAGTGACCTTTGGGCGTGTTGCTTAACCTCTCTGAGCCTCAGCGTGCTCAGCGCCAGAAGTAGGGAGAATTATAAGGTTGTAGAGGGGGATCCCTGGAAATAATGCCCGTGAAGCCCTTGGCAATGGCTGGCACCGGTAAATGCTGACACACGGGAGCCATCGTTGGCATACTGCTAATGATATTCTCATGGTAGCTCCACGGATTAGTGATTATTACCCGCCCCACCCCCACCCCCACTGCCTACCATTATAGGTGAGGCTGTGAGTGGTGAGGGGGCTTGTCCCAGGGCCTTTGGGCAGTAAATGCAAAGGCAGAGTTAGAATGTAGGCCCCAGACTCTGATCCCGGGTCCTTTCCTCTGTGTTTCACTCCAGTCGGGAGGGGGGTAGTAAGACGAGGGGGAGAGTGAACACCTAAACGTGGGGGGAGAAACGTAGATAGTCTGCCCACGCGAAGGCCTCAACCCAACTATAAATAATAACAGCTGATCTGCTTCTACGTATATTATTTTAATCGTTAAATGACCCAAAAGAGAATGCTTCTTTATATCCATTTTATTTTATTTTATTTTATTTTATTTTAAATGTTTAGTTTTGGGGGGGGGAGCGGGGGAGCAGAGAGAGAGGGAGACACAGAATCCAAAGCAGGCTCCAGGCTCCAAGCGGTCCGCACAGAGCCCGACGCGGGGCTCGAACCCACGAACCGTGAGATCATGACCTGAGCCGACGTCGGACGCTTAATGACTGAGTCACCCAGGCGCCCCCTTGACCCCCATTTTACAAATGGCAGCGTGATGTTCAGAGAGGATAAGAAACGTGCCACACAAATGTTCACCGAAGCCCTGATCTGTCAGGCTCCAGGGCTTGGGTCCTGTCCGTTGGGCAGGGCTGTAGTAGGTCAAGCTGGGCCAGGAACACACTGGGTCCCTGCTGGCCCCCAAGACCCCTTTCCCCATGGGTCACTCCCAGGCTCCCCGGGACACTCAAACCAGAAACTCCTGTCGCCCAGAAAACCTCAGGGCAACCACCTGCCGCCTCCCTTGGCCTTTGTTCCGGAGGTTTCTAGATCCCTGCCCCAGCGGGAGCCAACTCCCTCCTGGCTTGTGCCACCACCCGCCACTAAGCGGACTGCAGGTCACAGCGGTGTGGAGGGGGCCTGTGGGTGCATCAGCGTCACGGCGTCCCCTCCTGGTGGTAACCGTGGCTGTAAGTCAGCGAGAGTCTCCTGAGTAACCCAGAAGGCTAGATCTAATGGTGGGGGCAGCAGGCATTTGGTAAGCAAGTGTGGAAGACATCTGGGGACAGGGGGGTTTGGGCATTCCTGAGATCATGCCAGGAATGACCTCGGGCCTGCGTGGAGACGCCATCCCTAGTTTGCAGAGGACTGTCACCAGCATCTGGAATTTGCCTCCAGCCCCTGTGTAGGGCACAGTTGCGGACGAGGAAACCAGGGCTTGGCTGTGGTCCGAATCACGCAGCCGGTAAGAGGCAGACCCCCAGGTCCCAGCCCAGCCTTTTCAGCTCCTCGGGGTCCCTCTCCAGGTAACCATGAGGCAAACTCTAGTCGAATCCTTGACCCCCAACCTGTCGCAGGGTCACTTGCAAGGTGAGGGGCGGGGGGGTGTGCGTGGCCCCTCCTGGCGCTGGAGCCCTCCCGCTAAGAGAGCACCCGGACTGGAGGAGGGCCTTCTCGTGCCCGCAAAACAGGCCGATTCGGGTTGGACCCAGCATCTCGCGGCAGGTCAAGAAGCAAAGCGAAAGTTTTGCTTCAGCCAGAAAACCCGGAGAGACGAACGGGCTCTAGTTCCCTCGGGTCTTGGGTTAAAAGTGTGGTCTGTGGAGGGCTTTGTGGCCTTGTGAGCTGAACAAGACATTTACTCTCTCTGGGTCCTACTGGCGAAGGGAGGGCAAGTATATCCCTTCTTATAAGCCCTCCTGGTCTTTCTCCATACACGCGCGCGCGCACACACACACACACAGACTCACACGCGCATTCGGGGGGTGTATCTTGCGTCTACACCACTGGGTCACAGACTCGGACACCGCGGAACTGACCCCAACTGGCCTGGTTCGGCAGTTCTCAGACTAGAGTCCTCTGGGGAGCTTTAGAACACATCAGATGGCCAGGCCACAGCCCAGAAGCATCGCTTCCCTGTCTCCGTGGCCCAGCCGTGGGCATCGTGTTTTTCTAGAGCCTCCCAGGTGACTCCAACGTGCATCCAGGGTTGAGAACCCGTGACCCTCATTTCATTTCCTCACCCAGCGAGGAACCCCAACAGAGTGAATTTCGGGGGGGCACCCCAGCATTAGATACAGCACCCCATTTCCAGGCCTAGCTGTCTCCCTCCAGCTTTGCGAGAAAAACCCTCGCCCCTAAATTGCCCCGAGTGAGGGGCACAGTGAGTGACCATGAACCAAGCCCCCCCTCCCCCGCAGCCGTTTCGGGGGAGAGGTGAGCAAAACTCACCTCCTTCCGTGCTGATGCTGGGGAGAAATGTCTCTCAGGCTGGGTGCTACCGCCTGTACCAGAATTCCCCAGAGCTTACTGATATGCAGATTCCCAGGTTGCAAAAGCTGTACCCGGCAGGCCCTGCTGTATACACAGCGGCTGTCCGGGCATCGGAAGACCAGGGTTAGCCCCAGCTCTGGCCCTGACCTGCTAGGTCACCTGAGCAGGCCCGGCCTCTCACCTGTGACCTCCTGCCCTCCGGGACAAGGTTCGTGAGAAGCAAACCTTTGTCTGGGAAAAGACTTTGCTGACTCTAAGGCGGTAGAAGGAGTTGATTGCATTATTATTACTGGGGGGGAGGGGGTGGGATTTGTTATTTATATTCTGCTTGTCCTGCCCCAGCCTGATGGCTCCGCGAATAAAACCTGGAGACTTGAGAGCCGTGAACACGCTGTGAATGCCGTCCTGTGGTCATCATGCGGGGGGCAGGGGGTGGGGACGACAGCTGTGTGTCAGTGAGGGTCTCTGGGCCACCTTTGGCTCATCTATTCGACAGGGTAACGAGTGGGCTTCTGTCGCTGTGCTGTGTCCTCTGGGGGTGTCCTGTGGCCCCCGTGAGCCTGGCGGTTAATGAAATGGAGGTGTGGGAAGAGGCAGGTAGAGGAAGCTGAACATTTCTGAGCATTTGCTGCGTACCAAGTAATCCCCTGGGCATTTAGAATAGATTAGTGCACAAAATTCTCAAAAACTATTATCCCCAAGAGAGGAGAATATGAAAGTTCCGGACGAGAAAACAGAAACTCCGAGTTATAACCAGGCCGTAGGCACTCAGGCAGCAATGGCAGAGCTGGGGTTAGAGCTCAGGAAAGCCTGTCTCCTGGACCCACACTGTCCCCTTGTCCCGCCCTGTCCCCTTGTCCCACTTGGCCTTCCTGTGTGCCTGATTGCAGGACTCAGGAGGAGATGCCCACTTAGCCTGGTGACGGTGTGGGCTGCAATCCAAGCTCTTGGAGGTTCTTTGCCCTTGTGACTTCCAGGGATCACCCAGCCAGAACCCCTGGCCCAGGGCCGCTTGGCTGTCCGGGAAGGATGAGAACATCTGAAGTCATTAGGTTTCCAACAACCCAGGGTTTCAAAGAAGGATAAAGATCAAAGGCAGAGGAGGTCAAAGAAGCCAAAGTCAGATCACCCCCAGATTAAAGCAGGAGGAGCCAGCTCCCCGCAGGCTGAAGTCTGTGGGAGGCCTGCCTGACCCCTCAACGGCCTCCCTGCCCTGGAATTCTGGCATCTGTCAGGTAGAGCACTGGGACGGAGGGCAGGCTGGACCCGGACAGAGATACATAGAGCAGGACAAGGGGACCTGAGAGAGAGCCGGAGAAGAGGGAGGGAGATGGAGACAGAGGGAGAAAGCAAAACACAGAGAGCAAGGCAGAGAAGGGGTGGGGGGAGACAGAGAGACAGAGACAGAGGGGAACAGAGAAGAAAAAGCAACCGAAAGCAAAACAAAAAGCCGCAGGCCTAGAGAGGCGGCGAGGCCTAAGAAGAGGGTGTCAGAGGTGAGGGCAGGGGAGAGTCTGAGCGAACCCTGAGGCGGGGTGTGTGGAACTCGGCAGAATTTCCCCTGTGGAGCTGGCCCACCTTGGCCTCGCAGCTCGGCCTCTTGGCCTGCCCTCCTTTCCCTACACATGGAGGTTGGCCTGCTTTCTAGATGAAAGGCAGAGCCTGCCAGGCCGTCTGCTCCGTTTTCCGCAGATGCAGTCTTCAGAAATGACTTTCCCCTGCAGAGGCTGTGAACCCTGGCTGGAGGGCCTGGAGGGGGCTGGAGGGGGCTGAAGGGCACTGGAGGGGCTGGAGGGAGCTGGAGGGGGCTGAAGGGCACTGGAGGGGGCTGGAGGGGGCTGGAAGGGCCTGGAGGGGGCTGGAGGGGGCTGGAAGGGCCTGGAGGGGGCTGGAGGGGGCTGAAGGGCACTGGAGGGGGCTGGAGGGGGCTGGAGGGGGCTGAAGGGCACTGGAGGGGGCTGGAGGGGGCTGGAAGGGCCTGGAGGGGGCTGGAGGGGGCTGGAAGGGCCTGGAGGGGGCTGGAGGGGGCTGAAGGGCACTGGAGGGGGCTGGAGGGGGCTGAAGGGCACTGGAGGGGGCTGGAGGGGGCTGAAGGGCACTGGAGGGGGCTGGAGGGGGCTGGAAGGGCCTGGAGGGGGCTGGAGGGGGCTGGAGGCTGGGGGGCTGGAGGGGGCTGAAGGGCACTGGAGGGGGCTGGAGGGGGCTGAAGGGCACTGGAGGGGGATGGAGGGGGCTGGAAGGGCCTGGAGGGGGCTGGAGGGGGCTGGAAGGGCCTGGAGGGGGCTGGAGGGGGCTGGAGGGGGCTGGTGGGGGCTGGTGGGGGCTGGAAGGCCTGGAGGGGCCTGGAGGGGGCTGGAAGGGCCTGGAGGGGCCTGGAGGGGGCTGGAAGGACCTGGAGGGGGCTGGTGGGGGCTGGTGGGGGGTGGAAGGCCTGGAGAGGGCTGGAGGGGACTGGAGGGGCCTGGAGGGGGCTGGAGGGGGCTGGAGGGGGCTGGAAGGCCTGGAGGGGCCTGGAGGGGGCTGGAAGGGCCTGGAGAGGGCTGGAGGGGGCTGGAGGGGGCTGGAGGGGGCTGGAGGGGGCTGAGGGGGTGGAGGGGGTTGGAAGGGCCTGAAGGGGCCTGGTGGGGGTTGGTGGGGGCTGGAAGGCCTGGAGGGGCCTGGAGGGGGCTGAAGGGGCTGGAGGGGGCTGGAAGGGCCTGGAGGGGGCTGGAGGGGGCTGGAGGGGCCTGGAGGGGGCTGGAAGGGCCTGGAGGGGGCTGGTGGGGGCTGGTGGGGGGTGGAAGGCCTGGAGAGGGCTGGAGGGGACTGGAGGGGCCTGGAGGGGGCTGGAGGGGGCTTGAGGGGGCTGGTGGGGACTGGTGGAGCTGGGAGGCCTGCAGCGTCCTCCCCCACATCCTTGGCCCCTTAGAAGCTGGAGGACCCTCCCCACCGCAGGGCCAGCTCAGGCCTGCAGAGGCCACGGCCCGGTGTTCCCTGCCCCTCCTGACACCTGGGCCTGCCTTTCTCCCCTCCACCTCTGCATGCCTTGCCTTCATAGCCCATCCCGGGCTGGTCCTCCTCCAAGGAGCTCACGGAGCCCACGGTCCCGCAAGAATTTCTCCGGACTTCTTTTGCCTGCCATGCCGGGCCACGTTCAGTGACACAGCAAGTTGTCTTCTAAATGCCAGGCACGTAAATTCTCTGTCCCCACCTCTCCATCTGGATTTAGGTCCTCTTCTCCCTGCCCCCACCCGGGGGCTTCCCGCACACGAACAGGGAGGCGTTCCAGGAGGTTCTGGATTGTGCTACTTCGATGCGCGTTGTGCTTGCTGCTTTTGCCAGACTCGCTCCTGTGAATGCTGGCACGTGGTCCTCAGTCTGGAGAGCCTGCAACTGATGACACGTGACCCACCGTGGAAGCAGACAGAGGGGGCAGAGGCCGAGGCAGGCAGCTTGCCAAGCTCCCTGAGCCGATCTGCAGCGCACTGAGACCTGGACCCCCCCTCTTGCCACAGGCGGCCACTGTCCCAGCCCCTCTTCCTGAACCTCACTTGGGACGAGCGCTGAGCACCTGCGTTAGCGGGGACCCGCAGTGAGAACCGGCTTAGGCACAGACCTGAGAACCCCTCCCCAAGGGCCCAGCCTGCAACCTGGCCCCCAACCTGCTCTCTCACTTCCCTTTCTCAGTGGGTCAGCACCTGCTGAGCACGCCACACCCTCCCTCTCACCCCTGCCAGGAACACCCTCTTCCTTCCTCCCCCTCCCCTCCCTCACCGGAGGCCTCCTTCTGGGCTGGTCTGGCTTGGCCAAAGCAAGACACGTGGCCACTTAACTTCCAGGGCTCCCACCCGCCCAGAGGAGCGAGGGAAGGGGTGGGACATCTGTGAACAGGCCAGGGGGCTCCGCATTCGAGGCAGTGGCCTCCCTTCCCGGGCTGAAGCATCTCAGGGACGGCAGCTACCCTCGTTTTCCTCTGTATCTCCCCCTTCCCCTTCCTTGCACGGGGTCGGGCACGCAGTGGACGCTGGGGTACTTGCCGAGCAGGTGATGGGGGCCCACGCAAAAGGCAGCTTTGACCTGCACAGCCCCCGCCCCCTCCCATCAAGATGCTGACAATGACAGTGACGGTGATAAGTGACATCCCTGGGCAAAGCACTGACATTGTCACAGCTTGTCACCTACAAGGACTCAGGTGCCTGGTGCACGGGGTGGGGCTCAGCGACTTGTTCACGATCATGCGGCTAGCCAGTGCGGGGGGGGGGGGGGGCATCACCTGAGTCTGAGCTCCTGAACGGTCTGCCGGACCCCTGAGCTGGAAGCGGGAGACGTGAGTTCTGGTGGCTCCCCTGCGTGGCCTTGGGTGAGTCGTCTCCCCTCTCGGAGCCTCGGGCTCCCAGTGTGTATAATGAGGGCTTGACCTTCTCGGGCATTGTGTTCCCCTTCTTGGGTGCTGTATCACCACCCCTCCCCACCCCAAGGAGACACCATGAGGGTTCAGAATCGAGCGACGGTTAGAGGCAGGCCTCCTGTCTTCAGGCACCTTATGGTCCAGTGGGACGAGCCCCAGCCCCCTCGCCTTCCATGGAGGTTTGAGTTCCAGCTCAAGTGCGGACAGTGGGGCTGCGGGAGCCGGCGGGTGGGGGGGGGGGGAGGGGAGGGGTGGGGGGGGAGGAGGGGTTGGAGAAGGTGGAGGAAGGGTTTGGCTGTGCAGGTGAGCTAGGAGGGGTTGACAACAAGCGTAGGTGGGGGTGAAGAGGCCACAGAGCGTGTGACCGGCTGGGAGGCCCGGCGGCCCGGCGTGGAGAACGCGACGACCTTCTAGCTGTTTCCCTCTCCGAGCCCCCTCTCGTGAGCAAATGTCTTTTAATTTATGAAGGGACTGATTTTAAATCATCCTCCCTCTCTCCCTGCCCACCCGCCCTCCTCCCCTGCCTATATTTCCCCCTGCCCATAAATTTTTTTTAATGACAGTTTAGAAAATGAGCAAATCTTTGGTGACACTTTTATCACCTCCAGAATACTTTCGATAAGAGGTTTCGGTAGATTGCATTCTGGGAGAGGGGGGGGAGAGAGACCAGATAGCAGCTCCGCCTACCAAGGCGGAACCCCCCCTCCCCCCCACCCCGCCCGCCCCGGCCCCGTCCCAGCCCTCAGCCCAGAGGCTGCCCCTCGTTCCCCCTGCTGGTACCCAGCTCCTGGGGTCCCAGCACCATCCCGACAGCCTGCTCACCCTGTGGCCTGGGCACAGCCCTTCACTCCTCCCTCTCTGCCGGTCTTTCGCAAAATCTTGCCTAGCGCAAGGGATAATTAGTGCCAACCTATTAATAATGGTTAAAAGTAATTAGCTGCTGACATCTTGTACCACACCTAGTTACTCAGACTGGCAAATCAGGTCCAAAAATATTTCTCAAACTAAAAACAGAGCTGAGGTAGATGTCAGGGGAGCTGGAAGGTTCACACGGCACCTGGAACGCAGGCCCACCGCCAAGAGTTCTCAGCTGGGCTGGGAAAGCAAGGAAACCCGCCCAGGGCGAGATTGTGTCAGAAGGAATGCTTTGGAGGGCCCAGAATGGGGGGGCGACGGGGGCAGGGAGAGAAGCCTCCCATGGTTTCTGCACAGGGACCTGATCCCCGGAGAGGGGACTGCTTACGGGAGGTTGGTTGGGAGACGGAAGTCTTAGGGGGCTTGTCGCACAGTCCGGGAGGGAGCAGAAGCCTGGGCAGGAACCCAGAACCAGGCCTGGGAATAAGGGACATTGGAAGGGAAATCAACAGGACTCGGGGGCTGGCTGGACACGGGACCTGTGAGCTGCAGGGTTTAGGAGAATGGGGATCCACAGAGAGAGGCCAGCCCAGCCCGGGAGATCACTGGGTGACTTGTGGAAGGATCCTGTCCGGTTAGAAATATATGGAGGAGAAAAGCAAGTTTTGTTGTCTTCAAGAAACACATTGTTGTGGGCAGTCAAAATGTCACTTGCTTCCTTTTTTAAGTTTATTTATTTATTTTGAGAAAGAGAGAGAGAGGAGAGGCGGAGAGTGAGAGAATCCCAAGCCGGCTCAGTGTTGACAGCGCGGAGCCCAACTCGGGGCTCGATCTCATGAACATGAGATCACGACCTGAGCGGAAATCAGGAGTCAGGCGCTTAACCGACTGAGCCACCCGGGCGCCCCAAGTGTCATTTGCTTCTAATCGAATTATGGTTAAAACAAGGTTGGGGCGGTGGGGGGGGTGGGGAAAGTGTCATAAATCATAAAAGTGCATGAGTGAGAAAGTGACTTGGGTGCACAGAGGCCCTGACGTTTATTGAGCATTTGCAGCGGGCTGTTCCCCGTGCCTGGCACATATAAGAGCTGATGTGGGTAAAGGGCTGAGTGCCGTGCCTGGCTTTGCAACGGGGACCTCTGCCCCTTCATCTTTATTATTGGGAGGAAATCGTTACGGCTACCGGTGACCATGAACAGTTAGGGCCCGGAAGATAGTTGTGGCCGAGCACCTACGAGGTGCCAGGCACTGTTCTACGTACTTGGCATTTGTTAATCCCGCAAATGTCCTAGAGGGCAGACGCTATTATTATCAATCTCATTCTGCAGATGAGAAGGCAGAAGCACAGAGAAGTTGAGTAACTCTCCGGAGGCCACACAGCAATTTGTACCGCGTCAGAGACAGAACCTGCTAGCCTGGCTCCTGCTGCCCCCGAAACTGTAGCATCGGGTCTGTTTCTGACCCTGAAGAGGAGTCGTGAGGACAATAGGGGACTGGAGAAGATTCCACAGGGCTCCCTGAGAGCAGGTCTCTTCTCTGAGGACGGGAAAGCTCTGAAGGAGAAAAGATGTGAAGACTGAACTGTTTCTGTCTACACAGAGACGCAAGAGAAATGGGGGGGGGGGGGCTCGCACGGACCTCCGGGGGCTGCAGGGAGGGGCCTGAGGGAGTGCTCGGCCCTCCAGGCTTTCTTGGCTTGGGAGCAGAGCCGGGGTGAGGAAACAGAGGTCCAGAGGGGCAAGACCAGATAGGTAGACGGAATGAGGGATAGCGCTCGCTCTTGGGTCGTTTTGCTCTATAATCTATGGAGTATTTGAATGCGCCCAGACCGTGGAGAGAGGACACAGGCGTGAGAAACTGTGGCTTCGTGCATCCCTTTGACATTTTCCCCAGCGTCTGTGGCAGGGCGGGCGAGCCACTGACCTCACCGAACCCTGGTCCCCTGGCCTGCAAACGCATAGGGTCCCTAATCAGAAGGTGCAAGCTGGCCCCCACGTGCGTGGAGCTCCTGGCCCAGACTCGGCCTTCCATAGTCCGTAATTGACAGCTATTATTATTATTATTATGGCCATAACCATAGATCATTAATTTACAGTTTAAAAATCCTTCACCTGTTTCATTTTGCGCTGTTTTATTGAAGAATTAAATTTTTATAGGAGATCTCCTAATTGGCCGGATTCAGTGTCATCCCTGCCCCTTTCGGGTATGCACAGCAGACAGGCAATGACAGGTGCTATTTCTATCCGGTGACACCCACCCACCCGAGCCACTTTTTTTTTTTTTTTCATCTCCTACCATCTACCGAGTGTGGGCTCTATATCAGGCACCACCCTTCATTGTCTTCATTATTTTAATCCTGACAACAACCTTGCAGACAGGAGCTTGTCCCCACTCGACGGACAAGGAAACCAAGGCTCCGAGAGGTTAGATGACGTGCCGGGGGTCACACAGCGGGGAAATGCTGCGTGGGGATTCAGAACCAAGTGTGTCTGTCACTACAGCTTATGTCTCCTCCCAGATGGGACGATCCAGGGTTTAGGGAATCCTCTAGGGTGGGACGAGCTCTCCAATGACGGGGACAACGACTAGCCAAAGGCGATGCGGTGGACCATCTGAGCTCTCCAGGGATGGTTCCCTTCTGGGGCTGAGCAGCTCCCAGAAACCCCAAGAAAGCATCAGCCAGGATGCCGCCTCGACATGTCGTGTGTCCCCCACTTGTCAAGGGAGGCTAATTCCTCCTGTGACACCTCCATGTGGCTTGTCTCTCTGGCTCCCACCCTCGCCTCAACGGCCTGGTGTTCAAGGGACCAGGTGCAAAGCAGGAAACAGAGCTGCAATGACCCCTTACATGTGTCCAGAGCATTGTAATTTGTAGAGAGCCCTTTAACACACACCACGCATGGCCTCCGAGCTAAGAGGAGGCCGTGTCCTTTCAGATGAGAACACGGGCCCTCGGGCACGCTGACTTCGGCTGGAGTCTCCATTTCACCCTTTTGGTGCTGTGTGATCTTGGGCAAGTCACGTTACCTTACCTGAGAAATGGAGAAAATACCTACTACCTATGATCTTTCTGAGGGTTGATTGAAATGATGCGTATATATAAATATAAATTTATATATTATATATTATATATCATATTATTATAATATTAAATATATTATACATTTATATAAATACTCATATTTAATATTTAGATAAATATATTTATATATTTATCTAAATATATATTTATATGTGTAAATATATAAATATATGTGTAAATATATATTTATACTTATATTTATAATACATATTATAAATATACATGTATATTTATTATACGTATTATAAATATACATGTATATTTATATATACATATTATAAATATGCATGTATATTTATATATACATATTATAAATATGCATGTATATTTATATATACATATTATAAATATACATATATATGCATATTATAAATATACATATATAAATATAACTATAAATATACATATATATTTATGGAGCGCTGAGGTGGCGCAGTTGGTGAAGTGCCCAACTTCGGCTCAGGTCATGGTCCCACGGTTCGTGGGTTCGAGCCCCACATCAGGCTCTGTGCTGACAGCTTGGAGCCTGCTTGGGATTTCCTCTCTCCCTCTCCCTCTGTTCCTCCCCCACTCGTGCGCGCACTCTCAAAAATAAATTAAGAAAAAAATTAAAATATATTTATCTATATATGACTATATTACTTATTTATAAAATCTCACTTAAGTCTCTTATTAACCCATCGGTGAATAAGAAACGCGGGTGAATGGCAATGCTATCACAAATTCACGTTAGCTAAGCACAGCCACCTCCAAAGGTAGATATTGAGAGTTATTGCTTGCTAAGCCAAAACCTCTTAATCGGATTTTCTTTTACAGGCTCCCTGACTGTCCACTCACCCGCGGTACCGCAAGCTCTGTGCGGCCAGCCCCAGTCTGTCCGCTCAGGGCTCCCCCCAAAGTACTCAGCGACGCGACTGACACGAGCAGGGGCTCAGGAAACCTCTGCTGTAGAATCGATGATCTTGTTTAACGACAGCCCTTGGCCCCAAGGGAAAGTCTCATCCCCATTTCACAGAGCGGGAAACAGAGGTTCAGCGAGGTGAGCGAGCTTATGAGGCGGGGCTCGTAGGAGGTGGAACCGGATTCACACTGGGGTTCCCGACTCACACAACTGTACTGTGCGCCGTAAGTCGTCCCGCCGGAGAGAACCGTTTCCCTCCCCCCAGACGGAACGCCGGGACCAGGGGTCCCCGCTGGCAGCCTGAGCTCCCCTCCCCCAGTCCCATCGGAGAGGGTGCCGGGAGGCCCCCAGGCCCAGCCTCACAGCTTTCTGAGCAGCAGAAGTTGGAGATTTGCCCAAGAGGCCGTGGGGTCACAGCTCTCAGGGCTGCTGTGCGGTGAGTGCGTGTCCCGGGTGATAAGAACTAAACCAGAGGGGACAGCGCGTGCTGAGTGACACATACCGTCCCCCAGGGAAACCTTCTCGGGGAGCCGTTTCCTCCCAGGAGGGAGCCCTGCCTTGCTGGGGTGCCCTTCCCTTCGGGAGACAGGCAGCTGGGGCCGCGGCCCTGCTCTGGGGCCAGCCGGGGTCCTCTACCCACCGTCTGGTGGAAAGATCCGCAGAGAGGAGCCCTCAGTGGCTGAGAAGGCCTGTTCTGGGCACCAGGGGGTCCTCGTGGGTGGCCGGAGGAGCTTGCTTCCCAAGGGCTCCGGAGAGAGGCTGGCAAGAAGTCTCCCGGGGCTAAAAGCTGGTCAGAAGGGCTCCAGCTAACCTCCTTAACTTGCAAATGCACCCCAACCCCCAGTTGAATTCCCACTATGCTGTCTAGGCCTCAGGGGGCTGAGATCACTGCCGGGCTTGGAGAGAAGGAGCTGGAGTTGAAATCCAGACCTGTCTTACTCCAGGTCCGGAGCTCTGGGGCCTCCCGTAACTCAGTCTGTATACTTAGCGTCAAGTGGAAGTTACGCTGCTGGGTCCCAGGGACATTCCCTCGCGGCCACTGCCCCCGGAAGGCCTCTTTGCTCCCTCAGGGAAGAGCAGGCGGGTGATGGGGGTCTTGGGAGATGGGGGCGGGGGCCAGGTCACACAGGGGGAAAAAGAGGCAGAAAGGCGGCCAAGTGATGTGAATGTTTCCTTAACTCCTCAACGTGGGGGAGCACGTTTGGGGCAGGGGCTAGGGCTGTGGGGGAGGCCGGAGGGGTGGGATCTGAGAGAGAGTGGGTGTCGGACGCACACTGGATCAGGAGTCCGGGAATGTGGCAGTACACCCTGGATGTCACTTGTCTCTGTGCCTGCCTGTCACATCACGAAGATCGGTTAAGGTGCTGAGACCAGGCCAGCGGCCCCACCGCCGTGCTCGTTTCTAACCTCCCCAGAGACACAGATGCTGAAGCCTGGCTGCCTAGGTCCGTTTAGCAACCGGGTGCTTGTGGGCAAACGAATCAGCCTCTCTGGTCTCCCGGCGTTGACTTCAAAACAGATATGACGATGGTCCCTGTGCTCGCGGAGTGGCTGTGAGGGTCCAAGGAGCTAATGCATGTAAATCAGGAAGCGCTGAGTAAATGGTAACTTTCATTACTATCTACATCTTTTACCCACAATCCTGAGACCCCCCCCAAACACTCTGAGCATCAAAAGCTTTTTAAAAATTCATTTGGCTACTATTTTTAGTCTTTATTTACCCTATGGACGGTGAATATGCATTAGTTTTCCCGCAGAAATGTTAATGCGTTTGATTCCAGGGCCCTGTCCCAGATCGTGCTGGAGAGCTAGATAACAAAATAAATGGGCTTTTCGGCTTCTTGTTTCGAAGATCCCCCGAATTCTTCTGAATCCTAAAACACGAGGAACTTGATCGTGGACCTCAGCTCTCTTTTCATTCTTGCAGTAATCCTGAAAAGTGGATGCGTTTTATTCCCATTGTACGGATAGAGAAACTGAGGCTTGGGGAGGCGTCCTGGATGCCGTGGTTGGTAAGCGGCAGAGCTGACACTCCGGTCCTGGCCTCCGATTGCCGGTCCCCTCGGGGGCGCGGCTGGTCCCCTCCTAGGCTGCCAGGAGCTGGAGCCCCCTGAGGGCCTGCCTCAGCTCTAAGTGCTCACAGCCAGGCTCTCAGGGCTCAGCTAGTCACCGCCTGGCGATTGAACGAGTGCGCGGAGTGGAAAACCTGGCAGTCGCCTCTCGGAGGGACAAGCAGCTCCCAAAGGAGACCGGAAGGCAATGTGAGCCCAGTGAGAACCGTCCCCCTGGGAGCCTGCTAGGGTGGCCTGCCATCTTGCCCTCAACGTAGAGCTGGGTCGACTTGGGCGCATTTGGGGCTCTGCCCAACCTCACTTACGGAGGGACCCCGAGCAAGTGCCGTGACTTGTCTAGCCTTGGTCTCATCATCTGTGCGATGAGGGGAATAACTCTACCTCAGGCAGCCACTGAACTTGGCAGCGGGTTGGGCCCCCTTCTGGGTCTCAAGGACAGCTGGAACTGACCAGCTTTGCTCCCGGGGGGGGGGGGGCTTCCTGCCAGCCTCTCCTGAGCCCTTGGGAAGCGGGTTCCTCCAGCCGTCTACGAGGAGCCCCCGGTGCCCAGGACAGGCCTTCTCAGCCACCACTGAGGGCTCCTCTCTGCAGATCTTTCCGCAAGACGGCAGGTAGAGGACCCCGGCTGGCCCCAGAGAAGGGCCGCGGCCCCAGCTGCCTGTCTCCCAAAGGGAAGGGCACCCCAGCAAGGCAGGGCTCCCTCCTGGGAGGAAATGGCTCCTCGAGGGGGGTCGTCTGGGAGATGGCGTGTGTCACTCAGCGTGTGCTGTCCTCAGTCTGCTTTAGATCATCCCCCCGGGGACACATCCGAGGTAGCACAGGTATCTTTCAAAGGGCCGTGGGCTGAGCCCGCAGTTCCTGCTGTGTGTGCCTCCCTGACTCCCCCTTCTTAGCTCGGAAGGCCCCGGGCTCCTGCCCTCGCCCAGAGTCTAGAGTCTCACCCGGTGGTTGCTGCAGGACCCTCCCTGCCTCCCCCTTCCTCCCGATGCCGCTGTTGAAATGAAATGCCCATCGTGCTTCATTTGTCTAATAAGCTTCGGTCTCCGTTCTGCCGAGTGATTAACCAGCTAGCGTCCCGTGTGCCGCCATCCCCGGCTGGTGGCCACGGCCACGGGAGAGGGTGCCCGGAGCAGCCCTGTGCTGGTAGAGAGCGTTCTCCCTTTCCTTTTACTACCCATCCCCCTCCCATCCTTTTTTTTTCCCCCCCAATGAAAAATGACCGTATGATTCCATTAAGTTCCCTGTGCAGCTGCAATCGTTCTGGAGAAATTGATGGTGACTCTGTTAATGACTGCTTGGTAGGATGTTAATGTACCGGGGGACAGTTTGCCCTGCCCTGCTCACTGCAGCCAGAGGAGAGAAGGAGTCCCAGGGAAGGCAGGCAGGGCAAGGAGCCAAGGTGAGAGGGCCATGGATGCCCGGGTCGGGGATGGGGGGGAGGCGAGGTGGGCACGAGGAGTTCGGTTAAAACAGGAGTCATTTCCTGGATTCCTCAGAAATCGTTTCCCGCCTGCCAGCGATGTCTGGGGCATGCTCGTATCTTGTATAACCTCCTCTGCTGTGGGACTCCTGTCCCTGGGTGGTGGAGTCCTTAAGGGTCCTTGTCCCTGGGGGTCCATGCTTCCTGCCCAGCCCCTGCCCTTTGTATCAACAGAAGGGCTGGATGCCGTCAGGAGGGAGAGAGAGAGACAGCAGGAGATCCAGTCAGAGATAGGAGCTGCCCCTGGCTTCTCTGAGCAACTTTTGGCTCAGCAGGCCACACATCCTGCCTCCCTGGGCACTTTGAGGACGGAGGCTAATCCCGCTGTTTGCCTATCTGTCACCTGTCCTTTCTGTTCCTTCCTTCCTGGCAGAGCCCAAACTGGGGCATCGAATCGTACAGGGCAGCGTGGTCCCCCTCCAGGCCGGGGAGTAAAGAGTACTTTCTCCAAGCCAACCTGCCAGAGGTGGGTAAGGGGAGGCCACGTGGGGTGGTTCCGGCTTCTGGAAAAGCCATCCCTAGCTCATAGGAAGCCACACGAAGACGGAACTTCTTGCTTCCTGCCTCTCTGGACGCCCCGAGAATGCGCTGGGGCCTCTGAGCCATGCACACGATGCCGCTTAGAGCCCGGAGCTGTGGCGGTCCTCTTGAAAGCGCGAAGGGACATGCCTGGGGACCAGAGACCACCCCCCGGGGATGGCGGAGAGGAGAACCGTGGGGACCTCGTCCCGGATGGCATCACGGAGTAGCCCAGTTAACCAAACCCGGGGCTGCTCAGCCCCGCCCTGCCCCGACCTGCTCGCATTGTCATTGCTGCTCTAGTCAGTCTGCGCGGGGACTTCTGTTACGCGCAGCCAAAAGTGTCCCCGTGGCCCCTCCGCGGGCAGGACTTCTGTGAACGCGGGAAGGTCTGACCAGGTCTAAGCTTTGGTGGCATCCTTTCAAGGAGCCCAATTTAAACCTCACTTGTGTCAACCATTAGAGTCCAGCCCTGCCGGCGATGGGCAAATGAGAAATGCGTTTATAGGTGGGTCGGGCCTCCTGGAAGAGCCTCACCCTGAGGACGTAGGAGCCTGACCCAGTCAACGGCCAAGTCTGGGTCTGGAAGTGGGCATTCCAAATGTTTTCTCTTAGCCCAGTTTCCGTGGACTCAAGTCTGGGGCCCCCTGGGCTAACGCCTGAGCGCCCCAGGTGCCCCAGCTATTCTGTGTTGGGAGCCCTCTGTCGGAGCAGACCTCCTCCCTCTGAATACGCAGTCTGATGGCACTGCTCCAAGGTCCAGGGCCAGGGTGGTGGTCTTAGTTCTGGTGCCCTAGGGAGCAGAGCCCGGCACCCAGAGTTGAGTGCAGGTGGCTTACTTGCGAGGTGACCCCAGAATCAAGAGTGGGAGGAGACAGACAGGAGGGAGCCGTGTGCAGGGCGGGGTTATGGAGGGACTCAGTGAGGGGTCCGAGCACCGTCAAGGAGGCTCTCAGAATATTCTGCCCTGGACGCAGAGGGCTGGAGCGTTCATCTGCTGGGTCCCACCTCCATTCGAAGGGGGTCACCCTGGAGTCCTTAGCTCCCATCTCTTGCCACACTTCCGGGCTGTGTGTGCTATTTGCCCCCTGGCCCTGCCCACGGGGAGAACTCCTTACGTCAGGGGCCCCGAGTGGATCTGATGTGTGCGTGGCGGGTGGTTGTTATGGTGCTCAGTGCCTTGCTCATGGCACATGTGACGGGCCCCCTGAGGATGCCCAGAAACACTTGGGGACTTCATCGAGGGCTGAGACCCTGTCTTGGCAAGTGAGAGGATGAGCTAGTGAGTTGGGCTTGAACCATCACTCCCCGGGACCCAGTGGGGTACTCCGGAGAGGACCCCCGCGTCTCCCCCAGCCCTGTCTCCTCCCTCCAGCCTCGGAGGTCTCGGAGTCCAATGGCTGCAGAGGGAGACAGCGCAGTTCTGAAGCCCAGGGAAGAGCCGGACCACTCAGAACCTTGCAAGCGGAGCGATGATTTGATGGCAGGGATCAGCAAGGGTGGTAATATTTTTTCTTAATTGATTCCTGCAATTGCAAATCAAGAGAACGAATCGGCACCCTGGCTGGGTTTGCTTTGTTGGGAGGTGACTGGGGCCCTGAAGGACGCCCTGGGAGGGAGATGAAATCAAGCACTGTTTCAAACTCCATTCCAGGGTGGCCTTCAGGACTTCCAGGAGGTCTGCAGAAACGGGCATTGGGCTGAGCTCTCAGGAGTGTCTCCCAAGAGCCAGGCCCCTGAGCACGTCCCATTTGGCTCCCATGGCAGCTGCCACCCCGGCTGCGTGTTCTAGAACACGGGGGCCTCTACGACAAGACGGAAGCCTCAGGCTCGTCTCTCTCCCCTCTTGGCTCAGTTCTGAATTCGAGTTTCAGATGAGTCCATCGACCGGCAGGACCTCAATCGGCGTGGGACCCTGGTGGCAAAGGAGACTGTGCATGTGGGCTCTAGCTCTCCAGGAGCACCCTCGGGGGAGGAGGTGGGAATAAACTGTGAGTGAGCAAACCCGTACTTTCAACACAGCGACTGAGCGCACAAGTTACACACATTTGTGGCAAGGGCTTTGAAGATGCAGCAGAGGGGATTGGCAAGAGGAATTTTATTACATGCTTGGCAAGAGGAATTTTATTACATGCTTGGCAAGAGCCGAGAGGAAACCATGACTGTAAAAGAGGACAGTGGGACCATGCACGGACCCTCTGATGGTTGCTAATGGCCTCTAGAGACACAAGCACAGACACTACGTCCACTAGAACTTGGCTGTTCCTTTAGGGGAAGGAGGGGCCGGTCCCCAGGCTCATAAGGTGGTCACTGTTCCCAACACGACTGAGTGAGTCCCCTCGGACCACAGATCCAGGCCCCTTGTTCAGATGGTCCAAGTGTCCTGGGAGCCACCCATTACCCTGAGCTCCACGGATGGGCAGTGTGGTGGGCACAGATCCTCAGATCACAACTGCCTGCCCCTGGAGGGGTCCTTACTGCCCCTTCCCGGGGTGAAGCCACCCCCCTGCTCAGGGGAGCGACCCAGCCCGCTATAGAGTCGCATTACCTTCACCACCTGTCTCAGGATTTCTTAAAGTTTGGTCTAGGGGCCAACCAACATTCAATCCCCGCCCCCACCCCGCCCCCGACCTTGACTGCCGTATGATTGACAAATAAAAATGATATGTATTTGGGGTGTACGATGTGCTGTTTTGATATGTGCGCCCGTTGTGAACTTATTGCCACAATCAAGCTAATTGACGTAGCCCTCACCTCACACGGTTATCATCTGTGTGTTGAAAACTCTTGAGATGTACTCTCTTAGCAAATTTCGAGTATACGCCATTATTGACTTTCTCTTCTCCCTTCGGATGAGCTCAACTTTCCTTTTCTTTCTCTCTTGTTTTTTGTTTTTTTTTTAAAGGTTCCAAATGGAAGTGAGGTCACTTGACATTTGTCTTTCTGGTGTCTGGTTTATTTCACTTAGCAGAACGTCCCCCCAGATCCATCCGTGTTGTTGCAAATGGCCAGATTTCCTTCTTGGGTCAGGCTGAATGATAGCCCATTGGTCTTTATCCAGTCATCTGTCGATGGACACTTAGACCGTTTCCATCTCTTGGCTACTGAATAATGCCGTAGTGAACTCAGGGGGTGCAGATACCTCTTGTCGACAGTGATTTTGTTTCCCCTGGATGTATACCCCGGAACGGCATTGCTGGGTCATATGACAATTCTCTTTTTGGTAGCTTGAGGGACCCCCATACTATTTTCCGTATGGTTGCATCAATTTGCACGCCCCCCACCAGAGCGCAGGATTCCTTTGTCTCCACATTGTGGCCAACGCTTTTCTTTTGACTTTAACAATGGCTAGTCTGACAGGTGTGAGGTGACACCTCATTGCGGGTTTTGATTTGCTTATTCCTGACTATGAGTGACGTTGAGCATCTTTCCACGTACTTGTAGGGCATCTGGATGTCTTCTCTAGAAACATGACTATTCAGATCCTTTGTCCATTTGCAAATTGAACTTTCTATTTTTGTTTTTGTTTTTGTTTTTGTTTTGCTATGGTATTGTATGAGTTCCTTATATTTTTGGAGATTCACCCCTTCCAGATATACAGTTCACAAATATTCTCTCCCAATAAGCAGGTCGTGTTGCCCTTTGCAACCTTCTCAATCGGATGTAGCCTCGCTCGTTTATTTTTGCTTTGGCCTGTGCTGTTGGGGTCCAATCCAAAAAATCATCAGCAGGACCAGCGTCGGGGAGCTTTTCCCTGTGTTTCCTTCTAGAAATGTTGTGCTTTCGGATCTGACGTTTAAGCCTTTAATCTACGCTGATTTGATTTTTGTGCAGGATGTAAAATAAGGGGTCAACTTCATTCTTTTGCATACGGCTATCCAGGGTGCCCAACGCCATTTACCAGAGAGACTATTCTTTCTCCGTTGACTATTCTTGGTGCCTTTGCTGAAAACTTGATCGCATACGTGTCATTTTACTTCTGGGCTCTCTATTCAGTTCCCCTGAGCTCTGTGTGTATATGCAGGTACCACATTGCTTTGACTACCAGAACTTCAGAGTATAATTGTGAATCAGGAAGCACGATGCCTCCAACTTTCTTCTTTTTGCTCGAGATTGCTTGAACCCAACAGCAGATTTGCGCCTGATAAAAATCCTGTTGCCCGGGGCCCTGCCCCCCGGACCTACTGGATCTGAATCTCTGGGGAGAGAAACCAGGGAAAAGTGCCTTTCTGCCAACTCTCTGCTGTGCCCACAACCAAGGACCGCTGCTGGGGAGAGGGAGGCGGTGCAGGTCACGGGAGGCACACAGGACCGGGGGTCACAGCCCGGAGTCACCTCTCCTTCCCTCACGCTTTCCGATTCTGGGTGCCCTGCTCTGAGGCTGAGTTTCCGGACCTGAAAATTGGACGTGAGGCCATTGCCCGCTTCCCAGGTTTGTTGTGGCTGTGAGAGGATGTGTGCCAAGCCTCTGTCAAGCGGAAGGTGCTATTTAAATACCTGGGTGGTCCTTAGGAGCCTCGGTGAGTGTGACCTTTAGGAGGAGAAGTTCAACAATTCTCAGTAATTAAAAAAAAGAAAGCCACTCTTTACTCAAGTATCTCGAAGGACATTAAAAGAGATTCAAATACAGAGTCTGCAGCAACACTTATTAAACCCCGTCTTCTCTCCCGCCCACTGCCCTGGCTTCAGCCCTAGCTGTCCCTGGAGTCCCCGAGCCTCCCTCTCCCCCCAGCCTTCTTTTCGCCTCTTACCTGGCCCTCCCCCTTCAGGGGTTTTGCTGATGCCTTAAGGGAACCCCTCCCCCCCTTCTCCCCTACAAGAAGCCGCCCTCTCCAGGAGGACGGAGAAGGGGTAGCTGAGTGGAGATTGGGGGGTTTGTCTTTGGGGGTCTGGTGGCGTGGAGGGAGCTTGGAGAACACGTGACCTTAATACATATTCTAGGGTCTGTGACATCAGTTCGGGCCACCAGAGAGGCTTCAGCAGAAGGAACCCCTTTCTGGTATTCACGTGGGGTCAGTGTTCAAGGCGGGGCACCCTTCTCTCTCAAGAGACTGGCCCCCCTCCTTCCCTCCCTTCTTTCCTTTCTCTGTCTGTCTGTCTGTCTGTCTCTTCTTCTTCCACTTAAAAAACCAGGCTGCCTCTTTTATCCCACCGTCGTTTGTTTTATTTGTAATATTTAACTGGTTTTCTTTTTAATTATAAAAGCAAATAAATGCTTGTGTGGACATTTGCAAATAGGGCAGAGGAGCTTAAGGTCACAAAGCAAAAGAGTCCTTCGGGGTGTTTCCTGGCCTAGAAAATGGGGGAGAGTCACGCTCCAGAAAGGGCTGAGAGAGGGAGGCGTCCTGTGCTGGATCCTTGCGCCCGGGATCCGGTGGCTGGTGCCCTGAGCAGCTGCTCATGCCACGAAAGGGGCCGGAGACCCCGGAGAGGGAGGAGGGACGGATGCTGGATGTGTGTGCACGCGCATGTGTTTGCACGTGTAACATGTCGCTCGGGGTGTTGGGGTCAGGACCAGCCTCCCCTTTGGCCAAGACGGAAGCCCAGTGGGGCCGGCTGTCTCAGGGCAGGTAGAACTGAACAGACCTCACAGCCACACAGCCTCAGAGCCTTCTCTGCTGGGCTCGTAGCAGAGGGCAGGGGTGAGGCTGGGGGACATGGGGAGGCAGGGAAGGAGAAGGAAGCTGGATTCTGGAAGAACCTACCTGGCTGGGGCTGGGGCAAGATAGCTGAGGCTGAAAGGGGGTCCTCTAGGTCACCCAAACACCATGCACAGGGGGCTTGAAAAACTCAGGCTGGTTCCAGATCCTGCAGGCTTCCTGTCCTACGGGGATTTATTTATACATTTAATCATTCAATCAATCACTTACTCAGCAAATTCATATTGAGCCCCTTCTGTGCGCTCAGCACTGTTCTAGGCACTGGGGTTACAGCAGTGAGTAAAGAAACAAAATCCTCGCCCCTGTGGAGCTCCGTTCTAATGTGGGAGACAGACAACAACCAGATAAAGGACGGATCACATGCGAGACGGTGGTAAGCGCTATGGAGAAAATAGGGCAGAGGAAGGAAATGTGAGTGATGGGGTGTCACTGACTCTTTTGAAAGAATGATCAGAGAAAGCTCCTTTGAAAGGCTGACTTTGAGAAAAGACCTGACGCTATGAAGAGGGAGCCTGTGGATATGTAGAAGAAGAGAATTGTAGACAAGGGAGCAGGTGCAAAGGGCCTGGGCCAGGAGCGTGTCTAAAGAACAGCGAGGAAAAATATGGCCAGAGAAGAGTGAGCAAGGGGGAGGACGTAAGAGTTAGGGTCAAGGAGCAACAGGGGTCAGATCTTCCAAGGCCTTATAGGCCGTGCACTGTGAACACCTGGGTTTTGCCTTTGGGAACACAAGAACCACGAAAGGTTTGAATGGGAACGTGCCACGATCACGCTTGTGCTTTAGCAAGACCACGCAGCTGCTGAGTGGAGCCCAGACGGCAGAAGCGAGGGTGGAACAGGGGGCCCAGAGGGAGGACCGCGTAGGCGAGGCATGCACTGGCCGGTACCAGGCGGAGGGGGGCGAGCGGACCCTTTGAAGGCGGAGTTGGCCGCATTTGCCGGGTGATCAGCTTGCGGGGACCTCAGGCACCGGTGTCGCTCACGGCTAGGCTGACAGCAGGTCTCTGGTTCCAGTGCTCAGCCTACTTAGGATGGGCCCAGCCCAGCTGGGGAGAGGGCCAGCAGGAGCTCGGTCACGGTGACGGCCAGTTCATGCAGCTGGACTCCCTGGGCCTTGCCAAACGAGCTGGTGGGGCGGGGGGGGGGGGGGGGTCTGGTGAAAGGCCACAGCTCTTGAGGAGCACGCGGGGGGGCCAAGAACACAGCCAGAGGCACACCCCCTGCACGGGGCTCCCTCCCCTGCCACAGGCCAGTGGGACTGAGACGGTGTCCTTCCGGCTATGACCGGGGTGTGAGCGCCCTGGCCAAGCGGCACTGACAAAGAAAGGGGGTGCGTTTCCACATTGCACCTTGTGGCTACCCACCATTAAGCCCCATCTCTCCTGACTGGTCAGCTCCAAGGAGCGCACATCACAGGACCCACGGTCACCCGCTGAGAGGGGCTAAGGGAATTGCTTCTCTGGCACCTTCGGCGTAGAGTGGCAGTCCTCGAACAGGGACATCGCCCCCAAGGAGACATCAGGCAATGCCTGAAGGCATTTTTGGTTCTCACTGCTGGGTGCCGGGTGGAGGGGGTGCTCTTGGCACCTAGTGGGCAAGGCCAGAGATGCTGCTGAATTCTGCACGATGCACAGGATGGCCCCCATAGCAAAGAATCCTCCGAATTACCTTCCCCGACACGTCGGGAGTACCGAGGCTGAGGAAACCTCCTTTAGGGGCCCTAGATCTTCTCAGGTGGCCAGCTGCAAAGACCAATGGCCACACAGTCCTCCCATCTCAGTGGGTAGGCCTTTCACACCACCGAGGAGTGGCGTCTGTTTCTCCAGCCCCGTGGCTTGCTCTGACCAACCAAATTTCCAACCCAATGGAAGAGATATTGTGGAGTTTCTGAGCTTAGGCGCCCAGAGGTCCTGCAGCTTCCACCGTCACTGGTTTGGAGCCCCAGGCACCGATAAGAGCCGGCCCCCAGGTCAAGGTCATCTTACATCATACCGCCCCAGACAGCCGCCAGGGGAGTACAGCTGGGTGAGTGACCCCAGGCGAAAGCGGCAGAAGCACCCCCAGAAAAGCCCAGCCCAAATTCGCCGACCCACAGAACGGGGGTGGTTTGGCTCCACCAAGCTTTGGGACTGTTTGGCAGCAAGAGATAGCTGAGACACGGAGCGTATGTACGATCGAGAGGGGGTGTTTTGGGACCATATGCCTCAGCCCGGAGGACCGATGGACACATCTCCGCCCATGGGAGCAGCCGAAGCTCAGATGTGGGGCAGGAACAGAAACCGTCTTCCTGTGGATCGAATCCTTGGAGGGGAGAGGCCACTGGCAGGGTCCTCGTGTAAGGCTGGATCCTGCGATACAGAACAGCCATGCTCCTGCCCCACGAGCCGCAGTCAGCGGGGGGAGCAGCTGAATAATGGAAAGTAGGTGGATGGCAAACTGTTGGGAGGCGCGGGTGGCATGAACGGTGAGGCAGGGACGCCAGCTGCGCCACCTTGAGCCGGGCACTCTACGTCCCTGCCCGAACCTCCACTTTCCCCTCTGGAAAGGGCTGATTGTACCTCTCTCAGGTTTATTGGGAGGATGGGGTCAGATGAGAGGAGGTGATGTACGTGAAGGATTTAGCACTGAGCCCGGCTCAGAGAGGCCACGATAATGGCTGGATGATGATAAAGCAGACACACTGTTGGGATGGCGTTGGTTGAAGAGTAAAGGATACAAAGGGACCATCCTATGTGTCCTCTTACATTGAGGAGGGGCTCCCAAACTGAAAGAAAGAAAGAAAGAAAGAAAGAAAGAAAGAAAGAAAGAAAGAAAAGGAAGGAAGGAAGGAAAGAAAGGAAGAAAGAAAGCAAGGAAGAAAGAAAGAAAAGGAAGGAAGGAAGGAAGAAGGAAGGAAGGAAGGAAGAAAAGGAAGGAAGAAAGAAAGAAAAGGAAGGAAGGAAGGAAGGGAAGGAAGAAAGCAAGCAAGCAAGCAAGAAAGAAAGAAAGAAAGAAAGAAAAGGAAGGAAGGAAGGGAGGAAGGAAGGAAGGAAGAAAGAAACAAGAAAGAAAGAAAGAAAGAAAGAAAAGGAAGGAAGCAAGCAAGAAAGAAAGAAAGAAGGAAAAAGAAGGAAGGAAGGAAGGAAAGAAGGAAGGAAGGAAGAAAGAAAGAAAAGGAAGGAAGGAAGGAAGCAAGAAATAAAGAAGGAAAAAGAAGGAAGGAAGGAAGGAAGAAAAGGAAGGAAGGAAGGAAGAAAAGGAAGGAAGGAAGGAAGAAAGAAAGAAAGAAAAGGAAGGAAGAAAAGGAAGGAAGAAAGAAAGAAAAAAAGAAAGAAAGAAAGAAAGAGAAGGAAGGAAGGAAGGAAGAAAGCAAGAAAGAGAGAAAGAAGGAAAAGGAAGGAAGGAAGGAAAGAAGGAAGAAAGAAAAGGAAGGAAGGAAGGAAGAAAGCAAGCAAGAAAGAAAGAAAGAAAAGGAAGGAAGAAAGCAAGAAAGCAAGAAAAGGAAAAAAGAAAGCAAGAAAGAAAGAAAAGGAAGGAAGAAAGAAAGAAAGCAAGAAAGAAAGAAAAGGAAGGAAGAAAGAAAAGGAAGGAAGGAAGGAAGCAAGCAAGAAAGAAGAGGAAGGAAGGAAGGAAGGAAGAAGGAAAAGGAAGGAAGGAAAGAAGAAAGCAAGCAAGAAAGAAAGAAAAGGAAGGAGGGAAGGAAGGAAGGAAGGAAGAAAGAAAACAAAAAAAAGGATTGGGAGCTGTAGGAACTAGGTTATTCCTAGACGCTTCCAGAATGGGTGTCCCCAGATGAGAAAGAAAAGCAGGTTTAAATCAGACTGGCATTGATGGCAGAAGGCAGGCAAACAGTCGTGCTGAATATTATCCCTATGCGAGCGAGCGTGTGGTGTGGGTTTTTATTAAAAGCAGGCGTTTAGCGAGTTAATAAACAGGAGTGCACGTCCCTGCCCTCCCACGCCCTGAGCCCCAGAAGAACGATTACCCTGCAGAGAAGACGAAAGGAACATACGGAAATGAATTCGGATCGTGCGGAGACAGCCGGCAGCACCTGCTTTCCTGGGGCGGGCTTTGATGGGGCTCCCCGCCAGCGGGTGACAGGGGTCAGCCGGGGCCTCCCTTCCCGGTTCACTCCCCGGGTACAGTCTACACGGTGGCGTGGAGATGGGCCGGGAGCCTTCTGGTCCCCTCTCGACCGAGTGGCCCGAGGCACAATCTCTACTGCTGTGATCTCCACGGAGTCGTGCACAGATCACCCACATAGGTGGGCTGGTTGTGTGCTTCTTCGCCTTCCCCCCCCGTCCCCGCCCCCGAAGTCTGAAGTCCCCAGACCCCACCGGGAAGGTCCTCCTTCGAATCCTCACTTACAGTTCCCGGCAGTAACCCACTCCAAACCAGTCTGGCCGCAGAGGGGCTTCGCGGACTTACGGGACTGACCTTGGGAGAGCACCCGAGGGCACTGGCTCCCAGACCTCTGACCACGGTCACCGACGCAACCCTCGTGTTCTTCCATCCCGTGTCAGCGTTCCTCTCCCGAACTGGTTTTCTCGGCACAAGACTGAGCGTCCTGACTGCCATAACTCCCACCCGTCCTTTCCGTCCCTGTCTCACATCCAGCGGCGCCTGGGAAGGGCTCTGGCGGCTCAGGCCAAGTTTCTACCATTTCTCCCCGCCAGGCGCGGATTCACCCAGGGGCAGGTTATCCACGCTGACAGAAACGTCGCTGGACCACAGTCCTATCTGGGTTGTCGCTCTGAGATCCGCCGTGGTGGTTCTAGGTCTTTGAGGATTAAATGCGAAGGAAGAAATTAATCTTTACGTAAGGAACGCCGTCTTTTTTGTCGTTGTCGACTTGTTCAAGACAGACGCTCTGGTTTCGAGGCCAAGGCTTGGCGCTGGGGCTTTTCCTCTCAGGGCTCCCTTGGGCGGAGGACACACACTTAGATTCGAGGAACACAGAACAAGCTTTCTCGTTGCATCGTTTAAAATCTGCTTCGGCTGCACCGAGCTGCTGACCAGTGGTGGCTTCAACGCACGGGAGTCATCGCTCACCCAAGAGACCTTTGCGGGCATAGGCGGGACACTGTCCCGCAGACCTCCTGCGGCTTTATGCTCCTACACGCAGGGCCGCGGGCGGCTTTGGTTCCAGACCACGTTTGCAAGCGGGTCTTATAGCGAATGGGCTTGGAAGACAGACACGGCACTCTTCTGCGTGTCAAAGGGGAGATCTCTTTGCTCTCCGGGGTAGTAAAGACAACGTGCCAAAGGTTGGGCCGGTCCACCGGCAGCCCCGTTTTAAAGCTTGAGGTTCCGCAGCTGGGACACAAACCCACTGCATCTGCAGCGTCTACGCGGACGGCTCCACGGGGCCCCCCGGGACTCGGGGACGAGCGAACCTAACGCAAACAGGCCTGGACACACAGCTCGCGCTGCCCGCTGTGTCGTGGGTGATACGGTCCCTTTTATCCAGCCTGGGAGTCTAGTGTTTTCTGCTGGCATCCATGAAACTGGGACGGGCTACCTCGTCAGCTTACAAGGGGGGTAAAATTTCACAGGCCTTGATGGTGTACCATAAAGGGCTGGAATGGGGACTCCATAAAGGAATCCAGGCCAGGCGCCTTTTATCTTTTTGTTCCACCCTCTTTAAGTTTACTTCATAGCCCAAGATGGCTGCTGGAGCTCCAGTCAGCACATCTGCATTCCAAGCAGCAGGAAGGAGGGGAGGGGAAGGACAGAGCCACCTCCCCACTCCCCCCAGCCCTCCTGGAATTCCCACGCCACACTCATTTTGGCCGTCACTTAATCACAGGGCCTTGCCTAGCCACAAGGGAGTCTGGGAAATGTCTTTAAGCTGGGCGGGCGCACGGCTGCCCCAGACAGAGCTTTGCTGCTAAGGAAGAACGAGAATGAACATGTTGGCTGGCAACTAGTAATCTCTGTCCCGGGCCCTGGTTGCCACCCCTGGACTTGTGGTGGGGACAGGAAGAAGTGCCCTGTCCACGTACAGAGCACGCCGAATACGGGCGACAGCGGTGAACAGGTTCGGACAAGGGTGTACTTACCACCTTCCTCACCACCCCAAGGGGCTCAACACCCAGTGGGAGGGACGGGCATGTGGATTACCCATTACAAAGCCCCGTAAAAAGTGGTGATCCGAGCCGGGTAGGGGTCATCCCGGCACAAGGAACCAGAACCGACAGAGCATGAGCAAGGGATAGCTGCACTAACAGACCATCAGGGAAGTCTTCCCGGAGGAGGCGATGCTCGATTTGAGTGTGGATGAGTAGTAGTTCACTGGACATGGGTTGGGGGTAGGGCCGCCAGACTAAAAATAGAGCTGCCCCGTTGCATTTTAACTTTGGCTAAGTAACAAATAATTTTAGGCTTAACGTGACCCATCGTGTGTTTGGCACATCCCTTCGCTGTGTATCTGAAGTTCAACTCTCACTATCTCGTCTTTGTGTCTGCTAAATCTGGTAACTGCATGTGGGGGGGGGGGGGGAGGGCGGTTCAGGCCCCACGAGCTGACATGGAAAAGCCCAGGGGATGGGGATCCGGATCCGAGGGCGGGAGAAGGTGTGTGTGCGTGTGTGTGTGTGTGTGTGTGTGTGTCGGGGGTGGGTGGGGGGTGGTGTAAGGCTGGAAAAGAAAGCGAGGCAGGTCAGCGTCCAGTTAATAGGAGTTGGGAGGATCTGTTCTCTAACATCTGTTAGACCAATGACGACATCCCAGGAAGTCTGCCAAGCACTTGGCTATGGACTAATTTCATCCTCATCCTGCCACTTGTCGCTCGGAGGGAGGTACTTCTGTTGTCCCCATTTTACAGATGAGCAAACCTGGAGGTCGAGCGATAGCTGGGAAGCGGTGGGGTGCGGATTCCGACTCCGGTGGAGATCCAGCTGTACCTCCCTGGAATTTTCCACGGCTCTGGCCGTGCATGATGTCATTCACTCCCACTTCCTATTATCCTGCCTTCCTCCTAGCAGGGCGGCGTGGGCAACCACTGAGCAGAAACCGAGTGGGGACCAGGCGGTGGAAGCCCGTTAAAAACGCAGCCGTTGGACTCACAGGGAACGGCGGCTGGTCCAGAAGCTTCCACACTAGCAACGCTTCAGGGTATTCAGGGGGAAGCTCTGAGCGCCCGTCTTTGGCAGGGAGAGGATGGGGGGTGGAGGGGGGGAGCCTTGCAAAGGGGAGGGCTCCAACGAGAGCACCCCCGCTTTTACCCACCGTATACATTGGGCACCTGCGCGAGCCTGCACTTGAACAAAAAAATGGCTCTGTGGTTTGGAAATAAACATCCTGCTGGTGGGGCAATGCCCTCTGCTCCGAGGGGGAAACGGACCCCCGGAGCGGGTGGGGGGTGAGCTTGCTCAGCCCGCGGGGTCTCTGGCGGATGGCTCCGCGCTGCCTCAGGACCACCCTCCTACCCCACCTGCTTCTGTACCCCCAGACTCCAGGGCATAAGCCGGGCGTCTCCAGCAGACAAAAGCTCCTGGCTCAGAGCCCCTGCCAGGCGGTCATGGCTCCCCAGGGGGACCTGTCCAACTCCTCCACTAGCCTACTCAAGGGGCTCCCGGGGAGCCAGGGGACGGTCCCCGCTGGGCACCTGACCCTCCCAGGCTGCGGTCCAGGGCCTGGCTGTGGCTGGCAGGCCCCAAAGGTTTACAGAGCTCCCTGGCTGTGCCAGGGACGGGGACCAGGAGAGCCCCCCGTCCGTACCTGCTCCGGGCCACCCCCCCCCCCCCCCCCCCCCGCGGTGGCGGCTCTGCTCGGGAGGCCCATTGTTGTCCGAGAAATGTTTAGGAATCAGCCATTTAATGAGAACAAAAGGAATTAATTGGTGGTTTAGGCCTAATGAGACCGCTGTGCAAATTAACAGTCCTCATCAGCAGAAACAAACAGAGCCCTTAAATGAATTGCCGAAGAGCATTAAACTGAATAAGCTTTTGCCGGGATGATAAATAGCAGGTCAGAGGAGACCATCTGGCCCCTTCCCTGCAGCTTCCTTCCAGAGAGGAGGGAGAGGGCGGGAGGGGCCCAGCTGCGCGCACTCACACTCGGCCGGCCCACGCGCACACGCATCCGCACACGGTGGCGCGCAGACACAGCCACCCGCGTTTATTCACACGCACTCACGCTTCTACTCACACACGTTCGCACGTGGACGTATGCACCTGCACCCACGCTCACACGCGTTCACACACACACACCAGCCTGCAGCCCGTCGGGGCGGGAGGTGCGGGTGGCCGAGGGGCCCAGACAAGGCCGCAAGGCACCTGTCGCAGTGCTCTGCCCGGTCGACGCGGGCCCGAGGTCAGGGGCGCTGGGGCGAGGATATCAAGCACCCATGGCCAGAGGGCACTTGGCCAGGTGGGAGGACCCTCCCTTCTGAGGTTGTAACCCCTGCGCAGAGAGCCGTCCTCCTTCCGTGGGGCACGCGGCTCCTCCCACCGGCCCCTAACCCCTGCCTGGGCGCCTCCCCTCTCCCACCCCTGCCCTTCAGTCCTCCGGTGGTCGGGTCTGGGGGCGCAGCAGTAACTCAGAAAAAGGTCATAGGCCCTCACGTCATTCCGAACAACGTACTTGTCGTACATCCAAGAATCCTTCTAGATCTTATAATCTGGATGGGCCTTGCTCCCCCCGCTTTTTTTTTTTTTCCGATTTACCTGCTGTCCATATTCTTTAACTCGCCACCAACAGACAGTGGCTGGTTTTGTTCATCATTGAACATTCCACCTGAGCACTGCGTCTGCCCCATTGGAGGAGCTTACTAAATAAATATTTGGTGGCTGAATGGGTGAAATCAACTTCCTTCAAACAAGCGTATGATAATCGGCAGGCTGCGGTTTTTGCGACATTTGGTGAAAATCCCAGTGTTGTCTTCCGTGCGCGGAGGGCCCACGGTAGACCCTCAAAATATCTTGTGTCCCCCTAGTGGGAGGGGTCGGGGTCCTTTGAGTCCCCTCCCAAAGGGAAGCTCTGCCCTGGGGCACCACTGACAGGGTCACCGCCCTGGCTGCGGGAGGCATCCGGCTAAGACACGGGGTGGGTTGGGCACCGATCTCTGATGGTCTCTCAGCGCCTGCTCAGAATAGACTAACGAGATATTCCTAGTAAGATAATGGATTTATTCATTCAGTAATTTATTCATTTGACAAATATTTTTCAGAGTCTGTCCCTGTGTTAGGGATTCTGTAAAACGGTAATGATTTACGTTGGCCAAGGAACTTACATGTGTTGAGACAGAGGGGCGATAAACTTGTGTTGAGGACCGTGAAGAAATCGGTCAGGTTCAGAGCTAAAAGAAATGAGGGAAGGATCCACTCTGGGGAGGCGTCTCTGTGGCAGTAAGGCCTAAGTGACACCTGAAGAACGGGGTGCCTTGCAGACTGTGGGCCGAAGGGCATTTCCAGAGGAGCAGACAGCAGGTGCAAGGGTCCTGAGGCTTGCATGTGGCCAGAGCCAGGAGGAGGAGGGAGACTGGGATAAGGCAGGTTTAGCAAGTCGGACGAGCCCAGGGGTGCGGCCATGAGGAGTTTAAAGCGTGAGAGAGAACTACAAGGACCCTCAACCCTCAATTTTAGAGGTCCCCAACCAACTAATGGCCACAGAATGCTTCCTGGGTACGGCTCTGTGCCTAACGCTGCAGAAACGGACTGTGTAAGATGTGGTTCCTGCCTTCAAGGCAGTGACAGCTGCTGTTGACATGGACAGCCTCCCCAGACCTAGCACCTGCTGACTGTGGCCCGGATCCAGCCTCGCTGAGGCTCCTGGCGCCTCCTGGCCACCAACAGCCCCAGACATGCAGAAGGAGGCCACACGGAGGCTTAGCGTGGTCAGGACAACTTCCCAGAGAGGATGAGACATAAACCGAACTTGAGCAAGCAGGCATGAATTGCAGGCACGGGTGTTTCCCCGCTAGACCCTGTGCCCATCTCTAGCCTTCTCAGCCCACCTGTGAGGTACAGATCATCAGCCCATTTCACAGAGGAGGAAAGCGAGGCACAGACGGGGGAGTAGAGCCACTGAGGGACGTGGGATCTGAGGCCAGCTCAGCCCGGCTCTTTCCATTCCCACTGACAAAATTGAAACTAGGTGCCTAGGTGTGGGCAGCGGGGTCATATTAGGACTTCCGTGGGCCGCGGGCCTTTTGCCCTCCTGGGCCCCATTTCTTCATTTAAAAAACCTATTGGGCGCTTGGGTGGCTCAGTCGGTTGGGCGTCCGACTTCGGCCCAGGTCACGATCCCGCACTTCCTGGGTTTGAGCTCCGTGTCGGGCTCCGTGCTGACAGCTCGGAGCCTGGAGCCTGCTTCTGATTCTGTGTCTCCCTTTCTCTCTCTCTCTGTCCCTCCCCTGCTCACGCTCTGTCTCTCAAAAATAAATAAACATATAAATAAATAAATAAGTAAATAAATAAATGGATTTTCAACATTCTCACGGATCTCCCAATGCTTCTCGGGCCTGGGGAACGGTGCCCGCTGGGCCTAACGGAGAGCAGCCCTGCTGACCCCGACCAGTGCCTCGCAGCTCCTTCAGATCCCACGGCCACCTCCCCAGACTCCCGGAGCTCAGCAGCCCCCATCCCCGGAGATGCCCAGACCATCCATGCCCTGCGCTGGGATGGATGCCACAGGGGAAACTTCAGCTTTGAGGGTCTCTGCAGCGCAGCCGGCAAGGGCAGCTGGGCAAATAAATCGTTGCCTGGGAACGTATGTCTGTGCTGCTGCAGGGACAAGAGATTGCTTGTCCTTTTTCCCGGAACCAGAGCTTAAATTCACCAGGGTGATAAACGGTCTGGCCTCTGCGATTAAGGCCAGGCCCATAACTCAGGGCGCCAAAGAGGGCCCAGAAGCGTCCGTCTCATGTTCGCTGTTTTCCTCAAGGCGGGTGAGGGCCGCATGCTTACAGACTGAGAAACACTCGGCCCAGCCATTCTGCCGCGCCCTGGGGAGAGAGGCGCAAGGGCTGGTGGGGTTCACCATAGAGTGCCTCAGGGGCTTCCAGAGAAAGAGCGCAGGTCTTTTGGGGTGCCTCCCCGTCTCAAAGACCCCCCCACCCCCCGCATGGTTCTGGCCCGCAGGAGGGAAGCCTCAAGCCTCAGTTTCGCGTCCAGAGTTCTTCAGGGTCGGGCCTCAGTTTACCTTCCCATGGCACTTTCCCACAGAGCTCTTCCAGAAGCCCTGAAACCTGTTCTGTACCTCTGGGTCTGCCTGGCCCCGGCTGTTTTCCTCTCCTGGAATGCCCTGCCTCCTCCAGGGAGCCCTCCAAGAAGCCCTACTTACTAGAATAATGGTTTCCTTTCTTTGTCTCCCCACGGACTGGGTTTGGACCTCTCTTGCAACCCTTGATGCGATCTGTTTGTCGTTACCTGTGTGTGCCTCTGTTTCCCTCCCGGTGTAGGGACCCCTAAAGGGTGGGGCTTGATTTCACTGTCCTTGTCTCGCATGCAGGCTTAATGCGGTGCTCTGCACACACGGGAAATGCCCACTGTTTGTGAAGTGAATTGAATTTCCCACGGGGAGCTGCCTTGGTCTAGTTAGATAGTCTCGGAGCACCCAGCTCTACTCTAATTCGAGACCTTTGCTTAGAGGCAGACCCAGTTCCCCCATTTCTAATGAGATAAAGCCTTGACCTTGACTCATGTCCCCTTTTGGCCTGGGAGAAACGCAGGACGCCAGGGTTGGCAAATGCGCCGGTCCAAGAATCCATAAATATTGATTCATTGTTTGCAGAGTAATTTAAATGTCAGTTATAAGCCCAAGGCAGATAAAGATCTGTATCAACAATAAAACTGGATGGAAGCCACCAAGCCCTGGGGAAGCAGCTTCGGGTTAAGACGGAAATGGGATGCACAGGCCTTGGGGAGGGAGGGCATTAGAGGGTGAGACAGATCAATGGCCCAGTGAGACTTGGCTGCCCGGGATGCCTGGGCCGGGATGTGCTTGCTCATTACCACGTCTGCTGTCTGTGGGACGGAGGGAGCCCCCACCCTTCCTTCCGTCCATCCGTCCATCTGTCCATTCTTCCACCCATCCATCCACAGCAGAATTCTGTTTC
Organism: Acinonyx jubatus; assembly: GCF_027475565.1. Classification (NCBI taxonomy): domain Eukaryota; kingdom Metazoa; phylum Chordata; class Mammalia; order Carnivora; family Felidae; genus Acinonyx; species Acinonyx jubatus. The sequence goes on from NC_069386.1 coordinate 34,919,020, forward strand.
TCAGTTATTCGGAGGGAGATAGAGACAGGCAGATACACACAACCACCCAGAGATACACATACACAGAACAAAGCTGGACAGTGTCAGGCACACAGAGAAACAGTGAGAAAGAGACACAGGGAGAGGCAGTGATGGAAACAGACACTCGTGGAGTTAGGGAAATACAGACAGAGACAGAGGGACGGAGGTGAAGGGAGAAACAGATATGCCCCCAGAGGGAGGGCACTGGCACGAACACGCACAAATGTGCCTTGCGAGGCAACAGGCTAGGCTGTGGCTTGAAACAAGGGACACTTGATTCTAGCTCCAAGAGGTAGTGAAGTCCAGCGCCAAGATCCGCGGCTTAGGAATTGGATTGCAATGAGCAGACGGTGTTGGAGTCTCAGTTTCCCCGCAGTCTAGGTGTTTAGGATATTGCACTACTTAATTAAGCCTCTGAGCCTCAGTTTCTTCATCTGTAAAATGGAGACCCTTGCATAATGTACAAGGATCCCTGCCTCACAGTTTTGGGGGAATATATATATATATATATATATATATATAAATATAATCTATAAATCTATAAATATATATAATATAAATAAATTATAATAATTTATAATAATTATATGTTATATAATATATATTATATAAATATATTATATAAATATATAATATATATGATATATATTATATATTTATATAATATATACCATATATATAATATATTATTTATATATTATATATTATATATATATTATATAAATATATATATATTAAAGTCTTTGTATGACCATAAGCACTCCATAAATGCTAGGTGTTGTCACTATACGTCAGAGCCTTCCCTCAACTACGAAGTGACCTTGAGCAAATCATTTCCGCCCTCTGTGCCTTGGTTTCCCCATCTGTGCGGTGCGGAAGGATAGCTTTGAGGATTTCCACGTCTCCGCCTCCTTCCGGTTACCTTCTGCCTGCCCTTGGCAGCCGTCCCCAGCGAACAGTTTCTCTCCCTGGAAGAAAGTGCCCCCTCTGTCTTTGATTTCAGTTAGCCACAATCAGACCCAGCCAATGAATTTCTTCCCTCCTCTTGGCTGACCTCAGGAAGCAGCCGGCCTGATGGCTCCCCAGCAGGGATCGATCGGACCATGTCTGATTTTGAAACGGAACCGGAGGACTGCTTTGGGATGTTGAACCTGACCCACCACGGTTCCGGGTCAGGGCCGATGGTCAGCAGCTGCTGCCTCACCCCGGGGGTTTTGCCGAGGCTGCGGGGATGGTAGAGGTTGGGGCTGCTCTGTGTGCTGTGTGGCGTCCCTCCCGTCCACAGGGAGGGCGCCCCTGGCGTCCGTGAGTCCAGCCTGTCACCAAGCAGGGTGCCCACCTATCTTTTCCTGGGCTTCTTGCTAAATATCCCCTGAGCTTGGAGGCCCAGCCTGGATGCCTCGGTACCTGGGGCACACTCGTGCTCCACTTTTGAATGGTTCTTTGAGACAAAGAGCTGGTTGGCCTGCCGATGCTGATACAGTCGTGACAGCCAGCCGTGACGCCTATACGACACAGGTTAAGGACACGGCTAGAAAGATTTTCAGTCCTCTGTTGCTAAAGGAGCAGCGGAGCAAAAGAAGAACCCCAGAGTTAGCATCGTCTCATCTCCACGCTTTCTCCCTCCGCGCCCCTTTGACGTTCTGTGCCTACGTGTTTTGCAAGGTCACGGACAGTTAGTAGACCTGTTTGCCTCAGCAGCCAGGCAGGGTGCTGGGGAGGCCGGGGATGCACCAGCTTTATTGTTTTGGTAGGTGACTAAAAATGTGTGATCACTGAATATTTAGTACATTCTGTAATTCTACTCCAAGTGGCCCTCAAGTGATTTTTTACCACTGAATTTAAATTTTTATTGCGGCCATACCCATGTCTAGCGTTCAAAAGGCTGACGAGGCTGCTGGCCGAAGAAAGCAGTCCCCTGTCCTACTTCACCCCGACCCCACTCCTGCATCCTTGAGACGATCGTTTTCTCCACAGTTTTCATATTTTTGAATACCGTGATTATACATCTATTTTCTGATTTCTTTCCCCATTGTAAACATCATCTCCTGGCTTCGTGGGATAGCATTTAGCTTTCTGACACACGCACACACACAACTTCTCCCCCCCTCTACCCTCCAAGTATAGCTCTATCACAAATGTTGGTGATGTATCCATACTCAGTGTTTACACTATTACGACAATTTGAATATTGCTCACAGCTGCACCGCGGATGTCGTGAATTACGAATACATTTCCCTTCTTTTGCTTTATCTTTTTCTGCAGGTAATAATTTCTCCTTCTTGGCTGTTCGTTCGGTGTTCTATATCCCTATTACGAATTTACCTCTGAATTCTCCAAGAGAATTGCAAAACTCCTCCAAATATGGGTAAAATGTCAGACAGAAGTTCAGTTTTATTTTATTTTCCCCAAGGAGACCTACTTTCTGGAGCTCTTTATCAGGGGTGTATCTGTCTCTTACCTTCTAAAATCGTCTCGAAACCCGATTTGCTGTCTTCTCTTTCATCCTCCCCAACCCCCTTTTTGGTGTTTATCCTGTTACACCCCTGTCTGTCATTTTAGTGAGGTTTCTGAAAGGAGGCAGAGAGACTCAGGATGTCCAACTGGTTTGTTTTAAGAATGTTTAGGGGCGCCTGGGTGGCTCGGTCGGTTGAGCGTCCCACTTCGGCTCCGGTCATGATCTTACAGTTGACGGGTTCGAGCCCCGCATTGGGCTCTACGTGGACAGCTCAGAGCCGGAGGCTGCTTCGGATTCTGTCTCCCCTTCTCTCTGCCCCTGCCGTGCTCATGCTCTGTCTCTCTCTGTTTCTCAGTAATAAATAAGCATTAAAATAAAAATAAAAATAAAAGAATGTTTAATGAGTGCAGTAATTGACAATTTCGGTCACGTGCTGTCTCTGAACGAAGACAAAACGTTTTAGCCTCGGTTCAGAAACGAGAAGCCAACAAATCGCTTGTTTCTTCCAAGTACTTTCCGCCTAAGCTTTCTTAGAGATCCACACTTGGGGTGGGGGAGCTGTCAGGGGACGGCACTTAGTTCTTCTCGGCCAAGTATCAGATGAGAACGAATACACCGCATCGGTTGTCTATTGCCCCAGTAATGCTGTGCTAGAAACAACCAGAAAACCTCGGAGGCACGTAATAACTACGTTCAGGTATGGGGTCAGCCACAAGGAGACCCCGCTGTTCTTGGCTGGGTTCTCGTGTGTGTGGGGTTGGCTGGCTGCTGGCCGATTGAGGATGGCCTCATCCTTGGTAACGGGGGATATCGGGCCCTGCTGCTGGCTCTCTCATCCTCCGGCAGGTAGTCTGGGCTTTTCCCCGGGCCAGTGAGTCTCAGACTTGAAAATGATAGCATGTGACTTCGGGTGTATTCTACGGGTTTTTCTCAGGTTTTTCTTGTGTGGTGTCCACACCTCTGAGCCAGATCCTGCCTTTTCTCAGCTGGACTTAACCCGGGGGCCCCGGAGCTCTGTTAGGGAAGGGCGGGCCGTGTATCTGACCATCGCCCGCCCTGGGAAGGAGCTAGAACAGCGCGTTCTCCCTCTTCCTCTTAACTCCTTGAATTCTCACTCAGTGCTTTAACTCAAAGGAGTGAGCATTGCAAGCTGGGCTTAGGCAGACATCCCTGTACTCCAAGCCCCACACCCCTGTCCCGCCTTCTCCTGAGTATCTGAGTAGGATTTTTTTTTTTCTTTTAGACCAAATGGAGCTGTGTGATGTTTAAAATGGAAACAGGGGCACCCGGGTGGTTCATTCAGTTGGGCGTCTGGCTCTTGATTTCGGCACGGGTCTTGATCTCACAAGCCCCGCTTTGGACTCCGCGCTGAGCTTTGAGCCTGCTTGGGATTCTCTCTCTCCCTCTCTCTCTGCCCCTCCCCACCTCTCAAAATAAAGAAACATTAAAAAAAATTTTTTTTTAATGGAGCCAGTGTCGGGGCACCTGGGTGGCTCAGTCAGTTAAGCGTCTGACTCTTGATTTCGGCTCAGGTCGTGATCCCGTGGTTCGTGGGATCGAGCCCTGCTTGGGGATCTCTCTCGCCCTCTCCCTGCCTCTCCCCTGCTCATGCACATACTCTCTCTCTCTCTCTCAAAATAAATAACTTAAGAAAAAATGGAGCCAGTGTCTGTTGCCTTGATCCCCACAGCGATGTAGGGATGAAAAGAGAGCCTCCCTCATAGGGGCGCTCTCAGCGTTCGTCGCGAGCCCTTGCAAAATCCTACTTCCTATTTTACTCCTGTGGCGGTCCCCTGAGCTGCCCTCTAGCTCCTCCCCGGCTGCTCCCGGGCAGGCTTGGCCGGCCTGCTCCTTGTTCTGTCCCAGGGATGGATCCCTCCGTGTGTCCTGGGAATGTTTTCTTGCCCCGTGGTCTCCTCCCAGCTCAGAGAGGAGAGCCCCGGAAGTTATACTTCTCTCGTATGAGTACATTCGTTAGGGACGATGCAGACTCAGAGAGGGCCATTGTTTTGCGAAAACAGAGAAGGAGAAGTTCAGCGGCGTTTCGGCGTCCAAATCTGTGCCAGATCTGGGGGAGGAAACGACACTCTGGAAACCGCAGAACCTTCCGGGTCTGAGAGCTGCAGCCTTGGGGCCTTGGTTCCTTCACGGGGGGGTGGGGGTGGGGGGACCAGATCATTGTCTCCTAGCGCAGCTAAGACTGCAGACCCCTTACGTGCCTGTGGTCTTTACTGAAGACACAGGGGTGAAGGAGAGGGGGAGGGTTTGGAGCAGGCCTGGGGGCCGGAATGTGAGGGAGGCACAGCCAGGCAGAAGGGCCAGTGGGAAGTGGGCAGGATGTGCCGGGGGCCCAGAATCTGCCTTTCGCTCCAAATAGCATTAAATTTTATTATTACCCACGGTACTAATGTTAGCTATGACTTACTTGCCACCAGCAGGTGCCAAGCTGTAAGTTACGCACACAGTACCTGCCACCTCATCTAATTTTTATGCTTTCCCTGCGAAGAAGTGATTCATTTTCCCATTTTACAGCTGAGTCATCAGGTTAGGTAACTGGCCCGGTGTCATACCCTAACTAGTCCTGCCGGTGAGCTGGGAATCAAACCTAGGACTTGTCCGGGTCCTTTAATTCGGGAAGGATCTCTGGGAGTCAGGCAAGGAAGCCAGCAACGCAGAGGTAAGGGAAACTCAGCCACAACCCTGGAGATTCGAGGCTTGTTCTAAACGCCATAACCAGGTCGCAACAGAGGGCTGCGAGAGTTCCCAATAAGGCTTGGGGACAATCCAAAGAGGCTTCCTGGAGGAAAGGGCGCTTAAAATCTGCAACTTGCAGAAGAAGGATTTCAATGAGGCGAGAGGAAGTTCTAGACAGAGGGGCCGGGCTTTTGCAGAATGCAGGGTGGGGGAAATTGCAGAAGGCGGCTGTGGTTGGGCCACGTGTGATTCATGGTATATTTGGGCTAAAACGCGGTGTGGGACAGAAAGCTAGATTAAGGCCATATTGATGACACGACTGCATGTCAGGATAAGGAGCTGGGAACAAGGAGAGGGGACAGGACACTTGATGGCAAATTTTGCCACTTTATTCCGTACTGTGGGAAAAGTGCAAAATTGGACAGATACCGACGATCCTGAATCGCAAGTCGTTCAGAAAGGGCTGAGAAAACCTTAAAATATTATGCAGGGGTGTTTTGTTTTGTTTTGTTTTGTTTTGTTTTTATTTGGTGACACAGCTGAATGTCCTTATCCCAGAAATCTGAGCAGACTTCCGCAAGCCAGGCTGAAGATCAGTGACCAACTCCTTCCCCACTTGCTCGGGTTTCCTACTTGCAAAACTTCACCAGACGACACTGAGAACACATTGGGCTTCTCAGCCTACGCAGAACAGCTTAAAGTGTTTATTCATGAGGGAAGAACTGGGTGCCCCGTGGTCCCTGGGTGGAGGGAGACAGCTCCTCTTGAAATGACTCACCCTTGGCCTCCCCAGGCCACATGATACCTTCATTTTCAGTAACAGCCATTTACGCCGCTGATTTGCCTAATGTCACCTGCAAATGTCCCAGTTCCCGAGGCCACTGCGGCCAGAGCTCCCGCTTTGGGCTCAGGTCTGCAGCTGGGCAGTTGGCTTAAAGGGGGAAGGGGCACCCCAGTGACCTGTGGCTACAGCCCTGGGCTCCAGTCCTGCCTCTGCCACACTTCCCCCGCGTGACCTTGGCAAAGTCCCCTCTCTCTGTGTGCGGCTGTGTCCTCGCCACCACCCGCCTTGAGGGCCGGGCCGGATCGGCCCTCCTGGGAACAGTCACCTCATTCCCTCCTGGGAGGCATCATCGTATCCCAGCACGCCTTACTATCCACGTACACTGGACGTTTCCCTGAAGTCGACTCACTGTTGGGACACAGCAGTGGATGTCACTCGGCCATTTCGGTAAGCCATGCATCATTCGCTATAAATGGACATTCCAGTTAGCTACGAAAATCGTAAGTGACCACCCCCCCCCCCCCCCCCCCCGCGTTACCTGCGATCAGTGTGGGTGCCTGCCGGTGGCCGGAGGGCACCCGCCTTGGGGCGTGACTTATCCAACGTGTACCGGAAACACCTGCGGAATGAACGAAAAGGCCGAGTCTGATGCCGTGGGTCTGGGGTGGGGTCTGAGACTGCATTGCTAACGAGCTCCCAGGAGACGCCGGTGCGGTTGGCCCGGACCCCCCACTTTGACTACGAAGGGTCCCTGCAGCTTCCCAGCCCTTACCTTCCGGGGCGGGGAGGGGGGGGGCAGGTAGCACGCCAACAGAAACAAAGCAGCAAAGCCTCTTGCAAACGCTGGAAGTAAAATGCAGAGACCCACATCCCGACTTAGAAGCGAAGGCTTGCTAGAAGAAGAAAGTGCCAGAGAATCGCTATTTCTTTTTTTTTCCTCCTGAATACACGTGTCCTTTACCTTTGCTTGATGCGCCGAGAGCTTCTGTTGTCTCGGCCTAGAGCCTGGCGGGCCTACCGCTGTGCCTCTCCTCGCGGCCGCGCCCTTCGTGCCTTCATTTAAAGACCCAACGTGGGGGTGGGGGGGGGGGTGGCGCCTGGGTGGCTCAGTCGGTTAAGCGTCCGACTTCAGCTCAGGTCAGGTCACGATCTCTCGGTCCGTGAGTTCGAGCCCCGCATCAGGCTCTGGGCTAATGGCTCAGAGCCTGGAACCTGCTTCTGATTCTGTGTCTCCCTCTCTCTCTGACCCTCCCCCGTTCATGCTCTGTCTCTCTCTGTCTCGAAAATAAATAAACGTTAAAAAAAAATAATAAAAAAAAAAAAAAAAAAAAAAAAAAGACCCAACGTGGGAAGTCAAAATCAGGCCGGCCTGGCCTGTGGCCCCGGGGCCAGGCTCTTGGCGAGAGACAGAGCCCCACGGCTCCCACAAGCTGGACCGTTCGGGGTTTTCCCTTCTCTGACTCTTCCCCACCTCGCCGTCAGAACCACACATCCACTGACTCACTGTGGCTTCGCGTATTCATGTCGTGTTTTCCCAGTGGCAAGTCAGAAGCTCCAGCGGTAGACGGTGGGGGGTGGGGGGTGGGGGGTGGGGGGGGAGGGGGGTGGCCGGAGGGGGAGGGGTGTGAGGCTGCTCCTTGGGGACACACATGGGAATGAGGCCACGGGCCCCTGGGGGGTGTTTTCCCTGAGCCCAGTGAGGGAATTGGGAAGGACTCTCCCCCGCCCCAAGCCCCTGGCCAGTCCCCAAACCCAAGCTACCCTCAGATGCTGCAATATTCTTCCGCTAAATGTCCCGTCCCTCGCTCCCCCTTAGCCCGCCCTGCACTGGCTACGGAAGACACGGCCTAGATTCCCTCCGTCCTAAAAGGCACAGGGAAGGGTTATGTCTTCTTCATTCCTGCGTCTGGGAACAGAGACAAGCGTTCACGTATGGAGAAAAGAACCCACTTTTGTCTCAAATCGGGCCACTCTCTTAACAGCTTGCCTTGGCTCCCTATTGCTTGCAGAATGCAGTCCGAAGGTCCTAAAACCTGGAAGGGGCCGATTCAGGATTTGAATCTGTCCCTGTCTGGTTCCAGACTCCAAGCGTGCCCTTCTCTCCCCAGGAGTGACGCTGTGCCTCGGCAAGGCCCATAAATGTAGAGCTGCCTTCTGCCCTTGGCCAAGGGAGCAGCTGTGTCAGAGGGTGGCTCCCCACTGAGCTGGAGCCCTGGGGCACCAGGGAACTTGCATCCTGCCTCAAGGAGGAGGGAAGATGGGACGAGGGGGCCAGGAGGGAAGGCAACCCAGGAATCACAAGACCTCGATGCTTGGCGCGAGCCTTGCCAAGCCCATCAGTCCTCACAGAGCTTTTCCATCATGATGATGGCTTCCGTATTGAGTCCCTAGACCGTGCCAAGTGGTTGACATGAATTTTGTCACTTTAGCTTGCCAACAACCCAGTAAGGTGGGTTTTGCGAGTTCCAGTGTTCAGAGAAGGGGACTGAATAATTGAACACAGATCTGTTTAGGGTTCAAGTTCATGCTTTTGCTGCCAGGACCTGCTGCCTGTCTTATTTGAGGCTTAGAACAGCCCTGGGAGGTGGACATAATCAGTCTCATATTACAAATGCTGAAAATAGGGCTCAGAGAAGTTAAGTGACTTTGCCCAGTAGGTAGGTGGCTGAGCCAAGGCTGAATGCCATTCACTGCACTCTGACCAGGATTTTCCCCTTGTACGACATTAGCTATTCTTCATGTTTATGTGGCTTACATGCTTTCTGAAGGTCTTGTTCTGATGAGTGAAGCCAGCCTGGGCTGGGCATCAAGAGGCCAGGGGCTCGGCCTGACTCTACCAATGGTTGGCTAGGTGACCATGGCAAGCTTCTCTCCGTGGGTCAGGGTCCTCTTCAAAATTTCTTCCAGCACTGGAATTGTGCTTGTTCTCTTTCTTTCTTTCCTTCTTTCTTTGTTTTCTTTCTTTCTTTCTTTCTTTCTTTCTTTCTTTCTTTCTTTCTCTTTCTTTCTTTCTTTCTTTCTTTCTTTCTTTCTTTCTTTCTTTCTTCCCTTTCCTTCCTTCCTCCCTCCCTCTTCCTTCCTTCCTTCCTTCCCTTTCTTTTCTTTTCTTTCTTCCTTCCTTCCTCTTTCTTTCTTCCTTCCTTTCTTCTTTCTTTCTTTTCCTTCCTTCCTTCCTTCCTTCCTTCCTTCCTTCTTTCTTTCCCTCTTTCTTTCTTTCTTTCTTTCTTTCTTCCTTCTCCCTTTTCTTTCTTTCTTTTCTTTCTTTCTTTCTTTCTTTTCTTTCTTTCCTCCCTTGCCTTCCTCCCTCCCTCCCTCTTTCTTTCCTTCTTTCTTCCTTCCCTTTCTTTTCTTTTCTTTTCTATCTTCCTTCCTTCCTTCCTTCCTCTTTCTTTCTTCCTTCCTTTCTTTCCTTTCTTCCTTCCTTCCTTTCTTTCTTCTTTCTTTCCTTCTTTCTTTTCTTTCTTTCCTTCCTTTCCTTCCTTCTTTCCTTCCTTTCTCTCTCTCTCTCTCTCTCTCTCTCTCTTTTCTTTTTATTGAGAGAGAGAGAGAGAACTAGTGGGGTAGAGGGGCACTCGGAGCCTGACTCAGGGCTCAATCCCATGACCCCGGGATCATAGCCTGAGCCAAAATCAAGAGTCAGTCACTCAACTGACTGAGCCATCCAGGCATCCCATGCTTTTTCTTTACATTAAAAATATAATAAATATTTGTGGTGCACATGTTTCAACAATATAGAACTATGGAAAGGAAAACCAAGTCAGCAACACAAAAAACTAATACATTGCCAGAGGCAGTAGTTGTTAACCATCTGTTGGGTTTCTTTCAGTCTTTCTTCTCTCTTGTTGAACCTGAACAAGCATATATAAATTTATTTACCAAGCTAAAATGTATTCTTTTCATTTAAAGAATGTTTTAGTGGTTTTTCTGGTTATAGATCTATTATACTCTTTAAAATAATATATCTTGGACACATATCCTCATCCATAAGTCTTTCTCTGCCTTTAAAAAAGATGAATAGGAAGCATCTCTACTTGCTAGATGGGATGTTGCCCGATTCATGAATCACTTAATAAAGCCAATTAGATCTTCAATCAATCAATAAACAAACAAATAAGTAAGTAAAATGACCAACAGTTTTTTCACAAAATGGATGAATGTAATTCGTTTTGGCATTTACATCATTTCTGGGCTTTTTTTTTTTTTTTTTTTTTTTTGCTATTGTAAACAGTGCCGAAATAAACATCTTTGTGCATACACCCCAAATCACACGTAGACATAGCTCTTTAACACAGATTCTTTGAAGTAGAAATGCAAGATTGAGGGCACACATTTAACATTTGAAAGGTGCTGCCAGGATCACTCTAGAAGACTTGCTCTTCAAGGTATAGGGAAGCAGCCCAAGGCTGTTTTAATTTGCCCTGCCTGAGCCCGGATTAGGAGGCACAGGTATTTCCATGTTCATATTGCACATGAGACAACAGCGGCTCAAAGGGGACAGGTGAGTGTCTGTCTCAGTGTCACATTGGAGCTGGAGGCAGAGCTGGGATCAAAGAGCCTGTGCCCCTAGACCATGACTCTAAACACTGCAGCCCTGAGGTCATTAATGACTGTGTTGCAAAGAATGCATGTTGAGGTCAGAACTTCTGGTTTTGAATTCTCACCGTGTAACTTGCCACCTCTGTGACTTTGGCCAAGACACCGAATCTCTCCAACATCAGTGTTTTTTTCTCCATGGGCACTCTCAAGGAGGGACTGTTGGGAGGACCAGATGAGAATTTATGTAAGGCTCTGTCCCCTAGCAGGTGCTCTCTAAAGCCTCCTCCCTTCTGGGGAGTTGGGGACCAGAGAATTCTACCACACTTCAGATTTCCTCTGCATTCATCCAAGATTCCTAAGATTACTGCCTAGCCATGCACAACTGAAAGAAATTATTGCTGGATATTGTTAAAAAGGCTTGCAATTCGGAAGATGTTTTTGTTCATTTAGAAGTGAAAAAATAGTTCTTTTCTGATGCAGCAAGAACTGGAGGTGTGGCCTTGAGTGTTACAGGGAAGGCTCAAAAGAAACTTTTAATTGTTCGTGATACAATTATGAAAGTGATTTCAGCAGAGGCCAAGTGATTCTCGGCTTAAAACAGCTCTGGGACAAACTTGTCTCTCGGTGGCTTCGCCAGAAGGTCATCCCGTTGCTTGTGGACTCGTGGTGTTTTGAGGGTGCAAGGAGTGCAGATTGGTTTTAAAAACAGCCACAGTCATTCGACTTCATGTGTTCCCTCTGGGACTCTTCTCCCACAGTGACTCTGACCTTGTCTAGGTGATTGGCCCTGGACAATAGAACATTAGCAATGTGGCAGAGACATGTAAACAACTTGAGCATTGGATCCTGTCTTCTCTTGTGGGCTTGGAGCACCGAGTTCACCATACAAATAAGCTTGGGCTAACATGCCGGAGAGGCTGCACAGGAGGTAACCGAGATGCCCCAGCCAACAGCTTGTCAATCAGACATATGAGCGAGATCATCCTTGCTCATCCAACTTCAGCCAAACTGCTGGCTGACCACAGATCGCCAAGATGGCCCGAACCAAGATGGTCTAAGTAACCCACAGATTTGTGAGAAAAAAATGTTTTTTTTTAAACTTTGATGCTTTATGTTTGGGGATGGCTTCTTGGACAGTCAAAGCTAACTGATGAAGATATTGAGTGAATACCTGGATGAACCAGCAAGTGTCCCAGGCTTAGGAGAAATAGCCTGGTCCTAAGGGCACCAAAAAAACATTTCAGGACCACGGACAGAGGCACAGGATGTGGGTGTATTTGAGGCTAGCTGTGCAAACGATGGCCCCTCCGGTGAGAGAGACAGTGGCTCAGGGTACAGGGGGAGACCAAAGTATAAAAAAACCATGGCAATGAGGCAGGTGCTAGTGAGTCTTGTCAGGCAGCTATTAATTCAGGGAAACTCTCAATCACAGACAAACCAGGACTGTTGATAGGTCGACAAGACTCCCCAAGTTCAGGTAACTGGGTGGCTGAGGGGGTAGAAGGCAGGGGAGGCAGGAGACTGAGTTAACGGCTACCTGGCCAAGACTCAACTGGAAGATGATTTGGGCTCAGTTCTAATTGCCTCCTTCACCCTTCATACACAGCCTGGCTTACCATTAATTCCCTGGGGGGCGTCAGGCGGTGTCCAGGGAGTCTTGAGTCTGTAATTTCACCGTAGTAATCTCTTGCTTTTTTGGACAGTGCTGAGACTTGGGTAAATCCTTCCCTAGCCACATATTGTCTAATCTGGCTTGAGCCTCATAACCACTTCTGAGAAAAGCAAAGAATCCAGGGGCATCCGCTCTCTTTTTCCCCTCTTAGTCTCTCAGTGTGCGAGCAAGGGTTGCAGCCAAAGGAGCAGCAGGCCGGGGGTCCTGAATTCTGGATGCCTTGTGCCCTATGACTTTCTAACTCGGTGGGAATTCAATATCCAGGCACATGCGGTGAATTTCCTCACCCTGATGTCAAAATGAGAGATCAGGACTCTGGTCTTTAAATTCCTTTAAGCTCTGAATTCCTAGGAGTCTCAGAAAACTGAGGGGACTCAGGTCCTTTGTTCATTATATGGAGTGCTGTTCGGGGGTCTCCTAGATTGCTGCCTGTTTTCCTGGGACTTGTGCTGGTAGGGCCCCTCATTCCTGCTTTTCACACATTCGGGACAGTCGGGGTCCTAGGGGCTGGATGGAGGCACTTCCAGGTGATTCACAGGCTCACATGACCCAGGGGAAGGGCAGGAGCATCCGGGCCTTGGATATTCCCAGGGCTCTCTCCCCATCTCTGCTCTGCTCTCCTCTGCACACCAGCTTCAGGCCCACAGGCCAGCTCTCTCCAGGAGGCTGGGGTCACATCTTCTCATCTTTACCCCCAGGGAAGAAGGGGGTCTTCCTTTATTTCACTTTGAAAATCATCTCAGGGGAGGCCTCTGTTGGCTTGGTCTGGGTTGGATGTCTACTCCTGTAGCCAGGCAGGAGGGAATGCTGATGGGAAACTTCTTCCAGAGCCGCATGGTTGGAGTTGGGGGAGAGATGGGCCACAAAAGTTGGGGGGTCATTATCAGAAGAAGAGAGTGATAGAGAGCAGTTGAACAGATAGCTCCCACTGCCGGGTTTTCTTCCTCACTTTGGGGGTGAGAAATGGACACAGAGAACTCGACCACACTGTTTGAGGTTTGATGACCAAGAAGCCGGGGCCAGGGTTTGAACTTGGGTGTCTGACTCTGAAGCCCACGATCTTTAAGCCATGGCTTCCTACCTACATTCCATTCTCATGTGGTAGCAGGGGGACTGACCGCATGACTGTGGCAAGCATGGGGGAGACGCCCGTGTCTCCGGGTGTTCTTTGTAAGGCCGCACTGTGGTCATGGGAGATCTGGGCTGGGAATCAGGAGACCTGCACAATAGTCTTACTTCTCCCCTGCCTTGCTGTGTGACCTTGAGAAAGTCACTTTCCTTCTCTGGGCTTCAGCCTCTTCTCTGCCAAACGAGATGATCATCCCCGAGTCCCTCCCACAGGCCCTGAGGGAAACTAATGAGATAATTCTGTGAACGAGCTTTCAAAAGCTGAAAAGCCCACACAGATGTGAGGATTATTCTTGTGATCCGGGGCCCCACAGGATTAGCTTAAATTTATGGCGACAGGAGGGCTGGGGGCGAACAGAAACGTCCAGATGTCTAGCAGCCTTGCCCAAATAACGTAATACAACCGGCTTGGCGGGGTGGCCCCCTGATTTATTTATTTATGGTGGGCAACTCATGCTGGGCTTCCTGGCTCTTCATGAACTCCGTCTCACCTCTCTCCCTGCTGCCCTGGGTCAGGGGTCCCGGGGCTCCTTTTACGACAGTGCGCGAGGCTGGCCACATGGTCCTGGTTTCCTCTTCCCGCTTTCTCCCGTAGGCCAAGAAATGAGGACACTGAACCACTTCTTGGGACGGCTGCATCATGCATGTTAATCGATCGTTTCCTGGGGGAGGAAGCACAGTCTGCTGGAGCCAGGAAGGATCAGAAGCTGCCATCGAATCCTGTGGGAGGCCAGTGAGGGGAATCACACGAAAAGAGGACTCTTGGCAGAAACTCTTGGAAATCCCTGCATACGGTGAAGCTGAACAATTTTGTCTTCGTGCTGTAGGACTTCTCAGGGCCTTTAATACATGAATGAGTTTCGCTCATCTTCAAGAAGGAGATAGAGCTGCCCCATTTCCCAATATATATACATATTTCCACAGCACGGCCCCACTCACATCCACCCAGAAAACCCTCTCTGCCTCCATGACAGTCCAGGTGGTTCTCCAATTTGGAGGTGCCATTGGGTCCCTTGGGAAGCAGAAATGTGCACTTTCTTGGTAAACTACCCAAGGCGTGAGAGAGTGCGAGTGTGATCCAGAATGCTGGCTGTGCAGAGAAGCTTTAGTCTTTTCATCTTCGAGAAGGATCCCACGACAGGGAGTGAAGGAAGAAGGCCTGTGCTGCTCACGGGCCAAGGTTGCTTGCCTATTCATTCGACAGCTGCTTGGTGAGAGCCTGGCAGGTCCTGCAAGAAACATGGCTCCATGCAGCACAGTCAAGTTCAAGAGCAACCCAGGAGCTGTCCGGGGGGTGTGTTCTCAGGCTTATATGAGTGCAGGTGGTGGTGGGGAGGAGGGTGCTGTGGTTTGCAACAGGGAGGGTGATGATGGTCACGACCACCATTATCACGATCGTGACCACCATTATCGAGGGCCCGCTGGGCCCAGGTACTGTTCCGGCAGCTTCACACGTATTTGTTCATCTACTTCTCACTTCAGCTCTGTGATGAAGGTGCTTGGGATCACCCCTGCAGTGTTGCGGGGGAAGAAAACAAAGCAAAGAAAGGTTAAGGAGCTTGCTCGAGGCCGAGGCCGTAGGGCTCAAAAGTGGTAGAACGAGAATGCGTCTTTCCCCGCCAGACTGACCGCAGAACCTGTGCACGTTGAAACCACAATGCTCTGGAGTATTAGAGAGTTTCAGGACTTGCTGCTCTGATTGGCTCTGAGATCCATGGAGATGCTTGTGAAATCAGAACAGTTGAGCTAGAATAAGCCTCATCAGTCATTTGGTCTATTCCCTCCGTTTGTAACTGATGAAGGGCAGGCCCGGGTAGGACAGCAGACTGGCCAAGGTCGACAACTTTTGGCCACGCTAGAGGAATGGCATTGAACTTCCCGGCAGCAGTGGGGACAGTGGGAGGCTCCTGGCCCTGGAATCCAACTCCAGCCGTGTTGTGTCCCTCCCCACGACACCATGGAGCCCAACGTGACTCCCTTCACCCGCCCCGGTTGGCAGCCTAGACGGGACATCGGTGAGTTCTACACCAACAGCCACAGTCCCCCAGCCTCCCATGACCCTCACAGCCACATCTCCCCCGAGCCAGACCCATCTGTGGATCCAACTTTAAGAAGAAAAAGAAAAAAAAACATGGCAACCAAAGCTGAAATACTTTAATAACGCCCTTAAAACATCTCAAATTATTAAGATTCCCTACGTCAATACCCTTCATCTACTAAAGGTCTTTCTTTTTTAAATTTTTTTTTCAACGTTTATTTATTTTTGGGACAGAGAGAGACAGAGCATGAACGGGGGAGGGGCAGAGAGAGAGGGAGACACAGAATCGGAAACAGGCTCCAGGCTCTGAGCCATCAGCCCAGAGCCCGACGCGGGGCTCGAACTCACGGACCCCGAGATCGTGACCTGGCTGAAGTCGGACACTTAACCGACTGCGCCACCCAGGCGCCCCTAAAGGTCTTTCTAACACGCGGGAGTTTAGGCCTGTCCCCTGCTGCTTCCCTTCCCCCACTCTGGGGAGGACACGGGCTGCTTTTGGCACAGTTGTATTAAGCTCCGCAGGTTGATGGATCTCTAAGCTTACTGAACACGTGTTGAGACAAAATAAAAGCAATATTATTTAGGAAACCAAGGGCCAGCTCAGCTTGAAATTAGCTCGTCGGGTAATCTCACTGCTTGGCCTGACCAAGGAGGCCACGCAAGCTTTACTGAGCAGCTCTGGAAGGCCCCAGACTCATTGGGTCGAAGGTAGGAGAGGGGGCTAGAGCCCTCAGCTGGGAGTCCCAGTCCCAACTCCTCTTGATCCTCCCCTTGTAGCATAGAAAGCTCCAATCCAGGCTGCTTACGGATCAAAGCTAATCTGGATGTAATTCCCCACCCAGCTCACCGCACCCTGAGCAACACATAAAGACAGATTAAAGGGTTATATAAATGCAATTTTCTAATTAATCAGTGCAAATCCAGCTCCTGCAAGGGACATCGATTTCAGTGTTTACGGGAGGGGTTTTCTTCTTTGAGCTCTGTTTACAAAATGCCCGTCCCATTCCTGTGGTTTCGAACGCTAATGGCCATGGGGTGGTTGAGAGGCCAGGAACGTGCCCATAGCAGCCCCAAATCCTCAGGTCCTCGACAGGAGACTTTGGACGATGGGCAAGGCACCACTTTGTGTGAGATGGAAAGAGCCTGGGCATGGGGCCAGTCGGTTCAAGGTCAATGTTGACTTGACAGGCTCTGTGGCCTAGAACATGTTACCTAACCTCTCCGAGCCCCGATTTCCTCCTTCTTAAAAAGATGAGATCTGCCTCGAGGGATTTCTGTGAATATTAAGTGCTGCATTTGAAAGTCGGGCGAAATCGCTGCCTGCTATTGTTTGCCATTGAGGGCAAAGGTTGTAGAAGGTGAAGTACAGACTGAGACAGCCCCAGATCCCAGGCCTGAGCCTCTATCCTGTTCTGGCAGGATGCTGGGGTTTAGGATTTGGCCTGCGTAGGGAACAGAGTTGATGAATCCGGGAAAGGTGTGGTGTTCTTGGAGTTTCTACCCTCCTTTCCTTGCTGTCCCACCAAACGGCCCCAAAGGTCTGAACGAGACAACTCACAGGTTGGACCATTCACATATAGGGTCCGCAAGAAAGCCCATTTAAAAAAAAAATTTTTTTTTAGTGTTTATTCATTTTTGAGAGACAGAGAGAGAGCGTGAGTGGGGAGGGGCAGAGAGAGAGAGGCACAGGATCTGAAGCAGGTTCCGCACAGAACCCGACGCCGGGCTCGAACCCATGAGATCATGAACTGAGCCGAAGTTGGCCGCTTCACCCACTGAGCCACCCAGGCGCCCCAAGAAAGCCCATTTTACAGCAGCATCGATAGTGGTGATAATTATGGTGATGGGGATGGGCCGGGTGGGCTGTGTCCTTTGCCTCGCTGTACCCTCGATGACAGACCTCCACGCGGATACTGAGTTCGTTCCCGTTTTTTTGGAGGAGGAGACTAAGCCTTTCAAGAGGCTGAATCATTTGCCGTAAAGTGCAAAGCCCTCCTTAGATTGACAGCCTTTTTGCTCCTGCTCAGCTGCTCGAGCACACCCCAGGTGTGTGTGGGCGTGTGCGTGTGTGTGTGTGTGTGCGTGTGTCTGTGTGTCTACTCAAATTCCCATGCACGGCCCGCCGAGGCTCAGGCGGCCACACCGCCACTGGCCACCGCCGCCACGCCCACACGCCTGCCTGCTGGCGGAGGGAACTTCTGTCACAGGAAGAAGACCCCCAGGGAAGAGGGGAAAGGATATGTCCGAGACTATTTTCTAAGCTGAATGATGTTCGTTATTTCACACCAGTAACTTGCTAGCAGGGAGGTTCACCAGTGTCGCGGGCTGGAGGGTCCTGAAGCACAGGCTTCCAACGGGCAACTCGGCCAAGTTCAGCATGTGGTGCAGACGCGGGGGACGCTGCAGGAATCAGACAG
This sequence comes from Acinonyx jubatus, assembly GCF_027475565.1. Classification (NCBI taxonomy): domain Eukaryota; kingdom Metazoa; phylum Chordata; class Mammalia; order Carnivora; family Felidae; genus Acinonyx; species Acinonyx jubatus. The sequence goes on from NC_069386.1 coordinate 34,936,768, forward strand.
CTGCTTTTCTCCGAAGCCTTCTCCGATTCCTCTGAGGCTCCGGTTGTGACCTCTGACCTCACCTCTAACCGCTGACCTCAGCTACGGCTTTGGGCAACCCCTGGGCATCGCTGGTCCTCAGTGTCCTTTTCTGAAAACGGCAAAACCAGACCAAGCAAGCTCAACCTAACCTAACCAACGGGTTGTCATGAAAGTCAAAGGAGTAGATGACAGGTGAGCTGGCTTTCAGACAGAACGTGCGACGAGTGCGGGTGGGGTCGACAAGGAGACCAGAGACAATGAGCTCTTTCGAAAACTGAGGCCAGGCAAACTCCAGGTCTCGGTCATGTCCGCCGGCCTCCGTCCCACCAGAGACGCCAGGGCAAGGGGTGCCCAAGCAGCCCGGGGAACCACCGGGTGCTGTCACTCTAGAAGCAGACTGAAGTGTTCATTAGCCAGGCTATTTTTGCAGGTGTGTTCTAATTGTACTAATTAACTCTAAGGTAGATTTTAGCACTCTAGCCTCCATGGCTGCCTTCAAATGCCAAAACAAATCTTGCCATAATTACCAGCAATCCTTTTCATTACCGGCTGCCTAATTATCCTATTAATAGCACATCCTAAGAGACAGTATTTGCTTGACAGGCAAATATTTGTTTTTAAATGAGCAAACACAAAGACAAACTGCTCTGTTTGCAGAAGCGTTCCAACATGCAAAACGGTTTATATTCATGGAAAAAATAATAATCCAAGGAAAACCAAATGCTTAATCCATGTGAAGCATTTGGACAGTAAAAATAGTCTTCTTCTCCTGATCTGGCTCTGGTCCTTCTTTGCTGAAGGGGTTGGGTGCTAGAGGGTTCTTTAAGATAGTGTTGCGATACAAAGTGGGAGGTCTTACCGGGTTGGGGCCAGATTCCGTTGAAGAGGGAAAGACGGAAACACCAAGCGAGCGGAATAAAGCGATGTCACCGCTAGAAACAAAACTATGCATTCTTCGGGTCCGGGGTCCCCAGATCTATGACTGATCATGTGAGCCATCTGGGGAGGGACTGGTCAACGTGCAGCTTCCCAGGCCTACTGACTTCTTTGTTGGTTTTGTTTCGTTTTGCGAAGGCCCCTAGGAGATTTTCATGTGCGTCCAGGTTCGGGGCGCTCGCTGATCCACTCCAACCCCTCAATTTAACAAAAGAAGAAATAAGTGACTGAGGACGTACATTACGTACAGAGCCTAGATCAGCACCAGGTCAACCGGGAGGGCTAAAGTACGCTTAAGTCAACCTCCATACTTAATTAATTTTCCTTTATTAAGAAAAACAGCAATCACCATACTAATTGTGATGAATTTGAGCCAGCCATATAGAAGCGTCTCGTTGGAGCGAAAATATAAGCGCCCGCCTCTCGGGCCCACCCGATCCTTCCCCACCCCGGCACGGGAACAGGCACCCTTGCTTTTTCCTTCTTCACGACAAGAAGGGAAGACCACACTGTACGTTCGCTTAACCAGATGAACTTGCTGACGGGTGACGCCCTTGTAAAGGACAGTGGCAATTTCCCATGGTTCGACTTAAGTCGACATTTGTGGCTGTGTTCTCTTAAACGTCTGCAGAGTACTGTCCATGAAGGAGGGTCCCTAGTGTCACAAGTCTTTGCAGAGGGACCGTCCGGGGACTTCTGCTTTCACGTGTGTGGACTTGGGAGGCACCGCTGCTTTGCTGCGGGACCCCCCCCCCCCACCCGCCTCCACGGCACCCCTGGCTTACCCTTCCTCCCAGACTGACCCAGGTCTCAGCTGCTCTGTGAGGCCCCCTCCCGCACCCCTGCTCTGCCTCTGTGATGTCGCTCTCTTCACCTGGAAGGCCTGCCCCACCCAGAACACATGGGCACAGAATAGAAGCTCAATTACATGTCCTCCTAGGAACTAAATACATCTTCCCCTTACGTTTGTCTTTTTGAAAAGATTTACGAATGTCTTCACATGGTCCTCGAAAGACCCAGTTTGTCACGTGTCAAATGCACCGACTCTGTGGAGTGGCTGGAACATGAGATGACACCTCTGTGCCACCTCTGTGGCACCTGTCCAGTAACCGGCTCCCAGCAGGAGCCAATTCGGAGGTAGTTGTGATTACTACTCTTAGAGCTGATTTTTTGGGGCTGGGTTTTCCACTTGGTTTTAAATCATAAAAGACACATATTATCATGAATAGTTCGATAAAGGAAATTAATTACTCATAGTCGCTGCGACCCATTATTATTCTTGTTTACTCCCTTCCAGTCTTTAGGCATTTTTATTGTGTTAAAATACCTATAGCATAAAATCGACCATCTTAACTCCTTTTTTTTAGAGTTTTTTTTTTTTGAGGGAGCGTATAAATGGGGGGAGGGGCAGAGAGAGCGAGAGCGAGAGTGAGAGAGAGAGAGAGAGAGAGAGACTCCCAAGCAGGTTCCACGCTGTCAGTGCAGAGCCTGACGCATTCCTACGATCCCCGAGATCATGACCTGAACTGAGATCAAGTCGGATGCTTAACCGACTGAGCCGCCCAGGTGCCCCCCCAACCCCTCCACCCCCGTCTTAACTACTTTCAAGTGTATACTTCAGTAGCATTAAATACATTCATCATGTGGTACAATCATCACCAGCATCCATTTCCAGATAAACTCTGTTTATCTTATAAAATACTCCATACCTAGTAAACAGTAACTCTCATGGGTCACCCCGGTGGCTCAGTTGGCTATGCATCCATTCGTGAATCCAAACCCCCATGTCAGGCTTGCACTGACAGTGCAGAGCCTACTTGGGATATTCTCTCTCTCTCTCTCTCTCTTTCTCTCTGCCTCTCCCCCACTTGCACTTTCTATCAAAATAAATTTAAAAACTTAAAAAAAAAATTAAAAAAAAAATACCCTACAGTAACCCTGGCAACCACCCTTCTGATTTCTGTCTGTACGAACGTGATGACTCAGGGTAGCTCAGAGAAGTGGAGTCAGGCAGTGTTATCTCTTGGGAACTGGCTTATTTCACTTAGCATTGGATCCTTAAACATCATCCACGTCGTATCTCAGAGCCGATTTGAATAGGTTGGCTGTCGGTTTGAGAGAGAGAGATTCTGTTGTTTTATTTAATGTTTATTTCACCTTTTAGAGAAAGAGCGGGAGCTGGGGAGATGCAGACAGAGAGGGACAGAGGATCTGAGGTGGGCTCTCTATTGACAGCAATGAGCCTGATGTGGGGCTTGAATTCACGAACCATGAGATCATGACCTGAGCCAAAGTTGCACACTCAGCCGAGCCACCCAGGTGCCCCTGAGATATTCTTTACCATGTTAGAAAAATGTCTTTCTATTCTTTACATATATTTTTTAATGTTTATTTATTTTTGAGAGAGAGAGAGAGAGAGACACAGAGTGCTGGCAGGGGAGGGGCAGAGAGAGAGGGAGACACAGAATCCGAAGCAGGCTCCAGACTCTGAGCTGTCAGCACAGAGCCTGACGCGGGGCTTGAACTCATGAACCACAAGCTCATGACCTGAGCTGAAGTGGGACCCCTAACTGACGAACCCGCCCAGGCCACCCAATGTCTTTCTATTCTTAATCTCCTCAGAGATTTTAAATTAAGAGTATGTTTAAAGCCATTGAATAATTGTTAGCAAACACTAAGTAGACTTTTTTAAAAATTTGACATTGAAATGCCCACCCTCCATATGAAGTGACTCCCGTGTTCCTGATGTCAACCCTAGTAAATCATGCAGAACTATTCTCCTCACAGGCTGTCAAATGCAGTGGCTTGTACTGTACCTAGAAGTTTTACATCTACATCTACCTTTTAGTCGTGTTAATTTCATCAGCGCTTAATGATCATTTTTTCAGTTATTTAAAAATATATATATTTAGAAATATATATTTATATATAAATATATATTCATAAATATTTGTATATTATAAATATTAATATTATAAATCTTTATATTTATATATTTAGAAATATATATAAATAATATACATATTAATAATATGTATAAATATATATAAATAATATATAAAAATAAATGTAAATATATATTAATAATATGTATATATATAAATAATATATAAATATAAATATAAATATATAAATATATATTAATAATATGTATAAATATATATAAATAATATATAAAAATATAAATATAAATATATATTAATGATATGTATAAATATATATAAATAATATATAAATAAAAATAAATATATAAATATATATTAATAATATGTATAAATATATATAAATAATATATAAAAATAAAAATAAATATATAAATATATATTAATGATATGTATAAATATATATAAATAATATATAAATAAAAATAAATATATAAATATATATTAATAATATGTATAAATATATAAATAATATATAAATAAATACATAAATATATATTAATGATATGTATAAATATATATAAATAATATATAAATAAATATAAATATATAAATATATATTAATAATATGTATAAATATATATAAATAATATATAAAAATAAAAATAAATATATATTAATGATATGCATAAATATATATAAATAATATATAAATAAATACATAAATATATATTAATGATATGTATAAATATATATAAATAATATATATAAATAAATATAAATATATAAATATATATTAATAATATGTATAAATATATAAATAATATATAAATAAATACATAAATATATATTAATGATATGTATAAATATATATAAATTATATATATAAATAAATATAACTATATAAACATATATTAATAATATGTATAAATATATATAATATATGTAAATAAATATAAATATATATTAGTAATATGTATAAATATATATAAATAATATATATAAATATATATAAATACATAAATATACATAAATACATAAATATATATATATATATATCCTCTGTGAAGAATTGTTTCTTCCTTTTGCACTAAGTTGCTTAATTATATTTTAATTGATTTTAATGTGTGTCCCTAATCCTTTTGTACTATTACATTTCTTTTTCCTGAATTCTCCATTTTGGTTCGTCTCCAAGATGACTAAGCATGCCTCGAAATATTTTTTTTCTAGGAGAGACATGTGGGTGATATATTTTCTGAGGCTTCCATATCTGAAAGTGTCTGTATCTTGACCTCTCAGATGAAAAACAAATCGGTTGCATAGAGAATTCTGGGTTTCACTTTCTCCCCTCAAGATTCTTAAAAAAAAAAAAAAAAGGTTCCATTTTTCCATTTCCTTCTGGAAATATGCTCTTCTGAAATATGCTCCTAAGGCATATTTTAATCTTTGAAATTCAAAAAGTGCCCCTGTGATAAGTCTTTGGTCATTCGGTATTGCTCTAACACCGTGAAAGAGAAAGGGTTCCTTCTGTTTTGAGTCTGATTATTGACTTTACTCCATTCGCTCGGCTTGCTTCTTCAAGGTGTATTTTCCAAGGAACGGGTAAAATCTCCATCTTGGGAGTACAAGTGTGCACCTCCGGCCCCGTTAAAGATGGTTTTTTTTTTTTAATTGAAGTTTTACATCTTTATTTATTTGCCTTTTAACCTGCGTTCAGTCCAATGAATTCTCTGGTGTCTACCTCCAGGAACTTTGGCACATGCCTAAGCCACGTAACCGCCACTGCAGTCAAAATACAAAATATTTCTGTCACTGCCCCCAGATTCCCTCCTGCTGATCCTGGAGGCCCGCCCCACCACCAGCTCCTGGCAACCGCCGGCCTGAGTCTCGTGACCGCTATCGGTCAGTTCTGTCCCCCACGAAAAGAGTCTTCATACGGTCACCCACCCCTCACCCCCGCCCCAACCTCTTCTCCCTCCCCATAGCTTTGTCTCTTTGGGAATGTTACAGAAATGGAGTCATGCAGGACGTCACCTGTGGAGAACGGTGTCTGTCCCTATACATAATGTCTTCGAGGTTCCTCTAAGTTGCTCATACCAGGAATTTGGTCCTTTAAACCTACCTGAGGAGCGTCCCTTGGCTTGGACGCTTCGTTATCCATTCACCAGTCGGTTTTTAGGGTCTCCTGGGCCAAAGGGTTGTGGCGATGGGGTGCCTTCTGTGACCTGCCTTCCCCAAACCTCCCCACCCCCTTCCCGCTACCTTCTCACCCCACCGTGCCAAGGGTACCATCCGTCCTGAGAGTCACATTTCTAACTAGGAGGAGTGAGGTGGGGGGGGGGGGGGGGATTCCTCAGGTCGGTGCAGCCCAGTGCCCTGAGACAGACGCACAGACCTGGTGGCTGGGGTGACAGACACACAGACAGGGTCGCTGGGGTGAGCCGAATGCCCTTCTGACTTTCCGGCTGACTCAGAGCTGTTTTGATTCAGTGATGGGGTAGAAACAGCCCCCATCTATGTCTGTCAGGACATTGCCCCCACCTGGGGGTGCGTCCCTCCTCTCAGCGTCCAGGGTGACACTGCTCTATCAGCTGAGACATTTTAACTGTGAGTTGACATTAAAAAAAAATAAATAACATTTTAAAAAAAGGGGGGAGGGCGCCTGGGTGGCTCAGTCAGTTGGGCATCCAACTTCGGCTCAGGGCATGATGTCACAGTCCGTGAGTTCGAGCCCCGCATCGGGCTCTGTGCTGACAGCTCGGAACCTGGAGCCTGCTTCGGATTCCGTGTCTCCCTCTCTCTCTGCCCCTCCCCTGCTCATACTCTCTCTCTCTCTCTCAAAAAATAAATAAACATAAAAAAAGGTTTTTTTTTTAACTCTGAGTTGAAAAGGGCCTACTAGGCCTCATTAGCCTACCCTCCCGTTTGCCCACAGCGCCCGGGTCCTGAATTTTCGCTGCTTTATTTCTGCTGGTGCTTTCCTCAGTCAGGTCCAATCTCTCCCATCGCTAAAAACACAAACAGAAAACAACAGCTAAACATAAATAAATAAATCATAATTTCACCCTGAGGACCAAGCCCCCCTTATACTATTCAATTACAAAAAGAAATTTCCTTGAGAGCCCATTTAAAAAAAAAAAAAAAATCCTGCAATTATTATCCCCACTTTTCCACGTGTGTTTATTCTGGCTTTTCCCCAGAAAGTGATTTTTAAGGTTTTAAAGTTTTATGATTTTTATAGCTATCAAAATAATATGTGCTCTTTGTAGCAAACTTTTAAAGTTCAAGAAAGAGGAGAGAAGTCGAAAAAAAAAAACAGTTAACAACAACCATATTCTTACCTAGAGGCAGCCATGAATGACATTTTGAACACCTTTATTTCATATTTACGGAAGGATTTTTTTTTTAATTTTTTTTAACGTTCATTTATTTTTCAGACAGAGAGAGACACAGCATGAACGGGGGAGGGGCAGAGAGAGAGGGAGACACAGAATCGGAAGCAGGCTCCAGGCTCTGAGCCATCAGCCCAGAGCCCCACGCGGGGCTCGAACTCGCGGACCTTGAGATCGTGACCCGAGCTGAAGTCGGACGCTCAACCGACTGAGCCACCCAGGCGCCCCAGGATATTTTTTCTTTTCCTACATGACATTGTGCTGTATACAATTTGAGTATTGACTTCCTTTTTTTTTGCTAACATTATTATCACAAGCATTTTCCTACAGTATTAAAAAAACTGTTCAAAACATACTTTTAATGGCCTCATCAAACTTCATCTGGATGTACTGTATTTTACCTAACCATTAACTCAATGTTGGATGCTTGGACCGTTTCTAGTTTTTCATTGTCGTAAGTAACAGCGTGGCTTGCTTTGTCGATTTAAAAATTATCCTAGGACCGGGACTCCCAACTGGCTCAGTCGGAAGAGCGTACAACTCTCGATCTTGGGGTCGCGAGTCGAGCCTCACGTTGGGTGTAGAGCTTACTTAAAAATCATCATCACCATCATCCTAGGATGGGTTTCTAGAAGGAGGATTGTTCCTTCAACACAGATAATGAGATTGTGTAGTGAAACCGCTTTCCTGCTATGTGGGACCTGCCCCATGGTGACCTTGAGCGCCCGTCTCCCAGGTCACTGGCCCTGCCTCCTGACGTCATCGTCACATCGGTCCTACTAACGTGGGAAGTGGGCGTGGCGTCTGTCGGTCGCAGTTGACGTTCTCAAAGTGCAGCATGGCAACCCGTGACGTGGATGTGCCACGTTTTGTTGAACGATTCCCCTCTTACTCGGCATTTAAGTTGTTCCTAATTTCTCACTGTTGTAACTAATGTCGCATTGAATATCCTCGTGCACAAATTATCCCCAGCGTTGCCACATTTCCGCTTTTGCCCACGCATCTACAAGGCTTGCCCCTCAATTTCTTCAGGTCTCTGCTCTCTGCCACTTCCCTGAGCACCCTCTCCTAAATAATCCCCTCGGCCTGGCACCCCCTGGCCCCCTCACCCTGCTTCATTTTTCTTCCAGGTCACCTCAGCCGACATGCTGTTTATTTCTTTATGGTCTGGTCCCCACCACTGTGACGCGGCTCCACGGAGGTGTGGGTTTTTTATCGGCTATTGTAAAAGTAACACGTGTTCATGAAATCAGATGTATAAATAGAAAAATAGGACAAAGGAGGCCCCAAACACAATGGGTCCTATTTGGATAGGTTTCCTCTAGTCTTTTGTTGTTGTTTCGATTTTAACGCAATTAAAATCGTGCTATGTATGTAATTCTGTAACCGCTTTGTTCAGTGAACAGGGTGCCATGCGGATCATCCCACGGTCTTCGGGGCGTGTGTACGCGGTGTGTGGGTGTGCGCCACCAGGGACGATTGTAACCCATCGTAAGCAGGTTTGTGTCCCTGCCACACGGGATGCCCTTCCTGGAACGGTCACTTCTGGCCTCCCGATCTCTAAACCTATTTATTCAGCCCTCGTTGACCTGACCCCCAGCCCCCTTGAAATGTCCCTCGAAGTGTTCTCTGTCCTGGGGCTCTGTGACCCCACCGTCTTCTTTTTCTCTTTTCTGTTCTTCAGCAAGAATTGGTAGCTTCATATCTGGGTTTGAAACGTAACATTTCCACCTAATAGAAATTCAAAGCCCCGTGAGTCATCACTTCTTTGTAGGTCCGTGTGGCTTGGTTCCACGACAGAAGGGGAAGCGTTTTGAGTATTTTCCAGAGTGCACGGGAAGCCCCTCAACCACCAGAGCCCCGTGTGTCACAGGTGTGCGGCCCTCCTTCCCTTCCTCCTTCCCCTTCTGTCCTTTTTCGTTTAGACTGATTTTTTTTTTATTGTGGTAAAATATACACAAGACTTACCTTTTTTTTTTTTTTAATTTTTTTTCAACGTTTTTATTTATTTTTGGGACAGAGAGACAGAGCATGAACGGGGGAGGGGCAGAGAGAGAGGGAGACACAGAATCGGAAACAGGCTCCAGGCTCCGAGCCATCTGCCCAGAGCCTGACGCGGGGCTCGAACTCACGGACCGCGAGATCGTGACCTGGCTGAAGTCGGACGCTTAACCGACTGCGCCACCCAGGCGCCCCAAGACTTACCATTTTAACCATTTTTTAGGGCACAGTTCGGTGGTATTAAATAACTCGCGCCTGGGTGGCTCAGCTGGTTGAGTTGCCGATTTCGATTCAGGTCACGATCTCACAGCTCATGCGTTCGAGACCCGAGTCAGGCTCTGCAATGAGCTTAGAGCCTACTTGGGGTTCTCTCTCCCTCCCTCTCTGCCCCTCCCCTGCTCACAAACTCTCCCCCCGCCACCTCAAAAATGAATAAACATTAAAAAAAATAGCTCACATTATTTTGGATCCATCTGGAGAACACTTTCACCTTCCCAGACTGAAACCCTACCATTGACCCATCATACCCCACTCCCTCCTCCTCCCATTTCTGGCAACCACTGTTCTCCCTTCTGTGTCTGTCTTAGAATAATCCAGGCACCTCGTGTAAGTGGCACCATACAACTTGTGGCCTTTCCTGTCTGACTTGTTTCACTTACCCTGATGTCTTCAGGGCGGTCTCTATTTCCTGGAATAGTCACCATACGCACCCAGGTCTACCCACGCCCGGCTATCCTGAGGACGCGTGGCGTGGGGCATCAGCCGGGACATCAGTCATTACCCATCACGGGTATTAGCCCATCGCATACTTTCCAGGCTCCTGATCAACAGAGAGGGGGATGGGGAAAGGGAAGGTGGCATTTAACAGGGGGGGTAGAAGAGGAATGGCCTGGAGCATTAGCCTGGGGAGGGGGAGGCTGGGGGGGGGGGTGGGCGGAGATCAGTTTGGTTCACCAAGATGTCTCGGGAGTCTCTCAGGAAGGATGGGTGGTAGGGGGTAACAGCGTAAAATCAAACACCCCGCGCTTAGGATCCTAAGACGTCATGGCCAGAAGGGGGCTGGGAAATTCACAGCTGCAGTCCGGCCAGAAGTGAGTGAAAAAAACAGTAGTTCTCACTGGAACCCTTAGGACCCAGAGCTCTCCAGAAGCCACCCCTCTTATCAGTTGGCGTGTACCCTTTCAGTTTTATGTTTAATTTTGAGAGAGAGAGAGAGAGAGTGTGTGAGCAGGGGAGGGACAGAGAAAGAGGGAGACACAGAATCCGAAGCAGGCTCCAGGCTCTGAGCTGTCAGCACAGAGCCCAACGCGGGGCTCGAACCCACCAACCGTGAGATCATGACCTGAGCCGAAGTCGGACGCTTAACCGACTGAGCCACCCAGGCACCCCTGCAACTTGCCTTTTTAATCCACAATATATCCTGGGGATCGTGTCACAGAGGTGCTTCTAGAACCACTTTGTTCTTTTCAGTGTCTTCGAAGTATTCCACGGCAGGGAGGCTGGTTTGGATATTGCCTTGGCTGCTTTAACAGACCAAACAGTGGATGTTTAAACCAGGCAGCAGGTGTGGTTCTCACATTCGAGTTTCAGCAGGTGGTAACCCTGGGTGGACGGCGAGCCTCTCCCACCTCATCCTGGCCCCCAGGCTCCCCCTGTCTTGCTGCTCTGCCTTTTCCCACTATATTGTCCCCCTCTGCATGGCAGAAGCAGATGCATCACCCTCCGAAAGGGGAGTCCAGGCCCTGGGAAGACAGAAGAGGAAATGGAAAGAGCAGTAGCTCCCTTTTAAGGGCGTGAGCAGGAAAATGCACCCGTCACTCTGCTCACAACCCCGAGGCTACTTCTGTCCTACAACTTTGTCCTTGGCTGGAAGGGGGGCTGCGGAATGCAGGTTCCAGGTGCACGTCCGGAGCGCAGTGATGGCTAAAACAAGGGAGAATGGATATCGGGCCACAGTGACAGTCCCTTCCCCTGTGTGTATGTATCTGCATTTTTTAAATGTTTATTTTTTATTTTAAGAAAGAGAGAGAGAGAGAGAGCAAGCAGGGGAGGGGCAGAGAGAGGGGAAGACCGAGGAACTCAAGCCAACTCTGCCCTGCCAGTGCGGAACCTGATGCGGGGCTTGTACTCATGAACCGTGAGACCGTGACCTGAGCCAAAGTCAAGAGTTGGACGCTTAACCAACTGAGCCACCCAGGCGCCCTTGCGTCTTCATTTTCTCAATCATTTCCCTGTCGGTGGAGCTTCAGATCAATAAATGAGGACAGGCGAGATCAGGCAAGGTCATGATCTACACAAAAGCCACGGGAGAGTGACAGAGCTCACAGCCACAGAGGGCCTGGGATCACGCGCAGTGTGCCGCCTGCACCTCCGAATGAAGGCAGTGCCACCTGGGAGCCAAGTTACAAGCCACACTCGGGCCCCAGGGGCCGGGCCACCCTCGCCTGCAGGGCACAGGCTGTCCGGCCCTGAGCAGCACCCGGTGGGCTGGGGGAGGGCAGAGGCGAAAGGAGGAAGGAAGAAGAGGGCAAAGAGAGGGCAAATGAGAGGGAAATACCACACGGGAGATTGGGGTCAGCAGGCCGCCCGAGTCCTCAGTGCCCGAGGGGGAGTCCGTCACAGACGGGGAGAAATTATAGCGACACCCGAGGTCCAGATGATGGCACAGAGGCCCGGCGAGAGACAGACCCAGTGAGACAGGGGCAGAGGAAGAGATGCGACAGAGAGAGAAACAGGGCAACAAGGCCCAAAGGGAGAGGGGACGGGGCAGGGGGGAAGGGTGGCTGGATTTTAAGGGACGGGTTTTAATACGGCCTGAGAACCAAGTCTCCGCCTGGTGCTGTCACTTGAGTCCCCAGAGATGAATCGGATACTCTCACCAGGCACCACGGTGGCCGTTGTAATGAACCCAGAAGGAGGTCCCTGTGGCCTAAAGATTGATTCAGATCAGTCGGCTGTAATTGTTCTGTCCAGCCCAAAAGCAGTTAGGTGATTTAAAACCAGACTGACAGAGACAGAGAGAGAGGGAAGAAGGCCAGCTCAGAGGCATCTGAGGGGGACTCTCCCCCTTGGGCCTCACAGGGCCGGCTCAGTCCTTGCCCGTCTCTTGCCGTCCATCAAGACACCGGACGCAATCGTGGCTATTTCCTCAGGAATAAACGGTCTTGTTTATCAAGGCATTGGAAGAGTCTGTGCCCTGCCCCCTCTGGCCCTCACCCCCCACCGCTATTGAATGGCCCACCGAACTGGGGTAGGGACGGCCACAGGGTTTGGCAGCCTCGAGGGTGAGGGGGAGACGACCTCCCGATTCTGGCCCCGCCTCTGCACCCAATGGAGACCTTTCCTGTGCTGAGCCTCGGTTTCCCCATCCGGACCAGGAGGAGGTCAGGCCTGGGATGAAGGCTCCGTGAGCTCTGCCGTGAAGTCCGGGTGTGGTACATGAGCCGGGTGTTCAGCATCAGCGGAAGGACAGATGGCGCCCAGGCTAACCGGGCTGGAGCCGCCTTCCAGGGACCTGCCCGCCACAGAGATCGGCCTCCCCCCACGTGCACGCTCCTTGCCTTGCATTTCCAGCTGACCCACGTAGTTTGCAGAGAGCCCCCGGACTGGGAAAGGTTGGACTTCAGGGGCCACAAACTCAATCTCAGAAGGTCACGACTGAGAGCACGGCCTCTGAAGTCGGACCCCCTTGAATTGGTATTTCAGCTCTGACTGCAGCAATGGATTTAACGTGTCACGGGCTCAGTTTTCTCATCTGTAAATGGGGATAATAGCGTCTGAATCATAAGGCTCTCGAGAGCGCGGAATGAGATAATGCAAGTAAAGTGCTTAGCACGGTGCTGGGCACACGGCAAGCCCTCAAGAAAAGGCCTGTTATCACGTCTAATGTGGAGATGTGAATATATGCGTACGTTTGGACAAATCAACGAGTACGCGTTTATCACAGCGCATGACACGTTCCGACGCAGCAGGGCGGATGCGGCAGAACTAAAAATTTGCTCTCGCCTCCCTCGTCATGTTCCTCTCTGCAGACAGTGCTTGCTGTTAGGAGCTTGTGTTCTCCTAGACGATTTTATAGGCATTCCGATCGTGTGTGTTAATGTAGAAATGCATGGTTGGGTTTGTCTACAAATAGCATATGTAGTCTCTTACAACCTGCTTTTCTTGTTTTCGCAAATATCTTTGGTTTTTTTTTTTCTCTCACATAGATCTATTCCATTCAAAACAACAACCGCCGTGCTGTGAATCGTTCTACGATACGGACGTATGATTTTAATCCCCTATTTCGATGAGCATTTAGTTTGGTCCTTCTGTTTTTCATGCTACGGCAATACAGTAATGAATATCTTAGACATGTTGCCTGTGGGCCTGGTCAAGTATTTCTCCCGGACGGGGACTCAGAAATTCCTTGGTTGGAGAGCATATTTAAAAATATTTCGGTATTTAAAAATATGATATTTAAAATAGGATAGATTATGACAAGTTGCTCTCCAACCATGATATTCCAATCGATATGCCTGCCAGCAACACGTAAGACCATTAGTTCAATCCACTTCCAGGCGGAATACGGTCCTCCAACGTGCCCCCAGTTTTTCCATTCTGATGGGTGATAAGCAATATCTCATTATTGCAATAATTTGCATTTTCCTGATCACTTGTCAGCACGAGCGTCTTCTCGTGGCTTCTCGGCATTTCTTTTTCTGCGCACGTTCCTTCCACATTCCTTGCTCGTTTTTCCGCGGGATCATTTGTCTGTTTTCTTATTGATCTCTAAGTGCGATTTATATATGTGGGCGATTATTTCCTTGTCATTTATTCATGTGGCAAATATTTTCTCCTGGTCTGTCTCTTGTCTTTTGACTTCATGTTGTGCTTCATCATTTTTATGACACTTTTATGTGGTCAGATTTGTCAGTTGCCATTGAGACCTGAATCTTTTAAAGATATTTCCTTCCCCCAAGATTATATTTTCTTTTAATACTTTGATTGTGTCGTTTATTATATTCAGTCGTTTCACCCGTAGAAACTTTTTTGTGGGATGTGGCGCGAAGTAAGAAACCAAACCTCACTTTTTTTGCTCCAGTGGTTACTCTGTTTTTCTAACACCATTTACCCCAGAGTCTATACAATTCTTACTGATACAATTAGCCATCGTTATCATATAATCAAATACCATTTGTATGTGGATTAAAAACTGGCAGCTCTCAGGCCAGACCAGACTCCTGTTTGTTCACATTTACTTGTTTTCATTATTTTGAATAATACAGTTATGTGTTTCAAATTAAAAAAAAAATTTAATGTTTTTTTATTTATTTTTTGAGACAGAGAGAGACAGAGCATGAGTGGGGAGGGGCAGAGAGAGAGGGAGACACAGAATCCGAAGCAGGCTCCAGGCTCTGAGCCGTCAGCACAGAGCCTGATGCGGGGCTCAAACCCACGAACCGTGAGATCATGACCTGAGCTGAAGTCGGACGCTCAACCGACTGAGCCACCCAGGCGCCCCACAATTCTGTTTATTCTTACTCATGCAGGTTCTCGGTGGAGTGTTCCTCTCCTGGCTATGTCTCCAGACCTTCAGTTTTCCTTCCGAGAGGCAACTGATGTTGCTAGCTTCTTATGTATGTACTTCTAGAGATATTCTAGACATTTGCAAACAATGACACATACATGTGCATGCGTGTGAATATATACATTTTTCCCAAGTGATCATACAAATGTAGCCCATCATACATACAGTTCTCTGCCTTGTTTTCTTCAATTAATTCCATTCGGAGACCTCTCCATAGAGACACATCAGAGCTTCCTTGTTGTTTTAAGGCCACATGGCATTCCAGTGCTGTAATCTGCTGTATGGAGCTACCATCATTTATTGAATCAGCCCCCTACTGATAGACATTTGGGTTGTTTCCAGGTTTTTTTTTTCCCACTATAAACAATGCTCTAATAAGTTCTATAACCTGTTTTGCATCTAGATGTTTACCCGATTCCCTCCATTATTTCTTGATGTAATCCATGGCCCCATCTTGACACTGCGTGTTTACATATTTTAAATTTCCTTACGTATTTGTGTTTGTTTCTAGACTTTTCTTTTGGTTCCATCTCGCTCTCTGTTTATTCATGTGCCAGTGTCACTGTTTTATTTTTATGTATGTATGTATGTATGTATTTATTTATTGAAGTTTATTTATTTTGAGAGAGAGCAGGAGGGGCAGAGAGGGAGGGAGAAAGAGAGAATCTCAAGCAGGTTCCGCACCGTCAGCACAGAGCTCAACTCATGGCTTGAACTCATGAATTACGAGATCGTGACCTGAGCCAAAGCCAAGAGTCAGATGGTTAACCAACTGAGCCATCCAGGTGCCCCATCAGTGCTTTAACTATTGAAACTTCATACTATTTTTCCTGCTTGATGAAGCTCATCTCTCCCATCTTCTACTCTTTTTTTCAGGATTTTCCTATTATTGTTTATTCACTTTTTCTGCATGTACTTTAGATTCATGTGTCTGTTTCTTCCATGTTGTTCTTAAGTATCACTTTAAAAGCATAGATTAACTCAGGGAGAATCAACACCCTTACGATATTGTGTCTTCCTATCCAAGAACATGGTATGTCTTTTCCATTTGTTTAAGTTAGGAGTAGTTTGTCCTCAGGAGTATTTTCAGTTTCTTAATTTTGTTACTATGCACTCATAGCATTTAGGTATTTACCCCCAATACCTGAAACATTGAAGAACTGAGAATATTCATTTTTTAAAATATGGATTTCTTTTGGGCGCCTGGGTGGTTCAGTTGTTTCAGCATCTGGCCCTTGATTTTGGCTCAGATCATGATCCCGAGGTTCATGAGTTTGAGCCCCGCATTGGGCTCTGCACTGACAGTGTGGAGCCTGCTTGGGATTCTCTCTCTCTGCCCTTCCCTTCGGTGCGTGCTCTCTCCCTGTCTCTCTCAAAATAAATAAATAAACATGAAAAAAAAATCATAAATACCGATTTCTTTTTTCTTCTTGTGGAAATGGGAAGATCTGGCCACACTGAGCCCATGTCCTGCTAGGTAACAATTAATTGCCCACTTGACAGAGGCTTGCTTATCACAGAAAATCACTGTGACAGATCACTGCCCAGTGTCCAGTTGTATACCTGGCTCACCTCTTGAGTCAGATGCTGGATTTGGGACCCTGATCCAGTGAGTTTGACGCTCTGACCCGCATGCACTCAGCATGAAGTCAGCTGTGCGTGGCCCTCTAGGTCCACATGCCCACCTGCCTGTCGTCCCTGCTTGCTCAGGAGGGTCCCCTGGGTGCCATTCATGCCTCATGTCCTGACACCACCCTCCGTCTCAGCCTCCTGAGGTTTCAGAGCCAGTCTCCACGTGCCCCTCAGCCATGAACCTGACCTGCCCAGAGCAGAGGCTGATTTGTAGCACCATTTCTGGGGTCAGTGGGGGTGCCCCGCCACCGATGTCGACTTGGCTACCCCAGCAGCTGCTCACAGATGACACAATCTGGAAGTGCAGAGGATTTAACACCGTGTTAAACTTTGGCAAACTCTGACCAAGGAGCACACGAAAGCGGGAAGGAGACAGCAAATCAATTCCTTTCATGTCTTGCCTGCTGACGGGCCATTCCAAGGAGCTGTGGTTCCAAACAGCCTGTCCAGATACATCCTGTCTCTTTTCGTTCCCTAAGGTTTAAAACTGTGGTGAAATAGACGCAACATAAGACGTACCATTCAACTTTCTTGTGTGTACATGTGTGCCCGTCTCAGAACGTACAACCTTGTATTTAATGCCTTTGGTATTGGCTTCCTAGGGCTGCCTTAACTATGTGCCACACAGCGCTGGCTTAAAACAGCAGGGGTTATTCTCTCACAGTCGTGGAGGCCAGAGCTCCTAAATCAAGATGGCAGGAGCCCTATGCTTGTTGGAAGGTTCTGGGGGAAAACGCTTCTTCGCCTCGTGTAGCTTCTGGTGGTTGCTGGTGATGCCTAACACTCCTTGGCTTGTACCCCATCACCTCGATCTCTGCTTCCGTCTTCACACGACCTTCTTCCCCGGGCGTGTCTGTCTCCATATC
This sequence comes from Acinonyx jubatus, assembly GCF_027475565.1. Classification (NCBI taxonomy): domain Eukaryota; kingdom Metazoa; phylum Chordata; class Mammalia; order Carnivora; family Felidae; genus Acinonyx; species Acinonyx jubatus. The sequence continues at coordinate 34,954,067 of NC_069386.1, forward strand.
GCTCCTCTTATAGGGACCCTAAGCCACTGGGTTGAAGGCCCATCTGAATCCAGCAGAACCTCACCTTAACTAATTATATCCCTAAAGATCCTGTTTCCAAATTATCACCCTCTGAGGTTCTAGATGGACATGAGTTTGGGGAGACACTCTTCAATCTGGTGCAGTTTCACTCTTTTCTTTTTTCTTAAACGTGTATTCGTTTTTGAGAGACAGAGAGAGACAGAGTGCAAGCAGGGGTGGGGCAGAGGAGAGAGGGAGACACAGAATCTGAAGCAGGTTCCAGGCTCCGAGCTGTCAGCACAGAGCCCAACGCGGGACTCGAATGCACCAACCGCAAGGTCATGACCCGAGCCGAAGTCAGACGCTTAACCGACTGAGCCACCCAGGTTCCCCTCCATTCTTTTCTTTTGCCCTCCTTCTCGACGGCCCTGGAATTTAGTCCTTCCCAGTAAAGCTTCAGCGCACAAGCTTGGTCTCAGGCTTTCCTTTTACTAGAGAAACTGGGATAAGAAAACATTCATATTCCAGAAGAGCACTGTCACACATAGATTTGAATCCCAACAAGCAATTTGACAAACTCACTCACCTGTCTTTCTTTTCTTCCACAAACATTTACTACACAGTGGTTTTATGTTAGTTTTGGGCAATCCTGAAAAAACCCACAAGAGAAATTCGGGCTAGATCAGGGTTTCTGGAATACTAACACCGTGGACCTATAAGCAATGTATATTTTCTTATAAAAACTGCAGTAATGAGGGCACCTGGGTGGCTTGGCCAGTTGGGCATCTGATATTGGCTCCGGTCATGATCTCGTGGCTTGTGAGTTCAAGCCCCGCATCGGGCTCTGTGCTGATGGCTCAGAGCCTGGAGTCTGCTTCAGATTCTGTGTCTCCCTCTCTCTCTGTCCCTCCCCTGCTCATACTCTGTGCCTCTCTCTCTCAAAAATAAATGAAAACATTAAAAAGTTTTTTAAAAATTTCAATAATGAGCAAAAGGAGGAGGTGGAGAGGCCCAGAAAGGAATTAAGATATAAAGGAAAATGAGTAGAGAGAATGGCAAGAGGTCACATAACATTTTCTTTCCAGTCACTGGGCCAAGGTTGGGGACAAAAGTCAGAGCTGGCTGATGGAATGGTTAGACGCACTTGAATCTGGTGAGAGGGCTCAATGAGTGCCAATTAAAAAGAGCTTTGTCGGGGCACCTGGGTGGCTCAGTCGGTTAAGCATCCAACTTCGGCTCAGGTCATGATCTTGTGGTTTGTAGGTTCGAGCCCCGCGTCGGGCTCTGTGCTGACAGCTCAGAGCCTGGAGCCTGCTTCGGATTCTGTGTCTCCTTCTATCTCTGCCCTTCCCCCACATGTGCTCTGTCTCTCTCTGTCTATCAAAAATAAACAAATGTAAATTAAAAAAAAAATTTTTTTAAAGAGCTTTGTCAACCTGACGAGTCTCCGGTGACACGCCCCAGGACTCTGTCTTCACTGCTGCCCCATGTATCTTTCAATCCAATAGGATTTATGAAAACAGGGCAACTGCTTCCCATTTGTTGGGGAAGGACAGCAAACACAGCAGAGGAAAAGTAGCATGTATGCATGCCTTGACCGTCTACATCGAAGCAGCAAATCCAACAAGAGAAAATTTAACAAGGACTGACATCAAGACCTACATTTGGGGCCCCAGCACCAACTATCCAAATCTGGGGTGCCTGTTTCAAAGTAGGAGGCAGTCCGTCAGCTGTTAGCTCAGCGTGTGGTATGGCCGAGAACAGAGAGGGTGTGGGAGGATAGCATCAGGAGACGCACAGCATCCAAACATGGGAGCAGGGAGGCCGGCCGGGGGGTCTGCCCCATGGGAAGCAGAGCAGGAGAGAGACCGCGAAGAAAGGCACTTCCTCAGGTTTGGGGTCAGAATTCTGAACACCTTTCCACCTGGAAAGCTGGTTCTTACAGGGGAGAACTAATTAACTGATTCATTATTTCAACAGATACTAATTGAACTGCACCCTGGGCCCCTGTGGGCTAAGTGTTGGGGCCACGCGGGGAACAAGACGAATAGGTCCAGGACCTGAGCAAGGGCTGCCGGGCGCCCCGACTTCAACAGCAACGGGGACCCACACTTGGGCTCAGGCTGCGCTTCCCTGGCATTGTAATGAGTGTTGTCACCGTCATCCATCATGGTTGTCTCTAGGGTTACACGGAACCACCTAAGCCCATCGTTTGTCCGGGAAAGTTATCCTGAATTCAAATGTGTTGCCATCAGAGGCCCAGCGGCTGTGCCTCTGATGGTTAGAGTGGACGGGGCGAGGGGCCAAGGGTCAAGGGTGTAGGCTAGACCCAGGCCTGCCATGACCTCTGTACAACCTCAGGCGAGTCCCTGTCTTCTCAACGATCTTGTGTACTTCAATTCTGTGGTTTGGGGGTTCTACGTTACACCACCCTTAACATGCGTGTGCTCATACGCCCACATTTGAATTGATCGCCAGGCCCCTGTCCCCTGCCTCCCCACGCTCCTTGCTTCCAGTGACTCAGCCAGGCACTTACAGGGTCTGTGGCCCAAAGGAACAGTACTCTACTGGCTCCGGGACCCTTTGGCCATTTGCCCAATACGTAGGGAACCACAGGGAGAAGGGACCCAGAAGAGACGTCTTCACATGGTGGCATTCAAGTCTGTGTGTGAAGTAAACCAAACAGCCAACTTTGTGGGGTCGGGGAGGAAGGGTTGTGCAACTCCCACTCCTTCAGAAGGGCTCCCCTGAGTGGCTGAGAGGTATGCCAGAGTCGCCCTGCACCGAGGAGGGCCAATTGGCTCCCCAGCCAACTTGTCTCGGGGGCCGGGGAGCCCTTTGGAACCAACCACGACATGCACTCATTGGATCCAACAGCTGGCAACTTCTCCAAAAGCCACTGTGCGGGGAGTCTGCTGGCCCCAGATCCCCTAGCAGAATCAGGAACAGCAGAGGTTGCTTGCTTCCTCTCTCCATGACGGGCATCGGTGAAGGACCTGGGGCCTTCTGAAAGGAAGGATAGAGGGAAACCGACTCTCTCCTCTTCCTGTCCCCGGTGGAAGCAGTGGGATCCGTCAGATTTCTTTCATCCTAAAAAAAACCCCTAAACTCTCCATCCCCGTGTCGTTTTCTAGACACTGCCCTACTTCTCTCTTTCCTTCGCAGCCCAACTTCTGCAGAGCTGCGTGCATGGAAGCTCACCACTCCTGTCCCACCCGCCCTCTCCTTGAGCCAGCACTACCTGACTCCCATCCCCGCCCACCAAACTATACCACTGCGGTCACCAACCACTTCTTATGCTCAAATCCAGAGGAAGCTCTCCCATTCTCATTCGCTTGGACCGCTCGGACGCATTTGACCCTGTTGGCGCCTCCCCTGTTCTAGAACCTCTTCTCTTGGTTTTCGTGACGCCGTTCTCTTATTGATCCTAGTTCGGGCCCTCAGATCCCTCTTCGATCCCTTCTTGCAGGCTCCGTTTCCACGGACCCGTGCTTTCAGCTCGGCTTTCTGTTACATCATAGTGTCACTGTGTGCTGTGCCCCACCAGTGGACTGGGTCCATCTCGGCCGCCTTGGTCATTACCACAGGGATTCATGACGTCCTGCTCATTGAGTGAACGGATAGGTAGATGAATGGACACACGGACGGCTCCATCTGACACTACTCTTCACATTTTGTCCAATGGAGGTGGGCGGACTTCAAGGCCCGTATTGGAGGTAATAACTCATCCGCATGTGACCTATTCAGGTACCTTCTCGACTAGCGTGAAGGAGCTTCTAGGAGGAGGTGGTGGGTCCTGGGAGAGAGAGGCATGTCACCTGAGCAGAAGAGGCTAATGCCATGGCTCGGCCCTGCAAGATTCCTGGTTCTTTCTAGAATCTGAGTTTTCGATCCCGTCCGGTTATCCACAGTTAAGAAAGGAAGGGGAAAGGGGGACACTAAGAGGGCCGCTGGAGGGGAGGGGTGAGAAGAGGAAGAGGGGAGAGAAGGCTACGCAGAGAAGGGGGCACCGAGAAGGCGGTGTCGGGGAGACACGGGTTCGAGAGGAGAGTAAGACCTTGGGTGTGCTGAGGTGTGTCCGTAAGTCCTAACTGTGGCAACAAAACCGCTCCCGGGCACGTCAGGACTTCGGATGGGATTGCCACTTGGCAGCTGGGCCACTCTTCATTGCCCCTCTCCTTTTAACCTTTATAGCAACAGACACCCTGCTCTGTGCAGACAGCTCACAGCCACCTTCTGGGCAGAGTGGCTACTCCCTCCTCTGGGCCCTTGGCACCTTTCCTCACGTCTGATACAGGCCTGGCTGCAGCATGTCACCCGTTGGAGCCTGACCTGCCCGTCTCCTTCGGAATGTATGGCCCTCTTTGTCTCCGTACCTCTGGCCACTAGCTCAGGCCTGGCACCTCCTACTACAGGCACCTGCTCAATATAACGTATTTTCTTTTGAGGATAAAGGAATGGATGAATGAAGATTCAAAGACTCTGCCCTCAAGGGGCTTACAGTTTCCCTGAGCATATGAAATAAAAGCAATAAGAGAGGGAGGAGATCGGTTGCTGGCTCCTGTGTCTTCATCAACTGGGAAGACGGACAGACACCCGTGATGCCGGGTTTCCCTGATGCACATCCGATCGATTCCTCCGTCACAGAAACTGGGTCCCAGCACGAAAGAAACCAAGAGCCCAAGAAAGAGGCATTCCTAGGCTTAGTAGCCTTTGTTATTAATTTGTCATCTACCGGGGCGCCTGGGTGGCTCAGTTGGCTAAGCGTCCGACTTCGGCTCGGGTCATGATTTCGCGGTTCGTGAGTTCGAGCCCCGCGTCGGGCTCTGTGCTGACAGTGAGGAGCCTGCTTGAGATTCTCTCTCTCTCTCCCTCTCTCTCTGCCCTTCCTCGTCTCCTTTTTTTTAATCGACTTTTGAAAAATAAACTTAAAAGAATTCAGATGATGTTTCTGGGTCTGCTTCCACAGTTGGACAGTAAGCTTTCCAAAGGATTTTTATTTTCTTTTTCTAATCGTGATTATGAGCATCTTGGGACCAGATTTCTGAGCTTCGCCTCCTGCCTCTGCCATTTGCTGCCCGTGTGACCTCAGTTTCAACACTGGTAAATTGGTTACTACTGGGATCCTAACAGTATCTGTCTATGGGGCCACGAGTCGAATTAAACGGGTAGACACTCAGTAAGAGTCCGTCTTATTACCATCTCCGTCTTTGTCCCCGGTGTCCAGCGTCATGCCCCTCACCCACTAGATCGTCAATAAATGTTCGCTGAGTCGGAAACAGAAGCAAAAATATTCCTTGGCGTTGAAAATCATAGTGACGCTATCAGACATAGCTTTGGTAGATTCCACAGCTGAACACAGACAATAAAAATAAAGCCAGTTGTCAATGAATTGGGAATACCCATTATTGCTCCGGCTACAACACAAACAAACGAGACTAATAGTTCCCGGCTCCGAAATGGATCCCAAGAATGGTTATGGCCGCCGACGGCTGACTGGGGAGCTCTGGGCGAGGTGCGTAACTGCAACACCATCGCATCTACTTGGACGGCTGCTGTGCCCTTGCGTGTCCGTGCGCGCTCCTGGCCATCGGCGGGGAGGTCTGCAAGCCTGGAAGCCCCCGGGGAGGCATCCCAGGAAAGTGGTGAGAGGCAGTGCAGACTCGGGGCTTTAGGGGGCAACAAACACATCCCGGTGGTGGAGTTGGCCTTTGAGGGTGTGCGGGTGCATCCCGGAGGTGGGGGAGACGGGGACCGCCCGGCTTCCAGGAATACCCATTGTCAGCAGCCCGGCTGTCTTTAGGGACCAGCTACATTTGTCTCCTCCCTCAGGAGCGGAGTTCTAGAGTTTTCCCCAAGCCTCACCACTCACCCGACCGCTCCTTTCTCTGGGGCTTCATGACCTCTGGCCTCACCTGGCAGATCGTCCTCTGTGTCCCCATTCAATCCCAGGAGGAAAGTCTGGCTGACATTGCCCGTCGTGGTGTCGCCCCCGCCACCCCGTCTGTTTATTGGCTGCCCCTCTGCCAGGAGTCCTTGGGGCCCCTTCCTCCGCCCGCCCCCCCCCCCAAGTTCAGTCAGGGACAGGCCCTTGCTTAAGCCGCCGCCTGGTCTTTGCTTCTCTTGCGAGGGGTGACGTGGGGGGCTAGGTCCCTGAAGAGGAGGACGCATAGGGCAGCCTGGGGTTGACGCTCCTCGTCTGGTGGCCGGGTTCTCAGGGGAGAATGGGCGAAGCGTCGGAGGCTCACAGGTAGAGGAGGAAGGTTCTGGTGCGAGCACATCGTGGATCTCTCTCCAGGCCCCTGGTATCTGTCGGCCCTCTGAGGGCAGCTGCTCTTGACTGTCTCCGTGTCGCTCTGGAGAAGAGACTGCCCTCTGCCTCGGCTGTGCCTCTGGCTGCCACCATCTGGCTCCCTCTGGAATTTTGGCTGGTGTCTCCAGCGGAGGCGTTGGGGTGGGTGGCCGCCTCCTGTCAGGTGGGCCCCCGACAGCAAGAGGGAGGGCTCTGGAATATCTGCTTAGAGCTCAGGCTGTTTCCTCACCCCCTCCCCCGCCACAACACACACACACACACACACACACACACACACACTTGTATAATCACATTTTCCCTCTCACCTTAAAAAAAAAAAAAAAAAAAGAGAAAAACTCTCAGGAAATATTTCCACTTTAATTGTCACAGGGAGAGCGTGGCCCACCGATTTCCCTGCCTGCCTGGCAATTCGGCGGCAGCCTTCGCCCAGCCCCTCACCAGCTGCGGCACCAGGGGCACGGGACTCCCGACACCCCAGCTTTGAGAGGGGGCGTGTGGCTTGGGTTCACCTTCACCAGATCAGTTTCTTGGGCGGGGTTCTGTTTCTTTAGGTTCAGAGTCCTCGGGGTGGGGGAGACCCCCGAGTGACCCAGCAGATCGGGTCGCGAGCATGCTCATCACAGATGATGGGCTGAGAAAGGGCGGGGCAGGCAGCAGGGTGGAGGGGGGTGGGTGGGGGGGGAAGTCCGCTCCTCCCCACCCTGGGCGGATCTGTGGCTCAAGTCACCCCCAGCTGTCCACACCTGCCTTCCACTGCTCTTCTGGCTCACTTGTCCCTCTTAGCTCATCGTTTACATTCTTCCAAACGTGAAGTCCAAGGTTCATTTACCCTTCAAATGTGAGCTAGGTGTGGGGGCACCCTGGAGAGTAATTGCCACATGGGTGGAGCTCGTAGGGACACGGGGTGGGGGGGGTGTCTATCAAAGCACCACAGAGGGCCATCACCTCGGCCTGGGGTGGCGAGGGTCACGGAAGGCTCCCAGCCAAGGTTCCCCGGGGCTGACTCTGAAACAACTAGAAAAGGCTACCCTGTGGGCCACACCGTGGGCCTTGGAAACCACAGGGCACCGGGGGCCCACCGCCAGCCCTCCATGCTTGGTAGGAGCCTGCACAAGGTCCTGAGACGGGCCCGGGGGAGGGGGGACGGCTGTTCTGCGGACAGGGGCCGGAGGAGCAGGAGAGGCGGCTGGGGGAACCCCCAGAGGGGTCTGGGCGGGGAGGGGGTGGGGGCGCCGGTAGCGTCCCCCGGGGAACGGGCGCTTCGTGGCACCCCCGGACGGGAGCATCGACCGCGTCCCCGCGCCTCCTGCGCGCCCCTCCGCAGCCACAGCCGGTGCCACCGAAGATAAACACGCATCCCACAATTCACCGTGGTTTGTTTTCCCCTCCAACTCCAGATGGCCTATCTGGGGACGGCCGAGGCCCCTGGGTGCGGGCCGTTGCCGTTTTTGATGAGCTGTGCACATATGGATACCGAAACATCTGGAGCGGCCATGTGCTGCTCGGGGCAGGCCAGCCCCGGCGAGCCAATCAGGAGCCCCGGGGCTCCAGGGGGTGCGTGCGGCCCAGCCAGCGAGCCCCGATAAATTATTCATGACCGAGTTATTTGTGGTGCGAGGGGTCCATCAGCTACTTTGATTAAAAATCCAATGAGTAATGAATATGCAAACGCCAGTGACTGCTCCGAGCAACAGATTTGTCAAATTGTCTATACTTCGCCGAGATAAAGGAAAATCTCCTGGGGTCCCGAAATTGAAAAACCACCGTCAAATCGCAGCATTATCTTAATTATCAAATCTCCTTGGCCGTGCACATACCTCGCGTGAGGCTGAGCGGGGCGACGGGGGGAAAAAATGGAGAGGGAGATAGATATTTGTCTCTGAAACCGGGGGCCTGGCTAGCAAGAAACAGCCTGGTAGAGAAGTGATCTTCATTCACATGGTGACTCCGCAGCCATTTAATTATTTTAATTAGGCTTAATTAGTGGTAAATTTACAATGATATGCTTGATACCTGGCATTAAATCTTTCATGCATAAATGTTTTGTTAAAACGAGGAAAAGGCAAGTGGCATTTCGCCAGCAATTACGGCTGAATGTTCTAATGAAGGATTAGGCTCCGCAGTGATTCGTGAAGACAGGCGGGCACCGAACTTGCTTGTGGGGCGCCCGGCACACCATAACTCAAGTGTTCCCACTAGCATCACGGCTGTCCTTGTCGCTTCAGGGAGCGCCTGCCCTGGGTGCCAGCCAGGGCACTGGGGGCCGGGGAAGCTTTGGGGGCGCTGGCTCAGAGCCCCAGGGCCCTCCGTGTGAATGAGCCACTCCGACTCACCGTCAGAGAGAGCGGCTGCTTCTGCGCGGGGTGGAAAGCCACAGCCACAGGGGGGTCAAGTGTCACAGAGCAGGTGATCGATCGTCTGTGGCCCTGGCTAGTTTGTGAGCGGCGGGAATTGTTCTGTTCTATGGGCTCTCTCAGCCCAGACCGGGCTGGGCACAGAGCAGGTGCGCGGGATGCGTTGGCTGGGATAGATGGGGGCCTCCGTGTCCCTGCTGTGGCCCAGCCTCGGCCGTCAAAGCTCTGAGCCGCAACAGGTTGCGGTTTGGACGGAGTGAGTCTGGAGAGCCTGACGGGCCGTCCCCCACCGCCCGCCTTGTCCTGTCCAGAGGTCCGATGTCTGCCCTGCTCCGCCCTCCCCAAGATCCCTTTGCCAGGAAATGAGGGCTTGTTCTCTACATTCAGAGATCGGCTTCAGCTACTTCCTTCCCCCCGAAGGGGAAACATAGCACCTGACACCTGGACCAAGATGGGGGCTCAGAGAGAGCCAGGTGGAGAGAGGGAGGGGGCAAGGGGCAGGAAGGGAGAGGGTGAAGGAAACTGTCCCGGGCCTGCCGCAGAGCCCTGTAACACCCTCACATCTGGCTGGCCCTGGCCCTGGCCACATGCTCGTTCAGTCCCTGGCAGAAGTCAGAAGTCCGGAGTGTGACCCGGGGGGCCGTTCGCGGGTCCCCACTTCACTTCTGCACTCCTGCTCCCTGGCAGCCGCTTCCTCCCGCCAGTGGGGAGCCCGTGCCTGGCATGTCAATGACTCCGTGTGCGTGCGCTGGCCTCCTGCCTCCCTTTCTCCCCCGTCCTGCACTTGATCCCCAGTCACCTCCCTCCCGGGCCCCCCCACGCTCCGTTCCCTTGTCATTAGCTCGAGCTCCTCTTAACTCAGTGCTAATGCCTTTGGCTCTGACTTAACCACTTCCCCGGAGAGTCCGGATGTTATGTTTCTTAAGCCCGTTTTCAATCTCCCAACCACGGGGTTATGTTTCTTGGTTTCAGCCTCTTAATGGGCTTTCAGAATTTTCAACCTCAGCTTTTCTTACCCTTTGCAAGAAAAGATATGACTGTTAATAAGGAGGCCTTTCTTTTCTTTTCTTTTCTTTCTTTTTTTTTTTTTTTTTAAATTAGTTTTTCATTTTACTCATTCAGGGAGCGTTTATGCAGCCAGATGGGTGTGTTTCTGTCTTCAAGTACTCACTACTTATATCCACCAGAATGGAAGTTCCACGAGGGCAGAGACCTGAGTGGGTGGGGAAAGAAAAACTTTACATAATTCTATTTATTTCAACAGAGGTTGACGCCCCAAGATAATGCCCCATATTCACCCTGTGGCTTTGTGTCCCCCCGCCCCAGCTCCCGGAAACAATGGCACACACCCCAAGATGTTCCATGATCCTCTTTGAGAAACATTGATTTTGGGGCTGACCAGGCTGGATCTTGGTTGGGGCCGGAATGTGGGAGCCCCAGGTGAGAGACACTAGGGAAAGGAGGGAGCTTTTCAGATGCTGTGAGGTGTTGGTGGAGGAGGAACGGCGCCCTGGAGGAATGTGAAGTCCCCAAAGGGTCATTTCCGTATAACATGGGACAGCGTCATACACTCAACTCTTATTGGGTCAGATCGTGTGGGGCTGGGGAAAACGTTCTCCTCTTCAGGTGGAGGTGACAGGGAAGTTCTGACTGCAGGAGAACACTCTGCCCTAGATGAGGAAAGGTCAGGATTCACAGACTAGGGGATGGAAGCTACTAGAAGGGTGCTGAGAAGAAAGGGGGGCTCAGATTGTTTGCTGTTTAATACAATCGCAATGACGGATGCCCAATAAATGTGGCAGAGTGAACATGTGTTTACTTTCACTCCCTCCCCAAACCCTACTAAAATAACAATGAAGGAATAAAAATAGGGGCATAAATCCACACTGGGCATGAGTAAGAGGAAATGACATCACGCAAGGGATCCCAATAAAATTTTTGAAGCTGGGAAGTAGAACTTGTAACAGATAACTCATCAGATGGGAGACAGCCAGGGTCCCTGTAAAGGCAAGGGAGAGGCGGTGGGCCAGGGAGGCAAAAAGGGCCAAACTCTTCCCTGCTGTAAAACCCCAGAAAGGGGACCCCGGATGCCTCAGTCAGCTAAGTGTCTGACTCTTGACTTCGGCTCAGGTCACGATCTCGCCATTCGTGAGTTCGAATTGGGCTCTGCGCTGACAGCGTGGAGTCTGCGTGGGATCCTGTCTCCCCCCTCTCTCTGCCCCTCCCCCAGTTGGGCTTTCCCTCAAAAAAAAAAAAAAAATTAACAAAAACCGATTCTAAAAAATAGAACCCCAGAAAGACTCAGGAGCTGGAAGCCGGGAGGACCCCTGGAAGCCGAGGGGCGAAGTGGTGCTTAACTCAGTGGAATTGCTCAGGAACGCATGATAGTATTTCCATCATTCCTCCCGGGTGTGCGTCCCAAGGCCATTCCCAAACAAATCTCCTGAATACAGATCTCTGTCTCAGTCTGTGACCTAGAGGGCCCAACCTGAGAGGGTGCGTCCCAGGAGTGGTTCAAGGGAGCCGACTCTAAAATGGGATTGTGGGGCTAGATTATCTACTGCTGGCTGCTGGCTGGTGGGGAGGGCTCCACAGCTGGCGTGGATAACTCCCTGGCATGCTGTCTTGGGGTTATTGTTAAAACGTTCGCTCATGGCACACCAGAATGGGATACCGGGGGAAGGTAGTAGTCTAGTGGGGGCCATATTCGAGACATTCGAGAGGTTCTCGGGAAGTAGTAATTAAAGAGACTGTCAAGTTAAATGGCTACCGCTAAGGGCAATTGACGCATTGGAGAAAGAAAGAAAAGGCCGAGGGTGATTAATCACCAATTAAAGGCTAAGTCTGAAAGTCAGCGAGCCCAATCGGCAGCACATAAAAAGACTTCAACTCTTGCAACTAGAGGGCAAGAGAAGCCGAGGACCAGATCCATGACTTAATTATAAGAGTAGCAGAATTCTAGAGGAGGTTGAATTCCTTGAACTCAGAAAGTCGGTCATGCCAAGGTCAGGGCCGAGACTGGGGAAGAGCGGGACCCCGAGAACTGGATGGGGCCATTCAGGTTGACGCATTCCAAAGCCTTCAATCTCCAGATCCTTCTGAACCTTGTGGGTCCACAGAAGTTGTGCCCCCCCCCTTTTTTTTTTCTGTTAAAAGATAGCAATCTTCTCGCGCTTGAAGGTGATGCACAGGCCTCTCCCCTGCAGGCCAATGCAAAACTCTCTCAGGATTCGCTTTCACCACCACTGCTGATCACCAGGCCTATCGTGACACCTCTGTTGGAGTGGGGGGAACACAGCGGGGGACGGGTAATAAATTGAGTCTTGACCCAGGTACCTCGTGACAGGTCCACTAAGTCTACAGACCTACCCGTTGTTCATTTCCCAGACTCCAAGTGTAGACTTTGTAGTGGACATACTTACCAGTTGGCAGAACTAGTCCTTGACGTGTGGAGTTGAGAGTTACTGTAGCGAAGGCCAAGTGGAAGTCTTCCAACGGCCTCCCCCACCCAGGGCCAAGGCAGTAAATGCAAACCAGTATCACCTTCCCCGGGGAATGGAACCCTGTGATGGCAGGTCATTTGAGCAGCGTAGGGTGCGCCATAGCGGTCACGGCCATGGTCGTGGTCACGGTGTGCTGCCCAGAGGCCCCTCAGGCTTCAGGTACTCACTTCCCCAGTTTGCTGGGAGTATTGATGACTCTCAGCTCAGGTCTCTCTCCAGGATGTGCTTTTAATTAAAGGGAATCTTCTTGCCCAAGGTCGCCACCCCTCCCTGGGGTAGCCCACTTCCCCTGACCGGGCAATGAAAGACAGTAAAGGCCCATCCCTCTTGCCTCAGGGCAAGGCAATTCGGGGCGATCATTCCAGCTCCAGGGCTCTCTGGGATTGGCTGAGTCTTTTGTGGTAACTGCAGCTCCTCTCCTCCCTCTGCTCAATCCTGCTTCCCTCTCGCCGGCACCGTGACAACCTGCAGGCAAAACTTGGAGTCTATCTCCCAGGAGCTATTCTGGTAGGGTCTGTAACCGACTAAGTGTGACCCCGGATTTCTTCCCCTCTTAGTACCACCAAGCCACTGTGTCTTCCCCAGCCAGTGGAAAGGAGCTTTGCACTCGGAAAGGCTAAACAGGAGAGCCTTGGCCTTGGGGGATGTAGGTGCCACCAAGGGTGAGGTAAGAGCCAGTCTGCCACTTGGCTCCCAGAGTGCTGGAGGTGAGGCTTAGAGTCACCTCCCTATTCCTCCCCCGGTGGATGACTTTCTTTCTGGGGAAACCAACAGGCCCAAGAGAAAATTCTTACAGATGCTGGCGGAGGGAGTACCATAAGGAATTGGCTACTGTCTATCTCATAATCTTATAGTGAAGCCACCCACCCAGGCACTGAGTGTGTCTGAACGCCTTTTAGCATCTTATAAGTACACACGGATGTGAAGACAGGAATTACCAGATACTCAAAGACAATGTCTAACTTGAAAGGCAGATGTCAATATGGAAGCATTGGAAAGGGGGACTCAGGAGAAAGAGAAAGAGTGTAGGGAGCGAATGAAAACTTCCAACAGAAAAGTAAAATCCCAGAGGAAGACACAGTGTCTACGCAACAAAAACAGGATGCTACACAAAAAGAGCAGTCAGAGAGAGTCTGGAAATTCAAACTCCCACTGCAGAAATAAAAGCTGTGACGTAAACATAAGTGTGCATGTGAGTGTGTGTGACTGCGAGTGTATGTGAGTGTATGTCTCAGGGTGGGTCGGACAAGTGTGTGTGTGGGGGGGTGTGAACGAAAATGGGAATGTGAAAAAATTAAATCTCCAGCTTGCAGGGAGGGAAGATTTTAGATCATCTCTAAATTTCTTTTGAACCAAGAAGTAAAGTATAAACATTTTACTTAGAAATATGAAGATATGGGGTGCCTGGGCGGCTCAGTGGGTTAAGCACCCAACTTCGGCTCAGGTCATGATCTCGCGGTTCGTGGGTTCAAGCCCCGCATCGGGCTCTGTGCTGACAGCTCAGAGCCGGGAGCCTGCTTCGGATTCTGTGTCTCCTTCTCTCTCTGCCCCTCCCCCACTCACACTCTGTCTCTCTCCCTCTCAAAAAATAAATAAACATTAAACAATTTTAAAAAAGAAAAAAAGAAATAAGAAGACAGGGGCGCCTGGGTGGCTCAGTCAGCTGAGCGTTCAATTCTTAGTTTCGGCTCAGGTCATGATCTCAAGGTTCATGAGTTCGAGCCCCAATTTGGGCTCTGTGCTGGCAGCATGGAGCCCGCTTGGGATTCTCTCTCTCCCTTTCTCTCTCTGCCCCTCCCCTGCATGTGCACGTGCTCTCTCTCGCTCTCTCTCTCTCTCAAAATAAATAAGCTTAAAAAAAAGAAATATGAAGATAAATACAAGGAGACATAGCTAAAAAGTGATTGCCTCTAGGTTTTGGGAAATCTGAGCTGAGAGAGATACTTTTCACTAAAAGCCCTGTGGAACTACCGAACAGTTTAAAGGTAATACGTGTATTAGCTTGTTTAAAATGCAAATCAAAATTTTTAAAAATGACTTCCAGGCCGTCTGCTCCTTGGGTAACCCCAGGTGAGTGCCTTGGTTTCCCCGTTTATCAAATAAAGACCAGACCGCTCGCTTTTGGGGGCTGTTCCGAGAATTCGGCCGGGTAGTAAACACAGAACACGTTTCCTACCTGGAAAGCTCTGGGCAAATGATGCTAGCGTGGTCATGAACGTTCTACCCACTGCTGGATTTGGCCAGCGAGAGAAGCGGCAATGGTTGTGCTTTTTGGATGGTAGTGTTCAAAGAGGCAAATCCCTTTTCGTTGTAAAGGCTTTAAATGTCTCATTCTGAGACAGATTGTCTCATCAGAAATACTACCATAGCTGGATGATTTGCAAACCAGCCACCAGCTAAATTTGCTGCCTCCTAAAATAGTTTTGAGATGTCTTCAGGACAGGCCTGGTCCCAAACACATTCACGAAGGCAGCCAAGACTGTCTTTGGTGCTCCCACGGCAGGCGCTCCTGGCCAGCAGTCTCTGCAGCCCCCACCCCAGACACCCCCGTCCCCTCTGCCCCTCTTCTGGTCCTTCTTTCCAAACAAAACCTGCTCTCTGGGAGGAATCGAGATCCTAACCACACTGCAGATTATGATACAACTGGCCAATAGTAGCTTAGGTCAAACCACCCCTTTCCCAGAAGAATGTACATTTAAACATGGAATAAAGTATTAAGCTAAAGAAATAAAGCTCTAATGGTGAAGTCATGCAGAAACTAGACATTGAAGACGTAGATTTTGGAAAGTGACGGTATCCTAGTCCTTCTAAAATTATATCACACCCATCAATAGAGTTGGAATCTCTATTTCTATACATAGGCAGTCCCTTCTCCGACAGAGCGCTGCTCTGGGACCCCAGACACCATCTATGTGCTTCAAATTAACGGAATCCTGGGACTTCACAGACGTAGTCCTTCAAAGGAATCTTTTCGAGCCTTCTTCCTGGTACAAGAAGTCCATTCCCAGCGTCCCTTGACATACGATCCTTCATCATCCTCTATGTTAATAGACCTTTTCCCTTTTCCCTTCAAGACCTAGCTTCATGCTATTGTGGGTGGTCTCTATTATTAGGAAGGACTTCCTCATACCGGTTTGGATTTTGATTCCCCTGATTTTAATCCAATGGTCCCATTTCCCACCTCTGGAACCAAAGAGAACAGCAAGCGGAGTCTCCTTGGTTTATGTGAAGACGTTGTGTTGGTTTGCGCTTTCCAAAGTGTGCCCCGTTGAACACTAGTTCCAAGGGACGCTACTAAGAGGCATGTGACGAAATGGTTGGACAGTCAAACGGGTTTGGAGAATGCTGAGCTAATTGAAGTTGCACATATTTCTTTACTGCCGGACTTTTGGGGCCTTTCCGAAGCTAACGCACCAAACCGTGCTCTGAGAAGGGGATTTAGAATGCTCTGATTTCAAACGTGGGTGACCTTAGAATGCTCCTTGAATGGCTGGGCTGCCTTGTGGGATTAGTGTTGGGGAATTACTCGTCCTGCAGAACGAGCTCTGTGCTGGGAATCACTGGTGTGCAGACGCCAGCTTCGACGGTGCACATCTCCCCCCAACTCTGCATTTCGCGATGGCACGTTGGGAGCTTGAAATTGGCCACAGTGGGAGTGTTTACACAACATAAACTGGCAATTGCTACAAATCTGGATTCTCGGAGTGCTGATCGTTAAACATTTACCAGCGCACCACTCAATCAGAGGCCATGGGTTAAAACCACCAGACACTAGACCTGGAGCAAGTCATTACGCCTTTCTTGGTCTCTCCCTTCGTCTATCGTAATGCGCGAGTTCAGCCGTCCTCTTCTTCTCTGAGACCCTGCGACTCCCCTCAGAACGCCCTTCTGGGTTCAGTGTCTCCAGTCCGTTCACCCATTCTTCATATGTCATGATTACTCAATTTCTTACCACCCTGGCTGACAGCTCAAGAGGCCAAATGGTGTCTGGGTGGTCAGTTTCCTTTAGAAGTGGAAGTTTCTGGGAGGAGACACCGTCTTCCTGCTATGTCCTGTACAGTGTGAGCTGGTGAGCTATAGAGCACCCAGGTAAAGGTCAGAGGCATCTGGAGGGAGAAGACTCCTTCCCAAGGCAGTCCCACGTCTTCAAAATGGTATATTTCTGCCACCAGCGTGGCTACTCCTGTGCCTCATGCTCACACCAGGCGTCACTGAGTGGTGATGCGTCCTCGTTCTAGGGTGCAACGTGAACCCTGTCTCCTGTGTGACCTTGACTAATTAGACTCTCTGTGGTTCACTCAGTTTCCTTAGCCAGAATCTTGGGAAATAACAGCACTTAGCTCTGTGGTTATTATCAGGATTAAATGAGAACACATGTAAAGCACTAAGGATGATGTCTGGCACATAAGTGCTCAACAAAGAACAGCTTGCATAACTTGTTGTTGTTGTTAATCAATTATAACACTCTTTCCCACTGTCTTAGATGCCCTTGGTGCCCTGCCCAGATCCTCTTTGCCTGGCCAGTTCTTCCAACTCCCAGCTGTTGTGAGTTTGGGATCCTAATAGCTCCCAGCTGCACTCTTCTCCGGAACATGTCCCTCAGCAGCTGGGAATCTCCTCTTCGGGGGATACCGGGAGGTCACGGTCTCTCCCCACCTACCTTCAGAGTCAGCCACGGCCAGCCACTGACTGATGCAGGGATACGTCAAAGGTCTTGCCTCATTGGTGGACAGCCCTGTGGTACCATTTCCATGCCAGTGCTCCCCGTAGATTAGGCTTTAGCTGAAACCATGTCTTGGTTCAGCTTCTTCTCCTTCATCCCTCACTTTCTCACAGGTTTCTCTAGAGACCACTCCCTCCCTAAAGGAGGTGCACGGGAATATCTGTTTCGGGATCTGGAACTACACCGAAGATAACCACTGAACCTGGATACAACCTGAACATAGCATTTTACACAAGGGAAAAACAGGAAAACTGTTTTGTGTCTTGACCTGAGCTCTGAAGTGGGGGGCGTCCCCCCCCCCGATTATTTATAATTCAAGCATGTATCGTGCGAGGGGTTAAGCTATGTCGTGGTACAACCTGCATTGTCTGGGAATACCCAAATCTACAGCTAACATAAAAATGATGCTAATATGGAGAAGGAATGCCCGTGGGGTATTGAACGGAAGCAAACTCAGACCCTGGCAACATGCCATCAACCCAAATTATTCTCCACAGATAAAGCTTCATTGACAGTAGTCTCCTAACCCTACCTAACAAAACACACAAGGAATCTATATCCACCTTGAATGAGAGTCAGGAAACCCAACAAAGAACAATATTAGACCCTAATATCGTCCACCCCAAAAACTCTAGGTAGCAGAACAGTGAGTCCCTCAAAATGAGCATGCTTGAAATGAATACATATGTAAAAGGAGGACTTGACCCTATAACAAGATCATGGCAATATGGGAAAATAATTTTCATGCTGCAAAAGAACCCAATAGAATTTTTAGAAGTGAAAACACCATACTCATTGATATAAAAAAGGGGATGAGTTAAAGAGTGGATTAGATACAATTGGAGAGAGGATTAGTGAACTTGAAAATATGTCTGAGGAAAATACCCAGCATGCAGAGAGTTAGAGATAGAAATACGGACAAGTAGTTAGGAGATATGGACGGCAAGATGAGAAGACACCATGTACATCTAATTGGGGTTACAGAAGGAGAGTAGAGAGAATGAGAGAAAGCCAACATTAGACAACATGATGTCTAACAATATTTCAGAATTCCTGATAAGCATTAATCCTCAGACTTGGGAATCACAGATAGTCTCAATCAGGATGAATAAAAACAAATCCACCCTTTGAACACCACACATTGTACTAAAACCTCAGAGCCCCAAAGACACAGAGGTCTTCAGAGAGAGAAAAGAGAAAAGATAGAGATTATTATAAAGGAATTAGCAACTCTAGAGCAATATCAACTTTAATAGCATCTATAGAAACAAGAAGGAAACGGAATAACATCTTCAAAGAGTTGAGAGGAAAAACCCTGCCAGATTAGAATTCTAATTAAGAGGCAGAAAAAAGGAAAGCCACTTCAAAGAAACACAGAGTTTTCTTTTTTTTTAATGTTTATTTATTTAGTTTTGAGAGAGAGAGAGAGAAAGAGAGTTCGAGCAGGGGAGGTTCAGAGAGAGAGGGAGACACAGAATCCGCAGCAGGCTCCAGGCTCTGAGCTGTCAGCACAGAGCCTGACGCAGGGCGCGAACTCACAGACTGTGAGATCATGACCTGAGCTGAAGTCGGACGCTTACCTGACCGAGCCACCCAGGTGCCCCTGGGCTTTCTATTAACAGGTCTTCTGTGAAGGACTTATGGCAGGATGATCCTAGGAAGAAGGAAGTTTTACCTAGAAGCAAGAACTGAGGTGCAAAGAGAATTGTTAAACAAATAAAATGATACACATGTGGAAGAATCCAATCAAATATTTCCTGTATAGAACTATAGTGATGACATTAAATAATTTTATTAAATATAAAACAATGTGAAACTAAAGTACTGGGTAAGAATAGCATGTACGATAGGAAGGGGCCTAAAAAAATCCCCAAATACCTTTAGAAAAAAGACGATAGGGGCCAATAGTGGTTAAAGTATCCTAAGGTCTTACATTATTTGATGGTATGGGGTTTTATTATCATCAGACTTTATTACATCAAGTATGAATGTTTAAAAAATTAAAGACAGCCACTAAAAACATGTACAAGCTCCAAACCAGTAAAGGAAAAGAAGAGAAATAAGGAAAAAGATCACTCCAACAAATAGATGGAAGAAAAAGAAATATAGAAAAAACAGAGTAAAAAAGATTGCAAAAAATAAAACAGTGTATGTAAATCCATACAGAGTACTAATCACAACATATTTCAGTGGATTTAAATTTCTGGTTAAAATAGAAATTATCAGACTGGATTGCAATTTTTCAGCTCTAGATCGTTTATATGATGCGCATCCATCATGAAGACACCGAAAAGTTGAAAACAAGAGGAAAAGTTACAATGAAGGAAAGAGAGGAAAAGAGATGTTCTTGATGGCACGAATAAGACCTCAGAATCCAGCCTTTACCCCTTGAACATCCAGGTAGGTGAACCCATAAATATCCCAGTCCTTCCGCAAGCTTGCCACCTTGCTTGAGTTGGGTGTTTTCACTTGCAGCCAGAAGATGACTGATGGATTCAAAAGTGGACACGTGCAGCTTGGGGTGCTGGTCACTCAAAGAAGGGCAAGGTGAGAGCCATGTTTTAGGAGACGTTGGAATGAGTCAGTGGACCAGGCAATCATTCGGGCAGGAGGTGAGGAGAGATGGACTAAGGAAGCGTCCAATACAACTGGAGAAGAAATGGGAGTATTCCCAGAAGACTGAGTTGAATGTTTGACTTGTCTAACCCTAAAAGCCTTCCTTCACACAGCCACCGAGAACATGCTAGAGTTTATATGACATTTATTGTGGGGCTTCCCGAGGTCATTAACAAAAACAAAACAAACACCAAGGGCAAGAATATTTTAGGCACACCTTCGATCGAAGTGATGAGGATGTCTGAAAATCATTAACTCCGCAACGAGAGCCCAATAAACATAAATAAAGATGCGCCCCGTATCTCAGACTAGTTGATTTATACGTTTCTAGATGGAAATCCAGGAACGTGGGTGTCTGCAAATGGGACACGTAGGGCTATCCGCTATCTTTCTGAGCTTCATTTCTCTTGCATGTTACATGAGGGGATTGGGCCAGCTCTCCAACATCTCTTCTCACTTTGAAATTCTTTGAGTTTATTAAAAAAAAATTGTTTTCAAGTGTGAGATAACCTGAGTAGAGAAATATGTATGGTTCATTCTGTGCCTTCAAGTGTGTGTGTGTGCGTGTGTGTGTGTGTGTGTGTGTGTGATCAACAACCACGTGTGGGTCTGCATTTTCCTCTCCATGTCTCGCCACGGCTCTGGATGCCTATCAGTGCGTGTACATTATCATTTGTTCCTTCCTTCCTCCCTCTCCTCCTCCTCCCGCTGCCTCCCTTTTCCTCTCCCTGCAACTCTGTGAAATGCATGAACATTTCTCAGTTATGTGATGTTCTCAGCAGGAGGATAGAGCCAAATAATGGTGTTTCTAGTTATTACTCTGATGAATCACAGGGGAACAGCCTTCACCAAGGTAGAACGGCTTGCAAAGAATATGTTCATTCAATTAAAAAAAAAAAAAGAAATTGAAAAATAAGATACTGCCAACATGGGGCTCTGAGTGATGTAGGGTTTATGCACTGATTCCATTTGCAATTCAAGCAAGAAACACACCAGAGAGGCACCTGGGAGCGAACTCCTTGGAATGGGGGAAGGGTTCCCACTGCCGACCAAAAATCCTGTGCCTCAGGTGAAGTTTCTGGAACAAGGAAGGGGAAGTGTAGACAGTCCTTGGCTCCCTCAGTCTAGTCTGAACAGAAGATTCTGTGCTAGAGACGCTGTGACTCTTCCCAGGGAGAACTGGTTGCCCTGTAACCTCTACTGCCCTGGTGGCCATGTTTTATACCACGTGATTCCCTGCCCCATCCCCTCAGCTGATGAGCTCAGGCATGGACACCCTGCTGACCTGTGAGTTAACCTGGTATGAAAAGATGAGCCAAGCCAGTCAGATGCTGTGTCTCTGACCTTGGAAACGCGCTTGGATCTGATACCAAGAGTGAAGCGATTACCAACAGAGGCTGTGGAGGAGAGCTGGGTCATGGTGGCCAGGTACAAACCGAAGTTAGGAAAGAGCAGAGAGTCAAAAAGACAGGGGACAGGGATCAAGAGAAAGCAGAGGTGCCATGTGATCCTGCAGTCAAGATCCTGCAGCCAAGGAGAGGAGGGAGGAGGGGAGCTATTGCCAGGCATTGTTCTAGAAGCTGGAAAAGAGACAAAAGTCCCTCTCCTCCTGCAGCTTCCCTTCTTAGTGGGCCATCCCCGAGGCGCTGCTGTGGCACCTGCGACTTGCACCATCACACCTGATAGCATTCCCTATTCAATTTCATTTTCCCCAAGCCCCAAACAACTGTACTTTGGGAATACCAGCTCCCTCTGCCCAGCAGCCTTTTGGTCTCCAGCCATAGAAAAGAACTTTGGCTAACTTAAGCCAAGGAGGAGTTTCAAGGTTCATGGAGCTAAGAAAGCTGTGAGGGTAGCTCAGAGGATTTAGGAATCCGCCCTCTCTCACTCTATCCTGTCACCTCTGCTCGTTGCACTTGACCACACACGGCAGGCAAGATGGCTGCCACCAACCCACCTTCACACTCTCCCCGCTCAGCCTCCGCAGGAAAAAGAGAGTGATCCCAAGGAAGATTCTGATTGGTCCAGCCAGGTCAGGTGTACCCCAGACCAACCACAGCTGCCGGGGAAGGAGGCAACGGG
This sequence comes from Acinonyx jubatus, assembly GCF_027475565.1. Lineage (NCBI taxonomy): Eukaryota > Metazoa > Chordata > Mammalia > Carnivora > Felidae > Acinonyx > Acinonyx jubatus. The sequence goes on from NC_069386.1 coordinate 34,975,658, forward strand.
TGAGTAGTCAGGTCTACATCCGTAGCCAGCTTTGTGGCCACAGCGGTGGGCAGCTCCACAAGAGAAAGAAAGCCAGAAGAAAAAATGCGAGAGGAAGCAATAATCGCTACCACAGTCTAGTGGAGTGTCAAAAAGAAAGCCCCAAACAGCCCAGGTCAGATTTCGGCTCCAAGCCCCTAACTCACTGCTGACCTTCCTGGATCTGGAGCAGCCCTGGGAGAAAGCGTTCGGTACCATGTAACTTTGAGTCTATTTACTAATCGCCTCCGAGAAAGTGGCTGCTCGAATGCATTAGGATAACTCGATTGTAAGATTTTAATGACATAACATTGAGACCTCGGGAGGCCCGAGCCCTGCGGTTGATCAATTCACATACCTTTCACTCAGGCCCAAGTGACTGAAAATCATTTTGCTCCCCAAGCTCTTAAAGGTCAGGAGTTGAATGCTTCAAGAAAATCTCTTTCTCTATCGCAGGAAACCTCTTGCATTTAGCATCCTGTCAATCAGGAGCGCCCTGGGAGGCCTCTGAAGGGGAGTGCAGACAAAATGCAGCCTGTGTTCCTTTCTTCCTTCCTTTTCCCCTGGCTGGGCTGGGGTGTGTGTGTGTGTGTGTGTGTGGCATGGGGATGCTGGCTGGGGGTGGGGGGTGCAGCCTGGTTGTTAGAAGGTACCTGTCTTCCCCCGAGATGCTTTCTGGTGGCAAGTTTGAAGCCCAGGGACAATAACGACCCTTCCCCCCCCCCCCCCCCGAAAGGTCTGTTCCAGATTGTGTCACAGTTTGGGAGGGAGACAGAGAAAGGTTGGAGTGAGCACCGAGATGAGCACAGCCTCCCAGGCCACCCCAGCCTCCCCCCTCCCCCCAGTCAGCTCTTCAAGAAAACTCTTCTCCCCCCCCCCCCCCGCCCAAATCCCCTCCCGCGGCTCAGGGCAGGTGTCCAAAATGCAAATGAAGCCCAGCGCCTCTGTGCCCTGGCTTGGCAGGGAATCTGAAGCTATGTGTCCCCCTCCGCTAACTGGCCTGCAGCTTAATGACATGCAAATGGGAGGAACACTGTCTGTCAAATGGGGCCTAATCCCTTTGTCCCTACCTGCCAGCCGGGCAGCCTTGGCTGGACCACTTCTGGCTGGGAGGGCAGCTGGGAGGCGCTAACGGGCAGTGCTGGGCAACAAGGCCGGTTGCCTGGTAACCCGGGCGCTGTCAGGGGCCTCAGGTGACGCCGGGGCTCACAGGGGCGGCGCAGAAGTGGGCGTTCCCACCCCTGGAACTCGGAGCCTCCGAGGATTCTGTGGACACATGTGACTTTGAGCAGGGGGGTCTTTATTGGTTTCCTCAGTTTCCTCACCTCTAAAAAGAGGCAGCTGTTCTACAATCAGGGTTTCACTCAAGAGGAGGCATCCTTCCTAAAGGCCAGCGGCCACCCTCCCCGCCCCGCCCCCCATCTCCAACTCAGCCTGGGCAGCTCGGTTCTTCTCTGTCTTAGAAGTTGGGGTCCACAGCAATAGCACTGCTAGGAATTTACCCAATGGATACAGGAGTGCTGATGCATAGGGGCACCTGTACCCCAATGTGTATAGCAGCACTCTCAACAATAGCCAAATTATGGAAAGAGCCTACGTGTCCATCAACTGATGAATGGATAAAGATATTGTGGTTTATATACACAATGGAGTACTACGTGGCAATGAGAAAGAATGAAATATGGCCTTTTGTAGCAACGTGGATGGAACTGGAGAGTGTGATGCTAAGTGAAATAAGCCATACAGAGAAAGACAGATACCATATGGTTTCACTCTTATGTGGATCCTGAGAAACTTAACAGGAACCCATGGGGGAGGGGAAGGAAAAAAAAAAAGAGGTTAGAGTGGGAGAGAGCCAAAGCATGAGAGACTCTTAAAAACTGAGAACAAACTGAGGGTTGATGGGGGATGAGAGGGAGGGGAGGGAGGGTGGGTGATGGGTATTGAGGAGGGCACCTTTTGGGATGAGCACTGGGTGTTGTATGTATGGAAACCAGTTTGACAATAAATTTCATATATTGAAAAAAAAAAAGAAGTTGGGGTCCAGAGTAAAAATAATTAAAGCTTCATCTGCTGAAATCAACGTTTGAAAGGCATTAGGTTCGGCGATGTGCTGGGCCTTTCCCACCTCTCCTGGGCTGCGGTTTGTCTCAAAGACCCTGGTGGGGAGAGACCCGACCCAGGCAGCTCTCTCTCTCCGTTTCACAGGTGGTAAAACGGAAGCCCAGAGAGGTGACGTGAGTTTCCCACCGTCACACGGCTGGCTAATGCCTTGCTGAGGTCCACCTGGAGTCTGCAGACTCTAGATGGGGATTCTTTCTGCTAAACTCACTGCAGAAACGCAGGGCAGGCCAGGGAAGACCTTGGCCCTCAGTGAATTCCAGTCCTGACCCTGCATGGGTGTAAGAGGGTCAGAGAGTTTGGTGCTCAGATTTGGCCAGCAGGTGAAGAATGATGCCAATACTGACCTTGGCTTCTTAGCCGTGTGTGTGCGTGTGTGTGTGTGTGTGTGTGTCTGTGTGTGTGTGTAGTATGTGAGAGAGAGACTGGGTGATTCTGCACCCAAGTGTCCTCTCTGTGAACACATCCTGTGGACCCAATGCCACCCTGTCCCATTACCCAGACACTGCCTGGTGCCCAAACCCCTGCTTGGAGCCCCGCACCAGGCTCCTGCGGTCCAGCGGGGGGGAATCAGGACACATGGGACACCCTGGCCAGGGCACAGTCCTTGCAGAGTGTGGCTATAAATTCAGGTCCACCTGCCGGACAGCCTAGTCTCGGGTCTCAGGGCTCCTAGACAGAGCAGGTGACTAGTTCTGATAGACAGAGCAGGTGGCCGACTAGTTCTGAGCCTCACTCACACTCGGGGAGGCTCCCACAGGCTTCGGGCGGGCTCTGGGTGAGCGTTTCCACTCACCCACTCATTTCATCCTCCTGAGAGCCCATTTAGACATGGAGAATTCTCATCCCCATTGTGCAGCTGGGAAAACTGAGGCTCAGCAAGTAGGGGATAGGGGAAGTGCCACGACCTTGGGGGGCAGAGAGAGGAGAAGGAAGGAAGTAGCCTTTGTGACTAACGAATCTGTTGTTTCTTCTACTACCTCTAAGCCTTCCTTGAAAGAGATCTCTGGGGACGGGTTAACCAAATGACACCTCCCTCTTGCGGTAATAACCTAATGGAGGCAGCCTGGTCGAGTAGAAAAATCCACAGGAGAAGGGGTTGCAGTTCCCACTCCCTTTGTGGCCGCTGCGGTCTCTCGGGCATTCCGTCTTCCCGCCTGGACAAGGGGAGGTCGGGCCAGCAACGCCCAGTTCCCTCCCAGCTCAGCCCTCCGGGTCACGGCGAGTGTCTCAGTCCCCAGCCAGGTCCTCCGCCAGAACATAGTTCACCGGGCTCTGCGGCAAATGAAAAACCTGCTAAAACTTGCAGAGAGCCATGAATCTGACTGTTTTCTGATGAAAGCCGAGGACGCCAGACGGGATGGGAACTATCTGTGGGATTTATCGATCTCTCCGTCCCGGGCTACCTGGGAAACAATTAGAGGTCAGCGCGCAACACAAAATGAAATTTGCGGCTGTCAGATCAACCATTTGGAAATATTCCCTTGCCTTTTTACCTCTATTTCCTTATCAAGAGAAATCCTTCCCGGGAACAGAACCGACATCAGGGCTGGGAGAGATGTATCGTGCGTGCAGGGAGGGCCACCACGAGACCCCACTCTGCCTGGCACTGAGCAGAGGACGGGAGCCCCGGGGCCCGGGGCCGTCCTGCCCTCCTGCTTGCTCTCCGTGGGGTCTGGGGCAAGTCAATCCATTTTCTGGGCTTAGTTGGGATTTTTCCTCATCTGAAAAATGCCATCCCGGGTATAAAAGTCTCGACTTCTGACTTTCTTGTTTGGCTACAGCCACAAATAACCTGATGTGGACTCTCCCTCCTTGAAAACACTCTGAGTTGCTAAATGACAAATGTAGGTCGCTGTTGCCTCCTTGTCCCTTTACTAACCCATCTGCCATCTCCTGGTATCCTACCTTGCCCTTCACCCCAGGCCTACCTTGTGCTCAACCGTTAGTTAAGTCCCAGCCAAAATGTCAATGCATAACGGCTTAATGTGAGACTCCATCTCAAAGTGCTTCTGTTGTCACGGGGAGGCTGGGAGACCCAGCCACAAGATTAACCCGCGAGGGTAGGGTTTCAGATACTGTGGGACCTGGGGGTGGGAAGCTATTTTTAGATGGGGCTAGGAGGTGATGTTCTGAGCCCCCCACCCTAGCCCACCCATCAAATACTTGGGGAAATTCTGAATGGAGAGAAGATCAATCGTTTCCTTCCTTTACTGCTCAGAACCCTCATATCTCCAGGAGGTGATGTAGTATCTGGCATGTTCTCAGCTTTTTTCAGAGGGCCTAAGTTCAGAGGGAAAACAAAAACAAAAACATTTTTCACCCCTTCATTTTAGAGCTGAGGAACCTCAAAGCCCAAGCGGCTCATGAAAGGCAGAGCCGGGTCCAAGGTTTGGGTTCTTGCTTTCGTGCCCCGGTGTTTACCCCACCCTCCCGCTTTGTACCGAAGGCACGGTATAATCGGGTCGCACCAAGGCCCACTGCGCTGAGACCTTCCAGAAAGCCACCGACCTGGACTCAGCATCTCCAGCCACACCCTGCTAGACGGCTGCCCGCTCCCCAGCCCGCTCCCCAGAGTGGCTGCGGTCAGCTCAGGTCATGATCTCAGAGGTTCGTGGGATCGAGCCCCGCATCTGGCTCCGTGCTGACAGCTCGGAGCCCGGAGCTTGCTTCAGATTCTGTGTCTCTCCCTCTCTCTGCTCCTCCCCGCTTGTGCTCTGTCTCTCTCCAGAATAAATCAACATGAAATATCTTTTAATTACAAAATAAAAGAGTGAAATTTACAGATATCTCAATAAGACTACTGCTAAAAAAATAAATGGTCAGAACACTCCTGGGGCACCTTGTCTGTTTATTGCAGTGTTTCTCAAACTTCTCTGCCAAACACCCCTGACAGAGGAGGGTAAATGGCACCCCCAGGCCTGGAAGTAGCCTGAAGTTGCCTGTCCCAATCAGTTGTTCATTCACTCATTCACCCAGTGTATACTGTGAGTTTTCTATGTGGCTTAATTACGCAGAAAATGTCTTCCAACTCTCGTGTTTTCATCGAAAGCTGTAGGTGCATTTCGCATGCTAGGCAATCGTCTATCTGTGCTTATTTTAATGTGACATATCTGCAGTTAATATTACTGACCTGGGAAGATGCTCCTTGCTGGCCCCGGAGCTTTACGTACCCTCAGTCCCCATCACCCGTTCCCCTGGGCGAACACGGAGCTGGAGAGCCTGGAGCCTGCTTCCGATTCTGTGTCTCCCTCTCTTTCCGCCTCCCCCCCTCATCAGCTTGCGCTCTGTCTCTGTCTCTCAAAAATAAATAAATGTTAAAAAGACAAGAAAAGAAAAGACACGACTGAGCCGGATCCCTGATGGAACCGGGCCTGAAACTCACACGTCTGTGTGAAGTAACTCGAGCTTGTGTTCCCGAAGCGGTAAGCACTCTAATCACTGGGAAGGACTAGAGGTCAAAGTTAAGCTTTCCAGCCAGGTTTTTATGCCTTTAAACTCTGTAACTGGGGTCGCCTCTTCAACGTTAGGCGGGGCCGCATCTGTCTCTCTCTGAAGAGAAGACTGGTGCCTCCCGATGGGCCCCACTGAGCTGACCTGGCCCCAAATGTGCACCCCGGGAGGAGGTACAGAGGGGCAGAAGCAGGAAGGGAGAGAAATGGGGGGCGGGGAGGCAGGTCTGGGTGGGCTAGGGGAGGAGAGGAGGGGTGGGGGACCGTGAGAGGATGTCTGAGGGACAGGGAGGGCAACAGGAGAGGATAGAAAGAAAGGAGAAGGGAGGAGAGGGAAATGAGCAAGAAGGGGGGGGGGGGGCAGGAGAAGCGGGAGGGAGGAGGGAGAGGCCAGGAGGGCCGGGAGGGGGGCGATGGGCGGGCTGCAGGAGCTGAGCAGTGAAGGAGCCAAGCGCGCTGCATGAGTGCATAGCTAAGTTCCGGTGGGAGCAATTTTATCAATAGCACTTTACCATACAAGTGATTCTCATCACAGCTGGTGCTAGGTGGGTTGGGAACAGCAATAAAAAAACAGTTTTATTAAAAAAAAAAAAAATCATCCAGGTTATTTGAAAAAGCTGTACACACGCCCCTTCAGGCCCTGGTGGGAGAGGGCGTATAGACAGCCCCAGGGGGACCGAGGGCATGGCCGTAGCAGGTGGTGGGACCGTGAACCCCCCAACACACACTCGTGTGAGCATGTTCAGTTGCACACACGCACAGGGGCCACAGGGCCTCGCCACAGGAAAGGGCCGATCGGGACTCCAGCTGGGCTGGAGGTGGGCGCCCTCGGCAAGGCTGGGGGTCAGAAAACGCAGAGGGTCCGCCTGAGCCCCTGCTGGGTGCCCCGCCCTGTGCCAGGCAGGTCCACTCGTGTGACCCCATGTCATAAGAGGTGCTTTCCAGCCTAGACGGGGCACGCCCAGCACCTACAGCCTCAGAAAATAAGGCCAACGTGTCACAGAGGACCCAAGCAGCCCGAAAGCCTCCAAGACTGTCAAAAGAATCTAAAATCACAAAAAGCCGTGTTTTAAAGGGTCTCCAAAGATCACCTGAAGGGTAGTTTGGGAACTGCACTAGTCAGCGTCCCCCGGGGTTCTGGGGAGCCGTGGACGTGGAACAGAGACAAGGGAGCACTTGGCCCTGGGCCTAGCCCCATCTCCCTTTTATGTCAGTCACAGCAAGTCTGTTTTGATTTCCCGTGTTTTGGGTTTTTTTTTTTTTAACGTTTATTTATTTTTGAGACAGAGAGAGACAGAGCATGAATGGGGGAGGGTCAGAGAGAGGGAGACACAGAATCTGAAACAGGCTCCAGGCTCTGAGCTGTCAGCACAGAGCCCGACATGGGGCTCGAACTCCCGGACTGCGAGATCATGACCTGAGCCGAAGTCGGCCACTTAACGGACTGAGCCATCCAGGCGCCCCTGGGTTTTTTTTAAATGTTTATTTTTGAGATAGGGAGAGCGAGAGAGCGGGAGAGAGACAAAGAGAGAGGGAGACACAGAATCAGAAGCATGCTCCAGGCTCTGGGCTGTCAGTACAGAGCCTGACGCGGGGCTTGAACCCACGAACCGTGAGATCATGACCTGAGCCGAAGTCAGACTGAGCCACCCAGGTGCCCCTCTCCCGTGTTGTTTAATATTGGGGCGTTGTCGCTTTGCTTCCTAACAATACGTAAAATAAATTAACGCGACGGAAAAAAGATGCTGGTCTGGTTCCACCCATCTTGCAGATGGAGAAACTGAGGCCCTGAGAGGTCCCTTGGTTTGCTGGTGGCAAAGATGTGTGCCTGACTTGAAGGGGGTGTTCCCACAGGCGGATTTTCTGCCATTTATTTCCTGAGAACGTGTGGCTACCGGGGGGGGGCTGGTGCGAGCTGGGAGGGAGGCGGTTTCTTAGTCACATTGAAATGATAGGGGTGCAAACACCGGGCTTAAGGATTTTTCTCTTTTCCACTGTGTTCTCCAGCTATCAAGAGCCTTATCCTGGCACACAAGCTGTCCTTGCCCGTCTAATGTATTATTTCCATAACATATTTCTTGATTCTACATAACTGAGAGAGGAGGTTTTATTTTCTCCTTGTCTCCTTGCCTTTTTTTTTTTTTTAAGCCACTCGACTCTCCACGGGGTTTACTCGGAGCCATAGCGTTTCATAAACCAGAATGGATTTAAACTTTATTGCCCCTCAGTTTTATTGCTTCTGCTGGGTGATAGTGTAAATATTCCTGGGGTTGTTAATGTTCCCTAATGTGAACGGGGAGTAGAGGTCTATGAACAAATGGTTTGCTGCTAACGGGTTGGAAAATGCGATTTTTAGATCTTTCACTGAAACTCAACATGACAGCACCTTGCGTTTGGATGTTGGGCGATATTTCTCAAGGCTTCGCTTGCCATGCATCACCTTACTGACCCTGACGGTAGCTCGGTGAACTTGAAGAGCAGACATGGAAGCAAAGACCCACGAAGGACAAGTTTCACACGTAATGTTGGAACCATTGTTACTGCCTTGATTTTAGGTAAGCTGCATTGGACGACTGTGCACACCCCAGCCGGGGGGCTTTCTAGGTCCTACTTAACTCTCTCTGGCACGTGAGGAGTTGCTATTTTCAGGACACACACAAGGAAGATGAAACAGAATGACTTTCCGGGGGCACCTGGGTGGCTCAGTCGGTTGGGCGTCCCCCTCTTGATTTCGGCTCAGGTCGTGATCTCATGGCTCGTGGGTTTGAGCCCTTGCATCGGGCTCCGTGCCTGCTCGGGATTTTCTCTCTCCCTCTCTCTCTGCCCCTCCCCCACTCTTTCTGTCTCTCTGAAAATAAATAAATGAGCTTAAAAAAAAAAAAAAAAGAAACTGAATGGCTTCCCAAAGTTTGAAGGTCAAAGGTAACTCAGCGAGGAAGTGAAAGAACAGGGATGGAACCCTGGGAGTGCCAGGCTCCCACATTGAGCGTTAAGTGGGGGGCAATCCATCACCTGCCATGTCCTCGGGAACTCGCGAGAGGAGAAATAAATGCCCCGATCCGCCATATACCCAAGTGGAAGGGGGCACGCAAGGTCAAGGAACTCCTCTTCCGTCTGCTTTGGGAGGACAGCTTCTCCAGGTCCCTGGCACAGGTATGAAGAGATGTGACCCAAGATGTGTGGTCCAGCCCAGCCACCGTGGACCCACTGTGGACCCAAGACACTAGGACAGGAGCATTTTACTCTGTGCCCTGTTGTTTGTTTTTGGGATGCGTTGTCGGTCAAGTTAACACACACCGAGCAGCTACCACGTGCTCCCGCACACCGGCTGCCTCCGGTTGTTCAGTTCCCTCTATCATCAGTACCCCCTGTGAAGGGTATTCGTGTTCTGGACTTTTCCTGATCTCTAAATCCCACCACAACTTCCCCTTCCATTCCCCCACGTCCTTCATACACGGTGCCCTATCAGCAAATCCGATGAATGAATTTAAACTAAGCCCTTGCCATGTTCCTTCTCCTGGAAAAGAAGTAAAAGCCTCCCTGAGTAACCAAATCCAGAAAGATCTGGATTGAGTCCTACTTCATCACTTACCAGCTGTGTGTTCTTAGGCAATTCACTTAATCTGTGCCACAACAGTCTCCTCTGCAGAGAAGGTGGGGGTTCTACCGAATGACTTCCCGGGAAGTCTTTTAATGTCCTTGTGGAAAAACGGGCTGATGGTGGGGTTTCCCCTCCTTCAAACGTCTCCCCTCTCCTGAAGTATTCCTCTCCTACCCCAGAACGGAGGGCTGGCTCTCTCTCTACACTCTAGAAGCATTTACTATCAGGCTCCCTAGATTGCCCACCCTGCACAAAATATTGTGAGAAAGAAATTATAAGCATTGTTAGTTTCCCTGGGCTTTCTGCAAAGTAAGCCATGATAACCACTGGCTGAATGACTCGATTCGAGCCCTGTCTGGACCCCGGGAGAAGCACTCTGTTTCTGGGAGAGGAATGCCAAGTGGGGACCGGCTCAGCCAATAGGTAAGAATCAGCTATGGTAAGCACGCCACCGGTTCAGAGGCATTTGCATGGCCTGAAAGGGGTTGAAAATGCTTGAGAATCGTTGGTGTTCTTAAATTGGCCACGCATGCCCTCTGCAGTCCTGTCTACCCTTTGCTTTTGTTGAATGAACGAACAAAGGCTAGTGGGGCGGTGCCCATGGGATTGTTCTTGGCCTCGAAGTCCTAACAGATGTAGTCCACAGAGGGTGGTAAGAAGAGGACCGTGTTGTTCCTGGAAGGTGGGGTCGACTAGACATGCTAAGGGCTCTTGGGTCTCTGCACTGAAGGGCCGGCATGTTCTCGAAAGAGACAAAGTGTTTTACAGGCATAAACTCACTCAGGGCTGGAGAGGCAAAGAGAATACGTCACAACTATAAAGAAAGACCCACCAAAAAGTAAGGGTTGGCCTGAAATGATCAAGAACAACATGCACGGGACCTCAGGAGGTTTTATTGAGTGCACAAGAGGAAGATAACACAGTTCTGCCCTGGGGACTCTTTTTTTTTTTTTTTTTTTTTAACATTTATTTATTTTTGAGACAGAGAGAGAGCATGAACAGGGGAGGGTCAGAGAAAGAGGGAGACACAGAATCCAAAACAGGCTCCAGGGGCTCTGAGCTGTCAGCACAGAGCCCGACGTGGGGCTCGAACCCACGGACCGCGAGATCATGACCTGAGCCGACGTTGGATGCTTAACCGACTGAGCCACCCAGGCGCCCCTGGGGTCTCCTGAATGTAGCTATGGAGGCTGGATGCTTGCGGACATGGAAGCATGATTCCTCTCTCTACCTCAATACACATACCCATAACTGGAAGAGCAAAGGTCTGATGGCGTGGAACACAGCTCTCTCCCTTCGAACATCCCCAAGCACCCAGTCTGATTTCCGTTCCTTCACCCGAGCCTTCTGCAATTCCTCAACTCCCCTTTCTCTGACCACACAGCCAAGTAATTAATTATTTGTACGGTAAATTGTCATGGGTCGGGTTCAACTCCCTAGCTAGGAGACAGCGTGGCTGTTGATGCACCTTCGGCCGCTCTTTGCAGCGGGGTGGAGGCCCAGAAGCGGCTCAGTATCGAATGCTTAAGGAGGGAAAGAGAAGGGGCACCTGTGGGTCACGTGGTGAAGCGTCCGACTTCAGCTCAGGTCACGATGTCCCGGTTTGTGAGTTCAAGCCCCATATCGAGCATGCTGCTGTCAGCACGGAGCCTACTTTGGATCCTCTGTCTGTCTGTCTGTCTCTCTCTCTGCCCTTCCCCTGCTCACGCTCTACCTCTTTCTCAAAAATAAACACTAACAAAAAGGGGGGAAAAACGGGGGGGGGTGCCTGGGTGGCTCAGTCGGTTGAGCATCGGATTTCAGCTCAGGTCATGATCTCACAGTTGGTGGGTTCGAGCCCTGCTTGGGGCTCTGTCCTGACAGCTCAGAGGCTGGAGCCTGCTTCAGATTCTGTGCCTCCCTCTCTCTCTGCCCCTCCCCTGCTCATGCTCTGTCTCTTTCTGTCTCTCAATAATACATAAATGTTAAAAAAAAAAATTTTTTTAATGTAAAGAAAAAAAAAAGGAGGGAAAGAGAAGAGGAGGACTGTTGTTTGGAACAGGACTCTGTTCCTTTCCCGAAGGGAAAGGTATGGGGTGATAACCCACTTTTTACTCCTTCTGTCTGGTGGCGTGCATTCGGATAGGAGTGGAACGAAGGAGGTGAGTGGAGGGAAAAGTACGCAAGGTGTTTTTATCTGCGCGCCCTCTGGGGGGAAACCACCCTCCTCATTTTCAAGGTTTGTGGTTCCAGTGGCAGGCATTTCCAGGCACCTGAGTGGGTGGTCATGTGATGGGGCCTGACCAATCAGAGTTCGCCAGCCTGCTGGGCCCAGTGATCCATTCACAGCTGGGCAACTGGGCCCGTCAGGGCCGTCTTAGGATTTTGATGGGATTCTGGAGAATGCGGCTGCCTCTGGCCTCAGGGGTAGCCCAGGGGTGAGGGTGATTCCAGGCATTCGGAATGTGGTTTTGCCACTGTGGGGAGTACCTGCCTGAGAGCAATTCCCCCCCAAGGAAGAGCAGAGTCAGGAGACAGAAGAAAAGAAGCCGCTTCTTGGTGTCTTGATAGAACCCCGGTGTCAGCACCGCTTGAAGCCAGCTTGCTTCTTGAACCTCCAAGTTTTATTAGCCAATATACCCCTTCGCCTGTTGTTGTTGGTGGTGGTTTTCTTTTAAAACTATGACCAATCATCTGTAAGCAAAAGAATCTTGACTAATATAGGGAGTGAATAGCCAGTGAGCTTTACTCTGGCCCTGGTTTCCAAAAAACAGCCCCCAGTACTGTGGTGCCCTGAGGGACAGGCTAGTAAGTGGGGTGGAAGAAGGAACTTCCTTAACGCAGGAGCAGAGAAGGCCTTTCCGGGTGGCAGGAAGGAGCCAGCCACGGGAAGATCTGCGGGTGGGCATTCCCGGCTGGGGCACCGGCCAGGGCCAAGGCCCTGTGCAGAGAAAAAGATTGAGCTATTGGGGCCCAAAAGGAAGGCCGCCGTGGCTACAGCCAAGTGAACAAGGGGAAGATTGACAGAACGAGACAGAAACACAGGACCTGGAGGGCCTTTAGAAAGGAGGGAGGGAGGGGTGCCTGGGTGGCTCGGTCGGTTGAGCGTCTGACTTTGGCTCAGGTGGTGATCTCGCAGTTTGTGAGTTCGAGCCCTGCATCGGGCTTTGTGCTGACAGCCTGGAGCCTGCTTCGGATTCTGTGTCTCCCTCTCTCTCTGTCCCTCCCCCACTTGTGCTCTGTCTCTGTCTCTCAAAAATAAGTAAAATGTGAAAAAAAAAAAAAAAGAAAGAAGGTAGGGAGTTCAGATTTTATGCCAGGATGGAAAATCACTGGGAAACAAAGCTATCCAATCAGCTTTGGCTGCTATGAGGAGAAGGGCCCACAGGGGAGCAGGGGTAGATTCAGGAAGGCCAGTGAAGACAGTGATGTAATAATCCAGGTAAGCAGTAAGTGGTGGCTTGGACCGTGGTGGGTGGAGGAGATGGAGAGAAGCAGGTGGGTTCTGCATGTACTTTGGGAGAGCCCACATGAATCACGGGCACCCTGGATGTGGGAGGTGAGAAATCGGATATTTCCTGAAATAATGAAGAGTGGAGGAGTAACAAGTTTGGTGCATGTATGTGAACTACCAAGGTAAATGGCTTTAGAAAGTTTGAAGTGCCACAGAATATGCTCTATGTTGTCATCTCCTGGAGGCCAGGAGCTGGGTTCAGCCTGGAGACTGGCTCAGAGTGTGCTGGATGACGGGTGGGTTGGCTGGGTAGGCAAATGGCTAAGCAGATGGAGTTTTGGATAGATGGGTGCAGGGATGGATGGATGGATGGATGGATGGATGGATGGATGGACAGGTAGATTGGTGGATGGATTTTTGGATGGGTGGATGGATGGATGGATGGATGGATGGATGGATGGACAGGTAGAATGGTGGATGGATTTTTGGATAGATGGGTGCAGGGATGGATGGATGGACGGATGGATGGATGGATGGATGGATGGACAGGTAGAATGGTGGATGGATTTTTGGATAGATGGGTGCAGGGATGGATGGATGGATGGATGGATGGATGGGTGGATGGATAGATGGATGGATGGACAGGTAGACTGGTGGATGGATTTTTGGATGGGTGGATGGATGGATGGATGGATGGACAGACGGGTAGATTGGTGGATGGAGTTTTGGATAGATGGGTGCAGGGATGGATGGATGGATGGATGGATGGATGGATGGATGGATGGACAGGTAGATTGGTGGATGGATTTTTGGATGGATGGATGGATGGATGGATGGATGGATGGATGGATGGACAGGTAGATTGGTGGATGGATTTTTGGATGGATGGATGGATGGATGGATGGATGGATGGATGGATGGACAGGTAGAATGGTGGATGGATTTTTGGATGGATGGATGGATGGATGGATGGATGGATGGATGGATGGACAGGTAGATTGGTGGATGGATTTTTGGAAAGATGGGTGCAGGGGTGGATGGATGGATGGATGGATGGATGGATGGATAGATGGATGGACAAGTAGATTGGTGGATGGATTTTTGGATGGGTGGATGGATGGATGGATGGATGGATGGACGGGTAGATTGGTGGATGGAGTTTTGGATGGATGGATGGATGGATGGATGGATGGATGGACAGGTAGAATGGTGGATGGATTTTTGGATAGATGGGTGCAGGGATGGATGGATGGATGGATGGATGGATGGATGGATGGATGGACAGGTAGAATGGTGGATGGATTTTTGGATAGATGGGTGCAGGGATGGATGGATGGATGGATGGATGGATGGATGGACAGGTAGAATGGTGAATGGATTTTTGAAAGATGGGTGCAGGGATGGATGGATGGATGGATGGAAGGATGGATGGACAGGTAGAATGGTGGATGGGTTTTTGGATAGATGGGTGCAGGGATGGATGGATGGATGGATGGATGGATGGATGGACAGGTAGAATGGTGGATGGATTTTTGGATGGATGGATGGATGGATGGATGGATGGACAGGTAGACTGGTGGATGGATTTTTGGATGGGTGGATGGATGGATGGATGGATGGACGGACAGATGGGTAGATTGGTGGATGGAGTTTTGGATAGATGGGTGCAGGGATGGATGGATGGATGGATGGATGATGGATGGATGAATGGATGGACAGGTAGAATGGTGGATGGATTTTTGGATGGACAGGTAGATTGGTGGATGGATTTTTGGAAAGATGGGTGCAGGGGTGGATGGATGGATGGATGGGTGGATGGATGGATGGATGGATGGACAGGTAGATTGGTGGATGGATTTTTGGATGGGTGGATGGATGGATGGATGGATGGATGGACGGGTAGATTGGTGGATGGAGTTTTGGATGGATGGATGGATGGATGGATGGATGGACAGGTAGATTGGTGGATGGATTTTTGGAAAGATGGGTGCAGGGGTGGATGGATGGATGGATGGATGGATGGACGGGTAGATTGGTGGATGGAGTTTTGGATGGATGGATGGATGGATGGATGGATGGATGGACAGGTAGATTGGTGGATGGATTTTTGGAAAGATGGGTGCAGGGATGGATAGATGGATCAGGATAAATGGGTGAGTGTTGGTGTCGGTGGATGAGTAGATGATAGGCTTCATCCACATCAAGGAGGCTCAGTGGGGACTGACTTAAAAGGCAACTGTATTTCAGCCCCCTTGGCCTGGAGAGGGGTGAGGTGGAGCCTGGGACACTACATTCCTCTGAGCCTGCAAAGAAGTACAGATTCCAACCAGCACCTGCTACCCACTGGAAATGAGATGGATGAGTGGGGTGTCATCCTTATCCTGTTTCTTGCCTCCTCCTGGCCTGGCCTGGGAACTTAACCTAGGAGGTCTACTGGGGCCCAGGGAGAGAGCAGCTGGCCTCCTCATTGACAGTGTCTGTGGACAAGTAAAATGACATCCTTCCTCCAGTTAGATACTCCAAACAAACCCTGTGAAGACCAAGAAGATGGTTCTACCTGGGCATCTAGGGATCTGCATTCCAGTCTTGTTCAACTTCTCCCTGCTTCTGCTAGCTTCTATCAATGGCAGCCTTATTCCGGGCCTTCTGTAAGCCTGGATTCAGTAATCTCAAAGATCTTGTACATAGACATTTTATGAAGTATCAAACCCTTGGTTGTTTTAAAGATTTCCGCTTAAAAAAAAAACTGTATTGAAGTGTGATTTGCATAGCATAACATTAAATGTATAATTCAGTGATTTTTTCTGTGCATTGACAGACTTGTGTAATGACTACCACACTCCAATTTTCAAACATTTTCATTACCCTGACAGGATCCTTGTATCCGTTTGCTGCCCATTCCTATTTCCTCCCCTGAGCCCAGGAAGCCATTAGTCTGCTTTCCATTGTCTTTCTGGCAAATTTCATATAAATAGAATCATACACTATATGGCCTTTTGAACCTGACTTTTTTTTTTACTTAGCAGAAGGTTTTTGAGGTCCATCCATGTTGTGGTACTTTAAAAAAAAACACAGCGAGAGTAACTATAAGTCTTTAAACCAGGACTTAATCTGGGGCGTTGGGGTGGCTCAGCTGGTTAAGCATCTGACTTCAGCTCAGGTCATGATCTCACCGACCATGGGTTTGGGCCCCGTGTTGGGCACCGTGCTGACAACTCAGAGCCTGGAGCCTGCTTCAGATTCTGTGTCTCCCTCTCTCTGCCCCTCCCCCTCTCAAAAATAAATAAACATTAAAAAAAAAAAAAGCAATGACTTAATCTTACTTATTATATAATCTCCCAACAGATCCCAACCTCTGTTTTAGATGCACTGGATTTGAATGAGGTTCATCCCAACTTTCAAAGCCTGCATTTTCAAAGTAAATTTTAGGAAAGTCAGGAGTTTTTAGTGATACATAGCACATGTCTGCTTGGTTTGTTGGCCGGCTGGCTGGGTCTTCTCGGGCCAATTCGTTGGCCACTTCTGCTTATTATTCCCTTCAAAATGGCTCGCCTACCACTTTATCTTAGAAAACATCCACTGTTCTCCCTTCGGCTGATGGGGAATGGATTGCTTCAGCGGCCACAGGATTTTTGTTTGTTTAAAAGTCACATTTCAGCATTTTGCCCGGGGACATGTCTGGAGAGAGGTCCTTTTGGAGCACAGGGTGAGCCAAGATACAAACATTCTCCGAGACCCACAGATCAGCCCTGATGCTGGTGTGATTTGCCGCTGAACAATCACAAAGCGATCTGATGAGCGTTATGTGGGACTTTGTTCAGGCGACCGTGGGTGCACACAGGACGGAGGGGTGCAGAAGCTTGGCCAAATACAGACGTGACCAATGTGGTTCTTTTTTAACACCTCTGATTACACACCATCCGTATGACCCTCCGTGTCCCATCTGATGAGTTTCAGGGCTGGTCTGGAAGCCTGTCTTGCTCCTTCCCCTCGTCACATTTCTCCGGGTGCTGGGATTTCTGCCTTGTCCGGTCCATCCGTGTGCATGCTTTCCAAGGTGCCACTCACACCAGATCTGTTCCCAGAGTTCTTTCTGACCCTGCTCACCTGGGCCCTTTCTTCACAACACTCTTCTAAGTGCTTCAAGTCATTAGGAAGTAACCCGAAGGTCTTATGGACCTAGAAACAACGCGCAGCGGGGAGTGACTCGGTAAAGGGCAGCAATGGCACCTTCCCGACTTCGCTGTCAAACCCGGGAGTCACTTGGACTCCTCATCCCAGAGCAGCGTCCCCCTGGCTTCCAGAATAAAGTTCTGCCTCTCTAGCAACACTTTCCAGGCCAGCATCGCTGTAACCTCTGACCTTTCCATATTTCACAGGTGTCTCCTGGGGAGCTTCCCTTACGTCTCCGAGCCTGCCATACCTCTGCTCACCCCCTGGCCGTTTGCCCGGGACCCGAGCTGTTGTGACACCACCCTCCCCTGGGAGCACTCTTGGCCCAGTGAGGCCTGGCCCACCGGCAGACCTGCGGCTCACTTCTTGTTTTCCTTCACCTTATTCTAGAAGATACACGGTACCTGTTGCTCTGTAACTAGCCCGTTGCCACGTAACAGACGGTGGGGGGTGAGGAGGTCTAGAAATAACTCCCCTCCCTTCCAAACAGGCAGAAATCATGGTGTCAGCTTATTGCCAGTGAAAGCGAGGCCAGGGGATGTGGCTTTTGTATCGGACCCACCCAGTTGTTGCGTGGGCCCGCGGAGGGACACGCTTCCCCAGGGTTGCTGCCTCCTTCTGGGAAGAGAAGGAGGAAAGGAAGGTTGGAGGGGCGGGGTCTCCCATTGGACCTGCAGGAGCCCTACCCGCTCTGGCTGGATTGTGTTGGCTGCGTTCCAACTCCTGGTGTGATTCAGCAAAGGTGCCTTTTTCAGAAGAAGAGGCTGCATATAGTTTCATAGTTTCCACGGCCAGCATCTCAGAGCCCCGGAGGTTTACTTTTTCTGCTCCGGACGCGGCGATTCAAGAGACATCTTTTGAGGGGCGCCTGGTTAAGCGACTGATTGTTCATCTCGGCTCTGGTCCTGATCTCACAGTTCATGAGCTCGAGCCCAGTGTCGGGCTCTGTGCTGAGGGCACAGAGCCTGCTTGGGATTCTCTGTCTCCCTCTCTCTCTCTCTGCCTCTCTCTCTCTCTCTCAAAAATAAGTAAATAAACATGTAAAAAAGAAATATTTAGGCATGACTTCGTGGTTCCCAACCTTTGTAGGGAAGGCCTGTTTATAATGTAAAAAGAATGTCCCTACCCCCCTCCCCCATTGTCACGGTGCTACTCTAATAAAGTTGGGGGCTTACAGCTGAGATTCATAATTGATTCCCAAATATCCATTTTTCCCTCTTCCTTGGTAGAATCCCAAGCTTTGGCTGAGTGTGTTGAATCCAGGATGAAGGCCTGTGCTTCTCGGCAAAAATAGACAGTTGGGACTTCATCAAAACAAAAAACTTCTGCGCAGCGATGGAAACCATCCGTGTGGCTAAGATGTCACCGCACGGTCAAGTTCTGGCCGATGGTAGCGTTGTGGCATTTCTGAGAAATCACTCAACAGGGAGGGGTGTATGCCTTCCTTTCCCCTTTTCCCCGGCTGCCTGGAACACAGATCTGATGGCTGGAGTTCCAGCAGCCCACCTGACCTGTAGGCATGGAGGCCACATTCTGAAGATGCCAGAGAAGAGAGACAGGAGTTTCAGCTTTTTAAAAAAAATTTTTTTTAATGTTTATTTTTGACAGAGAGAGAGAGACAGAGCATGAGTAGGGGAGGGGCAGAGAGAGAGAGGGAGACAGAATCCAAAGCAGGCTCCAGGCTCCGAGCTGTCAGCACAGAGCCCGACGCGGGGCTCGAACTCACGAACCGCGAGATCACGACCTGAGCCGAAGTCGGACGCTCAACCGACGGAGCCCCCCAGGCGCCCCAGGAGTTTCAGCATTTGATGTAATCATGGATCTTCTATCTCAACTCCAAACTGTCTCCTCCAGACTTGTTTCATGTGCAATGGTAAGGAACGTTGGTCCTGTGAGCTACTGCTGTTTGGGTTTTTTCCATTGCATTCTATGAATCTAATCCTAACGACGTTGGTGCCAAAAGATGCAGAGGATCTTTGACATGAGGCCCCCAGAAGTCTGTGGTCTGGAGTTTCAACAATGACCTACAAAACCTCTGTTGCATTCCCATACGCTAATAATGAAGCAGCAGAAAGTGAAATTAAGAAAGCATTCCCATTTACAGTTGCACCCCAAACAATAGAACTTGGCTGGAGAGGTGAAAGGCCAGTACTCTGGAAACTGTAGAACGCTGATGAAAGAAATTCCAGAGGACGCAAAGGAATGGAAAAGACATTCCATGTTCGTGCATTGGAAGACCAAAAATTGTTCAAATAAACTTTTCCACGGAACTAGAACGAACAATGCTAAAATTTGGATAAAATCACAAAAGACCTCGGATCGCCAAAGCAATCTTGAAAAAGAAAAACAAAACTGGAGGTAGCACAATTCTAGATTTCAAGATATATTATAAAGTGGCAGCAATTAAAACAGTACGGTACGGGCATAAAAATAGACCCATAGCTCAATGGAACAGAACAGAAAATCCGGAAATGACTCCGCAATTATATGGCCAATTAATCTTTGACAAAGGAGGAGTGGATATGCATTGGGAAAAAGACAGTCTCTTTGTCAAATGATGTTGGGAAAACTGGACAGCAACAATGCACAAGAATGAACCTGGACCACTTTCTTACACTTATCAAACTCAACACCCCAAAAATAAATAATCCACTTTAAAAATGGACAGGAGACATGAAGAGACATTTCTCCAAAGAACACATCCAGAAGGCCAACAGACACATGCAGAGATGCTCAGCGTCACTCATCATCAGGGGAATGCAAATCGTTTTACGCAAGTGAATAAGTCAATCAGAAAAAGACAGCTCTCCTATGTTTTCACTCATATGTGGAATTTGAGAAACTTAACAGAAGACCATAGGGGAAGGGAAGGAAAAATAAGTTATGGCAAACCATAAGAGACTCTTAAATACAGAGAACAAACTGAGGGTTGATGGGGATGGGGCGTTGGGAGGCAGGGAAAATGGGTGATGGGCACTGAGGAGGGCACTTGTTGGAATGAGCACTGAGTGCTGTATGTAAGTGATGAATCACGGGAATCTACTCCCAAAGCCAAGGCTACACCGTGTACACAGTATGTCAGCTAACTTGACAATAGAAAAAGAAACAAAAACAACCCACGGTGAGATACCACCTCACACCTGTCAGAATGGCTCAACTAAAAAACACAAGACACAACAAGCAAGGACTCGGAGAAAAAGAAATCCTCTTGCACTGTTGGTGGGAATGCAAACTCAGTGCAGCCGCTCTGGAAAACAGGATGGAGGTTCCTCAAAAAGTTAAAAATAGAACTACCCTACGACCCAACAATCGCACTACTGGGTACCTGCCCAAAGGATACAAAAGCACTAATTCAAAGGGATCTACGCAGCCCCATGTTTACAGCAGCATTATTTACAATAGCCAAGATATGGAGACAGCCCCAGTGTCCATCGACTGATGAACGGATAAAGACGATGTGGTATATATACACAATGGAATATTACTCAGCCGTGAAAGAGAATGGAATCTTGCCATTTGCAATGACACGGATGGAACTAGAGTGTATTATGTGAAGCGAAACCGTCAGAGAAAGACAAATGCCATATGATTGAACTCGTATATGGAACTTAAGAAACAAAACAGATGTGGGGCGCCTGGGTGGCGCAGTCGGTTAAGCGTCCGACTTCAGCCAGGTCATGATCTCGAGGTCCGTGAGTTCGAGCCCCGCGTCGGGCTCTGGGCTGATGGCTCAGAGCCTGGAGCCTGTTTCCGATTCTGTGTCTCCCTCTCTCTCTGCTCCTCCCCCGTTCATGCTCTGTCTCTCTCTGTCCCAAAAATAAATAAAACGTTGAAAAAAAATTAAAAAAAAAAAGAAACAAAATAGATGAACGTAGGGGAAGGGGAAAAAAAGAGAAGGCAAACCCTAAGAGACCCTGAACAATAGAGAACAAACTGAGGGTTGATGGGGGGCGGGGTGGATAGGGAAAATGGGGGGTGGAGATTGAAGAGGACACTTACCATGATGAAAAAATAAACTAAAATAAAAAAGAAGAAGAAGAAGACATACTGGCCTGAAAGCATATTGCAAAGGAAATCATGATGATGAGGAAGGCGGGGTAGGTGCCTAGAAACCACATCCACTGGGGTATATAGTGAATAAACTGGGAATGTTTAGGCAAAGATGAGCAGACCCAGGGAACACATTGGTGAGGGACACGTCCAGAGGACAGTGGCCAATTCTAGTCCAAACTCAAAGGCCTGACCACCGACAGCACTGAGTTCTGAGAGCAGGTGAAGACAGATGTCCCAGCTCAAGCAGAGAACGAATTTGCCATTCCTCTCTGCCTTTTTCTTCCTGTCAAGGCCTCAACAGATTGGACGGTGCCCCCCTGCACTGATCTTCATTCCCTCTACTGTTTCAAATGCCGATTTCTTCCAGAAACACCCTCACCCACAGTAGAAAGTATGTTTCCCCAGCTATGTGAGCATCCCTTAGCCTAGTCAAGTTGCCACATAAAATTAACCATCATAGGTGGCTACCATTTGTTTAAGTGATGTGATTCTAAGAAAAATTAGAGACGGCTCTCCCCAAAAGTTGGGACTTTGGGCTAGAGTCTCCGATGTCTGCTTTTTGCCACAGAATCCTAGAACAATGCAAACCTAGAGTAGGCGCTCAGTACACCTTTGCTGAATGAACGAGTACACTACCCACAAATCAGCTTCTATTTTGGTCCAAGCAGAAGAAAGAATAGAGAATTTCGATTGGAAAACAAATCTAAAGGCTCGTCTCTATGCGTGGGACAAAATGCCATTGACTGAAAAGCCTTTGGAGGCATAACTTAAAGACACCCTCGTTCCCTTGAATCTCACCAAGGCAGTAAGTGCGGGCTGTGGACATCCGAAAAGAACCGTTGCATACGGGAAAGTTGAGACCACGGCATACAGATGACCCTTCCCATCAGAGAAAATGGCAGGAGGGGGGCAGTTAACCCTGAGCTGGAGGGGCTGTGGTGCCCTTAGGTCTTGTCTCCTTCTGGCCACTGGAGCCCAGTGCCCTCCCTCTCCTCCATAAGTGTTTTTTCTTTTGAAAAATCTCCATGGGGTGACTCTCCAGCACCCTTCAGGGGAACCTTATCTTTCACCCATAGGGGCTGAACTTGCTTCAGGGCAAAGTCCCCCTCCTCACAAGATAGAGGGACATCATATTTCCCCAGCTGTACATTTCCCAGAGCCCAAGATTCAATTTAAAATGACACTGGGGGCCCCTGGGTGGCTGAGTCAGTTAAGCGTCCCACTCTTGGTTTCAGCTCAGGTCGTGATCTCATGGTTCATGGGATCGAGCCCTGCATCAGGCTCCACGCTGACAGCTCAGAGCCTGCTTGGGATTCTCTGTCTGTCTGTCTCTCTCTCAAGATAAATAAATAAACTTTAAAAATAAATTAAAAAAATAAAATGACATTGAACTGAACTTGGGTGGAGGAATTGGGGACAATAGGATAGTCTGGGGGGGAGGTCCTGACGACACAAAGAAGGATCCTGCCTCCCCATTCTCTTAACCATGCAGCACCCATGTGAGGTGCACACACACACACACACACACACACACTCACTCACCGTTTCCAAGGACAACAATAATCGTCAGGGATATCGGAGTTCAGACCCACTGAAAGGTAGGAAAACCTTTCCCCAGAAACCTGCCATCTGGGGTGAGAGAAGAGTGGTGTCCGTTTCTCTTTTATTCACCCTCTTGCTTGGAAACCATCTCGGAGGACAGCCACAGCACAGGAAATAGCCCCATTACTTTGCTGCCTTAAACAGCAGAGGCACTGTCCCTGGTGGGTCCTTGGGTTCCACAGAAGGTAGCAGAAGCTTTGAAAACCCTGCTTTTCCCTGGCCGGGTGCCCCCACACTAACCTCTGAAAGCAGAAGGGAGTCGCGATGAGGATTTATGGCCTCTGCACACAGCGCCCCCCCACCCCACTCCCCGCCCCGGGTGGGCGAGAATATTGGCTCTTCCTGTTACAGATGCAGCAAGTATATCAGGGGTCATGATTTATGGGACCACAGCAAGATTGCATCTGGAATAAAGTTTCCTCATAGCCAGAGAAGGAAAAGGAGCTGACCCGTGCCTTCCTACAGCCCTTCCCTAATTCCAGCACAATCACTCTGGGAGAAAATGATCAATTTCTTGCACAAAGACCCTCTCCTGCAGCCGACAGAGCGGTTAGCAGGGCTCGGAGCATCGCGCCGCACCCCTGGTTTTCCCCTCTCTCCATTATTCAAGCACTCAGTGTATTGTGGAAGGTTGAATAAGGCAAAATCATAATGCACATGCTTTTATCTCAAGGGTTGGTATTTTTAGTATGGAAGCCAGGCTAAATGAAATTAAAGTTAAGGGGAAAAAAAAATAAGAAGGAAGGGAAAATATATTGAGGCTTAGATCATTGGCTGAGATTCCGCAAACATTCTTCCGTTCTGAATCTCCAAGGAATGGTTCTTGTGGGTTTGCCTGGGGCGGGGGGGGGGGGGGGGGAGGGGAGCGGGACTCATTACAGGGCAGAGGGCAGGGTGAGGACTAGGGAGGGAGTCTCTGCATCGTTGAGAAGAGGCTGGCCACCAGGGCTGGCCATACTCATCCCTGCAAGGGAGAGGGCAGGGGGCCACAGTTTCTGAGCACCCACTGTGCGCCCTGTCCCGGGCACCTTCCCGTGCAGTCTCATTAACCCCTGCCCTGCAAGGCAGATCCCATGTCCCCCATTTTATAGGAGGTAAGACCACCAGAGACATACCTGCTTGCCCGGGTCACTCAGCCGGGAACAGCGAAGCCAGGACTCAAGCTCCAGTCTGTCTGATGCCAACGTCTTTGGTCCTTCCCTACACCTGTCACCCCTGCTAGAGCAGATTTGTCTCTGGCCTCAGGAATGTAGACAATCGAAATATTCCCCCCTCCCCATGCCCCAAACCTGTTTTTCTGGATTAAGAGGAAGCTTTGGCCTAGGCAGGCTTTAGAAAATAATTAAAGAGTGCTGACAGGCCCCCTGGCTGGCTGGATCAGTGCAGTCTGGAACTGGTTGAGGGGCTGCGGGTCACAGCCCCAAATTCAGACCACGAGAGGAGGCTGAGACAATCTGTAGGGACCCAGGCAGGCAGCCAGCCAGTGGCTAGCCAGTCTCACCCACTTGGAAAGGGCAGATCTGGGACCCAGGGGCCGGTTTCGTGAGCCATCTCCCCGCCAGAAGGCAAGTTGAAACTTCTTGGAGACACAGAAGGACGTCTCTGTGCTTTAGGCGCAGACAGACCCGGGTTCAAATACCTGCCACCACTTACTGGCTGTGTGACCCGGGGCACGCTACTTCATCTCTCTGGGCCTCCATGTCCCCCTATCATGAGCACAACCATAACAACCTCATGGGATTGTCATTAAGTGAAACAAGACAGGCGCTGAAAACGCCACGCTATCCCTGAGCCCAAGGCTCTGTTTTGTCTTTGCAGTGGGTATAGGGGCTGCCTGGGGTGAGTCCTGTTTTCTTCCTTCTAGGGGGATGGTAACAGTAAGCGGACCGACCACCCGGGCAAGGGCTGAGCCAGCGTGCCCACAACAAGCGAGTACTGCGACCAGGCTCACTTGACATTGGAGGAGCTTAGCACTGTAACTTGCTCAAGGTCATACACAGGACGGCAGGGATTCCAACCAGGGCCCGCCTGGCCCCCCGAGCAAGCGTTCTTCATTAGCATGCTTCATGTTCCAAGAGATGTCAGGGAGCGCGGCCCCACGGTGGACAAGGTTTCCGTGGTCCCCCTCGCTCCCATTCTCTAGGGACGCAAAGGGGTGTGTGCGTGTGCGAAGCCATGCTTGAGATGCCTGTGTGTCCCCAGTGCTATCCAGGGAGCACAGCTGAGGGTTTAAGAAACCCCTGCTATGTCGGGGTGCGTGGGTGGCTCAGTCGGTGAAGCGTCCACCTCCGCTCAGGTCGTGATCTCGCAGCTCGTGGGTTCGAGCCCTGCGTCGGGCTCTGTGCTAACAGCGCGAGCCGGAGCCCGCTTCGGATTCTGGGTCTCCCTCTCTCTCTGCCCCTCCCGTGCTCACTCGCTCTCTCTCAACAATAAAATGACACATTAAAAATAAGTTTTTAAAATAAAACAAAGGAAACCCCTACTGTGTGTGTGCGCACGCGTGTGTGTGCACGTAGGAGTGTGGGCGCATTTGCATCCTCTTCTTTGAGAAAGAACAAGCTTTCTAGTTCCAGCAACATGCTTTCTGAAAGACCTTCTAACCGATGACCTCCTTCGACCCTCACCCCTCCCTCCCAGGCGAGCGAGTGCTGGCACGATTCTCCTCCTTCCGCAGGCTCAGAGAGGGTAAGTGCTTTGCCAGCCGCTGCGGACTCTCACCCCGGACCGGCTCCCCCTCACCAGCCTACCACGTGGTGCCAGGGCATCTTCTTCCTGCGGAAGGTGGACATTCTCAGAAAGAGCCCCACTTCCCCGCAGAAGCCTGAGGGGCTGCCGGCTGAGGCAGAGGCGGGTGGCCCTGCGGGTTCCCTGCAGTCACGGGGAGACACAGCAGAGGCAATGCTGAAGATCCGGTACCTGTGCCTTGGGCACCGCTCTTCTCTGTTCCACACTCCTGGGCCCCCAAGTCCCCCGTGGCGTCCCAGAAAACCCCAGATGGGCCGTGGACACCTCACAGCGCAGGACAGCCCGCAGCCATTCGGTCCCGATCTTCTTCCTAGGGCCATTCCGACCACAGCAGGTGACTGACGCCCCCGGGCCTGGGTGTCCTCATCCGGAACAAGGGGCGAGAACCCCATGGCATCCAAAGCTGGACGGCTTCAAAGAGATGGTGTGTGTGTGTGTGTGTGTGTGTGTGTGTGTGTGTGTCGCAAAACTATCAACACGAAGGCGAGGGCAGTAGGTGTGCCGGGAAAATTTTGGGCTTGCGGAATCAGGCGAAGGGCGAGCCCATGCTGTTTATATCGTTGTCTTTCTCAGAGGAGACTTTGAGTTCTTTGAGCACAGGAGTCATGTTTCATTCATGATTGTACTCCTCAGGAAGTCCAACACAATACCTGTAAGAGAAATTCGCCATTTTTGTGCATTAGGCGCCTACTGTGTGCTTCCATCGTGCGGGACCGCCACCACGATCTCGCTTGTGATGAGCTGTGTGGTCCAGGAAAAACCAGTCCCCTGAATCATTGCAGGTACACAAGAGTCTCCAGGGCCAACATACCCTCTCTCTCTCCTCAAATCTGTCTCTGCCTCCCCCGTTACCTTAGGGCTCTCACCTCCTCCTCTTGCTTCAAATCAGATGGAGAGAGCTCCACACAGCATCTGATAAACTCACACACACTCAGGTAGGGACAACTGATAACCACTTGATGCGTTGTTCCTCCAAGGGATTATTTTAACTGTAAGAAAGATGTGAACTCAAAGCCAGTGTTCTTAACCTGGGTTCGCGGGAAGCCTGAGTGTAAGTTCAATGCATTCACACTTTCCTTCCTGGGGAGAAAACACATATCTTTTTATCAGATTTGTCACTGGTCTGTGAATCAAAGACGATTCAAGAAACGGTTCCCCAGAGCAGTGCCGTCCAATACAATTTTCTGCGTCGAAGGATCTCTGTCCAAGAATCACTGACCACCTGTGGCTCCTGAGCACTTAAAGTGTAGACAGTGTAGGTGAGGAACCGAATTATTAATTATATTCACAGTGAACTTCGATTTAAATTTCAGTAGCCATGCACAGCTGGTGGCTCTACCATTTGGAATTTTTTTTTAGTGTTTATTTATTTGTGTGAGAGAGAGACAGAGCATGAGTGGGGGAGGGGCAGAGAGAGAGAGAGAGAAAGAGGGAGACACAGCATCCGAAGCAGGCTCCAGGTTCTGAGCTGTCAGCACGGAGCCTGACTCGGGGCTCGAACTCACAAACCGCGAGGTCATGACCTGAGCCAAAGCCAGACGCTTAACCGACCGAGCCACCCAGGGGCCCCTTACCGACCTCTCTGACGGTCCAGGCCCCGTGACACCTGGCAAGCTTGTGAACAAAAGAACGTTTCCTCCCCCTGGAAGGACGTCTGATCCCAGAGGACGCGGAGGGAGTGGGGAAGAGACCGGGGGTGTCTCAGGGAGGAGCAGGGTAAGCCGATGCCTGGAACCTTCGCAGTTCACTTCTTACAGATGTTGGGGAAGCAACCCCTGGGGAGCCAGGGAACTTAGTATCTGGCTTTCATTGATTTTCAGACTTCTTTTCTTAGATGTTATCACTAGCTCATCTACTCCCGGGGTTGTGGGGAGGATTAATTAGCTTTTGTGGCTAAAGCTAAGAGACCAGTGCCTGCTGCACGCACCGTGAATACTTTACGAGGGGCAACGATTACTGTTGTGGAGACAGCACCCAGCGAAGGTAAGAGTGCTAGGTGCTCGGTACACGTTTGTTGAATGAGCGACCGAGGTTGCCGAGTACGCAAAACTAAAAAGCATCCCGCAGAACCGAACGAAAGCTGAAGGTCAAGGTCTGTAATGGCCTTTGCTTCCCACAAAATAGCCCAGGGTCACGGCCAAGGCAATCACAGTATTTGCAGGGAGGGCCGAAGAAGGCTTTGGCGATGGGCTTTGTGAGCGTACTCATGAGGGTTTGCCATCATGGCTTTGTGACCCCCCCTATCTCAGGGCCACGGTTTCTCATGGGAGGACGAACTTGGCCTTGCCTAAAGACTTGCTCCAGCTGCGGTGACCTGAGACCATGCCACCTGTCTCTAGCTGAGCCTTTTCAGTGCTGGAGGCCTGATGACAACATCCACATCTCTTTCAGCCAAGGGGGCTCCAACAATCCACCATATGAACATAGTCAGAGACTGGAATTTGGTTCCAAATGACCCATTTTGCAACAGCTCAAGAATTTCCAGTTGTGTCTGCTAACGAGCATAAAGTCCAGAAGTGGAACAGCGCTGTGGGACATCTGCAAGTGAGTTATGGAGGCACTGTCAGCTTTGCCAAGGGAGGGGGTAGGCCAGCATCCACAGAAATAGACAAAACAACTCCAACGAGGTCCAAATTGCACACTATAGAATTTTTAAAACTTTGCTCGGGTGAATAACCTCTTTTGTGTCTGGCTGCCATTAAGCTGGACACAGTCATAACTCCATTCTGCTGGCTGCCTGCAGCCCTCAATGTGGTCTTTGTCTTGTCAACACAGAGCCCTTTGGCCTCCGATTCTATTGTTTCGATTAAAATGCCAGAATCGGTCTCCGGATCGCTATTGATTTTATATCCTCTTAGAAGAGGGGAGGGGGTGTGAAAGGTAAGCAGACTAGCCAGCCCAGGTGTGAGGAAGGGACAGCATTTCCGGGTGGGAAGGTAGAGGAGGAGGACGGTCCAGGGTGGCGTTGCTAGAAGATTCTCTCCTGCATCAATCCGGGGAATGAGGTCTTCATGCTCGAGTGGGGAGCCAGGCTGCAAAGAGGAATGTGTGTTGGCATCTCTTGGAATGACCTCAGTCTCTAAAGGAACCCTTCCAAGCTGGACATTTCTGAAGAGTGATAACCCCAGATCGGTGTGCTCAACCAGTGGTGAAATATTATCCTCTCTCCTCTTCTGGCCGGCATCACAATGAGTAGGGAGGTGAGGTAGCCCCACTGGCTGGGTCACTTCCCAGTTATGTAAAGTTAGGCAAGTCTGGTCATCTCTCTGAGCCTCGGTTTCCTTAACTATAAAATGGGCTTACTAAATCTATCTTGTAGAATCATTAGAGGGTGAAATGACTGTATAGGACTGTCTAAGAAACTACTTTAAGACCAGTAGGGTTTTCATTGTTGTTATTTAATGTCTTGATTCAATATTAAGACGTTGAGACGGCCACTCTATCCATCTCGGTTTTCTCAAAGAACTTTCTTTTTACCTTCACACTGGACCTTCACACCCTTGGTGCCTTTCACTCCAAGAACCACTGGTTTTCCATCATTATTTCCTCCATCTTTGGCATGGCGCCTTCCTTTCCTATCTGATCGGTGCTCCCAAACTCTCTCTGCTTCGACATTCACTGAGTGCCTACTCATACATAATCTATACGCCAGGCCCTCCTGCGAACAACACAAAGATTTACACCCTGGTGGAATTTGCATTCTAACGGCGGGAGAGAGATGACAACGAGAACACATGCGTAACTTATACAATTTGTTTAAAAAGCAGTAGGTGCCAAAAGGAAATGAAAACTAGAGCCTGGAAAGGGGCCCGAGAGCGTGTGGGAGGAGGGGCGGCAGAGGGTGGCCTCATGGACTTCCCAGCGCAGGGCTGGGAAGTCATGCTGGAGTGCTCAAGGACAGGAAGGAGGCCAAGGTGGCTGATGCCAGGTGGGACAGAGGTGTGAGAAGACGGAGGCCGGAGCAGAGAAAGCAGATCGCGCAGGGCTTGGTTGGCCACTGTAACGATTTGGTGTTTGACTCTGCATGGAGTGGGGGCGGGGGGCGTTGCAGGGTTTTGAGCAGAGGGAGACATGGCCTGACTGACCTTGTCTTACCTCGTCTCCTGGGTCTGTGTAAAGACGAGATGGTAGAGAAGGAAGGGCGGGAACAGAAAGACCCTCCAGGAAACCTCTGTGATATCAGAGAGGAATAATGATGGCGGCAGCGTGGTATCGGGAGAAGGGAGAGAAGTGTTCAGGATCCGGATCTATTTGAAGGCAGAACCTGCAGGTTTGCTGACTATGGGATGCAGGGCGTGAAAGAAAGAAGTCAAAGACGTCCCCAAGGGTTTTGGCTGAACAAGAGGAGGACGGAGGGAGCATCAGCTCAGCCGGCGAAAGCTGTGGGTGGAGAGAGTTTTGGGGAGGGGGAGATTAGGAATTTGGGGTCTGTTGGCTTTGAGATGCCTGTTAGATATCTAAATCAAGATCTTGAGTGGGTGTTTGGATATATAAGACCGAAGTCCAGAAAAGAGGTCTGAGCTGCAAATATAAATGTGGGAGTCATCAGTATATAGTTGGTATTTAAAACCGTGAGACTCGATTGCCAGGAGTCTTTCTTCCCACAGTGCTTCTGCTAAGTCCATAAACCAAACCTTTCCGGGGGACAAGTAAGATCGCACAGATAGTTATACCTCAGACCTGCTTCGTCGCCCCCATCTGCCAATGCAGGGCCCTCAGCCCCTGAACATGTCCCACTGCCCTGTGATACTCGTGGGGGTTCTGAGGTGATGCCTCATCATGCTTATAAATAAGTCCCCCCCACCCCCAGCCCATCCCGTTCCTTTGCCAAGTCTCAGGGCACCTGCCTTGGCCGGGTACCACTGCTCTCTCCCCCACAGGCCCAGTGTCCCGTAAGGCAACATTGGCATCTCTCAAGGTCAGGAAGGTAGGGATGCACGGAGCTAACGAAGGAGGCCTCAGAGCCTCCTGGAAAACTATTCATCAGATGTGGTACGTAATGTGCCCTATATATGGGAAGCTGAGACACAGGAAATGTGGAGGAGGAGGTGACAAGGATTTCTAGGGGGACACGGCTGGAAAGACAGTCCATATGCCCGCCCCCCTCAGCTTACACATCCCACACCTGGTGAACAAGCAACTCCAGGCCAAGGGTTCCAAATGATGGTGTTTATTAGACCTTTATTCCTTTCTAGGCACCTCCCCCAGACCTCCAGAATCGGAATGTAGAAAAGTAAGCCTTGGGAAGGGCCTCGAGGGGCCTCCAGGTCAAGTTCCATCTCGCCCCAAGTGTCCCATGTTGACCCTGGTTCAGTCCTTGGTGGCCACGGAGTATCTCCTCTGTGCCGGGGAATGGCCACATCCCGTGGCAGAGTACAAAACTGTTGAAGACCTGGGCTCTGCCCTCAAATAGCTCGAAGACATGAAAAGAAAAAGACAAATTAGAACTTCATGAGTGAATGCAAACCAGTGAAATTATGGCTCTCACTAAGGCAATGCCGCTGGGAGCCCATGAATGCTGCACTCTGGAGGGGCTATGAGATCATACAAGGGCGATGCCAGTTTCTGTCATCCACTGGCCAAGAGAATTGCAAAACGTGGTGTGGACTTTGAGCAAGGATTCAGGCTGGGCCGAGGGGGGTCAGCCTCTCGCCCCGTCTGCTGATTTGGTGGGCTGGCAACGTCCCAGGGAGAGGGCGTTGTACGGGGGAGAGCGCGTTGGGAAGGGGTCTGCGCATAGACGCCGGGAGCTGAGCTGAGCGGCCGTGGAGGAAGACAGCATGATCCCTCTCCCTGGCCCAGCCCCTGGCCCATGTCGTGTGGTGCAGCTGTTTTCACAGGGGCTGTTTGGGAGCCCAGATGACACAGTGGCCCACAGAGTGGAGGAAGCATGCATTTCTCCCCTGCCTGGGTCCCACAAGAACGCGGAGTCATCATGATGGGTGTCCATGAGCAGCGTGCAAGGGTGAGGGAAAGTTGATGCCAGAGTGGGGGTGTAATTCCCAGTGGAGATGGTGGGCGAGAGCTGATGCCCCCGTGGTCATGGGCGATTGTTTTCAAGTGGCAAGAGGATAGACTTCTGGAGAATCTGCACGAGGCCTTTCTTGTGGATTCCCGGAAATACACTTCCTGGGGGCAGACATCTTGGAGGGGAGGTCCTTACATCAACAGAACAATCTGAGCGAACACCATGGAGTACTGAGGTCTTTCGTGTACCAACGAACTGATGAAGCTAGGGAAATTGGGTGCCCCAAAGGGACCAGGACATTTGGGGGGATGAGAGACGGGGTTAAGCGTGAGTAAAAACGTCTGTGTGGGCTTGTGTTTGTGGGAACGTGAGTGGCCAAGGAAGGTAGAAACAGCAGCCATAACCCAACGGTTCCTAGAGAGACACTCTTTGGTTATCTGAGGGTCTGAAAGTCCATATGAAGTAGGAGGTACTCGGTGAGGACCAGCGTGGGTGGGGTGCGTGTGGAACCCGCTGGCCCTAATCATACTGCTTATCCAAGACCCTGCAAGAGGCTGGACACCCCCCCCCCCCCTCCCCGGGAAGCCAAGCATGGACTGATGCCCTCTGGAGACGAAGCCAGGGAAATCAGGGCCCGGAACCCAGGCACTTCGCTGAGCGGGGGGCTTCCTAAGAAGATGAGACCAACAGCCCACTTGCTTTCCTTTGCCAGCAACAGGGGGTTCCGTGATGGGCATCCCGGGGGCTCATTCTGGGAGGAGCTGGGGCAGGGGGCACACCCTAGGCAGCATTCCTGTTATCATTTATTCTAGACTCTTCCTCTCCCATCTCAGTGCTTCCTCCTCTCCTGGCAGGGAAGCTCCTGTGTGCTAGGGTAGCTGTTCCAGGAGATAGGCAGCAAATGGGCTTCACAGAAAAATTCCAATGCCGTTAACGATTCCATTTCCTCTCCGTTCTGTGACCGAAAGTGCAATTGGCAGGAAACCTGAACCCCCCAAGTCCCGACAGAAGCTGGAGGGCTCTGTGATCCGTGGGTGAAATGGTAGGGCCCCCCCCTAATTTGTTCTGAGCTTCCTGAACGCTGCGGGGAAGGCACTGGAATGGTAGTTTCCTCTGACATACAAAAATAAAATAAAGTAAAAGGTTGGGACAGAGATTTAAATGAGAATAAAATGCCAATTAACTCAGAGGTGTTGGACGAGAATCTGTTTCTCAGAAGAATCACCGGTCACACTTGGTGGATCAGTTTCAATTTACCCCAAAGCACTGAACGGCCACGCCGGGGAAGCAGGCCTCAGAACAATCCAGAACTCGGTGCCAGACCCACTACTTATCACTTTAATTGACACTTACTCCATATGATGCTCATACATTCACCGAGTGGGTTCAATTTAATTTGAAATGGGGAATTTTGTCTTTCCCCTATTGAAATATTTAATGCAGCGGGCTTTGAAGCGGAAGAGTTTCGATGTTAACGTTCCGTCACTCCTCTGTTTTGCTTTAAAGAATATAAAAGACCCCTCCGACCTGGATTTATTTTGAAAGTTTTTTCTTCTTCTTTTTCCTTTTTTTTTTTTTTTTTAACCAACTCTGTAATTACAAAGCCTATTGATCTATACCTTTTCTTTTGGTAGGTGATGGGATGGGTGGTTAAACACACACACACACACACACACACACACACACACACACACCCCTCTCTCCTTTGCCATCTATTTTGTGGCTCTCGGAATTAAATTAACGAGGGCGGATCTATTGGAAAGAAGCCATCCTCAGAATCAGGGCTGTGATCAGGCACTCTTCCGCCGTGGAGCTTATGTGTTTCTCTCACAGTTCACCCACCCCCAGTGCTGGGCTGGGGGGGAAAGCGGGGGGGGGGGGGCGAGTGAGCGAGGGAGGTGACTCAGGAGAAGGACGGGATGCTCAGGAAAGCAGGTGGGTTCTCCCCCGCCCCGTGTTTATTAGCACTGACAGACGGAGTGCAAGAACATCGTTCACCCCGAGGTGTTACATACTGATTCACTGACAGGCAATTATCTTTGGAGATAGTGTTAAAACACAATAATTAATTGGAAGAGCAAGCGAATGAGTGGTGGCCCCAGGCCGAGGCAGAATGGTATTTCTAAAAAACGCTCTGTGAGGCTGGTAATTTAGCCTCAATGGGTCATTTGATTTCACCACCTCCCCGTCCTGAAACCTTTCAGGCGCTTTGTTTTTCAAAAGCATTAGCCTTGAATGTGTCTCAGACGTCGTTCAAGTGCAGACCAACCTCCCATAGCAACTTTCCAAAATGGTGCCTGGCAATAGAGAAAAAAAAAAAATCACTGCCTTAGCAAAGATGTCTCACACAGCCCCGCTTTTGTGATGGTACAGGCTGGCAGCGTGTCTTTGTTTCAAACCGAGGCTGACACATGTCCGCCTCAATAAAACCTTCTCACTTCAGCTGACGGATTTGGTGGGAACAAGAAGTTCACACGCCAAAGCCTGGGCTGACCCCGGTGACCCCCCCCACCAGCAGGGGGGAGGAGCGCATTGTTGGATCCTTTTACTAACAAGCACTGAGGAGTGTGAGCTTTTCGTTTGCTTGTTTTACCATGGTGACATCCATTGACCTATATTTGATATTCTGCATAATATACATGCGTCAGTGATCACACATGTGATTGAGAAGGGGGAAGGACAAGGAAGAGAGGGGTGGAGGAAGCATTTTAAGGCCGGGCAAGAACCTGCATGGCTTAGAGAGGATCCTTCCATTGCAAGGGGGCAGCAACCACCTGGATTTGACTTAAGAGGGGAAAGGGGGAGGTTTATTTGTGGGGCACACGATCTCTAACAGAAGCCAAGGGAAAGTAGGCTCCCTGACCTCGGAAGCCGATCAGAACAAGAACTGCTGTCCTTCCATCTCCCGCCTTCATTTTCCTCTTGCCCTTAGCTCCACCCTCTACCCCTCTGGTCCGCATGGTGACGCACAACCCCGAGTCCCAGGAACCAGGCCACGTGGTGAAGGTGCGTCCACGTGAAGAGGGTCTCACCCACGCGCCTCATGGATAAGATCCCCGAGTCCCGGACAACGGTTTTGATGGGTCTAGCTGAAGTTAGGGGCCCGTCTAAGCAACCGCATCTCCAAAGCTCCTGTCAGATGATGGAAGGTCCGGAAATTCATGAGTGAGATGCCGTGACACCACCTAATTTGCTGCAGGGACGTGACCGGAAGTGGAAAAATAAGAATAAAGTAACATAAAGTAGAGGGTAAGTCACTTTGGACCAAATGGCTGTAGACATGTTGGGGCAGTCAGGGGTTCAACGTGAGTTAAGAAAGGTATCCAGAAAGTTGCATTACAAAACAAATTATTTCTAACTAAAGAAAAATACTGGGGAACACTTAGTCCTATTTCTGCTGAATTATTTAGAAAAAGCTCAACAAGCAGAAGTCAGGATTTAGTGGTTGTTTGCCGCCTGCCCTAGAAAATGTCTCCCTCTTCTTCCTTCTCCAGGAGAGGCATTTATGGTTCCCTAGCATCCTGCATTTCCATTTCTGGACATCTACATAACCCTTGGCCTAAAAAGTTTAGGAGAGCTGGACTCTTTCGCCTTTCCTTCACCGGCTACGAAGGAATTATTTAATTAGGGTATTGTAGAAGTCAAAACTGTCTGAGTCACATGTGATCAAAACCAACTTGTGGGGCGCCTGGGTGGCTCAGTCGGTTGAGCGTCCAGCTTCGGCTCAGATCATGATCTCACAGCTTGTGGGTTCGAGCCCTACATCCGGCTCTGTGCTGACAGCTCAGAGCCCGGAGCCTGCTTCGGATTCTGTGTCTTCCTTTCTCTCTGCCCCTCCCCCCGTTCATGCTCTGTCTCTCTCTGTCCCCAAAATAAATAAACGTTGAAAAAAAAATTTTTTTTTTAAAACAAAAATAAATAAAAACATTAAAAAAATTAAAACAACAACAACTTGTGATCGATACAATGGCACATTGTTAGGCGGAAGGCTTAGAGGGTCATGGCCGTATCCAGAAGAAATCAAGAGCCTTAATAAGGGCTCTCTTTTTACCTTCCTTCTTCCCCCAGATGATAACCCTCATGTGTGGGCTCCAGTCACTCCTACTGAGGGCCTTCTCCTGTGCGGTCAGAAAGGATGAGCTCCAGGAACCCCAACTTCACATCTCCCTGACATGCAGGCTCCGAGCAGAAAGCAACTGCAGCAGGCAAGTCCTTGCAAGATTCTGATTGGCCTAGGTTGGATCACATGCACACCTCTGAACCAATCACGATACCCAGGGCTCGCCCCAGGTCAGAGTTTACCCTCGTGGTGTGGGAGGGGCCAGGGCGCCATACTGGGGCGCCTCCTGGACCACGCGGTGTGTGGGAGGGATGGTTCCTCCAAAGGAAGGGCTGTGTGCCCAGAACAATATCCAACCACCATGAGCATTCATTTCGTGTTTTATGTCGGACACTGAAGAGGCACATGCAGGGCCAAGAAATAGCTTTGGTGCCAAGATGTTGGGACTCCCAAGAACCCATCTGGTGGTGCTTCCAGTGCGCATGGGCCCTTGGCCACCCGCCACCAGACGCAAAGAGCTCAGACGCCCGTGGAATTAGCAAATGGACCTTCTGATAATGAACCTCCAAGGTTCGGGTTAATGTTACCTTCATAGGCTCTTTCCTCTGATCTCTCCTGAAAATAGCCTCCCCTTCTGTGAGGGGATCTGGTGGGCTATAATGATGGGACAAAAAGGAAAGGAGGGAGGAATAGGGAATTGTGGGGGGAAAGGTGTCAGCGGGGAAGATTTTGTTTCGTTTGCTTGTTTTGGTTTTTTTCCTGAACTTTTTAAGACAATTGTGCGTATACGTGTCATTGTCAGAAATAATACGGGCGGGGTGGGGGGAGGGGAGAAATAGGTAATGGGGATTGAGGAGAGCACTTGTTGGATGAGCACCGGGTGATGTATGAAAGTGCTGAATCACTTTGCTGTACCCCCGAAACTAATATTACACTATACGTTAAGTGACTGGAATTTAAATAAAAACTTTAAAAAAGAAGGGATATGGGGAGATCTTTAAACCCTTCACCCAGTTTCTCCAGAGGTAACATCCTGCATCCCTACAGTATGGTATCACCAGCAGGAACCCGACCTTGACACAACCCATGGATATTATTCTGATTTCACCAGTTTTACAGGCACTCATTAGAAGCCTGGGTCGTAAGCTGTATGAAACTTTCCCCAAAGTTACCTCTTGAAGCTGGGCTGGATATGGTGCCCATTGCGAGCGCAATAAAGTTTTCTAAGTCTCTGTATCCGGATGCCTTCCTGTAACGCTCAGACCCAATAAGATCACACCTCGGAGGAAGAGTGGAGACCATCTCCACGACGGAATATAAATAGGCTGTTTATTTCTGTAAATTACAGAAAGTTTTGGATTCCCGATGGAGGAACTTGGGATGTACCCAACAGGCATTGGCAATACATGGGCAGTACTTTGCGCTTTTCAGCAGGGTGGAGGGTGGCTTGGAAGGGAATGGGCTGGAGGAAGGGAGCTATTTAGAAAGCAAAAGTGATAGTTGAGATGAGATATAGCAAAGGAGTGAGGCAAAGCTGTGGACGTCAAGAAAAGGGGACACGCTTGGGAACTGCAGAACAATCGGACAGTGGGCAGACCTTCACACTTGGTTGTGATTGTGTGTGTGTGTGTGTGTGTCCGCGTGTGTGTGCATATCCACTAATGACCTCTGTTTGTTCTAGGACACACT
This sequence comes from Acinonyx jubatus, assembly GCF_027475565.1. Classification (NCBI taxonomy): domain Eukaryota; kingdom Metazoa; phylum Chordata; class Mammalia; order Carnivora; family Felidae; genus Acinonyx; species Acinonyx jubatus. The sequence continues at coordinate 35,012,573 of NC_069386.1, forward strand.
CCAGGATCCCATATGGCATGTGGATGGGCTTTATTTTTGATTCCTTCATTTTGAGAAACAGAGAGGACATCTGAGTAGAATTTTCCCTTAAAAACACGGGCGATCTTCTCCCTGGGCTCGGCTGCATCTGACAGGAAGGTAGGGGTGGGTTGGCAAGAGCCGACCTGCCAAGGTTTTCGTTTCCGCTTTATGAATTTTTCGAAATGTTACCTCTCTGCAACTACCTGGGAGGATTTTGCAGGGAATCGTGCGTCAAGTCAGGTGAGGCATCATATGACCCTCCAAGTCCCCTTGCACCTGCTAAGGTGCTGAACCGGAGGGGGGCTCAGAAGAGCTGCGGTGTGGCCAAGGACACGCAGCGGGCGGTGGCCAAGGACATCTCCCAAGTCTGCTCCCGTCGTAGCGGGGGGGAGAAGCCCCCTGGCCTGCTTATTTTCTCTACCGAGGTAGATATGGCCGCAGAACTGTGATTGCCTTTGGCTCTCTAGACGTGCCCGCTCAGTGGCCGACGTAAAGGAGCTGCTCATTATGTAGGGGTGGAAAGAAGGGAGGGGAGTGCGAGAGAAACAAGTAGTCTGAATCCCTAGAACTCAAATCATGAGCATTCGGGGGCTAAATTAATTGCTTGAGTTAGGATTTAATTAGGATTTAAAACAACAGCTGTTTTATCTCGAACACCAACTGCAGATGACGGCCCACGGTCCGGTTACCTGCCGGAGACCGTATGCGCTTAAGATAAGCTTCCATAAACCGAAGGCAACAACGGACCGCATTTAGAAGGCAGGAGAAACCTCGTCAAGCCCTTAAGGAAAAGTCGGCCGATAGCTCGTACCTGCGGACGAGGCTGGCGACGGCGGACACAGCAGAAGCCCACTCGCTAAGACTGGCCGTCAGGAGAGCTGGGATGGAGCCATGGTGGTTTATTAACCATGTGACGTTGCGCGAGTCCCCTACCAGGGTCTCCGCGGCCTCGTCCCGGAGGTGAGGATCCCTTCCAGCCGCCTAGATCCCTGCCAGCCGGAAAGCTGTGCCGACCCACGAGCACACTTGGGCTTCCAGGGTTCCGCCTGAGACTCAAAGAACGAAGGCGGTCAGAATTCCTTTCGTTTGAGTCCCCAGCGCGGTCTTTGGGTGTGTTCTCTTTACCCTCTCTGGTCTCTCTTCCACCACTCTGGAGTTTACGGGTCAGGGAGGGAGAGCGCCAGTACCTGTGTCTGCCTCCTGCACGGAAGGTCGTGACCATGGGCCTACATGGGATGCAGTCCTCGGTGACCGGCGCCCGGCCGAGGGCGGGCAGGGAGTAGGCCTCTCCAGAGAGGGGGCAAACGGGTGGATGGATGCACGAATGCCCCGCGTTTGCATCAGCAGCTTCCTTCCTGCCCCTCTGCCCTGAGAACGCCTTTCCGTACCGACAGCCACCGAGCAGAAATGGTTGAGGGGCTACCCCCCCGCCCCAGCACCCTTAGAGAAGAAGGAGATCTACCTTTTTTAGAACGAGATACAACGCGGTCTCGAATCCGGTGCTCCCACCTACCAGCTGTGTGATCTCGGCCAAGTCGCTTAACCGCTCTGAGTCTCTGTTTCCTCCTGCGTAAAATGGGGAATTATGCTGTCTCCCTCTTGGGGCTGCTGTGGGGATTAGAGATCAGCCGTGGGAAGTGTTTAACGCAGGGCTTGACATGCAGCTGGTGATAAAGCAGCAGGTGCAGGGCTCGGTGTTGTTGGCTCTTACGTTCACCGCCGCGAGGTTACCCATGGCAGCTGCCGTCTGGCATTCTTTTACAGACGGGGGCGAAACAACAGCTCAGCGCCATAGTTTACGAGGGTTAGAGCTGATTCTAGAACGCAGGATCTAGAATCCGGGTTCTAGAACCTGGAGCGGTCACCCTCCCAAGGAGATCCCCTTTTGTCTTTGGTGTTCTGGCGTTTCCACTACACTGAGTGGCGTGGATTTCTCCTTTTCCTCTCGGGCCACAGCGAGATGGGTACGTGGCCCGGAGGCCCTTCCTGATGCACCTCACTGACTCGGGCACAGGTGCCATCCTTGGGCCTCAGTGTGGGGAAGCAAGGCCGTGAGGCTTCTGGTAAAGTCAGTGTGGCTGTGGGTTCCCCTGTGTGGGGACAGCGAGGACGCTGGACGCCCAGAAGCAAAGGGGGTGTGGCCTCGGGTAAGCAGTCACAGACACCGTGTCTGGTCGGATCCCAGGAGACGGTGGCCCGATCCTTTCTGCCCTGCCACTGGGGTTTGGGAGAGAAGAGGTCCCGGCGAGACAGGCTTCAGAAGGCTGTGCCCCAGGCCTCCTCCGAGGGGACAGCTACCTGGAGCGGGCCCCGGGGCTCCAGACGGCAGAGCAGAGGAGGCCCAAGAGGGCCGCTGGATGTGCAAAGCAGGCTCCATAGAGGCTGCGCGACGGCTCCCGGGCCCCTCCCGTCTCTCCCTGCATCAGGCCTCCTGCCAGCTGCCCAACAGAGGTCCCTGCACATCGGCCTTGGCCTGGGAGACAGAATGGGATTCACCTGCTCTAAAAAGCGACGGTCTCGACTTGCCCAAGGTTACACCGGCACTTAGGGTCACAGCCGTGATTTGGGGTGTTCCCGGAGGGACAACATTCTCGTCCTGCCCGCTCATTCCCAAACGGCCTCCAGTCCCACTTCCAGCTCCGTGCCCACGCGAGGTTGTGCTCAGAGGTTCGGATGGCACAGGAGCAAGACATCCGTCCCCGCGCTCTCAGGAAATGGCTATTTCCCATCGCCGTATCGTCATCTAAAAAATGCAGAGCCCCACAGATGAATCTGGCCTCTGCTGCTTGGGAGCCACAAGACTCAGGATGAGGCCAGGAAGCCCAGACCGCACAACGACGGCGACGACGCTCGTTATCCTACCTGCCCCCCCTTCTCGCGGCCCCCAAGGTGTGGGGACACACACTGACTGAAGTCACAGCAAACGGGGCTGGCGCTGCCCTGGCCGCCGAGAAACACACCCACTGCTTTCAGAGCGCCTCTCCTTTCTAATGAAAGGCCTCCCGTAATCTCTGTTAGTGCCGCCTCTGCTGGAGCATGAATTATTCAGAGAAGTCTCTGTTCCGTTATCTCCCCTCCCCGGGGACGCCCCTACCATTGTCCGCCCTGATGGGTCATTATGCACTCTGTGAATTTAATCTTTCAGGCTATCCCGCCCCGCGCAGAAAAAATGTATGAATAACAATTTTCCTGTAATAACCTTCAACTAACCTTTCAACCAGAGTGAGTCATTCCAATCCCATTTTCACATCAAGAGGAGTCAAAGGCAGGCAATTACCTCTTATCTGTTTCAGGAGCTGCCCCCACCTCTGCCGCACCCTTAATTTTTAAAGGGGTGTTGAAGAATGTTGTGGGGGCTCCAGGGGGAGGTGGGAAGGAATGGGCGATAAGGGGCGGCCTCTGGAGTCCCAGCAGCAAGTCCGGGCAAGGAGTTCTGAGCCTCAGTCTTCCCCTGTGGATGGGGGCCCAGACCACCCCACCTATTTCCTGGGGCCCCTGCCTCTGGCTGTCATCAACCAGCAATCTGGTTTTTTGCCCCACAGAAGGCAGCCCTTAAGTCCTGCCCTTGCCCCTGCATAAGGGAAAATGTCTCTGCCCGGAGCTTTCCTCAAAGGCTTTCCACAGATGGCGATTTCAGATCAACATTAACTCCTGGCGGGGACTTTTGCGGTCACCATGCTGCTGACATAAGAGGGGACAGGAGAGCGTGGGGGCTGTGCACAAACCCAGGAGCCCTAACCTCTGCGCAGGGCTTCCAGAGGGCTTCCGTAGTCCTTCTAGAAGGACCTGGAATTTGGAGTCAGGTAAAACCGACTGGAAGACTTGGCTCCTCCAGCTGTGTGGCCTCGGGTAAGTCCCTTCCCGTCTCTCAGCCTTGAAAGGGCTTCACATGGTGATAACAATACTTTGCAGGGTCGCTTAGAGGCTCAAATTGGACATTGAAGCAGTCTGTCCCACCCAAAGCCCTGGGCCTGGGTCACTTCCTCCCCTGGGGCTGAGGCATCCCCACCCCCACTTTCCCCAACTCCTTTCTCCATTCCTGAGTTCAGGAGCACCCTTCTTCCTTCCTCCAGCCTCCTGGATTCCTCAGTGGCTCAACAAATCCAGAGAGGAAGTGTGGGGGTGGGAGAGGGGAGAAACACTGGTTTTCCCAAAGGGGCCTCGGCCCCTTGGTATCTTACAGAATCATCTTGCCTTTGACCGGACCACATCTTGGATTTTGCTTTTCTGACAACCGTCTTCTTTTTTTGCCCGATGAAAAATACAAACTCAAGAGTATGAAATGACTTTTCCAAGTCGTAACCCAGAGGGTCCGAAACAGGTCCTGGACCAGGACCCAGGTGTCCTCGCTCCTCTCTCAGCGCTCAGACCAGGACACGGTCTCTTTTTTATTTCTTTTTAATTCTTTTGTAATGTTTATTTATTTTTGAGACAGAGGGGGACAGAGCATGAGCGGAGGAGGGGTAGAGAGAGAGAGGGAAACAGGATCCGAAGCAGGCTCCAGGCTCCGAGCTGTCAGCACAGAGCCCAAAGTGGGGCTTGAACTCACGAGCTGTGAGATCATGACCTGAGCTGAAGTCGGACGCCCAACCGACTGAGCTCCCCAGGCGCCCCCCAGGACACTGTCTCTTAAGGAGCTGGAAGGGTAGCACCCCAAAACATGATGGCCTCAGGCAGGGGTGGGGATCCTTGAGATTCCTCAGACCAAACCACACTGGCCTAGCTTCGGTGAGTTTCTTCTTTTGGATCACAAAACGGTCAGGGACCTGGCCTGACAATTCCCCATGGGATAATGCCACTCCGGGCCATCACAGAGGTAGCGTGGAATACCTCAGGACCCCTGTCTGAACTACTGGGTCTGCTCAGAGAGAGGGAGCTGGAGACCGAGGACGGTGTCGTGTGAGTGGGAATGAGAAGGGAAAGGGGTGAGCAAGTACTTAGCAAGGGCTCACCTGCCATCGGGTTTCAGACTGTCAATTAGCAGCTTCCCATGCTCCCGGCCAGCTGTCCAAGCTCATACAGGGCAGGGGCGTGAAGGTCCTGTCTGACATCTGGCCCCCCACCCCTTCCCCGATTCCCCCCTCCCCGGGACCCCACCCACCCCTGCACTTGCATAACCTGAATCCCCGTCTCTTGGTCTGACACTGCATAGCATCCTGTCTCCCACTCTGGACCTCTCTTCTTCCAGAAGCTTCCCCCGCCGCCCTCAATTCGTCTTTGAGGACCGGAGTGGGGGAGGGGGGGCAGGACTCAGCCCTTTCTTTCTGCCCATCCCAAAGCCTGTTGGATTCTTGTTCAGACTTTTCCTTCTCATCTCCCTCTTGGGCATCTGCGTGGCTCAGAGTAGAACTCCTGCTGCCCCTGCAGAAGGCCCTTCCAGAAAAGCCCGTTAGGGGAAATACAGAAAAACACTTAACAGTAGGGGACTGGGCAACGGGATTGTAAGTGTGGGTTTTACATTTTACATTTCTCCCCCTACCCTTTGGCTAGTTTCTCAACTTTAAGAAATGTGTATTGGAAAAATTGACAAGACTCCAAGAAAGTCACTATTCTCAACACGTTTAGCCCCCCTCTTGAGATCTGACAGTGATGCTCTGATGCCCACTTAACACGCAATTCTTGAGAACTGTGTGACCACTGGGCACCCAGTAGGGCCACACAGCAGGTCCGCCTGATGCTTGATGGGGGCGACGCTGTCGGGGTGTGAGTTGGAGGGGTGGCTGGTGGAGGACTCCCCTGTCGGAAGAAAAGCTCTCTACCCGCTAGCTGGGGTGATGCCGGGACCTGTCACCGGGCCCAGCCAGGCTGGGCCGTAGCTGCCTGTGAAAACAGCTGTGGAACTATTGGAAATACTGGGCAGGGCTGACTTCCCCCAAGGGACGATGCTGCTTCGCGGTGGGGGCACGACAGCCGGCAACCTCTGTCATTACGGACACAAGCCCGTGTTAACTCGCAGACACAGGGCACACAGGCCACTGGGCTGCATCTTAGTGGGCGGTCTGCACACCTGCCTTCCCCGGAGTACCTCTTTGGGGTTGGGGACGTGGCAGATCCTGCCCTGTCTCCCCACTGTGCCTTTTTCCTGGCCCGGCCCTCGCAGGGTTCATTACAGCTGCGTAGTCAGGAAGGTAGGGAAGAAGACAGCCTTTCCAAAGGTCAAGTGCCAATGGAGGGACTGGGGGCGAGGAGCGCCAGGGCCTTTGAGCCATTAGGGAGGGAGGGTAAAATCCAAAATGGCAGTCGAGGGCACCAAGGACGAGCCATGGGGCCACCATTAGGGATCATGTGGACTCGGGGCTGGGAAGCTGCTTTCTGGACAAAAGGAGAAAACCTGTGCTTCCCAGGAGGAGGCAGCCCCCCATCTAGGAAGACCTTGCCTAGGTCAGGATTCAAACTCAGGTCCCTCTGTGTGCAAAGCCTGCAGGTCTCACCCTTCCTATGTCCGTTTCCAGCTCGCACAAGTCAGCTCCCGATCCCCATCCGCTTTGCCTTGGCCTTGGGGATTTCTCCAGTGGCCGCCCCCTGTCACCTCCCCTTTCCCTGCCTGGTCCATATCTTCATTGCTTCCTAGTATTCCCAGTTGCCCACTCTTCGACCCTGCAGGGGACGTGAGACCCTTCTCCTCCTGTGCCCATTAATAAAACCCCACTGTTCAGCCTCAACTCCTGGACAGTTTGCCCTGGAGTCTGGAACAGATTTTCCTGCAAGGAAATCTCACAGCCGGGGGGGGGGGGGGGGGGCGAGGGGGGGAAGTGCTCTGAACTTTTGGTGTGTGTTCTCTCAAATGTTTCCCATTTTGAGAGTGTAGAAAAGAGCAAAATAGGTTGAGGAGCCAACATTTGTGCTACCAAAACATGTCATATCAACAACGGCAACCTTTTCCCCAGAGAAAATTAGGCTGTATGTCATGTGCATGTGGCTTTTTTTTTCTTTTCTTTTTCTTTCTTTTTTTTTTTTTTCCTTTTTCTGGGGGTGGAGGTGTTGCATTTTAATGCCTGATTTTGGCACTTGGTGCAGAAAAATAATGGAGATGCCAATGGCCAAATTTTCCCCCATCCAATCTCAGGGAGAAAAGAAAAAAAAAAAACAAACAACCTCGTTTATGTTTAAATTTCTTGCAGCTGAGTTATATACACAGTACATGAGGGCAACTGTTCAAAATGTACACATTTATAGCTCCACTGTATTTTTTTTTTTTTTTTACCCTTTGCAACAGAGAGCTGAGACATAAATACCACCCCCGTCCGACTGCACGCAAGGTATGCATGTATGTGACGAAAATAAATCCTCCGGGATTTCTAACTGCCAGGCTTTTGTGCTCGACACATGTCAGTGCAGATTGCCAACAGGTGCGGCTCGGGGGGGGGGGGGGGGGTAGGACAGGGCAAAAGACAGGCAGGATGACTGGGAGGAAGCCGGTGGCCAGCCACACGGCGGAGGGGGCGGGGCACGCCGCCTCGCTCTCCCACAACCTGGCTGGCCCCCCTCCTAGACCAAGTAGGAGGCATGATCACGGGTGCCGTGGCCAAAACGTAAGATTCCGGGCAATGCCACAGCTCCAACACTGGCCTGTGTGGGAGAGGAGAGACGACATAAATGTCAGCCCGATTTGGGGAGCTGGAGTCGCCGCTCCGGGGAAAATCCGTTTCTACCCTCCACTGTCCAGTGGGTAAGAAGCCAGATGCTCTGGGGTTCGCTGTGGAATCCAGGGCCACCCGTGTTGGGGTGCCCTAGAAGTGTAGCTTGCGGCTGGGCCTCCCCACCCCCATGGGACCCAGCGGGCAGGGACTGTCCCGCCATTTCACAGGTGAGTGTCGGAGAGGCTGAGGGACAGTCACACAGCCAGTCAAAGACAGGCATGAGCTTGGGAGCTTTTCTGCTGCTTTTGCCACAGACCCAGAGGAGAGGCCAAGGGGAATGCCATGGGTGCAGGGCGACTTGAGGGACAGAGGAAGTCCTGCTTGCAGAACCTAAAATCCCCATGGGGGGAGTCAACCCCTGGGTTTTGACAGAATTTCCCAAGAGCATTGACAGGAGCATTAGATTACTGGGACCGGGTGTTAAAGGGCTCTGCGCGAGGGAACAAGTTTGAGCAGTGCTGAATTCAGTGTGGAGTTTTCCACCCTGCAGGACTTCTCAGAGTCTTTACCATGTTAATGACCAAAAGCGGGGTTGTAGCCTCCAAGATTTCCCAACCCCATTGACCAGGGAAGTATTTTCACCAAGCCCTCGCTAGGGCTCTGCGGACACACATTTTCTGAAATGCTGGATTAGGGCAGTGATGAGTTTAGAAAAGCATATTTGGGGGGAGGGGAGGCGGGTTAAAATATTATACTAATATTGGTTAAATCCTCCTAAATGCAGAGTGGCTTAACAGATTAGCTTTAAATTACCTGAGAGCCTCTGAGGAAATGGGACACAGAAAAGGTAGGTTTTGATAGAAGAGCAGAGGGAAGTGAAACCACCTTAAATTCAATTTGAGAAGAGCTTCTTTAAACGTGTTGCTGAAAAAAAAAACACAGAAGAGGTTTCCCGTTTTGTAGTGTTTTGTAGACGTTTGATTTTGCCCCAGGAGCTCTGAAAGGTGGGAACCCATCCCTCCCGGCCCCCCACTTCCGGTTGGAACCAGAGGCATTATGGGAAACACCTGTTGGCTGGGGCGTGGGGGAGGGGTTCGGCAGCCGAGATTTTTGTCTGTGTGTGTGTGTGTGTGTGTGTGTGTGTGTTACCTCGTTTTGAAGATAAAAGAAATTTCTGCTTTCTTACAGGAAAAACAAATCCATGTATTTTTTTGGTGATGCTGGGATGTGAGAACACATTTCTGCTCCAGCAAAGGGTTTTTAAAAAATGAAGCCGTAACGTGCCAGCTCCCAAAAGTAAGGGCTGGATGTCATTTATCCTGTCTCCCCACCCCCCCACCTCCCGCTCCCCGCACCCCCCCCCCCTTCTGGTTTAGAGCTGGGAGCCTAAGGGATATATTTGTTGTGCTGACCGGACATTTGACTCCTGTGTAAGACGGGCTACTATTGAAGAAATAAATCAATAAACAAAGCTCAGCGTGCACACAGTTCTTTCTGGAAGGACAGGTTGTGACCGTGTCCAGATGGAGCCCGGGGTTGTGAGTGGGGAAGGTGACCTGGGGGTCCGTGCCGGCCTCTGCTCCACGGCATCTGGGTGACCACCGATAAGTCTCTTAACCACTCTGAACTCCAGTTTCCTCATCGTATAATAGGGACCCCGAAAGCTGTCTTGTGTATCTCACAGGTGACAGGAGCATTGGAGGAGAGAAGGAATAAACACATGTTGTAAAATTAAGAGGCTATACAAGTACCAGTTATTATTCTGTGACCGAATTTAAGCAATATCAGGAGGGCCTCTTTCCCTATCTAGAAATTTTTTTTTTTTTTTTGTCAAGGCTTGTCAAGGGCCTGAAATCGTATTATTAGAAGCGCATTCCCTGGGATGTTAAAGGCTTTTAGATCTTTAAGACATTTTCACTAAAATGCATTTGGGAGACATCAATATGATGCCATTATCTCCGGGCCCCGAGAGGCCGGCCGGAGAGCTGGACCACTGGCAACAAGCCAGGACACCGACTGGGCACGGGGTCTGGGGGGCAGGGGAGCCGGCAGGGACGTGGTAGGCAAGCTGGTGTTCTAGGAAGGGGTCCCCAGGTGTGTGATAGACCAGAGCCTCTCACCCTAGAACGTGCCCATGAATGACCTTGAGGGGGAGTTAAAATGTGGATGCCCCTTCAGGGGCCCGGGAGGGGCCTGAGAACCTGCGTTTCTCACGAGCTCCCGGGGGAGGCGCAGGCTGCTGGTCTGGGGTCCACATCTGGGGAGCACAGTGATAAAAACCCGCAAGCCCGACTATCCCAGGGAGACCTGGTCAAAGGCCTAAGCATGGCAGAATTTGATGGTTTGGGAGGAATCGTGGCCAAAAAGCGGTCCTCCCTGGCTCGAGCGCAGGGACTAATCCACAGGAGGGCTGTCTGCTGATCTGGACGGTGGCTTCCTGGAAGCCTGGTTAGTGAGCTGTGCCCTTAGCAACCGGAAGGCAGGCATGCGTGATGGGGCCTTGAGACCTTGCCGGGCCCCCCTGGGCAGAGCCCAGTGCGGCTTCTATCTGCCTCATTTTCCCCTGCCCTTGCTTCGCCATCTACCCCCAGTTCAGGTTTTCCCAGAGGCCCTCTGTGTGTGTGTGTGTGTGTGTTGTTTCTCTGTCTATTTCTGTCTATCCACCTACCTCCGCCCCCTCCCCCTCCGTCTATCATCACCATCCTCCCTGCTGGCTTCGTCTCCAGGTTCCCTCTCCAGCAGCTGGTTCACAGAGGCGTGGGTGGTTTACCAAGCTCTCTCACCAGGTGACCAGTGTTTACTGTCCCGCAAGCCCGGGCACTTGAACGTGGGCCGATGAGCCCCCTGAGGGAGACACAGGTGCTCTTCTCTTTGGAGCCCCACTGCCCAGCACTGGGCCTGGCACCGGGCTCGGGTGCAGAGCTTTGCCAGTTTTCCCACTGCTGGTATTCCTGCGTGTGGACGTGCCTCAGCAGGTCTCATGGCAGGAGCCCCCCTAAACCCCAGGTAAAGTGCACAGCGCCCCTCCAAGCTCTCACTTCCTTGTTTCCCCGGGTCCTGGAAGATTACGACGTGAGAAGGAATGAGAAAGACTCAGAATATGAAGAATGAGACCAGTCACCTATTGCACGGAACACAGCTGAGTATCTGAACGTGTAATCTAAGGACCTATCCCGCCTGGGGGGGGGGGGGCGTCCCCCAGGGAGGACTGGGGAGGGTCTCATGCCAGAGAGTAGCCCTGGCCACTGGAGGGGTGTTGGGCTGCACAACACCTCTGAAGAGGAAGGCTGGGTGAGCACATTGGTCCCCCAGCGTCTTGGGCCCGTGGCACATGGTGGCCGAGAACCCTGTCCTTGCAGGGAAGGTGAGGTCATAAATATTCAGCTTAATAACCAAAGCTCAGTGATGTGCATGAGGGCTTATGATACTATTCTGTTTATTTCTGTGTAGATATGGCATTTGCCAAAATAAAAAGTGAAAGGAAGGAAGGAAGGAAAGGCGGAGAAGGGAGGGAGGGAGAGCGAAAGAGTGAGCTACACATGTCTTACTTCTAATAGAACTTTCTGATTAGAACCTGTCCTGCCCTGCTGTCCTGCTGCTCTGATCCCAGCCACATCGTCCTGGTTTACTCGGTGGTTACATTTCCCTTTGCAAATGAAGAATGTCGGGGGCACCCCGGGTGGCTCAGTCAGTTAAGCGCCCGACTTCAACTCAGGTCATGATCTCACGGTTCGTGAGTTCAAGCCCCGCGTCGAGCTCTGTGCTGACAGCTCAGAGCCTGGAGCCCGCTTCGGATTCTGTGTCTCCCTCTCTCTCCGCCCCTCCCCTGCTCATGCTCTTATCTCCCCCTCTCTCTCAAAAATAAATAAACATTAAGAAAAGAAAAAAAATGGAAACAACAAAGAATGTGGCACTCAGGCCTGGGTCAGCTCTGTTCAAAGTATCATGTGAGGGTAGGGGCCCATCTGTGAGTTTGTTACTAGAACGCAGGGTAACCGACGATAGATGTTTAGAAACTTTTGTGGCCATTTGTCATTGCCCTAATATCCAAACACATGGTGGGCGGATGGGTCTTCTCAAATGGCGTTTGGGATGGTAGTCGTGCTCCAGGAGCGAATGTCATACGGTGTGAACTGGGGTTGGTCAGCCACAGTAGGACCACGTGTCAGACCACGACGGACTGGATATCTTATCCAGAAAGTGGTGTTTCACAACATCGGCTTTCACAATTTCCCCTGGCCAACCCAGAGCCCCTCCGTCTCTCTTTCTTGCAATGAAAGCAGAGATGTCTGGAGGCCGCCTCTCCCACATCCCTGCTCCTGGGAGGACCCCGCAGGGACAGAGGGGCCCTCAGGAGCCCCACGCAAGCGGTCAGGGCTGGTCTGTGAGTGGGTAGTCTCAGCGACGATGATTTAGAGCACAGTGCGGCGGGGTTGGAGGCGGAGAGGTAGCTGTTCCCCACGGCGTTCATTAAGCTTCCATAGATGGAGTTTCCTGCCTCCCCCGCTAGCCCTCCAAAGTGCCTGTTATTAATTCATAAAAACACTGCAAGCGTGATTGAGTCCGCTGATTACTGGAGCAGGCAGACACAAGAGACGGTAAAATATTCCTCGTCTCTCTATCAGGCTCTCAGGGGCTCGGGAGGAGGAAAAAATAAAAAAAAAAATAAAAAAGAGAAAAGCAACAACATGAAGAAAGAAATATGGGGAGGGGGGCGGGAAGCTGTGTTGTGAAATATTAATCAGAGCTGTTTGCCCCTGGGGGCCAAAAATAGGAGGCGGCATAATCAATGTATCAAGCAAGAGCTGCCCGGCGACATGTCTTTGAGAAGCTGATTATTGCGGGTAAACACAGCTAAATATGCTGGATCTTTGGACTGCACCGCCAGTGTCGCTGGAGAATCCGATTCCCTTATCATCCTTCTGCAGGTGTGGCCCCGGGAGAGAGTGGGAGGCGCTGGCAGGATGTGGCTGCGTGCGCAGGGAGCCACTTGGGCCCAGTAGGAGTTGCTTCAGCTCCTCTCCAAACGCTGATTCAGGTGGGATGGGAGGTGTGTGTGTGTGTGTGTGTGTGTGTGTGTGTGCGCGCGCATGTGGGTTGGGGCTGCCTCCAGAGTTGGCTCTTAACAGCTGACGACCTGACGCTGACCGTGCCAAGGGAGCCCCAGTTCTAGAATAGTTTTCCTGAGAGTCCTCAGCAGGAGCCCAGGTAGCTTTGGTGGGGAATGGGGGGTGCGGGGCGCGGGGGGGGGTGCATTCGGGTGCCTTCCTCAAGACTGGGATCTTTCCAACGAAACTCTGCAGTGGAGAGGCTGTTGTTAGTTGACTGCTCTATAAGCTCACGGTGCACACATCGTTGCATTAAGGGACCACCATGCCTGCCCCATACCCCAGCACTTGAGACACGAAGCCTGCAAGTAAGACTGGAAGAGAATGGTCACCTGTCATTACGGACAAGAAGGAGCCTGGGGATCATAGAACCCTGAGCGGGGGGAATGAAGAAGATGTGGATCTCGCCCGCACGGAATCTGAAGTTGTCAGAGTGAAGGTGAGTTTGGAGATCAGAGATTCCTACCTCCTCATTGGAGGGAGGCCCAGAGAGGGACAGTGACTTGCCCAAGGTCATACAGCAGAGATATGATTCTTGATGCGTAGGCGAGCCTCCCGGCGTGGGGACAGGGCATGAAGAAGGAGGAACAGGGGTGAGTGATGGAAATTGGTGTGCACTGAGCCTTGGGGCTTAAGGAAGGCTCCCTGTCAACTCTGCGGAACTGGATCAGAAGGGAGGAAGCTCAGGGGAAAAGATGGTCCTCCAGAATTCCTGGTAGGAGCCCCAGCTCCACAGCCAAATTTTTGGAGAACCTTGAGCCAAGGTTGATCCTCGAGCCTCTCTGAGCCTCAGTTTCCTCATTTGTAAAGGAGTCTGACTAAGTAGTAATAGCAAAAACCTTATGAAATCCATGAGTGAGATCAGTATTGGGGGTGAGCTGTGGCTAGGGTCTTCTCCATGATGGACAGAAAGAGGATGGGGTTAAGCAAGGCACACTGGACCAATCATAACCTCTCCCCATCCAGGGACCGGGAGAGCAGCTGTGCCGCAAAAAGATTTCGGAGAATTGCCCTCCAGCCCAAAGTGCCCTGAATTACTTCGTTCTCCTCTTGGTGCTTCTTATAGAAGCTCAGAACTTCTTATCTGTTCTCCAGCAGTCACATCAGCAGAGGACCCACGGTGAGTGAGGTCCTAGGAAGGCAATGGCTGATTGCTTTGCCGAGGGGCTTACCTTGGGAAAAAAAGTTTCCCTTCTTGTCTCCAAGGAATGGTTGGTCAAGCCACCTGGGAAGATAGTGGTAATTGTAACTACCAATTGTTGGGCAAAGACATTATTCCCAATTTTAAACCAACTCTGCCCACTTTACAGAAATGAAAAGCAAGCATTAGCAAGGTTCAACAATTTGCCCCCAGTCATAGAACTGGCTGGATTTGAACAAGGGTCTGTCTGATTCCTGAGGCCCCACGGCCTTCCCACTGTGCCTTCCAGTGATGTCAGGGGGTGAAGAGGAAATAGATATATTCTCCTGCTGATTTCTTCTCAGGCCAGGAAAGTGAGCTTCAGGCCAGAGAAGAAAGAATGGTATGGGCTGGAGGCATATCTATAAAGGAGGGAGGAGGTTAGAGAGCTCAGACTACTCTGAACCTAGTCCAGTCTCCTAAGGCCAATGAGCTATATACCCCAGGGTCTTGAGAGCTTCTTGCAAAAAAGACCACCAAACAGCTGGTGGTGATCTCAAGAGGACTGTGGAGATGAGACAAGTCGAATAGTAATAGAAATATTGTGTTCTCTGGGTACCTGGGTGGCTCAGTCAGTTAAGCATCCAACTCCTGATTTTGGTCGTGATCTCATGGGTTCTGGGGTTCAAACCCTGCATTGGGCTCTACGCTGAAAGTGTGGAGCCTGTGTGGGATTCTCTCTCTCCCTGTCTCTCTCTGCCCCTCCCCCACTCACACTGCCTCTCTCTCTCTCTCTCTCTTTCTCTCTCTGTCTCTCTCAAAATAAGCAATCTTAAAAAAAGAGAGAAATATTGTGTTCTCATGAGCCTATTGATCCAGGGAGGGACTGCAGTACAAGTGATTAAAGCAAGGATGTATCGGCCACTGGGAAATGAGATGGTGACCATCAGGGCTCAAGAAGGCTTTACAACAACTAGCTGAATCAAAATAAGCCTATGTCAAAACAAGCACTCTTGGACAAGGTTACTGGAAGGGTGATCAGAAAAACACAATAAATGTAATAGACTTAAATTTCTGTAAAGTAATTGGTATGGACTCCCAGTACCTCCTAATGGATGAGATGGAGAAATGCAGGCAGGAATGTAGGAAACTGAGTTCAGTGTAACTCAGAGGACTTTGCTTGATGCCTAATGCTTGGCCCTCAGTAGATGCTCAGCAACATTTCCCAAATAGAGTGTCAATGTGGGCAACAGCTGTGGCCATGACTGAAGAGGATCTGCCCCCAGGACTTTGCCCACCATATATATATATATATACATATATACATATACATATACACATATGTATATATGTGTATGTATATATATACATGTATATATATACATATACATATATACATATATATATATATACACATATGAGACAGAGAAGCCAAGTTTAATATTATCTTGAGAATAATACCAATTGTGTAGCATAATCTTTATGAAGTTTTCCATGTGCCCTCAAAATAAAATAAAAAATAATCGGGCATACAGAAAAGGTTCTGTGAGGATACATAGAAAACCCAATGCCAGTGGGGAGAGGCAGGAGATAGGCATCCCGGCGAATTCTGCTTTCTCTGCGATGATTGTTTGATAATGAGACTATGACCGTTTCTTATATGAGCGAATAGAATGAAAAGAAAGAATGATGAAAAGAGTGGTTAGGCGTACCCAATATTTGGTGCTATTTGAGCATCAGATATGTTGTTGGTTGGGTGACATGGAAGGTCCCATCCAGAGCTGGGCTCTATGTGTCTCATCTTTGCTCCAACTTTTATTTAAGGTGTTGACCTTGGATACACCCTCCCCAACCCTGGCCCCACTTTCTGGAACCTGGTTTTCCCTCTCATGGGAGAGTCTTGAGACTGGACAAATGTAACTGTACATCAGGGGTCACTTGATAAGCTTTTCAAAACCAAGAGGTTTGACAGTCACTCATTCCAACAACGAATGAGGCCCCAGCCTCCACCCCACACCCCTCCATGCAGCAGAAGAGAACGGCTAGCTGTGAGGGCATACGGAACACCGGGCACTGAGCTCTCCCTTTGTGTGCCTGTGACATCACCCAGTTGGCATGTCAGTACCATGGAATGACAAGGACACAGAGGCTTGGGGAGGGTGGGGACCTATCCAAGGCCCTGCAGCTAGGAAGGGGCACAGCCACAACCTGGACCATTTCGTGTGCATTACGTTGTGGGGGCTCAGAGCAGAGGGCAATGACCTTTCGAGGAGGAAGGACCGGCTCAGGGAGATTCACTAACACATGGCATTCGAATATAGGTGAGAAGGATGAGCACAGTTTGGTATTCCAGGCAGGCCCGGTGGGAGAGGGAAGGGGCCACCGAGGTAAGGCACGGAGATGTGAGATCAGGCACTCAGATGGTACCCAAGTGGCTCAGGATTCTAGCCCAGTGGAGGCAGGGAGGTAACAGCAGTATCCATTTCCTGTTGGTGTTCCGTGAAAGACAGCTGCTTAGGACCCCAGCTGCCCATCAGTCAGTATTTCTTACCCCCCCTACTGCATACCAACCTGAAGTTCCCAGAAGTGTGGGGAAGACGTTCCCCTCCTGCGAGAGGCTCTTCTTGGCTGGGAAGAAGACCAGACTGTGCTTTCAGGGAATGCCAAACCACAATTCGGAACATCACTCACAATGCAAGATGGCAACCCAGGAGAGGCCGTACTGCTCCAAGTTGCCTGCGAAAGGAGTGGTTCAGGCCGCACATTTTGGTTGAGGGCAGGGAAGGGGAGGGGCTGCAGAACAGTCAGATCCTCAGCTGAGGAGGGGGCTGGCTTGGGAAAGAGGAGGCAGGCGTGACCCACAAGGGATGAGAGCCAGGGTGCAGAGGTCGGAGAGCATTAGATGGCACTGTGCCCGGTCGTGGTGTGCCGGCTCGGGTGTCTGTCCTGTCCTGTGAGCGTGGCCTGGAGGAGCGCTCGGCCAAGGACTTTGATTTTGCAACGCCAAGGCAGTTTGATGCCCTTGAAGCCAGTAACCAGGTAAGTCCCTCAGGCAAATGGCGTTCCGGCAGGGGGCTCCAGGCAGCCCAGCCCCAACACCACCTGCAGCCCCAAGCCCAGGCAGCCCTGGAGCCCCAGCCCTGAGGACAGTAGCTGCCCTTTACCTGTGTTGCTGCTGGGACGATTAATGAGCTCGTGTTTATAAAGGACTCTCAGCTCCTCAGAAGAGCTCTGCAGAAGTACAAGTGGGTTATAATTACCACCACTGTAATTAATGAGTCCAAACTTCTTAGAGAATGTAAAGTGTGTAATGAAAGGAGGGGGAAAGAGATGGGGGGGGGGGGAAAACCTCCATGTGTATGTGTTTGAACTTGAGATTTTTTTTCCTTTGTCGAGTACACGTTGGTAAGGTATCAGATGATATTATATTCTCTCCTTTCAAACCTGAACGGAACCCCAGATGGGATGCCTCAATGCCAAGGGCAGAGTTTGCAAGAATAACGGACCACGTTGCAGTTCTTTGAAAAACGCTGGGCTGGAAATCAATCCTGCGATTCCCAGTAACTGGGAGAGTTGAGCCTTCGTCCATAAGGGGATGATGCTACTCGCCTAACAGGTGTGTGTGTGTTTGGGTGGGGGGCGGGGGGCAGGCGTGTCACTGAGCTCCGGAAGGTGAAGTACTGGGCACACAGCTGTTCACTCCCATCCTGTGACATTTTACACCCCAGATCCCAACTGTTTTACTCGGCGAAAGGGGAGATAATGAATGCCTCCTGCTTAGCCTGCATTGAAAAGTAAGAAAACACAGGCTTGCATCTTCTACTTTAATAAATATGGTTGTTTAATAGTGGTTGGGTGGCTCAGTGGGTTCAGCATCCAACTTTTGGGTTTGGTTAAGGTCATGAGCTCACAGTTTTGCGAGTTCGAGCCCTGCATTGGCCTCTGCACTGATAGTGCAGAGCCTGCTTGGGATTCTCTCTCTCCCTCTTTCTCTGCCCCTCCTGCTCTCTCTCTCTCTCTCTCTCTCTCTCTCTCTCACACACACACATACGTGCACACGCGCTCTGTCAAAATAAATAAATAAACTTAAAAAATAAATAAGTTTGGTTATTTATAACAGATCCTTTATAGCTTTTTTCTTTTGGTGGTAATGGGGTATCCTTTCCTTATGATAAATTCCTAGGATAGAAGGGAAGAAGCATTCTTATGGCTCCGGGAATGCATAGCTAAGTTTCTCCCCAAAGGAGTTTATGCCGAGGCTAACCAGGTGGATAAAGATGTATGTTTTACCACAACTTCACCAGCACTGTGTATCATTATTTTCATATGGGTGGAAGGGGATGCCATTCCTTTTGCAAGGTTGACACATAATATTACATGTTATTCAAATTCAATGTTAAGAAATCCTTCTAAGAGCAAAGAGCATACAGTGGCACTTCACAGAGATGAAATATACTTTCTAAGCTTTGACTTGGTTAACCTGGCCATCTACAGGGGCCTTGGGCCTTTTCTTGGTTTTGGTGCTATCATGATTTATTCACTCCAACATGTTGAGAAATTAAAGTCGAAGTGCTACTTTTTACATTAATTCTGCCACGTCAATTGCTAGACTCGGTCAGTTTTCTCAATTTTATTGGCTCTGGTTGGCTCTCACTGGCTGGAGTCAGCATTTTTCACTCTTGCTTCTATCTTGTGCATCCAGAATCTGTCAAGCCAATTCTGGTTATTTCCCCCAAGTGTTTCACACGCTCATATCCCAACTGGGGCACACAGTGCAGGGTGCAAACCCACCGTCTGCTTTGACTGTGAGTCACGGGTCCATCCATCCTCCTCCCCCAGACTCTGACCCAATAGGGCCAAGGTCAGTTTTACTTGTCTTTGACTTGGGAGAGGAAAATAAATGTAGGAACGAGTGTCAAGAATCGTTTATATGTTGCCTATCCTGGAACCTCAGAGCCTTTCTGAAAAGGGGCCAGCTCATACAGAGACTAGAGGGAGTTAAAAAGAAGCTTTCTCCACATGCCTGGAAGGAAAGCTGGGGTTGCATTAAGCACAGTGGGAAGAGAACAGTGCCGTCCTTGGGTATTTGCAGGGACATATGGCCCAAATGTCTGCCTGCCCACGTGAGCTCCTGGATGATCCACCCCCAGTGGCCCACCCTGGTTGTACCTGCCCACCCCAGGGTTTCTGCCTCAGACACTCACAGTTTTGTTAATAACTTGACCTCATTTACTAATGTGTATAATTTTTTTTTTAATTTTTAAAAAGAAGAATCTAATGGGAAAAAAGATGCTAATTTCTCCTATTTATTCTTTCTGCAGAGAGATTTCTAGTTGCCTACCCAATGTCCGTTCTCCAATTTTTTATAACAGAATCCCTAGATTTGGGGGGGGGCAGGTAGCAATGGGCCCAACTCAAAAGCTACATATCCCAAACTACCTTATAGCTAGCTATCTGTGGCTAATGGAGCTAAAGGTAGAAGTCATTGGGTAGGGCCTCCAGAAAAGCCTTTTAAAGGGCGTTCCACTGGCACATGACTTTCTTTCCTTCTTTCCTTCCTTCTTCCCTTCCTTCCTCCCATCTGGAGCATGGGCATGATAATTGGAGCCCCAGCAGCTGTCTTGTGAATAAGAAGATGTGGTCACATTCTGGGGCTGGCAGAGCAGAGAGCTGGAAGGAGCCTGGGTGCCTGATGGACCACCCTAAGCATTGGATGGCTGTGGCCCATCTGGGTCTCTCAACTCAACCTCAGGAGTAGCCTGGGCAACCTTCATATTGATCTGAATCCAGACGCCATCTTTTTCTCTCCGAGATCCACCTGCATGACCCCAAACTCTTGCCTTTTCCTCCTATTGAACCAGCTCTCCTGATGGCCTCTTCCATTCCGAATTGACTCAGGCCCCTATCCCTGGTCTTCGTGGCAGCCCATCCTTCCTGCTTGGCATTTCCACCCAAGGCTGGGGGTGGTGCCACCCAGTGGCCCGCCCTGAGAGTCGGGACCACAACCACAAATCCGGTTGTCAAGTCTGCGAAGGCAGGACCCCGATCCTGGGGCACAAATCCGGGATCCCAACCTGGATCCTAACCTTAGCCTCCAAGCCAGGCTCCTTTCTGCAGCCAGTGCTGCTCTGCACAACGTAAATCTGGTCACGTACCTCCTCTACTTAGCAACTTTCAAAGACCTGCTGTGGCCTCTAGAAGTTCACTTTATTCTTGGGCCCCATCTCACAGGTAAGAGTGAAGCTCTGTCCACCCTGGCAGCTTTTCTCGTCAGCCATCCTCAGGAAGACTTCCTTGACCTCCGGACCGGGGAAACTTCTTGGTCCCAAGACCCCCCATTCCTGTTAAGGAATGGCAGGTAGAGGCTCTGCTCAGGCAGACAGCGTAGGCCAGGGCCTGGGTCCAAGAAATTCCAGCAATATCTGGGTGTCTCAGCCATGACCTGGGGCTCCTTGCACCTGCCCACAATAGCAGCCCAGCCTGAGCTCAGCGGACCCCTACTGGTGAGGAAGGAGGGCATGAGGTCAGCGGGTGGCAGGTCCCCCACTGCCTGCCGACAGCCAGGCCACCACAGCAGAGGAGTGGTTTCCTCCTCATCCCCGCTCCTGAAGAGAACCCAGGAAGTCAAAACCGTCCCCAGAAGCTGTCAGATGAGAATTTGGCGTGGCCTTGGGAAATAAATCCAAAATGACCATGCGACCTTGAGCCCCATGTGTGTGAAACAGATTCCCGAAGGAAGGGACGCTTCGAGGTAAGGGTTCTCCCACTGGAGCATGCACCGGGATCCCCGGAGGGCCCGTTAAAACAGACTGTGGCTCGGGTTCCACCTTCGGAGCATCTCCCGCCTAATAGATCTGGGCCTGAGAACCTGCATGCCTCACATGCTTCTGCGGGCTGCTGCCGCCGGTCGGGGGGTCACACTTGGAGCACCCCACTCTACTAGGACCTAGACAAGCCGTCCTGGAGCCTCTGCAACCCCTAAGAGGCAGAGGACGTGCCCCCGGCTGGCACTGCTGAGTCAGGAGGTCACGGTCAAATGCCCACAGGTCAGTATCACCTCCTCTACTGTAGAAAAGGGCTTCTCGGCAGCCCCTTGGGTGCTCGCCCCACACCCCCAAATCCTGGCGCACCCAGAACCCGGGCTCCACCCAGCTGTCTTAGCAATCCCCTCCTAAAAGAAGGAGAAAGATCTAAGGAAGGAGAGAGATCTAAAGTCCTTACTCTGCACTATGGGAAAAATATTAAGGAATTATCATGTAGCCTTAAACCCTATATATGCAAATGCACTCATTTGAATAACTGCCAATTTCTATGCCTCCTCAAATTAGGTATTCAAATTCTAGCCTGTGTACATGTATAGTTGTTCCTCTTCCTGGTTCAGGCTTAAATAGTCACGTGAAGGTTGAACCACTGGCTTCTCTTCTGGGCCCCTGTCTCTTCAGAACAGAAAGGAATAATTAGGGATTAGTTTTCTGGAGCGTAAATTGTCCCTTTGATGGTTGGGCTGGCCCTCTTTTTTGTCGTTTCTGTCACAGCCATCTGCCACCTCCCTCTCCCGTGCGTGGGGCTCTTGAAAAATACGGGATTTTTTTTTTTTTTATCCCTCCGGTTTCACCACACCCCAGGAGGTGGCCGGGGCGGCGAGGGGGGACCCACATTTCACAGGCGGGGAGACCGGGACCCGTGGCTTATGTGGGCCGCAAACGTGGACTCGGGCTTGGGGTTTTGGATTCAAACCCCGGGCCTCCCTGCTACGTCACGTTAGTCCTCTGCCAGGGCACACTGTCCTGTGTGGCCTCCCATCAAAATTGGTGACAGTTCCAAGCTCGTTTCAAGCTCTTGTATTCTTGTATTCCAAAAAGTCCTGGAAATATAAAATGGGGACATCCCATTTTATAGATGAGGAAGCCGGGGCCTAAAGGTACCTGGCGAGTGAGAATCAGAGCGGTAACGGAGACCAGGCCACGATGTGACGTGAGACCAGCCGGCAGCAGGACTGTTAGCATCTCTCGCAACGTGCGTTCCGTGACCTGGCCACTCACACCTCATTTCCCAATGACATGCCCCCAGTAGAGCCTCCCCTTTGGAACAAGACGCTGGCTTGAGAGAAGGCCTCTGTTAACTGGCTGGCCCAGTCTCCTCAGCTTCAAGGACACGGCAAGGCAGTCATGCCTACAGCTCCAGGCTGGGAGGGGCCGGCAGATGCGGGTTCTAGTCTCGGCCTGAAAAAGCCTTTTCCTTTTTTCCGGATGTTGGTGTTCTCATCCCTGGATTGTAAATACTGGCCAAGGCCTGGGCGTAGTTAACGATGTTATTTCCTTCCTTTCTCTGAGACCCGCAGGCCCATTCTAGCTCACACCTCCCCGTCCCAGCATCACTGTGGGTTAGCTTAATCACCTCTCCCATACAGAGACTCCTTCAGCAAAAGAGACACATCGTAGCTGCATTTTGACGGAGGCGGGAGAAAAGGTTTGGTGCGTTTGATGTTTGTTTGTTCCTGACACCCCGCCTACTTCCTGAGAGTACTTGAGGCAGTTTCTAATATGAAAACACACAGAGAACAACCCAAAAGAAAACCAAATAAGAGGTTTCCTGAGCCACGTAGCAAACTGGGAGGAAGAACGCTTCAGGAGCCTCGAATAATAAGATCTGATTTGACCCCCGAGCCTCCTGGCAGCCAAGGCAAAATGAAGTAGCCAGAGAAAGGTGATGGGGAACTTGGGGATTCTTAAGAAGGGAAACCTCGATCCTTTCCTGGAGGTGGGGCCGGGCTTGATGCCTCAGATACGGCCCACCGGGAGGGGGCTCACCGCCCCCCACTTTCCCCAGGTGATGTCCACTCTCCCCAGCTGACCTCAGCGAAAGCCCCAGAGATTACAGTGATGCCTGCTGTACCTCTCCAAGCCAGCTTCATTAATAAACATGGGCGCCGAGGAGGAATTCTCCAAAGAAAGTTAGGAAATCAGAGTCGTGTTTATCCTAAGGAGCCCGGCATGCAAATACAGCAGCTGTTTCCATCCATAAACAGGAGAGGAGAGGGATTTGGTGGCTGTTTGCAATGATCAAGTGTGGTCTAGACCGAAATAGTCAAGTGTGTTTGGGCTGGGAATTAGGTACAGATAAACATGAGGTAACTTGCTTTCTGCAGTGACTGTCTAGAAACACCGTGGGCAAACTTGTCCCTCATAAAGTGGATGATATTTACACGCGCTCAGGCAGGCGTCAGTTAAAGGGCTCCGTTGGCTAATCTTCTGTTAAGGTTTAGCAACGTCTGTCTCCTTTATCTGTTTGATACAGGTGACCATCTAATGGATGCTTGGATTGGTTGGCGGCGGGGGGGGGGGGCTCTCTGCCGTATCCACCTGCTAGGTCAGCCCCACAGAGACTGCGTGTTCCCAGAGGTCCTGCAAAAGCACTGCTCCCAGGGCATTTGCAGAGGCTTCTGCAGAGGTGGATAAGACAAGAAACCCACTGCCAAGGAAAGGGCTCAGAGGAGCGGGACAGTAACTTCCAGAACAATTTTTAAAAGGCTGAGCAGATCATACGAAGCCTTTCATTAAGGCTCTGAGTATGTGTGCAGCCTCATCTATCCCCGCAGGAGGCCCTCTGGGGGCGGGGGGTTGCTCACCGGTGTTGTGGCAAACTTCAGGGCTCCCCAAACATGTCAAAGCCATGCCCTTTGCCTGGACCCCCTCTTTTCTTCCTCTAGTGGCTCTCAACGGGAGACAGTTTCACTCCCCGGGGGACATTTGGTGATGCCTGGAGACGTTTTTGGCAGTCACAGCTTTGGGAGGGAGCTGTCGGCATGTGGCCAGAAGAGGTCAATGTCGCTGAATGCCTGCAGTGCACCGCGCGGACTCACGGCAAAGAAGGGTGCAGCCCAAAGGTCGATAGTGCCCGGGTTGCAGCGACCTGCCTTCCAAAACTCAGCAAGGGGTAGCGCTTTACTCAAGAAAGCCCCCTTGACTTCTCCTGGCTGTGCTAGGAGCCCCCCACCAGGTTCCCAGGCCAGCAGAGAGTTGGGCCAGGGGACTCTGACGAAGGACCCTAGGAATGACGAGGCATTGTTCCTTCCCAGTCCTGCCTCTTCTGTTTGAGTGAGTTCCTGGCTGGTTCCAATTCTGGGCCAAGAAGCCTCCAGCTGGTGCCTTCTAGCCTCAGTTCCCCTCCTGCCCCCCCCCCCCCCGGTAAAAGAAGGAGCACAGACCCGTACAGTGCTGACCTCACTCTGCTCCGAGCTCCCACCCCTCCAAGGTGACAGCTGCCTGCTCCGTAAACCGCCTCGGCATCAGCAGCTGAAGCACAGGAAGAGACCGAGGTTAACTCCACTGCAGAAAAAGAGCAGGGGACCGAGGACCTTGTTAGAAAATATCTACTACGCAGAAGAGAAAGTCACAGTTTACTTCCCACAGCAGAGCCTTCTCTTCGGGCTGTTGGTTTGCACCCTTCTCGCTGCTGCTTCTTGTCCCCTCAGTGCCCCCAGCATGGCTGATCTGCCCCCAGACGGAGCCTCCTGATCGAGAACAGGAGCAGGAGACTCTAAGGCAGGAGCCAGGGAGGGGCTGCCTGGGGCATCCACCTGGGAATCAGGCCATCCAGGGTCCAGGATGGCCGTTGCTTCCATGTGACCTTGGACAAGTCTCCTTACCTGCCTGGGCCTCGGTTTATCCATCTGTCCAGTGGGAATGTAATGCTCGGGCTATCTCATGGAATCATTAGAAAATCGGTGGAGGAGGGGAAGACCAAGCCAGAGGATGCTGCTAATATTTCTGGAACCCTATTATATGTCAGGCTGTTTACATACATCACTGCCCTATTATTCGTGCTGAGTCGACGAATGCCCAGGGTGAACCCGGATGTGAGCGCAAGTCGGCCCCACCAAGGGCCACATTCTCTCGTCCATGCGATACTGTCTCCATGACATGTGCTGCCTGTGGAACCAGGGAGGGCTAACCACCTATAAGCCTTTCCTAGGATGGTCATCCTACCATGTACTTTGTCCTTCACTAAGGGTAAAGTGTGTGGCACTGAGGAGACATCCCACAGGAGGAGAGGAAAGAAAAAAATGGTGCGAGTTGGAGGAGGTAGGATTCGAACCCGGCCCTGGGGAGCGGGGGGGCGGAGCAGAGAGGAGCAGGGGGACATTCCAGGCACGGAGAGAACAGGACCAAAGGCGTGGCGGCTGGAATGAGGGTGGTGGGCGCAGGGGGCAGTGAGAAGGGCATCTGAGCATCTGACTCACGCTCACATCACATGGGGAAACGATGGCGCGAAGGTGGGGGCCCTGGGTGCCTTGCGGGGATAAGCCACCTTTTCCATCCCCGTCCGTGAACTGTGGCTCACAGATCCCCCTCATCCACACTCTGGGGTCAGTGGCAGACTAGTGAAAAAAAAAAAAATGAAAAAGGAGAACCCTTGGAGATAATTAGCATTTTAATTGGGATCAATGCTTTAGGCGAAAAGGAGAATGCTTTACTGCAAAATTCCAGGCAGCAGCTGGCAAGTCCAGCAGGATCTGGGACGCTCTGCGCGGGGACACAGTCAGTCCTCCCTTTTCTCTCCCCTCGCCTTTCCATTCAATTAACCTCCGCGCTCCCTTCTCCACGGCGGGCCTTCCGGGAGGTGCTTCACGCACCGTATCTCATTTAATTCTCGGAGCAGCCCAGAGCTCGCTGCTTACTGCTTGCTGTGAGCCCTGCTCACCACCCCTCTCTCGGGCTGGCCGGGGTCTGTTCCACCCCGTTTGCCGGTGTGACAATGGGAGGCTCAGATGGCACAGCTCTTAGGGGCAGGGCTGACGCTGATGTCCAGATCCACTCGACTCCCTGTCCGGTGCTCCTTTGCTGATAGCTCTTGGCCTGATGCAAAGATCAAGGCAGGGCCCGTGTCCTTATGGCCAGAGCCCAGGTTAGGGTCTCAGTGGGCAAGAGGAAAGGGGAATGCCCGTTGGCCTTGGAAATATGGGAAGGGTTCTCAAAAGTCAATCTCCAGCTAAGTGAAGGTTCTCAATTTAAGCACCATATTTTAAAAAATAAGTTAAATAGGGGCGCCTGGGTGGCTCAGTCGGTTAAGCATCCCACTTTGGCCCAGGTCACGATCTCGTGATTCGTGGGTTCAAGCCCCGCGTCGGGCTCTGTGCTGACAGCTCTGAGCCTGGAGCCTGCTTTGGATTCTGTGTCTCCCTCTCTCTCTGCCCCTCACCAGCTCATGCTCTGTCTCTCTCTCTCTCTCTCTCTCTCTCTCTCTCTCTCAAAAATAAATAAACATTAGAAAACTTTTTTAAAAAGTTAAATAAATAACAAGTTAAAAATAAGTTCGTATCATTTCATATGGAAATCATGCTGTCCCTAAAAGGACACTGGGGACAGTTGGTGAAATCACTCATCATTTGCCCATCAGATGATGGGCAGGTGAGCTGTTCCTGCTTTTTATTCAGTTTGCAGCCAGTTGAGGGGCCCAGAGCCTCCAGTGGGAGTCCCTTCCCCAGTGCTGCCCATGTTGATTTCCTCGCTGCCCAGCAAACCCTCCCCTTGCCTGATGAGCCCCAGGGTCTCCCTCTGGGGGCCGCCTCGGAAGGGCTCTCAAGAGAGGGGTCGCTCACCCAGCTAAGAGCAGGCCCAGGCCACACGCTGAGCCAGGCCACACCCCTCCCGGTCCAGGGGGTCTGCTGCTGACGTCAGAGTGAGAAGGTAGAGGAAGGTCTAAGAACATCCCTGCCCATGGTCCCTACAGCCTGGAGACCAGGAAACACTCACTCTATTTCCCACACTGGGTCCCCTTCTGTGAGCTTCCTTCTGTGAGCCGACAAGGGCCCCATCGCTCTGAGCGTTCCAGAGTTCTTCGGTGGGTTGTAACCAATGCTCCTGAGCCAACGTTGCTGTGTTCTCCCTTGCTGCCCTCTGTCTTGGTGCCTTCTCTCCCTGCCATCAGCGTGCTGGCCTTTAGAAACCGTCCCCTCCTGATCCGAACGGGCCAAGGGATGGGGAAGCCCTCGACCAGCCCCTTAGAAGTGTGTGCAAAGTAGGAGTCCCCGGGATCTGAGCAGGGTGTGCAAGGCTGTCACCGGTCAGCTACACAGTCCAGCAACACATATTTTTGAGTTCCTACCGCGTGCCAAGTTCAGTGCCAGCCTCTGGAGGTGCGGCCAAGGCTGCGGGGGAGGCTCTGAGGCTTCTGTCAAGACTGAGCATTCTGGCCTGGGAAGCGCCCTGCTAAGAGGACTGAGGTTTAGAACCGTGGTCCCAGCAGGGTCCTTCGATCCAGAGGCAAACTGCAATTTACAGGAAATTTTAGATAGCCTTTTTATCTTTATAGCAGGAAGCTGGGTTGTGACCGAGGGTCCCTCACCTGTGGACACTCAACTGGTTGGGCACATAAGCCCTGTGTAGAAGAAGAGACACCATGGGACAGCAGGTCAGGAGCCCTGGGAGCCAGCCTGGTCTCACATTCACATTTATGTGAATTTATTCTCCATTTAGTGGGCGTTTTTTTTTAATTTTTTTTTAATGTTTATTTATTTTTGACACAGAGAGAGACAGAGCATGAACGGGGAGGGTCAGAGAGAGGGAGACACAGAATCTGAAACAGGCTCCAGGCTCCGAGCTGTCAGCACAGAGCCCGACACGGGGCTCGAACTCAGGGACTGTGAGATCGTGACCCGAGCTGAAGTCGGACACTCAACCGACTGAGCCACCCAGGCGCCCCAGCCTAGTTTTCATTTTTGAGTGTGCAAGGACATCACACGCCAGCCTGTCTTCACGTAACTCACAGTTTACACTCATCGTTAGATGGTGGCCTAGCCTGTACACGCGCACACACGCGCGCACACACACACACTCGAACACCTGCTTCCAGTCTGAGTCCCGTGACAAGCCTGAATGGCGAAGAGACGCCTGGGTCCTGCCTTCAAGGCACTGGGAAGAAAATGAGAACCTCTAAGAGCCTGTTGCAGGGCACCCTCGGTGCAGCTTTGAAATCCGAGGCTGGGCTCCCGGCCCTTCCCTGCCCTTTCCCGCCTGCGGTTTTCCTCTCGGCCTCCCCTGGGGAAGCAGGCCCTGCCAACGAGGCCGGGTTTGATCAAAGCCTCCCCAAACCCAAGCCGAAGCCGCAACTCTCCGCATTATTAAAGCGTTTAATAACTGTCCACGGCTCCTCCCTCCCAAAGACCCTGAAAGCCCTCCGGCGCCTCCTTCCTTCACCCTCGGCCTTTTAATGGCAGGAGGAGCGGGAGGGGGGCGTGGGGGGAGGGGTGCTGCGACGGGCGGATGGATCTGATTTCCCTCGCCAAGTTCAAAATCATAATCGCAATGTTCCTAATTTCCATGTTCGGGAAAGCTCCTTACAGTATAACAAATGCCCCCATTACCATGCTTGCCGCCCCTTAATGTCGTTTTAAACACACTGCTCCATTTCAGTCCCCCTCCCCCCTCCCCCCGCCACGTGCAAATAAACCCCGGTTACGGCTTCCTGTGTGCAGAACAGGTCTCCGGCCGGCCTGGATCCAGAGATTTCAATCTTATCTGGCAGGAAGGGTAATTTGAAATTTAATCACCTTTTCCCCAAGCCAGAATGCCTTATTATTACTTTTTCAGAGAAAAGAACAGGCCCAGAAATCAAGCTCCAAAATTCGGTGTGGAGGGAGAGCGGGAGGCGGAGGGTGCACCAGGCTGTGGGTCCCTGCGACCTCATTAGGGATCTTCTTCTGTTCTCGGGACAATCCCTGTGACCGTTTTCAGCCGGAGCAGAGCCAGTGGGCAGGCCCTGGCAAGATCCCTCCGGCCGAGAACTCTCCCCTAGACCAGTTTTTCCTGGGCTGAGAATCCTACAGAGAAGATTTTTTTTTTCCCCCTCCCTTGTTGAAAGGGAGTCGTCCCAGAGAGGTGGTACAATGTGCACTGGTGAGTCAACAGGCTGTCGGGGAAGCCACCCGGTACCCCGGCCCCCCAGCTGGTCAATGGAGATGTTTCGGCCGCCCGGCGGCCTGGAGACAGATAAAAGAAATGCTGAACGTTCTTGAGCAAACCGGATTCTGTCCGCGGACTGTGGAGGAGAAAGAAGCTACACGGAGCCAGAAGCTAGTCCAAGGGACTCTCTTTCCGTCATCAGCCTGCACACTTCTGAGCGGGGACTCTGGCTGTCACCGTGCCTGGCCCAGTCGGGGAGGTTCCTTCCTGTAAGGAACATACTCAACACTCTCCCGTATACAATAAGGAACATGGAACATGTTGACCGCTCACCCATGAAGGAAATTTGGTAGAGGTGGCCACAGCCTTACAATCCCAATGACCTAACAGCAGCGATCTCCAAAGCTGAAAGAAACGCCTCCGAATGCTCAATAACAGCCAAATTCAATCGACGGTGCTAAAGGGAAGATAGAACCGGCCTGCTGTTTTGCCTCCAGAAAATGCTAGCACGAAGCCGTTGACGTGGGAGAAAAGGATCAAAGAGAATATAGTCCAGAATAGAGGGGAAAGCTATCTTATGGGCATGTCAGGCAGCTAACTTCTAAATATTGTTGTTGGTTCCTGGATTTTGTCGTGTGTGTGGTATTTGTCAGCCTTTTAAGATGGGATTTTTTGTGATTTCTCATCCTAAATAACAGTCAGGGCGCTGGGTGGCTCAGTCGGTTAAGCGTCCGACGTCAGCTCAGGTTATGATCTCGCGGTTTGTGGGTTCCAGCCCCGCGTGGGGCTCTGTGCCGACAGCTCAGAGCCTGGAGCCTGCTTCGGAGTCGGCGTCTCCCTCTCTCCGTTCCTCCCCTGCTCACTCTCTCTCTCTCTCTCAAAAAGAAATAAATATTAAAAAAATTTTTTTTCAATAACACGCACTCTCATACTGAATTTTGGACTCGACGTTCTTTTTCTTTAACGAACACCTAACCAGACCTGGGTCCAGTCTGGCAGGTTGGATGTGGGGACACCAGAAAGATGGTCAGGGATGACTCCAAGGTTATGTCTTCCCAATGTTTGGGTAGTAAATTTCCCCCCTATTTTATGCAATAATGGGAACAATTAGGTTTTAAGAATGACCTTATGTGGCAAAGGAAACAGCTGGCCCCTTCTGTTGACTTGCTATTATGTTTATATTTCGAACGCCACTGGTCTGTGAAATCTCAAGTCCGAGCTGGGCAAAGCTGTTGAGGGGGACTGCCAGGGAGCGAGTCCTGGAGTCGTGCCCTTGGACAGAAGGGGCTGGGGAAGACTTGGCTGTAAGGAAAGGTGCAGACTTAGCCGTGTCAGGGGCCAAGAGCACAGCACCAGGAGAGACTAAGGACTGTTTCCCAGGACTGGCCCCGCCTACCTCTGTGGGCCCGTCCTCACGGCCCCTGACCCCTGCCTAGTATCTCCGACAGCCCTGACCCCATTGTCACACCTGCTCCCCTCTACACTCCCAGCTCTTTGCGGTGCAAACCCTCCGGGGGTTCTGTGTCTCCACGCCTGCCCAAATGCTCTCCTGGGCTTCTCGGCATCCTCGCACACACAGGAGGTGGTCTGCCGCTCACACTGGGGCTCCCGATCACCCCAGGTCTCTTCCTTACTGAGGCTGACTCATGGCAGCACGTGGGTGCGCACTGGCCGATGGGACCAAGTGGCAAAGGCGTCTGAAACCCTCCCCAACAACAAGCAGCTGCTCAGAACCCCTTCCCCTCTACCCTGCAAGAGGTCCAGCCAAGACCACCTTGGAAGACAAAACGATCCTGTTTAAAATCACCCTTAGTTGTGCTTAATTCTGGGGTTTTTTTTTTAATGTTTTATTTATTTTTGAGACAGAGAGAGACAGAGCGTGAGCAGGGGAGGGGCAGAGAGAGAGGGAGACACAGAATCCGAAGCAGGCTCCGGGCTCTGAGCCGTCAGCACAGAGCCCGACGCAGGGCTCGAACTCACGAACCGGGAGATCGTGACCTGAGCCGAAGTCGGACGCTTAACCGACTGAGCCACCCAGGCGCCCCAGTTGTGCTTAGTTCTTTCTGTCCCTTGGGTAGGGGGACAGCCGCCCGAAGATGTTTGTTGACCTTCACTGGTACCACCCCCCAGGTCAACCTGGAAAATGGCACCGTCAGTGTGGCAGCGAGGGGTCCGCGGTGGGGCTGGCTGCAATGCCTTTGTTTCACTGCAGTAAATCCTGCACTCTTGGACCACCCGCCTTCTCCCGTGCAGGAAGAAGCCAACCAGAATGAAACAGTATGGCCACCCCTCCCCCGGTGCTTACTTATGCGTCAGGCTTAACCCTCCAACCCTCCAGCTGGTGATCCCCGGTTTCCAGAGGGGAAACTGAGGACAGCTCCCATTTCCTGGCCGTCGACCTCAGGCCGTGCTCCACACGGTGGTCTGAGGCCAGAATCACCGACAAGTGAGAAATGCCCAGCTTCTTTACCTCCGTCATCCCAAATCTGCGCCTGAGGTACCCTCGTTCCAGGGTGACGGGGAATTCTGTGGCAGTTACTCTTATGATCTGACCCCCCCACTCTCTCTGAGCCGCCCCCCCCCAGGAACTTCAGGTTGCTGGAGTTTTCATGGAGCCCAGAACTGAAGCAGGGCCCCCAGAGGCCAGGCGGTGGTCGGCACCCCCTCGTCCTGCATGGGGTAAGCTCCTGCAGCCCCCAGCTCCCAAACACTGTCCACTCTTCGGCTGCGTGAAGGGTGAAGGTCTTTGCCAGGCAAGTAACCCTGAGCTGGGGGCCCGGCCTCCTTGTGGCTGCCCAGGGCCACCCACCCTTCTGGCGTCTTGCCTGGGCGAGAATGCTCCCCGCCTGGGGGCCTGCCCACTGCAATCCCATCCCTGCATCGCGCAACGCCATTCTTTTTCCTCTTGTTGACCTCAAAAGTGTTCCCTTTTCTTTGTCCCTGATGTAGCACCTACAAAAGTTTAGACCAACAAACCACGAGACAACAGACCAAGGCCAACGTGGTGATAAGTAATGTTACACACGCAGCATCTCATTCTTAACCCTCACAGAAGCTCTCCGTGGGCGGGTATTCTTAGCCGCATCTCACAGATGAGGAAACTGAGGCTTAGGACTGTCAACTGGCTTACCCCAGCGTCCCACAGCCTGTTCAGTGCAGAGCGGGGAGTGGAACCCGGGTCTGTCTTCATCATGCCTCAAGAGCTATGTTTAAAAGAGTCTATCTTTTAAAACATATTGAGCCTAACCCTGAAAACGAATCCCCAGGGGCAGGCCTCCCTCTTCCCCGTTCAGGCCAGGCCTTCCACCAGTGCTGCCTCCTGGAGTCTGTATGGGGCCTGCCTGAAGCATTTCGTGTCTCATCCAGCTGCATAACCCCGCTCCTGCCTCTGAGAAAGAGGGCCAGTAAAGGCTTCCAGTCTCCCCTGGAAACCAGCGGAGGATGCCAGCCCCCTACCCCCACGTGAGCCCCCCACCCCCACTTGCAAAAGCGGGGGGGGGTTGCCCCCAAGGGAGCCACAAGGGGGTGAGAACAGGGGACACCGGGACCCGGAACTAAGCTGGGGAGTCAGGAAGCAGTGACCGGGCCTCCCTTCTATATCCTCTCTGCAGGTGCAAATCAGGGTTCCTGTGAGTCCGGTAGCTCGGAGGGGCTGGGCAACCCTGCCCCCTAATTAAATGGAAGAGCCCAGGGAGCAGGATAATGAGCTGTGTCCCCCTGGCCATGGAGGTGGATGCCTTCCTTCACTGTGCTGCAGCTAGACAGAGTGAAGACAGAGACTGTATCAGCTTCATAAAGCAAGAAGTGATGTCACAGCGGGTGCGGGTAGCCAGGGCCTTCCCTGAACTGAACGTGAGGCCTGGGGACCTGAGCATCTCTCCGAGTGGA
This sequence comes from Acinonyx jubatus, assembly GCF_027475565.1. Lineage (NCBI taxonomy): Eukaryota > Metazoa > Chordata > Mammalia > Carnivora > Felidae > Acinonyx > Acinonyx jubatus. Next base: position 35,045,193 of record NC_069386.1, read on the forward strand.
CAATGGGGATCACTGCCCAGAGCCAAGAAGGACTTGTCACCTCTCAGGGACCCCCTGGAAAGGCTGGGAGAGGCTGCGGGAGGCGACAGGGGAGGGGAAGCAAGAAGAGAGGAGAGTGTCCCCAGGATGGAAAAGGGACCGTGGAAACAGCTGGAAACAGATCTGCCACAAGGGGAGCTCAGCAGGTGACTGAGAAGGCCTCCCAGTCAGCAGGAAGGAGGGACCAACATGTCAAGGGCGTGGGTGACTGAGCGTGTTCATGGAAATACAGCTCTGTTCTGAGCTGTCATCACACACACGGGGAAGTCCCCCCAGAACACAGAAAACCCCAGAGAAGAGCTACCTGAGGGAGGGAAAGGTTCCTCACCAAAATCATACACCACGAGGGACAAGGCGAACAGATTTAGCTTAGTCACAAATATTTCACTACTTTATTTGCACTGATTAAAAAAAATAAACACCACATCTTGGGGAGCCTGGGTGGCTCAGACGGTTAAGCGTCCGACTTCAGCTCAGGTCATCATCTCACAGTTCGTGAGTTCGAGCCCCGTGTCGGGCTCTGTGCTGACAGCTCAGAACCTGGAGCCTGCTTCGGATTCTGTGTCTCCTTCTCTCTCTGCCCCTCCCCTGCTCATGCTGTCTCTCTGTCTCTCTCAAATAAATAATTAAACTTTAAAAAGAAAAAAGGAAAAATTTGTTGACCTCTGACTTAGATTCTATAATTAATATTTACGGCACGTGCTTTATCGCATACCCAGCCAGCTATGAAAAGAGATATTTGCGACTCAGATACTAGCAAAAGATGAATAGCCAAAAGACCTTGAGAAGGAGCGAGTCCGGACTTCCTTGGAGGCAACCCAGAAGGGATGGGAAAAATGCCGGAAGAGAAGAGTAGATGGTTGGTGTGGGCCGTGAGCTTTTGGAATTTTCCGACAGTAAGACTGTTATTGCTGCTGTTTTTTTCCTGGTAATGGACCAGTCCGGTCCGGATGGTGCAAAGAGTTCCCACAGTGCTTAATTACCTTTGGGGAAGGATCATTTGATTAATGTGGACTTTATGCCCCAAGGAGGCAAGGTCCACACAGCAGTGTGTAAGTTTGATGCCTTGCACAGTGTTGGGTCATCCATGACCCCCGTCAGTATTTGTTAAATCAATGAAGCCCTGAATCTCTGAGACAGGAGATGAGTCATCGACCCCTGCTTCACCGAGGTATTGCCTCACTTGCCCGTGATGGGAATGTCCGGCCTACCCTGTCACCTGGAACGAGGGACTCTGGGAAGGTGCCAGTTTAATCAGCCACTACTCCTGGTGGGAGCTGCAGGGATGATCTGGAATGTTCCTTGCATCGAAGGTGCTATCGTACAGGTAGGAGGGACACGCCTCTCTTCTCAGCCACCATCAGGCAAGGAGGAAGGGGATGTGCACCCTCCAGCAGGAAGCAGGAAGACCATTTTGTACAGGTGCTAAGCTGTAGCAATTTGGCTTTCTAGGTTGTTCCTGAAAACCAGCTTCAAAATAGATCCATAAAAGGCAATGTGATTGCAAACAGGTGTCTCAAAAATGCATAATATGGCCTACTGTTTCTGAGTAACATTTTTAAAAAAGAGTAGAAGAGCAGTCGGTTTGGGGTAGTGAAAAAGATCAGAAAAATGGTGTAATTGGGTAATTCACGAGCGGCTGGCAAACCATCCAGGCTCCAGATGCCGATTCCTTCGCCGTCTCTGAAACGCTGTGTGCTGTTCTTTGCAAAGATGCCTTCTCCAGGCACCGAAAATTAATTGGGCATTTCCTTGGAGGGGCTGTTATGATTGTATTTATTTTGGTTGTTTTTCTTTCTTTCTCATTTTGGCAAATTGGGAAGGCTGGAGTGTGTCTGCCCTCTCATCCAACGTTCGTTGCTATGGGAAAGAAGCATACATTGGGCATCTATTAGGTGCTCCACTCTGTGCCAACAATTTTATTCCCTCATTCCTTCGGTCATTCATTTGTTCAGGACCCTCATGGTCATGGTCACGTTCCTGTGTTTCAGGGGTTGCTGAACTGGAGGGACTTCTGAAAGACCAAGCATAATAATTCCGCTCCTCCTATCCGTGATGGGTTTAATAATGATCATGTGACCCAATTTGAGCTGATGAGCCTTGAGGACACGTCTCTTGAGCTGCTGGAAAAGGTTTCTTAAAAATGGACATAAGGGTTTTTCCTTAAGGGTGGTGAAAATGTTTTGGTTGAGTGTTCAACTCTCGACTTGGACTCAAGTCGTGATCTCAAGATGGCAGGACTGAGCCCCACGTCAGGCTCTGCCCTGGGATTCTCTCTCCCCCTCTCTCTCTGCCCCTTCCCCACTCATGCTCCCTCTCTCTGTCTCTCTCAAAATCAAATTTTAAAAAAATAAATAAATAAATAAATAAAACGATCGATTTCATGTTGTGTGACTTTCATCTCAAGGGAGAAAAAATGGACAGCCAGAAGTGTCCCTCGCCTTGCTGGCCTTCTCTTCGTGCCATGTGAGGATGCCAGCCTGGAACTTCAGCAGCCAGCTCGTGCCCAGGAGGGCACCAGCCTGGAGGCAAACATCTGTACGCTGAGGGTGGCGAAGCAGAAAGATGGAAAAAGTTGCCCTTGGGTGCACAGAGAAGCTGCGAATTAGGAGACCCGGGGATAGTCCTGTCTTTGGGTATACTCTACGTAAGATATTAGATCTCCGGTTTGTTGAAGCTGTCTGCAGTCACATGTTGTCAGATGTTGTGGCGCTGGTAGCAGAAAGCACTCTGACTGTGTGTGGTCTGTTTCCTCCGGTCCCAGAGGGCAGGCACCTTGCCTCTGCTCAGCCATTTCTTCCCATGCCTTATAGTCAAGCCCATCACAGAGTAGACGCTCGGTGTTTGTGGAATAAATGGGCATTTTACCTGAATTATTTCATTGAATTTTTAGAACAGCCCTGGGAGACAGATGGGACCGCCTGATTTTATTTTGTTTTTAATTTTTTTTAATGTTTATTTATTTTTGAGACAGAGAGACACAGAGCATGAAGGGGGGAGGGGCAGAGAGAGGGAGACACAGAATCGGAAGCAGGCTCCAGGCTCTGAGCCATCAGCCCAGAGCCTGACGCGGGGCTCGAACTCACGGACCGCGAGATCGTGACCTGAGCTGAAGTCGGACGCTCAACCGACTGAGCCACCCAGGCGCCCCAACGGACCGCCTGATTTTAAAGCAGAGGAAGCTGGGTCTCAGAGATTAAATAACTTGTCCGAAGCCAGAGGACTCAGTTCAAGTCTGTCTGACGACAGTGCTTCTCGTTCCGGTCCGCGCTGCGGCCTTTAAGTGCAAGACCGTGGACGAGGGCAGGGCTGCAGGCTGTCCGTGAGACTTCTGTGGCTGGATTTAGCTTTGCAAGGGTGCAGGCTCAAACGGCCGCTGAGACGGTCACGCGGCTTCCATGGTCGCCGTTTCATGGTGCCTACGATGTACTTGGAAATAGACCTTCTTGTGGGGTTCTGGCTTCAGCCCTGTAACGAGGGTGGGAGGTGCAACCTCACGTTTTAGGGATAAGGAGGCTATCCCGAGAGCAGGAAAGTAAGATTAACTTTCCTCCCCGCTTACTGTGAGACTCCAGAGGGTTAATGGGATGAACGTCACCCGTGAGCTGTAAGACACTGGACCCGGTAGGTGATTATTGCTGGAGCCCCGAGAAAGGGATTTTCAAAACGACAGGCTCATAATTATAATAATAGCCAGCAATTATTAAGCCCCTGCTACAGGCCGGGCACTGCATTAAGCCCTTTACATGAATTTTCTCATTTAACTCTTACCGTGTAAGAAATGCTATTATCTCAGATCTACACATGAGGCAACAGAAGCCCAGAAAGGTTGAGTGATTCTCCCAAAGTCACACAGCTATTCTCGGAGGAGCCGGGACTGAGTCCGGTCTGACTTGGTCGCTGTAAGAAACTGCCCACCTGTTCCTGAGTCTCTGACACGCAGCTGCGGTCTCTGATATCATCAACCAAACAGGAAATTGTACTTGTCGGTCGCCTTTGAGGATGACCGAAAAACGGCCCCGAGTAAGATGTGTCTCTGCTGAATGGTGTAGACTCATCCCTGCCTGCCATTCTTCCATTGCAGCTTTGCATCTTGTTGTTGAAGGTCAGAATTGTCCCATTCGAAAGGACAAATAGCCCCCTGGCGAGGGTGCCCTTGTTAACTCTGTATGAGTATAATCATCTTAGTCAATCGCTAGTAAAGGTGTTGCAGGAAAGCACGAAAGAGGGAAACATCCCTCCTCCCCGGTGCACCGGGCCCAAGTGCAGTTCACCCCAGCTTCTGCCCGGGGTGGGAGAGGGCAGTGTATTCGCTTACACAACCTAGGAAAACGGCTTGTGCATAGATTCAGGGATCACATACATGGAGTGGATTTCTCTTCCTACGAAAAGCTCAGGAGGTTTTTAAGCCCCTCCTGCCGCCAAAATGCAAAGCGTAAAAGATGGCGATTGCGTCCCAGGCGCCTAGAGGAGACACTCTTGCCAGATCGGAGGACAGCCACACCCCCCGCTTTTGCAGCAGGTTGGGACAGTAGCAAATAGGAGCTCGACTAGGCAAAGCTTTGGAGGAGCCGCTCAGGAAGACCCCGCCCTCGCCTTGGGGGTATTGCGCACTTCTAGAATAAACACCCTCCAGCCCTCTTGGCGGGTGAATGAGCTCCCAGTCCGGCTCGGACAGTCAGAACTGGGGCCGGGCGGGTATGGAGAAGCGGGGGTGATCTCTGCGCCAGACAGCAGAAGGCAATCCAGGGCAGCGGTGAGGGTCTTACCCCACATGGCTCCTCACTCGTGCAACCTGCGAGGTGAGATCACTGTTATAAACAAGATTCCCACGACAGCCACAGTGGTGTAGGCGGATCATGTTATCCTGGGTACATATTTATGCTTAAATGTTTGGTTTGAAACTCGACACAGTTGATCCCTATGGTCTGCATTCAGTACTTAGCCAGTGCCCCTTGCTTTTTATACAACCTTGAGCTTCAAGAGTCATTCGTGGTGTTGTTAAGGAGGGGGAGTCCAGCCCGGAGCCCCCTCCGGCAATTACGGTTAACGATCTGGTGCCTTTACCCATGTGAAATGTTGGTGGACGGGGGCAATTGCTACAAACCACTTGGACGGCAATTGAACCCCGTGAATCTAAGCCTCTCATACTTCCTAAGGTGGTCATTCTTCTTCTGAAACTGTATACCAGTCACCCAATAGACGGCAAGCACGCCATCTATAACAGCGGCAATCTGAAAACACGCGCAACGTCCGACAATGGGGGGTGCTCGGGGGAAGTGGTGCGTCCATTTCAGGGACCATCAGGGAGCTGCCGGGAATTATGTTGATGAAGAGTGTGCTGAACGGACGTGCTTGCAGCGTAGAGTGAAGAAACAGCACTCAAAACTGAATGCACGCTGATTATAATCTATAAAAAAAAAAATTAACAATCCCGTATACTAGAGGGAAGTCAGAGCCTGAGTCATGTCTGCGTGGGGATCCAGATATTTCTAAGCGTGCTTGGTCATCGTGTGGGGTGGGCTTCCCGGGGCACGTGTGTATGTGCTGGCTTGCATGAAGGCTTGAGGGAGGCACCCAGAGGGGCGGGCCCCGGGGACTGGGGAGCCAGCACTGCCTGCCCTAGGTGTATGGTTCCCAGACACCCTCCCATGGGCCAAGTCCGTGGGACAGAGGGCAGCAGGGGGATAGCAGGTACTGTTTTGACAAGGTGCGCAGGTGACCCACTGTCGTGTAGAATGTCTTCAGGGCAGAAATCCACGGGGCAGCCTCCTTGCTGGTTGGCTGCAGCACCCCTTCGGCACCTTGCAGTGGCAGAGGCGGCGGTGGCCAGGCCCTGTCACCCCGTGGAGGTGTCAGATGTGGGCATCACCAAGGGCAGCCTGAGAACACAAGAGCAGCACTCTAGTATTAGGTGTGAGCACATACTGGGCACACCCATGTGACTGCAGGGAGTGTGGTGTGTGTGTGTGTGTGAGAGAGAGAGAGAGAGAGAGGGAATTGACAGGCAGGACAGAGGCCAGAGGAACAACAAGGCTACTGGGGCTGGGCTGGCCTGCTGAAATCTAAGCGACCCCTACCTACGCATCTGGAAGAAAACCTATCAAAACACTAACAGTAGCACAGGGGAACAAAAGGAGCCCAGAGTAGACAGATGACCTTCACGGCATCCCTTAGAGATAATGCGTAGGGTCTGGTCATGTGCTACAAAGCCCTTGAACTAACCGTCTCCCCCACCAACATGAAGGATGACTGGTGACAGCCTCAGGCACCCCTCAGATACTGAGCTCCTAGCCCAAACCAGATGCTGTCCTAGGAATGAAAAGGGGTATCGGCCCAACCCTGACCTTCCAGTCCAGCAGCAAACCCCTGCTTGTCTCTCCAGGCTCAGCCCTGCCCGCCCCCCTGCTCTGTGCTCCCCTCCCTTTCTTCTAGCTCCCTGCCACCTCAGGGACTTTGCATGTGCTATTCCTTTGGATGAGAACACTAGTCCCTGTCTTCCTTCTGGCTGACTCTTATTCTCAGTCCAGGGCTCAGCTTACATATTCCCTCCTCGTGGGCTCACATCAGCACCAACCCCTCAGTCTCCTTGTCCTACATGCTCATTGCTCCCTGATTTTTCCCTTCGTGGCACTTTTCAGCTTATAATCTTAAGTGTATGTCATTTTATGGGATTGATGTCCAGCTCCCCTGTTGGACTGTGAGCTCTGTGAGGGGTGGGGCTGTGAATATGGGCTCAGCACAGTACTTACTCAGAAGGCATTGAGCAAATATTTGTTGGATGGATGGATAGATGGGTGGATGGATGGATGTGTGGATGGATGGATGGATGAATGGATGGACGGATGGGTAGATGGATGTGTGGATGGATGGATGGATGGATGAACGGATGGATGGATAGATGGATGTGTGGATGGATGGGTGGGTGGATGAATAGATGGATGGATGGATGGATGAATGGATAGATGGATGGATGGATGGGTAGATGGATGTGTGGATGGATGGATGGATGGATGGATGGATGGATGGATGTGTGAATGGATGGATGGGTGGATGGATGGATGGATGGACAGATGGATAGATGGATGTGATGGAGATGGATGGATGATGGATGGGATGGATGGATGGATGTGGATGGATGGATGGTGGATGGATGGATGGATGGAATGATGGATAGATGGATGGTGTGGATGGATGGATGGATGGAGATGGATGAGGATGGATGTGGTGGATGGATGGATGGTGATGGTGGATGGATGGATGGATGGGTGGAGGATGGATGGAATGGGATGGATGTGTGGATGGATGGATGGATGGATGGATGGATGGAGTGGATGGATGGATGGATGGATGGATGGAGTGGAGATGGATGGATGGACAGATGGATGGATAGATGGATGGGTGGATGGATGGATGGATGGATGGGTGGGTGGATGGATGGATGGATGGATGGATGAATGTGTGAATGGATGGATGGATGGATGGATGGATGGACAGATGGATAGATGGATGGATGGATGGATGGATGGATGGATGGATGTGTGGATGGATGGATGGATGGATGTGTGAATGGATGGGTGAATGGATGGGTGGATGGATGGATGTGTGAATGGATGGATGGATGGATGGATAGATGGGTAGGTGGATGGATGGATGGGTGGTTGGATGGATGGATGGATGGATGGGTGGACGGATGGACAGATGGATGGATAGATGGATGTGTGGATGGATGGATGGATGGGTAGGTGGATGCATAGATGTGTGGGTGGATGGATAGATGTGTGGATGTGTGGATGGATGTGTGGATGGGCAGATAAATGAGATGGAAAAGAACATGTTATGCCAGAGATAGTGAGAAGATTAGTGTGACAGGGAGGAAGAGTATATGAAATGACCCTGGGGGGTAAATAGAAGCAAGATTGGATGGTGGCTGGTCACACAGAGAACAATTCAGAGCCACCAAAGAGAAGAGGTTAAGGGGACTCATTTAGGATTGGGGCAGAAAGGAGGTGATAGCTAGGAAACAGCAGAAAGTAAACATGGGCCACAAGTTTCTGGGTATCTGTCTGTCCATCCTCTTTCCCTTCAAGTCAGCTGGCCTACTTACTCCCCTGCCAGGCGGCCTGTGACGAATGCTGGAGCACTTCAGGTCCCCAGGGCTGGGGACCTCCCTGCCCCCAACCTGCGCCTGTACCAACACCCCTGGGAACCTGGCACAGGGCTCCCTCCCAACTCTGCCCACAGGGTCCTGACCTAGACTCACTGTCAAGGTCTTGGGTGGACACCCTGGTCAAGTCCCTGCCTCTGGAAGCCAGCCTCCTTGGAGGCCAGGAGCTAGTGGAAATTGCAGAAGAGAAACCTCTCTGCCCTTCACCCTTGTGCCAGGACAAGAGCAAGGTGCCGGGAGGCCTGGCTTTCTCTCACTGAGACCCTGGGAAGAGGTGAGGGACCGCCAGTGGGAGAGCCAACACATGCTACAGCTGGCGGGCCGCTGTGGGAGTTTGCTAGAGCTACAACCAAGGTACAGACCGGGTGGCTTAAAGAGCAGAAATTCATTTCCTCACAGCTCTGGAGACCAGCCAGCTGAGATCCAAATGCGGGCAGGCTGGTTTCTTCTGAGGCCTCTCTCCTTGCCCGGAGATGGCCGTCTTCCTCCTGTGTCTTCCTGTGGCCTCCCCTCTGTGTGTGTCCGTGTCCTAATCACCTCTTCTTTTTTAAAAAAAGTTTTTGTTTTTTCATTTTTGAAGGAGAGAGAGAGAGAGAGACAGAGCAAGAGTGGGGGAGGGGCGGAGAGAGAGGAAGACAGAGAACCTGAAGCAGGCTCCAGGCTCTGAGCTGTCAGCACAGAGCCCGACGCGGGGCTCGAACTCACAAACCTCGAGATCGGACCTGAGCCCAAATCAAGAGTCGGCCGCTCAACCGACTGAGCCACCCAGGCGCCCCCTAGCTTAGTTACCTCTTTAAAGACCCCATCTTCAAATATGGTCACATTCTGAGGTCTGGGGGGTTAGGACTGGAACATGGAAATCTGGAGGGGGGGGATCCAAGTCGGCCCGTCCCCAGAACCCGGGATCACCACGCGCAGTCCCCCAGGCTCCCGCCGTGCAGACTAGAACGCAGCGCTTGCATTGCAGGGGAGGCGGAGAAGGGAAACCCAGAGGAGCCGGGGCTGCCTCTCGTGGGAACACAGTCGGAGGACATCCCTAACCCCTCGGCCCTCCCCACCACAGCCCTTGCGGGGACCTGCTCCTCCCAGAGCGGGCGCTCAGGCAGCCACGAGGCTAATTGCTTGGCAGGGATGCCACAGGGGGAGCGAAGCGGCCTTGAGCAGGCTTTGAGCTCCTCCGAGATAGGGCGTCTCCAACCCAGAGCTTATCAGCACGCTGCTGCTGGGTCAGGATCCAGTAATTAGAATGACATTCCCAGAGCAATTTGGTGGAGCGTTTGCCCTTCCATTCACGCCAGAGCCAGACGGGGCCTCGGGTTTGCAGCTTCTGAAAAACAAGAAATTCCAGTAAGGGATTAATGACTTAATTATAAATGCGGCTTGGAAATGCAAAGGTTATTAAGAAGGGGAAAAGATACATGCTAATAAGAGACACGCTATTAACAACAGAATAAAGATTCATTGTTGGCGCCGCAGTAAAGTTTTCCAAGTTCAGTAATAAAAACCACCTGGTCTGCGGAGGGCCGGCTGCCATGGTGACAGGCCCCAAGGCGCGGGAGCTGTCTAATGAGGCGAGTCCTCCCCGCCTCTGATCGTGCTCCCTACGGGGGCTCCGGCTTCCTCGTACAATTGGCCCACAGGCCTCAAACCACCGGAGGAAGGGCTGGGCCTGTGCCCATTTGTGGGAAGAGCCCAGCGAGGCACAGGGAAGCCATCAGGGTTGTCGGGCCCCTGGGAGAGTCTGACTCTCGGAGCGCCTGAAGACCCATCGGTGGGAGACGCAGAGAGCGCCAGAACCGGCTGGAAGCTGGGATTCTGGGAAGGGGTTCAGCCCTCCTGGACCAGAGTCAGCGTCCTCTCACCCACGGTGATGAACCCTTCGCCCTGAGCTCAGAGTGTTACTACTGTGTCTGTGAACTTGGACTCGCCCACTGGAGGAGTGTTGGAAAGGAGCTGTCCTACGTGTCCGGGCGTTATACCAGGTGCCCTTGTTCCCGTGAAGTTATTTAATCTGTGCAACCATCTTGTGGGGCATTATTGTTTCCACACTCCGCTGACAAAGAAACAGAGGTTCACAGAGGTGAAGAAATGCACCCAAGGGCACTGAGCTAACAAGTGGCAGAGCTGGGATTCAAACCCAAGGCCAGGGTCCTTCTCATAGGATGGTGGAATCAGGGGCCAAAGGCGCAGAGCTATTCTCCCAGTGGGCTAGAGGTTCCCGAATGGCGGGGCTGGGTTCTCCTCACACATTCTCAGACGCAGGGCTCACACCCCAAGTCACAAACAAGCTTCATTCGCAAGGATCTGGGTCACCAAGTCAGGCTTCTTTACTAATTAACCAGCTGTGCCCACGTGTCTCTCCCCAGGGCCACCAGGCCACCTGCTCTCCCACATGGCCAGGAAGTAGCTTTCCAGAGTTTTCTAGGGGCTTAAGCGCTCCAGCTAATCCTTGGAGGGCTGATGGGGTCTGGGGAGGAGGTAAGAAGAGACAGCTAATCTCACCTACACCTTCCCTCTCCTGCCCTCAGTACACGAATCACAAGTTGAGGTGGGTTTCGTCAGGCCCTTGCAGGCAGGGTCAGGAGTCCTGGGTCCCAAGAGACCAGTGGAAGGGCCTAAGAGCTGGATATGGGGCAGCTGGGCCACCGGGCACTCTTGAGACAGGGGAGGAAAGACCCACCCAAAGCAGATAGGGAGACAGAAGCCTCACGGGCTTAGCCGGCCAGCTCCAAGAGGGACCGTGCCTGCCCACGGGCACTCAGTCAATATGGCAGAATGAATGGCACATGAGAGGAAAGCAGCCTCAGACGCCAGCGCCCGCCCTCCAGCAACGTTCAAGTCCACTTCCACTTGCAGCCCTCCAGTGACCCAGAGCTCACTCCAGCCTGCGGCAGCCCGCCCACAATGGTGACAACCTCTCTTCCCAGCCTGAGCTGAATCCCACCCGTCTCGCCTCTGCCCTCTGTGCCCCTGTGCTCTGAGTCACCAGAGCATCCGTACTCACAGGAGACAATGCAGCCCCTTCCTCGCTGTGTGATTCTGCCGGCATTTCTAAACCTCCCTGAGCCCCAGAGTCCTCCTCTATAAAACGTTGACGATGACGTCACCTCGCTGTAGGAAGCAGACGCGGGTACTCACAACCTCCCGGCATGGGATAGGCTAAAAACGTGATGGCTCGAACCTACCCCCTTCAGATAATCCATAATCCCACGCCTGCTTGTCTTCTCCCGGGCCACACACCCCTATTGATGATTGATATCACTTGTCATGGGGCCCGGTGCCCCTCCATGTCTTGGCCCCTCTCGTCCTGGGCCAGTCCCAAGCTCAGCCGGACCCTGACACAGGACACCTGCTGGACCGCCGCGGGCCACCCGGTCCACACCCCCCAGCCCTCCCGGTCACCTGGAGAGCTATCACTGGGATAAAGCAAGAAAGAGAAAATGAGGAAAGGATGTGGGTTCTGTGGACATCAAGTCCAGGGAGCCCCCAAGAGAGAGAAGCCAGGGTGTGGACCGGACTGGGCTGGGGTTGAGTCCTGGCTCTGCCACTTGCCAGCTGCCCCTGAGCCTCAGCTTTCTCATCTGGAAAGTGGGGCCATCTCTTTATACGTACGGTTGCTCTGGAGATAAAATGCGATGACGCGTGCAGGTGTCTGATACATAGCGAGTGAATGGTCAACCTCCGCTATCTAGCATCACTTGTATTTTTGCACAAGCGTTTTGCTGCTCACGACAACTGAGGGGACCTGGGGTCTTTGTTTTGCTTCACTTTGCTTTGTTTGTAAACCAGGAGGGTTTGTTTTTTTTTTTAAATAAGACTACAGCATTTTATTTTATTTTATTTTATTTTATTATTTTTTATTTTGAGAGAGAGAGAGTGCATGCAAGCAGGGGAGAGGGACAGAGAGAGAAGCTCAAGGGGGCTTCATGCTCAGCGTGGCGCCCGATGCGGGGCTCGATCCCACGTCCCTGGGGTCATGACCTGAGCTGAAATTGTCAAAAGTCAGACACTCAACCGGCTGAGCCACCCAGGCATCCCCCTGCTTTTTTTTTTTAGTAAAGGCACCTTTAGAAGGCCCAGGAAGCCCCAGTCCCAACCCAGACCTCAGGCACCCCTGACCACAGAGCCCATGAGGGCTCTCAGCATCAGCTCCAAGGCTGTGTGGTGGGCCAGCCAGTGCCTGTCCCACAGGCAGCGTCCTCTGACTGGCTGCAGAGGGAAGGGGGGTGCAGGTGGGGGTGGGAGCGGCAGAGCCATTGGAGGAAGGTAGGTGACGGCAAAGGGAAGGGGGCCAGGGGAGGGAGATGGCTCATCTAAAATGGGGAAACTAATGAAGAAATCTCCATCTAATTAGACAGGCTGCAGTTTTAATCAGACAGAGTTTCCTTGGCGAAACCTGTTTGCATGTTTTCTGTCATTCAGCCAACGTGTTAATTAGGCAAATAATATTAATAATGATATTCACTTCGGGAAAGTGAAGAGGGGAGGGAAAAGGGGGAAAGTGACAGTTTGGGATCTGCGGAGGGGCCCGAGTTCGCAGGTCGCGTGTGAGCCTGGAAAGAACACCGCCCGGAGAAGGCGCCCCAGCGGCTGCTCCTCTCCGAGCCTCAGTTTCCTCATCTGCACAATGGGGACGGGCGAGTTGTGGAGGACTAACCGAGGTGGCGGGTGTTCAGTCCGGAAGGCAGTGTGAATGGAGCAGAGCAGGGCAGGACAGGGGCTGCTTGTCGGTTTCAGCCCTACCCGCACTGCCCACCCACCTCTGACCTGGAGTCCTCACTGCCTGATCAATGGCACCCTGTCCCCCAGCACAGTCTCAGACTCCCGCTTCCTTTCCTGTCCACGGAGTCCGGCATCCGGACGAGGGGAGGCTCCCGCAAGTCTGCCTTGCGGCCAACCTGCCCAGAGCCAATGTCCCCTGGCTGCCACCAGCCCCCCAGCATCCCAGGCCCCCACTGCACACTCTCCAGACTGGGTTCCAAGGAGGGGGCTCCCTCCTAGCTCGCAACCGTGGATCACGGATGGAACCATAGAAATCAGCCAGCAAGCCTCCTTCCCCCTAGTCCCCAGAGCCCCTCCATGACATCCCAACTAGTCTTAGCTTGGATACGCCCTGTGACGGGCACTCGCACCCACTGATGCTGCCTGATTTTCAGGCGATTTGGGCTCCTCTTGGCTTTGGGTTAAAATACTCCGGTTGCAATGTTCAGCTGATGGACCCAGCTCTGCCCCCTGAACTGCACAAAAGCCCACCCTCTCTCCCGCAGGGTCTTCTCTCTGGGGTCTGTGGCGCCAGCCTCCAGGCAGGTCCTGGCAGACCTGGTGTTGCCTCCTTGGATGCTCACTGAGCACCTACTATGTATCAGGCACCGAGTCCGGGCATCTTCTACACGGTGTGTGTGCCACTTAATCTTCCCAGCCAGCTCAACATACAGGGCTCAGGAAATTTTCTCAGCCTTGCGGCTGAGAAAAAAAAGACTCAGAACTGTGAAAATACCTCGTTCCATCATCGAGAAGAGGCTAGAATTCAGTCTTAGCATCGTACCCCATGATCTTTCTAGAAGAAACCCAGGAATGGTTCATGCAGCGAGTCTGTCCTCATCTGAGCCCTGTGACGGGAGCACCATCATCCTCCCCGCTCCACAGATGAGGGACCTGAGCCTCAGACAAGTCACGTAAATTGTCCGCGTTCACACGACCAACAGAACGGGCAACTTGCCCAGGTCCGCCCTCCGCACTCGGGGCAAGAAGAACCGCACTATTCTGGCCCTCGCGGGGCACCATCCACCGTTCCAGAGACTCAGATAATGCTGGTTAATTGCATTTGCAGTGGGCGGCAGGGTTGGCCAGTGGTTAATGCCTCCTACTCCCCTTTAAACTCCCCAGCCTGTCTTTGCCGTTCACCTTCAGGGAGAGGGTGGTGAACCCTTTTAACTGCAGCCAGAGTGCTTGGCTGTATTCCTCTCGCCCGGGGTCAGACGCGCTGCGCGCCTCCCAGCCAGCCGTGAACAAGGTGATTATGAGCTAATAACCTTTGGTTCCAGAACCCCAAGTGAGCACTGACCAGGGGTAATCCCGAAGGCAGCTCTCAGGTAGGCGTGGGAGCGGTGGCTTACCTCACCCCTTGCAGCCACAAAAGAGGAATTCTCTTTTTAATGGCAGAAAGGCCTGGCTCCTCTCTTTGCCTGCTGTCATCGCTGGGCGGCTGGAACACAGGTCTGGACCACAGAGGGTCACGCTGGGGCCCTGCATGTTACAGAAAAGGAGACGTGCCCTGAAACGGGGTGGGAGGCGCCCAGGGTCTCCCGAGGGTTGGTGGCGGGCAGCACTGGGTGGAACCCTGCCATCCACCTGTGGACCTCTCTGCCTCACCTCGTGGGCTCTCAGATTCTGCAGAGGGTCTGTTTGCTGGCTCGCTTGCTCACTTGGGGGGCCGGCCACCAATCAGCCTATGGCTGGCCCCTTCCAGACCCTCTAATTCTCTTCTTTCAGTAACATTACTGGTCATTTCGATGTCAGCCCCGATTGCTGAGGGGGGCGGAGCCCCGGCATTGCCCCTCTGACGGCCAAGGCAAGGGAAAGCACGAGGTGGGAGAGAACAGAGTTGGGGGTGGGGAGGTCCCGCAAAGGAGCCCCGCAGGCACAGCATTAACTTGTTATGTAAATACCTTATTCAATTATTCCTCCTCCTCCTCCTCCTCCTCCAACACACAGTGGGCTAATCACTCATGCCTGGCTGGTTCATGAATATTAAACCCAGCTCCCTTGCCAGTGCATCTCAGCCGTGGCAAACCGTGGCCTCCAGGGGAGAGAAAAGCGGGGGCCTTGAACGCCACCTTTAGGGGGCCCTGGAACATCAAGGGGAAGCCTTGGGTGCCTCTTTTTCCACGTACGGGGCAGACAGTTGGAATAATCGGTCCTCGGAGACACTGAGCACCTGCCTCCGTGGAGACACCGGGCTAGACTCAGGCTGGACAGGTTGGAAAATGATTCAACTTTTCTGGGCCTCGGTGTTCCCATCTGTAAGATGGGGGTAGCAACGGTCACCTCGGCAGTGGTTCTGATTCATCAGCCAATACATATATAAAATGTGACTGTACCCTGCGTACGGTTAGAAACGCCTAACTGAATCCTCCCTGCCTGACAGAGCCCACGCTTGCCTTCAGGGAGCTCCAGGCCTGGTTTCTAGGGTCATCTACCGAGGAGGAAGGAGCCCAAAGCCCAGAGGGAGGGAAGGGCAGGTGGCAGGTGGAGGCCGAGGTAGGAGAGGATTCCATAGCCTGGGGTAGGTGCAGAGGGCTTCCTGGCAGAGGTGGGCTTGGCACAGACTATAAAGATTACATCTATTCATTCGCTCATGCAGTCAATACATATTTATTGAGCACCTATTATGTGCCAGGCACTTGGAATAGAGCAGGGAGCAAAACACTCTAAAGACCCTACCTACCCTCAAGGAGCTCCAGTCCAACTGGGCCCAGCCTGCCCACTTTCCTTGGTAAGGCAACAGAGAGGCAAGCCACGCCAGCTTGGATGTCCGATCCCTGCCCACCAGCTGAAGACCACCGGGCAGTGGTCTTTTCATTTATCAGTAAATGAACCAAGAGGCCTCTCCTGAATGCCCCACACTCACAAAAAAATAATGAAACGTTTCTTGTATTAAACTATTAAACTTCTAGAAAGTGTGTCCTCTAGCAATAGGGGAAGCAGGGGAAGACAGACTGACAGACGGCAAACATATGCAGTGGAGGAAAATGCTACGGAGAATGGAGGATGTGTAAGGCAGTGTCCGTGTGCCCAGGGAAGCACTCGCGGAGAGGATGACGTACGAGCAAAGACCCAAGGAGGCGATGAATGCACCTGTCTGGAAGAAGAGCGTTCCAGGTAGAGGGAACAGCCAGTGCAAAGCCCCTGAGTCGGGAGGGCACCTGGCTCATACCAGGAGCAGCCAGGAGCCGGTGGGGCTGGTGTGCAAGGAGCAGCCTGCTTGCCCATAGGAGCGTCTCGCTCCTCGGCCGCAATCCTGCACGAGGGTCCCAGTGCCCTCATTTGAGGGCACCCAATGACCTGTATCTCTGTTGGGAAAGCGGGTAAAAAACCATCCTGTGATTCTGTGACCACAATTTTCCAGCTGCCTCGCCTTGCCTCTCCTCTCCTCTCCTCTCCTCTCCTCTCCTCTCCTCTCCCCTCCCCCCCTCCCCTCCCCTCGCCTCTTCTCCTCTCCTCTCCCTCCAAGGGGGTTCCTGAGGCTCCAACATGAGCACCACCCCCCACCTTCCTTTCCCCCGCTCCCGCACTAAAATTTTAAAGCTGCCTGATCCACTCAAAAGGTCGGGTGGGGAGTGGCTCTGAGGCATCAAGAAGTCAAAAGGAAGAATTTCCATGGAAGGAGCATCTACGGGAGAGGCAGACACTGCCCTCCCCGGGAGGCAAAACTCATCATCGCTGGCATGGAGGGAGTACTCGCTGTTGCCAGGCTGTGCCAGCTCCTTTATCTCATTGACCCTGACCTCTGTGTGGCCAGTACCATTATGTCCCATTTCCTGGATAAGGATGCTGAGACACGGAGCCACTTGGATACTTGGCCCAAGGTCTTCTGGTGAGAAGGCAGAGGGGGTCACGACGTGCCGTATTTCCCAGCCGAATGTCCCGAAGCGGTTCCTAACGCCAAAAACAAATGTCAACCCCAGCATAAGGCTTCCCACGGACGTGGGATTCCTGTCCCCACCGCGGACACAGGTGAAAACACAATAGAACTCTCCAAATCGTGCCGGGAAAGGACGTCCTCCTTCTCACAGGTTCTGGGGTGAGAGCAAAGGACGCAGGATGGACACTTGTAGGACTAGGGGGCTGGTGGCACTGGCTCCGTTCAACCCAGACAGGGTGAGAGGAAAGGGAAGGGAAAGAGAAGGAGGGGGCTGGCGGGTACCAGGTCTGGGTGAGCCGGCCATCAACGGGCCCCGGGTGGGAAGGAGGAGACAGAGGATGCCATTGTGCTTAAGATCAGTGCCGCTAATGATTTATTAAGGATGATAACACGGTCGACACTGATTGACCTCTAACCCTGCATCAACCTTTTAATACAGCTCGTTAACGCCTCGCCATGAACCGAGGAGTAGTGACGGCCACCTTATCTAGAGGGACACCGTGGCTCAGAGGGGTTATAGTACCTGCCTAGCGTCGTCACACAGTCAGTAAGCACAGCGAACCCGGCTCTTTTCAGTCCCGGGGCCCATGCTCTTAACCACCATGCTGCATATGGAACAACTCACAAGAACACGGCCCCCATGCACGCGGGAGTCTGCGTGAGCTGCATACAAGTCACGAGGGATATCACCCATCGGTGGAATTTCAGGCATCGACATTCAGGGCTCACCGTTTATGGGAGGCTCGTTTTATTTGGACACGGTCTCGTTTGAGCCTCACAAGAGACCCATGAAGTTGACGTCATTCTTTCCTCTTACAACTGTGTCAAAGCAAGAGCCACAGCTACTTACACGGAGTCTCAAGGACAGTTAGCTGTGACGTTGGGACTTGGCCACTTGACCCCCAGCTGCCTATCTGCGGCTTAAGTGGCTGCCCGTGGGCCCTGGCTGTGTGTTCCCCACAGGGACGGGTGGGGTCCCGGCGGGCCCCACCACTGTCGCCCCTTAACACAGCTCTGGCCACAGTTGCACCCTGGGAGCGGTGTGCCCACCGGGAGGACAGCGTCCTGGGACCCCGCTCTCTGTGCGGTGGGCGGGACCGGCCCCGAGGAAGCTCTCTGCTCACGGTCTGCAAGGGCTCAAGACCAGTGTCTGGGTGCAGTGCGAGTGTGTTGTAACCTGGGGGTGCAGGGGCTCTCGTGCTCGTATCACACCCTCCTGCACTGCTACATCTTCAAGCCACGCTAATGCCTTGCTTCCGTGGGGTCTGTACAAGTGCTCAATACAGGAAAAAGGAAGAACGGGCAAAGGTCACGGTGTGGCGCTTCGAAGAACAGTCCCAACCTGATCGATTTCACTGATCGTTAAGGAAAAGGAAATAACCAAAAGGATGCTTTCATCCGTTTGGCAAAGAGTTAAAAGGTAACACCCAGGGTTTGGGGGGGGGGGAGCGGGGGAGGGGGTGTAGAGAGAAACAGCCACTCACAAGATCTTGGTGGCAGAGTACATGTGTGATCCATTTTGAGGGTCAAATGGGCAATACGGGCAAAATGCAAAATACTCACACCCTTGTATGGAGCAGCCCTGCTTTTAGGATGTGTCCCCCAACCGTTCAAACGCACGGAGACGTCTAGGCAAAGATGATAAATTGCAATGATGTGAGTAACTGTGAAAAACTAGACAATACCCGCGTCCCGATCAACGGCCAGTCCATCAAATGAATTCAACGCAGTAATATACAGTAATGAAAAAGAATATGTTACATCTCCATACAGTGGCGTATGAACTAGGGCATAAAACCGTTCCCAGCACGTGGGGTGGGGAGGTGACACGAAAGAATATGTACGGAACAACTATATTTTGTTTCAAAGCAAAATAATTTTAATTCTTACATTTTCTATTAAGTTTTAAATTTAATAATTTTACATTTTTAGATGTATTGATAGGCTGAATTCAAACATCCGAACTTACGCAGAGCGGGTCACCGACTTTTGTTATTTTAGAGGAGGGTCATTGGCATAAGGAGTGCTCGGCTTCCTGTGTTTGCAAATTTTTACCTTGCCCTCTTTTATATTTGTAAGCAGAAGGAAAATATGGTTAATAAGTGAACCCATCAAGAATTAAAAAAATAAAAGAGGGTAGGATCTGTGAAGCCAGAGAGCAGGAGAAAGGACTCTTAGGGGAGGAAGAGCATGGTGAAGGCTGCGGGGACAGGCGAGTTTAGATACAGCAGGGGATGGGCGGTGCGGGCATCTCGGAGGCTCTCAAGTCCCTCAGGGCAGACCCCTTGGAACTTCTCCAGGGCGCTCACAGAGGAGGGGAGGAGAGCTGGCTTCACAGAAGGAGGCAGAAGGGGAAGGGGGAAGGTCCCCCCAAGGAGGAAGATTCGGGACCAGAAGGGATGTCCCAAAGCTTACAGTTTTACGATTTGGAAGACATTCCCAGCAGAGGCGTGGAACAGAAAAGGGAAGACACGGCGGGGGCATGGAGGAAATCCGGCAGGGGTAGGGCAGCAGCGTGCAGGGGGCAGGATCTTAGGGACCACCGGAGCCTTGGATGCAATGGCCATCATGATAGGTCCTGGGAACAGTGGTTCTCCAGGAAACTCCAGACCCTGGTGGCTAAATCTCTGAGGGTTTGTCCCCGAACCTACACGTTAGCCGAAGTCCCCCATGAGTATCAGGCACTCTGAAGCTTGAGAACCCATGGCTTAGAGATTTGTAAGCCATCCTCTTTATTTTAAAATGGGAACACAAGGCACAGAGAAGTTGAGCCACTTGCCCAAGGTCACACAGCCGGTGCATGGCAGAGTGCAAGAAACCAGGTGCTCGGTCTGCTGGAGTGTCCGGGGCTCTGTATCTTTCTAGCTGGGGCCTCTTGAGACCCCGCAGCAGGGCGATCATCTGCGGTCGGCTCCCTGCCATTTCTCCAGCTCACTCCCCCCCGCACCCCACCCCTGGGCAACCTGGGGACGGAGCTTTTAGGCCATAGATTTCGGTGCTTTGTATCTCAACCTGATTTCCCTGAAATCAATATCCTTAAATCAATTTAGAATCTACTTTGGCAGAAATATTTCCCGGCCCGTTCTGAGTCTTCTCCATCATTCCAGGGTTTTCCCGGCCCTCCCCACTGCCCCCGCCCAGGGGGTTGATTTAAGATTGGTGAAGGTGGCGGTGGTGGTGGGGGGGGGGTGATAGAGAGCCAAAGTCTAGCCACTCTCTGCCTGTCCCGCTCCCCCGCGGCCAGACCAAGGCCTGCCTCCCCCAGGTCCTCCTGATGGCTCTGAGGACCCCTCTTCAGAGCCCCTAGAATCCTGGGGTCCCCAACAGGTGCCATTCTGTGGTCCAATTACCTTGTTATTTTATGGTCCCCCAAGGGGTCTGAATGTGTGTGTGCATGTGTGTGCTCGCGAGCACGCGCGCAGACACATCTTAGTTACCCCTCTAAACTGGGGGTGCCCTACTTCCTAACCGCCCCAATGCCCAGCAGACTGCTGTCAGTGCAAAGGAAGGGCCCAGCCAGGAGGCCAGGCCGGGGCTGGGGCGCCGATCCTGACTCACAGTCCCCTTTCTCCCCTTTCTGGCCAGCTTCCTAGTCTGCAAAATTAGGAAGGTAGACCCTGTGTCTGCACGTTCCCTCCAGGATACATAATTCAGCTAAACATGGCACCAGAACAGTGCCATCCTGAATCCGCACCCTCCCCCCCCCCCCCGCCCCGCCCCTGCCCCTCCAAGCCTCCGGCTCTGTGCTGGGCAATTGAGAATTCAATACATATTTAGCTGATTGATGTAAGCAAAGCATAAAAGTCACTGAAGGGGACGTTAAGCTTCCAAGAAACACTGGAACCTTCCATGGTATCCCTCTCCCGTGAATTCTCTCAGAGGGCAGAAAGCATAAATAAAGTAGGCAGCCGATTTTTTTTCTCTCTTTAAAGTCAAAGACCCATAAATCATGCATGTGCAAATTCGTCTCATAATTAACATCCCTGGGTATACGTCTGTGAAAAGTTGTGCTTCAGCTGGCTGAGATGTTCTGCTAATTAAAGGCTTATTTTGTGATGGGAATCATTTGGTGGAAGCCACTTCACATGCACTCGTTTAGATTTTTTTTTAATGACCCATAGGCTCTGCAAAGTGAGTCAACTGATGGCTCTGAGCAGCTCACGGCTTATTAGACAGTAACACGGCGTGCACTCCAGAGCCCCCATTCGCGAATGCAGCCCGTGGTCAGTGCGTTCGCAGAGTTGCAAAAACACGCGCACACGCACACACACACGCGCACACACACGGCCACAGAGAACCAAGGGGAACGCAGCAGCCTTTTGAGATAACTGAGGCCGAGAGGAGGGGAGGGATCCGCCCAGGGCATCCCAGCCGGCTGGCAGAACCCAGTTCGGGAACCCCATCTCTTGCCAGTCCCCAAAGCTCCATCTGCTCTCCCTTCGCCCCCACGCCGCACATGCCCACGTGCCCCTGGCTGTCTCGGGAGCTCTGGAATCGATCGCTGGGCTTGCTGCACGGTGAAGGAGGGCTCGCAAGGTAAGCCCGCTCACTGCTTTGCTGAGCACCCCCTGGAAGCAAGAAAATTGGAAAGAGACAGCTGGGATGGAGTCTTAACTATTTTAATAATGTTCGGCACCATGGCTGTTGCTGGGAGATTAGCAGGGAAATGTGACGGTGTGTAATTTTTCCTAAGAATTCCATTAACAAAATCCAATGGGCAGACGGAGGTGGGGGTGGCGGTGGGGGGGAGGGGGAAGGGTTGGAGAGCTTTCTGGGGGCTTCCTGGGGAGGGAGCTTCTAGGCTCAGGAACTCAGCAAAAGCTCTGGGGTGTGAGTTCAAAGTTCTCTCGGGCCTTCTCCCATCTTCCTTACCCCTTCCTGTCATCCACGTGGAGAACAGGGAGACAGGGTTCCAATCTCCGCCCTGCCACTGTGGCACTGTGTGGCCTTAGGCTGGTGGCTTAACCGCTCTGAGCATCAGCTTCCTTGGCCGTGGCCTGGAATAACCATGCAGTGTTATTCTCAGGGGCAGTGGCGATGAACACGGCACCTGAGGCAAAGTGGCCCCGGAGGGAGGCCCGGCGTTGGTGACTCCCAAGTGTCACGTGTCCACGTCCGGCCCACCCAGATCTGTATCATCGCCTCTCACGCGCCGGTTCCTACACCTGGACTATCCTTTGCATGTCGGGCCAGGACTGGGTGTCAAGGGCAGTGCCAGAGAGATCAAGGCATGGCCCCTGCCCTCCAGGTGCTTACAGGGAGGTGAGGAGACCAGACACTTTCACCTGCTCCTCTCTGGCACGGCAGCAGACTTGAGATACTACAACATGTATTACAGGGATCCGTCTCAAAAACCTTGGGAGAAAGGGGCTACCGTGCCCATTTTACAGATGAGCAAACCGAGGCTTGGATAGGTTGTCACTTACCTTAGCCTACACAGCAAGTCAGCAGCAGAGTTCAACAGGGAGCCCAAATACCCAGATTTGAAATAGCCAATTCTTTCTCCAATACCCCTTCCCCGGGTGTGTCTACAGTTTCACTTACTATGTTCTAATTTTCTACTTGGTTTCGTCTTGCCCTACCCATTAGACCACAAGCTCCTTGAGGGCAGGCATTTATTATACCTTCTGTCTGTCTGCCACGAGACAATGCCACGCAGTAGGCGCTCGAGGAAAGCACGGGATCGAACAGAGACCCGCTGAGACACTGTTTCCTTACTAAGTCCAGTCTCTAAGTGTCCCTTTCTCTCATCCTCCAGTCCACACACACACACACACACACGCACACGCAGCTTGCAAAATCTAATAACAACCAGTTTAAAAACATACTAAAAACAGAAAATTTATGTAGCATGACCCAAATTGAATTATACATTACAGCACTATAATTGATTTTTTAGAAGAGAGATTAAATTTATTTTATGCCTCACTAACTAACAGCTAGATTTACCTAATTGCTTGGAGTGCAGAGTTAGTATGATTCATTAAACTCCATGCATGCCTGGGTACACTGCGCACTGAGTAAAGCTTCCCTGCTCACAGCAATTAACGAGGAGAAACCCGAGGCCGCACCAGTAATTGACGAGAACAATTCAGCCTGAAGTTTGCTCTGGGTGTTTTATTAAGTTCTTTGAGCAAAACGCAGATACTGTGTGCATCCTGGTAAAGCAGTTCCAACAAATCAAAGATAACTAATACTCTCTCCCGGTCTCTCTCAACTCGGCTGTGATGGGGGACGGAGGAAGAAAAAACAGGAAAAGAGGCAAACTGCAAGGCTTGTCTCGGCTTAATTACATCAATCATAACAGTGTTTTTTTTTGAAGATCTCACCGGCATCTGACAGCGTGCAGGCGAAGTCAGCCAGCCTAACAAAAGAGTGAGTTTGGGTGGAATGAAGGAGCGTTTGGTAATTATATACACATTACCAAAAAGGTAGCAATTTAGGAAGAGGGGGGAAAAATATGCTAATTTTTGGTAGCAAGAGAAAATTAGAACTCTCGGAGCCATTTATTTATTATTATTAATAATAAACATTTAAAGTGGCATACTTTCAAACATAAGTGTGAGTCCCTTTGTTGGTGCCTGTCGGGTGTGATTTTTGGGGGTTCTGCAGACGTCACACGCACACCATTTACTCCTCAGTCAAAGGCGCGCTCAGATTTTTCACACTCCCCGGCCCAGTGAGATGTTTGGACTGGCCTGTCGGTAAAATGGATAGAATCCCTTTGCCCAAATCATACTTTAAAGTTGTGGGCTTTTGCCGTTGTGGCAACAGAGAAAGCGATGCCCTCGTATCCCTAACCACATCTCTCTCGAACCCCCCCTGAGCCTGTATTTGGGGTGTTGAGCAATTTGCTTTGCCCCGAAAGAAGCATTTAAAAGCAAACGATGTCAAGAGGCGCCTGGGTGGCTCGGTCGGTTCAGCGTCTGACTTCGGCTCAGGTCATGATCTCGCGGGTTGGGAGTTCGAGCCCCGCCTCGGGCTCTGTGCTGACAGCTCAGAGCCTGGAGCCTGCTTCTCATGATCTCGCGGGTTGGGAGTTCGAGCCCCGCGTCGGGCTCTGTGCTGACAGCTCCTGCTTCGGATTCTGTGTCTCCCTCTCGCTCTGCCCCTCCCCTGCTCATGCTCGCTCTCTCTCAAAAAAATAAATAAGCCTTCAAAATAAATACATAAAAGTATAAGATACCAGACGCCGCTTTAATCCCTCAGGAATGGATGATGTGATTGGGGAGGCAAGATGTCCTAGACGTCAGTTAGGCTGCCTCCATGCTGATGCTTCCCTTCTCTGGTGGCCTCCCAAGATACCCAAGTGGGGTGTCCTGCAGCCCTGACTAACGCTGACTGGACCGAGGATAGACACCTGTCCCCAGCTGGGCCAATCACATTCTCTCTTCTGTGAATCTGAAGCCAAAGGAGGGCCACACGGGTTGGTGGCTGTTTGGAGTCAAGGTACGCTGGGGGCAGCGCTCCAGAGAGATGTTCCACCAACTCCCTCTTCTACGGTCTTCAGACCTCCTGGGACCCAGGGATCCTGCGTCATCCTCCGATTCTGTAGACGCCGCGGGGTCCTCCCTCCCCCCCAATTCCTCCTTTTGTCTTAAGCCACCAAGAGTGAGTTCCATTAATCACACCCGAAGATCCTTAACCTAATACGGAAGGCAAAGGAAGCGTAACCGCCCAGTGCAAGGTTGGTTAGCGCTTCTGGGACTACAGCTTGGACCATCCCTACTAGAAGATTCAGTGAACGCAGAATGTTGGGGAGCTGGCCAGGCCCTCAAAGAGCCTCCACCCTACAGGTTTGCAGGCAGGGTCCCCAGGAGGGGCCTTTCGGAGAACATTGTGACCCTGCTCCGGCCAGAGCAGCGGTGGCATCAGTTGGTAAACGCTTCTGCCCCTGATGGCTTTCAAAGCATCTGCTTACTGAACATACCCCACCTTCGAAAACAAGCGTTCTGATTGAACCCCACCATTTACGCACGGGAGAAATGAGTGCAGAGGAGTTGTAAGTGACTTCTTCAAAGGTGACAGAGCTGGACAGACGCAGGAGACTTGAACCCAAGTTTCGGGACATTGACACCGGTTCCTGTTTTCGTTCCAGGGCCTCGTGATGCATTCCAGAAAACTCTAGCGCCACCCAGAACCTCTGTCACACTCGTCACCCTTCGCAGGATGTGTGTGTGTGTGTGTGTGTGTGAATGAGCCCATCTCTTGTTCCCCGAGGGCGGGACCTAGGGGACTCCCTCGGGCCCACAGCGTGGTCCCAAGTATCAGGAACTTTCACTTCCTGCAAGGGACAATGCCCAGGAAAGCCTTCACTGGTCAGTGAAGGGTTTTGCTCACAGTAAAGGCAACAGTGCGGGGGGCCAGGCCAGGGCCCGACAGAGCCCGGGCTGGAGGCAACAAACAGGGGCCCCAGGTTCTGCTCACACAAGATACTTGGTCACGCCAGGGTCTGGGCTGGAGAATGCACAGGGCCCTGCAGGGCGACCGTGGCAGTCTCGTCTGACAGATGGGGAAACTGAAGCTCGGAAAGCCAAGTGAGTGTCCCGGGCCAGAAACCTAGAAAACATCGCAAGTGGGATTTAAATCTGGGTCCATCTGACTCAAACGGAGCGCCACTGCTTTCCTCTGCGACCACCGGGGAATGATCCCAGGCTCTCTGGAAACGGGTGTTCTGGAAGTCAGCTCCCCAACCAGGTCCTGTGAAGCTTCTCCAGGGTTCGAACCTTGCGTCTGAGGAGCGCGTGAGGAGGCCCCAGCCCTGCCCTCAAAGAGCTTCTAATCTGGGGCGCCTGGGTGGCTCAGTCGGTTAAGTGTCCGACTTCGGCTCAGGTCATGATCTCGTGGTTCACGAGTTTGAGCCCCGCGTCGGGCTCTGTGCTGACAGCTCAGAGCCTGGAGCCTGCTTCCGATTCTGTGTCTCCCTCTCTCTCTGACCCTCCCCCCGATTCATGCTCTGTCTCTCTCTGCCTCAAAAATAAATAAACGTTAAAAAAAATTAAAAAAAAAAAAGAGCTTCTAATCTAAGTCGGAAAATAGAGTCGATGCCCTGCAAATATGTTTCGGTGTCCTGCCGCTCTGTTAACCACCCCTCCCCCCACAAGTCCTCAGGGACCGTCAGCCAGAAGCTGCCTCCCAGACACGTTTCTGAGAGGGGACCTGAACTGTGTGTTAAAGGGGGGCGGGCTCGCGAGGCAAGAGAAATCTCTCCCAAATCCGACTCATCCTGGGAGCATTTATGGAGCCCAAGCTGTCACATTTGGGCTAGGGATTCCAAGTCACCATCCCTGTCCCCGAAGGAGGAAGTATACTGTCCAGGAAGGAGTCCTCTGTGCGGGAGGCTGGAGACCCAGCCCGGCGCCCCCTTTGCCAATCTCCTGGTACCTCGCTTTCCAGACCCCAGTTTCTACAGCTGCGAACAGAAAGGAAGAATAAGGGAAGGATCGGGTCCACCTCAAAAACTGTTAAGATGTGCGGACTTCCGACAACGGAAAACGTTGACGGTTTTCGAGAGGAAGAGGTATTTGCTCATCCCCACCTCGCTGGAAGCGTGAGCCTACGGTTCCCCTGAGATGCTCGGTGTGGCCTCGGGCCTACTGAGCCAACCCCATTTCCCCCGCTTTCTGTCTCCCTCCCAGGGGACTCAGACGTAGGGCCTAGCATGGACCGTTGGTCCACGTCAGGGTAGCAGCAAAACCAGATTAGCGCATTCATGAACCACCTTAACATCAGGGGCACGCAAACAGAGCTGTTTCTTGGCCTCCCAGCCTGACCCTCCTCCTCAAGCCCTTGATTAAAGAGCGTGCATTCCCAGAGGCTCCGGCCTTTTCCTCTGAGAGACTGGCCGGATCCATGCACCCCTCCCTGTCTGTCCCTGGGCAAGGTGGGCCGAGAGCACTGGTGCAACAAAGCCTGCTGGTGGGAGGGCCCGAGGGGGCCCCGCCAAGCTCTCCCCTGGCTTCCCATGACATCCCACACCACAGCCCGGCTTCTCGGCCGTCCCTTGATGCCCAAAAGGCAGCCGTGCCGGCCACAGAGGCACCAGTGGGATCAGATGGCCCGTGTGGAATCCTGGCGAGGGCTCCGGGTCTGGATCCTTTCTGTCCTGGTCGACGTGACCCAGAGAAAGTCATTTCATTGCTCTGGCCTCCACACTCGGGCACCGTGTGGGCAGACGTGATTATTTCACAGGGCGTATATGAAAATTAAAAGACGCGCGTATTCGAAATGCCTTCACATTTGTTATGTTGAACATCAGGGGGCTTTGTTTTCTCCCGCTACCCTCGTTCTCACTCCAGAGAGGTTCTCGAAAGCTTGTCAACACACCAGCTCACCAGGCTCGTGAGGCTGCCAGCTTCACATCTTCAGAGGGTCAGGGTTTTCTCCACGTCCTGGTCGTTTATGCCAGAAGGACGTGAAGCTTGCTTTCCACCCTCGCTGTCCGAGTCTCAGCAGGAAATGCAGAGCTCTCATCACCAGGGGCTCAGCAGATGGAATCAGTGCTCCAGTGACAGAAACCAGACATAGGCTTACCCCTTCCTAAAACCCGGCAGAATTCTAAGGTTTAATACGACCAGCCCAATTCTCCGTCGGGGTAATAGCCTTCAAGCCAGCTTGGGAGTCTCTCCACATTTCCCAGAAGACGGAGGGGCTTCGCCCGGGGACCCTAGCGGCTGCCAGCCTTGCCAGAAGTTTCTTTAGCTCTTCAGGGTTCCCCTGAAGCAAAGGAAGCACAAGCAAACCCTCTGGGAAAACCCGTAGGTAACACAAACGAATGCGCCGTCCTTTGGACACAAAGAACATTCTAGAAGCTCCTCAGTTCTTGCCCGGCACAAACATTAGCTGTGATCCAGACTGAAACATCAGAGAAGCAGGGAGACAGGAACGCACAAAGCAGGGACATCAGATGACACCTTCCCTTTGTGTGGAATTGTACAGTTCCTAGGACGATTCTGCCCTCCGTTTCATCCCCAGAGCAACCCTGCGGGCAGGTGAGGCACCTCACCCAAGGCCACCCCACCTAGCCAAGGGCCAGAAGAGTTCTGGTGTTGACCTCCACGCACTTCCCCTGCAGCGATGTGCCATTCAGGTGGGGTAGGGCCAGAACACCGCAGGCGAGGCGGGAAGGACCTCAAAAGCCATGTGATTGACTCCAGCTTTCAATGAGAAATCACCAGAACATCAAGGCCTTTGTACTCTAGCACACCTGGAAAGTCGTGCTGAAAGGGGAGCTTTTCTATGTGAAATCAAACCATGGCTCACTGCACGTTGATATCGCCAGCACAAAGATTCGTTAGCAGCACAAACAAACACGAATCACTGGTGAATGGGGGGAAATTTCGGGCATAAATTCCATGTTTGCTGCTCACAGGCTTGGCATAATTGAAATCCATTTGCTCTCACAGAGGAGGAAGCTAAGAGTTGGAGTAACATTTAAAGAAAGTCTCAGGAATCTCTTTATTTTGTCCCTCGGTCCTCGGTGGAGCCACGGCAATAAAGATCTCTAAATTGGCCCTATTTATATCCTTCTAAAGGCATTTTCCCCGCTCCGCAGAAGCTCCAGCCTCGTAAGTAATGGTTTGGGGGGGATCTTGGGGAGGTCTTTGATGAAACTTGGGGGCATCTTTTGATAGGGAACTCAAGGCAGGGGGCGAGAAGTGAGTAGCTATCAAAGGGGCTTTATTGAACTTTTACTCTCTAATGAATGCATTTAATGGGCACCGCGTTGGATGTCAATGCGACATAATGATAATTTAATCTATTTGGCTAGATGTGCGTGGCTTTCGAGGAGGAAAGAGAGAAGGACCTGCGTGAGCAGTTACTCACGCTGCCTTTAGCCAAACTTCATTTAAAATTTTGCCGTGTTCTCTAAGCGGTGCCGAGAGACAAGTTAAAGTAAGCAGGAGACCCAGGCTTTTAGCCTCTTATGTTGAGACTCCGTATTTCTGGTGACACGTGATTCAGAGAGATGGCAGAGCCTGGTCGAATGGGGACATTAGCGACTTCCACACCTGGCCCCATTCTGAACATTGGTTCCACCCTGCTGATGGGGAAACTGAGGCCCGGAGCGATCCGGAGACTTACCCAAAGTGCTCACGGAGGCAGAGTGGGGCTCTAGACGTTCTTTTTTTTTTTTTTTTAACTTTTTTTTTTTTTAATTTATTTTTGGGACAGGGAGAGACAGAGCATGAACGGGGGAGGGGCAGAGAGAGAGGGAGACACAGAATCGGAAACAGGCTCCAGGCTCAGAGCCATCAGCCCAGAGCCTGACGCAGGGCTCGAACTCACGGACCGCGAGATCGTGACCTGGCTGAAGTCGGTCTTTTTTTTTTTTTTAAATGTTTATTTATATTTGAGAGAGATAGACAGCCGGTTCCCTTCTTCCTGAAAAGGCACTCCACCCAGACCCCTCGGCCCCCCTTAGCAGTGCTCTGAGCATGTCTGGGGTTGCCTCCCCGCCCCCCAAGGGAAGCCACTGCTCTGTGCACCTTCACTGACAGCGGCCCAGGCAGTCCCCCAGCCTCAGGGTAGACGTCCAGTTTCGACCCATTCTGTGAGAACACTGTGAGAACACTGAGACCCAGAAAGGTAGACGAGGATTTGCTGAACGACGGGAGCCGCCAGCTCACACAGCTCGTTTGAGTCAGCACTAGATTTGATCTGTGGCTAAAGGTTCCAACACCCCTGCCCTCTCCCTCCCCGCCGTGGGAGCCCTGGAGGGAAAGCAACCATTTTTATTTATCGGCGTTTGACAGATGGTGACCCAGAAGCCCAGCAGGCGAAGAGGCTCATTCTGGGGTGTCGAGATAATGGCTATTTAACTAACGCGAATAGTTCACGTGGGGTACACGTGAACAGTGGAAGACCCCAGCACACTCACACACACACACACACACACACACACACACACATTTACACGCCCCGCTGGGAATTAACGATGCAACTTGAAAAAGAACACGTGGGGGCACCCGGGTGGCTCAGTTGAGCGTCCAAGCCTTGATTTCGGCTCAGGTCACGATCTCGCGGTTCGTGAGCTGGAGCCCTGTGTCGGGTTCTGTGCTGACAGTGCGGAGCCTGCCTGGGATTCTCTCTCTCTGCCCCTCCCCTGCTCATGCACACACGCGCGCACACACACACACATGCACGCACGCACACAGAAAATATATAAATAAACTTAAAAAAACAAAAAGAGCATGTGATGTCAGAGAAGGGTGCATGGTTGGTATTTTGTTTGTTTTTTCTTCTCGTTCGCCCTCCCTCGGGAAGCTGAGCTCAGAGGCAGTAAGTAACTTGCCTTTCGGTGTTTCTGCTGGGCCTTGAGCCCAAGTCGGTTTGGCTCAGCCCTGTAATACCATCGCCCAAGCTGGATCCCATTATCGATTTATTTTCCCGCCTTGCGATGAGCTCCCGCGAGCATTTTCCGTCCTTACGGTAGCTCCCCAGCTCTGTCATAACCGGCCCCCGCAGCCCTTGCCGGCCAACCTGACCTCACTGTCTCAGGGGTGGGGCCCAAATTCCCACCCAGAAGAAATCCACCAAAGGGAACTTCAGATTGATTGAAAAACCAGATTCCCCACGTGGAACCCGTAGTGTTACGCTCTGTCTGGTTCCACTCATGAGCTAAGTGTTACTTAAGGTCTGCGCTACGATCCCAGTCTGGTTTTATGGAGGACGTTCTCCAGCTGAGGAATTTCAAAGGGCAGCCAGCCCCGCGGCCAGCGACCCCTTGAACCTGGCGCCTGGCGCCTTCTCCCCGGCCAGCACGCGGAGCAAAGCCGGCCGCCGCTGCCGTGGACACCCCCTGAGGGGCTTGGGGGAGGCGAGGGGGAAGTCGAGGAGCAAAAATCGAGGGAGAAGGAGAGAGACCAAGGCACGCCCTGCCCCTCTCCGCGCACAAGCCCCACGATCTCCGGGACGCATCCGCTCTCTCCAGCCCAGGAGTGGAGGGATCCAGCCCCAGGGCTTGTGACCACGTGCACAAGGTACCCGCCATGTGGCTCTGCCCTGGGCATGGCGCGTCTGTCCCCACACGACGCAGCCGCGCCGCCTTTGGCACAGGTGGAGGGTGGGGACAAGAGAGGCCCACTCTACCTTCTTTTTCTGGATGGAAGCATCAACTCCAAAAGCAAAAGAGCGGGCAGGCCTCCCCTCTCGTGGGAAGAGTACACAAGTAAACGGATCTGGATCTGGACGTATCGGTGGACATTAAGCCAGCTGACGGGAAGGTCTTGGAGAGGCGTGGTGGGCGCTGCCCTCCCCAACATTCGCTTGTTCTCGTGGACGGAAAACAGGCGGGTGTTGACTGAGATGCATAAGATGGCCCCGAGCAGGCTCGTGGCGATCACTCCAGAGAAAGGGAGATTTCTGGGCACGGAGGCAGGGGTTGACAGACGTGGAGAACCAGGCTTCGGGGCCGCCTGAACAGGCTTCCACCCCACGGCTCGCCTCCCAGGGCCCGTGGAGACCTGGGGGCCCCAGCTTGGCTTCCAGCCCCCCCTCCCCCACCCCCTGCCAAATTCTAGGAAACCCAAATTCTAGGGAACCCCGCCGCCCGGTTCCCCCTCCCGGAGTCGGTCCTCAGCCCTCTGCTTCCCCCACCCTGCCTCTCAATGCCCTGGGTCCCCACTCCCCTCCATCAGGGAGCCCTGGGCCTGCCCTGTCCCAGCTGCCCCACCCCCACCCCTCCTCTCTCTGCACACTCAGCGTCGCACATCAGGCCGGAAGCTCCTGGGATTGTGAAGCTTGTGTTAGGGCCGCTCCCTCCCAAGGCGGGACTGGAGTCCACAGTCCTGTGTACTCTTCACGCGAAGCGGCTGAGGAAGTCTGGGTTTCCCGAGACCCCCCCCCCCCAAACAGAGTGCCAATAACTCTCTTGGCGGTAAGTTTGAGGTATCCGGGCACTTCCAAATTGGCATTCTCTCAGCAATCTGCACCGTGGGCTTCTGGTGCTACGCCTCCCATTCCGTAGATGAGAGAACTAAGCACACGCACCCGGGCTGGGTTCAGGAGGAATGTGCCGTCTTCGTCCCTCCCTCCATGGCCCGCCCAGGAGGAACGGGGCTCTGCCCGAGGCGCAAAGGTAGGGACAGTTATGAGCGGGTCTCCAGGATGGGGAGCCAAAGCCCCAATAAACGCCCTTCTGGCCCGCCGCTTGGGTGGAGCAGCTAGTCACAGAGGCCACGCCTGCGGCCCTCTTGGTCCCCTGCCGAGTTCTGGACAACCCCGGGCTCTTGCGGCAGTCCAAAATTATTTCCAGAAGGAATTGTCCTAAGACTCCTAAAACAGCAATGAAGCACTCTTTTACGTTTCCACATGCCCAGATGTACGGTCCTGGGCCTCCCGGCATCCTAGCCCCAAGCCAAGTCACAGATAACAGAGCCATTCTTCCCCTGGAAAGACTTTACATGGAGGTGGCCTGCGTCCCTGCCCGCAGGCTCCTCCTCACTGGTCTGCCAGGCTGTCTGGGGCCTCAACATACAGAGAGGAGGGGACTGCGTTTTGGACACATCCCTTGGAGAAACACAGACAGGACACCTACTAGGTGCCAGGAACGGTATCTGGGGACCCGGCAGGGGGGAAGACCTTGAAATCCAGTGGGGGGGGGGGGTGGGGGCGGGGAGGCAACCAGTCACCAAGCAGTTCTAGTCACGCAGGAGCATGGGGGGAGGGGGCAGCTGTCAGTCTGGGTCCTGGAACAGACGTCTGAGTGGAGAAGACCAGAGAGGTGACTGGGCAACTGCTTGGAGGCCAGAGAGCGGGTATCAGTCAGGGTTGTCCAAAGAAACAGAACCAACAGGCTGGATGGATGGATACATAGGAAGGAAACCAGGAAAGCTAATGGCGGAATTTAGTCCAAGTGCGGAAGTCCGAAGGCCTAAGAGTAAATCTGCCCTCCCTCCCCATTTTCAGGGGCCCTCAGGGGGTTGGATGATACCCAGGAGGCCATCACCCACTGCATGGAGGAGGCCAGCGAGGAGACTGTTGGCCGATTCGATTGCGAATCTCTTCCAGAGACGCCTTCACAGACACACCCCTTAGCCCATCGACTTGGCACATAAAATTCACCACCACGGAGGCCGTGGTGTCGGGGGGTTGAAAACACTCCTGTAAGGTGGGAGCACAGCGCGGTGGGCAGATGTGGGGAGGGGGTGGTAAACGGAGAGCCGAAGCCAGAATCAGGGAGCCCGGAGTCAAAACCAGGCTGCCAGAGTTCTCCTGACCTGAAGATCCCCTTCGCTCGTTGATGGTCAGCTTTGTCCATCTGGACAATAATGCCCACCTGGCAGGCTGGAGCGAGGATTCCGGGCGACCCCGTGCCCGTGTGCACACAGGGCCTGGCACGCCGCAGGGTCAGCCCGTCCTCGCCCCTGCTCTGCCCGCCTTCTGCTCAGGGACAGGCACAGGGCCCCACCCTGCAAGGTCAGTCTGGTTCAGGCCGAAGGGTGAATCATGTGGGTGCAGCAAAGGCCGGAATCCTGCCTCCTGCCCAGGGGCTGGAGTGAGTCCCAGAGCGCCCTTATGCTTCCCCTGCTGCCCTCCCAGGCCTGCTCTGCGTTCTGTCCATCTTTGGGGCCTGGGCAGCCCCCCACCCCCTGCTTCCTGATAGCCCTCCAGTGTCCCTGCTCAGTCAGCCCTTCCCTGCACACTCCCCACCTCCAGCCGCCGAGTGGGACAGAAAGAATTCCTGGCCGGGGGATGTTTCTTGAGGGTCCCCCGCAGTCTGCCGACAACAGAGACACCCAGGCACATCCCCTGGGCGGTAGCCAAAGTGATCAGGGAGGGGCTGAAAGCGAATCCTTCTTACTCCCAATGTCAGCCACCGGTGGGTGAGTTGAGGTCTTGCCAATAACTCAGATCGCCCCTCCTCTAGAGGATTTTGAGGGTTTTTAGCTCACTTTACAGCACCACCAACCCCACCTACCGCCCTGTCTTGGGACTTCCTCCGCCATTCCTCACGTCCCCGTTTCAGTCTCTCTGCCGAGATGGTGTCCCCTCCTGCCACCCCAAAGCCACTGCTCGTGTCCCTGGCTTCCCCCTTTCTCCCTGGCTGGGACCTTTGCCTCCCAGCAGGCCTCTTCCGTTCTGTCTCTCCGAAGTTGGGAGTGCCCGCCATAGTGAACCCAGGCCCCGCCGAGAGTCCAGTAGGAGAGCTAGGCTCTTGGGAAATACAAGGCCAGGCCCCCGGGTCAGAAACCGTCAGCTCGTACGGGGGGCAGGAAGCAGCTCGTTCGGGCTGGGACATAGGACTTTGCCGGCTAAATCAAGGGAACCCGCGGTTTAAAACCCAACCACGGAAGGCCTTCCTTGACGCCAGGCTGTGGGGTGCCGCCTCGCACCTGCAGGCCGCTGGCCGTGACCCTGGAGTTCCATCGCGACCACAGATCCTCTGGATCCGTGCTCTGTGCCGTAGGCAGAGGCCGGCCGGGCACATGGAGTTGTGCACCTTTCAAAGCCGTCACCGGAGAGCAGGAGACAGCATCCCAGAAGTAGAAGAAGGCCGGAGCACGGCAGTGAAAGCACTTCCTGTGCTCAGTTACTCATGGGTGGGAACGGCGGTCCATGCCCCTCTGTGTCCTTCGTGGTGCCTCCTGTGGTCAGTGCCTTGCAAGGCACAAGTGCTTTCAAAGCACCTGCCGGTGGGGAATGAACAAGGGCCCGGGCCCTGGAAGCCTCAAATAGAAATCCTGTGGAAAGCCGCGATAGAGGGTCCCGACCCCCATTCGGAGGCCCCACAGGAGTGTGGGCAATGGCACAGACTTTTCAGGGGCCAATCCGAACCCCTCTCCTCGCTAGTTGGGCAAGTAACTTAACCTCAGGTTGCCTCCATTTCTTATCTACAAAGTGGAAACAAGAGCCGACTTCACAGGGTCCTGGTGGGAGCAGCATCGGGGATTGAGGGGGTGTGTCCTTCCCAGGTTCTTGGGTTGAAGCCCTAACCTCCAACGTGGGTGCCTGGAGGCAGGGCCCTTAGGGGACAATCCGGTTTAGATGCGATCACAGGGCTGAACCGTGTGATGAGATGGGTGTCCTTCTTACAAGGAGAGACTTGTCTCTCTGTCTTTTCCTCTCACTCTCTGTCTCTCTCCCCTTCTCTTTCTCTCTCTCTCCCTCTCTCTCCCTGCCACATGAGGACACGGCAAGAAGTCATTCTGCGAGCGAGGAAGAGAGCTCTCCCCAGGAACTAAATCAGCCGGCACCTTAATCTTGGACTTCCAGCCTTCAGACGGGTGAGAACTACATTTCTGTGCTTTAAGTCAGCAGTACTTTGTTACCGCGGCCCAGGGCGACTCAGACAGACTGTGCACGTAGAAGAAAGTGCTTAGAACAACGCCTGGCTGCGGAGGAACCCTAGGAACTTAATAAAGGGTAGCCAGCCCTGGGAAAGGAAATAACGGCACAGAGCCAGCAGCCAGGCTGCCTGGGTTCACAGGTGGCAAACTCCTTAGCCTCTCTGTTTGCTCACCTGTCAGAGGGGAGTGATGATAACTCTACCTGTTTCCAGAACAGGCATGCCACGACACTCAGCTGCTATCTACAATGACGCAGCCGTGCTTACAGCTAAAATATCGAAATGTTTCCACGCCAGCTGGCGGCAGTCAGCTGTTCGTGTCCCTGAGGGCCACTCAAGACCCCCCCAGATGTTCCCGTAATCTGGCAACTGAAGGGCTCGTAGCTAGTATGAGGGGCCCACTCTGCTAACTGGGTTCATCACTGAATTAAAAAGTGTTCCCCAAATGCTTCGAGAGATAACGTCACCATTGTCGGAGTCAAACGTGCCTCCGTTCATCCCTTCATTCAATAAATATGTATTGGCCGCCTCCAGATGTCACGGATGTCAGGGCCTGGGGATTTGAAGAGAAATAGGCCTGCTCTCTACCCTCAGGAGACTCACCGTGTAGTGGGGAAAAGATCGTCAGAAAGTAAGGGGCTGTGTAACACGATGCCCAGAGCCCTCGGGGCCTCCAACAAGGTGATTGAGACAAAGGACAAAGTGACAGTCTTTTGTCCAGGAGTGCTCTGTCTGCTTCATGCTCACCCTCCCTGTGTAGGGTTGCCAGATTTAGCAAATGAGAATTCAGGACACTCAGTCAAATATGAATTTCAGATATGCAATGGAAAAAAAAAAAAAAAACATTCTTAGTGTAAGTATATCCCAAAATATTGCATGGGCTATACTTATACTAAAAAATTTTTTTTTATTGTGGTTGTGGTTGTTTGTCTGAAATGCACATTTAAGGGAGCATGCTGTATCTTACCTGGCAACCCCATTTCTGCTGGCGATAACCAGTGCCCTTTTAACTGCCAAACGGGCCCCTTCCACGTCCTTCCATAAGACCACGTAGCACGGACACAGGTTGGTTTCCTGGAGAGAACAAGAGGAGGACAGTGCAGAGAGGGAAACGAGAGGGAGGGGGGCAGAAGACGGAGGTGCCTCAGGGAAGGGGTGGGGGGAGGAGGCCGGGGGAGGAGAAGCGATGGGCAGTTGGAGCCGGAGGGAGAGCTCACCCCCTCTGCAGCTGTCTCTCCCGCCCGGGCTGCCCCCGCCAGCCATGTGCCCGGGGGGCAGGCGGGGGGGGGGGGGAGGCGCAGGCTCGTCTTGGGAACCTGAGTGTGCTCTCCGAAATGTCAGCAGAAATAAACCTGGCTAATCCTCCTCGATGGCCCGTCACATTAATATCCCTGAAATTCCAAGCGGATTAAAATAACCACGAGCATGACACCATTTGGAAGGCCAGGGATTTACTCGGAAGCGGTGCCCCATTGGCAAGCATTCCTCTAATTGCTGCTTCGTATAGTTCTTTAATATCGCCACCGGCCCCAGCTGACAGATTTCGAGGGGGGCTGTCGAAGTCATTAGTGCCCTGGCCGCGGTAAACCGAGGCTCCGCTCGGGCTGTAAATGGGGTTCTCGTGGGCCGATCAATCTCACCAAAGCCACCAGCACTGCCTGTTGATCTGCAAGGTCCTGAGTGGCTATAGCTTCCCAGAAATGTGCTTGCATCTGTCAGAATTATAAGCAGCTGGCAGCTGACACAAAGGTCAAATCTGCTTCTAGTGTGGAAATAGAATCTCCCCAGTACAAGAAATGCTACTTAGCAGTATATCAATTGCAGGCGGGTCATTAAAGGTGTGTGTGTGTGTGTGTGTGTGTGTGTGTGTGTGTATTACAGCCTTGGTTGCCTGGAACCCACTTCCTCTGTAGGTAGGTCCACACCGGGCACAAATGCAGGTGCTCAGATGTGAACTTTTCCGCATCATCATCCTAAGGCGGTTTTGATTCAGTCACCTAACGGGGATTTACTGAGTGTTCACACCGACTCCGGCGCTGTTCCAGATGGTGTAGACTTGGCGAAGACCTCTCTTATTTCTGGGCTGTGTGGCCTCGGACGTGTTATCTACTGGCCTCTCTGAGCCTCGAGTTTGCCATCTCTAAAATAGGGGTGATAATTGCTAGCTCGGGTCACATCGAGCAGACTTGGAATAAGCCCCCTACGGTGCCGGGACCACTCGCGCTCAGTCTGTGTTAGCCAGCGATGGCAACGCTCACTTGTGTCCGATGGCCATCTGGGAAGGGGGGCAGGGCAGGCGACGGGGCCAGAAAAGGAAAGGTCCAGATCCAGAAGGGGGTACACCATCCCAGAAGGGATGGTTAAAGGGCTCTATCCCAATTCGGAAGCCATGGGGACTCGGACTGCATCTGAAAGGCAGGTCAGATTTGCAGGGGGAGGGTTTCCCAGCTAAGTCAGTTTCCGGGGCCTGTGGGTGCTTCACACCTCGTTTCACCGAGACGCGTCCCCCAGTCAAGCACGGGGCCCCAGGGAAGCAGGTTCCACACCACCCGAGGAGAGGGGCAGAAGACAGGCAGGCCCCAGGGCCTCCCGCACCAGCCTCCGGGCGTGTGGAGCCCAGGCCATCTTGCGGACCCCGTTCTCGTCCATTCGTCCAGTCCCCTAGAGCGCCAAAAAGGCTGCCTACCCTGGTTTTGGAGTTTACTCTCCCTGGGTGAATGGGGTCTGTGTTAAGCCGGGAGGTGTTCGGATGAGTTGGCTTCTGAGGTTTTATCAGACCCCGTAAGACAAAGATCAGTCTTCCGTGTTGGGCCAGATTTCCACCCAAGTTCTATTCCAACTCCGATTCGCTGAAAATCCACCTGCCTGAGGCGGCTTCTACAAGAGTCAGCAGGTGACTTATTCATTCCGGCTGTTGGCACGTCCCTCCCGGAGATGATTCCTCGGGTCTGCACGGCATGCTGCCCAATTAGAAGTCCTCCTTTGTCCCGTGGTTCTTTCAAGCCCCACACCGGCACATGGCTGCTTGAACATGAAGAACACGGGCTCTGGGTCCCCTGGACCTGGGGTTGCGCTGCGTCACTGCCTGCCTACCACGGCCGTCCCCCAGCCCCGAGGCCCGCTTTTTGTGCCTTTAACCTCTCTAAAATCAGAAGGTGTCTTATCACCCGTGAATGCTTGGCAGCTCTTTCCCTTTCCTTGTTGTTTATAAAATATTGGGGGCTTTTGAAATATTGTTCAGAAAACAGTCCCACGGTCTACAGAATCTGAGATTCGACGAAGGACTTCTGAGCGTCTGGCCTTTGGCAAGTTCCCTCTCCTCTGGGAACCTGTTTCCAGTCCCCGTCACCTGGGGCCAGCAGCAGTTGGCGGGGCTGTGGTGACGACACGAGGCGCCTGCGTGTTGCAGGCCCTGAATGCGTGAGGCCTGGGCTGGGGCGGGGGTGGGCGGGGGCTGTTAGTTGCAAAGCCACGTGGCCTCCGAGATGGGGAAACTGAGCCCCACAAGGGGAGCCGTGACTGAAGTCACACAGCCCCAGCAGACGCCGATGTCACAGCCCCTATGTCACCAGTGTCCACGATCGCTCAACCAGCAGCAAGAGGGACTCCCTCTTGGCTCCACGGGGGGGTTTGGCCTGCTTCTGGACACTCAGCTGCCGGGGGCGGGGGGGGGGGGGGAACGGAGGGGCAGTGTGGAAACCACCAGCAGGGCCCAGAAGGCGACCACTAGCACCAGCCGTTTGTTAAGGAAATAACTGCCCTACGTGCGGTCTATCATTTTCACTTTCTGCCCCAGGATGTGGTAAGGAAAACCAAAGTCAGATAGCGTTTGATAGTAATTCAAGGACAACGGCGCCTGAAGCCTTTTAAAGATTGCGGATTCGTCTTCGCTGTATCATATCAGAACGAATTTCATAGGCTGCCAATTCAAATGGGGGCGGGGGGGAGAGAAAGAAAGAGAAAGCCGATTTCTCCCTCGATCCCCAATTCTGCTCTTGGCAGGACCTCTGTTTTGGTTCATCCGGGGATTTTTCCCCATCTGTCCTTCAGGCGCTGTACCTGGTGGGGTGGGGGAAACATCGCATCAGGGCCCCCAGGGGCGCACAGCTGGTTCTCTGGGGTCACCTCCAGTGAGCTGGGCCCTGCCCATCCAGTCCCGGGCGTCACGGTCACGGTCACGGGCTGGTGAGGGGGTCCTTTGCTCCCGCAGCTCCCGGCTGTGGGACCATGGAGCCTGCATCGCTCCCAGAGACCCATCTAACTCATTCTTTCCTTCGGAGGCCTCTGCTTCTCCCCTAGCACCCCCCTCAGGGAAGCATTAACCTAATCTGGGTTATCGGTGGAAAAAAGTGGCTTAACTAACCATACACCAGTCCTCCCAAGTGCTGGATGCCCAGGATTTGAATGCTCAAAAGGGAAGATTTTGAGACTCCCAAGCTATTGTCTCCACTGTGAGATTCACAAGCTATGTGCTCGCTCGTTTCTCCTTCTCTGTATTTCTCTTTTTTCAATGTTTATTTTCGAGAGACAGAGAGAGCAGGGGAGAGGAAGAGAAATAGAGAGGGGGACAGAAGCTCCGAAGCAGGCTCTGGGCTCCGAGCTATCAGCACAG
The DNA here is from genome assembly GCF_027475565.1 of Acinonyx jubatus. Lineage (NCBI taxonomy): Eukaryota > Metazoa > Chordata > Mammalia > Carnivora > Felidae > Acinonyx > Acinonyx jubatus. Next base: position 35,084,944 of record NC_069386.1, read on the forward strand.
AGCCCGACGCGGGGCTCGAACTCACGGACCGCGAGATCATGACCTGAGCCGAAGTCGGATGCTGAACCGACTGAGCCACCCAGGTGCCCCGCTTCTCTGTAGTTCTGCTGTGATGACCGTACCATGGGGTCCGTGAGTAAAGACTGGGGAAAGGTAGAAACCACCAAGAACGGTATAGGGGGATGTTTTAAATATTTTCAAAATGTTATCCTCCATGGTAAGTAGAAATTCGTCAAGGTCCAACTTACTGGTGAAATCAAGACTTTAAACGTGTATCGGAGAGAGTACCCTTGGCTGCATCATGTCAACTAGGAGATAGGAGACAGGATCTGAAGCCTCACTCTGTCCCCCACCAAATGGAGGCACTTCCTTCCTTCATGAGTCTTGGTGAGAGGCAGGCTCCAGGCTTCAGATGCAGACACCAAAACAGCCAGACATGTTCTCCCAGACCCTGACCACTGCGGGGGGCCCATGGCCAATCAGCTGTTTCCCCCCGGGAGTGACCCTAAGAGCCCTGGGTCAATTTCTAGTGCATCATGGCCCCAGCTGAAGCATGGTCAGGCCATGCCCTCAGCAGCCCGCCTTCTCTGGACTCCTGCTTGTTTTCTGAACCTGGATCTCCAGGCTTCCAGTGGGTTCCGTGGGCTCCCTAATATCCCCCCTTCCCCCCACCATCACATCTCTCTCCCCTTGGTTATCCAGCATTGGTCACGGTGCACAGCCAAGAACCTGGACCGGTGATAATGCGTAACACAGCTCCCCTCTAGGGACCTCACTGGCCTTCTCTACTACATGAGGTATTGAAACCAGATGCACTCCGAGATCTCACGATCTGCTTTAGGCTTTAAATATTCTGGGGCCGAACCACACAGCTTACTTGGCTGGTTCACGCACCCATGCCCAAAGCGCCACCATTCTCGAGGCGACCCCTGTCCACACTTCCAGGAGCGGTCACCCTCTGTGCAGTTGGCCTCGAGCCTCATCATTCCATCCAGCGGGTGGGTAAGCCACCCGAAATGAGTTCCGCGATCATTCAGTCAACCAGTCCTCTACTGCAGGACTTGTCAGAGCCTTTCATAGGCTACGGTACACTGGTGATTTTCCAGGGCGGGATGATGGTACACACACCTGATTTCCCAAATGAATTTTGCTACAAACACATTTCCTTGTTGCTGATTTATCTCAAGAGCTGGAATGCAATGGAACACACTTGGAAACAACAGTGCTGCAGAAAAATAGATATCAAATGTCACATGAGAAAAGACATCTTGCATGACTTCTAAAATTTTCTCTCTCTCTCTCTCTCACACACACACACACACACACACACACACTTGCACACATAGGAATTCCCTGGCCCAGCCTGATTCCATTTTTTCCTTCCTTCCTTCTCTCTTTCTCTCTCTCTCTTTGCCACCGCTTTGCTTCCTGCACGCACAGACAGAAGCAGCGTTAAACGCCTTCAGCTGGAGTCCTACGCCTGCGGCAACAGTCAGCAGTGACTCAGGATCTGGGGTTTCCACACTCCACGCGGCTCATTTGTCCTCTGTGCCACTCAAGATAAGGCAAGTGCTAAAACACGTGTGCTTTCCCAGCCCTGGGCGCTCCGCTGGCACGGGGGCAGCCTGCCGCCCGTGGAGTCCCCGCCGTGGGGAGGACACTCAGGGGCAGGCTGACGACAAGCACCGCCCACTGCCCCCTCCACCCGCCCCCCCCCAGCTCCGCGTGGGCTGCCCCCTGACCAGGCCCGCGGGTGGCCCCGGCTTGGCCCCTGGGGACGGTTGGGGAGCCTCCCTGACACCCACCCCAAGGCCCAAGACGGCCCCACCACTACCACACCCCTCTCCCCCTCTGTGACAGAACTGCCATTCGGGGACATTTCAAAACCTCTTGAAACCATTTCTATTTTCAACGTGTATCCTCTCGGGTGAGAACAGCTGGTTCGCCTCCTATTGCTTCGAGAAGGGTTTCCTCCTTCAGCTTTAAGGGAGCTCCTCGCGCGGCGATTACAGGGCCAGGTGGGGGCCTGCCTACCCCACCCCTCCAGGAGCGCCTGGCTCTGATTCCACAAGTTCAGCAAGAACACGAGCATCCGCCCTTAGCCCCTTTGCCTTTCCAAAATGAAGAAGCAAATGTTTAATATAGTGTCTATTGGGGGACTTTCTTGTTTGTGCTTTTTTACAAGACGTGCTTGTTACCAAAAACGTAGGAAAATGGAGTAACATATACAAAGAGATAAATAAGGATCACCCACATTCCTGCCGCCCAAAGATAATACTGTAAACATTTGGGAATGTGTCCTCCTTATATTTGCTCCTTCTTTTTTTCCCTAACCCTTTGATCGCAACCTGCGTAAATGAGGGCTCATTCGCCTTCTCATGACTGATAACGTGACTCAGATGGGGCTTCCACATATAAAGAGAATTTATTGGTTCTCATCGAGGGAAGATCCAGAAGTAGGGCCAGCTTCAGGCAAAGCTGGATCCGGAGCTCCTTGCCGTCCTCAGGACGCAGCTTCTCTCCAGTCCTCGGCTTCGTGCCCAGGATCCCGGATGCCACGGGGGGGGTGGGGGGGGGGGGTGGGGGGGTCCGCTCACCAGCTTTCAGGCTCAGGTCTAGAGGGGAAACCTGAGCGTCTTTCCTAGGACTTTCCGCGAAAGGCCTGAACCTCATTTCGATCGCACCAGCGTCTGGTCACGTGCCCACCCCCGAACCAGTAGCTGTGGCTGGGGAATGCGAAGGGCTGATTGGCTAAGGTCAGGGTCATGTGCTCTACCTCCAGGGACCCACTCAGGCCACCGGGGCCAAAAGGTGGCTGGTGCCTAAGTGAAAACTCGGGGGAGGTTGTTGGAAAATGATGGAATCAGTGCAGGGGAGGGATCAAACAGTAAGAGTGCTTTACGAACTGGATAGACGTGTAGCTCATCGTAGTGACTGGCTCCCTGATTAGCCTTTACACGTTCTCACTAGGTACGTCTTGGAATGTTGACAAAGGGCAGAATTCCCAGCAGTGGCCGCTGACCTGCCCAGGACGCCTTCATCGAGCAGAGCCCCTCCCCCCTCCCAGGGAACCCCCTTCACCCCCAACAGCAGCTGAGAGCGCCAGAGACCCAGGCGGGATTTTCCGGATCCCAACGGAGCACGGCACAGACCAACCGGGAAGGAGGGACCGAGCCGGGTGCCCGACCCCGCTGGAGATTCGAGCAGAACATTTGTCCGCCTTCTCAGGGAGCTCATGACCCGCTGAAAAGACCTGCAGGGAAAAGATACAGATCTCGCGCCGAGCTGAACTCAGGAGGCAACATTAAAAGGAGGTGAGAAATGGAAGTATTACATAGTAGCTAAAAACGCAATGGCTGCATTAAGAAACCACTCTGGAAGTAGGTAGTGACACATACAATTGATGACCCAGAAAAGCGAATCAGCCCCGCAGACAGAAAGCAGGCGGCCGGCTCTCTTGGGACGCAAAGGGGACACATACAAAGGTGACAGTCATGAGAAATCAGACGGGGGCGGGGCACGGAGAAGAGCAGAGATACAAAGGCTAGACCTGGTTCTGGAGCAGAGCATCGTTGGCAAGTCTAATCGGGAAGGAAGAAAGGAGAAACGGGGTCTAGCCGTTGGCCCGGTGTCCCCAGTGCGCGAGGAGAGCTGAGAGTTCCAGCAACTGTCCTGTTCTCGGTCTGGAGTCACCTGTGGCAGGCTCAGGGCTCAGTGTCGCTGCGGGTTTGGGCTTTATCCACTGTGTCACGGGCTGTCACCAGCTGTCCGAGTTTGGGGGGGCTAACAAGCTGCCGGCAGCTGGGGGGACGCTGGGCCACTGCGAGGACGCTTAGCAGGTTGCAGGGTCAGCGACAGCCCGTGAAGAAATGGTGGTGGTCAACGGAGTGATGCGTTGAGGGCAACTCAGGAAAATAAAGGCCCACGAGCCCAGAAGCCCCGGCGGGTCCAATGAGGCTGGATTCAGCAAGCCGTGGAATCAGAGCTTGGGAGGAGTGCAGAGCGGCTGACACAGGAGGGACCATCTGATTGGTTGGAAGCAGCCCCCTCCCCACCCCGCTCTTCCAGCCCAGCCTTGGGGTGGCCCAGAGCTCAGCCCCAGTGGGGCCCCTCCAAGGAAGCTTGCTGAGCCAGGGCTCGGCTCTACCTTCTCGAAATGCCGATCACACACCTGCTGGAGAATGAGAGAGGGCACTGATTTGGGAGTCCGAAGTCTTCAAATGCGGACCTTGATGTGCCCAGTGACTGTCCCTGAACATCTCGGGGCATGGCCTCTGCAGAGAAGGGATCCCCTAGGTCTGGCTCTGTCTCCTTACAGAGCACCGTGACCATCCTACTGACACATTCACTGGGAACGTGCTTGGAAAAGGAGAACGTGACCCAGTGGTGGAGGTTGAGAGGATTCGGAGAGAGAAATTAAGGGAGAATGTTCTAGAAGCTGGGGGGGGGTTGGTCGTAATGCCCAAAAGCCAACATTCTACTTATAAGAAAAAAATATGTCTCCGCAGCTCCTTAGTGAGAAGGAAAGATTCTAGAAAGCGTCTTGGAGTCCTGATTCTCACGCTGGCTCTGGGGCCACCCCCCAATCCCTCTCTGTCCCTCCGCCTCTGCTCTGTATGATGTGTGTCATCAGCTTTGAAGTGCCTGCACAGGAGGCTCAGAAAGAAACTCCCAAAATATGACGTGAGGGGAAAAAAGGACAATTTCTCAGCAGGTTGAAAATGGTGGCCTGTTGACAGAGGTCGGGGTAACGAGGGGATGCATCTCCCTCCGCTGTGCCTCTGCCAACCTGGCCTGTTCTCTGATTTATTTTTTCAGTCCCAAGGAATATTTTCTATAGGCAAGAGGCAGCCCTTCAACGTAGCTTCACCGGAACCGGACATCACAGAGGAGCCTGGATTCGGGATCAAGTGCCACCTGCTGGGCCTATGCTTGGGCCTCAGTTTCCCCTTCTGTAAAATAAGACGATGGGTAAGAAGAAACCCATCTCCCCGTCACCATTCTTTAGCAGAGCTTTTGTGGAACCATCATTGGCGGCGGGGGGGGGGATTATTTTTGGGGAAAAAAAGTGTTTTGCCCGTTTTCTTTTCAGGTGTACTGCATAAATACATGAAATGTTTTATACGGGCATAAATGCAGCCATAGGCATGTATGCCCAGCCTTGTTTCTACTTTTCCTTTTTGTTGGGTCCCGTCCTCCCTCGGGAAGAGCTTTTGGGACCTTTGTGGCTCTGGTGGTCCACATTTCCGGGGCTGGAAGAATCCCAGGGCGAGGTGAAAGGAAAACAAACAGCACCAAGGACCAGTTATGCGTGATGCTAAGATGGGGAGCCAGGCACCATGAGGGTGGTCCTTGCTCGCCCTGGGAGCGTAAGGCCTTTGCTTTTCCTTTGCCTCTCTAGCCCTCCTCCCCTGACTCCGACAGTCACCCCAGGACAGGTCTGGAAGCCAGGCTGTACCTGAGTTTGGCCTCCAGATTTCCACTCTGCCATGGAGTCTGGGGACCAGGGAAAATTCTCCCTAGAAAATTCTCCATGGAAAGCTGGCCCCGCCCATCTTTCTGCAGGGAGTGGAGACTGGCGCATTCCCAGGTTTTTCAGGCCAACCGGCTCATTTCCTTCCATCTTAGAAACCTCTGGAAGCCAGGATGCCCACATCCTGGCTCACCCCTTAGCCATCAGTTCAGCCAGGAACTACTCCTTCCAGGCAAGAGAGAGCAAAAGCAAACACAGAAAGGTCAGCCTTAAATGAACAAGCAATTCACAGAAGGAACAGAAGCAGCTAAGAAACGCATGAAAGTAGTTTCAATCGCAGTGAAAACTAAAATCAGTAAAAACGAGAAAATAAAAAATAATAAAGAAAAATGCACACCAAACAGTGGTATGCCTTTGGCAAAGGTGACTATTCTAGGGGCGCCTGGGTGGCTCAGTCGGTCAGGCGTCCGACTTTGGCTCAGGTCACGATCTCACGGTTTGTGAGTTCGAGCCCCACGTCAGGCTCTGTGCTGACAGCTCGGAGCCTGGAGCCTGTTTCCGATTCTGCGTCTCCCTCTCTCTCTGCCCCTCCCCTGCTCTCGCTCTGTCTCCCTCTGTCTCAAAAATAAAAATAAACATTAAAAAAGAATTAAAAAAAAAAGGTGACTATTCTGTGGGGAGAGCCTGTAGGGAAGCGGGCTGCTGTGTAGACCAGCAGCCCCTCTGTGTGGGACGGACACGGAGAACCTCCTCTCTGGAGAGCAAGGTGGCAGGGGCCGCACAACTCTGACCGGGTGCTGGCCTCTGAACTCAGCAATTCTGTGTCTGTGAGTCCGTCCCAGTGGAATGATAAAGACTGGACACAAATATCTGAACTCAGGAATACTCCTAGGAATTAGAAAGAACATACTTGTCCAACAAAGGGAGATTGGCTCCGTCACCTGTGGTCCGTCTCTACAACAGAATTCTTTTGGACTTCATATCACAAAAACCTACACCTGGGCATAAAAACGATGTTCAGGATACATCGCTGGGTAGGAAAAGCCACTTAGCGGACGCCAGAGTCCATGCAGTAAAATGACATTGCCTTTCTGTGAAAAGGCATGCTATGCGGCATGATGGGTCATAGACAGCCTTCTGGATCATTTATGAATATTTTAGCCACGTTTTCCTACATAAACAGGTACCACGTTGTTCCCCTTCCCTCCCCCCATGTTCTTCTGTCTTGTTCCTCAACTTCCACGTAGGAGTGGAAACATACCTGTCTTTCTCTGCCTGACTTATTTCACTTAGCATCACCCTCTCCAGTTCCGTCCACGCGGCCACAAAAAGCCAGATTTCGTTCTTTCTCATTGCCACGTAGTATCCCATGCAAACCACGCCTTCTTTCTCCACTCATCCGTTGATGGACATTTAGGCTCTTTCCCTAATTGGAACAAACAAACAAACAAAGTTACAAAAGGGGAGGGAGGCAAACCATGAGAGACTCTTAAACACAGAGAACAAACTGAGGGGGACTCGGGGGCGGGGGAGAGGGGAAAGCGGGCAACGGGCATGGAGGAGGGCACCTGTTGGGATGAGCACTGGGTGTTGTATGGAAGCCAATTTGACAATAAACTGTATTAAAAACCAACCAACCAACCAACCAACAGGTGGGGCTTACCCATGACGAAAAGAAAGCAACAGCCCGAAGAAAGGAGCCTTCGTCCCATGCAGAGGGGTGGTCGGGAGAACAGGTTGAACTTTAGATCTTCCCCACAAAAATTTCCCCCGCCGCTGGCGGGAGAGGCAGCGAGGGAGAGGGAGAAGGGGTGAATATTGAGGCATAAATCCTGGGGCAGCACCTTTCTCTTGTCCCTCTGTTAAAAAAAAAAAATGTGTCCCCAGCACTGGCCAGGAAGTGCTTTCTCTCCCAGACCCTTCTGTGTCCGGTCTTTCCCCACCTGTTAACCCTCCTCCTCCCCTCCCCCATCTCCTCTCCCTCCTCCCTCCCCCTCCCCTCCCCCATCTCCTCTCCCTCCTCCCTCCCCCTCGCTCTCCCCTCCCCCTCTGTCTCCTCTCCTTCGTCTTTCCCAGGAACGCTCCTGACTGGATATAAACTCAGCAATGCTACTTCCCAGCCGTGTGGCCTTGAACGGGCAGAAAATGCCTTTTTATGCTTCAGTTTCTCATTACAGAGAGGATTAAAAGAAGGAGAAGGAGCAGGAGGAGAAGGAGGGGGAGGGGGAGGAGAAGAGGAAGGTAGCAGGAGAATTAAGGAAGGAAGGGAAGGAGGGAGGGAGGGAAAAGAGAAAAGGAGGTGAAAAGCTTTCGCATGCGATGTGATAGCTTGGATTTTATCCTGAAACAGAAAAGAAGACATTGGTGGAAAAGCCGGGAACTCCCAATAAAGTCTGTCGTTTAGCTGATAATAATACACTGGGCGTTAATATCTCGGTTGCGACCAACACGTCTCGGTTCCGGAAGACACTAGCGTTATGAGAAATTGAGTGAGGGCCAGGGGAACCCTGTCCTCTCTTTGCAACTTTTCTGTGAATCTTAAAATTACTCCAAGATAAAAGTGTATCTAAAAAAAAAAGAAAACCAAAAAACAAAAAACAAAAGCAAAGTGCTCAGAATAACGTCTGGCCAAAGCAAGCGTTCAGTGAATCGTGACTATTATGTAACTGGGACCATCCAGTTGTTCATTAGCTCGGAGAGGGCATCCAACTATTTCGCACGTCGCAAAGAACCTTCTATGATGTCGGGCACCCGGGAGGGCTCCCCGTGGCAACTCGCCTTTCGGCCTTTCTCAGTTCCCACCCCTGGCCTCCGCTTTCTTGTTACCAAGACTCTGAGCGTGCGTTACCTTATTTTCAGACCGTATCGAAGCTCCATATTGCAAGTTGGTTGACGATTCTTTGGAAGTAGGCGGGCTATCAATAAGTAATGGAGACATTCATCAATAAGTTACTCTGTTTTTCACCCGCACTGCACACGGAAGCTGAACCTCTCTGATTATGGGGTCTTGGGAAGAGCGCGGGTTTGGCCAGAGAAGAGCCGGGTCTGTGAGTCTCAGCTCCACTCCTACGGACCGTGTGCGGGCAACTGGGTGAACTGGGAGCAGCCCCCACCTTCCCAGGCGCTCCAAGGTTTCCTTATGCTAATGCTCATGCAAGCCCTTGGCAAAGCCCATCTCCCTGACCGCTGTCTCCCCCTGCAGCCGAGACTCAGGGAGATAGTGTCCACCTACAGGGAAATCCGGGCCTGGGACCAGAACCTGCCCAATGGAACTCACGTCTCCTGGCCAACCGCTTCTCGCAGTCACCTGTGGTCCCCCAGCCCCACGTGGGACGGGCTAGTCCGGCTGCCTGACAGGGCTCCGGGCATTCACCCAGGAGGTGGGCCTGAGGCCGGCCGGCCGCCAGGGCCTCACTCCTCCCAGGTCTACTGCTCAGGCCCGGCCAGCCCCTGTGCACTGCTCTATGGCTTCACAGAACCTTAGAGAAAGGGTATCACGGCACCTCCGATTCCCTAGCAGAGGGATGCTGCCTCCAGATAACCGTGGGTGGGGAAGGAATGACGTGTGCACGATTTATCCCTGGTCATCTCCGGGGCTGAGGGACCAAGGAGGTGATCTTGAACCACGAGGGGTGGGGGGTGGGGGGTGGGGGTGCAGAGCGGTAGGGGAGAGGGGCCACCTCTGATTCCTTTGAGGCTGGAGGACTCAGTCCCTTGGACCCTAACTCCCTGGCACTCAGCCTCGAGGCAGGCTAGAGAGGGAACAGCGGAGGCCAGGAGTCCCTGCATCTGAGGGCCCTTACGCTGAGTCCTCCCAGGATTCTGCGCTCCTTTGGGGCCCTCCCCCAACCAGGAGGCCCCTTGCCCTGCTGATGAGGAAGGGCCGCTCTTGCTGAGGAGTCCTGAGGCAGAGAGGGCTGTGAAAGAGGGCATGCAGTTGGCAGCTGAAAGGGTGCGGGTCCCCGGATGGTGCCTCCTGGGAAGCCATTCCGACTAGGGGCTCAGCGGTGTGGCACCTGCCTGCCCCGGGCTGAGCCAGGCAGGCCCCCGATGGTACCGGGCAAGTGGGAACATCCCAGAGAAACTGTGACACATAAACCGCAGAGAGGACCCTGAGAAACCCCCACGGGTCCCCTGGGGCGGCGGTGGGGGGATGGGGGGACGGCATTCATCTCTTCTCCAAGAATCTGGCCTCTGCTCTCTAACGTTTTTCTCTCTAGAAGACAGAGAGAACAGGCTTACTTTTTGTTTGTTTCCAGCCTGTTTGACAAACAGAGAAACTGAGGCCCAGACAACTAAGTAATGGCCCGTCAGGAAAGAGCTGGAGGGGACACAGAGGCCTCGCCACCCCAGAGCGGGCTTGTCCCGCTGAGCGCTGTGACCCAGCACTCTGCCCTCGCCCCAGGGCTCCGTCTAGAAGTCTCTGTTGGCACGGAGTAGCCAAGAATTTGGCTGTGGGTCCACTCTTGTGAATGCTTGGTTTGTACACCCTCAGCTTTATCCCAGAGCCTCGGGCTTCTGGAAAGGGTGGGGCTGGGGGAATTTCAGGACCTCGACCTGGAAGGAATTCCGGGAGACCGGGCTGCCTCTCACTCCACCGGCCGCTGGAGAAGGCCTGCCTGAGCCACAGACTTGCTCGGAGATCACAGTGAGGATCCCCTGAGCCACCCGTCCGTCCCTTCTTCTCTCTCTCCCCCCTCGCACCCATGGCGCCTGCACGGGCGGGACAGCCAGATTCCTCAACATGGAAGTCACAGCCCATTTCACTTCTGGTAAATGGCATTTTCATAGGGTCACAGAATGCAAAAACTTGAAAGGATCTTATTGATGGGTATGACCAACTCCCTCTTTTAATAGATGAGGAAGATGAAGGCAGAGAGGGAGGGTGGCTCCCCCCGGGGGTGGCCAGTGAGTCAGTGTAGGCAGGGCCTGGGCTAGAACCCCAGGCCGGCTCTCCCGGACCCTGCGGCTCTGTCTGACCTCCCTTCCCACTTTCCACTCCAAATCCCCAGTGCTCTCGCCAGAAAGGACTACAGGAAGACTGTGATCAGGTCAGGGCAAGAGTTGGGGACAAACCCGAATGCCTCAGTGGCGGGGAGGGGGAGGGGGGCCCTCAACGTCTGTCAGAAGAGGAGAGCCAAGACCTGGGTGGGGGGAGGGGGTGACTGCCACACCGATCATCGTCCCGCAGGCCGAGGATTTCTGCACCTTCTGGCTTTTTAAAAGCATCTATAAAATACACTTTTTAATGTAAAATAGTCCAACACTTAAATATAGAGACAATCCAAGGTTAAAAATAAAACACCCGGGACTAACTTATGACCGGCAGTAGAATTCAACTGCATCCTGTTTTGATAGATGAGGAATCTGAGGCACAGAGCGGTGGCCCTCCGGAGACCACGCAGGGACCACTGGCCAGTGTGGCTGAGTCATTTGTGGGGAATCCCCCATGCGGGTCGTGGCCACACCGTTGACAAGATGGCATCCCCCAAGACCGCACTGCCAGTATCTGGACCCCAGCCCCGACTCCTCCGTCTGTAGGTGATTTGCCTTGAAGGGCCTAACCCTTGGCCTTTTGTGAAGTGCTCCCTATGGTCCACATTCCCCAAATCTCTCTGAGCGTTCCGTTTTTCCTGGACATGTCCCTTTAAGACTCCAAAGTGGGCCAGAACATTCTGAGACCCTGCCGGAGGCTGGGAAGGACTGCAGACTCCCTTCCCTGTGCCAAGCCCTTCCCACATACCATTCCCCTTGCCTCTGGACATTCTGCCCTTCGCGGTCCAGCTCAAAACAGCACAGCTGACACTCCAGAAAAACCTCATAAAGCCGAATTAGGAGCATGTCAGCAAAAGGGGAAAATGAGATCATGGCCAGCCTGCCACCTTCCCTGGCCGGCTAGATCCACCGGCGGGCCGTCAGTCCTCGTGCCCTCCCTGACCCCTCCTGCGTGTCCAGCCCTGTGCCCAAGACAAGGGGCCTGGGGCAGTTAAGTGAGGAGGTGACACACAGCCTCGTAAAACCACAGGAGAAAGTCAAGTGCAGAGATGAGCACAGAGGATAATAAGGGTTTGGTGAGCTGCAAGGAAGGGGTGGCCAGAATAAACAACGGCTCCGCCGAGAAAACGGGTCTGGAGTTTTCTCGAAGACAAGACGGAATCGGTGTGGAGAGCTAGCGAGGAGGGGAGAGAGCATTCAAGCGTCAGGCAGGCAGCAACATCGCCAGGGGCGGGGCATGTTGGGGCAGAGTGGAGGCTCGGCGGCAGCCCTGCTGTCCCAGCTCTTGGGCGAGGCCCCTCCCCGATCTGAGCTCTGCTTCCTCACCGGCAGGCGGGGACTTGGGCCAGATGAGCCCCAAGTCTTCTGCCTCCTTGAGCAGGAGATCTGCTCTTGCTTCTCTCAGCACCCAGCTTACACCCAACATACGCACTCCTTGAAGGAACGGGTGAGCGAGTGGTGTAACAGACACCAAGCCGGTGAGAAAACTAGGAGACCCGACCCCCAAATAAGCCCGTTTCGCATGTTCGGTGTTTCGAGGCACTTCCCCATCTGCCTTTCAAGGCACTGCCCCCACTGGAGGCAGACAGTGGGTTTCATCAATCCTGTCCGACAAGTAGGGAAACTGAGGCATGAAGCGCGTTAGGAGGGATCCGAGGCTTACCTGAATGGTGACCTCGGACAGAAACGGAAACCATGGCCCCGCCCTTCCTGGTGCCGCCTCCTGGGGACCTGCCTGCCTGCGGGGAGGGTGCCTTCGGGCCTGCTGCTGCGAGGGGGTCTGCGGTCAACCATTGGGTCTGCACCTGGGTGGGAAAGTCTGCCCGCAGACCCGAGCCCCATCTGCAGGTGCAGCACTTACCAGAATAAAGCCGCCATTTTGGTTTCTATCTGAGTGGCCCTGCAGGGATCCCTTGATATGTTCTGAACCCCAGGAGGGGGAGAGGAGTGTTGTCTCTGCAAAACCCCAACAGGGGGCGTGAAGCAACTCGTTCAGAGAATCCCAGACTTTACCTGGGGGGGGTCCCCTGACATTCAGCCTCCTACCCTTTCCGGCCCGATGAACACTGCCAGAGAGGAACAGGGGGCGCGGGAGAGGCACCCTGGTGGGTCAGATGTGGGCAAGTCTTGCTGGAGACACCCACCTGTTTTCTGGGAGGGGGCACGGTGGGGGGGGGGGGGGAGACAAAAGCCTGAGTCTCCGCATCTTTCAAACGGGGATAGTCTGCTGATCGCGTGATGTTGATGTGAGCAGATCCTTCCAGTCGGGCAAAGTCACTACACAGGTATACAAACCTGTACCCAAAAAGGTGTATGCGATGAGGGATTTACCGCGAAAAGGTTAATGGAGAAGTAACCTTTCATTTGACCCAAGGATTCTCCGACTTGCAAAATGACCCACTGGGTTTCTTTAAGTTGCAACCCCCTGCTGGCCCCTCTCCTCTAGGCTAATTTAAAATAGGGGACAGGGGCACCTGGGGGGCTCAGTCAGTTAAGCATCAGGTTTACTGATGGTAAACCTTGGTTTCGGCTCAGGTCACGATCTCACGGTCTGTGAGTTGGAGCCCCCGTCAGTCTCTGCGTTGGCGGTGAGGAGCCTGCTTGGAATTCTCCCACTCCCTCTCTGCCCCTCCCCTGGTCTCGCGCACGCTCACACATACACGAGTGCTCTCTCAAAACCAGTAAGGAAACATTTAAAAATAAATAAGTAAAGGGGCGCCTGGGTGGCGCAGTCGGTTAAGCGTCTGACTTCAGCTCAGATCATGATCTCGCGGTTCGTGGGTTCGAACCCCACGTCGGTCTCTGTGCTGACAAGCTCAGAGGCTGGAGCCTGCTTCGGAGTCTGTGTCTCCCTCTCTCTCTGCCCCTCTCCTGCTCACACCCTGTCTCTCTCCCTCCTTCAAAAACTAAACATTAAAAAAATAATAATAAATAAATAGATAAAACAGGGGACGATTGTAAATGCTCTGATTTATCAGGAACGTGTCTGTTTATAAAACAAAGCTCAGGTGTGGAATTCTGTGAATTCATCCCCGTGCTCACCAAGGCCCCTTTACATTCTCTGCGGCCTCAGGATGAGGTGCCAGATGAACCCTACCTGCTAAGTAAGGCCCCGCGCCTCCCACCTATCCACCAGAGTTCTCCTCCCAGGGCCGCCCCGTGTGAGGGCCTCGAGGACTCAACTCTTCCTCCCCACACTCCCAGGCCAAGTTCACGTCCATCTCCTGCTGCCTGGGACCCTCCTCTGGCAGAGACTGTTGGTTCCCTTCAAGGACCCGCTCTTCCCATGGCCTTTAGTAATAGAACTAAAGGCCCTGGTCCCCAGGCCCCCTTGCCGGAGGCTGTGTGGCCCGGAGCCCATGCTCTACCAGTGACACATGAGGGAAATAGTGTGTGCCAGGTCTGGGTCATGTCTGGCCTTAAGGGGACTGGTGTTTCTTCAACCTCCACTTTTCTTCTTTTCTTTCCGTCGGCTGAACCCCTATGATGGCAGGGGCTGGGTCATCTTGGACCATATGATAAAAGTTGCCAATGGACAAGAGCAGAGCAATACAATGGATGAATCTCGGGTCTCCAAACCCTTGAAACTGCCATCCTGGCCCTGGACTGCTTCAGATATCACCACGGTTCCGTGAAGGAGACATGCACTTCCATTGAGGTTAAGCCCTCGTTCTTTAGTGATGGCGGCTGGACCCCTTCGCTTTGCAAAGCCCTTTCCAACCATTCTTCAAAACGTACCCGGAGGCCACCAACCCCAGGAAGTATGCCCCGATCATGCCAGTGATAGCCGGCCTCGCCTCCCCCATCCCAGAAGGCATTGTCAGAGCCAAATGTTGATGCACCAGACCCTATCGTATTTCATGTTATTCACTCCCGTGTAGAGTGAGGCAGATCAGGAGTGCTTAGCTTGGTGTCTCTTTCGTGGGCACAGTGCCTTCCAGACAGCGCCGTAAGCCTCTGCAGCGCAGGGCCGGGTCACAGACCTCTGTCGCCACCATTCCCGGCGTGTAACACTCAACTGAGACTCGGGGGCTTGACCTACGTGTTACCAAAAGGAACTAATAGGAAAAGGAAGCAGCCAAGGCTGGTGGGGTGTGGCAGGGGACAGTCCCGGCGCCGAGCCTTTAAATACAACCTGATGTCAGAGAAGTCTACGACATGTAACCCCAGAAGAGGACTGCTATAATCGGATTCTTCCGATGTGGAAAAATAAGGCAGGCCGACTGCTGCTGCCATGGAGAGGCGACAAGTGTTTGACCTCGGGTGTGAGGAACGCTGACTGATTCTGTGCTGTCACAGGGAGAAGGGCACACCTGTTCCAGCTGGAACACAGTCAGCCCCAGCCAGCCACCGTCAGAGAGACCAGCTGGAGTCCTGGAAAAAAATGGATCATGCTAGCTATTATGCAATGAAGCTAGCCAGCAGCTGTCCAAGATGGAATAAACTGCCTCATGAGGTAATGAGCTCCCTGACGCTCGAGGCAACCAAACCAGATGACCACTGGTGGGGATACTTTACGTGGATTCCAGTTTCAGACTGGGGAAGGAGACTGCTCTGGGTGGCGTGAGGTCTTATGAAACGGATTTTTCAGGCTACGGGTGTGTGTGTCTTCTCCATTGGTTCCAAGTCAACATTTCTCCCTCAGAGCCTACCGTTGTGCCTCAAGTTGTACCATGAGAGCTTTATTCACTGGAAGTCAGGTGTCATGATCTCCCGGGGATGCCAGTTAAATAAAGGGATGCTATTGGGGCGCCTGGGTGGCTCAGTCGGTTAAGCGTCTGACTTCGGCTCAGGTCATGAGCTCACAGTACGTGAGTTCGAGCCCCGCGTCGGGCTCTGTGCTGACCGCTCGGAGCCTGGAGCCTGCTCGGGATTCTGTGTCTCCCTCTCTCTCTGCCCCTCCCCTGCTCTCTTCTCTCTCTCCCTCTCAAAGAACTAAACATCAAAAAAATTAAAAATAAAATCAAATCAGGGGATGCTACCTAATGTTATAGGTATTGACTCCTCTTGGCGAATTCATTTAGCAGACCCTTCTCCAGAATGGCTGGGGGGGTCAGGGTTAACTGGGACACTGGTCACCATAGCAGAGGGCTCTGACTAAAGGCAGGTGGAACTGGGATTCAGATTCGGTTACGGGACTTTGTGATTCCCCCGGGAGAGCTGTAGCTCTGAGCTCCTGCTGGCCTGGATCCTGGCCCTCTTTTCTCCTTTCTGTCAGCCCTGTTCACAATCGGGGCTGTGTCCTAGAGCTGAGGGCGTGGGAGGCCTGGGGCTCCTCTCCCAACATCCCGTCCCCTCACTGGGCATCCTCCCAAAGTGGCCTCCACGGCTTGGGATCTCTGCCCCCAGCTCAGTGCTCAGGGGAACCGGTCTGGGACCAGCCACGGAGGGTGCCATACTCACCCATGCCCTTCCTCTGCTGCCCCTCTGCCTGCCCAACCACGAACGGCTGTGTGCCCCGGGCCGGTTACTTCGGTTCTCTAAGCCTCAGTTTCTTCATCTGTAAAATGGGCATCATCGGGTAAGTAGGTAGGTCCGTGCCTGGCACATGGCAGGTCCTCGCTGGGGGAAGAAAGGTAACTGATCCCCACTCATTGAGGACCTGTGACATGGCAGACACTGACTTACCTATTTATACACACCGCTCTTCCTATGTCATGACCATTCTCCTCCCCCTTAGCTACCTCAGCATGTATTTTCGAGCAACAAGAACATTTTCTCATACAACCACATCAACACACTCTCATGCCAGTTGACCTATCATGGACTTTAGAGCAATGTTTTTCTGGCCCGAGATCCAATCAGGTCTCACACGCGATGGTCAGGTCTCCTTAGTCTGGAATGGCTCCCATGCTTTTCTGTCTTTTGTGACCTTGACATTTGGGAGGAGCGCAGGCCATGCATTTTGTAGAATGCCCCTCACCTTGGCCTTGCCTTATGATGCTTCCTTGTGATCAGACCCAGGCCCTGCGCTTTGAGCAGAAACATCACAGAAGAGATGCCGAGTCCTTCCCAGGGCAACTCGTCAGGAAAAAGTGACATCGATTCGCCCGTCGACGGGGATGTTCCCGCTGATTGATTTGGGGCTAGGGTGACGCAGGTGACATTTTTCCCGTTCTTTGGGGAACGTGGTCCCGTTTTAAGCCCAGGCTCTCAAATCCAACGGAGCTGGCTTGTGTCTGCACTTCAACATTTACCAGCTATGTGGCCTTGGTTGAATTACCTAAGCTCTCTGAACGTGTGAAACAAGGATTGTGCTGCTACCTCTCAGGGATGTTTCCAGGAGCAGATGGGACCAGGTGAAGCGCTGGGCAGTGGGCACCGGTGCCTGGCACATCGGGGGTGCCTGGTGGACATCAGTCGACTGGGCATCTGCCCGAGGCTCCGGAGGGGACTGATGGAAGAGGGGGGTCCCAGGAAGCAGCAGCAGAGGAACCCGGTGTCACTGGTGCTGTCATGATGCCCTGGGCTCAGAGAGGTGCCAGGGACGGGAGCAAGTGTCTACTCACGACAGATAACCCTGGGCATAGGAATGGACTAGCAAGGTAGACCCATGGCCACGAGCCAAGTGTGGACTCTGGGGTCCAGCCCATCTGTGGTTGTAGCCCATGATCTGTGTGAATTAGCTGTCCTTGGGCAAGTCAAACAACCTGAGTTTCCGTGTCTCCCTCTGTGAAACGGGGGTGATTCCACATCTCTCGTGAAGTTGTAAGGATGGTGAGATTAATGGATGCCAACAGCATGGCCCGGTTCCCGGCATACAAAGTACAGACACTGATCTTCTGGGCCAGGATCCCAGTTCTCAGCTTCCTTCTTTAGAAACGACTTCCCTGGAGTGCCCGGGGGGTTCGGTCGCTTGGGCATCTGGCTCCTGATTTCTGCTCAGGTCACCATCATCTCACGGTTCATGAGATCGAGCCCCACATGGAGCTCTGTGTTGACAGTGTAGAGCCTGCTTGGGATTCTCTCGCTCCCTCTGCTCCTCTCCCCTGCTCGTGCTTTCTCTGTCTCTGTCTCTCTCAAAATAAGCAAACATTAAAAAAAAAAATGCCTTCCCTGACCACACCCCCTGAGGAGAGAATCAAACTTTCCCTAAACACTCTTGGGGTTGTGTCATCTCACACCTAGCAGGACCAGAAATCGGTACAATTTCTTCCTGGAGGACATTTTGCCAAACGGGGATTTTGTTGGTCAGTGTTCTTAGTTGTTCTTAGAAGCCATTCAGCTAGCTTAAGCAGAAATGGATTTATTAAGGAGAATAGATACCTCCCAGAATCATCTGGAAGTCGAAGTAACACACCCCGGGCTGGGCGTCCAGGGACATGTCCCAGAAGCACAGACCAGAACTGGCTGTCACCGGAGCGGCTGCTTCTGCCTTGATCAGAAGGGAACGGTCACCATAGCTCACGATTCCAGAACTGGGTCACCTGCATCCTGATCTGTGGTGGCAAAGATGCTCCATACCACTGGCCGTCCCGCCTCGTGACTCAGCCTTGAATCACACTCCTAGAAGTTCATCTCATTAGCAGAGCCCAAATCGCATCTAGAATGCACGCTGTAATGGAGTCTTGGCTTTTAGCCGTCCATTATCTAGACACACTAGAAGGAGGTGAAATATGTTTTGAACGAGCCGATCCACCAAATCAAGAACCATGAAAATGGTCACCTCTAGTAATTGTCATTGCTTTTCTAGGAATTCATCAGAAGGAAATTGACATAAACAGTATTTTTTATAAAGAGGAAGGAAGGATGAGAGGGAGGGAGAAATGAAGGAATAGGAAGGAAGGAAGGAAGGAAGGAAGGAAGGAAGGAAGGAAGGAGAAGGAAGGAAAGAGAGAAGAAACGAGAAGGAAGGAAGGAGAGAAGGAATGAGAAGGAAGGAAGGAAGGAAAGAAGGAAAGAAGGGAGGAAGGAAGGAAGGAGAGAAGGAATGAGAGAAGGAATGAGAAGGAAGGAAAGGTGGAAGGAAGGAAGGAAGGAAGGAAGGAAGGAAGGAAGGAATGGAGGGAAGGAGGGAGGGAGGGAGGGGAAAAATCCATAAACAAGGGGTTGGTTAGATAAATTTTGGAATTGTCATAGGAGAAAAATTTTTGACCAATAAATATAAATTATTCAGAAATTTTGAATAATTTTGCAATGACATAGTATTAAGGAGAAAAGGCAGCAACCAAACTTTGTAGAGTGTGATCGCAGTTTTACAAGCAGGGCACATACACGCACGTTATCGAAGGAAGTACCTGAAGGTGTTTGTCTGGAAATCACATGGGATTTTTTTATTTTCTTGTTTACACTTTGCTAGATCATCTACGCGCTCTACCAAGAACACGTATCGCTTCTTATAACGAATTGTTTTCGAGATTGAACGATGACATAAACAAAACGAGGTAGTCGAGCCGAGCACGCGGCCTTGCCTTGTGCAGGCGTGGCCTGTGACAAAGACAGGACTGGAGTCAGGGTGGAGGGAGGAGCGGGACTAAGTGATAAGAGTCGATAAGAGAGGACAAGGACCAAGTGTACAGGGTGGGCAGAGGCCATCTCGCACTTATCTGGCATGTAAGGGGATGTCTATAAACATTTGTTCTGTACCCATACGAAGAAATCGTCAAAGGGCTTGAAAGCAGCCAGTTCACAGCAAAAGGAATACAGACGACTTTGAAATGGATGAAAAGGTACGCAGCCTTAATCAGAATCAAAGAAATGCAAACTAAAACCCGAGGGATTTTCACTTACCAGATTGGCAGAGATCACAACGTTTGCTGAGAACCGGGGGAGGTGCACGACTAGACTCCTGGTTGTGGGCTGTGCCTGGCCCTGAGGAGGATTTGTAACATCTCTCAGAGAGGGAAATGTGTGCGCCCTTTGATCCGGCTGCTCTGCTCCTGGGAGTTTATACCCAGGTAGAGTTGTGCGTTGCTCATCTGCAAAAGAGGGAGCGCACAGGGGTGTTTATGGCATTGGTGTTTATCTTACCAAAGATCAGAAGCCGGGTCTTCAGTAAGGGTCTGCCTAGACGGTGGGGTATCCATAGGACGGATTACTTGCTGAAAAGGAATCATCTCAAAGATGTATTTTTAAGCACCGAAGTCAAGGTCAAGGGCAAACTACATAATATCCTATCCTTGTAAGAAGAAAAAACACATGCAGAGATATCATTGGATACAATAGTCTATTTCTGGTGTCCCTGGGGAGAGAGACCGGGGGAATGAGGGTGTGAGCTCGAGCTGGAATTTGTCGTTTATGCTTCGGTACTGTGTGTGATTCGATCACGTTCATGTGTTACCTTTTCAATTTCAACACAGAATTTGAAAATAAATACTCTTTGAATTAACCGTCGGGCTAGGAAGCCAGGGAGAGAGGCATTTGGGGGTGAGGAGACGAGCCATAGGGAGCCGTCGATGGTTCTTGAGTAGGGCAGCGCAGCTTCTAAGTGGTGTTTGGCAGGGAGAGGAGCTGGGAAGCTGGGCCAGTCTGAGGCATGAAAGTCACCGGGCAGGCGGGCTGCCCCCAGGGGTAAGGGTGGGCGGGCAGAGAAGGGTTACTCCATGGGGAGCCTCTTTTTATCCTCCTCTCTCTGGATGATTCTCCCTGTTCCCGACCCGTTATGCCTCACAAGTTTCCCAGGCGAGCTATGGAATAACTCCATCTTTTGTCAGGGCAGATAGTTTCTTTCTTAACCATGGTCTCTCAAGTACCACTCTACTTCCGTCTGCTGGGTTAGAGTCCCTTGTCCTTCCTCTCATTCATTCCCTGTGCTCCCGCCCAGATGGAGCCTGCTCTCGCCCCACACACAGCCTCTATGCTCCGTTACCTGGCTCTCCTGTCTCAGCCCGCACTGCCCCCTTCCCCTCACATGCACACCTGCTCCCCTCTTCCTGGTACCACCCCAGAGGGAGCCCTGTGAGACAGATTACAGATGGCCTTTCTCCTCACCCTGGCTCAGCCAGGCTCCCAATGAGGTTTATGATGGGTCTTATGCCCCAGGAAGAGGGGAGGGGGGTGGGAGAGTGGAGGGAGAGTGGGGTTGGAGAGGAAGGAAATAAACCCGTCCTGCCTTATTACACCTTCATAGGCGTACTTATTTTAATACGAAATCGTTTTAAATTACAGTAAAACCTCGGGCCACGGGCATATTTCGTTCGGGAAACATGCTTAAAATCCAAAGCACCTGCGCAATCAAAGCGAATTTCAAGACCCATTGGCTCGGTTGTGATGACGTGAAGTTCGGCATCACGTCCTACTCAGACTGCAAGCCAGCGCTCCTTTATCAAGTTGAAATGTAGTAGAAATGTTTGCTCGTCTCGCAGAACACCCGCAGAACAAGTTACTCGCAATCCAAGGTTTTACTCTATTTGCCGTGGAGTAAGACAGATGCTCCTGGAGATGCCCCAAACGGATCCCTTTGTCCTATAGGGTTTCTCAACCTCGGCACTATTGACATTTGAGGCTAGATGATTCTTTGTTGTGGGGTCTGCCGTGTGCATTGTAGGATGTTTAGCAGCACCCGTGGCCTCTATCCACTAGACTCCAGTAGCCCCACCCCCTCCAGACAGACAAAAATGCCCCCCGACTTTGCCAAGTGTCTCCTGGGTGGCAATATGGCCTTAGTGAGAGCCACTGCTGTAATTTCATGTCCTCCCCAGTACAGGACTGTGTGCTCGAGTGGGGGAAGGCATCGGTGCCTCTCTATTATCGGTCTTTACCCAACATCATAATGGGGAATTTTTGGTCTTGTGGGGAAGGCAGGCAGCTGTTGGCTTGGTGCCCCCTATAAATCACAGCACAGAGACAATCTCTACTTTTCCACGTGTCCCCCGAGAACATTAACCTGGAACCCCAGCCTGAACCATTTGCAAAATCCTGAGATTTTCAACCTCCATATAACTAGATTCTTCCTGGTTCTTGGGTTTTTCACCCAGGACTACCAAGAGCTCTGCTTCTTAGAGTCTCTTATTGTTAGGTCTACAAGGGCAATAAAAACCCTCAAAGGGTTTCCGGGACTTCAAATAGCTCCTTTAAAAATTAAAAAGAAAGAGAGGGGAAAGGGAGACCTCCGAGCCTTGGATTTTGTTACACGCTGAATTAGACATAAGGAGGTTGTCCTTAAAATATTTCCCACCCTTTTGTGGCTGCCTCGTATTTTAGGGGAGTTGGCCCGTGTGTTGCCAACTGTGTGGGACGTAGCCTAGGATTCTGGGGCAGTCCACTGGACCATGAGGAGGAAGCCTGAGTAGCATGGCCCAGGACATCCAAGAGTATGGATATTGTACTGTGGGCTCGAGCGGTCAGGGAGAACCTTGGAAAACAGCAAAGCCTGGATATCTTTACAGTTCTCAACATCTTCTGAATATGAGATGCACTTTCAGCCCCTTGGCTCTTTGCTGAAGCTCTCCCTTCTGCCTAGAAAGCCCTATCTCCTTTGTGTACTTACTGTCCTTACTCTTCCAGGAGTAACTCAAAGTCTCCCTTTCTTCTTTGCTCATGAAATAACCAGACAAGTGAGCAAAGGGATGTATAAGTTTATGTACGCATGCATGGTGAAAATGAAATGTATATATTTCATTGCAATGTGGTTTGTAGTGATGAAAAAGTGGAAATCAGCTAAAATGTCCAATAATAGCTAAATAAATAATAGTTAAATAAATTAGGATATAGTCATATAATGCAAGATCACCCTGCCATAAAATATTGAGGATAGAAATGGCTATTGACTCGATTAGTTGAAAGGAAGTTAAAAACAGCATAGATGATTTTATTTTTAAAAAATATGTTATACAACGGGGATTCTGGGAAGATGATGCAGTAGTGAGCCCCAGGAATCTGTCTCCCCCCCCTTAGACAACAATTGCAGAATCTGTATAATGTAACTATTTTAGAACTTGGAGGGAGGCCCATTGAAGGCTTTCAAGTTCCAGGAGAAGGCTTGGATGGTAATTTGGGTCAATTTCAGCTCTTAACTTAGTAGCAGCTACCCTTTGCCCATGCCCAGCCCCATGGCAGGCAGCTGTGCACATGTTCCAGAAGCAGCCTGCGCACAGCTTGTGGGAGTCAGGATGGCCCATACGTACCCCGTCCTCAACCAAGAATCCCATATCCTACAAAACTGGCCTTTTTGCCCTTCCCTTCCAGCTGAAGCAGCTTCTAGGGGATTTAAAGGGCCCAGCTCTTTTTTTCTCCGCCCTTTATTTTTCTTTCTCCCCCTTTTGGTAAAAACTAAGGACGGCAGACTCCCAGACTTTAAAGACTAGGACATTCAAAAGCAACTGCATTTATGGGGGAGGGTAGAAACTCACTGAGCATACCCAGGAAAAGGCTCAGAAAAGACCTGAGAAAACCTTAAGTTTGTACCTCGGACTGATCCTCAATACACACAATAACCTAACAATCAAAACAAAAAACAAAAAAAAATGGTAAATCTGGGGTGGGGAGAGGGCTGGGATCTGACTTCCAGAGTTACAACATTACTATATTTAAAATTTTTTTAATGTTTATGTATTTATTTTTTAAGTTTATTTATTTATTTTGAGAGAGACAGAGAGAGAGAGAGAGCACGAGCAGAGGGGCAAAGAAGGAGAGAGAGAATCCCAAGCAGGTTCTGTGCTGTCAGCACGGAGCCCAATGTGGGGCTTGAACTCATGAACAGTGAGATCATGACATGAGCCGAAATCAAGAGTTGGTCGCTTACCAACTGAGCCACCCAGTTACCCCAATGTTTATTTATTTTTTGAGGGAGACAGACAGAGTGTGAGAGGGGGAGGGGAACAAAGAGAGGGAGACACAGAATCCAAAGCAGGCTCCAGGCTCCAAGCTGTCAGCACAGACCCCAATGCAGCGCTTGAACTCACAAACTGCAAGATCATGACCTGAGCCAAAGTCAGATGCTTAACTGACTGAGCCACCCAGACACCCCACAACATTATTATATTTAAATGTCCAGTTTTCAACAACAACAGCAACAACAACCAAATCACACAACATGCAAAGAAGTAGGAAAGTATGGCTTGGTAAAAGGAAAAAGAATAAGCCAACGGAACGGTCACTGAGAAAGACCAGATGGCTGGCCTACTAGACAAAGACTTTAAAACAAATGTCTTAACGATGTTCAAAGAACCAAAGGAAGACACGGAGAAAGTCAAGAAAACTGTATGAACAAAACGGAAATATCAATAAAGAGAAAACCTAAAAATAAACCAAAAAGAAATTGTAGAGCTAAAAAGTACATTAACTGAAATGCAAAATTCACTAGAAGGATCCAAAGGCATATTTGAGCAGGTAGAAGAAAGGATCAATGAACTCAAAGACAGAATGATTGAAATTATTGAGTCTATGTAACAGAGAGAAAAAATATTTAAGTAAACTTAACAGAGGTTAAGTACCTATAGGTACCTTAAGCTTTTAAGCACTTTGAGCACTTTTAAGCACACCAACATATGCAGTGTGGAGATGCCAGGAGGAGAAGAGAGAAAAAAGGGGGCAGAAATATTTGAAGAAAAAAAGCTCGAAACTGCTGAGTCTGATGAAAGACATGAATATAAACATCTAAGAAGCTTAACACACTCAAAGTAAGATGAACCCAAAGAGACCCACACAAATACATATTGTAATAAAAATATTGAAAGACAAATACAAAGAGAGAAAATACAAATACAAATACAAAGGATCCTCAAAAATACAAATACAAAGAGAGAAAGCAGCAAGAGAAGCTACTCCTCACATACAAAGGATCCTCAATAAGATTGTCAGCATAAGTTTTATCAGAGACTTTGGAGGCCAGAGGCAGTGGGATGATATATTCAAAGTGCTAAAAGAAAAAGCCTATCAACCAAAAATCTTATACCCAGCAAAACTGTCCTTTAAAAGTGAGGGAGAGGGGCGCCTGGGTGGCTCAGTCAGTTGAGCGTCCAACTTCAGCTCAGGTCATGATCTCACGGATTGTGGGTTCGGGCCCCGCATCAGGCTCTGTGCTGACAGCTCAGAGCCTAGAGCCTGCTTTGGATTCTATGTCTCGCTCTCTCTCTGCCCCTCCCCCACTTGTGCCCTGTCTCTTTCTGCCTCTAAAAAATAAAGAAAAAAATTTAAAGTGAGGGAGAAATTAAGACATCTTCATTCTCAGATAAACAAAAGTTGATAGAGTTTGTATTATCAGACCTGCCCTGCAAGAAATGCTCAAGGGAGTCCTACAGATTGAAATGAAAGGGCTCTAGATAATAATCCTAAGCTGGGTGAAGAAATAAAGATCTCAATAAAGATAACTACATAGACAATTTAAAAGTATTATTGTAACAACAGTTTATGACACAACTTTTTGTTTTCTACATGATTTAAGAGAATAAAACATTTTGTAAACATTATAGTCTAAAAGCAAATATTAGGGGCACCTGGGTGGCTCAGTCGGTTGAGCATCTGACTCTTGATTTCAGCTCAGGTCATGATCCCAGGGTTGTGGGATAGAGCCCTGTGTTGGACTCTCAGAGCCTGCTTGGGATTCTCTCTCTCTCTCCTTGTGCTCCTCTCCCCTACTTGTGCTCACTCTCTCAAATAAAAAATTAAAATAAATAAAAATAAAATAAAGGCAAATGTTTCATAATTTTGGTTAAAAACTCCATATTATGCTTAGAGACTAATGCACTGAAGAAACAACTTTTAGTTTATTGTTTGGGATATACAAAGTATAAATATGTAATTTTGTGATATCAGTAACTGAAAGGAGTAGGAATGGAGCTATAAAGAAGTAAAGTTATGTTATTGAAGTTAATCTTGCATCAATTAAAATTAGGATATTATAACATTAGAATGTTAATTAATCTCTTGGGTAATCACAAGGAAAATAGGTATAGCATATATACAAAAGGAAATAAGAAAGCAATTAAAACATTTCACTACACAAAAAGTAAATAAACACGAAACAGTAATGAAGGAAATGGGGGGACAAAAAGCTATAAACTGTATAGAAAGCAAATAGCAAAATGACAGAAGTCTCCTTATTAGTAATACCATTAAATGTAAATGGATTAAATTTGCCAATGAAAATACAGGGATTGGAAGAAGGAATTTAAAAAACATGGTCCAAAAGTATGCTGTCTACAGGAGTTTCACTTTATGTCCAAAGACACAAATAGGTTGAAAGTGAAAGGATGGAAAAAATATATTCCATGCAAACAAACCAAAAGAGAACAAAGTGACTATATTAATAAAATCTTCAATATATCAAGAAGATATAACAATTAGAAATATTTATTGACCTGATAATAAGCCATCAAAATATATGAAGCCAAAAAATGGACAGACTTTAAGAAACAGACAGTTCTACAACAATAACTGGACACATCAATACTCCACTCTCAATAATAGATAGAACAGCCAGACAGAAATAAGGAAACAGGACGTGAACAACACAATAAACCAATTAGCTCTAACAGACATAAAGAACACTCTACTGAACAAGAACACATGTTCTCCTCAAGTGCACATGAAACATGTTCCAGGATAAACCATATGTTAGGCCACAAATTATTCTCAATAGATTTATAAAGACAGACATCAATACCACATATCTTCATAATGGGCTGAAGAACAGAAGAAAAACTGGAAAATTCACAAACTTATGGAAACGCAACAACACACTTTTATACAACTGATGGATCAAAGAAGACATCACAAGGAAAATTAGAAAATATTTAGAGACAAATGAAATGGAAAACACAACACACCCAAACTTTGGAGACGGCAGAAGCAGTGCTAAGAGGGATATTTATAGCTATAAATGCTTACACTAAAAAACAATAAAGCTATCCCATCAACAACCTAATCTACAATGAAAGGAACTAGAAAAAGAACTAAACCCAAAGCCAGCAGAAGGAAAGAAATAATAAAGATGAGAACAGAGATCAACAAAATACAGAATAAAGAAACAATAGAGAAAATCAACAAAACCAAAAGTTGATTCTTCCGAAAGATCAAGATTAACAAACATTTCGATAGACAAAGAAAAAAAAGACAGGAGATTCAAATGACCAAAACCATAAATGGAAGTGGCAACGTTACACCCAATTCTATAGAAATAAAAAGGGCTCAGAGCAATTACACACAAACACATAACCTAGATGAAATAAACAAATTCCCAGAAACACATGATGTATCAAGTCTGAATCACAAAGAAATAGAAAATCTGAATAGGCCTTTAACTGTTAAGGAATTGAATAAAGCTCAGAGGGAATTTAAGACAAGATGACCATATATCTGGGCCACACTGGCTGATCCCCAGACACTGGACCAGGAAACAGAAGCTTGGACCTCCGCCCGTCTACTCACTCTCAGTGGAAGGCTCCACTAGGCAGAAGGCACCCTCAACCCCTTCCCTCTCCAACACCATATCCCATCCCTCCTCCCCCAGCCCAAGTGTTGGTGCCCTGCCTATGCACAGAATCAGCAGCTCCCTCTTGGGTGTAGAATGAGGTGAAGTCATACATTTCTCCCTCCCAAGCCCCGGAGATCCCTGTTATTGAGGGACCCAGTGGAGGCAAGCATTACCTTCTCCAGCTGCATCTTTCCAAAGGCACATTCCCCATGTTAATGCCCAGGGATCACAGTGGGAATAGCCTGAGCTGTTGTTTCTGCTCCCTGCTCTGTCTGGAGGAACCTGGGCAGGTGGGAGTCATGGCACGTGGAACCAGCCAGCAGAAAGAGTATGGCTAAAGAAGGACAGGGTGCACCAGCTCTGCTCAGGGCCACACCTCCTGGGGAATTACAGAATCCTAGACTCACAGCTTAGAAGGACTCTTGCATTCAACTCCACCACTGGGTGGATGGGGAAAACGAGGCTCACAGTGGCAAAAGAGATGCCATGGCTATCAGTGGCAGGACTGGGATTAGAGCAAGATGTATCACTCCCAGTGTAGGGTTTTGCTGTTTTCATGAAAGACTTCTGGAATTCTAACGGAGGGCCAGAGAGGGTAAAGAATTCATTCAGTCACAGAGATAGGAAGTTGAGATTATGGGATTTGAAACCACGTCTATGAGACTCAGAAGACCACGATGGTTCCATTAATTCATCATGGGCTGTGTGTGTGTGTGCGCGCGCCCGCGTGTTTGGGGAGTGGGGAGTAGAGAGATTGAGATGGTGACAGGGATGGTACTAAAGAGCTGATTGTCCACTTCTCAGCCACATCTTTTGGTTAGCCCTGCTTTCACTGACCATCTTCCCAGGCCAGGTCAGGCTCTGCTATCGTGCACCTGCTCCCCAAAAACCCTGTATTTTCCTTCACGGTACGTACCACAGCAGCGATTTGGTTCCACATAGTATTATTTTGTTCAATAAAGTCTCTCCCTCAATACACAAGCAGCCTCATGAGGCAGGACTCTGTTTCAGCCACCCCTGTATCCTCCTAGACCTAGCCCAGGACCTGCACAAAGTCTGTGCTCGCGGTATTTGTTGAACAACTAGATGAAATGGTGGACAGATGGATATGTGGATGTGAGGATGTCTGGATGGATGCCTAGAAGCCTGGGAGGATGGACAGCTGAGTCTCAGCTTAATGGAGACCCGAGATGTGCAGTGACGCAGGGCCCCAGGCCTGGGTTCTGGTTCTGGACTGGGAGTTACAGAAGACCAGGACCCTATCTCTGTTCCCAAACCTCGCCTGTGTGGTGAGTCACCTAATTTCTGAAAACCACATGCCTCTTTCCACCCCGAGGCTGCCCAGAGGGGCCTCTAAGCCTCAAAGACTGTTAGGAAAACTCGACTCACACACAATTCCTACCGGCCCCTTATCATGGCTGTTTCTTTGATGTGCTCTTTGTGAGTCAGAGAGCTGCTATTGCCTCACTACTGTTGCTGTTTCAGCAGCACGCTGACATTTTTAAAAGAAAAAAATCGGAAGAGGCAGACTCTGTCTTTGGGCTAAGACTGCAGACAGCCCTTTGATTTGATTATAAACGGAACTGGGGTTGAAGGAGGCCAGGATGTCCAGGTGAAAATGGCAGGACCCTCCTATTTATGGCACAAGAAAAAATGCTCCAGGACTTGGGAAGAAACCTCCCCGGCTCCTCCTTTCCTCCAGGAAATCCACTATGGAGCCCCATTCTGATCATTCTGGCATCTGGCTGAACTCTCATTTCCCTTCTTTAAAAAAAAAAAAATTATTTACGTTGAGAGAGAAAGAGAGAAAGAGAGAGAGAGAGAGAGAGAGAGAGAGAATGTGGGGGAGGGGAAGGGGCAGAGAGAGAGGGAGACAGAATCAATCCCAAGCGGGCTCCGTGCTGTCAGTGTCGAGCCCGATGTGGGGCTCAAACTCATGAACCGTGAGATTGTGACCTGAAGTGAAGTCAAGTCGGACGCCTAACCGACTGAGCCACCCAGGCGCCCCTCTCACTTCTCTTCTTACCTACACACGTCTTCTTGCCAGAGAGGCAGCCCTCCTCTCGTCTCCACGGCTCACATGTCCAAGTACTGCACAGCCTCTGAGCTCCGCCCAGTTACCTGTTTCTCCACGGCCACCAGCCTCATGACCTGCCTGCTCTCTGATCTCCCGTTACATCCACTCCCCACACGGCAGTTACCTATGTTACTACGTAATGCTAATGTGAATTTTGCAATGTTGCGTGGCAACGTAAAGGAAGACAGTTGTGGTGTCTTGGTGACAGTGGCATTCTTGGGGCCAAACGAAAGTCGTCCAACTCAGCTACTTTTCTTCCTATCTGATCTCAGAGAAGTTATGACTCTCAGTTTGCTCATTAGTAGAACTGGTGGGCTGGTTTTGATAGTTTTGAGTATCAAATAAGATAACACCATTGATATGCTCTGTGAACCGCAGGATGGTGCGCCTGTATGAAGACTGATCAGTACCTTCATCTTCTTCGTTCTCGCCATTATTTCCAGCAGGAGCGTTACATTGCTGCTTCACCTCCCACGCATGCCGGTGTTATCTTCCCAGCCGGACTGTGAGCCTCCGTAGAGTGGGACCCCACCCCCTCCTTCTGCACCTAGCACAGGGCTACATTCACAGCTGGTAGCCCATGAATGTTTCTTTTTTCCTTTGTTTTGTTTTTGCTTTAGCTGTACTTTTTTTTAAGTTCGTATTTTAATTTCAATTAGTCGACCTACAGTGTTGTATTCATTCCAGGCATACAATAGAGCAATTCAGCACTTCCCTACATCACCCAGTGCTCATCACAAGTGCACGCCTTGATCCCCATCACCTATTTCACCCATGCCCCCCACCGCCTCCCCTCTGGTAACCATCTGTTCGTTCTCTATCGTTCAAGAGTCTGTTTCATGGATTCTCTCTCTCTCTCTTCCCTGTGGTCACTTGTTTTGTTTCTTAAATTCCACACGTGAGTGAAATCATATAGTGTATATTATGACTGACTTATTTCACTTACCATTATACTCGCCAGCTCCATCCATGTTGTTGCAACTGGCAAGACTTCACTCTCTTGTCTGGCTGAATGATGCCCTGTTGTATATACCCACCATATCTTCTTTATCCACTCATCTGTCCATGGACACTTGGGCTGCTTCCATATCTTGGCTATTGTAAATAATGCTGCTATAAACATAGGGGTGCAGGTATCCCTTTGAATTCGCGTTTTTGTATTCTTTGGGTAAATACCCAGGAATGTGATCATAAGGTAGTTCTATTTTTAACATTTTGACGAACCTCCATACTGCTTTCCACAGTGGCTGCACCAGTTTGCATTCCCACCAACAGTGCAAGGGGGTTCCCCCTTTCTTGACATCCTCACCAACACCTGTTGTTTCTTGTCTTGTTGATGTTAGCCATTCTGACAGGTGCGAGGTGATATCTCATTGTAGTTTTGATTTGTATTTCCCTGATGATGAGTGATGCTGAGCATTATTTCATGTGTCTGTTGGCCATCTGGATGTCTTCTTTGGAGAAATGTCTGTTTATGTCTTCTCATTTTTTTTAAATTGGATTATTTGTGGTTTTGGATGTTGAGTTTATAAGTTCTTTATATATTTTGGGTACTAACCCTTTATCAGATCGATCATTTGCAAAGATCTTTTAGTCTTGTTGATGGTTTCCTTCACTGTGCAAAAGGTTTTATTTGGATGAAGTCCCAAGACTTCATTTTTGCTTTTGTTTCCCTTGCTTTAGGAGACATAGCAAAAAAAAAAAAAAAAAAAGTTGCGATGGACGATGTCAAAGAGATTACTGCCTGTGTTCTCCTTGAGGATTTTTATCATTTCAGGTCCAATATTGAGGTCTCTCATCCATTTTGAATTTATTTTTGTGTATGGTGAAAGAAAGTGGTCCAATTTCACTCTTCTGCATGTTGCTGTCCAGTTTTCCCAACATCATTTGTTGAAGAGACCATCTTTTTCCCATTGAATATTCTTTCTTGATTTTCCCAGGATTAATTAACCATATAGTTGTGGGTTTTTATTTCTGGATTTTCTATTCTGTTCTGTTGATCTATGTGTCTCTTTTTGTGCCAGTGTCATACCCTTTTGATTGCCACTGTTGCGTAACAGAACTTGAAGTCTAGAATTGTGATGCCTCCAGCTTCGCTTTGCTTTTTCAAGATTGTTTTAGCAAGTCAGAGTCTTTTGGGGTTCCATACAAATTTTAGAATCGTTTGTTCTAGCTCTGTGAAGAATGCTCTTGGTATTTTGATAGGAATTGCATTAAATGTGTAGATTGCTTTGGGTAGCGTAGACATTTTAATGATATTTGTTCTTCAAATCCATGAGCATGGACTGTCTCTCCATGACTGTTTCTTAATCAACTGGTAAGTTCAGGGAAAAAATAATAATAAGTCAAAGGGAGAAGGTTGTATTCAACAAGGATGTCTTCAGAGATCCTGTTTTCTTACTTCCTCTGTCTAAAACAGAAAAGGAAAAAAAGGAAAGCAAGGACATTGTAAAAGACAGCAACCTCCCTACTTGACAAGGATGGTCTCAGACATTTTTTGCCATGGTCCCTGATAGCACCAGGGCACTTTCCACCCCACGGTCTCAGCCAGCCTTCAAGAGAGTCCTGGGAAAGGAGGTGGGAAACAGGTGCATTAGCATCCCATTCTACAGCCGAACAAAATGAGGCCCAGCAAGGCCAAGGGTCTCACTCACTCCGAGGTGGAACAGTGAGTCATTGAAAAAAGCCCAGCCTGTGAAGCAGGCTTCTGACGAGAGTCAGAAGCCCTGGGTCTTTTTAGGAGGACATTCATCCCACCGGAAGAGAATTTCTTACCACCAATTAAGAGGGAGATTTTATAAGCATTACTCAGTTTACTCCTCATGCTGTCCTTGAAACGACCTGTCATCATTCCCCTTTTATACAGGAGGAAACTGAAGCTCTAAGAGGTGAAATGGCCTGCCTAAGGTCACAGAGAGGAGGGGGAACCAGGCTCCCATTTCCCAGTACCTGCTGAGCACATTCTGAGCACGTGGGCTGAGCCCGGTGCTGGGGTGTGAATCTCTCCCCCTGCTCTCTGGTTCCCCCATTCACAGGAAGCTTGGGTCAACCACATCCTGCCACGTCCTTGCAGACAAGACAACGATCCCCACCACTACCATTCTCTGTTCCACCACAGCCCAGCCCAGCCTGGCGAAGGCAGACAGACTTCCTTTATTCTGTCGGTAACCCCTGAATGTCAGAGCTAGCTGAGGTCTAATTCTATGCTCCTTGAAGCGCCCTCCTTCAGAATCCTCCGGGGGCAATTGTTAATAGTCCAGAATCCCCGAGCCGTCCCTAGAATTGAACACAATGGCTCCAAAGGAGAGGTCTAGGAATCTGCATTTTTTAACAGGCACACTTAGTCATTTGATGAGCGTTCAAGTTTGAGAAACCACTGGTCTCACCATTTAAAAGAGGCAAACTGGTTCCCAGAGGGGAGAAGTGACGTCACCTCCCTCCCTCCCCATACAGATCTCTTACCTCTTTGGCATGCTTGTTGAATCTGCTGAAAGAGACCCCCGAATGCTATTGGGTTCAACTTTGCCATTAGGGAAGCCAATGAGGGATCCATGACACCCAGCTCCACATAAGCGAGGGGAATGGCGCTTGTGGAGAGTGAGAAAGACATCTGGAGACCCTCCAGAAGCACTCCCTGCATTCAGGGCTAAATACACCACAGGCAGATAGACAATCGGAAGTCGCCTTCTTAGAGTGATCTGGAACTGGCTTTCAGTCCAAGGGTATGAACACTTCATCCCGGAAGTGGGCAAACGACTGCCTGCAGGTCAGATCTGGCCCCCTGCCTGTTTTTGTAAAGTTGTATTGGAAGGTAGCCACATCCCACTTGTAGATGTGTTGTTTATGGCTGCTTTTGTGCCACCGTGGCGGGTAGAGCCTAAAACATTTGCTCTCTGGTCATTTACTGAAAAGGTTTGCCAACCCCTGAGTTAGCCCATCAATCAAGCAGTGCAGCTTCATTCCTGAGGGTATTCCAGAAGGTCTCTGGTTCTCCCACTTCTGTACCCAGAGCACCTGGCAGCACTGTGCTTGGCACATCGTGGGTACTAAAAAAAAAAAATTGTTGAATGAATGAACCATCACAATAGGTTATTTTAATTCCCATTATACAAATGAGAAAAACCACAGCTTTTAGAAGAGGTTAAGTATACAGGCAAAGGTCTCTGAGTTAGAAAGTGCTAGAATTAGAAGTCATCTCGATCCACAGTACAGCATTTTCCTACCAACTCGAAGAAGGGATCAGGTAGAATCTTGAGAGAAATCTGTATGAACGGAGTCCATGGTAGATCTTTTACAAGGAGGGCTGGGTCGTGGGGTTGGGAGAGATGGTAAGGAAAGAATAGAGGCTCATCTGAAGGGATAAGATGACCCTGTCCTGCTGGGAAAATTTATATCTTGAGATTATAGTAAGCGAATTTCTCCTACAGCGTGAGCCTCTCTGGACCCGCTTTCTTCTTAACTGAACAGACATTTTTCACCTGTAGGTGAAGGAGGGCCCATCAAGGAGCACAGTAAGGGGAGATGAAATGAGTCAAGCATGCTTACCAGAATACAATTCAAAATGAGCCAGGCTATGGACTCAGGCATACTGAGTCACGGGGGCGTTCACAGAAAGCCTGCATAGCCACCTAGCCACGGGTCTGTGGTGACGTGCCCACCCCAGGGAGAGCCTCTCCTAATGACCACAAAGCCTCTCCCAATTCAGAGGTTCTCTACAGGACTAGCCCTCTTGAACCTGAGAAGATCCAGCTTTCTCGGGGTCACTTGGCCCAAATAGCCACAGAGAGTGGGGAGTCATTTGTGTTAGCTTATTAGATGCCCCTGTTATCTTCCCCCCAAGAAGCCACACCCACGAAGTGCCATCGACGATGTCCAGTCTGTTTCTTTAAAGCGGAGCGAAGACATAAAGCTGAGCGCCAAAGACTCCACTTTCACAGGTTTTGGGTTTTGTTTGTTTGTTTGTTTGTTTGTTTTCCCTTTCACCTTTACTGTTATCTCACTTCCATTTAATTCACCAGAGCGCTGTTGGGTTACCGCATGCATTGATTCTCTCCAAAGCACTCCACTTGGCTTGCAAAGAAACAACTCTAATTTTTTGCACTCGTACTTCATTGCATTATGGAATAATTATTGCATTATTGAACTCGAATGACGGGTACAGATTGAGAATGAACACACGTAGCACTTGAGAAGCACACCCCAGCTCAGAATGAGCCCGGGAAAGATCAGAGGGTTCCCTGCTGGCTTCAAGGGTTGGTTGTGTCCTGGGCGCGGGGTACAGCTCTTGCTGAGGGGCATGGACAGCCTCCGGCCACCTAATTGAAGGTTGGTTAAGAGGGTTCTGCTATTTAAGCACATATGTTGCAGCCCATTGTCACGTGCAGAGCGCTGCCCTGCAGAAGCCTCACGATCCTCTGAGGCAGGCAGAGGAGGCTTTCGCACCTAGTGAGGATCGGGGACAGAAAGGGACTTTCTCAAGAATAAACGCCAAGTAACCATCTCCTTTGTGTCTGTACTGCCGGAGCCCAGGACAGAGGGGACCCGTGGAAGAGAAATGCATGGTTTATGGGACAGAAGTGATACAGCTGGGCTCCAAACCCAGAGGATCCGCTCTGAGATGCGAGTTCCTCCCGCTCACCAACAAAGCCAGTGGGAAGCGTGCTCCATGCCTGGCTCGGGTACCAAAGACACAGCCCCCCTGCTTCTCACCCGTTCAGAGCTTCCTGCTTCCTAATTCTTAACTCCTCTCCCCACCTTCCCCCTGCGCCAGGGGAAAAAGGCTGAATCCTCTCTCTCCTTAGGTGTCACTGTTAGACTCTTCTGCAACAAGGCCTGGAAAGGAACAACCCAGCGCGTGGGGGTCGGGGCCAAGGTCCTTCGGAGGGAGGGGGAGGGTGCTCCCCCCCCACCCTGTGTCACCTTCACCTCGACCCCCATCTCTCACTTCCGACTCCAAGACTTCCCACACTTAGGCAAAACATCCTGGCCTGACTCCCCGCGAGCTCTAGGGGAAACCCTAAACCTCAGAGTGAAATTATAAGGGGCTGATTTGCCCCGGGGAAATTAGACACAAACAAGCCCGGGGTGAACCGCTGGGCCAGAGCTGTTTCTCTGGATTAGTCACAGGGTTACCCACTCATGAAGGCCCCTCCCCCGCCCCCCCCCCTCCAGCCCCAGTTAATCTGGAAGGCTGGCCTGGTTACAAGCATGGCCAGATGAACAGGAGGTGAAGAGGGGGAGCAGGGGGGAGGCACATTCGCCAAAGAAACCACAGCGCCCTTCTGCCTGGGTGGGGCTTCTGTTCTCTTAACTTGCCACTAAACTGCTCTAAACTGCCTGTCAGCACCCCTGCTTCCTGCCGGTGCTACTAGGAGCTCTTTTCAAGTTTAATAGGACGGGGAAGGTCCCCCAGCCCCAGCTCTACTCCCAGAGAGGGCAGCAATGTTCCCGTGGTTCATTTCTCCGCAAATAGTTACCAAAGCCTATTTCCCGCCACGTACTGGAGCTGAGGGTCATTAAGGCAAAGACGTCAAATAGCACACTCACCTCACTGAGGGTGGGGGCTTCTGTTTATGTGGGTCGTTGCCGTATCTTCGAGGATGGCATATTAGTCAGTAGAGGCGCTCGGGAAGTATACATTGAATGAATGAAGGACTTCTGGGCCTGGGTGGTTCCGAGGGTTAAGCATCTGACTCGATCTGGGCTCAGGTCACGATCTCACGGTTGGTGGGATCGAGCCCCGCCTCTGGCTCCGCGCGGACAGTGCAGAGCCTGCTCGGGATTCTCTTTCTCTCCCTCTCTCTCTCTGCCCCTCCCCCACTTGCTCTCTCTCTCTCTCAACAATAAATTAAAAAGAAGAAGAAGAAGAAGAATTAAACATACCCCAGGCACCAGGAGAACGTACCCTGGGATATCTAATCGCCTTTGGGTCCCAGAAAGGCTTCTCAGCAGAAAGGATGATCCGGTTAAGATCCAAGGGGTTAAGTAGGAAGCAGCTAAAGGAGAAAGGGGAGGTATGGGGAAGAGCAGTCCAGGCAGAGGGAACAGCATGGTTGAAGGTCTGGAGGCGGGAGGGAGCACAGCTCACGAGTTGCTGGCTGAGGCAGCGGGAGGATGGTTGGCAAGGGAGGGCTGAGTCAAGGTGACTCTACAGAGGACAGCCGAGCCAGGCTCGTGGGCTGAGAAGACTCCAGCTTCTTCCTCCCTTCGGGTGAGGCGTCGCTCAGTCGCGATCAGCAGGAAGCGATGTGGTCAGACTTGTACTGGCATCATGAGTGCAAAAGCCTCCAGTTTGGGAGCGTTCAGGTGTACGTGACCACGAGGGGAGGACGAATTAACCTCAGCCGCGGCTGAAGTTTAAACTGATGTGTTTCCAATCTACTACAGGTTGACCTTCACGTCGTTCCATAACGTATTTCACTTAACAGACGCCAGTGTTGCGTCACCACGCGTCAGGTGCCATTCTACCTGCTTCTTGCTTCGGAAACATCCGCTCGCTCCGTCCTCACCATGACCTTGTGACTTCAGCGCCGTGATTACTATCCTGTTTGAAAGAAGAGGCGACCTGGGCGGGGCGTTCATGCCTGGATGGCAGAAGGCAGCACCAGATGGCTCCAGAAGTTTCCATTGCCCGGTGAGGGGTCTGGGAGGAAGCGGGCTCAGGAGCTGCGGTGGGGAGGCTCAGGAAGCAGATGGGGCTTGATGGAGAGTCAGTCAGCTGTCAGGGGAGCCACAGTGCCAGCCACCGTAAGGTGGGGCCATGACGGCAGGATGAGAGGGAGCGAGGTATCCAGGCCACGACTGCCATCCACGCTCTTAGGGATCCCTTCTCTTTTTCCACCACAGGATTATCTTTGTGGATCCGGGTCTGCCTCTTCCCTGGTTGACTCCCTCCTTTTAGCAGAACACTCCCTGTTGTAGCATCCTGAGACGGGAAAGATGGAAAGCAAATGTGGAAGAAATCTGTGTTTTAAAAACGCCCTTAGAGCCTCTGATAGATTGTGATTTGGCTGGACATAAACTCTACATTGCAAATCAGTATTTTGGTCAGAATGTTGAAAACATTGCTTCTTTGGCTTCTAGTTTTCAGTGTTGCTGCTGGAAAGCCCACACTTGGTTAATAGTTTGGCTGGGTATAGAATTCTAGGGTGTAAATCAGCTTCCAGAACTGAGTGTTGAGAAATCCAGTGCCATCCTATAACCTGATCCCTTACACATGTCTTGTTTTTGTTTTTGTTTTTCATTTTTTCCTTTCTGGAAGCTTTCAATATCTTCCCTTTATCCATGGTATTATGAAATTTCACAATAATTTGCCTTGATGTGGGTCTTTTCATCATTGGCTGTGTTGAGCATGTGGTGAATTCAGTCAAGGAAACTCATGATTTCAGTTCCGAGAATTTTTATTTTTGTGTTATTTCCTTAAATATTGCCTCCCCTGTGTTTTCTCCGTTTTCCTCTCTTTGGAACTCTGACTATTTGGATGCTGGATATCCTAGATATACCCTCCAATTTTCTTATCTTTCCTCTCTTCAATCTGGTTATCTCTTGGTTTTACTTTCTGAGAGTTCTCCTCATGTTCCAAATGTTGTGTTATTTAACATGTTTTTTGGTCTGTTAATGTTACTTTTCAAGAACCCTAGTTTATTCTTGGTTTGATTCCCCCCTTTGCTTTTTCCATTGTTTTTTAAAATGCAAAAGTCTTCTCTACTCGCTGATGATACGACACATAATTTTTTGAAGTCCATTCACATTCATGGATCACTAGGGGTGCCTGGTTGGCTCGGTCCGTAGAGCACGCCAGTCTTGATCTCAGGGTCATGGGTTCAAGCCTCATGTTGGGCGCTGAGATTACTTTTAAAAACGTAAAATTCTCAAAAATGAAATGAGTCACCAAATATCAGGTGAAAATCTCTGTGAGGTTGAATGGTGTTTATCAGTCAGTGAAATTCATTCCAAGGTAATTATGTGGGGAACTAAGCATTTCATTGAGGGACTCCCCCACCCCCCCCAACGCCAACCATTGGGAATATCCCCATTATGTAGATGGGAAAATTGAGTGAATAAGTGAGTCACCCATGCTCACGCTGCAAACTGGGGTAGCTGAAATTCAAACCCAGGGCTTCTCCCTCCGGAAACAGTGTTCTGCACCACGGGGCCACACTGCCTTGCAGAGCAGCATCAGCTGACCCATATTAAGTGCTTTCTGTACCCCAGGCCCTGCCCTAAGCCCCTGAAAACCCTCAATCAATTTAATTCTCCCAGCAGCCCTTTGAAGTAGGTGCTATTAGTAGATCCATTATTGACGAGCAATCTGCGACACAGAGAAGCTAGACAAGTCGCCCAAGATCACACAGCTGGTAAGAGTTAGAGGCAGGACCTAATCTTGGCAATCTGGCCCTAGAGCCTTCTTGCTTAGAGTCTGAGTCTCCAATTCCCCCATCTGAAAGTGGCAATGTGGTTCCGAACGCATGGAGTTATTTTAAGGATGAAACAAGAGAACACATGTAAGAAATACGTACATGATAGCCCCTCAGCAAATGTTATTTTCATTAAAAACCCTTCCCCCTCTCTGGGGCTTTTCATTTCTTTAAAACCAGAAGCTACAGTTTGGGACTCCCCGAGGCTTTTCTTGGCTGTGAACTTCATGGTTCCAAGAGCTGGGCTGCAGTGTTGGGGGGATGCCTAACTCAGAGGGGCGATGGGGAGGGGGTGGGGGTGGGGGTGGCAGTGGGAGGCATTAAGACCTCCGGGGATAGAGGAAGGAAAGAATCAGGAGGTGGGAGCCAGTGCAACATATTCTGGACTGTTCCATTCCCCCACTTGGTCCCAGAGCATCACTTCTGTGTTCCCAAATAGCTGTGAAGTTCAAATAACAGACTCCAACTGACACATAAAAAGGAACACATGTAACCACTTACAGGCCAATTAATATCGGGGCGGGGAGAGAGCCACGGGGCGGGAGGCCACTGGGGTTGAAGTGAACAGAATGAGGGCCGCGCTTCCGGCCCTCCGGCTGAAATGGGCTATTATGTGTCATCAGGAAACTTAAGAAGGGGGGAAAAAACAACCTCTGATCAAAGTCCCTTTTGTCAACTTCTAACAGATTAATAGATGACAGATTTTGCACTTAGAGCTCTACTGCAAGGTCAAGGGCAGTGAAATGGGGCTTGTTGGGACTTTTTTCTTCTTTGGTTCAGCTGCGGGGCTGCAGTACTCATCATTCTGACAACTTGGCTGCCTGAAACGGCTCTAAGAAGGTTTGCGTTCCCTGGGGTTTATGTCGGGGAGTGGGGGGGAGGAGGCCCCTCCTTAGTACCCACAGTGACTTTCCCTGCTCAGCCTCCTGCTAGGAGACCTCTTTCTCTGCAGCCCCAACCTGATCGTGCCATTGCCCCCAATACCCCAACCATGGCAGCCCTCGACGGACCACAGAAGGAAGACACTTCTAATCTTGGTGTCTAAGTCCCTGGTGACTTGGCCCCACCCCCATCTCCCCAGTGCACTTGTATCGGTCACACTGGATCACTTGTGGTTCCCCAGATCCCCCTTGCCTTTTTGCCTCCACATCTTGGCCTCCTCTGCTATCCTTTCTGTTCTTCCTTGATGTCCTACTAAACCGTCAAGGCTGTGCCAGCGTCAGCCCCTTTGGGAAGCCCTCTCTGGCCCTCTGCCCTGCTCTCCCAGCCCAAGGAGAGACCCTATCCTCTGTGACCCCAGACCCTTCAAATATGCAGCCTTTGGCATGTTGCCTTGCCATAGGGCCACTATCTGCTCTTGGGTCCGACATATCCACTTGGCCGTCTGCAGAGACCAGGGTACTGCCTGGCACGGGGCAGGTGCTCCCCGTTACACAGACGTGGGTACACGCAGGGTGATTCACCAAGGTGTGAGGGCTCGTGGAGGAAGACCCCAAGGTCACCCGAATAATTCCCACCCTGGCAGAATCTGTGACTTGCTTCTACCCAACAGTCTATGGCAAAGGACAGCACTTCCATGATTAGGTTATGTTATAGGGCCAGGATGATGGGCTTTCAACCACATGATTATGGAGCTTTATATAAAACTCCAGACCCGAGTGAGCATTTCTCCTCACTGGCCTGATGAAGGTATCAGCCGTGTCGAGAAAGTCCACGTGGCCAGAAACTGGAGGGCTGGCTTCTAGGATCTAAGGGTCTTAGGCCTCCAGCTCACAGGCAGCAAAAAGCCAGGGACCTTGGTCATACGGACACAAGGAAATGACTTTGGCCACAACCCGAGCGAGCCTGGAAGTGCATCTTTCCCCAGTTGAGCCTCCTGATGAGACTGCAACCCAGCCTAGACCTTGGTTGCAGTTTTGTGAGCTCTTGTGCAGAGGACCCAGCTGAGCCACACCTGGTGTCCGGATCAATGGAGGCTGTGAGGTGATAAATGGGTGTGTTGTTTTAAGTTGCTCCATTTGTAATAACTTGTTACTTGGCAGTTAACAAACTGATGCAGAAATAATTCCTAAAGTATGCATTCTTTTGGGTATTGAAGACCCAAATAGTGCAGGGGAGAGTTCTGTTAAGTGTTATTCCTATCAGTTGTAAGTTCTTACCTTGGCAAGAAACTTTTGCCACCCATTTCATAGAAGATTCCAGAACAAGGGTCTGAAAAAGGAACATGGGTCAGGCCTTGGGAGAGCAACATAGGAAGATGAGAAACCATAGTCAGACAGGGAACGGGGAGAGCCCTGGATCTGAAATCCGGTTCCGAGTTCCAGGCTCTGCAGTTGATTTGCAACCAGACTTCGAACAAGGTAGCCCCACGCCCCCACCCCCAGCCCCAGGGCCTCTGTGAGCTCATCCACAACCCACGCTATGAACTCTCCACCTCCCTTGGCTTTGGCATTCTGAACCAACGATGGTTCCGTTTTACCAAAGAACTCTATATTTTAGAGTATGTTCAATCTTTCACTGTTCACTCGTGCAGAATAAGTTACTTCCACTTTCCATAATTTTAGGATTGCTTACCATGAAAGATGCATATTTACTAACCTCATTTCAAAAGAGAGAGAGAGAGGGAGAGAGAGAATGAATTAGTGGAGAGAACAGAAAGCTATGCCAGAATCCCAGGCTAAAGTAGACGTCTACTGGCCTAGTTTCCCTCACCCCATATTTCCAATAGGGAATATATTCCATGTGCTTAGGGTGGTGCTAAGTTGGGCCCCCTTCCCACCTACAGGGAGGGTCACCATGGCCCAGATTTAACCAGTCAGAGTACCCCCAAGTCTCTGGCCCCTCTATTAGTTCAAAAACGAGCCTATCTGCCAAGCAGGATTTGCCAACAAGGCTGGTGGAAAAGATTCTTTCTGCTGGCGTTGCTAACCTTGTAGGATGTGCTTTTGCGGGCAGTTTAAGGTATGGGACTGCCTTGTAGAAAAGCCTATCTACAAGGGAGCCCTGGTAACATGAAGCCCTTGAACCCAGCCATCTCTGAAGCCATCTGCACTTACTTAACCTGATAAATTATCTTTTTATTTGAAGGTGTCTGGGCTGGGTTTCTGCCACTTGTAACCCAAAGAATCTTAATTAATGGCGATAGTTATTTCAACTGAGCGTATAATTTCGCCCGAGGTCTCTGGAAAGCCAAAGCAAAAAGTGAACCACACAACTCTCGTGCTCTGACATCACAAACCCCAATGCACCATGAAAGAGCGCCTTTCCTCAAGGGCTCGGGCCGTTTTCTCATGGTCTTTCGCACTGGTGGCCCGGAGCGACATCTTCCACAGATGTTTTGGAAATGACGCAGAAACATTCCTCATGTGGCAGGCTGCCTCTTGGACTGAACCTTGACAAAAGACCAGCAACAGAAACCAAGCGTCAGTCAGCGTGCGTGAGGACCTCCTACGTCTTTACCCAGAGAGGCAAACGGGCCACGGGGCTTGGGGTCTGGCCATTAATTGCCCCTGGCCCCTCTCTATGGCCTCCTCAGGAGCACCTCCAAGTGCCGCTCTGAAGTTCGACTAACCCGTCATCTCTTTGGTTGGAAGGTTGGTGTTTCCTTGCGAGACCACAAAGCCATATTACATTCAAAGTTAAATAAACAAACGTTCGAGTCTGTGTTTTATTGGTTCCATACCATCTGCCATCTGGTTTGGGGGAGCAAGGAAAACTGTGGTTTTGTTGGTTTTGTGTGTGTGTGCGCGCGCGCGTGTGTGTGTGTGTGTTGTTGTTGTTGTTGGGTTTTGTTGTTTTTTTTTTTTCTTTTCCCTGTGAAAATTCTCTAAGGTTGAACACTGACAGCAGTCCGGGCTGGTTAAAAGCCACCTAGTTTCCCACATCTTAACTCTCAGCTAAATGTTGGAGGCTGGTCTGGGTCCCCATCTGCTAAGCAGACTGTTGTGTGAAAATGAGATCTATACATATGCAGAGCTCCACAGCCTGGCTTCCAAGATCTAAAGAATTGTTATGAGTGAACCACAAGAAGTGCTTATTTAATGTTGACAAGCTGCACCCAGACCAAAGGCTAGAGCGGGGCATATGGAAAAGGAACAGAGAAAACCTGGTGTCTGAACAGCCCGGGCTGTCAGGAAAGGCAGCTACGCCTTCAAGACCCTGGGTTGCTAGAGACTTCGAACTTGTAATGACTTGAAGGAGAAAATAAGCCCCAGACACTGGGTGGGAAATATGCCCCAGCCTGCCTGGAATCTTTAATCTGGAAATTGCGATGGCTCTTGGGGGGTTGGGGCACATTCCACGGTGGGCGTGGGGCGAGGGCCGACGTCTCTGAGCCTCCTGTTGGCCCAGCTGTTTTTAGCCAGCAGAGCCTGGAGCTGCTTGAAAAGAGTGGGGATATCCCCAGGGGAGGGGGTGGGGGGGGACGGGGACAACAAATATTAAGCTAGGGGAGGTACCCTCAGAGCATCAATTTCCACGCCTCTTATACCAGGTCTTTGGCATCCTTGTCTAGAAAACGAAGACGGACTCGGGCATGGGTCACAAATGCACGTGCCCCGGGGCCAGGAAGGTAATGAAACTGAGAGAGTGGCTGGGTGGGGACCAAGGCAAACAGGATTGGGGCCAAAGGGTGGCGGGGACTGAACCAGCTCCAGTGATGGTGGTCACACGGGGACTCGGCCCCGCGTGGCCAGATTTCCCAGGTTCTCAAGAAAGGCCAGATTTTTTTTTTTTTTTTACGTGAAAACGCCCAGTGTTTCAATGCTGGCAGCAATTACAGCTCCTGAAAGAAAATCCCAGCAAATAAAAGCCGTCTCCAGCCCACATAAAGCCCACAGGTGTCCAGTGGGTGACCTCCGTGGGAAAAACTCAAGGAGACAGTCTTGGAAAAGCCTGGAACAAAGACCACATCTTCCCTTGATGAAGGGCAGAAAGGCTAGTCCGGGCACATTGATCCTTCCCTTGTCTACACGGGCCTCGGACGACATGGAGGTATCTCCAAGGCACTGACTCCTCCAGGCTCGGTCCACAGGAGCTGGGAAGGGTCCTCCCTAAGAGGTCCTCCCTTTACTAATCCTGAGCCCCAGGGGTGGTGGTGAAATTCCGGTGCTGGGTCACCCCTCCTTCCTGGCCCTTAGTGACACAGGCTCTGCCCGGCCACTCCAACCCTGAGCTTCCCCGGTCTCTTTGCTTTGCAACTCGCCACCGGGAA
This sequence comes from Acinonyx jubatus, assembly GCF_027475565.1. NCBI lineage: Eukaryota > Metazoa > Chordata > Mammalia > Carnivora > Felidae > Acinonyx > Acinonyx jubatus. Next base: position 35,128,471 of record NC_069386.1, read on the forward strand.
AGCGATGCGTACATCTGATGCTCCTGTGACATACATTCCCAGGTCCCCACAGTCTGGTCCCTTCCCAGCCACCTTTTTATAGTATCACAAGTCAGCAAGCCGGGAACCTGCACAAAGTGAAACACGGCCATTTCATCTCCGGCCAGATGTCACCTCTCTTGGCACAAGGCAAGAGTCCTGACTGCCTCGGCAGCCAAAGAACTTTTAGCCTATTTCTTTTTCTGGGATTTGTTGTTGTTGTTGTTGTTGTGTGTTCTTTCTAATGGAGGGGTGAAAAAGTCCTAGGTTCAGTTTAAGTCCCTGATAAACACAACTCAGATTTTTTTTTTTTCCGGCGTCAAAATCTGCATATTTGTATTTCGAACAATGTAGGCGAAACAATGCAAATTCTTCCATGTCGTTTCCTCTTTTGGCCTCATGAATGTCATTTGTTCAGTATGAACTCTCTACACTCGATGTCCCATGCGTTGAAAGCAAAGGTATAGTAAATCTTGATAAGCTATTTAAAAAAAAAAAAAAAAAAAATAGGTCGGAGACCTGGTCTCCCATCAGCCGCCATCTTGCTATGGGGTCTTGCCGAGTCATTCACTCTGAGCCTCACTGGCCTCAACTGCCATAGGGGACAAGAGGGCATACAACCCCCCCCCACCCCCGCTCTACATTCCTGCAGACAGAGCATGTGGGGCGGGGAAAGGGTGAGAACATTTCGAGGAGGGAGGCAAGCATGGTAAGAATTCCCATCGCCAAAACATCACAGGCACACAGACTCTGTGCTCCCTAGGCACAAAACCACACAGACTGGGAGTCCGCTTCTAGAAACAAGGCTGGGCTCTGAGCTCGTGGGGGCAGCGGGTAGGTCCTGCTATGGCTAGGTCCCAGGGCCTAGCACAACACGTGTGCGGAGTCCGGAGCAGTCACTGCGAAATTCTCGCAGGTGAGAATCCGCTGGAAGGGACTGACCTGGCTGGGTCCCAGAACATCTCAGCACGTCGGGCTGAGGTCTGAGAGTCCTGGGCTCCTGAGATGGACACAAACCCTGCGGCCAGCAAAAGGCAGGTAGCGAACACGTACGCACACAGCCTCACCCCCAAAGACAGGAAACCACATTCGGTCTGGGCTGGCCCCAAGCTGAGGAAGAAACTTCGAAGACGTAACTTCCAGATCTGCTTCACCTACTGGAAGAGGCGTCCCTGGACGCCAGCTTTCAAGGATCCCTGGATGCCGAGGCCCTTGGCCCCTGGTCCGTGAAGATGTCCAGGCTGCTGCCCAGAATTGAATGCCGGGCCATTTCCTGCACTTTCATCTGCCCCATCAAATCCAGCTGAGTGTCTGGGACAACCCCCGCCCATTTCCTGGGCTCCTTTCCGCCCCCATCCCCCACTCCCCCCCCCCGGAGGTTCTGTAACCTCCTCTAAGTGCTGTACCCTTTCATCTAGTTAGACACCCCCTCGGGAGCGAAGGTTAAATTACAAGGCTCAGACTTACTTTTCAGCGAACGTCCCACAAAACCTTTGGTTGATGACCAACAGTGGGACCTCTTTAGGTAGAAGGCTTTTTCTGTCTTTGAAGCTACTACCCCACCCCTTCCTGCTCCCCTACTCTCCCAGAAGGAAAGGCAAGAGTCTTGGATCCTGGGGTCATGGGCCCTTTGGGTTAGGCACTGAGCTCAAAGTCACAGAGCCCTCTTCGGTCTGCTCCACACTCCCTTGGGCGGGGGCTTATGCAGCCTCTACTTGGCCATCTCCGGCCACAGGGAGCTCACTACCTCTCAGAGAATCTTCTTACAACTCAAGCAACACTGAGCATCAGGACGTACTTCCTCAAAAAAGCTGGCATCTGCTTCTCTGCTCATGAGGACCCACCGGAAAAGACAAATGGCTCCTCAAAGCCGCAGCTACACCTGGCAGCAGGGGGCAACAATTTCCAGTCTTAGACTGACTGTCATCTCTGTGTGCGCTTGAGTTAGTCGTTTCCATCCTTTCTGGCCTCCATGTCTCACCTCTAAAACGGGGAAGGCCTTTTCAGTATATGGGCTTTTGTCCGGGCGGGGGGCGCCTTAGACTCAAGGACTCAAAGAAGCCAGCACCACGGAAACCATGGACAGAGCCTGCGTTTCCTGGCTCCTCAGCTGTTGTGCTATTTCCACCCTTGGAGACAAGAGAGCATCGCAAGGATATGAGGAGGGGTACTACGCACAGCTAAAGTAGAAATGACGAGATGGGGTCCAAAACACTTCCGTGGAAAGAGAGAGCTTGTAGCATGAAGGCGACACAGCAGGACACAAAGACCTTGAGCTGAGACACGAGACAAGGACCCCCGCATCGCGGCTCAGTCATCAACTAGCTAGCTGGCCTTGGGCATGTCGCTTGACCTCCCCAGTCCTTGATTTCTTCCTCTGCTAATGGGAGACATTGGAATGGCTGATCAGCGCCTTAATAAGTCAGAGCATCGATACGAAACGTAGAGGTGGACCCCCAAAATAGCTTGGAGTTTGATCAGTTTTAGTAAAGCTGTCCACAAGGCCGGTGGCAATGGCATCATACAAATACCAATGAAGCTCTAAGAAGGGGGGGGTGGGGTGGGTACATGTCTGTCATGGTGAAAGCTTAGTGTCTGGCCAGAGGAGGCCCTTCCTATAGAGGAGAAAGTTCAAGGGCTCAGGTGGCAGAAACAAAGGCTCGACTCTGGGTCTAGGCTCCACCGTTGCTAACCAGGGCCGTAAGCATGGCCTGGCCCTCCCAGCCATGGTTCCCTTGTCCTGAACACAAGGGCAATCCCTCCTACGGCATGGAGTTGGCATGAGGCTCAACAGGACCAGGTGCCTGGCACATAGTAGGCGCCGTGCAGGCTACAGAGGTTGTAGCTGGCTATACACGTGCCTGCAGGAGAGGAATAAGCCTTAGTAAAATCCAGAATCTTCTTTAATTCTTTAGCAGTCTCCAAGGACCTTGATCCTGTATCTGACTCAGAAATACCTCTCTTTCTCTGTTTCTGTTTCTGTGTGTCTCTCTCTGTCTCTGTCTCTCACTCTCAGACACACACACACACACACACACACACACACACACACACACAATAAAAGAAAGAGAAAACCACAGTCAGCCTGGGGTGTTCCCAGGCATAGGAAAAACATGTGTGGAACAAGTACCCAATGCAATAAATCAAACTGTGGGATCCACATCTGAGCCGGGGTCCAACCTCCAGCTCCAGCTGCATCAGAGGGTGGGCCGTACTCTCCGTTCCTACAGCCAGCACTGCCCGGAGCTTCTGGCCCACTCTTCTGGCCACTCCTGAGGTAGTTGACCCCTTCTAGGGAGCTCAAGAGTGCCCAGAGTGGGAGGGAGAGAGAAGTGGGCTGGTGGCCATGGGGATGTTTGGCTTAGCTGAGCCAAGGAGATGGCTATAAAGCCTGGCTGTGGCAAACTTCCCTGATTGCCAGAGTGTTAACGTTGGAAGGGACTGCAGAAAGACACGGAGGTGTGCACACAGGAGCCCCGGGGTGGGGGGTGGAGACTCAGACTCTAGATATGTCTCAGCCTCTAATTGCTGGATGATTCCGGGCAAGTTTTATCATAGCCAGGCAAGTTTTATCCCAGAAAATGAGGGCCTTAGGTTACTAGATATCCTCCAAGAGCCTTTTCTGCAGTGAGATTTTGCTGAATTCCTCTGATGCCATTTAGCTAGTCAGCTTCTCACTGGGCTTCAATTCATTTCAAGAAAGCAGTTACTAAATGTTGATTGCATGCCAGGGGCTTGTGCTGAGCGCTGGTTGGGCCAAGAAGAAAAGACAGGGTTCCTGTTTTGCTGCTGCCAAGGAGCTCACAGTCTTATGAAGGCAAGCCTATCTTTAATCAAATAAATATAATTCAAGACAACACGTAAGGTAGCAGCGATCCCCTTTCCTGGGGAGGCTACAGAAGGTTCCATAAAGGAAAGGGATACCTGAGTGAAAGTTTGAGAGATAAGTAAGAACTTTCCAAAATACCGAAGGCAGAGGGTACGACAGAAACCAAATCCAAGGGGGAGTGTCAATGGATACGAATATTCATCCGTGCAGCTGTAGCATGGAGAGGGATGGAAAGGCATGAAACTAGAAAGACTAGCGGGAGACAGAGTGTGGAAGGGCATGTATGAGAGCCAAAGAATTAGTTCTTTATCCTATGGGTAATGGGGAGCCATCGAAGATTTCCTGGCAGGGGAGTGACAAAACCAGATCTGCATTTTAGGCCATTCATTTGGCAGGAACATAGAGCCTCTGGATCAGCAAACAATAGTCCATGAGCCAAATGTGGTCCGCCGCTTATTTTCATATGGCCTGTGAGCTACAGATATTTTTTTTTACTACAACTTTACTGAGAAATGAGGTGCATACCATATAATTCACTTATTTATAATATACAACTTAATGGCTTTTAGCATACTCAGAGTCCTTTACTCGGTCAATGCAATGCAGTTGCAACCTTTACTCGGTCAATGTCAGAATACTTTCATCTCTTCAAAAAGAAACCCTATATTCTTTAGCTATCACCCGCCCCATTTCCCCATCTCACCTCAGCCCTACTTTCTGTCTCTATAGATTTGCCTATTCTGGATATTTCCTATAAATGGAACCTATAACATATGGCCCTTTGTGTCTGGCGTCTTTCGCTTAGTATAATGTTTTTGTGGCTAATATTCCATTGAATGGACATACCACATTTTGTTTCTCCATTCATTAGTTGGTGGACATTGGGTTGTTTCCACCAAAGAAGAGCATAGACATATGTGGCTCACACAGCCTAAATACCTCCATCTTTTCACAGACTTGATGAACACCCTGCATAGCAAGACTGGAAGTCAGAAGTCCAGGTCAGGGATTCCAACAGTCCTCAAGTGACATCTGATGGTGGCTTCAACTAGAGGGAAGGATGCCATATTGAGTGGTAAAATCAACCGGACTTGATTGGATGCTTTGGTGAAGGAGAGAACTATTGAGGAAAATTCATTTACCATAAGAGAAGCTGAACTTCAGACAGAGCGGGCAGTCCACAGTGAAATCATGGCTGATGGCAAAGCTAAGCTAAGAATCCAGCTCTCCTCTTGAGTACAACCCATGGACTCGTGAGATTTCGGGAAAGCAGACTAAGCTGGTGGCCGTGACCTCGCTATACGACGCTTTCGCCATATGGCTAATCAGCCAAAAACGTGTATCCTGCGCTGGCACGTTGTCTCAACAAGAGCTGACAGTGTCTCCTGGAGCCTCCTGGAGTGTGAATGTCTCATGTGTCCCTCCAAACACCTTTGCAGCCTTCTCTTGATCCAGCCCCTTCCTTCCAACTAAAGAGGTAGGTTGCTCCTCTGCTGTCTTCCTCGATCCCTCCAGTCCTGCCCCCAAAGCTGTGAGCTCATGTCTGTGCTGGGGTATACGTCTTGCTCGGGCACAAAGCAGAAGTGGCTGTGGTGTCCCTACCAAGTTTGCCTGGGAGACTGCAAAGCTACAGGGTGCCAGGCCCGGGATACGGAATGAACCGAGACAAGGAGTTTTCTCTGCAGCACTTGTCTCTGGTAACTGCGCCCTCCGATCTCTTTCAACTCCGCTGGATCTCAAAAGAATCCAAACTCTAGCTTGGCAGAGAGGGTTCTCTCCCACCGTGCCTCAACATACCTCTCCAGCCACACCCTCTCCCATGTCTCTGTGTCTCTGCTCTCTGCTTGTCTCATACTCTGTTCCCCAAACTTACCGTGCTCCTTTCCTGCCTCTGTGCTCTCCATGTGCTCCTCCTGCCCCTACCATCGTCCTCCCCCACTCCCTTCTCCGCCCAGAAAACTCCTGCTTATCCTTCAAAACCTATTCAAATATTCTTCCTCCAGGAAATCTCTCCCTCCAGCTCTTGTTCATTGGATTGGCCACACTGAATTGTGCGTCTTTCTCCTCCACTAGACCTTGCCTTTTGTCTACGTCCTAGGAGTTTACGGGAGAGATTGGCCCATAGTCTGTACCCTCTAAATATTTGCTGAATGCATAAGAGAGGGAGGGAGCGAGCGAGCGAGCGAGCGAGCCGGCAAACATTCTTTCCCCTCATCCTTCAATTTCAAGGGGAATTGCTTTCTTGAAACCCCTCTGGATCTTTCAGAGGAAGCCACTCTCAGCCTCACTGCTTTCCCTTCTATTGATCCTGGGATTTATGGCGCTATTGTTTCCTTTTATTAGGCTGTAATGGCCTCCGTTAAAACATGTTACATGGAAATAGGCTAATTAAGTGTGTCAAATAAGTCACCATCCCACAGAGTGGCCAGCCCTCCCCGGGCAGTGCTGTGGTGACTCACAGTGGAGGGAAGCAGGCAGGGCACAGGGACAGCGTGTCCTCAACCCTGTTCCTCAGAGCAGTGGAGGCCCACACGTCAGAGGCTCACGGCTTTGCTCCGGGGGCCTCATGGAGTCATGTCCACCTGCATAAGTTGGACTTGACAGCTCCCACGTTGGGAAACTTGCTTCCTGTTCCTCTGCCTGTTCCTAGTCTGGGTCCACACAGGAAGGGGGAAAGAGTTCAGGTCTCCAGTCCAGGAGACCTGCTTCTAGTAGCAGGCCTGATGATCAACTTTGGTGGGAAACCTGTTTTACCCACCTCTGTTTCCCATCCAGCAACACTTCCCAAATCCGTGCTTGTTCGCAGGAAGCCCGGTCAGCAGGAGGCACCCCAGCTCTTGGGTGAGAGGTGAGGGTCTGCCTTTTGAGGAATTTCCAACAGGTCCTTGGGTTAATGAAGACGGGACTCCCAGACAGTGGTGTTTGCTCTTTTAGACAAGGATCTCATCCTGGGCTCCTCTTGTCCATGAGGGAACGGAGTATTTGATCAGATTCTCATGAGGAAGAGTCCCTTGAGGATAGGGACATTAGCTCACACGAACAATTTTCAGTTTTGCTCCCCCCGTGGGAAAAGCCTCATCAACTGCTTGAATCCACTCTTCAAGGCCCAGGCAAGCCCGCAGTCTTCTCCTCCCTTGAACTTCTAAAGACGAACCACCTTCAGGAGCATGCCTCAAAATACTAACCCTGTAGGCTAATAGGAGGGCTCTGCATGCCGAGAAGCTTGGAGAACACCGTGTGAACAGAGTTACACAGACTTATTTATGCAGGACCTCTCGGAGCTCTCCACATGTCAACGTGCACTATGAATCTTCAAGGAAAGTGTGGCAGGACCCAACTGTTTCCTACCCCTCCTCAGTGTTAGAATCGTATATCCCTGCCCTTTGCTGTGTCATTTTGCAGTTCTTCCCACTAAACCGGGCTGTGTACAGTTCTAGGGTCCTCACTGGTGTTGTTTGGCCACGTGACTTCTTTGACCAATGGAAAATGAGCAGAAGTGGGGTGTCTCAGAGCTGAGCCGGTAACAGACATGGCAAGTGTCTGCTCATTTTCTCTCCCATTTTTGTCATTGCCACGAAAAGAGCACAGCCCCTCTCCCAGAACACAGCTGGTGAAGACCCTGAACACCAACCTATCATCTGAGACCGAGCGGCTCCCCCCAACCCCTTCCCGCCAAAGAATGACAAAGTAGCATCGAGCTGGTTTGTTACTCAGCGGTAACTGACTGTATTAGTTTCTCACTGAGGCCGTACCAAACTACCACAAACTGAGTGGCTTAGAGCAGCGTGCATTCATTCCCTTACAGTTCCAAAATCCGGTCTCACTGGGGTGAAGTCAAGGTATTGACAGGGCCGGTTCCTTCTGGAAACTCCAGGGGAGAACCCGTTGCCTTGTCTTCTGCAGCTTCCAGTGGCCATCTGTATTCATTGGTTCAGGGCTCCTCTCTCTGTCTTCAAAGTGCCTCACTCCAATCATGATATCTCTTACTCCTCACTTTGACCTTCCTGCCTCCTTCTCATAGGGACCCTAGCGATGACATTGGGCCCATGTGAATTATCCAGAATAATCTTCCCACCTCAATATGCTTAATTCAATCACATCTGCAAAGTCCTTGTTGCCATATAAGGCAGCATTTATAGGTTCTGGAGATTAAGATGGAAATGTGTTTGGGGTCCATGATACAACTTGCTACACTGGCTGATACAAAAAAGGATAAACATATGTAGGGGTTCTTGGGGCACCTGGGTGACTCAGTCAGTGAAGCGTCCGACTTCAACTCAGGTCATGATCTCATGGCTCATGAGTTTGAGCCCCGCATCTGGCTCTGTGCCGACAGCTCAGAGGCTGGAACCTGCTTCGGATTCTGTGTCTCCCTCTCTCTCTGTCCCTCCTCCGCTCACGTGCGTGCGTTCTCTCTCTCTCTCTCTCAAAAGTAAATAAACATTAAAAAAAAATAAAAATACAGATACATAGGGGTTCCCTACGTTTTTTGGAATTTTTTTCTCACAGGGCAACTCAGAATATCTCCTTCCTTCTGAGGATACCCCTTTTGGAAACTGGGCCCTACCTCTATTATTGGGTATTTCTACTGCTAATTTGCAATGAAACCGAAACCCCACTGGCCACTGTAGGATTACAAATTCCTTCGGACTCATTTCGGCCACTTCCCCTTGCCAAGAGGGTCTCCTGCTTTCCTAAACTGTAAAAGAGGGATAACATCTGTCAGGCTTGAACCGATCGAATTCCGCAAGATGCTTCTGAGCATGTCGAGGCGGTGACCAGCCGTAATTTCTCAACAGACAGGCCTTGCCTTCCTTCCCTGCCTGCCTTTGCCAGAATGGAGAGCTGGCTGCCATCGTCAGTGGTAAATGCTCTTTGGCTGATAGAGGCAAGGTCTCCCTGATAACCATGTCCCTGTCGTCCATCCTCTGCCCTTCCTCCTACGGTGTTAGGCATGTGGCCTGCATGGGCCTGTATCTATTTGCCCTGCTGTCCCCTAATATATGGAAGTCCCTGGGGGAGGTGGGCAGAAACTGTGTGCATGAATAGATGAGCCTTATCAGCACTCAATAGCTGTGTGGCATTTGGAACGTTTCTTGTTTTCTTGAGGCTTAAGTTTCCCCACAGGCTACCATGAGACCAGATCCGGGGCCCTGTAGCCTGTCCCTGCTGGATTCAAAGCCCTTGAGTCTGTGGCTCTCCCTCTTCCCACCATTTTGGTCAGCGCAGCCATTAGACCCCATTGGTATTCAGTACCAACGGGGGTGCCCCTCTTTGTGCAAGCCTTTCCTATTTTGCATTTTACTGGGTTCTGTAAACCAAAATACCCTTCAAAAACCAAAAGAAAAAATGGCAAGTTACCCAGGCCCCAGAACAGACCATTGGGACATGTTCAGGATCATTGGGCCCTCCCGGAAACCTCAAATCCCCCATGAAAAAAACCAGTGCTACAGGAATAAATGCCACTAGTGAGTTCTGTACTCCAGGCGGACTTGCAGGGCAACCCTCTCCCCCTGCCCCCCCCCCACCACCGAAAGCTTGGATCCTGAAACCCACAGAACTCTTTGGCAGTCACGGAGATTCCCATGGTTAAAAGAAAGATCTATTTTGTGCGAGAAGGGTGACCCAAAAAAGGGTTAAGCCCTAAAAGGTTCATTTCCTCTGCACTGCCTGCTCTAGAATCTGGGATAATTCCTGCCATTAATATTTTAAGCAACTAATTTGACATTTTTCCATTTAATTAACTTGCATACATATGAGAACAGGGTTTTGAGAGTACCATGACATTTAAACAAAGTCATTTAAGTGTTCCCGTTTCTGGCGGAGTGCTGCTTTTTTCTTTGCCTTTTTTTTTTTTTTTTTTTTTCTTTTTTGCTCCATTTCTGTTTTGCATTCCTGATCCTGACGCTGGGCTTATTAGCTCAGAGGAGTGACCAAATTTCCCAAAGCAAATGTCCCACAGCCTCAACCCAGGTGACGTGGGTGGGCCTAGAGCTCCGGGCTGCGGCTCTTTTCAACCGGATCCTGCTCTTTTCCAGGCCTTTCTACAAATGGCGTTTCAATCAGAGCAGGCGCGTCACAGGCTAATGTTTTTCTGTTGCCACACCAACCCCGGGTGGGGGTTGGGGGAGGAGCGGCGAGAACGCAGACCATTTATCAAATGTAACCATCTCCACAGAAGAGCTGGGGCTTCAGGAGGGAAACAATAGCTCCGTGACGATTTTCTCTTCCAAATGACAAATAATTGCTGTCATATCATCAAATGATTAAGAAATAAAGGAAAACAGACAAATGGAGTGTATCCATTGAGGGATGGTGGGGGGGTCTGGGGAGAGGCTCGCTCGATGTTCCATAATTGAAAAATTGCACCCTAATTAGCTCCCACCCCAGAGAATTCATGAGTTCTATGCGCCATCCAATCCGCAGCCCGCCAAGTCACAGAACTTGCAGCCATTAAAGTTTACTGCTGGTTTCAGAAGGGGCTGTGCAGTCTCCACATGCATCCAGAGAGAGAGGCTCCTCAGCTTGCCCAGCCCTCAAGAAGGATTCATTACTTCATACTTTCATCTGCCATAATTAATCACAGATTTTCTCTGCCTATCAACAGCTCCGGCTGCTCTCCCCAGATGAACCTGGGCACTCATGCCTCCAGCTTATCGGTGGTGGCCAGGCCAGCCTGGCTCACAGAAGGTCACAGGAGCTGTATTCCCAGGATACAAAATGGCGCCCCCTCATCCCAGGCGCCATGGGAGAGAGAGGGTCCTGCATTTAAAATGAAATCCCGTTGCAAACAGAGCTCATGGGACTTTGGAGAAATCCAGTCTTCATTTCCACCCATGTTCCAGATATTCTTTGGGGATTTCTAACGAGGCTGTCAGGAAGAATAGCACTGTAAGAGAGGCGTGTCCCCATTCTCTTCCATTCCCTCCCCCTGGACCTGGGTTTAAATCCCAGCTGCATGACCTCATTAGCTGCATGACCTTGGGAAAGTGACTCAGTCTGTCTGAGCATGAGTTTTTCCTTTTGTAAAATGGAGACCATAGGACCTACCTTTCAGAGATAAGATGGTGGCTCGAGAATGCCATTGTGAAGGACCTGGGTTATGGTTGCTACAAAAGCCTCTTGATGTCTTTACGTAAAGTGGGGATAATGATCTTACCTCCCCACTAGGACTTTAATGAGAATTGAGTAGAGAACGCATTATATGTGTATAAAGTGCCTTGCACAAAGTTGGTGCCCCGGAAATATTCGAAATGAACTGAGCTGAATCACACATAATTGGTTCATTCATTCATTCATTCATTCAATCCATCAGCTAATAGTTGTTAACTGCCTACTTTTTGTCAGACACTTTGTTCGGCACGGGATATATGCTGGGGCGTGAGACAGACTTGATTCATGCCCTTGGAGGCTCACATTCTAGTGGGGAGCACAATGAAAACCAAAGTTAAGAAAAACAACACACAAGTTGTAAAAAGTTCTATAAAAAAAAAATAAGACAAGAACACAGATGAAGGCTAAGAGCTGGTGGTGAGTTTTAGACCTAGTGGCTAAAGATGCAAGCATGTGAGGAATGGTCAGGAAAAGCATTGCAAGCAGAGGACACAGCCTCAGAGAAGCACAAAGTACCTTAACATATTCCAGGAACAGAGAACAGGCGATGAGTCGGGCCATTAGAGCACCCAAGCCCAAATATCAGTGATTTCAGACAATATTAGTGTATCCCTTTTTCTCCTCAGAACCAGTCGGGTGTTTGGTTGGAGGTCTTTTGCTCGGTTGCTCAAAACCCAAGCTCCCTGCCATCCTCCGAGGTCTCCTTGGAGTGGTCCATTATAGCCTCTGCATGCAGTCAACGGCAAAAAGAAAAAGCTTTGGGGGCCAAGACCAGAGGTGACGCATCTCACTTGCACTCATATTCCATTGACAAGAACTCCAAAATACGGCCCCGCCTTACCGCGAGGAGGGGGGGACGGTGTCTGGCCATGTGCACAGCAAGGCAATAAACAGCTTGGGAAGACACATAGCGATGTTTCTGCCTCCCAAGGCGAGTAAGGGTAGGTAGCCTGGAGTGAGATGAGACGTGGAAGCCAGTTTGTACAGGGCCATGTAAACAAGGAGAAGTGTGGGGTTCAGGCAAAGAGAATGAGAAGCCATTCCAGGGTATTCCTTACACGCCAGTTTAGGTCTAATCCAGTGAGAATGGGAAGCCACTCAAAACTAATGACATGACCTAAGTTATATCATAAGAGGACCCCTCTGGCTGCTATGAGGAGAACACATCTGCAGAGGGCAATAACGGTCCCTGGAAGGTACCTTGGGTTAGGTGATGGGGAAGGGGATGAAGAGAATGTGACAGATTTCAGAGACTTCAGTCCCTGGAAACTGGCTCCAGTCTCACTGGCTAGCCAGCACGCAGGCACATGCTGACCTGGGGCTGTCATGTGCAGCCCCGAGAGATGAGAGAAAACACGAAAGCACTGGGCCATGCAGCTGGCCGTGTGGAGAGGAGGAATTCCAGAAGTTTCCACCTGGACCGAAGGCCGGGAGTCTGTCTCCTCGCGGGCCCTCTGGCCCATCGCGGCAGCAGACCCTCCAGGTCCTGCTTCCACGGCGGGTTGAGAGAGGTTAACAGTCAACCAGCCCAGTTCCCGCCGGTCCCAGTGCTGGGGGGGAACTGGGATGAAGCGGGCAGTTCTCGCAGAGACCACTCATAGGGCACAGGCTTCGAGTGGGTCCGCTGAATCCTCTCAACTGGGCTGGGAGGATGGAAGGCCCTACCGTGGACGCTCCATTTTACAGACAAAGGAACGCACTCACGCTGCTCTTGTGACTTGCTCCTATTCGTAAAAGCACCGGTTGGGAGACAGGTCTTCTGCTCGCGCCGGAGTGCATGACCGGTGGGCTCTGCCTACACTCGCGCAGAGACCGACAGGAGCGTGAGGATCCGCCCAGGGCTCTTTACGGTCCGTGTTTCCTGCCAACGTGGCAGGGGCCTCCTCCAACCGGATGCTGCCCAGTCCCGTGGTCTTCCAGTGTCCCGTTCCGCGATGCCTTCGGACAGGTCGCTGCCTTATGAAGCCAGCTGATCTTCACAATCGCCCGGCAGCCTTTAAATACACGACATCCTGGGGCGCCTGGGTGGCTCAGTCGGTTAAGCGGCCGACGTCGGCTCAGGTCATGATCTCGAGGTCTGTGAGTTCGAGCCCCGCGTCGGGCTCTGTGCTGACAACTCGGAGCCTGGAGCCTATTTCAGATTCTGTGTCTCCCTCTCTCTCTGACCCTCCCCCGTTCATGCTCTGTCTCTCCCTGTCTCAAAAATAAATAAAACGTTAAAAAAAAATTTTTAAAAAAATACACAACATCCTGAGCTACCCCATACGTGTTACGGCAGACTCTAGGGACGAGGGGAGCCAGTCCGCTGTATTTTGAAATCTTCCCGGGCACACGGCGACATGGCGCTCGGATAAAGCCTAGCGGTGGGTTCGGTGTGAGGCTCAGGGAGAAACCGTGATTACAGAGTGAATTCTTGACAGCCAGGAGTAGATAAAGGGTCTCTGGCCCTTCTAGTCTCTTTTCCACAGCACCGTCCTCACCCTCCGAAGGGGTCGTGGAGGCATCCATCCTTACCAATGACCTGGAAACGTCAGAGCAGGCCAGGAGCTCTGTCTGAGGTTATCTTTCCAACCCAGGGGTTCCCGCATTTCTGTTGGACCAACTGCGTCAGAGTCGGAGGAGGCGCTCATGACCGCGCAGCTTCCTGGCCTCGCTCTGTACCTCCTGTCTCAGCGACCTTGGGGTTGATATTTTCTAAAACACCTCTGGTGATTCCGCTATCAGCCATGTTTGGAAACCACTGATCCAGCCTTCCCCCTGCTGTAAGTCAATAAAACTGGGGCCCAGAGAGAAGTAATTTGCCTAAGATTACCCGGCCTATGAGCCAAGTTTCCTGGCTCTCGTCCTCACCCGTCAGAAAGCCCCTCCACGCGCGGGGGCAGGGGGAGGGGTTGCTCAGCCAGCAGCGGCGGAATGGGCCATCATGTTGAAAGAGCTGCTCAAGAGAGATATCTAATTAGCTGACTATAGCAGCTTTCCTTCCCCTGGTTATTGATGCTTCTCCTCCCTTCTCTCCCTGGTACTTCCCCTGCTCATCCTAATGTGATCAATTACTCACAGGAATAAATTACGCACACAGCCTACAGTCTATTAGGTAATCGGTGATGCACCGGCTAGGGGAGCCAACAGGCAAGACAGGCTGTCTGGAGTGTAGGCCAGCAGAAGGGACAGTGTGGGCCCAGTGCATGGAGGAGTCTCCAGACAGAAAAGCCCAGCCCTCCAACAATCGTCGAACTGTCTGGCCGCCCACCCCCCACCCCCCACCCCAGACGGGCTCGCAGGCCAAACTTGAAAACAACTTTTGAAACAGCTGGCCTGCCGCTCTGTCGGGGCTGCGGTTGCGCGGGCCGACCACCACCTTCCCCATCTCCCACAGCCCCAATCCCTGAGGAGGCCTAGCTCCGATCCAGCTGGAACTAGAGCCTGCCTCTCAGATCTTGGGGTTCATTCAAATCGCCAGGGATCCTATTCACACGGAGGAGGTCCGGGTGGGGGGAGCCTACGACCGCCTTTCCAACACCAGTGCCGCTGGTCTGGAAAACGATGCCCTAGCGATCGGTGTGGGCAGCGCTGAGAGGTCAGCTGGCTTGTTCATAGGCAGAGGTTCTTTTCCCAGCCACCCCCTTTGTATGTGCTGTGCCGCCTGCCCGCAACACCCTCCCCACTGGTATCTGCTTCGAAAACTGTTCGCCCGTCGCATATATCTGCTTCGAAAACTGTTCGCCCGTCGCATATTCTGGCTCGGACGCACCTGCTCTCTGAAAGCCTTCACTGACTCCCCCTGGAGTCTCAACTTAGAGCAAATGATACGTTCACTGTGGCCCGCTCACACTCCGCTATAGCAACGCTTACCTACATTAGTTTGCCACTCGATGGCCTGGGAGCTCTGTAAAAACTGTCCCAACTCTTCCGTTTCTCCGTGCCCCAGCCTCACAGAGGGCTCTGCTAACCACTGGGCACGGTTACAGGGCCTGGGAACTTTTCAGAGATCCCTAAAAACTGTCTGTAGACCTGAAAACAAAATTATTGGATCCCAAACACGAAGGAAAAGCTTTGCAATGGAAATGAATAAAATTTCACTGAAACGTCCACAAAACAGAATGTTACATCAACTGCATTAATGGTTTCATTTAGCATTCCTAAAAATTCGTAAACATTTCACTATCTTTGAGGACGACGTGCAGGTTAGATGTTTCTCACTTTGCAAGAACTCTCGAGCACCCCCCCATAACTGCTGGGAAATCAAAGCTGGCCGTAGATGGAACGAATTACTTGTAGCCAAATAATTTCAAAAGTGACGTTATAAAACATAATCCTTATTTTTCTTCACAGGAAAAATATACCTCATATGGAATACGGGTGAATTGCAATACATTTGATCCGTGTGAGTCGGCACTTCCAGAGCAAGCGCGTCTAGGTCTTAGAAAGTCTGAACACAATCTTGATGTCTGGCCTAGGGGAAGCACGCAGTACATTTCTCCCAAAGGAAGGGGATAAATGAATGGCAACCCAAAGTGATTCTGAAAAGTGCGTAGGTGGGAGGAGAGGAAGGAAAACAGGCGAGAGAAATATATAAAGCGTAAGCCAAAGTTTTAAGACAACAACAAAGGAAGTCCTTGTTAGGGAGAAACCCTAGGCCCAACTGGAAGACAGAAGCAGACGATATCGCCCCCTACCGGCTGGAGGAGTCCCGGATTGTCCACACATTCTGGCTTCGTTTATTGATCTGTCATTGTTGCTTCTCCCACGCCAAGAACATCAAAGCCCTTTGGAATTCTCTCAAAGAAAGAAGTCAGTGGTCCCTGAGGATCAGCCTCTGCCTCGCTCTGGGAAGGAGGCTCGAGGGGAGCTGTATCACTGGCTTTGTGTCAGACATCCTGAAATGGATCCAAACCCATCTTGAACCTATTTCTACCTTCCTCCTGAACCACCTCTTGGTTAACATGTTCCATATGTTCCTTTCCCTGGTGGAAAATAGGCTTTGCTTTTATTTCAAAGGGCATCACTGGAAAGTCTGGGGGGCAGGGGCTTTGTTCTAAGACAAGCAATCTTTGGGGAGCTCTTTTAAAGAAGCAGAGATTCCGACTTCAGCCAGGTCACGATCTCGCGGTCCGTGAGTTCGAGCCCCGCGTCGGGCTCTGGGCTGATGGCTCGGAGCCTGGAGCCTGTTTCCGATTCTGTGTCTCCCTCTCTCTCTGCCCCTCCCCCGTTCATGCTCTGTCTCTCTCTGTCCCAAAAATAAATAAAACGTTGGAAAAAAAATTTTTTTAAGAAGCAGAGATAAACAGAAAGATTTATATACAAGATGTTCACCGCAGCATTATTTATAATAGCGAAAGAGTGGAAGCGGCCTAAATGCCCAACAACAAGGGGCTGGTTAATGAAATTATGATCTACCCACACAGTAGGTATCACAGCCATTAAAAGCCAGGCTTTTGGAGATTATTTTTATAGAAATATCCAATCTTTTGTGAGCCCTTCATAGGTGCCAGGAGGCATTGTCTCTGCTTTACGTGTCTTACCACAGCCCTGTGAACAAAGCTCTGCTTGCATTGTCTCCATGTGACACGCAAGGACACTGAGGCCCAGGCAAGCCAAGGTCACACAGCTAGGGCTACAAGCTGTGCCACCCTAGAGCTGCACCGTGACGTGACGTGCTGCGTGCTGCTGCCTCCCTCTCACAGAGATTCGTGGAAATTCTGAGCCTGGGGAGTTGGAAGCGAAGTGGCGAATTCCTTCCCGGGTCTGCGGCACGCTTTCAGGAAGGAGGGCGGGTCGGGCAGCACCCCAAGGAGCAGTGAGGTTGTGGCCAGGCAGCTCTCACAAGGAGGGTTCACAGAGGAGGAAAGAGCCCAAGCAAGTTGTGGGGAGAGTTTAGCAAGCACGGAGAACGTGGGGATGGTTAGCGCATCAGGTATGTTGTAACAGCACTGGAAACCAATAGAGAAACCACAAGGGACTGGGCTGAGCCCTGCAGCACATGCCGAAGCAGGGACAGTGACCGTCGAAACCGCTAGTGTTAGTGAGCCCATCCAGACACCCGTGCTGCGTGCTATTCCAGGTGTCTCATTAAATCCTGAGGACCACAACCTTTCTTCGGGCTATCATCATGCCCATTTCACAGGAGAGAAAACTGAGACCCAGCAAGATTTAAGTAATGTGCCTGGGGTTTCGACCGGTGAGCAATCGTGCCGGAGTTGAAGCGTGTGGTGCAGAGACCAGAGGCCACGTGCTTAACCACTGGGCAACCTCCTCCCTCCTGGAGTTGGGGGGGGGGGGCGGCGTGCCAGGCACAGGGATAGGCGTTCACGTTTATCCCCCACGAGCGCATGCTGTTTTGTGTTCCATCAGCTACAGCTGGCCTCCTTCGCTATTCAGGGAAACCATTCTATATGGAAACGATTACAGAGCCTCCTGAGTTTATGGGAACCCCCAGGAAGCCCAGCGTCTAGCAACACCAGAGGTGGGGGAGGGGAGAGATTCCTCCACATTTGGGGAAAACCACCCAATGGTCTCTGGTTCCTCCAGCTGGTGCCGTGTGAAGTCCACGGGGCATCTGAAACAAAGGAACCTCGCATGCCCACCCCAGAAGTCTTGGGCCCCTCCTCAGCCCCAAGATGCTGGCTCTGCCCCCGTTAGACTCCAGCCTAAGGGGCCTCAGCCTCTTCCTCCAAGATCGGCCACCTCCTACCAGGTCGCCGGGCTCTGAACCGGCTCCCCAAGCCCGTAGCAAAAGGGCCCAGCCCTCCTGCACCCCTGCCCACCACCCCCAGGGCAAGCTCTTCTCGGACCCTTTACTTATCTGCTTTCACTGTCCACAGTAGCAAACATGGGGATTTTTCTGGTCTGCCTCCCTTCCTGAAAAGGTGAGTGGAGGTCTCTGTGGATTCTGACTACTGTGCACCTGGAGGGCAGGCTCACCGGGTCTAACAGAATGGACAGCCCTTGGGGGCCAATCCAGCGCCGGCACCCCTCCCACCCACAAGCCCACCCCCCAGCAGACCCAGAGGAGCAGGCTCTGGAGCCCTGCTGTCTAGGACACACCCCCTTTCTTGGCCCCAGGCCCCCTGACCCGAGGCGCAGCCCCTCAGACTGCCCGGATCCCAGCGCCCGGAAGGAGGTCCTCTCCTCTGCCACTACGGGGCATTTGGCGGTGAGGAGGAGAAGCCGGGCAGTGGGGCTCTCCTCTACCAGAGAGAGCTGGCCCTCAGATGGAGGGAAGAAGGAGGAAGGAGAGCCGCGAGTGTGGGAAAAGAGCCTTAGGCAGGACTCTGCAGTTTGGGACACTTAGTTCCTCAGAAGCGGGGCTGAAGCTTTCACCCCTGGGCTTTGTGAAACTTCGCCATCTCCCTTCCACAAGGTCATCATTTGGCTTGAGCAAAATGTCCCTTGTAGCCAAATGGGCCCCAGCTAAAGCAGCCCGAACTAGCCCATCGAGGCTGGAGGGGGCCATCCCCCCGGAGGGCTGTTCTGAAGGCCTGGGCCCTGCAGGAGAGTTCTCAGCTCGGGGCCCCATCCTCCCCGGACCAGGGGCACTGTGTGGGGAAGGTTGCCGCTGAGTCCGTGGAAGTTCAGTGGCACTCTAGACTTGCTGTACGATGGGCTCAACCCCAGACAAGTGCCTTTCACGTTGGCCTCTAGGACTTCTGCAGCCTGCCCCCCCCCCCCCCCCCGGACCCACTCGCAGTTGCCATCCTGGTGGCAAAGCCTGATTAATCCTTTATCTCATGTTTCTGCGTCTAAAGTAGCTCCCCGCTACATACAGGGTAAAGTTCAAGTTCCCCACCACGGCGTTCAAGTTCACTGTGTACCTCCTGCAGCCTTATCGCGCCCCATTTCAGATTCTGGGTCTTAGCTGGATAGAACTCCATGCCTTTGCTCATTCGGTTCCCTCTGCCTAGAATTCCCTTAGCTTGCGTCTCTGCTCTGCTAACTTCCACTCCAACTTCCCAGGCTGGGGAAAAGGGTTCCTCCTCTGGGCTCCCGTACCTCTTGGCCTCACTTAGCCTGTCAAAACTCAGACCAGACTACGCTGTCACTGGCTGCTTTCTTGTCTTTCCACTGCACTATGGACTCTCCAAGGGCCAAGATCACCACTGCTTCCCTCTTCCCCAGTGCTAGGTCCGGCGTAAATTGGCCTCTGTCCACTCGCCCACCCCACCTCGTGGTTACTCTCTCCAACCAAGCTACCGATTTCCAAGAGAACGTTCAGGCCACCCGTCCGGATCTTAGAGATGACGCAACGGAGGCTCAGAGGCTTGCCTTGTGCCCTTTGAACCCATCCGTTTCTCTGTGACAATCCCTGGCTCCCCAGCAGGGCTTTGCAACCTACCCGTTTGCTCAGTGTCTGTCCCCTAGGAGATGGTGATCACCATACTATTCAGCTTCTAGCCCAGAACCTGGCCTATTAATAGGTGCTTAATCGAAGCATGTTCGAAGGAAGGGGCAGGGAAAGGCTTTCACGCTGAGAAAGCCCACCAGCCCCACGATGGGCGAACAAGGCTTAACCCCATTTGGTTTCTCTGCAGCTTCCAGCGAAGAGCTGGGGACACAGTCAAGCGTCAGCTAGCATTTTCAGACCAAATTCTACACACCATGACTTTCTTCGGTATTTGTGCTGCGATTTACAAGGCACTTTTGCAAACATTGACTTACTTAATTTTCATAATAATCATTAGAGGCCTTATAATTTTTTTTTTTTTTTTTTTTAGATTTTATATGGAGGAGCCAATCCCAGGCCTTACCTGCCGGCAGCCTAGCCCACGGCACACACTCCTATCTGAAGTCAGAGTCCCGCTGCCTAGACAAATCCATATATGTTACAGGCATCCTTGTCCACGCATGGTCCAAACACAGCATGGTTACATGGTTGCTGATAGAAACAGGGAATCCTCAGCGAACGAATGGTCTTGCTCCTAAGATCAATGGGCCAAATCAGAGAGCCCAGACACCCCCTGACTCGTAATTCTGTTCTGTGATTCCCTCTGCCCCCCACCGAGCCGTGAAACAGCAGTGCCCAAAGCAGCCAACTGCTTCCAACCAACCCTCTTTCTCTAGCTTCTCCTGGAGCTTGCTGACTTCAGAGTCGCCCTTCCCAGATGGCAAAGCTGTAATAAGGCAACGCTCAGAGGTGGCCACCCATCAGAAGCTTCCAGCCCCTCCCTCATCCCAGAGGCCAACCTTTGGTCAACAGTCTCTTCTTTCAAGAGAGAAACCACAGAGTGACCGCCAGCAGAGAGAGAGGGACTGGTCAGTTGAGACCTGAGGTTGAAATCTGGCCTTGCCACCAAATCTCTGTTTTTGCTTGGGCAAGTGGCCCCCACCTCAGGTGGCTCCCTTCACAAGGACGGTGGTGGCTTCCCTGAGCCGTCCATTTCCTCTTTCCTGCCAGGCCTCTCGATAACCAGAAGCCACGGTTCTGGGGCAGGGAGAAAGTTTAGGGCACTAACAGTAAAGTTTCCTCCCTTTCTGCAAAAATAACAAACCAACAATAAAAATAGCAATAGGGCATATGTACTGTTTACTTACACAATTTCACACCATCTTCGCAGAAATGCTAAGAGGTGGATATTCCTTTTGCTCCCATTTTAAAGATGGAAAACAAATTCTCAAAAAAGAAAATACTCCATTTCGTCCTTGGACACGCAGCTGGAGACAGGTAGAAGCAAGATTCGAAACTGGGCGACTTATCTGCGGAACAAGAACATTTTAGAACATCATTCTTTTCTGCTGGTCTCACCAGCTCAGCTTGTCCTTCCCCATAGAACATCTATAAAGTTCGACCACATACTTGGACACAGAGAAAAAAATCTTTTAATTTAAAACTGGAGAGTCTATAGGTCGCATTCTCTGACCGTAATCCAAAATTTTTAAATAAAAAAATAATGGGGCTGAAAATACTCTTCAACGTTTTATTTATTTTGGGGACAGAGAGAGACAGAGCATGAACGGGGGAGGGGCAGAGAGAGAGGGAGACACAGAATCAGAAACAGGCTCCAGGCTCTGAGCCATCACCCCAGAGCCCGACGCGGGGCTCGAACTCACGGACCGCGAGATCGTGACCTGGCTGAAGTCGGGCGCTTAACCGACTGCGCCACCCAGGCGCCCCAGGGGGTGAAAATATTCTTAAGTGCTTGGGAATTAACAAACAGAGGTCTAGATAACCCACGGATCAAAAGAAATATTAAAACGAAACTCAAAAACCATCTAGAAACAGATGAAAAGAGGAACATTTGATTTCAAAACCTACGGGACCCCCAAAAAAGCTCAACTCAGGGGGAAATTATGGCCTGAAACGCCTTCCTTATTAAAGAAGAAAGACTAAAAATAAAGGCGCTGAATACGCATCATAAGGAATTAGAAAAATAAGCCAACAAAAAAGGAAAGCACAAAATGGGAATTGACCAATAGCTGAAATTAATAGCCCAGAAACTAAGGGGATAAAAAATATATATATATATATACACTAAACAAGTGCTTTGAAACCAGAGTTGGTGGGAGGGAGAGGCCAGTGGTATCTTGGGGCCCCCTGATCTGTGAGGGTCTCCCTGGAGCCCCGCCGGCCAGTAATGCAGCCTCCTGGAGCTCGGGGTCCCGGCCCCCAGCAGGTGGCTTGCTCCCACCGCACAGTCTGGCGATGTGACTGCCCACCCGAGACTCCTTGGCCTGGAGTCGCGAGCAGAAATAAAGCTCCTCCGTCTGGGCTTATTAGGCAAAGGAGGCAGTTTTGTGTTTTCAGCAATGAAAGCTGCTGCGGTTTTGTTTTCTCTCTGTTGCCAGGAGTCAAGAGGAAGTCTGTGGTTAGACATCTTCGGGTGGAGACGTACACAAACACAGAGGCCAGAGATGAGCTCCTCGAATTCAGCCCGCCCAGGCCCAGCCCCATGGAAGGAGGCTAAGGAAACAGAGCCTGGAGCAGGGGAAGGTGGGGGGAGAGATGCCCAGACCCGCAGCCGCACACAGCCTTCCTCTATCCGCGGCCCACCTCCCTTTCCCATCTTGACAGCGGGATCCTGTAGATCTATTTTTTCTTCAAGGCATGAGGCAACCCAATTTGCCTTCACTCTGTCCAGAGACCGAGGTCAAATGATCCCTGTGAATTGAGCGCCCGTCTCAGTACTGGAGCCATGGCAGGCACTGCGGGCCGCCACCCGCTGTGGGTCCCAGCCTCTCCCTCGTTTCCATCAAAACCTTGGATTTGTTCCGGGTCACACCTCCACAAAGTGCTCACGCCTCCAGCCTCCCGCGTATCTAGAACCCGGCCATTTGATTGCACTTCTGGCCAATGAGCTATTGCATTCCTAAGAAGACTTTCCCATTCTTCATTCCGGTTCTTCCTCTGTCTCCCTTCTTTGTCCTGCCTGGAGCTGGCATGCAACCCTGGAGATAGGACACCCATCTTGTGTTTAATAAAGGTAGCAGCAAGAGGATAAAGGGAGAACAGGAAAACAGAAAGGCCAGGCCCTCCACGGCATAATCCCATCACCTGCCACCCTGCCCTGTGCTACTCTTGTGTCCAGGGAAAAATAACACCGCATCTGTTAAAACCATCTGTAGCCGGTGCCCCTGTTACCTGCCGCGGAATGAATTCCTTCTTGAAATGACAACTTTGGTCTTTGTAGGGTTTTCGAAATGCTTTCAGCCCGTCTTCTTACTGGGTCCTCACGGAAATTCTTCAAGGTGGGTCAGTATCTTTCTTCCCGTTCTCAAATGAGGAAACTGGGGTGCCATGGATGTGAAATGGGTCAAACAAAGAGTTAGGGTCTGAACTCCAGCACTCTGTGCCTCAGTTCATCGCTTCCCCCCCCCCAAAAAAAATCCTTCTTCCTATAAGCAGTTCAGGGCTATCCTTATCCTCACTCTACCTTGCCCCACACAATCTTGCACACAGAAAGCAGAAATCCCCCAGGAACCAAGGAGCATGCGGATGGAGCTTGGTCCCACCTTCTAGTGCCAGGAGTAGACAAAAAAAAATAAAAAATAAAAAATAAAAAAATAAAAAAATAAAAAAATAAAAAAAAGTAGACTTTTTTATTTTAAAATCCATCACTTCCAATCAAAGGATCTGGGTTCAAGTCTTGGGATATCCCCCTTTAACTTGCTATGTGTTCCTGGGTGGGAACAATCTCTGAAAATCTCCCTGCCCATCCATACAGTGAGAATGGCAGGCGTTCTCCTCCAGAAGCTATGATAATAAATTCAGAGATATAAGATAATGTATGATGTATGACAATAAGCTCTGAGATAGTAATCTCGAAGCACTCAGGATGTCACGGAGAACACTTTGCACATGATAAAGCACCGATGCCCTTATTACGGGGCTGTTATCATGATGACTTGGGTCTGTCTCAAGGCTGTGACTCCTCCCTCAGCTCAGCCCTCCTTGCGGTTGACATGTAAATTACAGATATGCTTCACATGCCTTCGTGACTACTCGTCACCATTTGTCGACCTCAGGGGAGCCGAGAACGTTGATCTCATGAGCATCTACCTTTAAGCAAGGATAATGTTAGTGTTATGATACTTACTTGCTCGTTAAGCCAGGCTATTTGATTTCCTAAGGTCTTTACTTTCTTAGTGACCAAAGCTTATCCATTCATCCACTTTCCAAAAAAAGAAATAGACTCTGGGCTGGAGACTCTCAGGGTTGCACGGGACTTAAAAATCATCTGGTCCAGCCTGCCCTCCCACACCGAGCCCTCCCCTTTCTGGGATGGCGTCTCATCTTCATGCCCCCTCCCCCCAAATCCCCGACGGGCATCGAACCTCCACGTGCTCACCTCAGAGACAAGGGGTTTGCTGCCTCCTGGGGTGGTCCATTTCTCCTCTGAACATCGTCTGCTAGAATACTCTTCCTCTAACAGACACTCCTTGGCAGACACAAGGATGTGCTCTTGGCAAACTTCTAATACTGTGCACATTTGACTGTGTAGGATGGTGACTGGCAGAGTCAGTGGGGGATGAAGAAGCCCACGTGAGGTGTTACCAAACAGGAAGTGCCATCTGTGCTGGATGATGACAGTCAGGGAAAGCGTCAATCAGCTGCCCCGCGTGGCTCCAGAGACAGCTTCTTCCTTCCTCACATTAAAGAGCTCAAGAATAGCAATTACTCCGTTAATTCTGACGCTCTGACCATTCACGGGGCCAGGCCAGGCCATGTGGCAGTGACAAGACTGAAATTGCAATCTTGAGAAGGAAGTTTATTTCTTGCGCATATCAGGTGCCCTGTGAGTTGCGAGACCCTCCCCCTTTTGGCATGCCGTCTGGAACACGGGGCGTCCAAAGTCCCTATGGCAAAACAAGGAGGCACATCAACCCGCGATTGCCTTGGTTTCAGCCCATTGGGCAGAACAAGCCATGGGGCCCCAATCTAGCTGCAGAGGAAGCGGGGAAGTGTAGCCCAGCACATGGAATCTGTGGTGAGTGCTGTCTCTCCAGCCAGCCTTCCCCCAGGACATCTCAGGGTATGCCATTAAAGAAACGAGAGTCAACCCTGTGGAGAAGAGGAGCCCATGGCCATGGAAAGGAACCATGCAAGGTGATGGGGAACTTTGGGGGAAGGCCCTCTGTCTGCTGCTGTTCACTACAAGTAGCCATCACACGGCAATCTGAGGTAGGATCTGTACGCACGGGTGGCCAGGCTCTTCCACCCACAGCGACCATGTGCTGACAAACACCGAGGACAAACTTTGCATGCGGAGTGTTCCCGACGTCCCCGCCATCCCTCCCGTCGCCATATTTGCCCCACACACCCCACTCTCCAAAAATGCGGTCTCGGCCTGCTCTGTTTCTTCTCATTCAGCTCCCTCAGAGCTCCATCTTGGCCAGCGCAGTTCCTGGGAGGATAGGAAGGGACAGACAGTGCTGGAGAGACCCAGGTCGCGGGGGAGCATCCTGGCTTGCCAGATCAGTCTCTGAGTCCCCCCACCCTGTCGGAGGGAGGAAGTTGGGTCAGCAGTGAAGTGGAAAGAAAACTCAAGAACATAGAGGGCGTAGGGAAGGAGGGACCAGAAGAAAAAAAAAAAAAGACATAGGTGTTGAGTCCTTTGTGTATAATGGGGATGCAGAAACTCGAGAGTCATGGCGTGTCAGGTCGATTATGGATGCCCGGGGGGTTTGGGGTTCCTTGGAAGAGTCAAAGTTTCTAAAGAAGACTTGAAGCCCAAGATAGTAAGAGAGAAAAGGAAACAGGGACCTCATTCTTTTTCATCTCTTTGAGAGGTGTGCCTGAAGATGGAAAGCTCTCTCTTTCACTTGCTGGATTGGGCTTCTTTGAACGTGACTTCATGTAGAAACGAGGTCACAAGGAATCCCCACAGGTACTCAGGTTACGTGAATAAAACCCAAAGTTGAATGAGTAGCGTATTCTGGAGGCAGGCAAGGCAATCGGATAAGAGCAAGAAGGGGCTGTAATTGTTCAGAAATAGACTGATACGCTTTGGGGATGCCAGAGGACGAGGAGAGTGTCCAGCAGCAGCCAGGAGTGTCCACCCCCAGCCTCTGGGTCAGAGAGCCTGGTGAGCTCTCTGCCCCTTTCCCTGACTCAGGTTTCCAGACCTGAGCTCCATTTCCTGGATGCAGACTGACTCGGGAGTATCTCCTCCCTCCCCGACTCGTTGTACCTCCACTTGGTGGATGCTACAGTGACATTAGCTTTGCTGGCTGCCACCTCCCCCCTGTTGACTCATACGAGACTTCCTGTCAACTAAAAACCCAGCCTCTTTCACTTATGCTGTTGACCTAGGTATCCCACATCCTGTGTGTGTCTGGTGGGTATTCTGAACCCCAAGCAAAGGTCTCTCTTGCCTTTCATCTTGCTATGCATGAATTTGAGCCCATTTCAGCCTGGCCAAGGCCTTTTCAAACCCTGCCTCTCACCTTCCCTGAAACGTCCACCCTTCCCACTTTCCCACACGCCCCTCGGGGACAAGGCGGCTCAGCCCCATGGGGGAATCACCTGGCCTGTAAAAGGGGTAACACAACCTATCTTACAGGGACACCATGAATAGTAAGTCCATTCTAGCCATTGGTAAGTGTTCAACAGGATGTGGCCCAAGACAGTGTCCCTTGGCATTCCTCATCTGGGCTGCTCAGCTGGGCTCATGTAGTTAGATTCAGCCATTCCTCTTGCACATGTGGGTACACTGTGGGAAACAAGGCAAATTCTGCATGAATTTTCAAAATAAAACTTAAGATTTATGAGATGTTTCCTCCAACCTGAGGGTCCAAAGTCACTCTCTGTCCTTTGAAAGTCACCCCACCAGCCAGGCTATTTGGATGCACAGAGACAAAATGGCACCTCTTGGCTCCCTCAGTACTGCAAGGAAGAAGTCTAGATCTCTAGGGCACCTGGGTGGCTCCGTCGGTTAAGCACCTGACTTCCGCTCAGGTCATGATCTCACGGTTCGTGAGTTCAAGCCCGGCGTGGGGCTCTGGGCTGGCGGCTTGGGGCCTGGAACCTGCTTCAGATTTTGTGTCTCCCTCTCTCCCTCTCTGCCCTTTCCCTGCTCGTGCTCTCTCCCCAGTAAATATTTTTTAAAAAAGAAATGCAGCTCTCTACTTTCAAGAGCTGCCTCTTCCCCTGGGGCCCACTCCTCCCCACACCGCTCTCTCCCCAGCTCCGGGAGCTCTCCGGATACTCAGAAGGAACAACCTCAGCAGCTGGTCCACTCCCTGCCACAAGCGACGGTCCAAACTGTGGCTACTCTGACCTTCATCTTCAACCTCACTCCTAGGCTAGCGATGCAGAAGAAAGCACGGGACTTGGAGAAAGACAAGCCCACGTTCAAATTCTGCTCTCTTTCACCAGCTGACAGACTCAGGAAAGTCACCCACCCCCCGCGATCAGATCAGCAGGACTGCAAATTGGGATAACAGGACCGTCCTCACTGGTGGTTGGGAAAGTTACGAGGAAGGACTGGCTCCCCATCTGTCTTCAACCGCCGTCCCCCACCACCTCCCTCTCTGCCTCAATTCTTCCCAAATGTGAGATTCTCTTTCCTTCTCATTGTTACATAAGGAAGAGAGCCGGCCATCAGGAGACCTCACCCGACTCACGACGTGACCTTCAAGTCACTTACGTGAACCGTGCCTCGGTTTCCTCACCTTCACATTGAGAGGCCTGAGTGAGAGATTGATAATGTCAGCTTCCGCTGGTTGCACGCCTGCCGTGTGGCAGTCATGCCATAAATGTCACCTGTTTACATTAATCCAGTGGCTCAAGGAGGCATTATTATGTGAGAAGGAGCAGGCGTAGCACCCATGAGCATGGGCTGTGGCTAAGGCTGCTCCGCCCCATCCCCCTGCTCTCCCTTTGGCTGCTTCATGGTCTAAGACAAGTAACTCAACCGCTCCGTGCCTCAGGTTCCCCTCTGCCAACAAGGGTAGTCGTGAAAATTAAATCGGATCCTGCACCCAGAGGCCTCACCCAAGGCCTGGCACACGGGCAGCCCAGCATGGCTAGTTTCCCAGAGGATGTGAGGTGTCAGAAACCTGTCTAAGGTACCCGGTGCAAGACCACGCAGCTCAAGACCGTGCCCTGGTCCACTGCAGAACGCAGTCTGTGCGTGACCGTGACTGTGGAGCGTCCTCCAGGAGCGTCTCTGGTGTTGACTCTGGAGTTGGTAGGCTGGTAGCCTGGTGTCCAGGGAGAGGCATCAGCCTCTGGGGCACTAAGGCTTTCCCCCCACCCATGGCAGGCTACCAAGACCCCAACAAGCATGCCCACGGAGAACACACACACACACACACACACACACACACACACACTGCAGGAGCCATATTCTCAGCTCCACCAGCTTCAAGGCTCCATCCCAGAACCCAAGACTGCTACAAACAGACCTTTGAATCAATCGTCCCATCCATATACTTGCCTGGGCCCCAGCCTCTGCTGGGTGCTGTGATGGACACATAGAAGAATACTCTTCAATGCCATGTTCATTGAGCACTTGCTATGTGCCAGGCACTGTGACTTTAGAGGCAAATAAGTCAGGGTCACCAGACTTATGGATGAGACTAGCGCATGGCACAACACAGAATACAGACCAAAAGAGAAGTCCAAGAAACTCTTTACCAGTACAGGGGACACAAGCGGAGTCTTAGAATCCTAAAGTGTCGTCATCATGGGGACAGGGTGGAGAAAAGGTTTTCCAGGCAAGAGAAACAGCTTCGGTTCTGTGTGGAGGTAAGAGACACCCTGGCCTATCTGGGGGATGGGGAAGGCAGGGATGAGAGACAAGGCTCGGGACCTAAGCTAAAAGTTCTGGCCTTGTCTTATGTCAATGGACAGACACTGAAGGGTGCTAATAAGGAGCACCTGGAAAGAGAGTTTTGAATTACCTGCCTGGGAAGACTTCCTGGAAGAGGTGGCTTTTGAGCAGCCCCTTAAGCCATAGCCAGAACTTTGAGAGGTGGAGACAGAAAGGAAAGCCTCCCACGCAATCAGGCAGCGAGGGAGCCGGGACATGGAACAGGAAGCAAGGGGCCGTCTGGAAAACATCCAGGCCAGCAAGAGATAGCGGGGAGATGTTGCAAGAGACGACAGTGAGGCTGCATGGAGGGGCCACGGAAAGTCAGGGAAGGGAGAGAGCACTTTGGGCTGGGAAGGGTCAGAGGAAGTCTTATGAAGAGAATGAATCAATCAATGAGCCAATCAATCCACGAGTAGGCCTTGATTTGAACCTCCAAGTTTAACAGGTTTGCGTGAGCCCGGGTGCCACACCCAGGCAGGCTGCCTCTGCCCGCCCCCACCCCGGCTGCCCTGCTTCCGCCCTTTTAACCACACCTTCATCAAACCTACTCCTTTTGGAACCCCACGAGTAACCTCAAAGTTAACCTTTTGAGCTCATCAAAATCCTAGAGTCCACACAACCTAAGCCCTTAGTTTTATATTTGAGAACATTGAAGCCCAGACATAGGACGTGACTTATCCACGGTCACATCGGGACACTTTGCAGTGTCACAGCCAGAACTAGCACTGGGATCCTCAAGTACCCTCCTCCTAAACGTCAGCCATCAGGGGTCCACGAACGTCTCCACCCCAAAGACATGTCTTTCATCATAGAAACTTCTTTCTTAGAAGAAAGAAATTGACTCCTTAGGACCCAAAGGAATGAATCTAGGATAGTCATGCTTTAAGCCACATGACCAGTTCTGAAGAAATACCTGGCTGTCGCAGCACCAAAGCTAGACCAGGTGGGTAACCAACCTCCTTCCCCAGATTGGAAGCTGGCCTGAGCCCTATGTGCAGAACAAGGAGGGGTGAAGCACTGAGAATTTCACCTGCTTTGTTTCAGTTTCCATAGAAACCTCACGGGGAAAGATGGGGAAACCCCATCTTCCAAACCACCGTTTCAGGAGGCCGAGAGGTGGCCCAAGGCATGAAGGTGACAGCATCGCGGTCTGCCCACCCCCCCCCCCGCCGGCCACTCCCCTCTGGCAAGAGGACACCATCCCTGCAGGCTCGCCCACTGCTTACTCTTCCTTCAGGGCCTGGGCACCCTCACAGGGCACATCTGTTCTTTGCCAGGTCAGTAACAGCCCATCAGGAAGCCCCTGTTTAATAAACCATCCATGTTAAATTATCGAAGGGATAGGAAAGTGCCATGAAGATTCAGGTCAACAGGAGTAGGGAGGAAAGGGGCGATAAAAGAATATGAATTGAGTGCCCATGAGCTAGACGTTCTCTGGGGGTGTAGCTGTGCGGTTGTACAATGACGTCACACTAAGCCGAGTCCTCTCATTTTACAGAGGCTCAGAGGGGTTTATTGACTTCCAGGGACAAACAGCCATTGAGTGGAGTCCAGCTCAGGTCAGGCTGACTCTCATTGGTGCCGTGCTGCCCCCAGAGCAGTCAGAATGGGTGAGGGACGGCGGGCTGGAGGGGCTGGAGAGAAGGCAGCGGAAGCTAAAGCAGGGTCAACCAGAAGGAGGGAGGAGATGGGCAGGGGAGAAGCCAGAGGGCTGAGGCGGGGGGACTGGTGAGCCCGATTCTTAGGAGCACCTCGATGTCCCCCTCGAGCTTCTCTTTCCTCCTGACCATTTTTACCAACTTGACTAGAACACGGAGCTGATCCTTGGAGGCGGGGAAGCTGGTAGCAAAGGAGAAAAAGAACAACCTCCCTTCTCCCTGTGTCCCTTTCGGGGGGTTGGGCTTTAACATATAAATCTGGACGGATACAATTCAGTCTGTAGCACCAACCAAGGAAGGAATTTAGTAACGACATCAGAAGAGGCCTTCGGCACTTAGTGTTCTTCCTCTGGACGTTGGGGTTGAAACATCACCTCCTTTGTGGGATTTCCAGAATCACTGGGCTAGATCACATCAAGGGGCCCCCGTTCTCCGCCCCGCCCTGTGCCCGCTGCCTCTGCCTGTGACTTTGTAAAAACCTCTCACAGCAAGGACATGGAGTCTGTCCCCCTCTTTGATTCAGGGTTAGGCCATGCCATCTTTTGGCTCATGGGATGTTGGCACATGTCAGGCAAGCAGAAGCTTAGGAGAGCACTTGAATGATTGGTTTCTTTGCTTCTGCACTCCCCCATCACCACATGACTATGCCTGAGCTAACCTGGTAGAGGACGAGAAATCTGTGGAGTAGAGCTGAGCTGCCTCAGTTGTCCCAGATGAGGCCAGGCAAGATCAACCAACGGCCCGACTCATTCCCACACCTTTCAGGAGCTCAGCTGAGGCTAGAAGGAGCTCCCAACTGACTCCTTAAATTAAGGAGCTAAGAAACTGTTTATTGACTTAAGCCACTGAGTTTGGGATGGCTTGTTACGCAGTATTGGCACTCGATAGCTGACACAAACACAAGATAGTGCGTAATCGGTGCCCGAAGGGTGGGTATTTCCTCCACCGTTCTACTCACCGCCCTCCCTTCAGACGCAAACATAATTCTCACAGGGATAGTTGGGACGCACCAATCGTGGTCCTGGTGGATGTTGAGCTGCGATCTCATTGTTACTCCCGCTTCAGATTGATTACAGACGCTGACTGCTCAATTTTGATTAAATACTAAATCATAAGCTGCTTACAAAATGCCTGCAAAACGCTGACATTTATGAAGTCCAATAAACTACTTGTAAGAACAGGAGTGCTAGATTGGGAGAAAAAAATAAAATCTTCACCCAAACAAACATCGGTTGACAGCAGGCAGATGGTCAGAATCCCTCACTTGTAAACTAGAAAAATTAAGATTTGGCAAGGGTTGTCTGAAAATAACTAGCAAACATCAAAGTTTCCCCTTTCTATGCTGGTGTTTTTCTGGGCCCAGCTTCAATATTTTCACAGGCTACTGCACGGAAAAGGTGTTGCAGGCCTCCGCGTTGCTGGCAAGGAAAGGCTAAGAAATACCAGCAACGATTTATAGGAAGCAAGGTTGCCAACATCCCAAAGAGTGCGCGTTTAACAGCCAGCAACTGCACATTCCCATAAATCCCCAAAACTCAGCATCAGGCCTTCCCTTAATCTGCTGCGGTGTGAGGGAAAGGGAAGGCAGAATTTTCTAACTCGATTTTCCACTCGGATCGGCTTTCACAGGGGTGACCGTGAGTTAATCTTACGAGGCCTTCAGCGATCTTAATAGAAATGGAATCCAGCCTTAAAACCACAGGGTAGGGCTCTCCTCACCTTTGTTAAGTCAAGGAATGCGGGCGCTAAGAGGGGCTTTGGCTCAGGCTCAAACAAGCCCCACAGGTCCAGGAGAAACACAGGCTTTGGCGGCCCTGGTTCTCATTTTTTCCTGGCCTCTCCGTGACCTCCGAAGGGCTCAGAGAGTGCGCCTGTGAGCTGATGAGGTGGGTTTGTGTACTTACGTGGCTGTCCTCAAGGGTCAACATACCTCCAGAGATGGCCCAGGAGCCATCCCTTGATAGATTGCCCCTGGTGCCTCAGACACACAGCTTGCACACAAGACCACGACCTCACGAATCACAGAATCGGGGCCCCTGCTGGGAGAGCAGTATTTCATGGTAGAAAGATTGCAGACATTAGGTCTGGGAACCAGATCCCCAACCGTCTCTGGCTCCTTCTGGCTTCATGGGCAACACCTTCAGTCATGCTGAGGTCTCCACCCTCCAACTAGGGGAAACCACAGGCACTCTGCAGGGTTATTGAAGGGCAATATGGACGCGACGTGAACGAGACAAACTCATACGCAGATCATTACGATGTACGTTGAGTGCCATGACTAAGTTCTGCCCAGGGCATTACAGGAGCATAGAGAACACCTGGTCCGTCAGAAAGTAACTCCTGAGCTGTCTTAAAGGTTGAATGAGAGGGAACCAGCGGAAAAGGAAAGGAAAGAACATTCCAGAAAAAGAAGACTAGGTGAGCGAATTATTGACAACCAGCCTCTGTTTGAACCCTTTCAGTACTTCACGGCCTACTGAAGAACCCGTTCTAGTTAAGGAAATCCTTTCTTTCAGAGAGTCTCTCTCTCTGGCTTCCACTGATTGGCCTTATTCCCAAGAAGGGAACATAGCACGCAATATATATCAAACAAAACCGCAGCGGGTTTGCCCATTTACCTGGCACACGGAGAACACGGCGAAGGATATGGCTCTGCAGAAAGACAAGGCCCGTCCTCACCGCTCGCGACACTTGCCTCGTTCCCGCTCGACGTTCGCTGGAATCCACCGCCCCCTCGCTTCCCCTGGGAGTTGCTCCTTGTCACTGAAAGCACAGAGACGAAGGATCCAAGCTTGGCGTCGGGTGATCTCCATTCAGGTCCCGGCTCCGCCCGGGGTGTTCCGGATTCTGTGCCTCCTGGGGGCGGGGGGGCCCCCCGTGTAAAGCGACTGACGGCCACGGCCACAATATTTAAACACATCCTGCGACTCACCTTCCAAATCCCGCAGTAACGTTTCCTAATTAATCACCCTGTGTACTGCATTCTAAATTAATTAAATTAAAAGTCATTAAATCCAGGAAATTGAAATTAGTCTAATTAGATTAGAGGCACATCCAGTGGCTGTGGTGAGGGGTGCCATGTAAATTGGCCAATTTCAGTGTAGAAGAGATAAAGTCAGATTACAGACAGGCTGTTAAGAGGGAGAGGCAAGGCGTACAAAGAATGAGTCAAGGTCGAGGCGATAACGGTATCAAGGAGAATAACGACCACGGTGGCGACAGCCTGCCTAGTTAGTCCCCACAAACCCCCTCTGAGGTAGGTGCTTTCGTCAGCCCAGCTTGACAGATGGGCAAACGGAGGCTGGGCTGCGTGGAGGGCCACGGTGGAAGCCCCTGTGGTTCGACCCCGGAGGCCCCTGCTCACGCTCTCCCACCAGCCTCCCGGATCATAGGCAGAAAGGACTCTGTGGGCTGGACAAAGAACAGCGTGGGACGGTGGCCCCGCACACACCAGCCAGCCCGGTCCGGCACAGTCCACGTGATGTGGACTTCTGTCCTCCCGTGATGCCCACGACGGGTAACGCTCATGTGCCCACCCCACTTAAGGGTGGTCCGGGCCAAATCATGGCTGTCGAGGACTGGGAGGTGTCCAAGGTTTACCCTACTCGCTAAGAAGCTAGCGCACCTTACAGTCGAGGTTCCTGGGCCAGACACAAAAGACTTCAATCCTCACAGAAATAGTAAGAGGCAGAATAGCAGCCTTTCTTGCCTCGGTTCCCCAAGCCCCAAATCCCTTAAGGCAACAGGGAAAGGGCCAAATGATGCCTGCGCATTCAATGGGTCGTATTATAGGAGAGAAACCCCAAGCGTAGGGAAGGTGAATCTTTTATAAACTCTTTTTTTTTTAAAAGTCTTATTTATTTTTGAGAAAGAGAGAGACAGAGTGTGAGCAGGGGAGGGGCAGAGAGAGAGGGAGACACAATCAGAAGCAGACTCCAGGCTCTGAGCTGTCAGCATAGAGCCTGAAGCGGGGCTTGAACTAGTGAACTGCGAGATCATGACCTGAGCTGAAGTCGGATGTTCGATCGACTGAGCCACCCAGGCGCCCCAGGGAAGGTGAATCTCATACGAGGAACAGCGGGGTTGCCTGCCCTGCTCTCCAGAGGGACGCCCTCCTCCAAGGCTATTGGCTGTACCAGGGACTTCAAAGCATAGCCCGGAACAAAGGCAGGTGGTACCTCTGTTCAGAAAACAGGCAGGAACTCCAAAGGCCTGCAGAGAATTTTCTCCCGACCATATCCACCCTTTTTAGTCTCAGCTTCTGGCCGATTTTCCCTTGAGCACCCCACCCCACTGGCCACTCTGATTAAGCTGACCAACAGGGAGCGGGACCAAATCTGTTCTGTTAGAGTCATGCAGCATTTAAGCGAGGCAAATATCAATAGGGCTCCAGGCAGCAAGAGGAGACCAACCTGCAGTACTGACCTCAGCTTTGCCCTCCCCAGAGTCCTGAACCCGGCCGTCTGAACAAAGGTCATATTAATCAGGGTCTACCTGAGAAAGCCAGGGGGATTCCGCCTTATGGTTCTGTACTGACCTTTCCGCTTGGCCCAAGGCAATGATCCAAGTAGACAGAATGTATTAGGGATGGCACAGGCTCCTCCTTGACCTCCCAGGAGAAAGTGTGGGGTAGTTCCATCATTCAAAACAACCCTGGCTTGACCCTCGGCTCTCAGTGAGCTGAGATTGACATGAGTGCCTTCCAGATCCCAGGGCAAGGTGAGGTCAGCTAAAGGCAGAGACAGATTTCTTGCTGCCTTTTCTGAGTGGGGGACCCCCATGATAGGGATAACTAACCACAGGAACACACACAGGTGCCAAGTGGCTTCAGTCATCGGGGGGTTCCCGACGTGCCAGCGATGTCTACTTAGATACCTGAAGGTCTCTTTGATGCCTTCTAAGCTGTAAGTCACCATGTATTCAGAAGGGACACAGGTTAATGTCTGGCTTCCACATGAGAAGTACAGTCCCAAGGCTGCATATGGAGACCCTAGAAAGAAAGTACTTTTTTTTTTTTTACAACTGTTGGGCTCCCCCAAGTGGGGACTTCATCACTCAGGGGACACGGGTTGACAGCACCTCCCATGGCCTTTCAGTGGGTCATAAGCCATGGGGTTCCCAATTCCACTGCCATCAGTCTTGTCTAGTCCTTGGTTTGGGGGAGATCGCCTGAGGGCAGACTGGCCAACCGGTTCTGTCTGTCCACTCCCCCAGCCGGGTGCCCACTCCCCCAGCCGGGTGACATTCACCTGCCCCATGGAATGACCAAGTAACAGCTGTGAGAATCCAGACACCCAGAGGTGCTGACGGTATTTTGTGCGGGAGATGCAGGAGCTGGGGCCATTCCTGCCTTTCGTACAGAGTTCTCAGTGAGGTCAAGGGGAGTAGGGACCAAATGATGGTCAGAGCTGCCTGGCGGAGGACGGCAGACCCAGTAGTTCGTTAAATTTAAGGCACTTCAACAGTTTGGGAGAAGCTGCGCAGAGCATCTTCTTTCGAGAGGAAGTCCCCAGGAGCGGTTCCAAAAGACCAATCCCACGAATGTCCCCTTCTTCCCAGTAGCTGACCACCGAGCACAAATCTAAGATGTTTCCTCCGCAGGGGCTGGGTTGTTAGCCTCCTTCCGCTGTCATCCCAGTGGCTAGAACATCACCCTTTCCCCCCGATAATCTCCTACTCATACTCTGTCCAGAAGGTTCGGGTACAAGAGCAGTGAGAAGCGTTTTCATAAAACATATAGAGACCCGTTACATCCCCCACTCTGGCCCATGGGGGCCACCGTAGGAGGACTTGGTGAGCCATGTACTCATCCACGTGGTCACCGCCCTGATGCTCCAAGATCATGGCAATCCAACAAGAGAATCCAGGTGACCGAACCAAAGTTAAATTTGAACCCCCGCAGGTCCCCCCTTTGCTTTTGGGGGTTGCTGGTGGGAAGGAAAGATACATCCCACCCAGGAATGGTCCGGATGGAATCCCGGAGCTCCCAAACTAGATCTGAATAAACTCCCACCCGGATCATTACTCAGGAGGCAGCCAAGGGAAGAGGCTTCCTTTCTGGGTCAGCCGCATCCACACCGCCCGACTAAAGTGACCAGGGGAGGCACAGTCAGCAAGGAAAGGAGCGGGGAGGGAGGGAGAGAGACGAAAGAAGAGACCCAGCCGGGGCATAGCCACATGCAACAAATGCATCTCTGGTGTTCCCATTTACAACATTGACATTCAGGTTACTTTTTCGGTCTCCCCGCAGCTGCGGGAGGAGCTCACTTTATGGACTCAAAGGTCCGTCCTGATCATTTCAGCGGCCCAGAGGAAACATCTGCCCTAAAGATGAAAGCTTCTGCCTCTACCAAGAGAGGAACCACTCGCAGTTTGGAGAAGACAGTTCTGCCATTGTCTGCCTCTCCCAAGGTCAGGCCCCTCCCGGGTCCTCCTCCCCGGCAGCGGGCATCCCGCCAGCACGCTGCTCATTAGACGACAGCTCTACCAGGGGCCCCAAACAGCACCGGCGAGCTCCCCAGGTGGCTGCTTAAATGGGATACAAAGGTACATTCTAGACTCTCCAGAGATGAGTCTACATTGCGTATCCTTCCACGAAGCTCGATGACATTAATTTTTACAGCTGAGTTGATAAGAATGAAGCAACCGGGGAAAAAGAGGAGAAAAAAAAAAAAAAAATGAAGCTACCCTTCCCTCCAATCCCTGCACTGCTGACGTTGCAAATTAAGAGCCGCGTCATCAGGCGGCTTGGGGTGGGCGTTCAGGTTTGCTGCCCCTTGTAGGCCCTTCTTGGGCAACACGGGGCCAAGTTCCACCTGCCTTGTCTGCCCCCAGACACCGCGCGTGGTGCAGGCGTGTTGGTGGCTGGAACGAGGGGTCCCGGCTAGTAATGAAAGCCCGCGTGGGTGCCCGTCTTTGCAGATGCCAACGGGACACGATGGGGGGCAGGTTAAAGCAGGCAGGGGCAATATGCCTCCTCTCTATGAGCTCCCAACCAACAATTAGCCTGACCCTTTCCTCTTCCACTGCTGCTTTGCCTAATTTGCTTCACTGCTGGGGCGGGGGGGGGGGGGGGGGGGGGAGGCGGGAAAAAAATCCTGAAGACGAATAAAAGCATTGGTCTCTTTCGACCATCAAAGGCAGAACTGGATGCTGCGTGGTGATTTTCAAGGCAATTCCAAATTAACTTCAAATTACCAAGAGCCGACTCCCTCCATGCCTTTCTCTCTCACGCTCGCTGGCTCACGCTTTCCCCCCCCTCCCCCCCGCCGCCTTTAGCCTGACTTTGTTCACAGAGCAGAACAGTTCCCAGCCTCCCTGTGCTCTGCTGTGAAACCAGTCCATGCTTTTCCACTTCACCCCTCCGTCCCCCTGGGCAGCGGCTCCCGCCCCTCCTTCCAAAGGAACCAGCCAGGAGGCTCAAACACTGAGCGAGCGTGTGCTTTTTCCAAGAAGAGGTTCCAAGGGACCGCTGCACTTTCCAGCCAAGAGACTCTGTTTGGTGTGTGGTTGCTGGAGATTGTAAGACATCGGCCAGGTAGGGTGCCCCCAACCCCCCCCCCCCCCACCAGAGCCTGCCAGGGCTCAGAGAGTCATTCCTGAGTGCTCCCCTGCCAGGGGAGGAAGAGGTGAGGGAAGGGGAGGAGGCAGAGGCAGAAGTGTGCTAGGGACATGGGGCAGATGGGTCATTCTTTCAGTGATGCTGGCCTGGAGGCCACCGCTCTGTGGGAGCCACGTCCAAGGCCACTCCCGCAGATGTCCTCTCTCACTGCCTCTGCCCCACGGAGCTCGCTCGCTCGCCCGCCTTCCTGGGAATTCGGACTCAGTGCCTGCCCGGCCCCTCGATTCTGGGCGCACCCTGCCTGCTGTCTATTAGGGGCTCCGCGTGCATGAGAAACACAGACACAGCCTGACGCAGCACGCGGTCTCAGCGAGCGTTGTCCCATGCCCCCACTTCCTCTGCCCTGTCTCTTCTCCTAAAAGTAAGCTCCACGACAAAAGGGACCGACCGTGTGACACTCCGGTGGCCCCGATGCCTCGTCCAAGTCCTTCCACGTCTTAGTCACAGAACCAAACGACTGCTTGTGAAGCGGATGACGGTTCCCTTCAAACGTCCCAAGTTTGCCGCTGTCCTTTAATGACTGAAGAAAACACACACGTTAACAATGCTTCCAACC
This sequence comes from Acinonyx jubatus, assembly GCF_027475565.1. Classification (NCBI taxonomy): domain Eukaryota; kingdom Metazoa; phylum Chordata; class Mammalia; order Carnivora; family Felidae; genus Acinonyx; species Acinonyx jubatus. The sequence continues at coordinate 35,166,515 of NC_069386.1, forward strand.
TCATCTCTGTTCCTACTTGCCCCAAGCCTGTAGACAGAGTAACCAAATTGCCCCTCCCGCGTTGGACCAAACAGATGGGCAGTTTCTGGTGCGGTTAAAAATTCAGTGGTGAAGGGGTTTCTCTTTTCCACTTGTTAACTGACTCACTTGGAGAAGAGAGGCCGGGCTCTCAGTTCCCGAGCTCCTCCTATTCCGCAGTGAGTTTCGCTTTACCACAATAGGGCCAGGGAGGTCCCAGACAGCTCTGGGATCCTGAAAAAGACCACGTGAGAACTTTCTTCCCAAGGAGACACCCCACCAGCCAGGTCAGGTTGTACAAAGGAAGCTTTGACAAGTTGCAAATCGCCCCCAGGCTGCAAGAGGTGGGGACTGGTCCTTGAAACCCGGCTAGACTGATGTCTCCAGTAAGAATTTAACTAGGGAGGTCAGGAGAGGCCTCATCAGGGAGGTGACACTGGAGCTGAGGCTTGAATGACAAGGCCACGCCATGGCAGTTCTGGGGAAGGTCATTCCAGGCATGGGGAACAGCTACTATAAAGGCTTTGAGGCCAGAATGAGCTGGGTATGCAGAAGGAATCAAGTGAAGACCAGTGAGACTAGAATATGGGGGGCTAGGGGAAAACAGACGTCGGTCGACGAGGGCGCAGAGACCCATGGCGTGGGTCCTTGCATCCTGCGTTAGGGAGTTTAGACTTGCAGTTCGACAAGAAGCGATTCAAGGGCTCTACACAGGAGAGCAACGGTTGGGGGTCATTCTGGCTGTGGGTGAAAAAGTGCTGAGCCGTGGTTGGATGCCAGTGCTACTTACTGGGATGGGGAATACTTGGGGAGGCCTGTGGGCAAGGCTTCTAGCTCACTGTAGGTGATCAACAGGTGGGAGGTTATTGTCACCTCATTGCTACTTTTGTGGCTCCCTTGAAGCTCTGCCCAGATCCCTTCTTGGGAGCAACACATCTCCAGCTAATGGGAAGCTCATCCCTCATCAGAACCTACCTTAGACCACGGGGATCTGCTCTCTCACGGGGGCCTGTGGCCGATGACCGGGTGATGTGTGGACGCAAGGGCCAGCCTTCTTACCTCGGTCGGAGGCCATTTTGAAGGCCCATCCCACTCCAGAGCCCCCTGTAGGGTCCTGGGGCCTCGTTCACAGCCACACCTTGGGTCTGCTTGCCCCCTTGGCCTGGTCAGCCTCCTCCCCTCTTTATTTGTGTTCCCCGTGCTCCCCGGCCTCTCCGAGAACCGTCTCAGAGTCTAGTTCCCGAAAACCTAATCTAAGACCACTAGTGTTACCGTCATCATCATTATCACTAGATCATTCCTAGGGTCCCATCCAATTTGAAAACTCTATTATGAGGAATGCTGAAATAGCCTCTCAAACTTCTCTAATGCCTACTATCTGAAGACTCCCGCCCCCACATCTTGGTTCACCACCAACACCACACTGTCCCTCAGAAGCGGCTTCCTGTCCTAGATTCGCTGAGAAACTGTTTCTATTTTCTATGCCTTTGTCTGCAGAAGCACACTGGTTTAGTTCAGACCCTGGGTCCTGCGTCGAGACGGGGCAGCTGCGTGGTGAGCTACCCACAGAACACCCCGGGGACCCTGGGGGTCTCTCGATAGCCCATCCTCACTCCCAGCCCCCACGGAGGGTGGGCAACAGGATAGCCCCCTTTCCTGCTCGGGCAAACCGTCTCTACATGTACATCTGCCGTCACACATATACTGCGTTGGCAGAAAACCCGTTTTCATCTGCACACGCGCGTGCATGTGCGACGCCCATCTGTAACGGAATGCGCCACATGCCGGAGACGGTGCTGCGTGAGACCACCGGCCGTGACGGCACAGGTCGCACCCTGTACGAGGGGAAGCGCGCCTTGATGAGAAGGGGGTCAGGAGCTAAAATCCGGCCCGCGGTTTTCTACCCAGCCACACACCCTGGGATGGTTTGCTTCTTCCGGGACGCACCTTCTTCTAATTCCGCTCACCAGACCACGCGCCCTGACACAGGGCCAGCCTGCCCAGAGGAGGCGATTGTCCCTAATCTGCCTCGCGGCTGAGAGGAAACAGAAGCAGGGTGCCCTGGTTACGATACCCTTGTCTCTGCGGCAGACCCACGCTTCGAGTCCACTGGCTGTTGCTGGGGCCGGAACTGTGCAAACCCCTCCCCTTTGCTGGCCGCCTCCTGCTGTGCTCTCTGCCGCCTTACTGTCGCTGCAGGGGTGGGGGTGGGGGGTAAGAAGCAGCAAGGCAGGCGGAGGGACTTAGTCTATCTCATGGGCTTCCGCTTCCAGGTAGCGTCACCCCAGTAGCCACAGATCATTTCAGATCAATCACCGCCTTTCCGTCACAGTCTCAGAACCAGCCACAGCCTGTCCCCCTCAGGGACAAGGTACCAGTCAGCCAGCGCCCCCTGCTCCGCATCCGAGGCCCCACTCCAGGGCAAGCTAACAACCCCCATCTCCTTCTTTGTTCCCCCCACTCAGGGCAGTAGCTGCCTTTTTGTGCATCCTCAAAGACCACTCTCTGCCTCTCCAGTCCCGCGATCCTTGTTATCATCTATGCGATCCCGCGATCGTCTATGGTAAGATTCCCCGATACAGTCCCTTGTGTGGTCTCTGCTTCCTGGCTGGTCACCCTGGATGGCATAGGTCTCACGTTTCGTTTTAGGGACTCGTTTATTCAGTCAACAAACACTGGTTTGCACCATAACCCCTGTTGGTGTATATATGATGCAGGATTTCATTTCGTACACACACAGATGTAAATACCGTTTATATCTTCGGGATATGCGTCGAACATAACCCAGGAAGCCACACAGGATGGCTACAATTCATTCACTCTGGGGACTGGAGGGTATTAGACGGGAAAGAGGACTTTCCACAGGACCTTCTGAGCCTTTTAGAAACAAGCCACTCTTCTATTTGAAAAACTGATGAGCGCTCATGCGTTCAGTGCCATCTGAGTGCCAGGCATGGGGGGAGGCCCTGCAGATAGCCAGATGTGTTTACCCTCCGCGACTCTCCCTGCTCAACCCAGGCCGAAACCGCAAACCAGCACTGCCCCGTATCTGGGTTTTCCCTTCTCGTCGACAGAGCCAGAGGAACATTCTGGGAAGATGGGAAGTGGATGGCAGAATCCCCAGCAGGGGAAGCAGCCCCCCCACCACACGACTGAACTAAGGGTGCAGCAAGGAAACAGGCAAGTGGGAGGTGTCTTTGCAATGCCACGTGCATGGGGTGGAAAACGACGTAAGGAAGGTTCGAGTAGGAAGGGCCCCCAGGGCTGGTAGACACAGCAGCCTCGTGTGCAACCTGAAAACCTCTTCACTCCCGCCCCTCCCATAGTGACCATGCCATATGAGCAGAACTAACCTGACCCCCAGCTCTAGCGGTGGGCCTGATGGCTCCAAACCAGCTGAGGCACTCCTAAACCCCCTGCCATGGGGATTGGTTCTGGTAACTTAAGACTTAAACCTATCAGCTGGAAATCCCAGACTTTGGCTTAATGACTGTAAGAAATGGCACTTTTTCCTGGTGTGATGCCCAAAATATTTAATAGCGTCCAGGTCAGTTTCTGACCCACTAGAACCAGCAGGGGCTCAATGAGAACAAAACCGGATCCAAGCAATCTGTCTGCTCACCGTGCTTAATGCCTTTAAATAGCCCTGCCTCCCCCTCCCTGGTTGTGAAACATGTGACTCCGGTTGCTGCTGGCAGCTCTTTTGTGATCATGAGGCTAGCTATCCTGAAGATTAAAAAAGATACCCAAAGGAGGGCTGAATTAAGATCCCTGGTCAGACCTTGTTTCATCCATGGTTAAACTGGGAAGAGCAGGGAAATGCCTTGTTCAAACTCTTGTAGCACCAGGACCTCAATCTTTTGTCCGTCAGACCAGTGTGCTTCTAATAAACCAAAAAACCTCTTATACCGCACTGTTGGCAGCAATGGGGACTCAATAAGTGTTTGTTGAATGACTTCATTACTGAACATGAATTAGATCAGAGGGGAGTGCTGGCAGGGGCCCCGGATCAGCAAGGGTTTGGAGAGAGGGAGGGATGACACAGAGGGGGACAAGGAGGAGAACCACCCACGAGTTGACGCTGTTTTTGGTCACGTGAACACATTTGCGGTACAAAAGGTTCCATTAAACGCTAGGTTTTCTATGGCTAAATCTCTGCTTGCCACGATGTCCAGAAACAATAAATACCCAAAGCACAGAAAGCTTTTAGAAGTTTGCTATAAAAATAACTGAAAAGGCTCTACAGAGATCTTCACATGCTGGATCCCATCAGGGGCTTGGGGTTGAGTGGAGGGGCGCTACGGAGTCTCGGTATTGTTCCCTGATTCTCAGAACAAGAGGGTTTGAAAGGCTGTGACAGTGCAGTTAGAAAACACAGCTGTTCTAACCTCGGAATTCACATGCATTTAAGAAGCACAGTCCCTGTTCCCGGAATCGGAGAGCACGGGACGGACTGTCAGAGAACCCTGGGTTCAAGACTGCCTGTCGCTTAGGAGTTTCGTGGTGTCGGGCAGGATGGCTGGTTCTTTCCCGAACGTGGGTTTCCATTGTATGTAAAACGGAAACAATGTAGGCTCACTCTGGTTTATCTCAGGGCCAGACACCTCAACATTCAGAAATGTGGGATGTTAGAAAAGTTATATGGCCCCTGACAGCCGATGATGGAACACCAGCGAGTTCCGAGGAACTCTGTAATCAAACAAACACACGAGTATTTCTGTAGGGATATAAATATTTACAGTAAATGGGATAATTGAGACCATAAATAACCTCATATCGCCTTGGCCCAGGACCTGCCACCAAGTGAGTTATAAAAGTCTTTGGCTGTCGGGGCGATTTGGAGTTTGGGAACTAGGGGGTCAAGGATCGAGGACCTGAACGAGCACACACTTCATCAGGCTGTCAGAGCACTGAACGAGATAGAGCCCCCACCAGCACCCCTTTTCATCCGGTAACAAAGGTAAGGCCAGTGCACCGTCAATGGCTGCAGTCTCTTCCAGAATGACTTCCTCTGTCTCCACTGCGGATGTATTTCCAGGAGTTCCCAGGGCTGCCTGGACACCCGGTGTGGGATCTCTTCTGCCCCTGGGCAAGGGGAACAGTGCACCCCTCTGAACAGGTTCTAAGGCTGGTATCTCTGAGCTAAGCTGGTCCGGCACCCCCACCCTGGAAGGTCGGCCTCAGCAACCAGTCCCTCGAGCCCCATAGCAAGCCTTAGAGGCAGAAGAGGGGCTAGCCAGGCAATCGCTCCTCCACTATCTGCCTCTCACTAGCTCCGCAGTCATTATGAACCTGAGAGAGAAGAACCCACTTGCGTTTCCCTCCAAAAGATACCACTGCGGGGAGGGGTGGGGGGGGGGGCGGTGAGCTTGGGTGGCTCAGTTGGTTAAGCATCCGACTTCAGCTCAGGTCACGATCTCACAGCTCGTGGGTTCGAGACCCGCTTCGGGCTCTGCACTGACAGTGTGGAGCCTGCTTGGGATTCTCTCTTTGCCTCTCTCTGCTGCCCCTCCCCCGCTCACGCTTTCTCTTTCTCTCTCAAAAATAAATAAATAAACTTAAAAAAAAAAATCCTGGCTAGGCTCTTGGCCTTGTCCTCCCACTAGCTGTTGGTGTAGCCAACAGCTTCACGGGTGCTGAGAGGAGTGAGGACACCCGGCTCTGGTCCCCAGCTACTGGGATCGTCCATCCAGCAGGTGAGAAAAAGCACTTCCTTGCCCCTGATGCTTTAGTTCACACTTCCGGGTCTTGTGTTCAAGTTGAGCATCTGTGAGACATCGGTGTATTGCTCAGCCCTTTGCCAAAGGCTTCCCCGGGTTCAGGGGCCCCGGCCCCTTGGTTTCCCTGTGGAAGGGCAGCTCTCCAGGCATATCTGACCAGCTGGAGCAGAGCAGTCCCCTCCCTTGTTTTGCATACCATGCTTCTGTTCATCCAACCTACTGACTGGGCACTGGGCACGAGGTGCTTGCAGAGTAATGCCGCAAGCTGCCATTCCCCCAAGGCATCGGATGATGTTATGGGGCGACAGCATGGCGGCTTGGCTAATGAGACCAATTTTACGTTCGGGGCCAAGCGTCCTCCATCACACAGCAGGTTGGGACAAGGATGAGACAGCAGAGGGAGGAGCCTCTGGGAGCTGTAGCCTCACACAGGCACAGTGCACAGCGCAGGGCAGGCTTGAGACCCTCAGAGGAGGCACCCACAGGCTGTTCTTTGAGCCACAGCATGTGCACAGGCTAAGAATTCTCCAAACTCAGCACTGACGTCAACCAGGCACCCAGGTCTGACCTGTGAGCAGGGCCAGGACGAGAATGAGGCAAGCGAGGCACTTGGGGTGTCCACTTTAAGGAGGGGCTCTCCCTCAGGGGCTGCCCTGCCTTTGCACGACCCAGGGAGAGAACGCCTCCTTCAAGTTCACAGCCAGGGGCCTCTGTTTGCCAGCCTGGGGCCCAGAGCAGAAGGGACAGTCCCCTGGTCGGTGAGAATCGGAGGAAGAGTGCTGACGGGAGCCACTCTTCCTCCTCTGTGGCTTTCTAGACCCACACATTGGTCCCGTCATTCTCAGCAAGTCCTGTGATGTCTTCATAATGTCCTGAGTCAATCAGTGGGAAGCGGAAATCAGTGTAGCTATTTGAAACAGAAAGGGATTTAGTAGCAGGTTAAAAACCAAACTGTACCAAACCCAGGGAGGGCTGGAGGGCAGCAGGCTTCTGCCTGGGACCTCCAAGAATGTCTGTGGACACCATAGAACAGTCCACAAGGGGAGCGGCTGCCTCTGGCCCAGCCGGGAAGGTGGAGAATCAGGGACTCTGTGTTCAGATGCCTGGAATCAGCAGCCAGGGTCGCAAAGCCGTCACCTCTGCTTGGCGTGGCTCCAACAAGGCAGGCACTCAGACACGGAGACACTTGTAGCAGGTCCCCACACGTCCCCACCTTGTTTGCCCACAGACATCGGCTAACTGACAGGAAGCTGGCCTCACTCCTGCTTTCACAGCTCGGCCCGACGGCATCTGACAAGCAGCACCGGACTCACGCTCAGAACTCTAGCTGCAAGGGAGTCTGAGAAATGGTGTTTTTATCCTGCCCAGCTTTGGAGCTGCGGAAGGCGCGTTGGAAGAAGGGGAGGGTGGGTGCTCACTGAGGGCCCGAAAACAATGCCTGGCTTGAGTTCCCAGTTAAAAGGCCCCGCAGAGGCCAGAGAAGCTAGGAGGACTTCACCTGATTGTGGGAGGTAGGGATCCGGTGCTCAGCGCCGGGTGACCCGGGCAGGGACCGCCTGATGGAGCCCTGCCCCCACAGGCTGCCCACCCGGCCGAGCGAGGCTATGGTGACTCACCTACAGTTCCTCCAGCACCCGCAGCCGACTTAGGCAGCCCAGCGCCGCGTGTGACTGACTCACACCTCCTTCTGCCCCCGTCCCACACTCTGGAATGTCAAGAGCCCGAAAGTGCAAACGTGTGATCAATCTCAGGAATAGGCCTTTCTTGAACTGCTAGTCCCGTCCCTGTGACTGCGTTTAGAATCTCTTAGTGAATTTGTGCCTGCCGCGGATCCTTCGCTTGGTTTTACCCAAGCGTTTTTCCACTATCTCCGGCACCGAGATTTGGAAATAAAGTGGCATCTGGACTAATCACTTGGTGGAATCTGTGTGGCATCCCAGCTGTCAGCTGCAGCTCCCCGGCCCCCTTCAAGTCCTGCTCAGTGTGGCTGAAACCATGAATCCGTGCCTTATGGGTGTGCAAGCTCTCCCCTAGATTTGCCCCCAGCCCCCATTCCCCGGGCCGTGGCCTGCCTCTGCCCGCAGGCCTCCCTCCCACTGCCCCTCTGCTGCCTGCTGCCGTAGACACCGCCTCCGGGAAGCCCAGCCTCTCCCCAGGCCCGCACAAAGCAGCTCACCAAAGCAGCAGATGGGAGAGATGTCCTAATATGGTCCTAACATTTCTGAGCACACACTGCAGGACAAACATCCCAGGGCCGTGCTCACGCCCATCTTTTTTTTTTTCTTTTTTCTTTCTTTTTTTTCTTTTCTTTTTTTTATTTAGAAAAGTGGCAAAGTGGTACAGAGCCATACTCTGACTCCTAAAAGCCCCCTTTGACGCCACCCCCCCATACATTCCCAGTGGTCTCTGTCACCCCAAAAAGTATCCAGCATCTCACTATCTTATCGTCGACTCTGTCTCTCCCTTTCTGGGTTGGTTTTTTTTTTTTTTTGTCTTCTTTTTTCTTAACCATCCCCCCCCTGCCCCCCAGAAGCAAAAGTTAAATTTTTTTTCCATTTTCGGTAGCAGGCCAGCTTGTTATTCGACGGTCCAGATGACAACGTTGCCTTCAGAGTCTCTCTCCGGTCCGGTGGCTTATCAAGGAAATTTCTCAGGGACTGCCTATGCCCTGTGGGAGTTCGGTGCCCACTGTGAGGGCAGTCAGTGTTTTGCCTCCTTACATGTGCGCACAAATTTATGTATATAGACATTTTACGTGTAGCTATAAATGTCTTGATGTCTTCGGATGGAGACGAACCATGCCTACGCGGTTCTTTGGGGGGCAGTGATTGAAAGGACGTGCTAATACTCAGGGCTTCATAAAGCTCTAAAATGACTTGCCCCCTCCTCTCCAGTTCCCCACCTTGCCTCTCCCTTTCCCTTTCTACAGGTGGGGCTTCCAGCCAGGTGAGCCACACACGACGTTAGGTACCGGTCAACAGTTGTCATCAGGAGAAACCAGCAGGACGGAGGCGCCTGCCTCCAAGTGTATTCCTAAGAGTACAGAGGCTGTGTCTCACAGGGGCCATGAGGAACCCCCCCCCCCCCGGCTTGTGATTTGTGGGGTTTTTTTTCTAGATAAGTCCATCGAGACAGGGATGTTAAATAAGTCAAGGAGATGTGTCAATGATACACTGAAGAAAGGTCCCTGTACTCCACGCATCTCCCCACGCTGGGATCTCAGCCTCAGCAATACTGACGTCTGAGCCAGATTCGGGCTGCCCCGTGTATCGCAAGGTGTTTAGCAGCGTTCCCGGCCTCTACCCACTTGATATTAGTGGCATTCTCTCTCCCCCCGCTGGAACGGCCAAAAATGTCTCCAGACATTGCCAGATGTCCCCTGGGAAGCAACATCGGCCCCTAGTTGGGAGCCAGTGTTCCGTGTGACACATATTGTGTATACAGAAATGTACATATACATACAAACAATTAAATATTTATATGTCCTTATTTTAAGTTGGCATCTGGCATAAACTTTTCATTCAATCAGCATATGCACAAAACAGAAATGTAACATATTTTCTTCCTTTTCTCTTAAAAATTAATGTCATCTGTGATAATAGTGACATTTGCGGTGATTAAATAAATATAAGCATCTTCTATCTTTCTGTAAAGTTGGCATTGGCCTTACCCGGCCGTGAGATGGGGTCTTGGAGCTCCTTAAATTATCCCCCATGGTCCTTCCACAGTGACTTCTGACTGCTTGAGCTCTGATGGACAAATCCAGTGTCCAACACCATCCACATGTGTCTCTCTCCAGCCACAACATCCCAGAGATCCCTGTGCAAACGAGTTCAAAGAGAAAAGAAGACAGGCTGAAGTCCAGTAAATCCCCCATTGCACAAGGTCACTTTCAAAATCATCCCAAATCCAGTATATTAGTCAGGATAGGCAAGGCTATGGTGCAGTAACAAATACCCATTTAACAGATGTGGCAAGTGAGACTTAGGAAAATTCAGTGACTTCTCTATACTGTGCAATTATTTTTTTAATGTTTTTTTTTAATTTATTTTTGAGAGAGACAGGCAGACAGAGTGCAAGCGGGGGAGGTGCCAAGAGAGAGGGAGACACAGGATCCGAAGCAGACTCCAGGCTCTGAGCTGCCAGCACAGAGCCCGATGCGGGGCTCAAACTCACAAACTGTGAGATCATGACCTGACCTGAAATCAGACGCGTAGCTGACCGAGCCACCGAGGTGCGCCTCTACACTGTGCAATTATTAAGTGGCAGAACTGGGATTAGAATTTGGGTGCCCTGACTCCACAATTGTCTCTTCCTGGTCCCCTGCAAGAGCTTTGGAAGGGCCTCAGGGAGCTGAGAATATTCCTGTTGCCACAGCAGGATGATCGTGCTTCCCAGGCCCCTGTGCGCTTCTTTAAAGGTGCCTTTGCCTCAAGAAAGATTAGGATTGTTCTATCAGGAATGCAAGATGTGAAGAGAAAAGAAACAGTCAACTCTTTTCATTTCAAAGTACATTTTTGGTACTCAGAGCAGAGACAAGTTCTTGAAAGCTAAGGCTTTTGATTTGCAGGAACTGCTTTTTAAGTTCTAAATGCCTAATTTTTAGCATCAGAAGCAAAGCTCTGAAGGAAATCGGGCATACATGGTAGATTGGAAAAAGGATAGACGAAGCTAGACTGCCGTAAGGTCAGAGGTTGTCTATGGATAGGCAAGATGGGTGGGGATGGAGAGGAGGCGGAGAGGAAAGCAAGGCTCATGTCGACAAGGAAGGGAGCAACTGTCCAAAGACCAGACTAGATGGCAAATCTCAGTAGACACCAGGGGAAACAGATGGTGACAAGGGTGCCTTACCAGTGCAAGGATGCAGTGATGGATGAGAGCGGGGATGGAGAACAACATGGCCAGCAAATATCCAGAGACTCCTTCTGATTGGACCGGCCAGGGTCACATGCCCAAGCCCACTGAACCAATCACCGTAGCCAGAGGAGGGCATGTTCTGATTAGCCAAGGCTTGCGTTGTAGGTCCACTCCAAGGACTGCAATCTCGACCAGACCTTGTAGACCAGAGTGAGGAAGGGCAGAACCCTCCATAAAATGGGGGCTGTTATTAGACGGAGAAACGGGTCCTAGAGAGATGAACGAGTTTCCACAAAAGAAGGGGAAACGTCTCAGGGGGATGCAAACATTACAGCTGCTTAGCAAACCTGTGCTCTCAGTGTCCTCCCTGGGCTCGCAGTATTCCTGAGGGAAGCAGGTGCTCTGCTCCATTTTCCACTGGAACACTGACATATAAACATGGGCAAAGTTATCTATTTGTCAGATTTGTCCAGATGAGCTGTTATATCCCTCCACTGGCTGACTTCCCTTTTAAGACAAGCCGGAGCGGGACAGACTTATCGTGGGGGAAGGTGGGCTTTGACACCAACCTTCCAGAACTTCACACGGAAAGGCTTGGGTTGGGAGACCAGGACTGGAGGCCTGTTTCAGGCAGGGCTGAAGCTGTCATGGTCTGATCTTGGGGGATCCAGCTGTGTGACCCCAAAAGGAAAGAGAAAGGGCAGTGGGGCAGAGCCCACATCTCTCTCTCTCTCTCAAGACTGCCTCGGCTCACGCTCACGGGTCGCCTAGGCAGTGTCCTAATCGTTGAGGCTCAGGGAAATGAGCAAAATTGCCCAAGGACCTATCAGTGTTACTAGAACCATGATTTAAACCCAGAGTTATGAGGTTCTCTTCCCACAGCTGCTATTGCCTGGGGCATCATCCAGCCCCTGAATCTCGATCCTACTCGATTTTATGGAATGCTGTAGGGAAGCCCCCCCCCCCCCCTCACCCCACACAGGTGAGGAAAAGGAAGCCATGGCGGGCCGCCCGGAGCCACACGGCTGAGTAATAGAGCCAGGTGGTCCCGGGAGAACCCAGTGCTTCTCCCGCATGGCCTGGTGCTCCTCCTCTGCCCACAGCTTGTCCGGCATCCCTGGACCTCCATCTCCAGTGGGCCAACCATCTAGGGTACAGGTCTAGAAGGAGACATGAAGCCACAAGCCAGGTGTTGGCCTTTCTACATCCCCCTCACGGTGCCAGATCCCAGGGATTCCACAACAGTCTGAACGTACTTCTGCTTTGGAAGAACGAACCCGGTCTGCATCCTTGATATCCTAAGCGTGTTCTGCGAACCAGCAGCAGTAACATGACTGGAGACTTTCTCAGGTCCTCCCCAGAATCAGGTTCTTTACTTTGACCAGATCCCCAGGGGATTCTTCCGCATATCTAAATTTGGGAAGTGCTCGCTCTGAGCACCGGGACGTTTCCCAGCCTCAAAGGTTTCCAATCCACAGGCTGTTCCTGCACTTTGCTGCTGCCATAAATACCCTCGTTACTGCCTCCGATGCGTCTACGCTTGAGGGTTCGCAGGTACACCGGGCCCTTGTGCACATAAAGATGTTACTGGCTCTCCAGTTTCCAAGGAGGGGAGTGAGATAAGTCATGGTCCTTTGCTGTCACGAAGGACCAGAAAAGGAGGGCCACAGAGGCACCTTGGATGTTCCTGCTTCTGTTTCTCCCTCCTCTCCTGACACTTGATGACTGCTTGCCTTTGCCCTTAAGTACTGTGTTTGTAAACAAACCCATGTGTGAACCTATCAAGGGAAGTCAGGGCCGGAGCCCTGCATTGCCAGGGCCCCAGCATCTGCGTTTTTAGGAAAGTCTGCCCTCCGAGACAGAGATATTCACTGTGGTTCTCCTGCCTTCACCGCAATTTCTTTAAAAAAAAAAAAAACAACACGCCTCAGTTCCCATTTTTTGGTCAATGGGAAGATCCCGGTTTCTCTTCTCTTTCTTCTCGACTGAGCTTCGAACGACCCATACGCACACATTATAGCGAATAGCAGGTATCGGTCCTGTAAAATCTTGGTGAAAGAAAGGCAAGAAAATGGGGAAGCTTTGATCTTCTCCCTACTTAGCACAAAACCACAATGGTTGGAATACTTTCGAATTCCGCGACAAGGGAACGTTCCATCCCCACCCTGAGTCCGTGGACGTACACAGATGTAGGTTGACATCGCTTGGTGGGGGTAGGCCGGTGAGGGGGGTGGGAGGAGGCAGGCCCGTTGGACCATGTGTGCAATCATCAAGGAATTAAAATTAAAAGCAAAACAAAGTACAGTGCCCCCTCGTCACGTCTTTATTTTTTGTTGATGGGATTTAACATAAAATACTGCTGACCCAGCTGAAATCTTCAGAATTTGAAGTCGACATCAGATCCCCGTGCACCATATTTTTGACTTGCAAATGCCTTCCAAGAATAGCTGGAGTGTCCTTATTAAGCCCGGCTTGTGATGCATCCGTACTTTGCGCCGTCTGCTTCAGCACTGTATAATTCATGGACTTGCCTTCTGAAGTTCGGGAGGGATCGAAACCGTGACCAGCCCATGAACTCAAGCTGACACGTCCATTATTTGAAAAGGAACACAGAGAAAGCAGACACCTGACCCACCTCTCAGCCCCAGCCGGCAGGGATCCTGAGCAGTCCTCACGTGAGCCAAGTCTCAAGTCCACACGGACTCCGGGGCCACGGGATTCGGCGAAGGGAGACTTACTCCCAACTTACGCTGGCTCAGCACCTGCCGTCCCTCGTGATAACGGGCAGCCCAGAAAACCGGCCTGTGGGGCCCGTGGTATTTGGAGTTGAATTTCGTTAATTTCAACAAGAAAGGGCAAGCCCAGGCACATCATCGTCGCCATAGTTACTGAACGCGAGCTCCTCCAGCCTGCCAGGCCCTGGACCCATCATCTCCTTTGAGCCACACAGCAAAGTAGGACTTTCTGTCCCATTTGACAAAGGAAGAAACATCTCAGGTCCAGAGGCTGGCCTAAAGCCACACGGATAATGACAAGAAAAGCCTGGATTCAGACACAGGTCTGTTGGACTCTAAAGCCTACATTCTTCGTCTGTGCTCTGCACGGCGGGCACAGAAACCCCAGGGCTCCTCAGAGCAACTGGCCCATGGGAAGAAAATAACAGGAATGGTTTTTTGCATATGAAAATCCCATTTAAAAACATCGATACTTGTACATTTTCGTTGTGTACATAACATAGTATGACATTTGAATGTGCCTAATGAATAAACAAATACCTATGCATATATTGGTAACTGGTTTTTGTTTTTTTTTTTTCCTTCATAGGCTCCTTCCTGCACTGACCCCTGCCCAGAGGCTCCAAAACCAAACTCCAGGCAGCCCTGCTGGCCCTCTCTCCTCCGGACCCTTTCTGAGACCGTCAGCACCTCAGGACCCTTTCTGAGACCCCCATTCGCATCACAAAGACACCTGGGAGCTTCACTTCCCCAGCCGGCCCAGCCTGCCTAGCAAACAAAGAAACTGATGGATGTGAAATCCAAAGGCCACTCCTAAACAGCAGCGTGACCTCCGATCATAAAGATCATAAAAGAGGACCTCCCGCCTGGGGATCGGAAGTCCCCCAGGAGCTGGGTGGTTGCGATGGAAAAGTATCGCCTCCGTAAAGATGAGTCTCAGAGCCGGGGTGGGGGAGGGGGTGCATTGTATAGATGTAGACATACAAGCTGCGGTTTCACGCAGAATCTCGGACCCCCTCCTCACCTCCCTCCAGGGAACAGTTCAGTACAAAGAAGAAAGCCCGCAGTTAGCAGCACCCCTGCCTCAGACAGCCCCAACCTCCCCTTTGAGGGGTCGGTTTGGTTTAAGCACCCAAAGGAGCCCCTGCCACCTACGACCAAGCCTAGATGGTGTAGACAGGTCCTGCCCATCACACCTCCTGAGTGTCTCCGTCTCCCGCCCCCGGCCTCCTCCTCCACCGTGACTGGGGCCTCGGCAACTGCCACGCTGGTGATTGAGACGTGACTGGCCTCCGTCTACAGCAAGTCCGCATGACGGTGCTCTGGTCCCCTTGGCAACCACCCACCACCTCCCTAGCTGTGAGGCCAGGAGTCCGTCTTCAGGGCTCCTCCCCAGCTGTGGGCAGACCAGGGGGAAGCCGGCCCCTTCACTGAGTTCCCTGCCTTCCCCCGGGGTGGCTAGAGGCACCAAGGAACCCAGCCTGGCTCCCAGGGTTGACAGTCTGCAGGGCTGGGCACACTTGGCTGCCACCCACGGCCAGTGACACAAGGGCCAACAGGTCCCTGTGTACCCATAGCTGGACGCAGGCCCCCATGCACACAGGGCACAGGAGAGGCAGGCCTCCCCCAGGATGGGAGGGCCAGGTCCTAGGGGGGAGTCGGGGCACCCGGGGAACCCCTTCAGCTGATGAGAATGGCACGTGCTCGGCCTGGTGCCCCCAATCTGTGTCAGGCGGGGTGCTTGACACACAGCTCATCACCGCCCCACCCCCCGACGGTGAGCCTGAGACTCGGGGTTATTACCACCACCACGTTACAGATGAGGAAGCTGAGGCCCCCAGGGAAGAATTGAGCACCCAAGGTCCCTGTGCTCAGAAGCGACAGATGAGCAATTTGAGCCCTGCCGGCCTGCTCCAGGGGGGCCCATGCCCCGTCTGCCTTCTCAGGGTCTTGAATCTTCGCCGACCATCAACCTGAGCTGAGCCCCAGGGCCGCCGCAGGATGTACACATGAGGACAGAATCTCTGGAGTCAACGGGCTGAGTCGCAGAGACAAGACGGCACCCAGGAATCAATTCTAGAATGACAAACTAAAGGGGTGACTAAGGGAGAAAGGCGCATTGAGCTTGGGAGTTAGCCAGCCCTGGGTTTGAACCTGAGCCTTCCGAACCTCAGCCTCCTCATCTATAAAACGAGCCCTCTGCAGGGTGGCCCAGAAGGACCCGTGAGCACCTGCACTGTCCCCCGCCATGAGTGGGTGCCTCACGAATGCTTCCTTGCTTCCTTCTTCTCTTTTTCTGTCCCTCGAAAGCAGTTCATTAAGATCCTGAAGCAGGGAGCACTCCCCGTGGGCTTCCTGGAGTTGCTGACACGTGGACCCCCCCACACACCCCCCCCAGACCTGCGGCATCTGATCTCAGTAGAGATGAAGGTGTAATTATTCACCCAGCATGTCACGGTTCCGGGCCTCGGCTTCCTCATCGGCAGAACTGGGATAATCACAGCCACTTTATAAATAATCGTGCACGTAAAGGCGCCAGCAGAGCCTCCTGGGAGAGAACCGGGAGCCCAGAGATTGGTGTTCCTGGCAGAGCTGTGGCACCACCCGGGGCCAACTTCCTTTCCTCATTCTTCTACCAAATAAGAATGTTGGGGCGCCTGGGTGGCTCAGTGGGCTGAGCGTCCGACTTCGGCACAGGTCATGATCTCACAGTGCGTGGGTTCGAGCCCCGCGTCGGGCTCTGTGCTGACGGCTCAGAGCCTGGAGCCTGCTTCCGATTCTGCGTCGCCTTCTCTCTCTGCCCCTCCCCCACTCATGCACTGTCTCACTCTGTCTCTCAAAAATAAATAATTGTAAAAAAAAATTTTTTTTTTTTTTTAAAAAGCATGTTAAGTCACTGGGTGAGTCGCGTAGCCTCTCTGGGGCTCCTGCTTCCTCAGGAGTTAACTGGCCTGGTTGCAGCTCTTCAGGGTTTCCTCTTGACTTTAAAGCTCCCTGAGGCCTCATTACCAGGCGAGGGCCCACGCTGTCCCAACAGCCTCCCCACCCAACGTGCCATCAAAGACCCTGCACCCCTGGGGAATGGCATTCAGGTCCAGTGTGGGAAAGGTGATGCTTCTGGGCCATATCCTGTTTGAGAGAAACAAACAAACAAAGAAGGGACAAAGAGCAAAGAAGAAGAAATTCGCCTTGAAAAAAGATCACAGGACATAAACTCTTCCAGCTGGCTGATGGCAGGGCAGCCCTGTCACCTAGAGAGGGGACGAAGGGCACTTCCTGCCTGGGCGAGGGGCAAGGCCGACCAGGACGTTGGTGGAGACAAGCCCCAGGTAAGGCAGGGCGCTCTGACCACATGCCAGGTCACACACAGGGGAGCAAAACGTCTACTTGTGACCGACGGTTAAGGGCTAGTGGCAGGTGACAAAGCCAGGTGAGGAACCACAAATGGGCCCCGGGCCCCTGGACGTAGAAAGTCTCCCTGCTCTTAGGTTTCCCGCTTCTGGGGTACATTATTCTCAACGACTTACCCGTACCCACACCCTCGCTCAGTTGCGACCGACATCCCATCCTTCCTAGACGGGTCCACAACTCGCATTCCTTCAGTGGAACTTTGGGGTGGGGTGGTTTGCCATTGGGGTTTTCAGCTTTGAGTCCCCGCTGCCACCCAGAGGGCTCCTCCGAGTAGGGGGCTGGGAACTGCAGGGGAATTTCCCTAGTCTCTAGAATGGAGCTCC
This sequence comes from Acinonyx jubatus, assembly GCF_027475565.1. NCBI lineage: Eukaryota > Metazoa > Chordata > Mammalia > Carnivora > Felidae > Acinonyx > Acinonyx jubatus. The sequence goes on from NC_069386.1 coordinate 35,183,579, forward strand.
GCTTTGCAGGAAGCTTCCTCCAATGTCCTTCCCCGCCATCCTTGCCGGGGTGACCTTCATCAGGAAGAGGTGAAAGTAGAGGAGGGATGGGCGGGAGCCAGCTGATAGGGCTGCACACCCCAGCCTGACCCCACCTTTCTCTCTCCCTCTCCCCCTTTCTTAAGGTGCATTAACTAAGCACCTAATATACGCAGCCCTGCTGAGTGACTACATACATGTGGCGCATGAAACACCGCTGTCTGGGGTTCTAACTCCACGTTCCCGCCGGCTCTCCGGAAGCGGAGGGACCTGGAGGCCAAGAGCAGAAAGGGGTCCTCAGCCTGTGAGCCTCACCACCGGCCCCATTTCACAGATGTGGTCGGGGAAGGGGGTCAAGGGCGCCCCTCTTGAGACCAAGCCTTGTGCCTTCCAGGCCCGAGAGGGCCCAGTGTGGGTGCACGGACTCCAAGCACCTGCTGGGGCACCTGCTGTGCACGCAGCACCGTGGCGGACTGCGGGGGGGGGGGGGGGTCAGGCCTGATCTGGGGGTAGGGGGCGCAAACACACACTGAGCTGACTCACAGCGGGCTGCTGCAGGGGACTGGGGAGGGTGTGAGACAGAAGCCCAGGCTCCCTTAAAAAAAAAAAAAAAAAAAGAGCGAGCCTTAGAGGGTCATCCTTCACACAGCAGCCCAAGGGCATTGACAGGAGTGGCGGTGAGCGTCCCGGTGCTAAGGCCCAGAGAGGTGCCCCACCTTGCCCAAAGTCACACAGCAAGACGGGGCAGCCCCTGGCATGGAGCCCAGGTCCCCACAGTCATCTCAGACCTCACAGACTCTTCCAAGTGGGTGGCCCCCTCCTGGTTCCACTCCTGGACTGGATGTCCAGTCCTGGTGTTCCTGCAGCTTGGAGCCAGTGCCTGGGAAGGGGAGGGTGGGGGACGGAGGGGGATTGGTGCAGAGAACACAGAAAGTGCCAGCTGATTCATATTTCTAAATGTCATGTTATTCTAGGAGCGTTCTCACTTTGCCACCACCTTCATCCACCCCCCGCTTGCCATCTTGAAGAAGGGCTGCAGAGTGGCCAGGGGAGGCGGGGGTGCTGTGAGACCGTGCCCCCTGGGTGAGCGGAGGGGAGGGCGCTGCACAGGGAGCCCGGGTTCAAGACCAGGCCCTGGAATCGGCAGCTGTGGGACAGTCAGCCTGTCCCACTTCCTTTGTATACCTTCCCTATGCAAAACGTGGAGGGCCTGGGCTGCCCCAGACCCAGACCGGCTACATATCGGATTTGCCTCAAAACAAAACAAAACAAAACAAAACAGATTCTTGGGCCGCACCCTTAGAGATTCCAATTGAGTAAGTCAGAGGTAAATCCATAATCCCTATTCCCTAACCCCTGGCCAACCTGGTGGTTCGGGCACAACGGGTCCACAGAGGGGTGCTTAGAAAGCTCCCAGCGACATGCTTCCGTCAGACATCATTTTCTTCAGTACTTCTTTACCTCCTCCGGAAGGCCCTCCCAGATTTACCCGCCCCATCTGCCACCTCCAGTGCTCATCACTCTTGGCCCTGCCTCCTCGCCCACTCTCATCTACCGCTCGCAAAAGGCATTTAGTCATTTGTGCATGTGTGTGCATGTGTGTGCGTGTGTGTGCGTGTGCGTGTCCTCTGTGAATTCAGCGAGGTGAACCTCCCATGCGGCGTAGAGGAAGGCGCTCAGCACCGGAGCCAGTTCGAAGCTGCGCTCGGCTGCCCGAGGTTGGGTTGGGTGACCCGGGGGAAGCGCCTCAACCTCTCCAAGCCTCCAGCTCCACATCTCTTAGATGAGCCTAAACAGACGTGACCTCGGGGGGCCGCCATGGGCCCCCCTGAGCTGAAGCGTGCAAGCCCTTAGCACAGGGCTTGGTGGGAGGGGGCAGTCAGAGGCCCCTGAAGGGCCCCAGAGGGCCCCTGACTTGATGGGTTGCCATATGGGAGATTTGGACACCTGCCACCCAGCGTGTGCCTGTAGACAGAGGACTCAGGCAAGCGTGGGTCCTCCACAAAGAACAGGTGAGGTTCAGAGTCCTCAAAGAACCTTTCAAATGGCCCTCGGAGCTGTCCTGCAGAAGACAGAATTCCCCGCAAACAGTTCAATAGAAGAGACAGGAGCAGCGGGGTTGCTGACAGAGGCGGCCAGGGTTAAGGGGACCGGAAAGGGTCATGAGCGTCTGTGATAGCAGGCGGTGCTCGTGCCCCAGACCTAAAGAGGCTGGGGCAGACGGCATTGCCAGAACCCAGAGGGAAAGTTGGAGATGTGGAAGAGGGGCCACCCCGCTAGAGCACAGTCACAGAGGGAGGTGGTCATTCCCGGAGCCACAGCATCACAGCAGAGAGAAGCAAATGACATAGAGATCAATCTTTCTCCTCCCACTTTCCCTTCTCATTCTGGTGCCTTCCATTGCCAAGCCAGAGGCACAGGCAGCCCCTAGAGGTCCCCCTCCTGGGGCTCAGAGAAGGGCAGAGAGAGTTTTGCAGGTTACACAGGGCGGGTGGGAGACAACTGGGGCAGCCTGGTGATCTCCCAGCTCCTCCACACCCCCACCCACCCTCTCCACTCTGCAGGGTCCGGGGGGACGTGGCTGACACAGCCATCCAAAGACGGGGCTTCAGCCCCTTCTCTGCCACCAACACACAGGAGGATGTGTTGGTCCCCGCGTCAGGCCCCGGCCTCCTCATCTGTAACCCAGAGGGGCTAAACGAGCCATCCCCTTCCAGTCCTGACCTGATGTTTTCCTCCCCTGCCCTTTTCTAGAATACAGGCCCGCTCGACAGGAAAACGGGCTTGGAGAAGCAGGGAGCTTCGCAAATGGAAAATTAATTCTGGGCGGTAAAGAGCAGAGGCTGTTGTTTGTGATGTATAACTTACTCTTTGTGTCAAACTGTGTACTGTGAATATCAGTGGGATGGCAAGAAAACCGAGATCTATTGCTTGGAGTTGAATCTGTTGGAGCGGGGAGAGGGAGGGGGAGGAAGACGACAACTTTAATCACAGGCCCAACTCGAGATGTCAAGCTGCTCTCGGGTGTGTTAGTAAAATGATGTTGTATTACAGGCTTCCCAGACAGCGCCCCACACTGCAGCTTTATCTGCCCAGCCGTAAATTAGCACACCTACTTTACGCTCTTCAGGTAAAACCAGTAATTTAGCTGAAACACACACACGCTCGCACAGGGGGGTGGGCGGGAGAGGGGGGAGCTGGGGGGAGGGGGGCTGCTCCCCTTGAGCAGGGAAGAGCTACAAATGTGCAAACCGGGACGAAACTGACGCCTCGGCTGCACCTCCTGTCATTAGCGTGTGGGCTCCTGGTGCAAACCCCGGAGCCAGCCCACCTTCCCTTCTACCTGCCTCGGTGCCTCCCCCCCCCCACCACCACCCCTTTTCGCCATGAACCGTAAATTACATGCTGACACCTTTAATTTGTGCAAAGTATGCCTGGCTGCGCCTGGCATCAGCAGCCGGCTGCTATAATAAGGTCAATCTATATTCATTGTCGCAGAACTTGATGTGCCAGATAACACAGGGAGGCAGCGCTGTGGTGGCTTCTCTGGGCTGGGGGGTGGGGCGGGGGTGCCCGCTGCTGCTCAGCGCCGCCTGGCACCAGTTGGTTCATCACTTATGCATGGCATGAGCGATGTTATGATTTAGCTAATCACCATCAGTTATTCATCCTACGGCTGCCTGGAGACGGCCGCTGTGCGCGCCTGCCCGCCTGCACCAGGGAGGGAGGCCCCCACCCACGAACAGCACGGAGAGGCCACACGGTGGGTCTGACTGTCCTTTCTGGGTAGTGGTCCCCGGCAGTCGATGCTTCCAGATCATAGATCCCCTCGCCTCGCGGAGAGGAAACTTATGGGGGGGGGGGGTGCTCCGCGGACAGGGGCACGAACGTAGAATGTCTCTGTGTCCTGGGGCCCAGCCAGGGGGGGGGGGGGGTCACACAGCATGAGCCCAGGCACTGAAGTCACAGAGTTCTGGGTTCGAATCTCCCAGCGCTGCCTCTCGCAAGCTGTGAGAGCTTCGTCAAGTCACGTGACACCTCTCTGGGCCGGATGGAGAGGCAACTCCAATCCCGGCAGGGAGAGTATAATATGGATATGGTTCCTGGTGTGTCCACACATAGCAGGCGCTCGGCCAACGACAGCTCCCATTATCAGAGCCCTAGTGGGTCCGTCACATGTGTCGTTGGATGTACGTGCACTTTCAAGTGGGGAATCCAGACCCAAAAGTTTCCTAAAGGACGGGGCTGGCACCAATGGGTAAGCCCATTTGGAGACAGACCCCACTTGCATGGGGTTGGGTTGTGACACTTCCCAGATCCTGAAATGTTGAAGCTGAAGAAGATTCGATCCACGGCTGGGGAGGGTCATGGGGGCAGGAGTGGAGCAACACAGGCTGGAGGCAACAAATGAAGCATAAGCAGTCCCAGAAAATAGAGGTGATGGGACATGAGATGGGACACCCAGACCCCGCGTACTAGCAATGGGGAACAGAAGGCAGAATGGAACCTGATAGGTCCAAGGGGGTCCAGGCAGTGAGCTGGGGTCCCAGTTGGCCTTGTGCTTTCATAGCTCTGCCCGCTGCCTCTGAGGACAAATGACCATCGGTCTCCCAGGGGCTGCCTGTGGGATGATGGGGATCCTCTCCCCTCTGTGTGGTGCTTAGTTAGGGGTGCATAACATGAGCTCCCCACATGGCTGTGAGCAGTGGGAGGCACAAGATTGAATTCAAAGGCCTCTGGCTGATCCCAGTTTCCTTATTTGCACAACGGAGCCAATAGCCTCTGCCCCTCAGGGCGGACGAGGAGATTAAGTGAGCCCAAGTGTGCACCTGCGAGGGCCAGATGAGGACCCTTTTCCCTCCGATCAACAAGCGGAGGGTCTAAAGAGGGGATCACATAAGTCCAGTGACCCCCAAGCCGCAGGATCAACGGTCTGTGATCTGGAATCATGCCATCTCACCCTACAGCCACATCTTTGTCCTTGCTGTTTCCTCCCCCCAGGAAGGCCCTTCCTTCTCACACTGGCAGGGCCAGCCCGTCCTCCCAGGTCCTAGTCACATCCTGCTTCCTCCAAAAAGCCCTTTGTCCCTCCTGAGCGTCAGGAATGGCTGCCCCTACCCGCAGCCCCACCCTTCCTGACGGCAGGTCCCTTGGTGATCCGGCCCCAGATAAGAAAGATGTCGTGGGGAGGTGAGCTATTACGTACAGGCTAAGCAGCCTCTGTGGGTCTCCACTGCTCATCTGCAAAATGGACAGGCAAAGGTGGCTTCGGGTGCCCTTGGTGTCCCCAGGCACCACAGGGCTAGGACCAGGGGGCAGTGGGCATCTCCCTGGAAACCAGCTCCCCTGGGTTGAATTCCACCCCCTCTTGATAGGATGAGGAAAAAAATGCAAGATTCTTTCCCACGTAGGCTGGGGCACTGAGGTCCCTTGCCGGGGCCAAGAGGAATCACCCGCTGCTGGGCCCATGCCCCCCTCCCCCCATCTCTGGCCGGTGCCCTCTACTCCCGCCGGAGGCCAGCACCGGGCCGCACCTCCACCCCTCTCCCCGCACCTCACTATTACCCACGCACCTGTGCCGCGAGCGCCTGCCAAGACGGGGCGCTGCCAATGTTCAATCGCCCTCGAAATGCGTCGCATCTCTTACCAGGAAAACTTGGACAGAGCGGAGGGCGGGGCCTGCCCGGGGAAGCAGGGCCATCAGCCTCCCACCACCACCTGGTGGGTTCGCCTGGCTGGATGCTCCCCCCCGCACCCGCCCCCCGCCAGACCCGAGGGCCACCGGACCAGGCCTGGGGCTGGGCCCACACCCCCATCCCAAAGCATCCTTATCGTCCACTAGCAAGCGACTGTGACGCCGCTTTGCTGCTGAGGAACCAGAAGCAAGAGAGGCGTGGGGCTGGTGTATCCTTCATGGGGCGGTCTCTAAGCATCACATAGAAACAGGGGTTTCCAGCCCCCCTCCCTTAGCGCCAGGGAGGCGGGGCCTGTCATCACTGACACCCCTTTTCCTCGACGTCTCTTCTGAACGTCTTGCCCTGACAGATACCTGGTTGTCCCCACACACACCCCTGCCCCGGCACCTCCCCAGGGGAGACTGTTTTCTCTTCCGTGTCCCACACCGCCTGGGGCCCAGAGGTGAGGTGGGTGTCCTCTTATCCGCCCTCTCCCTCCAAAAGCCCCAGCTCCTCTGAATCCTATGCCAAGTGACTTTACCTGTCACCACTATCTTAGCGGCAGGGCCATCCGCTGCCCCCTGGGTTGCTCCCCTCATTCACTGCAGGCTTACCCGCCACCCTGGCCCACTGGCTTCCTCTCCAGCCCCACTGGGCGACCTCACGTCCACTTGGAGGATCCATCCAACACTGAGGCCTCTCTGTTCCTCCACCTGGCCGGCTCCAACCATCTGACCCACCCCACAGCCATGGGCATCACACCCTGACCTTACCATCTACACAATCTCCGCCTCAAGCACCCCACCTGGTCACCACCTGCCACTGGCTAACCTTCCAGATCCCACTCCCCCCAGCCTCACGGGGCCCCCAGGCCACCAACCACCGCCATCCCAGGACCAATGCCCATCTGCTGCCCTCCTGTCCACCCTTCACAAATCCTTCTCCTCTCTTCCTTCTTTACACTTCGAAGCCATGCCCAGCCTCAGCTCCGTCCATCCATGCACCTGCATGATGCCTGTGCCCACTCCGAACACGGCCGGAGAGAAAGCAAACGGCCTTTCCTCATGGCCTCAAGTCTCAGTCACTACCGTGGCACAACCACCTTGGCAAGTACGACCCCGTTCTCCCAAACAAATGTCTTATCCTTTCTCCTCTCCACATGCCCCTCGCCACTCCCACCCTCGGTGGCCTCATGCTTTGCTCTGAAGATAGCAGCAGTCAGAGAGAACTCCCTCATCGTCCCATCGGGAAATTGACACCGGCTCTCTCCTTCCTCCCTCCCGATGAGCGGACGAAGGCCACTGCTCTGCCGAAGGCCACCTGTTCCACCTGGGGCCAGGATCCCACCTCCCTCGCCTGCTCCAAGACCTGGGTGTCCCCTCTTTCCGCACCCCATCTTGTCCCTGTCCACCGGGTCACCCCCAGCAGGATGCGCATGCCCTAGAATCTCTTATAATGAACACCAAGCTCCATTCACCGCCACGCCTCTCCCCGGCTCCCATTCTGATTTTCCGGCTCCCCTTCACGGCAGAACGTGCTAAAGAATGGTCTGCGGCTCCTGCCTCCTTTTCTCACTGGGCATTCGGGGCCCACAGCTAGACCCCCACCTGCGTGCCCCCCGGCTGGGAAGGGATGGGCAGTGGAATGTGGCTAGCGGTCTAGAGCAGGAGGAAGGACAGCTCGGGGGGCACAGAAAAGACCCTAACTGTGATAGGCCTCAGGCTCAATCAAAGTTGGCCATTTCCTGGAGCGGTCTTCAGATTTGTGTCTTGGAAAGGATGTTCTGGTGGCACTGGGTGGGGTGGGCTGGAGGCCAAGAGAGGAGACCAGTTAGGAGGTCACGGGAGGGTCCGGGTGAGAAATCAGGAAGGCCTGAGTTAGCCAGACCGGGGAGACAGAGGAGGAGTGGAGAATCATTGTCAGGGCTAACAGCAAAGCATGTCCAGGGTCACGTACAGATTTCCCTCGGTCTGGAATGCTCCCCAATACCCGCCACGTGCTCCTTATCACTAGTGCTTTCCCATCACGAAACTGACTGCACCGGGTGACCCTGGACTGGTGACCATCTCTCTCCTCCACCGGCTGGGGGCACCTTACCCTCAGCCCCGCCATCACCTGGGCCTCACTGCCAGCATGAGGTAGGTGCTCAGTGCACGTTCAAGGAAAGGGTGGACCACACAGAGGCGAGGCCAGCTAGAGGGGAGCAAAGGGTCAGACTGTGGAAGTTTAGGTGCCAAGCTCAGACCTTACGCCCTCGGTACCAGGGAGACCCCGGAGGGTTCTGGGTACAGAAGTGGCACAGCCAGCTGTGTGTGTGAGATAAGCCCATCTGGCAGCTGTGGGAGATGAATCTGAATAGGGCGAGACTAGAGGAGAGGACCTGTCCCGGGCCAGCTCTGATACTCCAGGCAAGAGGGGTGAGGCCTGATCTTGGAAAGAAGAGAGAAGAAAGGCCAGCCTTAGAAATACCAAGGAGGGAAGAGTGGCGAGGCAGGTGGATAAGGTGGAACAGCTAAGTGGTGACTTAGGTAGCTGGGTAGATGGGGCCGTGGGTGGGGTGGGCTGTAATGAACTCCACATTGGACATGTTGAGTTTAAGGTCACTGTGGAGCATTCTGGGGAGAAATGCACTAGATGGGTAGCTGGATACTCAAGTGTGATGCTCAGGATGGGGCCCGGGACTAGAGGTAGAAATTGGGGAACCATCTGCCAGGAGAGGCAGTGACCACAATGGCATGAAGGTCGGGGAGTCACCCGGAAAGGTCACGTTGAGGGAAAAGAACAGTGGCTCCAGGACAGAGCCATGGAGACTGCCGACCTTTGAAGGTCAGCAGAGGGAAAGGACCTACAAAGAGGCAGATGAGGAAAGGAATCAGGGAAAACCAGGAGAGACTGGTATCCCAGACGCCAAGGAAGAAGGTTCAGGAAGGACTGGGGGTCATGAGGTCAGTAGCAGCAACAGGTCTGGCCTTCATGGGTTTGGCTGTTTGGGGGGGGGGGGGGTGGGGAGGGCCCGGTGACCTTCGCCCAAAGCATTCCCATCGAACTGGGGACATGGAGGGAGTCACAATGCTCTGGCCTGAGGAATATGGAGTCCGCTCAGTTCATTAGTTACGTGTTTTGTTATCATTGTTACACCTCCTTCTTCCAGAAAGGAGAAACTTCTCACCTATAAAGTACAATGAACACAATAAATCAAAAGATACAGCGTAGGGGCGCCTGGGTGGCGCAGTCGGTTAAGCGTCCGACTTCAGCCAGGTCACGATCTCGCGGTCCGTGAGTTCGAGCCCCGCGTCAGGCTCTGGGCTGATGGCTCAGAGCCTGGGGCCTGTTTCCGATTCTCTGTCTCCCTCTCTCTCTGCCCCTCCCCCGTTCATGCTCTGTCTCTCTCTGTCCCAAAAATAAATAAACGTTGAAAAAAAAAAAAAAAAAAGATACAGCGTAAAGGACCTAGAACTGGGGCAGATGTCCTGTGCTGGTCAAAACAAGTTAGGTATACTTGCCTCTTGTATAGCCAGCAAGCTGTTAAAATAGGAAACTAAAATTCCTGTGCAGATACATACACAAAAGAATCGAAAGCTGGTTGAGGCGCCTGGGGGGCTCAGTCGGTTAAGCGTCCGACTCCGGCTCAGGTCATGATCGCACAGTGCATGGGTTCGAGCCCCACGTCAGGCTCCGTGCTGACAGCTCGGAGGCCGGAGCCTGCTTCAGATTCTGTGCCTCCTTTTCCCTCTGTCCTCCCCTGCTCGCACTCTCTCTCAAAAATAAATAAACATAAAAAAAAAACTAAAAAGAAAAACAATAATTGAAAGCTGGGACTTGAATAGATATCTGTACATCCAAGTCCATACAGCACTGTTCACAACGGCCCCCGAAAAACAGAAACAACACAAGCGGCCGCCGACAGATGAAGGGAGAAACGACATGCGGTACGCACCTCCAGTGGAATTTTATCCAGCCCTTAAAAGGAAGGCTATTCTGACACGTGCTGCAACGCAGAAGAATCTGGAAGGCATCACGCTCAGTGAAACAAAGTCAGTCGCAAGAGAGCAAATGGTATCTGATTCCACTCACACGAGGTACCGCGACTGGTCAAATTCATAGAGACAGAAAGTAGGGTGGCCGGAGCCAGGGGTGGGGGGAGCGGGGAGCTGGTGTTTAATGGCGACAGAGTTTCGGCTGGGGAAGATGAAAAGAGTTCTAGAGACGGATGGTTGCACACAATGAGTGTACCGAACTCCGCCACTAAACTACACGCTTAAAAATGGTTAAAATGGGGTGGCTCAGTCGGTCGAGCGGCCGACTTCGGCTCAGGTCGTGATCTCGCGGTCCGTGAGTTCAAGCCCCATGTCGGGCTCTGTGCTGACAGCTCAGAGCCTGGAGCCTGTTTCAGATTCTGTGTCTCCCTCTCTCTGCCCCTCCCCCCGTTCATGCTCTGTCTCTCTCTGTCTCAAAAATAAATAAAAGTTAAAAAAAAATGGTTAAAATGGCAAGTTTTATGTTGTGTATATTTTACCACAATAAAAAAAAAAACGCACAAGGAAGAGAAAAACGTATATGACAGTGTGGGCTCATAAAATGACTAGGAGTGAGCATTTCATTATGTTCTGAGCTTCCTGGTAACCAAGGCATAAAGGGAAACTTTTGAGTCTTGATGTTTAGTCCACAGAAAAAATGACTACCACAAGAGATTTCAAGTCCGCCCACCCCCATCCCTGGCCAGGACTGGATCGTAGCAGACATCGGCCTCAGAGAGCCTTACGAGAGGCATCGATAGCATAAAAGGCAACGACGAATGCTGACGATGTCCAGAGACATATTCGTTACCCGACCATTTCCGGCGGTGAGTCTTGAAGAAACGTGAGAAGAACACCAATAAGACTTCATTCGAGAAAAGCCTCTCCAGTGGGAATGAAGTTCATAAGGTCTAGATGTGAAGATTCCCAAGACGGCACTTAGTAGTGGCTATAGGATCTCCAGGGGGAGGGGCCTCAGGAGGTAGCTGGTAATTTGCTGCCCAGCTCGGTGGAGAGGTCCGCTCGGTGCAGGTGGGGGTCCGAGCATCACCAGCACAGAGAGGGTGTCCAAAGCCACGGGCAGGAGTGCAATGGTCAGGGGGGTCATGGAGGGCAGGAAATGCGGCCTCGTGATCACCCCCATTTCCCCAGGGCCCACCCAAGTCTGGAGTTCTCAGCGCGGGAGCAAGAACTCATGCCCTCTGACTTTGTGTCAGCCCATGCCACTGCCCCAGGGCACTTCCCTGCTCAGGAGAAGAAACACAGGCAGTGCTGGACATCAGAAGCCTTGGGTCGGAGTCTCACGTCAGCATTTCTGGTGTTGCAGTCGCGGACAACTTACACACCTTCTTGCAACCTCAGGACCCCCAGCTGTAAATGGTGACAAAAATTTCTCAGGGCCGCCCCGTCTCCCTCGCGAGGTTATTGGGAGCAAAAGGGGGCTGGAGAGGGCTTTTGCCTGTGCCTACCCCATTTTCTCTCTCCCCCTCCACCATCCCACATAGATACCAGTCCACATAGAAACAGAGGAGCCCCTAGGCAAAGGTGCTCCAGAAAGTCTCCTTCGTGGCTTCCTGCTGCCACGGGTCGCCTACCTGGATAGTCAGGACCTGCCCCTGGCTGGGATATCCGCTATGATGAGCCACACGATAGCAGAACGGCACTGGTAAACCACTGATACACGTGGGTGATGGCGTTTCTGGGCCTTGAAGCCGATTGTAGCTATCGAGGCAACGGGGAGACCCTACACCAAGCAGGGGAGGCCGGGAGGTTGGGCAGGAGCATGGGAAGCTGCTACATGCTGTGAACATCTCACGCCAAGAGGACCAGAAGTCAGTTGCATGTAGACAGGCTCCGCTCCCCCCCCCCCCAAAGTAAGTTAGGGAGACAGAGAAGCTTGACGGTAGGCAGCAGGTAGGTGGAATCCTTTCAAAGGGAAACTTGAAACTAAAACGATTAGAGCCTTTCACAGCGAGATGGCCGCTGGGCATTGAGAAGGGGCCAGGGAAGATCTGAGGAGATCTGGGGGTTCCCACACGTTCCAGAATTCGCACTGCACCCAGCTGCCCAGGCCAGGCCTGGGTGGGACCCTTACTGTGTGTGGCCCGGGGCGCTTGACAGAGGACGGTCTGCAGAGAGCGGCCTTGCATCGGGTTGGAGGGACGCGCTGGCAGGGCCCTCTCAGACACATCATCTCTTAAAACCGCAGCCTGGATGGCTGTGCTCAGCAATCATGTGTTTAAAAAGCAATAAGACTAAATGCTTTTCCGTTTCCCCTTTGAGAGACCATGTATGATAAATGATAGGCAATTTCATGGTTGGAGTTTCAATTTCCGAAAATATTAGTGCTATTCCCCAAGCTCCACTTCCGAGATAAATTCTTTTTGGCAGCCTCCTCCGTTGTCTCCTAATTCCCTGATTCTGAATATATTTGGAAGTCTGGTGTAAATTTCATCAGCTCAGCCCCAGCATCCACCTGTCTGGTGCACACTGGAAAGGCTGTAACCCACCTGCCACTTTTTCAGCTTCTCTGACATTTGCTTCAAGTCAATGGATATTATTAAGCACCTCCTGTGTTCCCAGCCCTGTGGCGTTAGCGCGGTGGTTGTAGGGAAGCTACAATCAACCGTTCCATCAACGAATATTCGTGGCGCAGATAGTCTCTTCAAGCTCAAAGCAACAACATGAACTCTCCGATGCCTCTCCAATACTTCACGCTTGTTTCATACTATCTCCATTTCATTGTCGGGAAAACTGAGGCTCACAGCTAACCCAGTAAAATCAGACTAGACTAGTCAATAGACGGGGCAGGATGAGAGACAGAAGTGAACATTTACTGGGATCCAACAATGCCCGTCCAACCCTCTTAGGCAGGGGCCTAAGCTCTGTCTCCTCACAAAACTCAAGGTAGGCGTTATTATCCCCATTTTACAGATGTGGAAACTGAGGCTCAGGAGAGATAAGCAACTCACCCAAGGATTCTCATTCTACTGGCCCACATTGCCTCTCCTGATGTCACGAGGCCAGATGGTGTCCCAACAGACACCTGCAAATCCCGGAGTGCCCGTGTTTAAAGACCTCAAAGCAACAAGCCAGACAGCAGGGGACTAATTTACCTTCCTCACTACCTCCTGCCTGCCCTAGCCCTAGGCTCCCTCTTAAATTTCTCAGGCTGGTGTCCTCAGTTTGTCATCAGCACTTAGACCCATACTGTCCTTCTGTTATATTGTCATCCTCTATTCTCAACCCTCTCTGTCATAGGTCATCTTAGATCCATGTGACAATCTCTTTCCTCACCACCACTTACTCACCCTCCAGAGGGGATACCTCACGCCCAGGGTGGCATTTCCTTCTCCTGTAATCTCATAGATCCTTACCAAAAGACAGGGCACGGAGCAGATATTCCAAACTCTTAAGGAAAGCACTGGGGCAAGATGAGAATAAATCTCTCAGAATGGAGCAAATGGAATGAACTGGAACAGAATGTAATAGAATAGAACCAGGAAGAGTAGTATGGTATGGATAGAAAGAAGTAGAAAGGGGAAGGAAAAAAAAAAAAAACCAGAATAGACTAGAAGAGCATGGAACAGAATAAAAAGAGGAAGCAGACAAAACACATTGAATTAGACCAGGACAGGTTGGAACAGAATCAGCCAGGATGGAACAGACTAGGTCAGGACAGATTGGAACAAGGTAGAAAAGAATAGGACAGGAGAGAATAGTGTTCACCAGCCTAAAACGGAATGGAACAGACTCAAATAGGTCTGGACAGACTAGAGCACAGTAGCCAGTAACAGGGCTATAGCCAAATGTTATGTAACTGGATGAAATAAAGTTTATTCCGTTCATTTAACACATATTTATCGAGGGCTGATCTATGCTAGGTAACAAGCAGACGTGGTCCCTACCCTCACAGAACACACTGTCTGGAGAAAAGGACCCAAAAAAAGAGACATAAGTAAGCAGTAATAAATACATAATTACAAATCACGAGCTTCCACGAAACACCATGAAAAGAAAGGGCAGGTGGCCATGCTGAAGAATAACATTAATATGAAAGCAATAATATTAATAAGGAGGAGGTCAGGAAAACGGAGACCTCAAAATGAGGAGGAGACAGAGACAGTTGAAGAACCAAGGAAAAGCATTCTGGGCAGAGGGAACAGTATGTACGGAGGCCCTGAGACCGGAAAGTGTTTGGCCTGTTCCGGGAACTGAGCGTTCGGTGTGAAGAGAGATCAGGGTGACAGGCATAGGGTGATGGGAGAGGCAGGGGAGAGACAGGCAGGGGTCGATGGCACAGAGCCGGAGTGGGAAGGGCAGTTTGGATTTCATCCTAAGTATAACAAGAAACCTCGCAAGGGAGCCACAGGATCTGTGGTATGCTTCATACTTCCTCCTTGGCTGGTGTAGAGGAACGGATTAGGGCATCTACCATGGTCGTCCACGCAGTGGTGATGGTGGCTTGGCACAGAGGGACAGTGGCACCAGAGCGGGAGAGACGCGGCCGGCTGGCCAAATATTCTGAAGGCAAACACGGATGCAGGAGTTGCTGACGTCTGGGTCATGGGTCTGGCAGAAAGGGGAATCACAAGGAAGCCCTGGGGCTCCCGGTTTGGTCCTTCTACTTCCTGAGATGAAGCACAGGAGAGATGTTCTGGGAAGGAAAAATCACGTTTCCTTGCGGGAATCCTAAGGTTCAGAGGCTTGGGTCGCGTCCAAATAGAGATGACAAGTAGATGTGGAAATATAGGCCTGGAGCTCCGAGGAGGATCCGAGCTGGAGATATCAATTGAGGAGGTGTCAGCATATAAATGCCGTGCAATGCCTTGGGATTAGATAAAATCATACATGCAATAGTGCGACGTAGAACTTCATCGAAGTGCGCTCCGTGGATTACCGGCATCAGCATCCCTCAGGGCGCTTGTTGAACGCACAAATCTCCGGGCCCCCGGGCCACACAGACAGATCTCTAGGGGTGGGGCTCAGAAGTCCTCACGTTTGGCAACCACCCTGGAGTGTTTGCATGCTGCTAGCTTGTGCGAGACACTGGCCTAGGGAGACAACAGAGGGCGGAGCGTCTACCACGGAGAAACGCGGGCATTTGCACGTCAGGCAGAAGCCCAGCAAAGGGCGCCAGAAAAGGAGCAGCCGGAGAAACAGGAGGAAAATCGGGAGAGAATGGGTGTCTCGGAGGCCGAGGGAGGAGGCAGTGTCAGGCCCAGGGGGTCCATGGAGCCCGACTCGGTCACGCAGGGGGAGCACAGGACGTGCACGTGAGATGGGGCCACACGCACCCCTCCAGGCCATGCCGGGCCCAGCCAGGGTGGAACAGGGCAGGAACTGAGCGGCCAGAGGAGGACACTTTGACAGCAAAGTGGGGGAGCGGAATGGATGACAGCAAGATCTGTTATCCCTCTCCCACCCCCGAGGAACCTCCCTGATGCCCCATCTCCTTCCCTAGGCATGCCCCTCCCCCACCTCTCTCCTCTTCTCCCAGAGCAGTTCCCAGGCCGTAGCCACTGACAGAGGTGTTAAAGGACCCACAGCCACCTGTGTCCCCAGGCCTCGCCTCCAGGAGCGAATTGCTAAGGCTACAATTTCCCCGCACACGGCAGGTTGGGAAGGCAGCCACTTTGTGGCCAGAGGACCTTCCTGGCCTCCCACAGGGCATCCCGGCCACTCTCCCAGCAGCTGCCCGGTGGACCCAGAGCCCCGATTCTCAATAGGGTAAGGTGATGACATGGGCACCTTTGGAAAGACACATTCAACTTTCATATTCATACAACAGAAACTGAAAACCCAGTGCTTTCATAACGCAAGCCTCAAAAAGCAAGCCAACAACATTTCCTTGTTGGTGAGGCTTCTGGAAACAAAACAGAGATGTTCCAACTGGGGAGAAACCCCTGGCGGGGGGGCGGGGGGGAGTCTTTCAGAATCAAAGTGGGTGAGATGTTTATGTTTTTCAAAAGGTTAAATGATAGTGGAAGGCAGTGACCGAGTGAGGCCCACCCTCGCTTTCCCCCAGGTCGGAATTTGATTCTGTTATGAATGCACTCCTCCAGCCCACGCCCGTGAGGGGCCACACACACCTCGGAAGACCTGAGGAGCCCCCGTCATCCATCTGGAGGCAAATTCTTGGCAAGGAGCAGCCGGGAGAGACTTCACACAAGTCCCTGAACCTCTCAAGAAGAATCTACAGCAGCAGAGGGATTTTCCCCAGGAGAGCAAATGACAACACAGCGCCTGTTTGTTTTCGATGCAGGAAGGAGCCAGAACATCTGCTCCAAGAAGCCACTTGAAAGATAATCAGGCAGCAGTGTTGGCAAAACAGCTGTGTGGCAGGCAGGGAAGGGGGTGGCCAGGAGTAGGGAGGGGAGGGGAGGGGGAAGGAGGGAAGCTAAGCCCAGAGCTAGGAGCAGCCACCCACCCAGGAACCCTGCCGCCTGCTGGGAAAACCCCTGGCCCAGCCCTGGCCCTGCCCACCGAGCTCAGGGGGGACCTTCCGCCCCGCTGAGAGCAGCTCACGTGGGGACCCCGCTCTGCCGGGAGCCCCGATTGTCCTCATGGAGAAACACGGGAATTGTTCCAGGTTTCCCAAGGATCCAACTCAATTTCTAGGATGGGACGGACAACGTCGAATGTTTCCTACATCTGTGATCCTGGAAAGCAGCGAGGGTTAAGGAAACCCCACCTTCGCCCCCTTTTTGTTCCAGAAAAGGCCATTGCAGTTCCCCAGCATCCTTCCCCATGTGACTTAGACGAGACTCACTACACCCCCTTGTTAGCTGGCCACAGAGCAGACACAGATCCTCCGACTTCCCATTCTTTGTCTTCCAAGTGATGAGCTGTACTGTTTTGTCCCGACTGGTCAAATGGAACACAGGGCTTAGTAACGAAACAGTTCGAGTTCTTCTCGTTTGCCCACACCCCGGATTTGAAGCCTCCTCAGCCAGAACACAACCCTTCCTGAATGCCTTTCTGCTGGACTCAGGGAAAAGCATTCTCTTGTCCCCTGTGTCTTCAGGTCAAGCCCCTCCTGACTGACGTCTTCGCTTGCTCTTTATCGACAGGATTTGAAGGTCCTCTGGATCACCTCCTGCAGGCCAGCTTGCCCGGTGCCTGAAGTGATGTCACAGATTAAGAGCTGAAATGAAACTCAGAAGACTCAGGGTTCTGTCTGCCACTCACCCAGGGGACACAGAAGCAAATCACTACTCACTATGCACATATTGGGAATAGAGCTCGGCAGGGTTTGGTTTGACAAACATTAGGGACAGGGCCAGGTAGGGTAGGGGTCCCTCAGCCCCAGTGCCTGCTCCCTTTTCTTTCCAAAAAATGTTAAAGTAACCCGCAGAAGGGCAATAAAAGGTGAACAGAGAAACAAAAAACAGAGACAAGAAACAGAAGACAAAAGGCTAAATTACAAACTTAAACTTTGACAGAGCGATAATTCAATTAAATGCAAATGGTCTGGGTGCATCAGTTAAAGGACAACGATTAGCAGAGTGAACTAAGAATTATCACCCGACCAAACGTGGCTACAACACATTCACTTCAAATGTGGTGTAGGCAGGTTGAAAGCAACAGAAAGGAAAAAGATAATTATGCAAACATTAATCAAAGGAAAGCAAGAGTAGCTATATGAGCAGTCAGTTAAAGCAGGCTTCAGAGTAAAGAAAATTACCAGAGACAGAGAGGGACATTGTATAATGATAAAAGAATCAATCCACCAAGAAGACCTGGAAATCCTAAATGTGACTTCATCAAGCGACAATGATGCAAAATATGGGAAGCAGAAGCTGCTAGAACTAAAAGGAGAAATAGTCATCTCCACAATGATAATTAGAGACTTAAATATCCCTCTCAACAATTTTTACACAACTAGACAGAAAATAAGCAAGGATATAAAAGAACTCACCACATCAACCATCAGGTTCTCATCAACTTTTATAGAACATTCCACCCAACAATAGTAAATTATACACTATTTTCAAGTGCCCACAGAACATACACCAATACTAAAACAGACGATTTCCCAGAGTATAGAACAATCCTCAAGTCGAAAAACAATTGAAATCGTACAGAGTGTGTTCTCCAACCACAATGGAATCAAATGAGAAATTAGTAACAGAAAGACCTCCAAACACTTTAAACCAACCCATGGGTCAAAGAGGAAGTCTCAAGGGAAATTTAAAAGCACGGTGAACTGAACGAAAATGAAAATAGAATGTATCACAATTTGTGGAACACAGCTAATGCCATGCTGAAAAGGGAAATTTATAGCACTAAGTGCACACATTAGAAAAGAGGAAAAATTTCAAATCACTCATCTAAGCTCCCGCCTTAGAACCTCAAGAAAGAAGAGCAAAATAAACCCAAAGCAGAACAAAGGAAACAACAAAGATAGGAGTAAACCTGATGAAAATGAAAACAGAAAAATGGAGAAAATCGATGAAACACAGAGGTGGTTCTTTAAAAAGATCAATAGAATTGACAAATTTCTAGAAAAGCTTACAAAGAAGAAAAAGAGAGAAAAAAACATAAATCACCAATATCAGAAATGAAAAAAAAGGATATCACTACAGACCCTGCAGACATCAAAAGCATAGTAAGGAACACTGCAAGTCTACACACATAAATTTGACAACTTAGATGAAATGGGCTAATTCCTTTAACAATACAAACTACCATAATTCACTCAATATTTAATAGATCATTTGAATAGTCCTACAATCTGTAATTATTTGAGAAAACTGAATTCATGATTCTAAAAATTCCAAAAAAGAAATCTCCAGACCCAGATGGGTTTACAGGAGAATTTTAGTAAATGTTCAAAGAAGAAGTGACACGAATTCTACACAATTTCTTCCAGAAAAAAACAAAAAAAGAAAGAGGAGGGAACTTCCCGATTATTTTATGAAACACTTCCAAAATACCAAAATAGACAAAGATACAATTACCCTTTATGAATACAGATGTTTACATCGCAAACAAAATATTAGTCAAATAGAATTCAGCAACAAGTAAAAGGAATTATACACCATGATCAAATGTGGTTTATTCCAGAGTGCACACTGGTTCAGTATTTGAAAGTGAATCAATGTAATCAACCTTATTAACAGATGAATAAGAAAAGTTACATGATCATATAATTTGATGCAGAAAAAGGATTTGATGAAATTCAACAACAGTGAAAAATAAGAATAGAACGGTAACTTCCTCAGTTTGATGAAAAGCATTTACAAAACACCTTTGGTTAACATACCTAATGGTGAAAGATTGAATCCTTTCCCTGTAAGACTGAGAACAGGCAAGGTTATCTGTGCTCACCACTCTTATTCGACACAGCTCTAAAAGTTTTAGCCAGTGCAATAACACAAGAAAAAGGAAATAAAAAGCAGACAAATAAAAACTGCCTCTCTGTGCAAACAACATGATTGTTTACATAGAAAGTCTCGAGGACTCTATAAAACCAACACACAAGAAAACCTTCCAGAGCTAATCAGTGCCCTAGTGTCACAGGATACAAGATAAATATACAAAAACTATTATACGTCTATGTACTGGCAATGAACACAAAGACACCAGAATTAGAAAAACAATACCACTTACAGTTGCTCTCCCAAAATGGGATACTTGGAGTGTAAACATAATAAAACATACATGGGAGTTACGTGCTGAAAAAGCTGTACACTGTGAGTGAAAGCAATCAAAGATCTAAATAAATGGAGAAACATACAGTATTCATGAACAGGAAGGCTCACCATAGAAATATTGCCAATTCTTCCAAACTGATTACAGATTTAACATAATTTCTAATTCGAAATCACAGCAAGATTTTTTGTAGACAACATTATTCTAAAATTTATAGGGAAAGACCAAAAAAAAAAAAAAAACCCACAAGAGTAGCTGAGGCAGTTTTTTAAAAAGAATAAAGTGGAAGGAATCAGACTTCAGATGTATATGGCCACTGTAATCAACACTGAATAGTTATGGTGGAGGGAGAGCCACACAGATCCATAGAACAGATCAGAGAATCCAGAAACAGACCCACACGGATATGCGCAACCGATTTTGATAAGAAAGCAAAAGCAGTTCGATGCAGTAACGGTAGCCTTTTCGAGAGCTGGTGTTGGAGCAGCTGGTCGCCCATAGGCTTGCTGGAGTAGCCTCTAGATTCTCCGGGGTATTTACAGAATCTAGATAATGCACGGAGCAAAAAGAATGTAAGAAGTCCAAGAGGATTAAGTTGCCCTACAACATTAAGGGGCAGAAGGAAGGAGCGGGATGGAGAGACACAGAAAAGCCTGGTGTTGAAGAGTGTCGATGGAACACCGCGAAATGTGTTTAGATGGGGAGAGGCCATGGAGCCGCTACAGGGCTACGAGGATGGAAGGAGACACAACAGGATTTTAAGGAGACTCATAAAGTGGCTCTCCTTTAATGCCCTGTAAGAGATCCGGTAAAGATTGAAGTCCGTTTTATTTTTGTTTTCTAGGCTGTATTTGTAATGTGACGGCACGGTGAGACAGGACCCTGTGGGGCTCGACCTTCTACTAGAGTTACACGCTCTTCACGTTTCTTTCTCCTTCAGTCGAGGAGCCATGGACAATATGGGCAACACCCCTCCAGGCTGGACTAGACCCTCACACCTACCCACCTGCAAATCACGCTCCCATTCACCTCTTTACGGTCCATTAGGGCGGCACATAGACATCCAGTTGGCAGTGGGGAGCCCTTTCTTTGAAATATTAGGGAAAGGGGTGCCTGGGTGTGGCTGAGTCAGTTAAGCATCTGACATTTGGTTTGGGCTCAGGTCATGATCTCACAGTTCATGGATTCAAGCCCCGTATCAGACTCTGTGCTGACAGATCCTGCTTGGGATACTCTCTCCCTTTTTCTCTGCCCCTCACCCTACTCATTTGCTCTCTCTCGCTCTCTCTCTCTCTCTCTCTCTCTCTTTCTCTCTCTCTCTCCCTCAAAAATAAGTAAATAGGGCCCCTGGGTGGCTCAGTCAGTTAAGCGTCTGACTCTGTTTCGGCTCAGGTCATGATCTCACAGTTTGTGAGTTCAAGCCCCACATGGGGCTCCATGCTGATGGCTCAGAGCCTGCTTGGGATTCTCTCTCTCCCTCTCTCTCTCTGTCCCTCCCCCTCTCACTCTCTCTGTCTCTCTCTCAAAAATAAATAAACAAAATTTAAAAATTTTAGGGGCGCCTGGGTGGCTCAGTCAGTTAAGCATCCGACTTCAGCTCAGGTCATGGTCATGCGGTCTGTGAGTTCGAGCCCCATGTCGGGCTCTGAGCTGTCAGCACAGAGCCGGGAGTCTGCTTTCAATTCTGTGTCTTCTTCTCTCTCTACATCTCCTCCACTCTCACTCTCTCTTTCTCTCTCTCTCTCTCTCTCAAAAGTAAATAAGCATTTAAAAAAATTTTAAAACTTTAAAAAATGTTAGGGATTAAAAAGTGACCAAAGAGTGCTTTAGGCAGGCCAGTTGGGTAGTGATGTGCAGAATATGTTGATGAGGGAAGAGCTCAAGTGCCTGTCCAAGCTGTCACCCTGGCACAGAGTATGTTCTCAGTAAATATTTGATTGGCCCAAGAGTCACCTAACGTGAGCTAGAATGAAGGCGACAGAAATGGAAAAGAATTGACAGAACCAAAAGTGGGGCCCTTGGAGGGGACATGACCGTGAGATCTCAGGCACTGGAGACCGGAGAGACCTTGGACTGCAATAAGGGGGGGAGACCAGGAGTGGACAGATGACCACAGGGTGGGATCCTCTGAGCATGTGGCGCTGTTCAGCTGTCCGAATAAAGCTGTCCAGCGGGTAGTGAACATGGCATTCTGGGGTCCAAGATGCAGCACGGTGGGGGGGATCCTTCCCACCAAGGTGACCTCTGGAGCAATGGAAGCAGAATGAGAAAGGGCCTGGTAAACCACACAGCCCCCTTTGCTCTCTGTGAAGGAGAAGTTTCTAGTCCTGGACCCATGTCCTTCTAACACCCATACCCCCTCTTTCAGCCCCTCCTCTCCCCAGGGGAACAAGGCACCCAGGAGGCCAAATACAAATGTTCCTCACGATGACGTCTGTGCCCAACTGCCAAGCTTCCTGACTCTCCTGCACCTGGATACCCCAGCCGTCCACCGCCACCCTTCCCCACTCCTTTCCCTCCCTGGGTTCTCCCCCTCCTCCGTTGTCCTCTCTCCTCTCTGCTGCCTGCACCCTCCCGCCTCACCCCCATCTCTGTTCCCGCCTTTCAGCGGCTCTCTGCTCTTGCCCGTCCTCCCCTTCTGCTCTCTCTGTGCTCACACAAACCAGCACACGTGAATCTTAAGAGACCAAGAACTAACTCAGGGAGACTCATGGAAAGGGCCCTACCTGACTGGCGTCCGCGGGCCTCCTTGGCCACCTTCGGCGGGTGATATATTACAGAAATACATTAAGGGGCCGTCCCGCTGACAGCAAGCTAAGGTGCTATGTCAAGGTAGCAGCCCTGGGATGATGTACGTCCCCCATAGATCAGGACACCATCGCTCTGATTGCACTCCAGCACCGCATGTCAGAGCGCCGCGGGGGCGTGATGGACGGCGGGGATCCATCACCGGCCGACCGGCCATTCCCAGAACAACACTCATATCCAGAGGTGATTTAGGGGCAGCGCTGGGATACCTCCCAAGATGCACACACAGCAAAAGTGGACTCTTTTCTTTGTACTGAGAGAAGTTCAGGGAGAGAAACACTTGTAGAGTGTAGCTCCAAGGTCAAGGGTTTGAGAACCAGACAGACCCGGGTTCACATCCTGCCTCCTCCACCGAAAAGCTGTGGGACCTTCGGGCCCGTTTTCCTCCCTCCCTGAGGTCATTGCCTTGTGTATAACATGGAGGTCATAATACTATCCTCCCAGGATTTAAGGGAAGCTCAAATTAAATAATACAGGTAAAACACGCAGCACAGAGCCAGGTCCCGGGCCCTGGGAACACCACCCGGACCTGTCCAGTGGGCACACAGCAGGAGCCGCAAGCCGCAGCCTCCCACATATTCTCTTCCTTCACCTTTTACCTTTTACCTTCACCTCCCTCCCTGATGGCTCCGCAGCCCATGGAGGAGGTCCTGAGGACCCCCGCTCAAGTCAGCCACCCAGCCCGTGTTTCAGGATTGCCCACCAATCCTCTCCCCATTCATTCTCCATTCAGTCAATAGGTGTTGAGCACCCACTAGGCACCAGACCCTGTTCTGGGCACGGGGGACACAGAGTGAATGAAACAGATGAAAACACCTGCCATCACGTGTCAGTATCATCAAGTCCTTCCATCAGGTAACCCGTCTGTGTAGGGGCAGTAGCCTTGCCAGAAGGCCCTGGGAGCCCGGCCTTGACCCATACAGACTAGATGACTGTGACTTTTACCTGTGCAAAGAGAATGGTGCCCTCATGACAGCTTTCGAGGGGACCATAGCTATTCCCTCAGCGGGTCCTAAGTGGCTGAAGCCCAGACGTGGATGGTGAGTTACCTAAGGTCACACAAGGAGCATGAGGGTGAATCAAGGTTGGAACTCAACCATCTCAGAACTTGCAAGTTTGGGGCGCCTGGGTGGCTCGGTTGGTTAAGCAGCTGACTCTTGATTTCAGCTCAGCTCTTGATCTCACGGTTTGCAGGTTCGAGACCCGAGTCGGCCTCTGCACTGGCAGTGTGGGGCCTGCTTGCGATTCTCTCTCCCTCGTCTCTCCGTCCCCACCCACCCTGCTCACACTTGCATGCTCTCTCTCTCTCTCTCAAAATAAATAAATAAGCTTTAAAAAAAAAAGAATTTTAAAGCTTACCTTTAGATCCCAATGCACACCAGGCGAATTCCCCGTTTTACAGGTAGAGGAGCCGCTTGATTCGTACTCTTAGGAAAATTCAGCCTCCCTGGAGAGAGAAGATACGGGTGCATGAAGAATTAGAACTTACATCACGTTTGCATGGGGTACTTCCTTCATCCTCACAGGGCCCCAAGAGGCAAGCATTGTGATCCCATTTTATAGGTGGGAGGACTGAGGGCAGGAAATCCAGTAACAGACCGTGTCACTCTTGCCTCTTCCCCACACCGCATACAGAGGAGTAGAAACCTGAGATTCGCTACACACACACACACACACACACACACAGCTTTAACATTCCATGGTAAGCATATTCCCGTATTATTAAATACTTTTTGATATATGCCTTTAAAAATGTATTCTCCTGGGGCACCCGGGTGGCTCAGTCAGTTGAGCGTCCCACTTCGGCTCACGTCATGATCTCGCAGTTTGTGGGTTCGAGCCCCGCATCGGGCTCTGTGCTGACAGCTCAGAGCCTGGAGCCTGCTTCGAGTTCTGTGTCTCTCCCTCTCTCTGCCCCTCCCCCACTTGTGCTCTGTCTCTCTCTGTCTCTCAAAAATAAATAAATGTAAAAAAAAATTTTTTAATGTATTCTCCAACAGAAATACACACTATTTTATCAAGGCTTTGTTGCCATACGTCGTAATTATTTCTAATATTCAGATCTGATAAATAATATCGTGATGAATATTCTGATACCGTCTCCACGGTTTCCTTCCAATAGATTGCGAGAAATAACACCGGTGAGTCAAAACTACGAAAACTGTTGAAATTCTTCCACGCAGATTGCTGCCAATTTATGTTCCCATTTCGTCACATGGTCACTAACATTTCTGCAACTGCCCTCAGCAGCAGCAGCAATCTTAACAATTGGACAGGTAAAAAAAAAAATGGAATCTTGTCTTATTATGCATTTCTTTGCCCAATAGTAAAATTAAACATTTTTTCATACGTTAGCCCTTTGTATGTCTTATTTTGTGAATGTTCTTCGCCAATTTTTCTACTGGGATGTTAGGCCTATTTTTTTTTTTTTTTTTTTTTAGGCTTTCTGAAAGCTCTTTGTATACTAAGGCCATTAACCTTTTGCCATATCTGTTTTTCCAAATATTTTTCTGAGTTTGTCATTTCCTTTTTTTATTTTTGTACTTTCTTTTTTAATATATAGGTGGAGTCTGGGGTAGGCAATTGCTTTAGTCATTTCTCCAATTGTTTCTAAGCTTAAATAGGTGTCACCCCCACACTAATTTAAGGGTTTTTTTAATGTTTATTTATTTTTGAAAGAGAGAGAGAGAGTGTGTGAGCAGGAGAGGGGCAGAGAGAGAAGGAGACACAGAATCCGAAGCAAACTCCAGGCTCTGAGCTGTCAGCGCAGAGCCCAATGCGGGACTCGATCGAGCTCACGGACCTCGAGATCATGACCTGAACCGAAGTCGGATGCTCAACCGACTGAGCCACCCAGGCGCCCCGCCCCCATACTAATTTAAATGTCCACTTATGTTTTCTTCTATCGTTATGGGGCTTCTTTTGTCTAATGCTAGAATGACCTGAAATTTCCTTTAGAAAAAGGTTAAGATCTACAATGATTATCTCCCAAGTAGCCCATTTCCTCAACACCAGTTGTTGATCTGACCCTTTCCTATTCATTTGTAATGCTTCCTTCTATCTCGTGTTGCTTTTATACCCATAGTCAAGTTGGTTTTACAGTTATCAGTTATGTGCTATTGATGCCGGCTGGTCCAGGAGCCAACATCATGCTGTACAACCGGTGTACCTTTAAAATATGATTGAATATTGTTAAAGCAAATCGCTTCTCAGGTTCTTAAGAAGACTTCAGCTATTTTGAGGTTGCCATTCTTTCAGACTCATTTCAGAGTTGTCTTTTCAAATTACCAAAAGTTTCCATTGCGATTCTTATTGGGGTTTTGCCAGATCCACGTACGAATTCAGAGAAGAAGAATGTCTTTTCGTTGTTCCTTTTTCCCAATCAAAACCCGGGTGCATTCTCCACTTACTCAAAAGTTTTCTTATGCCGAACTAATAAAGTTTTGTGGCTTTCTTCATGAAAGTTTCACATAATTCTCAGTGAGAGTCATTCAGAGGTAGATCGTGGTTTTGTTTGCTTCTATCTTCAACCTGGTCATGGCGGGTATGTGAGGAATTGAGTTTTGTGTATTTATCGTGTATCAGGGAGGAGAATATACTCAGTAGCAACGTTCCCAGGGATTATTCACAGGAACATTGGTAAGAGCAGAAGAAGAGCCGTGATCTCTAGGGACCCAGTCCATCCCTCACTGTGGGTGTGGGGACGACCCACAGGCACAAGGAGGCCTGGCTCTCAGGTCTTCCAGCAAACTCTAAAGTGCTGTATGCACACCTTATTCTGCCTTTTAACCTCGGCGTGAGGCCGAAAGAAGCTGCTGGTGGATCAGGCTCTGTCTGTGTGTGAGCAGGGACCAAGGCCACGCTGCTGGCCAACAGAGCCCATATCCACACTGAGGCTGCCTGTGTCCCTCCCTGGCTGCCCTCAAACCACACACGCTGAGAACAAGGAGAGACAAGGATCATGGAATGCCTGGTGGGCCGGCCAGAGACTTGCTCCTGGGAAGGGCTGCAGGCAGGAAAGGCTTCCACCCTTGTGCACTACCTGCGGTGGAAATGTTGGGTGCCTACCTGGGCCCAGCCCTCCGCTCCCGCCCACACCCCCTTTGGACCGTGGAACTTTTGCATCTGCATTTTGCTGAAGCGCACATTTATACACTCTGATGAAAGAGTCTATTGGGCAGAGGAAGTGGAAAACTTGGGGCCTGATTCACACTTACCAATATTCAGAAAGTCCCCAAAACAGCCCCCGTGATGGGGATCTACCCAACCCCCCCCCCCACACCTTCCCCAGCTGCCTTGTGATGGACGTCCCAGTTTGCTAATGGTGGCCACATGGAAGGCACGGCCACGGGGAGCCCTGTGGAACAGCCCCTCTTACTGCAGCCATAAAGGCTCATATTTCGACAGAGACTTGGATCCCAGATGTCAGCTACACCACAGGTTTTCAAGCGTTTTTTGAGCAATGGAAATCTTTTTCTAATTAGAAACCCTCATGAAACCCCAGTCTTCAGAACAGATATAAGTGGAACTGTCTTCAGTTGGATTGGGGTAAAACGCCTTGAATGCTCCTACACGCGCGCGCGCACACACACACACACACACACACACACACACACACACTTGAAGTGTGCCATCCTTCTAAGGCACTTGACACATTTCTACAAATTGCTAGGACCATGCCAGACACAACTCTCTTTTTAAGGGTGGGCAAACTGAGGCCCAAAGGGAAGATGACCCTGGGTCAAGATCAAGCAGCATCTTAATGGTAGATGTAGGGCTAGAATCCTGGCTCTGTCTGCCAGCCTAAGACCGGTGCAGAGACAACGGGGTCATGCTCATTGGAATTGAACTTCCAACTCAGGGAGTGATGAAGAAGCACCAGTAGGGGTCATCAGGAAGTCTACTTGGACAAAGCGGGCTTGCCCCAAAACCTGTTCCTGATCACAACACTTGCAAGACTGTGCGGGAGTTCCTGAGTGACTCATGGAATCAATTAATCCATGGGAGAAGGAGAGCCAGGGGCCGGGGTTCCAGCATCTGACCTTCCTGTCGCTTGCCAGGGACCTTGGGCCAATGACTGTCTGACTTGAGTTTGACTCATGATCTCCGGGATCCCTTGCAACTTCTGTACTCCGCATACAGGCAATGAATGAAGCTTTATTACCTACCGTTGATACGGGAACCCCTCTACAGAGCAAAAGGTCTCTGTTTGGGGAGATACCTTAAGGAGTGGATGGGGAGGTCTGAAGGCATGGGGGTGTGCCCATTCCAAGGTCTCTAAGGCAAAGGCTGACCCACCCTGCAGGAAATGAGGAAGGAAACTGGGGAGTGCTTAAAAAGAGGAAAGGGAAAGCAGAAGGAATCAGAGAAGGGCGGGGCGGGGGGGGGGAGGGCCTTGGGGAGCAGAAGGTACGTTTAGAAGCTGTAGCTACCTGGAGTAGTGGGGTGGCCAGAGGGGCATTTTAAGAATGGAAACACCTGATGTTCAACTTGAAGTTGTTTGCACCGCCGTGATGTAAATCCTTCCTTCGTTCCCACCCCCGTCCCACCCTGTATCTTCAAATAAATCTGCCTCACCCACGAATGCTTTGTGCCAGCGAGCTGTTCCATGGAAAATGAGAAGTGGCTGAGCTTGTTGTCTGGGTCCATGTGCTGTGAGATGAAGACGGGAGGAGCCTGAAGCAGCAGGAGCCAGGAGACTCTGTGTCCCCTAGAGAGTCTCAGAGACCTCGGGGGACCCACGGCTGCGGCTCCACGGAGAAGGAACTTTGGGGGTCTAAGTCAATCTTAACCTGGATCTCAAGAGGCAGAGAAGCCCCCCCCATAACATGTAAGCTGATTTCGATCATATGAAATATTTATGTTGTACCTAGTACGTGTCCGACCGTGAGCTCCGGGCTGTGGGAACTCCGAGAAGCGGGAGGTAGTGATGATTACATTTTACTGTGTCTGATCAGGACCCTGGCAGCTTGTTAAAGATGGAGGTTCCCAGGCTTAATGCCACAGACTTCTTCGATTCGGTAGGACTTTGACAGACCCTGGGGCATGGTGGTGACACGAGCCAGCCCTCAAGGAGCCTACAATGTCACTGACGACTTTAGTAACAGGATTCACCTCCAGGCTTCTGGCCTTCCTCTGGCCACTGACAGTTCCTATGGGCCCCTGAGTCCCCAGACCCAGCAGAGAGCAGCCAGTCTCAACCGAGAGCCACAGGTCTTTGTGTCTTTTGGCACAGCTACTCTTCTTTGCCAATGCTAGCCCTCAGGAATGCTGTCCCTTCTAGATGGAAAACCATAGGCTTGAGCTCTACAACCCATGGTACACACCTGGTCTCATGTCCTCAGTGTCCAGGCCTGTTTCCAAGACTTGACTCCTTCCCTGCCTGGACCAGTGATCCCACCTGTCTTTCTCTGCCTCAGCCGGCCCCTTTGGAATAACCCCAGCTAGCTTGCCTTACAGATCTGCTTCCAGGACTTCCTTCGAACGCGGTTTAGTTGCGGGCAGTAAGGCAAAGAATGTCGGAAGGCAGCGAGAAGGATTTCTTTCACATAGCCAAGCATCATCCGGGACGCTGGAGCCAGACGGGGACCAAAGTGTCAGAAGCGTCCACCCAGGAAGTCAGCCCAATGAAAGGAAGAGGGTTCTGTAGGCCGGGGTGGGGGCAAGCTTCTGAGAAGGATATGAAATGGAATCACGATGGAGAAAAAAAAAAGGAAAGGGAGTCAGAGTTCCATTTGTTCATTCATTCACTCATTCATTCATGCAACAGGCATGTGCTGAGGCCCTTCTGTATAGGGATAGAAGCATCAATGAGCTCAGCCTTTTTCTTAAGGACCATACCATCTAGCAGGGGATGGAAGGGGTCCTTGAAGGCTGATAAGATTCTGAGCATCGAAAGTTGATAGAAAGGTGTTCCAGGCAGGGCGAACAACTCGAGCGAAAGCGTGCAAGCAAATGGAAGGTTCCATTTGCTCAAGAGCCAGTGGGTTGATCGACCTGGGTAGAATAGAAGTTTATGGAAATATGTTCTACTTCGACCTATCTTTCCTGTGCTCCGAGCCAGGCCCGGGCCAGGTGCTGGGGACTTAAGGTGAAGAAAGCAATCTCTGCCCTCAATTGCCAGAACTGATATTATCATTCTAGAAAGCGGCAAGGGAGCCACATGACAACCGCCTCCCCTCACAAAGCATTACGGGCGGTCAGCGTGGGTTACCCAGCAGACCCAGGCGGCCTCACCTCCCAGCCAACGGACAGGAGAGCTAGGGCAGAGAGGCCCTCGCCGCCTAGTAAGAGATGAAACTTAGTTGGGGGGAGATGACCTCCCTATGCCGCAATGAAGTCCCTGGCTCCACCTGAAGGAGGCAGAGCCTTAAGGCAAACAGCCCAAGAAAGACAAACAGCAGGGCAGCGCTCTTGAAGACATGATGACCCACGTGTACAAATGCAAAGCCCCTCCAGAGGTAAGGTAGGGTGTGATCCCAAAGGGTACTACGTTCCCCTGCAAAATGACCCTGGTCTGAGCGGGCCGTGGGGAAACCCCTCTCTCGGATTCATGTAGTGAAGGCCTCTCAGGTCAGGGCCAGGGAATCCTGGATGGTTTTATTACTTTCTGGTCTTGTCGCCCATCTTTTTGATGCTATTGTCAGTGAGGTCTGAAAAGTCAAGGGCGGGGGGTGGTTCTAGATGGTGACGCGTGATACCTGGAAGGCAGGCAAGAAGGAAGCCAGGAACCTGAAGAACTACTTGTGGGTGGGGCACGGAGCTTTGGAGGAAAGTGCCCTCACCTGGGAGTCGGGAAGTCTGCCCCACCCCCACCCCCCGCTCTGTTCCAGCAGGCTGTGTGACCTCGGGCAAGTCCCTTCCCCTCTCTGGGCCCGCTCCTCAGTTGGCCACTTTCCTCCCCATACCCGGCCAGCACCCATAACTCTGTAAGAAAGTATTACTTTTACTTTTAAAGAAGAATTGTTACTTTTGAAAGAAGTAACAGAGGAGTTTCCAGGAGCAGATCCTGAAATTTTGCCAACGGAACCAGAGGCTGTTAGAAAATGGCCCTGTGACAGGAGGAAGGTCCTAGGGTGGTTCTCGAAACAAACTGCGTGGGGAGGCGGGTGCATTTCATTAAGTTTGGGGGCAGAGCTGGCTTTCTCGCGCCTGCCAACACAGCCTGTGAGCTGAGAGGGCCTCCCAAGTGCCCTGGGAGTCGCTGAAGGAGGGACGATCAGGGCAGGACCCTGTATCCGTATATATGCCTATATCCAGCCTATATCATAAAGGCGTATATATCATATATCATATAAACATATATCCAGCTTGCCTTCAGCTTGGGACGGGGGAAGAGGGAGGGTCCTGGACTTCCTCTATGCCTCTTTGCCAGTAGGCACCTTAAGTAAAACTCCTTTGGGGGGTTCCCCAGGGTCATTTACAGCTGGTGGAGCAGAGCCTTCCCCCCACGGGCTCACTGCCTCTGCCCAGCATTCAGCGCTCACTGACATTTACTGAGCCTGTGGACCCGTGTCCTCAGCCCCAAAGCCATTGTGTGAATTAGACTTTTCTCAAAACAGAACGTTCCCAGAGTCTGGACAAAGGTCAGGAATGCTTGCTTTTGAAACGTCTCTCCTTTGCCTCGTTTTATGTCCCTTCCAGAGTGCAAAGCCTTGATCTCCTGCTCAGAGGGGGTCTGGGTGACGGCCAAGCCTGGTGGTGATGACCTGTCAAGCCAGTGGGGCCGCACCTCCACGAGTGATTTACAGCAAGATCTCTTCCATGTGGCAAATGTAGAGTTTGGGACCAGGGGTCCAGAGGTAGGTGGCCCAGAACTCAGCTGGCTGTGAGGAGAGAAGGTCAAGGGGGGGGGGGGGGGAAGGGACGGAAGAGGAGAGGGGGAGAGAGGGAAGGGGGAAGTAGAAGGAGGGGAGAGGAGAGGAAAGGAAGAGGGAGGAGGAGGGGGGAAGGAGGGGGTGGGGGGAGAGAGGCAGGGGAAGGGGGAGAGGGAGCCCTTTCATTGCCCGAAGGCTCAGTTTCGTCACCTGCAAAATGAGAATACTGTCACCCTACGTCAGGCCTGGGAGAGTGGAAAGCATAACTTCTGTGAAAACCCCCATACAAAGCTGGTATTCTGAGACTCCAGAACATCAAAGAAGGGAGGGAACTGACGGGGACCCACCGCTCGTAACAGGCAGAGCCAAGATTGGAGCCCAGGGGAGTCAGAGTCCAAAGTCAGCACTTGGCACACCAAACTGCTGCGCCCTAACCTTCCTGGAGATAATGTCACCGAGCCTAAGACTTAGTCACATGGTCTTTCCAGACGCCTCGGTGACTTCCACCTCGGGGTGCTCAGAATCCCCCACAGACCCCAAATAATAACCCAGGGAAAAACCAACTCTTGCAGGGGACTCACCAGAGGAAATGACCTGGGGAAAGACGGGAGGAAGAGTCAGCTGGGGGGGGGGGGGGGTGGGGAGGACCCTGCGAGGCCCAGGTTTCTCTTCAGGCTGATGCTACCTAAGAACGGCAGGCCACAGAAGCGGCCCAGCCGTCCTCACGTGCCCCACCCCAGGTACATGCCAGGTCCCACATAGTTTTCTCTCTCCTTGAAACCTCAGTGCCAGCACAGGAGCCCCCAGGCCTCCCTCTTACCGTCAGCCAGCAGCTGGCAAGCGGACCCTGCGGTCACCTGCTAGGCTGGGAGGTAGCATCGGGCTTTGGGGTCTGTCCCTCTGCAGCGGTAGCTTATCTGAAGACACGCACGAGGGAACGAGAAGTTTCCCAACCGAGGTAGAGATTAACATAACTTGTATAAGTCCCAAGACACAACCTCAGTTACTTCTAAATGTGTGGTCCAGAAGACAAGCAGGGCTCTTTTCCCTTCACTAAACAAAGAGATCAGCGTGATCTGGAAGCTTCCTGGGGTGGGGGGGTGACAGTATGTTTGCTGCAGGGTCTCCATGTCCCAGGCATTGGGTCTTCAGGTCCATTCGACCTCAAACCACCCACAGGAGAGGCAGGACTTAGTCTCTTGCGGGTGACAAAACTGAAACTCCAAGAGTATAAACGGCTTGCCCAAGGGCACGCCAGATTCCAGCGTAAGGTTGTTTCCGACGAAAGCCGGGCCTCGTTCTGGATTACTCTCGTTCTGGATTTTCCCCACCAAAAAAAGAACCGATCTCCTGGCTCTCCGCCCAAGATCATGGTGCTCCTAAAATCTCCTGGATCCAAAGTCCTCGGCCAGCTCTGCACTTAATTCAACATAGAGGCTGAGTGCTCCTGGATTTGTTTTCACGACCCCACTGGGGAGCAAAGGTTAAAGTCAATCATCAGGGAGGAAGAAACGTTCAATGTATTTGTTAAAGTTTATCAGCATTGAGGTGCCAGTTAGCAATCAAGCATCAGCCCGGGGCCCACGCCGGGCAACCAGCCTGGGTGGGTTGGACAAGACAGGAAACAGAAGAGAACAACCGGTGACAGTTTTTAATCAAGTACGCAGAAACATAGCCTCACCGCTGCATGATATCAGGCAAGGGTTTTAATCTCTCTGGGGCCTCACTTCCTCATCTGCAAAATGGGGACAGTGACGCTGTCTTCTTACAGTCACCGTGAGGATCACATGAGGCCATCACAATAAACTGTTTAGCGGAACAAGCTCTTAATAAACCTTACTTACTATCATTGTTGTTGCACGGGAGCTTGGGGACTGATACATATTTATGTATTTATTTATTTTTTAATGTTTTTTTTTTGAGAGAGAGACAGAGAGACAGAGAGCAACCAGGGGAGGGGCAGAGAGAGAGGGAGACCCAGAATCGGAAGCAGGCTCCAGGCTCGGAGCCGTCAGCACAAGCGCCCGACGCGGGGCTCGAACTCACGAGCCATGAGATCACGGCCTGAGCCGAAGTCGGACGCTCAACCAACTGAGCCACCCAGGTGCCCCCAGGGGGGGGCATGTTTCTAATACATGTTTGACGCCAGATGCCATTTGAACAAAGTATGGCACGCCTTGAATGCTTTACGCGGTGAGATGGCGCCAATCTTTGACATTATTTGGCAACTCCCAGCAAAGTATATTGACCTCTGCCACCTTTAGAGCTGAGAGAACGTGGGCCCCTTGCCTGGCTTTTTGTAAAGCCTGTCAGCCCATGCTCTGTCTGTCTCTCTCTCTCAAAAATAAACATTTAAACAAAGCTTAAAAAAAAAAAAAAGGCAGGTGAACAAATTCTGACTATATTTCTCGGAGGAAGGAAGGAAGGAAGAGAGGGAGGGAGGGAGGGAGGGGGAGAAAGGAAAAGTGCTTGAACTGAAATTTAAGATACCGCAAGAAGAAAAAGATTGTGGCATCATTTGCTTGCCCCTGTTTATTTTCTGAGTGTCAGGATGACCGTACTTTGATCTGCAGCAGTTTTGTTTTTTTTTTTAAGGACGTTATATTATCCTTTTTTCACAGGTCATTGACAACATTAATTACCTAAGTAGAACTAAAACTTCAGGGTTAAGTGCGATTGCTGACTTGTTTGCATTTTTTTCCCGCCATCCCAATTAATCCGCGTGGCTAGAAAGCCCACCGTGAAGAACACCCAGAAGGTTCCAGGGACCCATTAGAGGCATTGCCAATTAAACCACTGCCCTGTGAGAATCATTAACAAATGACAGGGACGAAATCCAAAGTATCCGTATATTTGCATGGAATGGTACAACATGTCTACATGTTTTTCTGCAGACTGTTATCTGTTCATTTTATTTTTGACAATCCCTGCCCCGGTATCTCAAGCAGAACAGTCTTCCTCCGAATGCAAACCAATTAAAAACTGTCTAAGGAACCCTCCTGTGACAACAGCGTTTAACAGAATTAACACCACTCCCTGTAGAAACAAGGCAGCAAAAGTTGTGAAACTTGCCGATGCTTTCGCTAAAGCCAAATCACAACGGAAGGCGCTAGTTTGCTCCTAATTTCCAAATCTGTCTGTGTTGACTGAATGTCTGGGTGCTGACATGTCTTACTTTAGAGGATAAGTTTTGAAGTTTATTTCAATCGGTTTTTTTTGGGGGGGGGTTGTATCAGGAAAGATCGTGTTTAGTAATTAATACAGTTTTTTATTTTACCGGTTTTGTCCGATGATGCCATCACACTGGAAGAGAATCTACAATGGTTATATCTGTGTGGAAAGAGCAAAAACTAAGCCATTATGGTGGTTCAGAAGGGCAGAAGGGGGAAATTGAGGGCTCTATCTGTTCTGTGCACCGGACTGTGCATTGTACTACATTATTAATTTTTCTCTTCTCAACAACTTTGAAAGGCAAGAATGTTTACCACCTTTCTTTTTACAAGTGAGGGGGCCTTCACTCAAGGAGGGGAAGTAACCTGCTCAAGGTCACATAACGTGGCCAGACGCCAACCTGCGTCTGTCCGGCTCCAAAACCTTCATAAGGTCAAAGAGGGCCCTTTCCCACGAACCCAGATCACGGGATGTTTCCTGCCTGCCTAATGACTGTCTGAAATGGTGGAGCCGGGGGTCACTGAGGCAGAACTTGGCCTTCTGACATGATCCGAGGGCACATTTGGCATCAGTCCAATCCCCTGGCACAGCTCCAAGCACGGCCCCATTTGAGTTGAGGGCGCTTACAACATTAGCTCACCCCATTAGGGCGGCAAAGTAGGTGCTCAAAGGAGAGACTTGGGCGTGAGTCTCAGCTCTGTCATACGTAGACCTTGGGCTAAGCACCAAAACCCACTGCGTCTGCAAAAAAAAATTTTTTAAGTGGGTGGTGGGGGTTGGAAATAATCTATCCAACATCAAAAAGCTGGCGAGAGGAATAAATTAAATGATCCGTGAAAAACCCTTGGGAAAAAAGCATAGACACAGAAGGTGCTTAACGAATGGGGGCTGCATTGAAATCAAGCCTGCAGTAAAGGGGCCCTGCCCTAGGTTCAGAGCACTGTCTTAGATCCCCCTGCTGTTCAAAGTGCGGGTCATAGACCAACAGTATCAGCCTCACCGGGAGATTGTTAGAAATGCAGGAAACGGGCTGCACCCCAGGCCTCCGGATTTAGAATCTGCATTTGCAACAAGGTTCCAGTTTGAGAAGCACTGCCTTAGACCTCCCGGTCTGGCTCCCTAGGTCTCCACCGTCAGACAAGGAAGTTAGCGTGGTTCACTCCTCCATTATTCCTTATCAAAAAGTAGAATCCAAAGGGCCCTTGAAAGTCATCCAATCCCAGAATGCTCAATGCATGACATGGGTGCTTGCTGCCCTTCCCTTCCCGGTGACCGGGGCAGACATCGATAATCAATCATCATCAATCAGGGAGCTGTTTCACCAAGCTAAGAAGTAGTAGCATCACACTCCAGGAGTGTGCTGTTTTTCTTAGAGTTAATACGGGTGTGAAATCTACATACGGCGCCCACCGCTTGCCATGTGGTCTAAGCCCTCTTTTTTCAGAGGTGGACCCTATCTCCGGTTTATGCTTGTTTCCCCAACATTCTATCCCATTTCATATTCTCCCCTACAGAAGTGTTGAATACATTACATGGTTACACTGATTAAGCAGAAACCAAATGCCATCAAGGTAAAACGATGTCCCCCAAAGTGGAGAATCCCACTCCTCTGCCTCAACTCCTCTTGTCTTTTTGTCACGGCCCCACTCTGTTCCACCATCGGCGTTTTAGACCAAGAAAAGGAAGACTCAAAACCCCACTAAGAACCCAGGACGTTCCCGGGATGCACTCAAAAGCCAAGGTAGAAACACACTAGAAGGCTTTTACGGTGTTCTAGGACTTTGCACCGCACTCCTATGTGCCCTGGCAACCCAGCCCTGTCTCCTGCA
Source organism: Acinonyx jubatus (assembly GCF_027475565.1). Taxonomy (NCBI): domain Eukaryota; kingdom Metazoa; phylum Chordata; class Mammalia; order Carnivora; family Felidae; genus Acinonyx; species Acinonyx jubatus. Next base: position 35,219,569 of record NC_069386.1, read on the forward strand.
CGCTGAGCCAGCCTCCCTCCTGTGGCCCTCACCCCGTTTCCCAGCGGCCTGCCTCAAACGCTATGTGCAAAGAGTTCCAAACTAGGAGTGATATTCCGAACTTAATTTTTGTTCACATGTAATAGGAGACCGATGCCCCCACCAAGCCACTGGGCCAATTAGCCAGCGGGAAGCAGCCCACATTTCTGGAAGGCAAATCATTGAGAACTGGGATACCATGGAGGCATATCTACAGGCTGGACCCAATTTTAAGTGAAAATTAATGGCAAATTCTTGAAACCACATTAAGGCCCATTGTCGTTCACTCGAAATCAGTTAAACATGAAAACAGTATGAAAACCATCTTGAGTTTATGGAATATAAATATTTGTCTGTCTTTTTTTGCCAGTGCCCCAGAGAGACGCGGAGGTACCAGCAGATGTGCTCTACAAACATGCTCACAAAGGGGGGTGGAGGTTGGGATAAGGAACCCGATTCTTGTCGGGTCAAAGCTACTTGTCAACTTTTCCATTTCCTCAGTCGGAAGATAATTAAACAGTAAGCAGATGTCAGAATCAAATTGGTTCAAGGAAACATTGCCCAATGACTTACAGTGCTTGTGATTTTTAGGGACTGTCCTCAAACAACACTTTGGTTCATACAGGAGGCAGAAAAGGAGGATTTTCGAGGTCAATCCTGAGCAGAAGGTTTTGCTCCCAGGGACGCAAAGGCTCTCCTAGCAAAGCCATCTCTATACAGACATGCTTGATATCAGGAAGCAGGCAAGAAAGTTCCTGAAACTCCCGCTTTGGACCTATCAGGCTGGAGAGAAGCCTTAGCTTTGTAGAGGGAGAGAAGGAAAAAGGAGATAGAGAGGAGAGGACGGGAAGTCAGGAGATGATGAAGGGAAGGCAGAAAGGAGGAGGAGGTGGGCTGAAAGAAGGAGAGAGAAAAAGAATTGAAGATTCAGAGGAAGGCGGTGTCTGGACAGGGAGGGGGCCGAATATGTCACAAGGTCTTCAGACCCAAGCCCTTTGGTGCCATGACTTTCTACCCGTAGGACCTTGGACCACTTGGGGACCTCCCTGAATTCATTCCCTCATCTGATATTTGGAGCCTGGCTCTGTCACGGGCTTGCTGTGAGATTCAGAGTGAGAAACAGAAAGGTCTCAAAACTATAACACGCTGTACGATTGCCTTAATTTGTCATCAAAGAGCAGAGGGAAATTGAGTGAAAGAGCGTAGAGACAAGGTGAGGTCTGAGGTGGGGTGAGGGCGGACCCTTCTCCGGTTTTCTGTGTCACAGTCTGTTATAGGGGTCCCACAGTGGTGTCGCCTGGAATCCGGCGTGTTTCCGAGTTTATTAAAAGAGCTCTTTCAGATTCTGCTACAGAACCCCCTCCGATAGCGTGTGTGTGTCCGCACGCACGCACGCGGACACACACACACACACACACACACTGTTTTCTGTGGGACTCAAGCGCTTGTCCAGGGAGCCAGGTGAGGAACAGGCTCGAAAAACCCTCACCACGCTGTGTTCTGAACTTCTATTCACTTGACACTCGGGTTAACGCACCGGTAGCAGCCTTTCCCTTCAGGATGAATCCCTTCCCTGGAGGATTGTCAACTACCCCTTGCAAACTGACCCCCATTAGGGGACAAGCATGGTCAATAGGCCTTCAGCTCATTCTCGCTGTGGAATAATGTATCAGGTGGTCTGTTCCAAAGAACCCATTTGCTGATGAACTATGGGTTCGCACGTGCACCTGGTCTCACCTCTGAAACTACCTTGCTGTGTGGCCTCAGACCAGCACGAAGCTGCTTGGGGCTTTTGTCTTCCTATCCGTGATATCAAGTTGAACGGCTTGATCCTAAGACCCTTTCTACTTGTGACTTGAAATTCTCACCGTTCACACACTGGAAATCTAAGGTATGCGATGTCATGTCTTTCCCCTTCCTCTGCCCTTCCAGACTCCTCTCTGCTCTGCTCCCTCACTCTGCTTCCCCGTGGAAGGTCACAGTGCCTGGGTCTTCTCTTCAGACTCTCTCCTTGCAGATTTTCTTACCGTCTCTTCCCTTTGTTTCTCCAGGCCCCAGGGTAGGAACAGCCCTACGGTGACTGTGTTATCCCTCATGGTTCTACTGCTCCCAGACAACACCTCAGCAAGTGGTCCTTTGTCAACAAACCCTCCTCAGTGGGGGACATCGTGGGTGGTCGGTCATGGAAGAATGAACAGGTGGTCCTATAGGGCTTGGGGTGAATGAGGAGAAGGATGGGGAAGACCTCCCAGGGAAGAGGCAAGGTTTGCAAAGTTGGGCTGAAGCCTGTCTGGAAGGACAAGAAGTTTAGATAGGCAACGAGAGGGTGGGAGAAGGCCTTTTAGCCAAGAGAGTGGTGAGGAGGCCGCCATGATGTCTGTCTGTCTGGAGGGAAGAATTTGGTAAAGAAGGAACCAGAATGAGGGTCACGGATGGAAAAGCCAGTGAAGCCTCAGTTGCAGGGATCTTGAAGGTGAGACTGAAGCCTGGGGCTTTATCTCTAGGGGCAATGAGAGACTTCGGATGGTTCTGGAGCAGGGGAATGGCCCAATCGCACAAAGCCATTTTAGGAACGCTAATCTAGCAGTGGGGAGCAGACTGTAGTGTCACCGGTGGGGCAGCCCTGCGGGAAGGGCACAGAGGGTGAGGCCAAGTGGGACTCACCCACCCCCTACTTCTCCTAGCAGGGGTGGGGGAGGGGCAGGCAGTGCGGGCGATACCCCCGGAGCAATCTCACATTCCTGCCAGCCTCAAAAGAGCAGAGAGTGAAATGCACCGCATCCTGAAGATGTAAGAGAAAACACATTCTTGGAAGAGATCTCCTCTCAAAGCCGTCCGCCCACAACCCCCAGAATAAGGGGTTGGCAATCTGCTTCTCTTGGCATCTGATTCAAAATGCTCCCGAGGCCAAGAGGACCTAAAAGAATACCTCTGCTCGTGTGTGCAAGAACAGCCCAACGGGGGACCATCTGTTTCAGGATGGGCCCAATGTGGGGGCAGAAACAGTAGCCCCCAAAGGAGTGCTATTTTGGTTTCCAGGAAAGCATCCTGTGAATATCCCCAGCCACCAACTGGAGATCTCTCTTTAGCTCTCTGCTTAGTTCTTTGCTAAATAGAACCCCCCCCCCCCCAGGTGGTGAGGGTCACTCTCTACAAGGTTCTCTGTCACTGACATCTCAGCGGGTGGTGGGAGTCCAGGGGTTCTGATCACCCGAGACAGTGCAGACCCAGTAAGCAACAGAAAGGTTAAAGGGCGGCAGATTCAAGGACAGAGACCACTCAAACTCCTGCAAAAACTTCTGTTAAGGATGGGCCCTATGTCTCCTCCTTGACGAGATTGTTTTTAGTACCAAACATGGCTAGAAAGGTCCTTCCTCGAGGTCCACTTCCCTGACCATCCCCTGGTGATGTCCGGATGATTGCCATGTTCCAGGGGAGGCACAGTGGTTGCATGGATGAAGAAAAGAGGGGGCTATCTCCAAGCTCTGGAACACTCTAACATTTAGACGTCCAGTAAAAGAGACAGAGCCAGCAAAGGAGGGGGGAATCTGTGAAACCCAGAAAGTGAGTGTCACAAAAGCCAGAAGGAACCAAGGCAGAGGAAGTGGCCAAATACCTCTGATGCTCTTGGGGGAAGCGAGTACCAAGGGACAGTTACAGAGGTCATCATCAATGATCCGGACAAGAGTACTGTCAGTGGCGTGGAGGAGCCAGAACCTTCGGAGGTAGATACGTTTATCTCCACTTTGTAGACGAGGACGCTGAAGCGGAGAGAGGTAACCTGACTTACCCAAAGCCTAGATACCTGTTAGACCATGACCCTACTGCCTGCGATCACGGGGTCCCAAAGGGTGTTGCAGACGCGGTTGATGGTGACACCGGTGGATGTCAACGGCGATGTTGATATTGCTGCTGGTGGTGATGGAGACAATGATGGTGGTGGTGACGGTGATGCTGTTAGTGGTCGTGCAGATGGGGAAGTTTGATCATGACTGTGATGTAGACATTGGTCTGTGGAATCAGACAGATCCAGAGCTATATCCCAGCCAGTCAGAGACGCATAAGCTTTTCAACCTTTGAGCCTGCGTCCCTGGCTGTGAGACGGAGATACTCCTGTCTACCTCAGAGGCAGTGGACCTAGTGCATTGTGGGAATGGGATGGATGGGGAGGCACCTGAAGCACCGGGCTGCTAGCCGACCCTCAGGAAATGGCTCATTCATTTGTCCTCAGGGCCAGTTTAGGGAGCACAGTGGCCATCGCTCCATGAGCTGAGCTTGTCTCCCTAGACCCATTCTTCCAGGGTAACTGCCCTCCCCAACCAGAGTCAGCTCCATCCTCAAGGTCAGTCATGGCCATCTTGCGGACCATCTGCTCCCCAGGGTCACCCCTCGAGGCCCACGCCCTGCTCCAGCAACGCTGCCCTGCCGAGACCCCCACCCTCGTGTCTGCCCTCCTGGCGCATGAACGCCCAAAGAGACCCTGAAAGGAAGAAGGTGGAAAGAAGCCAACACTTAATACTGTCATGTGCTCAGCTCTCTGCTCTCACGCAGCCGGGAAAGAGGGGGTGTAGGCTTGCATCGGGGTGCTGGAACCAGACGTGCCCGGAATGAAGCCCCTCCCTTCCTTGATGTCTACTCAGATAGCAGCTTCTCCACGAGGCCCACCGCGACTGCCATCTCTCCTGTGCCCTCACCCGCAACACCTTCCCTGCCACCCTCATCCTGCTCGTTTCTCCCCATTCCCCTTTCTAACTTGCTACATGTTCTTCCCGTGTATTACGTCTGTCTGTCTCTCACGGAGATGTAAATTCCAAAGGGCAGAGTCTAATACCTCTTTTGTCCACCGAGGCGTCCCTAACACTTGAGACGGGGCTGGGAGCTAGGAAGCGCTCACTAAACATTTATTTGCAGCGTCAGGTACCAGCTCGGCCCCCAGTAACATACACATACACAGCCGGCCCATAACAGACGGTGAACAGGCCCCGCGCGGCTCCAAACCCGGGCCCCTCGCAGACAACAAAGTCAAGTTTCTTCCTGGTCACGGCCCCTCACCTCACCCCACCCGTCATTCTCCAGAACCCTTTCATTTTGAAGTCTCCCTCTTGGATCAAGCCATTTAAGCATTACAGGGCTGGGCTGCTATGGGAGGAAGACAGAATGTTCCCTGCATTCTAGAAGGTGCCGGGCCCAGCATGCTTTGAGGTAAAGCAGAGAGGCTGGTCTGGCCCACCCCGGGCCTGGCTGGAGGCCCTTTCGGTTTAAAAGCTCTTCAGTCAACTCCACGCCCAAGGGGCAGAAGGCAGGTCTGTGCTGTGTTTGCTCCGAGGGGTCCACCTACTGGGAAGACGCAGGTAAGTCAAACAAGGCTATTTGTTCTCCCAGTACAGCAAACAAAAAAAAACAGGACAAATTCTTCTCCAAGGCCTCCTCACTGGACCCGAGAGGCATAATTCAAGTGATGGGAAGACAAATGTTTTCCCGGAGAAAATGATAAAACCCGAGGCAGGAAAAGCAAACAGCATCTTCAAAAGGGCAGCGGGCGAAGCTGGTATGGAGCTGCCCCAGGAGCAGGTAGGGAAGATTCCAGAAGTGGGAAGCACTTGGGCGGGCTCCTGGTTTAGACGGATGGGCCAGCCTTGCTTGGGCTCGAACTCATTCACTCATTCACTCATTCATTCGGCCAGTCAGTCCACCCTTTCAGACATGTGTGCTGAACAAGCAGGCTCTGGCTGGTGCTATGTGCCTGAGGGCCTCCACGTTCTCATCTGTGAAATGGGCTGGTGCCGGATTGCCGGGGAGGTAAAAAGTGATGTGAGAAGCCCTACACAGGGTCTGGCTCATGATCAGATTCTCTGATATGTCCCCTCGGGCACCTCCTCCCTCTGATCTTCTGGCTTTATCTCTAGCTCCCCTCTCCCCTTTCCCAAGCCCCAGCCAAGTGTCCTCTTTGTCCCACCTGCCTCTGCCCCATTCGCTCTGGCCTCTTGGCCTTTATCCGCGCCATTCTCCCCACCTCCGGTGCCCTTCCCACCAAGGGATCTCCACACAGTAACATGCACCAAATTCCCAAATCGAACAGGCTCCTGATCAATCCTCTGCACCCCACTGTGCCCCCAAACCTAGTCTTCCTGTGTGTTTCGGTGAAAACTCCATCCCAGTAGTGCTCCTGTAGAAACCGGGGGGGCCCCCATGGGTCCCCCTTTCTGCTCACCCAGCATGGCTGCTGTCTGCAAGGTCACACCAGTCTTGGCTCAGCCCTCCTGCAGGTCCCAGCCTGCTTTGCGCATCCTGGACTCTAGCTGGGCATTCACTTCCCTCCTTCCCTTTTTGGCCTCAGATAGCCTCCTGAGACCTTAAAACTCTAGTTCAGCACTTCCTCCAGGAAGCCCTCCCTTGTCCCGTCAGGCTGGGTTACCTGCCTACCCACCCCACCCTGCTCCTTCCCAGAGCACCTGAGCTTACCTTGGCCCCACACGGTCCCATCTGGCCCGGACCTGCCTCCTTCTTGTGGTGAGCTCATCCAGTCCTAGGAACCTGGCACACTTACCTCTTCCCTCAGGTTTCTAGCCGAGGGCCTAGTACTCGGAAGACTCCAGAAAGGCTGCGGTGGGTGGCTCACGTCTAGGCCCGAGAGCTGAGACAAGAGGTGGGGGCTCTGGCAACGTGGGATAAGTGAACTCATCCCATCAAGGGGGGCTGAGGGTGGAAGAATGAGGGTGTCAAGGACAGTTGTCAAGAGGAGGAAATGTACAAGCTAAGACTGCAAAGAGGAGAAAAAATTAGCTAGACAGAGAAGGTGGGAAAAGCTTTCCCAAGCAGTGGGCGGCAGGGGGGAAGCATGTGCAAAGGCCCGGGGGAGGCTTTGATGGCCCCTGAGAGGTTGTGGGCAAGTGTAGCTAAGGGACTTCTGAAGGTGTCTCTGGATCTTTTCTTACACGGATGGACGGGCCCTGCCTGGGGAATCCCGAACTGAACTGGGACACGATCACACCGCATCAGAAAGACGCCGCCGAGTGCTGTGTGGATGGACAAGGGGGTCAGGAAATGCCACACTTCTGGTTGTTTGGCCAATGCCAAGGTCCATGGAAGAAATGCAGGAACAGGTGGTGGCAATGAAGATGGACAGAAACGGATGGATGCAGGGGTATTTCGGGCAGAGTCAACACAGTTTGGTGATGGATTGTGTGTGGGACCCAAGGGAGAGAGAGAGAGGTCAACAGCCCCGTGCATGAGTGAATCCTTTGCCCCAAGGTCCAAGGGCTCCCAGCCAAGTCTCCCGTGGTGCCCTCTTTCTTCCCCGAATTGAGACAAGAGGTCAAACCCAGCCACCTGTCAGCTAGGCTCTGTCTTCCTCTGCCAAGAGCAGACATTGCTACCAGGGGTCCCAACTGGCAGAACGTTCTTCCTGTCCTAGCGCAGGGGAAGTGAGCGGGGAGAAGCAGCAAGGGGAGAGAATCGGCCCTGATGGAACACCTCCCAACAAACGCACGTGCCAGGCATGGTAAGTGGTACTTTAGCTCTGAGCGTTCAGCCACTCTTTTTTATTTTAGGTTATTTATTTTGACAGAGAGGGAGAGGCAGAGAGAGAGGGAGAGAAAGAGAATCCCCAGCAGGCTCCGCGCTGTCAGCGCAGAGCCCGACGCGGGGCTCGAACTCATTGAACCGTGGAGATCACGACCTGAGCCGACACCAAGAGTCGGGTGCTTAATCGACGGAGCCAGCCAGGTGCCCCTGAGTTTTCATCCACTCTCACGATAATCTCTGAAGTGATAGATGTATCATGCCTAACGGCTGGGGGCGGGACAGACTGTGGTCTCCGTTGCCACTCTCCACCCCCGTGATCCTGAGCAAATTTCTTCACCATTCTGAATCTGTTCGTTTGGTTGTTTTGTTTTTTTTAACCTAAAACATGGTGATATTAATGATCCTTAATGCACTGGGGTTTTTAGCACACGGTTTATGGCACAGGCTCAGCACATACTATCTATTTGTAGCGCCCCTTGTATAGGTGGGGAAGCGGAACGTGATCACGTGCTGGGGTTGGGCTTCAGACTCGGATCTCTTGGCTCCAGGGCCAGATCTCTTCCCTCCCCCCTACTTGCTTGGTCACTTGTGACGCCGCTAGGAAGCCAGTCTATGGGAGTGGTTCAAACAGGGGGCGTTCTGGGCACCAGAGTCAGCTGCTGGCGGCGCTGTGGCCAGGGGGCGTCGACCACAGCTAGAGCTGGGGCTAAGAGAAGCAGCGATGGAAACTCAGACTCTCAGTCGGGCCGAGGAATCCTCGTGGAGCACTTACTGCTTGCAAACCTTCGTGCCGGGCCCTGTGGGCAATAAAGCATATCCTCTGCCCTCAAGGAACTAGCAATCTGCTCCGATATCTGAGACACACATCTGAATCTGTCAATTGCCAATTCACAACGGTGATGCAAAGAAATCAATCCCCACTGTTGTAATACCAGCCCAAATCGCGAAGACCACAGTCATAACAGATGTCCAGGCCTGCCCTGGGGTTTGGAACGATTAACCACGCCAGGAGGGTCCTGATCTGGCCGCAGCCCGTGGGAACAGGGCCCAGGGGCTTTAGGTGGCCCCAGAGCTTCACGTGAGCCCACACAGAGCTGTGACTGCTTCGGAAGCGAACGCGATCCCGGGACCAGAGACACAGGTGTGAGGTTCAGGCCAGCAGAGGTAAGGGGCATAAGGCTCGGGCTTCATTTGGAAAGGTTCCAGCCCTGGGGGCCACATTCACTAGGAACGAAGACCGAGAATGTCCCCCGAGGGGTGGGAGGTCGAAGAGCCACACCCCTTGAAGAATTATCTAAAGAAAATTGGATAACTGGATCACGGTCCGACCAGGGCAAGGAAAGGCTTGGCTGGGTGCGGGCACCACCTTCAAATACCTGTCGAGGGCCTGAGTGAGCCTAGACAGTCAGCAGACCCACATCCAAGGGCCGGCTCCACCACGTCCCGAGCTGGGGAACACTGAAGGTTACTGAATTCTCCCGGGCCTCGGTTTTCTCATCCGAAAGATGGGAATAAGGGTGCGGATATGAAAATTAAATGTGATGGCAGAGCTGGACAGAGGGCAGCGCTCAACAGAGCCTACTCCTTCCTCCTCTGAGACATCGAAGGCCTGCTCTCAAAGGCACAAACTATGGGGGGAGGGGAGGAGGGGAGCCACAGGCACCCATTAGCGTGTTGGCCAGGCGGGAGCGCGGACCCCAGGGAACTGGCTCACCAGGGGTCAAGGGCCCCAGAAGGTGGTTCCGCAGAAGGGACTCAGGGAACCAGGGTCATAACAGAAGACCTCGAACGGATGCAACCAGTGTGGAAAGGCACACTAGGGAGCCTCTGGGCTTCACTGGGGACAACATCCCCTGCTCCCGCATTGCCGTCAGCTCATTTCCCATGTTCCGTGCGAACAGCCATCTCCAAAGTGTCGGTTTGGATCCCCCCAAGAAGCAGGGTGTGAACAAGGACCTGGGTACGTACAGTATAACTGGCAGGTGACCCCAGGAAGTGAGGATGGGGCGAGGGCTGGCGGGGAAAAGCTGTCCCTGTGCACTTACTGAGAGGTCACCACTGTGGGCAACTGAGAGCCACCTGTCGGGGTCCCCTCTGAGGAACTGAGCCTACAGAGCTCCCTGAGGCTGGGACGCTGGGGCACTGACCGCGCCCCCACCTTGCAGCATATGCTACGGGTCTGACTGCACGAAACCCCGAGTCCCAGGCTTTGCCCCCAGACCTACGAACCAGCCTCTCTGGAAATGGAGCCCACAGATGTGCCTTTTAACCAGCGCCCAAGGTAAGGCTGGTAGACAAAAGTCAGATGCGCAGAGGTACACCATATTTGAGACATACTTATACTAAAATATTACTTGTTTATCCCCAGCTGATTCCGATGTACCGTAAAATTCAAGGATCTTTTTATATACTCTCCCCAAGTTATTCTATCCATGCCCCTAATTTTAATTACCAACTACACCTTAGTGGCTCAGACTTCTTTCTCGCCCAGACCTCTCCCCCAAGGTCCAGAAATGGTGGGCCACTGGACATCTCAAATCTGATGTGTTCAAAATAGAGCTCACTGTTCACCGCCACGTCCCGCACTGCTCTCCAAACCGGCTCTTCTTTCTTTCCCTTTCTCAGCTGGTAGCCCCACCATCCCCTTGTTGCCCAGGGGCGCTATCCCAACACTCCTTCCTCCCCATCATCCCCTCGTCAGTCCCTGGATTGGGCTGGCTGTGTTTCCCAGGGCCCCTGGCATCCGTGTAGTGGCCTGAATACCAGCCTTCCAGATATGTTCACATCCCAGTCCCTGGAACTGGGGAGTGGTAACTTCTATGGTAAAGGGAATTTGCCGATGTGATTAAGTTAAGGGCCTTGAGTTGGGAGAGTATCCTGGATTACCCAGGGCCGGGGGGGAGGGGACGGGGGAGGCTTGGACCTCCACGAACATCCTTATAAGAGGGACAGAGGAGGCTCAGAGCCAGACAGAAGGAGAAGTAATGATAGAAGCAGAGACTTGCGCGACTTGCGCGATGTGTATTAAAGGTGAAGGAAGGGGCCACGAGCCAAGGACCGAGGCAGCCTCTCGAAGCTAGAAAAGGCAGCCTGGAAACAGATTGTCCCTGGGGCCTCCGGAAGGAGCCAGTCCTGCCAGTATCCTGATGTAAGCCCAGTGAAGCGGATTTTGGACTTCTGGCCTCCAGAACCGTAAGATAAATTTGTGTCACGTGAAGCCACCAAATCTGTGGCCAGGGGTTACCGCAGCGAAAAGAAACGAATACAGTCCATCAACTCTTCTCCTTTTGCACGGTCCCTGCCTGGCTTCTGTCCCCAGTCTGCTGCAGACTCCTCATGAGGGTCTCCTGCTTCCGGGTTTGCTTCCTCCATGGCACCACCAAAGTGGTCTCTCTCCCGCCTCCCCTCCTTTCGCTCTATTCCTTCAGACTGCTGGCTTCTGGTTTCATAAGCCCTTGTTCTTCTGTCTTTTTCTTTTAATTTTCTTAACATTTATTTATTTTTGAGAGACAGAGACAGAGCGTGAGCAGGAGAGGGGCGGAGGGAGAGAGGGAGACACAGAATCCGAAGCAGGCTCCAGGCTCTGAGCTGTCAGCCACAGAGCCCGACGCGGGGCTCGAACCCACGAACGGTGAGATCATGACCTGAGCCGAAGTCGGACGCTTAACCGACGGAGCCACCCAGGCTCCCCCCTTGTCCTTCTTTCTGACAGGAATGCCTTTCCCTAACTTTTTTTTTTTTTTGGCCAAACTCCTATTCATACAACAAAACCCAACTCAGGTATATCTTCCTCCAGAAAGCCTTCCCTGGCTGTCTCTCCATCTCAAAAGAGTTCATGAGACCCCACTCTAACCTCATACAACCTTTATTCCTTGACCAACTTCCCACTGTTGCAGGGGAGTGGGGATGCATCGGTGCCCCTACCAGACTCTGAGCCCTTGAAGACAGGAACAGTTCCTTGTGTGCTTTTGAATCCCCAAGACCTCAGAGATAATCCATATGTGTTTGTTAAATGGGGGCAAATAAAGGTTTCTCTAAGTTCCAGCATTTTATGATTTTATGCTGCTGCTTCGTAGGGCTCTCTCTAAATCCGCTGTTCTCTACAAAGAAGCAGAAAGACAATTATTTTTCTTTTCCATTGCTAGTTCCTGTTAATTCAGTCAAGATAAATAAAAATTAATAGGCACTCATTTGTCATGTGGATTTAATAATCCAAAATTACATTTGTCTTGGCCCAGAGTGTTAATACATCTCATAATATTTGCAATTTGCTGAGAAAAATTTAGGATCCAGTGTTGTCTCTCTCACTTAAATGAATACACACACACACACACACACACACACACACACACACACACATACTAACAGGAACTAGGGAAGGAAGATAGAACAAAACTGTGGATTCACTCTGCAGAAGCCCCACCCAGACCAGGGCACTGCTCCTTGTCAACAAGGTGTCCCCAGTCCCGCCAGCCAAAGCTACTCAGAAAAAAGACCGTGGAAAACTGTCGTGGGAGGGACATAACTTTCTCTTTAGCTCCATTCCTACATAATGAACCTTATTTAAGGCCACACTCGGCCTAAAGAAGTCTAGTCATCGGGCCACCTGGGTGGCTCAGTCAGTTAAGCGTCTGACGTCAGCTCAGGTCATGATCTCCAGGTTTGTGAGTCTGAGCCCTGCACTGTGCTCACTGCTCTCAGTGCCGAGCCCAGCTCGGGTCCTCTGTCTCCCTCTCTCTCTCTGCCCCTCCCCCGCTCAAGCACTCTCTTCCAAAAATAAATAAAACATTCAAAAAAGACCACAGGATGGAAACTGACACCCCAAGCATTTAATTCTAAAGCAAGAAGTATTATTTCAGAAGGGAGGTGCCTAAAATGTGTAGTCTGTAGTTCGTCCCCTCCACGGCCACTGATGCTTGAAGGGGTTTCGGACAACTCTAGAGAGTGCCAGGGGCAGGAAGGACCAAAGTCCCTTATAAGGACGTGTGATGAGAGTCAGTGTGGTTTGGGAAATGGAGCGGAGGGTTGGAAGGTCTGCAGACCTGAGTTCAGACCCCAGCTTTGCCCAGCAACAGCCATGCTGGACTGGTCTGTCGGTCCACCTTGGCATCCTGCCACCTTGCTGTCCTACAGACTCGTCCAGGAACTGGGGTTCTCAGGCTCCTCTTCTGCACAGGGTCCCAGGCTAGATTCTGCCCGGGGGACACTTGCGAGATATCTGGAAGGCTAAGGAAAGAGTCCATTCCCCTCCAGAGGCCGTTAGAAGCAGACCTTCCCGGCAGATGGGAGATTTGCAGCCGCTGCTCACAGCCACTGGCTTCTAGGAGGTTCCGCACAGCTTCCAGGGGAGTTTCAGGGAACCACCCATTCTGGAGCCTGCAGGGTGACCTTCAGCAATGACTTCGTGACCTTCACTCACTCTCTACCCTTACAGCAGCTGCGAAGGTGCTAATTCCCTGAATTAACACCCTTTGTACTTAGAACGCACAGAATCCGTTCTGACAAGCAAACCTCAGGCAAACCACCTTCCCTCTTCAAAGGCAAAATGGGGTGATTAACACCTGTCCCAGGAAGTCCTCGGGAGGACTAAACAGAGAACTCCTGGCAAGCGCCCCGCCCAGTCCCCGGTTTCTCTGCCCTCTGACATGCCATCGCCCACCTTCAAAAGGCCATTTTATTTTACGGCTGGTTCTTTGTGAGCAATCCTGTCAATAAGACCCACTTGCATGAAGCCCAGCGAACAGTTAATGTTATTACTGATGATAAAAGGGAAGCGATGGAGCCGGAAGGGATGAGGCAACAGAGAAAAGAGGTTGAATGTGTGGGAGCTGGTCCCGATGTCCGGGGGGGAGGGCGGGGGGGGGGGGCGGAGCACAGGGGACGCCCAACCCGCAAGCACAGGGGCAGAGACCAGGTGGTTGTGGGGACCGCAGGTGTGCAGACGGTGCAGGGGCCACTTAAGGGCCCCATTTTCCCTGTGGGGCAGGAGGGTGGGCATTGCACTTGGCCTTCTTCAGGAGCCCTGGCGATGGTTGCTTGTCTGTTTCCCAGGTTAGGCTGCCCGCCTCGGGGAGGCAGGGGCCCTGTCTGTCTTGCTCAGCGTTTAGCAGGTGCACAAGGTGATGGGTGCTGAGAAGGGGGGGCGGAGGAAACAGGGGAAGCTTGAAATGGTTGTGGAGGGGATGGGAGACGGGGCCGCCAGCTCACAAGAGGATGGCCAGGTGCCCCGTGGACTGCCGGGAGTGTGGATTTCCTGCCGGGAGTGTGGATTTCCTGCATGGGCACGTGGCAGTGACGCCAGGCGGTGTCGGGGACAACCTCATGTCCGGGGTGAAGGCAGACCTCTGGTTTTATCAGACAGGAGTAGTGGGAGGCAAGCAGGGACAAGAGACAGGGGTATGGGCACAAGTGTCAAAGTGTGGCTCCTGCTGCCTGGACAGGAGGACACTGGTGGACAGGAGGAAGAGAGAGGGTTGGAAGCCTCCGTGACTTGAGGAGGAAACTCAGGTACAGAGAGGGGGGACCTGGAGGTGACCAGTTGTGGTGGGGTTGCGGGGGGGGGGGCTGCTGCTGTCGGGTTGAATTCCAAAGGGAACCTCAAGAGAGGATGACAAGTCCCAGGGGTCCCCACCCTGGCTGATCATCAGAAAGCCAAATCCGGTTCCTGGGTCTCATTTCTAGAATCTCTGGGACCTGGGAATCTCGTCTTTAAAGTTCCCCAAATGGCACTGACGATCAGCCAGTGCCGGGAATCCCTAACAGTCAGGGCGGAACTGAGGGCATGGCACTAGCAGGGAGTGGCAGTGACGGCCATCGGATCTGAAAGGTGTAGGATGCATATGACGCGTGGGTGACAACAGTGTCATTCACGAGGCCCCCGATGTCCCCTGGGACGGTGGCAGGCCTTTGGGAGGAGGAAGACTGATCAGGTGCCAAACCCGGGATGACTGTGGGGGTGTGATCTCATAGGGGTGGTGGCCACGAGGAGGTGTACTGAAGGTCTGAGCCTCAGGCATCCCCGGGCAGCACCACCGGTGGCGAAGAATGGAGCGGAGGAAAGAGCAAAGACCGGCCCACGGAGCAGCCTCCGGAGCCTGCCCGGAGATACCCGCCAGTCCGCCAGCACTTTGGGGCTTGTACTCCGCACAAAAGAGTACAAAAGCGGGGAAAGAGGGGAGAACCACGTCTGCCGCGTCCGGACCTCAGCATCCGGCACAGAAGGGCTGGCATCCGTCCCCTGCTCAGCCCTGGGACTGTTTTCCGCTCCCGTAAGGGTCCTGGCCGGAGGCCTTGAGGAGCTTTTAGTATAAGGCACTTTGTAGCGTTTCGTGCAGTCTGGGGGGCTGATTCTCTGCCCTGGACCTGCCCCCCATCTGACACCGCGTCATGGGCACTTTTGGACGCGTCTGGGGACAGTGCCCTCGTCACAGACTGGGAGGACCACTTGAGCAGCCTTGGGAGAGAAGGGCACGGATGGGTGGGGAACGGGGCAGGACAGAAAGAACTGGGCAGGCACGACGTGGTGATGGCAACGTGATGAGGTACTTGGGGGGGAGCCTCAGAAGTACTCAGGGAAACTTAGCCGGTGGCCCTGCCCGAGAAGCTGGAGGCAAGAGTGTGTGTGTGCAAAGTGGTGCCCTCCCAGGTACACACCATCTGGTGAGGCCCCAGAACACCGGGATCACATACACACTGTCTACATCACGATCACCTGCCCACCGATCTAAAAATGCAGCTTCCTGGGCTCCGCCCCAGACCAACTGTATCGGAAACTCTGGCAGTGATGCCAAGAAAGCGGCGTTTTTTAAGTAGGCTCCACGCCCAACATGGGGCTCGAACTCACGACCCTGAGATCAAGAGTCACGCGCTCTACCTACTGAGCCAGCCAGGCCCCTCTGAAATCTGTACTGTAAACAAGTTCCAAAGGGGGCCTCATCACTATTCCAACATTTCCCACACCTTCCTGTCACCTCTGAAGAAAGTATCATCAGGCCCATTATACAGACGAGGAAACCAGAGCTCAGTGAGGCTAAGTCCCTGGCCCGAGGTCTTGCAGCCGCTAAGCTGCTGAGTCGGGGTTCAAAGCCAAGTCCTTCGATTCCACTGCCACTGATGTTCTTTCAGCTACTCTCCTCTGTCAAAGAGGGAGGATGTGATTGGCAGCTCGAGAGGTGGGGCCGTCGAGACTACCTGGGGGGTGCAGGCCGGGGGGGGGGGGGTTGGGGAACCTTGCAACCTTGTCTTGCAACAGCAAAAGCCTCTCGTCAAATGAAACCTGACACAGGCTCTCAAGATGCAAGAGTGAGAGGGAGAGCCTCGGGCTGGGGCCCACTGCAGGACCCAGAGCCGCCCTGTCCAACCCCAGGGCTGCCCCTGAGGCTTCTTGTCACCAGTCACAGCCATTCATGGCGCACGGGCGGCCTCCCCAGCAGGAAGAGAAATACACCTGCGGGGAGCCGCGAAGGGGACAGCCAGGATCAGGCAACGGGGAGGCTCTGACTGGGGTGAGCCATGCCCCAGGACTCTCTCCCCAGGTGCTCCAAATACAGACCCCATTTCCCCATGCGACCCCACAAACAGGGTGGCTTTGTAAGGAAGGCCTTTGGGAAGGAATATGTGTGGCAGGTTTCTCGAATACCTTCTTTCAACTCTATCTAAAGAACAGAGGCGCGAGGAAGGAGGGAAGCAGGTGGCAGGGAGGCCAAGTGGCGTGGGGCACGGAGAAGTGCGTGTCCGCTTCCGGAAAAGAAAAAAACAAAACAAAAGCTCGCTGCCTTTCTGAAGCTGCTTAAATACACAACAGCTGCCCGCCTCTGCTTGCCCGCGTCCCTGCTCTCCACGATAAACACATTTCCTTCTTTCTCCGCGTCTAAGCATCCAGGAGCCTCCCTTCCTCCTAAGATGCTACCTCCTGGGGCCCAAGCCGATGGCTGTGGTGGTCAGGACCCCATGTCGACACAGCTGCTCAGACGACCCGGCTCCCGGTCCCATCACAGCAAAAGAGATCAACATGTAGGAAAGGAATTGCACTCCGCGTCCCTTTGCTCTGGATGTCGTTGTCTTCGTTGCTAATCCACCCCAGCCGGGGCATCTTGAGAGCCCAGACTGGAGAGGAAGGTTCCAGGCGATAGCACGCGGCCAGAGCTGTTCAGTGTGGGCTCTCTGGCCCCAGCGTCAGGCCCAACAGCCCAGATGTAGTTGTGACCCAGACAACGCCCCCCACAACCTGTCCCTGCCCCAGGCTGTCTCCCGCCCTCCTGAGGAGGGACCCAAAGTGAGCTTGGATGGGACCCTGCAGAGCTCTAAGTGGCTCTAAGCCTGTCCCCAGGGAGGCCTCTGTGGCCGGCACGCCCTGCTGTCCTCCCCGGCACATGCCCTCCCACGGGGCCCAGCCTTGGCTGACTACAGGACTGGAGCGAGCACAGGACAACCCTGGGCGACAAAGAGGAGGACGGACAGCCAGGGACAGATTGTTATAAATAGGCATGTGTGACTGAGAAGGTCACCAGCCAGAGTGAAACATGCCAGAAATTCTACAAGAGAGAGACAGATGAAGCTCATCTGAGCATCTCACAACCTCTCCGTCTCAGGGCAGAGAACAGGAGCGGGTTCTAAGACGGGGCGAGAAGGGGGAGAAGGTGGCCGCGGACCCCCGGCCAGGGCCCGAAAAGGCGCTTCGATGAAAGGGGCACTTTCATATTGCACTGATTTCTTAAGGAGGCTGGCTTTTCTTGGCGATCACCAGACTGGCCAAGCAATCTGGAGAGCGAGAGGGTCAGGAGGGGCGAGGAGGCCCTTCCGACCCCCGTCCCTTCGCCCCCTCTGGCTCCTCGGCCTGGCCCGGGACTGTGCCAGCGCATGGCAGGGGAGGGAGATGCCCCCCAGGGAGTATTTGGCCACATCTAGAGACATTTGTCACACCCGGCCAGGGGGGGCTCCTGGCATCTCGTGGTTGGAGGCCAGGGATGCCGCTTAACGCTCCCCAACGCAGAGGACAGCCGCCCACGACAGAAGATTGCCGGCCCCAGTTGTGACTAGGGCTGAGGGGAGCAACCCGGGCCCGGCCCTCTCCCGCATCCCCTCCACCTCCAGACCCCACCTCCTTTCCCCTTCATTTCCAAGGGCCCTGTTGAGGCACCCAGAGCACACAAGTACTCATAGCTACGCAAATAGCAACTCCTTATTTGCCGTGTTTGCTCAGCCAATATTGACTCTGCAGCCTAACACTGGTGCTATTGAGCCAGGGTTATTCTCAATATTGTTTGAGCAGCATTAGAACAGCCTGTGATAACCGGCAGCAGAACAGGAAGCTGCGCCTCCCTCCTAGGCACCCCTCCCCTTCCCCCAGCCGCACCCCCTCCGTGGGACGCTCCTGCAGAGACAGAGGAACGAATGTGCTCCTGGAGTCCAGCGGACCTAATGCCCACCCCTCCACTGAGCAAACACACCGAGGTTAGAGAGGGAGCCTGCTCTCTGGCTAAATCAACACTCCGGGGAAGCCTGAGCAATTGAAAAAGGTTACATGCGGGAGGCCGTCCCCCCGGGGCGGGACCAGCGAATAATGATGGTGAGGCAGCCCCAGGCCATCAGCCAAACCCTACATTGGGATCTGCAGGGAAAGGTCCCCAAGGACTGGGGTTCGTTGGCTCTGGGTGACCAAGCAGGGAATCCTTCCAACAACCGAGCCCCCCGATAACCGAGGGCTTAATGCAGGTGCCAGATGTTGCTCCCCTTAGAACCAGAAGCTGAGAACTGGGAGGGCCTTTGTGGACCGGCTAATGTGGCCACCATGTTTTCAGGATGAAGACCCAGAAAAACAGCCTCCGTCTTGGGGCCGGTCCTGGCTGTAAGGGAGTACAGCCACTGGGCACGAGTTCAGAACTGATGACAACCCGCTCTCAGAAAAGCACTCTCCCTGCCAGATGGGCTCAAGTCCCTCTAACGGGAGCCAACCCTGAACATGCCACAGCAAAAGGCTTTCAAATGTAGTCCCGGAGAAGGACAGTGACCTCCATTCATGTCTGGGGCGAGCGTGGATGTCAGGTTCCTCCCGAGAGCCATCCCGAGGGGCAGAGGGAACAAGGGACAGAAACCAGCAGCCAGGCCTGCACAAGCCACATGAGTGATGTAAGAGGAAGGCAATGTCTCCCGCAGTCCAGAGAAGGAGCCCAGAGGCACAGAAACAAAACTGTGAAGCCAGTGTGGGATCGAGGCTCCTGAGGCGCTCTGGTGAGGGTCATGGGCACGGCCACCTCACACGGCTGTGCACCACCCGCCCAGCCGCAGCCAGCAGCTCCATGGTGAGACCGGACAAGCCACAGAGCGCTCAGAGACGAGAAATCCGCACGGAGTACTTGGGGCGGCTTTTCCTTGCCCACAGTAAAGCAAATCTAGGCTTAGCTGTACGTTTGGATCTGGGCCCATCCCGTGTCTCCAGGTCAACATTAAACAAGTTGCCAGAATCATCGAGGGGGCATTCTAAAAATTAGCTCTGGCCAGCCCTAGTGGCCTGGGAGCACCAAAATGGTCATTTGCTGAAATTGGTCATTAACATTTTCTACTAACTGCTCTCTCCAAAGACTTGGAAAACGAGGGGGGACCTCCTCAGAAATCAGCAGTTCTGTAGGCCCTTGTGAAGACCTGGACGCTAAGCTCCAGAAGCTATTCGTTTTTAAAAGTACACGGTGGGCGTTTTCTATACGTGGTCGAATGCTTTTCTTCAACACCAAATCATTCCATTTAGCCAATGCGCCTGCCCAGTCTGTGCCCCCTCGTCTGAGGAACGCCTTCCCACCCATAAAAGTGTCTCTGCCGTCCTGCACCTGAATGCACCCTGTTGGAACAGAGATGGACACCTGACTCAGGAGAGGCACCCCCATTGGCTGGCCACTGACCAATCAGACTCTTTCTGCTGGGAATTTAAGTTTAGACTTTTGGTGTTGGGTCTATGATGGGAGAGATCAGGTCTGGACGGAGGCGAACATTTTTAGACATGGAGAAGGCCAGTCTTCAGAGACGAGAATGAAACAGACCTACGGAGAGAGGCTGAGATAAAAATCCACGCGGTCCCAGAGAGGGAGGGACACAAAGCAGCTGTCTGGGTCTCTGATGACTTTCCAGTAGCTCCACCTTGAGCCTCTTGTGGACAGTGCTTGTCATCCCTGCCCTCGGACTCAACAAGTCTCCCAGTAGCCTTCCAACAAATTCATCATCATCATCATCATCATCAAGAGCTAAGTTTATAGTTCTGTTTCTTGTACCAAACAGTTATTGACCAAGACACCTGTTAAGAAATCACCTGTTTTCTGGACTGTACTTGTTTAACAGAGTATCTCACCACTTCTTCCTCGCCCTTGCATCTAACTTGACGCCTTCCTCTCCTGGTATTTCCGTGTCTTCCTTTTAGTGTTTCCCATAATGAGAACCAGCAGGGTGGCTCAGTGATTAGCAGATGATTACGCTATGTAGCCTAGACTTCCTTCCACACAGTGGTTTGCTTGCTCAGCCTACTTCAATGGAGGCTGTTAGCCTATCAGTCAGTCATTAGTCACTCAACAAACATCCATCAAGCTATCTCCCAACCCCAGCAAAGATATGTTGGAACAAACAAACACACTTTACAAGACCACAGAGAAAATGTAGGCACTTTTTTTTTTTTCTATTTTCCCATCACCACAGAGGAACAGTTCCAATGTGCTACCAGCCCTAATGCAGTTAGGATCCACCAGTTACCCCGACAACCCAGCCAGAAGTGTCAAGACAGATTCAGCTTTTACTTTGCTAACATGTGGAGGGGTAGTGGCTAATCGTTGCTCATGAAGGGAAATAAACACCAAATCATTAATCCTTAAAAGAAATGGACCACCTATAGCATCAAAACTTCCCTAGGGGCGGCGCCTGGGTGGCTCAGAGCGTTGAGCGTCTGACTTCGGCTCAGGTCACGATCTCATGGTTCATGAGTTCGAGCCCCGTGTCCGGCTCTGTGCTGACAGCTCCACAGAGCCTGGAGCCTACTTCACATTCTGTCTTCTTCTTTCTCCGCCCCTCCCCCGCTTGTGCTCTGTCTCTAAAATAAATAAACATTAAAAAATTTAAAAAAATTAAAAAAACTTCCCTGAAGGGCTCACAGCTGCCCTGACCCCAAGCACAGGGGACCTGGAGGGCATCCATCCTGTCCTATTTTTATTGGGTACCTTCTACTACGTGATAAGGAATCTCGAGGAAACATCTCCCATCCCCGTAAGCTTTAGTATTGTCCTACTTGTCAATTTTATTATTGCTGAAATAAAAATATTATAACTACTAACATAATGAGATTAAACTTTGTAAAACCGTCTAACAAATCACTCAGACTTGCCATTAATGCAGTCAACAGTTCTCTCTTTTTTTTATATATTACCTTCCCTGGGTATTTTCTCATTTGCGTGTTACCTTCCGCGGGTAGCGTTTTTACATCGACAAGACCCTGTAATGCATTTCGGGCTGTAATTTTTTTTAATGTTTATTTATTTTTGAGAGAGAGAGAGAGAGAGAGAGAGAGAGCAAGCAGGGGAGGGGCAGAGAGAGAGGGAGACCCAGAATCCAAAGCAGGCTCCAGGCTCCGAGCTGTCAGCACAAAACCCGACACGGGGCTTGAACTCACGAACCACGAGATCATGACCTGAGCTGAAGTCAGACGCTTAACCGACTGAGCCACCCAGGCACCCCTAAATATTTTTTTTAATGTTTATGCATGTTTTAGAGAGAGAGACAGAGACAGAGC
The DNA here is from genome assembly GCF_027475565.1 of Acinonyx jubatus. Taxonomy (NCBI): domain Eukaryota; kingdom Metazoa; phylum Chordata; class Mammalia; order Carnivora; family Felidae; genus Acinonyx; species Acinonyx jubatus. The sequence continues at coordinate 35,240,873 of NC_069386.1, forward strand.
GTGAGTGGGGGAGGGGCAGAGAGAGAGGGAGACACAGAATCCAAAGCAGGCTCCAGGCTCTGAGCTGTCAGCACAGAGTCCGACGCGGGGCTTGAACTTGTGAACCACGTGATCATGACCTGAGCCAAAGTCAGATGCTTAACGGACTGAGCCACCCAGGTGCCCCCAGGCTGTAATTTACTGTTTGATCTCATCTGCCACTTTTCTAGGTGTGAGCGGTATGTCCCAGGCTCGTGTTCCATGCAAGGCCTCCAACCCCGCTCAGAGCTGTACCCACTTATTACCACATGGAATAATCCCTTTCCCCGGCTCTGCTTCCCCAGTGAGGGGCCTCACTGTGGCTCATGGGGCCCAACAACAGCTGGGGAGGCCCCTTCCACCTGGGAAAGGCATGGCCGCTCCCCCCAGGATGCCCCCACACATCCCATCACCCTCTCTGCCCGCCAACCCCCACCGCCTTCCTGGGTACGATTGCCCTCGTACGCTCCAGGCGTTCCAGGGGCCATAGCTCTCTTTCCCATCCTTGAACATCAGACCTAACACAAAACACAACACCCAGAGGGTGGTGCAAACATTGGGTGAAAGAACGAGTGAAAACATAACTAATGTTTTCTGATGGACAAATGAGCCATAAAGGCCCCGGCTTCCTCCTTCTGCCACCTGCTTCTCCCCCGGCCCATGGCTGTCCACCGGGAGCCCTTCAACCTGCCCACACAAGAAGGACCAGGCTGCAGGGATTTGGGGCTGGCTCAGCTCATGCTGCCTTGACAGAGAAAGACAGCCCAGGACTTTCCGCACCGTTTCCTCTCTCCACTCCCTGCCCACGCCCACCCCCACTCCTATCCCAATTCCTATCCCAGCTCTACCCTCCATCCCATTCGGGTACTTCCAGTCTCTTGTTCACTTAAAATAGTATCGAGGACTTACTGTATCCCAGATGCAGAGACAAACCCTGCCCTCAAGGAGCTCATAGTCAGGTGGAGCACAGATGAATATATACAATAATACAGTCCAGAGGGGCGGTTAGGGAGCCTCGTGACAGAGGACGGGGAGCATTTCTGGTCATTCACACGAATGACTTAATGCCTGTGCTGTGCTCATAATGACTTAATGACCTGTGCTGTGCTCAGGTCCCTCAGGGGCCGGCCACAGGGTCTGACGTTCTGGTCCAGAGGTCCTCCTTCAGGTTAAGCATTGCCCCCTTCCTACATCTGCCTTCAAAGGTGAATCCTTGGCCCCATAGGAGTCCCCATGCAGGCCCTCGGACTCGGTGGGGATCTGAAGCCCTCCTTCCTCTCTGGAACCGTTAGGGCTACGATAAAGCACACACTTTCCGGGAGTTGAGGAAGATGTGGGAAGGTGAGAGAGACGCAGGAAAGGGGCCTGGAGGCTCCGAGGCCTCCCTTCCACAGGCAGGGTCATCTCCAGGGGGGGGAACTGAGGTACTGGCTGACACATCCGGGTCTCTGCCCCCCTCCCTCACCTCCTGACCTCGCGCCCCAGAGAATGTCCGAGGCCTCCTTCCCAGCCATCAGCAGCACTTCCGATCTGTAAGGAAACCTGGAGCCCTCTAATCTGACCTGCTCAGTTTACAGCTAGAGAAACTGAGCCCAGAGAAAAGTAAAAGGACCAAGTCTCTCTTTCCCTTTAATTTTGCATTGACTCCGGTTCTGCAGAATGACATTGGGATACGTTGATCTCCTGTGATCAAATAACTCCATCTCTGAGAAGCTCCTCTGCAGAAATAACCTTCAGCACGAGAAAAGCTTTGGGCACAAAGGTGGTCATTACAACGTCATTTCGACAAAGAGTGCCGGAAGAAGGGGGCAGGCCAAGTCATTCCCCTTGATGGAAACCCGGCTGCCATATATCCACTGAAAAAGTATAATGCAGTCCAGCCTTTAAGAAATGGGAAAAAATTTTTCATTATTTTTTTAATGTTTATTCCTTTTTGAGAAACAGAGAGAGACAGAACACAAGTGGGGGAGAGGCAGAGAGAGGGGGAGACACAGAATCCGCAGCAGGCTCCCGGCTCCGAGCTGTCAGCCCAGAGCCCGACGCGGGGCTCGAACTCACGGACCGCGAGATCATGACCTGAGCTGAAGCCGGACGCTTAACCGACTGAGCCACCCAAGCCCCCCAGTTTATATTTTTATTCAAGGATGATATTGGGGAACCAATTTATAGGGAGAGGGACGGTAGTTCCCAGCAGCCTGGGCAGCTAAAGTTGCTTCTCATAATTATTACAAAGGCCACCGTCAGAGCCACCCTCTCCCTAAATGATCCCATGGGACCCCTGGCTAGACACCAGGTACTCATCGGGATACATTCGTCCATTCCCAAAAAATGTCCTAACGTGGGCACTGTACTCATTGCTGAAGACACAGGAGTCAACGAGGCAGAAGGAATCCCTGCCGTCTTTGAGCACACTGTTTCGTGATGGTGGCATTAAAAGGATCTGCATGCAGCTAGCATCAGCCATGATAAGAGTCACAAAGAATGTTCTATCAGGTTGAGATCGAGTTTGGCTGGCAGGAAGAGAAATCCAACTACAGTGATGAAAACAAGTGAGGGTTCTCTCTCTTACATCAAACAAGTCCAGATGGGGGCAGCCGAGGGCTGGAGCGATGGCTCCCACAAAGCCTGCCAGGGCCCCCACCCTTGCTCCGCTTCTGCTCTCACATAAAAGTATCCTTGATTCCCTTAACAGAAAGGTCTAAGACAGCTGCTAGGGCTCCAGCCACCACATCCGCGTCCCAGGCGAAATGCAGGGGAGCGCATTTTGCAAAACGCAAAGAGAAAAAATAGTCCTTTGTCAATTTCTCAGAAACCTTACTCAGCAACTTCCTAGCTGTCAGGAAGGCTGTAAGAGACAGTCTTTTCAACTGTACACATCGCTTCCCTGTTAAACGGGGATTTGATAAAAGAAGTAATCATGTAGATCAGGAAGGAACCAGCAGTCTCTGTCCCAGATGACGTTGTGAAAACAGAACACAGAGGGATCCAAGCCGGCCAAGGCAGGGGCTCAAGGCCATCACACTGAAGCTGAGGCCTAAAGAACATGTGAAGCCCGATAAGCAAACGGGTTGGGGAAGAATTCCAGGCAGAGGACCAAGACTGAACCCGAGAGGACAACTCTGATGGGAAGTCAGTGAACCCGCAGGGAGAACACTGAGGTGGCGTCAGGAGACCTGGCTTCGTGTTGTGACTCTGCAGGAACATCCCATCCCCTTCGGAGCCTCTCTGGCTGTAAAGTGAGCAGTGCACGCTCAGATCCCTGAAATATTCAGGAGGGCCTCTGCTAGGTTACACGGGGGCAGGGAGAGGGCACGCCACCCGAGGCCACAGCCCCACTCGGTTTTCGGACAAGACGGACGGAGGAAGCCCAATGCGGTGTGACAGCTGTAAGAGGAGACCTGGCCCAGGCAAGGCAATCCAGCCCCGCTGCAGGGTTCAGGGGAGTTCACATCCGTGCACCGTCAGCCTCGCCTGGACCCTGGGACGCCGGGCTGCAGAGCCAGAGGCCCCTACAGGGGTGGACAGAGCGGCGGCCGGTGTCTCCGCAGGCCTCGACTGGGACATGCTTCTTGAAGGAGGACTGGGGAGAGCCACCACTTGGGAAGCTCCTTCTGCGCGCCAGGCGCTGTGCGGCTTTGCTCTTACCCTCCCCTGCCGTCCTCCGCGTGATCACTCCCTCGGGCTCGGCATTCGTTATTCCCACTTCACAGATGGGAAAGCTGAGGCTAGGGGGGTAAAGCAACTTGTCCACACGACAAGTGAGCGTGATCGTGGGTGATCAACAGCCCCGGTGCCCCAGGCCGATGAGAGTCCTCGGAAAACCCCGGTCTCCGCCGGGCTGTGCGACTCGGGTCGGTCCTCCTCTGTGCGATGAGGTCACCTGGTTCTGCCGCGCTCCGCCCGCCAGCCCACGCATCCAGTGTCCCCCACACGCAGGCGCCTTCCTCATGGGGACTTGTCACACCTTCACGACAGCCCTGCCAGGGGCTGACCCAGGCCCCTCTCCCCACCTCTGCAGCCTGAGTCTCGAAGGTCCAGAAAAGCCCATTTCCCGGGGCCACGGGGGACGCTGCATTTTTGTCCTTGCCGTGCCCATGTGGGTCAGGGCGGGGTGCGTGGGGCCGGGCCCTGGCTCCTGGGCCGGCTGTGGGAAGACACCAAAGGAGCCCCTTCACATTATTACTATTCAGGTCAAAACACCTCCCTGTGTTTAAACAATTACGATCCATAATTAGTTGCCATCACAGCGGAACAAGTCCACTGTGGTTTCAAAATCACAGTGACTGCTTTATTTAGCTGGAACGACCACAGCCGGGACACTGGAATCTTCGTCAAACAAAACATCTGCACTTTGGTTTCCTGACTTTCTCAGAGCCAACCTCCCTCCACGCACACGCACACGCCCACCCCGCCCGCTGCCCCCAGGTCTCCAACCGGGCCGCCCACACCCATCCCTAAACTCTTCTGTCGCTTACCACTCCTCCTCTGTGCTTCTCCAAACCCTGTCCATCCATTAAAGCCCAGCTGAGGTCGCCTCCTTCAGGAAGGCTGCCCTGACTATAGCAGCCCCATCCACCACTCGGGCCTCTCCATTCTCGTTGCTTCTCCGTGCCATCGGCTCACTGGTGTGTGAGCTGAGTGTGTAAGCTGAGTGCGTGAGCTCAGTGTGTGAGCTGAGAAGAAAGAAGGAAGGGAAGGTAGACTGTGGAACAGGAGGGAGAAGGATGGGCCACAACACAGGCCTTGGCACAGGTGCCTGTGTTCGGCAGAGAAGAGGGAGCCAGGATGAGTGGGAGGGAGAGACGGGCATATCACCGTTAGAGTGTCCTTCCTGCTCGGGTTTAGAGGGTCTCAGCAGGACCAAAGCTCTATATTCCTAAGGACTGGGGAGGGGAGGCTAGGGATGCACCCTGAACGCGGCAAGGTTCTCTCTCAGTGACGCTGACCTAAGCGAGTTCCTTCCTATCAAAGGCCCCCGATTGGCTCGGCAAAGCCAAGGCTTCCTGGACATCGGAGTCCCATGGTGCGGAGGCACGTTCAGTAGCTCCCTCACCAGATGCTAGAGGAAATGTTGAGTTTTCCTTAAGAAAGCACAACTCAGGGGCGCCTGGGTGGCTCAGTCGGTTAAGCGTCCGCCTTCAGCTCAGGTCACGATCTCACGGTCCGTGGGTTCGAGCCCCGCGTCGGGCTCTGTAGCTGACAGCTCGGAGCCTGGAGCCTGCTTTGGATTCTGTGTCTCCCTCTCTCTCTGTCCCTCCCCTGCTCATGCCCTGCCTCTCTCTGTCTCAAAAATAAAGAAAAACATTAAAAAAAAAAGAAAAAAGAAAGCACAACTCGGTGCATTTCCATCCAATAGGCGTTTTTAAAGAAGAATCCAGCGATGAAGGTGGGTGTTCAGGGCCTGGAATCTTTGTTCCTCTGAGTGACAGTCAGCCTGACCTAGGGAGGCTGGGGACAGGTGGCCCATCAGAAAGGGGCCCAAGAGAAGCTGGTGTCTTTCCCCTCTGCCTAGGAAGTACCCCTCTCAGACCTTCCCCTGACTCCTGGCCCAGGCCCCAAGACGGACACCCCTAAAGTTACGGGTGACTTCGGGAATCAAGAAGCACAGCTCAGTGCTGTCCTGAAACCCTTCACGGTCTTCCCGCTGAGCAGCAGTCCAGGGACAAGAGCCAGGCTGTAACAGGAGGTACTCTCTCAGTTCTTGGGGTCAGCTGTCCCATCTTTGGGTGCTGCATTCACATTCTATTCCCATGGGGCCCGGCTCTCAGCCCACGGACAGGCCCGCCCAAATATGGGCACCCAGCGATGGCTGCAGGCATTAGCGTCCAGGACTCTGAATCGAAGGCACGCACCACCAGAGTGTGGTAGGTGGGTCAGGGAGGTCTCAGTTCACCTCCCAGTGTCTAAACCTCCTTCTCTTACAAAAGGTCAGGTTGCCCCAGCTTCCCTTCAACTCCAACATTTTCTGGTTCCGGAAAACATTTTTGATAAGGGGTGGGGGAGGGGGGGTATAATTCTATCCCTTGTCCATTGACTTTCTGTAGGTTTTAGTCCTTGGGTTTTTATGTCCGGTGAGACGGAGGGCTGTCTCCAGAGGAGCAGAACTGGCTCCCCGCCCCCTGAAGCTTCAGGCCAGGAAGTAGGTTAAAGGGGCGGGGCGCCTTCGAGAAACCAGAGGGTGAGGGGGTTTCCCCTCCCCTAACCCCTCCCCCGCCCCTCTTCCGTGCCCACTCGCCCCGAGCAAGCAGGGGAAAGTAGGTACTGGCGGAAGTTGCCCGGGTTCAAGTAGCCCTTCTCCCCAAGGGGCCAGGCTAACTCGGGGACCCGCCAGAGCAACAGGGCTTGCTCACCCGGACCGCCCATAGCCGGGCCAGCCGGGGCCCAGACAGCAGATGGGGCTGGCCAAGGTCCCGCTGGGGTTGCCGACAGCTGGCCAGGCCCCCTTCCAACCTTCATGTGCTTGGGCTTTCGGTCCCACCCTCTCCACGCAGCCCCCACCTACTCCACCCACCAGAGCTATCACCCTCCTCAGAGAGCCCACAGACCTTATATTCTGTGTCACCCAGGCTGCCCTCTGTTTCCCCTCACGGGATGTTTGCTGGTTGATGGACGCCAGCCCAGACCAGAGGCAAAGACCTGAACTGCGGACAGACCGAGGAGGAAAGCGAGTCAGGCCCTCCTGAGGAATGCCAGAATGAGTCTAAAAGAGAGGAGCCCAGCAGACATCCATCCTCCCCGACGCTGCTGCCCCGCTTTCATTCATTCGTTCACTCATTCACTCATTCAAAAAATGTTCACCCAGCACCCGCTACGTGCCAGGCACAGTGCTAAATGCTGGCACACGGTGCCAGTGCCAGTTCCACAGTGGAACAAGACGCAATCTCTGACTTCACAGTGTTTGTAGACCGGTCGAAAGGGCAGACACTAAACAAATAATTACACAATGAATTAATTAACTGCTGTTATAACTGATGCTGTGAAACATTAATAAGGGCAGGTGTTAGTTAACAGAGAACAATTTCCAGGAGGAGCTTACCAGTGGGAAGTTCACAGAAGTGATGTTTTAGCTAAGACCGAAAGATGGTCTGTAGGGGAGAGGAAGCAAAGGGCAAACAGCCTGTGCAAAGGTCCTGAGGCAGGAATGAGCATGGACTGTTCCAGAAATCTAGAACGCCCATATGGTTGGAGCTCAGACACATTCAGGGAAGAGGGGGTCTAACAAGGTTGAAACAGCAGCAGAACTTCCCAGGCCAGCAAAGGATCGAGACTGGGCAGATTGGGGATCCCGTGAAAAACTTCAGCAAAGAAAGAGCTCTATGCTTTTCAACTTGGCCATGGCAATTGTTTTCCCTGCCATCTCTCTTCTAAAGGACCACAAACATCAGGACTTGCTTTTCCTGTCCAGAATTCATGCCACAGTAACATCCTACATCCGCACAGCTACATGAATGATTACAGCATTTTCCCACCCACTGTCTCTTCTCATGCTCACAGCAACCTCATCAGGTAGGTGTTTTGAGCCCTGCTTTGCAAATGAAGTCATTAAGACTCGGGGAAATTAATTAACCTGCCCCGAGGTCACCTCCACAGTGTTTTGTGCAAGATACTACGGTGGCCTGACGAAAAGGTAAAGAAGAAAAATCAGCATTCACTAGGTACGAGTAGGCAAACGTGTGCCAACATAAGTGAAGCCTAAGAAAGAAAATAAAATAGCAATAAAGAATATCACCCATTCCAAAGTGTATGAAAATATTTGGGATGAATCCGCTTTTTTAAATTGCCTACTGATAGATATAGGTATCAGCACAGACACAGATATAGATACAAGTACGGGGAACATGTATAGAAAACTGAGAGTTGGAATAACTGATTTTTTTTTCCCCCATAACTTGAAGTCTTCAACTGCTCGTTCTGGGTAATTGGCAAATTTTATGGTAATGTGAGCTGGCAGCGAGATGGTTCTAAACTCTAATTCAGATTCTAAAAAGTTTCATAAATAAGTAAGTAAAAGGTTAGTTCTTCCACTTAGAAATGCTCACCATTTCAATGGTTATTACTACCTCAATTAGAATGGTAAATAATAATACCAGGGGTGTGAATCCTAGATCTCAGACTCAGGTCTGGGAAAAATATCACTTCCTTCCACTTGTCAAACGACCCCAATGCAAGGTCCTGAGCCCCCTCCGGGAAAGCGGCCCCAAGTCCAACAGGAATCCACTCTCATCACGTAAGTCCAAGAGCAGACCCAGGCTAGGCCGGCCCAAAGATGGAAGACAGAAACTATGTTCCAAGAGAAGGCCCACCTAGAAAGCAGAGCAGACGTAGATTCTGGGGCAGGGGTGGGGGCTGGGCCAGCCTAGCCTTTCCATATAAAATATTGAGTGCTAGCGTCAGGCTCAGCATTAGAAATCTGACACGCAGGCAGAATTCTCCTGCCAGAACTGCAATACAAAGCCGCAGGGAAACTGAAATTTAAAAAACGGATCCTCGGTCCTACGGCAACTTAGTCACTCAGCGAATTGATCATTTGGTAAATTGGCTTTTAGCAAATTGATCTGGGGTGTCTAGGCTGCTCCCAGAAGGCTGTCCACCAGCCAGTAGAGTGCGTGGAGCCTGGCGGATGAGAACACAAGCTCCCAGGGAACAGTTGTCTCCCCTTTGCCCCCGAGGAGACAGACCTCCAGGCACGACGATGACCTGGAAGAAGATGCCATACTGGGGCACGCCGGGGCAGCCTTGGGTCTGGGTCCCTGGAAGCCCCTCTCCTGCCGGGAGCCTGTGGTGCACACAGACCCTCAGGGTGGATGTGGGGAGCAAATGCACTCTCGGTTCCAGGAGCTGCGACAGGGTCTTTACACTGAGGTCACCTCTGACCCCACGAACACAGTGGCAGCCAAGACGTGCCGAACTACAGGGTCCTCCTCACCTCCCCGACCTCCTGCTGCAAACCACTACTGTTCCCGTGAGGCTCTAGGGCGGGCACAAGGCTGGCTTCTCAGAGGGTGTCCCACGGGAACTGCCCTTACATCCTAGGATGTGGGATTATAGGGTCCCTGTCCAGATGGGGAAACTGAGGCTCGGAGAGTTGATGTGAGGATTCCATAAGGGAACCCTCATTAACAGATGCCTATGTTCCTTCCAGAAAAAAATTAAAATAAAATAAAATAAAATAAAAGTAAAAACCAAGGTGTCTCCTGGGATACGTACACACAAGGTTTTTTAAAAAACGTATATAAATGGACCCACACATTCTTCTCTAAACCTTGTTCTTCTCGTTTATTAAACCATTCCTTCCTCCTTTTTCTTAACAACTGCACTACATTCCAAAGCACGAAAGCTCCAGAACGTATTTATCCAGTCTCCTACTGAGTGGCGCTGCAATTGTTTCTAGTTTCTGCTGCTGCTCTTCGGCACTCTAAGCCATTTCCAAAGAATATATCCCAAGGTCTCTGCGCATCCCTCAAGCTGCTAACATCAGGATAACACATAACACTTCCCGTATGATAAGATAAAATCGTAACTTGAAACGTTGAAGTTACCTTAAGTTTCTATTTTCCAGCTTTAAATCCTTGCTTTGGTTATGCCCCATGACCTCCTCCTCACGGCACCTCCGGCCCCAGCAGCTGGTTTTCTTTGTCGTCACTTCGTGGGTTCGAGAGTTTGATGACAGGTGGAGAACAGCTAATCCACACGCAGATGAGAGGCTGCACCATGAGCAGGACCCTCCCCAGGCCAAATCTCTTCCTCTCCCACGACCCTGGAGGGCCGACAATCAGCATTCAGCCTCAGCCCATCTACAAATGGCGGCACGCAACGGGCCTTCAAGTCATTCATGGGTAGTTACACCTCAAAGCTTAAGCTGTAAAACGCAACAATACCCTGCACCTTTGTAATCTGCCGCAAGGCTGCCCAAATCTGAACGTCTGCATGGATCCCCGTGGAGGGATGAGGTGCACCTGTGTGGGGCCCTGCACTTGAAGCACACCCACCTTGGCCCTCCAGATTGACCGGAGAGGGCAGAGGGCTGGAAGGATTGCCAACAATAGTCACTCGTACTTGACGGGCGTCGTCCAATCAATTTCTTATCCCCCTATTCTTTTCAGCCAGAGCACGCAATCTCCAAAGCTTCCTCCTACTCTGATGTTTCATGGTTCTGAGGCCCAGAATCCTTTGCATTACGACCCCCATAAGTTGTAATGGAATCGAGCCATGACAAGAAATCAGCCAATCCTGACCGGCAAGCCAGGGGTCATTTCGATCCGTGGAAAGCGAAGTTGGGGATACGCTTCTTTGGCTATCAGGCTGAGGAGACATGGCACAGAGGGGTCCATGAGAGGAAGGAGGGAGGAGGAAGGAGCCCAGAAAGGTGGTCTGATGATTTTGATGATGATGAGTTGATGTCTGGGGAAGAGGAAGAGAAGGAGCAGGAGTTTCGAATATTTCGAAATTCTCTTACAGCCCACCTCATCTTCAACATGGCACAGAGCACAGGTACTAAGAATGCTGCGGGTGGAGAAGTTGAGTCCCATCAAGGTTAAGCACCTCATCCTAGTTCACCCACCGGATCCGGACACAGATCCTGCATACCCGGGAGCCAGCTGATGACCACACGCTACCCTCTCCCGTGCACATCTGTGCCCACGTCCGTGCCCACCAAGTAGCAGGGGACACAGCCTCGGGGTCCAGAGGACAAAGCAGAAGAGGGGCAACCTTTGACCCGACTCAGTATAAACTCCTCCCCCTTCCCCCTCAACTCCCCACCCCCACCCACCACCAGAACAGAGAGGGAGAGAGAGCGAAATGCTAGCATCACCCAATCCCAGCAGCAGAGCCTACGGGCAGCGGCCACCCTCCCAGCCTAGGGCACTGATGCCACACCTCATCAGCCCCACCCCATTCGTTCCCCTGCAGGCAGGGTGGGCCAGGGACAAACAGGGTCAAAGGCAGGCTCTTATCACGTCTGCCCACTCACTTACTCTGCCCTGAGCGCTTAGTATTTTGTAATCACGGCACCTAGGGAGCGCTTGGTCACTTTTTGCTGAATTAACACGTGCATGCATGAACGAATGAAGGACTGAAGAAACCCCTGGGCCATGCATCACCCTTTTCATTTTCACATCATCTCTGTATCCATTATTCCATTTTATCCTCGGGATACCCCCCGGGGAGGCAGTATTGGAATCCCTACTTCACAGATGGAGAAACTAAGGCCCAGAGAGACCACTGCCTCACACAAGATAATGGCAGAGCTTAGGCCAGCATCCTAGCCCCGGGCTCCTACCTCAGTGCGCCTTGCTTATGATGGCTGCTGGCCTGGGTAGGCTCTCCAGTCACCCAGTCCTCCAAGGAGAAAAGCTTTACCGCTGGAGCCCAGCAAGTCACAGGGTCCCCGAATGCCCCACTCGCCACCGGAGGTGCCGATGAGGCTAGAACTACAGGAAAGCCCCCAGAGAACAGAGTTCTCAGCCCTCGCTCGGGAGCACTTGTGACCTTCCAAAGGGCCTCCACATTTCTCCCGGGTTAGCTCATCTTTTCCAGATCTGGATAAGACCTGGAAACCCCCATCCGGCACCTTTCTGATTGTGACTCACTCTGAGGGCAGGGAGGCGGGAGAGGTGAGGCACTCATATCTCAAATCTCACCGACTTAACAACAAACAAGTCTCTTCTTCAACGCCACAGTCCTTCATCCAACAAACTCTCCCGACCATGTGTTATACGGAGCACTGAGTACCCAGCACCATGGTCAGAGCTGTGCAGGCAGGAGAGGTCACAGCAGCCTGCCTCTTGTGGGTCAGCACTGCAGCCCACGACCTTGCCAGATGCTCTACCATCATCCCTCGGGCCAAGGGACCTTCCTGGCCAACCCTAGACTTGTGCACCTGTCTCTGCCGCCCTTTGAAATGTCAACCATTCATTCTTTGCCGGTCCGCCCTTGACTTCCACCACACCAACTCCTTTCCCCGCCTCTCCCACCCACTCTTGGAATGCAGGGGCTCCCAGGAGTTCTGTCTTAAGCCCTTTTTTCTGTCTTTGGCTATGCACACCCCTTTAATCATCTCATCTACAGCACAGGGGTGCAAATACTACCCTCCCTGTTGAGGATGCTCAGGTTCATTCTCCAACTACGTGAACCGCTTATTGGACACCCTCTCCTGGAGTGGCCTTGGGCGTCCAAAACCCAGCACATGCACCCCTGACTCACCCTCACGACTCCTTCCCACTCTGCTCCTCCTCTCCCCCACTCTGGCCAGTGGTGAGCGGCTGCAATAGGCAGCCCCCTGAGCCAGGACCCTGGGGGTCAGCCTCACCTCTGCCCTCTCCTCCAGTCGCCTCCTCCTCTCCTGAGCTAGAGCAATGACCGCCATGCTGGTCTCCACATCACCTCTTCAGCTGTAGCCTGTGCCCCAAGCCCCTCCATGACCAGGCCCTGCCTTCTCCCCAGCTCCTCTCCACTCGCCTGCATTTGCTCCAGCGGAAGTGAATGCTTCCAGTCCCAAAGGGGCCCTGCTCTCTCCCCCTGCCAGCTTTTTGTGCTTTCCTTTCCTAGAAAATTCTCTCCCGCCACACCACCCCCACCTAGGGAACTTTTACAGCTTCTCCTTCAACACTAACTCAAATCTCACCTTCTCTGAGAGCCCACACCCCCCCCTTCTGACCTCTCCAAGCCCAGGCCAGGCTCTCCCCCAGAGGCACCCATGAGGGCCCCACACAGGCCATTGTCACAGCCCTCACCACCCTGAATTAGACTTTACTCTGTATGTCCAGCCCCTGGTGACATCCTGCCCACGGGGAGCCTCAGTGAGTGAATGAATGAATGAATGAATGGTGCAGAGACTGGTGGACTTGGTGGAATTAGGGGTGGAACAAGACAATACCAACAAGTCAAGAGGAGGAAAGACACCAAAACCTCCTCTGCCAGGCCCTAAACAGTTTACAACCAACTCGAGAGAGAGATGAGACTCTCAAAACATGTAACAAACCAGAACGGTTTGCAGTGAGTTCTGCGAGGCCCCCATTGTCTCTGGAGCTCAGAGGAGCCGAAGGAGGATCAGGACAGTGGCCTGCCTCCATGCTCCCGCCCAGCCTCCCAGGATCCTGGCAAAACTGAGGTCAAAGGGTTGGGGGAGACACTGCTTCTCCAGGGAAACCCCACCTTCCAGAGCTCCTGGGTCCTTGCAGGGGAAAGCTTGGTGCTACCTCCCCACCAAAGAGCCTGGCTCGCTGGCAAGGGTGGAAGAAGGGCAACAAAGCGTTCCAAGCAGAAGGTGGACATCCCCCCCACCTCACCCCCGCAAGGTGACAGCTTGGAGTCCATCTGCTAGATGTTCTGGAAGGCTTTCTGACTGGGGATCCAGACACCAGGCCAGACCTCCTGCCCAGGCGGGAGGGACCAGCACCCGGAGGCCAGGAACAGCACCCAGAGAAGGCAGGGAGGGAGGGCCAGAGACTCGGGCACCATTCCCTCGTCTTTTTGACGCTGAGCCAGCTAAGGTTCCGTGGACAGTCTTGACCTGACCTTGGTCTCTATATGATCTGGAGAAGTGTAAATATTGAGGCGTATGCCAACACTGAAATAAAGCAAGTGCACGCAGATAGTCCGGCCTCTCCTGGCAAAACGTCGCATCCAGCTAGTGACTCTCAGTAGACCCGGGTTTCCCTGTCCTGCACCCTTTCCCCTCCCCTCCTCCCTCCCGCCCCTTCCCCAGGGCCAGGCTGCCTCCTGGGTCCCGAGCAGCGAAACCCGCTCCCAGAAGCGCAGGTTATAAAGCTGGAGGGGGCTCCGAGCTTGGCCGGCCCCAACCCCTTTTGACAGAGGAGGAAACTGAGGCCCAGGGAGGGAAGGGGACATCAAGGTGATCATGCAGCTGCCCAACTCCCAGGACAAAGCTCTCTGTGCTGAGGAAGCTCTCAGACCCCACCTGTGCACCGTCCAGTTAATCTAGGAAAGAGTCACTGCAGGCCCCACCCCCTCCACCGCACCCGCCCCCCACCACCAAGGAGAGAAACAGGGCTGCGTTTCAACATCTCAGAACAACCCACTGTGCATAATGGCCAAAGTATAATGGTGGCATTTGAGGCCTCGAGAGCCGAAGCCTTGGGGAAGGCCCGAGATCCCAAGACTCCGTGCCAGGGTTGGGGGGCTCCCTGTAGCAGCACCTATTACATTCTGTCCTGGCCCCCAGCGTCCCCTCCCAGCCTTCCTCTGGGTCTGATGATGGTCCTTGAGGCAGAGCCAGGCCCAGAGGGAAAGAGAAAGCGGAAAGCCTACGCTTTAGAGGCCACTGTGGGGCCCGGGCTCTCTGAAGCCTCCCGAGGCTTCAGTCTGCATCCTACAGACTCCTGCCCACAACCACGCTAACAGGGCCGAGGAACAGGCCCTGCGCTGTCTGCCTGCTGGCGGCCAGAGGGCCCCTCCTGCAATGCCAGTTCCTCCAACACAGTAGGATGGCTCATCATGGGAAGAGTGGAGACAGGCCTCTGGTGCCCTCTGCTGTCCTGCGCTCCTGTCCCACAGCCTGAGGGATGGGGCTGAGGCCAGTAGGGGAAACCCAAGGCATGTCACCAGTGCCTGGGCGGCCCCACGGTGTCAGCACCTCTATCTACTTTCCAAAAAGACCCAGAGCAAGTGACAGCGAAGGTTTATATCTCGGACCTGAGTCGTCTGGGGCTCCATACTCCCTCTGCTCCTGGGGTCCAGGCTGAGGGAGTGGCGCCATCTTGAATGTGGCTATTTCCGGGCAAGAGCCTGAAGGGCCTCAGACAGACCACGAAAACTCACACTCGCAACTCACTGGTCCCACCCCAGCACCAGGGGCCTACAGGTGCAATCCTACCTGGGGCCCAGCACTCAGCAAGAAATAATTAGAGAACAGCCTTCGTGATGGCCGATGGCCAGTTTGCTCTTGGGGTCACTACACAAGTGGCCCATTCTCCCTCCTGCAAGCAAAATGCACTCACCCCTCCCCAAGGAATACAGCCCCGGGGTCCTACCAGGCAGGACAGCACACTCAGGATCTCAGGGGGCTGTGTTGGGATCTCCGTATCAGCAGTGAGGTACAGTAATTCCTTTGTCGGGTACAGATGTGGCCTCTTGATCCAGAGACCAACAACCTAGGAACTAAAGTGATCTGCCTCCCGACCATTCACGACTGGATGATATAACAAGTACAAGATAACATGAGTGAATGCTCAAGTCAGAAAGAGAAAACACGGGAGACGTACCTCAGCAGGCTCCGCCCCACTGGGCAGACATGTTAAGGGTCCCCGCCCTGGGAGGGAGGCATCTTCCTGCGTCAGGCAGACAGGGGCTGTCCCCGGGACATCTCTCCTCATAGTTCTTTGTACCTGTGCTCCTTGTCCCTTGTCTGGCTGGCTCCCTGAGTTTCTCCTACCTCAGAACCTTCAGGTGTCTGTAGCCCTGTCATGGCCACCCCACCTCCAACTTCCAGCATGACACCTCAAATTCCAGAAACAGAGGGGGAGGGGGCAAGGAGGGAGGGAGGGAGGGAGAGAATTTCTCGTCTGATTGGTGCAGTTCTATCATTTAGGACCTGATGCACAAGTCACAGCTACCGTTCAGCTCATGAATGGCCCACTCGGGAATGGCCTGAGTGTTGCTCCCACCTCCTAGATGGCACTGGACGTAGACAGGAAGGCAAGGAAGGCACGTTTGCTCTGAAACAAATGTCTCCGAGTTGCTTCCGAACAACTCTGAAGAAGACACACAATTTGGGGTGGGAAATAAGGTTCAGCCTACTCCCAACACAGACTAAGTGTTTCTTCATTTGTCTAAACCTCAGTTTCCTCGTCCATAAAGTGCAGATTTTGACCTCTGTCCCTACCCCCTCTCCTTTATTCACCCCTTTTTAGCCCCTGAGGCTCCCCTCCGATGAAACCAATCCTAGGGCCCCGTTACTGAGCTGGATCACACTCCAGTCTTATTTGTTGCCTCTCCCAGGAACTTTGGCTTTTGTATGAAGACCTCTTGGGGCGGGGGGGGGGGGGGGCCGCCTGGGTGGCTCAGTCAGTTAAGCTGCAGACTCTTGATTTGGGCTCAGATCATGATATCACACAGTTCGTGAGTTCAAGCCCTGAGTCAGGCTCTGCACTGACAGTGTGGCACCTGCTTGGGATTCTCTCTCCCTCTCTCTCTCCCCTCTCCCACCTCAAAATAAAGAAATAATCTTTAAATTAAAACTTTAAATTAAGAAAAAAAAAAAAAAGAACTCTTGGGAGACTGAATAACCAAAGGAATAAATCTCTAATGGTGAAATATGAGGCAATAAGAGAGACCAAAGAGGGAATATTTTAGTAGAAGGAAGGAAGGAGACAGGGGGCACTCATGATCCACTTAGATATTAATTCTACTCTCTCTTGCTGACTTTTCATTTCCTCCTTTCGTGGGAGAAATGAGTCAAGGCCTGTCTTGAATGACAACTCTTATTACCAGAATCCTCGGGTCATTTGGGGTGGTAAAGCAGCTTTTGGGCGATGTGTGTGGGTGTGGTGCCCGCATAGGTACGCCCCCCTGCCCACCCCTGACCCCGTGTTCTCTCACTTCTGCCCAAAAGTGACTCAGGCCTAGTTTTGATCACGGCAAAATGACTGCAGCCCACATTTCTTGACCTCAGAGAATGAGAGTGCTGGGTTTTCCCTTGGAAAGCTCTGCCCTCCTCCCCACCCCTGACCTACCTCTTTAGCCCCTGGGCTGTGATCCTCGGAAGGGGGCCTGCGTGGGATGTGTGTTTTGCCCTGTTGCTGAAGCAGAAGTCACACTCGGGAGTGATTTCCACCATCCATGTGTCCTTGCACTAGTGGCCCCTACATGGGTTTTGGTAAACCCATGGGTTTTGGCAAAACCCCGCCTTGGGTTTTGGCATCCTCCCACGTGACAGCTTTGACTCCTAGGCCCAGCATTGGAGCCACTGCCTACCTGGCCTCCCTCCAACCTCGCTGCCCACTGCCCAAGCACCATCCTCCTAGGACCCTCGTCTGTCCCACCATGGCCCAGTCCCTGGGCCCTAAGCAGACAATGCCCCTCATTCCCACCTGTCCTCACTACCCAACCCTAAACCTGCTTTCTCACCTTCTGCGATTTGCGGCAGATGGCTTAAACTCTCAGTGTTGTGACATGAGATCCAAGAAGGCAAAATTCCCCAATTCTAAATTTTGCCTTTCCTTTCCTCCCTTTTAGGGTGCATCAGAAATAACAATAGCTGGGGTGCCTGGGTGGCTCAGCCGGTTAAACGTCCGACTTCGGCTCAGGTCCTGATCTCCCGGTCCGTGAGTTTGAGCCCCGCGTCGGGCTCTGTGCTGACAGCCCGGAGCCTGGAGCCCGCTTCAGATTCTATATCTCTGTTTCTCTCAGCCCCTCCCCTGCCTGCACTCTGTCTCTCTCTGTGTCTCTCAAAAATAAATAAACATAAAAATATTTTTTAAAACATAGCTAATGTTGGTACAGCACTTTATAGTCTATCCAACATGGCTACATGCATTATTTCATTTAAAACCACTGACGACCCCCTGGGAGGCAATTATTTTACAGAGGCAGAAACTGAGGCTCAGAGGGGTTGAGTGACTTTTCTAAGGTCACACAGTTCGTTCCTTCTACCTCAAACCATGTCTCTCCCTCACCCTCTAGCTCATGGCTGCAATCCTCATTCCCCAGAGAGAGCACTTTTCCTGCCGGAGTCAGCAAGGATAGACTTAGTATAAGCCTTTCCTGGGCAAGGGAACCGAGAGGGACAGAGCATTAGCACACAATGAGCTGCCTTGGATCTCAGGGAACTGTAAGAAAAAAAAAAAAATCATGACTTTAAAGCTTGTCACAGGCTCCTCTATCTGTGGCCTGGACCTCTTGGGTGAAGCAAGGCTGGCTCTAATTGGCAAGGCCAGATGTCGTCCTCCCCCCCCACCCCCGCCAGTGACAGACCAGCGCTTCCCTGGGACCAGCACCTGGGAGGCTCCTCCCAGGGCTCCTCTCCCCGCCTGCCGCAGGTGCCGCCCAGGATCAGAAGCTAGGTGCATCCTTTCCCCACCTCGGTTTCTCTTTCTGTAAAATGGGGAGGATCCCCACTGCCCTGCCACCACTCTCTGGGAGGAATGGAGGTGAGGACCGGAGGGCCTGAGTCAGTCCCTTTACAGATATGATATCTGAATAAAAGATAAGAGTAAGAGTGGCTTCAATGCCGCCTGATAAGAGGACGCCAGAGAAGAAATCGATTCCCCGGCAAATTCTGGAGAGTTGAGTTTTCTGCATGATTAGAAGCCCCTCTGATTCGAAGTCTTGTGGCTCCAAATCCTCCTACTCTTGCAGAGAGAGAGCCTCACTGGGACTGAGTCAGGAGGTCGCTTGGCTGGGGTGCACACGCCAGGCTGCAAAGCCACAGCACCCAGGGCCTGGACCAGAGGTAACTGCAGCAGGCAGCGTCAGACGGGCTCAGGAGTGGCATGTTCAGATAAATCCCTGAGCGCCATTTGCCTTAGTTTCTTTGGTTCTTTCTCAAAGGGGTCAACTACGTAAAAACCCCAGTTACGCAGGGCCGTGATTCAATTTTATCACGGCATAGAAAGGCGTACTGGAATAAAATCCAAAATTTGTAGGACACACTAGCAGGCTGGAAATTTATGTAAGAGTTCATGTTGCAATCTCAAGTTCAAGTTCCACAGGACAGCAGGATGGAAACTCGGGCAGCATTCCCCTGATGCAGTCCTGACAAGGAGTCCCTTTTCTTTGGGAAACTCGATCTTTGCTCTTACGGCCTTCTACTGATTGGACGAGGCCCACCCATGTTGTAGAGAATAATCTGCGTTACTCCAAGTCTACAGATTTAAATGTTACTCAGATGCAATAAACACCTTCACGGCCGCATCTAGATTGGCGTTTTATGTTTTATTTCTTTTTGAGAGCAAGAGAGACAGAGCACGAGCGGGGAAGGGGCAAAGAGAGAGCGGGGGACGCAGAATCCGAAACGGGCTCTGGGCTCTGAGCTGTCAGCACAGAGCCCGACGCGGGGCTCGAACTCACAGACCTCGAAATCATGACCTGAGCCGAAGTCGGACGCTTAACCGACTGAGCCGCCCAGGCGGCCCACAGGGTGATAAGCCTGAGCTGGACTCCTGGCTCCCCCACTCATTAGCCCAGGGACCCAGTGCAAGGAGTTGAATCCCTCGGAGCGTGAGTTCTGTGTCTGTCAGGAGGGGCATATAGTACCCCCAATACAGGGTTTTGTCGGGCTGACTAGGGAAGATCCGTGTGACGTGCCCAGCTCAGTGTCTGCCATAAAAGAAGCCCCCATCATCTTAGTAATGATTATTTTATTGCTTCTTCGCACACAATTAAAACTCACTAATTCAGACCTATCAGAGAGGGCAGTCAATGGCTGGAAAGTCCACATTAAAAAATAATTTAAAAATAATGTCGTTTTATTACTTTAAAATATATTACTCAATCCAGGCTAATAAAGTGTTGCATAGCGAGCCCCTGGGGGCCTTATGTTAATGAACAAATAAGAACAATGTGAGGTTAGTCTATCAATTATTGGTGTGGAAAAGGGAGTTTTTGAAAGTACTTGAAAATGCCTCCACGGAGTGTATTATCCTCCGTAGATTAAGTGTTTCCCCTGCAATCATCTTCACGCATTTTATTAATTCAACAGCTTCTCGCCACCTTGAGAGTGCTCCAGGCAACTTTGGCGAAGCACTGACCAGACTTCCTACAAATTCTGACGCGGTGCTAACTGCGTGTAAGACATTCCGTCGAGTTAGGTCAAGACCTTTATTTTATGTTCTTTCCCTTTCCTAGAAGCCTGTTTCAGGGCGGCCATCTCAGCCTGTAGCTCCCGGAGATGGGACCGTTTCCATCAAATAGCAGGGGCTAGGCTTAGGAACTTGGGCTCTGGACTGAGCCGGCCCTGGTTCAAATCCCACCTCTGGCTCTTTTAGGCTGTGTGACTTTGGGCAAGCCACCAACCTTCTCTGGGGCACAGCAAAGACCAGTTGACCTTCACCACGGGGTAGCTGTGAGATCAAATTAGTGACATATCAAAAGCAGCTGAGGGGCACCTGGGTGGCTCGGTGCGTTAAGCGTCCGACTTCGGCTCAGGTCATGATCTCGTGGTTCGTGGGTTCGAGCCCCACATTGGGCTCTGTGCTGACAGCTCAGAGCCCAGAGCCTGCTTCGGATTCTGTGTCTCCCGAGCCCAGGGATGGTCATCATTATTATTAGCAACGAAAATGACAACTTAGATTTCACGAGAGCTATCCAGCTTCTCTCCAAAGCTCCCCTGAGACCATTTATATTTGAGGGAGGCAAAGGGCATTGTATCTGTCGGTTCTTTGTAGGCCTTCTGAGTTTGAATTGGGTTCGCTCGCCAGAATCGCACGCGCAAAACGAGTTCAGCCCCTGTGGAAAGGTCTTCCCGGAGTGTAGGTGCAAGTTAAGCCCCAGATTCCACGGCGCATCCGGGTGGAGAACCACCGAGAAAGGGGAGTCTCACGGGAGCCCCTGGGAGCTCATCACCCATCATTTATGAAGCACTTACTCTGGGGAGGGCCTGGGGCTTTACAGCGGCCTTTGTCCTCACCAACCTCCACCAGGGAGCTTGGACCATTGCCCCCCACCCACCCCAGCTTCTCAGAGGAGGGAGGGGGAACTTGCCGGGGGTCCCAGAGCTGGTAAGTACTGGTTCTAGGATGTGCTCACTGCACACCAGCCTCTGAAGATGTCCTCTGTGACTGTATCTCAGACTCCACAGAGGCTCCCGCCCTTCCGCAAGACCCCTCGGGTGAATTTTGTCACCCTGCTTTGAACAACCCTGACAACTCACCCACCTCTCCTAGGGCTTTGTCCACCCTTCCCTGAATGCCAGCCACACGGGAACCACCCCCCCACCACCACACCCCCGCTGGGACTTGTCTGATTTTGTTGACCCGGTGGTGGCCGTCAAGGCCTGTGGCTGCAGAAAGCACGTAATCCATAGCCGTGCTGGTGGAATTACTAAGAACTTCCTAGAGGGCCTTTGGAGAAACTGTGTGCCTGTGTGTTCTTTTAGGTGACCCCACTGTAAAGGCAGCTGCTGGAAAGTAGACAGAGGGGCTGCTACGAGCTGGGGCAACCCCAACGGCTGGTGACATTGCCCTCGTCTCCCTTCGGGCCTGGTGCCACGCCTCAGGAAAGGATGAGACAGGACTGTGGAGCCCGAGCTGAGCAGCCCAAGTGGGCGTCTGCTCCTGTGAACAGAAGAGCCCAAATACAGGCCCCTTCCCAAGGGAGCGGCCGGCTAAGAAAGATGGTGTGATGGTAACTGACCCTGCCCCTCCTCTGCCCCTGACCAAGACCCCCCACCCGGGCACGGAGACCATGCAGCCTGACCACAGATAGCCAATCAGTGGCATAAGGAGAGTGCCTGACACCCCAGAAGGCTCTTCTCTTAATGTTTATTTATTGGGGTGCCCGGGGGGCTCAGTCGGTGAGCACCTGACTTCGGTTCAGATCATAACCTCACGGTTCCTGAGTTTGAGCCCCGCATCGGGCTCTGTGCTGACAGCTCGGAGCCTGGAGCCTGCTTCGGATTCTGTCTGAGGGGCAGAGAGCGAGGGAGAGACAGAATCGAAAGCAGGCTCCAGGCTCCGAGCTGTCAACACAGAGCCCGATGCGGGGCTCGAACTCGGGAACCGCGAGGTCACATCCTGAGCCAAAATCGGAGGCTTCACTGACTGCGTCACACAGGTGCCCTCCCCAAAACATATTTTTAATGTTTTTTTTTAACGTTTACTCATTTATTTTTGAGAGAGAGAAAGAGAGAGCACGAGTGGAGGAGGGGCAGAGAGCGGAGAGAGAGAATCCCAAGCAGGCTCATCGCTCAGTGCAGAGCCTGACATGGGGCTCAGACTCACCAACTGCGCGAGATCACGACCCGGGCTGAGACCAAGAGTCGGACGCTTAACCGACTGGGCCACCCAGGTGCCCCCAACAGGTCACTTTTAAACTCAATCGTCTTCCAAACACCAAAATTGTTTTCTGTAAAAATCACGAAACACAACGAATAACAATATTATAGGTGTGCTGGACAGGCCATGTGTCATTTCTTCAGAATCCCCGTTAACGACACGCGATTTTGAAAGCATTATGTACTTTTAACCTATCCAGACATTGTTTCATTTGCCTCCTCCTTTGTTCTTCTCCCTTTTCTCTATGGAGCACCACTGAACTCTTGCCATTTTAGGTTGGTGCGGGTGCCCCACTTGAAATTTCTCCAGAACACCTTTATGACTATGAACCAGTTGCTGGTCTCACAATACTATCACACATTGTAAGTTACTCCAAGTTCCTATAGGACACAAAAGCACAACGATTTGTATAATGGTGTTTATACATGCCCAGCAGCTTGAACTCTAATCCTTTGGTTATGGTCTGATATAATAATAATTTATGTAAACAATTATCCAGTAACTAACAAGAGGATGTTAATAAGACTACAACGTCAGCCAAAGATACAATTTATTGATAAAAACCACTTTCTGGATTTTGTTCTTTTTAAAACAATTAAAAAAATAAGTGTCAATTCAAAACATTTTATTCAAGGGGCGCCTGGGTGGTGCAGTTGGTTAAGCATCCAACCCGATCTCAGCTCAGGTCTTGACCTCAAGGTCATGAGTCCAAGCCCTGTGCTGGGCCCTTCACTAGGCATGAAGCCTACTTAAAATGTATCTATGTAAACATATGTATACAAACACATCATTCAAATCCAGTTAACTATTTCAAGCATGAACTAAAATACTCACTAAGCAAAAACATAACATCTCGCAGTTCACACTCTTTGGTCGTTTCAAATGTTACTTCTTGTAAATGTTTATTTATTTTTGAAAAGAGAGCACAAAAGGGGGAAGGGCAGAGCGAGAGGGGGACAGAGACTCTGAAGCAGGCTCTGCGCTGACAGCAGCGAGCCCGATGCGGGGATTGAACTTACGAACCACGAGATCATGACCTGAGCCGAGGTCGGACGCTCAGTTGACTAAGCCGCCAAGGTGTCCTGGTTGTTTCCAATTTTAAACAAAACTAAACTCGAGGGGCACCTGGGTGGCTCGATCGGTTGAGCAACTGAATCTTGATTTGGGGTCAGGTCATGATCTTGACCTTGATCTTGGGATCAATCCCTGCATCAGGCTCTGCACTGGATGTGGAGCCTACTTGAGAATCTCTCTCTCTCTCTATCTCTCAAAAAAACAAAAACAAAAACAAAAAAACACACTAAACTCCAGTGACTACCTAGAGTGACTGCATTGCATTAACAAAGTCACGTTATGTTTTTCATCTTTACAACAGCTATGTTGTCATTATTCATTTTGAGCTTTTAAGCTCGAGGACACAGGTTACCACGGGGGATTGGGGACAGAGACTGCACCCGGGGAGAAAGCAAACACTTCTGCAGCCTGACAAAATAACTCTCAAAACAAATGCCTGGGGGCGGGTCCGCGTTTGGGGAGCCAACGCTTGTAACTGGGAGTCCTCCAAATTAACTTCGTTGTACGATTACAATGTTTATTAAAGGAGAGGAGGGGCGCCTGGCTGGCTCAGTCTGTGTGTGGAGCATCCGACTCTTGATTTCGGTTCAGGTCATGATCCCAGAGCCGTGGGTTCGGGCCCTAAGTCAGGCTCTGTGCCTAAGATTCTCTCTCTCTCTCTCTCTCTCTCTTACTCACTCTAAAATTAAACAAATAATTTTTAAAATTTTTTAATTAAAAGAAAAAAGGAGAGGTAATAAAACCGTCCTAATGTGAAGCTTATACTTGTTACTACTTATTCTTAAGGTCCACTCCCTTACACCCGATGCCAAGAAAGAATTTTCGTGGAGGAGAATTTTGTCACTGACGTTGTTTGCAATTGCCAGTGCACAGGGACAATCAAAGCAGATCAAATTTCAGTCAAATTTATTGCTTTTTTTTTTTAACTCCTCTGCACCTGCTTGTTCCCTGCACCAGAAGCCTGCGCCCATCACCCTACCCTCAGTACCCAGGACGAGACCCTACATGCAGCCCCCAGAAGGTGTCTTTCGAGCTGGCTCCCAGCACCTACTATCCGTTTCTCCTTCACAGACGGTGAGGACCACGTGACTGATTATGTCGCCCTCCTCGCGTTGCGCCGGGAGCCACATTTGTAGCTCACCGTGTAGGACCTTATGGCCTGTTAATCCCTCCCCCTTGATGTCAACCTAATGTCCCGGTTTCCGACTTAGTGTTTGAAAGTTCTCAGGATGACCTCCCTCGCCACCTAATGAGCTGGCAGTGTTTTCCCGTATCCATTTGGTCTTTGGATGGCAGTGGCATGAGGGAGGGCCCCAAACCAGTTTACCACAGTCCCTACCCCTCCCTAAAGCCTTGCTCTGGGGCCTGTCTCCTTCGTGTCTATTACCCACCCTGCCTCTGAAAGCACCTGAGTTTTCAGTCCGTGTACGTGTGTTTTGTTAGCCAACTCAGGTCCAGCTGATGGGGACCTCAGTCCCACTTAGTCCGGAGAAGACGGTGCTGTGATCTGGGATGAGGGACACGGCCAGGTGCTTTGGCATCGTCTCATCTGACCCCTCGATCACTCACCGAGGAAAGCATCGGCACCATTTTATAACCAAGGAGTCGGAGGCTCTGAGTTCAGTGTCCCATCCCGAGTCACAAGGATTCCAGGTAGCAGAACCAGGGCGGAACCCCACGCAGGTCTGGAGGTTGCTCTGATGATCGTGGAGGGAGGGGGGAGCATACCGGGGTTCTCCCCAGGAGATGAGGGACACCCCAGAAAAGAGATGGCCTTCTATGCCTCTGCCCCGCCCCTCCCCACTTCCTGTCTCCATCCACAGCACCCACAGAGATGCCCCGCGGGAGCCCAGGCCGTGCCTGCCCCAAGGCCACACCACAGAGAGCTGTGCAGCCTCTCAGACCTTGTCCTCAGACAGACATGTGCTGGGCCTCATGTTCTGCCGTCACTGTCTTGAAATTACTGATTTTTGAACGAGGGGCCACCCTTCCACCACCTAGACCAATAAGCGACAGTGGCCCAGCTGGCCCAAGCACCACCAGGCTCCCCCTCGCAGAGGATACCCTGCACCCAGCAATGCTTCTGGGAGTCACCCCCCACGGACTCCAGCTCCTCCTCGCAGACATTGGTGGCCAGGGTCCTTCGGCATCACTGATACCCTAACCTCCCTGAGTTTTGCTCTGGGCAGTCACCACAACAACGAAAGCTTGTTCCCTGCAGCTGAGTGAATCAGAAAATATTTATCAAGCACGGTGCTAGGAGCTTCGAGGGAGAATGGGTGGCTTGGCTGGACAGTCCAGTTTTAAAATAGTTTCAGTGTGGGGCGCCTGGGTGGCTCAGTCGGTTAAGCGTCTGACTTCGACTCAGGTCATGATCTCGCGGTTCGTGGGTTCGAGCCCCGCGTCAGGCTCTGTGCTGACAGCTCAGAGCCTGGAGCCTGCTTCATAGTCTGTGTCTCCCTCTCTCTCTGCCCCTCCCCTGCTAGCACTCTGTGTCCCTCTCCTTCAGAAATAAATAAACATTAAAAAACATTAAAATAGTTTTAGTAATAAATACCCTAAAAGAAGGGGGGAAGTAATATCTGTAAGCCTCTCTTTCTCTCCTGCCTTGGAAGTCATGAGGTAGGCCCAATAGTGAGGCTATACAAGCACAGACTTGGAAGCCAGGGACTTCGGGGTTTGAATCCCAGCACCTCCCCTACTAGCCGCGCCACATTACGCAAACCACTCTTCTCCCTCAGCCTCAGTTTCTCCTTTACAACACAAGAAGATTTACCCCTGCCCACCGCGCAGGGCTCTTTAAGGATGAAATGAGCTAATGTATAACAAAGAGCTTTGTTGACTGTGCAAATGTTAGGTTGTTCTTTCAATAAACATTTATTAAGCATTTACTCTGAGCCAAAGCCTGAGTTAGGCATTAGAGTCTCTCAAATGTAAACGTCCTGGGCTCACTGGGATTCATTCTTTTTTCTTCCCCCCGCCCCCCCCCCCCGCCCCAACTGAGGTGAAAGTCCCACCACATAAAAGTAACCATCGGAAAGAGAACAATTGAGTAGCATTTAGTGCATTCACAACATTGTGAACCAACCCCTCCAAGTTCGAAACTACACGAAGACGGTCCCTCCTAAATGTCACCCTCTTCTTAGGGTATATTTTCTCTTGCTAGCATTTTGCCCCTCTTGGGAGCTGATTTCCTGGGTTTGATACGATCCTGATGTCCCTCTGATCCCCTGTGACGCCAGACCAGCCCCCGGATCCAACCTCAAGCTTCACAAGCTGCAACCCACTTTCCTTGGCCAGCGCTAGGGAATCCAGAACCCCAAGCCTGCCATTTTTAATTACGCCAGGGCTGGGTGAGCAGGTAATCACTGTGTATTTCAGTAAATTACCTCTCATAAAGGAGCTATCATGTTTGTTCGTGTGCCCTTCTTTCCTGGAATCAGCTCCCCGTTTTCCAGCATCGCCTCTTCCCAGCAGCCTGTGCGCTTGGCGAATGTCCGCCTCGTCGAGCTGGGGGGAGAGTCAGGTGCAGGGGGAGGGGGCGGCGTTTGGGCAAATATTGGACTTGGCCACACTTGCTGTCCATATCAGGAACCCGATTGCTGTTATTGATTGACAGATGTGGGGACCAACTGTTTGGAAAGCTGAGCCCCCTCGGATTGGGGTAGGTGTTTCGGCAAACAGCCCTAATACTAGGCAAACAGGCCTGTTGGAAGAAGTGCCTGGCATGTTAGCAGAGCAAACCAAGCACTGAGCAAACAGCTTAAAAGAATGTGGCCACCTCCACGTAACCTCGACCGAGGTATTGATCCCACTGGAGGCGGGAGAGGGGCTGCGCGGGGAACAGAGAGATACGAACCCCAGCAGAATGTAAATGTTATCTTTAAGCTGCGGCTGTCAGGGCCCTAATGGGCATCTGTTTGGAATTTGTCTTCTTGCAAATCTTTAAATCCAGGTCAGGGCCACGCGCGGAATTTAATAACAACTTTTCAGAGAGCTCGGGGCCTGGGACGGATTTCATTCTTCCTAAGTCCAACTGGGACTTTCTGCTCTTCTCAAGAGGGAGCAGCCTCAGACAGAGACTTTCTAGGTGCACGGCCCCCGCTGAACATTAGCAGAAGGCTACAGGAGAGAAGAAGAAAGTCAGAAATAAAGGTGCTTTCTTGGACCCCCGAGCTGCCCGGACTTAAGAGCTGGTCGGTGCGAAGAATCCCAGAGTCCGTGCCAAGAAACCTGGGCTTCCCGCAGCTGCTGGCCCCACTTGGCCGGCCATCCGTCCGTCACCTCGCTGGGCCTCAGCTTCCTGCATCTTCCAAGTCGAGCACACAGCCCCTGCTGGGCATATGCAAAGGCTCGGGCCAGAAAAGCTCACTCTGGCTACACTCTGTAGCCAGAAAACACTGCCCCCCATATCAGGAGTTGGGCAGTTTGCTGGGACGCCCCTCCTGGGCCCGAGACCCTCTGGCATTACCACGTGGCAACGGCATGGGCCACGGCCAAGTCTGTCAACTGTTCTTCCGGGCGAGTGACTGGACAGAAGCTGGAGAGGGAAGGGAATATGGGATGTTTGCAAATTCCTTGAAAAGGCTGAAAACCTCTTGGTATTTCTGTAAAAGCACAGGCTGACAAAACACCTGCTCCTCAGTATTCCAAATGAGGTAAGAGGGGCTGTTGATCAGAGATCACCACTGGCCTACGGTTTCTCCTCGACAAAAGCCACGGAAAAAAAATAAGATCTTCTCCCTTGCCCTCCCTTGCCCTTCCCCAGCCTGGCCTGGTCCCCTGGTTGTGCCGGTCGAGGCCAGGAGTAGGAAGTAGGTAACATGGCCATGCACCTCCGAACAAGGAGGGGGCAAACCCATGCTGAGCGCTGGCCCATTGGGAAGACTGATTCCTATCTGCACCTGAGGCCCTGAGCAGTGAGTAATACCCCAGAGTATTACTTGGCACTGTATCTACAAGAGTACAAGGAGTATGTTAACCATTTGGGTCCCCTCTGACTTTTGGTGTCGCATTTCACAGTGATAAGAAGACACCAAGAAGGCTGTGGCTCAGAGAAGGGGCATTCCCAATTTTAATGGATCTTTAAACAGACACGGAATGGAAAGATGTAAGCAAAGCGGTCAAGGGCGTGGGCTCTAGTCAAGGGCACGGGATGGAATCCCAGGTCTGCCACCTGTGAGCTGTGCAGCCACGGGCAGGCCACCTGAGTTCTTTGAGCTGAACATCCCTCCCTGCAAAACAGAAATAATAATACAAGCGATTGTTATAAGAATTAAACGGGCTACTGTGTCTCAGGCCCTCAGTGCTGCCCTTCACCCATGGTCAGCCCTCAGTAAATAGTAGGGACTCAACACGGTCTCTGTGACGTGGACAGGGCAGACCCTGGAACAAGCTGTCATTGCCAGTATGAGACTGCGGGAGATGCCCCTGTCCCCACTGAGGAAGTCCGCCAACCTGGCCTAGACAACCTACCATCCGACTGGGGTCAGCATGGAGGTTTTACCACAGAGGAGAAAAATGCCCTATGTTTCTACGAGCGTGGCCCATGAGAGCTTCTAGACTGACATCCCCCCTAGACACTTCGAGGCTTCCCGCTCCTACACACCCTTGACTCCAGCAGCAAGAGGGCTCTCAAGACAAAGCTCCCCATCACAGAGGTGGTCTCTCGGCCTCCGCTCACAGATGGTGCAGAGGAAGCCCCAAGAAAGGGACGGGCTTGCCCAAGGGTGCGGCATAGGCCGGATAGCGAGCCAGCCACTTATGACAACAAGGAAATGGGCAGAGGAGGCTGGGTCTCCCAAGGCAGGACCACCGACAGGTTATCAGGGAGAAGTGAAAGCTGGCCTTACAACAGAAGGGGATAGTGGCCTGCTTCCCCTCCACTCCCCAGACAGTTACTCATTAATCAGGGCGCCTCTACTGCAATTAGAAACAAATAAGTAAATTGTACCCGTGTTGACACCCTTGCCCTCAACCTAATGATTAACCCGCCCTCGATGAAATGACTGTCTCAACAGAGAGTGTCTCAAAACCCTTTGCTTTGGGAACAGGACAGGAAACACGAGGACGCACTAACACGGGGGTAATCTATGGCGTCAGTTAAAGAGAGACGGCTAGGGGGCGCCCGGGGTGGCTCAGTCGGTTAAGCATCCAACGCTCGGTTTCGACTTAGGTCGGGATCTCACAGTTGGTGGGTTCGAGCCCCGCCTCCGGCTCCGTGCTGACAGTGTGGAGCCTGCTTGGGATTCTCTCTTGCCCTCTCTTTCTCTGCCCCTCCCTCCCCCTCAAAATAAACAAAGTTTATAAAAAAAAAAAAAAAAAGGAGAGATAACTATATTTCCCCAATCCACACAGCCTAACATATGAATAAACCCAGATGATTCCCCACCCCCCCACCCCCACTTAAGGAAAAGGCTCTTAGTCAAGATCATGTGTTTGGCCTAAGTCCACCGTGGCTGGCCTCCGATGCTCCCCGGAGCACGGGCAGAAGTCCTCCCTCCCAGCTCTCCCCGAAGCTCCAAGGGACCGTGATGCAGAGGCTCACTGTCGTGAACCAAAAACAGTAAAAAGTAAAAGGGGGAGAACTTGTTCAGTACAACTGCTGCCGTTTTCAAGGGTCAGGGAAGGATGCCCTCGCTGGCCTGAAGGCAAAAAGATAGGGCACGTGGGCACCTCCACCGCCTTCCCTGGTCACTCTTGGGTTCCAGACCTTGCCCGTGGCGGTCGGACCACGTCCGCCTTTCTTGCAGGAGAAGATGGGGCCGCTCTGCAGCCCGTCTGGGGGCAGGAGCGGGTAGGCGAGGCTGCCCAGGTGGAAAGCGTGGGAAGCAGAAGGCCAGTGAGCGTGAACTTGGTAAAGGGTTTCCGGGAGCCTCGCTCGGGATGGCTCAGAGTGTGCCTCTCACGCTTCCTTAATCCACAGTGGGGCCCAGAAACCCCTTGCCCAAAGCACCGGCTTTGCCTTACCTGCTGAGACTACCCCCCTCCACTGCGGAAGCCTAGGGCACGAGGTAGAGAAGGCATGGGCCCCCATCCTGCTGCTGTCACGGTTCCCCACACCTGTCACGCTCCCGCGGCTGCTGGAGATCCAGGCACTCACAATAGGGAAAGCTGTGCCCTCCCGTGTTCCCACTTTCTCACCCCGTCGCTGTGCTCATAATTACCAAGTGCTTATAGGAAAGACAATTAGACTGAGTCCCCTGATAGAAAGGTTAATTATTACAAGCCAGGAAAAGAGGGAGTCGTAGGCTGACCCCATCTACCTGGATGCGGTAACTAGCACTGTTTTGGAAACGCCCAGGCTAGAGCAGTGTTTTCACTGGAGAAGCAGCAGCTCATTACGATGATAATGTGAACTACACGGGGCCGGGGGCCGGGCCGCAGCAGCAGCATCATCGCTGATGAATCAGGGAGAGTGCTGAGTGAGGCTAAAAAAGCTCCATTACCGATCCACCCCACAGAGGCCCCTCCACGCGGGGGCCCGGATCTAGCCCATTATGCGAAGGTCACAGTCCTCTCCTAAGCCGCTGGGTCTTCCCTACAGACTTTACAGGTCCTCAGAGCAGTGAACTTTGAAATGGGTAAGCGCAAATACGCACCGGGCCAGGACCGGCCTCATGGGCACGTGACCTGCACAGTCACGGAGGCCCAAGCTCGCAAGGAGCCCCCACGCCGTTTAATGCTCCGCCCTCCCTCTCTTGACCTTGACTTCTGAGCAGGGGCCCCCAGCACTTTCGTTTTGCACAGGGACCTGGAAATCGTGTCACCAGTCTTGCACCCAAGTCAAATTAAAAAACTAGACGATGCTAATAGAAAGTGAGACTCAGGAATCCATATGTCAACCCCCTTTGCCTTCATTTGAGTCAAAATGCCCCACTCTTTTAAAATTCTGGGCAAGAGAAAGTCTGAGCCACAGAATTTTTTTTTTTTTTTTTTAGGAAAGGATTTTATTACAACAGAAACCCCTTACGAGTAGGTCTGACCCGGTCCTCACCTCTCAGCCAGCCCCTGCCCAAAAAGCACCTGTCTGACCTACTGTGTCTATAATCCCAAATTGAGGAGAGTCCCAGCTCAGCCCTGAGACAGCAGCCCCCTCTACTCCATAAAAGGAAATAGGATTGGAGAGGGCAAGGGAGGGGGGCATTCCCTCCTGCTTCTCAGTTGTTTGAAAACATTGGCCCAGAGAGGGCCTCTACGGCAAAAACAAGTTTTAGAAACTCTGGATCAAATAAAGTTAATGTTCTGAACTGCAGGACTTGTCAGAACCTTTAAAGAGTTGCAAGGAATTGGGACTCTGGAACACTGCACTGACAGCACTTCCCAGGCTTATCTGACTCCATTCATCTAATGAGGCAAATAATGAATGACCCAGTCACTCAGGGGAGTGTTCACCATCAGGTCCATAGAACTGAACCTCAGGGTCTCCCACCCATCTAGATCATTCCAAGAATCTGGAAATACCCTCACCAAATGTTCACCTGGTATGGTGATCCACCCCACAAAGTCACGTTTGCAGAAGTAAGGTACTGCCATATATCCGTATTCTCAAAGAGAGCCGCTAAAATTCTACGACCTTTGGACCCCACAGAACGCACATCCTCCTCTGTCTGCATCCATCCCCAAATCTGGAGGCCCCACCCTTATGTCATGCCACACAGCTTAAAATGTACCCACATTCCTGTTCAATATAATTTAAAAATAACTCTAGGAATTGAGTCAGAGATGGAATAATGTCATTTGTTTAGTGGACATTTTTTTTTTTAAGAATGGTCTTTTTTTTTAATGTTTGTTTATTTATTTTTGAGAGACAGAGAAAGAGAGAGGGTGAGAGAGAGAGAGAGAGAGCTAGCAGGGGAAGGGCAGAAAGAGGGAGAGACAGAATCCCAAGCAGGCTGGCAGCGGGGAGCCGGACTCTGGGTTCGATCCCATGAACCGTGAGATCATGACCTGAGTCAAAATCAAGAGTGGGATGCTTAACTGACTGAGCCACCCAGGTGCCCCAAGCAGACTTTAAATAAACATTCTTGCATATTGGCTTTGCTCTGTTGCAAGCAATGTGAATTTTGGAGGCAACATGTTAAAAATGTGCATGCCGTGATCACTTCCTCAGACCCCAGGGAAGCTCGAGGCCCCTGAGCACCAGGTCTACACCGCATAATGCACAAAATGGTGTCTCACTTACCAGCCGCTACCATTTGAGAGATGCTACCCTGGATTATGTTCACGGTCATTTCCACTCCAGAGGAAATGTCTGTCTAATGTCTAATTCAGACTAAAAAGAGACTGGGGTGGTGGGAGAGAGGTCTGGGTTACGGAAATCGCACTTGTATTATTGTCGAGAAACAGCAGGTTTCCTTGAACTAGGTTAACAAGGTGTTATCTAACGAGACCTGAGGGGCTGCTTTAATTTAGGACAAGATTGTTGTGCAATTAGCTTATCAACTCTGTGTATGTAAATGAAGGCTTTTAAAGTCCTTGAAAACGGCGCCTGCTCTTAAGTAATTGAACTGTTTCCCCTGGATGCCCTTCACTCTCTCCAGCTTGGACACTTCTTCTTTTAATTAAGCATAAATGTGCAAAGCGCTGTGCCTAAGGGTTGACATGTGAGCAAGACCCAGTCCCTGCCCTCCACCTGCCTATGGTCGAATCAGGAAGTCCCTGATCCGAATCAGGAAGTCAGCAACCTTCTTCCGCAAAGGGCAAGATAGTAAATACTTCCGGCTTTGCAGACCATTTCTGTTCCAAGAACCCGACTCTGCCCTTCTAGCCCAAAAGGGGCCGGAGACAGGGCACAAATGAAGGAGTGCAGCCAGGTGCTAATAAACCTTTACTTACAAAAACCAGCCGGGCTTTAGTGTGCCGCCCCCTGGTCTAATGAGAGAGACACATGTGGTATAAACCTAGTTCTGTGCTAGCCAAGTGCAGAGGGAGCGAAGAAGCAATTGACTGTCGAGGGGGAGGACAGAGGCTTATGGAGCCGTTGCCATTTGGTTTAGTCCTTTATGGTTCCCCAGCTGCTTTGTTCTTACCTGATTTTCCTCCCCCAAAAGACTGGAGCTTCTGAGGCCTGGCTTCTTCTTGTATCATTCACGGGGCTGAGCTAAAATGGGTGCATACGTCCTGCCTAGAACATTCTGAGTCAGCATCCAGTCAAATGAGGTTAACGTTGTAGAGTGAAGTGCGGACAGCAGGCTCTCCCCCAGGCTTCCTATACCCATTCCTGGTTTGGGAAGCCACCTTGCCTTTGAGAGGGATCACACAATGTAATCTGCCGCACGGACCCCCCGTACCCTCCGCCCTAACTCCTTTATTGTTCTTGGAGACACTTTCTCTTTGCATTTCCAATATCCAAATGCCATGTAGTTTACTGTGACTTGTTTGCTCAAGGCTGGGCAAATAAAAGGAGAAAAGAGGCTGTGATCATCAGCGGGGCCTTAGCTATCACCTGCTCTCATCCCGAGCTTAGCAACCTTCAGGGCCCCCTCCCCTAAACAGGCTGTGGGCCAAAGTTGCTTGAGATGCGGGGCTATAAAGATTGGACGGGAGACAAGGCACTTTCTGAAAGGGCTCCCGATAGCTTATCTTTAGCTCCACCAAGAACCAGGGAAATGATGACACCCTAGCAATAACAGCAGGTAAATGAATTACTCACCCAGAAAAATGGGTGGGGCTGATAACAGCACGACCTAGAGATTTTTCCAGTTAGAGGTCTCACCAAGAGATATATCCTGGGGGGGGGGGGGGGGAGGCGGCGGTTAGCCCCTGCATCATCTCCATTAGCCCCTCTCCAAAGCCTCTCCAACTTAAAGATGTAATCTACATATTACGCATTACATCCGCTACGTGTAATCTACACGTGAGTGCAGCACACAGGCGGTGGCACGGGACCACTACCACCCCTAAGCCCCTTCTCTAGAGACGCTCTTAGATCCGCCCCCCCCCCCCCCGCCTACGTATGGCTGGCATACACCCAGTGGGAGGCAGTGCCCATGAATCCCCCCAACATGTGTGTGACTCTCCAGGAAGCTAGAGGAAGTCAGACCAGAGAACACTGCATCCAAAATGTAACCTTTCTCAGCAAAGCCAACGCACTTAGCGCTGGGAAGCACCCTGCCCCTCCCTTCCTAAGCCCTTCCCGACCGGGAGCTGCAGTTTTTCTCATTGGCAAATAAGAAACTATCTCTGAGCCACCCTCCTGCCTCTCGTCCAGCACAGCTCCTGACTGAAGGGGAGTCCCTCTGCCGGGTGAGCCTGGACAGGGCAATCGACGTGCTGCAGAGAAATCTCCCTGCCTGGACTACCCCCCTACTTCCTCTTCCCCTTGGCAGGGACTACCCAGCCTTTAAGCTCAGCCTCTAGGCTGCCTCTTCCAGGAAGCCTTCCCTTATCACCCCAGCTCTTCCAGCCCCCCTCTCAGAGCCTCTACCCTGCTTTCAGGCAGGCTCGCACAAAGTCAAACTTAATAATACCCTGTCCAATCTCACTGTCTCAGTACTCCGCATGTGTTCATTATCTCTACCCAGAGTGTGTAAGCCGTTGGCTGGAAACCATGCCTTCACTTTTAACCCCCTAAGCTCATTGCACAAAGCTAGACAAACAGCAGGTGATATAAACTGCTGTTGCCGATATAAATTCCAAGGATATAAAAAGAGTGCAAGCCCAGCAGCTTCCTCTTTTAAAAGGCGACACAGCCCTAGTAGTAACCAAAACCTGTGAGGCATTGCATATTTGAAACAGACTTGCCACATTCATGATGTCAATTAATCAGCAACCCAGGGTTGGGGGGGGGGGGGGAACCACTCTCACAACACAAACGTCGAAACTGAGGGCCCGGGAGAGCCTCTGATTTGCCTGAGAGCAAAGCTAGCGAGTGGCCAAGAGTTGTGATTTGCACCCAGGTCTTGGGACACCAAGCCCATTATATTTCTTCCATCATAGGGGTCTGTGAGCCTTAAAAGGCAAGAGAGGATTCAAGGGGTGCCTGGCAGTGTGGCGATCGAACAAACCGCAACCATCGGGAAATAACATAATTTGTTGATACTGAGACACAGGGACCACAGAGATGATTTAAGTTTCCACCAGGCCTGGAAGAAGCAATGGGATTCAGACAAAATGGGAGGCAGGAGAGAAAAGGTGCGTGAAGGGGAGCAAGCCAAAGGTATCTGAAGGAGACGGGAGAGGTGTGGGGGCAACCACGTGGAAGAAGGGTAAGAAGAAGGCGGAGTCTGAGAAGGATAATACGGGGCCAAACTATGAGGGAGTCTCGACCCTCAAGCGGGAGATTGTGCAGGCAGTACAAGCAGGGACAGGAGGTGGGAGGAGTTTGTGAGACCCTCCCTCTGCTGGACCCCCCGAGAGAGACCAGATGGGGAGGGGGGGAAACTAAGCGTAAGTCAAGGTCGTTCCAAGCCCCCAAGTCAGAGAGACTGCTAAAATGTAGGTGTCATTAATCGACACGGGGGTGGCGAAAATTGCCACTGATTCGAACCGGGAAGGAAACAGGTGGCATCACACAATGTCAAATTTAATAATATCCTGTCGCTGTGCACTATCTCATTATTCCACACATGTTCATTATCTCCCCAGATTGGGTGCTAGCTGGCTTTTGGAAACTCTGTCTTCTTTTTTAGCCTCTGAGGCTCCTCAAGGGTTGAGCACATAGCTGGGGCCCAAGAAATACCAGCGGCAATCCATCTCAACACCATAAACGGGGCCCGACCCCCAGGGTCAGTGCAGAGGCGTTTCAGAGAGACAGGCACCGACTCGCTATGTTCTCAGAAGTATTTTTGCAGTGGCCGTCAGATGTGCCCAACAATGCCCAACAACAAAACGCTGCCCCTTGAGGGAGAGAGCGTCCTGTCACTCAAGGTATTCAAGCAGAAACCAGACAACCGTCAGAAGCTCCATGGAAGGAATCCCTGCATTGGGAGGGAAACCAGACAGAACAGCTCATACAGCCCCACGCCATCTCTCAGACGCTATGGTTCTAAAATGCTGTGAATTCGATCTCCCGTCTCCTTGGCATGTCACATTCAGAAATAGCCAGACTGACTTAAAAAAAGAAATCTCCATGCCTCTTTCTATTTCTTTCAAACCCTTTAAATGTCAAGTTCCAGACCACTGTTCTGCCTTGCCGGTTGGATACCAAACCCATGAGTGCTGGGTTTAGAATAGCATGCCTGGCGTGGCCAGAGGAGGGGTCTGACTTCATGCATTCCTAATGCACGTCTATTTTTACAGCCATGAGCCGCATCGCCTTCCCTCGCTGTTCACATCAATATCACACAGGGACGCTGACACAGGGCCATCTGTCCCCGCAGACGTGTTCTTTTGGGAGGGGAGGCAGAGAGAACCGGAGAGAAATAGATATGCATTTTTGTTCTAAGTCTGAAAATTGATTTGGGCTATGATAGCGCCCAGGCTTGAGCTGGCCAGAGACGCCTTTTGCCAATGCACGTTGGGAAGAGAGCATCTCACTTTTTTCAACTCCCTCTGAAGCTTAGCACAGTCTGTCAGTCTACCCACACACTTATTCATTCATTCACTCCCTCATTCATTTGCCTGAGGCGTGCCAGCTCTGGGCCCCACTTCCTTTCACTATGCTTGACTCTTCTGGAAGCCCCTGATGCAGGAGGGCATGGAGGTGGGGAGGGATCGCAACGGGGAGGATGAACAGATGAGACGAGTCTTTCCTGAGCACCTCCACGACATCCAGGGCTGTGCCCACACTGAAGTCTGGCCAGGCGGCGTTTTCCCCTGAGACGGGAGTCCCTGCACTGAGGCACAAGATGAGGCCAGACTTGGGGGCCAAAGGAGGAAGGGTATCTCATGTGCTGGGGCAAAGGAGTCACCAGCGAAGTTGGGGCTCGAGGTCAGTGTAGCCATGGACCCCAGAATCTGGCCTCAGCCAGCTCTTCTGGAAGAGTCCCACACTTTAGGGGAGGAGACATAGGAATTAATCTAAGGAGCCACACTGGGAACCGGCCCATCCGGGGCTTGATGTGGACTCTGGTTCCCAAAGTCCTTGACGGCCCCTTCCACTTTCCCATCTCCCTCCTTTGATAACACATCCACTTTTCCTTGGCTGTGCTGCTCCCCTAACCCTGTTGGTCCTGATGGACCTGTCAATCACATGACTCCACCTTCCCTAGGTAACAGTGTGGTCCAGGCCCAGCCAATCAGATCACCCCTCTGAAAGGGACTGCAGTGATTAATTCAGGGAGGCACAAATTATTCTGGCATGGCCAACTAGAGATCGTCCTACGACTTTCCTGCCAGAGCTAACAGGGAAGATGATCTATCTCCGTTGCTATCGCTAGTCTGAAAGAATAGTTTGAAAGAATATCTGATCTGAAACTGTCAGTCGCCATTCTGCCTGCTCCAAGGAAAGGACCCAGGGGAATAATAGAGCCAGGCAGAGACCACACAAGCCAAGAAGAAGAATTGAGAGAGACAGTTGTGGTGCCTTCAAACGTCCCCTGGTTCTACCAGGCAGAAGCCAACCCCTGGACTGCCCGATTATGAGAGCCCATTTCTTTTTTTCCCCCTCTTCCTCAGGCTAACTTGATTTGAACTTGCAACCAACATTGTCCTCACTGATACGCACTTACAACTTCCTTTGCCAGGTGGGGCTTTAAAGAACGGGACCACGGGATCGCTTGTGCTCCCCCTCTGAGAAGCTCCGAACCCTGAACTGAAATGTGTAGCAATGTAGGAGGCAGCCACCTGGGTCCCTGGTGCAACCCCAGGCAGCCCATTTCAGACCCAGCCAGAGGCGCCACTCTGCAGTGCCAGCAGCCGCAGACTGAAGATCTTTTTGAGCCCCCACTCAGACTTCAGCTGTCCCTAACTTGGAGAGGATCCCAGTGGCACTGCGGTTTCTAGACCAGTGAAGCCTCCTCTGGCCTCAGGAGCCCGCCTGCCTCTTTGTTCCAGCTCTGGGAACAGATGGGACTGGCCGATGGGAAAGTTGGGGGATTCCTGGACACTTGGGAGAAGGGTGCCTGAGAGAGTCAGGAGACGCCGGGGAGGAGGGGGCTTACGCCCTGCTCTTGGCCGTTACCGGAAGGGGCATTATTTACACTCAGACGATGAAGCTGGTCCCGCCCTGTCTGCAGGACCGCGGGGAAGAGGTCCAGTCTCCAGGCCGTGAGGTCGACCAGTCCCGCTGCAGCACAGGGCAAGATTCGGAGGCGGGGAGGCGACTGAAAGCCACGAGACACACACAGATGAAGACAACACAAGATGGTCTTGCCCTGGAGGAGCCCCCAGCCCCCACTTAGAAGACCCTCGCTTGAACGGAAAGCTATAATGCAGTGTGCACTGAGGCACATTTCTTATTTAAAAACTTTTTGTAGTCGGGGCACCTGAGTGGCTCAGTCGGTTAAGCGTCCGATGCGTGATTTCAGATGAGGTCATGGGATCGAGCCCCACGTTGGGCTCTGCATGCACGTGGCACCTGCTTGAGATTCTCTCTCTCCCTCCCTCTCCCTCTGCCCCTCTCCCCTGCTCATACTCTCTCAATAAATAAATAGATAAATAAATATTTTTGTGGTGAATATACATAATCATAAAATGTACTATTTTAACCGTTTCAGGTGTACAATTAATTGGCATTAAGTGCACTGCTGTGCAACCATCACCCCTACCTATTTCCAGAAGTTTGCTCATCATTCCATATTGACACTCTATGCCCATTAAGCAGTCACTCCCCCTTCCCCCTTCCCCCAGCCCCTGGGAACTGCTGTCCTGCTTTCTGTCTCTGTGAATTTGATACTCCAGCTACTTCATACAAGTGGAATCATAAAATATTTGTTCTGGGGCGCCTGGGTGGCACAGTCGGTTAAGCGTCCGACTTCAGCCAGGTCACGATCTCGTGGTCCGTGGGTTCGAGCCCCGCGTCGGGCTCTGGGCTGATGGCTCGGAGCCTGGAGCCTGCTTCCGATTCTGTGTCTCCCTCTCTCTCTGCCCCTCCCCCGTTCATGCTCTGTCTCTCTCTGTCCCAAAAATAAATAAACGTTGAAAAAAAAATTAAAAAAAAATATTTGTTCGTTTATTGCCTGCTGCTTTATTTCCCTTAGCATCACGTTTTCAGGGCTCACCCATGTTGTAGCCTGTGTTGGGATTTCCTTCCTTCTCAGGGATGAACACTAGTCCATTGTGTGTACCTCCCACATCTTGTTTTTCCGTCCCTCTGTTGACGAACACCTGCGTTGTCTCCACCTTTTGGCCGTTGCGAGCAAGGCTTATACGGACGTTGTTGTACAAGTATCTGGCTGAGCCCCCTGCTCTCAGGGTTTGGGGGATATATATCTAGGAATAGAATGTTTAGATCCCTTGGTGTTTAGATTTTTGGTGACCTGGTGAAGTATGCTTGAGGCACATGGATGGCGGGATGGGCAGAGGGCACGAGGGGAGGGAAGGGAGAGCAGAAACTTTAGGTTCGGAGAGATCTCAGTTGGAGTCCCCACTTGGCTGTGGTTTCGGACCTATAATTAACCGTTTCTGTGTTTGTTCCCTTATAAAGTGGAGACAATATCTCCGGCTCATAGGGGCGTGGTGAGGGTGAGGTGGAGGAAAGTCATTGCCATCGCAGCAGGCCCCAGAATCTATCTTATGGGAAAAGCAGTCTCACTTTGAGGTGATACCTTAGTAAACGCTTCTGATAGAAGCAGGAACATCACGTATGGTTGTGTAGGCTGGTCACTCGACAAGGGCACCTGTCCAAAGCGGGGAAAGGGGATAAAATCTACCCTGCTCCCCACTCACCCAGCCAGGGACCCAACATATAGCCATGCCATCCCTGATCGAGCCCTACTCAGTGGTGAAAGTGAGGTTTCTCCATTTGAATACGACCCCCATGCCAGCATTCTGTGGCTCCCCATTGTACTAGGACAAAGTCCAAACGCTACTGGGGGACTTATAAGGCCTGCAGATCCAACCCCTACCTGCCTCCATCGGCCCCATTCTAGCCACCTATCCTTGAACCCTATCCTCCAGCCCTCCTGAATTTCTGAATTTTTAATATGCCAACAAATTTGAAAACCTAGAAGAAGTGGATAAATTCTTAGTAACACACAATCTTCCAAGACGGAATCAGGAAGAAACAGAAGATCTGAACAGACCAATTGCTAATAATGAAATTGAATCCATAATTAAAACACTGCCAAGGGGCGCCTTGGTGGCTCAGTCGGTTGAGCGGCCGACTTCGGCTCAGGTCCTGATCTTGCGGTCCGCGAGTTCAAGCCCCGCATCGGGCTCTGTGCTGACAGCTCGGAGCCTGGAGCCTGTTTCGGATTCTGTGTCTCCCTCTCTCTGACCCTTCCACCCTTCCCCGTTCATGCTCTGTCTCTCTCTGTCTCAAAAATAAATAAACGTTAAAAAAATTAAAAAAAAAAAAACACTGCCAACAAACAAAAGTCTAGGACCAGATGGCTTCACAGGCGAGTTCTACCAAGCATTCAAAAACAAGTGAATACCTATGCTTCTCCAACTATTGCCAAAAAATTGACAAGGAAGGAATGCTTCCAAGCTCATTCTACGAGGCCAGCATTACCCTGATACCTAAACCCCTAAACCAAAGACACTAAGATACAAAGATACTAAGTACAAAGATAAAGAAAAAGAAAATTACAAGCACTATCCCTAATGAACATAGACGCAAAACTCAACAAAATATTAGCTAACTAAATTCAACAATACATGCAAAGGATCATACACCATGATTAAGTGGGATTTATTCTAGGGATGCAATAAAACTTCCACCCAAAAAGTATTCAAACTAATAAACTAATCCAGTAAAGTTTCAGGATACAAAAGCAGCATACAGAAAAATCTGCCGTGTTTCTATACATTTATAACAAAGTATCATAAAAAGCAATTAAGAAAGCAATCCCAGGGGCACCTGGGTGGCTCAGCTGTTTGAGCGGCTGACCCTTGATATCGGCTCAGGTCACGATCCCAGGGTCATGGGATCAAGTCCCACTGCGGGCTCCATGCTGAGTGTGTAACCTGCTTAAAACTCTCTCTCTCTCTCTCTCTCTCTCTCTCTCTCTCTCAATTAAATAAATAAATTTTTAAAAAGTAATCCCATTTACAGTTGCATCAAAAAGAATAGAATATCTAGGAACAAATTTAACCAAGGAGGTAAAAGATCTGTACCTTGAAAACTATAAGAAAATGATGAAAGAAACTGAAGATGACACAAACATAGAGATAGTCCATGCTCATGGGTTGCAAAAATTAATATTGTTAAAATGTCCACCTACCTAAAGCAATCTACAGATTCCATCCAATCCCTATGAAAATTCCAACAGCATTTTTCACAGAACTAGAAAATAATTCGTAGCCTAAAATTTGCATGGAGCCACAAAAGACCCCAAAGAGCCAAAGCAATCTTGAGAAAGAAAATCAGAGCCGGAAGTATCCCACTCCCAGATTTCAAACTACACCACAAAGCAACAGTAATCAAAACGGTATGGTACTGGCACACAACCAGCTACATAGATCAATGGAACAGAAATAAACCCACACTTATATGCTCAATTAATCTACAACAAAGGAGGCAAGAATACACAACAGAATATGGGGTGCTCCCGTGGCTGAGCAGTTAAGCATCCGACTCTTGGTTTTGGCTCAGGTCATGATCTCGCGGTCATGATATCAAGCCCCATGTCGGGCTCTGTGCTCAGCATGAAGCCTGCTTGTGATTCTTTCCCTCTCCCTCTGCCCCTCTCCCCTACTCACACTCTCTCTCTAAAATAAAAAAATAAATAATTTTTTTTAAATTTTAGAAAAGAATATACAACAGGGAAAAGACAGTCTCTTCAATAAACAGTGTTGGGAAAACTGGACAGCTACTTGCAAGAGAATGAAACTGGACCACTTTCTTATACCACACACAACGATAAACTCAAAATGGATTAAAGACTTAAGCAGAAGACGTGAAACTATAAGACTCTTAGAAGAAATCCTGGGCAATAAAGCTCTTTGACCTTGGTCTTAGGGATATCTTTTTAGATCTGTCTCCTCAGGCAAGGACAACAAAAGCAAAAATATACCAATGGGACTACATTAAACTAAAAGAGCTTCTGCACAGGAAAGGAAACTATCAACCAAACAAAAGGCAACCTAAGCAATGGGAAAAGATATTTGCGAATGATATATTCAGTAGGGGGTTAACATCC
The DNA here is from genome assembly GCF_027475565.1 of Acinonyx jubatus. NCBI lineage: Eukaryota > Metazoa > Chordata > Mammalia > Carnivora > Felidae > Acinonyx > Acinonyx jubatus. The sequence goes on from NC_069386.1 coordinate 35,283,105, forward strand.
AAGATATATAAAGAACTCCTACAACTCGGGGCCCCTGGGTGGCTCAGTCAGTTGAATGTCCAACTCTTGGTTTCAGCTCAGGTCATGATCCCAGGGTTCTGGGATTGAGCCCCATATCGGGCTCTGCACGGATCATGGGGCCTGCTTAAGACTTCCTCTCTCTCTCTCTCTCTCTCTCTCTCTCTCTCTCTCTCTCTCCCCCCACCCCCACCCGCCCCATCCTCTCACTCTCCTCTCAAATAAATAAAATGAAAAGAAATTTAAAAAGAAAGAACTCCTACAACTCAATATCAGTAAAACAAACAATTTGATCAAAAAATGGGCAAAGGACCTGAATAAACATTTTCTCAAAGAAGACGCACAGATGGCCAGCAGGCACATTGGAATATGACTTGCCATAAAAAAAGAATGAAATCTTGCCATTTCCAACACTATGGATGGACCTAGAGGTATTTTGTGAAGTGAAATAAGTCAGACAGAAAAGGACAAATACTGTAGGATTTCACTTATACGTGGAACCTAAAAACAAAAAAACACAACAAGCGAACAAACAAAACAAAAGAGAAACAGACTCATAGATACAGAGAACAAACTCATGGTTGCCACAGGGGAGGGGGATGGGAGATGAACAAAATAGTAACAGGGGTTAAGAAGGACAAATGCTCGGTTATAAAATAAATAGCACACGGGATGTAATACACAGCACAAGGAATGTAGTCAATCATATTGTAGCAAGTTGGCATGGTGACAGTAACTAGACTTATCTGGTGACCATTCTGTAATGTGTAGATGTATCAAATACATTGTATTCTACACCTGAAACTAACACGATATTGCGTGTCAATGATTCTTCAGTTGGAAGAGAAAGAAAATACCGTGAGAAAGTAACGTAAAAAGGAAAAGGAAAACATCCTTGGCCAGAGCAATTCAGTTTCCAGTGGTCCAGAACATCAAAGTGGCCCCCGTATCTGGGGATTGCTAAAGTGCTCTGAATAAAACAGACATCCAGCTCCAATAGTTCATTTCCTTAACAGAGATTGGAGTGAGCAGAGAAATGACACGGCAGAAATCTATTTTGCAGACAAAGATGGGGAAAATAAGAGAAAATGAATTTCTGTCGCTTCAGTCTACAAATTGAAGCTCTTCAGCGGCCTCGTTAAATGCAATTGCACTTCTGTCAGCATATCATGAGGCAGGTCAGATTAGCAGAACTCCCCTCTAGAAGGGGGGAGGGCGGGTCAGCTCATGCCAGGGGTCCCCAGGCTCTCTCTGGCCCCAGCCAAGGTCTAGGGTGCTTCGACTCTGGGGAAATCCTTTGGGATTTCTCCAGAAATGACGACTGCTGGTGCAATCTTCTCCCAGTAGCATTCAATGGAGTCAGACACCATTCTAGAGCCTCAGGAATCTGTTCACCTCTCCACCACCCAGATGGAGAAGTGGCCAAATAACAACCAACTCCATCATAGATTTGAAAATACTGACGCTGGGGGCGCCTGGGTGGCTCAGGCAGTTGAGCATCCAACTTCAGCTCAGACCATGATCTCACGGTTTGTGAGTTCGAGCCCCGCGTTGGGCTCTGTGCTGACAGCTCGGAGCCTGGAGCCTGCTTTGGATTCTGTGTCTCCTTCTCTCTCTGCTCCTCCCCTGCTCACACTCTGTCTCTCTCTCAAAAATAAATAAACATTAAAAAAAAAAAAAAAAAAACACTGACTCTCAGGGCACCTGGGTGGCTTAGCCAGTTGAGCATCCAACTTCAGCTCAGGTCTCATGGTTTGTGAGTTCGAGCCTCACATCGGGCTCTGTGCTGACAGCTCACAGCCTGCTTCAGCATCTCTGTCCCCCTCTCTCTCTGCTCCTCCCCCGCTTGCATGCATGCGCTCTCTCTCAAAAATAAATAAAACATATTTTAACACTTTTAAAATATTGACTTTTGGTGCACCTGTGTGGCTCAGTCAGTTAAGCATCCAGCTCTTGGTTTCGGCTCAGACCATGATCTCACAGCTCGTGGGATCAAGTCCCCGCTTGGGATTCTCTCTCTCCCTCTCTCTGCCCCTCCCCTACTCTTGCAACCCACTCTCTCTCTCTCTCTGTCTCTCAAAATAGTAAAAAAACTTAAAAAACATACTGACTTTTAAACGATGCCCACAATCAGAACTTGTACAGGCACAGTGTATGATCCAGCAATTTCCTTCTGGGGTTGTATTAGTTATCCATCGCTGGGTAACAGATTGCCTCAAAATCTAGTGCCTTAAAACAGCAATAAGCATCCATCAGGTCCACTTCTGTGGGCCAGAAACTTAGGAGTTGTGTCACTACATGCTTCTGGCTTGCAGTCAAGATGTCAGTTGGGGCTCAGTCATCCGAAGGCTTGCCGGCGGCCAAAAGACCCACCTGCAAGGTGGCTCGCTCACCCCGAGAGAGCGTCAGTGCTGGGTGCTGACAGGAAGCTCGCTTCTCACCACACGGACCTGGATCCCCAAGACTGCTTGAGTGTCCTCACTACACGGCCATTGCCGGCCCCCAGAGTGAGTGAGTGATCCAAGAGCGCTCTTGTTTGTAATCTCGCCTATGACCTCGCCTTGGAAGCCACCCTAGCCTTTCTGCAATATCCTGCCAGTCACCTAGGCCAGCCCTACTCCATAGGGGAGGGCGTGAATTCCAGGAGGCAGGAACACTGGGCTAGCCGGCAGGCTGACAACTACACAGGTCTACACCCCCCAGAAGTTCTCACCGGGACCTGAAGCGGATGTGTGCAAGGTCACTGCAGCAGTACGTGGGGAGGCAGGGGATGGGAGTGCTCTGAGCAGGGGGGGTGACGTGGAGGGCACATCCCCCTCTCTGATGGAGCACTGTGCAGCAGGTAAAAGAATTAAATGTACACATGGCGGGGCGCCTGGGTGGCTCGGTCAGCGGAGCGTCCGACTCTTGGTTTCAGCTCAGGTCATGATCCCAGGGTCGTGGGATCGAGCCCCAGATCGGGCTCCGCGGTGAGTGTGAAGGCTGCTTGAGATTGTCTCTCTCTCTCCCTCTGCCCCTTCCTGCTCGCTCACTCTCTCTCTCTAAAATAAAATTTAAAAAAAATGTTCACCTGGCAACATGGATCATGCGTCATAAAACATGGTACACGGGAATTAAAATGTGGGAAAAAACATGGGGAAAAAAATGTGAACTGCAGAATGAGTTCTTTTTTTTTTTTTAATTTTTTAATGTTTATTTATTTTTGAGAAAGACAGAAGACAGAGTACAAGCTGGGGAGGGGTAGAGAGAGGGAGACACAGAATCCGAAGCAGGCTCCAGGCTCCGAGCTGTCAGCACAGAGCCTGATGCGGGGCTCGAACTCACAAACCATGAGATCAGGACCTGAGCCAGAGTCCGACGCTTAACCGACTGAGCCACCCAAGTGCCCCCAGAATGAGTTCTATTGTAGCCTCTCATTCACATCGGTGAAAGATACATGCACATAAAACAACAAAGTGCACTTGGCAAGAACACATACAAACAACAACATACATGTTAGAACGGCCGCCTGTCGGCGGGGGGGGGGGGGGGGGTGGGAATGGAGAAGAGGAAGGGGCATTCCAGGGAATAAATAAATAAACAAACAAACGTATAGGGCCTTCTGGGGACCAGTAATGCTGGAGTGCCACGACCTGAGAACTAAAGTAACTCCGCCCCTCTGCACCTGACATCCAAACACCCTTGCGCAAGGAAACAGATGCCACCCCTACAGCTGGCCCCCCTGCAGGGACATCACCTACCACGTGGCCCCTGGCAGAGTGGCTGATTTGTTGTTTCTCAGTGGTGCTGGCTGCTTGGTTCTATTTTGCATCCAAAACCTTGTCTCTAACACCTTCACTCCAGAATTCCAGACTCCCTTCCCACCTACCTGGGCATTCTACAGACTGAATTCATCCCCTTTCCTCCAAATCGGCCCTCCTATACCTTCCCTCTCGGAAGAGGCTCCACCATTCACCCAGCCATCCCATCTGAAAGCAATTCCATCCAGCCTTCTGCCTTTCCTCTCAAGCCCACCGCTGTTGAGACACCTGAGCTTCATAGATGGCGCCTTCCTGTCTGCAAAATACTTGCTTCTGTATCCGCTAAGACATGTTGAGTGGCAAGTAACAAACCGCTCAAAGTGGCTCAAGCAAAAACTAGCAAACATGGTCCTGGTTTCTATCCTCAGGCTCAGCACTGCCCACCTTAGGGAGATATCACCTCCCCATAGCTCCCAGAGAGGCTCTCCTCTCGCGGTCAGGAGCTGGAGGTAGAAACTCCTGGTCTTATATCCTGTAAATTTTAAAACCTTGAGGGAAAGGTAAGGTCGTGTCCCCAGGCGTCATTGGCTCCCCGTGGGTCATGTGATCATCCCTGAACCAAACCCCAAGGCCAGAGAAATCCTGTGATTGACAAGGCACATATCACACCTCTGCACTGGGGGCGGAGTCACCCACGAAAGCACAAGAATGGAGGTTAGGGGATGATAGGGGACCCCCAGGGGAATCGGGACACAGTGGCCAGATGAAGGCAAATGAAACTGGTTGGCCGCGGGGTTGATGACCACCACTACCCTACGGCGCGTCATGCGTGTGCAGTGGGATGATGTGCCTGGCACAGAGAATGTTCTCAGTGAATGTGGCTATCACTGGCACCTGCATCAGCATCACCCTTATTAACTTTAGGGTAAGTGCATCGACAAGCAAGACATTCCAAAAATCAGCAGCACAAGTGAACGCAAGCCCTTACAATCCTTTAGGGTTCTTAGCAACTTTAGATAATGGTTTATCCATGAGTTCATTTGCTTTCACCCATGATTTCATTTTCCTTCCATAAATTAAAAAGCTATTGTACGTCACAAATTTCTAACGAGTCCATACAAATATATGTCCAACAGACAGCATCCCAGTTGCAAGTTTAAAACAGTCTGTTGAGGTTTATCAGAGTCTTTGGGGGAAGTCATATTCCAGTTTATCAGAATTCCTGCACTCTTCTTCCAGTTGGTTCCACAGACACAAGCCGAGGCTTTTAGCCGGCGTCTTATCTTATTGTGCAAATCTCTTCTACATTGAAGTCTTCCCACCTCAACTAAGCCGCGAGCTCCTGGGGAGCTGAGAGCCTGTCTACACTCCCCCGAGGCTCCTGTAACAGTGTGTTAGGGCAAAGACTGAGCTGGCTGGCTGGCTGGCTGGCCAGCCGTCTGACTGACAGTGCAGCCTGGATCCCGGTAGTTGGCAGGATTCCCATCTGTCTGCACAGCCCACACACCCCCAGCCCCGCTGCCAACCAGGGCTTAGGCCCCAGCCATTAGAGACGCCATTTGTGCCATTAACGGGAACGTCAGCAACAGCTGCCGGCAGCAGGTGCAAAGCCCAGCAGAGCCCAGCTCCGGAGAGAAATCTTTTGCTCATTCGAGCCAGCTGTAGAGACCGTGAAGACACGGGGGAGGGGTAACAGCTCTCTCTGAAAGGCAGCACAGGACAGGGAAAGTTTGGCCCGGGCCGTTTTCATCACTGACTCAATCAGTCAGATGGGCCAGCTGCTTGGCCACCCAGTTCCCCAGAGCCGAATGCCCCTCATCATGGGGACTGGGATTGCCCCACCTGCCCCTCTCGCTTCCAAGAGCCCCCCTACCCTACCTCCAAATCCAGACTTCCCTCTTTCCCCGGGAAGGGAGGGGCCAAGTGGGAAAGAAGAAAAGGGACCAGAGCATTTAGAGCCTCCAGCCATGCATGGACTAGCGGAACCTCCCGCACCTGGAGCCTTCAGACGTCCAGAATCTCAGCCTCTACCCCAGACCTCCTGAGTCAGCATCTGGAGTTTAACGATCTCCTCGGGGGATTCCTGTGCACATTCAAGTCTGAGAAGCACTGGTTTGGAGAATCAGGCATTCATTTAATCTCTCTCTCTCTCTCTCTATTATATATATATATATATATATATATATATATATATATATATATATATGTATGTATTTTTATTTATTTATTTTTTTTTTTTTTACTAAGCATCCATGATATGCCTGGCACTGTTATAGGCACTGGGGGTACATCAGTGACAAGAGAGAATATCCCAGCTCTGGAGCTTGCTTCCTCATGGAAAGAAACAGACGATAAATAAGAGAAACACATAAAATAGTATGCCGCGGGGTGAAAACTTCCCAGGATAAAAACTAAGTGGGGAAGGGGCACCCGGGTGGCTCAGTCGGTCAAGCATCCGACTCTTGATTTCGGCTCAGGTCACGATCTCATGGTTGTGGGATCAAGTCCCACGCCGGTCTCCACACTGAGTGTAGAGCCTGCTTAAGATTCTTTTTCTCCTTCTCCCCTGCTCATGCTCACTCGCTCTTGTTCTCTCTCTCTTAGAATGAATAAACATTTAAAAAATAAATAAATTTAAACAACAACAAAAACTCAGTGGGGAAGAGGACAGAGACCATGGGGTGGGGAGAGGGCAGGTGTGAAACAGAAGCTTCCCTGAGAGGTGGCCCGGGAGAGAGGACCCAGGAGGAAGTGAGGCTGAGGGGAGGGCCAGAGGCAGGAGGACCAGTAGTCCCAGCTTTCCCAGTACACAGGGAATGCCTGGGGCATGGGACTTCCAGTTTTAAACCCAAGACAATCCTCTGCAAGTAGAGACAGTTGGTCACCCCGGAAGGAGGGCAAGGGGAACAGGGGCGCCCCAGGAGCCTCGAGCCCAGAGCCTTGTCCCCCGCGGTGTGGGCCTCCGCCCAGCGACATCGCCTCACTTCGGGGCTGCTGGAAATGCAGAGTTCCAGGCACCACCTCAGACCTCCTCAATCAGAATCTGCTTTTTCATCAGGGGATCCTGGGGCATATAAGCTCCTTCCCGACCTTTGTCAGGACTTTGACACTCCGAGTGAGATGGGCCACCACCACAGATGGCATGATCTCACACTTCACAGGCTCCTGGGCCGAAAAGAGATGGGGTGCGGAGGGGGCCAATGAGGAGAGGCCTGCAATAATCCCGCCGAGCAGGGGCAGCGGCTGCGGCCCCGGCTGGCTGTGATGGAGGCCGTGAAAGCTGTCAGGTTTTAGATGTAGATCTTTCTTTTTTTTAATTTTTTTTAACATTTATTTATTTTTGAGAGAGAAAGAGAGCGAGCGAGCACGAGTTGGGGAGGAGAGAGAGAGAGGGAGACACCCAATCTGAAGGAGGTTCCAGGCTCCAAGCTGTCAGCACAGAGCCAGATACGGGGCTCGATCTCACGGACTGCGAGATCGTGACCTGAGCCGAAGTCTGACGCTCAACCAACTGAGCCACCCAGGCACCCCATGTTTTAGATGTAGCTCTAAAGGGGAGCGGAGGGTGGGAACCAAGTCTCTGAGGAGGGAAGTCCATGAGACGCTTTCTACAACATGCCTTCTCTTCACCCCACCTCCCTCGTATCTCTTGCACAAATCTCCTTCCTTCCACCAACATCTCTGGGGGCCTGGTTTACAGAAGTCCCTATGCTGAGGGAAGGAGACCCAACTGCCGAGACTAGGCATTGCAGGACCGTTTCTCTGACGAAAGAAACCCCAGGGGCACCAGGAGTCCAGGGTAAGAGCCATTCAGTCGGGCTTCGGGGCAAGATTCCCCCAAAGGACCCATCCTCACAGCAAAGCTAAATCTCAAGGAGCCTGAGTAGATGCAGGGAACAAGCACCTGAGGGCAGGGGTGGGGGGGAGCATTCCGGAGCATTCCCAGATGTCAGATCCCTGGAGTCACTCTGGACCTGAGTCCGGTCCTGCCATCCTCCTGCTCAGAACCCTAAGGCTCCCCATTGCCCATAGGAGCAAGCCCAGTTTCTGCAGCCTGACGTTCAATGCCGTCTTCATTCAAGCCCATACGTTTTTCAGCTTTATTTCCCAGCTTTCCCCGCTCTCCACCAGGAACATTCACTGCACTACCAGCCTTAGAACTGGGCAAGGAAGGGGCCCTGGTCTGACCAGGTGTCTTGCCATGCCCCTCTCCTTGGAACAAGCAATCTATGGGGCCATGAAGGGGCACCCACCGGGAGCCTACATGCCCATGCCAGACTCCGGTAACCAGAACTAAAGGATTCACTGCTCCAGAAGGCCCAGCCCCCTTGCCGGACCTGCACAGGCCTCCCCCCAAGCTAGTCCCTTAAAGGTGAACAGGGCCAGGGGCTCCTGGGTGGTTCAGTCAGTGGAGCATCTGACTTCAGCTCAGGTCATGATCTCATGGTTCGTGAGTTCGAGCCCCACACCAGGCTCACTGCTATCAGCACAGAGCCCGCTTTGGATCCTCTGTCCCCCCTCCTTCTCTGCCGCTCCCCCAGTCACACTCTCTGTCAGAAATGAATACACATTTAAAAATAAAAAAAAGGTGAACCGGGTCAGTATGCCCACCCCGGGCCAGCTGTCTACGTGGGCTGTGTTCAGAGCTTGGGTGTATGTGCTGAGGTGTCGTCTGGGCACGGGATAGAGTCAGGGGAGGGATGGGACCCTCTATCTCAATCTGGTGAAAATTCCAAGGATTCTGAAAATTCTGAACAGGAACCCGCCTTCGGGCCATTATGGAGACACATGCATTCAGATAAGCAGAGACACCTATTTCATTTAACAGATCATTAGTGTGAGTTATGACTTTTTAATATTTAGACATATGGTTTGTGGCCTCCATCTGTGCTCTTGCCCTGGGCCTCACAAATGTTATGGCCAGGCCTGTGGCAGAGCTGTGACCCTGCAGCTCTCTTGGGAATGTTCCTCCCAACCTCCACGTTTCCTATCTGAGCCTGAAATGCATACAAGACCCATGTGGAGATCATCTGTTATTTTTTGCCTGCTGTCTATCCTATCCCCTTTCAGCTGGTACGTGAAGCCTTCTTTTCTAGAAGAAACCATTCTCCGTGGTTTGGTGGGACTGAGCTCCTAGGAGTTAGTGTGTTGGAACCATCAAAAAAGATTATCGGGGCGCCTGGGTGGCTCCGTCGGTTGAGCATCTGACTTGGTTTCGGCTCAGGTCATGATCTCATGGTTCAGGAGTTCGAGCCCCATGTAGGGCTCCACATTGACAGTGCAGAGCCTGCTTGGGATTCTCGCTCTCCCTCTCTCTCTCCCTCTCGTAATAAATAAACTTTTTAAAGAAGGGCGGGGTCGTGGGGAGATTGTCTCCTTCTGATGGCAAGACAAGCCAGCACAGAGAGAAGAAAGCATAACCAGGGCATGGTGTGGGAGGGAGACAGAGCCTAAGGATTCCTCCGTCAGCTCCTGGATCCAGCCATGCCTGATCCTAGCCCACCTTTACACTTTACAATTACCGAAGTCAATAAATTCGTCTTTTTGATTAAGCTGGTTGGAGCTGGATTTCTGTTACTAACAACTGAAGGAGGCTTTACAGTGATCCTAATTCATAGAATCATAGGTGTCAGAACCTGCAGAGGCCTTAGAAACCATCTGATCGACTTCTACCCTTCCACGTGTGACATCTGAGACGCAGGAAAGTCTCATTCACACAAGTGAATCGGGGCCAGAGCTGAGACTGGAACACACATCTCCTTGCTCCTAGGCCATGACCCCACGTTTCCCCTGCATGTCAACTTCCTCAGCCCCTGCAGACCAGACCTGCACCCCGCCTTCGCCTCAGTGTCCCCACGCGTCTCTGGTTCTTGTCCTGCTTCACTAGCACCAGTGGGTGCTGATCCAAACGGAAACAGCAAGCCCCTTGAGGGAACAATGCCGGCCACCCTCCATCGCCAAGTCCCACTGGGCCGAGCCAACCCCCTGGCACATGGCAGGGGCTGAACGAGCCCTTGCTAACTTACCAGCCGGAGGCCTTGATGCCTGATTGGCTAACTCGAGCCCCCTTTTCCCACCAATGTGCCCCCTCGGAGTCTATGTTTCGCGCAGGCAAGGCATTTTTACCTGCAAGCTACTTCCCGGGCCATTGCCAGGAGCTTGCAACCAGAGGCAGGAAGGCTATGTCACTTTTTTTCTCCTTTTGTTTTCAATTTTCTGCCCGTGGAGGGTTTTTCCCCCCTCCCTTCTTTAACAGCCCAAGTTGCTAAATTGCACATCCACAGCAACTCCTGTGAGTTTAGTCCTTAAGTGTTACATTTCTGTAACAGATACTCCACACCACTTATCTACGGGAGGGGGCTGGAGAGCCACACTAAAATTACATTTCCATTTCGGTTCCTATGTTTTTAAGCTGTTATTTTAGCATTTCTGACTAGTTCACAGTTGACACCTACTGATGGAAAATTAAATGAAACTTGGCCAAGAACGAGCCTTCCCTCTCTTCCCGGGGCTGAGAACTAGCTCCTTTTTATAACGAGACGCAGCTGCGGAGGGCAGAAAAGCCGCCCAGATTTGGAAATGCGAGATCTGCTGTACAATCCCAGCTCTGCAGTTCCCCAGCCCTTGCACCCGGGGCAAGGACTGAGGACTTGCCTTCTAGACTGAGGACTGAGCCTTCTGACCCTCATTTGCCTCATCTGTAAAATGGGAATCATACCTGCAGAAGCCAGAGTATTTCGGGGGTTTTCTACTACGTAAAAATTCCTGGCCATACACGGACGACGTGAAAACTATACCACGACGATTCTTGGCACATAGTAGGTGCTCAGTGAATGTTAGTTATTTCTTGGCCTTAGTCCTTTTTCCGTAGCCATCTGATATCCCTGAGTGATTACATATGAGAATTACTGGATATTGGGGCGCCTGGGTGGCTCCGTCGGTTGAGCATCTGACTTCGGCTCAGGTCACGATCCCACAGTTTGTGGGTTCGAGCCCCGCATCGGGCTCCGTGCTGACAGCTCAGAACCTGTAACTTGCTTCAGATTCTGTCTCCCTGTCTCTCTCCCCTCCCCCGCTCGCGCTTTGTCTGTGTCTCTGTCTCTCGAAAATAAATAAACATTAAAAAAAAAAAGAATTACCAGATACCTCTCCTTCCTGGTTAACAGATCAGACCACACCCCCAAACACAGGCTACGCTGAGGCCATGGGGTCCATCTCCATTAAACCCTTCCAGCAGCACGCTATTGTTCTGGGGATCAGGCCCAAACTCCATGACACCACATGTGGGGTGAAGCCGCTCACACCTTCTTCTTCCCCTCCGGTCACATGCCCATCAAGAGCCTTTGGCGATGCACTTTCATCTGCCAAATAGGCCCTTTGCCTGGCTAACTCCTCTTCCAACTGCCAGAGGTTCCTACATCCCGCCTCTGGGCTCCCTCCGTGTCTTTTGCCTTCCCCTTCCCGCTGGCATCAGTGGTCTTGTCCCACTAGACTGTGAACCAGGACGGCACGGTCTGTATCCTGTTCATCTCTTATTCTTGGTGCCAGCAAAGTGCTCGGCATACAGTAGGAGCTCAGAAGATACTTCTTAAAAGTCTAAGAGGGCTAATCAACACATAAAAAAAGAAATCAGAGGAAGATTCCATATGTAAAGACAGAAATTCTCCTCTAGTTCATGTATAAATTCAACGCCGTTTCCAAACCCATATTCTAATAGGGTTTTTACGAAACCTGGGATACTAATCCTAAAATTTGTCTAAAGAGTAAAAGCCATGAGAACAAACAAGAGAAGCTTGAGAGGCTGCTGTGAAAAATTGCAAGATGTGTTCTGAAGCTTTATCAATTAAAACAGTGGATTCTGGTAGACGATTAGGCAAACTGATGGGTCAGACCCGAAGAGTCCAGATACATACCCGTGTGCACGTGAGAACTGGGGGCACGATAAACGTGGCATTTGATAACGTCACGGAAAGATGAGCCATTTAAAAAAAACTGGAAAGTCAACAGTCAGCGGTCCAGTTGGGAAAAAGCAAGTTAGATCCCCTCTGGAATCAGCCAGGATGGGCGGTGCTGTGCTGTGGCGATAAATTGCTCCCGAATCTCAGGGACTTAACACCGCGAAAGCTGACTTCCGGTTCCGGGTACACACATCCGTTGCACACTGGCGGGGAGGCTCTGTTGGTGGAAATCACACAGGAGCCAGGTGACAGACCAGCCGCCATCTCAAACACTGCCATAGAAGGTCTGCACTGAGACCGGAAAGTCTTGCATTGGCCATTGGAGACTCGGTCTTGAGGTGACTCCATCACTCGGCTCACAACTCAGGTTGGAACTAATCCCATGGTCCCATCCAACCCCATGAGCTAGAGAGGAAGTGAAATCCTATCCTATGCTATGAAGTGAGCCAAGGGGCCTTGCAGTGAAGGGTGCAATATCTACACACAACTTTGCCCCGTCAGTCCATGCCCCTACCCCCCGAAAAAGTATTTTTATTAAAAAAAAGAAGAAGAAAATACAGAAGAAAAGATTTGTGATCTCAAAGAGGAAGATGCCTTCCTATTCAAGGCATTAAACTCAGAGGCCGTGAGAGCAAAGACCTACAGATTTAGTTGCATAAAAAATGCAAAAATGTGTTTAATGTTTATTAGCCTTTGAGAGACAAAGACAGAACACGAGCAGGGGAGGGGCAGAGAGAGAGGGAGACGCAGAATCCGAAGCAGGCTCCAGGCTCTGAGCTGTCAGCACAGAGCCCGATGCAGGCCTCAAACCCGTGAACCGTGAGATCATGACCTGAGCCGAAGTCGGTCACTTAACCGACTGAACCACCCAGGTGCCCTGAAAATGAAAAATTTTTGCATGGCCAAATAATCTACAAATGGAGATAAAGCGTAAGTGACAGACCAGAGGAAGTCTTTGTACCTGCATACGTAACTGACAAAAGGTTAGTATCCATAGTATACAAAGAGTTCTTGAAAATCAATAAGAGGATCAATATGTAGGATAAGGGTCCCATGATAGAGAGTCTTGTTTAGAGGGTTTGAGGAAATAGACATGCTCATTTACTTATTGTTATAAGTATAAACTGATTTTTCTTTTTTCTCTTTTTGAGAGTGTTTTGAAAACACCTATCAACATGTTAAATGCACATACACTTAATGCAGCAATTCTAGTCCTCGTACAAAATATCTGTAAATGTATGCTCACGGTGTTATCTCCTACAAAATATTATTTACAAACGTATATGGGACAGGTTGGCCAGTACGGAATTACTGGTAATGGTTTAAAAAAAAATACTGCTTTTAGAAAGAAAAAAAGGACTAATATATTGCTTTTAAACAAATATGGTGCAAACATGCCACGGAATATTGTGCTGTCATTAAAGAGCGTCAGGTAGTGGGGTGCCTGGGGTGGCTCAGTCAGTTGAGCGTCCGACTTCGGCTCAGGTCACGATCTCACGCACGGTGAGAAGGCAGACCCTTCCCTGGAGTCCATGAGAACACTATGAACCTGCCCCAGGCTCCCCTCCCCTACTTGCCTCCTCTCTTAGGAAGCTCAGAATCTTATCTTGCCTTCAACAGCCTAACCTTCCCTCAGTCAGAGTTCTAGGATTTTATTCTCTTTATTTTTTTTAGTTTATTTATTTTAAGAGAGAAAGAGAGACGCAGAGAGCGGGAGAGAGAGAATCCCAAGCAAGCTCAGCACTGTCAGCACAGAGTCCGGCTTGGGGCTCGATCTCACGAACCGAACCGTGAGATCACGACCTGAGCCAAAATCGAGAGTCGGATGTTTCACCAACTGAGCCACACAGGCACCTCTAGGATTCGATTTTCTACTCCCAACTACCTCGCAACATTTGTGTCTTCCTTCTGCCTGCTGGGCTTCGATCCCGATCCCGTGGTGCCTTGTGTTTCATGGTACCTCCATGTAGCACAAGGCAAGCCTGGCCGGGAAGCCCAGCTCCTTAAGACTTGGGAAAGTTCAGTTCTTTCGCCTCAAATGTGCAGGGTATGCAGTGGGAGTGGTAGTCACGTATCTCTCCCGTGGATGCATCCTGAGGATTAAATGAGATAATGCACATACTGCACCTGCACACAGAAAGCACTCCCCGGAGGTCAAAATAACCATTTTATTCCAGAATGGCTACATATGGCAATGTCATGTGTGTCTGCCTAATGGGTCTCCTGACAAAAGTAGGTAGGCTGTAAATAAATGTGATGCACGTTCTCACCCCATCCTCATATTTGGACATCCGCATAGTTTTCTGTTTGGTAGCTTGGGAGCCTGGGCACACCTTGCTGTGCCCTGAGGGAGGCGGATGGGGGGCGGGGAGCAGCCAAGGGCCAACTGAGACCTCCCGGGCAAGGAAGAGAGGAGGGAGCCTGGAAAACAGCAAAGGAAAAGGTTCTGGGCTTCGATAATGCCCAAACACATCCCAAACCCTGCTCCTCCCTCTTTTCAAGGTGGTCCCCAAAGCCTGCCCAAATCCTGCCATTCTCCAAAAGGCAGTTTACCTGGCCAGTCAGCATTGCCCATCCCACATCCCACAGCCCGGCTCTGCAAGGAGCCGGGGTCTCAGGCCCCTTGTCTTACTGTGATAGCCCCATCAGGCTTAGCTAGGTGCCTGGGACAGAGCAAAGACTTAGCAAATGTTTGCTGAAATGAGACTTCACTGAGCTCACAGTGTTCCTTGGGGGCCAGTCCTAGCACCCTACAGAGAAGTGGGATATTAATCTTATAAAGTGGCTCCACCCAGGAGGAAGTGGAGAGAGGGAGAGGGGAGGATAAACGCAGCCGTGGAGGACCCGGGACCATAGGCAGCTCAGGAGCTCCTACCCAGGAGGACCGAAGGGCACTCCCAGATGGAAAGGGGGTTGCTTAGAACTTATCTCAAAGACGCATGATGTAGCAGGCTCGCGGCTTGGACTTAGATTGCATGTTTATTTGGGGTGGCTTGGAGGGCAATTGATAGAAACAGAGTCGGGTGGGCCTGGAGTCTCCAACCCCAGCCACCCAGGCTCACCCACCTGAAACAAACCCCTTCCTGGCTAAACGGAAAAGCAATCTTTCCCCGGCAGGGACCCCCACTTCATTCCCGACAACGAGCATCAGCCCACGAGGGCAAACCGGGCATCGTCTTGGCCCCATCCGTGCAGGGTGACCTTGGCAAACCCACTTAACCCCCTGGGCTTCAATTTCCCCGGCCATAAATTGAGCTCAACCTCTATGCCCCACTTCTCTACCTCCTAAGCAAAGCCTGAGAAGCCTGCAGCGCCCCCTCCTTGGAGACAGCCACATGAACGGGAGCAATTTAGAACTGGAGCCCAAATCTGAGGTCCCAGGGACCCGGGACTGCGCGGTCCCCTTGTGCTGCGCAGGCTGCAGCTGGGGATTACAGGGCCACCTCCAGAGGCCGCCTCCGGTGGCACTGCCTGCCCAAAAGGCCCCACTCTTGTCAGAATATTAACACTCTGGATGCATTTGTGTGTTCCTCACGATTGCGACCACGGTTCCAAAAGGATTATACAGCATCCATATTTATGAGACAAGCCCAGACAAAGACGACCACATTTTAAAAGATGCAATTATCTCTAAAAAGTTCAGCTTTATTTTCATGCTAATGAATACAATATTTTTAAGCAAACCTAATTGGTTTGCCTGGGCTCCCATAAAAGCTCTCAACTCATTAGAGCTCCGAGGTCCCCTTCAAAAGGGGCTTTAGAGGGAGATGGGGGGGCTAAGCAGGGGCTGGAGCCCAGGCATGTTCTCAGAACTTTTCCTCATGCCTGCTGCTGTCCCCTGGCCCCCTCCCCTTCCCAAGCCGTCAGGATGGGTGACTGGTGAGGCCTTTCAGGAAAGGCCACCCTGAGAGTCTGTGCCCTGGGAATGGGGGAGCATCAGGGGAAACTGAGGACCGGACGGAATGTCTTCCCTTCTCTCTGCAGAGAACGTGAGGCTGTATCCCCCCCCCCCACCATCTACCCCCATGGCCTCCCAACACTCATCCAACAGTGTCACAAAACGTCTGCCTCCCTGGTGGATGCTGGAATCCTACCCAGAAACGGGATCTTCCAGCAGGCCACCAGCCAGGACTTTGGGGAGGGCCCCCCCCCGACACCCCAGTCCCAGGTACCCCTGGGCTCTAACACCTGGTCATTTGCTTTGACATCACCAGCTTTCGGATTTCACCCTCTATGTTTGAGGTGTTTCCCATCTATTTTTTTCATTACTTGCCTCTGTAAGGTACATGTCACCAATGAGAAAACTGAGGCCCAAAGGTGCAAAGTGAGTCTGTGTCAGCCTGCAGGTCCCACGTGTTCTCCAGGACAAGCCGGACACAGGGCTTTCTGTGAGCAGGGGCTATCCTCCTTCCTGTCTGAGTCTGTGTCCTGCTTGCCTCCTGTCTCAGCCACCTCCCTGCAGTCTGAGCTGGGTCTTTTCCATACGTGCCCAGATCCCCCCTTTCCCCCCCAACTCTTGGCCCCTGGGCACTGGGTACAGCTGTGTGGCCTGTGCACTGTGCAGTACCAGGGGGTGATGTCGTCTACGAATGGCACTCCCTGGAGTTGTACAGCATTATGCCCCAGTCAGCATCCTTACCCCTACTGGCTTCCTGCAGGGCCACTGGGGGATCTTGGACTTGTAAATTGCACAGGAGAGATTCACGGGCCCCTTAACCACCTCCCTCCCGGAGGCTGAAATCCAGGTGCCTGGTGAAAAGACAGTGGTGTTCAGGAAATGACCGGCAGGCTCAGAGAGGGGCTAAGAGGAGTGTTGGAGCAGAGCAGAAGCAATGGAAAACGTGGCCAAGGCTAAAGCTCCAGCCTGGAGGTGAGGAGAGGAGGGAACCGGGCTCGGCACAGCCACTGAGTGGCTTTGTGCCTCCATTTCCCCATCTGGAAGTGGGGAGGTGCAGCCTGCTAATCTCTGAGGTCCCATCCAGTGCGGATGTCTTTTGATCCTACTGCAGATTTCCCCAGACAGGGAAAGAAACAACGACCTAACACTAGGCCAGGGGCACCTGGGTGGCTCCGTTGGTTGAGCTTCCAACTTTGGCCTCGGGTCATGATCTTGCAGTTCATGAGTTCGAGCCCGGCATCGGGCTCTCTGCCGTCAGGGCAAAGCCTGCTTCAGATCCTCTGTCCCCCTCTCTCTCTGCCCCAATCTCACTCATGCCCATGTACGTGCTCTCTCTCTCTTTGAAAAAATAAACACGAAAGAAAGAAAGAAAGAAAGAGCTAGAATCCAGTTGAAAAGGCAGAACAAGGGCCTTATAAATTTGCCATGTGGGGCATGATTCCATATACCCATCCCCATTCCTGGGGGGAGACAGGCTTTTAGAGTCAGGCTCCAGGGTCTTAGGAAGAAGGTTCAGGGGCCAGCAGAGCAAGCAGGAAACGCATAGAGAGAGAGAAAGTTATTGACTGAACCTTAAAACCTAAAACAGCCGACCAGAGAGGAGGGGAAAATCATTCCAGAAAGGGCTCTGTGACCCAGCGACAAGAGGCACTTGGAAGTGACGGTGGCCAGGAAAGCAGGCCAGCTGCTGAGAAGGGGAGAACAGAAGCGAGGCCTCACTGGGGGTCTGTGGTTTACAAAGCACCGTAGCCGTGATCTCTTGCCATCCTCAGAACCACCTGAGGAGGAAACGACTGCGTTTCTTATGCTACCGAGGAGTAAAGGAAGCCTCAACAGAGGGTTGTCTGTCTGGAGACATCTGGGCTGGGGCCAGAGCGGGCCCAGGACCTCCGCCCCCTGATACGCAATTTGGTTTTCATTTTCACTGAACTACCATGAGGCTGGATTTGCAGGGCCTTGGAGAACAAGATCGAGACTAGGGGCGGTAGCTTATGGGCAATAGGGAGCCCCCCAAAGGTCTCTGAGCAGAGGAATAACCCGGAATGAGCGTAAAAGGCTGGCGGCCTGCTTAGGAGGAATACTGTTTCAGATTGAGTGAAAAGGTCAATCCAAGGCCCTCTGAGGTTTCGTCTTGGAGAAGCTGAGTTACAGTTCTTCACTGGCCCTCAGGGGGTCCCCGGGGGCATGCCCCGAGGGCTGTGGGAACTGAACTCCGGCCCAGGGATGTGGCTGCAGGGACCCAACCCAAGCTCAGAGCCAAACCCCCAGCCCCTAGTCTTTACTCCCGCCTAATTGGCTCAGATTTATCAAAGTAATTTTTAAGGGGGAATTTTATATGAAGGTAATTACGCTCAGCTGAGCTAATTTTATTAAACAATGCTGCCTTAATGACAAACAAATCTGTTATTAATTTGTAACCAAGCAGCTATTTCATTCAATTTGCAGCATCAGTAATGAGCCCTGTGGCCGGAACAGCCCAGAAGCACCCCTTTCTGAGGAAGGCAGCGTGGCCAGGAGTCCAGCACCCTGGACCGGGCCCCAGCGCTGGCAGGGACACGTGTGGGACTCCGACGGCACCCTCTCTCTCTCTGGGCTGTGTCTCTCTGTGAGATGAGAGGTTGGGGCGGTGCCCTGGGGGACTGCCCCCTGAGCAGCTCCGGGGACTAAGAGTCTGGCTGGCCTTTCAGTACTTCCTGTGTTTTTTCCTTAAAGAAGAAATGGGGAGAACAGGGTCACAGGGTCACCGTGAGGGCTAACGAGCATGTGCAAAGCCAGTGCTCAGGCACATAGGAAGCATTATATGAACACTTCTTATTTTTCTTAATATTCCCAGAATCCGGAATGTGGGCTGGGGACGGTGGGCAGCCCACCGCCGTGGGTGAGAGTTTCTGCCTCCCCTGATCATTATCACCCCTTGATTCTGGGTTTCCCTGGAACCGCCTTTCTAGGTGGAAAGAGACCAGAGAATGAGGCTCTAACTTCAACGCTGCCCTTGGGTGACCCGGGGGACTACGCTGGCCTCTCTAGCTCTGCAGCGTGGGGTTGGCCACACTGTCCTGCCGAGCGGCCAGGCCGTCCTAGGAAACACACAGGATCACGAGGGGGCCCTGGAATATCCAGCGTGAGTCAGGATAACCTGGAGAGCTCGCAGTAAAATGCTGGTTCCCTGCCCCAAGAGACGCCCCAGCACAGAACCTCCACAGGTCTGTGCACTTCGGGCTCTCCGTTGAGAAACCCTGAACCTCTGATGTCACTTGCCGGTCTGCAGGGCACTCTACACCCCCTGCCTTCTGTGGTCTCACCGGCCACGTCCGGCTGAGGAAAGCATGGTTTCTCGAAGGAAACTACCTCGCACAGTTGATGAGTGGGAGGCATTGCCGGACGCCAGATCCCTCAGTCCCTTGTCCTGAAGGATGCTCAGGCTGGGGCTGGGGCAAGACGGTCCGTGCACCTTGCAATCACCTGGGGGCCATGTTGACATGATGCCTCTGAGTCCGCCCAACTGTAGGGACCCGCTGTCCTGGCTGCAGAGAAGCACAAACCACTTGAGAGGCCACCTTTCAGCGGGTGGCTATTAACATACCACCCGTGCACCGGCACAGAGACAGCTGTCCTCCAGGGTCAAGAGCCCCCGGGCCTGTCGCAGTGCCCGGCTTTCTGCCATTAGGGGGAGGGCTATTGTGTCTCCGGGAGGCCTTTATGAAGTCCCAGCCTATAAAGGTACGTGCTCCATTCAGCCCCTTGGCAAGGCCTGAGTTTTGTCCAGAAAGTTTTTCCTGACGTCGATTCCCCAGGTCTGCCGAGCCAGCTCCTCACAGCCGCCCCCCCCCCACCCCCCCCCCCCCGTAGCCATCCAGCGAAGGAGCGGGAACTCTGGCCAAGAGGACTGGCTGAGGTAGAAAGAACAACAGAAGTGCCCACCAGACCCTGCCACATCTAAAACCAAGAAGCAAACCCTGAGGAAGCAGGGGCGTTTCACCTCAGCTGGGCCCACCCTCGGGACGGAGGCTAACAAATAGCACTGGCCAGCCCCCCAAAGGGCCCGGCAGGGAGGGTGAGGAACTTCCCGCCACACCATGCTTGGGCAGACCCCCACCGCGTTCCTGGGCCCGTTCTCTACAATACCCTCTTTCCCTCTTCTTCCTAAGTCCACGTGCTATAGGCACCCGCCATCTTGACTTCTTCGCTTCCACCCATCCTTTGGGCCGACCTCAATTCCCGCCTCCCCCTCCCAGAACCTTCATGCACTTCTCAGCACTTCCCCTCCACTCTAGTCGGGCCTCCGATGGCCAATGAAATGGAAATGGAAGTTTCAGATCTCTTCTAGGCAAAGGCAGTCAGGAGGTGACGGGTGTCCTCCTTTTGTAACAAGCAACCAAAACCCTAATGGTGAATTAAGAGCTCTTTCTACCTCGTGGAACAAGAAATCTCAAAACAGGCAACCCTCTGTCATCTTCGTGGTTGCAAGATGGTCCTATGACCACATTCATCATCTTGGCTGTGTGACAGATGAGCCCAAAACTTAGTGGCTTAAAACAACAATAAACAGTTACGAGCTCACACGGTTTCTGTAGATCAGAAATTCTGGAGCGGCCTGGTGGCAGAGGGTGGGCACAGGAAGAAGGGGTTGTGGCTTGAGGTCTCCATGAGGTGACAGTCAACATACTGGCCAGGGCTGCAGCCATCCAAAAAGCCTTGGCTGGGGGCGCCTGGGTGGCTCGGTCGGTTGAGCGTCCGACTTCGGCTCAGGTCATGATCTCACGGTTCCTGAGCTCAAGCCCCACATCAGGCTCTGTGCTGATGGCTCAGAGCCTGGAGCCTGCTTCAGATTCAGCCTCCCTTTCTCTCTGCCCCTCCCCTGCTCACCCTCTCTCTCTCTCTCTCTCTCTCAAAAATAAATAGACATTTAAAAACAATGTTTAAGGCTTGGCTGGAGGTAGAGAGTGAGCTCCCAGGGTAACTCTGGCAAGAGTTCTGGTACTTCTGGCAAGTAGTGCTGCCTGGCGTTAGGAGCCCTCCGCTGCTCGCCCCACCGGGGCCCCGCCCCAGGCTGCTTCAGTGTCCCCATAACATGGCAGCTGGCTTCCCCCCAGGGTGAGCAATCCCTGAGAACAGAGCTAACGCATCCATGCCTATCTCTGAAAGACACCTTCACTTCCGTCACATCCTCTTCCTTAGAATCAGGCCATAGTCAAAGAGAGAATAGAAGCCCCACCTTTGGAAGGGAGGAAGGTCAAAGAGTTGGTGGACATATTTTCCAACACCACCCCCAATAGTGTCCCCACTGGAAGACACGGAAGGAAGCGAAAAACGAGGGAAAAATCGGACACCGAGACAGTGGGTAATCCACACATAGGAAACCTGGTCGCGGTCCTAAATGCTTTTCGTGCCATCAACCTGAAATGCACCGGTTCCAGGGTCTGCTCTGAGGAAGGTGTCTGCTCACTCCGACGTGAGCTTTGTCCCCTGGGGCGGCATGGTTTCAGAGTCAGGGACCTGACATGGAGTTCCTGATCAGCCCCATCCGGCCCTGAACCATTCAGTTGCCGGTGCAACCCCGAGCAAGGTCAGTCACCCTCTCTGGGCCTCCGTTTCCGGCTCTGGAGAACAGGAATACCCACTTCACAGGCTCCAAGGACCAACTGCGTGCTTTGTAATCTATTAAGCGTCAGGCCCCTGTGTGTTCTGCCTCTTGCCATTTGCCCCGGGTTTGGGGTGAGGCCAAACCCACCAGAGGCTTCTTGTCCTCTCTTTCTTCCTGTCTAATTTCCAACACACGGTGCTCAGGCAAAAAAGAGGAGAACTGGGCACGGAGGCCAAGTCCCCAGCACAGAAACAGCGGTGCCATTGTAAACGCCTCCAGCAATGACACCCCACCCAGCAGAGGCAGCCTCGTTCCCGGCCCCGCTTAACAACGCGCAGCCTGATTTAATATGAGCAGCTGATCTCATTGCTTCCATAGCAAGTTTAATTTGCTGGGAAAGCGAGTTGGTGAAGTTCTAATAATGCAGAGCCGCAAATAATACCAAAGAGAGTTTGCATTATGATAACTTTCCAATTAAAATGGATTAATGGAGGAGAAACGGCAGCAGGAGTGTCTAGACAACATATTACTAAATCCTTGGAGAGGGAGATGGAAGGGTTGGGGGGGACAAGGGGAAGCGAAGGAAACAGGGAACGTCATGAGTTGGAGGCGCCGGGGTGCCATGTGCGGGAGGTACCGGGCACGGGCTCCTTATCGCCGGTGCCCCACCAGCTAGAGAGCACACACTTGCCGTCGCTTGGGAGAATCCATTTTGTAGGACCCAAAGGCCTTCGGTCTCTGGGCCTCTTTTATTAAAATGCAAAGAGTAGCTTCAGTCTCCCCAGATGGCCTGTGTCGGGGATCCACCTGCAGCCACCTGAGAGCACCGTGTGTAATAAGGAAAGGCCCTGGCTGAGAGTCGGGGACACACACGGACGGGGACACCTGTGCTGCACGTGTCTGGGCTCCACTGCAGGCCTCAAGACAGTCCCCCCGTGTCTGCAGCAGCGACCTTGACCCCTGACCCCTGCCGAGCGACCCAGGTGAGTCCACCCCGAACCTCTCTCCTGGGAACCTGAACTTGACACCCGGGAGACCCAGGGACTGGCTCTGGGGCTCCTTTGTGCAGGCACTTCTCCAGAAAAGCCACACATCGCTGCTCGAGACTGAGCATCGAGACATCGCTGCTCAGTAGAGCAGCCGGGGCTCCTGCCCTTCCGAGCCAAGCCTGTCAAGTCTCCCGCCATTCTGTGACGTGCCCCAGGATCCGTGTCCTTCCCCTTTGCTTAAGCTAACTGGTTATCTTCTGTTGCCTGCAAACAAAAGAGGTTTAACAAATATATCACTTCTTGTCTGTGGGACCGAGGGAAAGTCACTTCACTCCTCTGAGCCCGTTTTCTAGAAGATGGGGAGGCACGCGTACCTACCTTGTGAGGTTGGTGGCTTCCCGCATTGGTAAAATGACGCGTTAGGGATAGTTCTCCATTTAGGTCTCTCTGACTTCTGGAGTTGGGAGATTTTATAAGTGGGTCCTTGAGGGCCGGGGGAAGAGGTTAGCTGGACCACCGATCTATTTTATCAGCATCACTACACCTGCCAGTGAGCATCTCAACACCAGACTGAGGCTCCTCCCAGAAATCCCTAATGATCCCCCTCCGCCTGGGAAGGCTCTGTCTTGCAAAGCACATGAGCCTGTGAGTCAGGCCCTCCTGGGTGAAGGGCTGGCCACGTGCTGCCCCCTGCAGGCAGCTCATCAAATAGGCGAAGGAAAAGCCCACGTGAGCGGACACAGTCGTCACCCCCGTTTTATCTCCTTCTCCCAGGTCCCTCGCTATCTGCAGATGGATATGAAACTACCACTGAAAACAAAGGAGTCTGGGGATAAGGGAACATATGAGACAGGAAATGACTAGGGTAAAAAGGTCACCGCTTCCTTCATATTCATCAAAACTCCACCTCATCCCACCTACACACACACACACACACACACACACACACGCACACACACACACGCAGAACTGAGTCCAGGGCAGCCTTGATGGGAAGGGAGAGGAGTTATATTCATTGCACACCAGTTGTGAATCATGCAGTATATTCTCCATCAACTCATTATTGTCATGATCTTTCAGACAGGAAACACCAATCCCCATTTTACAGATAATGAAACTAAGGGTCAGGGTAGTTCACTTGCCCAAGGTCAAGCAGTTCATAGAAGTATAAAGTCGGTTTGAGTCCAAAGACTTCCCTCTTCACCAATGCTCTTCAACCTTTTTTATTTTTTTAGAAGTAGAAACTGTGTTCCCAGGTCATGAGATCCCGTGCCCAGTGTATAAAAGAAATTATAAGGGGCACTTGGGTGGCTCAATCGGTTGAGCGTCTGACTCTTGATTTCAGCTCAGGTCATGATCCCAGGGTCATGGGATCAAGCCCTGTGTCAGGCTCTGTGCTGAGCAAGAAGCCTGCTTAAGATCCTCTCTCTCTCCCTCTGCCCCCTCCCCTGCTTGCTCGCTCTCTCTCTAAAATAAAATTTAAGGGCACCTGGGTGGCTCAGTCGGTTGAGTGTCCAACTTCGGCTCAGGTCACGATCTCACGGTCCGTGAGTTCGAGCCCCATGTTGGGCTCTGGGCTGGGCTCTGTGCTGACAGCTCGGAGCCTGGAGCCTGCTTCGATTCTGTGTCTCCCTCTCTCTGACGCTCCCCCGTTCATGCTCTGTCTCTCTCTGTCTCAAAAATAAATAAACATTAAAAAAAATTTTAAATATAATTTTAAAAAAATAATAAGAACATTTAAAACAAGTAAAAATTTTTAAAATTTAAAAAATAACAAAAGCTCTCTCTGGTTGAGCGGGGTGGTGGTTGTATAGAAGGAGGGAACAGCTTGTCCAGCCCTGCCCACCCAGCCTCACTGTGAGCCCTCCCCTGTGCTGGAGCAGGTCCTTGGGCACAGACGCCGGGGATCCTGTCCGGTTTGGGGTGCAAATTGCTGCTTCCCTCCCAGGCGGGTTTTGTTAGAGGCCCTAGATCAAACTAACAACGTTTTCCAATCCACTGAAAAGAAAGAGCTCCCGCTTCAGGGATCTAGGCTGAAATTCTTTTTTTTTTTTTTAATTTATTTATTTTTTAATTTTTTTAATGTTTATTTTTTTTATTTTTTTTTAAGTTTTTATTTATTTTTGAGACAGAGAAAGAGCACGAGCAGGGGAGGGGCAGAGAAAGAGGGAGACACAGAATCGGAAGCAGGCTCCAGGCTCCAAGCTGTCAGCGCAGAGCCTGACGCGGGGCTTGAACTCACAGACCGCGAGATCATGACCTGAGCCAAAGTCGGACGCTCAACCGACTGAACCACCCAGGTGCCCCTAGGCTGAAATTCTTGTTCTAGACACTTAGTAGCTGTCCAAGTCTCTCCACTAGTCTGAGTTTTCCCAAGATGCTGTAGCCCAGCGCCGTCCAATAGAAATATAAATCGAGGGGTGCCTGCATGGCTCAGTCGGTTAAGCGTCTGACTTCAGCTCAGCTCATGACCTCACAGTTCATGACTTCGAGCCCCACTTGGGGCTCTGTGCTGACAGCTCAGAGCCTGAAGCCTCCTTCAGATTCTGTCTCCCTCTGCTCCTCTTCCACTCACACACTCTCTCTCTCTCTCAAAAATAAATAAACATTAAAAAAAAAAAAAAGAAATATAATTCAATCCAAACATGTAATTTTGAATTTTCTAGTTGGCCACATTAAAGAAAAGGT
This sequence comes from Acinonyx jubatus, assembly GCF_027475565.1. Taxonomy (NCBI): domain Eukaryota; kingdom Metazoa; phylum Chordata; class Mammalia; order Carnivora; family Felidae; genus Acinonyx; species Acinonyx jubatus. The sequence continues at coordinate 35,307,980 of NC_069386.1, forward strand.
GAAAAGGTAAAATCAATAATAATATTTTTATTTAATCTAATATATTCAAAACATTATTATGTCAACATGTAATCAATATAAGAATTTATTGAGCGCCTAGGTGCACCCAACTTCAGCCTAGGTCATGATCTCGCAGTTTGTGAGTTCAGCCCCGCATCAGGCTCTGCGCTGATAGCTTGGAGCCTGGAGCCTGCTTCCGATTCTGTGACTCCCTTTCTCTCTCTGCCCTTCCCCCGCTCGCACTCTGCCTCTCTGTCTCTCAAAAAATAAACATTAAAAAAATTATTGAGCTATTTCAAATCCTTTTCTTCTTTTTGAAGTTGATTTATTTTGAGAGACAGAGAAGTCAAGCTGGGAAGAGGCAGAGAGAGAATCTTTTTTTTTTTTTAATGTTTATTTATTTATGAGGGGGTGGGGAGGGGCAAAGAGAGAATGAGACACAGAATCGAAGCAGGCTCCAGGCTCTGAGCTGTCAGTACAGAGCCCAATGCGGGGCTCAAACTCACAGCCTTTTCTGAACAGAGTCTTTAAAATTCCGTGCATACTTTAAACATTCAGAACATCTCAATGCAGACTTCAAATTTACTTTGGCAATCCTTGATCTTTATTTAGATTTCATACAATTTATAGTTGAAGAAGTAAATTCACATAGCCAAGTTGTTCCAAACATGCTTAAAAGTTTTCCAATAACTGGATTGACTAACAGTTTTTAAATAGAAATCAAAGTTAAATAAAATTGGTTTGGCTGGCAAGAAAGAGAGACCCTCTCAAAATATCTTCCTATAATGGTCTGGGAGTGGGAAGGCTTCAGAAAGCCGTCATGAGGACACGAGGACAGGAGTTCAAGTCCAGCCAAGACTCAGGGGCCTCTGCTGAGCTTAGGGGCAGAGCCGGGCAGGCCTCATTGAGCGGTGTTTCTGATGCCGGGACAGCCACAGGTCCTCTGAGGCCTCCGATCCCTTCTCCAGGAACCTCTAGGGCTTCCTTCCCGTGCCTCAGTTTCCCCAGCAAGTACTGCTATCACCATAAACCTTCCTGTCCACAGTACCTGGAGAATATTGTAGATATTCTTTTAGAATATCTCTTATTCTCGCGGTTCGGGAGATCAAACCCCACATGGGGCTCTCTGCTCTCAGTGCAGAGCCTGCTTTGGATCCTCTGTGCCCCTCTCTCTGCCCCTCCCCCACCTGTGCTTGCTCTCTCTCAAAAATAAATAAACATTTAAAAAAGCACATTTAAAACATTTACCATTTTAACCATTTTCAAGAGTACAGTTCTGTGGCATTCAGGATATTCACGTTGCGTTACCACGCCCATCATCCGCCTCCGGAACTTTTCCATCTTCCCCAACTGAAACTCTGTAACCAGAAAACACTAGCTCCCCATTCCCCCTCCCATGAGCCCCTGGCAACCACCATTCTACTTCCTGTTTCTGTGAATTTAAGTATTCTAGGGCCCTCCTTCCGGCAAAGCCTACAGTATTTGTATGACTCGATGACTGACTTATTTCACTTAATATAAGGTCCTCCGGGGGCGCCTGGGTGGCTCCGTCAGTTAAATGTTTAGACACTTGATTTCAACTCCGGTCGTGATCTCACAGTTTTTGAGTTCGAGCCCTGCAGCCAGTTGTTGCACTGTCAGCGCAGTCTGCTTGGGATTCTCTCTCCCTCCCTCTCTCTCTCTCTCTCTCTCTCCCAAAATAAATAAATAAACATTAAGAAAAGAAAAGAAAAAAGGAGCGGGGGTAGATTTTAAATATATATTATATATCATATATATATACTATATACCGTGTATATTATATATTATATACTATATACAGTGTATATAGTATATATTATATACTATATATTATATATTTAGTATATAATATATAATATATAGTATATAATTTATATTATATATTATATATACACTAATATACACTATATATCATATATACTATATACACTGTATATAGTATATACTATATACACTGGATATAGTATATACTATATATTATATATTATATACTGTATACACTGTATATAGTATATATATTATATACTATATATTATATATTTAGTATATAATATATAGTATATATAATTTATAATGTATATAATTTATATTATACATTATATATACATTAATATACATTATATATCGTATATATACTATATACGCTGTATATAGTGTATATATTATATACTATGTACAGTGTATATAGTATATATATTATATACTATATATTTAGTATATAATATATATTTATAATTTATATTATATATTACATATATATATACACTAAAACCTTGGATTGCAAGTAACTTGTTCTGTGAGTGTTTCTAATAAATTTTAACTTGATAAATGAGCAATGTCTTGCAATATGAGTAGTACATGACACCAAATGTCACATGATCACAACTGAACCAATGGTTCTTGAAATTCACTTTGATGTACAGTGCTTTGGGTTACAAGCATTCTTCTGGAATGAATTATGCTCACAAACCAAGGTTTACTATACACACACACACACACACACATATACATATACACACACATGTGCATATATATACATATACATGCACATATATACATATATACACTCATATATACATATACACACACACATATATATATACACACACACATATACATACACACACATATATATACATATACACACACATGTGCATATATATACATATACATGCACATATATACATATATACACTCATATATACATATACACACACACACACATATATACACACACACACACACACACACACACACACACATATATTCCTCCAGGTTCATCCATGATGCAGCATGTGTCTGAATTTCCCTCCTTTCAGAGGCTGAATAATATTTCGTTGTATGTATATACTACACTTTGTTTATCCATTTATCCATCAATGGACACTTGGGTTGCGTTCATTTTTGGCTCCTGTGAATAGTGCTTCTATAAACATGGGTATACAAATATCTCTTGGAGACCTGCTTTCACTATCTTGGGGTATATACCCAGAGTGAAATTGCGTATGGTAATTGTATGTTTAATTTTTTGAGGAATCGCCGTACCATTTTCCACAGCAGCTGCACCATTTCACATTCCCACCAGCAATGCATAAGGGTTCAAATTTCCCCACATCCTTGCCAACACTTGTTATTTTCTGAGTTGCTGGTTTTTTTTTTATACTAGCCATCCTAATGAGTATGTAGTGTTATCTCATTGTAGTTTTGATTTGCATTTCCCTACTGATTAGTGATGTTGAGTATCTTTTCACGTGTTTATTAGATGTTTGTGTATCCTCTTTGAACAAATGTCTATTCAAGTCCTGTGCCTATTTTTTTTTTTTTATTTTGAGAGAGAGAGAGAAAGAGCATGTGAGTGCACACACATGAGCAGGGGAGGAGCAGAGGGAGACAGAGAGAGAGAGAGAGAGAGAGAGAATCCCAAGCAGGCTCCACACTCAGCACAGAGCCCAATGCAGGATCCATTTCCACAACCCTGGGATCCTGACCTGAGCCGAAATCAAGAGACGCACACCCAACCGACTGAGCCACCAAGGTGCCCCCAGTGCCCATTTTTAAATCAGGTTGCTGCTGAGTTGTCAAAGCGCTTTATATATTCTGCATATCAATCCTTATCAGGTATATAAGATGAGCCTAGCGTCACTCACCAGCTAAATGCTTTGGCACAGAGAGGCAGAGGGGCTCAGGGCTGGAGGGGGAGTGGAGGGTAGCATGGGTCTGGTCTTTCCTCTTGGACCACATCAGGACTACTGTAAATATTACTGCCTTATTTTATTACATTCTGAGCCCACCTTTTGATTTTCCATTTCCCTTAGACCCTGTGGAAAATTAACTTTATTAAATCAATATATGATTCAGCTTTTTTAGTTTTTTTCTTTCTCTCTCCTTCTATTTCCCCTTTCTCCTAACTACCTCATTGTCCAGGGGCGGCCACACAGCATTTTAGGTAGCTGAACTGGGATTCATTTTCATCTAGACCAGGTATACTATTGATTAGTCTAGCTAGGGGCAAGTAACACCACCTCTCTGGGACTTGGTTTCCTCATTTGTAAACTGAGCAATGAATGTGACAGTACTGTACACACTGCAGAGCAAGGGCTTATTATTCTCATGATTATAGTTCCAGCAATTCGTCACTGCTTTAAAGCCACACGGGCTGGGGAAAGACGTGACAAGTCGCAGAAAGTCACGGAGTTTCCTTCTGTGAACCAGGATGCTATAGAGCAGTGACACGGGTGGGCAGAGACGGAAAGTTTCACTCCCTCCAGAGCCACGTTCTCTTTGCCTCCCCGACCTCTGACTTCCTCGAAGTTCCTGCAGGTGATCAAGTCCTATCTGCCTATTTTACAGGGGGTGGGGGGTGGGGGTGGGGAACCAAGGCCTACAAAGAGAATGTGCATGGTCCTACAAGCATCAGTCAGTGACGGAGCCAGTCCTCCCACCCAGAGGACTGTTCGGGGCACCCCTGTGCCTCTTCAGAGGTTTTCAACCAGAGTGCCAAGACCACTCAACGGTGAAAGCATGGTCTTTTCAACACATGATACTGGGAGAACCAGATATCCACATTGACAAAAAAAAAAAAAAAAATGAAGTTGAAGCTTTACCTTACACTATATACAAAAGTTAAAATAGACTAAATACCTAAATGTAAAATCTAAAACCTTGAAACTCTTGGGGGCACCTGGGTGGCTCAGCTGGTCAAGCGTCTGACTCTTGATTTCAGCTCAGGTCACTACCTCAGGGTTCATGAGTTCAGGGCCCACATCGGGCTGTGTGCTGACATTGCATAGCCTGCTTGGGATTCTCTCTCTCTCCCTGTCTCTGCCCCTCCCCAGATCAAGCCCTCTCTCTCTCTCTCTTTCTCTCTATCTCTCTCTCTCTCTCTCTCTCAATAGAGATAAATAAACTTTAAGAAAATAAAATAATAAAATAAACCTATGAAACTCTTAGAAGAAAATAGGAGAAAAAAGCTTCAAGACCTTGGATCTGGCAAAGAGTTCTTATGCATGACACCAAAAGTACAGGCAATGAGAGAAAAAATAGATACGGTGGGTGTCACCAAATTAAAGACTCTTGTGCACTGTCAACAGAGTGAGAAGGCAACCCACAGAATGGAAGACAATTTGCAAATCATATGCCTCATAAGTACCTGGGATAGATAAAGAACTCTCACGACACAGCAACAAAAAGACGGAGTCCAATTAATAAAAGGTCAAAGGATTTGAACGGACGTTTCTCCAAAAAAGATATACAAATGGCCAACAAGCACATGAAGAGACATTCAACACGATTGGCTGTTAAGGAAATGCAAATCAAAACCACAATGAGATACCATTTCATACCCACTAGGATGGCTATGATCACAAATCTAACTAGTGTGGGGATTAAGGCGTGCACTTGTCATGGCGAGCACCGAGTGACGTACGGAACTATTGCATCACTATATTGTGCACCTGAAACTGCCAACACAATGCTTAATATATATATATACTAATAAAAATATATATATATATGTAAATATATACTAAAAAATATAAAAGTTAAACATACAGGGGCGCCTGGGTGGCTCAGTCAGTTGAGCATCCGACTTGAGCTCAGGTCATGATCTCGCAGTTCCTGAGTTCGAGCCCCGCGTCGGGCTCTATGCTGACGGCTTGTCAACACAGAGCCTGCTTCGGATCCTCTGTTCCCCTCTCTCTCTGCCCCTCCCCTGTCTGCGCTTTCTCAAAAATAAAATAATAAATAGTAAGAATACTTAAACACAAAATTTATATACGATCCAACAAGTGAGCTCTTAGGTATACACCCAAGAGAAATGAAAACACAGTAACTTGTACACAAACATTCATAGCAGCACCGTTCCTAACAGCTAGAAGGTAGAAATACCCCAAAGGTCCCTCAGCAGATGAATTTATAAACAAATTGCGGTGCAGCCATACAAAAGACTAAGATTCCACCACCAAAAGGAGTGAAGTATCGATGATTACACCTTGGATGAACCTCAGAAACGTCACGGTGAGTGAAAGAAGCCAGACGCAAAAAGGCAAGTATTATATGATTCCTTTTACACGAAAGGCCCGGGACAGGCAAATCCATAGAGACAGCAGACTAGCGATCGCTGGGCCGGGGGAGGAAGCAATGGGGAGTGTGATTACTTACTGGGCAGAGGGTGTTCTGCGGGGGGGTGGGAGGGGATAGACAAACGTCCAAGTACAGAGAGGTGGGAGGCACACGACATTGTGAATGCACTAGCTGCCACTGAGATGTACACGTTAAAACAGTTAAGCGTACGTGGAATTTCATCTCAATTTTTTAAATGGACATAGAAATAGCTAGGCTAAGACAGAGACAGGGACCTGGAGAGAGGGATTGAGAGGGAAGAGCCGGAGCAGTCGGGGAAAAGCTGCAGGCCATTACACAAAATTTATTAGTTCTGTTCGGTCAGTGGGTTATACCAGCTAAATTTAATATGGATCTCTATACAAAGAAAATGCCTTATTCTACATAATGAATATTTAATCATGCATGGGTCGGGCAATTTCACAGAAGTAATTAAAAGCAGTCTTTTGTTTATTGCCCAAAAATGATAGCGACCCGCTGACCGGAGCTACAGACACAGTGACATATTGAAAACGTTACCGGCTGTTATTAAAGAGGAATTAAGGGTCGCTTTCTTCCTCTCCCCTTAGAAGCTAATCATTCCTAAGCCCTCCTGTCTGCTCGCATGTGGGGCACCGCTCCAAGGGGAGGCCATCTCCCAGATGAGGCAGGCGGTCTAGGCCAGCACCCCCTTGATCTGCAACCTTCCCCCCACAAATCCAGAAATTGAAACAGATGAGATGGATATTGAGACCCCGGAAAGGAAATACGGCATGACGTGTGTTCTCTGTGCAAAGTTCTCCCCACTGTCCTCCCACATCGGGCCAGCTGCAAATTCCTGACAACTCCACTCCTGTGACGCTAGTCGTGACGCTCTGTTTCCTCCTTTGTCACTATTACTTCCCCGTTCAGCGCCCCACTGCCCTGCAGTCCTGTTCCCCGGGTTCCAATCTACCGATGACTGACTCCTCCCGGATCTATGGATCAAGGCCCTGCTTCGCTCGTAAGCCTTCCGCGGCTCCCACCGTCTGTGCTCCTTCTCCCCGTGGCATTCAAGGCATCCATTGCCTGCCACCCGCTGAGCATTCTGCATCAGCGTTCTTGCTTGCCCAGGGAAAACAACCGTGGCTGGCTTAAGCCAGAAAGAACCTAATAGGAGGACACTGGGGATCTCACAGAATCGATGGGAGGCATAGGGAGGTTGGCCAACAAAGAAGAGAGGTAGAGTCACGGATGCCAGGGGCGGTCCAGCCAGGACGCCACTGCTGGCACTGCCCCAACGGGCCACTTGCCACCATCCAACAGCCCTACATCCTCTAAATGTCCCCACCTTCTCCCATCAGCCTCCAGACACCCAGTCCTAGGCAGGAGTGTCCAACAGACAGAGCCTGGTCTTCTTCTGCGGACTCATCACCACCATCCAGGAAGAAGGGAGTCTGGCCCGCTCTGCTTCCACAGGGAGAGGCCAGGCCCTCGGTTTCTAGACACACTGCCTGCCCCACAGCTAAACCAACATTTCCTCCATGCCCTATGCCCTCCCGGTGCTCTCCCATCCCTTCAGCTCTGCTCTTACCTTTTCCCCCTTCAGAATGCCTCCCCCTCACCTCTTCATAGCCAGTGGATCATCCTTCAAATTACCCAGTCAAATGCCACCTCCTCTGGGAAGCTTTCCTTGATTGCCCCTAACACCCCCCCAATCTGGATATGATGCCGTCTGAGCCTCTCTCTGCCATGTATTAGAGCTTGTCATGCTCCTGGGTGGCCCTCCCCTATGAGACCATGTGTTTCTAGAAGGCAGGACTCATGACTTCTCTTATCCTCAGGGCCAAGCACAGAGCCAGCCTGGTGTGCACAAAGAAGGCTTAAATGGACAGAAACGGGTCTGTAGAAGGAAGGTCTGCCTTGGGCCATGCGCCTGCGTCTACCTTCTGGCCCCTCAGAGATCCACCCGAAATAGTAATGAAACTAGCTGGGTATCTTCCCTTTACTCCCCTGCCCAAGATTTTTGGCTTCCTTGGCCCATGAGCATCATTGGAGAGCCTCCTTACATTCAGATTCTTGCGCCCTGCCTTCAGAGATGCTGAGTCCCTCCCCTAGAACTTGGATGCCAATGGCCCACAAATCGCATTTCAGAAACTCCACTGGATCGCCTTGACTCTGTCCACTTTCCAGGGCCCCTCCCCACCCGCATGCACCCCTGCCTGCATAGCTGCTCCCCAGTCTCTTCCACGAGGACGGACACAGAGCCGACTCCACAAACACGTAACCTGTACTGTCACTTACAAGCTTGCACTTAAAATGACTCAGTGCTTGGTGAATGCTCACTGTCAGCGTCATGAAATTCTTTACAATTTTCAAACAGGGGTCCTGCTTATTGCTTTCACGCTGGGCCCCGCAAATTAAGCAGCCACTCTGAGGGGACGGTGTCAGATACACTCACTTACACCTCCAAGAGGGGTTCTCTTGCCCCATCATGAAGAGAAAACAGGAAAAAGGCAATGTTGAAACTGAGTGCAAAGGAATGTGGGATGAGTCAGCTTCTGATCACCCTGAAATCACAGCCCATGGGTGACCACCCAAGACGAAGGCTGGGCCGGACAGCAGGGCTCTTCATGATACAGCAGTATAAATTGCCTCTACTCACTGGAATCAAATTCATAACACCATCAGTGTCTCTCCTGGCTCACCTAACAGCCTGTTCTAAATCAGCGAGTTACAGGGGTACCTGGGGGGCTCAGTTGGTGAAGCGTTTGACTCTTGATTTCGACTCAGGTCACGATCTCATGGTTTCTAAGTTCAAGCCCCACATTGGGCTCTGCGCTGACCACACAGAGCCCACTTGGGATTCTCTCTCTCCCTCTCTCTCAAAATAAATAAATAAACTTTAAAAATAAATGAATAAACAAATGAGTCACCTCACCCAAGATTTGTGCTACATCAGTGACAACACCACCACAACAGCCTCTGTGGGGGAATTTGTACTTGACCGTGAATTCTTTATATACATATTTTTTTTTACTGATGTATAATTTACATGTAATAAAATGCACAGATTGTACATGTACAGTTTGAGGCATGTTGCCATCTGGATGAATTTTAACATATATTCACTTGTGTAACCACCACTCCAATCAAGATATAGAATATTCCGCTACTCTAGAAAGTTCTTTCCTGCCCTTCCTTCCTAGTCATCCCTCATCACCACCACTGGCCCCAGCGACCCTTGTTCTGATTTCTAGCACTATAGGTTCATCACGTTGGATCTAATATTGCGTAAAATGTGATCATTGAGTACATACTCTTTTCTGTTGGCTTCTTTCATTGAGCAAAATTTCGGTCAGACTCATGCTTGTTGTTGCATGCATCGGTTCGTTCCTTTTTGTTCTAGATGGTATCCCATTGCATGGGTGTGTTCCAATTAGTCAGCCCTCCCTCCGGTCGATGGCAGTCGGGGTTGCTCCCAGTTGGGACCATTATGGATAAAGCTGCCGTGAATATTTCTGTCCAAGCCTTTTGGTAAGCAAATGTTTTCTTTCCTCTTGGGTAAATACCTGGGAATGAAATTGCTGAGTCATGAGGTTTGTGTCTGTTTTACTTTATAAATAACGCCAACCTGTTTTCCAAAGTGGCGGCACCGTTTTATTCTCAGACCACAGCAAAGGATGTGAGTTTCAGTTCATCCGCGTGCCCTCCAACACTGGGGCTGCTGACCTTTTGATCATTCCTGCAATCATTTTTTCTATTTATTTACTTACTGAGAGAGAGTGCACACATGTTCATGTGAGCAGGGGAGGGGCAGAAAGAGAGGAAAAAAGAATCTTAGGCAGGCCCCATGCTCAGCGGAGAGCCAGAAGCAGGGCTCGATCCCAGGATCCTGGGATCATGACCTGAGCCGAAATCGGGTTGGGCACTCAACTGACTAAGCCACCCAGGCTCCCCTCTTTTAACCATTTTAATTGGCATTTCTCTGATTTGCAATGATGTTGCACACTTTTTCATGTGCTTAGTGGTCATTCATATATCTTCCTTTATGAAATATCTGTTCAGGTCCTTCACCCACTGTTTTTTAATAAGATTGTTTGTCATTTTATTATGGAGTTATAGGTGTTCTTTATATACTCTGGATATGGACTCCTTGTCAAATGTAGGCAAGTACGTAATTTGTCCCTGTCTGTCACTTGCCTTTTCATTTTCTTAATAATGTCTTTTGAAAAACGGAAGTGTTTAATTTGTATGGAGTCCAAAGTATCCATTTCTTTTCTGGTTAGTAATTTGGAGGGGGGGACCTAAACTGTCTTTATCCCAAGGTTGTGAGTATCTTTTTCCCCACATTTTCCTCTAGAAGCACCATCGTTTTAGATGTTGCATTCAGGTCTATGATCCATCTTAAAATAAGTTTTGTATACGATATGAGCTGGGAGATCAAGCTGTATTTTTCTCCCCTAAGATGTCCACTTGCACCAGCATCATTTATGGAAAAGACTAATCCCTGACCTATTGAATTACCCTAGTGCCTCCAAAAATCAATGCATTGTATATGCACATGGGTCTATTTCTGGACTCTCTGTTCTGTTTGATGTATTTGGTCTGTTACACTGTTTCAATGCCTGTATCTTTACTTACCGTCAGCCTTTTGAGTCCGGCTCTCTCTGACACCTTTTCCCCTTCTCTCCCACCAGTACACACTCCCCTGGCACATTCTATTCAAGAGGCATTTTCCCCAGAAAGCCAAGGCGGTTAAGAACTATTGGCTGTCCCCCAACACTCAATTCCTCCTGTTCCTAGAGAAGTAGAACCCCGTACCTGCAACTTCCAAAGTGTGTCCGTAACGGGAGAAGGTGCAAATTTCTTCTTCTTTCTACTGACTGGAATACAGAGATAATGACTGGAGCCGCCGGGTGGATTATAAAGCAATCTTAGAAATCAAGGCCAGGAAAGCGAAAGAACAAAATAGAAGGAGCTTGACTGAGCCTCTGGCACCAGGGAGTGCCAGCCCTGAACCACACGCCTGCATCTTTTCCGTGGGAGAAAAAATAAACTTCGTTCCTGTATAAGCCACTGATATTTTGAGTTTGTCACTCACAGGAAAGCCTGCTGCTAATGGACACGGAAAGGATGGGAAAGATACAATGTTTATCCAGAATGTGCGTATCAGGGGCGCCCGGGGGGGCTCAGTTGGTTGGGCGCCTGATTCTTGATGTCAGCTCAGGGCATGACCTCACAATTCGTGGGACTGAACCCCGTGTTGGGCTCTGCGCTGACAGCGTGGAGCCTGCTTGGGAGTCTCCCCGCCTCTCCCTCTCTGCTCCTCCCCTGCTCACTCTCTCTCTCTCAAAATAAACTTAAAAAAAAAAGCACGTGTGTACTATGCTATGTCAGATTCATTATTTCATTTAAAGTCGTATTACAACCCCAGGAGGCAGAGATGATTATCCTCAAACAGATGGAGGAATTAAGGCTCAGAGAGGTTGAGTGACTTATCCATAGTCACATACCTAGTAAGAAATAGAGTTGGAATTCAAAACCACAACTGACCAGATCAAACCCACGCTCATTCCATGAGCCCCTCTTGTGTACTCAAGACCCCAGGCTACCTTTTCATCTGAACCAGCCAGAGGGCTCTCCCCCACCCTGCTTAGCCCATCACCTGCATTGTCAACTTCCCTATCCCATTTCCTCCAGGACCCAGAATACCAGCTCCCTGAGGCCAGGACCCACCTCAGGAGGCTTCCTTCCCCCAGCTGCAGCCACTAAGGATTTAATAAAGACTTGCTACATGACTGATGACTTAAAAACCTGTGAAGATGAAAGAAGGCTGGAGCCAGGGCTGGCCGACCACACGAGCGCCCCTGGGGCACGCTCACCTCGCTTGCACCTTGCCCACCCTCACGCTTTCTTTTTTAATGTGTCTCTTATTACATTGAGAGACCAAAAGAGAAACGCACAATTGCCTTTTATCAACCAACATAAATGAGTACAGATTCCAAACTTCATTTCAAAGATCTTGATGGCGATATCACCTGCTGACCAATTAAATCTAACACGATACCCTGGAGCCAGAGTGGGTCAGGCAAGGGTGAAAAGCCAGGAGTCTGAGGACAGAATTGCTTTGAAGGTGAAAAGGAGGCTTACCCTGCCTGGGTGTCCCTGTTTTTGGTATAAATAGAAAGGCAGGAATGGTGCTCAGGCCCAAAATGGAAGGGGGAAATGAAATGTCTCAACCAGAGGCACTGTGATCAGTAGGGGGGTCTGTCTGACCTTCTGGAGATGGCTTCTAGGGCACGTGGGGCTTAGTCGCCCGAGCTGCACAGGGAAAAACGGGATCTGTGACTGACACTGACCATCCAAAGGTCAAGCTGGGATCAATAGCCTCCAGATCTCTCAATGCATTTGAGCTATGGTGGCTGGGATAGGACTTTGCTGGGCCTCAGTTTCCTCTTGTTCAAAGTTACCATTGAACATAAAAGATCAGATATAATTTTATCCCCAAAAAACCCATGTCTTTGTTGTTAAGTATGGGCTCCCCTGCAACACTAGACCCGGGAAAATCGCTTTGCAACCCCGTGCCTTAGTTTCCTTCCCTGTAAAATGGGGGAATAACACCAGGTTGCAGGAGTATTTTAAGGATCAAAGGAAATCATGGGCAGAAAGCAGCTTCATTCCCTGGGCTTTCTGGTCTTAATCAGGTCCCATCTGTTTCTTCCCCCGAAGGCAGTTTCAAGGGCTTGTGTCCTGTATAACCAAAGAGGCTAAAGAGTATGGAACCGCGAAGCTCTGTACAAACCCAGTGGTTTGTCCAGCCACAGCCAGATCTGCCATGTAGCTGTGTAACAATTAGCACCCCCAAGGTCCACGCCTGGAAGGCCGCACCAGCCATGTCAGGAGCGAGTTGAGGGCCACGAGCTCTCTTCAAGGGTTTGCTCCAATCCCAGAAGCTTGCGTCTTGGGCACTGGCGAGGCCCCATCTCTGCAGCTCCGGGCTCCGGGTGGGCCTGGGTCCTGTGCATCTTAGCGGATGGTGGTACCCAGCTACCCGAGGCCTTCCTGAGTCAAACCCACTTTCGCACACCGGGGCGCGATGTTTTCTGTGTTCTTTCCGTTTCCTTCCAGGTGACGGTCAGCACAGCACAGGCCTTGGGGGCCCAGCAACACATTGGCAGTGTGTACATGCTTTACGATCAGCAAAGTACATGGTCACTCACGACCCACGTCGTAAACCCTCACGAACACCTGACCAACAGACCCACAGGGACAGCTAACCTGATTGTTCGCAGGTCGAAAGTGGGGCCCGGGGAAGGTGAGCAGCTTGTCCGAAGCTGAACAACTGGAAATAGCACAACTGTGGTTCTCTTTCACATACACCCACATGCACACAGGCAGCTTTATTCCACTACCTCATCGTGTCCTCCAAGAAACGTCTCCAATGGGCCCAGGATCTTCTCCTGGATGGTAACACAAAGCTCAGCACTTGTGGTGTGCGAAGCATTCAGGAGATTTGGTCCCAGAATGGTCTGGGATAGTTTTGTTTGTATGTCTGCGTGCGTGTGTGTGTGTGTGTGTGTGTGTGTGTGTGTGTTGAGGGGCAGGGGCGGCTGGGGACTCTGGTATTTGTTAGACTGGCATTCAAATCTCAGCTCCTCAGTCAAGCTGTGGGGCCAAGAGAGCACAGGCTGCCGTGAGGATTCATTGAAACGACGTGATAAGGGCGCACAGCAAGTGCCCAGTGGATGTCATTTCTTCCCCTACTCCCATTCCATCCTGAAGTGATCTGCCTCTCCTCAGTCCCTGGGACCCAGTTCAAGGCCTTGCAAGAGGCTTCCGTCTCAGACCACCCCCGTCTCCCTTGACCCTTTCTCTCCAGAGTTGCGATTGCATGCCTGGTCTGCAGCGCATGGCCTGGGTGTTCCTTACTTCCCAAGTGTGTTTGGGAGATTCTGGGTCCTCCCTCTGGACCAGGTTCTCAGGGGACTCCAGGCCAAGTCCTAAGATCACTCCCCATGGCACCTGGGACTGCCTTGGTCCCCAAGGTGTTGACACATCCGAGCACCGGGGAGCACAGCAACCCAGGCACCTGGAGCCCAGGTAGAATCTACGCTTTCATTCGTTCAGAGCCTTGGAGCCCAGGGGGCCTTCAGATGGGGAGCAGCGGGGCATCAAGGCGGCACTAGCTGGGGCACCGTGGACCATTCTGCCCACAGCTCTCCTAGTAGCAGGGCCGAACAGATTGAGGTCTGTGAACAAAGAAAGATGCCAGCTACATGAGACAGGAAGAGACTTGAATGTGTGACCAGAGTGCTCCGGGCAGAAGGGTTAGCACTCCCACACAGCAGGGCCTGCCCAAGCCCGGTTGTCCTCAGGGTGAATGTGAAAGGATCAACTCGGTTATCTCAAAGCCTCTTTCTGAACCAATCTGCTCTCATGACGGGTACCCCACACCCTGCCAGGGGCCAAGCACACTCAGGCTCCGTCCTGGTATGCCAGCCCTACATCCCCATGCCCCCCTATGCCCAAACCTGTCATTAACACCTGCCATGCCCCAGCCCCATCCACCTTCTGGCCCGCTGCAGAAATTCTACAACAGCCCGAAATCCGGGAAACAAATCAGGTCACAAAAGAGGGGGACACCCTCTGTGCCACATTTTACAATTAATAAGGAGGCAGACTGCTTGAGAACAGGGGCTGTGGCTGTTGTCCTTTACCCCTGAATCCCTAGCATCAACCACAGGACTGTCACATCACAGGTGCTCCATACATATGTGTTGAATGAATGGGTCAATAGCAACCTTGGTCACTGAACCAAAACGCGCAAGGTTAGGCTGGGGAGGGGGAGAAGAACTTCTCAGGGCCCTTCCACTCAAACTTTTAACACCAAGTCTGCTCTGTCCCCAAACCTTTTTTTTTTTTAATGTTTATTTTTGAGACAGAGAGAGACAGAGCGCGAGTGGGAGAGGGGCAGAAAAAGAGGGAGACACAGAATCTGAAGCAGGCTCCAGGCTCTGAGCTGTCAGCACAGACCTCGATGCAGGGCTTAAACCCACGAACTGCAAGATCGTGACCTGAGCCGAGGTCGGACGCTCAACTGACTGAGCCACCCAGGCGCCCCAACCCAAAGATGAGTTTCAAACCTGTCGATGCCCCAGCCTGGCTCCCTCATACCCCCACAGGGGTCCATGGCCTCAGACACAGAAGGATGCTGACCCAGTGCCCAAAATCAACCCCAAACAAGTGGTGAGACTCGCATGATTGCACACACCGCATATTTTCTCAACTGTCTGGGGCTAAATATAAAACAATGAAGATGAAAGGGGGAGGGAAGGAGACTTACTGCAAAGAGAAATCAGAGAGGAAACAGCCATCCGCTTGTGTTTAGCAATAAGCAGGGTAATCACAAAGGAAATTAAAAGCGAGTTTCCTTGAAGCAGAAGGAGGGGGGAAAAAAACCTATAATTGGTTCCCTCTGCTCTGAAGTCCCAGCCCCTGCCCTCCATCTGTACCCAGAGGTCAGGGGACTGATCTACCCAAACTCTTCCAGGCAGTCTTGAAATGCAAATGCACGCGCGCGCACACACACACACACACACACACACACTCCATCATGTGAGATTTAAAATGCACAAAGCTTGGGGCGCCTGGGTGGCTCAGTCGGTTAAGCATTCGACTTCGGCTGAGGTCATGATCTCACAGTTTGTGGGCTCAAGCCCCGCGTCATACTCTGTGTCTCAAAAATGAAAAAACGTTTAAAAAAATTTTTAAATGGGGCGCCTGGGTGGCTCAGTCAGTTGAGCGACCGACTTCGGCTCAGGTCACGATCTCACGGTTCGTGAGTTCGAGCCCCGCGTCAGGCTCTGTGCCGACAGCTCAGAGCCTGGAGCCTGCTTCGGATTCTGTGTCTCCCTCTCTCTCTGCCCCTCCCCCACTCATGCCCTGTCTCTCCCTGTCTCAGAAATAAATAAACACTAAAAAAATTTTTTTTAATTTTTTTAATAAAAAATTAATTAATTAAATAAAATAAAATGCACAAAGCTTTAATACTTAGAGGCCGACGCTAGGGCCCATCGCCACGTATTCCCTCCTGCTCTCTTGCAGGACAGGAAGGATGGAGTGGACAGCTATGGCACCAGAAATGTGCCTCACTCACTTCACTTCCCTGCTTCGCAGGGAGCAGCCGTCCTTGAGGGTCTCAGCTACGGGTCTGTAGCAGGAAAATGCCCATAGTCTCTGGTCTAGCACGTGGACCCCAGAAGGCAGACAGAACTTGAAGATGCCTCTCTGAGATGGGGTTCGGCCCATCAGCAACCAGCAACGTTTACTGAGTCTGAACCTGGTGGAATCAGGTGGTCCATATGTGAGGAGAAAGTGGGTCCGAGGGAGGGAAGGAGACAGGGAGGGAGGAGAAGAGGGAGAGAGGGGGCAATACAACTGCTGCTGGGGCTCCCGTGGGCTTCCGGCCTTTGTGAAGCCATCCTGTCTTTGTGCCCCCTCTGCTCCTCCAGTCAAGTCACTTTTTGCTTAAGCCGGTTTGACTAGACTTCTGTTCTTTGCAAGCAAAAGGGCCTCAGCCAATACCCATCCCTGGCTTACCAAGTGCAGGGGAAGGAAGAGCGGGCTTGGGGGCCTCCTAGAGGCCACGTGGAGGTAGGGAGGCCACATGGAGCCCCCTGGGCTGTGCCTTGGCTTTCCAGCTGTGTTCTTAGGAGCTGTATGGGGCCTGGAGAGGACCTCAGGGGCCAACCCAGTTTCTCTTCCAGCTTGGTTTGAACAAAGTGCCCATGGCTTTACTTCTTTTTTTTTTTTTTTTAATGTTTATTTATTTTTGAGACAGAGAGAGACAGAGCGTGAATGGGGGAGGGTCAGAGAGAGGGAGACACAGAATCCGAAACGGGCTCCAGGCTCTGAGCCGTCAGCACAGAGCCCGACGCGGGGCTCCAACTCACGGACCGCGAGATCATGACCTGAGCCGAAGTCGGCCGCTTCACCGACTGAGCCACGCAGGCGCCCCGCACTTCTTTTGAAACCTATCAGCACAGCCCAGCACAAAGCACCGGCCGGGAGGGGAGCCTAGATGCTTCCTCACAGTTCCACTCCCTCACTCATTCTACTTGAACGAACAGAGGGAAATCCCAGCTGCTTAGCCATGTGGCACATCTCCAGGATGGTGGGGCCAGAGCATGGACTGGGGAGGGTGTCCCTGTTAGGCCCTGGCTGATAGGCAGGGGGACAAAATTAGGAGACTTTGTACGTGGAAACCCAGGTGCGGCAGAAGCCTGCACATTGCCCTCAGGACACAGAGGTGAAGGAAGATGAAAGTCCTTGCACGGAGATCCCTGCTGGATACCACAGGGGCCCTAACATCCCCGCAGAGGGGACACTGTGGGCACACGAAGCCTGGCGATTCTCTGTCCAACAGGGAACTTTCAGAGACCTGCTAATTAAGTACCCCTTTCACAGGAGACTGGAAGTCCTAGGAAGAAAAGACTGGTCTACGGCCACCCAGCGAGTACCACGTCATCTGACCCCTGGGGATAGTTTCCCCTAAAGAATCAGCTGGGTCCTGGGGCGCCTGGGTGGCTCGTCGGTTAAGCGTCCGACTTCGGCTCAGGTCATGATCTCACAGTCTGTGGGTTCGAGCCCCGCCTCGGGCTCTGTGCTGACAGCTCAGAGCCTGGAGCCTGCTTCCGATTCTGTGTCTCCCTCTCTCTCTGGCCCTCCCCTGCTCATGTTCTGTCTCTCTCTGTCGCAAAAATAAATAAAAAACATTTAAAAAAAAAGAATCAGCTGGGTCCCTCCCTGAGGCTAGGTCGCCGGGCCAAGTGTCCAGACTCAAGTCCCTTCCTGCAAAGGCTTGCAGGGCACTTTCAGCCCCTTTCCTCCAGTGTCGGGAATCGATGGTGCGATGCCCGAGCCTGGTCGAGGACTTGCCAGCCAGTCTGTCCCAGCGGGCATGGAACGGTAGAAAGAGCCCTAGAGGGGTGTGTCCGAAAGCTGTCTTGACTTGACTTCTCTATGTGGCCTCAGAGACGCCACTTAACTCCTGGTTCTCATCTGTCCTGCCAGCTTCTCCGTCCAGAAGGATCAAACATGATGGAGTCTGGGACCAGGATGGCCACACAGCTGTCAGGGACAGGTGATGTTCCCACTACCCCAGCAAAGCCTCCAGCATTGCCTGCCTGATGAGACATTCCTGACACCGCATGATATCTCTTAAGGAAAATATGTAAAGCAGGTACTTTGCACAGTACCTGGTTCAGAAGCTGTATATCAGCATTCACAGCACCCCGATCTCACTTTTATGAGGGGGAGGGGGATCAAGAGCCCTCTTAAACGAAGCTTCCCAAGGTGGGATCCCATGCTGCTATGGACCCATAACACATGGCTGTGGTACCTCCAGACTATTATCAAGACTTCAAAAAGTGTGATAGAAGATATTTCAAAGGTCAATTTGCTTTGCTTTGGACTAGAATGTTCTTTCAGCATACAAAGTAGTAACACCCATTTTCTCGTGGCAGCCAGAAACTCTGTCTGGTAACAAGATGTTTCTGATTAATATAACAATGCATCCTAATTGTTATATGCTAAAGGAGGTTTGCCTGACAGAAAGGCCTTTTTTCAAAAGTTACAAAGTACAAGCAATCTCACGTTTAGAAGTTTCTGCTAAGAAATGATTATGAAGGAGCCAAGATGGAGGAACAGCGCGGGAGTTTTTTGTGCGTTTCGCATCCATGAGATACAGCCAGAGCAACACTAAACCATCCTGCACACCTAGAAAACTGATCCGAGGATTAACACAACAATCGGCACAACCTGAACCACAGAATTCAGCAGGTACACGGCGCGGAGAAGTGAACTGGGGGAGAGAGAAGCCGCGGAGGGCAGGGAGCCACCTTTGTGGGTGGAGAGAGGACAGAGACGGGGTGTGGGGGGGAGAATACGGGAAAAGCCACCCCCCCCCCAAAGCAACTGGAGAGACAGTGGAAAAGTGGAAAGAGCCGCAGGGATTGAACTAAAAAGGGAGAAAGGAGAAAGGAGAGGGTTTAAACTCCATTAAGACTCTAAACAGGGAGAGCACAAATCTGCAACTCCACAGCTCCATACCTGGCGGTGCTCTGGTGGGAAGGGCGAATCCCCAGGGGCAGAGTGGGGTCCAGGAGGTTCTTGGGCCACACGGGGAGAATCGGTTCCACTGCTGGAAGGACATTTGGTGGAGACTGTTGAAGCCACCTGGTCCCAGCAGACCCCAGAGAACGGCCACATTCGCTGGTGCTGGAACAAGGTCGTTAAGGGTGAAGCCTGGTGCCAGATGTGTGTGGTGATTTTCCATAATCCCTGAAACGCTGCAGCTACACTATGTCGCGAACTTTTTCTGGGGTGGGCTGGCACCTGGCCACAGTCTCAGGGCACCAGCAGCAGCAGGATGCAGCGGGCGTTCCTGGGTGCAGCCGACATTCAGCCATTGCTCATTCGGCCATTGCGCGGTGAGACCCTCCCACAGAGGGGCAGAGCGAGTCAAAGCTGCAGTTCTTCGGAAGAAAGGGGCTGGGGAAAACAGCCGCATCTGAGACAAAACTCGGGAGAGAGGTACTGTCTGGGTCCTGGTCACGGAGAGTGGAAAAGCGGGGAGTGGACAAGAGCTGAAGACGGAGGACGGGTGCGCGACACTGATCAGGGAAGAACAGACTGGGTGGCTGGGTGGTGCCATTTTCACCAGTCCCGCGCATGCGCATACGCACTGACGAGCGCCACAACACTCCACCCCCGTAGGCTTGCAGCGCCATCTAGTGGAGAGCGGAGCCATTACACTGAGCCCCGCCCAACTGGGCCAACCTCTCCAAGAATACAAGTCTCTCTGCCTGCTTAGTTTAGAGACTACAAAGCATTTCATAGTTTGACTTCTAGGGGGAAACGAAGTAATTTCAGTCACATTTCAGTCTGTTTGCCAGTCCATCGATTCAATTTTCTTTCTTTTTTTTTTCTTTTTTCTTTTTTCTGTTTTTTATTTCTTTTCTTTTTATTGAATACAGAAAGAAAAAAATCATTACTTTCAATTTTTATTAAAATATTTTCCTTTTTTTCCTACTATATTTTTTACTTTTGTGTAAATTGTTTCAAATTCTAATTTACTTCCATCATTTCATTTTAGTCTACTTCATTGTATTCATCTTCTCAAATTTTAAAATGATTTCCCTTTTTTCTTTTCTTTTCCCTTTTTTCTCTAATCTATCAACACTTTTCAACACCCAGACCAAAACACACCTAGGATCTAGCATCACTTATTCAATTTGTGTGTGTGTGTTTGTTTTTAATTGTTTAATTTTAATATTTTTTATTTTAATATTTTTATTTAAAATTGTTTTACCTCATTAATTCCTTTTCACCCTTTAAAATGATGAAACAAAGGAATTCACCCCAAAAGAAAGAGCAGGAAGAAATGGCAGCCAGCAACTTAACCAACACAGATACAAGCAAGATGTCTGAACCAGAATTTAGAATCATGATAATAAGAATACTAGCTGGATTTGAAAATAGATTAGAATCCTTTTCTGCAGAGATAAAAGAAGTAAAATCTACTCAGGATGAAATAAAAAATGCTATAACTGAGCTGCAATCTCAAATGGAGGCCATGGTGGCAAGGACGGATGAGGCAGAACAGAGAATCAGCAATATAGAAGACAAATTTATGGAGAATAATGAAGCAGAAAAAAAAGAGGGAAATTAAGGCAAAAGAGCACGATTTAAGAATTAGAGAAATCAGTGACTCATTAAAAAAGAACAACATCAGAATCATAGGGGTCCCAGAAGAGGAAGAGAGAGAAATAGGGGTAGAAGTGTCATGTGAGGAAATCATAGTGGAAAACTTCCTAACTTGGGGATAGACACAGACATCAAGATCCAGGAAGCACAGAGGACTCCCATTAGATTCAACAAAAACCGACCCTCAACAAGGCATATCATAGTCAAATTCACAAAATACTCTGGCAAGGAGAGAATCATGAAAGCAGCAAGGGAAAAAAAGTCCTTAACCTACAAGGGAAGACAGATCAGGTTTGCAGCAGACCTATCCACAGAAACTTGGCAAGCCAGAAAGAAGTGGCAGAATATATTCAATGTGCTGAATCAGAAACATATGCAGCCAAGAATTCTTTATCCAGCAAGGCTATCATTCAAAACGGAAGGAGAGATAAAAAGTTTCCCAGACAAACAAAAATTAAAGGAGGTTGTGACCACTAAACCAGCCCTGCAAGAAATATTAAGGGGGACTCTCTGAGGGGAGAAAAGATGAAAAAAACAAATAAATAAAGGGCAAAAGCAACAAAGACTAGAAAGGACCAGAGAACACCACCAGAAACTCCAACTCTACAAGCATCATAATGGCAGTAAGTTCATCTTTCAGTACTCATTCTAAACATCAATGGACTCAATGCTCCAATCAAAAGACATAGGCTAACAGAATGGATAAGAAAACAAGACCCATCTATATGCTGTTTACAAGAGACCCACTTTAGACCTAAAGACACCTACAGATTGAAAATAAGGGGATGGAGAACCATCTATCATGCTAATGGTCAACAAAAGAAAGCTGGAGTAGCCATACTTATATCAGACAATCTAGACTTTAAAATAAAGACTGCATCAAGAGATGAAGAAAGGCATTATATCACAATTAAGGGGTCTATCCACCAAGAAGACCTAACAATTATGAACATTTATGCTCCAAATGTGAAGGCACCCAAATATATAAATACTCAACCTGTCTCCGGAGGCAAGGGAAATTAAAGCAAAAATGAGCTATTGGGACCTCATCAAAATAAAAAGCTTCTGCACAGTGAAGGAAACAATCAGCAAAACTAAAAGGCAACCAACAAAATGGGAGAAGATATTTGCAAACGACATATCAGATAAAGGGTTAGTATCCAAAATCTATAAAGAACTTATCAAACTCAACACCCAAAAAACAAATAATCCAGTGAAGAAATGGGCAAAAGACATGAATAGACACTTCTCCAAAGAAGACATCCAGATGGCCAACCGACACATGAAGAAAATGCTCAACATCACTCATCATCAGGGAAATACAAATCAATGAGATACCACCTCACACCTGTCAGAATGGCTAACATGAACAACTCAGGCAACAATAGATGTTGGCAAGGATGTGGAGAAAGAGGATCTCTTTTGTGCTGCTGGTGGTAATGCAAACTGGGGCAGCCACTCTGGAAAACAGTATGGAGGTTCCTCAAAAAGTTAAAAATAGAACTACCCTACAACCCAGTAATTGCACTACTAGGTATTTATCCAAGGGATACAGGTATGTTGTTTCAAAGGGGCACATGCACCCCAATGTTTATAGCAGCACTATCAACAATAGCCAAAGTATGGAAAGACTCCAAATGTCCGTCGATGGATGAATGGATAAAGATGTGGTATATACATACAATGGAGTATTACTCAGCGATCAAAAAGAATGAAATCTTGCCATTTGCAACTATGTAGATGGGACTGGAGGCTATTATGCTAAGTGAAATTAGTCAGAGAAAGACAAAAATCATATGACTTCACTCATATGAGGACTTTAAGAGACAAAACAGATGAACATAAGGGAAGGGAAACAAAAATAAAAACAGGGAGGGGGACAAAACAGAAGAGACTCATAAATATGGAGAACAAACAGAGGGTTACTTGAGGGGTTGTGGGAGGGGGGATGGGCTAAATGGGGAAGGGGCACTAAGGAGTCTACTCCTGAAATCATTGTTGCACTATATGCTAACTAATTAGGATGTAAATTAAAAAAATAAAATTAAAATAAAAAGAAATAATTATGAATACATGCAATGATTTACAATGGATCTATTAATACATTGTGTACAAAAAATATATTTTTTAATTTTTTTCAATATTTATTTATTTTGAGAGAGACAAACAGAGCATGAACAGAGGAGGGGCAGAGAAAAGGGGAGACACAGAATCCGAAGCAGGCTCCAGGCTCTGAGCTGTCAGCACAGAGCCCGACACAGGACTCAAACACACGAACCGTGAGATCATGACTTGGGTAAAGTCGGACGCTCAATTGACTGAGCCACCCAGGCACCCCCCAAAATCTTTTAAAGCCCAACAGTCAAAGTGGGGCTCCAGCTCACCTGATGTGGGACTCAAACTCACAAACTGTGAGATCATGACCTGAGCCAAAGTTAGACGCTTAACGACTAAGCTACTCAGGTGCCCATAACAATGAGTCACTTTCGATGTCACTCTCTGGAGTAACTGTTTTCTAACATTGGTTAGTATAGCCTGTCTTTTTAATGTACAAAATTGGAATCATGGTACGTTATTGTTTTGTAAGCGTTTTCCTGGGGTCAACAATATGCAAATACTGTATCTCTCAATGTTTCAAAATGTTCTTCTGCAAGGTGGATTCTTAGTGACTGCATATGACCCCATCGTATGAATGCACCATAATATTAGCCCCGCTTGGGGTGAGCTCTTCCCTCACTTGTGGTGAGCTGGAGCCCCACTTTGAGTAAAACACGAGCCCCTCTTGAGCCTGCTTCTCTCTCTCTCTCTGTCTCTGCCTCTCGCTCCCTTGTGAGAAAGAAAGAAAGAAAGAAAGAAAGAAAGAAAGAAAGAAAGAAAGGAGGAGTTTGTTTTCTGCACTTTCCAAGTTTTCTACAAATAATATGTACAACTGGAGGGAAAGATAATAAATGCCATTTGGGGAATTTCTGCAAGAATAAAGCCTCTAAGAGGGTCTTGAAAGTTGAAAGTTCAAGAAGGAGACCCAGGAGTAGCAAGCACCCTCCCGGACTTGTAGCAACTGGCTTACAAAGCTCTCCTATCTCCCTCTGTCAAAATGTCAAGCTGACATGCCAAGTGTTGGTGAGGATGTGGATTCGTGGTCTCTCTTGGCCACTGCAGCGGGAATGTAAATTTGTACAACCACCGTGTAAAAACCTTTGACTTTGATCTCTGAGAATTGAACGTCCACATGCCTGAAACTAACAGCCAACGCGTGTTCGTCAGTAGACATTGCAAAAATAACAATAACAGCCCCTTTCACAGTAGCAGAACCCGGGAAACACCCAGGGCTGTCCATCAATGGAAGGATAACCTGTGGTGTATTCCCACAAGGCACAGTAGCTGTATCGATGTCATTGGCGTTTCAGTTCAAGAAGCTGGAGAAAGTTCTGGAGCTGGACACAAGTGATGATAATACGACGATATGGATGTACTTGATGCCACTGGAACGTGCGCTGAAAAGATGGTCAAAGTGCTACATTTTATGCTATGTGTATTTTACCACAATAAAAAGCGAATTACAGTGAATTCAGTAGGCGTGGATGTAATTCAGGGATGATAATATTAAGAAAGAAGTTTCCAGGGGCGCCTGGGTGGCGCAGTCGGTTAAGCGTCCGACTTCAGCCAGGTCACGATCTCGCGGTTCGTGGGTTCGAGCCCCGCGTCGGGCTCTGTGCTGACAGCTCAGAGCCTGGAGCCTGCTTCTCAGATTCTGGGTTTTCCTCTCTCTCTCTCTCTCTCTCTCTCTCTCTCTCTCTCTCTGCCCCTCCCCTGCTCACGCTCTGTCTCTCTCTCAAAAATAAATAACCATTAAAAACTTAAAAAAAAAAAAAAGACAAGAAAAGACAAAATAAATAAAGCTCTAAAAAAACGTGTACCGGGATGTTGAAATGGGACTTTCTCCATCTCCTCTTCAGCTGAAGCTCCAGAAACTGAGAGCAAGACACAGTTGCCAAACACTTCCCGATTCCGAAACAAGATGCCAAACCACCTGGCTTGCACAGGGCAGGCTAAGGTTTTGTAAAACCAGTTCTGCCAGCACTGGCCTCCACCCAAGTCTGGCTGCTAAAAGAGTACAGATTGGAGAGGCCTAGAAGAAAGAAGGATGCCACCAGAGGGGACTGTGCAGGCAGATGCTCCCTCTTCACCTCAAACCAAATGGGAGGGACTTGAGGAGGACCACCCAGGGGGCTTGGGATGTTCACAGCCAGCTGCCTTGCAGCAGAGGGAGCATATGGGGGGACGGGGGGGGGGGGGTGTGTGTCTTAGGGAGTGGCACTCTACTGACAGTGGTCAAGGAAGCACGCATTCACCAAAGGCAAGGGGGACGGGGATGAGGGAGAAAGGAGTCTAACATCTGGGGGACACGACCAGACAGAGAGGGTCTGTCAGGGAGGACCAGATGGCCAGGAATCAAGACATCACCACACCCCAGGCTTAACAAATGGAGGTCCCAGTGCAGTGGACGGGCCTCGGAGAAATCCACAAAATTACAGGTAGAGAAACAGCCAGCTGTAGGCTTCCACAACCCTAGAGAGCACTGACCCCCTCCTGAGTGCATCTGTCTTTCAAGACCGTGCCCTGTCCCTTACAACCCCTGCCCCAGACAGTCCTGTGTATTGAATACGGTTACCTGTCTACCTGTCTATCTCTCCATCCTGGCCACACGATGCTTATCCTGGAAATGCAAGGAAGATTTAATTTCAAAAAAGTGACCCATGTGATTCGTCACATTAACAGGTAAAATGAAGAAAAACTGTATGAAAAAAAAAGTTGATAACATTCAAACCTATTCCCATTTTTTTTTCCATTTTATTTATTTTAGAGAGAGAGAATGCAAGCCGGGGAGAGGGTCAGAGGGAGAGAGAGACAGAGAATCCCAAGCTCGATGCAGGGCTCAATCTCACAACCCTGGGATCATGGCTTGAGCCAAAATCAAGAGACATTCAACTGACTGAACCACCCAGGTGCCCCTAAACCTATTTCTATTTTAATTCAAAGTTTCAACTTAAAAACCAACAAAAGCTCTAAGAGATTAGGGAGAGTAGGACCTTCCTTAACTTAATAAAGTGTATTCTTGAAAGATAAGCAGCAGATGTTCTCAGTGATAAAACATCAGATGTGTTTTCTTTAAAGAAAAAAAATTTTTAAATGTTGCAATATATTAAAATTTAAAACTTCTCTCTGACAACGGTTTTTAAAAATGGAATGGAAAAGACAAATTACAGATTGAAAAAAAGATACTTTAAACAACAAAGGATCAGTATCCATAATATATAAAGAACTTCAACAAATCAGTAAGAAAAAGACAACCCAATGGAATTGGGCAAAGCATATGAACAGACAATTCACAGAAGAAAACAGGGTGGTGAATAACCACATTAAAAAAGCTTAATCTTGGGGCGCCTGGGTGGCTCAGTCGGTTAAGCATCTGACTTCGGCTCAGGTCATGATCTCACAGTTCGTGGGTTCGAGCCCCATGTCAGGCTCTGTTCTGACAGCTCAGAGCCTGGAGCCCATTTCAGATTCTGTGTCTCCTCTCTCTCTCTGCCCCTCCCCTGTTCATGCTCTGTCTCTGTCTCAAAAATAAAAAATAAACAGTAAAAAAAAAATTTTTTTTTAAAAGCTTAATCTCACTAGCACTCAGGAAAACAAATGGAAACAACGAGGATTCCATTTCCTACTGATCAGATTGGCACAATCTTGCAAGTCTGAAAATACTCATAAACAAAGGGAACTTCTTTGCTTTTTGAGAGGAGAGTGTGTTGTTGGTACAATCTCTTTGAGGAAGAATTCAAGACTATCCAGTAGATTTGAAGATGGCCCAATCTCACAATATAGCAAAGCCAGTTCAGTTCGAAGGAGCCCACTCTGAAAAGAGTGTCAGGTGCACAGGGAGACAGGTACAAAAATGTCCATGGCAGTCCTATTTGTGATAGGGAAAAAGTGGAAATAAAAATAGTTGGGAGAACAGAGATCTAAAGCTGGGGTTTATTCAGCCAGCGAAATATCATACAGCAGCTCAAACGTACCAGATATATATATGCTATCTCACATTTGTTTACTATGCTTTATATATCCCACCTCCTTGATGTATATAGTATTTATTCATTCCTTTCCATCTGCCTTGACAATTCCCTGCCATAGTGTTTGCCCAGATGAGGCAGCAGACACCTAAGTGGCCTTCCTTCTCCACACTGCCCCCCCCCCCCCCCCCGGAGCCATCCAGAAGCCAAAGGCATATTTCTGAGAGGCAAACCTGAAATTGTCACTTGACTGCTGACATGCTCCAACGACCGTGGCCTACAATCGCTTCTGGGCCTTTTGGGCTAAGATCAAGTGCAATGACCGTGGCCTATAAAACCCGAATGCCTTAGCTGAGCTCACCAAAGATTCAGATTTCATCCCGTCAATCCTTCCAATGTAGGCTCACCAGGTTGTTCAGGGCTCATCAGACGCAGCAGTTTTTCAGCCGCCATGCCTTGGTCATAGGACGTGCTCCCTCCGTCTGGTGTGAGCGTTCTTTCACTCAGTCCCGTCTCACCCACATCGATCCACCTGGCGAAGTGGATCAGCGTGCAAGTGTCCATGCTCCAAGCCCTGCTCAAGAATCTCTGTGAAGAGTTTCCCAAGTGCCCCACACACCCACGATCCCCATTACACACTGCTTTGTAGTCTGTAAAAAAAACCCCTCTGGCCACCCCTCGGGCACAAGGCAGGGTTCCCTCCTCTGTGGGAACCAAGACGAGTAATCTCCCACTCAGAGCCAAAGCCCACCCCTGAGCAACATCACTGATCTTCCTTCCAGCTTCCCATGTAGGCTGGTGCACATGGAAAGCCCTGGAAGGGTGTGAGGGGCCAGCCTCCCGCCTGGATGTCGGCCATGGCCGTTTCCCTATCTCCTTCCTCTGCATCCCTGCACCGAGTTCACATTCTGGGACCGGCACGGAAGCCTCGCCAGTTGAGCCCAAACATCCAGGGGCTCGCGGGGATCACCATGGGAGAACTTCAGCAGGTGAGAACACCACCTGACCCCACCCCAGGAGGATCCCGCCCCACAGATGCTCAAAGCCCAAGTCCCATGTCTTCCTCCACTTTGCCATGCACGGGGCCCAGAGAACCAGCCCAGAAGAAGGAGAAGGAGGCTGGGTTGCAGAGGAAGGACAGCCGGGAGAGCAAGGTTGGATGCAGCCAGGGAGGAAGGAGGAGCATCAAAGACTACCGAATGTTCTCGTAGGCAGGTTTGTCTGAAAGACAGCGCAGGGCCCAGCCTCGGGGACAATGCGTGGGAAGTAGCATTGTCACCCCGCCCCTGCCCAAGTGGTGTCAGGGCTGTGGCCTTGTAAATCGTTCTACAAATCTTTACGATGACACCTTTTTACGGAAGGCCGAGCCTATGAAGTGGAAGTCTCTCTGCCCGGTCAGCACCCTGACGGGTTTGGGCGTGTGTGTATCTGCGGGGCCCGGGCAGCTGGGTGCCGGAACTGCGCTGCGAAACAGAAGGAAAGGCATTTGGGCATCCAGGGGACGGAGGGGGAGGGAAGCAGAAACGGAAAGGAGAGGGAGAAAGCAGTAAGCGTGGGAAGGTTGGGCAGCTGACGGTGAGGAGGCAAGTCAGAGTTTAAAAATAGGAAAGACCGCCTGTCTTTCTGTGATTCTGAACCCCGGCCGGGTGACGCTCAGGGTGGCCCCTCCCTGGGTGGATGGGAGAGCCCACCCCGTTCCCGGATCTTCTTGTGCGTGGCTCTCTCTCGGGAGCGGAAATGGAGCCATGGGGTCACGTGGGGTAAAAGAATGTGAGGGTCCCTGGATCTGCACCTTGAGAGCATGGGATCCCTCGGGGATCAGTGGCGTTCTTCGGAGAGGGGGAGGGGCTTCCAAAGAGGGATTTAAGGTGTTCTGATCTAGAACTTGAGCCCCTTCAGCTGACATCCGGAGCACTCTTGTTAACTGCATGGCATCTAATACACTTAAAAAAACAAAACAAAACAAAACAAAACCTGCTCACCTTTTCAAAGTACACCCAAGCCCTCCAGCACAAATGGATTAAGCGTGCACGTCCCCCACAGTGCAGAGCACGACTTGGGGCTCGATCTCCTAACCATGAGATAACGCCCTGAGCCAAAACCAAGAATCGGGCGGTCAACCTACTGAGCCACCGGGCGCCCCCTGCTTTTCTCACTTAACAAATATTCTGGATATTTTTCAATAGCAACACGGTGTGGTATTTAACACCCCTTCATTACACCTGGCCACGGACCACAGTCAGTTACAGAGGCCACAGAGGTAACCCAGGAAAAAGTCCATTTACAGATGGGGCAGTGAAGGCCCAGAGAGGGAAAGCAACTTTCTCAAGACCGCACAGCTAATGGGTGCAGAGCCAAGGTTTACTTTTTCAACCCTCAGGTTTCGGCTTTTTCCTCAGAGTATTGCAGCTGCTTGCGAGTTAGGCTGGAGTCAATTTGGGTTTGAGGGCAATTCATTAAAACATGTCCTGGGAGTCAGAACAGGAGTCAAGGAAGCCTTGTTCTCTAGGTGACTCTCCTAGGGCTGTGAGCTCCAAGCAAACACATGCCTGAATATTTACCACCACATTTAAGACCCGAGTACAAAAGTTATAAACGGGCTTTTTCTCTCTACAGATAAGAGAACCACAGGATGTCGGGTCTGCAAGAGACAGGCTAGTGAGATGTTTCCCTGCCCAGGCTTTCTACAGCCTAGGAATCTGAATTCTCTACCAGGTACCTTTGGAGCTCCATAGGCAGGGAAGACGTGTATCTTTATAACTTTTTCGATAAACATGGTATGTATTTTTAAATTGTGCTTACTTCTTTCATCAGAGAAAAACAACAGTAGGCAGTAAATGTTTTGCAAAATTCTGGTTTATTTTAACCCATCCAGAATCCACTTCTCGGGGCTCCTGGGTGGCTCAGTTGGTTAAGCGTCCAACTCTTGACTTCCGCTCAGGTCATGATCTCATGGTTCGTGGGCTCAAGCCTCACATCGGGCTCTGTGCTGACAGCTCAGAGCCTGGAGCCTGCTTCGGATTCTATGTCTCCCTCTCTCTCTGCCCCTCCCCTGCTTACACTCTGTGTCTCTCTTTCTCAAAAACAAATAAACAGTAAAAAAATAATAAAATAAAATAAAATAAAATAAAATGAAATAAACCCACTTCTTCAAGAAATGACCAAGTGTTAATAACCATTGAAGTTGGGTTCTGGATGCATAGGGGATTCATTATACTTTTCTATTTTTAATGTATGGTTTTCAAATTCCATAATAAGTTAAAACTATATGCCTGTTTTTTGAATAAATATCTTAAATAAATATCTTCTTAAATAAATATCAAAAAAGGCTTCCATTGTAAACATTTTGCCTTTGGTTTAAAAAACAACAACAAAAAAAGCCAAATTGCTATCAAAAAGCTCCAGCCTATAGATCTGTGCTTGTATCAAAGCTCTCACATTTTAAAAAAAATTAATAAATAAACAAAAAGCTCATAGATACAAAGAACGGATTGGTGGTTACTAGAGGCAGGACACAGGAGGCAGGGAGCAAAGTGGGTAAGGAGAGTCAAAGGTTCCAACTTCCTGCTAGAAAATAAATAAGTCCTGGGGATGTCACATGCAACATGGTGACCATAGTTAATAACTGGATTGCATATTTGGAAGTTGCTAAGAGAGTATATCTTAAAAGTTCTCATCATAAAAAAAAAGAAATTATATAACTATGTATGGTGACAGATGTTCACTAGACTTACTGTGATCATTTTGTAATATATACAAAGAGTAAATCACATTACACACCGGAAACGAATATAATGTATGTCAATTACACCTCAATTAAAAAAAAAAAAGCTCTAATTTGAAAGACGAAATTAAAAGAGCTTCATTTAGGGGCACTGGGTGGCTCAGTCGGTTAAGCGTCCCCATGATCTCATCGGTGGGTTCGAGCCCCACGTCAGGCTCCGTGGTGATGATGCAGAGCCTGCTTGGGATTCCCTCTCTCTCTTTTCCTCTCTCTCTGCCCCTCCCCACATACACACTCGCTCGCTCTCTCTCTCTCTCTCTCTCTCCAAAATAAATAAATAAACTTTCAAAAATAAAGTGCTTCATTTCGAGTGGAAACTGGGACTCAGTACAGTCAGGGGCACTGCATAACCCACACCATAAATTGAGGCAGCAACTGTATCTCATTACTCTTTGTCTCAATCATGTCACAGTTGCGTGCACACACCCACACACACCCACAAAACACTGGCAGTGTGTTGCTGGGTCCCGCGTTGATCACTCACCCCTGCCTCCCCAGCAGGAGCAGGTGCCCCCACAGCCCTGAATCCGTCCCACTAATCCGCACTGGCCACATTATCTTAGAATCCCTCCCTTCCCATCTGTCTCCTCAGCTATGCTCTGGGCTCCCTGAAGGCAAGGACAAGGCGGTCCCGTCTCTGGGATCTGGGCTGGACCCCACCCCACACAGAGCAGGCTCTATAAATAAATATTTAGATGATTTTAAAGCCAAATCGCGTAGCGTTGTGGCGTTGGAGTGAAGAGTGGAGAGAAAGACAGGAGAGAAGGGACCTGGGGAATAAAGCAAGACCCGTGCTCCTCTCCTCAGAGGCACTGTTTGTTATTTGTGGGGCGTCTGTCTCTCCATCAGGGAATAAGAAACTTGACTTTGCAGGGTTGTGGGGAAGAAGAGCGACGATGAATGTGCACTGCCTGGCACATAGTAGGTGCTAAACAAAAGGCTGCCGTGGGGCGCCTGAGTGTCTCAGTGGCTTGAGCATCCAACTCTTGGATTTTGATTCAGGTCGTGACCTCCCCGTCGTGAGATCGAGCCCCACGTCAGGCTCTGCTTGGGATTCTCTGTCTCTCTCTCTCTCTCCCTCTGCCCCTCTACCCCAACCCCACTATGAGATGAAATGAAATGAAATGAAAAAACTTAAAAGTCTGCTTGTGACTAAAATGATGACCCCAGCACAAAGATGACATTTGATGTAGATAGAGCTTGGGCCAAAGGCGAGTGTTCCGAGCAGGGCCAACAAAGGGTTACCAGACCGACATTAGCCAAAAGTTCAAGATCTTTTCATAAAAGTCAGGGAGTGGAGAGACTTCACAGGCATTTAATGCTTTCATATGCCTTGACTGTAATCAATTGTCATGCCAATGTGGGCAGTGAGTGCTTTGTGCCCAGGTCTATAGGAGGGAAGGAGGAAACGTTGGTGTGGACAGCACACCCAAGCTCTCAGGGGCGGGGACTGGGGGACTTGCTGGAACCTGGGGCAGGAAGTATTTCTGGGCTCCCAGTACTCTCCTTAGTCTCTTTAAAGCAAATCAAGTCCTGGAAGCAGCTCAGAACTCACCCTCTTTGGGGCCCAGTCCCCGTGCCTTTGTTTAACAGCAAACACGGCTGGTTCCATTCCAGGCTGGCCTCGTTCAAGCTGACGAGGGCAGGGCGGTTGCTCGGCAAGCGGGCCTCCTCACCTCCCAAAGAACGTGACCCTGTCTCTCCTCCAGGCCTGGAACCTTGCTCACCCTGGGGTCACCTTGGAGTCCTTGACCCTTGGTGACCCCTCCCTCCCCGCGGCACATGAAATGAACAACTTTGAGGGGCTCCGATGTTGGAGAGAGGGACCTTGCCAAGAGCAACCCTGAAGCAGGAGAAAGGACATACCCGGGTGGACATCCCAGCTGCCTATTCACGGGCAGCATGTGGCTTCACCCCACTGTGCCTCAGTTTCCTGCAAAATGGGGATAACGGCGTCCACCTCAATCCTCCCTGATGGCCACGAGAGTCTACAGGATGACAATGTGCGGAAAGTGCCTGGCCAATAGCGAGAGCTCAGTGAATGTCAGTGTCCTATTCTGTCCACCCGGAGCAAGGGCCTTTGCCATTTCTGTGCGCCACCAGTATGAGCCTCGCCCTCTTCTGTGCATTGGTTCGCTTTTCACACTCAACCTCACACAAGTAGAAAGCTGGCAGCGTGTGGAAAGCTTTTATTTCTTTGTTCAGTCAATAGTTATTGAGTGTTCCCCGTGTACCAGGTACTGTTGGGAGTGCTGGCTTTACAGCAGTGAGCCAACAAGCCCTCACCCTCACGGAGAACATTCCAGTGGGGGAAACAGACCCTGAATAAGAGATAGAGTGTGATATCGTTGTACATCGTCAAGAAAAAGAAGCCAAGGCATGGGGTAGACTAGAGACATGGGGTGCCTGTTGCATTTAGTGGCAACAGTAGAAGCTAACTCACTCTCAAAGTCACGAAGCTTAAGCTTCAAGGCTTTCTTCTTGTTCCCTTTTGAAATTCTTCCCTACTAGCTTTTGTATCCACACTCAGGGATTCTTCTTCCCTAAAGAGCGCTCTCAAAAATTAAAGAAGCTCCAGGCCCCACAAAATCTGGTTCCGGGCCTGGTGACCAGGAAGGGCCTCTCCAAGAAGGTGATATTTGAGCATAGACCTGAAGAAATAGAAAGTGACCGTTAAAATGAGCAAAACAAAATTCTTGGCCCCGCGGAAGCCAGCGATTCTAGAAGGCCCGGGTCTGTCTGCTTTGCAGAGTTGAAAGGCTGCATTTGAAATTCCATCTCAAGCCTGCTCTCCAACACAAGTGGAGCCTTGAGAGTTTCTGTCTCCCTGGACCCTCCCTCCCCGCAGGCTGTTGGCCTAAGCCAGGCCTGAGTGTGAGAGACGGTGGGAGAGCCCAGGGCAAAAAGGAGGCCCGGGTCGGCCCTGGGCCCTGGGGAGCGGGAGGACCTGGAGGCCGGTAGGAGGAAGGAACCGTGACAGACAATGTCAAGTGCCGACGAGAAGCACCTGGAATCCTCGTGAACTTCTGGTGGGAATGCATCCGGGCGCAGCCACTCCAGAGAGAGAAGCAGTTTCTTACAAAGCTAAACACATACTTAACACAGGACTCAGCAATCACCCTCCCTGGTATTTACTCTAGGGAAATGAAACCTTACGTTCAAACAAAAACCTGTCCACGGATGTTCATAGGAGCTTTATTCATAATAGCCCAAAACTGGAAAAAAGCCAACCGCAGCCCCCATGTCCAACAGCAGGGGAACGGATGGACAGCGTGGGGTCTGTCCCTGCGGTGGATTACTCCTTGGCATTACAAAGACACAAAGGACGGATACACCCAACAGCGCGCATGAATCTCACAGGCATTAAGCTAACTTCTGGAAGAAACCAGACACAACAGCGTTCATCTGTAGGATTCCGTGATGTGACATTCTTAAAAAATTTTTTAATGTTTTTTTAAATTTATGTTTGAGAGAGAGACCGAGTACGAGTGGGGGAGGGGCAGAGAGAGAGGGAGACACAGAATCGGAAGCAGGCTCCAGGCTCTGAGCTGTCAGCACAGAGCCCGACGCGGGGCTCGAACTCACAAACTCGAGATCATGACCTGAGCCGAAGTCGGCCGCTTAACTGACTGAGCCACCCAGAGGCCCCATATGACATTCTAGCTCTAGGAACTGAGGGCATACGACTACGAAGGGGCATGAGAGAACTTTCTGGGGAGCCTGACATGAATCCTGATTGTGACGGATACACAGTCAAAACTCACTTAATTGCATATGAATTACTCATTACAATGGGCACATTTTATTATATATGTTACAGCCTCGTTAAGTTAGAGCCTAATAAAGTTGAAATGAAAGTTACATCACACCGTGTTGTCCAAGGGCAAGACCCTCCTTGAGCTCAGCCACCCCATCCCCCCCTTCACGTTACACATCAGGACACTGAGGCCCAGAATGCTTGGAAGGCTCACCCGAGGTCACCCAGCCAGCTTCACGATGCCCAACCCCATCGACAGAGTGGGAGTGCAAACCCAGGTGCTTTGCTCTCAAAACCCAGTCCTCCCCTCCTCCCCACACACCCTGCTGGAGACCCTTCCAGAACCCCAGGGCCTGGAGCTGGAGGAAAGGACGGCGTGGGGCTCCTGGGACATTTCATCGTGGGCACAGCCACTGGGAGGCGCTTTCCTCCCTGGCAGGGCATACAGGTGGGGCAAGGGGGGCAGGTAGGGAGACAGCCCTGGCTTCGCTCGGAAAGATCTGGTTTCCCCTGGATGCTTTTTCCAGCACGGCCTGCCAGGGGAGATTAAGATCGCAGGGAGCAACATGATGCCGCTGAAGCAGGAGATTAGTGGGTTCCAGGGTATTTGTCTCCCTGAGAAAGGCGGTTTGTTTGGGATCTGACTCCAAGCCACGGGATGAAGCCATGCCAGGTCCTGCTGGAGCTGACAGGAGGAGAGAGATGGCCCCTCAGGCAGGGAGAGGGAGGGAGGCCAGACCTAACAAGACTGGGGCTTTCTGAATCCTGCAAGGACCATGGCGGGGCCTCTGGGGTCCCTCGTAAGCCTCCATTCCAGCCGAGGCCAGGCTGCATTATAGACAGGGCCCTGGTTTGCTGAGAACCCCGCTGGCCTTCACCCCGCACAGCCAGCCGGGGATGGGAGGAACCCGGTTTGTTTGCTCCAGAGTGGACCCAGAGGGTAGGGGACAGGAGGGGAGTGGCCAATAGCATGAACCCTCTGGCGTCTGGGTGGCTCAGTCGGTTAAGCGTCCGACTCTTGATCTTGGCTCAGGTCATGATCTCAGTTTGTGAGTTCGAGCCCCATGTTGGGCTCTGCGCTGACAGTGCAGAGCCTGCTTGGGATTCTCTCTCTCTCTCTCTCTCTCTCTCTCTCTCTGTCAAAAACGTATGACATGAAACCTTACTGAGGTTCTCACTGTCTACAACCAAGACCCTTCAGTAAGGTTCCTGCTGCCTGAGCCACTTTGGCCACGAAGACCAAAGGGAAAGACCTAGCCTGGGGTTTGGGTGGGTTCCAGGGAAGAGATAAGGGAAACAGCTAAAAGGAAAAGCAGATGTCGCAGAGGCCAAAGTCTGGAGTCAAACTGGGTGGTGACAAACTGGGTGGAGTCAAACTGGGTGATTTGCAGGAATTTGCATCTCAGAGGCTTTGGGTTCCCTGGGGACTGAAATGAGAATTTCCGTCTGTGTCATTCAGGTTTTCAGGGGCTGGGGACTCTGGCTGCCATCTGAGTTACAGATGTTCAGGCCAGATACAGTGGGGGGGGGGGGAGGGCGGGGGGGGGGGAGGATGAGGCATGTCTCCTGCCCTCAAAGGGCACTTGGTGTCATTCAGCAGGTAAGACCAGCTCCCAGCAAGCTCTGGGGGGTGCGGTCAGAGAGAGCACGATGGGGGCAGGGCGAGCCTAGAGCAAGAGCAAAGAAGAGGGAGGGACAGAGGGAGAGAGGGAGGTGGACTTCCCCCCCCCCCCAACCTGGAGACCCTAACGTAAGGAAGCCCTGTGAAGGAGACACATGCCCCGGGGATATGTGGAGAAGGCCCAGTAGGGAAACTGGCCTGAGCACAGAGGGGCGAAGGCACGGAGCACCAAGAGGATGGGGCAGTGGAAGCATGAAGGGGGACCCCTGGGGGAGCAGGTTGGCCGAAGTGTCAACCCTCACCCTGCTGGCCATGGCAGGACCTTGCTTGAGGCTTACAGTCTAGGAAAGGAAACACCTATTAAACAATCACACAAATAGATACAGCGGTTTTAAATAATGATAGCGTTACAAAGATACCATGTAAATAACGCTTTTTCCAAGCGATCTTTCCAAGCTAGCTTAGGGCAGGGACGTCTGGGGTCAGAGCAGAATGCTGAGCCGAAGTATGTGGACGCAGGAGGCGGAGAGACGCGGAGCAGAAGGAACAGCCTGTGCTCACGCCTCCAGGCAGGACAGAGCGGGGCTCCTGCCGGGAATCGAATAGGAATCGAACGGAGTTCCTCCCTGCACCTCCCCCACTGCACTGTGCACCGGCAGGGGGCAGGCTCTGTGTGTGTGTGTGTGTGTGTGTGTGTGTGTGTGTGTGTGTGTGTTCCGAGAGTCATAGACTCCCCTGACTGCTAATTTGCTCCCCAGCTCATCCCTTTTCGGCAACTTCTACTGCTCACCTCGGGGCACCATTTCAGATCACCTCAGTCGCATTTGTCAACCCAGCTGGCCCTATGGTCCCCCTCCCCCGCTCCACACCAGCTGAGCTGTTTTGTGAAGGTGCATCCCTGCCTGCGTCCTCCTCCCTTTTTTCCTTCCACGTCTTGTCCCAGCCCTTCCTGCCTAGGAGGCGAGATGCCCACAGGAACCCCCTTGGTACAACACTAATGCAGCACGACAGGAACACCCGGTGGGCAACCCTGGGCCAGAGGGGGAGAAGTTTCTTCGCCAGCATGCCGTTCTGAGACTCAGCCCATGGGACACGACGGAGGCAACGCCGCCTTGCATGCAACCACACGTGCACAGACTGGGCTTTGCAGACGGCTGGGTCTCAGACCCACCCCCGCCCTCATCTCAGCCGCCACATCCCTGACTCGACCACGTTTTGAACACTCAGTCTGGTCGAATTCTATAAATAGCCAGTCGGCATGTTTACAGAGAATGTGTTGACCTTTACTTTCCAATGGCAGGGACAATGTGATCTGTTGCTTACTCAGTGTTTGGATGTTGCTTGCTCAAAGGTTAAGGGAACGGTCCACCAAAGCCATCGAGCCACTCCAAGGCAGCTCGAGGGCCTGGTAGAGCCCAGAACCTCGACGCTTAGATGCTAAGAGCCTGGACTCCCAACCAAATCGTGCCACAGGGTACTACGTGACCCTACACAAGTCCCAGGCCTCTTTGCCTCTTCCCTGTGAACTAAGGAAGGATGGACATTCTCCAAGGTCCTTCGAGCTCAGGCCAGAGGATCATGTTCCCTCCAGGGCCCAGAGAAAATCAAGTTCAGGTTCTACACGACAGACCCCCAGTTCACATTCTCCCTGCAGATTACTTTTTATAGAACACACGTATCGTTTCCGGCCATGCTTTTTGACTGGGATTTATGGAGCCGTGGGGGTGGGTCTCCAGAATGCGATGCAGCATGTTTCTTAACCAAACAGGCTATGGGAAAAGAATCAAGACACATTCCAAGTACAATTAGTAGAAGGTCCACGTCAAAGTTGTGTTTTGAACGACCTGGAAGCAGCAGTGACGGAGATGGAGCCTCTCGTCTGTCACTGGCACTGAGAGAGACCAGATTCCTAATGCTGGGGCAACTGCTTGCTACTTACTGTCTGTATCAATTCTGGGGCGACCAGGAAGCAAAGCTTGAACATCTTGCACCCACCATGATTGTTTCTGACCTATAGAAGCATTTTACTGTATTTTATAGTTAGATGCTAGGAAATCGGTTGGGATTGGGGATGACAGGTAAAAATAAAATACCCCCCCCCCTTTAAAATGATGGAAAGAACATAAACAAAAGGAAAGGAAAGGAGGAAAGATGTTCCCAGAAGCGTTTGCACAGAACAGCTCATTTTGAGAGATAAATTACTGACATTGAGCAGGAGATACTGTGAGATCTTCCCAATTTGCATGGTAGTAGGTATTCCGGGGGAAACGCAGTGTATGTTAAAGCCTTGCAAATATATTTGGTGTTTATTATGCAAATCGGAGGTTAGTGTTTAGCTCACATAATCATCTACATCAGTGTCTTGACAGACATTCTTTTTTTCTCCTTTTTTTTTTTTTTTTTTTTTTTGTCTTGAGAGACCTTCTCAAGTCCTGCGGATTTGCAAAACCATTCTCCATTGTGAGATGGCCCCGGGCATTGCAAAATGCCTATCAGCCCTGGGTCCTCACAGGCTCGTCAATGCCAGCAGCACCCCTGTCAACTGTGACTGCCAGAAATACACCCCCCCACCGCCAACATTTTTTTTTTAATTTTTATTTAACGTTTATTCATTTTTGAGAGACAGGGAGAGACAGAGCGTGAACAGGGGAGGGGCAGAGACAGAGGGAGACACAGAATCTGAAACAGGCTCCAGGCTCCGAGCTGTCAGCACAGAGCCCGACGCGGGGCTTGAACTCACAAACTGCGAGATCCTGACCTGAGCCGAAGTCAGACGCTCAACTGACTGAGCCACCCAGGCGCCCCTTCCCCTCCCCCCCCCCCCCCCGCAACATTTAAGTGTCCTCTGGGACTTTCCTACCTTCACGGTGAAATTATCTGAAAGGACACAGTCACCACATGCACTAGGGTGGGTGAGGAAAGGTGCTTGGGGATGGGCATCTATTATCCATCAAAGGTTTCAAGGACCCCACCATTCGCATACCATAACATTCACCCTTGTAAAGTATATAATATAATATAATACAGTGGTTATTAGTATATTCGCGAAGTTGTGCAGACATCTCCGCTAATTCCAGAACGTCTTTGTCACTCCGAAAAGAAGCCTTGTACCCATTAACAGTCACTCCCTCCCATTCGCCCCTCTCCCCAAGCCCTGGAAGGCACTAATCCCCCTTCCCCCTCTATGGTACTGCCTATTCTGGACATTTCATTTAAATGGAATCGTACACCTTATGGCCTCTTGTGTCTGGCTTTTTCACTTGAAACAATGTTTTCAAGGTTCCCCTAGATTGTAGCACGTGATTCCATCGAATGGCTGAATAATATCTCATTCTTTGGATATACCACGGATACTCATATACCATGGATCTCATACTATGGATATATCTATTGGTTGATTCATCAGTCGATGGGACAGTTGAATAATGGCTATTTCTGACTACTATGAATACTGCTGCTAGGAATATTTGTGCATCATTTTTTGTGTGGACATATGTTTCCAATTTCCTTGGGTATATACCAAGTTGTGGCTGGGTCATATGGTAACTCTATGCTTAAATTTTTCAGGAACTGTCTCAGTTGTTGTTGTTGTTGTTGTTGTTGTTGTTGTTTTAAGCGATTACACTCTTTTAAAATCCACCAGCAACATATGAGGGTTCCAGTTTCTCCACATCCTTCCCAACACCTATCATCAGTCTTTTTGATAATAGCTGCCCTAGTAAAGTGGGAGGCTCTATCTCCTTAGGGGTTTTGTTCACATTTCCCCAGTGACGAATGATGTAAGACATCTTCCCATGTGCTTATTGGCGACTTGTATATGTTATTCGGGAAATGTCTATTGAAGTCTTTGGCTCATTTGTAATTGGGTCACTTGCCTTTTTGTTGTTGAATTGTAAGAGCTCTTTACATATTCCAGACACAGGCCCCTCATCAGAAGTATGATTTGCAGATCTCTCTCCCAGTCTGTGGGTTGCCTTGGAGTTTTCTTCATGCTGCCTTTTGAAGTGCCAGGGGTTTTAATTTTTGATGAAATCCAAAGTATCAGTTTTTCTTCAGTTGCTGTATGCCATGGGCCTTCGAACCAGCTACACCAGTAGCCCCACCTGAGAGCAAGGCCCAAGAATGAAGGCTGCTATGATTTGAATGGGGGCAACGTCCTTCCCGCTTCAAAGCCTCTTGCCGAGATTCCATAAACAGGGTTTAATTTCTCTAGATAAACTCTGTCCCTGCCCAAGTAAAATGTCCTCAGAAGGGGCAGCACCAACCCAAGCAGTCATTCACACCTTAGAGGAAACTACCCTACCAGCCCTTGGTCTAAGAGCAAACCTGGCTGGGGGTGTGGGGTGTGGGGTGTGGGGACCCTGAACCCTGGGAGGGGCCACGTGGGTAAAGGGACACCAGGGGGCAAGCTGGACAGTGAGGAAGGCCAAGGTCACCTCTTTGCAGAGGGAAGTCACCTCAAGCCGTGTCTTCCATGGGCCTTAGCTGGGAGCCTACCCATTTCCTACCTGAGGCCGCACTTGGGTTTCACAGCAAAGGGCCCTGCTAAAATGTACACATGTCTGCAGGATGGGAACACATTCCCGGATGGCTGATGGCAGACTGAGAAAGACCCCATGCCTCTCTCCTGCAGCCCGTCCAGTTGGAGAAATCGAGGCCCGCTGAGGGCCTCACCATCCCCCTGCTCCCCGCCGACCAACAGTGAGCACGTTGGCCTGAAGGAGATTCACAGGCCTCTGGCAACAAGCAGGGCCCGTGGGACACAAACAGTTTGCTCTGGCAGAAGAGGCACAGATAGGTCAATGTCCCAGAAGGTGAGCCCTTTGAAGGAGGGGAGCCAGAGCAGGGCAAGGACACCACGCCTGGGAGGGTAGGGGCCTCACCTCTTTGGGACTACCCCACCAATCAACAGGTCTTTTTTTTAGAAAGTTGTTTTTTGTTTGTTTGTTTGTTTGTTTTAACGTTTATTTATTGAGAGAGAGAGAGAGAGAGAGAGAGAGCACGTGCAGGGAAGGGGCAGAGAGAGGGAGAGAGAGAGAATCCAACGCTGGCTCCACACTGTCAGCACTGAGCCCCGTGCAGGGCTCGACCTCACAAACCGTGAGATCATGACGTGAGCCGAAATCAAGAGTCCGATGCTTAACTGGCTGAGCCACCCAGGCGCCCCTACGTGCACATTTCTTAGCAGGGTATCTGGCACTGGAAGAAACACTCAAGGAAAGGCATCCGTTACTGTTATTAAGACCTATCGATTTGGGGCGCCTGGGTGGCTCAGTTGGTTAAGCGTCCGACTTCAGCTCAGGTCACGATCTCGTGGTCCGTGAGTTCGAGCCCCGCGTCGGGCTCTGGGCTGATGGCCTGGAGCCTGGAGCCTGCTTCCGATTCTGTGTCTCCCTCTCTCTCTGCCCCTCCCCCGTTCATGCTCTGTCTCTCTCTGTCTCAAAAATGGATAAACGTTAAAAAAAAAAAATTTAAAAAAAAAAAAGACCTATCGATTTGTGGCGCCGGGGTGGCTCGGTTAAGCAAGGCCGGCTCTTGATTTCAGCTCAGGTCAGGCTCTCCTGGTTCGTGGGATGGAGCCCCGCCTCAGGCTCCACACTGACAGCGAGTCACGAAGCTGTTGAATTTCTCTTCCATGAGGACACTGAGGTTGCAAGAGGTTAAGTGACTGGCCCGTGATCACGAGCTATGCGAGAGCTGAGCAGGCTTTCAAACCCAAGGGCACCAACTCCAAAGTCAGTGCTCCTAATGGCCATACTTCCTGGTTTCTGGAGGCCGCTGTGGTTCTCAGCTCTCTGGTGGATCCCGGCCTGAGGGGATGGCGGACTCCTGGCCTCAGCCCGCCTCATCAGGCTGAGTTTCTCTGTGGAGCCTTCAGAACCTGGATCTGTTTCCCAAGGGGAGCCGAGTTCTCCTCCGGTGTCACAGCGCCCCCTGCTGCTCACCCACTCTCTTCTGCAAGATCATTTACTGCCAAAGGGCTGCCCGTGAACAGAGACTCAAATGGGAGCCCCACTCACTAACATCCTGTCCTCTTAAAGGTCCTCCTGGGGTCTGGAGCCAAATCAGAGAGGAAAAAGTAAGCGTGTTTACTTCTGGGCGCTGAGGTCAGCCCAGGGGCCCCAAATCCCTGTATCTTGCCACTCTTCTGCAGGCAAGAGGAACTCTGGGACTTTATATCACACACTGGAGGTCAACGACCCCACTCCAGCTCTTCACAGTCCTGCAGACGTGTGTAAACCGAGGCTCAGTTCCCTCACCTGCCAACAGGTGACAAAAGTGCCTACCTTCCTGTTGGGGTACACCTAGGGTCCAGCGTATGGCCCATACTAGCTCCTTCCCTTCCTGGGCCTCTGTTTCCTCGTCTGCTGTTGTTTCTTGGGCACCTGGCCTTCACCCCGCATTACCTCACTCACTCATCACAATAATACACGGGGTGGAATAAGGCAATCGAGGCTCAGAGGAGTCAACAAAGTTGCCCAAAGTCACACAGCCTTCCAGCGCCAGATGCCGCATATACTATGAAATGTGCAGAGTTTGCACAGGGCTGGGGAGATGTGGTAGAGGAAAGAATCAGAACAATCGGTAATTAGAAGAATAATGCCACAGTGGGAAGACTTCTGGGCTTGCATCCATCTTGGCCGACTTCCTGGAGGAGGTGGGGGCCGAGCCAAATCTCACAATATTACAGGGTCCAGCGGTCAGAATGACTGGTGGAAAAGGACCTGGCTGTCCTCCATCTGCCCATCTGGAAAGGAGGATTTCCCAACTTCACAGGAACTTTGAGACAACAGGCATGAAGGGACTGTCACATTAATGAACACATTTACTGGGTGCCTATGCTGGGTGTCTATAGGGACCAGGCATAGTACTAAGTGATTTATGTTTTTTTAACCCTCCAAGAGCCCTGGGGGGTAGGAACCATTAACATGGCCCCTTTACATTCAAAGAAATTGGGCTTTCAGAGAGATTGAGTGGCTTTCCCAAGGCCTCACAACAACTTAGAGGAGAAGGCAGGATTCGAACCCAGGCTCAGAGCCCTGTGCTACACGCCTAAGCCACAGAGCTCCGCTTCCTGGGGAAGAAAGCCCCTAGCAGCGATCCTCATTTTCCTGCTGTCTCCGCATGGACCGTCTTCCTAGATATTCCTCCTGGTGACTTTGCTCTCTGCTGAGGCAAAACAAGAAGAAGAAAGCCTTCCCTTCTCCCCGTGTCCCAGCATCCAGAAGGTTGTCAGTTGGAGGATGCTCCCAGAATAAATGGCTCTTGCTTAGGGAAGGACAGATTATCTATGTCTCTGGCGCCCCCTCCTGCCCTAAAGGAGAACTTCACGGGACTGCAGCCATTGGGGAGCGCGCCCCGTGCAGGCGGCAAAAGGGGGTCAGGAGCAGCGCTTCCCAAGCCATCTTTGAAGAAGGGCCAGGTTTTATTTACTTATTTTTTTTACCTTCCAATCTGTCATGGACCAATACTTTTTTTTTTTACTTTTTTTTTTCAACGTTTATTTCTTTTTGGGACAGAGAGAGACAGAGCATGAACGGGGGAGGGGCAGAGAGAGAGGGAGACACAGAATCGGAAACAGGCTCCAGGCTCCGAGCCGTCAGCCCAGAGCCCGACGCGGGGCTCGAACTCACGGACCGCGAGATCGTGACCTGGCTGAAGTCGGACGCTTAACCGACTGCGCCACCCAGGCGCCCCTGGACCAATACTTTTCGTAAACTGCAATAAAAAATGAATCCGGGGGACAAAATGAAATGCTGCTTAAACAACGCGGCGATGTCGAATTGCTCTAAAAAGTTTCCGA
Organism: Acinonyx jubatus; assembly: GCF_027475565.1. Classification (NCBI taxonomy): domain Eukaryota; kingdom Metazoa; phylum Chordata; class Mammalia; order Carnivora; family Felidae; genus Acinonyx; species Acinonyx jubatus. The sequence goes on from NC_069386.1 coordinate 35,351,879, forward strand.
GTGTTCCTCTCAAATTCTCAGCAAGAATTTCCTGTGCCTGTCTTCAGGTAACAAGGGTCTGTGAGCCAGCATGGGTCCAGGGCTACAGTTCGAGTAGCACCCGTCCACAGGGCCACTGACCCAAAGGCTGGCCCAAGATCAATGGCAAGAAAACAGGAATCCATTCCCCCGAGGCACTGCCTCAGCAGACCGCAAGGATTCCTGCGCCATTCTGAGACTCGGGGCCTGTGGCTAATTCGGGGGACAGCTCTGCACCTGCCGTTGGAAAAGAAGAACTTAAGCCTGACAGAACCCCAGGGACAGTGCCCCAAAGACGGGTTCCAGAAGCCAGGCCCTGGGCTCTGCCCTCCCCACCTGTAAGACAGATGAGCAGGAAGGCGAGGAGGCTTCCATGGAGGTCTCTGGAAACAACCCTGTCCTCCAACAAGCTGGGAGGTTGGGGGACGTCTTGACCCGATGTGAGACCAGGGTGGTGGATGCCCTGGTTTCTAGTCCAAACTGGATGGCCATATCACCTCACCACTCTGAGCTTCCTCTTCCACAAATATTAAAAAAAAAAGGGGGGGGAATCGGATCGTCGCTGAGGTCCCTTCTAAATCTAACATGTTGTGTCTATCCTGGAAGATGTACTTACTGCCTGCCCTCAGCGGGGGCGGGGGGAGGGGGCCGCAAAGCGAACGCACAGCCAGGAGGAGACCCCAGACCCCGTGGCATGGAAACAGGCATTAGTTTTGCACTGCAGGCTGCTTCACCCACCCCCATCCCCCCCCTCCGCGTCACCCCCCCGGGGCTTCTTGAGGACAAGGAGAGTCCAGGGCCTGGGAGACCAGACAAGGCTTCTGGGCCAGGGCGCGCACAGGGGTACCTTAGAGGGCAGAGGTGTGACAGGTCAGCTGGGCAGAGGCATTTGCTGGAACTGAAGGAGCGTTTGGGGGAAGTGTAAACAGCTCTTTCCACGTTAGCGGCCACACACATGGCCGCACTCCTCTGGTCCCACCGTCTTGGGCGGGAGGGGGCGGGGGGGGGCGGGGGGGGGTCTCCAGCCTCTAAGTAAAGCAACCCCGAGCCCTTGAACAAAAGCAAACAGCTGCGGAGCAAGGAGCGAGCTTCCCACCCATTCCCAGCCAAGGTGAACAGGCTGCGAGTTTGTTGACAGAGAAAAAAGTCATCAATTTTTCATTACCCAGTGAAGGCAACAGAATGTCTCAGGATGCCAACAGTTTCCAGGCAACAAAGACAAACCAAATACACAGTCCCCTCGTCTAAGAAGATGTTTCCTTCACAAGCAGTCGGCTCGGATGGGGAGCGGGGGACAGCGAGAGGCAAAGGCAGGTGAGATCGCTTGGCGGCCACAAACAAGGACTGATCCAGACGTTGGGGGCTTGCGGCTGTCTACAGTGACCCTATTAGCAGATCTTGTCAGACTATGACTCAAGGCTGAGGCTGCCTTTTGGAGATATTCAGGCACGAGATGTCAGAGCAAGACCCGAGAGATCAGCTGGTGTAGTTGATTCATCCCTTTATGCAAAAGAAACATTTCTGAGCATTCTTAGGGCCTGTGCTCTGGCCGGGGCCCAGTCTCGCTGCAGAGATATGTATGTAGACCACTCGCTCTCACCTTACGGATGAGAAAACCGAGAGCCAGAGAGAGGCAATGGCTGCCCCGGGGTCACACAACCAGCTAGAGGCCAAGCTGTACTTGAACCCACAGCTGACGGTCTCTGCAGCCGTGCCGTGGTCCCCAGCATGCCCAGGGCCGGGCACTCGGAAGGAGGCCCAAGTGGCTGGCACGAAGCCTCATCCAGCAATAACACAGGAAGCTTTCTACACTTGATCTTAGCCAAAAGGCCGAGAAGCGATCAGGAAGCTTTCCAGAGACCTTTAGCAAAAGCCTTGAGGTATTGAATCTAAAAACTAAAAGGAGATCATTAGAACCTCTTATGGTGCGTGTATTACTGTTATTTTTAACTCTCAAGGTGATTCTAACCAAAACAGGAAGGATGGCCCTTTCTGGAGCACTTTGTCAGGCCTGTAGCTCCCAAGATGGCTCCCTGTGTTTGCGTTGACATTTCCCAGTGAATGTCAATGAAGACTCAAGAATAAGTCAACACGGGTCCTCACAATAAATGCCAAAGCTTGTTAGCAGAGTAAACCGTGTGCTTAGCCTGTCTTAAAAGAATCTTTGCTGAGTAAACAGAAGGAAGGCTTTCCTTGGGAGTAAACAGAGCAAGGAGCTGGGCGCGCCCGGAGGGCCGGGAGGTGAGTCCCCAGGCCCAGGCTGTAGACACTTCTTCTCAGGGCGGGAGGTCATGGGGCTTGTCTATCGTCCGTCACACAGCCAGTTCAAGCAGCACAGGGCTCTCTACCCAACAGTCTCTGATCTCGCCAGGAGCCACATCTCTTGGTGGGGAGGCGGAAACCAAGACTCTGAAAGAAGAACCTAGGGTTGGATCTCATTTCCTCTGAGGTGTCAGAGAACTAATGTCTTAACCTTCCCAGGACCGTTTTTATACTTCAACGTGACCGCAAGGGAATGAGGCTCTGACTGTTGGGACGTCAGACAGCCGTGCGAAAAAGGTTTGGGATCCAAATAGGCTACCAACCCTCTGTCTCTAATTTAGTCAACACTGATTCGATATTACCCTTAGTGGCAGTGGACAAGGAAATGAACCTTAATAGCTTCGGATCTCTTGCCCACAACTTACCACTTCCTTGAGGGCCTTATTTACATGAGCTTCTCATTTTCCCAAGGAAAGGCTCGTTACGGTCTGAAGTCTTTGACCCATAAACTTGTTCGTCTCAAAAACCCAAGTGCAGCCACTGACTTAAAACCACCTCTAATATCTTTGGGCCATAAAAAAAAAAAAAAAAAAAACCCTGAAATTTTCCACTTTTCGTTTAATTTGTGGATTCTTGGTTCTTTCTTGAGAAGGATATGAGAGCATAGATCAAAGTACAAATATGCAGTGAATCATTAAAGGAGCCACAAAAAAAAAATTTTTTTTTAATCAGTATCGAGAAAACATTACCCATCCGGGGGCAATTTCACTTGCTGAGATTAGACACCCAACTGACACCGATTCTCAGCAGGGGAGGCAAGTGTAGTTAAGCCACGAGCTCTGGTTATTGCAGAAGAGGCAGGGCTACCGATTCCTCAGGGGATACAAACTTTCTCTCGCCCCTAAATTTTAAAAGAATTTTCACACGAGACCTTATAACAACAACACAGCCTCCACAAGTCTTCTGGCAAAAGCAGAAGTGGTTTTGATGTGGCTGTTTCTTCCAACAACCTTGGTGGGAAGCCAAGAGCACACCAGATAGCCCGGCCGCCTAGTAACGACCTTCTTGTTTTTAGACAAGAAATGAACTTGAGCCTGCTAAGAGGAAAAGTCAAATGGGCTAAGTAAATAACACAGGAGGCACCACCGTATTAAATATAGTGCGCTTGGTTCTTCTCTTGGCTGAGTCACGGGCGGGCAGACAAACATGCCTTTCCTTCCCAAGGTGTAGACCAACTCATTCAACCCCTGGGCCAACAGCTGGCCACCCCAGCCTGCCTGATTCACACACCCCCACCCAGCCCAGGTGAGCTCTGGTAAGCAAAGGCCAACTTACGTAAGGAGCCAATCCTACGATTGGCCACTGTGGGGCAGCACTGAGCCAGTATCCGGAAAACAACCTTCCATCAATTCCCTTTTGAAAGCGAAGGCGTCCAGCGTATATGCAATAATTCTACCAATCCACTAAATCCGTTAATCCTGCAAATTCCATACTGGCTGTTTCCATAAATGTTTAAGAGTATAAAAACAGCCCCTCCAATAGTAGAAATGTTTTCTGTGATTCTCTTTTTAACTGTTTAAGGGTCGATCCATCGCGTGGAACAGCAAAGAAATGCTAACATTTTTTTGAACAGGAACTGTGCTGAGTGTTTTACTTGTACCGGATCACGTAATTCTACGAGAACTCTATGAGGTAGGTGTCATCATTTTCCGTCTCACGTAAATGCAGAAACTGAGGCAACCAGAGTTTAGACAATGAGCCTAAAGTCACACAGCCCTATTCAGTGGCAGAGTGGCAGGTAGGGTGACATAGACCATTTAGCCCTACCCCCTTAAAGACCTGGGGTGTTTAGCTACAAGAGGTATTTAAAGCACACTCCTCACGGAAGCAGACATCGTATTCCCCACCCCAGCCTCAGTCTAACGGCCAGCAAAGTTTTTCCTCATTTTCCTTATTTTGAGATAAAACTGTCTCACGATTGGTCAGACTTCTTCCCTCCAGACCTAGATAAGTTCGCTTTTTCTCTATCTTGAAGTCCCTTCATTGTGGCTCCCCAACCACCACCCTCCTTCTCAAAACAACAGCCCTGTGGCAGGAACAGGTCGTTACTCCCAATTTACGAATGAATCCCATCCTTTTCCTGCTGGTTAACAGCCAGTGCTAGAATCTCTTGACACAAGTTTCACAAGAGAGGAGTTGCTTTAATGGACTAACTAACTAAAACCTACTAAAAGTAATACATGGTTGTGGCTTGTAAAAATCCAAGCGACATGAGGGGCGCCTGGGTAGCTCAGTTGGTTGAGCATCCGACTTCAGCTCGGGTCATGATCTCATGGCTCGTGAGTTTGAGCCCCGCATCGGGCTGTGTGCTGACAGCTCAGAGCCTGGAGCCTGCTTCAGATTCTGTGCCCCCCTCTCTCTCTGCCCCTAACGCACTCACATTCTGTCTCTGCCTCTCTCAAAAATAAAATCAACGTTAAAAAAATAATAATAATCTAAGCGATATGGAATGGATAAACTGACATGGAAAAAATCTTACTCCTATCCTCTCCAACCCTTCTCCTCAGAGGTAATCATTTACCTTTTTACCTGTTTCTTTTTTAATTAATGTTTATTTCCTTTTGAGAGAAAGAAAACAGTTGCACAAAGGAGATGCAGAGAGAGAGAGAGAGAGGATCCAAAGCAGGCTTTGCACTGACAGCACAGAGCCCGATTCGGGGCTTGAACTTACAAATCACAAGATCGTGACTTGAACTGAAGTCAGACACTCAATGACTGAGCCTCAGGCACCCCCACCTTTTGCTTGTTTCTTCTGAACACTTTCAGAAATTTTCCCTACGTATATAAATACATGCATGTGAATCTTTTAGGATCATGCTATGTATACTGGTCTTCAACTTTTTCTTTTTTTTAAGTTTATTTATTTGAGTGGGGCGGGGTGCAGAGAGAAAGTTAGAGAATCCCAAGCAGGCTCCGAGCTGTGAGTGTGGAGCCTGACTCCGCGCTTGATCCCATGACTGTGAGATCATGACCTGGGCAGAAATCAAGAATTTGATGCTTAACTGACTGAGCCACCCAGGCACGCCTTGCTTTTTTCACTTAACAAGCTATTCTGGGTATCTTTCAATAACAGCCTTCCTGTTAATTGCCACATGAAAGCCTCCTCTCACGCAATTTTCTTCTCTTACAAAAATGCTTCATTGAAATTGCACATATATTTTTGGATGGATTTCTACAAGTGATATTCCTGGATAAAAGGGAAGAGCACTTTTAATTCTGAGACATAGAGCCCAACCACACTCCTTAAAAAGTTGTGATCATTTACACTCCAACCAACAGTCCATTTTCCACGTGTCGTCAGCGTGGTTTATTATCCAACTGTTAAACCATCCTTCGATATTTGAAAAGTTATTAATTCAGTCATTCTTTCAGACAGTGCTTATTATGCACCTCGTACCTGTCAGGCACCGCGGGAGGAGCTGTGTTTGCCCTAAACCAGGCATTCCCAACGCTAATCAGACCCCCCCCCTCCCCCCCCCCCCCCCCCCCCCCCCCGCATCCCCGGAGGTCTCGGTTCCTTGGCCTGCGGAAGGGCCCAGAAAGCTGGGTAAGTTGTTGCTCTCTGTTTCATTCGGATGTTGTGTTTTGTTCTGTTTTGTTTAACAGCTTCCCAGGTGACTCAGCGGGATGATAAGCAGCCAAGTGCAGAGCAAATCTTCTCACTTCTTTCTCTGGGCGCAAACGCTTTCTGGAAATGAAGATGCTGGGAACAGTCAGCACCCACTTCCCTAAAGTAGAACAGGGAAGTAACTGAGGTGGTAATTAACTAGGGGTGCCCAAACGCAGACACCTGTTGTCGCGCCCCACGCCCCAAAAAGCCAGTCCTGAGGGTCATTATTCCCAGTTTACAAATATGCCCCATCCCATTCCTGCTGGTTAACGAAAGTGCTGCAATCTCCCGACAGAGAGGTTTCACAACAGACTAGTTGCTTTAATTTACTAACGAGCGCCCCAGACAGCGACATCGCCACTAAACCAGGCTTAAAAGCTAGTGCCAGCGGGACTAATATTAATGGGCATGCGCAAAAGGCTCGGAGGCTCCGCGCGTGCCCCCTGGCGGTCAATAGTCCTCAGTGCAATTGAAAAGTTCGGCTTCCCTCGGCCACACTCGGTCTTTAGCCCCGCCTCTCGTCCCGCCCTTGCTCCCAGCACCGACGTTGATTGGCGAGCGGCAGGCTATAAACGCTTGAAGGGAGGGCGGGGAGGAGTCTCAGGCACCTGCGCGGGTTGAGGCTTTTGCGGGTGAAGCAGAGGCGAGCAGAGACGCTTTCATCCAGCCGCCTGCCCTCCTTTTCCAACCTCCTGCATCATTGCCTTCATCCTAGGCGACGTGGACGTGACAGGGAAGGTAACATGTCACTTTGTCCAGAAGGCAGTTTGCGGGCTCGAGGGAGCCACACCTTTGCGTCTGCTGCCCCACCGGCTGAGAATTCCCGGCTCAGCACTGGCTGGGGCCTCACCTGGGGGGACCTCCGGACCCCCCTGCCTTCTGTTGGCGGAGCCGGTCCCGTGGGTTTACGATTAAGGAATGCATGAGGCCAGACCTGGTTGAGCGTCTCGGCCTTCAGAAGGTTCCCACCTTAGGGCCTGAATACCCTCACCTGTACCTGGTAACCTGGAAGGTGCGCCCAAGTAGGAATTGACTGGATGGATGGATGGATGGATGGATGGATGGATGGATGGATGGATGGATGGAACGAACTTGCGATGGGGGTCAGGCCTGGTTTTGTGCCCTTGCACGGCCTGCTGCATTGGAAAGAGCATTTACTGGCCCAGAGCCTTGGATTCCAGCTCTGGCTGTCCCTTTCGCTGCCGCTGAGCAAGTTCCTCCCACCCTCTGGGCCCCGATTTCCTCCCGTGTAAAAGGAAAGGGTGGGACAGTGTGATGAATGCATATTGAACACCAATGATGAGCCAGACGTTGTGATAAGTATGGGGGGTACAGGTGAGCCACAGCCCTGCTCCCCAAGCTTACCGTATGGGGGAGGATGATACTGAACAACCTGTCATAAACACGTAATTACACATCTACTATTAAGAGACGGTAAGACAGAGAACTTTCAGAAGAGGATTTTATACAGCCTGGGTGGGCTTCCTAAGGCTTGACAGAATTAACTGGGGTAGGTAGTCACTGGCCCTGGCGAGAGCGGGGAATAGCAAATACAAAGATATAGAAGGTGAAACACACACTTTTTCCCCCTTTTAATTGAATGTGATAATAACCCTCAAAGTATGCAAGCCAGAGGAGTGGAAGCTTTAGTGAGTTAAATTGAGTAGAAGTTGGAGGGTTCTTTGGAAGCCCATAACTATTTTGAGCAATCTTGTGAAAATAAGGGATGGCCCCTGACCCTGTGTCCTCATAGGAGTGTTCCGGAAGGTTGTTGAATCAGACCTGAACAGTCCAGGTTTCATGGTGCTGTGTAGAATCTGTGCTTTGACTTTGAGAGACATCAGGCTGCTTCAGAAGAACGAAAACAACAACAACGCTCTCTTCAAAGTGGCCCACGTCTACCTCAAGCTGAATTATCCAGGCTGGTTTGCACAGATAAGAAGATGGAGAGGTGGCTTGTACAGTGACAGAAGAAAAAAAAAAAAATCAAGGGCTCATCACTGTACCTTATAAAAGCACATGTGTGGAGGGGACACTGTGTCGCAGTAGAAGAAATACCGGAGACCACTGAGGTGGTGAGCCTGGCTTTGCCTTAACCTTAGCTGTGCGAACCTGGCAGGCACTCAAACTCTCTGAGCCAACAGTCTGATAGATGAACAGGGCGAATGAAGTTCTCCTGATGAGGTCAAGGTCAGAATGGGAACACAGGTGAAAGTTATTTCTAAACTACAAAGCTCGACACCCAACCAAACCAGGAACCGCCTGGCTCGCGTTGTTCCCTCAGAATTTTACTGTAGATCCTCCTTCAAATTATGGGGAGAGAGGATTTGGCAGCTTTTATTCGCATTTGTAGCGATATACCAAGTTGTTCTGTTGCATACGTATTCTGAATTCTTTCATTTTAATTAGAGCGTTTCTCTTTTCCAAAAGGTGGTTTTAGAATTTCATGTGTGGTTCTCTCATCATTTTTAGAAGAAAGAAGAAGAAACAAAACAAAACAAAACAGGGTAAAACAGTTGACAGGAGGTTTGGATTTTTTTTTTTTTTTATGCCATTGTGTAACACATCCAGTGACAATATGGATTTTTGTAAAAACTGTTGTTCTTAGATGGTTTGTCGGGAAGCAAGTCTGTTCCTAAAATTCTCTTACCCCTAATCCTGGCCCCCTTGCTAATCCCAGCCATGGACCTGGGTGTGCTTTCAGTGGTCACAGGAGAGATGTGAACAGAACCTGAGAAACAATGGAGCTTTTTTTTTTTTTTTTTAACATTTATTTATTTTTGAGACAGAGAGAGACAGAGCATGAACGGGGGAGGGTCAGAGAGAGGGAGACACAGAATCTGAAACAGGCTTCAGGCTCTGAGCTGTCAGCACAGAGCCCGACGCGGGGCTCGAACTCACGGACCGTGAAATCACGGCCTGAGCCGAAGTCCGCCGCTTAACCGGCTGAGTCACCCAGGCGCCCCAGCCATGGAGCTTTTTAAACAAAGTAGCGAGTATGCTTGGTGAACAATCAGAAGTGGGAAACCAGTTATGAGAAACCAAAGCTGCTGCCTGATTGCAAAGGACTGGCGGGAGGGGGTTTGAAGAGCGCAAGGCTTAGGCTTGCTGGACCTGGGGATTCTGAGACCCAGGGTTGCCAGCTGTGTGTTCTTTGTACCTTATGCAGGAGGGAAATAGTGTCAGCATACGGGCAAGCATTGATGGGCATGTTCCCTTACTCTGTTCATTCCCCAATATAAACTAGAGACTGTTCCCATTTTGCCAAGAAGAAATTCAGGGTCAGGAGAACTAAAAGGGGAGTGGAATTGGGCCGACTTTTTAATTCAATATCAAGTGAATAAAAAGATAGCATTTCCACAGGGCTATGTGAGTCTCCTAGCTTGATCATCTTTGGGGAAGGTTTTAGCTCTATTTAGATTTTTACTACCTTAAAAGATTTCTTTTCAAAAGCTGGGCCCACCCATGAGGCCATGTTAACACTTGAGTCTTGGGGTGCCTGGGTGGCTCAGTCGGTTAGGCGTCCAGCTCTTGGTTTTGGCTCAGGCCGAGTCAGGCTCTGTGCTGACTGTGGAGTCTGCTTGGGATTCTCTGTCTCTCTCTCTCAAATAAATAAACGTTTTAAAAAAAACACTGGAGTATTACTATAGTGAACATTTGTGATTGTACTGTTTGGTTCAGATAACTGAACTTGATGTTTATAATATCACGATTTACCACTTTTCTGTTCTAGGTGTTTTCCTTTATCTTCTTAAGTGTTCTCTTTAACCCATTGAAAATATTTCCTTGGCTACATGAAGTGTCGGTATTCCCTCCTGACACCTGAGTGCTCACCAAAGGCAAGGAATTCCTATTCTCTCAGAACTCTCCAGAACCCAGTGAAGTAGACACTATCATTACAGATGAGGAAACTGATGCAGGAGGGGAGAAAGGAGTGACAGCCTGGGGAGAGATGCAAAGAGTAGGCTTTGCAGTCGGGGCCTGGTTTGAATCCTTCCACCCACTTACTAGTCTTTACCTCCCGCTAACCTCCGGCTTCCACTTGACCCATCTGTGACTTGGGGCTTTCCCTTGGGATCGTCGTGCAGAATGCCATGACGTGATGACGTGCCTGAGATCAGTGCGGCCTTGGCTGTTGGCTGACAGATGAGGCTAGGGGGGAGAACTAGGCACCGAACGTAGATGTCGATCAGTTTTCATTTAAGCTCTATGCCCAAGGTGGGGTTTGAACTCATGACCCCCAAAACAAGAGTTGCATGCTCCACCTGAGCTGGCAGGAGCCCCACCATCATTTTTGTTTTAGGACTTATTCCTCACTGGTCTGCAAATGACTCATTTCTAATACATGAAAACTCGCAAAAGTTGAATGACATCTATGTGCTACTGTTCTGACGGTCCTAAAGTGAGCGTCCTTGCCTGATCTCTTGTAGATGTCCCAGCTTTTATTTTGGACCTTTAGGAAAAGGGTGGGGTGTTATACGCAGTTTGCTGGGATTTGTTTTCAACCCAACCTCATACCATTAAGGATTTCTCTATATCCATGGTTCATTTTCAAAGCTAACTTAGGATCATTTATTTTCTAGTTGATGGACCTTTTGAAGGAGTGTTGCCATTTTAAAGTACTGCTTTGAACACTTTCAAGTACTGCTCTGATTCCCATTGCGTATTTTCTCTCAGGTGATACCTGGAAGCGGAGTTGTGGGTTGTAGGTGGTTTTACAAGGCACACCAGCCATTTACCCAAGTGGTTGTAAAACTGACACACGTGGTCTCATACGATGGCATGAGGACAGTCAGGGATTTAAGTCCAGCTTTTCATCAACTCCCGATCTCATCAGGTGTTAAATGGAGACAAAAAAGGGCCACGATGTTCCATGTGCCTGGCACTTAATAGATGCTCTGAAGACAAAATCAGGTTTCATAAACCCAAGTCTTCGGGTCCCCCGGTATCTTGACGTGAACCAGTCTCCACACCAGTGTTCAGCCACCCTTGGCGGTCCCCCAAACCTGTTAGTCAAACACTGGTTTGAATTTTGGTTTTAGCCTCTTTGTGTAAATACGTGGGGACTCAAACCTGAATTCTTCCCACTCCTTCAGTACTACTGAACTAAACCCAAAGTTTTAATAGTACTCTGGCTCGGCACAGCACAAATATTTGTAGCCAGGAATATATTTGGGATTTTCAAGAGGTCTTGATTACACCATCAGTGACTCTTCTTCCCATCAAGGGGACAAACCCTGTAATCATGAACTAACACATGTGGCCCTGACAAGGCATCTGCTCTGATCTTGTCTTCTCCCACCTCCCCACACAGTTCTCGGTGCAACAATACTAGATGCATTTTTGGTACAGCATCCAGCTTGTGTGCTATTTCCCACCACGAGATGCTAGCAGGGGTAAACACCCAGCTGGTGTCATACCAGAAGGCTGATCATCCTGACAAAGCACATCCCCAAACAACTGGCAGAACCAACAGCAACGAAGAGTTCAGCTTTTTATTGAACAGATTACAGAAGAGATTTAGTCAAAAAGACCAAAGCCCATGTCATCATCAGACTCCTCTGATTCTTCTTTCTTTGCTTCCACTTTCTTCTCCTCAGCTAAAAAACAAAAACAGTCGATCACACACCTCAATATTTTACACTCCAAAGAGCCCCAGGCCCTTCAGCTTACATGGTCAAAAATACCCTAGACTTCCTCCCAACTATTGCCCTGGGTTTAGGATTTCTATACATTACCGACTCTTAGCAAACTAAAAAGTATCATAGGTGGGGCACCTGGGTGACTCAGTTGTGGTTGAGCCTCTGACTTCAGCTCAGGTCATGATCTCGTGGTCTATGAGTTCGAGCCCCACATTGGGCTCTGTGCTGACACTCAGAGCCTGGAGCCTGCTTCAGATTCTGTGTCTCCCTCCCTCTGCGCCTCCCCTCCCACTCATGTTCTGTCTCTCTCTCTCTCAAAAATAAACATTAAAAAAAATTTTTTTTTTAAGTTTGTAGGCAAGATAGCTCTTCATCTCCACACTTCTCCCTCCCATACCCCCCCCCACCAAAAAAAAATTTTCTACCTGGGGCAGCAGTGGTGGAAGGAGCAGGACCGCCTGCGGGTGCAGCACCAGCTGCTGGAGCGGGTCCACCAGCTCCTACATTGCAGATGAGGCTCCCGATGTTGACGTTGGCCAGGGCCTGTAACACAATACACATACAGGTGACACTCAGTTCTGTCCTTTTGTTATAGTACCTACCCCACAAAAGGTACCCCATTTCAACTTACAGCAATAATTTCCCAACACTATATTGCTCTTCCTTTCTCCTTTGCTGCAGTCTGACAGTGACATTTTGTCTGCCACTGAGATTCCCTAAGACTTACTTTAGATAGGGCCACGCATATTAAAAATTAGTCACAAAAAAATGACTCAAGCTTTGAACGTTACAATTGCAATGCAGTACCTTAAGTAGGAAGATAGAATAACTGAATCCCTTCAAGAGATGAGAAAACTGGTCCCAAAATGCTGGCTTAAGTTGTTGGCAAAAAACGCAAGCTTCCTTAAACACTCAAACCAGGATTCTTTCCATAGTTCCAGGTCTCCTCTCAACACTGATTTCAATTTTTTCAGACTGCTAGTCCAGGGACTTTTTATTAAAGAGTACCTTTGTTAAAAGCCTAATGCTTTCAATCCTTCAAAACTCTTTGGAGGACATAACCTGAAAAGATAGAAGCTAATAGCCTCTTGCCAGAGATTAAGTAACATATACAACGGAAGGTAGCCAGTGCCAAGTTCCTGGGGGTAGGAATCCTGTCTTCATCAGTCTTTTAATATCCTAACAAACAGTAAATGGTCAATGAAAGGCCACCAAGCCCAATTTCCACGAAACCAGATCATGCTGGAAGGATTCGCTTGAACCAGTGTGGGTGGTATTATCTCCTGAGTGACCCTTTTAAGCAGTCATCTGGCTGGTATCTCGTGTAGTTTTTGGTCATGGTTTCAGAACAGAAGGAAAGAGAAACCAGACTGAGATCAAGAAAGAAAAGGCAAGACAAACTTTAATTAGACACTAGATGTAGAACTATAAAGAAGTTGTCACTTCAAAAAGATCCAGTGGAACACGGCATCTTCCAGCATTTTTCATGTCCTATGAATACGTGAGCTGTGGAAGGTAATCAGTTCACCTTCCACAAGTCTGCTTCTCGAAGTCACTTTGAGGCCATCACCTTACCTTTGCAAACAAGCCCGGCCAGAAAGGCTCAACATTTACACCCGCTGCTTTAATGAGGGCGTTGATCTTATCCTCCTAAAAAAAGTAAAACAGAAAAATCCATCAGGAAGTGTAACTTTCCTATATGTCTCCAAAATACTGCGATTGAAAGTAAATCACTCAAAACGTGCGTACAAAACCGTGCGTAACCACTTTAAATATTCCATCCGTATTTCATGTATGCTTATCTAAACCCATCATGTCTAACACAAGTCTTACACTCTTAAGATTATCACGAGCAAAAGAAATGCATCCTGCTCCCGTGTGCCAGTCACCTGGCTGCCATTTCACAGGCCGGGACCTGCCTAAGTCACGCAGCTATTTTAAGTTACGAGTCAGGCCGCGGGGTGGAGCAAGCTTATGTGCTGGCCCAACAAGGCCTACTAGGAGGACCGCAGGAATTCAAGGCCATCCCACCAAACAGGGATAAAGTGCCCTCGGTGCGGGTGAGGATGCCCCAACGCCGAGAAAGCTTCGCTAAAGAAAGCTTCCCAAGGCCGGAGCGCGCAGCCCAAGTGAAATCCAGTCCCTCGGGGGCCAGCACGTGGCCAAGGTCCCCGGCGGCCGGGCACGCGGGCCCGCCCGCTACCGAGCGTCCGCCCCGCCGCCGGGGTGCTGACGGCCGCAGCTCCGGCCGGAAGGGCTTGGTAGGGACGCCTGGCACGTAGAGGGGAAAAGGCTGCCCGCAAGCACACCCCGCCGCCGGCCCAGGCCCGCACTCACCGTGACCGTCACCTCGTCGTCGTGCAGAATGAGGGCCGAGTAGATGCAGGCGAGCTCCGAGACGGAGGCCATGATGCGGGCGAGTGCTGAGCGGACGCTGCCGAGCGCGGTGCTAGTCGCCGGGTGAAGTGAGAGGCTCACCCCAACGCGGCCTTAGCTTCCTCGGAAGAACCGAGCACCTTAGCGGCAGCTGAGGAAAGGGAGTTCCGCGCCTGCGCACAGTTTCTTATACTGGTCACGCGGGCCAATCGGCGCCCGCGCCTGGCGGAAGAGGCGGAGCGAGAAGCTCCTGCGATGACCACCAGGGCGCCTGCGCACAAAGCGTGACTGGCTTGTTAGCGAGTTCAAAAAGTTGGTGGGTCCGCGCTTGTAGTGGCGTCTTCTCTTGGTTCAGCTGAAACTCAGGGCTCATGAACAGTAAAAATATTTGTAGGAAAAAGTTATCTAGGTAAATGGACGTCACTCCCACATACTGTATCCCATGTAACAGTATTTAGGCATTTAATGACGTCGGCAGCCTCCCCCAGCTGGCTGTGACCACTTGGAGCGCAGGAGCTAAATTTCAGCCCGGAGGGCTCGCTTGCTTAGCGCAGCGTCTCGGATAAAATAAGCGATTTAAGAGGAAGACAGAAGCTTGTTCGGAGAGCAGTAGCATTTGAGCGCCTATATCCCAGGGATTGAGCCACACTCTACAAGGATTCATTTAATCCCGACACAGCCTAAGAGGTAAGCAACTATTATTTTAAGTACAGAAGATCTGTTAAGAATTTAGGGAAACTTTCCACTTCAATTTCTTTTTCTTTCTCTTTTTTTCTTTTCTTTTTTTTTTTTTTTTATAACTCAGGCATCCTATCCTGTGTTAGGGTGGAAATTGTCTAAAACTTGCCCTTAAAATGTTCAAGACATCCTGATGCACCTGCTGCCTGTGTGGGTGCTGAATTGCAATCGTGTATCTTTTGAAGCTTAATAAAATTGGTATTGGATTCTATATTTAGTTTAAATTTTTTTTGAGGTATAATTGACATAACATTTTTATTTCAGGTGTATACCATAATTGATATTTGTATATGTTGCAAGATGATAACAGGAAGTCTAGTTAATAGTTAACATCCATCACCATACACAGTTACCACTTTTAAGGTCTACTCTTAGCAACTTTTAAGGAGGAAATAATATATTAATAACGATAGTCACCACGTTGTACATTACATCTAGTGACTTATAACTGAAGGTTTGTAACTTTTGACCCCTTTCACCCATTCCATCCCTCCCTCTGGCAACCATCAATCTGTGTTCTGGATATAGGAGTTTGGTTTGTTTATTTTGTTTATTGTGGGATCCCACATATAAGTGAGATCATACAGTAGTCTTTCTCTGACTTATTTTACACAGTATAATGCCCTCAAGGCCCACCCATTTGTCTCAGATGGCAAGATGTTATACTTTTTTACAGGTGAGTAATATTCCTCTGTGGGTGACATTTACTTTATCCATTCACTTTGGTTGTTTCCATGTCTTGGCTATTGTAAATAATGCTGCTGTGAACACGGGGATGAATATATCTTTTGGAATTCATGTTTTTGTTGTCTTCTGATAAGTACCCAAGAGTGGAATTGCTGTATTCTATGGTAGTAATACTTTTAATCTGGGGGTGGGGGGGGGACCTCTATGCTGTTTTCCAAGGTGCTTGCACCAATTTATAGTCCCACCGATTGTGCACAGATGTTCCCTTTTCTTCACATCCTTATGACCATGTCTTCTTGATGATAGCCATTCTAACAGGTGTGAGGCGATATCTTACTGTGGTTTTAATTTGCATTTCCCCGATGATTGGTATTGTTGAGTATCTTTTCATGTGCTTTTTTGGCCATCGCATGCCTCTGAAAAATGTCTGTTCAGATCTTTTGCCTATTTTTAATGGGATTTTTCTTTATACGGAGTTGTATGAGTTCAATGTTTATTTGTTTTTGAGAAAGAGAGAACCAGAGTACGAGCAGGGCAGGGGCCGAGAGAGAGGGAGACACAGCATCCGAAGCAGGCTCCAGGCTCTGAGCTGTCAGCACAGAGCCCGACGCAGGGCTAGAACTCACCACGAGATCATGACTTGAGCTGAAGTTGGACGCTTAACCGACCGAGCCATCCAGGCATCACTATAAATTTTTCTCCTGTTCAGTAGGTTGCCTTTTCAGTTTGTTGATGATTTCCTTTGCTGTGCAGAAGTTTTTAGTTTGATGTAGTCCGACTTGTTTACTTTAGCTTTTTTGCCTTGGCTTTTGGAGTCAGATGCAAAAAAATCATTGCCAAGATCAGTGTCAGGTAGTTTACTGCCTATGTTTTCTTCTGGGAGTTTTATGTTGCAGGCAAGTCTTTAACCCATTTTGAATTAATTTTTGTGTAAAGTTTAAGCTAGTGGTCCATTTTCATTCTTTTGCATGTGGCTGACCAGTTTTCCCAGCACCATTCATTAAGGAGACTGTCCTTTCCTGAGTGTATATTCTTTTGTCATAAATTAATTGAGCATATATGAATGGCTTTATTTCTGTACCATTGATCTGTGTGCCTGTTTTAATGTCAACGTCTGTTTGGTAACTGTAGTTTTATGGTTTGAAATCAGGGAGCATGAAGTCTCCAGCTTTATTCTTTCTCAAGATTGCTTTGGCGATTCAGGGTCTGTTGTAGTTCCATACGAATTTGGGGATTGTTCTATCTCTGTGAAGAATGCCATTGGAATTTCAATGGAGATTGCTTTGAATCTGTAGATTGCTTTGAGTAGTATGCACATTTTGATAATATGAATTTAACAGTTTAACAATTCTTCTGATTCATGACCACAAAATATCCTTCTTTTCTTTTTTTATTTTGAGAGAGAGAGAGAGAGAGAGACTGACCCAAGCAGACTCCATGCTCAGCATGGAGCCTGATGGGCTCGATCCATGACCCTGGGACCATGACCCAAGCTGAAATCAAGAATCAGGCACTCAATCTACTGAGCCACCCAAGTGCCCCCAAAATATCTATTTATTTGTGCCATCTTTCATTTCTTTTCATCAGGATCTTAACTTCTTTATTTTTGATATTTTTTAAATTTTCGATATTTTGAATTGTCTAAAACGTGTACATACTGTTTTACTACATGATATGAAACCTAAATGCAATTCCTCCTATCAAAAATGATTATCTTTACATTTTCCATCAACTATTTCCTTCTCGGAATTCATGTAGTTTCCTAGAAAGGTGGTGTAGTCAATGTCATTATTTCATAATCATCCCTGACCAAACATCTCCATTGGAATCCCCCAGTTTAGGGGGCACCTGGGTGGCTCAGTTAAGCGTGCAACTTCGGCTCAGATCATGATTTCGCGGTTCCTGGATTCGAGCCCCATGTTGGGTTCAGTGCTGACAGCTCAGAGCCTGGAGCTTGCTTTGGAGTCTGTGTCTCCCTCCCTCACTCTCAGCCCTTCCCTGCTTGTGATGTCTCTCTCTCTCAAAAATAAATATTAAAAAAAATTTTTTAAAAGGGAATCCTTCAGTTTAGGGACCCACTTGGATCATTCTTAGTCACAAATATGAACATATCTTAATATCCCAAACTTTTAAAAGAGCTTAAAAAATATCAAGCTTTCTGAAAATAAAAGTTATTATGAGTTTTCATCCAAATCTGAGAAGCACTTATAGTGGAATTTGGGTGGAAAAGGAATACATTTTAAAGCTATTGAAAAATTCAAACAAAAAAGAAAAATTCAAACCTTTCCAAAGTCAGAATGGATCAGTCCAAAACACAGTCACACCCCACCCCTCCACCCCATCTCCAGTGTACTTCAAAAAAAAAACAAAAACAAAAACAACTGATCTGGTAAATATGACACATCAACACAAAGTAAAACAAAATATCACTCTGTTGAACTATATTAATTAGAAGTCTTTTAAATCAATATTTTGTATCCCCTAATTGTTTTATAATTGTGGCAGCAAAACCTGAATGTTAGAGTATAAAAAAGGTAAATTATAAGTTCTTCTCACTTGTAAATGTAAACACAAAAATCCAAAATAAAATGTGAATGTCAATTATGTCAGTAAAGCTGGAAAAAAGTTAAGGATTAATGAACTGAGTGCAGTACTGTGTATGAAAATATGGTATATCGTGACTAAACAGGATAGCTCCACATAAAATCTATTAAAAATAATTCATTAACGAGTTAAAGAGGAAGATCTATATGAAATTCTTATAGATTCAAAAAAACAACTTGATAAAATTAAGTAACTATTCATGTTGACTCTTAGAAAATTGGAAGAGAAGGTAACTTCCTTAGCCTGATAAGGTATCTATCTACTAAAAATCTATGGCAAACATCATACTTTTTTTTTGCTTTTCTTTTCCTTTGAGAGACTGAGAGAGAGAGCACAAGTGGGGGAGGAGCAGAGAGAGGGAATCAGAGGATCTGAAGCGGGCTGTGTGTTGACAGCAGAGAGCCTGACGCAGGGCTCAAACTCCTAAACTGTGAGATCATGACCTGAGCTGAAGTCGGATGCTCAATCAACTGAGCCACCCAAGATGCCCCACAAACATCATACCTAATGGTGAAACTTTAAAACCTACTCTTTAAAATCGGGCACAAATAAGGATATCTCCTTTCTCTACTTCTGCTTCAATTACTATTTTAGAGTTTAGCTATCTCCATAAGACAAGAAAGGAAAAGGTTATTAAATTGGAGAGTTATAAACTCTCTTTATTCATAGGTAATATGATTATCCATTTGTTTATCCATAGGCAAAACAACGTAATAAGTAGTTCAGTAAGGTAGCTAGATTCAAGATTAATACACAAAAGATAGCAGCATTTCTGTGATCTGCCAAAGTCAATTACAAAATGTAGTATTAAAAAAATACACCTTATGCAACAGCAACAAAAATCATTTTGTTTCTAGGAGTAAATCTAATAAGATATGCATGACCATTATTTAAAATTTTCTTAAGTTTATTTATTTATTTTGAGAGAGACCGAGTGTGAGCGGGGAAGAGCGGGGGGGGGGGGGGGAGAGAGAGAGAGAGAGAGAGAGAGAGAGAGAGAGAGAATCCCAACTAGGCTCTGCACCCTCAGCACAGAGCCCAGTGCTGAGCTCAGTCTCACCAACCATGAGATCGTGACCTGAGCCAAAGTCAAGAGTCGGATGCCCACTGACTGAGCCATTCAGGCGGCCCTTAAAAATTACAAAACTTTATGGAACATCAAAGGCAACCTAAATGGAGTGATATACCATATTCACAGATAGAAAGATTTTAAAATGGGTAATTCTCTCCAAATTGTGTAATTTCAATCAATATTCCGTTAGTGGTTTTGGTGAAATTTGACAAGTTGACCTTAAATTTTCATGGAAGGATCAAGGACCAATAATAATGAAGACAGTTTTCTAAAATATAACAGGCTTTACTTACATGTAAATTCCATGCAGGACACAAACTTTGGTTTGCCACTGCATTTCTTATGCCTGAAACAGTGTCTGGCACATAGGAGACACTCCAATAAATACATGCTGGATGAATTAAAACTGTGTTACTGACATAACAAATAGATAAATAGACCAATATAACAGAGAATCCAAAAATCCACTCTCATACGTATGGGACCTTGGTAAGTCAGAGGTATGGCTTTATAGATAGGGAGGGGGTGGACAGAAGGAAGAGTACCTTTTCAAAAAACATAGTACTGGGACAGTTGGTTTTCTATCCACACGGAAATGGGGAAACAATGTTTTTAATTTTGTCCTTATCATACATAATATGAAAAGGAAAAGTCTAAAATTTTAGAGGAAAATGGGAGTTTATTATTATTAAGTGTATATGAAAGGTTTCTTAAGGCACAGAACATAAAGGAAAAGATTCATATATTTGATTACATTAAAATTGAAAACTATAAGCCAGAGAAACCATAACCAAACGTCTGAAAAACTATCATACTTAAGAGCCTGAGGGAACACAATGACTAAATGTGATATGTTTTCCTAGATGGGATCCTGGGAAAGACAAAAGTCATTAGATAAAAACTAAAGAATTCTAAATAAAATATGGACTTTAGTTAATAACAGTATATCAGTATTGGTTTACTAATTGTAACAAATATATTGATATGTTAAAAGTAGGAGAAACTGGCCTGAGGTATATGGAACTCTCTATGCTCAAAATATTTTGATAAAACTAAAATAATTCTAAAAATTAACTTTATTTTTTATTTTTATTTTTTAAAATTTACATCCAAATTAGTTAGCATATAGTGCAACAATGATTTCAGGAGTAGATTCCTTAGTGTCCCTTACCCATTTAGCCCATCCCCCCTCCCACAACCCCTCCAAGTAACCCTCAGTTTGTTCTCCATATTTATGAGTCTCTTTTGTTTTGTCCTCCTCCCTGTTTTTATATTATTTTTGTTTCCCTTCCCTTATGTTCATCTGTTTTGTCTCTTAAAGTCCTCATATGAGCGAAGTCATATATTTGTCTTTCTCTAACTTTGCTTAGCATGATACCCTCTAGTTCCATCCATGTAGTTGCAAATGGCAAGATTTCATTCTTTTTGATTGCCGAGTAATACTCCATCGTGTATATACACCACATCTTCTTTATCCATTCATCCATCGATGGACATTTGGGCTCTTTCCATACTTTGGCTATTGTTGATAGTGCTGCTATAAACATGGGTGTGTGTGTGTTCAAAACAGTACACCTGTGTCCCTTGGATAAATGCCTAGTAGTGCAATTGCTGGGTCGTAGGGTAGTTCTATTTTTAGTTTTTTGAGGAACCTCCGTACTGTTTTCCAGAGTGGCTGTACCACCTTGCATTCCCAAAAATTAACTTTATTTTTAAAAACACCTTGATGAGGTCCCAGTAGTTCATTTTTGCTTTTGTTTCCCTTGACTTTGGAGACATGACTGTTTAGAAGTTGCTGCGGCTGAGGTTAAAGATGTTGCTGCCTGTTTTCTCCTCTAGGATTTTGATGGTTTCCTGTCTCACGTTAGGTCTTTTATCTATTTTGAATTTATTTTTGTGTATGGTGTAAGAGAGTTGTCCAGTTTCATCATATTGCATGTCGCTGTCCAGTTTTCCTAGCACCATTTGCTGAAGAGATTGTCTTTTTTCCATTAGATATTCTTCCCTTGTTTGTTGAAGATAAGTTGGCCACATATTTGTGGGTCCATTTCTGTGTTCTCTATTCTGTTCCATTGATCTGTGTGTCTGTTTTTGTGACAGTACCACACTGTCTGGATGACTACAGCTTTGTAATACAGCTTGAAGTTCAGATTTATAATGCCTCCAGCTTTGGTTTTGTTTTGCAACATTACTTTGGCTAATCGGGGTCTTTTCTGGTTCCATACAAGTGTTAGAATTGTTTGTTCTAGCGCTCTGAAAAATGCTGGTGTTATTTTGATATGGGTTGCACTGAATGTGTAGATTGTTTTGGGTAGTATACACATTTTAACAATATTCTTCCAGTCCATGAACATGGAATGCTTTTTCATGTCTTTGTGTCCTCTTCAGTTTCTTTCGTAAGCATTCTATAGTTTTCAGTGTACCGATTTTTTTTTTTACCTCTTTGGTTAGGTTTAGTCCTGGGTATCTTAAGGTTTTTGTTACAGTTGTAAATGGGACTGATTCCTTGATTTCTCTTTCTGCTGCTTCATTATTGATGCATAGAAATGCAACAGATTTCTGTGTGTTGATTTTATATACTGTGACTTTGCTGAATTGATTTGAAGGGGCCCATGCATCCCAATGTTTACAGTAGCACTATCAAGAATAGCCAGATTATGGAAAGAGCCTAAATGTCCATCAACTGATGAATGGATAAAGAAGATATGGTATATAGAAGATACACACACACACACACACACACACACACACACACACACACACACACACACACTGGAATATTACTTGGCGATCAAAAAGAACGAAATCTTGCCATATGCAACAACATGGATGGAACTAGAATGTATTATGCTAAGTGAAATAAGTCAAACAGAGAAAAACAAATATTGTATGATTTTAGTCATATGTGGAATTTAAGGAACAAAACAGAAGAACATAGGGTAAGGGAAGGAAAAGATAAAAACAGAGAGGGAGGCAAACCATAAGAGACTCTTAACTATAGAGAAAAAACTGAGGGTTGCTGGAAGGAAGGTGGGGGATGGATGGGCTAAATGGATGATGGGCATTAAGGAGGGCCCTTATGAGGAGCACTGGTTGTTGTACATAAGTGATGAATCACTAAATTATATTCCTGAAACCAATACTACACTATATGGTAACTAATTTGAATTCAAATAAAAATAAAATCACCATAACCAAAATGGAAAAAATGTCAGATTAGGAGAAGATATGAGGCCCAAAGTACCCAAAGGCTGTATTTAAAGTCATAGAAATCAGTAAGAAAGTACAAAACTTTCCTGTTTTGCAAAACATCAAAAATTATCAACTAAGGGGTACCTGGCTTAGTTGGTAGAGCATGCAACTCTTGATCTTGGGGTCCTGAGTTCAGACTCTACAATGGGCATAGAACTTCAAACAAAATTTTCATCTAAAAGTATCTAGGGCTAAGGAATTTTTATTTAAACTTTAAAGATGAGACATAGTCATTAACAAACTGGTTAAGCGCTTTGATGCCAGGCTCAGGCTTGGGTTTAAATATGATCTCCACCATTTATGCTGTTGGGGTCCTTGAGCAAGTCATTAATCGTCTCAATCTGTTTCTTCACCTGTACAATATTGATAACACCTGGTCAGGATGTCAGCTACTGAGCACCCAGTTAACCAGTTAGTCTTCATAAAGGTTAAGGAGAGCAAGACATCAATTGCCCATACGTTTCCCTTTATTATGTGTAGTTGTGGATTCAACATCATACTTTTACTTTAAACAAATTCTACTATCCCTCATCCCCCTATGGTAGTACAAACATCCTGTTAAGATGTATTTTCAAAAGACTAAGGGGGGGGGGGGCACCTGAGTGACTCAGTTGATTAAGTGTCCACTCTTGGTTTCAGCTCAGGTCATGATTGCAGGGTTCATGAGTTGGAGCCCTGCCTCAGACTCTGCGCTTGGCAGCATGGAGCCTGCTTGGGATTCTCTCTCTCCCTCTCTCTCAAAATAAATAAATAAACATTAAAAAAAAAAAAAGGCTAAGCAGTATGCCAATGTAAAAAAATAAAAATAAGAAATGGAAAGGTTAAATCCAGTAACATCTACTGAAATACAATTAAACTTTAGTGCTCTGGAGCATTCTAGAAACACAGCTATGACATTGCTCACCACTATTAGTGACAAATAAGTGGGTTTTGTGGGTTAATATTACACTTTCACTATTAATTAAAAAATAGATTAAACTAGCATTGTGGTAAAAAAAAAAAATCAACCTCCAAAGAAATCCTAATTTAATCAGGGAAAAATGTATGTTTGCCTAGGTAAGAATGTCGATTTCACCATGTTTTTCAGTATTACTTTTTCTAATTTATGTTGTCTCCAAGCCATATTTTTTAGTTAAGTGTCTAGAAGAGCATATTTAATACGTGGATATTACAGTTGTCACACAAAAAAGGCATTATCAATTTAATGTCAAATTACTTTACATTTTCTACTGCTGTTTCATTTTTACAATTCCAAGAATTCTGTTCATTTTTTTTCTATTGAAATGTATTTGATATATAATATTATGTAAACTTAGAGCGTGTAACACCATGTGTATAATTTGATGCATTTGTATATTGGAATATGATTACCATTATGGCAATAATTAGCATCTCTGTCATATTACATAATTATCCTTTCTTTATAGTACTTAGAATAATTAAACTCTAGTGTCTTAGGGTGTCTGATGTTTGTAATACAATATTATTGTCTGTAGTCAGTGTACTGTGTGTTAGATCCCTAGGACTTATTTACTACAGCGTTTTAAGTGTGTACCCTTCAGAGCGTCTGTCTTGTGTCCCCAACCCCATCCGTTGATAGCCACCATTTTATTCTCTATTTTTACAAGTTTGGCTTTTTAAAATTCCACGTATAAGTGGTATCATACAGTATTTGCCTTTGGCTTGCCTCACTTAGTATAATGTGTTCAAGGTCCATCCATGTGGCAAATGGCAGGATGTCCTCCTTTCTCGTGGCTAATACTCCAGCGTGTGTCTGTATACCCCACATTTTTTAATCCATTCCTCTACTGAAGGGCACCTCAGTTGTGTCCATATCTTGGCTGTTGTAAATAGTGCTGCAGCGAACATAGGGGTGCAGATGTCTTTTCAAGTTAGTGTTTGATTTTCTTCAGGTAAATACATAGAAGTCTGAATCCTACGGTAGTTCTAATTTTAATTTTTTGGGGAACCTCCATCTGTGTCCGTAGTGCCTGGACCGCTTTCCATTCCTACCGACGGTGCACAAGGCTTCCCTTCTTTCCACATCCTTGCTAGCGCTTGTAACTCTTGTCTTCTTGACGATGGCTGTTCCAACAGCTGTGAGGCGATATCTCACTGCTGTTTCTTTTGCATTTCCCTGATGATTAGCGATGTTGAGCATCTTTTCGTATGCCTGGTGGCAATCTGTATGTCTTCTTTGGAAAAATGTCCATTAAGTTATTCTTCCCAGTTTTAAATCAGGTTGTTTTTCTCCTATTGAGTTGTATGAATTCTCTGTATATTTTGGATATTAACCCTTCATCTGATGTACGGTTTGCAAAAATTTTCTTCCATTTTTTGGGAAATGGTTGCCTTTTGTATTGTTATATTGTTGTTGTTGTTCAAAAGTTTTTTTTACTTATTTTGGGAGAAAGATTGAGAGCAAGCAAAGGAGGGGCAGAGAGAAAGGAGACAGAATCCCAAGCAGGCTCCACACTGTCAGTACAGAGCCTGATGCAGGGCTCAAACTCATGAACCGTGAGATTGTGACCTGAGCCAATATCAAAAGTTAGACGTTTAACTGACTCAGCCACCCAGACACCCATGTTATTCGTTAAGTTTGATGTAATCCCTTCTGTTGATTTTTGCTTTTGTTGTTTGGTGTCATATCCAAAAATCATTGCCAAAACCAGTCTCAAGGAGCTTCTTCCCTAGGAGGAGTTTTATAGTATCAGTTCTTAAGGTCAAGTCTGTAATCTATTTTGTGTGAATTTTTGTGAGTGGTGTAAGATAGATGTCCAGTTTCATTGTTCTGCATCTGTTTATCCAGTTTTCTCAACATTTGTTGAAGAGACTGTCTCTTCCCCATTTGGTGCTATTAGCCACCTTGTCAAATGTCAGTTTAAATGTATAGTGTTAAATGTATAAGCAAAGGTTAATTTGGGGCTCTCCATTCTGTTTGTCAGTGTATCTGTTTTGTGCCAGTACCATACTGTTTTTAATACTGTAGTTTGGTAGTATAGTTGAAATCAGGAAGTGCAATACCTCTAGTTTTGTTCATTAGCTATTTGGAGTCTTTTGTGGTTCTGTACAAACTTTACAGGTTTTTTTTTTTTTTTTTCTGTTTCTGTGAAGAATGCCATTAGTATTTGATGGGGATTCTGTGGAATCTGCAGATTGTTCTGAGTTGTATAGACTTTTTAACAATATTAATTCTTCCAATACATGAACACGGGCTGTCTTTCCATTTGTTTGTGTCTTTTTAGATTTTTTTTTCAGAAGTCTTATAGTTTTTGTTGTACAAAACTTCTCACCTCCTAGGTTAAATTTATTCCTAAGTATTTTATTGTTTATGATGCTATTGTGAATAGGAAAGATTTCTTTTTTTGTGATCTTTATTATACTTTACTTTTTTTCTTTTTAAATTTTTATGTTTATTTTTGAGAGAGAGAGAAAGACACAGAGCACGAGCAGGGAAGGGGCAGAGAGAGGAGGGGCACACCAAATCCGAAGCAGGCTCCGGGCTCTGAGCTGTCAGCACAGAGCCTGACACGGGGCTTGAACTCACGAACCGTGAGATCATGACCCAAGCCGAAGTCGCCCACTTAACCGACTGAGTCACCCAGGCGCCCTGATTATACTTTTCTTTTAAGACTTAATCGTTTTATTGAAACATAATTGACATACAATTAGTTTCAAGTGTACAGCATATTGATTCCACAATTCTGTGCATTTCTCATTGCTCATCATGATAAGTGTAATAACCACACAACATTATTACAGTATCATTGATGATATTCCCTTTGCTGCACTTTTCATTTCTATGGCTTACTTATCTTACAACTGGAAGTTTGTACTTCCAGTCCTCTTTATTTTGTCCATCCCTCTACTCGCCTCCCTTCTAGCAATGGCCAGTTTGTTCCCTGTACTTAAGAGTCTGTTTGTTTTGTTTTTTAGATTCCAAATAAAAGTGAAACTATGTGGTATTTGTCTTTCTCTGTCTGACTTATTTCACTTAGCATAATATCCTCTAGGTCCATCCAGGTTTTTGCAGATGGCAATATCTGATTCTTTTTTATGGCCAAGTAACATTCTGTGTGTGTGTGTGTGTGTGTGTGTATGCCACATCTTCTTTATTCATCCACTGATGGACACTTCAGTTGCTTCCATATCTTGGCTATTGTACGTAATGCTGTAATGAACATAGAAGGGCATGTATCTTTTGAATTAGTGTTTTCATTTTGGTGGGTAAATACCCAGTAGTGGAATTACTGGATCATTTGGTATTTCTGTTTTTAATTTCTTGAGGAACTGCCATATTGTTTTCCACAGTAGCTGCACCAATTTACGTTCTCACCAACAGTGCACGATGTTCTGTTTTCACCACAAAACCCTCACCAACGCTTGTTATTTCTTGTCTTTTGGGTACTGGACATTGTAACAGGTGTGAGGTGATGTATCATTGTGGTTTTGATTTGTATCTCCCTGATGATTAGTGATGTTGAGTATCTTTTCATGTGTCTGTCCGTGATCTGTATGTCTTCTTTAGAAAAATGTCTACTCAGGTGGTCTGCTCATTTTTAATTGGATTATTTGTATTTTTTTGGTGTTGAGCTGTATGAGTTCTTTACATATTAACCCCTTATTGGAGGTATCATTTGCAAATATCTTCTCCCATTCACTAGGGAGAAAACCTTGTTTTGTTGATGGGTTTCTTTCACTATGCAAAAGCTTTTTATTTTGATGTAGTCCCAAGAGTTTATTTTTCCTTTTGTTTCCCCTGCCTGAGAAAACAGATCCATATATATGGTGCTGAAGCCAAATTCTATGACATTACTCCTTATGTTTTCTTTTAGATTTTTATGGCTTTAGGTCTCACATTTAGGTCTTTAATCCATTCTGTTTATTTTTCTGTATGATGTAATAAAGTGGTCCAGTTTCATTCTTTTGCATATAGCTGTCCAGTTTTCCCAATACCATTTCTTGAAACAACTGTCTTTTCCTCATTTTATATTCTTGCCTCTTTTGTCATAGATAAAACGACTGTTTAAGTGTGGATTTATTTCTGGGCTCTCTGTCCTGTTCCACTGAACTATGTGTCTGTATTTATGTCAGTACTATATTGTTTTGATTACTACAGCTTTGTAGTATATCTTAAAATTTGGAATTATGATACCTCCAGCTTTGTTCTTCTTTCTCAAGATTGCTTTGGCTATTTGAGGTCTTTTGTGATTCCATGCAAATTTTAGGATTATTTGTTTCGGTTCTGTGGAAAATGCTATTAGTATTTTGATAGGGATAGCACTGAATCTGTAGATTGCTTTAAGTAGTATGGACATTTAACAACATTCATTCTTCTAATCCATGAACATGGTATATCTTTCCACTTGTGTCATCTTCAATTTCTTTCATCAGTGTTTTATAGGTTTTGAAGGACAAGTTCTTCACCTCATTGATGAAGCTTTTTCCTAATAATTTATTGTTCAAGGTACTGTTTCCTCATTGATTTTCTGCCTGGGTGATCTAGCCATTGATGTAAGTGGGGTGTCAAAGTCCCCTATTATTATTGTATTACTGTTAATTTCTCCCCTTGTGTCTATTAATTGTTCCTGTGTTGGGTGCATAGGATTGATCCTTTTATTATTATGTAGTATTCTTTGTTGCTTGCTATAGTCATTGCTTTTCTTTTTTCTGTGAATATTTGAGATTTTTAAATTTTTGTATTAGAGAGCGTGAGCAGGGAGAAAGAGGTGGGGGAGGGGAGGTAGGGAGGGAGGAAAGGAAGAGAGACAGAGAGAATGAATGAGTGAATATCTCAAGCAGGCTCCACACTCAGCACAGAGCCCGACGTGGGGCTCAATCCCACGACCCTGGGATCACAACCAACTGGGCGACCCAGGCGCCCCTATTATTTTTTCTTCTCAGGTTTTTATTTAAATTGTAGTTAGTTTGGGGCGCCTGGGTGGCGCAGTCAGTTAAGCGTCTGACTTCAGCCAGGTCACGATCTCACTGTCCGTGAGTTCGAGCCCTGCGTCAGGCTCTGGGCTGATGGCTCGAAGCCTGGAGCCTGTTTCCGATTCTGTGTCTCCCTCTCTCTCTGCCCCTCCCCCGTTCATGCTCTGTCTCTCTCTGTCCCAAAAATAAATAAACGTTGAAAAAAAAAAATTTAAATTGTAGTTAGTTAACATAAAGTGCAATATTGGTTTCAGGAGTAGAATTACATACATACATACATACATACATACATCACTTACATACAACACCCAGTGCTCATCATAACAAGTGCCCTCCTTAATACCTGTCACCCATCTAGTCCATACCCTCGCTATCTCCCTCCCTCAATCCTCAGGTTGTTCTCTATCCTTAAGAGTCTCTGGTTTGTTTCATTCCCTCTTCCCCCCCCCCCCCATATATTTATCTGTTTTGTTTCTTAAATTTCACATATGGGTGAAATCATATGGTATTTGTCTTTCTCTGACTGACTGACTTTGCTTAGCATAACACACTCTAGCTCCATCCAGGTTGTTGCAGATGGCAAGATTTCTTTCTTTTTGATGCTGAGTAATACTGTGTGTGTGTGTGTGTGTGTGTGTGTGTGTGTATGCTACATCTTTATCCATTCATCAGTCATTGGACATTAGGGCTGTCTCCATAGTTTGGCTATTGTTGATAATGCTGCTGTAAGCATTGAGGTGCATGAAACCCTTCAAATCTGTACCTTTGTATCCTTTGGGTAAATAGCTAGTAGTGTAATTGCTGGGTTGTAGGATAGTTCTATTTTTAACTTTTAGAGGAACCTCCATATTGTTTTCCAGAGTGGCTGCACCAGTTTGCATTTCCACCAGAGTGCAAGAGGGTTCCCCATTCTTAGCATCCTCACCAACACCTGTTGTTTCTTGTGTTGTTAATGTTAGCTATTCTGAGAGGCGTGAGGTGGTAACTCATTGTGGTTTTGATTTGTATTTCCCTGATGGTGAGTGATGTTGAGCATCTTTTCATGTGCCTGTTAGCCATCTGGATGCCTTCTTTGTAAAAGTGTGTATTCATGTCTTCTATCCACTTCTTAACTGGATTATTTGTTTTTTGGGTGTTGAGTTTTATTAAGTTCTTTATAAGTTTTGGAAACTAACCCTTTATCACATACGTCATTTGCAAATATCTTCTCCCATTCTGTAGGCTGCCTTTTAGTTTTGTTGATTGTTTCCTTTGCTGTGCAGAAGCTTTTTATCTTGATGAAATCTCAGTAGTTCATTTTTGTTCTTGTTTCCCTTGCCTCTGCAACATGTCTTGTAAAAAGTTGTTGCAGCCAGTCAGAGGAGTTACTGCCTGTGTTCTTTAAGAGATGGTTTGCTGTTTCACATTTAGGTCTTTCATCCATTTTGAATTTATTTTTGTGTATGGTGTAAGAAAGTGGTCCAGTTTCATTCTTCTGCATGTTGCTGTCCAGTTTCCCGAAGACCATTTGTTGAAGAGACCGTCGTTTTTTCCACTGGATATTTTTTCTGTTTTGTTAAAGATTAGTTGACCCTACAGGTGTGGGTCCATTTCTGGGTTTTGTGTTCTGTTCCATTGATCTACTTGTCTGTTTTTGTGCCAGTACCATACTGTTTTAATGAGTACAGCTTTATAAGAGCCTGAAATCCGGAATCATGATGCCTCCTGGTTTGTTTTTCTTTTTCAGGATTGCTTTGGCTATTTGGAGTCTTTTGTGTTTTCACACAAATTTTAGGATTATTTGTTCTAGCTCTGTGAAAAATGCTAGTGGTATTTTGATGGGGATTACATTAAATGTTTAGATTGCTTTGGGTAGTATAGACATTTTAATAATGTTTGTTCTTCTAATTCATGAGCATGGAATGCTTTTCCGTTTATTGGTGTCCTCTTTAATTACTTTCATAAGTATTATATAACTTTTAGGGTATAGATCTTTTACCTCTTTCATTAGATTTACTCCTGGGTATCCAATTGTTTTTGGTGCAATTACAAATGGGATCAATTGCTTGATTTCTTTTTCT
Source organism: Acinonyx jubatus (assembly GCF_027475565.1). NCBI lineage: Eukaryota > Metazoa > Chordata > Mammalia > Carnivora > Felidae > Acinonyx > Acinonyx jubatus. Next base: position 35,382,194 of record NC_069386.1, read on the forward strand.
ACTGTTTCATTATTGGTGTATAGAAATGCAACAGATTTCTGTACGTTGATTTTATATCCTGCAACTGTGCTAAATTCCTGTATTAGTTCTAGCAATTTTTTGCTGGAGTCTTTCAGGCTTTCTACATAGAGTATCATGTCATCTGCAGATAGCGAAAGTTTGACTTCTTCCTTGCTGATTTGGATGCCTTTTATCTCTTTTTGTTGTGTGATTGCTGAGGCTAAGACTTCCAATACTATGTTAAATAGTAATGGTAAGAGTGGACATCCTTGTCTTGTTCTTGACCATGGGGGAAAGGCTCTCTGTTTTTCCTTATTGAGGATGATATTAACTGTGAGTCTTTCATATATGGCCTTTTAGGTGTTGGGGTATGTTCTATCTATCCCTGCTTTGTTAGGGTTTTTGTCAAGAATGGATACTGTATTTTGTCAATTGCTTTTTCTGCATCTATTGCGAGGATCATATGGTTTTTAATCCTTTCATTTATTAATGTGGTGTATCACATTAATTGATTTTCAAATATGGAACCAACCCTGCAGCCCACGAATAAATCCTACTTGATTGTGGTGAATAATTCTTTTAATGTACTGTTGAATTCGATTTCATAGTATCTTGATGAGAATGTTTGTATCCGTGTTCATCGGGGATATTGGCCTGTAATTCTCCTTTTTAGTGGGGTCTTTGGTTTTGGAATCAAGGTAATGCTGGCCTCATAGAATGAGTTTGGAAGTTTTCCTTCCATTTTTGTTTTGTGGGACAGTTCGAGAAGAATAGGTGTTAACTCTTATTTAAATGTCTGGTAGAATTCTCCTGGAAGCCATCTGGTCCTGGACTTTTGTTTGTTGGGAGATTTTTGATTACTGTTTGAATTTCTTTGTTGGTTATGGGTCTGTTTAAGTTTTCTGTTTCTTCCTGTTTCAGTTTCATGGTTTGTATGTTTCTAGGAATTTATCCATTTCTTCCAAGATTGCACAGTTTGTGGGCATATAATTTTTCATAATATTCTCTTACAATTGCCTGTATTTCTGTGGTGTTGGTTGTGATCTCTCATTGTGTTACCTATAAAGTCGGTGTTTCTGGTAATGTTCTCTGTTCTAGTCTTTGTTCCTTTTGGGTTTTTTCCCCCACTCACAGAGTCCCCCTTAATATTTCTTGCAGGGCTGGTTTAGTAGTCATGAACTCCTTTAGTTTTTCTTTGAGAAACTCTTTATCTCTCTTATTCTGAATGACATCCTTGCTGGTAAAGTATTCTTGGCTGCGTATTGGGGTTCACCTTGTTAGGGACTCTCTTTTGCTTCCTGGACCTAGATGTTTGTTTCCTTCCCCAGAGAGGGGAAGTTTTCAGCTGTTGTTTCTTCAAATGAGTTTTCTGCCTTCACTCTCTCTCTTCTCCTTCTGGCAGTCTGTAATGTGAATGCTATTATACTTGACGATGTCACAGATGCCTTTTGTCAGGTCCAGTGAGCATCTTTATGACCATTATTTTGATTTTTTTATAAAGCATATTATGTGTATTTCATTTAGCTCTTCTTCTGTGGTTTGTCTTACTCTTTGCTATGTATTCCCCTGTCTCCTCATTTTGCCTAGCTGGTTTTTTTTTTTTATGTATTGGTCAGGAATATCTCCTGGCTTGAAAATAGTGGCCTTGTGTAGAAGCGGTCCTGTGGTGCCCTGTAGTGCAGACACCCCTGGTCACCAGAACCAAAGAGGATACGTCTTTGTGGGCTGTGTGTGCCTTCTTGTTGGGGCTAAGCTGTGATCGCCCTCAGCCCCGCTGGTTGCACTTACCTGCTTTGCCTGCTGTGGGCATCCGGGGAGTTTACTCCCCCACTGTTGACAGGCCTCTGCAGCAGCAATGGGTTTCATTAGTGGACAGGGCCGGCAGTCGGTCCAGCTGTCTGGACTTAGCCTCTGCCACAGCTGTAGGGCTTGCTCCGTCCACAGTCAGCTAAGAGGCTCAGCTGCAGGAACTGTGGGCACGTTGGTGTGTGGGCTTATTCCCACCATGCCTCGGGGCAGAAGTCACTTTGGAGTGACTCCTGTGAGGCAGGGAGTTGCATTTGGGCAGGTCTGCAGGAGAACGCCAGGGTGGGGCATGCAATGCTGGCAGAGTAGGTGGAGGGTTTAGCGCTGGCTCCTGCAAGTATCAGCTATCTAAGCTGAAGAAGAGAAATGGTGGCCACCAGCACGTTTGTCCCTGGAGAACTCTCCTTCCTGCAGATCCCTGCCTCTTCAACACACCTTCTAAATTTAGTCAGTTTGTCTCCTTCGTGTAAACCCCAGGGGCTTTTCAGACTGCTGGTTTTGTGCTGTGTCTCTAGCCGAGTTATTTAGCGTATTAGCACTTTAAGGGCTGTGACTGTTTCCTGTCACCTGTCTCCTGTCTCCTGAATTTTAAAGCTCCTGGGAGGAAGGCCCATTGGTTTCCAAAATCAGAGGTCATAAGGACTCCTCTTCCCCATTCTGGGTCCCCAGTGCCAGGGGTGCCTGGTGTGGGATCCTCTTCTCCATGCTTGTGATGTCCCTCCTGTTTGTGTCTAGTTACACCAGGAGGCTGGTTCCCAGCCATGTCTCCACCCCCTGCACTTGTTTATGATTAGCTGTGGAAGGTCTGTTCTGTCAGGTCATTTCAGAATTGGTCGTATAGATGTAGCTGTTGTTTCAGTGTGTCCGTGGGACACGGTGAGCTCAGGATCCTCCCACTCTGCCACCTTCCCAAAATTCTCTCAGGAAGTTTATTTTTTTGTCCAGATGTTTCACACATAGTGTATAGAAATGAAACTGATTTTGGTATGTTAGTTTTGTATTCTGCAACGTTATTGAAATAATTGATTAGCTCCAACAGTTTTTTGGTTGAATCTTGGGATTTTCAATATACAGAATCATATCATTTAAAATTAGTGACTGGGTGGCTCAGTCGGTTAAGTGTCCGACTTCGGCCCAGGTCATGATGTCGCCATCTTGAGTTTGAGCCCCACGTTGGGCTCTGTGCTGACAGCTCAGAGCCTGGAGCCTGTTTCAGGTTCTGTGTCTCCCCTTCCGCCCCTCCCCCACTCACGCTCTGTGTCTCTCCAAAATAAATAATAAAAAATCATAAAAAAAAAAATAGTGACAGTTTTACTTCTTTCTTTTCAATTTGGATGGATTTTAGTTCTTTTTCTAGCCTAATTGCTGGGACTTCCAGTACTGCATTAGAAAAGAGTGTTGAGAGTAGACATTCTAGGGGCGCCTGGGTGGCTCAGTTAAGCGTCTGACTTCGGCTCAGGTCATGATCTCACAGTTGGTGGGTTCGAGCCTTGCCTCTGGCTCTGTGCTGACCGCTCAGAGCCTGGAGCCCGCTTCAGATTCTGTGTTTCCCTCTCTCTCTGCCCCTCCCCTGCTTGTGCTCTGTCTCTGCCTCTCAAAAATAAGTAAAAATGTTTTTAAAAATGTTTTAAAGTAAAAGTGTTGAGAGTAGAGATTCTAGTCTTGTTTCTGATCTGAGAGGAAAAGCTTTCATTATTTTTCTTTCTGTGTTGAGTGTATTATCTGTAGGTTTGATGTATATAGCCCTTAGTATGTTCCTTCTGTATCCCATGTACCAAGGGTTTTTATCATGAAAGCATGTTGTATTTTGTCAAATGGTTTTTCTGCATCTATTAAGATGATCACGTGATTTTTATCTTTCATTGTGTTAATGTGATAAACCACGCTTAGTGATTGGTGTGTATTGCATCACAGAGATAAATCGCACTTGGACGTGGTGTATAACTCTTTTTATGTGTTCTTGAATTCAGTTTGCTAATATTTTGTTGAGAATGTTTGCATTTATATTCATCAGGGATACCGATCTTCAGTTTTCTTGTGGTGTCCTTATCTCACTTCGGTATCTGGCCTTGTTGAATGAGTCTGGAAGTATCTCTGCCTCCTCAATTGTTCGCAAGAGTTTGAAAAAGATTGCTGTTAATTATTCTTTGAAGGTTTGGTAGAACTTGCCTGTGAAACCATCTGGTCCTGGGGTTTTCTATGTTGTGAAGTTTTGGTTACTGATTCAATCCCTTTGCCCATTATTCATCTTTTAAGATAGTCTATTTCTTTCTGACTCAGGGGTGGTGGGTTGTGTGTTTCTTGAAATTTATCCATTTTTTCTAGGGTAATTGACATAACAGTTGTTCATTGTAGTCTCTTCTGGTCCTATGTGTAGTATCAGTTGTAATGTGTCCTTTTTCATTTCTTATTTGAATCTTTTTTTTTTTTTTCTTATTCTGGCCAAAGGTCTGTCAATTTTGTTTACCTTTTCAAAGAACCAGCTTTTAGGGGCGCCTGGGTGGCGCAGTCGGTTAAGCGTCCGACTTCAGCCAGGTCACGATCTCGCGGTCCGTGAGTTTGAGCCCCGCGTCAGGCTCTGGGCTGATGGCTCAGAGCCTGGAGCCTGTTTCCGATTCTGTGTCTCCGTCTCTCTCTGCCCCTCCCCCGTTCATGCTCTGTCTCTCTCTGTCCCAAAAAAAATAAACGTTGAAAAAAAAATTAAAAAAAAACCAAAGAACCAGCTTTTAGTTTTGTTGATCCTTTCTGTTGTTTTTCTGGTCTCTGTTTTATTTATTTACACTCTGATATTTATGATTTCCTTCCTTCTGATAACTTTGAGTTCATTTTTCCGAGTTCTTTGGGGGAAAAGTTTATTTGTGGTTTTTCTGATTCCGTAACATATGCATTTATTGCTATAAACTTTCCTCTCAGATCTGCTTTTATTACATCCCATGAGATTTGATATGCTCTATTTCCATTTTCCCTTGTTCCAAGGTAATTTTTATTTCCCTTTTGATTTCTTCTTTGACCAGTTGGGTTGTTCAGAGCATGTTGTTAGTTTCACATATTTGTAAATCTTCCTTCCAGTCTCCTTTTGTTGTCAATTCCTAGTTTCATACCATAGTGGTCAGAAAAGATAATTTAAGTGGTTTCAGTCTTCTTAAATTTGCTGAGACTTGTTTTGTGCCCCGTTATGTGGAAAACATTCCATGTGCACTCAAAAGGAATACGTGTTCTGCCCCTGTTGGATAGAATGTTCTGTATACATCTGTTATTTTTGTTTAAGAGTATAGTTGTTTTATTTCCTCATCAATTTTCTGTCTGGATGGTTTATTTATTGCTGACAGTGGGGTACCAAAGTCCTCTAGTATTGTTGTCTATTTCTTCCTTTACATCTGTTAGTATTTGCTTAATAGATTTTGGTGACTCAGTGTTGGGTGTGTATATAGTTACTATTGTGAGATCTTCCTGATGTATTAACCCTTTTATCATAAAATGATCTTCTCTGTCTCTTTTTATTGTTTGTAGGCTACATATCTGTTTTGTCTGGTCTAAGTATAGCTAGCTATTCCTGTTTTCATTTGGTTTCCATGGAAGAGGAATATCCTCTTCCATCCTTTCCCTCTGAGCCTCTGTGTGTCTATAAAGTTGAAATGAGTGGGGCGCCTGGGTGGCTCAGTCAGTTGAGCATCCAACTTCAGCTCAGGTCATGATCTCACAGTATGTGGGTTTGAGCCCTGCGTCAGGCTCTGTGTCTTCCTCCCCACTCATGCTGTCTCTTTCAAAATTAAATAAACATTTAAAAAAAATTTTTTTTAAGTTGAAATGAGCTTCCTATAGGCAGCATATGGTTGGGTCTTGTTTTTAATCAAGCTAGTGTGCCTTTGATTGATGGATTCAGTCCATTTATACTGAGCGATTATTGATCTTAAGGACTTACTACTGCCATCTTCTATTTAGCCTTCTGGTTGTTTGGTATCTCCTGTTCCTTTTTCCCTTTCTTTTTACCTTCATAACATGGTGGCTTTCCATGGTGATTTGTTCAGTTTCCCTTTTGTTTTGTTTTGTTTTGTTTTGTTTTGTGACTCTATTCTAGATTTTTGCTTTGTGGTTACCTTGTGGCTTACATAAAACATCCAAGGAGTCCTTTTTATGCTGATAAATGCACCATATTTCCATATAAAGTTTCCACCTTTTTACTCCTCCCTTTATATTTTTGATGTCAGTTTACCTTTTTTGCTGTATATTCTTTGAGGAATTCTAGTGGTTGTAGTTTTTTTATTGCTTTTTTTGTTAAGCTTTTGTAATTAAGTGGTTAACCTATCATTCTAATACAGTTTTCCCATTCTGTTTTTTCACCTTTGACTAGAGTATAGTGCAATTTCATTTGCTTTTATGTCACTAATTAGCGTCTTTCCATCTCAGCTTGGAGAATTCCTTCCAGCATTTCTTGAAAGGCAGGTGTAATGGTGCTAAACTCTCAGTTTTTGTCAGGGAAAGCCTTTATTTCTCCTTCGTATCTGAAGCGTATCTGCCAGATACAGTGTTCTGGGCGAGCAGCTTTTATTTTTCAGCATTTTGAATAGGTTATTCCATACCCTCCTGGTCTGTACAATGTGTACTGTGAAATCTGATAGGGTAATGGAGGTTCCTTTGTAGGTTACTTTCATTTTTCCCTGGCTGCCTTTAAGACTTAACAGGTTCAATATAATGTCTAGGAGAGCATCTTATTGCATTGAGATAATAGAGTGTTCTGTTAGCTTTTTGGACTTGCCCAGTTCCTTCCCCAGATTTGAGAAATTCTGTTACTATTTCTCTAAATATACTCTCTGCTCCCTTTTCCCTTTCTACTCCTCTTGGTGGACCAGTTATTCTTACATTTGTTTTTCTCATCATATATGATAGTTCTTGTAGGGTTTCTTCATTTTTAAAATCTTAGTTCTCCTGAGTCATTTCTAAATTTCTATCTTTCAGGTCAGTAATTCTTTCTTCCATCTGATCTGCCCTGTTCCCTAAGCTGTCTAATGCATTTCTTCATCTTACTCATTGAATTTGTCAGCTCCAGAAATTGTGTGGGACTTTTTAAAAATTTCAAACTCCTTTGTAAAAAAACATCTAACGTTTAATAATTTTATTCCTAAATTGAAGCATATTCCCATTTTCTTGTAAGCTCATCAAATCTTTGTAACAACTATTTTGAATTATTTGTTAAATCACAACATTTTGCACCTTTGTGTTGCTGGAGAATTTTGTGTGTGTGCAGTACCATAGTATTGCATTTGAAATTGCACACACTTTTTGTTGTTTATTTCGTTACAGTTGTAAGATTGGCAATTACAGACCTTTCTTTTGTTTCCCAGAAGGTGGTGCAATAGCTCAAGTTTTTGGTTTCTTCTTAACCTGAGCTGGTTCTGGGGCTGCACTCAGGAGTGCATGTAAAAAAAGCCAATGTAGAAGCTGGTAGGGGCGAGGGGAAGTATAGGCTTAGCACTGGATTTTGTGATTGCCTACAGACGGGTAGGGAGATCCTGGAATGAGGGTACTCCCAGAGGTCCATGTGCAAACCTCCTGCTGAAATCCCAAAGCAGTCAGAAAGGAATGTTCCTTCAGCGTCCTTTGATATTTTTGTCTGTCTGTTCCCTTTTCCCTCTCCCCAGTCAGGGAGTTCCCTCTTCAAAGTTGTGTTGCTAGAGAGAAATGGGTCCTTGAGCAGGAGAAATACATCCCCCCCCCCCCCCCTTGAAGCTGTTCCTTTGTGTGCTTTAAAACAGGTAGCACCAGGGTGCCTGGGTGACTCAGGCAGCTAAACGAGGGTCTGACTTGAGATTTTGGCTCAGGTCATGGTCTCATGGTTAGTAGGATTGAGCCGCAGGTCTGGCTTACAACTCAGAGCCTGTTTGGAATCCCCCTTCCCCACCTCTGTTCATGCAGTCTCTCTCAGAATGGATAAACCTTAGAAACTTCTAGTGCTTGGGAGTATGTGGTAAATGTCCCACAACTTTGTTTCTGTTTCTCAGTTTTTTATTTCAATTCTTTTGGCATATCTAAATGTCAGAAAGTGGATATATACATACAGAATTCAAAACAACTTCCTAAAATGGTTTTAGTATTGGCCAGTCACTGACATCTTTATTTTGAAAGTTTGAATTCCCAAATATGTCTAAAGTGCATTCTTGCAGCTAAGCTATAGCAGCATTTGTTTATAAACCCTTAAGAAGTATTCAGACAAGAGCTGGAAAAGTCACAATAAAAAAGTGTGATCTAAATATATTTTTCCTTAATCACCTAGGACAAAACACTTGTGTGAATTAGTTTATAAGTATACAAGAAATATACAAAATAATAGCATTATTAAAAAGTTCACATGGCAAGGCATATAATATAAAAAGTGTGCTGAATCCTAGATATCTTTGGAAACTTCGGGGGAATCTCTGATCTGCACCAGCATCTGATGTATCTGAGGTCTGTGGTATTCAACAAAGCTGCAGTTCTACAGGGTGACTCTGAAGACTGCTGGCTCTGCTTGGAGACATCACCAACACGAATGAAAATGTTCTCTCATTACTGAAACCGGTAAGTCAAGGTTTCTTGCGCCTAAAATGTGAAAGCCAGCATTTAGTATTGACTTTTGCGATCAGTGATACATCCATAGCAATTAGATCTCCTAGGAAGACTTTACAAGAACTCTTTTATCATGGGAAAGTTCAGATCCTGAGATAGCAAGTAACAGTTATAAACTATGAGTCTCCAATATTAAGTTTTAAAAGCAGGACTTCCCGCCTTTATCCTACTGCGGTACTTTTCCAACTTGCCTGAGGGATACCTGTGTTAAAAATGGACACACAGACATGTATAGGTAGACAGATGAAAAGAAAGGGTTTTACTAACATGGAAAAAGAATGGGGTATGCATTTAACAGAAGGAAATGTGTGATTCCTTCCCCTACCGTAAATTCGGCCACCCCGTTTTATTTTACTGAACACTTAACCACTATAATGAGACCAAGAGGCATGTTCAGAAGGAATGAATTACAGAAATTGCTGTCATCCCTGACTAAAGCCTCCAGCCTCCCCTCCTTATGGGTGATCTCAGTTCAGCCTCCGAGAGCTTTATGAGCATTAGCAAAGTACGAATAAGAGTGACCAATCTTCCATCACCTCCTGTTACTGCTCTTCCCAAGCCTTCTGAGGTTCTCGGCACCGACTGTGGCAGTCTGCCAAAGCACCCAGATATTCCAAGGGGTAAACAGAAACCTCATAATGTCCCCTTAAAGTGGACGGTAGGGAGAAGGGAGAAGCCACACAGAAAGGCCCAGTGGTCAGGACTCACTTGGGTTGTGCGTGATGCTGATATCCGGGTCCCAGCTGAGATCCTGCTCTCATCTCCACAGCCACAGAACACTGATAGGAAAATTACAGAAGAGGAAAAGATCAGCTCCTCTGTGCAGTCTATAAAACAGTTCTGCTCAGATGGGTTCAGCCAAGGTGACACCCCACATTGCTTTCTAGTGCAGCCCAGACAGCTATGCTAAAATACCAGGTATCTGCAGTTTATTTGACTTAAGCCACAAAGATGGTGAGCTCGAAGTGTCCGTAGACATCATCTGGGTAATTTCCTCGGTTTAGATGAGGAAGAAATGGCCTCCTAACACCACCTGCCCTTCCCATGCTCTTTCCAGGGGAGCCTCTCATCAGGAGTAACAGTTCCACAGGGAAGTTGTGCCTGTGTGAAGATTCCCACCAATTTGATGTGAATTCTTGTCACTCTGCAGTGACGCTCTCTGACCTGATTCTCGGGCCCTATTCCTCTACACTGAAAACAAGGATTCTGAACCAAAGAGCTCCAATGAGAGCCGATCCAAACGAGCATGAGTCCCTTGGCAGGTTTGCTAGGAACAGAACTACAGGCTGCACTGGCAGTGTGAGATCCGACCTCAGCTGCTTCCAAGAGCCAGAAAAACAATAAGCAGGGGGGTTAAAAATAGGTTACCCCTTATTTTTATTAAACAAATATTTACCCCTACCCTTGTTTCTACATCGGTCCATTCAGACTCCGTACCATCTGGTTGGGCAGGTGCTGCCGAGGAAGATCTTCGTTTTCGCCTACAGAAAAATGGGGAAACAATACGCAACAATTATTTTGCGTCCAGGAACAGGAACAATGTTAAAAATAGGGAAATATCACTACACTCCTTCAGATAATTAATGATACATTTCATAGGATGTTGTGTTCTGCAAGAATAAGCAAGCTAAGAAAACAATAGCCCTTGATGGTCACTCACCCAGTTGGCGATTCTTGTTTTAAAGTCTCAATATCGGTAAACTGAACAGATTGTCCACCACCTCTTGTTTTATAAACATCACCCTGAAGTCAAGAGAAAAGGTCACCATTACACTTTGATATCCCAAGTGATTGAACTTGAGATTCTCCATAAACCCATAAAGTCCCATCCACAAAACCAGATGGTGTTTCTAACTGCTGGGTCTGTACTATTAAAATACTTCAGAAATTATCTCTCACTAAACAAAAGTCCAATGCAGTATCATCAGTAACATTCTTCAGAATATTCCTTTTTGTTCTATAAAAACCACACCAAGGATCAAGAAATCTACCAGAAATTTCTAAATGTTCAAAGGCATTTATACTTTCCTCTGGGTATACCCCACCCCTCATTTTCAAATGACAGTACAGTCGTGTTTGTAACTCTGGTTATACTAAGAATCATCATCTAAATTAAATTTGATATGAAAAACGTTTTTTCCCAGTTGCCTTTTACTCCCCAATTATTCATTGACTCTGCAATCAAAGGAAAATTTTTCTACAGGAAGGGAAGGGAAAGGGCTCTGGGTAGCTCAATAATAAGAAATTTTGATAGGTCACATTTTAATGTGGGCTTTTTATCTGGAACTGACAAATGGTACAAGTTCTTTGGGCTTACTTTTAAAGTAGTGGTTAAACTATATTAATTACAGTATATAATAGGATCCTCTAACAGAGGATCCGGAGAATCTGAGCCTCATTCAGTACAGAGCAGCCGATTTAATTGTAGTTTAGCAGATTCATAGCCTGAGCAGTTAGTTTTCTAACGAACAAACACAAAGGTCAAAAAGGTCATATCAACACCCATTTATCTTCGTTGACACCGCCTGTGTGCCATCAAAGGAATAGAAGATTAAGTGGTTTTTTGTGAAGTTGACATTTTGTATGTTTTTCGTCCTGTGTAAATTTGTTTTTACCTTGATGAGTTTAGTTTCAATCTCCCCATCGGAGGCTAGTTCCTGGTGGGTCAGCATATACTTCTCACACTTAGCTAGTGCCTTTTCATTTGCAACAGATACTGTGATGGCATGAGGGACATGTGGCTGCATGACTGTTTCAGTTTGCACGTTAGAGGCAGGCTTATGATCTACCCATCTGTCTCCTGCAGAGCGTGATCGTCTGTGTCGGAGACGAATTGGTGGTGCGTTCTGATCAGGTTGAAAGAGGAATCAAGAAACAAGCATAACCCAGAATTAATTTAAGGGTATTATTAGAAGTGCAGCAGGTTTGGCTACATTAGCTGATGATCATATCAAAACAAATGCACAAACATCTTCAAAAGCTAAATATGTTACTCAAATCATTTAAATGTTCTCTTTGTATTTAAACACAAAACCCACAAACATCTCTTAAAACCATCTTGTATGTTCTACGTTCTGCCAGGGAGCTTCCGTTTCAACAAACCAAAATGGAAGGAAAACTTCTGATAATGCTACTAGGCTTTCCTGTGTAGGTGGTATATTCAAGACCATTCATTTTACATTCTTGATCAAAACTGTTATCTGTGCCTGTCGTTGTGAGGTAATCTGTTAGGTCCACAACTGTGTTAAAGGCTCCAAATAAGGTCAGTAAAAGCCTTAAACATGGCACAGGCCTCTAAACAAAAGAGAAAACACTCCTTCTACAGAGACGGACAAAAAAATGAAAGCTAATGGCCTGTATGTACAAAATGCTAAAGAACATAAGGTATAATGAGAATTCTATGTATAAAATGATCAAGAGAACGTAAAAGAACTACTTCTGAGTACTTTCTGAGACTTTAAAAGTTCAAATAGAACTTCATGAAAAGTTCAAACACAGTGATGGCTAAAACATACCAACTATTTTTCCTCAAACATTTCATGAAGGTTCTAAGAACCAAACTAAAAATACAGTATCAAATTAGTCTCCATCGGTCACACAATAAAAAACTAGTCGCTTCCAGTCAACTATCATGTAAATTTGGGGAAGTTAAATTTAGCACATTCAGTCTAAGAAAAGGTATCTCACACACAGGACATAGTTCCAGAGCTACCCACTGCTTCAAACGTCTCCTTTTGTATAACTAAAAGCAAATGAAACAGTGTTACAGGCCAAATCCTTCAAAGCTGGTTGCCTATGCAGATCCCACGTTGAAAATGCCTGTCTGGGGCGCCTGGGTGACTCGGTTGACTTGATTTTGGCTCAGGTCATGATCTCACAGTTTGTGAGATCGAGCCCCATGTCGGGCTCTGCTCTGATAGCAGGAAGGCTGCTTGGGATTCCCTCTCTCTCTCTCTCTCTCTCTCCCCCCCCTCCCCCTCTCTCTCCCCCTCCCTTCCCCTCCCTTCCCCTCCCTTCCCCTCTCTCACACACACACACACGCAAATAAACATTAAAAAAATAAAATGCCTGTCTGGAGAACGGCAGCGTTTCCCCTAAAAAGCACAAGCAACAGCAGAAGCGCTGGTGGGAAATGATGCTGCTACAGAACGTGGGCAGGCAGTTTGCCACGCAAGATGCCCAAGCCTCAAAGCAACTAGGAAGCCTCCCATTCTTAAAGTGGCCTCAGGCTCTCTCACAATCTGTTCAGCTTGCACGTCGTTACCATTTAGCAAAGGTGATAGTTCTCCTGAACACGTTTGGCAGTAAATAGATTATGAAACAAGCTTCAGAAAGGCAGTTCTTACAGTCTACTATCATTCACCTACTCGAAGATATTTAAAATTTCTTTCTCGAATTTACACTTCAGTAGTGTAAATTCAGTCCACCTGACTTAATTTTTGGCCAGTAAACCTAGATGTGTAGATACCAGCCTAAACTTTGCTGCACTTCTAAAGAGATTTGATTTTAAGCGAGAAGTTAAAGGATCGCTAGTAAATCCTCTTAAGTTATCTCAGAGCCAAATTGGATAACACGTTAATGCTGACCAGGCACAAGCAGGCCTTGAATAGTGTTCAGTCTGTAAACTTTCATGAAAAATAAAGGGGATTTATTAGACTCGATCAGAAACTCTATCACCATGATTTTCTCCCTAGAAAGGTTTAAAGCAAAATCTGCAAAGTAAAAAACTCCGACTTTAGAACACATCTGTGCAGGGTCTTGGTAAATACCTTGCAATTAATTCATCACTATTCCTGAATAATCAGGAGTACAGGTGATCCAAATGAAGCTTATCTGTACCTAAATTGTACAAGAAAAGCTAAAGCAAATACTATTAACTTGTTAAAAGAAAAATTCTAAAAGCCATATTAAAATTTTACTAAATATAAATTCACTATATTAGCTTGGCCCATTTATTCAGATTCAAAGTAAAAAGTTGATCTTAATCCTTAAGAAAACTTAAACAGGAATGACTTTAAACACCCTTGACTGAGGCCAAGCCCTTGTAAATCGAGATAAAGCTCTTCAGATGAAAAGCAACTACTGGACATGCAGACCTTCAGTAGTTTCACAACAGACCTGGGGTATTCAAAAACACTGAATGTCATGAAAATCAAAAAAAGATAGATAATAAGCACTTGCAGGGCATTCACTTTGTTAGGCTCATGGATTAAAAATAGAGGATATTTATTCAATTAATGTGAACTTTCTTGGGTTTGGTAAAGACTGTTTATACAGGACAGCCCTCATTAGGGATGAAGCACCACAAAGTATATGACTGACTTTCAAAAGTTTGAGGAAAACAAGATTGCATATCTATATAGATAATAATTGGTAAATCCAGGTAAGGGGGAAGGAAGCCACTGTGCCATTCTTTCAGCTTTTGAGTTGGAGATTTTTCAAAATAGAAAACATTTTGAGGAAACATTTTTAAAAACAAAAGGTCAAAAGTGGCAAAAAATTTGAGGAAAGGAAACCAAAAGGAAAAACCAATGGAAACCGCCCTCAGCACTCGCACCCCGGTCTGGAGTGCTTAGGAGCAACTGCGGAGGAAAACACGATTGCTCCGGGCCAGCCCAGTTGACCTGTGTTCCTTGGCATGGCTGCTGTTACCAGATACGTTACAGCTTTTTCAGATTGAAGAGCTAGGCCTCAATTTCAGGGTGATTTCTCCAAGAAATTAACAGAAAAATTAGACCTTCTTTATACTGGAGCTCACCCGTCTTCCGTTGAGCTTTCTGAATCAAGTCGCACACAAAAATAATAATAAAATAAAATCATGAAAAAACAAAACGGCAAAACACCAAAAACAAAAGAAACAACCGCCACACGAAAGCCCCCAAGATGACGCTCTGTGGCTACAGTACTTGAAGAGAATGCCGGCACTAACCCTGCAGCAGCGGTCCTCTTCTGTTTCTACCTCATTTCTGAATGTGGGAACCACCTCCCTGCCTTCGGTCCAGTACAGCCCTCGCCTTCTGTCTGACACGACACAAGTTTTACTTTGTCCTGGCTCCTGCTGCCTACGCCTTGCAACAGATGTGACATTGAGAGGTGTGTTGTACGGAGGAATTTTCTGCTCCCACTCCGAAATACAGGAAGCTACAGAAATGCTGCTGCAAGAGTTAGAGCGCCTATGGAGCTGCGGCTGGCTCAGGAGTTGTTGGCCGTTGGGAATCTGAGCGATATAGTTACTAGAAAGCTAAAAAAATGGAAGAGACGTTAATGAGCGAGACAAACGCTGAGAGAAACAGTTCACTGCTTTTCTATAATTTTAGCACACGAAGACAACTCTAGACTTCGTTTTACTGAGTTAGAAAAATTTTTATACCGAATGCACTGAATTGGCGTTGATGGCTAAATTTAGAGATATTTATGCAGAGAAGTTGGCGAAACACAGTTAAGTAATATAAACGACAAGTGCTCATCATAGAAAGTCACCTCATCCGAACCGATTTTCTCCAGTGCGGGTTACTCCACAACCACATAACTTACAGGTACTGGTGACGGAGAGACGGCTCTTTGGGTCACTTTCTCCCGGTCCCGCTCCCGCGAAGGTCTCTCTGGCTTTTCAGCTTTGGGCTCAGTAACAATAGCCTTCAGTTGTTTCAGTTTTTCATCTTTGACCCAGAGTTTATTTTGCATCTCCAGCTGCTTGGCTGCCACCCGACGCTCCTAGGTTGGCGACAGCGACACACATCTAATTCAGTTACACCAGACGGCGCAGCGCATCACCCGGGCGCGTCGTTTGCCAAGAACGACAGTCCTCCCGTCCCTCCCGCGCTCGCCAGGCCAGGTCGCTGGCCAGGAGCTGCGAGGGCGGGCAGCGGCTGCTGGAGCCGCCGTCACCACCACGGACACCCTCCCCCGGGGACGCGAGTGCGGAACGCTAGGAGCGACACTCACGCATTCCTTCTCCCACTTCATTGTCGTTTCTGTCACCATGCCTTGCAGCCTGGCTTCCAGTCTGCGTTTGTCAGAAAACTGCCGCTGCAGCTTCTGGTTCTGAGCTTCGAGTTCCTGCTGCAGGGTGCGCTTGTCTTCCTCGTAGATGGTAGTCGTTTTCTCTAAAATCTCAATCTGGGGAAGCAGACCATTCTGTTCAGCGTGTGGCACACAGACACTGCACGTAGCCGTGAAATAAGCTCGCAGAATTTGCTTAGGCGGGCACAGTTGTGGGAGGAAAAATCAGGGAGAAAGCAGTTTCCTTTAAACTCTCACCTGAATTCCTACCTCCATTCCTAGAAGCGAGAACTTTTAAACGAGTTTCTCACAGAAAAGATGTTTTAACCGACTTTGTGTGAAAATAAGTTTCCCCTGAGAGTAAGACCTGAATTCTCTATTTTAGGCTGTTCTCAGACCAGAGAACACTGTGTTGGTTGAGATGGGCTTCTCTGGAATGAATGGGCACCCCCTAAATGACACTCAGTTAATGAGAGCAAACATGCTTCACCAGAAGTCAAAAAGCAAGCTAGGAGCAGAGCCGAACTCGAGAGAGCCCTCTGGAAAACTCACCTGTTTGGTCCAAGAACATTCCCATCGATCGCTAAAGTCTGACTCATAAAATTAAAGAGCATTATTACCCCTTGAATGCTTTTCATTCCCATTTCCTGTCTTTGGGGTGAGGCGAGGGCGAGTAAGAACGCAGTGGTGAGAGGCTCTACAGCAGAACAGCTAAGGCAGAGAGAGCGGTGCTCAACGGCCAGCACGTACGCCCATGAATGATGCCGGCACAAACCTTGTATTCCAAAGTTTTGTTTTTCTTCTCCAGCCGTTCTATTTCCAACTTCTGTCCTGAGATCACCTTTTCTTTTTCATTTAGTTTTCCTTGAATGTAGTTTTCTTTATTTAAAACAGCATTGTCAAATTCTTGCAACAGGGCTTTGAAAGTAATAGCTGAAACAAAAGCATGCAGGCCAAGTTTACTCCAGTTCCAAGATGACCGGTGGAATCAACTTTTACTAGTCGGTACTTTGTAAAATGTAGCTAGTCAGCGAATCATGAGGGTTAGTCCATAAAGAGTGTGAGGGGCACCTGGGTGGCTCAGTTGCTTTAAGCATCTAACTCTTGATTTCCACTCAAGTCATGATCCCAGGGTTGTGGGAACGAGCCCTGAGGCAGGTTCCACACTGAGCATGGAGCCTGCTTAAGACTCTCCTCTCCCCACCAGCCCCCCCTCTCTCCCTCTAAATTAAAAAAAAAAAAAAAGAAAGAAAGAAATCTATGAGAGACATTCCTAAAGGCTGTTTTTCACTGGAAAACACTGGGCCTTTCATTTTGCACTATGACATTCCCTTGTCAACCCTTATAGGTTAAGTCATTTGCTTCAAAACAAGTGCGAAAACTGGATTTAGGATCAGTTGTGGGACTTGACAAGTTACTTAATTTTTCTGAGCACATTTCCTCATTTCAAGACAGGGATATAAATACCACTCATCTCACACCTTTCTTACGAAGATTTAAATGAACCGACGATGATAAAAATTGTTGATCTGTTTCCGAGCACTTAACTACATACCAGGCTGTTCGCTGTTCTACATGATTTTCATAAATCATCTCATCCCCACGACACCCTCCTAGATAAAACAACTAAAATCTCCATTGTGCAGACATGGAGAGTAAGAAATACATGATGAAGTAATTCACCCAAAGACAGTTATTAAGATGTAATACATGTGGGGCGCCTGGGTGGCTCAGTCAGTTGAGCATCCGACTCCGGCTCAGGTCATGATCATGATCTCACGGTTCATGAGTTCAGGCCCCAGGTCAGGCTCTGTGCTGACAGCTCAGAGCCTGGAGCCTGCTTCAGATCCCACTCTCTCTTTGCCCCTCCCCCGTTTGCATGCGCGCGTGCTCTCTCTCTCTCTCTCTCACACACACACACACAAAAACTAAAAAATTTTATATATAAAAAAAGATGTAATATACGTGAAGTGCCTTGCAAGTAAGTGACTAGTAAGAACGAAAAACAAAGTAGCTATTACTCCACTCTTTTGTGTCCATCAGTGTAAATTTTAAAAAGGGACCGTATACACACCCACCCACCTCTTTCGTTTTATGATCTGTGGGAAGGTTCCCTGTCAGTCTAATTAAACAATGCCTTGAGTACTAAGTGCAGAAATAACCCTTCCTTAAAGATCTGCCCCACCAAAGAACTCTGATTCACTGCCTATTTCCGGAGGTGAAATGATCGCAGACCGCTTTTGGCCCTTACATTGTTTGTGAAACTCCTCGATCATCATCTGCCGTAGGTGATGTCGTTTCTCTAATGCTTCAATCAGCCTGGGAAGAGTCTGCTCATCGTTGATATCCAAAAGTTCACAGGATGGCAAAGGTGGAAAACTCTGTAAAACTACTTCTGTAACCAGTGGTTCTGTGTTGAATTATAAAAAAATTACAAGAAGTTACACAGGAGAGAAAGAGCTTATTTAAACAAGTTTAACACTGTGATTAGAACCCCCAACCCCCGGTTCAATTAACCATGCACTTAGAGTTGTCACAATCATACTTCCTTTAAAATGAATTACAAAAAAAGGAAGAGTGGGGGGGAAAGTTACAGTATGTAACAAAAGAAATCTCATTTATACTCTGGTTCAGAAAATTTCCCCCCCCTTCGTTCTTGGGAGGAAGGGAAGTAAACTGTTGTCTCATGTAAAATACATCTGAAGAGAGACTGACAAACGTGCACATGATGTAACACCAAATCATACCGTCTCCGACTGGACCTCCCCGAGCCTGGTTTCTGTATCTCCTTCCAGGAGTTAAACCACAGATTGCCCTGTCTACTGGTCTTGCCACTTCAACCTCTTGGGTCACTTCTGCAAATCTCATGACTTGCTAAGATACAAGACAAATGGGAGGTTTTAAAATTTTTTTTTTAAATAAACATATCCAAGCCTTTCTTCAGAAATTACTTAATGAAATAATAGATTGGTCATTAGTTCCGTAACTAATGGTTCTGTATCAATTTTAAAAATATTTAGAATGTCATTCTTCACATCCAAATAGTTGTTTTCTCCATAGAAACTCTGAGACTTTATAGGATAAATACGTTAAAATTACCAAGCTTTCTTCATAATCTTCAGCCTTTGGATTCACACACACGATCATGCGTACTTTACCTTCCCCATCAAAGTAGTTCTTGAACAGATGGGTTAACTTTGAATCTCGGTATGGAACCATCTGTAAATAAATTCAAATCCAAATATATAAGGCCAAACAGTGCGTACAAACAAAGCTACAGAAATGATGAAAGGCTGTTGCTTACTTTGTTAGTTCCACACATTTGATTTTCTCTCAAGACTTCCATACATGTTCTTAGTGTCATTAATGACTGGTTAATGTTTCCTGACAGAAAAATAGAGACAGAAGACATTTGAAAACATTAAAGTAGCTAGAGTGTGGTCTGTTTGCCTATAAAATCCCTACTTCATAGAAATATATGGAGGGGTGCCTGGGTGGCTCAGTTGGCTGAGCATCCGAGTTCAGCTTAGGTCATGATCTCATGGTTTGGGGGTTGAGCCCATCATCCGGCTCTGTGCTGACAGAGCTCAGAGCCGGGAGCCTGCTTCAGATTCCCTGTCTCCCTCTCTCTGCGCCACCACCCCCACCTCCCCCCCCGCCAAAATAAACACGGGTGCGCATGGGTGGCTCAGTTGGTTGAGCATCAGACTTCGGCTCAGGTCATGATCTTGCAGTCCCTGAGTTCGAGCCCCACATCAGGCTCTGTGCTGACAGCTTAGAGCCTGGAGTCTGCTTCAGATTCTGTGTCTCCCTGTCTCTCTCTGCCCCTCCCCCGCTCTCACTCTCTCAAGAATAAACATTTTATAAAAAAATAAAAATAAAAAATCAACACTAAAAAAACCCAGAAATACTATAGGAAATTACAAATAACAGGTTATAGTGGCTAATTTCAAGATCACTCCCATATGGCTTGGCAGGAACATTCTATAATAGCAGTGTTTCGGGAGAGGTTAAATCCCATCCCTCAAGAATTCTAGAGTAAAAGGAATGCAACGTTACACTTCCTGGCCCATAAAGTTTCTTCCAAATCTTAAATTCTGTGAGAGAGTGTATTAGATGCAGATGTTTAATATCCTCTATTAACATATTCTCTACAGCATGACAATTTCAGGCTGTAGTTGGCTCCATCAGCACTGAAGTGTCCCCTGCACCCGGAGGGCCTCGTGTTTCTAACAACCATGGGTCTTAGGGTCCAGCTAACTGCGTCCCTTCCACATCCAGACAAGGATTCCTTGGGCAGCATAATTGTTACTTCTGACCACTCTGTTTGGATTTCTGAGCCAAGGCAAGTCTGACAGATTAATTAAGCCTCCTATAATGCAGGAGATCCCATTTGCAGAGACTCCCCCTTCCCACATACGTAGCAATTTGTTCATTTTAGAACCTTGACTAAGGTCAGCTAACTCCCACCATGCTCTCATCCTTGGCTACCTCTCAAAACACAGAGCTCGTCTGTGCCTCCATAATGTCCCATGGTTCATGATTCCTCTTCCTTGACCGCAACTCCCAGTGTCCTTCCTGCTTCCATTGTGTTCTCTGGAACCCAAATTCCTGTTACTAGACTTCCCCACCTCCTCACACCTCTCACAGAGGGCTCCATCCATCTCTCCCTAATTGCCAGGGGTTCCGAACCCAGGGTCCATGTTATCCATGGGCACATTTGGGGGAGTCTGCAAACTTGGATGGGAAATAAATTACACCTTTATTTTGTACTGACTTCTGAAATTTAGCAGTTCCTTTCAATTACGAGCATAGGCCAAAAAGTAGTATTGGTGATACCTGTGATTTTTATCAGTAGAAATCACAGGTAATTTTATAGCACATTACAGTTTATTGCCGATCTCAAGATATTTATGTTCATTACTGCTTTGAGATTATGTAGTTTTAAGACATCCTGGTGGATCTTTAATTTAGGCATTAATAAGGAAGCATGTAAATTACTGTAATGACAAATGCTTTAAGAATACTGTTAAAAACACATTTTAATCTAATCGGTTTCCTTTGTGATCCTGTGTATTTTATATTATTCATTCAGAAATCTTCTGTGAAGCGTCCATGGGCTTCACCCTGCAGCCACGGCGCAAAGCCCTGCAGCGCTTTAACTACAGAAGGGCAGTGCCGCTTCCCCCCGCAGCCTAAGTAAAAGTTGCTTGTTTTCTAAAGCCTGACATTTTATAAGGACGGTGAGCAGAGGGAGGCCAGCAAGATTCTTCCTAGTCCCTAGCTGCCATGCCTTCAGTGTTCCCCCTACACGCCCGGGTCACTTCTGACGAGCTGCCAGAGGCCCCAACTCCCTCAACACATTGTTCTCTTTAGCACGGGAGCCGCGCAGCTATGACGGGCCCTGAAACCTTGTCATTCAGAACTGCACCACCTCTTGAAACCTGGGCCCCAACCACCATCTCCCGTTCTTCTCATGCTCACGGCCTAATTTTAGTCACACCTGTTCCTCATCCTAGTAACTCTGGTAGTCCTTTCTGGCTTTTTCCCCAAAGCATCAGAACCCTCCAGTTTCTACTTTCTTCCGTTGAGACAAACCTCTTTTCCCATCAAGGTTAATCCTTTGTCATACCCTGGATCTCAGATTCTCTGTCTACATATACATAATGTGGATTTTTTTGTCATCTCACCTGGCTACCACCTTCTCTCTCCTTCCAGGCTCTTTAAATCATTTACTTCAAGTGTTTGTACCTCAAGGCTCTGCCCTCAGCCTGTTCCCTTCTGTCCTCCAAGAATAATCTCATCTCCCCTGTTGCTTCCGCCATATTGGCAAAACCTAAAGCTGTAAACCTCCAGTCAGCTCTCCTTCCAAATGTGTGCACCTCTACATCCAGTTACTAGGCACTTCACCGGAATAAGCTACCCGTGTCCAACACAAACTCGAACCGCCCACACCTGCACCTCAGACTGCTTTCTCCTCAGTCAAGATCTTGGATCTGCCCTTGCCTCTCCCTGCCTCTCCACATCCAGGTAGGTGGCCTTCCTAGACTGGCTCACTTTTGTCCAACCCTTGCCTCTAGGTCACATGATGGCTTGTGTGAATTACTGCAAAAGGCTCCCAACTGCTGTTCTTATCCCTAGACCTGCCTCGGTACATTAATTCTCTACATAGGAAAACAATCTTTCTAAAAGACTAATTCCTCATTGACTTTAAGGACCCTGTATAACAGCAGAAAGACACAAGCTTTGAGAATTCACCCGGGCTCCAGTGTTGGGAAAATTCATCTCCCAGCCCACTTCCTCGTCTGAAAAATGGGTATGATACAGTCCTGAAAAGTCAGAATCAAGAAATCAAGCCCATGCATAGTAGATACTATGATACACACTAGTCCTTTAATAATAGGTAACCACCATTATTCCTTCAGGACAAAATTCAGACTTTTTAGTATGACAGACAAGGATCCTCGTGACCTCGCCTTGCTCTGCCACCCCAGTTGTCATAAGTCATCAGCCCACACCATTTCAGTGACCTTGACTCTGCCATTTCCCCCCCAAACTTGCCCTCACACACACACCCAGATTGGATGAGTGTTCAGATACCAGCACGCAGTAGGTACTCCATGAATGCTATTATGTGTAAAATGTAACATGAATAGCTACACTAATAGACTAAAAACAACACCAACAACAAAACACAGATTCCCTTTCAATTTGTTTTTGTGTTCACAGATTTTTCCCATCTCCAGAAGTCAATTTTCACCAGAATGAATGTTGGAATAACTGTTAAATCACTTAAGTTTAAGGGCCTAGTACTTACATTACTGGCAATAGATACAATATGAATGTAACTTGTTTTATATTCATTTTAATCACTTTTTCTTCGTTCATTTTTTTTTTTTTAAGATTATTTATTTACCTTGAGAGAGAGCAAGTGAGCGAACCAGGTGGGGAGGGGCAGAGAGGCACAGAAACCCAAGCAGGCTCCACACTGTCAGCACACAAACCGACGTGGGGCTCTATCTCACGAACCATAGGATCACAGGCTGAGCCGAGATCAAGAGTTGGATGCTTGACCCACTGAGCCACCCCAGCGCCCCGCTTATCTTCATTCTTAAGTCAGTGTATGGTCATATATTGATACCAAACCAGCCTAACTAAAGAAACAGCTATCAAATTACCACCTATCAATAAGCAGATGACAGACTGACACTGCAAGTTCTGGAAAGTCGTAGCAATCACAGTAGTACTGTGCTCTGCTCACCAGCTTCCCGTAATCTGTTCCCTTCTGCCTTCGTCCGATTAGTTCTTTCACTTCCGGCAAGATCTACCAGGGACAACTGGCTTATCGTGATTTGTTCCTTTTCCTGAAAGGAAGATCATAACGCCAATAACACAAGGTATAACTGGTTTATGGTATTCTTTAATTACATTCCTGTCAACAAATTATTAAGTCTTATGAATATAACATTTGCACAATACAAATGGTAGGGCCAAAGGATACATGTTCTGGGGGAAGAGTCCGCTAAAAGCATCTGGGCTAAATGAATACACTGGTTGGTGAAGGGGACAAGGACTTGCCCATCGTCTGCTGTCTGCATTATACCATGAGCTTCACGAAAGCAGGGACTGCCTCTCAACCAGTGTTGTTCCCTCCAGCATCTCACCTAGCACCTAGCATGCAGCAGGAGCTCAGTCCGCATCTGCTAAGTCTAGAAAAGACCTGTCCTAATTTTTCTATAACCAGATATTTGACAGTTTTATAATCAAACAATTTCATAATACTCTAATTGTAGAATAAGAAATGAAAAGAGGTACATAACTGATATTACTAGATGTGATTCAAAGGAAAGCAAGTGTATTTGAAGGCTTGACTTACAAGCATTTTCTAACTAACATTTACGAATGCTGTCAGTCAGTTCTTAGGCACTGGCCTAAGAACTCTACATGCACTCCCTGCTCTAATCCTCACAACACTATAAAGAGTTTATAACCAGTCAGACAGCTAGTAAATTAACAGGAATCAAAATTCGGATCCTGGTGGTCTGCAATACCCTGCTGTAGTCATGCCATGAGGAGACCTTCTCAGTTTCAAATGGAATTACACTTTAATAGCTTAAAGTTATTAAATGATTTCTACTCAGGCCCAAATGCTTTTACTAATTGATGTAAGCCTTGTAGCATGACAGGCCCAGTAGTAACGAGTGATCAGCAGACAGGAGCCCTACGGGCCTATCAGCCAAGAGAAGAACAATTTAGAATTGTCATCTCCTGAACCATACCTACCCTGGGAAGTTAACTGCTGACATTTCAAAACCATTAACTGAATTCCCACATACAAAATGAGTCTTCAGAGATAAAATAATGGTCCGTACCTACTTCTTACTTTATCTCCTCTATTAAAGAGATTTATAAAGATTTGTAAACCTTTTTCACAGCAGAATTCCAGGTTCTCAGATTCAATAGCCAGTTTCCCAGAACTACACTCTCTAGTGCAACAATTTTTAAACGTCATCACCTACTATAATAATTCTAGAGCAGTCTTCATTGCGGCGAAACTTCCCTGTTTTAACTCTAGTTCCAAAAACTAAAGCTTCAGTTAAAACAAGAAAAACTCCACACACTACACATTTACCTGTAAGACATTGTCTCCATCTGCATCCAAGGGAGCCTGCACTAATTTAATGTTGAACACGCTATGGGAACGGCTGGACTCACGATTCAAATGTGTGTTAGCAATACGTCTCTTTTTCTGGCCTGTGATGACAGAGACATCACTGATTAAACCTGAATTCGATCACTACAGTACTAAAAATTTAACTTCTGTTAAATTATAGTAGCAACTCTCAGGAGTATACTTATTGTTTCAGATTTTCTGAATGTTAGCGTGGTGTCTCACCTCTCCAGAAAACTTCAAAAGCCTCCTCAGTAGATTTCACTTCTACTTCTGTACATCCTGCAACATACATGTTATGGTTCTTATCTTCACGAAGCAATTTGGATTGTGGTGGTCTATGAGAAAGAAGAAAACATTAGTCTCCTAAATTATGGGATACTAGTATCTCAGTTTAAGACTAGGACTAAAATGCCAGGCAACATGACATCGATTCTTACAAGGGAATAAGCCTAGGCAAGAGCTCCGAAAGACATTAAACTCGGGTAAGTGTAAGGATGTATAGTCAAGATTAGTTACATAACAGGAGAACAGGAACCTACACTGTTTTAGAAGCTTTGCTATAATTTGTTCTAATGAAGCACACAAAACACTTTCTAAACAAGTAGAGATCAAAATAGTAAGACGGCAACATCACATGCACAGGTTAAGCATCAGAATCTAGCTGGCATTTCCCTAATTGTAAAAGAGAGAGCCGGTCCCGACATCAGAGTCCGCAGAAGACAGATTCAGGAAGAGTTTGGTTTATACCAGGAGTGGCAGTCCTTTCAGAGTGGCTGCTCGAGTTCCAGTCTGTACGGTAGGATAAGGATAGGAAGGGCACCACCTGCTCGGCCTGCCTCATGCACAGTGGGGGCACAAGCGAGTGCCGGCCACCACTGCTCAGTGAATGGCAGGCTGCTGGGAAGCAGGGAGGGGCTTAGAGGCAGCAGGCAGCCCAGTGCCAAGGACACACCAGCTCCGTGCAGACTCGCCACAGATGCCAGCCGCTAGTACAACCACACCCTTCTCCTTAAGAAAAGAGTCAGCATGGTCACATACACAAACTCTGTGCTCCTCATGGGCGTGCTGCAGCTGTTCCACCTACCGAAGGAAGAGGGTGTGAGCTACGTGACAGTCACAGGATCGGCTCCTCAAAACCCTCCACTTGTAATGTTTCTTCATTGTATGTAAAAACACTTAAAAGTTAACCAGCTTGGAAGAGCCGGCTAAGCACCACCCTCACAAATTAAATCCGAATTCAGGGCCAAAGACGCACCCGGTGGGTTCATTCAAGGAGTTACCAGAATGGTTGTTACAAGGCGTGCAAGGCACATTTGTCAGCCTTCCTTTCGTAAAACTACATAAAACCAAGATAGGCTTCTTTGAAAATGATCGCATTTAGAACCCACCAAAAAAGAACTTTGGCACGTGAGCAAAAAGGCAAGGGATCGGTAGCAACGAATGTCATCACAAAAGTTTAGGAAAATGGTACACGTGACCGATACTCTGAAACAAATGGGAAAGTAAGTAATCTGTACATTGTTTAATGGAATTTATTAAATTCTTTCAGTCTGATGGTTTTCTAAATATCCAGCTGTTTCTCCAATAATGTTCAATTAGACACACACACACACACACACAAGTCTACATACTATTTATGTTCTGAGAGGCTCTAACAAAGACAGCATTGAAGATAAAACATTTAGCTTGAGAACAAAACCATCAACTCAAGAGCAAGATACTAATGTTAAATGAGACTCCAGAGTCTGCTCTGGCACAGGCGTGGATTGGGATGCCAGGCTGGAGTTGTTCTTCAGTCTGAGCAGGCCAAGACCCAAGGAAATCTAAGGAGTTGTCTTTTAACTCTGGCAGAGTGATGCTACAGATCACTTCCTATGTATGAATCAGTGATAGAAGACCTGTATTAGTTGTATAGACAATAGCTTTGGGCTCCTCCCTGTAGAGGTCACCGACCACAGATGGTTAATGTGGCTACAAACTCCCGACACTAAGTACTCGGTTCTTGAAAGGTAACCGCAGGTAACCCTCACCCTTAGGACACTTCCTTATGTGATCACGATCCTTCTCAAGATAATAGCCCCGAGGCCAAGAGTTTTCAAAAGTACTGTCTAAGGTGAGTATTCAGGTCTCTCTTCTCCTTAGACACCTTAACCCCCTGGTGCCCTGACACAGCTGCAGATCCGGTCAAGAATAAAACTATGCACCGAACACCAACCGTACGATACACAAGTTACCTTTCATTTTGAAAACAAAAGCACGATTACCATTTATCACTGAGGAAACTAAAGCTCACTGAGGTCGAGTGGCTTCCCCAAGGTTAAACAGCTAAGATGGGACTCTCTCCACTACTTACTTAGGCTTTATGGGATCAAACGGCACCTCTTCCAACAGATCATATATGTAATTGTTATATATTTCAATATACGAGACAAATACACCATAGACACTGTCTTCATCGACCTCTTCTGCTTTGCAAAATTCTTGTACGTTTATCATATCTGCAAACTCTGGGTCTACTTGTCGTCTGAAAAAAGAAAAGGGCCAAAAAATCTGCTTACTCATTGTGAGTCGGAATCAAAAGTAAAGATCCCAAGAGGAAACAGAGAACGTAAGCGGCCTGTCACCGCAAACAGCGGTGTGTAAAGCAGTCTGTCCATGCTCCTGGTCAGCCGGCAGCACCGCCGTGTCCTCCCGCAGACACACGGCACCGGCTTTTATACCCTCTCCACCAAGAGCGGCACCTTCTCTAAACAGTAATTCAAGAACACTGTGCTCAAAACCAAAGAGGACATCTGAGCAAATAAACTTAATTAAGAACATTCCTCAACTTTGATCTCACTGCAGTCAACCGTCAGACCAACCACCCTTCACTTTCACCATCCCGGGTGCCTGAGGAAACCACCAGACAGGGTTCCCCTCAGACCAGTGTCACATACAAATGTAATTACTTACTTGCCAGAGGGGGTCTTTGGATTGGGCATGGCTTCCCTTTTCTGCCGTTCTAACAAGGCGTCAACTTCACACTGTATATCCATGCTATTCCGGTCATTAGATTTAAAAACCTGAAGTGGAGGGTAAAATCAGACCATGATTTTTAGATTTGACTTAAGTAGTAAGAGACCTAGTTCAGAAATAAGAAACATTTACTATGTAAGGTTTCAGAATGTACCCAGTTTATTAGGAGTTCTCCCTTAACCCTATATCCACAGGTATCTCCGTCTCTATGCCCTCAGGTGAACTAGTCACAACACAAAAGAATTACACTTACATATCGTTTAGCTTGAAATGTGCCTATACTGTTAAAGATCATGTCCAAACAACGAGGAAGCAGACCTCCTTCCCCTGGAGAACCAGTCATTGTGTGAGTTTTTCCACTTCCTGTCACACCGTATGTAAAAAGGAGACCTACAATGTAGCAAGTCACATCGAGTTATATATTAAGTCAAGTCCTCCGCTCTTTTTCCTTCTTTCATAGCATTAAAAAACACGTAAAATTAACCAGCTCAAAAAAACAGGGTTTATACCACCCTTAATGTTTTATACCACATTTAACAAATGTGAGTTCAGGACCAACCATAATCAAATACATAAGTATCAAGAGTTTTATGAGGCAGACAGAAAGGGAAACACAGTGAAAACTCCAGTACCCGTACCATTTTTGCCATGAATGAGGTCATCTACCAAGGGATTAGCCACAACATCAAAGAGCTCCTTCTGGGTGGTATGAGTGCCAAATACTTGTTTAAATGAATACTGAGTCTGTGGAGAAGGGAGAAATAAAAAGCATATGAATGGCATTTCACTCTAAGCTAGAAATACATCTGTTTTAATGTATTCAGATGT
Organism: Acinonyx jubatus; assembly: GCF_027475565.1. Classification (NCBI taxonomy): domain Eukaryota; kingdom Metazoa; phylum Chordata; class Mammalia; order Carnivora; family Felidae; genus Acinonyx; species Acinonyx jubatus. The sequence continues at coordinate 35,410,122 of NC_069386.1, forward strand.
TGCTTTAAGGTGTAGACAGAAAGAAAAACCATGAAGTCTTTAAATTTGGAACCCTTAAAAAAGTCATGATGTACCTCAATTATACCACTTAGAAATGATAAAGATTACAGTTATAACTACTGAAGAAAGAGAATGTAGAAGTCTTAAGCCCACTAACACGTCACAGACCACGGCAGATTTTAGACGACAAAGAGCAAAAATGACCATGACTCAGTTACGAACTTGTGAACATCATCGGGCATTATTACTCCATACACTACTTTGCTCTTTTAAAATGACACAGCAGTCAGGGCGCCTGGGTGGCTCAATCGGTTAAGCGGCCAACTTCAGCTCAGGTCATGATCTCACCATTCACCGGTTCGAGCCCCACGTCGGGCTCTATGATGACGGCTTGGAGCCTGGAGCCTGCTTCAGATATTGTGTCTCTCTGCCCCTCCCCTGCTCACACACACTCTCTGTCTCTCTCTCAAAAATAAATTTAAAAACATTAAGAAAAAAATTTTTAAATGGCACAGCAGCATAAAACCAAGTGTCTTATTGTACTGTTTTAAAACCAGAAATGAACTATAAATTTAATTTCCTGAGTTCTTCTATAAAATTTTAAATAAATCGTGACCTTGAAAAAAATCACTTCAATTATCAAATCTCTATCAAAATAGGATTATTACAAAGTTATAATCATAGTACCAAAACTATTACCAAACTCCTACCCGGAAAATTAGGTTGGGGAATATAAGTATATTTTAATGTCAATTAAATTGTCCTAACTGGGCAGGGGCTGGAGTTCTATTATTTCCATTTTTGTTATTTTTTAGTTTTTTTGTATTACAGACCTTGCGGTTTTGTCTGTGACCTTCTTACAGGTTTTACTTCATGAACGTCAGTGCTAGGTTATTTGTTGTATAAGTATTTGCTGGAATTTATTACGGAGTATAACCTTTGTCAAGCGGGACCGCCTTTCCTGTTTTGTACCCTTTTCCTTAAATTCAGCCTGCACAGATATCACTATCACAACCCTTACGTTTTTTAAAGTAGCAGTTTCGTGCCCCCAAGAGGAGACACGTACCGATTAGTACTCAAATATATAGTAAGACAGCAGCTGACCCTGAGCAGTGGCCAGGCACTGCCTTCGCATGGCAGTAACTCGTCTCACTCTCACCTGTGATTACATACTGTGAATTATGTTCATTTTACAGCTCGTTATAGATCACGCACACAGCCTGCTTCAGCTAGGCTAACTCTTCACTTTGCGGAAGTTTTTTATCCTAATCCTGTAGATCAGTTGTAGAGTTCATAAGAAGTATAAAGAATCAGACCAGGAAGGACACACCTCAGATAGTACCAGCAGGTTAGTCAGATGACCTCCAAGTCCCTGTGAACAAACCCCTCCTTTCCAGTAAAGAAAAGCAAGGCCCAGGGCAGGCACCTGCCCAAGCCTACAGTGCTGACTGGTTGCAGCCATTTTCAGTCCAGCACCCTTTCCAATTTTCAGCCCTGCCTCCTGTCACAGGCAATGAGAGCTACTAATCCCCACCAAACTTTTTGTCTACTTATACATGCTTGAAAGTAAGTCCAATTAAAGAAGTGAAGTTCCTCATAGTAAGTCAACTCTCATCTATCTGACATCTTCGAAAACCCAGTCCTCCATGAAGCCTTTCCAGACCATTCGTGCTTCATCCATATTCACTGAATGGGGCACAGGGCAGAGAAGGTGCATATCCTTGAAGCTTACACGATAGCAGGGGAAAGAGACAAAAAACAAACCTCTAGATGCGGTAAGTGCTACCAAGGAAGCACATAAAGGGCAGAGCGGGAGAGAAGGGGCTAAGGTGTAAGGGTGCTACTTCCGATAAGGTCGTCTGGACAGTCTCTCTGAGGTGGCGATTTTTAAGCTGAAATCCAAAGATGAGGAGCCATCCATGCTAAGAGCCAAGAGAAAGAAAAGTCCAGGCGAAGAGAACAAGCCTGAAGCAGGATCTGGGCTTATCCAAGGAACTCAGAGGATCGGATGAGTACTAAGAGAGGAGGGTGGAGAAACAGGAGGCAAATTAAGCAGGGTTTTGCCCATTTAAAGACATTCTGCCTTGAAAGATTTTAAACAGGAAAAAGGTCAGATCGGATTTCTGCTTTAAAAGATCTCTCTGGAGGCTTTTAGAAAATGGACTGGAGAATAAGATTCAGAGTGGAAGCGAGCAGTCCAGTTAGATTTCAAAGTAGGGTCAGCAAACCAGTGGGCCTCTGAGAACTGCTTGTTTCCTATCTAGGAGGAGATAATTACAGAAATGGAGAGTAAGTTTAGAAACTTCTGTAGCCACCTGACACGGCTGCAGCATCCCCGCACGTGATCAGGAGGCTCATCTCGCTGAACAGATTGTAAGCTCAGTTCTCGATGGTCTCACTCAGATGGCAAAGCTGCACAAAAGGATCAGTCACGATGCACTGAAGATTTTAAAAAGCTGTTCCTTCAGCACCGATCATTTGAGAAGTACTAGTCTTGGTGATTCATAACAGGGCTGAGACAAGGGTGGTGGCAGTGGAGATAGAAACAAAAGGACAGTTTCACATTGGAGAAGGGCTAGAATCTACTGATACATGAGATACAAGGGGAAGAGACAGAGGTACCATTTATTTGGGAGAGAAGACAAGGGAGGAAGTGATTTAGAGGGAATGTGTAAAATTTCAGGTGCCTCCGTGACATCCAGACAGTGGACGTTTGACTTTAGAGCTGAGGACAGGTTTCGACTGGAGATCAACTCCAGAATTATTGTCACATAACCAACATTTAAAGCCATGGGAAAGGGTAGAGAAGAGAGTCCTGGGTGAGGGCACCTCAGTATTGAGAGGTTGGAAAAGGAAGAGGAACCTGCAGAGAGTGGCCAGCGAGAGCCGAGAACACAGAGACTTGGACGGGGAGACGGCAGAGGGCTTCAGGAAGGAGGGGACTGCTGAGAAATACATTATGAGGACAAGAGGCGTCCGTCAAAATGTTAGCGGCCCGGAGACCACTGGTGGGCTTCCGACGGTTTCACGAGAGCAGTGTGCACACGAGTGAGACAGCTCGACAGTAGAGACAACGGCCCAAATAAACGTCGTCTTCTGCATTCCCACAGTCCATCTCTTTCAGCACACCTGTCTGTCTCCTATCGATACGAAGGTTACCTGTTTTCTGTCCGTGCCCCCAGTTAAGTTGTAAGCTCCATAAAGGCAAAGATTGCGTCTCACCCGTAAAATCTTCTGCCCTGCAGCTTTAGTGCAAGATGTTTGAACTGCATTCAACTCACTTTGCTCAAGATTTTACGAAAAATAACACTTCACAAGAGGTCGAAACAAAAACACAATGCCTATTGCTATTTTATTTTTAAATGTTTATTTTATTTATTTTGAGAGAGAGAGAGAGCAGGGGAGGAGCAGAGAATCCCAAGCAGGGTCTGAACTATCAGCATGGAACCTGATGCAGGGCTCGAACCCATAAACTGTGAGAGCATGACCTGAGCCAAAACCAAAAGTCAGACGCTTAACCACTGAGCTATCCAGGTGCCCCCGGCCATTGCTACTTTAATCTGCTTATGAAATTGAATATGTGTGTGTGTATAGCCACCTAGCACAATCATTCTGCATTAAACGATCCCTGACATGCTCTAAAAAACAATATCCAGTACAAGAAATTACATTATAAAGGCAATCCTCTACCTCAAGGATACCAAACGTATGCCTAGCCACACTTTATATATGGTGGTTACAGGGAAGTAAACAAGTTTTTCAAAAAAGTAGAAACGTGAATTTTGTTAAATGGAAAAAAATGAAAAAGCCCTTCAGGAAAAATCGAGTAAATCATATCAAGTAAAAATAGCTTGGGTCCAATGGCAATTACCTCCTTATAGTCTCCATTTCGGTTGAGTCTGTAACCCTCAGGAGTATGAAGTTGAACGGTCGTATTATTGATCACTTCTATGCAACACTCTTGATCAGGAAGGCTCAGTGGGCGCACCCTACAGTATACCTGAAAATACAGGAAGGGACTTTAAGAACAAAGGTTGACTTTTTACCTGACTTTTCATTTAAGCTTCCCATTTGTTCGTTCAACATTTGGTCTCTCGATATTAGAGATTCATATAAACTTAGAGCCATGAAAACCAAAACTTGCTACCAGAAATGGTCAGATGCACACAGATATATTAGACATTAGAGAGATTTTTAAATGCACCTACAGTTGAAGTAGATTTGGATAACAAAAGCATCAGAGTCACACAGCTTCTCTTCACTGTCGTGCAGGCACAAATTTAATAAAGTTACACTATTACTAATTTTAAAAATCTCTAAAATCAACATTACACAGTGAGAATTTGAAAAGCTGTTAGAATTGTTTGAAACTGAATGTCAAGCAAAACTTGACAGCTTAACACTCAATAAATATACAAATAAAGTGCAACATCCTAAACACATCTTCTCAATCAGTGATAGGGTTGAGGAAAAACTATTCAGCTTGCAAAAAGCATCTAGTTCCCTCAACTTAGAACAAGAGACACATTCCTGTGCCAGTGAAGGACAGACCGAAAATATCTGAGCAAATCAAACTACTATTTTTTGCATTTGACTTTAAAAGCAAGGTCCCAGGTCTGAAACTAGTGAAGTATGTGCAATTTTGAGAAGTTAACTAGACTGAATTTAGCTATTCTACAGCAGAGTCTTTATGAAGCATGCCATCAAGTACTATTTAATGGTGGTGAAATGGGGAGGACGCTCACTGGAGCAGAAATTCCTACCTCCAGCCGAGAGTAGGAAGAATTCTCTGGGACAGCTGAAGAACATTTTTCATCATCTAATTGTTCAAATCATAATTAGTTACAGGAGTTATGCAATTGACAACCAAAGACTTCATTTTGCTGGACTAAAGAATCCTACACGGAGACAAAATCTCAAAGCTGAGATCTCCATCCCTTCCAAGCACACACAGAAGACAGAAAAGGACTGAAGAAAAAACACAAACAAATTCACAGAGAGACCTTACCCCAACTGGGTCTTTAAGACTCGTTTGGGATCCTTTCTTCACTAGAAGTTTCCTGGGCGTCTTAGTCCTCCTGGTCATGGGTTAAAAAAAAATTCTGTTCAAACTAACGTACAAAAACCTCACCTGTAATTCACAGGGAGATAACCTTCCTAGAGCTTATAAAGTTATCCCTTAGCAGTTCCAAAACCTCACCCCCCAAATAACATAAGAATATGCTGCATTAGAAGAATGTGACACACATAATGCAGAAGTAAAACTGGGTTTAGGAGACATTTTTGGTTCTAGATGTGCCTACTTACTGTTTGAGTAGTTCTATATTTTAAGTAGTTTGCATATTTTCTTGAACAATTTTACAGAAGCATGACAAAGCTGAAAAATCTACAGATAATTGACCACACTCATCTTGAAGGCACTTATCTATGCGCACAAGCACACACACCGCTCTGACGGCCCTTGCCAAGGCAGACTGACAAGCTATTGACTTCACCAAATTATAAAAATGCAGATGGAGGGGCGCCTGGGTGGCTCAGGTCATGATCTCACAGCTTGCGGGTTCGAGCCCCGCGTTGGGCTCTGTGCTGACAGCTCAGAGCCTGGAGCCTGCTTTGGATTCTGTGTCTCCCTTTCTGCTCCTGCCCAACTCGTGCCCTCTCTCTCAAAAATTAACATTAAAAATTTTTTTAAATAAAAATAAAAATGCAGATGGACGGATCCATTTTTTCATCAAGATCAAGGTCTATACTTTTAAGGAACAACTGTTTATTGAGTTCTCCACGCTATCATCCTTTGTCCCCAAACAAAATTTAGTCTCCAAACTGCAATTTCTCTTGCTCTCTTAGAAACAAGGGAAAAACATATTTTGACTTCAGTTCACCAATTTCTCCAGCATGCCCCTTTCCTCCACCAACCCCCACATTTATCTGTCGTGTAGATGAACACTTAACATCAAAATTAAGTGAAATTACTGGCATGGGCTACGGATTATTAAAATATTTTCTCAACATGCTCCAAGATGAAACAAATTAGTGTTTTAAGTACAAACTATTACGGTAGGTTTACTTAAACTCAACCTTTTTTTTTTTTCAAGATAAAGATTTTGACTTTGGCCTCAAGAGAACAAGCCGCTTTTTGCAAATGACAGCCCTCCGCTCCGCGCAGGGATTGCTGTACCCAGAGCGGTGAGTGCTCGGGGCAGCGCAGCAACGCAGGCCGACTGCGGGGGGGGGGGGGGGGGGGGATGTGGGCGTGGGCGCCCGTGGGCGGAGCGGGGCTGTCAGCGGCCCCAGAAGCTGGTCTCCGTCTCAAGGCCACCGGCTAGGCTCAGAAAAGCACGCCGCGCTCCCGGGTGCCAGGGCCCTCCAAAGACCGAGGCCCCCTGGCGCCCTCAACCCCGGGGCACAGCCCGCGCGCGGGGAGACCCCCAGCCCGCACTACCGCGGCAGAGTGCAACCCGGACGAGCGGGCGGACAGGAGGGAAAGGGCTGGGGGCGGCGGTCCCGGAACCAGGTGGATGGCACCCCGGCTAACGGGGACTCGGGTCGCGGCACAGACCTCCCCGCTCCCCCCGTGGGCCGACCTTTCCTGCCCCCGGGAGGCCGGGGCGGGACGCCGGGCTCCGGGCGGCAGAGGGCGGGGTGGAGGCTGGAGGGCGCGCCGCGGCCGAGTCTCCGCGCCCGGGCTCCCCCTAAGCGGCCCACGCGGGGGCTCCCACTTTGGGGGGCAGCGGCCCGGGCCGCTCAGGGCTCCGTGCAGACCGCGCGGCCGGCTGCGACGGGAGACGCCGGCCCCGGCCCGGCCCGGTACTCACGCTGGCTTCATGGCAGCGGGCTCCGTGCTGCCCGGAGGCGCGCGCGGGACGCCGGGCTCGATCTGGCGGGCTGGCGAGGGCGGCAGGCCGCAGGGACGGGCCACGGGAAGCGGGACTCCACGGCTCAGGCGCGGCGCTCCGAGAAGCGGGTCGACGCCGCCGCGAGCCCAGGTGAGCTCGCGCCCGGCGCATTTCAAACGGGCCAATCAGCGCCCGCCCGCGGGGAAGGGGCGGGGCCTCAGAGGAAATGACTGCTCTGCCGGAAGTGGCGCTCGTCTCCTAGGCGACCGCGGGAGTGAGGCGCGAGTTGTCTGCGTCTCCGGGCTGCGCTCAGATGTAATGAAGTCCATCCCCTTCCATTTTCCCATGAAGAAACTGAGGGCTTATTTTACTACAGTACAAGAAGTCCAACGGAAGGGCCAGTCCAGCGTGCATTCAGAGGTCAGCGGGGTTCCCGCACAGGAGTGTACTATTGTGCGGTGCCCTGCACAGCCAGACTCCGCGTCTGGCTTCCATATCACCACATCATGTTGGCGTCCTCTCCCCCCTTCACGTTTCCTGGGTTCTCCCTCCCTGGTTCCTCCAGCTCTATCTTATATATACATTCTCTTATCAAATTATTTTCTCTTTTATCACAGTCTTAACAATGTTTGATCCGGAGCATTGCTAAAAGGAAAACCACTGGCCCAAGATGGAGTCCCTTATGCTATGCCAGGTCACCAAACCGGGGCTTAATATCTTAATATCTTAATGTCTTAATATCACCTAAGTGTAGTTTCTACCCCTCCCATAAACGTACTCTGAACCGGTCAGTCAGGAACTTTCTGGTCCGCACCAATGAGGTAATCTGTCGCAGGGGCCCTCTCCGTCTCCCCTCTCCCCCTGCCCCCTACCAAAGGAAGATGAGATGACCTTCCAAATAAGACCCCTGCCCTCCCCGCTTAGGGATGGTGACCTGGCCTGAAACAATCCTGGCTTTTCTTTTACCAGTAACTTCCTTACCCTACCCTCCTTTCTATGGAAGCCTTACATTTTGTGCGGCTCCTGGGAGCATCTCTCTGCTTGCTAGATGGGATACTGCCCCATTCAGGAATCGCTTAATAAAACCACCTTGATCTTTTAGATTCCTCGGGTGAATTTTTAACAGCCTATAGAGATGAATAAAGTTTGGTCCTCACTCTTGAGGAGCAATGTCCATCCACTCTTTTCTAAGATGAACTAATTCTATCCCATTTCAACATTTGTCACTAACCTCATGACTGTCAAATCTGCATCTACATCTGTGCTCTCATGGGACTCTAGTCCCAGCTCCTCAACCAGACACCAGTTAAATGGACAAAATTTAACATCCTTGGCCCATATTATGTGACATAAAGATGGTTTTTCCTAATGCTTTTATTGCTTTGTTTGTTGTTAGAGGACAGGTTGGGACCTGTATTATTTAGGAATTAGGCGTGGCCATTTGACTACTTCTTAGTTACCCTGCAATCTGGCATTGGCCTCAGTCTCTCCATTAGAACTCTTCTCACTGAGACCACCACCTCCTTGATGCTAAATCTAATTGACCCTTCCATGCCCTTCTCTTGGCCTCTCAACAGCACCGAAAATATTTCTCATTCCTCTCTTACTATGTCTTCATTTTCCTCTCCGAGCTCTCTAAGCGCCCCTCTTTCGCGGAACTCACTTGTGAGTTCCTTTTTTGTGTGTGCGGAAATGTCGTAGCTTAGGGTTTTGACCTGGTCTCCACTTAGTGAGGACTCTCCTCAGGCACTCCCAACCACTCCTGCGGCTTCACACACCAATCACATTTGTTCTTCTGAGCTCCAGACATTCTCCGCTTGGGTGTCCCACAGGCACCTCAGACCTAAGGCGCCCTAATCTCTTACCCCAAACCTGCTCCCCTTCAGTGGATGGGTGATACACCATCTACCCAGCCACCCAAGCCAGAGTCCCAGGTACCATCTTGGACTTTTGCCTCTCCTTCTGTTCCAACATCCACTCACCACGTCTTGACAGTTCTACCTACCCAAGAGCCTTCACACCTCTCAAACGCTGTTCTCTATCCCCTTGGCTACTCCTATCATTTGTCTGGACGAGGGCAACAGTACTCTAACAGGCTTTCCTGCTGCTGCCTTCCAAATCTGCAGCCTGTTCACCTCTAAACCACAGATCTAGTCATGTCACTCCCCTATGTAATGCTCGTCACACTGCAGGAGCTCCCCAGCGCCGGACACCCTCACAGGGCCCTGAGGCTCTTCCTCTCCAAGCCCATCCCTTATTATGACCCCCTGCACACACTCCCTCCGCTGACAAGCTCTCCTCCCCGCCTTATTATGCCTCCTTATTCTCAGTTCTCAGCAGACCTTCTGCCAACGACTTGCCCCCGGATGCTAGATCCCTACTGTGTACCCCCAGTCCCCTCCACCCTGCCAGCAAGCTGTTGGTTTGCTCCAGAGCACCCGTCCCGGTTTGCTCACTGTTCCTCTACTAGCTTATCCCCACAGGCTCACTAGGTGGCACTGTTGCACCCTTAGTGCCGCGCCATGGAGGCCCCCTGGTAACTGTCTGGGAGGAATGGATGAATCCATCCCAGTGGAGGACCCAGTTCCATCAAGCCCCACCCCAGCTTTTCTTCAGGCCACTTTCTTCTTTCTCCCTCGCCTCTATCCGTACTAAAGCTCTCTAGCTTGTTTGCTTTAAAATAGAAAATAGAATAAAAACCGTCACCTCACACCTTACACGTTCTTCTCTCTCCCCTGCCTTCCTCTCCCCTCTCCCCCCCTCCCCTCCAATGGGCTCCCCATAGGCAGTAAAAGATTTGCATTTTCCCCTAGAATTAGAGATCCAGACCAGGGGGAAGGGTAAGAGATGGGGAGGGAGTAGAACCCGGAGGCTTCTACCAAAGTCAGGGTTATGGAGGTACATTCTGTATCCAGCAAAATTCACCCTTCTTGGTTGTACCGTGTGCATGGATTTAACAAACACACCATCCTGTAACCACCGCCACCATCACTGCAAAACTTTCTTTGTGCTGCATTTTTGTAGTCCATCACCTTCCTCTACCCCCAGCCCTAGGCAAGCGCTTTTCTGACTTCCTCCCTTAGAGTCTTAACTGTTCCAGAATGTCTCTTCTTTAGCTGGGCAAAATGCTCTGGAGATTCAACGCTTTTGAGTAGCACGTATCGATACCATGTTTCCTTTTTACTGCTAAGTAGTAAATCCCCTGTAGGAATGCATGACAGCTCATCCATCCGCTAGCCCGTTGGACGTTCAGGTCGTTTTCACCTTTAGGCAATTATGAATGAAACTGATAATTATTTGCATAAAGGTCTTTATGCAGATAGGGATCTTCATTTCCCTTGGGTGGGATTGCTGGTCTGACGGTAAGTATAACTTTCTAAGACACTGCGAAACTGGACTGGAGGGTCCTATGCAAATCACTGGAGAGAGGCTGACCCTACACGGATGGAAACCAATATGATTAACCCAAACACCCACACGAACAGCTGTGGGAACCTTGTAACAGCCAGTGACCGGAAAGGGCTGAGGTCTAGCGTGTTTGAGGGAAGGTGGTAAAAATGAGGACAGGATGACTGTGATACACCCAACACTCCATGCGAGGAGCTGTCTCCCTGACCCTCCCTGCTGTTCACACTCAAGAGCTTAGGCTGCATCATCTCACATCCACAGGCCATGTGACTCTCCCCAGGCCATTTGAAAATGAAAGGATGTTAATGTTTTACATACTCAAAAGACAATAAAATCAGCAAGCTGGGGGGGGGGGGGGTTTGTAGAATTGATACAAAAAGAAACAAATGATCTGAACCATATTTCAAATGAGTAACATACACATAAAGGGGCCATAACTAAGCCAAGTAATTTAGACTATTGAGACTATATGCCCTCAGGCTCCAGACAAAAAGAACTTGAAACATATATTGGATTCTAATTAGCCTTTTTGCCGATGTGGGTTAGTAATTTTGATATGACATTCTGTACGTTCTAAGATTGAGCAAATAATATATTGTGGATAATGGGAGCCAAGTTTCTCTCTGTTAGAGATGAGAGTTATATACATATCAAAAGGGGGAAGGATGAAAAGTACCTGGGAATTGTTTTTTAAGATTTTATTTTTAAGTAATATCTACACCCAACATGGGGCTTGAAACTACCATCCCGAGATGAATAGTCACATGCTCTACCAACTAAGCCAGCCAGATACCCCAGTACCTGGGGATTCTTCATACTACTCAATGTTTTTCCAAATCTGAAAAAAAAAAAAAAAAAAGAATGGTTGGACTAGTGTTTTCTTAAACTGCCTTATATTAAAAAGCACTTGGGGGGCACCTGGGTGGTTCAGTTGGTTAGCTTCCAACTTCAGCTCAGGTTATGATCTCACAGTTCATGAGTTCGAGCCCCGTGTCAGGCTCTGTGCTGACAGCTCAGAGCCTGGAACCTGCTTTGGAGTCTCTCTCTCTCTCTTTCTCTCTCTCTCTCTGCCCCTCCCCCACTCACACGGTCTCTTTCAATAAATACACATTAAAAAAATTTTTTTAATTACTTGGGGCTTTTGATAAAAATGTAAAACTCTAAGACTACTTTTCCCTCCCAAGGTATGCTGCATCTGTCCATTTGGGCCTGACAATGTGCATTTTGCATCATCAAACACATTTAAAAATTTATTTATGTATTTGTTTATTTTGAGAGAGTGAGCGAGCAAGTGCAAATGGGGAGGAGCAGAGAGAGAGAGAGAGAGAGAGAATCCCAAGCAAGCTCACCCTGTCAGGGTAGAGCCCAATTCAGGGCTGAAACTCAAGAACCATGAGATCATGACAGGCAAAATCAAGAGTCGAGGCTTAGCCAACTGATCCACCCAGGTGCCCCCATCATCAAACACATTTTTGAAACGCTGGATTAAATTATCTTTGAGGTACGTTGTTCCATGCTCTACAGGAGGCGTGAATTAAGCCAATTTTAGAAATTTGTTGCCCAGAGTGAAGAGAATGGGGGTAATGACTCTCTATTTGCCTGAAATATATTTATTACAGAGTTGAAGCATTCATACAAGTACCAAGAGCCCAGAGGAAAGCCCCTTGGACAATCTCCTGGGAAGAACATGCAGGAGAAATCCCAGAATTCTTTGAAAGCCAAGTGATCCATACATTATCTAGAGTTACACATTTCAGGAATAAGTGGCTTGATTTCCATCCTTCCGATAGGACCAAGTGCCTACTGGTCTGGGGGCCTTTGCCCATACACCATCTGACCTGAAACACCTACCCCACCACACACTGGCAGGGCTGGCCCCTTCTGCCCACCAAGGCTCTCGTCAAACGTCAACTTCTCAGAATGGCCATCCAATCTCACCTGCCCTATCCCACCCATCTCTATGTCTTCACCAGCTTCTCTTCTTTATAGCACTTACCGTTATCTGAATTTATCTATCCCTACTGACAGTCACAAGATTCACTCCATGCAGGAGTGTTCATTCCATATACACCAGGCACAAAATAAACATTCATTGAATGATTTAGCAATGTACACATGTACAGGAATCTATTTCTTAAATTTTTTAAGTTTGTTAATTTATTTTGAGAGAGAGACAGCGAGTGCACAAGCAGGGGAGGGGCAGAGAGACAGAGAGACAGAGAGAGAGAGAGAATCCCAAGCAGGCTCCACACCATCAGCGCAGAGCCCGATGCAGGGCTTGAACTCACAAATCATGAGATCATGACCTGAGCCGAGATCAAGAATCAGACGCTCACCCAACTGCACTCCCCAGGCGCCCCAGGAATCAATTTCTTATGATGAACAAACGTTTACAGTGTGGTAGGTGAAACATAACCAAATCAAGTGGGAAACAGGCCTTTATTATAATAAAGTTTATTTTTTTTCCTCCCATACAGTTTAAGAAAACCAGACATCAGTGTAAGTTGGAGGAACAGCTGTGTTCAGAAATGGGTCTTTGCCTTTTCATCCACAATAGATTGTTGACCAGAAAATCAGAGGCTGGCATTCAACTAATATGTGATAAAGAGTTGTTATACAGTGTGAATAGGTGTTTCATATAGTACCATGGCCAAACAAATTTGGGACACAGCAGAGCCAAATGAAGGGTCTCTCCAACACATCTGATCACCCTGATCCACTGCCCCTTGCCTTCCATAGAACTTCTCACGTGAGCTGAGTTCCACAACAAACACTTTAAGACAGCAGCAGGTCAAACAGGTCACTTTGTACTCAAATGGTTTCCTAAAACCTCCCACTTCTCATTCCAGTCAGTGACAGATTCTTTGCTCTCTAGAAACCGAGCAATGGAAAGCAAAGCTATGATGAGCGAAGGACAATGCAGTTAGCTAAACGGCCTCATTCGAGTACATTCAAGTTTTATCACCACCGTGGCATCTGGGAAATTTGGGGGGCAGTGTTTCTCATGCAGGGGGAGGAAGAAGAGGGTCATCCCATTAGGAGTTTGTCACACCCCACAAAATCCTCTTTGAGATCGTGCGGTGGTGAGCATTGCTACCAATGGGAGTATGGCACATTTCCAGGGTGCATTGAGACAATAAAAACCTGAGGGCCGCTACATGAAAAGACACCTTCCCAGTGAGCTCTCCAGCTCACCACTGCCAACCTTTTTGCCTTTCCTTTTTGACTTTGGCTTAAGCAAACCCACATTACACTTAATACCTAATGGTAATTAATATTTTTGAACCCACTGTCTGTATCTAGAAGCTTCCAAATCAGCCCATTGCAAACTGTCATCCAATTTTAATTTGTAACACTGTCCAAATGTATACAGTGGGACTGGGTTTGCCAAACGTATAAAAACATTATGAAACACTGGTCTTCTTTTGTTGATGTAACATTTTCTTTCCCATCATTAAGGATGGCGAAAAAGTCACATCACCCAAAATTAAATAATCTGAAGGTCCTTCAAATTAATCACCTATAACTTTCAACTATTTCTGAACTAAACAAACATTTTCCTCTCCCTAAACAAAAGAGATGTTAAAGAGCTTCATGTCTTTGGCACCTGCTAGAATAGGGTATTTAAACCCTGTGCCTTTTTGCAGCATAAAATTGAAGTTATAGCAAGGTGAAACGGGTGCCCACAGACCCTGCTGGAGTAAAATTCCACTAGGAGTGTCAGATTATCGCCCCAAACCAAATTTTGTCATGCAGCGGGCAATTAATGTACCAAAAATTTACCAGCCCATATAATTTTATCAGTCTACCTTTCCCCAGAGGAAGTAAATAAACAGTGAAACTAATGAAATCATATTTCTTGACCACTCTCAGCCAATATAAATTTTTACTTGTCCTCAGAGGGCTGGACGATGAGCTATTCGTGAGGCCATTCAAGTTTCTGGGCCAGTTACCACAGAGGCAGTATTCTAAGTTTTGAGGGTGTTCCTGAGTCAGCAAAGAGGATCCTGCTTTGTGATGGACAGCCCCTCAAGTCATTAGCAAGTGCAGATCAGGGGTTGATGGGCATCTGCTACAGCTTTGCATCAGCATTTCTGAACTCTCTGAAAACAGCACGAAATACTAAACTCCTAAGGCAACAGATGAGAAAATGCTCAGTGTGCTACTCTTGTGCAGAGTAGACAGCAGGGGATACATCCTTAGGTGGTGAGTTGCTAAAAATTAGGTCAACTGCAACAAAGCTGAGAGGCCCAGTGCCTTCTGGAACTCATGACGCCAGCATTTTTCCCATTTGGCCTGTGGCCCTTCTGCATTAGGATCACCTGGGGACTTCCTCAGATTCAGGGCAAATCTCCTCCAAAAGACCTACATCTTCAACTACTAACACAGAATCCCCTGATTTGGCCTGGGAATCCGCACTGGTCGCCAACTCACCAAATGTGTCTGATTCGCAGCAAAGCTTGAGGATCACTGTAGTTGACCAACCCTTTACAAGGTCTTTGACATCCTCTTCCCAGGAACACTAAACTTTGCAGCACCTTTGAAATGCTGAAGCAATATTAAATGGATAGCATCCCCAAATAGAGCCATGCCATTGGTTCACACAGTGACAGATGAGCACAGCCAACTGGAATTAGCTCAGCCGGCTCCCATGCCTCACACATTTGACCTGCACTGCATAACACTTTGCAGCATCGAATTGGCAACGAGAAAACAGAACAAAACAGAACACAGACACCCAGCCATGTGGCCTTTAGAGAAAATCCAAATCCACGTGATATGGGAATTGGCACTTTAAGGCACAACAGACTTGTGGGAAAGAGGACTCTTCTATTCATTCATTCATTCCCTTCACTAGGTGGGGAAAGGAAGAAGCTCTCTCCCCAAGCCAGGTCTCTTCATCCTGAAGTGTCTCCCCAGTCCCCAGGGCTCCCACAGACCCAGCTTCCTCTTACTCCACCCCCTCCACACACCCCGCTGATCTTTCTGGCTCATTCTCCTCCCACCGTGGAGGTCTTGGCAGGAGCTGTGCCATGCGGGACTCAACAAATGAAGCAGGGTCCGTTTTCAAAGGGTAACACTACAAGAGTAGTAAAGCTTCATCCGGCCACTTAATAGGAAGGCTTCTAACTGCCTTATTTTAAATAAATTTAAGACTTAATGAACTATTAAGGATTCGCCTGAACAAGGACTTACTTGAACCCATCTTCCCCTTTTAAAATCACAATTATAGAATAAGTGCACATTGAGAGACATTTCCCCAGTTAAATACCTTATTGACATGAACGCACTCAAAAATGCCAAGACATCAACCACCGTGAATATTTTAGACCTTGGTGAACAGGTACCACTAGGCACTTATGGTGCTTAGGAGGTTGTAGCTTAATGTTGACATCTGGCATGAAAAGCTTATGGTCTGAATCATGTTTCTTTTTTATGTAATTCTGGCTCAGGAATCCGATACAGAGCAGCTGAGAAATAAATTATGTTGCTGAGGCTGAAGATGAGGCACAGAAGTACAGCTCCAGCTATCTGAGGGAAAGACAGGGGCCTGGAGTTGGCCAGGAGCCATTCCCTCCTCAGAGTCTTGTCCAGAACAATGGCTTCCATCTGCAGGTGTGTGGCCAGGATCACACACACGTGGAACAGCTGGTGACTGTGACCTACGGCGAACACAGAAAAGGCTGCCAGGATCAGCAACAAAAAACGAACAGGGGCCCCTGGGTGGCGCAGTTGGTTAAGCTTCCAACTCTTGATTTCGACTCAGGCCATGATCTCACAGTTTGTGAGTTCGAGCCCCGCATTGGGTTCTGCGCTGACAGGGCAGAGCCTGCTGGGGATTCTCTCTGTCTCCCTCTCTCTCTGCCCCTCCTGTATCTCTCTCTCTCTCTCTCTCTCTCTCAAAATAAATAAACTTGTTTTTTTTTTTAAAGGAATAGACTGCTGATACTGTTCCATAGTGTATAGGCTAAAAACATTATGCTGGGTAAAGAAGCTAGACACAAGGGACCACATATTGTCAGAATCCATTTATATCAAATGTCCAGGAAAGGCAAATCCACAGACACAAAGTAGGTTACTGGTTTCTTCAGGCAGGGGGTAGGAATCAGGATTAATAAGACATGGGCAGGAGGGATCTTATCGGGGTGATGATCATGTTCTAAAACTCATTTGCGATGATGGGGATTCAATTTGGGGGGTTAACTAAAAATATCACTGAATTGTGTCCTTGAAATCAGGGAACCATGTGATACGTAAAATATGCCTCAATGCATTTATTTGTTTTTTAAATGTTTGTTCATTTATTTTTGAGACAGCATAAGCAGGGGAAGGGCAGAGAGAGAGGAAGACAGAGAATCCCAAGCAGGTTCCGCACTGACAGCACAGAGCCCTACAAGGGGCCTGAAATCGCGAACCATGAAATCGTGACCTGAGCCGAAACCAAGATTCTGATGCTCAACCAACTGAGCCACCCAGGCGCCCCAACATTTTTTTTTAATGCAGTGTGAGAAAAATTAAAAGGCCCGAGTACATTTTTTCAACTTGTCCACCAGTCCTGGTTTTCACATGAAGTCTGGCATCATGTTCTCCCAAAGTTCACCTCTTCATAGCCAGCACTCATCAGCTCCAATTCTGAGGCCAACGGAGAAGCCAGCCAGACTTTCTATTGGCCAGTTACAAGGTAGCCCTCTCCTTACTGCTGGTTAATCCCAGACATGACCAGGGGCTCTTCCTCCCTGATGACCTTCAGGACCTTGGCTCACCAGCTATGTGTCCACAGAGGGGAGGACCCAGCAGAGGGGGGTGGTAGTGGGCGGGAACATGCTGAGTTGGTAGTGATGAGAAAAAGAGTCCATTGCCCAGGGCCGAGGACTGTTTGTGGGACAACCCTCAGAAATCAGAAGATGAGAAGAGAACAAAGACAGCATGTGTCATGGGCTGAGCTGTGTCTCCCTTCCCCCAGTTCCAAATGTTGAAGTCCCAATGCCCAGTACCTCAGAATGTGACCGTATCTGGAGACAGGATCTTTTATTATTTTAAGTTTATATATTTATTTTGAGAGAGAGAGGGAGAGAGGCAGAGGGAGGGGCAGAGAGAGAGAGAGAGAGAGGGAGAGAGAGAAAATCCCAAGCAGGCTCCGTGCCGTTGACAGCAGTGAGCCTGATGTGGGGCTTGAACTCACGAACCACAAGATCATGACCTGACACTCAACTGACCGAGCCACCCAGGTGCCCTGTGACTGGTACCCTTCTAAGAGGAGGAAGTTAGGACCTGGGCATGAATGTACACAGAGGAAAGACCACATGAGGAGAGACAGAGAAGACGGCCGTCTGCAAGCCAGGGAGAGAGCCAGGAGAGAGATGGACCCAGCCCACACCCTGGTCTCAGCCTCCAAAATTATGAGAAAATGCATTTCTGTTGTTTAAGCCACTCAGTCTGTGATTCTTTGTTATGGCAGTCCTAGCAAACAGATACGACACAAGAGTTAAGGATTCTCTTTCGTTAAGAGAGAGAGAGAGAGAGAGAGAGAGATATTCCCGCAATCTGGCTGGACAGGAATATGGAGGAACTTCCTACGGGCAGGGCCAGCGCTAACCAGTTAGCACTCTGCCCCACGTTGGAGAGGGAATCCCACATCTGGCAGACCCCGTTATTGTAGGACAGATCATTTTCCAAACCCGTTGTTAATGACCTGTCATTAACAGTTGTCTGGCAAATGTCTGGCCAATGGAGGGGTGTCTCTGGGTTCTGTTCCCCTAGGACCAAGAGAGTGGGATTAAAAGTGAATAAATGAGGGGCGCCTGGGTGGCGCAGTCGGTTAAGCGTCCGACTTCAGCCCAGGTCACGATCTCGCGGTCCGTGAGTTCGAGCCCCGCGTCGGGCTCTGGGCTGATGGCTCAGAGCCTGGAGCCTGTTTCCGATTCTGTGTCTCCCTCTCTCTCTGCCCCTCCCCCGTTCATGCTCTGTCTCTCTCTGTCCCAAAAATAAATAAACGTTGAAAAAAAAAAAAAGTGAATAAATGAAATGTTATTAAGACACCAGGGAGTTGGTAAAACAAGGCCAGGGCTATTTTTTCCCGCAGTCCCCGGACTTCATTTACAACCACCGATACTTTGTCTAGGTGGGGCTCGGGAGGTGGACAGGGCTCCTGTAGACAAGTTCCAACTCCGTGGCCCTCTCGTCTCCCCCGCCCCCTCACCTTTTTGTTTGAAATTTGCCCTCCAAGCATTTTGGTCCTTGGCATCCCTTCTGGTAGGACAGAATTGAAGTAAAGGAGATGAAGCTCTTTTCAGAGCCAATAAAGCAAATCTGGCCATATGTCTTAGGTGGGAGGAGATGAAAAAAATCACTGGAGAAATGGGCTTGGGGAGAACCAGGGTCCCTGCCCACCATTTAAGGATAAGGGCTGACCCTTGAACCCCCATGACAGCGCATCTAGGGAGCTCTCGTCTCAAGGAGTCCTCAGCGTCACCAGAAGTGGCCCAAGGGTCCCTCCTCCAGCCAGTGCCCGACCCACTTCCCTAGACAGAGACGGAAGGCACTCTCCCAGCAGGTAGAAGTCCTCTGGCTCTGACAGCTCCTCTCCAGCACGTCACTTCTCTAACGGCGGTGAGCTCAGGTTCCCCCGGAGAGTCCCCCAGCCTCTGAGTGAGACACCCCGAGCTTCTGGTTCGGGATGTCCGGGGGCCTGAGAATCTGAGAATTCCCAGATAATGCTAAATGCTGATGCTCCAGGGGCCACACCTGAGAACCAAGACTCCTGGCCCCACTGCAGCCGCCTGAACGAGACGAAGACACGCTCCCCTCCTTGGCACAGCCCCTGCCATCTGTCAGCCTCGGGGCCATCTGCACTCGGTCTGTCTTGTTCCTCTCCAGGGCTGCCCTCGATGTCCATTTAATCCTGGGATTTCATCTTTGGGGTAATAACGGGACTCCCTAGGCCCCGTAGCCCACAGGAATGCCTTAGAACCCTAGATGCACCTGTTCTCTACCCTCCCATCCTACCTGGCCATTTGCTGGCTACGTACATCCTGGCCTCCATTGCCCTACAGTTTCACTTCCCTTGGCCTGCGCCTAGAGAAGCCCCTGGGGAATTGCGTCTCTCCATGCCCCTGTTTCCCCTTTGAGACCACATGCACTGGCGTCCTGGTGGCAGGGAGACAACGGGGCCGCCGCGCACTCACCGATGTAGTCGAAGCGGCCAGGCGCCAGGCGCTCTGGCAGGTGTGCGGAGTAGAAGAAAGAGGCCAGGAGGGTCATGGCCGTGTGCTTCTGGTGGTACAAGGCGGCTTCATTCTGCGCACCGTCCCCCGAAAGCAGGAACAGCTGCAGGGATTCAGAGGAACCTCAGGTCTCGAGAGGAGGCCCCCTTCCTTCTCATCACCCGAAGCCATCTCTGCACACGTGTGCGGGCACCACGGGCCAAGGCCCTCACCTCCTTGGTCTGTGGCTTGGAAGGGGAACTCTCAGGGACCGTGGGAGCAGAATTCCTATTCCTTTTTTTTTTTTTTAATATTAAAAAAAATTTGTTTAGGTTTATTCAGAGAGAGAGAGAGAGAGAGAGAGTGCAGGGGAGGGGCAGAGAGAAAGGGAGAAAGAGAATCCCAAGCAGGCTCCGCACTGTTAGCACAGAGCCCAATGCGGGGCTCAAAGTCAAACTGCGAGATTATGACTTGGGCCGAAATCAAGAGTCGGACGGACACTTAACCGACTGTGGCACCTAGGTGCCCCTTAATATTTTTTTTAATGTTTGTTCATTTTTGTGTGAGAGAGAGACAGAGCGCAAATAGGGGAGGGGCAGAGAGAGAAAGAGACCCAGAATCCGAAGCAGGCTCCCAGGCTCTGAGCTGTCAGCACAGAGCCCGAACCGGGGCTCGAACTCACAAACCATGAGATTATGACCTGAGCCGAAGTCAGATGCTTAACCAACTGAGCCACCCAGGCTCCCCCATAATTCTGACTGTGATCTTTTGGGAGACCCAAGGCAACTGTATTTTATTTTATTTTTTCTCCCCGCAGGGCAGCTGTATTTTAATCCTCCAAATGTCCATAAAGCCTTTTGAGTTAATTACGAAAGAAAAGGAAAGAAATCAAGGAAAAGGAAAAGAAAAATCCTACTGGATCTATTTGCTACTCTTTTGGGGGTAAAATGTAAGTATAGTAAAAAGTGGTCTAGTCACCCTTGAACTCACTTCTCACCAGCACATCCCCAGATTTCAAGCTCCTAATTAAGGCTTTAAAGCCTAGAAATCCCTGGAAGGCCTTTCTGAGTCATCAAAACGTGTTAATTACAGCCATTATCCTGTTTGAGAGCTAAGTATAGTTTTTGTATTACCGTTATAATGACAGCAGCCATCACTTACCTAGGGCACTAAGCCAGCCTTTTATTTGCACAATTTCATCACAGCCTCAACAACTACCAAAACATCCCACTTTGCGGATGAGGAAGCTGGGCCAGAGGGTGACTTGCAAACCACTAATCAGCAGTGAAGTCAGGCTGTGGATCCAGGCAGGCTGATTCCAGAACCGGTGCTCGTCAACCTCCCTGCTGGCGATCAGACCTCCCGGCCCCTCCTCCGCCCCCTGTCTGACTCAGCTGGTGCTCCTAATAACGCAGACCTGTGCTATGCGATTCGGTGGCATGTGGGAACGGCTTGCTCTCTGCTCTGGTTTCCTATGGGTGTTCTGTGTCGTGGAGGAAGGAGTCAGGGGAATGGGCCGCACCCACGCCTCTGGGTCTCCCCCCCCCATCCCAGGCTCACACAGGTGGCACCGGCTCTGGCCCTCCCCTTTGGTCCCTGACTTGCGCATCAAACTTCAAGCTGCCCCTGGGAGGGAAACTCTACTCACTGGGTGCAGGCCATCTGGCGGGCATTGCTGAGCCCTCCGATCTGCTGATTTGATTAAACCCCTCTACCCCTCTGTGCGGGAGAGGATGTCAGCCTCATTAACAGATGAGGAAACTGAGGCTCAGAGAGATCAGGTGCATTCCCTAAGGTCACAGAGCCAGTGCGCGCTGGGATTTGAACTCAGGTCCATCCGATTTGTGAGTGCCTCTCCCCTTTCTTGTGTCCCTCCTGCACCCCCTTCCTTCATGTTCTCCAATTCCCATCTATCTTACGACCTTCATTTATCCTTTTTCCTTCGCTGCTAGTATATTAGTTGATGATAATACAGAATAACTGCATTTATTGGCCACTTGCCACAAGCCAGCGATCTCATGTAATCTTCCCCGCAGTCTGATGAAAGCAGGTGTTATTACCATGCCCATTTTACAGAGGGGGACATCAAGGCACAGAGATGGTACCTAACTGGCCCAAAGTCTAACAGCGAGTACGTATTAGAGATTTGCCTCCAGAGCCTGCTTTCCTGGTCACCACACTAAACCCCAGGCTGCCTCCCCTTCCCAGCCCTCCACGACTGCATCTGAGCCCCCAGTCAGTACTGGCCATTGATGCATCCCCTGTGGTTTGCCAGGGCCTTCATTCTCCTGCTGTGTCCTAACTACTAAGGGAGCCCCTGGGTCGTGGCTCCCACGTCCGTCCCTCGCAGTGACCAGCATGGCGCTCCGAGCCCCAGGAGCTCAGGAAACAATAGATTCCCTGGTGTTGCCAACAGGCAGAGAAAAGACAGAGCCGGGCCCTTACCCTGTAGAAGATGGGAAGGGAGTCCCAGGTGTAGGGATAAGCAAAGGCAAGGACGCGAAGCATCTTGCAGAGCCCGGGCTTCTGGATTTCAAGAAACCTAAAGCGGGGAAGGAAAGGGGGAAGACGTTGGACCGAAAACGGTTTCCATGAATGACACACGTGCACGCACATGACAAATTACTGAGGGCAGGTCGTCCGCAGAAGAGAAGTCTTTTTGTACAACCTCCTCCGGAGGCCAGTGGCTCCCCCCCCCGACGGGCCTCTTCCACTTCTCCCAGCCCGACGGGAGTGACTCTGCCTTCGAGGAGAAAGGGTCTCAGGGGAAACCATCTCCTGGGGCCGCATCGTGAGGGGCAACGGTGTCCAAAGAAGCCAGGGAGGAGGTATTGGGCTGGGAAGGCCTTCTGGGAGGCAAGTTGTCAAACTGCCAAAGGGCCTTTTAGAAGTCCAGCAGCAACCAGGGTGGGCAGACGTGGGGGCGTGGGGGGCCCCCAGCCCGGGCTCCGGAGGGCGAGCACGGCTGTGAAGGAGCCGATGTCAGCTGCCCCGGGTGCGTGCTGTGCCAAAGCCCTTGGTTTGGTGAAGTCTTTAATGACTTTGAGAGACTTCCGGAATACTCGGTACCACACGCAGGGACGCTGGCCTGGGGAAACCGAGTAAACGTGGCCTTTCCCCCTCGTTCAGCAACACCCCGACCCGCCTCCAGTCCCAAGAGGAAGCCAACGTTAAAATGAGCGGTGCTGACCGTGGCAAAGACAGGTAGGTCCTCCTGGACAGAACGCGATGGGGCCTCTGCTGGCTCGGGGCCGGCAGCCCAGGGTGTGGGGACTCTGGCAGCACAGATGATAGGCTGGACGCTGGGAGGACGTGAGAGGAGCGAGAAGAATGTCCACACAAAACCAGAGCCCTGAACTGGGGCTCAGGCGAGGGAGGGCTCACGCCCTGGGCCAGGGGGCTGTCGAGGCAGGGTGGCAGGGCAGGACCCCGCTTGGGTACCACTGGGTATCAGTGGGGGGGGCGGGGCCCTCCCTCGGTGCCCCCAGGGCTGCAGGGCGAGGCCAGAGGTCCCCACAAAGGTGGGGTGCAGAGCCACGGTGCCAGGGTTGGTGGAGTGGCCGTCCCGGTGCAGCCAGTGAGGCAGTGGAGGCATTTGGCCCCTCTCAGCCCTTCCTGACGGTCCTGCCCCTCTTCACGCTCTCTGGCGAGAATGGAGTCTGCTCCCCACCCCTGGTCCCCAGACCCCCCAGTCCCAGCCCACAAGCCTGCCCTTTCCTCCACCAAACACAATCTGCCTCTCTGCTCAGCCCGCGCCCATCTCCCCACTCAGCCAGGTTCTTCCTGTCGCCACAGGCTGGTGCCATCACCTGTCACCTGCTGTCCCCATGGCCGCTGTGTCGTGTCTAGCCCTCAGGAATGCCAAGCATGAGGATCCCTGCTCCAGAATAAGAGGCAGAGAAGCCCCACAGCCTCCAGCGATAGGCTCCGACTGCTCTCAAGCCCACGGCAGCACGTGTCCCCTTTCCTGACCCTGTCCTACATCAGACAAGCGCATGGCGGGCGCAGGGTAGAGAAGGAAGACAAGCTCCAGGAAAAGGAGGGAAAGAAACAAGGGACAGCAACTTACGTCCCCCCGCAAACAGGAACCCCAGCCTTGGGAGTAAACCGCCGACCCTGGGAGAGGGGATTTCACATGCAGTTTCTGACCTGGACACCCTGGGTTCGAATCCTGCCTCTGCCCTTCATGATCATGTGACCCCGGCAGGTGAGGTAACCCCTGCGCCCCTCCGAATCCTCGCGTGTGACACAGGGCCGACAACCCTACCCCCTCACGGGCTTGTTGCAAGCATCTGACGAGATGATACTTACGAGGGAGCTTACTTCACATCACAGAGGAACACTCACGAAATGGAAGCTTTTACTAAAATGTGTGTCGTGGGATTCATTCTCTCCCCGTCCCCATCTTATAGCTACGCCGTAAGGAAAATGGGCACAGGCAGGTTCTGGGTGATTTGCCTAAAGTCAGAGGAGCTGGTTAAGAGGCAAAGCTAGGACTGAAACCCTGGGCCGTCTGGCTTCCACGTTTCATACCACCGCCCCTCCGGCAGGCTGAGCAGGCCTCAGACCACAACCCAGCCTCCATCCTTGCCTGTACCCTCTGCCCCAGGGAGCAGCTGGGACACACGCCCACTGCCCCAACAGCCAGAGTACATCTCAATAGCATTCGCGGTCTCCTGGCAAACCCGACCGCACGCCCGCTCCCTCCTGCCCCGTGCACGGCACGGCCTATCCTTCCTGAGTTAGGAGAGGCTCGCCATTAAACGCTCTTTATGGCTCACCATAAAGCACGCTCTTTCTGTGACCACTTACACAGGAGGAAAGCTGGCTGTGGCCGGCGAGGGCCATCCCCCAAACCATGGATTTCCCGTGACTTGAGACAACATTTCGCCCGGCCTGATAAAGTGCTTTCCCGGGGGCAAACGAACCAGCCTCTCCAGCTGCAAAGCCGAGTCTACAGGGAGAAAAAAAAGGGAGAAAAAGCAGAGCAGAAGAGAGACAGCAACAGAGAATAAAAGGCAGAAGGGCCAGCAGCCACAGACAGGGGCCTCCCACTACTAAGGTGCAGTTCCACATTTAGCCACAGGGTGTCGCTCCATCCAGAGATTCCCGGAAGGACGGGTGGGAGCCACAGAATCCTCCGAAAGCACCGGATGCCCCACCTGGTCTCCAAAGCCCCACCTGGTCAGACAGTCCCTACACCACAGAGTTGAGAGGCCAGTTTACAGGGAGTCAGGCCTCGGCTGCCTAGAACCAGGTTGGCAGGCAACACTGGATTTTTTTGGCAGAAGCCTTTATCAGGAGAGGGTCAGTACGATACCAGTCTGTTCTAAAACCTGATAAATCTTGTTGCGACAAAGCCAGCAGGATTTGCAAGCAAGTTCTGGAACGGGTGCTTGAAACGGGTGGGCTTTTGGAAACGTTCTATCGCAGAGGTCGTGTGCGTGTATGTGTGTGCGCTGTGGTTACAGCTGTTCTGTTGTGGGAGTGACATCACAGGAATGTGGACATTTCCGCATGCTGGCCCCCGGCCCCGGTAGCACTGTCATCTGGCTGAGCCCTCCGACCTCCAGAGGTGTCTGAGAACCACTCACTGCTGAGCCTCCTGCCTCCAGCTCTGACCTCCAAACCCTCTCCTGGGCCTTCTCTGTGCCCCTCTTGGCTGCCACAGTACCAAAGCCACAGGATGGCTCTCCCGGTGCAGCTCACTTTCCGTCCGGGATGAAAAGTCACCCCTCTCCCTCACAGCACTGCCCATAGGGCATTTCACTGAGCAAGTATCTGTCCAAAAAGCCGACTGCTGGGGGCCTTGGATGCGTGGATAAAAAGTACCTACAGGGACTTGTAACATACAGCAAGCTCTGTGGGACCAACGTGCCTTAAGGGAGTGAGGACACCTTTCTGGGCTTCTGGATGGTCAGCAGGATGAGCAAGCGAGGTCTCCGTCACCCCACTTTGCTCCAAGAGCCACATAGAGATCACGCATTCTCCCATCTCCTTTCTCAAGTGCTACCGAGGAAGAAAGCAGTTTTCTGGAATATTCATTTGAACAAGAGGCCATGATCATAGGGACCAGAAACCCAGTCAGGGGAGCCCCCAGTTCTCTACGTGGAGATTTACCTTAAAGACATGCACTGTAATGGAATGAATGCCACTTAGACCGTGATGCTCCGGTAAGCACGGAAATAACTAAAAACTACTCGCGAGGTTCACGGTCTACTTCCTGCCCAGGGAAGACGACGGTGGTTCTCTGCCACTCCTGGCCACGCCGTGGACTGATGGCGCAGGAGGCCAAGGTCGGGTGGGCTTGGGGGAGGGGGAAGGCAAGGAGAGAAATCTTGGAAAAGACTCCGAAGCTCCGGCATTGTAGAACATCCAAACCAGAGAGGACCCAGAAACATCCTCTCAGATGCCCTTGCTTGTATGGACACTGGAGCCAGAGGCCACACGGCAAGTCTGTGAAATCGGGGCCTCCGGGGGGCCCTGGCCCTCCTCTCCACCTGCTTCTCCTGAAGTTAATAGGGGCTGAGTCACCCCCCGCCCTGGGCACAAGTCCTCTTTCTTGCTCCTCAGACACTGAAGACCAAGAAGGAAATGAAAACATGAAAGGAAGGAGGACCAGGTGAGAAGGGAGCCCAAAGGGCCCTCAGATGGGGCATCCCACCCTGTCTGTGGGCCCCTTTCTCTCTCTTCCAGCACCACCTTCCTCCCATCCCCACGGCAGCAGCTGCTACCACACCAGGAAGCCCCTCAGCTCCGAAGTGGAGTCCATGGAACTGGCCTCCTACAAAGCTCACTGTCCTTCACGAGCACAGGGCCAGTCCTCAGAAGGACACGGGGGGCACCTCAGATCCTGGCAGCTGCTGAGACCCTCTCCAGCCACTCTCCTCCTTCCAGCTGTGCAGGCAACTTCCGGCGACTCCTTGCTGCCTCCCAGTACTATCCTCTCTGGCCCCCTCACCCTATCCAGGCCGTTCACTCCGTCCAAGAGGCCCATCCCCCATCTCCAGCTAATACTCAGTCCCAGTACCATTTTGCAGAACTCTGTGTATCCAAGCAGGTGTCATCTTATATTCTCATTGTTCATGTTGCCTTCTGTAATGCTATACTCTAAATTCCATTTCCTCTGGCCGTTAGAGGAAATGATGAGTCCGCCTGGCCTTGGCGGGGGTCTGCAGTCTGCTTCAGCCACTGCACTGGGTGCTCTCTGAGCGTAAGGACTGTGCCTTTCTCCTCCTGGTATTCCCAGATCTTAACATGATGCCTGGAGTAGGGCAAGCATTTAAGGAATGTTGGGTGGTTGGTTGGTTGGCCGGCTGGCTGGCTGGATGAATGGGTGAATGGATGGATGGATTGATAGATGCATGGACGGACGGACTAGTAGGGGGTAGATGGGTAGTGGATGGATGGTTGGGTGAGTGGATGGGTGGATGGATGGATGGATGGACAAGTAGGGGGTAGATGGGTAGTGGGTGGATGGTTGGGTGAGTGAATGGGTGGATGGAAGGATAGATGGACGGATAGACAAGTAGGAGGTAGATGGGTAGCGGATGGATGGTTGGGTGAGTGGATGGATGGATAGATGCATGGATGGATGGACAAGTAGGGGGTAGATGGGTAGCGGATGGATGGTTGAGTGAGTGGGTGAGTGGATGGGTGGATGGATGGATGGATGGATGGTTGGATGGGTGAATGGGTGGGCAGATGGATGGGTAGGTGGTGGTTGGGTAGGGGGAATGGTGGATAGGAAGGTGGATGGATGGATGCCTGGATGGATGAATGGATAGACGGATAGATGGAATAGCGACAGATGTGCCCCAGAAGTAAACAGAGATAATCCATTTCATTGACAAAGGAGAAGCCTCCAAGCACAAGCATCGAGAGATTCCTAGCCAGCCTGCCCTGCCAAATGAGTTTGTCCAAAGGTAACAGGTATGCCACATCCAGAAGACCCATTTATTATAAACAACCCGGGTGGACCCCTGGTTAGAAGGAAACAATCTACCCTGGTGGCTTATAGGCGATTCAGAAAGCTTAAAAAAAAGGGGGGGGGGAGGTGGGGGAGCAAATGTTTCGAGAATTTGCACTGGGAGTTCCTAGGAAAGCAGTCCTGGATCATGAACTCTGGGACAATTTGTTTGACACTCATGGAAACTTCCTTGCACCCTCGGCCCACAGTGCTCACCTCCCTCCAATCCTAACTACACAGCCCAGCAGGAGCTAACCAGAC
Organism: Acinonyx jubatus; assembly: GCF_027475565.1. Lineage (NCBI taxonomy): Eukaryota > Metazoa > Chordata > Mammalia > Carnivora > Felidae > Acinonyx > Acinonyx jubatus. The sequence continues at coordinate 35,437,799 of NC_069386.1, forward strand.
AGGGCTGTGACTCATCCAAGGACCAGAGCTAGGTGTGTGTGTGTGTGCATCCCCGGCCCCGTGCCTCGAGGTCATGCTTCACGTCTCGTGGGCAGTGGCTGGCACCCTTGTTACTTTTCTGTGAGTGTTAAGCCTTGTCTCACCCGAGGCCGGGACCCACCCACTCCTCTCTGTCACCCATGCAACCCTCACAGCGCCAGTCTGGCACAGAGGCTGCACTCCAGAAAGAGGCTTCTGCGTCCCTGGCAACGGAGTCCTCGAGGAAGTGGGGAGGAGGCGAGGATAAGCCCGTGACATCGGATTCGGTTTCTTACCACCACGGGCAGACCCGATCTCCTCACAGCTTTACAGGAGGGAAGAGACTTTATCCCCCACTCCCACCCCCAGGCTTCTGTCATGGGATGAGCAGCCCTAATGTTGAGACGGAGCCTAGAAATGAGACTCCCTCTGACTCAAAGCAACTCCACGCTTCCCACCCGTCTCAGGACAGGCAAGTAAAAGGCAGGTTGGGGCAAGTGGGTCTGCATGCTCTTTAAGAATCTATCCTTCCATTTTTACAGAAAACCAGCCTGTCAAGCTTGGGGAAACGGGCCTACCTTCTGTCCCACGAAACCCCAGTGTCACCCAAGGACAGGTGTAGCCACAATCATCGCAGAGAAGCGCCCCTCCCTCCGCCCCCGTCCCTCTCCTCCTGGGGAGGGGCGAGCAGATGGCTACAATTCTCTGAGCTGGTCCAATGGGGAGACCCCAACCGGCGCCCCGGAATCGAGACCGGGGGACGGAAGATGGGGTGCAACCTGCCAGCCTCCCACGAGAGCCCCCACCGCCCCCCCCCACCCAGCACCCCGGCGGCATCCAGACAGGGCTAACACCCCAACACCGCCATCTGAGAGGTGTCCCAAATAATTTAAGCAAGAGGAAATTGAGGCGGTTCCTTTCCACAAAGGGCTGCATAAACCAGAGCTTTTAGCCACAAAACAGTGTCTCTTGCATTCACACTCCAGTGATCTGGGTGTGGCTCACAGCCATAGGGTTTCTCCAGGGACGCCAGGGACACTTGGGTGCCATCTGACAGCTTGACAGCTGGCACATATGTCTAGAGACGGGCCCGCTCAGTCACTGTTCGCAGACGGCCCACTGATGGGGCACCGCCTCTGGGCCAGCTGTTCCCACCACATTGCCTGTAACCCTTACCTCCATCTCACAAGGAGTAGTTGGGTTGGCCCCATTTTACAGATGAGCAAACTGAGGCTCAAGGAGGCTACGCAGCCTGCCTCGCAATAGGGCCAGCATGAAGCCAAGTGTGAAGTCCCCTTGAACACCCAGGCTTCGTGCCCATGAAGCGGGTCCTGCCAGCCGCGGGACGTCCGTGTGGACCCGAGCCCCCAGGCTTCCGAGAGCCCTTCCACTGAGCCTCCCCCGCCCTCTGAGGTGCAGTGGCCGGGTACCTGGAGTAGCAGGAGAGGCCGGTGCTGATGATGGTGTTCAGCACGGCCAGGGGCACGTAGTAGTCATGGAAGGTGGTGTTCACCATCACGTTGGGGATCGAATAGGCAGAGTAAGCGATGGCTGAGCCTGGGGAAGAAAAACCAGCTTTGGGCAGGAAGCCAGGACGCAGCATAGTCTGGACTCCTCGGGAAGACCAACCCCAGCATCTGGCTGAGCCCTCATTATCCCCAGGGACCATAAGCGTCCTGCCGCCATACCTTGCCTGCGCCACTGCCCCTCCCAGAACGTCCTCCCTCTCCTCCCTGCCTACCCCAATCCTACCCTGAGAACCCCCAGGGCTTTACACACGTTGACTCGCAGAAGGTTTACCATCACCCTGTGACATAAATCCTGCACTCATCCTCATGTACAGATGATGAGACGGAGGCACAGAAAGGTCTAGCAACCCACCTGGGGGGCACCCAGCTAGAAAGCGGCAAAGCCAAGCTTCAGCCTGAGGCAGCTCAGTGAAAGCCCCCACTGTTAACCACATGCGGTGGCCCACGAGGACCCCTCCACGTGCTCAGATTTGCTCTGAGTGTGCACATCTCACCTGCCGATGACGCAGGGTGCCCCCGTGGGAAGGTGGATGTGGCAGGGAGGGAGGGCCCTTGCCGAGGCGAGGCATATCGTGCCAGTGCGCTGGGGGACTGGCCAGCTCACGGGCGGGTATGAGAGGCTAGGCTTGGTGTTCCGTTGCCTTAGGTCTGGGAGTCTGTGACAGAGGGGTTACCAAGGGCCCTTGAGAGACCTGTCTGCTGCAGCTTTTACTTGAAAGAACAGGGGAGATCGCTGTCCTTTTCAAAGGGGCCAGGTGTGTCCATGGGCCTGGCCCAGAAGCCCTCTCCAGCCACCCTTACCAGGTCTCCTCTGGGAGGGGAGAAGACAGTCCTGGACCTGTCAGCCCAGGGCCTCAGGTGTCAGCGCTAAGCTCACCTGTTATTCCAAAGATCTAGAGAACGGTGAAATCCCGGCTCAAGGCTGAAGCAGGCCTGGGCCACACAGGTTCACCTCTGCCTCTGACCCCATTTAACAGATGGGAGTCTGATAAAGCCAAGGGGTGTTCCCACTCGGGGAAAAGAGCCAAGATGGGATTTCACCTGGGAACTGACTCCCGGGGCACAAACTCTTCCTCGGCCTGATACACCCGGGGGCTCCATCTGGACCAGATGCACTTGCTCGGCGGGGGGCCAAGGTGCATGCAAGCTCCGTGGGTGGGACAAGAGCAGGGGGACCTCAGACCCTGCCCCCAACCGCGGGGGGGAAACGAAATGACTTCCAATAAGAAATACATGTTTGGTCTCCTCCACTGTTCCTGGCACAGAGCTCCTAAAACCCCTGGAATTTCCTAAGCGAGCACCGCCACAAAGGTGTCTCTCGTTCTGTTAATGAGATGACTTTGGAAAGCCCCTTCAGGATGGGGCCTGGATTTCTGGAGACCAACCCTGTCGCCAGAGGGTTGGAAGCCTCAGGCCCGCACCCCCGACGCCCAGGAGGGGAGAGGGGCTGGAGGTGAAATCAACGGTAACTAATGAAGTCTCCATAAAAACCCAAAGGGAGAGTTTCGGCGAGCTTCCGGGTGGGTGAACACGTGGAGATTCAGGGAGGGGGGCGTGCTCGGTGGGTGTAGAAGCTCCAGGCCCCTCCCCAGGCCCTACCCTGGGCGTCTCTTCTATGCAGCCGTCCCTGAGTTATAGTCTTTTATAACAGACCGGTAATCCAGTGCGTAAAGTGTTTCTCTGAGTTCTGTGAGCCGGGGTCACTGAAGCCTTGGGTCTATAGCCAGTCTGTCAAAGGCACAGGTAACAACCTGGGCTTGAGACAGGTGTCTGAAGGGGGCGGAGGGAGGGGGTGGTCAGTCTTATGGGACTGAGCCCTTAACCTGTGGGAACGGTATCAGAAATGAGTTGAACTGTAGGACGCCCAGCTGGTATCTGAGGATTGCTTGGTGCCGTGGGAACCGCACCCCTCCACGCGTACACGCATTGTAAATGGTGCTCAGACCCCTTTAGAGGGCTTCCCAGGGAGCAGGAGTAGAGGCAGCTTTGGATTCCAGGCTAAGGAAAGGAAACATCCTCTTTGGGGCAATAGGGAGCCACGGAAGGTTTCCGAGCGAGGGATTGAGATGGCCAAAACCTAGTGAAAGTGCACAGGATGACCTAGAGGGAGGAACAGCTGGAAACCAGGGAGGAAGTGGGAGCAAATGCCATCCGGGGGGGTGGGTACTGAGGGTTTCCACGCGGGCAGGAGAGGCGGCTGCAGACAAAGGGGCGGGGAGGCCGAGGTGGAATCCATACGCTCTCTCCACGGACTAGACCTCCCTTCCGTGTTCCCTGAACCGCTCCCACATCAGGCACTGGGCCACAGGCTGGAAAGCCAAATGCGAAGGAACAATGTCCCGTCCTCAGGGAGCCATCCTGAGCAAGGAGCAGCAATGAAGACATCACTGACCAGGCTGGGGCCCAGAGCCACATGGAGGGGCTCCCGGTCCGGGGGCTTGGAGGGGGCCGTGGGTAGGGGACGCTGAGGCTGCCGGGGCCGAGCCGTGAAGGCCCTGCAGGGAGGGAAAGAGGAAGTTCTCTGGTAAGGTCCTGTGTGGGGGCACCAGACACCCAGGAACTCTTACAAAGACAGAAAGCCAGTGACGGGAAGGGAGACAGTTCAGGGGGTGCGGCTGACCCCTGGGGCTTGGGTTCTAACCCTGGCTCTGCCATTTGCAAGCTGTGCGACCTGAGTAACTCACTTCATGGCGCCTCATTATTCTTACCTACAGGGTGGGTACAGCGATGGCCCCCATCCCCGGGGACCGACGTCAGGGTTGAGCACATAATCATGGTAATGGCTACCCTCCGATGCTCGCTCAGTGCCAGGCACTGTGTGGGGTGCTCCCCTTGGCCAAACTCGTTTCACCTTCATCCCACCCTATGAGGGAGATATGATGCCCATTTTGTGGCCCAGAGGACTGAGGCTTAGTGAGGTTCAGAAACGTGCCCGCGAGCATATAATGGTTAAGGGGCGGGGGTGGCCAGGCCACAAGCTCCTCCTTGTGCTGCCCCCCTCGTGATGTGTGTCAGGGGCCCAGCACGCAGCCTGCTGTGTCGTGATTTCTCCAAAAGGCCTGCTCTTATCATGGGTCTGGGGCGGGTGATCAAGGGCTCCGGAAGCCTCTAGACTAAGGAGTGTGAACTTCCTCCGGGGTCACTGGGAATCCTGAAAGGTCTTAAGTGGGCGGGGTGCCATATTGGAAGGTGTTAGAGAAGGCTCCCAGGAAGGAAGCTGGCTGAAGTGGGGGAGAAGCAGGAAGTGGAGGGGAGGCTGTTGTCATGGTGCAGGGGGAGAGGCAGGCAGGGGGGTCTGAGTGAAGCCCACGCCGGGGAGCAATTTGAAGAACGTGGGGTAGAGACTCACTGAACGGCGTGGACAGGACGGTGGAGATGCACGGGCAGGGGCCTGAGAGGGAGGGGACTCGAGGGCTGTGTATGGATTCGGACTTGGAAGACCGGGTGGGGGTGCGACCACTAGCCAGGTGAGTCACTGCAGGAGGGGAGCAGGTGTGCCCAGGGGGTGTTGGGGGAGGGGGATGAGGACAGTCGCGGGCGCGGGGCCGGACGCGGCGTGGACCTCAGGTGGGCGGTAAACCAGAGATGGCTTTGGGAGTGCCCGGTCCAGAGGTGTCGGGGGATGGCGTGGGCACGAGGGAGATCACCCTAAAGCGGGACCCCGCAGCAGCAGAGGCCCAAGGACTGATGGGGAGCTTGCCCGCTGACGGCAGAGCAGAGGAGGGGAGCCAGCAAAGGAGGGTGAGAACATGGAGAGGCCGAAGGAGAACGGGGGGAGTGATGGGATGGGGGCCAGAGAAAGGGGAGTGGTTTGGGGCACACGGCGGGGCCCCCCCCATCAGAGGCTGGGAGAGCTCTCGGAAGAGGGGCCCATGAGGCCGTGGGGACCCGGCAGCCGGGAGGAGGCGGCGCCCTGGCCTAGGACAGCAGATTGCTAAACTTGCCCAGATCTTGCAGGCCAACTGGTAAAACACGGCCAGCTACACAAGCGTGCAATTAAACAAGCACATCCGCAGAAGTAACGACTTCCAGTTAGTGCATCTACCGTCTCTGCACAGACGAACTTACTGCCTGATGGTGCATGACCGTGTGTCTCTCCCTGCCCGCGTTCAGGGACGTCTGGCTCCAAGTTAGCCGCGATGGGAGTCGTTTACGCCGCCCGAGTTGGCCAACACCACAGAGCAGGGCCCTTGTCCCCAGACGATCGGTCGTTAGCATTTGCCAGCACACCCTTGGCCCGGCTGCTTACCGGACACTCACCGGGAACCCGGATGGGGCCCTGGCATCCCCGTGACTCTTCCGCAAGCCCCGGCAACACCTTCCGGTGGCCCCAGCTCCCAGCGGAAGGGGCGAGGAGCTCGGCCCCGGGCAGGGGAGGAGAGCGCGGGCCCCCACGTACCCAGGCTGAAGAGGTTGACGGCACCGTAGTCCAGGAAGTAGCAGATGTGCCGGGCGTTCTTGGACATGGAGTTGAAGGTATGCGCACAGCTGGATACAAGCGGGTACACGCAGCTGGTGCCCATGTACACAAACAGAGGCCAGGAGTAGCTGTCATTCCAGATGTCTGTCATGTACAAGGCGGTCACAAACCTCCACGTGAAGAACCTGGAACACAGCGCAGCCCACTCGACCTCTGCGGCGGGGGGGGGGGGGGGGTCGCACCCCCCCACCCCTCCCCGGACTCTCCGTTGCCCTCCATTGCCCTGGGACAACTGAACCCCGTGTGTTCTCACCTCGGTGAAACACCAGGCGTGACGGAGGGTGAGTGGGATCCTTATGGGGTTGGAAGTGGGCAGGAGGGGCAAGAGGAGAGCATTCAGGTTCGTCTAGTCCGGTCTTCGCCCCGCCTTGTAACCACAGAATCTCTCTTACAGCATTTTGCCTGAGTCCTTCATTGAGCTGACACCTGTCTCCCCGGAATCTCTCCATTTGGTCAGCCCTGGTTCCCCCTCAACGGGACCTCGGGAGAACAGCCTGTCCCATACCCGAGGCAGTCTTCGGAACCCTCCCCCACCTCTTTGAACGTCACATTAAATAACCTCATGACACTCAGCCACTGCCCATAGGGATGGTCGGCCTTGTCACCATCCCTGTGGTTTGTCTATGTCCCTTTGCAGGAAGGCTCTTCAAAGAGAAGCATCCTCCCGGGGTGCGGGGGGGGGGGGGGTGCTTGAAAGTCTAGAAGATGCCAGGACTTTTTCTCCCTCCTCTCCCTGCTGTTCCCTCACTGCCACTGCAGCCCCCATTCTGAGTGGCCTGGTCCCATGCTGAGGCTCAGCTGAGCCTGGGTCTCTGGGCCCCACCTGTACACAGAGACACAGCACAGCTCCGCCTCCCGTCTGCCTCACCCGCGACCCGGGCAAGGGGGGCCCTGCCTGCAGAGTTGCCCTCCGCCACAAACCACTCCTTCTAGAAAGCCGGCCCCTGTGCCCACTGGCTCTCCCACAGAGGGAGACTACAAAGCATCTTCTGGCTACACTGGCCATCTTCCTCCTCCTGTCCCAGTAAACACAGGCCTTCAGCCATGTGCTGGTCTCAAAACCTGTCTTATCATCTCAAGATGACTCCCCGGCCCCACTTGCCCAGGGCGTCTCTCAAACCCTCCCCGCTCCGCGTCACTCAGTGGTGACCACCTCTCTCAGGGGCCTGGCAGTGGCAGGATGTCTTACGCAGTGGGGGGCCTCAGCCAGAGTGGCTCAGCTTTAGGACCGCCAAGAAGTCGCCCCACAGGGATCTGAGCACGGGAGCTTAAGACGCACAAACAAGGATGGTCAGGCCAGCGCCCCTGGCGGCACAAACTTTAAAACAGCCGAAGTCACCCGTGGTCCCTCCACGCAGCCCGAGAGGTTTGTGGCCAGATGGGGATTGGAGGGAAGAAAGCCAGGGCAGAGCAGCAGCAGGGAAAGCCTGGGGGCTGGGGGTGCTCACATCACCGGGGGGGGGGGGGGGGGAGGTGCTCTGAGAGGACCCACAAGAAGCAGGTGACCCGGCACCTCCAGGGAGAACAGGGGCTGGGGGAAGAGACCACCACCATCCCCATCTGCAAATTCTAATTTATTAGCATTTAAAGTATTTTTTTTAATGTTTTAAATGTTTATTTATTTTTTGAGAGACAGACAGAGGGTGAGCGAGGGAGGGGCAGAGAGAGAGGGAGACACAGAATCCGAAGCAGGCTCCAGGCTCTGAGCTGTCAGCACAGAGCCCGACGGCGGGGCTCGAACCCACAAACCGCGAGATCATGACCTGAGCCGAAGTCGTCTGCTCAACCGACTGAGCCACCCGGGTGCCCCTGGAGCTCGTGACATTTTAACCAGGCGCTGGAGCAGGGGAAGACTGGGGAGCCACCAGGAGCCCCCCGAATCCTACCAGAGTCCGTGTGCTAAAGCTTGCCCAGATATAGGCCCCAGCAACTCCCAGCTCCACGCCCATGCGCCATGGGGGCGTCCCCCAACATCCCAGCATGGAATCTCAGCCTTCCCAACCCACCCTGGGCTTTAACGAAGCCCCAGTCCCCGGGGCTCCCGAATGAGACGGCCGGTCAAGGGGGCTGGAAGGTACCAGAAGGGCAGCAAGTGAGTCCAGATGTTGAGGGTCTCATTGGTCATTTGGAAAAGGCTGAGGACGCAGGCCGTGGCAGAACTCTGCGGATGCCGGTAGCCAAAGAGGATGCCCTGCTCATGGAACACCTGCAGGGGGCGGAGAGAGAGGGGCACCGAGGTGAGGTGAGAGGGCGGCGAGAAGTCTCAGGAGGAGCAGCTTTGGTAGCACCTAGTGTCCTCTCGGGCTGCGCGCTTGAACCCTGAAGCCTGGACCCCTCGACCCCAAGTCCTTGAGCCATCAAGCTGCTTCCCTCTCCCCGCTCCTCTCCTCCTTCCCGTAAGTTCTAAAATCCTTCCAGATTTCCAGAAGCCCGCAGCGGCTGGAGGAGAGAAATTAAGACCCGGACTCCCTTTGGGAGCCCAGCCCGTCTTCTGCATTCCCAGGCGCACTTACTCTTGTCATGAATATTGGCTGGTTTTGCGCCCTCTGCCTGGGGCCTACAGCCCGGTCTTTGGGTGCCTTCCCGGTCGGAGGACGTATATGCTGTCTGCCCGAGCCGACATGCCCTGGATGTCAGATCTCTGCAGAAGATCCCCACTCAGTGCCAGGATATATTCACCAAGGCGCTTCATAAAGGCCTTTTGATGATGAAGACGGTGATGGCATTAGCCTGGGATGCGGGCAGAGCGGAGGCTGCCACAGCTGGGCCTGCGCAAGCCCCCTCCCCCATGTGGCCCACCTGGCAAGTCTCTTGGTCACCAACCCCAGGGGAGAGAGTTGGGCTGGTCAGCTCACATATGGGTGTCAACCCGCCCAGAGAGCTCCATTAGAGCCATTAAAAAGGGTACTTGTACGGGGCACCTGGGTGGCTCAGTCGGTTGAGCGTCCGACTTCAGATCAGGTCATGATCTCGAGGTTCGTGAGTTTGAGCCCCGCGTCGGGCTCTGTGCTGAAACTCGGAGCCTGGAGCCTGCTTCGGATTCTGTGTCTCCCTCTCTCTCTCTGCCCCTCCTCCGCTCGTGCTCGCTCACTCTCTCACTCCCCCTCAAAAATGAACACTAGAAAAAAAACTTTTTTTTAAGTACAAAATAGGTAACATGTACTATATCTTGAGGTTCTGAGTCAAGTGGAGAAAGTCAGGGGTTATTAGGATAGAGAGTCAAACCTGGGCCCCATGACCTTGAGCCAGCCATGACTCTCAGGGCTTCAGGGTCCTCACCTATAAAACAGGGAGTACATTCCCTTCCTAGTTCAGTTCTGGGTTAAACTGGTCAACCAGGGGGAGGGGGACCCGTGAAGTTGGTTCATGGTCCAGTGGAAAAATACTATTTGAATTAGGTTTGGGTCTTAGCTGATTAAAGCAATTTGTTCCGGTTTCTGATTCACCGTTCAATTCTGCTGACGTCCCCGGTTTGCAGTGGACAGGCATCAGTCCCGGGCAGCAGAAATCCTGGCTCGCAGCTACCCACCCCCCACCCCCCGGGCTGCTGACAAGGAGGCAGGTGGGCCCATGGACTTCAGCTCTGTACCCGTGAGAGGAGGGTGGCCATGCCCGGTGGGCATACGACAGCCCTGCAGCGGAAACTGGGGGTCTATTGTCCGTCTCACATTACAGTCTTCCCTTAAAAAAAAATTTTTTTGGAGGGCGCCTGGGTGGCTCAGTCGGTTAAGTATCTGACTTTGGCTCAGGTCATGATCTCACAGTTCGTGAGTTCGAGCCCCGTGTCGGGCTCCGTGCGGACAGCTCGGATCCTGGAGCCTGCTTCGGATTCTGTTGTCTCCTCCCTCTCTCTCTGCCCCTCCCCTGCTCCTGCTCTGTCTCGTCCTCTCAAATATAACATAAAACATAAAAAAAAATTTTTTCAAGTTTTTTTTTTTTTGAAGGCATTGGCCTCTTATGAAAATGTAAAATTTCCAGAAAGGAGCCATTGTTATTGATGATTCACTGCTTCACATGAATGAGTTTAGCAGATCTGTGCAGGAGGAGATCTCATGACAAGGGGCTCGCAGAGCGCTGGGCATGTGGGGGGCGGGGTGGTGGCACACAGGGCGGGGTTGGAGGACAGTCTGGACATAGGGCCCACAGGTGGGCAGTGGACAGACAGGAGGGGAGGGGGAGACCACCTACATCTTGTCCTGGGTGATTCGGGACGTGACTACTGTTCTCTCTTTGGATCAGAAGATGCTGACATAGTCCAAAGCCAGAGGGAAACAGACGGGCTGGGAAATTCACACTGTGGACAACCGGACCACGCTTAGGAATCTTGCCCCAGACCTGGCGCGGGTACTTTACCACCAACGCCAGGATTGGGCCCATATTTAAAGAATCTCCTCTGACCTGCTATCCTGACCCCAGATAGGGATGGGAAGCCCACTAACCATGCTCTAGGGGCAGGATTTATTATTTTTTTAATTGTTTTAAATGCTTATTCTTGAGAGAGAGACAGAGACAGAGCATGAGCAGGGGAGGGGCAGAGAGAGAGGGAGACACAGAATCCGAAGCGGGCTCCAGGCTCCGAGTTGTCAGCACAGAGCCCGATGCGGGGCCCGAACCCACGAACTGTGGGACCATGACCTGAACTGAAGTCAGATGCTTAATCCACTGAGCCACCCAGGCGCCCCTATAGGGGCAGGATTTAAAGTAGCCCCTCCAAAAAAAAAAAAAAAAAAGAATAAAGACTGGATAAAAGAAAGGGAGTCCCTCAGCCCTAGAACAGCGATGTTCTGACCTGCCCCTACCCTCCTCAACTTGAACCTCAGTTTATTAGGCCAAAATGCTAGACACACTCTTGCCCCGAGGCCCTCTGAACACGGGAAAGGAGCGGCATTCTCTCCATCTTCCCGCCCTGGCCTTAGCAAAGTGCTCTGCACAGAGTAGATCTTAAAAGAAGACACGCTACATAAATCTAAACAACCAATGGGACATTTGAAAACAATTTTGTATTCACACCCAGTCTAACCCCACAAGGCAAATTGCAATCATTGCCTTAGTGCTCCAGAGCTGGGTCTCATTTCCAAACAGCCCTAGGTTAGCAGGTGCCGGCTAATTTGCACAGCAGGATTGATTTGTAGGAATCCACCCCGCATCCCTAGTTGTAGGCTAGGCAATTTCATGTGAAATGAAATCAAATTGTGTGTGCAGCCTATTATTTAGAAGCGAGAGCCCCCAGGTACCCGGGGTGGAAGGACAAATCAGCGGGTTTTCCTCTTAGTGCCTGCCAAGGCTTGGCTTCCCGGAAAGACCCTGTGCACCCGCCAGTTGAGCCCGAAATTCCACTGTGACGCTTTTAAACCCTTGGTTTTTCTCGCTATTAAACTGCAAATCACCTGGGGAAAATAATCGAACATTCCGGCTAGCGGTAAATAAGGGTGGATTCTGACAGCCGGCCAAGAGGGTCAGGCGCTGTCAGTGTGGCAGTCTACATTTCCCGTCCAAATCTCAGGGAGTCCTCATGACCTTGGGAGGGAGAGCCTTTCATTGTCCCCATTTCACAGAGAAGGAAACTAAGGCCCGGGGAGCTTAAGACATTTTCCCAAGCTCCCAGGAGTAGGGGGAGCAAATCTGAAAGCTGCATCCAGACCTCAGACTTCATTTCCTTGGCCTCTTACCCTGTCATTGCTGCTGCTCAGAAGGGCTCTTGTAGGAGACGAAGCCCTCATCTTTAGGCCTGTGTTGTGATTTGGACTGTCAGGTGCTTCTCTGAGCCTGTTTCTTCTTCTTCGGGGTTATAGGCTGAATCGTGTCCCCCACAAAACTCACATGTGGAGGCCCTAACCCCCCAGTAACTCAAATGTGACCGTATTTGGAGACAGGATTTTTTTATTTTGAGAGAGAGACTGAGCGTGAGCAGGGGAGGGTCAGAGAGAGAGGGAGGCACAGAATCCAAAGCAGGCTCCAGGCTCCGAGCTGTCAGCACAGAGCCCGACGCGGGGCTCGAACCCACGAGACCGTGAGATCATGGCCTGAGCCAAAACCAAGAGTCGGACACTCAACTGACTGAGCCACCCAGTCGCCCCCAGAGACAGGGATGATTCAAATGAGGCTATTAGGGTGGTCCTGGTGCAATCTGACTGGCGTCCCTCAGAAGAAGGGGAGACGGTAGGGGCGTGTGCAGAGGAACCACCACGTGAAGGGGCATCTGCAAACCAAGGAGAGAGGCCCCAAGAGAACCAGCCCCGCCAGCACCTTGACCTTGGACTTCCAGCCCCCAGAACTGTGAACTTCTGTTTGTCCAGCCAGTCTGTGGCACTTTGCCATGGCAGCCCGAGCTGGCCAAGACCGGCAGGGACACCGGGTGACAGTGTCCCTAAGTCGGTGCCCCTCAAACGCTCTTGTGCGGGTGTCGGCAGATCGCCTGGGGTTCTTACGGCGAATTCGGTGAGACTGGGGGAGAATGTACACTTCTCGCAAGGTCCCAGGGCATGCCGCTCGTGACGCTGCCTCTGGTCACAGCCCGTCCCCCGCCTCCGCATCCGACGGTCACCTCCCTGCCCAGAATCCAATTCATTGCAAAAGGGGGACAAGATGCGCCTGAAGACATGGGCATTAAAAGCCAGAGCAGGAGAGAGAGACCAGTGAGGAGTTCAGTGAGGTGTTTGTGGGCGGAAGGCACGGAGATTATGGAGAAGGAAAAAGGAAGGCCACTAACTGATGCATCGGTTATAACCTGCCATTTAGTGAGCACCTGCAGGACCGAGCTGGATGCTAAGCCACTGGCTCGTGCAGGACGGGCCGTGCTGAGCCCTGGCAAGAGACAGCACTTAGGATCTCAATTAAAATACCATAAAGCCGCTTATGCACAAGTCACATGCAATTACGAGAACCACAAATACATTGAAGTGACAGCCAACTGTTGTTGGCATTAAGCGATTACAGTTACAGGTGAATGTAATTTAGGACACCGGGGTCGCGTTTTTAAAAACAGAAGTGTCCAATGTTCAGTCCGGTCGAAGGATGCTTTTTGCAGATGCACCACAATATTCATAGACAATGAAGCCAGGGCGCCTGGGTGGCTCAGTTGGTTAAGCATCCGACTCTTGATTTTGGCTCAGGTCATGATCTCATGGTCATGGGATCGAGCCCCGTGTTGGGCCCTGTGCTGACAGCGTGGAGCCTGCTTGGGATTCTCTCTCTCTCTCTCTCTCTCTCTCTCTCTCTCTGCTCCCCTCCCTCTCTCTCTTTCTCTCTCTCTCTCAAAATAAATAAACATTATATAAAAAAAAAAGAAAATGAAGCTAAATTTCTTTTGGCTGAACACAAAAGATGTATAAAAAGTCAACAAATTACCTATCACCATCTAGGACAGAGGCTCCCAAGGATATTAGTGATTTAACGGGCAGGAACGTGAAAAAGGACACATACGATGTCTTAAAAAAATAAATATCGCTCAATGCAGGTTGGGCGTACCGGGATGAAAGGTCCCCTTGAATGGCCAGCACCATACACAGCACTGACCTACGGAAGAAGCAAGGAAGCTGAGACAATGGAACATTCCACTGGTTTCACATTTGTTGTAAAAAGTCAGTCTTTGATTTAAGAACTAGGAAAACAATTTTCAATTTTAGGCACTGACTGAAAAACCTGCCATGGGCTTGGTGTGGTAACATGACTGGAAAGTCTACGGCAGGCAGAATAATGCGCCCCCCTCCCCACCAAAGATGTCCACACCCTAATCCTAGAACCTGTGACTACGTAAGGTGACACGGCAAAAGGGAAATTAAGGTCACAGATGGGATTAAAGTTGCAAATCAGCTAGCCTTAAAATAGGGAGATTGTCTGGATTATCCAGGTGAGCCCCGTGTGATCACAGGGTCCTTAAAGGAAGGAAGGAGGAGGCGGCAGCAGAAGAAAGGGAGATGTGGCCATGGAAGAATGGTCAGAGATGCTACCTGCCTGCTCTGAAGGTGCAGGAAGGGGCCAGGAGCCAAGGACACACGTGGTCTCCAGAAGCTGGAACAGGCAAGAAAACAGACTCTCCCCTAGAGCCTCTACCAACACCATGAGTTTAGCCTAGTGAGACCCATGTCAGACTTCTAACCTCCACAACTGTAAGACAATAAATTCATCCTCTTTTTGAAAGCCACCCAATCTGTGGTAATATGTTGTGGCAACAAGAGGAAACGAACATAAGGTCAGAATTTGACCAAAACTCCAAAAGCAATCCTAGAGCTGGAAATAAATGGCAACCCACGGTCTCAGTTTCTTCCTAGGGGGACTGAGGACTTCCTTTGGAACAGTTCAAAGACGATGAGTGGCGTTCTCTGAATCTTCTCCAGCATGGGACATCTCACGGAAACACTCATCAAAAGTGACCATAAACTACTCTGATTCACACAATGAGAATGCCAAATAAATGCCATTAAATTCTTAGATTTAATCTAAGCAAGATGCAAGGTGATGGAAAGAAATCAATGAAACAGAGGGTCCTCAAATACAGAGCAAGCCCCATCTTTGGGACGAAATGACATTAATGCGAGTCTGAGCTCTTCACAGGTATTCATTACGGGATGTTGTTAGCAAAAGCCTACAAAAATATTGGGGTTTGGGGCGCCTGGGTGGCTCAGTCGGTTAAGCATCCGACTCTTGATCTCAACTCAGGTCTTGATCTCAGGGTGGTGAGTTCAAGGCCCACGTTGGGCTCTACACTGGGTATGAGGCCTACTTAAAAAGACAAAAAAAATCGGGGCGCCTGGGTGGCTCAGTCGGTTAAGTGGCCGACTTCGGCTCAGGTCGTGATCTCGCAGTTTGTGGGTTCGAGCCCCGCGTCGGGCTCTGTGCTGACAGCTCGGAGCCTGGAGCCTGCTTCTGTTTCTGTGTCTTCCTCTCTCTCTGGCCCTCCCCTGTTCGCGCTCTCTCTCTGCCTTTCAAAAATGAATAAATGTTAAAAAAATTAAAAAAGAAAATCAAGGTTTGGCTGTTTCACTTCTAACGGGATTCAAAGTACATATTTATCATAGATACGTATAGGATTTTTCTAAGCCAAAGGAGCCACATGTGAAATATGTAACAAAAATGACATTTAAATACAACAAAACTCAAAAAAAGAAACAAAACGTCCGTGGACAATGAAAGAGAAGATTCGCATACAAATAAGCAGGAAATTAACTTCCATGCAGATTACTTTTCTGAACATTATACAGTATAATTTTGACTAAGCAAAATATTGCTATTTGAAGTTTTCTTTATGATAACTTTTTTCTTGAAAAAAAATCAAATTTAAGTGCTGTATGGGTCTATATATTGTTTTAAAAGAGAGTAAAGAGAGCCATATAAAAATGGTAGTGTATATTAAATTTAAATATTTAATAATTTTTCTTCTTAACTTTAATTATTATATGCAATTTCATTATGCTTGAACTTGATGTGTAGACTTTATAGTTCACTTCTGATTCTAAATAAGGCTTTAAGAATGCATACATATGCATATATATGCAATATATATATGTACATATATATTTTTCTTTTTTTTTTTTTTTTAAGTAGGCTTCATACCCCGTGCAGAGCCCAACGCAGGACTTAAACCCATGACCCTGAGATCACGACCTGAGCTGAGATCAAGAGTCTGACATTTAACTGACTGAGCCACCCAGGCACCCCAAGAACATTTTTTGATAATTCCAGTTACTATACTTGAGCAGAACTGAGCAGAAACTCACCAGAATTTTCTCCCACATGAAATTAATTAAAAAGAAAAAAAAAAAAAAGACTCAGTGACTCAAGAACAATGGTGTAATTTGGAATCATTGTTAATAGAGCACTAATTATATGATAATGTTGATTATAGCAAGATAACCCATAATTTTGCCGAAATAAAGGCAAAAAATAAATCTGATGGACTAAACGTACTAATTTATAAATTGCATATGGTTTTTAAACATTTTTTTAATGTTTATTTATTTTTGAGAGAGAGAGAGACAGAGCATGAGGTCGGGAGGGGCAGAGAGAGAGGGAGACACAGAATCCGCAGCAGGCTCCAGGCTCTGAGCTGTCAGCACAGAGCCTGACGAGGGGTTCGAACTTATGAACCGCAAAATCATGATCTGAGCCAAAGTCAGATGCTTAACCGACTTGTATTACCAAATTGTACATGTTTTTATTTTATTACTCATCCAAACATCACTAATGCATCAATGTAACATCCAGATATGTACAACAATAATTAAGTTTAGTTGTCTTTGATATTTTGCTTTCGCTGTATAAAAATTAGAGCTTTACATATACTCTTTTGGGATTATGACGGGATATTTGTCCCAAGAGAACAGAACCATTCCGCCTGTTTGCCAGCTCCATATGTAACTTTTACATTCAGACATACAGTCTGTGGTCGCTATGGTTCTCCTGATTCAGACCCAGCGCACGTTAGGAGCAGACCCTTTTTTATTGGATCATCATGAGGAGACTGTAAGATACAGACTGTCAACCCCGTTTCACAGAGGAGGAAACTGAAGTTCAACGAGAGGAGTTTCCAAGGCCATAATTCATAGCAGAACCAAGAGGCAACCGCTAGTTTGTTCGCTCGCAAAGCCCATCACACTTCGCTGCATCCACCCTGGTGAAACTAGCGATTGCTATAGTCAGTGGAAATGCTAAGTGTTATCAAAGTTTTCAGAAGCAAGAGGTCACTGGGCCCAGAGTAATGGAGGAAGCACCTGGAAGAATGGTTGGAGACCCTCTGGTTTGGGACGAATGATGGTCAGTTAGATGTCACGAAAGATCCTTCTGACTAGAGCAGTTAAAGTGCTGGATGAAGTCTGCATCGAAAGCCGGATAAGCGTATCAGCAAAATGGCACAAAAGAAAGAGCATCACAAAGCCCCCAGGAGCCCCGTGCGGTAAGCTGCCTTCAGCATCAGAGTTTCTGCCGCCAGACCCTGCAAATAAGAGATGAACCCTAAAGCCCATCAAAGGCAGACTTGCCAGGAAGGCTAGGACTCTAAAGGCAAGGGAATGTGAAATAAACCCCACCAGGCAGAAAAAAATAATAAGGAAGCTGTCTCCCTGAAACAATCTCTCCCCAGAATTTAGAGCCACCAGCTAGATTGCATGCATACAGGCTTCTGATCCAAATCCACACTTACATCTATGGTCCAAGAAATCTCAAGTGGAGAAATTAAAGTGGTTACAAATAAATAGAGGTGGAAGGTTTGTGGCTCCCTCCCATAAGTAACAAAAGCAAATGCAAATCCTTTCTGGGGAATTTCTGCTTCAATGCAAGCATGCACAAGCAAACAACACTAGAGACATTGAAGTAAAAAGTCATTGAAGGGATAAATAGCAGACTAGATCTAGCCGAAGAGAAAATTAGTCAACTGAAAACAGATTCCAAGAAAGCAGTCCAGAGAGATTGAGGGGTAGAAACTATGAAAAACTGGGGCGCCTGAGTGGCTCAGTTAGTTAAGTGTCCAACTTCAGCTCAGGTCATGATCGTGCTGTCCCAAGTTCAAGCCCCGCATCGGGCTCTGACAGCTGACAGCTCAGAGCCCGGAACCTGCTTCAGATTGTGTCTCCTTCTCTCCCTCCCTCTCTCTCTTTCTCTCTCTCAAAAAGTGAATAAACATTAATTTTTTTTTTTAAACCAAATAAGAGACAGGGTATATTTCTCCAAAAGGAGAAAAATACAACGGTTTTGTTGTGATCTATGAAGACAAACTGAGAAGCTTCTAGAATGTTTTTGATGTTGCCGGTCCTGAGATCCAAGAAGGTAGGTGGCAGAGACAGCTGGCCAAATATTCCGTGTGTTTTCTGACCTTTCTCAGCCTTTTTGGCAGTTAGGTCGGGGCCATGTGACTATCTCTGGTTAATGTTACATCTATCCAGAGTGCCTTCTGGTGGTAGATACTATGATGCACTTAGAAGGGAACCCTTCCTTCCTTCAGAGCTGAGCCACTTGTCCCTCTATGGGAACTGCTATTGGCCAAAGGCCACCCCAGTGACCACGTTATACGCCCTGCCCAGAGGCAGCACGCATCCACTGATGATGATACGAAATCCTAGCCTCCTTTTCTCATTTGGGACAAGTCTGAAGGACCAACCCCATTCCAGAACATTCTGTGTGAGGCCTGGCCCTTCCTGCCTAGCCCAACGTTTCATATTACCATAGCTATAGTAGCCATTAAATGAATCAATATAGAGCATATTTCTAGGTATTCATTGTGAAACAAGTGGAGGAGAAAATCAAATGTTAAAAGGAAGGAAGAAATCAGGATGTAAAACTCAATGCAAAGAAAGCAAGAAAGGAAACAGAGACAATAACTAGAAACCACATAAGATGATCAAAATGAATGGAAATACATCAATAATCCTTATAAATATAAACAGACTAAACTATCCAGTGAAATGACAAATACTATCAAACTTGGTAAAATCCAACCATGTGCCATTTACACAAGATACAGTTAAAATATAAGGGCAGAGAGGGATTAAAAGTCAAAGGAAGGAAAGAAAGACACCAGACAAATAACAAAAACAACAAAGCTGGGTCGTTATTTGACTATGAGAGATTCTAAGACAGAAAACAGAACTAGACAGAAAGAGAATCACTGCAAAATAATAAGAAATTTACTTCACCAGGAAGATATTATATAAATTTGGATGTACCTAAAAAACATATAGGCTCAAAATCTATAAAGCAAACATTGACTGGGGATGCGTAGGTGGTCAGCTAGTTAAGCGTCCAACTCTTGATTTCGGCTCAGGTCTTCATCTCAGGGTCATGAGTTCAAGTCCCGCCTTGGGCTCCACACTGGGTGCGAACCCTACTTAAAAAAAAAAAAAAATGACTTGTCCACAGGAGTAATTCACAAATCTGCCACCACGGTGGAAGATTTTAACATATCTCAACTATGACTAGATCAAGCAGAACAAAATTAGTAATAATATAAAAATATTGGATATTACAGGACATATATGCAATACTGCCCCCAACAACTGAAGATTATGCATTATTTTCAAGTACATTTAGAAGATTTATGAAAATTGATCATGTGCCAGGCCATAATGCTATTCTGAACAAATTTCAAAAATGGGAATGATACAGAGGACATTCTCAGGCCACAATCAATTAAATTAAATCGATAACAAAAACTCCCAACTTTGGGGAATTAAAAAAAAAAATACACATAGACTTCTAAGCAATTACACATTACATAAGAAATCAAAACAGAAATTAGAAATGAATTCAAACAGGGGCACCTGAGCGGCTCAGTCGGTTGAGTGTTCGACTTCAGCTCAGGTTGTGATCTCACGGTTCGTGAGTTCGAGCCCCACATCGGGGGCTGTCAGCCTGTCAGTGCAGACAGAGCCTGCTTTGGACTTTCTGTCCCCCTTTCTCTGACCCTACCCTTGCTTGCTCTCTCTCAAAAATAAATAAACATTGGGGCGCCTGGGTGGCGCAGTCGGTTAAGCGTCCGACTTCAGCCAGGTCACGATCTCGTGGTCCGTGAGTTCGAGCCCCGCGTCGGGCTCTGGGCTGATGGCTCGGAGCCTGGAGCCTGTTTCCGATTCTGTGTCTCCCTCTCTCTCTGCCCCTCCCCCGTTCGTGCTCTGTCTCTCTCTGTCCCAAAAATAAATAAAAAACGTTGAAAAAAAAATAAATAAACATTAAAAAAATCTTTAAAAAAAAAGAGGAAAGGAATTCAAACAGCCCATGTGGGCTGCAGTTAAAGCAATACTTAAAGGAGATAATATGTACTCAGTTGTTTACATTAGAAGGCAGAGTGATTCACTTAAAAAGTTAGAACAGGCACAACAAAAGGAACCCAAAACAGAAAGAAAATCGTATAAAAATAACGGACATTAGAGATATAAAATACATAACAGCGGCTCCGCTGAGCCACCGATCCACCTTTTTTTCAGGTAGAATTTAATATTCTCAATTATTGAAAACCAGAAAGAAAAGAGACAAACTGACCAGATTCATTCAGAGGAGAAAAAAAAAAGGAAACAAAACCACAACTGTGTCAAAAAACACAGAAAAGGCATTGCATGAGATCCAATATCCTTTCATGATAAGAAGACACTCAACAAAATAAGGATAAACCTTCTTCAACCCAGCAAAGGCCACCTATGAGAAACTCACAGCTAACGTACCTCGTGGTAGGAAATGAAATACTTTCCCCTTACAATGGGGAGCAAGATAAGGACGTTTGCTCTCATCACTTCTATGCAATGTCAATCATAGTGGAGGTTCTAGCTAGGTCAACTGGACAAGGAAAAGAAAAAAAAAGGCATCTAAATAGGAAAGGAAGATGCAAAACTATATTTGCAGATGATATAATCTTACATACAGGAAATCCGAAAGGATCCACTAAAAGACTGTTAGAACTAATACATGAGTTCAGCGAGGCTGAAGGATCTATCGATATACCAAACTCAGTTTTATTTTTATATACTAGCAATGAACAATCTGAAAGAGAATTTAAGGGAATAATTCCACGTGCAACAATATCAAAAACAGTAAAATGCTCTGGAATAAAGTTAACAAATTCTGGTTTTGTTTTTATGATTTTTTTAATGTTTATTTATTTTTGAGAGAGAGGGAGGGAGCGTGTGCAAGCGGGGGGGAGGGATAGAAAGAGGGGGAGGCAAAATCCCAAGCAGCCTCAGTGCTGCCAGCACAGGGCTCAACGTGGGGCTCGAACCCACAAACCGCGAGATCATGACCTGAGCCGGAACCAAGAGTTGGATGTGTAACTGACTGAGCCACCCAGTGCCCCTAATAAATCCTTTTAATGGTGTGAGACCTGTACACTGAAAACTACAAAATATCACCGAAAGAAATTAAAAACCTAAATATAATGCAAAGACATCCCATGTTCATGGATTGAAAGACTTACTATTGTTAAGATGGTAATGCTCCCCAAATTAATGCATAGATTCAATGCAATCCCTAAAATAAATCCCAGCTGCCTGTTTGTTTGTTTTGCAGAAATGAGATGTTCCACTTCTGGGTGTATACCCCCAAAAATTGAAAGCAAGATCTCAAAGGGACGTTTCCACACCTCGGTTCATAGCAGCATTTCTCACAATAGCTACAACACAGAAGTCATCCGGTATCCACTGACGGAAGAATGAATAAGCAAGATGTGGTGTGTCGATACAATGAAATATGATCCAGCCTTAAAAATGAAGGAAATTCACAGGGGCGCCTGGGTGGCTCAGTCGGTTGAGCGTCCGACTTCGGCTCAGGTCATGATCTCACGGTCCGTGAGTTTGAGCCCCGCGTCGGGCTCTGTGCTGACAGCTCGGAGCCTGGAGCCTGCTTCCGATTCTGTGTCTCCCTCTCTCTCTGACCCTCCCCCGTTCATGCTCTGTCTCTCTCTGTCTCAAAAATAAATAAACGTTAAAAAAAAATTTAAAAAAAAAAATGAAGGAAATTCTGACATATACAACAGGGATGAACCTTGAGGACACCACGCCGAGTGAAATGAATAAAGCAGTCACAAAAAAAAAAACAAACACCATATGATTCCACTTCTATAAGGCACTGGAAGAGTCGAAATCATAAAGCCAGGAAGTAGAACGATGGTTTTCAGAAGCTGGGGGGACAGGGCAAGTGGGGAGTTATTGTTTAATGGGTAGAGAGTTTCCGTTTTACCAGATAAAAAGAATTATGGAAAATACACGGCAGGGACAGTTGCATAACAATTTGCATATATTTAACACCGCTGAACCCTGCACCTAAAATTGGTTAAGACGGTGAACTTTAGGTTAACTATATTGTACTACAATAAAAAAAAAAAAAAAGTTAAGCACAGAGTCACCATGTGACCCAACATCCCACTCCTGAGGGGGTGCCTAAGAGAACCGGAAACATGTCCACACAGAAACCTGTCCACAAATGTCCCCAGTAGCATGATTCACAATGGGCAAAAACAGAAACTCAAGTGTCCACCACCTAATGAATGAATAAACAAACAAACGGGCACATCCACACAAGGGAATATCACTCAGCCATAAAAACAAAGGAAGCCCTACAGGGTACAGCATCGACGAACCTTGGAGGCATTGTGCCAAAGGAAAGAAGCCATTTGCCAAAGGCCACCTGTTGTGTGGTCCCATTTATATGAAATACCAAGATCAGGCAAATCCACGGAGATCGGTGGTTGCCATGGCAAGTGGGAAACGACTGCTAATTGGCACAGTTCCTTTCTAGGTAATGACAATGTTCTAAAATTGACCGTGGTGATAGTTTTGTGCAACGTACGTCTTGTGTGCCGCCGTACTATAACCCACGGAACTACTTTTAAAGGAGGACTTGAGAGGCATGTGAATTATTTTTCAACAGAGCTGTTATTAAAAAAAAAAAGGGGGGGCTCCTGGGTGGCTCAGTCGGTTAAGCGTCCGACTTCAGCCAGGTCACGATCTCGCGGTCCGTGAGTTCGAGCCCCGCGTCAGGCTCTGGGCTGACGGCTCAGAGCCTGGAGCCTGTTTCAGATTCTGTGTCTCCCTCTCTCTCTGCCCCTCCCCTGTTCATGCTCTGTCTCTCTGTCTCAAAAATAAATAAACGTTAAAAAAAAAATTAAAAAAAAAAAAAAAGACCTGAGCTGAGATTAAGAGCTGGACACTTAACTGACTGAGCCACCCAGGTGCCCCAAAAGCATTCCTTTTAACTAAAGTCAAGAACAATATATAAGGATCCCTGCAATCATGAACAACTCCCTAAAGTACCCAGACCTGTTTTTAGGTACAAAGGAGGCTAGAAATTCTGAGTCACATACCCAAATCCCACCTTCTGAGGAAAGGGACAAGCTGTCCTTTCCTGTGAGCGATCTCTCGGCCAGGAATGTGCCAGAATTATAACCCTGACGATGCCGGGAGGTGGTGCTCTGGCCCCCTCTGATGGGTGAGGCTCAGAGAGGGTAGGGAAGTCGCCCAGGCCACACAGCTCATTGATATACAAAGGGAGAGGCTATCCGGGGCCTCCGTATGAAACAGGTGATGGCAGCAACATTACTGACAGTTCACCATGTGCTGGGCTCCTCTAATCCTCCCCGTGACCCCAGGAAGCAGATACTCTCATCACCCTGCTTTACAGGTGCAGAAACTGAGGTAGGGAAAGGAAACATCTTGTCCAAGGTCACTCCGCAGACTGAGCATCAGAACCCACGGAGCCCCCGAAAGTAAGCTCGGTGTTTGTACCAGGTCTGTGTTAAATATTCATGCACGTCACGCATTTTTCTCAATCTGGTTGCATCTGTCTTAATAAGCAAAAACTGCTTGTTCCCTACTCCCAGCAAATCCTCAAATAAACTGACCTTCTAGGGGAACCTGGGTGGCTCAGTCGGTTAAGCATCTGACTCTTGATTTTGGCTCAGGTCACGATCTCATGGTCCGTGAGTTCGAGCCCCGCGTCGGGCTCTGTGCTGACAGCTCGGAGCCTGGAGCCCGCTTTGGGTTCTGTGTCTCCCTCTCTCTCTGCCCCTCCCCTGCTCATGCTCTGTCTCTCTCTGTCTCAAAAATAAACAAAAACATTGAAAAAAAAAAAAGGATACTGTCACCTCCACTGTCTATGAAGAACTGGACAGAGAAGGCGCGTTCATCTTCAGCCCTCGGGGGGTTTCTTGTCCCCATACTTCTGAATCCCACATCGCTCCCCAAAGCGCCCACTGAGACTTTCACTCCTCCTTCATGTCTTTCCTGGGCACATACTCTGAACCCAACCTTGACCAAAACGCCCAGGGGGACATCTCAGCAGAACCCATAATCCCTCCTCCCAGAGTCCCCACACCTGCCCGGTGGTTTCCCGTATCCAGGCCTCTGCCCACACCAGTCCCTCCACCCGGCATGCTTTCCCCGCCTCCCACATCCTACCTACCCTCAAGCTCATCTTAAAGATCTCCCTCCTCATGCGGCCTTCCCTGAGCCTTTCCTCTCCCACGACGGAAGGGACCAACCCTCCTCCGGGTCTTTTGGGACACACCCCGACCCACTTTGCAACAGAAGCACTCCTGCGTATTTTCAAGTCCTCAGGGGCGGGATTCGTACCCGATTGTTCTGAGTCCCCGCACAGAGCAACACCTGGCACGCAGCAGGCAGGCAATAAACATTTCAAGAGTGAATGACTCAAAGAATCACCCCGTGCTCCCACTAACCACAGCCACGAGTGCTCTGGGGGCAGAACTGAGTGGTGAATCACAGAGGAGGAGACACAGCCTTGGGAGCACAGAGGGGGCGCCCTGGTCGGCAGCGTCCCGCGAGGCCAGCCTCATTTTTCATTTGTCCGTCCTCTGCCTCGTGTCCGATCGTGCCACCCCTGTGCCACCTTGCTGCAGTCACCTAGTTTCACGGGCTTTCGGGACAAAGTCTGGCCGTGGGTCTGCTCCTAATCTTCCACGCCTGGTGCTGAGCCACGGCAAGCTGGTGCGCCCCTCCTGCCCTGGAAAGAAAACATCATCTGGTCGCACCCTGAGCTCAGTGTCATCTTTCCTTCCTTTTTGACCGAAGATGAGCAAGTGTTATCTCAGGGTGGGACGTTTCATCTGGAGGATGTCACAGACAGAAGGGACACCTCCTTTCCACTCAGCTTGCCGTGGCTCACAAGCGGTGGCCTCGCCTAAGGCCTATTACAAATGCAGGTTATTGTATCGACGTGTACCAGGCTTTTCGGGGTGGCCCCGTGTGAGTTCTTGGCCCCGGGAGCCCACGACAGGAGGGGGTAAGGCCCTCTTGACAACCCTCCTCATCCCCACCCCCCCCCCTCCCCCCCCCCCCCCGCCGCCAGGCCTGGCCTGAGCCTCCCACAAGTGATAAGGACAACAGCAAGGCCACACGCGAGGTGACTCCGCCCCTGGCCTGCTCTCAAGCACCCAAGGGAGGGTCCCAAAGACACCTTCTACCCGGTCAGGTGCCATTGGCTTCTTCTCTTCAGCTAGAAAGTGTAATCTCAATAATGACTTCCCGATACAATACAGATGTCACAGGGAGGGGTTACAACCCAGACAGTTTCAGGACCACTTCTGTTTCCAGGTGCCACGGAGGTGGGGAAACAGGAAGCTCTACTGCCCCGAGGGAGTCGGGGAGGGCCTTCTCGAAGAGAATGGGCCGGGGGCAGTCGGTTGAACGCCCGACTCTCGATTTCAGCTCAGGTCCTGATCTCAACGGTTCACGAGATCGAGCCCCACATCAGGCTCTGCACTCGGGATTGTCTGCCTCCCTCTCTCTCCGCCCCGCCCCTGCTTGCTCTCACCCTCAGGATAAATAGATCAACCTAAACAAAAATGTTTTAATGAAAATAAAAAGAGAACAGGCCTACACAGAACAGGCTGGCTGAAGAAAGAATAGTCACTCCGGTGCAGACACCATGCCTGGCCTCCGCCTGGAACTCACCGGAACCAGAGCACATACCTGGGGCACCTGGTCGATGCGAAACAGCCGGGGGAGCTTCAGGCTCAGCATCTTGAGGCTGTGACAACTGCTCTCTGTCACCTGCTCAAAGTTCTGACATGGCCCGGGGTGCCTCTGGCCAGCAGCCGGTGCCCAGGATGCTCCCCTGAAAGAGGCCAGCGTGAAGAAATCCGGTCAGCCCCTGCCTAACTCCAGCTGGATCAAGACCATCAGGCTTTGAACCACGGAACAAAAACTTGCCTGTCATGGCAAAATCATCAGGCTTCCTTAAAACCAGCCGCAAAAATATCAGACCGCTGAGTCATTTATCCCAAGAGCACTGGAGGGAGGTCATTAAATCATAATATGGGCAATCATAACATTGTAGAGCTGGAAGGGGCGTGGAGGCCACCCGGTCCCCTTGTGTTGCACATCAGGGTCAGAGGGGTGGGGTGACTTTCCCAAGGCTGCACAGCGAGGGGAGAGCTGGAAAGGCTGACTCTCCACTGCGTCGGGTGCTGCCCTTGGACGGACAGCGTGATCCCAAGTCTGGGTCCCCGCAGTGGGCAGAGGAAGGCAGGAGTCGGGCCCCGGGTCACCCAAAGAGAAGCAACTCTACCAGAAGGCTCCCGGGAGCGTGGCTGCCCCATGACACATAAAAGAACCAGACAGGCTAATCGGAGGCACTTGTGGGAGACAGAGCAAGTCCCAGTAACAAGGCCATTTAAATGCAGGATGAAGGCTGCTTAACAGCTGCGAGTAAGAGGAATCCAGGCCTAAGAAACAGAAGCATCCAAGCTGGGCTTAGCCAAGAAAGGGCGGCGCTAGGAGTTTAGTTAACGCCTCTCCTGCCCCCATTATCGCTGGGTGGAAATCTGCCACCTCCTTAAAGCTCCCCCAGAGGAATTCTGTCCTTCCCCCTGAAGGTCCAGAGACCTTTCCTGCACCTCCCTTGTGTGGCACCAACCTCGTCCGCCTGCAAGCAAAGCCACCTGCCCAGGTGTCTGGGGAGGACCCTCCCGGGATGGTTGGCAACTCAGCAGGTACTGCCAGGTCGTCCTGGGCCTTCAGCAAATGCTTCTTTCACACCATTTGTCCCAGCAGTGCCGCTCGCGCTCGGGACGGAAGTGTATATTGGTTTCTGTAGCTTATACTTTTGCTCCCTACTGTGTAGTCCTTTACGTTCTATGTGTTCTTATCTGGAACTATGGTGCAACATACAATGTATGTTTCATCGTCATAAAGTTGCTTCTTTTTCAAAAACACTGATGTAAGGGGCGCCTGGGTGGCTCAGTCTGTTAAGCACCCACCTTCAGCTCAGGTCATGATCTCACAGTTCGTGAGTTCAAGCCCCGCGTCGGGGTCTGTGCTGACAGCTCAGAGCCTGGAGCCTGCTTTGGTTTCTGTGTCTCCCTCTCTTTGTCCCTCCCCCACTCGTGCTCTGTCTCTCAAGAATAAACATTAGGGGCACCTGGGTGGCTCAGTCGGTTGAGCGTCTGACTTCGGCTCAGGTCATGATCTCGCAGTCTGTGGGTTCAAGCCCCGCGTCGGGCTCTGTGCTGACAGCTCAGAGCCTGGAGCCTGCTTCGGATTCTGTGTCTCCCTGTCTCTGCCCCTCCCCCACTCATGCTCTGTCTCTATCAAAAATAAATATTAAAAAAAAAATTAAAAAAAAGAATAAATGTTAAAAAAAACTTTAAAAAAAGAAAGGAATGCCATTCTGCTCCATGTTTCAATATGAGTGAAACTTGAAAACATCACACCAAAGTAAATAAGCCACTCACAAAAAGACAGATATTGTACAGTTCCCCTCATGCAAGGCACCTAGAGTGAGCCAACTCACACAGACAAAATGTAGATTAGAGGCCGTGTGGGGGGAGGAATGGGGTATTGTTTAATGGGTACTGAGTTTCCGTTTGGGATGATAGAAAGTTCTGGAAACGGGTAGTGGTGATGGTTGCACAACATTCTGAATGTAATGTCACTGAAATATGCACTTAAAAATGGACAGAACAGTCAGTTTCATGTTGTGCACATTTTACCACAGTAAAAACTTACGTAATGTTTCCACATTACCGAATAATAAAGAAAATGCTTTTTTGAGAAAATAATTTTTTAAAGCACAGGTACATTTTACCCAGGTTTAAAAAATAAAAGTTAATACTTTTTAAGTGTATTTATTTTATTTTTTTATGTTTATTTCGAGAGAGAGAGAGAGAGATAGCACGAGTGGGGGAGGGGCAGAGAGAGAGGGGGGGACGCAGAATCCGAAGCGGGCTCCAGGCTCTGAGCTGTCAGCACAGAGCCCGACGTGGGGCTCGAACTCACAGACCGCGAGACCATGACCGGAGCTGAAGTCGGACGCTCAACTGACTAAGCCACCAGTCGCCCCAGTTTATTTATTTTGAGAGAGAGAGTGCAAGTGGGGGCGAGGGGCAATCCCAAGCTGTCGGCGCAGAGACTGACCCGGGACTCAATCCCACAAACGGTGAGATCATGACCTGAGCCGACATCAAGAGTCAGGACGTGTAACTGACGGAGCCACCCAGTCTCCTCTCCCCCCAGATTAGTACTTTGCAAACAACATCGATGTGAGCAGGCCACGGTTCTCTCGGTTTTGCAGGCCTAAATCAGCAAGACTCCCACACTCCCGGAAGCACCATGAATTCACCCAGTGGCAGGACACGAATGGAAGGTCCAGTACTGGGGGGACCCCAAGCACACCAGGAAAGCCTCCACAGACCTGCCCATCTCGGTCCTCCAGTTCTCCCTAGAGTAGCCTCAATGTCACGGGCAAGATAAGGAAAAGAAACGGTCCCTTCCCGCCCAGCACACACCATCCAGGTAGGATGACCAGACTAAACTTCCAACATCGGCAATAATCATAGTACCGGAATCACCAATTTCTTCCTTCAGTCACTGCTTAGTGCACGTAAGTAAGGGGAAGGCTAAATGCCTAGGTGCTTATTCTCCGTCGGCTGTTACAGCCTGAAGGAAAAGCTGAGACTTTAGGGAACATAAAAATCGTATAGGTTTGTGACATGCAGAATAGAGGAGGGTAGGCATCCTCCGTACGTTCTCTTCTTTTACTACACAGGGGAACAAAAAGATTAGTAAGAGAGTCACTGTCGCCAAGAAATGTATAAAGAGAGAGATGAGACGGATAAGCACCCAACTGGCTGGCAAAAGTCGCCCTGAGAAGGAGGGAAACTCTTACCCACTCTGCACCAAGCCCGTGCTGGTCCCCTGCCCCATCTCATTTATCCTCACCATGGCCGTCTCAGGAGGTGAGGCAGAGTGGATAAGGGCCTGCCCTTATCCTGTGGAAAGGAAATAAGGAAAATAAGCTAGTCACCAAAGGCCACTTGCGTTCAAAGGCTCATTCGCCATTTCCTGTGCAACCCTAGGCAAGGAACTTAACTCCTGTGCCTCAGTTTCCCTATCTGTAAAATGGAAGTAACAGTAGCACTTTCTTCATGGGGGTGTCATTATAATTAAAAAAGAGAACTAAGGCACCTGGGTGGCTTAGTCCATTAAGCATCTGACTCTTTTTAAAAAAAATTTTTTTAATGTTTATTTATTTTTGAGACAGAGAGAGACAGAGCATGAACGGGGGAGGGTCAGAGAGAGAGGGAGACACAGAATCTGAAGCAGGCTCCAGGCTCTGAGCCGTCAGCCCAGAGCCTGACGCGGGGCTCGAACTCACGGACCGCGAGATCGTGACCTGGCTGAAGTCGGACGCTTAACCGACTGCGCCACCCAGGCGCCCCTCATTTTGTATTTTATGGGCAGGAAAATGGAAGGGTAGAATAGCTATGGGGCTTTCCCAAGATCACACAGCTGGTAGCTGGTAGAACTCGGATTTGAATCAAGGTTATTCGAAGCCCTAGGACTTAATTTCCCTTTGCTACTGAGAGACGATGGAAAATAGAGTGTTTATGATGATGTTGATGACCTAGAGGCTGGACGATGGCCATTCCTGTCTGTTGATCAGGTTGAGACAATCTCTCAGGTAAGACTTGACCTTGCTCTTTCAAAAGCGGGAGATTTCTCATGCCATGTTTTTCTGGCAAGGAAATAAGAACTCTTCCGGTAAAACATTGCCATGTTGCACCTGAAACGTAAACTTTTATGTTTGCCGAAAATGGCGAAACATCCCTGGATGGTCACGGGAAGTCCTAAAGCATGGCTGATGCTTCAAATGTTGTGGCCGTTGTTAATTACTGCAGATACAATTGAACAGAAAATGAACTCACTGGTCTCTGGAGCCACTTTCTTTCATAAGCCAAGCTCCCAATTTCACCAACACCATAAAAACCAGAACGTAGGGGCGCTTGGGTGGCTCAGGTCTTGATCTCACAGGCTCAGGTCATGATCTCACAGTTCCTGGATGGAGCCTCATGTCCGTGCTCAGCATGGAGCCTGATAACGATTCTCTGTCTCCCTCTGCCCCTGTCCCCCACTCACACTCGCTCTAAAAAACTTTTTTAAATTAAAAAAATTAATATATTGGAAGGGACTCTAATACGCCTGACCACATTAATAAATTAACGTTAGAGACCGATTGTGTACTAGTTCATTGATATCCCCAGAAGTTACACACGTTTTGGACCCCCTTAGAGGGAAAACAGTCCATCGATTTATATTCAGCCATCTTACACGTAGACATATTTGGGAGGTTACAGGTTTGCTGGCTGAGTCCTCAAGGCCTGTGTAGGATGCACAGTATGTAGCATAAAGTTTCCAGCGGGGAAGGACCTTCAGGAATATGGGCGGAGCACTAGCCTGATAGAGATGAGGCAGTCAGGTTCAAATTTCACCTCGCATTAATTTTGTTTGCTCTGGACCTGAGCGGACTAGCCTGAAATCTGATGGTGATCTCGTTATGATTTGCCTTTTTAAAACAAACAGAACAAACAAAAAACAACCAGGGGCACCTGGGTGGCTCAGTCAGTTAAACGTCCGACTTCAGCTCAGGTCATGATCTCACAGTCTGTGAGTTCGAGCCCCGCGTCGGGCTCCGTGCTGACAGCTCGGAGCCTGGAGCCTGCTTTGGATTCTGTGTCTCCCTCTCTCTCTGCCCCTCCCCCACTCACACTCTGTCTCTCTCTCTCAAAAATAAAATAAAAACATAAAAATATTTTTAAAAAACAACCATTTTTTTAGGGCTGTTTCAGGAAAAGTCGGCAGATCTTTGAGAGTGTGTTATAGCCCGTCCCTCCCTTTTTTAGTTGTTTTAAAACCTTTTAGCTGTGGAACCTTCACGTAAATGAAATCTCACATAGAACACCAATATACTGTCGACATATTGGCAAAACTTGACATTGTGCCTCGATTTCGGCACGATCCGAAGCCTTTTGGTTTTCTTCAATCTTGGTTTTAGGTCTCTGAAGAAAGAGACAACGAACCAAGCTGCTGTTTGAAATACTGGAAATTATATTATTTTTTTTTTAATGTTTATTTAGTTTGAGAGAGACCGAGAGAGAGAGAGAGAGTGGGGAGGGTCAGAGAGAGAGGGAGAGAGAATCCCAAGCAGGCTCCACACCATCAGTGCAGAGCCCCACTTGGGGCTCGTCTCTGGAACCTCGAGATCATGACCTGAGCCGAAGTCAAGAGTCAGACGCTCCACCGACTGAGCCGCCCGGGCGCCCCCCAACGTAATAATTTTAAAATACTGCTTTTCCACTCACATTTCACAGAAGTACGCACATTCAAAGTCTTCGTATGCATCTTCAATGACAGTAGCCTCGTAACTACAGCCACTTTTTGGAATGACTAACACAGCTGACGTGCAAAACCTTCTCATTTCCCTCTGGGTGACTGGAAGTCTGTGCTCTGAGAAGCTGCGTTTCATGCCGCTGCTACAAAATGTATCCTAAATCGGAAGTATTCATTTGCTGGTATTATGCTGCCTGTGATTTGCTTTCAAACGCTTCGCACAGACAGTGTGATAGGGAAATGTTAGTTTTAACCCACACCCCTGGGGTGGCGATTAATTAGCATCTTGAACCACTCACACTTCAGAGGCCACACCTTTGGTGCAACTGGGGCTTTTTCCGATCCACCCAAGAGGGTTTGCGACTTAGCGCTAAGGGGTGCTGTTTAATTGGAGAAACGAATGGAATAGAGACCTGGGAGCTGATGAGAGGCACTGCCCAGGTGCCCCCCTTCTTGCACGAGCAAAGACAGCGACAGGTGAGCCCAGTAGGGAGGATTTGGGGGCCAAAAACCGGCAAGAAGTCCGGCTGACGCAGGCCCCCAGACACATTTGCACGAACTTGGCTCACACGTTCAGAAAAGGTGTGCAGAAGCGTTCCTAAAAGGGCAGATTGCTGGGACTTCACCTGCCTGCAGAAACAGGCCATCCTACTGCTTTGCACCCGCTGAAAAATATGCAGATGGTGGCAGAACTCAGCCACAGACTCTCACTGAGCCAGGCCACCTGGCCATGAGGTTGGGGGGGGATCCCCTGGCTCTCAGGTACTTCTAAATACTGATAGAGCCCAAGACCGTATCTCAACACACTCAGACGCTCTCCGCTGGCAGTCACACGACTGTTTTGGGTACTAGTAAGACGGGGAAAAAAATGCTGCCAATCACAATCAGGGGATGACGTCACTGATTGGAAAGGATTCCCGATTTCAGAGCTTGTAAAGAAAACAAGGGGCGCCTGGGTGGCTCAATCAGTTGAGCAACGGATTTCAGATCAGGCCATGATCTCAAGCCCCGTATGGGGCTCTCTTTGGTCAGTGTGGAGCCCACTCTCCCCCACTCTCTCTCTTGCAAAAGTAAACATTTACAACAATACGTAGGAATTGATGAAATACAGAAATTAGAAATGAGCAACTGGATTGGCTAAATTTGCAGTGGCTACTCTCTCCATCTTCCTACTCTGCTCTTTAAAGGGATCGTTAAAGTCTCCTTTATAACAAGGGGCACCTGGGTGGCTCGGTCGGTTAAGCGTCAGACTCTCGGTTTCATGAGTTCGAGCCCCCCGTCAGGCTCTGCAGTGGTAGTGCGGAGCCTGCTGGGGATTCTCTCTCTCTCTCTGCCCCTACCCTGCTCATCTCCGTCTCCCTCAAAAATAAGTAAATAGACTTTAAAAAAAAAATTAAAGTCTCCTTTATAACAAAACCAGTTCTTACAAGTGGGAGACCATGTACCTGGGAATAAATCTCAAACTGTATTACATTGTTTTTCTTCTGCCTCTCTTTCTCTGTCTCTTTGATTGTGTGTGTCAGGTGCCTTCTGGAAGGATCCCAAACAAGCATGGATGGGGAGAGTTTGAGGTTACAGTGCCTTTCCCAAACAGCCCATACAGCCAGGCCATTGTTCAAAACTAAGGGAATGCAGTGGCCCCGAATATGAAAAGCTCTGGATGGACCCAACTGTTATGCCACTTCCTCTTTTCTGAAAAAAAAAAAAAAATTTATGCTGGAAAACAAAAAGCTCACAGTTGGGCATATGTTGCAAAAACAAAGAAGGCTGTTTGGTGGGGAATTTTTCCCATGCTTGCTTTAGAAAACTAGAAACATGAGATCAGGAAGCTCCTGAGAGGTCTCTAATCCAAGTTGCCCCTGGATGCATGAATTTCATCAATGGGATTTTGGACAAGAGGTCCCACACTTGACCCAAAGAAGCAACGTTAACAGAAGGAGTTCAGGTTTCATGAGAAGCCAGTGGGGGAACCTGGAGACAGGACAGGCGCTTTTACCTTTAAAAATGCATGTGAAAATTAGCTTTTTTCGTGTGCATCAAAGGCTACTGTCAACAGAGTGAAAAACAGAATGGGAGAAAATATATAAACCACATATCTGATGAGATTAATATCCAGAATACATAAAGAACTCCTACAAGTCAGTAACAACAAAAATAACCCAAGTCAAAAATGGGCAAAGGACTTGAATAGACATTTCTCAAAAAAAAAAAAAAAAATACACACGCACACACACACACACACACACATACACACATGGCCAATAAGCACATGAAAAGTTCGGCATCACTAGTCCTTAGGGAAATGTAAATCAAAACTACAGTACGATACCATTTCATACCACTAGCGTGACCATGATCAAAAACAACGAGTGTTGACAAGGATGTAGAGAAACAGGAACCTGGGCACATTGCTGGCGGGGAATGTAAGACGGGGCAACCACTATGGAAAACAATATGGCGGCTCCTCAGAAAATTAACCAGAGAATTACTAGATGATCCAGAAATCCCACTGTTGGGCATATACCCAAAGGAGTTAAAAGCAGGGACCAAACAGATAGCTGTACCCCCCCGTTCCGAACAGCAGGATTCACAACACCCGAAAGGTGGAAGGAACCCGAGTGTCCGTCAGCAAATGAATGAACCCAGTGTGGGACATGCGTGCAACAGGATTATTACTCAGCGTTAAAAAGGAATAAAATTCTGGCACATGCTACCACGTGGAGGAACCCTGCAAACACTATGCTAAGTGAATAAGCTAGATTAAAAAAGGGCAAATACCATATGATTCCACTTAGACACGGTACCTAGAATAGGCAAATTTATAGAGGCAGAAGATAAAATCGAGGTTGCCATTAGCTGGAGAGAGAAGTAAATGGGAAGTTGTTGTTTAATGGGTACAGAGTTTCTGTTTGGGGTGTTGAGAACGTTCTGGAAATGGATAGTGATGATGCGTGTACAACATCGTGAATATAAATAATGTTACTGAACTTTATGCTTAAAAATGGTTGAAATGGTAAATTTTATGTCATGCATATTTTACCTCAATGAAAAAAGTACCTATAAGAAAACATGTGTGGGGGCTCCTGGGTGGCTCAGTTGGTTGGGTGTCCGCCTTCAGCTCAGGTCACGATCTCACAGTTCATGGGTTCGAGCCCCGCGTCGGGCTCTGTGCTGACAGCTCAGAGCTTGGAGCCTGTTTCGGATTCTGTGTCTCCCTCTGTCTCTGCCCCTCCTCTGTTTGAGAGCTCTGCCTCGCTCCCAAAAATAAATAAAACATTAAAAAAAAACCCTTTTTTAAATAGATAAAAGAAAACGTGAGAATCACTTAACTATGTTTGTATTAATATAACATTTTATTTTCTCCAAATCTTCCAGAAAAATATAAATCACAAATATACACACTTTGGCTTAGCCCATCAGGCTGCTCAACAAAATCCCACAGAGTAGAGGGTTTATAAACCACAAACATTTATCGCCCACAGTTCTGGAGGCTGGAAGTCCAAGATCAGGGTGCCAGCATTTCAGGGTCATGGTGAAGGCCCTCTTCTGGGTGCAGAGTTCTTGCTGTGTCCTCACATGGAGGGAGGGGCAAGGAAGCCATCTCAGGCCGCTTTCATAAGGCCACTAATCGCATTCGTGATGGCTCCAAGCCTCCTTCCCTTCCCTCCGGAGACTTCCGCTCGCTCCTACTAAGGATTCGAGCATCCAGACAGTTTGCCCTCAACTCTCCTCCTTGCTGAGACACCTCCTCTCCCCTCCCTGCAGCCACTGAAACTTGAGATTTGCCCAGGTCTCTGTCCCTTGCCATATGCTTGCTCTCCCCGTTATCAACTGCACCCAAAGCCTGTTCCCTGGAAGCCCCGGACCCAGCACACATCCAAGCACAGAGCCAATTCCAAAGCACTCAAGGCCTGTCCTTGAGGATGCAGACTTCTAGGCTTACAGACTTCTCTGAGTGCCTCAAGGACTTCATCGTCTGATAGGAGAGAAGTGTGACAGCACACTGTCCCTGTCCAGGGATCGGCAGGTCCAGAGCTCAGAGAGCTAAGAGCTGCCTGCAGGGTGGGGAGGAGAAAATGAACAGGAGGCGTGTCGTGG
Source organism: Acinonyx jubatus (assembly GCF_027475565.1). Taxonomy (NCBI): domain Eukaryota; kingdom Metazoa; phylum Chordata; class Mammalia; order Carnivora; family Felidae; genus Acinonyx; species Acinonyx jubatus. The sequence continues at coordinate 35,473,024 of NC_069386.1, forward strand.
GAGGGAAGTGTGGAAAGTAGAGGGTCTGGGCTTCCAAAGTGTTTCAAAAACAAGAAGCATGGAAAAAAAAAAAACAAAACTGGCATGATCCTGCCATGGTGGATACATCAACATTATATCCTCGCCGAAGCACACAGAATGTACCAGAGTGAACCCTGATGTAACTACGGGCATTAGTTAATGACGTATCAGTGTTGGGTCATCAGTTGTAACAAATGTACCACACCAACGCAAGCTATTCATAATAGGGGAAAGGAGTAGGACAGAAGGGGACATCGGGAACGCTTTCTACATCCTACATAATTTTTCCAGAAACCTAACACTGCTGTAAAAAAGAATCAGGTCTATCAAGAAAAACAAACATAGGCCAACATTTAAAAAATCAAGGGATGTCATATAGAAACCTGGACTCCAGTTTCTCTTGGCAAATCTGAAGGTCAAGTTCACCCATGGCTACAACTGGCTGTTCCTTTCCTCTGGGTAAATGGAGGTAAGCCCTGTCAGGCTCACAGCAGCCGGCTCACCCCTGCCAGGCCTGGCCGGAGATGTGCAGTTTGGGTTCTGGGGATCAAGGTCAGGTGTCTGATCACAGCGAGCCCGGGTCTCAAAGCGGCATCTCCTAAGGGCTGGGAAATAGTGACACCCACGAAGGAGGGGAGTAAGACCAGGACAGATTCCAGACTTGCACAGATTTGCAGTTTTAAAAATTTTTAAGTTTTTTTTAATGTTTATTTGTTTTTGAGAGGGAGAGAGGGAGAGCAGGGGAGGGGCAGAGAGAGAGGGAGGGAGACACAGAATCCGAGGCAGGCTCCAGGCTCTGAGCTGTCAGCACAGAGTATGACATGGGCCTCAAACTCACCAACCGCAAGACCATGACCTGAGCTGAAGTCAGATGCCTAACCGACTGAGCCACCCAGGCGCCCCTGTAGTTTTAAAAGTACGTGACCATGTCCTGGAGGAGAAATCAAGGCTACAGATAGATTTAGGAGGCAGAGAGAAATGACCTTCAAAGGTCCCCTCGAGGGAGAAGAGCAGACAGAAGACCCAAGGGACGAGAAAAAGTCAGGCACTGATAAAGCAAAGCTGACACAGTTGGGAGGGCAGGAGCCGTGATCCAGAAGATTCTCCCAGTACCTCGGTTTCTCTGGCAGGGCAAGGCAAGAACTGTGAGAGAAAGGGGCGAGCCGGTCTGGAGGAGGGCAAAGGCTGGGGGCCAGTGCTGCGGGGCAATGTGGGGGAACCAGCCAGGTGAGAGGCGGGGCAGCCCGGAGCAGCTGCTGGTAGCGTGTTCATCCAAGACGACAGGTTAAAATCATCCCTGTGTTCTCCCTGGGGACAGCTGCCCAGGGCAGGGGGCAGAAATGGAGAGTGGACAGGAAGACGCTCCGTCCTTGACTCATTCATTCAGCACCCATTACTGAACACCCACGATGTGTCCGAGGCTACCGTAGGAAACGGGGTGGGGGGGAAACCCTCTCATCCCTTAGCTCACATTCTCACAGGCAGGAGATCAGCACTGACAAGTGATACAAACACAGCAGACGCTTCTGGGGAGCACGGAGGAGGGGCGCCACACCAGGGAGTCAGGCAAGACTTCCTGAAGGCACGAGGTTGGAGCCAAGTCTCGAAGAATCAACAGGAGTGCCACCGCCACGGAGGACAGAGACCGCTCTACACTGCGGGTGCAGGGGCGCCTGGGTGGCTCGGTCCCACTTCGGTTTGGGAGTTGGAGCCCCGCGTCGGGCTCTGTGCAGACCGCTCAGAGCCTGGAGCCTGCTTTGGATTCTTTGTCTCCCTCTCTCTCTGCCCCTCCCCCTCTTGCACTCTGTCTCTCTCTCTCTCTCTCTCTCTCAAAAATAAAATAAAATAAATATTAAAACAATTAAGCAAATATACTGAGGGTGCAGCAGGGGCCCAGGCGGAGTGCACACGCGGGGAGCTGTCCACAGTTCAGCATGGAGGTGGTGGGGGGTACCAGGTGGGAAGTGCCCAGGACGGAGCCCGCAGAAGAGCCCAGAGGAAGGCTCAGCGCGCGCCCTCTGAATGCCATGGGAATGAACGCACCAGGTGGCGGGGAGTCGGGACTGGGGGTCTCAGGGATGGTGGCCGGGGAGAGGCTGGTATGGTCCTGAGCGGTGGCTGCAGGACAATTCCAAATCCTGGCTCCATCGTTTACCGTGTGCCCCTTGGCGGTCACCTAACCTCTGCCACTTGAATTTTCTTATCAGCTAAATGAGGATAATACAAGTATCAATGGCTCTTGCAGGGATGAAAAACCACGGTATCTCCCCGATAACAGGCACTCAATAAAAAGTGGCTCTTATCACCACGGCGCCCTAGACCATCTCGGCTCTGCACTAACACTCATGCCCCCTCTGCCCTGGGGGTATAATTTTGCTTGAAAAATAGACTGCTTCCTTTTCAGCTCTGACCCACCTCCCCGGCTGGAGGTGTAGCTCATGGGCACTCCACGAGCGGGGGAGGGGTTGCCATGGCGACCTCCCAGCGTGGCTTTAGGACTCGGTGAATGAACCGAACCTTTCCTTTTATTCCAGCGATCCCGGCTCTTCCAGCTAGTTACTGCTAGGCCATTATCGAACATCTGAAGAAGCTGAATGATATTCTTCAGCACATTGTGAAAAACTGGAAACGATCCAAATTGCTGGCAACACAGAGCTGGCTGGGTAAGTTATGGTACACCCATGCAGAACGGCACCGTGCGGCGATTAAAAATGTTACAGATCTGTGTGGTTACTGACAGGAAACGGTGTCGTGAGATGCTGTTAAACGTTAAAAAAAAAAACAAAAAAAAAAAAACCCGGGTTATGGGGCAGCATAAATCTTGTAATACCATCCACATAAAACCGTGTTACTGTTAACTGCTTGTATTTATGGACAGAAAAGTGTTTGCAAGGATGTTCCCCAAAGTGTGTTCACGGCGGTTCCCTCTAGACGGTAGTGGTGAGCCCTAGGTATCTGCTTTACTCTCTTCCTCCTCCTTTTCTAGAACACTAGCGTTTGCCCACAATGAGCATGTGTATTATTACGTGGTTGTTTTTTTTTTTTTTTTTTCACTAAAGCAACAACGCTATTAAAAGGAAATAGGTGAATGAGTTAGTCCTCCCGCCCTTGGCGAGTCTTGAGAAATCAGCCATGTGAGCCAATCCATGGGTTGCAAAGACCAACCTTTCCCCACACACACCCGCCAAGAAGCTCGTATCTGAGCCTTCCTCCTTGTGCCCTGTCCTGCCTGCTGACCCAGGGGCAACCCTGGTCCTGAAGTGCCCCATTCAGGGTACCTGGGGCACCTAAAGACTAAAGCCTTCCCATTTTGGAAGAGCCACCATATTTCTCCCAGGCGAAGCCTAAAGGGGGCTCCCTCTCTCATGACCACGGTGAGGGTGGAAGTGGGCAGGAGTGCCCTGCACTGGGAGCACCGGGAGGAGGTCATCAGTCAACGGACACGGAGTGAGTACTTTCTGTGTGCCAGGCCCCGTGCCTGCCCTGGAGATCCATGGAGTTCAAGACAGACACAGGCCTGCCCCCACCACCGCATGCAGGACTCCTGGTCTAGCGGATGGAGGGCTCCAGGAAGGGCCTGGAAATCCAAATAACTCTTCGTGGTTCCTCCAAGGCTCTGCTCTCCTGACCCATGGCCCAACGATGCTCCTACAGACCAAGGCATGGGGTCTCCTCTCAAAGGGCCCAGAAGATTCCGCTCCTTAGCATAACCCCAAGACCTCCACAGCGCCCCCCCCGACAGCCCCAGCCTCAGCTACCGCCCGCCTCGCCACACGCCCCACACCCCATCACACCCATCTCTCTTCTCTGTCCTTGCACGCTCCATGCTTTTGCACTTCCTGTTTACTAGGAGTGGGGCACCTCCTCTCCCACTTTCTCTTCTTGATGGAATTCTACCCATTCTTCAAGGCTAAACTCAAGGATCACTTGCAAAAGTCTCTATCATCCCACGTGCAAGCTTCACAGTGAAATGCCAGGACCCTGGCCCCCCTCAGTCAAGACTGCCTGGTTCGAGTCTGCCTGGTTCACGGCTATGTCCACGGCGCCCTGCCCGGGACTGGGCACAGTATTACTACTGATTGAATGCATCAATTTGGTTGCCGAACCACCAAATGATTTCTGCTGCCCACTGCCCTCTGAACCCCAAAGGCAGGGTCTGACCCGTCCGTGTAGAACCTTCTGCCTGGTGGTTGCCATGCTCTGTTCATAAATCCTGTACGTCAGTGCCAAAAGGGTGTTATTTTTGCTTGCTCCCCGATTTTTTTATTTCAGGATTTTTAACATCTGAAATCTCAAGCCAATTGTAAAAAAAAAAATGTATGAGACAACTGGGGGACTCTGAATGCCGGGTATTTTATGATGGTGAGAAACGATCAATTCCTAGGGTGCAATAATAGAACCACGGCTGGGTGTCTTACAGGGCCCTTCTCCTTCCGAGAGGTATAGTGAAGGGATTACAGGTGAAATGAGATAATGTCTTAGACTGGCTTCGACAGACTCCAGCTGGGGGCAGGGGGTGGTGGGTAAGGGTAGAGGTGAAGGAAGATTGGCCGTGAGCTGGTCACTGTTGAGGCCAGTCGTGGGAGTCCATCATACTTACGTCTCGATTTGTGTACGTGTTTTAAAAAGGAGACAAGCGGGGCGCCTGGGGGCTCAGTCGGTTAAGCGTCCGACTTCAGCTCAGGTCACGATCTCGCGGTTCGTGAGTTCGAGCCCCGCGTCGGGCCCTGGGCTGATGGCTTGGAGCCTGCTTCCGATTCTGTGTCTCCCTCTCTCTCTGCCCCTCCCCCGTTCATACTCTGTCTCTCTCTGTCCCAAAAATAAATAAATGTTAAAAAAAAATTAAAAAAAATAAATAAAAAGGAGACAAGCACAATGTAAAAAAAAAAAAAAAAAAAAGGACAAAAGACCCTGAGATGTGACAGAGGTCTCAAGTCCTGCTCAGGCATTGCCTGGCAGGAGACAATGTGAAACTCTGTAGCAAGAATAATTACTACTCTATTTGCAGACTCTCCGAACATTTGGAATATCAACATGACGGTTGTGAAACTGACACCAGAAACGTTGCCTCAGAATCTCCATCAGAACAAGATAAAACCAAAGAACCAGAGGATAAGCTGGAAATGCTTTAAAAACAAAAACAAGGGCTCCTTATAAATAAACGACTGCAGGCCCTGAGAAAAAGCCAGAAGGCCTTGTCAGCGGAAAATACTCGAAGATATCTCACAAATATATCTTCTCACCATTCCCCGGCTAGGGTTAGAGCCAGGAACAGCTTCTGCTAGAAAATCTTACAGAGAAAAACATATTCGAGACACAGCGATACCACCAGCGTGCTTTTTAAAGACTCTGCTTTAAAAGGGGAATCAGATAATATTGCAACTTCCAATGTTTCACCATTGGATGTGGTGCTTTTGAAGCGTGTGGCTTTTAATGTGTTGGATGCTTCATCTGTGTTTAGCTCCCAACGTAGACTAGACCTATGTCTGTCTTTATAAATTTTACAGTTACTTGATGTTCTAAGATGTTAATACAGTTTTGTCCTTTTTAATTATTGAATATTTGATTTAAATTTTTAAATGCCTTCTTATGAGCTTTGTGAAATACATGTAATATATTAAAACATTTCCATATTCTGGGACACACAGAGCAAGAGGGCCTTGGCTCTTTTACTCCAGGGTAAACTCTTCCCACGGGTAGTCGGAGCTAGACCTACGGGTGCTGGGCATGTAGCCCGGTGGTCCTCAACTCAGAACCACCTAGAAAGTTTTTATTTATTTTTTTTATGATTATTTATTTGGGGAGAGAGACAGAGGAGGGGGGCAAGGGGCAGAGGGAGAGAGGAGAGAATCTCAAGCAGGCTCCTCGCTATCAACGTAGAGCCCACAGAGCCTGACGCGGAGCTCGATCCCATGAACCGAGCGGAGATCCTGACCTGAGCTGAGTGAGATTAAGAGTCAGAGCCTTGACCGACTAAGCCACCCCCAGGCGGCCCTCCACCTAGAAAGCTTTAAAACATACTGCTTCCCCCCAGCCCACCACAGCTCAGTTAGGATAAGCTCTCCAAAAGTCAGGTTGGGAAGGTGAAGCCCGGTGACGACAGGCACAGCCAGAGACGAGAAAGCTGAGATTCTGACCCACCCAGAGCTGGCCTACCTACCACTGAGCTCTGCGGAGCGAGCACCAGGGCGTCCATATCTCGCAGCTCACTGGCCTCCATCCGGGGTGCGCGCGTGGGCAGGTTCCTCCCCCCGGGCTGGGAAAGGGTGAGTCCCTGCCAGGTTGACGGAAGGTGAATGCAGGCCCTGACTGTTGGGGGACCCCTTCACCCCAACGGGGAAGTGTGGGGCTGCTGGAAAACACACGATCCGATCTCTACCGCCTTCCCAAGCCTCTAACCTGATGAGAAACTTAAAAGTCTGAGATAAGGCTGTCAGCCTGCAAGGGAGCCCAGACCACAGGAGGAAGGAGAGGAGGGAGACCGGTGAGGACGGGGCACGCAGCGCCTTCCCACATCCTGGGGAAGCAGGTGTGGAAAACCGAAGGAGGTCATGCAACCCCTAAGGTCAGAACCAAGACCCCCAGGGGGGTTCTCCTGGGAGGCGGGCTTCAGCTCAAGCCACAGAGGCACTGTCCCCCAGTGAGGAAGGCCTGCTCCGTGGGCACTGAGCCCCCCACCTTGGAAGTGTCCAGATGAGGTCTGAGGCACCTACCCTGGGGAGGAGGGTGAAGTCAGGGGTCCGGACAGGGGCCTGGCAAACCTCTTTCACATGAAGTCCCAAACTCAGCCGTGCATCCAAATAACCCAGGGGTTGTTGCTGGAAATACAGAACAGACTAGGCTGAGCCCATCTTGGGCTTTTGGAGTCAGAATCCTCGGGGGGGGGGGGGTGCAGCCCGGAGACCCGCCGGGCTATTAAGCTCCAGTGCCGACTCCCAGGCATGGCCCCATCCTGCGACAACTGTCCACCTCCACGCGGCCTAGATCCAGTCGGGAGACAAAACACTCAGAGCCCAAAGTGAGCAGAAGTACGGGGAGCTGGGGACCAGTGTCCGCAGGAGAAGGTGGAAAGTGTGCGGGTGGAAAGTGCGTGCCCAGTGAGCAGGTGCCCATGACTCAGCCCCTGCTGGGCAGAGTAGGAGAAATTACGGCTGCCCTCAGAGACCCCTTCTTTCTGGGGACACATTTCATAATATTTTGAAGGATCAATAGGAAGGAAGGAGACAGACTTCTCTGAGGGGCCACCCGCCTCCCGGATACACCCCCCTGGGGATTCACAGCTACCTCGAAGGCCACATATCCACACTCGAATCGTCATCTGACCACCCCGCCACGCCTCTCTGTGCGCGGCTCCCTCCGCAGGCAGATGGCCTGGAAAATTCTATCTCCCCTTCAGCGTCCACCTGAGCCCCTCAGACGCCAGCCCCTGGGCCTCCCTGGGCCTCCTCTGCCAGTCCTGCTGCACGGGTGCTCCGGGGACAGCACATCCGCCTCCCTCCTGGACGGCGAGTCCCAGAAACCAGCGCCTGACCTGCTAGGGAGAGCTCAGAAAAGATCTGCCCAGTGCGGTAGGGGAGTTCAGAGAAGGGGCCCAGAGCAAGGGTGTCGGGTAGTGAGGGAAGGTTCCCAGGGGAAGCCGAGCTTGAGAGGGGAAGGGTGGCCTGGCAGAGGAGAGAAGAGTGCCCCCAGGGACGGGGACTATAAAGCAAAGGCCCAGGGCAGGAATGTGGGTCGGCATCCTGGCGGTGCAGGGTTCAGAGAGACAAGAGCTGCAGGAGGGGAAGGAACGAGGGGGGCAGGGGGGCACAGGGAGGAGGCCCAGACCCCGCACCTCTGGCTGCAGCCCCACTTTGCGCCAGGTAGCTCAAAGCCACCTCCCTCCCCGACTCCTTCCTCAGAATTCGTGAGCTGCCTTCCTTAGCAATCGTTATCTTCCCCCACTGGGCCTGGGGCGGTGGGGGGAGCTGTTGACTGATTGAACTGGTGGGAAAACAAGTCCATGGAATTACTACCCAGGGAACACAGCCCCCGGGTGCCAGGCAAATGGTCAGGGGCAGCAAGGAGCCAGGGAAGTGTGACCTGGCAGAAGGAAGAGGGTTGCAGGGACTGGGCAGGGCGATGGGGAGGTGGCTGGCGCGTGCCCAAACCCTCAGCTGAGACCAGACGACGCTGAGGGTCAGAGAAGGACAGAGGGCCCAGTCAGGAAAGGGTATGGCTTCTACGTGGCCCCATAGCCACTGAGGAGCTCAGATAGGCAGGAGCCTCCGTCACACGCAGTCGTTCCCATCGGTGATGTGGGAGTCAGACGCACCTGGCTTTGAGCCCCGGAGCCTCTCCGGCCCTCACTCTCCTCCTCTGTAAAATGGGGATGATGTTGATTCGAAGTCCCTTGGTCTATTCCAAGCCCTTATGGGCAGTGTATGCTCCACTGGGCTTTGACCCTATGCCCCTGGGGGCGGGGGCACTTTCACAACCCCCAGAGTGACTACCTCTCCGGCCCGGTTCGGGCTTGGTGCACAGCAGGGGTTCAGTGGTGCCCCCGAATTTATGCCAACCCGACGGAGGACGTTCCTCCCCCGGCCTGCCGTGGGCTACAAGGTAGATTGCAAAGCTGACCTTCCTTCCTCCTCACTGGAACGTTATTTTTCCTGCTAACCCCACATCCTAGCCAATACATTTCACAATATTTGAATACGGTGGATTCAGAGCCCCATGGGCTGACCTGTGCCACAGGTCCTTATTCTAGCATTGTTAAGCACAGGCTTTTTTCAAGGGCCGAGGCAAAATGCATTTGTCAAAAGCCCCTGAAAATGGGAATAAGAGGTCCTTCCAGATCAGCCCCCACAACTGTGCAGTCAGCGCTCAGGACGGTGGAAACGGCAACCCCCCACCTTCTCTGGACTTCCGCTGCTGGACCACCTCTGAGGCCCCAGCTGGCCTGCGCCCCTGCCCTCAGGTCTGCCCAGAACCCAACTGGGCCACCAGAGTCCGCGGCGAGGAACAAGCGAGCGGGTGAAGGTGGGAAGGGGGGGATTCTGGCTGCGTCTGTCCCTGACCCCGGCCATCCCTGCCTGCTCCCAAAAGCCCCTGCAGCCACTGGTTGGTGTTGAAAATGATTCACTTTGCCCGGGGGGAGTGCGGTGGGGGGGGGGGGGGGGGACACCAGGCCTCTACGTGAACAGTGAGAAGAAAACGATCATTTTTGTGCTTCAAACACGTCTCCCCTGCACATGTCCCCACGGCGTCCCACAGAGCACCGTGAAGCAGCAAGCCCGGTCAAAAGGTCTCTCTTGCTTCTTGGCCCAGGGATGTCACACTGGGCTGCATCTGTGTGGGGAGGTAGAAAAGTGGTCGCCTCAACACGGTGAATTTCACCATTACAGATTCATTTGTTTGGGCTTTGAAGGAAGGGCCGAAGGTACATTCCAGGACACCGGGGAGAGGGGGAGGTGGCGCCGGGATTAGCTGAAATTATGGGAGGAAATTTCCGTCCCCTCACTTTCCACACAGAGGCCCAGATCTTCCTCCCGGAGCAAAGTGAGTCCGCTTCCACGGGCACTGGGCAGCAGCTGGTGCTCATGGGGGAGAAATCAGGGCACAGAACCCGGGCGCGTTAGGGCCCATCCTAAACGGTTTTCGGGAAGACGACAAGGGCAAGGAGTCCAAAGACCTGGTGCGCGTCTGACTGAGCTGTCCCTGGGAGGCCCAAGAGACCCTGCACACGCCGCGTGTCCTGCCTGTGCCTCAGTTTCCTCATCCCAGCATGAGAAAACGGGAGGCAGCCTACCTGCCCACAGCAGCAGGTGCCTGGTTTGCGGTGCTGAAGGCACAAAGCGCTCTTGCTCACCCACTGCAGGGACAATGTCACCCACATAGGCCTGTCCTCCTCAAGCCCTGGAGCCCAAACAAAGCCAGCTGTAATGGAACGAGGCCCACCTTATCAGGAGGGGTACTCTTCCTTTGAAAGTCAAATCTGAGGCCTTGGGACAATGAAGGGTGGGTGTTCCCACTCAGCACACCCAGGCAGGCGGGGTGGAGGCCTATCTGGCCCAGCCTGGCCCAAGAGCCCCCCCAAACCGGCCCGGCTGCCCCCCCCCCCATCCCCTGCCCCGGGGAATTCACTTCCTCAGACCCCTCTTCTGCTCTTTTCAGAGTCTTAAGGAAACCCTGAGGACGGCAAGCAAAGGCATCCAAAGGGCAAAATTTCTCTAGAAGAGATGCCCGGCGTGAAACCCAGACCCAGAGACATCGGCCGCTTACCCAGGATCACACAGCACGGTGGTCCTGGGGTAAGTCCCGAAGCCCCCAGGCTTGCTGAGCAACATTCCAACGCTCAAGCATCAGCTGGACTCAGAGGAACTCGTCCAGGAGGACAGTGATTAAGCCAAGCCTGACTGCAGGGAGGAGGGAGGAGGGAGGAGCGGGGAGGGCAGCAGGGCTCTCACTTTCTCCCTCTCACATCCTCTCCCCAGCTTCATGGTTAAGCCAAATGTTTCATCCTCCTTCACACAATTTCCTTTTTTCTTTTCTTTTTTTTTTTTTTTAACACTGCCATTTTTTTTTGGTTTGTAAACCATCGGTCCGGTTCTAGAGAGGATGTGTCCCCAAAACATCCGAGAAACGAACTACTAACATCCCACATTTCAGCTGCAGCTCCCCACCCCTACTTTCAAAAGGATCCCCCCCCCCCCAAGGCATCAGGGAGCCCCGATCTGGGGACACACTTGCTCCCTGCCCTGGGGGCATCCCAAGGACACTTCAGCCTCACTGAAGGGCAAGGTCACTGAGTCCATCCCCGCCCATCTAGCTTGAGGGCGCCCCAGGGGCTCCCCTGCAAGCAGCGGGGACCCAGCACCCCCCCCACCGCTATTGACAGAGCCCATGGGGACTCTGCTGCCTCCCGTCCCCTCCCATCCCAGCGGCTCACCTGTTGCCCCCAGGGAAGCCATCACCATCCTCCTGCCCCTCGACCTCCCCCATGGACAGCTGGCCCGCGGACTGCGAGAACCAGGGGCCTCCTCCCCAGACCTCCTTTCCCCTCCTTTCCTCTCCACACCTTTTCCACACCCACTGTCTGCTTGAGCTCTTCCTCTTTCAAGAAGTCTGCTCTGCCAACCACAGCCCAGCTGGCTTCCCTTTGTCCTCCTAGCTGGCGCTGGTGGCTGGGCCTGCACAGCATGTTAGTGAATCATTACACGGTGTCTTTCCTGGGGAGGCAAAGCAAACACGGCAGCATTCTAAGACCCACGGCACACGGCCCAGTTCAGAGCTCATAAGAGCTAGACAAGCACTCGGTGAATACGACATTACTTCCCCACAAATTCCACTCTCAAAAAGGTAAATAATTCCCTGGGCAACAATAAGGAAATCGCAAGGTAGCATGAGTAATCGCCGGCTGTGTGCGTGTATTTGTGTATGAACTCCCTTTGGACTCGCTCACCCGGAGCGCACAGGCCCGGGACCCAGGCCCACGTGATCGGAACAGGCAAACCCTCCCCGCCACCCTCCCCGAAAAGACGCCACGTGGTGTGCCGCAGCGTGGATCGGCGAGGGCCCCCCCCCCCCCCCAGCTCCAGCACAGCAATGCCATCGCCGAACGTTCCGCCACTAACACCCCGCTCGCCATGGTTCGAAGGCTATTTGGTCTTTAAGAATGCTTCTCCCAATTCAGATGCCACTCTGCGGCTCAAAACCCGCTGGCATCTGAGCCCGAGGGAGGCTCTGGAAGAGAGGAGGGGGTGTTCACGGGGGAGACAGAAAACACCACACTGGTGGAGGCTCTCTTGAGACAGGAGGGGAAACAGGGCCGCTGTGTAAGCAGCTGAAGGGTGGGAGCAGGGTGCCGGTGTGGGGCTGGTGGTTGCAAGCTGGGGGAGTGAAGGTGGGGAGGCGAATTCATCCATGGATGGGTGGTGTTAACGTGCCATCAAAAAGGTAAGGGGGCGCCTGGGTGGCTCAGTCGGTTGGGCGTCCGACTTCGGCTCAGGTCACGATCTCACGGTTCGTGAGTTCGAGCCCCGCGTCGGGCTCTGTGCTGACAGCTCGGAGCCTGGAGCCTGCTGTGGACTCTGTGTCTCCCTCTCTCTCTCTCTCTGCCCTTCCCCTGCTTACACTCTGTCTCTCTGTCTCTTAAAAATAAATAAATGTTAAAAAAAAAAAAAAAGGCTAAGGTGCAGGGAGGCTGCTGTCTTCCTGGGAGTTGGGTTGGTCCTAATGTGGGGTTAGACCACCTGTCACTGTTTAGACTCACCACCAGAAGCAGCCCCACCCTGAGCCCCCACAGGGAGCTCACACAAAGTCAAAGTACTCTTGGGAATTAAAAAAAAAAAAAACCCACTTTCAACAAGTATCCACAGGACCCACCCTGCATCTTGGACCCTATCACCTACTTCTTCTCCCCCTTCCGTGATCAGACCTGCCCCCCTCTCTTATCTTCTTCTCCAGCCTCACTTTGGACCTCTGCCCACCCTCCTCCACCTCCACGGCCCTCCTCATCTGAGTTCCTGCCATCCCCACCACCGAGGCCTCTCCTCATCTCCAGGCCACCTCCTCCAGGAAGCCTCCCCCTCCCCCCGGACAGCCTGCTTATTTAACCACCCACACTGTGACAGTTTTGGAGCCTCACTGGGACCGGCAGTCGACAGCCCCTCATACTCTGTCCCTGTCCAGGGGCACTGTTGTCTCAACTGTATGCATAGGGTTTTAACATATGGAAGTGACCAAGGGACACGCAGAGAAGCTAATGCCCTTGAAAGAAGATTTTTATTACTTACATTTCCCGAGAGGGAGCGTGTTACACTTCCCAGGGCCACGTGGAAAAGCACCCGTGTTGGTCAGGGGGCAGAAAGGAATGAGGGGAAGACACAGGCCACTGCCTTTATTAGGGTTTCCATGGGGAAGGCAAGGCAGGGCAGGGTGACTAGCTTAGGGTTAGCTAGTTTGAACAGTTCAGGCGGGCTCTGGGGCACAGGGGCTGTCCCCAGTTGTCTGGTCCCTGGCCCCGGGTGGTTCAGGGCAGGGGACGTTATGTGGCGTGTAAGAGTGAGATAAGGAAGGCTCCAGATCACAGGCAAGATATAAACAACTGGGACCGTTAGTCTAAGAAAGCACATGATGCATCCACTTGCCTCCCGGCATCTAGCTGAGTTTCCAGTGCTTTTTAATCAACTGCTCTCTGGCTAACACCATCAGTCTCCTGCCCCGCTAGCTTTCTGATTCCTCGTCAACACAACCCCATCCCTGGACTAACTGCAGACTCCTCCCTCCCTCTGCCTGTTACACAACAGAGAGGAGTTTCCCAACCGGGAACTCACCCCAATGCTTCCTCAGGGACCTCCCCACCAGGGACCCGCCACTCAGTTGACTCTCTCCCTCGGCATTCATAATTGTTAAAAAAATAAATAAAATAAAATAAAATGCAGCGACAGCCAAAAACTTCTTGATCAACTGTGGGGGAAACACTTGTAATTGATCTTCTAGACAAAACACTAGTTTCCTTCATATATAAAGATCGCCTCCAATTCAATAAGAAAAAGACCAACCACCTGAGAGAAAGGAGGCAAAATATATGAAAAGACAGTTCACAGTAAAGAAAACACAAGTGGCTCTCAGGTCGGTGAACACAGCCAAGAATTGCAAATTAAAACTCTATTGAGAAACTATTTTTACCTTCCAGGTTGGCAAATGTCAGCGAGTTTGGTAACACTTCACATAAGAGGGCATGGGACCAGAGCACCCTCATCTACCGCTGGAGTGTATCTTTCTAAACTTTTATGGAGAGCGGTCTGCTGATATCTTTCAAAATCCAAACACACACCCTTCCGGCCCTTCAATTCCTCTCCCGAGACTTTATCCCACATGAACCGCCTACTGCAAAATGACTAGATGACAAGGCGATTCAGTGGGACGTTGTTTGTGACACCCCAAAACCAGGAGATTCATCAAATAAACGTGCGACATCCACGCAGTGGCACATTCTACAGCCGTGAACACTCGAGGGACCAATCTGGAAGCATCCCAAGAGAGCTAAGTGGGGAAACGACAAATGAAGGGCACCCATGGGCCACCCTTTGGGGGAGAATGAATCGATACACGGTTTTACTGATTCGTGCCAGAACCGTCTCTGGAAGGGTACGTAGGAAGCTGGTGAAGCTGCTTCCAGGAAGGGGAGAGCGCTAGGAGGCCAAGGGAGACGGGAGACAGAGACTTTTCACAGGGAAGTCTCTGCAATTTAAAATTTTTTCGGCACCACGTACGTTTACTTTCTAAGAAAAGAAGGCGGGGCGGGGGGAGGTGAGCAACAAGCGGATGAAATAAACAGAACAAAACCTTCCCTGACCCGCCTCCCTTTCTGGCTTCCTCTCACCTCCACAGAGGTGTCTGTACCTCTGCTTCTCCAGACACGCCGTCTGTCTCTGTTCCCTCCTGCCCCGTTGCCTCAGCCCGACCTGCCCCAGGGCACTGGGCTCCTTGATTTCTGGTCTCCGACTCCAGTGGCCACTCCGGCCCCACCGACCTCACAGCGGCCTCGCCCTCCTCCCCGACTCTCCGACTCTCCCCCGCACCAGGCACCACGGTTTTTCTCTGCTCCCTCTCTGGGAGCTCCTCCCCAGTCTCTACATGGTGGAGCTCGCTTCCAGGTCCGTCTGCTCTCCCTGGGCTGCCTCGTCCACCCCAGGGCTTCACTCATCATGGGTATGCATGTGACTCCCAGACGTGTACCTCTGGCCAGACCTCTCTTCTGAGCTCAGGGCCCCACCTGGAAGCCTCCCAGGGGGCTCCAACCCAAAATGCCCAAATGTCACTCGCCAGCCTCCAACAGTTCCATCCCGCGCGTCCGGGAGGCTCCCTGGCCTGTGCTCCCTCCCAAGCACCCCAAGCGTCTGGCCCCTCTCCCCACCTCCACCATGCCTCCCCTGGCTGGTCTCTCTTCACGCTCTTCCCCACGTCAGGGCCTGAGCACACACTGTCACCTAAGCCCGGAGTACTCTCCCCCGCTCCCTAGGTCTGTTTCATCTTGATTAATTCTTACCTATCTTCTAGAGCGTGGATTCACATCGTTCCTGCAAGAAGCATCTCCCGGCCTCCGGACCGACGGATCCCAACTGAAGGTGATTTCTGTCCCACCAGGGGACATCGGGCAACGCCTGGGAGACATTTTTGGGTGTCACAAATGGGCCGGGAGTGTGTGTGGCTACTGTCACCCAATGGGCAGAGGCCAGGGATGCTCCTGAACGTCCCACAAGGCACGAGACAGCCCCCCCACGACGCGGGATGACCTGGCCCAGAATGGCAGTAGCTCTGAGGTGAGAGACCCTGACCTGGACTAAATCACGGACCCGTGACACCCTCTCAGTACACGCTCTACTTCCGCCAGGGATCGCCGACCCCGAATGTGATTCCATGCGTAACTGTGCAAAGATATTGGCCGAGTTCCATTTCCTAAGCTTTGGAGGATGCGTAAGTGAATCACACTTACCGGCTCACGATATGTGATGTGTAACCGGCTCACGTTTATCTATCCCCCACCCCCAGCACCCAGCCCCAAGCGCAGAGACTGATGGTGTGGATTGGTATGACGCGCTCAGGGCGGGGCGGACCCGGACCAGGCAGGGGTGGCGTCCTGGCCTCCGGCTCTTCTGGGCCCTCTGTGCCACCCCAAGGTCGCCCCTTCCGTGTGGTCCCACTGCTCTGCACCCCACTCCGACCCTCGTCCCCACCCTAGGGGTCCTAAGAGACCCTTCCAGACCATCGGGCCCCAGCTTGCCCCTTGGTCATCTTGCCAAACAGGCCACTCCCCCGTCAGCTGACCCAGGCAGGGGCAGGCACCTCGGTTCACCCAGCTGCCGAAGCAGGTCCACCCTGAGACCTGCTCCCTCCATGCACACCGGCGACCCGGCTTCAGCGGTACCCAGTTTTGACCCACCTGGCCCTCGCCTTAAGCGTCTTTCCCTCCCAGTCCGCCCGTGACACCACCCGCACGGACATCCTTCTGGCTGGTATCACTTCCCGATTAAAAACCCCTTCAGCACCTCTTACGGCCCATAGCCAGGAGCCCAAGTTCGCCAGCCTGGTCCACCCACCTTTCGAGGTCCACGACCCTCTCCACGGCCCCCTCGCCAGCCACACCCAGCTTCAGCAAGCACACGCACCACTGTGCTTCACGGCACGGGTCGGCCCTTCCTTCCCCTGCTCTGTGCTCTCCCGCCTCTCCTCTACCTGGATGCTTGGATATCTCGTGTTCACCGTTAACATCCACTTCTGACACCTCTTCCTCACCAGTACGGCGACGCCTCAAAAGGTTAACCGCAGAATTTCCATCTGACCCGGCAAGTCTGCTGCTGGGAATATATACAGAAGAACTGGGAGCGGGGACCCAAACGGATTATCTGCACACCCACGTTCATGGCTATACTACTGGCAACGGTCAAAAGGCAGCAGCAACCCAAATGTCCACCAACAGGTGAATGGAGGAAGAAAATGTGGTATATACTTAACGGTGGGATACTATTCAGCCCTTATTTTTTTTTAATTGTCTTTAATGTTTATTTATTTTTGAGAGAGAGAGAGAGAGAGAGAGAGACGGAGCACGAGCAGGGGAGGGGCAGAGAGAGAGGGAGACACAGAAGCTGAAGCAGGTTCCGGGCTCTGAGCTGTCAGCACAGATCCCGACGTGGGGCTCGAACCCACGAACCGTGGGATCGCGACTGGAGCCGAAGTCTGGCGCTTAACCTACTGAGCCACCCAGGCGCCCTGCTATTTGGCCTTTATAGGGAAGGAAATTCTGACGCACCTAATGAACTTTAAAACATGATGCTAAGTGAAGAGCCCAGATGGGGGGCTCACATGGCGTGTGATCCTGCTTACACGTGGGACCCAGAACGGTCCGATTCACAGAGGCAGAAAGAACAGTGGCAACCAGGGGCTGCAGGATGGAGGCGACGGGGAGTTAGTGTTTAACAGGTTTAGACTTTCAGTTAGTATTCAGTGGGTACGGAGTTTATAGGGCACACCTGTGGCTCTGCAATTAAGTACTGAATCTTTGTCCTCTCGGACTGATGGTGGGGTTCCTGAGGTTGAGCCCCATGTCCGGCTCCCTGCCGACAGTGGGAGATTGGGATTCTCTCTTTTCCTCTCTCTCTCTCTCCACCCCTCTCCCCCACTCTCACTCCCTTTCTCTCTCTCAAACTAAATAAGCTTTTAAATAAAAATAGTAATAACATCGTTGTGCACACTTGAAAGCTGTCAAGAGCAGCTCACAAAAGTCAACCTTGGGGGCATCGCGGTTTGTGAGTTCGAGCCCCGCGTCGGGCTCTGTGCCGACAGCTCGGAGCCTAGAGCCCGCTTCGGATTCTGTGTCTCCTCTCTCTCTCTCTCTCTCAAAAATATTAAACATCAAGGAAAAAAAAAATGTTTTAAGTCAACTTTGTATGGGGACCGATGGTGATCCCCTCGCAGTGTATGCTAATATCAAATCATTATGTTGTAAACCTGAAATCAACACGTTAAACATTAGTTATACCTCAGTAGAAAAAATTAAAGAAAAAGAATGAATAACCCAAACCAATCATCTGGGTTAATGCTATCCCAAATCTCACAGCCTGCTGTACCCAGAACAATGACTTACTTCCAGGATTCACTGACAAACCCCTTCCACCCCTGGAGGAGACACATTTTCGCCCTTCCATCAGGCAATGAGGTCAGAAGGGGCTTCTGTGGACAAAGTTAATAAACAGCTAACTTGGGAGGAATAAACAAAATAAAGCCAGGGCTGGGTCAGTGCAGGCGTGTGTGGACCTTGCGTCTGACACCACTGGGTTGCATCCCACACCACCACCGCCCCCCCCCCCCCCCCACTGGCTACCCACTGGCTGGGCTGATTCACTTCCTGTGTCCTCTCAGGGGCAGGCAGCCAGAGAGGGGACAGGGGACTGTGGAGGAGAAGCTGAACCCTTAGGGCACGTAGAGACTATTAGTCACTGGCTGGAGGGCTTCCAACCTTAGTGCTCATGGGGACCACAGGCCTGCCTCCTCCCATCACCTTCTTATGTAAGCCAAGGTCTGGAAGGCAGAGTGAACTTGGCCTTGGGGCTCAGCAAGAGGCAGTGGCCCAGAGCCTCCCTTTTCCTCATAGCTCACGTCGCACCCTACAAGCCGTTGGAGACCCTATCCCCAGGGTCATGCACTGTCCCCGTTCATGCACTGTCCATATTTATAAAATAGGGGCTGGAAAAGACAAATGTGTCCCTAGTCATCAAGGTGTCTTCAACCAGAGACCCCCTGGGGTTCTCCACCGGAGATGATTTTGCCTCCGGGACACTGAGCAACATCTGGAGACATCGTTGGTCGTCAAGACGGAAGTGACAGGTGGCCCCGGCACCTGGCATCCGAGGGGTAGAAGCCAACGTTGCTGCTAAGCATCCCGCGACGCACAGGGCGGCCCCCACCCCCACAACAAAGACCTGTCCTGCTCCCAGACGTCACTAGCGCTGAGGTGAGAAATGCTGATCTAAGCCAAGCTGTTTTCTACCGATGAGGCCCACCCAGGAAGGGACAGGGCCAAAGTCACACCGTGATATAGTATCAGAATTAGCACCCATGGTTCCCCACCAGCCACAGCAGCCTTGAGCTCCCAAGAGTGCAGTGACCAACTCAAAGATTGGTACTGGGCTGGCAGAGTGGCCCGATTTAGGACCACGCGACCTAGGAGCCCAGGGTGGCTGGGCTCTGGGCCTTTGACAGGCTCCCAATCACTTCTACCGCGGTCAGCCTGGCCAGGGGGCTCCCGAATAACTGAAGGGGAAAAAACGTCTCATGGGCGATGGTGTGCTCCGGCAAAATGCGGGCTTGAGGCCTAGGCAAAATTCACCACTCACACCCCGCAGAGCACGCTGGGGGTGGTCAGGGCCACAAGTGAGGCCAATCCTGTGAAACAAACCCTGCCTTAGAGGACACGGCAAGGGCAGGAGTTACAGCTTGGGTCACTGCTCTGGGACATGCTGCCTTTTCTCCCACACACTAAAAACGGCTGTGTCTCTTGCACCTGTTGGCCCCTCGCTGCCACCTGCATAATTTCAAAATAATGTCTAGAGTCACCCTGTCCTTTTCCCCAAGCAACCAGCCCCAGGTCTCCAGGTACCGGGGTGCAAGCCAAGGCCTCAGAGCTGACTGTGCAACCCCATCGTTGAAGAAGGGCTGACTCACGCTATGTCACAATAGGCGAACTTTTCCATTCGCTGTTGCTGGAAGCCACCGAACTTGTAGTGATGGGGGCGATAAAGAGAAGGCCAGGGGTCAGGAATGCATAAGCTATGTCTCGGGTCAGGCTCTCGCCTGCTCCAGGGGAAGGGAGCCCGTAGGGAGCAGTTGGGGAGCAAGGAGGGGGGACCACAGTGGGACACAGAAGGAGTCACCATTATGGATTCACTTCTTCAGGCAAAGCATTTTCTTTGTCCGCCCCCCCCCCCCATCTCCCGGTCCCCTTCCTCCCCAATTTTTTCCAAACAGCTGATAAACTCGTAAACACGTACATCCCTAGAGGCACAACTTCTGGGTGTCTCCCCCAACACCAAGGCACAGGGGCATTTCCGCTCTGCATCTGGCAAACCACAATGAGAACGGAAAAGGGGGTCAAGAGCAGGGCTCGGGGGAAACAGCCAAAGCTCCCCAAGGCGGGTGCTGGCCACCCTGGCGTCCAGGCTCTCTGTCCCATCTGTGTGGCCCGCTGGGTCGTAGAGAGGCAGCACGGCGGAGAGGCTACGGCCGTCCAGGGTACCTCTGGCCCCCCTCTCCCTCTGCCCAAGTGTTATCTTGGGCAAAGTTACACCACCGCTCTGGGCCTCGGTCTCCACATCTGTCAAATGCAGACGACACGGGTTTCAACGTCATGGAGTTATTGTAAAGATTAACCGATTCGTGCAGAGAGGTTAGAACACGGCCTGGCAAACAGCTAACAATTACTGAATGCTTATGACTGGTATTAAAATGCAACGATCACCCCTCCAACCCCTCCAAGCCATCGGGGAAGAAGGCAGGAGCCACATTTCCTGTGAGTGTGAAGAGGAAATGCCTCCAGGGACCTCACCTCCCACCTATGGCCCTACTAACTTCCTCCGGAAGTCATCTTTGTCCCATCTCTTCTCCAATTGACTCCACAGGGGCCCAGAGTTTTGCCTTGAGACACAGATAAAATTCCTTTGCTGAAGATGGCGGCTGAAAAGAACCATGGGGGCGGGGCCGAAGCCGCTTGGTGTGTGTGTAGGTGTGTTCCATATTTTCTATTGCATAGAAAGTTCCGGCTTCTACTGTAGATAGTTCTTGGACCTCCACTCCACCCCCACCCTCGAGCTTCTCCATCCTGCTTGTCCCTGCACTGGGGTAGTTCTTGGGTCCTCCAAGGAAACCACTCTGATCAGATTCCTAAGTGAGGTCTCAGAGCCCCAACCCTTCCCCAGGGCCGTGGGCAGAATAATGTCCTCACTCTTCCCAGCCCACACATCTGGTCACACCTTCTCAGACTGGTTTGTTAACCTTGGCCCATGATCTGAAGCTCCATCCTTCCCCCCAGGGCTGCCTGGGGACCTGGCTCTGGTCCTCCTCCTTGGTTCCCCAGTGTCCCGGGGAATTTTAAAAGACTGCCTGGAAAGGCCACTGTTTTTGCCACTAACTGAGGAACTTCCCACCTCTGGAGAGCAGCACTGGGAGTTTTCTTTGGGGGATGGGAGTCTAAAGGGGAGCACTCCTCCCTGGCTCTCTCAGTTCGCAGGGTGGCCATGCGTTCTGCCTGGGAGCTGCCTCTCTGGGTGACCTGAAGGTTCTTGCCAAGGCAGCTCTCAAGCACCGCGAGCAACCAGGTGCAGGGGACAGAGACCCAGCTTTGAACGAACTTGGGTTCCATCAAGAAGGACTCCAGCTCTGCCTCCAACAGGTCACTCTGGGCCTCAGTCTCCCCGTGAGGAGAGGAGGGGTGGGGCTGAATGTGTTCATTTATTCAACACACATTAAGTAAGCACCCATTACACACAAGCCACAGCGCCGATCCCCGGCGGCAGAGCCGTGACTAAAACCGACAGAAAGCCCTGCCTTCACGGCCCTGATATGCTAACCGGGGAAGACAGATGATAAACGAGATAGAAAAGGAAACGAGACAGGATGTTCGCTGATATGGAAAATACAGCACGGAGGGGGTAGAAGGGATACGGCCTCTAACGCCGTTCCAGCTGAGAAATTCTGGGTCTAAACCTCTTCCCCTACTGGCTTCTGGTTAAGACCCAGGAACTGGCAGAGGCCTCCTCCAGGGAAGACAACTGGCCAACTCTGGCTGTGCGGGCCTGTCCTGAGGGCAAAGGGAACACCTGGGCCGGCTGGGGAGTTCAGGGCTCCAGGGCTCCTGGCAGGGCCTCAAAAGTCTTCAGGGCCCTGCCATGGAAAGGCCTACACCCCCTGCCATGCTTCCCCACTTGACCGTGGCCTAGAATGAGCCAGACCCTGACCACCTCCTCCTCTAGGGGCTCTCAGACCCCTCCGGTCCCTCCTCCTGCAGCCTCCCCTGTATGGTAGAATGTTCTCTCTGCTTACATAAGGATGGGGGGAAGGATTTAAAAAAATCCAATTTTAGCACCTTCTCTTCCTGTAGAGACTGTTTTTGATCGGTGAATACTTCCTGTGAACCTACTGTACGCTCAGGATAAGACCAGCTCTCTGAGGGAGACCAAAGATGTGTGATCGCTTCCCAGACGTATTCACAGGCCACGTGGGGAGCTCAGGCTAACACACATACACAGGAGGAAATCACCATCATCTCTTACAGTTTGCTGGGAAGCTTACAGAGCCCTCTGGACCGCTCACTCATAAAACCACGCAGACTCTATTGTCCCCGTGTTACAAATGAGGAAAGTGAGGCATGCACCGTCTCTGCCCTCCATCCATGGTCGCCCCATGAATGGGTAAGGAGAAGGAGGAGGCAAAGGGTCAAGTTTCCAATGAGATTTCCTGGAAGGCTGGGTAGGACTCCAGTGCAAATGGGACAGAGGCCTCGGTCTCCTAGGGCAGGGCGAAGCCGGGCACATAACCCACCTCCCTTGGGCCTGACAATTGGATCCAGGGTAAAGGCAAAGCCTACCTGTCTGGAAAAGCACAGGGGATCATGGATGCGCTCGCTGGTTTATAAAGCATCAAACCACCCCAAGTGGGTGTCAAGGACCCTCGGTGGCAGGAGGCACCTTTCCAGTCCAAAGGAAAGAATCTCTGCCCTTCGAGGTTGATTCAGTCCCTTCCTGTTGGGCAGCCTCTGGGAGCCGGGAAACTATGGCTACGGCAGTGAACAAAACAGGTGCCTGCCTCCCGCAGTCCTGGAGCTTAGCAAGGAGCTGGCTCTCTCTTGAGGAGCCGCCTGACCGGATTTTACTTCTTCTTGGAGGTGCCCTTTCCTGACCTACCCCTTCCAGAAGAACCTCCAGGGAAGAGGGGAGGAGGGGGAGAAGAAAGGAACCCCTGCTGAGGCAGAGGCCCGAGCACCAACCACCTGGCTCTAGGAGACTGGTTTGAAGTTCAGGTCTACCATATTTTCCCCCCCCAAATGACTTAACCTGTTTGAGACTCCTCCTCCTCCCCCCCCCACCCCCCCAACCTTGCTAATGGGATAAGACCTACTACCTCGCTGGTTTATTGTAGGGGGGGGAATGAAATCAGCGACGCGTCCATGCTAGTGATGTTAGCTCTTACTCTGATCCACGCACCTCCCTCATCTGCTCTCTCGGGTTCTGCGTGGAAAAGGGCATCTTTCACCCCCATCCTCACACTGAGCTGGGCATCCTCGCCGCCTGGGCTGCACGAAGCCCATTCTGCTCAGGTCCGCAAGGGTCACAGAGCTCTAGACCTAGCTAGGCCCCTGCCGGGCTGGTGGGGGAAGGGGGGGTTGGGGACGCCACCCTCCCTCCTGCTCTCAACTCATCCGACTGGGGCTTGGGGAGTGCCTGGGGGGAGCCAAGGATGCCCAGCCGGGCGGCGGCCTGCCGGAAGACAGAACAGAAGCCGGGATGCCCCGGTGGCTGGGCACCCACCTCAGCAGGGCCCAGCCGCCCCCCACCCCAGGCAGGGGACGCCCCCTCACCCGCACCCCGCCTGGCGTGGCCAGCTCTCCCGTCGTGGGTCTGGCCCCCGGGCGGCGGGAAGCGCGAATGTAAACATCCCTCCAGAATTCACCAACTCCGCAGTCCCCATCCGAGGACTCTGCTCAGGGGCTCGGGGACGGGCGGGGAGGGGCGCAAACGCCCAGGGGAGTGAGAGATGGGACGCGCGAGAGGGCCGGCATCCCCAGGTGTCCGCGGAGACCCGGCGCGCCCGCCCCAGCTCCGCTCGGGCTCCCCGCGCGGGGACGTGCGGGGCCGCGGATGCCTGTCGCCTCCGCCCGGGGCGCGGCGGTCCCGGCGCAAACTTTCCTTCCGAGAGCGGCCCTCGGCGACCTCGGCGGGCCGCGGGCAGCGCGGGGGCGACGGCGGGGTGCGCGTGGACCCCAGGCGCGGGGTCCCGCCCTCGGTTACCTGGGTTCCGAGGGGCGCCGGCGTCCGGCGAAGGGGGCGCAGGGACGCGGCACCGGCAGGCCGGACACCGGGACGCTCCTCCGGGGCCGCTGCGGCCCCCAGACACGCGGGCGCTGCACCTGGCCCGGCCGGTCGGCGCGCCTACCCCGTGGGTCCCGCCCCCGGTCCCCTCCCGCCCGGGGCGGGGCGCGCAGGCCCCGGGGAGGAGCCGAGGGCAGGAGGGAGGGCAGGGGGCACCGCGGGGGCACCCCTCCCCGCGCGGCCCGCACAGAACCACGTGCCACCGACGCGGGACTCGGTGACCTCCGGAGCGGCGCCCACCGCTCGCCCCGCCTGAGATGCCACCGAAGCCGTGCGCCAGGTGGAGTCGCGTCTAGGCCCCCGTCGCCCGCCGGACCCCTCCGCACGCTGCACCGCGCGCACCCCCACTCCCGGGGGCCGAGGGCTGGGAGCCTGCCCTTCAGAAGAATGCACGGGGTGGAGCACAGAGAAGGAAAAAAACAACCGGGTACCCGCAGCCCCACCCCACCATGATCTCTCCCCACCCCTGGCTGTTCTTGGCCTTGGCCAAGCTCCACCGGCTCTCTCCGGAATGCCCCTGCCCAAGGGAGCTTTGCCACCCTCTCCCTTCCCCAGGACTCCACTTCCCAGGCCTGGAAGGTGCCGGGCCTGGACTTCTGCCACTCAGTGGACACAGCAGAAAGAGTCACAGGGACACAGGGGACAAAGAAGAAACAGCCACCCAGACTGTGTGGCTACTCCCAGGTGCTGAAGGAACAAGTTGTAGGCTGTTCCTGCCTGCCCCCCCCCTCCCCCAACTCTCCTAGAGGAATTCTGGAAAAGGCACCCTTTGGACAAAACTTCCAGAATGAAATGGGGGGTGGGGTTGACCTTCCTTGCCTGCCCAGGTTGTCTGAGCTCTTTTTTTCTGCCTGCCTTGCCTTGTTTGTTACATGTGCAGACACAGTGGAAGAAGCACAGGACCAGGAGTCCAAAGGCCTCCATTTAGCTCTGTGGCCTTGGGCGGGTCTCTAGCTCTTCCTGAGCCTCAGTTTCCCCATTTGCCGTGAGTTAATGATCTCTCAGGCCCTTTTTACGGATCCTCAATGGTGCTATTGGGCATCTTGCTTAGGTTGGCCTGCAGCTGTGCATCACATAAAGAAGTGTGTGCACGTGCGTGTGTCTCGCTTGTCCTTTCAGATGTAAGTTCTTGGAGGGAAGGCACGAGGCCGTACAAACAGGCAGCTGTGCTGTGCAAACCAGAGCTTGACAGGAGTGGGGGCATGGAGTGGATCCCAGTCCCAGCTTATGCTGAACTCAGAGTGGCCTCGTAATCCCTGCTTTGCCTTCACGAGGGTTTGGGGGACTGAGATTTGAGACGTGGAGCCCTTTGCGGGGGAGGCAAGGCCACAGGTGGTGTCCTTTCTGATGTCATCTTTATTTTTTAATGTTTATTTTTGAGAGAGACAGAGCACAAGCAGGGGAGGGGCAGAGAGAGAGGGAGACACAGAATCAGAAGCAGGCTCCAGGCTCCGAGCAAGCTGTCAGCACAGAGCCTGACGCGGGGCCTGAACCCACAATCTGTGAGATCATGACCTGAGCTGAAATCGGACGCTTAACCCACTGAGCCACCCAGGCGCCCCGTAACAACATCTTCAGATGCCCGGGACAGTGATGGGCTTTGGAGGCAGAATAGGGCGTGAGGTGTTTAAAGCCAAATGCTGGCCTGGCCCCCAGCTTGCAGAAGCTGTTGGCACGCACAAGGCAGGCACACAGCCCACCGCTGAGCAGAGACAGCCAGTGCCCCACCGGACTCTTGCCCACCGCAGGCCTCTTTGTGTGCACCTTGGGGACTGAAGAGGGACGACTAAGTGGCTCCCGGAACCTAAAGGAGTGTGGTCGGTGGATCTTGGCCAAACACCTGGTCACCAGGGGCCACAGCCCCCACCTGTGCTGCTGGGAGACGAAAGCCTAGCTGAGTGGTTAAACAGGAACCCTCTGGAGAGGGCTGTGGAGCAAGAAGAGGCTGCTGGGGAGAAGTGGGGAGCAGAGGAGAGGGTGCTGGAGTCCCAGGGAGGGTCTGGAAAGCTGGGCTGGGATCGGTCGACCTTGGGGGATTTTGAGGCCACACTGGTTGGGAGATAGGGGCACGGGACATTTCTGGAGAGACCCGGACCCCAAACTCCCCAACGAAGCAGCCGATGATATGTCAGGAGAGGCAGCGAGGTGACATGGAAAGAGCACCAGGAGTCAGGCAGCCTGGATGCAAACGGCCTTGAGCAGCTGTTTCTTTATCTGCGAGCGGGGATCGGAATCCTGTTCCTCGTAGGGTTAGCGTGGTGACCACAGAATGCATTTGGAAGTGCTTTGGGCACAGGAGTGCTGCGTGAATTCAACATTCAGGCTTTGTAGTTTCTTTTCAAGGGCCTCAGCAAACATTTGTGGGACCGGCCCAGCGGGGGGGCAGGCACTACGTGTCCTTGTGGCCGTGGGAGGTGGACCACGGAAGGGTGTGGGGGGATGTCTGCAGTGGTCCGAGGGACCGAGGAGGGGTGGGGGAAATGGAGAGCATCACTCAGAAATGTCAGTTCTCTTTGGGGACACCTTTATAACACAATGCAAATATCCTTTTTGGGCAGAGCCCCGCCCTCCATCCATATGACGCAGAATCTACATTTCTCCCTCTTGCCCTCGCTGCCCCCTGGGCGTGCAGGGTGCCAGGTGTCGGAAGTACTTTTCCCAGCCAGGAGCCCACTCCTCAGGGGGCTCACCAGCTCCTCCCGGGTGGCCCCAGACGGTCTGTCCCCTTTGTCCAGAAGGCTTTATCTGACAGCAAGAACTGTGCACCCCAAACATAGCAGGACTCGGCAGCCTCATGCATCCTTAGCTCTCTTAGCCCCCAAGTTCTCTCCCTCCTCTTACCTCCCCTGCGATGGAGTCTTCAGGCCGGGCTTCCTGCTCCACTTTGCAGATGAGAAAACGGAGGCCGGGAGAGGGGTCAGCGCTTGCCTGACAGTGCCTCTGACGAGGCTCTTCCCTTGCTGCATCGGGGTTGGAAGTATTAGCTTCATTTCACAGGAGAAGAAGTCGCCGCTCAGGGGGAGTACATGGTTGACAGAAAGGCCTTCTCTCACTATCCTGGGGGCTAGAAGTCTCCAATCGCTATGTCAGCAGGGCCAGGCCCTTCGAAATTTCCGTAGGAGAGTGAGTCCTGATCTCTTCCAGCTTCTGTGGGCTCCGGGCGGTGCTCAGCTTGCGGGGGCGTGACTCCAGTCACACTCCCTTCTCCTCCGTGTCTCTCTGGGTCCTCTCCTGTTTGTATGAGGACTCCAGTCCCTGGGTCCAGGACGATCTCGTCTAAAGATCCTTAATTACAACTACAAAGGCCCTTGTTCCCAAATACCTTCACAGACCCAGGGACTGGAGGTTAGGACATGGCATTATCTTTTTAGGGGACACCATTCAGCCCAGTTCGGTGTTTTTCCTCCTAAGGGTAGCACCTCGTGGTCCCCCAGTGTCGTACCTCATCTCAGCTGCCTGGGAGAGGCCTCCCTCAGCCTCCTCCCCCACCTGGTTGTTTAGGGAGGAGACAGGCTAAGGCCACTTGGGGGCCTTGCTGGGCAGTGAGTTGGGGGACTCCCCTTCCTCTGACTTCCTGTCCCAGCACCTCCCAGTCTGACCATGGCTGTTTCAGTAGCACCCTTTGTGTCCTTTTCTCTAACACCTTTCCATCATGGGGTACTTATGGGAAAGACTCCCTTCAAGGGGGATGTTCTCCCCGCCTTCCGTGCCCCAGCCCCTCTACTGATGCCCAGGGCTTGACAGCCCTTTACCGGGGAGCTACAAGAAACGACAAAGTTTTGCATTCCCCACAGAAATCACAGACCCCCAGGGGAACCCCCCCGCCCCAGGGGGGGGGCACAGTCTCTCCCCAGGTGTGGATCCGGTCCTTAGAGCGGAGTTGAGGGAGGTAAAGCATGAGAAGCCCCCGAAGGGTGTGTGTGGAGTGGGAAGATGCTGAGAGGGGAGGAGGGTGACCCCCCGCCCCCCTGTCTGGGCCTCACCTCGGCCAGGGCTGAGCCACAGGGCCAGGCTTAGGGCCCGGACACCCGCCTCCTGAGGGAAATACCACGAGGGCCTGTGCCCGGTGGGTTTTTCTCCACCAAGAACTAGAGAATCTGGAAGGGCCTTCAGGGTCATTTGACCTAAGGGGTAACGGTGCTCAGGGAGGAGCAGAGATGCCATGAAGGGGACCAGCAGGCTGATGGTGTCTCGCGTGCCAGCTTCCTAGGCCAAGGCAGGTCCGTACAGCAGCCCACAGTCCTCTAGGCAAGGGGCTTGGGCAGCCCCTGTTTGCAAGGGGAAAGCTACAGGACTGGTCTTGAGGCCACAGTAGCAGAGAGGTGCACGGGGTCTATTGGGTGGAGGGTTTCTAACGGGTGGCCTGGGGGAGGGCACACATGGACGTTATGAAGGAGATTTAGCTCCTGCCCCACCCCCTGGCAAACTCCATCATAACCCCACCGCAACCTCTGTTTTCTCCTGTCAGTCTCGGAGGGCCTCTGTCCCTGCAGCCAAAAATGCCCTAGCGTGAAAATATAATATCTAATCCAGCGGTTCTCAATCCCGGCTTGGACATCAGCACGAGCCACCGATTCAATCCAAATCTCTGGAGGTGGGGCCTGGGTCTTTTCTAAAGTTCCCCAGGTGATTCTGGCGGGCAGCCGGCGTGGGGATCCCGAGGTAGTCCGACGCCCTGGGCTGTCTGGCTCTTGGTCTGTGTCCTCATCATCCCGCCCCCAGTGCTGTGGGTAGGACCCAGGTCACAGCAAATATACATACAAATACGGGAGCCCGCCCCTACGGCTCCAGCACCCACGATGGTGGCCTACGTACCCCAAGAGCCATTGTAGCAACACTTCCTGCCTGGATTCTGGGCCATCCATTGCACGTGGCTCAGCGCTTCCCTGGGTTTCTCCTGCTCCTGTCCCCCTGAGCCCCACGCACCGGGTGTGGACGGCGCAGACCGGGTGTGGACATGCTGGAGGTGAGTCAAGCTCTCTGGGCGGGGGAGGAGGGGGGTAGGGAGGGGGACGAGGGGTGCCGCCTCTGGTTCTCTTCTCTCAGCCGGAGGCCGCTGCCTCTCCTCCAGGCTTTTAAGGACTGCCCTCCCCCACCGCAGCAAACGTTGACTGCCCCGTGAACCCAGAGACTCCCTCCCAGACCCCCAGCTCTCTCTCTGCCCCCAGGTACCAGCTGTCGGCAAGCTCCCCGCAAAAACCGGACTCCCGCTCTCTCTCCAGAGCCAAAGGCACACGCATCACCTTTAACACAGCAGTCCCACCCCTGAGAGCGTATCCTAAGGGAATAATGCTGAAGAAATGAAAAAGCTCTTTGAACAAAGTTTCGGCATTGTATCCAAAAGCAGGGAGCTGGAAGCAACCTAAGTGTCCAGTTCCAGGGTACCTGGGAAGGAACAGCACACCCACTGTAAAAGCTAATTGTGAGGACGGTTGCAACATCGGAGATGGCTAATGATACAGTGTTGAGTGCAAAATTGCATTGGGCAGGAGCCCAGCTGTGAAAAGTTGCCTATGTGCATGTACAAGGGCTGGAGGGGAACTGGGGGCTGGGCGGGGGGGGGGGGGCGGGGAACCTCCAGTGCCCGCTTTTTAAAAGGCCGGCAATTGTGGGTGATTCTTTTTCTGATTTCTGATATTGTTGTAATATTGTTTGTGCAATAAATGGCTGAATGAATATAAAATAATAGTAATTATTATTAGTCTCTAGGGGAAGGCTCTTGAATACACCTATTCAAGCTCAGGTATAAATGAGCACAGGTCCCCCGTTCGGGCTGCCTGGGTGGAACATTTGCATTTGAAAGAAGCTAAAGTTTCAGACGAACCCTGGCATTCAGGTCCGGTCGCAGAGCTATTTTATAGGCAGGTGAAGGCCTTGAAGTCCCCAGCCATAGATGAGCCCCCTTCTCCACACATTTCTTAGCTCAATGTGCCCACTTTGTGGGGCCACAGGGGAAGGGACAGCGCACAGGTAACTCAGCCTCTGAGCCTCGCCCTACACTGCACATTATTTTATTCAATAATAAGGATATCTGTGGCATCAGACAGCGACACTCTGACTGGGCAGAAAAGGTGCCAGGGGTTCACAGCCAGGAAAAGGCAGGGGCTGAGATCTGAACCCTGGTGGGGGTTCAGCTAAGGGGAAAGGGGCTTCTCCCCTCTGGCCTTGGGTCTTTCCTCGGAGATGAAAAAGTGACAGGTGCTATCCAGAGCCTTTCAGTGACAGCCTGGATGCACAAGGACAGTTCTAGTCATAGGAGTGGGACAGGGTGCTGACGGACCCCAGGGAGAAAGAAGGACAGGCTGGCACTGGGTCTGAGGCTTTCTTAAAAATCTGGGTGTGGACCTTTTGAAGTTGTGTGCTCAGGAAAAGCGCAGGAAGCTTGCTGTGTTCTCTGTCCCCACCCAGCTCCGGAGCTGTCAGAGGTGGGAGGGGGAAGTGATCCCCTGCTGATCTCCTGGGGCCTGGCTGGCTAGGCAGGGCAGCTCCAGAGAGCCAGTGAGCCCTGTGATATATACCCAGTCTGCTCACGGGTGTGCAAGTCCAGATTTACACAAACAAGCAGGAAAGCTTCTTTCTGACCAGAGCATTGAAGGCGACAGTCCCCACCAGTGTTTACCAAGCTCTTACTACTGCTGGTGTAAGCTCTATAGACCCTGTATCTCATTTAATGCTCACTGAGCCCCATACCATTGTCCCCGTTTCAGAGTTGGGAAAGTGGAGGCAGTGACTTGGATGAGGTCACGCAGCAGGGACTCGGGACTGGCGCAAAGTTTGTGCTCTCAACCGCGGTGCCATTCTGCCTTAATAACCAGAGGCTACATTTTGATTTCCGAAACTTAAATATATATACGACTTCTCCTGGAACACGTCTGCTCTGAAGTTCACCACAACGTACATCCTAACAGCTAACGTTCAAAATAGGACTCCTATTCGCATCAGCCAGCTGCTCCCCAGGCTTTCACAGGTCCAAGCCTTTGAGAAACAGTCCGCTTATGGGAAATACGGAGCACCTGCGATCAGTTTCATGCATTAGAATACAGGGACCATAGCCATCTATTAGCCATCCTAGCAACAGTAGGCTTGCAAACGACTTGCCTGAATGGCTCCATGACCTAGACGCCGAATTTGTATCGCACAGCCATCGGGCCTGCTAGGATTTCTTCCTCCTCAAAAATTGTTGTGCAACTCTTTTCCGGGATGGTTTCTGACCCATTTTCTAGAAAGTCCCTTTGGCTCCAGCCCGTGTCATACCTAGCCAACACGGTCTGCTTTGCCTTTTAAAGATCCAAGTGCAATGTCTTTCTTCCGATGCCCAGGTCTGGAAGAGCCAAGGGGATGGTCCTGGCCTCTGACGAAAGCAGCCGGCGCTGAGAATGTGCCGAGGCCCCTGGTGACATCTTTGTCACTCTGAGCCATAGTTGGGTTTGCGAATACTCCCGAAATCCCTGCTACATATTTTAGCATGGGGAGGAAGCTGCTAAAGAGAGGGAGAAGATTATTGAGGGCTGTGTAAATATTTAATTTAGCTCCAAGCTGGTAACCTCAATTACAGCACACTAATGCCTTTAGCGTAATATTCCTGAATCGGAGGACGAAGAGCCCTTTCTCAGGCACACGTCAAACCCCTTCACCAGCAGGGCAACCCCACCCTCATTGACCACACCAGGGCTGGAAACCTCATGCCTTCTCTTCAGTTCTCACGACAACCTGGTGAAGCACAGGAAGTAACCGAGGAGGCACAGAGGGTGTACGTAAGTGGCAAATGGCTGAGTCGGGACTCGAGCCCAGAATGTATGTACTGTTGGTGACCCCGGCCACCAAACCTACCAGCAGGCGTCCCACATTCCCTTCACGGCCCACCTTTGGATTGCTGGCCCACCGGTCCTGATGTTCGCTGAGTGGCGTCCCTGGCTCCGTCCTGGCTGGTGGAGCCTCACTTCTGAGTCTCACCTGCCCAACGCACATGCACTTGTATCCAAGAAGCAATGTGCTCAGGACTATGGACAGGTCTCATCACCTAGGAACCAGGTCAGATGCTCACAGGATGCGGCAGAAGGAGGTTTCCTCTGGACTCCGATTTCTTTCTTCATTCATTCATTCACATTCTTACTACAGATCCTTGCTGAGCACGTGCCGTGGGACGGATGCTGTGGTAGGCTGCATAATGGTCCGTCAGAGATGCTCCCAGATCCTGTGACTATGGTAACTTATGTGGTGAAAAGAATTTTGCAGATGTGATGAAGTTAAGGATCTTGAGATGGGCGGATCGTCCTGGATTTTTAGAGTGGGTCCCTTGTAATCACAAAGGTTCTTATAAGCGGAAGGCAGGAGGGTCAGCGGTCAAAGTGTGACAATGGTAGCGGAGGTCGGAGAGACGCAGAGGTGAGCGGAGGAAGACGGGCAGCCTCTATAAGCAGGAAAAGGCAAAGAAATGGATTCTCCCCTGGAGTGTCCGGAAGGAACATATCCATACCAACACCTTGATTTTACCCCCAGTAAAACTGATTTTGAACGTCTGCTCTCCAGAACCACAGGATAATAAATTTGGGATGTTTTAAGCCACTGCGTTTGCGGTCATTTGTTATAGCTCCAATAGGAAACTAATACAGATACCAAGATAAATGAGGTGTGGTCCCTAACATTGAGGAGCCCTTTATGGGACCATGAAGAATCCCCTGGAGGGCTTGTCAAACACAAATGCTGGGCCCCGCCCACAGAGTTTCTGCTACAGTGGGTCTGGGGGTGGGGGGGCTGAGAATTTGCTTTCTAACAAGCTCCCAGGAGATGCTGAGGCCATAGGCTGAGGACCACACTTTGAGAATCGCCTGCCTCGAGGCGCGGTTCTGGAGTTTTACTGTGCATTCAGCCCGCCCCGGGGGATCTTGCAACATGCAGTTTCTGAAGATAAATGCGTTCATTTATTTGTTGCCATGTGTATTGCCTGCACCCTCCGCTAGAATATCAGGTATGGGAAAACAGCTCCTTTGCGGCTGCTGCCAGAGCAGTGCCTCGCAATGGACATGAAATAAACATCTGGTGACTGGCTGGGTGGATGAGCCAGGCTTTGGAGCTTGCTGGCACCATTTTAGGTCAGACACGGTGATGTGGGTGTCCTGGGTGCCCTTGTTGATGGCACGGAGTGAATGAAACCCCATAGGGACAGAATGAAGATTAGGAGGCAAAAGGGGGTGGAAGGGTCCCCAGGGGCCCTCCATCATAGGAGAGGGGCAGCATGAGTATCCCCGAGGGAGGAGGAGCAGTTGGGGGGGGGGGGGGCGGAGTGGAGAGAGCCAGGACACGGCCAGGAAGGAGGGTATTCCCAAGAGGGAAGGGAAGTCAGCAGCTCCTACAGCAGCCAGCCAAGAGGGGCTTCCGGATAAGGCTCCAGGGAGGGAGAACTCAAGCACAAAACTCCCACTGTTAGGAACTGGGGTGGCATCTTCTGTGTCAAGGGAGAGCTTAGGGGCTCAGATAGGCATCCATGTTTTTCTCTCTTATTAGACAATTTATAAAAGCAAGATGTGTATGCTGGGAAATATTTTGGAGAATTCTGAGAAGTATACAGAAAAAACGAAAATCTCCAGTAACTGCCATACCCAGAAATGAGCCTTATGTTTTTATGTATTTCTGTTTTTATTTAATAAGTGTATGTCACACACACACTATTTTCCTTCAAATCGGGATAGTACTGTTTGTATCTTTAAATCCTGTTTCTTTTACTTAATACAGTGTCCCATAAATATTTTTTTATGTTATTTTGAAGAGCAAAATAGAATTTCTGAAGGAGGATAATACACTTTCTCACAAATGCACCATAATTTAGCTCTACCCTTATTTTTTTAGTCTTTAAGTTGTTTCATTTGGTTTTAATTTCCATCACCCTAAGACTAATGATGTTCGGCATCTTTTATGTGTTTATTTTCCATCCTTATCTCTTCTTCAGTAAAATAGCTACTGAGATGTTTTGCCTATTTTTTAACCGGGTTACTTCTTTTCTTATTGTTGAATCCTTTACATATTCTGAATATAAGTCCTTTTTCAGGGATAGGATTTGTATTTTCTCCCACTCTGTGTTTACATTGTCCATGTCTTGGGCAGAGCAAAAGTTTTTAATTGTGATAAATCTACTTTATTATAAATTTTTTTTCTTTTAGATTATGTTTTTGATACCTGAACACTCTTCACTTAACCCAAAGTCACAAATGCATTCTCTCGTGTCTTCTAGAAGTTCACAGGTTTGCATTTTATATTTAGGACTATGATCCATTTTGGAATGAGGGTTTTTGTTGTTGTGTT
The DNA here is from genome assembly GCF_027475565.1 of Acinonyx jubatus. Classification (NCBI taxonomy): domain Eukaryota; kingdom Metazoa; phylum Chordata; class Mammalia; order Carnivora; family Felidae; genus Acinonyx; species Acinonyx jubatus. The sequence continues at coordinate 35,506,965 of NC_069386.1, forward strand.
GTTGTTTGTTTGTTTTTTAATAAGATGTGGGGTGTGTGAGGTCTTTTTCTTCTTCTTTTTTTTTTTTTTTCCTTTTCGGTCTTGCAAATAGATGCCCAGTTATCCCAGTCATTCATACACTTGTCCAAAGGATGTGAGTATGCACCCTGGCTTTGCACATCCCCACTTACACATAGAAGACACAGGAATTCGCCATCGCTCTACACTCCTTGCCCACAAGGAGAGACAGCACCTGGCACGAAGTGCCGGGGTCCTGCGATCAGACCTCCACTGTCTCCAGCCCGCCCCTTGCTCTGGAACAAGTCACACCATCTCCCTAAGTCTCCGTTTGAAAACCGGCAGCAGCAGTCCTGACCTCAGCGGGTTGTTGTGAGGGCTGTGGTGTTAATCTGGTAGCAAAATTCTGGACACACGGTTACAAACCGCGAAGAGCTTTCCCGAGGCAAGGAGATGGGTGTGAGCGCGAGCTGCGGCTGGAGAGATCGGGTTCGCAGGAATGGGACGGGAACAACCCACGCATTTGCAAGGAGCTGTATCTCTAGAAGCCCTAGGAAGCAGCTACAAAGGCTGGGGTTGCTGGTTCTCTGCAGTGAGAAAGGCTTCCTTTGCAGATGGAGCGATTGAGGTTAGGCATTGGAAAGAACTTTCCCTCTGCCGGAAGAAGAAGTAAAAAGGGATAACTGAGTAATTAGGGGAGGGGCGTCTTTCCTGATTGCGCATGTGCAGACCTTCTTCTTTCCCGCGGGCCCCGCACGGGCCTGAGCAGCCTCTGGCCGGGTGCGGTTCTCCGGGCAATGCGTGCGGACGGGCTTGCTCGGGAAGGGCCCCCGCTGCCCTGCAGGTGGCGCCCTCGTGCCGGCGCAGGGGGCGGCGCGGCCTCGGTCCTGCTCTGCCTCCGCGGTGACCGCGGCCAGGGTCTGGTCCCCACCCTGGGCCCCGCACAGCCTCAGGCTAGGGTTGCAGGACCCCCGAGCCTGAGGCCTGAAGGAGCCAGAGCTAGCTTCGCGCATCAGTGTGGAGACGAGAACACCCACCTGCCCACAACAGTTCAGATCCCTGCCCGATGGGTACTCAGCTGTGTGGTGAGTCAGAAAAACCTGAATCGGGTCCCGGTTGTGGCTCTCACTGCCTGAGGCCATCAGGACAAGTCCTTGGTTTCTCTGTTTTCCCTAATGAGTGAGTACTCCCTCCCACCGCATAGGACCGCCAGAACACGTAATGAACACCTAATACATGTGAGCAATTATTGTTATTCAGCAAACACGATGTGTCAAAGACTCAGGAAAGGCTACATTGCCAGCTGGGTGGACTGGGTTGAATGCCAGAACCACAGCGGTTTTTATTTTTATAAAATATTTAACAAGGTTTAGTTACGATTTCAAAACATTAAGAATTCCAAATCAAGTAATTTTGGTTTCAAGTTTTGATATTCATTACCTAGCATTTGCATTTGGCCTCTAAAGTTTAACAGTTAACTTTTGAATATTTTGGGGGGAAAAAAAAAGATTATTTTTCACATACATTTTTTGAAGTTAATTTTTACAACTGATGCAATTTATATTCCTATGATGAAAGTACATGCAAATTGTATACCCTGGATGTAACTCATTTCGCCTCGAATCCCTTGGATCATCCAGACTGAGTGCAAATAGAAATCACAGGAGAAGGCACAATCATGATAGTAGGGTGCAGGCAAAAAAAGGAAAAAAGAAAATGAAAAACCTTGAAGGAGACCATCTGCTTAAAATTTTTTAAATTCCCAACAGCAAAGTGAGCATATTTCACTTGTACCCCCCAAAAAGCATTTATATGATTAGTAGAGACAGGAAAGAGGCATAGACAGTAATCCATGGTCAGTCTTCAATAAAGACAAGGGAACAGCAATAGGAAACATCCGTAGGATGTTCCTAAAAGAATAAAATTATGTGCCCTATGTTCAGCCAAACGTAATGTTTTATTTGGGGTGGGGTGAAGCAATAATGGCATAAAATATACAGAAAACAAAATAATAAAGCCTAGGTTTATTAGAAAGGACTTCAATTTGTTTTTCCTATTTCACCCCTCCCCCCCCCCCCACTCTTGCAACCATCAGTTTGTTTTCTGTTATTTAAGAGTCTGGTATTGTATTTATCTCTTTTTTTCCTTGTTGAAGTGACTTCAAATTTTAATCCAAATAGCCAACCATGCAGGATGGATTTGTAAAAAGTGAAACAAATAATTACCTAGGAGATAGACAATGACTTTATTAGTTTGGGGGATAAGAAACGGGAGAAGAAATTGAACATAACAAATATTTTTAAGTGACTATTACTCAGATCGATTAGACTGTATCAGGGTCAAAAGCCACAATGAATGATTAATGTTTATTGTCCACATTTTGAACTACAGAAAAAGAAAACAGTCACAGAGCATTTCACTGGTTTTATGCCTTTTACGGAAAGTAAAGGTTTTGATTAATATGATGAACTGAATAAACAGTTTTCAGTTATAGGCAATGAACTGTCAAGGGTAAACCTATGATGATGTCAGCAACACAACTGTAAAAAAAAGGAAAAAAGTGTATAAGCCAGAATTTTGACTAAAAAGGCAGAAGCATCCTCTGCTGTGCACAGATCGTGGCTTCAATTCATAGCAGGAGGCGTGGCTTCACTTATGTCCATGCAATGGCATTCTTTGGACAATTCAACGATCCTATGTGATATTTTCTGAGCCACTAACAATGTTAGCCAAAGGTTATTTTCAAAAACAAACATCTAAATTGGCTGTGTCATTTTTTACTTTTAATATTTGAGAGAGAGAGAGAGAAAAAATCCTAAGCAGTCTCCATGCTAGGCATGGACCCAGACACCGGGCTCTATCCCATGACCCTGGGATCATGACCTGAGTTGAAATCAAGAGTTGGACGTTCAACCAACTGAGCCACCCAGGCGCCTCGGCCATGTCATTTTTTAAGGGACTGAAAATATTTTCAACGTTTAGAGAAAACGTTTTCTTTTTTTAATACACAGAAGGAGCCTTCATAGAAAATATGCAATAAAAGTGATATTCCAGTAAAATATAAGAACATTAAAAAACAGAAGGAAAATGCTCATATGACTATAAATGAGAAGATTCATATTCAAATAGTCCAGTTTATATCTCTATAAACTATATTCAGGTCACTCTACATTAAGGCAGAGTCTCAATTGAAGAGATTTGAACGAATGAGCCAAATACTAGTGTTTTGGGTTTTCTTTATAATATGCCAGTATTGAGAAATGTAACAGAATTTAAGAAATGTTGGGGCACCTGGGCGGCTCAGTCAGTTAAGCGTCCGACTTCAGCTTAGGTCATGATCCCATGGAGCGTGAGTTCGAGGCCCTCACTGGGCTCTCTGCCCTCAGCCCAGAGCTCACTTTGAATCTTCTGTCTCCCCCTCTCTCTGCCCCTCCCCTGCTCAAGTGGGCACCTGTGTGTGCATGCGTGCTCTCTCTCTCTCTCTCTCAAAAATAAATAAACGTTAAAAAAGAACAAAAAGAAGCTTGAAGTGTCTCCATGTAGAATTTAAAGGAAAATTGTCTAAGAATTCAAGAAAGATTTTCTCATGTGGCATTTCAGTCAATAGAACAAAATTTGGTTATTCACTATGTCACAGCACAATTAGTAATTTTGTAGAAATAAAGGGAGATAACTTACAAAATCAATCGGTGCGTAACATATGTGTGTTTTTATTCTACTATCCTTTCAAACATCACTAGCCCACCAACAGAACCCTGATATACCCAGCCATGATTAAATGCAATCCTCCTTGATATTTGACTAATTTTTAGCCATATTAAAAACCAGTTTTCAGTCCCTTGAAAACACACTGTTCAATTCTGTCACTATTAAGGTATATTGTTAAGGTAGGAGGAGAAAATATTTTCCTTTTATGGACTGTGAGCCTGATTAGTAACTTAAATATTGAGACATATAGTAGATGGGCCTCCATTGGTGTTCTTTCAGGCCCCAGAAGTGTCAGGAACCAGCCTGAACCTTCACCAATGATAGTGTTACGCAGATGCCTCACTCCCCTTCTTCTGAGAGGCTCTGAGGCATAATGGGAAACCACTGAGTATGAAACATGAGGACCCACGTCACTTGCCTTATTTCCTTCATCATCCATGGAGCAAAGGTGATACGCCTGTCTCCCAGCACTGTTCAGAAATCATGTGATATGGTATATGTGGGAGTGTTTCACGACACAGGGAGGACTGTCCAGATGGAACTATTCTTGCCATGCCCCAGGACCCCTGGGGTCATGCCTTACCTCCTTCCTAAGGAACACTGGCTTGCCCCAACACTTGACTCAATGGCAGGTCTAGGCCGTCATATTTTATACGATGGGCTTCCTCTTGCCCCGGGGTAGTCAACCTATGATGTGGGGCAGGAGTAGACAAAGAGAAGCTGGCACAGTAGAACATTTTGAACCGCCTATTGATTTCCCTGCCCTCCCCAGGACATCCTTAGGATTGTTGCCAAACTTTTCTCTTCTCCAATCTGCCTCTTGTTCACCATCCTGCCTGTCCAGCTCCTAAATGCAGTCACAATTTATGTGTGTGTGTGTGTGTGTGTGTGTGTGTGTGTGTGTGTATGGGGTTTAAGCTTAGAAGTAGTTACAAATTCTTTTTTTTTTAAATAGGCTTCATGCCCAGCATGGAGCCTAATGCAGGGCTCAAACTCACAACCCTGAGATCAAGACCCGAGCTGAGATCAAGAGTCAGACAATTAACGGACTGATCCACCCAGGCACCCCAGAAGTAGTTATACATTCTGAAGTTTTTTATCCAATGCATAGAAAAACTAAGATAGCTAAATTCAATAATTTGTAATCTACTAGAAGTCATGAAAGAATCCAATGTTCTTGACAAAACTCGGAACAAAATTGGACCCTGGAAAACGGACTTGGTAGAAATAAAGTTCACAAAAGGAGAAACTCACCACCACAGAAGCTGTCATCAGTGAAATGTAATATTGACAAAAATTTGATCTATGGACCAAATTTCTGATATAAAACTTAAGTGCAAAAGAATTGGTCCCAGTGAAAATAGTTTCAATCAACTCAAAATGAGAAAAGTGAAAAAATTGGAAATAGCTTAACGGAGCTTTAAGGAAAATTGATCAAGGAATTAAATTGACTTCTTGGGGTCTATTCCGGAAAACCCTTTCCCAAGGAAAATTCGTCAAAGTCAGCAGCCTTCCTAGTTACATGTTTGAATTCAGAATGTCTCCCATGGATTTTCTGGAATTTTCCTTAAGAAGCAAAGGAGAGCTGGCCTGTGGGGAAAGTTGCGCCTGTGAGGTCACAGCGTGGAGAGACCAGGAAGTGTGATGGGCAGTGCCTCAGTGGGCAGGCCCTCTCTTCGTAAAAATACATTAAAAATTATATAGACTGCATTGGCATAGAGGAAAGGGCATAATCTAGACTAGATTCATTATTTTATATTCATTATTATTATATTCTTTTTTCCTTTTGATTTTAAAAGAAATTAAAATATTTTCACTAAAAAGTCCCCTAGGCACTGTGGCTGATGGATAAGTTGGCCTGGTAGGAGCCCAGGTCAAGCAGGAGAGTGTGGATGAACCTGGGGCGGGGCGGGACGAAGAGAAGAGACCGGGCTTTCTCTCAATCTTCTTAATGGAAGGTGCCAGAGTCTCCCAGAGGCTCCCAGCCTCGCCTTCCCGGCCGGCCCGCTTTTGCCACACCCTGGGTTTCCATTCACGTCTCTTCACAGTGAATGAATGTTCCACCTCAAGGCCTGGCTGCACTTCTGTTCTTCTAACCTAAACAGCCCAACTGAACAAACAATCCTAATGTTCCCCCCCAGTCCCGCCCCCCGAACTCATGAAGCCTGTCTCAGCGAACTCACATCCTGGCGGTCGGGCCTTAGTTGAGTTGTCTGCATGGAGGAGGCTAGCCATGCTCGAGGTGGCCTCCTGACCCGGCTGTGCACTACTGGGGCCCAGGTTGACTCTTTCTCTTTAGGCCCACCCTCCAGGCATGGGGTACCTGCTGCATGCCAGACCCTAGGTCACAGGCCCTGAGGGCAAAGCATTAACCAGAACACAGAGCTGCCCTCAATAAGCTCATTCAGGGTCAGCTCAGGACAGGGTTTCTCAACCTTGGCACTATTGACAGCTGAGCCAGGTAATTTTTGTTTGTGTCCTATGTTCAGCAACATCCCTGTATCCCATCTCCAAATCATGGCCTTCAAAATGTTTCCAGACATTGCCAGATTGTCCCCGGTTGACAACTGAGTCAGAGGGCTCAGGGAGCACAGTGTAGCTCATCATGGGCTCCTCCAGAACACCCACAGGAACTAAAGGGCGGAGGCATGTGGGTCTGGCTGTCAAGGATGCTTCATGGCGAAGGTGCTGTTTAACTTGGGCCTCGAGCGAGCAGCCCCCTGGAAGAACTGGGAGCAACCCAAAAGAAAAGCAGTGAGAGAATTCTTATCAAGGAAGATGGAGGGGAACTGGCATATGCACCAGTAGGAATGATTGGGTTACGGAATAGGTAGATCTCGTTATCGGTTGGAGACAGGGGGCGGATGTAAATACCTCGACAATCCTAAGACCTGGTAATAATTTAATTGTTGAAATGATTTTACTTTTCATTATTTAAATTTTTATTTTAGAGAGAGAGAAAGAGAGCATAAGCTGGGGAGAGGGGCAGAGGAAGAGAGAGAGAATCGTAAGCAGGTTCTATGCTCAGCACAGAGCCTGACTCGGGGCTCCATCACACGACCCTGCCATCATGACCTGAGCCAAAATCAAGAGTCGGACGCTCAACTGACTGAGCCACAGCAGGCAGCCCTGATTTTTGAAATGATTTTAAATGCTTCATTTTAGCCACAGTCCCCACCATTCCTTATCACCCACTGACCCAACTATTCGTTTGCAGTGATTTTACCTGCCAGGTTTCTCAAGGTTTGTGAGTTTATATTTTACAACATAAGCAATAGGGGCGCCTGGGTGGCGCAGTCGGTTGAGCGTCCGACTTCAGCCAGGTCACGATCTCGCGGTCCGTGAGTTCGAGCCCCGCGTTGGGCTCTGGGCTGATGGCTCAGAGCCTGGAGCCTGTTTCCGATTCTGTGTCTCCCTCTCTCTCTGCCCCTCCCCTGTTCATGCCCTGTCTCTCTCTGTCCCAAAAATAAATAAACGTTGAAAAAAAAAATTAAAAAAAAAAAAAACATAAGCAATAAAGTGATTTTTCACCTGGGGTTCATGGACCCTCTCCGGATCTTTGGTTGAAATTCAGGGCATCTGGAGGCTCAACAATTGTAGGCAGGGATGATGAGACCCTGAATGCATCTATACTTTTCTGGGCACTACATTTTCTGGTGAAAGAGTCCTTGGCTTTCATAGGTTTCTCCAAAGGCTCCCCTGTCTCCTCAGAAAGAAGTTTGGCAAGGTGGGGCAGGGGTCTCTGCAGGTCCCTGGAGAAAGGAGAGACAGAGCCAGGGCTGAGTTCTATTCACCTTTCCCTCGCAGGCCATTTTAATTCAGTTAGTAATTTAAAATACTAATGCACTGTGGGGTCTGCTATAGCACAGGCAGATGCTGTGGCTGTCACCGGAGGGCTGGGTGCGCTGATCTGAGGAGGGGGTGCAAAGTGAGCAACTTTGTGAGCCAGAGCGAAAGCCTCCCGTCGGTGATTTCTTCCACCCAGGAAGAGGCTGCTTTGGAGGACACAGAGCCAGAAAGGGAGACCGGAGTTGTGGCAGGTGGCAACCAGGGAGGACCCTGCTCGAGGGTGGTGTGGCCCACAGCAGGCCTCTCTCACCCTCCTCCACCCCTGGTCCCAGGGCCCACTGGCTGTGTTACCTCCCAGCAAACCACTCCAAACAAAGGATCTGCTCACTCCATTCACACCAAGGAGGAGACAATGAAAATAGCTTACTAATATTTTAACTGGCAGCATAGTTCAGCCCAAGGGCTGTGTCTCTGATTTCGGCGATAGCTTGTTGGGACGAGGCAAGGGGACAGGATAACTCTGGGAAGGGGGTCTGTGGGGGTGGGGCCTGGGGGAAGGGGTAGGGGTCCTGTCCTCAGATTCAAATCCCTTTTCTTCAACTGAGAATCGGAATTGTTTGACACCCTAGGACAGCTAGGGCATTTTTTCTTGGTGGTTCCAGCATGGGTGAAGACGCATTTCCATTGAAAAGACAGCAGCTGAGTGTGCTTTTCCTCATTTCTCTCGGTTTTCTGTTAACTGTATTTCCCTCCAGCTTTTGCCCAAAGGATCTGCTGGGCCCACCAGGCCTGAGAGGAGCTCTGGATTTCCCACGGGGGTGGCAGGCTGGCAGTGTGTATGTGTGTGTGTGTGTGTGTGTGTGTGTGCTCACATGCACAAGCACACTCACACACACAGGTCTGGGGCTCACTCTGACCCTGGCCCACCTTCCCTGCTGAGCACCCACCAGAGAACTTCCTGCCGAGAGCTCTGGAGACCTGGTCTGTTTTAGGGGATGGGGAAAATGAGAAGGCTTAGGGAGGTCACTGTCTGACCAGGGTTTAGTCCCTAGTCCGATCCCCAGTCTCCCTGCAGAGAGCAACATGAAGAGGAATAAAACAGGGCCCTGAGCACCTTAGGAACCAGGAGAAGAGTGCTCGAAAATAACAAACGCCCTGCTGATGGCTGGACCTAAATGGGAGGCAATCACGCTTCCCTTTCTTCCTCCCACCGTCTCCAAGCCTTACCATTCCTTGAGCCCTGCGCTTTGCTTGCCAGCAGGCAAGAGCTCGTTCTCTCACCAGCTAGTTCTCCACCTTGGCTGCACAGTCTAACGGGCTGGGTACTCGGCCACAGCCAAGAGCAGAGCAGATCAGAAGCCCCAGGGGAGGGCCCAGGCAGCAGTGTTGTGTATGACTCCCCATCAGTGAACTAGGGGGCGCTTCTTACACTTTAATATGCACACCGATTGCCTGGGGGTATTGGTGAAATGGTAAAACCCTGACCCTGATTCAGTAGGTTTGCATGGAGCCTAAGATTCTTCATTTCCAGCAAGCTCCTAGGTCATCACCCAGGAGCTACGCTGATGCCAGAGGTCATAAGGAACTCTGTCAGAGTGTTGTAAGGAGAAAGCTAATTCCCAACCCCCCTGAATTCTTTGAAGCTTGCGTTTATTCATTCATTCATTCATTCATTCATTCAACCACTCATGCACCATTTATTGAGCTCACAGGGCTGGGCTCTGTGCTAGGTGCTAGGAATAAGGTAGTGACTGACCAGAGTTAAGCTCCTGCCATCAAGGAGGCTGCATCCCAGTGGGGGGCAGGGGGGCAGGGCACAGGTGAACCAACATGCGAGCAAGTCCATTCCTGCTGGTGAGAATGGCTACACACATATAAAGTGGGGGGCTGTGACAGGGGCATCCGGGAGGCTATCTTCGCTGGGTGCTCAGAGAAGGCTTCAGGAAGGATCTGAGATTGGAGCTGGTGACTGAATGAGAAGCCGGCCCCTGAAAAACAGGGAAAAAGTTCCCGCAGGAAGAACGACAGTGCCCATGCCCGAGGCTGGATCAGGCGGTCCAAGAAGCCTCTGCGTGGAGCGCAGTGACAGGGCAGAGGCTAGGACTTGGCGTGAGGTGGGTGCAGGGGCAGGGGCAGCTCCTGGTGAACCTCCCAAGGCTGCAGAGGAATCTGGATTCTGGTTTGGGGCAATGGGAAGCCATTGGAGAATTTCGAGCACCTGATTTTTGTTCTAAGACAATGTCTCTGCTGGCTATGTGGACACAGGATTACAGCGAGGCAGGAGTGAAATCCCACTGGTGAATAAATTGGCCTCGTAGTGACACACACACACACACACACACACACACACACACACAAAATGCTTTTATCTCCTCATACCCTCACACACCCCTGGAAAAGGCACTGTTCTTTGGCCTGGGAGGGGACCTGGTCTGCAGAAGACCCCTGTGAGCACATTTAGACCTCTCATCTCAGCCAATGACCCTTCTGTCACCCACACCTAGGAGCCGCCCCTCACCCCCACCCAATCCTGTCCCATTACCCCCTACCCGCCACACTGCCTGTCAATTCTTAGTTCAACCACATCTCACAATCCAACCACCTCAGTCCTGGCCACCCCCCTATCCCACCCAGGCTCCTGCAATGACCCCCTTACTCCACTGCCCACTTCCCCGCCTGCCCCTGCGACCCTGGGTCCACACAGCCGGTGGAGTCACTGAAGTGTGGGAGAGGCCCAGTGAGCAGTGGGCCAGTGTGAGGACTGCAATTAAATGAAAGGCTGGGGGGCCACTCAGGGGTGAAAGACTCAGCTTGGATTTTCCTTGGGAAGGAAATAAAACTATGGTTTCTAAAATTTATGAAGGAATTGGCACCTTAAGAGAGAGAATTTTTTTCCCCTTTAAAATTTAATTTGCTTTAAATAAAAACCCAGCTTGGGGCACCTGGATGGCTCAGTTGGTTAAGCGTCCGACTTCAGCTTAGGTCATGATCTCACGGTTCGTGGGTTCAATCCCCGCATCGGGCTCTGTGCTGACAGCTCGGGACCTGGAGCCTACTTCGGATTCTGTATCTCCCCCTCTCTCTGCCCCTCTGCTGCTCATGCTCTCTCTCTCTCAAAAATAAATAAGCATTTTAAAAAATTTAAAATGAAAACCCAGCTTTAAACAAGGTGGCCAGGCAATAGGTAGGCAGACCTTTGGGTGGTTCTCTGGGTCACTTTCTTCTGTCTGGTCAGTAAGAGCTTGCATGTGATGAGACAGGGGACTGATAACCAAAGAGAAACAGAAACCAACAGAGAAGGGCCCCCCACCCTCATGCCAAGCCCAGGGCCAAAGGAGACAAGGCAAGGCCCCGCCCTGGCTCATGCCAGGCCGCGCTGACCCCGGGGGGCCCCCTTCTAGACTCCCACCCAGGCTGTGAGCACAGCACACGATGAGGAGACGAAGTGGGGGCTTCCGTCCAGCTCTGGTGTCAGCACACGGACCCCAGGACGCCACCACACACCGAGCCCCTGCTCCCGCGCTGGAAGGAGACCCCACTTGGCTGGTCCCCCAGGACCAGTCTGAGGCTCGACTCACACAATGAAAGGACTCTAAAAGGTGTGAATGTGGGCAGGTCCTTTAGAATCTCATTAATTCAAACCCTGATTTAGAATTTGTCATATTTCAAACATGTTTTGATTCATTTTCACGGCAAAGAGTAAAAAATATGTACCTGCTGAATCTGTTACTTGGCGGACGTGTGAGGGGCAGGGACTTCTTCCTCGTCATCGCATCCCTGCAGCCGGCGGGGTACCTGGGAGCTTCGCTGTGACTCCTTCCAGATGTCTTCCGTGCAGCTGCGCGTGCACACACACACACACACTCTCGATTACATCCTACTCTATAACAGATACAGCTTGTGGAAGTCCATTAGGGAAAACAGTCAACGGCAGGAAGGTGTTGCAGAGAGGCCACAGAGGGGACCATCATGCCGGGTCACCCCAAATCTAATGTAAACAGACAGTCTGGGGATGCCGACGAAAGGGGGGCACATACCAAGGAGACTTGATGGTGAGAGAACCTCCTGTTTCTGGACTCTTCTAACCATGTCGTGGAGCACGTATCAATTTCAGCAGAGCTGACAGAGTCTGCGGATGAAATGGGCTAATTCTCTCACCTGTGGGAGAGTGCTGGGGCTCTCTCGTCCCTGGGAGGCCTGCAGCTCGGGTCGAGCACACTGTGCGGGGTGCAGTCGGGAGCGAGTGGAGATGGTGATGGCCTGAGGACCTCGAGGACGGCGCTTCTGAACATGGAACGTGGCTTCCAGACCTTGGCGTGTCAGAGAACCGAATGACCTCTGGCAAGTGGCTTTGCTTTACGTTTGTTTTCTCCACTGTACAGCTCGCATGATACCACTTCCCAAGATCGTCAAAAGAATTCTAAAGAACGTATACGGGGTCCTTCTGCAAAAGCCTGACTGCTGACACTTGGCCACTTTAGCTGTTAGTGTTGCCACTATCGCTTGGTCTTTGATTCTGGAAAAGGAGGGCTACCCAAGGCCTTCCAGAGCGAAGAGCATTCCAGGGTGTGACTCAGGGCCGGAATGGGACCTTGTTATCCTGTCTTCTGGCAGAGAGCACAGGCTTGGCGGGAAGGTGGTCAACAAGCGTTTCAGGGAAAGGCACTGTGTGACCTTGACCAAGTTATACAGTGTTCCATTTTCTCATCTCCTGCCAGGGATGAGCCAGGCTTTCACTCATGGCTGTGAGAGTTTGGGAAGCACCTGCAACAGTGTTTGTTCCCTATCCCTAAGCAAAGATGGTCAAGAAAGACCAATCAGAACCATAGTTTGTTGTACCCGGACAGTAAGAACTCAGATTTATTCAAGCACACAAGCAGTTGCCCAGGTAGTATCTTTTGGTGGGTGTTTCCAGATGGAGATAGTATCTCTCTCTCTTGCCTGCAGGAGTTGAGAAGATACACTCTCCTCCTGATTAACTTGCCATACCATTGACAGGACCGGAGAATCAGTTTGGGGCCTCCCACCCTATATTCAACTGAATTACAGAGATTTCATTTCACTGGTGTTAAAAAGGAAAGATGAAGTTAACAGGCATTAAATTAAAATCATGCGTGTTTGCCAAGACACGCCCACCCCCACCGCGCCCCAGGGATTTCTTTCCTTCCTCTAGTCCCCAAAGAGAGGAACGCTCTTTACTAGATTTTCTAAACTGGAGTGGGGCGGCCCTTCTCGTCTCAGTGCTTTCACAGGGTGCAGATGAGAACAGAGTAGAACCCCAGGAAGGTACGAGCTCTTCCAGGGGGTGGGCTTGGGGTTGCCCCCTAATATCCTATCTAAACTGTGTGTTTGCCGTCAGGCTGCTCGCTTTCTGATCCTTCACAGGTGTTCTTTCTCCCCCTTTGGCTGTTCTCTTTGCCTCTGCGCCTCTCTGCTTTGCTTTGCGGCCCTGTCATTTCAAGAAATCCTTCTACTCCTGGAAAAAGATTAGCAAAATTACACAGTGTTGCTGCTACTTAACATTCAGGAAATGCAGCACGCGCGCACGCACACACACGCTACCCATCATGCTTACCAGATGGCAAATGTAGCTCTTTTCACCAGAAAGTGAGCAGCGTTCAAATTCATCACCAATACAACATTTAAATTCACATCCATTTTCAATTTGACATCTTTAATGGGTTGGTATAATGAAAAGCAATATTTTATCCCAATATTGCTAACTATTTGTAAGTTACAATAATGCAGACTTGAGAGTAAAAAAAATTGTCATTAAACAAATCTTACGACTTGCAATTTTGATACACTCTGGATCTATTTATCTATTTTTGATCCCTCCGAGTTCTGTATTCAGAGAGGCTAACAGGAATGGCACTGGGTAGGAAGAATAAAAATCTAGTAGCTAATGTTGGGGTCTGTATATATATATATATATATATATATATATATATATATTTTTTTTTTTTTTTTTTTAATTTTTTTAATGTTTATTTATATTTGAGAGAGAGACAGACGCAAATGGGGGAGGCGCAGAGAGAGAGGGAGACACAGAATCCGAAGCAGGCTCCAGGCTCTGAGCTGTCAGCACAGAGCCTGATACGGGGCTCGAACTTATGAACCGTGAGATCATGACCTGAGCTGAAATCAGATGCTTAACCGACTGAGCCACCCAGGCGTCCCTGGTCTGTACATTTTTTTAAATGCCACTGCTTAAGTTTAGTGGTGACAGTTTACTAGTTTATAAAAAACTTTAAGATTGATTAGTCTTATTCGGCTGTATTACCAAATAGTTGAGGTCCGTGGGGTAGAGCAAGTTCCTTATGCTAACAGTGGCCAAGCCCACGAGCCCTGTCTCTGGAGTCTAAAGTGTAGATGTCTGCCCACCTACTGTTCCCCAAAGATCTCAGAGTTTTGGGTTTTAAGCTGGTTATCAACTAACTAAATGGCACCTCTGGCTAGTTCAGTTTCTCTGCACTGAAGAGTAAAAAGTAGTAAGGGGAGCCTGGGTGGCTCAGTCAGTTAAGCGTCCTGACGTCAACTCAGATCATGATCTCACGGTCGTGGGTTTGAGCCCCGCATCCGGCTGTTGACAGCTGGGAGCCTGGATCCCGGTTCAGATTCTGTGTCTGCCTCTCTCTCTCTGCCCCTCCGCTGCTTGCTCTCTCTCTCTCTCTCTCTCTCTCTCTCAAAAATAAACATTAAAATTAAAGAGTGAAGAGTGGTTTTTATGAGCTGATTGTGTCCCCCTCTCCCCACCAAATCCACGCTGAACGCCTAGGACTTCAGATTGTGACTGTGTTTGGAGATAAGACCTTTAAAAAAGGTAATTAAGGTAAAGAGGTCATATGAATGGGGCCCTAATTCACTACGACTGGTGTCCTTATAAGAATAGGACACAGACGACACATAGGGGGGTGACCAGGTAGGGACACAGCAAGGCAGCCACCTACAAGCCAAGGAAAGAGGCCTCAGAAGAAACCAAACCTATCAACACCTCAATTTTGAACTTTTAGCCTCCAGAGTTGTGAGAAAGGAAATTTCTGTTGCCTAAGCCACTAAGTCTGTGGTATTTTGTTATGGCAAACCTAGCAACCACAGTGGTCCGGACTGGGGGGAAATGTATGTAGAATTTACATTATACATTTCTTTGTAATGCAGACACTATGTTATTAACTAGGGCTTGTTATTCTAGGTAACAGAGGTCAAATCTGGCCAACCTAAGCAAGCACACATTAGGAACGCATCCTGAGGAGACAGCGGTATCTCATGGAACTGGAGAAATGCAGCGGGCCCCAGAAACGCACTGCATCCAGGGCCCGAAGCACTGACAAGATTCTGTTCTCATCTCTGCGTTTCACGATGTATCTACTTCGGTTTTCTAATCCATCCCAATTTCGGATTCCCGGGGCAGACATTCATGGGCCCAGCTTGAGGGACTCACCCCTGGTCTCACAGTCCTGGCTCGAGGCAGCAGGGTCACGTGGCACAGTGGCTGGCAGGGTCCCGCGGAGAAGGAGGCATTCTCAGGTCACACGAGCTCCTCAGACTGTGGAGTAAGTCCTCTGGGGCTTGGAGGGTCTGTTCCCGCTCAAGGGCAATGGGGGAGGCGAACAGAAGAGGTTTAGTGTGCTAAAGCAGAATGGCCGATGGGTTAACAGTTTGGCTCTAAATAGCAAATCAAAGCCAAGAGCAGCCTGAGCCCTCATCCAGACCAAGAACTGCTTGCAACCCGTGGCTGTCTCCCAACTGAGGATGAGAGAGAGAAAAAAGAGATGCCAAGGATGTGGAGTAGTAGCCTGTGCACCCATCAGCTAGAGAAGTTGCTTGGGGATCCACCGGTACTCCGTCATACAAACGGTGTGCAATGTGTCTAACCCAAAAGATAATGTGCAGGGAAACACAACATAAACCCGGACTGGTCTCTGGTTTTACATGTATTGGGGAGGGTATATCATTACTGAGAAGAAGGGAGGGGCGGAGATTCAATACTGCTTATTGTTCTGGAGAAGAGGCAAGCACAGAAAATACAGGAAGGACAAACTTTCAAATAAATCTAAGTCAGACGAAATTGGTTACCAGCCTGAATCAGCATGGCAAAAGGCACCCTGATTTTGCTCGTTGCCCTTTCCTCTTCTTCGACTTGGCACCGGGAACCGAAGCCCCCAGGGAGGCACTGTCTCCTCCACAACACCTTTCCTGACCAACCACAGAGTCTGGCAGTTTACTTTTCTGAAAGTGTTCTGTGGACACTGTGTCCCCCTGTACAATAAACCTCCCAGGGCTAAGACCCACGGGACAGGCCCTTCCCCACTTTGTCTTAAAGGGCCCGATACACCTCTGATGAATATTTACTGCCTAGTTGTCACCGGTTGAACAGAAAATCCTCAGAAATCCACTTGCTGGGCTCAAAAAATCTTAGATTAGAGAAGGAAGAAATCTCCAGAGATACTCCTTTTAAGATAAAAACTTTATTTTACAATTTTATAAAGCAGCTTTACATTAAGCACAAACAATCCATTTACTTTGTATAGAAACAAAATACCTTTCCATCTGCAAAAAATCCAGTTTTGCTGTATAGAAAACTAACATGTGCACATTGTGCTTAAATTGCCAAGTCTGTACAGCTTTACAAAGGACCGCCCTTCAGAAGGGCGTCCTGTAAACACTTTATTGCATATTTAACACATGGCATCTAACCCACATGGACAATGGAGGAGAAACAAGAAAAACAATTACAACAAGGATGAAAATAGCAGCTTTCAGTGAAAGTTTGCACACCGACAAAGAAAAGGCCTCTGCCACATCTGGAAAGTTGTGCTTGTGTGTCACTTCTGTATTTGCTCACAGACACTGGGTGGTTTTTGGATGAAGCCTTTATGTACAATAATCCTAAAGGGCCAAACTTGACCTTTATCTGGAAACTTTTGGCTGGTTTTACAACTGAAGTGGCAATAGATTTAATTTAACATCAGAGCTAACTCAAGATGAATGCAAAAAACAAAGACCCATTATCTTGAAACAAAGACAAATCAAAAGAAACAAAACAAAACTAAAATACCTTCCCCATTCTTCTAAGCTGAGAACAAGTAAACATTTCACATGGTTTAAAACCCTAGAAAACTCTGTAGGTGTTTCGGAACAAAAACGCAATCGATGGTCTTGGGCAGTGTTCCTCCACGTCTGCCCCGCAGATCACCTGCATGAGAATTATACGAATGCCTGTCAAAAATGCAGATTCTCATGCTTCACGGGCAGATTTAGTGAGTAACCGGCATCTGAATTTCAGGAAGCTCCCAGGTGATGCTGAGGCACCCTGAAGTTTGAGAACCACCGGTATATGCTGGCGGGGCTGTCGCAGGTTCAACTCATCCTCTTAGAAAATTCTGGGATCACGAGAAAAATCAAGTTGCTGTTGCAACGTGGAAGGCAGTGTGAAACCAACAGCAATGAAACAGCAATGCCATTTCTAGATCAAAATGTCTTTCCTTTTTCAGTGGAAAAGGACAGCCACGTCGTTAAGGCACTGGTATCTGTCACGGAAGCATACCATGCTGTTTTTGCTGATTCCCTTAGTCTGAAGTACCAGTATGCAAACACAAGGCAGAAGTCTGGACCGCTCTAGATAATAACAGAGAAGATGAAGTAAAAAGGGTTTCCAGATTGGAGAAAGTTTATTTTTTGAGCACTGAAATAAAAAAAAAAGAAAAAAAAAGAGGAGTCCAGATATTTTTGTTGAGACATCTGATGTAGAACTACAAAAGTCAAATGCTAGGGGGGAAACTGAATAACCCGCAGCTCTTCTGTTGTGGGCAAAATAGAGTTGTGGCCACATAACTTGGGAGTTGAAGCTTACTTTTCCGTAATATCGTCTTCAGTGTAGATCTATATTGTTTTCTCGGCTCCTGCTCCCTTTGCCACTAATATATATACTTTGCCTTTATATTACACTCATACACATGTATACATTTTCTGACTTCTAAGTTGTGTTGGTTGGCTGAGTTCAATTTAAGATGCAGTATGTGGGCAAGTGCCCTCGTGGCTCTTGATGTGCATTTAATACAGGTCACAGACAAATTGCAATGTGTTTGTCAGACTCAGTCTCCTGAATGTGTGGGGTCTCGTATTTCAATCTGTGTAAGTTACAGTAGTGATTTGGTGTTCGTCACACACTAAAACAAAAACAGCAAAATCAACCTCGCTTGATATTGACAATGCCGGAAGCCCTCTAGCAGACACTGCCCGGGGTGTGAGGGCTGTGAACCTATTTATGTGAGGTATGGTGGGATATAAAACCAAAAGAAAGGTCTGGTTACACACGTACAGCGCATGTGGTAGCATCTACCCAATAGCTGAAATAATTTAAAATTAAAATTGCAAAAGAAAAACACTGATGTGCAGAGTCAATGGTCTGGAAAGTTGACAACCAAGAATGACTTAAAAGAAGGGAAAAAACCTGCTATGGTTCTTGTGTATAATATCTGACAGAGTACGTTTCTTTACAAGAGGGGAAAAAAACCCCTGGAAGGGCAGCGGGAGGGGACTAGCTCCTTAAAGAAAATTTCCCAAATGTCCCCCCAAAACAGATAAAACTCTCAAGTGTAGTCTGAAATGAAATACAGAATTCTAGACAGTGACAAAAAGAAAGCATCACAGGGGGAGTGGGGAGGGATAGACTGATTATCAAATCTTTACTGATTGTAGATCGAGTTTCATAAAACAGAGTAACATTTTTGTGATTTCTTGTGCAGTCAACAAGTTTCATTTTAGTTGTGCTTACATTATATGACTGTGAAGCCTGAACACTGGTTGTGTTTTTAATTTACATGTTTCAAGAAAACCATACATTCAAAATATTCTCCATATATAACAAATTCAACAAACGCAACACGAAATTTGCCCAGAAATTAATCTATAGAAAAGAAACATCATTTTAAAAAGTTGCACACAGTCCACTATTCAGGCTGCGAGTACACACTTACTGTATTACAGCACATAATTTTTTAAAGTTTGCTTCCAACATCAACATAGATAGTCACATTTTAAGAGAGACCCATACTAAGTTTTCAGGTAAGCACTAGACAGCTGGCCACTAACAGCCACTTACCAGCGTCTTTCCCAAACCCAGAGGGATGGGACTATCTGTGGAACCGCAGAAGGTGATGAGCAAGACAAAGTTAAACATCTTTGTTCAGCCATCGACTAACACTTCTCTGCTCCAAGGGCCACCGAGGTTTCAAAACACCCAACCCACAGAATGCAATGACCTCCGACGACTGGTTTCATTTATCACTTTGATGCAATCCACAAAAACCTAGCATACCACCTTTTAAAACGTGCCTATGCTCCGCTGACGTAGAGCCCATAGCTGTGTACGACAGAGGCTGAAAGACGATTTTGGTTCTGAGCTCTAGTTGTGCTTTGCCCTGCTGCCTTTAAGGTAGCTTTTCCACCTCTTGACAAACTCTTTGAAGATTGGGGACTCATCGATGGTGCTGAGTAGCTGCAGCTGATTGATGTGGGTGGTGTGGTAGTCCCAGCGGGCCAGGTTGGGGGCGATGCCAAGCATGAAGTGGCGGAGGTCATAGATGGTTCCTGACCCGGTGTCATACAAGGGGAGCATGGCTTTAAGGGATTCCATACCACGCTCATACAAGGACCTCGCTTCTTTCCCGAGTTTTTCCCCTGCAGTTTCTTTTAAGTCATACAGCCCAATTAAAGAATACATAAAGCCATTTAAAACGAAAGAGCTAGGTATGGTGGGATATTCTTCATACCAGTCGTGTTTATTCATAAACACAGCCCTAACTCCATGCTGTTCTGACAGAAACTTGTAAGGGGCTGTTGCCCTTAAAGCTGAACTGAGGAATAAATGGTCTTTTGTTAATAGATAGGCCCTGACTAAGGTAGAAATGGCTTGCCCTTGGGCCATGGCCGAGTACCACCCTGGCTCTAAAGACTTGAACCCCTCCCCTAACTTACGGGTCACCATAATTGGCCAGCCACCTTTCTCATCCTGGTTCCTTACCAGCCAATCGCTGGCAGCGAAGAATGCAGCCATGTGGGCTGTGGTAGAGATGGTAATGTTGTCAAGGAATCCTTTCCCTTTTGCAATCAACCTAACCACCTTTTTGGGCATGATTTTGGTTGGCTTGACAGCTTTTGTGTTGGAAAGACCCACTCCTTTCCTGAGGTCAGTGACCAGGTCCCTGGTGACCGTGCTCCATGAAGTTCTAGGCCCAATGCCATAGTATATGTCTCTTTCTTTAAAAGCAATTAGCTGGGTATTTGAGACATAATGTACAGTGAAGAGCTGATTCTTTTCTGTGGTCTCTAGAACCACGGACACACTTCCATTTGTCAAGAACTTGAGGTCAAATGAAATAATAAAATCTTTTGTGTTCCCCAGTTGCAAGGATACACCTTCACTGGTTTCTGTAGGGGGAAAATATACCAACAAAGACTGGTTAGAATAAAAGCTCTTTGTATTAAAAATAAATCGCAATTCATCCTTGATAACCACTAACCATACAAAATTAGCATTTCGATATTTTGGTTAACCATATCATCATCATCAGCAGCAGCATCATCATTTTACTGAAGTAACCAAAAACAAATGATACAATTGATGAGCCCATCCATGATGGCTCATGAGTTTCAGGCCTGTCTAGTTTATGTTAGCGGGCTAAGAGCAAATGATTAAGGTGTTGTTGATCAAACTGCCTTTTCTAGATCGAATGCTGGCTGATCGATAATCAATGGCTGCTCTAATATACCCACTCTATAAAGAGAAAAAAACAGCCAAAATAGGCTTAGCACATAATATTGTGAGACGTTAGAAGAATGGCTGCACATGAATTGAAATTTTTTAATCTAATTAACATTTAGTAAGTATTTACTATGTTCTAAGTGCTTTACTAGTCGCTTTTTTTTTTTTTAATGTTTTTATTTTATTTTTGAGAGAGAGAGAGACAGAGTGCAAGCAGGGGAGGGGCAGAGAGAGAGGGAGACACAGAATCGGAAGCAGGCTCCAGGCTCCAAGCTGTCAGCACAGAGCCCCATGTGGGGCTTGAACCCACAGACCGTGAGTTCATGACCTGAGCCCAAGTTGGACACTTAACCGCCTAGGCGCCCCAGTGCTTTACTAGTCTTAACTCACTTAATCCTTGTAACAAGAATAGTGCTATTATTACTCTTACTTTATGGTTGACAAACTGAGACACAGGGAAGTTAAGTAACTTTCCTGATGCACAAAATGTGAAACTCAGGTTGCCTAGTTTGGCTTCACAATACACATTTTTTTTTTAAGTTTATTTATTTATTTTTTTTTAATTTTTTTTTTCAACGTTTATTTATTTTTGGGACAGAGAGAGACAGAGCATGAACGGGGGAGGGGCAGAAAGAGAGGGAGACACAGAATCGGAAACAGGCTCCAGGCTCCTAGCCATCAGCCCAGAGCCCGATGCGGGGCTCGAACTCACGGACCGCGAGATCGTGACCTGGCTGAAGTCAGACGCTTAACCGACTGCGCCACCCAGGCGCCCCTATTTTTAAGTAATCTCTATGCCCAACATGGGGCTCAAAGTCACGACCCAGAGATCAAGAGTTGCACACTCTGCCAACTGAACCAGTCAGGCTTCCCTTTACAATATACACTCTTAACTGCTGCTAACTGATGCTGAAAACGATAGGTTTGCTTCCAGATATCTGCTGGAGTTGTGAATAAAATTTCTGAAAATTCAGCAATGGGTTCATGTAGCCCACAAAAAGGGAGGGAAACTGGGGGAGGTCAAGGGGGAAGCATAGAATTAAAACCCCACAAAACCTTGTTTGAACTGTTACTCTACCACCTACTAGCTTTGAGATGTTCAAGACGATATAACTCTTTGAACCTCAGTTTCTTCGCATGTTAAATAATACTTTGCAAGGTAATTGTGAGGATTTAAAAAAAAAAGATAGTGGCTTGGAACAAAGTAAAAATTGATAGTGATTATCATTATTATTACTCTGAAGCCACTGGCCTTCAGAGGCTGATAAAACAGTAACAGCTGTTTTATCTGGCAAATCATCAAATAAGAGATTCCTCTTGCGTATCTACAGTACAATGACAGCTGACTCCCAAAAAGTTGCCTTTCTGAATATGGCTGGTCTAGATCTACCAAGGAAAGAAACAGAGCATATTAAAGAGCAGCAGCAACACGACCACCACCACTAGCAAAAATACACGTACTGCATATTTTATATATGAATTTACATTCCCATGTGTTATCTCACAGGATCTTTATAATAATCTGAGGCCGGTAGAGCAGGAATTACTACTTGCATTTCAGAAACAAAGATATGGAGGCTTTGCAAGGTTAAAAGGTTTGCTCAGAGCCAAATGCCAATTCGTGGTAGAGTAGGGACCAGAAACCAGGATTCCTGGACCCAAGATCAAAGACTATGAAAAAGAAATGGTATTGGAAATGGCATCCTCATGAGCATAATCGCTGGAAGAGTTATTTCTCTCAAAATAGCTACAGAATCAGATCTGCTTTGAGGAGTCCTTTGAAGAAATCTTCCGTATATCACCAGGGGCAAAGATGAAGTGTGGATTGATGATGGTGTATACAAGTGTAATTAGCCTGGAGAGCCCTAGCATGTGGAGCTGGCTGTTAAACTCTCCCAACACTGGACTCTACCAGTGTGGACATAATTGGTCCAGGGCTCTTAATTATTTCATTTGATGGAACAGACAATCATGGAAATTGTATAAGGAATGAGAACATCTTGATAGACTTACATGTCAAATGATGCTTTGAGTGACTTTTTTTTTTTAACTTTATTTTTTATTTTTTAACATTTACATCCAAATTAGTTAGCATATAGTGCAACAATGATTTCAGGAGTAGATTCCTTAGTGCCCTTACCCATTTAGCCCATCCCCCCTCCCACAACCCCTCCAGCAACCCTCAGTTTGTTCTCCATATTTATGAGTCTCTTCTGTTTTGTCCCCCTCCCTGTTTTTATACTATTTTTGTTTCCCTTCCCTTATGTTCATCTGTTTTGTCTCTTAAGAGTCTTGAGTGACTTTTTAAAAAGGGATTTCAGAAGCATATTTCTAATAAAGATCCATTTTATCTGGAAAAATGTCAACATGCAATCTCTCTCTTTACTAGTTGTTTTCCTACATCTACGGTAAAATGGAATCTGATGCTCAATACAACATTCCCAAAACACTGCAGGATTCTGAATTGACTGACAAATCACTCAGGTTTAAATTATATTCAGCAGAGAAGACTGTCTTGAGTGCTTATTTTTTCATTCTTAGGGTAATGCCTCATTAATAAGACCATATTATTAAGTATGACCAATTCATTCTCATGAAACTGAGTAACAATGATCCATCTTTAGAAGTCCAAATGGGGGGCTCCTGGGTGGCTCAGCTGGTTAAGTGACTGACTTTGGTCTGGGTCATGATCTCACGATTTGTGGGTTCAAGCCCTGCATCGGATTCTGTGCTGACGGCTCAGAGCCTGGAGCCTGTTTCTGATTGTGTCTCCTTCTCTCTCTGCCCCTCCCCCACTTGCACTCTCTTTCTCAAAAATAATAGATAAAAATTTTTAAAATTTAAAAAGTCCAAAATGGGAGGAAGCTGAAGAATTATCTATTTTCCTCCCAGAATTCCCTTCTTTCACTTTATCAATACAAATCTAATAAAATGATATGGCCAAAATTACCTGATGTTTCACTATAACAGATTAGTTGATGTCATGGGATATAACCTTTAAAAAAAAAAAGACTATTTTCCTAAAACGCTATCACCACCAGAGGGAGCTACTGAGCCACACAGAAGAAGAGAAGAAGTCCCAATTCCCAACACAAATCAATCAAAAAATGGCAGTCTTTACAACAATCTTCCAAGTCTTTTAATTCCCAATTTATAGACATACAGAGTGGTTACATAACCTGTCAACACCACTCGGAAGGATCCAAATGGTAGCAAAAGGGATGTGAGTGTGGTTGTGGCAACCACTCTGGAAATACAGCAGGCGAGGTCTGAGCTCTACTGAAGGTATTCTGTATCTAGAGATGCCTACTTTCAATCTATTAGTAGAAAGTTCTGGGTTTCCCATTTTTTGAAATCCATACTCGTCCTCTCTCTGAGCAGTTAAGCCTAGGAGTTACTATAAGTGTTTATTCTTGGTGTATGTGTCCTTTAGGCCAAAAAAGGATGATAAACACTTAAGAACAGTCTTTAAATCAATGTTTTCACATACAACACAAACCATCATCATTCATTCATTTTAATCCACAGACTTACTAAGGTCAGTGAGAAGAGGCCCTCCCTACTCAGAACCTTGAGGAACAGTGAGAGATAAGGGCCAGGCAGAACAGGAGAAGCTCACAAGAAGTCTGAGAAAGAATGGCTGCACAGAGAGAGGGGAGAAAGTGAGGCCATGCAAATGAAGTGAAGAAAGTACATCAGGAAAGGGAAAGCTAATTTAATTTAATGGAGTATGACAGGTATAAAGTTTCAGTTCATTCAATTTTAAAATTAGGAAGAGGAACTCAAACATTATTCAACAAACAAAACAATAAACTATGATGTAGACCCATGTTCTGGTTCTTTCTTCTAGAGGATTTTATTTCCTTTCAAGGAAAAAAATTAAAGGCCCCAAAAGAAAAACTAAAAGGCCAACAGCATTCAGCCCCTGGTCCTCTGAGACTCACCTCATTGAGGCCAATGTTTCTATACACAAGTTCCAAATTCTTCTCAACAGGGATTCTCTGAATTTATCCCCCAGGAGGTCTATACCCTCTGAAAAGCCTCATCTCCCCATCCTGCGCTTCAAATACAACAGTCTCACTGCTTTGATTTCCTTCTCCCGTGCTGAGCAACAACTTCCATGTAACCCAACTCACTTGCCCTCATAACCTAGATCAAATACACCTCCACGCATGCCCAAGATAGCAAAACAAGGGCCCCATTCCCAGTTAGCACACTCCACCAACAAGGAGTTCCAACTGTGAGTAGCTTGTGTGCCACTGACAGAGTGACCGTCCCAGAGTTCTCTCCCCCCATATACTGAAAATCACCTTAGGAAGCAGTTCTATCTCTAGCTACGGGCTGCAGAATGAAGAGCTGACGTGAGGGTCCCTCACACAGTATGAGGAGACTTATCTTTTGTATCACCCAGGGCATCCAAAGTGAGCAATGAAATCTACTGCTGTAAATAGAATAGAGTTCAAAAGACCACTCTAGACAACTTCTCAACATTTGAGATCAAGATGAGAGCTGTTTCTCACCCTAATCCAGACAACATTATTAATTAGTGCAAAAGTAAGTTCCTTGGGTACATACAAAAACAAATGTCCTTTTGCTTAGTCTAATCATTTCCTGCTACAATAACCTCTTTGGTATCACAAGCTAAATACTCTTGAACATCTCCATGTACTTTCTCACCAGTCAAGCCTGTGGTTTTACAATAAGCAGAGATGCTCTGTGTACTGGAATATCACAGAATACCAGAGGAGAAAAGAAGTTCTAGTCACAATAAAAACTAAAGGTCATTCATTATTTGCACTGCATTAAGCACTCATAAATCCATTACTTAAGGTCATCTAGAATGAGTAGATTTGTATTGTGGCTTTCAAGGTCTGTGAATTACACAGTCATCAATAAAGGACAAGGAGAGAATACAGAAGAGGTCTTGTAACCTTTTCTCTCGTTTTATTTACCGACTGCAAGGTTGGTGGGAGGGGGGAATCAGTTCTGTTCTTGACAACATTTCCCCCATAGAGAATTAAGCCTGAGGTGCTAACTGAAATTATTTCATTGTCTTTTTAAGTAATCGATTCATTAATTCTCATGGATATTGATTAGAGGAGAAAAATACATTACATCCTAATTAATGAGACTGTCTTACTAAAAGGGGAAATGTTGCATAAAGTTAATTTGATTTTATAAATGATTTTATTAATGAAATGGTTTTATATGAAGTTTGAGACAATCTAGTACATTAACAAAACTCAATACGAGAAGCAGGCCTGGTTGCTAATGCTATAATATTTTGAAAAAAAAAAAAAAACCATGCTGGTAAAAACCAGACAAAGGAAAGGATGGCTCTCTATAAAGAAAAATTTCTACCTTAATGCAAAACAGTTTAAAAGTTAAAGAATAAATGCTGCACTGAAATACTAAAATAAACCAATGAGGGTCATTCCTATGGGACATAGATCCCTGGAAGGAGACACATACCATGTAGCCATGTAGTAACCTGGATCTTAATATTCAATCTATGGCTTGGTTTTCCATGCAGTTGTTTTTTTTGTTTTTTTTTTTTTTAATAACCTTGAGTTTTTAGCTGTTCTTTTTCTAGGGATTTCACTTGGGTGACACCATGTTTCTTTATATAGATACAATATAAAGGGTCTGCTAATGTGCTTTTTAAAACCATAAAAGCAATTTTAAAGGAGTTATCAGGTACCATAAATCAACATAAAATTAGCAGACATATATAATAATCATCACTTACCTGGAGTAATGAACTGCTTAACATTGGTGAATCTAGACTTATCAGCCACACTAGCCATAAAGCAGCCCTTTGGCACAGTCCAGTCATTCGGCTTGCTGTTTCTGTCTCTGTCTTCTGCTGTTTCATATACCTCTACGTGAGGGGGTTTCTCAGTTAGATTCTTGCTGTAATGACTCAACCCATATTGTGCAATCTGGATTGGGTAGAAATAGCCTTGAGGTCCCCATTGTGTAGATAAAGGTACACCTACAAAATAGAGAAACTAAATAAATAACCACATCTGGACATTTCCAAGCGTATTCTGAACAACGCTCTCCACTGCTTTACCTCTGGGGCACGTTATAGGGTTATCGGCAGCTTTAAAGCTTTGGTATTACGCTACTTTCATAATGATTAAAAACTAGTAATGAGGCAATCAGACATGAAAAACAAAATTGAGGCTTATTCACTCTTGTTCAGTATTTGACAGACAGCAATGCAGTGTGGTAGAAAACCCTTTAAGAACTGATGTTTTACAGAGCTACAGACGTCCCGTTTTCAAAACCCCGTTTCATACATTCGTATTTTGTACAATTTAAATACATGTAGATAATGTTACCACAGGTTTATCCTAAAATATTAACTCTGAAATTTTCTTACATGTTTGTACTTCACATTCAAGTTAGTAACCTACTCCTCTCTCTCTCCAATGTTAAGATGTGGTCTAACTATATCAGCTGATGGTTAAAGTATTTGCTTAAGGAGCCGGGTATGACCAGGTAACTTCAAGTATAAATGCAGTTTGCAATTCTTCTTCATATCCGGCATGTCAAAATGTGACTCTTGAGAATGAGGCGTGTTTTTTAAATGAGTTAAAGTTGTGTATCTAACTAGAGATTTCTGACATAATTCATTAATGGATGATCTCTTGTAAAGTTCTAAGCAAAACTTTGAAATGTTTATTAGTGTTTATTTTAGTAATTCTGCATGGGGAATACAATAATGCCACATTGCACAGAATATTGTATTGCTGCATCATGGTCTATGTGTTTAGAAATAAACTCCTTTCTGTAGTTCTAAAATAATTTGATCAACATCAGATGGACATAGCAGAAACCAAGAACCTACAAAACTGTATGTGTGATGTAGTTTCAAAACAGTTTAAGGAATTAGGAACTATAAGGGCTAAGAAACCTAGGCTACAGATATGCTTTTAATATAAAGACTGCATCATGAATTGGTGGGGACAAGAGATTATTCAATACATGTGAGGGGAAGAGTCTGAAATTATACCCTGACTTTGTGCCATTCACCAAAATATAAATCAATTAAGCTGGCCTAAAAAGCTTAATGTAAAAAACCAAAACCCTAATAAAACTATTAAGAGAAAATACAGATGAACAGCTGACCACAATGTGGCAATGACTTTCTAACCATAAAAGTAAAAAAAAAAAGTCTGTAAGTTTAGTAAATGAAACTAAAAACTTCCAAAACTAACAAATCATAAGTAAAATGAAAGATAACCAAATTGAAGAAAATATCTTTAATAAGTGTAACAAAGTATTATTAACCTTATTATATATATAAAAGTTCACATAAATATTTTAAAAGCCCACTTAATTACACTAGAGAAAGAGGGAAACAACATGAAGATCATTTTATAATGATTGAAAGCATATGAAAAAGATATCTGACCTCACTAATTGTTATAGAAAGCAAATCATGAGATCCTTTGTAAACAACAGATTAAAAAAAGAAAAACCAATGTTCCTTGGGGCCCCTGGGTGGCTCAGTCAGTTAAGCTTCTGACTTTGGCTCGGGTCATGATCTCACGGTTCGTGAGTTCGAGCCCCACACTGGGCTCTGTGCTGACGGCTCAGAGCCTAGAGCCTGCTTCAGATTCTGTCTCTCTCTCTCTCTCTCTCTCTCTCTCTGCCCCTCCCCCGCTCACACTCTGTCTCTCTCTCTCTCTCTCTCTCTCTCTCTCACAAATAAACATTAAGAAATTAAACAAACAAAAAAACAATGTTCCTTACAGAAAAACAATAAAAACAAAAAACGATGTTCCACGATGTCAAGAGCTGGGTGACAAGTGTGCCCTCACACTCTGCTACTGGAAACATGAGTAGTTCAACCTTTTTTGGAAAGCAGTGTGACTAAATAGATCAACTTCTATTATTTGAATGACAGTTTATTTCCTAGGAAACTACTCTTAGAATATCATTAAAACAGCAAATGATTAACTATAAATATCTATACCATTATGTATAAAAGCAAAAAAAAATGGAAATGACCTAAGTGGCCAACTAAGGAGAAAGGCTGAATACATTACACATATCATGGCATATTCTTACTATGAATAGTAGTTGTTAAAATATTCGGTAAATATTTAATAACAAGGGGGAATAATCAATATATTTTAGATGAAAAAAGGAGAATATAAAATTGACTACACAGTATGATCTCAATTTATTTAAAAAAAACAACAAAAAGATCGGGAAAACACATCAAAATATTAACAGCGGTTATGGGTGCTTTTTACGTTTTCTTTAGCATCCAAACATCTATTAATTTTATACATTTTACCTAATTTACATGAAAAGGTTTGACGATGGGTATCTCTGAAATCTCTAAGAAAACATTACCACCCTGGACACTGTATGGTTAAGTATCATTACAACTATGTTAAAACATAGACCTAGGTACAAAGACCTCCAGAGAATATACAAAATGGTAATAATTATCTCGAAGTGGTATGAATATAAGTGAATTTGGCCCTTCCCTCTTCTGAACATTAGGTAAAGATATTATAAAAAACTTAAAATATTGTATTAAAATCACTTTTTAATAGAATGAAGAAAATAAAATAAAACTAAGCAAAGCCATCTGAAAACACACTAAGTTCTTTCCTCGGGTTAAATGATGTATTTTAAAGTCAAATTCAATTTGGCTTTCAGATCCATCTTAGGTTTGAAATACAAATTCCAAAATGTACTAATGACACTCATAACGAGCTCCTACTGCTTCAGGTTTTAAAGACAATATGCAATAGACTATAGGAGTGTAGCATAAAAGTTCCGAGAAAATGGTGTCTTGTTCTGAGGACTTTAAACCTCCATCCAGAGATGATACCTGGCTAATCTGGTAGCAAGACTGCATTGGTACATAGGTCTATTGGTCTCCTCTCGTAGGGCACTAACTGCATATTTTAATGCAAAATTTTTGGAGATGCTGTGCCTTTACTTTAGAGGTGATAATTTTAGATTCTGAGGCGGGTTCGTGGAATAATCCTATTTGATCAGGTATCATCTTGCAGCCCCCATATCACATCATCTAGAATGATGCCTCAGGTTTAGACTTAACCCGGTCCTCCTTGCTAAGTCAGAGTGATGAATGGTCTCCTGACAGTAAGCTATGTATGTACTTGCTATATAATTAACACCTACAATTTCTTATTCCTCAACACAATCAAGATAGAAAAAGGCAGTGGAGCAGACAGATACCAACCTTCAACCCCACTTATGCACTTGACTCTGTCTCGGACTTCCACATTGTAGCCTTCAAAGGACATAAACACGCCATCAGGGTGATAAGGGGCTCTCTGTGCATAGACTTTGGAATAGCTATGAGAGAATTCAAAGCGATCGTAGCCATCATACTGAACCACCTTTCCATATACGTCAAAATATTTCTCTACCCAAGTGAATGGAAGAAAGACTTCATTCCCCTCTCTTCTCCCTTTAATTGTGTGTTCATCATTTATGAGACAGTCAATTTCTTCGTATTTGAGCCCTAACACCTTGCTTCCCCCATTGCTGTTGAAGCTCCCAACAACAGGGGGTGCTTTCTGCTGTTCCTGAGGGAATGCCTCCTCAGACTGCTTGGCCATGTGGTTCACATAGTTGTTACTCTCAGATGCTGCTGCTCTTTTTTCTAATCCATCCACTCTGAAGCCACTACTCAAGTGCCGTGGAAACTGGATCGCTTTATCGCTGGAACATTTATTCCACAAAAGTACCGTGACCAAAGTGAAGAGTGTGCAGATGATAATCAAAGTCTTATAGTTGACCCGAGCTGCCAAGCAACGCATATTTCAGACCATACCTATGGAGGCAAGAAGAAAAATTCATGCAAAGCTGTACTGCAGACATTTCACAGGATAAGGTTTTCCTTATTTTTTTATATTGAACCACATTAGGGCAATTTTATTCACTGCAGTAATCTGATCAGATTTAAAATGACTAACTCAAACTTCTCAGCAGAGACAAAGAAAAGGCAAGAGGAGCTTCCCCCTCTTAAAATACTTAGCATGATCCTCTAAAGTAGAGATTCTCAAACTTTCTGTTTGTGGCTCTCTTGGTATCTTACTAATTGTTTCAAAGTCCCTAGGCCAAAAGAAATACCTGACAGTTCCATTTATTAAGTCCTTGGGCCCAAATAATTTAATACATTATTTTTGTCTCAACAAGTTAGTAGCTGTCAGAAAAAACACAGTGGCTTTTGTAAAGGTAAACACTGATATCCATGCTGCCAAACCCAACAGTGAATTTTCGGTGCCCCTCCTACTTGCTCTCTCGGCAGCATGAATAGTCAATGACTGTTTCCTACTGGAAACACTTTCTTCTCATGGCTTCCAGGGCACCATCCTCTCATGGATTTCCTTGTACACCACTGGCTGCTCCTCCTCAGTCATCTCTGACCATTCTTTCTCATCTCCCTGAACCGTAAGTGTTAGTGTGCCTTAGGGTCTCAGGCCTCATACCTCTTCTTGACCTCTATTCACTCCTAGGCGATCTCACCCAATCCCATGGCTTTAAATACACTTTATATGCTAACTACTTTCACAATTTTCTCTCTAAGCCAGAACTTTCTCCAGAACTGCAGGCACATACGTCTCAGTACCAATCCAAGCAGCTAACATCTTTACTTGGAGACCAAATGAACTTTTGAAACACCCCAAACTTAACTCCTCATCTTTCCCCCCATCTGTTTCTCTTTTCCTATTGCTCAGGCCAGAAACCTCTACTCCTTTCTTGCTCACCCCATATCCAATTAATCAGGAAATGCTGTTGGCTCTACCTTCAAATTATACCCAGAATCTGACCTCTTTTCACCAACTCCACCATTACCACCACATCAGAGCCACTGCCATCTTTCACTTAGAATACTACAATGATGTCCAAACTGGTCTCTTCTTATTTCTATCCTTGCTCTACTATTCTACCCCAAGTCTATTCTCAACATAGCCATTAGAATGATGCTTTTTTTTTTTTCAGTTTATTTATTTTGAGAGATACAGAGATAAAGTGAGTAGGGGAGGGACAGAGACAGAGAGAATCCCAAGCAGGCTCCGCACTGTCAGTGCAGAGCCCGATGTAGGGCTTGAACTCACAAACCACGAGATCATGACCTGAGCCGAAGTCAAAAGTCGGATGCTTAACTGGCTGAGCCGCCCAGGTGCCCCAGAATGATGCTTTTAAATGTAAGCCAGATCATGTCACTCTAGTCACAATGGGAAAAGAATCTGACGCTGTTGCCCCTGCTGGCCATATAATATACTAGCCAGTTGTGACTGCAATTAAGTAGTCCCGAATTACCTGTTGCTGAGGTCACTGGGAACTATGGGAAATTATGGGATTGATTAGTCTCCTTAGTGTTTGCTACAGTAGCTCTAGAATTCATTTTATGGTGTAAATCCACAACTACTTATTTTACTGTTTGAAATTATTCATCCCCTTTTTTCTTTCCACAAACCCTTTTGAGAGCAATGAGATTTTTTATGTTATTATTATTATTTTTTTAATGTTTATTCATTTTTGAAAGACAGAGAGAGACAGGGCACAAGCAGGGGTGGGGCAAAGAGAGAGGGGGACACAGAAGCAGGCTTCAGGCTCTGAGCTGTCAGCACAGAGCCTGATGTGGGGTTTGAACCCATGAACCGTGAGATCATGACCTGAGCTGAAGTCGGATTCTTAACCCGACTGAGCCACCCAGGTGCCCCACAATGAGATTTTTTTTAAAAAAACCCAAAATGAAAATGTTTAATGAGAAATTACACAATAATTTTTTTATTTTTTAAAGAAAGGTGATGGTGAGGGGCACCTGGGTGGCTCAGTGAGTTAAGCATCTGACTTTGATTCAGGTCATGATCTTAATGGTTTGTGGGTCTGAACCCCTGCATCTGGCTCTCTGCTGCCAGCACGGAGCCTGCTTCAGATCCTCTGTCCCCCCGCTCTCTCTGTTCCTCCCCAGTTTATGCTGTCTCTCTCAAAAATAAATAAACTTTTAAAAAAAGAAAGCTGATGGTGAATGTGTAATTCTCTATCTATCTATCTATCTATCTATCTATCTATCTATCTATAGCTTGAATTCATGACCCCAAGATCAAGAGTCACATGCTCTACCAACTGTGCCAGCCAGGCACCCTCACTCATTTAATTCCAAAAGAAGGTGCCTTTGAGTTCTTATGTGTCTAAAATCAACTTCAGTTTGCTCTCTCCTTTGATTTATAGTTTGGCAAGATATAGAATCCCTGGCTACACATTATTTTCTTTTGAAAAGTTGTAGGCAATGTTTCATTGTCTTAAAGCATTAAGAACTACTGATGAGAGGGGCGCCTGAGTGGCCCAGTTGGCTGGGTGTCCAACTCTTGGTTTAGGCTCAGGCTCACGATCTCGCAGTTTGGGAGATTGGGCCCTGTGTCGGACTCTGCGCTGGGAGCGCGGAGCCTGCGTGGGATTCTCTCTCTCCCTCTCTGTCTGCCCCGCCCTTGCTCACTCTCTCTCAAAATAAAGAAATAAACTTAAAAAAATTTTTTTTAAAGAATTACTGATGAGAGGTTTGATTTCAGTTTGATACTTCTCACTTTGAACATGAATTTCCTCTGGATCCTTTATCTTTAGAATTCTGCAGCTTCCCAAGAATGAACTGCATTATGATATTTGACTATTTCAGCACTTGTTGCGCCCTTTCCATCTGAAAACCTGTGTTCTCCTATTTTTGTTTAATGCGTGAAGTTCTCTTCCTACAGCCCTGAGTATATTAGAGTTCCTTTCTGGTTAAGTTCTCTCTGATTAGCTCTATTTTCTCCAGTAGCAATTTTTCTGGTTATTTTAGTCTTTCATGCCATCAGTTTTCCTCACATGCCTGGTGATCTTTGGTTACTCATTCGCATTTACATCTGAATGATTCATTTTAGCCAACACAGATTTCCTCTATCATTGTGAAGATGGTTTGATTTCTGGCCGGACTGCTCTCCTGAGGAGGGCTCTGTGTGGGGTAGGTACAGGCTGACTGGCAGTGTTCCTTTAGGATGCATGGGTGGGGACCAGCAGACCTGCTAAATACCAGAATAAAGATGGCTTTTTTCCCCTTTTGTTCTGGAGATATAACTTGTACTTTAAAAGCCTTAGCTTTTCCCAATTTCTCTAAACAAAATCTGTTTGATGTCTTGCCTGGGGTTTGTGCCTGCTATCAATAGTCTAAGTGCAGGGAGGAGAGCGGTAAGGAGAAATGAGAGCCTTCTAGTACTCGAGCAGAGACCCAGAAATCTGTTCAATTACCACTCTTTGGTAGCCTTCCTATTTATTGTTACTGGCTTCTTCCTTTCTTATTTCTATACATTTTATTTCAGTAGGGCATCAAGAGGGAAAGTAGGCAAAGACAGGGTTTTGGTCCATCTTGGAAATCATACACAGATTTAAGAGCCAGAATCCAATAACACTTTATCATCCACATTATTACTATTAGAAAATGTACTGAATGCTAAAAAACCAAAGCGTGGTACAAGCGAACTTTTAGAAGTCATATATTTACAAAGGATTTCCTTGTATTACAGTACCAGCAAACCAACACACTAAATGGCGTTTATTTTTAAAAAGAAGTCCTTTGTTAAAAACACTTATGTGTCAACATTTCAATCATCTGTTAGCTCTACCTAACATTTAGACCAATTAAAATAGAAATATACAGATTTTATCCCATCTTTGAGAAGTGCCCCTTCCTTCACCACTCAAATGAGAGTAAACCCGCCTATGGAAGTAAGCTACCATTATAATGAGATGCATCATGGGAAAATATGGAAAAAATAAAAATAAAAAACTTTCAATAATCTTTATGCACAGATTTTGTTATCTGATCCCATTCTTTAACAAAAGCAGTGAGGGCTTCTTAGAGAGACGGATGATTCCAGGTGTAGGTCCTTGTCATGCCAGAAAATAAAGAAAACTTAAAAGTATCAATGGGTTCATAATCCAGGGGATCAAAAAAAAAGCAGTAGGAGAAAGATAAAATGAGATTAGAAACACCGATAATGTTGAAACTGAAAGATATGTTGAAGGTTCACTACATTATTCTCTATACTTTCGTTTGTTTGAACATTTCTGTTAAAGAAAAAGAATAGTATCATAGCAAAAAATACAAGACAAGAATCACCCTGAAAGGTCCCTTTCCCCATTAGTCAAAGCTGTGAGAATTATGACTGATCATAACTGAAACACACTGAAACCAGAAAAATCTGAGCCTACAATGATACTCAAAAAGGAGAAAGCCAGAAAAAAACACTAATGTCATCTTCTGACTGGGCTGGTGAAAACTGGTAACTAAATGAAAGAATTTATTTATCTATCTGGCCTTGTAAGAGAAGAAGTCAGTAGCCCCAGATAATAAAGAATTCTGTTACAGAAAAAGGGTGGCTAATGATGTAGAAGAAAATTTTTTAAAACATCAGAAAATTTGCATTGTGATCCCTCACAAAATTTACTAATTTAGACAAGTATTATATTCAGGTATATGTCTGACAGGAACCTAGTGATTCATATTACTCAAGGTAACACCAAATACATTATTTTCTAGTAGCAAGAGGAAAAAGTTGAGACTCTACAATGAGGGGATCAGATTCATTACCCTAATTCAGTACTCAAATGCAGTCTCATTAATGCTGACTCATCCAGATACTGTGGCTTTTGATGAGTTAAAAGAAAAAGTAAATAACCTATTATATATCCCAGCTAAAAATATTTAACATGATCTCTAGGCTTTACAATTTGACTTGTAACTAATAGGATATACAAGAGACAGAGGAACAAATTAAATGCAGATGAAACCAGACAAATCTAGAAATCCTGCAGGAGAGCTGGCCCTGTCCCTTTAATAAGCCAGTGGTATGAAAAGAAAAAGGGGACTAGGTCAAATTTTTGGGGATATGACAACCAGATGTGAGACATAGTCCCTCCCTGGGAAATCAGACTGTGGACTTGATAAGACATGAAGAACATACAGAGATTGTAAATTGGAAAAAGGAGGTTACAAACAGCACACACAGAATGATCTCACTTTAGTAAACAATGCATACATAGGTCTTTATTTTCTCATTTCCCATGAATATATTTACTGGTTTTTTTTAAAGCATTAAAATAGAAAATTAAGGTCAAAGCCACTTTTGTTAAAATATTAAAGTGAATCTAAAATTTGACTTTAAAAATGTCTACAAATATACAGTTTTCGAAATAGGCATGGACGTCTCTTCAGGCGAGAGGAGAAATATGGGAAAAAGAAGGAAGATGGAAAAAAAGAAAACCCTGAGTACCGACATGCACTATTTATTAATACTAAATAGATTTACCTAAAGGTAAACATGATGATTTTATTATAGTGTTGCTCAGATTATAGAAAACTAAGCAGAAACTTCAAAATTTCAGAAAGTATACTGCACTGACATTTTGCTAGTGCAATAACAACGGTACTTGTAACAGCCCAAACCAGGGTTTTCTGCTGACTGTTGATAAGCTTCCTACTTACTTTAAAGCTTTTGCCACATCTATAAACCAGATTAACCTTTCAAGTTAAAAAAAGAAAAAAAAGTTTTAAACAAATCAATAAATTCCAAAACCTTGAAACCTCATCTACTGCAGGTCCTAAAGATTTATTTCATTAGAAACATTATCCAATAAAAATTGGTTTTAGTACCTTTGGAGATCTAAAACAGAAAATAACATTCAGTAAGCATCATAAAGAAACGGGAATAATTTCTCTGCAGAAATGGTTAAAAATTAGGGAACACAAAATATGACTTAGTTTTCCTTTGGGAAAGCAAATTGTTCTCTTCTAAAACGATTTGCAATTCTAAGAACTCTTGTGTGATACTTTACTGAAATTAAATTCATTTTTCTAACTGAATATTTCAAGTAACCAAGTCATTCAGTAAACATTAAATCATGGATATCACCATGAGTTTTTTAAAATATGAAGGTCATATTTCAGATAAGAACATTTAAATAAATTTGTAGAAGATTTCATTGAAAGAAACTTTCTTCCTCTGAATAATGCAGACCAAGGCTTGCCTGATCATTATTTTCTCTTATTTACTCACATATCTAACAATTTGTATTTCTCTGGTACCAAGTAAATAGGAAGAAAAGTAGTTGTGCAACATATAAACTAACTGACTTGTTCAATCAGCATCTGTTCAGCACCTACTATGTAGCAGGTGAGGCACTACTGCTGTCCCTAAAAGCCAGATTACTGGGAGATACGTGCACAAAAACGGTAATGCTGAGATACCAACCGAAAAAAGTTACACAGGATCCTACACAGAGGAGGAGGCCTGTAATTCTCCCTTAATGTTTTAAGGTGTTAAGGAAAGCTTTAAGGTGGAATGAATAGAATACTGACAACTAAGCATACTCCCAGATCAAGTACCTGAACTTGCCGTGCCCTCTGCCTGGCACCGTTTCCCCAGATATCATTTGGCTTGCTCCCTTACTTCTTCAGGTCACTGCTTAAGTGTTAATGTATCAGAGAGGGCTTCCCTGACCACCTTATCTAAAACAGCACTTCTTACCCCAACATTCTCTAGGTCTTTACTCAGCTTTACTCTTCTTAATAGCATTTATCATACTTGATATCATACATATTAAGCTTATTATCCATCTCCGGAATCTAAGTTCCATGAGGGCTGGGTTTTGCTTCTCTTGGTCACTGCTGGATCCCCAGTGCCTAGAAATATGTCTGCTTCACACTAGGCATTCAATAGAGATTTGCTGAATGAACAAATATTGTTAAGTATGCAATTTTAAAAAATGATAGACAACTTTGTTTTCTTTCCCATATTTGGGTATTCTGAAATCATAATCCAAATAAAAATGAATGTAACTGAGACAACAGAATATGGACTGTGATGCTGTATACTGGCCAACTCTTTAAAATAGATTTACAACTTAATTACTCCTGTTAGAAATGTTCCATCTGTTTACTGCTTGATAGACCAAGACTTAAATTACACAGTCAAATGGTTAAGTACTCTGTGACAGCTCTAACACAAAAGAGAAATGCCTAATATTTTTCGTGGTCAGGACTCTTCCAGTAATGTAAAACAGTATTCTCACTATAAAGAACAAAGTGAGAAGGTAACTTTGCCATCTATTTTTTAAAAATATCAAAGTTAAGGGCGCCTGGGTGGCTCAGTCGGTTGAGCATCCGACTTCGGCTCAGGTCACGATCTCGCGGTGAGTTCGAGCCCTGCATCGGGCTCTGTGCTGACAGCTTGGAGCCTGGAGCCTGCTTCCGATTCTGTGTCTCCCTCTCTCTCTGCCCCTCCCCTGCTCATGCTCTGTCTCTCTCTGTCTCAAAAATAAATAAAAACATTAAAAAAATTTTTTTAAAAATATCAAAGTTAAAATAATCTCTGATACAACTGGCTCACGATGCTTCAAGTAAGATTATACCTCTAGGCAAATATCCCCAAGAAATTGAGTACGGGGTATGCAGTACACAGGCATACCTTGGAGATATTGTGGGTTAGGTTCTAGAATACTGCAATAAAGCAAGTATCAAAATACAGGAAGTCAAATAAGTTTTTTATTTCCTAGTGCATATAAGTTTAATAGAGTGCATTGTTTAATAGACTAATATGCTAAATAGACTATAACGCAGTCAATATATTAAGTGTGCAACAGCATTATGTCTAAAAAAACAATGCACATACCTTAATTTAAAAATAATGCTAAAAAGTGCTAACCATCATATAAGCTTTCAGTCATAATCTTTGTACCGGTGGAGGGTCTTGCCTCGATGTTGATGGCTGATCAGGGTGGTGGGTGCTGGAGGGCAGGGTGGCTGTGGCAATTTCTTAAAATAAGACAACAGTGAAGTCTGCCGCATTGACGGACTCTTCCTTTCACGAATGATTTTTCTGTAGCATGTGATGCTGTGTGATAGCATTTTCCCCATAGAACTTCTTTCAAAATCGGGAGTCAATTCCCTTAAACCCTGCCACACTGCTTTGTTAACTTACTTTATGTCATATTCTAAATCCTTTGTTGTTATTTCAACCGTCTTCACCAGAAGTGGATTCCATCTCAAGAAACCGCCTTCTTTGCTCACCCATGAGAAGCAGCTCCTCGTCCATTAAGTTCTATCCTGAGACTGCAGCCATTCAGCCCCGTCTTCAGACTCCACTTCTAATTCCAGTTCTCTTGCTATTTCTACCACACCTGCAGTTAGTTACTTCCTCCACGCAAGCCTCGAACCCTTCAAAGTCCTCCATGAGGGTTAGAATCCACTTCTTCCAAACTCCTGTTAATGTTGGTATTTTGACCTTTTCCCAAGAATCATGAATGCTCTTAATGGCATTCAGAATGCTAAATTCTTTCCAGAAGGCTTTCAATTTACTTTGTCCAGATCCAGCAGAGGAATCACTACAGCAGCTATAGCCTTTTAAAATGTATTTCTTAAAATAATAAGACTTACAAGTTGAAATTACCCCTTGACCCATGGGCGGTAGAATAGTTGTGGTGTTCGCAGGCATGAAACAACATTAATCTCATTGTATACTTCCATCAGAGCTCCCGGGTGACCAGGTGCAACCGTCAATGAAGTTATATTTTGAAAAGCATCTTTTTGTTCCAAACAGCAGGTCTAAACAGTGGGCTTGAATATAAGATTCAGTAAATCGTGTTGTAAATAGATGTGTTGTCATCCAGGCTTTACTCTTCTATATACACCATAGGCAGAGTAGATTTAGCATAACTGTTAAGGGCCCTAGGACCTTCATAATGGTAAATGACCACTGGCTTCAACTTCAGGTCATGAGCTGTGTCAGCCTCTAACCAGTCAGCCAGCCTGTCCTTTGAAGCTTTGAAGCCAGACACTGACTTCTCTCCAGCTATGAAAGTCTCAGATGGCATCTTCTTCCAATATGAGGCTGTTTCATCTACGCTGAAAACCTATTGTTTACGATAGCCAACTTCCTTAATTATCTTAGCTGATATTCTGGATAACTTGCTGCAGCTTCCGTATGAGCACCTGCTGCTTCACCTTGCACTTTTATGTTATGGAGACCTTTCCTTATACCTCATGAACCAACCTCTACTCGCTTGCTCCAACTTTTCTTCTGCAGCCTCCTCACTTCTCAGCCTACGTAGAATTGAAGGGTTAGGGCCTTCCTCTGGATTAGGCTTTGGCTTAAGGAAATGTTGTGCCTGGTGTGATCTTTGTTTCAGACCACTAAAACTTTCTCCGTATCAGCAATAAGGCTATTTCGCTTTCTTATCACTCTTGTGTTCACTGGAGTAGCACTGTTAATTTCCTTTAAGAGCTTTCCTTTGCATTCACAATGTGGCTAACTGTTTGGCGCAAGAGGCCTAGCTTTTAGCCTCTCTTTGCCTTCAATGTGTCTTCCTTACTGGGCTTAATCATTTCTAGCTTTTGATTTAAATGAGAGATGTGTGACTCTTAACTTTCACTTGAACACTTAGAGGCCATTGCAAGTTTTTAATTGACCTAATTTTGATATTGTTGTGTCTTAGGGAATAGGGAGGCAAGGAGAGGAAAAAAGAATGGCCAGTCCATGGAGCAGTCAGAACACATGCAACATTTATTAAGTTTGCTGTCTTATATGGGCAGGGTTCATGGAGCCCCAAAACAATTATAATATTAAGATCAAAGATCACCATAATAAGTAGATAACATTTAAAATATTGCAAGAGTTACCAAAATGTGACACAGAGACAAGAAGTGAGCGAATGCTGCTGAGACCCACAGACTTGCTTGATGCAGGGTTACCACAAACCTACAGTTTGTGAAAAACAAAACAAACAAAAAACCAAAACTGCAATATATGCGAAGCGCAATAAAGCGAAATGCAAAATGAGGTATGCCTGCCTATATTACATGATTCACATTTTACAGATGAAGGGACTAGGATATCATAGCCCACAAGAGATTCACGAAAGAGGACACGAACAAAGCCAAGAGAGAGGAGAACTTAAACATGGTTAAACATTGTGTTCTTTCTTATTTTATGGATGATGAAACAAACAGGCCTTGTAACGTTAAATAATTTACCCTAAGTTACATGATTATTTGATGGTTCACTTGAAATTTGAACTCAAGTTTGTTTGTCTGACTCCCAACCCTGTGCTCTGACAGGTCATAAGGTAACTTTGAGCAGTTATACATTATATTCCAGAAGCTGAATACTATCCTTCCCCAGAAGATATTCTAATTTATAACAGGTTACCCCATTGTGAATTGAACTCGGCCATCAATGGGTCTTATTCTAGACAGAGCTGAATTTTGATCTTCAATCAATAATTTGCATCGGTAAAATACAATTTTAGGAAAAGTTATTCTAAAAGTTTATTAGTATTTTTGAATGAAACTACCAGAATTTTGAATTTTCTTCAAATCTAACAGTATAATTATATGACATATTAATATCAGAATAGAAATGAGTCAGAATTATGAATATTTATGTATATATCATCCAATAAAGCTATCAGCTCTCCACATTAGAATAATTAAACCCATGAAAACAGGATCCCCATTGCCCCCACAAATCTAGCAACAGCTCACAAATGCATTACAATACCTCATCTCTGCTAATAATTATTATGATGTACTGGGATAACTTGTCCAAGCAAAACCTTTCTCTAGAGATAGGAATGGAGCTTAGTAACAGTTTTATCAGTCCAGGTTAGTTTGAGGCTCTGAGAATAATGTCGTAAAAACCCCAAGGTTGCAGTATATAAGAAGTGTAGCTAGCATTCATGTAAGAAGTTAGAGTACAGGGGCACCTGGGTGGCTCAGTTGGTTAAGCATCCGACTTCGGCTCAGCTCATGATCTCGCAGTCCATGGGTTTGAGCCTCGTGTCATGACAGCTCAGAGCCTGGAGCCTGCTTCCGATTCTGTGTCTCCCTCTCTCTCTGTGCCCCTCCCCTGCTCTCGTTCTCTCTCTCTCTGTCCCTCAGGAATAAATAAACGTTAAAAAAAAAAATTAAAAAAAAAAAGAAGTTAGAGTATAACAAAGTAGAAATCTTAAGTCTTATTGGGCATCATGGCTGTGTTGTGGCCCAGAAAGAAGAGAGAAAGGCAAAAGAAGGGCAAAAGAGCGTATCTCTCAGTAGAACGTCTTACCCACTTAATGGGAAGTACTCCACAAATATTAAATCAGAAAGGGCCTAATTCAGTCACACTGATCTAGTCACAGTGTTTATGGTTGCATACATTTTCAATTTAATCTATTGGCTTGTGTAACCTACATGGCAACCTAGTCTTCCCACAGTCTGTCTATAGCTTGTGCTAAAAATTATCACTAACTAGCAATCACTGATGGGTAGGTCAGTCATGCCACCTCATCTATCCTCAAACCTTCATGGGACATACTTAGGCTTAAAACAAACAAACACCAAATTACATTTGAATGATAAAGGAAGTTTGCTGATTTTTGAGGGGGTAGGGGGAAAGGCTACAGGGAAAGGAAACATTTAAAGACCAGGTTTACTATATGCCAGGTGCTATACATATTTCAGTTACTGAAATCAAACCCTAAGCAGGAGGAGTTCTTGTTATCACCATCATATAGCTGAAGAAACTCTACAGAAGACAAATTATTAGCAAGCACACAGTGGGATTTAAACCTAGATTTATCTGGCTTCAGAGTGTTAGGTTCTTCTTACCATACCACAATAGCCTATTATCTGCTTCCAAATCACTATTTACTTTCTCACCAACTAGATGAAGAGTAGAATGATTTGCCCTTAGTTTGTGCAGACATCTTAAACTACTGACACTATGCAGCAACTTTTGAAACTAAAAATTGTTTCTGAAAAGAGGTTCTAAATGTATTCAGCTTAATTCTCCCTAACATTGAAAGCAATAATATAAAGAACTAGGGCAGCAGTGTTTTTTAAGGAGCAAAGAGCAGCAGCTTTTGTATCCAGAAAAGTTGAACAGCTATAGTGTAGCTAAAATGTTCTTTGAAGTGCTGTATAATATTTAACTAAAAAAACTGCTTCTTCTGAGCAATGTGTCAAACTCAGCATATGTTATGTAAATAAATCAGTTCAGAAAGGAGTCCTAGGCTTCTCCAGCTGTGTAACATTTCTCCCCTCATTAGGAAAGCAAGAGAAAGAAAACCTAATGATGTGTTTACTCTGCATGGTTCATGCATACGGGATTTTACAGTACAGATTGGTGGAACTATCCTAAGAAGTTCTACAGAACAGCTGCTAATAACTTTTTATCAAGTTTGATGCACTCCTGCAAAACAGAAATGACAGAAGGGGAAAAGTTCATCAAGTTGCTTGCTTATAGCAATTTTAAAGGTATAAAGGTATAAAGATAGAGTCTTTGGCCATGCAGAAAGTATGTGGAAGAAATCATATGTGGACATTGGCCCCAGATGGTTTATATATATATACATACATACATATATACAAGTATATATATACGTGTGTGTGTGTGTATGTATGTATGTGTGTGTATGTGTGTGTGTGTATATATATATATATATATATATATATATATATATATATATATATATAATTAGAGAGAGACAGAGACAGAGAGGGAATGAACGAACAGGGGAGAGGGGAAGAGGGAGAGAGAGAATCCTAAGCAGGCTCCATGTTCGGATGGAGCCTCAATCCCCAGATCTTGAGATCATGACCTGGGCTGAGATCAAGAGTCAGATGCTCAACTGAGCCAGCTGCCCAGTGCCCTTAGAATGCAGTGTTGAGTTACTTCACAAGTAATGCAGAATGTATCACTTTGGGAAAAAAAATGATTAAGGGAATGTGCTAAAAGGATCATGTGAGAACAATCTGCCAGGCTGTTGGGCTGTACTGTGAATTCTATTTGCTAGCCGAGTTTGTGTTTTTCTAATGTTTACAATAAAAAGAAACATCCAATATACTGGCCTTCTGATATTATATAATCTTTTGCAATTAAAGACATTGTAAGTTTAGCACCCATATTTTAGATTTCTCTGAATAAACAGTTAACAGAAGTGCAGGGCAGGAGACAGGGAAAGTGGGACCTTTATAAGAAGGGAAGGAGAGGGGCGCCTGGATGGCTCAGTTGGTTAGGCATCTGACTTTGGCTCAGATCATGATCCCACGGTTGGTGGGTTTAAGCCCTGCATTAGGCTCTGTGCTGACAGCTTGAACCTGGAGCCTGCTTCAGATTCTGTGTCTCCTTCTCTCTCTCTCTGTCCCTCCCCAACTCATTCTCTGTCTCTGTCTCTCAAAAACAAAACAAAAAAACCCCACACATTTAAAAAAATTTTACAAAAGGGGGAAGGAGAGGAAGAGACTGGCATGTCTGAGTCCTTACTAATATACTCACATTTAATTCTCACAACTACAAAAGTGGGTATTATCTTCATTTTCCAGATAAGGAAACTGATAGGGAGTCAATTGTTGACTCACCCACCTTACTGGCTCTGCTCCCGCTGTCAGTTACCTCATTTCTGTGATTCGCAGTTTCCTCATCAGTGCAATAGGACTGGTACTAATCTACTTCATAGGTACCTCCTAGGGTGTCTAAATGAGCTAACATATACATCTAAACGATGTGGAAACCTTAGTTCCATCTTCCTTCTTGCAGAGTAATTACTAATTTGTTCAGTCACAATCTGTCCAAAGTATAGTAAGACATACACAGCTGGAAACAAACCAGGTTAAAGGACTAGTAATCAATTTGCCATTTTACTACATTTTCATTATATTTCATTTCATATCTTTTATCTTCATACTACTACGGCATACTACATTAAAAAGAGTATGTCCCAAATATCAGAGTACCCTTCAAATTTGGAAAACAGTCAACAACTTTCTTCATCCCCTGATTTCTAACAGAGGGCTCAGAGCCCTCCAATGAGGTATCTCATATTTTATGTTATCCATGACTAAATAACCTATGAAGTAGTATCAAGAGAAAGCCATGTCACTCAAGATGATGTCATGGTAACACATAAATTTTAAAACTAAACAGGTTACTAACATGAATGTTTATAGCATTTATTCATAATATTCTAAAACG
The DNA here is from genome assembly GCF_027475565.1 of Acinonyx jubatus. Taxonomy (NCBI): domain Eukaryota; kingdom Metazoa; phylum Chordata; class Mammalia; order Carnivora; family Felidae; genus Acinonyx; species Acinonyx jubatus. The sequence goes on from NC_069386.1 coordinate 35,551,275, forward strand.
GAAAACCCAAATGTCCATCAGCTCAGGTGACTACATAAAGAAGCTGTGGTTCACCCATATAATGGAATACAACTCAGTAATAAACTAATACCTGATATCTGCAATGACATGGATGAATCTTTTTTTTTAAGTTTATTTATTTATTTTGAAAGAGAGAGACAGAGAGAGTGAGAGCAGGGGAGGGGCAGAGTGAGGGGAGGAGGAGGAGGAGGAGGAGGAGGAGGAGAGAGAATCCCAAGCAGGCTCCGTGCTGTCAGCACAGAGCCTGATGCAGGGAACTTACAAACCATGAGATCATGACCTGAACCAAAACGCAGAGTTGGACGCTTAACCAATGGAGCCATCCAGGCGCCCCATGGATGAATCTTTAAAAGCATTTTACTAAGTGAAAGAAGGCAGACACAAAAGGTTACTTAATACATGATCCCATTTACATAACATTCTGGAAAAAAGCAAAATTACAGGGATAAAAATTAGATAAGTAGTGGTGGCAAGGGATTAAGAGGCACTAGGAACTTTGAGGGGTAATGGAAATGTTCTAGATTTTTATTGTTCTGGTACAGGTTACATGACTGTATACATCTGTCAAAACTTAACTGTACACTTTAAAAGGACTGCATTTTGGGGGTGCCTGGGTGGCTCGGTCGGTTAAGTGTCTGGCTTCAGTTCAGGTCACGATCTCACAGTTCGTGGGTTCGAGCTCCACACCAGGCTCTGTGCTGACAGCTTGGAGCCTGGAGCCTGCTTCAGATTCTGTGTCTCCCTCTCTTTCTCTGCCCTACCCCCACTCTCGTTCTGTTCTGTCACAAAAATAAACATTAAAAAAAAAACTTAAAAGGAGTGCATTTTACTGCATGTAAATTATATCTCAATAAATCTGACTTTTAAAACTTGTAATTTATAAAATTAGTCAAGAATAAATGCATTTCAAAGGGTGTCTGGGTGGCAGTTAAGCATCTGACTCTTAATTTTAGCTCAGGTCATATCTCACAGTTCATGAGATTGAGCCCCACGTCAGACCCTGCACTATCTTCTTGGGATTCTCTCTCTCTCTCTCTGCCTCTCCCCTGCTCATGCTGTCTCTCTCTCCCCCAAATAAACATTTAAGAAAAGATTTTTTTAAAAAGAATTAATACATTTCTATCATTTTTTTTGAGTAATAAATGCTATGAATATACAGAAGTAACTTATAAAATAGGCCATAAACAAAAGGAGAGACTGTATTTGGGGGGTGGGGGGGAAACAAGCTTTTGAGCCCAATACTCCTAGATTTCAATAGTGGTAATCTGGACAATCTTGGACCAGGTAATCTCAATTTTCTTATCTGTAAAGCTGAGATAATACCTTCTACTTTATAGAGCAGTTGTAAGACTAAATGAACACTTAATTTGATTCCCACCGTGTATCAGGCAAAGAAAGGAAAATGTCAATGGATGAAGTGATACCTCTTTTTGAAGTCAATAAAGAGTAAGTTTCATCTATCTGTATCAGTTCATTTAATCAGCATCTATTTGTTAAACATCTATTATATGGTAAGTCACCATTTTCCCAAATAAGCATTATGAAAAAAGAGAGAATTATATGTCTCTCCCCCTGAAAAGAACACCGTTCTCTAAATTTCTATAATTTTTATTATCTCATGAAAGTTGGTAAGAACAGCAATCAAGAAACAAACAGAATGATATATTAGTAAGGAAAATACATTTTATCAGCAACAAATGTGAATTAAGTAAGATTTAAGCTAAGGTTTCCCAAATGTACAATTTTCTGAGCAAACAGGAAGGTTACCAAATTGAATTAACTTCAGCACTGTAGGAACTTTCATTTAACTCCTACTGAAGACTCTACTGCATGCTGAGCAAAGGGTATGGATACTTTCTGGTGGTTTTTAAAACTGAGATGAATGTAAATTACCACAAAGAAATCCATTTACCTAAATAAATAAGGTGGCTGGAGTAGAAATGAAACTTATCCAAAATAGTATTTCTTAATGCACAAAAATATATTTCTATACATTTTCTAAGGGTTGAAGCTAACTTTTCACTGACAATTATGTAAAGTCTCAGATCCTGGCACTAGGATCATTTATGATGGTAAACCTGAATTACAAATATTTAACAAAGAAAATTACATCTTCTAGGATTTTTTCCCCAAATCAAAATCCTTTTCTCCATTTACATATATATGTTTATTATGTATATTTCATATACACATACATACATATATTTTTTCTTCTGGCAACAAAGCCTATTGTATACCGAAGCACACGCTGCTTCATGTTTCTAAAAAATTATTCCTTCAGAACAGAATTTAAAGTATTATCCAACGTCTCATGAGCTTTAGGTTTCAAAGTGTGGCAAATACTGATTCAAGAATAAGAAATGAAGATAATACACAAATTTTCCCTTTGCTCTTCAGCCAACCATAAAGCAGAGATGGCCTTCCAACAACCCAATATGAATCTCTTCCTATCATGTCCTATGATGCACATTTGTAATAAGGATAGAGATCATTCTTTGTTAGTGCTAAACTCCATCTCTGGGAAGCAGAGTGAATTTATGTAGGCATGTATATTTTGAGAGAGAAAGAGCAGGGTAGGAACAGAGAGAGCGAGCGAGAGAGAAAGAATGACTCCCAAGCAGGCTCCACGCTGACATCACAGAGCCTGATGCAGGGCTCAAACCTATGAAGTGTGAGATCATGAGCTGAGCTGGAATCAAGTTCGGACGCTTAACAGACTGAGCGCCACCCAGACACCCCAGAAACAGAGTGCATTTTAAAAGCTTAATATTATATACTGAATCTGAAGACATAATACCAATGTTTTCTACCCCCTTACTATTTACTGCCTAGGGTACGAAAGGGAGAAGGTGTTCACATTTATTATTGGCAACTATTTCTTGACTGAAAATTAAATTCTTCTGGCAGTTTCTTGGTATAAATTGATATGGTCTGAATGCAGAAATGAAACAAGGGGGCTTTGTTTGTAAGCTAAAAACAAACAAGGTCATTGAAACTTTTATTTCTCATTCTCCACTTTAGTCAGAAAGTGACCAGTGCTCCACAACGGAGCAAAGGGGGTTATAGGAATTTGGGGGCTTCAAGACTTCTGGGGGTCATATGGAGTCTTTTACATGTTTTCTATATACTTTAGACCTAAACTCTCTGAGGTTATGGAGCACCCTAAAGATAAACATGTCCAACCTGAGCATACTTTTCTATAAGGAACTCCTTAAGAGGATTCATAAAATTCTAAACCAGTATATCTTCCTGCAGTCTTTCCAGGAAAATGAGAAATTACCCTAAAATGCCCCAATATGGATATCCTACAATCTTTAATAATATCAAATAAGTTATTTCTTTACATTATTAGAAAATTATTTCTCATTTGTATATCCTCTGCCTCATTCCTTAATGTCTACTGCAGCATATCCTCCACCAAAACAGAAACACTCTGAATTTATGATTTTGGACTAAAGTTTGTAACTTTCCAAGGATGAATTTCTTATATACCTTTGCTGTTGCATTTAGATCAGAAAATAAAGTTGAAAGAAAGAAAGAAAGAAAGAAAGAAAGAAAGAAAGAAAGAAAGAAAGAAAAGAAAAGAAAAGAAAAGAAAGAAAAAGAAAATTAAGTCCTTGAGGGGAGAAACCATGTGTGAACAGATTTTTCTCCCTGCCAAAGTGCCTAGGAGTTTTCTTTCCACATAATAGCCTAATTATTCCTGAAATAAATTTGGATAAATTCCTATGAATGTAATTCCCACCTCAAATTCTACTTTGCTATCTCATCCTAAATATCCACCTAAGGAGAAGTAGCCAGTTTGGGAAGTGTGAAGGATCCTAAGCTCTGCAATAATGAAATACATATTAAAAAATCAACACGTTAATTAAAAAAAAAAAAAGTATTTTGAAATCTTTAAGACAACTGGCAGAATAAGATAAAAGTACAACTGAGCAATTTCTACTTTCACAACAAATAAACCTAAGAGGAAGGAAGGAAAATGGGCACATGAGTTTACACACACACACACACACACACACACACACACACACACGCTTCATGCACTCACACCAATCCCAATGTACCAAGTGATAAATCAAGATCTTTACCTGGAAAAACATTTTGTAATATAGCACAATATTATGTATCTCATCTAAGACGCTACTGCCTAGAAATATCATTGATTATTTTTAGCATTTTCTTTCTTTTTTTAATGTTTATTTATTTGGGGGAAGGGGAGAGAGAGAGGGAGAGGGAGGGGGAATGAAGGAATGAAGGAACGAACAAGCAGGGGAGGGGCACAGACAGATGGAGACAGAATCTGAAGCAGGCTCCAGGCTCTGAGCTGTCAGCACAGAGCCCGATGCAGGGCTCAAAATCACGGGCAGTGAGATCATGACCTGAGCCGAAGTCGGATGCTTGACTGAGCCATCCAGGTGCTCTGAAACATCACTGATTATTCAGAATATAATATTACACCTGGATCAGCTACTGACTGTTAGAAAAGCATTAATGACTGTTCAACCATACTCTCCTATCAGACTGATACTATTGGCTTGACATACCAACATACTAGATACATATAGGAAGTTGTCCTCTAGCTTAAATAATTAGAATATTATTTTTATGCAGATAAAAGGGAACTATGATCACTCTGTCAACAGTCTGTTTTATTCCATTCAAAGGTTTGTATGAAAGGCAGAAACACCTATATACCCTAAATAAGAAAAACTTGTAAGGCATACATAAAGATATTGAAAAGGTCTTTCAAGAGCTAAAGAACAGAGAACACTAATAACATAAATATGAAATGGGGGCATTTGCTGTGAGTTTCAAGAGTTCAACGAATACTCCACCAATTCACCTGATTTTTTAGGAATGACTGGAAAATACATGGTAGAAGCAAAAACAAAACCCGTCTCCTTGGAAAAATTTGGTAAAATTTAGATATTTTTGTCTTCAAAAATCTAAAGTATAATAAAATCTGTCTCTCTCTGTCCACTTATCCACACCCGAAGAGAGCACTAGGAGAAAACTGATTTTTGTCAGAACTGCAAAGTGGATTTGAATTCTTGATCATTTGTTCGCTTTTTCAAATATTTATTTTCGCTATCTTGTTTGAATTATCTATATATCAAGTATTCCATCTGAAATACAGGCTTTTTTACTTTAGAAGGGAGTCCTGAGCCACAGAACATAAACAGTCTCTAGAAGCTAGAAATGCAAGCAACAGGCAATTCCTAAAGCCTCAAGAGGAATGCAATTCGGCCAATACCTTGATTTTAGTCCAGTGAAATCCACTTTGGACTTCTCACTTCCAGAACTATAAGATAATTAATAAATTTGTGTTATTTAAAGCCACTACATGGTAATTTGTTACAACAGAAATAGAAACCTAATACATCTAGCAATTCGTAAGTCTCAATAATTATTTTTACTGATCCCTGGTTGTGGATACTTACACAGAATCGGCACCTTAATACTACTCTGATAATCAGGTTTGGTAGGCATAATCTTTTGGTTAACAAGACAGAAAGTCTCAAATCAAAGAAAACATTAAAACGAAAAAACAGCAATAAATCATGCCTCTCACGGTAGACTATAGGCCAAACACGTATTACTGAGAGAATGCTGAAGTTTGCAACTATGTGCGTTTGCCTACTTCTCCTTTTAGTTGTACTGCTTTTCCTCCATCTATTTTAAACTCCTGTCATTAGATGCCTACAGATCTAGGACTGTTATAGCCTTTTGACGAACTGACCCCTTTTATGTTATGAAATAATTTTCCTATTTTTTGTTCTGAAATCTACATTATCCAGTATCAATATAGGAACTCCAGCTTTCTTGTGATTACTGTTTACATGGTGTTATCTTTTCTGTTTACTTTTAACCGGTATCTTTATATTCAAAGTGGCTTTCTTGTAGACAGTATGTAATTGACTCTTACTTTTAAAACATCTAATCAGGTAGTGAGCATATAGACCATTTAATGTGATCACCAATATGGATGGATTTAACTCTGTTTTACTATATCTGTCTTATCTCTGTTCTCTTTCTCTTTCTTTCTTTCCATCTTTTGGTGTTTTTTACGATTCCATTTTAGCTCTACCATTTTTAGCTCTACCTCTTTTTTTTTTGTTTTTAACTTCTACTTATAAACACCATAATGTGTTGTTATTCTTGTTCTAAACAATTGTCTTTAAGAATATATGAGGGGAAAAAGAATTTTATATCCACACACATATTTACCATTTCTTATACTCTTCATTTCTTTTTGTGGATACAAATTTCCATCTGAGATTATTTTCTTTCTGCCTGAAGAACTACTCTTTTAACATATCTTATAATATAAGCCTGCTGGTGACAAATTCTCTCAGCTTTGTTTATCTAAAAAACTCTTTATTTTGCCTTCAACTTGGAAACATCCTTTTTGCCAGGTACAGAGTTCCAGGTTGAGTTTTTGTTTTTCTTCTTCTAGTACTTTAAGGATGTCATTTCTGGCATGCATAGCTTCTGACAAGTCTGTAGTGATTTTTATGTTATTGTTCATCTGTTATTTAAGGTGGTATATTTTCCTCTGGCTGCTTTTAAGGTTTCTTTCAAGATTTTTGTCACTGGTTTCAACAATTTAATTTTTGTGCCTGGTTCTTCTGCTTGGAAATTTGTGAACTTCTATCATCTGTGGGTTTACAGTTTTCATCAAACTTGGTAAATATTTGCCTTCTATTTTTTGAAATATTTTTTTGTCTCCCGATCTCCTTCTAACACTTGTTATACTTGTGTTAAATAGCTTAATGTTGTTCCATAGCTCACTGATAGGTTTTTTCCAACTATTTTTTTCTGTTGGCATTTCATTTTAGATAGTTGCTATGTCTTCAGGTTTTAACTAATCTTTTTCTCCTGCAATGTCTGTTAATCTCATCTGCTGTATTTTCCACTTCAGAAATTTTATTTTTCATCTCTGGAAGTTCTATTTGGGTCTCTCTTTTGAAAAACAACTCCCACTTCTCTCATTGACATGTTTGTTTTCCTTTACTCTCTTGAACATACGGAGTATAGTTATAATCACTGCTTTAATGTCCTTGTCTGCTAATCTGATCATATGTGCCATCTTTCTCTCTTCCTATTGGTTGATTCTTCTTCTGGTTTTGGGTCACATTTTCTGCTTCTTTGCATGTCCGGTAATTTTTTATAGGATGCAAGACATTAAGAATTGTTGGGTAATGAAATTTTTTCAGATCTGTTATGGATATTTTTACCTTTCATGCTTCATCTTCACTACTGCATGTTTTTTAAAGCAGAAAATGGTATTTATAGAAAATATGAGTTGACAAATGAATTTGTGCAATTTACTTTTTTGTCTACGACAAAATTTTAAGTGTATAGTACAACATAAGCACAATGTTGTACACAAGGTTTCTAGAACTTTTTCAACTTCCATCACTGAAACATTATACCCATTAAATAGCAGCTACCCATTTTCCCCTAGCTCCAGCCCCTGGCAATCACTACTCTACTTCCTGTTTTTCTGAGTTTGACTACTTTTAGATACCTCATATAAGAGGAATCATGCAGCATTTGTCTTTCTGGGACTGGCTTATATCACTTAGCATAAAATGTCCTCAAGGTTCATTTATGTTGCTGCCTGACAGAATTCCTCCTTAAAGGCCAAATAATATTCTACTGTACATACATATCACCATTCTCATCTATTGAGACACTTGGGTTGCTTCCACCTCTTGGCATCTGTGAATAATACTTCAATGAACACAGAAGTGCAAATCTCTCTTCAAGATCCTGATTTCAATCACTTTAGGTAAATACCCAGAAGTGAGATCACTGGATCATACGGTATTGGATTTTTCTGAATTCCTGTGTTGTTGAGCTTTGTTCTGGGTGTAGTTCAATGGCCTGGAAACAGTTTGATAGTTTCAAGGTTTACTTTTTAAACTTTGTTAGGTGGGACCAGAGTACAACAGTTTCCCCTCATCTGTGGGAGATGTTTTCTAAGACACCCAGGGGATGCTGGAAGTTGAGCTTAGTCCCGAAACCTATGTGTGTTTTTTCCTAAACACATACTTCTGCTAAAGTTTAATCTATAAATTAGGCTCAGTAAGAAATTAACAACTAAAAATAGGACAATTATGACAATATACTGTAATAAGTTATGTGAATGTGGCCTCTCTCAAAATATCGTACTATACTCACACTTCTTGTGATGATGTTAGACGATAAAATGCCTATGTGATGAGATAAAGTGAGGTGACTGACACAGGCACTGTGATGTAGCATTACGCTACTGCCAACCTTCTGAGGATACCTCAGAAGCAGAACCACCTGCTTTTGGACCACAGTTGACCATGGGTAACTGAAACCACAGGAAGTAAAACCGCAGATAAGGAAGGGCTACTACTGTAGCTTTTGGTCTAGAGCAGTGTCCTTGAGACTTTATCCAGTGCCTATTAGGAGGTCGTTCCACTCTGGCTAATGTGGCCAACTTACTCTCTGTGATCTCTGAGGGCTTTTCCTCCTACTCCTTCCAGTGGTTCTTTTCCTAGTGTTGAGTAGTTACTTCACATGTATACACAGATTGATAGCCAAAGACTTGAAGAGACACTCTCCAGGTCCCTGGAGTTCTCCATTTCTATACTTCTTTCCTTTCCAATATTTTGCCTTAAAATTTTAGCTTGTCATCTCTGAACCCCAAACTCAATCCTGTGAGGCTCCTGGGCTGTTTAGGTTCCCTCTGTCAGCACTGCGGCTTAGAAACACGGTGGACTCACCCGCATTCATTTCCCCATCTCTAAGAGATCATTATCCTGGATTGACTTTTAGCCAATATGTGAAAAACCACAACTAAGAAAGAAGTGAAGTTGAGAAGTCAATTCTTACCATTAATACGTTCTATTTGATAATTATGCCATTGCTTTGCTCCAACATAAAAAGCCTCACTTGTATTTATACCTGACTTCATGGAGGCATGTGTTAATTACTAAACTATCTCATAAAATGTTATTATTCTACAAAGTACATTCTTTTTAAAAAAAATTTTTTTTAATGTTTTAATTATTTTTGAGACAGAGACAGAACAAGAGCAGGGGACGGGCAGAGAGAGAGGGAGACACAGAATCCGAAGCAGGCTCCAGGCTCTGAGCTGTCAGCACAGAGCCCGGCGCAGGGCTCGAACTCACAGACCGTGAGATCATGAACCTAAGCTGAAGTCAGATGCTTAACCAACTGAACCACCCAGGCACCCCAGTACATTCTATTTTTGTAAATGTTTATCCATTTTTGAGAGAGACAGAGAGAGAAAGAGGGAGAGAGGAGAAGAAGAGGGGAGGGGCAGAGAGAGAGGGAGGCAAAGAATCCAAAGCAGATTCTAGGCTCCGAGCTGTCAGCACAGAGTCCAACATGGGGCTTGAACCCATGAACCGTGAGATCATGACCTGAGCCGAAGTCCGACACTTAACCCACTGAGCCACCCAGGTGCTCCTACAAAATACATTCAAAATCAAGCATGACTGAGAAAGAATCTTCCATGGAAATGCAAAGTTTTCTTTATCTCATCTTATAAACTGAACATGTACATTTTTGGCTAACTCTCCAAGTATCATTTTCATTTTTTTATTAAAAATTTTAAATAAACTTTTTATCACAGTATAATATAGTAATGAATAGCTTAATTTTCATGAAGTTAATGTGCCTCTGAAACCAATTCCCAGATCAAGAAATATAGTACAAGAACACAAGTCTGGTTTAACATTCAGAATTCAAATTAAAAGAAAAAGAGAGGAAACCCATACCATGTCAATAGCTTTTATCATATAAAAGCATTTGATAAAATTTAGTCAGTATTTTATTAAAAATGCTTAGAGCAAACTATCGGAATAGAACTTTCTTAACCAGGTACACAGAAGATTCCCTGTTATTTCCCTGTCACATCTTTCCCCCAAAGAAATAATTCTCCTGACTTCTAACACAATAAATCAGTTTTGCCTATTTTTGAACTAAGTGGAATCACAATGTGTACTCTTTTGTGACTGGCTTTTTCTCCTGAACATTATGTTCCTGAGGCTTATCCATGTGGCTGCGTACTACAATAGTTCATTTATCCTCACTGCTGTATGGTATTCCATTCTACAAATAATACCACTATTTAGTTATCCAGTTTGCTGGCTTTGAACATTTGGATGGATTCCAGTTTTTGACTGTATGGGTATTGCTCTATGAACACTCTTACACGTGTGTTTCGGAGAACATATGTTAGCATTTCTGTTGGATATATACCTAAGAGTGAAATTGTAAGGTCATGTGGTATAAGCATGATTAAGTTCAGCTTTAGTGAGAAAAAAATAAAAAAAAGTATTAACCAGAGTGGTTAAAGCAATTTATATTCCTACCAGCTGTGGAAAATGAGTTGCAAATACAATACATCCTCATCAGCATTTGATAGCATCAGTCCTTGAATTCTAGCCATTCTGTAGGATAGACAGCGATACCACATCATGGGTTTAATTTATACACTGCAAATGAATAATGAGATTGAGGATCTTTTAATATGTCTGTATGCTTTCTGAAGACCTGCTGCGAATTGACCATTTAACTGTTTTGCCCATTTTTCTATTGGGTTGTCTGTCTTCCTATTGCTGTAGAGGAGTTTTTAATATATTCTGGCTGAGTATTCTGCAAATACCTTTTGTTCCAAATGCAAATATCTTTTTCTCACTCTGTGGTCTGCCTTTTCAATCTTAACTGTAGTTTAGTGAACAGAATTCGAATTCGAATTCGAATTCCCATTCCCATTCCATTCCTCTCCCCTCCCCTCCCCTCCCCTCCCCTCCCCTCCCCTCCCCTCCCCTCTCCTCTCCTATTCCATTCCATTCCATTCCATTCCATTCCATTCCATTCCATTCCATTCCATTCCATTCCTCTCCTCTTTCCTCTCCTCTCCTCTCCTTTCCTTTTCTTAAGTAGGCGTGACACCCAGCATAGAGCCCAATGTGGGACTTGAACTCATGACCCTGAGATCAAGATATGAGCTGAAATCAAAAGTGGGACAGTTAACCAACTAAGCCACCCAGGTGCCCCAGTGAACAGAATTTCTTAATTTTAATGTATATTCCTTACGAAAGGAAAGGAAAGGAAGGAAAGGAAGGAAGGAAGGAAAGGAAAGGAAGGAAAGAAAGGAGAAAGGAAAGGAAGGAAGGAAAGGAAGGAGGAAAGGAAGGAAGGAAGGAAAGGAAAGGAAAGGAAAGGAAGGAAAGGCAGGAAAGGAGGAAGGAAAGGGGAAGGAAAGGAAAGGTAGGAAAGGAAAGGAAGGAGAAAAAGCTGGGAGTAATACTTACATGAGACAAAACAGACTTGCAAACAAACATTGTAACAAGAGCCAAATAAAGACATTACATAACAATAAACATATAATCTTCCCAGACGGAATCGGGAAGAAACAGAAAATCTGAGCAGATTACTGGCTATGAAATTGAAACAAACAAAAGTCTAAGACCAGATGGCTTCACAGGTGAATTCTACCAAACACTTAAGAGTAAATGCCTCTCCTTTTCAAACTATTCTAAAAAAAATGGAAGAGGAAGAAATGCTACCAAATTCATTCTATGAGGCCAGCATTACCCTGGCACCAAAACCAGACACTACCAAAATTAAAAAAAAAAAAAAAAAATTATAGGCCAACATTCCTGATAAACACAGATGTAAAAATCCTCAACAATATATTAGCATACTGAATTCAACAATACACTAAAAAAGATCATTCACCACCATCAAGTGGGATTTATTCCAGAGATGCAAGATGGGTCAGTACCTATAAATCAATCAGTGTGGTACACCATGTTAACAAAACAAAGGATAAAAACCATATCATCATCTCAATAGATGTGAAAAGCCCATTTGACAAAAGTCAACACCCATTCATGATAAAAAATTCTCAATAAAGTAGGTATAAAAGTTCTCAAAAATACCTCAACATAATAAAGGCTATATATGACAAACCTACAGCTAACATCATACACAATGGTAAAAAACTGGAAGTTTTTCCTTTAAGATCAAAACCACGACAAGAATGCCCACTCTTGCTACTTTTATTCAACATAACAATGGAAGTCCTAGTCACAGCAATCAGACAAGAAAAAGAAATAAAAGGCATCCAAACTGGTAAATAAGTAAAACTGTCACTACCTGCAGATGACATGATACTGTATATAGAAAACCCTAAAGACTCCACCAAAAAAAAAACCAAACAAACAAACATGAGAACTAATATGTAAATTCAGAAAAGTTGCAGGATACAAAATTAATATATAGAAATGTGTGTTTCTAGACATTAATAACAAATTGCCAGAATAATCCTATTTCCACTTGCATCAAAAAGAATACAATACCTAGCAATAAATTTAACCAAGGAGGAAGGAGGAAGGAGGAAGGAGGAAGAAGGCCTATACTCTGAAAACTATCAGACACTGATGAAAGAAATTAAAAATGACACAAACAGGGGCATCTGGGTGGCTCAGTAGGTTAAGCATCCAACTTTGGTTCAGGTCATGATCTTGCAGTTTGTGAGTTTGAGCCCTGTGTCAGGCTCTGTGCTGACAGTTTGGAGCCTGGAGCCTGCTTCAGATTCTGTGTCTGTATCTCTTTCTCTCTACCCCTTCCCTGCTCATGCTCTCTCTCTCTCTCTCTCTCTCTCTCTCTCTCTCTCTCTCAAAAATAAATAAACATTTTAAAAAAATTTTTAAATGATGCAAACAAGTGGAAAGATAAACCATGCTCATGGATTGGAAAAATTGGTATCGTTAAAATGTCCATACCACCCAAAGCAATCTACAAATCCAGTGCAATCCCTATCCAAATTCCAATAGAATTTTTCACCGAACTAGAACAAATAATACTAAATATTGTTATGGAATCATAAAAGCAAACAAACAAACCCAAATAACAAAGCAATCTTGAGAAAGAAAAAAGCTGGAGGTATCACACCCACATTTCAAACTACACTGCAAAAACTACAGTAATCAAAACAGTACAATACTGGCACAAAAAGAGAGACATAGATCAATGGGACAGAACAGAGAGCCCGGAAACAAACCCATGCTTATTCAGTCAATTAATCTTCAACAAAGGACTATACAATGGGGAAAACACAGTCTTTTCAATAAATGGTATTGGGAAAACTGGACAGGTACAAGCAAAAGAATGAAACTGGACCACTTTCTTATACCACATACAGAAATAAACTCAAATGGATTAAATACCTGAATGTAAGACCTGAAATCATACAACTCCTAAAAGAAAACACTGACAGTAAACTCTTGAACATCAGTCTTATTCATATTTTTTTGGATCTGTTCTTCAAGCTAGGGCAACAAAAGCAAAAATAAACTGGGGCTAGCACAGACTAAAAAGCTTTTGCACAGTAATGGAAAGCATCAACAAATTGTAAAGGCAACCTACTAAATGGAAGAAGATATTTGCAAAGGATATTCTAATAAGGGGTTAAATCCAAAATATATAAATTATAGAATTCATATGAAAAAAGCAAACAATCGGATTAAAAACCAGGCAGAGGACCTGAATCGAAATATCCAAAGAAGACACACATAGCCAGCAGACATATGAAAAAATGCTCAACATCACTAATCACCAGGGAAATGCAAATCAAAACAGCAATAAAATATTACCTCACAGGTGTCTGAATGGCTAGTTAAAAAAATCAAAACACAAAATAAACACAAACAAAAACAAGAATAACAAGTGTTGGTGAGGATGTAGAGAAAAGAGGCCCTCATGCCCTGTTGATGGAAATGTGAACTGGTACAGTCAGCATGGAAACTAGTATGGAGGTTTCTCAAAAATTTTAACGTCGAAATACTGTATGATCCAGCAATTCCACTTCTGGGTATTTCCCACCCAAAATGAAAAAAAAAATTCAAAAAAAAATACATGCAGTCAGTCCTATGTTCACTGCAGCATTATTTGTAATAGCCAAGATAAGGAAGCAACATAAGTGTCCACTGATAACATGAATAAAAAAGATGTGGTATACGTATAAAATGGAGTATTTTTTTAAATTTTTTTTCAACGTTTTTATTTATTTTTGGGACAGAGAGAGACAGAGCATGAACGGGGGAGGGGCAGAGAGAGAGGGAGACACAGAATCGGAAACAGGCTCCAGGCTCCGAGCCATCAGCCCAGAGCCTGACGCAGGGCTCGAACTCACGGGGACCGCGAGATCGTGACCTGGCTGAAGTCAGACACTTAACCGGCTGCGCCACCCAGGCGCCCCTAAAATGGAGTATTAATCAGCCATAAAGAAAGAATTAAATCTTGTCACTGTGACAACATGGATGGACCTAGAAGGTATCATACTAAGTGAAATGTGTCAAAGTAAGACAAATATGATTTCATTCATATGTATAATCTAAAAAAAAATAAATAAATGAACAAAAATAACAAAATAAAAACAGACTCATAGAGAAAAATGGGTGGTTGCCAGAGGGGAGAAAGGTAGGGGGTGGGCAAAATAGGTGAAGGGGATTAAGAGGTACCAACTTCCAATTATAAAAGAAATCAGTCAAGGGACACCTGGGTGGCTCAGTCAGTTTAGCGTCCGACTTCAGCTCAGGTCATGATCTTGCAGTTTGTGAGTCTCAGCCCCGCGCCGGACTCTGCGCTAAGAGCTCAGAGCCTGGAGCCTGCTTGGGATTCTGTGTCTCCCCCTCTTTCTGCCCCTCCCATGCTCATGCTCATGCTCTGTCTCTCAAATAATAAATGAACGATTAAAAAAATTGTTTTAAATAAATCAGCCACAAGAATGTAAAGTAAGGCATGGGGAATATAGTCAGTAATTTGTAGTAATTTTGTATGGTGACAGATGGTAACTACACTTATCATGGTGAACATTTTTTTTAAATGTTTGTTTATTTTTGAGAGAAAGAAAGGGGGAGACAGAGCGTGAGTGGGGAGGAGCACACAGAGAGGGAGACACAGAATCCGAAGCAGGCTTCAGACTCTGAGCTGTCAGCATAGAGCCTGACGTGGGGCTCGAACCCACGAACCAGGAGATCATGACCTGAGCCAAAGTAGGACATTTTTAACCAATCAGGCACCCCCATGGTGAACACTTCTTAATATATATAGATGTTGAATCACTATGTTATAGACATGAAGCTAATATTTATCAATTACATTTCAATTAAAAATTGTTAAAGATGTTTTCTTCTAGAAGCTTTATTGTTTTACTTTTCATATGTATTAACTCATCTATATTTATTTTTTTGTGTGGTTTGAAGTCAAGGTCAAGATTCATCTTTTTGTTTTCTCCACGTGTATGTCTAATAAACCCACTACAATTTATTAAAAAGAATATCCTTTCCTTCTGCACTGCAATGTTATCTTTAATATGAATCAAATGACTGTACATGCATATATCTGTTGGGCTCTGTTTTGTTTTATTGATTTGTCTTTTCTTGTGGCGGAACCACATTGTCATTATTATAGTCACCTTATAACGTCTTGGTATCTTGTAATATAAATCCTCCAGTTTTGTTATTCTTCAGTATGATTTTGGCTATTCTTGGCTCTTTGCATTTCCATAATTTAAGAATCAGCTTCTCCATTTCAAAAAAAACTAAACTAAGAAACAAATCTGGGATTCTGTTAGAGACTGCATTGAATCTACCTGGGGAGAAGTGTAGAGGTCTTTTGTTAGATGTTTGGATATTTGGTGTTTTTGATATATTGATAGGGTTTCATTTTGGGCTTATTGCTGGTATTCAGGCCTAAAACTGATTTTTATATGTCAATTATGTATCTGGTCAACCCTGCAAAAATTTCACTTTTTAATTCTATTAGTTTGTAGACTCTTGAATTTTCTTTGTAACAATCATGTCATCTGTAAATAACTGTAGTTTTCTCTCTGCTTCCTCCCTTAGTGCAGAGTAGGCCAGCACTGTCCAACAGAACTTTCTGTGGTAATGCAAATGTTCTATATTTGTTGTGTTTGGTGGCCACTGGCCACATGTGCCTAGATGTGGTATGCGGCCAGTTTGATTGATGACCTATAATTTTAATCAATTGAAATTTCAATTGCAAAATCAGGTATTAGACAGCTTAGGTCTAGGATCTCCAATATAATGGTGGACACAAATGGTTATAGCAGTCACCCCTGTTTTATTCCTGATCTTGAGATAAATGTTTTCAATATTTTACCACTATGTGATGCTTGCTATAGATTTTGGGGGTGGCACGGGTAGAACTCCCTATCAGATTAAGGAATTAACATTCTACTGATGGTTTACTATAAGCATTTAATAAAATCATGAACAGATAAATTTTATCAAACGCTCCCACTTGATAAAACCTATTGAGATGATGTAATTCTCTCTCTTTTTTGTTAATTTGGTTATATTCACTGAGTTCCAAATGTTAGATCAAATTTGTGCTCCTGTATTAAATTCAACTTGGTCATGACATCTACTTCTGTACCTACCTATCTACTTAGACTTGATTTACTAATATTTTGGAATTCGTTCACCTATATTTACAAGAAAAATAGACTTGAAATTTTTTATAATGTCCTTATCAGGTATTGATACTAAGGTTATACAATCCTCAGAACAGGCTGGGAAATATTTTCTTTTTATTCTCTGAAGGAGTTTTAGTAATATTGATGTTAGTTCTACTGAAAATTCTTGGAAGAATTCATTTGTGAAGCCATCTGAGCCTAGAAATTTATGTGCAGAAACATTCCAAATTATAGACTCAATTTCATTAATTAATATGAAACTATTCAGATTTCTAATTTTTTGAAAGTTTTAATAAGTGCTGTTTTCCTAGGAATTTGTCCATTTCACCTAAATTTTCAAATCCATTGGCATAAAGTTATTTTAAAAATCTTTTTTTTAACATGTGAAATATCTGCTAAAATGTCCCTTTTTCATTCCTGAAACTAGAAGTTTAGGGGTGCCTGGGTGGCTCAGTCAGTTGAGCATCTGACTCTTGATTTTGGCTCAGGTCATGATCCCAAGGTCATGGGCTCAAGCCCTGCAACGCCCTGCAACAGTCTCCACCCTAAGAATGGAGCCTGCTTAAGATTTTCTCTCTCACCCTCTGATCCCTCCTCTGATGGGTACACACACTCTCCCTCTGTCTCTCTTTAGAAGAAGAAGAAGAAGAAGAAGAAGAAGAAGAAGAAGAAGAAGAAGCAGCAGCAGCAGCAGCAGCAGCAGCATCAGCATCAGCAGCAGCAGTTGTTTATGCTTTTATTTTTTTCCTTCATCAATACTCTGGGGGGGGGGGGAGTTACTGTTTTTATTAAAAGTAGTGATTATGTTGATTTTCCCTTTTGTACTTTTGTTTTCTACTTTATTAATTTTGGCTCTAACTTTTATTGTCTGCATTCAACATTCTTCATAGATTGCTTCTTACAAGACTTTGCTTGGTCCTAAGTCTTTGCTAAAAAAAAAAAAAAAAAAAAAAAGAAAGAAAGAAAGAAAGAAAAAGTTATCCTGTTTTTTTTTTAGTGTCTTAGAAAAAATAAGTTGCTGGCTGCCCTGATTAAGCTATCTAACAGTTCATTCTATTGGCTGTGTTTTTAGAAGTTTCCTCTGCAATACCTACTCTAGTATCAGCTCTATAACGAGCAATTAATATTTAAGACTAGTGAGTTGTGTTGTTATAGGGCTTCACTAATACTGATATTTTCTCTCCAAAGTATGCTTATACATAAATAGGGGGCCCCTAATGATTAATTGGATACCCTTACTGTAGAACATACAAATTAGGCTAGTCAGGATAATCAAGGCCTGGGGGAAGTAACAAATATTCTTGATACTTTTAATGACTTTAGCAAAACAAATTTATTTCTTGCTCACACATGGTCTCCTAACTCAAATTACATTTAAACAATTAATCACCATTGATTTAAGTAAGCAATAATTTTATATGTGAGGTGTGTGTGTGTGTGTGTGTCTTTTTTTTTCTCCTATTGACATGCATTCAAGAATATACTCATTAGTTGGCATGCTTACTCTGGCTGAAGACAGGAAATCTGTATTTAAAGTCCTGATTTACAGATTAGGAATATACATGAACATGAAGTCCTTATAAAGTTTCTATGCAGCCATGTTTGGATTTTCACTAAGGAGTTGGGATTCTTCGTAGTATAAACTTTCCTGCTTGGCAATTTAGCCTTACTCCAAAGACCCCATTATTTCTATACTGCTATGCAATAAACACTATGGACAAGGAAAAAACGCTACATTTAAAGGGACTGATTGGCTATATTATTGCCTTGGATTTTCCTATCTTCTGCATTGTACATCTATCTGTGGGACAGACAGGGCTTATACAGACTAGGAGGCTTATGAGATCTTTAGAAAAACATTCTATTTTCAATGTCTATCTTAGTACAGTATTCAAAATTCTATCTAGCTTGACAGTTCCAACAATAGCAGTGTTTGGAACTTTGCCAAAATCAAGTTTATTACTCATGAAATAGTTCTAAAATGTTAATAGTTTGGAACGAAAGTGTTATTTGTGTCAAAGACCTAATTTTTATCCAACTCACCTAAACATAAGGAGTTTAGCGGTCACAACCACAAGACTGTCTAATCACTATAATAACAAAGAATTGAAATGGGTGTGTGTGAGGTCTGATGAATTTAAAGCCCGAAGTCCAACAAAATTCTGAAACTTCACATATATCACACTGGGAAGCTGTATAGCATAGTAATTAAGGATGTATGCTTCCAATTGCTCCTTATGGGTTTGAATCTTACCCTGTCACTTATTAACTCTGTATTTAAGAAGGTTATTTAACTTGTTTACATATCAGTTTCCTCACATACCATATGAGTTTAAAAAGTAACTACTTCAGGGGCACCTACCTGGGTGGCTCTGTTGGTTAAGCAACCAACTCTCGATTTCGGTTTATGTCATGATCTCACGATTCGTGAAATTGGGAGATCAAGTCCTGCATAGGGCTCTGCACTGACAATATGGAGCCTGCTTGTATTCTCTCTCTCTCCTCTCTCTCTGCCCCTTCCCCCACTCTCGCATGTTCTCTCAAAATAGATAAACATCAAAAAAAAAACAAAACTACTTCATAGATTGGGATTAATGAGTTAATGCATGTAAAGGGTTTTAGATCAATGCCAGGCACAGAAAGTACTCAATAAATGTTTATAAATCCACCACAATCCACCATCTTAAAAAAAAAAAGTGAGAAAAAGAATTTTTGATTAAAAAAGTCAAAGTTCAAAATTTTAAACCTCACAGCAAGTTGTTCATATACTTTCAACCTAATGTCTACCAAAGTTTCAAAACCTTTATCATCCCCCAAAACATTACTATTCCTTATACATGATGATCCAACCAACAGTGTTTATTGAACACCTACTAGGCACTTGGACATAAAGACAAGAGGCATTACAACTGCTATTAAAAACCTTATAATCATATTTAAAAATTTTTTTTAATGTTTATTTATTTTTGAGAGAGACAGAGACAGAATGTGAGTGGGTTAGGGATACAGACAGAGGGAGACACAGAATCTGAAGCAGGCTCCAGGCTCCGAACTGTCAGCACAGAGCCTGATGCAGGGTTCGGACTCCTGAGCTGTGAGATCATGACCTGAGCTGAAGTCGGATGCTCAACCGACTGAGCCATCCAGGTGCCCCAAAACCTTATAATCATTTTAACAAATTAGAGAATTAGACTATATATACTCAGATGCTGAACTCTGTGGTAAAGAACATACATCTTGACTAAGATGACAGGGAATTCCATGAGAGCTGATACAAAGGTGCCTAGTGAACCGCAGGCATTCCCAGTACTAAGGGCTTACTCCACATTATGCTAAGCATAGAGAGGTACAAATAATCTAACCCTTCCCTATCTCCCTCCTGCAAAAAAGAAAAAAAAAAAAAAAAAGGTTAAAAATATTTGGCTAATGTTATAGTCTTTTATTCCTAATGGCAAGAAGCATATTTTTTTTTACATGTACTGTATTACTATAGGTATATAGAGTACTCTAAGCACTTAAATTCACCAGCATAGTTGTGCTGGGCTGCTCATTCTGAAAACAAAAAAACAAAAAAACAAAACAAAAATCCCTCTTTACTGGTTAGAACCAGAAAAGAAAAGTAGACCAACTATACCATTTACATTAGTTTTAGTACAGACATAATTTCTGGCCTAAGAATCACAGACGTGGAATTAATCTTAGAAACCACAGTCTAGGGGCCCCTGGGTGGCTCAGTTGGTTAAGCATCCAACTTCAGCTCAGGTCATGATCTCAAGTTTCCTGAGTTCAAACCACGCGTCAGGCTCTGTGCTGATAGCTCGGAGCCTGAAGCCTGCTTCAGATTCAGAGTCTCCCTCCTTCTCTGCCCCTCCCAGGCTCTCTCGTGCTCTCGCTCTCTCTCTCAAAACTAAATAAACATTAAAAAAATTAAGAGAAAAAATGTTTAAAAAGAACCCACAGTCTAATTACTTTACAGACAAAAGAATTTAAGATCTACAGGAGTTTAATGCTCTGTCCAAAGTCACACGATTAGTATTGGCTGTACCAACATTACAATTCAACTGTGCTGATTCCTAATGGTCTACTTTCCTTTTCAACCTACTGCCTGTATAGATCTTCGTGTGACACCAAAACAAATAAGTAAATAATAAGTAAATAAACAAGTAATGTTTTTACATCATCCTACTTAATATTATACTTTTCCCTAAAATATTAACAAAAGAATAATGAATTCTTACCAGATGTCAACTAACAGCACTTTTAACAAAAGGTCTGTAGTCTGACTGCTTATATATACTGAAACAATTTCCCATACAACTTTATCATATTTGAAGTATTTTCTATATTTATTGATTTGAGAATTTTAATATGCTAGAAATAAATACTAAATAACTAATGACTGGCGTATAGATGGATTTACACTAAATGTACAATAAGATCACTAATACAATGAAAATGTTAAGGAAAAACTCTTACAACTGACACCAATTCTACATATAGTCGTTAATTTTGACAGTATAACATCACTACGGGGTAAAATACCATTCAGATAAAGACAGCTTAATCACTGCACAAATGGAATTTATTGATCTGCCATAAAATGAATTTATTGACCAAACAATCTAAAGCATTATTTGCAAGCTATACAACAGTTTGTTTTGCAAATGTTATACTAAGTATCATTTCTAGTTTAATCAGACTACTAAAAAGTTACTAGTTACTAGAAGTGTGAAGTTTTGAAATGATTTTTTTTTTTACTACTAAGGAATTCATACACGTGTTATTTCTGATTCACACGATTTTTATCAAGAAAGCTAATTATCACTAACATCACTAGAATCCTTTTTGAGACATAAATTGGAGACTCAATCGTCATGAGCATTAACATGTTTTATGTATTAACATGTTTTATGTATTAACATGTATTATGTATTAATTAACATGTATTACGCTGGCAGTTCCCTCATATAACCTGTATAAAATAAGTCTTCCAAAAGCGAGGTCCTTAAGGTTGAAGAAAACACTACCAAGGTTGAGGTAATCTCAGTCTTACCTAATTATTAGTTTCTCTCCCAGAGGTTTAAATGTTTAGAGATTTTCTAGTAATTTCCATTATTTTCTTCATTTTAGGAGAGGCAGTATAATGGGTAAGCATAGGCTTTTAGCTCAAAAAACAAAAGGTTCAAAATCCGACTCTGCCACTATTAGCTGTTACCTTGGATACATTTTATTTGTTAAAATGTGGGTAATTATACATACCATGTAGGCTATTGTGAGGACTGAGTTAAATAACGTGGAAATTACAGCACCTGATTTGGAGTCAAGCAAAGAACAGCTGCTCAGAAGTTAAACTATGGGGGCGCCTGGGTGGCTTAGTTGGTTAAGCTCCCGACTTGATTTCAGCTTCAGGTCGTAGAGTTCAGGTCGTATAGCTTCAGGGCATAGTTCATGAGTTCTGTGCCCACAAGCACAGACCCTGCTTGGGATTCTCTCTCTCTCTGCCCCTCCCCTGTTTGTGCCCACTCTCTCTCTCTCTCTCTCTCAACATAAATAAATAAATAAACATTAAAAAATAAAAATAAAAAGAAGGGGGCCGCCTGGGTGGCTCAGTTGGTTAAGCGTCTGACTTTGGCTCCGGTCATGATCTCATGGTATGTGAGTTCAAGTATGTCGGGCTCTGTCCTGACAGCTTGGAGGCTGGAGCCTGCTTTAGATTCTGTGTCTCTCTCTCTGCTCTTCCCCTGCTTGTGTTCTGCCTCTCTCTCTCAAAAATAAACATTAACAATTTGTTTTTTTTAAAGTGAAACTCCATACTTCCTCAATTCCCCAAATTCAGAAATGGTGATTTCTTTCTTTTCTTTTCTTTTTTTTTTTTTTTGGAAGTTTATTTACGTTGAAAGAGAGAGACAGAGTGGAAGGGGAAGAGAGAGGGGGAGAGAAAGAATCCCAAGCTTGAACCCACGAATCTCAAGATCATGAACTGAGCCAAAGTCAGAGGTTTAACCAACTGAGTCACCCAGGCACTTGAAATCGTGATTTCGATACTGGAAGATAAAGCCGATACTGTCAACTGTCACACATGCACCACTGCTTGTGGCTGCCACTTCTTGGAATCTAAAGCAAAATCAACCGAAGTCACAAAGTTCACCTTCCTAATCTGTAAATAAGGAAGAAGCTACCATCAAAACATTAGAAAACAACCCCCCCTTCCTCTTTTTTCCCTGCTGTTCCCAGGAAAATGGAAAGAAGGAAATAAAATATATTTATAGCATAAATATATATAGCACACCCCCCCCACACACACAAGGCTGCTTCTTCTTATCTAGAACTTATTTACAAAGAAAGTCTGAAAAGTTAGGTCAATATAAGTAATATACAGTGACCAGAGCAGCCACTATAGAAAGGTTAAAATTTCCAATTTAAACTTTGCTAGTTTAGGGGCACCTGGGTGGCTCAGTGGGTTGAGCATCAGGCTCCATGCTAGGCATGGAGCCTGTTTGGGATTCTCTCTCTCCCTCTCTGTTTGCTCTTCCTCTGCTCTCTCAAAATAAATTAATTTAAAAAAACTTGCTGGTTTAAATTCAAACTGCCATGATCATACTAACAACAACCCAGGTTCAGCTACTAGAATCATCAGTAATGTAATCACACTATCAAACAGGATATTTAAAGAGACAGGCTCATTCTGGTGGTGCCTGGGTGGTTCAGTCAGTTGAGCATCCAACTCTTTATTTTGGCCCAGGTCATGATCTCACAGTTGGTGGCATCAAGCCCCACACTGGGCTCCATGCTGTCAGCTTGGGATAATCTTTCTCCCTCTCTCTCTCTCTGTGCCTCTCCCCTCCTCATGCTCTATTTCTCTCTCAAAATAAACTTAAAAAAAAAAAAAAAAGGCTCATTCTAAAGCAGACAAGAAAGGCATCTTTCCATTTGTAATAAGTTCTAATAATAACATTATTTTCATAATCTGAATATGTAAATAAAATACTGCTTAAGTTGGCTTTTTCTGCTGAAACTGGGGATAATTCATTTTGTTAACTAAAAATCCATATCAACAGAATCATCATAATTAACCAAGTGATTGACAGCAATATTATCCTTTAAGGCTTACATAATTATTTTCCCAACTTACGCATACATTTTATGAAGTATACTAAGTTCTTAAAAGGACTTTATACAGCAAACAAACAGAAAAATCTATTTAAATAATCTGGCATCCCTGTATATAGTCTAATAGGTCAAATACAGGCCTTTGCAAAACAGAAACAGTAAATACAAAGCTTCAATAGGGTAAAAATCACTCAACAAAACTTTATATGTTTTTACTTCATTCTGATAGAAGCTAAATTTAAACTAAGAACTTAGTTACTGAATTACAGCTTTTTTCAGCAGTAGTCTTTGAAATGCAAGAACGTAGGTGACGAGTATTCCACACATTTTTATTAATTCAGCTCAAGGAAGCAACATGTTATTTTTAAGCTGTCAATTTAAATGTTTATGTAAATTGGGGCAAATTTAAAAACATTCACTTCTAATCTCTTTCACCTAATATTGACTGATGAGTTTATAAGAATATAACAAAGGCTGCATATCTTGACAGACATCCCAAGAAAGTATCAGGTTTGTTAGTTCATTTGATAGTCAAAGGGGAAAAGATCTCACCAAAGACGCTAAGATTTCTTTTTCTACAGTGACATTTGTCAATCCAAAGCCAACCTTTAGCACTAGCAGAGAATTTATTATGTTTTACCTTACCTTGCATGTCTATGTAGTTACAGATGTAATCTATGAGTAGATTCTTATAAAACAATCTAGCTTTAGACAACAATGAAATTATCAGTCAAATACTCAGCTACATAAACACATTTGTTCCCCTGTAGTAAGTACAGAAAGCCAAAACTCATAATGGAAATGTGCACTTATTATAAAATATAGCCAAATCGTCAAAGATAATAGCAACCAGTTAAATCAAAACTATATTGGAAAAGACTATCCACCGGGTTGATCATAAAAGGAGAAAATCAAGAGAAATAAAAGGGACCAGCTACCCATTTACAAACATGGATGGCATATTAACATTACTGGACATTTGGGAAACGCAAATTAAAACCACCACACAGATATTAGAACAGATACAAGACAAAAATGGACTGACAATACCAATGTGCTGATAAGGATACATACAGAGCAGGAGAAACTCTCATACTCTGGTGGCGGGAATGCAAAATTGTATAGCCACTTGGAAAAAAGTCTGGCAGTTTCTTAGAAAGTTGAATATGTACTTACAATAAAGTCTGTAATCCCACTCCTAGGTATTTACCCAAGTGAAAACAAAAACAAAAACAAAAACAAAAACCACCTTCATGTAAATGTAGCTTTATTTGCAATCCCCCAAAAGTGGAAACAATGCAGATGTCCCTCAACAGGTAAATGGATAAACAACTCTGGTAATACAATGGAATGCTACTAAGCAATAAAAAGGAACAAACTAGTGATTTGTGTAGCAGATAGATGAATATTAAATGCATTTTGTTAAGTGAAAGAAGCCAGTCCTAAGAGGCTACATATTCTTTGATCCCATTTATATGAAATTCTGGAAAAAGCTAACTAACTAAAGGCATGGAAAACACGTAAGTGCTTGCTAGGTTTGGGAATGGGGCTGGGTAAAAGGGTTGACTATGACAGGGCAACAGAAGACATTTTGTGGATGATGGAACTCTTACTGGTAGATACATGACTCTGCATTTCCATAGAACTGTACAACACAAGGAGTGAATTTTATTGAATGTAAATTTAAAAAAAAACAAACCAGAGTGTCGGGGAAACTGACGATGGAAACAAACTGTGAAAAACTGGATCTAACTGTATTACAAATGAATGACATAGCAGACTGAAGGGGATATGGGAGAAAAGACCTGACTTAGCGAGCTTTGGAGCATTTTGGCTAGACTCTGCGAGAATAAAGATAAAAAGAACTGTACACAAACACTGTATTCTATTTAGTAAATGTGTTTCTCTCAGAAGTATATGACTGAGCAATTCTGAAACTACTACATACATGGATAGCAAATACATAATTAAACTGCAGATAATGAGAGGTTTCTCACTGTGGGCAAAATAAGTTACAAATAAGCAAAAGGAAATGCGAGAATAATCCTTATGGTGCTAGGTTGGAGTTGGAAGTATAAGTATCAAATGTTTTATATATATACAGATAGTACATACAGAAATAAACATAGGTGTGTGTGTGTGGGGGGGGGGGGGTTAGTATACATGCACACATTTTCTAGGTCTGAAAGGCCTAGAAGCAGTTAATGCCTCAGTAGCAATGAGCACACCTAGCACCCAGATGTTGGTTTGTAAAGACTATTCTCCAAACAGATGGACCTGGGCTCCTTGGAGATGTGAGTGATTTCAGGCCTGGGGCAGGAAAAATAGAAGATGAGCCTAGAGCATCGTGTAGAGCCATAGAGTAAGAAATTGCTGGGAGGAAAAAAAAGATGCTTTGAAAGGACAAAGATGCAAACTTCAAAGGGCTCCCAGGGGCCAAAACTGAAACAATTTGAGCAACAAAAGAAATCAACACTAGTACTGTTTCTAATCCAGAGAATAAAATAAAAATCCAAGAATGTGTATAGATATAAACAAATGATCAAATAAAATAAGTTAATGTGGGGAAGGACAACTCTTTCTTACAGAAGAAATAAAATTAATAAATATAAGAGAAAGAAGTGGAATAGAAAATCACCATCAAACCATCAAAGGAGGGGCAACTGTGTGCCTCAGCTAAGCATTCACCACTTGATCTCAGCTCAGGTCTTGATCTCACAGTTGTGAGTTCAAGCCCCACAATGGGCTCCACACCTACTTAAAAACAAATCAGGGGCATCTGGTGGCTCAGTGAAGCGTTGGACTCAATTTCAGCTCACGACTGGTGAGACCACATCCCATGCAAAATATACAAAAACTATATACTATCTTTAGACTTATTTCTACACCTAAAATTATTATAAAATAACAAGTTGAAGAAAATCCCATAATGATCAAATAAAGTAACATTTTTTGCATTATCTCCTATAAGGATAAACCTTAAAGGTTTATTTCCAAATTACTGTCTTTACTGCCCTAAAGGCTATACAATGACATTATCAGGGTCTACAAAACTAAAAATTTGAATGTTTCTGTCCCCTGGAAATTCACGTTGAAACCCTAACCCTCAATGTGATGGTACTTGGTGGAGGGACCTTTGGGAGGTGATTAGGTCATGTGGGCAGAGCCCTCATGAGTGAGATTAGTGCCTTTATAAAAGTGGTCCCAGAAAGCTCCCGCACCCCTTCCACTACATGAGAACAGAGGGAAAAGACAGATGTCTACTGATCAGAAAGCAAGTCCTTACTAGAAACTAAATCTGCTGGCACAGATCTTGAATTTCCCGGCCTCCAGAACTGTAAGAAATAAATTTCTATAGTTTATTAGCTACCCAGTTATGTTATTTTGTTACAGCAGCCCAAATGGATTGATATTGACATTCAGAAAAAAATTCCTAACTTGTCCACCCAACCTTTCTTCTCCAGACACATATACTCTAAAAAACAAGCAGCATATTCCATTTAAAGAAGAAATTCTGTGTCTTCAACTCATGCATCTAATTGCAGTGATACTGTCAAATTAACAGTGGCTCAGTATTTGATTTTTAAAATGAAATATTTTATGTTGACCTAGAAAAATCTAACTAATCTAAGTCTGTATGGAAGGACTATGACAAAACATAAATCAGAGAAGTTAAAAAAAAAAAAGACATCTTAAGATACGATTTTGATAGAGGCAAAAAGCTTTAGCAGTACCTTCTTATATCATCCATCATTTAAAAGGGAATTCTTATCCATAAGTCTCAATCTATGAATCAGATAGGTACTTCCCCAAACCAATTCAGTTTAGACCACAGCTAAACACGCATAATACTAAGATGGCCTCATTCACATATTCAAGCTACCAAGAGTCCCATCAATTCTTCTATAGCTTAATGTTATCCATCCTTCATAATTCAAATGTGTAAGTACTCTAAGTTTATACTGATTGAAGTATAAAATGATATAAAATAATGCAAAATACACTCTTTCAGATAAAATTCCAGATTCCTCCTTTAAAAGTTAATTTTAAAAGTTTTAAATTCATTTTATAAGAACATAAGCAAAGATACCTCACACAAGTCTATTAGAAAGTCAAATGTATCTCAGCTTTATGCATGTTATAAAAGAGACTATTTTTCAAATCAAATAGTTCTTATGACATAAAGATTTTAGAAACTTATTTTGTTAACATTACCTAGAAAATAGCAAAAAAGAATTTATTTTTCAGATTTTGGTTTCCAAAAAAGCAAAATCCCTTTGTTTGATATTGCTTGGAAATTCAAATTTATATGTCCACGTATTAAGAAATATGTTTTTCTGTGGTACCTGGGTGTCTCAGTTGGTTAAGTGTCCGACTTAGGCTCAGGTCATGATCTCACGGTTCATGAGTTCGAGCCCCACATCAGGCTCTCTGCTGTCAGCACAGAGCCTGCTTTGGATCCTCTGTCCCCACACCTTTCTCCCCTGCTCACACATTTTCTCTCAAAAATAATAAAATAAACATTAAAAAAAATATATGTCTTTCTTTCGCCAAGAGATTCCTGAGCAGCCTAGAAAATATTTTATTAACTATGTAGGCTCATATTTTAATTTTTCCTTCTATCTTCCATTTTTAAAATACTCATAATTTCAGGAATCACAAACAAGTATAAGTGATTCAATACAAATTTCAGAGAAACTAATTCCAACTTTAACCACTAAAACACAGTTTTATATTAGAATCAGTTTTATTTCATTAAAAAATTTATGTACTCTAAAATACTTCTGTTACTAGGACAGATATTAAAACACATAATGATTACTTCCAAAATGTTCTGTTTAAATTTACTAGGAAAGAAAACAGAATTAAAAACATTTGTGTGCCTTTTATTTTTTTTCTTTAGAGCAGGAAGTAGCTTGACCTTTATCACATAAACTTTAATTTTTTTTAAATCTAAGCAAAATTAAGACTTCTACTGGAAATAAGAACTTGGCATTTAACTGCTCACAGCATTGTCTTATTTTTAAAATCAATTACTTCAGAAAATTAACACCTCTTTCTAAAAAATAATCTCTAATTAGTTTTCATACAGTTGTCTGTCACTTCACATATAATTACACAGCACGGTTAAGATACTCTCGATTCAGTTTTCTAAGCCAAAGGTCAACAAACTTTTCTTAAAGGGCTAGATTTTAGGCTTGCAGGCTCTACAGACACTGTTGGAACTAGAGAACTCTGCCACTGTAGTGCTAAGACAGCCACAGACAATACATAAGGAATGGATGTGACTATGTTCCAATAAAATTTTATTTAAAATAGGTGAGTGGCCTGTGGGCCATAGTTTGCTGATTCCTGCAACCAGGCAAACAGATCTGATTATCAATATATAATAACCTCAGTAAACAAATGATCACATGTTCCCTTGTTTCTCAAAGTTATTATGTCCTCTTAAATCTAGAAGTGAAACATCAGTTATTTATATGATAAAGAAATCATTAAAATACTTTGAGGTCAGAATCTCAGATAAACTGAAAAAATGTGCTAATAGAGAGCACACATTAAAATATAAGTTTCAAAATGTATAGTGGGGATATGATTAATTTTAAGTAAGCAATCTTACATTAATCAAATGAAAGAATTTAAACTCTATTATTACATGTCTGGTTTCAAACTCAAAATATATTTAATCAAAACTTCAGTTTTTTGGTCAAATTCCTAGATAAATAAAATTTAAAGCTTTTAAGTCAGGTTCTAGTTCCAGATAAAATGGGTTAATCATACTCCAACCTGTCTCTCTGAGTAAAGGTAGCTACAAGACCTGGATAGAATACATGAATAGCTACTTTGTTTTATTATAATTATTATTTTTTTTTTATTTTTGAGAGAGAGACAGACAGACAGAGTGTGAGCAGGGGAGGGGTAGGGAGAAAGGGAGACACAGAATCTGGAGCAGGCTCCAGGCTCTGAGCTGTCGGCACAGAGTCCGACGCGGGGCTCAAACCCACAACCGTGAGATCATGACCTGGGCCAAAGTTGGACACTTAACCAACTAAACCACCTAGGCGCCCCTTGGAACAGCTACTTTAGAACTCTGAAAAGTAAACAGGAGCACAAAGATTGGGTCAGAAGACCAGAACTTGAAGTACCACTGAAACATCATTTTCCAGTATGTAAACCTCAAGTTCAGGTATCTAGCCTGAACCTAATACCACCCCAAAACTAGAAGTGGGCATTAGTGCTGGCTCTAGGAGAAGGAAAGGGATCTTCCAACTAAAAGGAAAGTGTGGAAATCCCTCCCCCATTCCCTCAAGCTCAGCCTCCTGCAGCAGCTTTGGCAATGGAGGCCTATTAGGACCCTAAAACTCTGAGGAAGGGAAAACCTCCCTCTGATTAGAGGAGCTGTGGTCCAAAGAGGATCTAGTGAATCCCTGTTGCTTTATCTCTGTTATTCTGCCACTTGGCGCTGGATATGGGCACAGTTGTAGGGACTGCACATTAGAGAAGAAAAAATAAAGCCCTACCTTTCTGGTCAGAGAAAAGGGGAGCCCTGAGGAATCAGAAATTACTGGGAGATCCCAAAGAAGGAGCAGCTTCGGAAAGCAATGCTTCAAAGTTGTTTATGGACTCCCAGGCTCATCTCAAGCAGCACATGTGTGTATCTGACCCAGACAAGCACAGACTTTGAGACTTAACTATGATACAGACCACTACCCAAGTTCCTGAATGGCCCATGTGTGGTGCACATGTGGGACAGATCCACAGAGCATGGCATAGGCTCTGAAAATCCAACTAATGTTGTAGTCACAACTCACAGGAACTTGCATCCTTAACCAAACTGGGCTATGTGCCTACTAAAACAAATACATCAACATTCTGCACAGGAACTGAACAAGACCCAAAGTCTCATAACATACTAGTCAAACTCTCCAGGATATAATCCAAAATTACGTGGCAAATGAACGACCAGGAAAATCTCAACTTGCATGGGAAAAGATGCCTACACCAAGGAAATACAGTTGCTAGAATTGAGGAAGATATTAAAGATATTAGAGCAATCCATCATAGAATGCTTCACCAAGTAAAAGCAAACATTCTTGAAACAAACGGATAGATAGAAAGTCTCAAAAAAGAAACAGAAGATATAAAAAGAGAACCAAACTCAAATCTCAGAAGTGAAAAAGTATCAATAACCAAAATTAAAAGCTCACTAGATGAACTCAACAGTAGAAAAGAGATAACAAAAGATGAAGTCAATGAATACAGAGGAACAGAATTTATCCTCTGCGAACAGAGAAAAAGATTAAGAACAAAACAAAACAGGAAGAGTGCCTCAGATCCCACATTAATGACACCAGAATCCCAACAAAGGGCACCTGAGTGGCTTAGTCGGTTAATGGTCTGACTCTTGATTTCGGCTCAGGTCATGGTACCACAGTTCATGAGATCAAGCCCTGTGTTGGGCTCTGTGCTGACAGTGCGAAGCCTGCTTGGGATTATCTTTCTCCCTCTCTCTGCCCCCCCCCCCACCCTCCACCTACACACACGCTCTCTCTCAAAAATAAATAAACTTTTAAAAAAACCTAATATGAGAGGATTTCAGTATTTGTTGAATTTGTTGAAAGACAAAAACTTAGAGTTTCAAGCAGCCCAGCCAACTCCCCAAAGAGAATAAATATAAAGAAATCCATGAATAGCCACATTTAGAAAACTTTAGACAAAAAGTCTTGAAAGCAGCCAGAAAAATTTAACATTACTTAGAGGGGGAAAGTGTTCAAATGACTGTGAATCTATTTTCAGAAATCATGCAGACCAGAAGGAAGTAGAACATTTTTAAAGTGCTGAAAGAAAAGAACTGTCCACCCAGAATTCCATAACCAGCAAAAATATCCTTCAGAGATGAAAGTCAAATAAAGACATTCTCAGATGAAGGAAAACTTAGAGAATGTTTTGACAGCAGGAGTGCTGTAAAAGAATTGCTAAAGGAAATTCTTCCAACAGATGGTAAATAACGCCATAAGGAAACTGAAACATCAGTAAGGAAGAGCAATGTAACTGTTAAATATCGAATTAAATATAATGGACTATTCTTATCCTCTTGAGTTCTTTAAATATGTTTGATAGTTGAAAGCACGAAGTATAACCTTCTGTGGTGGAGCTTTCAATGCATGTCATACAATACAATATATAACACAACTACAGCATAAAGTGGAGGGCACAGTAAAGGGACTGACTGTATGATGGTATGGTTTCTAGCAAAATCTTGATGCTAAGGAGACTGAAAAGTTCAGCACATTGTCACTTCCAGAGCAATCACTAAAAAACAAACCGTAAAAAGATATAAATAAAAACAATCAATAAATTATCATAGAATACCTAACCAAAACACACACACCAACACACAAACGCACGCACACACCAAACACTCTAAAAGAAGGCAGGAAAGGGAAAATTGAGAAATAAAAACAGGGGTAACAAATGGAAAGAAAGAATAAGAAAATAGTAAATGTATGAGGTGCCTGGGTGGCTCAGTCGGTTAAGCGTCCAACTTCAGCCCAGGTCAAGATCTCACAGTCTGCAAGTTCGAGCCCCCATCAGGCTCTGTGCTGACAGCTCAGAGCCTGGAGCCTGCTTTGGATTCTGTGTCTCCCTCTCTCTCTCTGCCCCTCCCCTGCTCATGCTCTGTCTCTGTCTCAAAAATAAATAAAAACATTAAAAAAAAAATGGTAAATGTAAATTCAAACATATCAATAATTACATTAAATGTAAAAGATCCAAACACATCAATTAAGGGAAAATCAAAAAAGAATAGTAGAAAGAAGCATTCTTTAAATACAATGTCATAAGTAGCGAGCCACTCACGAAAGGGGCCACGAGCCAAGGAAAATGAGCACCCTTAGAAGGTGGAAAGAACAAGGAAACAAATTATCCCACAGAGCTTTCAGAAAGAAACAAAAGTCTTGCTGACACCTGGAATTTAGCCCAGTGAAACTGGCTTCAGAACTGTGAGACAGTAAATTTGTCCTGTTTAAGCCACTGTTTGTGGTAATTTGTTAAAGCAGCAACAGAAAAGTAATGCACTGGATCACAAAACAAACCTCTACAAACTTAAAAAAAATTAAAATCATACAAAGGATGTTATCTGCAATAAAATTAAACTAAATTATCAGTAACAGAAAGATAACAAGATATTCTCCCAAGAGGAGGAAATTGCAAACACACTTGTAAGAAATCCATGGATCAGAGGCAAAATAGAAAATACTTTGAAATCAACAAAAATAAGACACTATATCAAAATTTGTGGAATGCAGCTAAAGCAATCCTTAGAGGATAAGTTTTGGCATTAAAATACATTAGAAAAAAGAAAATCTAAAATTAACAATCTAAGCTTTCAGCTTAAGAGACTGCAAAAAGAAGAGCAAACTAACAAGTAGAAGGAAGGAGATAATAAAGAGCAGGAATCAATGAAATTGAAATTAATATTTAAAAAACCAATAAAACCTAAATTAGCTCTGTGAAAGATCAAGGCAAGCAAGAATGCTAAGACAAAAAGGGAGAAGACATAAATTCTCAGTACCAGTAGAAATGGGGAAATTTCACAATAGACTGTACAAACATTTAAAGAATAACAAGGAAATACTGTGAGCAAGTCTCTATGCACACAACTCCCTGAAACCATAAACTACTAACATTCACATACATTAATATGGATAAGCTGCACAGGCTGTAACTATTAGATAAATTGAATTTGTAGTTAAAAACTTGCAAAAGAAGAAATTCTCCAGGCCCAGATGTCTTCGCTAACGAAATCTACCAAATATTTGAAAAACAGATTAACTCTAGACTGATAAGACTAGCAAGAAATAAAACTGTCCCTATTTGCAAAAAAAAATTATTGTCTACTTAGAAAATTCCAAGGAATACAAACAAACAAACAAAACCCTCCTGGAACTAATAAATGAGGTTATCAAGGTCAAAATATACAAGGTAAACATCAATTATATTCTTACATACTAAACAGTGAACAATTCAGAACCCCCAAAGTTTTAAAATAATGTTATTTAAAATAGTTCCATAGAAACAAAATACTTAGGTATACATGTGATAAAAAATGTACAGGATCTGTATGCTAAAAACTACAACATGCTGATGAAATACATCAAAGATGATGCAAGTAAGTAGAAGGATATACCGAGTTCACAGACTGGAAGACTCAAAACAGTAAAGATGTCAATTCTCTCCCAAACTGGTCTACATATTTAATTCAATTCCAATAAAAATCCCAGGATTTTGTGTTGTTGTAGACAAGCTGATTTTCAAACTAATATGGAAAGGCAAAAAATCTAAAATAGCCAAAACTATCAAAAAACAAATTTAAAAAAAAGAAAAAAAGTTGGAGGAACTATACAATCCAATGGATCAGCACAGTGTCCACAAATAGCTCCGCACAAACACAACCACCTGATTTTTGATAAAGGTGCAAAGATAATACAATAAGAAAAGGATAGTTTTTTGACAAACTGTGCTGGAACAACTGAGTGTCCAAATGCAAAAAAAAAAAAAAGAATGAATTTTTACCTAAACCTCTTATATTATATAAAAATTAACTGAAATGGATCATAAACCTAAATGTAAAATATAATACTATGAAACTTTTTACCTACCCCCCTCCCCAAAATAGGACAGAATTTTTGTGACCTAGGGCTAGGTAAAGAGTTGTTAGACATGACAACAAAATACAACCCATTAAACAAGAAGGGATACATTGGATTTTATCAAAATTAAAAAATTTTGCTCTGGAAATTTTTTTTTACCATAATATAAAGACAAGCTATACACAGGGAGATAATGTTTGTAAATTAAATAATGCAACAAAGAATTTGTACCCAGAATAATAAAGAACTCTCAAAACTCAGCAGTAAGAAAACACTCCAATTTAAAAGAAAGAAAGAAAGAAAGAAAGAAAGAAAGAAAGAAAGAAAGAAAGGAGAGAAAGAAAACGATCCAATTTAAATATGAACAACAAGCATACTGATCAGAATGGTTAAAATAAAAAAACATGGTAACACAAAATGCTGCCAAAAATGGAGAACAACAGGAACTCACATGCGCTGCTGGTGGGAATGAAAAATGGTAAAACCACTTTGAAAAAGTTTGGTGGTTTCTTAT
Source organism: Acinonyx jubatus (assembly GCF_027475565.1). Lineage (NCBI taxonomy): Eukaryota > Metazoa > Chordata > Mammalia > Carnivora > Felidae > Acinonyx > Acinonyx jubatus. The sequence goes on from NC_069386.1 coordinate 35,586,091, forward strand.
AAAGTTAAATTTACACTTACAGAACCCAGCAATCAAACTCCTAGATATTTACTCAGGCCAACTGAAAGCATATTCACACAAAAATCTGTATACAATTGTTTAATGGAAGCTTTACTCAAAATCACCCAAAACTGAAGGAACCAAGATGTCTTTCAGTGGGCTGTTTAAAAAGAAAAGGACTAAAGGAAATAATTTAGGTGATACAAACAAATTTTATTTAACACTTTATGAGGTAGACAGTCACCCTTCCAACAACTGAAAATGGGGCAGAAGGCAGGAAGCTTTTATAGAATAAAGAATAAAGAACAAGGAAGAGAGAAACAGAAAATATCCGACTGGCTAGAGCCACACAGTCAACCTCATTTGGGATGAGAAGGCCGAGGTGGCCTGGTAAACACCAGGGACTGGTTGACTAGAGATACCGTGTTTCTGGTCAAGCGGAGCTTTCACAGGGACACAGGTTGGCGGATGTGGCACCTACAGCAGGAGCCTAGAAAGTTGTTTCAACGAGATGAATGGATAAAACAACTGTGGTAAATGCCTACAACAGAATACGCTGCAGGAATAAAAAGGAGCGAACCATTTGATTCATGTGACATGGAGAAAACTTAAACGCACTTTGCTAAGTGAAAGAAGTCAGATCCAAAAAGTTACATAGTATATGACTGCATGTGTATGACACACTGGAAAGGGCAAAACAATATGAAAATAAAAGAGATTAGTGGTTGTCAGGGAAGGGGGGATGTGGGAATGGCTGACTTACAAAGCACGTATGTGAAGTGAGTCGTGGGTTGGGCAGCCCTATGGGACTGAGCCCTTCACCGGTGGAATCTGCTACTCTCTCCAGGCAGATGGTGTCAGAACTTTAGTGCAATTTTGTGATTTATAACAAATACATACACTTGGTCATTCAGATGACCAAAGTATACTTCTCACATATATTTTGCCTTCATGGTTCCTGGCTCACTGTTCCAAAACTTCCTGAGCAATAAGAGCAACAGGAACATCCTTTGCTATATTTGGTCCCTTGTTATTCAGAACAGGCCCCTTTTTCCATCACAACTGGGTTTATGTTAATGAGGTGACTTCCATAAAATAACTAAGTAAGGATGGAGGCTGATTTCTGGAAGAACCAACCCCGTGATTAGGGGGTTGGAGATTTCAGTTCCACTCCCCACCTCCGGCCTTGACCTCCAGGGAAGGGATAGGGACTGGAGGTGAATCGACTGCTAATGGCCAATGACTAAATCAATCATGCCTATGTAATGAAGTCTCCATAAAAAAAAAAAAGAAGAAGAAGAAGAAGAAAGAAAAACCAGGAAGGGTTTCAGAGAACTTCTAGGTTGGTAAGCACAAGAGCGTTTGGAGAGAGTGGTATGCTCCTAAGGGGCATAGAGACTTCGCACCCTTTTCCCATATCTCGCTCTAGGCATCTCTTCCATCTGGCTGTTCCAGAGCTATATTCTTTTTTAATAAACCAATAATCTAGTAAGCAAAATGTTTCTTTGGGTTCTGTGAGCTGCTCTAGCAAATTAATCAAACCCAAAGGAGGGGGTCATTGGAACCTCTGATCTACAGCTGGAGGCTCAGAATCACTGGTGTCAACCTAGACTTGCAACTGGTGTGTGTGTGAACTGAGGTGTGGGGTGGCAGTCGGTCAGATGGGACTGAGCCCTCAACCTGTGGAATCTGATGCTACCTCTGGGTAGATGGTGTCAGAATTTAGTTGACTTGTAAGTCACCCAGCCTGGTGTCTGAGAACTGCTTGTTGGTGTGGGGAACTCCTCTGCCCTCCACACCCACACATACACAAGTTGCAACTAGGTCCAGAACCTTTTAACAGAAGAATATTCAGAGTGATGAAACCGCATGGTACTGGGACAAGCGGATAATGACCCTGTGCCTTTGCCCAAACCCGCAGAACTGTACATTGCAAAAAGTGAACTTTAATGTATGCGAATTTTTTAAAATCCACTACGATATTAGGGAAATCTTAAGACAGAATGCAGTCTGTGACAAATGAATCTGACGGTACTGCAAATGAATGGCAAAACCCCACCGAAGAGCTCAGGAGGAAAATGAGCTGGTTTAAGTAACTTTGGAAAACCACATCTTAAGTGGAAACTTTAAGGCTAAATACAAAAGGGCCTATACATAAACACTCTAGTCTAGTTGGTAAGTTTATTCCTCATGAGAGTACTGGTTAATTCTGAATTTGCTTTTTACATGTATACTGGGGTGGAACAAGTAAGTAAACAGGCCAGGTTTCTCGTTCTCAGAGAAGTTACAGATAAGCTCAAAGGAGAAAGCTAGAATGAACCCTATGGTACTGAATGAGAGTCACAGACGCTGGTATGAACTTAACATATATGCTGCTTAATATATAATACAGATGGATAAATACAGAAACAATTAAAGATGTGTACAGATGCATCAATTAGCATACAGATGTTTAATTCCTACCTCTGTCCTGTGAAAAGGCCTAGAAAGAGTGACACCCCAATAAAAGCACCCCGACACTGGTCTCTAAACACCATTCTCCAATACCAGCTCTACACCAGAGCTCAGAGAAATGCCTGATTCTAGGAGTAGGGTGGAGACAATACAAGATGAGTCTGGAGCATCTTATAGTGCCAGAAATCAAGGAAGTACTCAAAAAAAGCCAAAGGGACACAGGGGTCAACGATGAAATAATTTTAGCAACAAAATAAATAACATAGCTTGGACTGTAAGCCAATGTATAAAATAAGTGTACATAAGGACGTAAATGACTGAATGAATGACTGAATGAATGAAAGGGACAAACTTCCTTATGGAAGAATTCCTAATAATATATGTAGACAGACCCTCATCGATAAAAAGCATCCCCTTGAGCGCAGGCTAGAATTAGTGACTCACTTCCAAAGAACAGATGATGGAAAGACAAAAAATAACTTTACAGTGTAGAAACCTAGCAAATACTACCTTAACCAAGTGATATTATCATATACTCCCTGATATGATGTGATGAGAAGGGAGGGCACTTTGCTATCATACCTTTGATATTCTTCCCTAAAACCATTAGCCTTGGTTTAATCATAAGGAAACATCAGATGAACCCAAATTGAGGGACATTCTCCAAAATACCTCACTAGTATTAGTACTCAAAACTATGAAGGTCATTAAAAGCAAGGAAAGACTGGGGCGCCTGGGTGGCGCAGTCGGTTAAGCGTCCGACTTCAGCCAGGTCACGATCTCACGGTCCGTGAGTTCGAGCCCCGCGTCAGGCTCTGGGCTGATGGCTCAGAGCCTGTAGCCTGTTTCCGATTCTGTGTCTCCCTCCCCCGTTCATGCTCTGTCTCTCTCTGTCCCAAAAAAAAATAAATAAACCTTAAAAAAAGAATTTTTTTTAAATAAATAAATAAAAGCAAGGAAAGACTGAGAAACTGCCAGAGACCATAGGAGACTAAGGAGGCACAACAAATGCAATGTGGAATCCTTGGAACAGAAAAAGGAGACTACCGGGAAATCTGAGTTTAGAATCTGGAATTTGGGTAACATAAGGTACCAAAATTGGCTTCTTCGTTTTGGTTTTGTAAGATGTTATCATTACAGGAAGGTGGGTGACAGGTATACGGGGATTCTCTGTATTATCTTTGCAACTTTTCTATAAATCTAAAATTATCCCAAAACAAAGTTTCTATTATTTTAAAGAATGGACAAAAGACGTGGACAGACCCAAAGAGAATACGTGTATGGCAAAAAAACATGACAAAATGTTTGACATCATTAACTATTAGGAAAATGCAATTTAAAACCATTATCAGATATTGTTCCAAATCCATTAGAATGGCTGTAATTAAAAAGAATGACCACTTGCAGACACCGCAGTCCCAGAGCTGGTCATCCGCTCAGTCATGGTCAACCCCACCACGTTCTTCGTTCTTCAATTATCATTGTGGATGGTGAGCCCTCCAGCTGTGTTTCCTTTGAGCTGTTTGCAAAGTTCTAAAGACAGGAGAAAACTTCTGTGCTCTGAGCACTGGGGAGAAAGGATGTGGTTATAAAGGTTTCTGCTTTCACAGGATTTACGTGCCAGGGTGATGACTTCACATGCCATAGTGGCACTGGCGACAAGTCCATCTATAGGGAGAAATGTGATGATGAGAATTTCATCTTGAAGCACACAGATCCTGGCATCCTGTCCATGGTGAACGCTGGACCCAACGAACGGTTCCCAGTTTTTCATCTGCACCACCAAGACCGAGTGGTTGGATGGCAAGCACGTGGTGATTGGCAAGGTGAAGGAGGGCATGAATATCGTGGAAGCCACAGAGGGCTTGGAGTCCAGGAATGGCAAGACCAGCAAGAAGATCACCACTGCTGACTGTGGACGAATCTTATAAATCTCACTTGTGTTTTATCTTAACTACCAGACATTCCTTCTGTAGCTCAGGAGAGGACCCCTTCACCCCCACCTGTTTGAAATACCCTGTCATCTTTGTGCTCTTGCTGCCGTTCTATAGGTTCCATATTTTTCCTTACTCCCCTCCAAGTTTAGCTGGACTGCAGTGTCAAGTTTATGATTATGAATTAAAAACTAAACAAACAAAAAAGAATGACCGTACCAAGTGCCAGCAAACAGAACAACTAGAACTATCACACATGGCTGATGGGAATACAAAGTGGTGCAACCAATTTAGAAACTGGCAATTTCTTACGAAGTTAAATTATACAATTACCAACAATCCCACCGCTATGTATTTACCCAAGAGAAATGAACACTCACATTCATAAAAGCCTGTACACAAATGTTTATAACATCTCTATTCAAAATAGCTACAAACTCGAACAATTCAAAGTCCTTCAATGAATTAAGGGATGGTGGTACATCCATACAATTAACTACTACTCAGCAATAAAAGTGAATGAAATAATGTTATACAAAACAACTTAGTTCACATGAAATCTTAAGGCACTATGCTGAGTAAATGCATGTGTAACAGTGTCAAATAGCTAACTACTCTATGATCCCATTTAGTGTCATTTTTGAAAAGACAAAACTAAAATGACAAAGTGGTTGCTAGAGGTTATGGGTGGAGTCGGGAGGGTACAAGCACAAAGGGAGAGCATGAGAGAGTTCATGAACTAACAGAACTGTCTGGATACGGACTGCGATGACAGTTACACTAACTTATACACGATAAAATTCATCATCTGTTCACAAAGTAAATTTTACTGCATGCTCACTTTAAAAATTAACTTCTGATACTTAAACAAATCATCTTTAAGTCATCAAGATTTTTCCAGGATGTTTAGTTTGGATTTTACTATCTGTAAAAATCCTCTTGTTAATTCTGGCTATTTTCACATAGAACAAATGACACATTTCTCAGCTCAGTCCTAACATGTAGAATCACTGGGGGATCAATAGCCTAGAAGACAATTCCTCTCGTCAGTGCATCACCTGCAAAGGAGTCTAATTTACCAACAATCACAATCTCACCTAATTGAAGAGTAAATCCTGACGTGCACTTAATGGCATCATAAAAGAACATTCATTAATTTTTTAAAGAGAATACTGATTTATGGGGCCCCTGGGTGCCTCAGTCAGTTGAGCAACTGACTCTTGATTTCAGTTCAGGTCATGAGATGGAGCCCTTCAACAGGCTCCTCGCTGTATGTGGAGCCTGTTTGAGATATTCTCTCTCTCTCTCTCTGCCTCTCTTTCCCCCTCTGTTTCTTTCCCCTGCTCATGGTCTCTCTCTCTCTCTAAAAAAAAAAAACAAAACTAAAAACAACTAATTAATTAATTAATTTTAAAAAAGAATATTGATTTATAGCCAGAGAATTCCAGGGAGGGGAAAAATGGGATTAATTCTACTTCCAATGTATGGAGAACATTCTAAAAATGAGAGAGTAAAACATAATCATTTGTTCCCGCATTTATTATCAGGAAAAATTAATTGTTTTATTTGAATAAGAAGGTGAAGGATATAAATCAAGTGACATAATATTTCAGAATTCTACTCTTCTGCAAGAGTTTTACCTCAACTAATATAGCACCACTGTAAGCTTCCATTATACCATCCATACACATAGCACAAAACATTCAAATGCATCCACTCCAACAATTGGTTTAAATTTAAAAATCTAAGTCAAAAGGTACACCTTTCTGGAAAACACCTTTATTATTATTTACTCCATTTGATTCCTAGGTTTATCTCAGGTGTTATTTTTAAAAATCATATTTTGGCAACTATTTGATTTAAATAAAACTCACTGACTACTTGTGTTAAAGGATACAATTGCTCTCAGTTGTGCTAGTAAATTTAGCAACAATCTTAAAGTATAAAATTTTAAAAATATAAAATCTTAAAGTGTAAATTTCACTTTATACTTTATTTTCAAAGAACCAGAGATTTTTTTTTTTAAAAAGCCCATCTCCAACTGCACTAATTTCAAGTGGAAAACAAAAAACTTCTGTGAGGAACAGTGTTTGCCTTAAGGCTTTTTGTTTCCCTGATATTACATTCAATTAGAAGTGAAATGGCCTGCTTCAAGAACTTAGGTTTATTTTCCCCAGAAACACATTTGGAAAAATATATGACTTACATCTGGAACCATATCCTTTCAAACTGAAGCCATTTGTGTGCAGTCACTGTAATAGTTCACTGAGGCCAGTTTAGTTTTAACACCCATTGACACAGTGCCTACTGCAAATCAGTCTGCTTAGTCCTCCATGTAATCTTCTCAGTAAATGTTCAATTTACTAAACAAAGGCTGTTTCAGTAATTCAGGTCTGACTTCTAAAGATGCAAATATACCTGTCAAAAGCTTTCAGTAAGTCAGTAAATTTCATCTCTGTGGCATTGCAAGTATTTAAGTCATTCCTATATGTTAATGTCCAAAACCATGGAGGGTTTTCCCCCTCTTAGAAAAATCAACAGAACCTCAGTCATTTTCATTATTGTAGTGTTATACTTCCAGCCCTCTTCAAATTTCCATTTAATACGTTTTTGCATATGAACTAAAGCCAATAGGATACCACAGTTTCCAAGACACTGAAGCATCAAAGAAAAAAAAAAAAAGGCTCACAGAAATCAACATTATCTATTAATACTTTAAAGATTACAGTGCATTGGGGCACCTGGGTGGCTCAGTGCGTTAAGGGGCCGACTTCGGCTCAGGTCATGATCTCAGGGTTTGTGAGTTCAAGCCCCGTGTTAAACTCTACGCGGACAGATCAGAGCCTGGAGCCTGCTTCGGATTCTGTGTCTCCTTCTCTCTCTGCCTCTCCCCTGTTCACGCTTTGTCTCACTATGTTTCTCAAAAATAAAATGTAAAAACATTTTGTTAATAAAAAATAAAAATTAAAAAAATAAAAGGTTACAGTGCATTAAACCACATCTATAAAATAAAAGTAGCTATCACCTACCTAGACCCACATTAATATCGCTCAAACTTAACAGGACAATAGCCATCTCAACTTAAGCAAATGAAATGAATTTTCTAGCCACTGTTCCAAACTTTCTTTTATCAGAAATGAAATTTTGTATAAATATACTTAGGCTACTTGTTTGGAGACATGAAGAGTCATATGGATAAGAAATCATCCATAAGTAATGTTAAATTACCAAAGAATCATGAAGGAATTTTAGTTGGAAAGCTGTGTACTGACATGAAGAAGATGCCCTAAGACCCCATATGACATTTACACTTTGTAGTCCAAACCTGTGTAACAAATATATTTAACCACTTGCCAAAAACAGTTCTGATAACAAGTTCTGTGATGATCAAGTTTAAAATTAATGCTGGTATATGATCTATAAATCTTACATACCTACGCTTACTCCAATCCATCATTACTAGAGTTCCTCATTGCTGCTTTGGGATATTATATAGCACAGAATAACCTTGACCATCACTGAAAAAATTAAGAATTGGCTTTAAAAGTCTTTGAACAATTGGTAAGAATCCCATGGTTTTTCACAAAACTTAGACTGACACTTGGCACATAGTGGGAGCACAACAGGGAGTTGTATATGAAGAAGACAGAGCTCTAGGAGTAGTACACAATCTCATGATTTTAATTTATTTTTACTCATTTATTTATTTTTCTTTCATTATTTTAAAAAGCTATCCATCGGGGCGCCTGGGTGACTCAGTCGGTTGGGCGGCCGACTTCAGCTCAGGTCATGATCTCGCAGTCCGTGAGTTCAAGCCCCGCGTCGGGCTCTGTGCTGACAGTTCAGAGCCTGCAGCCTGTTTCGGATTCTGTGTCTCCCTCTCTCTGACCCTCCCCCATTCATGCTCTGTCTCTCTCTATCTCAAAAATAAATAAACGTTAAAAAAAAAAAATTAAAAAAAAAAGCTATCCATCCCCAGAAAAGCCATATTGAGAAATTTATTTTAATGTGCTTCTGGGTTGGCAATTCACTATCTAGTGATGAATATAGGGCTTAGAACAACAGCTGAGGGGCGCCTGGGTGGCTCAGTCTGTTGAGTGTCCAACTTCAGCTCAGGTCATGGTGTCACAGTTTGTGGTTCGAGCCCCATGTTGGGCTCTGTGCTGACAGCTCAGAGCCTAGAGCCTGCTTCAGATTCTGACTCTCCCTCTCTTTGTCCCTCCCCCACTCATACTCTGTCTCTGTCTCAAAAATAAACATTAAAAAATTTTTTAAAAAAACAACAGTTGATTTTTTTTTTTAATTGGGTAAGTATTTCTGGCTGTTGAAACCTGGAGGAAAAAAAGCAAAAGTGCCAATTTAGATGATGACAGCATTTATAAAGCTATCTTTAGCACTTTGAAGTTTTAACTCAGAAAAGATGGAGTCCATGATAATTCTTAAGGCCTTTTAAAAAATTCTTCAGCAGGTATCTGATTAAATCTTAGATTGTCATCTGAGTCTGGATTGATGAACTCAAAATTCCTCACTGCTTCTGGAGTAGAAAGTATCGGAAAAGAGAGAGAAGTCAGGTTCCTACCAATGCAAAGGAAAACCAAAGTAAGCCGTTGTGAACGGTATCGGTTAAACCCTATTCTAGTGTGGCATGAGGAAAGGACCACAACAAGGGACACTAAGACCTGCTTTCAAAGAACTTACATAAACACGAAATACATGAAGAATCCTTTATAAAGCACTGCTGTATCTGTTTTGCTTGTTTTTTATAAGTAAACTGCTGTACACATATAGGCAGGGCAGGGAATGTGTCTGGTCTTTTCGCCACAATAGCCCCAGTGCCTACTGCAATGCCTGGCACAGTGTAAGAAATCAAAAATTATTTGTTGGACAAATGAAGACTTTCAACAGTTATGTCAATACTGACATTTGGTTTCCTGGACTCTAGTGACCTAGCCCCTTCTGACAGACAGAATGGTCCTTCAAAGATGTCCTTGCTCCTTTCTCTCCTATCCCCAGCCTAGCTTCCCTTACATGGCAAAAAAGGCTTTCAGTTATAATTAAGATTATGGATACTAAGATGGGGAGATTGTCCTAAATTATCCAAGTGGGTCCAATCGAATCAATCACAAGAGTCCTTAAAAGTGGAAGAGAAAGACAAAAGGTGGCATCAGAGAGGTGAGAGACAGAAGAGGAAAGAGGAAATACCGGAAGTGTGAAACAGAGGTGACCATTGTTGCTGGCTTTGAGAAGAGGGGTAAGAATGCCACAAGCCAAGAAATGAGGATGATCTTGGTCCTCATCTGACGGCCAGCAAGACAACTGGGATGTCAGCCCAACAACTGCAAGGAAAAGAATCCTACCTCCAGCTCCAGGCTCTGAGCTGTCATCACAAATCCCGACGTGGAGCTTGAACCCACAAAACATGAGCTCAGGACCTGAGCCAAAGTCGAACATTCAACCAACTGAGCCACCCAGGTGCCCTGAGAGTCTGACTCTTGATTTCAGCTCAAGTCACGATCCCAGGGTCATGGGATCAAGCCCCACTTTGGGCTCTGTGCTGAGCGTGGAGCCTGCTTAAGATTCATATTCATATTCTCTCTCTCTCTCTCTCTCCCCCCTGCCCCTTTCCCCCACCCATGCTCTCTGTCTAAAATAAAAAAATTTTAAGCTATAAAAAAATACACCCCCCCCTTTAACCTCTACTCTAGCACCCTGTCCTCCTGCCATCACCCTGACACTACTCCAATAAAAGATCTAAAGTCTTTAAATGCTTCAATCTGATCAAATCTCCTATTAACTTTTATTCATGCTGCTCATACTTGTCACGATAAAGGAAATATCTTGTTTGAAGGAAGGGATACCTTGAAACAAAATGTGTGGTTCACCAATCACAAATTCTATTTTCTAGTTACAATGTTCAGTCAGCATCCTACCAGAGTACATGACTGCCCCCACTGAATGGTTATAATAAAACTGCAAATTTCACATTCCTTGCAACATGCAGTACCAAGGACATATACCGAACTGTGTTATTAAACAACCAGTATGTCAAATCCTGACTGACTTACCTTCGAAGGAAAAGCCTTTTGTTTTTAAATCTGGAACCATTTCTTTGCCTCTTTATATTTATACACTTGCTCTAAAATATTTAAAAAAACCCAACCTCATAAACAATCTGTTTAACAGTAATTAGAATTTTATCTAGTTAAAACAACAGCAGAGCGTGCCACAACACAGATGGCAAAAGACTTTCTCCTTGCCTGATCAGTGTCAAAGAACCATTCTCCGATTTCACGATCAGGAACAATTTTGTTATAGGCTATCGCATTTATAGCACACACACTAGTGAGTGAAAAGACAGCTTTATTAAGAAAGCCTTCGTTCAGCAGAACTCTTGGCTATTTCTCAATGTAAAGATTTTTCTTACTGCCCAGATAAAACCCAGCCAAATATATGATTAAGGAATCAGAATGGACGGAAGTCTGTACTATTGATTTCATTCTGGTTCCAAGTCCTTAAGCACACTAATTCCTTATGGAACAGGTTCCCAAACTTGGAGCTTTTAAAAATCCCAATGCTCAAGTTATACCCCATACCAATTAACTCAGAACATCTGGGGGCGCCTGGGTGGCGCAGTCGGTTAAGTGCCCGACTTCAGCCAGGTCACGATCTCGCGGTCCGTGAGTTCGAGCCCCGCGTCGGGCTCTGGGCTGATGGCTCGGAGCCTGGAGCCTGTTTCCGATTCTGTGTCTCCCTCTCTCTCTGCCCCTCCCCCGTTCATGCTCTGTCTCTCTCTGTCCCAAAAATAAAATAAACGTTGAAAAAAAAAAATTAAAAAAGAAAAAGAACATCTGGGGATGGGGCAGGCATAAGTATTCTAAAAGATCCCTAAGTGGTTCCAGTATGATGATTAGCAGTGTGGCATGGTATGGTGCACTGAATGGAATCAGAGGCCTGGGATCTGGCAGTGGGCCCAGCTATGAGCAAGCTTGGGCGCATCAATGACTGGGTAGCCATTTCCTCATCTATAAAAAGGTAAGACGGGGTAACTTATTGCTAATATCAAACATGTTATGAGTCTATGATGAGATTCCTTAGGTCTCTCCTAAAGATTAATAAACTGCCTCAATTTTAAACTCTCCCACCCCCCAACAAATCCAATCCATGATCTGATACTTTTCCCAGCCTGTTAAGAGCTTATTTTTGTAAATAAAGATTATTTTAGAGTAGGGACCAAATTTAGCTCTTCAACTGCTCAGATTTTGATACACCATTAGGTCTATCCAGGTCATAACACAGTATATGGACTGGGAACGACTGGGAAGCTTGAATTACCTCAAAACACCACTTGTTGTTAGACTACTTCCTGAATTCCCATTGAGTTATATACACGTATTCTGGTTTTCCTAAATAGCATTCCTGGTTTTGTTTAGGTCACAGAGGCGTAACAGGATTTTAACTTTTCACCTATGTTAGCTCATTTCAAAGAAGGAAAGCATCGAGGACACTGGCCGGAAACATGGGTTGGGAGAACTGATGAGGAGTGGCTGTTGCTGGACAGTCTCAAGCCGAGTTCCCGCCTTCAGCCAGACCTCTTACAAATGTACGGCACCAGTGATGAGGCTGCTTGAGAAAAGACGGATCCACTCAACATGTTAAGCACTTCATAGAACGAGGGTTTGGGGGCTGGGTGGCAGACTTCTAAAACGGACCTCCAACGATCCCTGCACTCGTGGTACTCAATTGTGGTACACACAATTGTATCATTGTATCATTGTATCATTACCTGTTCCTCTGAGTGTGGTCTGGGCCTAGCGACTTCCTCCGAAAGAACAGACTATGGCAAAAATGATGGGCTGTAACTTCTGTGATTAGGTTAAAAATGATGTCCTTCTTGCTAGTATTCTCTTCTGCTGGCACTCTTTCTTGCCCTCTTCCTTTCCTGCTCTGAGGGATACTCAACAGTAAGATCCATGTGACAAGGGACCAAGGGAGGCCTCTGACCAACAGCCTAAGGAGAAAATGAATCCTGCCAATAACCACGTGAGTGAGCTAGGAAGTAAACTTTTAGATGAGACTGCAGGCCCAGTCAAAACACCAATTGTAGCCTTCTAAGAGACCCACCTAAGCCATTCCTATAGTCTTGACCCACAGTGAGATAGTAAATGTGGTTGTGAGCTGCTAAGTTTTGAGGCAATTTATTATGCAGCAATAGACAGAAAATACAGGCACAGAGCAACGAACACAAACACTGTACTGAAGGAACTAAGGGTTGAATAATGAGTAGGACCAAGGTATCAACAACCTAGTAATGGATAAGGGACACGTAAGTAAGCGTGATAAAGTGTTTTAAACACTCTGACAGAAGTAAAAATATGCAGGGTACAGTAAGGACATAAGAAAGGGGTTGTTTTTGGAAGGGCACAGGCAATGAAGTTCTTTAAAACAGGAATGTGAGTTGTAAGCATGGAATATAATGGTCAGTTTGAGAAACTACATGTAATCTGCTAAATCTGGAACATAGAGGGAAGAGATGATTATTAGTCCTCCAACTTCAAAAATGTGCAAGCATTTATAGGTAGCATAAGACTCAAAGAGGTCTCTAGTATTGTATGCTAAATTTATACTAGTAAACTCTCAACCTCCACTAGATTACAGAACACCATTATGTAATATCACTAATTATGAATAAATGATCCATGCTCCAAGACAGGACTTGGCCAGGGCCAATCCTTCCATCCGTATACTAGATCCCCATTCCCTTCCACCTATACAAGGAAACTGCTCCAGCAATGACCTCTTCTCTCTACTGCATTGTCAAATATTCCCTCTCTACTGGATCATTCCCATCCCATATTTAAAAACAAAAATAAACCCACTCCCTTAACTCTACATGCCATGTGTACATAGCTCCCCCTTTATGATAAAATTCAAAAGTGTTGCCAATACTCACCCTCTCATCTCCTTTTGAATCCCTGTCAACCAAGCTTCTTTCTCCACCTATTTGTCGAACTTGCCCTTAATAAAGTCTATAATGACTCCCACACTGCTAATACAATGATTAAGTCTCAGTCTTCCTCTTATGTGTGGCCAACAGCTGATACAAACAATAACTCCTCCCATAAGAAACATGGCTCCCAGGGCACCCCACTGTCCTGGTTTTCATCTTTCACATTATCTTTTGCTAGTTCCTCATTTCTCTATTCTCTATCTTCTGAATACATAATGTTCTAGACTCGTCCTTGGACCTCTTTTATGTAACTTATAATAAGAAATATATGCTCCATTTCTGGCACAAAGCTCCTAAAACGCCTGGAATTTTGGAATTTTCTAAGAGACAATAACAATAAGGACATCTTTTGTTGTGTTAATGAGATGACTTTTACAAAGCACCTAAAGAAGGGAGTTGGTTACCAGGAGAACCAACCTCGAAATCTGAGGGTTGGACCTGCAGTCCCACCCACCTGCCATCTGGGAAAACAAGGGCAAGGGGCTGGAGGCTGAGTCAATCACCAACAGCCAATGATTTAATCAATTGTGCCTATGTAATGAAGCCTCCATAAAACATACAATAGGAAGGGTTTTAAGAGAGCTTCCAGGTTGGTGAACACATGAACATCTGCAAAGAGTGGGGTGCTCCTCGAGGGCACAGAAGCTCTGTACCCTTTCTTCATACCTTGCCTTATGCATTTCCTTCCATCCAGCTGTTCCTGAGTTATACCCTTTTACAATAAACCGGTAATCTGTAAGTAAAGTGTTTAAGTTCTGTTAGTCACTCCAGCATAAATTAACCAAACTCAAGAAGTGGGGAGGGGTCACTGGGAACATCTGATTTGTAGCTGGTGGGTCAGAATCACAGGTTAGCAACCTGGACTTGGAACTGGCATCTGAAAGGAGGACTGAGCCTTTAACCTGTGGAATCTGATGCTATCTCCAGACAGAACTGACTTGTAGGATATCCAGCTGACACCCAAGAATTGCTTGGTGTGGGGAAAAAACCCACACTCTGGAACTGAGTACAGAATAGTATAGTACTTCTATCTACATTCACTCCCTAAGTGGTCTCCTCCAGTCTGAAGACTTTAAATACTATCTATAAACTGATGACTCCCCCAATTATTTACTGATAAAGAATTATTCTTTCTCCATAATTGTCCTCTAATACACCTAAACTTTCTACTCAACATTTTTAATTGGACATTTAATATGCCTTTCTTAGTATGTTCAAAACCAACTCCTGGGGTGCCTGGGTGGCTCAGTAGGTTGTGTCCAATTTTGGCTCGGGTCATGATCTCGCAGTCCGTGAGTTCAAGCCCCGCATCGGGCTCTGTGCTGACAGCTTGGAGCCTGGAGCCTGCTTCAGATTCTGTGTCTCCCTCTTTCTCTGCCCCTCTCCCACTCACACTCTGTCTGTCTGTCTGTCTGTCTGTCTGTCTCTCTCTCTCTCTCTCAAAAATAAATAAACATAAAAAAATAAAAAATAGGGGCGCCTGGGTGGCTCGGTCGGCTGAGCGTCCAACTTCGGCTCAGGTCATGATCTCACGGTTCGTGAGTTCGAGCCCCACGTCAGGCTCTGTGCTGACAGCTCAGAACCTGGAGCCTGCTTCAGATTCTGTGTCCCCCTTTCTCTCTGCCACTCCTCTGCTTGTGCTCTGTCTCTATCTTTAAAAAATGAATAAACATAAAAAATATGTATAAAAATTAAAAAAATAAAAAATAAAAAGTAAAAAGTAAACCAAACTCCTAATTAACCTCACCACCATCCAACCCACAAACTCGCTCCTCTTCCACAGTCTTCCACCTAGTAAATGATAACTATAACCTTTTACTAGCTCAGGCCAAACAGCTACTGTTAGCCCTGCTTTCTCTCTCCCTTTTAGTTCTTATCCATCAGCTGAGTTCTTATCCAAAAACTGTTGGCTTCTCTTTTAAAATAGAATCATAAATTAAATAAACAAACAAACAAACAAACCATTTTTCACCATCTCCACTGCTACCAAGCACACACAAATTATTGCAATAGTCTCCTAAATGACTTATTTCTGCCTCAAGCCATCCACTTGCCTACCAGTGGTGATCCTTTCCAATCCCCATGCCTCCCAACATTCCCCCTCCCCTTTCCACCCTTTATTGTTCTCTATAGTACTTATTGCTATCTGCCATCCTGTGTATTTCATCTGTTGTCTTCTGTCTCCCTTCGCTAGAATGTAAGCTCCACAAGAACAGGAATTTCTGTAATGTTGTACACTGTTTAGAACAGTGCCTGACAATAGTAGGCATTGTATTAATATTTTTGTTTGATGAATGACTGAACCAACCAAGGGGATTCTCTCACAGATCCATTCTAATATAGGGAAATAATCTCAATAATTTCAAAGGTACCAAAATATTACATTCATATTTCAATCATTGTGATGTAAGTTCTGGCAGTTTTAACTCCCTAATTATATTCATATTGGGCTCCCATTAGTTTGCATTCCCCTGGATGCATACTAATTATGTGGGGAAGAGAAGTGCAGAATGATCTTCAACAACAAGGAGAACCCAGATTGATTTTTAAAACTAATTTTCCAGGGGCGCCTGGGTGGCTCAATCAGTTGAGCGACCGACTTCAGCTCAGGTCATGATCTCGCGGTCTGTGAGTTCGAGCCCTCCGTGGGGCTCTGTGCTGACAGCCCAGGGCCTGGAGCCTGCTTCGGATTGTGTGTGTGTCTCTCTCTCTCTGCCCCTCCTCCACTCATGCTCTCTCTCTCTCTCTCTCTCTCTCTCTCAAAAATAAAAAAACATTAAAAAAAATTTTTAATAGAACTAATTTTCCATAGATAATCAAAGTGTAGGATTGCAAAGTGTAGGATTAGAGGAGACGTTACGGAAAAATTTCAAATTTTACTAGTACCAACAAAAACTACTTTAAGGTTTTATAAATTTTTTCATAAGTAATTTATAACCTTTGCCTAATATAATACCACATGTTTTCCATCTGTACTCCAACCTATATTTTCCTTTTTCTAAACTATCTGTGGCAAAATAAATAAATAAATAAATAAACTATTTAGATGAAACTAGACTTACAGATTCTCAAAGATAAGAACAGGACTTGACTGAGCTAAAATAATATATTATTACACTTGTATTTGTATAATGTTTTACACATTTTCCAAAATGCCTTCACACCTCTATGATGATCTTCATACTGATATGTACAATAAGTAAGCAGATATTAGCTCACTCTCCCCTACCTCCCACATACTTAAACATATCATACAGATGGAAAATTTTGAGTTTTAATGAGATTAACTGACTTGCTCAGGGGCACAAAGCTATTTAAGTGGTTCAACCTGGACTGTAACCAAGTTCTTTCAAATCCAAGTCTACTGTTTTCTATCACAACATATTACCTCACCCAGTGATTAAAGAAAGGTACCACTGCCTAAGTCTACAAAACTTGACTGTAAAAGCGTCTTCCTTCAGGATTGGGCATTTTCACATTCCAACCTATTATAAAATGCTTTGCAGATGACACAAATGTGCAAACATTCCTACAGGGAAAAAAAAGGAGAAAAAGCCCAAGAACCAATAAAAATCAAGTAAAGAATACTCAGTCTCCAAAGCAGTAGTAAGATGAGATTAATATTCTCTGCACACAAGATCAAGGTTTTCGAACAGTTCAACTATCAAACAGATACTTAATACCACTCAGCCAGAGGTAGATGTTTAACAGGGGCCATTCCAGGTAAAAATCACTTATTACGGCTAGAACTCATAGTAGGTCCCTATCTGAATAACCCTGGAAATCTGGAATGAAAATAAGAAGAATGAATTCTTTTTGCCCTTCTCCCCTACAGCTTAACTCAGGTTTAGATCAACAAGTGCTTCCATGACTCATTTCATCTGGACTTCTTCCTGGTTTCCTCTAATATTTAAGATGAGGAGAGAGAGGAATTCCTTTATCATTCCAGCTGTACCCTAAAGCAATTCAAAAGTGGGTCAAGAGTAGAACTCAAAAAAGAGTACATTCCGTGTGAGATTAAAAGCTTTGTTCTTCCCATCACCAGAACCTAACTGTGTGTCTCTAACCCATATTAAAAGTTCTTCTAGGGAACACCTGGTAGCTCAGTCAGCTGGGCATCTGACTCTTGATTTCGGCTCAGGTCATGATCTCACTGTATTTGAAATCGAGCCTTGCATCAGGCTCTGCACTGAAAGCACGGACACTGCTTGGGATATTCTCTCTCTCTCTCTCTCTCTTCTTTCTTCCCTCCCTCCCTCCCTCCTTCCCTCTCTCTACCACTCCTCTGTTCATGCTCTCTCTCAAAATAAATAAATAAACATTAAAAAAAAAAAAAGTTCTCCTAGTAGAAATCTAGATTCATTTCTGAAGCCAAGTCAGGCATACTCGGGCCTCTCAAACTACAAATATGCCTGCAAGCTCAGTGGGCAGTAGCACACAGGAATTAACAGAACCTGGCCTAGGTAGGGAGAGCCACTCCTTTCTACGACCAGGACAGACTAACCTAAAAATAGGTAAGAATTAACCACACACGATTTGGTTCTATGAAAGAATATTTGCTACCACAGATACTCTCCTTTCTTCCATTTCAGCCAATACCTAGGGACTGACATGTCACATCAGACTTTATTTCCAGTTCCTTCAAGAAAGTAATGGCTGGTGAGAAGTTAAAATAATTTAACTATGTAGGTTAAAAAAAAAAAAGTTAAAACTACTCTAAAAGAAATATGTAATATAGTTAATAGTGATTTGGGACCTACACCCTAAGTAATGAAAACGATCTTTGGTCTGGATTATCCCTTGCAAAGCCTGAAACAGAGTAAGACAAGCTAGGTACCTAGAGCACAATATTTAAGGAGGCAATGGGAAGTGCAGTACTGGTACCTGAGAGTGAGTGCCTCCTTAAATTTTGTATTAAAGGTGCCCCTTTATACTGTGAGATATATACACATATATCTACTGTGAGATATTCACTCACTCATTCATTCAAGGCACAGTGGAATATTCTGCGGCTTTAACAAACACCCCAGCAGAATTTAAAGTCTGAAATCCTGATCACATTTATCATGACTATCTTCTGAATAGAATAAGAAAAGGAGAGGCTTGGGGCGCCTGGGTGGCGCAGTCGGTTAAGCGTCCGACTTCAGCCAGGTCACGATCTCGCGGTCCGTGAGTTCGAGCCCCGCGTCAGGCTCTGGGCTGATGGCTCAGAGCCTGGAGCCTGTTTCCGATTCTGTGTCTCCCTCTCTCTCTGCCCCTCCCCCGTTCATGCTCTGTCTCTCTCTGTCCCAAAAATAAATAAACGTTGAAAAAAAAAATTAAAAAAAAAAAAAAGGAGAGGCTTGACATTTTGCACATATTCTGAAATGCAATTGCCTTAGAAAAAGGAAAAGTTTATAGTGTAAATGGAAAAGTTCAGTGTTTACAGAGAGATTTCCAATTTGAACATGAAGGACAGGGATTATTCTTCTGCCTAAACAACTAGAACCTAGACAAAATATGGAAAACAACTGTTTTCAAGCACTGAACAAAGGCAACACAAGACTGTGATCCCAGACTACTGCTCTAAAAGGGCAATAAATGAGAGAAACCTCTAGCTTTCTGCCTGGAGGTAATTTCCAGGCAATGGTACAGAGGAGGATAACCCCAAAAGAATCCAGCACTACTGCTGAGTTTAAAAGACACAGATCAAAGTTTGAAGAGGCCAAGGCGGCTAGAATTGTGTGTGGCAGTACCAACTAGCTGAAAGGAGAGATCTACACAAAGAAAGAAATCCAAGAAACTGCATAGGGAACCTAGTGGGTCTTTGGCTGAATACAATTTGTACATGTAGAACGTGAAATCCCAAGAGGTCAGGCAAAAACAGAATCAACCTAGGGAAAGAAAATTACTAGGAAGCTGTTAGATAAAAAATTGCCAGAACTCACAAAGGGCCAGGAATTGTTAAAGTTCCCCCTCTGCAAAGTGGAGAAATCTTGTGGAACACAGAAGTCAACAATGACCCTAGAAGGGCCATGCCTTAGAAGTGAGGTTAAAATAGTCCTACAGTAAAGGCAAGTCTGGGTTTGTCCCGAAACTGTTTATAAACAAGCCATGAAAAGACCAAACTTACCTGCAAGTAACTTAGCAGTTTACCATAAAAATTCCAACAGTCTTTAATGTAATACAACAAAATCCAGGAAACAACACAAAACAATGATGATCACACAATCAAAACCTATTATATAACATACAGCATTAAAATCAGGTTTATAAATAAGCAATAAAATGTGACCCATGAACTAGAAAACCATTGTCAGTATTAACAGAATCAGAAATGAAAGAGACGATCAAATTAGGAGATGAAGATCTTAGAGCAACTATAATATACTTGCTCAACAACATAATAAAAAATCTGAATATAATGAGGAGATAAGGAAATCTATAAAAATTAATCAAATGTAACTATTGGAGATGAAAAATACAATGTCTGAAATAAAAATGTCATTGGGAGGGATTTATAGTAGATTAGCCATTGCAAAAGAAAAGATTAGTATTTAAACCTGAAGACCAGAGAATAAAACTGCTCAAAAAAGTAAAGAGGGAATGAAGATATGCAAACCCCCCCCCCCCCCCCCGCCAGGAACAGATCAGCAGTCTATCATATGTTTAACCTGAAACCTGAAAACAAAAGAGGTGTAGCAATGTTGGAAAAGATAATGGCTGAGAAATTTGCAGTTTGTTGAATACCTCAAATCACAGTTCCAAGAAGTCCAAGGAATCCCATATAGGATAAACACAAACACACATTCACACATACACATAAAGCATATCATAAGCCAATTACTGAAAACAGTGACAAAAAGTCTTAAAAGCAGCTAGAAAATAAAAAGCACACTACATACAATGGAACAAAGAGAAGAATCACCACAATACTCAGAAGGTATGCAAGCCAGAAGACAACAAAATAAAATCTTTAAAGAATAAAAAGATAAAAACAAGGCAACCTAGTACACAGAAGAGTTAACTCAGCAAGCTCAAGGCTGTTATCCTTAGAAAACATTCACTAGCTAATACAGGTGGTTCACTGTGCCTACAGTGTTCGTGCAAACAACATGATCTATGCTAAACGCCTGCTTTCCTTCTGGGAGTCTGGTATTTTGGTGCATGCTAGGCAGAGGATGCTTATGTGACCAAACTCTCAATAAAAACCTTGGACACTGAGTCCCTAATGGGTTTCTCTGTTAGACAACATTTCTCATGTGCTGTCACAATTCACCGTTAAGAGAAAAACATTTCCTGTGTGACTCCACTGGGAGAAGACTCTTGGAAGCTTGTGTTTTGTTTTCTCCAGGCTTTAGTCATGCACCTTTTCCCTTTGCTAATTTGGCTTTGCATCCTTTCACTGTAATAAATCATGAGTAAACTACATGCCCAGTCCTGAAAGCTCTCCTAAAGAAACACCAAACCGGAAGGCAGTCCTGGAGACTCTCAACACACTAAAATTCAGCAGCCAGAAAAAAACCTTTCCGAAATGTTGATAAAGTACTTTTTTTAGACAAATTAAAGCTGAGAGAATTTGTCACCAGCAGACTCGCACAATAAAAAAAAAAAAAAAAAATGCTGAGAAAAAAAATGGGTGCTTGGGTGGCTCAGTCAGTTGGGCATGCAACTTCAGCTCAGATCATGATCTCACCATTTGTGAGTTCGAGCTGCACATCAGGCGCTCTGCTGTCAGCATAGAGCCCGCTTTGGATTCTCTGTCCCCCTCTCTCAAAAATAAACATCAGGGGCGCCTGGGTGGCTCAGTCGGGTAAACTGCCGACTTCAGCTCAGGTCATGATCTTGCGGGTCGGTGAGTTCGAGCCCCGCGTCGGGCTCTGTGCTGACAGCTCAGAGCCTGGAGCCTGCTTCGGATTCTGTGTCTCCCTCTCTCTCTGCCCCTCCCCCTACTCATGCTCTGTCTCTCTTGCTCTCAAAAATAAATAACATTAAAAAAAAAAGTAGCATTTAAAACAAATAAATAGGGGAGCCTGGGTAGCTCAGTCGGCTAAGCGTCCAACTTCGGCTCCAGTCATGATCTCCCAGTTTGTGAGTTCAAGCCCTGCATCGGGCTCTGGGCTGACAGCTCAGAGCCTGGAGCCTGCTTCAAATTCTATGTCTCCCTCTCTCTCTCTGCTCCTCCCCTGCTCACGCTCGGTCTCTCTCTCCTTCAAAAATAAATAAAAACATTAAAAAAAAATAAAATAAAACAAATAAATAAACATTAAAAAATAACGGTGAGAATTTCTGCAGAAGAAAAGATGACCATAAACAAAGCATAAATCATAAATCTCACAGGAATGAAGAGTACTAAAGTGGGTAAATATGTGAATAAATATAAAATATTTTTCTTTCTTAAGAAATATTAAAGATTTAAAGATTCTTTAAAAGAATAATAATCTTATGGAGGTTGTAAAATATATAGAAATAAAACGTATGATAATATTTGGGGAAATGATGAGATAAGGAAAAAAATGACTATGCTTAAAGTCACACATTATACATGAAGTGATAGATTATTATTTGTAGGAAGACTGTGATAAGTTAAATATGTTTATTATAACCATACAGCAACCAATGAAAAAGATAAAAAGAAGAGTTACAGTAGTAGTGTAGGCAGTAGTGGAGAGAAAATGGAACACTAAAATGTACTCAATTCCAAAGAAGAGTTAAAAAAACAAAGAAGAGATGGGACAAATAGGAAACAAACAGCAAGATGGCAAACATAAGTCCAATATTATATGTAAATGGTCTAAACATCTGACTGAAAGGAAGAGACTGTCATGTATAAAATGCCATCTAAAGAGAACCCCACTTTCAATATAAAAACATAAAGGTTAAAATTAAAGGATTATAAAAATATACCAGGCTACCACTAAGAGTTGAAGTATCTATCTTAATATGAGAAAAATTATATTTCACAGCTAAGACTATTACCAAAGATAAAGATCATTTCATAATGATAAAGGAAATCAATTTAATCAAGAAGATAGAAGAATCTAACTAAACAGCTTCAAAATACATAAAGCAAAAACTGACAGAATTGCAACAAAGGACAAATCCATAATTGATATCAATGATTTTAACATTCCTGTCTCAATATCTGATAGAACAAGTAGATAGAAAATGAGTAAGGACAGAGCAGACCTGAACAATACTATCAACCAACTTAATCTAACTGAATTTATAGAACATTCAACCACCACTGACAGAATATACACTCTTTTCAAGTAACACACTGAACCATTACCCAAGACAGACTACATTATGAGCCATAAAACCTTCTCAATAAATTTTAAGGATTTTAAATTACACAAAAAACATTCTATTATCACAGTGGAATTAAATTAGAAATTAAAATCAGAATATCTTTAAAATCCCCAAACATCTGGAAACTAAATGCTATTCTATATCTTAAAAAAGAAAAAAGGTTTGAAATCAATGACCTAAGCTTCCACCTTAAGAAATTAGGAAGAGAAGGGCAAATCAAACATAAACAGTAATTAAAGTGTTCTCTCCTTTTCTGTTAAAAACAAAAAAAAAGTCAGATCGGGGTGGGGGAGTGAAAATAGGGAAAACAAAACAGAAAATGGGGATGGCGGATGGTGCGGGGTGGGGGTGATAAAAGAATCAATAAAGACCAAAAAAGCTAGTTTTTCCAGATTAGTAAAATGCAAAATGGTAAAGACACTCTAGAAGACAGTTTGGCAGTTTCTTATAAAACAAAACATATTCTTACCCAATTCAGCAATCATGTTCCCTGGTATTGACCCAAATGAGTTGAAAACATATCTCTACACAAAAACCCGGACATGAATATTTATATAAACCTTACTTACAATTGTCAAGACTTGAAAGCAACCAAGACTTCCTTTAATAGCTGAATGGATAAACTGTGGAACATCAATGGAGTATTATTCAGGGCTTAAAAAAAAAGAGCAATGAAGCCAGGAAAAGACACGGAGGAAACGTAAAATGCATATTACTAAGTGAAGGAGCCAATGTGAAAAGGCTATATACTGTAGGACATTCTGGAAAAAACAAGACTGTACAGTCAGTAAAGATCAATGATTGCCAGGAGTGGGGGGGGGGGGGATGAACAGGAGGAGCACACAATTTTTAGGGCAGTGAAACTACTCTATATAATGCTATAATGGTGAATACACATCATTAAACATTTATCCAGACCCACAGAACATACAACACCAAGAGTGAATCCTAATGTAAACTATGGACTTTGGTTGATAATGATGTGTCAATGTATAGATTCACTGACTGTAAGAAATAAACCACTCCTGTGAGGAATGTTGGTAGTGGGAGGTTTTGCATGTGTGGGAAGCAAGGGGTATATAGAGAAATCTGTACTTTCCACTCAACTTTGCTGGGAACTTAAAATTGCTCTAAAACACAGCCTATTTAAAAAAAAAAAAAAATCTTAAATCCATTAAAGCAAAAGCTGACTCTCTAAGTAAAATTGATAAATCTCTAGCCAGACTAATCAAGGGAAAAAAAGGAAAAAAGGCAAAACACAGTATCAGAAATGAGAAAGAATTTACAGACATTAAAAGGAGAATAAGGGAATGTTATGAACAATTCTAGGTCAATAAATTTAACAATTCAGATGAAACAGAGAAATTCCTTAAAAGACAAGCTACCAAAGCTCACTTAAGAAAAAATAAGTAAATCCTGAATCAGTTTTAAACAAACTGAAACCGTAGTTTAAAATCTTTCCATAAACAGAACTCGAGGCCCACTGGCTTCATTGGTGAATTCTACCAAGAATATAAGGAACAAATAATACCAAAGCTAAAAAACATCCAAAAAAATTGAAGAGCAGAGAATACTTCTCAGTTCATTCTACAAGGCCAGCAGTATCCTGATACCAAAACCAGACAAAGACATTCTAAGAAAACTATAGACCAAATCTCTCATGAATATGGACATAAGAATTCTTAACATTTCCGTAAATCAAACCCAACTAAACATGAAAAGTATAATGCATCAGGACCAAGTGGTGTTTTTACGAGAAAAGCTAAGTTGGTTTAACCATTAAAAATGAATTGATGTTAAAAAAAAAAAAAACCTTTAATATAAGATTTTGTCCTTTAATGTGGAATACATGTTCTCATTTTCTTATTCTTTATTAACTTTTTGAATGCTTGTTTATTTTTGAGAGAGAGATAGAGAGACAGAGTGTGAGCAGGGGAGGGGCAGAGAGAGAGAGAGAGAGAGGGAAGGAGGGGGAGAGGGAAGGAGGGAGAGAGGGAGGGAGGGAGGGAGACACAGAATCCGAAGCAGGCTCCAGGCTCTTAGCTGTCAGCACAGAACCTGACGCAGGGCTCCAACTCATGAACCATGAGATCATGACTTGAGTTGAAGTTGGCTGCTTAACCAACTGAGCCCCCCAGGTGCCCCCATTTAACATAGCTTATTAATATATTCAGATCCCACATGTGCATTAATGTAAGGCATGATGAATATATTAAGTAGTATTTTAAGTCAAATTCCTCACCATTATCTTAATTTCATTCAACTCCAAATATGAACTTTTGCTTATCAGAGTTCTCACCAATGAAATTAAACATCTCCTTTAGCAATAACAATCAAACTCCACCCACATTTCTGTATGAAATCCTAGGTTTCTTCAAAAGAATAATGTTCCAAGAAAGAAAAAGAAAGTGAATATGAGAAAAGTCAATAACCAAAATAAATAAATAAATAAATGTATCCATCATACCCTGCAAGCCACATAAAGCACTACCGTTTACCTTTACTCTACACCTGCTATCTTTAAAAACAGCCTTACCCAAAAAACCAGGGCAAAATTTGAATGAAAAAAATTGTAAAGAATACCTGAAAAGTTGCTACTAGGATACTTACTCGAATCAAGCATTCAAATAGCTGTTTTCTGATAAAACATCTTTTACTCGTTGAACATCTTAATTTCAAAACAGCTACACATCCTTATCTTCTACTGACAGATCTTGTATACTCCAAATCTAAGATCAATTGTTCACTTTTCAGGACCAGAATCTCCTGTGTTATTTAGGTTTCCTTCCTTTAAATGTACCCACTCTTTAATTAGTGTAAAAATTAAGACAATTTAAAATTGTGTTACTCTATACTTTCCACATTTCTTTCACATCATTCTGACTCCCATAAGAACTTGGTGAAAAGATACTTCAGCTTACAGAGAAGACAGGTGAAGGTCTGAGAGCTGAAGTGATTTGCCCATGATCACATATAACTGGAAAGCAGTGAAGCTAGAATTAATTAGAACCCTAATCATAACCCAACTCACTTTCTACTTTATCACAATGCTCCAGGCAATTTTTGAAGAGAGAAAGAAAGGAGATACAAATCAAATCACTAAAGTCTCTATGTAAATGGCAGCTAAGTCAATTATCTGGAGGTGAAAGAGGTTAAAAGTTATTGGTTACAAGGAGATACAGATTCAAAACTGCCAACTATCTCTAATCTTTTCACTATTTCAACATTCTCTTTTTAAAGAAAGGAATGCTTAATAATTGCTATGTTGCTTTATATGATAGAAAACTCTGAACGTGGGCAATTAAATTAAAAAAAATAACTAAGCATATTTTGGCTCATTATGAAAGTGTAACAGAAAAAGAATGGATAAGAAACCTCAGAGCACTAGGACACAACCAAAGCAGACACTGTGACTATTCTAATCTCCATTCTGCAACTTCTAAGTGGCAGCAACCAGGAAAACTGACTTCAGCTCAAGGGTGGGCTTATCCCTATCCTCACTGCTAGAAATTGAATCAGAAGTGAGGAGGAATCATGCCAATGAAACATAAAAAAAGGTTCTCTGTAGCTTCTGGTTAAGTTTGTCCTTTCTGTTCAGAGGAAGCTGTGGGGTATCCAATCAGATGGAGAGGACACCAAATGTGGGGTGCTCTGATCTGGTGGAGGCCAGCAGCACAGATGAAGAATTCATTCACCCAAGGCAGAATAAAATAGATACAAGATTACACTGCAAGGGCAGGTAGGGCAGAGAGCAAAAGAGACCGAGACAAGGCAGTAGTGACGGGCCACATTTATAGAGCAGAGTAAAGGATACAGGGACAGACAGAATTTTCCATTTTTTGGTAATGTGAGGAACTGTGCCTGGTTATAATTGGTTAGGTCTATGGTTATTTCGAGGTGGGTAACTTCATGAGCTTATTTGCACTGCCTGTTTGTATTCAGCTCAGTGATGAGAGTGGGCCCTTTTCTATTACTCAGGTTTCCATCACTCAAGCTTGTTGCCTAAAAGCAGCCCCTACACAAGCCAGACTTTTCTTCCTTGTAGAAGAACATATGGTTCTTTTCTGGCAACCATCATATAACTACAAAGAAAATCCTGCCTTGGCATAAAGCCAGTACTACAGAGCCTAGAGTAGAACAATGCAAAGAATCTGAATTCTTGGTGTCTTCATGAAGGTACTGACCAACACTGTCCTGAACACTACTGTCCTCTAGTCTTCCAGTTATGTTAAAAGCTAATAAACTACCTTATTGTGTAAGGCTGTTTGCAATGGACCTTCTGATACTCAAAGCTGAAAGAAGCCAGAGCGAAACAGACAGAAACAGATATTGAGATAATACATCTAGCTGATGAATTATAAAATTTGTGTGAGAACCAAACTGAGCTCTTGGATTTTCGAAAAGATTTTAAAAACACTTACTCCATTAGCAGGTAATTTAGACACATTAATATAAAATGGAAAAATATATAGAATAATGGGAAGGAAATGGAAGTCTTTGCTTATTTTTTATAATTAATATTTTTTCCTGACTTGGATATTCCTGAAAGACTTAGAGGGAGGCAGAGTTTGCAAGGTGGGGAGGTGTCATTATTCTGCACAGTTTCCCCACAACTACAACTAAATTGAGGAGGTGACTGGGAGGCTACAACAAAAATCATTTTTGTTAATGGTTCAGGACCAGTCTTGGGAAATATTAACCAGTGTCCTACTAATGTTGGTCTTAGGGCTGACATTCATTTTTACAAAAAAATTCTGGATGCCAAATGCAGAGAATGCTTATTAATTCTAAGTGCTACTAAAAGAAGTAAGTCTAAAAAAGACAGTGTTAAAAAGAAAACGACAGGCCCGAAATGGCATTACTTGGGCCAAGGTAAGTAACCAAACCAGGGTTTTAATACCTAACCTAACCACAGTTTCAAACTCCCACAGAAACAGAAGTCGTAACCTATCAATCAGGAAGTTTTTGATAAGCACCAGTGAGGCCATCTGTCAATGGCCCCACTCACTCCCCCAATGAAAGAGGAGGAAATCCACCTAATAATACCCCTTGTCCTCCCACTTAAGGGAGGGTGACAGATCCTTTCTTTTCTTTTGCTAGTAACTTTCTTGCCCTACCTTCCTTCCTACAAAAAAACTTCCATTTTGTACAGACCCTCAGGGATCCCCTCTACTTGCTAGATAAGACGTTGCCCAATTCATAAATTGCTTAACAAAGCCAATTAGATCTTCAAATTTACTCAGCTGAATTTTTGTTTTCTAACAATGTCAAAAAGGGATACACTTAAATTCCAAAACTGCACTGCAATTTCTGCTTTCTCCAACACTGCATATCTTCTATGCCTCCATGATATTCTATTTGGGATGTTCTTCACTAGCTCAACTGGTTAAGGTGATTCTTGCTCTAACCACCACTTGACTCTCCCTTCACCATTGCTTCCCAGAATCCTTCTCTAAAAGAGTAAGAAGGAAAAGGAAATGAGAGGGAATGAAAACAATACACTAGAAAAAATAAACACAAAAAAAGGCAGTAATGGAGGAACTGAGGAACAAAGGGATATATTTTTATTAAAAAGAAGACCTTTGAATAGTTACTTTCAATGTAAATAATTTAATTCTTCTATTATAAAGCAGAAATTGGTAGATTTTAAAAGATGATTGAATTATATGTTATCTACAAGAGACTCATTTTGTATCCAAAGACACAAACAGGTTGAACGTAAAAAAATGAAAAAAGACATTCTATGCAAACTAACCAACCAAAAGAGAGCTAAAGTGGCTATATTTATATCAGACAAAACAGACTAAGTAAAAAATAGTTATAAGAGATAAAGAAGAACATTATACACCAACAAAAGGTAAATCAGCATGAAAATATATCAAATATAAACATATGGACCTAACAAAAGATCCTCGAAATATATAAAGCAAAAACTAATGGAACTGACAGAAAAAACATTCTATAAGAATAGCTGGATACTTCAATATCTCACTTTCAACAGAAAAACCAGACAGATAATCAGTAAGGAAATTGAAGACTTAAGCAACACTATAAGCCAACTAGACCTAACAGATATGTAAAGAACATTCCACTCAACAGCAAAACAATGCATTCTGGAATATTCTCCTCAAGTCCACACGGAACATGTTCAGGATAACCCATATGTCAGGCTAAATACAAAAATAAGTCTCAATAAACTTAAAAGACTGATATCATACAAAGTATATTCTCAGAACACAGTAGCATAATACTAGAACTCAGTAACAGAAGGAAAACTTGCAGATATGTGGAAATTAAAAGACAAACTCTTAAACAGACTCAACAACTAATTTACATTTATCGTAAATACCTATAGTAAAAAAAAACAAAACCAGTTTTCAAATCAATAATCTAACTTTACACCTTTAGGAACTAGAAAAAGAGCAAACTAGTAAAAGAAAGAAAATAATAGATTAGAGTCCTGGAGGTAAATTGAATAGAGAACAGAAAGACAATGGAGAGAACCAACGAAACCAAAAGTTGGTAGTTGAAAAGATAAACAAAATGACAAACTTCTAGCTAGATTAAGAAAATAAGAGAGAAGACTCAAACACCTAAAATTTTAGTTGTCTCTTATAACTACTGACCTTAAAAAAATTAAAAGGATCATAAAATACTATGAACAATTGAAATGCCAACAAATTAGATAGCCTAGATGAAACGAGCAAATTCCTAGAAAGACATGATCTACCAAATTGACTCAAAAATAAATTAAAATCTTAACAGATCTGTTAATGGGAGACTATATCAGTAATCGAAAACCTCCCAACAAAGAATTAACACCAATCCTTCTCAAACTCCTGCAAAAAATTTGAAGGAACACTTACTAACTCATTTTAAGACACAAACATTGTCTTGATAACAAAGCCAGACAAAGATACCGTAAGAAAACAACAGATGAATATCCCTTTTAAACAGAGATGCAAGAGTCTTCAACAAAGTACTAGTAAACTTAATCAGCAGCATATTAAAAAGACTTTGAGCAGGTAGTATTTATTCCAGGCTTGCAAAGGTAGATAACATATGAAAATAAATCAATATAACATACCTTATTAATATAATGAAAGAAAACATGATCATCTCAATTCATGGAAAAAGGCATGACAAAATTTAACACCTTCTGACAATTAAAAAAAAAACAAAAACTCAGCAAACTAGAAACAAAAAAAGCTTTCTCCCTACCAAACATCATACGAGAAGCTCTAGCCAGAGCAATTAGGCAAGGCAAAATATATAAAGGCATCCAAACTGGAAAGAAAGAAGTAAAACTATCCCTATATGCAGATGACATGATCTTATTTGCAGATGACATGATCTTATACATAGAAAATCTTAAAGACTCTACAAGAAAAATTATTACAGCTAATAAACAAATTCAGTAAGGTACAGAGTATATCAACAAACAAAAATCAGTTGTGTATCTATACATTAGCAATGAACAATCTGAACAGAAGATTAAGAAAATAATTTCACTTACAATAGCGTCAAAAAGAATAAGACACTTAGGAATAGGGGCATCTGGGTGACTCAGTCAGTTAAGCATCCAACTCTTGGTTTTGGCTCAGGTCATGATCTCACAGTTCATGAGTTCGAGCCCCTCATCAGCAGATAGTGCAGAGCCTGCCTGGGATTCTCTTTTTCTGCCCCTCCCACTTGCACTCACACATGCTCTCTTTCTCTCAAAATAAATTAAAAACAAAACAAAACAAACAAACAAACAAAACACTTAGGATTAAATTTGACCAAGGAAGTACAAGGCATGTAATGTACACTGTAAGGTACAAAAGACTACTGCAAGAAAATAAAGAAGACCTAAATAAATGCAAAGACGTCATATGTACATAAGTAGGAAGACTTAAAATTGTTAATTAAGATGGCAACAATCCTCAAAGGATCTACAGACTCAATACAATCACTATCAAAATCTCCATAGTTGTTTTTGCAGAAATGAGAAAGGTGACCCTAAAATTCATACAGAACTGCAAGAACCAAACTAATCTTGAAAAGAACCAAACTAATCTTAAAAAAGGCAAAATTAAGTTGGAGAACTCACACTTCCCTATTTCAAAATGTACTACAAAAAGCTACAGTAATCATGAAGTACTGGCATAAAGACACAGCTACAGATCAATATAACAGAATTGAGAGTCCAGAAATAAACCCATTCACGCTATGATAAACTGATTTTGGTGGCAAGGATGCCAAAACCATCAACAGGAAAAGAAACGTCTTTTCAACAAATGGTGCTGGTATAACAGGATATCCACATAAAAAGAAGAATTTGGACCCTCTATGTACAAATATACTACAATATATAATTATACTATATTATTATATATAAATACTATATACTATTATACTATATACAAAAATTAACTCAAAATGGAGAAAAGACTTAAACATAAGAGCTAAAACCATAAAACTCCAAGAAAATATGCAGTTATATCTTCATAATCTCAGATTTGGAATGGTTTCTTAGATATGACACCAAAAGCATGAGCCACAAAAAAAAAAAAACAACAGATCAACTGAACTCTACCAAAATTAAAAATTTTGTGTATCAAAAAAAAATTTTTTTAAGTTTATTTATTTATTTGTAGAGAGAGAGCATGCACACCAGTGGGGAAGGGGCCGAGAGAGAGAGAGAGAGAGAGAGAGAGAGAGAGACAGAGAGACAGAGAGACAGAGAGAATCTTAAGCAGACTCCGCACTGTCAGCACAGAGCCTGATATGGGGCTCAAACCCACGAACTGCAAGATCATAACCCAAGTCGATGTCAAGAGCCAGGCACGTAACTGACTGAGCCACCCAGGTGCCCCTGTACATCAAGAAATATCATCAAGAGGGGCGCCTGGGTGGCTCAGTTGGTTAAGCGTCCGACTTCGGCTCAGGTCACGATCTCGCGGTCCGTGGGTTCCAGCCCCGCGTCGGGCTCTGGGCTGATGTCTCAGAGCCTGGAGCCTGCTTCCGATTCTGTGTCTCCCTCTCTCTCTGCCCCTCCCCCGTTCATGCTCTCTCTCTGTCTCAAAAATAAATAAAAAACATTAAAAAAATTTTTTTTTTAAAGAAATATCATCAAGAGTCATTTAAACCTCCGACTCTTGATTTCAGCTCAGGTCATAGCCTCATGGTTCATGAGATTGAGCCCCACATAGGGCTTGCGCTGACAGTGCAGAGCCTGCTTAGGATTCTTCCTTTCTTCCTTTCTTCCTTCCTTCCTTCCTTCCTTCCTTCCTTTCTTTCTTTCTTTCTTTCTCTCTCTCTCTCTCTCTCTCTCTCTCTCCCCCCCCCTTCCCCTGCTCTCTCTCTCTAAAGATAAGTTAAAAAAAATTATCAGTAAAGTGAAAAGAAAACCTACACAATGGGAGAAAATATTTGCAAATCATATGTCTGACAAGAATCTAGTATCCAGAGTATACAAAAAAAATGTTATAACTACAAAAAGACAAACCCAATTAAAAACTGGCCAAAAGATGGGGCACCTGGGTGGCTCAGCCAGTTGAGAGTCCAACTTCGGCTCAGGTTATGATCTTGCCGTTTGTGAGTTCGAGCCCCACGTCGGGCTCTGTGCTGACAGCTCGGAACCTGGACCCTGCTTCGAATTCTGTATGTCCCTCTCTCTCTGCTCCTTCCCCGCTCATGCTCTGTCTCTCTCTGTCTCTCAAAAATGAATAAACGTTAAAAAAAAATTTTTTTGGGGGGGGGGGCGCCTGGGTGGCTCAGTCGGTTAGGCATCCGACTTCGGTCCAGGTCATGATCTCGCAGTTTGTGAGTTCGAGCCCTGCATCAGGCTCTGTGCTGACAGCTCGGAGCCTGGAGCCTGCTTCGGATTCTGTGTCTCCCTCTCTCTCTGCCCCTCCCCAGCTCACGCTCACACTCTGTCTCTGTCAAAAATAAATAAACTTAAAAAAAAAAAAAAATTTTTAATAAAAATTTTTTTTAATAAAAAAGATAAAAATAAAAACTGGCCAAAAGACTTGACTAGATATTTCTCCAAAGAAGATACACAAATGATAATTAAGCACATGAAAAGATGCTCTGCATCACTAGTCATTAGAAAAATGCAAAATTAAACCAAAGTGAAATGCCACTTCTTACCCACTAGGATTGACGAATTGCTAGAATTTAAAAAAACAAAAGAAATAACAGCAAAGATGTAGAGAAAGTAGAGTCTTCATACATTGCTGGTAGGAATGTAAAATGTTATATAGTCACTGTGGAAAACAATATAGCAATCCCTCAAGAAGTCAATCACGGGGCACTTGTCTGGTTCAGTCAGTGAAGTGGACAGCTCTTGATCTCGGGATTGTGAGTTTGAGACCCACGTGGGGTAGAGAGATTACTTAAAAATAAAATCTTAAAAAAAAAGTTAATCATATAATTTCCACATTACACAGTAATTTCATTCATACATATATACATCCAAAAATTGAAAACAGGTATTTAAACAAAAAACTTTACACAAAAGTTCGCAATAGCAGTATTCACTATAGCCCAAAGTAGAGACAACTCAAATGCCCATCAATGAATGAATGGATAAAATGTGTTATATCCATACAAGTATTATTCAGCCATAAAAAGAAGTGAAGGGGTGAGACATGCTATGACACGAATAAACCCTGAAAACAATACACTAAGCAAAAGAATCAAGATACAAAAGGGCACATATTGCATGATCCCATTACATGCAATATCCAGAACTGGCAAATTCATGGAGACAAGAAAATAGATTAATGGTTGCTAAGGGAATAGGAAGAAATGGGGAATGATTTAATGGGTACAAAGCTCCCTTTTGAGGTGATAAATGTTCTGGAAACAGTGGTAATTGTTGCACAACATTGTTCATGTATTAAATTTCGCTTATTTGTACATTTAAATATGGTTAAATTTTATGTTATGCAAATTTTATCACAATTACTTCTTAAAAGACTCAGAACACAAATATTACAATTAGCATAGAAGGACATTAAAACAGTCATTATAACCATACTCCACATGTGAAAAAGTTAAGTAAGGACATGGAAGATATTTTTTTTAATGGAAAATTTTTTCAGTATTTATTTTGGGGAGAGCACAAGCTGGGGAGGGTACAGAGAAGGGGACAGAGGATCTGAAGCGGGCTCTGTGCTGACAGTCTGACAGCAGTGAGCCTGATGTGGGGCTGGAACTCACAAACCATGAGACCACGACCTGAAGCAAAGTTGGATGCTCAATCAACTGAGCCACCCAGGTGCCCCTTTTACCAGAAATTTTATAGATGAAAACTACAATGACTAAGATGAAATACATTAGAGGAAATTAGCATTAGCACGGAGTAGACAATGCAGAAGAAAAGATTAGTGAACTTGAAAGCACAGCGAGAAGCTACCTAAAAGGAAAAAAGAATTTAAAAAAAAAAAGTGAACTATAAGTGGCTGAACCTATAGGTAACTGGAGTCTCCCAAAAGGAAGAAAGTATATTTTTACATTTTACAGAAATAGGAGTACCTGGGTGGCTCAATCCATTGAGCATCTGACTTTGGCTCAGGTCATGATCTCACAGTTCATGGACTAAAGCCCCACATCAGGCTCTGGTGCTGACGTTGCAGAGCCTGCTTGGGATTCTCTCTCTCTCTCTCTCTCTCTCTCTCTCTCTCTCTCTCTGTCTCTCTCTCTGTCTCTCTGTCTCTCTCTCTCCCTCTCTCTCTGCCTACTCCCCCACTCACGCACACCCACTCACTCTCTCCCAAAATAAATTAAAAAAAATTTATATAAAGTTTTACAGAAATAATGCCTGAAATCTTCCAAACTTAAAGAAAATTATAAGCCTAGCTAGGCTTTTATAACACATATAAAGGTAAAATTCATGATAATAGTAGTGTAAAGACCAAAAAGAGCTTTATAAACAACCTCAACAAAATCCAACCACAAAAAAAAAAAAAAAAAAAAATTTTAAGAAAATTGCACAAAGGTACATCATCAAACTGCCCAAAACCAATGTTAAAGAGAAAATCTTAAAAGCAGCCAGAGGAAAAACAGACATGTCATGTATATTACAATGAGGTAAGGACAACATCATATTCACAGAAACAATGCCAATGAGAAAACATTGGAACATCTTTAAAGCACTGAAAGAAAAATATGTCAATACAGAATTCTATACCCAGCAAAATTATCTTCAAAAATGAATGCAAAATAAAGACTTTTTCAGACACTCAAAAGTAGAAAGAATTCATCACAAGCAGACCTACATTTTTTAAATGTTAAAGGAAATTCTTTAGCCAAAAGGAAAATCCAGACACAAATATGGATCTACCTAAAGGAATGAAGCAGAAATGATTATTTCAAGGGGAAATATATAAGATATTTTATTATTTAAATCTCTTTAAAATTGTTTAAATAAAAATAATAACACTATATTGAGGGTTTATAACATGTAAATGTAAAATGTATCACAACAGCATAAAGACTAAGAGAAATGAAAATATTCTTTCCTATGGTTCATATTATTATACATAAAATGATATTAACTCTGAAAGTAGAGAAATTAAAGATGTATACTATAAAAATTTATATACTATAAACCCTAAGCAACCACAAACAAGCAGTTACAGCTAAAAAGGCAACTGATGTGATAAAAGAAAATCATAGAAAATACTCAACTAATCCAAAAGAAGACAGAAAAAAGAAAAAAGGAGCAAAGAACAGATAGGGCAAATGAAAAACAAATAGCAAGATGACAGACTTAAACACAATCACATCAATAATCACATTAAGAGTACAGGCATACCCCTTATTGCGCTTAACTTTTTCATATTCCACAGATAATGGTGTTTCTTACAAATTGAAGGTTTGTGGCAATGTGGTGTTGAGACAAATCCATCAGTGCCATTTTTCCAACAGTATTAGCTCATTTTATGCTTCTGTGTCACATTTTGGTCATTCTCACAATATTTCAAACTCTTTTTTTATTATTCTATTTGTTATGGTGATCTGTGATTAGTGATTACAACACTGAAAGCTCAGATGATAGTTTGCAAGTTTAGCAATACAGTATTTTTAAATTAAGGTATGTACACTGTTCTTTTGGACACAATGCTATTGCACACTTAATAGACTACAGTATAGTATAAACATAACTTTTATACACACTGGGAAACAAAAAAACCACCTGACACACTTTATTGCAATACTCTCTTTACTGCAGTGGTCTAGAACGGAACCCACTGATTTCTCTGAGAAGAGCAATAAAATTAATAAACATCTAACCTGACTGATGAGGGGAACAGAGAAAGACACAACCAATATCAGGAATGAAAGAAGTGACAGCTTTATAGATTCTATAGATATTAGAAGGATAACAGGAAAACATGAAAGCTTTATGCCAATAAATTTGACAAGTTAGATTAAACAGACAAATACAGAATTTGCAAACCACTTCTATAACAAAGGACTCTTATCTAGAATAAAGAACCCTCAAAATTCAACAGTGAAACAAAAAATTCAATTAAAAAATAGAAGACATGAGACATTTCACCAAAGAGGATACGGATGGTAAATATATGTTCAACATCATTAGTCATCAAGGAAATGCAAATTAAACCACGAAGAGTTACCGCTATACACCTATTAGAACACCTAAAGTAAAAAGTAGTGACAATACCAAATGCCAAGGAAGGGCGAGAAACTAGGCCTCTCATACAATGCTGATGGGAATCTAAAATGGTATACCACTCTGGAAAATGGGCTGACAGCTTCTTAAAATATACTTTACACTTTCTTAAATATTTACCATAATGCCCAGTAATTCACACTCCTAGACATTCATGCCAGAGAAATGAAATCTCACGTCTTACACAGAAATGTTGATCACAGCTGTAATAGCCAAAGTAGCAACTGCCCAAATGTTCAACAATGGGTGAAGATTAAATAAACTCTGGTACATGCATACCACTGGGTTTTGTTTAGCAATGAAAAGGAATTATTGATATATCCAACAACTGGATGGATTTCAAGGGAATTATGCCGAGTAAAAAAAAAGTCAGTCTCAAAGATTACATACTTTTTGATTCCATTTATATATCATCTGGAAATGGCAGAGGTCAAAAATAGAGTCCAGACTAGTGGTTGCCAGAAGTTAAGGGGACGGATATAACTATAAAGGATCACAAGGATCTTACTGGTGATAAAACAGTTCTGTATCTCAGTTGTAATGTTGATTACACAAATCCACACATGTGATAAAACTTCAAAGAATTATATACACACACAAATGAATACATGTAAAACTGGTGAAATCTGAACAAGATCTGTGCGTTGTACCAATACCAATTTCCTGGTTTTGATATAGTACTATAGTTATGTAAGATGTGACCATTGATGGGAATTGGATGAGGGTACATGGGACCTCTCTGTGCTAATTTCAGAACTTCCTAGGAATCTGTAATTACTTCAAACAAAAAAAAATTTTTACAACACACTCTTGACCGACCTACACACACACACACACACACACACACACACACACACACACACACACACAGTATTGGGGCACCTGGGTGGCGCAGTCGGTTAAGCGTCCGACTTCAGCCAGGTCACGATCTTGCGGTCCGTGAGTTCGAGCCCCGCGTCGGGCTCTGGGCTGATGGCTCAGAGCCTGGAGCCTGTTTCCAATTCTGTGTCTCCCTCTCTCTCTGCCCCTCCCCCGTTCATGCTCTGTCTCTCTCTGTCCCAAAAATAAATAAACGTTGAAAAAAAAATTAAAAGTGTAAAGTGTACGTAAGCAAACCAAAGTCTTACTGAGATCTCAGACTTCCAATCTCTGAGCCCCTCTCCAGAAGAAACTACTCCTTTTCTTATGTATCCTTCCAGAGAAGTCTTTAACATAGAAGCATAAATGTGCTTATTAATGTGTGCATATATATTTGCATATTCACCCACATACACACAACTTACATTTTTTTCACAGCTTACTTTTTTACACTAATGTCAGCATACCACAAATATTGTATTGCAACTTACTTTCTTCACTCAATAATGTGTTAAAGATGAATTCATGCGGAAGTACTCCTTCCTTCTTTCTTTTTATGGCTGTGTGACATCCCATTGTATGCTTGTACAATCATTTATTTAACCCATATAAAGAATCATCTAGGGGGCACCTGGGTGCCTCAGTCGGGTAAACATCTGACCCTTGATTTCAGCTCAGGTCATGATCTCAGGGTCGTGGGATCAAGCCCAGCACGGGGCTCATGGGATTCTCTATCCCTCTCCCTCTGCTCCTCCCCTACTTGCTTTCTTGTTTGCTCTCTCTCTCTCTCTCTCCCTCTCTTTAAAAAAAAAAAAAAAAAAAAATCATTTAGGGCTTAGGCATTTAAAGATAAATTCTTTAAAATTATTGAGTCAAAAAGTATGAAAATTTACCATTTTAATAAGTAAAACCAACTTTTCCTTCCAAGAAACTGCACAAATTTACATTCCTGCCTAGAGTGTAGGAGTGAGCAATTCTAAACATCCTTGCCATGGTGGGGTATTACTGGACTTTTTAATCTTTATCAACCTAGCAAGTGAAAAATGTTCTGCTGTTGTTTAACTTTGTTATTACTAACACTTTATACTATATAAGACCATAAGGTTCTGAGAATAAATGATGCACCCAAGAGAAAATTTTACTCTGGGGAATTATAACCAATGAAGAAATAGAAACAAAGATTGGGGGTATTCGCTGGCTCAGTTGGTAGAGCATGTGACCCTTGATCTCAGGACTGAAGGTTCAAGCCCCACACTGGATGTAAAGATTACTTAAAAGTAAAATAAATTTTAAAAAATCAGAGTTGGAAAAGTCCTTAAAGAATACATTGATTAAACACTACTCAACACACGCTTTAACACCACAGTGAGAAACTGTCCACTCTATTTTCATTTTGATTGTTAAAAATACCTTCATTATGGGGTGCCTGGGTGGCGCAGTCAGTTGGGCGTCCAACCTCGGCTCAGGTCATGATCTCACAGTTCGTGAGTTCGAGCCCCACTTCAGGCTCTGTGCTGACAGCTCAGAGCCTGGAGCCTCTTCAGATTCTGTCTCCCGCTCTCTCTGCCCCTCCCCCACTCATGCTCTGTCTCTCTCAAGAATAAATAAATGTTAAAAAAAAAAACAAACACAAAAAACAAAAAACCTTCATCATGTACCAATATTTCCCTTCCTCTTTCATTGTTCCTAGTTCTATCCTCTGGGGATACAAAAGATATGCTTCACTCCCTCTTCCACATGCCATTCGTTCATGTGTTTACCAGAACCACACATGCGAGTCAGGAAGAATGTTAAAGATCACTCAATTACCAATTTGAAAAGCATTCCCATATACCCCACTAAAGTCTTCTTTTTTCCTGGCTGAAAATCTCAAATGTTTCAATTATTTTGCAAGTATCTGTTTCAGACACTGCTTCATTCTGATTACCCTCCTTCTGAATACACTATCAACATCCTCCTCAAGATGTGGCAAATAGAGCTGAGAACTCAGCTAAAGGCAGAATAGAAAAGGATAATCAACTATGTTTTAGACAAACTACTTCAAAATAATGCTGTTTAAGTGAGTGTGAGCCTTTGGAGCAGTTATAATAAACCACTGACTCATCGACTTCAGACAAATAGAGAGACCCACCTAGGCACACACCTACTTCAAACAAAAAAATCCCACCTGTTAGCCCTCCAAGCCTTCAATACTGTATTTGTGCAGATTAAAAAAAAAAAAAATTCAATTGTAAGAATTTTTTTGTCCCTATGAACCAGACATATCAAATATAGAATTATTACAAGTAGTTTCTTAGATACAGTCTAATTATTAAAAAGTAATAGAGGAAGGATCCTGATTCTGTCAAATAACATACTACCCTCATAATTTTGAGAGCAATGGATAAACATTTTAAATAGGACATAGGGGAAGGCAGCATCTTGAGGAACACACTAAGAATGAATTGCAGTTTAATTTTAACATCAGCCCATTGATCAGTCACAAATCCACCTACCTATGCAAGTATTCAGACTACATTTCTCTAACTTGTCTATAAAGATATCATAAAAGGCTGTCAAATGCTATCTGTATAACCTTGGGGGTACCTTACCTCATTTGTAAAACAGTACTAAATGAGGCAATCTATGTAAAGCATTTAACCCAGTGCCCAGCACAAAATTAAAAATCCAATAAACGTGGCTATAATTCTAGACATACAATGGCAGAGTATCTCCTGATGTACCTACCAGTTTAGTTACCCCTATAAGAAAAGAAGTGAGACCAGTGTGGCATGACTTGTTCTCTGGGAACCCACGCTGGTTCCTAGTGATCAGCGTCTTCTTTTCTAAGTACCAACAACACGTGTGTTCAAAAATCTGAGAATTTGGGGGCACCTGGGTGGTGTCGGTTGACACCACCGAAGTCGGTTGACTTCGGCTCAGGTCATGATCTCATGGTTTGTGAGTTCGAGCCCTGCAACAGCTTGCGGCCGTCAGCACAGAACCCACTTCAAATCCTCTGTCCCCCTCTCTCTCTGCTCCTCCCCAGCTTGCACTCTCTTTCTCGAAAATAAACATACATTAAGAAAAAAAATTTTTTTAATCTGAGAATTTGTTTAGGAATAACGCCTAACTCATCAGTTTATTATTATCTGCATCCTTTACTTGTTTTCCAACATTGTATATACTTCAGCTAAAACACTCTTTTACATATAGTAGCTCGTTAAAAGAAATTTTGTTGAATTTTCTTTTTAAAAATCAGGATGCGTTTCTTACCTTTGATAATCATGATTATATCAAGATGTCAATTAGGGTAAGCTGAGTAAAAGGTGTGTGGGAATTCTCTGTACTAGCTTTGCAATTCTCCTAGGAATACAGAACGACTTCAAAATTAAACCTGTTTTAAAAATTAAGATGATCTTTTCTGACCTCTGATAAACTCCTTCTTTAAATTCCTCAAATATTATCAACCATTATCAGGTGCAAACTCTTTAGCAGCCTTTACAACTTCATAATTAATCTGGAATGGAAGACATGAATTCCAACAAATAGGAATTCTCATAATACCCCTACTTACCCTGGGCCACACAGAGTTAGTATTCAGTTAGTATTCAATAGCCATCCCCAAATTTTATTTTTGGAAACAAGAGCCTTAAAAGAAATCTATCCTAAAAGCAAACATTTCATTAAAGCTCTGTACAATCCAATTAAAACCTCTGATTCTTATTGCTCGAATCACATATTTAGCAGTAACATTCAAGTCAAGCTCAAGATCTTTGATGTATGAGACCAATTACCGCCATATGGTAGCATTAGCATGAAAACTTTTTAAAAACTATACTTTAAAAATATATTTATATCATGGATAATTGGTTTCTGAATTAGGTAAATAAGAGTTTAGGAAAATGATAAATTTTATTTGTAATTATTCAAGCTCAAGCTTCCAATGTTAAGCAACAAAGTCATGAAAATTCTGCTAAAACTTTAACTCTCAAGCAGAAAAATCCTAACACCAAAAAAAAAAAAAAAAGAAAGAAAGAAATAAAGTATCTTTCCCCTAAATACCTCCAAATAGGTTTTGTACTTTAGAGTTTCTTTCAGGTATCAACTAATTTTCAAAAACTTGGCTTTGCTTTTTGGAACAGTGCTACAGAATTGGTACCATAAACAGAAGTGCTATTGTCAAAGAATCGATCCAATAATAAAAAGAGCTAAGGCCACTTGTCTTATAGAAAATTACTGCCAAATGCTGCCAGACCCTGCTTTTCTTCCTTCTGGGCTAGTGGCCAGATACTAATCATTTTTAGACCCTTTCTAATTTTTAGTACACAATTTAGTACACAATCCCACATCTGAACTAGACAGTATTTTAATGAATGTTCTCCATAATTTGTCTAATGTTCCGGCATACAAATACACACACACACGATCTACCATACATCTGGAAGTATATACAAGAAAGTGATTAACAATGGTTGCCTCTCAGGCAACTGTTTGGGTCTTTGAATTTTGTATGCTTTTGTAAAAACTATTCAAAAATTAATTTGCCTATTAATTCCAGTTAAAATATTTTGCCTTACAAAATAACGCATGAGGCTTTCTCTTGAAGATATTTTTAGGGGCGCCTGGGTGGCTCAGTCAGTTAAGCGTCCAACTTCGGCTCAGGTCATGATCTTGCGGTTCGTGAGTTTGAGCCCCGTGGCGGGCTCTGTGCTGACAGCTCAGAGCCTGGAGCCTGTTTCAAATTCTGTGTCTCCCTCTCTCTCTGACCCTCCCCCATTCATGTTCTGTCTCTCTCTGTCTCAAAAATAAATAAACGTTAAAAAAAATTTTTTTAAGATATTTTAAAAATATTTTAATATGTAATTGTGTTAAAAACAACTTACAATGTTCAATGTTCAACTTCAATTATAATAAAAACAACAAATTAAAGTAAGATCATTTCTGCTTACCAAATTAGAAAAGCTGAATACTAGCATACAAATTGTCATAACCTTTCTAGAAAACAATATGACAGTATCTAATTTTTTTAAGGTCTTATCTTTGACTAAAAATTTTTATTCCTATCCTAAGAAAATAAGTATGCAGAACAATTATGTGAAGATTTTCTTCAATGTTAGCAGCAGAGGAAAAATTTTTCAATAATTAGGAATGGTTAAATCACTACACATTCATTCAATAGAACATTGTGCTATTAAAATTTAGGTTTTGAAATAATTTTACCAAGTAGGAAATTCTTCATGATATAATGCTTGGTGGGGAATAAACAGCACACTATGAATAAATAATCATCGGAAGAGGAAAAAGAATGTATAACATAACATTAGTAATGCTTATATTTGGGCTGAGCTTACATTTTGTCTTTTGCATTTCTCCAAGTTTTTAAAATGAGTACCTAGAACTTATAAAATCGGGAGGAAAATATAATATTGACCTACAAAACATAAACACATACCTTTATTCTTAAATTTATAATATTGCAAAACTAATGTAGTATTTATTTTTGTTTTTTTAAGTTTATTTATTTACTTTGAAAGAGAGGGGTAGGGAAAGAGGCAGAGAGAGAGAGAGAAGAGAGAGAGAATCCCAAGCAAGCAACATGTTGTCAGCGCAAGCCCAATGTGGGGCTCAATGTCATGAACTGCGAAACCATGACCTGAGCTGAAATCAAGAGTCAGATGCTTAACCGACCCAGCCACCCAGGAATCCCAAACTGATATAGTATTTAAGCAGTTGAAATTAAAAAAAAAAAAAAAAAGTAGTTGAAACAAATTAAGTCAAAACCTTCTAATTAGTAACATTTAGGGAAACCAATAAAGAGTAACTCAAATTACTGTGTATCTTAAGATCATTCCTACCATACAATAAGCACTACCATTCAATACAATAAGCACTAGCAGCTAGCTCATTTTTAAATCAATACAATTAAAAAATAAAAGAAGGGGCGCCTGGCTCAGTCGGTTAAGAGTCCGACTTCAGCTCAGGTCATGATCTCACAGTCTGTGAGTTCCAGCTCTGTGTCAGGCTCTGTGCTGACAGCTCAGAGCCTGGAGCCTGCTTTGGATTCTGTGTCTCCCTCTCTCTGCCCCTCCCCTGCTCATGCTCTGTCTCTGTCTCAAAAATAAATAAAAACATTAAAAAAATTTTTTTAAATAATAATAAAATAAAAATAAAAGAAAACATCAGACTATAATATGGTACACAATATGGACAAAAATTAAATCCCATCAAACAGGATTAATAATGTAATTATGAGTTAAATTATAATGATAGTTATTAGGATAAATAATATCCCTGAAAGAAAGAACTCCTTAAACAAACATATAACATCTAAACTAATATATATTACCAGGGGCACCTGGGTGGCTCAGTCGGTTGAGCGTCCGGCTTCGGCTCAGGTCGTGATCTCATGGTGTGTGAGTTCAAGCCCCGCATCAGGCTCTGTGCTGACAGCTTGGGGCCTGGAGCCTGTTTTGAATTCTGTGTCTCCCTCTCTCTCTGCTCCTCCCCTGCTCACACTCTGTCTCTCTCTCAAAAATAAATAAAGATTTAAAAATTTTTTAAAATAAAAAAATAGACTAATAAATATAACCAAACTTTTCCTTTAAATAAGCAGAGTCTGCTAGTGGGAAAAGTAGTTATTGATGAATAAATTATCATTTCTCAGACATTAATCTGTATAGTTGCAAATGTAGATGGAGTATATCCCTAAAGATTATATCCACCACTACTGACCACTTAACTCACAAGTTCACTATTACTCTTAGCACTCTTCATTGGGTTACCACTGCGTTAAGCCCAAATTCCTTACATTGGTTGTAAGACTCATGGGATGGTCCTTGCTTTCACTCCCCACTCCTTCCTTCTCACCTTCTTTCTACATCTTAACCCAGCAGTTTACAAGAAAGTATGATCCTTGAACCAGCAACATTTCCATCACCTGTAAGCATGTTAGAAGATTCATATGCACCAGGAGATTCATATGCACATTAGAGCTTGAAAACCACTGCTGCAGCCTTCCTGAATTACCTGCAGATCCTCAAATCCGCCCTGCTCTCTCTCTCTCTGCAAATGCAGTTCCCTAGAGTGTTCTTTCACCCCATTCCCTATGAGGTATCCTATCCACCTTGTTTCCTATTAGTCTTTCAAGTCAGCTTAGAAA
This sequence comes from Acinonyx jubatus, assembly GCF_027475565.1. Lineage (NCBI taxonomy): Eukaryota > Metazoa > Chordata > Mammalia > Carnivora > Felidae > Acinonyx > Acinonyx jubatus. The sequence continues at coordinate 35,630,466 of NC_069386.1, forward strand.
TCACTTCAAAAGAAAACTGTAAACTTTTCCAGAATTAGAAAAATATTCCTCCAGATCTCTTCTATTATTGTAGCAGCTCTTATTTGCATTATTCACCAACTAAAGCCACTTCTAGAATTATTTAAGGCCATCAAAGAAAGCCTTTGCTTGACATACCCCAAAACATAACTAACACATGACAAAAATAAAAAACAGACTCAAAGCTTTTTTACCCATGTTATGAACGCATTAGCAAAGTTGATTTCAAAGCATATAGAATATTAAAGAAATATACAGAAGAACCAAATGTCAGAAAAAATGACTTATTGTTGAAAAATTACAGAAAAATAGCCAACCAGTTCTGAAATTCACATCTTGAAATTAATTAATTTGAATGGTCTCTTTCCTGCACATATTTCTTCTCCCATTTTCTGGAGGAGGAAGAGCAAGTAATAAGGAATATGGCTTAGAAAAAAAGGCAAACCCAGATGAAAGAGAAATGTGTAAAGCCTGGATAAAGTTATGTTTTATGTCAGATATAAGAAACAAGTGTGGACCAGAAACAGTTCTCCAATATTTTTAATAAGTTCGAGATAATCTCACAGTACATGATTAGTTAATAATTTATCTTCAATCATTTAATGACCATCTAACATGTGCTAAAAACCATGTGGGATTAAGAATTATGTGTATGTCTCTCTATATATGGAGATAAGTAACTCCTAGTTATTTAGCCAAGAACTTAACCATTATGTCCACCAAAAGACAGGTACAAAGTTGTTCACAGCAGCTTTGTTCCTAAGAGCTAAAAACTGGAAATGGCCCAAATGCATCAAAAGAATAGAAAAAAAATATATGTACTCAAACAACAGAATACTACACTGCAATGAAAAAGAATGAGCTACTGTTAAAAAAGCATGGATGAATCTCACAGACATAATGCTGAGCAAAGGAAACCAGGTTGATTCAATTTGTATGAAGTTCAGGAATAAACAAAACTAATCTATTATGAAAGAAGTCTGAATAATGGTTACTGTTGGGAAATACTGACTAAGAACATGAGGAAGGCTTCTAAGGTCCTAGAAGTGTTCTATATCCTGATCTGGCTGGTGACTACATGTTTACACATGTCGAAGTTCATTAAGTTATTTAGAATTTCTGTACTGTGTATGATTTTCTTGAAGTCCCATACATTTTTTTTAGAAAATGGAAGAGAAAAATTCCCCTTCCTCTCTGCCAGCCAGGAAAGAGGAACAAAGGAAGGAGAAGAAGTTAAATCAAATAATTTTCAAATTCCTGCTTTAAAGTTCAATTATCTTATTTATTGAATAAAAATTTGAGCACCTACTTAGTAACAGGTACTGTTCTGGGTGCTAGGGAGATAGCACTGAATAAAATGAGTAAAACTCCCTGCCCTCGTGGATCTTATAGTATACTAGGGGTAGAAAGACAATAAAAATATAGAGTATGCTGGATAACAGAAAGAAGAAAACAAAGAAACAAAGCAGGGAAGAGAAATAGGAAGAGAGTGTAGAAAGGATGCTGTGATTTTAAACAAGGTGGCCAATAAAGGCCTCACAGAAGGGGTGATATTTTAACTAAGACTTGAAGGAAGGGAAAGAGACATGGATGTGTGGAAGAACATGTTTCAGGCCTCCTGAAACAGAGAGAAGTCCACCATGACTGCAGGGAAGTAAGCAAAGGTGAGATTAGAAAACAGAACAAAGCAAAACAATGAGAGTTTAATGAAGAGTTTGACTCCACCTCCTCATTTAAAGATTAACTTAGGGGCATCAGGGTGGCTCAGTCAGTTAAGAGTCTGACTTCGGCCCAGGTCATGATCCTACGCTTCATGGGTTTGAGCCCCACGTCGGGCCCTATGCTGACAGCACGGAGCCTGGAGCCTGCTTCGGATTCTGTGTCTCCCTCTCTCTCTGCCACTCCCCTGCTTGCACTCTGTCTCTCGGTCTCCCCAAAATAAGCAAATATTAAAAATAATAATAAAAAAAACAGGGAGTTTGTTTTAAAAAAATAAAGATTAACTTAAATCGGGGCACCTGGCTGGCTCAGTGGGTAGAACATGCGACTCTTGATTTCAGCTCAGGTCATGATCTCACAGTTTGTTAAGAGCTTGGAGTCAGGCTCTGCTCTGACAACGCAGGGCCTGCCTGGATGCTCTCTCCCTCACTCTCTGCCCCTCTCCCACACACAGGCACTCTCTCTCTCTCAAAATAAATAAACACTAAATAAATAAATATTTTTAAAAGATTGACTTAAGTCAAATCTTTTTTACACAGAAATTTCTGTAACTACTAGCCCAATCCACCCTGATATCTTCTGAGCTCCTATAGCTGTATCGCTCATGACATCTTTACATACTACCTTGCAGTCAAATACATACTGTCTCCCGCTCCCAAATAAACCAAGCCTCTTTAGGGCAGTGACTAGATTTTTTGCTTTTTTTCTATCTCTACAGTTGCCCTACGGATGGCACTTAAATGGTTACTGGTAAGGCTGACACCAATAACAACTTCATCAGGCATAAAGTTAGTAAACTGAGGATAGATTTTCAAAAAGATAAAAGAGGGAGGACAGAAGCAAAGACTAAGGAACTACGTGAGTAAAGGCACCAAGGCGTCTCCATGCGTCATGATCCAAAGTCCGGATTTTCTCTGAGCCATGTCCTTAAGACTCTGAGATCCTCGACATCACTTTTTCTAAAAGCCACTCCAGGCTTTTATTCTTGGGGGGAGGAGGGAAGAGGCACCTGGTATTCCTTTCAAGTAATGGTTTTTTTTAACACCTATGTGTACAACTAGCTTAACAAAGAAAATCTTAACCAATTAGCTGCATGATCTTGAGCAAGTCATTCAACTACTCTTGCCTGTGTCAATTCCCTCATATGCTACACGAAGGGTTGGATTAAATGATCTCTTAAGTCCAAACAATCTCAAATTCTCTACTTTAGCTTTTGTGAAAAAACTGAATGAATAAACATTACAACCTAATTCTTCAATTTATAAAATGAATAAAATATCTATGAATAATTTTAATACACTAAATAAGCAGTCACATTTCAAAAAGCAGTATAGGATTTGGAAAAGCATAGAACTTGGAGTACAACGGACCTGCATCTAGTTACAGCATGCTATTTAGTAGATAATGACCCTGAGCAAGTATTAAATCTTCTGCGAATAAACAGACAATATAAAGACACACATGCATTGACAACAATCATGTCCCATACAGAAAGCAGCCAGGTAGGTAAAAAATACCTACCACATCACTGATACCAAGATCTGAAATACCCAAACTAGTTTATAACTTTCTTACCAATTTTAGTTATAGGGATTAGTGGTTGCCTCAAAGTCTGCAAGTTTAACAGAGTAACCCTTAACTCCTATAGTGCTGGGAATCTCACTTCTTAAATATGAGGATAAGAACTACAGATCTAATATCAGTTTGTGGTCATAGGGTAAGAGAATAAGATAATTTAAAAAGCCCCAAATTTTAGAAAAATAGGACAACACTTAGATTTGGGCTTAACTCGGACATTATGAAAATGGTCAATCTTGGCACAGATAGTTCAAACCTGTAATGAGAGCCAACTGTGTAAAATAAGCAATAGAGGTTCAAAAAGTAGTAAGACAAATATAAACTTGGCTTCGAGTCCGGAGGACCCAGCAACAGACATAAATAATTACAGCATACCAGTGAACATAAGAGAATGAATGAACAAGACATAGAGAGTGCATAACTCAGTGAGGTAAGAAAGAGGGACAACCAGAGGACACAGAAGACTTAAAAAGCAGATAGTGCTTAAGTTGTACCTTGAAAAAGCAGCAGACTTTGTCAGCAAGACAGGAGAAAGAAAGGCATTCTAAACAGCGGGGAGAATATATGAGAGGGCTCTGAGTCAGGAAACAGTATGACTCTTTCAGCGAACTGACTGGATTAGTACAGTTGGAGCTTCAGATTTTCGGCAGGGGAAATGCAGGAAATGAGCCAGATGGTGAAGGGCCTAGTAATGATAAAGAGTTAGAACTAAATGTGTATTGTAGGTAAAGGAGAGTATGGATTTTAAGAAAGAAGCATTGAACAGATTTGCATTTTATTTTTTTTTAATTTTTTTTTTAAGTTTATTCATTTTTGAGACAGAGAGAGACAGAGCATGAATGGGGGAAGGTCTGAGAGAGAGGGAGACAGAATCCGAAACAGGCTCCAGGCTCTGAGCTGTCAGCACAGAGCCCGACGCGGAGCTCGAACTCACGAGCCATGAGATCATGACCTGAGCCAAAGTCAGGCGCTCAACTGACTGAGCCACCCAGGCACCCCAAACAGATTTGCATTTTAGAAGTCACCTTGGCAGGAGCGTAAAGAATGGATTAAAGGGGGTCAACCACTAGAGACATCATTCTACACCCTGAGTTAAATAAGTACATTACCTTATCACATAGATACTCTATTAGAGAACCAGAAATCAGAAATAAAAATAATAATGCTTTAACAGATAAATCTAAAGTATAAAAAAAAATCATTTACCTTCATGAATGTATATTCTGAAATTAAATATGTCCTATATATCTTAAAAAGAAAGAAGTTTCTAAAATTAGGTATCATATGTAAAAATACATGGATCTAGATGTATCCTGAGAACCAGCTACTCTTTAAGGCACCCATTCCTTTTTGTACACAGAATACTGCTGACGGGTAACATCAAAACTAATGCACAAGAATCATTAGAATTGGAGTTTGCACTGATTATTGACAGGGACTTCTCTGTAATTTTATATATATGGAAACTAAGGCCGTAAGAGACTAAGAAATTACCCAAGGCCATATGGTTAATAGCACAGTGAAGATTGGAATTCATATCTTACGATTTCCTTTCTAAAAATTGCTTTAGTGTATCACATTTATCATTCCAGAATCTTGAACGATAACCCATTATAGTAATAATGAAATATAAATAGTAATAAATTATAGTAATAATGAACCATAAAACTATTTTTGTTTCATATGCCTCAGAAGAGAAACAAATCTATTAGATGTGTCCATAGGTTGGACAAAAGAAATCTCTTCCTGAAGTCTGTGCCACAATAAGAACACCTCCATCCACAGAAACACAAAGTATTCTCGTCTAAAGAGTTTATAAAAACTTCCCTTCTCAAACTTGGAAATAGTTAAATTTTAAAATAGAAAGGCCTTAATTTGTTTTATTTTAAGTGTACTTATTTGAGAGAGAAAGCGAGAGAGGCAGGAAGGAGCAAAGCGAGGGAGGGAGAGAGAATCCCAAGCAGGCTTGGAGCTGTCAGCACAGAGCCTGATGTGGGGCTGGAATTCACGAACCATGAGACCATGACCAGAGCTGAAATTCAGAGTTGGCTGTTTAACTGACTGGTGCCCCTAATTTATTTTTATATAATTAAACATCTAACATCTTTAACATGTGTTAACGTTTTATTTGGAGCTTAGTACTCTTCTTATTCTGTTGTGCTCCCCATCCCCTATAATTTTAGATCCTTGAAATAGATTTTTTCCTTCACTAGTACACACAATGGGAGTGGCAACACTGACAAAATGCCTTATAAATACTGTACCTTTCACAAATTTGCATTTTAAATTTTAATTTTTAGACTTTAGTTTCCACTTGTTATGTCCACTCATTGAAACAGATTCAAAGAATACAAAAGTATAAAATTAACAGCTCTCTTCCAGGACTCTGCAATGCTCTCTTATTAAAGAATGCCCCAAAGGGGCACCTGGGTGGCTCAGTAAGGTTAAAGGTCTTGACTGAAGGTCTTGACTCTTGATTTTGGCTAAGGTCATGATCTCACAGTTCATGATTTCAGGCCCTACAACAGGCTCTTTGCAGTCAGCACATACTGGGATTCTCTCTCTCTCTCTCTCTCTCTCTCAAAAATAAATAAATAAACATTTAAAAAAAGAATCCCTCCCCCAATACTTAGAAGTTTGATATGTATCCTTACAGACTTTTTTATGCTTATATAACAAAAGGTACTAATCCTCAGAGTCAATATATATTTAACACCCAAACTCTACTGATCATTATTCCATCTTTAATAATTCAGAAGATAGATCATTACCTTACTTGGTTCCTGGTTATGACAACAGACATCAATCATATTACTCAGGGGTTATTTTAAAAAGTGAGCTGAACCCCAATGTTTCTTCATTATCAGCATCTTAATTATTTTATGTATTCATTTTATTTGCGGTCTTTCTCTCGCTCAACGTAGGTTATATGTGAGCTGGAAATCACTGTACCTCCAATGTTGTGACACCTAGCGGATAATCAAAGATTTTGTTGACTAATATGTTTACTTAGAAATCATGAACGCTGCTTTTTTTTCAAAGTTACTGAAATTTGCTTAATTTATCATTTGTCTTTCAAAACTAATGAGGGGAAAAAATGGTCTGCTTATGGTTTTTTTAGCTATAGTTCCACCCAAATATCTGCTCCATTGATCAGTTTCGATAGCCATAAAAGTCAATCAGGCATTTTGGTTTGAATTATAACCAAAGCAAAAAACAAAACAAAACTCTTACACTCTTCAAAGAGTTAAATATTTGTGGGGCGCCTAGGTGGCGCAGTCGGTTAAGCGTCTGACTTCAGCCAGGTCACGATCTCGTGGTCCGTGAGTTCGAGCCCCGCGTCGGGCTCTGGGCTGATGGCTCGCAGCCTGGAGCCTGTTTCCGATTCTGTGTCTCCCTCTCTCTCTGCCCCTCCCCCGTTCATGCTCTGTCTCTCTCTGTCCCAAAAATAAATAAAAAACGTTGAAAAAAAAATTAAAAAAAAAAAGAGTTAAATATTTGCTACGTAGGAGTCCCTCCTTTTTAAAAAATGATTGCAAAACTCAAGGATTAAGTACACTGTCCCTAATCTTTCTGGTTCTAAGATCAAAAAGAAATGTCAATCTAAAAAAACTGACACTAAGAAAAAGGCTAAGGCAGGCAAAATGCTTTGGCAAAGTCAAATTTGTCTGTTTACCCAAAATTACAAAATTACTGTGAATATGGACTCCACTGCCTGCCACATCAGGCTTCATTTACAGGCCTCTGTGATAAAGTAGCTATCTAACCTGAAGAAATGTCAAGCAAATGCAGACTTTCCAAGCTATCCATTTTTCTAAAAAACCACATACACATACATACAGGCCATTTTATCTGAATTTCACCTAAGACTGGGCTGGTTACCAAGCACTCTCCATTAGAGTCAAGACTAACTCAAGCTTCACAATAAAACTGTTAAGGCAGGATTCTCTAAAAGAGCTGTTAGCTTACAGGTCTCAAATGACGCAGAGCTCTAGCTCTGGGACCTCAAATTCAATACATTATTTGGAGACCAAACTTAAAAGCTATCCCTCTCCACGAACGTTTTTCAAAGGACAGAGAGAAGCCGGAACACACTTCCCAGCACTACTTGATTCTGCCTAGCACTCAGGCAAGTCTTCAGGACAGACCTAATATTGCAGGATCAGCAAAGCAGACTATCTAGGAAAGTGAAGCCAAAACCACACAGCCTTCTGTATCTTCAGCGTCTGGCACGCTCCACCTGAGGACACTCGCCTCCTAAAGAACCTAGAGTCTATACCCACGTAAGGCGCTGCCACTCTCACGCTCCCGGAGCAGCAAGACCGAGCACGCCCCCACAGGGATCCCGGGGCAGAGAAAAGCAAACTGCAGAACAAACCCACGATTTCTCCAACTAAGAAACGACACGCATCAATCTTCCCACTGGGCGCTGAGTAAATCTCATGTAGGAAAGAGACCTGGTCCAGGATGCTGGCCAGCCACAGACTGTCTAGCGGGGCTGGCTCGGGACGCCACTAGAGCCCCCGAGCCCACCCAAGCGCCTGCTGAGCCGCGCCCTCCATGCGAGATCACCCGGAGACCCGATAACTCGCCCGGTCGCCCCCGAAAAGACTGGAGACCATGCCAAGTTACCGCCCCCCTCTGGGCAAAACAGAAACCCCAGAAAAGACGCCGGGCTCCGCCGAACACCCTTCCGCCCCCAGCAGCCCACCAAGGCTGCCCGACCCCTGCAGGACGCAGATACATCGCCCTCTCGCCGGGAGGCCCGGATAAACAGAACCCCCTCCCCGGAACCCTAATACGCTGCTTCTCCACCCAGGGATGCGAAACAGTCCCGCTCAAAGGACCCCCGAAGACCCCAATGATCTGCCCCTTCAGAGACCTAGGACCTGCTAAACTGAATCCTCTGCCCCCCAAAGAGCCTGAGACCGCGGTAAGAGGACTCCCCCCACCCCCCATGTTCCGGAACCCCGCTACACCACCTCGAGGAACCCCCAGGACCCTGATAAATCTCCCTGGACCCTGAGGCGGGACCCTGTGCGCCGCCACCCACCCCCACCCCAAAGTGGAAAGAGCCCCAAGATCCCCAATAAACCGCCTCGCCCCAGGAGCCCCGGCAGCCGCCACACCGCCCTGGGGCGCCCGCACCCGGGTCCCACCCCGCCGCCTCCTGCCCCCCGCGCTCCCGAGCTCCACCAAGCCTCGCGCCCACCAGGCAGCGCCGCGCAGCCCGCGGAGCCGCCCCCGTCTGGAGCCAGCCCGCTCCGGCTGCTCCGAGTCCCCGCTCCCCGACCGCTCCGCAGCCGAGACGCGCTCCGGGCTTCCTTACCTGGGAGCGCCGGAGGGCGAGCGGACCGAGAAGCCCTGAGGAAGAGAAGGCGGCGGCAGGGAAGGGGCGGCCCAGGCCTGCGGCTGCCGCAGCTCTAACCTCTCCGCGAGAAAGCGCTTGTGTGAGGAGAGCCCTCCCGCTTCGCGCGCAGCCGGGAGACCAAGCCACAGCCGTGCCCGCCGCTCTTCCCGCGAGATCCCAGCCACGGCTAGGGGCGGCCGCGGCGGCTCGAGTGACAGCCCGGAGAGCCTGTCGGCGGCGGCGTAGCAGGCGGGACTCGGAGCCCGTTGCGACCAATTGTAAAATAGAAAAGGTGATTCGTCCCGCCCACCGCTTCTCCCCTCCCCCGCCCCTCGCAATTAACTAGGGGCAAAAGTAACAGTGACCTCAAATAGTCACCAGGCGGTGGCAGATCGCCGGAGGGCACTTTGGGTGGCGAAGCTGGGCCTGTGTCTGGTCCTGCTCAGCCTCCGTAGACGCACCTGGTTTGGGGAAGAAGCAGGTCTGCACACCCGTGTAGGCTTAGAAGCCGTTACCCTTGGTTACAGCGCGGCCCCAAGTGCGCAGAAGGTTCACACCTTCCTGGTTGAAGGCGCACCCTCCTGGGGTTACTGTAATCCCCCTTCCCCCCATCTCGCCTCTCTTCCCTCTCAACCTCAAACAGGGCGCCATTGTTGAGATGCCCGTGTTTTCTAAACCCCAAGTTGGGACATCTGGTCTGACAAAGGACTCTTCTGATTCGATCATTTATTTCTACTTTGAGCCTTCTAGAAGAGTAAAAAGTGTATCTCACTTGAGTCCCAGTATAACAAAATCCAAAATTACATGAAAAGTTGTATCACTGTAGACCCCAGTGTCTGTACAGACAGGGCACTGAATAAATGAAAGGAATGAATGGAGAATGTGATATTTGAATATTTGAAGTCTGGCCCAGCCCCAGAAAATTCAAGCTATCTTAGCCTTTTCTTTACAATGACAGCCAATCTCTTCACCCTTAAGTCTGGCCAATCACTCCATTATTATGCGTGTCCTGTCGCCTTCATTCATCTTCTTGCCCTCCTTCCCTTACCCACAGCAAGAAGTGCCCTTTCTCTTCATCAAGGTTAACCCCTGCAACCTGTGCACTGGATCTCAGCCATTCCCAGATTTTGTTGAATCATCTAACCTTTCGTTCCCCATTATTAATTTTCCCCTCTAATCCAGCTCTTTTCTCCTACAAACACACTCGGTATCCTCCAACATTTGAACAGAACAAAACCACCCTACTTCCTCCACCCTCTGAAGGTACCCTATCTCTTCTAAGAATCACATTTCTTGAGAGACATCAAAGTATGTTTGCTGTCTCCACTTTCTCATCTCTTATTTTTCCCACTACAATGTTGTTTTCACACCACACCATCTGCTGTTCTCTCAACGGTCACAAAAGACCTCTTTCCTAATGGGCAAATGTTCTATTTGGGGCACCTTTCTCAATGGCCTCTTTGAAGCTTTTGACAATGGTGGCCATCTCCTCCTTTGGTGCCTAACTACATTCTTCTGATTCCCTAGTTACTCCTCTGACTTTTTTTTTTTTCCTTTGGGGGTGAGGGGCGGGTCCCCTCTCTTGGTCTGAAAAATGTCTATGTATTGGTGTTTCCTTGTCCATATCTTGTCCATAATAAGAAAAAATGGCCATTCGTAGTTGTACACTTTGAATGCCAGTAAGTGGCTCAAATAAACGCAGTTAGAAAAGGCCAGTGGGAAAAGACATGACTATGTGACTATGAGGCTGGGTCTTAAAACAGTAGCTTGGCAGGGCACCTGGCTGGCTCAGTTGGTGGACCATCCAGCTCAGGTCATGGTCTCACAGTTCCTGGGATCGAACCCCGCCTCTGGCTCTGAGATGACAGTGCAGAGCCTACTTGATTCTCTCTTTCCCTCTCTCTCTCTGCCCCTCCCCCCATCTCAAAATAAATAAACATTACCAAGAAAGAAAGAAAGAAAGAAAGAAAGAAAGAAAGAAAGAAAGAAAAGAAAAAGGCCTTCTAAACCAGGCCAAGCTGATTTAACTTGATTTTGTATTAAATGGGAGCCAGAACCAATCTTAAAATTTGTAGGGTCCACAAAAAGTCTACATTTAGAGGCCCACATATTAAATGAATCAATACGTAAAAGTTATAAAACAAACTAATAAACTGTGAAATTAAAAAAATATATATATATGTCTGGGCACCTGGGTGGCTCAGTCGGTTGAGCATCCAACTTTGGCTCAGGTCATGATCTCGCAGTTGACGAGTTTGAGCCCCGCTATTGGGTTCTGTGCTGACAGCTCAGAGCCTGGAGCCTGCTTCCGATTCTGTGTCTCCCTCTCTCTCTCTCTGCCTCTCCCCCGCTCATGCTCTGTGTCTGTCTCAAAAAAATATATATATATATATTTAACTTTAACATATATATAAACATATATATAATATATAAATATATATGTTATATAAATATATAAATATAAAAAATATATATTTAATATATATTAAATATATAAATATAAAATACATATTTATATATTATATATTTATATTTTAATGTATTTATGTATTTAATATATTAATATATATTAAATAGATAGATAGATAGATAGATATCCTTTCACCTTGAAAATATACTTCCAATACAACTTGGAAGACCAGGTTTGAACTTAGAATTCTGGGACTTCTCAGAGCTCCCTACTAGAACAGAGACAGCTGGTGTCCACACAGTAGCCTTCCCTACTTCACTTCCCACGGCCAGTTAGGCCCCACACTCCATGGGCACTCCAGCCCACATGTCCACTTTTTCCTCTACAAAACTGTCATTTCTTGGCCACTCCACAGGTCCCGGAGTATATATCAGAAGATCTAGGGGAGAAGCCCAAGATCTAGGGGAGAAGGCAGGGACTTTTGGCTTCTGGTTTTACCTGGAGAAACGGAGAAATATCTGAAGAGGTGAAACCAGCTCCAAATGGACACATTCCTTTGGCTCAGAGGACTCCTGCTCAGTATGCAGGGATGCAGCTCGAGAAGGACCAGAGCAGAGTCCCTTCTGGCAGACCCTTCCCACCTGTGCCTAAAGAAGGTACCAGGAGAGCCACTGAATTTCTTTAGGAGGCTAATGACATATATATTAGGTCCGTATCTTGAAGTATAAATCTGTGTGTTTTCTATGTTTCCTAGTGCCTCTTCTCTTGCTTATTTTAATGGCAGGAATATTCTGGAAAGAAAACTCTTCTCGGCTCTCTTGCCATGTGGCATCTTCTCCCCAGTGCCCAGTTTCATAAATTATACTATCGTATGACTCCCTTATCAATTAGTGTATCAGAAACTTGGGTGTCTTCCCTAAACGTGAGAAAAGATAAAAGCAGTGAAACACCCTTAGCCTGGACTACAGCTTGGAATACTTACATTTGACTTCTAAATTCAAATGCTTTGGGGCTCTTGAAGAGGCCCTATGCGAAGGATGCACGGTCAGGATGAGGACTGAAAAGGCACTAAGCCACGGCAGACAGGGGCACCCCTCTTACCATCTGTCTCCATGGCACGATGCTTCACTCTGTGGCCTGACAGTCACGCTCTGCCTCTCAACCTCTCCGTCTGGTCCCAAGTGCTCCCTTCCTCATATTGTACACTTAAGAGCTGCCAAGGAGCCAGAGCCACCATGGTCTCTGTTTTTAAGATCCAAGCCTAGAATTCTGCCCGTGACTCCTCACATCTCTTGGTGGTACTGCGGGTGATTCCAGCCGAGCTCTGGCGCTTGCTTGATCCCAGGACTGGAGTCTGTTCACAGCAACCCTCTTACCATCTGTGGCTGGTCTTTGCCAACCAGCAGTAGAACAGAACCAGCTAGCTTCTCACTCAGCTCTTACCATCTACTGCCTGTATCTGACCCGTGATTAGTCCAGATGAGTGCAACCAAACACTCCCGTCCCTGTTCAGAATCCGCCCTTCCTGGTGTCCCACTCTCTGAGTGCCCTGGGAAAAGCTACCTCTTGGCCACTGCATATTCATGGGGCGTAGAAGACAGCATTGTTTGCGAAGCTGGAAGAAGAAATCTGGCTTTCTCAGACCCAACCCCCACTCCATGAAGCTTTTGGGGGAGCACCTATATGGTTAGGTTGGAGGCTGAAATTTATAGAAATTACCCCAAGAATAAAGGAGCCATATTTATCTGTTTCTTGGCTGACCATGTACTACACCTCTGAGTTTGGTTTGTTTTTTGCAGACGCTCAGTCACAAAGGGGGAAAATCAAGAAAGTTGTAGTGATTTAAAAATATGTCTACAGGGGTGCCTGGGTGGCTCAGTCAGTGAAATGTCCAACTCGATCTCGACTCAGGTCATGATCTCACAGTTCGTGAAATCGAGTCCCGTGCTGGGCTCTGCTCTTCCCCCACTCACACTTGTGAGCAGGTGCACTCTCTCTCAAAATAAACTTAAAATGTACATATACACACACACATATATATATATATATATAAATATATAATACATATATATACATATATATATAATACACATATAATACACAATATATATATAATACACATATATATATAATAAATTAAATTAAATATGTCTACAAATTCTTTGATACACATCCCTTCAAGAGATGGAGCTCAATTCCCCTCCCCCTGTGTATGAGCTAGACCTAATGATTAACTCCTAACAAAGATAATATGGCAGAAGAGCCTGGGTGGCTCAGTTGTTAAGTGTTGGACTTCAGCTCAGGTCATGATCTCACGGTTCATGGGTTCAAGCCCCATGTCAGGCTCTGTGCTGACAACTCAGCCTAGAGCCTGCTTCGGATTCTGTGTCTCCCTCTTTCTCTGCCCACCACCACCCCCCCGCCCCCCAAGCTAGCACTCTGGCTCTCTCTCGCAAAAATAAATAAACATTGAAAATATGGCAGACATGATGGTATATGACTTCTGAGACTAGGTTGTAAGAGGCATTGCAGCTTCTTCTGTGGTCTCTCTCTTTAATTGCTCACTCTGGAGGAAGCCAGCTGCCGTTCCATAAGGACATTCAAGCAGAGGCTAACATGGCAAGAAACTGAGGCCACCAACCAACAGCTATGCGAGTAAGCCATTTTGGAAACTCCAGTCCTAGTTAAGCCTTCAGATGCCTGCCACCCCAGCCAACACCTTGATATAACCTCATGAGAGACTTTCAGCCAGAACCACCTAGATTCCATACAGAAACATGTGAGATAATACATGTCTGTTGCTTTAAGCTAGTTCATTTTTTGACACCATTTGTTACGCAGCAATAGATAGCTAATACAAGAGTGTTAGAGTTGTTTGGTCTTCTCCTATTCCCAGACAAACATCTAAAAACTCACCTCCTGCCATTCATCAGGCTCTAACATTACCTAAGAAGCAAAGAACAGTGAATTTGTAGCTATACTTGCTACATCTACAACCCAAGTGGTGCTGATCCAAACGAAAGTGGAAGAAACCATTTCTTGGTGGGAACAAAGATTCCAGCGCCTTCAGACTATTTAGAGCATCACGGCAATTAGTGATAGCAACTGTGGTGCCGTTTGGAGGCAGTTAATAGTAGGCCTTGAACAGTAGAGAAACTTTTCACTCTCAAAAGCTTGGAGTGTTTTACAAACATACTACTGTTATCCAGTCTTATGGGAAAGTATACGTTTCCATGAAAACGGCGGGGGGGAGGGACCTCAAACATCCTCTTGCCCATCCATATTAACTGAGTATGAAGAGCTGAAAATTCCATCTATCAGGGCCCTGTCAAAATTAAATTGACATCCTGACACCATTAAGAGCCCGTGTGAAAGTAGAGTGTGTTTGACAGCAAGAAGATTGAAATTCTCTCTGAATGAAAAAACTGTGTTTCTGAAGTCTTAACATTGTGAATTAAGATTCAGTGGGAGAGCAATTTCCCTATTAAAAAAAATGAGGAAAAGCCATAGAAAGAGGAGACCAGTTAGCCAAATTACATACACTGCCTGTCTAAATTCGTTTTACATGTGTAAGAACTCTATAGATGGGCCATACATACAAAGAGTCGAGTAATTTACAAGTTGAGGGAGAACTTACAGCCAAGAAGATATATCTGAGATGCATCCGCATCTCCATGATCCAAATGACTGTGACACAGATGTGGTGCTTTTCCATTTTCTTTAGCAGTGAGGGCAAAAATTAAGTCTTCAAACAAGATCCCAGAAAGACTGACTTCTTGGCCCTTCTCTCAACCCCTCACCATCAAATTTTTAAAACCAGCCAATACTCAAAGAGGTTAGAGTGAGAGAGAGCCAAAGCATAAGAGACTCTTAAAAACTGAGAACAAACTGAGGGTTGATAGGGGGTGGGGGGGGTGGGTGGGTGGGTGATGGGTATTGAGGAGGGCACCTTTTGGGATGAGCACTGGGTGTTGTATGGAAACCAATTTGACAATAAACTTCATATATTGAAAAAAGAAAAAAAAAAGAAAAGAAAGGAAAAAGGAAAAGAAAGAAAAAAAAAAAACCAGCCAATACTTCATTGAATAGCTACTAAGTGCAAGGCATTGTAAAGATGCAAAGTATAAGCCATAGTTCCTGCCATTAAACAGAAAATGTCATATGGACTAGATGCGAATCAGAAATATATAGCGCCTTGCATGTGGTAAGTTCTCAACCGCTAGCCGATAAGTTGATTAAAAAAAAGGATCCAGGCAGCCACTCTTGGTGACCTAGCCGATGGCAAGGACCTCACCCCTTCCTTCCTTCCTTCTAACCAAACCTCGCTTTTGTTCAGCAATGTGCTCAGCCCCAGGAATGAAACATGTTTGGGCTAATCCAACCTCAGCTATTCCACTCCCCTTTGCCAGATATTCATTTTCCCTGCCTCCTTGCCAAGTGATCCAAATTTCTTGGATGGCCTCTAAGGAAGCTTTCCTGTCTCTGGAGAAGTCCTTTGTCCAACTGCTCCCTTCTTCCTTCTGCTCGGAATACTAGCATTGAGTTGTGGTGGTTGGGACTCTGTCAACCATCTGATGACCATGGGGAAATAAATAAATGAATAGGGTAGACAAAAAGAGCAACAGAAATTTGGAACCAGGAGAGTCCACTCACATTTGGAGAGTTGGAATGGATCTGGGCTGTTTTTGCCTGCCTGGCACCCATCCTTCCTTCTTCTGGTAACCGTATCTCATTTTTCCTTTGGGGAGCCACCCAACTGTCATTCTTCATGCCCGCAGGGCTGACCCCACCCATGGGTCCCAGGAGTAGACATATGACCCAGACCTGGTTAATCAGAGCATCATAGCCGTAGGCTTTCAGGATGGGCATGAGACCCATCCTTCTCTGGGACTTCTGTTAGAACTGTTAAGAAAGATAAGTTTGTTTTCCCTGAGGTTGTTAAGATGATAGGATGTGAGCCTTGAGTTTCTGGGGCTACCACGTGAACCTTAGGTTCACCCACTCGACCCAACTCTGAATGAAATCAACAGGTTAGAAGAATCAACACAATCAGAAGAGATAAAGGTCACTAATGATATTTTATGTAAAGTCATACTTATAGTCTATCATGGACTTATTGATCAGGTAAACTAATATATATATGTACATACGTATATATACGTATGTACACATATATATGTATACAAATATATATACATGTATATATATACATGTATGTACATATATATGTATATATACGTACATATATATACACGTGTATATATATATGTACGTATATATATGTGTATATATATACACATGTGTATATATATACGTATATATAGTACATGTGCAGAATATGCATAAAATAATATATATAAATAAATATATGAATTATAAATAAACATATAAATAAATATATAAATATATTTTTATACTTATGAATCTATAAATTTATATATATATATTTACTTAAACCAGTTTGGGGTTTGCCTCACTATTTGCAACTGTAAGTGTCCTAATACAGGTGGCTCGGGACTATTATACAGGGAAAGTGGGATATGAGCTGTACTATCAGGATGGATAGAAGTTTGATAACAGGAGAAGGGGAGCTTCTGGATGGAGCAAATAATGTAAACCAAAGCTTAGAGTCAGTGAAGAAAATTGTCTGCTGGAACAAACAATTCGCTTTAGAAAGCAAGCTGACACAGAAATATAGGTCAGAATCAGATTGCAGACAGGCCTGAAGGCCAGGCCAAGCTGAGCTTTATTGTGTAGCCAGTTCTACTTCAGAGGCTTTTAAGTAGAAGAGTGATCTGGTCAAACCAGTCTTTGGGGAAGACTAATCCAGGAGGATCTCACAGGCTGGACTGAAGTGGGGAGAGCCCAGGTATGAGACAACCTGGGCAGAATCCAAGGACAGAGTCTGCCCAAGATGAGATGACCTCAATAGTAAGTGACCACCCAGCAGAACAGAACGAATCGGTTTTTTATTGCCAAATAGTAAAGGAACTCTTCTTGATGGAGATTTGACTTAGAGACAGAGTCCTTACGATTGGTCATGCATACATTCCACAGACATTTACTATGAGCCCAGCGCTCTGCCAGGTGCTTGGAACATAATAATAGATAGCTGTGAACACTAGTCAATGAGGTATACTTCCATGAAACAACCAAACACAATCACGATAGGTGCTCTGAAAATTATTGGGTGCTGTGAGATCATGTATCAGGGCACCTAATCCCAGTCGTATTAGGTTCTTAGGAGTCAGGGAAGGCTTCCTAGAGGAAGCAACACTTACAAGGAGACCTACAGCAGGAGTAGGAGTTAGCATGGTGGAAGGGATTGACAAGTAGAACACTTCAAGCAAAAGCATGCTAAGCATGCTAAGGGATTTCTACCAAAAATCTGATGAAGTTCCAATGTAGTTTTCCTCCAAGGTGTAGAAAGAGCCTAAAGAGTTGAGCAGAAGGCTTTACCATGCAGGGTCTTACGTGCTGTGAAAAGGATTTGGAGCTTTATCCTGAGAGCCGTGTTAGCATGTTTTTCTGAGATCAGTCAATTCCGTTCTCTGACTTGATCATAAAAAGGGGCCAAGGAAAGGACCAACCCCATGCATTTTCCAAGTGGGTGGTCACTAGACGGGGGGGGGGGGGGGGGGGGGGGAGGGGATGGGGGGGAACGACTCTAAGGTTTTGCAGAAGGTCTTCTACTTTGCAAGTATCTCCCCTGCTTGCAAACTGATGTTGAAAGTTTCATGAATAGGCAACCATTTGATACAACAAGGAATGATCAAATGTCAAATGCTAATTCCTCCAGGAAGAGAAGCACATTTGCACGAAGGTGCAAACGACTGATAGCTGAACTTCCCTGGGGATGGTTTTTGAGGTCAAAGAGAGGGAGAGGACAGGAGGAAGGAAAGCAGGAACCAGAAAAGTCACAGAGACGGGAGACAGATACAAAAAAGAAACACTGGAGGCATCAGAGAGAATGCCTAGTACACACTCAACAAATGTTTGTAGGAAGAAATGGAAGAAAGGAAGAAATAAACTTCATAATTCTACCAAGGCTTGGCATCTATTTCAGGCAAGCACGTTGGCTCTTTTCTCCCTGAGTCCACACATGTGATGCATTCGAAAGACCAGGGGAAAGGAAAGGAGACAAGAGAGACAAATCTATTCTCTGGAAGTCCAGAAGCATGCGCGGAGCATGGCTTGTGATCCAGCTCATTCCTGGGACCAGAAGCTTAGAGTATGGCTTTGCCTTCCAATGAGGAGGACACCCAACTTCTCCCCAGGAAGGCCGGGTGCCTGGGGAATGGGCTGGGACCGAGCCCTGTGAGCCAAGCAAGCAGATAACCGTGACAGACATTGCATTTCCATGTCTGCGAGCTGGAGACCCAGCACCTGCACTGTGGCGACTCTACATCTAAGGTCTCACTTGCAGAAGCCATTGCCTTTCTTCTGACGTTTCTTTAGTAGCACCTGTTCATTAGCAACCCCTAGAGGATTTCTTTAAGTATTTGATATTGAATCATTGTTACTGACCAAGAATCATCCACACCTAGACACTCTTCCCACATATGTTGGGGCAGAAGAGTCTGAGACAAACTGTTTTTCGGTAATTAAGGATGGTTTCTTTCTTCCTTTTCATGCGATACAAAAGAGGAACCTCCCACCTTCCTTGTTCACATTTCCACTAAAGATATATTTTCGCCATATTCTTATAAGCCTCTGCTGTCAGAATGAAAATCCTTCTGGAAGAGCTTAGTAAATGCACCGTGTTAATGGTAACTTGACCTTTCACTGATTTCAAATTAACCAACAGGGAAACCGTAAGTTGCCTTAATTAAAGCATTATCTTCATTAAAGATTATTAGATGGGCGAGAAAAGGCTCCCTGAAAACCAGACATGTGCTCTGTGGTTGTTAACAACCCGGCACCTTGAAGGTAGCCTGATTGAAAAGTTGTGCTGCGAAGCCAGAGCCAGGATACTGAGTTAAGACTATGCGGCTATGACCTGCTGAGGGGAAGGGCAGCCGTGGGGGCCCAGGTCAAGAGCGAGTGGGAAATGAGAGAGCAGGGTAGCAAGCACCTGTTACTTATCAGGCAGCTGGGGTGAAGGCCACTAAGTTTTCACAGGCTCAACTCCCCGGGAGCAGAGCAGAGCAGAGTGAAGCAGGAGGGCAGGAATCTGCCAAGGAAACTTGGGGGAGGAATCCTAAGCTCTGGTTCCTAACTAAATATCAAGACTCTGGGTATGAGCAGGGTTGTCATACTGTGAAATGCCTCAGCAGCAACTCAAAATAGTTGTTTTTCCATCACAAAGGTCCAGAATTGAATTTGGTGATTGGATATCTCTGCAAAATACGAACCATGTTAACAATGATTCCTTCTCCCCAGTGTGTTCTAAAGATTGTTTCCATGGCAATCTACATTGTTTTGTCTAAATTATGCTTCATGCCATTTTTTTTTCCCCTCCATCTAGATATTTGCGAAGCACCTATCGCTTGAGTATCTCTTCTGTGAACAAGTCCCCAGGAGGGGACAGAGAATTTTTCTTGGAAGAAATGAAAGGCTGGCACTTGTCAAAAAGAGCCCAATTGGCAAGATTATGTGGGGCCTGAGGTTCTCTGCAGGGAGGCCTCCCCTGCTGGGATCTGCCTTGTGCTCTTGTAGTGGCAAGGCGAAAGCCCTTCTCCACGTTTTCCGTCATCTCCGAGATGTCTTCCGAGGAGTCCAGTCCTCCTTAGGCTTTGGACGGAATGATAAACTGGACGGGGAGGGGATGGCCCTTAGAAAAACAGCTGTCCCCACTGCGTAGCTGAGACAATGCTACTTGATCCCATTCTCTCCTGGCGCACGGGAGGATTTCACTTTCTAGGTGCAACCAGGAGCAAGTTGTAGCCAATGTCAAGGGCAGAAGCAATGGACACCACTTCTTGGTCAGGCCCTAAAATCTCCTGAGATATCCCTTGCTATCTCTCCTCCTTCCCTTCCCTGGCTGGCTGGACACAGAGGAGCCAGTTAAAAATTCCAAGGGCCTGGAAGATGGAGGGGCACCGGATGGAAGGAGCAGTCCTGAACTGCCATTCGGTAGACTGTCAACACTTGAGCTGCTGTGAGTGAGGAATAAACCTGTTCAGTCCTAAGCTACTGAGATTTGGGGTTGTTTGTCACAGCAGTTGGCCCACCCTGGCACTGACTGATGATCTATGGCAGGTTTCTGGACAGACCCAGTGACAGATGGCAGCAGGAAGTGTATGCGGGGAACGAAGTGCAGTGGCCAGAAAAATAAGGTGGACAGGAAAAAGGTCAGATGCCAGATCAGGGCCTTCAAAGTGATATTAGCAGCCATAGCCCAACATTTGCTGCGTATAATAAGAGAGACTCTTTGGGATCCAAAGACTTGGGCTCCCACTGGACTCCAGCCTCTGGGACCTGGTTAGCACAGGGAGGGCAAGACGGGGCCTTCATTCCGAAGGAATGAAGTGGAACATTTCGAAAGGAGTCGGGCAGGGCAGGAGTTCGAGCAAGGATAAGACATAGGCCTGGTGACGAGGACCGCAGCACAAGGCAGAGAGGCTTGGACGTGGGAGAACAAGGCAAGAAGTTGTGTCCTGGCCCAGGGACATGAGAGAAATAGAAGCGATGGCCACAGCAAGGGCGACTCAATGGCAGTCTTCTGGGGGTGATATTATCTGAGGAGGGACTGGGTACTGCTGTACTTAGTGGGGGACACAAAGGGGCCTTGGCAAGCAGTCAGAGGACAGCAGAGCCTGGAGAAAAGGCACTGAGCTCTGTGGGAGATCAGGTAGCCAGAGCTCAGGAAGTGAGAAAAGAGTGAGGAAGCCATCTATGGGATCAGGCAGTGAGAGACAGTGGGAACAGGAAGTTAGAAGAAGAATCTGAGAAAAAGCAGCAAGAACAGAGCTTAAGGATCAGTCAACTGCCTGCTAATACCAGGTCAGGTAGACTTCAAGGACGGCAACAAGTGGGAGATGAGAAGGGGCGCTGATGAGCCAGCCGGTCAGGCAGTACCTGACAGCAATCAACAAGGGAAGGAAACCAGTCACCCAAGGAAACACGCTCATTCGTCCCTGGCGGCACCGTGAATCAATGGTGTCAGCACGGTGGTGCTCAGGCTTTCCCTGAGCATCGCTCTAACCTACCTGCTCTCGTGTAAATAACCAGCCCTCACCTCATTCAGCTAGTAAGAAGAGGTCGGATCACCACTCCAGCTGTAGGCACTGGACAATCGTCGGTTACTTAGACACCGTAAAAGAGTTTTTATAGGCAATGAGCGATGAGACTGTTAACATTTACATTTTGCCACATGTCTAGGAGTTTGACTTGCCATATGTGAAGGGTAAGAGTTCCACAGGCTGATCATTATGGGGCACGCTGTATTTTATTGGGAGAAATGGTTGGCAGCTCTTGGGATAATGGAACTCTCATCCAGAATACCAAGGGAGCTCAAATACCCAGATACCAGGGATGGTGCAGGCACACTGAGCTGGGCAAATGGTTAGTTCAGTCCAGGATTCTGACTCTGGTGAAGAGTGGCAGATGTGTTTCTCCATAAGACTCTTAGGCTGGGATTTCACTGGACTGGGAATTATCTCCACGGCGTTCTTTCAAACAAGAAAGATACAACCTTTTGTTTTACATGCTGAAATACAATTTCTTTCTTTCTTTTTTTTTAACGTTTACTTATTTTTGAGGGAAAGGGTGCAAGCAGGGGAGGAGCAGAGAGCGAGAGAGGGACAGAGGATCTGAAGCAGGCTCCACACTGACAGCAGCGAGCCCAACGCGTGGGACTCGAACTCACGAACTGTTGAGATCATGACCTGAGCCGCAGTCAGGTGCTCAACCAACTGAGCCACCCAGGCACTCCTGAAATAAAATTTTTAACAAGAAAAAAAAAAAAAAAACAACCTCTCTAAGAAACAACACATTGACTTATAGGCAATAGATAATCTCATTTATACTATAGTGTATATGACTGATAGCAGGCACTACCCAGGGCAGATTTTAATTATGGAGAGACAGAGAGCAGGGTCTCAGAACTGGGGTAGAACTACGAGGAAAAGGAAGCTCACAGGAAGGAGGATGGCAAGGAATGCTAATGGTACTCCTTTACAAGGTGACCTCTGCTTACTTCTCTCCCCGCTTGTCTGGCCATCTTTCACACCTGTCCTCCTCCAACACTGACCAGATACCTCCTTTTTTCAAGACACATCATGGCCTGTTATGTCTCTGTGCTCCTATGTGTATTCCCCATGTTCGGAACTTTTCGCACCCCACAATCTCTGTCTGGACAGCTCTTAAGTCTCCCTCCTAGGCCAGGTTAAATGTTTTCTCCCCTGTGAAGCCTTCCAATCTACCAGGCAGTGCCTGTTGCTGCTTCCTCCATGTTCCGTCAGCATTTTTGTTCAGGCTCTGTGTCAGTGCTGGTTGTTTTAGGGATCTCTCCCTTTGGGCTGAGGGGCTTTCGACGGCAGGGACCATCACTTGTCTCTGTGTGGAGCGTAGGACCAGGCATTGTCACGTCCCAAAAGATGGCTGCTGGATGGATGAAAAATTTTTCTGTTTTGCGACTGCCCCCAACATCTAATTCTTTCCTCAGATTCCACCCTGTCTCCTTGGCTCTTAGTCTCTCAGCCCTCATTTTTCTCACTGGTAAGTTGGAAGTAAATACACTTAGGTATTGTGAGAATGGATGAAGAGAAAAGTAAGCTCCAAGTAGGAACGATCAAAGCATCAAAGCCACCTAAGAGAATTGTTTATATGGCCTTGACTTTGGGAAGGATTTAAGATCAAATGTTGAGGGGCACCTGGGTGGCTCGGTTGGTTAAGCGTCCGACTTCGGCTCAGGTCATGATCTCACAGTCCGTGAGTTCGAGCCCCGCGTCGGGCTCTGTGCTGACGGCTCAGAGCCTGGAGCCTGTTTCAGATTCTGTGTCTCCCTCTCTCTCTGCCCCTCCCCTGTTCATGCTCTGTCTCTCTCTGTCTCAAAAATAAATAAACGTTAAAAAAAATTTTTTTTTAATCAAATGTTGATTCATTAAAACACAACAACCCAATCTTTTGCAAAGTACTGGTTATGCTTCAGATGCTGGGCTGAAGGCTACCCTTTTACCTTTAATGGGATTTATGTACGTTTTCCATTCCAATTTTCCGAGAACAGATGAGACCAAATGTTTCACCCACTAGAAGATATTGTTCTTCTGGGCTGGTCACCCATTACCACGACGAGGCTTCATATTTGAATCAAGTCTATTCACAAAAGTAGTGACCAATTAATTCAGAAAGATAAAACCCCGAGCCGAAAGCAGCATGGTAAATAGGACTGCAAATCTGAAGGAATTGGCTTAATAAACTCTGCCCTGAGGAGATGCGTACCAATTCTTGGTCTCTTCATCTTTCAAACGAAGAAGGCTCGGCAGACTGTATTTTCCAACGATGGCCACGATATTATCTCCCTTTCGATCCCTTCTTGTCCTCTTTTTTAACCGTGGTTGAAACCCTGGGACTGCCTCAACCAGTAGAGCACAGAAGCAGCATTTCATGACTTCTGAGTCTAGATTATTCTAAAAACCTTGCTCTCGGGACACCAGCTCTTTGACCTCAGCTGCCATTGTGTGAGGAAGCTTAAGCACGCCCGTGCGACACAAACCACAGAGAAAGGCCATGTGTAGGTAGGTGCTCAGTCCATAGACAGATGTGAGTGAAGATACATCCAGAGGAGTCTAGCCGTTAGCCATTGAGGCACCACCCCCTCCCTCCCGCCCCGTCAGCCTTCAAGCCTTTCCAGCTGGGGTCCCAGACACCGCGGAGCAGAGAAAAACACTTCTCATCGCGCCTGTCTGAAATCCTGACCCAAAGAATTTGTGAACATAATAAGATGGTTCTCTCATGTTATCAAGTTTTGGGGTGGTTTGTGCAGCAATAATAACTTGGAATGGGAGGTAATATCTGTCCTGGCTGCCTCATGAAGTTGTAACCGCATTAGATCAGTATGTAAGATCGTTCTCTGCACATTTTCAAGTAGCCTACAGATCAAATTCAATAAGCTTACGTGGAGGCAACTGGGTGGCTTAGTCAGTTAAGTGTCTGACTTCGACTCAGGTCATGATCTCACGGTGGGTGAGTTCGAGCCCCACGTCAGGCTCTGTGCTGACAGCGGGGAGCCTGGAACCTGCTTCGGATTCTGTGTCTCCCTCCCTCTCTGTCCCTCCCCCGCTCACGCTCCGTCTCTCAAAATAAATAAATAAATAAATGAACATTAAAAAAAATTAAAAAAAAAAAAAAAAGCTTACGTGAAGTGGCCGTGCCTGGCACTCGCTTACCTCCCCCGCTCCCTGCCCTTGCAGCTTCTACGGCGCCACCGTGGACCAGTAAGACGTTGAGGAACCCGGTTTGCAAACCCCTGTTCTCATCCAACCTATTGTTCTCTGGATGAAAAATCACCGGCCCAGAGCGGCTTGTCCCCAGTCCCTAATCACCCAGCCAGCTATGTGCTCGCTCCAATTTGTCACGCTGCCTCCCCAAAGAGAACTATTTAAGGCAGGACCATCCTTGCCTGAGAGCCAGAAAGTCGCAAGCAGGGACGAGCAAGATCATCATGCGATATTTCTTTTGAAGTCTGGGGCAGACACTCTGAGCTGTTGCCCAAGCATGCCAAAGACAAGCCTATTTCATTTCCCCCGTTCCCTCCCCTGCTCCTCTCCCACTCGGTCCTAGCAGCATAGATCATTTCGTCGGGTAAAACAGAAAGACTGAGAGGCATGTTCTGCATCGAGCTGTGCAGGCTGTCAGCTCAGTGATGAATGGAGAGCTGAGCTAACGCAGAGGTCCACCGGGGTGCGGGTGAAGCTCTGTTTGATCACCCATCTTTGGCGCTCCCGGAGAGCTCCTAATTGTCACTTGGGGATGGGGTGCTGCGCTGTGGTTGAGCGCGTGGGGTCCTCTCTGGGCTATTAACCTCTGTGTTGTCCCTAGAAGCAGTGAGGGCAAAGGCAGGCTGGCAGTCTGATCAAGTCACATTTAATGCACTGCTTCTCTTACTCAGCTAATACCTCAACTATTTCAATGGAAGGGAAAAAAATTAATAAACCCCCAAACCAAACCAAGCAGGAAGGATAAAGGTGAAAACTATTGACCTGAATACAGTAATGTCTTTCCATCTGGCGTGATATGTTCCTCTACCTGGAAAGGCCCTGTGGGTATTGATGAAGGACCCCTGACATTCTGAAAGCCACAGATTCATAAATCACTGGGTTTGAAAGAGGCTTTGGTGCTTGTCCCCTGAAATAAGGGTGTCGTTCATTTAGGATTTATGGCTCTGGGGAAGACAATTTATCTAAATGGCTACAGAGAACATTAATGGGAGACTTTAGTGTTTCTGAGCCACGGAGCTGGGAGCTTTCCATGGGGACCCAGGAGTATCAGGTTTAAATAAACCTTCAAAAAAAAAAAAAATCTACGGATGCGGTAATCACTGAACGATCATTCGGTTGGAATATTAGTGTCTGCATACGCGAGGAAGAGACAATGAATTATCTTTAAAGGCAAAGCAAGATGTTTATTCCAGTGCTTCATGGCAGAGAACAGGGATTTTGAAATTTAAAAAGATTAAAAAATGAGCATTTTTATTACCGTAAAAGCACATGTTCTCTGAAGAAAACTTGGTAAAAATAGAAAAGTGTAAAGAAAAAATTAAATCGCCCATATCCCCATACCGCAATGATAATCCCGGGAGATATGCTGGGTGTCTTTCCTTCCAGTGTTTTTTCTTGTGTGAGTATGTGTCCTCACACACACACACGTATGCATATACACACTTGATTTTGTCATATATATATACATATGTACATATATACATATATGCATATATACACACATATACACATATATGTATACATATACATATGTATACATATACACATATATGTATATGTATGTATATGTGTGTATATATGCATATATGTAAATTTGTACAAGTAAATTCCCATGTAATTCAAAAAAATAAAAATAAAGATATATAATTAAAAATGAAGAACTTCCATACTATTGATTCGCATTCTGCTTCTTTACTTGAGATTATGTGATATTATTACACATTCTGTGTTTTGTGGAAGCCATGTGACATTTAGTCCCCTTGTATGTGGCAAAGCGCATTCAATGACTCCCCCATCACTCGACATCTAGTGCTTGCCAGCTTTCACGCTGTCTCTGAAATTTTCTTTAGGTGAAATCCTAGAAGGGAGATTTCTGGAAGGATATATACTTTTTTACAAGGCACTGGACACAAATTGCCTTTACAATTTTCGATCACTTTATGTTCTCGTTTCTGTTGCAGTGTGAGCCACGGGGCTTCGGCCTGGCTTTTCAACCGCTCCTCCAAGGATGATCACAGGGAGCCTCATCCGCCCCCCCAACCACTACCCGCCCCGCCGACCCTCCCTCCCCAACCCAGCCCCCTAATTCCAAGTTTGGTTGCGTGTGTTTACTTACTCCCACACCTTTCCTGCAAATTTGTTTACTCGATGTTCCCTGGACGTTTGCTGCCTTTGCCACTGGCGCTCACCTTCCCCTTTTCTCCGCTTCCACAGACCCCACCCACCCTCGGGGTCTCCCTTAACTCCCTCCTCCCCCACAGAACCCTCCCAGACCACTCTATCCACAGGCTTGTCTCCTGAACGGCCCCATAATTTACTGTCTTCACACTACTCCTCCGACAATTAATCACCACTTACCAGCTGTATGACCTTCAGTAATCCCAGAAGCTTGTCGTGAGAATTTAATGAGATCAAGCCTATAAAATAAATACCTATCACAGAGTGGGGAGCGCACTGCAGCTGAGCAATAAATGGAAGCTCTTATTATTATTACGGCCAGTTCGCCCTGTGACATTTCTTCTGTTTAATGTTACACATGCCCGTCTCCGCTGCTATTTAACCGCGTGCGACCTGGATTCCAGATGCCCTGAGGGCGGCCGCCGCGTGGTACCTAGAGCTGCGTCCTTCCGGAGAAGCTCACCGGGAACTTTGCTGCTTGTGACCAGGTAGTTGGGTCACCCAAGTCTCTCTCCCTTGCTTTCCCCCAACTAGCTTAGCTTCTTAGATGACCCTGGCACCCCAAACTCTGAACGTTTCTGCCTCTCGAATGACTGCGGAAGCTGCTGACGCATGTGGTAACATCAGCGGGGGGCGAGGGGGCCGTGGGTCCAGTTGGGGCCAGTTTGTACTTAATTTGATGGAGGGGTGGAGATGTGACTCTGTATGTGCATCAGCGTTTCTGAGTTGGAAGAGGGCATGGAGGTCCTTTGTCCCTTGTACCCATTTTCTGGATACGAGATACCTTTTCTCTCTCTCCCTCTGACCGTCTCCGCAACTCTCCCTCTCTCTCTCTAAAATAAAAAATTAAATTAAATGAGAGGGTTGGCCTAGATAATATCTGAAGTGCCTTGCAACTAAGTTTTACGATTCTATGAAACTGAGGCCCAGAGAGGTTAGGAAACTTTCCCTAAAGTACGAAGAGCAAAACTAGAAATATGACTTACATCCCAGAACTTTGTCAATCCTCCAGTCCATCTCGCCAACCAGAGGCGCTCATCTCGTGCCTCCCACACGCTAGACGCCTGGAAGGATCACGCACGGGTGTACGTCAGGGCCCCAGTTCTCCCAGAGCTTAGAGTCCAGCTGGGAACACGGACGCAAAGAGAAAATTACAAACGTGCTAGTTTGTTCCCCAATATCTACTCCCCCTTTTCACTCACGCAATTAATAGAACTCCCGAGTTTAACTGGCTAGGTAGCGACACAGAATAAAGTTAAACGTCTCAAGCTTTGTTGCAGCTAAGTGCGGGCATGTGATTGAGCTCTAGACAGTGGGACGTGATCAGAATGTTCTGGGCAACCTCCAGGTCACTGCTCTCCCTTCGCTCATTTTCCTGTCTCCCACTGGCTGGACTAGAAGCAGAGTGATGAGCCGTCTTGGGCCACGTGAATGAAGGCTCTATGCTAAGAATGAGGGAAAAGATAGCAGTCTTGTGTGTCCCTGATGCCCTGGGGCCACCACAGTACTGATCATTCTTGCACTGCTAAGGAAGACAGACATATATTTCTACGTGTTAAATGAGGCAGAAATGTGACTCCGGGTCGCTGTTACCGTTGCAAAACTTACATCTTTACTAATATATGTAACAGCTGAGGGTCAAAGGTATTCCTGGAATACAGGTGAGCGGGCCATTCCTGGAAACTGTGGTGGTCAAGGTCTTCAGAGAGGTGACAGAGTGTGAGCTGAGTTAAAGGCATGATGGGGAGAAATAGAGAAGAGCCAATCTAAGTGAGGTCTGTGATGTCGAGCCAAGTCACAGAAATGGGATTATAGGTGGCAATTTCGAGAGGGACTAAAGGGAAGGTTTGTGTAAGACAATGGTTTCGAAACCAACCAGTCACTATAATCACATGGGAGGCTTAGAAACAGATTCCTGGGGCACCTGGGTGACTCAGTTGGTGAAGCGTCTGACTCTTAATTTCGGCTCAGGTCATGATCTCATGGTTCGTGAGATCGAGCCCTGTGTCGGGCCCCCGCTGATAGCTTGGAGCCTGTGGGATTTTCTTTCTCCCTCTCTGCCACTCCCCCTGATCTCCCGCTCCCAAAATAAATAAATAAAACTTAAAACAAAAACAGATTCCAGGATCCCAGCGCCAAATATTATGATTACAGTAAACTAGGGATGGGATCCAAGAATCTGAATTTTAAAGTTTCCGGGTGATTCTAATGATGGAAGGCACTTTGTCTGCCATAAGGAGCAGCTGGGGTGGGACCAGATCGCGGAGGGTCTTAAATACCATGTGAAGCATCCATCGTTCCCCCAGACTGTGCTTGGTACACATAAACTTCTTAAATTGGGTCTTTAAAGCTAATTGTCAGGAAGGAGGAATTCTAAGAGAGCCCACATGGTATCCTAGCAATAAGTCAGACCCGACTCCCATTCCGGCTCTTCCCTTTGCCAACTGTGTAACCCCAAAGCATGAGTCTCAATTTTTTATCAGGGAGAATAGAGACGATAAGCGTTGCTGTGGAGATGAAACGGGAAAGTGTATGCACAAATATCTAGCTCGGCGTAAACATCCAGTCATGCCACTGAAATGTTAGTTGCCCCTCCAGGCACGAATCTCTTGCTCTGCCTGCTGTGCACGAGGCAGGTTGGCAGGAGGAAGTGGGGAGGGTGGTCTAGAGACCAGGGCTTCAGTCCTGCCTCTGGCATCCAATCACCTTGGACCGGGGGAACCTTGGGACGCTGGCACTCTGCCAGAAGTGGACTATGCCATCATGAGTCATTGGCCCCTGGATAAATAATTCAACCTTGTTATTATTTAGCACCCTGTGGTCACTGCTGGAGACCCGCCAATGTCAGGCCAGGCCTCGGTGACACTAAAGGGCTCTCGTGGGCATCCCTGCAAGCTCAGCCTTCAGCCTTGATTTCCATTAGTTCAGGATGGAGGAGAAAGGGCACATTCTGGAAGCTCCCAGGGTTCTGCATTGTGACTTGGTGAAAATAAAAGGGCTTAATTACTTTGGGCTAAAGCACACAGGCATTTGACATTTTGAAAAATGGTTTCATGACATTTCTTTAGATAGGTCTGGACCAACGGCAGCTGCTTACTTTTTAGGGAGGTGACAGAAAAGGAGAAGGGAAGAAAGCAAGGGAGGGACCTCAGTATTTTAAGAATACTCCCTGGGGCGCCTGGGTGGCTCAGTCGGTTAAGCGTCCGACTTCAGCTCAGGTCACGATCTCGCGGTCCGCGAGTTCGAGCCCCGCGTCGGGCTCTGGGCTGATGGCTCAGAGCCTGGAGCCTGCTTCCGATTCTGTGTCTCCCTCTCTCTCTTTGCCCCTCCCCAGCTCATGCTCTGTCTCTCAAAAATAAATAAATGTTGGGGCGCCTGGGTGGCTCAGTCGGTTGAGCATCCTCGGTTGAGCATCCGACTTCGGCTCAGGTCATGATCTTACAGTTTGTGGGTTCGAGCCCTGCATCAGGCTCTGTGCTGACAACTTGCTCAGAGCCTGCAGCCTGCTTCAGATTCTGTGTCTCCCTCTCTCTCTTTGCCCCTCCCCAGCTCATGCTCTGTCTCTCAAAAATAAATAAATGTTGGGGCGCCTGGGTGGCTCAGTCGGTTGAGCGTCCAACTTCAGCTCAGGTCACGATCTCGCGGTCCGCGAGTTCGAGCCCTGCGTCGGGCTCGGGGCTGATGGCTCAGAGCCTGGAGCCTGCTTCCGATTCTGTGTCTCCCTCTCTCTCTGCCCCTCCCCCGTTCATGCTCTGTCTCTCTCTGTCCCAAAAAAAAAATAAACGTTGAAAAAAAAAATTAAAACATAAATAAATAAATAAATAAATAAATAAATGTTAAAGAAAAAAAATTTTTTTAAAGTATACTCCCTTATATTTACAAAGTGCTTTATACTTTTTAAGGCAGCTTTTCATTCATTACCAAATCATTTGATTTGCACAACTATTCAACAAGGGAGAACAGGGGAGGGAGGAAATACTGCCATTTACTAACTGGATGAGCCTTGGTAAATAAACTTCTCTGGCCTCAGTTTTCTCTTCTATGACATGGGGATATTGCCTGCTGTGCAGGCTAGTGGTGACAATTAAACTACATGCAAACTGTAAAAGTCCCTAGCATAGCAGCTAGCAGAGTTTCTGTATTCTCCCATTATACAGATGAGAAAACTAGGAAAGAAAAATAAAGTGATAGGAACCAGTGTCTGGGTCATGCCTGGTCTGGGGATTTTTCTTACTATATGTAACACATGGACTCTCAGAAACAGCAATTTCACAAAATAAAACAAAACTCTGCTTTCCATATTTCCCCCCTCAGTTCCATACTGGGAGGAGAGCCTGAAATGGAGTCGTGGGGGTCCTAATATACAGCAGGAGAGGCAAAAGGCTGGAGAAGAAACTTACCAGGAGGGCAAGAGCCCAGCAGGTGGGTGAGGGGAGAAGGAAGCTCCTGGAGAGTCTGGCTTCGGGCAGGGCGTCTTCTCCGCCAAGCCGCTGGTGGAACCAGCTGGAAGAGGACACAAATGAAAAGCATCCAGAGCTAGAGGAACTTCCCACACGAGGCTGGGAGGACCGGCCGTAGCAATGCGTCACCAAATCACGGCTGGAAATTACCTAGGCAGATTGAACGAAAGCAATGAGACGAAACCCAGAAGAACCAAAGCCAGGCTCCTGTGCTGGGTTTAAAAACCCAGTAGCACAAAACACTGAATGAGGAAAAACTGACTTGAAAGCGGGAGATCCTGAAATGACAGCCAGCCAGGAGGCAGTCTGATACGGCAGGGAAAGAGCAGGAGATCAGGAATTAGGGGTCCCCGCTCTGCCCTGGTTCTACAGAGGCTGTGAGTCACTTGACCTCTCTGGGCCTCAGTGACCTGTAAAATTAGTGGCTTGGACTGCTAGATAATTCTTACGGTTTAACCTTAGCCTACAACTCTATCTATTTCCCAGGTTGAGAAGACTGGGTACTTTGAGCTGGCTGTCCATTCAATAAGAGCTAATAGTATGCGAAGAAGTGGTTAATGTGAATTTAGGGTGCACGAGTAGGAGGGTAGTGGTCGCCTGAGACACGGCTGTAGCCCAGCTGACCTCAGCTGCTGGGCAGACCTCTTTGTAGTGGTCAGTTTGGGAAGAAAGCACATTTTGGGAAGTCTATAGGAAAACTAGAGTCTGTCCAGAGAAAGCTCACCAGGATTGCTAGAGGTCGTATTTGAATTTGGAAAAGTTGAGGAATTGGAAGTACTTACTCTCAAAAAGAAAATCCTGAAAAGGAACATCATAGCTATAATCCCAACATCGGAAAGGCTGCGGCTCAAAAGATGACTTGGGATTATCCTGAGCTCTGTAACTTCTGCAGTCCGGACAAAGTGGGTCAACTTGAGCTCAGTTTCTGAGTGGCACTGGGACAGGGGAACCATTGCGCGGGGCGCACAGGCTGCTGCCGGGAGGTGTGGGCCATCGCCCAGGGACCAGCTTCAAGGAGGCAGGCCAGTGCTTCTCCCTCTGAGCTCCACGACGAGGGGAGCAAGGTGAGGGGAGGTAATGAGGAGAGAGGGCCCGGCTGTCTCTGGATCTGCTGCATTAATTATGCGGCCAGAGCAGGCAGTTAGCAAGTGGGCAAGAGGCAAAGCAACATGGCGGGTCGGCTGCCCCCTGCACCCTAAATGGTAGGCCACTGATGAGGGTCCATGGAGCCAGAGGTTTCTGGTTCCTCTCGGCTTTGTCTTGTAGATTGTTGGACTCCAGAGAGCAGGATCTTGTTTCGATCTTTCTGCTTACCCCTGGGTTAGCTCCTGGCACCATTTCAGACTCACCGCCAGGGCTCAATATGTGTCTTGTCAAGTGCCTGAATGAATGGATGGAGGAACGGCGGGAGCTCAATAAATAGTTATTGACTTAATTAATTAATTAATTAATGGAGAATTGACCCAGCCTTTCATTCTGATCTCAGGAGGATGAAGGCCTGAGAGGTAAGCTCACAGTGGAGACAAAGACGAACGTGATAAAAACTAATAAAAACTAAGGAGGCAAGGCCCGTGTTGGAGGAAGGTAAAGCGAGAGGAAGTAGGGAGAAAAACAAAAGGCGAATAAAGATTGGGGAGAGGGGACCATCAATCCTGGCACCCAGGAATGGTACTCCATCCATCCATCCATCCATCCATCCATGCCATTACTCCTTTATTCATTCCTTTGACCAGCCTTTCTTGAGGGCCTGCTGTCACGCCAGCTTGTTCTAGAGACTACCTAAGACAGCATGAGGCATAAAATCCAGTGACTGCCTCCGGTGTCTATACCAGATGCTCATGAAAAGAATACTTCTCAAAAAAAAAAAAAAAATGGTGTAAGATGCATGATACCTCGAGATCACACACCAGCTCTGTAGGCTTCCTAGGTCACCAGGGGCTGGGCTGGAGGGGATCTCTAAGAACACGATTTTTAAAATGTCTATCTGGTGCCTCCTACCCATTCTGTGGCACCTCAAACTTCCTTCCGCGTACTTCTGGGGGTTCCCAGCGGGTGACCCGTTGTGTTCATGGGGGCCGCAGGGCACCTGACAGCAGCCTGCCTCTCTGTTCTGCCTTGCTGAACTGAGGTCTTTGGTTACCACCAGTGGTGCGTACGGCAGCCACAGAAGGTGCCTGGCAAAGCCTGGTGCGCTGGGGGCGCCACCCAGGTCCCCGCTGCTGTACTCTCTCATATTTGTGCCAAAGCCGCTCGTGCCCAACACCTATCCACGCCTAACACCCAGCATAGGTGTCCAACCTGGAGACAGTGTCTCTTCCCACTGGGGCAGCAGTTGCTGACCCCAAAGTGGCAGCTCTCTTAGACCATTAGGACCCATGACCACCGTTGTGAAGCTGCTGGGGTTTTTGTAGCCTTCCTACACAAAAGGGCTCAGCCATCAGTCCAGTGGGGCTGGGCAGAGGTCATTCTGAGCGACAGGATCTACATCCCCCTCCCCCCCCCCCCACTGGGCCATTATCCTTAAATCGAACCTCCGTGACTCCCTTCTCTCTTCTCTTAGGATAAATTCTTTCCCAGGAGGCTCCTTTGCTCCTTATGGAAATAGATCTCCAGTGGGTCTCCCGATAGTCCCCCAAATTGGGACTCCCCTACTATTAAGGGAGGAACCAAATGAGTTGCACAGAACGTGGTTCAGAAACTGGATGTGCAGCTTGGAATCCTGGGTTGAAGATTTAGGGCTTTATGTAAGCTTAGCAGGACTGAGCCCAGTGCAGTCGTTAATTACTGGTGCCTGCCATATGGGCTGGAAGGGTGTGGGCACGATGTGTGCTCCGTCTATGCCCTCCCTGGTCTAGGTTACTGTTTGTCTTAGGAGGGCAGAGAGCAGTAGGAAGGGGTGGGACTTAAGATTTGCTTATACAAATATTTGATAGTGGATCTCTTTTTTCTTTTTTAATGTTTATTGTTGAGAGAGAGAGAGGGAGACAGAGCACAAGGGGGGGAGGGGCAGAGAGAGAGAGAGGGAGACACAGAACCCGAAGCAGGCTCCAGGCTCTGAGCTGTCAGCGCAGATCCCCCAACATGGGGCTTGAACCCCTTGAACCACGAGATCGTGACTTGAGCCGAAGGTGGATGCCCAAGTGACTGAGCCACCCAGGTGCCCCCAGTAGTGGATATCTCACTATATCTCACAACTCTGAGAGATATTGTTAACAACCCTTTTTCTAGATGAAAATCTACAACTCGGGGAAGGTGAGTAATTTGCTAACAGCCAGAGAGCTACTAAGTGGCAGAGTCAGGATCCACACGCTGGTTGGCCTGATTCCCGGAGCTGTGCTTTGTCCGCCACCCAACGTGGTGTCCTAGAGGTCGGCCGAAATGGGAGGGACCGCAAGACCACTGGCAATGAGGACTCAGGTCCTATCCCGGACAGGGCTTTAACCAAACATCGTACATAAGCAGGCATTTCAGTAACTTTCCCTGGCAATGACGATGGCTGATCATGATAAAGACTGTGGGGCTGTTGCCCAGGTCCCCACCCCCCTCATGAAAGGTTAGACTTCACAGCAGTAGAGAAAGGGTGAGTTGCCCCCAAATCATCTTTGTAGGTGATAGATGATCAGACAGACTCGTGATCATTTCAAAAGTCACATATTCATCTGCATTATCCACAGAAGCACTCAGCCCACAGACGTACCCGAAGGCTTTCCCTAAATGCAGACTCTGACTTTGTCCTCCTTGCTGATACCAACCATGGCAGGGCAATCACCTTTGACCGCTGGCTGCCCTTGACCGTTGAGGCGTCTGCGTGCAGTAACTGTATTTTATGCATACAGCTTCCCCGTGACATTTTACGGTTTACCAAATACAACACAGGCACGCTTCGATTCTACATCAGGCACCTCCAAATCTGGCCACTCCCGTTAAGGGGTGTGAAGTTTTCACGGGAGGCAAGTAGAGTACGCTCCTGTGTCCGCCCTCCTCCAAGCCACGCACCCGGCAATTTTCACCTCCCTCGTTCCGTGCTCCCCTGAGGGTCAGAAAGTGGAGTCCTAGCCCAGAGGTTCTTCCAGTGACAGCTGTACGGAGCACTCAGCCCAGTGCTGATCACTGTGGAGGAGATAAGAAAAGACAGAATTCACAGAATTCACCCTGCCTCCAAGAGATGGGGAGACCACCCAGGCACAGCTGTACCGCGTAGCAGAGAATTAAGTGCTGGATTTGGAGGAGGAGGAGGAGGAAGAAGAAGAAGGAAGGGGAGGAGGAGGAGGAGGCAGGGGAGGAGGAGGAAGGGGAGGAGATCTTAGGGAAGGCCTCATGAAAGGTGGCTTGCAGGGATTAAATCTAGTTCTTACTGGAGGCTAGGATTAGACTTTGAAGAAAACTCTAGGCTTGAATCTGGGCTCAGTCCTTCACTGTCTGGGTAACCTTGGCCGTGTGCCTTTTCTGAGTCTGTTTCTGAATCTCATCAAATAGGATAATCATATTCCCTTCTAGGGCTATGGTCCTGCCCCCCCCCCCCCCCCCCCCGCTACCAACCGCCCAACGAAGTGTTAGAATTACAGCACAATGTGTTGATTCTGGTATCCCTGACGCGCTGAGAACAAAAAGTGATTTTTGTAACTCATTTGGCAGCCACATCTGACCTGACCTGACGTATTGGGTGAAAGAAACGTGGCTTGAATTAATAATCTTATGTATCCCATGTATGTATTTCACTACAGAAAAAATTAACGTGTTTGATTTTGGCACGCTGCCTCAAACCCCACGGTGGGTGACACATAATACACTATTTATTACGTATCTGTGTGCTAAAATCTGAACGGTTCCGAGCTCTGGAACACCTCCGGCCACAAGAGACCTGGATTATTATCACACCGCCTCAGCTAGAAGGAGAGCAGCAGGCATTTCCAACCCACTCAGCCCTATGACTGTTATGATTGCTATGGAGAGCGAGGCTTGCAGACTTTTTTCTGTGAAGGTCCTAGCGGTAAAAATGTTAGGCTTTGTGGGCCACCTATGAGCTCTGTTGTAACTATTCATCTCTGCAGCATGAAAGCGGCTACCACAAATGGGCGTGGCTGCGTTCCAATAAAACTTTATTTACAAAAACAGACAGCTCGCTGGGCTTGCCCCACGGGCTGTGATGGACGAACTCGGAGGTAGAGGAAGGGGACAGAGAACTGGAACGAGCCCCAGCGGTCACCTGCTCCATCCTACTCCCGTTTCACATTCTGGTCCCTGAGAGGGGCAGGAAAACCCTGAACCGGGTCCAGAGTCCAGGCTGTGGCTCTCTCCATGCCCACATCATTCTGGTAAGTCCTCAAAGTAAACTCTGCCCTGCCGTGCAGGCCTGTGACACCTGGGAGCAGGGCAGAGGGCCAGCGAGCCTCTTTGATCCTGACCCAGTGCCAGAGAGCACCGGACGCCGACAAGAATCTGAATTTCCTCATTCCACTAAATGAACAGGGCAGTTCCAAAATCAAAAGCGATGAGACGTATAAAACCGAGTCTCAGTGCCCTTCGTCTCTAAAGGGCATTTGACTGACTGCCCGGGCTGCAGGGTGCATGCTGCCGGCCAGGGGAGACCAGAGCCAGAGTGAGAGTGGCAGATGACAGCCACCCAGGGCCCGGGAGCGGAGCAGCTCTGCTCACCATCTGCTGTCCTCCCTCCCCTTCCTCCGTCAGAGAGGGAAGAGCCCTGCCTTTTGGCCAGGTACCGTGAGGGGCCACCTCCTTCCCCAGCTCCACGCCAAGAAGCAGGAAGGCAACGGCAGATGCTCACCGAAGGCCCTGAGATGGGAGAGGAGCCGCCAGCCTGTGGCTGCAGGGAAGAGGGACAGCGTGGGGCAGAAGCTGCACAGCCAGCCTGAGCCCAGGAAGCCAATGGAGAGATGGGGTCCCGGCAGCAGTGATGGAACCACAGAGCCTTAGCACAAAGGAGCCTTAGCAGTGCTGTGCTTCTGCCCCTGCTTTCACCATACGGATGAGAAGGCCAAGACCCAACATCACACATTCATCAGTGGCAGAGGGGGATCTGCAAGTCCTGTGTCCTGATTCTTGGCCCGGGCCTCTTTCTACCAGAGGCACGCGTTACCAAAAAGGCTTTCGTCCATGGGAAATGTGCCAGCGTGTAAAAACTGGATTTGACAGCAATACCTATGTCATGGGGTTATTTCAAAGGTTAAACGAGTAGGGGCGCCTC
This sequence comes from Acinonyx jubatus, assembly GCF_027475565.1. Lineage (NCBI taxonomy): Eukaryota > Metazoa > Chordata > Mammalia > Carnivora > Felidae > Acinonyx > Acinonyx jubatus. Next base: position 35,667,766 of record NC_069386.1, read on the forward strand.
GGTGGCTCAGTCGGTTAAGCGTCTGACGTCCTCTGAGGTCCTGATCACGCAGTTCGAGGGGTTCAAGCCCCACGTCCGGCTCTCTGCTGTCAGCGCAGAGGCCGCTTTGGATCCTCTGTCTCCCTCTCTGTCTGCCCCTCCCCCCAACCCAAAATAAATAAGCGTTAAGAAAATAAAAATTAAAAAATAAAGGTGAAACGAGTAACTACACGGCATAAGCTTTTGCAGAAGTAGGTTTCGTCACTTAGACTGTCCTGTTCCTCTTCTCTGTTGGTTCAGACCAATTGATTTTTCTGTGGACAAAAAGCATGCTCTGACTGGTCATGATCAGCTCAGCATAATGACTTCTGCCTTTGTTATTAGCCGAGAGAGAAGGGATGATATCCCGCTGATATGTACATATGTATACGTACATGTTTATATATCCATTCTCCATCTGTATCTGTCTCCTAGATCTTTCATCTTTATATTCATGTGTAAATACACACACACACACACACACACACACACACACAATTAACCTTGTCCTAGAGACCTGCTCAGAAACAAACCAAATGGTCACCTTCCAGTGGCTCCCCCTCCTCCTCGACAACAGACAGGGTAGGGTCAGATAGCCCGGAAAGACTACGCCGGCATCCCGGCCTCTGCAAGTAGGCCTTCCTCTCAGGAGCCCCAGGAGGCATCACCACTTGGCTGGAAGCTTCCTCTTCTCCACACACTGGCTCCCTTTCTCTATTATACTGATGGAGACAGCTTCACACAGGCGCTAAGGATTCAGAGTCTGGGAGCCAGGATGCTGGGTTCACGTGTCAGCCCTACCATCTGCTTGCTGGGTGACCTTGAGCTAGTTAAGCTCTCCGTATGCCAGTTTCCCTGTCTGTAAAACGGTAGCTACCTTAGAGGATTGCGAGGATCCACAGTTAACACACTATACGTGCATATTGAACACCAAACAAATGTGAGCTAACAGCGTCGCACGCCTACAGATAGCGCTCTTACTTCTCCCAGGCCCAAAATGCGGGGCGGGCTCGGCCCTGGTCAGCCTGGGCCCCCGACTCTGTGCCCCAAACGTGCTTTCTGCTCCCCCCCCTCCCCTCACCGTGACCTCTGCCGACAGTGGCTTTTCTGTCCCCTGAAACCTCAGAGCGCACAACTCTGCCCTTCTCAGGCACTACTTGCCCTGCTGGTTTCTTTCTGTTTCTCCTAAAGAGGAAGAGTTAGTTGGCTTTCCAAAGTTTTTACTTCAGAACGCTCGAATGTAACTACCTACCCTGAGCCAGCTCTCCTAACAAGCTCAATCCGTGGGGACAGTCACACCCTGCCCCTCCTTCCGTCCTTTAATATTTCAAACCAGTGGTCAGCTTTCAAGAGTGGCTACTTTGTGGGGCGCCCGGGTGGCTCAGTCGGTTAAGCGTCCGACTTGGGCTCAGGTCATGACCTCACGGGTTTGTGGGTTTCATCTGGGCGTCGGGCGCTGGGCTGACAGCTCGGAGCCCGGAGCCGGCTTCGGATTCTGTTGTCTCCTTCTCTCTCTGCCCCTCCCCCACTGGCGCTCTGCCCCACTCTCTCTCAAAAATAAACATTAAAAAAAAAAAAAAAGAGTGGCTACTTCGTAAAGTACCTGACAATGTTTTCTCTCTAGTACAGGCCTCAAGGCAGTGGTCAAGCACCACACTGTGGTTGTGTTCCCCAGGACACCTTAAGAAACGCTCAGTGAAGACAGACCTACCGGTCAATTGATTGGCTGGCTGATTGAACCGGGCGGGGTTCCAATGAACCGGGCGGGGGACAAGGCCCCAGGGCCAGCTCCCTGGCCAGCAGTAGGGAGAGGAAGTGAATCTCAACTCCGCCCTCCGCCCTCCTTTCTTTGATCTGACTTCAGTTTCCCCTCTCCTAGGGGCACACTTAGGCCCAAACCGGCTCCTGCAAAGATCCTGCTGGGATCCTGCTCTATCAAGGCCAGAAAACCAGCTCCCGTGAGTACTGGAGCAGCCTTGATGAATTCTGCCTGGCAGGGGGACCGTAGCCCAGTTTCCCAATCGATGGCGCTCAGCAGAAGCCTTTTCAGAACAGAGCCAAAGAAAAATAGAAAGGATGGTTTGCTTAGTACATGGGACCTTGCTGGATGGGGACGGTATTTTCTCTCTTCTTTTCCTCTTAGTTACTTGTCAGTTATTCTAGCTTCTCCTTCTTCCTCTTTTCCCTCCTCCGCCCTCTTCTCTCACTCAACACGGTAAAAGGTATTGTCTGTCTTCCAGTAACAAAGGAGTGGCTCTCAGCTTTGTTACATCTGCTTCAAATAATGTTTGGAAAAAGATGAGGTGTAAAATAAATGAATGGGTCCGTGATGGTTGAGTGGGTCACAGCAAACTAAGCATTCAGCGTTTGAGTTTGTTGTTAAAAGGGATTCTTTTTTCACTCGGGTTCCTAAAACCATCAGGACAGGGACCAATTAAAGGCTGGCCAACACTTCCTGATAATTCTGTTTTCTTTAAAGTGGGGGTTCCTCGCTTGTATTTGTGGGTTGGGTTTATCAGGATATTGCATATTTCCAGAGTAATTGATCTGTAATCTAAGAACACCTGGCTGTCACCAGGTGGCAGGTGAGTGGTGCCCCCTTTGCGACCTGCTGTCCAAATGGCGAGTTTCCACAGCCAATGCTAAGAAACGCAACGTGAACTCCCTCGTTTAACATCGGGGAAACTAAGGATTAGTGGGACTAGGTGAGGGGTCCAAGGTCGTGCAGTGAGTTAGTGATAGAGCCAAGGCTATGGGAGACAAATGGCATGACTTTCCTGGACCCCTAGAGCAAGGTTCTTTGGGATTAGAGTCAACTGAGGGCTTCCTGCAGTTGGAAGGGTAGAGGAAATTCCAATGATCGGAATTGCCAAGAGGCATCCCTCAAAGTTAAGCCACCTTCCTCCTGGATCTCTAATTTCTAGTTGCTAATATTTGTGAAAAAGGACAGAGTGGCGATTTTTTCCCCTTCAGATACATTTTTTAAAGACGAAGAGGAAAAGAAACAAAACAAAAAGGTGCTGCGAACATCGTCAGACTTACGCCTGAAGAGGAAAGGAGTTGGTTTGTAGAACCTGGGAGAAAATGTAGCGGACATCTGTGGGCAGCCCAGGCAACCACTGGGGCCAGAGGGGTAGGCATCTGGGTTGCTGAAGAGATGAAAACTAGATACCAGCTGGTCCCTGGCCACAATGCCTGCCTGAACCACCTCCAGTGCCCTGGGCCTGAGCTGTGGGCCTCCCTGAGTCCCCAGAAACCACCCCTCCCCAGCAGAAGACACCTGCCTGTGGCCCCCTCCGTTTGCTGGGCCCCTGAAGTGATTTCTGAGAGCAGGACAGGCTACCTGACAAGTCTCAGGAAACATATCCCTAAAACTGCCCTGAGTTCTGGCCTCAGATCATTCCCTCGCCTAAAGCAAACCTCAGCCTGCAACAGCGTCAGGCTGTTAAACACAGATTACTGTGCCTCACCCGGGTCTGGCGGGTCTGGCGTGGGGCCTGATAATTTGCATTTCTAACAAGTTCCTGGATACTGCTGATGGCGCAAGTCCTGCCATCGAGAATCTTGGCTTCAAGCATCACCCTCGTCACTGGCTCCATCTTTTAGGAGGTGAAATGGCCTGGCGAGATGGGACGAAGCCTCGATTTGGAATCAGGCTCACCAGCCTTGTGAGGTGTCGGGGGGGGGGGGGGGCGGTGGGGGCAAGTCAGTTCGTCACGTCACCTCCCTACGTCTCAGTTTCCTCACCTGGAACATGAGACGTCTACTGAATAGAATATTCTTTCCCTGAAGTTTTTGTCTTAGACACACGGTGACGTTGATGTGGTTTTCTTTCCAGGGCTCCTGTCCCCACCCCCCACCCTCCCACACACGTTGGAACCACCCCGGGGGCTTGTTAGAATCGCGCAACCTTTATTCGGCCATCATTTGGAGTAGAGACTGGAAAGTGTGTTCTCCTTTGTGCCCCTCCCCCTTTCTGCCAGGAGAGAGAGTCTTGAACCAACTTCAATCAAAAAATATATATATATGTATCGAGCGTCTACCATGTGCCCGGCACTCTTGGGGGCACTTGGAATACAGCGGTGAATAAGAAGGACAAAGATCCCCGCCCCAGTGCAGCTTACAGTCTAAGAGGTGGAGTCACACATCACCTTCTGGGGGCCACCATTCAACCAGCTACGGGCACCAAGAAGCACGTGATGTATCGCCTCAAAGCGTGTGCTCAGCCACAGGGCTCCGCGAGTCAGATGGACTCTTTCAGTCCGCAGGGTGGATGTCTACGAAGTGGGCCAACACACTTGGGCTGCTGAATGTGCTGTGAGGTGCACTCCAGCCCCGTGCATGTGCCAGTATAGACTAAAGGTTACAAACAGCCCCTCCTGTACCACTTTACTCTTACAGAACAGGTTCACCTCTTTTTACCTGATCTGATCTGAAATCAACCCACAAAGGAAACAGTCATAAAGTCACATGGAGGAGATCTAAGAATATTTATAAAGCAGTATGTGGCGGGGGGTGGGGGGGTGGGGAGGCGGCCGGGAGGTTCAGTCAGTTAAGCGTCTGACCTCAGCTCAGGTCATGATTTCATGGCTCGTGAGTTCAAACCCCATGTCCGGCTCTGTGCTGACAGCTCAGAGCCTGGAACCGGCTTCAGTTTCTGTGTCTCCCTCTGTCTCTGCCCCTCCCCTGCTCATGCTCTGTCTCTCTCTCTCTCTCTCTCTCTCTCTCTCAAAAAGAAATTTACATTAAAAAAAATTTTTTTTTAATTCAAAAGGTGATACATAAACAAGACACCGACCTCAATGTCTCAGCTCTGGATGGAGGAAACAAGGGGTGATATGAGCACGTGAACAAGGGTAAATCTTGGCTGGGCTTTGACTGAGGAAAACAAACTTGGGAGGCTCAACGCTGTGTAGTCCGAGGATTATAAAAACCACCATTTCTCTGGTGTCCCAGGAGTTAACGTGTTGGGCACCGCGCATACACTATCTTCTATCATCACAGCCAAGGGTGATGCTAACATATTTAACAACCAGGAAGACCTGATACCAATCTGCCAGAAACATCTCTCTGGAACCATATCTGCAGGCTCCTGCTGGGTGGGACATGACCCTCGGGCTGGATGTCTTGGGGTCCCGGAAGGGGGTGGCTAGAATATTAGAAGCGGAAGGAAACCCAGGGGCTCAGGGCAGTGGCTCTTCAGCAACCGCTATGGATGCATTCGAACATTCTCACAACTGGAACGCCTCCACTTATGGGTGCAGGCTGGGTAACAAGCCTTGCAAGGTAGGCACTGATGTGATGTCCCCACTTTATAGATGAGGGTGCCAAGGCTCAAATGGGGGGGAGATTTCCTTGAGGGCCCAAGGCTAACAAGGGAGATACTTGGCTGGGAAGAAAGGATGCCAGAGTCGCCGGGAGGGTGTGGGAGCGTCTGGGCCACAGCTTTGGAGAGTGAAAGATTTCAGCTAAGAAATCTCCCCTGACGGTTGTCATCCGAGGAGCTTAGAGCAAAACAGCCACTCATCGGTTAGCTCACAACGGGTGGGGGGATCTCAAAGCAGCTTCTTCCTCCCCAGGGAGCCCGGAGCCTCATGTTAAATAGGATGAAAACTTATCAGGCGTGCCCAGACGCTGAGGCCGCCCTCCCCACGAGGGACAGCGCGGCGCTCCAGCTGCCCAGCTGGGCAGTCCGGTGTGCAAGACACAGAATGGAATGGAATGTCCAGACACTGCCGGGCAGAGGGCCATGGAACAGAACATTTCAACGTGGCGGCAGGAAAGGGATGGCAGAAATCAAAGACACTGGCCGATCAGGGGTATTTAGGAAACACTTGGCATGTGGAGCATAAGCCGTGTAAGAGGTCAGCCAGGAGTCCTCTGCCAGGGTTTCAAATCACGCAACCGGCAAGCAGGGGGAGGCTGTGTGCCGCACCCCTGCTTCAGCCACAGCGTTTCTCTTTCACTTGGTTTATGCGTTAGGGTGCCGATTCCAATTGCACGAAAGGCTTCCGTGGCTCAAAGCCATTTCCCTGGGTTGGCAAACCACCGACCTCATTCACTGGGCCCATTTTACTGATGAGGAAACTGAGGCACAGAGTTGGAGTGAGCGGCTGTCACCCAGTGGGTGTGGTCTCCTGACGGCTAGTCCAGTATTCTGTTCACTTGCCCCCCGCCCCCACCTCCTTATCTCTGCTAGGCACAGGGTTGGGGGAAGGAAAGTAAAATAATGCTTGTCCTTATGGGCGAATTTTGTTACGGAGAGAAGATTGAAATCCCCAAAGCTCTCATCCCCGGGTGGATTATGTCTGGCAGCGATGGGGAGGTCAGTTGTTCTGGAAGGTTGGTGACAAGGGGGTGATCAGCCAGGCCCCACAGGATGAGACGGACAGGAAGGGGCAGAAAGGAGCAAGGGGGACGCTGGGGAGGAAGGGCGTGAGGAAAGCGGTGGCAGCCGGTGGTGGAAAGATCCCGAGGAGGCCTGGGACATTGGCCGTGCCCCTCCGCCAAGCAGCCAGTGTCTCAACCACAACTGGTCTCCAACCGTGTAACAGATCAGAGCAGCGTTTCCCAAACTCCACTGGCCGACAGAACGACCTGGGGGCTTTTCCATAACACAGGGTCCTGGGTGCTGGCCCTTCTGAGGGAGGTCGTTCAACTAGTGCACTGTGAGAATCTCAAGACCCCCTGAGTTCCCCTCCCGGCTCTGAAATTCTCTGACTTTTACGATGCTTCCACGGGCATTTGGATCTCTCCCCATAGAGCTCAAACAGCATCCTTTTCTCCACCAGAGAGGAGTCCTTGACATGTGCACCTGTCCAGAGCCTCCAGGAACAAGAAGAGCTGCGTCTCTCAAGGAGGGAATTGGGTTTATGACTTCGGCTCAGGTCATGATCACGTGGCTTGTGGCTTCGAGCCCCGTGTCGGGCTCTGTGCTGACAATTCAGAGCCTGGAGCCTGCTTCCGATCCTGGGTCTCCTTCTCTGTCTCTGCCCCTCACCCGCTCACGCTCTGTCTCTCTCTCTCTCTCTCTCTCTCTCTCTTTCTCTCTCAAAAATAAATAAACATTAAAAACCTGTTTAAAAAAAGAAAGAAGGAAAATCACCCCAAATGTCATTTTTAATCATACCTAGTATTGAGATTCTGAGATATGTTCTTCTAAACTTGTTTCTATCCAAATGAAATCCTGCTCAATTTCTTTGGTAAATTCACTTCCCCGACACTTCTCGTCTTGCGTTTCTTTGAAAGAACAGAAGCCCTTAATAGCTTCTCGTCACCAGGCTTTGAATGCCCCTCCGTCTTTACATGTCCTGGTCGTTCCACCTATTGTGACCGAAGTGGGTTTTGTGCATGTCAAAAACCAACCCCCCCCCTTCCCACCGGGGCACTGGATGCCGGCCTCTCTCTCCTCCCAGTGACCCCACTTGTCATTGCCCCAGCTGTCTTACATCCTCAGGGTCTCATGCCCTGGATCATCCCCAGTAGCATACAAACCTGCTCTAATATCTCCTCTGTTTAAAAGTCCCCTCCTTGGGGGGGCGCCTGGGTGGCTCAGTCGGTTAAGCGGCCGACTTCGGCTCAGGTCATGATCTCGCGGTTGACGAGTTCGAGCCCCGCATCGGGCTCTGTGCTGACAGCTCGGAGCCTGCTTAGAATTCCGTGTCTCACTCTCTCTCTCTCTCTGCCCCTCCCCTGCTCACGCTCTTTCTCTGTCTGCAAAATAAACATTAAAAAAAATTTAAAAAAAAATCCCCTCCTTGGGGCATCTGACTGGCTCAGTCAGTAGAGCGAGCGACTCCTGATCTCGGGGCTGTAGGTTCGAGCCCTGTGTTCGGTGTAGAGATTTCTTAACCATAAAATCTTTTTTAAAATTTTAAAATAAAAATCCCTTTTAAAATTTTTTGAAATAAAAATCCCTCCTTGGCCACTGTATTACTTTCCCAGGGCTCTTGTGACAAAGTACCACACACCAAGTGGCTTAAGACATCAGAAGTATATTGTCTCACAGGTCTGGAGCCTAGAAAGCCCAGATCAAGGTGTTGTCTGTGTTCCCTCTGAAGCCTGCAGGTGAGAATCCTTCCTTGCCTCCCCCCAGTTTCTGGGGGTGGCTGGCAACCTTTCATGTTCCTCGGTTTGCAGCCACATCTCTTCAATGCCTACCGCTGTCCTCACGTGGCCTCGGTCCTCTCTCCTTTCGTCTGAGTCTCTCCTCCTCTCTCACAAAGACTGCCCCGTTGTCCTTTGGGTTTAAAATCCCACCGGACTCCAGTAGGACTTCATCTTAATTTACATCTTCATGACATCGGCAAAGACCCTATTTCCAAATAAGGTCACAGTCACAGGTACCAGGGGTTAGGACTCAACAGGACTCTGGGGGTGGGGGGGGTGGGAGGGGGACGCAGTTCAACCCCCAACCACTGCCGCTTCCCTCCTGCACCTGCTCTGTCTCTGGTTCCCTCCCCCTACACATCTGGAAGCTGGTTCCATCACCCCACCCCCACCCCTCCCAATCCCACCCCCTCCCCCCAGGCGTCCTTGTCCTTAATTCCCTCGTCCCTGCGCACCACGGGGGTACTTGTGCCATCATCCAAGCCATTGCTACACTGCCCTTCCAAACTCGTACCTGGCCTCTCTGCTCCCACTCTCGCCCCTGGATTCATTCGTTCACTGAACCAGAGTGCTCTCGTAGAAATATAAACCAGCTCTGCTTAAAACCCTCCAGTAGCTTTGTATCACACTTGGAATAACATCTAAGTCCTTCACGTGGCCTGTGAGGGCCTTCGTCCTCTGCCCTGCCTGCTTCTCTCACACCAACTCCCTCATGTGTCCCTTCAGGCGCTGACCGCGGTTTAGGGTCTCCCCCCTCCCCCTCCCCTAGAAGGTGAGCCCCCGGAAAGCAGACACCTTGTCTTTTTATGTCTGTACATTGGGGGTGACAGCCTCCAGGATGATCCCCAATGACCCCTGCCTCCTAGGATTCCTGCTGCTTCCTGCAGTCCCACACTGAAGAGGGCAGATTTGCATAATCAAAGGAATGTAGCAGGGGTGCCAAGGTGTCCCTTCTGAGGCAGGTCCTGACAGACCCTGCGATCTTTGTCCCCTTCTCCGGGATCACTTCCTCTGGTGAGCCAGCCGCCATGTTGTGAGGGCACTCAAGCTGTCCTACGGAGGCCTCCTCACAGCCACATGAATGAGTCCTCTCGGAAGCAAGCCTCTAGCCCTGTCAAGACTACAGGTGACATGGCTGCCCCTGGCCTTTTGACCATAACCTCATGAGCGGCCATGAGCCAGAAGCCACTTCTGAATTCCCAGCGCGCAGAAACCGTGAGGTAAAAAACATTCGCTGTTTTAAGGCACAAAGTTTTGGGGAGTCATTTGTTACACAGCAATAGATAACTAACACACTTATAAATGTATTTTTTATTTTACTAAGAGTATTTATTTTGAGAGAGAGAGTGCGCGAGCATGGGGAGAGCAGAGAGAGAGGGAGAGAGGGAGAAACCCAAGCAGGCTCTGTGCGGTCAGTGCAGAGCCCAAAGCGGGGCTCGAAGTCTCAAACCGCCCATGAAAGCGTGACCTGACATGAAGTCAGGAGTCTGACGCTGAGTCCCCCAGGCCCCCCAAATATATTCCTTCGGTAAAAGGTGGCATCCTAAGATACATACTGTTCAGAAAGCAACTCTTTCGTTTAAATGGTGTCTCATGATTTCCCTAGGATAAATTCTTAGCAGCGGCATCTCTGGGTTAAAGAATGTATTTTGGGCTCCATGTTTTCAAATTGTGCTTCCAGAAAGCTTATCTGGAAGGATCTGAGAACACCTGTTCAGTAGGCAAAGCCTGCAAAAACTTTTGCCATTTGCCCATCTGATAAGTTTTTAAAATAGCCTCTGATTATGGGAAGGCACATTCCTTTGATCCTTAATTACAGCAGCTTTGAAACTGCCCGAGAGCAGCCCTGGGCGGGTAGGATGCACAGGTGAGGGCCCCGATGGCACCTCTCCCCACCCCACCTCCCAACAGCCCTTGCAAGAGCCTGCACTTCCTGGGTCTCTAAGCTCCCCCCTCTTTTCCTCTCCCCAGGGAGAGAAAGGAATAAGGGCTTTCCTTCTGGAGGCCAAGCTGGGGTCTCAGTTTGTCCCTGCAGGTGAAGGCGCTGCCTTTGCTGAACCCCCCCCCCCCCCAGGCTGCAGACCCGACCTGCTGGCAGGGTGAGGTCCAGCGGTGGGACCTCCCCCACTGAGCCGCCTGTTCCCCATCCTGAGGAGAAAGCCCAGCCTCCATTTCCCCACGCCCAGTCCATTTGTCCAAGGTGCTTAAGAAATGGCATTTAAATTAGTAATGGCACTGACCAAACCTGGGTTGGCTTCCAAGTCAGACTGAGCCATTTAGAGCTCCACTCATCAGAAAGAAGGGGGGTTCCCTGCTCTCTGGGAGGCCTTCTGATCTGCTTGGGGTGCCCACAGACCTCTGCTGGGCTTGCTTCCCTCTTTCTGGGGGAGGGGGATGGGGACCTCGGGGAGGGAGGGAGGTGAGGGAGCAGGGGCCAGCAGGGAGGGAGGGAGAGAGGGAGGGGAGAAAGGGGAAGTGGGGAAGAGAGAAGAAAGGAAAAGGGAGATAGAGGGGACCAAGGAGGGAAGGAGAACAGAGTAAAGAACAAGAAGGCAGCGAGGCGGATGGGTGCCTCACTCACACACACACACACACACACACACACACACACCCCGGATTTGTTTGGCACTTAGTGGTGTCACCAAAGCATACAACTCAACTCCAGAGCGGGGGTGAGGAATGCTGATTTTATGGGCTTCTCTTGCAGGGAAGCAGCAGGTCACATCACACCCCAGCATAGTAGACCCTCATCAAATGCTCCCCTTTTTCCTCTCCCCTAACTCTCCCAAAGCCTAGTTTTGAAAGGTCTCTTCAATTTGTGGGGGCTTCAGAACCCCACGGAGCAGGACCGCTCCCTGGTCTGCAGGCTGGCCACGCCTCTGGCCCCCGGAAGCCCTCCCTCTCCTCTCCCCATCTCCCAGCTCCCCTGGGTTATTCTAGAAGGCAGATCAGCCCTCTGGCCAGAGTTGTGTGGTTCTCCGAAGGCTTCTGGCTCCCTGCAGCCCCCGCAACCCATCAAAGGCCCAGGTAACTCATCCGGCTTCTCCCTAACTTATTTTTGCCCAAGAACGGGACAGATAGCGGCTGCCTGGTGGATGTAAGGGCGTCCAGAAAAAATTCACTGGTCCTCTGGATCCGTCTGTTCTTGGAGCATGCGTGTCTCCACCTTCAGTCCGTGTAATGAGCATTCTGACCTCGTACTACCTGGTGCCTGTTTCCACGTTTCTACACAGCTCACAGCTCCTTAGAGATGGAGTGAGAGGCAGGGAAGAAGAGAAGCCCTGGACTGTCCCCTGTACTTGCAGGACTCTGAACCACAAAATGGATCATTTGCTCAAGGTCACAGGGTTAAAAGGTCTGAGGAAGGACCACGGCTTTGTCTCTCCAGTCCCCGTTCAAGTCTCTTCCGTACCCCCTGCTCAGGACTGAGATACGATTTCCCTGAGCCCTAGGCACTTTTGCCTTCATGGACCCCTTCCACCATAAAAAGTATATTTTAGGATTGTGTTGGTATGAAGACAGACAAACTCCCAGCCGGATTCGTTATTCCGTGTTCATTAGTATGATACGCGTTTTTTTCCTTCGGATTTTACAACAAGCTGAAAACCTTTTCATGGCCCCCGAGAGTCCCGTGGGCCCCAGACACGGCGCCTGCTGTCGTCAGGGACCAGCGGGCCAGCCCTGCAGCCCGGCATTAAACGCTCTGCCCACTTTCTGAAGTGTTTCCATGACGTGGAGAGAGAGGAGATTATTAGGAAGAAGAAAGATCTAGCTGATTAATAATGTAAATACCCATGTGCCTCACAGGCCTCCAGCTGGGAAACACACAACAGCCAGAATTGATCCCCCAAGCAGCCAGGAGGCTGGAGTTCAGCTTCCCCTCCGGTGCTTGGGTTCCACTGGGTCCCCCTTAACCTCTTAGTACTCCCTCCATCCTTCCTACTCCGTCACACCGAAACTAGCTTCCGGATCTGTGCACCAAACACCTGTCACTAGGGCCACTACAGAGACAGATTCTTCGCTCTCTCTCCCTGCGAGTCCACATCAAGGACGCTTATCATGAAGATCAACGGGAAACGCGTGGTGACTGGGGACATCACCGATGGTCCAAAGTGATGTCCGGAGAGTGTTCAATTAGGAGGCCAAGTCGTTCCTTCCATGTGAGCCTTTGAAGTTCTCAGGCAATGACAAGGGTCACGGCTTGTCTTTGGCCTTCAGCGGGGAGTCAACTAGAGCACAGACGGCACCTGTGGTTTGGGGATGCTACGAGGCCCCCTGCCCAGGGCGGAGCAGACATTTCCACCCCGTCACGCACTCCGTCGAGGCTGGGGTTGCCCTTGGAATTCTTCACAGCCCCGGCAGGGTGGCGTCCCGCTGGCACCTGCCAGACCACACCCAAGCGAGCGTCCTGCTGGAGACCTGTTAGCTCTCCCTGATCTCAGCCCTCCACGTCAGTCCCTGTCCTCCATTCTTTTTGTAACCTTGAAGAAATGTGTTCTTTAGGAATCCAAACAGCACTGCCTATTTCGAACCCTTGAAACCATAAGTATGTGTGTATATATATTGTAAAAAATATATTATCACTGTACACATAAATAACCACGGTCCCCGTTTCACAAAGGCTGAAAGTGAGGCTTGAAGAGGTGGAATATTGAACCCAGAACATAACAACTAACAAATGGTAGGGCCGGGGTATGCAGGCAGACGGAGTAGCCCAAGCCCAGAACACAGCTCAATGGAGATGTGAATTCTACTAGGGATAAACCCTTACATTGATGATGAAATGTTCACTCTGGGATTCCTGGCGGTGGGGAGGTAGGAAGATCGGGGTGTCATTACCCCAGAATCACATCATGTGAGCCTGCCTCGTGAGACTGAGATCTTCATGTGCTCTCCCCTCAAAGGCTTTAAAGGAAAGGGTAAGCGGGCTGCTGTGGGGCCATCGATCTGCTTCTCCAGGGCTCACTTGCCTCTCTTGGGAGGCTCTCAACCTCCTTGGGAGACCCTGGCAGTGTCTGGGCAAGAGGCAGATCTCCGCGGCGGCCTCCGCAACAACGGTTGGCTCTCCTCTTAACTCTAGGGACCCAGAGTTACAGGAAAGCTCACCGCTTCTCTATTTTCACCAGTCATCTCCCCAGAGGAACCCTTGAGGCCTGTAAGTCATGCGCCCAAAAGAGATTAGAATAAAGCAGGGGGAAGGAAGCATAGAATCGGCCCCACGCTGCATGCTTGCATCAGGGAAGGACGGTGTTGAGGCTGCAGTTTGAGGGTTTCTCCTTATTCTCTTGTCTGCTCCTCTCTTCTCTCTTGGCCTCCTATCCGCTTCCACTGACTTCCTTTCCTGGTCCAGGCCTTTGGGATAGCCCTTTGAATTGGTTGCACAATCTGAATTTTACAACACAAAATTGAAGACATTAGGTAATTTGCCCAGGGTCACGCTGCTGGAAGGCAGAGCTGGGAGTCTGTCCCATGTTTGTTTGGCTGTAGGAGCCAGGTAGGACCTTCCCTCCCTGCCTCCTGTCCCCGTCCCAACCTCCTCCCCGCCCATCAAGCTGAGCAATACATCAGAACTATCATACGGATGGGTTTTATCCTTCTGGGTATCATCATCCCTTCCGTGGGGTCACCAGTGCCTCGGAATCACCAACAGGGCGGGTGAAACACAGATACCCTTCCCCCCCAGATCCTAATGCAGGAGGTCTGGGGAGGGGCCTTTGAACTTGCGTTTCGAATGAGCTCCCAGGTGCTGCTGCGGGGGGACCCCACTTTTAAGACCTCCCAAATCATAAGCTTGGCTCTCTAATGGTGGAGTTCAGGCTTATAACAGAAAACTAGTTGAGGCTTGAGGGATTTTTCCAGCGACCCTGGAATCACACCAAGCAGGCAGCTGCCTCCTCTCCCCCAGGCAGGCTGCTTTTGCGCAAGTCTTTGATGTTCTTCAAGGTGGAGCCAGAGAATGTGCTGTGTAACTTGAATCTTTGGGGAAGGAACCTCAGCCGGCCCTGGCCCTGGCCGCGCCCAAGCGCAACAAGAAAACAAGAGGAAAAACCGGGACAGCAGGTGTGGGGCCACTCCAGAGGCTGCAGTGAGCTTTTCATTAGCAGGAGCCCTATTTGTCCTCAGGGTGAATCTGACAGGGGGTTGACAGGCCACAGCAGCTGTGGCCCAGTCACAGCAGCTGCCCCCACCTGGCCAGCAATTAACACAAAGCGTCACGGGGGCGGGGGGGTGGGGGGGGTGGTGGTGAGTCAGGGGGCTTAGAAGGCAGAGCAACTGCTCCACCGTGGGTCGGGGTAGCTGCCCCACCGCCTGACACGTGGAGGGCACAGGGAAGGGCTTCCTGGTCACCCAGCTGCCCCCTCCTCAAGAGGGTGGGAAACCCAGGTTCAAGAGAAGGTAGGTAATGAGGACGGCGTCTGAATGACCATACAGGCTCAAATACCGGCCCCCGGCCATTCTAATAAGAGCCTAACATTTATTGGGCATTTACTAGTTCCAGGCACTGGGCAAAGCACATTAAATGGATCCTATCATTTACTCCCTGCAATAACACTATCAGGACTTTACAGTCCTCATTTTGCATGTAGGGAAAGTGGGGTGCAGGGAGATTGAGTAACTGGCCTGAAGCAGCACAGCTAGTAAGCAGCAGAGCTGGGATCTGAGCAGAAACCTTCCCTCTCCAGATCCCGTGCTCTCTGTTACACTGCATCCCGTGCGAGCCTGGATTCCCACCGGTCACTGCTCGTTCATACATTGCTTTCGTGGATTCCCACCGGTCACTGCTGCTTTCAGTCATACATGCATTCGTGGATTCCCTCGCTTAAACATATTAGGCCCTAGGGGCCCCTGGGGGGCTCCGTCGGTTAAGCGTCCGACTCTAGCTCAGGTCATGATCTCATGGGTTGTGAGTTCGAGCCCCGCGTCGGGCTCTGTGCTGACAGCTCGGAGCCTGGAGCCTGCTTCGGATTCTACATCTTCCTCTCTCTCTGCCCCTCCCCTGCTCATGCTCTCTCTCTCTCTCTCTCTCTCTCTCTCATAAATAAACATTGAAAAACCAACCAAACAAAACATATTAGGCACTGGGTAGTAAGAAAGGAAGACAAGTTCACAGGATGTGGAGAAGAAAAACAAGAGATTCGTAGCATGACAAAGGCCCTGAAGGGTTAAGTACAAGGACTGGGGCTGTGCTATGAAGGACCCTCACCCTTAAGGGCAGGGAAGGCGCCCTGGAGACACCATTAGAAGTTGTAACACTTGAATAAGTAAATGAATCAACCAGTCTCCTGACCCGTTAGGGGCTCACTTGGTCTGGACGTGACATAGGTTAGGCAGATGGTCCCATTTGGGAAGCTTGAGAACCTCCTTTTCTGGTGGTTTTCACTTGGGAATCATCTGGAGACCTTCCAGAAATCCCTACGCCCTGCCTCATGCCCGTCAATCAGAATTCAGGGCGGGGACTTCCCAGATGATTCCAAGTGTAACAGAGTTTGGCATCCCTGTTCTAGACAGTTCCTGTGCACTCCAATAGAGAGCTTAGCAAGTTCTTACAGGCTTCTTGCTCCTGTTTTGCAGCGAATGAGCCAGGGTTCGAGGAGAGCTAGAGTGGATCCCTGGTGATCCTGGAGTTTCCAGCAGAGGCACTGCAAAGAAGGGCCTGGGGGCACCAGCTATGCTTTTCTGACTGCTTCCGGCTGAAGTTTCAAACTTGAGCACAAACAGTATTTGTGAGGAGGGGTCGGCTGGATAGACGTGTAAAGCGAGATCGGAACTCCAGATCTGTATTTATCTTTCCCTCTCTCTCTGTGCATACACAATCACAGAGTCGAATCTCTGGATCCGGGATTCCAGACCTCGGCTGATGCCGAAGAAACGGTTGCCTCCTAGCAGAGGGATTTAGTGCATCTCAGCAAGACTTGGAAGAAACTTTTTGGTAAAAATAACGTGAGCAACAGCAATGGCCATTTCTGAGTTCTCACTAAAGGCTGCTCCAGGCCAAACACTGTTCCTTTAACCCTCACACCAAATTCAGCAGGGAAGTATTAGGATTATTTCCATTTTAGGAACGAGGAAATGGAGTCCTAGGGAGGCCGCCCGGCCCCTAAGGGGAAGAAGCAGGGTTTGAGTCCAAGTTCCAAAGCTCTTCCCACTAGACCATGCCGTCTATGGAGTATAAAGGAGTCACCGACGTGAGAAAGGGAGGCTTGACCCAAAATTTAAGGGGGATGAAGGAGTCCAGATAAAACTGACTCCACGGAAGGCTCCTTCTTCCACCAATCCTTCTATTCGATCATTTCCATCAGTAAAACCTCCATCTTTTAAAAGGCCCTCCCTTGACCCCACCAGCCCTCTGGTTACTGCTCCAATCTTGCAAAGTGCCAAGTTATCTGTGTTTGCACGAGAAGGTATGTATGAGAGATGAGCTGGAGGGAGAGGCAGGGGTATCCCCTGGATTGGGAGGACTCTGTGTCCTTGGAGCTGTTGGGGGCGAGCCCATTCTTATCTTCCTTCCCCCGTGTCTCTCTCTGCCTCCCCAGGAAGGACTCTGTCGAGGCTGGGGCAGACAAAGAGCTGTGGATGGCCAGACAAGGGTGAGGGCATAGGGAGCCCGGGCCACGAGCTGAGATAGGTGCCTGGGTCCTGCTCACGGGAGATCCGGCCAGCACGACCTGAGATGTGGTCATTATCCAGACTTTATTCTCCCTCGAACGGTTAGGCCCTGGGTTATGTAATTGGAGTCTGAAGGAAGTCCTAATTTGTAGGAAACCCACAGTATGTGAGATGCGGTGTCAGGATGTTTAACATACTTTTATTTCATTCACGGCCCAAGCAGTGAAGTAGGGAATGTTGCCTTCGTTTTCTGGAGGAGGACACAGGCACAGGAAGGCAAAGACCAGCACATGTCGAGCCAAAAACTTCAGTCCAAGAAACAGCTTGAGGGGGCAGGGAGTGGGGGGTGGGGGAGAACCTGCCTTGCTGGCTTTCTCTCGAAGAGTATTCCGAAGAGTATGTGGGTGGGAGGAAATGGTAGCTTCGGTGGCCACGGGAAACCCACCCACGCTGTCATTTCGTGCTTCATGCCCTTGGAGGCGGACAACCTGACTCCAGCCCCGATACTGGGTCCGCTCACGGGGAACGTGGCACGGAGATCACCAGACCCACGCGTTTCGCAACCCCACACGTCAGGACGAGCACCTGATGCCGTCGTTTTAAACGGGATGTCAAGAAACAAGCGAGGGACTAACCGGGGCAGCCTCTTGATCCGCCCTGCTTGCCGGGGAAGCTTCTCGGAGGAGACGGGGTTTCAGAACTGCTGGGTCGGGGTGGTGGCTGGAAGGGGGTGTGGGACTCAGCGTGCTTTCTCACCTGGCTCTGCTTACCAGCTGTGATTACTAACTTCTCCCAGCCTCAGACTTCCCATCTGTAGAATGGGAACAACCTTTCTTCACAGGGCTGCTGTGGGAGTTAAAGGAGACCCAACATGTAGGGCCCTTGGCACAAAAATGGCAGCTCAGTGAATGGTCGCCCGCTGACAGAGAAATGGCTTGGCTTTCAGAAGTGAAGGGAGGGGAGCTATAGCTTAGAGAGGAGGGAAGCTGTTTCTTTGTACCCTTGGACCCGAGAAGGGACAAGGGCAGCCCCTTACCAGCCCTTCAGGATTCTTGGAGAAGAATCCCAGGAGTGCATGGAACTTCTCCACAGATTCCTGGAGAATTCTGATCCCGAGCTGCTAAAAAAGGAGAGGATGTCGGGGCGCCTGGGTGGCGCAGTCGGTTAAGCGTCCGACTTCAGCCAGGTCACGATCTCGCGGTCCGTGAGTTCGAGCCCCGCGTCGGGCTCTGGGCTGATGGCTCGCAGCCTGGAGCCTGTTTCCGATTCTGTGTCTCCCTCTCTCTCTGCCCCTCCCCCGTTCATGCTCTGTCTCTCTCTGTCCCAAAAATAAATAAAAAACGTTGAAAAAAAGGAGAGGATGTCTGGACGCGGCTCTTTTCCCTGTGGTTCCTTGTGAAGAGAGGACGAGAGGCTTCGGAACAGCTTCACCCCTTAGACAAGACAGTCTGCAAGATGTGGAGACCACAAGCCATGTCCCTGCTTTCAAAGAATGTACTGTGCAGCCAAGAGCACAGAGGAAAATCACAAAGCATGTTATTAAGGATCACAAGGAATGTTCCAGACAATAGGCGTGTGAACCGTTTGACAGAGACAGATCTCTGGAGTCTGGGGTGCAGCAGGGAAGGCTGAACAGCAAGGGTGGGGTTTGGGCTGGCCTCGGGAAGAAGGATTTTACTAGGAGACAAATGGAAAGGATTTTTCATTTGTTTGTGTTCTTTCCCCAGATGGGGCGGCTGGCATGAGCAAAGGTGTGAGGGCGGGAAACTGCAGGGCATGTTCGGAGGCAAGCAGGTGGCCAATTTTTAAAGGGCAGCCTGGGTCCGGGCAGGGAGAAGAGGCAGGGGGAGTAGGTGATGTTGTGCCTACCAGGCCAGGGCAGGCGGTGAAAGACGGCCAGGACAGGTGTCCGGGAGACTTGGACTTGACTGTACGGGCGGAGGGGAGCCGTGGCAGGGTCTTGAGCCTGGGAGTGGCCCGTTACAGCTTGGCAGAAGTGTACAAGGCGGATTGTGGGGTCGAGGAGAGGATGTAGCAATGCAGGGGCACAAGTGAGTGGAGACGAGGGCCCAGACTGCTCGTGGCAGCCACGGGCACAGACAGCAAGAGAGAGTGGCAGGTGCCATTGGGAAAAGACCGGACGGGGTGAGGCGACTCCCTGCCCGTGTAGTTGAGGGGAGGTAGGAGTCTGGTGAGACTCCAGCTCTCCAGCTGGAGAGACTAGATAAAAGGTGTCCTAGAACCACCACGGAAGGAAATGAGGTGTGGGAGAAGGAGCCAAGTGTTCAGGGGAATCTGGCAGGAAACTCGGATGTGGAACAGGGAATAAGGAATCTGGAGTGTGAGACGGGTCCTGAGAAGGTGTCTCCGAGAATCCAGAGACAGTGCCAACAATATCAGATGCTCACTGGGGAAGCCTCAGAGCAGATGCACTCCCATCTTTACCTCCTGGACCCCTCTTCTCCCCAACCCCTCGGTCATGAGTAGAGGCTCCAGAAAACAGCCCCAGCACTGCCCTGATGCCCTCATCCCAAGTCATCATTTAATTATTTCACGCTCCAATAATAGGGGCCATGTAATAATGATGTTATTGCACCCAACAGCAAGTGAACAGTAAAAAGGTTAATTACATTTGTTTTTTTTAAATCTGTGCAAAAGGAAGATGTTCAAACAGTTGGGCAGACTAATTAAAAGCTAATGTTGTCACTAAATTGAATTTCGAATGAATTTTATATCCATAGTTCACTTTGTTAATTTCATTCTCTGCATCCCGTAATTTGTTGACAGTGATTGATTATTTAAGTGAATAATATCTGTGTACCAGGATCATTTAGTGATAGAAAATGCCACCCACAATCGTTAACATCAATGAATACCGTTTACTTAAATTTTCACCACCTACTTAGATTGTAAAAGGTACTGGGTTAAAGGAACTAGCCCTGAGATTCAGGAGATCACAGATTAGAGCGACTATGGAGGGTGGGGTACATGGGCATTGGGGGTGACCTTCACAGTCGAGACTGGATGGATCCCTGTACCTGTAAGACACCAGGCTACACCTTGACGTATTCATGGGTCGTCTGTCACTATTTTTTTTTTCCCCCAGCAAAAACAAATCAGAACCACAGACAGATATCTGGGTTTGGAATCCAAGAATCTCTTTTGGATAGATCACTACCTATGCTGGTGATGAAGAAAGCATGACTTGTGTGTGGGGCATGAGGAGGAAAGGTGAAGAGAGGTTTGTGATGGAGTCAGGGTAGTGCTATCTGGATAGAGTTACATGCAATCTCCACTCCTGGGGAAATCTACGAAGAGGACTTGGAATCCGCACACTGAAAATAAGCACCCAAAGTTATGCTAATGTGGGTAGCCGTTGATGACAATTTAAAAAACACTGTTCATCCCTAAATATTCCCGGGGACCTGCCTCCCACTCTTTGCCCAATGGTTTCTGATCCACTCTAGTCCTTGCTGCCTTTTTTATAATAAAGTCTTTTATAATAACGTGTTTTTTTTAATTTGAATCTCCCCCCACACCCACGATGTATGCTTTTTTCTTTTCTGCCCAGTTTCCTTATCATTTGCTGTAGCTTGCTTATTTTGGATTCATGCAGCCTATGTTGCAAATCTGTCTTATCTAGTAAACTGAAAATTATTGCTTTAAAAAAACATCCGCAAAACACCCTCTCCCACCCTCCAAACGACTTTATGAAATAGCTGCTATTGTAATCTCCATGTTATAACTGAGGAATGGGAGGCCCAGAGAGGTTAAGTACTTGTACTGATTATAAGTCCAACTTTTAGAAAAAAATCTTTTTTTTTTTTTAAGATCTTAAATTCAAGTTAGTTAACATATAGTGTAGGATTGGTTTCAGGAGTAGAATTTAGTGATTCATCACTTACATATCACACCCAGTGCTCATCCCAACAAGTGCCCTCCTTAATGCCCATCACTCATTTAGCCCATCCCCTCCCCCGCCCCACCTCCCTCCAGGAACCCTCTAGAAAAGAATCTTGCTTTTGGTTCTCACTGTGTAAACCTGGGTGACTGAATTACCCAGCCACTCTGAGCCTCAGTGTTTTCAACCGTAAATAGGGATTCTAATCCCTCCCTGACAGAGCACTGAGTGGGATTAAGTACTTTGCATCATGTCAAATGACTCTTAGCCGGCTCTGAAGACCAGCCCCACCCAGAATGAGACCAGAGAAGCAGAGCACACGAGGGCATGGCAAGCCCAGCTGGGGCATGGGGAGGACTCCAACCTTATAAACATAGGATTGGGCCCAGCGTTCCTGTATTAAAAATGTCACGATCAAAGTTCACTTATTTCCAAAATGTACTATGCTGCAGTGATATATTCACAAGCGTGGAAATCATCTATATACAACATTCTGGCGTTATCTGGAATATCAAGAAATGGGAAACAAACTGTCTACTAACTGAGGGCTGGTTAAACCTTTTAAAGTTTTCTACATACCATTAAATGCTATGCCACTATAAAAAGGAAAAAGTTCTTATGCGCTGGCGTGGAATACCTTTGAGTTTCAAATACCTTTGAGTGAATTAAAAATTAGAAATAGATGGGATGCCTGAATGACTCAGTTGGTTAAGCACAGAACTCTTGATTTCGGCTCCGGTCATGATCCCAGGGTCATGGGATCGAGACCTCGCACTGGGCTCCGTGTTGAATGTGGAGCCTACTTAAAATTCTTTCTCTCTAAAAAACAAACAAACAAACGAACAAACAAACAAACAAACCAGAGATAGGTGATAGGTCGATAGAGATAAAAAGACAGAGAAAGAGGTATAAAGTCTAGTAGGACAGAAAAGAAATATCAATTGTACTGGGGTAAATATCAATTGTACTGGATGGACATGGGCTGGAGGAAGGCTTTTTGCTGTAAATCTTCTTGTGCCTTTTGAATTTTGAAAGAGGTGAACGTATGACATATTCGGAAAATAACTGATAATTAGAATCGGAAAAAGTGTACTAACAGCTATTTATTTATTCCTTCACAAAACGAGTGTTGGTGGGACCCCTGCTACATGCCAGGCCGTCTTCAAGGTGCTGAGCGCTCAACAGTGAACAAAACAGGCAAGAATCCCTGCCCTTTGGCTTCCATTCCAGTGGGAGAGAAACCACAATAAGTGATAAAAAACATGATAAACAAAGAATCTAGCACACTTAGAGATGACAGAGGCTACGGGGGCAAGAAAGCAGGGTAAGCAGAGTGAGGAATGCTGGGCGTCCACATTTAACAAGGTGGTCAGGGCGGGGTCTGAGATGGTGAGTTCGGAATAGACTAGAAGGAGGCCAAGGAGAGAGCAGAGGATACGGGTGGGGGGCGGTGGGGACAGCCTTCCAGCGGGAGGGAATGGTCCGACAGGGCTCGAAGGGGGCAAATGCGTAGCTTGGAATAGAGAGGAGGTGGTGGCTGGACTGGGGTGGGCAAGACGGAGAGGAGAAGGCGAGGGGGTCCAGCAGGGGGTGGGCGGGGAGGGGCCAGAACAGATAGGGCCTTTGGGGCCACTGTAAAGAATTTAGCTTCTATTTTGAGTGAAATTGGAATCACTGGAGATTTTGAGTAGATTGGAGAGATCTGGCTTAGGATTTAACAGGATTGCCCTGGTATGTTGAGGAAGGACTATAGGAGGGAAGGATGGAAACAGGAGACCAGTCAGAGTCTTACAACAATCCAAGTGTGAGACGATAGTGAGGTACTCGCTTCCTAGGGCCTGCCTTAACAAACTAACACACGCTAGGTGGCTTGAGACAGACGAAAACTAATGCTCCAACACTTCTGGAGTCCAGGAGTCCCAAAGCTAAGGGGTCAGTAGGGCGATGCTCCCTCTGAAGGCTCCAGAAGAGAATTCCTCCTTGCTTTTGCCAGCTTCTGGTGGCTCCAGGCATTTCCTGGCACGGGACTGCAAAACTCCGACCTCCACCTTCGTCTTCTCGTGGCCTTCTCCTGCTGTCCCTGTGTCTCTGACCTCTCTCTGCCTCTCTCTTACAAGGACACCGGTCAACAGATCTAGGGCTCACCCTGAATGCAGGACGATCTCAACTCAAGATTTTTTTTTTTTTTTTTTTTTTTGAGAGACAGAGAGCGTGTGAAGTTGGGGAAGGGCAGAGAGAGAGGGAGAGAGAGAATCTTAAGGGAGCTCCACACCCGGCATGAAGCCCAGCGTGGGGCTTCATCTCACAACTGTGAGATCATGACCTGAGCCGAAATCAAGAGTCAGAGGCTCAACCGACTGAGCCACCCAGGTGCCCCTCAACTGAAGATTCCTAATTACATCTACAAAGACCCCTTTTCCAAATGAGGCCACAGTCACAGCTTCCACATACCTTTGGCGGATAATTCAACCCGCTACAGTGCGCTAGGGCCGGGATGGTAGCAGTGAAAGTCTTAGAAGATTCTTAATATATTTGGAAGAGAGAGCCCAGAGGGCTTGAAGTATCAAGAGTGACTGCACAGGTGTTGGCTGAGCTCCTGGAAGGTCAGAGTTGCCACCAATGAGATTAGAGATGTGGCAGGTGGCTCAGACTAGGGGGAGGGTTCAATCCAAAGTTAGGTCTTTTTTTTTCTTTTTTTTAAGTTTATTTATTTATTTTTGAGAGATAAAGAGAGAGTACAAGCAGGGGAGGGGCAGAGACAAAGGGAGAATCTCAAGCAGGCTCCACACTGTTGGCACACAGCCCGACGAGGGGCTCGAACTCACGAACCGCGAGATCGTGACCTGAGCTGAGTTGGGCGCTTAACTGTCTGAGCCACCCAGGCGCCCTGATCTGAAGTTCAGTCTTGAACGTTCTAAGCTGGAGATGAGAGTTTGGCACCCGGATGGAGATTCAGGTAGGCAGACGGATATAAATGCCAGGGTAAAGGAGAGAGTTCCAGGCTCAGGATATAAACGTGGGAATTGTCAACATCCAGATGGCATTTAAAATCATGACGCTGGATGAGATGGTCTCAGCAGTGAGACAGCACAAGCAGAGTAGAGGGATCTGTGCCCAGGACCTGTGCTTGGCTGCGGCCAGAGAAGAATGTGATGTTCCCGCTCCCCAGACACCCACGGGCCCGGGTGGGAGACGGACAGATTCACAGATCACCGCTCACAACTGCCAGCCAGCCTTCCTTCCCAACCACCATGGGGCATGAGCACGCCTCCTGCATATATCCTCTAAGTGGCTGATAGGTCATGGCTTCTGTTTCCATAGACTTCTTTTAACGGTCAGCTCTTCTGGACACACCCATACGTATAAAAGCGTAAGAGCTAGAAGAAGGAAGAAAAAGCCCCTGATGGTTTGGGGAAACCCCCTTGCACTCACCAGGAAGGACCTGGGCCACGGCGCCCCCAAATTCATCTCCACCACAGAAGACAGTTCCCATTTCTGATCTTTTCCTTTCCAAATAAAAGGCCAGCCAGGCACATCGGCTGAGATCAAAACAACGCTGCCAACCTCTGTCCATTTCTGCAGCTTTCAACCGCCGTTGCCATTTGCTGAAAGACGAGAAAACAAAGATATTGGCAGGTTGTCATGAAATATTTCCTCCCAAAGTCCAGTATACTGTATGTGATTCAAATCTGTTTATGCTCTTAAAAGATTAAAATCAATGCTTCTGTTTGTAGCATGGCTGTTTGTTCTAATCAAGTTTACCTTCACCATGAAGGGACTACACAGTTGGCTGAGAGCTTTCTCCGCTCACGAACCTTGGGTGTTTCTGCAGGTGGTTGATGATACCAAGGTTTTGGAATAGACAGGGGTGATCGGTGTGAACAAAACCGAGGTCAAGAGGGTCATCTTTTTTTTTTTTTTTTTACATTTTATTTATTTTTGATAGACAGTGAGAGACAGAGCACAGGTGGGTGAGGGGCAGAGAGAGAGGGAGACACAGAATAGGAAGCAGGCTCCAGGCTCCGAGCTGTCAGCACAGAGCCCGACGCGGGGCTCGAACTCACGGACCGCGAGATCATGACCTGAGCCGAAGTCAGACGCTTAACAGACTGAGCCACCCAGGCGCCCCTAGCCTCCGACTCTTGATTTCGGCTCGGTCACGATCTCATGGTTCTTGAGTTAGAACCCCACATTGGGCTCTGTGCTGACAGCACGGAGCCTACTTGGGATTCTCTCTTGTCCTGTCTCTCACCCCGTCCCCCTCTCAAAATAAACAAATAAACTTAAAAAAAATATATAAAAATAATGTGTGGGGGAGGGGTAATGTAGGAAAACGTCAGCAAGGACACAAACCAGTCAGCAGTGGCTCTCTCTGGAGAGTAGGCTAGGAGCGCAGAGAACTCCAACTTTCTATTTTATAAATCCCTATATTGTTTGTTTGAATTTTTTTTTTTACAACAACCAAGCAATACATTTGTAATTTAATTTTTGCAAATCTGGCAGGATAAAGATTTGCAAATCTGGCAAGAGGCTGCTCTTGCCCCCCTGGGAAGATCTGATGACCTTCATGCTCTTGCCCCCTGGGAAGATCCGATGACCTTCAGTGTCTTCATCAATGTCGCCATATCCAGGGCCTTCCGTGTGCCAAGTGTTTTACTCTAAGTCTCACCTGATCCCCCACCATCGTGCCATAAGCTCCGTATCAGCACCCTCATTTTACAGATGGGGAACTTGCGCTCCGAGAGGGCAGATGGTTGGGCCCAAAGTTACCCAACAAGCAATGGGCAGAGGCTGGAGTCAGGCCTGGGTCTTCCAGAGGCCAAATCTTCCCCTTTACTGGAAAGATGACGGAGCCCCTGCTGCCGAGCTCATTGATGGTAGGGGAGTAATGGCACTTCCTTGGGGAAGGAGCGTCCCCTCTTTGGCTACCGGGAACCAGCCAAGGAGGTGCCCACAATGAGTTCTCCAATTGTTACTCCTTCGAGCTAACGTCACGTGAGTGCCCACTGCCTGCCTAGCTCTGCCGTGAACGCTTAACATCTGTTAACAGATCCGTCGCGACAACCCCATTTTGTAGAGGAGAACAGCGAGGCACAAAAAAGCTCCCCCAAAGAGAGAGAATCTGATAAGCCGCTCACTGCTGGCTTTGTACAAGCTGCTGAGCAGCTCAGCGCCTTGCTCGCAATTACTCCCAACGCAGCAGGAACAACACGATACAAATTCCTTGGTGATCAAACAGGATCGATTGGAAAACGTGGGCCAGATGGCAGTGGAAGTAAGTAGATTCGCCACCGTTAAGCGAGATAGTGGGTGCTGTGGTGCCAAGGAGAGTGCCTGGCACAGTGTGTGTCCTCCTGGACAAGCAATTGTTCAGTCTCAGACCACAAGCAAGGGGCCAGGTGCCTAGGATGGGCAGTAGGCGGGGACCACACTGATCCTTGAGTTGCAGGATGTAGGCATACATCCGGAGGTGAACCAGGGATCTAGAGCCAAATGCACCGTCCGATCTGGAATCGATTTAAGAATTCCAATCCAGAGCTGAGAATTCAGATGTAGTGATGGGGGTGAAGCCTGGGGTGTCTCCTCTGTCACTGCGCAGAGCTGCAGGAGGGGTCTCTGCAGTGGGTGGGACTTGGGGATGAGCGAGTTAACAGGCTTGAGCTCACAGTACGTGCCCAATGCAGGCTAGTCGCCTTCCATCCTGAAGCCAAGGAGTGTTATTAGCGCACTGGTGAGATTTGGGGGTGCCTTAGAATTCCGTATTTCCAGCCAACGTTAAAGCCCTCTGAACTGGTCAGAGTTCATCGGGGTATCGGGCCCAACGGGTGATTTCACGGAAGCGGCATTATTCAAAGCTGTGCACAAAAGTGGGTTAGGAAGAAACAGACAAAACTCTCCAAGACAGCATGGGGACCAACAGGGATGGGTGCAAAGGCACGCAGAGAGGTTCAAAATATCATGGCACAAGATGGCTGGAGAGGCCGGGCTGGACAACACTTTACATGAAGGCTTGAAGTTACTTGGCCACAAATTCCATAGGAACTTAAAGCAGAAAAGGACACAGCTGCGAGGAAAGCTATTGCAAACGTAGCCGGCATTCCTAGAAGTGTAGTGTGGAGGGGAAGAGAAGGGAGGGGAGGGGAGGGGAGGGGAGGGGTGGAGAAGGGAGGGGAGGGGAGGGGAAGGGAGGGGAGGGGAGGGGAGGGGAGGGGTGGGGAAGTCACCCCCGCCCCAGTTCCTCAGGACTGGCCAGACCTCACTGGGGTTTGGGGTCCGGCAGGTGAACGACGACGGCAGCAGTTGTAAACCCGCAGCCCAGGGGCTGGATCCAGCCCGTAGGCACATTTTGTTTGGCTTACATGATGCCGTAAAAAACGAAACTCACAAAAAGGGATCTGATAAAAATCAAAAAATTTCAAATAGAAACCCAGATTTCCAGCAGCGTTGGAAAGCTTCGGAGATCTGGCAGCCTTGCTCAGAGACGACTCCAGGCTGGATCCGAACAGCAACGGCTTCCTTCAGACCAAGCATTTGCTTGCCCGTTTGCACAGTGCCTGCCACTCACGGTTGTCTCTGACGGTGAGCCTGAGGGATGGTTGCCTTTTATCACTGAATTTGCAGAGAAAAACTTCTTTGTATCCCTGTCTCTATGAAAAGCGGGTCAATGGCGGAGTGAGGCGGCCGCGAGATTTTACTGGAGTTGGCCTGCTCTTTTGGCGTCCGTGACTAGCCCGGCGTCTGCAGAAGCCTGAAGTCACGGTCTGACAACAGTCCACACAGAGGAGGAGGTACAGCATCTTGGAAGGGTCACGCTGTAGATAATCAGCCTGGCGAAGAGTAAGGCTCAGAGAACGCACAATTGTGGAGAGCGGATATTGGAAGGACCGTCAGAGGCAGAGGGATTGGCCTGTGTGCTGCTTCGGTGGGCAGACCAGATGATACAGACGTTAAGACCACGTTTCCTCGGGGCGCCTGGATGGCTCAGTCGGTTAAGCGTCTGAGTCCCGATTTTGGCTCAGGTCATAACCTCACCGTCGTGAGATCGAGCCCTGCCTTGGGCTCTGTACTGACAGCGTGGAGCTTGCTTGGGATTCTCTCTCTCCCTCTGCCCCTCCACCACTTGTGCTCTCTTTCTCTCTCTCCCAGAATAAATAAATATTAAAAAAATAAAATAAAATCTTGCTGACTTTTAGAGATACGGTAAAAGTAAAATTAAAGAGAATAAACGATTTTCTAGAACATTAGGCATGTAGCAAACACTCAATAAATGTTAGCTATTATTATTTGCAACTGGGTGAAAGGTTGGATAATTTATTTCTACGAGCGTGGCCAAATCCTAGCTCTGTGATTTTATGTCTCATTCATCTCCATTTCCTCCCTCCAAGAAGTTGCTAAAAAGAAAGAAAATGAGTTAATTTCAATCTCATTTTCTTTTATCGCTCCTCTCCCACCTCCCATCAAGACACTTCTAACTTCTGAAACGGCCACAGGCTAACTCTGTGAACTACAGGCTTTATCTTTAGCTCCTTCTATGGCCTCTTCCTTTGTGCCAAACACCCTGGAAGTCAGCGAAGGTTTGCAGAAGGTACGCTCATTTGAAAATGTTTGCTCATCTCTTTTGCTTCAGATTTCAAGTTGATTGCCCGGAGACCTTTTATCAGTAGTGATGATACCAATGGGCTGTATCAAGTTCGAGATCAATCGGCTTCTTATGAAATGAATATGGAAGCAGCAGACAGACGAACATGAAATGTCGAGCCTTTAAACTGAGACAAGAGACTTCTTCCTCTGAGCGCGGGGTAAGTATGTGCTGGCTGTAGGCAATGCCGGGCCTGCGGTTTTTATGGCTAAATTTGGCAGGGAAGGAAAAAATTGTGAGAAGAAACACAAGTTTCTTTTTCTAGCAGAAGCTGGCTGTGGCAGACACGGCAAAATATATACCCATTCCTCCTTCCTCCTTACTAGTTAAAACCCCAGTTTGGGTCAGGATGTGAATGTGCTCAGTGAGTCACACTTCCCTACTCCCCGGGGCAGATTGTCCTTATCGGAGACACAAAGGTTGACTTTTGTTACAGGAGTTGATAAACCTCCTACTCGAGTCACTGTTTATCAGATGTTCTGTTACCTCCAGCCAATCGGGGTCTCTGCAACACTCAGATCCTCAACTGGGTGTCCAACAATTCAGTTCTGACACGGTCTACCCAGAGTTAGCATCAGACCCCACGGGTTAAAGACTCAGCCTCACAAACCTGCCCCCCACTTCCGATGCGAGTCATGAGTCCTGGGCCGTCCATACTGCTAATCAACCAGCTATATAAATTGGGGGCGGCACTGTCCCCTCGTCAGTTTTGCTAATTTGCTAGAGCCGCTCACAGAATTTTACTTGTGTTTACTGGTTTATTATAAAAGCTCTAGAACTCAGGAACAGCCGAATGGAAGAGGTGCCCAGGGCAAGGTCTGGGGGGTGCCTGTGGAGCTACCAAACCCTCTCTTTCAGCATTTCCAGGAGTTTACCAACCCGGAAGCACCTGAAACGGTTCAGGGGCTTTTTGATCGAAATCACAGGCCATTCATGATGGAACTCAATCTCCAGCCCCTCTCCCCTACCTGGAGGTGAGATGGGGCTCAAAGTTCCACTCCTCTAATCAAGCCTTGGTCTTCCTGGTTCCAGCCTGAAGCTAGCTGGGGTGGGGAGCAGTCACCGGTCACTGCATTAGCAAATAAAAGACGGTATCATTCAAGAGATTCCAAGGGTTTTAGGAGCTCCTGGGCTAGGAACCAGAGACAAAGACCAAGTGAATTCTATCGGGTTCATAGGCCAGCTACTTACTAGGTGTTTCCCTTCACTGTCTAACACAGTACTCCAAAACTTAGTGGCTTAAAACAACCACCTTTTTTTTTTTAATGTTTATTTTTGAGAGAGAAACAGAAGGAGACACAGAATCCAAAGCAGGCTCCAGGCTCTGAGCTGTCAGCACAGAGCCTGACGTGGGGCTTGAACCCACGAACTGTGAGATCATGACCTGAGCTGAAGTCAGACGCTTAACCGACTGAGCCACCCAGGCGTTCCCTAACAATTACCATTTTATTTTTTCCTGTGAAATAATGAGGCTCTGCTGGATGATTCTTCTGCTGGTTTCTCTTGGGGTCTCATGTGGTTGTGCTTGACTGGCATCTTGGCAGTCACAGGTGAAAACCGGGGGCTCCTTTCTCTATGGTCTTTCCACATGTCTTTTTACAAGGCAGCTGGATCCCAAGGATAACATTCCCATCTACAAGGACTTGTCAAGCCTTTGCTTGCGTTATGCTTGTTAATGACCTACTAGCCAAACCCAGAGTCGCTGTGCGACCAGGTTAATAGTCTACCACACCAGGAACATTGTGGAAAGAATATATTCTTTACATAGAGGATAGGACTACATTAACCCCCGGGTCCCTTCTAGATAGTAGATTCCTTCTTTTCACAGTGTCTTCCACGATTCCATCCTTCTTTCCTTTCTTCCTCTTTTCTTTCTTCCTCTTTTCTTCTTACAACTAACCCTCACCCCCCAAAAAGGCAAAAAATGTGCCACGTTTCCACAAAAGCAGCTCAGTGACTTAGAATCTAGGGATTAGGACCTGAACTCGTTAGGCTTATAAATTGATAGGCTACAGACATGTTTTTTTTTCCTTAATTGTTTAACTGAGTTTTTTTTTATTAAGTATTTTTTAATGTTTATTCATTCCTGAGAGAGAGAGAGAGCGCACAAGGGGGATGGGCAGAGACAGAGAGAAGGAGACACAGAATCCGAAGCAGGCTCCAGGTTCTGAGTTGTCAGCATAGAGCCCCACGCGAGGCTCAAACCCACGAACCATGAGATCGTGACCTGAGCCGAAGTCAGAAACCTAACCGGCTGAGCCACCCAGGTGCCCCACCTACAGACACGTTTTGATTGGAGCTCATTTCTTTTAAAGTAGGGAAATTTCAAACAAACAAACACAAACAGACTCAAATACTGTGAACACACCAGTGGTTGGCGGGTGGGGGGCAACACAGGCGAGGGGGATTAAGATGTACAGCCTTCCGGTTAGAAAAGAAACTTGTCCCGGGGACGAAAAGGACAGCATAGGGAACACAGACAATAATGTGATAACATCATATGGTGACAGATGGTAAGTACACTTACCGTGGTGAGCCTTCTGTAATGTATCTAAGTGTTGAATCGCTAGGTCATAAACTTGAAACTAATATACTATTGTTTGTCGACTCTGCTTCGATTTCTTAAAAAACTGGGAACTTTCGCGTGAGAATTCAGATTCGCAGCTTCCCTTGGAAATGGGAAAGAGCAAGGAATTTCTGGCTTCCCCTTCCTGCATGGCAACAACAGGCTGTTGGGGCTTCCCTTTTCAGGAGGGCCACGGCTCCCCAGCTCACCAGGCTCCCCACAACGGATTCCAATTCGACTTACCTGCCTCACTCCTTCCTTTTATGGGGCAGGCCTCTGAAAGTTTTTGAGTTGCAACCCCTGCTTGAAACTAATTCTGAATTTTCTCTCTTTCACCATACCTCCTCCCCCCGCCCCCACAATTTATCTCCTCTCTGTAAAATGTGCTCATTGTTATTTTCCACTCACTCACCGTAATTGTAATTCCGTTGTTGTGCTGGGCCCGAAGTCTTGCCCCGCCTGGGGACAGCTCAACAAAAACAATGCCTTGCCTTTTTGTTTAAGCAGTGCCAAAAATCCCACCTCCTCTTAAAAGCCCTTGCTTGACTTAATAATGGTAGTGGATTCATCTGGATTCAACCACGTTTGCATTTCAGGACCCAGGATCCAACGCCTTCATGATGTCTCCGGTCAAAGCCCGATTACAAAACCCTCCAGAAGTTGCTTGCTTAACTGAGCCACCCAGGTGCCCCTCTGCTGCCTTTTTTATATTTTCCAGAGTCCCTCGTGGCAGCAGGTTAGTGAGTCCCAAAGTGGCTCAGCATCAGTACCACCTGAGGACTGGTTCCCAGCTCGCCCCCATCCCCACGTGAATCAGCAGGTCTGGGCTGGAGCCTGGAAGTGTGCACCTCTAACAAGCTCCCCAGGGGATGCTAGTGATCGCTGACGTGATCACTTGTAGAAAGTACCTGCTAATGGGCTCATCTCTTTCTACCCACCACTAAGCATGGGGTTGGGAGGGCAATCTGGCACTCCAGTTCTTAGAAAACCACTTTCAAAGCCCACTGGTTTTGGAGGGGTACTGAGCGCTGTGGGGCTTCTGCGAGTCATACACCGAACCACTTCTGCGGGCAAACTGCAGCTCTCTGGCCCAAATGCCCTCGCTGCCAAAGTGTTTGGTAGGCCTGCCCTTTGGGGTTTTTTGTAATGGCATTTGACCCATAATATGCTTTCTGCCTGGCCACAGGGGATTGTTTGCAGACCTTCTGGAGGGTTAATAAATAAATGATGGGCTTCTTTCTGGCCACGGGAAACCGTCTCAAGGTCAATGCTATTGCAGAGCAGGGCTTTACAGAGCTTGCTGAGATTAAAAAATCATCGGCTCCCACTAACCACATCCCCTCTTTTCTGAAACTTTGAAGCTTTGCTGCTGCAAAAAGAAGCACAATTAAGCCTCGATAAAATTTTAATAGCGGGAATTATGCACTCTGCAACCAGCCTACAATTAGCCGTTGCTATGCTACGGGCAGAACCTAATCACGATAATGAGGCAAACAAAGGGAGGGAATTAATCAGGGCTATAAGGTTAGAGCACAGCCGGTTCCATCTCGGGAGCACTGATTTCTGAAACACAGCAGTGGGGCCCCTGGGAAATCTCAGTCCTACGCAAGGTTAGATTAGCTGGTGTGGGGTGTGTGTGTGTGTAATATTCTGAGTAAGGAAGGCACTGAGAGTGCAATATCATTCCTACACCACCACGAGGATGCATTCATTTTAAAACATGATGATGCCCCTACTCTGTGCAGGAAACCATGCTAGGTTCCGCGGAAGAGATATTGCTATGCAACACACGAGCCCGGCCCTCTAGGACTTTGCTACTCCAAGTGTGCCCCTTGGACCAGCAGCATGGGCACCCCCGGGGGCTTATTGGAAATGCAGAATCTCGGGTCTCACCCAGACCTCCTGAATCACAGTTGGATTTTAGCAAGATCCCCGGGTGACCTGGGTGCACACCAGAGAGGAGACACTCTGCTCTAGAATCCGTCCTAGTAATTAGAAGAGTTGTTATTATAAGCGCATGGTTTCTGCCAGGTTCTGTGTGAGGCATTCGACATGTATGGCTATCTCAGTTATGCTTGTGAAGCTTCCCCCCATTATGCGTGTGAAGAAGCTGAGGCTCGGGGAAGTTAAGAAACTTGCCCAAGGTCACCGAACTAGCAGCAGGAGATAGTCACATTGTAATTCCGGGGTTTCCTGATGGCAAAGCCCGGGGCCTCACCCTCTGGTCTGAAGTGCCTCCTATCATGGATGGACGCAGGGTGAATAAAAACAATCACAATTCAGATCTGGGTTTGACAGAGGGTCACGAGTGAGTCCCAAAGGGAAGATGGTTTTAAGAGATCATAAAGGGGGTAGTAGTCCCTTTTGGTTGGGGTGAGCAAGGATGGAGGAAGTAGCCTGTGAGCTGGGATTTGAATGATACGTGGGAATGACACAGACATAAGGGTGGGCAGGGTGTCGCAAGCAGCAGGGTCAGCATAAGCAAAGCACAGTGACTAGAAGGCATGGAGAGTGTCCATGGGGCTAATGAGCAGAACACTAGAGTGTGATCCAGGTGTGAGGTAGGGCGGGCTTATGGTAGCCCTTGAATGTCAAGATAACTCCATTAGGAGGTGATGAGGATCCATGGATGGTGTCTGAGCTGGGGCCGGGGGGGGGGGGGGGGGTCACGGTCAGGCCAAGCCCCGGAAAGAGCTGTCCTGGATGTTATAAACGGCATAGAGAAGAAGACCAGAGGGCAGACTGAGAGCACGAGCCACCGTGGGGTCTTTGGGGTCTGAACTGGGGGTGTCAGTGAGATAGGAAAAGAAGGGGTGCCAAGAGATCCTACGTGGAGTGGGGGGACAGGGCACTGGGACGAGTCAGAGCCTCTGACTCCAGACTCCACCCCTGGTGACTGGGAGAGCACCGAGTCAGAGGGAAAGATGATTTGGGGAGAAAAACGGCGTTGTGATCCGAGATGTATTACGGCGGATGCGATTGGCAACCTCCCATCCGTGACATCAATGCTCATCCAACGGATGTTTACTGGGAGGGACAGCAAAGTGAACGAGGCGTAGAAGCGAACCAGTTCACAGTAACTGAGCACCACGTGGCCCGAGCTCAGTGCTTTATGGGCATTGCCCTACTGGCCCCTCCACAGCCTCCCAAAGTCCCTCAGAACCCAGGATGTATATTCTAATCACCTAGGGAGCTTTAATAAAAATACCAGGACCCAGTGCCCACGCCCTAAAAGATGTATGCACAGTCACTGAGTTGAGGGAGGGTCCTGGGCCAAGGTGGTGAGAGTATCAGCTGAGTCTCAGTGAAACCTCCAATTCTGTCCATGTTCTTCAGCCAAAGAGCACCAGGAGCACATCCGTAGTTAAGCAAGTGAATGCACTTGGCTTTGATGGGTGACTTGGATGGGGCTGGGGGGAGGGGTGGATCTCAGGAAGTGGGGGTTGCTCTAGATTGGATGGGGGGCAATGACAGCAAGTGGGGCAACGCTATGAATATCTCAATAGAGCTCCTCTAAGGGGAGGGGAGACTGGAATGAAGACAAAGTTGAAATCGTCAAGAGGTAGTCACTCGTCACGGCCAAGAGGGTGACTGACTGCTGGGTGGCAGAGTGATCTCGTTTTGTCTGTGCTTAAACAAAATGATGGCGTGGCCTTGCTTTGTCTCATTTCATCTTGGTCTCAGTGCAAACTTGTCCGAGGTTGGCGTTCTGTGAAACCGTGTTGATCTAATGGGAGCTTAGCCCGTCTTGGCTCCGCGTGTCAGGCCGGCTTCCGGATGTCAGGTCGCCACTGTTTTCTCTCCCCGGACCAAACCCTCCCATCCATCCTCCTTCCCAGCCAGCGGTAAAGGAAAGTAGAGGGGAAGTTAAGAGTGAGGAAGGTGTGCGGCTCAGGAAGTGAAAAGAAGAGGCAGAGAAGGAAACGGTGCTGGTGGGTGCGGGGACAGTAACCCGATGAACGAGTTCTGCTGCCCAGCTCCAAACCGAACCGCACCTCAGCTGAGCACGGGTGGCTGGGCCAGAAAGGGCCCCGACTGAACATCAGCACGAGGTGAAGCCTTCATTAATGTTTCACTGCCCTGCAGCCCAGCCCTCGCGTGTCAGCGGTGACCTTGCAGCCCACCAGCACCGCCCCCCCCCCCCCCCCCCCCGCAAAGCAAGCACTCTTTCCCGCCATCTGTTTGGCATCGAGCGGCTGGTGATGCTCAGCGTGGTGTGAAGGGGGACCTGCTCACGGAAGGGGAGGCGAGCAGGCGGCTCCGAGAGGATCCAGGGAGCCAGGCCCGCAGCCCTGTGCGGGAGGGGGGTGGGGAGAGGGGCGTGTGCGCATGCGTGTGTTCACTCCGGCTTAGGGAAGTCTTGGCCAGACTAGGCCCGTTGACACACAAGGTGTGTGGGCTGAGGGCTCTCCCCGAATCTGGAGTCCGGCCCCCCTGAGCAGGTGTCTGCAGCCTCCCTGTCCCTACTCCAATGTACCTAGAGAGGGAGGAGAAGGCACCGGAGCCCTCTGATGCTCCTACTGGCTCAGGGGCTGCCATCTGGGAGGCCTGTGTCATTCCTCCACTTTGGGGCTGGCTCTGGGGAACTCTGATGATTCAAGGGCTGTGGAGGCCACAGGGTCCAGGTGGCCCCAAACCTGCCACGTCTGTTATGTCTTTTGTGCCTTGGCTCAGGCTTTCCCTTTTCCTGGAAAGCTGGTGCCAACCGGGCCCCAGCTACCCTTAGGACTGAGTGTAAATTCCTGCTTCCTCCTACAGAGTCAATTATCCCCTCCTCCGTGCTCCCAGAGGGAGGCCATTGCCCCTGCTTCTACGGAGAAACTCCTTGCGTTGTGTTTGTTGTCATGTGTTCCTCACTTGAGTGTCTCTCCTACCTACAGGGAACGGGCTTATTTATCACTTGGTCCCCAGCCCCTGGAACTTGGCCAGACTCACAGCAGACATTTGGTAACTGTTTGGGGGAGGCGAGGAGAGAGAACTCGACCGCCATTCTCAACTCCCAGCAGAGTCCTTGGGGGGGGGGGGGGCGGTGAGGGAACTGTAGAAGTCAGCCCTGGTTGCTGTTGAAGGCAGGCAGCGGGCTTCCCATCTGGGCCAAGCCACAGCCGGTCACCCCTGCTCCCTTCTCTTCCCATCTCACTGGGGCTTTTACGGAGTCGAGAGTAGATAAGGCAGACGTGGGAGAGTTCCAAACTCAGGAAGAATCTAGGCCACAGGAAGCAGCAGGTGTTCTGATGTTAGTTCAGGAGAGCCTCAAAGGAAGGGGTGACTGGCAGGTGGCTCCCCTGTTAATACAATTTTAATCCACAACTTGGCTCTCCAGAGCCAACTCCTCAGCAAAGCCCCAGAGACAAACAGAACCAAACCATAAACCTAAAGCAAGATTCTCAGGGCAATAAGATGGGGGGACGTGGGGGCTAGGAAACATTACTCACCCCCTGGGCTCCCTCGGGGGGAAGCAGAGTTAGATTCAGTACTCGCCTGGGGTGGCTGCGTCCTTGGGCAGGTGCAGTATGTGGCCGTGTCTCCAGGCCCCTGTCAGGGCCTCTGCAGGGGGACCTGCGCTTTGTGATGTTTAGGTGGTGCCGGTCTCCTCTTTGCAAACAAATGGTGCGTCTCTCCAATTATGCACTTCAGCACCCGAGCCTTTGAGCATTTGGTGGGGACGCTAAGTGAAAGTGACAATCAGCACACGCATAATGATTCACAGCATTTGTAATGGGTGAGACACATCAAGAGAGTAGGGAGAGGCAGGGAAGGTAGGGATTTCTGTTCTCAACCGGAGATAAGCGTGGTGGTCGGCACCTCAGTACTCAGCAGCCCGTCAAGTCCTACCTCAGGCCGTGTCAGGAACCACAGAGGCTCCTTTCAGAAGTTTTGGGATCCAGCCAGGGGCAGGGAGGAGGTGGGAGAGAGTTGGGAATAGCATTTGAAATATCTGCCGGAGCCCGTCCCCATGGTGCACAGGGGCAAGATCTTGGCAGCTGTGATCTCAAAGAGGCGAGGGAAGAGCTGGATGTCAGACAGGCCAGGGTTCAAATCGCGGCTCTACCCCAGCTAGGTCTGTGATCTTAGACAAAGCATTTGAATTCCCCAAGCTTCTGTTCCATCATCTGTAACAGAGCTCATGTCCCTCCTCTGAAGCTGTTGGGATTTGGATTAAAAGAAAGGAGGAGCGCCTGGGTGGCTCAGTCGGTTAAGCCTGCGACTTCGGCTCAGGTCACGATTTCATGGTTCATGCGTTTGAGCCCCGTGTCAGGCTCTGTGCTGACAGTTCGGAGCCTGGAGCCTGCTTCAGATTCTGTGTCTCCCTCTCTCCCCCCCCCCCCCCCACACTCTATGTCTCTCAAAAATGAATAAATGTTTTTAAAAAAAAGTTAAAAATAATTTAAAAAGAAAGAAAGGAGATGGCCTGGGCCACCTGGGTGGCCCAGTGGGTTAAGCGTCCAACTCTTGATTTTGGCTCAGGTCGTGATCGCGCCGTTCGTGAGATCAATCCCCGAGTCTGGGGCCTGCTTGGGATTCTCTCTCTCTCTCTCTCTCTCCCTTTCTCGCTGCCCCTTCCCCGCTCTCAAAACAATTAAATAAATATTTTAAAAAAGAAAAAGAAGGAAAGAACATGGCCCATAGGGAAGGAGGAAGCACAGCTTGGCCCACTGGAGCTGCCCGAGAAAGTTCCCTTCCCTCCACCCCCCCCTTCACAGGCTAGGAGCATGCCCCACCTCCCACCCCCCATGCGCTCCCTCCCCATACACTAGACAGCCTAGTTTCTCACAGCATGAATTACCTAGGAATTCTCTTGCATCTAGAATTACCTAGGAATTCTCTTGCATCTAGACACTCTGTGAGTGTGTGCTTGGCAGAGAGGAAGCAGCTGGCTTGAGGCGCTGGTCGGTGGGTTCCAAATATTGGCTGTCCTCTGTGTAAAGCAGAAATTCTAATTTGCCCTAAAGAATGGCCATCCAACTGCCCGGAGGGCCTCAAGCTGGAGCAGGCTGGGAGTAGATAAGAGTCTCTCCTTTCCCATCACGATTTTATCGACTGTAATCGCCTCTCTGTCCAGACTTCCAGCCTCCAAGTTTTCAGCTTCAAGTGATTCATCTCAAAGGCCACTCCCATGGGCCCCTCATCTGCTGTTTAATTGGAGAAGGGGGTGCTGGAGGCCCCAGAGCCTTAATTGCATTTGTTAATGGGTAGGTGCAATTATCCCTGCCACACTCCTGCACACTGCCAGGCAGACAGAAGATGATTAAGGGGATCTTTAAAACTCCAGCTCCCTACAGCCCTCTCCGCTAATTGAGCAGTGGAGGAAGCGATCTTGAGCTCCCCCACTCCTTTCTTTAAATTAACTCCTGGCTCCCAAGTCCTCCTCAGAGCAGTGCATTGGCCACATGGCTCAGAGCATTCTGTTCCAACCCCATCTGTCACCCGTCACTTAGGCACAGGGCCCAGCCAGATCATCAGTGGGTCCATCCATCACCCATGGACTGGGAGTAGCAGACTGGGGCTGGGGGGTACCTTTACGGCCCCCAGAGGGTGATATCATCCAAGCTGATTTAACTGAGAGGTGACCTGAGAGTGGCCCACTGTCCCCTGCCTTGGACCACCTGTGCTCAGTCTGGACTGCCACAAGTGCCTAGTGACCGGTCCACCGTGCCCTGATTTAGTGTATTCTCCACCTGGCAGCCAGAACAGAGTGATCAGCTTGCATCATAAACAGGGTCAAGCACTCATGCGAAAAATGCCTTAACAGCTTCCCACCTTTCCCACAATGCAATCCAAGCACCATGGCTGACGAGGCCCCCGGGGGCCTGGCGCCTGGCACGCTCTCCGTTCTCAACCTGTATCCTCTGGCCCTTGGCTACTAAACTCTAGCCACACTGGTCTCGTCATTCCATTTCCCAAACACACTGAGTTCTTTCCAGCCTCAGGGCCTTTGCACATGCTCTTTACACTTCTGGGAAGAATTGCCTTCACACCTCTCGTGGTCAGCCCCTTCCTATCCTTTAGCTCTCCCTTTAAATAGATGTTGCTGAAGACAGGACTTCTGTCCTATGACTGCCATATCTTGATTTCCCACTTCCTTATTCCTTTTTTTAAAAATACTTGTTTCCTTCAAAGCATATATTACAATTTTCAGTATTTTCATTCTGTTCTTTTGCTATTTATTTTTGCTGTGGTTTGGGTCTCACTAGACTATAGCTCCATGAGGTCAGGACCTTCCTTTAGTTCACTGTTGTATCCCAAACGCCTATCGGAGTGCTGGGTACTTCCTCACTCATTGAACAAACATTTATTGAGCACCTACTATGTGCCAGGCACTCCCTCAGGCATGAGGGATACAGCAGTGAACAAACAGGAGAGAATCCCTGCCCTCCTGGAGCTTATATTCTAGAAAGGACAGGAGAGGCAGGCCATAAACAATGACTATAGTAAGTAAACTATATAGAATATTAGAAGGTGACTGGACTTTCTCTGTCAACCAAGGCTGATGCTAGACAGTTGTCCACGATCCTGGGAATTAAATACTGGGTAAGAAGCTAATGAGAAAAGGAATGTGTGTGTGTTGGGGTGCTGAAGGATGATCAGTTAACAGGGTGGACATAAGTGCACTTTGTTCCCATGAAAGCGGACAGGTCAGCTTACACCTTCTTTCTTCTGGGTGCCCGTCTCCTCACTGCTGCTGGCCCTAGCTTTTCTCAGAAGTGCCCCCTCTATGCATCTTCTATCCCCTTCTTCATTCCCCATAGGAAGTCTCCCACCCTGTGTGCCCATCACCACGGGATGGTCAGGGGAACTTGGGCTTTGGCCGGCCTGGCATTCGTTCCCCTTTCTTCTGGAAGCCGCATCCCGAGTTTAATTTGGAGACCACTCCCGACCCCATGAGATACGGGCTTGGTAGGACTGTCGATCACAGCGTCTGCCCTCTCCCGGCCAACAGGTGGCACTGGCCCCAGGCCTGAACCCGAGTCCTACGCGGAGAGACAGGAAGATTTCAAAACAGTTTATTCATTCCGACGAAATGACTGTCCATTCGTTCCTGCCCCACCCCGGGTCCTCAAAGCCGCCCTGTTCCTGTCCTTATCAGTCATGTGTCTCACTTGTTTCTTTCTGGAGCTGCACCACCGTCCTTCCATCCACGCTTCCTTGTTCACCGTAGTGGGGGCTGGTCAGTTTCAGTTGCTGGCGGCCAGAGCCCCTGACCGGTGTTGACCGCCGCTGGCCGCATCAGTGCAAACGGACGTGGCTGCAGATCAGTGCTCTTGTTGGCTGGTGGGCGAACTGGGGCTAGAAGCCGATGCCTTTGGGCCTCGGTTTCCTTGCCAGTAAAATGGTAGTAACAGCGCGTTCCTTGCCGGACTGGAGGTGTTTGCCTGTGAAAGTGCACGACGGCCCTCTCCCCTCCAGTCTTCGCCCCGACCTCTCACACAAGTCCAGGAGGAGGAGGAGTGAAGTGGTGGAGGCGGCAGGTCCCCACAGAGGTTGCTATGGGAACCCCAGCCACATGTGCAGCATCCTGGAGGGGGGGGGTGCGCAGCTGCTGGGGGGCTGGCGGCAATGACTGCGCTTTGGGGCAAAAAGGCCCAGCTGTTCCCGTCCCCCCAGGTCCCAACTTGGCTCGTTCACGGGACTCGGAACAGAGCAGCTGTTGAGCTTGGGGAGAAGGGAGGGGGACCGGACTCTCCATGGCTCTCGCCTTCCAGTCTCGGGGGAGGCTGGGAGGGAGAAGGCGCGGTGCTCAGCTCAGAATCCTCGGACGGCAAACAAGCCTTCAGAGAGCCGTGTAGTCGATCAATCCCACAGCGAACCATCAGTGAGTCAGTCCTGGAAGCCCGGCACTAAACTGAGTAGGCAGTGAGGGGGACGAGAATCAGAAAACAGTGGTGGGAAGACCTCAGTGGAAATAAAAATAGACGCTGGCAACAGCAAGCTTGGCTATTATTGATGGAGTTCCCACCATGCGTTAGCCACTCAGCCCAGCTCTTTACATGCATCCCGGTGACAGCCCCCACCAGTAACTGCAGCAAGATGCCCCTTCACCCGCGCGGAGGCAGAGCTCAGAGAAGTCACGTGCGTGCCCGAGGATCACCTAGCCAGGCGAGATCACCTCGTGTGAGGTGAGCATCATACAGGCCAATTCATTCCCTGGCCCGCACCCACAGTACGTTTTGGGCTTCGTATCAGCCATGCTGGGAGCTCCGCGGGAGAGGCTGGTGTGCACACCGGTGACAGCGACACCGGTGAGGGCCAACCAAACGCCTGTGAAAGCGGTGGGGCAGGACGGCGGCCGTGCCTTGAATATTGGGGTGAAGTGGAGAGATGCGGCTGAACTGGGCCTCGAGGGATGGCCGAGTGGTAACTTAGCAAAGGAACCACGACGGAAGCCGGGAGGAGGGAGCTTCCCGCGGCGCGCGCGGTATGAGCGCAAGTGTGGTGCAGGGCGGCTTCCTGCAGGAGTCCCTCGGCTGGAGCGCCAGGTGCGTGGGGCTCCGTGCCAGCTCATGCCACGAGCTGAACCCAGATCGCAAAGGGCCTTTTCTGAGAGGCCAGAGGATTTGAACTGCATCTGGGGGGAATGGGGAGGCGGCAGACGGGTTTTAAGCAGGGGAGTGATGGGATCAGATCTGCCCCATACCCACACAGCCCCTGCTCTTGTGTCTAGGGCCGGAAGAGAGGTGGGGACCCTGTGGCTGTCGTCCAGGGGTCCAAGTGGGGGGTAAAGGGAGCCAGGGCCGTGGGAGGTGGGGAAGAGGGACAGTTAGGTGAGACATTCGGGGAGGGAATCAGTAGACCCTCCGGGGCAAGACGCTGAGGACAAGATCAGGTTCTTTGCCAGGAACCTCTGGGTGTGTGTCTGCGCGTCTGCGTGTGACGGTGTGCGTCTGTTTACGTGCGTGTCACGTGTATGCGTGCATGTGCCTACGTGCACGTGACGCTGCTCTCTGGACGCACGCTGGGGCTCGCACGCACCTGTGTCCGTGAGCTTCCGGATGTTCTCAGGCACATCTGCATGCACGACCGTATCTGTGTGTCTGTCTCATGGTCTGTGTGTTCACCTGCTGCTCCCAGTCCAAGGGCGAAGCCCCTGCCCCTCACGCTCTGGGCTCAGTGGAGCACTCACTCGGTGGAGCACCCTGTGTGCCACGCACCTCCAGCGACTTAAGCTGTAGACGCTCCCACTGCTAAGGCGAGATGCACCTTCTGTCCCTGTTTCATGCTGCAACGTGAACCCCGAGGCAGTTCTTCAAAGGGAGCACTGGGGGTGGAAAGAAAGGTGGCACACGTCAGGATTAAAACTGCGAACTGACCGTGTCCCTGCTCAGCCCTGGCCCAGGGACCTTCCTCCACAGACAGGCAGTGATTTGCAACTGCATTTCCCCCAGGCCAGGATGAGGGGCTTCTGGGAACGAGTGATGGGCAGGGCTTGGGGAGGGGAGAGAGCTGCCCCCCCACCCCCACAACCCAGCAAGTCCCTTCACCAGCCGCCAGCAGCGAGCCGGCAGGTGGAATGGGCTGCCCATAGGGGCTGAACAGAGGAGCCCTCCTTCCTTCCTCCCTCCCTTCCTTCCTTCTTTCCTTCCTTCCTCCCTCCCTCCCTCCCTTCCTTCCTGTCCTCCTCTTTAGCTCGCTCCCTTCCTCTTTTCTCTCTTTCCTTCTCCCTGCCCTCCTCTTCCTTTCCCTGCCCTCCTTCCCTATCCACCATTTCTGGAGGACTTGGAGGCTTTGCACCGACTCCCATGTGTGTATTAACTCTGATGCTTAGTGATGGTGTGATGGCATGATGGTGGGCAGGTGCTCCCCTCTCACCTCGCAGGGTCGTTAGAATTATGTGAATTCAGGCTCCAGTGCACAGCACAGTGCC
This sequence comes from Acinonyx jubatus, assembly GCF_027475565.1. NCBI lineage: Eukaryota > Metazoa > Chordata > Mammalia > Carnivora > Felidae > Acinonyx > Acinonyx jubatus. Next base: position 35,710,469 of record NC_069386.1, read on the forward strand.
AGGCTCCCCGGAGGAACTCAAATGGCAGCCATCCATTTGTGCAGTGGATCCATAAGGCATCTCCCCATCAAATTGGCTTTACCAGTCAGAGACATGGTCAGATAAACAAATAGTGCAATAAGAGTTTTACAAAAGGTGGGGGGCTAGGGTGCTCGGAGGAGGCTCGGAAGAGAAAGGGCCACCCTTCCTAGGAAAGGTATAGGATCAGGGAGAGCTTCCTGGAAGAGGTGCCTCCTGAGTCTTAAAGGCCGGCCGGATTTCACCGAGTGAGTCCGAGGTGAGGGCATCCAGGTGAGGGGAGGATTCTGTGGAGGTGTGGGAAGGAAACTACAAAAGCACTATGGTGCATCCGGGCCTCTGGTTGCATGTGGGGAGATGGCCGCGGGCTGCGATGCGAGGCAGGTCTGTGAGTGAGGCGTGCCCCGGGTAGAGTTTAACCAGATGACCAGTACTGGGCTGAGGGGTCTCAGAAAAACCTTTCCAGGCCGAAAGATCTTTTCCACTCAGGTGGCAGGCTGCCTTTGGTGGCCGCCCACATGCCTCTTCGGGGGGGCTTGCTGGAAGGGCTGTGGCAGGTGGCCTTCAGCGGTCAGCTCCTGCAGGATGGCCCTAGCTGCAGAGGGGGCTGTATGCCAGCGCCCCCTGCTTCCCCCCGCCGCAGCCCACATTCAGGGAGCGACCGGTGCCAGAAGGTAAGGACCTGGCCGTTGTGGCCCAAGTCAAGACAACTCTGAGGGGCTGATCTAGCCCCAGGACTTCCCTGAGAGGTCAGCTGAGGCTGTCAGTGGGCCCGTATTGCACTGTGACTGCTGCCTCCCCTGCCTTCCCTCCCTCCCACCTTGCGGATCCCAGGGGCTCCCTAACCAGTGGTCCGCTGTTATCACCATTCGCGTCCATCTGAGTCTGCGGCTGAGCCTTCAGCCTGAACGGTGCCCTTGCAACCTTCTTTCCCACCCCGCCTCTTTGTCTAGTAACCTTCCTTTTTGTTGAAGTGCCACATGCATACAGAAAGGTGCAAAGCTCTTTGAATTATGGACAACTCAAATCCTTGCAAAGCGAACCCGGCCCGTCACCGTTGCCCAGATCAGGAAGCAGAATTTTAGCACCCTCACCCGAATCTCTTCGTGCCTGTCTCCGTCCTGAAGGTAACCACCGTCCTGACTTCCAACACCATCGGTAGATTTAAGGTTTGCTGGTCTTTGGCCCTTAAACTAATGTGGTCACCTGGTGTGCACACTCAGGTGTCTTCTTTTACTCAGTGTTACGTTTGTGCGATTCATGGTGTTGCAGGTGGCTGAAGTTCATTCATTCTCACTGCCACACACATTTCCTGTGTCTAAATTACCATATTGTATTCATTTATTCACCGCCCAGAGTAGTTTGGGTCCTTTCCAGTTCGTGACTATTACAAATAGCTCTACTGCGAACACGATTGTACAGGACTTTCAGTGTTTTAGAAACTAGTTTCTGTTACGTGTATACCCAGGCTCAGGGTTTTGGGGGTCGGTCTGAGTATGTCCATGTTTAGTGATATTTCTGAACTGTTTTCCAAAGGGGCTATGCCACCTTACTCTTTCACCTGTAGCTCATGAGGGCTCCAGTTACCCCGCACCCTCACCAAAACTTGACATGACCTTTTTAATTTCCATGGTGGTATAATTCTGATTTCAGTTTCCGTGATGGCCAACGAAGCCGAGCATCTTTTCATGGGTATTGGCTATCTGGACACCCTCCTGTGTGAAGCTGCTGCTCTAAGTCTTTTGCTTATATATTCACTGGTTTTTTTTTTCCTTATTGATTTGTAGGAGTTCTTTATATATTCTGTATACAAGTCCTCTGTCAGATCCCCATGCTCCTTTTTTGAAATTCAAATATCCCCAAGAGAGGGCTGGGGGGATGGGGCGGTGGGAAGGAGGAGGATGAGGCAGCGATGAGGCCCAGCATCACCAATACCTGAATGGTACCAAACTTCTTTCTTCCCTCTCTGAGCCTGGGAAGCCCTTCTAGAAAGGAGGCGTCCTCGGTGAGACTGCATTTTCCTTCCTCCTACTGGTCTTCTTCCAGCTGGGAGAAGCTGAGATGTAAAAGAGGAGTCACAGAAGAGCCAGCAGCAAAGATCTGGAATTTTCACAGTCAGGGAGAGGAGCCGAGGGAAGAGTCTGACCTCCCCCCCTCCTTCTGGGCCTGCACTAGTGGTGAGCATCTACTGTCAAGAGGACAGGGGAAGGACAGCAGGAGCACCCGGGCTCAGGATGCCTCGCAGTGGCTTCTTCCAGAGAGACAGTGACTGAGTCCAGGGGACACTGGAGCCCAAGGGGATTGGAGAAGGAGAAGGAAAGACCGGGGGACCAGAATGTCTTGAGGGGAGATGTGACCCCCCCCCCCTCAATGTACAGGATTCTATCCTCTTCATCCCCAGATCCCTGGCCCCTTAGCACAGGGGTTGCTCTGTGTTTGCCCAGCAGAAAGTAAGGGGCCTGTGGGGCTTTCTGAGAGGAAGCCCAGTGAGGTGAGGGCCTGGGGGGTGCTCATTAGTGTGGGTTGAATGAATGAAGCTCAAAATGGCACGTAAATGACAATGGCACCGTTTCTTGAGCACCTGCCCTTCGCCAGGCACATTTACTTACCAGCAGCTCCTGTCCTACAAAGAAGCACCTCCAGTTCGCAGATGAGAATAAATAATTTGCCCATGGTCACAAGGCTGTAATTCGTCCTCAGCTCTGCCGGACTCTGAAGTCTGTGTGCTTCCCGCGAAGCTGCACAGCTTCTGATTAGGGGCCCCCCCATCTAGTCGTCCCCACCCCCCCCACAGACACTGCAGAGAGCAGTTTACCAAGGTGTTCCCAGCAGGCAGCACGCTTCTCCCTGCCAGGTGTGGGAATACGAAGCCGGTAGGCGGGGCTCCAGGAAAAGAGGAGGGGACAAAGGGGAAATCAAGGGCTCTCAGGCTGTATGTTACCTGCTCTCCTGCCTCCCTCCCTCCCTCCTTTCTCTCTCTCTTCCCTCTCTCTCTCCCTTCCAGAACACTAACTGAGCCCTACTGTGTGCTAGGCCTGTGCTAGGGCCAAAGTGAAGAAAAGAGGCACAAAACCTTGCCCTCGTGCAGCCTATTTATGGTCAACTGGCGAACACCGGAGACGGTCATTCATCAAATGACTATGCAATCGCAACCGGAGGTGGGAGGGGAGGGGCTCACGTGTGCTTCCTTGGCAACTTCTGCAGCAGATGTGCCCCCAGCATGGGAGGGGGCCCAGTGTCTGTGAGTTCTGTTCCCAGAGGCCTCTGTGCTGCAGGGGGAGCCAGCCGTAGGCTGCTGTTGCCAAGCACCCTGAAGACATCCCTCCCCTTCCTGGCTTTTGTTTTGTGAAAACACGTTTTCAGGGGAATTATGCTGCATTGTCTGAGGGATGCGGGGCTTGGAGGGAGTGGGGGTGGGGGAAACAGCTGGAGGAGAGAATTGGGAGTGTCTCCCAACCAGAAAAGGGTCAGGCTTGGGAGGTGGGGAGGGTGCGCTGGGGGACCTTAGAGGGGGAGTGGTCAGCCCCATCACACAGGCTTCCAACACTGTCAAAGATGCAAACAATCCTTCATGCACACAGATGCTTGGCAGGGACACCATGGAGCTTCTAGTCTTCGGGGTCTAGGAAATTTGGGCATAGCTATTACCTGTGGCATCCACAGCGGAACGGAGACTGGAGTACCTAGCCTCAACAGTGCATATTCCGTAAGGCCCCAGAGACCCTTGCTTGAGTTGAGGGGGATTCTCAATGTCAGCTAAGGTGGAGTTTCCCACCCTCGTGGCCACCTCCTCTGTTCCTCACCTAGAGGTCCCCAATTCATGTTCAAACTCCTGGCCTCTGAACTATCATATTTTTGTCTAACTACGGTGGTTGACTTCCAGCCGGGATCCATATCTGCTTTCCAGCATCTTCCCCCACCTGCTGGGGCACTGAATGGGGTGACACCAGGGGGAGGAGGAGGGATGGCACTATTCATGGGGGATTTGTAAGGATTAAATGAGACAATTCACGTGCAGCGCTTAGTACAGTGCCTGGCGCACGAAAGTGCCCGATAAACATTAGCTATTGTTATTAATTACCTCTCCAGGCAGAGTGGGAAGTGGAACAGAGGCGCGGAGGGGCACGGCACGCTCAGATAGTTGGATCACCAACAGCTGGTGCAGCACGGGGCTCAGGGGATGGTATCGGACGCAGGAGAGTGACCCAGGATCTAGAGCACGTATGGGATCACATGCACCATGCTGGCGGGTTTGCGATTTCTCCCTGCAGGCCATGGGAAGTGAAAGGGCGGGCCTACGCCAGCCGACTCCATCTTGTTCTGTGTCCTTCACCTTGACCACACCTCCTCCCCTTGAGTAACCCCCCCCCTCACCTGCCTAACAGGACTCGACCCTTCCCCAGGACCCTTCCCCAGCCAATCGGCTGAGGCCATAGCCATTACCTCACCAACTGCCCCCAGGCCCCAATAAAACCTTTGTCCTTTTGAAACTCGCTCTCTTTCCCTGGTATCTCACCGCTGCGTCGGTGCAGGTAGGGGATTGAGCTCGAGCTAGCTCGAATAAAGGCTCTTTGCTTTTGCATCGGACTCGGCTCCCTAGTGGTCTTTGGGGATCACGAATTCTGGGCATAACAGAAGTACCAGCGTTTTATCAGCAGGAACGAGCGTTTCAGAGAGCCCACTCCGCTGCAGTGTGGAAGATGGATCTGAGTGGAGAGAGACTCAGGGCGTGTTGTTACCTGCCGCTGACCCTGGTTTATGAGGACGGCGCTTCGGCACCTGAACAGGCAACATAAGCAGAAAGGGAGTCTAACCTATTTTCCAGCAACATCTCATTTGTAAGTGAGTAAGCAACTTTAGAATGTTAACTGTACAGTCAGGGAAGTGATACAACAGGAGAAACAACAACAACAACAACAACAACAAAAACCCGTAAAGAGATTGCAAGTGTGGCTCTGCAGGTGACAATGATTCAGGGACACAGAAGTGTCAAACTTTCCGAAATCCTGATACTTTTCCTCCCATCGTATGTTCTACCCACCGGCCCGAGGAGACCTCCCCTTCAGCTTGTGCATTAATTAGGACTCTGGGTTGCAAGCAGCAAAGCAAACAAAACCTTTGCTCAAATGGGGTTGGGCAGTAAAGGGAAGTTACTGACTTGCATAACTGAAAAGCCTAGAGGTAGCTGGCTTCCGGTGAAGCTTGATCCAGTGGCTCAAACAGTGTCATCGGAGAATTGGCTGCTCTCTGTCCTGCTATCTGCAATTTAGACTTCCTCCTCAGGCCTTAGACAATCTCCAGCCACCCCAGGCTTCCTCCTCACAATTATGAATGGCTGCACTGGTGCCTGATTCACATCCTTACTTTACTCTTTCCAAGGCCGGATGGGTGCTGTATGTGTGTGGGGTCTCTCTTCTGGGAGAAGTATTCCTCTAAGAACAGCCGCCCTTTCCTCCCCTCACTCAGTCCATGTCTCCTAGCTTTCCATTGGCCTTGAGAGCTTATACGGCCCTCCCTAAACCGAGCCGTGCGGTAGGGGCTGGGAGACACAATTGCCCAAGGACGGACCCTCCTCACTCAAAACACATGAAAGAATGACAGGAGAGGAAGGGTGATTTCCTGAAGGAAACTGCCCTCAGAAGTAGAATATGGACACAGGCCACCATGACATTGGTTCTCCCTATGTCCTTAGCTTCTGTGACCACTCCTCTTAGAAACTGGGGATCCTTCTCATTTCCCATCCTTGAGGTATGAGGGTCCTCACAGTGCTGTCTTAGGCCTTCTCTCTCCCTCTTCCACGTCCCCTACCCACCCAGTTGTTGGCTCCTGAATCCACACCGCCCGTCCAGGTCTCACCCTGTGCCATGAGACCACAAGTCCAACTGCCTGCTGGACCTGCTGGGGCCTGAAACCCAACATCCCTAAAACCTGACTCATTCTCACCCCCACCCCCCAAACCACCCGCTCCAAAACTGCTCTGAAACCCCGTCAGCCTTGACCCTTCCTCCCTCTCCCCCCCCAGATATAACCAAGCCCCAACTATAAATCTCTGGGGAATCCATCTACCTCTTTCCAGCCCCACTGCCCAGCTCATGTTAGGTGCTCGGGAAGCACGGGGTGACCGATGGCTTCTGATTCAGCCAAGGCCACACCCCCTATTCTGCACAACCAGCTCAGCGCTCCTGCAGCCGCCAGAATGGCCTTGCCACGAGGGCAGGGTCTGTATTGTTGTAACTGCTGCCTGAGCAGAGCCCGGGACAGTGCCTGGTGCTTAAAGATCTCCCCAGGACTGCGTGGATTCAACACACGGACGAATGGACGAGAGAGAAAAGAAAAAGGGACTGCCTCCTGGGGAAAAGAGTCAGCATCTGTGAGGCCCTGTGAGGCGGCCAGTAGGGCAGAGGACTCTGAAGGTCCTCTGGGTCTCCAGATCCTGGGATCCCCTCAGGCTCGGTGTGGTCAGGCCCGATGACCATGGGAGCAGTTAAGAGCTGAATCGCCCCGTTTCTTGTTTGAATTCATCAGAAAACGAGCCTCTCGAGGCCAGGGGCTCTGGGAACAAAGCGTGCTTGTTCTTCCCCCGCCCGGGTCACGGTCACGGGTGCCGGGTATGTGGGTTAATGACACCTAGGATTTCAGCTCCTGCGGTGACATGAAAACGTGTATCAAGGAGAAGGCAAAATGGGCCTGCTGGGCTGTAAAAAGCTCACCAACTTTATTAACCTCCTGTGACTTGGCAGAGACGGTAAGCTGGTGGCAAACACATGGATGTGGAAACAGACGTGTGGCTCCGCGACTTTGGTTTTCTCTATGAGGTCTCTGTACTTTTCTAGACAAAGACTCGCGCTTACCTCTCTCCTGCTGAACAGGGGCCTCCTTCTGCCCTCGGCAGGCTCGGAACAAAAGGGAAAGGAAGGAGAAGACTCTGTTTTGTCGTGTTGCTGCCTGGGCCAGTTTCCACGGACACCTTCCGAGCATGATCTTATTTAAACCTCACGGTAACCTTGAAAACAAACATCTTCACCTTCCTCCTTTTTATAGAGGAAGAGACAAAGGCCCAGAGAAGGCCCCCGATTGTCAGAGGCTGAGGGATTGGCGAGTGTCAATACTGCGCCCTGCGTGCAAATCTGTTTTTCCTATAGACCTCGTCACCAGGCTGATTACACGGCCATGGTTAGATTTTAGGGTCTCTGTAACCTGCATCACACATGTCAGAAGCACAGGGGACGGGTTGGGGGTGGGGGGTTCAAACTGCCTTTGGCTCTGGCTCCCGAGGAGAAGCCTGAGTAGTAAACTTTACAGAACAGTCCAGGTTTCACGTTTGCAAGAAAATAATACATGCGTACCATGATAGATTCTCTGCCTGATTTCTCCATATGAGGCTTGCCTTATATTATGCTGCTTAAAACTTTTCCTTTTGCTTTTTTTAAATATTTATTTATTACTTTTGAGAGTCAGAAAGTGAGCAAGAGAGAGCAGCAGGAGAGGGTCAGAGAGAGGGAGACAGAGAATCCCAAGCAGGCTCCACACCATCAGAGCAGAGCCCAACATGGGGCTCAATCTCACAAACCACGAGATCACAACCTGAACTGAAACCAAGAGTTGGATACTTAACCAACTGAGCCACGCAGGCGCCCCTCTTTTTCTTTTTAATATGGAGAGATTCCAAGAAGAAAACCCAAAGTGAGCCAATAAGCTCCCTGGTCAGGTTAGACTTTGTGGACACTAAACTTATTGTGGTATCAATTCACAAAATACACATGTATCAGATCATCATGTTGTACGCCTAAAACTTATATAATGTTACCTGTCAATTATATCTCCATAAAACTGGGGGCGGAAAACCTAAGTATAAATTTAGGAAATTCAAACAGCAGGAACATTTTTAAAGTTAAGTACGATTACCTTCTCTCTCTCTCCCCCAAAGGCAATCTTTGCTAACATTTTCTTGTGATTCCTTCAGCAAAAAGGAACACATACGCGTAGGACTGTATTTTGTTTGTGACAGGAGTAGGGTCACATGATACCCCTGAGATGTTCTTTCTTTACCTTGTTCTTTTTCACTCTGTACCACATCTGAGAGGATCTTCCCACTTTAGCACCAGACCATCCACCTTCCTTTTCCTGAGCACATGGTGTTCATTTTCTTTGCTCGTTTGAAAATCCTGGTTTGGGGTCTTTTTCCCCATCAAACTCTTAGAACTTACAGAAGTCAGTTTTCGGTCAACTTTATGTGTTACAAATACATTGTCCTCATTTTTTCACTGTATAATCTCAAACACATGTTCGCATTTCATGTTCCTAGAGGTAGCTCAAATGATTGCTTCATAAGGACCAGGAGGAGGGCAGGAAGGGGCTGTATTTGTTTTCTACTGCTGCCGTAAGAAATTACCACAAATCTGGTGGGTTAAAACCAGTCGAATTTACCGTCTGAGGTTGGCAGTCTGAAGTGGGTCGCGGGGCTACGTTCCTCCGGGAGGCTCTGGGGGAGAACCTATCTCTTTGCCTCTTCCAGCTTCTAGGCCCCTCCCCCCAAGCCAGCATCATAGAGTCCTCTCCTCCCTGGCTGTTTCTATCCTTACATCCTTCCTCTCTATTTGAGCCTCCTGATTCCTCTTAGAAGGATCCCTGTGATTACACTGGGCCCATTCAGATAATCCAGGATAATCTCCCCATCTCAAAATCTTTAATCACATTGGCAAAGACCCCTTTGCCATGTAAATTGTGACTATGTCCAGGGATAAGGACACGGACATCTTTTGGCGGGCGGAGGAGGGGTGGGAAGAAGGGTTGGTAGTATTGCTCCAAAGCATAGTCACCCCTCCTCCATCTCTGGCACTCTAGAACTTTCTACATGCAGTGTGACCTAAGCCTCAGTGCAGACGTCTTCTTCCAACCCCATCTAAAAGGGGAAGCCTCTGGGGGCGCCTGGGTGGCGCAGTCGGTTAAGCGTCCGACTTCAGCCAGGTCACGATCTCGCGGTCCATGAGTTGGAGCCCCACATCGGGCTCTGGGCTAATGGCTCAGAGCCTGGAGCCTGTTTCCGATTCTGTGTCTCCCTCTCTCTCTGCCCCTCCCCCGTTCATGCTCTGTCTCTCTCTGTCCCAAAAATAAATAAACGTTGAAAAAAAAATTAAAAAAAAATAAAAGGGGAAGCGTAGGGCACCTGGGTGGCTCAGTAGGTTAAGGGTCTGACTTCGGCTCAGGTCATGATCTCACGGTTTGTGAGTTCGAACCCCGCATCGGGCTCTGTGCTGACAGCTCAGAGCCTGGAGCCTGCTTCAGATTCTGTGTCTCCTTCTCTCTCTCTGCCCTCCCCCACTTGTGCTCTGTCTCTGTCTCTCAAAAATAAATAAGTGTAAAAAAAAAAGGGGGGGGGTGCCCTTATTCTTCAAGGGCTGGCACATCACCGTGTTTGTTTCTTTCTCGCCCCAACAAACCCCCCTCCCATCTGGCACAGGGACAACTTCTGGAAATCAAGCTCTTGGGCTAAGAAATTAACTCTCCCAGCTGGACCTTACTCCCTGACCAGGCTCTAAGCTCCTGGAAGTTTCAGCTTTTGTTGTTTTGTACCCAATATGCCTGTTGTGGTACCACCTGCTGTCAGAGAGAAAAGAAAGGAAGGGGGCTGGAAGAAAGGGAGTTGCTTCTCTGCAGCCCAGCGGGCCTCCGTCTCTCTTCCCTCCCGCTCACCTGGGGCTCAGCTTGACTTCTCTCTCTCCCCTTGGGTGCCTGGGTTTTCTAAGGGCCACCTCGGAGCAGAGACCTTGCAGGAGGATCTTGCCCTATTTTCCATCTAGCTATCGGTGCCCTGGTTTCTGTTCTGCACAATGCTGGGGCCACCACAGGAGCAACAGGGACACTTGGTATGAAGCTGAGCGTCTTTCGGGGTTCTGCTGGGGATGGAAGGGTGAGGAGGGCAAGGGGTGGTTTCCGGCGTAGGGAAGGAGTTCAGATATTGCGTCTTGTTCAGGTACTTCGTCTCAGAGGCGGGGGGGAGGGTGGACTGGATGGCCCCTCGGGGTTGCTACCAGTCCCATGTATCCGCAACTGCCACACCCCCACCCCGGCAAATCTGCCTCTTTCTCTGAAACCTCCAGATTTGAGACCTCCCTGGGCAAGTGGCCATGGAATTTTTGTGCCTCCTGATTATAAAAATAGCACATGCCTCTTATTATTAAAAAGTTGACAGTCTCAGAAAAACATAAAGAAGCAGGAAACTATGATACCCCTAACCCAGGTATCCAGGAGGAACCATGGTTGACCTTTTAGCCTATGTCCTTCTAGTCTTTCTAAGCATATATATTTGTAACTCCTGTGAGAGGCTTCTTTCTGGGGTCTTCTGGGGAGGGGGCGTCTGGAGATTCACTTAGGACCTACAGGTATCCCCAGTAGGGAGTTGCTGGCCATGCACCGTGTTGCTTTGGCCCATGCCACCAGGGAGAAGGTTGAGCAACCTTTCTCGGCAGTGGTCCTGGGACCTTAAGGAACATTTCAGTTCCGTACTGGATGACAGCAGAAGACCGTCACCAAGTCTTACAGAATGGGAGTCCTATTTGGAGGGGGTGGGAAGGTGGTGTAGGTATCTCATGATATTCCGCGCCTCCCCCCCCCCCCCCCCCCCGCCAGCCCAGGAGCCCTCCTGCTTGGACATCTTTCTCCTCTCCTCTCTTTCCTGTTGCCCCTCTGACACCGCACCTCTTCCTGCTCAGAAATCCAGCTCATCCCCTTCTGGAACAACCTCTCTCCCTGAAACAAACCAGAGACTCTTAAATCCACTCCTGTACCTCCCATGCTCCCAGCTCCGAATGACCACGGCTGGTCTCCACTGCTGCCACAGCTGCTCCTGTCTGGAAGACAAGGGGGCCTCTGCAGGGGGGTGCAGGGGATGAGGGAGGAGCCCTGTTCTCTGAAGTGCAGGGACAGAGGGGGGTGGGTGGAGGGTCCTTCCTCCAAATCATAGCCGCTCCACCCAACAATGTACCTATAATACAACATGTCTCACGAGCTCAAGACTAATTCTTCCAGGAACAAAAATACCCACAACCATACAAATAATATTTGACACACATAAGAAATTAATATTCTTCCTATTACTATACTCGTAACGCTATTTCCTGTGAGCAAACTGCCTGACCTTATTAGCTCGAGAGAACATTTACCTCCTCTCTGTCAAGGTTAGATGACAAGATATCCTTCATTAATTTGACAAAAAAGCATATTGCTTTAATTGCTCAGAAAGGAAATTGGGGTGGGTGTGGGGTGGGGGGGATGGGTGGGGCGAAAAGTCGCCCTTTCAGTCTATCACACACATATTTTTAACCTACTTGAAAATACACAATTTTGTATTTTGCTTTTTTTCACCATGTGATAAGCACTGTCCCCCCATTTAAAAAAAAAATTCCCCAAACACCCTGTCTTACATAAGCACCATTTAAAACCATTGTGTAACATTCCATCGTAGAACAGAGCCTGGGCTTTTTAGGGGCAGAAAGTCAACATCCCAGGATCATTCTTGCTAAAGTAAATCCTTAAGAGCCCTAATAACTAGCTTGGGAATTGCTGGAGACTTTCCAGAGAAATCACTAATAGGGAACAGCTTACGTTAAGTTGGAAAGGCTGTTCCAGGATATCAGAGCTGTGTGCAAGACAGCTTGAGGCCAGCCCTGCTGTAACCCGAGTGAGCTGGGTCAAGAATCATATCCTAGGAGGGGCCAAGGTAAAAGCATTAAAAAAACAACAACAAAACCAAACAGACACAAAAGGTACTCAACCTGGGTGATTGTGGCAGCAGCCATCAACCGTTCCCCAGGAGTAGAATCAGTGACATTTCATCTTGGACACAGGCAGACAGCTGTATTCCTGGATGGGAATGAATAGGCGTAGGAGCAGCAGATTCTTAATTTCAAGCTCTGACCATCTCTGAGACTAGGTAGCCCTCAGTTCTCAACGCTGACTGAACATTGGTGGGGGGGGGGGGGGGGGAGAAAAAAAACAAAACACAAACCCAAAGAAAATGCCCAGGACTTAATCACAGTCTGATTAAAAATAAAAATCAGATCTGCCCCCACAGAACCCTAGGGAAAGCCAAAGCTCTCTGTTCAGTTTGTGCGGCTTGGATACCCTAGAATGCCTTTCTGAAGGCAGGGGGGTGGACTGTATGACCTCCAGTATGTGTCACATCCACCCCCACCAAGACTTGGCAGTAAATCCTGGGCTGTCAGGAGTAATTTTTGCCCCCCCCCTTTTTTTTTTTTTTAATTTTGCAAACCTATTTTCAGGTCTCGTCATCCAGGAGACTTGGTTAATAGGACAGAAATTTGGGGGTATGACAAGGAACTGTGACTGCCTTAGGTCTTCCCAGATGGGTCTAGCAGTCCCAAGTTTCATCCAGATATCTGCAGGGGACCTTCCAGGGAAGTGATGGGCTGCTCACTGCCCCATTAGGATTCCTCTGTGGTCTTCCCAGAGGGCCCAGCCTGACCAGATGTGGCCTGGAACTGGGCGGGAAGCCGCGGAAGAGGAAGCTAGCTCCCTGCTACATCACAAGCGGCTTCTGGTAGCCAGCCCTGAAATGGTCCCCCACACCCACTCAAACATGCAGTCAGCCAGTGAAAGTCATCCACACTGCCTCCAAAGTCTGTCTTGGATCCACTTCTCTTCCTCTCCAACACCAGCTCCCCAATGTCGAGATGATCTCCTCACTGGCCCACCCACCTCCAATCTTTCTGTCGTGGGTCTATTCCCCACGCGCCACAGCCAACGTGATCGTTGAACTTCTGTTTCCAAGATGGTGTAAAGGTAACAATGCCCCCTTCTGTTACTGGAAATAATCCAAAACCAAAAAGGAACTGAAAGCAAAGCACTAACTCCGTTTTTAGTAAAAGTAGAACCTAAGACACAAAACAGGCGGAAGAGTGACCCCCAAACGATGGATCTTCAGCAGAGGCGCTCGTAGGAGGAAGCGGAGAGAGCACACCAAACTGCCAGCTTGCAAAGAAGGTAAGGGGCGCACCTGGACGAGCAACGCAGAGAGCCCTCTTTGGAACAGCTGGAAGCAGGTGCACGTGCTGGTGACATGGGTTCTGCTGGACCGGGACTAACCATACTTGTAGGAAGTGGTTTGTCTCTGTGGCAACAGGGGAGGAGCGACTTTGCACGCTGGGAAGAGCCTCGCCATTGGTGAAAAGAATTCAAGGCTAAGTGCCCTTATATTGCCCCCGGGTCATAAGGAAAATTTAGCCCACCTGGAAGACAACCTTGTCCACTGTCCTAGAGGAGGCGCAGTGGGAAAGGAGGAAAAAAAAATCACCTGCTTCAGTGACAAGTAATCTATACAAAACAATGACAAGAAAAAAAGGAGGGGTGGGGGGAGAAACAAACAGCAGGCAAAGAAGATACACCAAAAAATGTTGCCACAGAGCAGATGAAAACTCTAACCGCAAAATGAAGAGAACGTAGGGAAGCAATCGCCTCCGTGAAATACAGACCTTAGAGATCCCGGAAGAGGTCATGAAACAGTAGGAGGAAATGGATCCCGAGCCGGAGTGCTCAGAAAAAAAGACAACCATCCAAACTTCATTCTTAAAATAAAGTCTAACATCTGAAGGAGTAAAAGGGACCATAAATTCTGTTAAAAATGCAGTGAAAAATAGCCAGAGGAGTACAAATTACAGAAATGGATCGGCTGGGAGACAGTAGGTATGAAGGACAAAAAAAAAGAGCTGTTTGTATGTGCGTGAACTACTTCTGAAAGATCACACAAGAAATTGACCGGATGGTTTGCCTCTAGGGAGGGGGTGGGGGGGTGGGAAGAGGGCAGGGATGGAAGGGAGAATTTCCACTTTTCTGCCTTTTAAGAATGTTGACTTGCAGGAACATAGTAGCTCTTCAAGAAATATTCTCATCCGGCAAATCCCAAAAGCCCCCAGCACACATGACGCATGCACATTTACCAATCTGATCGTGTTATTTACTCCGCTCCCTGAAAACCTCTGAATGGCTCTCCTTGCCGTTAGGATAAAGAGTGTACATCCATCTCCAGATGGCTTAGCCGTAGGGCGACCATAGAATTTATTGCGCAACAGGGCAGCGTTGAGGTGGGACGGGGGTCGGTGCTACATGTGTAACCTGAGACTAAAGTCGCCCACCTACGCGGGTGGTCACGACCTGACCCTTGCGGCCCTCTCCAGCCTCCCCGCTCAGCCCCCAGCTCTCTGTGCCCAGCCACACTCCAGAACCCTCCATGGGGCTAGCCCTTTGGATCTGAATGTACCTCTCACCACTTCGCGTATTTTACTAATTCTAAAATGCACGTTTCCGTCTCTACATTTGTACGTCTGAAATTAGAACGGGTCTTCCAATCCACAGCGTGTCCTAGTTTTATCCGAAGCAAGCTTGTTGGTGGGCCCTAAATGAATGGCACATCCTACAACAGAAGGCACATGTTATCACTCTGAACTGTAACTGTCTCGTCCCACGGCTAACAGTAGTTACATGGTAAATAAATTCCACAAGGAAGCAGAAATTTTCAGGAAAAAAAAATCGGGTGGGGTTAGGGGATTTTCTCTTGAAAACTTCTGAAAGTATTTTTTTTTTTCCTGAATATGACTGGTTTTCTCTAGGTCTTTCAGGTCTCCAAATAACCCAAACTTGATTATAGAATGAAATCAAGTTCCATATCAAATACATCTTTATGTTTCTAACAGCAGGACTTTTGATCTATAAAGGAAAGTGAAATAAAGGTGAAAAATATATATATATTTCTATTGCAGCATCTCCACCTCATCCTTGACTTGGGTCACAAGGTAGAAGTGACAAAGTGCAAAAGAACATGTTCACTCATTCAAGAAACGTCCACGGAGCATCCATGGAGCCCCCATGATGATCTGTCTGCCCTTGGTTCCATACTGAAAACACCCCAACAAATAAGACCAAGTCTCCTCCCTGCAGAGCTTACAATCTAGTGATGGGTATGAAACAGGAACATACGCACAAGTAAAAATATGACATGTCAGAAGTGGTGGTTATAATGATGATAATACACTGACTGGAGATCTCCAGGGGAGAGACTTGGCGAAATTATTTGAAAGAATGTTTCAGTTGATTCTTGTGATCACTGGCTGCCTGGGCTGTATTAGAGGTTTTGAACTTAGGCTGCAAGTTCATGATAGAATCACATGAAACGCTTTCATGTGTACCACACCTGGGTCCCTCCCCTAAAGATTGTGATTTAATCCATCTGGGGGAGCCCTGAGCTTTTGTATTTATTTAAAAGCTCACCATGGGGGCGCCTGGGTGGCTCAGTCTGTTAAGCGGCTGACTTCGGCTCAGGTCATGATCTCGCGGTCGTGAGTTCGAGCCCCGCGTCAGGCTCTGTGCTGACAGCTCAGAGCCTGGAGCCTGTTTCAGATTCTGTGTCTCCCTCTCTCTGACCCTCCCCCGTTCATGTTCTGTCTCTCTCTGTCTCAAAAATAAATAACCGTTAAAAAAATTAAAAATAAAATAAAAACTCACCAGGCAATGCTAGTGAACTGCCGGGGTTGAGAATGGAGGGCTGTTGCAGTCTCAGGGATGTTTGGAGAGCGGAATTAGGAGCTCGCTCCTCTCAGGCTATCCACTCCTGCCCAGGAGTCACGATTAAGGCTCTTACACCCACCTGCCCACCCGTGTCCAAGGCTAAATGTCTTCAGATCTACACCCAGGGACAGACAGATGGCCAGCGGGAGTACTGTGCCTTCGCATCTGCTTTTATACTTTTGCTTCGGCTCCTCCTTGGCTATGCTTCCTGTACAAAGCCAAGTCTGGGAGGTGACCCCTACCATAACATTTCAGTCAGGCCCTAATGCCTTCTGTGCACAGCTGTGACTGCCTGGAGGACAGTCCAGTCCCCGAGCACAGGTTGCTTTCCGTTAGCAGTGTCTTTGGAAAGTCCCCGGTGTAGAATTTCCATTAGTGACTCCATTTTGAAATCCCATCAAGTCTACCAGGTTCTATGCCAAGAACCCAATATATAAACACCCTAACAACTCCCTCTTAAAAAAAAAAAAGAAAGAAAACAAAATGTTTTCCTTTTCAGATCAAAATTTCCAAAATTCTTCTATCCCTACACCTGGCCTCTGAGGGGGATTGAAGAGGGAAAAGATTGGGGTCCCAGGACATCCAGGTGAGAGGAGCCTAGCTATTCTCTTTTCTTATGACTCGCCTCTGGAATCATTCCCACCCTGACATGAACTTGCAGGAAAGCTCCCCAACTGGCCTTGGCTGGAGCTGGGTGACATCTGTGAGCCTCAGTTACTCCATGTGTCGGTATTATTGAGAGAATCAGGGGTGCGGGGGCGTCTGCGTGGCTCAGTCGGTTGAGCGTCTGACTTCTGCTCGGGTCATGATCTTACGGTTCGTGAGTTTGAGCCCCATATCAGGCTCGCTGCTGTCAGCCCGGAGTCTGCTTCAGATCCTCTGTCCCCCTCTTTCTCTGCACCTCCTTTGCTTGTGCTCCCTCTCTCACTCTCTCGTTCTCTCAAAAATAAATAAAATGTTAAAAAAAAACACAAAAACCAAACAGAATGAGCAGTTCCGGGACTGAAGCAGCAAGTACCAAACCTTGCACATAGTAGGCAGTTCTGGTTGTTATTACCTCCCTCTGCCTTCCAGTGTTTTTCTTCTAGAGAACTGATTGTGTCCGGACTGTTTTATGTCATTGCTCAATGAGCTGGAAACGGCAGCCGTGCTGATTAGAATGCTGGTTTGCAGGGAACAAACAGTAGTGTTGACATTTGCAGAAAGCTTTCTTGCTAAACTTTAAACACTTTGCAGATCTAATCCTGCTGGCATTGCCTGTTAGTGATATTTCTATGGCTATGATGGACGCGCCGAGTTCAATCAGACACCCGGGAAAAGGGCAGGATAATTGGTTTCCTTTAGGGTTCCAGCAAAGGTAGGTGGATACCAAGTTCATTTTAGCATGAAGGAGGCTAACTTGTATTGAGCGTTACCTGTCTGGCACATAGGAGGAGCTCAATAAATGTTGACAAGCTGAATAATGTGAAGGAATGATTAATTAATTGCATAGGCCAGAACGAACTCTGCATTTTTATTGGGTACTATCTGTTCTATATGCACAAAAGGCTAATTTCAAATATTGATGTATTTATTTGAGCACAAAATGGCCACCTTCTCGCCATGTTCTCATATGGCCTTTCCTTGGTACACGTAAAAGAAAAAAGCCGTCTGGTGTCTCTTCTTTATTTTTCATGTTTTGCTTATAGATTTATTTTGAGAGAGAGTGAGTGAGCAGGGGAGGGACAGAGATAGGGAGAGAGAAAATCCCAAGCAGGCTCCACACTCAGCACACAGCCCGATGCGGGGCTCGATCCCACCACCATGCGATCCTGACCTGAGCTGAAATCAAGAGTTGGATGCTTAACTGACTGAGCCATCCAGGTGCCCCTGGTGTCTGTTCTTATAAGGACACTAGTCCTATTGGATCGGAGGCCACCCTATGGCCTCACTTAATGTTAATTAACTTCTTAATTCCGATTATAGCCACATGGTTAGGGCTCCAAAACATGAATTGGTGGGGGGTCAGGGGGAGGGGACACAAACGTGAAGACCCCAACATTACCCTACAGTGCAGTAAGTCCTGTGATGGAGAAAGCTCTGATTGTGAGCTCCTTAAGGCTAACTGGAGCTTTTGAAGGGTTTACGCAGGGGAGGGAGTAGTAAATTATAGCCCAGCGTACTCTTCGTTTCATCTCAGGTGCCCAGGGAAGTTGGTTCAGTAAGGCTGCTGAGATGGGGGCCCAGCCTGCAGGGAGGAAGGCGGAGGAGGAACCCCGTACTTGGCGTGTCTGACATCCGCAGATGCCTCAGGTCTGCAGTCCCCTGTCCGACGCCAGGTCCAGAGCCCCCTCCATGTCCCCTTCTCTTGCAGAGGCCTAAGCAGGGAGGGGACAAGCACGGCGGCCAAGAGGCCAGATCCCAGAGCTGGAGGCCAGCTCCCTCCCCTGCACCTTGTAGGGTTGTAAACCGGCTCAAGCCTCTCTGTGCCCCCTCCTCCAGTCTCTGGTTTGTGCCCAAGGAAGGGCCCAACTGAGTCTTCCCTAGGCCTTTATGCAGAATCTTCGTGGACTTCCTGAGCCTGGGGACCCGGGGGCAGCCGCTGTCCCCGCAGGGCAAGCAGTGCAGCACGCCCAGGGGACTGAGAACGCCCCACACCCCACTCTGCTCCAGGCTCACCACAGCACCCCTTTCCACCTTCTCCCCTAATGTCACTCAGCCACTCTGCATGGCCTGCACCCTGCCCTTTGGGTGTAGATACCCTACCCCACCCCTGCACCCCCTCTGTACCTCAAACCCCACAAGGGGAGCACGGGGTCCAGGGACAAGGAGGGATCAAATCAGGTAATTACCATCCTCCTTCTCCTCAACAGACCACCCTGAGCACCACTGCGGGACGGCGCCCAGCAAGGGCAAGGCCACAGAGAGGCTTCCTTCCTGTGTTCAGGTCAGGTGCCTGTAGTGAAGACTCGGTCAGTTGTGAAATGCCTCTCCCTCTCCTCTGCTTCCTTCCATGTCCTGTCTGCCTCTTTCTCTTTTCATGATTTTCCTTGTTCCATCACACACGGGATACACAACCGCATTTTCAGGTTAAGACGTTGAGACCATACATGATTGAGATTACAAAGCAAAGCGTCAGCACCCTACCGTGCCTCCACCTCCCCCACAATCCCCCTTTCCTCCTCCCAGGTGGAATCACTGCCAGAGTTTGGTATGCACATCTCATCCCCGTAGCTGGGGGAAGTTCCTGCATTTACACATATGTGAATACACACGTCTGCCCAGTATATACAAATACGGCCTTCTTACCTATATGCCTACGTGTACATGTACGTACGTGTAACTTTTGCGATGTTTTGATGTAATCGAGGCCATACCATAAGTGTTCTGCAACTTGCTATTTGCGTGTGATGTGTTTGGGGGAACCGTCAATCACAGAACACACAGGTCTACACGGAGCCCTGTCTCGTCCTAACAGCTGCACGTTCCAATCTGCAGATTTCTGCAGGTTTTTTGACCTCTCCTTATGGACAGTTCTGGGGTTTCAAAGGTTTGTTTTGGTATCACAAACAAGGAAGTGACGACTATTATGATCAGTTATCTGTCGCTGCCTAGCACATCACCCCAAAACTCGGTGGCTTAAAACCATAATACGTATTTATTATCACTCACGGTTTTTGCCAGGCATTGATCTGGCAGCCGCACGGTCAGGTGGCGTCTGCCTCCGCATTTTTCACGAGGCTGCAGTCACTGGGTTGTGGGGGGC
This sequence comes from Acinonyx jubatus, assembly GCF_027475565.1. Lineage (NCBI taxonomy): Eukaryota > Metazoa > Chordata > Mammalia > Carnivora > Felidae > Acinonyx > Acinonyx jubatus. The sequence goes on from NC_069386.1 coordinate 35,729,811, forward strand.
GGGGGCTGGAGGGTCCCCTTGCTCACAGGGCTGGCAAGTGGGTCTCAGTTGATGGTGGCGAGCCTTCGTTTCTCCCCATGTGGGCCTCTCCACTGGGCACTCTCACAACATGGTGGCTGGTTTCCCCCAGAAGGAGTTATTCAAGAGCGAGCAAAGCAGACGCAGCAATGCCTGTTAAACCTCAGTTCAAAGGTCACACGTGGTCAGTAGGAGGTATTTTTCCATTCCAGTGGGGGCTGGGGGAGGGGGGACCGGGGGGGGGGGGGCTGGCTGGGGACGGGCAGTCCGGAGGAAGCTAGACTGCCTTCCATTGGAGGGGACTGGACCACATCAGCCAGGGACCCGGCGGACTCTCAGCGACCTCTCGACCGCGCCTGCGCCGTCTGGACCCGTCCAGGGTCACAGGTGCCCCTGATTGAGGCCGCCCCGCCCCCGCCGACAGATCTCATCATCAACGGGTTAAGCGGGGCAGACGGGGGGATAATTTCAAACGCAGGTGCCAGAATCTCTTCGGTCATGACGGAGGAAGCCACAGTGAACACGTGGACGTGAACTCCCAACAGTTACTTGTCTGCTAAAGAGAGAAACATCAGGATAGGTGACTCAGCTCCTCAGCAACAAAGCAGCCCCTCGGGAGAAACATGATTCGCAACAAGAGATTCCTACTCTGGGCACGTTCCGTGGAGTGGAAGAAAAAAACTTTCTTGTTCTCCAAAGACACAGTTCATCGGATACTGATAACAGGTTTGGGAGACCTCGAATTGGACTCCAAAGGAAGAGAGGTATGGCGTAAGCTCTGTGCACAAGACGGACAGAGGGTCCAACAGAACTGTAGGAAGTCGCTCTCTGACACAGAGGTTGCGGGAAACTGTGGGCCTGTATTTTCCCATGAGGACTTACACCAAGCGGCCAAAATCCCTCTTCTAAAAAAGGAAAAATACACCTTTCTGAATTAGTGCTTGAGAAATGCCCTTTTCCTGCTAGCTCAGATTTAGCCCCCAAACGGCACTTATTACACAGCATATAGCCCCTGCATATAGCCCCTGTGAGCCTACACTCAACGTTTTTTGATACATTTGATAGATCCTCGGTTTCTACGAAAGATGGAGGAGATCAGCTTTGGAAAAGAAAGCAGCAGGGCGCCTGGGTGGCTCAGTTGGTTAAGCCTCCGACTTCGGCTCAGGTCATGATCTCATGGTTCATGAGTTCGAGCCCCGCGTCGGGCTCTGTGCTGACAGCTCAGAGCCTGGAGCCTGCTTTGGATTCTGTGTCTCCCTCTCTCTCTGCCCCCCTCCCTCCCCCACTCACACTCTGTCTCTCTCTGTCTCAATAAATAAACATAAAAAGAAAGCAGCAAAGTATTGAAGAGGGGGTTGACCCCCCCTCCCAACGCACACATATGTACATTTGAAGCGGACCACACAGGTCGATCCGTTTTAAAGTGGGACCGACGTTAACCTGGAATGACTGAAGTAAGTAGGGACAATCCTGCAATTCCATAAGCTGATGTGACTCAGCAGGGGATACTACCACCCTGTGTCTGAAGTCAAGTAGGCAGAAGCAACAGCAGGTGTCTGGAGACAGCCTATGCTCTCAGGTTAGCAGACAGGGAGCTTGGAAAGTGCATACACAGATTGATTACATCCCCCGCTTCGTGCCTGATTTGCTTCAGATTACAGGGAATCCCTGTTGCTGGGGAGTGATGGACCGTTACAAAGCATAAGCCTCCTTGAAGGGAAACCTGAAGGCACATTCTCGCTCAGGGACTCTGAGCAAAAGGTCTACCTCTTCTCTATGAGCTCCCGGCACTACAACAGATCCCTGTGTGCCCCGACTGAACAGTGGAACCACAACGTTAGTTCTGACGCCCACGACCATGTGTGTTTCACTCCTCCGCTGTCACAGGACTTTCGGAACATTATAAAGGTCCCAGTGCTGGCATGGTTTTTTTTTTTTTGAACCATCGCTTACTATCTCACCAAGCAGGACTTTCCCTTTTAGCCTGCAGTATATCTGCCATGCTGTAATCTGCAGACGCACTAATATGATGGAATTGATGGGCTCCCTTTACCATCAGCGTTGCAGGACTTTTTTTGAAAGAGTATCGTTATAGGCAAAAAGGTAGAGTTCGCTGGTTAGAATGAGAACCAGTGAAGGCAAAGGAAACTCTCCTGCCCTCAAAGGGCGTTAACTAAATCTGCTTTTATGTGCATCAGACAATACACCTATAGCAAGTACTGTATGCATCAGTGTTAGGTTTTTTCAGTACAGGATGTAGGCTTAGTATCCATCAGAGGCAATCTGCTGTTACTTACTCAGATAAACGTGGTGCCTATGGAGACAACAGAGGACAGGGCTACAGGTGTTCAGGAAGGCTACAAACACATTTTGTCCATTGAGCTAACAGTTTGGTTTTTGCAAACTGTAGTAATTGAGTGAGGCAACTCCGGGGCATTTGCCGTGAAGAATTCTATTTATTACTAAAGAACAAATTATTAATATTGGATGAGTGTTTCAACAGTGTGACTAATGTTTAAAATCGTTATTTTTTTTTTCAGACTTTTTCTGTGAGCTTCCAAAAGTAATGATGTTTGTAGTGACTATAAATCAAGCTTTGGAAGTCCAAAAAATAAAGACGGCCTTCCTTTGAGGAAAAAAAAATGCAGTTTTCTGGCCACAAGGGCATATAGTGCATTTCACTTACGTATTGGTATAGTTTATAGTCAGTCCCCTGTCTCTTCTGCAAAAGGTACTGTTACATAAACCAGGTTTTCTAAGTAGTTGTTCTAAATTTTCAGGCTTCTAAACTTGGCAATAGAATTTTATTTAAAGGCCCTAGGTATTAACTTTTTTAAAAAATGAGTGCTTTAACTTAAAACACACTGGGGAAAGCTGCAATGTAGTCCTGTGTGTGATTTTTTAAATTTCTTAATATTTTTATTTTATTTTTGAGAGAGAGAGCTGGAGGGTGAGCTCGGGGTAGGGGGGCAGAGAGACAGGGAGACACAGAATCCAAAGCAGGGTCCAGGGTCCGAGCTGTCAGCACAGAGCCTGATGCGGGGCTCGAACCCATGAACAGTGAGATCATGACCTGAGCCAAAGTCAGATGCTTAACGGACTGAGCCACCCAGGAGCCCCTGATTTTTTAGGTTAATACATGTAGTCTAACCGTTGATTAAAGTTCCATCTTTTCCTGGGCCCATGATGAGTTTGTGAACCATGAAGAAAATGAGACTAGAAGATGCCCGACCAGGTCAGATCAACAATAACTACAGTGGTTGCTGATGTTGCGATTATTGTTAAACTGTAATGAACAATTTGGATTTATCTCTTTGTTGTAAACTCTTATAGCTGAATTGCTTAAGTACAATTTATAGAATTTCAGTGCAGTTAATTTCTAATGGAAAATCTGAAACTTATATTGTAGATTTAAAAGGTACTGTACAAGGGCACCTGGGTGGCTCAGTCAGTTGAGTGTCTGACTTTGGTTCAGGTCATGATCTCACAGCTCGTGGGTTCAAGCCCCACATCGGGCTCTGTGCTGACAGCTCGGAGCCTGGAGCCTGTTTCAGATTCTGTGTCTCCCTTTCTCTCTGCCCCTCCCCTGCTCAAGCCTGTCTCTTTCTCTTTCTCAAAAATAAACATTAAAAAAAATTTTTTTTAAAGGTACTGTGCAACCATTATATTTGTAAATTATTTAGCACGTTTTTGTCACCTAGAATAGCGTGCATACTACTCGAGGGGGCTATCTTGCAAGTAATACCAAGTTCCAGTGTTTGCTTCTTAGTATTGAACTACATTTACAGTTCTGTCCTAGACACGTCGCACCAGTCGAATCCATTCGTGTGTCTTTTTGTTCACGTGCTCTGTACCACTGGTGAGTGCGCCTTGGTTTCCTTACCTGCTGCCACAGAAAGTTCTTTTACATCCTGATGGCTATTGCCAAGGCTACACGAAAGAAAAGCTTTATTTGTATGCAACCCTAACCCTTTGATGGCTAACCTAGGTTCCTGCTTGCTGTGCCTTGTTCCATCTGTGTTCTTATGCTAATAAAGTATGTTTGGTGTTCTCCTTGTAAAACAACAACAAATGAGTCACATGTTGTCACTTCTGCCACATTCTGTTCATCGGAAACCAGTCACTAAGTCCAGCACTTTTGAAGGAAGGAGTGCAAAGGATTTGTGAACATATTTTAAAACCATCAGTTCTGCCCTGACGCACGATCTGTATGGACTTATGCGAAGGTATCCTTAGAATAGATTTCTAGAACTCAACGACTGGATCAAGTGATATATGCACTTTGAATCTTGATAATTCCTGTTTGTGGCAGAAACTGTTCATCGTCCTCCAATAGCCATCGTCTCTCTTTCTCCATTTAGCACTGGACCTCCTGACTTTTAGCTGGCACAGCTCGAGAATGTACCTCCCAACCCCCATTGCTGCTACGTGGAGATGTGCGACGAAGTCCTGTCCAGTGAGAGGTATTGTGTGAAACTTCGGGTCGTGCCCTTAAATTAAAGGAAGCTATTGGCATACTTCCTTCCCTGTGCAGATCGTGGGGTGACACGTAGAAAGAACCCATCCCTGGATCCCCTCATGGAGCCGCCCTTCTTCGCAGGACTTCCTACAGCCTAGATTTTTGTATGAGAGAGAAATGGAGTTACACTGCCCGCCTGCATGTCTCTGCCACTTGTCTGTGGTGACATGTGCCTGAGTGCCCGCTAAGCACCAGGCGCAGTTTCCCTCGAGAAACTGCTGTATCCGGAGCTCACCTGTGGAGGGCCAAGAGGGACAATAAGCCAGGCTGGGCTGCAGTCCCCTCACCTGGAGAGTGGGGACAACTCCCAGGGCCATTGCAAAGACCGAATGAAGTTACATGAGCATCGGATTGTGACCACAGCACCTGGAGGCAGCAAAGCCTCGGTACAGGCAGCTGTTATAATGAAGAAAAGCTATATAGGTGCCTGGGTGGCTCAGTCGGTTAAGCCTCCGACTCTTGATCTTGGCTCAGGTCATGATCTCACAGTTCATGAGTTCAAGCCCCACGTCGGGGTTCAAGCCCCACGTTGTGCTGATGGCCATGGCTCAGAGCCTGGTTGGGATTCTGTCTCTCTTTTTCTCTGCCTCTCCCCCGCTTATGTGTTTTCTTTCTCTCAAAATAAATAAACAAGCTTTAAAAAATAATTAAGAAAAGCTATAAAAGAAAGCCTCCAGCACCCCCCCCTCCCATTTCCTCTCTGTGCCCTTTTGTCCCCTCACTGGTAACTTACATGGACTTTAATACCCATCTCCCTGGGGTGCGGGGCGGGGGGGGGAGGGGGAACCTGCTTTCATAAAAGATCTCATAAATTCTTTCTCACCGAGATAAGAATGACTGGTATTGTTTAATGCACTTCGCCTGCTACACGTACACTCTAGTGGGGGACATACTGTGCTTGACTAGACCACAGACGTGAAAAGCCTAACTATGAAATTTCGGGCACCAGTGAAGCTAGGTGGGGGCGCTTGGCCCGCTAGGAGGGGCTTCGCTGATGCTGTCGAAATTGTGATTTTTAGGGAGCCGGCCCTGAACTCCTCTCCCCTCTCTTCTTTAATATCTTCTTCCCTCTCTTTACCTTTCTTTTTTTAAGGTTTATTAATTTTTTCCAGAAACAGAGTGCGAGCAGGGGAGGGGCAGAGAGAGAGGGAGGGAGACACAGAATCGGAAGCAGGCTCCAGGCTCCGAGCTGGCAGCACAGAGCCCGACACGGGGCTCGAACCCACGAACCGTGAGATCATGATCTGAGCCGAAGTCGGACGCTCAACCGACTGAGCCACCCAGGCACCCCGCTCTTCCCTCTCTTCTCTCTTCAGCTCCCTCTGGGTCTTTTCCTTGCCTAAATGGCCATCTGAGTCTCTGATGATTCAATGTGATTACGTTTCCACAGGCAGGTGTGTGTCTTGTTTAGTCACATTAAAAATAAATCACTTAGCCCCACACAGTCAATGCATCAATCTGTTGCTCTCCTCTGCTTTCCAGGAATGGGTTGCTCAAAAAGCAAATGACTCGTGGGTCATGTGAGTGGGGAAGGCCGAGGTGGAGTGACAGCACCCTTCTAGTTCGCCCACCAGCCTCCCGCCGGAGCAGACAGGGAATCCGTCGTGCCCGTGACTATGCCCATCTCAGAGTGCACGCTGTGTTCTTGCGGCCCATGACGGTGAGCTATGGAAGAAATACGGCTTGGGGAGGTGGGGTGGGGCTCGGATTTACTGATGCTTCCTATGTGCCAGGCCCAGTACTTTCTTTTTCGTCTCTTCCCTTCTTCCATGGGGGAATCAGGATTCTGGTCGTGGGAATCTGGGCACGTTGGTCTTTCAGGGCCTCGTTTCTTGAAACCAGAAACATTACATCTTTCTCTAATCATTCCTTCTGCTATGACGGAAGAGTCTGGGGGTTAGGCAGACCTAGCTCACCACTGTGGGCACGTGGCTTAGCCTGTTTCTTCAGCTCTAAAATAGGGCCAGAAATCAGGATCGAACCAGATAATATATTTAAGACACCTTATAAATAGGCAGCTAAAAAAGGATGGTGTGTAATTCCTCCTTCATAACACAGGTGACATACTTCACCGTCTTAGAGGTTTGGTCATTTTTACAGGTTGGGGTGGCAGTGTTCCAGGAGGGGAGGGGAGTGGGTGTGGGTGTGGGTGTGGGTGGGTGTTTCTTGATGAAAACAGTGTGGGGGAGAGAGACCAGAGTCTTTGTAGAAATCTCAGCACTTTAGAAAACCAGACCCCAGCCTCTATCAAATGCTGCCGGGGGGGGGGGGGCGTATCAAAGACCGTCCTCCCCAAAGTCTTGCTCGGTGTGGCCTCCTTCCACGTCCCATGTGGGCTGGTCTGTGATTTGCTTTAACCAATAAAATGTGGCAGAAGTGACACGGAGGCAGTTCTGGGCCTAAGCCTTAAGAAGCCATGGAGGGTCACAATTTTGTGCTTTGGGGAGATCTGGAGCCAATATGTAAGAAATTTAGTCTCTCTGGGCTGGAGAGACCATATAGAAAGAACACGTGGAGAAGGAGAAACCCTAAGAATATATGGAGAGAGGGAGAGACAGACGGACAGTGGGAGAAAGGCCCAGCCACTCCTGTGTGCCACGGAGCCCAGCCCTCCAGCCACGGCTCTGAGGCACCAGCCATGTGAGTGACCCAACCCAGATACTCTAGCCCAGTCCAGCCCCCACATGACTGCGGTCCCAGCCGACATCGTGGGCAACGGAACTGCCAAGCAGATCCCAATCACCCCACAGTCTCACGAGAGACAATAAAACAGTTGTCTTAAGCCATTAAATTCTGTGTATTATATACAGCAATAGATAAAGAAGCAGTTAGTGGGATCTTGGAGTTATCGCTATGTGACAAACCATGGACGCTCATTATGAGAGGTACACAGGCACAGCCCTTGGGAGCTTGGTTTGGGCAAGGAGGTTGCACACGGGCAAGGATGAAGATTTGAGACTGTTATTAATCCACACTCAAGGGTGTGCTTAGAAGCGGGATGCATGGATTGTTGATGATGGCGTTGGGAGGGTGAGGCAGGAATACCTCCTAGAGAAAAGGAGTTTTGAGCTGGGTTTGAAGGAAAGAGCAGATGACCTGAGAAGATGTCTCAGAGAATGAAGGGTAAGGCATTGATAGCAGCATGGTGGGGAAATTAGGACCCTGGGGAGGAGGAGTTGAGAAACTTAAAGTCTGGTGTTAGCTGGGTATAAAAAGAAGGGGGCTGGGGAGCCTGGGTGGCTCAGTTGGTTAAGCGTCCCACTTCGGCTCTGGTCATGATCTCGCAGTCTGTGAGTTTGAGCCCCGAGTTGGGCTCTGTGCTGACAGCTCAGAGCCTGGAGCCGGCTTCGGATTCTGTGTGTCCCTTTCTCTCTCTGCCCCTCCCCTGTTCATGCTCTGTCTCTCTATCTCTCTCTCAAAAATAAATAAAAATTAAAAAAAAAATAAGGGGGGCGGAAAGGGGATCTTGCCAAGCTAGGCCTGTGGGAGCCTCAGAAAAAGCTGGTTATTTCATGAGCTTTACTTTCTCCATCCCATTTGGTAAAAATATAACTTGTGAATGGCAGCATCCTTTGCTGCAGAATTGCACATGCTCGCGCTTGCCGCTGCAGTCTCTTGGGGACTCTTCAGCACCCCCTGGAGGAGGCTCAGGGGGTGCACAGGTCTCCTCCCAGGATGGCATGTGGGGGGCGGGAAGTGAAGCTGAGGGAGGGGGCTCCGTGTGGCTGAAGAGGAGGGGAAGACTTCAATCTGTGGAAGCAGCAGCCACCAGAGCGAACTGGTTGGTAATTAACAGGTTAATTAACAGGTAATTAACAGTTAATGGCTCACTTCAGGGCTAACGTGAGGCTGGAGCCAGGGCAGGAAATGACTTTAAAATCCCTTCCTTCCCCTCCGTGTTTGGTGGGGTTTTGACCTCTCCTACCTGGGAAGATCTGGGTCATGTTTGTCTCCCCGGCTCCAGGAGTCAGGGCCAGAAGGTGATGGCTAGCCCCAAGAAACATCAACTCCTAAGAAAATGAGCGATTCTGCCCTTCCCTTGAGGAAACAGGGGCCCAAGTGCAAGTTGTAGGGAGAGGGGCACATGGTCCCTGCTCTAGGCACGGAAAGGCTGACAGGGTCAGGGGCCAGGCAGCTTACCCCGCCACGTCTTCTCAAATTGTAGGGTGGCACCTGAACTTGTGGGTCCACCCAGCTTACTCCATTGATAACTTCAGTATTCACTGTTATTAATTTTTATAGGCATGGAGTGAATCGGTTAGGAGCCTGCTTAGCTGTGAGGAATACAGCGCCCAACGAACTGTGCCCTGAGCGATAAAGACATTCCCCCAATCCACAAAGAACTACTGAGAGGTGACCCCATGCCAGGCACTGTTGTAGGAGCTGGGGAGAGAGCAGAGAAAAGCAAACTTCCTGTTCCGGAGCAAGAAGGTAGCTCCTGTGAGGGCAGGGGCTTGACTTTGCCTTGAATACCCCGGGCACCTTTCTCCTCCAGTTCCCCCTTGTATTGGCTTCTGCCTCGTGGTCAACAGGTGGCTTGGGATGTCCAGGAATCTCAGTGGAGACAGGAAGCAGGAGACAGAGGTGACCAGCCATCCCTGTTCCCTCTACCAGAAGGACACAAGCTTTCCCGGAACCCCCAGCAGATTCTTGCTTACCATCATCACTGGGGAGACCCTGGGGCAGCGTGCGGCTACATCAGATTTTTCATGACTAGTTAATCTGGTTGTCATTTATCACCTGGGGTTGCCCAGAACAAAGTCGGGGTTTAGTCTGCAAAAGAAAAGGGGGAAAGAACATTGGGGTCAGGCTGTCTTGTTCCCCCCGTGGCTCTGGGGGTCGGCAGCCACCGACAAGGTAAACCCTCTGTGGTCAAATCTTAAGTAAATAGAGAAACAAGTTAAAAGTGGCATTAGATACAATCCCAGATGAAGCAAAAAGGCTTTACTCATTTACTGCCGTTTACTGAGCTCTTTGGCAAGCGCTCTTCAGGACGTGTGAAGGGGGATGAAAGGCTCCAGCCTCAGGGAATGTTCAGACCAGCTGGAGATGACAACAGGCACATGAAACAGCCTACGCCCCTGAGAGAATGAAAAGGCTTTGGTGGGATCTCAATGCACAGATATCGAACAGAGGTCCAGGTAAAGGCCATCATCGCATGAGGCACCCTCATGGCCCTCCCTGCCTACACCCCTCCTGGAGAACACGTTCTGCTCACAGCTCTTAACAGGGAGTCCTGTGACACGCAGGCCCTTCCCCACCCCCAGCAGGCCCCTCCCCACCCCACGCAGGCCCCTCCCCATCCCACACAGGCCCCTCCCACCGCTGCCCACGGCTGTGGGGACCACACATGGGCCTTGAGTCAAAGGCAGCGGATCCCCTGGCTGGCGGCAAGGAGACGAGCGCAGCCACTCAGATACTTTCTCTCTCTCTCTCTCTCTCTCTCTCTCTCTCTCTCTCTCTCTCATCTAAAGTAAGGGACACAGAGACAACAGCCCCTGTGCAAGAGGTCCTGATACCAGATGGGGCCTGAAGGGAGCAGAGAGCTGAGGCCTCTCACTCCTGACTTGGGTCCATCCTCTCTGGTTCCATCCTGACCATCAACTTCCCTTTTACTAGGGCTGGTTTGAGTGGGTTTTGTGTCTCGCCTTGAATGCCATTGGTGTGGGAAAGCTTTGCCTCCACCCTTTACCCTTCACCCCTCACCCCTTCACCCACCTCTTACCTGCTTCCCAATCTATCCCCCGCCTCCACCTTGCTCCAGGTTCTTTTCCCCCAACTGGTCTCCCTGCATTGGCTCTCCTGCCTCCATTTCATTTCCACATGTGGACAGTGATCTTTCTAACATGACCCTGGCATGCCCTTGCTCTAAATCTTTGAGTGGCTCCTCACGGCTTGGCCTTGCGGACCCAGCTCCACCGCTGCGCTCCTGCTCTGCCAGCTACCCCCCCCAACCCCTCCCCCCCGCCGCCCTCCACCACCCCGACACAGTCCCATGGGGAAGCCTGTGCATGTACTTGGACCTGTATGCATGAATATCCACTTCCCTCCACCCCCGTTTCCCACTCCTCCTTCAAGACCAAGGCCTGGGTTCATCTCACCCCACCCTGACCTTGGTTCCCTCCTCTGGCCATCACAGCACTTTATGAGGACCTCCCCTGGTATCTGCTTCATTGTATTGGGACCACACTTGCTGTCCTTGTCACCTGGCACAAGGCAGGCATTCAACAAATGCTTCTAGAATGAATGAATGAATGAATGAATGAATGAGTGAGTGATTTTCAAATGGTGAGCCAGCAGGCCTCAGATGATTCGATAGGGTTTTGTTGGGGGAAGAGGGCACGAGGAGGGGGTTTTCCTCCCTGGGAGATTAGCCTCAGTCTAGCCTGGGTGGACAGCCAGGTTCTTTTTTTGTTTGTTTGTTTGTTTATTTATTTTTGAGAGGGAGAGAGAGAGAGAGAGCACAAGTGAGGGAGGGGCAGAGAGAGGGAGAGAGGATCCCAAGCAGGCTTTGCATTGTCAGCACAGAGCCCAACGCAAGGCTCGAACTCACGAACTGTGAGATTAGGGCCCGAGCTGAAATCAAGAGTCGGACACTTAACTGACTGAGGCACCCAGGCGCCCCTTGCCAGGTTCTTTTTGAGGCCCTCTTGCCTCCTAAAGCCCACCCCATCTCCCTGCTCATCTGGGGACATGGGGACAGGCTATTTGAAACCGGCCTTCTTGTCCTCAACACTGAATTGAAACCCCCAGGAGAATTTTGCTGTGTTCGTCTTCTGGAGAAGAGGAGCACAGAGCCGAAGGGCAGAGGCTGCAAAGTGTGGCTCAGATTTGATAAACAGGCAGGAGGTTTCAGAAGCAATCAGGGGAGAAAAGAACATACATTATTCCTGGAATTCACAATGAACCGCTAATGAGCTAGAGGAGCTATGATCTGATCTTGTCCTGCCTCCTACAGCCCAGGACTGCTGGGTGTGGGACGGGACGCAGGGAGGGGCACTGTCTGCCGCACCAGCATCCACACGGCCTGGCCAGGGCACCCCCCAGGACATGGGGGGTGGGGCGGTGGCGTTTGCTGACCCCTGGGAGCCTGGTGGCCCTCCCTGGGATGGGAGGGTGTTTATTAGCCCTCCAAAGGTGGCCAGTCATAAAGGACTTAAAGACAAGGACTACAGGTGCTTCCTGACAGCAGTGCCAGAAGAGTGTCCTCCCTAGAACCCAACAGTGCTGGCACCCTGTCCTTGGACCCCTAGCCTCCAGAACTGCAAGAAATAAATCATGTGGTTTATAAGCCCCCAGTCCGTGCTGTTTTGTTACAGCAGCTCAAACAACCAACAGTTATTGAAATGTACTACATGCAGAGGACTGTTTTAAGCAGCTCTCACACATTACCTCATTTAATCCTTACCATTGTTCTATCTAATAGGTACCATTATTATTATTGTGCCCATTTTACAGATGAGGAAATCGAGAGCAGAGACCTTGACCCTTCTGTCCACTGTTGAACTCCAGCACCCAGAATGGTAGGAATTCAACACACTCGTCTGTTTAACGGCACCATGATGTGCTCTAATGGGGAGCTCGGGGGCCAACAACCTCCCGGATGATGGCCCAGTGGAACCTGGGAAACGGACTGAGGCTCTGATGCCATTCAAGAGGTCTGCCCCTGCCTCCTGCCCTCTTTTCATCCACGCTTATTTTTCAAGGCCACTTATATGCAGCACTTTCACAAAGAGAGAAATCAGATTTAGGTTTGGCTCCCGAGTAGATTATAATTACAGTTTAAATCAGGGATAACCTATGCAGAAAAACCATGGCAAAGTAACAAAAATCACAAAGAGAAGCAAACAATGTGCTGTAATAATTTTCTCATTCGTTCGTTCATTCATTCATTCATTCATTCGTTCACTCACTCAAGGAGCATTCAGTGGGTTCAGCCCTGGGATGCAGAGATGAGAGTGACTTAGGTCCTGCTTCCAGTGGGAGGAGGCAGTGAAGGGTAGCAAAGGCCTGGGGCCAGCAGCTGAGGAGAGCGGGCTCCAGGCCAGAGGCCTGCCCCCCACATCTCTCTTCCCTCTGCTCTGAGGGGACCTTTCCCCAGAGCTGGCCCAGCCTAGAGTGCAGCCTAAAGGGTTCTGGTCTGCCGAGAAAAGCAAGTCAGTGGACCTTGTCCCAGGCGTTGGGGCTAGCTGACCCCTTTCTGTGTCCCTCTGTCCTCCCCCCTCCCTCTGTGATAGCTGGCAGAGGGCTCCAGGCTCCTGGCCTGGCTGCACACTCATGCACCTGCTCACTCACGCGGAGCCATCTACAGACAGCCCGGCCTCTTCCCCCATCTGCCCACGCAGCTCTGCGGGGTGATTGATGGGGCTGCTCTCGCTCTGGGTCCCAGAGAGCTCCTTTTGAATAATAACTTGGCAAAATTACTCTCTTTTTTTTGCTCTCCCTATTTCTGATTCATTTGTTCTTTCTAAGTCATTCATCTTTTTTGAGTCAGAAGAAGAATGAGGAAGAGGAGGAGGAGGAGTCACAGGTGCCAGGGGCCAGGAGCCCCGCCTCCTCCTGTCACCGACTGCACCCGAGACAACGAGAAAACGGCACCTCTCCCGCTAGGATGTCTCTATTACACCTGACCTCTGCCCGTGGGAGAAAAGCCAGTGTGGGAGGTAAGGGAGGTGGGGGAGGGAGGGGCCTTTCTGGACTGCTGAAGCCCCACCTTGAAGGCAGCCGCCTGCTCTATTCACATGCAAGGTCTCCTGACACACTTGCGGGAATGTTAGGGTTTTCTCACCCTCAAAGGGGAGCAGCAAAGAAGGTAGGAAGGAGAGATGGGGGTTCAAGTGGGTCCTGTCAGCTTACCAACACCTTCACTGGCCACCTGCCATGTGCCAAGCTCCAGAAAGACAGACAAACTGATTCTATTCCTGCCCCCAAGGGGTTCGCGGGCTAGTACACAGGTAAGCACGACACCTGCGGTACATGGTCTAGTGGAAGTAAGTCCCGTGCAAGCATATGGAGGAGACTATTTATTCTGTGACAAGAGGGACCAGCAAGGCAGTCTTCACAGATGGGCGGGTGATGAGCTCTTCTGAAGCCTCAGTCTAAAGGTGGGGGAGGATGCTCCAATGGGGGGAGGAAATAGCTTCTTTCTTTTACCAAAAAATGTGCCCTTTGCTCCTCTGCCACACAGAAACTCACTGCTTCTTTCTCTTTATTTTGTTTTCTCCAGCAGGCTGCACGCACACAGCTGGGATGGTTCGAGTATGGCCCCAAATGTCCGCGGACACGATCAGGGAGCCTGTTTGGGGCCATTTGCCGCATGGCTACGGTTGGGAGGCTGGAAGTTTCCTTGAGAGTCAAGTCTCCTTCCAGCCATCTCTGCCATTCAGCTTGAGTATTTTTCCCCCTGGGAAGGATTTCCCCATACAATAAATGTCTCGTCTGAATTAATCTTATTTTTCAAAGGAGGGAGTCGTCATATTGTAAAGACAGATCATAAAAAGATGCATCAATCTGTCAGGAAGGCTGGTTACTACGAGTATTTGTTTAGCAGAAACAGTGTGCCCCATCCCCACCCCAGACATCTGGCCCGAGAGGCTGGGCTATTGCTGGGCCCAGCCCCATGCGGGCAACTTCTCCTGAGTGCCCCAGGCCTCTGCAGTCTTTGCGGACCAGCCCCAGTCCCAGAAGAGGCCTGGCTAGGGTGCCCAGGTTGGCACATTGTGGCAGCCTAACTTTTCAGAAGAGGCCTGGAGCGCCCCCCACTGGAGGGGCCAGTCCCACTGCCCAGACATGTCCCAGACACTTTCATTCGGGAGCTAATGGTCTTTGGGATCTTTTTTTTTTTTTTTTTTAATTTTTTTTCAACGTTTATTTATTTTTGGGACAGAGAGAGACAGAGCATGAACGGGGGAGGGGCAGAGAGAGAGGGAGACACAGAATCGGAAACAGGCCATCAGCCCAGAGCCCGACGCGGGGCTCGAACTCACTGACCGCGAGATCGTGACCTGGCTGAAGTCGGACGCTTAACCGACTGCGTCACCCAGGCGCCCCTGGTCTTTGGGATCTTAACGATACTCCAGACAATCTCTCCATTTTGTTTACACTTGGAAAAAAAAAAAGATTATATAGGCCTTAACCTCAGGTCATAGATTAAAAAGTAAACCGGTTAGGGGCACTTGGGTGGCTCTGTTGGTTAAGTGTCCGACTTCAGTTCAGGTCATGATCTCACAGTGAGTTCAAGCCCCGCATGGGGCTCTCTGCTGTCAGCACAGAGCCCTCTTCAGATCCTATGTCCCCCTCTCTCTGCCCCTCCTTCACTCGCGTTCTGTCTCTGTCTCTCAAAAATAAACATAGAAGGGGCGCCTGGGTGGCTCAGTCGGTTGAGCGGCCGGCTTCTGCTCAGGTCATGATCTCACAGTCCGTGAGTTCGAGCTCCGCATCGGGCTCTGTGCTGACCGCTCAGAGCCTGGAGCCTGTTTCAGATTCTGTGTCTCCCTCTCTCTGCCCCTCCCCCGTTCATGATCTGTCTCTGTCTCAAAAATAAATAAACGTTAAAAAAAAAAATTAAAAAATAAACATAGAAAAAACGTTTTTTAAAAAAGTAGCACAACCACACAAGCAATTCCTGAAGAGCATGATGTAAAATTTATATACTATAATATAAAACGTACACGGATAATACATGAAATACGAAAGAGAAAAAGGCAAAAGTCCTCCTTCGCCTCCTCTACAGCTGACCACTGTGAATGTTTGCTTATCTCCTAACTCTTTTGACGCATTTCTACTGATGTATCCCCTGCTCCCCACACATACACGGGGTATTTTGGGTTACATGAAGTTGTTCTTTTTTCTTTTACTTAATATTCTTTTATAAAAAATAAAAGAATAGGGGCGCCTGGGTGGCTCAGTCGGTTAAGCGGCCGACTTCGGCTCAGGTCATGATCTCGCAGTCCGTGAGTTCGAGCCCTGCATCGGGCTCTGTGCTGACAGCTCAGAGCCTGGAGCCTGTTTCAGATTCTGTGTCTCCCTCTCTCTGACCCTCCCCTGTTCATGCTCTGTGTCTCCCTGTCTCAAAAATAAATAAAATGTTAAAAAAAAAATTAAAAAAAAAAGAATAAAACCTACAGACATTTATCATAGAAACTTCAAACTTTATGGAGGGTAAAAGTTTTTTAAAAAAGATAAAATGTAAAAAAAAAGATAAAAAGTAAAAAAAAAAAAAGTTAAAAAGTAAAAAAAATCATAAAAAAAAGAAAATCCTTCCTGTTCCTCATTCCTACTCCCCAAAGCAGATACAAATATATATATGTATGTGTATATATATATATATATATATATATATATTTGTGCATCTTTTAAAGAAATATATTTTATGTATACACCAGTATTTAAAAATATTCACATTCATTCTGGGGTGCCTAGCTGGCTCAGGCAGCTGAGTGTCTGACTCCTGATTTCGGCTCAGGTCAAAATCATGACCCCAGGGTCATGGGCTTAGCCCCATGTCGGGCTCACTGCTGAGTCTGAAGCCTGCTTGAGATTCTCTCTCTCCCTCTGCCCTTCTCCCCTGCTCCAGCTCTCTCTCTCTCAAAATAATTTTTAAAAATATATTCATCCTTACTGTGTCCATTTTATAGACGAGGAAGTGACAGCTCAGAGAGGTCACAGGGCTTATCCAAGGTCACACAGCCAACTGGGACAGAGGCAAATGTGGAAACCAATGTCCTGACTGGCGGGAGGAGGCCCTTTCACTGCACGTCTCCAAGGTGTTTGCCCAGAGCCAGTCTCTCCTGGTATCTCTAATCCCTCCCTAATCTTGACTTTGTGTGCAAGGCTGGTGACACCTCTCAATATTGCCCGTGTCACCGTCCCCTCCCGTGAGCGCCTGTTGGCTCTCCGTGTATTAATAGACTGCACTTGTGCCTCTCGTCCGCGTGGGCCTGTCTAATCGCTTCACGAACGCCTGCTGTCTCTGTCAGAGCTGTCCTCAGTGCAGAGTGGCCTCATGGAGCCTGACAAAGTGATTCATTCAGTGGGCCTTTGTTTCCCAGACTACAAATGACAGGTTATATGCAGAGGACCCTTCTTCCCAAGGATAATTCCAGTTCAGTAAGCCCTTGGCCTTGTGGGAGCTGACATGCGGGGTAGGCCTTTTGCCCCTCCCTCTGTGCTAGATTCTGGGGCCACAGGCCTGACCTTGGGGAGCTCACAGGTTGCTGGAGGAGGACAGCACACACCTATATATAATCCGCCCTTTACCGCAGTTCCCGTGTTCCCTCTGTTCTCTTTGTGTGTGTCTGCCTTAGCCCTCTGAGACCCAGATGTGTCTATGGAGGACAGTCAGCCAGCCATATGGACACATTCGTTTCTTGTTGATAGCAGGATGGCCCCCATCTGCACGTCCGGCAACATCCAGATGGACACGCTACCCATCGATCCTGCCACCTACAGTGATAGAAGGTGGCAGAGCCTCAGGGCCTACAGGCTCTCTCCACTTACAGATGGAAAAGTGGGAAGCCCAGAACCTGGACAGCAAGGACCAGGAAGGGAGCGCTACGTGGGGGGTGTGGCAGGGGAAGGAGGGTCTGTGTATGCATTCGAGTGTTGGGGTTAGGGGCTGGCAGCTAGAGGAACTCTGATCCTGAAACTGAATTCTCCTGACTTCACAGAACTGCCCAAGTCTGGGTCTGAAGACTGGAGCCCGAGCTTCGGGGTGGGGCGCGGTCTCCCCCGGCCTTTGATTCACTGCCACTCCGGAACCGGTCTCCTTCCCGGCAAACAAAACCTCCGCGATCTCTGATTCTGCAGCGCCCTCCAGTGGGTAACGGGAGTATGTCTGCAGAGAAAGTCTTGGGACTCCACGTGGTAGGTCATTACTGGATTTTAGAATCTATATGCAAGTTCCTTACTGGATTTTAGAATCTATATGCAAGTTCCTCCACCTGCTCCCCACCCTCTGCGTGAGAGAAAATTCTAAACGGACAGTTGGCTGTTTGTATGGAGGAGTGGAGAAGGGAAAGTCCCATGCTAAACAGACTCTGCTTGGGGCGCCTGGGTGGCGCAGTCGGTTAAGCGTCCGACTTCAGCCAGGTCACGATCTCGCGGTCCGTGAAAAAAATTAAAAATAAACAGACTCTGCTCTGCCAATTTTCCAAATGACTTTGGTCCATTCTTATTTCATCCCCCCGGCCCTAAGTCAGGACACCCTCTTAGTTAACTTCTAACTCCAGATAGTGCCTGTTTCCCCCCCAAGCAAACTTGGGGGGGAAACCCTAAACCAGCAGGGGGAAATGGGTTCCAAGACTCTGCGACCTCAGTGAGATAACACAACTCCTCCAGATCCGAGTTTCTCCGTGTGAGCTGCGTGTGTACCCCAAGCGTGTTGGAAATTAAACCTGGCCACATGTGGAGGGGCCCCCAACACCAGGTCTCCCAGCTGTGCGGGCTCGCTCCCAGCCAGAGAGGGGCTCAGTGAGGCTCCCCTCTTCCCCACTTTCCCTCCCAATGCAGTTGCCTTCTTTCCCTGTAGGTGCTTGGTCCCTCCTCCTCGCCTCCTCTTCCTCTTCCACCTCCTGCCTCCTGCCTCCGGGGTCATGCCCCTCACCTCCTGTCTGCCTCGGTCCTCACAGAGCATACTGCCCTCTCCCCCAGTGGGCCCTTCAACTCCTTCAGCCACCATCCCCTTCTCTCGTGGCTGCTTTGTGAAGAGAACTTTTCCCACCTTCTTTGTTTCCTTGTCACCCATGTGATGCCTCCATCGTCCTCTCCGCTCAGCTGCTGCACACCCCCCCCCCTCACCTGTGTCCCAGCTCCCTCCCTGGATGCCCAGACCTTTTATAAGGGGTGTCATCGTCACGGGTGTCACCCAGCTCCTTTACCTGTTCTCCCTCGGGGTCTTCCTAACCCACACGAAAGAAAGGCACTTTCGATGGGAACGTGCCGGACCCCTGGAAGGCAGCTTTGGGGAGGAGGGTTTTAGGCTCTCACGGAAGAGAGAGCACTAGAAGGGCAGGCTGCAACACGGAGGACTCCCAGGAACTGTGGGGTTCACGGGGGCTTGCTGTGCGGGGCAGGTGGAAAACAACTCAGATCCGAGGGGGTGAGGCCAGCCCACCCTCCCTTGCCCTCAGCCCAGGGCCTCCCTTCCACAAAGTGTCTTCTAGGAGAACTTTGGCATTTGCTGTTTCTGCCAGGTACTCTGGCCACACAGTGACAGAAGGGGCCACGAGAAGATGCCGAGATAAAGAGACGGGCAGGGAGGGAAGACACGTGTCCTGAGTACGGACGGTACGGATGGTGATGTCTCCTCTTATCTCACAACAACTGTGACCGGGGGCGCCATTTTTCAGATGAAGAATCCGACTCAGAGGGGTTCCCAGGGCTACACCACTGGGCCATGTCTGAACTGAGCTTCTGGGAGCCACCTACCCAGTGTCCAGGCACACAGCCTTGCCATGTCCCCCGCCCCCCCCCCCCCCAGACTGTCACCTTCCTATTTCTCTAATGACTCCATGCATGGAGAGAAGGGAGAAACTGACATGTGGAACAAGGGAGGGGCACGGAGGGACACACGCAGGGGAGAGGTAGAGAGAGGCAGGGAGAGAAAGGCGGGGGACGGCAAAGGCACACAGATGGGGAGACAGTGACCTAGAGATAAGTGGAAATAAGCTGCTTATCTCTTCCTAAGGGAATGAATGGATTTGTAATAAAATATGCCTTCCAGGTCTCATCCCCAGAACTTCGCAATCAGAATTTCTGGGAGTGGGGCTCAGGAGTCTGCGTGGAAAGAAAGCTCCTCTGAGCAGCAAAGCGTGCTTTGAAGTGCATCCGAAAGACAAGATGCATTGATGGGTGGAGACAGAACGGGGCAGACGGATAATATGCAGTAAAGCAAATACAGCGGCATGTTAACGGAGGAATCGAGCAAGTGGGTAACCCCATTCACTGTACGATCCGTTTAGCTGTCTGATGTTTGAAAATTTTCATAAGAAAATGTTGGGATAAGATCCTGAATGACTGTGCTGATTAGGCAGGTCTGGGACCACTGTTGTAGGGGAAGGCTTCCTCCAAGGACTTTGGGAGGAGCAGTCGCCTGGCAAGCGCCCTCTGCAACCCCCTCCGTGGCGCCTTGGGTCTGATCAGTTTCTCAGCAATCCTAGAATACACAGAGGCCCCCGCGCAGGCCACTGCCCTGTCCCCTGGGTCCTGAAGGAAGTCCATCTGCCCCTGGGCCCTCCTGTGCCGGGTGTGGAGCAGGACTAGGCAGGCCCTCTGAGGCTGGCCCCTGCGGGGCACAGAAGCAATGTGATCAAATCGGCTGGCAGGGTGGGTTTGGCAGAGGTGAGGCTAGAAGTTCTCTTGGAAGAATCTGAAGCTGAAGTGCTCACAATGGCCCTTGAGCACCTTGGCCAGAGCTGGGGAGCCACAGAAGAAGACCTGCACCTTGCCCTTCTTCTCAGCAGCGACTTTCTGGAACACCTGGAGCCCACACGGGGTTAGGAGAGAGGGAGGGGGAGTAGGCCTGTGGACCTGCTCAGGTACCCACCCACCTGGAGCTGACAACATAATGGGGGGGGGGGGCGGGATGGCCTTCTGTCCCCACGAGGAAATCCAAGGCACAGCCACGTGGCTTCAGAGCAGAGTCCAACGTGCAGCCATTAATTTGGGGCCATTTGCTCACCCCCCAGCCTGACCCAGACCCCAGCAAGGGGCTGGGCTGGAACGACCCAGTTCTTCCACTCCCAGAGCGTGCCTGTGGGGAGACTGCAGGGCTAGAGGGCAATCCCAGAGCATGCTGAACCCCGACTGCTCAGACCTCACGCTAGTCCTCCCCCGGTCACATGCCTCCATTGAAATGTCTCTTTCCTAAAGTCCAGCTTTTCCCGCAGTGAGGACGCTTCCCCACCCCACGCTCTGCTTAAGGAGGCCACTGCTGAAAGTCCTTTTTGGTGGCCAACCACCGGCAGCGTCCTGCTCCCTCACTGGGGACAATTGTCTCCAGCACTTTGAAAAGCAGTCCCTTCTGGCACCTCATGCAAACTCTGCACCTGATTGGGAAGTACTCAGCAGGAAAAATGATCTGAAAACCAATCTGAGAAATCAAATAGAAAGACCATAAATTTCTGTGCCTTTGGGTCTCAGTCTTTTCCATTTGTACCAGAAACAATAAGACATGGTGCTACTTCCCCAAGACCCTTGTCTTCTCAGGCCTTCTGAGCCTCCCTTCATAGGGAGTTAGGGCTGGGGGAGGCCTAGGAGGTCATATAGGCTAACGTCTCTGAACGGATGGGGTAAGTGAGGCCAATAATACGACAAGGTAAGCTAGTGATGGCACCAGAACGTAGGTCCCCTGCCTCCCTTTCTGGCTCTGGGATCCCGGTTGGATTCTGAATGCTGGCCTCATGCTTGGTCCCTAGCTTCCTGGCCCTAATCTCCCAGCCACTGTCTTAGGCTCTCAGCCCCACTGGGCCCTGCAGGCTGTGGGGCCCTCACTGGCCTTTACCTTCCTCCAGTCAGGCCGCCCAGGCTGGGTGCGTGTCTGGAGGCCCGTGATGGAGTCCTTCTTCTCCTTCTTGGCCAGGAGGTCGAGGGCCATCTGCAGGCCAATGGCCTTCATGTCATTCTTGCCCAGTGCAGAGGTCATGTACATATGCAGCTCCAGGAAGGGGCCTGTGTGGCGAGGGGAGAAGGTGGCACTGAGGAGCTCGCGCCCGTGATGAGGACAGGGTAGGATGCCAGCCCCTAGTCCTGGGGCTTGGATAGAGACCAAGAGTGCTCTGAACTCACACCTTCAGCCCACTGCGCTCGCCCATGACCTCCAAGGGACCAGCGCTTTAGAAAGGAAAGGTGGTCCACTGCTGGAGTGGAGCCTACTCTGTGCATGGCATACACGAGTGACTGTCCAACCACTCTCTGATGTGCGCCCCACAGCCACCCCAGGAGTAGACGGGGAAATGAATCCCAGGACAGCACAGCACAGCAGTCCTTGGGCTCTGAGCTCATGCCCTTTCCTGCCTCATGGTGTCTGCTCAGTCTGCTTGGGGACACAGGCCAGGCACACCTGGAAATGTAACTGAGAACAAAAGGTCAAGGGTTATATGAGTGGCAAATGCTACTGGTCTACAGGAAATGGATGGGGCAGACTGAGCCACTTCCTGAGAGGGTTGGGCAGGGCGGTTGGGGGCTGGGATAGGTCTTGAGAGAGGACCAAGATTCTAAGGTGGGGGGAGGGGATGAATAGAGGGCATCCTAAGAAGGGGGACCAGGTGAGCCGAGGATGAGAGGCCCGAACAGATGTGGTGTTTGTGGGGCATGATGTGACTGCCTGCCTGGAACACAGGATCCTTGAATGGGAGCAAACGCGAGATGGGACTGGGCACCCACTGAGACCAGAACGTGAAGGGGCTTAGATTCCCAGCCAGCAAAAGGGGGAAGGGAGTGGGTGTTGGAGCAGGGTATGATGGGATGAGAACAGCACCCCAGAAAGGGGAGCCAGAGGACAGGAGGGACAGGGCAGAGTTTGGCCTGGACCTGCCTGGACACTGGTGAGTGCCCACAGCTCAGTGCCTGAAACAGGACAGGTTTGCTGAGACACCGATCCCTTGAGCTCTCAGGGCAACTGGAGCTCCCTGGTGGGCACCTCTGGGCTCAAGCACCTTCCTCCGTTTCCCCCGACATGGCATACAACTGTTCTCATTTCCCAAGAGTGCCACGATGGGGAAAAGGCTGGCGAATGATGCCTTCCACCTGTGCGTTAGTCCAAGCTAATGACAGGCCCCGATTTAGGACGCTGGGTCCATAAGCTGATGATCACTTCATCCTTCTCTCCCAAGACTAAAGGATTCACGCCATGCCGGCTGGCTCTCTACTATCTTGCGAGATATACCATTAGCCTGCTTTTCCTTTGGCTCAAGGTCTCAGTCACTGTTAAAATGCAAATGGCCCTAGGAGAGATTCCACATTTTATTTCACATATCACTCCAGTTGAGTAGGGCTGGGTGGTGTGGGAGGGAAGAAGATGTACCATAGGGGACGCTCATCTGAGAGAGCCCCGACCCTTCTTCCCCCCTCCCTGAGACTCCCCATCCCCCTGCGAGGGGTAAGGGGGAGCGACACCACGGTGGGAGGGAGAAGAAGGGGCTCTGGAGAATGACCTGACATGGTTTTCATCCTCTCCAAACAGTCATGTGGGAGAGAGTCAGTCCGTTTCTGGGACACTCTCTTAAGGAAAGGCTTGAACTATGTGCACATACATATTAATTGCAGCTATATATATATATATATATATATATATACACACACACACACAAACACACACACACATATATACATATATATACATATACATACATATACATACATATACATATATATGTGTGTGTGTGTGTATATATATATATATATATATATATATATAGTGGAGCATCAGGAATAAATATAGTGTCTAGTAGCTGAAGCATGGCAAACCGTTAACTGGATCATTCATTATACAGCCATTAAATGCTGCTGTTAGTGGTGATGCTGAGGCTTTTCTTTCCAGGAGGTAACTTTACTCGTGCCGGCACAGCTCACTTGGGTTTGCACCTGAGCCCCGAACGCCATGGGGCGTGGTTTTTCATGTACTTGCTACTTCTTTGTCTCCCGTATCTGGTAACGTACAAACGCGCAGTCTGATTAAGTGGTCTCAGGTTACAAGGTCATGAGGGATGTCACGTATGCACATAGCCAGCTTGGCCCGAGTTTTCCTTTTTTATCCTCCCAGCAGCCCTATGGGGTAGGCGCTAGTTGTATCCATGTTTTTTTTTGTTTTTTGTTTTTCACATGAGAAAAGTAGGCAAGGCAATACCATGCCCAGGTTTCTACAGCGATTACAGGGTAGAATAAAAATTAAACCCAAACAGAATGTTCGAAGCCGAAGCTACAGAAACTGAACACGATGAACCACAAATTCTAGGACTCAAACCTTGGTAAAGAATTAAAGACGAAATCAGAAGTCGCGGGCTTCAGCTGCCGTTAATGAGAAGCCTCAGAAGAAATGTGAGGTAATAAAGTTGTTGACTCAAGGGGCTTCGAGAACGCAAAGCACCAGGTGGGCTGTTACCCTTTGTTTATACAGATTACGAAGAAGCAAACGGCAAATATTTATATACCAGTAACCAGGAAACTTAAATGAAATCTAAACTTTCCCCCTAGCTCGTCATCATAAAAGTGAGTTTCTAATGAATTAATATACATAAAAGCATTTAGAGCAAAGTCGAGGCTCTATAAATATTTGCTATAATTGTTATTTACAAGAAAGAGCGAAGAGCTTTACTGTAACATTCTAAAGTTTGCCGATTCCATGGCAAACACTGTTGACTTGTGCTTTATGGCTTTGAATATTTGTTGTAGTAAGCTTCGTCTGTTTAAACATTTCTTACAGAAAACTGCATCTGAGTACTTGAACTTATAAACTGTTTTTCATAGGAATTTGAATTCGCTCATGGCAGCTCTAGGATAATTAAACAGCCAAATAAAATCTGGTTCCACTGACCTCAACCAGTGTAAGAAAACCCCGCCAGTTTTCTAAAGTTAGAAACATATCTAAAGGTATTCCTCCTCATGTTAGTTATTCCATAAGGAAAACGAAACCGTCAGGCTTTGCACTGACAGTGCGGAGCCTGCTTGGGATTCTCTTTCTCTCCCTCTCTCTCTGCCCCTACCCCGTTCATGCTCTCTCTTTCTCAAAATAAACAAACAAACATACAAATATATATCTTTTAAAAATATAAGAAAATATATCAGGAGGTCCTTTTTAAATTTTTCTAAATATATTTTTTTAATGTTTATTTTTGAGAGAGAGAGACAGACCGAACGCGAGTGGGGGAGGGGCAGGGGGAGGGAGACACAGAATCTGAAGCAGGCTCCAGGCTCTGAGCTTGAACCCCCGAACCATGAGATCATGACCTGAGCCAAAGTCGGACGCTTAAGGACTGAGCCACCCAGGCGCCCCAGGAGGTCCTTTTTTTAAAGACCGTTTGCATAGCCTGATGGGATTATGAATGCATTTTTCTCCTCTTTTTTTTGGTTTCACAAATGTTACATTTTAGTCGGGGGGGGGGGGAGTCATCCTCCCCCATTCTCCCCCATTTTGCACAGAAATGGAATAATCTAGACACGCTCTTAAAAAGACCCTGAGCCTGAACCGCCACCCTGCTGCCACGCTCCTCAGCCCCGTCCTTCTCCTACCCTCTGGTGTCTCCTCGGCCTGGTCCAGCTCCAGTTTGGTCAGCAGGCTCACAAACCACTCGAAAGACCGCTGGTCTCGATTGATCCAGATGAAGTCCACCTAGGGGGAGGGGCCCTTCTGCTCAGAGCTGGTGCTGCCTTGCTCACAGCACGCTCACACCTGTGGTCCCCACCGCGGGATGACCACCTGGGGGTCAGCAGGGCACACATTATCACCCCCATTTAATGGAGGGGGAAACTGAGGCTTGCAGAGGTAGGAACCTTGCCCAGGTCACAGGGCAGCGTGGGATCAGGACCCAGGTTCCTGACTGCCGGCTTGGGGTTTTCTGTAATGATCTATTTGTTTATAGCAAGCAGGGTTCTGAAATAGGAGGCTTAGGAAGAAGCCAACAGAACATTAGTTAATTATTTTTTAGAAACTCTTTTCAGTGGTCTATAGAAAATAATGAATTTTCAAAAGGCAAACGTTTTCATTTTTAAAACCACCACCAGGCAATGGTAAACACATCATGGCTGTAACTGGATCCCAGGTGCCTGACTTTCGGGCTCCCAGGTCTTTAGTGGGATTCCATCTTCAGGGCCGCAGTGCCTCTCAGAAGTGACGGGGAAGGCCTGGACGCTCGGGAGGCACCACAGGGACCACTGGATCCAAGCAGGGGAGAGAGCCATCTGTCCCTTCCCCTCATCTGCAGCAGAAAGCCCACTGTGGTTCAGGGAGGTTTCCAGGAGACAGGGCCCAGAGGCCTGCCCGGAGGAGGTGGCGCTCACCTTGTGGAGCTTCATGTCCTCATCCTGGACGTTGTCCATCCAGGAGTGCTGGCAGCTGGGGCAGATGTGCTTCCTCTTCTGGTGCCTGGGGGGAGGTGATGAGGGATTTTGAATTTGGGGTGAGTATAAGGCTTCTCAGGACCCCAAAGAACAGTGCAGGGGGCAGGGGAAAAGGGTGGGGTGGCAGGGCCCAGCCTGTGAGGAAGCGGAGGGATGAGAGCCAAAAGAGAGAGGGAGGGGGAGCAGGGGAGGAAAGGGAAAAAAGGGTGAAAGGAGAGGAGGGAAGCGCAAGGGGGAGGGAAGAGAGGAGAGAGGAGAGTGTCTCTGGACTCTGTCCCGGGATGCAGCCCACCCGCCCACCTGTACATGATGCTCTGCAGGATGGAAGCGAAGGGGGTGATGCCGATGCCTGCTCCGATGAGCACCGCATGCTCAGAGGCAAAGATCCTGCGGGTGGGGGTTCCGTAAGGGCCGTCGATATAGCACTGTGAACAAACAGGAGGGCATTCGAGGGGAGGGCTGGAGGCATGGGGGAGAGCTGAACCCCAAGGCTTCAGCATCTCCCTTTTACATGCAGGCAGTCACCTCCTGGGCTGGAGCCCAGATCTAAGTGGCTCCCACTGCACTGCCTGGAGCCCAAATCTGGGAGAGCCCTGGAATATTAGAAGGCAGAACTGGTGAGAGTGGGACCCAGCCAGCATCCCTGTGTGCACCTGCAAGGGGACGGGTTCGATCCCCTTCTCTGGATACCGGAAGTCAGGCCCTGGGGACTTGAGGGACTGGGGTACCCGGGACCACGGCAAGCCCTCCCTGCAGGCAGAGGCTTCATATTCTCTGGTTGCGGCAGGGATTCTCGGTCATGTCCACCTGCTGGAGCCTCCTACCTTGATGTTGCAAAACAGATGGTTCTCAGAGGACATCTCGGAGACCTGCGATGAGCAGAGAGTTGTGGGTCTCTGGGAGTGGAGGGGTCAGGCAATTCTCAGAGGCATCCTGGCCTCTGCCAGTCTGGGCACCTTCACAAAAGGGGAATTGCTTTTTCTGCCCCAAGCATGGCAGGGAGCATGGAGTGTGCCGGTAACCCGGCTCTTCAGGAAAAGAAAACAACAACACGCTCCTGACTGGTAGCGTCTGGAGATTTCTGGTAGAAACACTGCCATCACGGCGGCCACCATAATGACTGTGTCTAAGAACCGGCTCTCAAAGCTCCTGAAAATCTAACAGTTGGCTCTTGTGATCCAATACAAATCAGCTCCAGTGGGTGACTGGAGAACACTCCCTCCCCCTATCTCCAGCCACTACTATACCTTTCACATCTCCAAACACACCCCCTGGCCTTGACCATTCTTTTCCCTCAGCTGAGAACAACACCCTTTCCTCTTCCCCAGCTGGCAAATACCTATGCATCTTCCAGAGTCCAGCTCATCTAAAGTAGCTGCTCCTTCTTGAAGTTCTGCCCGGCTTCGCCAGGCAGAAAAGCCAGTGGCTGGCCTGGCTCATGGCTCCACTCTGCCCTTGGGACCCTGTCCTGGGCTTGCTGATGGGAGCCACTGGGAGCAGGGAGGAGGCCTCTTCTGTCTGCTCTGCCTGATTCCTCCAGGCCTGAGCACATGACAGACCGGATTTGGGAGGTCAGCACACTTCCTCCCACAAGGTGAAGGAAGTAGAACCCCCCCACCCCCCCCACCCCAAAACAGGCTATAAGGGCCTGTGATAGTTCCCTGTCTGCTGCTGGAGGGCAGAGTTAGGAGTGACCTTCACAATTACCCAGAGCAGTCCCTCACTTGACAGAAAAGGAGCCCAGTCTAAGAGTGGGAACAAGCTCAGGGTAGAGCCTGGGTCTCCTGCTGACCGTCCAGTGCCCGTCACACTACAGCATGCTGCTTCTTTGTCCGGGGGCCACTGAATGCTGTGTCCCCCACGGTGTCAGACTTCAACTATTTGTGTAGGAGGTACCCTGGACAAGAGCTACTCTCCTTTCCATGGTCTTTAAACCTTCCAATTGCAAGGAGAAAGCCCACATCGCGCTTAGCAATCTTTAACGTGCTACGCTTACCAAGCTCACCTCTTTCTTTTTCTTGTACTAAAGCAAGAAAGAGAAAGAGCATGAGAGAGAGAGAGAGAGAGAGAGAGAGAGAGAGAAGGAGAAGGAGCAGCAGAGTGTGGCTTCAGGCTCAGAGCGTCAGCAGGCAGGAACATCTGGCCAGAATTGATTAAAATTGGCTTTTATTGATTTTACTTTTTTTTTCCTAAATTTTTTTT
Source organism: Acinonyx jubatus (assembly GCF_027475565.1). Taxonomy (NCBI): domain Eukaryota; kingdom Metazoa; phylum Chordata; class Mammalia; order Carnivora; family Felidae; genus Acinonyx; species Acinonyx jubatus. The sequence continues at coordinate 35,757,604 of NC_069386.1, forward strand.
TCCTTAATGTTTTTGTTTTTTTGAGAGAGACACAGAGTGTGAGTGGGGAAGGGGCAGAGAGAGGGAGACACAGAATCCGAAGCAGGCTCCAGGCTCTGAGCTGTCAGCACAGAGGCCGTCGCGGGGCTCAAACCCACGAACTGTGAGATCATACCTGAGATGAAGTCGGACGCTCAACAGACTGAGCCACCCAGGCGCTCCTTGATTTTACTTTGAGAGTTACCTTCTGATTATGGCACACGATACTACTTTACCATTCAAGATAGCAATCTACAGCATCCTTTTAAATGCAAGTAAGTTTATAGGGACACCTGGGTGGCTCAGTCTGTTAAGCGTCCTACTTCAGCTCAGGTCATGATCTCGCCACTTGTGGGTGCGAGCCCCGCATCAGGCTCTGTGCTGACAGCTCAGAGCCTGGAGCCTGCTTCAGATTCTGTGTCTCCCTCTCTCTGCCCCTCCCCTGATCACACTCAGTCTCTCTCTCCCTCAAAACTAAATAAACATTAAAAAAAAAATTTTTTTTTAAATACAAGTAAGTTTAAAGTCATGTTGGGGTGTGAGGAGAGAGACCAGGTAGGAAATATTCCCAGTGAGGAGCGAACACGGCAGAAGTTAGGAAGGCAGTGTGCACATGCCTGGCTGCAGGAGCACCACATAATATGCACGGCTTCGTGCGTGTGGCTGCCCTTAAGGACCTCTCTCCTGAGTCCCATGGATCCACCACCCCTGGGGACACAAAGGCCGGCTCTCCCGCCTCCAGCCCCAGCTTCCTGAGCCTTACCAGACCCCACTCAGACGTGGTTCTCCGCTGTGCCTGAGCCGATTCCTCTGTCCCTGTGGGCACCGGGCCTGGGTCCCCATGCTGTGGAGTCCCCCTGGGCCTGTAGGATGTCAGTTCCACGATGACATCCTTGCTGGAGGCCACAGCTCCTTGCACCGCGGCTCCGGACTGGATGGGCTGGCACTGAAAACTCTGTTTGGTTTCGAAGTGGAAATGGCTTTATTATTTAAATCATGAAACTAGGGTGCCTGGGTGGCTCAGGTGGTTGAGCATCCAACTCTTGATTTCGGCTCAGATCATGATCTCGTGGGTTCGTGAGTTCGAGCCCCACGTCAGGCTCTGTGCTGACAGTGTGGAGCCTGCTTGGGATTCTCTTGCCCTCTCTCTCTGCCCCTCCCCTGCTCAAGCTCTTTCTCTCTCTCTCTCAAAATAAATAAACATTTAAAAAAATTTAAATCATGAAGTCAATACATGTTAGTTTTTAAAGATTCACATGTCACAGAACTATAAAGAATAAGGTGAAAAAGTACCCTGAATAAAGTGGAATCACTTCTCTAAACACTTTTTTCTATGTCCTTCCAGACTTTTACTCTCTCTCTCTCTTTTACATAAATGAAACATATTGCTTTGTAACCTGCCTTTTCCACTCACTACATCTTGACTAGCTTTCCATGCTAATGCATATACATTTACATAATCTTTTTTAAGGAACTTCCTATTCCGTGATAAGGGTGATCAGTAATTTATTTAGCTACATCCCTAGTGTTGGACAATTTTGATTATCCCCATTTTCTCATTAGTGTTAATTAACAACCACCATATAGAAGATAACATCTTTCCCATCTCTATCCCTTTACCCTGATTTATTTTTCTTCATGGCACATATTATCACCTGACACATTATGTCTGCATTTTGTTTGTTTATCGTCTACCTCTCCCTCTGGAAGGGAAGCAGGCACTGCATCACTGTTGCTTACGGATTTATCTCCAGCATCTAGAATAGTACTTGGAAAACAGGAGGTGCTGTGCTCAATAAATATTTGCTAAATGAATGAAGAAACAAGGTGATTAATGTACTTCCTGTGCAGCTACCCAATTAGCTTTTTAGGACAAATCCCTAAAAATGGAATGGCTGGGCCTGTGGGTACACATATTTAAAATGTTGACACATGTGGCCAGACTGCCTGCCAGAAAGATTATGCCAGTCTATTCTATGGCGGTGGTACCTTAAGGTCCTAAAGAAACACAGTCTTTAACGTATCTACCCACAGATTCCTGGTGTGCATGACTCTCCCGGTTTTCAAAGCCAGCTTCCTCCTTCAGAAAGGTTCCCCTGATTAAGAACAGAGAACGTTCTGCTTGTTTCTACTGACCCCTTCATCTCCCAAAGCTTTGCTCTGGGCATCTCTCTAGAGGGCTTCGTGATCTGGCCTGGCAGGATTCCGCCTGGTTTTTCTCCCCTCGGAGTTTAAATTCCACAGGGGCACGACAGGGCTGAGCCAGGCCCGGGGCTGCTTTTCCTTTGACCTTCAGCAGGGGCTTCCCCACATTAACATGTCTCCCAACTGAGCCGTACAGCCTACTAGGTGTGGGTTCGGGCGCCTTAGCCTCCTTTGTCCGTTCTCACTGTCATCTCGCTGCCCTCCTCCAAAACCTCCCCGAGTCAGTATTCGTTCCAGACACTGGCAACTTGTCAGCTTCGTGGGTTCATCAGGGCTCAAAAGATAACAGTGCTGCCACTGATGCTGCTGACGCTGATGGCGAATGGTCCACGTGGACCGTGCTGTCCCGTTAGCTCAGGGCTTTCCCTGCATTCATTCCATCATTGGCCCTTAAAAAGCATCACGTGAGAAAGGGAGGCCAAGGACGGGAACCACCTGCAGTTAGTCCATTGATGACTAAGCTAAAGCTCGAGTAAGCGAAGGGACATACAAGGCCGTACAGTCACAAGGTGCTGGAGCAGGGACGTGGAGGTGGGGTTTTCCGATCTCAATCTCCCCTCTCTTTCCATTGTCCACCTGGCTTCTAACGGAGGACTTGGGACTCGGGAGGTCCTGGGGCGGGTGGGCTGTTGGATCACACTGTCCACAGTTGCCTCGCCCCCTGTGCTGCCGTCCAGCCAGTGTATACAGCCGTTGCTCAATGATTGATGTTCACCATTGAGAACATCAGCAACTCGGTCCCCACTGGGTTTGACTCCACAGTGGACCCTTCCTCCCCTGAAGCAACCTACCTGGGGCTTCCTCTGGCTCCTTCTCATCCTCAAACTCCTTGACAGCCGTTTGGAGTCCACAGGGTCTGATGTCTTGAAGGACTCATACAGCCTGTTTGTCCACTGCCCTTGGGACCGGACGTGTAGCCAGATGGTGTCTGAGCAAGAGACAGGGCAGGGGGAGAGGGGGTCAGCGCCGGCCTCCAGCAGGGAGCAGGCCCGTCTCACCTGAGGGACTGGGGCTGGGAATCTACTGCTCAAGCTCCAAACTGAATGTCCTTCTGCGGGCCCAAACTAGCAGTCCCAGCCCTAGGACTTGGAAATCTCATCTCTCTGGTGCAGATATTGTAGCCTTCGTCCATGAAGTCAACTTAAGCCGTCTGCTCTGCCAAGACCAGGGTCAGAGCGGCCCTGAGCACACTAGAAGCTCTGTGGGGGAGGGGGCCCTGCCTCCTCCATCAGGCCAGGGTCTCACCAAGGTGGCGACCACTCCCTCCCACATTCAACCAGGTGCTTGTCAACGGCTCTGCACACAGTAGGTGTTCAGCCTGTGGCACGAACAATGGCTTTCATTGTGCCCAGTACCTGGGATGTAGCTTCTCTGCTGAGGGGTGACCGGCAGAAAGGTGGTGTGGGTGGCCACCCCTCTGCTGAAGGGTACCAGAGAGAATCCACAACATTTGAACAAGGAGGACCCCCCCCGCCAAGAGATCTCGTGCTCAGGCATTCTTACCCTTTAAACAATTTCTTTAAACCATGGGGGCGCCTGGATGGCTCAGTGGGTTAAGCGTCCGATTTGATTTCAGCTCAGGTCATGATCTCACTGTTCATGAGTTTGAGCCCCACATCGGGCTCTGTGCTGACCCTGCAGAGACTGCTTGGGATTCTCTCTCTCTCTCCCTCTCTCTCTTGCTTGCACTTTCTCTGTCTCTCTCAAAATAAAGAAATAAACTTAAAAAACATTTTAAACCATGGACTCTCTTGGCAGTCTGTGGATACAACGGAGAGACTCCTTCTCAGAGCAAGGTTTTTTAAATACACAAAGTCACACACATGGAGATCACAAATGAAACAGCATGTATTTGTTTGCAAAAAAGCCAAAAAGCCAAAAAACAAGCACCCCCCCCCCAATGTGTGATTGAAGAATACGTCTGCTTCTTTGCCAACACAAGACTATGAGGTCCCACCAGAATTGCGTGGCCACGGAAACCTGAAGTCGTTGATGAGCATAAAGGATATCCCGAGGTGCCGGCAACCATGACAATGCGATCTCAAAGAACCTTGTGATTTTTATTTTGAAAGAGTCACAGGTATTGTTAATGCTTCTGTGGCTGGCTGTGGGCATTCACAATCGAAGAAGATGCTAAGGTTCAGTTAATTCCCCAAGGCTTCCTCTCCCTTGACCCTACAAGTGCCAGGGGGGCTGGGCTGTGACTTGTTTACACAACACACTCTGAGGCGCCCCACACAGTAAGTGCATGTGGGGGGGCCTCCCTAAACGCTGGGAGAATGCAATCAGTTACTACTGGCGACCTGAGTCCACTCCTGATTTCTGTGAGCCAGCTCCATAAACCAACTCGGAGTATGTACCAGCCCTCATACGGACTCACTCAGCCCACCACAGGAGGCTCTGGGCCCGAGAGACAGGCAGGTTCCAAGCAAACGCCCTGAAGAAACCCCATTCGAGAATCGGCCAAGTCAATGGCACATCCATCTAGTGCATGTGGTCATTTTAATCATACTGGTATCACTATACTGGAATACTATGCAGCCATGCAAAGGGAAGTTCTTATTTTTTTTTTTTTTGTATTTTTAAAAATGGTTATTTATTTATTAGAAAATTTTTTAACATTTATTCATTTTTGAGAGACAGAGAAACAGAGCATGAGCCAGGGAGGGGTAGAGAGAGAGGGAGACACAGAATCCAAAGCAGGCTCCAGGCTCTGAGCTGTCAGCCCAGAGCCCCAGGCGGGTCTTGAACTCACGAACTGTGAGATCATGACCTGAGCTGAAACCGGACACTCAACCGACTGGCCCACCCAGGCGCCCCTTAGAAAGTTTTTTTTTTTTTTTTTAAAGAACTGACATGCAAAGACTTTTATGACATACTGCTCACAGAGAAAAGGCGGGCTGCAAAACAGTGTGAAGAGTCTGACCCCGTGTAGGCAAAACCATCTCCACATCTATAGAACTACGTGGGTATATAAAGACAGATCTGGAAGACTGTTCACCAGAAGACTGACAAGGGCTTTCTCTGGATGGCATTGTTTGAGGGATTTTAATTTTCTTCTGTGCATATTCCTATACGGTTTGAATTTTCTGAGAGCAGATCTCTTCTGGAGAAACAGAACGGGAAAGAAAAATAGGAAGAAAAGAACCTTCCCCCTCCTGCCTCCGCCCCCACCTTTGCCCCGTTGTACGTCCAAGCCACCACTCAGGTGACTCCAGGGCAGGTGGTACGTAGCCTCACATGAGGAACCCTTGCCTTGGGTCTGAACTGTGGGGGCTGGGCCACGGGTCCTGCTGGGCCGGCGCTGGGAGGCATCCTAAATGGAACTAAAATTTTTAATAGGGATGGGTCAGAGGAAACAGGCAACCAGGACCCTTCATCCCTCATGAAGCCGAGCAAGGGTCAGGCAAGGCATTTGCTGCCAGAATTACCACTTAAGGTGGAAAGGCCGATCTCTGGCCTAGGAAGAGGGCACAGGTCTGGGTGCCGGCTCAACAACCTTCTGGTCCAGGACCAGAAGGATGGCATGTACATGGGTGGAGGCCAGAGGTCCACTGGGTGAAGGGAGGGTCAGCTGAGCAGTTCCACGGGTGTGCTGGTGACTCAGAGAGAGATGGGAGTGGTCCAGGGATGGGGAAGAAGGATTGGAGGGATTCTGCTGCCTTGGGGCTCCACAGAGATGGGGGAAGCCTGGCTTCCCGCCACACCGCCCTTGAGAACTCCCTGGCTCCTCTGAGTTCACTCCTCCTCTGCCTCAGACCCCTGCGGGCTCCCAAGTGCTGGCACCAACCGTCCCCATTCAGAGTCCCCCTCGGGCCCACCCGGGCTCTAGCCAGCTTTGCCAGCCACCTTGTCTGCCTTTCACCTCTTCTCTGACCCTCTCTCCTGCCTCCCCGCCCTGTCCTTCCCTTCTTCCCTCCCCGCCCCACCCCCGATGTAGCGCCGACTACATTAAATTGCCCTGTGTTCCCAGCTTTCCATGCTGTTCCTTACGTCTTTTGCTCTGTCTCCTCCCTCATCTCCTTCTCTGTCTAGTAAGCTTCCTGGAGCTTTTGGAGGTCGACTTTGTGGCCCTGGCCTTGCTCACGTCCGGGTTCCCAGTTCCCAGCCCGCGCTTGGCACCAGGCAGAACCCGGTAAATGCCTGCCGAGCGAGCAGTGGGGCTGGCGTACCTTTTTGCTCCGGCGCGCTGCTGATGGTGAACGGGTGCCACTCGTAACGTGCAATGGTGGGGACGTTCAGATACAGGTAGTCGCCCGGCCTATAGTGGAACAGAGGGGGCCGCTTGATGAGCAGATGGGTGACCTGGGAAGAGAGGAAGATCGGGGTCATCCGTGCAGGCCCAGGGGCCCCCGGGCAAGAGGGCAGAGGCTGGGTCATCCTCCTCTGTCACACACCAGGCCAGCCCTGGACGTGAGACCCTCCGGCCTGTGAGTGGGGCTTGGCCTGCGGCACCTCTGCCAGCCAGGCGGTAGGTGATGATCAGAGAAAGGGACAGTAGAGTTTGATCCTGGTCTGATCCCACTTCTTATGGGGTGAACACTGCTGGCAGTGGCCTTTCTCGGTGAAGCCCCCTGACTGCTGTAGCCCGTTTCTTGCAACTGCTGTAGTATTTGGCTGGCATCCAACCACTAATGGGCATCTCCCCCAGGAGAACAATATCCCCCTGGACCACAGCTTCTGTTTATTGGGCACCCACAGCGTGCCAGACCCGCGCGAGGCACTTAAAAGTGTCATCTCTGGTCCTCATGGCAGTTCTCTGAGACGGATGCCATTCTTTCTCCGCTTTACAGATGAGACGCTAAGGCTCAGAATGGTTAAGGAGTTTGCTCAAGGCCACCAGCTAGGAAACCACGGGATCCGCAGCTAATCACGGCGGAGGCTGTCCAGAGCTGAGCCACCCAGAACTGCCTTCCCTTTCTCCATAAATGGCCCGGTCACTCAGCCACCCAGGAGATGTCCTAGGCTCCTTCCTCTCCCCGCCCCCAAATGCAGCCGGTTACCTCTTGGGTCTTTCTGTGATATGCCACCCCTTTCCCATCCCATAGCCACTGCCCCTGTTTAGGGTCAAGGCCCTCATGAGCTCTCGTCTGCATATTGTGCAACAGCCCCCAAATGGTCCTCACTGGACCGTCTTCCACAGAGCCACTGCAGAAATCTAGCTGGAAAAGAAACTGGCTTACTACCCCCATCCCCCTCCCCCTGATCAGGCGTTCCACCAGGCCCCGCCCACCCCTCTCCCTGGCACCTTGGCTGTAGCTGTGCTAAATTACCCATAGTCCCCAAGGACAGCACCCCTACCACAACTCGGTGCCTTTGCTCAGCCTGTTCCTTCTCCCAGGAGTACCCTTCCTTATCTTGTCTACGCAACAAACTCCTGCTCATGTCTCAAAACCCTGATGGGGCATCTCCTTCCGCATCCTGAAGCTTTCTCTGACCTCTCAAAGATAGTTTCCTACCTCCTGACACTCTGCTCTCACCCATACAGCCCTGCACTGTAACTAAAGGGCAAAGCAGGACAGTGCCCAAGCCGTCTTTGTGACCTGGCATAGGGCCTGGCAGTTTGCAGGCTCTTAAGACTGATCTTTCATGGTATCCCGCCTACCTGTCATGCCGCTTCCTAAAATGTCCCTCCTGAAGGCTAGACCAGATCCCACACTTTGCTTGTCTCCTCTGCTGTGCAGGGGCCATAGCTACGCTATTCCCTGCTTCCTTGCGGGTCTAGCAGGGTACCCAGCTGCTGCGCCCTACCATCCGCAACGCCCCTAGGCACCTCAGGCCCCCTTCACACCTTGGAGGGAAGGAGATTGACTTCCACGATGCACAGGGCTGCCATGCGGGACACTGCTAGCCCGATGGCCTTCTCCAGGAAGAACAAGATGCCAGGGACCAGAAGCCACTTCCAGAAGCTGGGCCCGTGCACAATGAGCAGGATCCACATGGGGAGGTAGGACAGATGAGTCCAATAGAACACCTGCGAGGGTGAGGAGGGAGGGGGCAGTAAGCTTCCAGAGCTCAAGTCCTGGGGGTAGAACAGGGAAGCCCCCAGAGCCTTGGTCATGCACTGCTCTCCTGGGGACAGGGGCTGGGGCTGCAAAGCTTTGGGGCTTATTTATTCTGGGCCGTTGGCCCAGGGATCATATAAGGGTTCCTGGAGCTCACACCAAACATCCGAAACCTCTGCCTGGGGATGTTCTGGGCAGAGTGGAGTGCCCCCAAAGGGCTCATGAGCATCACGGTCCCCATCACATTGACGCTTTCTCAGGGGGACATGAAGACAGCCATTTCCTGAGCATGGAGAAGAAAAGAGCAGAGCACCGAGCTGGAATGCCTGCTCTACTACTGGCTGTGGGAGCGTGGGCTAGGAAATTACTTGTCTGAGCATCAGATTCCTTGTGGGTCAAGCGAAGATGCAGATTCCGACTTCAAAGGATTGCTGCTGGTGCTCTCTGTCTACCTGATGTGGTTTGGTTTTGGGCTCCAAACCAAATCTGTGACCTCCTGCGCAGAACTAACGCTCCTCCGTTGGAGCATCGACGTGCCAGGTGTATACTTAGCGGCTTCACATATAGTATCCCATTTAATTCCTAACATAAATTCATAGGTAGAGAATTATAGGGCCATTTTATAGATGGGGAAGCTGAGTGAGCCTGTGTCCCTTCCCCTTCCTAGCTTAATCCCATTAGGGCAGGGGGCATGCCAGCAAACAGGCAGAATCTTCCAGAGCAAAACATTTTTCGCTTTGCAGACATGAACTGCAGCCCAGGGGAAGAACCCAAGTCGCGGGCACATAACATGCAGAGCAGCCTGGGCACTTCCTGGGCTCTGGAGTAAGTGAGAGGGGACACGGCATGAAACGAAGTTGGGAGGCCAGCCTGGGAGAGCAAAGGGGCAAGGGCCTGGCACCTCAAAGTGGCCGCTCCTTCGGATGCAGGAGCTGGAGCAGACAAACATAAGGAGCAGCAACAGCAGCAACGCCACTCCGGTAGGGGAGGCGGAGCCACGGACCCAGCCAATGCCGGGCCTCGTGGTGAGCAGCAGTTCCCAAAACCGGAAGGGGCTGGCCCCGGACTGAGCCTGGAAAGCTGGAGACAAGCACAAGACAAGCTGTTCCCTCTCCACCTTTCCCTTGGGGTCCCCACCCTTCCCCATCAGGCACCCACCCAGGCAGAGACCCCTTCTCCACCCACCGGGCATGCAGGGCACACAGGGCTGATAATGAGTGGTTTGTGGGTGGCCCACCGGACTCCTGGCCCCCAGGCGACTCACCGAAGTTCGCAACGTGGGCCACGGTGTGCACAAGGGAGAGCCCAACCACCACCCAGCCCATGAGCTGGTGGAACTGGATGTTCTGGTCCAGCGGCAGGACCTGAGCCAGCCACGTGGCCCGCAGCCAAGTGAGGCAGCGTCTGAGCATCAGCACCTGGCCGGGCAAAGTGGCGGAGAGCCTCAGCTGGTGCGCTCGCGCGCGCTCGCTCTCTCTCTCTCTCTCTTTCTCTTTCTCTCTCTCGGCCCCGTTCTCTTTTCCCCGGCAGCCAACTCCCAGCCTCTTTCTGAGCTGTGTTTCCTGCACCGGCCGCTTCCCCATCTCCCCTGTCCCCAGGCCTTCACTGCCCCCCTAGGTCCACAGCTGGGGTGTCCAAAGCAGCGTCTCCAGAGTTGGGGCAGGAACAGAAAATGTTGCAGAATGACTGCTGGTATTACTTTGATCTAAATACAGGAGGAGTACATAAGCTTTTTGGTAACATTTAATATCTGTGTTGACATGGTGCCCTCATTTAGTCTTTACGTCAGACGTCACATGTTATGTCTAGTTCTCAAGGTGTCCTGGAGGAGAAAGACTGGCTTTTCCAAGGGGCTTTTGACAAGGGCTCCCTCCTTGCTCATTTGCTTTCAATGTACGTGTGCCCAGATATGTGGACTTGTAGATTACATTGTCTGATTCTAACAAAGCTAAAGTACCTCTCACAGAAAGGACAAGTAGCTTAAAAAGATTCCCTGCAGAGAAAGTGCTGATTGAAAGCAATGTTAATAATGCAAGAGCAAGTGACCAAGAAAATAAGTCATGGGTCTCCAACTCCCACACATAGCCAGTTCTGAGGATAAAAATAAAACCCACGGGGCACCTGGGTGGCTCAGTCGGTTGAGCATCCGACTCTTGATTTCATCTCAGGTCATGAGCTCAACTGTTCAGTTGGGTTCGAGTGCCGAGTCGGGCTCTGCACTGGCAGCATAGAGCCTGCTTGGGATTCTCTCTCTTCCTCTCTCTCTGCCCCTCCCCTGCTCACGCTCTCTCTCTCTCTCAAAATAAACATTAAAAAAAAAAAACCCACATAAGAAGCTGATATTATCAAGAAGAGTATTTGAACTAAAGCTGTACATCCCTGATCATTAAGGATAACTCTTGCCATATAGTTAGTGTGCCGTAAGTCTAATAGCTAATGATAATAGGGCATGCACATAATTACAAGTAAATGAGCATGAATTGGGTTATTGGAAGGGATTTTTGTTTTAATTGTAGGAGCAGAATCGAAACCACTTGGAGACCTCACTCCCTGGCCCAGAGTATCATATTCTGACTCATTAGCCTGGCATTCAAGGGCTCTTACAGCGTGCTCTCTGCTTGGAGCCCTGCACAAGAGCCAGCCCCACCTCCTCCAGGGTCCACCATAAGGCTATTGTGAACATCAAACGGAAAGTGCTTAGCCCGGTGACTGTACAAAGTAAGTGCACAAAAATGCCAGCTGTGTTGGGCACCTGGGTGGCTCAGCCGGTTTGTGAGTTTGCCCCCCCCCCCCCCCTCCCCTTAGCGTGTCAGTCTCTGTGCTGACAGCTCAGAGCCTAGAGCCTGCTTCGGATTCTGCGTCTCCATCTCTCTCTGTCCCCTACCCCGCTCACACTCTCTCCCTTTCGAGAACAAACTTAAAAAAAATTTTTTTTTAAAATAAACTAAAAACGCCAGCTGTGTTTTACGTGCTGCGTGACTATGGACACGTCACTGCCCCTCTCTGGGCCTCATGTCCACCGTGTATTGCCCCAACTGACGTCTGAGGTGCCATCCTGCCCTGAGGCACCCCAGGTGTCCACGTGTCGGTCTATGAGGAACCTACATCATCATCCTCCCGCCCGCTTCCCTGCCCTGGGACGGCGGAGTGTTACCACGATGAAGCTGCAGTCAAGGTTGAGGCACTGGCCGCAGCCCTTGGCCACCATGACGCTGGCGCCCAGGGCCCGGTGCGCGCAGGCCGCCAGAGTGAAGAGCAGCACGTGGAGGCCCGCGTAGGCGGCCAGGCAGAGCAGGTGGCTGCGGTGGTTGTGCCAGTAGGCGGAGGTCAGAGGGCGAGGACGGCGACTGCGCGGCCGGGCGGCAGGGGGCGTCAGCCAGTGGGCGGCGCTGTGGGAAAGGGGCTCGGCTCAGGGGGACTCGGCCAGGAGGGCTGCGGCGGGCACCACCGAAGTCGGAACCTAGAGACCCCACCCCCACCCCCCGACCCTTGTAACCGACCAAGTCTCTGGAGCCTCGTGGCAAGTGGGCCGGCTTCCCTTGACACCAGGAAACAGAGAGGTCAAGCGACTTGCTCACAGTTACACAGTTAGGTGAAGCCGAGATGGAACTCCCATCTGTCCGATGCCGCACCCACCATGGCTATTTTCAATACTTCCCTTACTTGCCAATTGGGGGGGGGGGGAAGGGAATCGAAAAGGATGGAAGAATCTGAGACGTGTTGTGGTGAATAACCCACAAGTAAGTTAATACACGAAAAGAATGAATTACAAAACCTGCACTTTTCAGAGCTCGGAGTCAAACTTGGTGTGTTGTTACACCACGTCTATTTTATTTCCTCCGCAGCCCTTACCAATTTAGTACTTCCCTTGTTTATGCATTTGTTTATTGGTATCAATTACATATAAATTAACGGTGCCTGCTCCATCAAGCTGAATAAATGACTGCCTTTGCTAATTATTTGTGTGACCCCAGGTAAGTTACTTCAGGTGAGGTAACTAACTTCCTTTGGGGCGTTGCTATAAAAGGCACTGGTATATTTGTATAAATGCCCAGCCCACAGTAGGTGCTTAATACTGTGAGGTTGATTCTGAAAAGACACTGCAGAAAACGGAGGCAAGACCATAGCTGCTCCGCAGTACAAGACCTTTGTCCCCTATGAAAAAGAGGGCAAAGGCCGGACTTGGAGGGGCTAGGCAGAATGCAGCTGGGCGGGGTTGGGCGAGGGTGGGGCGGGCTGGGACTAGGCATGGTGTGGAGTGGTGGGGCTGGGCAGGGTGCGGCGAGGTGGGACTGGAGCATGGTGGGGCTGGGACTGGGCTGGGAAGGACCGGCCTGGGGCGGGGCGGGGCGGGGGCGGGCAGGACTGGAGCGGGCCACGGGTGGGGCGGGCCTAGGCAGGTTGGGCTGGATTGCGGTGGAGCGGGGCTGGGCGGGGCTGGAGCTGGTCACCGGTGGGACAAGCCTGGGCGGGGTAGGGCGTGGTGGGGCTGGGCCTGGGCGGGGCTGGAGCGCGTCACCGGTAGGACGGGTCTGGGCGGGGCCGGGCGTGGCGTGGCGGGGCCGGAGCGGGGCTAGGGAGCGGCTGGAGTGGGGTTGGGCGGGGCTGGGCGGGGCCAGAGCGGGCTATCGGTGGGGCGGGTCTAGGCAGGGTAGGGCGTGGCGTGGCGGGGCTGAAGGGGGGGGGGGGGGTCACCGTTGGGACGGGCCTGGGCGGGGCTGGGCGGGGCCAGAGCGGGCCACCGGTGGGGCGGGCCTAGGCAGGGTAGGGCGTGGCGGGGCGGGGCTGGAGCGGGCCACCGATGGGGCGGGCCTAGGTAGGGTAGGGCGTGTAGGGCGTGGTGGAGCGGGGCTGGGGTGGGCCTAGGGCGGGGCTGGGGTGGGCCTAGGGCGGGGTTGGAGCAGGATTGAGCCGGGCTGGCCGAGCTGGGGGCGGAGCTGAGGGATCCCCGGGGCCTCGGGCCCCTCTGCGCACCTGAAGGGTAACCCCTACGCGGGCAGTGCCCACGCTGGAGACAGGGCCGCACCTGATGGTCAGGTTTTCCATGACCCCGGGGAAGCGCTGCAGCTCGTTCCGGAGCTCGTCGAAGGTGATGGCGCCGTTGTTGTCCTTGTCGGCCGACTCGAAGAGCGCCAGCGTCAGCTGGTCCAGCTTCTCGTCTGGCAGCGAGATGGCGCTCTCGCGCATGCACGATTGCAGCACGGTGCGCAGCTCATCCGCGTCGATGGAGCCGCTGCCTGTCCCAAGTGGGGATGAAGACGAGTGGGGGCCTGCCCGGGACCCCACTCTGTACCCGCAGACTCCCCTTCCCATACACACACATTGCATCGAGTGGCGAACGTTCCCTAATCGTCCACCTCCAGTTTTCTTGCTTGCTTAATTTGTAAGGATTACTCTGCTTAGAGTATTAATTATCCGGAAGCAAATTGTACGTGGGGAGGTGGTGAGGGAAAGTTCCCTGTTGCTCTCTCACTTGAAGCAGACCTTCCTCTTCCATGTTGTGCTGAGAGGCCACAGCTGGGCACTCAAGTCCAGCCACATGACTTTACATGAGTATGGGTGACTGAGAGTGTGATGGGAAAAAGAAGCCAAATCTCTCCCCCGCGATGAGAATTAGAGGCATATTTTTTTCTGTGTGTATTTCCATTCTTCATGAGCAGCGGGCCTGTGATTAATGAGTTCTTGGCCTGTTGGGATGTAGACACACTTGAGGTAGCTTTGGATTTCTGCCCCTTACTAACTGCTGGTGGGCTGTAAGTCCTTCTGAGTAGTGAAACTTACTTTGCTCATCTATAAAATGGGGATCATAATTCCTCCCTTTCAGAACTGGTTCAAGGATGATAGATCATTATATAGCACTTACTGCAGTATCTGGAAAAAAGTAGTTGCATATAAATGGAAAGTCTTTACTGGTATTATGATCGTCAGGAAGACCCAAAGCCAAAGTCTCAAATCACATGCCAGGGCAGAGTCTAAAGTACCCCTCTCCAGTCACACTCCTGTCCTCGGCTTTCCTAGTCAAGAGCCACCATGCAACAGGTTTCTAACCACATCTGGAGCTCCAGTCCCTCCCCTGTCCCCTTCACACCCTGTCATCCATCCAACTTTATTCTCTCCTTGGCTAATTTCAAATCTAGGGTCCTCCTTCATAATTATTCTCAGACACACGTTCTTCTTCCTTGTCCTGCTGTCCTTCTATTCCAATGACCTAAAAATATCCCATCTCTGAGGGAATCTAGCCACCTGCTCTCCCTTCGTGCACCAGGGCAGCTAATAGGACACTCCCGAAGAAAAGCACCCAAGAGGGCAGGAAGCTTTATCCCCAGCCAGAGCGAGGCCTTCAACTTGCCCTGCAACCCTCTCCTGCTTCTCTAGTGTGGTCACTTTTCTGCTGTCTGCAAGGACCACTTCTCACCTCCATGGCCATCCAGCCCCTCGCTGGATCTCAGAGAAAGCAGAAGCCACCGGCAGGGAATGCCCTCTAGTTCCCGCCATAAAACTGCAAATCTCCTTTCACCTGCCTGCCCTGCCTTCCTCCCCGCCACTGCCTGCTAGGAGAACGTGAGTGTGCCACTCCTCCCATCACAAACCGACCTCTCCATCTGAGGTCATCGGTAAACCTCAGGAGCGAGCAAAGCTTGATGCTCAGAAAGCAGTCAGTGAGGACTGTCCCATGGAGACTGGGTGGGGTCTGAGGAAGATGTTCAGGAAGTGGGTATGGTCAACTGCCCACGTACTAGAGGAAGGGTCAGGATACCCTTGGAACATCATAGAATATGCCCTGGACCCAGAGAGTCAAGACCATTCCATCCTGACTCATGGGATACAGACAAAGCCATTCTCTCAGAGGGAAGATGATAGCAACAGGATGTTATATATCCTATTGGGGAATGGGTTCCAGGAATGAGGTCTGGCTAGATTGAGTCAGGTGCAGCGAGGAGCTAGAGAAACCCCATAGGCCAGAGGGCCCTGCCCAGCAGCAGTCCCGCACCTAGGTTGAGCTTTTCAGGATGCAAATCCAGCCCAGTGACTTCCCTGCTCAACACTCTTCAATGACTCCCTGTTGCTAATTGTACTGAGACTCCAAACCTTGGCCACCGAGGCCCGCACAGTCTGGCCTCCCCAACCATCCTAGTCTCACTGGGTGCCTCTTTCTCACTGCAGTATCCCTTCCTCTGATGATTCCAGGCTTTCAGAGATGCTTGCTGCCACGGAGTTGCCAAAGGTTGAAGTATATATTTTTTTTCAAGTTTATTTATTTATTTTCGAGAGAGACAGAGAAGACAAGCAGGGGAAGGGCAGAGAGAGAGAGAGAGAGAGAGAGAGAGAGAGAGAATCCCAAGCGGGCGCCTCAGAGTTGCCAAAGATTTAAAAGCAGGATGTTCATGGGGGCGTCTCAGTCGGTTGAGCATCTGATGCTTGATTTTGGCTCAGGTCATGATCTCACAGTTTAAGGTTGAGTCCCACATCTGTCTCTGTGCTGACAGCATGGAGCCTGCTTGGGATTCTCTCTCTTCCCCTCTCTCTCTGCCCCTTCCCTGCTGGTGTTCTCTCTCTCTCTCTCTCTCTCTCTCTCTCTCTCAAAAATAAATAAATAAATATTTTTAAAAAAAGTGGCGGGAAGGGGGAGACAAATTGTCCATTTTGGTAATGGAGTTTGAGTGAACAGTAACACACAGTGGCTGACACCTATAAAGGGTGTATCCTGTGCTGGGCACTGTTCTGAGTTTACACAAGTTAACTAATTTAATTCTATCAACCTCATGAGTATATACTGTTATTATAACCATTATTCTCATTTGATAGGTAAAAAAAACCTGAAGCACAAAGAAGTTAAGTATCTTGCCCAAGGCTCACCATAATAATTATTATTTTTTTAATGTTTATTTATGTTTGAGAGAGAGAGATCAGTGTGAGCAGGGGAGGGGCAGAGAGAGGGGGACAGAGGACTTGAAGCAGGCTCCGTGCCGACAGTAGAGAACCTGTTGTGGTGTCTGAACCTACGAACCGTGAGATCATGACCAGAGCCGAGGTCGAATGCTTAACCAGCTGAGCCACCCAGGCGCCCCCACCATGATTATTAATAAGTGATGGAGCTGATTTTGAACTTAGGCAGCCTGACCTCCGAGTCAGAGATCTTAACTCCTAGACTCTGCTGCATGGGACCCAGGATCAATATATACATACAGTGGAATATGATGTGGCCACAGGAAGTAATGCTGTAACCACACTAAGTTACCACTTAGTAGCCAGGGTGGCTACAATTAGAAAAACAACAACAACAACAACAACAACAGAAAGTAACGAGTGTGGGCAAGATGTGAACAAACTGGAGCCCTCGTGCATGGCTGGTGGGAATGTCATGCGTTACAACCTCTGTGGAAGACTACGGTGTTCCTCAAAAGACTAAAAATAGAACTACCATCTCATCCAGCAATTCTACTTCTGGGTCTACGCCCAAAAGGATGGAAAGCAGGGTCTTGAAGACCTATACCCGTATTCATAAGAGCATCACTCACAATAGTCGAGAGGTGGAAGAAACCCAAGGGTCCGCTGATGGATGTATAAACAAAACATGGTCTATCCATACAATGAAATATTGTCCAGCCTTAAAAAAGAATTAAGTCCTGTCACATAGTACAACATAGGGTGAACCTTGAAGACGTTATGCCTAGTGACATAAGCCAGTCACAGAAGGACAAGTATTCTATGATTCCACTCATATGAAATACCCTAGAATAGTCAAGTTCTTACAGACAGAAAGTAAAAGTGGTTTGCCAGGAGCTGGGGAGGGAGGAATAGAAGCTAGTGAGTGTTTAATGGGTATAGAGTTTGGGATGATGAAAAAGTTGTGAAGATGGGTGGTGGTAATGATCGTTCAACAAGGTGAATGCACTTAATGCTGTGGAACTGACATTTAAAAAATGGTGAAAGTGGGGCGCCTGGGTGGCTCAGTCAGTTAAGCGTCAGACTTGGGCTCAGGTCATGATCTCACAGATTGTGGGTTCGAGCCCCGCGTTTGGGCTCTGTGCTGACAGCTGGGAGCCTGGAGCCGGCTGCGGATTCTGTGTCTCTCTCTCTGCCCCTCCCCCCTTGCACTCTGTCTCTCTCTCTCTCTCTCAAAAATAAATAAAAACATTTTTAAAATGGTGAAAGTGGTAAACTTAATGTTATATATATTCTGCTACAGTAAAAATGATGTTACAAAGCAATACAGTCTTGCATAAACAAGTGTTTATATTGTTTAGTAAGAAAAGGCAGTATGCATAGTATAATCCCATTTTTTAATTTAAAAAATGTGTGTGTGTGTGTGAGTGTGTGACAGAGATCAATTAGAAAGCAGTAGAGAAAAATGTTATGGGTGATTTTTGCTTTCTTCTTAAAACCATTCTGTATCATCTAAAATGTTCACAGTGGACTTAACGTTCTTATTATAATATGGAAAAAGCAATAAAGCAATTTCTTTTTTCAAACATAGAAAAGAACAAAAGAAAGTTCTGGATTCTGGTGAGTTGAATCAAAGGCATTGGTCTCCTGGGCTAGAATGGCCCCTTCTCGCCACCTTCCACAAAAGGGAGGCAGAGATCAGACAGAGAGACGGGTCGGGGTCACGCCGAGGGAGACAGCCATCAGCCTGGCCTGGAGAAAACAATCCTGTTCTGCCCCAGAGACGCTGAGATGGGTCACTTCCTTTTGTCCCCTCCCACTGAAGCCACCCCCGCCCCCCAAGAGCCCTTACCGTCAACGTCGTACACCTGAAAGAGGAATTTGAGTTTGTCCATGGGGTTGCCGTGGATGAGCAGGGTCAGCGCCTCCAGCAGCTCCTGGAGCGTGATGGTGCCACTTCCATCGGAGTCAAACAGGGCGAAGAATCTCTCGGCAAAGAAGGACTGTGGCCAGAGAAGGACGGGAAAAGGCACAGCGTGGACTCGGGGCCTGCGCTTTGAAGTCGCGTGGTGTGCGCGCACGCATGCGCCGTGGGGTGGTGGGATTCTGGCAGGACTCCGTCCGGTGCGTGGGGTGTGATCGCAGGGTGTGATCTGTCCGCTTGGCCACACTAGGGGGCGGTGTCCATGGCCCATCCTGCCTGCCTAGGGCAAGTTCGGACTCCAGGTGGAAGAACTATTCAGATCCCTGCAGGGAGGATGGACTTGTGTCTGGGCCTCAGGCCCTCTGCCGGCACTGCAGCCTGGTCATTTGTATGGACTGTCTGTCTCCTACCTGCCATCGCCCCCATCAGCCTTGCAGTTCAGACCCCTCAACCTGCAAAAAGGGTCAGACAGAAGGTCCCCTGCAGGCTCCTCCCAGGTCCTGTCTCATCCCCTTGGGGTGAACACGCGGGATGAGTGAACCAGGACTGTCTTGGAGGATGGTGCTTGAACACCTGTATCTCGCCTGTACTAACTGTTTAAGCTGCCGGTAGCCTACACTTCAGGCTTGTTCTTAAGCGCCAATTCACTCACTCTATTCATTCATTCATTCATTCATTCATTCATTCGGCAGCCATGTCCCGCACGGCTCCTGCCTGCCGGGCCTGGTGATAGACACTCAACACAGAAATTAAGACAGGCTGGGTCAGAGCCCCAGATATACCAAGCGCAGACGCTCCCCTCGGGGCAGGGGGAGGGGTTCGTAGGGTTCAGGTCTCACCTAAAGGGACCGTGAGGAGTTTACAAGCGCCAAGTGGGGGCCAAAGTCGGCTGTAGACAGTCAGCCCTGCCTTGGCTCTCCTCTTTCTTCCCTAGATCACTGAGTAAGACCTTAATCAGTCTCCACCATCTTGAATGGTCTTTATCTTAAGGTATTTTGCAGCCTCCTGTTGAGAGTGTAATGTTCTGCCAGGCAGGTCTTTTTTTTCCTTCCCCATGTTCACTATATAGAAGGAGGCATGGCATTTAGAGCTCTTAGCAGCATCCCTGCTACCAGCAAGTGAGGGGCCCTCTGGTCCAAACGGGGACATGTAGATGGTCCCTATCAAGGACACAGGCCACCACCAGATGCCAGCCCACAAAACAGGTGGGGAGAGGTTGACATTTGCCGGCTCACTCCCCCTGTCTCTGTGGATGTCTCCCCAGTCTGCCCGGCATGCAGGCTGTTCCAGGGATGGGCAGAGACCCTATCAACTGGGAGAGGACTGGGGACAGTGTGGGTGTCTCACGGATACAAACCATTGGAAAACATTATTTCGTGGAAGGAGGCTTATGTACACGATAGCATCAACTCTGCCCGTGAGGCCGGTGGAAAATATGAGGCCAAAAATACTTCTTAAGATTTGGCAAGCTGCTGATACCCAACTTCACATGTTGTTTTGAAGACCCCAGGAGGCCATGGCTACCAAAGGGACGGACGGGCATCGGTAGCAGAGACAGAAACGTCCTCCGATCCTGCTTAGAGGTGGGGCCTTGAGCCCCGAGGACGCCCGGGGGCGATCTTTCCCTCCTTGTGACGTACTGTGTCCCTGAGAGCCGGATGGCTCTTCCCTTATGAACGCGGGGCCCTACTTCGGGAGCGGACACTTGCCTCTTTCACATTCAAGGCTGTTTTGAATTCTTGCAGGTTGATCTCCCGGTCTTCTCCCGCAATGGTCTCAAACTGGTGTGTCACCCACTGAAGCCACTTGGCGTCCTCCTCGGCACTCATGGTGCTTGAGACAAAGGAGACAGGTTTATGGCCTTGGGGCGGCCAAGGGCTCCGGGTGGTTCCAGGCCCTGTGCCTTCTTCTAACGAGGGCCTCGGGCCTTCCATGGGCTGGATCAGCCTCCCCTGGACTGCTGAGTCCCTGTCTCTCTCTCCCTTCCATCTGGCATCAGACAGCTTGGGCTCGTGTCTCCTTAGGTTTCGGAATGATAGGGTCCCAGTGAGATGGAGTCCAGATTGTGGGCACAAGGTCAGAGAGTAGCACACTCTGGGAATGCCATTAACATGGTGACAATCCTCCCCCACCTCACATTTACACAGCTCTTTAGTGTTTTCCAAATACCTCCCACCCACCACTTCATTTGGTCTCTATCACCATCTGGTCGGTCACGACATTTTATAAGGAGGAAATAGATTCCGAGCAGTTGAGTACTTTAGCAAAATTTATTCAGCCAGTGAGAGAGAGAGAGAGAGAGAGAGAGAGAGAGAGAGAGAGAGAAAGTGAGCGCTCAAATCCAAGGCTGGCGTGTTTTCCATCATGCCCCAGTGCCTCCACCCTTTGCTTGAATATTTCTAGTACACGCCATGCCAGGACTCAGGCCTCGGGTCTTGACTCTCTGGGTCCAGGGCATATTCTATGATGTTCCAAGGATATCAGTGGGCAGACACCCTCCCAGATGAGCTAGCTATACAATGACCTGAACAGAGGTTAGTGATAAATGAGGACACCACTTTCTGTGGCATCAGAATCTGACAAACCAGAATTGAGACTGTGACTGAGGATATATAACATCCTGTTGCTATCAACTTCCCTCTGAGAGAATGGCTTTGTCTGTATCCCATGAGTTCAATATAACCTTAAATGATTTAGCTACAATTGATCCTCATTATTTGCAGATTCCGTATTTGTGAATTCGCCTATCTGTTACACTTTACCTGTGACCCCTAAATCAATGCTTGTGGCATTTTTGCAGACATTGTGGACTTGAGCAGAACAGTGATAAACTTGAGCTGCCCAATGTACACGTTCCCAGCTGGGGTTGAACAAAGTAATGCTCTGCCTTCTTGTTTCTTGTTTCAGCTCTCATATTATGAACAAGTGTCCTTCTCATGATCTACTGAGTACTGCAAGGGTTGAATTTTTGTGCTTTTTGTTGGTGATCTTGCTTTGTGTTTTTTTTTTTTTTTTTTTTGAGAGAGAGAGGTCTCAAGTGAGCAAGGGCGGAGACAGAGAGACAGAGACAGACAGAGAGAGAGAAGTGGGGCTCACCCAACGTGGGGATTGTGTTCACCAGAAGCAGGGTTCGTGCTCACCTGAAGCGTGGGCTCAAGTTCACCTGATGTCAGACTTGAACTCACAAACCGTGAGATCATGACCTGAGCCGAAGTCAGATGCTTAACTCGCTAAGCCACCCAGGTGCCCCATTTTTTTCATTCTTAAAAAAAATTGGGGGGACGCGTGGGTGGCTCAGTCGGTTGAGCATCTGACTTTAGCTCAGGTCATGATCTCCCAGTTTGTGAGTTCAAGCTCCGTGTCGGGCTCTGTGCTGACCACTCAGAGCCTGGAGCCTGCTTTGGATTCTGTGTCTCATTCTCTCTCTGCCCCTCACCCACTTGTGCTCTATCTCTCAAAAATAAATAAATGTACAAAAAAATTAAAAAAACATTTTTTTTTGGATGCCTGGGTGGCTCAGCCAATTAAGTGTCTGACTTTGGTTCAAGTAATGATCTCAAGGTTCATGGGTTCGAGCCCTGCATCGGGCTCTGGGCTGACAGCTCAGAGCCTGGAACCTGCTTCGGATTCTGTGTCTCCCTCTGTCTCTCTGCCCCTCCCCTATTCGTGCTCTCCCTCTCTCTCAAAAATAAATAAAAATTAAAAATAATAATAATAAAAAAAATTTTTAGGGGCGCCTGGATGGCTCAGTCAGTTAAGTGTCTGACTTTGGCTCAGGCTATGATCTCACGGTTTGTGGGTTCGAGCCCAGAGTGGGGCTCTGTGCTGACAGCTTGGAGCCTGAAGCCTGCTTCAGATTGTGTGTCTCCCTTTCTCTGTCTCTGCCCCTACTCTGCTTGTGCATGCGCACTCTCTCTCTCAAAAATAAAGGAACATAAAAAAATTCTTAATTTTTTTTTTTTCTTACAGGGGACACACAATGTTACATCAGTTTTCAGGTGTATAATGTATCTCTACATGCTATGCTGTGCTCACAGCGAGTGTTAACTACCATCTGTCACCATGTAACATGATTACAATGTCATTGAATACATTCCCTGTGTTGTACCAGGGATTTTGCTCTTTAAAATGGCCCCAAGAGTGATGCTGAAATGCTGGCTAGCACTCCTCAGCACAAAAAGGCTGTGATATGCCTTATGGAAAAAATATGTGTATTAGGTAAGCTTTGTTCAGACATGAGTTTTAGCACTGTAGACTGTGAGTTCTACGTTAACAAATCAACAACTTATATTCTTTTTTTTTTTTTCCACATTTTATTTATTTTTGAGAGAGAGTGAGCACAAATGGGGGAGGGGCAGAGCGAAAGGAAGACACAGAATCTGAAGCAGGCTTCAGGCTCTGAGCTGTCAGCACTGAGCTGGACGTGGGGATCAAACTCACAAACCGTGAGATCATGACCTGAGCCGAAGTTGGATGCTTAACCGACTGAGCCACTCAGGCGCCCCTCAACAACTTACATTCTTAAAGGAGGCTTTAACTACAAGCACACATAAAACAGGGTTATACACTGAGGGGTGCCTGGCTGGCTCAGTTGGTAGCGTGTATGACTTTTTTTTTCTAAGTTTTATTTATTTATTTTTTGAGAGAGAGAGAGAGAGAGCAGAGGAGGGGCAGAGAGAGAGGGGGGCAGAGGATCTGAAGCAGACTCCAGGCTCTGAGCTGTCAGCACAGAGCCTGACACGGGGCTTGAACCCACGAATCACGTCCCATGTGGGGCTCGAACTCACGAACCATGAGATCATGATCTGAGCCAAAGTCAGACACTTAACCGACTGAGCTACCCAGGCACCCTGGAGTGTGTGACTCTTGATCTGGGGGTCATGAGTTTGAGCTCCACATAGGGTGTAGAGATTATAAATAAGTAAACTTAAAAAAAAAAAAACAAACAAACCCAAGGCTATACATTGATTTTTTGACAAAAAAGTTGCACCCAGATGTTAGCAAGGACTTAACCCTGTATTTTCCCTAGGAGCAATGGCTCAGAATTCCCTAATTCATTGTTTTCAATGACTTTATAGGACACAACTGCCATGAATAATGAGAATCAACTGTACTTATATATTAAATTTAAAAATAAACAAGCTTTCACTTAAGGAACTGGGAAAAAAATAAAATACACACACAATAAATAGAAGGATTGACTATTAAGTAGAAAGTCTGAAATTCAGGAACTAGAAAACTGAATAAAGTCAAAATAATAAATTTATTTTGATTAGGGCAATGATTTCACAGATGTATCCCTATGCTAAAAGCTCATCAAACTGTTCGCTTTAACTATGCGGTTTGTGTTTTGTCAATTACGCTTCAACTCAGTGAAAAAAGAAGTTGGGTCTTGGAAAAGCCTGAATAGAAAAACACGATTAAAGAAAAAAAAGTGAAAGAAATACATTAATATTGAGAAGGGCAATAAAAATGGAGGTGCTACAGAAATGGAAGAGTATTGTGTGTAGATTGTTGGTGAATTCAGGGAAATGAATCGATTTCAAGAAGTAACAACCTGAACAGACCAAAAATCATTCAAGAAAGGAGAAAGGCAGTGAAATGTTAACCCTTTACAATAATATCAGGCCCAGCTTGTTGTTACAGCTGAGTCCTATCCAATCTTCAAAGAATAAGTCCAATGCCAAATCATCTCAGACGGTAAAAAACAATGGCAAGACTCCCAATTTACTTTACAAAGCCACCATTACCCAATCCCGATGAAGATAGCATACAAAAAAGCAAGCAAGCAAGCAAGATAGATGGATAGATAGAAAATTCTAGACAAGTGTAACTTGTAGAGATGCAAAACTCCAACTAAAATACAACCAAGCTAAACCCTGGGGTTTACTTAAAAAATAATAGGGGCGCCTGGGTGGCTCAGTCCGTTGAGCGTCCAACTTCAGCTCAGGTCATGCATGACCTCACAGTTCGTAGGGTCGAGCCCCATTTCGGGCTCTGTGCGGACAGCTCAGAGCCTGGAGCCTGATTCAGTTTCTATATCTTCCTCTCTCTCTCTCTCTCTGCCCCTCCCCTTCTCACACTCTGTCAATCTCTCTCTCAAAAAAATAAACATTAAAAAAAACTTTTTTAAAAATAATCCACCTGTATCACGAAGGACTGTTCCCAGAAATACAAGGATAGTTCATTGTTACGTAATCTATGAAGCGCCCTCTGCTGGCTAGTGGTGCGGTGTGGGAGGGGTAGTGATTCCCAAACTGTGATACATGCCTGTCAGAAACAGGGAGGGCTTTGCTAAGATGCCCATTCTGACTCACCAACTTGGGCGCGGAGGGGCTGGGAATCTGCACGTGTAGCCAAGCACCCTGGAGGTTTGCGACCCACAGTGAGTGGTCTAGGCTCACACCTGGAGAACTGCTGTCCTGAAGGTTAAAGCCCCACTTCCCTCACCTCTCGGGACCTAGAGGAAGGCACTCCACAAAGCAGAGAGGATTCTGGAAAACAGGCTGCATTGCATGCAGGTGCTAACCCAGGGATGGTGGGGATGGGTTTCTGATGTTCACCACCCCCTTCTCAGAAATATGAGTGTTTCGGGCCTGCAGAACGAGAAGAAATTCCGGGAGGCTGGTGGAGAAGAGGCTGGAACAGCTGGCAGGAAGGAAGGAGGGAGGGCATGGGGGAGAAAAGAAGGAGACAAAAGTCCTCGACAACGAGCGAGGAATCCAGATTTCACAGCTCCAGGGGAATAGTATGCTCACCAGAGGCCAGAATTTTCCTCAGGAGACCAGGATTTTGGGTCTGGGCTTGCCTGGCCCTAACTGAATAATACCTGGCCCCATGCACTCTAGTTTCCTCATCTGTAAAACGTGACAAGCATTCTTCCAACAGGAGCGGCCGCAGGGATCACACGAGGTGCCATTTGGGAAAGTGCAACTGGCAAACACTGTACAAATGCCAGATGTCGTCGTTAGTCTGACGATGCCGATGCCTGATTTTACAGATGTGAAAACAGGCCCAGAGAGGACTGGTGACTTGCCCAAGATTGCACAGCTTGCTAATGACCAGGCAAGACCAGGCTCGGGTCTCCTCACTTCTGTCCCGGGGCAGACAGTCATCCTTTGTAGCTCACCCCATCTCCAAAGGCAAAGAACCCTTGCCTTTCCCTTGTCGCTGGCATGGAAAGCTAGACAAATGAGCCACTTACCCTCTGCAACTTTCAAGGTCTGGTTGGGCTGGGTCTCCCGGTGTGCTCATCCTTTCTCCTGTTTTCTAGACCACAGGTCCCAGAGAGGCTGTGGTCTGTATGGCAGCCTGCATCGAGGAACCCACAGTTCACTTCTCTCCAGCTCCTCCTCTTCCTGAGTCTTCTAAAGCCCTGCTCACACCCACAGCCCCTCGGTCACCCACGTGCTGGCCACTGGCCAACTTGCTCCTGAGAAATTCCAACAAGGAGCCTATTGCGAGGGTGGGGCAAGGATTTATCTGGAAAGATGTTGGCTGTCTTCCATCTGGCCCGATATCTTGCATTTCCCCTCCCTCAAGGAGATCAATAGGTAGGAGACCTAGAAATGCACCATGCAATAATAATAATAATAAATCACCAATAAGTCACAGTAGGCTCTACTCAACACCTAATGAGCCAACTGAGACTTCATTGATCCCAATAGCATTGATTACCAACAGAAATGTTGAAGTACTCACTCTGAGCCATGCAGTGTGCTAAGGACTATATACACAGCATTCAGGTAAATATATAACACAGTCCTGTCTGGTGGGCATTATCATCATTAAGCCACTGAAGAGGAAAGTGGGGCTCTGAGATGTGAAATAACATGTCCAGATGGCGTGGCAGGCAGGCATTCAACCATGGTAGGCTAACTCCGGAGACTGTGTTTTTATTTTAATGTTTATTTATTTTTGAGGGAGGGGAGGGGGAGAGGGGCAGAGAGACAGAGACACAGAATCTGAACCAGGCTCCAGGCTCTGAGCAGTCAGCACAGAGCCCAACACAGGGCTCCAACTCTCGAGCTGTGAGATTGTGGACCTGAGCCGAGGTTGGAAGCTGAACCTTCTGAGCCCCCCAGGCGCCCGTGGAGACTGTATTTAACTACCCAGGGAGCAAAGCTCAGTCCCAAAGTACTGAGTAAAAACATATTGGAACAGTCCTGTGAAGAGGTTGCCAGTTCAAGGGACCTGGGGAGGGAGGGAGGTCTGTGAGCTCTATTTGCTAAAAACCTAAGAGAGATTATACAAACACAAAGCCATGCCACAACTAAAATTTGAAGTGCTTTTTACTTTTTGTCCTGCCTGGCAAGAGATCAGCTGAGGCTGAACATCTGTGGCAGATTAGGACCCCTGACTGGTGATTTTAGAGGTCTCTGGTTAATTTCCAAAATGAGGGCAATAATAATTGTTTGGTTTATTTATTGTGAGAGACAGAGAGCAGGAGAGGGGCAGAGAGAGAAAGGGGAGGGAGAATCCCCATCAGGCTCCGCGTTGGCAGTGGACGCTCGGCTAGAACTCACGAACTAGGAGATCATGAGGGGGAAATCAAGAGGCGGACACTTAACCAACTGAGCCACCTAGGTGCCCCAAGGAACGTGTAGTTTACGTTAAATCTCCTTACAGCTTGCAGCCCATTGATAGACACCTGAAACATACAGAACGTGACCTTCCTCCAGGAACTCATGGCTGCCTTAGTGCCTTAATATTTATGTCTGATATTATTAAAGACTAAAAGTAACTTTAGTTACTTAACAGCAGCTAGCTTCTCAAGATCCTGAAAGCCCTGCTTCCAAATTCCTTAGAGACTTATGCTCTCTCTAACCCCCCCAATTAAAAAGTATATAATCAGTCACTCCTCACAATCCCAGCACGGCTCCTTCTGCCCATGGGTCCTGTCCCTGTGCCATAATAAAATCACCTTTTTGCACCAAAAACATCTCAAGAATTCTTTCTTAGCCATTCTTTCATGAACCCCAAACTTCCAAATTTCATAATTTCATCACCATGATCTTGGTTTAGGCTTCATGTGCTTTCCTTTGACTCAGGATTAGAAAGACCTTCAAGGTCGTAGAGCTTAACCAACCTTTTTTTAGCTTAAGTCTCTCTTCCGTCATTCCCCAACCACACTTGGTGGTCGTCAGCCCTGACTTTGCACACCCCCAGTCCCGGGGGGTCACTTGCTTGGGAAGCAGCAAATGGGGGGGCTATTTTGGGTATTCAAATAGTGTTCCTCTGTTCTAGAGTGAAGAGAGAAATAGAAACTTCCATTAAGTGACTTTAGAAACTATGTGTGGGAAATGGAAAATTCTTTTGAAGCAATAGGCAAAGCAGTTAGTATGAATTATGCTTTCAGGTGGTAACCAGTTAGGGAAGAAAAGGAGGACTAAGAAGAGGTGAGACAGAGCTGCCCCTGTCCTGGCGTCACTGTGATTACCCGTGGATGATTCTCTGTCTACTCTCACTGCACTGTGAGCTCCTAAAGGCAAGGACTCTGGCTCATTAATTTTGAATTTTTTTAATGTTTATTTATTTGTGAGACAGAGACAGAGCATGAACGGGGGAGGGACCGAGAGAGAAGGAGACACAGAATCCAAAGCAGGCTCCGGGCTCTGAGCTGTCAGCACGGAGCCTGACACAGGGCTCGAACCCACAAACCGTGAGATCATGACCTGAGCTGAAGTCAGATGCTTAACTGACTGGGTCACCCAGGCGCCCCTTTGGCTCATTAATTTTGAATCCCAGGAAACTAGCACAGTGCTACCCAACACATGGTGGGTACTCCAGGTGTATTTGTGGAATGAATAAACCTGCCTCAATTTGACAAGTATTTATGAAATACCATGTGCCATGCACCGTCTGGGTCTACAGAGATGAGTAAAAGAATCCAGCACGGTAAAGGCAGATACAGAAGGGCCAAGAAGAGAGTATCAGGAGGACTCCCCAGTGGAAGTGACTGACCTGAGATGGGTTTTAGAGTATGAATAGGAGTTTGCCAGCTGGAGAACAAAAAGGACATTCCGAGCAGCTGGAAGATCGAACACAGAGGCACGAAGACGGAAATGCATACTGTGTTCAGGAAGCCAGAAGCAGTGCGGGTGTAACTAAACAGCGACATGGGGAAGGACGAGCCTGAAAACGGACCCAGAGCCAGGAGCAGGAGTCAGATCATGAAGGGTCTTGTACGAGGCAAGCTAAAGAGCTAGGACCCTACCCTGGGATGTGGGGTGCCAGTAAAAAATATAACGCAATGGAGCAATGTGATCCGATACTTGCCAACGTTCTGGCACATAAAAGTCTAATTTATAGCCTAGTATCTGGGCAAAATGCAAATTTTTAAAGGGATGATAATAAACATTGTGAAATGTATTTTTAAACATGCCTTCCTTTTCACAAACATTTGGGGAGGATAGACTTTTTTCCCTCGTTACGTTTTTGCATGATCACAAAAATGATAAACATTAATTATAGAAAAAAAATACATAAAAGCACACACACACACACATGGATTTAAAAAAATCACTGTAAACCCACCCACCCAGGTAAAGTCTCTGCTACAATGAAGGGTTCCTTTCTAGTCACATTCAGAAGATAGCCCAACATGGGATTCAGAGTGGAATAGTTTCTGAGGAACCCATTTGTATGAGCTGGTTTGCCTTTTGAAAGGTGAAATGGAATGGGATGGCTTATGACATGGGGTTTTACCCCATGGGGTTTTACAATGGAGCTGGGAGGCCATTAAGGAGGTGGGCCTGCACACTTCACCAGGTAGACCGTGAACTTCTGAACGGGCCAAACCACAAATATTCTAAGGATCCAGCCTGAACACCTGCAACTTGCTACACAAAGAGACTTTGCTTAGCGATAGCCCTAGCAACCAATTAGATTCAGCCAACACTGGTTTTCTGCCACCAACAGAAATTCTTTGTAAACAACTTATACAAGCATTCCCTTTTGTCTTTAAAAGCCCTTGACTTGTGTTCCCTGGGAGGGCACCCTTTGGGTCACTGCCTACCTCTGTTTCCCTGAATTGCAATTCTGAGAGCACAAATATATGCTTTTGTTTTATTTTATTATTTATTTTAGCGAGTTGGCTCAAATATTTTGTTTGGTATTTTATTTTAGCGCAGCCTCTTTTCTGAGCCGACAACCTTGTGGGAAAGGCTTGGGGTGGCACCTGGGAAGAGGAGGAGGAAAGCATGGGTCTGTTCTACCCTTGACCTCTGGTCTGAGCTCTCGGAAAGCAGATCAGATGCTCTTCCCGCTTTTGCAGGGAATGCAGGTGGCCCGGGTACGGTGTGGGCTCAGGGAGTCTTGAAGTTTCAGAGGACCTCAGTGGCTGAGCAGTGGAGGAGATGTCCTCAAATGGCTGGCTGGTGGTGGACAGCTCCGGGAGCACCAGGGTGGCAGGGATTTGAGCAGGCTGGCTTGTGAGCACAAGCGACAGCAAAGGCCCACAGGAGAAACCCCTGGGGGAAGTTGGAAGTCGAGTAGGGAGGCCAAGATCCACAGTGAGAAAAAGGTGGACATGAAAGCTAATGTGACTTCCTTCATACCCGCAAGCTGGGGTCAGAAAAGTCAGAAGATGCAACTTGGGGCTCCTGGTTAAGGTGGCCCGAAGTCAGCCCCTGGAGGACCCCTCGTCTAACCACACACAAAACAATGACAGATAAAATACTTTAAAAAATGTAAAAGACCGGCTGCTCTCAAAAATAGGATAAATATCCCTGTCGGCCAGAGATGAAACAGAAACACACAATGGCTGTAAAATGGAATCTCTGGTCTCGCTCGCCTCTGGGAGCAGAGGCTTCTAAGAACTCTGCTCCTGGGGTAGGATGCGAGTCTCCCGACTGATGGATCAGGGCTGAAAACAGCTGTGACCAACCATTGCCTGGGATTGACTTATTTTGTACTTGGGAGAAAAAGAGGAGTTGACATTGTCTCCTCACCCAGACCTGGACAGGCCAATGCCTGTTTGGTGACTGCACTCCCAGTGTCCTCAGATCTCCATGGATGGGAGCTCTGGGCCACCAAGGTAAAACCAGTATTGAATTGGGGAGGAGGGGAAGGCAGAAAGCTGGATGGAAGCAACAGTGAAACGTCTAGAGGAAGACTGAGCATGAACACACACACACACACACACACACACACACACACACACACACGGCATTCAAGATGAGCCAACAAGCTAGGATTCCAAAAGTCCCCAAAAGAATGAATGCTAAGAAGACAGCCAATCAAACCAATAACAGGGAGAATTCATTCTGTAAGTTGTGAAAATCATAGACTTTAAGCCTATGTAGATTCCTTGAAGAGAGAAAAGAAAGAAAAACACCCATTAGAAAAAAGAAATAAAGGGGCGCCTGGGTGGCGCAGTCGGTTAAGCGTCCGACTTCAGCCAGGTCACGATCTCGCGGTCCGGGAGTTCGAGCCCGCGTCAGGCTCTGGGCTGATGGCTGAGAGCCTGGAGCCTGTTTCCGATTCTGTGTCTCCCTCTCTCTCTGCCCCTCCCCCGTTCATGCTCTGTCTCTCTCTGTCCGAAAAATAAATAAACGTTGAAAAAAAAAAAAAAGAAAAAAGAAATAAAGAAATAAAAAATGGACAGAAGGGAAACCAGTTTCAGCCGGTGTGAAGAAAACCCAGCTAGACATAGGGAGAATGACATGGGTATTACAATTCAATAAATAGGATAATGTTTTTAAACTAGACCTAGTTGAAGAGGGAATATACAATCCCTAAGATAGCATGGAATCATTCATTTGTCATACTTCTATAGCTTTTTTTCACTTACCAACATATTCTAAGCATTTCTCATTATTGGCAGATATGAAAGTGTCCAAATGTTGTAAGCTAGTGTTCAATGTCTAGACATTTGATTTTTCCATATATATTCCATTACTGTAAACAAGTTTCTGAGAAATCTTGTGATTAATCTTTGCCCAAGTTTTCAATGGTTTCTCTCCATTCCCCAAAAAGGGATTGCTGAGGGTAAAAGGAATAAACTTTACAAAGCCTTTTGATGAAGCCAAAGAGCCAAATTGCTTCCCCCAAACCTTGGGCCAGTTTTCTCTCCCACCTATGTTTTATTTTTTTATTATTAAAAATTTTTTTTAATGTTTATTTTTGAGAGACAGACTGTGGGTGGGGGAGGGGCAGGAGAGAGGGGCAGAGAGAGAGGGAGACACAGAATCGGAAGCAGGTTCCAGGCTCTGAGCTGTCAGCACGGCTCAAATTCACGGACCTCAAGATCATGACCTGAGCCGAAGTCGGATGCTTAGTTGACTGAGCCACCCAGACACCCCTCCCACCCATGTTTTAAGAGAATGCCTACTTCACCAAATACTTGTGAATAATAGGGATTATTCTTTAAAATACTTGTCAACCACTGGGGCGCTTGGGTGGCTCAGTCAGTAAGCATCTGAATTTGGTTCAGGTCATGATCTCAGGGTTCATGAGTTTGAGCCCCGCGTGGGGCTCTGTGCTGACAGCTCAGAGCCTGGAGTCAGTTTCAGATTCTGTGTCTCTGTCTCTTTCTGCCCCTCCTCCACTCATGCTCTGTCTCTTTCTGTCTCTCAAAAATAAATAAACTTAAAAATAAAATAAAATACTTGTCAATCAGGCAAAAAAATGATACCTTACAGGTTTTGTTTGCCTTTGTCTGATTAGTGAAGAAGTGAAACGTTATCATGGAAGGAAAAGTTGTAAAATGCTCTTTTTCTTATCTTTTTTCTTTTTTCTCAGATGAATTGGCACATATTTTACCATAGAAGGGACATGAGCTTCTTTTTTATAGTCATGTTCCCAACTGGTGGGTTTTTTTGTTTTTTGGGGGTTTTTTTTGGGGGGGAATAAAGTACCTTTTTTTCCCTACTTTTTTTTTTTTTTTCAAAGGCAATGACATGTTTTCATTCTATCCCTATGGCAGATAGCTGATTTTTGGGCCTGATTTTGAGTCTCGAGTCTGTAGCCCATAGATACTTCCCTGCTTGCTGGAGGATGGAGACACTGCTATGGCATTTCTTCTGCCAGGGAAAGTCAGGGAAGGCCGCTGAGATGTGGACAGAGGGCAGGGGAGACCGTGGGTCACTGGCCTGTGCTCCTCTGGGTGGCTAGTCTGCCACCTGTGTCCTGGAGCCCGAATCTCCTTACCCCCTCGAGGTCTCTGGCTATTGCCCAATTTCTCCTTAATAGCAAAACTTCCTGAACGAGTTGCCTATACTCAGTCTCTACTTCCTCATTTTCTTTTTTTTTTTGGAGAGGGTGGGAACCCACTCCAATCAGACTTCTATCCCAAAAGAAGTCTTTCTTAATGAGATTACCAATAACCTGCCCATGGCTACGCCCAGGGGTTATTCTCAGTCCTTAGCAGCCTTCAGTGAAGGTGAGGGCGCCCTTTCCTTTTTCAACCTCGCTCTTCATTTGACTTCCAGGATCTCGTCCTCTCCTGGTGTCCTTTCTAACTCACTGTCTCCTTCTCGGTCTCCTGCTATTGGTACATACTGTCCTTTCATCTGACTTTGAAAGTTGGGCTCAGTCCTCAGACCTCTTTTCTTTTCTCTATAGGTTAGCTTCCTGCTAAGTGCATCTAGCTGTATGGTTTTTAAGTGCCTGCTCCGTGTCTCCACTTAGATGTCAACGTGCATCTCAGACTGAACGCCTCCCAAATTGGACTCGCGGTGTCCTTAACTCTGAGTCACCTGGCGTGAATGATCTCAGTGAATGATCCCCTCTCCATTTTACCTAGCTTTTCTGACGATAAACAATGGAGTATTCATCTACTCTTTTCTTCCACACACCGGACATCCAACCCACAAGCAAATTGCTTCTACATTGGAAATAGATCCAGAATCTGACTGCCTCTCTGCGGCCATCACCCCAGCCAAAGCCACCATCACCACTCACCTGGACGACTCTCACAGCCTCATTCACCTCCCTGTTCCACCCCTGTTTTCTACTCAGCCGCCCTGGAGATTCTGTTCAAATGTAAGTTAGATGAAATCACTCCCTTGTTTAAAGTCTTCGTGTGGTTTCTCGTCCTGCAAGGCCCCCCTGTTGTCCCTCCGTGACATGGCCTCATGACCTGGTGCCCTCATCTTGGGCTCTCTCCCTCACTCACTCAACTCCAGCTACACTGGCTTCCTCAGTATTTCTTTCTTTTTTTGTAATGTTTATTTATTTATTTTGAGAGATTTTGAGGAGGTGGGGGGGTAGAGAGAATCCCAAGCAGGCTCCATGTTCAGCACAGAGCCTGATACAAGGTTCTATCTCACAAACCTGAGATCATAACCTGAGCTAAAATCAAGAGTCAGGTACTTACCTGACTGAGCCACCCAGACACCCCCTCAGTATTTTTTGATCATACCAGGCACACTTCTGCCCCAGGGCCTTTGCACTGACTATTGCCTCTACCTGGAACACTCTTCTCCCAGACATCTACCTGGCTAACTGCTTCACATCCTTCAAGCTTTTGCTTCCCTCACACCTTCTCAGTGGAAGTCTACCCAGAGCACCCTATTTTAAATTGGGTGTCACCTTACCCCAAACTGCTAATTCTCATCGCTCTGCTCTCTTCTTTCCACAGCATGTATTATTTTCTAACATACTATACAAAAATATACTTCCTTATGTTTGGTTTTTGTCTGCCTTCCCCCCAACTAGAATGTAAGCTCCAGGAGGGTGAGGACTTATCTGTTTTATTAGCAAATGAATCTAGAGACTAGCACAGTACCTGGGCTGTGAGTACCCTGTAGAGGAATCTCCCCACTCCAGCTGACCATTCCCAATGCCCCACTCTGGTTCTAAGGAGGGTCAGCAGGAACTGAGGGCCACCCAGCTCCAGGCATTAGTAAGGAGAAGTGGCCCCTCCGCCCAGCCTGCTAACTCTCTGCATGGCCTGGAAGAGCCACCTCCTCTCCAGGACTCCGTCTCTCATCTGCTCAATGGAGACTTTTTTTTTTCCTGTGCTCCCTAAATCAGGACATAATGTAAGAGTGGGTACGGAAATGCGTATTTTAAAGCCAAAACAAGTTGACCTCATTATGCAACTCACATCTGGGAGAAAGGCTCACAAGGCTCTGTTTACAGACCATTTGCTGAGGATAATGCTCCTCCTGGAAGCCTGTCCCCCAGATTGGCACCCCTGGGGTCAAAAAATATATATGCAGAAGTTCATTTCCTGCTGCTGTAAGTAGGGTTCATTCCACTGTGACGTGAAATATATATGGTGTATCCTTCCCAACTCCTCCCTTTGATCTTTCCATGGAAATACAGGGCAGTTAAGGTCACCTAACACCATTCCAGAAAGTTCTGTTATGATTTTGACTGATATATACAATTTCAGAGGGTATTTCAGAGGGTATGATTTCACCAGCTTTTCTTAGCTCCTTTGTAGGACCTGGAAGACTGGGACAGGTCTTCCTTCTCTTTATCCCCCGCAGGGCTCGGCCCGCAGGAGCAGCTCCACCAGGGGTTGCTGATTTGGTCCCTGTCGGTCTGTTGGGCCCCTGCCTTGCTGTCCCGCAGTTTGAGGAAAACGTTGAAAGAGCAAATACTGCCCCTGGACCGGCAGCTTTTGCAGGGACCCCCGGGATCGTGGGGGGCATTAGCATTAGCAGTCCACATCTCAGACTGCAACATGCTTGTGCAAACACTTCCCAGGAAGTCCCAATAAGACCCCAGTGGCATAGACACTCTGAGCCTCTGTCAGACAGACAAACTAAGGGGCAGAGCCTGGGGCTCTGAGCCCCGCCAGTCCTGCCCGGGCTTCCTTCCCTCTTGGCAGAGATGTATCCTCGGCTGGGTGCTGAGTGCTCACTTGCCACGTGGAGCCCTTACAGGAACTGCCTCCCTTCTGGGCAAGCCCCTGGGAGCTCTCCGCCCCGCAAACTGCAAACCAGGCTCATCTGTCAAGGCCTGGCCCAACTTTGGCCTCCTGGAGACCCTGACTGCTGTCCCTAGCCCTGAGTGTCCTGTGTTCCTGCAGCCCTTACTGGCTGCACCACAAACTTGGCCTGAACACGTGCTGTCTTGCAACATTTCATACCATTGCTTTGTATGGTAATTTAGTCCTTGGGTCATAATTTTCCTTTGTGTGTGTGTGTGTGTGTGTGTGTGTGTGTGTGTGTGTGTACCTCTTCTCTTCCCCACTAGCCCATCAGCTCTAGAGAGGCGGAAACCATCTCCATTCATTGTTTATTTCATTCATCCATTCCTTCAAGAGGTAAACTGGTGATCAAGGGAGACACGGTTCCTGCCCTCACAGAGCTTTTATTCCCTATTTATTCCTTATATCCCCACACAACTCAATATAATCCAGCTATATAACCAGCAGGCAAGAGTTCATGGGGACAGCCTCTAGCCGGCGAGTTCCAGCACCGTGTGTCCCTTTGGTCTGGTCAAAGCCAGGCAGGAAGGACCACAGAGACAGGGTCTGTGTGGGGCACCTTCTAGGTGACAACCCCAGAAAGGAATTCCTTCAGGGTCCTGCTCCGGGGATACTTTGGGGGCCCACCCATAAAAGGGTCAAAGCCCTCAGGCCCTGAAGAGGCCTTAAGGCTCACCAAGGGAACATTTCTTGGCATAGAGGGGGAAACCGAGGCACCTAGAGGTCTGTAGTCACTCTTCTAGCCCAGTGCTCTTCTCCGAGGATCCCACTGAGGTAGGATTTCCTGCCGAAGGGAAGGACTCGTTTTGCTGTCTGGCAGTTGAGAGCAATTCTGGTACACAGGAGTGTGTGGGTGGAAAGAGCCCCCCCCCCACCAAGCCTGAGCTCTCGGTAGTGGGGCTCTGTCCGCTCTGCCCACCGTTCTCCGTGCTTGGGAGGATTAGATGAAACGCCTGGCCCAGAACAAACACTCAATTCGTTTTCACTCGTTCAGAAGACCATTTTGATTGTTTTCAACCAACTTCCTGAAAAAGAACCCTAGTTGGTCTTCTTGAAGCAGAAAGAGCTGAGTGCACGTGACCTCAACTGCCGCCCCAGGGGTCTCGGTCCTGATGCTCCAGCTCACCCTACCACCCACAAAATGGGCGCTTTGGGTCCACCCCTTGATGTCTGAGGCCAACACGCTCCTTTCCCTATTCCTTGTTTTCTTTGCCTGTTAAAAAGGGGCTGCTCAGCCCTGCCACCGTGAGGTTGTCGGACTCTGCTGAGATGCCACCACGAATACACTTCTCTGCAGGTGGCACTGGATCATGCTGGCTCCTGTCCCCCGTTGCTTCTCCTCCTGGAGGAGTCTGTTCTCTAGAGAGAGTGGGGCAGGGTTCCAAGGCTGGGTGAGGGCCTCTTCTCCTTGGCCACCCCCACCACCCCCTCCCAGCCGCCTTCAGAAACACACGCGGCCAGAGCTAACAGCTGCTGCCCCCACTGTTCAGCTCAGGTGACAAGTGTGAGGCACACTCCCATCGGTAAAAGAAGGCAATGGGCGGGCAGGGGTTTTTGTGGGGACCCCTTCCCCCTCCTTCCTCCTTGCTTTATGAGCTTGGAGAAGTCTAGAGACTTACAGAAATTATGTCTGCATACAGCCTTGGAGATGACATATTCCAGTGGCTTCCAAACACTTAATATTAATTTTTAGCTCCTTGGGTCATGTTTTAACTGACCTCAGTAAAAAAAAAAAAAATGCATACAGATTTTTTTCTATGAAAGATCTAGTACAACCTTTCCTTTCTAGAAGGGGAAGGTGAGGCCCAGCCCGAGGAGTGGGTGTGGCTTCCTAGAGGTTAACTCGGGAGTTGATGTGGCTGGGACTAGATCCCTGGTCCCCTAACACAGCATTCTTTCCAGTAGCCTTAACACTGAGGAGGTGCCTGCAAAACTGAGGCTCGTCTCAGCATTGAGAAGGAGGAGGGAGACAGGATGGGGTACTTGCAGCTTACATGAGAAAAGAATCTTCAGCTAATCCAGGAACTCTGCAGATGTGTATCTTAATCCGGTTCCCTAAGAATTGGTTCTTGGAATAAGGCTAGCAGCTGTAAACTCAGACTTTTTATCGGAAGAAATAAAAATATTATTCTTCCCTTTTGTCATTAAGAGGTTTTGTTAAGAGCCACTAGGCTTTGGGAAGGCCAGAGGAAGGAAGCATGGGCTCAGATGTTAGACTTTGGAGAATGCCTATCCCTGGTTCCCACCGTGAATTGTGGCCTGAGATCTTCACCAAAGCTGACTTGCCTTGACTTCCCCTCTGCCCCCCGCTTCCCCCTTGCCTCATTTCTCTACCTTGCCTTGTCCTTCCTTTTGTCCCTTCTCTTGTGTTCCTTTAACCCTTTAATTTGCACCCATAGGAACCACAGCGTGAATGGCAAGGCCTTACTCTAAGGCAATGGCCCAGCCTGTGCCCAGAATGCTGGTTCCACAAGAGAAGCAATGGAGCATCTGGTGATTCAGGGTATATTGGCATATTACAGGCTCCGTGTTGACCAAACATGTCCTAGCCAATGACAAGAGGGCATTGCCTCTCTCCAGACTCAGAGTTCACCTGAACCTGTTCCTTAAATCCTGGAGATGTGGAAGGGTTGGGGTTGTGGCAGCATAGGATAGTTCGGGAAGGCTCTAGATAGAGTCAGGCCCTTGGTTTAAGCACCAAACATATGATACCTCTCCTCCTCATTTCTTTACCTGGTAAACTCTTTTTTTTTTTTTTAATGTTTATTTATTTTTGAGAGAGAGACAGAGATAGAGCGTGAGTCGGGAGGGGCAGGGAGAGGGAGACAAAGAATCGGAAGCAGGCTCCAGGCTCTGAGCTGTCAGCACAGAGCCCGATGCGGGGCTCGAACCCACGAACTGCGAGATCATGACCTGAGCCGAAGTCGGACGCTTCACCAACTAAGCCACCCAGGTTCCCATAAAGGTGCTTTTAGATGAGAAACATTTGTCTTCAGAGATGGTACACCGTGCAGCACAGAACACAGAATACAGAGTCCTCCTAAAATAACACTGCTGACTCACTCACACACTAGTGCTACTAGAGGCATCTTTTGAACACTTGGGACCCAGATTGGTGTGAGGATGCTGCTGTCCCAGGGGGGAGGGGGTGTCCAAGCCCCCTGCACACAGGCCAGGCCTATTTGTTGTGTCACCAGGAGCAATGGCTGCCATGGAAACTAGAGGCTACAGACCCCCTTTTCAGACTGCTAAATCCTGAGGGGGAGCTTTTGCAAACCCCGGGGAGAGCAGAAAGCAAGGATATGACAATACGGAACTTTTGTTCAACCTTGCTTAAGGAGGGTCCAAATGGGATTTAACTTCCTTTTAACAAAAGCCAGGCATGAAGAAAAATAAATAAATAAACGAGGCATGCATGCATGCACATAATGAAAACTGGAACAGCACGAGAGAGTAGACAAGGGAAAAGGAGCCCCCCTCCCTCCTCAGCCCCTGGTCTCAGTTTCCAGGGGTGAGAGCATTCGTGGTGTTATGTTTGTGGACTTGCACACAATGGATGATCACAGAGCCACCTGCACGCACTACCTCGTTCTTTTTAGTGGCTGCAAGCATCCCATTTCCAGTCCCGTTTCAATGGACTTCCTTGATTTAGACACTCTCAGGAATGTTACATTAGCTGCACCTGGAATGATTTCATTTCTACATTTACCTAGGCATTTCTGTCGACATATATTTATGCTTAATATTCCACATATTGCCAGGATTTGTAATCTGCATCTCCCTCCCTCATAGGCTGACCCCCCCCACCAAAGGCGACGTCTGGAAGGGAAAGCAGTGGCCAAGGGTTAGGAATGGAAGGTAGGGCACAACGACGAAAGGGAGGCACAGGGAGCTCCTTTTTGGCGACTGAACAGCTCTGTACCTGGATCGTGGTGATGAGCACACAAATCTATACATGTGACAACAATACACAGAAGTACGCACACACACATACACACAAAGCTCTGTGGGGTTGTACCAATATCAACTTCTTGGTTTTAATATTACATGGTAGTTTTACTTATGTTTTTACTATTGGGGGAAACTGGGTGAAGGGTACCTGGGACCTTTCTGTGCCGTATTGGCCACTCCCTGGGGATCTAGAATTATTTCAAAAAAAAGTGAACATGACAACAAGGTTGGAGTCTCCTGCATCCAAGTATTCCATTCCTGGCTCTGGTGCAAACCCTGGCACAGAGATGTGCTCAGTAAATATAAGTGGAAGAAGCAAGGGGTGTCTCATTTCTAGGCCTCAGTGTCCCCATCTGGGAAATGAGGCCATGGACTGAATGATCTCCAGTGGCCACACATCCCACACGTTTCCAGTCCCCACATTCCATTCTGTTTGGTCAGCATGTGCTCCTGCCTGTGGAACCAGTCAGCTGACTCTCCTCCTAACTGCTGATCTCCCGTACCGTCACCCCCCTTCCTCTCACTTGCCGGCCCCATAGGCTGATACCCACTAAGTTTCCCAGCAGAACATAATAGTGGTGGAATGAACTCACCAGCCAAATTAAAATGGAAGATGTAGCACTTCTTGAAGAATGATCTTTCTTAAAGTCTCTGATGTGAAGAGCAACAGAAATTTGCCAGCTATGTCTTAGGGTGGCCTGGTTTGCTCGATGGACTGAAAGTATACAACCAAGCGAAAGAATAATGTAATAGTGAAGACAGGGTTCCAAGCTCCAACCTTCCTTCAAATGAGGCTGCCACAGTCTCTGTAGACCAAGCCTTGGGCTTGCTAGGATTTGAGGAGATACTGGCTTATAGTGGATAGTGTTGCTGCTCCACACAGACCCCTTTTCATCATTTCTGTGCCCCTGTTCACATTCCACAGGCACCCTCACC
The DNA here is from genome assembly GCF_027475565.1 of Acinonyx jubatus. NCBI lineage: Eukaryota > Metazoa > Chordata > Mammalia > Carnivora > Felidae > Acinonyx > Acinonyx jubatus. Next base: position 35,797,415 of record NC_069386.1, read on the forward strand.
TCTTCTGAGAAAACGGCTGAGGCCAAGAATGCTGGGCAGGGCAGCATGAGAGCCCAGCTCCCTGGCCCCAGCTTGGGACATGTGAGGTGTCACATACACTCTGGACTCTCCCTGTGGGATTGGGTGGCACTCAAGAGATAGGTGAGGCCTTTTGTCTGAGGCTGCACTGGCTTGGATTTCCCCTTCCCTGTTCTGCTTCCCAATCAATCCCCTTACAAGTGTTCCCTGGGAGCTTATTAAATGATTTGCTTACAAATTCACATCTCAGTACCCGCTTCTGGGGAATTCATTTGAGCAATGTTGTCCTCAAACAAGTTCTAGTCATTGAGATTTGTCTCAATGCTACTCCTAAAGGGTGGGTGTCATCATGGAGGGTCCCCCTCTCAGACTGAGGCTTGGTGAGTTCCTCCAAGGGTGCAATCAGGCAAGATGGTTAGAAAAGGAGTTGAGAGAAAATCAACAAGGGAACAGGCTTTGAATAACACACTGAATCAGATAGACTCAACAGATAAATTCAGAACATTCCATCCTAATACAACAGAATACATATTCTTTTCAAGTGTACATGGATCATTCTCCAGAATAGATCACATATTAGGCCACAAAACAGGCCTCAACAAATTCAGAAGATTGAAGTCATACCATGCACCTTTTCTGATCACAACGCTATGAAACTAGAAGTCAGCCACAAGAAGAAATCTGGAAAGACAAAATACACAGAGGTTAAATAACATACTACTATTAAACAATGAATGGGCCAACCAGGAACTCCAAGAAGAAATTTAAAAGTACATGTAAACAAAGGAAAATGAAAACACAATGGTCCAAAACCATTGGGATGCTGCAAAAGCAGTCATGAGAAGGAAGTATATAGCAATACAGGTCCTCCTCAAGAAGTAAGAAAACTCTCAAAAAAAAAATGCCTAAAATTATACCTAAAGGAGATAAAAAAGAGCAAAAATGAAGCCTAAAACCAGCAGAAGGAAGGAAATAATATAGATTATACCAGGAATAAATGACATAGAAACTAAAAACAACAACAACAAACAAAACAAAAGAAAAACCACAAAATAGTAGAACAGATGGATGGAACTAGGAGCTGGTTCTTTGAAAAAATAAGATTGATAACCTCCTAGCCAGACTCTTCAAAATGAAGAGAGAAAGGACCCAAATAAACAAAATCATTAATGAGAGAGAAGAATTAATAACTAACACCACAGAAATACAATTATAAGAGAATATAAGAAAAATTATATGCCAATAAACTGGACAACCCAGAAGAAATTAATAGGTTCCTAGAAATAGATACATTACCAAAGCTGAGGAGGAAGAAATAGAAAATTTGAACAGGCTGATAACCAGCAAGGAAATTGAATGAGTAATCAAAATCTGCCAACAAACAAAAGTCCACGGCTGGATGGCTTCACAGGTAAATTCTATCAAACATTTAAAGTAGAGTTAATACCTATTCTCCTCAAACTAAATAGAAAAGGAAGGAAAATTTCCAAAGTTATTGTATGGAGAAAGCATTACCCTGATATCAAAACCAGATAAAGACACAACACAAAAAAGGCCATGTTCTGATGAACATGAACGCAGAAATCCTACACAAAATACTGCCAAACCAAACCCAACAATACATTAAAAAAATAATTTACCACGATCAAGTGGGATTTATTGCTTGGTTCAATATTCACAAATCAATCAATGTGATACACCACATTAATAAAAGAGAGGATAAGAAGCATATGATCCTCTCAGTAGATGCAGAAAAAGCATTTAACAAAGTACAACAAGCATTCATGATAAAAACGCTCAACAAAGTAGGAATAGAGGGGACATAACTCAACATAAGAAAGGCCACATATGGAAAACATACGGATAATATCATCCCCAAGGGGGAAAAACTGAGATGTTTCCCTCTACTGTCGGGAAGAAGACAGGGATGTCCACTCTCATCATTGTTATTGAACATAGTACTGGAAGTCTGAGCCTCAGCAATCAGACCAGAAAAGAAATAAAAGGCATCCTAATTAGCAAGGAAGAAGTCAAACTTTCCTTATTCACAGATGACATGATACTATATATAGAAAACCCAAAGGATTCCACCAAAAAATTGCTAGAGCTGATACACGAATTCAGTAAAGTCACAGGATACAAAATCAACATATAGAAATCTGTTGCATTTATATACACCAATAACGAAGCAGCAGAAAGTGAAATTCAGGAATCAATCCCATTTACAATTGCACCAAAGCCAATAAGATACCTAGGAATAGATCTGCCCCAAGAAGTAAAAGACCTGTACTCTGAAAACTATAAAACACTAATGAAAGAAATTAAAAATGACACAAAGAAATGAAAAGATATTCCATGCTCAAGGATTGCAAGAACAAATATTGTTAAAATGTCCATACTACCTGAAGCAATCTACACATTCAATGCAATCCCTATCAAAATACCAGCAGCATTTTTCACACAGCTAAACAAACAATCCTAAAATTTTTATGAAATCACAAAAGATCCAGAATAGCCAAAGCAATGTTGAAAAAGAAAAGTAAGGGGCGCCTGGGTGGCTCAGTCGGTTAAGTGTCCGACTTCAGCTCAGGTCACGATCTTGCAGTCTGTGGGTTTGAGCCCCGCGTCGGGCTCTGGGCTGATGGCTCAGAGCCTGGAGCCTGCTTCCGATTCTGTGTCTCCTTCTCTCTCTGCCCCTCCCCCATTCATGCTCTGTCTCTCTCTGTCTCAAAAATAAATAAAAATGTTAAAAAAAATTAAAAAAAGAAAAAGAAAAAGAAAAGTAAACCTACAGGCATCACAATTTCAGACTTCAACTTATATTTCAAAGTTATAGTGATTAAAACAGTATGGTACTGGCACAAAAAATAGACACATACATCAATAAAACAGAATAATAGGAAGCCCAGAAAGAAACCTACAATTATATGGTTAATTAATCTTCAACAAAGAAATAAAGACTATCCAATGGGAAAAAGACCATCTCTTCAACAAAATGGTGTCAGGAAAACTGGACAGCCACATGCAAAAGAATGAAACTACACCATTCTTTTTCACCATACACAAAAATAAACTTGAAATGGATTAAAGACCTAAATATTAGATCTGAAAAGAGAAAAATCCTTAAAGAAAGCACAGGCAATAATTTCTCTGACATTGGCCATAGCAACTTTTTTTCTAGATATGTCTCCTGAGGCAAGAGAAACAAAAGCAAAAATAAACTAAACAAAAATACTAATTCAAAGGAATACATGCATCCCAATGTTTATAAAGGCATTATAAACAATAGTCAAACTATGGAAAGAGCCCAAGTGTCCATTGACTGATGAATGGATAAAGAAGATGTGGTAGATGCAGACAATGGAATATTACTCAGCCATAAAAAGCAATGAAACTTTGCCATTTGCAACGATTATGGGTGGAGCTAGAGAATATTATGCTAAGTGAAATAAGACAGAGAAAGACAAATACCACATGATTTCACTCAGATGTGGAATTTAAGAAACAAAACAAAGGCACCTGGGTGGCTTAAGTCGGTTAAGCATCCGACTTTGGCTCAAGTCATGATCTCGAGGTTCATGAATTCGAGCCCCCTGTTGGGCTCTGGGGGGACAGCTCAGAGCCTGGAGCCTACTTCAGATTCTATGTCTCCCTCTCTGTTTGCCCCTCCCCTGCTCTCTCTCTCTCCCTCTCTCTCAAAAATAAACATTAAATTAAAATTTAATTTAATTTTAAAAAGAAACAAAGCAAATAATCATAGGGGAGGGAGAGAGAGAGGCAAACCAAGAAACAGACTCTTAACCATAGAGAACAAACAGTTACCAGAGGGGAGGTTTTTGGGGGAGGGTGAAATAGGTGATGGGGATCAAGGCATGCATTTGTTGGGATGGGCACTGGCTGATGTATGGAAGTGCTGAATCGCTATATTGTCCACCTGAAACTAATATCACAGTGTATGTTAACCAACTGGAATTTATTTTATTTTTTTTTCAACGTTTATTTATTTTTGGGACAGAGAGAGACAGAGCATGAACGGGGGAGGGGCAGAGAGAGAGGGAGACACAGAATCGGAAACAGGCTCCAGGCTCCGAGCCATCAGCCCAGAGCCTGACGCGGGGCTCGAACTCACGGACCGCGAGATCGTGACCTGGCTGAAGTCGGACGCTTAACCGACTGCGCCACCCAGGCGCCCCAACCAACTGGAATTTAAATAAAATCTTTAGAAAAAGAAAAAGAAAAGGAGCTGAGAGCAGGGACTGGCTGCAGAGGGAAGGGGGAAAGGTGGCTGTAGCAAAAACTAACATCACGTAACTTGCTGTGGATAACTGCAGCCTAGCGAGAGGCCCAGGAAGAAAAGTTGCAGTCTGCCTCTGGGCCAGTGCAGCCAGTACCAAACACCAAGCTGGGCTATGTTTGCCCTCCACTCTCCCTTATGTTCTCCACTTCCCTCCCTGTAGGCCCCCAGCTCCAGGCACAAACTCTCCAGACTGTATTATTTAAATAGCACTACTGAGGTATGATTGCACGCAATAAACCACAACTATTTCAGGTGTGGAATTTGAGGTTTTGGCACATGCATATAACCTATAACACCATCATCGCAGTGAACAGCAAGTATACTCATCGTCCCCCAAAGTGACTTGCGATCCTCAATCAGTGTCAGAAGGACATAGCAACACGGAGGTGGAAACAGCGAGAATCCAGGGACAAGGGTGCCAAGTGGTGTCCAGATTGCACTGTTCCTGAAGGTGACTTGGCTGTGTTTCTGTCTACCAGCTTCCTTTAGGTGTGTGAACACTCTGACCCTGGCTTTTCAACTTCTCCATCAATCTGTGAACACCCTGATAGCCTAATCAAGTACTGCGGAAGTTACTTATAAAACCTCAACTGACAGATGAAGGGTGGGGAATGGATGAAGGGTGGGGAATCTCTGGACAGAGATTTCTAGGCAGGGGTTGACCCAGGGACCTTCAAATCCATCGGTTTCTCTCCTTAAACCTCATGAGCCAATCTCTGCTAACTTCCCAATTTTCTTCGGCAGCCTCCTCACCTCTCAGCCTATGTAGAATTGAAGAGGGTTAGGGCCTTGCTCTGGATTAGGCTTTGGCTTAAGGAAATGTGGCTGGTTTATCTTGCTTTTTTTTTTTTTAATTTTTTTTTTTAACGTTTATTTATTTTTGAGACAGAGAGAGACAGAGCATGAACGGGGGGAGGGTCAGAGAGAGGGAGACACAGAATCCGAAACAGGCTCCAGGCTCCGAGCTGTCAGCACAGAGCCCGACGCGGGGCTCGAACTCACAGACCGTGAGATCATGACCTGAGCCGAAGTCGGCCGTTTAACCGACTGAGCCACCCAGGCACCCCTATCTTTCTTTCAGATCACTAAAGCTTTCTCCGTATCAGCAATAAGGTCATTTTGCTTTCTTATCACTCATGTGTTCACTGGAGTGGTGCTTTTAATTTCCTTCAAGAGCTTTTCCTTTGCATTCGCAACTTGGCTAACTGTTTGGCACGAGAGGCCAAGCTTCTGGCTTATCTCTGCCTTCAACATGACTTCCTTACTAGCTTAGTCCCTTCTAACTTCTGATTTAAAATGAGAGATGTGTGACTCTTGGTTTCACTTGAGCACGTAGAGGCCATTGCAGGTCATTAATTGGCCCAATTGTGATATTGCTGTGTCCCAAGAAACAGGGAGGCCGGAGAGGGAGAGACACAGAGAAATGGCCGGTCTGAGGAGCAGCAGAGACACATGAGATATGTATCAATTAAGTTTGCCATCTCATATGGGTGTGGTTTGTGGAGCCTCAACAATTACAATGGTAACCTCAAAGATCTCTGATCACAGGTCACCATAGGAGATATAACAATAACAAGGAAAAAGTTCCAAGTATTGCAAGGATTATCAAAATGTGACACAGAGACACAAAGTGAGTGAATGCCACTGGGAAAATGGTGCCCCTATGCTTGCTCGATGCAGAGTTGTCACAAACCTTTAATGTGTAAAAAAAAAAAAAAAAAAAAGAAGCAATATTTGCAAAGCATAATAAAGTGGAGTGCAATCAAGTGAAGTGTACCTGTACCTGCAGATTCCCAGAAACAGGAGGCATGCCATGCCTCTCAGGGCCACATGGGTAAGCACCAGCATCAGTGGGGAGGTGGAGGGAAGAGGGGAAGCGGTGGGCAGGAGACTTGTGGTCATTTCCATGGGAAGGGTGGGTGAGGCAGGGTGAGCAGGCTCAGGATCGGCTAGTTTGAATACTTTTAGCAGGCTCTGGGACATAGGGGCTGTCTGTCCCTAGTTGTCTGGCACCTGGCCCTGAGGTGAGTAGTTTCCCAAAGTGCAAGAGCCCAAAGAGGAGGGGGTTGGGGGGGTGGGGGCTCCAGAGTGGCTGGTTTGCACTGAAAAGTGCTCTCACACTATGGCGACACCACCTGAATGTGCCCAATCTTTCTGAAAGGTACACTCATATATGTGAGTTATTTGCTGTCTCTAGCAATTAGCTCACCCGGGGAGGGGCAGTTCCTTTAGGGGCAGCAAGGCCCCAGATGTCAAAGATTAAATTTAGAAAATAAGGAGATGTAGAGGCACCTGGGTGGCTCAGTCGGTTAAGCGTCGGACTTCAGCTCAGGTCATGATCTCACAGTTCGTGAGTTTGAGCCCCATGTCAGGCTCTGTGCTGACAGCTCAGAGCCTGGAGCCCGGTTCAGATTCTGTCTCCTCGCCCGCCCCTCACCCGCTCACGCTCTGTCTCTCTCTCCTTTAAAAATAAACAAACATTAAGAAAAAAAGGAAAAGAAGAAGGCATGGGTAATGCACTGATGCATGCCTAATACGTTTTTATCACACTGCTAGGCCATGTGCCACAGGCCTGTAGACATTATCCTGTGCCTTTCCAAACAGCCCTGAGACATCAAGCAATTTATCCAGGCCACAGATCGGTAAGGGACACAGCCAGGACCGGAAACCGTTTGACCCCAGAGCTCCATGCTATGTTGCGTGCAGGTCCTTGAGTGAGCCCCCTTCCCCTGGTGGGCACCCAGAGGGCCTCTTTGGTCGGCACAGAAGAGTGGCTTTGTCATTGGCTTTCTGTCAGGCCTCACCGTTTAAGGAGGCTTTAACTTTCATCTGAACTGGCCTCCAGCCTGCACACACAAATCACACCGATGCTTTAAAGTCCACCCCTTCAGTGGGAGATGCAGTGGGAGATGCACCCCCCAGTCATAAAAGGGTGACATCAAGATGTCTGTGAGACTGGGGAGGCTATCAGGACGGAAAGCCATCACCCAAGAGTCTCAGTGCCCCTTTGTGCATCTGGAAGCCCAGGAGAGGGCTGCGGTTTGAAACAGAGGAGCGGCGAAGGTCACGGAGATGAGGATATGTAGGGGGGGAGGAGGGAGGGGCCGTAGGCGCATTGAGTGGAACAGATGCATTAAATCGTCCAGGATGCATTTCCAGATCCTTTCCCCACTGTATCCACCTGAGGAAAAGGTCTGTTTTGGGAGCGCCTGCAGGGCCTCGTTGGTTAAACATCTGACTCTTGGTCATGATCTCACATTTCATGAGTTTGAGCCCTGTATTCGGCTCTGCCCCCCCCCCCCCCCGCTCATTCTCTGTCTCTCTCAAAACTAAATAAACAAACTTTAAAAAAAAAAGAAAAAACCCTCACTTTTACAAAAGAAAACACAAGGTCTGTTTTGTACCCTCTTCTGGACCTCCTACACGGGCGTCATTGGGCAACAGCAAACTGACCTGATAATGGGCTATATCATTATTTACTAGGGTTTCTTTTGTCTTGGTGGGGCCTTGCCACTATAGCTAAAACCAACATGGCACTTCTTCCATTCTCCCTGTGTATGAGTCTCCCTCCCCCACGTGCTCAGGTGGGATGCTGAGGGCCAGCATGGGCTTGCCTGGGCCCGTCTCTTGTCACCACTTACCTGGATAGGGACAGAGCACTTGGGCTCGGGCAAAACCCCTGCTCACACTTGCATCTGTTGAGCAAAATCAATGGAGGAGACTTGGTGCTACATAGGAACTGAAACGACCCCCCTTCTGGCCTCTTGAGCTGTCCCAGACTAGAGTGATCGGGGCTTTTTCAGTTTAGCACTAAAAGTCCTGTGTCCTGCAAAACCCCTGGCCAGGCACACCAGGACAGCTGTCTCCCTGCTTGGACACTGTTGGTTCCTGCCCCTCAAGCTCTTTCCCAGAGCAGACCTGCTGGAGACCTTTCCAAGGTGTTCCAGGCACAAGCCCTGCCATAGCTCCCTGACTGTTAGCTTTTGGCTCCAGTAGCAGGTTCAATCCTTCGGCAGTTTGGATTAGATCCTACCAACCAAGATCATGCTGATAGAATGCCGTGAGGTCAGGAAGGAAGTCAAATTGAAAGAGGTTGTTTCGAAGGATGTGATTTTGACTTGAGACAAGAAATATGACAGGATGCCCTGGGAGGTGGGAAACTGCATGCTTTTAATAAAGGAAGACAGATATATAGACTCCCACCCTCAGATGGCAGCTAAGATTAGCAGACAGCTTGTGTGTTCAGGCAGGGGTCCCCGCCCAGGACTGCCAAAGAAGACTAACCAGCAGATAGGGACACTGCTAGAATGAGAGCACCAGAAAGACTCCAGTAGAAAGGTTAAAAGCGGGGTGCCAGTTGGTTAAGTGGCCGACTTCGGCTCAGGTCATGATCTCTCAGTTTGTGAGTTCGAGCCCCGCATCGGGCTCTGTGCTGACAGCTCGGAGCCTGGAGCCTGCTTCGGATTCTGTGTCTGCCTTGCTCTCTGCCCCTCCTCTGCTCACACTCTGTCTCTGTCTCTCAAAAAATGAATAAACATTTAAAAAAATTAAAAAGAAAGCAAAAGAGAAGTTGAAACCGCAGCTAAGGTTTTGCAAGCAAGAGGACAAGGATAAGGGAGATGGGTCTGGAAGGGAGTCAGGAGCAAGCGAGGAATGCCCAGCCTGGCTTGAGCTGAGGCGAACAGAGGAGAAGGAACAGAGAACACGGAGAAGGCAAAGCCCTGAGTCCTGGGAGAGGAGGTCCCCACGGGGCTGGGGGGCGACTCACGACTCATTTACTGAGAACCAAACCTAACCCAGGCCTTGCCCAGGTACAGAGCGTTACACTCGTTCAAGGCTCAGATTAGCGGCTCAAGCCATGGCCTGCATGGCCTATGTGGATACGTGCAAGGCTGCCAGGCCGTCACGGTGGAGCATGGTGTATCTTATCACTGGTGTTGTTTGGAATTGCTCATGCATGATGATAACGAAAAGCGGACCACCTTTTACTTCTAAGGTTACAGGTATTACTATCTAAGGTCACAGCTCCTATTAGGAGCTCTCTCACACAGCACGCTCTGTCCCCAGGTTCTGGTAAGTCTCCTTCTCCTCCCCATTCTGCGCTGAGGGAAATAATGGTGTCCCCGCTGTCACTTGCCCTGGGACGCTGCACTCTTCTTCGTGGTATCCCTGCCCGTACCTTTGTAAAAGTTTCTTTACTAACTCTCCTAAAATCACCTAATTTGAGAGGGCCATCTGATTCCCTGAGTGGTATGGAATGTGGCCCCCAGAAAGCCCCTCAGAATGGGATTACAGGGTGAGAGTGCTCACATATTTGTGGGGCACAAAGATATATACTCCTTGCTTGGGAGAAGGGGCGAAGCCGACAATCCACAGAGTATAGTGGTATCATAAATGCTCAAATTATCACCTGAGTGCTGTGGTGGAAATCAGAAGTGCTCTCTGGCTACCTTCTCTGGGCCCATCTCTGATTTCAGCCTCAGATACCTCCCTTGTTCTCACCACCCTTTTGCCTCAGGCATTTCCCCTGCGCCAGAAGAACGTGCTCAGCCTGCATGGTAGGAACACCCAGCTTGGACCTGTCGGAGAGCTGCCCTCCACACTTGGGAGACAGCCGTGTAAGAGTTAAAAGACGGCCACACTTCCTCTGGGGGGACATGCCTGAGGTATATATGTCATGATTTGTTAGAGGGTCCCCAGAGAGATTAAACCCCGGTTGCTCGCAGAAACACCAGCTCAAAAATACTCTTTGCATTTGCTGTCTTTCTCTTCAAACGCCTTTATCCCTGCTCTCTTGGATCATCTGGCAAATAAACTTCCTGTGTCCACATCTTTGTCCTAAACTCTGCTATCTGGGAGGAGCCAAAGGAACGTAATGGGTGCCAGGAATGGCCCTAGAAAGGAGTCCCCTTGGGATGAGATTCTGGAACTGGGTCATTAAGTCAGATGGCAGCACGCTTCTCATTGCTGGTAGTAAGTGGGGCAGTTGTGCCCCCTGATATGTTGAAGCTTCAGAACTACTAAGAGTATCCCGTGCGGTGAGTTGGCAGGTGGTTAAAAGAGGGAGGGGAAGTACTACACGCAAAAGCTCTACACTCGGTGTAAGGCCATCACAGAGGGCCAAGACTAAGGTGAAGCAAGTTAGATGTCTGGGCACAGCATCCAAGGAGGTACATATTCGCAGGGTTGTGCAAGTGTGGGGTTGGCATTGAGAGTGTTTCCTTGAAATCTGCACTTTAGGTGCCTCCACTTGGTCACCCTCATCCTGGCCTGGCATCCTGGATCTTGGTTAGAGTGGGGATTTAGGACCCCAGGTGGTCAATTGTTTCTTTGCTCATATTTGTTTCACACTGCTTCCAAAGGCTCCATATACCACCCTCTGGTTATTTCACTGTCCCTGAGTATATTGAGGCAGAGTTTCTTAGCAGCAACTAGTCCTTGCGTTGTCTTCCTGACCTGTAGCATTTGGGTCATTATATAGGAAGGGCAAGTGAAAGCTCCTAATTTAGTGCCCCCCTCAACAACCAAGATGGCAAATCAGTAGAAATAATGAATCTTTATGCATTTGCTGAGTGTCACTCTCAAAAATATAAAGGATGCTGGGTGGTAATCCCCATCACATCCCCCATTCAATCCACTTTTATGGCCCCTGCAAAAACCAGACAGACTATGGCATCACGTGATGTACAACCAAAAATTAAGCCAAGTGGTAGCTCTAATTACAGCTGCTGGGCCAGGTGTTACAGGTTTGCTACAACAGATCTAATACTTAGTATGTGACTAATGTTTTGGCAAATGCAGTATTTTCAATCTCCATCAATAAAGAAGAGCAAACGAGGATAATATTTACATGAAAAAGGCAGATGTATACATTCATTGTCTTGACCCAGAGCTATATTAAACACTCCTGTTCTCTGTCACGAGACAGTCCTCAGGGATTTTGATAATTTTGGCATTTCACAGAATATCGTGCTGGTCCACTGTATTGATAAAACATCATGTTAGTCCGTTTCAGTAAACAAGAAGTAGGAAGTTCTAGGGAAATGTGCCAGAGGGTAGGAGGTGAACCCTACCAAAATTTGGAAACCTGTCATATCAGTGAATAGTCTGGCCATGCCAGTTCATCCTTTCATAATATCAATTTTTTGTACCTCTTTCCCCTGTATCTTTAAGAAAGAGACACAGCACGTGATGGGTCTCTGGATTTTGGAGACAACGTATACTTCATTTAGTATTGCTTCCATTCATTTATCGGGTAACTCAGCAGGTTATCAATTTTGAGTGAGGCCCAGAATAAGAGAGGGCTCTGTTGGCTCTAGGATGTGAACAGCACTGACATTTGGGCCATACGACCCAGCCTATCCAAGGCACTAGAGATAAACAGAGTAGATAAATACACAATGAGGAGTCTCTGGCAAGGCCTGATAGGAAACGTATGATTCTGACCTATAGGGTTTGGAGCAAAGCCAGGCCTTCTGCAGAAAAACAAAACCAAAATAAACAAAAAACCTCTTTCTGCTTGGAAAAGAGGTCTTGAGGTAAATCTTAGTAGAGACTGAACACATAACCATAGCATATCAAGTGACTGTGAAACACCCGTCATAAGGTGTTTATCATTATATCTACCACCTCAAAAGATGGATAGATATAGCGGTAATCCATTGTCTCACGGAAATGGCATAATCAGGATTGGGCTCACGTGGGCGTGGAAGGCACAGATAATTCACATGAACAGGAGACCCAAACATCCAAGATTCCCGCAGCAACAATACATGAACAGGAGACCCAAACATTCAAGATTCCCGCAGCAACACCTCACCTTGAACCTTGGGGAGGGGTTCCCTACAATCAGATAAAGGAAGGAGAAATAACTCGGATCTGATTCATAGATGGGTTAGCTTGGTATGTTGGTATAAAGCAGGAAGGACTGCCTGCTGCAGCACATCCCCCGTTAGGAGTGTACCCAAAGAAAGTGTAGGTGGTGGGGAATCCTCTCAGTGAGAACAGCTTTGAGAACACAATAGTTTGGGGAGGGAGAAATGACTTAAAGATATACGGGGGTGTCTGCATAGTGACAAATGGCCTGAAGGGAGAAAGAATGGAGATTAGTGGCTCTGGGAAAGAGACAGATAGATGATCCATATGGGTGGGCATGAGTGTGTGGAACTTTGACTCTCAATCAATGCCTACCTGAGAGTATCTCTTCAGAGGAGCACTGTGAAACCCAGTGAAAACGATGATTCATCAAGTGCAGGTAAGCTAGTCTCTGTCTTTGGCTACCTCAGTGCTTGCAAAATGATCCCATGAATGGAACAGCCAGAGTTGAAGGAGTAAGGCCATATGTTGGCCCAACAGCATAACCTCCTTTTCACTAAGGCTGATCTAGTTACTGCTACTGCCGACTGCCGGACTGTACAACAACATAGACTGAACCTGAGCAGTCAATGTGGTACCATCTCTTGAAAAAACAAGCAGCTAACTACATCGAACCCCTTCATCATGGAGGGGGAAGTTATTTATTCTTCCTCTTCTTTATATATGGGGATTTTCTTTTCTGCCTATAGCACTTATGCCAACACTGCCATCTGAGGGCTTACAGAATGCCTGCTCATGGGATCCTGTGTTACATCGCCTTGGACTAAGGTACCCATTTTATGGTGAAGGAAGTATGACAATGGGCACATGACCAGAGAACCCCATTGGTCCTAACATATCCCTAGAAGCAACTGAGTTTACTGACTTCAGTGCACTCACCCAAGATTCAGGACTTAATATGATGGCTTAAGCCCTGGAGGGGGTGTGGGGGGTAGCATTAATAGTCTGCTAGATTATCTAAATGAGGCCTGACATCAACAGTGGCCAGTACTGTCCTTAGACCTACTCTTCTTCCAGGCCCTTACCTGTAGAGCAGGGCCACCATACTCCAGAGTGGATTCCAAGGAGTCTTAGAAAATTCTAAATCTTAACCTTCTATATATATTTTTTGAGGTAGGAGGACAAATTTAACTTTTCAAAACTTGATTTATAAATGTTTTTGTATTTTAAATATTTAGACAAATTGAACAACACTGTAAGCAAACTAGACCTAGCAGACATATTGGACATTGTACCCAACAACAAGAAAATACAGTCTTCTCAAGGGTACATAAAACATAAATCATATGTTAGGCTCCAAGAAAGTCTCAATAAATTTTTAAAAATTGAAATGGTTCAAAATATTCTCTCCAGACACAATGGAAAAAAGTAGAAATCAATAACAGAACAAAAACTAGAAAAGTAAGAAATATGTGGAAATTAAACAATACTCTCTAAAACAACCATGGGTCAAATCAAAAATCACAAAGGAAATTAGAAAATACTTAGAGGTGAGTGAAAATGAAACACAAGATATCAAAACTATTGGGTGCAGTAAAAGGGAAATTTATAGCAGTGAATTTCAGAGTGCTCAGAGGGAAATTTATAGCAGTAAATGCCTACATTAAAAAGAAAAAGGGAATTATCTTGGGGTGCCTGGGTGGCTCAGTCAGTTAAGCATCTGGGTCTTGATTTTGATTCAGGTCGTGATCTCATGGTTTGTGGGAATCAGCTCCCATGTTGAGCTCCACACTGAGTGTGGAACCTGATTGGGATTCTCTCTCCCTTTCTTTCTGCCCCTCCCCTGTTCATGCATGCATGTGCTCTCTCTCACTCTCTCTTTCAAAATAAATAAATAAAACTAAAACTAAATATCTATATATCTATATCTATATCTATATCTATATCTATATCTATATCTATCTATCTTAAATAAATAACCCACTTCACTCCTTAAGGAGCTAGAAAAAGAAGAGCACATTAACCTGAAACCTAGCAGAAGGAAGGAAATAATAAATATCAGAGTGGAGATAAATAAAATAGAGAATAGGAAAACAAAAGAGAGAATCAATGAAAACTAAATTGTTTTTTTGAAAAGATCAATAAAATTGGCAATCTTTAGCTAGAATAACAAAAAAAGAGAATGAGAAGTTTCTTAAAATAACTAAAATCAGAAATGAAAATGAGAACATTACTACCTACTTTGCAGAAATAAAAAGGATTACAAAAGAATACTATGAACTGTTATATGCCAACAAATTAGACCTAGATGACATGGACCAGTTTCTAAAACACAGATACCAAAACTGGCTCAAGAAGAAATAGAAAATCTCAGGGCACCTGGGTGGCTCAGTCAGTTAAGCGATAGTCAGTTGATTTTGGTTCAGATCATGTTCTCATGGTTTGTGAGATCAGCCCCGCATTGGGTTCTGCACTGAAAGCACAGAGCCTGCTTGGGATTCTCTCTCTCCCTCTCTTTCTCTCTGTCAAAATAAAAAGTAAACATTTAAAAAAAAAAAGAAAATCAAGGGGGGAGCCAAGATGGCAGAATAGCATGGAAGTTTTTTGTGTGTCTCGTGTCCATGAAATACAGCCAGACCAACACTAAACCATCCTGCACACCTAGAAAACTGATGTGAGGATTAACACAACAATCTGCACAATCTGAACCACAGAATTCAGCAGGTACGTGGTGCAGAGAGGTGAACGTGGGGAGCAAGAAGCTGCGGTGGGCAGGGAGCCGCTTTTGTGGACGGAGAGAGGACAGAAACAGGATGGAGATGGGGGGGTGGAGAATATGGGAAAAGCACCCCTCCCCAAAAGCAGCTGGAGAGAAAGTGGAGAATTGGAGACAGCCATAGGGACTAAACTAAAAAGGGAGAAAGGAGAAAGGAGAGGGTTTAAATTCCATTAAGACTGTAAACAAGGGGAGCACAAAGTATGCAACTCCGTAGCTGCATACCTGGCGGTGCTCTGGTGGGAAGGGCGAATTCCCAGGAGCAGAGTGGGGTCCAGGAGGTTCTTGGGCCACACGGGGAGAAGAGGTTCCACTGCTGGAAGGACATTTGGTAGAGACTGTTGAGGCCCTCTGGTCCCAGCAGACCCCAGAGAACGGCCACATTCGCTGGTGCTGGAACAAGGTCATTAAGGGTGAAGCCTGGTGCCAGATGTGTGTTGTGATTTTCCATAATCCCTGAAATGCTACTGCTACACTATCTTACAAACTTTTTCTGGGGCGGGCTGGCACCTGGCCGCAGTCTCGGGGCACCAGCAGCAGCAGAGTCCAGCAATCATTCCTGGGGGCAGCTGGCATTCGGCCATTGCTTGGTGAGACCCTCCCACAGAGGGGCGGGATGGGTCAAAGCCACAGTCCTTCAGAAGTAAGGGGTCGGGAAAACCAGCCGTATCAGAGACAAAACTCGCGAGGGAGGTGCTGCCTGGGGCTTGGTCACGGATAGTGAAAAAGCAGGGAGTGGATGAAAGCTGAAGATAGGACGGGTGCACGATTGCTGATCAGGGAGAACAGAGTTCCGATACTAGAGACTGGGTAGCTGGGTGACGCCATTTTCACCTCTCACGCGCATGCCCATCCCAGTAAGCTAAGCAGCGCCATCTAGTGGAGAACGGAGCCGTTACACTTAAGCCCCGTCCAACTGGGCCAATCTTGCTCTTCAAGAACACAAGTCTCACTGCCTGCTTAGTTTATGGACTATAAAGTACTTCATAGTCTGACTTCTAGGGGAAAGTGAAGTAATTTCAGTCGTATTTCAATCTGTTAACAGATCCATCTATTAAATTTTCTTTTTTCTGTTTTTTTCTCTTTTTCACTTCTTTTTTCTTGAATACAGAAAGAAAAAATTCAGTTTTATTTTCAATTTTTATTGAAAATATTTTTATTAAAAAATTTTTTTAGAGCAGAATGGATTCTCTGGAGCCAAGCGTAGTCAAGAGGCCCACAGAAGAGGGTAGGAAGGGCGGCGAGGCGGTGCGCGCTACACGGACTGGCGGGAGGGAGCCGGGGCGGAGGGGCAGCCTGCCGTCAAAGCAGAGCCCCTGAGTCTGGCTTGCAAAAGTGGAGGGGCCGGACAGAGTATGTTTGAACAGCAAGCGGGACTTAACATCTGGAAGGTTATAAGTTAACAGCTCTGCTCGGAGAGCGGGCGGGTTGGAGGACAACGGGAGGGAGAGTTGTTGAGCCCCGGACGACAGAGCTCAGCTTGGCGGGGAACAAAGGTGCTCGCCAGCGCCATCTCCCTCGCCCATCCCCCAGCCAAAATCCCAAAGGGAACCAGTTCCTGCCAGGGAACTTGCTTTCACCGCACAAACACCCAACGCTGTGCTTCTGCAGATCCATCCCTCTGGCGGTGGGTCTGACTCCCTCCTGGTGCCGCAGGGCCCCTCCCGAAGCGGATCACTGAAGGAAAAGTGAGCTGAGCCTGCCTCTCCCGCCCCTGTGCACTTTGCCGATCCACCCCAGCTAATACACCAGATCCCCAGCACCACAAGCCTGGCAGTATGCAAGTAGCCCAGACGGGCCATGCCACCCCACAGTGAATCCCGCCCCTAGGAGAGGGGAAGAGAAGGCACACACCAGTCTGACTGTGGCCCCAATGGTGGGCTGGGGGCAGACATCAGGTCTGACTGCGGCCCCGCCCACCAATGCAAGTTATTCAAGACAGCACAGGGGAAGTGCCCTGCAGGTCCGCACCACTCCAGGGACTATCCAAAATGACGACACGGAAGAATTCCCCTCAAAAGAATCTCCAGGAAATAGCGACAGCTACCAAACTGATCAAAAATGATTTAAACAATATAACAGAAAGTGAACTTAGAATAAGAGTCATAAAATTAATCGCTGGGCTTGAAAACAGTATAGAGGATAGCAGAGAATCTATTGCTACAGAGATCAAGGGACTAAGGAACAGCCAGGAGGAGCTAAAAATGCTATTAATGAGCTGCAAAATAAAATGGAGACGACCACAGCTCAGATTGAAGAGGCAGAGGAGAGAACAGGTAAACTAGAAGATAAAATTATGGAAAAAGAAGAAGCTGAGCAAAAAAGAGATTAAAAAATCCAGGAGTATGAGGGGAAAATTAGAGAACTAAGTGATGCACTAAAGAGAAATAATCTACGCATAATTGGTATCCCAGAGGAGGAAGAAAGAGGGAAAGGTGCTGAAGTTGTACTTGAAGAAATAATAGCTGAGAACTTCCCGGATCTGGGGAAGGAAAAAAGCATTGAAATCCAAGAGGCATAGAGAACTCCCTTCAGACGTAACTTGAATCGATCTTCTGCATGACATATCATAGTGAAACTGGCAAAATACACGGATAAAGAGAAAATTCTGAAAGCAGCTAGGGATAAACATGCTCTAACATATAAAGGGAGACTGATAAGACTCGTGACAGATCTCTCTACTGAAATTTGGCAGGCCAGAAAGGAATGGCAGGAAATCTTCAATGTGGTGAAAACAAAAATATGCAGCTGAGAATCCTTTATCCAGAAAAGCTGTCATTTAGAATAGAGGGAGAGATAAAGGTCTTCCCAAACAAAAACTGAAGGAATTCTTCACCATTAAACCAGCCCTACAAGAGATCCTAAGGGGGATCCTGTGAGACAAAGTACCAGGGACATGGCTACAAGCATGAAACCTACACACATCACAATGACTCTAAACCCATATCTTTCTATAATAACACTGAACATAAATGGACTAAATGCGCCAAGCAAAAGACATGGGGTATCAGAATGGATAAACAACAAGACCCATCTATTTGCTGTCTACAAGAGACTCATTTTAGACCTGAGGACACCTTCAGATTGAAAGTGAGGGGATGAGGAACTATCTATCATGCTACTGGAAGTCAAAAGAAAGCTGGAGTAGCCATACTTATATCAGACAAACTAGACTTTAAATTAAAGGCTGTAACAAGAGATAAAGGAGGGCATTATATAATAATTACAGGGTCTATCCATCAGGAAGAGCTAACAATTATAAATGCCTATGCGCCAAATACGGGAACCCCCAAATATATAAAACAATTACTCACAAACAGAAACAACCTTATTGATAAGAATCTGGTAATTGCAGGGGACTTTAATACCCCACTTACAACAATGGATAGATCATCTAGACACATGGTCAATAAAGAAACAAGGGCCCTGAATGATACATTGGACCAGATGGACTTGACAGATATATTTAGAACTCTGCATCCCAAAGCAACAGAATATACTTTCTTCTTGAGTGCACATGGAACATTCTCCAAGATAGATCACATACTGGGTCACAAAACAGCCCTTCATAAGTATACAAGAATTGAAATCATACCATGCATACTTTCAGACCACAATGCTATGAAGCTTGAAATCAACCACAGGAAAAAGTCTGGAAAACCTCCAAAACCATGGAGGTTAAAGAACACCCTACTGCAGAATGAATGGGTCAACCAGGCAATTAGAGAAGAAATTAAAAAATATATGGAAACAAACGAAAATGAAAATACAACAATCCAAACGCTTTGGGATGCAGCGAAGGCAGTCCTGAGAGGAAAATACATTGCAATCCAGGCTTATCTCAAGAAACAAGAAAAATCCCAACTACAAAATCTAACAGCACACTTAAAGGAAATAGAAGCAGAACAGCAAAGACACCCCAAACCCAGCAGAAGAAGAGAAATAATAAAGATCAGAGCAGAAATAAACAATATAGAATCTAAAAAAAACTGTAGAGCAGATCAATGAAACCAAGAGATGGTTCTTTGAAAAAATAAACAGAATTGATAAACGTCTAGCCAGGCTTCTCAAAAAGAAAAGGGAGATGACCCAAATAGATAAAATCATGAATGAAAATGGAATTATTACAACCAATCCCTCAGAAATACAAGCAATTATCAGGGAATACTATGAAAAATTATATGCCAACAAACTGGACAACCTGGAAGAAATGGACAAATTCCTAAACACCCACACACTTCTAAAACTCAATCAGGACGAAATAGAAAGCTTGAACAGACCCATAACCAGCGAAGAAACTGAATCAGTTATCAAAAATCTCCCAACAAATAAGAGTCCAGGACCAGATGGCTTCCCAGGGGAGTTCTACCAGATGTTTAAAGCAGAGATAATACCTATCCTTCTTAAGCTATTCCAAAAAATAGAAAGGGAAGGAAAACTTCCAGACTCATTCTATGAAGCTAGAATTACTTTGATTCCTAAACCAGACAGAGACCCAGCAAAAAAAAAAAAAAGAGAACTGCAGGCCAATATCCCTGACGAATATGGATGCAAAAATTCTCAATAAGATACTAACAAATCGAATTCATCAGCATATAAAAAGAATTATACACCATGATCAAGTGGGATTCATTCCTGGGATGCCGGGCTGGTTCAACATTTGCAAATCAATCAACGTGATACATCACATTAATAAAAGAAAAGATAAGAACCATATGATCCTGTCAATCAATGCAGAAAAAGCATTTGACAAAATTCAGCATCCTTTCTTAATAAAACCCTCGAGAAAGTCAGGATAGAAGGAACATACTTAAACATCATAAAAGCCATTTATGAAAAGCCCACAGCTAACATTATCCTCAATGGGGAAAAACTGAGAGCTTTTTCCCTGAGATCAGGAACATGACAGGGATGTCCATTCTCTCCGCTGTTGTTTAACATAGTGTTGGAGGTTCTAGCATCAGCAATCAGACAACAAAAGGAAATCAAAGGCATCAAAATTGGCAAAGATGAAGTTAAACTTTCACTTTTTGCAGATGACATATTATACATGGAAAATCCGACAGACTCCACCAAAAGTCTGCTAGAACTGATACATGAATTCAGCAAAGTCGCACGATACAAAATCAATGTACAGAAATCAGTTGCATTCTTATACACTAATAATGAAGGAATAGAAAGACAAATAAAGAAACTGATCCCATTCGCAATTGCACCAAGAAGCATAAAATACCTAGGAATAAATCTAACCAAAGATGTAAAAGATCTGTATGGTGAAAACTATAGAAAGCTTATGAAGGAAATTGAAAAAGATATAAAGAAATGGAAAAACATTCCGTGCTCATGGGTTGGAAGAATAAATACTGTCAAAATGTCAATACTACCCAAAGCTATCTATACATTCAGTGCAATCCCAATCAAAATTGCACCAGCATTCTTCTCAAAGCTAGAACAAGCAATCCTAAAATTCATATGGAACCACAAAAGGCCCCGAATAGCCAAAGTAATTTTGAAGAAGAAGACCAATGCAGGAGGCATCACAATCCCAGACTTTAGCCTCTACTACAAAGCTGTAATCATCAAGACAGCATGGTACTGGCACAAAAACAGACACATAGACCAATGGAATAGAATAGAAACCCCAGAACTAGACCCACAAAAGTAGGGCCAACTAATCTTTGACAAAGCAGGAAAGAATATCCAATGGAAAAAAAGACACTCTAACAAATGGTGTTGGGAGAACTGGACAGCAATATGCAGAAGGTTGAAACTAGACCACTTTCTCACACCATTCACAAAAATAAACTCAAAACGGATAAAGGACCTGAATGTGAGACAAGAAACCATCAAAATTCTGGAGGAGAAAGCAGGAAAAGACCTCTCTGACCTCAGCCGTAGCAATTTCTTACTTGACACATCCCCAAAGGCAAGGGAATTAAAAGCAAAAATGAACTATTGGGACTTCATGAAGATAAAAAGCTTCTGCACTGCAAAGGAAACAATCAACAAAACTAAAAGGCAACCAACGGAATGGGAAAAGATATCTGCAAATGACATATCAGACAAAGGGCTAGTATCCAAAATCTATAAAGAGCTCACCAAACTCCACACCCGAAAAACAAATAATCCAGTGAAGAAATGGGCAGAAAACATGAATAGACACTTCTCTAAAGAAGACATCCGGATGGCCAACAGGCACATGAAAAGATGCTCAACGTCGCTCCTCATCAGGGAAATACAAATCAAAACCACACTCAGATATCACCTCGCGCCAGTCAGAGTGGCCAAAAGGAACAAATCAGGAGACTATAGATGCTGGAGAGGATGTGGAGAAACGGGAACCCTCCTGCACTGTTGCTGGGAATGCAAACTGGTGCAGCCACTCTGGAAAACAGTGTGGAGTTTCCTCAAAAATTAAAAATAGACCTACCCTATGACCCAGCAATAGCACTGCTAGGAATTTACCCAAGGGATACAGGAGTACTGATGCATAGGGACACTTGTACCCCAATGCTTATAGCAGCACTCTCAACAATAGCCAAATTATGGAAAGAGCCTACATGTCCATCAACTGATGAATGGATAAAGAAATTGTGCTTTATATACACAATGGAGTACTATGTGGCAATGAGAAAGAATGAAATATGGCCTTTTGTAGCAATGTGGATGGAACTGGAGAGTGTTATGCTAAGTGAAATAAGCCATACAGAGAAAGACAGATACCATATGTTTTCACTCTTATGTGGATCCTGAGAAACTTAACAGAAACCCATGGGGGAGGGGAAGGAAAAAAAAAAGAGGTTAGAGTGGGAGAGAGCCAAAGCATAAGAGACTCTTAAAAACTGAGACAAACTGAGGGTTGATGGGGGGTGGGAGGGAGGGGAAGGTGGGTGATGGGTATTGAAAAGGGCATCTTTTGGGATGAGCACTGGGTGTTGTATGGAAACAAAATTGACAATAAATTTCATATATTTAAATAAACAAACAAACAAACAAACAAACAAACATTAAAACAAAAAAAAAATAAAACAAAAGAATTGAAATCAGGATGTTGAAGGATATCTGCCCTCTTGTGTTCACTGTAGCATTATCCACAATAGGTAAGATATGAAAGCAACCTAAAGGTCCATCAATGGATGAATGGATAAAGAAAATATGGTATATACATACCATGGAATATTATTCAGCCTTAAAAATGAAAGAAATCCTGCCATATGCTGCAACATGGATGGATCTGGAGGATAATATGCAAAGTAAAATAAACCTTGTTGTTATAGAAGGACAAATACTGCATGATTCCATTTGTATGATGTGTGTAAATAGTCAAACTTATAGAAATAGAGAAGAGAATGGCGGCTTCCAGGATCTGGGGTAGGGGGAGACAAGGAATTACTGCTCAATGAGTAAAAAGTTTCAGTTATGTAAGATGAATAAGTTTTAGAGATCTTCTGTACAACATTGTGCCTATAGTTAACAACTTAACATTTTGTTGAGAGGCCACATCTCATGTTAAGTGTTCTTACAACAACAACAAAAAAAGTCATCACAACAACAACAACAACATCTCATAACAATAGCACCCTATAGGGGTTGAAAGGTAAAAGAAAGAATGGGACAGAGTATCCCAGAATGGGACAGTATTTGCAACTTGTATTACTGAAAAAAGTTTAAATTTGGAATAAAGAAACAAATAATTTTTAAAAAAAATTTTACTATTTTTTTACTTTTGGGTAAATCTTTTCAAATTCTATTTTAATTCCATCATTGTATTTTAGTCTACTTCAGTACTGTATTCACTTTTTCAAATTTTCAAGTGATTTCCTTTTTTTCTTTTTCTTTTTTCTCCTTTTCATTTCTTTTTCTTGAATACAGAAAGAAAAAATTCATTTTTATTTTCAGTTTTTATTAAAAATATTTTTCTTTAATTTTTACTATATTTTTTACTTTTATGTAAGTTTTTTTCAAAATCTATTTTACTTCCATCATCTTATTTTAGTCTACTACAGTGTATTCACTTTTCAAATTTTCAAACGATTCCCTTTTTTTTTCTCTTTTTCATTTCTTTTCTTTTGCTTGAATACAGAAAGAGAAAAAAATCATTTTTATTTTTAATTTTTATTAAAAATATTTTTCTTTAATTTTTTTCTACTATACTCTTTAGTTTTGTGTAAATTTTTTTCAAATTCTTTTTTACTTCCATCATTTCATATTAGTCTACTTCAGTGTATTCATTTTTTTCAAATTCTCAAATGATTTCTTCCCCCTCCCCCCTTTTTTTCTCTAATCTATCAAACCACTTTCAACACCCAGACCAAAACACACCTAGGATCTAAGAACATTTATTCAATTTTGTGTGTGTGTTTTAGTTTTTTAGTTTTACTTTTTTTAATTTTAATTTTTTTAATTTTAATTTTTTCTACCCCATTAATTCCTTTTCTCCCTTTAAAATGGTGAAACCAAGGAATTCACCCCAAAAGAAAGAGCATGAAGAAACGACAGCCAGGGATTTAACCAACACAGATACAAGCAAGATGTCTGAATCAGGATTTAGAATCACGATAATAAGAATACTAGCTGCAGTTGAAAATTGACTACAATCCCTTTCTGTAGAGATAAAACAAGTAAAAACTAGTCAGGATGAAATAAAAAATATTGTAACTGAGCTGCAATCGTGGATGGATGCCACAGCGGCAAGGATGGATAAGGCAGAACAGAGAATCAGTGATATAGAGGACAAACTTATGGAGAATAATGAAGTAGAAAAAAAGAGGGAGATTAAGGCAAAAGGGCACGATTTAAGAGTTAGAGAAATCAGTGACTCATTAAAAAGGAACAACATCAGAATCGTGGGGGTCCCAGAAGAGGAAGAGAGAGAAATAGGGGTAGAAGCGTTATGTGAGCAAATCATAGCAGAAAACTTTCCTAACCTGGGGAAAGACACAGACATCAAAATCCAGGAAGCACAGAGGACCCCCATTAGGTTCAACAAAAACCAACCCTCAATAAGGCACATCATAGTCAAATTCACAAAATACTCAGGCAAGGAGGGAATCATGAAAGCAGCAAGGGAAAAAAAGTCCCTAATCTACAAGGGAAAACAGATCAGGTTTGCAGCAGACTTATCCACAGAAACTTGGCAGGCTAGAAAGGAGTGGCGGGATATATTCAGTGTGCTGAATCAGAAAAATATGCAGCCAAGAATTCTGTATCCAGCAAGGCTGTCATTCAAAACAGGAGAGATAAAAAGTTTCCCAGAAAAACAAAAAGTAAAGGAGTTTGTGACCACTAAACCAGCCCTGCAAGAAATTTTAAGGGGGACTCTCTGAGGGGAGAAAAGATGAAAATAAATAAAATAAATAAATAAATAGGTAAATAAATACCAAAAGCAACAAAGATTAAAAAGGACCAGAGAACACCACCAGACACTCCAACTCTACAAGCATCATAATGGCAATAAATTCATATCTTTCAGTACTCACTCTAAATATCAATGGACTCAATGCTCCAATCAAAAGACATAGGGTAACAGAATGGATAAGAAAACAAGACCCATCTATATGCTGTTTACAAGAGACCCACTTTAGACCTAAAGACACCTTCAGATTGAAAGTAAGGGGATGGAGAACCATCTACCATGCTAATGGTCAACAAAAGAAAGCCGGAGTAGCCATACTTAATATCAGACAATCTAGGCTTTAAAATAAAGACTGTATCAAGAGATGCAGAAGGGCATTATCATAATCAAGGGGTCTATAGACCAAGAAGACCTAACAATTGTAAACATTTATGCGCCAAATGTGAAAGCACCCAAATATATAAATCAGTTAATCACAAACATCAAGAAACTCATCGATAGTAATACCATAATAGTAGGAGACTTCAACACCCCACTCACAGCAATGGACAGATCATCTAATCAAAAAATCAACAAGGAAACAATGGCTTGAATGACACACTGGACCAGATGGACTTAACAGATATATTCAGAACATTTCATCCTAAAGCAGCAGAATATACATTCTTCTCCAGTGCACATGGAACATTCTCCAGAATAGACCATATACTGGGACACAAATCAGCCCTCAGCAAGTACAAAAAGATCGAGATCATTCTGTGCATCTTTTCAGACCACAACGCTATGAAACTTGAAGTCAACCACAAGAAAAAAATTGGAAAGGTAACAAATACTTGGAGACTGAAGAACATCCTACCAAAGAATGAATGGGCTAACTAAGAAGTTAAAGGGGAAATTAAAAAGTATATGGAAGCCAATGAAAATGATAACACCACAACCCAAAACCTCTGGGATGCAGCAAAGGCAGTCATAAGAGGAAAGTATATAGCAATCCCGGCCTTCCTAAAGAAGGAAGAAAGATCTCAGATACATGACCTAACCTTACATCTTAAAGAGCTGGAAAAAGAACAGCAAATAAAACCCAAGATCAGCAGAAGACCAGAAATAATAAAGATTAGAGCAGAAATTAATGCCATCAAAACCAAAACAAACAAACAAACAAACAAACAAACAAACAAACCCACAGTAGAACAGATCAATGAAACCAGAAGCTGGTTCTTTGAAAGAATTAGCAAAATTGATAAACCACGAGCTAGTTTGATCAAAAAGAAAAAGTAAAGGACACAAATAAATAAAATCAAGAATGAAAGAGGAGAGATCACAACCAATACAGAAGAAATAAAAACAATAATAAGAGAATATTATGAGCAATTATATGCCAATAAAATGGGCAACCTGGAAGAAATGGACAAATTCCTAGAAACATATACACTACCAAAACTGAGACAGGAAGGAATAGAAAATTTGAACAGACACATAACCAGTAAGGAAATCGAATTAGTAATCAAAAATCTCCCAAAAAACAAGAGCCCAGGGCCAGATGGCTTTCCAGGGGAATTCTACCAAACATTTAAGGAAGAATTAACACCTATTCTCTTGAAACTGTTCCAAAAAATAGAAATGGAAGGAAAGCTTCCAAACTCTTTCTATGAAGTCAGCATTACCCTGATTCTAAAACCAGACAGAGACCCCACTAAAAAGGAGAACTATAGACCAATTTCCCTGATGAACATGGATGCAAAAATCCTCAACAAGATATTAGCCAACTGGATCCAACAATACATTAAAAAAATTACTCACCATGACTAAGTGGGATTTATACCTAGGATGCAGGGCTGGTTCAATATCTGCAAAACAATTAACGTGATTCATCACATTAATAAAAGAAAGGACAAGAACCATATGATCCTCTCAATAGATGCAGAGAAAGCATTTGACAAAATGCAGCATCCTTTCTTGATAAAAACCCTCAAGAAAGTAGGGATAGAAGGAGCATATCTTGAAATCATAAAAGCCATATATGAATGACCCAACGCTAATATCATCCTCAATGGGGAAAAACTGAGAGCTTTCCCCCTAAGGTCAGGAACAAGACAGGGATGTCCACTCTCACCATGTTATTCAACATAGTATTGGAAGTCTTAGCCTCTGCAATCAGACAACACAAAGAAATAAAAGGCATCCAAATTGGCCAGGAGGAGGTCAAACCTTCACTCTTCGCAGATGACATAATACTCTATATGGAAAACCCAAAAGATTCCATGAAAAAACTTCTAGAACTGATTCATGAATTCAGCAAAGTTGCAGGATATAAAATCAATGCACAGAAATCCGTTGCATTCCTATACACCAACAATGAAGCAACAGAAAGATAAATCAAGGAATCGATCCCATTTACAATTGCACCAAAACCAATAAAATACCTAGGAATAAATCTAACCAAAGAGGTGAAAAATGTATACACTGACAACTATAGAAAGCTGATGAAAGAAATTGAAGAAGACACAAAAAAATGGAAAAAGATTCCATGTTCCTGGATAGGAAGAACAAATATTGTTAAAATGTCAATACTACCCAAAGCAATCTACATATTCAATGCAATCTCTATCAAAGTAACACCAGCATTCTTCACAGAGCTAGAACAAATAATCCCAAAATTGGTATGGAACCAGAAAAGACCCTGAATAGCCAAAGCAATCTTGAAAAAGAAAACCAAAGCAGGAGGTATCACAATTCTGGACTTCAAGCTCTACTACAAGGCTGTGATCATCAAGACAGTATGGTAATGGCACAAGAACAGACACGCAGATCAATGGAAAAGAATAGAGAACCCAGAAATGGACCCACAAACATATGGCCAACTAATCTTTGACAAAGCAGGAAAGAATATCCAATGGAATAAAGACAGTCTCTTCAGCAAGTGGTGCTGGGAAAACTGGACAGCGACATGCAGAAGAATGAACCTGGACCACTTTCTTAAACCATACACAAAAATAAACTCAAAATGGATGAAAGACTTCAATGTAAGACAGGAAGCCATCAAAATCCTCGAGGAGAAAGCAGGCAAAAACCGCTTTGATCTTGGCCGTAGCAACTTCTTACTCAACGTGTCTCCCGAGGCAAGGGAAACAAAAGCAAAAATGAACTATTGGGACCTCATGAAAACAAAAAGCTTCTGCACAGCAAGGAAAACAATCAGCAAAACTAAAGGGCAATCAACAGAATGGGAGAAGATATTTGCAAATGACATATCAGATAAAGGGTTAGTATCCAAAATCTACAAAGACTTATCAAACTCAACACCCAAAAAACAAATAATCCAGTGAAGAAATGGGCAAAAGACATGAGTAGACACATCTCCAAAGAAGACATCCAGATGGCCAACCAACACATGAAAAAACGCTCAACTTCACTCATCGTCAGGGAAATACCACAGTGAGATACCATCTCACACCTGTCAGAATGGCTGACATTAACAACTCAGGCAACAACAGATGTTGACGAGGATGCGGAGAAAGAGGATCTCTTTTGCACTGTTGGTGGGAATGCAAGTTGGTGCAGCCACTCTGGAGAAAAGGATGGCGGTTCCTCAAAAAACTAAAAATAGAACTACCCTAAGACCCAGCAATTGCACTACTAGGTATTTATCCAAGGAATACAGGTGTGCTGTTGCAGAGGGATACATGCACCCCCATGTTTATAGCAGCCCTATCCACAATAGCCAAAGTATGGAAAGAGCCCAAATGTCCATCGATGGATGAATGGATAAAGAAGATGTGGTATATATATACGATGGAGTATTACTCAGCCATCAAAAAGAATGAAATCTTGCCATTTGCAACTAGGTGGATGGAACTGGAGGGTATTATGCTAAGTGAAATTAGTTAGTCAGACAAAGACAAAAATCATATGACCTCACTCCTATGAGGACTTTAAGAGACAAATCAGATGAACGTAAGGGAAGGGAAACAAAAATAATATAAAAACAGGGAGGGGGACAAAAGAGACTCATAAATATGGAGAACAAACTGAGGGTTACTGGAGGGGTTGTGGGAGGGGGGATAGGCTAAATGGGTAAGGGGCACTAAGGAATCTACTCCTGAAATCATTATTGCACTATATGCTAACTAATTTGGATGTAAATGATAAAAAAAATTAAAATTAAAAAAATCAAAAAAGTAAAAAAAAGTAAACTCACAAACAATAAAAAAAGAAATAGAAAATCAATCAGTGTAATATATCACATTAATAGAATAAAGGAAAAAAAATGCAATAATCT
This sequence comes from Acinonyx jubatus, assembly GCF_027475565.1. NCBI lineage: Eukaryota > Metazoa > Chordata > Mammalia > Carnivora > Felidae > Acinonyx > Acinonyx jubatus. The sequence continues at coordinate 35,825,955 of NC_069386.1, forward strand.
CAATTGACACGGCAAAAGCATTTGAAAAAATTCAACACCATTTTATGATAAAAAAAAGAAAACACTGAGAAAACTAGAAATAGAAGGGAACTTTCTCAACATGATAAAGGGCATTTATAAAAAACCCACAATTAGCATCACACTCAGTGGCAAAATACTGAAAGCTTTCTCTCTAACATCAGGAACTATATAAAGATGCTCACTTTCACTGTTGCTACTCAATATTGTTTTGGATGTTCCAGCAAGAGGAATTAGGCAAGAAAATAAAAATAAATGCATTCACAAGGAAAGGAAGAAGTAAACCTTCCATCTCTATTTGCGAACACGTTTCTATATATAGAAATCCCAAATAATTCACAAGAAAAGCTACTAGAACTAATACACAAATTCAGGAAAGTTGGAAAGTACAAGATCAACACACACACAAAAAATCAGTTGTGCTTCTATAGACCAGCAAAGCTGAAAATAATTCTATTTACAATAGCATCAAAAGGATAAAATACCTCGGAATAAATTTAACCAAGGAGGTGAAAGGTTCATACACAGAAAAATATAAAATATTGCTAACACGCATTAAAGAAGAGCTAAATTTTTAAAAAATTCCTACGTTCATGATATATTGCTATTTTAATATAGTGACACTATCCAAAGAGACCTACAGATTAAATGCAATCCCTATCATCATTCAAACAGCAGTTTCTGTTTTTCTGTTTGTGTTTTTGTTTTTGCAGGAATGGAAAAGCCAATTCTTAAATTCATATGGAATTACAAGGAGCCTTGAATAGGCACAACAATCGTGAAAAAGAAAAACAAATTTGGGGGATTCATACTTCCCAATTTCAAAACTTACTATAAAGTACAGTAACCAAACCAGTGTGGTAATAGCATAGAAATAAACATATAGACCAATGGAATAGAATTGAGAGTCGAAAAATAAACTCATTTATCTATTGTCAGTTGTTTTTGAACACTGAATTTGTGCAAGCCAATTCATTGGGAAAAAAATAGCCTCTTCAAAAATGGTGCTGGGACAACTGGATATTCACATGCAAAAGAATAAAATTGGACTCCTATTCCATACTATATACAAAAATTAACTAAAAATGGATCAATGACCTAAATATAAGAGTTAATACTATAAAACACTTAATAAAATATACATGATCATACGTATCTTCAAAAGCAAGGACTAAAGAAAGAATTTTCAAATGAACAAAGAAAAAGAGCTAACACTATAAACTCTTAAAAGAAAACATAGAGTAAATCTTGATGGCTTTGGATTAGGCAAAGGATTTTTATTTATTTTTATTTTTTATTTTTTTATGAATATATTTTTATTGTCAAATTGGCTTACATACAACACCCAGTGCTCATCCCAACAAGTTAGGCAATGGATTTTTTAAAAGGACACCAAAAGCACAAGCAACAAAAGAAAAAAAAAAATAGACACATTGGAGTACATCAAAATTAAAACCTTTTGTGCACTGAAGGCCACTATCAAGAAAGCAAAAAGAAGGGCACCTGGGTGGCTCAGTCGGTTAAGCATCTGACTCTGGCTCAGGTCATGATCTCACAGCTTGTGAGTTCGAGCCCCACATCAGGCTCTGTGCTGTCAGCTCAGAGCCTGGAGCCTGCTTCAGATTCTGTGTCTCCCTCTCTCTACCCCTCCCCAACTCATACTCTGTCTCTCAAAAATGAATAAATGTTAGAAATTTTTTAAAAAAAGAAAGCAAAAAGATAACTCATAGAAGAAAATATTTGCAAACCATACATCTGCAAAGGAATGGTATAGCATTCAGAATATATAAAGAACTCTTACAACTCAAAACAAAACAAATAAACAAACAAACAAAAAACAGCTCAATCAAAAAATAGGCAAAGGACTTGAACAGTCCTATCTCCAAAGAAGATCTATAAATGGCCAATATGCCCATAAAGAGATGCTCAACAGGGGTGCCTAGGTGGCTGAGTCAGTTCAGCATCTGCTTCTTGATTTTAGCTCAGGTCATGATTCCAGGGTTGTGAGATCAAGCCCCACATCAAGCTCTGCATTGAGCATGGAGACTGCTTGGGATTCTCTCTCTCTCTGCCCCTCCCCTGCTTGTGTGCTATCTCTCTCACTCGAAATAAACAAACTTAAAAAAAATAAGTTTCTTTTAATACTTTGCTTAGAGAAAGTCATTTGAATAACATTTCTGTCTTTATATTAAAATATCTGATTAATAAAATTTATTTTGTCATACTGATGTGTATTTTGGAACATTTACTTTTATAAGCAGTTTTAAGAGTGAAGTTCGTAACAATAAATGCCTACTTTAAGAAATAAGAATGATTCCATATAAATAATGTAACTTTATGCCTCAAGGAATGAGAAAAAGAAAAAACAAATCCCAAAGAGAGTAGGAAAGAAATAACAGATATTAAAGTGGAAATAAATGAAACAAAGACTAGAAAGACAATAGAAAAGATCAACAAAACTCTAACATCAGATTATTTGAAAAGCTATACCTCAACATAATAAAGGTCATATATGACAAGCCCACAGGTAACATCATACTAAATAGTGAAAAGTTTTGTACCTAAGATCAGGAACGATACAGGGCTGCCCACTCTCACCACTTTTATTCAGTATAGTGTTAGAAGTCCTAGCCAGAGCAATCAGGCAAGAAAAACTAAACTGAACTAAACTAAACTAAACTAAGCTAAATGGCATCCAAATCAGAGAAGAAGTAAAAGTATGTCTGTTTGCAGATGACATGATCTTCTATATAGAAAACCCTAAAGATTCTACCCTAAAAAACTGTTAGAACTAATAAATGAATTCAGTAAAGTTGCAGAATACAAAATTAATATACAAAAACCTGTTGTATTTCTATACATTAATAACCATTAGAAAGAGAAATTAAAACAATCCCATTTACCATAGCAACAAAAAGAATACAATACTAAGGATAAATGTAAACCAAGGAGGTGAGACATCTGTCATCTGAAAACTAAAAAAACTGATGGAAGAAATTAAAGAAGACACAAATAAATAAAAAATAATTCCATGCTGATAGATTAGAAAAACTAATATTGTTAAAATATCCATACCCCCAGAGCAATATACAGATTTAATGCAGTCCCTATCAGAATTCCAATGGCTTTTTTTTCACAGAAATAGAATAAATAGGAAAAACAATTCTAAAATTCATATGGAACCACAAAAGACTGTGAATGACCAAAGCAATCTTGACCAAGAGGAGCAAAGCTGGAGGCATCACACTTCCTGATTTCAGACTACATTGCAAAGCTATAGTCATCAAAAAACAGTATTGTACTGGCATAAAAACATACACATAGGTCAGTGGAACAGAAGAGGGAACCCAGGAATAATCCATTCATATACAGTGAATTAATTTTCAATACAGATGCCAAAAAACAGTGTCTTCAATAAATGGTGTTGGGAAAACTGAGCATTCACATGGAAAAGATTGGAATTTGAGCCTTATTTTTCACCATACATAAAAATCAACTCAAAATGATTAAAGATCTGAATGTAAGACCTGAAACTGTAAAACTCCTGGGAGAAAACAAAGAAGTAAGTTCCTTAACATCTTGGCAATGATTTTTGATTTGACAAAAAAAAGTAAAGGCAACAAAAGCAAAAATAAACAATTGGGACTACTCTCTTCCCCTCCCCTGCTCATGCTCATGCTCTGTCTCTGTCTCAAAAATAGATAATAAACATTAAAAAAATTTTTTAAGTAAGGAGGCTCCTCAAGAAATTAAAAATAGAACTACTGTATGATTCAACAATCCCATTCCTGGTTATATATCCAAAGGAAATGAAATCATGATCTTGAAGGGTTTTCTGTACTTCCACGTTCATTGCATTGTTCACTATAGCCAAAATATGAAACAACCTAAGTGTCTGTTAGTGGATAAATAAATAAAGTGTGTGTGTGTGTGTGTGTGTGTGTGTGTGTGTGTGTGTGTGTGTGTTGGAATATTATTCAGCCTTAAAAAAGGAAACTGGGGCACCTGGGTGGCTCAGTCAGTGAGCATCTGACTCTTGATTTTGGCTCAGGTCATGATCCCAGGATTGTGGGATCAAGCCCTGTATTGGGCTCCACGCTGAGCATGAAGCCTGCTTAAGATTCTCTCTTTCTCTCTCTCTCTCTCTCTCTTACTCCCTCCCTCCCTTTGCCCCCTCCCCGCTCATCCCCCACCCCCAAAAAAGAAGGAAACCCTGGCATTTATGACAACATGAATGAATCTTGAGGGCATTATGCTAATTGAATAAACTCGACAGGGAATCACATAAATACCACCTGGTATTTTTCCATGTGTTAGCTAAAAGGAAAAGACAAAATCATAGAAAAAGAGAGTACAATGGTGATTGCCAGAAGATAGGGGACAGAGGAAATGGGGAGAGGTTGTTAAAAAGGTACAAACTTTCCATTATAAGATGAATAAGGTCTGAGGATCTAATGTATAGCATGCTGACTCTATTTGGTAGTACTGTATTGTATAATTGAAATGTGTTAAGAAAGTAGATCTTAAGTGTTCTCACCAAAACAAAACACAGTAATTATGTGAGGTGATGGATGTGTTAATTAACTTGTGGGAATCCTTTCACAATGTATAATATATCAAATTATCACATTGTATACTTCAAATATATTACCATTTTATTTTTCAGTTATACCTTAATAAAGCCTTATAATAAATACCTTATTATAAATAAATACCTTATTTCTTAAATAAGAAATATGACAAAAAAATAAGCATAAAATAATTTATAGAAAACAAACTTCCATTTTGTAAAAGAAATGCTAGCAAATTCTTATAGGAAATATTAGCAAAGTCACTAGTGTATTTTTTTCTACAGAATACCCTTCATTGTTTTTATATCATATTTGAATCAGAAATGATCATTTTTCTTCATAGTGTCTATTACAAAGCAAAATGCAAAGTACAGCCCAATAGTTGTCTACTAAATGCTGTTCTTTAAAAAACAATACATTGAGGAGGACACCTGTTGGGATGAGCACTGGGTGTTGTATGGAAACCAATTTGACAATAAATTTCATATTAAAAAAAATAAAAAAATAAAAAACAATAAATACATGTTGTGTTAATTTAATGAAACTTATATATGCTAATTTGTGACCTTATTCTTTGAGAATTAGGACATAATGTAGATTTTTGTCTATCAAACCTCTGACTACGTATTAAAGCTTTCCTAATTGCACATGAAGGCAAACAGGATTGAGCAGTCTGGCAGGAACAAATACTCGACTAAATTCACAAAGATGTGGTAGGCAGTGAGGATCAGATACAAGTATCTACACGGAATATGTAGTCTATCAGGCAGAACACATGGATGAGAATATAGAACATTGATGTGCTCCCAGTGGTTAACACAGTGTGACTGGGTGCCCTAGAAAGGAGCAGGTGTTTATGGTATAGTGGTTTTCAAACTTTAGCATGCATCAGAATCATTTGGAGGGCTCATTACAACATAGATTTCTAAACTTCATTCCCAGAACCACAGAATTAGAAACTCTGGGTGTGTGGCCCAATAATGTGCATTTCCAACAAGTTCCTAGGCAATGTTCATGCTGCTGGTTTGAGGAGCACAGTCTGACAACCAGTGATGTAGAGGAAAAGAACACTCATGAAGGCAGGAAGCATCAGGTAAGCCTATTAGTGTCAACCCAGTGGGCTGGGATCTGGCAAAATTCTAGCCCCTGAACAGGAATTAGTCTAGAGCAGTACGAAAGGAATGATAGATTACTAAAGTTGGGATTCAGGTACAAGGTTCTGGTTATTAAACCTGGGGTGTGAGGTGGCGATGAAGTCTCAGGAATAAAGAAGAAATAGGGATCTTAGAACTGGCTCACAAGATCAAGGCCAGTGTAATAGTCAAGGTGAGTTGATGTTAAATCCAAAAGTGTTGAGTTATATTATTCCTGCTTAAAGTCAAAGCTGGTCCTAGGTTCAAGTCTCAATCTGCAGGAAACACCAAAAGAGATTTTAGTAGAGGGACTCCTGGCTGGTTCAGTCAGTAGAACATGCGATTCTTGATCTCAGGTCATGAGTTCAAGCCCCATGTTGGATTGAGATTAATTTAAAAAAAAACAACTTAAAATGGATTTTAGTAGGAATTAATAACAGTTTGAAATCAAGTAGAAGTTGGTTTCAATTTAAAATAATATATTCCACCAAAACAAGAACATACAAAACAGATAAAGCAGTTTCTGACAATGCTTTAATCCAATTTAAATGTTTTCTCAAAGTAGAGTTTCAAGCACTTTGTCAGACTATAGGGGAGATGTTTGAATTTTCTCAAATCACATTGTACTACATTGGTCCTATATAATCATATTCTTTAAAGCTATAAGTAACACAAAACTACTATTCATTAACACCTCCTATGTACTAGACCCTTCACCTATACTATCCTTTTTAAACCTTCTAACTCACTCAATCTCAGCAGATATCCTTAATTTATGCATCATTTAAAAAAGGAAGGAAGAGAAAATAAAGAGAAGAAGGAGGAGAAGGAGGGGAAGAAAGGGAAGGAGAAGAAGAGGAATAAGGAGAAGGAGGAGAAGAAGGAGAAGGAGGAGGACAGGAGGGGTGGGGGAGGAGGAGGGGGAGGAAGGGAGGGAAAAGGAGGGGGAGGACAAAGGGGGGAGGAAGAGGAGAACAAAAAGAAGGAGAATAAGAACAAGAAGAAGAAAAAGAAACAGCAGCAGCTATAATTTGGAATTCCCTCAATTTTTGCTACCAAATCTATAAGCCTGTCTTATCTGAATCCATTCTTTCTCCACCCCACCCCACCACTGCAATAAAGGAAATGCTCATCTTTCCATCTAAAGTAAAAATGCTGCTGGTATTTTAATAGGGATTACATTGAATGTGTAGATTGCTTTGGGTAGTATGGACATTTTAACAATATTTGTTCTTCCAATCCTTGAGCATGGAATGTTCTTCCATTTCTTTGTGTCTTCTTCAGTTTCTTTCATAGGTCTTTTATAGTTTTCAGAGTACAGATCTTTCACCTCTCTGGTTAGGTTTATTCCTAAGGTATCTTATCATCTTGGTGCAATTGCAAATGGGATTGATTCCTTAATTTCTTTTTCTGCTGCTTCATTATTGGTGTATAGAAATGCAACATATTTCTGAATGTTGATTTTTGTATCCTGCGACTTTACTGAATTCGTTTATCAGTTCTAGCAGTTTTTTGGCGGAGTCTTTTGGGTTTTCTCTACATAGCATCATGTCTTTTGCTAACAGTGAAAGTTTGGGTTCTTCCTGGCTGATCTGGATGCTTTTTCTTTCTTTTTGTTGTCTGATTGCTGTGGCTAGGACTTCCCCCACTATGTTAAATAACAGTGGTGAGAGTGCACATCCCTGTCTTGTCCCTGACTGTAGAGGAAAGGGGATACATGCCCCCTGATGTTTATAGCAGTATTCTCTACAATAGCCAAACTATGGAAACAGCCCAAGTGTCCACGGACTGATGAATGGATAAAGAAGATGTGGTGTGTGCATGTGTGCGTGTGTGCGTGTACTATATATATTATTCAGCCATAAAAAGGAATGAAATCTTGCCATTTGCAATGACATGGATGGAGCTACAGCGTATTATGGATGGAGCTAAGTGAAAGAAGTCAGTCAGAGAAAGACAAATACCACATGATTTCACTTGTATGTGGAATTTAAGAAACAAAACAAATAAGCAAAGGGAAGAGAGAGAGAGAGAGAGAGAGAGAGAGAGAGAGAGAGGCAAACCAAGAAACAGACCCTTAACTACAGAGAAAAAACTGATGGTTACCAGAGGGGAGGTGTTTGGGGGATGGGTGAAATAGGTGATGGGGATTAAGGGGAGCACTTGTGATGAGCACCAGGTGTTGTACAGAAGTTCTGAATCAGTGTATTGTACACCTGAAACTAATATTACACTGTATGTTAACTAGAATTTAAATAAAAACTTAAAAAAAATAAAAGTAAAAATAAAGTAAAACTCCTCTACCAATGTTCTGGATCTTATTTGCTCCACTGACTATTCCACTGTCCCACCTGGTCTTCAACTTCTTTTCTATTGGCTCCTCTTATCAGCTTCTAGACATGGTCTAGTCTAGTCTATTTGAAAATAACAAAGAAACTAATATCTTCCTTGGGCTTTACTTTCCCCTCCAGCTATCATCTTTTTCTCTTATTCTAGTCAGTTACATATTTCAAGAGTTGTCTGTATTTTCTGTTTCCATGTTCTTATCTCAACTTATTCTTCCAATGTCTCTACCAAAACAACTTTTTAACTACTTCAGTGGATGATTTCCAATCTTTATCTTGTTTGACTTCTCACTTACAACAGATTTAACTCTTCCCTCTTTCTTTAAACACTTTTCCTTTGCCTTATATTTGACTACACTTTTCCTGTATGCCCCCTACTTTTCTGACTATTCTTACCCAGTTGTTTTAGGAGCTCCTTTTCCTTTTTTGTCACTTTAAGGCAGAGTTCCTTAAGCCTTAGCTCTAGGCTTTCTTTGTTTCTCTATATACTCCATGAAGAATCTCTCTATTTCTTTTTTTTTAAATATTTTTTTAATGTTTATTTATTTTTGAGACAGAGAGAGACAGAGCATGAACAGGGGAGGGGCAGAGAGAGAGGGAGACACAGAATCCAAAGCAGGCTCCAGGCTCCGAGCTGTCAGCACAGAGCCCGACGCGGGGCTCGAACTCACGGACCGTGAGATCATGACCTGAGCTGAAGTCGGACGCTTAACCGACCAAGCCACCCAGGCGCCCCTGAATCTCTCTATTTCAATGGCTTAGATTCTCATTTATACGCAGAGAGTTACCAAATCCCTATTTACTGTTACCTCTTAAGCTCTAGACCAATGTTTAAATGGGACAGTCTCATAGGCACCTTAAACTTAATATATTCAAAAATAACATTTCCAAAATCATCTTCCCCACAATAATGCTCACTCTTTTAAATATACTGTAATGTATTAATATTTATTGAGCATATAATTACCGGCCAAACATTGTGCTAGGTGCTGGAATTACAGCAATGAACAAAACTCTCATGGCCCCTCTTCTCTCAGGCTTAGTCTAATGAGGGGAGACAAACATTAAACAAAAACTATATACAAATAACTATAAAATTATAATTGTGACAAATGCTACTAAAGAACAAGATACACTAACACCCACCTGGTGGTGCAAGTCAGAAACATAGAAGTTATTCCTGCCTCCCTTATTTATCTTGGATATCAAACAATCACCAAGTTCTGTTGATTCTTAGTTCCCGAATATCTCTCAGATTCAACTACTTACTTCCATTTCCTTTGTTACCATCCAAGTGCGGGACATAATTGTCTTTATGATTCCTCTAGCAGTCTCCTAACTGGCCTCTACTTCCAGTCTTGCTTCCTCTTATCCTTTATCTACACTGCAGCCAACTGGAATGACTTGTTAAAAAATGCCTAAAATATTTCAAATATGTTCACTGTCTTTAGGATAAAGTACCAACTCTTAAACACAACTAAAAACATAAGAAGACTTATGTGGAAAAAAAGAAAAAAATGGTGGAAAAAAAGAAGGTACACTCGCAAGACACCTCTGAATCCAAAAAATAACATGGTGGTGTATTCTCCAGACTTTTTTCCCTCATATATCTCAGACTTAGAGCTAAAGAAGCTGACAACCCAGAAACACGAGCAGGCACTGAAATAACAAACCCAACAAAAGCCATCCTCTCTAGCCAAAGGATTAGAAAGGGGCAACCTAGCAACACACAAAACTTTTAGACAGCAATCACCCTATTCCAGCCAAATATTACAGAAAAACTGTGACTGCCAACCCAATCCCCATTCCCACCAGCAAAAGCTAAATATGGACCCTTTCCTCACCAGGGTGTATCAGAGAAGGCTGGGTAGGAAACCAGGACTTTCATCCCCAATAGGTGTCCTTAATCTCCCACTTCATGTTAGCGAAGAGTATGTGGATAGGCTGAACTTCCACCATTATCCAGCAGTAAATGAGTCATCCCTCCTTCTCACCACTAGAATGGTGTCAGAGGAGGCCTAGCAGAGAGTCAGGACTTTCACCACTACCAAGCAGATACAACAATCAATAGATGTCAACACCAAGATAACAGTAATATTAGCATTGTATGACAAAGATGTTAAAGCAGCCACCATAAAAATGCTGCAATGAACATTATAAACATGCTTGATATAAATGAAAAAGGGTATAAAATCTCCCCCAAAGATATAGAGAATTATAAGATATAGAAATAATTAGAAGATAAAAAGAAGTACCAAGTGGAAATTTTAGAACTTAAAAACAAAATAACTGAAACAAAAAGCTCAGTGGATGGGCTCAACAAAGAACAGAGGGAACAGAGGAAATAAATAACTAAATTTGAAGACAGAATAATAGAAATTACTCAATCTGAACAATAAAGAAAAAATAGACTAAAAAGAATAAATTATCAGCACTCCAGGGATACATGATACTATAATAAAAGATCTAGTAGTCACATCACTGGAGTCCCAGAAGGAAAGAAGATGTTGGGGTTGAAAAAGTACTCAAAGAAATCATAGATAAAACTTTTCCAAGTTTGGCAAAAAGCATAAACCTATAAATTGAAGAAGCCGAACAAATTCCAAATAGGATAAATCCAAAGTAATCTACACCAAGAGACATTATAGTTAAATATCTGAAAATTGGGGCACCTGGGTGGCTCAGTCGGTTGAGCATCCAACTCTTAATTTCATGATCCCAGGGTTGTGGGATCAAGCCCCACATCTTGCTCTGCACTGAGCAGGTAGCCTGCTTAAGATTCTCTCTCTCTCTCTCTCTCTCTCTCTGCTCCTCTCCCCTGCTCATTCTCAGAAATTAATTAATTAATTGATATCTGAAAATTAATGTGAAAAAAACCCCAGAAAAATCCTCAAAAGCAGTGAGAGAGAAATGACATTTTACCAATAAGAAAAACAATGCAAATGACAATGGGTTTCTCACCAAAATCCATGGAGGCAGGAAGGGAGTAGTACAACCCTTTTAAAGTGATGAAAAGAAAGAACTATAAACCCAACAGGCTATAATCCAGAAAAAATATCCTTCAGGCATGATAGGAAAATGAAGATATTTGAGACAAGCAAAATATGAAGGTTCATTGGAGGATTCTAGAAAATGTTGAAAGAAGCATTAAAACCAATTTACATAATCATTTCCTGAAAATTGAAGAGAGAGGAACACTTCCTAATTCCTTAAATGAAGCTAATATTACTCTGATACCAAAACTGAAAGGAAGTACAAAATAGGAAAAGTACAGACCAATATTGCTCATTAATATAGGTGCAAAAATCCTTAATAAACACTAGCCTATGGAATTAAGCAATATATATGAAAGAATTAAACACTAAGACTATTTTAGTTTCGTAGGACAGTCATAACAAAGTACCATAAACTAGATGGCTTTAAACAACAGAAATTTACTCTCTCATGGTTTTGGAGGCTAGCATTCCAGAATCAAGGTGTCAGCAAGGCCATTCTCCCTTTGAGACTCTGGGCAGAATCTTGCCTTTCCTCTTCCTTGCTTTTGGTGATGGCCATTGATCCTTGTCCTTCCAATCTATGTCTCTGTCATCACACTGTGTTCTCTGTCTCAGTCTTCATATGGCTTTTTAATCTTCTTATGAGGACACCAGTCATACTGAATAAGAGAACTTGCATTTGGAAATTGTTTCTTAGACATAACATGAAAGCACAAGTAGCAAAAGGAAATGTAAATTGGACTATGTTAAAATTAAAAACTTTTGTGCTTGCTTTCTCCTCTATGATTTTGATGGCTTCCTGTCTTATGTTTAGGTCTTTCATCCACTTTGAGTTTATTTCTGTGTTTGGTGTCAGAAAGTGGTCTAGGTTAATTTTTCTGCATGTCGTTGAGCCCAAACATCCATTGACAAATGAATGGATAAAGAAGATGAGGTATATATATATATATATATATATATATATATATATATATATATATATATATAAAATGGAGTATTGCTTGGCAATCAAAAAGAATGAAATCTTGCTATTTGCAACAATGTGGGTGGAACTAGATGGTATTATGCTAAGCGAAATAAGTCAGTCAGAGAAAGACATATATCATATGACTTCACTCATATGTGGGATTTAAGATACAAAACAGATGAACATAAGGGAAGGGAAGCAAAAAGGATATAAAAACAGGGAGAGGGACAAAACATAGGAGACTCTTAAATACAGAGAACAAACTGGGGGTTGCTGGAGGGGCTGTGGGGGGTGGGGTAAATAGGTGATGGACATTAAGGAAGACACCTGTTGGGATTAGCACTGGGAGTTATACATAGGGGATGAATCACTGGAATCTACTCCTGAAAACATTATTGCCCTGTGCGCTAACATGGATGTAAATTAAAAACAAACAAACTTTTGTGCTGAAAACAGTACCATTAAGAAAGTGAAAAGACAACTGACAAAATGAGAAAATATTTTCAAATTATATATCTAATAAGGGGTCAGTATCCAGAATATATATATAAAGAATTACAACTCGATAATAAAAAAGACAATTAAAAAAATGGCAAAAGGAAGCATGGAAGCTTTTTTTGCATCTCGCATCCATGAAATACAGCCAGACCAACATTAAACCATCCTGCACACCTAGAAAACTGATTTGAGGATTAACACAACAATCTGCATAACCTGAACCACAGAACTCAGCAGGTACGCAGCGTGGAGAGGTGAACTGGGGTTGAGAAAAGCCATGGAGGGCAGGGAGCTATTTTTGCTTGGGGAGAGAGGAAGGAGATGGGGGGGGAGAGTACAGGAAAAGCACATACCCCCCAAAACAGCTGAGAGAAAGTGGGAAAATGGAAACAGCCACAGGGACTGAACTAAAAAGGGAGAAAGGAGAAAGAAGAGGGTTTAATATCCATTAAGACTCTACAAACGGGGAGCACAGAGTCTGAAACTCTGTAGCTTGATACCTGGCAGTGCTCTGGTGGGAAGGGCGAATCCCCAGGAGCAGAGTGAGGTCTGGGCGGGGTGGGGGGTGGTGAGGGGGTCCTTGGGCCACATGGGGAGAAGCAGTTCCACTGTTGGAAGAACATTTGGTAGAGGCTGTGCGGCCATCCCACAGGCAAAGGTCTCAGCAGACCCCAGAGAACAACCACATTCACTGGTGCTGGAATAAGGTTGTTAAGGGTGAAGCCTGGTGCCAGATGTGTGTTGTGATTTTCCATAATCCCTGAAATGCTGCTGCTACACGATCATGTGAACTTTTGCTGGGGTGGGCTGTCACCCAGCTGTAGTCTCTGGGTATCGGCAGCAGCAAGGTCCCGTGAACATTCCTGGGTGTGGCCAGCACCTGGCCTTTGATCGGTGAGACCCTCCTCGAGAATGTCTGAGTGGGTCTGACCTTGGCCACAGCAACTTCTTACTCAACACATCTCTGGAGGCAAGGGAAACAAAAGCAAAAATAAACTATTGGGACCTCATCAAAATAAAAATCTTCTGCACAGTGAAGGAAACAATCAGCAAAACTAAAAGGCAACCAATGGAATGGGAGAAGATATTTGCAAATGCTATATCAGATAAAGGTTTAGTATCCAAAATCTATAGAGAACTTAACAAACTCAACACCCAAAAAACAATCCAGTGAAGAAATGTGCAAAAGACATGAACAGACGCTTCTCCAAAGAAGACATCCAGATGGCCAATCAACACATCAAAAAATGCTCAACATCACTTATCATCAGGGAAATACAAATCAAAACCACAATGAGATACCACCTCACACCTGTCAGAATAGCTAACATTAACAACTCAGGCAACAACAGATGTTGGCGAGGATGCGGAGAAAGAGGATCTCTTTTGCACTGTTGGTGGGAATGCAAGCTGGTGCAGCCACTCTGGAAAACAGTATGGAGTTCCTCAAAAAACTAAAAATAGAACTACCCTACGACCCAGCAATTGCACTACTAGGTATTTATCCAAGGGATACAGGTATACTGTTTCCAAGGGGCACATGCACCCCAATGTTTATAGCAGCACTATCAACAATAGCCAAAGTATGGAAAGAGCCCAAATGTCCATCAATGGATGAGTGGATAAAGAAGATGTGGTATATATATTTATACACACACACACACACACACACACACACACACACACACACACAATGGAGTATTACTCAGAAAACAAAAAAAATGAAATCTTGCCATTCACACCTACGTAGATGGAACTAGAGGGTATTATGCTAAGAGAAATTAGTCATTCAGAGAAAGACAAATACCATGACTTTGCTCATATGAGGACTTTAAGATACAAAACAGATGAACATACAAGAAGCAAAAATAATAAACAGGGAGGGGGACAAAACATAAGAGACTCTTCAATATGGAGAACAAACAGAGGGTTACTGAAGGGGTTGTGGGAGGCAGAATGGGCTAAATGGGTCAGGGGCATTAAGGAATCTACTCCTGAAATCATTGTTGCACTAGATGCTAATTTGGATGTAAATTAAAAAAAATAAATTAAACTTAAAAAATAGCAAAGGATCCAGATAGACTTTTCTCCAAAGACGATGTACAAATAGCCAACAGACACATGAAAAGGTATGTAACTGCATTGGCCATCAGAGAAGGATGGCTATAATAAAAAAAGACATTGGTAAATGTTGGGGAGGATGTGGAGAAACTGAAATCCTCATACATTGCGGGGGGGGGGGGAATGTAAAAAGTGGTTCAGCCCCTTTCAAAAACTGTTTGGCAGTCTCCCAAAGTTACACATAAAGTTACCATATGACCCAGCAATTCTACTCCTAGGTATACACTCAAGATAATTTAAAACTTACGTGCACACAAAAGCATGTTCATCTGTAGCAGCACTATTCCTAATAGCCAAAAAGTGGAAACAACCTGAAGTCTATCAACTGAGACATGCATAAACAAAATGCAATATGTTTATAGAATATTCCATTATGTAATGGAATCCATAATTCCATTATTCCATTATGTAATGAAGTGCTGATACAAGCTAGAATATGGGTAAACTTTGAAAACATTGTTAAGTGAAAGCAGCCAGTTACAAACACATATTGTATGATTACTTCATATGAAGTGTCTGGAATGGGCAAATCCATAGAGACAGAACACAGTTGCCAGGGACTGGGGGAGAGAGGAATGGAGAGATGACTGCTAATGGGTATGGGGGTTTCTCATGGGGGTGTTGAAATATTCTGGAATTAGACAGTTGTGATGGTTGTAAAATTTTATAAATATACTAAATCTATTGAATTGTACATCTTAAAATAAATAGATGTTAAGTAATGGTGGACACCAAATGCTGGTGAGGTTTCAGAGAAACTCATACATTGCTGGCGGTATTATGAAATGGCACAGCCACTCTGGAAAATGGTGGGCAGTTTCTTATAAAACTGAATATGTAACTACCACATATCACAGAAATTTCATTCCTGGGCATTTATCCCAGAGAAATGAAAACTTATCTCCACCCAAAGACCCTGTAAATGAATGTTTACACGAGTTTTGTGATAGCCCAAACCTGGAAATAACCCAGAGGCTGTTAAACAGGTAAATGGTTAAACAAAGTGTGCGGCATGACTCGAGTAAAAGGGAAGGGATTGATAAGGTGCAACAACCCTGATAAATCTCCAGAATATTAAGCCAAGTGAAAAAAGTCAATCTCAAAAGTATACAATATACTGTATGATTCTACTTATGTAATATTCTTGAAATGATAAAATTATGGAAATGGGGCAGATAATAGTGGTTACCAGTGGTTAGGGGGGTGTGAAAGCAGGAGGGGAGTTGGTGTAGCTATAAAAGGGTAACATAAGAGATCCTCATGGAATGGTTAATGTATCTTATACCAACATATTTATCTTGGTTGTGATATTTTACCATCGTGTTAAAAGATATTACCATTGGATGGAATGAGTAAAGAGCTCATTAACTAGATCTCTTCATATTATTTCTTGCAACTGCATGTTTATAGTTATCAAAAAATAAAAATTTTAATTAAAAAATAATAGGTCACAACAATGAGAGCACTACACACCTATTACAATGATGAAAACCCAAAACACTGACAACGCCAAATGCTGGTGAGGATGTGGAGCATCAGGAACTCTCATTCATTGCTGGTGGGAATGATAAATGGTACAGCCTCTTTGGAAGACAGTTTCATGGTTTCTACAAACCTAAAAATGCTCTTGTCATACAACCCCACAACACAATTGTGCTCCTTGGTATTAGCTCAAAGGAATTGAAAACTTATGTCCATACAAATACCTGCTTATGGTTATTTATAGCAGCTTTATTCATAATTGCCAAAACTTGGAAGCAGCCAAAATGTCCTTTACTAGTAAGTGGATAAATAGACTATGGTACATCCAGATGATGGAATATTATTCAGAGAGCTAATAAGCCATGAAAAGACACAGAAAAATCTTAAATGTGTATTGTTAAGTGACAGAAGCCAATGTGAAAAGGCTATATACTGTATGAGTCCAACTATGTGATGTTCTAGAAAAGGCAAAACTATGGAAACGGTAAAAAGATCCGTGGTTGCCAGGGGTTGATGGGAGGGAGGGATGAATAGGCAGCACAGAGAGGATTTTTAGGGCAGTGAAACTACTCTTTATGACACTATAATGGTGGAAAAATATCACTATACATTTGGCCAAACTTACAGAATATACCACCAAGGGTGAACCCTAATTTAAAATACAGACTTTGAGTTATAATGATACAACAATGTAGATTTAGCAATTGTAACAAATATACCACTTTAGTGGGGGATGTTGATAATGGGAGAGGCTATACATGTGTGAGTATATATGGGAAATCCCTGCACTTTCTGCTTAATTTGCCTAAAACTGCTCTAAAAAATAAAGTTCATTTTTTAAAAAGTAAAACTATTAAAACACTAGAATAAAAAAGAGGAATTTTGTAAAATCTCAGAGAGGGAAAGGTGACACAAAACACAAAACATAAATGCACCCAAAGGAAAAAAATTATAAATTTGAATTTATAAATATTTTCAATTTATACATGGAAATATCAAAATACAAATAGTAAACTAGTCAAAACAGCTGTAAAAATATGACACACAATTCCAATTCCCTTGTTACACAAAAAGATTGTATGTATCACTAAGGAAAAGCAAACCAGTAGAGAAATAAACATGAGCAAGCCATTTTCAGAAATAAAAATTTTTTAAAAATGCCCAACCTCACTCATAATTAAAGAAATATACATTAAAGCAACAACTAGGTAACACTTTTCATCTATCAGATTGGCCAAAATATAAAAGTTTGCTAACTTTGCATGTTCAAAGATATGAAAAAAAAACTGGCATAATTGAAATTTATGTCTACTTAAAAACCTGCACACAGATGTTTATAGCAGTTTTATTCATAATTGCCAAAACTTGACAGTAACCAAGATGTCTTTCAATAGGTGAATGTATAAACTGTGGTACATCCATACAATGGAATATTAGCACTAAAAGAAAGCTGTTAAGCCACATAAAGACATGGAGGGATTTTAAATGCATATTGTTAAGTGAAGCCAATCTTAAAAGGCTATATTCTATAAGACTGTAACTACATGACATTCCAGAAAAGACAAACATATAGAGAGAGTAAAAGTATCAGTTTTACCAGAGTTTGGAGGGATGGGGGAGGAAGAGAGAGGGATGAATAGGTGAAGCACAGGGAATTTTTAGGGCAAACTACTGTGTATGATATACTGTAATGGTGGATACATGTTACTATACATTTGTCAAAACCCATAGAATGTACAACACAAAGAGTGAACCTTAATGTAAACTATGGACCTTCAGTTAATAATAATGTATCAATATTTGTTCATCACTTGTAAAAAATGTACCACACTAATATAAGATGTAAATAATACAGGAAACTATGGTAGACTAGAGGGAGGTATGTAGGAACTCTGTATTTTCCCATCAATTTCTCTGTAAGACTACAATTGTTCCAAAAGAATAAAGATCTAATTTAAAAAAATTTTAATGTCTATTTTTGAGAGAGAGAGAGAGAGACAGAGAAAGAGACAGAGAGAGAGACAGAGTGCAAGTGGGGGAGGGGACAGAGAGAGAGGGAAAGACAGAATCGGAAGCAGGCTCCAGGCTCTGAGCTGTCAGCACAGAGCTGGACATGGGGCTCAAACCCACGAACCCGTGAGACCATGACCTGAGCCAAAGTGGGACGCTTTCAAACGACTGGGCCACCCAGGAGCCCCAATAAAGTTCTAATTTAAAAAAACAAGTCACCACTGGAGGATTCTATGAACTAAATTATTTTGAAAACTGTTAAACAAAGAAAGATTTTATGTCTTTCCAATATATCCCAGACCCCTAGGGAATCAAATAATAGAGAGGAAGTTTCTCATTACAGACATATTCCAGCTAATAAGGAAGGAATGATACGTCCATTTTGCAACACCTGATCAATAATCTATCTAGATAATGATTATCAAAGGCTGCTCTATAAATACAAAAGCAAACACAACCAGATGGAAGAATACTACACTATCTTGACAAAAAAAGAGACAAACCTGAGTCTGATAAAGTCTGACAGACTCAACTATCAATTTACAGAAAATACGGAAGACAGGAAAACATACTAAATGGCATCATGGGGATACAATCAGCAAAATCCACAGGTGTAAAACTATAGGTCAAATGACGAATTGCTTTGACAAATAAGTTTCAAGGGGAAAAGATTAAAAGACTTACGAGTCATATCAACCAATCTCAGTGTATGAACTTTATTTGATCTTGATTCATACAAATTCTAAATTTAAAATTTATTAGTTGAAAATTTGAACATTGACTGGCTATTTGATGATGCTAAAGAATCATTAAATTTGTACATGTGATGAAATTGTGGTAGTTTTTTTTTTTTAAACTTAAAGAGCTTCACACTGTCATATTTACAAATGAAATGAAAAAGTATCTGGGATTTAATTCAACATAAAGTAGGAAAGAGGAGAAAGGGTGGGGGTTTGGGTGAAACAGGACTGGTCGTTAGCAGATCATTGTCGAAACCTGATGACAGTCACATAGGTTTATTACGTTAATCTGCTGACTTTTCACATGTTTGAAATCTTCTAAAGTAAAATTATTTTTTAAAATAAGCAACACACACACACACATGCACAAAATAAATAAACAAACAAAAAAATCCAGTGAAGAGTGTTGTTGTGAAACAAAATCCATGTGGTCTTTTGGGTAGGAATTCTTTTTGATCCCTGCTACTCTCTGTCTCCATATCCATGCAATCACCAAATACTGTTGATTCCTACCTCTAAATTAACACTTCTTTCGAACTAGTCCAAGCTAAATTTGGCCTTTGCATAGTGCACTTCTACTTCTGTCTACCTTCAAAACTACAGCCAGAGTGTTGTTTTTTTTTTAACACAAATTTGATCATACCTCATCCTTTGCTTAAAGTCCACAAATGCTCCTCACTGATCATAGGATAAGAGCTGACATCGTCAGTACACGCTTTAAAGCCTCACAGGATCTACTCCAACCCTGTGTACCTGACCAGCTCCATCTTGAGATGTTCTGCCTACCTTTCTACACTCGTTACTTCTTGAACTTGCCATACTCATCCCCAACTCAGAGCATCACACCTGTTGTTGCCTCTGCTTGGAATGCCTCCTTCTCCCTACACACACTTTAATCCTTCAGATCTCACCTTAAATGCTACTTTCTCGGGGTAGCTTTCCCATTATTTTGGTCTAGGTGAGGTCAAATTTCTCACAGATTCTTACTGATTGGTCACAACTGAAATTTAAAAATTATTGAAGTCATTTATTTAACATCTGTCTTTCTCAAAGAGAGAAGGAACTAGGTCTTACTATATCCCCAAAGCCTAGCATTTTGTCCTGCACCTATGTGTAGGAGGTCAATAAGCCTCCAGTAAGCTAAAACTACTGGCTCGGTGAATGAATAAATGAATTTAAATATAATACCGATCAAATCATGAAAGAGAATTACTTGCCCCATGATCATGATACTACACAGTTAACCTTAATTTCATTAGTCATACTCCGAACAAAAGATTTGCAAAGCTTCAATATAAATGTATAGAAACAAACAAAAGGAGGAAGTGAGAATGACTACGTTATAAGCCCAAATTACAGTCACTCACTGATATTCCAGAAGTACTTAATAACAAAGAAAAAGGGTTGTATCTTCATCTACCATCCACCTTTCAAAGGAGGCAGACATATATACAAATAAAAGTTCTGATTCAAGTTCCAACTTTGCTATTCAGACTGAAAACTCTCAGATTCTCTGAAAGAGTAATAAAGACCATATGTACTAACATCTTACATTTATATTCAATTATTTAAAACAGGCTACATACAGATTGCACACAGTCTCTTGACTCTCAATAAAACAAGTGAATTTAATCTATTCAAGTAAAATCAAAGCTTAAACATTTTAAAGATTAGATCTTCATAATTTTTTAAGTTAATTAATGAGGAAAAAAAACTATGAACTCCTGAACCAAAATTTTATTTTAAATTATTAGGCTTTAGTGCACATGAGAATATTTTAGAACATATGACATGTAGAGATGTTGGCACATTGAACAGTAGAAAATATTTTTATACAACTTGTGAATCACTAATGTGCTTATTTCTTCCGTGAAGTGAATGCATAGTTCGTTTCAATCAATTTTTGTCATGGAATATCAAGTAGGTGCAACATTTTTATATTATTATTTAATAACTTCCTAATAAGGTTTTGAGTTTCTAGTTGACTTACACATAATATTTTTTTCAATGTATTGAAGACTGTAGTAGCCTTTTCTCTCATCTCTGGTGGAACATATTTAATATCCAAATATTCAGATAATTTAGACCTAGAATTGTACAGCATGTTAATTACAGTTTCAATGTCATCAATTCCACTACTGCTTCGGCCAAGTGGTAAGAACTGGGATCTATACATTTTTTGTAATTTATGTTCTGCTGCTTCTGCTAAAGCAAGGCTTCGTTTTAGGTGCTCTCTAGAGGCTCGAATGTCCTCTCTGTATTCTGGCTTGAGGCTTTCAACAAGAGGTGCCTGTCGCACCTGTGAACTAATATCTGAAATTTTTTTCAAAATGTCTTCATTATTCAAAATCTGTGGGTGTCTTCCAAATGTTATTGTTTCAAGTGTTCCCACTGTATATTCGCCTGAGAGCTGAGGAACATCTTCTGGTTCTGTGACAGTATCCATGTCAGTGCTCCTACTTAAAGGGGTGACATCTGGACTTGTGGATGATTTAGCAACATTTGTCAATGGCTTTGGCACCTCAGTGGATCTTACTTCTGAATCTGGCTCTGGCTCTGGCTCTTTAATAATATAAGGTTCATCGGCATGTAAAACAACCGAAACATTATTTGGTTTAATTGACCAGAATGCTGTACTTTCAGTAGATTTTTCCTTCCTTCCTGGCATTGTGAAGCCTCCAGTGGGAGATGCTGTGGTTTCTTCACTGACAGGATTCGTTAAAACATCATTTTTAGTTGAAGTGTCTCCATGTGTAATTATCTCCTTAAATCTTGATAACTTTGGTCCTATAGAATGAGCATTATTTGGAGACTTTGATTTTTCCTCACGACCTGGCTCCCTAGTAGGAACACTTAGTATTAGGTTCTGTAAAACTTCTACATAATGATTTAAGTTTTGTTCTTCATCAGGCGTCACAGTTATACCTTAAGGGGAAAAAAATCAAATGGTAACACTTAGTATTACATATTGACATATTGACAGAATCTACTGACCTAAATTTACTTCATATATTATCACTTAAAAGTTTAGATAAAGAACCAAGAAATAAAGCACTTTTGACTCAGTCAACTCTCACTTATATAAACAAAATTATTTTTTCAGATTGTTAAAACAGATGAACAAGGTTAGTGTAAAAGTTGCGTATTAACACAATTCTCTATATTTTTTCGCTCCTACCTCCCATATAACTTATGATTCTGTAGGCAGTTTATTAAAACAAAATTCCTGATTATAATCTCTAGAAGTGATGTGTTGGAATTGCCTCATACTGGCTCACTAGAGCCAATTATTAATTTTTTAGGAATTTTGTAAGCCAAATATTAAACATAGACACTCTTAAAAATTATTTTAATTTGCAATTAGATAAATTGTATCAGAAATAAAGGTAATAAATACTCAAAATTCATCACTTCTTATTTTTATGTAATTTTACTATTATCTATGGTCTTGAGGTTATTTACATCTTGCATAGCTGTATGGCAGAAATGCTTGTAATAGTGTACTACTCTATATCTCTTTCTATGTCCCTGTTCAGTAATGTCAAATACATAGCTTGAAACCAACGATGGTGGGAGTATTTACATCATATAAATGGGCAAATGCTATAAATCTGGGTTTACTAGTCTCTCCAAAAAATCATTTGTTGAACATTTACCAGTATCCAACTGCCCTCAACCCAGCAAAGCTCTAACTACAGCCTGTGGGTCATATCCACCTAACTGTTTTTGTAAATAAAGTTTTCTTGTAATCCAGCCAGTTTCGTCCATTTGTTTATGTATTATCTATGGCTGCTTTGGGTTGCAACAATAGAATTGAGTAGTTGCAATAGAGACCATATGGTATACAAATACTGAAAATACTTACTATCTGGCCCTTCACAGAAAACGTTTGCCAATTCCTGCTCTAAACCATCAACATTTCACTCTCAACACAAAATGGCAGTTGTTTTTTTTTTTAATTCAAGTTAGTTAATATACGGTGTAGTATTAGTTTCAGGAGTAGAACCCAGTGATTCATCACTTACATATAACGCCTGGTGCTCATCCCAACAAGTGCCCTCCTTAATGCCCATCACCCATTTAGCCCATCCCCCCACCCACCTCTCCTCCAGCAATCCTCAATTTGCTCTCTGTATTTAAGATTCTTATGGTTTGCCTCCCTCTCTGTTTTTACCTTATTTTTCCTTCCCGTCCCCTATGATCATCTGTTTTGTTTCTTAAATTCCACACATGAGTGAAATTACGGTATTTGTCTTTCTCTGACTGACTTATTTCACTTAGTATAATACACTCTAGTTCAAAAATGGCAGTTCTATTTATACTGGTATTTTGCAGCATCTGAGTGGTTGATGAAGCTTCTCATTTCCAACATGGAAAACAAAAAAGATAATTGAATAAGATATTCTGAAATTCTGCTCAACTCCCCTTTTCTTAAAACAGCTTTTAATTTTAAGTGCTGGGATTTTATACATGTCATTTTGAAATCATTTTGCCACTATCATGGATATAAATGGCTTAATTGAAGAAAGTAAGTCACTTTTTACCAAACTCTCATACATAACTCATACCTAAACCCTCCCTCTTCAGGCAAAATGAAATAACAAACTTTCTGTTCAGAAGGCACTTCTATTCAGCACTTTGGCAAGCACAAAACAGTAAAAAAAAAAAAAAAGCTTTACATTTACATGTTTTTCCTCTCTTCCTTAACTCTTCTGTTGCAACTTAGAGAGACCAGATGGATATTTAACCAAAATTGATAGCTTATTTCTCAATTTTAAAAATTTCTTAATAAGAACATTTTAGTGAGGCAGAGACAGTGGAAAGATACCAGACTTGTCTGGAGACCTGACTCTAAAAGTAGATTCTGTGTTTTATGTTATGCTTAGAAAAGCCTTGCATACTTCAAGATCCATATGATGATGATGGGTGAGGAAAAAAGAGGTAGATTTTGATAATGACCTTGTAATATTTATATATATATTTTAAGTAGGTCCACACCCAGTGTGGAGCCCAACGCAGAACTTGAACTCACAACCCTGAGATCAAGACCTGAGCTGAGATCAGGAGTCTGTTCCTTAGCCAACTGAGCCATCCAGGCGCCCCAAACCTTGTAATAATTTTCTTAAAATCACTGACACAGTACCATACATTTTTGTCTGTGAATTGTGGATTTTTTTTAAAAAGGAACTAGAAGGTTAACATACCTAACTCTTGTGAGCTATTGCCTATTTTGTGTCAGTCTCAGCCTACCTATAGTAAGACTACCAGCTAGAAATGCCTGGTGGTACTCACCTGGGCTTGGCCATTGTGGGGTGGGGGCAGCTGTTTCCACAGAAGAGTCCCCTTTCCAAACCAATGTAACCACTGGACTGACCCTTGTGGTTCTTACTATAATGGCAAAACACCCTTCAGCAACAACCATCAGGAAATTTGGGGGGAAAAAGGTTTATTACTTACAAGATCTTGAAATTGCATAGCACACCTGGGGCCACACTGGGGGAGGAGGACGGGGTGGACGGGGTGGAGAAAGAGAAAGAAAGAGAGGGAGGGAGAGAGCACCCTAGAAAGCACCAGAGAGAGGGTGGTAGGGGTGGAGAGTGCAAATGGGCCGGGGGTTCTTTTTTTATTGGGGTCAAATGTGGGGACCCTAGGGTTCACTCTTTATTGAATTTAAAACATAAGACCATGAATTTGAAGTGCAGGAAAGGAAAAAACAAGTAGCCCAAAAGGTCAGTTATCAAAATCAATTAAGATCTCTAAAATAAATGAACCAGGGTGGCCTGCTGGCAATGTGTTTATTCAAGATAGCAGTCTTTGAAATGGATGGCTCTTTGAAATAGATGCCTCTACAATCAAAGCTTAAGTCTGGCCTTTGCATTACAAAAAAGAAAAATACTACAACTGTCAGGGTTTATACTCCATTGATTCTGAGGAGAGGAAATGGGACCAGAGTTGGTCATTAAAGAGGACTAGCCTTCTCTGTATATAGTATCTTACTCTCTAAAAACACACAAGCACACACACCCAATCACTTAATATAGTAAACCAGTAAAACTCACATTTTAAAAGGGAAAATAACTTATTTATGTATTCTTATGGGTATGTAAATCATTGTCCTGAATCTATAGTTTTCCTGGAGGAAAATATTAAAGTAATAGGTAGCCTACTGCAGTGAAAATTTTTTTTTGATTTTTGTCCTGTGGGTACCACTTTCTAACATCATGACCTTAGACAATTACTTAATTTCTCTGAACATTTACTTAACTATAAAATTAAGATACTGTATCTACCTGGAACCAAACAGATACTTGAAAACACTTTAAAAGTTCTATAAAGATAACTCCTGACATTTCTCAGTTTAAAATATAAATTTAAATCCTTAAAAAAAACATTAAAAATATGTCTTGGATCCTATCTATAAAAAACCTTAGACCCTTTCCCACTAAAGACAGAAACAAGATCAGGATACTAAGATTTCCATTACCACTTAACAATGTGTCGGAGGTTATTAGTAATTAGACAACAAAAATAATTGGAAGCATGAGAATTGGGAAGAAAAAGGTTAAACTATCTTTACGTGTAAACGATATAATAATCTTCCAGACAACGCAAAAGAATTCATTGAAAAGCTCCTATAAGGACTAAGAGAATTTAGTAAAGTAGCAAGTTATAAAATCAATCTATGAAAATCAATATACAAATATAAATCAGTTAAAAGATGAGAAAGAAGATGCTATTTTGATAACAAATAATGAAAGAAAATATCTAATCATAAATTTAAAAAAACATGCCCAGAACTATAGCAGTAATTATATTAGGCTGAATATAGGCATGCAGAGGTCAGGTCCTCATCTCTGGAACCTGTAAATGTTACCTTATAAGAAAAAAAGGTCTTTGCAGATATGATTAAGTTAAGGATCTTGACAGGGGATTATCCTAGATTATCTGGGTGAACTCTACATCCAATCACAAATGTTTTATAAGAGAGAGACAGAGATCTGATACCCAGAAGAAGAAGAGGGTAATATAGAGGAGGAAGCAGAGAATAGAGTGAAATGGACATAAAACACAGAATGCTGGCAGCTACCAGAAGCTAGAAGAGCCAATTGAAATATTATCTCTTGGGGCACCTGAGTGGCTCAGTCAGTTAAGCATCTGACTTCGGCTCAGGTCATGATCTCACGGTTGGTGGGTTCAAGCCCCGCATCAGGCTCTCTGCTGTCAGCTTGGAGCCTGGAGCCTGCTTTGGATTCTGTGTCTCCCTCTCTCTCTGCCCCTCCCCTGCTAACACTCACTCACTCTCTCTCTCTCTCTCTCAAAAAGATAAATAAACATTTAAAAAAATCTCTTAGAGCTTGCAGAGGGAACACAGCTCTGCCTTACACCTTGATTTTGGCTCAGTGAAACTGATTTTAGACTTACAGCCTCTAAAACTGTGAGAGAATAAATTTCTGTTATTTTGAGACACCAAGTTCATGGTAATTTGTTATATAGCAGCCACAGAAAACTGATATAGGAATATAATAAAATCTTCTGAAAGACATAATGTAAGCTTTAGCAAATGGAAAGATATACCATGTTCTTAGAAAAAAAGATTCAACATCATAAAGATGCTCAGATGTCATGTTCTCTCTGTTAAGGTATACATTTAATATGCTTCTAACAAAATATCACTATTTCCTGGAGTTAGAAAAATGGATTATAAAGCTCATCTGGAAGGAAAACTGAGTGAGAATAGCCCAAAAAATGGGGGCTAGACCCAAGAGACATGAAATTATATTATAAAGCCTCTGTTATAAATCTAGTATAGCACTGCACATGAATATACAGATAAATGGAACAGAACAGAAAAGATAGAAACAGACCCAACTGTATATGGAAAAATAGCTCAAAGTGAGGGAAGCTTTCAATTTATAAACTTATTCTAGCTAATAAATGGAGAAGCCACTTAGAATATGACATTTTGCAATGATTATTAATATCAGTGATTGTTTATACCCCCAAAGATACAAAATCAGATATTATCTATTTGCTGATGAAAGAATACAATACCACCGATGAAGCAGTCTTGCAAAAACAGTAAAAACCTGAATCTAACAATTTTTCTAGGTCTAACTAGCAATATACTGAAAATCCATAGGACAAGAAACAAAGGAAGATATAAACTATGCCATAGGGATATAATCAGCAAAATCTAGACTGTGGGAAACTATAGGACATATGATCCAATTTCCTAACAATTACATTGCAAGGAGAAAAACAGAGATGAAAGAAGAATATACATTAAAATGGAATTAAAAGACATATCAATGAATTACATGTATGAATCTTATTTGAATCCCAATTCATCCAAACAAAATTGAAGAGAGAAAATCAGGAAAGTTTGAACATTGGCCAGATATCTGATAATACTCAGGAATTATTATCTTTTTAGGTGTGAAACTAACATTGTTATTGTGTTTAAGTACTTATATTTTAGTCTTCATATTGAAATATTTACTAATGAAATTATATGATGTTTGGAATTTGCTTCTAAAAAATTCAAATCTGAGAAGTTAGAGAGAGGGACCAGGAAGATGAGAGGGAAAGGAATATCAATGAAACAAGATTAATTATGGGTTAGTAGTTGAGGCTGGTTATAGATATATGGAGATTTATTATACCATTATTTCTACTTGTGTATATATTTAAATTTCTCCATAAAGAATTTTTTTTATATATGCTTTGGAAAATTTTCAATTCTGGGCCACTATTCACATACAAATCTAAAATCTGCAGCCAACAAAGGCCTAAGTGCTTTTAAAAAGACATTGCCATTAGACGGTAGGCTGCTAAACCCTCCATTTTTAATCATTTAGCTTGTCCCTTCTCAAAGTAGTAAACAGGACACCCAAGTTACTATTAGGTGAAGTAGATTGTCAAAGGACTGGAAAAGGACATCCTTACTGCTAGTGGATTCCTAAAAAAACCTGAAGTACTCATTATCCCTTTACACTATTACTTAGGCAGCATTAAAAAGCCTGTTCATGGCTGCTGAACGATACAGCACTCTACTTTCTACCTTGCTTTTCTTCCCTTCTTCATGTACCTTTTGTCTCCATATTGTTCTGTTGTTAAATCCATCCACTCCCACACACTTCCCACCTCCTACTTTTGTCCCCCTAAAAAATCTACATACTTCATAGTGACTTCATAGTTGTACTAATCAGGACTGCTCTTGCAAATCAATTTGATCTCTGTACAGATATTTGCAAGCAAGGTAGTAAAAGATAGTCAAGCCTCCAATATCCCTGCAAATGGTTCTGGCCACTATGAAAACCTGCTTTTCCTCTTTCTTCAGAAGTTACGAGAAAGATGAACAAAATTCAAATTCTTACAAAGACCAGACTACTCTGCTAGAAGTTGAGTTTTTGTACTTTGGATACTTGTAGTTTACCCTGGCACGCTTTATAATATCCCCCCTCTCTCTTTACCAGTTAATGTTCCAGCCAAACAGAGCAATGTCTCCAGGTAATGTTCCAGCTAAACAGAGCAATGTCTCCAAATGAGGACAAGTAAGAACCTCTTCCACCTTGAGAAATCATAATGCTGCTTTCCAGTGCCTCTAGTAAGCAGGATGGCTCCCTGCAAAGCAGGTTTACAGTTTAACATGAATCATAGATATGGATGTCACAGCTGTGCTTGAGACTATCTGCACTTCTTCTCTTGAAATAGTACAGGGAGAATGAGTCACATGACAGGAATTATAGGAAACTAAACAAAATGGTAAAACAACTGCAGGGAACAAAAGTGGCACCAAATCTGAAGGGCAAAATTGCAAGACAGTGATTGAAAAGACCATAATAGCTCTGACTGACTGAGGGATTACTACGTGCCTGGCACTACACTGAGGGCTATGAATGTGAGGAATGTTTTTATAAAGAGGAAAAGGAGGATACTGAGAAAGGACAAGTAATTTGCCTAAGATTATATTCAATTTGTAGGTGGGAAGAATGGCATTCAAACAGGCTGCCTTCTTTCAAAGCAGGTACACATAATACACATAATAACTACACAATGTTGTCATAAAAACATGACATAAGGATGCTGGCAAAGTAGAAGTATGATAATAAAATTATCCTGGAGGAATACAACTTTCTTTTAAAATACATGTAAATATGAAAATACAATCAATACATAAGTAAAATATACAGAATTTTGCTCTACTGTCAACTGGACAAAAATACACCCCATTCATATATTAAGATGTACTTGGAAACATTTGAACTGATCCCAAAATGTTTTACTTTTTTTTAATTTTTATTTTGTTCTATTTTTATTTAAGTTCCAGCTAGTTAACAGGGTGCCTGGATGGCTCAGTTGGTTGGGAGTCAGACTCTTGATTTCAACTCAGGTCACGATCTCATGGTCATGGGAGCAAGCTCAGCATCAGGCCCCTGAGCTGGGCATGGAGCCTGCTTGGGACTCTCTCTCTCTCTCTCTCTCTCTCTCTCTCTCTCTCTCTCTCTCTCCTACCTCTGCCCCTCCCCTCCTTGAATATGTCCTCTCCCTCTTTCAATAAATAAATTAATTAATTAATTCCAGTTAGTTACATACAGTATAATATTAGTTTCAGGTGTACAATATAGTGATTCAGCACTTCCATAGAATCAATACCTGGTGCTCATCATAACGAGTGTACTCTTTAATCCCCATCACCTATTTCACCCATCCCCTCTCCCCCACCCACCTCCCCTCTGGTAACCATCATTTTGTTTCTGTATGGTTAAGACTCTGTTTCTTGGTTTCCCATTCTCTCTTTTTTCCATTTGCTTGTTTGTTTTGTTTCCTAAATTCCACATATGAGCAAAATCATACAGTATCTGTCTTTCTCTGACTTATTTCTCTTAGCATGATACTGTTTAGCTCCGTCCACATCATTGCAAATGGCAAGATTTCATTCCTTTTTATGGCTGAACAATATTCCATTGTGTGTGTGTGTGTGTGTGTGTGTGTGTGTGTGTGTGTGTGTATACATTCTTCTTTATACATCTTCTTTATACATTCATCAATTGATGGACAGTTGGACTATTTCCATAGTTTGGCTATTGTAGATAATGCTGCTATAAGCATTGAGGTGCATGTATCCCTTTGAATTCATATTTTTGTATTCTTTGGGTAAATACCTAATAGTGCAATTGCTGGATTATATTTTTAACTTTTTGAAGGACCTCCACAGTTTTCCACAGCGGCTGCATCAGTTTGCATTCCCACAATCGTGCAAGAGGGTTTTCCTTTCTCCACATCCTCACCAACACCTGTTGTTTCTTGTGTTGATTTTATCCATTCTGACAGGTGTGAGGTGATATCTCATTGTAGTTTTGATTTGCATTTCCCTGGTGATAAGTGATGATGAGCATCTTTTCATGTGTCTGTTGCCCATCTGTATGTCTTCTTTGGAAAAATGTCTAAAACTGATCCAAATTAGATATGTTTTGGTACTACAAAGTATACATAGGAACTGACAGTCAATGATGCAAAAAGGATCCGTTCACTTCACACAGAAGCAAAAATAAGTTACTTTTGAGTTTATTTTGAGGAAAATAATAAAATCATGATTTAAAATAAGCAATGAAATATAAAACTTCAATCAAAAAATAATATATTCAAAACATATATTCCTTCTCCTAGAATGGCCACTTAAAGAAGGAAGAAGAGAGTATAACCAATAAAAAGCCCATTAGCATGAAAAGTTGCTATAGTTCACTGTACATAAAAGAAATGCACGTTAAAAACAATCTTTATTTTGCCAGTCAGGGAGATAAAATTTTTTAAAAACAATAAAACCTAGGATTGGCATGTGTATGTATAGTTACTTCCTTAGTAACAAAAGCAACTTCAATACCTCCTTTATGAATCCCAGATCCTTCATCAGTCTCTCTCTAGCACACTGATCTTTTCTTTATAGAATTCAAGATCATCTTAACTATCTAAATTTAATGTCTGTTAACTACTACATATTGAAAACTCTTTCAAAGCTGTGACCATGTCTACTTTGTTCTCTATATCCTGTTATACCCAGAGCCTACAGCCATAGCAGACAGTCAAAAAGCATTTGTCAAATGAATGGTTGAATAAATGAACCAAATGCTGGTAAGTATATAAATTAATTGTACCTCCAGTGATTTATCTTAAAGAAATAATAGCAGGTTAAAACAGTTCTATAGAAGAATGCTATAGAGGAAAACTAAACATCATGTTATGTTTAAAATAAATCTGCTGGTCTAAAGACTGTCTTTTGGTTTGTTTTTGCTTGTTTGGTTTTGGTTTTTAGCTAACAGTCCAATTATTATTAGGGAGAAAATCTGGACATTAAAAAAAGTCCTCTTATTTTAGGCAAAGGAGGCACTTTTTTACAACAATAAAAGATACCGCTTTAATTATATTTTTCTAAGTTTCTAAGTCTGAAGTTTATCAACAGTATCATAAATATTGCAGTTAAATAGCTACAATTTTCAGAAAGTCCCTGCACTTCCTTAAACTGGCCCTTACTAAATGGCCTAGTATAAATTTAGATCACATAAATTTAACTAAATTTGTTTAAGTTCTATTAATCCCCTTTTAATTCACTTTATCAATCTCTAAGGTAACATTGAATTAACATAATTTTAAGTAAATTACAATCTTAGGGATTAAAAATCCCTAAGGGTTACTAGGAATAAAATTCCTTCATAACTTATCTTTTACATATTTTGAAGTATACAATTCAGTGGTGTTTAGTATAGTCACAGTTGTGCAACCATAACCATTAAAACATTTTCATCATCCCCCAAATAAGCTCATTCCCCATTTCCCTCAGCCCTAGGCAACCACAAGTTTACTTTCTTTCTCTATGGATTTGCCTATTCTTGGTGTTTAATATAAGTGAAATTATATAATATGCATTCTTTTATGACTGGCTTCTTTCACTTAGCATAATGTTTTCTAGACTCATCCATTTGGGAGCACACATCAGTATTTCATTCCTTTTTATGGCCAAATAATATTCCATTGTATGCATATACCACAATTTATGAATTCATCAGTTGCTGCTCATTTGGCTTCTTTCTACTTTTTAGTGACAATGGGTAATGCTGCTATGTTCACATACAAGCTTTTGTGTGGATGTGTGTTTTCATTTCTCTTGTACATGTCTAGGAATGGAATTACTAGGTCATATAGTGATACTATGTTTAAGCTTCGAAGAACTGCCAAAGCAGCTGCATTCCCACCAACAATATATAAGGGGTTCAATTTCTCCAGATCATCCTCTGTTCTTTTGATTACAGACATCCTTGTGAGTGTTAAGTCATATCCCATTGAGTTTTGACTTATATTTTTCTAATGGCTAATGATATTGGACATCTTTTCACATGCCTGTTGGCCACCTATATATCTTCTTTGGATAAATCTGTATTCTGATGATATTTTACCCATTTTTTAATTGGGTTGTCTTTTTATTGAGTTGTAAGAATTCTTTATATATGCTGGAGACAAGTCCTTTAGCATATATATGAGTTGAAAATATTTTCTCCTACTCTGTTAGTTGTATTTTCATTTTCTTAAGGTTATCGTTTGCAGCACAAAAGTTTTTAATTTTGATGTAGTTCAATTTATCTATTTTGTTGTTGCTACTTGTGCTTTTGATATCACATCTTAAAAAACCATTGCCAAATCCAAGGGCACAAAGACCTACACCTACATTTTCATCTAAGAGTTCTATAGTTTTAGTTTTTACATTTAGATCTATGATCTAGCTTGAATTAACTTTTGTATATAGCCTGAGGCAAGAGTCCAACTTCATTCCTTTGGCTGTTATCCCAGCACCATTTGCTGAAAAGGCTATTCTTTTCCCCACTGAATTGTCTTGGTATCCTTGTTGAAAAGCAACTGACCATTATTAATGTAAAAGGTCCTTTCTGGACTCTGAATTAAATTTGTCACCTATATGTCTATTCTTATGCCAGTACTACACTGTCTTGATTACTGCAGTTGTAACAGTAAATTTTGAAATCAGGAAGTGTGAATCCTTGAACTTTGTTCTTTTTCGGGATTGTTATGGCTACTCTGGGTCCCTTCCAATTCCATATGAATTTTAGTATCAGCTTGTTCATTTCTGCAAAAAAAGCAAGCCAGATTGTGAAATGGATTGTGTCAAATCTGTAGATCAATTTGGGGAGTATTGCCATCTAATAGATTTTTTTTTTAATTTTTTAATGTTTATTTATTTTTGAGAGAGAAAGAGAGAGACAGAGCATGAACAGGGGAAGGCAGAGAGAGATGGAAACACAGAATCTGAAACAGCTCCAGGCTCTGAGTTGTCAGCACAGAGCCTGTTGTGGGGCTCGAACTCGGGAACAGTGAGATTATGACCTGAGCCAAAGTCAGATGCTTAACAACTGAGCCACCCAGGCACCCCTCCATCTGATAGATTTTTTAACAGAATTCAAGATTATACATATTTATATAAATAGGATCGTAATATATTATTATATTTGATCAACATTTAAGTTTTTATTGAAATGCCTTTTATACATTGTTAAGTCCTTATTTAATGAAGACACAAAGCCAAGAATCTAAAAAAATGGGTATTTTTCATCTGAAGTGTAAGCAACACAATTTATTGTTCATTTCATCTTCTATGACTAAATGGTACAAATGAAATTTTCAGAGCAAGATTATTAGGCCTAGTGTGTCAGTTCTTGGCTTCTAACATTGTCTTTGGGGATGTTTTCATCCACTCCATTCTTTTTAAGAACCATGAAGGGCAAGGAAAGAAGTTAAAGTAGCCACCAGCAACAACTACTAAACCCATCAAAAAGCAAACAAATGTAAAGAAAAAGCACAATTCTCTATTTTTTATTACTTTTTAAATGTTCATTTATTTTTGAAAGAGAGAGTGTGCATGTGAGCTAGGAAGGGGTAAAGAGAGAGGGAGAGAATTCCATGGAGGCTTCACGCCGTCAGCACAGAGACCAATGTGGGGCTTGAACTCACAAACTGTGAGATCAAGACCTGAGCTGAAATCCAGAGTTGAATGCCTAACTGACTGAGCCACCCAGGTGCCCCATAATTCTATGTATTTTAAGCACATTTAAAAGGTCACTTGACTTTGGCATCAAGTTTTCTTTATCCTGTTGTGGTATAGCTATCAGGATCAGTTGAGAGAGCACCTTCATGTGCATGGACCATCTGAATACATTTCATTAACTTCCGAAACAATATGGTAGTATATCTTCTAATATGTGAATCCTGTTGGTGGGTAGCCTATGGGGGTGGGTAGTAGCAAAAGAATCATGAGTCTGTCCATAGATATTTTACAGGAAGAAAGTAAGATCTTGTAAAGCATTGATTTGTATTAGTTTTGTGTAAGGAAACACTTTTGCCTGTCTTGGGCACATAAATAAAATTAAATGTAAACAGTATTTTTAAATATCTGAATAAACTTCACCTGAGTAAAATATTAGGTATTAAAAAGTAGTTCTCATACTTTTGAGTTTCATTATGACTCTTAGATTTTTTTTAACAGTTTCAAACTATCATTTTGGTTTTTTATGCTCAAATAGTCACAACTTAGTCAGTTGGAGCCACTGTAAGCTGTCTCTTGTATCCTTTTGAGGGAACCACTGAATTTTTAAAGTATCCTTGTTTGTTGTCTGGTAGTTACTGCTGCCTGCCTCCCTCCCATCTTCTACCCCACTCTCATCCTTACCCCTCAAATCTAGACTTTATTTTCCTAAAGATGAAAATCAGCTATCCTTTCAAGGAATCCTGGTTTCTTTTCACGGAAAACAATATTAGAGATAAAAATCTGAGGGCTAGAGGTACATATCAAGACTAACATTAAGAAGTGATATTGTTATCAAGCCATTTTAGTCAACAGAACTAAAAAATATATATGAACAGACATTCATTTTTACTGATCTTTGCCAGCTGAGTTTTAACATTAAGGCACACCAACCTGAATTTTAAACCCCCTATCTAAATTATAATTGCATTCCTTTTTATAATATAATAAGCCATACAACTATTATTTTAGCTGGAAATCTTGATTAAAACTGACATAATTATTGGTTCTGTCAATAACAATTTATTAATATTAAAACTTACCATAAAAATACTAATGAATAACAAGGTTAAACATTACAATTGCTTTTGTATAATCGGACTACATTCCACTCCAACTAATGAATGGTTAAATTATCTTGTTTGGGGTTTTGTGTAATTTCAAAAACCGTTTTGTTGTTAAATACACCACTGTCTGATATATTCTCCGTTCTAATTGCTTAATTTTAATGTTTTAACTGACATTTTTTTCTTAGTGCAGCATTACAGTACTAGAGTTTAAAAAAAGCTTGTTATTTTTTAGTACACTTTATGAGATGGATGAAAAATATAAACAGTTTGAGCTGTCATATTCAAGAATCTTATTTGGTTAACCTAATGACTCATGTAGTTACATGAATAATCTTTCTCTCTACATAAGTTCTTTCTGGAGAAACCCAGTTTTGTAAGTGTAAGTAATTTAGAAAATTCCAGTCACTTAAATTCCTATGCAAGATTTTAAATAATTGCAAGCATTAAAATAAAATACTTGTAAACTAGTCTAGGCTGGTAATATTTTATCACTTAGTTCAGGCCTGTGATTTGTGTACCTCATTGTATGTATATTATGTATTTAAAATGTCATGCTGATAACTCTGTTTTGCATTATAGTTACTGGACATTAACACAAAGATAAAACAAAAATATCATTTTTAAAGAACTAGTTTATAAAATTTAATTTTATCAGTAGATGCTGTTTTCACTGTAATGTAACTAATTGAACACATTCTATAAACAAAGCTATATTTCCTAGTTTCATCATGCCATAAATTTTATTACTTTAAACTGAGACAAAATTAACATAAAATTTCTTAAATTTAAGATTATGGATATGACAGTATAATTCATAAGATTTTTTTCTTCTACCAAAGAGTTAGGAGTGGCTTGGTTCCCTTGTCTCACCTGAGAAACTATGGTTTTTGTGGCCAGAGATATTACAAATTTTTAGAAATTAAAAAATGTGATTTTTACCTCTAGTCACTCATTTTAAACCACAAATCATGGTTTTAACATGTAAATTAAGTGGCTTCTTTTCTTTTTTTAAAGAAACTGAATAACAAACCCAAGAAAACCTAGTGCCCTATTATCTATGCAAATATATTGTAAATTAATTGAGTTTTTAAAATATTTGGAAGTCTCAAGTTCTTACAAATGCACTATCAAGCATCAATTAAAATATCTAATTGTATACATAAAACTTCCAATTGTTAAGAGGTGTAAAAAACCAAATAATTTCTTGTACAATGTCTATTTAAGAGAACGAATATATATGATTATGTTCATAAAAATCCAAAAGGCTACACCTTTATTTGTTTCTGGAGAGATTTCCTAATTGGTAAAGCTAAAATGGTATTATGCATTAACTGTTTTAACTAACAATTTTTTTTCCACAAAAAACTTACACTCAAAAATGAAAAAAAAAGGAAAAAAGACTATGCTTCTAAGAAGTGACAGTATGCCAAAAATTACAATAAAATGTAATGATAATAATAAAATGCTAATATTAAAAATCTTATACAGTAATATACCCAGTTCCTTAAGACTAAGTTTTAAGAGAGGAAAACCATGGAAACAGCTTGATTTCGGGATGGGTTAAGATGGCAGAGAAGTAAGGGGACCGGGATTTTCCTTGTCCCTCAAACACAGCTGTATTGAGGTCAGATCACTCGGAGCACCTAGGGAATGGATGTGGAGTGACATCAAGATCTCCACAGTCGGAGGGAGACAGCTTGGCAGGATGGAGCCTCTGGAGCTAAAACTTGGAGGTACAAAAGTGAGCGACTTTCTCCAAACGGAGCTGGAAGCCATTGCCATGCTCCTGGGGAAGAGGGAGCCAGCCCTGGAATGCATGGTGGAGTGTAGCCATCTCAGGGGCACACTGGGAGAGAACAGTCCTCTTCCCAGAGTACTGTAAGAAGAGGGTTTACTGCCTCCCCAAGGACAAAACACCCTGCAGGTGCCAGCCAAAGGCCTTTTATCAGCAGGGCAGAGTGGTGCTACTCCAGAACAGGGTCTGCATAGTGCAGGGTCATTTAAGACATCAGATTTTGAATCTCAGTTGAGCTCCTAGAGGCACAGGAGAACCGTGGCACAGGGCAAGCTGACTGCCCTCCATACTCTGTGAGGGCTGCCTTAACAGCATGATTTGCAACACCTGGTCAGAGGAGGACAGATTGGGTGTCGCCATTTTCCTCCTCAACACCAACATGAAGGGACTGCAGGGAGCAGGACGGTGGGCTCCCAATGGAGGTGGTACCAATTTACACCAAACCCTGCCCCTTGGTGCCTGGCAACTGCTTATCTACTGGAGCAAGACTGACCCAACACAAAGTCAGCCTCTCCTCCAGACCAGCACAGCCAACAGACAATTGTTTTTGTTTTTTAATTTTAGTTTATCTTATTATTCTAGATTCTCTCTTTTTTTTTTTTCTTTTGGAATCAAGCCCATAGTTCCTGGTTTGTTTGTTTGTTTGTTTGTTTGTTTTGGTCAATTCTTATTTTGTATACATTATAAATATAAATATAAATATAATTTTTTTGATCAGGCATTTTATTCTATTCTTTTTCCACCTTTTCTCTATCTTCTTCTTATTTTCCTTTCTCTTTCTCTGGATTTAGCCTTACAGTTTTTTGATTCTGTTTGGTCTTCTTTCTTACCCTTTAATTTTTCTTTTTTTATGGGATCAGGCTTCCCCCCACCCCCACTCCACCTTTTTTCCTTTTCTTTTTCCAGGGTTACTTCAACAAACAAATCAAAGCACACCGGGTTGAAGGTTCCAAACATTCCACCACTATAAGCAAGTAAAGAGCTCTGCAGAGGTGGGATAGAGGAGCCGAAACTCAACAACAGAATGCATGAAACATACACAAAAAAACACTTCCTGAAGTCCCAGGACCTGGACAGGGTATGAGCACTTTTTAATATAGTAATACTCTCAGGTGCAGGTCACATAACAAGCTTTTAAAAAACACAAAAGACAGAAACTTAGCCAAAATGACAAAATGGAGGAATTCTCCCCAAAAGAAAATTCAAGAAGAAATCACAGCCAGAGAATTGCTCAAAACATATAAACAATATATCTGAAAAAGAATTTAGAGTAACAGTCATAAGACTAACAGCTGGGCTTGAAAAAGCATAGAAGGCACCAGAGAATCCTTGCT
This sequence comes from Acinonyx jubatus, assembly GCF_027475565.1. NCBI lineage: Eukaryota > Metazoa > Chordata > Mammalia > Carnivora > Felidae > Acinonyx > Acinonyx jubatus. The sequence continues at coordinate 35,864,120 of NC_069386.1, forward strand.
ATAGACATCAAAGACCTAAGAACTAGTCCTGATGAATTAAGAAATGTTGTAACTGAGATGCAAAATAAACTAGACACAGTGACAGCAAGGGTGGAAGAAGAAGGGGAAAGAATAGGTGAAATAGAAGATAAAATCATGGAAAATGATGAAGCTGAAAACAAGAGGGAAAGGAAATTACTAGATCATGAGAGGAGAATTGGAGAACTAAGTGAATCCATGAAACGAAACAATATCCGTATCATAGGAGTTCCAGAAGAAGAGCTAGAGGAAGGGGAAGAGGGTTTATTTGAACAAATTATAGCTGAGAACTTTCCTAATATGTGGATGGAAACAGGCATTCAAATCCAAGAGGTACAGAGAACTCCCTTCAAAATAAAAATGAAACAAAAACAAAAACAAAAACCCCACAACATATCATAGTGAAACTGGCAAAATACAAAGATAAAGAGAATTCTGAAAGCAGCTAGGGACAAACAGTCCTTAACCTTCAAGGGTAGACACATAAGGGTAGTAGGAGACCTGTCCACTGAAACTTGGCAGGCCACAAGGAAATGGTAGGAAATAATCAATGTGCTGAATAGGAAAAACATGCATCCAAGAATCCTTTATCCAGCAAGGCTGTCATTCAGAATAGAAGGAGAGATAAAGGCTTTCCCAAACAAAAACTAAGGGAGTTCATGACCGCTAAGCCAGCCACGCAAGAGATCCAAAGGGGGACTCTGTGAGTGGAAAGCAGCAAAGACTACAAAGGACCAGAGACATCACCACAAACACAAAACTTACAGGTAACACAATGGCACTAAATCCATATCTTTAAATAATCATTCTGAATGTAAGTGGACTAAATGCCCCAATCAAAACACACAGGGTATCACAATGGATAAAAAAACAAGATCTGTCAATATGCTGCCTACAAGAGATTAATTTTAGACCTGAGAACAACTGCAGATTGAAAGTGAGGGGATGGGGAACCATCTCATGCTAATGGATGTCAAAGAAAGCCAGAGCAGCCATACTTACATCAGACAAACTAGATTTCAAAACAAAGACTGTAACAAGAGATGAAGAAGGGCATTATATCATAATTAAGGGGTCTATCCATCAAGAAGAGCTAACAATTATAAGTATTTATGCCCCCAACTTAAAACACCCAAATATATAAATCAATTGATCACAAACATAAGCAAACTTAGTGATAATAATACTATAATTGTAGGTGACTTTAACACTCCACTTACGTCAATGGACAGATCACCTAGGCAGAAAATCAATAAGGAAAACAACGGCTCTGAATGACACATTGGACCAGATGGACTTAACAGATATATTCAGAACTTTTCATCCTAAAGCAGCAGAATACACATTCTCAAGTGCACATGGAACATTCTCCAAAACAAATCACATACTGGGTCACAAAACAGCCCTCAACAAGTACAAAAAGATTGAGATCATAACTATGCATATTTTCAGATCACAACACTAGGAAACTTGAAATCAGCAACAAGAAAAAAAAATTGAAAGCCCCCAAATACTTGAAGGTTAAGAACATCTTCTTAAAGAATGAATGGGTTAATCAGGAAATTAAAGAAGAAATTTAAAAATACATGGAAGCAAATGAAAATTAAAACATGACAGTCCAAACCCTTTAGGATGCAACAAAGGCATCCTAAGAGGAAATACATTGTAATTCAGGCCTATCTCAAGAAGCAAGAAAGGTCCCAAATACACAACCCAACTGTACACCTAAAGGAGCTAGAAAAGCAGCAGCAAATAAAGCCCAAAGCCAGCAGAAGAAGGAAAATAATAAAGATTAGAGCAGAGATACACAAATAGATTAAAAAAAAAAAACAGATCAATGAATCTAAGAGCTCATTTTCTGAAAGAATAAACAAAACTGATAACCCCCTAACCAGACTTCTCAAAAAGAAAAGAGAAACCAAATAGATAAAACCATGAATGAGAGAGGAGAGATCACAACCAACACCACAGAAATACAAACAATTATTAGAGAATACTATGACAAATTATATGCCAACTGGACAATCTGGAAGAGATGGACAAATTCCTAGATACTCACACATTACCAAACCTCAAACGGGAAGAAATAGAAAATTTGAATGGACACATAACTAGCAAAGAAATTGAATCAGTTATCAAAAATCTCCTAACAAATAAGAGTCCTGGGCCAGATGGCTTCCCAGGGGAATCCTATCAGACATTTAAAGCAGAGTTAATACCTATTCTGCTCAAACTATTCCAAAACATTGAAATGCAAGGAAAGCTTCCAGACTCATTCTATGAAGCCAGCATTACCTTGATTCCAAAACCAGGCGAAGACCTCTCTAAAAAGAAGAATTACTGGCTAATATCCCTGATGAACATGGATGTAAAAACTTCTCAACAAGATACTAGCAAATCTAATCCAACAGTACTTTAAAAGAGTTATTCACCATGATCAAGTGGGATTCATTACCGGGCTGCAGGGCTGGTTCAATATTCACAAATCAATCATGATACATCACATTAATAGAAGAAAGGATAAGAACCATATGATCCTGTCAACAGATACAGAAAACGCGTTTGACAAAATACAGCATCCTTTCTTTAAAAAAAAACCCTCAAGAAAGTTGGAATAGAAGGAAAATACTTTAACATCATAAAAGCCATTTATGAAAGACTCACCGCTAATATCATCATCAATGGGGAAATACTGAGAGCTTTACCCCTGAGATCAGGAACACGACAGGGATGTCCACTCTCACCACTGTTGTTTAATATAGTATTAGAAGTCCTAGCCTCAGCAATCAGACAACAAAATGAAATAAAAGGCACCCAAATTGGCAAATAAATCAAACTTTCACCTTTTGCAGAAGACATGATACTCTACATGGAAAACCCAAAAGACTCGACAAAAAAACTGCTAGAGCTAATACGCGAATTCAGCAAAGTCACAGGATATAAAATCAATGTACAGAAATCAGTTGCATTTTTATACACCAATAATGAAGCAACAGAAAGAGATACCAAGGAATTGATCCCATTTACGATTGCACCAAAAACCTAGCATAAAACACCTAGGAATAAACCTAACCAAACAGGTAAAAGATCTGTATGCTGAAACTTATAGAAAGCTTATGAAAGAAATTGAAGAAGACACAAAGAAATTGAGAAACATTCCAAGCTCATGGATTGGAAGAACATTGTTAATAATGTCAATATTACCCAAAGCAATCTACCTAATGCAATCCCTATCAAAATAGCACCAGCATTCTTTACAGAGCTCAAGAAAACAATCCTAACATTTGTATGCAACCACAAAAGACCCTGAATAGCCAAAGTAATGTTGAAAAAGAAAACCAAAGCTGGAGGCATCACAATCCCACACTTTAACCTATATTACAAAGGTGTAATCACCACGACAGTATGGTATTGGCACAAAAAACAGGCACATAGCTCAACAGTATAGAACAGAGAACTCAGAAATGGACCCACAAATATATGGCCAACCAATCTTTGACAAAGCAGGAAAAAGTATCCAATGGAAAGACAGTCTCTTTAGCAAATGGTGCTGTGAAAACTGGACAGCAACATGCAAAAGAATGAAACTGAACCACTTTCTTATACCATACATAAAAATAAATTCAAAATGGATGAGAGACCTAAATGTGAGACAGGAAACCATCAAAATCCTACAGGAGAAAACAGGCAGCAATCTCCTTGACCTCAGTCACAGCAACTTCTTACTTGACATGTCCCCAGAGGCAAGGGAAATAAAAGCAAAACTGAACTATTGGGACCTCAACAAGACAAAAAGCTTCTGCACAGTGAAGGAAAGAATCAACAAAACTGAAGGCAACCAACAGAATGGGAGAAGGTATTTGCAAATGACGTATCAGATAAAGAGTTAGTATCTAAAATCTATAAAGAACTTATCATAATCCATAACATAATCCAGTGAAGAAATGGGCGGAGGATATGATAGACACTTTTCCAAAGAAGACATCCAGATGGCAAACAGACACATGAAAAGACGCTCAACATCACTCATCATCAGGGAGATACAAATCAAAACCACAATGAGACACTACCTCAGAATGCCTAAAATTAACAACACAGGAAACACATGTTGGTGAGGATGTGGAGAAATGGGAATGCTCTTGCACTGTTGGTAGGAATGCAAACTGGTACAGCCACTCTGGAAAACAGTATAGAGGTTCCTCAAAAAATTAAAACTAGAACTACCCTATGACCCAGCAATTGCACTACTAGATATTTAGCCAAAGGATACAAAAATGCTGATTTGAAGGGGCACATACACCCCAACATTTATAGTAGCCCTATCAACAGTAGCCAAATTATGGAACGAGCCCAAATGTCCATCAACTGATGAATGCAGTAAGAAAATGTGGTATATGTATATATACAATGGAATACTACTTGGTTATGAAAAAGAATGAAATCTTGCCATTTGCAACAACATGGATGGAACTGGAAGGTATTATGCTAAGTGAAATAAGTCACTCAGAGAAAGACAGGTATCATATGATTTCACTTATATGTGGAATTTGAGAAAGTTAACAGATGAACATAGGGGAAGGGAAGGAAAAATAAGATAAAAACAGAGAGGGAGGCAAACCATAAGAGACTTTTAAATACAGAGAATGAACTGAGGGTTGATAGGGGAATGGGGGTGGATTAAATGGGGAATGGGCATTAAGGAGGGCACTTTTCAGGATGAGCACTGCATGTCATATGTAAGAGACGAATCAAAGGGTTCTACTCCTGAAGCCAAGACTATACTGTATGTTAACTAATTTCAGAACAATAAAATAAAATAAAATAAAATAAAATAAAATAAAATAATAATAATTTTTTTTTTTTAAAAAAGGAAAAACATGTCACTCTGAATCTTGGGCAAAGAGTCAATAGTTTCTAAGCTGAACTAAAAAGGGAAACTAGGGGCGCCTGGGTGGCTCAGTCGGTTGGGCGTCCGACTTTGGCTCAGGTCATGATCTCATGGTTCATGGGTTCAAGCCCTGCATCTGGCTCTGTGCTGACAGCTCAGAGCCTGGAGCCTCCTTAGAATTCTGTGTCTCCCCCTCTCTCTGCCCCTCCCCCACTCAAGCTCTGTCTCTGTGCCTCTCAAAAGTAAATAAACATTAAAAAATTAAAAAAAAAAAAAGGAAAACTAGGGGCGCCTAGGTGGCTCAGTCAGATAAGTGTCTGACTTCGGCTCAGGTCACGATCTCACAGTTCATGGGTTCGAGCCCTACATTGGGCTCTGTGCTGACAGCTCAGAGCGTGAAGCCTCCTTCAGATGTGTGTCTCCCTCTCTCTCTGCCCCTCCCCTGCTCATGCTCTCTCTCTCTCAAAAATAAATAAACATTAAAAAAAATTTTTTTAAGGAAAACTAAACCACTCCCACCTCCTTTGGTTAAAAAAAAAAAGGAGGGGGAATATAATTTTTAAAAAATATACATGTAATTCATGGGCACCTGGGTGGCTTAGTCGGTTGGGAATCTGATTCTTGATTTCAGCTCAGTTCATGATCTCACCTTGTGGGTTCAAGCCTCATGTCAGGCTCTGTGCTGACAGTGTGGAGCCTGCTTGGGATTCTCTCCTTCTCCCTCTCTCTCTCTGCCCCTCCTGTGTTCTCTCTCTCTCTCTCTCTCAAAATAAATAAAAATATACATGTAATTCAAATTTGAGAACTTTCATACTTTAAAGGATAAAAAAATACAGGGCTCTAATAAAAGTAAGTAATTTTAATATTTCTTTGGGGAGTTTCTTACTTAATGCTACAATTTAAAATTCTGGTAGAATTTTGGTAAAATGTAGGTCTTTTAAAAAACTTTACTTTTTAAAAAAGTATTTTTTTTATGTGCTTCATTTGTGTGGTGATTGTATTGCTATCACAGAATACAAAACTCAAAAGTAAATAAGGCATATCCAAACCTATGCACAATTTGGATTTCTGCATTTAAGCTAATGTACCTAAACTTTTTGAGAAATGTACTGAAAAACATAAATATAATGTGAATATGCAATTTCACTTAAAATGTGCTATAAACAAAATATCTGGTGTCTTAAAAATTAGTTATAATATTATAAAATCATAATGACCAACAGAATTTTTCCATTAAAATGTTTTATGTATAGATTTTAAGTGTTACAACTCACTGATAGTTTAACATGAATTGTATTTTATTTTGACATTAACTTGATTATATTTCCTGACATTCTTAATTATGGATGTATAAGCTAACATTTAAATTAATAATATGTATTTCTCTAAAGACTTAGAAGAAAAACATTGAGGTTTGGCATCAAACTGCCTGTAAGTTAAAAGGAATGTTGCTAATAAAGTAATGTGCACTGGTTAACTGCCTATAAAAATAAAAACTTAACGGAGAATTTTAGACAAACTTTCAAAATATTGAATTTATTTACATTCTATCTCAATTATTTAGGTAGAGTATTATGAATCACTAGTCAGATAAAACTCGATCTAAATTTAGATGTCTGATGGTCTTTAAGACTCCTCTCTCCTTTCTAATATCTAGTACTTTCTTTATACACAAACTAGGAAATAATATAAAGAAAAGCATTGCAAACATACTTCCAACATATTTTGACCAAAATTAAAAATAAAATCAGGTTATCACATAATTCCCATGTATGCTCTACTTAGGTATTCTTGCTTATTTGTAAAACACATGGTCTCTTCCATTAAGTCCCAAATAAAATGTTTTAAAACAATGTATCTGGACTTTCACTTCCAAAAACATAGCATGCACTTTTCCTCTATTCTTCCCACTAAGTAGAGTTAAAAACCCTGGATACCATATACAAAACAAGTAATCTGAAAGGCAGAGAGAAGACAGACTAACTAGGAACTTCAAGACCTAAGGAATGACACAGCAGTGAGTTCCCTGGGTTTTCTTTTTGCCACACACACCTCAGACTAGAGACTGGAGAAGCTGGCAACTGAGAAACACCAATGGATGCAGACAAAAAATTTTCCGAGAAAAGACTGCTCTCTATAGCCAAAGGACAAGTAAAACGGTAGCCTAGCAAGATGGAAAGCTTTTAGGCAATAACCATCCTATTCCAGGCAAACACCATAGAAAACTTTATAGCCCTATGGCCAGTAGCAAAGGCTGAGTGGAGAACCCAGACTTTTACTCTCATCAGGCAGGCTTCAGTAAGGTGCTCCAACCTCTCTGCCTTTATCTCATAGAAGTGCTGCTACCAGGTATGAATTAATACCTTCTCTTCTGGTAGAGAAGGCTGAGGAGCAGCTGGGACTTTCATCTTCACCATGTGGTAACAAGGCAACATTCATTTAAATCTATAAATCAGTTAAATCTCTAATTCAGTCAATCTATAACAGAAGATATAAATAAGATCTAGAGTCTTACAACATAATACCAAAAATATCCAGGTTTTAATCAAAAGACACTGGTCACAACAAGAACCAAGAAAATCTCCATTTGAATGAGCAAAGGCAGCAAAAGAAGCCAGCACGAAGATGACACAGATGTTAGAATCATCTGACATGGATTTAAAAGCAGCTATCATAAAAATGCTTCAACAAGCCATCATGCACATGCTTGACACAAATGAATAATAGAAAGTCTCAGCAAAGAACAAGAAAATCTCAGCAAAGAAACAGAAGAACCAAACTGAAAGTTTTGAACTGAAAAACACAAAGACTAAAATGAAAAAAACCTTCATGGATAGGCTCACAACAGAATGGAGGGGACAGAGGAAAGAATCAGTGAACTGGAAGACAGAACAATGGGAAATACCTAATGTGAAAAATAGAAAATGGACTGGAAAAAAAAAAAAAATGAACAGAGCCTCAGAGACTTGTGAGACTGTAACGAAAAGGCCTAACATTCATGTCATCTAAGTCTTGGAACATTCAAGTCATCCAAGAAGAAAGAGGTTGAGTCTGAAAAAGTAATCAAAGACATATTAATAATAACTGGAAAAAACTCCAAGTTTGGCAAAAGACATGAACTTATAGATTCAAAAAGCTAAGTGAACTTCAAACAAAATAAACCAAAAGAAATCCATGCTAAGACATATGGTCAAACTTCGGAAAACTAAAGACAAAGAAAAAAAAAAAGAAATAACACCTTATCTATAGTGGAAAAACAATCTGAATGACAACTGGAATTCTTATGAGAAACCATGGAGATCAGCAATATTTGTCAAGAGTTAAAAAAAAAAAAAACCCAAAACTGTCAACCTGGAATTCTCTATCAAGGGAAAATATCCCTCAGGAATGAAAGAATGATCAATACCTCTCAGATGAAGGACAACTGAAAGAAGTTGCTGTCCAAAGACCTACCCTAAAAGAATGGCTAAATGAGGTTTGTTCAATAGAAAGAAACTGATAAAAGAAGGAATCTTGGAACACTGAGAAGGGAGAAAGAACAAAAGGAAGAGCAAAAGCATGAGTAAAAGCCTGAGTAAAGGCAACAGTTTCTTTCTCTTGAGTTTTCCAAATTACATTTGACAGCTGAAGCAAAATTTGCAACACTCTGATATGGTTCTCAGTGTATGTAGAGGAAATATTTAACGCAATTAGGCAATTATACTGCAAATGGGAGAGGTAAAGGACATAAAGGGAGGTAAGGTTTTGTTTAAAAAAATTTTTTTTAACATTTATTTACTTTTGAGAGACAGAGCACAAATGGGGGAGGGGCAAAGAGAGAATGAGACACAGAATCCGAAGCAGGCTCCAGGCTCTGAGTTGTCAGCACAGAGCCCAACGTGAGCTCGAACCCACAAACCGTGAGATCAGACTTGAGCTGAAGTCGCATGCTTAACTGAGCCACCCAGGTGCCCCAGGGAGGTAAGGTTTTGACATTTCATTCAAACTGGTAAAATGTTGATACCAATAGACCGTGATAAGTTATATATGCATAATGTAATACGTAGGTTATACAAAGAAATACACTCAAAAACACCTTAAGTCAGATGGAATTCTAAAAAAAAATCTGTATCTCTCAATATAAGATGGGTGCTTCTGACCATGTAATATACAACTTATGTTTTAAAAAAAAACAAAGGCTTTTTTTTTTTAATTTTAGGGAGAGAGAGAGAGAGAGAGAGAGAGAAAGAGCATACGAATGGGGGAGAGGAGCAGAAGGAGAGAGGAGTAGTGTTGGAGAGGAAAAGTGGTGGGGGGATAGAGAAAGGAAGAGAGAATCTTGAGCAGGTGGCATGCTCAGGACAGAGCCCGCTGCAGGGCTCTATCCTACGACCCGGGGATCATGACCTGAATCAAACTCAAGAGTTGGAAGCTCAACTGACTGAGCCACCGAGGTGCCCCTAAAAAATGAAGGCTTTAAAGCCCAAAAATACTGTTAATTTTTAAATGTGTGGTTTGGTATAAGAATACCTACCTGGTAAGGTAGTAGTAAAATGTTCCTTATAATTGGGGGAAACTCAGTAAACTTTTTAACTTTCATACAAAGACAAAGAAGTTAAAGTTCAATGGAATACCTCTGGTCCTTGTGCTTTAAGGACTCACATGTTTTTACTTTGCCCATGGCCTGTAACCTCGATAGGGAAACTGGTGATCACACTCAAAATTTAACTAAGAATCATGGATGCCCATTTTTTTAAAGGTTCAAATATAACTAGGATTTTTATTACCACAAGAATGAAAAACGGAATGGTTTTATTGATAAGGAACTCATGTATATAAAGCTTAATATAGACCCAAGCAAGGAATCATGTATAGGTGGACCAGACTCTGGTTGAATGTCCTTAATTTTGGAGAACAATTTCTTTCTATTTTCCATCCATGTCATTAAGTGGGCTCACAAATAGACTTCCCTTATTCTATAGAAGTGCTGCAAATAAGAATTAATATCTGAAATATTTCATCACATAAGAACTGCCAGCTAACACACCAACACCTTCAAATTAAAATGAACTTAAATCACAAAGATGAAGTACTTCCAACTCAAATCAAGGTTCTAATAACCGTGCTTCATTAGTGGGGTACACTCAAAGAATGGTCACAAAGAGAAACATTCTATCTTGTTATTCATCCAGCAGTTTTCCTATAATTTGTTAGTTCACATTTAAATTTTTGCTGACAGGTAAAATGAACAATTATGTTCCCATGAATTAAGTGTTCCAGTTAAAGAAATATAACTTTAGGGTTGGGGGTGGAGGAAACAGAGAGAGAGTCTGGTAAAAGCGTACAAACTTGCAGTTATAAAATGAGTAAGGGGGCGCCTGGGTGGCGCAGTCGGTTAAGCGTCCGACTTCAGCCAGGTCACGATCTCGCGGTCTGGGAGTTCGAGCCCCGCGTCAGGCTCTGGGCTGATGGCTCAGAGCCTGGAGCCTGTTTCCGATTCTGTGTCTTCCTCTCTCTCTGCCCCTCCCCCGTTCATGCTCTGTCTCTCTCTGTCCCCAAAAAATAAATAAACGTTGAAAAAAAAAATTAAAAAAAAAATGAGTAAGGCCTGAGGATCTAATGTATAACATACATACACTTGATCTTAGCCAAAAGGCCGAGAAGCAATAATGTATAACATATATAACATGGGGACTATGGTTGATACATACACAAAAAGGTAATTATGTGAGGTGATGCACTAATTAACTCAATAGTGGGAATCCTTTCACAGTATAGACATGTATCAAATCATCACATGGTATACTTTAAATATATTAGTTTTCTCGGTTACACCTCAATAAGGCTGGGGGAGAAAAAAGAACTGTAACTTCGGGCTTTGCACTTCTTGGTATTTATGTTCTTGGTTAGTGTCTTCCCATAATGAATATGGGCTTGCCCAATGTGACTATCTTGGCCTATAGAGACATTAGTGAGTCTGACACAGCTTAAGCTTGATAAGAACTTACATACTGGGGTCCTGTAAAACTCCCTTTTAGAAGCAAGCTGCCGTGGTAGAGAGACATTTGGGCTAGACTACTGAAAGATAAGAAATCATGTAGAGAAAGACCTTGGAAGATAAGAAGCCATGTTGGATGTTCTCATCCCACTTGAGCTTCCAGCTGAATACAGCTGAATGACTGACCTCAACTCCACCTTATGGGGCAGAACTGTCCTGCTGAGCCCAGTCAACCCATAGAATCATGAGAAATAATAAATTTGGGGGGTGTTACTTTATTCTGCAACACATAACCAAAAAAGTGTCATATATTTATGTACACACACACATTTTTAAGTAATCCCTACACCCAACATGGGGCTTGAACTCACAACCCTGACATCAAGAGTCACATATTCTTGGGGCACCTGGGTGGCTCAGTCAGTTGAGTGTCTGACTTGGCTCAGGTCACGATCTCGCAGTCTATGAGTTTGAGCCCCACATTGGGCTCTGTGCTGACAGCTCAGAGCCTGGAGCCTGCTTCAGATTCTGTCTCCCTCTCTCTCTGCCCCTCCCCTGCTCATGCTCTTTCTCTGTTAAAATAAATAAATGTTAAAAAAAATTTTTTTTTCGAAGAGTCACATATTCTACCAACTGAGCCAGCCAGGCACCCCAAATTATATTTTTTAAAAGGGATACAAATTTAATTCAGGTAAAAGGTTAAAAATCAGAAAGTTATCCCAGGAGTAATGTTAAATTTTAATTGGAACCAAAACAAACTGATGACTTTGAAATATATCTCTTCTAGTTCTGTTCAATAAAATGATGTAAATAACAATATCACCCCATCATGTAAGTCTGATATGTATCCCAGGTACTTTAGTCTCTAATACTATGTCCTATGTCTCCTCAGAAGGATGGTCGATCCCACTGAAAGAAGGGAAGATAAAAAGTGGTCTTGGGACAAGCAGCTAATAAGAGAAAACAAGAAGTCTTTAAAAACACATGAGATCCTACCAAAACAACACAAAAAACAGCTCAAAAGAACAGAAAGACAGGAATTTTTTCTGATAAAACATCAAAGGACAGCCTAATGCAACTACTGTTACGCCTCCCCTCTGGACATTCCATATTAGATAACATGCTCCTCATAAACATTAATGAGGTATGTCACAACATTGCATGTACAGGTTTGAGAGACCCTCCCAGAGCCATAGCCTTGGGCCTTGAAACAGTGTAAAGTGAACTTGCATCACCAGAACCAAGTGAATTTGATCTTTTGATTGCACTTGAAATAAATAAAAGGAATCTGCTTTTCTTTTGAATTTATTTGCCAATACATTTCAACAATTATTATTGCTGTTTGCTGCTTTACTACTTCCTTTGCCTTCTGTGGTCTATTAGGACAAAGGCCTTCCTAGGGACAAAGATAGATGCCAAAAAAACTTATATATTTAGCCTTCTTTAAACACCAATCTAGAGAAGCAAGTTAAGAGGTTTTCGGATCCTCTATCCTATATCATTAACAATCCTATATCATTAACTCTACTTTTGCTGATCGATCCAAAGAGATAACCAGGGGAAAAAAAACAATTTAATTATAAGATATAAAAAAGAGCCTGCATGGCTCATTGGTTAGGAGTCTGACTCTTGATTTTGGCTCAGGTCATGTGATCAAGGCTCGCGTGGGGCTCCCTGCTGATGGCTGGGAGACTGCTTGGGATTCTTTCTTCTTTTCTCTCTCCCCCTCCCCTGCTCACATGTGTAAGCACACATGACCACTCTCTCTCTCAAAATAAATAAACTTAAAAAAAAAAAAGAAAAAGAAAAAGAGCCCAAAAGCTAGTATTTCACATTCTTGTGTTTGTAGCTTCAGGCTTATGAATATTTGGTGACTTAAAATTATAAAAGGCAAATTGTATAATTTATTTTAATAATATTTAAATATATAACTATAGATACTTTCGAAGTTATAATTTTCTTTTAAAGCAACCAGAACTCTCATTAAGAAGTAAAGCAAGTTATACACCACCAACACATTAAAGGGGTATGATTTTTAAATTTGGTAATATTTAAAACTAAAACTATGGAAAAATCAGCTACAAGAAAATTAATTGAGTGTATATAAATTTAAGTATATGGTACAAAGGTGATGCATGCACCATCAGGAGGTGTATGCATGTGGAAGAATCCAAGCCTCACTCATGTCAAACTGAACTTGGATTAAATTGGTACTAGCTAAACTTGGGTTGGGCACATTAGAAAGGTATGGACAGTTAAAAGAAGTACTGAGGTTTTCAAAAAAATGTAATTACTTAATAAAATAGCTATGATACTTGTGTAAGATGACCTCAAAACTGTCTTAGTATTCTTGAAAAAAAAGGCAAAACTGTACTTTTCATTATAAAAACCTATGTGCCTTTTCTTTGGCCTGATAGCATTTTTTATATGACTCTCACCCACAAATGTTGGAATAGTGGCCATATAAAATAAAAATACAAATTGGATTTAAACCAAACACAAGGATAAGCCTGCTTTCTTTTGGTGTACTTACTCCAAAAAATAAATAAACAGAATTAAAATCACCAAGAGAAAGAGAATGAGAGAGACAGAGAAAGTAGCCATGTAAACGTTGCTCTACATATCCCTTAATCCAATCCTGTGGAAAAGAAGTCAATTACATTTTCCAAGATATCCTCTGTGATCTGTATATATTTTCCTTATGTCTTGTGTCATCTGTATCTTCAACACAATACCACTCCTTTTTCTTTTCATTTCCTGCGAGCTTTACGAAAGCTTAGGGAAGAGGGCACACATACAAAAAAGAACAAGCCATGAAATGATGCAGTTAAGCAGGAGACTGCACTGAGTTAAGGATCCAGCAATCGCAGAGTGTGGTGTGTGACAATATTAACGTCTCTTCAATTAAAGTCTCCATACATGTCAGTCAGTTGCGACTTACTCTATAGCTACCAAAATGCAATAACTGATGTTAGTTACAATGACCATCAGACATCACGAAAAGATATCATCATCGTCAGTATATTGTTCCTTTATGGCAAAGAAGAAAATTTTTACAAAAGATCTTTGTTTAAAATAGCTAACAATCATAAATGCTAGTACCTAAAGGGTTGACTTTGGTATACGGCACTTTATCCAGAACTTTTCTCACCAGTATTCACGATTTAGGTTGTGTTGTATTTTCACTTCTTAAATCTAATTTTTTACTAAGACCTTTTAACAATTCTGAAATAGAGTTCTTCATAACTGGCATGCTCCTTAGTACTTTTTTCACACCTACCTGTTAAACTTTATTTACTTGGGTAGGTCAACCCCAACATTAATAAAAGTTACAACGAACTACAGTTAAACTAGATGGATGAGCCTCACAGTTACATCTGGAATATCAGACATGCACTTAAATATTTCAAGGTGTCCTCGTCAACATAGTAGTCTTAGCACGTCTGATCTTGATCTTACTAGTTTTCAGCTATTGGGGAGGGGCAGGAACAAGTCGTAAGTTAGAATTCTGCTCAACGGAGGTTTTGAATCCTGTGCACTGGAGGATCCACTGTTGGGGGGCATAGGGGAACACAGAGTGTCCTAGACAGCCACGACAATCCACCTGCTCTCCGTGTTTTACCACAGGGGTCAAACTTTTTCTGTAAAGGGCCCGAAGTAAACATTTTAGGCTTTGCACGCCATCCCGTCTCTGTGGCAACTACTTAACTCTGCTGTTAAACAATGCGGTAAAGCAGCCATGGACAATTAATAAAGGAATGCGCATGGCTGTGTTCCAATAAAACTTTATTTATCAACAATGCCACTGGAGTTTCATAGTTTTCCACAAGTCAGGAACGAGTATATCTCATATTCACCTTTAAAAACGTAAAAGCCATTCTTGGCCAGCCGACCTTACAAAAACAGGCCCCCTTGGCCCCACGGGCAGCAGTTTGCAGACCCCTGCTTTCTCTCACACGCAGCGACTCTGGCCAAGGGGAACGAGGTTAATGTCAAGGAACGTATCCGCCAAGGGTTAGGAGGTCACACCCGCCAGCCCAGTGTGCCCAGCCGGGCGCATCCCGGGTGACGCCTGGGACCCGCTGCATCGCTACCGGCGGCGCGCAGGTCGCGGCGGAGGAAGGCGCGAGTAGGAGAGGGATACACCTCCACAACGGAGGCCAGGACCCCGGGCAGTGAGGTGTGGGAAGAGTGCAGGACCGGGTCTCCGGCGGACCCCGGAGCAGGGAGCTTCCCCCAGGACTGTCCCCTGGGTCGCTGCCGCCGCAGGTCGGTCACTCACTCGGAAAGGCAGGCACGGATGAAAGCCATAGCAACAGCACAACTAGGACTAAGGACTTCATGGGCACCGTCCGCAGCACTCCGCCATACGACGGGAACGTCCTGGGCCACCAGGCCGGGTACCTCAGGGCCGAAAAGAGAGGGTGTCAGCCGCGACAGTCCCTCCTCAGGGCCGTGGGCGCCCTGCAACGGTTGTCCCCAGCGCGCAGGCGCAGCGAGGGCTTGGGGGAGCGCGAGTGGCCGAGGCCCGCCCCTTCCTGGACCAGCGCGCAGGAGACTGGGCCACAACGTTCTGCCCCGCCCCGGTGTGCACGCTCGCTTTGGCTTCCAACCTCCGTGGCGGGCGCCGGCTCCGAATGTCTTGACGCCCGGGCGACTTCTGGAGCTACGAGGCCTGGGATGTGGCAGAGCTCGGCCGGCCGGTGGAAGCTGGGCGTGTGGCGGTGCCTGGAGGGAGCTATGTGATGGAAGACATGGACAAGTAGCCTGGCAGTCGCAGCCGCGTGGAAGTGCTGTAGTGGGGGAAGCACTAGGCACTGTGGGCACAGAGGAGCCCCCCCCTCCCCAACCCAAAAGGGCGGGGAGGAGGTCCCCCCACGTGAAGACAGCTGGGCGCTCCCACTCCCAGAGAACCGGAAATCGTTCCGTCTAATTGCAGCGACTGGGAGGGAGCAGATGTTGGAAGTGAGAGAGGAGAGCTAGGTAGTCATTAAAGCCACTTTAAGGGGCTTGGGTTTGTTTTGTTCAAAAGACGCCCCCCCCCTGTTTTGTTTTGTTTTTTTTTTTTTGAAAAGACAAGCTATGGCGAATAGATGGGTGGGTTGTCTGGGGTTAGGATTGGGGAGAGCGTGACTATAAAAGTATGTATGAGAGAAGAGTGATGGAGAGTTGTGGTGGCCTCATTCTATACGTGTGTTAAAATTCTTAGAACTGTTGGGGCGCCTGGGTGGCTCAGTCGGTTAAGAGTCCGACTCTTGGTTTCGGCTCAGGTCATGATCTCACATGTGTGAGTTCGAGCCCCACATAGGGCTTGGTGCCGACAGCGCAGAGCCAGCTTGGGATTCTCTCTCTCTCCCTCTCTCTGTGCCCCTCCCCCACTCACCCCCCACTCACTCTCTGTCTCTCTCTCAAGAATACATAAACAAAACTTAAAATTCTTAGAACTGTACACCACCAAGAATAAGTTTACCATATGGTAATTTAAAAAAATCCATAGGCACCCATATCTCTGCTTCAGGAAGCAAAGGGCCTGGGTTTTATTCTGAGGCAATGGGGAAATACTGCAAGGTTCATAGCTGGGAAAGGTATAATTAGATTTGCATTTCAGAAAGCTCTCCTTGCAATGTCAGGAATGGGTTGGCAGGAAGGAAGCAAGACTGAGAGGCAGGGAGCCAAGTGAGAAGGCTGTTCCAGAAATCCTGGCATGGATTGATAGAGACCTGGACTCATACTGGCAGAGGACATGGGGCCTGTGGACAGAGTTGAGAGACATTTAATTAGAATCGACAAAACTGGGAGATTGTCTGAATGTGAGGACTGAGGGAGGAGATCATGCTCATGTTTCTGGCTGGAGCCCCTGGCATGTGGTGTGAGATGGGGAATACAGGAGTTTGGGAGGGGCGGTGGAGGAAGAGAAGTTTAGTTTCAACATTGTTCTGTTGAGATGGGTTTGGAACTACTACTGGCGGGGACTGTCCAGTGAGCAGATGGATGCAGGGCCCCAGAGAGAGCTGAGGTGAAGAGGGAGGTGTAGGAGGCATCAAAATCTAGAAGAGGAGAAGTGTGAGATTGCCTGAGGAGAGCTTTCAGGGTTGAAGGCCACTGGGCCTAAGTCAGATCCTAGGAAACATGGCAGGCTAGAAAGAGGAGGAGGGACCTGCAAAGAAGACTGAAAGTGGGGAGAGGAAAACCAGGAGAGAATGAAAGCTTCATTGGAGGGGGAGAGTCTAAGGCTGTCACATGCTTCTGAGAACTTCCATTTAGCAACAGGATCCTTGGCAGAAGCAGTTTCAGTGGAGTGGTTTATGCAGAATCCAGACCATGTGAGTTGAGGAATGACCAAGAGCCAAGGAAATAGGGACAGCTAGCACAGACAACTTTTTCAAGGTTGGTGCGGGAGTCTTGGAGGTGCTCTACCAGTGTCTTAGCAGCCTTCTAGAATCAAATGATTACAACTACTTGGAAAGCAATTTGGAATATGTAACAACCCTTAACATAATATAAATACTATTTTATAAGTTATATAACATAAATTCAGAGGGGGATATGTCCTAAGATAGCCGTAATGGATCATTATCTATAATATAATAAAAAAAATAAGAGAATGGTACATTTTGTTTATAAAAGAACATTCTAAAATACTGTTAGAATACTGGGCAACTATTAAAATGGGGTTCATAAAGTATATCTAATTTGGGGGAAATGTTCTCATAGGAGTGGATTATATTTGAGTTATTAATTGAGGTCCCACCCTCCCTTGGCTTCCTTGCCCCACTACCTTTCATTCCACCTTAATGCATGAGCCTCAGTGAAAGACAGCTAGAATCTTGAACAGACAAGTCAAAAGAGGGGCTGGATTTTGTTTTTCAATTCATGATGTAGTTGAAAGTTAAACCACCTTTATAGGAGTGGGTGCTTAGGTGAAAAGTTTTGTTTCTGTTCATCTGTTTTGTTTGTATTTTTATTGGACATGCTTGACTTTGAATATCAAAAGCCAAGGAAACTGAGGACAGGAGAGCATAAACTATAGATTGGGGGTATCACCCCAACACAGACTGTGGTTTGCAGACAGAACCCCCCTGATAGGTTTTGGTGGTTGCAGAGATTTGTTCTCCCAAATTTGAGTGAAAGGCTGTAAGTGAGAGGTTCAAATACGATGTCAGTTTGTTAGATCCAGGGTTGGGTTGTTTTTTGCTTTTTTGTGTGTTTATATAAATCCGGTAACACCTTAGCGGCTCTCATGGATCATCCAAATGGATGTGTTGAAGGGCACCTGGATGGCTTAGTTGGAAGAGCGTTCAACTCTTGGTCTTGGGGTTGTGGGTTCAAGCCACATGTTGGCTATAGAGATTACTTAAGCAAATAAGCTTAAAAAAACAAAAAAAAACCCAAATGGACCTGGTGAAGTAGCCAAAGGATATCCTTACTGTGGAATTTTAGTTACCAAGAATGACTTTTAACTCTGTGTACTTTATGATCTATGTACTAACATAGGAAAATATCCAAAATAGGGTATTGAATATCTTTTAAAGTGCAGAAAAATACATATCAATTTATGTGAAATCATAGCACAGTTAAATATTTACATGAATACTCCAGAAATCTTTCTGAAAGAAAACACAGCAAGCTGATAACAGTGCTTGCTTCTAGGAAAAGGAATGATATTGGGTGGAAAGAAGAGATTTTGAAGGGAGAATTTTTCTCTTTACTCTAATTTTTTCCTTATCCCTTGAATTTTTCCAAACAAGAGTGTATTATATATTAATTTCTCATGTAATTAAAAATGAAAACTTTTTACAAAATCTAGAAGCTTAGAAGAGAAACAGTAGCAAAAGTAATGGATATCTTATGCCTCGTACTTTCTCCTACTGATTAACTGAAATATTTTTAAGGTGACTAATTCACTAACAACAACAAAACAAAAATAGTATTTTGCCTGTATCTCTGTTTCACCTCTGGACTCTGTGGACTGTTCTGAAACTTAATCACACAGTATTAAGTTAAATATCATTTACTATTATATGATTTTTTTTCTCAGGGATGTATTGTATCTCCGCTTTATCATGATTCTTATGCTTCTCTATCACACACAGCACCTTGTTGGTGCCCATAAAGATATACTAACATAACAGCTCACGCTCTTCCAACCTAAAGGAAGAGACACCAACCTTCCCTCCCTCTGAACTTCCCAGACCTATCAAAATCCACTTGTGTTTCAAGGCTCAAATGCCACGTTTGCTAGGAATCCACCCCTTCCTCAATTAGATTATATTGTATTTTCCCTATCCCATATTTCCACAGTGTTCTATTACAGCCATTTTTCATTGAATTGCTGCATTTCATTTTTACAAGTCGACCCTCTTGACTAAAGTCTTTGAGGTCAAAGAAGCAGATCTAAATTATCCCTGCATTGCACCCTCCCCAGCCCAGCCAATGTCCTGCATTCATGGATTGCTCGATAAATGCATGTTTGAGTTCAAAGGAAATCAAAAGGTTGGGACTTTTATGTAGGCTTTTACAGAATCCCAAAAGAAACTAAGAATAGTTACTCAGCTGCAGAGACAACTTCAGGGAGTTCCTCAGCTCTGAAGTGTCTGTGACGCCATTATTTAAGCCCAGGTGAAACAAATGGCACTGGTTTCATCATCTGCTCTTTTCTCCATATACCCCTCCAAGTAATTCTGAACAATAAATTCCTAATTGTGGAATTTCTGTCAAATGGATTGTACCAACTTCCATACCCATCAATAGTATAATGACTTACTAATCCTGGGTGTCATCATCTTTGAAGACCAACCATATTAAATATGGTATCTTGTTCTTTTAATCTGTCTCACTTTGTTTTTCAGTGAGGCAAAGAATTCTGCCTACTCTCCCTCCCTGCCCCCACCTAGAACTTGCCCTATACTTCTTCTAGGTTGTATCTGAAGCCTGCATTTACCTGCTCTGTATTCTTTCACCTGTTGACCCAATGGATTTTTTTAAATGTTTATTTATTTTTGGGAGAGAGAGAGCATGAGCAGGGGAGGGGCAGAGAGAGAGGGAGACACACATCTGAAGCAGGCTTCAGGCTCTGAGCTGTCAGCACAGAGCCCAATGTAGGGCTCAAACCCATGAACTGTGAGATCGTGACCTGAGCCAAAGTCAGACACTTAACCGACTAAGCTACCCAGATGCCCCGACCCAATGGGTTCGAATTCATAGGCTATGGTTAGCTAGAGTTATGTTTGTCTCCCTGGAGAATGAAGCATATTTGGGAAGTCCTGCCCCCATCACTGTAAGTCATTTCCCCAATCTTTGCCACTTCCCCCACTATTCTGGAACCAAAGCACAGGGAAGCCTGATCATAGCCCTTGCCTTATGTAATGCCAATGCAATTTTCAGATCTGAGATCTCAAATGTCACTTCCTAACAGCACTTGGCACTATTCTGGAAGAATAGCTGAAGCTCAATATTTACTAAATGAATCCACCCATCTCCCTACCCAACCATCTACTCCACAGTTCTAAAAATCCTAACACTAAAAATCCTAACAGGAGCACCAGCAACTTTGTCAGAGAAGGACTTCAGCCACCTGGGGGCGGCAGAGCCTCGCCAATGGCTGGCATGGTACTTGCAATTACTTCTGAGCATCACTCTGGCTGGGAGTCTGGGAAGTGGGTTCTGATTTTGTTGTGCTGGAACATGTTTTGCTCTCGTGTGTTTTGTCTTATTTTCATGCCTTGCACTCTGAACACACCAAATAGCATTTAATAATAGTAAAAATGATTACATAATAATAGCCTTTGTCCTCCAACAGAGATTTTCTTCAGCGCAGGCTGTCTAGAGGAATGTTGCACATCGAGTCTTCCACTAACTGCTGAAGCTACTCTATTTGCACTTACATTAAAGACAGACCTTGCCTGAAATCAATTTGTAAAATGAGACCTGGAAGCACACAGAGGAGGTAGGCTTACTGTTAGGATTGCCCTCTTTCACTAGGCTCTGCACCACTTGAGGTAGGCAAATGCATTTTTTATTCCCAATACAGGATTCTGAATTGGATCCATGGGATGTATTTATTTTGTTTTAATGTATGAGTGGCAAAGAAATTTTGGAATGTGGATGAGAAGAGCTGGGAAGGGGTTGGAAGTATGTGAACCTAGGAATGTTTTTAGTTCTTTCCAGGGAAACTCTCCCTCTTTCCTTTTAGCTCTACAAAGTCAGTGTGCAAAATCCCATGAAAGTCTTAGAATGTAGTCGGTGACTTACAGAGATGTCAGAACAATGATTTATTGCCCCATGGATCCATCTACTTAGGAGGGTCCTGGAATTCTAAAAGAGTTCTCAATACAAATTAAATTTTAATTCACTTAACTTTTGAGAAATGTTACATGTCCCCACTAAATAGAAAGATTCTGAAGGACAGGGACTGTACCTTTTTGTGTTTGTGTCCCAGGGACTTTTCACAGAATGTACTCTATAAGTATTTGTTGAATAACTTGAAATTTTCTTGCCAAAACCACCAAATAAAATAGAAAGTGACCTTGGGTAAGAAGGACCTTAATCTCTCTGGATCTCATTTTCCTTTTCCTTCAAATAATAACCCTTTGTATTTGAATACTTGCTTCAGTCTAAACCTTACAGACTCTATATTTCCTTTTATACTCAAGTATAACAGAAGGGTAGATTAAATATGTATTAGCATCCCAGCTCCATATATGAGAAAATTGAGACTCAGGCTAAAAGATTTGGTTACCTCGCCACATCCTCATGCACTAAAACTACAAAACACAGGTCTTTGCCTCTAAGTACAGCATGCTTTTCACTGTACTTCTCCGGGTGTACCTGGAGACGGGGCATCTGGGTGGCTCGGTCAGTTGAGCACCTGACTTCGGCTCAGGTCATGAGCTCATAGTTTGTGGTTCAAGCCCCACATTGGGCTCACTGTTTCAGCACAGAGCCCGCTTCAGATCCTCTGACACCCCCTCTCTCTGCCCCTCCCCCACCCATGCTCTCTCTTTCCTCTCTCAAATATAAATAAACATTTAAAAATTTTTAAAAAGATAATTGTACTAATCAGTCTCCTCAAACTGCTTTTCTGGCCCCAGCAATGATTCTCAGTCCTCACAGCACAGAGTTAGTACAGAGCTTTTTATTTATTTAAAAAATTTTTATTTAGTTTATTTATTTACTTTGGTGGGAAGGGGCAGAGAGAAAGGGAAAGACAGAATCCCAAACAAGCTCCATACTGTCACCGCAGAGCCCAACGTGGGGCTCAAACTCATGAACCATGAGATCATGACCTGAGCCGAGATCAAGAGTTGGACACTCAATTGACTGAGCTGTCTAGGTGCCTCAGTACAGAGCTTCTTAAAAATAACCAGTAATCAAGACTTTGTGGTATTGGCAGCAGAGGGATAGACACATAGATCAATGGAACAGAACAGAAAATCCAGAAAGAGACTCAGACATACATGCCCAACTGATTTTTTACAAAATGCAAAAGTGGGGGTACCTGAGTGGCTCAGTTGGTTGAATGTCTGACTCTTGATTTCAGCTCAGAGTGAAATCAGATTTCAGCTCAGGTCATGATCCCAGGCTTGTGTGATTGAGGCCCACAACAGGCTCCATGCTGAGCAGGGACCCTGCTAAAGATTCTCTCTCTCTCTCTCTCTCTCTCTCTCTCTCTCTCCCTCTCTCTCCTTCTGCCCCTCTCCCCTGTTTGCCCACGCTCTCTCGCTCTCTCTCTAAAAATAGGTAGATAGATAGATAGATAGATAGATAGATAGATAAAAGCAAAACCAATTCCGTGGAAAAAGGATAAGCTTTTCGAGAAATATAGCTGGAGCAATTGGACATCCATAGGTTAAAAAATATAACTGAACCTAAACTTCACACCTTTCACAAAAATTAATTCAAAAAGGGTCACTGTAAAATTTTAGGGAAAAAATAGAAAAACTCTTTAGGATTTAGAGCTGGGCAAAAATTTCTTACATTTGACACTAAAAGCATGATCTATACAACAAAAAATTGAAAAATTGGACTTCATCAAAATGACACTTTTTTCCAAGAAAGACCCTTGTTAAAAGAATGAAAACACAAGTTATAGCTTAGAGAAAATATCTGTGAACAACTAATCTGACAAGCACTATTATCTAGAATATACAAGGAATTCTCAAAACTCAGCAGGTAAGAAAAAATTCAATTAGAAATGGGCGAGACACACGTCATTAAAGAAATTCTACGTGTGGCAAATAATACACATGAAAAGATATTTAATTATCATTAGCCATTAGGGAATTGCAAATTAAAATCACCACAAGGTACGACTTCACACATTAATTTGAGTGACTAAAATAAAAATAGTGATAACACCAAATGCTGCCAAGAATGCAGGGAAAGGGGCTGACTGGCTTAGTCAGTAGAGCCTGTTATTCTTGATCTTGGGGTCATGAATTCAAGCCCCATCTTCGGTATAGAGATTATTTAGATTAAAAAAAATGCAGAGAAACAGGATTATTCATAATTGCTGTTGGGATGTAAAATGGCATAACCATTATGGATGACAGTTTGGCATTTTCTTATAAAACTAAACAAAACAACTATATGACTCAGCAGTTTCAATCTTGGGCACTTATCAAAGAGAACTGAAAATTTAGGTTTATACAAAAACCTTGACATGATTCTTCATAGCAACTTTATTCATAATAACCAAAAGTGTTGGAAACAACTTAGCTGTTATTCAGATGAATTGACTCTTCTACATATTATGTCCTTGTTTATCTCATTAGAGTTTTTGAATTAAGGTCTATTTTTTCCTGATTTTAGTATAGTCATACAGTTCTGTTTGGGTTACTATTTGCATGGGGATCTCTTTCTACAAACTTTCACTCTCAACCTATGCATGTTTTTAGATCTAAAGTGACTCTCTTGTAGGTAAAGAGTTTCTCAGACAAACAAACTAAAGGAGTTTGTGACCACTACACCAGCCTTGCCAGAATTATTAAAGCAGTCTCTTTGAGCGGGAAGAAAAGACCAAAAGTGACAAAAACTAGAAAGAATAGAGAAAATCTCCAGAAACAACAAAAAAAATAAATAAGAAAATGGCATTAAATACATATCTATCAGTAATTACTCTGGATGTAAATGGACTAAACACTCCAATCAAAAGACATGGGGTAACAGAATGGATTAAGAGAGAGAGAGAGAGAGAGAGAGAGAGAGAGAGAGAGAGAGACCCATCTATATGCTGCCTATAAGAGATTCATTTTAGACCTAAGACACCTGCAGATTGAAAGTGAGGAGATAGAGAAACATTAATCATGCAAATGGTGTCAAAAGAAAACCAGTTACAATACTTATATCAGACAAACTAGATCTTAAACCAATGACTCTAACAAGAGATGAAGAAGGGCACCATAAAGTAATAAAGGGGACTAGATCCAACAAGATCTAACAATTGAAAATATTTATGCCCCCAACTTGAAACACTCAAATATATAAAACAATTAATAACAAACATAAAGGAACTAGAAAATACTATTATAATACAATAATAGTAAGGGGTTTTAATAACCCACTTACATCAATGGACAGATCACCCAAAAACAGAAAATCAATGAGGAAACAGTGACTTTGAATGACACTCTGGAGCAGATGGACTTAACAGATATAGTAAAAACATTTCATCCTAAAGCAGCAGAATACACATTCTTTTCAAGTATATATGGGACATTCTCCAGAATAGATCATATACCAGGTCACAAACCAGACCTCAACAACTACAAAAAGATTGAGATCATACCATGAATATTTTCTGACCACAATGCTATGAAGCCTGAAGTCAACCACAAGAAAAAATTTGGAAAGAACACAAATACATGGAGGTGAAAGGACATGCCACTAAAGAATGACGGGGTCAGCCAGGAAATTGATGATGATGATGATGATGATGATGATGATGATGATGAAGAAGAAGAAGAAGAAGGAGGAGGGGGAGGGGGAGGAGGAGGAACCAAATACATGGAAACAAAAGAAAACAAGGACACGACACAGTCCAAAACTTTTGGGATGCAGCAAAAGCAGTCCTAAGAGGGAAGTATATAGAAATACAGACCTACCTCAAGAAGCAAGAAAAATCTCAAATAAATCTAACTTTACACCTGAAAGAGCTGGAAAAAGAACAATAGACAAAGCCTAAAGTCAGCAGCAGAAGAGAAATAATAAAGATTAAAGCAGAAAAAAATAATACAGAAACAAACAAAAAACCCAGCAGAATAGATCAATGAAACCAGGAGCTAGTTCTTTGAAAAAGTTAACAAAATTGATAACCCCTTAGCCAGACTTATTAAAAAGAGAAAGGACCCCAATAACTAAAATCACAAATGAGAGAGGAGAAATAACAAACACCACAGAAATATAAACAATTACAAGAGAATTATTATCAGAAATTATATGCTACCAAATTGAACAATCTGGAAGAAATGGGTAAGTTCCTAAAAACATATAAACTTCCAAAACTGAAACAGGAAGAAATTGAAAACATGAACAGACTGATAACCAGCCAAGAATTTGTTTCAGTAATCAAAAATCTCCCAACAAACAAAAGTCCAGGGCCAGATGGCTTCCCAGGAGAATTCTACCAAACATTTAAAGAAAAGTTAATACCTATTCTTCTCAAACTATTCCAAAAATAGAAATGGAAGGAGAACTTCCAAACTCATTCTATGAGGCCAACATTACCCTGATTCAAAAACTGGACAAAGAGCCTGCTATAAAAGAGAACTACAGGTAAATATCCCTGATAAACACAGATGCAAAAGTTCTCAACAAAATACTAGCAAATCAAATCCAACAGTACATAAAAGAATCATTTGTCACAAGCAGGTGGGATTTATTCATGGGCTGCAAGAGTGGTTCAATATTTGCAAATCAATCAACATGATACACCACATTAATAAAAGAAAGGATATGGGGCGCCTGGGTGGCTCAGTCGGTTAGGCATCTGACTTCAGCTCAGGTCATGATCTCACGGTTGGTGGGTTTGGGCCCTGCATTGGGCTCTGTGCTGACAGCTCAGAGCTTGGAGCCTGCTTAGGTTTCCGTATCTCCCTCTCTCTCAGCCCCTCCCCTGCGCTCGCGCTCTCTCTCTCTCTCTCTCTCTCTCTCAAAGGTGAATAAACATTTAAAAAAATCTTTTAAAAATAAAAGGATAAGAACCATATGATCCTCTCAACAGATACAGAAAAAGCATTTGACAAAGTACAACATCCATTCATGATTAAAAAAAAAACCCTCAACAAAGTAGGGATAGAGGGGACATACCTCAACATAATAAAGGTCATATATGAAAAGCCACAGCTAAGACTATCCTCAATGGGGAAAAACTGAGCGCTTTTCCTCTACTATCAGGAATAAGACAGAGATTTCCACTGTCACTACTGTTATTTAACATAGTACTGGATGTCCTAGTCTTAGCAATTAGACATGAAAAGAAATAAAAGCCATCCAAATCAGCAAAAAAGTAGTCAAACTTTCACTATTTGCAGATGACATTATATAATATATTGAAAACCCAAAAGACTCCACCAAAAAATTGCTAGAATTGATACATAAATCAAGTAAAGTCATAGGATAAAAAAGCAATGCACAGAAATCTGTTGCATTTCTATATGCCAATAATGAAGCAGCAGAAAGAAAAATCAAGGAATGGATACCATTTACAATTGCACCAAAAACCATAAGATACCTAGGAATAAACCTAACCAAAGAGGTGAATGGTCTGTGCTCTGAAAACTATAAAACATTCATGAAAGAAATTGATGACACAAAGAAATGTAAAAACATTCTATCCTCATGGATTGGAAGAATAAATATTGTTAAAATGTCTATATTACCTACAGCAATCTACACATTTAATGCAATCCCTATCAAAATACCAACAGCCTTTTTCACAGAGCTAGAACAAACAATACTAAAATTTGTATGAAACCACAAAAGATCCCAAATAGCCAAAGAAATCTTGGAAAAGGAAAGGCAAAGCTGAAAGCATCACAATTCCATATTTCAAGTTATATTACAAAGCTGTAGTAATCAAGACAGTATGGTACTGGCACTAAAATAGACACATAGATCAATGGAATAGAATAGAAAGCCCAGAAATGACCACATAACTATATAGTCAACTAATCTTCAACAAAGCAGGAAAGATTATCCAATGGGAAAAAGACAGCAACATGCAAAAGAATGACTGGACCACATTCTTACACTGTACACAAAAATAAATTCAAAATGGATTAAATACATAAATGTGAGACAGGAAACCATCAAAATCCTAGAGGAGAACACAGGCAAAACCTCTTTGATATTGGCCATAGCAACTTCTTATTAGATATGTCTCCTGAGACAAGGGAAACAAAAGCAAAAATGAACTATAGGGATTACATCAAGATAAAAAGCTTCTACAAAGTGAAGAAAACAATCAACAAAACTAAAAAGCAACCTTTGGAATGGGAGAAGATATTTGCAAGTGATATATCTGATAAAGGGTTAGTATCCAAAATATAAAAAGAATTTATAAAACTCAACACCAAAAACAAATAATCAGTTAAAAAATTGGCACAAAACATGAATCAACATTTTTCCAAAGAATATATACACATGGCTAATAGACATATGAAAAGGTGTTCAACATCACTGACCATCAGGGAAATACAAATCAAAACTACAATGATATCACCTTACATCTGTCAGAATGGCTAAAATTAACAACACAGGAAACAACAGGTGTTGGCAAGGATGTGGAGAAAGGGGAACCCTCTTACACTGCTGTGAGAATGCAAACTGGTGTGGCCACTCTGGAAAACAGTATGGAGGTTTCTCAAAAAGTTAAAAATAGAACTACCCTATGACCCAACAATTGCACTACTAGATATTTATCCAAAGGATACAAAAATTCTGATTCAAAGAGGCACATGCACCCCAATGTTTGTAGTAGCATTATCAACAATAGCCAAATTGAAGGCGTGCGTGTGTATGTGTGTGTGTGTGTGTGTGTGTGTGTGTGTGTAATGGAATATTACTCAGCCATATAAAGGAATGAAATCTTGCCATTTGCAATGACATGGATGGAGCTAGAGAGTATTATGCTAAGCAAAATAAGTCAGCAGAGAAAGACAAATACCATATGAATTCACTCATATGTGGAATTTAAGAAACATTACAGATGAACGTAGGGGAAAAAAAGAAAAAAAAAAGGGACAAACCAGAAAACAGACTCTTAGAGAACAAGCAGGGTTACTGGAGGGGAGGTGGGTGGGGGTATGGGTTAAGTGGGTGATGAGTATTAAGGAGGGAATATGTTGTGATGAGCACTGAGCGTTGTATGTAAGTGATGAATCAGTAAATTTTATACCTGAAACTAAAATAATAATAATAATAATAATAAAATAAATGAGTCTATTTTAATCAATAATATTGCATCATAGTTTTTTAAAAAATCATTCTGCCAATCTCTGCCTTTTGTTGGAGAGTTTAATTCATTTATACTTAATGTGATTATTGATAAAAGACCTTTTCATTTACCTTTTTTTTTTCTGTATATCTTATACCTTTTTTGTTCCTCCATTTTCTCCATTACTGCTTCTTTGCTGCTCATTAATTTTTTTGTAGTGTAGCATTTTGACTCCTGTCTCATTTTCTTTTGTATATCATTTTTAGATATTTTCTTAGTGGTTACCATGAAGATTACCTAAACGGCAATCTAGTTTGAATTGATTCCAACTTAACTTTAACAGCATACAAAATTCTGCTCCTATACATCTCCATTTCTTCCTTAGGTTGTTTTGTTTTTTGTTTTTTTACAAATTACAACTTATACATTGTGCACCCATGACATAGACTCAGTGATTGTTTTATGCATTTGTCTTTTAATCATGTAGGATATAAAAAGTAGAGTTAGAAACCAAAAATACAGCAATGTTGGCTTTTATATTTACCTATGCAGTTACATCTACTGGAGAGCTATATTTTTCATATGGCTTTGAGTACTGCTTAAAGTCTGTTCATTTCAACCCAAAGAACACTTTTAAGTATTTCTTATATGGCATTTCTACTAGCAACAAATTCCTTTACTTTTTGCCTATCTAGGAGTGTCCTAATTTATCCTCCATTTTAGAAGGATAATTTTGCCATATACACAATTCTCAGCTGCCAGTTTTTTTCTTTCAGAACATTAAAAAATGTCATCTCACTCCCTTCTGGCCTCCATATGTCTGATGAGAAATCTAATGATGAGAAGTCTCTAATCTTTGTTATAAGTGATGTCTGAAGTCTCTCTCTTTTCAGTTTGTATTCACATAATGTTTTAACAGGTTTCCTTGAATTCCAGCAACTGAATGGCAGAGAGACTTCTCCAGTCTTCGTATATTGGCTCAGTTCTAGGACACTCCTTCAATGCTCCTTCAACTTGTTTCAATTCCTAATTTCTCCGGCTGGAATTTCCAGTATGATGAACAGTAGTGACAAAAGAGGGCATGCTTCTCTTGATTCTAATCTTAAAGGGAGATTTTAGTCTTTCACTATTGAATATGGTGTTATTTGTGGGTTTTTCATAAATGCCCTTCTTGGTTTGTTTTTGTTGTTATTTTAGCTTTTGTTTTCATCAAGCCTGTACAGAACCACTGATCTTATTACAGAAGAGAAGCACAGAATGTTGGAAGTGGAAAGGACCTCAGAGTTTATAGTCCAAATCTCACATTGTACAGATAGAGAAGCTGAGGCTACATGTCTTATCCAAGTTCACTAAGGTTGTTGAAGGCAGAACCTGGACCAATAATAATAACTATGATTTATTACCTGCCTACTAAATGCCAGTTACGAACACTATTCATTTATTCATTTATTCTTCGTATTAATACTCTGAGGTAGGTATCATTATTTCCATCTTATAAATGAGGATGCTGAAGCTTGGTAAGTTTAAGAAAATTGTTCAGCTAGTGAGTTGATGAGCTGGTGAGCCTGGATGATCTTCTTATGTCATAAAGTAAGGAAAGTTTCACAGGCTTATAAAAGCTTGTCAACAGGAATAAACTGAGGATCAAAAAATATTTAATGTAATTGGTTGAAGTATTTAGAATTCATAGTGATATTATATTATAAATTCACAATGCAACTTGAATAAGAGTAAAACAATAAGCTCATTTATTACCAGTAGTGGTGGCTATAACATTAACTTTGAAAATTGGTAATTAAAGGAAAGTAATTAAGCATTTATTCCATTTTTTCATTAGGATCAGTTATCAGAATAATCAGATTAACCTTGTTGATGAGGGAGAGTCTGATATATAGAGGAATGCTGGATAATAAATGTCGAAGGAATAATAGAATTAGAAAATCAATTTACAACCCCTAATGAAATAGTTGATTCATGCAAGGATCAACAAAATATGTTAAAAGCATTAGGTGAAAGACTGATGGGAAACTGGTGTTTTACATATTCACAAGATTTTACCCCACAGGTTACTTGCTAAGCAAGTAATAATTCTAGTAACAGGCTATCATCATCTTAACCCAATGATCACACTTAGCATTGCAAATATTGGGAGAACTAGATTCATGTGCCTTTTAACATGATGAAATATGAAGTACGCAGCACCATCTATGAGGTAATTTTTGCCAAAAAATATTTAACTTCTGATTGAAAGGAAGGAGAAGGGATAGAAAAACAACTCATACCACTGGATGAAGAAGCAAGCAGACAAGTCCAGAAGGTGTGGCTTCAACAAGTGAATGGTAAGATAGTTTAAGATTGAAGAGACATACAATAAGATAATAAATGAATAAATCAGCTATAACGATATTTGGTGGACAGTTGGAAAATCTTGAGTAACTTCTAGATATTAGATTATATGAAGGAATTATTGTTGTTAGAGATGATACAGTTATTGTAGTCATGTAGGGAAGTGACCTTTTTACTTTTTTTTAAAGTTTATTTATTGAGAGAGAGAGAGGGAGGATGATCAGGGGAGGGGCAGCAAGAGAGTGAGAGAGAGAGAGAATCCCAAGAAGGCTCTGCACTGTCAGCTCAGAGCTGGATGTAAGACTTGAGCTCATGAACCGTGAGATCATGACTTGAGCTAAAAACAAGAGTCAGACACTCAACTGACTGAGCCACCCAGGCACCCCATGACCTTACTTTTCAGAGATGCTTACTGAAATACTTAGGGTGAAATATAATGATGTCTATGTTTACAACATCTCAACAATAAGACCAATATGGCAAACATGGCAAACATTAACAGTTGTTAACTCTAGTTGATTGGTTGGTGGATATAAACTATGTGATTTGTCCTAGTTTTCTTTATGTCAAAACCTTATCATGGGAATTGGGAAGAAGCATTCCAGGTTAAGAAGGTGTCCCTGATTTCCTTTTAGACACAAAGGCATGAAGAACAAATTTCAAGGACAATCCCAGGATGGGAGATCAAGTCCACAAGGAACAGCCAGGAGTACCACTCCAAAGTGACCAGCAAGAATAGAGGATAGACCAACAGCCCTGCCACCAAAAGTACTGGATCAGACTAAAATTCTTAGCAGAAGAGCTGGAGAAAAAGTGACACAAAATTACGGAGGATGTCCTCTGGAGAGGGGAAGACACCAAACACCTGCAGTGATTTGGATGAAAAACGGAGTGGTGACTAGAACCAGAGGCTCCAGGTGACAACTTGTCACTTTGTCACGAAGACAAAGAGCACAATCATATTCCCCCTGGGTCATATGAAGAGGTGGGACATCTGCTTCATTGAGGGACTTTTAGAAGCCCCAGAGAAATTGAGGAGCTCAGCCAACCTCTTCCTGATTTTCCTGCATTTCCCAGGGAGGCTGCTGAATCATAAATCTTCCTTTTGTAAGAGATAGACCATGTTCAAAGATTGGAGACTTCGGTATTGTGATGATGTCAGTCCCTCCCAAGAGAGCCCAGAAACAGGCCCACACTGTCACTTGACATTTAAAAAATAACAACGGGGGATTCTGGGGTATTGATAATGTACTCTTTCTTAATCTGGATGCTGGTTACATGGGTATGTTGAGTTCGTGAAAATTTAATAAACTGTACACTTTTTATATTGAGCTTTTGTGTTTGTATATTATACTTCAATTAAAAGTTTATTTTCAATCCCTTTATAAGAGTTCAAATGATGTTTTCCAAGATTAAACTGATGTCGTTCAAAGCCATTCTTCTTAATTTCCTACATTTCTAATACTCTCCATTAATTCTTTGGTTGCTTTCACAGAGTACTAAGCTGATTGGCAGGCATTGTTAATGGGTGGGGAGAGAGTTATCCTTGGTCTCTGAGTAGTTGTTCTTCAGTCTCTTCATAACTGTTAGGTCTCACAAGTATGTCCTGACCTACTCCATTCCCCTGGCCCATTTGGAACCTTCCAGAAATAACCCTTCTTTTAGAGGCACTCACTGACAGTTTCTGCTTCCTGTTTTAAAATATCTTAATTTACTTAAATTGAAAGGGGGCCCAAGATGGCAGAGAAAGAGGACCCTAGGCTCACCTCCTCTCACAGATACAACTAGATAGCACTCACATCAGTGTAAGGCCAGAAAATGACCTGAGGACTGACAGAACAAACTCCACAACTAAAGGTAGATAAGAGGCCACATCAAAGAGGGAAGGAAGAGCAGAGATGCGGTGGGGACTGTGACTGTCCATGAAGAGAGAGCTGCAGGCATAGAGAAGAAAGAGAAACAGACTATCACACTGGGGAACCTGTGCAAGGAAGATGAATCCCCAAAATATTTGACTTTGAAACCTAGAGAAGTCAAATTTTGTGAGTTCTTACAACCAGGTAGACTGAAAGCCTGAATTTTAAAACTCAGAGGACTTGGCTCTGGGAGAGCCTGGAGGGCAATAGGAAGCTGAGTCTCTACCCTTAAAGATATAGCATGACAAACAGCCTATGAATTACAGCACAAAAACAGCAGTTTGAAAAAAATGTCTGGTGCACATAGAAGCAAGAGTTATTTATGCATCTCAGAGCACATCCCAGAGGGGCAGCATTTGAGGAGGTACTTCTCCAGGAACTAAGAAGGTGGCAGGCACCATCTCCCTCTCCCACTCCCCAG
Source organism: Acinonyx jubatus (assembly GCF_027475565.1). Taxonomy (NCBI): domain Eukaryota; kingdom Metazoa; phylum Chordata; class Mammalia; order Carnivora; family Felidae; genus Acinonyx; species Acinonyx jubatus. Next base: position 35,897,120 of record NC_069386.1, read on the forward strand.
CATAAACACACGGCCACCTGTAGGAACCAGCCCAGTGCCAACACACCACTGAAGTTACTTACACCAACATACCTACCCCATGCTTTGGGTATCCACCCTTCCCAACCACTTTACCTCAGTCCAGGCACTGTGGATTCCCTTTCCCAGAAGACTGACACAAATCTTCCAAACACCATGTCTTTCCACCAATGTGTTTTGTAGGGCCTTGGTCATGGTTGTGGCAGTGGTGGTGGCTGTGGGCGCTGTACAAGCCCAAGGCATACCTTCTTAAAACTGAGTACCCCATCCAGACAGTCCCAGTCCCAGTGGTAGCAGCAGGTCTCATTTGGCAAGCTCACTGATGTGCACCTTCTTAAAACTGTATGTGTCACCCCAGCCAGGGACCAAATACTGTCCACAACAGGCAAAGAGAGCCTCTGCAGACTATTGGACTGAAAGTAAAAGTGGCTAGAACACAACAGCAACACACATAGAAGACACCACTGAAGCACCAGGTTCTGGTGAGCAGGGGACACTGCACTTCAGTGCACTAGAGGACCTCTTCTTCATAAGGCCATTACTTTCAAGAGCTAGAGACATAGCTGACTTTCCTAGCACACCGAAAAAGACACCGAGAGGTAGACAAAATGAGGAGACAGAGGAACATGTCCCAAATAAAAGAACAGGACAAAACCACAACAAGAGACCTAAGCAAAACAGGTATAAGTAATATATCCAATAGAGAATTTAAAGTAATGATTATAAAGATACTCACTGGACTTGAGAAAAGATTGAAGGACATCAATGAGACATTTAACAAAGAAATAGAAAACATAAAAAAAGAACCAATCAGAGGTGAAGAACATAATAAATGAAATTTAAAATACACTAGATGGAATAAATAGCATGCTAGAAGAAGCAGAAGAACGAATTTGCGACCTGGAGAACAGAGTAATAGAAAGTAATCAAGCTGAGCAGGTGAGAGAAAAAAAATTATGTAAAATGAAAACAGACTTAGGGAACTCAGTGATTCCATTAAGCATAACATTCACATCATAGGGATCCTAGAAGAGAAAGAAAAGGAGGCAGAAAATTAATTTGAAGAAATAATATCTGAAAACTTCCCTAATCTGGGGAAGGAAACAGAAATCCAGATCTAGGAGGCACAGAGATCCTCCAACAAAATCAACCCAAGGAGGTCCACACCACGACACATAGTAATTATAATGGCCAAAAGTAATGACAAAGAGAATCTTAAAAGCACCAAAAGAAAAGAAGATAGTTACATAGAAATGAAACCCCATAAAGCTATCAGTGGATTTTTCAGGAGAACCTTTGCAGACCAGATGGGAGTGGCATGATATATTCAAAGTGCTGAAAGGAAAAAGTCTGCAGCCAAGAATACTCTATCCAGTAAGGCTATCATTCAGAATAAGAGGAGAGATAAAGGCTTTCCCAGACAAACAAAAGCTGAAAGAGTTCATGACCACTAAACTAGCCCTGTAAGAAATGCTAAAGGGGACTCTTTAAGTGGAAAGGAAAGACCATAAGTAAGAGTAAAAAAGGTAGGAAGCACAAAAAGCAGTAAAAATAAATATATCTGTAAAAATCAGACAAGGGACTCACAAAATAAAAGGATATAAAGTTAGCACCATATACCAAAAATCTGGTGGGAGTGGGGGAGGAAGAGTAAAGAATGGGTTCAAACTTAAGTGACCATCAACTTAATGTAGACTGCTACATGCAGAAGATGTTGTATACAAACCTAATGGTAACCATAAATAAAAAACCAGTAATAGATATGCAAAAAATAAAGACGAATGATTCCAAGTATAACACTAAAGAAAGGCAGTAAACCATGAAAGAGAGCAAGAGAAGAATCAGAAAAGAACTACAAAACCACAACACAAATATCAAAATGACAATAAATATATACTTACAAATAATTACTTTGAATGTAAACAGACTAAACACCCCAATCAAAAGACATAGGGTGATGGAATGGATAAAAAAACAAGACCCATCTATATGCTGCTTACAAGAGACTCATTTAACACCTAAAGACACATGCAGATTGAAAGTGAAGGGATGGAGAAGCATTTATCATGCAAATGGATATCAGGAAAAAGCAGAGTAGCAAAATTTCTACTGGATAAAATAGACTTTAAAACAAAGACTGTAGGGGCGCCTGGGTGGCGCAATCGGTTAAGCATCCGACTTCAGCCAGGTCACGATCTCGCGGTCCGTGAGTTCGAGCCCTGCGTCAGGCTCTGGGCTGATGGCTCAGAGCCTGGAGCCTGTTTCCGATTCTGTGTCTCCCTCTCTCTCTGCCCCTCCTCCCCCGTTCATGCTCTGTCTCTCTCTGTCCCAAAAATAAATAAACGTTGAAAAAAAATTTTTTTTAAAAATAAAAAAAAATAAAACAAAGACTGTAAAAAGAGATTAAAAAGGACATTATATTATCATAAAGGGGACAATACAACAAGAAGATATAACAATTGTAAAGATTTATGCACCAAACATGCAAGCACCCAAATACATAAAACAGTTAATAACAAGCATAAAGGATCTAATCAACAGTAATACAATAACAGTGGGAGACTTTAAAACCCCACTTACATAAGTAGACAGATCACCCGAACAGAAAATCAATAAGGAAACAGTGACTTTGAATGACACACTAGACCAGATGAACTTAACAGATATATTCAGAACATTCCATCCTAAAACAGCAGAATACACATTCTTTGCAAGTACATATGGAACACTCTCCACAATAGATCACATATTAGGCCACAAAACAAGACTCAACAAATTCAAAAAGTTCGAAATCATATCATGCATCTTTTCTGACCACAATGTTATGAAACTAGAAATCAACCACAAGAAGAAATCTGGAAGGACCACAAATACATGGAGGCTAAATAACATGCTACTAAATAATGAATGGGTCAGCTAAGAAATCAAAGAAGAAATAAAAAATTACATGGAGACAAATGAAAATGAAAACACAATGGTACAAAAATCTCTGGTATGCAGCAAAGTGGTTCTGAGAGGGAAGTTTATAGCAAAACAGGTCTACCTCAAGAAGCAAGAAAAATCTCAAATAAACAACCTAATCTTACACTTAAGAGCTAGAAAAAGGAGAACAAAACCCAAAACCAGCAGAAGGAATGAAATAATAAATATTAGAACAGAAATAAATGACATAGAAACTAAAAAACAAATAAACAACAGAACAATGAAACCAGGAGCTGGTTTTTTGAAAAGATCAACAAAAGTGATAAACCTTTAACCAGATTCATGAGAGAGAGAGAGAGAGAGAGAGAGAGAGAGAGAGAGAGAGAGAGACAGGAGAGCAAGGGAGAGGGAGAGAGATAGGACTCAAATAAATGAAATCACAAATAACAACATCACAGAAATACAAAGGGTTGTAAGAGAATATAATGAAAAATTATATACCAACAATGGGATGACCTGGAAGAAATAGATAAATTCCTAGAAATATATAACCTACCAAAATGGAAACAGGAAGAAATAGAAAATTTGAACAGGCTGATTACTGACAATGAAATTGAATCAATAATAAAAAAAAAAAAATCCCAACAAACAAAAGCCCAGGACCAGATGGCTTCACAGGTGAATTCTACCAAACATTTAAGAGAGTTAATGCCTATTTTTCTGAAACTATTCCAAAAATAGAAGAGGAAAGAAAACTTCCAAATTCATTGTATGAGGCCAGCATACATTGTATGAGGCCCTGATACCAAATAAAGACAGCAGATAAAGACACCACAAAATAAGAGAACTACAGGGGCACCTGGCTGGCTCAGTCGGTAGAGCATGTAACTCTTGATCTCAGGGTTGTAAGTTCGAGCCCCACCTCGAGTGTAGAGATTACTTAAAATCTTAAAAAGGAGAAAGAGAAATACAGGCCAATATCTCTGGTGAATATTGCAAAAATCCTCAACAAAATACTGTCAAACCAAATCCAACAACATGTTAAAAAATCATTCACCATAATCAACTGGGATTTATTCCTTGGATGCAACAGTAGTTTAACATTTGTAAATCAGCATGATACAATACATCAATAAAAGAAAGAATAAGAACTGTATGGTCATTTTAATAGACTCAGAAAAGCATTTGATAAAGCACATCCATTCGTGATAAAAAAAAAAACCATCAACAAAGTAGGTTTAGAGGAAATATAATTCCACATAATAAAGATTTTATATGAAAAACCCACAGCTAACATCATATTCAATGGGGAAAAACTAAGGGTTTTCCCCCTAAGGTCAGAAACAAGACAAGGATTCCACTCTCACCACTTTTATTCAGCATAGTACTGGAAGTCCTAGCCACCACAATCAGACAACAAAAGAAATAAAAGGCATCCAAATCAGCAAAAAGTCAAACTCTCACTAATTGCAGATGACATGATACTATATATAGAAAACCCTAAAGACTCCACCAAAAAACTATTAGAACTGATAAATGAATTCAGTAAAGTGGCAGGATACAAAATAAATGTACAAGGGGCGCCTGGGTGGCTCAGTCGGTTGAGCATCTGACTTCGGCTCAGGTCATGATCTCACGGTTCTTGAGTTCGAGCCCCATGTCGGGCTCTGTGCTGACAGATCAGAGCCTGGAACCTGTTTCAGATTCTGTGTCCCCCTCTCTCTCCGCCCACCCCTGCTTGTGCTCTGTCTCTCTCTGTCTTTCAAAAATGAATAAACATAAAAAAATTTTTTCAAAATAAATGTACAGGAACCCATAGCATTTCTATACACTAATAGTGAAGCAGCAGGAAGATAAATTTTTAAAAATCCTATTAATGCAAACTGGTGCAGCCACCTCTGGAAAACACTATGGAGATTCCTCAAAAAGTTAAAAATAAAACTATCCTATAACCCAGCAATTGTACTACTAGGTATTTATCTAAAGGATAAAAAAAATGCTAATCCAAAGGGGCACATGCACCCCAATGTTTATAGCAGCGCTATCAACAAGAGCCAAATTATGGAAAGAGCCCAAATGTGCATCGACTGATGAACAGACAAAGGAGATGTGGTGTGTGTGTGTGTGTGTGTGTGTGTGTGTGTGTGTGTGTATTTTGTGTGACTCACACAAAATAAGTGAGTCAGAGAAAGAAATACCATATGATTTCACTCATGTGGAATTTAAGAAACAAAACAGATGAACATAGGGGGAGGGAAGGAAAAATAAAGAAAACCATAAGAGACTCTTAAATATAAAGAACAAACTGAGGGGTGATGGAGGGGAGGTGGTGGGGTGATGTGCTAAATGGGTGAAGGGCATTAAAGAGGGCACTTGGGATGAGCACTGGGTGTTACATTTAAGTGATGAATCACTAAATTTTACTCCTGAAACCAATATTACAATATATGTTAACTAATCTAAATTGAATCTAAATTGAATCTAAATTTTAAAAAATAAAGATATTTCTCTAAAAACACATGATAAAAAAGAAAATAATCCCATTTACAATTGCACCCAAATAATAAAATACCTACAAATAAACTTAACCAAAGAGGTGAAAGTGCTGTACTCTGAAAACTATAAAATATTGAGGAAAGAAATTGAAGAGGACACAAAGAAATAGACATTCCATGCTCATGGATTAGAAGCACAAATATTGTTAAAATGTCTATACTACCCAAAGCAATCTACACATTTAATGCAACCCCTATCAAAATACCAACAGCATTTTTCACAGAGGTAGTTATTCCAGATATTGTTTATTACAATCCTGAAATTTGTATGGGGACCACAAAAGACCCTGAATAGCCAAAGAAATCTTGAAAAAGAAAACTGAAGGTACACAATTCCGGACTTCAAGTTATATTACAAAGCTGTAGTAATCAAAACAATATGGTACTGGCACAAAAATACACATAGATCAATGGAATAGAATAGAAAGCACAAAAATGAACCCAGATTATATGGTCAATTAATTGTTGATGAAGGATGCAAGTATATGTAATGGGAAAAAAGACTGTCTTTTCAACAAATGGTGTTAGGAAAACTGGACAGCTACATTCAAAAGGATGAAACTGGACCACTTTCTTATACTATACACAAAAATAAATTCAAAATGGATTCAAGACCTAAATGTGAGACCTGAAACCACAAGAAATCCTAGAAAGAGGACTGACAATAATTTTTCTGACATTGGCCATAGCAACCTCTTTCTAGATATGTCTCCTGAGGCAAGGGAAACAAAAGCAAAAATAAACTATTGGGCCTATGTCAAATTTAAAAGCTTCTTCACATAAAAGGAAACAATCAACAAAACTAAAAGACAACCTACTGAGTGGGAGAGATATTTGCAGTTAAGATATCCCATAAAAGGCTAGTATCCAAAATACATAAAGAACTTATACAACTCAACACCAAAAAGGGGAAAAAAATAATCAAATTAAAATCGGCAGAAGACATGAATGGAAACTTCTCCAGAGTAGATATCCAGATGGCCAACAGACACATGAAAAGATGCTCAACATCACTCATCATCAGGCAAATGCAAATCAAAACCACAATGAGCTATCGCCTCACACCTGTCAGAATGGCTAAAATAAAAAACTCAGGAAACTTACCTCATCCTGTAGGTGAGGATGTGGAGAAAAAGGAACCCTCGTGCACTGTTGGTGGGAATGCAAATGGTGTAATTTTAAAAAATTAAAATTTTTAATGATCCAGCAATCACACTACTGGGTATTTACCCAAAGAATACAAAAACACTAATTCAAGGGATACGTGCACCTCTATATTTATTGCAGCATTATTTACAATAGCTAAACTATGGAAGCAGCCCAAGTTTCCATCAATAGATGAATGAATAAAGATGTGGTATACACAGAGTACCAGAGACATCACTATAAGCATGAAACCTACAGACATCACAATGACTCTAAACCCATATCTTTCTATAATAACACTGAATATAAATGGACTAAATGCTCCAACCAAAAGACATAGGGTATCAGAATGGATAAAAAAACAAGACCCATCTATTTGCTATCTACAAGAGACTCATTTTAGACCTGAGGACACCTTCAGATTGAAAGTGAGGGGATGAGGAACTATCTATCATGCTACTGGAAGTCAAAAGAAAGCTGGAGTAGCCATACTTATATCAGACAAACTAGACTTTAAATTAAAGGCTGTAACAAGAAATGAAGAAGGGCATTATATAATAATTACAGGGTCTATCCATCAGAAGAGCTAAAAATTATAAATGTGTATGCGCTGAATACGGAAGCACCCAAATATATAAAACAATCACAAACATAAGCAACCTTATTGACAAGAATGTGGTAATTGCAGGGGACTTTAATACTCCACTTACAACAATGGATAGATCATCTAGACACAGGATCAATAAAGAAACAAGGGCCCTGAATGATACATTGGACCAGATGGACTTGACAGATATATTTAGAACTCTGCATCCCAAAGCAACAGAATATACTTTCTTCTCGAGTGCACATGGAACATTCTCCAAGACAGATCACATACTGGGTCACAAAACAGCCCTTCATAAGTATAAAAGAATTAGATCATACCATGCATACTTTCAGACCACAATGCTATGAAGCTTGAAATCAACCACAGGAAAAGGTCTGGAAAACCTCTAAAAGCATGGAGGTTAAAGAACACCCTACTACAGAATGAGTGGGTCAACCAAGCAATTAGAGAAGAAATTAAAAAATATATGGAAACAAACGAAAATGAAAATACAACAATCCAAACGCTTTGGGATGCAGCGAAGGCAGTCCTGAGAGGAAAATACATTGCAATCCAGGCTTATCTCAAGAAACAAGAAAAATCCCAACTACAAAATCTAACAGCACACTTAAAGGAAATAGAAGCAGAACAGCAAAGATACCCCAAACCCAGCAGAAGAAGAGAAATAATAAAGATCAGAGCAGAAATAAACAATATAGAATCTAAAAAAACTGTAGAGCAGATCAATGAAACCAAGAGATGGTTCTTTGAAAAAATAAACAGAATTGATAAACGTCTAGCCAGGCTTCTCAAAAAGAAAAGGGAGATGACCCAAATAGATAAAATCATGAATGAAAATGGAATTATTACAACCAATCCCTCAGAAATACAAGCAATTATCAGGGAATACTATGAAAAATTATATGCCAACAAACTGGACAACCTGGAAGAAATGGACAAATTCCTAAACACCCACACACTTTCAAAACTCGAACAGGCAGAAATAGAAAACTTGAACAGACCCATAACAAGCAAAGAAATTGAACCAGTTATCAAAAATCTCCCAACAAATAAGAGTCCAGGACCAGATGGCTTCCCAGGGGAATTCTACCAGACATTTAAAGCAGAGATAATACCTATCCTTCTCAAGCTGTTCCAAAAAATAGAAAGGGAAGGAAAACTTCCAGACTCATTCTATGAAGCTAGAATTACTTTGATTCCTAAACCAGACAGAGACCCAGCAAAAAAAAGAGAGAACTACAGGCCAATATCCCTGATGAATATGGATGCAAAAATTCTCAATAAGATACTAGCAAATTGAATTCATCAGCATATAAAAAGAATTATACACCATGATCAAGTGGGATTCATTTCTGGGCACAGGGCTGGTTCAACATTCACAAATCAATCAATGTGATACATCACATTAATAAAAGAAAAGAGAAGAACCATATGATCCTGTCAATCGATGCAGAAAAAGTATTTCACAAAATTAGCATCCTTTCTTAATAAAAACCCTCGAGAAAGTCGGGATAGTAGGAACATACTTAAACATCATAAAAGCCATTTATGAAAAGCCCACAGCTAATATCATCCTCAATGGGGAAAAACTAAGAGCCTTCTCCCTGAGATCAGGAACACGACAGGGATGTCCACTCTCACCGCTGTTGTTTAACATAGTGTTGGAAGTGCTAGCATCAGCATTTAGACAACAAAAGGAAATCAAAGGCATCAAAATTGGCAATGATTAAGTCAGGCTTTCACTTTTTGCAGATGACATGATATTATACATGGAAAACCCGATAGACTCCACCAAAAGTCTGCTAGAACTGATACATGAATTCAGCAAAGTCGCAGGATACAAAATCAATGTACAGAAATCAGTTGCATTCTTATACACTAATAATGAAGCAACAGAAAGACAAATAAAGAAACTGATCCCATTCACAATTGCACCAAGAAGCATAAAATATGTAGGGATAAACCAAACCAAAGATGTAAAAGATCTCTATGCTGAAAACTATAGAAAGCTTATGAAGGAAATTGAAGAAGATATAAAGAAATGGAAAAACATTCCGTGCTCATGGATTGGAAGAGTAAATATTGTTAAAATGTCAATACTACCCAAAGCTATCTACACATTCTATGCAACCCCAATCAAAATTGCACCAGCATTCTTCTCAAACCTAGAACAAGCAATCCTAAAATTTGTATGGAACCACAAAAGACCCCGAATAGCCAAAGTAATTTTGAAGAAGACCAAAGCGGGAGGCATCACAATCCCAGACTTTAGCCTCTACTACAAAGCTGTAATCATCAAGACAGCATGGTATTGGCACAGAAACAGACACATAGACCAATGGAATAGAATAGAAACCCCAGAACTAGACCCACAAACGTATGGCCAACTAATCTTTGACAAAGCAGGAAAGAACATCCAATGGAAAAAAGTCTCGTTAACAAATGGTGCTGGGAGAACTGGACAGCAACATGCAGAAGGATGAAACTAGACCACTTTCTTACACCATCCACAGAAATAAACTCAAAATGGATAAAGGACCTGAATGTGAGACAGGAAACCATCAAAACCCTAGAGGAGAAAGCAGGAAAAAATCTCTCTGACCTCAGTCGCAGCAATTTCTTACTTGACACATCCCCAAAAGGCAAGGGAATTAAAAGCAAAAATGAACTATTGGGACCTCATGAAGATAAAAAGCTTCTGCACTGCAAAGGAAACAATCAACAAAACTAAAAGGCAACCAACGGAATGGGAAAAGATACTTGCAAATGACATATCAGACAAAGGGCTAGTATCCAAAATCTATAAAGAGCTCACCAAACTCCACACCCGAAAAACAAATAATCCAGTGAAGAAATGGGCAGAAAACATGAATAGACACTTCTCTAAAGAAGACATCCGGATGGCCAACAGGCACATGAGAAGATGCTCAACGTCGCTCCTCATCAGGGAAATACAAATCAAAACCACACTCAGATACCACCTCACGCCAGTCAGAGTGGCTAAAATGAACAAATCAGGAGACTATAGATGCTGGCGAGGATGTGGAGAAACGGGAACACTCTTGCACTGTTGGTAGGAATGCAAACTGGTGCAGCCTCTCTGGAAAACAGTGTGGAGGTTCCTCAAAAAATTAAAAATAGACCTACCCTATGACCCAGCAATAGCACTACTAGGAATTTACCCAAGGGATACAGGAGTACTGATGCATAGGGGCACTTGTACCCCAATGTTTATAGCAGCACTTTCAACAAGAGCCAAAGTATGGAAAGAGCCTACATGTCCATCAACTGACGAATGGATAAAGAAGTTGTGGTTTATATACACAACAGAATACTACGTGGCAATGAGAAAGAATGAAATATGGCCTTTTGTAGCAACGTGGATGGAACTGGAGAGTGTGATGCTAAGCGAAACAAGTCATACAGAGAAAGACAGATACCATATGTTTTCACTCTTACGTGGATCCTGAGAAAATTAACAGAAGACCATGGGAGAGAGGAAGGAAAAAAAAAAAAAGATTAGGGACAGAGGGAGCCAAAACATAAGAGATTCTTAAAAACTGAGAACAAACTGAGGGTTGATGGGGGTGGGAGATGGGTAGTGAGGAGGGCACCTGTTGGGATGAGCACTGGGTGTTGTATAGAAACCAATTTGACAATAAATTTTATATTTAAAAAAAATTCATCTCAAAAAAAATGTGACATATACATATGTATATATATGTATATATATATACATATATATACATATATATATATATATATATATATATATATATATATATATATAAAGGTGTGATACACACACACACACACACACACAGGCCATACATCAGGCTACACACTGACACTCGGGAGCCTGCTTGGGATTCTCTCTCTCCCCCTCTCTCTCTGCCCCTCCCCTGCTCATGCTCTCTCTCAAAATAAATAATCACTTTTTTAAAAAGCCCTAAAAAATAGCTGCAAAACAATGACAATATGTATGTTTTGACATGGAAAAAATTAAAATATAATGTTAGAGATTCTTAAGAAAGCAAATAACAAAAGTGGATGTGCAGCATGGCATCATGTTTGCAAAGTGAGTATACATGTGTGCTCTAAGTGACTGGCCCGAGTCAATGCTTGCTTGAATTTTTCTCCTCTCCTGCCTCCTCCCGCTCCTCCTCCTTGTCTGTGTTTTCTAAACTTTCATTTGTGTGTAGGCATAGGTTTTATTATATATACAAGCAATAAAATCATTTTTGTAATTAAAGAAAAGAATGGAATTCTGGTCAACTGTGTCAAAGGCGACCAAGTCATTGATGAGGGTGATGTTCAAATTGGCCGCCAGGCTTTTCAATCACGTGTATATAGATAGATAGATAGATAGGTAGATAGAGATCTATAATGGAATATTATTCAGCCATCAAAAAGAATGAAATCTTGCCATTTGCAACAACATGGATGAAGCTAGAGAGCATAATGCTGAAGCAAGGTGAGCCGATCAGAGAAGAACAAATGCCATCTGATTTCACTCATATGTGACACTTAAGAAACAAAACAGTGACCAAAGGAAAAAAAGAGAAACCAAAAACCGGACTCTTCACTGCAGAGAACAAACTGATAGTTATCAGAGAGGAGGTGCGTGAGGGGATGGGTGCTATAGGTGAATAGGGATTAAGAGTACACTTACCTAGGGAGGAGCCAAGATGGCGGAACAGCATGGACGCTTTTTGTGTGTCTCACATCCGTGAAATACAGCCAGACCAACACCAAACCATCCTACACACCTAGAAAACCGATTGGAAGATTAACACAACAATCTGCACAACCTGAACCATAGAATTCAGCAGGTACGTGACACAGAGAGCTGGATTAGGGGAGCAAGAAGCACTGCAGGCAGAGAAAGGATGGAGACTGGGGAGGGGGGAGCATATGGGAAAAGCACCCCTCCCCAAAAGCAGCTGGAGAGAAAGCGGAAAATTGGAAACAGCCACAGGGACTAAACTAAAAAGGAGAAAGGAGAAAGGAGGGGGTTTAAATTCCATTAAGACTGTAAACAAGGGGAGCACAAAGGTTGCAACCCCGCAGCTCGACACCTGGCAGTGCTCTGGTGGGAAAGGTGAATCCCCAGGAACAGAGTGGGGTCAGGGAGGTTCTCAGGCCACACGGGGAAAGCGGTTCCACTGCTGGAAGGACATTTGGTAGAGACTGTTGAAGCCACCTGGTCCCAGCAGACCCCAGAAGGCAGCCACATTCGCTGGTCCTGGGGCAAGGTTGTTGAGGGTGAAGCCTGGTGTCAGGTGTGTGTTGCAATTTCCCATGGTCCCTGAAATGCTGAGGCTACACCGTCTTGCGTTTTTTCTGGGGGGGGGGGGGGCGGGGGGGCTGGCACCTGGCTACAGTCTTGGGGCACCAGCAACAGCAAAATCCAGCGGGCGTTCCTGGGTACAGCTGACATTTGGCCATTGCTCATTCAGCCATCACTCCGTGAGACCCTCCCGCAGAGGGGTGGAGCGGGTCAAAGCCGCAGTCCTTCGGAAGCAAGGGGCCGGGGAAAACAGCCGCATCTGAGACAAAACTCGGGAGAGAGGTACTGCCTGGGCCCTGGTCACGGAGAGTGGAAAAGCGGGGAGTGGACGAGAGCTAAAGACAGAGAACCAGTGCGCGATTGCTGATCCGGAAGAACAGACTGGGTGGCTGGGTGGTGCCATTTTTTTCACTGCTCCTGCGCATGCGCACGCGCACCGACGAGCACCGCAACAATCCACCCCAGTAGGCTAGCAGCGCCATCTAGGGGAGAGCTGAGATGTTACACCGAGCCCTGCCCAACTGCGCCAAGTTCGCTCTTTAAGAACACAAACCTCACCGCTGATTTAATATATGGACTATAAAGAGCTACATGGACTGACCTCTAGGGGAAAACAAAGCAATTTCAGTCCTACTTCAATCTGTCAGCAGGTTCATCTATTCAATTTTCTTTTTTCTCTCTTTCTCCTTTTTCTCTTTTACAAGTCTTTTCTTTTTCCTGAATACAGAAAGAGAAAAAACTCATTTTTATTTTCAATTTTTATTAAAAATATCTGTCTTTAATTTTTATTACTAGATTTTTTACTCTTGTGTAAATTTTTTCAAAATTTATTTCCATCATTTTATTTTAGTCTACTTCAGTGTACTCACCTTTTCAAATTTTCAAACAATTTCCTTTTTTTCTTTTTTTCTCTTTTTCATTTCTTTTCTTGAATGCAGAAAAAGAAAACTTCATTTTACTTTCAATTTCTTTTAAAAATATTTTTATTTAATTTTTATTACTATATTTTTTGCTTTTGTGTAATTTTTTTCAAATTCTATCTTACTCACATCACTTTATTTCAGTCTACTACCATGTATTCACTTCTTCAAATTTTCAAACAATTTCTTTTTTTGTCTTTTCCTTTTTCTTTTTTATCTTTTTCCTTTTTTTCATTTCTTTTCTTTTTTCTTAAATACAGAAAATGAAAAAAATTCATATTTCCTTTTAATTTTATTGAAAATATTTTTCTATAATTTTTTCTACTATATTCTCTACTTTTGTGTATTTTAGTCTACGTTAGTGTATTCCTTTTTTCAAATTCTCAAACAATTTCCTTTTTTTTCTCTCCCCCCCTTTTTTTTTGTTTCTCTAATCTGTCAAACCACTTTCTACACCCAGACCAAAACACACCTAGGATCTAGCATCATCTATTCAATTTTTGTGTGGGTGTGTTTTTAATTTTTAATTTTAATATTTTTTTAATTTTAATTTTTTTAATTTCAATTTTTCTACCTCATTAATTCCTTTTCTCCCTTCAAAATGACAAAATGAAGGAATTCACCCCAAAAGAAAGAGCATGAAGAAATGACAGCCAGGGATTTAACAGACTCAAGCAAGATGTCTGAACCAGAATTTACAATCACGATAATAAGAATACTAGCTAGAGTCGAAAATAGATTAGAATCGCTTTCTGCAGAGATAAAAGAGGTAAAAAATAGCCAGAATGAAATTAAAAATGCTATAACTGAGCTGCAATCACGGATGGATGCAGCGGTGGCAAGGATGGATGAGGCAGAACAGAGAATCAGCGATATAGAGGACAAACTTATAGAGAATAACAAAGCAGAGAAAAAGAGGGAGATTAAGGCAAAAGAGCATGATTTAAGAATTAGAAAAATCAGTGACTCATTAAAAAGGACCAACATCAGAATCATAGGGGTCCCAGAGGAGGAATAGAGAGAAATAGGGGTAGAAGGGTTATGTGAGCAAATCATAGCAGAAAACCTAGGGAAAGACACAGACATCAAAATCAGGAAACACAGAGGACTCCCATTAGATTCAACAAAAACCGACCATCAACAAGGCATATCATAGTCAAATTCACAAAATACTCAGGCAAGGAGAGAATCATGAAAGCAGCAAGGGAAAAAAAGTCCCTAACCTACAAGGGAAGACAGATCAGGTTTGCAGCAGACCTATTCACAGAAACCTGGCAGGCCAGAAAAGAGTGGCAGGATATATTCAGTGTGCTGAATCAGAAAAATATGCAGCCAAGAATTCTTTATCCAGCAAGGCTGTCATTCAAAATGGAAGGAGATATAAAAAGTTTCCCAGACAAACAAAAATTAAAGGAGTTTGTCTACTGGGACCTCAACAAAATAACTAAACCAGCCCTGCAAGAAATATTAAGGGGGACTTTCTGAGTGGACAAAAGATGAAAATTTATATATTATCTATATATATACCAAAAGCAACAAAAGATTAGAAAGGGCCAGAGAACACCACCAGAAACTCCAACTCTACAAGCATCATAATGGCAATAAATTCATATGTTTCAGTACTCACTCTAAACGTCAATGGACTCAATGCTTCAATCAAAAGACACAGGGTAACAGAATGGATAAGAAAACAAGACCCATCCATATGCTGTTTACAGGAGACCCACTTTAGACCTAAAGACACCTACAGTTTGAAAATAAAGGGATGGATAACCATCTATCATGCTAATGGCCAACAAAAGAAAGCCGGAGTAGCCATACTTATATCAGACAATCTAGACTTTAAAATAAAGACTGTATCAAGAGATAGAGAAGGGCATTATCATAATCAAGGGGTCTATAAGACCAAGAAGACCTAACAACTGTAAACATTTATGCGCCAAATGTGAAAGCACCCAAATA
Organism: Acinonyx jubatus; assembly: GCF_027475565.1. NCBI lineage: Eukaryota > Metazoa > Chordata > Mammalia > Carnivora > Felidae > Acinonyx > Acinonyx jubatus. The sequence goes on from NC_069386.1 coordinate 35,912,543, forward strand.
TATAAATCAATTAATCACAAACATCAAGAAACTCATCGATAGTAATACCATAATAGTAGGAGACTTCAACACCCCACTCACAGCAATGGACAGATCATCTAATCAAAAAATCAACAAGGAAACAATGGCTCTGAATGACACATTGGACCAGATGGACTTAATAGATATATTCAGAAAATTTCATCCTAAAGCAGCAGAATATACATTCTTCCCTACTGCACATTCTCCAGAATAGACCATATACTGGTACACAAATCAGCCCTAAGTACAAAAAGATCAAGATCATACCGTGCATATTTTCAGACCACAATGCTATGAAACTTGAAATCAACCACAAGAAAAAATTTGGAAAGGTAACAAATACTTGGAGACTGAAGAACATCATACTAAAGAATGAATGGGCTAACCAAACAGTTAAAGAAGAAGTTAAAAAGTATATGGAAGTCAATGAAAATGACAGCACCACAACCCAAAACCTCTGGAACACAGCAAAGGCAGTCATAAGAGGAAAGTATATAGCAATCCAGGCCTTCCTAAAGAAGGAAGAAAGATCTCAGATACACAACCTAACCTTACGCCTTAAAGAGCTGGAAAAAGAACAGCAAATAAAACCCAAGATCGGTAGAAGACAGGAAATAATAAAGATTAGAGCAGAAATTAATGCTATCGAAACCAAAAAAACAGTAGAACAGATCAATGAAACCAGAAGCTGGTTCTGTGAAAGAATTAACAAAATTGATAAACCACTAGCCAGTTTGATCAAGAAGAAAAAGGAAAGGACCCAAATAAGTAAAATCAAGAATGAAAGAGGAGATATCACAACCAACACAACAGAAATAAAAACAATAATAAGAGAATATTATAAGCAATTATATATCAACAAAATGGGCAATCTGGAAGAAATGGACAAATTCCTAGAAACATATACACTACCAAAACTGAAACAGGAAGAAATAGAAAATTTGAACAGACACATAACCAGTAAGGAAATTGAATTAGTAATCAAAAATCTGCCAAAAAACAAGAGTCCAGGGCCAGATGGCTTTCCAGGGGAATTCTACCAAACATTTAAGGAGTTAACACCTATTCTCTTGAAACTGTTCCAGAAAATAGAAATGGAAGGAAAACTTCCAAACTCTTTCTATGAAGCCAGCATTACCCTGATTCTAAAACCAGACAGAGACCCCACTAAAAAGGAGAACTACAGACCAATTTCCCTGATGAACATGCATGCAAAAATCCTCAACAAAATATTAGCCAACCGGATCCAACAATACATTAAAAAAATTATTCACCACGACCAAGTGGGATTTATACCTAGGATGCAGGGCTGGTTCAATATCTGCAAAACAATTAACGTGATTCATCACATCAATAAAAGAAAGGGCAAGAACCATATGATCCTCCCAATAGATGCAGAGAAAGCATTAGGCAAAATACAGCATCCTTTCTTGATAAAAACCCTCAAGAAAGTAGGGATAGAAGGATCATACCTCGAGATGATAAAAGCCATATACGAGCAACCCAATGCTAATATCATCCTCAATGGGGAAAAACTGAGAGCTTTCCCCCTAAGGTCAGGAACAAGATAGGGATGTCCACTCTCACCATGTTATTCAACATAGTATTGGAAGTCTTAGCCTCTGTAATCAGACAACACAAAGAAATAAAAGGCATCCAAATCGGCCAGGAGGAGGTCAAACTTTCACTCTTCACAGATGATATGATTCTCTATATGGAAAACCCAAAAGATTCCACCAAAAAACTGCTAGAACTGATTCATGAATTCAGCAAAGTGGCAGGATATAAAATCAATGCACAGAAATCGGTTGCATTCCTGTACACCAACAATGAAGCAACAGAAAGAGAAATTAAGAAATCGATCCCATTTGCAGTTGCACCAAAAATCATAAAATACCTAGGAATAAATCTAACCAAAGAGGTGAAAAATCTATACGCTGACAACTATAGAAAGCTGATGAAAGAAACTGAAGAAGACACATAGAAATGGAAAAAGATTCCATGCTCCTGGATAGGAAGAACAAATAACAAATATTGTTAAAATGTCGATACTACCCAAAACAATCTACATATTCAATGCAATCCCTATCAAAGTAACACCAGCATTCTTCACAGAGCTAGAACAAATAATCCTAAAATTTGTATGGAACCAGAAAAGACCCCAAATAGCCAAAGCAATCTTGAAAAAGAAAACCAAAGCAGGTGGCATCACAATCCCAGACTTCAAGCTATACTACACAGCTGTAATCATCAAGACAGTATGATACTGGCACAAAAACAGACACTCAGATCAATGGAACAGAACAGAGAACCCAAACATGGACCCACAAACGTATGGCCAACATATGGCTTTGACAAAGCAGGAAAGAATATCCAATGGAATAAAGACAGTCTCTTCAGCAAGTGGTGCTGGGAAAACTGAACAGCGACATGCAGAAGAATGAACCTGGACCACTTTCTTACACCAGACACAAAAATAAACTCAAAGCGGATGAAAGATCTCAATGTAAGACAGGAAGCCATCAAAATCATCGAGGAGAAAGCAGGCAAAAACCTCTTTGATCTTGCCCGCAGCAACTTCTTGCTCAACACGTCTCCGGAAGCAAGGGAAACAAAAGCAAAAATGAACTATTGGGACCTCATGAAAACAAAAAGCTTCTGCACATCAAGGGGAACAATCAGCAAAACTAAACGGCAATCAACAGAATGGGAGAAGATATTTGCAAATGACATATCAGATAAAGGGTTAGTATCCCAAATCTACAAAGAACTTATCAAACCCAAAACCCAAAAAAACAAATAATCCAATGCAGAAATGGGCAAAAGACATGAGTAGACACATCTCCAAAGAAGACATCCAGATGGCCAACCGTCACATGAAAAAATGCTCAACATCACTCATCATCAGGGAAATACAAATCAAAACCACAATGAGATACCACCTTACACCTGTCAGAATAGCTAACATTAACAACTCAGGCAACAGATGTTGGCAAGGATGCGGAGAGACAGGATCTCTTTTGCATTGTTGGTGGGAATGCTAGCTGGTGCAGCCACTCTGGAAAACAGTATGGAGGTTTCTCAAAAAACTAAAAATAGAACTACCCTACGACCCAGGAATTGCACTACTAGGTATTTATCCAAGGGATACAGGTGCGCTGTTTCAAAGGGACACATGCACCCCTATGTTTATAGCAGCACTATCAACAATAGCCAAAGTATAGAAAGAGCCCAAATGTCCATCGATGGATGAATGGATAAAGAAGATGTGGTATATATATACAATGGAGTACCACTCAGCAATCAAAAAGAATGAAATCTTGTCATTTGCAACTATGTGGATGGAATTGGAGGGTATTATGCTAAGTGAAATTAGTCAGTCAGAGAAAGACAAAAATCATGTCACTTCACTCCTATGAGGACTTTAAGAGACAAAACAGACGAACATAAGGGAAGGGAAACAAAAATAATATAAAAACAGGGAGGGGGACAAAACAAAAGAGACTGGTAAATATGGAGAACAAACTGAGGGTTGCTGGAGGGGTTGTGGGAGGGGGGATGGGCTAAATGGGTAAGGGGCATTAAGGAATCTACTGAAATCATTGCTTCACTATATACTAACTAATTTGGATGTAAATTTTGAAACATAAAGTTAAATCAAAAAAGAATTTGCAAAAAAAAACCCTGAAGATTAGTAATTATCTGTTTGAGTTTCATATTGATGCCGTTTTTTTTAATTTTCTACAAAAACGTCGATCTCAAAATTTTCACATCTTTTTCATCTGGAATTAAAAATATCTGTAGTATTCTTATGTGGATCCTGAGAAACTTAACAGAAGACTATGGGGGAGGGGAAGGGGAAAAAAAGTTAGAGAGGGAGGGAGGCAAACCATTAGAGACTCTTAAAGACTGAGAATAAACTGAGGGTTGATGGGGGTGGGAGGGAGGGGAAGGTGGGTGATGGGCATTGAGGAGGGCACCTGTTGGGATGAGCACTGGGTATTGTATGGAAACCAGGTTGACAATAAATTTTGTAAAAAAAAAAAAAAAAAAAAAAAAAAAGAGTACACTTACCTTGATGAGCACTGGGCCATATATGAAATATATGTTGAGTCGCCATGTTGTACACCTGAAACTAATATGACACTGTATGTTAACTACACTGGAATTAAACTTTTTTAAAAAGTGCAGGCAAAAAGTTTACTTTAAAGGAATGGTTTCTAGAGAGAGACGGATGTAGGCTTGGGAAAACCCAGGGGTGTGAGAGAGGACTTGAGAAAGGAAAGGGATGCTTTATCCTTCAAATTTAAAGTAGCGCAATATGAATAGGTACCAATAGAGAACTTTGATTCTTTAAATAATATGTTATCTTCATTTCGTAAGTGACTTCAACGTGTAACGTGATTAAAACCTTGCCAAAAATACAGGCTAGAGCAGCTCTTTTTTTTTTTTTTTTCCATCCTTGTACCTGGGATAGCGTGAAAAGGCCCAATTTTCCTTGCTGGATCCTTGGTGTCTTTTTACATACAATTACCGCTGCCCCTTGTCTCTGATGTGGTTATTGCAAGGGAGAGGTACAATGATTTTCAGAGTCAGCACCTAATTGACAGCATGTTCCTGATTCTTAAAAAAAAAAACAAAAAAAAAAGGAAATTCTGCCTAAAAAAAAAAAAAAGTAATGTAAGCACATCCTAAAAACATTTAAATGAAACATTCCCACTCTTCAAGTACTAACCATTCTTAAGTTTGCTGTGAATATAGTGCTTCGTGAATTATTTATGAGCATACATATGAATGTGTATTCAGATTGTTTTTTTGAATTTATTTTACAAAATAAATTATCCTGTGCATGCTGCTCTGAAACTTGCTATCTTATCCCCAGTGTATCCCAGACTCATTTCCAAGACGATGCACAGAAATCTATATCCTTCTTTTCGATGGTTGCAAGTATAGATCTACAATAAAGGTTTTAACACTATTGTTAAACATCTAGGTGGTCAACTTTCCACGATCACAAATATCACAACTATTCAGCAACGAGCTTTCCTTGTTTGTATATTTTTGCAAATTTGTGCCAATATTTCTGTGAACAAAATTCTGAGAAATGGCTCTTCTCAATCAGATACACTATACATAAAAGTTTGTATTTGGGACCAAATTGCCCTCGACAGAGTTTGTCCCACTTTACTTTTCCACAGTCACAGGTGAGCATGTTCAAACCATACTCTTGTGGTGGAAGGCTCTTATTTGGCTCTCCACAAAGCTGATCCATTTCCAATCATTCATAAACTATGACTGGCTTTATTTTAACGGAACTTGCAGCTTAAATCTGACTGGTGCTGTGAAAGGCCAAGTTTTAAGTGGTCAGTTAATGAAGTTTCTGTAACCCGTTTATTCTTTTAACATGTGGGTGATTATCTTTCAGGTCGAGAAGTCTTTTATTGTTTTTTAAATAACAACAGGCAACGACGTTGATCAAACGTGATCACAAATGACTTTATTTCAGGGCTTGAGTTGTGCCATAAATCACTAGTTATGGATTCCCCAGATCATGCCATTGCTTGGAGGGCAACACATAAAGCATGAAAAACACCATCATTCTCTTTTACTACTACTTGTTTCAGCACAAAACCTCCACAATACAATAGCTTGGGGTTGTCAGTAACACTGTGTATTGATTTTTTAAGTTATTGGACTCACCCATGGCACAGTTTTAGCAAGATCATACACTCTCCAGACCTTTTATTTCATTACATTTTCAAAAGTCTGTATCCTTCAACTGTCTTAGATACTTCATATGTCAGCCTTGGAACCCCAAATCTAGGGTTTCCTGAATTTATACCACATAGGTATGGCAGCAGCCTCCAGGTGATTTTGAGAAAGCTAAATCTTTGCCAGGTCCTAAACAAAATCATCAAGTGTCTACATTCACCTTGTTTTTAGTTTGTAAAACACTCTAGTGTGATTTATACAAGGGATATTACATAATTGCATTTGTTGTTGTCATCAGATAAACGCTCGATTTGAGTTCGAGAGAGGTCAGTTTGAAGAGGAGTGGGCAGTGGAATATGGAGGCCTCATGCTTTTAGGCTGAATGCCCCTCGTATGAGTGCCTGTTTCAGCATAAAGGGGGAATGGGTAGCTTCTGTTCCTCTCCAGAAAAGACTTCCAGACTCAGCCAGTGAGAAACCAGCCATCCTGTAAGATCAGAGTGTGCTATACTCTGAAGGGTTTAGGCAAGACAGCCAACAATTCTGGTTTGCCTGGAGGGGACTTGTCCCACTTCTTTTTTTTTTTTTTTTATGTTTATTTTTGAGAGAGTGAGACAGAGACAGAGACAGAGCATGAGCGGGGGAGGGGCAGAGAGAGAGGGAGACACAGAATCCAATGCAGGCTCCAGGCTCTGAGCTGTCAGCACAGAGCCCGATGTGGGGCTCCAACTCATGAACCAGGAGACCATGACCTGAGCCGAAATCAGATGCTTAACTGACTGAGCTACCTAGGCACCCCAGGACTGTCCCACTTTTAAGTACTAGAAGTCCTGCATCCTGGAAAACCCATAGGATCGGTTCCTATGGGAAACGCTAACAGTGCAAACAGGCTCAGCTATATCTATTACTTTGTCATTTTGTAGAAATGACAAAATGGTTATAAAAATTGTGGTACGTGCAGGGGCACCCGGGTGGCTCAGGCACTTAAGCGTTTGACTTCGGCTCAGGTCATGATCTCATGGTTCGTGAGTTTGAGCCCCACATCAGGCTCTGTGCTGACAGCTCAGAGCCTGGAGCCTACATCGGATTCTGTGTCTCTCCCTCTCTCTCTGCTCCTCCTCTGCTAGTGCTCTGTCTTTTTGTCTCCCAAAAATAAATAAACATTAAAAAAATTTTTTTTAATTGTGGCACATATTAACATTTACTTACCACAAAATAATGCACTTAAAACACCCCAAATATACAATTCATTATACTTGTGCTATTCACAAGATAACTTCAGAGTTTTTAACAATATTAATTTACACATAGAAGTCCAGTTAATGGCACAGGTTAAAAATTGTAAGGTGAACATCTTCCTTCATTCTTTTTTTTTTTAAAGAAAACCTGATTTTAGATATTCATAATTTCTTATTTATTTCAAAATGTCAGAATTCTCAGTCAGACTTGAAAACACATTAAAACAAGTCCTTGGCAATCTCCAATTATTATTGGTGACCTTGATATCTACTTGGCCATAATCTTGGGAACAGAAGGGCATATAAACAGTCATTTAGTCATTTCTTCGTTGTTCCTTCATTCTTGTTGGTCTATCTGTGACTATAGGAATAGCCTCATTTAGATGGTACCCTTTCACACTGTTGGTGGGAATGCAAACTGGTGCAGCCACTCTGGAAAATACTATGGACATTCTTCAAAAAGTTAAAAATAGAACTACCCTATGACCCAGCAATTGCACTACTAGGTATTTATCCAAAGGATACAAAACTGCTGATTCGAAGGGGCACAGGCACCCCAAAGTTTATAGCAGTGCTATCAACAATAGCCAAATTATGGAAAGAGCCCAAATTTCCATCAACTGATGAATGGATAAAGAAGATGTGGATAAAGAAAAGATAAAGATGTGGGTAAAGAATGGATAAAGAAAAGATAAAGATATAATGGAATACTACTCAGCAATGAAAAAGAATGAAATCTTGTGATTTGCAACAACGTGTATGGAACTAGAGTGCATTATGCTAAGTGAAATAAGTCAGGTAGAGAAAGACACATATATGATTTCAGTCATATGTGGAATTTAAGAAACACAACAGATGAACATAGGGAAAGGGAAGGAAAAGTAAAATAAAAACAGAGGAGGAGGCAAACCATAAGAGAGTCTTAAATATAGAGAACAAACTGGGGGCTGCTAGAAGTGAGGTGGCTGGGGGGATGGGCTAGATGGGCGATGGGCATTAGGGAGGGCACTTGCTGGGATGAGCACTGAGCGTTATATGTAAGTGATGAATCACTGGGTTCTACTCCTGAAACCAATACTACACTGTATGTTAACTAACTTAAATTTAAATGAATACATTTTTTAAAAAATGAAAAAAAAAAAAGGTGGTACATCTAAATTCTAAATGTAAGGTCCTCTGTGAATGCTGGGCCTGGGCCATGGCAGGTTCTGGGGAGGTGAGGATGGGGTAGTCAGTGCCAATCTCACTAGGCAAAATGCAAGAGACTAGGTCAGGTGGATTACCAAGGGCAAGGTGAGCCTGCCCCTGGCGCAAGCAAGAGGGGAACATTAAAAAGAATTTTCAAATGATAATAAAACGGACTGCAAATTGATCTGCTTTTTATGATCACTACTCTGACAATTCTGATAAAAAAATCATTGAAAGAAAAACACCAGCTCCCTGAAAAAAATTTTTTGTTGTTCTACATTCTTAAGAAAAGCAGTGACTACAGTTGGGTTTTAAGAATATACACGTAAGCGGAGACCAGTGCCTTGATTTCAGCTCAGGGCATGATCTCATGGTTTGTGGTTTCAAGCCCCCATCAAGCCCAGCATTGATAGCGTGGAGCCTGCTTGGGATTCTCTCTCTCTCTCTCTCTCTCTCTCTCTCTCTCTCTCTCTCTGCCCTTCCCCCCGCTGTCTCTCTCTCTAAAAAAAAAAAAAAAAAAAAAAAGGAATATACACACAAGCCTTGAAATTGCACTTTTGTTTATTACTTACAGTTTGGTAAGCACCTGGTCTACGCGGAGGCTAATTTGGAGAACTCCCAGTTAGACCATTGGCCCCTAACACACTCAGCTGTGCACTTTTGTTTTGCGATTAAATTCAAATTGTTCAGAATTCTTCGAGCCCTCTTTGACGCAGTGTGTGCCTCTGGCACTGGTGATATGACACGTCCCTGCGTCTAGATAGGAGACTTGACGTCAGCAATGATGGCACACGGTTGGAAAGATGAGAAAGTGGAGCCTGAGTTACTTCAGTTCTGTTATTCTTTGTGACCTCTTGGAGTTTCTACTTGTATTTACAATTGAAAACAGTGAAATCGTGTGCCAATCATGAGATATAATTTTTTGTTGGTAAGTGCAAATTTTAGTTCATACCTGAAATATCATTAAAATTTATATCTGTTCCTTAAAAAAAATTTTTTTTAATATTTATTTATTTTTTGAGAGAGAGAGAGAGAGAGAGAGCGGGGAAAGGACAGAGAGAGAGGGAAACACAGAATCCAAAGCAGGCTCCAGGTTCTGAGCTGTCAGCACAGAGCCCAACGCGGCCCTCGAACCCACTAACTATGAAATCATGACCTGAGCTGAAGTCGGACACTTAATCGACTGAGCCACCCAGATGCCCCAGTTCCTTTTAAATAGCTGTAAAACTAAAACCAAATCAAGAAAACTATTATTACTGATTATAAAGAAAATTATTTTATCATATGGAGGATAAGGGGTTGCTAAACATGTTCATATTTGCATGTATCTGCTTTAACATTAACTTTTTTCTCTCCTTTGTATATGTCTTTGGTTTATAAGTCAAGTGACTCGTCCAAGATCACACAGTCAGAACCTAACTCGCAGAAGCCGAAGCCCTGTTCTTCTGACTCCACGTCAGTCCTTTCCACAACTGCATGATTACTGTTCACCGTCTGTTCTTGCACATTTTTCAAATGTAATTCAAGGCCTTAAGCATTTGGGTCTAGAAGTTCAGCAGTAAAAGAATCTGTTGTTTAAAAAGGACGTTTTTAGGGGCGCCTGGGTGGCTCAGTTGGTTAAGCGTTCAACCTTGGCTCAGGTCATGATCTCGCAGTTCGGGAGTTCGAGCCTCGCATTGGCTCACTGCTGTCAGCTCAGAGCCCACTTTGGATCCTCTGTTCCCTCCCCCTACCCCGCCCCTCTCCCATGCACACACACTCTCTCTCTCTCTCAAAAATAAACACTTAAAAACTTTTTAAAGGATATCTTTGTTCTTCGTGTGCAAAATTGTATTTTGCACAAAAGTAGCTGTGGTTCTCCTAAATGTTTTCCTTTTTCCCCCCAAGTATAAATTAATGTCTATGAGACCTTCCCAACAGCTCCTTCATAAACTGTGGGCTCCTCTCAAATGCTCTTCAGTGAGTACCTAGGAGAGCTTATGGGGAGCTAGACCAGAAGCAGGAATATTCAGGGGTTACCGCTCCACCCGTGCAGGCTCATGAACAAGGTGAGACCCACGCAGGCAATAACCCCAAGAGTTAACTGCAGTGGCCGGGGAGAGACTCATAGCAGACATTTAAAGACTTTGTACTGATATTACGCATGGCCAATCCCATCATGGTCCAACATTTAGACAGACCCTAGGCATTGTTCACGGAACGGTCTATCACGCTGCTTACAGCAGTAACCTTTGGAGACGTTTTACATGTCCAGTGAAGGCACAGGTTGTTCCAGATCTTTCTGTTTTCTTCCCAGGCTAGCTCTACCCTGTAGCAATGAGTCACACGAATGTCACGGAGCACATATTACACTCTCTACTTTCAAGGACACACATTTATGGGTCTTTTTCTTCCCCGGGGGGAAGGCAACATAAAATATAATGTCAATACAAGCACTTTATATTTATTCCAAATCATGGTAGACTTGACTTCAGGTTTAAATTTAGCTTTAATGTACGTAACACATTCTGATCTAGCTAGCAGTGGGCCCTCACCAAACAGTTTCTGAACGTTTTCTGCTCTTACCTTCGAAAAGGCTGTCCAACTTAGCTTGAACAGTTCGGCTTGTTCGTTCCCTAATTTGTAGAAGGATGAACTCAAAATGGCAGGTGTGTGCGAAGTGAAATAATTTAATAATGTAGTAACGATTCAGTTGAGAACGCCACTCTGCCATGTTCGCTAGGTTAGTTTTCTGCTCAGTCGCAGCACCTGTCGCCTCCTGGCGACTTGTTCAACGCTCAGTTCTGAGCGTGTAAGATTTGTATACATTTGGCAGGCACCCCCACCGTGCGAAGGTTTGCGATATGCCTCTTGGCTTTTGCGAGGGACCTACGTTAGTACCTGGTTTCACTGACGGAAAGAAATCCGAAGAGGAGTTTTGTTTTTGTGAAGAAGGCCACACGCGAAAAGAGCGCGTTCAGTGTTTTGCAGTGAGCGGTTGCGGAGACAGCGGACACCAAGCAGGCACCAAGAGAGTGGCGCCGCCAAGCGCCTTCTCTGGGAACTGCACTCGGTATCAGCAGCGAGCCCTCGGCTTTGAACAGTATCTTGGAGCATTTGTGCTTTATCTCAATTTGTTTTGTGCATCTGTTAACAAGATGTGCCCTAAGATATCAGAAAAGCCTAAGAGAGGTTATTTTTGGGGGGTCCGGGAACACTCAAAAAATTTTCGGTATAAATTAATGGTAATTGCTTCTTCACTTTATGCCATTTCAGCTTCCGATAGGTATCATAGGCATACTCTACTTTTGGATAACGGGGGCAACCTGTATTCCTTCTTCGGCATCATTTAATATATTTAAACCCAGTGATGCATCTGGAAGCAGACAATGTTTTCGTTTGGGTTTTAAATATATTAAAAGACATGTTCCAGCGGCATTCCAGAAACCAGCCTTGCTGGGTTCTCATTGGATTTCATGGCTTCTCTGTGAAATGTCTGGCCAACCCACTCTGACGCTGTCCGGTAGGTGGTTCTCTTCTTCCCATGATGAAATTTACCTTGTCATTTCCCCCCCAAGGTTCATTAGTGCAACAGACATGTGGGTGTTAATTACTTTCTCTGTTTGTCAATTGATTCTTTTAAAACATTTTTGAACTTCTCTTTAGGAGTACATTTTAAAACTAGAATCAGTCAGCATTTCACTTGTAGTGATTTAAGGAATTGGGTTTCCTAGTTTTAGAATAGTGCGTGCAAACAGAAATCAAAATTTATTGCTGTTAGTGAAAATTAAATATTAGCTTGCAAAATATGCATTAGGCAGTTATTCACTATTATAAAATGCAAATGAGTTGATCTCTTGTTTGTTAATCAGTAACATAAGGGAGGGAAAAGCTAGCATCCGTTTTTACTTCAAAGAAAACAGCAAAATTGAGCAAAAATACATCAAGACCAAAGCCAGTCAGGTTTTGGCAAAATTGCTCTTTCTAGATTGGCAATAAAGCAGGAACATTGGGTCTTGATAACTTTATAACTTCACATACTAATAATTACATGAATATAAGAATTATCAATACCGTGTTCAAGCCACGGGGCTGTTATTTGGGGAAAAATAAGTTAGATCCAGTTTTATTATATCTTATACCAAAAAATGTCTAGATAGATTAAACAGTTAAGTATATAAACATCAAGAAATAAATAGAAAAAAAGTAGAGTTGTATATCTGTCAGGTTCTATTGGTCAGGAGAATATCTCTCTAAGTAAGGAGAAACTTCCTAAGTTCAAGAGCAATGCTAGAAACTCAAAGGAAAGTAGTGGCAAGTTTAGCAACATTAAAATTATATGAGACTATAAGCATAATTAAAAGACCAAGTAGAAGCTGGAAAAATTGCAGCAAATTTAATAAAGGGTAAATCTCTTTACCAAATAAAAGCCTCATATGTAGAAGCAAGAAAATTATCAAGGAGCGAACAGAACAATGGGCAAAAAATATGAATACACAATTCTGAAAAAAGAAAACAATAGCTAATCAATAAGCAAAAAATACACTTAACCTCAATTGTGTTCAAATTAATGCAATAACAAATACTATCTTGCCTAATTCAAATAGTGTACATAATTTAAAATGGATGATTATGAGCAATTCTGGTCAAAGTGCAGTAAGATGAATTCTTGCTCACTATGGTGAGTGTGTAAATATTTAGCTTTCTGGAACCAGTTCAATCACGTATACCAATAATCTGAAAAGGAACGCTATTCTTTGGCATAAAGATAACTTTAGGCTGACTGTATTCTTTTTTTTAAAGTTTATTTATTTATTTTGAGAGAGAACAAGCAGGGGAGGGGGGCAGAGATGGGGGCGGGCGCAGAGGATCTGAAGTGGGCTCTGTGCTGACATCAGAGAGCCCAATGTGGGGCTGAAACTCACAAACCATGAGATCATGAGGGCTGAAGTCAGATGCTTAATCGATTGAGCCACCCAGGCACCGGCAGCCTGATTGTATTCTTATGATATGGGTTAACATGTTGTTGGATCCCTGGTTGATGAGATTCAGGTTCCATTTTTTTTTTTTTTCTTTTTTATTAGGCAAGGGTACTGCATGTGTGATGCTGTGTGCTTCACTCTACATCACCTCAGGGGTACATCATAACCACTCATCCCATCCTTAGTAGTAGGTAACAGAGTAAACCACTCAGCCTTCCTATCCAGGATGTAACTCTATTTTTTTATACATGTAAAATAATCAAGCTTAGATGAAAATTATGTTAGAAAGAAACTACAAATGTAAGCTCCATTTATAAAATCAGGAGGGGAGGGGAATGTTTTTTCTAATGTATGCTGTAGAATGTTTTTAATGTTCAGTGTGTAGTTGGTTATATATACTCCTGGAATACTGCAACTTACAAAGTAGTTGATTCAAATTTGATACAATTAGAATGCCTTCCAGAGAAGCCTTCTTTCACTTTTCTGCGCCACATGGAAGAACCGTGATCAAAATGAGTGAGTCCAGAATACTTCCCAAAACAGAACTGTAATGCATTGGACTTTAGTCTGATGATTAGTCCAGGAATTTTCCGACACCAAATTCGACCACTCAGTCTAACGAGGAACTCTATCCAGGTGTTCAGTTTACCCTCATTTGCCCTCAGTAATGGGAGTAAATTTTCTGGCTCCTAGGTCGCCCTCTTTAATCTTTGTACTACTTGAAATAAGCTGCTTGCCTGTGGTCAGAAGAGCTGAATGAGGGGGCGCCTGGGTGGCTCAGCTGGTTAAATGTCTGACTTCAGCTCAGGTCATGATCTTGCAGTTTATGAGTTCGAGCCCCGCGTCGGGCTCTGTGCTGACAGCTCAGAGCCTGGAGCCTGTTCCGGTTTCTGTGTCTCCCTCTCTCTCCTCCCCTGCTCTTGTGCTCTCTCTCAAAAACAAATGAACTTTTTTTAAAAATTAAAAAAAATACATTAACAACAAAACTCATGTGGTACTATAGCAAAAGGAAATTACAGTAAAGGAAACATGTATATTAGGCCATGTATGTAGTACCCTTCATACTACTTTTCTCATGTTGAGGCTTGCCCTGGGCTCCACACAGCCCAACCTGCCACACGCACTTGAACGCCATTGGATGTTCTGGGTTAGACTAGGGACAGACTACCTTCACTGCAGCCTGGTATAGCTTGAGAAGCATTGTTTCCCTGGGCCTCGCTCAAAGCTGGCATCTCCAAAGATGTCCTATAAAGTACCTTATGTCTGTCAGCCTTGCCTTCCATTCTGGAGCAAGTATCCAACATAACTCAGATGTCTGGACCCCCCCTAACCCCGGGAACTTTACGGATGTGGCAATTCCCTGATTTTTCTTGGGCTGTATCCCCTCCCTTCAGCATCCAAGTATCTTACCAAGTCAGGCAGGGTGCCTGCTCTTTCCTGCTCATCAGGCCCGCTTAGCACAGAGACATCAGTATAGAGGACCAGGACTATGTCCTATGGGTTGGTGACAGGATCAAGGTTTCTAAGTACAAGACTGAAGAACAGGAATGCCTGGGTGACTCAGTCAGCTGAGCGCCTGACTTCTGATTTCGGGTTAGGTCATGATCCCACGCTGGTGGCATCGAGCCCCATGTCCAGCCAAGCATGGAGCCTGCTTGGGATTCTCGCTGTCTCCCTTTGCCCCTCTCCCCCACTTGCACGTTCTCTCTCTCTCTAAATTAAAAAAACAAAACAACAAAAAAAGACTGAGGAACAAAACCATGTAGCTGATATGTCTGAGGCCAAGATGTTGCAAGTACTCGACAGTCCCTGTCATGGGAAAGCAAACCGCTCCTGGTGTCGCTGTTTATTGGGACAGGGGAAGAAGCACTGGCCCAACTGATAATGACATACCAGGGGCTACGAAAGAGACAACATCTGTAAAAGAGATGCAGTGAAAGTCATTGTCATTCCATTCTCCATGTTCTTCTAAGCTGTGCCTCAGCCACCTCATCAGGTAAATTGCATATGTGATAAAAATCGCCACTCCTGCATCCTGCAAGTTGCTGCAGTCCTTCCTTCCGGGGATGCGATTTTACTCTTTGATATGGTAAAAAGGGGAGGTCTGGGTTTTCCCACCATAACAGCCCTCACTCCGGGGGATTCAGGATCCAGAGTAAAGATTCTGCCCGTTTCTAAGTGTATCAGTTTCAACACTACCCTCAGGAACTTGGAAAGTAATGACCAGATGGGTTCAAAACACCTTACCCCAGAGGTTAAGCCCATGATTTAAGTAAAACAGAAGTTTACCAGCTTCTCTCACTCTCTGCTTTCCCTCTACCTACATGTGAGGGCAATTCTATGGGATAATTTCTGAAAGTAAGTTTGCCGGGTCAAAGGGCAAACACTGATTTCCATCCCATGAACGATGGATTGACTTACCACTCAGCTTGGTGAATGGGTATCTTGTTCTTATCTTCATTTCTTTAATCTGTAGTGTTGCAAAGAGCTCTACCTAGTCTTGCCTTCTCCACCCCAAACATCTTGGAACATTCTTCCAGTTTGGCGCCTCCTATGAGGCATATCTCATATCTAAGCACCATTTATTCCCCTGCCCACTGGACTCCCCACCCTCACTGATGGACCACCATGGCTGTCGAGCTCTTGGTATTTCTCTTTTCTCAGTGTGTAGTTACTTAGTCAAAGACCACCAATCTCTTTGGGGAAGGCTTGGAAAAAGATCCTCAGGTCACCCTTGTAGTACCATTGCTGTGTTCTTCTTCAAGGGTCCCCAGATGCCCCTCCATTCTGGATCTGTGCATTGATTCAGATCTTGGAATCAGCAGTAGGGTTATGCCTCCCTAGAGTGAGGGCTCCATTTACTAAACGCAGCCTGGGGTTCATTCTTGTTGTTGTTGTTGTTGTTGTTGTTGCTATTGTTCAAATTAAGTAGAACCTTAATGGGTTGCCCCTATTATGGTTGATCAGAGGGGAATAGTTAAGGAACTAAGGATACCATGGAATACTAGTTAAAAATAACGAGGTATATCTAAATAGACTGACATGTAAAGTTCCCTAAATATATTGGAGTAAAAATAAGAGTTGACGAAATGTTCAGAATCATTTATATAAAAGATGCAGGAACTCAAAAAAAAAAACAAACCCCTGTGTATTTGTGTATGTACCTACTTGTACATAAACGCATGAAGTCCTGAGTGAATCCACACCGAACTGGCAATGGTAGTTCTATCTGGGGAGAGAGATAGGATTAGAGGGGAGTTGGAAGTGGTAAAGGGAGGCTTTGATTTTCTTTTACTGTTTACACTTGAATTTCTTGTCCAAGTGTTTTCAGGTATCGCTCATAGAGCATTAAGAAATAACAGGGGTGCCTGGGTGGCTCAGTCAGTCAAGCATCTGACTTTGGCTCAGGTCATGATCTTGCAGTTCATGGGTTTGAGCCCCATGTGGGGCTCTGCGCTGAGAGCTCAGAGCCTGGAGCCTGCTTCAGACTCTGTCTCCCTCTCTCTCTCTCTCTCTCTCTCTCTCTGCCCCTCCCCCACTCATATTCTCTCTCTCTCTCTCTCTCAAAAATAAATAAATGAATATTAAAAAAAAGAAATAATAATACTTTTAAGCTAGAAGACTAAGGAAAGGGGGTGGTAAGAATGTACCTCTCATCTCTCCCTCGGTCCCCGGTAGGCTTCTTTCCACTGTGCTGCAAATTATTTCAGGCAATGGTCTGCCCCATCTCTGGGTCCTGCTGATAATACTGACACCTAATTACACCGTGGAATTTAACAGCACGCTTTTTTTTTTTCCCCATGTGATGTGTTTTGTCTTGTTTTCATAGTGGAAAGTTCTCGTACTTCTGCGTCCTACACGGCACCTAGCAACACACTCAGTATGTGCTCGGTACAGACATAAATAAATAAAGCCTCGTGCAGTTCTTTTTCTGAAGCAGAAGGGCCTCCCTTCCCCACCCCTGTGCCAAATCTAAGAAAATCTAATTAATTCTTCAAAATTTGTTCAAATGACATGTCTTCTGGGAAACTTCTTCACACATTTCTCCAATTGCAATTTATTGTGCTTTTCCTTTCTTCTCATAACACTTTTTTTTTTAATGTTTTATTTTATATTTGAGAGAGAGAGCGAGCGAGAGCAGAGGAGGGGCAGAGAGAGAGGGAGACACAGAATCTGAAACAGGCTCCAGGCTCTGAGCTGTCAGCACAGAGCCCGACACAGGGCTCCAACTCACAAGCAGTAAGATCATGACTTGAGCTGAAGTTGGACTCTTAACCAGCTGAATCACTCAGGTGCCCCTTATTTTTTTAACAACACTAATGTCCATCCCTACCATAGACTTTTTTTTAAAGGACTTTCTTTTGTGGGGGAAGTTTTAGGTTCATAACAAAATTTAGAGGATGGTGCAGGGCCCCCAGATATCATTTCACTTATATATAAGTATATATATATATGAGCATTCATAATCAAATACATTATTGGGGGTTTATTTTTTGTTTCGTGTTTGTTTTGTTTTGTTGGAGAGAGAGGAGAAGGGCGGGGCAGGGGAGAGAGAGAGGATTTACGCAGGCTCCATCCACACTCAGCGCAGAGCCCGATGCGGGACGGGATCCCACAAGCCTGGGATCGTGACCTGAGCTGAAATCAAGAGTCGGATGCTCAGCTGCTCAACCGACTCAGCCCCCCCAGGCGCTCCTGCTGTTGTTACTTTGAACAAACCTTTATCGGTGACATCAGTTAAGAATAAGAACAACAGGGGTGCCTGGCTGGCTCAGTCAGTGGGAATATGCAACTCTTGATCTCCGGTTGTGAGTCCGAGCCCCACGTGGGGTGTAGAGATTACTTAAAAATAAAATTAAAAAAAGAATAAGAACAACAAAAGTTTTCGTTTTGCCTTTACTTAATCCTTTGATGTACTTCTTAATGTAGATCCAACTTTCTGACCCACGTTATTTTCATTCTCTCCAAAGAACTTTTTAAACATTTCTTGCCAGCGTGTCCATCGGCAACAAATTCCATCAATTTTTGTTTATCTGAGAAAGGCTCAAACAAACTCCTTCTCTTCAGAAGCATAATTTCACAGGGCACAGAATCCTCAGGTGGTGGTTTTCTTCTCTCAACACTGTCAACATTTCACTCTATTCTCTTCTTGCTTGCAAGAGAAGTTGGATGTAATTTGTATCTCCCCCCCCCCCCCCCCAACCCGGGCTTCTCTCAGGAGTTTTTTAATCTTTTATTTTCTACAATTTGAAAGCCATATGCCTAGGTGTGGGGTTTTTCTCCTTTTCCTTCTTCTCCTCCTTCTTCTTTTGGCATTTATCCTGCTTGGTGCTCTCTGAGCTTCTTGGATCTATGGTTTGGTGTCTGACATTAATTTGGGGGAAATCCTCAGTGATTATTGTTTCAAGTGTTTCTTTTGTTTCTTTCTCTCCTTCCTGTCCTTCTAGCGTGCCCATTAATCACATGTATGTTGCTCTTTTTGTAGTTATCCCACAATCCCTGGATACTCTGTTCTGTTTTCCCATCTTTATTCTCTTTGCTCTTTACTTGGAGGTTTCTATTGAGATGTTCTCATGCTCAGAGATTCCTTGCTCAGATGTGTCCAGTTTATTAAACTCATCAGGCGCATTCTCCATTTCTATAATAGTGGGGTTTTTTGGTGTCTTTAATCTCTAGCATTTCTTTTTGGTTATTTCTTAGGATTTCCATCTCTCTGTTTACATTGTCTATCTGTTCTTGCATACTGTCTACTTTATCCATTAGATCCCTTAGTATTTCAGCCATAGTTGTTTAAATTCCGAGCCTGATGATTCCAACATGCCTGATTCTGATGCTTGCTCAGTCTCTTCAAACTTTTTGCCTTTTGGTGTGCTTTGCTCTCTCTCTCTCTCTCTCTCTCTCTCTCAAAAAAAAAAAGTTAAAAAAAATGAATGTACACAATGGAAAATAAATACTATGCAGTTTGATTCCCATTGCTGTCTGTTTAAAATATACCTGAACTAACTCATCTTTAACAGCCAAACATTTTACATCCTTCTTTTTTCCTCCTTAAAGTCAGAATTCTACATTAAAAAATCTTTATATTTAAAGGTTTTTTTTTAAATTAATTACCCTATTATCCTTATCTGCAACTAAAATATGGGAAAATTGATTTTCATTTTTTAATTTCATGTGACCATGAAGATCAAATGTTAAAAAAATTCTAGTTGTTACCATTGCAATTATTATTGGCATAAAATTAACTAAAACAGCATAATTATAAATTTTTATATGTATTAAACATAAAAGTTTAAATCACATTAAATATCTTTTATTTAAATTAAATTATGTCTATATTTCTTGATGAAATGGCTGGGACTTTTGTTTTTCAGTTAGTTTGCAAATCTGTGGTAAATGCTACTGATCAGTTGAATGAGACAGGTTTCGAAATAAATTCTATTTCTGTTGCCACTTCTATATATGTAAATAACAGGGAAGGATGGTTACGTAGATCAGTGGTAGAAAAAGGAGGCATTTTATTATGTCATGTCGTTCAACTTTTTAAATGTTCTTGGGTTATATGCCAGAAAATCCCATGATAATCTAATGTAACACTGTGCTCTAACACATATATGTCTAACCAATGATAAACACAAAGCCTTGCCTTCAAGGCTTGATTAGTATTAATAATAAATATTTCAGAGAACGCTTTGGTGCTCCAGAAGCAATGAAGCACTGTGGGAAGTGAAATGGGTGAGTGAGGTGCCCTCCTTTTGTAAAGTGAGAGAAGTAGAATTATAAAGGGAGGTGGAAGGAAATACTTCATGATACCTGAGCTACAGGCATCATTAAGCAGATGAAGGGGCTTCCTATATCCTGTGACAGCAAGGTGGGTCAATAACGTGGATTTGTAACACAGCAAAAGCGGGCAGAAATGGTCTGGTAGTATGTAAAGCCCAAGTGGACAGGATTATAGGGATAAATAGACAAATCTGTCATTGCAACGAAATATCTTGATGTACTCAACTCAGTAACGATGAGGACAAGCAGACAAAAAAAATCATAAGCGGTACAGATTTTGAGGAGCACCAAGAAAACACTTGACATGATGCACACGCACAGACCTCCAACAAGTATCTGCAAAAGGTACGTTCGTCCCATCACACTTGGAGTTTTTACAAAAATGACAGTACAGTAGTTCATCAATCAAGTCTCAACAACTTCAGAGGATTGGCTATAATGCGATTAGGATAAAAATTGATAACAAAAGTATAATGGAAGCCATCTTTCCCAGCGACCTATTGAGAGAAGAAGTAGAGCTGGCGACTTCAGAGATGTCAAAGCTATAACTTCTTCCCATTGGACCACACCAGGATCCCCGGGTACCTGTCCACTTAGAGTTCCAGAATTCTTAAGTAATCCTCAGTCCAAATCAGTAAGAAAAGGAAAAACCAGTAGAGATACAGGCAAAGTCTTGAGGAAGCATTTCTCCAAAGAAGAAATCCAAAAGGTCAATAGACATATAGAAAGGTTCCACATCAGGAAAATGCAAATAAAACCACAATAAGATCCCACAAAGCACTGGTCAGAGTGGCAAAAATGTTATTGTCTGTCAACAGCAGTTGGAGAAGTCTCCTACATTCCTGGTGGGGAGAAGAACTGGAGCAACCTCTTCAAAAACCAGTTTAACACTGTCCAGTAGACTTGAAGTTACCCATAACCAACGACTCAGCTGTCTACCCCCAGAGCAACTCGGGTACCTGTGCCCCTGGAGACAGATCTAAGGAACTTCTCGGCAGCCTTGTTCACCATCGCCCCATACTAGAAACAACCAGATGCCCGTCACTACTAGAATAGGTTAAAAAAAAATGTAGTGCAATAAATGGTAAAATTTAAGTGATAAAAATAAATGATAAAACGCTGTGCTATATTCAGATCTGTGAATGCGTCTTACAAACACAAAGTTCAAATGAATTAGATTACTTTTCTGTAAACTCTGTATAGAACAGTACAGAAAAGTACACCAGTTTTCACTGTACCATACCCAAAAGTCTATTTTATTTTTGAAAAGGAAACAGATTACTCCACTAGATGATGAGTTTCTTCAGAGCAGGGATAACCATTATTGTTTGTTAACACAATAAGTCACCACAATTGTTAACACAGTAAATGTTGTTAACACAACATTTGGCGGGGGGTGGGGAAGGGGGGTAGACTCTGTCGAGTGTGATGAATGAGATTCAGAGCTCCTTGAATTTGTGTCACCAAATCAAAAAGAAGATGACTTTGGGTAAGGGGACCTTCATATGACTGCATTTTATTCTTTCTTATCCGTGTAATCATAACCCCTTATATTTTCGTCTTTTGACTTTACTAATACCTTTCACACCTTCTATCTCATTCCATCCTCAGAACAACCTAAAGATAGACCAAGCATGTATTGCTTACCCCTCAGTCGTAGTTGTAGAAATAGAGTCTCAAAAACACTAAAAGTCTTGGCCAGGCAACTGGATACTGGATGGGCCGCGACAAGGATGCCCAGGTGTCCTTTGCCTTAACACAGCATCTTTTCTCCTACATGATACTGAATTGGTCAACTGGATTCCTTAGCCTGCAAGGGGCTTCTTCCAACTCCAACATCCCATGATGCTTTGGGGTCACAGACTCCACAACGGAGTTGAAGATTGACCTATTTGGGGCCAGAGGGAGGCGAATGCGGCAGGGATGGCACATAGTAGTCCTTGATTAAACAGCATTCGTGGGCTTGGGAAAACCTGCCAGCACTCTTTTTTTTCAGTGACGATGTGCTGTATTTTTCTCAGCAAAATTTTGTGACATTTTATTTTTTGAGCCAACATGTGTGCATAAGATATAGCTTATTATGTCTGCATTAGACCTCAATAAAGGTGATTAAAAAAAAAAAAATCAATGACAGATACCACTGGTGGACCCTTGGGTGGCTAATACAATCTGGAGCCCTCTCGCTGGCTCAGCAGTGGCCACACGATGGCAGACTTGAGCTCAGGGGCAGGGGCCATGAGAGGACGGATAATCATATTACCCCTGCACTACACAAGAAAATACTTGAACAAATGGAAGTTTGCCACGTGCATGAAAAGGATCAAGCAATATGTCAAAGATGTGACTTTTCCTTAGGTTAACATGGGTGCTTTGCCTGTATATGTGTATCTGAAGAGGCTGGTTCTAATTTTTTTTTTTTTTTTCAATTTTTATCTTAAGCAGGCCCTCTACCCATTTGTGGAGCCTGAACTCACAACCCTGAGACCAAGAGTCGCATTGTCAGGGCACCTGGGTTGCTCAGTCGGTTGAGCATCCAGCTTCAGCTCATTCCGTTCAGGTCACCATTTTGTGGTTCATGGGTTTGAGCCCCGAGATGGGCTTGGCATCGAGAGCCTGGAGCCTGCTTCAGATTCTGTGTCTCCCTGTCTCTCTCTGCCCCTCCCCCGCTTGTACACACACACACACACACACACACACACACACACACACAATGCTGTGAGAAAAATCAAGACAAATGCCAGAAATAAAGCACATCCAAAGGGACATACAAATCACTAAGAAGACAGATCACGCAATAGAAAAATGGGTAAAACATTTGAATGAATGGTTTATTGAGAAGAGTGAAAATGCATCTTGGACATATGACAACATGCTCAACTCCCCTCTTTTAAGGAAAAACAAATGAAAACACCAGGGAGATGTCATTTTTTAAATCTAGGAGGCTAGCAGCAATCAGGAAGATTAATAATACACCCAGGAGGCACAGATTCTAAAAAATAAGGCCTCTCACCCAGTCCTCGGGGAATCGGTGCATTTGTGGTGGGGAATCTGGCAGTGTCTATCAAAGCCGTGAATATACCCGTGACCTCAGATTTTCTTAGAATTAAGCCTACAGATATTCTCACACTTCACACATGGGAATTACACGGTACCAGGTTATTGTATGCAACATTGTTTACAATGTGGAAAGACCGGAAAACATCTAAATATCCATCCATAGGTGGCCAGTTAAATAAGCTATGACACGTGCACACAGTGGAAAATCACGCAGTTGTTAAAAATAAGGACAAAGCTCTTAGTCTGTTGATATGAAGACATCCTCAAGATAAAGAAGAGGAAAAAAGTACGGGACCATGTATATGGTATTCTCTTTTTTTTATGTTTATTTACTTATTTTGAGGCGGGTAAGGAGCAGAGAGAGGGGGAGAGAGAGAATTCTGAGCAGGCTTCATGCTCAGCACAGAGCCCTACATAGGGCTCGATCCCACAACCGTGAGATCATGACCTGAGCCAAAATCAAGAGCTGGACGCTCCACCGACTGTGCCACACAGGTGTCCCTATGATATTCTTTATTAGTGTGCAAAGGATCAAAAAAGGAGCATACGCTTGCTGAGATGCACATACACGTAGGTATATAACAGAGATAGCATGAGGATCTGACAATAATTGTTGCCTCCGGAAAGAAGGCCTGCCTAAGGGTGGAAGGCAGGGAGTTTTCACTGTATATAGCATTTTCTTGCTTTTGATTTCTGGAATATGCCATTATATTACCTATTTATGAGCACTTGAATTTATTACAATAAACAAATAAACGAGAACACCGGAGGTCGGTGGACAGGGTTGAATCTCACGAAAGGCCCAACCAGTAGACCCCACATGAGACCGAGGCTGCCTCGGGAGTGAATAAACTGAGGCTTGATGACAGATCAGAGAGGGTCCCATGCCAGGCTTGGGCTGGAGGGGCTCTCCCAGTGAGTGGTTGAATGTTCCCGATCAACTCCTCCAGTGGCTGGAGAAGCCACTACTCACTGCCACCGACAAACAAGGAAGCTGTGGGCCCCGCCATCCCTCCCTCCACAGCGCCTGCCATATTTAGGAGTGGCCGGCTCCCAGATAAGGCTCTTGACACTGAGGCAGGCCCCTGCCTGTCCAGTGCTCTGGGCTTCTCCTGTATAACAAACACCTCCAGGAAGGCTCTGCGAGGGAGGGCTGCTCTCCTGGACTTTACCAGCCTCGGTCATTATAGCCTCTGTCACTACCTCCTTCCCTGCTAAGGCCACCTGGAAGGAAGGCCCATTTCTCTTTTGTGGTGAGAGCATTTAAGATCTACTCTCACAGTCTCCTGCATTGGTCTCCGAGGGGCTGACACTTTGTGGGGCTCCAGCCCACCCAATTATTGAGCAGACCCCTGATGACTCAATCTCAAGGGCTCTGTCATTCAGGATAGATGCACAGCTGCTTCTGTTTACTCCCTACAAGAGATCCAGCAAAATCTGATTGCCTCTCAGGATAGCCCTGGCCTGACTCACCAGTCCAGGAGAGCTGCTGAAGAACATGTTTTCCAGGGGCGCCTGGGTGGCTCAGTCGGTTAAGCGTCCGACTTTGGCTTGGGTCATGATCTCACAGTGTGTGAGTTCAAGCCCTGTGTCAGACTCTGTGGTGACAGCTCAGAGCCTGGAGCCTGCTTTGGATTCTGTGTCTCTTTCTCTCTCTCTTTGCCGCTCCCTGCTTGTGCTCTGTCTCTCTCTTGCAAAAAATAAATAAACATTAAAATTTTTTTTAAACAAGAACCTGTTTTCCAACATCACCAATGCTGCTTCCTCTACTAGAAAGCAATAGATATGTAGACGCCACTAACAGAACCTAATCCTCGATTTCACCTACTTCACTGGGCCTTAACTTCCCCTTTTTCTGTTGAATTTCAGACGTACAGAATTTGATTAGTGAGGATGCTTAGTTAATATGGCACCAAAACCAGGGGTACCTAGGTGGCTCAGTCGGTTGAGCGTCTGGCTTCGGCTCAGGTCATGATCTCGCAGTTTGTGAGTTCGAGCCCACATCGGGCTCTGTGCTGACAGCTCAGAGCCTGGAGCCTGCTTCAGATTCTGTGTCTCCCTCTCTCTCTGCCCCTTCCCCACTCACGCTCTGTCTCTCTCTTTGTCAAAAATAAACATTAAAAAAAATTTCTTTTTAAATATGGCACCAAAACCATCAGTCCATTCAATGCCCCTCTTTTATTGCATTAATTCATTCCTTCATTCAATCCGTCAAACCAGAATTTTATTGGTAACTTACAGCTACCCATATGCTCCTCTCACACCAGGTATCCATTACTTCTCAACTGTGTGTTTATCATCCACTTGCATTTTTAATAACCTATCCCATAAATATGTATGCCTATACAATCTGTATATTTTTAGAGAGTAAATTAATATTTATTTAGTTGTTAATCACGGTGAAAATTAAACAGGTGGCCATTTCCCTGTGGCATGTCTTGAACCATAAACGCAAGGTGAACTCTTTCTTGTTTCAACCCCAAAATAAAACGTGTCATGAGCACTAATTTTCAGCAGAATTACGAGGGATCTAATTTGCCTTTGGTGCCTCGATGCACCTGTCTGTCCTCCTCTTTTCTATCCCCTCCATTCCCACACCCGATCAAGAAATTTAAAGTCGTGCTCTGTTAGCCTCCCACTAAGTACGTGCTTAACAAGGAAATCTACTATCAATCATTTACTCCTTGCCGTAAATTTAATTTGTGGGCTGTCCCTCTCAAGGTTATTTGCATTTTAAATATCTCCATTTGAGAAACGAGAGAGATTTGTGTTCTGTTAAAACACATTCCAACAAGGAGATACAAGAGACACTGTGAGAGAATCGAAATTACCTTTCCGCAGGAATGGGACTCTCATAAAAAAGACAACCTGGGGAAACTAGTAGAACCTTTTATGTACTAGGAAGCTTACCTCAGTAAGATCTCTTCGGCCTGCTTAGGCCATATCACATTACATGACAAAAAAAAAAAAAGTTTTTTTTTTAACCTCAACTACATAAAATCGAGGTATTTCTTCTCCTCAATTTATGGCACGCTCTTCACATTGTTCTTGCAAAGCCCCTCTTTTTTATTTATTTTTCACTTCTTCCTCCAGCTCCTCTTCCATTCCCTTTCCCCCTTATGCAACCACTTTTAATAAGTCTTTCTGGTCAACATTTTTCCTTGCTTTATTGAGATGGAATTGACATATAAAATTGTGAACATTTAAAAATGGTTTTTAAATGTTTATTTCTTTTTGAGAGACAGAGACAGAGCATGAGTGGGGGAGGGGCACAGAGAGAGGGAGGCACAGAATCCAAAGCAGGCTCCAGGCTCCCAGCTGTCAGCACAGAGCCCAACACGGGGCTCGAACTCACAGACCGCGCGATCACGACCTGAGGTTGGATGCCTAACTAGCAGAGCCATCCAGGCGCCCCTAAGGTCGTGTACGTTTAAGGTGTACAAAGTGGTAATTTGTTACTCTTCTCTATTATGAAATGGTTACCACTCTAGCCTCCATCACCTCACATGATGACCATTGCTTTTTGGGGGGTGAGAACATGTCAGAGCTGCTCTCTTAGCAACTCTATCATGTATATAATACGGCATTATAATCTATAGTCACCATGCTGTACGTGAGATCCCCAGAACGTACTCATTTTACAACTGGAAGTTTGTATCCTTTGACCAACATCTCCCCTTTGCCCCCACCCCCAGCCCCTGGCAACAAACATTCTACTCTGTTTCCGTGCATTTGGCTTTTTTAGATTCCACATGTCAGTGATATCAGTATTTCAGATATTAGAGAACAGTCTTTGTCTTTCTCCGTCTGGCTTACCGACCCCTTAATCATGGTGTCCGATCCTTTTAATGTGCTGTTCAGCGTGGTTTGCTAATTATTTTTGAGAATCTTTGCTTCGACATTCATCAGGGTTATTGGCCTATCGTTTTCTCGTCTCGTGGGATCTTTATCTGGCTTTGGTATTAGGGTGATGTTGCCCTGGTAAAATGAGTTTGGGAGTGCTGTCTCCTCTTCTATTTTTTGGAGGAGTTTGAGAAGGTTTGGTGTTAATTCTCCTTTAAATGTTTGGCAGAAGGTCACCAGGGAGGCCATCTGGTCCTGGGCTTTTCTTATTGGGAATTTTTTTTAAACTTTATTTATTTGTCTTGAGAGGGGGTGGGGAGAGAGAGGGAGAGAGAGAGAATACGCTGGGGAGGGAGAGAAAGGGAGGGAGAGAGAAAATCCTAGGCAGGCTCCACACTGATAGTGCACAGCCTGATGCGGGGCTTGAACTCAAGAACCATGAGATCACGACCCGAGCGGAGACCAAGAGTTGGATGCTTAACTGACTGAGTCACCCAGGTGCCCCGGGGAAAATTTTGATGACTGATGCAGTCTTCTAACCTGTTACTGGTCTGTTCAGATTTTCTGTTTCTTCATGAGTCAGTCTTGGTACGTTGCATGCCTCCTGGAATTTCTCCATTTCTTCTAGGCCATCTGATATGTTGGTGTCTTGGTTTATACACTCTCTTATGATACTTTATATTTCTGTGGTATTAATTGTACCATCTCTTCTGTCTTTTCTAATTTTATTTATTTGAGACTTATCTCTTTTTTTTCATTGTCTAACTGGAGTTTTGTGAATTTTATGTCTTCAAAAAACTAACTCTTGGGAGCCTGGGTGACTTAGTCGGTTAAGCATCCAACTTCGGCTCAGGCCATGACCTTGAGGTTCATGAGTTTGAGCCCTGCATAGGACTCCGCACTGGTAGTGTGGAGCCTGCTTGGGATTCTCTCTCTCTCCTCTCTCTCTGCCCCTCCCCCACTCACACTTTCTCTCTCTAAATAAATAAATAAACAAACTTAAAAAAAAAACCTTAGTTTTGTTGACCTGTTCTATTGTTTTTTCAGTCTCTATTTCATTTATTTCTTCTCTGATCGTTGTCAGCTCCTTCTTTCTATTATCTATGGGCTCAGTTCATTCTTCTTTGTCAAGTTCCTTGAGGTGAAAAGTTAGGCTGTTTATTTAAGTGCTCTCTTTTTTTCTTGATGTGGGCATTTACCTCAACCCCTCTTAGAATTGTTTTTGCAGTGTGTCATAGGTCTTGATGTGTTGTTTCCGTTTTCATTTGTTTCAAGGTATTTCTTTACTTCTCTTTTTATTTCTTCTTTTACCCATTGGTTTTTCAGGAATGTGTTGTTTAATTTTTACATATTTATGGAGTTTCTAGCTTTCCTCCTCTGATTGATTTCTAGTTTTATGCCATGTGGTAAGAAGAGATAGTTGGTATTATTTCAGTCTTCTTCTGTTTGCTCAGCTTGTTTTGTAAATGAACATATGATCTATCCTGGAGAATGTTCCATGTGAAGAATGTATATTCTGTTGTTTTTGGATGGCATATTCTGTATATGTCTGTTAGATCCCTTCTCTTTATCTGTTGTGAATCTACTGTACGTTTCTGGTTTGTGGTTACCAAAAAACTTAGATAAAACATCTTATATGAGGTATAACAGTCTATTTTATGCTGGTAACAATTTAACTTCAGTCGCATATAAAAAGTCTATTCTTTATCCCCCTTTTCTGTTTTTGATGTCACAGTTTACGTCTTTTATATTGCGCATTCATTAACAAATTACTGTCACTATAATTTTTTATCACTGTAGTTATTTTTAACACTCTTGTCCATTAATCTTTATACTAGAGTTAGTGGTTAACACACCACCGTATTATAGTATCCGAATATTCTGAAATTGTCTATACACTTCCCTTTACCAGTTTTGTGTATTTTCATGTTACTGTTTTCCATCCTTCTCTTTCAGCTTGAAGAACTCCTCTCAGCATTTCTTGTAAGTCAGATCTCATGGTGATGATCTCCCTCAGCTTTTGTTTGTCTGGGAAAACCTTTATTTTTTCCTTCATTTTTGAAGGATACCTTTGCTGGGTAGAGTGTTCTTGGTTAGCTTTTTCTTTTCAGCCCTTTACTTTGAATGTATCACCCCACTCTCTTCCAGCCAGTAAGGTTTCTGCTAAGAAATCTACAGACAGCCTTACAGAAGTTTCCTTGTAAGTTACACAATTCTCTCCTCTTGTGTCTTTTAAGATTGTTTATCTGTCTTTGATTTTTGACAGCTTTGTTATCATGTGTCTTGGAAAGGGTCTTTTTGAGTTTGTTTGGTGGCCTATAAGCTTCATGAACTTGGATATCCAACTCTCTCGCCAGATTTGGGAATTCTTAGCCATTATTTCCTTAAATAAGTTTTCTGCCCCATTCTCTCTCTCTCTCTCTCTCTCTCTCTCTCCTCCTTCTGGAACTTAAATAATTTGAAAATTATTTATTTTAATGGAATCTATAGGTTCCATAAGATTTCTTCACCTTTTTTAAAAGATTATTTATTTATTTATTTTGACAGAGAGAGAGAGCACATGCACAAGTAGGGGAGGGGCAGAAAGAGGGAGAGAGAGAAAATACCAAACAGGCTCTGCACTGTCAAAGTCGAGCCCAGTTCGGGGCTTGAACTCATGAACCATGAGGTTATGACTTGAGCTGAAGTCAAACACTTAATCAACTGAGCTACCCAGGTGCCCCAGCTGTCGGTGCTTTCTTATAACTGAGTTTTCTCAAAGTTTTCTTAAAAACAGTTATTTTGAAATCTTTATCGGTTAAATCACCAATCTCTATGTCTTTGGATCTGGCTACGGGAGATTATTGTAATCCTTTGGTGGTGTCAGGTTTCCCTAATTTGTCATGTTTCTTGAAGTTTTGCATTGGGCCACATCCTCCAGTCTTTATTAACTGCCTCTGGGAGAGAAATTCCTTCCATCAGCCCCACTAGGCATTTTGAGGCTTTCGCAGAAACTCGGTGGAGACACCTGCTCCGTGTTTCTTGCTCCCCCTTGTGGCAGAATTCTTAAGCGAGTATGCCTTCTTTCTATTCTGAAATGCACCGGGCTGAGAGCACTGATACAGCCTCTCTTTTGTTTTCCCAAAGGTGGTGCTAAAGCTCAAGTTGTGGTCTCTCCCTGGCCTGTAGATGCCGGCTGGCTTTCTGCACATGCTCGCTAAGACATCTGCCAGACCTTGCTCTCACTGCCACCATCAGGAGCACACGGGGGCTGGCCACTGTGTGTGTGTGTGTGTGTGTGTGTGTGTGTGTGTGTTATACAGAGTGCTGTGGGTGCCCATGGGTCACTTGGGAGATTCATGAGCAAAGTGTCCCCAGTGGCTTGCGTACAGGCTCTGTGATGGAGTCTGCAACACAGTTAGTAGATCTGCACCCTTTAATGCCCTCAGAGAGTCACATGTGCTATTCTCTCAGCCTCTTCTTGCCCACCCCCAACTCACGCAGCTCATGATTCAGTATGCTGGATGCAGTGAGAGAGAGATGAGCTTCTTTGGGAGCATCCCACACAGCTGGGGAAGCCAGGTGCTCATTCACATGCTCTCTTTTCCCCAAGAGAGAAGTCATAAGCTGAGAAGATCTCTCTTGGCCCTAAGTCGTCACCTTGAGGCGGGTGTGTGTGTGTGTGTGTGTGTGTGCAAGTAAAGTCAAACTGTCTCTCTTCCCTCTACGATGCATCCAAACTCATATTTCTGTTTGCTCTAACAGCGTACTAGAACCCTGGACTTCCATCTGTGGGGGATTGTCTAAGACAGTTTTCCAGGGGCTTCCAGGTCATGACCGAGAGGGGCTGTAGCCAGTTTGTGGCCCCTTGCAGGGTCCACAGCTGAGACCGAGGTGTGTCTGTCTATTACCCAATGCACGGGTGGGTGAGACTCCTCCCAGGTCCCTGGGTGTATGGTGCTGGATTCCACAGGGTCCACAAAGGCACTTTTTGTCCATGGATGGATGCCAAACTGTTGTTGTTGGGGGCAGGAGGGGAGGACACAGATGAGGGACATCTTATTCGGCCATGATGCTGACATTATGGCTTGAATTTTTTAAGCAGACGTAATACTAGTGTTGGCAAAACTTGTTTTTACTCCTTATTATGTTAATAAAATTTATTCATGTTGTTGATGTTACCATGGTACATTCATTTTATTCATTTTTTTTCGTGTTTTCAATATCATCGAGGATTTCTAAGAGCTTTCCCTTATGAAAGCTATATCTATTGACACCATATTAGAATTTAATTTGTGAATCTTAAAATATGTATTAATTGCCTTTAAGATAACAACAATAACCCATTGCATATTACCATAAACGATTTTATGAAAATAACTGTATTTTTAAAAAACACCAAAAAATTGTATTTTACACAAATTTAATTTTTACAAATCTCCTTAAGGTCTGGCCTAATAGAAGACAACCAGATTCTTATATCTGCTTTGGCATTTAATATGTTGTGATATGTTATTTGGTAGAAATATTTGAAGATAATCTGATTTCGTATAGACTTGTAATTGGAAAAGGAGAAATATTTCAGTAGTCTTTCCAGATCATTGTGGTCGATTTTTTAGGTTAGTTGCAATGCAGAACCTGAAACCATATCAATAAACTTTTAGTAGGCTGTTACATTAAAATCCATTGGTCTGCCTTGCAGTTTGAATGGATTTTTACCCAGGCATGATTTTGTAACACGGGTTTACCTCAGAGACATTGTGGGTTCAGTTCCAGACCACTGCAGTAAAGCTAATATCACAATAAATGAGTCAAGTGATTTTTTTGGTTTCCCAGTGAGTATAAAAGTTATATTCATTTTTTTAACATTTATTTATTTTTGAGAGAGAAAGAGAGTGTGTGAGCAGGGGAGGGGCAGAGAGAGAGGGAGACACAGAATCTGAAGCAGGCTCCAGGCTCTGAGCTGTCAACACAGAGCCAAATGCAGGGCTCAAACTCACAGACTGTGAGATCATGACCTGAGCTGAAGCTGAAGTCGGATGCTTAACGGACTGAGCCACCCAGGCGCCCCTTAAAGTTATGTTTAAACCGTACTGTAGTCTACTATGTGTGCAATAGCGTTATGCCTAAAAAAATACAATGTACATACCTTAATTAAAAAATACTTTATCACTAAAAAGTGCTAACCGTCATGTGAGCCTTCAGTGAGTCATAATCACTGCTCGCTGATGCTCATAACAAATATAATAAAGAAAAGGCTTGAAATATTGTGGGAATTACCAAAACGTGGCACAGAGACATGAAGTGAGCAAATGCTGTTGGAGAAATGGCGCCCATAGACTTGCTCGACCCAAGGCTGCCGCAAGCCTTCAATTTGTAAAAACAAAAACAAAAACAAAAACAAACAAAAATAAAAAAATGCAGTAGCTGCAAAGCACAATAAAACGAGGTGCCTGTAATGAGGCTGACATTAGTACTGTCACCTCAACATAGGACAGCCACATTATCCAAGGGGAAGCCCGGGGAGCTGGGGGATGAGAGGTGGCTCCACGACCTGGAGCAGCTGACAATGGTGCCTTCGAGAATTTCCTCTCTTCCAGCTCACAGCAATGCACTGAAGTTTACAGGCACTCGGTTACAATGATTTACGGACTGTATTATCTCCTTTTCACTTAAATAACCCTCCCAACATGTTGTAAAGTTGGGCCTTCAAAGGGACCTTGGATCACAGATGACACCAGTAAAGCCAGTACAATTGAACAACAGCAAAGAGAGGCAAAACCTTATATATCTCTCGTCAACCCACAAGGCTGAAAAACAGCAACCGTTAAAGGATCAGGTCTGACAAAAAGTTAGCCAAAAAGGTTTGAACTTATCAGGAAGACTATGAGAGATGTATTATTTACACACACTGTTATTAACTATCAACATCACCTCAAGTATACATTAAACCTTAAGATATTAGCTATCACAGGATAAGGCAAGACATTTAAATTTACCTGTGTATGTGTTAGTTTGTTTTTGTATTTTTTATGTTTTTAAACCTTTTTTTTTAAGTTTATTCATTTATTTTGAGAGAGACAGAGAGAGTGTAAGTTGGGGAGGGGCAGAGAGGTGGAGAGAGAGAGAATCTCTCTCTGAGCAGGCTCTGAGCTGCCAGTGCTGAGCCCACCTCAGAGCTCAAACCCACGAAACCATGAGATCGTGACCTGAGCCGAAATCAAGAGTTGAACGCTTAACCGACTAAGACACCCAGGGGCCCCTAGAAAAGAGACATCAGAGAAATTCATTTCTTATAAACAAAGCTCAAAATATTTTTGCTATCAATAGGAAAATATAAATTATTCAATCTTAATCACATTTGACATCAGTTTATACAAGATGTCATATACAGATTGTTGATTCAAGTTGCTGAACATTTCCTGATGTATTTCCATGACTTCCTAGTCTTACACACACACACACACACACACACACACACACACACACACACACAGAGTAGAAATAGTGAATGAGAGGGGCGCCTGGGTGGCTCAGTCGGGTAAGTGTCCAACTTCGGCTCAGGTCATGATCTCGTGGTCCGTGAGTTCGGCCCCACATCGGGCTCTGTGCTGACAGCTCAGAGTCTGGAGCCTGCTTCGGATTCTGTGTCTCCCTCCTCTCTGAACCTCCCCCGTTCATTTTCTGTCTCTCTCTCTGTCCCAAAAATAAATAAACGTTTTTTAAAAATTAAAAAAAAAAAAGAAATAGTGAATGAGAATTAATGCTAGGGTGTTCTGAGTACCTTGCATCTGATTTATCATTATGAGACAAAAGAATGGCTGTATTCAACTCTCAAAATTTGGTGCCAATATTATGTCCAATAATAGAACACACATTTAGCATATGATTTATAATTAAGTGTATATTTGTATTAAGTGTATGATTCAGTGCCAGGCCATGAGCAGAAAGTGGTAACGGTGAAGATTATATTGCTGATTTGAAGAGCAATCAGAAATTGTCTGAATTAATTTTAAATTCTCCCTTTTTATAAAGGCGAAATGGAAATTCATTCTGTTGCAATTTTTTAATTTTTTAAAAATGTTTTATTTACTTTTTTAAGACAGAGAGAGACAGAGCATGAGTGGGGATGGGGCAGAGAGAGAGGGAGACACAGAATCTGAAGCAGGCTCCAGGCTCTGAGCTGTGAGCACAGAGCCCCATGCGGGGCTCAAACTCAGGAACTGTGAGATTGTGACCCGAGCGGAAGTTGGACGCCCAACCAACTGAACCACCCAAGCGCCACCCAACCATCCTGTTGCATTTTTTAGGATCGACATCCGGAAACCAAATTTATCTGTTAGGTATATTACATACTTAAGAACAGCTTAAATATCAGAGTCATGAAATATCTAAACACCTTTCATATTTGGCCCAAATAAAATATTTTGCTGTTCACTGAGCTGATCAGCTCAGTTTAATATGACCAGATATTGCCTCTTCCTCCTATTCAGCCTGCCAGGGCAGGAATGATTGCCTTCTCCTTGAGTGATGCTCATAACCCTGCACACCTAAATGTAGCGTGGCGCTGTCCACAAGGAGCCATAGTCATGGTTCCTATTGCTGTGCGACTGACTACATGAAATTCTTCAAAGGGTGAATCCACTTTTCGCTTTTTTCCTGCCCCTCTCAGAGTGACTGACATATGGTGGACAAAGCAAAGTATTTATAAAATTATTGTATTTTACTGAACTACCTGTACCATTCCCGAACGTTAGATCTCAAAGGGTATATATTTCATATTTAGGTGTGATGCTCCAGCCCATCTGCCAAGTGATCTGTAAGACGGTGAGTTTTAAGTGGGGCTCAGAGTAAGAGCAGATTCTATAGTGGGTCCAGGCTGTGGCTCTGGCCTGTGACCCAACAGGTTCAATGGTACTCAAAGTTTTATGGAACAAGAAAGTCCCAGTAAGAAAATCACAGCATAATCTCATAGAGTTTTGACGCAAGCAAAGCTGTGTCTTTTTGAGCTAGTAACTAGCCTTCCTTTGAGAAGAAGACCGTGGCATGCCTCAAGGACTTCATAGAGTCTGAACGCTTGACTGCGTGTTTGGTTCCACAGAAAACCAACTCCAAGATGGAGATGCATCCATCTGTCCTAAATAGGATAAACTCTTGTTCTGCTGTATCCATTTGTCTTCCCTGCCCACCAGGGTTTTGCCAGTATGTCATCTGTGGAGTTAGAGAAAATCTTATTTATCATCATTAAATCCCATACACTTATTTTTTTACCGAAGTACTCACTTCATAGCAGTAGAAATGCATCAATGGGCTCTTGTCGATGAAATTCACCGGTTTGATCACACAGGCCATCACCCAGAAGCAGGTGCCCTGTTAAACAGAGAATCACTTGCTTAAGACTATTTTTTTTGGTGTCTACTCAGAGACAGCACCTGCAAGGTTAAAATGCTGCCCTAAAGGGTCTGGGAACTGAGATGTAACATTGGGAGTGGCCCCTCTCACTTTAGACCTGAAGATCTCTTGTTTCCCATTCCCAAACCTTGGGTTCTGCTGGCTTCATGATCTAGGCCCTCAAGAAAAGTATTTTCCTTTCAGGAGATTCCATAATGGTTCCATAAACTTGAAGTTGAGTTGAATTGACAGGCTGAGAAAGGAGAAGGGCACTGTGCGGGGTGATTGGTACCAATTGTGGAGGGAAAATAATTTTTCCACTACACATCTGGTGTAGGAAGAACCATATCTGCAACCAAGGGGCGTCACTGGGGTGCCACTTAGAATAGAGAAACAGCTACAGAATAATAATTGTATGTCCAATACTAAAGGCTAATTAAAGACTGAAGTTACCCAATAAAGCCACGGAATAACAAGGACTCAGGTCATTCACGTGTGAAGGTATTTTCCACGAAGTGAATAATCACAACTAGCGAAGGCACTGAGGGCCAGGGTAAGATGGAATGGGTGGTGGAATAAAATATCAATGATAAAATGGTATGTGATTGGTGATGGCCTTGTGACCAGGTATAGAAATGAGAACTGAAAGATCAGTACATACTTTTTGGTTTGTATTAACCATTGATATCTCTTTCCCCCCATTCCTCTTCCCTTGGTATTTTATATGAGGAATGTTGTTGGTGCTTAGTTTCACAATGAATTCACGAGACCATGACAAGCCACATCCAAACTAAATGGGGAGGACTGAAATGCTCCCAGAGGTCTTAGACCCAACGTGACTATGAGGACTAGTGGGATTTGCAAGTCCTCTCATTGGAGGGAAGGAGAAAGCAAGTGTAGGAGATAGGCGTTTCAAATATGAAGTTGTGAGATATGGTGGGGGGGGGAGGGGTCGGTGAGAATGGATACTCCATAGTAAAAGGGGTAGGCTGTGCTAGTCCTTGATCTGCTTCCATTGGATCCATTCCATCCAGATCCTCTTCCCCTGCTCTGCTCTGTACCCCAAAACCGATCCCTGAAGACTCTGTTTCCCAGACCCCTAGATGGGTCTGGCCAATGAGAGGGTCTGGAAAGAGATATGAGGTGGGAGAAAGGGAGAATCCAGAGTCTTTCTCCCTACCCTTCTTCACCTCTAATGGCATCTCCAGAAGTAGCTGAACTTCCTCCATGGTTGTGGCTCCCATAGGAAAGATCCACCACGGGGAGCCTGGGTGGCGCAGTCGGTTAAGCGTCCGACTTCAGCCAGGTCACGATCTCGCGGTCCGTGAGTTCGAGCCCCGCGTCAGGCTCTGGGCTGATGGCTCAGAGCCTGGAGCCTGTTTCCGATTCTGTGTCTCCCTCTCTCTCTGCCCCTCCCCCGTTCATGCTCTGTCTCTCTCTGTTCCAAAAATAAATAAACGTTGAAAAAAAAATTAAAAAAAAAAAAAAGAAAGATCCACCACGATTCTGGCTTCACCTTGTGACCCTGCCCTTAGGCTCCGCTTCCACTGCCATTTCCCTCTCTCCTTTCACTGAACAGTGGTAGTGCCTTCTTGCTGTTGCTAATCTTTGGGTTAATTTCCTGTTTGATTTCTCAGCGTTCCTATCACCTAATGCAGCGTAGCCAATTCCCTGCATTAAATTCCTTCTGTTTTAAGTTCTCCCGTGCAGTTTCTACTTCTTAATTAGATCCTGACAGGTTAACTGTCCAAGAAGAGGGAACTGGTTAGAGAATGATAATAATCACCATAGTTTATTTTTATTAAGAACTTACTAAGATCCAGACCCTGTGCTGGTGATTTTGCATGCATTAATTCATTTCATCCTCTTGATAATTCTCAAAGGTAAGTCCTCTTTATCTCCATTTTATAGAGAGAGGGCACAACTTGCTTGAGGTTACACAGTCAACAGCGCAAGTGAGACTTGAACACAAGTCTGTGTAACACCAAATTCGTACTCCTCATAGTCGTTCATCACCATAATGCATATTGTACAAACATCAAGACAATATTTAAGAAAATAAATATATGGAAAATTCCCGTGATACAATATTGTTTTTAAAAGTAAGATAGAAGGGCGGGGCACCTGGGTGACTCAGTTGGTTAAGCGTCTGACTTCAGCTCAGGTCATGATCTCCCAGTTCGTGAGTTCAAGCACTAAGCT
Organism: Acinonyx jubatus; assembly: GCF_027475565.1. Classification (NCBI taxonomy): domain Eukaryota; kingdom Metazoa; phylum Chordata; class Mammalia; order Carnivora; family Felidae; genus Acinonyx; species Acinonyx jubatus. The sequence continues at coordinate 35,949,914 of NC_069386.1, forward strand.
GGGCTCTGTGCTGGCAGCTCAGAGCCTGGAGCCTGCTTCAGATTCTGTCTCCCTCTCTCTCTGCCCCTCCCCTGCTCATGCTCTGTCTCTCTCTGTCTCAAAGATAAACAAACACTAAAAAAACCCCAAACAAACCATTATAAAAATAAGATAGAGGGGCACCTGGCTGACTCAGTCAGAAGAGCACGTGACTCTCGATCTCAGGGTTGTGAGTTCGAGCCCACACTGAGTGTAGAGATTACTAAAAAAATAAATAAACAAACTTTTAAAAAAGATAGCTCACTATGTAGAATCCTAAGAGCTTTTAATTTTTTAAAAAAATTTTTAAGTGTATTTATTTTTTTTGAGAGGGAGAGCAAGTGGGGTAGGGGCAGGGAAAGAAAGGGAGGAGGGAACCCCAAGCAGGCTCTGTGCTGTCAGTGCCTGCCTCGGGCCTTGAATTTCAGAACCATGAGATCATGACCTGAGCCAAAATGGAGAGTCAGATACTTAACTGACTGAGCCACCCAGGCACCCCCTAAGAGGTTTTTAAAATCTAATATATATTTATCTCATAAATGATACTAGATAGAGGCACCTGGGTTAGGAGACTTCAGTTCAGGTCACGATCTTGTGGTTGGTGGGTCCGAGCCCCACGTCAAGGCTCTGTGCTGACACCTCAGAACCTGCTTCAGATTCTGTGTCTTCCTCTCTCTCTGCCCCTCCCCTACTCGTGCTCTGTGTCTCTCTCTCAAAAGTGAATAAACGCTAAAAAAATTTTTTTTAATCAATAAGTGATACTGGATAGGCCCCAAACAATCTATTTCTGGGTGGTGGAATTGCAACTCATGTTTATTGTCTTCTGTATGCACCAATATACTTTTTTGAATTGTTCCCACTTTTAAAAAATGATGTGCATGTGGATCAGTCAGAATTGGGTGTGACACCTCCCAGACTTCATCAAAGACTCAGACTCATGTTCTCTTGTGGGTCCATCAGCCTTGGGAGACCACCTTAGGGTCTTCCCATTCTCATGCCAGCCGCAGGAGAGAGGAAGGGAGCTTTTTCCACCCTGTTGAAGGAGACTCCCCAGAAATGCCGTCTACTTCTGTTTCCATTGCATTGGTCAGAACTTAGTCATAGGGTCACTTGAGGCTACAAAGGAGATAGTATATGTAGCCATTCAGCTGAGCACCAACGTGGGTTCTGTTAGTGAAGGATGGATATGCAGGCAGTTGGCATTCTCTTCCACAAACCATTATCATCAATATAAAGTAAAAAATAAATTATGTTGCTTGTATTGCTCAATTCTACGTGGTATCTAACTAACGAGGTACCATTTATATCCAGATAGACATGCTTGAGCTGTTGGCCTTTACACAGGGTATAGTATATGGGGAAGTGATTTTTTTTTTAATAAAACTTAACTTTGGAATAATTGTAGACTTAACAGAAAACTTGCACATATAGTTCAGAGAATTCCTTGTTTAACCAGTTTCAGTTTCCTCAAATATTAGCTTCTTGATTACCATGGTGCATTTGTCATAACTAGAAAGGCAACGTCATCATTACGGAAACTCCAGATTTTATCAGATTTCACCAGCTTTCCCATTAGTGTCCTTTCTGTTCCAGGATCTAGTCCAGCATCCCACATCACATTAGTTATCATGTCTCCTTAGTCTCCTCTGATCTGGGATGGTTTCTCAAGTCTTTTTGTTTATGTGTTTATTTGTTTGTTTTCGAATAATCTTGACAGTTTTGAAGCGTGCAGGTCAGGTATTTGTAGAATGTCTCACAGTCTGGGTTTGCCACATGCTTTCTCATGGTTAGACTGGAGATACAGGCTTTGGGGTGAAGCACAGAGGTGAAGTGCCTTACTCATCACATCTTACCAGGAGGTACCTGATATCTACCTGGCATCACTGATGATGTTAACCTTCATCACTTGATTAAGGTGTTTGCAAGGCTTCTAATACTGTAAGATTATTATTTTTTTCCATTCCTATACTCTACTCTTTGTAAGTGAGTCACTACATGCAGGCCATAGTTGGAGTAAGAGATGGGGTATCTACATAGATTATTTGGGACTCTTCTTTAAAGAAGTTGCCTCTTCTCAGTAGGGGAGTGCATTTTTGAGGCTCACAATGTATTGCTTTTGCTTCAAGACAATGAACAAATGATGAGAATATCTTATAGGCACCTTGGGGAAGAAATGACCTGTGAGTTCAAGTTAAATACAGTTTGTCTGCTTAAATACACAGCTGGAGATCACATTAACGATTATTTTTAAAAAAGAACAAAAAGCTGGTTTGTAGAGTACAAAACTCTCTCAGTGTTTGGTTTGCTGAGTTTGAGGCGGGTATGTTCAGTAGACATTTGGATATTCTGATGTGGGTTCTGGGGAGAGGAAGGAGTTTAAGAGACAGATTAGGAAATCCCTAGAGTGGGTGTGGGGGGATCAGGAAGGCCTCAAGAGTGCTTAAGGTCTTTAGAAAAGAGCATGAAGAGTGAAATTGAGTGGCAAAAGGGAAAAAGGAAAGGATACAAGGGTTCTCCCCAGACACACACTCTACTGGCAGACCCAGGGCAGGCGAAGGCACACCTCCATCACACTGTGAAGCAAGACCACATTTATTGGCAGGAATGAAGCGTGGATGGATGGAAATCAGTCTGCACCCAATCTCAAACCAAATGTGCTAAAAAAAAAAAAAAAAAGGATTTCTTAATGGCTATGCTGATGGATTATACCAAGCATGACTTCTTTCTATTTCCCTGAATCCTTGTGGTAAGATCTCCATGAAAGATTAAAACCAAGGAAAGATGGATGTCTTTTTCTTAACTTTAAAAAGCTCAGGTATATGTTCTGATTATATATTACATCTGTTCAACATAGAAAATAAATAAAATTAAGAAACAAGCAGTAAAAATTACTCATGATCCCAGCCCACAAAATAATTAGCTACAACTAAAAGTTTTATATATGACTATATACACAGATACACACACACACACACACACACACACACACACACACATCATAATATATTTACATGGTGGAAAAATTAGAAATGATAGCTAATTGTGTATAAAAATTAAAGTCAAATACATAGCCTCCTGGAGGTTTTTATTAATTTAAAAAAAGTTGTTTTAATTTTTATTTTTAGAGAGAAAGAGAGCAAGCAAGTGGGGGAGAGAGGCAGAGGAGAGAGAGAGAGAGAGAGAGAGAGAGACAAGGAGAGAGAGAATCTTAAGCAGGCTTCACCCTTAGCACAGAGCCCCACACAGGAATCAATTCCACAACCCTGGGATCATGACCTGAGCTGAAACCAAGAGTCAGATGCTCAACCAACTGAGCCACTCAGGTGCCCCATTTTCCTAGAGCTTTTTTTTTCTTTTTTCTTTTTAGTTTATTTATTTATTTTGAAAGAGGGAGAGAGTAGGGGAGGGGCAGAGAGAGAGGGAGAGAGAAAACCCTAAGCAAGCTCTATGCTGTCAGCTAGCAGCCTGACATGGGCTTGATCTCACAACTATGAGATCATGATCTGAGCCAGAATCAAGAGTTGGATGCTTAACCAACTGAGCCACCTGGGCACCACATCTCCTGGAGTTTTTTTTGTACTACCTATGTTTGTATATCTCTTTTTTAACCAAGAGCTGGAATCATACTATACACATTGTTCTATAATTCTCCTCTGAAAATACGTTATCATTAATCATCATTATTAGCATCATGAGTATTATTATTTATTGAAATGTATACTTCTAGGGAGGTACCATTACCCCCATTTTACAGATTAAAAATTGAGGATGACAGACATTAAATAAATTATGTTCTAGAGCAATTGTAACCAAGTATTATAGAATTCAAACTCATGCACTTAATCTATGTCTATTAATCTAAGTAAATCCCCACTTAGAATACTGTTTTAAAGTTAATTGTTCAATTTATTAAAGTTACAAACATAAAATCCCAGTTCAATTTACAATGTAAATCGTTCTCTTATTTTCCTTATAAATGCAGAACAATTTAATAATTATTAATAAGGAGCTTGTATGAATTTTGGTTCCTCTTATAAATGTAATTAAATGCTTTAATTATTTCAAGTTAAATTTTGAAATTTAATATAGTCAGTTTCCTTTTTAAGTATTTCAATATCTGACTTACAGAGAAACCTCTCCAAAGTATCTATTTGCAAATTCAATCAATTAAATATAAATATGATGAGTCAAAATGCCTTTAATTGTTCCCATACTGCTTATAAAATAAATGAGATTTAAACATTAAATGACAAGCTTAAACCAATTATTCAATTACACATTATAAGTTAGAATTGCAAACCTAGCATGCTAAATTCTGTCAAACAGTACAAACTCCTAAAGTGACGGACAGAAATAAATTCATTAAAATTATTAATAAATATTAACACGGCTTGTTTGATTTACCTCTTCATCTTTATAGTTAATTCTAAATACCCTTGAATCAAAACATATTTATCTAGCTCCAGTTCATGTAATGGGATAGTGGCCTGTAGTAGATTAACTCTCTTGCCAATAACAATTATAAATCCTGGACAAAATATAAAAAACAACTGTGTGAAGGCACAGGAGAGCAACCCAAAGTAGGGAGAGATGGGAAGGATATTATCCTTGAAAAAGGGAAGCTCCTGTGTGATGTACACATTGAATCAGATTTTCCCCAGAAGACAGTTCCAGTTCTGGAAGTGATCTAGACACAATGGAAATTGAAGGATGGGGAGTCCCAGAAAGAAAAAAAAGCCACAAAAGAAAAAGATCTGAATTCTTCATATAAATTTCCCTTAAATCCTTGACTGATTCCTAAGGTACGTATGCATGTAACAAAGCTCCAAGAAATCCAGCAAAAAGAAGGAGGTCAGGGTCACTTGGTGGCTCAGTCAGTTGAGTGTCCATCTTTGGCTCAGATCATCATCTCATGGTTCCTGGGTTCTAGCCCCACATGGGGTTTTGCTCTGACAGCATGGAGCCTGGTTCAGATTCTCTGTCTCCCTCTCTCTCTTCCCTTCCCCCACTCTCTCTCTCTTTCTCTCTCTGTCTGTTTCTCTCTCTCTTTCTCAAAGATAAATAAACATTAGGAAAAAAAAAAAAAGGAGGCTAAGGAACTTAGCTGAGATTTTAGCAGTTGCCTAGGACTCGGGAGTTTAAGTTTGGCATTGAAGTCCAACCAAAAGAGAGAAATTTGGTACATGGCTTGGGCTTTCCACTGACAAAACAGAAGAGCCACACTTTATGAGTAAAGACCACATCTGAGGACCACAGGCCAAACTGAATATAGCTACCCTAACAAGGGCCAAAACGAATCCCCCAAGAATCAAGGTAATTTGCCAGTAATTTAACTGCTGCCATAGCAGAATATAATACTCTTTACAAGAAGATCACTCAACCCAGAGTTTCTACAGCATATTATTCACAATGCCCTATTGGGCAATAAGAAAATTATTAAAATATGCAATAAGAAAATTATTAAACATGCAAAGAAGCAAAAAATGTGACCTGGAATTAAGAGGTAGTAGCAGCAGACCCACAGGTGACTCCTATGTTGGAATTGGCTGACAAAGACCTTGAAATTGGTACAATAAATATGATAGAGAACGTATAAAAAAACATGGACAAATGGGTGAACAGATAGGGAATTTCAATGGAGAAATGAGAAAAAATTTTTTAAAGAATCAGAAATTCTAGGATTCTAGAAATTCTAGATGCATAACCCAAATATAATCATGAGAAAATACCAAAATATCCTTCGGTAATGACAAGACAATTCTCAGTTCAAGACATTCTCAGATGAAGGAAGACTACAAGAAGTTGTTACCAGAAGATTGACCCCAACATAGTAGATAAAGAAAGTTCTAGGGGTGCCTTTTTGGCTCAGTCGGTTAGGCAACAAACTCTTGGTTTAGGCTCAGGTCATGATCTCACGGTTTGTGAGTTTGAGCCCCACATTGACTCTGTGCTGACAACTCAGAGCCTATTTGGGATTCTCTCTCTCTCCCTTTCTCTCTGCCCCTCTCCTGCTCTCTCTCTCTGTCTCTCTCTCTCTCCCTCAAAATAAATAAACTTAAAAAAAAAGAAAGTTCTTCAATAGGAAGGAAATGATAAAAGGAGCAAATTTGAAAAATCAGCAATGAAAAAAGAATAACAAAAAAAAATTAAAATGTTGATAATTAAAGTTATGTTTGATGGTTGAAGCAAAAATTAAAATGCTGTGTGGTATGGTTCTTAATGCATATGAATAAATATTTAAGACTATGATATGGAAGAGGATAGAGAGACCTAAATCCTTCTACACGTCACTCAAAATCGTAAAATCTTGAGACCAATTGTCTTAGTCTGCTTGGGCTGCTATAACAAAATACCACAGACTATGTTTAAACAACAGAAATTTATTTTCTCACAGTTCTGGAGACTAGGTGACCAAGATCAGGGTTCCAGTTGATTCAGTTCCTGGTAAAAGCTCTCTCCCTGGCTTGTAGATGGCCACTCCCTTGCTGTATGCTCACATAATTCTTCTTTGTGCTCCCACAGAAAAGCAGAGGGAGATCTTTTTTCCTCTTCTTATAGGACCACCAGTCCTACCCAATTAGGGCTGAACCCCATGACCTCATTTAACTTTGATTACCTCCTCTAGACCCTATCTCCAAATATAGTCATATTGGGGGAGTAGGGCTTCCACATATGAATTTGGGGGGAACATAATTCAGCCCACTAGTGAATGGTGATAAGTTATACATGTATAACATAATACCTAGAGCAACCACTGAAAAATATATGACAGAGAAACCTTCAAAAACTCTATAGATACAAAGAAGACATACAAATATCCAAAAGTATATGAAAAGATGACTAACATCACTAATGATGAGGGAAATGAAAATCAAAATAACAAAGAGATATCTCTTCACCTCTATTGGAATGGCTACTATTGGGGCACCTGCGTGGCTCAGTCAGTTAAGCATCCAACTCTTGATTTCAGCTCAGGTCATGATCTCGTGGTTCGTGAGTTTGAGCCCCACAAGGGGCTCTGCACTGACAACATGGAGCCTGCTTGGGATTCTCTCTCCCTTTTTCTCTGCCCCTCCCCTGCTCTCATTCACTCTCTCTCTCTCAAAATTAATAAATAAACTTAAAAACAAACCAGAAAATGGGGTGCCTGGGTGGCTCAGTCAGTTAAGTGTCTGACTCTTGATCTCAGCTCAGGTCATGACCTCACGATTCGAGTCCTGCATTGGGCTCTGCACTGACAGCGCGGGGCCCGCTTGGGATTCTCCCTCTCCCTCTCTCTGCCCCTCCCCCGCTCACTCTTTCTCTCAAAAATAAATAAAGATGTTTAAAAAAATTTTTAATAGAAAGAAATCCTGCTGTATGTGACAATGTAAACAAATTTGGAGAACACTATGCTAAGTGAAATAAGCCAGTCACAGAAGGACAAACACTGCCTGATTCCACTCATCTGAAGAAACTAAAATAAACTCATAGGGACGGAAAGCTGAATGGTGGTTGCCAGGAACAGGAAGGAGGGGAATAAAGAGCTCTTATTCAACAGACCTGAAGTTTCAGTGAAGCAAGATGAATCAGTTCTAGAGATCTGCTATATAATATCATGCCTATAACAATACTGTGATATATTCTTAAAAATTCGTTAAGAGAGTAGATCTCACGTTAAATGTTCTCACCATGGGGCGTTTGGGTGGCTCAGCTGGTTAAGCATCTGACTCTTGATTTCAGCTCAGGTCATGATCTCACGGTTCGTGAGTTTGAGCCCCACATCAGGCTCTGTGCACTGACAGCTAGGAGCCTGCTTGGGATTCTCTCCCTCCCTCTCTCTCTGTTCCTCCCCTGCTTGTGCTCTCTCTCTCTCTCAAAATAAATAAATAAACTTAAAAAAAAATAAAGTGTTTTTTAAAAAACTGTTCTCACACAATAAAACAAACAGACAGTCAACAAAGCAATGGTAAGAAGGTCGTACTGAGAAGTGTGGATTTTTAACAATAAATGAATCTAGTATTCTGGGAAAGAAAAAACCCAGCATAGGTTAAGTCACATAAAGTTCTAATGTTCAAGGAAAAGCCTGAGAGACAGCACCTTGGCAAGGTTCCAGGATCCAAAATCAACACACAAAAGTCCATCACATTTTAATATACTAGCAACAAACATGTGCAAAACAAAATTTAAAACACAAGGCCACTTATAATCCCCCCAAAACAAGTGAAATACCTAGATCTGAATCTAACACAATGTGTACACGATCTGTAGCTGGTTATTGCATCTTCTCGGGTATCACAGGGCTTCAGTTGGTGCCATTATTGATGATTTTCACTTTGATCGTTTGATTAAAGTGTTGTCTCTCAGGGTTTTCAACCGCAAAGGTACTCCTTTAAAATTTTTTTTTTAAAAATTGTATACGGTAAAATGTGTTTTTGGGTGCGCAGTCCGGTGAGTTTTGACAAATATGTGGAGTCATGTAACCACCACCAGAGGCTAGATACAGAACAATTCTGTCCCTCCAGAAAATACTGCTTTATGCTGCCCCTTTTCGGTCAAGTCTACCCTCCACTCCTAACACCTACCAATCACTGACCTGTCCTCCATCCTATAGTTTTGCCCTTTCCATAATGTCATATAAGTGGAATTCTGCAGTATGTGTAATAGCTAAGGTTATTCTATTGCCCTTTGCAACTCATATTCACGGGGAAGTAATATTAAACTATATAATATCCTGTTCTTCATCATACTTGCTATTTATTTATTCACCTGTTTATAGCAGTATGAACTCATGGTTTCCTGACTGATTAGATGGTCATAATCCATTGCGATCATTATGTGTTTTGAGGCTCGAATCGTCCCTGATTTGACTAATGAGAGTCCTTCAGCTGGTATCTATGTCCCTCTGACATATCCCCATCATTTTTGAGTACTTCCTGGCTTTCCAGCATAAGATAGCTCAGGCTCACTTGTGCTCATCCCTGTGGGGATGTGCCTCGTTGCAGGTCCTTTCAGTAGACAGAGCAAGAGAACAGGCACATGAGTGTGCATGTACATATGTATGTATATGGTACAAACATAGGCATGTGTTTCCACCCATATTTATTTCTATCTGTATCTATTGATAGCCAGAAGCTCATACCAATACCTTGAATTCCAGTCTGACATCACAGCGTTCAAATTGTATCCTTTTCCATATTTGTAACTCTTTTCTGAGAGTGAGAAGCATGGCTCCATCATCCCTAATATGTTTAGTTATTTGGTGTATAACCAATTTCACATCACTGCCACCAACCCCTCACTCATGCAAAATTCCCATCCGGGCTTCAGCTTCTCACATTGGACGAGCCCACTGCATAAGCACTCGTCCTTACCCTGCTTGGGATCCGACATCCAATATCAGGCTGGCCTTCTAGATGGATGCCCTTCTTTCTCCTGGGCGGGTTCTGACACCCCACTCGGGGCCTCCTGAGCGCCCCCATCCTGCTCAGTATCTGACACCCCCCGATAGCCCTTGTCTCCATGGGGATCTCCTCTTCACCTTGCTTGGGCTTTGAGTTTCCAGCATGGGCCACCCGACTTGTGAATGCACTTCCTGTGCCAGTCTGCCCCCCCCCCCTGCCACATGACTATCCTCCTCACACTGTGCTGGGCATCTCTGTTATGCAATACCCTTCTTATGGTGTTTTTTTTTTTCTTTTAAGTTTATTTTGAGAGAGAGAGAGCGAGCAAGCAGGGCTTCGAAGGGCATAGAGAGAGGGAGAGAGGGAATCCCAAGCAGGCTCCCCACTGTCAGCACAGAGCCCAGTGTGGGGCTTGAACTCACGAACCATGAGATCCCGACCTGTGCTGAAATCAAGAGTCGGATGCTTAACCCACTGAGCCACCCAGGAGCCCCTCTTATGGTGCTCTGGCTCCTGTACTCTGCCTTGGGCCACCCGCCCACATGGATGCCCTCCTCATCCTGGCAGACAGAGAGACTCAGGCAGACCACCTCGGTCGAGTTGAAGCTGGTCTATGTCCACCCCTTAGAGCAATGACCATCCATGAGTCTCAGCGGGAGGGCCTGGGTTTTACCTTGGTGGATTTTAAATTCCCGTATTTGTCTCCTTTGGTGAGATTGCCAAAATCTCTGCTTAGCTTTTTAGCCCCTTAGCAACGGCCTGCTAATTTTCTTGGCGTCTCATGAGTTCAATTTAGGTGTCAACAAATGTCTGGAGATGGGATGATGAATACAATTTCAGGCTCGCTTCTTTGTATTTCCCTTTTTCCCGGGGTCTTCACGCCTCAAATCCTGGCTACCTTAACGATAGCCCTGTACTCCAACTTTTGCCTCCATAACCTGCTAAGTTTGCTGCAGGTGCTACGCTGCTGCTTTGCAGTCTCTATCGCCAGAACCGCGAACTGGCAACGCACCTCGAGGGGGAACGTTACTAAAAGTGTAGGTCCCAGTCGCTCTGCTTCTCCTGGCTTTAGGATGTTGTTCCTCCAGGCGCCAGCGGGCTTGCTTACCCTCCAATGCAGTCACAAAGCAGCTTTTTAAGAAATAAATAAGTAATTAATTAATAACGTTTATTTATTTACTTTCAGAGAGGGAGAGAGAGAATGCGTGCCCGCATGCACTCATTGGAGAGCGGCAGAGAGAAGCCTAAGCAGGCTCCGTGCTGTGGGGGCGGTGGGGAAGGGGGGCTCCATCTCATGAGATGTGGGATCATGACCCGAGCCAAAATCAGGAGTCACCCAGGCGCCCCCAAAAGCAGCTTTTTTAAAAATGTGGTTTTCGTAGTGGTTCTCAGCAGAATAAATCTGATACCAGCTACTCTGTCCTAGCTAGAAGCGGACGTCTACCTTTGGTTTTGTGTTTGCTTTTTGTTTCACGTTCCTTCAAGTTGGTAAGTCGCTAGTGTCCCGTGTCATTTCAGGGGAAAGGACGGGAGCGTGTGTAGACCGCCAGCCACCCTTCTAGAGTAATTCCCTCTTTAGGTGCTGGAGGAAATTAGATGTATTCTGTTCCTCTCTAGAAAGAAAATGAAACCAGCCATCCTATCCGATTCGGGTTCTCTGTACCCTGAAGGGCTCAGATGTGAGTGGAAAATGTTGTTCTCAGTACGTAGCCCATTTCTTCCTTTCATCGAGGCTGTATTATAAAATGTAGAAATTTCAAGCTGGAGTTAACCAAATTAGAGCATATTTTAAATGTTTATGCATAACGAACATGACCTTTTTCAAAATACAAAACATGTGATTCTTTACAGTTTGTTATTTGTTAGATACCCAGAAGGATTGTAAGGCTGTTAATTAACAATGCTCTATCAGCACTGGTATCCAGTAAAGGGCCACAAATTTAAAATCATAAGAAAAACAACTCCCCCCCCCCCATTCTTGTCAGTGTACCTTGTAAGTAGAGATATCATCACATTGTGATATAACATCCACGTTGTAAATGTGAGTGCTGTTCTGTGAAATGTGAATCCCTGGCGATGACAGGCTCTAACGGGAGGAACTGTACCAGAGAAACGCAAATTAAACAGAAAGGTCTAACTGAGGCCTTGCCCCTAGGCATAAACTCTGAAAGAAAAGGATGAAGGTATAAAAAAAATTGCCAGCTTTAAAAGTGTTTTAGTAGGGGCGCCTGGGTGGCTCAGTCCGTTAAGAGTCCTACTTTGGCGCAGGTCATGATCTCGTGGGCCATGAGTTCGAGCCCCGCGTTGGGCTCTGTGCTGACAGCTCGGAGCCTGGGGCCTGCTTTGGATTCTGTGTCTCCTTCTCTCTCTGGCCCTCCCCCCCTCTTTTCCTCTCTCTCTCTCAAAAATAAAATTGAAAAAATAATAAAAAAATAGAAGTGTTTTACTACATTTGTCTTCACACCAGAATGCAAGAAGGTAGTTATGCACTAACTTCTATGTCTCATTTTGAGCCACCCCAATTGTTGCAAGACAGTGCAGCCTGGCAGGCAGGGTATGGACTCTGGGCAGGACCAAGGTCTAAATCTCAGCTCTATCCCCCATGCACTAACTGTGCGACCCCCAGCAGTTTCACCAATAGGGGGTTTGTTTCCCCAAAAGAAACAAGAAACTGATAACCATCTTGCAGGGTTGGAAGAACGAGATAAGACAATGGTATGTGAAAGCACTTGGAGAATTAGTGACTAATTTTAGTGACTATTTTCAAAGATGGTTTAAGATTTCAATGATTGCTAAGACATTGAACACCCTGTCTGCATTATCTGCTTCACATAGAGGGTACTCTCGTTTTCTACAATGGCTGGCAAAAATTTAATTCAGTAGTCCAGTTGGGTGAGAATGGCTGTACATAATATACATGTGTAAATAGTTTTCATGAGCATGAAATGATAAAGATCTAGAAGACTCTAGCATTATCCTGGTTGGATCTCTTCATTTGGTAGATGAGGAAACCGAGGTCCAGGAGGTGAAAGGCCTTGCCCTTAGGTATCTTCCTTCATTACTGGCAGAGCCAGACTGGCATACGGTGGGAGGGGGAGGGCAGACCCCTGACCCCCCTCTCTTCCCACTGTGTCCACACGGATCCTGGTTTACTTGGAGGCCTAGGGTCCCACAGGCACTTTCTCTCTTCTGCCTTATTCTAATGGCCAAAGCAAGTCACACGGCCAGCCCAAATTCAAGGCTGGGGAAGTGGGGTCCATCTCTCGACAGGAGGAGCGACAAAGTCACGTTGCAGCAGGCGTGGATACACAACGGTAAAAAACTAAGAATAACACAAGGGGCAAATATCTTCCAAGGCCCTGATCTTCGCTCTGTCCAAAAGTAGCCATGAGTCTCACACATATGTTTTTAAGTGTAAGAATTATGCATGTCTTCGGACTTTGTAGGCATCTGTGAACTGTGGAGAAGGCTTCCGGGGGCAGGGGAAGGGGGCAATTCTATACCCGAGTGCCCACTGCAGCCCCATGCAGGGGGCTGAGGCCAGTGTGAGGCAACAATCTGCAGCACTCAGTGATCTGGCCCTGCGGGCTCACAAGCAAGGTAAGATACCCTTGGGGACGGTCACGAGAGTGAATGGCAGTGGACAACAAGCAACTCAGTGTGGTCACAAGGGGTGAGAGTAGCTTGCTGGCAGGCAGGACAGCAAAGCTTCCTTGAAAGACTTGAAATTTATACCAGGCAGGGAAAGGCAGCTAGGACTTAACTTGCCAGATAGAGGGAGGGGAGCATAGAGATAGAGGGGAGATAGAAAGTGCAACATCAAGGGCAAGCCTGGGCTACTGGGGGAAGGTGGATGGCATTCAAGATAGAAAGATGGGGTTAAGCCAGATAACAGAAACCTTCCATCCAGGATGGCTGGAAGGATGCTGCACCTACAGGAGCATCAGTCTGTGAGGCGGGGACGTGGAAGAGGAGGACAGATCTGGTGGTGTCTGTGAGGCAGGGCTGGAACAACTTCTGGAACAGAGCAGAGAGAAACTGCATCAGCCCAGGTGCTGGTGCATTAAGGTCTGGGTGGTGGAAACCTAAGAGGAAAATAACTAAGGCTGGCTTGGCGGGAGAATTTGGAACATTTATGTCCCTTGCATCCAGATACTCTGGGTAAACTGCATTATAAGGTAATTTAGTGTTTAATGACTTTGAATGTGTATGTATAAAATTGGAGGCTCTTTCCCCCCCCCCCCACTGTTATTTCCACTCTTTTACCCTAAGTACAAAAATATTACTCACGTGCTTGGTTAACAGAATTTTTCGGCTTATTTTTTTTCATCCCTGAAAAAATTTCTAGTGCAAAAGCAAATCAAATGTATATAATTAGGAAAAAGTTTTGTATTTGACACTGTTCATTTATAGCACTTAAAAGTTTAGACTCAGTATTTCAGTATTTACACTCTAGGCCTGTACTGTCCAACTTATATGTGTATGAAATGTGGTCAGTCCAAATTGAAGTGTGCTACAAGTGCAAATTATATACCGATTTCAAAGGCAGTACAATAAAACAATGTAAAATGTCTTTTTAATCATTTTTATATCGATTACTTAGTGAAATTATAATGTTTTGAATGTATTGGGTTAAGTAAAATATATTGTTAAAGTGAATTTTGCCTACTTCTTTTTACTTTTTTTTTTAACATGACTATTAAAAAAAGGTAAGATTATACATGGGTTTACATTTGTGGCTCACATTATATTTCCATTGGGCAGTGCTGTTTAGAAAGCTCCGTTTGTCTAGAAATGGTATGTTATAGTGGCCCATACCGCAGTTAATGACGTTAACAGGTGGAAAGGGTTTGCACGCTCAGTGAAACGAGAAGTTGTTCCGTACGTTTCTCTTTTCTTCCATGCTGAATCTGTGATTTAGTGATAAATCACACAAATATCTTGAAGCACATGCTGTGTTACATGCTTTCAAGGGCAGCCATTCCTGTGATTATGACTTCTTTTCCCACAGGGGAGGGAATACGAAAGAGGTTTGCCATGAAAACTTCCATTCGTTAACAAGTTTTAATAATAAGTATTTTAGATTATCACCAAAGCGTGATAATGTGCCTCCCTGATTTTAACACCAGTTTACAAAGTCTACATGCAGCCAGCAATAGACCCTTACTGAACAGGTGTGAAGTTTTGTTGCTGCTGCTATTGTTTAATTAGGTCTCTTAAGTGTCTTTTTTTGTTTATTTTTGAGACAGAGAGTGAGCGGGGGGGGGGGGGGGGGGGGCGCAGAGAGAGGGGAACAGAGGGTCCCTGAGCCCAAGTCAGCTGCTCAACCAACAGGCTGAGCCCTCCGGGTGCCCCTCGGTTTTTTTGTTTTGTTTTGTTTTGTTTGTAAAGTTTATTTATTTATTTTGAGAGAGACAGGGGGCAGCGTGAGTCAGGGAGGAACACAGAGAAAGGTAGAAAATCCCAAGCAGGCTCTGCACTGACAGCACGGAGCCGGATGGCGGGCTCTACCCCACAGACCAGGAGATCATGATCAGGGCCAAAACCAAGAGCTGGAGGCTCAACCAACTGAGTGCCCCCAGGGGCTCCCCAGGCGCCCCTCCTCAGTGTCTTTTAACCTACAGCAGTCCCTTTGCTGCTGTTGCTTCTTTCCCCCCTTTTTTTTTTAATGGCCTTAACTTTTTGAAGATTTTAGGTCAACTGTCTTAGAGAATAGTCCCACTATCTGCTGAATTCCTGGAAAATGAAGATCAGGTCTAGAGAAGGCTGATTACATTCAGGCCACACATTTTAGTAAGAATAATAGCTGATGTTGTGTACTTACTACTGCGTCATATTCGGAAGCACAGAGGTCAAGTTTTTCTACCATTCATGATGTTTAAATTGACCGCGTGTTTAAAGTAGTAATTGCCAGATTTCTCCACTGCAAAGGTGTATGTTTCCATTTGTAATTAAAAGTAATCTGGGAGATGCCACCATGTGAATATTCGGTTTCCTAATAGTTGTTCACTTAATGGTTCTAGCACCTATTACCGAACCCTTGCTTGAACCAATTATTTCGTTAGGAGTTGCAAAATGGTGATTTCTAAATTCTGTAATTCCTTTTACGTCTATTAGCTGGGATTCTTCTATAAAGAATCACTGTTTTCTCTCTTTCTCTCCCTTTCTATTGCCATGAGTTCATGGATTGTTATTTATGCCATATTTTACAATCAAGTATAGTCATTACTCATTTTGATGCTCAATCTGTCCCCAATTTGGCCAGTGTCCTTTAGACAGGCCGCATCCCTGTTTAAGCACTTCCTTGCTTAATATCCCAGGCTCACTTTGTCCTTTCTTCACCACAGATCAGGTTTCTTTTAGTGAAGAAACATAGAAGCCAAGATCCGGACATTAGGTATGCTCAGTGCACAAGGCCTCTCAATGAATAGTTGTTTTAAATTGAGATGTAATTCACATACCATAAAATTACCCCTTAAAAAGTGAATAATTCAAAATGCATATCGAAACCACAATGAGTGCTCCCTTCAACAGCACACATACTAAAACTGGAACAATACAGAGCAGATAGTATGGCCCCTGCACAAAGATGACACACAAATTTGTGAACTGTAAAAAAAAAAAAAAAAAAAAAAAAAATCCACAGTGAGATACCATTTTACATCTGTTAAGATGGCTATCATAAGAGGGGCACCTGGGTCGGTTAAGTGCTTGACTTCAGCTCAGGTCATGATCTCTCCACTTGTGGGTTTGAGCCCCACGTCGGGCTCTGTGCTGACAGCTCGGAGCCTGGAGCCTGCTTCCGATTCTCTGTCTCCCTCTCTCCGCCCCTCCCCAACTCATGCTCTGTCTCTCTCCCTCTCTCTGTCAAAAATAAATAAACGTTAAAAAAAAATTAAAAACAGAACCTCCATATGACCCAGCAATTCCAGTCTTAGGTATATACTCCTAAGTATTGAAAGCAGGGTGTTGGGGGGGAGAAAAAAGGCATTTGAACAACTATGTTCATCGTAGCATTATTCACAATAGCCAGAGAATGGAAGAAACCTAAGTGTTTGTCAACAGATGAAGGGATAAACATAATATTATCTTGCCTTGAAAAGGAAGGATATTCTGCCACATGCTCCAACATGGATGAAACGTGAGGACATCATGCTCAGTGAAATAAACCTGTCACAAAAAGATAAGGAGTATGAGTCCATTTACCAGGACCCTCAAGATGTCCAGCTCAGGACTGGGAGAGGAGAGAGCGGAGGGTTATTGTTTAATGGGACACGGAGTTTCGGTTTTTGCAAAACAGAAAGAGTTCCAGAAATGGATGCAGGTGATGGTTGCTCAGCGACAGGAACGTGCTTAACGCCACAGAACCCATACACCTAAGCACTGTTGAAATGATACATTTTTTTTTAATTTTTTTTCAACGTTTATTTATTTTTGGGACAGAGAGAGACAGAGCATGCACGGGGGAGGGTCAGAGAGAGAGGGAGACACAGAATCGGAAACAGGCTCCAGGCTCTGAGCCATCAGCCCAGAGCCTGACGCGGGGCTCGAACTCACAGACCGCGAGATCGTGACCTGGCTGAAGTCGGACGCTTAACCAACTGCGCCACCCAGGCGCCCCGAAATGATACATTTTATTTTACGTATATTTTGCCACAAGTTTTGAAAACTCAGTGATTTGTAGTGTATTCACAGAGACATAGTGCTGTCACCCCCTGTAGTTTTGGAACATTCTTATCACTGCCCAAAGAAACCCGGTATTAGCGATTACTAGCAATTACTGCCAGCAGTCGCTCTCCGGTCCCCGCTTCTCCTCAGCGCTGAATCTACTTTCTATCTCTATACATTTCCCTCTTCTGGACATTTTATACAAAGGATACAATAAAGCCTATAGCTTTTATGTCTGTCACACTGCATAGTATTTTCAAAGTTCATCCGTGTTGGCATGTGTCAGTATTTCGTTCCTTTTCAGGGCCAAACAGTATTCCATTGTATGGATATACCACATTTGTTTATTCATTAGTATAAGTCATTATATCAGTAAGTTGGTGGATATTTGGCTTGTATATTAGTTAGTTGGTGGATATTTGGCTTGTTTCCATTTTTGGCTTGTAAGAAAAATGCTGCCATGAACACTAGTGTGTAAGTTTTTGTGTGAGCATATTGAGCATATATTTATATTTTTCTTGACTATACACCGAGGAGTGGAATTGCTGGGTTATATGGTCATTCTAGGCTTAACTTCTTTGAGAAAAGATTTTTTTTTTAATTTTTAAATAATCTCTGTATCCAAGATGGGGCTTGAACCTACAACCCTGAGATCAAGAGTCACATGCTCTACCAACTGAGCAAGCCAGGTGCCTCTTTATTTATTTATTTATTTATTTATTTATTTATTTATTTATAAAGATTAAAAAATTAAAAAAATTTTTTTTTACCATTTGTTCATTTTTGAGAGACAGAGACAGAGCACGAGTGAGGGAGGGGCAGAGAGAGAGGGAGACACACAGTCTAAAGCAGGCTCCAGGCTCCGAGCTGTCAGCACAGAGCCAGACACGGGGCTCGAACTCACAAACTGCGAGATCATGACCTGAGCCGAAGTCGGACGCTTAACCGACTGAGCCATCCAGGCGCCCCTAAAATTTTTTTTGAGTAATATGCTTAGCTTTTTACTGTTTTCCCCAGTGGCTGCAACATTTTACATTCCTACCAGTGTATGAGGGTTTTGAATAGTTTTTTGAGTAGTTTTATTAATGCCATTTTCTAATTTTTCTAAAGAGGATCTGTAAATTGGCTTCACTCATACAGCTTGGTGCTTTGTTTTGCTTTGCCAATTTGTAATAAAATGAGCTAGAAATGCCTCATGTGTGAAAAAATGAGCTATTTTAATAAGAAAATATATAATTCAACTTCTGTTATCTCTAATCCAAATTCTTTTTTTATTCAACCCTAACGCCTGTGGCCTCCTGACTACTTGCCGACTTGGACAGGTGAGTGTGAGGACAATCCTCGGACTTGGTACCTAGTGCCAGATAGACTGTTCAGCACAGCATCCCTCCCACCCCTTTTCCGCAATGCAGAGCAGCCAGGAACTACATTTCCCAGAATGCCCCCACTTGGAGGTTGGCGTTTGCATGAAAGGAATTCAGGGGAAATTTGGCAGGTAGAAGGGAAAGGGAACCTGCTATTCTCCAGAGGTGGTGACAGCCAGATGCTGAGCAGATGCGCGTCACCGTCACCGAGGCTGTCCGGCAAGCTCTCGGGGAACCCCTGCTTCGGCTGAGACCTCCAGCGTCCACCTGTGCCTTCGCAGCAGTTGCCCCAGCTCTGCTCCCTCCCTGCTCGTCCAACAACCGTGTAAACCCCTACTGCTGTGTTAAACCTGTAGACCCAGAAGACGTGAAGTGGCTTGTGTTGTCCTGAACAA
The DNA here is from genome assembly GCF_027475565.1 of Acinonyx jubatus. Classification (NCBI taxonomy): domain Eukaryota; kingdom Metazoa; phylum Chordata; class Mammalia; order Carnivora; family Felidae; genus Acinonyx; species Acinonyx jubatus. The sequence goes on from NC_069386.1 coordinate 35,968,742, forward strand.
ACCCTGAATAGTACATATGGGGCAGAGGTACCATTTAACGTTTAATATATTTACAATATAATGAGGGGGGGATGTGGTGTGTCTAGAGACAGTGTTTTTGCACCAGTGGGAAATTTCTGTTTTGGAGGCAAACTGGAGTCAGCCTTGCTAGTCTTAATTTATCATGAGCATTAAAAAAAAAAAAAAGAAAAGAAAGCGTAAAAAAAAAGAGTTGTTGAAAACTCATTGTAAGCTTTATTTAATGGTAGAATAATAATCCATCAAACAGATATCCTATGATGTAACGAATTAGTCCCATACTGTTGGCACTTGGGTTATTATTTAAAATCACTTGGGCAATTATGAATAATCCTGAAAAGAGTGACTCTTATGATTATTTCCTTTAGAAAGATTCCAAAAAGTGTTATTTCTGGTTCGAAGAATATAAACAATATTCACGATTGTGAATACACATTGTTAGATTGGTTTTCAGAAATATAGCAATTTACACTCCTACAAGTAGTGACCAAGAATTTGTCTTGCCTGCCTATGCCTGCCATCAAATACTAGAATGTAACAATAATGTTTGCTAATTGGATAGGTAAAATTTCAGGTTTAGTTTTTATTCACTTGATTAGCCATTGTGTTCCTCCTCCTCTTCCTTCCCTTCTTAACTCCTATCCCTCCCTTCCCCCTCCTTCCTCCTTTCTCCTCCCCTACCCTCCCTTCTCTTCTCTTTTATCCCTTCCCTTTTTTCTTTCTTTCCTTCCTTTTTTCTCTTTTCCTCCCTCCTTCATCCCTTCTATTCTTCCTTCCTTTCTAGAATTCACATGCTTTGCCTATAAATCTGTCAAACACTGTATTTTTGTAAATTCCCCCAACTTCCTGTTGTGTTTAATTTTGTTTGCATATAATTTTATTATGTATCTTAATATTTTTGTGTAGCAAAAATCTATTCCTTTAGAGTTCCTAACACTGCTTTCAATATTAGTTTATTTGCCATTCAGAAATAAATGCTAACCTCTATTTTCTGTTATTTATGGCTTGATTTAAAATTATGGCTTGACTTTACACATTAATTACCTCTTTCACTTACCTGAACTTGGGGGCAGGGTATAAACTACAGAAGAAGGTCCAACTTAACTTCCTCCTGAAACAACTAGTTGCTTGAGCACCCTTTGGACAAATCCTACCTTTATGGAGTTATATTTTTGGATTCTAAATGTGGTTCTTTTAAATAATTAACACATGCATGTTGAAGAAAGTTCAAACACCTCAGAAATGCGCTATGTGGAAAATGAAAGAATCCCACTCCTTAGAGTAACCACTGCTGATGATTTAGTGAATTTTTTTAAATGTAGCTTTTTAAATTGAGGTATAGATTATAAAAATAATATGCATAGATCTTAAATGTACAGTTCGATCAGTTTTGACGCACACACATGCACATATAACCATCAGCCAATCAAACTATAAAACATTTCTGCACCCAAAAAGTTCTCTCCTGTCCCTTTCCAGTCAATCTTTATTTCCCCAAAGCAATTAACTATTCTAATTTCAATTTCTTTCGTTTTGTTTTGACTCTTCTTAAACTAAATATAAGTGGAATCATAAGTATAAATTGACGGTGTCTGGCTTCTTTCACTCAACATAATTCTTTTTTTTTTTTTTTTTATGTTTACTTTTGAGAGAGAGAGAGCACAAGGGGGGCGGGGTGGGGCAGAGAGAGAGAGGGAGACACAGAATCCGAAGCAGGCTCCAGGCTCTGAGCTGTCAGCACAGAGCCCGACGCGGAACTCAGACTCATGAACCATGAGACCATGACCTGAGCCGAAGTTGATGCTTAACTGACTGAGCCACCCAGGTACACCTCAACATAATTCTTTTGAGAGTCATTCACGTTATTCTGTGTATCAGCAGTTCTATTTATAGCTGAAGTTTTCCAATGCGTGGATAAATCACAATTTATTTATCCATTCACCTATTGATGGACACATGGGTTCTTTCAGTTTGGGGCTATGTCAAATTAATCTGCTTAAGAACATTCTAATAAAAGACTTTTTATGGGCACTTCGAGGAGTGGAATTATGGGGGCATAGGGTAGGTGTAACTCTGATGTTATAAGAAACTGACATACACTTTTCCAAAGTGGCTGTACCATTTAACCATCCACCCACAGTAGGGAACAGCTGATCCACATCCTTGCCAAAACTCGATCTTCTCTTGTACGTGTGTGTGATCATACTTTTAATATATTTTGTTAAAGTTGTAGCACAGTCACAAAAGTTGCAGCTACTGTACAAAGAACATTTTCCTTTGCCAATGTGATGCTCCATGTTCCCCTGATTCTTTAGTGTGTATTTTACACAATCAAGGACATTCTTCTACATGACAATCAAAATTAGGGAGTTAATCTTGGTGCACTGCAGAGATCTAATCCTCAGACACTATTCAAGCTTTAACAATTGTCCTAATAATGTTCTTTCTAGTAAAAGAATCCTGTTCAAAAAGTATATGGTGCATTTAGTTGTCAAATTTCTTTAGTCTTCATTAAACAGGAACTTTTCTCAGGTTGCCTTTCCTAAAGATTTAAAGTTTCCAAGCCAACTATATTGTAGAATGGCCTCAAATTTGAGGGCCGTTTGATGTTTCTTCATAATCGTATCCATGTTATACATCTTTGGCAAGATTATCATAGAAGATATGTGATTTAATTTGTCCTTACTGATAATATTGACTCTGATCATTTGAATAAGGTGGCGTCTACATGTCTTCTCCAATATAAAGTTACTCTTTTCTCTTTGCAATTTATATTTTTGTAGGGAAGTATTCTGATATTAGGTAACTAATTGCTTTGCAAACTTTCAGTTTGTTCATTTATTAATTTATATCTGCATGGACTTGTGTTTTCCAATGTTCTTCAGTAGGTAATAATCTCTTACTATCATTGTTTATTTTGATACTCAAATTGTACCATATTTGGCCCTATAAAGTGACTTCTGTGTCCTTTTGAAATGTCCCTATCATTCTTGGAACAATTCTCTGCTTTCTGGCACAAGAACATTCACTATTGCCGTGAACTTTTTCTGCCTACCTCTGGAATCAGCCATTTATCCAAGGAGTCTTTGTTTCTTTTAATGGAAGATGGTATTTAGAAACCAAGATTTAGGCACTTCATGTGCTCATTGTTATTAGCATATCACTGCTCCAAGGCCTCTCTCAGGAGAAAACTAGGGAATATGTGGATGGATACATACACACACACACACACCTATGCACACACTTACATCTATGTTTATTTCCATACCCCCTTTACATTGATTGAAAACCATGAGTCTACACCAATACTTCCAATTTTAACACAACTCATATGGTGGGGTTCGCTTTTGTTTTTCCACTTTCCATATTTTTAGCTCTTTTCTCTGACATATGTTATCATTATATTCATTTATTTGATCAATACACTGAATATATCCAATCTCCCATGTCCACTGCTATCTCCTCCCCAGTGTGGTCACCCTTCTCACTATTTCTACCAGGATACCCTCCTCTCCTTGCTCAGGTTCTGAGACCCTGCTTTGGGCCACCTGTCCAAGTGGATGACCTCCTTAGTCCACTTAGGCTCTGACTTCCATGCTGGGTCACCCTCACACGGATACCTTCTCACTCAGCTTGGGCTCTAACTCCCCATGTTAGGCTATCTCCCATTATGGACTCTGGGCTCTTCCTCTTTAGCCTCTGACATCTAATACCGGGCTTCCCTCTGTGTGAGTACCTGTCCCAAGTTGCTTATGCTCTAATATGCCATGTTGAACTGTTCCTAAACATGCTTGCCCCCTCACCCTGGTAGAGTCCTGATACACTGTTCTAACCCAATGAGGCTGCCCCTTCCCCCAAATCTCCATCATGTGGCACCTACCTTGCTCTGTTCCACATAATGATTTTAGGACTGAATCATTTGGGAAGTGAAGGGACAGAGCAAGGGGTATGGACCTATTGTCATTCCTTTAAATTTTAGTTATTCTATAGGGTATGACATAGTCTTTATGTTTTTAGAGTGCATATCTCTGATTAATGATATAAGCTTCTTTTACGTGCTTATTGGCCATTCGTACCTCTTCTTTTGTCAGGTGTCTACTTGATTTGAGAGAGTTCTTCATATATTCTGGATTCAGGTCCTTTTTAAACGTATACCTTGAGAATGTATTCAACCACTCTGTGGCTTGCCTTTTTATTATCTTAATGGTGAAATTTTTACTTTTTATTAAGTCCAACTTATGAGTTTTAATTTTATGGCTAGTGTTTCTGTATTCCATCCAAAATATCTGCCTACTCCAAGCTCATGAAGATATTCTTCTGTGTTTCCTTTCAAAAGCTTTAAAATTTAGATTTTATGTTTAGATCTCTGATCCACCCCAAATTAATGTTTGTTTATGCTGTGAGACAAAGGCCAAGGTTATTTTTTCCATGCAGATACCCAGTTGTACCTATACTTTTTGTTAAAAAAGATTTTCATTTTCTAATGAATGACCTTGAATCTTTTGTCAAAAAACAATTATTATATACATGTGGATTAGTTTCTGTATTCTCTATACTGTTACATTGATCTGTAGTTTACTAAGATACCAACACCCCTCTTGTACTTGATTATTGTAACATTATAATCAGGTAGTGTAAGTCCTTCGCTTTTGTTTTCTTTTTCAAGATTGTTTCTGCTAGGTCCTTTGGGTTTCCATATAAATTGTAGAATCAGCTTGTTGATTAGCCAAAAAATGCTACCTGGGAATTTGATTAGGACTGTGTTGAATCTAAGGTGCCTGGGTGGCTCAGTCAAGTAAGCGTACGACTTTGGCTCAGGTCATGATCTCACGGTTTGTGAGTTCGAGCACCTCATCGGGCTCTGTACTCCAGCTCAGAGCCTGGAGCCTGCTTCAGATTCTGTGTTTCCCTCTCTCTGCCCCTCTCCCACTTCTGTGCACGTGTGCGCTCTTTCTCTCTCTCAAAAATAAATAAACATTGGGGTGCCTGGGTGGTGCAGTCGGTTAAGTGTCCGACCTCAGCCAGGTCACAATCTCGCGCTCCCTGAGTTCGAGCCCCGCATCGGGCTCTGGGCTGACGGCTCAGGGCCTGGAGCCTGTTTCCGATTCTGTGTCTCCCTCTCTCTCTGCCCCTCCCCCGTTCATGCTCTGTCTCTCTCTCTGTCCCCAAAAAAATAAATAAACGTTGAAAAAATAAATAAATAAATAAATAAACATACATTAAAAAAATTTAATGAAATTTTAAAAAAAGGACTACGTTGAATCTATGGGTCAAATTGGGGAAAACTGCCATCTTAATATCAAATTTTTTATTCAATGACCATTACACATTTCATTTTATTTAGGTCTTTGCTAAATCTTCTCACAATGTTCATAGTTTGCAGTATATAGGCATACCAGAGGTACTATGGGTTTAGTTCCAGACCACCACAATAAAGTGAATAAAACAATAAAGATTCAAGTGATTTTTTTGGTTTCCCAGTGCACAGATAAGTTATGCTTATTTACACTGTAGTCTATTAAGTGTGCAGTTAGTATCATGTCTAAAAAACAATGTACATTAAGTAAAAAATACTCTGCTGCTAAAAGATGCTAACCATCACATGAGCTTTTAGTGAGTCATCAACTTTTTGCTGGTGGATGGTCTTGTTTGATGTTGATGGCTGCTGACTGATCAGGGCGGTAATGACTGAAGGGTGGGGTGGCTGTGGCAATTTCTTCAAGTAAGACAACAACAAAGTTTGCTACAATGACTGACTCTTCCTTTCGTAAACGATTTCTCTGCAGCATGTGAGGCTGTTTCATGGCATTTTCAAAATTGGAAATCTATCTTTTAGTCTTTCAAGATTGGAATCTATCCTTTCAAACCCTGCTGCTGCTTGATCAACTAACTTTGTGTCATATTCTAAATCCTTTGTTGTCATTCCAACCATCTTCACCGCATCTTCGCCGGAAGTGGATTCCATCTCAAGAAACCGCCTTCTTTGCTCACCCATGAGAAGCAGCTCCTCGTCCATTAAGTTCTATCCTGAGACTGCAGCCATTCAGCCCCGTCTTCAGACTCCACTTCTAATTCCAGTTCTCTTGCTATTTCTACCACATCCGCAGTTACTTCTTCCACTGAAGACTTGACACCTCCAAGTCCTCCACGTGGACTGGAATCCAAACTTCTGTTGACGTTGATATTTCATGGTCCTCAATCCCGGGGTGTGACCTTTCTGGGGTCTCCATGCGTGCCTCCGTATTCATGAATGTTTATACATTCTGCATTAGGCTGGGCCTAACCTCCCCTGTCTCCTTCCCCTGATAGTGAAGCCTCTGAAGTCTGTTTGGCAATCACCTCCTGGAAACTGTTCCCTGCTGGGTCTCCTGGAGTCTTGCCCTGCTCATACACAGCTTACCAGTGGGCCAAGTACTCAGGGGAAGTTTGGATGCAATGGTGGAGGATTCCTTCTCTGCAACTCCCTCCTCCCAGGCACCTTGCCCTCCACACCCAGCAGTGTTAGAGGGCTTGTGCTCTGACCTCTGTTTCCTCTGCCCAGAGACGTTGCTGCTCCCTGCCTGGGCTCCACGTCCCTGTGCTGGGATGAATGCAAGGCTGACCTCATGCGCTTCCCTTTTCTGAAGGGTAATAACCCTGCCTTGGTTTCTGTTCAAAGCCCGCAGTTGTTGTCTTATACAATTGTCTAGCTTCTATTGTTGTTTACAGCAGGAAGGTGAGTCCAATGTCAGGCACTCAATCATAACTAGAGCTGGAAGTCAAGAGAATTCATTTTTTAAAAGGAATTAACTTAAAGAACCGTTCTGTTTTTTCCCATCTCTCACTCTAGTGTGAGGCTAAACACATAAAGCCTCTTACCAAATAGTCTCTGTCAAATTCAAATCCCACGTCGAAAGTCCTTTATTTTCACACCTTCAATAAAACAATGAATAGCTTAATCAAATATACTCATCCTCACCTTTGCTAAATTTCCTGTTCATATAATTGGAGTAAGCCTGCAACACTGACATACTGATGTTCATATTTATAGACCATGAGAGGTGGAAATTAGATTTCTTTGGTCAGAGACAGAACATGGCAGTGAAAGTGCTCAGAACTCCAGCTGTTAAAGGAGAGTGAAACAGACGAGCTTTGTCTTCTCATTCCCTCTTTTTGAAAAAAATCAGATTTTTTTTTTTCCCGGTTGTATTGAGATATAATGAACACATAACATGGTATTAGCTTTAGGGGTGTAACATGATGATTCGATATATGCACATATTGCAAAATGATCACCACAGTAAGTTTTGTCAGCTTCCACCACCACAAATGGTTACAATTGTGTGTGTGTGTGATGAGAACTTTTAAGATCTACTCTCTTAGCAGCTTTTCAATATATGATACAGTAGTAACTACAGTCACCATGCTGTACAATAAATCCCCAGAACTTATAAACTGGAAGTTTATACCATTTGACTACCTTCACACATTTTGTCCAACCTCCTGACCCCTCCCTCCGACAACCACAATCTTATTCTCTGTACCTATGACTTTGGTTTTTTTTTTAAGATTCCACACATAAGTGAGATCATATAATATTTCTTTCTCTGTCTGACTTATTCCACTTACAACGAGTTAGCATACTTTCAAGTTCTGTCCGTGTTGTTGCAAAATTTCCTACTTTTTTATGACTGAGTTATAAATATATAAACAGATAGATCTCACATTTTTCTTTCCCATTCATCCACTGATGCACACTTAGGTTATTTCCATGTCTTAGCTACTGTAAATAATGCTGCAGTGAATGTGAAGGTACAGATATCTTTTCAAGATAACGATTTCCTTTCCTTCAGATATATTCCAGAAGTGGAACTGTTGGATCATATGGTAGCTCTTTTTTTAATTTTTGAGGAAACTCCATACTGTTTTCCATAGTGGCTTCACCAATTTACATTTCCAACAGTGCACGAGGGTTCCCTTTCCTCACACATCCTCACCAACGCTTGTTATCTCTTGTCTTTTCGATACTAGACCTTCTGGATAGGTGTGAGGTGATATCTCTGTGTGGTTTTGATTTGCATTTCCCTGATGATTAGTGATGTTGAGTACCTTTTCATGTACCTGTTGGCCATTTGTAGGTCTTCTTTGGAAAATGTCTATTCGGATCCTCTTCCCATCTGTTTGTTTAAAAGATGTTATTTTTCAGCAATCTCTACACCCAACGTGGGGCTTCAACCCACAACCCTGAGATCAAGAGTTGTATGCTCCACCGACTGAGCCAGGCACCCCATTCTGTCCATTTTTTATCATTGGAGTGTTTGTTATTCAGTTGTATGTGTTCTTTATATATTTTGGATATTATCCCCTTCTCAGATGTATGGTTTACAAATATTTCCTCCCATTTTGTAGGTTGCCTTTTCATTTGCTGATGGTTTCCTTTGCTGTGCAGAAGCTTTTTAGCTTGATGTAGTCCCACCTATTTATTTTTGCTTTGGTTGCTTTTGCTTTTGGTGTCACATCCAAAAAGTCATTGTCAAGACCAATGTCAAGGAGTTTACCCCTTATGTTTTCTTCTAGGAGTTTCATGGTTTCACATCGTTGAGCTTTGCCATCTCATTCCTTCTTGCTTTTGGAAGAATGCAAAACTCAAAGGAAGGAAAATTGTGTATCCTCTTTAAAATTGGCATAGACACAAAATTAGAGTTAGTGAGCTCTGTAATTCCCATCTCTCTTACGAATTGCTTTTAAGACAATTCAATCCTTGGGTGGGAACCTAAAATAAAAGACAAGACAATTCCTGGGTAGAAGCCTAAAATAAAAATTTTATAGTAGGAAAGCTTCTGTGTTATGCTCATAGAAACAAGGATTTATTCTTGCTTCCCTCATGTTAGAAAGAATACTTTACTTAGCAATCCGTTTCAATTGCTATTTACTTGACACTGAAGATTAAAGTTATTGAAATGTGTCAAAGGGGCTTTTTAAAAATAGGGTGCCCAGTATGTTCAAAACATTTATTTAGTTACTGAATATATACCGAATATTTAATGCTCCAGTAAGGCAGGGGTAACAAAAATGTGTTCAACATTATTCTTATCTTCAGGGACTTATTGTGGGAGGGGTCGATAAAAAAGCACCTGGAGGCACCAGCCCCCTGCTGCCCTTGACCTGTTACAGAAGGTCAAGGTGAGCAAAGATCTTGTTTGTTTGGGTGGATCATAAAAGGTTTCACGAAAGCAGTGGCATCAAATTTGGTCTTAAATTCTGGGTGGAGTTTTGACTGGTGCAAAAAATAAATAAATAAAAGAATATGTAAGCTGGGAGAAACATACAGTGAAAGATAGAAAAGAAGGGAATAGCAGAAGGTCCAATTTGTCTGGAAACTAGAGAGAACAGGGAGAAGGTAGTGTGGGATCTCCTTGTTGGGAGTTTCAATGCCAGGCTGTGGCGGGGGGGGGGGGGGGGGGGGCGGTGTAGGCCACCAGGAGCCAGAGGCTGTTGGTCATGGGAGTATTGTAACCACAGCTCAGAACAACATTCATCTGGCCATAAGAGGATATCAGGACCTCAGGGCAAGCGAGGGCCCACAGGAGAGTTTCCAATTACGTGGGTAGAAAGTCTTGGACACTGTGGTGAGTTTGCATAAAATTAATATGTAATGTGAAGGACTCCCCTATATTCTGAATGAGTCCTCTCTACATTACCATTTTTAAAAGTCTATAAATAAATGATAAATGCCCATGTTCACTGCAGCCTTATTTACACTAGCTAAGACATGGAAACAACGTAAGGGACCATCAGCGGATGAACGGACAAAGAAAATATATAAACATATATTTATATATGTGTGTATGTATGTGTATGTGTGTGTATATACATCTCTCAACCATAAAAAAATTTTTTTATCTGGCAAAAGTAAAATTTGGTAATCCTATGTTGGTCCTTAAAACACTTTTTTTTGAAACATTTTTGGTGGAAAAAACAGAAGCCTGGGAACTTTAGGTCGCATTTGGTCAATGTAGACATGAGGGAGACAGGAGCTGGGTCAAGCACTCTTAGCGTAGAGTAAATGGCTGAAAGGGACAAAGAGTTTTGGGAAATCAGACTCAGAAGACAGGCAACCGTTTGGCTATGTGAGTCAACAGAGGACAACGCCAAGGGTGCGACGGACAAAAACAAGAGAGTGAGGAGCACGATGGTATTTTGGTGGAAGCAAAGCAGGCAGAGGCTGACAGGGAAGATTAGTTTGGGGAATGTTCTGTGGATGTTCCTGAGGAGAGCTGTTTGGAACTGTCTCATGGGCAATGGAAATGTCAGTGTGGAGCTCGCGAGGGAGGCTCATTTATTGATGAGATGACAGACATTTATTTTACACCTACTATGAACCGAACATTATATGTGGGGAAAGAGATATTTGTGTGTCATTTATGTAGACTCTCTTACAATGATCTTTTCTTCATTAAGTCCTTGTTATTTAACACAATTCTTTTATGCCTGCTTTATGGTGCTTCTGAGAACCTATGATTCAAAGATACACTGCAAACACAATAATAAATATTTCAAATTTGCAATGCATCTACAAAATCATAAATGGACAGAAAACTAAGACAGGAAAAGCAACTTTATTAGTGTATTAGTTAGCATAGGATTGCAGTAATAAATAGATCAAACATGTAATGGCCCAGCACCATGGAAGTTTCTGTCTCGGTCACAGTTTATCTCTTGATTAGCAAGTGAATAGGTTGGTAGACCAGCTCTCCTTAGAGACCCAAGCTGCGGAAGGCTCCACCCTCAAGAACGACACATGGCTTCTAACTAAGGTCACTGTTACCTGCATCTCAGTCGGCTTGCGTGGGAGGTATAAGGCCTCAAGCCGGCAAACGTCACTTCTCAGAATGCTTTGCTGCCTAAGACTCGGTCATATGGCCTGCTCTAACTACTAGGGCAGCTGGGAGGCATAGTCAAACTTTGTGTCCAGGAAGAAGAGGAAACAGATTTTGTTGAATAATTAGTAGCCTGCCACAATTTGCATCAAATCGTCTGAGTAAATGTTACATTTAAATAAATAAAGCAGTTGGTCACGAAGAGCATGTTGTGTGTCAACGGACAGCATCTTTAGCACTGCCTCTCTGGAGAGAAGTTATTGCCATTCCTGAGGAACTTCTATTCGTGTAACAGTTAGGCCATGCTTTAATAGTTATAAATATCAAACGAGAAAACAGCTGAATGCCTAGATCATTGTTGAGAGTCTTCGCAGGGTTATCATTTGCTTTTTCTCACCGAAAGCAATCTATGCTAAGTGACCTGAGAAGATGGGGGGCAAGAGGAAAGAGGCAGTACCCCAGGATTAATATGTTTTCTATCAGCAGATCCTCTGCAGCCTTCCTCTCTGTTCCCAGGAAGATGGCCTCTTTGATGTGTTTGTGGTTTTGACATTTTTTCTCACCATCAGCATTTTTTTTCTTCAAAATTGTCCTTAAAGTGACTGCATCCTTTTATGATCCCTTACTTAGCCTGTGACCACTTGCCTACTCCCCATAAATTTTTACAACAAATCTCATCCACTTCAGCTTAGTTCTGCACTGGAGCCTGAACCTGTGCTCAGAGCAGTACATTGAAACCCACTGTCAGTAATGCATCACTACTCAAGATCTTAGATCACTAGATATCCAGAGATTGCTGTGTTTAGTCATGAAATATAACACGTAGATCACTCCTATCTTTGGTGTGTTCCTCAGGACTAAATTCCTTGTGACTTAAAATCAAATATCTCTACCGGGATCCTTCTTCTCAAAGTCCCAGAGTTATCATCAGCTCTGTTTTGGTTAAGTATTTCATTGACATGAACAATAATACACACACACACACACACACACACACACACACACACACACACACACATATATACATCACTTATTATGGCTTAGGATTTGGACAGGGAAGCATTTGAAAGGAAATGAAGGGAATCAAGGATTTCAGATTTTTAGCTCTGTTTTAGGTTGACCCTAGGAAGATGCTGCAGTCTTGTCTTAGTCTGATTGGGCTGTTACTACAAAATACCAAATTGGGGAGCGCCTGGGTGGCTCAGTCAGTCAGGCGTCCAATTTCGGCTCAGGTCATGATCTTGCGATTTGTGGGTTCAAGCCCTGCGTCTGGCTCTGTGCCGACGGCTCAGAATCTGGAGACTGCTTCGGATTCTGTGTCTCCCTCTCTCTCTGCCCCTCTCCCATTCATGTTCTGTCTCTCTCTCTCAAAAATAAACACTTAAAATTTTTTTAAAAATATCAAATTGGGTGGTTTAGGAACAAAACAAAACATTTATTTTTCACGGTTCTGGAGGCTAAAAGTCTGAGATCAGGTACCATCGTCTTCTGAGTTGCTCTGTGGGTCTTCTTTAATAAGGGCGCTAATCTCAGTCCTGAAGGTCCAGCCTCATGACTTAGTCACCTCCTACTTGGAGGCCCCTCCTCCTCATATCATCACCTTGGGGATTAGGATTTCATTATGTGAATTTGGGGGAAACACATTCAGACCATAGCAAGTCTTTTCCTGGTAAGTAGTAGAGAGCCAGAGAGGAGCTAAGACAGGGGTAATTCGGGTCATTAAGAAACATTCACAGTATTATTCAACCAGAACGCTTTAGTGGATTTTACTTTTGGTCACCTCACATCAGAATACTCTTTGGGCAGAATCCTGAAACAGATAGGAGGCAGGGTCACACATCCCACCGTAGAAGCTAAAGAGGGCAGATAATCGTTTTCCCTGATAGCTGGGGCATCTGCAAGTGTTCCTGCCAAGGGCTCTGAACCTTGAGGGAGTGACACAAAAATGGAGGCTCCTGAGAGATCATTTGCAGCAATGGAGGGAGGCAGAGTCCACAGTCCAGATATGACTTCTGAGGTATTGGGGGGGGGGGTTCCTCTGCAGACTATACATGGAACACCATCTTGGCAATCCCAGGCTGCCCAGCTTCCCGTTTCCTGCTCTTTTCCCGGACCCTGTTCTGCTTAGGTTCTGTGATAGCCTTATATGAAATTATTTTCTGCTTGCACGGGTCAGGGAAAGCTTCTGTTGTCTGCAGCCAAGAATTCCAACTAGCACAAGCATCCTTCAAATCTGCTATACCTATATGTCCATTACAAATAACTTTATCTCATTGCAAAAGTTATCAACTGAAAAAACATAAACAAGAAAACACTGTAACCCCATCACCCATAGAGAAACTTTGTAAAAAAAATATTTGAAACATTTTCTGGCACACTCTCCCCAACTTTTTTCCTGGGCACATGAATATATTGTTTCTTTCTTTAGCTGTTATAAAAAGTGGTAACACACCGCAATCCACAGGCTTCGTGTTTGCCTGCTATTTGGCCTCATCTATAGCATTGCTTCTCCATACGAAAAGAAACACAGGGGCACCTGGGTGGCTCAGTCAGTTAAGCATCCACCTTCAGTTAGGTCACGGTCTCACGGTTTGTGAGTTCGAGCCCCGCATCAGGTTCTGTGCTGACAGCTCAGACCCTGGAGCCTGTTGCAGAATCTGTGTCTCCCTCTCTCTCTGCCCTTGCCCCACTTGTACTGTCTCTCTCAAAAATAAATAAACATTAAAAATAAATTTAAAAAAAAAAAGAGAAAAGAAACACAGACATAATGAGTTAGTCTAGCCTAGTAAAGAATACTTGTCACACTCAACTCAAGTTCCCTTCAAATATATGTAGAAGAGCACCTGGGTGGCTCAGTCTGGCTCTTGGTTTTGGCTCAGGTCATGATCTCATGGTTTGTGAATTTGGGCCCAGTGTTGGGCTCCTTGCTGACAGGGCAGAGCCTGCTTGGAATTCTCTCTCTCTCTGCTGAGAGAGAGGGAGAGAGAGAGAGGGAGACAGAGAGAGGGAGAGAGAGAGAGGGAGGGAGAGAGAGAGAGAGGGAAAGAGAGAGAGAGGGAAAGAGAGAGAGGGAGAGAGAGAAAGGAGAGAAGCGAAGGCATATAAAATGATTTCAGGTGAATTCTTGGGACAGAACTAATCTAGCAGGGGAAAGCCTGTGCTCCTCTGGTGGGTAAAAGTCCTCAAACACCTAACATTGCTATCTTTGTTCGGTCATGTGCAAATAAAGGCATAATTTTTAGATTCAAGTTGCTGGGATTCAGGAATTCCAGAGAAAATTTAGGGTATAGGTATACTCTTCTGAGGACCTGCTATTTCAACTAGAAATTCATTTAAAAATGGCTAATTTCTCAGAATGCATGAAATTGATCTCTAATTCAAGAAGAGTTGTAGAGTTTATATTTTAAAATAATTACTTATAGGTACAAATAGAAAACTATTGCCACAAAGGAGATAATCTGAGAGGACACTTTTGCTATGTACTTTTACAAACAAACACTATTGGCAAATACTAAAAATATTAAAAGTTCTTAGAAAGTCTGTTCTCTATCGCCTATATCTTAATAGACTTTAGTACCTTTTTCTTCAGTGGCAAACTTCAACTGCAGATAGATTAAAACAAATGAGTAGGGGAGTGTCTGGGTGGCTCAGTCGATTAAGCATCTGACTCTTGATCTCAGCTCAGGTCTTGATCCCAGGGTTGTGTTCAAGCCCCATGTTGGGCTCAGCACTGGGCATGCAGTCTACTTAAGGAAAAAAATAAAATAAAACAAATAGTAAGTTCAAAATTAATTGCATTTCTGTTTTTTCAGCCTAGCTTACCCTTAGTCACAGTCTTGTTCTAATGGCTTCTCATTCCATAATTTGCCTTTAAGGCATCTATTTTTAGTCATATTTTAATACCAGACGCCAGAGCATATAGTTCTGGTGTTCTTGGTGAACGGTAATCAACTTTCTCTTATTGCAACCCCCGAATTATCTTTAATAAATATATTTAAGAATCGGATTCAAAAAAACTCTAGTGATTTCCAAACTAGTGTGCAGGTGATGTTGATTTTTTTTTTCCTTTTCAAAATAAAGCATCCTTAAGGTGGCTTTAAAATTTTTACTATTAATTTAATTTAAAAAATCACATGGAATGACTTTTCATCTAGCAGTGCTTTTTCTCTATGCCCAACTCATTGAAAAAGTAACTATTCAATAATTTAAAAAATAAAACCACTCAATGCTTTATTAAGCAAAAGAATTAGTAGTTAACTTTTTAGATCCTGGACCTCAACAGTCTTTTGCTATTCAAACCAAAATGCAGTAGTCTTCACATTTGTTACCATGGATTTCAAAAGAATAATCTACATTTCTAAAACCTATTTATATAGAAAGACAAAAGAGAACATAATTAAGCTGGAGTCTTTCCATATCATTGTCTTTTGGGGTCCAGGCAGCAGAACCATGATGTAGGTGAAAAAGTACAATGGCCAGGTTCCAATGTATGTGATTCGGGCTGAAGAACGAAAAGTTGAACTGTGAATACATTCGTTCAACTCCTAAAAAGAATGCTAACCAGAGGGCCTCCATCTTTGGACACCAAGCAAGGGCAAATGAGCTTACATGGCGGCAGCCTCACTGTGGGTTATTTATAAAACAGTACTTTCTAACATGTATCAAGAAGCTAAGACATCCATTGCTCAGATCAGACCTCTTAGAGAACATAGGATGCTCATCTATTTGGAATGGTTCTTGAAGGAAAAACATTCTAGAATATCCTGGAAGGCAGGAAGACATCTTTCCTTACTTGAAGGCCAACTTTCTCCCTATGGGCTCAAGCCTTTGAATTGTAGCTCATTTATTCTTTTCAGTGTGAATCAAATCCAGCTCCAGAAGTTACAGACTGCAACTTTTATAACCGAACTCCCACTATAGAATGCGCTTTTCTTACTCTATCTTCTGATATTCAGAATCATTCAGAGCGTTTGTTTAATACTATATTATGCAATGAAATGTAATTTAAGAAACAACTCCATAAAATAAGGAATATTAAGAGTTCTTTTTTTTTTTTTTTGTCAAGTGGCATGGGGTAAATGGCTCAGCTTTAGAGTGAAATTTCCATTTCCTTTTGGTAAGAAAAAGTCAGAATCATTAAAATTTTCTTAGAAATAAACTACAAACAAATCTATTTGTGGAAGTGAGAGGAAGTCTGTCCTTTCAAAGTATGTTGGAGGGGCACCTGGCCGGCTCTGTGGGAGAGCAAGTGTCTCTTGATCTTGGGGTTGTGAGTTAGAGCCCATGTTGGGTATAGAGATTACTTAAAAAAAAAAATCTTTTAAAAAAAGTATGTTGGAAGATGGGAAGTTAAGTATTCAATTGGTTATATATACTTTTTGGATATTTCAACTTCTGTACGATTGGAATCTAGTGAAGCCTTCTTTCAATTCTCTGACACCAATACAAAATCTGCTATCAAAATGTTTAAAAGATGCTTCTAAAAACAATTGTTGCTTGATATTTTGACTTAGTGACCAAACCACAATTTTTTCAATTTAACCTTAATTTGTCCTGTAACTCTCTTTCACGGGGGTTTAGGCTTCCAAGTCATCTTCTGCAATCTTTGTGTGACAAGGTGAGCTATTTGCTTCTGTTTAGCAGAGCTGGATAAGGGAACATCTCTGCATTTGATTGGTTGGCTTTTAAAGGATTAGTCCTCTGGAAAGGCCCTGTTTCCCTATCACATTGCTAGCAGTGTGGGCTTAACTGTGGTTAAAAATTCAAATTGAAGACAAGCATTTACCATCAAATAGAACATAACCTTCAGTACTCCTCTGTTACATATCTTCTACACATCATATTGACTTAATGTATGTGATGAAAAGCTGTTTCGAAACCACCTTAAATGCTATATCCAGAAATAACAACTGACTCTGGCAAAGAGAGGTAATTTAGGGTCCCTGTATGTCCTATAACAAAGCCAATACAGTTTAAAAATAAATAAATTCCAACTACACAAACTGAGTTCAAGGAGATTATAAAAACGGAGGAAGACAAACATGTGGGCTAAGTCAACAAGTCAAATACATTACACGCTACTACCCCGATGAAATAAAACAATGGCTTTCCATTTTTATTTTGGATTTCCCAGCTACTCAGGGTAAACATTATCACTTTTCAAATTCCACTTATTTTATCTGAAAGAAAAATTTACCGAGTAAAATGCTTGGCTGTAGGATTTTAAGTTTACAATCCATCAGGTTACAGTATCAGTTACTACAGTTTCTTCCCCAGTGTGAGCATTCTCTGCGCTTTATTTACATTCCGTCACTTTCTATTTCCTCCTCAACTTTATATGCTCAAGAATGAAACTGTATTGGTGTTATGTAACAATATTTCAAATTTGCAACATACATACTGCTTTATCGCTCCCTTGAACCCATGTGCCTGAAAAATAAAATACAATGTATCCCCACCTAAAAACCACCTTGGCGTCTATAAGGAAAAGTGTAGACACACAGAAATAGAAGCACTGAAAAACACTTGTGTGGAAGGGTAACGATGGATCTGTCCTTGTTGACAACAATTCCCATGATTTATTAACAGCCATAGGCAGCCAACCTAGTACATGACAAGGTCCAAGGCCTGGCCATAAGAAGTAGGTAACCCAGTGGGGATGAAGGCTTTAAGGTCTAAAAACTAATGTGATGAACAAAACAAAACAAAACAAAAAATAACCCAAAGCAAGCAAACCGTAAAACCTGGAGAAAGTGCTCCAAATAGAGCCTCTTTGGCAACCCAAATTGAACCAAATGAGTCAGGTGGACGATTAGAATAAACTGTGCGCCGTTTCCTCTCACTAGGTCTACAAAGCCCATCAAATTATGTTTGGACCAGAAAACCAGAAGTTATTAGCACCTTCCCTTTTCACTTTTTTTTTTTTAATATTCAGTATATTCAGCAACAACTCTTAATCCATGGTCTCCATTCATTTATTGGCTGAACAAGATCCTGGGTGCCTCTTGGTGATCGCTCCTTCCAGGCTGACCTTACATGACAGCAAATTGAAAGGCCCCTCCGTAGAGAGGGTCAAGACCGCGAGGAAAGTCATCCAAAGGTGGACGCATCTTGCTTTCATTTACTTGTTTATTAGAGGGGCGGCGATGGCCGCGGCTGGACGAGGACGAGGCGGGAGGCGAAGGGGCGCGCGGGCTGTGAGCCGCAGCCGGGGGGGGGTGGGGGGTGGGGGTGGGAACCCGCGGAGGGGGTGGAGGGCAGCAGCCACGCTCCACCGCGCGGCCCTCCGGACCCAGAAAATGACCAGCCCCTCCTCCCACTGCACCCTTGACCCCTCCCCCCTCTTTCCAGGCCTTTCATCAGCCCGCCCGCGGGGCAGCCCGCGGCCCCGAGACCTCGCGCCGGACGTCCACCTCTTTCACCAACCGCTCCAGCGAGGCGGGCAGGCCCAGGGCGTCCCCGCGAAGCCCTCGGCCCTGCGAGGATCCCGACCCGGACCCCTCCGGCCGCGCCCCTCCCCCTCGAGTAACGCACCTGCGGCCCCGCCCCCGGCCAAACGCTGAGGCGGCGGCGGCGGGCTGGCGAGGCCGAGCGGCTAGGCTCTCGAGGCGCAGTCACCTTCCCTTCCCCCGCCATTCTGCCCACCCCCTAGCTCAGCCACCAAGCAGCCGCCGCGCTCCTCAGCCGCCCCGAAATCTAAAGGGGTCCGTCTCCGGCACCACAACCAAATGGCTGAGCCTCCCTGGCCGGCTGCGCAGCCCGCCCATTGGTCCCTTCCCCCCCCGCGCTGCCACCATTGGCTGTTGCCCGGAGACCCTCGGCGGCGATTGGCTCCAGCTGTTGCCGCTCATCCGCCGGCCCGCAGGTCCCGCCTCCACCGTGATCAGGTTAGTGTGCGCCGCGGGTGCTGGGGGCTCGAGAACCGAGCGGAGCTGGTTGAGCCTTCAAAGTCCTAAAACGCGCGGCCGTGGGTTCGGGGTTTATTGATTGAATTCCGCCGGCGCGGGAGCCTCTGCAGAGAGAGAGCGCGAGAGATGGAAATGGACAAACGGATTCATTTAGAGCTGCGGAACAGGACGCCCTCTGATGTGAGCATTTGCCAAAAATATCTCTGTCGGTCCATTCTCCTACTTTGTGTGTGTGTGTGCGTTGGGGGGAGGCACTTTTTTTTGAGGGGGGGGGCGCCCGGGAGGTGTGGGTTTCGGGGTCGGACTGCAAATGAATTGCAAGGTTGGGGGGTTGCATTGCCATCCGAGCATGTTCCGGCTGCCGCCGCCGCTGCCCTTGGTGTGTGACTACCTGTGCGTGTGCTCCCGCGTGTGCGAGTGTGGGTGCGAGAGTGTGCGTGCGAGTGTGCACCCACCGGGGGCCAGCGGGCGCACGCGTTTGGGTCGGAGAGAATGAGGCAAAATAACCCTCTGAGCTCGCTGCTCCCTTGACTCCGTCTGGGGGAAAGATTAACGAGGCAGAGGAGGAGGGGGGCTGCCTCCTGGATTTAACAACAAAAAAAGGGGGTTTTATATTTTATAAATGAATCCCCCCTTCAGCCCCCCTCCCGCGCCTTCCCCCTCCCTTTCTCTCTCTCTCTCTCGCTCGCACACACACAATAAGTTTTGGGCTTCGCGAGTCCGGTTTAGTTTCTGATAAATGTGGGCCGAGGCCCCCGGGGAGAGCGCGTGGGGAGGGGGCTGCAGTGGAGTTGGGAATGGCTCGAGTTTAAAGTGCGTCTTCATTTCTTTGCAGTGATGAGGCGAGAGACGGGGGAGCCATATTTGTAACTTTGTAGTGTTCGTGAACGCGCCCTTTCTCTCCCTCCCTCCCTTTCTCTGCCTCCCTTCCTCTCCTCCTCTTTCTCCCTCACTCTTTCCACCCCACCTTCGGGCCAGATGCTGATGTTTCTTCCTTTCCTTCCGAAGGGAGGATAAATTGGAAGGGGGGAGGGATTTTCGAACGTGCTAAGGCACAGATAATCCCCGCGCCTCCCCACCTCGAGCGATCGCTATTGCAAGTTACCCAAAGGCTACGTCCCGGTCCCCCCTCGCCCCTGCTCCTTCCGGCCTCGCTGAGATGCCAGCCTTTGAGCCCTGGCGCCCCCCGGCCAGGCTTTCTCCGGGGTGGGCTCCTAGGCAGCCATTCGGCGCCTGGTTAATAAATGGGCACGGGAAACTTTGTCAGGACGCGAGCTGCCCAGACCTGGTGCCCGTGGTGGGTATTGGCCGGGTCCAGATTTATGCGGGCATAGGAAACACGCAGCTCCGGGATGGGAGTTTGCCTTCTGGTCGCCGTTATTGATTGGGCAGCGGCAGGAGTACGGCCGGAGGAAACTTACACGGATGGGAACTGGGAGGCTCGGGCGAAAGCCCACCCCCAAGGAGGGGGAAGGTGAGGGTGGGTTACTCGAACGCTCGTTTGCATTTCTGGCTCCCTCTCGCTTTCAAACAGTGTTTTATGTGAGTTGGCGGCTCAGCGGAGACCCCGGCTCTGGGGCGGAGACCCTGGCCGGCTCCTCTCGCGGCCCCTTCCGAGACCCGGGCAGCGCGGGCCGGAGGACCCCTCCTCCAGCCTCGGTGGCCAGGGTTCCACAGAGTTGGAAGTTTGGGTAGCACGGTGCGCTGACCTGTCGCCCCTTCAGCCCGTTAAAACCCGAATCCCTGGCGAAGGCAGGCCTTGCTTCCTCTTTTCTCTAGTTCCTCCCCCAAACCTGAGACTTTTGAAAACAAGATCCTTTTTGTCCCCCCCCCCCCACCATAACGCAGCTGTGGACTGTAGACGTGCAGTGCCTTATGGCGCGCAGGGCGGGGAGGGGGTGGCGGAGGGAGGGGAGGGGGTGCCCGCCGAGAAGGCAGGAGTTTCCGCGAACAATTTGCCGGCGGTTTGCCTTTCTCTGGCCGGTTTCATCCCCGCTTAGACCCCGAGCCGGAGGATTTGGGGGCTGGGTGTGGTGATGGGGGAGGGGGCCGGAGCCGCGGTCTTCCCGCGTACTTTCCGGAAGCCCCCCGTGCGGAGGGGGAAGGGCGCGCAGTGGGGGGCCGGGGTCGTGGCGGGTGGGTGTGGAGGCGCGGTTCGCCAGGCCGGCCCCAGCCACCCGGCCGGCCAACTGGGAGCGAGATCGAAAGCGGGTCGAACCGGCTCTTTAAACTTCCCCGAGTGTGTGCTGGGGGAGGGGAGCGCGCCGCGCCGAACTGGGAGCGATTTCTCACGCTTCGCCCCCTCGCCTCCGAGTCTCCCTGCCCACTCGCCTGCCCCCTGCCTCGAGGCGGGGTGGGGCGCGGGTGGGGATGGAGGGGGCACTTTCTGCACATTTGGGGAGGAGGGGGAGCGAGAAAGCTTGCTAATGAGGGACAAAAGGGGTGGGGGAGGAGGAACTATTTTTTTGTAAACGTTCTTAAGACAAATAGCTCTCGGAGAGCGCCCCCTGCGCCCCTCCCCGCCGCGCTCCCCCCCCCCCGGGGGCCCCCACATACCCACCTTCGGAGCCTCTCCCAACTCGGATCCGGGGGCTGGTGGCCACGCCGCGACGCCGAAATAGGACGAGCAGCCATGTTTCCCGGGTCTCGCGCGGCCCGCCCCGCCCCTCCCCCATGGCGCGGCCGGCGCCGAGCGCGGGGCTGCGAGTGCGGGCGCCGGGCTCCATGCGGCGCGGGGCGCGGGCCGGCGGGCGGGCTGGCGCCGGGGCGGCCGGGCCTCGTGCGCACGGGCCGGGCGCGGGCGCGCGGGGCCGGCCCCGGGCGGGCCTCCTGGCTTCCCCCGCTGCTTTGGAGCTCGAGGTGTTGTGTTATTATTTTTGCAAAGGCCAGGCCCGCCGGAGGCCGAGCCCGAAGGGCGCCGACGCGTTATTGGGGGGCAGGGGCGGCCGCCGGGGCCCTGCTCGCCTGTGGCACGACTGCCGGGCGCCGGGCTGCCATTTTGTCACTGTGGCTGTTGTCGCTGTGTATGTGGTGGGGGGGGATGGTGGGGGTGGTGTGCGGAGTCTTGCGCCATCGCCCCGACGGCCCCGGACGTGGAGGCAGCAGGGGAAGCCGGCTCCGGGGACCCCCGGTCGTGCTGTGGGCCCCGATGGGGTTTTCTTCCCCGAGACAACGGCCTGAGGCTTGGCTGGAGCGTCGCGGCGGCGGTGCCCAGGGAGGGCGACGATCCTCCCCGCAAGTGCTCCCCCCACCCCCCATCGCTCTCCCTACCTCCCCCACCCCCTCTTCTTTCCAGTGTTTCGCCCTTCCTCCTGCTGGCGTTTTCAGACGTAGTTAAATGTGGCCCTAAAGACGTACTGGTCGCCCGGGTGTTGGCTCTTTCGGAGAAACTGATAGGAGGGTCGGGGGAGAAATTAAACATGAGGTTTCTTTTCCGGGAGGGGGGCGCGCGCGACTCCAGCGGCCCTGACTGGAGCCAAGGACAGCAGCCGCTTACCCGGGAGGGACGAGTTGTCGATGTGTTGGGGAAACGCCCTCCGGGGCTGGGCTCTCCGGGAAGGTAGGTCGCGCCCCGTGTTTCAGGTGGGTGTTACAGCGTCCTGCAGTCTGCGAGGGGAGGCCCCCCCTCCACCCCAGTTTTCCACTGCCCCTCCCCCTTTTATTTTTGCCCTGGGGAAGGCAGTTCACGGTAGTAACCCTAAACCGAAAAGAGAAGGGAATAGGTTTGCTTTTTTAAAAAGTAAGCGATGTCTTTCTGCCGACCGCCTTTCTGCGTCACGTCTCTGGCTTCTCTCCGGGACTTTTTAAAAGCCGATGTCAGTGCTGGTTAAGCACCTCTCTGGTTAAACTCTGGTGTCTGCGTGAGACTAGCTTTGATGGCAGTGCCTGGCAAAGGCTGCCCAGGAAGCCAGGTTTAACTTTGACCTTTGGAATACGTCGCATGATGTTTTCCAGACTACTGCCTAATTGGGTTCATGTAGCCTGATATTAACTCCAGTTTATGCGAGCCAACCAAGGATCCACAGGCAGAAAATTGAGCTGGGGCTCCGGATGGTCATGGTCAGTGATGTTTTGTTCCTGGATTGCTGCTGCTGGTGGTAGTTTTGAGTCTGGGGGCTCCATAGTGAAGGTGGGTTTTGGAGCTGCACAGACCTCTGCGTTTGAATTCTTCTGGCCAAAAAGAGGTAGGGTAAGTTAACCTGTCCCTGTGATCTTGGGCAGGTAACCTAACCTCCTCTTTAAACCTTCATTTCCTCATCTTTACAAGGGGACTAGTGAGCTGGTCTAATGAGTAAGTGACAAAAGTGGCTTCTTTTGGCCGTCAGGTGCCCAATATGCGATAGTGTTGGTCTTGGAGAGATAATAGAGCACAGCTCTGAGCTTCTCTGCAGTTCTGGACAACAACAACCATCACGACAACAATAATAATAGCGAATGCTTACACAGCACCATGCTGTGCCTGGCACAATTCTAAGTGGATTATACAGATCAATTAATCTAGTCCCCACAGCAGCACTGTGAGGTGTAGGTACTGTTATTATCCTCATATTACACACAGGGAAATTGAGGCATAGAGAGCTTATCACAGCCAGTCTGCATACTCATCATCTTAGTCTCTGTTCCATCTCCTGAAGCACCTTTTTACTTTTTATTTTTTGATCAGACACTAAGGGGAGAGCTTTTTCTTCTCTGGCTTTAAAATAGTGCCACCTCATGAGAGATTGAGTTTCCTGTCATTTAAGGTATTGAAATGAACCCTGAACGGCCTCCTGCTTGAAGATACTGAGGTGGGTGGTCAGGACGGGGGGGGGGGGGGGGGGGGGGGGGGGCGGCTCTGAATTGTCATTTTAAGGAGGGAAGCCACATACACTTGCCGAGTTTGGTTCAGAACATCACATCTGTTTAGGCTGAAATAAGTCTGTCCTTTTAGATGTTGGGGTACACATTTTAGTAATGAGAAGACTCTTAGGCAGTGGTTTGTATGGGATCCTGCATGGAATGCATTTTCTGTTTTTGTCACCATCTGCATCCAAAAAACTGAAGAGAATTGGCATGTCCTCTTACCTTACCTAAGATGTGGTATACTAGTAACAATTCATGGATCATCTCACTGAACTCTCCTAACGACTAATTAAGGGTAGGCAAAGCTGTGTGACATCCTCCATGTTGTGAGGGTGGTCACGGTATGCAACACAGTTGGGTTCTCCTACTGTAAAACCAGAGGCCTCTTTGGTTGGAAATTAGGGACTTTGAGAGTTGTGTAGTCCATCACGTCCCAAACATGGCCCATCCATCATCAGAATCACCTAGGGAGCATGTAAAATGCAGATTCCTGGCACCCCTAGATGTTGGTTTAGCACAAGTGCTGTCAAATTCAGGGTCAGCTGCCTGTTTTGGTATCATGAGCTAAGAATAATCTGTACATAGAAATACTGCAATCAATTTGATGATGTGGAATGCTTAATTTTGAATTCCAATTATGTGAAATGTTATCCCTCCCCCCAAAAGAATTCCACTTGTCTCATTAGACCATCACTACCCTGACCCCCGAGTTGTATTTATTACAGATCTTAAGTTTCATCAATAAAAGAATTGTGGAAATTTGTTTTCTGTCATTATAAAAGTGCCTGTGTTGTATTGTTAGTTTTGCCTCTAGGTAAAGTTTACTACCTGGCCCTTTACAGAGAAAGCTTGGTGATCCCTTTCTTAGTTGGGGGAAGAGAGGGCTGGGATCTGGATTTTTTTTATTTTATTGTTTTTAATTCTTAAATTTTTTATTAAGCATGTGGCAAACCATTCATTTGGGTGGTGCTTTAGGAGTGTTTCCAAGTTCTTTTGTGTGTGCCCTTTAACTAGTTGATGCCTAGTGGAAATTGGCTTTGATCCAAGAACCTCCATCAGAAGAGAAATTGTCCTCATTACCAGTTCAGAATTGAGTGCCCCTTCTATCTAGAAGTTCTTCTGTGTAACCAACTAAAATTCTTCAGCTTGCATACTCCGTATTTCAAAAGGGTGTTGTGTATCTTGTAGTTCTATGGTTACTCTTCAATTTCAAATGTCTTCTCAGAGCTTTGCGGCCTGCAGAAGGTGCAGCAGCTGTGTCCTCCATGGCTGACATCAGACCCTTAGAACACAGATCATTGAAAGCCACAGATAATCCTGAAATCTCTGGTCCTGCCCTGCTGCTCTCCCACCATGCATGTTTCCTGGGGAACACACCCTCAACAAAGTGGCTTTGAGTTTCAGAGCCTTCTTCCTACCTCTAGCCACTTGTGCCCGAGCTAACGAGCAGAGGGAACAGGAATAAGACTGGGCAGGCTGAGGGGAGGAGGAGATAAATCCAAGGGGAAGAATCCCAGTCCCCACTCCCCACAACTTTGGCGTATGCGTTAAGGACAGCGGACTGCGGACCCAGGTCCCTGTCTTGTCCGCTTTTGCACCACCAGCCTTTCAAGGTGACTTATGCTAGACTTACACAATCCTTTTTATTTGTAATACAGGCACCTAACTGAGCTTTGGGGGCTGGCCATCCCAGAGCCTCCGTCGGAATGAATGATCCCACGTTGAAATAAAAAACTCGGGGACTGTTGGTGACCCTTTATGGATATCGTATCAGCTACTCATCAGGCGACTCCTCCCCCCTGTGCCTGCCCTCTCTACCTTGGTGTCTCCGCCTGGGAGGGGAGCACAGAGCTTGTTGCTGAGTGGTGAGGAGCCCTGGTCACATGAGCTTGGTTGGCCCAGTTGTTTGGCCTGAGTTCTGAGACGAAAAGGAGGCTCATTACTCTGCTGTCCAGAGGCGGCCACTCCCTCACAGATGTGTACTGCCGTGTCTCCCCACCCCGTTTTGACCTGCCCACCCCCTGCCCTAGCTAGTTGTCTCGGCTCCTGGGGAAGTGCACTCCACCCATTCCGCATCACCACCGCTTTCCTCCCACAAATACAGAGAAAAAGGGACCTGACTTTGAATCTTAGAATCTTACGTTACATTGAAATACAATGGTACACATGATAAATCCCCAACAATGATGTTTTCATTAAAGAGATGGAGTTGGGCAGGGATGGAGAATTGCGAAGGCACCTGTTACTCAGAACTTGTCATTTAATAAAATTTGTTGAAACAAGATGAGCCAAGCACCCGTGGCCCTGGGCCACCTGCCTGGACGTGGAAACAGCCTCCTTACATAGAACCAGTTGTCCTGATGATATCTGTTAATACAAAGACTGTAAACAAGATAAAATATCTTTGTCTTCCCACACTAGTCCCTGTCTTGTGCCCAGTGAGCCACACCCTGCAACCCCCATACATCCACTCGCATTTATTTTGTTTGAGCCCCACGGCTGCCCTGGGACGCTCATCTATCTTCTCTACCAGAACTTGCCCTAGGCAGCAGATCTAAAAGATCAGCTTACTCCTCCACTATCACTTACCCTAATGTGGATTAAAGTCAAGGCTGTCTTTCCCAGAGATATTTGTGTTTGGAGATTCCGGTTTGGTGAGCAAATTAGCAGAGGGCTATTAAAGACTTGTGTGCTGTTCTCAGTTTTGCTATTATTAACTAACTTGGACAAGTTGCTGGGCTTCTTGGGGCCTCTCTGTCTCCTTCACTCTAAAATGAGAGTATTGAATTGGATTGGTGACTTTCAAACTTCTTGATCCTAACAGTAAAAATATGTTTTGCACCACTACCCGGTAGGTATATACGTACATATGTTCTACCAACAAATGACAAGATGCTTCCGTACTACATGTAAAACATTTCTGTTCATTAAAAAAAGTGTGCTGGCTTTGACCCATAAATTGATCACGTCACTTGTTATTGTTTGAAAGACATTAAAAGATGAGTGTTAAGCTTCCTTCGCACTCAAATACTTGGTGGTTTGATTTTGGGGAATGAGGGAATGCCATGTGTAGCTTTGTGAACTCCCTCCATTGAGGGTCAATAGTGATTTCTCCAGCTTTTAAGCCAGCTCGAGGGGCACCTGGGTGGCTCAGTCCTTTAATGTCTGACTTCGGCTCAGGTCATGGTCTCCGTGAGTTCGAGCTCCGCGTCGGACTCTGCTGTCAGCACAGAGCCTGCTTCAGATCCTCCTCTTTACCCCCACCCCCTCCCCTGCTTGGGCTCTCTCTCTCGCTCGCTCTCTCAAAATAAATAAAACTAAAAAAAAAAAAAAAAAAAAAAAAGCTGCTTGTCCCTGGGTCCCATGTTCTCCAACTGCACACTCTCTCCTTAGTTCTAGCTCTTTCCCACCCCAAACCTTCTCATGGCATTAAGGAATCCTTATCCTAAATTCCTACCCCCAAGTGGATGCCTTCCAAGGTTCCTGGTTGTGCCAGTGGCCCTCAGCCAAGCCTGTTCCTCCACCCCCTCTCTCCACGCTCACCACCCAGTGCCTTCCATCCTTCAGGTGCCACACACTGTGCAGGTTGCCTGGGGCCTGGCTTCCACGTTTTCCAGCGTGGAGGAGAGACTTGCAGGGTGAGGAGGGTGCCTTTGGCTTCTGCTCCCACCCAGCCTGCCTGGGGGGTGCATCCTGTCTCCCCTACTTCCAGCCATGGCACTTGGGCAAGCCCCTTCACCTCACAGCGCCTCCCTCCTTTTGTCTCTGTAACGTGATGATGTGATAGTACCTTACCCCATGGTAAGCACTCAGGAAACCAGAACTGTCATTGGTATTATGCTCTGTCCCACTGGAACCACATAGTTGGCATTCGCTTTAAAAAAAAACAAAAAACAACAAAAAAACACCCCATACGTTAACACACATTATATTAAAAAGTAACGTTCGTTTCAGTGAGAAAAGAGGTTAGAAGCTAGAGATTCTTAACTTGGCAGAAGTCTTTTCCCCACGAGCAAGCAATTCAGTAGTAAACGTGTGGCTTCTGGATGTGAGTATAGCTGCACATCTAACCATCACAGAGCAGCCCCAGCCATGGGTCCCAGGTAGTCTGTGCAGAGGGTAAGGTCACCACTCTCTCTCCCGGATGGGGCGATGGCACTGTTCCTCACCGCCCTCCCAGCCTGCCCCCTTGCTGGCCACCCCCGCCTTCATGGAAAAGTGACGCCTGGTTTCCCAAGAAATGCCTAGCCGGAATCTGTGCCCCGCTCAGGTGTCCTCGGTGTTTTGCCCTGGGCACCTGTGCCGCTCCTCTCCTTCAGACCTTTTCAGGCTTGTGGTGTTTCTCCCATCTTCCAGCCAGCAGAAAACCTCACTTGATTCTGTGTCACCGTGGCTGCTGCCTAGCTGTGTCTTCCCATTTACAGTCAGACTTCCTGAGTTGTCTAGAACCACCTTCTCCATTCCCTCACTTCTCTCACACCTCAACCCTCCTCCGTCTGCTTTGCTTCCTAAACAGCTCTAAAGAGACAACTTCACTGTCGTCTTCTACATCACTCCTCAGCAGCATTTGCACCCTTGACCTTCATGAAACGGGTTCCCTCCCGCGCTCCCTTTCTCCAGTATGTCTCCTACCGCTCTGGTCACTCCTCGTTTCTAGTGTCCCTTGCCCTCCTCTCTGTGGCCACGAAGCATTTTGCCCACTCGGGCCTTGGGCCCTCTCGGTCTGCATTCCCTCCACACCATGTGGTGTCCTCCCGCCCTGACAGCTGAAAGGACCGTGCTCGCTCTGTGACTGATGGGTGCGTCCCCGCCCTGGACTCCTGGCTAAGCTCGGGACCCACCCGATGTCTCCACCTGAGTGTCCCCAAATCACCCCACAAGCAAATGCCCAGAAAGAACCCATGACCTCTGTAACCTCCGTCCTCCCCTAGATGCGCCGCGACCTTCTATCCGTCACGAGTCCTATTCGCAATACATCCTCTACTGCCTGCCAACTGATGTCCCTGCATCCACAGCCCCCTCGAGCCACGCTTCAGACTTGAGCCAGCATGCTCTCGCCGAAACACGGATGTAATTGTGTCGCCGTGCTTCAAATACGTGGTGTTCTTAGGAGAAGGTTCTGTAGGGACTGGCCACTGGTTGCCCTCATCGTTTCCCTCACCGCCTTGCCACGGCACTGGCCTCACTTACCGCCTTTATTCCTGCATATCTACGCCAGGCCATAACTGCCACCATCACCGACTTAGCGTCTAATTGTCTCCACCAGCTCCCTCACCCTCCACCCTCCTCAGCTCTGGGTCTGGTTCTTTTGTTATGAAACTCTTACAGAAATTTCCTTCACAGTGCTTCAGTTGGTAATTATACATTCCCGAATGTGAGTGTTTTAATTAGCATCTCTGTCCCCCTGTGTAGCCGCATGATTTCAAGGCCCTGCTTTTGGTACACATCACTGTGTGCTCTCGGAGCACAGCACTGCACTTGGCACATGGTGGGCATTCTAGAAATGAAGGTGAATGAAGAAACCAGGGTCCTTGCATGTTCTTGTCATTTTCATCGCCTTCTGGAAAGCCAAGCACAAGCCCCTGAAACAAAGCATCAGAAACAATGTAGGGTTTTTTGCCCACCAACCCCCTCCCCTCCAGCTCTCCCCTGGGTGAGTGTGAGCTCTTCCTCTGAGTGGGTGATTCACACTTTCTTAGCGCCCTGTGCTTCTCCGATTTTTCCGGTTTTTACATCTGAACCTCAGCCCTAGTTTGTCTACCTTTTAGTTTAGTGGATTATTCACACACAGCAAAGCAGAACACCAAAAAACTAATAAAACACAAAAGTATTTTTCAAGGTCCAAATAGTTTCTTCCTGCATGTCAGTGGATTGTGTTAGGAGACTACAACTCTACTCTGTGGCTTATTTTATTTTTAATTTGGTCACGAAAGTTCGTGCCATACAAGAAATGCCTGTACCTTACCAAGCACTCTTTCCTTACTCAGAACTTCCCAGCCCTGGTGTGTGATGGGTTAGGGGTGAAGAGCATTCTTTACCCTTCTTTGACAAGCAGGGAAGGTGCAGGGCTCTGCCTGAGATCCCCAGCAGAGGAAGCATCCGTTGCTCTGTGTTAATAGGTGTTGTCTGGTTAGGCTATGTGCACAGACCCACCAAAGTCCTCTCAGGCCATCCCGTAGGGTCCAGCGAAGGCAACCCCCTGGGCTGTTCTGCAGATGTCTTGTGAGGCTCAAGACACGTCTGAGGTGAGAGCATTCCATTAGCAGAGTGGGAGTGAGGAGGCTTTCCCCCTAGTTGTCCTCCGGCTGGGAATAAGGAAAAGGCAGGGTTCTGCTGCGGGCTGGAAGAACAGGAATGGAGGGCCAGAGTGAAGTCTGGAGGAGAAAGGCCTGTGGTGTCTCTGTGAGCAACATTGTGCTGGGACTCTGCCGTCAGAAGTGTCCAGAAGGTCCAGGTCACTGGATTCTGCTGCGTCCCTCGGAGGTCGGGGGTGGGGGGGTGGTGGTGAGAGAGGAAGAGAGAGAGAGAGAGAGAGAGAGAGAGAGTGTGTGTGTGTGTGTGTGTGTGTGTGTGTGCGTGTGTGCGCGCATGCGTGCGTAGGGGGGCGGGGTTGA
Source organism: Acinonyx jubatus (assembly GCF_027475565.1). Classification (NCBI taxonomy): domain Eukaryota; kingdom Metazoa; phylum Chordata; class Mammalia; order Carnivora; family Felidae; genus Acinonyx; species Acinonyx jubatus. The sequence goes on from NC_069386.1 coordinate 35,998,982, forward strand.
AGCAAGAACCTGTAATAGTAAATTTAAAAGGATTACAGATTTCTTCAGGGGCATGCATCCCGTGGAGGCCCTCATCCCCCATTATGTAACCAACTTTTCTGTAGCTGCTGGCCTCCCCAGCAGGCCCAAATGGCGTGGCTGTGAAGGGAGGGTGAGGGGAGCCCACTTTCACTGACACGGCCTGTGTGCCCAGCATCCAGAATGATGCAGGGAGTTCTGTGAATGCCACGTAAGTATCTGGGTAGCAGCTTGAATTTAGTGAATCCAGTTCCTATGTTCTGGATTAGGGGAAGGGGGGCGGGGGAGGGGGGTGTGGTACGCGAGCTGGGTGGGGAGTGGGTTGCAGACCAGTGGAATTGTGGTTTCTGTGGTGGGGTTGGGGAGATAGAGCATGGACAGGGGAAAGAATGCATGTGGCTAGAAAGGCAGATTTCAACCCCAGCTGTGTATCAGAACCACCAGGGGAGCATTTTAAGAAATTCCCAGGCTCTACCCAGCTACAGGATCAGTCTCCGAGGGTGGTGCCCAGTCGGTGTATTTTTAGACTGCTCTAAAGGGGGCTCTAAAGCACAGTTGGGAACCGCCACATTGAGGCAGGGTGCAGAACTCCACAGCAGGTAGGAAGAAGTAAAGTAAGTGGAGGTAAAAGACGAGGAAAATGGAGGAAGGAAAATGGGGAAGAGGAAAGAGGGGTCCAGAATCCCCCCGCCCCCGGGGTGCCGGGCTCTGGTCCTTGGCCTGGCCCCCTCACGGGCCTACATTCCGGCTCATCACACTTGCACGTGAACCTGGACCTCACGGGGCTGCTACTGGAGTGTCGAGTGAGGTTTCTTGAGCAAGACTGCACTTGGCCCTTCCTTGATCTCCAGGGGACCTTTATGTAAAGAGGACGGGACCCCAGGGCCAAGCAGTCGGGCGTCTCGGGCAGGGCCCGAGCCGCTGACTCCACTGTTAGAGCACATCCAACAGGTTTGAGCCTCAGCTATCTCGTCTGTAAAATGGTGACTGACAATAACGCCTGCTTGTTGTCAGGACCGAAAGAAATGTTTGTGCCGGGTGTGGGTCGCGGATAGCCCCTGAAGGCTAGTGGATTCTAACCAGCCCAGGCTTGAAGGAGTGTTTGAACAGGGTTGGGGAGGGGGCAGCCTGTCTGAAGAAGGCCCTTGCTCGGTGTCTGAGCCTGTGTGTGGCCGGAGCAATTTTGGGGAGAGCTGTCTTTGCCTGTCCCAGAAGGAGGCCTCCCCTGGAGCTGCTCAAGCAGGTGGGAGGGGGCTGGAGGAGCCCCGGGCAAGAGACAGCCGGAATGCTTGCTTGCTTGCTTGCTTGCTTGCTTGCTTGCGAGCTGCAGACACCCCTGCCCCAGGGCCTCCCTCTCCCTGTGGAGTAGGGGTGACTGGGCTCTCTGCCTGGCTTCTCTTTCCTGGAGCACTTGCTCTGCCCGCAGGCCCTCCTGCCTCTCAACTCCCCTCCTGGCTGCAGGACCCCAGGTGTGCCTCAGTCAGGCCTTTTTCATTCAGACAGCTCCCGATGGGCCTCCTCCAGGAAGTCTTCCTCTACTGACCCGGACGAAAGGGTGCGATTCGTGTCCCTCCCAGGTGATGTCGAGATGCAGAAGTCCCCAGGACTTCCAGCTGTGCTCTCCTCTGCGCTAATTTCCATGGCACCTCACGTCCACTGTGGCTCAGCTCTCTGTGGGGTCAGGTTCGTGTCTCTTTATTCCCCCTGCCTGAGGGTGGCGTTGAAGGTTTGCAGAGACCTGAGGGTTTGCAGAGACCGGGGCAGCTCCCCTGCAGCTGGGGGCCCCAGGAAGGCTCTGTGATGATGTCATGTGTCTCCAGCCTCCCGCCTAGCTGCCTGTGGGAAGGATCTGTCTGTTCTGGCACAGGGGCCTGTTCCATATGGAGGGCCGGGAATTGGCCATCACAGTCACCCGGGGCGTTCCTGCCACTTCTGCCTGTCTCCTTTTCCCTACGGAGATTCGGGTGCACCCTGGGTGCAGGCTGGGAAGGGTGGGCAGGCATGCACTTTGGTACAGCTCCTCAGCTTTGTCTGGAAGGCTTGGAGAATCCTGTCTGCAGAGGTTGGCCTGCCGCCATGATGAGTGGCTGTGCTCCTAGCCCCCGTCTAGTTTGCGGCTCTGTTGCAGATGTGCCTGTGTAGAGCTGGTGTGTCTGTCCTTTTAGGTGCACTCTGTGAGTCTCGGGAGGCTTCTCCCATAGCAGGGACCTCCCTCTAGGGCTGCTGTTCTGGGTGGAGGTGGAGGAGCTGCGGTCGTGGCAGCAGGAGTGGAATGCTCTCCTCTTAACAGTGAAGGAGTACGTGGTTCAGGGCAGGCATTTGGCCTCTGTAGGCACTTGGGAACCTTCCCTCAGTCCCAGCGGCCAGTGTGGTCACTGCCAGGAGTGGCCACAGGGGAGTGTCTAAAGTGGAAGTGCAAATGCATCTGTGAGTTTGACCAGGGGCCATAGACTCCAGCAAGGTCGGGATCCTGGTCTGCAAGGTGCCCACCGTACTGGCAAACCAGACTCATCTCGGGCAGATGCTTCGTTAGTAGCCCTGGGAGGCTTATGACGGCCACAGACGTCTCTGGTGATAAACAGCACTTGGCTGGCTAGCGTCTGATGTTCACCAGAGTTATGAGGGTGATTTCTGCAGATAGCAAATACTGTGGAGGGGTCATTCAATGCATCAATTTCACATACTGATTGAATGACCACTGTGCACCGGGTAGGCATTCTGCATGATGCAGCAGTGAACCAGACAAACTTCTCATCTGCGCTGCCCGTGCGGTGCTCCCATTCCATTGAGGGAGGTGGTCGGTAAAGAGTCACGATGCCTGTGTGCTAAGCCCCAAGAAGACAGAGCTGTGCTAAAGGGGGTGTGTGATCCAGGAGGGCCTCTCTGATGAGGTGGCATTTGAGCAATCACTCGGTAACCTACACTGGACACCTGGCCCCCATGAACCAGAACCTAAAGTATCTGATCTCAGAGTACCTACGAATCATCCTGCTGACGAGCAAGTAGAGGCCCAGCGAGGTTAAGGTGCAGATTCGTGAGGTGATAAGTAGGAAAGATGATGTGATAGAAGAGCGGGACAAAACATAAGTGGCCAGTACTCTGCTCACACCAGCGTTAGTCATTTCCCCAGGCCAGCTGACCCCCCCTGCCTTTTCATCCCAGAAGGTCTTATTATTCTCTTAAGGCTCTGGCTTTGAAAGATCTGTACTTGCAAATTTGCGTTTACTAACAATAGCAGATTTATTTTCTCATTTATGGCTGTGTGAGTCAGAGGGTGGGGGGCACAAAGTTTAAACACATCTTGTAACCACTAGTGAGCCCTCTGGGCAAGGGCTGACCACCTGGTGTTGGTCTCTCCCTGCCTATTTTCTTTCTTTCTTTCTTTCTTTCTTTGTTTCTTTCTTTCTTTCTTTGTTTCTTTCTTTCTTCCTTCCTTCCTTCCTTCCTTCCTTCCTTCCTTCCTTCCTTCCTTCCTTCCTTCCTTCCTTAACATTTATTCATTTTTGAGAGATACAGTGCGAGTGGGGGAGGAACAGAGAGAGAGGGAGACACAGAATCTGAAGCAGGCTCTGGGCTCTAAGCTGTCAGCGTAGAGCCGGACATGGGGCTCGAACCCACAGACCGCGAGACCATGACCTGAGCCGAAGTCGGACGCTTAACCCACTGAGCCACCCTGGCACCCCTAAGTGGGATTTTTCGTGTTCTTTCTGAAATGGCAGAATTTCTTGGAAGGTCCCATTGCTACATTTTGGATTCCATCTAGCCCTCCCACCCTGGTTTGAGGGGCCAGGTGCCTTTGGGTGGGCTAAGGAGACCCTGCCCTTACCTCTGACCCAATATGGTGAGGCAGGACTCAGAGCCACCCCCCCCCCCCCCCCCCAGGCTTACTTTCAGGGAGAAACACACTGTAAAATCAGGTCAGAGAACCAGCCCTGACCCACGTCTTCTCCCAAGGACCAGGAAGAGCCTTAATTGGCTGATAGTTTTCATCTAGAAGAAGGTGTCCTGCGTGAATTTGAAAGGAGCTTTTGGTGAAGTAAGACTTCATTAATTAGCCTGTTAGGGAAACGGCTTCCCAGTATTAGGGGGGCTGGATAAATTTGATGACCACTGTTCTAGTTTGGGGTTCTGAAAAGGAGGAGCTAGGTTTTCATCCTTTTACTAAATATTGAGAAAAATGTAGTATCTTTTTATGTGTTTTGTTTGCTTTTAACCGTTGAGTAGCTGTGTGCCAGATACCATATTTGTTCTTATTTAATCTGTATAAAAAAATGCTACAAGCTGAGTGGGATTATTCCCACTTTAACAGATGAGGGAGCTGAGGCTCAGAAAGCTAGTTTAGCAACTAGCTCAAGGTCACATCTTACTGAGGAGCTGTGCTTGGGTACCAAGCCAGGTCATTGACTTCAGAGCTGTGCACATAGCCTCAAATCTTAACTGTGATTTCCCCCATCTTCCCAGCCACTTTGGGGCTGCTGATAATATGAAAATGCTCTAGATTCCTGACTTTCATTTCTTTCTCTTTTCTATAAAATCTGCTGCATTTGTCTTCGCTAGGAGGATGGACATATGATGCCAACATATCTGGTTTAAAATATATATATTTTATTGTGATATGGAACACATCAAAGTAAATGAAGTAAATGTGAGGTTCAATGATTTTTCTCCCTTGGATTTTTTTTTTTTCAGTTTATTTATTTATTTTGAGAGAGAGAGAGAGAGAGCATGCAGGCCAAGGGCAGAGAGAGAGGGAAAGAGAGAATATCCCAGGCAGGCTCCACAGAGGCGGACACAGGTTTCGAACTCACGAACTGTGGTGAGATCACGACCTGATCCGAAGTCGGACACTTAACCAACTGAGCCGCCCAGGCGCCCCTCCTTCGGATTTTTCCCCTTAAGTGATTTTTTTGCATTGTTGGGGAAATCCCAGCAAAATCCGCTCTCCACGTGCCTTCCTTTGCCTTTCTGTGCCAGTCTTATTTGCACGTCTCCGTGTTTCTGACGTTCTTCAACCACGAGGGCCTGGGCGCACAGATGAGAAGCCTACCTAGGGTGCCTCAGAGTACTAAAGAGGGTCTGAAAAGTGGGGGAAGACCAAATTCTTTTCCGGTAAAAGTAGGCTAAGACAATTAGGGGCTTAGATGCTGCCTCAAAAACCGCCCAGCAGCGTATTCTGACCTCGAGTAAGAAGAGAGCGTAGGAGGTTGTGGAATGGGCCTGACAGCGTGTTTTCCCTGGAACCCCTTGCAGCCTGGCCATCAGCAGGACCCCTTCTGGGAAAGGAGTCAGGCTGCCCCCTTACAGAGCACCTACTGCAAGCCTTGTGTCCAGCTCGGTGTTTGGCAAACAACATGTTTTTGATCCTCAAGAACACCCCTAAGGTATGCATGTGGACACCCATTACCAGACAGGGAAACTGGCCCCCTGAGGTTAGATGGCCCTCAAGGCACGCCGAACTGCCCCCATGTGTCCTAACAGTCCCTTCTGCTTGTCCCTCCAGACTGGCCAATCTGGGGGCAGAGGGCAAGGACACCTTTATCATTGGGTCCCTGGTGCCTGGTGCCTGGTGTGGTGCCATCTTGGCGTTTTTGGTAGGCTCTGAGCGTTGTTGAATGAGCAGAGGGGAAGTAACTTGTCCACACAGGTGCAGTGGTGAAACCTTTCCATTGTAGGACTCCGAGGCTCCAGGACAGCTGCTCTGTGGGTCAGAAGTAGGATCTGATTCCAGCTCTTTGGTTAATAAGTGGGATGAACACAAAATGACATATGTACCCGTTTATCTGAATTGCAACATTAATGTAGAAAAGGATTGGAAGCGACCCAAATACTCATCAATAAGGGCCCGGTTAAGAAAAATGATGGCACATTCCAAACGGTGCAAATAAGAAACAAGAAAGGTTTTTGTCTACTATGTTACATGAACTTCATGGAAAACAAAAACAAAAAAAGGCAAAGATCAGTATATAATATGCTAGTTTTGGGTAAAGGGGAGAAAAATAAGATTTTGAATTTGTGTATGTGTAAACAAATTCTAGAAGGATATACTTAACGGGTGGGATGGTTAACTAGGCAGGATGGGAGGGAGAATTAACTGTTTATCTTATGCTTTTTTTTTTTTAAGTATTTATTTTGAGAAAGAGACAGAGCACATGAGCAGGGAAGGGGCAGAGAGAGAGAGAGAGAGAGAGAGAGAGAGAAAGAGAGAATGAATCCCAAGCAGGCTTCGCCCTGGCAGCATAGAGCCTGATGTGGGGCTCGAATCCATGAACTGTGCGATCATGACCCGAGCTGAAGTCAAGAGCTGGTCACCTAGTCGACTGAGCCACCCAGTCGCCCCTGCTGTTTGGTTTTGAAACCATGAGAATGAATGTTAACTTCTTCAAAAAAGTAAAAAGAAAAAAAATAATGGAAGTCACTTTGGACTCGCTATTTTGTCTGTCCGGGCAACCCATCTCCCCATCCGAACAACGAGGTATTGGATTAGAGCAAGGTTCCATCACGTTGTGTATATTGTGTGTATGTCTGACTTTTGTGGGCTTTTCCAGGAGACACTGACCTGGTCCTAGGACGGTCTGCAGTCCCTTCTGTTGGTGGCCTCCACCTGGATCAGCTCTGGCTGTTTGAGAAAGGCCAGGGCGATGCAGAGAGCAAGGAGCCCTCTGCCGAGGTCTGGGCCTTGTTCCTGTCCCCGTGCCTGGCAGTTTGTCCTCTGAACACCCTGCCCTCGTGTGACTCAGTTGGTTCTTCCCTCAAACAGGAGGATTACAGTGAAGAGAGACTGTTCTGGAGCTTTCTGGCAAAGTGCTGCAGTTTAATAGGAAGGAAAAAAAAATGGCAGAATGTTTTCCCAGGTTATTTTTAATGCTTTTCAGTTCAGCAAACATTAATTGAGAGCTAAGTGCAAGGCAGCGTGGGGGAGTCAGAGCTCCATAACACCTCATCTCTGCTCTCCGGAGTGTGAAGTCTTGGGTGAGAAACTTGAGTGTAAAATTCCTCCTCATACCGTCCAGGACTGCACAGTTTACCTCATCTGGTCCCTCAGAGACGTGTGGGGTTGGTGGGGATTCTCCCCATTTCACAGATGAGGAAATGGAGTCTCAGTGAAGTCTTGCCCAACGAAAGCCACACAGTTCCTAAGTGGTAGAGCCTGGAACTAAACCAGATTTTCTCTGATGCTCTTCACGAGCCCAAACACTCGTAAGCAGAACATTCCGCCACAGGAGATTTCCCGGAGGTGTGTGGTGTGGGCCAGTCTCTGCCTGGAAACAGTCAGGTGAGCACAGTCCTCAGTAAGCCTCCTTCACTGTTCGCCTTTATGGAAGGGCAGTGGAAACCTCAGGCTTATGGTCACACATTGGGTCTTAATCCCCTTTGCTGTGGTCCCAACAGTTCGGACCTCCACTGCCTGTGAAACCCACCACCCTGCCACACAAGTTAGGTGCAGAATGTCCCAGGCGTGTGTAAGGGTGGATGTGACAGCATCCTTCTTGCCACCCCTTTCTCCTGCCACCGTTTCCTCTTCTTTTCCTTCCCTTCTTCCACAAATTCTGTCATCCTCTCTCCCAGAAGAGCCACACATGCTCCCCGCTCAGGGTCTCTGCCCTGGCTGTTCCCTCCCTCTACCTGAAAAGCTCTTCCCGTGGCTTCAAGTCCCCACTGGAAACTCCCTTGGATAGGAAAGTGGCATCTCTCCCCACCACTGCTGTTTTCTCTTTATAGTATCTGTTCATATTACATACAGACTACATTGATCGCTTTCCTGCCTCACCCCCATCCCCTCCAATGTGTGAGCCCACGAAGCCTGGCAAGTTGGGCTTTGCACAGTATCCCTAACGTCTGCCTAGCACAGGTGCCCAGCATCTAATAGATACTCCGTACACAGTATTGAACCGGTAAATTGTAAATTGCCCTGTGGCCTAAACAAGTAACACTTCTTTAAAGAGGAAAGAAGCAAATCATAGCCTCTTTCTTAAAGGCGAAAAGACCCAAGGCTTGTCTCCCTGCAGCGCTTCATCATACAATATCACTCCATTTAATAATTGTTCAGCCCTGTTTAGAGCCCTCTGCAGACGGTCACTTAGAGGCCTCTGATTTGTATGCGTAGGGAGACCGCTCACTGTTTTTTTTTTTGTTTTTTTTTTTCAGAGCAGCCTATTCTTTTCTGGGACAGTTGTAATGATTTAAACACTCTCATAGTTTACATGGGGCCGAAAACTGCCTCATTGTAATTCCTGCACACTGATCTTCGTTCTCGAAGCACAGGAGAGCACGGAATAAATGCAATTCTGTGTGCACAGGACACTCCTTCAAGATAGTTAGAAAAAGATGGCTGTCGAAAGGCTTGCCCACCCTCCAGCCAAAACATCACCGGTGCCTTTGATGGTTCTCCCAGTGCCACCATTGTCAGGGGCCTTCCCACCCTGGGTGCCTTCCTCAAGTTTGTTCTGCCTCAAGTTTCAGAATTCAAGATTTAGTCCCGTCAGAGCAGAGTGTATATAGAGACCCTGCCCAAGGAGCCTCGGTCCTTGTTGACCTGTTGCTGTCAGCACAGCCTTGGGATGACCTCGCCTGGGAGACAGAACACATTCAGTTCACTTTTTTTTTAAAAAAAATTTTTTTTCAACGTTTTTTATTTATTTTTGGGACAGAGAGAGACAGAGCATGAACGGGGGAGGGGCAGAGAGAGAGGGAGACACAGAATCGGAAACAGGCTCCAGGCTCCGAGCCATCAGCCCAGAGCCTGACGCGGGGCTCGAACTCCTGGACCGCGAGATCGTGACCTGGCTGAAGTCGGACGCTTAACCGACTGCGCCACCCAGGCACCCCTCGTTCGGTTCACTTTTACATTGTCTCTAGTCATTGAGCCCCTCTCGGACTCTTCAAGAATCATAAAGGTTATAAGGGTTTGTTTTTGGTTTTGGCTTCTGGCATTTAAAAAAAAATTTTTTTTTTAAGATGTATTTTTGGGAGAGAGAGTGCAAGGAGGGAAGGGACAGAGAGATGGGGGTGGGGGAGGCACAGAAAATCCAAAGCAGGGTCTAAGCTGACAGCAGCCAGCCCGATGCGGGGCTTGAACTCAAGAACCATGAGATCATGACCTGAACTGATTTCGGACACTCTACCCACTGAGCCACCCAGGTGCCCCTGTACCTTATTTTATTTTTATTTTTTTTTAATGTTTATTCTTAGAGAGAGAGAGAGAGAGAGCGAGCAGGGGAGGGGCAGAGAGAGAGGGAGACACAGAATCCAAAGCAGGCTCTAGGCTCTGAGTTGTAAGTATGGAGCCTGACTTGGGACTCGAACTCATGAACTTGCAAGATCATGCCCGTAGCTGAAGTTGGGCACTCCACTGACTGAGCCACCCAGGCGCCCCACCCTGTCCCCTATTTTAAAAGATAGTAAACATGAATAAAGTTCTGTCTCCAAAATCCACGTGAAGAGGGTGGAACTCTGGAAGTAAAGCAAAACGTGCAGAGCCTTCAACTTTATCCTTTCTCCCGCCTTTGACTGCCTGTGTCTTTTCCTCAGTGTCTGTCTGTCCCTCTGCCTTCCATCTCCCGCCCACCCCTCGCTTCCCCCTCCCTCCCTCTCCCTCCTGCCATTGCTCCCGTCCCTGCCCTCCCACTTAGTAGACAGGGGGAGCTAACACTTCCTTCTCAGCATTTCCATTGCAAATACTTTTACCCATAGCCTTTCATTTACAGGCTTAGGCTAAGGTGCACGTGTCCCATTTTTCTCAAGGAGAAAGAACGGAGATTAAATTGCTTCTCATGTGTGACCCTTGGCTAATTTGCTTTGTGGCCTTGGATAGAAAAAACTTTCAGCCCCCAGCTTTAGGCTCTTCTGCATGATGGGTTCCCATTTCTGCCCAAATCAGCGGTTTCCTATTGGTGATTGGACATGAGGCCTTCCACACTGCACTACTTGCTCTGCTTCTGTCATTGCCAATGCCACTGTCATTTTGGGTAGAGGTGGCAGGGAAGGAGGCCAAGGTCGAGAGTTTCGACTCTGAGGCCACTGAGCCTTTCTCTGCCTCTTCGGCATTTCCGGTCCTGCTGGGTGTGTGTGTGTGTGTGTGTGTGTGGAGGCGGGAGGGAGGGAGGGAGGAGGGCCAGGTTCAGGCATGGGGCTCTTTTCCTCACAGCTGTTTTCTTTTTCCTCCTTTGTTTCCTCTTGCTTCCAGGAGTTCATCACGGAGAGGCCTGTGCTTTAGGGTGTGGGAGAATTGAGAACAGCCCAAGGTCTGATTCCATAATGGGCTGTGTGACCTTGGGTGAGTCACTGGGTTGGTTTTCACAGAGCTTCATCAGTTGCCTGAGGAGCTGGAGAGGATCGGTGGTTCCCTAGAGGTGGTGATGATGGGGTCCTTTGGTTCTGTGATGTACTTTTTAATAGCCAGCTGCAAATTTGGCTGAGGCACGTCCAGAGGCTGTGGGACACGTCCCAGCCTCTGAGTCTGAGTCTGGGTAGTGTCTGAGTCTGGGTAGTGAGGTGTCTTCTCAGATGGGCTGTGCTGCTGGGCTGGGCTGGGCAGAGGGTTGACCTGCCAGCTCATGGATCTGAGGAAGTGAATTAACTTTTGTTTTGCAGACCATTCTTCCACTTGGGGGTCCACAGGGAGTGGGTAGCAGTCAAGGTCCACACTGGGCCCACTGCCCTCTTTTTGGACTCTGCTGACCTGAGGACTCCAGTGGCATTTCCACATCAGACTGCCCCTGCTGTCCACAGGTGACCCCAGCCAGGCTGACAGTCCCTGAATCTGATTTCAGGAGTCCACATCAACCACATCAGGCAGCTGGGACAGAGGGCCCAGGAAGCCATGCCTGTTGATTTGTCTAGGAGTGGAACTAATGGGATGGTTTGCTTCAGAAAGTGAATTATGGGGGACGCCTGGGTGGCTCAGTCGGTTAAGTGTCCGACTTCAGCTCAGGTCATGATCTCGCGGTCTGTGAGTTCGAGCCCCGTGTCGGGCTCTGTGCTGACAACTCAGAGCCTGGAGCCTGTTTCAGATTCTGTGTCTCCCTCTCTCTCTGTGCCTCCCCCGCTCACGCTCTGTCTCTCTGTCTCTGAAAAATGAATAAACCTTAAGAAAAAAGTTTTTTTTAAAGAGAGTGAATTAGGGAGGCGCCTGGATGGTTCAGTCGGTTGGTTGAGTGTCCGACTTCGACTCAGGTCATGATCTCACTCATGGGTTCGAGCCTCACGTCGGGCTCTGTGCTGGCAGCTCAGAGCCTGGAGCCTGCTTCAGATTCTGTGTCTCTGTCTCTCTCTGCCCCTCCCCCACTCACACTCTGTCTCTCTCAAAATAAATAAATATAATAATAAAATTTAAAAAAAGGAAAGTGAATTAGGGATTAGTTAGCCTTTTAGAATCTAGAAGATTCTTCAGAGCCATCGCCACCCCCCCCCCCCCCCCATTCTTTGCTCTAGCTTCAGTGACCCGTTCCAGTTTGACCATTTAGCAAGTATTTACTGAAAGCCAGCCCCTCTGGGCAGGGCACCAGCGGGGAACACTGAGACCTCAGCCCTTGGTAAGCTTGTGTTTGGAGAAAAGATCACAGGAAGAACTGCCAGAGGCCCTCTGTGGCCGAGCAGCAGCTCTCAGAGGACCCTGGTGGAAGGAGCACTTTCCCTGGGAGACGAGTAGGATGAGTAGAATTCCGGTTGTCTGAGGATTCAATGCAGTGATGCCTGGGGAAGCACTTTGTAAACTGTCATATAGGGAAGAAATGCCAGGTGGTGCCACCGTGTTTGCTGCAGGGCAGGGAGGCTGGCAGAGAGGTGAGGTGGGGACAAGCTGCCTTGGGAAGAGGCACAGGGTTTTTGGTCCAGGAGCGCTGATGGCTGGGGGGCTGGGAATCCTTCTCTGGCTTTGCAGTCCCTGTGGCCATGAAAGTCTGTGGACCAGGAATGACGGGACGTGATAGGACATGATCAAAGCAGCGTTTTAGGAGATTGGTCAGGATTTACCCCTCTGCTCTCTGGGCCTTCCCCTTCAATCTCCTCATGGCTTTTCTGTTGCGTGGGGCCAGTGCTGTGGCTATTTAATAAGATCATTGTGAACAGTGTGGTTTTTTTATGAACCGCAGCATTGTTGAGCAGGGAATAGGACCCCGTGAGCTGAGGTGCCTGCTCCCTGCTGCCCTGGGAAAAGGCAGACATCAGATGGGACGATGCCAGACTGCTGCATTTGGAACCCAGCACCCTGGGCCTCTGGGGGCTGTTTTTGTGACCCTGATGTGTTTTAAGAGACTACACGATTGATTTTTGTGTTTCATTAATTGCCTGGGGCCCCAAATTTCCTTTCTGGCGTCCCTCAGTGATGACTCCTGAGCTCTTTTGGTCCATGAAATCTCTCACTTCCTTTCGGAGGAACAGAGGCTGAGTTTGGATGTAAGTGGGACTAAAAGTAGATGGACCCACAGAATTTTGGAGCTAGAAAGGATCTCCTGTCTGTGCTCAGGCTCCATTGTCCAGTGTGTGAATTAGGGGGCTGGCAGAAACCCAGAGAGGGATGTGGCTCTCCCCCAAGGCACACAGCAAGTCCCTGGCAAGGTGGGCACCAGGGTCCAGGTCATCTGACTGCCTGATCAGCACCCTCATGCTTCTTGTCCCTCTTTCCTCCTTCTGGTCACCATTCAGATACCACCTTCTGGGACCAGTTTCAAACTCCTGCTTCATCCAGTACCCACTAAAGGTGGGAAGGGACAACCATGGAGAGAAGATGTAGCCTGCTAGGTTGCCAACCGATCGCATCATCCACCGGAGCCAAGACCTCATCTCTCCCTGTTCCCACTACACTGCCTTCCCCCAGCAAAGTCAGACCAAGACACCCCCTCCCCACGTCCTGGGTCCAAACAGCCTTCTGGCCCTATTTTCTGCCGCTCTGGGAATACTTTGCTTCCCATACTCTTAAGGCGGACAGGGCTAGGGCAGGGGCTGGGCGGTCAGGAAAGTGGAACTGACAAGTCTTGAAGGGGAGTAGAATGTAGACTGGCCCCAGAGGGAGGAATGAGGTGTTAGGGGAGGAATGCCAGGGCCGAAACATCAGGGAGGAGGCCCGGCTGTGCCGGGGGCTCACTCGCGCCAAGCGGGCCCATGCCACAAGCCGGAAGCCCAGGTCCTACAACAGCCATCCCCGCCCGCCTCTGGTTACTGCGAGTCTGTCCTTCTGGCTGGAGGAAGCATCCGCAGTGGAACCAGCTCCTCTCTGTCTCCGAGGCAGAAACCGAGACCTCCCCGCACCCGCTGGAGGAGGTAGGGAGCCGGTTCCAGGCGGAGCAGGAGCCAGTCACAGGGTTTATGTTAATGCGGGCCCTCCCCCAGCCGGCGCTTAGCCTATTACCCGGGCCCTGGCCGACAGCTTAATTACCGCTGCAGCGCGCCTCGGCTTGCGTTCCACGGTTCCCTAAAATAATAAGGATGGCGTCACCGACTTCCCGCGGCCATGTGCTCCCACCCGTGCCTTCAGAGCTCTATTGTAGGAAACAAACAAAATCCAGACACTCAGATGCTTTTTTTTCTTGGAGAGATTTTTTTTTTTTTTTTTTTTTTGGTTTTAAGGTAGTGTTGGGACCCTGCCCCTTAAGTTAAGATTTTAAAAGATCTTTAAGGTGTGGAGGCCAGGGTCTTGGCTACCACTGAGGCTGCAGAATATCCTCCTGTTAGCAGAAATTCGAAAGCTATGTGGATGATTCCCCAGTCTTCCACTGGGGCCTCTGATTTCTGCTCAGAGGGGTGGTATGGGGTGGCTTGACAGAAGAATCACTCAGCTCAAGGTTCCTGGACTCTGGGCCAACTCTGGACCTTGCTCTTTCCTCTGGAAAAAAAGAGGGCTAAACTTGACCAGCATTTTACAAACGGTGGGTCGCATTAAAAAAAATCGCATTAAAAAAATTTTTTTTTCTTTAATGTAACAGAAAACAGTAATTGTAATAGGGTACGTTTCGTTTCGGTGTGCATGTCTTATATACACAGGACATGTGTGCACTGAGCCAGGGTATAAATATATTTTTACTGTGGGTTGTGGTCAGAAAGCCACTGACCTAGATGATCCCAAAGGCCTTTCCAGCTTTCGAAATGTCTGACTTTTCTCCCAGAGCCTGACTTTCCCCTCCATGGAACCTGACTGGGTTTTGGCAGGTCTTGCCACACAAGACTGTTAAGCCGAACTCAAATTTGGCCTTCTAGCCAGAAATGGGATCTGCAGCGGGGGATGGCCCATTTAAAAGCTGACCTATTTAAAACCCACGAGCACCAAAAAAAACGCGGGGTCAATTTGATTTGAGTCTCCTCTTGTGTGCAAGACTGGAACCTGAAAACTAAATTGGTCAGGGACGGACAGGTAAAGACCAAAGCTGCAAATATTTGTTGCATTCTTGCTGAGGGAGAGAAAAGAAAATCGAGACTCGAGGCCAGTGGGGGAAAACAAGGCCAAAAACGAGACGTGTAGATGTAAGGTCGAGAGGGGTATATTTTGGGCCTACTACCTTAGTTCTCCAGAATGTTAAGAGGCTTCGTGCATTCCATGAGAGACAGCTTTGGTGGCTCAGATGTGGCGGCTTGCCTTTGTTCCCATTCTTGTGACATGGCTGTGGACATCGTGGTAAAGGTGGCTTGTGGATCACGGAGAAGGCAAGTGGCTTTTTCCAAACCGGGAATGCTCTAAGTGCATTCATTATTTCACTTAATCCAGCCCTAGGTGATGGGCACTGTTGTCACTGGAGGAAGCGGAAGCTCAGGAGAGGTGAGATGAGCTAGCAAGTGGAGAATGTGGACTTGAGCCAAGTCTCTCTGACTCCAGAGCCTGCCTTCTGTCCACCTCTCCACGTTGCCTCCGGAAGTGCTGGGAAAATAAAGAGCTGTTCTCACTAAAGCTTCCTTCTCTCTGGCTCTGGCCTTCAGAGGGCTCTGTTTTAGGCCCAAGCTGTCCATTTAAATCAGGGCCAGCTGATCACGGGCATGTGACCTGTGCTTAGGAGGGCCCTCCCTTGGGCTCAATGTGCTGCTGTCGTGGGTTTGGAGTTCTTAATAATTTTTGACCAAGAGGACTCATGTTTTCATTTTGCACGAAGCCCTGCCAGCAATATAGCCAGTCCTGGCTTTGATATAGTACATCCCCTTTCTTGGGTCCCTCCTGTCTTCCTTTAACATGTCTGTCCCATCTGGGGCAGAGGCATTTGAAGAATGCACTCTGTCCCAGCCTTCGGTCTGCTACCTGGCACGCTGCTCTGAGGTTATTTACCAGCCGTCTGCCTCCTCCCAGCCGCCACCACACCTCTTGCTGGCAGGGACCCCGCTGTGGCTCACCGGCTCACCGTTGCCTCTGAGTCCCCTCAGCATTTACCCAGGTGAACAGTGTCATAGGAGCACCCTTGGTGGAGGGAGGTTTTTTTAATAGGCGAGAGATTGGCATGCAGAGCACTGGGTCAGGTCAAAAGGAGCGTGCGCAGCTGGCCTGCCTCCTGGGGGACACAAGGCACGTGGAAAACGTTGTTTATAAGAGGTCGGGTTCATTCAGTATATAGGGAACCCACGACACTGTAAGTTTGACTCACTCTCTACTCCCGGCACCTAGTGCTGTGCCTGGCACGGTAAGCAGGACATTTGTTAAGCAGTTGCTCTGGTGTCCGCTCCCCGCTAGGCTGATTACGGGGAAGGACAGTCCCTGACCTCTAGGAGGATCGGATGCTTAATACACGATTAAATGATTCATGTGGCAGCTGCCCTCAGTGCCCTGGGATGCTCAGAGCTGGGTGTGGGGAAGGTTTCCTGGGGGGGGGGGGGGGGGGGGGGCCTGAACTCGATTTGTGATGCAAGGGTGAGATTGAGGAGAGGTCAGAGTGGAGGGCTCACTTAGGTCAGTGTAGGAACTTGGAGCCCCCCGTCCCTCCCCCCCCCCAAACACACACACACACACACACACACACACACACACACACACACAAGGAATGTGTTCTAGGCTGGGATTTGTACTTCACAAGTTAAACAGATCCCATTCTCCTCTTTCCGCAGAGGCAGAGCCCAGCCCTCAGGGACAGAGTCAGGGTCCTCAGCCAGCCAGGTCCTTGACCTGTTCGTGTAGTCCAGTGCACCCCCCGCTGTCACAGAGACCCCGTTGGGAGGCAGAATCGGACTTAGAGTGACTTCGATGACTGTGATCAGGACTGCGGTGTAGAGAATAGAGAGGAAATGGTCACATTTGAGAGAGCTGTGAAGACAAGATTTCACAGTTTTGAAACAAGCAACGGGTTGTTCCTTAGAGTAATAATGTGTTTGTGTTTAGCACGGACGTTTCAGCTCCCATTGGTGAGAAATGATTGCTGTGTCCTTGCTTTGGGGACAGGTTTTTCAGGAAATGCTGGAGCCGGACAGTCTGATTTCTTGGGAAGCTTCAGTGGCCTCCCCACTGACCTCTCGCGAGGGCTGAGTGTGAACATGCAGACTCCTCTTGGGTGTTGACACCTGAGGAGTGAAGCCTAGAATCCTGTGTAGTTTTGTCCATGGGTGTTTGAAAAGCTTCTGCTACCAGCAGAGTAAGCCAGTTGTTGGGCTAGAGAGCAACCACATTCAGATATTTTTAAAGGGCCAGTGAAGCTTGGGAGAGACTCTCAACCCAAAGTACAAATTTCCAGTTTAATTTTAACTTTGCACTTAGCTCACACCCAGGATTTGGCAGGGGGAAGTGGACCTTAATTTTTTTTTTTTTTTTCTTTTTTAAGGCGAACACACCCTGGATGTAACAGGGATATGTTCTCTGCCTGGAAGGGCTTGGAGTGGCGGCCACCGCACAGAGACGGGAGGAAGTGGGTTGGAATTGGATCAGGAGCTCAGAGTGGATTTGAGGAGTGCTGGGGCTGGTTGGAGGTTTGCAAACGTGGGAGTCTGTCCTGGAGCTCTAGGAAAGGGCCACCCTCTGTGGACCCAGGGGGACCCGGGGGACGTGCGTGGAATGACTCCAGATCACCTCTTGGGCCGGTGTTTTTGTTTTTTCCTGTTTGGTCACTTTCAGGCACTTCACAGGTGGCTTACCTGCCATCCCCAAAGTGACAGTCACTCCCCAAAGCAACAGTGGGTTTCCCCCTCGTGGTTTTTGGGCTTTTTGGTGATATCAGCAGCCGCAGTGTCTGAACCTTGCCCTTCTCTCACATCTTTGATCTCACCCCAAACACTGCCGAAACTCTTGCCAGGAAGGAAATGCAGAAACCAGTGGTGGTCCCAGAGGCCCCGCAGACCTGACCTATAACTGGCCACTGCTGGCACTCCAGAGGGCATAGACTTGCCCAAGCGGCTGGAAGCAGCCTCTTCCCGCTTGGCAAGAGCAGGGTGCCAGGTCCCCCAGCCCCTCTCCACATCCTTGCTCCCTAATCGCAGTGTCATCTGAAGGAGGGCTGGCTTGGATTTTGTTTTGGTTACGGAGGAAGTGTAACCAGGGCGGGGACTGCCAGGAGCGGTCCCCACCCTGCTGGTGGACCTGTTGGAAGGGGCTTCAGGAGAGCTTACAGGGTTGAGTTGGGGGAGTCTGGGAGAGCGCGCCTCATATTTGGGAACATCTGAGGACCAGTCGGGAGCCAACACTGACCACCTTGGTTCACTGCATGGGGTCTTATGTCCATTCCAGGGGCCATTAGGGTAGGTGGTTCTGATGTGGCTGTGGAATGGGAAAATCCCATTCCCACCAGTGAACCAGCTGGTGCCAGCAAAGCATTTCAAGGGGGCCTGTGCAGGCTCTGGAAAGATCCGATGGTTCCTATTAATAAAAACATTAGTGGTAGCCACTTGCATATCATCCCCCGGGAGGAATGGCCCCCATTTGGCGGTCGTGTGGGGTGCCGGGACTGGGACCCCGTGCCTGTCCGTAGAATTCCCAGGCAGCGCCGTGCCTCTCTGGAAAAGAGGCTGACTTCCGGGAAGAATTCCCCTGACTCCCAGCCCCACCACCCCCATCTCTAAGGCTTTCTTTTCCTTGGCAAATGGTCGTTAAGAGGAGAAGCCCTTGACCCGTCTGGAAAAACCACATGTCTGAAATCTTTGAGGGTGGACTGGAATCCCTGCTCGTATTTGTCTTTCTCTGGTGGAGCTCCAAGAATCTGCAGCGCCTTCCGAAGACCGCAGGCCTTGTGGCTCCAGAGTTTGGTGCAGATGAAGGAGGTGGGCCTACCCCCTTCCCCGGCGCTGTGAACCTCCCTCCGTTTGCCCTGCTCCCCTAAGGCCTGGCTTCCTGGCTCTACACTGATTTCCTGCCCTAGGGCAGAAGGCCTCTCAGGATTTATTCCCAGGCACTCTTGCCAGTGACCTTGAGAAGGTGGCTTGACCTGGACATCTGGCCTCTCCTGGGGACTGAGGGAGTGGAAAAGGATTTAACTTCTCCCATCCCAGATCCGAGGGGAAAGGCAGGACTTGGCGGCCATTGCCTAGGCCCAGAACGGGTCAGCTCTGGGAAGGAGCTCCTGTGCCTGGCTTTGCCCTTCCTGGCAGATTGCCACTGTCGCTGGGCTAGGCACACCACCTCTGTCTGCCAGGGAAGAAGAAAGCAGGGTAACTGTGGCGGCTCTGCAGTCCAGATGTGCCCCGAACGCCCCTGGTCTGCCTGCTGACAAGGGTGGGCTGAGAAGGGGCCCAGCAGGCCCACTGTCGATTCTGTCCCCCCAGGTTTCTGCTTGGCCTCGAGACGCCTGAGCAGGAGGGAGGATTGGAGGACTGTGGCAAGCTGGTCATCCTGGGCCCGGCAGGAAGGTCTAAGCAAATTGGCCTGCTCAGGGGGCCGGAGGAGCTCTGGACAGGGGCTGGTTAGAACAGAAGGCCATCTGCTTGTCCAGGAGAAGAAAAGGCTCTGAGGGGCTGGCATGACCCTTCGGACAGTGTGGGACTGCCATTTGGAAGAACTAGATCGTACTGTCTGAACCATCCGTGACCAATCAGAACCTGTAGGGGGAAGTCCTAGGGGGGCAGCAGATCCCGAGATGGTGATGTGTGTTTCCTTGAGGCTGTGGGGAGCAGACAGGTGGGGATGTTGTGTCCAGCACCAGATGCGGCCAGGAAGAGTTACCTTTAAGGTGCCTGCCAGCCCTGGGTGGCCAAGGAGCAGCCAGACTGCTGGGGCAGGAGTGGGTCACCGGGGCATCCTCCTGGAGGGCTGGGCACCCTGGCTTCCCTTGCTGACTCCCCAGAGACGTTGAGGCCTGGGACTTGATGTGTTCCTCAGCTTGTCTCCCCACCATCTGTACTGGAGCCTGGAATCTTCCCTTCAGCCAAATCTACCTTTTAACCACCTAATGAGAAGTTGCTTTTCATGAGTCTTTTTTTTTTTTTTTTTTTTTTAAATAAAGGAACTCAGTTTTTTTGGGGGGGGGGTGTTTTGAAAGTTCATTTATTTATTTTGAGAGAGAGAGAGCGGGGAAGGGGCAGAGAGAGAGGAAGAGAGAGAGAATCCCAAGCAGGCTCCACACTGACAGCAGAGAGCCTGAGGTGGGGCTCAAACTCACAAACCATGAGATCATGACCTGAGCCAAACTCGTCTTTCTACATCATCAGAAATAAAGGATTTGGACCCAGATTGGAGTAAGAAGAGAAAAAAAGAGAATCTAAGAACTCCAGCGGCAAAATTGCCTCCAGGGAGTTTTAAAGAAGGGCCAGACAGGGTCACAGAGGTGCTTCCAAAGACTGACTTTTTGTACTTCGACGACCTCAGCATGCATTACGGGGCCGTCCTAGGGTTGCGGATTTCCATTCTTTTCCTTTCACATCTATGCTCAGGACCCGGAAGAGCAGGGTCTAGAGATGCACTATCCCGTATGGTAATTCTAAGTATTTTTTTACATTTAAATTAAGGAAAATGAAAGTGAAAACTCAGTTCCTCAGTCTCACCAGCCGGGTCACAGGTGCTCAGTGGCCACCCTCGGCTAGCGCCTCCTCTCTTGGCCAGAGCAGGAGGCATCCATCGTTGCAGGAGGTTCTGTTGCACGGGGCTGGTCTAGAGAACGGAGAGTGGGGGGCTCCCTAGTCTGCGGCCCCTACCAGGAGCCAGGCCAAGCGGGTGACTGTGGTGACGAGTGGGCAGGCTCTGGCCGGTGAGCTGGTGAGGGTGGCGTACGTGTGTGTCTTGGGCCCCGTCCGCACGCCGAGGGTCACAGGCACACGGAGGCCGAAGGAGGGGAAGTAGCTGGCCGTGGGAGGTGGTCAGGCTGAGGCCACAGGGCCTGGGAGGAGGGCGGTGGGGATCTGACGGTGTGGCTGGCGCTGGTGGGAAGCTGGGGGCTGTGGCGGCTTATTTTTAAGGGGAATTTTGGAGAAGTGTGGCCGTGGCGTTGGAACGAGACCACCATGCCCGGAGCGTGTGCCCACCCCCTCCGTCCTTCCCCTCAGGACCGCAGACGGCAGGAGGACCTGGGTGGGTGCTGGCCGCACGATGCCCCTGAAGAGACAGAGGAGGTGCAGCCTGCAGTGTAGGACGGACCGACTGCTCTTTGGGTCTGACCGCCCGCTGGCCTTCCCTTTGCAGGTGAAAGAGCTCGTCCTGGACAACTGCCGGTCAATCGAAGGCAAAATCGAGGGCCTCACAGATGAATTTGAAGAACTGGAGTTCTTAAGTACAATCAACGTAGGCCTCACCTCAGTCGCAAACTTACCAAAGTTAAACAAACTTAAGAAGGTAAATAGAGTCTAGGAGTGTGCGCGGGGAGGAGGGGAGAGGGTCGCTCGTTGCTTGGTGTTGAGGGGGCGCGAGCGAAGGTGAGGCGGCTGCATGCGCCAACACGCCCGTGGTCGAGGCCCTCAGACGACTTTGAGGGCTGGGCACCCTGGGCCCTCCGCCTTCGTGTTAAGAGCTCTTTCTGCTTTTTCCCCTCCCTGCCCTGTTTAGCTTGAACTAAGCGATAACAGAATCTCAGGGGGCCTGGAAGTATTGGCAGAAAAGTGTCCGAACCTCACGCATCTAAATTTAAGTGGCAACAAAATTAAAGACCTCAGCACAATAGAGCCACTGGTGAGTCTTTCGGGTCCTTCCCTCTCCTCGGGGCGGGAGGAGGGAGGAGGTGATATCAGGGAATACTACTTTTGCGTTTGTAGAATGTTTGGGGTTTGTTTCTTCTTTTTTTCTTTTCTTTTCTTTTCTTTTCTTTTCTTTTCTTTTCTTTTCTTTTCTTTTCTTTTTGTTTCATTTCGTTTCTTTTTCTCACTTCTCTTACTTTGACTCTCGTGTGCTATGAGATCAACTTGGAGCTACTCTTTCTGCCTTGTCCGCAGAGAAGCTGAAGCCTAGCGAAGTTACATGGCTTGAGCAAGTTCACACTGCCAGAGTGGGTAGTCAGGGGGCCGGGTGGGGTGGGACCCTGGCCTCAACTTCTGGTCCAGTGCTTTTCTTCTTACAGTTTCTGCTCAGCTTTGGGAACCTGAGCTTGGTTCATAGTCCCTCGTTGGGGAGGGAGGAGCCACCCAAGAATTAAGCTGCCCCTGGGAGTGGCCCACCTGTTTTCTCCTTGGATTGCTGGCCTGAGGCTGGTACCCCCAAATGGTGGGATGGCCCCCTGGATGGCACAGAATGGCATGGGGCAAGAGCCTCGATGCAGGCCTTGCTCTGAGGGGCAGAGAGCGACTGAGCCATGGTCTCTAGTCCTTGGTGTGATAGTGACCAGGGCCTCAGAGATGTGGGCCGTGTTTCTGGCTCCTGTTCATTTCCATAGAGCTGAACACACCCCAAACTTCATGGGTTTACTCACCAGAAAGGGACAAGGCATGGTCACAATAACAGTTTCTCCATTACCTGGATCTGAGTGAGTGTGTTCCCTTGATTTCAGCTGTCCTTGACTAATAGCTTTCTTGACATACGGAAATACTACCACGTTAAATAAGCATTCTTACTGTGAACATACACGTAAGAACCCTCTCACAAGCCATCCACCTTAGAGTCAGGGAAAGGTCATGAGGGTATTTTGCCAAGTTTGCCACACTTTCTAGGTTTACAGAGTAGAAGTTGGGGCATCCCTCAGTTCGGGTTTGTAGGGTTCTTGTCCAAAAGGCACTCCCTGCCCTCTGTGGACGCTCGAGGGGCAGGTTGATGGGCCAGAACGGCAGAACCAGAAGCCGGCACATCTTTCCCAAGCTCCCACTTCGCCCGTTGTGGCGTGGAGTCAACTACGAGTATATGCGTCCCACAGAACTTCTTTTTAGGTCTTCCACCAACCTCCTAGGGCAAAGCAAAACTATTTGGATCTACCTGGAAGCCTTGATTTCGTGATGTCATAGGAAGATCTTTGAAGTTCTGTATATGTGTATTTTGGGAGGCAGGTGTAGAGACCAAGCGTATGTGTATATAAAACATTGTGATTCGGCTTACGATGAAAGGTCTGACCTAGACAGACAGATAGACACACCCTATTCTCCCTGCACAGACCACACATGTTTTTGGAGCTTCTCCTTCCCTGGTTATCAATGTGATTGATGCCTTACGCTCACCTCCTCAGGCTGGGGGAGGGTGTTGGGCTCGCCCACCCAGACCACAGCCCAGACTCCTTCCCTGCCCTTGACCTGCTGAGAATGACTTCTCGCTCCTGAGATCTTGAGAGCAACTGAACATTAGTAATCACTTCTACCTTATCGGGGCTGTGAGGATAAACTGAGTTAATACCTAGTGTGCTATGTGAATGGCCGTCATCCACACCATCATTAGTAATAGACACATCAGGAGTCTCTTTGTTCGTGGCGCCTTTTTCGTTCCCCTCTGGCTCCTTCGTCACAGGGGCAGCCGCAAAGCTCTTGGCTGGAGCCCCAGGGAGCCCCAGGTTAATTTGAAGCCGGTCACTGACACGGCCAAAGCTGTATTTGCAGACTAAATGTGTTGGCCTTGGATGGAGCTTCAAAGGCCCTAAAGTCCGCCCTCCCATTTTCCGGGTGAAGGAACTGAGGCCCACCAACCAGGGTGACGGGGCTGGGCAGAGCAAAGCTGTTTCCTCCACCTGGCTCAGTCCCCCCTCCTGCTTCCCCCCTGCCCTCCCGCCCTCCCACAGATCATTCACTGTCGACTTCATGTTTCTGCTTGCAGAAAAAGTTAGAAAACCTCAAGAGCTTAGACCTTTTCAATTGTGAGGTGACCAACCTGAACGACTACCGAGAAAACGTGTTCAAGCTCCTCCCACAGCTCACGTATCTCGACGGCTACGACCGGGATGACAAGGAGGCCCCCGACTCAGACGCCGAGGGCTATGTGGAGGGGCTGGACGACGATGAGGAGGACGAGGATGGTGGGTGTCGGGGGGTTGGGGTGGGGTGGGGAGGGGAGAGTGGGGCTGCTTTGCTGCCACCATCCCTCATCTTTCTCACTGGGGCTCGAACCCCAGAGAGGCATCCTGACACTGCCTGATAGTGCGGTAACTCTTTAAGAAATCTAACTAAACCTTCCCTTCCGGTTTTTCCTCTTTTCCGAAGTCCCCACCCCCGGAATGAGATCCTACAGTGTCTCTCTGTAGTGTGACCGTGACCGTGACCATGGACTCCCCAGCCCAGGGCTGGTGAGCGCACAGAGGAAGGTGGGGTGTGGCCTGAGGGTCCCATTCACCTGGGTGTCCAGCAGTGGAGATGAGGTCATGAGCTAGAGAGGTTGTGGGGCCCCCTGGTGGCTGCAGCCCACAGGACCACAGGCGGGACCTGCAGGGTGTGGATGCTGGAGCCCCAGGGGCCCCCAGGGGCCCCGGAAGTACAAGAGGCTGCTTCGCATGGCATGCTGGGCCCCCTGGTGGTACGGGGAGGGTGAGGTTGAGCCGTGAGCGGCAGGACCTGCAGGGAGGAAGGAAGGAAGAAAGGAAAGGAGCGTGTCCTGTCTCCTTCCCCCCTGTGCCAGCGTAGTGTAGTTTCCCAGCGGGTTCTTCATGGCCACAGTAACAGAGAGAGTTGAGACATTTGGCCCATTAATTCAGACATAGGATTTTTGAGTTTCCTTGTTAGGTCAGATACTCAAGACACCCATTTGCCTTAGTTTATTCCATCTTGTGGTATGACAGGAAAGGCCCAGGACAGGACTCCTGAGGCCAGGTTTCTAGGCCCACCTCCGTGGCTAACTCTGACGTATGACCTTGAACAAGTCACATCCCCCCTCAGGGACTTGGATGTTCACCTTTAAAGCAAGGAATTTGGCTAGATGCTCTTGGCAAATGAATTGACTTCTCTGCCTTCCTAGACCCTGTAACTTGTTCCTCTGATCCAGCAAGTTCTCTGTGGGCTGAGCCTCCACCCAGGAACTTCTTGTTTTTGTACAACTTGGGAGGAGGGTTTAGCTTTTGGATGACCCTAGGGTGTGTTCAGTCACACTGGGGCTTCCAGGCTTTGGGCCTGAGTGGGCGTGGGAGGGTCCTGGGCCCCACGGGAGACTACCTGTATGGAACACCCATGCACAGCCTGGGCTCATGCTGTGAGGGAGGCGGGCTCACCACCAGTTCCCTTGTCCCCATTTCTGCTGCACAGAGGAAGAGTATGATGAAGATGCTCAGGTAGTGGAAGACGAGGAGGATGAAGAGGAAGAGGAGGAAGGAGAAGAGGAGGACGTGAGTGGAGAAGAAGAGGTAAGAGGCTGAACTGGGCAGGGGCACCAGCTCCCGGAGTCCCCCTTACTTGCTGCCTATGACTCCGTCCAACTTAAAGGCCTCAGTGATCGGCCTTTGGCAGCCACGAAACCCTGGTTGGGGAAACGAGACCATTTCGGGGCCTTTTATGGGGCTGCTATGGGGGAGTCCAGGCTTACAGCCAGCCCCGGGAGAGGAAGAGGGAGAAGATTCTGGAGGCAGGTCAGGAGGGGAGCCATGTGCTGGTGGAATAAACCTAGCCCTGGTTTATATGCGAAAATTAGTTCTTAGGGAATCCACATCCTTATTTTCTGCCTTTTTGCATTCATACGTTAATTCAGATATTTACTGAGCACTTAAGAGTGTGTTAGAGAAAATCAAAGACTGCTTTGAACTCATGGGTCATAGGAGAAGACCCTGCTTGGTGCCATTCAGAGTGACAAGGGTCCCTAGCACACGTGGAAATAACGCTGTGATCCTAATACATTGGCTTGCTCCCAGCGTCTTGACAAGGTTTGTGCATGTCTGTGAGGGTTACTAATAGCACAGTCTGAGGAGGGCGGATCCCAGCTCTACCATTTGCTGGCTGTGTGTCCCTGGACAAGTTCCTTAACCTTTCTGAGCCTATTTCTTCATCTGTAACATAGGTATTGTTTTACATCTGAGTTGTAAAGAAGGATCAATTCAGTGAATTCTTAAGAGAATATAAAAATTTGTAGGTAATAGCACTTACTATTTTAGGCTTTTACACCCTTCTCCAAGGTCTTGTGCTAGGTTTTGTGTTTGGATGTTGGGAGTCTCTCTGTAATAGTCATTTTCCATGACTTGTTCAGAATTCTAAATCAGCTCTTCCTGATTACAAAAGTTAGACCCGGAAGGGCGCCTGGGTGGCTCAGTCAGTTAAGCCTCTGACTTCGGCTCAGGTCATGATCTCACAGCTCATGGGTTCAAGCCCCGCATCGGGCTCTGTGCTGACAGCTTAGAACCTGGAGCCTGCTTTGGTTTCTGTGTCTCCCTCTCTCTCTGCCCTTCCCCTGCTTGCACTCTGTCTCTCTCTCTCTCTCAAAAATAAATAAGCATTAAAAAAACAAAAAGTTACACCTGGAGAGGCTGAAAGTGAGAACAACATGGACAGGGTACCTACCTTCTCCCATTTCCTGTCTCTATCCTGCCACAGACCCATTTGGACAGGATCTCCTGCCCACCCCAAACTTAGGAGAGGCACAAGGCAAGGCAAATAGAAAAAGATCGGCCTTGTTCCCGCCTAGTTCTGCTGCTGGGTTTCCCTTTTCCCTAAGTGTAGGCTGCAAGAATATTGCAAATATTTAAAAAATAAAGACTTAGAAAAACATTCCCCCCCAGGACAGGGCAGTAAGTCATGTTGGCTAATGGATTTTTCATCTTGCGCTTCCTGTCACAGGAGTCCCAACGTGCAGGGTTTTGTTGTGGGTTTTTTTTGTTGTTTTTTTTTTTTTTTGTAATCTCATTGACCATCTGCAAGAGTTCTAGCTTCCAGTGAAGTTGAACTTACACACAGACCAAAAAAGTCTTAGCAGACAGACTGAAAAACTATTTGGTGATCTTATAAAAGGATATGTCTCTTGACAAAAAGAAGGTTCTCATCAAGATCTTTTTATTTTATTTATTTTTTTAAGTTTACTTACTTATTTTGAGAGAGAGAGAGAGCATGAGCAGGGGAGGGGCAGAGAGAGAGGGAGAGAGAATCCCAAACAGGCTCTGCACTGTTAGCTGAGACCCTGATGTCAGGCTTGAACTCACAAACGGAGAGATCATGACCCAAGCTGAAACCAAGAGTCAGACGCTTAACTGACTGCCCCACACCAGGTTCTTTTTAAACTAGGGGTTTGTTGCCTGATGCTTTAGGAACAGTGTTCAACATGTAGAGATTCAGCTAGCATAGGACTTCAGAAGCAGCGTAAAACAGGGATCCTGTGCTGAGAATGAATTCACACACCTTGCTGAATCCCAAGGAGCTGGGAATGATGTCCTCCAGGGGCCTGGGATTGATCGTCCCCTCCGAGTGATCCAAGTGTGCAAGGCGGTGGACAGGCTGGGTAGCGTGAGGTTGAACTTGCCCACAGAACCTGGATTTGCTAAAACCGGGGTCTTCCCTTGAAGCGAAAACTACTTTGAGGGCAAATAAAAGCACGGCTGGCTTGTGCATGACAGAGTCGGCTTGGGGAAGTTTCTCTCCCGAGAGCGCACAGATTGGAAAGCTGCTTGAGTTACAGGGACTTCAGGTCAGAATTCTGAACTGGGTTAGCATCTGCCATCCCCCCAACATTGTTTGCAGATACTGTGTGTGATGTGGGCGGTTTCTTCTGGAGAAGGGGTTCAGAGCTTTGTCATTTTCTCAAAGGGATCCTTGATGCAAGAGAACGTCTGCTTTGGATCCATCCTGAGGTGGCAGGTTCTTGTGAGGCTCTGAGAGGCCCCCACCTTCTCGATCTCACTGTCTGGGGAAGTGGCCTCTTCAGCGGGTCCCTGGGCCAGGGGCATCACTAATGTCTGCTGTCTGTATTCTCTTCCAGGAGGATGAAGAGGGTTATAACGATGGGGAAGTAGACGACGAGGAAGACGAAGAAGATGTTGGTGGTATGGCAGCCTTTTTACTCTCAGCTAGCCCGGCCCCCTCGGTCGGCAGCGGACCGCACAGGCCCTGGGGACCTGCCCGAGGGTAGAACACACCCATCCGAGGCCCCTGTGCCTCCCTGGCTTGCAGATCTGCCCCCTCAGATCTGCCAGGGATGGCCCAGCTTCCCAGACGTATGGTCCCCTGGTTTCCCAGCAGGTGGGTCGAGTGAGAGGCAGGCTCAGTGTTTTAACCTAAACGCCTTTTCCTTCCTCTTCCAGAAGAAGAAAGGGGTCAGAAGCGAAAACGAGAACCTGAAGATGAGGGAGAAGACGATGACTAAGTGGAATAACCTATTTTGAAAAATTCCTATTGTGATTTGACTGTTTTTACCCATACCCCCCCCCCGAAATCCCGCCCCCCGAAACTTATTTTTTTCTGATTGTAACGTTGCTGTGGGAACGAGAGGGGAAACGTGTACTGGGGGTTGTGGGGGGAGGGAGGGCGGGAGGGGGTGGAATAAAATACTATTTTTACTGCCACTCTTTATTTTTTTCCCCTACTTTTTCTTTGTGTCTGGTTTTGTCCCTGTAAATGCGATAGCTAAGGTACACACCAAGTGAGCATTTGTTTCTTACTCTCAAAGAGGATGGTTTGGAGGGCTCTTCTGTCTCCTGGTACTTCCGGAGTCTCTGGAGTCAGTTGGAAGGTCGTGGCTGGCCTCCGTTTGGTTTCTCGAAGCCCAGAAGGCGCTGAGCACCAGCCACGGCTTACCTCTTGTGCTCGTTCCCGTGATTTCTGCATTTCTTGGGCCTGCTAGAGGCATCCAACGCCCTGGTTTGTAAATAGCAACCTAAAGGCGTATTTTGGCACTGGTTGGGGGACATTCCCCGTCTCTCATTCCTTTCCCTCTTCACAGATGGTGGTGGGCTTTGCTCTGTGAAGAAGACTGTGGCGTCACTCTTCAGAGCTATGAGCCAGAGAGCCGAAAACAGCAGGCTTATGGGTTATGAGTAGAACGGATTCGGTCATGACAATTAAAAGAGAAGAAGCAAACCCTCAAACTTCAACCTCTTTAAAATAAGATTAAGGAAACACAAAACTGTCCTATCTTGTTCTGTAAAATAACTCGAACGCCTTGTTTTACAAAAATGACCAGAGAATTCTTCCACGTGTCCTTCTGTGCTTAGACCGTTTTTACAAACCTAGGCACGGGAGGCAGTGCTGCATGTCGGCTGGGTTTTTTTTTCATACACCCGAGCACGGATAAACTAACGCAAAATTGTATTTTCTTACCTAGTGGAAATCTGAAATGACTGCAAATTCCTAGTGAGTGTACAGGTTTGCTTTCGTGTCCCCCTTCTGGATTGCTTTAGAAGTGACGTGTTCTTTCCTAGCCCGCGTTTCATCTGTACAAAAGAACATCTGCACCGGTTTTTCTCCTCCCCCTCAGAAGAGCCAAACTTTGAGTTTTATGTCTGTTTGTCATTGATAAATTTCAATAAATCTTTTTATACAATTTTTTTGGGGATGGCTTCTTTGAGTCCAGCAGGCCATTGATCTTTCTAAGATGCATTCCAGATAACCTGCTAGCTGATGCGGGGAAGCGTTAGCATCGGTTACCTGATTAAAATAGCTTCTTTACAGAGTATGCAACCTGGTGCCAAGTTTGGAGGCTTGGGGTTCTCAAAGCCAGGCTCAGTGGTGTGCGGTCTTCATTAAAGGCTTCGTCTTCAGAGTAAAAATCCAAAAGATGTAAAGCTAGAAAAAGAGTTCCTCGAACACCGAAACAGTCACCCAAAAGTGAGGCCAACTTTGGGACCTTATTTTGAGTTCTCTTTCGTGGTTCTGTTGGAAAGAATACTCACCTGAAGCCCCCAGGGATGGATAAAACAAATTTGTTCCTTCTTTCCTTAACCACCGTTAACGGTAATTTCTCTAACCTCTGAAGAGTTCAAAAGCATGGATCTTAAATGGCTATGTAGTAGTCCATTAACTATTCTGACCCGCTTGATTCTCAGTCTAACCACATGGTTAGAGGTTTGAGCTGTTTCTCACTTCCCCCTGCAGCGGTTCTGTTCTACGTTTTGTGGATTTCTCCGCACAGAGCCTTAGAAGCAGGGTCGTTGAACCAAAAGTTGGACATTTCTAAGGCTCCCGTGCAAGGTTCTGTGTTTTCCAGGAGGATTACGCCATGGTAGAATACTGTGGTAGTTAATGCGTATGCACGTTATGTTCATTCTCTGCCTTACGTCTTTGAACCCTGAGTTCTAGCAAGGCCTGGTTCTGCGTGGTTCCAGCAGAATGAGGTGCTTCTTGGGGAGAGACTGACCCACCCCGTCTCTGGGCGGTGCCCAGACACCTGCTGTCCTCTTCTTTGGCAAAGACATCCTCCAGCCCCAGGTGGAAGGCGGGGAAGATGACTTCCCAGAGGCCAGGTCCCATGCCAAGCAACGGGGTGGTGAAGATCAACTGGTGGGCGTGCTCTGTGCCTCCCGGAGCCGGCCAAAGAACATGGGGAGGGGATGAAGTTGAGAGCGTCTCCGACCTGGCCCTGGGTGTTCTGACCCTGACTGCCTCCTTGGGGGCTTTAGACACTAGCTGACTCATGTAGATAATGGACATACATGCTATAAAATGTAAGGTGAAATGCATAGTGATGACTGGGTTAGTGTTGATGAGATTAAGGGAAGAGCAGACTGTCTGTAGCAATCATACCAAGTATTTACATCAACCCTTAAGGAAAGGTCTTGCTGTGCCCATTTTACAGATGAGGAAAACTGAGGTCACGTGATGTGGAGGTAAGAAGAGGTGGAGCCAGGATGAAACCCAGGTCTGTTTGAACTATTTCCATTTCACTGAAGTTAGTCAAGAATGACAAGGAGGAAGAGGAAGTTCAGCCCAAGGGGCAGGTGGCGGGTGGGGAGGCGCTAAAAGCCTATTTATTGAACTCGCTGTGTGCCAGGTACCACGCTGTATGTGCGTCATCTCCATCTTACTGAATCCTCACAGCTGCCTTAGGTAAGTGCCATTATCCCTGTTCTACAGGCGGTTTAGTGACTGGCCCAAGGTCATGCAGGCAGGAAGGAGCAGCGCCAGTAATAAACCAGGGGTGTGTGGTTCCAGAGCCAGCCCTCTTCCCTTCCATCAGAATCCCTGCAGCCACCTCCTCCTTGCCCGTCACGGTGCCCCCAGGACAGAGGTTTCCCCGCTGAGTGCCAGCAAATGCACAGGATGGACCCTTGAGAGGGAAGGGCCCCTTAGAAATCACCCAGTCCTCAACTGTCCCATTTGACCAAAAAGGAGACCAAAATCAGGGAGGGTGAGTGATGTGCCCAAGGTCATGCAGCAAGGCGGTGGGAGAGCCCGGCGTGGAAGGCAGGACCCCCTTTCCTGGGCTGCTGCTCTGACCTCCGCAGCTGCACTGTGGTTGCGGGGAGCCCAGCTGCTGTGGGCTTCCAGAAGTGGAAGATACACAGTGTAGTGCCTTACAGGAAGAACACCGCTAAGCCCTGGGCGGGCAGGACGGAGCGAGTGCCACGGCACACCTGGGGGCTCCATTGGCTTTGTAGTGTGTCCTGTGTTTTTAAATGTTCCCCATAGTGTCTGACATTGGTCATCCCTGGAATCGGTGTGTGTTTCCCGATGCAGAACCAGTGCCTGGAAAGAGCGTAATGATGATGCTTCTAGATTAGGAGCTACTCTGTGTCATGCGCTTTATATCCATGGCCTCCCTTAATCCTCGTACAGATTTCACTGACGAAATCAAAGTTCAAAGAGAAGACAACTAGCCTGGCTAGTAAGTGGCAGTTAAGCCTCAAGCCTACGTCCTGACGCTGGAAGACTTGTTCTTATCCACTGTGTTAAAAGGGCCAGGCGGCTGAGGGAAGGGGGGGTGAGCAATTCCGTTTTTCTCGTTTGCTGACTTGCAAAGGCTGTTTTTATCCTTGTTCAGAAACTCATTGTTCATGGTTGGAAGGATTCCCACAGTGGGTCCCTAATAAGCAGCTTTGCACAATGGTGGCCCTGAGTCCCTGGACCAGCCCTTAGACAGGCCCCTGTGGCCGGCTGGGCCCAGGGGTGAGTGAGCAGGACCGAGGAGAGGTGGTTGGACGCAGGAGGGCAGGTCAGGCCGAATCAGGCAGGCCATGCGCACGCCAGCAGGGGAGAGACGAGAAAGAGTCCAACCTGATGGCCGACTGTGACTCAAGAAGCCGATGCAGGGGACATCCGTGGAGTTGGTCTGGCAACAACACTACAGGGACCACCAGCAGGACTCGTGTGGATACGGACCTGAAGTTCAGGTAGGGCTACCCGCTCTGGTTCCAGGGATGACCCAGTCCTGGCCAATCAGTGTATTCTGAACTTAGACCATGTTGAGTGGTACAGGGAAGAGCCTGGAACCCAAACTGGTTAAATGAGGCTTGGCCCCTGGAATTTGGAAAATGAGCAACTTCCTGTTGGGGGTTTGTTTGGGGCTGGGAGGTCGGAGGCCCGGGAGTTGTGGAGGTACATCCCGTGGACAGAGCCTCTGGATCATTCTGCGTCAGCCTGGGAGAGTCCAGACGACTATGAGGGAGTGAAGACACGCAACATATATTTAGAACTTGTTGTCTGCTGGACGTCGTATGTTATTTTGCTTGTTTCCCATCGGGTAGTCGTTATTACCCCCATTTCTAAGATTGAGCACATTCAAGTGCTCCATAAATACTAGCCGCTTAGTGGCAGACAACAATAAATGCCTTAAAGAAATCAACCTGATGTTTCCCAAATTTCCCTGGGGCTTGTCAGCGGTCCAGACCTCACCCCCTGGGAATTCTGGTTCAGTAGCTCTGGATCGAGGCCGGGAATCTGTGTGTTAACAAGTACCCAGAGGATTCTCATCACTGGGGACTCAGTACCCACGATGGCCTCCTGAAGAAGGCATGGCCATGCTCATTTAAAGTTGAGAAAGGGAAGCTCCAGAGAGGTTAAGTAACCCACCCAAGCTAACACAGGCAAGTGACAGAGCTGGGATCTGAACCTGGGTGTCTGTGGCTTTCACACTTGCTGCAGAAAGAGGATGATCCTACCTACTGTGTACCTCACTGGTTGCTAGGCGATGGGAAAGTGGAAAGTAAATCTGCTATTAATAAGGGAAGAGGAGGGGCGCCTGGTTGGCTCAGTCAGAAGAGCATGCGATCCTTGATGTTGCGGGTTGTGAGTTCGAGCCCCACGTTGGGTGTAGAGATTACTTTAAAAAATAAATAAATGAACTTTAAGAAGAAAGAGGGTGGGGGGGGGTGCCTGGGTGGCTCAGTCAGTTAAGCATCTGACTTCGACTCAGGTCATGATGTCACAGTTCGTGTGTTCGAGCCCCACATCGGGCTCTCTAGTGTGCACAGAGCCTGCTTCAGATCCTGTGTCTGTCCCTACCCTCCTCGTTCTTGCTCTCTCTCTCTCTCTCAAAAATAAATAAACCATTTAAAAAAAAATAATAAATAAAATAATAAAAAAAATTTTAAAGGAGAGAGGAGAGAGAGTGAGAGGCCAGTTTTATGAAAAAAGAGGCCCAAGCAACCCACATATTTTCTATAAGAAGTGGAAAACAAAGTCCTAAAAACCACTTGGTAATTAATAATCTACATGGAACACTTTTATCCCCCACATTCTTTAAAAATTTACCTACAATAGGGGCGCCTGGGTGGCTCCGTCGGTTAAGTGTCCGACATCAGCTCAGGTCACGATCTCACGGTCTGTGAGTTTGAGCCCTGCGTCGGGCTCCGTGCTGACAGCTCAGAGCCTGGAGCCTGCTTTGGATTCTGGTCTCCCTCTCTCTCTGCCCTTCCCCTGCTCATGCTCTGTCTCTCTCTGTCTCAAAAATAAATAAAAACATTAAAAAAAAAATTAAATTTACATACAATAAAATTTACTCTCTGTATCAACAGCCACAGTCAGGATACAGTTCTTGAAAGACCTTAGTTGTAAAAAGAACTGAATTTGTACTCTGGGAGTATCCTAAATCTTGCTGCCCGCCTCCTGAGGTGTTCTGAGTCTTGGCCAGGGCTCAGGGAGTCAGGAGGCCTGGATTCCCATCCTAGCTCTGCTCTGAGACTAACTGGCTGGGTGATTGCAGACACCTTGGCTTTATGACATTACATCTGAAGCCTTAGTCTGGACTTCACTGTGATAGTCTTTCTCTCATTGCCCTGAGGCCCCCCAATCAGGCCTAGGTTGAACAGGAAGTTTGGTAAAGGCAGTCCCTGCCCAAGGGACTTGGCAGTCCCTGCCAAGAGGAAGGGCCCAATGTGGCAGAAACAGCCTTTTCTGCAGAGGCCGGTGCACTTCTGAGGTCTCACCGTGTAGACAGATAGCCAGGTCTATCCACACCCGCAGTTGCCCGGGTCACCCAGCTGACCCAATACGAAAGGAGAGCTAAAACCGACCCGTCTCGGGGCCCACAGATTCTCACAGCACAATTGCCTTTGAGGTAGGTAGTCTTTCCTCTTCCCAGAAGAAACTGAGGCTCAGAGACATTATGGAGCTTGCTCCGGATCACACAGCCAGGAAGGCACAAGCAGGCGTGAGAACCCATAGCTTCCGGGCCTGAAGGACGGAGGTATTTCCTCAGTTCTCAGTCCTCTGCAGTCTACAACGATCTGCAGCAAAGACTCGTCTCCAAATCTTGGTTTGACTAATTTCACACCTTTTCTCAGGAACCCAGTTCTCAGGCCCAGTACGGTCCTCCCACTCAGCTCTGCTGTTCTCCAGACTCCTAAGTCTGTGATGAAACCAGGCTCTCCATAGTCCCTGGGAGCAGACGTCTGCCACAGAAATGACTTGTACCTCAGGAGCAAGGAGATCTCTACCTCTGGAGAGAGGGAGGACACCGGCTGTCTTGAAGGAGCAACAGCAGTTCCTTCCCATGCTTGAAGACATCGGAAGAGGCAGCACAGCTGGGGGCACCATCCTGGGCTAGAGCCCAGAGGCCCTGTGACCTGGGACAGGCCACCTCTCCGCGGCGTCTGCATCCCAGAAGCGTCCCGAGGCACGGAGCATGTTTGCATGTTGACAGGAATGACCCAGTAGAGAAGGAGGCGTGCGTGATGTACACGAAATGGGGAGCATCTTGGGGAAAATCAGAGGCAGGGGATCCTCTTTAGGCTTTGGCAGAGGGAAAAAAAAAAAACAAACCCACTTCATCCTTTGTAGCAGGAGAGAAGGGACTGCAAGGCTGTAGATACAGGAAGGTGGGTAGATTTGGTGGAGGGAAGGTGGCAGGGTTCCCGGCTGCTTTTGAAGGAAATAGGAGGCACGGTGGTCAGTGGAGTTTCGGGGCGGAGGGGGCAGATTGGGAGCGAGGGTTTGAAGAGAGACCAGAAGGCGTGAGACAGTTGTGGTTGTGCAGGACGGGAGGACCACCCCTGGGAAGCCTGGGAGGGGCCGGTGCCCATTTACCTGAGACTGGGAACCACAACTTTAAAGGGGGGACCAGTCAACATGGCCCAGCTGCTTGAGTATGGGCGTCGGTGGGGCAGAGAGTTGGATTTTACTGGCTGGATGAGGGGCGCCCGGGTGGCCCAGTCCATAAAGCACCCAACTCTTGGTTTCGGCTCAGGTCATGATCTCGGTTTCAGGAGTTCGAGCCCCGCATCGGGGCTTGGGATCCTCTCTGCCCCTCCTCCATTCACCGTCTCTCTCAAAAATAAATAAATAAACTCTGTAAAAAATTGTTTAACTAGCTGGATGATTCTAACACATTAAGGCGTGGGGCAAGGGAGACGGGGTGTCTACGAGATTGTAAGGGCAGACCAGGAATCCCGAGTCGGCTCAGGAGGGAAGTGAGTCATGACTGATGGGGAGAAGGTGCGAGAAGGTGAACTGCCAGAGTGGAAGGGCTGTTGGGCTGGGACCACCAAGGCGTGTGAGCTGCTGCGGGAGGAGGCAGCCCTCAGGGAGTGGAGCTATCCCACAGGGCGTACTTACTGTCAAGAAGGTCAAGGACAGGGCTGTGGAGGTGGGTGTCTGAGCGGGACGCCAGAGCAGATCTGCACTGGAGGTGAGGAGGCCGCAGAGCCGAGATGTCGAGGCATTGGACGGTTCATCCCCAGCGTCATTGAAGTTGCTGAGCATGATGACAGGAATCACAACAGGAGAAGAGATGATGGACCACCTCGCCAAAGAGGCAGAAAACAGCAACAGAGAGGCATTCACGACTTTTTAAAGGAAGAGGAAGGAGACATGGAGGCAGTGATGGGGAACAGGAAAAAGTCTCCGGTTCCAGGCCTCAGGACTGCAGCGGAGGGGGGCCCTCAGGGTAGGACTAGGTTGGAGTTGGGACAAGGGAGGGGGGGGGGTCCGTCAGCTGCTTACGGATGGACCTTACGCGATTGCAGGTGTGACAAGTGGAAAGGGGGAAGAGTAACCCTTGTTCTCCCTAATACAACTTCCGTGGATCTTCACGTTGGCAGGGGCGGGGGGGGGGGGGCGGGCAGGGAAAAGGATCAGGGCTTTTCGCATCGTGGCGCTTGTGGGCGTCCACGGAGGAAGCTCGTGCAATCCGCTTGCTGTCGGACTCTGCGCTTGCTGGTTCCTCCCCACCGGCTGCCGCCTCCCTGGGACCCCACACTCCACACTCCCTGGGTCTAGCCACGCACAGGTCGTGGTCTCTGCCTGTGGGCTCAGGGCCACTCTTCCCTCCGGAGCCGTTCCGGCAAGAGCTCATGAGCGCGCATCCACTGGCCAGATGTCTAAGCCAGATCTTACACGCCGTGGGCCCAGCATCCCAAACTCTGTGGCTGGGATTCCAGCGGTAGGGAGGAAAGCGGGAAACACCACGCCAGCCCAGCCCTTCCATGTCCTGGCCCCTGGAGGACTATATAACACACACGTCACTCCCATATCATGGCAGCCCCCAGGGCCTCAGCCACTCAGTGCACTCCCCTGCCCTCCGCACATCACATCAGGCCTGCCCTTCCCCAGGCAAAAATGAGCCTCCCTAGCCGGTTAGTCACCAGCAGCGGGGGGCCTCCACTGTTGGGCAGGTTCTGGCCTGGACACCAACTTGTGCTTCAGTCATCCGGCCAAGGGGGCTCCAGCTTCCCACTGAGAAGCCCTATCAACTGTGCAGAAAGAGCTGCCTGGGCCCCCTTTCTCGGGAGAGGCTGTGGACAGGCTAAGCACCTGAAGCTTGGTGGAGGAATTGGTTTCTGCGTTTTGTTGCTCACGCTTCCTGCACCCCAGATCTTGTGCGGGCCCCTGTCACAACACCTGTCTTTACCCGCTTCTTTGAACCCTATTCAGATTTTGGGAGTTCTCAGCGGCCGTGACTGGTCCCCGGAAGTCTCTTAGATCTCCATAATTTAGGTTCCTGGCTGCCCTTGACCTGACCACCTCCGGGCTGTGCCATTCAATTCCTTGCAAGGCAAAAGAGAGCAGGCTAACTAGAGCCCTCGCAGCAAGAGCTCTTAAATAGGATAAACTGATGGGCCTGTTGATACTAGGGAGTCAGATTCTCCCCCACAGATCAATAGTTCATGAAATGGACCACCGTGTAGGAAATATTGAAAAAGCAGTCATTGACCACCATGCCAGCCCTAGTGGGAGGAATTGGGTGAGACTACAGAGTTTAGGGAGGCTTGTCTTCTCCCTGATTTCAAGATTCAGCACAATCTGAATTTGAGCTGTCCCATGAGATTTTATGGTGACAAATTAAATTTTGCCAAATTTGATCAGTAACCACGCAAACTGATAATTTTTTTTTTTAAGTTTCTTGCATTTATTTATTTTGAGAGAGAGACAGAGAGAGAAAC
Source organism: Acinonyx jubatus (assembly GCF_027475565.1). Classification (NCBI taxonomy): domain Eukaryota; kingdom Metazoa; phylum Chordata; class Mammalia; order Carnivora; family Felidae; genus Acinonyx; species Acinonyx jubatus. The sequence goes on from NC_069386.1 coordinate 36,035,935, forward strand.
AGAGAATGAGCGGGGTAGGGTCAGAGAGAGAGAGAATCCCAAGGAGGTTCCTGACTCAGGGCTCAAACCCACGAGCTGTGAGATCACGACCTGAGCCGAAATCAAGAGTTGAATGCTTAAGTGACTGAGCCACCCAGGTGCCCCTGAACTGAATATTCTTAAAACTGTCTCAGCATGCAAAAAGGCATATGACACTTTAAAATGGGTGACGTTTCCATTCTGGAAAACAGTATAGAGGTTCCTCAAAAAACTAAAAATAGAACTACCCTACGACCCAGCAATTGCACTACTAGGCATTTATCCAAGGGATACAGGTGTGCTGTTTTGAAGGGACACATGCACCCCCATGTTTATAGCAGCACTATCAGCAATAGCCAAAGTATGGAAAAAGCCCAAATGTCCATCAATGGATGAATGGATAAAGAAAATGTGGTATATATATATATATATATATATACAATGGAGTATGACTCGGCAATCAAAAAGAATGAAATCTTGCCATTTGCAACTACGTGGATGGAACTGGAGGGTATTATGCTAAGTGAAATTAGTCAGAGAAAGACAGAAATCATATGACTTCACTCCTATGAGGACTTTAAGAGACAAAACAGATGAACATAAGGGAAGGGAAACTTTAATATAAAAACAGGGAGGGGGACAAATCAGAAGAGACTCATAAATATGGAGAACAAACTGAGGGTTACTGGGGGGAGTGTGGGGGGGGATGGGCTAAATGGGTAAGGGGCATTAAGGAATCTACTCCTGAAATCACTGTTTTACTCTATGTAACTAATTTGGATGTAAATTTTAAATAATAAAAAATAAAATTAAAAAAAATTTTTTTCAAAGTTCCCCAGATGACTGTTATTGTATCCCAGGTGAGAACCAGTCATTAGGTATTAATAAAACTGAAGTTATCTTTTCAAAATAAATAAATAAATAAAAAAAATAAAACGGGTGACGTTTCCAGCTGTCTAGGAGGAAAAAAGGAGAAATGTTATGCAACTGTTATGCAATACTTATTGAAGAGAACAGAAAACAAATTAATATGCATACAAATAAGAACACTATGTAAAGTTTTTTGCCATATGAAAAAGAGAATATGCTGTATAATTCAATAAGAACAAAAAAAAGATTAAAATGCGTAAAATAAAGATATTTGAACAGGCCATTTCTCAAAGGAAGATACAAATAGCCAATAAGCACATGAAAAAGTACCCAACATCATTAGCTATCAGGGAAATGAGTTATCACTCACACCCACCAGAATGGCTAAAATGAGAAAGACTGACAACAACAAAAGCTGATGAGGTTGTTGAACCACCAGACTCTGCTGTGGTTTTGGTGGGTGCATAAAATGGTACAGCTTCTTTGGAAAAAGTTCTGCAATTTCTTTAAATTTTACAGTTGTATACCTACCCTCTAATTCAGCAATTCCATGCCTGAATATTTACCCAACAGAAATGAAACATGCTCACAGGAAGACTTGTACAAGAATGCAAGGACAGCACAAGATGCTGTACAAGGGCCGTATCTTTGTTGCAATAGCCTCAGACTGGAAACAACTCAAACGTCCAACAGCCAACAGCCGGTGAATAAAGAAACAAATTGTAGGATGACAATGTAATGGAATACTCCCCACCAATAAAAAACAGATGAATGACTGACCAACGCAACAACTCAGAAGAATATCAAAACGGTTATGCCAAGCAAACCGAGCCAGACGCAAAAGAGTACAGACTGTATGATTCCACTTACATAAATTTTAATAACAAGCAAAACTAATCTACAGTGATAAAATCAAACACTGCTTTCCCTCTGGGGTATGCAACTGGGGATTGATTGGAAAGGGGCATCAGGAACTATCTGGGCTGAAAGGATTATTCTCTATCTTGATTAGAGTTTGCGTTTCAAATGTATGTACATTCATCAGAGTTCGTCAAACACAAGACTGGTGCATTTCACTGTGTGTAAATTTTACCTAAAAAAAGTAAGAACCATAAGTAAATATTGAACTTTAGCTAATGATATGCATGCTGACGTATTTAGAGGTGAAGGGCACTGATTTTTGGAACTTATTTTTAAATTCATAAAAAATAAGAAGGATTGATGGATATGTGATAAAATAAATATGGCCAAAATGTTAATTATAGAAGCTAGGTAGTAAATATATGACTGTTTGATGCACAAATTTTCCAAGTTTTCTGTATGTGGAAAAATTTCAGGATGGTAATAATGATGTGGAGATAGCATGCGAAACAAAGATAAAGAAAACATGCAAAACAAAGACATATTATTAGAATTAAGATTATGGGTGATTTTTTAATCACCTACAACATTAACTTTGTATTTTGTATTCACCTAAAATATTTTCACATAATTCTGTATTGCCAAAGTAAAAAAGAAAAGCTTATTATAGAAATTTTGGAATATGCAGAGTAAAAACAAAAATTCTTTTTTTTTTTTTAGAAACGAAAATTTTAAATCTCTTATACCAAGGCCCATAGAAAATCACTTAACAACATAGTATATTTTCTTACTAAACATATCTTGAACATTCCGGGTCATTAAATCTTCTTGAAAATGTGTTTTTTAGATAGCATTCCATTCCATTGTATGTATGTACTATATATAAAATTGTTAATCATTCCCTATTGTTAAATGTTGGCTTGTTTCCAAGTTTTTCTATTGCAAACAAAGCTAGGGGGAATGTTACAGTACATACATCTTTGACCACATTTTGATTTTTCCTTAGGATGGATTTCTTGCAGCTGGGTACTAGGTCAAAAGTTAGGAACATTTTTTTACATTTAATACTAGCAAATTGCGTTCCAGAAGGGTTATATCAATTTACATCCCCCAAGTAGTATGTGAAAGTGCCCTTTTCCCCCTGAGACTTAGTCACTTTTGAATATATTTTTTTAGTTTCGTTGTGTTTTTGTGGGGTTTTGTTTGTTTGGGTTTTTTTTGTTGTTGTTTTCTTTTTTCTTTCTTTTTTTTTTTTTTGCCAAAATTTTGTAGGAAGCAGATTGCATCTTATTATAAATTTAATTTGTATTCCTTTGGATATTATTAAACATTTCCTTTCCCAAATTTTTGTTAATGATTTGTATTTCTTCTCCGAATTATTAATCTGTTTGTATCCTTTCCCTATTGTTCTGGGGGGATTTTTATTATGTTTACATTGATGTATTAAAGTTTTTAAAAGGTATTGATTTAAAGCTTTTTATAAGGGGCGCCTGGGTGGCTCAGTCGGTTAAGCGTCAGACTTCGGCTCGGGTCATGATCTTGCAGTTCGTGAGTTCAAGCCCCGCGTTGGGCTCTGTGCTGACAGCTCAGAGCCTGGAGCCTGTTTCAGATTCTGTGTCTCCCTCTCTCTCTCTGACCCTCCCCTGTTCATGCTCTGTCTCTCTCTGTCTCAAAAATAAATAAACATTAAAAAAAATTTTTTTTAAATAAAGCTTTTTGTAAAATGAGTTTATTAATCCCATGCCTTATGTGCTTGCTACAGATATTTTTCCCAGTTTATTGAATATTTTTTAATTGAACTTCTTATTTTGAGATAATTGTAGATTCACATGTAAACTGTAAAAAAATAATGCAGAGAAATTCTGCACACCCCTCACCCAGCTTCCCCTAATGGTAAGATCTTGCAGAATTGTAGCACAGTATCTTAGCATTGACAGTCAATCTACAGAGCATTTCCATTATCACAAAGATCCCTCTTGTTACCTTTTTAAAATTATTATTATTTAAATTCAAGTTAGATAACATACTGTGTAGTCTTAGTTTCAGGAATAGAACCCAGTGATTCATCTCTTACATATGACACCTAGTGCTTATCCCAACAAGTGCCCTCCTTAACTTTAAGCCCGTCACCAATTTAGCCCATCTGCCCCCAACCCACCCCCTCCAGCAACCCTCAGTTTGTTCTCTGTTTTTAAGCGTCTCTTATGGTTTGCCTCCCTCTCTGTTTTTATCTTAATTTTCCTTCCCTTTCCCTATGTTCATCTGTTGAGTTTCTCAAATTCTCCATAAGAGCGAAATCATGTAACATCTGTCTTTCTCTGACTGACTTACTTCGCTTAGTATAATACACTCAAGTTCTATCCACATTGTTGCAAACGGCAAGATTTCATTCTTTTTCATGGCCAAGTAGTATTCCATTATATATATCTATATCTATATCTATATATCTATATCTATATCTATATCTATATCTATATATCTTCTTTATCCATTCATCAGTGGATGGACATCTTTATCCATTCATCAGTGGATGGACATTTGGGCTCTTTCCATAACTTGACTGTTGTTGATAGTACTGCTATAAACATTGGGGTGCATGTGCCCCTTTGAATCAGGATTTTTGTATCCGTTAAATAAATTCCTAGTAGTGCAATTTCTGGGTCATAAGGTAGTTCTATTTTGTATTTTTTATGGAACCTCTATCATATTACCTTTTTTATAGTGACACCTACTTCCCTCCTGCCCCTAATCCCTCCTTAACCCCTGGCAACCACTATTCTGTTCTACATTTTTCTGATTTTGTCATTTGAGGAATGTTATATGAATGAAATTATACAATATGTAACCTTTTGGGATTGTCTCTTTTCACTCAACATAATTCTCCGGTGATCCATGTCAGTTGATGCCTGGATCCATAGCTTGTTCTTTTTTATCACTGAGTAGTGTTCCATGTTCGTTTCAGCCTTCCATTCTTTCTAAGACATCTGCTTTCTTTCCAGTTTCTGGTCATGAATAAAGCTGCTGTAAGCATTCTTGTATAGGTTTCTAACGAATGGAAGTCTTAATTTCTTTGGAGTAAATGCCTTGGAGTGCATGACTAGATTGTATGGTAGTCACATGTTTAGTTTTCAGAGAAACTGTCAAACTCTTTCACAGAGGCCATACCATTTTACAATACCACCAGGAATGTATAAATAATCTGGTGTCTCTTTATCCTTGCCAGCATTTGGTTTTGTCACTTTTTTAACAAGTAATTCCTACACCCAACGTGGGGCTCGAATTCACAACCCTGAGATCAAGAGTTGACTGCTTTACCAAACTGAGCCAGCCAGGCACCCCGGTTTTGTCACAATTTTTTATTTTAGAAATTTTGATGGGTATGAAGCAATAACTCCTGGAGGATTTAATTTACATCCCCCTAATAATTAATGAAGTTAATTATCTTCTCATGTGCTTATTTGCCATCACTATATCCTATTTGGTGAAATATCCTTTCCAATTAGATTGCTTCTTTCTTTTGTTACTATTGAATTTTGAGAGTTCTTTATATGTACTAGTTACTAGTCTTTTGTTGAATATGTAGTTTACAAATATTTTCTTCCAGTCTCTATCTTGTCTTTCCATCCTCTTAACATGGTCTTTTGCAGAGCAAAATTTTAAATTTGATGAAGTGCAGTTCATGCTTTTATGGATAATGATTTTGGTATCAAGACAAACAGCTCTTTGTTTAGTCTTAAATCTGGAAGATTTTCTCCTGTGTTTTTTCCAAGAGTTTCATGGTTTTACATTTTATTATTATTTTTTAAAGTTTTATTTATTTATTTTGCGAGAAAGAGATTGAGAACGTGAGCAGGGGAGAGGCAGAAGGAGAGGGAGAGAGGGAAAACCCTAAGAAGGCTAACCATGCTGTCAACGCAGGGCTTGATCCCATGAATCGCGAGATCATGACCTGAGTCAAAATCAAGAGTCCGAGGCTCAACCGACTGAGCCACCCAGGTGCCCCTGAACATTTTACATTTAAGTCTAATCCTTTGTGTATCCAATCATTCCAGCACCATATTTTGAAAAGGCTATCTTTACTCCATTGGAATTGAGTAATCAAATTGCTTTTGCACGCTTGTCAAAAAACAGTTGGGCAGGGATGCCTGGGTGGTTCAGTTGGCTAAGCGATCAACTCTTGATTTTGGCTCAGTTTGTGAGATTGAGCTCCATATTGGGCTCTATGCTGACATCACAGAGCCTGCTGGGGATTCTCTCTCTCTCCCTCCCTCTCTGCCACTCCCCCCGCCGTGCTCCCTCTCTCTTTCAAAATAAATAAACATTAAAAAATCAATTGGGGATATATGTGGATTGACTGATTGACTCATTCATCCTTTCATTTATTTCTGGGTACTCCATTCTAATGATCTATGTGTTTATCCCTCCATCAGTCTTGATTACTATATAGCTATTTAATAAATCTTGAATTAGGTAGACAGATTCTTCCCACCATATTCTCCTTATTCAAAATTGTTTTAGCTATTCTAGTCCCTTTGCCTTTTCATATAAATTTTAGAAAAATCTTGTCTGTGTCTACAAAAAATTCTTTGTGGAATTTTGATAGAAATTACATTAAACATATATCAATTTAGAGATAAGTGACATCCTTACTATGTTTTCAGTATCCTAATCTGTTAACACAATCTGTCTTTCCATTTAGATATTCTTTGATTTCTTTCTCAGTGTTTTGTGGTTTTTAGCACACAAGTCCTGTACATTTGTTAGATTTATACTTAAGTATTTTGGAGTTTTTTTTTTTTAAAGCAATTTTAAATGGTATTTTAGTTTTAATTTCACTGTCTCCATGTTCATTATTAGGATATAAGAACGCAATTGAAATTTCTTACGTTGGTTTTGTATCTTGCAACCTTTTGTTTTTGTTTTTGTTTAAGATTCGTTGGAGTTTTCTGTCTAGAAAGAAAGTTTTCTATGTGGGTAATCGTATCATCTGCAAATAGGAAGTTTCATTTCTTCCTTCTGATATTTATGCCTTTAATTTCTTTTCTTGACTTAATGCTCTGACTGGAAAGAACTTCCTGCACTATGTGGATAAGAGTGATGACAGTGAACATTCTTACTTTTTTCCTGAATTTTGGGAAAATGCATCCAGTCTTTCTCCAGTAATAATGCTACTGGAGGTTTTTAGTATCAAATTGAGGAAGTTTCTCTCTATTCCCTTTTTTCTGAGTGCCTTTATCAGGAATAGATGCTAAATTCTGCCAAATGCTTTTCCTACAATGATTGAGAGGATCATGTGACTTTTTTTTCCCTTTAGATTGCTCATGTGGGTTACGTTAATTGATGTAAAATGTTGAACCAAAATTGCAGCCTAGGAAGAAAGCCACCTTGTCATAGTGTATAATTCTTTTTATATAGTGCTGAATTCTATTTGCCAATATTTTGTTTAGGACTTTTGCATCTATATTTATGATGGATATTGGGTTCTGGTTTTCTGTACTATTTTTATTTGATTTTGGTATCAGGGTAATATTTCATAAAATAAATTTGTAAGTATTCTCTCCTATTTTCTAAATAACAGTATGTAGAATTGGTGTTAATTCTTTAAGCGTTTGGTGGAATTTTCCAGTGAAACCACCTGGGCCTGAAGTTTTCTTTTTTGGAATTCTTAAATTATGAATTCAATTTCTTTGTAGTTACAGAGCTACTCGATTTATCTATCCCACATTAGGTGAATTGTAGCAGCTTGAGTGTTTTGAGAAATTGGCTTTTTTCATCTATGTTGTCAAATTCATGTATGTGGAGTTGTTCATAGTATCACCGTAGTTTCTTTTTTTTAATTTTTTTTTTTTTTTTTTTTTAAGTAGGCTCCATGCCCAATGTGGGGTTTGGACTCACAACCCTGAGATCAAGGCTTGCATTCTCTACCCACTGTGCCAGCCAGGTGCCAACAGTTTCTTTTTCATCTCCGCAGGGTCTGTAGTACGATCCTCACTTTCGTTCCTGATATTGGGAATTCATGCGTTCTCTCATTTTTTTCTTCTTTTCTTTTCCCATCTTCCTAGTTTTGGCAGCTTTATTGATCTTTTCAAAGACCCAGCTCTTTGTTTCACAGATTTCCCATTGATTTTTTTTAATTCCAGTGTTTTTCTGTTTTCAATTTCGTTGATTTCTCTACTTGTCTTTATCATGGTCTTCTCTTCTTGCTTTGCGTTTATTTTGCTCTTTTAATAGGTTCTTGAGGTAAGGGTGTAGATCTCTCACTTGGAATTTTACCTCTTCTCAAATGTACGCATTTAGTTCTAAAATTCCCCTTCAGTGCTGCTTTACCTGCATTCCACAAATTGCTGTTTTATTTTCTTTCTCTCTCTCTCTCTCTCTCTCTCTCTCTCTCTCTCTCTCTTTTTTAAAATGCAGGCTCCACACCCAGCATGGATCCCAAGGCGGGGCTTGAACTCAAGACTCTGAGACCAGACCTGAGCTAAGATCAAGAGTCAGGTGCTTAACCAACTGAACCACCCTGGTGTCTGATATATTTTATTTTGATTTGAATTCAGTTCAGTGTATATTTTAAATTTCTTTTGCCCTCTCTTCTTGGACCCATGGGTTTTTATAGTAGTGTGTTATTTAGTTTCCAATTGTTTGAAAATTTCACTGGTAACTTTTTGTTATCTCGTTGGATTCCACTATGTTCAAAGAACAAACTCAGAATGCCTTTAATTCTTAAATTTGTTGAGGCTTGTTTTATGGCCCAGTATGAGATCTATCCTGGGAGATCTTGGTATGTGTTCCATGAATGCTTGAAAAGAATGTCTGATCTGCCGTTGTTGGGTGGAATGTTCTAAAAATGTCAGTGAGGTCCCACTGGTTGTTGTGTTTTTCTCTATCCTTGTGGATTTTCTGTGTCATTCCATCAATCGTTGAGAAAGGGGTATTGACATATTCAACACCCAGTGTGAACATGCCTGTTTCTCCACTAATTGTATCAGTTTCTGCTTTGTATATTTTGCAGCATTACTGCGGGTGCACACGCGTTTAGGGTTTGCCATGCTTTCTTGGTAGATAGGTCCCATTATCATTATGATTTGTCCCGGGTAAAATTCTTAGCTCTCAACTCTACTTTATCTGATAATAACATAACCCCTCCTGCTTTGCCTTTTTTTTTGTTTGTTTGTTTGGATTGATATTTGCATGAGAGGTATATTTTCTTTTTTAATTAAGTTTTCCATTTTAATTCCAGTGTAGCTAACATACACTGTTATATTAGTTCCAAGTGTACAATACAGTGATTCAACATTCCATACAACCCTCGCTGCTCATCATGACAAGTGCACTCCTTAATCTCCATCACCTACTTAACCCATCCCTCCACCCCCATCTCCCCTCTGGTAACCATCAGTGTGTTCTCTATAGTTAAGAGTCTGCTCCTTGGTTTATCTCTCTTCTTTCTCTCCCCTTTGCTCATTTGATTGTTTTCTAAATTCCAGACATGAGTGAAATCATATGGCGTATGTCTTTCTCTACCTGGCTTATTTCACTTAACATTATACTCTCTGGCTCCCTTCATGTTGTAGCAAATGGTAAGATTTTATATTTTTTTATGCTGAATAATATTCCATAGTATGGATATGTGTCACCTCTTTATCCATTCATCAGTAGATGGACATGGGCTGCTTCCATAATTTAGCTAGTGTAAATAATGCTGATATAAGCATGTATCCCTTTTAATTAGTGTTTTTGTATTGGGGGGAGGGGGGTAAATACCCAGTGGTGTAATTGGTGGATGGTAGGATAGTTCCATTTTTAACTTTCTGAGGAATTTCATACTGTTTTCCAGAGTGGCTGTGCCAGCTTGCATTCCCACCAACGGTGTATGAGGTTTCCTACTTCCCAACATCCTCTCCAACACTTGTTTCTTGTGGTTTTGATTTCAGTCATTCTGACAGGTGTGAGGTGATATCTCATTTGTAATTTTGATTTGCATTTCCCTAATGATGAATGATGTTGAGCGGGCCATCTGTATTTTTTTCCCCCTTTGGAGAAATGTCTGTTTGTGTATTCTGTCCATTTTGTAAATTGGATTTTTTTGGGGTCTTGAGTTTATAAGTTCTTCATATATTTTGGATTCTAACCCTTTATCAGATGTATCCTTTGCAAATAGCATCTCCCTTTCAGTCAGTTGGCTTTTTGTTTTGTTGATTGTTTCGTTAGCTGTGCAGAAGCTTTTTATTTTGATGTAATCCCAAGAATTTTTTTTAAGTTAATTTATTTATTTTGAGAGAGAGAGAGAGAGAGAAAGCATGAGCAGAGGAGGGGCAAAGAGAGAGAGGGAGAGTCAGAATCCCAAGCAGGCTCCGCACTGTCAGCACAGACCCCGACTCGGGGCTCAAACCCACAAACTGCAAGGTCGTGACCTGAGCTGAAATCAAGAGTCAGACACTTAACCGACTGAGCCACTCAGGCACCCCATGCAGTCCCAACAGTTTATTTTTGCTTTTGTTTTCCTTGCCCCGAGAGACATACCTTTAAAAAAAGTCACTATGTCCAATGTCAGCGAAATCACCGCCATGCTCTTTTCCGGTATTTTTAGGGCTTCAGGTCTCACATTTAGGTCATTCATCCATTCTGAATTTATCTTCATGTGTGGTGTAAGAAAGTGGTCCAGTTTCGTTCTTCTGCAGGTTGCCGTTACAGGGGAGCTATATTTTCTAAAGAGCTTCTTTAAAATGGAAAATGGCTGATGAGAATTCTAATTAAATATTTTACACACTATAAAAACTATAGTGAACCCTTAGTTACCCGTCATGAAAAGAATCGAAAAGTGCAACGGCCAAGCAGCATTGCTGAATTCACTTATTTACTCTCTCGATGCCTTTCTGTGGGCAAACGAACTAATAAAAAAATAAACTCGAATCCTAGTAATTTTGATGTGGCTGATTTGAAGCTGGTTTATACCAATCCTTCCAGAACTTATGCCAAAGAGCAGAACTAAAATCAAAAGCCCTCTAATTTCTGTTTTGTGGGAATTAATTCTCCCCGCCTCGAGAATTTTGCTGAATTCCCCAGGCCTCAAGGTAACAGACCATCTTAAATATAGAATTTTAATCTTATTTCCAAATGAGATTATACGTATAACCACAGAAACACAGCCACAAAACTGAAGCAGATGTTAACCCAGAGCCTTTAAACTGTAGCCCATCACTGGAGCACGCTGCCAATCATGTGCTGTGAATTAATATTTTTATGAATTCTGTTAAGATCTTTCAAGTAGTACAAATATAGTACATTTTGTTTTTTCTTTTTTTTATTTAAATTTTTTTTTAACGTTTATTTTTAAGACAGAGAGAGACAGAGCATGAATGGGGGAGGGTCAGAGAGAGGGAGACACAGAATCTGAAATAGGCTCCAGTCTCTGAGCGGGGCTTGAACTCACGGACCGCGAGATCATGACCTGAGCTGAAGCCGGCCGCTTAACCGACTGAGCCACCCAGGCGCCCCTCTTTTTTTTTTTTTTCTTAAATACTAAAGAGACTGACATAGAACATGTGTATATTTAAAATATGCCATAATTTTGTGGCCCCGTTTGGATGCTTCTTCATTTTATAACTTCACCGGGAATCCTAAAAAATGGCACTAGCTGAGGTCTCTTCTGATGACTTGGGCAATCTACAGTGAACCCTGAGTCCTTTGAGTACTAGGAATTGACCTAGGAATTGATTGAGGAGTACTGGGATCCTGTTAGCTAATTATTTAGGACTTTATCTAGAAAGAAACAGAACCCAGGTATTTTCCCCTTGTGCTGGAACAACACGTGGAAAGGTCAACACTCAAAGAATGGTTGCTTTCTCCCCCGCCCCCTTGAAGCATCAGACTGTAGCGCGGAGTACCAACTCAAGTAAACCATTTAACAAAGCCAAAATGGATCTCATCATGTCCTTTGTGTAAGTCCTCGCAGGGGAGCTTCCAAAGCTAAACACAAATCAAAAGCAGACATTGTATTATCTTTTCTAGGAAGCCAAAGCTTTTTAAGAATTCACTTTAAAGCTGATGCTACCACGGTGTCACCTAAATACAGGCGACCCAAGTCCCAGCCTTTCAGGGCAGGATTGGGCGGGGGGGACCCAGATATTCAAGAGATTCAGATTCTCTGAATGATGATGGAGAAAAGTGTCGGGAGAGCCACTGGCTCTATAAATTGAACATTACAGTGAGTTAAAAGGCTTCAAAAAATCAATGCACTACACAACTGATGCTTGTGCTATTCCACTGCTCACTCCCTGGAAGCAGCAGCAGTCGAAGAGAGCGGCGGAACTGTGCATGGGCAATGTGCCACCGTCCTTGTATTGGCACGGTCTGGCAGAGCCATATGTGTGGTGTTATGATGGGACTCAGGCCTTGACATCATGGTATTGTGATCAGGGTGGATGGAGGTTTTCATCTGTCATCCATTGCTACTTTAAAACAATAAGATGGGGCACCTGAGTGGCCCAGTCAGTTGAGCGCCTGACTCTTGATTCCGGCTCAGGTCATGATCCCAGGGTCATGGGATCAAGCCCTGAGTCAGGCTCCGTGCTAGGCGTGGGGCCTGCTTAAGATTCTCTCTCTTTCCTTCTGCCCCTTTCTCCTACTTGCTCTCTCTTTCTAAAGTTGAAAGAAAGAAAGAAAGAAAGAAAGAAAGAAAGAAAGAAAGAAAGAATAATAAAGCCAGGGGCACCTGGTTGACTCAGTAGGTAGAGCATGTGACTCTTGATCTCAGGGTTGTGAGTTCAAGCCCCACACTGGGCATAGAGTTTACTTAAAACTAAACAAACAAACAAATAAATAAATAAAATAAAAACAATAGAACAAAATCCTTCTGAGCCTTAAAAGATAGATATTAAAGGAGTAAATGGATACAGAAGTCTTATTAACTGGATACTTAGGACTATTGCTCTCACACCACTGGTGTATTAATACACAGCATCATTAAATTGGCATTGTGTTTGGCTTAAACATGGAAGACACTCACATGAGTCAAAAATCAAATAACGCAAAGGTGTACAATAAAATGTTAGTTTCTCATCCCCTCCCCAGTTAGTTACTTAGTTCCTACCCACTACCTTACTGATACACTCGTGATTGTTTCTTTTATTCCTTCTAAGATGCCATTTTTCAAATATGATTGTATCATTATAACTCTACCATGTTTTTTAATTTTTTGTTTTATTTGAGAGAGAGAGAGAGAGAGAGACAGCACTAGTGAGGGAGAGGGACAGAGGGAGAGAGAATCTTAAGTAGGCTCCACACGCAGCGTGGAGCCCGATGTGGAACTCGATCCCACGACTGAGAGATCATGACCTGAGCCAAAGTCAAGAGTCGGACGCCCAACCAACTGAGCCGCCCAGGAACCCCACCCTCCCTCTTTTTATATAAAAGGCAACATAAAGGGTATGAAGAGAATAACCTCTGAAGCCAGACCCCGTTCTCCCACTATTTAGCTGGGTGGCTTTAAGCAAATTTCATAACCTCTTAGTGCCTCAGTTTCCTCTTCTGTATAATGAGGACAATAATAGCATCTGACTCATATGGTAATTGAGGATTAAGTGAGCAAATACAGGTAGGAAGCATTTAGGGTAGGGGCCTGGCATGCAGTGAGCCCTCTATATGGGATATGTGGTGTTGTCATCCAAGGCAGGTGTCAGGAATCTATGGGCATGGGCCCTGGAGTGAGACTGTCCAAGGTCAAATCTCATTTCCTCACCTGTAAAATGTAGAAAAGAATGGTACTTCTCCCAGGGTTGTCGTGAGGTTGAAACAAACAGTGCCTTGCGCTTGGTAAACCCTATTGTATTTCATCAAATCCAAGATGCCATGGATTGTAAGACATCATTATTTCATGGGCTAGGAAAGAAAAACCATTCCAATTAAATTATGACGTGCCTCTGACTGTAACACATCCTTATTTCAAAACTGTAACAAAGTGAAAAAAAATGCACATCCTAGAATTGATGAAATACAGGGTGCAAGCGTTAGCTATTACACTCTTGTATTCGCTTAAAAATACATCTTGGATATTGTTCTGTATTGGTACAAAGACAGCTTCTCTCTTTTTTGAAAAAAAAAATGGCTATATAGTAATCCATTGTGTGGATGAGCCATAAATTATTTAACCAGTCTCCTATTAGCTTCCAGTCTATTGCTGTTACAAACAATACCGCAAAGAATAACCTTGTCGACCCGTCCTTTGGCAAGCCCGTTAGTGTATCTGTAGGATCAGTTCTAGAATTGGCACTTGCTGCATTAGAGAGTACTGGGATTTGAAATTTTGGCAGGTGTTCTAAGCTCAGGTTTAGATTCCCAGGCTGCTTGGGGGCACCTGGGTGGCTCAGTCGGTTAAGCGTCCGACTTCGGCTCAGGTCATGATCTCGCGGTCTGTGAGTTTGAGCCCCGCGTTGGGCTCTGTGCTGACCGCTCGGAGCCTGGAGCCTGTTTCAGATTCTGTGTCTCCCTCTCTCTCTGCCTCTCCCGACTCTCCTCTCTCTCTCAAAAATAAACATTAAAACACTTTTTGAAGTCATGGAAAAATATTTGAGAAGCCTGGCGTTCCCATAGTGAATTAGTTAATATCATGATAAACCCACACTGTAGGAGACAATGTGACCATGATAATGAATGAAGTAAACCTTTATATAACAACCTCAACATATGTCCATAATGTGTTGTTTTGTCAAAAAGAATGAAAAGGGAAGCTTCTGGGCAGTTGTCATAGCATGAGTACATTTTGATGTGTGTGAGTATGTGACTTATCAATCAATGACAGATAGATGGATAGATATTAAGAGGTCTGCAAGGGTAATTAAACAATTAAGGATATTTACCCCAAATGCCCCTAGGTGTGAAAGAGTGGTAGGGAAGGGGACTTTATTTTGTATACTTCCAAATTATTTGAGTCTTTTTCATGATGTGTGTGTTCTTGTACGATTTTAGGAAGGCATTTAATTCCAGATACCTGACATTTTATTTCATACCTGCACCAACATCATCAGAAACACCCAAAGCGACTGGATGTGAAAGGGCATTATGGCCCCTATGAGTGAAAAAAAGAACCAACTCAGATTAAGAGATAAACAGCGCTGGTCTGTACTACCATAGTCGTTGACAATAATTCAGCATGACTGCCTGCTAAAGTCACTTATTAAATAGTAATGTTCTTTCTAAAAAAATTTTTTTAATGTTTATTTATTTTTGAGAGACAGAGAGAGACAGCATGAGTGGGGGAGGGGCAGAGAGAGAAGAAGACACAGAATCCGAAGCAGGCTCCAGGCTCCAAGCTGTCAGCACAGAGCCCGATGCGGGGCTCGAACTCACGAGCTGTGAGATCATGACCTGAGCCGAAGTCAGATGCTTAACCGACTGAGCCACCCAGGCGTCCCTAAATACTAATGTTCTTTAAATGATTAAAATACAGTTTAGGGGTGCCTGGGTGGTTCAGTTGGTTAAGCTTCCCACTCTTGATCTCAGCTCAGGTCATGATCTCAGTTCATGAGGCCCAGCCCCCATGTTGGGCTCTGCGCGCTGAGACGTGGGATTCTCCCTCTCCCTCTCTCTCTGCCCCTCCCTCACTCGCACTCTCAAAAAACCCCACTTTAATTTTTAAAAAGTATGCCTCAGGGTGCCTGGCTGGCTTGATCAGTTGAGAGTCCGACTCTTGATTTTGGCTCAGGTCATGATCCCAGCGTCATGGGATCAAGCCCTGCATCAGGCTCTGCATTGAGCATGGAGCCTGCTTAAGATTTTCTCTCTGTCTCTGTCTCTGTCTCTCTCCCTCTCCCCTGCTCACTTTCTCTCTCTCTAAAACAATTTTTTAATTAAAAAATTTAAAAAGTATGTATCCATCTGTAAAAAAAAATGTTTTTTTAAACGCTATTAGAATTATTTCCTCCATTTCAAAGCTTTTGCTCCCTAGAATCTTCCTAAGCTGATTTGAATCTCTACCTACCGATTAAAGTGAAATTTAAGGTATTTTTCACAAGGATGTGCAAGGTGTCTATGAACAATCCTTTTATTTTAATTTCATTATTACTATTTTTTTTATTTTTGAGAGAGAGCACTTGAGCTGGGGAGAGGGGCAGAGGGAGGGAGAGAGAGAGAGAGAGAGAGAGAGAGAGAGAGAGAGAGAGAATCCCCCCAAACAGGCTCCACACTCATCATGGAGCCTGACACTGGGGCCCCATCCCATGACCCTGAGATCATGACCTGAGCCAACATCAAGAGTTGGATGTTCAACCAACTGGAGCCATCCAGGCATCCCTACGAATGATCCTTTTGAAGGGAATCCCTTATTCGAAGGGTGCAGTCCAGGCTGGATGGTGGAGTCGGCCTGGGAGCTCACTTGGTGACGAGGAGTCATTGCTGATGTCAAGAGAGCAAGGTGCATCTGCCTAGGAGGGAGGTAGTCTGACTCCTAGGCAGCCCAGCCCGTGAAGGGGCCCCGCCTTGCCCCTCAGCACCTCCCTGAGGTTGGTGCATGGTCAACCCAGGCTTCTGGGAAGAGAGCTGGGCTCTCGTGTTTTCCAGGAAGGAGAGTCACCAAAAAAATGATGGTTTGCTCTTTAGAGAAAGATGATTTGAGACGGTGTAAAGGGAATTTTTAAGGAATCTCTTCTCTGCCAGCAACGTTGAGAAGGAAGAACTAAAGTTTCATCTTCTCATAAAGAAGTGTGCTCTGAGGTCTCAGCGGGAAGCATGTTTCGGTACACCTGACCTTCCAACCTTGTTCTGGAGCCTCAGGCTTCGGAGGAAACACCCTGTAGGGGATCCTAATTGTGCAGGCCTCTTCTCCTCTCTATCACGTTTTTTATACTTCTTGGGGGCATTCAGCTTGCCTTCTTCCTTTACTTTAGCTCTTTTTTTCTCTCTCTCATTCCTCTTCTGAGTTTTCTGGAGTATTTGGAAATCTGTTTTTCAGGAGAAAACGTTTCTGCTTCCTCCTTTCCTGTTGATCTTAAAAGGTGACGTTTGCTGTCTCTTGGGGACCCTGTTTTACTTCCCCGTAACTCACTTTCCTGTTTATTATTCTGCCCTGCTATCCTGCGGGTGACTGGAAGGGGTTTCTTGAATCGATATGGTCCCTGAACATATAAACTCCCTCTGCATCCAGAAACTGGAGGAATCTACAGTCTCTGGCCATGGTCCGGGTCCCTACACTGGAAGTCACACCCAGGGCTTTATAGCAAAAATGGACAGAATTTTCCATCTTTGAGCTCCTTCCCTTCACTGCTTATCCTCACTGGTGGGTACGTGGTGTTTGTACTTCTTTTCCTTTTTCCTCTCCTTTTCTTTATTTCCTTACTTAACTAAAACGTTGTTTCACAGAAGTACTTAAAATGTCTATTCTCTTCGGCCGTTCTTCCCTCACGATGACATAGAGCAAATACGCAGCCTACAGAAGCCTGCTTCCTGGTCCTGCGTCATCTCTTGAATGTGCTTGTCGATGGAGCATCCCTTGGCGGAGGGGGGGGGGGGGCAGGGGGCGGGCACATCCAGCACTGTCTTCTCCTTCCTCCATAGCCTCTGCATCTCCTGCAAAGTTTTGGCCTCTCACCCTGAGCCCTTTGCTTTGGAAGATCCCTACACAGAGTCTCAGCAGGGATGTCTGCCTCCCACGCTGTCAGCTGGAACTAAAACACCACTTCCGGAATTGCCACTTTATGTGCAATATGTAACTTCCGGGATTGCATCACTTCCTGGAGTCCAGCATCTCACTGGGCCCTGGGACCAACAACTTCCCTATTTGATTCTGTCCTCGTCACCTACAGGTTGCCTGGAAGTCACCTCATGACTTCGAGTCATGATTAGAGTGTTAAGTGTTCTTATCATAAACAAAGAAACAAACAAAAGGATGTGAAGAAACTTTGAGGGCGATAGATATGTCTGCTATCCTGTTTGTGGTAAATGTAGCATGAGTGCACGTGTCTAAACTCATAAAATTGTACATATTAAATATGTGTAATTCTTTGACATCAATTACGCCTCAGTAGAACTGTTTTAAAATAAATAAACCCCGTGTTTTCTAATATTCTGCAAGCAGACCTGCCCAGTCTCTGCCCTAGAGGGACAAATATAAGTGACTTCATTTATTTGCCAAGATATCATTCTTTCTAGTTTTTTTTGTTTTTATTTTTTTTTTGGCATTTCTCAACCAACCTCTCTCTTTTGAATATTGTATGTCTGTGTCTGCATACATACTCAATGCGCCAAATAAATAATCCCTATATTTTATCAGTGGTTTCTTATTACTTGAAAAAAAATTTTTTTTACTGTCTTATAGTTCAGTGCTCTGTCCTCCACACTGTAGTTGCCTTCTGGGATAGAGGAAGGAGCCAGGGTTTATCACTGATGTATTGGATGGCTGTGAAACCTTCTCTACTTGTTCAAGTCCTAGCCTACCTCTTTCTTGACCACCTCAAGCTATACCGATTTCTTTTTTTTTTTCCTTCTAAATTCCTACAATTTGAATGAATTCCATTCATTCATTCTGAACTCCATATAGTTATTAAGTATCTATGACACTCTAGGGACTACAGCAGGTGCTGGATTTGATGGGGAGCAAGACAGACATGGTTCACCCATCAGTGAGTTACGGAGCAACCTTCGTTTTTGGAGAAGACAATTATATAAGTAACAGCTGTGAAGTGATGAGTGTCGAGAAGGGGAAGTCAAAGATGCTATGAAGGAGCAGGGTGTAGGTGTTAATGTGTGACAGTGATGGGAAGGACCTCTCTTGGCAGGTGGCATAGAAGCCAAGACATGGGACACGTGGGTGGTGCAGTCAGATTTCAGCTCAGGTCATGATCCCAGGGTTGTGGGATCAAGACTAGAGTTGGGCTCCATGATGAGCGTGGAGACTGCTTAAGATTTTCTCTCTCCCTCTGCCCCTCTATCCCACTTGCTATCTCTCAAATAAAAATAAATAAATTAATTAAATTAAATTAAAAAAATAAATTAAAAAAAGAAGCCAAGACATGAAGGATGAAATGAAATTAACCAGACCACGAGGGTGGGCAAGAGTGGTGCAAGCAGAGAGGGGATGATGTGTACAAAGGCTGAGAGGCAGACTGCCTGGAAACACAGTTCGGGAAATCGGGAAAACAAAACAAAAATCTATCTGGATGTTTGCTGACACCAACTAATCCTCCAACACCAGCTGAGTGTTCAGTTCAATTCTGAAACTAACTACTCAGCACAAACCTCACATCTTAAGGGCCCATTCCCATAAGAATGACCCCAATTCAGATGCCAGTTGCCAAGTCTCAGACCACCCATACTTCTTTGTTTAATTTTATTTATTTTTCTAGAGAGAGAAAGGGAGAGGAAGAGAGAATCCCAAGCAGGCTCCACACTCAGCATGAGCCAATGAGGGCCTCGATAATGACCTGAGCTGAAATCAGGAGTTGGATGCTTAACCGACCGAGCCACTCAGCTGTCCCTCAGATCACCCATACTTCTGACTGGCTATAAATTGGGGTTCCCATGACCTTGGGTTTGATAATTTGCTAGATCAGTCCACAGAACTCAGGAAGGCACTTTATTTACATTTAATAGTTTATTAGAAAGGATATAAATTGACAGTCAGATGAGGAGGTACAGAGGGAGACATCAGAAAGAGTCCCAAGCACAGGAACTTCTGTCTCCATGAAGTTGAGGTGTACCACCCTCCCAACACCTGAATATGTTCACCAATATCAAAACTCTCGGGGTCTTGTCCAAGTTTTTATAGACCTCATCCTCCAGCATCCCCTTCCCCAACTCCCAGCAGGTTGTGGGTTGGGCGGAGGTTCTGATCCTGGAATCATTGGTCTTTCTGGCGACCAGCCCCATCCTGAGCCTATCTAGGGGCCCCACCGTAAGCCACCTCATTAGCATAAACTCAAGTGTGATGGAAGGGACTTATTATGAATAACCAAAGATACTATCACTCAGGAAATCCCAAATGCTTCAGGAGCTCTGTGTCAGGAAGATAGACAAAGGCCAGATATGTTTTTATTATATAGCAGTCTCTAAGGAGCAAAGGGTTTCAAGTAACAAATGGCAAAAGATGTAGCCTGGGAGATGAGAGGACCAGATCAAGACAGATCTGTAGATGACCTTGGAGAATTCTCCTTCATATTAGGACAGTGGGGAGCCACTAAGGGCTTAAGGGTGGGAGGCAGTGAAAGGGGGAGATTTGAAAGTTATAAAGGTCACTCTGTTTGGAGGACTGATTAGAAAAACAAGCCTGGAGTCAGAGAGGCTAGTGAGGAAGCTATTATGGTAAACCTGGTGGAGACATTGATGGTCTTGGGAGGTCAAGAAGATGGGAAGAAGTGGGTGGGGTCTGGTTGAGCTGGCCCTACTTTGATTTTGGATGCATGGTGACCTCTGTCATTCTTCCAGCAATTATGTTCTTCCTTATACTATTTATTTTTTGTATTTTAATTTTTTAAAAGATTTTATTTTTTTAAGTGCTCTCTACACCCAATGTGGGGCTTGAATTCACAACCCCAAGATCAAGAATTACATGCTCTACCAACTGAGCCAACCGGGAGCCCCTACAACATTTATTTTTATATTTATTCCTACTTCTTTTATGCTGTTATTTGGCTTTTCATGCATTTATATCTTTTCAATCCAATAGTCCTTAAGATCTGAAATTATCAGGGCACCTGAGTGGCTCGGTCGGTTAAGTGTCTGACTCTTGAATTAAGCTCAGGTCACTATCTCATGGTTGTGAGATTGAGCCCTGTGTCTGGCTCCACATTGAGTGTAGAGCCTGCTTGAGATTCTCTCTCTGTCTCTGTCTCTGTCTCTCCCTCCCTCTGCCCCTCCCCCGTTAGCATGCTCGTGCGTATTCTCTTTCTCTCTCTCTCTCTCTCTCTCTCTCTCTCTCAAAAAAAAGAAAAAGATCTGAAATTATCCCTATACCTAATCCAATTTTAATTTTTTGATTCTTTGGGCCTCAGTTTCCTCACTGTTAATATGAATTTGATAATTCACATCTTTCCTGCTTCATAAGTTTATTTTGAAAACCTGGTATTCAATGAGCTAAAATGGTAAAGAGTTTTACATAGCATGCAGGTGCAGCAGATTATTATCCTAAAGGAATTACTTTTCTGCATTAGATTGGTACTGCCCAGAGCATATATTGGTCAGGATGCAGTCAGAAAAGAGAGGATAAAAGCTACCATACTCTCTTCTGTGGCTGATGCTTAAATGATGACTGAAGTTCAATCAATACTAGCCAGATAATACTGACTTCAGCCAGACAGAAGCCTGGAAAAATGTTTATTGTGATAATAGATAAGAATCGGATCGTTGATGATTTCCAGTGTCTGCTGGTGTAATCCTAACACCTCAACCAACTCTCCATGTGATCGGTTTGAAGCCCATCTCACAAGGTGGGGAAAATTCAAGCCTTCTCCAAGATGTCTGTTAATTCCTTGGATTTCCATTTCTCAGTGTCGCCTCTGACTCTCAATTTCTTTCTTTGCTGAATTGTGGCCACACCTTTATCTCTATCCCAGAATGGCCCCTGAGAGTTGAATACAACCCCTTCTCTTTGACACCCTCTAGCCCTCCTCCCACAGGGTAGCTTTGTATAGTAGACATTCACTGGCGATTTGGGGAATGGATTACAACGGAGGGCTGGATTACAGAATTGCAGCCACACATCTCTTTTGTGGTTTTTTAAAAGTTTATTTATTTATTTATTTTTGAGAGAGGCAGAGACAGCATGAGTGGAGGAGGGGCAGAGAGAGAGAGAGAGACAAAATATCGCAAGCAGGCTTTGTGCTGTCAGCACAGAGCCATGCAGGGCTCAATCTCATGAAACTGTCAGATCATGATCTGAGCCGAAACCGAGTCGGATGCTTAACTGACTGAGCCACCCAGGCGCTCCCAGACATCTCTCCTTTTAAAAAGCTTTCCTGGGGCGCCTGGGTGGCTCAGGTCATGATCTCATGATTCTGATTCCATGGGTTCGAGCCCCCCCCCTGGGCTCTGTGCTGACAGCTTGGAACCTGGAGCCTGCTTCAGATTCTGTGTCTCCCTCTCTCTCTGCCCCTCACCCGCTTGTGCTCTGTCTCTCTGTCTCTTAAAAATAAATAAACATCAAAAAAAGAAACCATAAAAAGCTTCTCCAACTTTCCACTTTTAATCTTTGGCTATTTTGCTTAGTTTTTCTTTCTTTTGTTCTTTCTTTCTTTCTTTCTTTCTTTTTTCTCTTCTTTGTTCTTCCTCATCCCCAAATTCTTGTTCACTTCTTAGGCAGAGTTTTTACGATTTTTGTTTTTTGGTGTTTTTTTTTTTTTAATGCTTATTTATTTATTTTGAGAGAGAGAGAGAGCCAGAGAGAGAAGAAACGACAGAATCCCAAGCAGGATCCCCACTGCCAGCTGAGAGCCTGATGTGGGACTCGTTCTCACAAACACTGAGATCATGACCCAAATCAAAAATCAAGAGTTGGATGTTTGACTGACTGAGCCACCCAGGCGCCCCCTTAGGCAGAGTTTTTTAAGCTTTCTTTGTTTTTTTCCTCTCCACCCATGTCCTTAGGGCCTCACCTTCTACCCGCAAGGGGCCTATGAAGGTATTTTCCTAAACAAAGACACTTCCTTCCCTAAAAGGAACTCTGGTGCCAGCTGATAAAATAATAGCTTCTCTTATCTGCTATAACAATGGCAAGGTTGCCAAATTGTGTTTATTCTTTGGGAGATCTGACCTTAGTTGGGCCTTCTGGCCAACCGGAAAAGTAATTGGTCTGCACTGGTAATTTAGGTCCCCCCATTATGTGATTTGATTTGGTGCTCACAGGTTTGGGAGAAGGGCTGGGTGGTTCTTATGAATTCATTTTATGACGGGCAAAAATGGGGTTTAGAAATGACCGTTGACCAGACGAATGCGTTTTTGAGCTAGAACTTGAACCCAGATTCCAGCTCCTTCAATTCTCTTTCCCTTGAGAGTTTCCCTGAAAATGGAAAATGTTGCTTGCTTGTTAGTCAGGGGAGCTGTTTCGAGAGTGAACTTGATACCCCTGTGGGAGGTCAAAAGAGACATGGATTATTTGGCAGATAGGTTTTACGTAAGTGCCGGACGAAAAGATAAGCTGTCAGCAGATGCTTTTCTTTGTTGAGACTGAAAGGTTAACCCCTTAAGATAACAATCTTGAGGCGTTAGAAGTGGCCTAGGCTGGGGAAGGATCCAGCAGGACTTCTTCAGCCCCACCTCTCAAGGCCTTCTCTCTACCATGGATGCCGCTCCTGTTTGTCCCCCATCCTTCCCCTAGTCTCTTTGGATGCCCATCCCCGCTCCCGAACACCCTCTGGGGAGCCATCCCTGACAGCCAAACACATGGATTGAGTCTCTCTCTCCCAGGAATCCCGCTGGCAATTACTCTCTGCTTTGCACCATTAGCGTGTTCTAGATCAGTGGCTTGCAAACGTGGTTGGTTTCGTCCCTCAGAGAAAAACACGCATTTTGCCTTGCATCTTGGTCCACCCACCACCCCACCCTCTCCTTCTCTGCCTCCCACACATAAAGCAGGACACACAGGTACACTACTTCCAAAAGTTCTGCACACAGATACTTACCCTTACCTGGGTGCTCAGTCGGTTAAGCATCCAACTTCGGCTCAGGTCATGATCTCACAGCTTGTGAGTTCAAGCCCCGCCTCAGGCTCTGTGCTGACAGCTCGGAGCCTGGAGCCTGCTTTAGATTCTGTGTCTCCTTCTCTCTTTTCCCCTCCTCTGCTCACGCTTTGTCTTTCTCTCTCTCTCTCTCTCTCTCTCTCTTTCTCTCTCAAGAATAAATAAACATTAAAAAAAATGCTGGTTGCAACCCACCAAATTGATATCATGGCCCACTAAGAATAATCCCTTTAATCTAATCTCCACCACACAGTGTGGAATTTGGTTGTACGCTGAGCCCAGCTCCCTCTCGACTGCTCCTGATTCTCAAGCATACTTGGAACTCCCAGAAGCTTCTCACCAGCCTCCTTGCCTTTAGACTTTCTCTCTCTTTCACCGCCCCCCCTCCCCACCGGTTTTTTCTTGAATGCAGATTTCATCTGACTGACCGTCCTGATGCTTAAAAACCTCCTGAGGTTTTCCATTGCTTAAAAGTGCATTTCAAATAAATAGCCTGAGTATAAGGCCCTGTGCAGACGATCTGCAGCTCACCAGCCTTCTCCGTGGCTTCAGCAACTCCAGGTCCTTTGTAATTCCCCTGCCAGATGCCAGTCGTTTCCCCTCTGTGACTTTGCACATGCTGTTCCCTGGCTGGAATGCCTCTCTCTCTTCTCTAGTGGAAACTGCCTTCACTTCAACAGCTCAGGTTCCTAGAAGGAGGTAAATCCTGCCATTTGCAACAGCATAGATGGACCTTGAGGGCCTTATGCTAAGTGAGATAACCCAGACAGGGAAGACAAATACTGTATGATTATCACTCCTGGGTGGAATCTAAAAATGCTGAACTTACTAGAAACAGAGAGTAGAATGGTGGTTCCTGGAGGCTGGCAGGTAGGGGACTGCAGAGATGTCGGCCAAAGGTTACAAACTTGCAACTAGGAGATAAATAAGTTTGGGGATCTATTGTGTAGAATAATGATTATAATCACTGTATTATACCGTGAAATTGCATACAATGTGGTCCTACAATATGTTGTAATACAATACTGTATTATATACTCCGAAACTGCTAACCAACTAGGTCTTTTTAAAAAATGTTTATTTTTGAGAGAGAGAGAGAACAAGAATGTGTGCGCATGCACACCAGGGAGGGGCAAATAGGGAGAGAAACTCCCAAGCAGGATCTACAGGATCAGCTTGGAGCCCGATGCGGGGCTCACACTCACAAACCCTGAGATTGTGACCTGATCATGACCAAGAGTCGGATGCTTAACTGACTGAGCCACCCAGGGACTCCCAGACTAGATCTTAAATGCTCTCAGCACCAAAAAGAATGACAATTCTGTGGCGTGATGGAGGTATCAGCTAACGCTGCGGTGTGTATCCCTTAAATTTACACAATGTTATATGTAAATCGTATCTCCGTAAATAAAAAATAGAGCTCAGGTTACCTATCACCATGAGGTCTGTCTTCTGTGTTTCGATCGCTCCTCTATACGGCTCTGGGATAGTAGTTATGACACTGAATTATAATTACTCATGGACACGTCTGCATCCCTCAGTAAACCCAAGGCCAGGGACTTGTGTGTCTCAGTCGGTTTTATATCACTGGCACCTAATGTAATGTCACTGTCCAGCGGGTGTTCACTGGAAATTAGCAAAAAGACACTGTTCTCCAGTTTCATATCGTTAATTACATTTCTCCCAATTCTGTATGATCTTAATCTTTCTGGCCATCTTAACAATCCAGTTATTATATACGTGTGCGTTCACACACGCGTGCACGCTGTAGGGGGCGGAGAGGGTAGATCTTGGAAATCAGTCGGTGATTTTGCAGTCCCGGATGAGTGCGGTGCTTTGATCAGATTGGGGGGGGGCACCGAATATGGGGTGTCCCAACTGGAAGGGGACTGGTTGTGCCGGTGGAAGGATTCACCCAAGGCAGAACAAAAGAGATAGAAGTTTCTTGAATACACTGCAAGGGAGGGGGCAGGACAGCGAAGGAGAGACTCTCTGAGAGGAAGCAGTGGTGAGGGGCTATTGTTACAGGGCAGAATGAGGGAGCATGGGACTGGGACATACTCCCTTTATTGGTAATCTTAGGAACTGTGCCTGGTGGTAATTGGTCAGGGCGTTTCGAGGTGGGTCACTTCACGATCTTTTCCGCATTCAGCTCGGTGATCACCGTGGGCCTTTCAGCCTTGCTCAAACCTATTGCCTAAAAGCAGCCTCTGCTTGATATACCTCCCCTCCCCTCCCCCCCCAGCCTGAGGTATACATTCTCCAAGGGAAGGTCAGGATTGTGACAGCAGGAATGCATAAAGAAAGAAATGGTCAATACTCAGCGTTTGAGTTTCCAAGCCAATTTTCAAAAATTCACGATAGAGTCAAGACCCTTGAAAGCCGAGACTTTTGATTGGAAGAGAAAGGGCTCGATGCCGGGTCATAAGGTTTATGCCCCGCACAGGGAAGTTAGGTGAAGACAGCCGGCGTAGCCCGCTTCTCCATAGGCTAGATTAGGGATTGGGGACACCTGGGGTCGAGTGGGAGGAGGTCAGTGGGTGGCACCAGACCTAGAGGGATCAAGAAAGGCCAAGTCAGCATCAAGGGGATCCAGGGAAGGCTGAGCCAAGGCTTGGTGAAAATCTGCTGCCTCTTTTACTTCCTACAGGCGTCCGTGTGAGCCGTGCCTCTCCGTGGCAGGCAGCTGGGAGCCTCCTGTGAGGACCCTACCTCTCAAGCGTCCAACAGAAATAACACCCGGCCCGACCTAAGTCTCCTCACCCCATCCAGCTCCTCACGTGAACAACCTCTTCCGGTCCAGAGGAACAGTGGTGATGCGGTAGGAAAAGCCCCAGCGACCTTACCTGGGGGACCGAACATTACAAGCCTGAGGTTTCATCCCAAGGAAAAACAGTTGGTGGCAAATCCTAGGCTCTTACATGTGTTTAAAATACCTTTAAGCTAAAAAACACTTCCTCTCTTATTGAAAAAAAAAGAAAAAAAAGGTTTATTGTGGAAAAAGGCAGATATTAAAAAAGAACTGAATTAACGCAAAGGACACCTGTTAAGCTGGGTGCAGCCATGCTGTCCTAGGTCCCCCATTGGGTGGTGCTGGTTTAAAGGAGGTGCCACCCTCTGTGGAGGGCCCCATCTGTGGTCTGTCAGAGGGTGGCTCCTCTCCCCCGACCCCCAGCTCTGGTTCCATTCCTGGGTGGTGTTCTAACACCTCACTCTCCCCTTTCCCCCCATCCCCTTCTCCCCCTCCTCCCGCCCTGCCCCCCTGACCAAAGATGTGAAGCCTGCCCTGACTGTTGCCCCAGCACCCCCACCACAGTACCCCTGGACCACTGGCCTACCAGGCCCCCACTCCCTGCTTCAGGGCTGCTCTCTGATTCTTTCCCCTCGGGGCAGCCCAGCAGCCAGAGGGACGCGTCCATTCCTGCTTCCATTCCTTCCTTGGCTCCTGGTTGCAGCCAGTGGAGTCCAGACGCCCAGAGCAGGGGTTTAGGGTTTCCGTGGTCTGGCTGCGACCCTTCTTCCTGTGCCCCAGGCCGCTCCTGTCACTCTCATCGGTAACTTCCTGGAGACCACACGGGGCTGGCGCTGGTGGGCCCCAGGGCTGGGCTGGGCTGGAACTACCGGGCAGCAGAGGTCTGGCCTGAACCCCTGCTCCTCCCTCCCCGCCTTTTCTTCCCTACCCTGTGCCTCCTCCCCAGCTCTTCAGCCGCCTCCTCAGCCCCAAGCCTCATTGAATTGAAGACTCTCCAGGCCCTCCCTGTCTTTGTCCCTAAGGGAAGGGGGTGGTGAGGAAAAAGCGGCTCAAGGTCGCAGACTAGGTCAAGGGCTGGGCTGGGCTGGGACGGGAACCTGGATCCAGCTTCTTCCCAGCTACTCTGGGCAGGCCACCTCAGAGGAAGGAGGTGTGGTGAGCGCCCTCCTCTGGATGCTTCTTGGCGGCAGCTGAGCTGGGGCAGGGCGGCGGCCAGGCTGCTCTTCCCAGCCTCCCTTCTCCTGTACTTGGGGGCGTTTCAGATCCTGGCTCTTTCGTGTGCCTGCTTTGCCATGAAGTCCTGGTGCCCATGGTTGGGTCATTAATTCCGGGGTGGCGTGGGAGGTGGCAGAAGGGACCCAGCTCAGGAAAAATGGGCCTGATAGGAAGGCCATCAACTGCCACCTGCTGGCTGGATTCAAGCTCCCAGCAGACTCTTTCTGGTCTTGGAATCTTGCCTTAATCGCTGTGACCTTGAAATCCCAAATCTCTGTCCACAGGGTCCCCACCGCCCTCCTCCCACTTGAGGCCTGACCCTTTTCACTGCCCCGTTTCCCTCACTGGGCCCGTTAACCCTACTCATACTAACATCCCAGCCCCAGGATGCATATGTATATGCAGAGGGCTCTGGCAAGGGGCAATGCTTAACCCGAAGGGACTATGTGCTAATGGGGGACAGCAGGCAATGCGGCAGCCACGTTTACGGGAGGGGCTCTGGGCCAGGAGCTTTGTAGAACCGCTCAGACCTGACCTCCCCTTTGTCAAGTAAGGCTGACCCATTTGTGTTTGTTACCGAATTAAAATTCCAAAGAAAGACGGGCTGCAGGTTGTTTCCAAATAGAAACACACATGCACAGAGAACAGAGAGCTTCTGCCAACATCCCAGACAGGGCCCACTTCCCCTCCCTGCTCCACACGCCCTTTGGAGGAAAAGGATCTGGTAATGCTTCCTGTGGTGGAGGTTAAGTGTCTGCTCCTGCTCCGGGCAGCCCCTGTCTGTGCGTGCAGCCCTTCCCAGCAGTAAGGCTGAGAAGCAGGAGCCTTGTGGCGGGAATGTTTTCAATATGAAGTCATTTCCCACAGTGAAGAAGCTCCCACATCCCACACGGTCCACTGGCAACCTGGGAAGTTTGCTCTGTGCCAGAAGAGAGTCTAAAAATGCCCCAAGCCCATCTTGGGATCTTAGGAATCTGGCTGGAAGAGAACCCAGGAGACAACAAATCCCCAAACAACCGCCTACCCCACACGGAAGCCAGCAGAAGGTGAAGCTCATTCCAGCCTCCAGGGGCTCTGTGTCCCACTGGGTGACATGATGCCCACAGATTGACCGCTGGTTGAGCCCTTAAGGGCAGGCCTGGTTCTTTCCTGTTGTTGGGTTTCCAGAGCCCAGGACTGAGTAAATTCAGCTACTCGGCATGTGTTAGACGCTTGAAAATTCAAGCAGGTGCCTGGGGGGGCGGGGCAGGACAAGGGCTTCTAGGCATGTCCAGGAGGGACCTCTCCGTGGAAGAGAAGGGAGGCCAGCCTAAGATGTCCTCACCTGGAGAAAAGAAGGGAGCAGGCACATGGTGGGGAACACGGCAGTAGAAACCATGTTCAAAGACCCTGTCCTACATTGTTACGGTTATCAAAGCAATGTGGTGGGCGAGGCCGTAACTGGCGAGAGGGATCAGTGTAACAGACCAGGCACGGAGTATTTTCTAGTATATGAAGACCTGAAGGATATAAAGACAACCAATGAGAAAGTGATGGGCTGTTCAACAATGCAATTGGGAAAACGGGCTACTTGGGGAGGGGTGGGGGAAATCACATCTGACCCTGACCTTGGACAATTTCCCATGATAAGTAGTGATTAAAGAGCCGTCCAGTTAGGCTCAGAATTGGGGATTCGGTGGGATAGAGGCACACATGAGACAGATCTCCTTGTCCGTTCTCCTGCTCCCTTGGACCCAGGGAGGGTGATGTCTTGGTCAAGGTAGAATGTATCCTCCTCAGCATATCCCAGCCAGGAGACGGAACTCTCGGTAACTCACGGTGACCTTGATATTTTTTCCAAGCCCAGGACTTCGTGAATTGATCTAGAGCAGAAACTCTAGGGTGTCTTTCTTCAAACTCATGTTTAGCAAAAGTGCTTTCCTGCACCCAAATCTGCACATGATACTGTTCTGCTGTTTTTCTTCTGCTGACATATTTCTTGTTTGCACTACTTATGCTGGATGCCAGGGGCTCTTGGAGATTTGTCCCATTCTCTCGACTGCTGGCATAATGGAAACTTAAGTGTTAGACCGGGAAGGAACCCTAAAATTGTCCTATTCCCTCATTTTATAGAAAGAGAGAGTGAGGTCCAGAGAGGGGTAGCAAATTACTCAATGTCGCACAGCCCGTCAGAGGCAGATCTGGGCTTGGACCACCCCGCCAGTCCCCGGCATCCTGCCCAATGCTTCTCTGCAGCCCTTTGCCATTTCCTCTCCAGCCCTCTTTTCTAAGACTTTCCTTGCTTTCCTGTGGCTCTTCTGAGTTCCCTATGGCATCCACACTGCTACACGTCTCTCCACTTAGCTGCCTGACTACTCTGCTCCGTGACAATCCTGGCTTGGTGAGACAGTGTCTCCCAGAGGCCTGGCGGCTCCCGCCCTTCTCCCCTTGTCTCATGATGGGTCCCCGGCCCTCCTCTCAGAACAGATTCTGCTCGATGCTGAGCCTGGCTGGCGGACCGGAAGCATGTGCGTCTTCTGGCTCCGGGCTCAGAAGATCTGTGTCTTCCCTACTATACCAGCTGAATGACCTTGAACGTGTCATTGCTCTGGATTTGACAGCTCTTCTTGAAAATGGAAATGATATTAGACCATAGCAGCTAGGGCTGCTTTGTAAACTGGAAGGCATCCTTGCAGTGTAAGACATCGGTGTCCCCCAGCCTCAACACAGGGCTTCATCCAGAGCGGATGCTTACCGTGTATCTGGAGAACAGTGATTCTCAACTGGGGGTGATGTTCACATCCTAGGGGACACTGGGTCATATCTGGAGACATTTTTGTTCATTACCACTGGGGAGGGGTTGCTATGGCATCTGACGGGTCCTGCTAAATATCTTACAGTGAATAGGACGGCCCTCGCAGAAAAGAATTATCTGGCCCCAAATGTCAGTTAGTGCTGCTTCAGAAGCCTTGCTGTAGACGAACAAAAGTGTCACATTATATCTGTAGATACAGACGTGGCTCGTTGTTCCAGAAAGGCAAGGAGCTGTGGCTGGGAAGCGGACCATCAAGATACCATGGTGACCAAGGGCAGGAGCCACTGGAGTTAAATGAGATGGTCGTGCCCGGGTGTGAGAAGTTGAAAACATTTTATTTCAATTCTATCCTTGGGAGGCAGCATAAATAATCACAAAAGACCACAAAGGTCACCGGGGAAGAAAAAAACGGTCAAGAAGTGTGAGGAGATGAGAGGGGACACTGTCTAGCTGCAGGGGGTGGAGGGCGAGGAGACCCTGCTTTAGCTGGCGGAGAGGGTGGAGGGTTCTTGGAGGAAAAGCCCAAGGGGTGGGGCTTTCCCGGCCCAGGTCACCTGTGGGGGTGGCGCTTAGGGAGCCCTGGCCTCTGTGGATGGATGTGCTGCAGGGTGGCCAAGGGACAAGCAGGTGTGGGGGCATAATGCTAACGAGAGAGGAGTGGACACCCGTTTCTTGACCCCCCCTCCGCCGCAGGCCAGATCTCACCCCCAGACTGTGACTTTTCTGAGAGCAGTGTTTATAGACTCGGTGGGTAGTGGGCAATGAAGGGAGAAAACAAGGGAAGAAAAAAGAAAATGTGTAGAAGACCAAAGGAAATATGGCGTCTCAAAGAGTTTCGTGACCTTGGGCCACTCCTGTTTCCTCATCTGCAAAATGGAGGGAGGATGCTCCCTACTTCTTGGAGCGGATGTGAGGCTCAACTGAGACCCTACGTGTCAAAGACCTGTGTAAACTTTAAAGTGCTATACGGACGCGAGGGGCTGTGGTCGTTCTACAAGTGTAAGGCTGAAAGTGGCTGAGACACAAGCGGTGAGGGGCACACGTGGAGCAGCCCTCAAGTGGTCAGACCCCTGCTCTGCCTTCCCCAGGGCCGAGTTCCACCCTCCTCAGCCTCAGCTTCCAGGAGGAAGAGGCCTCATCTGAGGGAGTCACCTGGGGAGTGAGAGCAGAAGGTGGGGGCCAGGAGGGTAGAGGGGCACTGAGTGTGGAGGGCCTCAACTAGGCAGTGTGACACATTGGCATTACTAGTGTTGGGCAGACGGGAGCAGTGGCTTCCGGTTCTCATTCTCCACAGAGACCTGGGCACTGGTGAAGCCCCTGTGGGAGCCACTGGGAAGGGCCCTGGCCCGGAGTCTGGATACACTGGGTCCTGGTCCTGGGCCAGCTGTTGACCTTCCGGGTGACTTAGTAAGTCACTTCCCCATTGCAACCCTCAGTTCTGTCCTTTGTGAAACAGGGACACTATTCTCTACCCTGCCTACCTCACAAGTTAAATGGGAGAAGGGTGTTCCAAGAGCTTTGAAGAGAATCATGGGAAGGCAAGGGGTCATTATGGCCTTGGCGAGCAATCCTCTTAATTCCCTGAAGACAAGAGAGAGGGGGCGAGAGACAGAAAGGAGCCGGGCTGCTTGCAACCCTTGTCAGGTGAGTGAGCCTTGTGGGGCTGGCTGCCGGGGAAGAAAGGGAGGTGCGGGGAGGGGAGGCAAAACAGCTGATGCCTGTAATCCAGCCCTTTCTGTGCAGTCCAGCGGGGATGTTGGGAGCCCCAGCGGGGAGTGCCGAGATGTCCCGGCGACAAAAGTTCAAGTTCTGTGAGTACTGGGGGTCCTGGCCTCCCCCTCTGCTCCCTGGTCCATTGAGGACACCCCTCAGGGAGCCCGTGCTCTTTGCCCCGCAGGGGAGAAGCTGGCTCCTGGGGTGGCCGCCAAAGGGTGGGTCTCCAGGAGAGGCTGGGGACTTTATTAGCATGAGGTCAAGAGATCAAAGGTCAGCTTCCAGTCCTGGAGGCGGCAGGTGGGGTCCTCAGGCTGTCCCCAGCTCCAGTCCCGGCTATGTCCCTGGGGTCACCGGAGAAGGGGAAGTTAAGGGACGAGTAGAAACCACGGAGAGATCGGAGGTCAGCTTAGAAGGCAGCCCAGCTGGCGAGCTAACAGTTCTTGGGGCTGTTGCGCAAGTTTTTCAGTTCCAGCTGCAGCTGCCGAATGCGGATGTCCTTCTGGGCCAGCTCTTCTTTCAACCGCCGGATCTCATCCTGCTGCCGGAAGAACATTCGGAGGAGCTGGGGTGGAGGAAGAGAGGGGCCAGGGCGGCCGGGAGAGAGCAGGTGAGAAGGCAATTTCCTGAGTGGGTATCGTGCCTGCCCCTGTTCCCCGTCAGCCTCTGCCCTTCTCTCCCAGGCCTCCCCTGCCCCCACTTTAGTCCCCGGAGGCTCTTGGCCCTGCAGCATGTCCTTCTCTGGACCCAGCTCATGGCTCCTACTTCCCTTGGGGAGGTATGAGAGAGTCCACATGGGCCCCTTTCCCAAATATCTCAAGCTCACCCTTTTAGGGGGGCAGACATAATACTCTTACTTGTCATTTGGAACGGGGACCTTTATTATTATTAATTTTTAAATGTTTATTCAGTTTTGAGACAGAGAGAGAAAGCCAGCGGGGAGGGGCAGAGAGAGAGAGGGAGACAGAGGATCTGAATCGGGCTCTGCACTGACAGCACAGAGCCCGATGCGGGACTTGAACTTGTGAACTGTGGCGTCGTGACCTGAGCTGAAGTCAGACGCTTAACTGACTGAGGCACCCAGGTGCCCCATATTATTATTATTTTTTAAGTAGGTTTCAAGCGCAACGTGGGGCTTGAACTCACGACGCTGAGATTAAGAATCATATGTTCTATCCACTAAGCCAGCCAGGCACTGGCTTTCAGATTCCCCTGAAAGGGAACCTTTCTAAAAGTCTTTTTTTTTTTTTTAATCTTTCTTTCTTTTTCTTTCTTTCAATTTTTAATGTTTATTTTTGAGAGAGACAGAGACAGAATGCGAGTGGGTTAGGGGCAGAGAGAGAGGGAGACATGCGAGCAGAAGCAGGCCCCAGGCTCCGAGCTGTCAGCAGAGCCCGATGCGGGGCTCGAACTCACAAGCTGTGAGATCATGACCTGAGCCAAAGTCGGACGCTCAACCGACTGAGCCACCCAGGCGCCCGCAATCTTTATTTATTTTTGAGAGACAGAGAGACAGAGTGTGAAGTGGGGGAGGGGCAAGGAGAGGGAGACAGAATCTGAAGCAGGCTCCAGGCTCCGAGCTGTCAGCACAGAGCCCGATGAGGGGCTCGAACTCGTGAACCGTGGGATCTGGACCTAAGCCGAAGTCGGACGCTTAATCAGCTGAGCCACCCAGGCGCCCCTATGATTCTTTCTTTAAGTGACTTTTTTTTTTTTTCTTTTTAAATCAAATCGGTACTGGTTACATCTGTTCAGAGGGATGATGTGCTCTTTGCCCCTGTGCTAAATGATTCCACACACTCCTGTGGCTTCCAAGTTCTTGAATATTCTTTGCCTAACCTTTTGGTCAGGTTTCGTTTAGAAGAAAAAACAGCCGTACTGAGGTGTAATTCACATACCATAAATGCCACTCATTTTAAGTGTACAATTAGCAACAGCGAATTTTAGTAAGATTGGGTAAAATGAATTTTAGTAACATTCAGAGGCGTATAACCGTAAGTCTTCTGTGCCACACTTCCAGTTTCTCTTCACACTTAGACCACTGTGTCCACCATTTACAGCCTAAATGTCTAGCCGGTTGATCCCAATCGGCGGCGGTGGTTAAAATTGTGGGTAAACCCAGAGTCAGCAGGCTCTGAGCGAGTTTCTTCACAATAAGGAAGGTTCACGAGCTTTAGTGCAGGTTGTGGCATCTGTGTCGCCTGCTCAGAGACCCTTGAAAACTTTCCTCCAGGTCGGTTTTGGTTCATACAAATCAGTCGTAGCTCAATGTTACTTGATTTCACGGCTGCTCACCCCTGCCTCTTCCACGCTGGGTACCAGAACCGACCTCAGGCTCTTGTTATGGCCCACCTGGACTATCGCAGCAACTCTCTTACCTCTACCTTCTCAGTGTGCTTAAAAAGTGTTTTTTTTTTTTTTTTTAAGTGGAAAATGCCAAATATATACTAGGGTGGAAAGAACCACACTATGAGCCTCCAAGAACTCATCAACTGGTTTCAAGAAATAACACGTGACCATTTTTGCTTCATCTCTACTCCTACCCAATTCACCTGTCCCGCTGCCTCCAGGGATTATTTTGAAGCAAATCTCATTTGTCCCATGATTCCACCCAACCCTAGGAATCGGAACATCCCCCTACAATGGTACGAAACATATCTTATAGCAATTGTCAGTCTGTCTTTCAAATTTCCCTTCAGGACTGTGAGGTCCCAGAGGTCAGGAATAGTCTTCGTTTGACAAATAATAGTGATGATCGTTAAGTTGGTGTGACAAGAAACCTCCAAGATGACCGCTGTGTTATCCCCTCCCCTCAAGGGTGGACTGGGCCTAGTAACTTGCTTCAAATGAATAGAAAACGGCAGAAGTGATGGTCTGTCATTTTCAAAAAAACCATGACTTCCATCTTGGACACCTTCTCTTGCTCACTCCGAGGGATACCAGCTGCCACGCTGTGAGCTGCCCTACGGAGAGGTCCATACGGTAAGGACCTGAGGGAGGCCTCTGGCTGATAGCCCACGAGGAACCGAAACCCTCTGTCCAACAACCTGTGAGCGAATGCGTCCTTCCAGCAACCATGCGAATGAACTCAGAAGCAGCTCCTTTCACAGCTGAGCCTTCAGATGTGACAGCAGCCCAGCTGACAGTTTAACCACACGGCCTCATGACAGACCTTGAGCCATGGGCGTCCATTATGAGATACTATGAGATAATAAAGGTTTGTGGGTTTAAGAATTAAGTTTTGGGGTGATGTTTGACACAGCAATAGATACCTGATACAGTTAGCCTCATTGAGCACTGAATATGGGCTAGGAAGAGTGCTAGAGTCTTAGAAAATACCTCTTTAATGCTCACCACATTTCATATCCCCATTTTACCACAAGAAAGGTCAGAAAACTTGCTCAGGCACAGCCAGGAAACGGCCAAGCCCGGAATCAAATGCAGTGGAGTCCAAGTAGTCATCTCTACTCCAGTGGCATCGAGCCACGTGCCTGGCACAGGGCAGCCATCTGTGAACCCTGGCTGGGCTGAACTCAGTCCCTGGTATTGACACCAGGGACTGGGGTTACCGTTGAAAGGAGAAGCCTTCGGGGGGCATGGGTAAGACCCAACTATGGCTGTCCCTGGATGACCTGCCCTCCTTCTAAATGATACAGAGAGTACTTTCATAAACACAGCCTCTTCCCCGCCAAACAGGAAATTGTCAGACCCCGTCGCTGCCGCGGTGCCAGGGAGGAAGGCCGCGCCGTAATGCCTGAGGCCAGGCTTTCCTCTGTTAGCCAGGAATTTATAACTCCCGGAACAGCAAATGACAGCGACGTTCCGAAACGGATTCATGAGCCACGGAACTGTGTGGGCTAGTGAATGCGACGGCTGGGGGTGGGGCATCAATATCGCTACCACATCCCGGCCTCTATTTACTGGGGTCAGAGGCAACGGAAGCCAATAGCAGGCTACTTATGGCATTTGTCACAGAAAGAAAAATGCCCCAGATGGAGTCGGCTTAAAGGCCTGCAGCCCATAATTGAAATGTAAAGGTCTCGCTCTTCTAGGACCTGTGGAGGTAATAACTTATATTCCTTACCTCGTTCTCTGTCCTGGGTGGGACATTCTCTAATAAATCTATTCCATTGACCACAACGCTCTTCTTTTCTTTGATGGGAGCCTTAAATACCATTTTTGAGGACTTCTTATAGCCTTCCTTCAAAGACATGAGCACGGGATCTACGAAAGGCAAGGGAAACGTTCACACTGGCAGGTTGGTCGAGTGTCGAGTGATGGTGCTTTTCATTCACACCATCCTTGGCAGCTGGCTGAGCGTGGGGGAGTCGAGCAGAGGCCATGCAAAGGGGAAATGGGTGAACTCGAGTGAAGGCAAAAGCTGCAGTTCTCGAAGCCTCTTCCGGGAAGCCCACCCGCACGGTACCTCGGTTGATGCCCCCCAGCCATTCATCAGGGGTCAGAGCTGGCTCCGTGCCTGGCGTCATGGGGTAAATGTCTTCCTGGTAGGAATCCGACTGCAGTGAGGGGAGCAGAAGAGTGGACACATAGGGGCCGCTGAGACAACCCCTGCTGTTCAGCAGCCGGTTCTCGCTGACCTCCCGCCCAGCTCCCGCCGTCCCGCCTCCAAGCCTTTGCACTCAGGTGTCTCCCCTGTGGTATCCCCACCCTGCATTCGTTAGCAAGCCAGACTGACCCCACCCTAGAACGGCCCCCAACTCCCACCCCAGATTGGGCCTGAAGACCCCAGTCCACAGGACCTTCTTCTGGGCTCCTCAGGCTTGCAGTCCATGGCGAGCCAGCTAGGATTCAATGCGGGGGGTCCCTTTGGAGCTCAGCATGGCCCCACTCACCCTCCGGGGTACGATCATGGAGATGGGCTCAATCAGGCCCTTGAGAGTCACCAGCTTGTAGAAGCGGAACACCTCGCAAGCCGACACATCCAGCCCGTGCTTGGGCATGACCCCTGTGGACAGGCACACGTGGCTCCATGGGGTGCCAGGGATCCCCGTCAGCACCCCTCCTCCCCGATGTCCTTGATCAAGAGTGTCCTTGAGCACTTAGGTCTGGAGGCAATGCTCTATGCTGAGGGCAGCAGGTGGACCGGGGACTTCTTGAGTCAGACCCTGTCTCTAAGTAGTAACGTCTCAAATAAGCCAGTCCTACCTCACCAGGGTGCATGCTTTAGAAATGGGGCCTTTTATAACTGGAAGGGGCTGTTGGGATAGTTTAGTCTATTCCATTCTTTTTATAGATGAAACTCCTAAGGGTCTAGGGGAAGGGGCTTGCCCCAGGTCACAGAGTATGGCTGGGGCAGAGCCACAGAGCCTGTCACCTTTTTTGTTTCTTTTTTTAAGGTTTTTAAAAAAGGTTTATTTATTTATGAGAGAGAGAGAGAGAGAGAGAGAGAGAGAGAGGGAGAGCTGGGGAGGGGCAGAGACAGGAAAACAGAGAATGCGAAGCGGGCTCTGTATTGTCAGCACAAAGCCCTATGTGGGGTTCGAACCCACGAACCATGAGGTCATGACCTGGGCCGAAGTCGGATGCTCAACCCCCTGAGCCACCCAGGTGCCCTGAGCCTGTCACCTAAAATAAACTAGCTCCCCTAAGCCTCTGTGTTTCTGGTCCTCAGAGAGAACAAAGGAGAGAGAACCCTTTCTCCACGCACCCTAGAGCCCGACACTGCTGTCGAGTTGTGTATCTAGGACTGACAGGGTGCGCATGCCTGGTGCATGTATTATCCGTGTGTCCCCACTCGCCACAGCGTTCCTAACGGCTGCCTCTACCCGATGCCCACCGAGGAAGCAGTGCGGTGTGGGGTTAGGAACACAAGCTTTGGTTCTGAGTCCTGACTCTGCCCCTCTTTCTGGTTGGGAAGGTCTTGGGTAGATCACTGCCTCAGGCTTCAGGTTCCTTGGCAGGTTAGAGGAGAACAGTATGACCCTTCACGAGATGGTCAGGGGATTGGGCCAGAAGAGGCTCATTGACTGCCTGCCACCCTCATGAGCGCAGGGGATGTTAGTCTCTTCTTCCGTGACGTGAACAGGACTTAAGGTTGTGGCTCTCCTTGACTGGAATGGAGGTCTGCTCTTCCAGATACAGGAATTCTAGGAGCCGCAGGGAAGTACTATCATGGTACCCAGGTGGGATTTAGGGCCAGTAGGGCTGGTTTTGAATTCTGGCTCTGCCATGCAGGATCTAGGTGACCTGCCCGGGGTGAGTTACCCAGCCACTCTGAACCTGTGAAAGGTGCCTGGCTCATGGCAGATGCTTTGCAGTGGCCGCAGGTGACGCGGGCGAGGAGAGACAGTTCTCCTTGGTCCCTCTCTCCTCCTCAAGTCCTGCTGACTCGACTTCCGAAACACCTGGATTCATCTTCTCCCCATCTTCCCGCCTCCTCCTTAGTTACCATCCTTTTCCTGCCGCCTCCTTAGTTACCATCGTTTCTTGGCTAGAAGTCCACAGTGGCCTCCAAACCAGTCTCTCTGCCTCCCTCCTGTCCTTTCAAAATCCGGTCTCCCTACAGAAGCCAGAGCAATCTTGGACTAACATTTCAGATTGCGTCATGCTGTCCCATCTCCCACCCGCCTGCTTAAGACAAAGAAAGGCCTCCAGTGGGTTCCCAGTAAAACCCAAACTCCTTCCCCTGTGTGACGGATGGCTGTATGTATCAGTGGGCTCAGGAAAGAGGATTGCCCTCCCCTTCCAATCCGTTGAGGGTCCGAATACAACAAAAGGCAGAGGAGGGAGGAGGTCACCCCTTTTGTTCCTGCCTCATTGTTTGAGCTGGGACAGCTCCTGTCACCTTCTCCTGTCCTTAGGCTGGGATTCACACCATCAGCTCTCCTGGTTCTCAGATCTTCGGACGTGGACCGAACGTCACCTCCAGCTTTCCTGGGTCTCCAGGAAGCCAGCAGCTCTGTTTCTCCGAAGACCCCTCGTGATTACACCTTTCTAACCCGTCTCATGGCATCCGGCCCCTGCCCTAAGCTCCTGTCCCCATCTTCTGCCATGTCACAGAGTCCACGCTTAGTCACCCGGACCTCCGTTCTGTTTCTAGAATATGCCAGGCTCATTCCTGCCCCAGGGACTTTGCATCGATGATCCCTCCTGCTGGTCCTACTCTTCCTTTTTCCTGCTTTTCGGATCTCGGCCTAAAAGGTCACCTCCACGGCGAGGCCTTCCTTGACTACCTGGTCGAAAATAGCCCCCAGTCGCTCCCTGTTCTATTGCCTCAGTTGATTCTCTGCCTAGACCTTACTACCATCCAGTATTTTCCTTCCTTAGGTGTTGACTGTCTGTCTCCCTTCAGTGGAATGTGAGATCCCAAGAGGAAGGCTGTTTCCCACTGAGTCTAAAGGCTGCCACACGGCTGATCCCCAGGAAGTGTTTGTTGAACGACGGTGTGAAAGGGCGGGAGGAGCCAGGTGTCCGGCCAGGTGCTCTCCATCTGAGCTTTACAATAGCCCTGAAAGGTAGGCTTGATTTTTCCCTATTTTACAGATGGGGAAACTGAGCCTCAGAAGGGTGAGCTATACATTTGAGCCAGAACATCGACCTAGGTCTGACTCTACTGTCCAGGATGCTTTGTATTCTACTTGACCAAGAGGCGACAGTGAGGAGGAGGAGGAGACGCCAGAGTCGGGGAGGAGTGAAGTCAATGGAATGGTCACTGGGCCTGTCTCAGGGCCGCCATCTTGTTGCCAGTCACTGAGGTGGGCTCTCAGGTGGGCACTGATGGTCTGGAAGCTGGCTCTCAGGCCGTATCCGTAGCACCGGATCCCCAGAGGGAACAAGCCAGACTCGGGCTCCGAGGTAAGGAGGGAACGGGGCCCCCGAAGAAACTTCTTCCAACGGGCTGATTCTGACCCCAAACAGGAAATTGCTGAATCATATGCAATGCCAGTTGAGAGGAATAAAACTTTTGCTGTAAGACTTTAGCGGTGGTAGAACGGGGGGTGTGAAGAACTCACTACGCTCCATCAATTCGGGACCCTCTGAAGGATTTGCTTAGAGGCTGGGGAGCCTGGGGGTGCAGGGATGGGGACACCCTGGGACTTCCTCCTGTCCTCTCAGGCAGGGACAGAGCTGCTCCTGGAGACTGGGGTCCTGGCTTCCTAAAGGCTTCAGGAAAGTGTCTGGACCCAGACTTTT
Source organism: Acinonyx jubatus (assembly GCF_027475565.1). Lineage (NCBI taxonomy): Eukaryota > Metazoa > Chordata > Mammalia > Carnivora > Felidae > Acinonyx > Acinonyx jubatus. Next base: position 36,075,971 of record NC_069386.1, read on the forward strand.
CTCTGACCTTTAGTTTTTCAACCACCTTACAAGAGTTCAGAGCCACTTGGAGCGCCAGTATCCCCATCTGCAAATGGGAATGAAGCCTGTGTGGGCCGCTGATGACCAGAGGTGATGGAGGATGTCAGGCACCATGGAATGACAGTCAGTCAGGTGGGTGGTGACAGGCTGGCGAAGAAGGGCAGGCGGACCTTCCCAGGGGCAGCATGTGCAGGTTCTGACTGCCCATGAGCTGTGGGCTTCTGACTCTGATTTTCATTTAAAGGCAGGGGTGACCCATGAACCAAACATCCAGTCTCTTGTTCTATAGCATAACAGCCATGGAAGCCTCTGGACCCCCTTACCTAGGCCTTTCTGCGGGGCTGGGGAGCGGAACTCCATGAGGTAACTCAAGAAGGGCTTCTCAGTGCTGATCTCGTAGTACCGGATGTTTCCATCTCCCTGGGGGCAGGGAGAGAGGGAGGTGAGGAAAGTGGGGGCGGGGGTGGGCTGGGCTGAGCAGGCCCCGGTCCCGGGGGTCTGCTGCAGAAAGCCTCAGCGGTGGTCCGAAGACCAGGGAGACCTGGCCTCTAGACCCGTGGCCGGTCGTCACAGGGGACTTACGGGGTGATGGGGTGGAGGCGGTGTGTGCGTGTAGACAGTGTTTGTGATAGACGAGGCCATGTTTGCCAAAAAGCTCCCGGCAGGTGCTTCGAAGGCCGTCATTAGTCACTGTGCTCTACACTTCAGGCTCTGAGCCTTATCCCGGTGTCCACCCCACCCCAGTGCACCTCGGAGGGAACTGTCAGTCACTGACACTTCAGTAAGAATGAGTGTCAGACCTGAGGGCGGGTTTTGATCGAAGAGAGTGAGAGAGACGACCAGAGAGGTTAGCCTGGCTCTCCTCAGGGGGTAGGGCAGGAGCGGGGGGCACAATGGTGGGGGCGGGGGGTCTCCCAACAGGCTGCCCCAGCGCTCCCCACCCCCCAATCTTCGACTACCTTTCCAGCCAGGTAGAGCATGTGGGTGTCAGCATCGTAGAAGGGGAACAGGAGGCCCGACAGCCCATCAATTTCCTCCTCGATCAGGGGCATGGATAGGTCCTCCTGCAGGGAAGAAGGCCCATATCAGCTTATGTCCAGGCAGGACGGCCCCTTACCTTCCCCGACCCCAGCACAGCCCCCAGGACTACAACTCTTTCGTGTCATCGCCTGGCCTCCCCGTGGCTGACCTGGTCCCAGAGGGCGATTTGTCTCGTGTTCCACCTGGAGACCCCTGTCGTGAGCAGTCGCTTCATGTTTCCCAGGAACACCACTCGGTTCACTCTGTGGTTTTTGCAGTTTGCCTCCTTGCAGGGACAGAGAAAGCTGCTAAGCCACGGCTGCTGGATACTAGGAAACCGTAGTAGGCTCAATGGGGGCCCCCAAAAGATATGTCCATGCCTTAGTCCCTGGAATCTGTGATATGGGGTCCTTAACTCCCCTGGATCACCTAAAGGTCACGGCGAGCATCCTTGTAAGAGGTGAGAGATACAGACACACAGAGGAGAAGGTGATGTGACTCCAGAGGCAGAGACTGGAGGATGTGGCTCCCAGCCAAGGAAGCCAGCAGCCATCAGAAGCTGGAAGAGGCGAGGAAGGGTTCTCTCTCAGAGCCTCCAGAGCTGAGAGAGAGCTGTAAGCCACTGTTTGTGGTGATTTGTCACAGCCGCCAGAGGAAGCCAGGTCAGGTGCTGTGGAGCAAGAGAACCCTGGGACCAGGAGCCCAGGGAGCACAGGGGACTCACGGGGTCACTTCTCGATAACTTGCTTCACCCAGGGCTCCTTCTAACAGGGCCAACCTCCGCCTCCACTCCCCCTGCCTCTCGGCTCTCGTCCCTTCCTTCTCCTCCTAACATGCAACAGCCCTTTGCCTGCATGAGTCAGCATCAGGTCGGATACCAGAGGCTGGCGGGGTGGTGCAAAGACTCAGGCTGGCGTCACCTGCTCTGGATTTCAGTTCCACGTCTGTCAAAGAAGGGTGGCCCTGAGGAGTCCCACCCCTCTGGCCCGCGTCACGTCTGTGGGGTGGAGCTTGGGTTCTCAGCTCCTTAACTTCTTCTCCGCTCAGCATGGGTTCTGCACCCACCCCCCTCCCACCCCAGCTTGGTCTGAATTCTTTAAAAAAAATTTTTTTTAATGTTCATTTATTTATTTATTATTATTATTATATTTATATATAATTTATTGCCAAACTGGTTTCCACGCAACACCCAGTGCTCATCCCAACAGGTGCCCTCCTCCATGCCCGTCACCTGCTTTCCCCTCTCCCCCACCCCCGATTCCCCCTCAGTTTCTTCTCAGTATTTAAGGGTCTCTTATGGTTTGCCTCCTTCCCTCTCCGTAACTGCCCCCCTTCCCCTCCTCCATGGTCTTCTGTTAAGTTTCTCAGGATCCACATATAACTCTGCCCGTAACTGAATGTCCGTCTCTACCCCCCTCCAAGGCTCAGTTCCCCTGCGTGAAAGGGGGAAGAGCAGCCGAGCCACCCCCCGCCCCCAAAGGCTGTCGTGAGGATTAAAGGAGTAACGTCCTGGAGCCCTTGGTACAGTGCACGCCACATGGGGAGCTCTGAGTAAATGGCGGTTGATGCTAATGATGCTAATAACTATGAGTGTTATTCTCTGCGATGGTGGTAGTAGGTGGCTTTCTGGTCTTGCCAGTTCGGACTCTTCCGAGAGCATCGGTCCTTTCTTGGGTAGGAGGTAAACCTCACATTTCTCCCAAAGTTTCCCTCCCATTCCATCCATGTATGCCCCACGGCCGGCACACAGTGGGTGCTCGAGAAATTCATTTCTTACTCCCCAACGGCATCTAATCCCTTCCTCGCGGTCAAGACCCGGAACACTCAAAGATCAAGGTGGAGCTAAATTCTCCATCAACCTCCCCACTTGGAGCCGTCTCTGGGGCTGGTGCCCTGAGCCATCTCCCTCAGGCCGGTCCCCACGCAGGTGCCTGGGTAGCGAGTCCCAAATCCCCTCTCCTGTGCCCACGATGGGGCTTGGGCGATACCCAAGGATTTGTGCCCCGAAGGGTGCCACCAGTTCTGCCCCCGGAGCAGGCCAGAAGAAGCCCGTCTGGGGAGGGGGTGCAGTGGGGATGAGAAAGGGTGCTGAGGTCTCTCCCCACCCAGTCTAAGCAGGGCCCCGAGAAGCACCCAGAATCCACAAGGTCAGCAGGGGTGCAGGCCAGGTGCGTGGGAGAAGGGGAGCTGGCACAGCCTTTTCCTCTAGGCCTGCCTGAAAGCCAAGCCCCACATCCTGACACCTTCCCTTCCCCTCAAAGACGGTGGGGCTTCACCTGCAGGACGCGGCCAGAGCGTGGCTCAATCACGCGAAGCTTCTTGTCCTTGCACGTGGTGGTGAGCAGGCTGCCGTCGGTGTTGAAGGACATGCAGAGGATCACATCTGAGTGACAGTCTATCATCTTCACCGGCTCACCCACGTCCAGGTTCCAGATGAGGACCTGCCAGGGGGTGGGCATGCCACAGGCAGGGTCAGCCCTGCGGCTGCGCCGTGAGGCGTCCGTCCCGGTCTGCACCCGGTGGCCCCGGGAAAGACACCCCGTGCCGGGTCGGGGTGCGCTGGGAGGCGGGGGGGTGGCGTTAAACTCTATGTCAGAGGCTGATGCTCCCTGCTGCGCAAATCCACTACTGTCCCTCGGCAGATCCCAGCCCCAGCCGGGATCGGTTTCTGCTACCAGCAAGAAGGATTCATGTTCCTGGCCAGGGCCCCGTGCTGTTCTCTTCCCTACACCGACTTTGCTCCTTTTTCCCACCAGGAGGGCAGTGGCCACTTCTAGATTTAAGAAGGGGCCCAGCAGAGGGTGTGGGCACGAAGTGGGCATTCTCTTCCAACCCGTAGGAGCCAGAGAAGCCAGACAGGCAGCCTCCGTGGACCCCGGGAAAGACAGGGCGCACAGAAGATGCCCGGCGGTGTGCAGCGACTGAACGAATGAATGGACAGGCAGGTGGGACAACGCTGATGAACGTGCTCTGGAAGGTAACAGTGCCCCCTACAGGCAGCTCCTCAAGACCCACATTGCTCCCCCCACCCCCCCCCCCACCCCCACCCCCCGCCCCAGCCACGGCCTAGCAGCTCACCTTGTAGTCATAGCCGGCACTGAAGAGGATGTTGTTGGTCGTGGGGTGCCACTCGACCAGCCCCACGCGCCGGCTGTGCCCGTGCAGCTCGAGGAGAGCCTCTGTCATGTTCCGCTTCAACCCACCCTCGGGGATCTCCCAGATCCGCACCTGCAGACGGGGGGGACGGAGGGCTGGGTGGGCAGGGCCAGGAGAAGCCCCTGACGGCCCCCTCCTTCGGACACCAGGCTTCCCAGATCTGCCCAGGGAGGCATCTGCTGGCCAGTGAGGTGGGTAGAGCCTGACTGAGGCCCAGGGGAGGCTCCGGGGTGCACTTCAAGAGGAAGGTGACCATCTCTTGTGCCTTTGGAGGGGGGTTTCTCTGGCAGGCCTCTGCAGCCCTAGACAACTCATACTGCCGGGATATTGCTACAGTCTAGCGCGTCCCAGAGGGCCACACAGTAATCAGCTTTTGGCCAGTGTTGTATTAAAAGCCTGCCTCCGCTTCCCTTCCCGCACCCTTCTAAGAGCTCTAACCTCCGTCCCAGCAACTCTGCTGATACCCCATGGAGCCGTCCCTTACTGTGCCCCCCACCAAGGGTGGACACGTGAGCAGAGGAAAAGCCATCTGGGAGGCTGGGAGGCCCGGAGTCTCTCCTGAGAGATGAAGAACTAAGGGGGCAGAGGTGGATGGGACGCTGGAGCCCCCCAGGAGGATGGGCAGAGCCTGGATGCTGCCACTATTCGCAGTCTTCCAGACGCCTGGGTGGCTCAGTCGGTTAAGCATCTGACTCTCGGGTTAGGCTCAGGTCATGATCTCACGGTTTCGTGAGTTCGAGCCCCGCGTCGGGCTCTGCGCTGACAGCGAGAAGCCTCCTCAGGATTCTCGCTCTCCTTCTCTCTCTCTGCCCCTTCCCCGCTCACGCCGTCTCTGTCTCTCTCAAATAAATAAATAAATAAACTAAAAAAAAAAGAAGAAGCAGAAAGATGATGGGCCAAGCGAAGGTGGGACACACGGAGAAGCAGAGAGCAGAGGCCGTGTGGCCCCAGAGAGAGGACGTGCGCAGTTTCTCTGCCATGTCTGTGTCCCCCTCATTACTGACGTTAGCCGTGGGGGACTTCCGTGTCTCTGGCCAAACATACCCTGCGCGGTTGCAACCGTCTCCTCTACAAACGGGAGAGGAAACTCTTTGCCTTGCTTTGCCTACCGGTAGAATCAAACGAGATGCTGGTTGGCAAAGTCTGTAAACTGTAAAGTGCTCTAAAGACCTAAGGAGTTCTAGTCCTCGTTACAACTGTTGTCGTCAGTAATGCCATCGATTACGTGCTCCCTGGAGAGGAAAGAACACACGTGACTGCCATTTAGGACACCTTTAAAGCAAATCTTTTGAAAATCTGAACTCCACCTTGGCCAGTAAGGAGACAAATGAGAAAAACAGCTTTGAGATACCATTTATAACCTTCTAAAATAGCCACCCCGGGAGGGGACAAGGGCCAGGGGTTGGCAAGATTATCTCCTGGAACTTGTAGATTCCATTGGTGTTGGTAGTATTATAAATCAGAGTAACTCTTTTGGAAGCAATTTGGCAATCTTTAGTAGGAACTATAAAGACATTTATGTTGTATCCTTTGACCTAGTAATTTCACTCTGAAAATCCAATATAAGCAAAAATCTCCATGCATGAAGGTGTTCATTGCAACACGGAAAATTTAGAAACACTCAAAGTGGCCAACACTAGGGCAACAAATTAATATGTTATGTCATTATGCGATGTTAGCTGTTCAATGATAATTCCGAAGCCCGTGAGTAAACAGGGAAAGCCAAAGACAGTCCTAGGGACAGGGGAGAAGACTGGGAACTGAGGGCACCCCTGAGGGAATTCCCTTGGCGGTTTCCCTTCTTGATGTTTCCCCCCGCAGATTCTAGCAATGAGTATTTCCCACATCATGTGTGTTTCCCCGGAAGACCCAGCTCTGCACATGCAGACGTGGGAAGCATGGGGTGAGAAAGGCAGGTTCAATCAAAGGTTTGGGGTCACCCTTAGGTGTATCATTCTGTTAACAAAATACACTCTGGGTGGGGGGCGGTTGCTGGGTGGCTCAAATGGTTAAGCGTCCAACTCTTGACCTCCGCTCAGGTCATGATCTCATGGTCTGTGAGTTTGAGCCCTGAGCCAAGCTCTGTGCTGATGGTATGGAGCCTGTTTGGGATTCTCTCTCTCCTCTCTCTCTCTCTCTCTGCCCCTCCCACATCTCTCTTTTTTTCTCAAAATAAATAAATAAATAAACTTAAAAAAAAAACACTCAGTGGGGCGCCTGGGTGGCTCAGCTGGTTAAGCATTTGACTTCCACTCAGGTCGTGATCTCATAGTACGTGGTTTCAAGCCCCATATTGGGCTCTGTGCTGACAGCTCAGAGCCTGGAGCCTGCTTCGGATTCTGTGTCTCCTTCTCTCTCTCTCCTACTCACGCGCTGTCTCCGTCTCTCTCAAAAATAAATACACATTAAAACAACAACAACAAACCACTCAGGGCACCTGGCTGGCTCAGTCGGTAGAACATGTGACTCCTGATCTCAGGGTTGTGAGTTTGAGCCCCACACCGGATGTAGAATTTACTTAAAAAATAAATCTCAAAAAAAAAATGTTTAAACAACACACTCGAAAAACAGTTATAATTAGGGGACAGTTCGCGATATTTTTCTGACATGCTAATCGCCTTTGGTTGCTCCAGCTCTCTGCGAAAGCCCAGCGCTCAGGAGGCGCCTGGCTGGTTCAGTTGGTAGAGCGTGTGATTCTTGATCTTGGGGGTCATGAGTCTGAACCCCATGTTGGGGGTAGAGATTACTTAAAACAAACAAAACAAAGCCCAGAGCTCGCACACAGCCCTGCATGGTGGTGGGGGTTGGGGGAGCGAGGTGATAGGGGGGACCCAGCAGGACCCAACAAACCACACACCCCACACTTTTTTGTCTTTTACGCAGAGGGAGGCCGTTACGCATGTTCTTCTGCAACTTGGTTTTCTCCCGTAACAGGTAGTGGACATCTTTCCACACCAGGACACATGGATTTACCTTATCTTATTAAGTGGCCGGGGCGGGGGGGGGGGGGGGCACCTGATGCGTGACTGTGCCAGGATGGGTTTAATCAGCCTCTATTAACGGACATCAGGGTTCTGCCCACTGTTGTCCCTGTTACAATTCACTCTGTGCCGAACAGTCCTGTAATACAAGCTTGAGTGTGGATATTTCTGTAGGGCACGTGCCTACAAGCGTTTCATTTTTTAATAGTCACTGTAAAACTGTCCTCGAAAAGCTGTCCCAGTTTTCACCAACAGAGTCTGAGAGCACTTCTTTACCTAGGTCTCTAACTCTACCTTCAAAAATAGACTTCTGTCCACCCAATAGGTTGACAATGACATCTCACTCTTCGGGTTTGCATTTCTTTGGTTCCTAGAAATACTTGGCATCGTCTTCTGTGTTTATTGTTTGCGCTGGAGGAGGAAGCTCTGGAAGCTTTTGGACTCAAAGGGATGAGCCTTTGAGGGTCGTAATGAAAGGCCAGTGTGGACACGTCTGGAGGCAGAGGATGCTGTCTATGGGCACCTTATACCGTGTCCTGAGGACAACAGATGAGTATATACACGTGGACACCAAGGCAGTCAGTGCCTAAGTGTTGACTGAGGCAGGAGAGTGGCCTCTGGGCTTTGAGAGAGGTCTCTGAAGCAGAGATTACAGACTCATTCATTCCACACTCGCACCTCTATGAGCCAGAGTCCTGCTAGCCAGGGGATTGTGCTGAGCTCGCCTGGTGCCCTGCTCCTGAGCAGCACACAGTGGGGCAGTTAAGGGCAGAGAACCCATGGAAACAGAGCTGAAGGGGGGCTAAGGATGGGTGGGGAGGGTCTTGGCAGAGCAGGGCTAGAAGACAGGATGTTGGCCCAAGTTTGAAAAGAGAGGCTGAAGGATGTGGGGAGGGGGGAGGAGACAGACACAGGACCAGTGTGCATGGGGGGTTCCGGCACGGTGGCTGGGGGAAACGCAGCCTGAGCGGGGTAGAGCAGGCCGGGAGAGAGCAGGCAGGGAACTGAGGAGGCCAGAAGCCATGTGTGTCACACCTAGTCACGGAGGCCTCAGGAAGCAGCTTCGCTTGGGCCGGGTCTCAGGAAGAGCCCATTTCCAGAACAGTCCAATTCCTGAGTGTCAGCTAACTGAGGCGTGTCCCACACCAGGCTAAGGTAGAGGCGCGAGGGAAGCTGTGAAGTGGGGATCCGCCCAGGTTCTAATCCCACTCGCTGCTGGATGACCTTGGAAAGCCAGGTCACCTCTCTGAGGCTCAGGCTCCTTGTCTAGATGATGAAGAGAGACACGTGCCCCATGGAGGGTCAGACTACACTGGGCTTCATGTCCGTGGGAGTCTGAGGCTTTCTAGCCACAGCAGCGGATTTGCTGGGATGACAGCTCGGCCTAGGGACCCAGGGGCTGAGCCAAGGGGATGGGGACGGCAGGTTGTGTCTGTGCCTCTGAACTGGATCCAAGTCCCATCCATGGAGCCGAGGCCTGCAGGGGAAGGCCCAAAGAGCTGTTTTCACCAATGACTGTTAGGTGTAGGGTCCCTGGCAGGGCTTGGGGAACCCGATGGAAAATGTCCTACGGAGAGGGAGAGAGGCACCTCGCCTCACCCCCATCTGATACCAGCCACTTCCCTCCCTGGGCCCCAGTTTTCTCATCTGCACGCTGAGGCCATACTAGTTAATCTCCTGAAGTCCCCTGCGTTTGACATCATCGAATGTATCACTGGCGAGGGGGCGAGACGCTGGGTCTCCTGCTATAGCACATAGCTGGCACCGTGTGCCATGGGAGCTCAGAGGAGGAGCTGGAGTGAGTTCACAGTGGGCCTAAGCCGCTGGAAAAGGAATTCCAACCCCTTGGTCTTCAAGGGGTTTGTCTGAAGCAAAGAGCCGATGCGTGGGGGAGGAGCACTGCGGATCGGCTCAGAGGTTGCTCTGGAAAGTTACTTCCACTCAACAGGAAACCTGGTAAGGGCAGACAAACCGGATTTCTGGAAGGAAGGGGTGGAGAAAGGTGGCAAAACACTCTCTCTAGCAAGCCAGCTGCGCCCCTTTTCAGGGCCCTGGCTCAGAGCCCTGTTTAACTCAGCTACATTCAATGCAACCAAATATGTTCCATGGCTCCCTATGTCACACACACCAGATACGGGGCAGGAGAGGGTATCCTTCATCTCAGCAGCTCACAGTTTTGTGGGGGAGACAGCAGGCAGGGCAGACAAGGCTAACGGGAGACGGCTGATAAGGATCGTTAATAAAGTTACAAAACCAAGTGTCCCTGTGCCTGGGGAGGGGGCAGCTGGCGAACAAAGGGAGAGCTCTGCAGTCTAACCAGCTCTGTTCAAATCCACGCTCTGACCTCAGCGGCTTCCCCCATTCCTTCCTTCTCGCCTGGACTGAATCTGACACCTTAGAGAGGACACGATTTGTCCTTCTGCCTATCGATTCCGAAAAAGAGAGCAGCTCCCCAGTGCCAGGGCCCAGACAACCTGCCAGGCCATCCCACTGGATGGTCGACTCCTCCATGCAGGGGTAGGATCCCCTGTCACCATCCTTGCCTTCAGCGCAAGGAACGGTGCCTGGCACATACCTGTTGAATGAATGAGGCAATGGAAGAATTCTAGAAGCCCAGAAGCTTTGCTATCACATCATCAGCAGGTTCAGCAATGAGTCATGAGTCATCCCCTGACCTGGCGGAGCCCTTACGCCAGCTGCTGGTGAGCTGGGTAGATGCGAAATCACCCCTGAGATCCTGGTTTGGAAGGGGTGGGGGGATTTCTCTCTTGGATTTTGAGGTTCACCATTCAGCTTCATCTTTACCCGGAAACCAGTGACAGAAGGCCTATTTGGGGGCCCAGCGAGCAAAGAATGACATGGAAAGAGTGCTGGGTCTCTGACTCCAGCTCTCTGGTTGCCCCAGGGGCTCTAGAGAGAGTTCTCAGTAGACAAGAAACACAAACCATGGTGTATTTCGTTCTGATGCTGAGCCCAGTATGATCTCCATTTTACAGGGGGCAACTTGTGTGCAGAGAGTTAAAAGAAACTGGTCCAAAGTCACAGGTCTGGGAAGGGGCAGAACCAGGATTTGAACCCAGGCCTATGGACTCCTGAGCCTGAGTGGCAGGTCTGTCGGTGAGGCCTCAGCCAGGCCATCGACCTCTCTCAGGGTGCCTGTCCTTCCATCTCTGAAAGAGGTACGTTGCTCCCTTCTAGCTCCAAGAAGTGTTGGTTCTCTAGAGGGTGGTGTGTGTGTGTGTGTGTGTGTGTGTGTGTGGAAGGGCAGGGTGGTGGGTGGCTTCTGGCTGCTTCCCCGCAGGGCTGATATCCTGCCCCATCCCACTCACAGTGCCTCGGGAGAGGGGCATCCTCTCTGAGGGTGGGGGTGGGGAGGGAAGGCAGCCTTTGGATAAAGGAGCAGAGGAAGAGAAGGCAGAGGAAAGCTGCTGAGCTCAGCCTGCCCGGGAGAGGGGCCTGCCTCCCTCTCCCCCCACCCCGCCCCTCCCCGGGACCACCCTTTCCCTCTCCTTGAGATGTCAGAAACCTCTCCCTCTCTCTGCAGCTGCTGGCCCTCTGGGAAGGCTAGGAGCACGAGGCTGGAAACCCATAGAGCCCTTCCCCGCCGCCTGCCAGCCACCCTCCCGAGCTGCAGCAGAAGCTATAAAAAGCACAGCCGTTCAACAATAGGTGACATCACCCAGCGGCGGAAAGAACTGGATTCTGCCAGATGCCAGGGAGAGTTATGGCCCCTATCTCTCCCTCAGGACGGGAGCCCCTCGGGAAAGGGCCTGGGTATGTTCCACTGGACCTCTGGCGGGACGGGGTCAGACTCCCGAGGCCCTCCTCTCTCCCTGGGGGAGGGTCGGGCGTAGGGGATGGATTTCACTGGAGGATTTTCAGGGATGGGGCATATGGGAAAGGAGCTACGGAGCTGGGAGGGCTTGCTGGCTCCCTTCAGTGTCCTCTGGACGTTCTGAGAGACAAGCAGAGGGCAGTGGAGGGGTGAGAAGAGGTGGGCAGGCACCACCTGGAGACATGGTCTGGATCTGCTTCGAACAGCTCCTCTCTAGCCCTTGCCGGCGGGTCCCCTCCCTAGCCCCCCCTGAGTAGCACAGCGCCTGGCACTTAGTAGGTCTGCTGACTGACCTCCTAACCCTGGTTCTGGATGTCACGTCTGGTGTGCAGGAAGTTGATCATTTGGGCCGGAGTGGGTTGAGGAAGGGTGTCTCGGTGGCTTGCCCCTCGAGGCGCTTTGATGGAGGCAGGTCTGACTGGCCTCCTCACCTGACCTTGGGAGCTGCGGGCTCCTCCCCCGCACATCCCAGGACCTGTGGAGGATGCCGCCCCTCAGTGTGCCCTCGGTGGGTTCCCGGTACGGGGCCTGCTCAGACAAGACACCGAGATGTCAATGCTGAGTGTTTGACGGATCTGAACTGCCAGCCTTCGCGGCGCTGAGCCTCAGTTTCCTCATCTGTAAACCTAAGACTGTTGGTGAGGTGCTGAGGAGTGCTGCCTGGGAGTCCGGAGACCTGGGCTCTGGCCCCACCTGTGCCCCGCCTCCCTGCGTGACCTTGGACTGGGTGCTTCCCCTCGGGCCTCAGGGACCTTCTCCGGGAGGGGCTACTCCAGGGTTGGGGTGGCCAAGCCACATTCCGGGGCTTGTTTGGCTCCGGGAGGGGGGGGGCCTCCTCTACAGAGCCAGCCGTGAGCCCTCCGGCCCGCCAGCTCCCCTTCCCTGATCCCTGGGGTGCACAGCGTCCCCTACTCATGTTGAAATCCTACCCCCTCAGCTGACAGTATGCCGACTCAGGGCCTCTGGGATGTGACTAACTCATGAGGGTGGAGCCCTCAAAAGTGGGATTAGTGCCCTTTTCAGAGCCTCCAGAGGGACCCCAGCCCCGTCTGCCATGTGGGCCTACAAGGAAAAGAGGGCCCTTCCCTGACCACGCTGGCACCTGATCTCGGACATGAGCTCCAGAACTGTGAGCAAGTGACTCACTTTACAAGCCACTGAGTCTGGTGTTTTGTTACAGTGGCCCGGGGACTATGCCCCCCACCCCCCGCCCCTGCCCGCAGGCCTGTGCCTTCTCCCCGGGCCTCCTTCAGCCCCTTCTCTGCCTGCAGTTAGCTTTCCCTAACTCCCTGTCCCCTGCCTGCACTTCCGGCAAAACGAATCCCGCCTCCCCGTGTGCCTAGCCCTCTGACTTCATTCTGCCTTGCACTTCAGCGAGTGGCGCCCTTCTGCTGGTGATGTTTCCGGAGCGGCACAGAGACCAGCAGGCATATGCTGGGCACAGACCTCCTTTCCCCCTCACAGCGGCTGCCAGAGACACGGATCACTCTTGCCGTTACCCAGAGGAGCAAAGCTGAGGCTCAGAGAGGGTAAGTCACACGCCCTTGGTCACCCAGCTGCAAGCGGTGATGCCAAGATTCAATCCCGGCCCGTGGGATTCCACAGCCGAGCTCCCTTTGAAGGGCAGCACCCGGGAGCACGGCGGGCACACAGCGGTCCTTCGGTCAGTGCGTGCGACACTGAAGAGGGCCGCTCGGCTGGTGTGGTCGGGGCCGGGGCCTCATGCTTTTCCTGACACGGGGCGCGGAGAGCTGGTTTATTGGCCGGGCTCCTGGAGCAAAAGGCACCTGACTCACAGAGCAAGAAGGTGCTGAGCTAGAACCGGGCAGGGCCGTCAGGGCGAGCGACCCTTCCTCCCTCCCGCTGAGTCAGGCAGAAGCTTGGACCAGAGGTGGAGCCAGGGCTCCGAGAGCCCTGGCCTGTCTGTCCCTCCCCGGGTCAAGCTGGTCACTGCTCCTCTCTTTCCCAGCTGGCTGCCCTGGTGAGACACGGGACACCGGGGCGGGGTGGGGGGCGGGCAGAGGCTTCCAGCTCGGACGGTGTGGACTCGTGTCATGACGTCACTTGGTTGAGCAGGGAGAGCTGTCCAGCCAGCTCTTAGAGGACTGCTCCTCGGCTTCCTAGTTGTGTGACCTTCCCAGCCCTCACTTTGGGGGCGGCAGTGCCCCTGTCACACAGGAGGACTTACCGCACTCCAGCTCAGACTGAGAGGAGGAGCTCCGTAGGAGGCAGCCCCCACTTTCAGCGTGTTTGCTCCCCCCACGGCTGATGACTGTCGCCAACACCTCAGCAAGCAGGGACGGAGCTGGCTGGGGTCGTCGCACCCCTCTGTGGGCTTTCTGCACCCGGACGAGAAGGCTGGACGGCTCCCCCACTGGCCCCCCTCTCCCGCCCAGCCCGGTGCCTGGCGCACCGACCACTGAGCCCTCCCGCCCCACCAGCTCCAGCTGCGTCCTTCCCAGCCCAGGGTGGGCAGGAGGGAGACCACACACAGGGAGGAAGGTCTCCTTTTGAGACCACCGACGAGTGCCGAATCACGTACCTAAACTCCTTGTTTTAATTCTCACCTACAAAATCGACACCTCCAAAGGAAATCACACTCAAAGCACAAGATCTGCCAAAAGGTCCGTGGGTTCGCTCTCTTCGTCCTTTCCCTAGCTCCCTCCCCACCCCGGGGCTGGCTGGAAGGGTGACAAAGAAGACAGAAGAAGGGCAAAGACGGAGAAAGAGAGGAGTTTAGGAAGGGAGGCCTCCAGGAGGAAGCAGGGGGGAGGCCCCTTCCTGCTCACCGACGTGTCCTCTGAGCATGAGGCAATGATGTTGTCAATGAATGGGTTCCACTTGATGTCCAGCACGTTGCCTTGGTGACCACAGACCTTGGGGTAGTTGGGTTCAATCCTGCCCGTCTGCCGAGGAGGAAGAGAGAGAGAGAGCAGGGGATTAGTTTGATGGGCCTAGGGTGGTCCTGAGAGGAGAGCCTTTATTCTGGGCTTCTAAACTGGACTGGAAGGTCCTCGAGGACTTACCCACTATCTTATTCACCTCTGCATTTCTGCACCAGGTTGGTCCAAATTGTTCTGTGGCTGTGTCCTCCCCAACCCTGAATGGTAATGGGGCAGGGGACACAGAAGAGTGATACACCCTTGGTCCATACCATACCCCTGTGCAACTTAGGAAAAGGTACCCCTTCCCCAAGCGAAAGTTTCATGTTAAGATGCTCCTGTTCACCTGAACAACCAGAGCCTAGAGGGCAGCAGGCATGGCAGTCCACACATCCAGCCATGGGGCATGTGCTCTCATACTCCCCCCAGTGCCCATACTCCCCCCCTGCCCTCTAGGGAGGTGCCAGGGTCAGCAGGAGGCTCCTTCCTACTGCTCCAGGAGTCAGCAAAGAGGCCTGAGTCTCTGGGTCCACCTAAACACTATCATATAAGTTACTCTGCCTACGATGTGACCAGTGCCGCTCCCAGATGTGGATGCTTGTTCAGTGCGTATCTTAAACACCTGTACCCAGTGCCCTGTGGTTCAAAGCAGACTCTATGGAGTCACACAGGCCTGTGTTTGAATTACAGCTCTGCTACTTTTTAGGTACGTGGCCTTGGGAGAGTCAGTGAAGTTCTCTGAGCTTCAGTTTCCTCATTTCTGAAATGAGGGCAGTAACACCTGCCTCTTAGCCTTTTGTGAAGACTGAATGAGCTAACGCCTAGCAAACTGCTTGGTGTGTAGGTTATCATCATAGTGAATGCTCAATATATGATGGTAGTAGTATTCTCATGCAGATTAGATAATGACACCTCCTCCAGGAAGTCCGCCCTGATCCCTGAATGGGTTAAGAGCTCCTCCTCTATGTGTTCATTGCATTCTGTGCTTCCTTCTATTACAGGCACCGTCATGCACCATTGCAGCCTGCTTCTATTTGTCCGTGAGCACCTGAGGACAGTACCTGTCTCTTGTCTCTGATTGTCCAGCTCCTTACAAGCCCGGCACGCACTATGTGCTAGGTATATGACCTGAAAGACATCCTTCAAAGGGAATTGATTCCACAAAAGATGGAGGAGGGGAGGGAAGGGAAGGGAAGTCCGTTTAATGAAGGGAAGGAAAATGACAGGCAGAAGCTGTGTTTCCATTCCCAGGCTTTTTAATGCTAGATTTTTGGGGCATCGGAGGAAATAGGAAGGATCTTCCCAGTCACCACCCATTGGCTAAGAGTGGTTAGGTCCTCAGAGGCACCTTAGGTAGGTCGTACCTCCCTGCTTTAGGTTCCTCAACTGAATAACGAAGAAGAGAGTCCTTTTTTGTAAAGCCTCTGTTCGCGTGCCCTCTGCCTCACCAGTACGGTGGGGTTATTTCAGAACATGTGTCCTGCTATGACCTCTCCCCACCCACTTCCTGTCCGAATCACCATCGGCTCATTTCCAGATCAGCTGGGTTTTTTGTGACACGGCAACGGTGAGATGGGTAGAGAAAAAACAGACCCAAGAGAAAGTGGCAATGGTGGAGAAAGAGAGAGAGGAAAACAGCACCCGAGGGGTACTCAGGAGAGCTCCACTGACATTGTGCATTGTGGGAAAATTACAGAATGGACGAAAAGGGTCTGGGGTGTACCAACACCAGCTACAAATGGTCCCCATTGCCATTTTATGGGGGGATGCAGTTAGAGCTGGAAAGCCTATTTCAATGACTTTTGGGCTGTCCGACTATTTCTTTAAAACGAGACTCTAAGCAGAGACTGAGCCACATGTGACCATGGCTTTGGTCAGGGTTACACATGATCTTCTTTTGGCTCTCACACACCCTGTGATTCAGGTATGAGGACCTTCAGGCCCAGAGAGCTTAAGCAACTCACACGAGTTTACCCGGCGGAAGGCCAATCAGGGGTTCCTGCCGAGGGGTAACCCTCAAGGCTAAGCTTTTCGAAGCCCACTCTGCTCATTTTGGCCAACTCCCCTCGTGCAGTCTGACCTCTAAGGGCAGACAGGCACTGCGCTCTCTGCTCCCACAGCTCACACCCCCCTCTGACAGAGCCGTCCCTTACATCTGATCCCAAAGGCTGCATCTGAGCGGTCCCCGAGCAAATCTTCTGCATTAAGCTTTTGGCGCCCAGCCCAGCCCAGCCCAGGCAAATCTGAGGGGCACCGAATCAGTCGATAGGTGGCCATCAGCTAAAAGCAGCTTCTGGCCAGCAGCCTGTGCGGGTGATGCACCGGACGGACAGGTTAAGCGGCATCACTGGAGTCCACTGAGAATGGGGCGAGGTCAGAGCCCTGCACTGGGAAAGGAATTCGTCTTTTTAAAGCTGAGAATGATCCTGATGTAATGTACACCCCAGGTGGACCTCGCCTTACACAATGGACACATTCCCCAGTGGGGTGGGGAATTACGACTGTCAGGACTAAATCACATTGTTGCTTATGTGAACGGTGACCCCCTAGGGTTGTGCAGTGTGTGACCTGGTTGGCTGCACATAATAGCAGCCCTCAAGGGAAGATCCCCCCACTTTCGACCTGGCAACCCTGCTTTTCCTGTTTATATCGTAGGGTTCTACATAACATTTTGTTTGCAACACGAGTTCCACTGCTAAGAAAAAATGTCTGAAAACCATTGTTCTATGGAGAAATCAAGTAAATTAAAAAACACAATTATTAACCCCAGGAAGAAGGCTGTATAAGAAAGCGAATGTAAATCATAGTGATAATGATTTATGTACAACATTTACATAGTCGTAATAATATAAATCCTGAATATTTATTTAAACAAGAGTTACACTATAACATACTGGGAGCACAGAGGTAGGGAAAGTGCGTGTGCGTGTGTGTGTGTGTGTGTGTAGTAAGAGGGGAGACTGAGCTGGAAGAGAGCCAGATCCTCAAATTCCATAATAGGAAGTCAACACACAATGTCTAAGATTTAAAAAAAATCCAGACAAGGCAGTGAAAGCATATAATTAAGAAATAGGGGGATAAGTGCAAAAAGAAACAGCTAAAAGCAAGGAACAGAGTTCCCCTTGGGGTGTGTAGCAAAGGGGGAGAGGGATTGGTTACAGACAGTCGTGTGCTGGTAACTGTTTAACTGGTTCTCCAAGGGAAAAAGGCCCTGGTTTGGAGCATTTGCCAATCCCAGTGGCAAAAATATTCCCACTACGCTAATTGTAATCTACCAGGGTGATGTCACCAAAAGTAGAGTTGGAAAAGCCTCACAACAGACCCATTACGTAAGCTTTCTACCATGTGCGTATAATAGACACAAGTCTCCTCAAGAGCACAGAGAGTGGTAAAGTAACCAGGGAGTAATGAGTTATTAACATTCAGTACCTCTGTTTCTGATATAATTTATTTAATTGCAAGTTTGCGTAACTTGGTTTTTAATAACGGCCATGTTGACCAATCGGCGTGGCAACAGGCTCTCACAAGCCGATACATGCCACTTGTACCCTAGACCTCAAAGTAGCCCTGGGCTTTATGAACTCTGGACAATTATCACTCCAATGGACACAAAAATTAAAGCCCAAATAAATAAAAAAAATGCACACACTAGGCGTTCTAAAGGAAGCTGGTTCTGTTGGGTTTTTTCTTACATGGGAACAATCCCCACCCCAGACCCCCCCCCAAACGCCACTGTTTTCTGTTCCAATGTCTGTGAAGTCACAGACTGTGAAATCATGACCTGAGCCGAAGTCACTTAACCGATCGAGCCCCCAAGGCGCCCCCTGTTCCCATTTCTGTATGGGGGGGGGGGGACGACTTGAGACCCAGCGCAGGTCTGGTTAGTAACTGCCACACCACACTGCCTTCTACACTCTCATCCTGACACACTGATGCTAACGGTGACCCCTCCTGAGATCAAATTTTATCCTCACATAACACCTTTTACAGCTGAGGGAGCGGAGGTTCAGAAAGCGTCTAAGGAGCAGAGTCAAGGCTTTTCAGTGTTTCATAATGTCAGCATCACTGTGGAGATGGTCAGTTCACAGAACTGCCCCCATGGTAGGGGTCTAACCTGCCGTCTGGTCTTTGAACCTCAAAGAGCGCTTCAGCCTCAACAGAACTGAGGCACAGACCTTGCTCCCTGGGGTGAGGAGGGGAAGTCCGTTCCTTGGAGTCTCTAATCCTATAATCACTAGGGAAATCTTCATGCCGTTGGTGCGGACCTTATCCCGGAAGCCTCAAAGAACAAATCCAGCCCCTGCACGGAGACAGACCTTCAACATCAAATGTGGGGTGGCGGCTGCCATCCACCCTG
The DNA here is from genome assembly GCF_027475565.1 of Acinonyx jubatus. Taxonomy (NCBI): domain Eukaryota; kingdom Metazoa; phylum Chordata; class Mammalia; order Carnivora; family Felidae; genus Acinonyx; species Acinonyx jubatus. Next base: position 36,094,223 of record NC_069386.1, read on the forward strand.
AGTCTTTTCAAGGAGGAGCCAGGTTCTGGGGGGCGGCGGGTCGTGTCTCAAATATACCTCATTGACCAAAAGACAGAGTTAGTAGGGGCTGGCACACAGGCCTCTCTGTGTGGTGGAAGGGGGTGTGAAGTAGGGCAACCTTCCTGCAGGTGCATTTGACCTAGTCTCGCAAAGACTTTTGAAAGGTTCATAGCCTTTGGCCAATAACTCCACTCTGGGAACTCATCCCAGGAAAATCAGCAGCCAAGCACGCCAAGACGTTCACCGCATGGTTATTCATCATAGCAAACAGTATAATCAGTCCCCATCGGTGGAGCACTGCCCAAAGGAGTTATAGGACACCAACATTACAGAATATTATGAGGTCACTGAAAATCGTATTTTCAAAGAATATTTAATGACTTGGGAATTTCTCAAGAACTAATGGTTAGTGAAACAGTCAGAAGCAAGTTATACCCATACAGCGTTCCCCATCTATTAAAAAACACATAGTGGGGCGCCTGGGTGGCTCAGTCAGTTGAGCATCTGACTTTAGCCCAGCTCACGATCTCACAGCTCGTGAGTTTGAGCCCCGCGTCGGGCTCCGTGCTGACAGCTCGGAGCCTGGAGCCTGCTTCGGATTCTGTGTCTCCCTCTCTCTCTGCCCCTAACCCACTCACATTCTATCTCTGTCTCTCTCAAAAATAAATAAACATTAAAAAAACTAAAAACAAACAAACAAACAAACAAAAAAACACCCAGTCTGGGGCACCCGGATGGCTCAGTCAGTTAAGTTCCCAACAGTTGGTTTTGGCTCAGGTCACCATCTTGCAGTTTGTGGGTTCGAGCCCCACAGCAGGCTCTATGCTAATGGTGGGGAGCCTGCTTGGGATTCTCTCTCTCCCTCTCTCTCTGCCCCTTCCCTGCACGTGCTCTCTCTCTCTCTCTCTCAAAATAAATACATAAATTTAAAAAATTAAAGACAAACAAAAGACCCCACGTAGTCTGTAAGAAAATCCATCAAGATGTTAATAGTGGCAATGTCTGGCTAGTTGCACATTCGTGGTTTCCAATTCTTCCCCAGGACATTTACAATTTTTATCAAAAAGATAGACGTTATTAAAAGCACACACCGACATGCTCCGTAACTTTGACTGAAAAGTATTTCCCTCTGGTTGTGACCACATAGGTCTTCCAGAAGTGAGATACAGACTCGTGTCTCCCAGATTTACATGGCTTGTGGAACATAAATATGTTTGCTCACACAGCCTTCTCTACTCCTTTGTTACCCCACAAATGTTTTTGGGGGAAACAAACTCCCCGAAATGGAATAAAACTGCCTATTTAACTGAAAGCAGGTTGCAGAGGGCACAGCGTGCATGTGGGCCGTGGAGGGCCAGGCGCTCCCTTGGAAGGGCTGCCCAGGGGGAGCTGCAGGGGCTCTGGGCCTCCGTCCAGGCTCTTATCTGAACCCAGTGAACTGACTGGACTACAAGATACTTTCAAAACAACCTTTAGCCTCTTAGAGCTTCCCATCGCTGCAAAGCTGAATTCTGTACACAGAAGCAAAACATTTCTTACCTGGGGGATCAGCTCAGCGCGGCTTCAAGGACAGACTTGGAGCAGGAGGTAGGGTTTCCAGGCCCAGTTCGGGCACTCACTTCACCCGCTGAGTGACCCTGAACGTGGCCCCTGGCCTCTCTGGGCTTCCCAGAGTCCTACCCCACTGGGCGATCGCTCATTATAATTCTTCGTGGCTGCACTTTTTACTGTATGAAGCAAGGCTGGCCTGTAACCAGAGCGCCTTGCCTCCGGTACCCGGACAGAACACAGAGAGTCACACAGTCTGCTGTCAGAAAGACGTGGGACGGCAACACTAATGATGACAAGGACGGTAATAACAGATCATTTGACAAGGGCTTGCTAAGCCCTAAGCCTTGTGCTGAGCAATTTATGTACACCGTTTTATTTAAATCTCGTAACAACCCTGCCGAGTTTTATCAAATGCTTCTAACCTTCCCCTAACAATCCACTTTAGGGATAAGAAAACTGAGCTCTTGAACTGACTTGCTGGAGGTGAGGAGCTGGGAGGCACGGGGATAAGAGTGTGCACTTAGCGTTATCTGCCTTGAGGCCACCTCTGTTCTGCTGCCTCCTGTTTCAGACCGTAGGTGAGACATTTGCTAATCAGGGACAAAAGTGGTCACAGATCGGAAGTAGGACCTTAGAGTTTCTTGTGACCTTCTCAGGAGGGGGCTGGCTGGCAACTCTGTTGTGAATCCCCTTGAATCTGCTCTCGAAGACCCCTCCCCGCTTCCCTCACTCAAGTCTCTCCCCTCTCCCTAGTGATGCTCAAACATGGTTATATTTTAGAATCTCCTGGGAAGTTAAAAAAAAATCCCAATGCCCAGGTTGCACCCCTATGGATTTCATCACAATGACTGGGATGGGGGAGCCAGACATCAGTATTTTTTAAAGATCCCCAAGCGTTCCAATGGGCAACAAGTTTGGGAACTGCGACTGTAGGGATTCCATATTCTGCCGGGGCTTCAGGGAACAACTGGTAACAGGCATGCATTCTGAGACCGGGTCAGAGGCCACTGGGCTGTCAGAGTTACCTGAGAGTTTCCCAAAGTTACCCTTGGGATGCAGGGGCTGTGGTAAGGACACCACGGAATCAAAGAACATCACCGCACACTTACTATAGGCTCATCTGCAGAAAGCACAGATAAAGCAAATAGGAAGTAACAGTCACATCAGGCGATGGGTGATTTAAAGGAGGGCCCTGGGGCGCCTGGGTGGCTCTGTCGGTTAAGCGTCCGACTTCGGCTCAGGTCATGATCTCACCGTTTGTGAGTTCGAGCCCCACATAGGGCTCTCGGTCAGCGTGGAGCCTGCTTGGGATCCGCTGTCTCCCTCTCTCTGCCCCTCCCCTATGTGCTCTCTCTCTCTCTCTCAAAAATAAATGAACATTAAAAAAAAATAAATAAAGAGGGGCCCAGGGCATGGAGCATATGCTGAGCCAGGGGATGGGTGGTCTAACAGAGGAATCCCAAGCTTTGGTGGGGGAGCCATCTTTGGGCAGGGCACCCAATCAGTCATCACACTCCCTCTGCCATGTGCTGTCCCATGCCTCCCAGACCCCCCAATTCGGCTGCTTGCAGTCTTCTCTGCTCTCTCTCCTCCAGATGTAAGTTGGTATTAAATAAGAGAGGGTCATCGGAAAATGGGAAGCGTAGTCCTTCTCCTCAAGGCCTTGGGCAAATGTCAGGCCCCCTGTGTCCTGGCCCTGGGCCCGAAGGAAGCCTTGCTCCCAACTCCCAGCCCTTCACACCTCACAAAGCAGTTACACATACAGGTACTTAATGAATATTGCCCGGGGAAGTGCGGCTGGACAAAGAAGGAAAGTTGTCCCTGGTCACCGCACCCAGAAGTGACAGCCAGGACAAGTCTGTGCAGGTTCAGAGCTCTGACTGCCACCATGGCCCTTCCGGTGGGGGCAAGCGGGGTGTCTCTTGCTCCGAACACTGTGTGCCCTTCATCCAAAGTGTGGGTGCTCCCCTAATTTGCTAGTGACAGTCCCCAACACGCTTGCGTGCACACACACGTTTACACACGCATGCACACACAACCCACGTGGCCGTTTCCGTCCAGGCCTCTGACTCTCTTCCTTCCCTGTCTCCATCCCAATCAGAACGCACTGGTCTCACGTCCCATACTTCAGGGCCCTGATCTCCGCGGCCAGTTAATCCAATAAGCGAAAGCCTTCTAAGGACGACACTGGGAGATAATGGGTCAGTCCCATTATCTTGCCGGTCACCTATGTGCACACTGACAGGAACCTTTTAGAGAAAGCCGTCTGGCCCACAGGGGCACTCTCTGGCTTTTCAGATTCTCAGGCAGTCTGCTAGGAGATCTATTTTGGGCGGAGGGCTTTAATTCACATTAGAGCTTCCAGGACGGTTCCGTGAGATTCCTCAGGTGGGACCCCGATTTGTCTGCTTGCCTCTAGTGTCTACCCTCTTCAGTTCTCTTGCCAATTCATCTTACAAATCTCGCCTAGAGTCCGGCTCTGCTGCCACGACTCCCCTGCTCCATAAGTTTCAATGGCTCCCTATTGCCTAGACTCAAAAAGCCCAACTCATTCAGACATAGAAGCCATTGCTGTAGTCCCGGCTTGGTCCTGCTCTGACAGATTCCCTCACCCCGCGGCTGGTGCCACACTATGCTGATACACACACCTCCACGTCCCCGCCTCCAATGCTCCCGCTGCCTAGACGGCCTTTGTTCCTGGTTCATCCTTGCCACCAGCCTATGAGCACCACGAGGTCAGTGACCTGGATAAAGGCATGTCTGGGGCCTCATTCAGTGCCCAGCTCATAGCAAGAATTCAAGCTGGGTGAATGACTGTCACCTTATTTCCCACCGCTGGGCCTTTGCTCATGCTGTTCCCTCACCCCGACTCCCCTTCCCATCCTCAGCACCTAGAAATATCACCCAGGGAATAGACAAATGCTCCCTCCTGTCCCTAGGCTGGGAGATAATTCTGGATACTTCTGCTCTTATGACCTTGAGAGACCACATCTGGGGCTGAGCGTCAGGGGTAGACCCAGAGTCAAAGGGCAGAGTGCGGGATAAGGGTTGTGAACGCTCTAAAGTTCATCCAGACACAGACAAGTTCATGGCAGGACCTCAGGAAGCCTCCTAACTTCATGACTTCCTGTTTTGACTTTTTTCCTTCTCTTCTTTTATCTTTGTGTTTCTCAAGATGAGAAGGGTTGGCTGACTTTTCCAGTTAAGATCCTTGGCGCTTTGCACGTGTGTATGCGTGTGTGCCCGCAGAGGAGGGGGGAGAGGCTCTGGGGGGCAGGGGGTTTGTGTGGGGAAGGGCAGTAAGGAATCCTGTCGCTTCTGGTATTTCAGTTCTGGGAGACACAGTTCTGCCAGGCTCCAGGAAGACAGGTGATGGGGCCTCCCTTGTCCATGATCCTAGGCGGTATCCATTTACAGACTCCATGAGAAGAGACAAGAGGCTCCCTGAGTCTGGGATAGAAGATGTTGAGTGACCAGTGAGTGTGTGTGTGTGTGTGTGTGTGTGTGTGTACTGGGGAGGGGCCTAATGCTTGTCTCTGCAGTTTCCTGATTACTGGCCCCTTTTAAACCCCCCTGTGCTAAAACACATACAGAAGGTAGGAAAACTCCAAACCTACTGTGCCTGAGAACTCTGATGGGATGTCCTGGGGGTGGGTTTCTGCCCTTGGCTGTTATTAACCTACTGGGGGAGACAAGACAAAGAACCAGACAACTGGTGCCCTGTGCTTTGGCAGGGGGAATGTGGGGGGTGGGGAGGGGAAGCTATGGGAGCACAGAGGAGAGACCAGAACTAGAGACCCTGCAATCAGGAAGGTCTTCCCAGAGGAGGTGCTGAAGATCCAAAGGACTGAGAGCACACAGCCAGGGACAGCCTGGGGAATGCTGAAGACACAGAAGGACAAGCACCTGAAAGGCCCGGGTATATTTGGGAAGGCCAAGTAAGCGGAGAGAGACAAGGCCTCAGAGGAAGGCCCAGACCAGATGGTTTAGGAAGCTGCTGGCCTTGGGAAAGAGTCTGGACTCTACCCCATGGCAAGGGGAGCCATTGATGGTTTAACACAGGAGAATGGGCTGCAGCGGGACCCAGATGGGCCAGGCAGTCACGGCAGAGTAAGAGCTATGTCATGCTCAGGGAGCCCAGGAGCCGGAGGGAGGTCGGGGAGGGCCCCCCAGCCCAAGGAGCAAGCTTCCTGGTCTCCCAGGCCTTAAGTGTGATGGGGGAGGGCGTGGGGGAGAGGCTGCAGAGGAAAGAGGTCTCCAGCATCCCAGTCCCCCATCACGCCCCAGTGTCCCACTGTAGGGAAGGAGGATGTGGGCAGAAACCCGTGAACCGCTGGAAATGTAACAGAAATGGCAAAAACACACGAAAAATACAAAAAAGCACAAAACAGAAGACGGCATCTGTGCAAATTGCGGGGAAAGACATAGCTTTGAATGAATAGAAAAACACATTTCTCGTTCAGGCAGAAAACCGAAAGAGGGTGCTCACACCCTCTCGAGGCCGTCAGCAGGAGCACGGGGGCCTGGCCTTCTCCTCCCTGCCACAGAGCCCCGCTCTCCCGGAAGGTGGGGGAGCTCCATGGGGTCGACCACACAGGCTCTGCAGGGGCTCCCCGTTTCTTGACCCCAAGCAGGCCTCCTTCTGTGAGCCTGGTGCCGCTCCCCAGAGGCCCTCCCACAGAGAGGGCCCTGGTGGAGACCCGCCCCAAATGGGTGCAGCCCGGGGAGGGATGGGGGCATGGACGACCCTGAGGTGAAGCCTAGGCAAGGTCAGGGGCTCTGCTTTTTTTTTTTTTTAATTTATGTATTTATTTCGAGAGAGGCAGAGAGAGCGTGCAGGGGAGGGGCAGAGAGAGAGAGGAAGAAGGAGAGGGAAAGAGAGAGAGAATGAGAATCCCAAGCAGGCTCCACACTGTCAGCACGGAGCCCCATGCGGGGCTTGAACTTGAGAACCACCAGATCATGACCTGAGTGGAAACCAAGATTCAGACGCTTAACCAACTGAGCCACCCGGGCGCCCCAGCCCTCTGCTTCTTGGCCCAGAGGCCTGAATGTCTGACAGACCAGGGGTCGTCTCAACAGAGACTCCCTACCCCTGGCCTTCTGGTATGTTCCAAGGGGATGTTGTCAAGAATATAAAAATCCCTTCCATTTGCTGTCTGGGCCACAGAAGGAGGAGAGAAAGGGGAACGTGCTGGCCTGAGGCCCTTGCTGTGACATCCCTGCATATGTCTCCTGCGGTGTGAAATGAAACTCAGTCGGGGTTATTATTTCTGTCCAGTCCACTCGAGGTTCGAGGGCTGCCACTGGAAAGGCCAGTAGCCTGGGAGTCTCCTGACTTGGGCTTTATCTCAGCCCTGCCGCTCACTGGCTTGTGGCCTGGGACAAGTTCCTGCCTCTCTGGGCCTCAGTCTCTCCCTCTGAAGAGTGGAGGCATTCTGGAGGGCCCCACATAACAAACACGTGGTCCACTTGCCACCCCCAGGACTTCTGTCTCTACAGTCGGCATGGCTAATGGCTCACCACGTCCCGCTTGAGCCCCGTGATCCTTCTTGGTGATCAGCATGGGGACGTCTGAATGTCTGCCTGGGACCATGTGACCCTCTAGAGCTCTGACAGCTGTGCGCTAAGCCCCTGAGAGTCAGGGTACCTCTCAGCATTCAGAGAGGATTCCCGAGGCCTCTGGTAAGTTAAGCCCCACAGATGCCTCCACATCTGCCTTTTCCTTTCCAGACCCATGGTGCCCACACCCCCCTGAGGTACTCCAGCAGCCTTCCAATTCGTCTCCTTGGTGCCTGGCTCTTCTCGAACCCCAAGGTGAGGTCGGCATTCCATAATTATCGCTTTCATCCTACGGCCTCTCCAGAAGCTTCCATGGTTGTAACCATTTGTAGGAATTTGGGCTGTTGGGTATCCAAGTTCCTTTCCTGATTTGGTGGGGGGGGGGGGGCTCCCGCTGATACTCCACTGATGGGATGTAGCACCTCACCTTCTGTGATGAGAGGTGAAGAGGGGCCCTTCCTACCCAGGGTCCTTTGCTGGCCAAGGAGGGGCATGTGACCCGGTGTGACCAATCAGACCTCCCACCTGGGATGGCAGATGACTGACTCCACTTGCTGCTCGGGACCCTCAGGGGCTGACTTGGTGCCTCCCAGCATTCCAAGTCTGGTTCTTCATCGCCCCCAGCCCCTTGAACCTGGGAAGGCCCCCCAGTCCCTGTCTGCTTAAGAGGGCCAGCGTGACCTCTGTCGCTAGCAACAGGAATCCTCACTGCATCATGTGCCTTGTCCGTACGTCATCAGATCCAGGTTATCTGTTTGGCCTTGGAGGGGCCCGCACCCTGGTCCCACCTGCGCTCCCCCAATCTCACCCCCCAGTTTGTTCAGCTCTATTGGGGTTCTACTTTTCAGACTGTCAGGAGACAGACCCGGTGTTAAATGTTATGTCTCAGATCCTCATAAAATACAAGAAATCTCCCTAATTCCCAGAATTCTCAGACTGCTTCTCGCATCGGGAAGAAACCCAGAGCTTCTTTGCCAGATCATGTGTGTCCTGACCCTTGGTTTGGGACAAATATGGTCCCCAAATCAGGGAGGAAGGGTTCCCACTGGCCCACGACTGCCTCACTTCCCGCCCCCACATTCCTCAGGACACCCATCTTTAAAAAGACCTCTGTATGCCCTGGCCATCCTTCAGGAGTGACCCTGCCTCCTGCTCCCGCTAAGACATCTTGTCTGACTCCTCCACGTCTCGTGATTCCCCGTCTTCCATCAGCTTCAGTAGCCCTTTTCCCCGTAACCCACTCTTGGGGATAATGCTGGCTGTCATTTACTGAGGGCCTTCCACGTGTCAGACCTGAAATCAAGTGTCACTTAAATTATTTGTCACAATAGCCTTATGAAGTACGTATCACTGTGTCCATGTTGCAGATAAGGAAACCAAAGCTCATGGGGATCAATTAATACAGCGGCAAGGCCAGAACCCAAGCCTCAGTCTGGGTGACTCCGGAATCAGAATATAAGCTACACAAGGGGTGGTGCCTGGCCTAGTTCTCTCCTGTAACCCGGATGCCTGGAATTGTGCCTGACTGAGGGTAGGATCTCAGGAAATATTTGTTGAATGCCATAAACTATATGGATGAGAATAATGCTACAAACTCTGGACCTAACCAGATCCCCTGTATAGTTGCATGGGTCGTGCACTGCACAAATCAAAGGGGTACCATTCACATGGTGTATGGTCTTCTGTGGTTTTCTGGGCCTAACCATGATGCTGCCCTGCTTTTCAACTTAGCCCCGCCTTGTATTGTTTGCCTTGTTTCACGGATGCTGGTTGTTTCTCCAAGAGCTTATCAGCACCTCCATCTTAAATGAGAAAACCATGGACGGTTCTCAGCAGAGTGTGGGATACAAATAAAACCTAAGAAGTATAAGGCATGCTTCTTATGCCCTCTGGCCCTAAATACAATGTCAGTCTGTATTCAGGATCAAATAACGCCCCCCAACCACACGCTGCCAGTTGCCCAGATGCTGCTTTTGTCAGTAGTGGGAGTGGATCCTCAGGCACTATTCATACTTCCCAGAGCTGGGCCCTCCTCTGCTTTGTCTTTTTGGAATTGTCCACTGGGAGAGCCCACCATCCATCAAGAGCATGCAGACTCTGCAGGGTCCAATGCCTGGCTCTTCCTTGCAAAGACTCAGTCCTGGGCCGGCACTGCCCACACGGAAGCTGAGAACCCGAGGGCTGGGCAGGGGACCCCTGGCTCAGACCCTCAGCCTTGGTCCACCAGGCCACAGGGGCTGCCCCACCTCCAAGGCAATGGCACTGGGACATCAATGGCCTTGAAACCCCCTTTATGTTTTATTCTTTTTAAAAGTTTATTTATCTTGAAAAAATTTTTAATGTTTATCCCTTTACTTTTGAGAGAGTGAGAGAGCACAAGTGGGGGAAGGACAGAGAGAGGGGGACACACAGAATCCGAAGCAGGCTCCAGGCTCTGGGCTGTTGGCACAGAGCCCGATGTGGGGCTCCAACTCACAAACCGTGAGATCATGACCTGAGCCTAAATCAAGAGTCAGGGGCGTCTGGGTGGTTCAGTCAGTTAAGCGTCCGACTTCGGCTCAGGTTGTGATCTCGCGGTTCTGGAGTTCGAGTCCCACATCGGGCTCTGTGCCGACAGCTCAGAGCCTGGAGCCTGTTTCAGATTTCGTGTCTCCCTCTCTCTCTGCCCCTCCCCCGCTCATGCTCTGTCTGTCTCTATCTCTCAAAAATAAACATTAAAAAAATTAAAAAAAAAAAAAAAGTCAGATGCTTAACCCACTGAGCCCCCCCAGGCTCCCTTCTTAGATGCCCTGCCCCATCCCAGGCCCCTTTTATGCTGCATCTGCTGAGGTCGGGTGATCCTGGGGGACCAGGTGATGTGTGAAGGCACAGACTGCACACAGTCTGAGCTCCCGGGGCCGGCCTCTAACTCTGGCTCTGCTCACACTGCTGCGTGACCGAGCAAGTTCCTTCCTCCCAGCGTTTCAGTGTCGTCAGGAGACAATAACCGTAACCCCCCTCGGCCCAGCCTGGCACCAAATAAGCACTCAACCAACCTCAGTTATCATTATCGTCTGCAAAATCCCCGCCCCTGTGCTCTGCCCCTCCCCAGCCCCCTCCCCGCCCCCCCCGCCCTCGCTCCCCGTACTGGGTTCAGTGCTTCACTGAGGCTGCATCTCGAGGGTGGGGCAGGTGCCTAACCCATCCTCGCAACCCCAGACCTAGCACGGCCCCCCGCACACGAGCTCAGGAGTGTCTGCGGGACAGAAGTGAAACACCGGGGCCCTTCCCGCTCTGACAGCCTATGGTTACAAATTGAACCTCCACCCATTTGCTCATCAGACACAGACAAGGACCCTCCCTGGGCTTGGCACTGGCCACTTAGCAACGAAATCCCTCCTTTGAATGCGAGCTCCGTGACGCTGTCTGTTTTGGTCACTGTTGTATCCCCAACACTTAGCACAGTGCTGGGGACAGGACGGACTAGACTCTCAAGAAGTATTGATGGAATGGATGTATGAGTGAGAAGCAGGTGACATTTTCCAGAGGGTCCCTACCCTCCCTCACCCACCCACAGGGCCAGGGCAGGGGCTGGCTCCCACTGTCAAGCGGCGCTGGGCTGCGGGATGGGGTGGGGAGGGGAACACAGCCCCCCGTAGGCCAGCCACCTGGCCTCAAGCCAGACCCATTATCTTTCCAGTGACCCGGGGCTACTCTGATTCTCAAACAATAAATCCGCGAGGCCTGGTCTGTGTGGAACAGCAGTGGATGCAGCCGTGAAGGCTGGGGGTTGAGGGTGCAGTGCCTGTGTGTCTGGGGCCCCCCACAGGAGACCGTGTGGGCAGCTCTTCTGAGCTTGGCCCTGGCTCCCCACCAACCAATCCCTGGGACACCATCTGTGGTTGCCCCCTGCCCCCAAGCCACCTCCTGGGGACTCTGGGTGAGAGTGGGAAGAGAGGGCTCGCATAAGCACAGAGACTGGGGCTCCCTCGTCTGCCAGAGCGCACACCCTGTGCTGTGGAGCCCCAGGCCACAGACTGGGTGGGAAGGGGCTGTACCCTACGTGGGGCTGCAGGGTGAGCTAGCGGCCAGCAACATTGGGTGCTAAGCAACTCTCCTGGGGATGTCAGGTGCACATTAGGCCTTAGGAAGGGGCAGTGACACCTGGGGTACAAGGGGGCCGTTATCCTTGCTATTCAAGTGGCTCCCTTAACTTCTGTCACCTCAATCCCGATAGCTGAAGAGAAGACTTTCAGCTAGATAGGTTCTAGGAAGTCGAAAGCCAAGGTGGGCCAGGAAGAGAAGGAGAAGGTTCTGCTTGAATTCAGGGGTCCTCCCTTGGAGTGTCTGTGCAGCTGACAGTGACTCCCTAACTACGGCCCTTATTCATAGATGGGGAGGCTTGCAGCCATGTTAACTCCTCCCCAAACACACCGACCCACACACACACACACACACACACACACACACACACACTAAGCCGATTGGATCAGAATGAACATTAAAGCTGAGCCTGATTTACATCCCCTCCCTCATTGGTCCCTGGTCCCTGATTGGACCAGGAGGAACATTTAAGTCAAGCCGAGCCAATCAGAGCACCCGACGACCATTATTTAAGGTTGTAACTGCCCCTTCACCCTCCCACATCCCTGTCCCCTTCCCTGATTTCTCTTCCTAGCCTTATCTTCCATTATACAACTTACTCTATTGTCAGTCTCCCCCACTGGAATGTAGGCCTCAAGAAGGCCAGGGTTTTTGTCTGTTTTGTTCCCTGCCGCGTCCCGAAGTGCTTCTAACAGTGCCTGGCACATAGTAGTTGCTCAGCAAAAATCAGTCGGCTGAATGAATTCTCTTTCCAGGAGACATAATAATAATTCACATTTACTGAGCACCTACAGTTGGTGTTCTTCTAAGTACTTTAAATGTGTGTTCACTTATTATCTCCATTTTATAAATGGCTTGCCTAAGGTTACATGGGGAGAGGCAGAATTCAAAGCTGTCTTGCAGGGGCTGGGTGTATCTATGTGTATTATTCTATGAGAGATATTGGTTTTATGGTCTGCAAACACATTTATAAACATCTTACTGGAATTCTCACTGTTCCCCTGGGGGAGGTACTATTTCCCTAATTTTAGAGATGCGCGAACTGGGGCTCAGAAAGGTTAATTGACTTGCACAAGGTCCCACAGCAAAAAAGCAGCAGAGCTGGAAGTAGCACCTAGGACTTCACACTCTCCCCCTGAGCCCCGGTTCTTTTCAGACACTAAGGCAGCTCCTGGAAAATGCTGTTCCTGCCCTCGGAAACGTATGCTTTCTCTAGGAAGATAAGCTAGAGGAGGGGACAGATTTGCGGGCCCAAGCAGAGGCTGAACTGACTGGGGAAGGAGAAGTAACACAAGCTTGTTTCCCCTCTGTTACTGTGAAATCCTTATAAAGGAATAGCAGCAAAGCAGAAGGCAGACACTGGAAGGGGAAATTGGAGCACACGGAAGGGGGGTGCGGTACAAACACTCCAATTCATGCTGGATCCGAAGTATTTTCACCATCATGGCTGCCTTCTTCAGATTACCTTCTGCTCTATTTCACAATTAAAGGATGGCTCATAGACCTGAGAACAATACTGTACTTCCAGCCCGTGGTCTGGCCAGCACAAAAGGGAAGGGGAAGATTTCCTCCTTTCTTGACTCTAAGATCTTACTGGTTTGTGAAAGGATCACTGACTCCTCAGCTGACTCATACCTGAAACTCCACCATTAGGGATTAATTCCTTTGGTGCTACACCTTGCTGCTTTTTACACGTCGATACTCTGGAGAAGTGCGGTGGTGGGAGATGTTGTTGATCATACTCATTCTGAGTATGCTTTGGGGACTTTCCTTGAGGCAGGTCTGAGGAGAAAGAGCTAAGGCTACTGGCTAAAAGGGGGAGAGGGGAAATGAGAACCGATGTGGTGGCTGGGGTCGGTGCAAACTCTTAACCTCAGACTCTGGCTGATGAGGTCACTGGCCATCACCGAGTATGGTGTGCTTCATGCTGTGTCCCACAGGAGAGCTCCTACCCATGAGCCTCTCCAGTGGTCAGAGCCCCTGCCCCCTGCACACCCCACCACCAGTGTGAGAGCCCGAGAAGCGAGGGCACTTGCTCAAGTCACCCAGGGGGGAAGTGAACAATGGCTATGTCCAGGGCCACACCCAGGTCTGCAGACACTCAGGTCGGTGCCCAGTTCCCACCCTGTCAGTTCTGGAGGCCCTGCACACCGGAAGGGAGCATAGAGATCACCCAAGGGTGGTTCACGGGCTTTGTTCCCACGTTACGGACACTGGTGGGGCATTCTGCTTCCCCCTCCTGCCTTCTGGAACATCTGTGCAGGGGATACTCCCCACCCCCTCTCCTGAAGCACCAGCAGGGAGCTCTCAGATCCCAAAGGGTCGCTTCTCATCTGGAAAGCCTCAACTGGTCAGAGGACAGTGCAGTGGCCAAGCCGGGGAAGCTGTGCTACTGCGTTTCCACCAGCAGAGGGCGGTGGCGGCGCTGCTCTCAGCCTCATCCAGAACGCTGTATTTAGACTGTGTGGGAGGAGATTTAGCAGACCGGCTCTTCCTTAGGCTGGGGTTCTTGAGACACGCTTCAGCCTTGACCTAAATGCTCACAGTCATAGTAGCTCGCTATTATGCTCAGTTCACCAGAAAACTCTTCTTTATACTGCCATGAAAATCCACCTCCTTGCACGTCTTGCCATAAGCGCCCTAACTCTGCTTCTGGAGCCACACAGAAAAAGTCAACTGCTTTTTTATTTGCCAGCCCTCGGGAGCTGAAGTCTCTTTCCTAGTTGGTCATCCACAGTGCTGTGTGACATTGGGCAAGACACTTTCCTTCTCTGGGTCTTTATTTCTTACCTATAAGAAAATAGAATGGATCCTGATAAATCCTGAAGCTCTTCTTTCCAATTCTGACATTTCCAATGACACCCCTTTCAGAGTTCCTGCTGAAGGGCAGAAGAGGGGACCCTGCACCCCCCTGCCTCTTGGCTGGGGTTTCCCACACTCACAGTGGCTCCCGACACTCCTTCACCACCCTCCAAGCCACAGCCTGTTCTTAGCCCCTTTCCCTCGGGGTTTGGTTTCCCCTGGCTGCTGTGTATTCTCAGCCACCTCCACCTGAGCTCACTGTCACCCCAGGCCACCCCGACACCTTCCACTAATCCATCTGACCCAAGCCGCAGGTCACTGAGCTCACATTCCACCTGTGGTCCCAGAATGCCTGGCCACTTGGTGGGGAGCGGGAAGGATGGGTTTGTGGGTGGCAGGTCCCCACCTCAGAACCCGGAGGGCCTGGCTTCTTGCCTTGATTGATCTTACTCTCTTTCTCCCTCCCCCCAGGCCCCTTTGTCCTGGACCAGCCTTCTTCCTGGTTCTGGTGATGCTGATTCCTCTCACTTCCAGAGCTGAGCCACCGCATCATTTGTGGTTTCTCCTGAGTCAGGACTATGTGGTTACACGTACTCAAAGAGGTCAACTTGAAGACGTTCAACAAGTTCTCTCTCTCTCTCTCTCTCTCACACACACACACACACACACACACTCCAAATGATCAAGTCGTTCTGTTATCCCCGGGGAAAATCCTATTATTTGGGGTGTAAGTCTTCTCCAAGCTGCACTCAGTGAATAAGTGGAGAAGAGTGCTTTCATCCCTCCCTATTCACTGTTTCTGTGAATTTCCCATCACGCTTTCCTGGGCTGTTGAAAAAGTCCGGCATGGTCAGAATCCTGTGAGCTGACGCATCAGCCTATGCCCCATCCCTGTCCCCCCTCAGAACACTACCTGATCCCGTAAAGCATTTTATTTTATTTTATTTTTATTTTTATTTTTTTTTTAAACATTTATTTTTGAGACAGAGAGAGACAGAGCATGAATGGGGGAGGGTCAGAGAGAGAGGGAGACACAGAATCCGAAACAGGCTCCAGGCTCTGTGCTGACAGCACAGAGCCCAACGCGGGGCTTGAACTCACGGACCGTGAGATCGTGACCTGAGCTGAAGTCGGACGCTTAACTGACCGAGCCACCCAGGCGCCCCCCGTAAAGCATTTTAACCGTGGGATGTGGTGGGAGGCAGCCTCCAAGGTGGTTCCCTGCAGTCTCTAGTTCCTAGTAGACACAACTCCTGTAGCCCCCTCCCACATTTTACCAGGGTTGGTCTGTGATGCTAATGGAATGTGGTGAGAACTATAAAAGCCTGTGGTTTCTGCCTCGGGCTCTCCTCTCTTGGATCTCCTCTCAGGGGAAGCCAGCGGCCATGGGTGAGGACATTTAGCCTCCGTAGAGACCCAGGTGGCAAGGAATTAGGGCCTCCTGCCAACAGCTCTGTGAGTGAGCCCGGAAGCCTACGTGCCCCCAGTCGAGCCTTCAGTTGAGTGCAGCCCAGCAGACAAACGAACTGCAGCCTCATGAGAGATCCTGGGCCAGATCTACCCAGCTAAGTTTGGCAGTCATTCGTTATGCAACGCTAGAAAATGAATACAAAACTAATGATTCTAAACGTTTCTACTTTGCCTTCTTGGTCCCTATCCAGTTCCCGACATGGTTGGTTATCTATAATAAAAACAACCTTTTTATTAGCAGGACACTGTCAGGGATTTCTTTATGGAGCCCTCAAACCACCCTAGAATGATCTCTCCAGTAAGTTCATGTTTATTTCTGGCCCAGGGGCATCAAATGAGAGCAAGCTAAGAGACAGCCTTGCACACTGCTCTCCAAGAAAATGGGGCCACCCAGTGATGCACTGAAAGTCAGGGGCAACCGCGGGACTGGGTTTCTTGCTAGCTCTCCTGGCTCTGGCCCGCTCCCGCGTTTATGCAAAGCCCTGCCATTTCTTTCAGAGAACACATCCCACCTACTGGGTGAGAAAAGTCTACAAAGCTCTTCACAGCCACCCCCACTCTGCCCTGGCCAGAGAGAGGCCCTGTAACCATTCTCATCAGGAAGCCTCCCCGTTTGCAGATAGACAAATGTGCCAGCAAATAAGCCATGGTCCAAATGTGAACAAGATGCCCTGCTTCTCAAGGTCAAATCCTGTCTCAGGTTTTCTAAGGGATGTGTATTTATGTGTGTTTCTTTGTTTAGCTCAAGCAGAGTAACCTTAAGCTTGAATGGCTTCCACTGCACCGAGGTAAAAACTCAAACTCCTTAGTATGATCTCCAGGTCCTGGATAATCTAGCCCCTGCCTAACCGTCCATCTCTTCTGCATCTCTGCTCTCCTGATCACCCATGATGCCTCCCCTACATTGGCCTTATTTGCTGCCTTGAGCCTTAGCACACGCTGTTCCCTCCTGCTAAGACACTCCTCCAGGTGGACTTTACATAACTGACTCCTTTCCATCCAAGTTTTCAGAGAGGTCTTTCTTGACTATCTTATCTAATATGTCCCTCCCAAGTCTCTATCACGTCACTGAGTTGGGCTTTTTTCACAGCACCTACTGTGTATGAAATAACCTCAACGACTGGTTTGTTTCCTTGTTTATTGTTTGTCTCCTTGACTGGCCCACACAGCTCCTGAGAACAGAAACCTTGTCTGTATACCTGTCTATACTGTTTGCATAATCCAGAAGCTTCTCTGATCTCTTGGAGCTCCCTTTCCTGCTCTCCCTCCATGCCCCTCCCCCCACCCGCGTCCTGCAGATTGCCAAGTGTGCATACTCAGGGGAGCAGAAGCCCCAGGTCGTGATGCTGACCGAGGCTTGCTACATGCCAAGGACTGCTGACCTCTTGGTCTGTGTCATTCTGGTTTCTTCTGGCTCTATCACTTTCCAGCTGTGTGACTTCGGGGGAGTTACCCAGCTATCCTGTGCCTCAGTTTCCTCATCTGTAACACGGAGCAGCCCCTGTTTCATGGGGCTGCTGTGAGCACTCCAATAAGACAAGGAACAGTCCCTGGCCCATTGTATGTCCTCAACGGGTGTGAGCAATTGTTGTTCTTACAACACCCCTGTCAGGTAGGATTTATTGCCTCTAGTTTATAAGTAAGAAACCAAGGCTTTAGGGTCTAGTAGCTTAGCTAGGAAGTAGCTGAACCCGAGCTGAATTCTAAGTCCCAAAGCTCCTGACTTCATGGTCACATATTCCAATTCTTCCTACAGAAATGGAGCTAACTGGTCTGAATTCGCTCCCCCTTCCCAGCAACTGCCTCCTAGCACATACAGAACTAGCTCTTTCTGTATTCCTCCAGCATGAGGCGGTGCCCACATTACCGCGGTCTCTAGTGCACCCTCCCATCTCACGGATGGGGCAAACTGAGGCCGAGAAGGGGCTTGTGGGTGAGCCGAGATGCCCAGGGCAAACCCTGTTGCGTGATGCTAAGTTCACAGGATGCTGCTCCCAGCTGCCCGACCAGGCTGCTCCTTCATGTGGGAGAATGGCTGTAGGTGGCTGAGCTGGGGTCTGTCAGAAGCCTCAGTCTTATCCACAGGGTCTCACTACCCCCCCCCACCCCCACCCCAGGGCCTTAAATTCAAAGCTTGTAGTCCAGAAGACTTTGGGCCGTGGCCAACACTTGTCACCACCCTGTACCTCAAAACGTTTCTTGGTCCTAAAAGATCCTGGCCCAGTATCCTGGTGGAATCCTGGGTGTTGGAACAGAAGGATGGGAGGACATTGTCCATGGTCTCGAGGAGCCCAGTGGGTGTAGCAGGAACAGGTGTGAAAACAGAGTGAGGCCAGCCACGTGGTAGGGACGGTGTGAGCGGAATCTGGTGGCAGACCAGAGGGAGAAACATGATAGCCCCGGGGGGCTTCCCCCAGGTGGTGCCCCAAAGCCATGTGGGGCGGACCGCTAGCAGGACAAAGGGCACAAGGGTGGGTAAGACCAGGACCAGCTCAGGGGTGGGACGGAGGGGTGCATGTGGGGGGCGGGGGAGATCCCGTGGAGCCAGGGCAGGTGTGAGCTTAGCCCGGAAAGAGAGGGGAGACCCTGGGAACTTTCAGAGTGGGAGAGGGCCCCTGCAAGTGAGGGAGAGTCGGAAGAGATGAGGTTGGGGACAGGGACACCCAGTGCCCGTCTGCCATGGGCCTTCCTCTGACAGAAGCAGACTGGTCCTTCCACTGCCCCGAGGAGGGGTGAGAACCATAACTTGCCCAAGGTCACACAGCTTATTCCTGGCAATGCCAAGATTTGAACTCAAGTCTATCTGACTATGCAGCTGTGTGTGTGTGTGTGTGTGTGTGTGTGTGTGTGTGTGTGTATAACGCATAAACATATATAGATAATTAATTAATTAATTGCTTTTAACTGAAGGAGGTGACTGCAATATATAAATAAAAATAACAGTGCAGAGGCCTCCTATCCACCACAGGGGTGAGAGAGGCACAAAGTTCCCTTGGCCCTTTCCTTCCCCGTGCCCCGACCCCCAGCCCCCACACCCTTGCCTGTTGCCCAGTCCAGCTGTCCAGGAAGAGGTCACCTGGAGAAGGAGGGAAATACCTTCTCAGGCCGCTTCCCTTTCTTTGTCTGGGGCTCTGCTAGGAGGGGTCCTCTAGGCAGGAGGCGGAGACGGAGAAAGGAAGGAAGAAAGGAAATCCCCCCCAGCTGTCAGGAAAGAGGGCGTCTCTTGGAAATGCGCTCCATGATCCCTGGGTCCTGTGGAAGCTCAGAACACAGGGGCAAGGGGCTGGGGGAGCTGAGCATCACCTCACCCACTTCATGTCCTGAAATCTGGGCTCCCCTCGACTTCTGACGCCTATGTGACACCTTGGGCAGGGCACTAAGTGGCCTGGGGCCTGACTCTCGGTATTTGTACATTTAAGCATCATCTGATGGCACAACGTGAGCCAGGTCCTCTGCCAACTACACAACATGTCTCCAAGGAAGTCTCTGTCTGTAGACCCTTCTCTGCCTCAAACAAATAGAGCACCCAGCATTGGCCAATACAGTATGCTGTTGATAGTAGAACATGGGTGGTGTTCACTGCAAAACTATTTAAACTTTAAGGTATGTTTGTAAAGCTTCATAATAAAATGTTGGTGGAAAAAAAAAGCTATCTTCCTCAATTCAAAGTATTTATTTATTTATTTATTTATTTATTTATTTTATTTATTTTTGAGAGAGAGGGAGAGAGAGAGAACAGGGGAGGAGAAGAGAGAGGGAGGCAGAGGATCCAAAGCGAGCTCTACCCTGACAGCAGAGAGCATGATGCGGGGCTCAAACTCCCAAACTGTGAGATTATGACCTGAGCCAAAGTGGGACGCTTAATTGACAGAGCCACCCAGGCACCCATCTCAACTCAAAGTATTTAATGGGTAAACATGTGATGTAGGTTCATCAAAGTTAGGAATAAAGTACTACTATTTGCTTAACACTTTCCTAGAGCTGCTAGCCAATGCAATTAGAAAAGAAAAAGTTACTAGAAAATTATAAGTAAAGAGGTGAAACTATTACTACTCGCAAATGAGAAGATAACATCTTTAGGATACCTGAGAGAAAATCCTGAGAAAGTACCATAAACAATTAGTAAATTTAGTAACATGGCGAGATAAAAAATGAACATATAGCAACCAATGGCTTTCTAATATGCAGTCACCAGTTTGCACCATATAATGGAAAAAGGGGCCCCATATACAATACCAACAGCAAAACAGTAAATACAGATGGCAAGAAATGCAGAGATCTATCTGAAGGAACATTTTAACTTACTACAAAAGGGCACAAAGGACTAGAACAAGCAAACTACAAACACAGACTCAACATCGTAAGGTTGTCCACTCTCTCTAATTTATCCTATGCAGTGGAAGAGATTGGATGGTCCGTAAATAAGCCCAAACACATACAGAAATGTAGAATGTAGCAAAGATTGCAGCTCCAATCAGATGATCTGAAATATGGATGACTCACTAAGTGGTATGAACACAACCAGATGGGAAAAAAAAAATTAAGATGAGTCTACACCTCATACTTCACAAACAAGGCAAATTTATTATTATTTTTTTTAAGTTTATTTATTTTGAGAGGGAGAGAGAGAGCATGGGCGGCAGAGGGGCAGAGAGAGAGGGAGGGAGAGAAAGCATCCCAAGCAGGCTCCGGGCTGTTAGTGCAGAGCCCAACACGGGGCTCAATCCCATGACCGTGAGATCACAACCCGAGCCGAAATCAAGGGACTGAGCCACCCAGGTGCCCCTCCACCAAGGTAAATTTAAATATAGATTTAAATATAAAGATGAAGTTGTAAAGGTACTGGGAGGCATGGAGGGAAACTACTGTATAACCTTGGAGAAGGGAAGGCTTTTCCAACCATGGCCCAAGATCCAGAAGCCATAAAAGAAGATACTGGTAAATTAGACCTCTTGAGATTTAAAACAAGAAACCTGCATTACAGCCACACCATTTGAGAGATATAGCTGCAACTCCTATCCTCCCGAAAGGGCTAATTTCCCTAATATACAAATAACTTAATCGATAAGAGAATCCATGACCTTTTAGAAAAACAGATGAAGGAAATGCATAGACGATTCCCACCAAAAGAAACTGCAGATAGATTTTAAACATGTAAAGATATTTCAACTTCATTTTTAATAGAATGCTACTGGAAACCATTCTGAGAAAAGTTTCCCACACATCACCTTAGCAAAAAACTTTAAAAGTATGCCAACACTCCAGTTTTAAGGGGGCAAGGAAACAGGCACACTTACATGTTGCTGGTGAGAACGTAAACCGTTACAACCTCAGTGGAAGACAACTGTGCCAATATCTATCGAAATTTCAAAAGCACCTGCCCTTTCCCGCTAATGTGAAATTCTTAACCAAGGAATATTTACATGCAATAAAAGGCAGAGATCTCTATACAGCTCATTGCATTTCTATATACGTATACACTCGTGTAACCACCACTACAATCAAGACACAGAACATTTCCATCACCCTAAAAGTCTCTTCATGCCGACCCCAAATGCAACCTCTCTTCTCACGTCTGTCAGCGTAAATCATTTTCGCCTCGTCCTGAACTTCCAGTAAGTAGAATCATATGATGTGGACTGTTCTGTGTATGGCTTTTTCTGATCAATGTATTTTATTTATTTATTTATTTATTTATTTATTTTAATTTTTATTTTTGGGACAGAGAGAGACAGAGCATGGACGGGGGAGTGGCAGAGAGAGAGGGAGACACAGAATCGGAAACAGGCTCCAGGCTCCGAGCCATCAGCCCAGAGCCCGACGCGGGGCTCAAACCCACGGACCGCGAGATCGTGACCTGGCCGAAGTCGGACGCCCAACCGACTGTGCCACCCAGGCGCCCCTCAATGTATTTTAAAGATCCATCATGCTGCTGTGGGTATCAGTAGATACTCCCTCTTACTGCTGTGTATTATTCCATTTTCTGAATCCACCACGATTTGTTTATCCTGCTGATGGACGTCTGGGGTGTTTCTAGCTTGGGGGTATTCTGAATAAAGCTGCTAAGAACGTTCTTTCATAAGACGTTCTTTTGTGGGTATATGTGGTCATTTTCCTTGGGTGTAAACCTATGAGTGGGTTCGCGTGGGCACATACTTGTTTTGCTTTATTAGACACTGCAGAAGGGATTTACAAAGTGGCTGTCACATTTTACGTTCCCACCAGCAAAGCAGGACGGTTCTAATTGCTCCACAGCGTCGTCAACATGTGAGACGGTCAGTTTGTAAATTTCGACCATTCTGGTGCGTGTGTGGTTCCGACTCATGTTTCCATTTGCACTTTCCCACCGAGCAATGACCCAACGAAGTGCAAATAGGTCTTAAACATACAAAAAGATTTGCAGCCCCAGTCTTCATAAAAATGCTCACTGGAACGACTCTGAGAAAGTAACACCTCTTCACAGGCTTATCGGCCTTTTTGGATATTCACTTTTACATGACGCTCATTTAAGTCTTGCCTTTCTTTCTTCGCCCATTTGGAACGCAGTCGTAGATTATGGATACCAGTCCTTTGTGAGGAATACTCACCGTACGTATTGCTCCCATGTGTGTGGTTTGCCTTTTCACTTTTTTTTTTGTTTTAAGAATTTTATTTTTTATTTAAAATTTTTTAAATAATTTTTTTAATGTTTATTTGTTTTTTTGGGGGGGGGGTGGGGGGGCAGAGAGAGAGGGAGACACAGAACCCGAAGCAGGCTCCAGGCTCTGAGCTGCCAGCACTGAGCTGAAGTCGGATGCTCAACCGAATGAGCCACCCAGGCACCCCTAGTTTTTATTTATTTAAATGTTTACTTATTTATTAGAGAGAGTGGCAGAGGGGTAGAGAGAGAGGGGGACAGAGAATTCAAAGCAGGCTTCACACTGTCAGCACAGAGCCCGACGCGGGGCTCGAACCCACAAACCGTGAGATCATGACCTGAGCCAAAGTCTGACACTTAACCAACTGAGCCACCCAGGTGCCCTTGCCTTTTCACTTTCTTAATGGTATCTTTTTTGTTGTTGTTAAACATTCACTTATTTTTCATCATTTTGTTCTTAATGGTATCTTTCAATGAGCAAAAGTTTTTCATTTTGATGAAGTCCAATTTGTCCGTTGTTTTTATAAATTTCTGCTTTCTGTGCCCTGTTAAACCACTTCTGCTTACGAGACTGTCGGGCAGACTTTTCACTCTCCGTCTTCTGGTTACTCTTGGAAGTTTACGCTCCGTGAAGGTTTTACTCCCCGAAAAGAAATACTTATTTAGAAACTGATGTTATTCTAAATGGGTAAGACTTTCTGTTTGCAGGTATTGGTGAGTAAGGGCAGTCCCGAGTGGGGAAGAGCTGGAACGAAGTCCCGAGTGCCTGGGGGCCATGAGAGTGTTTTACAGACCTTTGCCCAGAGCCTCATCCTGGCCTCAAAGCTGCATTCCGGCCAGCAGGTGCTCTCACTGTTTCAGGTGCAAGTGCTCTCGGGACCGCTTACAGCCCTGAGCCCACAGTGCTATATCTCTGTCAGCACTTGGGGGGGGGGGGGGTACCTCATCTACCCCGTATCATTTGAATCTCATTCAGATACCCAGGAATGATTTTTAGGAACGATGTCTGTTGGACAAAGGAGGAAAGTGAAGCTCAGAGAGGTTAAGTAACTTGTCAGAGGTCACACAGCCATTACGTTACCTAACTGGACCCAGGGCTGTGCATCTTCCCCCGTCCGGGACTCTCTGCCACCAGGGTGGGAAAAAGGAGGGTGGAAAGAGAATAGGCAATGGTGTTCTACCCTGGCTCTTTCTCAGGCGGCCCCTCCCCCTCCCAGCCAGGTTGCTGTCTGGCCTCGGGCCCCATCCGCACCCCCACCCGCCCCCCGCTGGCGGACTGCAGGAAGGAGGCACAGATGGCAGGCGAGGACGAGGCCCCCAGCCAGGCTCACCCAGCTGTCGCTTTGGAGAGCACCACGCATCTCCTCCTCCTCCTGCCTTGAACAATTGGGAGCTGGCCAGCCTGGCCCCAGCTGTTCCCTCTCTCTGGTCCAGGGCTCCTACAGACCCACACTTCTGAGGCCTTTGTCTCTGGGGGTGGCAGCGGCCGGAGTAGCAGGGAAAGCGTGACTCTCCGAACCACAGGGCTGGACAAGATCTTAGAGAACAATGGGTGCAACGGCTCATTTTACAGATGGGGAAACTGAGGCCCAGCAACACAAAGAGACCTTTCCAAGCTCACAAGGAGCCAGGCAGAGAAGTCAGGCTTCCTCACTGCCAGCAAAGCTTAGGATTTAGGGGTCGGGGGGCTCAGGCAGGTTCCATTCCATTCCCCCACCAAGCTTTCACCAGAACAATTCTACTTGTCCTGATTTTACACAATGACCTTCCACCTCTGACTTTATCTCGGGGGTCTTTATCTGGGTCCACAGACCCCGTAGGTCTGTGAGCTTGGACAGGAGAGAAATGTCACCAGCTTCGGACTGCAATTTGTTATTTCCTTTGTTTATAAATGTAGGCAACAAAGCCCAGCAAGACTAGCCGAACCTGTAACTTTTTCATCACTAATCACAGATGTTTTCAGATCACATCATATTCTGCTACTGTTGTCCCCACATAATGTTTACATTCAGCACTACTGTGAAATGACAGTACTTATGAGGTGCTCCCCTTGGCCATGTTATTTAATGTGTTATATTTAATCTACATTATTTAATGTGTTATTTAATATACATTAATTAATGTGTTACACTTAATATAAAAGCACATATCCTACTATGTCATAGTTCTGGTATAATTTTGGTAACTATATGTCAGTACTGTTGGTTTCTTTTCTAATCCTAGTTTGTGTAATTAAAAATGTTATTCTCGGGGCGCCTGGGTGGCTCAGTCGGTGAAGCGGCCGACTTCGGCTCAGGTCATGATCTCGCGGTCCGTGAGTTCAAGCCCCGCGTCGGGCTCTGTGCTGACCGCTCGGAGCCTGGAGCCTGTTTCAGATTCTGTGTCTCCCTCTCTCTGACCCTCCCCCGTTCATGCTCTGTCTCTCCCTGTCTCAAAAATAAATAAACGTTAAAAAAAAAAATGTTATTCTCTGAAGGGGTCCATGGGCTTATGCAGATTGCCCCTGCCCCGCCCTTACCGTTAAGAACCTGTTTTATTTGCACAGCATGTTCCAGCGTTAAGAACTGAAGTTTGAAAACTCTCGTGCATATCTATTACCTCAGGAGACTAAGATTGGGGCCGGAGTCACTCGAGATCAAGGAGTAAACCAGAGGGAAGGGGGCTGGCACCCTACGTGGGGAGCCCGCGGGCACGCCCTATACCGGGCACCCTCTGAGGCTTTCTGTGACATCTCACTGAATCCTCAGGAGGGCCTCTGGGTTGAGACTCAGCGTGTTTTCCATTTTACAGCTGGGGAAACAGAGGCACAGAATAGGAGGTGACTTGCCCAAAGCACATGGCTAGTAAATGGTGGAGTCGGGACTGGAGTCCAGGCCCACGGACGTCAGAACCTTCATGCCTCATCACTGGGCGTTCTGCCTCCCTGTCCGGGCAGACGGAAGCTTCTCACAGAAAGTCCCTGGGGTGTTGCTGTTGCCTGGGTGCTTCTCTTGGTGGGGGGCAGGGAGCAGTGAGGAGATGAGATTCTGAAGGATTTGGGGCCCCAGCTGATCGTCTGACACGTGGGGGCACCCACGAGCTGTGCCGCCTTGACCAAGTCCCTCGCGCTCTCTGGGCCACTGTGTCTCCATCTATAAAATGCAGGGTTCTAAGCGCGGCCATCCCTGCCATGCCCCTCCCGTCCCCTATATCACTTCTGCTCCCTGAAGCGTCCGGGGTCTGTGGACACAGGAGGCGGGAGCTGCAGATGCTGAGGCCTCGTGGCCACATGCCTCACAGAGCAGGCAAGTGTCTCTCGAGGGCTTGGGGAAGGCCCTTCTGGTGAACAGATCTCATGGGCTGAAATTGTACAACTAGCTGCACATTCCTCTGGGTCTCAAGGATTTGGGCTCCTTAAATCTTACCCTAACCTTAACCAAATGCGAATCCCGTGGGTTGGAGGGGAGCCACTGTCACCACCAACACCTCGGTAGGTCTGATTTGGGACTCTGGCCAGGGGCTGAGGGCAAGAACCCCTGGGAAAGAGCCCTGAGGGCATCTGGGCACGCCCTGCAACCCTGGGAAGACACTTCTCTTTGGGGCCAGGATTTCTCATGGGTACAGGGAGGTGTGAGAACATGTGATCACTGGAGGCTCCTCCGACCCTGATAATGTGTCAGCGTGAGGCTGGAATTGGGGCACTGGGGAGGGGGGTGAGGAGGGGCGGCTGGGAGGGCTGGGAGGCCTCAGGCCGGCTCAGAGCACAGAATCTCAAACTCACGCCCACCCAGAGGTCCTGTGCCTTGGATCTGAGCCAGCCAGACTCCAGAGAGCCCCCTGTCCCGATCCCCAGCACCTCTTCTCCCCATGATGTGAAATGAAGCGTGTTGTAGTTGTTAACAATGCACGCGGTATAGCTCAGTGTATTGAGCCCTTGCTGTATACCAGCCGTCATGGTAAACCTCCACATGCCTTATCTCATTTAACCCTGGCAGACAGGGGGGGCTCCGATAAGCAGGCAGGCTGACTACAGAAGGGCCTGATCAGGTGCCAAAATGCCCCCAGGCCCCTCCCCAAGTTCCCCTTCCTCTGGGCATTCCCAGCAGTCCCGCCAGTGTGCCCCCACACCCCCAGCCCCGTTCCCTTTTGGGCACAAATGACTGGGCTGCGAGTACCTTCCTCTCTACAATGCTCAGTGACTGTATCAACCAGAGACCAGCCTCCCCCTCGCTGGTTGCAGGCTGGGAAGCCCACGGGCTATTTCTGGGCCTGGGTGGACCGAGGAAGGGGAGGGAGTGGGCAAAAGCCCTTGTCATCACCAAGCTCCTACTTACAGAGCACACACTGTGCCAGGCTATGTGCTGAGTACTTTATATAGCATTTTGGTTAATCATCCTGGCGCCGTGAGAAATAAGTATCAGTATTATCACAAATAGAGAAAGTGAGGCACAGAGAGGGTACATGCCCGGGGTTTCACAGCTAAGGGATGGAGCTCTGATTTCTAAAGGTGTGGGAGGCTCCAGGCCTGAGAAGGAAAGTGGGGAGCAGATCCAGCTAGCTGGCAAAGGGGTCTGGTGTCTAGGCTGGTGCCTCTGGGGGAGTTAGGCCCATGGCCCAAGTTCACAAAGTCCTCATGAACCAGGCCCTATTATTTCCAACCTCAGTGGCTCTGCTAGGACTGAAGCCAGGGAGACAGTTCAGCAGAGGCCCTGACCCAAGGCAGAGGGGTGAGATTCTTTGACCTCTCAGGATATCCACCAGTCAGACTGCCTCCCTGGTCCCCTGTACCTCAAATCCCGGGGTCCCAGCCCACAACCGCGAACTAAAATAAGGGACCAACACTTCCCTGTCTGCCTAAGAGCTTGCCTTCACTTCCCTCAAAAAAAGGCAGTCATTCTTCCAAAAAAGGGAAAAACATAAAGCGAGGCTGTCAATCTCGGCCCTCAGACAAATGGAATGAAGTTGTGATTTCTCTCTCAGAGCACAATTCTCCCCCCCCTTTCCCCAAAGTCACTTACTGTACATTCAGGCTGTCACAGGCTTTGAGATGCAAATTGCACCAAGCGGAAGGCAGCTTGAAGAACAAAGACCGATTGAGGAAAGATCTGAAAAATGGATTTGGAAAAGGCTCTCTGAATTCCCCCCGGAGAGGGGGAGACCTCTCTGCAGAAGGGAGCAGTGATGGAGATTTGAGGCTTTTCCACGGGAGCCAGCAGGGTTGAGGAGCTCAGTGCCGATGTGGGGAGTGATAGGGAGGGAGTGTTCCAGAAATCTGGAATGGAAGCAAAGGCTTTGGGTGAGCAAAAAGTCTGATTTTCTTAGTCTTCAGCGCCAGGCTGGGCACTCATTTTTCACCTTTCTTTTATTATTAGGCGTCGAATGTACTGTGAGTCGTGGAGCTAACTGGTCTGCCAACTTCTGGGGTCGGTTCCAGAGTAAGAGCAGCTGGGTCATTAATACTGTTCTAAGGTCTTTAACAGAGGGGCAGTCCCCTTCAGGCTCAGAAGCCCCTGCAGGGCACCACCTCGTCCCTAGGGCCTGTAGGAGAGGGGTTCCCCAGGACCAGCAAAGAGAAAACCCCAGCTGGGAAGATGGGGCACGGGAGTCTCGGGACCTGGCCTCAGGTCAGCCCGATGCCCCCTAGCTGAGCACCAGCTGTGTGCAGCCCTGTACAAGTCAGACATGTTCCTCACCCTCAGGGCTCTCAGTCCAATCTAGGCAACTAACTGAACTGCAAACTTTATGCTGACAAACACTTGGTCTTGTTTACTGCTGTATCCCTGGTCTTGGAATTGTGACTGAAATGTAGTAGGTGCTCAATAAACATTTGTTGAATGGATGGGTGGATGGATTGGTGGGTGGGTGGGTGGATGGGTGGGTGGATGGATGGATGGGTGGGTGGGTGGATGGATGGGTGGGTGGGTGGATGGACGGGTGGGTGGATGGACGGGTGGATAGGTGGGTGGGTGGATGGATAGATGAATGGATGGATGGATGGATGGGTGGATGGATTGATGGATGGGTGGGTGGGTGGGTGGATGGATGGATGGGTGAGGAGATGGAAAAATAGATGGATATACTAATTATTTAGAAAATAATGAAGCATTTAGGAAGTACCCTAATAACCATGATCACAGAATGCCTCTGGGTGGGTACTGGGATGGGGAAGGCTTTATGGAACTGGCCTCATTTGAGTTGAGTCTTGTGGAATGAGAAGAAGCTATTCTATACTTTGCACAGAGCCTACCAGCAGCACACGGGTGAGGACATATTCAAACAAAACGGTGTTAGAAGGGAAGAGAGCGTGACAGCTAAACTGAACGAGAGAAAGCATGTGGCCTAACCTAATCATTTTGCAGAAGGGAAAACTAAGGCACGGGAAGGCCAACTGACTCACCTAAGGTCACACAACAACTAAGTGGCAAGGCAGAGATTCAAGCCAGGTCTGCCTGCTTCTAGAGCCTGATCTCTTAGCTGCCCATCCTGTGTTGCTCTCCTGCTCCGGGCTCTGATCTCTTCTCTGAGACACCTTGTGGAGTTTTGCTACCATTCCTGCTCAAGCCCACCTCTACCACTTACTCCTGTGGGGCTGGGAAGATGGGGAGCAGTTGTTTAGCTCTGGTTAAGAACCCCTACCCTTGAACACCAAAGACGGGACAAAGAGCAAGAGAGGCCACACTGATTGGATTGGGGGTGAAGAATGCAACACCCCAGACCCAAGTTCAAGGGGGAAATGTTTTGCCACCAGGTCACTGACCCTCAGCAGGCATGGAGTGGGGGGCAGGTGCATAGAACTTGCACAAGGGGCTAGAAGTGACCCCCACCTAGAGACCAAGGCTAGCATCCCAGTCCCAGAATCAGGTTATTTTCATTATATGCAGCTACATCTGAACATAATTTAAACCAGGGCCCCAGTTTCTGGAGAATAATGCCCAATCATTGTGAACGGCTGGCAGGGAGGAGTTAAGACGGGCACGTTCGATAGCTTCCTCCACGCACCACGGAGTTGGTTCCTTGAGCAAGACATACATGGGTAGGACCCTCTCAGGAAACTCCCACCTGCCTGGATCCCCAATGGATGCCCCCTGAGCCTCTCAGAGACCAGGATGGATGTAACTCAAGTGCCCCAGCGCCCAGCATGGGGCTGGGTGATCAGTCCAAGCCCAGTGACTGAAGGAGCGACAGTATCTTGTCTGGTCTCTTGCTCCAGGACACTTGTCTCCACCTCTTCCTGCTGACCGAAACTGTTGCTTCGGTCCTTCAGACAGGAAGCTTCCCACAGAGTCTAGGAAATACCTGGCTCGCCTGGCCTCCAGCGGGGATAGGACAAATGGTATTGGCTAATCAGAGGAGCTCATAAAATACCCGTTGAATTAATGTCCAAGGACATCCTGGGAGACATTCAAACAACGGTAGCAACAATACAAGGCACATGTCCAGACGCGCCTCTGCCTGACCCTCTGGAAGGTGGGCAGGCCCGCTGCTGGGACAGCCACTTGTGTGCTGTGAGATCTTGAAGGAGTCACGTGACTTCTCCGAGCCTCTGTTTCTTCATCTTTAAAATGGGGAGAATAGCCCTACGTTCATCATGGGACTTGAGGTGAGATTCAAAAGCAGCAGTTACGTGAGACTCTGCAAATCCGCCCAGGTGATTCTAGCATGCAGCTGGGGCTGAGAACCACTGGGTTATGGGGAGACGCAGACTCCTGATGTCCAGGCCAGGTTTCATGCCTTTCTACCAGGTGTCATTCAGGATACCAGGTAGCCGGCTAAGCAAAAACTCTGCTTCCAGCTTGGCCTTCCTGCAGTCGGGGATCTGGAGGCGGTGGCTTGCAGCAGGAAAGGGGCGGTGCACCTGGGGAGGCCCAAGTGGTTAATCAGGCCGCTGGGCACAGTGCCTGGTCTCTGGAATATTCATAAGGCCCCTCCAGCTGTGCCAGGCAATCAGGGTGCTGATTGCTCCCCCATCTGCGGCTTAACATTCCACTCCAGAGAGGACAGAGCTGGCGGCAGAATGTTAACTAGGGAAAAAACAGCCTTCGGCCTTCACAACAGCAGCCCGAGCGAGAGCCCCAGGGAAGACAAACACACTTCTTCAAGATCTGCCAGCCAGAACTTATCTGCTCACCAGCGTCCTGAGCAGTGGAAAGGGGTGTGGATTCAGAAGTTGGTAAGCTGGTTTCGGGTCCAGCTCCTGCGCTGACCAACTGTAGGCCCATTTCTGCAGCCTCAGTTTCCCCACCTGTAAAACGCAGATGGCTCTGTCTACCGCCCAAGAGGACTGATTTTCAGGTTTTGTTGGGCTAGAGTGCTGTACAAAGGCAAGGCATCATCCCTGCCGCTGTTTGGAGTCGCTGTGGCCACGCTTCCTACCCCGCAGTTTTCAGTCACAAATACTGAAATCTTAGGCCAAGAGGCTAGGGTCTCTCTCTCAGAAGTTTCACTCAGGACGGGGATTTGGGGTTCCCGAGCTAGTGCTGTTCTCACTGGGCCTGAGCCTCTCAGAGAGACAAGAAAGGAATGGGAAGGCCACCTGATAACTGATGTGGGGGGGGGGGGGGCGGATAAGAAAAGAACTACAAAAGCAGACAATGTTCTGTGGCCTTCTGGTTGCTGGGGGGAGGGAGGGGGGGAGGAAATAGACTGGAGCCAGTCCGAGTAGGGACAAAAGTGTGCCTTCATGAGTCCACAGCGCATAATTGATGCTCAAAGCCATGATTAGGATCCACCAAGAAAGGGCCCAAATATTTTCGGTGTTTCTACTGAAAAACTCAGGAAACTGTTTTTAGAGCGATTTCTGTCAAACTGAGGGGAAAGAAAACCTGGCGCTAAAGTACTAGAAACTTCTTCCGAAAATCGACCGACGTGGAACAGCTCCTCTCTACTGCTGACAGATAATGAGAGGGTTCTGAACTTGGCATTATTGTTATTGTTTGTAAGCCTCTCCCCAGCCCAGCTGGGCCAGGCCTGCAGGCTTGGCGTGACCATAGTGGGCAGGAGACTGGCAGGCTTGGCCCACGAAGCGGAGGAGGGGAGGCATTTGCCCTGATGCCCGAGGACCTCCTCTCTGGGCGTGGACCCTGCTCCCCATGGTCTCACTCGGTCCTGCCTCAAGCTAAGGGGACCTCCTAGATCAAAGAGTTGCTTCAGCCACCCACCCCACTGACACCCCTTGCCCTCACTGCAGATACTTCCGTCTTGCTAGCATTTTCTCCAGCAAGTTACATGCATGTGTAACTCTGGGAGGAAACATTTGCAACAAACATAATGGAGGGCCGAACGGAGCCCCTCTCTACCGCCTCTGAGAACTCAAGGGCTCCCTCTTCCCGCCAACAAACTGCTTTTATTTATTTATTTTTTCTCTAAAATACAAAACATTAAGTGTTCCCCTAAAAACAAATTTAGAAGCTATGGCTAAGGAAAAAGAAGGAAATGAAAGAATTCGAGATCCCAATACTCAGAGATAACCCCTATTAACATCAAGTGTATCTTCTCCCAGTCTTTTGCAGCTCGGTAGATGGAATAGAAATTTTCTAATGAGATTAATGAAGTTTGACCTTTTTGTTTCACTTAACAGTTGGTCATGAAATTTTCTCGCATCAAACACTCTCCTGCATCAGCCGTTCTCAAAGTGTGTTCTGGGGAGATTCCCAAGACTTTCAGGGATTCTGTTGGGTTGAAACTATTTTTATAATAATACGAGGACAAGATGTGTCTTATTCACTGCTATTCTCTCACAAGTATACAGCAGAGTTTTCCAGAGGCTGCGTGCACGGTATTAAAACAGGCTGAATGCAGGAGCAGATATACAAATCTAATATAAATACATATATAACATGCAAATTTTCTATTAAGCCGGATGAACTTAAAGAGATTTGCAAAAGGGTAAGACAATGTTTTTCTTCTCATTAATTTTTTGTGTTTTGGAAAAT
This sequence comes from Acinonyx jubatus, assembly GCF_027475565.1. Lineage (NCBI taxonomy): Eukaryota > Metazoa > Chordata > Mammalia > Carnivora > Felidae > Acinonyx > Acinonyx jubatus. The sequence continues at coordinate 36,126,260 of NC_069386.1, forward strand.
AGCTATTTCTCATAAAAATATGTTTCTTGGGAGAACGTGAAACGGGTTCATTAATGTTATTTTAAATGAATTAGGGGCTCCTGAGTGGCTCAGTCAGTTAAACGTCTGACTTCGGCTCAGGTCATGATCTCATGGTCCGTGGGTTCGAGCCCCATATTGGGCTTTGTGCTGACAGCTCAGAGCCTAGAACCTGCTTTCAATTCTGTGTCTCCCTCTTTCTCTGCCCCTCCTCTGCTTGAGCTCTGTCTCTCTCTCTCTCAAAAATAAGTAAACATAAAAAAAAAATAAAAATAAATAAATGAACAAATAGCTATTTTTGAAATTCCTTTGTTTTTATTTTGAATATGCCAAATACTGACAGAGCCCATCTAAGTAAAAGTTCTTTGGCGTCCTCAATACTTTAAAAAAGTATAAAGTGATTCTGAGCTGAGCACTTGGCCACAACTGCTTTACATCATCAGTTTTTTTAAAAAATGTTTGTTTTGGGGAGAGAGAGCAAGCAGGGGAGGGGCAGAGAGAGAGGGAAACAGGAGACCGAATCCCAGGCAGGCTCTGCGCTGTCAACACAGAGCCTAATGCAAGGCTCCAACTCGAGAACAGCAAGGTCATGACCTGAGCCCAAATCAAGAGTCGGATGCGTAACTGACTGAGCCAGCCAGGCACCCCTACATCATCAGTTGCGATGGCTGCAGAGCTTCCCTTCATGTGGATGTCCCCTAAATTCATTCACACATTTCCTTATTGATAGACCTGCAGATTGCTTCCAATCTTCACTATTATAAAAGTGCTACATGAACCATCATGCACTTCTGTCGAGTGAAAACTTACCGAAATCAGAGAAAACAACAGAAACCAACTGGCAGAGTGAGTCACTGCCAGCCCGTTATCAGTCACCTTAAACACAACGTATCACAGAACGCGAACAAATAAAGTTGAAAAGCTCTGTGTACGTGGAATACATACGTATGTGTACAAATACATCATCTCCATCCAGAGTCTCACACTCCATACAGAGTACCTGTTTTTCCTGCTGTTCTTGAAATGTTTACAAATTCTGATCATATTCTAGACCAGTGCTTCTACTGACAATAGCAAACTCGTTGGTACCACTGTAGAAACTGAGAGGAAGAGTTTAGAAACTTTTAAGCAATTTGAGAGAGAAATTTTCTCTCTGTAGGAAATAATCGTAAAAAAGATCGAGCACTGAAGAATGTTGCAAACATTTTTTTTTTTTTTTTGTATACTTGAGACTGTTTCTGTTGGACGGATTCCCTGAAGTGGGATTGCTGGGCCAGTGGATATGCGTATTTACATGCTAATGGTTATTGCCAAGCTACCTGTAAGTTTGACGTAAATACATCAAGTACACTAAGAATGTGTTCCGTCACAGCCTTGAAATACCAAAGATGATTATACTTGTATATCTTTTCCTATTTTAGTAGGTTAAAAGACTGATTTTCATCTTCTGTGAACTACTTTTTCATATTGTTTGCCTGTTTTCTACTGGGTTCTTTTTCTCACTGGTTTTTCTGGACCGCTTCTCTATTCTGAACATGGATCTGTTGTCTGTTATATAGCACCAATCCTGTATCAGTGACGTGGCTTGCCTTAAATTTTCCCTACCTGTCTCATTGCAGTATAGAAACTTTACCTTAAAAAGATTTTTTTTTGTTCCAATCTATTCATCACTTCCTTTATGGTTTGGGGATTCTCGTCTTGCTTAGAAATCCTTTCCTTATTGCATGATTTAAAAAAATACTCGCCAGGGCACCTGGGTGGCTCAGCGGTTAAGCATCAGACTTCGGCTCAGGTCATGATCTCACTTGTGGGTTCGAGCCCCACGTCAGGCTCTGTGGCTGACAACTCAGAGCCTCGAGCCTGCTTCAGATTCTGTCTCCCCCTCTCTCTCTACCCCTCCCCTGCTTGCACTCTGTCTCTCTCTCTCTCAAAAAAAAATAAACATTAAAAAAAATAATAAAAAGAGACTCTCCATTTCCTGTAATATACTTGCAGCGTTTTCTTTTCTCTCTTGTCTCCTTTCTCTTTTCTTTTAATGTTTAGATCTTTAACACATCTGGAATTAATTTTTGTTACAGTGTGAGCCACTGACTATTGTCCTTTGCAAGCCACACATACTGTGGAGTATCACAGGGGTGCCAGCAATGGGCTTGAGCCCCAGTTGGGACCAACCCAAACGTGGCTGGAGTTTAGCTGGTCCCGTAAGTAGACGGAGATCTGAGCCCATCTGGTTCGAGAGGGGAGACAAGCTACATTTCAGAATCCTTCTGAACGTATTAAGAGTTGTTGTGGGCATCTGTGGGCAAAGTCCATGAGCAGAGCTAACGATTTTGCCAGGAAAGTCCCCAAACGCCTTTTCTATGCTATGTGGTCCACAAACGGCTTCCATATCTACTATCCCAGTCCATGCCAACATCATGCACGTAGACGGGGGAGGATTCAGCATCCCCGTTTTGCCATTAGGGGAAGCTAAGGTGCCGAGAGGTTAGGTGACGTGCCTGAGATCGCGTGGCTGGCAAGTGGCAAAGCCCACCAGAATCCAGGCTTCCCGCCACCAGGGCCATGTCCTCAGTGTCACTGCAGCTGCCCCTTTTAGTGGGGGGAGGACATGGCCTATGGCTTTCCCAAATCTGTGTTCTCCTACCGTGGGTAGGAGAGACTGGAAAAATCCATCCTCCACCGCCAACTGACGGCGGATTTTGAGAACTGACGCTTCCTTCCGCTCCTCCCCTGAGTGGTTTGGCGGAGGGTGGGAGTAGAGATGAGTCAGGCCGGCGAGGGAGAGCTCAGCCATAAACAAGCGAGACTGACAGCGAGCACTTTCCCTGAGGCGCGTGACCTCCCACGGGCCTCCAGGGACTCTGCCTGAACGCAGAGCTTCAAAATTTCATGATCTAGGTTTTGCAGATTTAATTGGCTATATTCACAAAGGCGGCCACAGAAGGAGGAAAACCTTTAGATGGGAAGTGGGGACGAGGGAGAAGATAAATTATTTCCAGCCTCTCAGCAGAGAGCTCGAAATGTTTTTTTAATGAGTGTGTCATTTTTGCAGCCGCCCCGCGTGCCTACGGCTGGGTCTTCACCCTGCCCACCTCCAAACCAAAAGGGCATCCGAGATACACAATGGCAGCACCGGACCTGGTCTTGGGGGTCACCCAGAGATCCGATGTCCCAGTCCCCAGTTAACGGGAACCCCATGTATCCGAAGGGAAGTGACTTGTCCAAGGGCTTCCGGGAACAATCTTTGGGGAAGTGTTGGGAACGGATCTCAGGTCTCCGGGATCCTGGCCTGCACCTGTTCTGGCGAACCTCAGGAAAACCCTGGGGAGGGCACAGCCACCCGACACATGACGAGGAAGCAAAATGGCGGGGCAGAGGGTGGTGGTGCAGAGGGAAATGGAGGCAACAGGCTCAACAGTGACCAAGAAGGGCTTCTCCCTGCTCTGGGCCACAGCCGGCGCTAGGGAGGTGCGGGTCCTACCTGCTCGAGGGGGATGACCAGGAAGGAGCCACCTCCCGCGCTCTCGGTGACAATGGCCAGGAAGCGGGCATTGACAGCACAGAAGTGGTTGTCGTGCACATTCTTGGTGATGGGGATACCGTCGAAGCAGTGCTCCCGGTTGGCCACCTTCCCGTAGACGTTCCGGAACTTGGAGCTGCGGTATTGTGGACGCCAGGACATCTGTGAGGGACCAGGAGAGACAAGGGTCAGGCAGGTCACTGCTTCCGGAAGGGCCTGGCCTGGGCACTGGGTGGAGGGACGTGGAGACAAGGGAAGGGGCCTCTGAGAGTGCAGGGCCCCCTGTGTGCCCCGCCCCATGCTGGAGGACTTACTGTCGTAGCAAACTCTTGCAAGAGCAAAGACTGGCATGAGGGCACTCACACATTTCTTGTCTTTTTACACACTCCCATCCCACCCTCCAGACAAGATGTAAGGTCCTTTCACTTTCGAGGGACATGGCATGTGACAGAGCAGACCATCCACCCAACAACACGTATGGGCTGCCTTTTGTATGTCAAAGACGGTGCTCAATTCCGTATGGGAGGTACAGACAGAGGAAGCTGGGTGTCCACAAAAGTGGAGGGTGGGGGAGATGTCCCCCTATAGGTGCAAAGACACAACCATCCATTACCATCCCCCTCTCTGGTTCTCTCTAGAGCTTCTAATCCACAAATGCACCCTCAGAAATCTCTTAGTCCTATATCTCACCATCATCACCAGGCACAGAGAAGTTAAGTGACTTGTCCCAGGCCACACAGCTAATAAGCAGAGCCCTGAACACAGGTCTCCCGATTGGCAATCTGAGACTCTTTCCTATCCCAGCCTACCCTTCGGAGCGATGCTTCTCAACGCGTGGTCCAAGGATCACCTGTATCAAAATCATCTGAGCCTCGTACAACATTTGTGAGAAATGCTGACCCCTGGGTCCCAGTCCAGACCTACTGAATCCAGTATTTGGGGGCTGGGGCCAGAAATTGGCATTTTAATTCAGCTTTCCTCCCACCTGCAGGAAACACACCGTGAGACAGAGGCACATTGAAGTTTGAGAGCCCCTGTTCTAGACAAGGGAGTGGTGCCCCTCCCAGCCCCTCGCTACCCACCATTGATGACACAGGCTCCAACCGACCAACCAGCTGGCCCCTACTGCATGCGTGTCCCGTGCCATGCAGCCAAGAACGCAGATGCGCACGAGTAGGTGCGTAGAAGACTGAGTGGGCAGCCCACAGCGGAGTCCAGCTTCACTACAAGATGGTGCCTCCTAGGGGAAAGCCCTATAAATGGGCATCATCACAGATGGAGCCCACATAGGAGTGCTCTTGGTGGACATGTCTCTATGTGCGACGGGCCACACGCAAGTCCCCAGCTGGGGCCTGGCACGCAGCTGGAGCTCAACAGTGCTGTGTAAATGAACATGCTTCTGGCCCAACTCTGCCATCATCAATGCCTTCCCCTTGTTGCCAAATCTCCTGATGTCTCCCACCCCATCTCAGGACACAAAGAGGCAAGGGTAGTATCCTTACAGGAAATTTCCAAGGGACATCAATACAAAAGGAAGCACTACCGCAGAATCAGGATACCAGCTCTGGGAACTGGAAAACAAAACTTTGCATTTGATTTAAATAACGTCAGGAGCTCAGCCGTAAAGGTCTCTTCATTGAAGGAAGGAGTTCAGATCCAATAAGGAGAATCTCAGGGAAGAGAATCTCTGAGAATCTCAGGGAAGGTTCCTCACCTGCCAACAAATCCTCTTCCCACCCGCTCCCTGAACCACCTCACCCCTACCTTCTCCACTGCCCAGATCACTCCACACTCCAAGGGGCCTTCTCCCTGCTTGCCACTCCTCCCTCCCTCCCTCCCTCCCTCCCAGCCTCTGCCCACACTGCCACCCACTCCATCTGCCTTCTCTGGTCCCTGCCCAAGTTTGCCAGGACTGGTCACGACAAAGTCCTGCTGGAGGGCAGTGCACTGAGCCCAGATGGGAGCCTGGTCAGCGCTCCTGGCTGCATGATCTTGGGGAAGCCCCCTCCACTCTCAAGGCATCAATTCCGTGTCAGGATTATGTCAGCGATGCCCAGAGTGGGGTCCCAGGTGGTCACTCACGATCCCCTTACATGGCACAGAGATGAAGTTTTAAATTTTAGTAGTTACGTGTTTATTTTAATTTGTGTTAGAAATAATATAACTTGCATGCCAAATCTACGATTTCACACATATTACTGCTAATAAGGCTAAGTTAAAAAATAATGAATCAATTAAAAAAAAATACAGCATGAAAACCATAGCATAGACCTGGCAAAAATCCAGTCTGACATGGGAGTGCTAGGAATTGCTCTGTCCCTTCCACTGGAACATTCTAGATTCCACAGTTCCCATGAAAGAGAAAGAAAGAGAAATTCCAACTCCTGTTCCATGCTGGTGCATTCCCGGCCTTCACCCCTCTTCCCTGCCCAGCCTACGGGGACCGACTTAGCCTTCGGGGACCGACTCAACAGCCCCAAACTCCTCAGAGCCCCTGGACGGCCAGCACCTCTCCCTGAGCAACTAGTCTCCACGTGTCACGAGCTCTCTCTTCCCAGGAGGACAGTCTCAGCTCTGTGGTGGCAGGCGGTGCCCCCAAGGCCTCTGAGCCAGACTGAAGACTGGTTTCTGCTCTTCCTGGGTAGTCCACGTGAGTCCTGGATGCCATGGGGAGACCTGCTGGGCACCCGGCCTGGTGACAGGCCCAGCCCCTCCCTGGGTGGGGGGTAGACAGCTAGCGTGCAGTTCAGTCTCCCCCAGACCGCAAGGTCCCGGGAGCCACTTCCTAGCCCACGTCTGGCGAGCAAGACGACAATTTCTCTTTCCGCTCCAAGCACAGCCCACGGCCTGGCACCTGGGATGGGCTGAGCCAGGCCCGTCGATGACAGCCCAGCACTAAACTCTTCCCCGGTTCAGACTTCACTGCAGGGCCTCACGGGTCGCTGTGAGGATGAAGGGTAACAAGGACCAGACCGGGAGCCACACAGCCCCAGATACACTGCCACCTTTGCTGCTGCCTAGCTGTGTGACTTGGGCAAGCCACTTAACCTCTCTGTGCTATACCTCCGTCGGCTCTTATATAAAGGAGGGTAATAATCCCTGCTACCTCCACGTGTGCGGAGGAGTCAATGCCAAACTGCCGTGACGTGCACAGCACAGTCCCAGCATCCCTCTGGATGCTCATTTGATAGAGCAGAAAGTGAGGCAGGAGAGAGGAAGGGTTGGGCTCTGTGCAGTCCCCCACCCTGCACTCCCGCTCCGTGTCTGCCATGGCCGGGCAGATCCACACGGGCCCCCTGAGAAACGCCGAGTCCCAGAGCTCCGGCGACATTCAGGCAAGCTGACCTGGACGGGCTCTCCGGAGCCCTTCCCACAACACTCACATTACCCCGGGTGGAGCCCACGGGTGCTGGCTGTACCTAGGTCTATCTTCCCGTGTGACTTCATCTCCACTGCCTTCTCCTCTCCTCCTGCCTCCTCCCCTTTCTGTGCTGTCCCACTCTCTGCCCTTTCTTCCCTCCCCCCATCTCCCCGGTGCTGCACCCCTCGGGGTGTATACAAAGAGGCATTTGTGGTCAAGGCCCCTGGTGGGCATACCTGTGTTCTTAAACACATCCCACTGGTGTCCCTCATAGCCCAGCTAGTGTTTCTGAGCTGGATGCTGCAGCCTGAGGGTCCAGAGCCCAACCCTCGGGGCTTGGGGCCTGCACTCGGAAGGCCTGTTCTTCCCACGAGCTTGTCTCCCGGGGCTGGGCCCCAGCAGGCCCTAGAATGATGTAAGCCTGCTTCCTGGGAAGAGTGGAGAGTGTCTTTCCAAGGGCTTTGTTCTCCACAAGCCCGGCACTGGCCTCTTCCCACTGGCTGGTAGGCTGGGGCCGGATCGCCAAAGACATTCTCTCCTCTTGGCTAGGCCTTCAGAAGGGCCAGGGGCCCGCGTGGTCCTCATCACTGCGCCTGCGGCCTCACCTCACTCAAAACCCACAGCAAGCGTGCACGGCAGGGGGCTGCACCGGGCGTCTGCGGTCCTGGGTTTCCATTCCCCGCTAAGCTGACTCCCGCTAAGCCTTGGGAAAAACACTGTGCCTCTCTGAGCGTCAGGTGCTCCAGCTCTAAAACAAAATCCGTAGTTTGTGATTTTATGTGGTTGTTTAATAAGGATCAAAAGGAGATAACATAGGTGTAAGTCCCATTCAAGACACCACTGCTGCTCCTGTGGGCCCAGGCTATTGAGGGGCGTCCAGGAGAGCAGCAACTCATATTCTGCTTTCAAGTATGGAGGAAATGAAACCGGTGCCTGACAAGTTCACGGTAATCTAACCGTCGTGTGGTGGCAAACAGACTGTGGAACGTAAGTGCCATGGGAACTGGACATCAGGGAAGGGGGGTGTCACTGTGGGCCTCACGGGGGCAGAGGCCATCCACCTGTACCAGGCACGGAGGCAGCACGGGGGCCGTGCACAATCCCCGTGGGCAGGAACTATGGCTGTCCTTGTACAGGCTGGGAAACAACCCAGCCCAGCTTCAGACAGTTGGCAAGCCCACGAGGCGACTCGAACCTGTTCTTGCCTTCCTGACTCTACAGCCCAGATCAGGTTTGCTCAAACCATTTATGATGAAAGATTTCAATACGTAAAAATTGTTGGGGGGCTCCTGGGTGGCTCAGTCGGCTAAGCGTCCGACTTCGGCTCAGGTCACGATCTCGCGGTTCGTGAGTTCGAGCCCCGCGTCGGGCTCTGTGCTGATGGCTCGGGGCCTGGAGCCTGTTTCAGAATCTGTGTCTCCCTCCCTCGCTGCCCCTCCCCCGCTCATGCTCTGTCTCTCTCTCTCTCTGTCTCAAAAACAAATAAATATTAAAAAAAATAGTTGGGAGAATGGTAAAATAATCACCCATCACCTAAGTTAATTATCATTAACATTTTGCCACATTTCTTTTTCTCTCCCCGTGTGTGTGTATGTGCACGCACACATGCACATCTGTCCTTTTTTTTTTTCTTTTGTGGAATCACTTGAAAGGAGGTTGCAAACGACATGACTCTTGTCCCCTTATTACGTCAGCATGCATTTCCTACAAAGGAGGACAATTTCCTACACGAGCACATTTTACCACGATCACATGTAGGAAAATTAACAGTTTCTCAATACCATCTAAGACCCAGCCTATACTCAAAGTGCTCCCAAATGCCTTTTATAGCTCTCCCATATTGTGAACAACCAGGACGGGGAGCCACGTGGCTCCCACGTGTTTCATTTGGTGGTGATCTTTTGCCTCCTCTCCATCTAGAACATCCCCGTCATCTTTTTTTGTTTTCTTTCTTTCTTTCTTTTTTTTTTTTTAATGGCACTGAGTTTTTGAAGACACCAAGTTAGTTGTGTTATAAAACATTCCAGAGCTCTGTCACATGTTGCTTTGTGACAGCTTCAAAGTCATTCCTGTATTCTCTGCAAGCTTTAGGAGTCAGGAGTAAAGCTTTGATTTGATTCAGGTTAAAGATGGCCCTGTTACTCGTCACTTGGCTTTGGTGGGGGAGAGGATGGAGAGGAGAAGGCAGAGGCAACGAGTGCCAAGCACCTGGTCTGACAGAGAGCAGTGAGGGACCGGCTGGGTGCGCTGAGGGTTTGTTCTGAAGGGTGGTGGACCGCAGGCCCTGGGGGGCTGACCTTTCCCCCCGCAGTTACTAAGGGGCTGACTTCACTCTGAGGTCAGCTGCATGCGTGTGCAGGCAAGGGAACAGAAAACACTCCTCCCTCTTCTGCCCGAGGAGGGGGCCATGCCCAGGCTGGGGTGGAGGAGCTGCCCAGACCTCAAAGGGAAATCAGTACGGCAGCCAAGAGATGAGCTACAATCTGGCCCTCTTCCCTTCACCCCCTGACCCCCAAGCACAGCCTTGATCCTGGTGGATCCCCCCAGCTAATTCTAGCGAGGGTGGGACGCACACTCCCTCTCTGCACCTTTCAAGCGCAATCAGCACAGACTGAGACACATTGGAGCTCCTTAAAAAGGACACCTTTCTTCATGGTTAAGGCTGCCTGCAATGGAAAAGGAAGCTGCCTTGATGAGTAGTGAGCTTCCCAACCCTGGAAGGGTTCAAGATTCCGGTGGATGACCTGTGATCAGGGTGATGTGGAAAAATGGTCTTCTGGCCCCAAGATGAGATCACAGAGCTCCTCTGTGAAAGACATTGTGTTGTAACAGAAACGGGCGTTGGGGTCAGAGTGGCCAGCAAGGGTCATGGTTCTGTCGCCCTGGCCAGGATTTTTCTCTCTCCTGTTGCTAGCTTGTGAGCTCCCTGGTCAGCCAACTCCTTCTGTCCCCCGCACCGCCACACCCCAGCCCCGGCCCGGCCCTGGACCATCCTGTCTAGCAGGAGCCTCACAGTGACCCTGGTTGAATAAGCTCATAGGATGAGGGGAGGGCAGGAGCCAAGGTCAGGCACAACTGCCCAGTTCCCTGGATGCGACACGGTGGAGCCTCCCTCAGGAACCTCACGCCAGAGCTGACTTCAGCTTACTGAGGTCTTGAGTTTCCTTTTCAAACGGATGCCCCACTCCTGCGCACAGGATGAAGGTCGGTCCTTAAGCCCCCCTCCCCACTAGTGCCTCTAGGTCCACGGCCTTCCTTGCAGCGTGTCTGTCCTGCCGGTCACACAGCCCCATCTCCTCTGGGCTCCTTGTCACCAGGAGGCCAAAGCCTCTGAATTCAGTACAGCTCTCCGTCTAGGGCTCCGCGAGTCCCTTGCTGCTGACGGCACAGTATCAGCAAGGCGACCAGTGCCCGCAGCACCACCCCAAGAAGCCCCCCCCCACGTCATAGCCATGGCCCAATCTAGACACCACCTCGTTCTCCTCCCTCCGCCCCAGCTGACCAATGGGCAGATACCATAACCTCACTGAAAATATACAGTACGTATGTGACTAATTTGAGGCTCAGGGGGGTTAAGAGACTAGCCCGAAGTCGCAAGCTATGAACGTGGCAGGGCCAAGACCAGCCAAGAACTTTTGACTCTCAGTCTACCGTTCTTTCCAATCTAGGACTCATCTTCTTTCCCTTTGGCCTCTCTCTAAACTCACATCCCCTCGCCCTCGCTCCGTATAACACAGGGCACTACACAAAAGTATAAAGAAACTACAGAGTAGGCAGAGCTTGGGAGTCAGAAAGAATCCAAATTTACTATTTGTCAGCTGTGTGACTTTACGCCAGTCGCTCAACCTCTCTGAGCATCAGTTTGTCTATCCATAAAATGCAAATAATGTCTCCCAGCTCACCGGATGCGATGAAGTCACCAAATACAAGGTGACTGGCACAGGGCAGATACTTGCCAAACACTAGGCCCAGCCTCTCCCCTTCTGTAAGGGAGAGGCTCTGACCTCAATTAAGTGTTTACTTGGGGAGGCCAGGATCTGCCAGGAGGAGGAGGAGGGGGCTGGGCTGAGGGTCAGGAGGAGGGAGGGAGAGGCTCTGGCCTCCAGATGTGCACAGCTGCTGGGCCTGCTCCCTGGCGGCCTCTCCCTGGGCCCAGTGCCATCCCGGTCTCCCTCCGAGAGGAGGAGGGCCCGGAAGGAAGGAGCATTCATTTCGCAGCTGAATGGCCCTTGTAGCCTCTTAAGAAATGGAGGCTGGCTTTTTTCTCCTCTGAGATAATCACTATGTACACTCCACATGGAAGCAAATTGTATCCTGTCCTCCGATCCTAGAAATGATTTATTGTGGCCAGCGGGTACATTTTCTAGATGATGGTGACTGAAATGTAGTCCTTTAACTGGAACACAAAAACGTCTCCGACTCAGGTGAAGGGGGAGCTCGCGGCTGCGTCCTCGGGGGAGAGCGGTCAGCCAGAGAGCCCAGGAGGCCACGGGGATCTGCGCTGGCCCATCGGGATCTATGGGAGAGCCACTTTCTGGCCACGTGCTGCCAGAGAAAGGCTGACACGTTCAGTCTTGTTGGGATCACGGGCTGTGTGACGTGGGACGAGCCGCCTTCCTTCTCCTGGATCAGTGGCCTCTTTGTGCAACGTGGGCATCAGCCACACCTCCATCCCGAATCTCTGTGAGGACGGGACGTGAGGACACAGGGGAGAGGTGCCCACAATGTGTGGGGGCCCTGAGCCCGCATGCTGGTCACCTGGCCCTCCTCCATTTCTGAGCTGGCTCTGCTTTCCCGAACCCGGGACTGGACACACAGGGTAATAAACAGGCAAAGTTGGAACTATTTGCTTACGTATGTATGTATGTGTGTATGTATTGAGAGAGAGAGTGCACAAGTGGGGGAGAGGGAGAGAGAGAGAGAGAGAGAGAGAGAGAGAGAGAGAGAGAATCTTAAGTAAGCTCCAATGCTCAGCATGTGGGCTTTAACCCACAACCCTGGGATCATGACCTGAGCTGGAATGCAGGTTTCTGGCATGTTCCTCACACCAGAGGTTCTCAAATTGACTTCCACGTAGGCCCAGGGTTCCAAAGTGCAGTCCCAACCCATAGCATGAAGGTGCTCCCAGCTTCCTTCTCGGCTTGAATACAAACAGCTCTGGGCCCTCTGGGTGGCTCAGTCGGTTGAGCGTCTGACTTCGGCTCAGGTCATGATCTCACGGTCTGTGGGTTCGAGCCCCGCGTCGGGCTCTGTGCTCACAGCTCGGAGCCTGGAGCCTGCTTCGGATTCTGTTGTCTCCCTCTCTCTCTGCCCCTCCCCTGCTCATGCTCTGTCTCTCTCTCTCAAAAATAAATAAACATCGAAAAAACTTTAAATAAAATCAAATTAAAAATTCAGTTTCTTAGTCGGACTAACCACATTTCGAGTGCTCAGTAGCCATATGTGGCTAGCGGCCAACACACTGAGCAGGACAGATTACGGAGCATTTTCATCATCGCAAAAAACTCGATCGGACAGTGGCGGTAGAATCTTGCTTGGCCCCCAGAAGTCACTCCTAGTAGAGGCTAATGATCAAACTGAATCTCCCAATAGTTACTGACCCAATAGTTACTGACTCAATAGTTCTGACCAGAAAGAACGTAAAGGGACCGGGAAGGCCATGGTCTGGGGTCACCCCAATGACCTTCTCTCCACCCCCAGCAGATGTGGAAGGCCTGAGTGCCGGGCGGTGCTCCCACCGGCTCCCAGAGCCTCTTGTGCAAGCCCTCCTCCGCCGTGCAATGGGATCCCTCCCCGCTCTGTCCTGTCTCCCTCCCTCAGAGAGCAGGTCAAAGCGGGAATGAACTTGGTTGGGACCGCACCTTCTCAACAGCCTGCAGATGGGAGGATACAGATAGCATCCCATAGAGGCTGCACGCTGCCTATCACCCAACGCAAGTCTGGCCAGACGTGCAGTCTATTCCTGGAGCAGGCTTCTGCCCCGGATCCCTGCCGTCTTTTCTGTTCCGCTGAGCGGGACCGGACACGTGAGGAGGAGGCTGCCGGCCTGTGCTGCTCCTGGCTCTTCAGGACAGCCTCCCACCGCCCTCAGGATGGCTCCCGAGCTGGGAAGTCTTTCCTGAAGCTCCCAGATTCTGTCCTGTGCTCCCCTTTCCCTGGCCTCCTCGCACTGGCAGCAAGGGCCGACGTGGGATCGGAACTCCGATCTCACACCCGTGTTTGCTCCCAATCTCGCTGGATGTTACCGAGGGCAGGGATTCTGTCTCGGCCTTCCTCATTTTTCCAAGGCTCACCATCAGGCTCAATACGGTATGGATAAAGGTTTAGTAAACACGTGAACGAATGAAGGGATAAGGAATAAGGAAAAGCGACTCTGTCACTGCCCCTCATAGCCTCCAAAAGCTCCCCTGATGCTCCCAGATCACAAACCTTGCCCATCCCCCCATGGGGATCTGCAGGACAAGATCCCAACTCGTAAGATCCGACCTGGGCAGCAAGCTGGGGAGATGTCTGCCCCTCTATGGGCCCAGCTTTTCCTGCATGCGGGTCCTGACACACAAAGGCTTTCATGGAACCAACCACACAGCCTGTCGGAGCAGAAAAGCACCCTTGGGTCCCCTAAAATCCAGCCTCTCGTTTCAGAGACTAAGGCCCAGAATGGGAAAGGGATTTGTCCAAGATCACACAGCAAGGTGATACGATGATGACCGGTCCACACTGCAAGACGCCTGTTGGGGGTGAAGGGTGAGGAAGGGTGAAGGGGTACGGTGTGTATTCCATGGGGCTGCCAATTTCCTCCGCATGCGGACCCGGTGGGAGTGTCCCGAGTGGGCAGGCCTTGCCCAGAGAAGCACCCACCCACCACCGGGGTTCTATATTCCTCTGCCCAGTGAGGGAGGGGCAGTGGAGCTCAAAGCCCAGGCCCAACAGATGGTTTCTATTTGCAGCCACTGAGCCCGGTCTGTGCCAGACTTCTGACCTATTTTGAGGAACGGAGGGCCCCAGTGGCTCAGGGATGGCCTCCCACTCACACCCCTTAACCCACAGTTTGGCAGGGGATCAGTGGGTGGTTCAGGGCTGGTGGAGACGGGGAGCGGAGGAGGAAAACCTTTGAAAATGAGGCTGGGGTGGATGTCCTCAAGCCTGAACGCCAGAGAAGGGATCCTGAGAGTGTGAGTCCCAGGCCAGCGATCTCAGAGTCTCCTGGGGTATCTGTGGAAATTCAGCTTCCTGGGCTCCACTTCCGGATCTCACTCTCTGCGAGGGGGCCAGGGAATCTGCATTTGAACAAAGCTCCGCAGGTGATCCCCACTATTCATCGTACTGTCTGTGGACTGACAGCACGGGTATTACCTGGGGGCATCCGACTTTGGCTCAGATCATGGTCTCACGGTCTGTGGGTTCGAGCCCCACATCAGGCTTTCTGCTGTCAGTGTGGAGACTGCTTTGGATCCTCTGTCTCCCTCTCTCTCTGCACCTCCCCAACTTGTGCTCTCTCTCTCTGCCTCAAAAATAAATTAAAAACAATTAAAAAAAAAGAAATGCAGAATCCTGGGCCCCACTTGGGACTAAAGCAGAATTCCAGTTTAGTGAGATCCCAGGTGGTCTGCAGATAGGCAGTGTTCCGGTTCAACCTGGAGTGAGGGCTTGCTAAAGCCTAACCCCCGGGCCCCAATTCCAGAGCGTGTGATTCAGGAAGTCCAGGGTGGGTGCTGCCTGAGACTCTGCCTTCTAGAAAGTTGCCAGGTGATCCCGGAGCGAAGGAAGCCCCTAAGCTTCGGTGCAAGGGGCACTGTGCCCTCGGAAGCCCCGGTTCTGTGACCTTTCATAAATCCCTTTGCTTTGCTGAGTCTCAGTTTCCCCATCTGTGAAATGGGTAGAATTCGTCCATTTTCCCTAGGATAGCTGTGAGGCCCCAGTGAAATATAATGACAAGTGTGGAAGCACTTTGTGAACCAAAGTTACTATATAAAGCCATTTGCACCTTAAAAAGTACTTGAAGGGATATCATTTGCCCTTAACAGCCACCCTGCGGTAGGGCGGGTCAGTCCACGAGTTGGCCTAATGTGTTCCTCGAGGGATTTATTCTGCATTCCTAGACTGCGGAGCACAAGGTAAGTGCTTGATAAGGCTGGTGGGATTCCACCTGAGCCTTCTGGTTCTCAGCCCAATTCTCTTTCCACTGAGGTTTTCACTGAGGTTTTCCTCCCACCCTCCTCCACGGCCCTCTGGTTTCTTGGTAGGTGAGGCTAAGCAACTTTTTTTTGTTTTTAAAATATTGTTCGGTAGTTGAGGCTATAGGCTGAGCTGGGGAGACCCCCCCAAAGGCACCTCACCCGTGAAATGTCCTGCCTGATGCTTAGGATGATTTGGGATCTCATGTGCAGGACTCCCGGCCCAGCCCCCGGAACACCTGCATTGCAGGGGTCCTTCCCCGTGGAGGGATTTGCTCATTCGGGCGTCCCCAAGCCAGCGCACCTCACGGCTCATATGTGTGTGAGGTCGGACCCAGCACAGTCAAGGAAACCTCCAAAAACAATGTGCCAAGCATGCTTCCTGGGAAGGGGGCATTCAGTGCTGCCTGTGGGCGGAGTTCCATGAGCTTTCCCAGGGTCCAAGGTTTCCGCTGGTCGGTCTTGTAGCCAGGGCTCCCTGGGACGGCCTACCTCCCGGAACGAGACCTTGGCTCCCTGTCACCCGTCAGCGCAGGCAAAGACGGGCTGATAAACTGTTGCAGGAGGAATGTGGTCACTTGGCTTGGGCCTTCCCCTTCCCGAGAGATAATTTATCCAGAATGCAACGCAGGGAGGGCACGGAAGAGCAGGATGGTCTTCTTGCTATGGACTAGTGTCCCTGCTAGAGAACAGAGGGAGGTGACCCATGCCTCAGTGCCCCAAATTAGAAAGGGAAAGCCGAAGACCGTTACGCTACCGTTAATCATCTTGGGTATAGACAAGGTAAAGCATCAGCCTGCCCACAGAGAAGCAGACACCGGGCCACCTGCACACGGCTTATTTATTTATTTTAATATTTATTTGTTTGGGGAGAGGGGGCAGGGCCCGAGAGTTGGAGACAGAATCCGAAGCAGGCTCCAGGCTCTGAGCTGTCAGCACAGAGCCGAGCCCGATGCGGGGCTTGAACTCACGAGCCGTGAGATCGTGACCTGAGCGGAAGTCGGATGCTTAACTGACTGAGCCACCCAGGTGCCCCTGCACACAGCTTATTTGGAGATAAATTCTTTGTGCGGCTCACCAACCCCCTAGGGATGTGCGTGTGCAAGTGTGTGTGTGCATGTGTGTGTGTGTGTGTGTGTGTGCATAGGAATTACCATTTTCTCCAAGACACTGGAGAAACTTCATCAGCTGATGGTCTAGAAAAGAGAGTGGAAACTTTTTGATTAAACTTAATGTCACAGAGAAAATAAAAAGGTGTTTGTTTAAAAAACCAACTGACTGATGAAGGTCTCATGATGTTCTCTACCTTTCACTCATTGCCTTATAAAAAGCATCTACTAAGGGGAACCTTCTTGGATCTTTGGCCAACGAATCCCCTAGGATAGCCACTGCCGGCCAGACTCACGAGGAACACAGCCTCGTCCAGGGGGCCATGCTGTGTCCCACAAGGACCTCTAGCTAAGCTCCAGAGCTCTGTACAGCAGGGGAGACCCACATTCAGTGGTGATTGGCTCAGCCACTCAGCAACTTCCTTGGAGGACGTTTGTTTGTTTGTTTGTTTGTTTGTTTTTTAGGGAGGGGAGGGACAGAGAGAGAGGGAGACACAGAATCCGAAGCAGACTCCAGGCTCCGAGCTGTCAGCACAGAACCCGATGTGGGGCTCGAACTCATGAACCATGAGCCGAAGTCAAACGCTCAACCATCTGAGCCACCCAGCCGCCCCCTTCCTTGGAGGGTTTAAATGTGAGCTACGTGGAGCCAGCAGTTGGTGGCCGAGGCAGAAGTCACAAGCAGAAGGAAGGGGTAAGGAGAAGAGGGCACAGAGAGGCATAAAGAGGGTCACTCTTCCTTTTTAGATATGTAAGCAAGCTTTGCTCCTTGACATTTGCTAATTGTGACCTTGCCCCTCTTCCTCTTGGCAGCATCCATTCATCCAGAGAGGCTTAGGGCGGTCAAAGCAGGAATAAAAAACACGCAGGTTCTGACATCCAAAATAGGATTTTGGAGCTACGCAACAATCTTAAGAACCAGAGTTAAGAGGCTTTTCTCCATTCCGGTCTCCCTGCCCTTAGCAACTTGAAGAGTCTCCCTTGGCTAACTCTGGTGAGACAGCAGAGGAAGGCTGGGAAGCCCACTTCTCACAGACAGAGGCTGAGAGTGTGAAGGGCAATCAGCAGCGAAGTTCATGTTCAGGTGTGCGGCCTGATTTGCCACACTTTGTGCCAAAATCTCAGGGGCGATGCGCTCGCTAGGTTGGAGGTCGCACTCAGGGCAGAGGGGTGAGGGGTTTCGCTCCAACTTCTTGGTTAGGATTCTGGAAGAAGGGGAGTCTGGGTGCCTCAGTCGGTTAAGTGTCTAACCTCAGCTCAGGTCACGATCTCTCGGTTTGTGGGTTCGGGCTCCACGCTGGAGTGGTGGTGCGGAGCCTGCTTGGGATTCTTGCTCTCTCTTCTCTCTCTGCCCTACCCCACTTGCGTTTTTTCTCTCTCTCTAGTATATAATAAATATTTCAGTGTTTATTTTTGAGAGAGAGAGAGAGAGCGTGAGCACAAGCGGCGGGAGGGGGGTGGCGCTCAGAGAGAGAGGGAGACACAGAATCCCAAGCAGGCTCCAGGCTCTGAGCGGTCAGCACAGGCCGGGCTCGAACTCACAGACCGAGCCAAAGTTGGACGCTTAACCAACTGAGCCACCCAGGCACGCCAATAAACCTTTTTTTATTAAGATGTTTTATTTAGTTTTGAGACAGCACGAGCAGGGGAGGGGCAGAGAGTGAGGGACAGAGGATCTAAAGAGGCTCTGCACCGGCAGCCGGGAGCCTGATGTGGGATGTGAATTCACGAACCACGAGATCGTGACCCGAGCTGAACGAAGTCAGATGCTCAACCGACCGAGCCACCCAGGTGCCCCATCAAAATAAATAAATAACCTTAAAAAAAAGGATTCTGGAAGGAGAGCAACTGCTATTCAAAGAAGAAGTGGCCTCGCAGGATTAAGATGGCCCAGGGGAAGGGCCACAGGGGGCTGGGTGTGCAAGCCTGAGCCCCCTTCAGCTCTTGGCTGGTGGAGAGAACCCAGCAGTCCGCCCCTGCACGTCCCTGAAGGAGGACATGGAAGGTGTAAAAGCCATGGGCCACCAAGAAGTTGCCATTGTGAGGGGCAAGCTAACTGCATCAGAGGCTGGGGGCAAGATGGATGTGAGACAAAAGCTCACCTTTTGGGACCATCGGGGCCGAGAAAAAAATGGACCCTGAGTCCGTCAGTTGCAGACTTCAGTGGCAGGTGCTCAAAGAATGCTCCAGGACAGGACAGACCAGCCACACCTCAGTGGTTGTTAGCCAGGACATGTCTAAGGAGCAGCACAGAGCCAGAAGACCCCTTCCCAACACCTGAGGTCACATAAGCCCCGACCACCTATAGCCACAGATGTCATTTTGAAAAAGAGCCAGACGAGGAGGAGGTCTGAAAGACGAGTCCTCTGGAATCACTCAAGCAGAAGTTAAATTACCCAAAGAGGCTGAGGCTTTGCCTCACAAGGCTATGCCAGTGACCGCCTACCTCCTCCCCACCCCGGACTGGCCTGAATGTGTTTTATTACCGTGACTCTGCGAGGCGGGGCTTCTGAATGAGATCACATCAGCTTTGGCGAAAATAAAGACTCCATATCCTCTCTGCACATCCGAGCTGTCAGGGAGGCCATGGAAGGCCACGAAGGCCGTGCACTGCACACTTGACCGTGTGAAGAGCACCCCCTGGGGTTACAGAGCGTGGGCTGGCGTGGGGGAGGGTGCTGCCAGTCCCTTCCCAAGGAAGAGGAGGCCAGAGGCCAGAGGCCAGAGGCACAGGAAGAGGGCTCTCATCGCTGTCCCAGAGGCCAGGCTTGAGCCGACAGGATGGCCCGAGGGATCCCGTGCACGCGCAGATCTGCAACGTCATTCCAGGCTTCTGATGCCCGGTCATGTGGCTGCCCCTGGGAGCCTGTGAGGCCTGCCCGCCAGTCACTCTCTTGCTTCCATTACTAACGGGAAATAGAGTCTGTTTCTACCAACCAACAGAGAAGCCCCTCCAGCGACGCGGAGGGTCAACAACCGTCTCTGGCAGCTCAAGAGAAGGTGCATATGCGTCGGGACTTCCTCCAGCGTGGGCGCTGGCTTCGAGAGGTTCCTGCACTGAGCACCCTGACCCTGTGGACTCACCCTGCCTGAGCACCTGGGGCATCGCCTGGCGGCAACCCCCACCTGGCCACTGGTCCTCCCCGCTCCGCGCCTCTCGTTCAATAAAACAGACATATGCCTACAGCTTGAGGCGTTCCCGGTTGCCCTTTTGTTCTGTTTTTTGTTTTTGTTCTCGTTTGTTGGTTTGTTTCTATTTGTCTTTGTTTCGTTTTGTTTTGCTACTTGCAGCCCAAAGCATCCCAGCTGATAGAAGAAGCAAGAGCAGGAGGCAGCAGATGGCTGAGTCTGTGGACACAGCCTACGACATGTCTCCATGAGGTCTCTAGGTCTCAGAGGCTCTGCCCCCACAGTCAAAACCCCAGTGATTCCGGAGACCGTGAGGAGGCCCAGACACCACAACGCCCAGCCCACACCCGGCCCGGGGCCTCTGCCAGAGCGGGGAAGAAAAGTGAGGACCCCTACGTTCCCCTTCCAGGTTTTCGTTCCTCTCCTACAGCTCCTCGGGTGGGCTGAGGCAGCTGCCTCTGCCTCCTGTGTGGCAGAACATGCTGGAAATGTCCCAAGGATCGGGGGAGGGTAAGAGTGATGATCACGGCGGGGGTGGGGAGCAAGAATCAGATTCCCTTTGCCTGCTGCTACCCAGACACCCCACATGCCACGCTGTGGGTCTGCAACACTGTGGAGACTTGAAAGGAGATCCCCTCCCCGCTGTTTTATTCCCCTGAAAGCTGTCATTGCTACAGAAACCACGAGGAAGAGGGGTGGAGGGGAAAATGAGGTCATGTGTATAAAACATCTGGCAGGAGCCTGGGGGGCGAGGAGCAAGCACCAGCACCCTGCCTCTTCCCTTCCAACGTAACGGCAAAGTGGGTGACAAAACATGGCTGTCGGGCGGCTCCGAAAGGTGGCGGTACCTCTGGCAGGACACCCTCCCACGGCCCACTGGGATTCTTGCTTTCGGAAGTCCTCTTTCTCCTTTCCCTCGTGGTATTGACACACTTGGATGTGATGCACACACACACACACACACACACACACACACACACACACACGGCTCAAGAGCGCCACCTCCCTGACTCTACGGTGAGCTGGGGTCAGGGTCACAGGCTCAGCTTCTTCTTCAGCCCCATCCACACCTTCCTGATGGGATCCCCACAGGGGCTGCTCTGTCACTGACACTTCTGCTGGTCCCCAGCCACGTCGTGAGCACGCCAGGAAGCCCCAGAAGTTTCTCGGTGCCCAGCCTTCCATCTACATCGTCTCGGCCCTGTCCCGGGCCGAGGGTATGTTCTTTGCTTCGGGTCCTCCCGGTCACGATAGAAGCCAAAGCGGCAGGTCGTCAGGTGACAGCCCACTGGCAACCACTGACCTCCGCAGACTCATCCCTGCAGATAAAGTCTATCCATCCCTCCCAAGGAATCAGGACCACCCCAGTCTGTGGGGCACTTTGTGAAAATAGAAAATGGTGCCCCCTCTCCGGGCAGATGCAGATCCAGACCAGAGCCCGTAACGTGGGGGGCGAAGCATGCGCTAGACTCGCTCCTCTGCCAGATTCATTTGTGCAGGGCACAACTTGCACAACTGTACATGGTGCCAATTACCTTTTCTGTGCTTCTGACCTAAATGTTATTCTCGGACTCTGACTACTCCAGAACTTCCAATGTGGGGCAGACCAGCTCACGAAACACCAAGACCTACTTAATACTCCCCAGTACAATCCTATGGCTCAGCCAGCGCCTCCTGGCAGGTCTCACACCCTTGAGTCTTCTCTGCCAACGCTAACGTCATAGTGCTTCTATCACCCAATTCTAACTCCCTGTTCCGCCTGGAGGTGAATCACACACCTATCCCGGGAGACATGGGAGGGGCCTGTGGGCACTACAGTCTCATGTTCTCATCCTGCCCCGGTTAGAGGTCTTTCTCTACCCACAACCGACTACGGTCACAAGTTGCCAGACAAATAAGGCAATAGGTCGTACTTCCTAAAACCACAGTGGTGGTTCGATGTGGGAATTAAGTGCGGAAATGGCTGTAGAATGCTCCAGACGTTACCTGACACACATTATGTGCCCAACACACTTAGCTACTGTGAAGTCCCTTGACTAAGCTGTTCTTGTTTCCTTGTTCCTAACTTGGATGAAGCAATATAATGCGTGTCTAATGTATCTGACACAGCGTTGTGCTTGCTATCTGTCAGACACTATTCTAAGCATTTTGCAAATACTAACTTACTTTTCACAGCAATTAAGAGCTACAGTAAGTGCTATTATCTCCCCCAATTACCGGGGAGGAAACTGAGGCACGAGGTTAAGTAACTTGCCCGAAGTCACATAGGGAAGAGGTGGAGGGGAGACTTGAACCCAAGCCTTCCAGCTGCACCGGGTGTATGCTCAACAAACAGGCCATACAGCTTCCTGGTGGCTCTGGTGGGCATTAAATGAGATAACGCATGCACTGTGCTGGGCACACAGAAGGCGTTCCGTACTTGTCGTTATGTCAATGCGTCATTATTGTTGAACATTTATCATTGTTACTTTTTTTCATGCTTATTTTTATTGTTGAGAGAGAGAGACAGAGACAGAGAGTGAGCAGGGGAGGGGCAGAGAGAGAGGGAGACACAGAATCCGAAACAGGCTCCAGGCTCCGAGCTGTCAGCACAGAGCCTGACGCGGGGCTCGAACTCACGGACCGTGAGATCACGACCTGAGCCGAAGTCGGCCGCTTAACCGACTGAGCCACCAGAACGCTTTATATTTCTAAGGGAGCCTGGGTGGTTTAGTCCATTGAGCATCCGACTTTGGCTCAGGTCACGATCTCATGGTTTGCATGTTTGAACCCCTAATCAGGCTCTGTGCTGACAGTGTGGAGCCTGCTTGGGATTCTCTCATCCCTCCTCTCTCTACCCCTCTCCCACTTGTGTGCACGCATGCACATGTGCACTCTCTCTTTCTCTGTCTCAAAAATAAATAAACTTTGAGGCACCTGAGTGGCTCAGTTGGTTAAGCATCTGACTTCGGCTCAGGTCACGATCTCTTGGTTTGTGGGTTTGAGCCCCAAGCCTGGCTCTCTGCCGTCAGCCTGGAGCCCGCTTCAGATCCTCTGCCCCCTCTCTCTCCCTTTCCCCTACTCTCTCTCTCAAAAATAAATAAACATTTTAAAAATTTATTAAAAAAATAAATGAACCTTTAAAAAAAGAATAATAAAAAAAGAACACTTTGTATTTCTAGCCCCGCCCCACCCCATTATGCCTACTTTGTGTTACAGTCACAGCACAATGAGGCCAAGGACTCTTCGACTGTAGGCTTCCGGACAGCAAGGACCAGGTCTGTAATGTCTGCATTCTCCGTGGGGCCTTACGTAGAGCAGAGGCTTAACGAACGCTTGTTTGTTGAGTGAATAAGTGAATAAATGAGACACAGCTCCCTCCCACCTCTTGTGTGACCTGATCATTGAAGAACCACTGATGAGACGCCAGAGTGGGCAGGGAGGTGAAAACAGGAGGGCCCAGCTGGATGTGGAGGGCGATGGGGAAAATGCAGCTCCCTCCCACCAGGACAGGGGCTCTGCCTCACCAGGGGGAGGGCTGAGGCACACCCCAGGCCACCCTTCCTTCCTTCCGCGGGCCCGGCTTGGCCAGCACCCGGTCATCCCCTCAGGCGGGGCTCAGCCGGGGTCTGTCCAGGCCCCTTTTTTCCCTGCTCACCTCCTGCCTACATCCCCCTATCCCACACTGCATCCTGTACCCTGGGGAAAGACCAGACCTGTCATGATGCCACTCAGCAAACCATTGCTCCAGTCTCCTCTCCACTAACCACTTATGCTGCAGCCAGATTCTCTTAGTGTCCCCATTAGAGTCTCTGGCGCGTGGTTACTTCCCTTCCCCGACCCAAAATGGCCCAAGGGGACACCTGCACTTTTCTCTCTGTGTCCTGGAATCCGATGCGTCTCCCCAACACAGCCCCAGTGCCCCCCCGCCAACACTCTCCTCCTTCTTGGGGACCCGCCACACTGAAGGTCGCTTCACAGGGCCCGTGGGCACCAAGAATAAGTTGCCCTGCCCTGGCACGCCGCTTTTCACGTGCTCAGGTCTTCCCTCTAAATTCCCCGAGGGTTAGGATGAGGTCTTGGTCGTCGATGGCTCCCCCTACGAAACCCACACGGGGTACAAACAGTCGGGGAGCCACAAAATAAAGCCAACCAAATACATAAACAAGTAAAAGTGAAATTTCGTAAGAAGTGATTTCACAAATAACATTTACTCAGAGCCTACTACGTGTCGGGCACCATTAGAAGCGGTGCAGTTGAATGACCTTTACTCCCCGGTACCTTTATTAGGCCAACATCGCTGTGCCCATTTTGCAGATGCGGGAATGGAGGCAGAGAGAAGGTAAGTGCCTTGCTAGGGTCCCGTGGTTGGACTGGGAGTTAAACCAGGAGTCTGGCTCCGGGCCCTGGGCTCAGAGCTGTGCCTTGCACTCTGGATGCTACACGGCCTCCTACCCATTCTTCAAATCCGTAAGTCACCCCTCCAGGGCCTCCCGGCTATCTCCAAAGCGGTGGTTCTCAGCCCTCGTAGCACCCTAAATCCACCTGGGGAGCTCCTTTTTAGCACGTGCTGATACCTGGACCATCCCGGCCAATGGGATGGAATCACCAATGATGGGGCCAGGGCATCCGCATTTTTAAGAGCTTCCCCCCTCGGCGAGAAGAAAGAGCCACCGTTGTAAAGGCAGTGACTGCCGTGAGGTCCCTGCCTCTATCCTCTATCCTGCCCCCTCCTCACCTCACTTCAAGGCCAGGAACCCTGTACCTGTGTCATCATCCCCTCTCTGCCGACATCACTCCTCCCCAGGGGGCACAGGGGAGGTGAAAAGAGCGAAGCTCACCCGGGTCAGGCTGCCTCGCACGTGGCACCAGGCCCCACGTGCTGCAGCCAGAGCAGCCTCAGAACATGAACGTGAGTCGGGACGCGTCTCAGGTTTTCGTCACCTCCTCCAGGACGCTGACCCTTGCCCCCTCGGTGTTTCCGACCTCAAGGCTTAATGACGTCCTTCCAACTCCCCGGGCCGTTGGTGCTGCTTTTCAGTTATTTACACGTTTGGGCAATTTGGTCTTCAATCCTTCCCAGGAGCTGGGTTTGGCCCTCCAAGCGCATCTGGTAGAAAGAGGCAGAGAGCCCCAGGGCCCCGGGCCTCCAAGGGAAAGGGGTGAGATGCCGGCCATAGCGCCACAGCTCGTCCACCGAAGGTCGTGGCAGGATTCCCAGGACAATGGACAGTTAGGCCTTTGGTAGAATACGTTATGAGAGCAAAACAACGCAGGGCGGTGCTGACCTCCTGACTTGAAAATACAGTATTTCAGGGTCAAGTCCATGCAAGAAACTCATACTAAATCAATCACTGTGCCCAAAGTGCTCCCTCACAACTGATGACCCACCAGTCTCCGCAGGGTCTAGCCTCTTCTGTGCCCACATTTCTTGCCCAGGCTAATCCTCGTGAATGGCATGTCCCTCCTGTGGGCAAACTCCTACTCATGCGTCAAGGTCCACCTCAAGGTCACCTCATCTGGGGAGGCTTTCCTGATAGTCCTGGGTACGAGGTACAGGGTTGTCTTCTCAAAATATCTTTTTACGTGGCTCATGGAACCCTTACCCCAGTGTGTAATTACTGGTCTCCCAGTCTGGTTTCTCCCACTGGTATATGATCAACTCAGAGGCAAGAATCCTTCCTCTCTGCATCCCTGGGACTCAGCACAGCAAAAGCCACAGGCCATGAGACAGAGATCCACAGACTCAATCTGGCCCGCAGATGTGGGGCTAAAGGGCCAGCACGGTGATTAAAAACGGTACTTGCCAACATTAAAAAAATCAGGATATATTAAAAAAAATTTTAATGTTTTTATTTTATTTTTGAGAGAGAGAGAGACAGAGCGCAAGTGGGAGAGGGGCA
The DNA here is from genome assembly GCF_027475565.1 of Acinonyx jubatus. Taxonomy (NCBI): domain Eukaryota; kingdom Metazoa; phylum Chordata; class Mammalia; order Carnivora; family Felidae; genus Acinonyx; species Acinonyx jubatus. Next base: position 36,151,453 of record NC_069386.1, read on the forward strand.
GAGAGAGAGGGAGACACAGAATCCGACTCAGGCTCCAGGCTCTGAGCTATCGGCACAGACCCGACGCGGGACTTGAACCCACGAACCGTGAGATCATGACCTGAGCTGAAGTCGGACGCTCAACTGACTGAGCCAGCCAGGTGCCCCCCGAATCAGGATACTTCATATAAAAATCCAGACTCCTGGGGCGCCTGGGTGGCGCAGTCGGTTAAGCGTCCGACTTCAGCCAGGTCACGATCTCGTGGTCCGGGAGTTCGAGCCCCGCGTCAGGCTCTGGGCTGACGGCTCAGAGCCTGGAGCCTGTTTCCGATTCTGTGTCTCCCTCTCTCTCTGCCCCTCCCCCGTTCATGCTCTGTCTCTCTCTGTCCCAAAAATAAATAAAAAACGTTGAAAAAAAAATTTTTAAAAAATAAAATAAAATAAAAAAAAATCCAGACTCCTTTCTGAGTCCACGTTCCCCACTGCTGCTCCTTCAGAAGGGAAGTGGGGTGTTCCACTTATGCCTAAGCCACCTCTCCGCGTTACGGCTCTTGTAACTCTTGTACACACTTGAACTATGCCCCCAGAGAGAAGCATGTAGTAGCTAATTTAAAAAGTATTGCTAAGCAATGAAACTACTTTGACTTTTGAAGCAGCCAGAGCAGAAAGGTCTGCATGTGAACCAAACAAATTGCATTTCTTGCTAGACAGCATTTGTGGATGAAAGCCAGGGATGATTAAATTACCCCAGGAAGATGAACTGTGGCACGTCCATTCAACGGGATACTACGCAGGGATAAGAAGGGAGAAACTATTGATATAGTGGGCCGCGGGCAAATCTCAAATATGTTACGTTGACCCAAGCAAGCCAGGCACAAACACTGCACTTATCTGATATTCTGGAAAAGACAAGACAATAAAGACAGAAAACAGATCAGTGGCAAGGTCCAGAGGTGGGAAGGGGGGGGTTGACTCCAAAGCTGCGGGACAGAATCTGGGGGAGGGTGTGACGGAAATGTTCTATGTCATAATCGACGGTGGCTATGCAACTCTAGGTCACTGCTGAAACCCATGGAACTGCACCCTAAAAAGGATGATTTTTATTGCATGGAAATCTTAGCTCAATAAACCCGGCTTTAAAAAAAATTACTCGGAGACATTTTTGTCCTGGTCCCCAGTACAGAAAGTTGCATACCAGAAACTATGGGAAAACTTCAAGTTTAGAGACTCCGAGGGCCCTGTGAGGTGCCCTGAGGAGACCCGGTCCCTTTGCCCATGCAGTGACAGCGCTCTGGACACCCACCGGTTAGTGTGGCACAGAGGAAGCCTCCCTGGGCACGCTGCCACTCGTCCCGTAGTGTCCCCACTCTGCACAGGTGTGGCCTTCAGCCACTAGCATTGGAAGGGAAACAGAGACCCCGGCCCTACCCCCAGAGCCGCTGGATTTAGAATCTTCTAGGGCTGACCCAGAGCCTGCCAGTCTGATGTTTAAAAAGCCCCTCGGGTGATTCAATGCAACACTAATACTTGAGATATGTGGTATATCGGCTTTGGGTCCTGGAGACAGTGCTTCCTGATATGAGCTTGGGCGGAGAAAACACGGTGGGTGGCACCTTCCGAAGGTCCTGATGATCCTACATCCCCATTACTCTTTGTGCTGCTGATCGCGTTCATCGTCCATTCCATCTAACCTTGTAGGGTGCTTCAGGCTTACAGAGCATCTCCGACACGGATTACCTCATCTACACCGGGCAGCCGGCGTCTTTAATCCCACTGATCGGATGAGATAACAGAGTCAGAGAGTGAGGAGAGGCCATCTGCCAGGATGGGGTCCATCCCTCCTGCCTTCCATCATCCTGCTGCTACAGGGCTTGGAATCCTCCTTCCGGCAGGAGGCCCAACTGAGGAAGGGTGGGCAGCGAGGGAGGAGTCAGCAAGGGTCTCCTCTCCATCCCCACACCAAGAAGCCCATTTGCACTCCCCGGGCCCAGTCGCAGCGAGGGTGCTGAAATCTGGCCCGCGATGGGGAAGCCCGACGAGATTTCCAGAGCAAAGGAGTCTGCAGGCTGCCCTTGGCGTCTCCCACCAGAGTCCGCCCCACCGCCCGCCATGACTCCTGGCCGTCGTCCGAGATGGCCTCATGCACCTCGCTGCTGGGAGAGGCTGACCTCGCCCACTTCTGTCCCCTCGGGATGAAGCGAGGCGGGGCTGAGGAGGCCAGGGCACATGTGGCCCTGGGTGGGGAGGGCTGAAGGTCACCCGTGTCAGCCTGCACACGCTGGGACACTGCCAGGGTTCCCGAAGGACCTCCCGACGGTGCAAAGGGCCGGGGTCTCAGTCCAGCTGCTTCAGCTCTGGCCTCAGCTCTGCTACTCTGGCAAATCTCGGAGCCTTAATCCCTCGGGCAGGGCACGCCGGGCCACTTCCTTGCCGTGTGACCCCTGGGCAGGCGACGTCTAGCCTCAGTTTCTTTGAGCCTCAGTTTCCTCATGTATAAAAGGGGATGATGTTAATAGTGCTTACCTCATAAGGTGGATGTGAAGGTTAGATTCCCGTAAAGTATATAAAGCACCTGACACATTCCAGACCTCTGTAAGTTTTTGCTGTCTTCATCAGAACCACCATCCTCAGTCTCCCAGTCTGTTAAATGGGAACAATTCTTTTTTTTTTTTTAAGTTTATTTATTTATTTTGAGAGAAAGAGAGCCCAGGTGGGGTAGGGACAGAGAGACAGGGAGAGAGAATTCCAAGCAGGCTCCACGTTGTCAGTGCAGAGCCCGATGTGGGGCTCGAACCCGCGAACTGTGAGATCATGACCTGGGCCGAGATCGAGAGTCGGACGCTTAACCAACTGAGCCACCCAGGCGCCCCCTTGACGGAAGCAAATTGCAATCCTACCACGGCTGCCTCGCAGGGGTGTTGTGAGACAAGGTCAAAGAAGCTGTAAACTCCCTGAAGACAGAGCTCGTGTCTGCCTCGTTTCCCTGTGGCACTCCCAGGATTTTGAATAGTGCCTGTAGTAGCAGGTGCTCAGCAAATATCTATGGAGAAAGGAAGGAAGGAAGAAAGGAAGGGAGGGAGGGAGGGAGGGAGGAAGGAAGAAAGGAAGAAAAGAAGAAAGGGAGGGAGGAAGGAAGAAAGGAGGGAAGAAAAGGAGGGAGGAAGGAAGGAAAGAAGGAAGGAAGGAAAGAAGAAAGGGAGGGAGGAAGGAAGAAAGGAGGGAAGAAAGGGAGGGAGGAAGGAAGGAAAGAAGGAAGGAAGGAAAGAAGAAAGGGAGGGAGGAAGGAAGAAAGGAGGGAAGAAAGGGAGGGAGGGAGGGAGGAAGGAGGGAAGAAAGGGAGGGAGGAAGGAAGGAAAGAAGGAAGGAAGGAAAGAAGAAAGGGAGGGAGGGAGGGAGGAAGAAAGGAAGGAAGAAGAAAGAAAGGAAGAAAAGAAGAAAGGGAGGGAGGAAGGAAGGAAAGAAGGAAGGAAGGAAAGAAGAAAGGGAGGGAGGGAGGGAGGGAGGAAGGAAGGAAGAAGAAAGAAAGGAAGAAAAGAAGAAAGGGAGGGAGGAAGGAAGGAAGAAAGGAAGGAAGGAAGGAGGGAAGAAAGGGAGGGAGGGAGGAAGGAAGGAAGGAGGGAAGAAAAGGAGGAATGAAGGAAGGAAGGACAGAGATGTGTTTTGTGACTCGGAAGGCACTCCACAGGGGTGAGTTGCTTTTGTTTCTAATGAGTAGCCAGTGATGTCCAATGACAGAATGGATTATTTTCAAGTGGTGAGTTCCCCATCTCCGGAGGCAATTAATGAAACTGGAAGGTCATTTGGCACAGGTGTCAGAGGTGGGACTCCCACAGCATCCCATCCTTTCCAGCCACCGGCAGCCCTCAGTCAAATGGCGTCTAGGGGACTTCTACTCCAGGGTGTGTGAAACTAGCCCTTGCATCCTCACGCTGTGGTCACACACTCCACCCAGACGGTCTCAAAATCACACCGAAGTCCAGACTTGCACACTCTCAAGTGCACTTTACACAGCCACTCCCTGGGCACAGCCACTCCCTGGGCGGTCGCCACCATCACCACGGACAACATTGGCAACATACTGGTCACTCACTACAAACCAGGCTTTGTTTGGGCTAAGCCCTCCTCTGACTTGGTCTCACTGAGTTCTCCCTCCTGAGACGAAGGGCTCATTATTCCCATTTTAAAGATGGAAAACCAAGGCTCGGAAGGTGAAACAACTCGTTCAAGGCCCCATGGTTGGTAGGAGCGAAGCTGGGCTTTGAATCTAGTTCTTTGTGGCTCCAAAGCTTGTTGTCTTGAGCCACATTGCGTCCCTAACACAAACCAACAGCCAAACCAAAAGGGACCCAACTTGTTCTCAAAAGGCTGCTTCCAGCCCAGCCGTCATCCCAACCTTGGCACGTTCTCACCCCGGCCACACCTGTGCTGGTCTCCAGGTCCGTGCCAGCGTGGAACCCTGGGCAGCAGCGGGGTCCTGCTTGTCTCCGTTCCTGCCTCCCTCAGCTCAGTACCCCAGCCCGACAGTACCTTTCCCGGTCACCGCTGGGCCTTTGCTCAGCCTGGCCCCTTGCCGGGAATGCCTTCTCCTCTCTCCCTAGGCAAGCCCTATGCAAGGGCACAGTTCAATCCGGATGTCTCCTGCTCTGGGGAGCCTCTCTGAACCCCGGCAGGCGGAGCTGGTCCCTCCCTCCGTAACACTTGGTCCATCCCTCCGTTCTAGCACTTTACTTTCTGGCTAGTTGTTCATGCGTCTGCCTCCCTCACCAGACCATGAGTCCCTGGCGGCCGCAGAGCAGCGGCTCATTCAACGTGAGCGCCCATCTGTGAGCGCAGGGCCTGGCATGGCCAAGACGCTCACTAAATGCTGTGGTTTCATTACTCATGGCCAGGAGGGTCCCCCGCAGGGCGCTCGCAGATTGGCGGTGGTCGGAGTGGAGTACGTTCACTGCTGAGAGCGTCCGTCCACACGGAACAGAGAAACAAACCCCCTCGTAAGCAGGCGAGGACATCTGGGCTCCTCTGGAAAGCAGTAACGTTGGGGAAGCGGGGCAGCATGGAGTCAGCAGCGAGCACGGCTCAAGCTGCTCCCAAGCGGACACCGGCCAGCAGACGGCCTGTTTTCACCCAGCCGACTTTCTACAATTGGTTGGGGGATTTCAACACGGACCCTGGCTCCCCGCCTGACCCTGCCTGACACACAGTGGGAAGGCCTGGAACTGTGCTAACCCCGGTCCCTCCATAGCTGGCTGGGCGACCCTCGCTCTGGGCCTCAGTTTGTTCATCCACAGAATGGGAGAAACAACTCCAGCTATGTCTGCCTTGGAGGGCGGGGGTAAAAGGTATTAAGTGAGTAGAAGACAGAAGGCATTTTGGAAACATAAAAATGGTTCAAAAGCATGATGTGGGGCCAGATGAGGCTGGAAGGAAGGCTCTCTTTACTCCCGTGGCTTCAAATGACCTACAGGACCCACATGCGAGGGTGTTCTGGGCTTCTGCCTCGTCCTGTGTCAGAAGAGGGGTTAAAATGAACCAGCGTTTGCCAGACTTCACAATTTGTGCACCATTGCCAACACCGTCTTGCCATCTCTATAAATCCCCTGAGCCATATTTATTTAAGAATATTGTTTAAGATGATCCTTTCCAAAATTTAAATATCCGCGCAAGCCCCCTTCTCAGCGATATTATCCAGGATGTAACCGGTTCGATGGGTCAGCTGCATTTTTTTCTAGTGCACATTAAAGAAATACGTGACAATTAAACCCAACCACACTCACCCAGGCCCCAGTGAAGCCATCTTGTATATCCCTGGTGGTTCCTGTCTGTTCTTGGAGAAACAGAGGGAGAAAGGAGGCTTTAGGCCCTTCGCAGCTCCGATGGCCTAAGGTTTACATCAACGTCATATACTCATCTGGCACCCAGCCCTGGGACAGAAGATGTGGGAGACGGTAAGTCAATCCCTACTCTCCAGGACCTTCCAATCTTGTCTGAACAACAACAACAACAAAAAAAGCTCTCCAGTTGCTTCAGTGGGTTTCCCTTGTATTTCATTTAAAGCCTGCCCTAAGGCATACCAGAATGCATACATTGCAGTGAGATGAAAAATCAAGCAGTGATGAAATTCAGATTAAAGGGAAGTGAGGGTAGGAGAATAAAGGCAAGGCAAAATAAACACATAAAAGGCTTATTGGAGCTCTTGAATGCTCCATGGAGAATACCACAGATTGGAACTCTGAGCTTCCTAGCAGCCAAAGTAAAGAGGGAAACACGAATTATTTTCCTTTCATATGATATATAAGCAATGTCCTTAAGTGCACTGAGATAAATATGATATGATGGTCCCTGGGACTGAAAAGTGGGCTGAAAAATGCTGCTCCCGTCTCCTGACAGGTGTCCCTGTCTTTCTTTGAGCCCATGTCCTGTGCTGAGGATCTTCCCCCAAATAAAGCTTTGATCATGTCCCTTCCCTTTCCGAAAAAGGTATACTGTTTTTCTCTTAGCTCCAGAGTGAAATTAAACATTTTCAGGCTTATACTCAAGCATCCCCATGAATTAACCCCCAAATACCTTTAAGGTCACATCTCTAGGAGCTTCCTATTTCAATGTCAGTAGAACTGCCTGAGTTCAAATCTGGGCTCTGCCTCTACCTCAGTAGCCACCTGATCCCTAGGCAAGTTACACAACCTCTCTGAGTCTCAATTTCCTCACCCACAATATGAAGGTATAAAGAGTTCTTGTCTCCTGGTATTTATAATGGGAACGGAATGTGGTAACCCAGGCAAAGCGCTTGCCAGGTGCATCAACGTGAGCTCCTCCCCAGTGCACTCCTCCCTCCTGGCCTGTGCTCCTGCTGTTACTTCTGTCCAGCTGGCTTTCCCCATTCTCTGTTGACAGGCAGATTTCTCTGAGGAAACCCTATCATTCACCCAGACCCAGCTCAAGTGCCATTTGTACTGGGGGCCTTCCCGGATTTTCCCAGTCAAAAGAGCCCATTCCTTGCCCTCTTTCCCCACAGCACATAATTTATACGCAATACCATAGGAGCTATATGCTACACTCAACCGGCGTTTCTCACGCTGGAGGGTGACCTCCTACCAGCAGGTTGTGAAATCAAAGTAGTAGGATGCCACCAGCACTGAAAAAAAATGAGACAGAGTAGAAAAGACTGAGAAATATCAGAGTGCATGGCCTGACTTTTGATTTGGTTTTGTAGATACAATATATACGTTGTGTGTGTGTGTGTGTGTGCGCGCGTGTGCATAGTTGGTGACAATATAAAGTGCTTTTCCAGTTAGGAGCCATAGCCAAGAAACGTCTAAAAGCAACGGCACTAATTGTGGGTTCCTGGAGGGCAGGGACCAAGTCAGGTTCACTTCTTTGTCCCCAGTACTTAGTACAGAGCCTGGCACATAGTAGATACTCAATAAACATTACTTTGTTTGCCTTTGTTTTTCAGTAAACGCTATTGAAGTGATGTGAAAATCCAGTAATTCAGAATAGCATATTTACCAGGGCATCCTGGGTGCCCAAAATTCAACTACAAACTATAAACCCCCATGCCACAGGACCCACCCAGCAGGATGGTGGCCAAACCAGTATGCATTTCAGAACTGAGGTGGTTGGGTGTGGGTGGAAAAGAACAGTGTGGCTTAGTGCCCACCTACTGAGGACCCCCTCCAGCATCACTCACCCCACGGGGAGAGAACATGGCGAGGAAAGGCCTAGAGTCCCTCTGGTCTGGCTGAGAAAGAACACACGCAAGCACACACTGGCCCCCGTGCACACATAGGCACACACTCACACACACGCACATATACTCACAGACAGGCACACACACCGCTCTTCATTCACAAGGGGCAACGTGGAGGCCCAGTGAGGGCAAGCGACTTGCTCAAGGTCGCACAGCAAGGTAGTGGCAGAGATGGGGCTAGAAACAAGTCCCTCGGTCCCCAGACCAAGAGAGAAGAGAGGAGGACAAATAGTGGTTTAGACAGAAGAGCACACAGACAAGTACAAAGGACCCTTTCCAGACTGAGAGGTGCTGTCAGGCCCAACTCCAGGGCCTGGAGAGACCAGAGGCCACAGTGGCCCACATGCCTCTTCCCCCGATCCCACCCCCCACCCCGTGGCCACCTGTGTTGGGGTAGAGACCTGTCCTGCTTTGCAGAGCAGGAGGCAGCTGGTGTCGTGGGAAAGCATGGGCTCAGAGGCAGGCATGTCGGCTGTGACTCAGCCCCAACAACTCCTGGGCCATTTTCTTAACCCCTCACATCCCTGGAGCCTTATCTGGTGACCCTGGACACTGCTCTCCACGTCCACGGTTCTTCGGAGGAGTCAATGAGAAGGTAAGTATATGTTAGTTCCTTCCCTTCCCACCTCCCCGGAAACCCTTGGAGATTTCCTCCAAGTAAAAACAGAACCTTCTGACCCTATCTTCTTCCACTCTAACGCTTTCAATGTCCCTCCACTAGGAGAACAACGTCCATGGTCCCTAGTCCAACACTCAAATCCTTCAAGGGAGAGGCAGAGAGAGACAGAGGGGGAGAGGGAATCCCAAGCAGTCTTCTGTCAGCACAGAAGCCGATGCGGGGCTTGAACTCACAAATAGGGGAGATCATGACCTGAGCCAAAATCAAGAGTTGGACTCTTAACCACCCAGGGGCCCCTGGATACTATTTCTTTATCTCTTTGGTCCTTTGTCCATCAAAAAGATGGGCCAGTCACCTGTCACCTGGGATCACAGAATTTGCTGTGAACGAACATGTGCACACACAAGCACACACTTCTACACATATGCATATGCACACTCACATGCACACACACACACACACACACACACACACACACACACACTGCCTCCTTTCAAAACCCCTGTTCTGAAAGCCTTCTCCGATCCACGCAATTGGAATTAGCCTGCCTGTGTGTTTTGTTCCAGAACCAAATGCACGTCAGCACACGGTGATCGCTCCTTGCATGTCTGCCATGACACTGCCGGTGCCCAGGAGAGAGGATCCAGATCTGGGGCCCTGGGCAGTGCCGGGCCCTGGCACATGGGAATCTCACAGATGACTGTGGCATGGGATTCCCCGCACGTGTCGCAGCCCATGTGCTGCCCCAGCCACGCTCACGGCGTGTCAGAATCATCCCAGCCATGGCTTGGGAGATTTGCCCAATGGCCCACAGCATCCAGCCGGCGGTCTGAACTCATATCCAGGGCAGCCGCCTGCCTTTCAGGGAGTGAGGCATGGTAGAGAGGCCAGCGGGCCAGGCAGCAAGACTCCTTGGAGGCTGGGTGGCCTTGAGCAAAGCCTTGTCTTTTTGCCGGAGTCATAGTAAAATTCTAAAATCTATAAATAACACTAAAAATAAGGCTAAATACCTGTCTGAGAAGGAAGTGGGACAACCGGGCAGCTTTCTCAAGCGACATACATCCTGCCCAAGATCCGTAATCCCCCCACCCCTTATAAATGTACATCACCATCCAGGTGGTAGAGAAGAGGCATGGGTATTATTTTGAAAAGGCTTCTGAGCTCATTCTGGTCGGTCATGTCCCCCACAGCAACCCAGGTACGCCCATCGTTGCACCGTTCACTACCAAAGCACAAGGCGTAGAGCCACCCTTGGGCCATCTCAGCCAGGGTACCATGCTTAACCGAGCGAAGGTCAACCAGTCTCGGGCACAACGCGCTGCGCTCCGGTCGGCTGCGGGCAGTGGACGGAGGGTTCCTCCAGCACAGAATACAGAAAAGCTCTCCTTGGACAGGGCTGCTGAGAGGAGGGAGTATGCCCTGCGTGTTAACCTCCCAGCAGGTCTGGCCCTCAGTGGGGGCCCTAAAGTGCCAGTCTCATCCCCCTCAAGTTTATGTCTTTCTGGCAGGCTGCGAGTGAGCACAGAAGTGGGGGCTGTGCATCTTCTTTCCGCTTCTCCTCTGAGCCCGAGCCTGAGCCTATGGGCCTACCACGAAGGCTCAAAGAACCCTTCTTCATTCCACAAGCATCTACTGCGTGGTTGCCATGCCCTGGGCCCCCAAGTTAGAGGATACAGAGAGGAGCAAGCCCCACCTGCACCCCTCAAGAGGCTCCCCATCCAGGTTAATGGACTGATTCTCTATCCATTCTGATTAGGAAGGTTGGCATTAGTCCCGTCTCCTGGATGCCTGAGGACCTCGGGGTACACCACAGGTGCCCCAGGAAATTATGGGCTAGCGGGGGCCCGGGTTAGCCAGAGAGCCTCTGTTAATGACCCAACGGTGCATTTGGAGCAGGCCTGGGAGCCCTGGGAGGTGGAAGCACTGTTTCCCTGGCTGTCCCGTTTCAGCCAGGAAGGTCTGCTGTGCCATCCGTGATGTCCCAGAGGCCGCAATGCAAACCCCACCTCCTGTACACAGAGCCCGCTGGCATCCCACCCTCTGGGCATCCAGTGCCTGGTAAACAGAACTCTGTGGGGGGCCAAGCCCCCACCCCACCCAGCTCCCACACACAGAAGCTTTGTCTGAGCTGGTGATGCATAATACATGGGCGCAGGCCCGGACAGCCGCGGGCCCATTTTGGACAACAGGCCCGTCACTAAGAGGCTGTGAAGGACACGGCCAGGACACAATGCTCCAGTCAGAGCTGAGGGCAGCGGATAAAGGGCCTGCTGGGGCCCTGGAACCGGCCCCTCCCCCAACACACAGTGCAAGGGTGGAGACCCAGGCGGTCCGGTCCCCAGACAGCCCGGGGAGTCCTGCAATCCTCCCAAACACCCTCCAAGTGCAGCCCCCAGCCACATCCTTGACTCTCAGGCTTAGCTGCTTCTCCCTTGTGACGTGGCCTTGTCTTCGTCCTCATGTTCCCTCTTTATTTTTTTTAAGTTTATCTTATTCATTTTTAGAGACACAGAGAGACAGAAAGTCAGAGAGAGGAAGAGACAGAGAGGGAGACAGAGAGACAGAGAGAGAGAGACAATCCCAAGCAGGCTCTGCAGCATCAGTGAGATCACGACCTGTGAGATCTGTGAGATCATGACCTGAGCCGAAATCGAGAGCGAGATGCTTAACTGACTAAGCCACCCAGGCGCCCCCTTGTATTCCTTCTTTAAAAGAGCATCTCCGGGGCACCTGGGTGGCTCAGTCAGTTAAGCGTCCTGACTTCAGCTCAGGTCACGATCTGGCGGTCCGTGAGTTCGAGCCCTGCATCGGGCTCTGGGCTGATGGCTCAGAGCCTGGAGCCTGCTTCCGATTCTGTGTCTCCCTCTCTCTCTGCCCCTGCCCCGTTCATGCTCTGTCTCTCTCTGTCTCAAAAATAAATAAACGTTAAAAAAAAAAAAAAGAGCATCTCCATCAGGTGTTACTACCCATCAGGGTCTCATGTGCTCCTTCAGGTCTTGGGCACTGGTTTCTGATATGGGCTGGCACAGAGGCCCCTCACCTCCCCATGCCCACATATCAGTGGAAAAGCAACGTGAGGATAGCCTAGAATAAAACAGGCGCATTACGAATCACCTACGGCATAATTAAAAGAAAGCCTGCACAATTTTATGTGATAAAACAGCACCCCTTCTCTTGCAGGAAATTTAAGGAGAATAAATCCTCATGCAACCCAGCTCATACACACGGAATTGGGGAATGCTTTAGCGAGAAGGGCCCAGGAGACTGGTTGTTGAACCACCATGCAAACACATTAAAAATGTGTTCAAAGGTTCTCACTGGCGTGGACACGTTTATTCTGGAGCCTGCTCCCAGAGATTCTGGGTCAGGAGGTTTGGGTGAGAGCCCAGGAATCTGCATTTTAACTAGTGCCTAAGAGATTTGCATGCAGGTGGTCCACAGATGACACTTTAAGACACAACGGTCAATGAAAAATTATAGGTTTCAAATATGCAAATAAACTCACTGGTGCTACACGAACCAACCCACCACAAATTAAATCAATAGTGATCGAGCCAAACTCATAGCAACTTATAATATAAAAGCAGGGAAAACAGCGATTGGACACCAAAGCCAGCTCAAGATGATACAGAAGCTAAATGACCTTACTGAGAATTCTGGGAGTTCTAGCTAGCCATAAAGGTGCACACAGTAGGAGCCCTGCCAAGGTCTTGCAAAGGCACCAGTCTTGGTAGAATACTGATTTCAAGCCCTCCTTCCCGCCCCGATAAACTCTGCAAATGTAATAATGTGGGTTTACAAATACTATCGTTTGATCATCCCTGTTTAATACAGGGGGATATTTGCAAGCAGCCTTTGGTTGTGTGTGAAAACAAAACTCTGTGGAACTGGACTTCACTGGCTCTCAAGAATTCAAGGAAAAGCTTGCAATTCCGAATCTGTTCTCAATCCTTGGGGAGAGCCTTGCCTTCAGTCGCCCACAGACTGAAGATTAGTCCTCCAAGATTTGCTGCGTAGAAAGAAAGGAGGGCAGGCGTGTGAGGGATGAGTAGGGGAAGAGCCATGTTCATTCTATTTTGATTGGTTGAATCTATTTTGATAAATCTGAGTTTGGTTAAATCATTTTAATAAGCTGCTTTTTGGAGCTGAAGCTCTGGGCTTTAAGATCTTTTTTTTTTTTTTTTTTTTCAGGAATTGCTCACCACCCCCCCCCCCTCAATTCTGTCCTATTCTTACAGTAATACAGTCTCAATTTTTAGTGGGAGGGGGAGGGGGGGAAGACTACATTTCCCAGCCACCTTTGCAGCCAAGTGTGTGGTCATGTGATGAGGTTCCGGCCAATAGGATGCGAGCACTTGTACCATGTGTCAACTCCAGGTCTTGTCCTCTAAAGAAAAGGGGAACCCTCCTTTTCTCTTCCCCCTTCCTGCAGGTAGAAACATGGGCATGGGGTGAGCCATCTTAGGTGACAGAGCTTAAAGAGAGAAGGAACCTGGGCCCCTAACCATTTTGAAAAGGAGAGCCACCTTGACAGCCAGATACTTACATCTGGATGTGACGTGAGAGAAAAATAAACTGCCATTTTGTTTATGCCACTCTGGGTCTTTATCAGAGCATCTCCGCCCCAAATCCTGTTTCTGATTCCCATTTCTCCCTCTTTCGTGAGCCTGGGGGAGGGGAGTTCTGACTTATGATTTAGAGAGGCCAGTGAGGATAAGCCACACAAGCGAGGACTAAAAGCTTTCCATCTTCCATCACTCCCACTATCTCTCCTGAAACTTTCCAGGGAGAGGAGAAGACAGTGGGTTTCTGAGGAGTCCTCAGTTTTGGTGAGGTTAGGGAGGGAGTCCGACCTTATGCTCAGCCTGGCCATACTAATTCCCTGTGCGGTCCCAGGGGTGGTTAATGGCTCTAACGTTCTGCCTGGGTAAGGGATGCCAAAAAAGGTGTTCCAGGCCCCAGGGAACAAGTGGGTCACCAGGGGTGGGAAGGGCTGAGGTGAGTTATGAACCAGCCACTGCCACCTGTCTCCCTCCACATGCTGGGCAGTCCCAAGCTATACATCTGCAGACGGGAGGGATCCCAAGATCATCCAATCCCGCTCCCTCATTTACAGAGAGGAAAACTGAGGTGTGAGGAGGGCAAGTCATGTGTTCAAGGTCGGCTAGACAGCAAGGTATCAGCAGACCAAGGCTTGAACCCAGGTCTCCTGGCCCCACCCTGTTCAGTGCTCTTTCTAGATGTTGTGCTCCCATCGGTAGAAGATCCCAGCTCCCAGGAACTTAGGGGTGTGCAAAATCTTACCGAACAATCTTCCCTCATCCCGACAGCTCTCCTGCCCACCCCAGACCTCAGAGAACTCACTCGTGCATCATCCATTCCAGTATTTGAGGGCTCCCCTGCAGGGCTGGATGTTCTCAGTCTCCTACTCTCTCCCACTCTCTCTCCCTCCGTCCTGCAACCCCCTTCCCTATAAATAAATGGAGTTACTCCTAATTTGTCCTTATGATCATCATTTTGATAACTACACACAAAGAACTGCATAGAGAATAAGAACTTGGCAAAGGTAATGCCCATCTATCCCTCTATATTCACTTTTGATCCTTGTCAACACATACATGGTAAAGGCATCCAGAGCCTTTAAAACCTTCATTCATTTTGTCTCATTGTATCTATTCTTGAGAATCCACTCCAATAAACAACCAGTAATGTGGACACATTTCACAAAGTGGATGTTTCTCAAAAGTAGAGGGGCGCCTGGGTGGCTCAGTTGGTCAAGCATCTGACTCTTGGTTTTGGCTCAGGTTATGATCTTGAAGTTCCTGAGATAGAGCCCCATATCAGGCTCTGTGCTGACAGTGCAGAGCCTGCTTGGGATTCTCTCTCTCTCTCTCTCTCTCTCTCTCTCTCTCCCTCTCTCTCTGCCCCTCCCCTGCTTGCGCTGTCTCTATCTCTGTCAAAATAAACATTTAAAAAAAATTAGGAAGCTGGACCTACTTGAATGTCCAAGAATAAGAAGGTGATAAAATCAAGTACGTTCCTATTTATATGATAGACTTTTATATAAGATTTCATCAAATCCAATTCAACCACTTACACAACTATTATTTGATGTTCTTTGGAGAAAAAAAATGAAGTAATTAACTATAAAATGTTATCAATTAAAAAATACATCACAATTTCATTTCATAAAATGTAAAATATTATGGCCAATGGGGAAATGCCACTGACACAATGTTATAATAATAAGTGCAGGGTTGCCTAGGTGGCTCAGTCGGTTAAGCGTCCGACTTCGGCTCAGGTCATGATCTCACGGTTCTTGAGTTCAAGCCCCGCATCTGGCTCTGTGCTGACAGCTCAGTGCCTGGAGCCTGCCTCAGGTTCCGTGTCTCTCTCTTTCTCTGCCGCTCCCTCGCTCACACCCTGTCTCTCTGTCTCAAAAATAAATAAAACATTTAAAAAATTAAAAAAAAAAACACAGGGGAGGATATACTTATATATACACTCACAGGAAAAACACAATAGTGGGGTGCCTGGGTAGTTCAGTCAGTGATCACTCAGCTCAGGACACGATCCCACAGTTCGTGGGTGTGAGCCCCACATTGGCTTCTGTGCTGACAGTGCAAAGTCTGCTTGAGATTCTCTCTTTCCTTCTCTCTCTGCCCTTCCCTTGCTCTCTCTCTCTCTCAAAAATAAACAAACATTAAAAAGAAAAAGAAAAAGAAGAATACAACAGTAAGTGAAAGGAGAGACACTAAAATGCCAAGGGTAGTATCTTGAGAGGGTAGAATAAAGGGTGATATTTTATTTCCATTTTATACTGTTCTGAGTTTCTAAATTTCTGAAATGAGCATATATCATTTTTATAATATAAAAAAGATGTTTTTTTTTAAAGTTTATTTATTTTGCAAGACAGAGATAGAGAGGGAGTGAGCAGGGGAGCAGCAGAGAGAAGGAGAGACAGACTCCCAAGCAGGGTCCGCGTCATCAGTGCAGAGCTGGGCTCGGGGCTCAACCCCACAAACCGTGAGATCATGACCTGAGCCGAGATCAAGAGTCGGACACTTAACCGACTGAGCCACCCAGGAGCCCCTACAAAAAAGATAACGTCATTTAAAAAATAAATATAAAAATGAATACAATGGAAGGGGCAAAATCATGGTGAGCACATACACCTGTCATACTCAGTGGCTGGGGCGCGTATCCTGTCCTCACGCTGAAGAACCACAGTTGGCTTATCTTGGTTGTTGTTCATGAAATGTTCATGGAATGTAACATGGAATTTTTCCCAATTTTTTGCTAACACAAATAAAACTTTGTGCAAAATGCTTCTTTTGTTCTTCCTCTTGGGTTATTTCCTTGGCCCCTTTCAGGGTGTCGAATGAAAGGTGCTACCTGACATGGGTGTTGGCTGGGGTCTCCGAGTTGCAGTCAAGGGACAGAATGATCTAAGGCCCATTTGCACTCTGATGCTCTCTTTCTAGATGTGAACATTCTGGACTAGCCTGATGCCATGCTGATCTCCCCCAAACCTGTCTCACAGAAGCCAGAATTCTTCTACTGGGGAGTAGAGTATGGTACTCTGCAAGGTGAGAAGCCATTTGAATAAGTGAAATGAAAACATCAGTTCCTTGAGAGATGGGACCCTGGGAGCGGTATACCCTCAGATATAGAAGATGGACCTGGGATCTAGCCTGAGACTATGTTTCCACCAACAGAACTTAAAGGCACAGCGTACTTGTGGGGAGGGAGAGAGAAAGTGGGCAGGGGGAGGTTGGGGAAGTAGGGAGGACGCAGAAGAGGAGGGGGCATGAAGGAAAGTGCAGAAGGGACGTGACACCAAAACAAAGCACACAAGAGAGGGATGGGAGACAACCTTCTCCAGGGAAATCAGCAAGCTAGAGCTAATGGCTGCATCCCTGCACAGCCAGGGAAATGCCAGGGCTCTATCATCTTTGAGTACCATGCCAAACTCCCTAGAAGTACTTGGATGAGTAGGGGAAAAGGGTGCGGTGGGGAGAGCAGAGGTGTTTGAAGATGCAGGATTGTCACAAAGGATCCACATCCCTATGAGAATGTCTCCTGGCCGTAACCATGCCCAGTGGCCCCAAGGGACAGCCAACGTGTCAGGAATGGTCAGAGCCTTGGACTAGGACCAGGAGACTAAGGTTTGCCATGAGACTCTTTCAAGTGCCCGTCCATACATCATGTGCTCTCCAGTCCTCAGTTTCAGGAAATATGAAACGGAGAGCATAAACCAAATGGTATTTAAGGTCCCTTCTGATCTGTACATCTTATGCTTCCAAAATAGATGCAAGTCTCATAGCTTGCATCTAAATAGCTCATTTAAAAAACTATTTTATTTTTAAATAATAATTGTATATATTTAAGGTCTACAACATAATGCTTTGATATACATATATGCAGTGAAATGATCACTATAGCCAAGCTAACTAACATAACCATGTTCCCACAGTTGCCGTGTGTGTGTGTGTGTGTGTGTGTGTGTGTGTGTAGTCAAGGCACCTGAAATCTACTCTTTTAGCAAATTTCCAATATTCAATACAGTATGATCGACTATTGTCACCATGCTGTACATTTGATCTCTAGATTTATTTATCCTATATAACTGCCACTTTGTACCCTTTGTACCCTTTGACCAACCCTTATTCCCCGCCTCCTCACCCCTGGTAACCACGATTCTGCTCTCTGCTTTCATGAATTTGGCTCTTTTAGACTCTACATATAAGTGAGATCATACAGTTTTTTCTTTCTTTCTGTGGCTTATTTTACTTCGCATAACATCCTCCAGGTTCATCCATGTTGTCACAAATGGTAGGACTTCCTTCCTTTAAGGCTGAGCCATGCTGCATTCCACACACACACACACACACACACACACACACACACACACAAATATCACGAACATATCACAATTTCCTTATCCATTCACCCCCAATGGTCATTTAGGCTGCTTCCATATCTTGGCTATTGTATATAATGCTGCAACGAACATGGGATGCGGATATCTATTCAAGGTAATGATTTCATTTCCTTTGGCTATATATCCAGAAGTGGAATTGCTGGAACATATGGGATTTCTACTTTTGATGTTTTTGAGGAATTTCCATGCTTTTTTCCATAGTGGCTGCACCAGTTTACATTTCCACCAACAGTGCCTGAGGGCTTCCTCTTCTCTACATCCTCATCAACACCTGTCACCTTTTATTTTTCTGATAACAGCCATATGAACAGGTGTGAGGTGATATCTTATTATGGTTCTGATTTGCATTTCTCTGATAATGATGGATGGTAAGCATCTTTTCATGTATCTGTTGGCCCTTTGTATATCTCTCCTGGGAAAAAAAAATGTCTATTCAAATTCTTTGCCAGGGGTGCCTGGGTGGCTCAGTCAGTTCAGCGGCTGGCTGACTCTTGATTTCGGCTCAGGTCATGATCCCAGGGTCATGGGATCGAGTCCTGTGTAGGGCTCTGCACTGCTTGGGACTCTCTCTCTCTCTCTCTCTCTCTCTCCCCCTCTGCCCCTTTTCCCCACTTGCGCTCTCAATAAAATAAAATAAAATAAAATAAAATAAAATAAAATAAAATAAAATAAAAATTTTGCCCACTTTAAAAAATGAGGTTGTTTTGTTCTTTTCCCTACTGAGTTGTAGGAGTTCCTTATATATTTTGGATATTAACCTCTTATCAGATACACAGTTTGTAAAGGTCTTCTCCCAATCTGTGGGCTGCCTTTTCATTTTGTAGATGGTTTCCGTTGCTGTGCAGACCTTTTCGGTTTGATGTTGTCCCAATTATTATTTTTGCTCTTGTTGCCTGAGCTTTGGTGTCATATCCAAAAAATCACGGCCAAGGCCAATGCAAAGGCGCCTTTTCCCTATGTTTTTCCCCCCGAATTTTTACAGTTTCATGTCTTACATTTAAGTCTTTAATCCATTTTGAGTTGATTTTTATGTGTGCTTTAAGATAAGGGTCCAACTTCATTGTTTGGCAGGTGGATATCCAGTTTTCTCGACACCACTGAAAACACTGTTTTTCCCACAGTGTTTTGGGAATATACACTGTGTATATTCTTGGCGTCCTTATCAAACATTTGCTGACTGTATATGCTTTGGGTTTATTTCTGGGCTCAAGCCACTCGTTTTATTCATCAATCACTGAACATATTATCTGTGCAAGGCACAACAGTAGGACCAGCAGAATAGGAGAAGGGAACCACACTTCCAGAACATGCGATACTTGTCAGGCACCGAGCCACCCTGAGCATTAGTGACAATCCTAGGAAGTATTATTGTCTCCATTCTACAGACAACAAAACTGAGGCTCGGACCTATTAGGTCATCTGCCCACGATCATAAAATGGTAAGTGGCTGAGTTGAGAGCCTAACCCAAGTTACCCCACTAGGTCTCAACCTCCCTCTAAGAAAAAAAGCACCACTTTTGCCTTCAAAGAACTCACAATCCAGTAAGTGTCTGAGTTAAACAACTAACCGCAGTGCTGCACAGGAGGCAGGACAATGCCTGATTGATTCCGACAGAAAGATGGGGAAGGCGTCGAGGAAAAGCTGGCATGGGAGTCTGCCCGAAGCTTAACTCAGATTCCAGAATCGGAGCGCAGAACCAGGGGCAAGGGAGGGGAGCGGCAGCCTTGGCATTTTGGGTAGAGGAAATGGCACAAAGGCATGGAAAGAGGGGAAAGATCATGGGCCATTTGGGAAAGAGCGGGGAGCTTGTTGCTGCAGAACAGAGGATCTGGAGAGCAGGGCAGGAGATCAGCCTGGGAAGATGGGTGGGGCCAGACAGCAAGGGGTCTTGGGTGTCAAATCAAGGGTAGGCAGGGAAGGGGTGCACCTGGGACCTAAGCCAGCCCCCAGCCCATCCCCCATGGGGTCAGGGAGTGGCTCACCGCTTGCTTCGTAAACCAGACACGGGAGACCCCGTGCTTTCCTGGGGGCCCTAGCTCCACTTCTGGGCTACACCCGTTTGCATTTACTGAGGGCTCGTGGCTCCCTGAAGACAGGGTCCACCTCGGACAGATCTCCAATGCTCACCCCACAGATATTCACCTAGTTAATTCTGAATAACAAATGGAATCACCACCGCAACCATTTTCTCTCTGTGCCTGAGTCTCTGGCCAGGTTTCCACTAAGAAAACTGGGAGGGTGGCGGGGAGAAGCTGGTTGCACAATTATGGAGCCCCTTGGGGTTGGGCTAGGGGGCCAATCTGGATGATTCACGCGGATTCCAGGTCAAGCCAGTGTACTGAACGGGACCTCCTGGCACGCCCCCACCCCATTCCATCCTGTCTGCCATCACAGCTCGTGATGAGGCCCAGAAGGCCCGTCCACACCGTGTGCAGTGAAAAGCAGCTCTCAGTCCCATGTCCTCACCGACTGACCCCAGCTCACCCCCCAGGCAGCCCGAGCAGCGGCCTTCCATCAGTAGCTCTTATGTCTTGTTTGAGTCACACAGGATGCTCTGGGTAAAGAATGGGAGCGAGAAGCCCTAGGGCCAAACATGGGAAGGAGCTGGAGGCCAGCAGCAAAGGGAAGCTGGAGACCTCATCGCTCCCCGACTCCACCTCTGCTTTTCCTCTCCATTGACCCCACCCTGGGTCAGACCCTTGTGACCACCTCCTAGCTGCTTGGTGTGCACCACTGATGGATCCCCTTTCCCAGCGCTCACGCAGCCAGGGCCCCTTAAACACGGACCCTGCCAAGAGAGAGATGCAGGCCCATTCCTACCGGCCTGGCGTGTGTGATTCAGGTCACCATATCCTCTCCCCTTCCGCCAGAAAAGGCTCAAGAGCGGGACCGTGGCGGATGAAGACCAATTCTCCTGCTGCAGCAAATACGCCCCCACGGGGGTGGCCTGCACCCTGGTCCCCACAAGGCCCCACCCTCAGGCCATTCCTGTCACCTCCCCCTCTCCCTGCCCCACCTGCTGGGTCCAAGCCCCAGCCACCCAGAGGCGCAAGTCAACACTGCTTGACCATGACCCCTGCCCTACTCCTCCAGCCCGCTGGGCGCCTCCCGCTGCTGCCCCTTGAGGACCAGGTCTGAGTCGGGGTTCTCCCTCCCCGAGCTTTAGTCATTACTTGGATGGGTAAAGGGCTGGGATCATGCCCACAAGGGGAGGTGAAAAATGATGGCAATGATGGTGACAAGAGGAAGAATTCCACGTCTCCTCCTGCAGCCCCATCAGTCCTGAGAAAGGGGGATCGGGAGTCTGGAAGGGGAGGGGTGGAGAACGAAGCCTGGAGGCTCCAACCACTCAGGGGCTCTGGGTTCTGGTTCCGGAGGGTCATCCCTCTCTAGGAGAGAAGGAATGGGGAAGAAGAGGAGGGTATGTTCCCTGACCTTGGTCCTCACATCATCTTCCAAAAAAATCACTTCACTGCATAGTCAAATTCTTAAAAAACAGAAATGCTTCCCCCCCCCCCCCCCCCACGCACAGGAAGGTGGAGAGAGCAGGGTTCCCCGCCAGCTAGCAGGCCAGCCATCAGGTCAGACTATGCAGATTGGCCCAGCCCGGGGAGCAGAGCATAGGGGACGGAGAACGTGCCCTGCTGGCCCTTTCCCCAGGAGACCTGGAAACTGTAACCACCACTGCTGGGATCTGGCCTGGCAGCCATAGGAAGCCAAACCTGGATCACTTCCCCCTGGGCACTGCGCAGCCCAGGTCACAGGACAGCCTGTGACTCCCTCCTCCAGGCCTGCAGGGGCCCTGGGAAGGCCTCCAGGTCTGGTTTGGGATTTGAAGGCACAAAGGACAGGAAAGGCTGGCCCAGAGGCAAGGCACAGGGTGAGTGGTAAATCCACTCAGGAGGCCAGCATTTCAGTCCAGAAAGCCCCGTATGAGGTTGTCTAGCAGCTGCAGCTGAGCCCTGGGACCCCCCACTCCCCAGCCCCCACTTCATGAAGTACATGCCCGAGTTGTGATTGGAAGACGATAAAGACCGGAGGGTCTCGGGAAAGCCAGAGACATGAACACAGAACAATGTCTGCTCCTGGAGATCTAGTCTGATCCACCTTGGAGAGAGCCGGAGAAGCAGTTTTTGAAAAGGACTTTGAGGTGGGCTCCATGTCCCCCTCCCCTTGAATCTAGGTGTGGAAGGGACTGTGTGATTCTGAGGCTCGGTCATAAGAGACCATGCATCTCTGCCTTGTTTGCCGGAACGCTTGCTTCTGAAGCATCACGTAAAAAATCTGAGCGCTCTGAGGCCACCACGTCATGAGGAAGCCCAAGCCACACAGAGCTGTCATGTGTAGATGCTCCAGTCCCCAGTCCCCAGATGAGCTTGCCTTTAAGTCACCCTAGTTCAGGCACCAGACGTCAGAGTGAAGAAACTTCCAGGTGACTCCAGCCCCTTAGAGGTTCATGTCCCCCCTTGTCATGTGCATTATCCTAGCTGAGACTCCAGACGTTGTGGAACGGAAGACAAGCTAGTCTCCCTGTGCCATGTCTGAATGCCTGACCGACAGAATCCACAAGACTCCTTGCTAACCCCTCCACCAACTCCAAAACAACAACAACACAAACAAAAAACAAACAAACAAACAAACAAACAAACCCAGTATCTGTCTTTATCCTGGTGAGCCAGAGGGAAAGCAGGGAGACACTCAGAATTTTGGGACAAGGCTCCTTTTTGTAGTGCTCTCCGATTTGGGACACCCTTTCCATGGCTCTGAATCATCCACAGTTAATGAGGGACGTACCCAACACCTACCAAGTGCCTGCCCTGTGCCAGCAGCTCCAAGGGACACCAGAAACGTCTTCCGTGCCCACCCTTCTGTGCTCAAGAAACCACTCGTTACCTGGAGCCATCAGAGGCTAACCAGAGAGACTGGGGGATGTGTAACTCTGTGTTAAGTTATGCTCCAGATTTTCTGTCTGTCCCAGTTCCAAATATTCTGCCCTGCTGTACCCATGAGCTAGCAAAACATCCCCATCATTTCAATGCTTCTATATCCACACTGCATTTTCTCCATGGCCTCTTCCACCCAGAAGCGGCTCAAAAATCTCGCAGACCATGTGCCAGAATTTGGGGTATGGAAAACGTTTACTTTAAGAAAAGTGACCGACCAACAACTGTTCTGTTCAGTTCAGCAGAGTGGATGCTTAAATCCTGCTGCCTGCATGTTAGGCCCTGTGCTGGGTGCTGCAGGACCATGGATGGGGTTCTAGAAGCCGGAATCCCAGGGCTGGCAGGGCCTCATCCACACAGCTAAAGGCAGAGGCCAAGGCCTCCTCATGCTGCCCTTTGGACGGCAGTTGGTGCAGATCACCATTCCCTCTCCTTGACCTCCCTTGGCCACACCTTCTCTGTCACCTCTGAGCGTTTTTTCCTGTCCTCTGTGTCAGCCAGGTTCAAACCCCGCCTTTCCTCTTCTACTTTGATCCGGCGGCCCCCACCACTGGATTACCAGGGAGCTCTGAACAAATGCTGACGTGACCCCACCCAGAGATTCTGAACTTGCCTGCCAGGAAGGACCGCCCCCCCCCCCAACCCCGACATAACAGTGCCATGGGTGAGAACCACTGCCCCAAACTCCTGCCTGAGGTCACCCACACTCGGATTTCAAACCATCTACAAGCTGCCGGCTCTGGGCTTTCTACCCCAGGGCCTGGGCCTCTTTTCTGAGCTCTAGACCCAACCGTTCGGATGCTCCCCAGACATGTGGGAATGGACTACTGATCTCCTCCCCACCTCTATCCACCCCTCTTCTGCCACTGGGACTCCCAGTAAACAGGACTTCCATCCACCCAGCGGATGATCTCACAAACCTCAGAGCACCTGCAAATCCCCCGCCCTTCTCCCCAGGCCCACTTCTAGGTCCTGTCCACTCTCCCTCCATTTTTCAGCCTCAGAGCATCCGTATTTTCTGTAGAACTTTTACACAGTGATCATCGCGGTGTGCAAAAAACTTTGCATCCTTCCCTTTCCACTTAACATGAACGTCTTTCCACATTGCCATATCATTTTGGTGTTATAATTTTTAACGGCTGCAGACTGTTCTACTGAATAAATGCTGCCTCATTTACTTAGCCAGTCTCATATTGTTAGGCCTTTATTTCGCTTCCAATCTTTTGTTGTTATAAATAATGCCATGATGAGTATTTTGATGCACAGAGCCTTTCCCCGCCTTTGGATTATTTCTTTTGGACAGATTCCCAGAAGTGGGATTACTAGGTCACAGGATATGACATTTTTATGGCTTGTGATGCGTGTTGCCAAATTGCTTTTCAAAAGGCTGACACTCCTTTGCTTTTATGCGTCTTTGATAATGACTTCTACAACGCTGGAGTACACAGTCGCAGGACCCAGGACAGTCCAGGGCAGCTGGAAGTTTGGAGTTTCTGTCTCTCTTTTTTAAAAAGACTTCTTAAACGTTTGCTTAGTTGTCTCGTAACTATCAAAATAATAAATATACAGCATAGAAAGGCAGACAGAGATGTCGAACCAAATATATCAGAAGGGCCTCCTTTTCTCAGGACTTCCGATTGTCGGAATCCTAGCACAAGGAACTCGCGGAATTTATACAGAAGAGGAATGGTTGCTTTAAGTCAGGGCTTATACACACAGAGAGTCCTGGCTTATTTATACATACACAGACTAGCCCCCTGGAAAGGACATGTGTAAATTCTAAACACACCATTGAGATCAAATCACTCTTTTTTTTAAACAAAAAAATCACTTTTTAAATATTCCTGGTATGAAATCCTGCGTAGGACTGGCTCGGGATAGCTTCAGTGAGGGCATATCTTTTTCATCAATAGGGTTCCTCTCCTTAGCCACAAGGGGAGTCACTTAGACACAAGCTTGGTCCCTTCAAGGTGGGGAAGATGGTTTGGGGGAGTGAGGGGAGACTGGCCCTGAGGCTCCAAATGATTGTCTGACCTTAGAAGCTGGTAATGAACGCTGCTCTCAAGTAAGTCCTAACGTATTCTGGACAACGGCTGGTGCCCCTGGAGTTCGGGTGACATGAGAGGACACCCCAAGTGATGTCATTGACAAGCCAACACAATAAGGATGGAGAGGAGCGTTCTGTTTATGCAGGACTTACTTAGGACAGACTCTGCACTGTTTTAGGATGTAAAATTTTAAAAAAAAAGCGAAAACTTAATGCTCACAATGCTGCTTGTAAAACAGGGGGTTAAGGACAGCAACTATGGTTATTAGCCCCATTTACAGATGATGAAACTGAGGGTTTCCAACCTGTCCTTGACCGCACAGCTAGAGGGCGGAAGGAGCCAGGATTTGGATGCCGGCAGTCTGACCCCATAGTTCCCGCTTTTATTCTGTATCTCCAGGGTGCATGTGTTCTAGTATGAGCCTCCGAAGGAGACCAGCTGCCCTTCTGAATTCCTCCCACCATGTTCTGTCCACCTTGACCTCCCAACGGAGCCCCAGCATCCCCACATGTGTTCATCTGCTAGGGCTGTCATAACCGAATGCCCCAGGCTGGCTGGCTTAATCCACCTCATGGCTCTGGAAGCTGGAAGTCCAAGATCAACGTGCCAACAAGGCTGGTTTCCCGGGAGACCTCCCCTCCTGGCATATGTGTTCACACGGCTTTTCCTCTGTGTTCCGCACCCTCCTGTGTCTCTTCCTTGTTTTTTTTTTTTTTTAATTTTTAATGTTTATTTATTTTTGAGTGAGAGACAGACAGAGTGCAAGCTGGGGAGGGGCAGAAAGAGGAGACACAGAACTCGAAGCAGGCTCCGGGCTCTGAGCCGTCAGCACAAGCCGTCAGCACAGAGCCTGATGTGGGGCTTGAACTTACAAATCGACCCGAGCCTAAGTCAGATGCTTAGCCAACTGAGCCACCCAGATGCCCTTCCTCCTTTTCTTATAAGGACATCAGTCCTACAGGATTAGGGCCACCCTTTTTACTTGGATCAACCTTAATGCCTCCTTAAAGTCCCCACCTGACATCTGTCACCTCCCTCCCAAACCCAAACTGGGGCAGGGGGCTCTCTAAAGCCTTCCCACTCAAGGGAAACGGGTGTTACTCCAATGGGTAGCTGTTTCTAAGCAAGGGATTGCAAAACTCTGTGCGCCTCCCAGAAAATAAAATTACGTGTCCCACCAAGAGAAATAATAGTGTGTGTGTGTGTGTGTGTGTGTGTGTGTGTACGCATGCAAGATTGGTACAAGTGGTCCCTCTTTGCCCCAGAAACAGGTTTGCTTCCATGAACCATGTGTTAGAAAACAGAAAGGAATTGCCTCTCTGTGTTCTTGGAGAGGAAGGGGGTGGGAGTTACTTCTCTCGCTGAACCTCCATCGCTGGAGTGGAAAACTATGGCCCTCACACCTATCATCCTTTCCCCACGAGGGGCAATAAAAGGAGAAACCGCCTAGCTAGGGGACCCCCACCAAGCAGGGCAACAAGGCGCTGGGAACCATGGACATGATGGCTGGCCCCTGCTTAACCTGGGACACAACAGGGACAGACGGGAGTTAAAGATATATCATAAAGGGCAGTGACGTGCTCATCTCTCTCCTTAGTGGCCTGATATTTCTGTTGTCAAGGTGAATTAAAACATCTAGGTAATGTGCGTGTGTCCTGGGCCAGACGCCGTGGTAGCTCCCTGCCCCTCACTTGTTTCCTTTCACGGCACCGAGAGGGTGACCTTCCATGAAACACTGGGAATATTTTAAATTTTTTAATCAAAAATCAACACAAGCCAGAGTGGCCCCTTTAAACCTAAATATGGTGTCATTCCTCTGGGTAAAGCCAGTAAGCAGTTCCCTCCTCTGTTCTTGGGATTAGGTCCATAGTCCTTGCAAGCTGGGTTACGGTGGCCCTCGCTGGCCTCGGCCCCACCCCGGCACATCTGGGGCCCGATGTGCCCTGGATGCACTCAACTCCTTCCTGTTCTGCAGAGCCTCTGTTTCTCTTTTCCGGGCCTTTGCACATGCCGGTTTCCTCTTCCCAACTGTTTTCTTGGCCAAACCCTCCTCTTCCTTTGGGCCTCTGCTTCAGAGCTACCTTCGCAGGCAAGCCTCCTGATTCCCCCTAGACTGTGTTAGCCGCTCCTCCTCTGGGCCCCTGGTGCTTCCTTCATTCCTACATTCCTCATCCAGTGCTGTGAGGGTCAGACCCTGTGCTCCCCGCCGGCATGCTGCCCTTGACTGTAAGCTGCCACCTTCACCACTGTACCCCCAGTGTTTATCAGAAGGCACAGCACATGGGCGGTGCTCAGGGGGTGTTGGCTGAAGGGAGGCCCAGTGACACACGGGCCCCACCACCCTCCTTGGAGCCCTAGAGGCCAGGGACGCACTTCATCCACCGCTCCATCCCTAGAGGGCCTGGCCCAAGGCTTGGCACACGGCAGGTGCTCAAGGACAGTCTGCTGCCTTAAGGGGAGTGGATACAGAGAACAGATTTCAAATCTCTACTGTCTGTCAGCCATTCACACACCCAGAAACTTGCCCACTGCTCCCATCCCTTGAGGGACACACCCACGTCATAGAGTGCCACTGCCCGAAAGGCCAGCTGGGAGGTATCCTCTCCCTTTTAATTAAAAGTCAGATAGGCACCCTCCTCCCTCTCTCATTCCTCTGTCTCCAGGTCACTTCTGGAAACTGAGAGCCAGCAGGACAGATGAGAAGGAAGTGTGGCGGATGTTCAGAAAATTGCTGGGTCTGCATCTCTACCCCACCTCCCCCCCAGCCTTCCTCCCACGCTAATCTTCCTCTGCAGGGGGCCAGGCGCAGGGCCAAAGGGCCCAGCAGCCCAGAGGCTGGGGGCTGGGCCAGAGCTGTCCCCCGTTTGCTGTCTTAATTTCTTCTAGTCTCCTTTTTGTTCCCACTCTGCCCAAAGGCCTGGTTTTAGGGCATCCCTTCTTCCCCAGATAAGGAAGGCAGAGTGTGGTCTCCTGGCCGTAACCCCCAGTCATGGGAGGTGGGAGGGTCTCCGGAGGCCCTGGGGGTCACATCAACAGAGAAGCTCCCAGGCCTGGGCTTTAGGGTGGGCCTGAGGGCGGAGAGAGGCTGCTAGCAAAGACCCCTTTCTCCTTCTGAGCCCCAGGGGGGGGGCCCCACATCTGATGCTCCAGAGAGGAGCCTGCCACCTGGTATGAAGCAAACCTGGTGTATACTTGGCAAAGTCCACTCCTCGGCAACGGTGCTGAAAAACAGTCGTAGGGCACAGACCAAGCACAGGTGGCTGGGAGAGACAGATTCCAGGAAGGCTTCCTGGAGGAGGTGGCATTTGAGCCAGGCCTTCAAGGAGGAGAGCAACTTCCAGATTTTCAAAAGCTTGCCAACCAAAGGGCACTCAAACCAATGGAATTTGGGGTGTGTGTGTGTGTTTTAGATGAAGGGGTGTTCGCTTATTTGGTTGTGGAGGAAAGGGAAACTCCCTGACCTGCAATGAGGTGATGAGATCATCTATGAGCGTCTTTTATCCCTGCAGCACTGGGGGGGATTTTAGGGGTCTTGGTGGCTTCTGCAGAGGCTGCCTCCACCCCCTTTCCCCAGCCCCAGGCCCCCTCTGGAGGGGGCCTCCGCCAAGCAGCAATAGTCTACATGGAGGGACAGGCAGGACCCCCTAGCCAGTCTCCAAGGATGCAGTTCATTAGGACGCATCCTCCGTTGCCATGGAAACTCCAGGCCCCCAGAACCTGGGGAATAGTTCCTGAATTTACTCAGGCCTTGAGCACAATTAGACAAGATGAATTTTTGAGTTGGAGCATAATGAGACCCGGACGTCCGGAAACCATATGGCAGCCTCCCAGGGGATGGCAGGGCCCCCGGGGGGAGCATACCGCTGTTACGAGGTCACCAGGCCACTGCCTCTCTTGGAGGGGTGGGCGGGGGGGTCTGTGAGGCCCTGGGGAGTACTTCCCTCCTTTAGAATTCTTCAAGGGCAGCGAGGCGCTAGCTGCGGGGGATAGGAGGGAGAAGAATAAACTCCCTATATCTGTCCCAGGCCCTTCCGGGGTCAGGCTTGGGAGGCTTTATTCTGCACCCTTTGATAGATTTGCCAACAAATGCATCTCACATGGCTGAGGCTATGCTGCGTGCGCAGAATAGATTCTTCTATCCGCGCAAAACACAAACATGTCGTTCAAAAATCTCTGCCCAAACATACATGGGCCAGGCACGAGAAAAACATCATGGGATCCGTGGCATCCCACGCTCCCTCCCACTCAGGACAGGGGGCTTGCCCTCCGGTAGGGGAGGCAGGGCATCTTCAGCTATAACCATCCCAACACCGCAGTGACGGGACAAGGGACGGGGTCTGGAATGAGGACAGAGCAGAGAAAGCTCCGTGAAGGAGGTGGCCTTTTGGCTGGGCCTTGAAAGCAGAGATTGGGGGCCCTTTTGAGTACAGGGAACCGAAAAGCACAAGTTGAATCTGGGGAGAGCAAGCATACCAATGCGGCCAGATGGGTCTGGGCTGGAGCCAAGGAGGTAAACGCGGTCAGAGAGGGAAGGCTTTGAACACCTAGCTAAGCATCCGGGACAGTTGGGAACACTGCCACCCAGGTGGACCAGGCTGGTAGGGCCTCCTTCCCCCAGCCCACCCCCAAGCCAGGACAGCCCAGACCAGCGGAGGCCTAAACCCAGGACAGGCTCAGAGCAGGGCTGCCCCAGCCCACCTCCCCCTAGCTCTCGACACCCAGCTTCCCTCAAACAGTGTCAACGTCCCCGGCTTCCAGAAGTTTCAGGCAGAATAGGAGCTTTCTCCTGGCAAGGCTCCTGCACAAAACCCCCAGCATTCTAGACAGAGACCAGGTGACAGATTAGCCTCTTGGTGTCCAGCAAGAAGCCTGGCACAGAGAGCGGAAGGGAGTGAGGAGGGTTGGAATTTGCTCCAGAGCTACAAATGGGAAGTAAGGAGCTGGGGAGAGAAGGCAGAGAGACCCCAGGGCCTGGTGGGCTCCGGGGAGGGACGTTTGCCAGGGACTTGCCCCCCACCCCAGACTTCTTTAAGGTCCAGGGTTTTTGTTTTTTTTTTTTAGAAAGCAGCCCTACTCTACTGAGAAAATGGGATCCATTTTTTTTTTTTCCAGGAGGTTGCTATTAGCAAAAATCACTGACCCTGCAAGAGAGAGAAGCAGAGATGCCAAAACTTCCTGTTTGTTCTCAATCTCTCCCTCCCAGCATCCTCCCCCATCTCTCTCTCTCTGGCCAAGAACCCAGCTCTGTTCCCTGGGAGCCAGGACACCCCCAGGTCCAGATGGCTGTCATCCCTTTCCTCCTGAGCTTCAGCCTCTGGGGGAATCTGATTTTCTGAAACTGGAAGTGCTCTCGGAGCCAAGACTATGGAACAGGTAGATGGTCTGGTTGAGGGGGCTGGATCTGGGACACGGATCCGGGTTGCCTCCTCGTTTGTGCCCCAGGAACCCCAGTGTTCCGCTGACTTCTCCCTCTTACGTACGTCCACCAACTCCTCACCTCCGAAACATCACCCCGTGTCCTGTTTCCTCTCCAGCTCTTGTGGTTTCCATCTGGCCAGCTTGGGCCTCCTGCCCAGACCCCCATGATGGCCCCCTATCAGGTCTGCTGCCCCCAGGCCCACCAAGCATAATGGGTGTAGCTGTAGACCCCTGGGATTGGTACCGTGGTCCAGACGGGACGTTAGCTGTGTCCCTTCCCTGCCCTGGTTCACCTTAGTTACTCTGGTGAAGCCTCTGCATTCCATCCCAACGAGAGCTTTTTGTTTGTTTGGTCCTTTTTTCCCTACTTGATGGGAGGGAAACAGAAATTAGGAAGAAAAGCCCGGGGTTACATGCAGTATTTCTGAGGGACAAAACGGCCAGGCAGCTAACACGGACTCTGTAGGGCAGCGGGGATGGGCTGCAACCCTGGCTCCATCAGGTTACCAGTTGTGTGACCTTGGACATGCTATTTAATCCTCCGAGCCTCAGTTTTCTCATCCAGAACGTGGACATAACAGCACCCCAAGCCATCCCCCGCTGCCCTACAGGCTGTTGACAGAACGTCATAAGATGCATGTGTAACACTTTGCTCAGCACCAAGTAAACACTGATCATTAGTGTTTTGTTACCGGTGAATTCAAATCCTACAGCACCTCCCTCTTCGCCGCCCAAACCCTGGCCAACCCAGAACAGAGGTGCCCAGCAGCCTGCAAAGCGGCAACGTCACTTCTCCCCTCCCACCTCCTTGACCCGGGAAGCCTGTGCCTCTTAATTGCTCTTTGGCTTTACTCAATTTGAAACGAGCAGGGCACCCATTCCCTGCAGGAAATAATAAATATGCTTCTGCTCAAAATACTAATGAGGTTGCACGCCCGACGAAGCTGGCGGGGGCGGGGAGCCCAGCCAGTCCTGCCGGAGGACGCAGCCCCGTTTGGAGAATCCTCAAGAGGGCAAGTGGGATGTGAGGCTCTGGCTTTGCTTCGCGGGCCCCCCCATCAGGGGCTGGGCTGGCTCAGGCGAGCAGCCGTGGGAGAGGATGTGGGAGCCCCCAGTGGTAATGCCCTGTGCATTTGTGGACCCGGCTCTTCTCTGGACAGCTCCGGGAATCTGCCTCTCCTCCCACCTGATCACCAAGCCTGGACAGTCCTCGTCTCTGGTGCCACTGCCTCTGCCCCGGGTCATCAGCTCAATGTGGCTGCCGGGCTCCCAGCCCCCAACCTTTCCCACCTCCTCTCCTTCTTCCAATGAGCGGTCACTCTCAAGCAGTCAGTCAACAAACATCAGTGAGCAGGAAGCATGGGCCAGCCTGCCGGAGGGAGGAGGACTCAGTGTGACCCAGACCCAGCCTCAGCCTCCTTTCTGAGCCTCTCCCCGTCACACTGCCCCGGACGAGGGACTCTGGTTGTGCCCTCAGTGACCGGCAGCCTCCTCCTCTGAGCCTTGAGCTTGCTGCTCTCAGCCACAAAGATCTTCCCAGATTCCATGTGGTTCCATCCCTCCCCTCATTCCACTCGGGGCCTCCCCATCCCCCTTTTCAGAGCCACCGCGTTTAAAATAGCCCCTTCCATTGCTTTGCCCCGACCCTAATGTATTTTTCTTAGTAATGGTTACCGCCCCCTGACATCCTAATATTTCTATTTTTCTGTTCTGTCCTGTCTCCTCCACCTCCAGCGCCAATGCCCTGAGGGCAGGGCCTTTTTCTCTTCTGTTCACTGACGTTGCTGTGCCCTGTCACTTAGAATGTGCTTAATGAATATTTATTGTCATGGAATCTACTGATGCCATCATGTCTCTTTTCTATGAAAAAGCTCATCCTCTACAGGCCCCAGCCTCCATTTTCACCTCCCCTCTGGCTACTCCTTTAGCCCCCTCCCCAGCTTCCCAGCCCCTGACCCTCCACCCTGGAGTCTCCCCGGACAACGTCAAAACTCTGGAATACCCCAGGAGCGCGGCTATCCTTGCCTTTACGCACGCTGCACGCCCCCGCTCCGCCCCTTTCCCAAGTCCTGCACATCACGCTTAAACATCACCTCCTCTCAGAGGCCTTGTCCAGTCTCCCCAGTGCCCCACGGCCTTTAGGAACTGCGTCCAGCGCTGCCCCAAACACGTCACTGGTATCTGTGTCGGCCTCCCAGGCAGAATCCAGCTTCCTCAAAGGTCAGAGAAATCTGTCCCCTCTGTGTTCTCTGAGCCCGCGCAGTGCCTGGCACCGGGCAGGGGTTTAGTGGATGGTGCTGTGTATTAAGATTCAGGTTGTTCTACTGCGAAAGCTGTGATTGACTATTACCTCTTGCAAGGCCCAGCTTGCAAGGAGGAGCAGCAAAAGCCAGGGATGAAGCTGGGAACAGAATCCCAGACCCAAGAGAAGCCTCTGAAGCCCTGCCCCAGGGGCCAAACTGAGGACAGGGAGTCCCGGTGCCCTGAGTGTGGACAGCAGGTGACCCGAGGCCTGCCATGAAGCTCGAGGCACAGAGCCACAGACTTTCTTCTCAGAAGACAAGGCTGGTCCCACTGTCAGAGGAAAGTTCAGCCTTGCTCCTTGGTGCCCACAACTCCCAGGGGATACAAACTGGACACCCACGTCCCCTTCCTGGGAGGAAATCCTGCCAGAGTTCTCAGGGACATCAACAGCGGGGCTCAGCTGGAAAAGGAAGGAGGGAAGGGGTCCTGGGGGGTGGGCTTTGGTCCTGGGAGCATTCCCTCTGGCCGGTGCCCACAGGTCACAGCTGAGGCTGCTGGCTGGGCTGGCCATTCGGTCCTGCTTCTAGTCCGTTCTCTGGCCTTGAACACCAGAACTGGGACTTTTGCAATGGTATAATGCTCCCTGCACCCCTTCCTACCCCTTCACTGCTTCCCGTTCCACAGCCCATCTGAGTCTCCAAAAACACTAACCAGAGAAACAGAACTGCATAGATACTTCTCTCTTTTCAGAGTTGGAAACGAAGACTCAGAGAGGTTAAGCAACTTGCCCAGGGGCACACAGCAGGTTAGAGGCAGAGCCCAGAATAGAAACTAGGCTGAGATTTCAGTTGTTATTATTTGGAGTCACCAGGAAAGCATGTGCTGAAAGGCTTTCCTGGGACCGGAGGTAGAGGGTTTAGAGGGCCTTCTGTCCCCTCCAGAAATCCCCCCCTTCCTTCTGCAAGCACACAGGCTCTGTCTGGCTTTAAATCCAAAGAAATTCCTTCTCTGCTCATTGGCTCTCAGACACGGGAAGCAGCCCGTTCCCTGTGGCTTCTTCCCTGGAGGATGCGTTCAATAAACAGAACCCCTTTCTCATCTTCCTGCATAAATATTTCAGGAGGCTGAGAAACAAACAGATCTGCATTTGCTCTGCTGCTGGCTACTCAGAAATGGGGGCTCCCCAGCTGCAGGCAGGACCCTCACCCCCTTCCCAGGCAAAGCATTGTCCTCCAGGCCACGGGAAGTACACGATGGCAGGGACAGCCCCCTTCCTGCCAGGGATGCCCACCTGGGTTGGGGAACCTGGGAACCTGGTGGGAGCAGGACAGACCAGCCCTGTTTTTTACCAGAAGCACCCCACCCGCCTACCCATCTACTGCTTGCTGTTCCTAGAAATGGGAGAACATAGTCTGCTCCGTGTCTGTTGTTTTTGGGGACGCTTCAATCGCTGCTGCCCAAGACCACGCGGCAGGGGACACGAGGTTCCTGCACAGACAGGCACCGCCCACGAGGAAGAGCGGGCAGAGCGTCCAAGAACAGGTGGACCAGAGCTCAGGCTGGAAACCTCGGCAATTGAGCAGGCCAGTCCCCCGAAGGCTCCCCCAAACTCTCCTTTTGTTTATTCATTCGGACGTTCATGGAGCACATCATTCTTGGGCCAGAACACTCAGCGGCTCCCCATTGCCAACTGGATTCCGACTTCTCAGACGGTCATTTCCTGCACTTCCCAACCCCGCCCTGCCCTGGCTTCCCAGCCACACCTCCCTCCACGCAAGTCACAGTGCACACTCCAGTCAGCCTGCTTCCTCCCTCCCTCCCCTAGACCGGTCCGTCCTTCCCCTCCCCAAATGCTATCTGCCTTTGCCTTTTCTCCTTTCCCCTTTGCTCTCGTCATTTTCAGGAGGGCGAATGCACCACCTTCTCCTAGAAGCCTTCCAAGACCATCCTACCCCCACAAGGATTCCCCCCTCACCTCCCTGAGCTCCCTCATGGGTCCCTGCCACCGCTGCCACGAGGGAACTGCTCCTGTGACACCCTCGCGTGTGAGGTCTTATTGTTCCAACTCAGTTACAAGCCTCTAGAGAGCCAGGTGCCAGCTTCTGTTTCAGCCAGGTGTCTGGGGATGAGGGCTGCCCCTGGACATGACTCCAGAAGGGAATTCAGCTTTGAAGAAATCTTGATGCCTGGGACCGCCCCCCCCCCCCCCCCCCCCCGCCCTGGAGATTCGGATTCTATTGTTCTGGGGGGAAGGCGGGCAGAAAGGACCAACCCCATAATTTGTAGGGACCCTTGACCAAAAGTGAATAAGCATTTCAAGACAGTGTCATCAGAACATTAGACCCAGTGTCACACAGGTCACACTCCCGTGAAGCCGGCCGTGGGGGCAAGCGTTCAGACCTCCCCAGGTGATGTGCGACCAGCGTTGAGAACCTCCTCTAAGGACAATGGGGGCCACTACAGGTCCTGCACCTCTGAGCTCCCGCGACAATGCACACACCTCTATGCCTGGGCTGCCTGAAGCACAAACATTTGCAGAGGGAATGAACACAGGAACAGACGGAGGGCAATGAAGCTTGAACCAGAACGCTGGGAAGGATCTTTTTTCCGCTTGCTTTTAAAATCAAATATAAATATATGAAATATTAACATTGTATATTTAATAGGTAAATGTATTACGCCAATGATTATCTTACAGAAGAAAATAAGAGATTCATATTTTAATATTAACATATGAAAATATTCCCAACGTGCCCACAGTGCACAGATCTTAAGTGTTCAGCTTGAAAAATTGTTACTCGTGCCTGTATTCGCCCGACGACCGTCACTCCAGAAGGTTCTCTCGTGCCCTATCCCAGTTAACACCACACCCCACCCTGTCCTATGCCAGGTCACCAATAAGAAGTGGACAGAATTTTCGTTGAAGGGCTCTCTGGCTGAAGGAGGGAGAATCAGCACAGGTGGGGGGGTCTGGAAGAGACATGGAAAGGGCCGACTGATAAAACCCCCTCATGTGCGAAGGGCTGATATTCACACCAAATGAGAGGGAATAAGCACAAAGTTTCAGAGGGGCTCAGGATCTTGCTCAAAGTCACAGGGCAAGCTGATGGCAGTCACAGGGCAACCAGGACTCTAACCCTGATCCTCAATCCCCAAGTTTTATTAGCTTTTCACAACCTTGGCGCGCGCTAGACTCAGAGGGAGGAGGATGGGGCAGGGCCTGAGACTGGGCAGAACAGGGAGTAAGGACATCCGTAAGCTCCCTTCTGCACCCAGCCTTGGACCAGGTGATGTTACCCTAAGATAGACAGGGAAACTGAGTCCCAACCAGAGGGGGGCAGGACTGACCCAATGGGGGTTTAGCTGGGGTTTAGGAGGAGCCGCTAGAAGCCCTCTGGAGAGGTCTTCCCTCTAGGCTGTCTTCCCAGCAGGAGACTTCTGGCCCTCTGTCCCTTCCTTCTGTTTTCTCAAACCCCAGACCCAACTTTTCAGGCAGCCTCAGGCAGACAGGAGAGGCCAGTAGCGTGGAGTGGTCCCGTCAGGGGTATCTCCTTGGGGGAGAAGGGGCACAGGTGCTCTCTCCCAGACACAGGGAGATACATGCAGGGAATCTGGGCTGGGGGCCTGAAACCCCTACACCCACCTCGCTGTGCCCAGGCTTTGGGAATGTCCTCTAAGG
The DNA here is from genome assembly GCF_027475565.1 of Acinonyx jubatus. Classification (NCBI taxonomy): domain Eukaryota; kingdom Metazoa; phylum Chordata; class Mammalia; order Carnivora; family Felidae; genus Acinonyx; species Acinonyx jubatus. The sequence goes on from NC_069386.1 coordinate 36,187,075, forward strand.
TCAGGCTGGGGCAGACCACCCAAAATGCGAGTCTGATCACTTCACTCCTCCGTGAAAACCTCTCTGGGGCACCTCTCCACCCAGCCGCACCCAGTTCTTGCCTCTCGTGGAATAAGCCAGACCCGTGTGCACGTCCATGTTTTTGTTCATGCCATCCCCTCTCCCTGGAATGCCCTTCCTTCCTCTTCATGTGCTTCTGCCTACTCATCCTCGGAGACTGAGCGAAGAAACCTTCCCTTTCTCCAGAAACTTTCCCTGGCCTCCTCAGCCTGTCCCCTTGGCTGCAGAACTCTGTGCACACACCCCTGCCGTCCCACACCGCAGCTCACCGGCCTCCCTTTGCCACATCCCCGCAGCTGTGTGTCCCTCTGGGCAGCCTGTCTCCCCCATTAGACAGGGATTCCCCCCAGAGGGGACTGCTTGAGTGTAACCCTCATGCTTGGTGCCGCGTACTTTGGGCCTAGCACACAGGTGCTCAGGAAACTTTTTTTTCCCTTTGTTTTTTTTAATTAATTATTTGAGAGAAAGAGAAATCGAGAGAGCACCAGGAAAGGAGAGGGAGGGAGGGAGGGAGAGAGAGAGAGAGAGAGAGACAGAGAAAGAGAGAATACCAAGCAGGCTCCAGGCCATCAGCACAGAGCCTGATGTGGGGCTCAATCTCATGAACCGTGAGATCATGGCCTGAGCCGAAACCAAGAGTCGACGCTTCACCGACTGAGCCACCCAGGCGCCCCATCAGCAAATATTTTTTGAACGAATCTAGGGCCTCATTTTATTTGCCTAGGGGAAGGGGAGGGTAGTCAGCGGCCAGGACAGCGGGGCAGTCAGGGTGGAGAGGAACTTGGACTGATGGCCACCCTCGCCACTCAGTCCCCCTGGCAAATCTGGCTCACTGGTCCTCCCTTCCCGCCTCACTCTCCTCCTTGGGAACCTCTCCCGCGTGGCCAGTCTCATTATTCTCGGGTCTTGCTATCTGCAGGCCGGGCCCAGTCAATGATAACCACTTAAGTAAGGTATTACCCCTCCTAGGGGAACTTATATTTTAATAACATCTGAAATGCCCAGAGGAACTGAAGCCTGTAGTGGTTCTGGGCACGGTGCTGGGAGGGTGATCTTAAAAAAGCAATCACACAGCACGGTCAGCTCCCACTATCTGGCCAGGGGGCCCCGAGGTTTCTGCATGTCCGTGGGGCTGTGCAGTCAGAGAGGTCAGGGTCAGGTCTCAGTCCACCCTTTCCCACTGTACAAGCTGGGACGACTGCTGCCCTCTCTGAGGCTTGTTCTCCCGCTCTGTAAAGCGGGGGTAACACCAGCATTGTGGGGTACATGAGATAACGGATGCGACACGCTCAGCATGGGGGGCAGGCTCGACATCATTCCTGCTCTTTTCTAAAGCAAAGGCCCACTGAGCTTGCTGTCCAGCACTCTGGGTCTCCAGGGGCCCCCCAGAGGGGTGGCTTTGTTTGCTGCTCCTGAGCCCCCTCTGTTTCCTCCTCCCACTCTCCCTCCTTGGCTCCCTCCCTCCAAGCCAGAGTTCCAGGGAAAACTTTGCCCGGAGACTTCTCAAGCCAGTGATAAGGTCTGGCCAGAAGAAAGCTCTTAGCAACCCAGGCTCCCAACCCAGAGGCCCTTCTAATGGTTTCAGAGAAACAAAGGAGGGAAAGATTGCCTGCAGCCCAGCGTGCCAGGAGGGCTGGCTTCCAGGAGGGAGAGTGGGGTTCACGGGCCTCTGTGGCGGCCACGGTGGCAGCCTGGAACGTGGGGCCCCTAGCTGCCAGATCTCGGGAATCACAGCCCCCTGGCCAAGCAGAAGGAGCCTCAGAGCTCACTCCTACTGCCTCTGCCATGGCCACGGCCAGGCAGGGTGGTTGGTCCTGGCTGGTTACCTGGGGAGCTGAGCCTCTCCATTCGGGTGCCCCCTGCCATCGAGGTGAAGTTCTCAGGGTCTCCTTTCTAGAACTTTCCCCTACTTCTGAATCAGCCCTTGGCCTAGAAAAACCGACTGAACTGAAACTCACCCAACCTGAGCCTGCCATCAACCAGAGGGAGCCCCACTCCCTACTTGGCCACTTGTGCCCCCCTTTCAGGGCCTCACTTTTCTCCTCTGCAAAATGGGGGACCCCATTACACCCCTTCAGAGTTCCTTCCAGCTCTCACAGTCCACGGACGTACAGGAGTAAGGATTTAGCCCAGGCAGCCACATACAGGGAATGGTTTGGGCTTCCTCAAAATCCCACCCAACCTTGTATTTTGCACCGGCTACCCCAAAGTCTACACCACATCTTTGACAAGTGCTGTGAAAGATACCAAAAAAATCAGACATCATCTCTGGCCTGAGAGCTCACAGTCAAGTCAAGGAGTCAAGGTTCATGCTCCGAAAACAATTCCCATACAACAGAACATATTGGGCCTTTACCTACAGCTGATGTAGTAGAGACGGGGCACCACAGGAACTCCCAGAAAAGAGGAATTAATGCAGATCCCAACCCTGAAAAGGCCAATTTGACAGAATAGCCTCAGTCCATAACAACTTGAGTTTGTTCTCACTCATTATAATGACTATGGCAGGAAGGCAGACCCAGGGTCTTTAGAGGACACAGTTGTGATAATAAAAAGTTATCAGATGGACCCTCAGGTACACAGAAATCCCCTTTCCCAGAATTCCAAATTTCTCGGAATCCCAAATTTCCCCATGCATTCCTGCAACATGATCTTTCACCTGGAGGTCAGCAGGGCAAGTGTGAACAACATTTTCTTCATGAAGCTAAACCAAAACCTCAGGAATTAAATCCTCTTGTCCCCTTCCTCCAACACCTTTCTTTCCATCAGCTGTTCTACGTCCTGGAAATTCCCCCCAGATCCCAGATCGTAATGCTGTTAGTTCTGAAGTCATATTCAAGATGTTTAAATGGTTTACTGCAAAGCTAGTAGAGGGTCTTTCTTTCCATAAACTCAAAGGAAAAATGGGTCTGAGCCTCAGGGGTGCCAGGATGTATCTAGAGCAAAGGTCAAGGCCATTTGCCAGTGGGGGGTGGGTCTCTCTTCCCAGAGACCTGGGCAAGACTGTGCTTTGGGACAAACCTTCCCCCACCTTCCGCAGGGAGCTCGGGCCTGCAGGGATCCAGATCAAGGTTTAGAGGCTTTATTCGCCTCACTTTTCAAACGAAAGCAGGACATCCAATTTTTATAGCCAGATTATTTGTCCCAAGCATATTAAAACAGCCAAAATAGGACAGGAAGAGGGAAAAGCAACTTTTCATCTGCCCCAAAGTAGCCTGACAGTTAAAACAGACAGAGGCTGTTTGGGGGAGATGAACTGGTCCTTTCTGCCGACACGGTGTAAAACAGTTTTTCAGTCAGGGCAACAGCAGGGGAGAAGGGGGTTAGCTGTTGGATGGACTGCCTAACCCCCAAAGCGGTGGGACACTGGTGGAGGAAGGGAGCAGGACAGGTGCCAATTACAGAGACACTAAACTACCCCCCTCATGACATCTACAGAGAGTGCCTTACTTACATACTACCGTGCCCTAGTGAGGTGGAGAAATGAATTTCCTTTTCACAGATGAGAGAAACAGAGGCTCAGAGACGTTGAGGGCCTAGCCCAAGGTCACGCAGGGAGGAGCAGAGACAAGAGCAGAGCCCGAGTCTTTTGCCTCCAGATCCCCTGACCTGGCCACAGGCCTCAGGGTCATCGCTACCTGCCAGACTGAGTGGTAAGAAAGGCCTGGAAGGCACGCTACGTGCCCCACCCCCCCACAACCGGCTTGGTGACCTTAGTAAGTTACCTCCCTTCCCTCTCTGGGCCTCTGTGCCTGCACCTACAGGAAGGGGAACAGTAAGAACACCGGAAGATTAAATGAGTAAATACACGCGAAACACTTTTTTGTGTGCCCGGGATAAACAAAGCACCCTAGAAAGGTCAGCGCCTTCTGCTGTTGTTACTCCTTATTTCACTGTCAGCTTCTTGAAAGCAGGGACCTAACACCCGGTGAGAGCCCAGGAACTGCCTACAAGAGACTAGTATTTGTTAAACGGGTCTAAATTAAGATTAGGAGTCAGCCTCATGTTCCTAGAAAGTGTGGAGTGCCATGGAGGCAGAGGACTGGACCAGATGACCTCAGACAGCTCTGGAGTTGAACACGAGCACGGGGGCTTGTTTCTAGGGATTAGTGTGAGCACCCATCCAGAGGGAGCATCCCCATATCCCCCTGCTGGGCAGCTGGAGCCTTCAAGGGTGTTATCATCTGTCTCACACAGGGGCCAGTAAGTTCACACCTTGTGGCCCGAGCACCATGCCCTGTGAAACATCACACACATACATACATACGTGTGTGTATATGTCCCTACAGTTTTATTTTAAAGACCAAGAGCCAGCCCAGATAATCATAAAGATTTCGAGAATAAAAACGGTTAGAATCGGGCCCAGTAAAAATATAAGGTGGAAATTTTCCTGCCAGAGCAAAGTTTCCTTCTGGAAAAACAAATGACCCCTCCCTGGAGCTGCCTGCCAGCCAGGAGAGGCCCTGCCCTTCCAAACAAAGCTCTTCTAACCAGGGAGGCTCTCTGAGGGGCGGCAGAGGCTGGACCACTGAATGTGGCACTTCCGTACCCCCCTTGCCCAGGTCGACTTTAAGAAGTGGCCCACGGAAAAGCCATCCTCCCGAGATCAGGAAGCCACACAGAGGAGGAGAAAAAGAATGTGGGAGTCCACAGGCCCACGTCTGGACCAGCCTCTAATCTGCCTGGCCGAGCAACTTTCTGCAGCTTACTTGGCCTCTCTGTGCCTGTTTCCTCATTCCTGACGTGGGGATGACCGTAACCTACACCATAAAGTCACTCTGAGCGTAAAAGGAGCCAATCCATGTGCTGAGCTCTCACCAACAATGCTGGCATGTGGGGAGCATTCCTGGCCAGTGATCTGACTCCCGGCATCTGCCTGTGCCTTTACCTCCGTTACCCACTCCTCAGCTCCTCCCTCTCACCGGCTACCTCCTACTCATCCTTCATGAATCAGCTTAAAAGTCACCTTCCTGCCCCTCTGACTAGGTCAGGCCCTCTGCTGTTATTCCCAGAGTTCCCTGTACTTCTCATCTCATAAGCCCCAGGACACTCATTGTAAGCGTGTTTAATTTTCTGTCTACCCGACGTTAATAGCTAACACTAACTGCCAGGCATGTGGTAAGTGCTTCACACGGATCAGCTCATTTAATCTTTATAATAATCCTTTTAAGTGCTACTATTATCAATCCCAATTAATGGATGGGGAAACAGATGTTCAGAGAGGTTAGGCAACTTGCCCAAGAACAAACAGCAAGGAAATGATACAGGGCCATCTGTCTGACTCTAAAGCTGGCATTCTCAACCACCAGCGCCCCCTGGTAATCAGGGGCCATCTCCAGAGGGCCACCCACCCTGGGCACAGAGGGAATTTGCATATTCAAGAGGGTAAGGGCTGCAGGTCTGGACCACAGACCTGTGTGTTCCCTACACAAAGCTAGCTTTGTGGAAATGGAGAAGGTGGCCCTGCTTCTATCATACTTGTTCTCCCCCTGGGCTGGCCACCTTGCCTAAGAGGCCCCGTCTGATGTCGGACGCCATGTGCAGGACACCTTCTTCCTCACTCGCTCAGCTTACATTTTTTTCCCCCAAATTATTTACGTGGTTCCCAGCTCCAGCAAAGGCCACAGGAAAGCCTATGCAGACCACATCCACAGATGTCACCCCCAAGGCAAGCAGCACTTGTCAAGCACACCTTGGTGCCAGGGCCCCAGATGCCCAGACAAGAGCCCTTTGCCACGGGGTGGGGGTGGGGGACAGAATACAATCCTGGAACTTAGATGGCTGGGTACGGATCCCCACCCACTCCCCCACCCACGAAACCTGCAACCTTGAGCAATTCACTTATGCTCACTGAGCCTCAATTTCCTCCTCTGGAGAATGGGATCGTCTGATACTAGAATCCACCTCATGGTTGCACAGAGTCAACGCGATCAAGTGTGCCCAATGCCTGCTTAATAACTGTTATTCTTGTGAGGACGGTGATTAATCTTCATAGGATGTGGACCATGAGTGATTGGATTGTGAAGGTTCTGGCTCAAAGTCAGAAGACCTGGGTGTGCATCCCAGCTCTGACCCACATTAGCTCTGTGATTTGGGTGTGGCCATGTTTTCACTCGGAGACTCTATTTATTCATCTGTAAATAGGGGGAACCCTCCTCACCCTGGGACCCTCGGAGGGATTCAGTGCAGTAGCCCATGTTTGTTTTCTGTAAGTGGGACTGTCCTGAGCAGACCCGGGTGCCTCCCGTTGCCGTGTTAATTAATTGGAAGGAGGGTGCCAGCCAGAAACCAATTAGGAAGGCCCCTCCAGGGACCTCCTGGGGGAGGGGGAGGGAGAGGGCAAAGAAAGGCAGGTGACGGCTCCTCCTCCATTGTCCCCACCCCACCGACTTGTGCCTTCTCTGCAGCTGGTTCCACACTCCAGGCCCACGAAGGAGAGGCTCATTCTAAACAGCTTCTTTTCATGTGGAAGCCGCTGGATTTGCATCTGTCCTTGCCTGGCAGGGCCTGCTCCGTGCCAGCTGCTCTAAGCTTCCCAGGCTCCAGGCTACTCCGGGGGCTAGGCCTGAGCCTGCAGGGTCCCCAGGCAGGGAAAGGAAGGGGAACAGAACAAGCTGATCAGGAGAAGCCGGAAGGAGAGGGGGCTGGGCACAGAGGGAATTTGCACATTCTCTCATCTCCTGGACACCAGACAAATTCTGTGGCTAGCATATCCAAATCAGAATCTGGGCTGCCCCGGTGCCAGGAGCCGGTGGTGGCTGAGGCCATGTCTGCTCCAGGCTAGCCAACCTGGGAGAGAAATGGAAAAACTCACTCCATCTCCGAGCTGCCAGGGACCGATGCTGCCAGGCCGTTGGTCTAGCCAGTGTCCACACTCCCAGGCCGGCCAAGCTCAAGTCTAGTCTGACTCCACACGGCCAGCTAGCCAGGGGGCTTCTGGGGCCCTGGGGAGCCCCACGATGCATCCCAGATGCCTCTGCGGGCTGCCACAGGTGCTAAGGTGGCAATGCCCCAGGCAAGAGAACACGGGGCATCTGGGCACATATGGGAAGAAAGTAACTCATCAGAGCTCTTCTGAGAGTGAGCTGCATTGCCTGGAGGGAAAGACAGTAAGGAAGGAAAGATCCTGAAGTTATGAACACTTAAAGTATGCAGACGACAGACCTCTCCTGGCTTGTGCCCGCTGGACGCTGAGACTCCTAACTCAGGACTTTGGCACATCTCCTTCCCCACCCATCTTCTCCAAGGTTCCGGACAGCAGGGCCTGTGGCTTAGGCATTCTGTGACCTTAATGCCTCACACGGGGCCTGGCCCAGAATAGGAGCTCAGATACGAATGGGTGAATGTTAGCCACAGACCTTCAGCATGAGAATGCCAGGGCTCTGGAAGAAGAACTGAGTGGAGGGAGGAGGTATAATGGGTACACGGAACAGAGAAGCAGAAGCCCCACGCCACCCCCAGGTTTCTGGGAGCTGGGTCTGTGTGGGTAATGTCTCCGCCTTTGAGCTGGCTCTGTGACAGGCTTGCTCTCTCATTTCTTCTCCCAGTAAGGGCCAGACAGGAAAGAAGTGCTGGGAAGTGGAATGTCTGGGAGTCCAGGCATCTCCTGGGTAGGCTAGATCCTGGGTCCAGGAGTCGGAGGCAGAAGGGCTTTGTATCTCTTCCTCCCCATCCTGACCCTGGGTGTAGCAAGGGCTCCCATACACCTTGACCCCTCAGGAGTTTTCAACAAGGGGGGTGGCTGCCCAGCAGAGGGAATCTCAGACACCAGCATCCAGGCCAGGACGATGCAGTGGGGTGACTGGAGTGGGGCCCTGTCCCCACTCAGGCTGCCTGGGGGCCCCCTTGCAGGGCAGCCAGGTGGGAAAAGCACTTGCTTTAGGCAAGTTATAATTTGCTCCCTGGGTCTCAGTTCCCCTATTTGTCAAGGGAGAGATTTGGATGACTTGGGGCCACTCTTCGGGGCCCGAGAGACACATGACCTTGCCAAATGAAGGCCTGTTAGTAACTACCTGGGCAAGGCAACCCTGTCCTCAGTCCCACTGCATTCAGGAGGAGCCATGGGCTCCCCTCCCTGAGCCGTGCTCTGCTGGGACAGGCACAGAAGAGAGAAGGGGTGACCTACGGAGCGAGGGGCCAGTGTGACTGCTGATAACACTTGTGAACCTGGAATTGGCTGCTTAGAGGGGGATGCTGGCATCTGGAGTCTTCTCCTTGCACTCACTCCTTCTCCTAAGACCTTCTGAGGTGCGTCAGGCACTCCTGCTCCTCAGGGCTCTTTGTTCTTGGACTGCTGACCCCCTGAGCTGACCGTGGGAACGCAGAAAGCATCAAGCTCACTGGCGTCTAACCCAACAAGTCGCACCTGGGAATAAGGCAGCCCAGTCACTATAAGTCATCACCTTCCTTACCTCCAAGCCCCACGGTCCAGTCTGGTCACATCCAGACAAAAGCCAAGAAATCACTCCAAAGGCCCTAGAAGCAACAAAAGGGGTTTGCAAAGTCCTGCATGACAGCTGGCAGACTTCTTTAAAAAAAAAAAAAATTTAATGTTTATTTGTTTTTGTGAGACAGAGACACACACACACACACACACACACACACACACACACACACACGGCACGGGTGGGGGAGGGGCAGAGAGAGAGGGAGACACAGAATCTGAAGCAGCTTCCGGGCTCTGAGTTGTCAGCACAGAGCCCGACGTGGGGCTCAAACTCATGAACCGCGAGATCACGACCCGAGCCGAAGTCGGACGCTTTAACCGACGGAGCCACCCAGGCGCCCGTGCAGACTTTTCTTATAGCCTATTGACTTGTGCTCTACACACAATTCTAATGTATTTTGTTCTGTTTTTCTAGTTGATGGCAGTTTAGAAACCTATTTAGAACCAGAGAAGCACTGACATATGACTGAAATGGCACAGAGACAGAAAAAGTATAAAGAGCAGGCGTGAGAACACAAAGAACAAAATCATCCTGCTCCTGGGAAAGCGGCCTTCATTCCCTCAACACTGACTTGCCCTCTGGACAGATACTGGACTGAGACTGGGGGCAGGAAGGACCTTACTCCCTTGGATGGTTCTGGTCTGGGAAGCCGCATCCCTTCTTTTCTTCTTCCTTTTCCTCCTCGTTACATAAAGAAGCTAAGACAGCTTACGAAACTACACACAATAAGATAGAGCTGAAAAAACGTCATAACCAGGAATCATGCCATCAGGCGAGAAGGCCACCCTCCAGAGATCCGCAGGGCTCTTTAGCTCTAGTGCGATTTAGGGCAGGGGTCCCTCCAGAACCGCCCAGGATCTATGTGCCACTTTAGCGGCTGGACCTCACCGCGAAGGTGGCTGGGCTACGTGTGGGAATGGGGATGGTAAATGGAAAATGGAGGCCCACCTGCTCTCAGGAAGTCCTACTGAAGGTCTAGCAGCTCGTCATCTGGGTTCCCCTTGTGCACTTTCCAGGCCCTCTGAGCTAATAAGACCTGCTGCAATCCACACCTAACCCTGGCCCTGAGGACTCCAAGGGGCAGGCAGCTGAGGCTCGCCAGAGAGGGAGGACCTTTGCCTCGAGGAGGTTCAGCAAGGGCTGGGGTCTCGCCCTCTAATCCATTCCTCCCCTGCCTGTCACTCCAGTTGGTAAGCAGTGATTCCACCTTCCAGACCCCCTTCAGGATTCTTCTTCGTATCTGGCTTATAACTAGACCAACCCCTCCCCTCCCCTCCCCCAGGACAGAGAGCCCCCCAGTCTCCATCAGAGCTGACTTCCTCACCGAAGCTGTACCAAGGCCCAGCAGAAGGGACCCAAGACATCAATGAAACTCACTGCTGCATCTCACAGATGGGAAAACACAGGCTTAGAGATGGGAGTGACTGGCCCAAGATCACACAGCCTGTGTGTGGGTGACTGAGGACTAGAGGCCAGGCTTCAGACTCCCAGAGCACTGTGGTTCTTCTGGAAATCATGGCGCAGGCTCTTCCAGCAGGCTCTCAGGCAGCCGGACTGCCCCCAGACCCCTCTCCTGCATTTCTCCTGTTCTTGTAGCCCTCCCCACGTGAACACTTCCAGTCTGTGAAGGGCTGGCCAAGGGGAGAGAAGATAGGGTTAAAGTGGGGATTTTATTTAATCCTCTGAGCTGGCTTAAACCGATGCCACATTGGTTAGAACAGGAGAAACATACAGAAGGGTTTGGCGGGGGGTGGGGGAAAGGGGAGGGCATTAGTGAATAATCACTAGATACCGAGAGGCTTGGCCTGCCAATGAATTTAGCAGACAACTACCCTCCTTCATGGCGTCTCCACCCCAGGGCCTGAGCCTCCAACTACTGACCCCCTTCCCTGGGAATAACCCAATCTCCAGGGTACTCAACAGTGTAGAGCAATGGAAAGATCCCAGGCCATAGATTGAGACGCATCTGAAGGCAAACCCCAGTTCTGCTACTTACTCACTGTGTGACCTTAGGCAAGTCACTTGACCTCCCTGAGCCTCTGCTTCTTCCTCTCTTAAAGGGGGCTGAACATTCCTTCCTTGCAGGCCTCCTGAGAAGGAAGACTACCTGAGCTCATGCACATAAAGAGGCGCAGGGGAGGCATTGAGTCAGATGTGAGTGCTATTATTACAAATCTCATATCCTTTATCTCTCATCCAGGCCCATCCATTACTCTTCTGCCTCGGCCTGCTTGCGTCTTCGACATTAATAACCTTAATGATAATAATCCTTCCCAGCCAGCCCTGCCGGTACTAGCCAAAGCAGACCCTCAGCCCCCAGGCACATCTTCCCGCACTGTTTCTAAGAGGCAATTTGGGCACTGAGCTCAAAGACCCTGAACAGACATGCTGTCTTACGGCAGGCAGATTTCATGGGGGCAGTGGTAGCCCCTGGCTTATCAGAAGGAGCCAGGACCACCCCTCCCATCACCTCCACAGCTGACCCTCCATCTGGTCCACTACTCTGACCACGAGTAAGCTGCCCTCTCCATGTTGGCCTCCGACTCTCTGATTCTGACAGCCAGGTGGGCAGCTACTGGAATCTGGCCTTGGGTGTGTGGATTGCCGGACCAAATGCCAAGGCCAGGCTGTGAGCTCCTTACCCTGAAGGAGCGCTCTGAGAAGTGTGGGTTCACACCCTGGATCTTCTTCTTGGTTCTTCCACTGTCTGTCACCAGCCCCAGGATGCACATTATCGTCCTCATATTCCACAAGAGGAAATTGAGGCCCAAAGCAGAAGGGCCCAGCCAAGGTCATCCACGGGGTTTGGGGGTGATCCGGGGAGTGAACTCAGGTCTCCTCAGGTCTCCTAATCCTGGGCACTTTCTACCACCCTGGTCAGCTTTCCATACCAGGGAGGCCCCGAAGTCTCTCCAATGAACCTGGGCCCCAGTGCCAACAGTCCAAGAACTCTCTTCCAATATGGGAACTGCCAGAATGCGCATCTCTCCCTTCCCTGTCACGTTCCCTCTTTAAGCCAGTCGCCACAGAACCTGTCCTATCCCTGGTAGCAACTCCCGGGGCTGGGGAGCGCCTTCTCCACTGAGTAACTCTGGAGTGGGGCCAGAGTTCGCGGGATGGGCGGCAGAGGCCAGCAGGTGGGGTGGGCTTTCCCCTCGGATGGCCTTCCCCAGGACGACAAACCCGTTCCCACACCCACTGTCCTGCCAGCGACGCTCCCCGTGGCGCGCTCCAATGGGGGACACCACGCAGCTGCCTAACACTGCTCTCCAGGGGTTAAAAATGCAGCATCCTAAACAGGGTTAAAAATGCAGTCGCGGGGTGGGCCGGTGCGGAGAGATGTCGTCCCAACCACCGCGGCTGCTAAAGCGGCATCCAACCCCCTTCCCTCCGCAGTCCCTGGGGCCCGGAACGACTGGAGGGACCGGGGAAGCAGAGGAGGCGCGCGCCGCACCTTCTCGGCACCAGTGCCCCCCTCCCCACGCCCACACCCCCGCGCCCCCAGCAGCCGAGGCCGGGGGCTGCAGGCGCCGGCGGGTCCCGGGCGCAGGGCGGGCGAGCGGCGCTTACCTTTGTGACAGTCATGCAGAAACTCCGGGGCGGTGCGGGGGCGCGGGCGCGGCGTGCGGGGGCGGCGGCCGGGGTCCACCGCGGGCCCGAGGCGGCGGCGGGAAGCGGTCCGGCGCGGCGCGGGCAGCTCTGGGCGCGCTCCCCGCTCCCCGCGCCCCGCGGGCGGCTCCGCTGAGCCTGGGGCCGCGCTCCGGGCGGGCAGCGCGCAGGGACCGCTCGTCCGCGCTCGCCCGCCGCTCGCCGCTGATGTCAGCCCCGAATGTGCATTTATAATAGATGAGCCTCCTTCGCCGCAGGAAGGCGAGGCAGGAAGAAAGGGAGAGGGGGAGAGGGCCCAGGCTGGGGGGCGGGGGGAGGAAGAGGGGCCGGGAACTCGCTACAAAGGAGGAGGCGGAGGGAGGAGGAGGACGACGAAGAGGAGGAGGAGGAGGAGGAGGAGGAGGAGGAAGAGGAGGAGGAGGAGGAAGCGCACGCACGCCCGCTGCCCTGCCCTGCGCCTGGGGCTCGCTAGCCCGCCGCCGGGCACCGCCGCTCCCGGAGCCCGGGCCTGGCGCCCCGGCCCCGCGGCCTTAACCCCTTCGCGCCCGCGGACGCCACGCGTCCGGGAGAGGCCGGGCCCTGGCACCTGCTGGCTGCGGGCGCGCGCGGCCACCCCGGCGCTCGAGGGCCCCGTTGGCCCGGGGACGCTGCTGAAGTCACACGCCAGACGACCGAGGCGCCGCGTGGGCCGAGAAGCCCGCGGGCTCGCCCCCTGGAGGTTGGCGACGTCCGCCCCGGCCGAGAGTGCCGCGCGGCAGGCAGCGGAGAGGGGCGTGGAGGCCGCAGGCCTCGCCGGACCCGCACAGGGTCGCGGGAGGGGGGCCGCGCTAGCAGTCTTTTGAACCTAAGTCCCGCAGCGATTGGCCAGCCCAGAGGGAATTGCCGCCAGTTTCACAGAGGAGGAAACTCAGGACCAGACTGGGAAGTGACTTAGACAAGGGCACACGGCCATACTTGGCTCCAGGCGCTTCTCCTGGCGCCCGCTCTTTCCACGTCGCCACGAGGTCTCCACGGAACCCCATGTTGTAAAAGCAGTCTTCTCGAGGTTGGACGAACCCTGCCCTAGGTGAGTCCACGCTTGGGTGCAGCGCTGCTCTGGGGGAACATAGGCGCGGCCTGTGTGGTGCACTCATCCTGACCTGGGTCACACCATGCCCTGGAGCTGCTGATGGACTTGAGGGACAACCACTGGAAGGGAGGCCCCCCTTCCGAGCACCTGAGCAGAACAGGTTTGGCAGATACTGAACCGCTGAGACTCCGGAGAGGAGGGGTTAGTGGACAGGGAGGCGGAAGCGGGAGGGATCTTCGCGCACCCCTCTCCCTCTGCAAGCCCGGAAGTGCTGGCTTCCAGCTCCACCACGGTTGTACCAAGTAATGAACTAGGACCCAGTGGACTAAGTGGCGTAGGGGCACCTGCTCCGTGGCAGGTGCTGGCAGAACAGGGGAGATTGGCTGCCTGCCTTCAAGGAGCCCACCGAGTAGACTACAATAATAGAGTAATCAGCACCTGTAGAGTGCTTTGTGGATCGCCCTGCTATTTTTATTTTCATTTCCTCCTGTAATCCTACATGCAAGAGTATGAGGAAGGAACTATCATCTTCATTTGGTTGAGTGAACAGACTCAAGAGAGGGGAGAGGACCTGCCCAGGATTACACAGTGACAGAGATAGGACTTGAACAGAAGTCTTTTCTTTTTTAATTTTTTAAATGTTTATTTATTTTTGAGAGAGACAGAGAGCGAGCGCCTGAGCAGGAAAGGGGCAGAGGGAGAGGGAGAGAGAGAGAGAGAGAGAGAGAGAGAGAGAGAGAGAGAGAATCGCAAGCAGGCTCTGCGCTGACAGCGCAGCTCTCACAAACCCTGAGATCACGATCTAAGCTGAAATGAAGAGCCTCTGCTTAACCACCTGAGCCACACAGACGCCCCCAGAAGTCTTTTTAGATCAGGCACAGCCTTGTGCCTTGGCTCGGTGGCTTCCAGGGTGCAGTCATACCTGCTTCCTTATTTGAGCTTCACACTTGTCCTAGGATGTGGAAGGACAGCTCTTAGTCCTGGTTCCACAGGTGAGGAGTTGGAATGACTTACCAGTTCTCTTGGGGAGCAAGGGTGTGCTCCTCTGTGCACACCCTTCCTATTTCCATGTGGGACTTCGTGCCTTTGGCCACATTGCTTGAAGCTGTACCCTTGGCAACTCCAGGCCCCATACTCCCCCTGTTGCCTTTGGGTCTGAGTGCCTAGTCTTGTTTTCATGAGCTTGCCGTCAGTCGAGACGGTGAGCTGACAAGTGTCCTGAGCACAAAGGCATGCCCTCTTACTGAGTACCCCCCCCCCCCCCCGGCAAACAGTTGGTGCTTGGTGAGTCTGTAATGCCATTAACAACGAATCAAGCAAAATAAACCTTTGACCTACATTAGAAGAAATTTAAATTAGATCCACAAAAACATCTCCGTCATCTAGCTATCCAGCATCAGAAATGGGTTACATTCCCTGTCTCCACGGTCTTGGGTAGGTCAGCCTTCAAGACAGGAAGATGGACCTCAGGACCTTTTCCAGGGCCCCTCCGGTCCTTCTTGGAAGCCATTAAAGGTACTCAAGAACACCAGTCACCCTTCCCCCATGGCTGTGACTTGTCCACTTTTATCTCTCATGGATATTTAAAATCCCAGATTGTTAGCCTCAGCTACCCAGCATGCCTCTTGGCACCTTCCCCACCATCCGCCGGCATTGTGGGCTCTGGGAATGAGACAAATACTTAATATCAGCTTGAGCCAAATGTAATTAGGAACATCAATCTGCTGCCCACAACCCATGTGACACGCTCCAAAGGCAGACAGAAAACGTTCCTGATCCCTCACGTGCTGGTGGCTCACCCCTCTTGTCTCATGTCCCCAGTCAGGACGGAGGTCTGGGAGCGTGAGGACCCTCTCAAAGAACTCTGCATCCACTTGCCAAATCAAGGGTTTGCCCCAGAGAAGATACTCAGAAATGCGTTTTCTGTAGTACAGTTGTCTATGCCACGATACCTCCTGCCCCAGGTCTCCCACCCCGCAGCCCATCTTAGTTTGGAGTCTCCCGAAAGCAGAGCCTGAGGAAGAGTTGGATGCCGGTGGTCTAATGGGAAGGTGATCTCTGGGACTAGGCACGGAGCTGCAATGGAAGCCGAGGGAAACTGAGGGAATGCCCTGCAAATTGGGGAGTAAATGAGAGTGCGCTTGTCTCCCCTAGACACTTTGGAGCCTCGATGCTTTAGACTATGCTCTCTCTTTGGCCTCGGATGCCTCTACCCCACTTTCTCTGCCTGGCAGACTCCTATTCATCTTTCAAAGCCCAGCTCAAATGGCACCTCCTCTAGGTGGCTCTCCTGACATGACCTCCACAGTGGCCTGATCCAAACTGTGTCATAATGGCCAGAACTAAGTAGATTTGTCCTCTTTGGATGGGCTCTGACCATGTGTTCTCTCTTTCTAATCACAAGGCATGGCTGACACATGGGGCATGCTGGGTAACGGCTCAACCAATCCAATAAGACATCACCTTTAGCTTCTGCCTTAGTAACCCCTTGGCTCCGGTCCCGGCACCCCAGAGTGAGGCGCTGGGTCTCTCAAAGTCAGGCTCCGCCCTGACTAGTGTGTTCATTTCCCCGGGCGCCACGTTGGGAGTGAGAAGGGCTTGGTCCTTGCCCACGGACGTTGGGACACATCCCAGACCTGCTGCACCGTAGCAGGGAACGGAGGGGAATTTCCAAAGCCATGGAGCCCCAGAGGAAGGGCCCCAGAGGAAGGGGGTGTTCCTCCTGTGCTCACTGGCCGCCTCGTTCATGCCATCCCCTGACCTACAGGCACATCCCACCTGCCCTTGGGTGCTCGGTCGACAGGCCCCGCAGACCTCACTGCTCCTCAAAGCCTTCCCCTCCTCTCCATCTCCACTACCACTGCCCAGTGCAGCCATTTATTTTGCTTGGGCCTCCCTGACTGATCCTCCTGCCTCCTATCTTGTGCCCACCAATCATTCTCTACCCAGCAGCTCAGGCTTCCCTGAGGAAACACACACAGACCTGCCTCCTTGAAATCCATCAGGGGCTCCCTGATGCCTTCAGGATGAAGCCCCAACAGGGCCCTCCAAGGCACACCCCAGCCCCTTTAATCCCTAGGCTTCCTGTCTCCGTGACACTCTTGCCCATCGCTCCCCCCTCAGCACCCATCGGAGTCTTCCTCTTTCTTTCCTCCGATGTTGCCTCCTCCAGGGAGCCTCCCTGGACTATGACCAGGACTGTGATGGTTCAGATGCCAGCCTCTGTGCCACTTTCCATATTCCCGGAGCTTCCTTCTGCACTTTGGCATTGTTTTGTCATTTCCTGTGTGTGTGTTGGGCTTCCTGGAGGAGGAGCTGCTTGAGGACAGGGACTGCTCTTTTTCTCGGTGGTTCCAGCGCATCGCTTCGGCCCTTTCCCTCTATACAATTCTCCTGGTCCCCAGTTCTCCCTTCCTATCTCTTTTCCATTGTCTTCCCAGTCTCTCTCCCCCGCTACCTGCCTCAGTTCCCTAGTTCTCTCCACCTCATGTCGCCACTGTCCCCGCCTTTCCATGCCTCGAATCTGCGTGTCTGTGACCTCTCCACACTTCTGCACCAACAGACCCCACTCATGCCTGCCTTTCCCACTCTGCCCTTCACCCCCCACCCCCTCCACTGCTCCTCATGCCTGGCTGGGGGCTCTCCTTCCTCTTGCCTTCCCTCCGCTGGACATTCATGCTCTCTCTTCCTCCTGTCTGTCCTCCAGCTCTGCCCCCCTGTCCTCTCATGTCTGTGTGTGCTTTTGTCTCTATGTCCCTGTCCCTGCCTCAGTCTGTCTCTCGCCCACTCTCTCTCTCCTTGTCCCTCACTCCCTTTCTCCCTGGCCCCTAGACAATGCACATAATACCAACTTTGGCAAGGGGGCCCCCAACGTGGGGTGTTATCCCTCACCCTGTATCTGAGGGGTGGTGATCGGTGAGCCTCCTGAAAGTAGGCACATCTGTGTGTCCTTGGCTGGGGACACCCTCACCTGGGCCACAGGCTCTTCACCCGTGCCCCACTCTGTGAGCCTGTGTGAGCGCATGTGGGTGTGTGTGTCCATAGGCGTGCTGCACACATGTGGGAGGCACGGAAGTGGATGAAGGAGGAAGAGCCACAGAACGGGGTTCAGTGAGGGAAGCCGGAGGTCAGCGCCTCCCCGCCCCCGCCCCCAGTCTGTTCTTCCAGCTCTCTCTAGGGCCACGATGGTAAACAGGCACGTTTAGTCACAGGGAGGGAAGATGGTTTGCACAGGCAGACACTGCACGTGCAGCCCAGAGACAGACGTGTTCCAGAAACACTGCCTACTTGCCTAGCATGCAGCGGTTAAGGGCTGCGCTCTGGGGCCACGATGCCTGGGTTCAAATCCTGGTTTCCCCACACTATCTGCCTGATCAGAACAGTTGTTTGACCTCCTTGTACCTCGGTATCCTCCTCTCCAACACGGAGAAGAATAACAACACTGGTCGCGGAGAACTGTTATGGGATCTCAGTGACAGAGCACTGGGGACAGGGTATCTGCCTGAGGAGCTTGTGGGTTAGGACTCCTCCGGGGTGCAGGGAAAGGAATCAGGAGGTCTGAGTTCTAGCTCAAGCTTTGCCACGCGTGAGCATGTGGCTTACCAAAGCCCCATGGCCTCGCCAAGCCTCGGTTTACTCATTTACAGAATGAGATTACAGAAACCCATCTACTCTAGAAATACTGACTGGCAAACATTTATTAAAGTTGGAAAATGTTTGGGGCACCTGGGTAGCTCAGTTGGTGAAGCGTCTCACTTGGGCTCAGGTCACCGTCTCATGGTTCGTGGGTTCAGACCCCGCATCTGGCTCTGTGCTGACAGTGCAGAGCCTGCCTGGGGTTCTCTCTCTCTCTCTCTCTCTCTCTCTCTCTCTGCCACCTCCCCACTTACTCTCTCTCTCTCTCCCTCTTTCTCTCAGAATAAATAAATGAACTTAGTTGAAATAAATAGATAAAGATGAAAAATGTTTGGGGAAAAAAAGAAGAAAGGGGGAAAACCACCCTGCCATGCCCCCAACTACCAACAGCGGGTGTGAGCGGTTCCTTGTAAAGAGCCACCTGGGACCTGGGAACCACATATCCAGCCTTGAGTTCCTTTTGAACCTCAACTTTGATCACACCTACATCAGTGGTTCTCAAAGTGTGGGTCCCAGACCAGCAGCAGCTTCGCCTGGGAGCTGGTTATAAATGCAGATTCTTGGGTCCCACACCAGGCTCACTGATGCAGAAACTCTGGAGGTGGGGTCCAGCAGTGTGTTTAAATAAGTCTTCCTGGGATTCTGGGAAACACTGATTTTCACCATAGAGTATGGTGGGCACCCGTTGGCGGACGGGTAAGAAGGTGCTTCACAAACCATGCAGAACCGAGAGGAAGGGGCTGTTTCATTTCCATCTCTCAGGCAACGTACTTGAATGTTAACCTGGGCTTCAAAATCTTAGCCAGAGGCTTTTAAAATCTTTCCACTGAAGACAAGATTACAGGCACGTCAGGGACAGGAGGAGGCGAGGGGAGTCAGCCTGAAACAGCTTCAGAGAGGGGCCGTGGCTTTGGATTTCCGTGCTGTGGCTTGAAACAGTGTGCAAACTCAGTGGCTCCAGGTACCGCCCAGGGTTAGCCCCCCTTGGCTTTCCCGAAGATGCCCCCAGGAATGAGAATGGCATGTATCCAGATGGCCTCATGGGAGAGAAGCTCTTCAATTTGGAGGGCAAGGGTGGGGCCTCAAGAGACTCAGAGACAGGTCTCAGAGATCCGCTTACAGCCCAGCCGCCCTTCCCGGATGCACTCCAGCCAGACGAGTCCCCGACAGTGCCCCCCCCCCCCCCAGGTCCTGCTCACTCTCCCCCTCGGTGCCTGATTCCCCTACCGCTGCCTAAGGAATGTTCAGCACCAGTCTCCTCCAGGTTGGCTCAGCAGAAAAAGCCCTTTCATTCCGAGGATACGCCCGTCGCCCGGACACTCTGTACTCTCCCTTTTCTGAGCTCCCAGCACTCACCAGCTCGTCCATGTTAAATACCCCGAGGTGTCATTGTTGCATTTCAGCCCCTTATCATTTGTAAGAGCAGGCTTTGGACCAGATGGTGGCCAAGGTCTCTGCCCACTGCAAGATGTGCTGATTCTGGTTCACAAGAACAAGGCTTATCTCCACCCCCGGAAGGAGCTGCCCTTAGCGCGTGGGGGCCTTGTGGAAATTTGTGTGTTGGGGGAGGATCCATGTCTATATAAACAATTTGATTTTAAAATGCACTACACAGGGGCGCCTGGGTGGCTCAGTCGATTGAGCGTCCGACTTCAGCTCAGGTCATGATCTCACAGTTTGTGAGTTCGAGCCCGGCGTCGGGCTCTGTGCTGACAGCTCGGAGCCTGGAGCCCGCTTCGGGTTCCGTGTCTTCCTCTCTCTCTCTGCCCCTCCCCCACTCATGCTCTGTCTCTCTCTGTCTCAGAAATAAATAAACATTAAAAAAAAAACGCACCGCATGATTCTTGGCCCATGTGTGGCACGGTGATTTATCAATGAAGATTTATAATCACGCGTACAGAAAAGAAACTAACTTACTTGTTTATTGCCCAGTCCGTGTGGATGAAGATTCCTAACAGAATCCAAGAGCCATCTTCTTTTCCTGTTCTTTATTGTCCGACATGTCATTCCTGGTTAATCCTTTGTCTTCCACCATGAGAAAAAGACGAGAACGCGGTTATTATTCACAACGCCATGGTTCTTAGGAACCTGCTCGTTATCAGAACGGTATGGATCTGCTCACCTCTGCAGCCCCCTGCTCCTGTTTCTTTCATGCCAGTTGCATCAGTCGTGACGCTGCATCATCCGTTGGGTTGTCCAGAAACAGCAGCTTCCCCTGACTTTCTCAAAGGGTCTTCATCTGCTTTATTGATGATGCCCATAAATGCGAGTCTTACCCAATATGTGGGAGACCGAGAAGGATCATTCGTTTTGTGGTCATAAGTTGACCATTCAGAATGCCAGGGTGGGAATGACAAGTGCTTTAGGCCACAGAAGACTGCACTGGGGTGGAGACGTGCCCTGGCTGGTCACGGAGGCTGACACCAGGGCAAAGGTCGTTCGCTAACACCCCCGTCACTCTGTGCTGTAGGCCAGAGGTGACACTATGGGCAAATCATGGATGGGCAAGAGCCACCACACAGACTCATGCACAGGGCTCGAGCCCGAGGGTCAGCAGCGGACTGATGGCAGCCCAGAGGCCTGAACTTGTCCTGAGTCTGCACGGGAATCGCTCCTCATCAGTGTGGCAGCCCCATTTCAGTGGCGCCATCTCTCGTGACCTCCACCCTGCAGAAACGATAGCACCAGCCCGATTGTGGGAACCAGCCACCCACCCGTCCGCCCTCTTGGAGTTGAGAGCTGGTTACAGGGCTCTGGGACAGCTCCCCAAGTGTGAGTCCCGGTGCTCCTGGTGGAGGGTTATCTAGTCAACCCCATGCCCTGGGGGGAAAGGTGAAAGGGTACCTGAAGGAGACGAATGGGGGACTGAGGCTCAGGTGGGGTCCAGGCCAGGCTCCCAGGCATCTTGCACTGGGGGCACTGTAGGCCCTGACTGGTCTCAGGTACTAACTAGCAGGGGATTTTAAAAGTTTTGAAGAAGGTACTCCATGAGGTGCGGGCAGTACTGTCCTAGGTAGATCTTTGCCGTCCTGGGAAGGGTTTTGTTTTCTGCCTCTTTCTCTCCCTCTCTGCCTTGGCCTTCTGTGCTCAACAGTTCTCGTGGATTGGCTGGGATAGGTAAAGGCTAGCTGGGGGTGTCTTCTCCTTAACTTGCTGTTAAGGCAGGGCTCCTCAAACATGAAGGAATGCCCTGGGCATCTTGTTAACATGTAGATTCTGGTGCAGTAGGTCTGGGGCTGGACGAACACTCTGCGTCTCTAAAAGCTCGCAGATGATCTCCATCCCCAAACTCTTCCTCAGCCCGGAGCATGGTCTTTAGCTGCCCGCAGCCGCGTGTGCTAATCCAAATTCCTCATCGTCTTCCTCCAAACTTCTTTCCCAAAGGACAAAATCCTGCCGGGGCCCCCTGGAGGTGGGAAGATGAGTGTTTTCTGCCATCATCAGACATGGGGACCCAAGGTCAAGGATTTCAAGGTGAGCCGTTTCAGGGGCTGGGTCGCTTTAGGTCCATTGTCTCCATCTGTCTTTACCCACAGTCCTAGAGGGGGTTTATGACCATTTTACAGATGAAGTAATGGAGGCTCGGAGAGTTGGAGCCCAAGGTCAACCCAAGAGGCAGTGATGGAGGCAAGATTCGCCTCTGGGTCAGTGTGGCTCCAACCTGGGCTCTTTCTGCCGCACCGCATTGGTCTCTTGTCTTTTTGGACACAGATCCTTCCCTGTGCTGCCCTGCTGCTTAGCTGGGACAGGCCTGTCTTCCACAGTCTCTGTGTCCCCCAGGGGACAAAGAAAGGAGAGCATGGAAGGGCCCTGACTTTCCTACTTGGGGCTCCCCAGGGGAAGTGTAAGCCAGATAGCACCTACCATAACCACCCACCATCCACGGAGGGAGAGAGAAACAGCCCGGCCTGCAGCTTTGCCCTGTGTTCCAGGATCACCTCTGCGAAGATGCTTGCTGAGGTGACCACCAGAGGAGCCTCTCCCTGCAGGTGACACTCTGCCCCGAGCCTGCTGGGCAGGGCACAGAGCCCACTGGAAAAATGACTCCTGAGCCAAAGAACACACATCGGTCCCCACACTGTGAGTTTTTGGCACAGGGAGAAGGGAGAGGGGGAGGACGATCTGTCACTGCCGGGGCCAAGCCTTCCCCTCTCTGCACCTCAGTCTCCCCACCTGCAAAATGGGAGCAAAGCTCCCCAGGGTGACAGCACCAAACACGGGTGAGGGTGTGGAGACACAGGGACTCTCCTTCATCGCTGGTGCAAACGCAAGGTGGCACAGCCACTTTGGAAGACAGGGTGACAGTGTCTTACCAGACTAAACATACTCTTACCATACGATCCATTGATTATGCTCCTTGGCATTTACCCAAAGGAGTTGAAAACCTACGTCGACATAAACACCCACACGAGGTGTTTATAGCGGTAAACAGCCTCGTTCGTAATTGCCCAAACTTGGAAGCAACCAAGATGTCCTTCAGCAGGGGAGTGGGTAGCCCTCAACAGTACATCCAGACAACGGAATATCATTCAGCACTAAGAAGAAATGAGCTCTCAAGCCAGGAAAAGACACGGAGGAACCTGACGCGCATGTCATGAAGTGAAGGAAGTCTGTCTGAAAAGGCCACATACGGTATGACTCCAGCTACCTGACCTTCTGGAAAAGGCAAGCTATGGAGACAGCAAACAGATCAGAGGCTGCCAGGGGCGAAGGGGGAGACGGGAGGAATAGGCGGGGCACAGAGGATTTTGGAGCAGTGAAACTATTCTGTACACTCCTTAACGGTAGGCACAGGACATCACACATTTGTCGAAACCCACAGGTTGAACGACACCAGGCAGGAACCCTGATGCAAGCTATGGACTTTGGGTGACAATGACGTGTCAGTGTAGGTTTATGGATTGTAGCAAATGGCCCGCTCTGCCGTGTGCAGGACATTGATAGAAAGGCGATGTCTGTGTTTGGGGGCAGGGGTGGGTGGGCAGTCTGTATTTTCTGCTCTATTTTGCCGTCAGCCTAAAACTGCCCTAAAAAATAAAAATCTATTTTAAATGTCTGTTTATGTACTTTGGAGAGAGAGAGTGCAAGGAGGGGAGGGGCTTAGGTGGGAGACAGAGGATCCCAAGCAGGCTCTGTGCTGACAGCAGAGAGCCTGATGCGGGGCTCGAACTCACACACCGTGAGACCATGACCTGAGCTGAGGTTGGACCCTTAACCGACTGAGCCCCCAGGTGCCCCAATAAAAACCATTTTATAAAACGGAGGCAACGGGCGCCTGGGTGGCTCAGTCGGTTGAGCGTCCGACTTCGGCTCAGGTCATGATCTCACGGTTTGTGGGTTTGAGCCCCATGATGGCCTCTGTGCTGACAGCTCAGAGCCTGGAGCCTGCTTCGGATTCTGTGCCTCCCTCTCTCTCTGTGACTCCCCTGCTCTCTCTCTCTCTCTCAAAAATGAATAAACATTAAAAAAAGAAAAAAAAAAAAAAAAAACGGAGGCAAAATGACCAGGTCTCAGGCTAGGATAAACAAGCCTGTGCCCCTGGAGACAGTTTGTAGACAGCAAGTCAGTTTATTAGTATGAGGGGCTGGTGATACTATGTTCCTAAATCCCAGCTGTGCCAGAAATTGGCAGCGGAGTTCAGGTCAGTCATTTTGACTTTTTGGGTCCCTGTGTCCTTAGTTACAAACCAAGAAAAAAAAACTTGCTCTTTGTTCCCGTCCCCATAACAACCTCTCAGAGAATAAGTAGTGATAATGATGATAATAGCCACCATTTATGTCTAGGCACTGTGTTAAGCACTCTATGCTTATTATTTCATTTAATCCTTACAACCATCCGGATTTTGCAGATGAGAAACTGAAGCATGGGATTGGGGTAGGGGGGGAGCATCAGGTGGGGTGGGGAGCAGGCAGCTCGCCCTGGGTCACCCAGCTAGTCGGTGGCAAAGAAGGTTCTGGAAGCCCCAATGCTTGTATTCAATCTCCAGGTTTACCCCATGCCTTCAGGGGTTGGCACCCCGTTGCCTGATCCCTGGGGATTGGCTTCATAATAACAAATGAGGACCATAACCAACATCCCTCTAGGACTTACCGTGAGCCAGGACTATCCTTTAAAGCATGTGACATACGTCATCTCACTTATTCCTTGCAAGAACTCTGTGAAACAGGTTCTGTTTTTATGCCCACTTTCGGATGAGAAAATTGAAGCGTGGAAGTCAAAGAACAGGAAGCGTCAGACCCAAGAAGGAGGGTGGGGATCAGCGGGTCGGAGTTTTTTATTGAATACTTTGCATCACTGTACCCCGCCCCCCAGGTCCTCGAGCTGCTACGAGGTCAGTAGAGTCAGGCATGAGTGAGCAAGAGAGAGAGAGAAATGCACACTGTGCTGAGCTGTTGCTGCAAAATCCTTCCTTTTGGACCCCAGCAAATCGATAGTCAAGAGAGGCCAAACCTGGGCCCCCAGCGCCCTGGCTCCTGCCACATTCACCCCAGGAGCACCGGACAGCACTACTGGGCTCCTCCCCCCTTGTGACTTCTCCTGCCACATTCCAGGCCAGGAAAGGAAAGCCAGGAGCAGGGGAGCCTAAGTTGCTCTTTCGCCACGCCACGGAGGAGGCCTGTGGAGAATGGATGGGTCACAGCGTAGGGAGGGGGCAGGCAGGAGCCTGGAGCAGCGAGGCATCCAGGGCCAGAAGCAAGTCTTTGCAGCATGTGACTGCCTGCAGGTGTGACCCGAGGCTGGAGGGGAGGGGACGGCCCGGGGTCTCTACAGGCACCTCCTGTATCCACAAGATTGAGACAGGATTTTAAGTGGGGGCCCCTCAGAGAGGATGTTTTGGGTGGTGGTAAAGAGCGTCAGACTTTAGAATCAGCCCCATCTGAGTCCAAATCCTGTCTCTGCCACTCGCTGGCTGTGTGACCTTCGTGGAATTACCTAACCTCTCCGGGCCTGTTTCCTCTTCTGTCAAACAGAGAAAATGATTGGCAGCAGCCACCTGCTGGGGCAAAGTCTGTCCCTGGCCTGGGATGGAGACTGGACAGAGCAAGGACTCAGGATATATTGGCTGCTTATCTGCTGTACATTGGAATTCCGAATAATGCCTGCCTTGTTGCGAAGCTTAAACGAGTAGCATCCACGAAAAGTGCTTAGGAAGGACCCTGGCACAGAGAAGGTGCTATTTTTAACACTAACACCCTCTTTGTTCCCACCCTTCTCATGTGTGCAGGGCACCTAGGGCATGGGGAAGGGGCTGCTTGACTTCAGGATGCAAAGTGCAAAGCTGCCTCCCTGCAGCGGTGGAGGAAAGACGGAAAGACGGGGCTGCAGGAATTCGTTAGCACCAATTAACACCGTGAGGCTCCCTTCTGCTCTCACCCTGGTCTGCCTCCCTGCTGGCTTGGGGCCGAGAACCACATGGCAGAGGAAGCAGCCAGGCCCAGGGGATGAGGGGGATGTTGTGGAACCATCGGCTAAGACTGGGGGCCCCCCAGCAGGTATTATTCCTAGCTGGGCAGGAAGGTTCCAGAAAGCAGTGAGGCAGACACAGAGCATCAGGCAGGCCTGGTCTTGGGGCCACAGACAAATGCCTCTTCCAGGCAGTGACCCTTTCTAGTGCATCTGACATACGGAGTGGGGGTCATCCCTTCCCTGACACAGCGAACTTACTCGTAGCTGTGCTCTTGCAATGAAAGAAATAATAAAAATGGCTGGAAAAGAAACACAGACGGTAAAAATGTTTTTTTTTAAATGTTTATTTATTTTTGAGAGAGAGTGTGAGCAGGGGAAGGGCAGAAAGAGAGGGGGACAGAGGATCTGAAGCGGGCTCCATGCTGACAGCTGAGAGTCTGATGTGGGGCTCGAACCCACAAACTGCGAGATCATGACCTGAGCTGAAGTTGGATGCTTAACCGACGGAGCCACCCAGGTACTCCTAAAAGTGAATTTTAAAGGTATATATACACACACACACACACACACACACACACACACATATCCGTATATATACGTATACATGTATATATATACACATTTATTCATGCCGATAAAATTTTTAAAAATAAAAGTATGAAAAAAGGAAAATAGCAATGATTAATACTTTTCAGTGACATTAATATATTTTTGAAAATAGCGAATAACTTGTATCTCTGTATTAGTCTGTTATAGTAGCAAATAATCACATTATAGCCTCTGCAAATACGTAAATATGTCTAAATCAATCTTCCGAAATCATATTCAATTCATGACACTAAAGCCATACCTGTCCATTCATCTTTGCTCATAATTCATGAGAGAACAATTATTAATCTTACCCTTGAAGATTCCCTTCCACACGAAGCAACAGATAAACATATAGGAAAAGTCTTAAATATAAGGATCAATTTGGTAGAGATTATTTCACAACAAAATGTAGAAATTGCAATGTGTTTCTGCCTTTGTTTCTTTAGTTGAAACTAAGTGGCTTCCAGTGGCTTACAAATGTTTCAATAGTCAAAAATTTCCAGTAAAATACCTTCGCCAGAAAAATTTCACTCTATTTGGCAAAACCTGAAGTTTTTCTTCTCCAAAAATCAGAGAAAATGACTGAAAGGTAGAGAATATTGACATGATCGGACCCATTAGAAAGATGACAGAATTGAAGAACTCATGTGCTATTCTTTATTTTGACAACGACCCTGTAGTCACTGATGATTTTGAATCTACTGAGACACAAACTATGCGAGGAAGTTTGAAAGATCTCGCTGTAATTAAGTTGTTCTCCGAACAATCCCATATGGAAACTCACATATACAGGATCTGCTGTATAATTGGAAATTCTCCATATTGACTCACATGTTGAAAACACTGTTTATTAAAGGGTAAGTAAGCAAAAAATGCTGACTTACAATACACCCCCATCCACACACATATTTAACAATAAATACTACAATTATTTGGAACTTAGACCATCTAATGTTCTTAAGGAATATTGGCCTGTAGCTTTCTTGTAACATCTTTGTCTGGATTTGGTGTAAGGGTAACACTGCCCTCACAGATGGAGTTAGAAGTGTTCCTACCTCTTCTATTGTTTAGAAATTGAAGAAAGATTGATGTTGATTCTTCCTTAAATGATTGGTAGAATTCAGCAGTGAGGCCATTCGGTTCTGGGCTTTGCTTTGTTGGGAGCTTTTTCCTTATTGACTCAATCTCTTTACTTCTCATAATTCTGTTCAGATTTTCATTTTCTTCTTGAGCCAGGTTTGGTAGTTAGTGTCTTTCTAGGAATTTGTTCATTTCATCTAGGTCATCCAGTTTTTTGGCATACAGTTAATTGTTCATATTCTCATAATCTTTAAAAAAATGTTTATTTATTTATTTTTGAGAGAGAGAAGAGAGCGCCTGAGCAGGGGAGGGGCAGAGAGACAGAGGGATAGAGAGAATCCCAAGCAGGCTCCATGCTGTCAGTGCAGAGCCTGACACAGGGCTTGATCCCAAGAACTGTGAGATCATGTCCTGAGCCAAAATCAGGAGTCAGATACTTCATCTAAAATTTTTATTTTTATGTGTATTTACTTTTGAGAGAGAGATAGAGAGAGACAGAGCATGAGCAGGGGAGGAGCAGAGAGAGAGGGAGACACAGAATCTGAAGCAGGTTCCAGGCTCTGAGCTGTCAGCACAGAGCCCAACGCGGGGCTCGAACTCACGAACCGTGAGATCATGACCTGAGCCAGAGTTGGACGCCCAATCAACTGAGCCACCCAGGTGCCCCTAAGATTGTGTTTTTAAGTATTCAGGGTTTGAACTCACAACCCTGAGATCAAGAGTCTCATGCTGCACCAACTGAGCCACTAGCTGCCCCTTTTTTCCTAGTTTCCTAAAGTATAAAGTTACATTCCTGATTTGAGAAGTTTCTCCTTTCATAATGTAGGCATTTACAGCTACAAATTTCCCTCCAAGCACTGCTTTCCCTGAATCCTAGAATTTCTGGTATGTTGTGTTTTTTTTTTTTATTGTATCAAAGTATTTTCTAATGTTCTCATTTCCCTTGTGATTTCTTCTTGGACCCATTGGTTACTTAAGAGTGTATTGTTTAATTTCCACATAGCTGTGAATTTTCCAGTTTTCCCTATTTGTTGGTTTCTACTTTTGTTCCATTGTGGTCAGAGAAGATGGCCTGGATGATTTAAATTTCTAAGATCCATGGAGGCTTGTTTTGTGACCTAACATATGGTCTATCCTGGAGAACGTTCCATGAGCATTGGAGAATGCAGATTCTGCTGTTGTGGGGTAGAATGTTCTGTATGTGCCTTCAGATCCATTTCGTTTATAGCTCTGTTCAAGTCCTTTATTTCTTTATAGATCTTCTTTCTAGTTGTTCTATGCATTATTGAAAGTGGGGTATTAAAGTCTTCTATTATTATTGTAGAACTGTATATTTCTCCCTTTAATTCTGTCAACGTTTGCTTCATCTATTTTGGGACTCTGTTGCTAAATGCACATTAGTTTATATTGTTATAACTTCTTGTTGGATTGACCCTTTTATGAATATACATTGTCCTTGTCTCTGGTAACAACTTTTTTAAAAAGTTTATTTATTTTGAGAGAGAGAGAGAGACAGCATGGGTACAGAGACAGAGAGACAGAGAGAGAATTCCAAGCAGGCTCCACACGGTCAGTACAGAGCCTGATGCAGGACTCAAACCCATGAAACACAAGATCATGACCTGAGCCGAAATCAAGAGTCGGACGCCGAACCGACTGAGCCACCCAGGCGCCCCTGGTAACAAGTTTTGAGTTAAAATCTTATTTCGTCTGATATTAGTATGTATACCCTCTCAGCTCTATTTTGGTCTCTATTTGCATAGAATATCTTTTTCTATCCTTCATTCCAACCTATTTGTGTCTTTGGGGGGCTTCCAGGATAGGGTTGCCAGATTTAGCAAATAAAAATATAGGACACCCAGTTAAATTTGAATTTCAAGACACAATGAGTAATTTTTTAGTATAAGTAAATTCCATGTACTCTTTGGGATGCGTTTATACTAAAAAAATTATTCCCTTTTTATTTGAAATTCAAATTTAAGTGAGAACCTTATTCCAATAAGAATGTCAAGCCATACACTCTGGAAACTTCTGATTTAAGGGGACAAACCAGGACCTGGCTTGGACGGTCTCCCACTGCAAGGGGGGAATACAATCCTGGTACAGGGGGCCTACAGTTTGGGGAAAAGGAGGAAGGGGAGAAGCAGCACGATCTTACCATGAAGGCAAGGGGGCTAGTCAGGTCTTTACATCGTGGTCCCTGCTCCTTCCTGGTTCTCCCAAGGTTCTCCCACCCATACTTCATCGTCTACCCAATGACCGGCACCCAAAGTCTACCTTTTCACCCAGTACTTAGGAGCTAGGGAATCGGACCCTCACACCCCCCACAGTGCATGCACACTCCTGCCCACGTGCACACAGTCACCACAGCTTGGGTACACGTTCACAGGCACACCTTAACTCGATACACCTTCCCATGCGTGCTGTACAAACAGGACCTCCTAACACACCATCGGATAAACAGGTTCTCGTCCGCTCAGGCTCCCTGAGGCATGTTCCGTTCACACGGACACCTGGCCCCGCACACATCTGCATACTTGGTTATACTCTCTTAACCCAACAACAGATCAGTCACGACAAACCTCATACACTGTGCCTGTCCTTTCTCAGGCTCTCGTGTGAGTGTGTGTGTGTGTGTGTGTGTGCGCGCGCGTGTGTGTGTGTGCATGTGTGGAGGGGGGTGGATTTTCTCCTGCTATCTCTATCTGGATATCTGTCCCTCTTCCACTCGGGCACCCCAGCCATCTCCCCCTCCCTGCCGGAAGGCTGAGGGACGTGGGCAGGCCTGGTCTCCATGACAACCAAGGACCCTCCAGTCGGGAAGGAGAAGGTGCTGGGAGGCAGCCTTGGCTTTTACCCAGGCCCTGGCTCTGAGTGGGGCTGGGGGCGAGGGCAGTGGGGAGAGCATGGGAGAGGAGGGCACAGGACGGCCATCTGGACCCAGGAGAGTGGAGCAGCAGGCCCTTGCCCAAGTGCTCCACAATGGCAGATGGGCATCATGGTGCCAGAGAGGCACTGGGCGGAGGGACCCAGCCCAGCCTAGAGTCTGCAGCCCAGCACTCCTCTACAAGCACCCTCGGACCTCACTGATTCTGGAAAAAAAAAAAAACCCTTTCAAAGCTCCCTTTCCTGGGACCCCCGCAACACGGGGAGGTGGAGTCGTGTTGGGAGCATGTATGGGGAGCACACAAGCCCCTTAAAACCACAGGGCTCCAGGGCCCTTGCCCTTCCTGTGCCATTCCTTTGGGGGACACGTGGCCCCTCCCACACTCCCATTTTGGATCCTCACCCGCCCTCCTGGGGTGGGGGGAGCTGGCCCAGAAGAGTACCCTGATTGTGCCATAGGAAACCCAAAGAGTGGGTGCTAATTTGTGCAAACCCCACCACAGGGCGAGGAGGGCTGGGCCCTGGTTCCTCTGGGCGCCTCAGGTGGTCCTTCGCTCTGCCCTCAACACTGAATCCATCAGTCAGAAGGCCTGGCCGCCTGGCCCCCAGGCCCCGAAGCTGTGCCTGAAGGGGAGGGCCTACCGAGGGCAGCTGGGGGGGGGACCAGCCAGCAAGGGATGACCCAGGAAGTGGGGTTTGTGCTTCGAGGGAGGGGAGGCCGCTGCGGCTCCTGGGCCTCTTCAGGAAGGAGCTTGCAGACTGGGCCCCAGGGGTCCCTGCTGAGTGGCCAGACTTAGTGAGGCTCAGGTCAGGGGCTGCCGCTCTCCCTGCCAGTCCCGCTTCCTCCCTCCCCAGCTGCCACAAGTTTAAGCCCCGACAAACCTCCGGCACCCATAACTCCTACGACAGAACTCAAAGTGACACAGATGCCAAGAGTCGCAGGCAGTCGCGCGCCTGGATGGAAACCCTGGGAGGTCTCTGAGTCCCGGCGTGAAGGAGGCTGTGGGCCGCCCCGCCCTCTGGTGGACAGCCTCTGGAACTACACCCCCAGGAGGGGAGGCAGGTGGGAAGCATGGGCCAGTCTTGCTCCCGCCAGTCCTTGCTCACGGTTCACCGTGAGACTGTCAGGGATCACTTTACCAACGGGGAGACTGAGGCCCAGAGAGGAGAAGGATTAAAGACAGATAGACCCTGGGGGTGACAGTATCTTGTCCTCTGCCCTCCATCTTGTCCCGTCAGCTCGAATTGTGGGCGCCAGCTTGGGTACCGTCAAAGTTGCCCTCCTCCTCCCTTTCTTAACACTGGCCTTCACCCGCGCTCCCCGAACTGTGGCTGGCCCCCCACAAGCCCCTTTGGTCCTTCCACCTCTCCGCAGCCAAGGCGACCTTCCAGAAGCCTGACCTTCAGAACCCATTCCTTTCTGGCCTGAAACCTATACTGTGGTACTCCCGCCTAGAAGGCCCTCCGCACTGTGGTCCCTCCTCCCACCTGGCCATTCCCTTCCCTCACCCAATTGTCACCAAGCACCTAAGAACCGCAGAAGTCTCATGTCCCCCTAGCCCAGGCGAGTTGTTTCTTCCACACAGACTGAGCGCGCTGCCCCCACGGCCCATCTCGGAGCCTTTATCTCACATGGCGGGCGTAACAGCTCCTTACTCCTGCTCTGATGAATTACCACAAGCCTAGTGGCTTAACAACAACACAAGTTTATTCTCTTACAGAAAGCCCAAAGTCCAATCTCAGTCTCATTGGGCTAAAGTCAAGGCATCAGCAAGGGTGGTTCCCTTGGGAGGCTCATTATCCAGCCTACCTATTCGGGCCACTACTCAGTAGGCAAGGTTCAACCCAGGCTTTCAGAGTGTAGGAAGGGGGGCAAGTCTTTATTTTCCTAAACCAAACTGACCTTTATTGAGGCACTCCAGTGTTTTTTGTTTTGTTTTTTTCTCATACCACCGAGCGATTCTGCAATTCCCCATGGACACTGACCAGGTGTCCCACACATTTAACTCAATTCTGACACTATCTACCTGGGATCGTATCAGATCCCACAGGGTAAGGGCACAGTCCTAAGAGATTACCCCCCAGCCCTTTCAGATGCCAATCCCAAGTCCCACATTGTCACCTGTGTTTTTTTTTTTAAGTTTATTTATTTATTTTGAGAGAGAGAGAGAGAGAGCATGTGCACACGAGTGGGGAAGGGGCAGAGAGAGGGGGAGAGAGGACCCCAAACAGGCTCCTCACCCGCTGTCAGTGCAGAGCCGGATAGGAGGCCCGAACCCAGGAACCGTGAGATCATGACCTGAGCTGAAATCAAGAGCCAGTCTCCCAAGTGACTGAACCCCCAAGGTGCCCCGTCACTGGCTGTGGATTGGAGGTTCCCACGACCCCCTCCTTGGGTTCGATCAGTTTGCTAAAGCGGTTCCTAGAACTCAGAGAAGCATTTATGTACATTTACCAGTGCAATACAAGGGATATAACTCAGGAAGAGCCAAGTGGAAGAGATGCCCAGGGCAAGGGATGTGGGAAAAGGTGCAGAATTTCCATGCTCTCTGAGCACGCCCCCTCCCCAAATCTCCAGGAGTCCAGAAGCTCATCCACTCCTGCTGGTCATATAGAGCCTAATCTGTGGCCACCACCTCCTTCTCCTTTCCAGGAGGTCGGTGTCTGGGTCTGAATGTTCTAACCCTCTGATCACTCGGTCATTCTGGTGGCCAGCCCCATCCCGAGGCTATCCAGGGCCCCCATCCTAAGTCAGCCCATTACCCTACATTCAGGTGTGCTCTAAAGGGACTCCTAATGAATGACACTCCTAATATTTGGGAAATTCCAAGGGTTTTAAGACTCAGGGGGACAAAGACCATCTGTATTTCTTTTTACGTCACAGGCGCCAGCCAAGGTTGTTGGCAAGCAATTGACCATGGACTTCCCCAAAGACACCAGAGATCCGCTGACGAAGTCAATCTCAGTTTCTTAGACCTCTTGCAGAAAGGGAGAGTCCACCCGCACAGGCTGTCAGCAGGGGCCAAAATGAGGAACTCTGGGAAGAGTACTGACAGGATTTTTAAGGCAGGCAGCGAGCTGGTAGTGACTGAGGAAAGTGTTCAGAGTTTAAACTGGAGGCACACGGGGACTGGAGGGCCTTGAAGTGAGTCCTGATCTGGTTGTTAGCAAACTGTTCAGTTAGTTCACAGTTTTCACATTCCCGCAAGTCACTGTGTCAGGTTTTCTTGGTCTCTGAGAGTTTAACATGGAACAGGAGTTGTCTGTTTCGTTTTATTTTATTGTATTGTTTTTTTTAAGTTTATTTATTTTAGAGAGAGAGAGAGTGCGAGCGGGGGCAGGGGGTGGGCAGAGAGAGGTGGAGACAGAGGATCAGAAGAGGGCTCTATGCTCACAGCCAGAGCCCAATGTGGGGCTTGAACCCCCGAACCGTGAGATCGTGACCTGAGCCGAAATCAAGAGTCGGACGCTTCACCGACTGAGCCACCCTGGCAGCCCTCATTTTATTTTTAAAATTTTTATTTACTTATCTATTTTATTACTCGTTTGTCTGTTTCATTTCACACTTCGAGAACCACGTCAGCTGCATGGAGTCCCTGCTGGCACTGACACTCCTCGAGAGGGGCTGCAGGGAGCAGAGACATCCTCCCAGGCCTGGTTTCGCTGCGGGGGGAACCCCCCCGCACCGCAGGCTGCAAGGTCTCCCAGCTCATGGCTGGTCCTCTGGGGCTCACTGAGGCCAGCCCTCCCAGGCCCTGGCTCCTCAGGGGCTCCGTGTGGCCTGGCCTCTGACCTCCCCAGCCTTCCAACTCCAGCTTTCAATGCCCACGATGCGATCCTGCATTTTGTGCCCCCCAGCCTGTCCTGCCAGTGGCCTGGCAGGATTTCCCAGACCTCTGCGTGCTCCATCTCGTGGGTCGCTTGCTGAAATGCCCCATCCGCAGAGATGCTACAAAAGCAGCGTAGGAGGGGGGCCCAGGAATGCGCTTAAGTAAGTGCTCCCCGTCTTTCTGATTCAGTCCTCTGATCACACTTTGAGAAAGATGGGCTGGGCTTCTAAGACAAATGCCCTTGTGTAAGTTCATTAAAGGCTTTTAAGTCCCACCTCCTGCCCCGGGCCAGGGAGCCCTAAACTCCCCCAGAGGCTATCACTCCTCTTGCCAGGGGGCAGGGAAAATATGCCTGTTTCTTATTTTTTCTTCTGCAACTGCTCCTGGCAAAACAAAGCACAGGACAATTCCTGCATTAAAGCATTAGTAAAACACCCTGCCGCTTTGAACTAGCAGGGGTATGACTGGATTATGATTGTTCCTTGCCCCTCAGATGTATGGCTCTTCTGGTAAAGCACGGCTGTGTCTCACACTTATCTGCCTACCCGCCCCTCTCTTAGTGCACGCCATAGCGTCCAGCGTGAAGCGTGCTCCGTAAATATTTGCCGAGATGAGGACAGTACTGCGGTGAAAGGGAAACACACGCCCTCCGTGGCCTGTATGGGTCACTTCCTCACCCATTGCTTCTTTTTATTCCCCACAACCCCTCAGTGGGGGGGGGGGGGGGGGTAGCAGGACCTGGAGATGAGGGAACTGAAGCTCAGAGAGGGGGATTAACTGACCCAACGTCACACAGCAAGTCAGGGCAGAGCTGGGATTTGCTCCAAGATGTGTCCAGCTCTTTGCACCTACCTCTCCTACAGCTGCCCACAAGGAGTTAGCAGGGAGGCCGGTGGCCCCATATCCTCCTCCTTCTCTTTTCTTGCAGACCACATCCTATCTGGCATCCAGGGGAAGGCGGTTGCTTTCTCCTTCTTACCTCCACCCTCCCAGCCATCTGGAGCTCCAGCAGAACCCCCGGGCCTGCTAGGCAGTGGCAGCAGGAGACAGCTTCCAGAGAGTCTGGGTTTAGCTGAGAGATGCATTATGTATGGGGAGGGTCCCCACCGAACCCCCCCTCAGTGTATCCCCAAAGCGGTTTGGGACCCAGCCTCACCTGTCAGCTTCCCCTTGCCTGCCCTTCCCCCAGGCCATTGCCAGCCCCAGCTCGCTCACTGGTCCCTGAAGAAGCCCCTGTGCCCCCTCTACCCTCCCTGCCGTCCCGTTCTAGGAGGTGCCCACAAGTACCTGTTGGGTTGCCCTGCCTGCCATTGGGTTAAGACATCCCTCAACTGCCAGGACCGCCCTCCTCCCGCCAAAGGCCTATCACAGTCCCCAAATGCCCACCACTTGAGGTATGTCTTTGGGGCCTCCCAGGGGCCTGCTCAGTCTAACGGGAACAGAGGAATGACATTCCTGGGAGGGGGGCGATGCCAAGCAACTTTCTCACCCATCATCCACCACACCCTGTCCTTGCCTATGGAGGCCTGGTTAGCAGTGCAGACTCTGAGGGCAGACTGCCCAAGGTCAAGTCCCGGCTTTGCCACCCATCAGCTCTGTGGCCTTGGACATTCACTTAACCTCTCTGTGTTTCAAAGTGATAATGAAAATAATGGTGTCTACCTCCCTGGATTACACGTAAAGCACTTAGACCAGTGACTGGTTTCTAGTAAGCCCTCAGAGAAGGTGCTGTTATGGTTACGATGTGGCCTTAATTTTGAAAACCTGGGCATGCAAAGCGCAGGTCAGACCACCATTTTCCAGACGTGGGACCTTAGGTGGATTAGCCCTGAACCTCGGCTTCCTCATTTGCAGCCCTCCCAGGCTTCTGTTGAGAATTAAACTCCATAGAGCAATTCTCTACGCGTCCTCTTCAGAGCCCTGGCAAGAACATAAGTGGGACAGATCTTGTGTTGAGCTCTGTGTCCCCTTCCTCTCATTGAGGCAGCTAGGCTTTGCATATTCCTACCCCGGGGACATTCACGGCCAACAAGAGCCGTTTGTTTGTTTCCAAGAGCTTCCAAAAGCTGGAAGCCTGACTCAGCTTGGATGCCAAGACCTTGAGAGAGGTCTGCAGGGGACTGGTTCTGAGAGGCAGGGACAAGAGGCCCACTGGTCCCTCAAGAGGGCCCCAGGAAGTACTCAGGTGTCTGTGAGGTGGCTCCGGCCAAGGATCACGTGGGCTTAGAGAGTGAGGATGTCGGCAGCTGGGGCCACAGAACGAATGCTTCCCATTCTGGTGCAATTCTGGGAGGGGGAGAAGACCCCCAATAATAACCAAACAGGCTTCTTTCCAACCTGGTGGGCTGAGCTCTCTGCAAAATGAAGGTGATTTCATGGAAATAAAGAGCCATTCAGACACCCCTGGGGGTATGTGCTGGGGTTCACCTTGTTCCGCACACAAAGCGCTTTGGCTCTTCTGGGGTTGCTCTTGGGGGTCCATTTGACCTCAGCACCTCTGGCCTGAGCCATGTGGGTCTGGGCTTTATAAACCTTACATGTGTGGACTTTTTGAGCATGGTGGATTTCTAGCTGGGAAGGCCCACGCCCCTGTACGCTTACACTTGCATTACTAAAGGTAACAACTGACTGTGCGTGGAAGGGCACCCTGTGTGTGTTGCACCAGGGCTTAGTTTGGGAAAGGGGGGACATGCCTCCCAGCGGTGACCCACCCAACTGGAAGCCTGGGTGAGCCCTGCCCCCCTGGCTCCCTGTAGAGCTCGGGAGGTGAGAGCTCTGCTCTTTTCCTGGCGGCCTGGCTCTTGTGACCTCATCTTTCTTCCCACCACGCATCCTTATTATCAGTAGGCATTGTGGAAAGACGGTAAAAATGAGAGCGTTTCCCTTCGTCTGCACTTGTCTCCTTTCTCAGCCCCTGAGCCTCCTGTCATCCTTTGGGGTCCCAGCCAGGAACTCCCAGGGGTACAGGGATAGGTGGGCCTTCTCTCCTTTCCTCTTCTGAACTTGCCCCCCTTCCGCACCAACCTTTACTCCTTCCAGTTCTAATGCGCCCACACCATCTTCCCCAGCACTCAGGTCGTGGAGGGAGGACCAGGTGGTTGTCTGTGGCCTTGAGACTGACCTGATGGGCCTTGACCTCTGACTCCCGAGGGAACCCAGCCCCTGCTTCCCTCCATCCAGACTCTGCCTTGCATAATCAGAAGAGCATTGGAAAGGGGAGATGGCCGTGTACCTCTTCTTGTCTTTGTAGAGTTGGGGAAACCATCGGCCGGGAACAAAGTCTTTCTCTTCTTGTCGGTGACAATGCAGTGTCGCATAAATTTCATCAAGATGGAAAACAAGAACTCCTACCACTGATGCGGTTTGGCAGTAAGGGTGGGGGTCCAGAGCCAACGGCCAGGAAAGAATTCTCCAGACATCTTTGGTGCAAAAAAGGTGATTTTATTAAAGCACGTGGGATGGACCCTGGGTAGAAAGAGAGGCCCTGGGGTTGTGAGGAGTGACTGATTATCTACTTGGGGGTTGGGGGAAGGGAAGGAGAAAGGGAGATTTCTAAAAGGACTTTCATATGCTAAAGAGGATTCCTAGGATACTGGAGGCCTTGCTATTGTTGAGCTAAAATTGTTTCTCCCCCTAGTAAGGCGTAACATTAAGACCAGACAGTTGGGACTTTCTGGGAGGACCGTTTCACGCTGCCTGTCTCAAGTATTTGTCAGCGGGCTGCAGGTTATAAAGAAATTTAATTTGATCTACATTTTCTTCTTGCCTTTGTTCCTCACGTCACTGTGGAGGGTGATGGTAGGGCTCCAGGAAACTGAGTCTATAGGCTCCTGGAGGTTGCTCTTCTTCTTGTAAATGATTAAGACGTTCATAAATTGATGGAGACTCACATCCTGCGTGGCGGTGACCTCTATCAGTTAACCATTACTTTTTCCCTTTCCTTTGTTCTTGGGCAACCAGGAGAGCCTGAAGAACGGCACACATATCCCATGGCGGGAGTGGGGGGGGCGCCCATTTTGGTTCCCTGATCCCCACCGTGACCCTGAGAATCTGGGCCCCTCTCCCAACATCTTGCACACAGACTCCTGAGCCCAGACACAGGATGGCAACCCAGGTGAGAGGTAGGTGAGTCCCAGTGCCCTGGGGGGCCGTCGCCTGCCATCCGTAATGGCCAGCCCCCACCCCCCCCCCCCCCCCCACTGATTTCGGATGGAGAGAGCCGTGAGTTCTGACATAAGCAGATTGGGTCACCTTGAGTAGGGGGCTTGTTTGTTCCCCCACTCCCTCTGTTGGCTCACTTGCAAAAAGAACTGGGCCTGGGCTAGAAACTTCTTCAGTTTTTGCAGGGAGGGGGAAAGTGGGGGAAGGGAGCTAGCCGTTTGTGGAGAGCCACCTGGTGTGGTTCAAGATGGGAGAGCCCAGCCTCCACCAGCCCTGACTTCCTGGCCACCTGAGTGGGGGGAGTCAGGACTCCTGGGTGTCTGAAGTCGCCCAGCGTGGAGGCCATGTCACTGGGGTTCAGGCCTGTCACCCACTCTGACCCTCCCAACAACCCAGGAGGAAGCAGGGCCGGTCGGAGGACCCAGTTGCACATGCAGGGGACTCAGGGGTTTAGGGGTCAAGCGGCTGGCTGGCCTGGGGGTGGGGAGCAGAGACTGAGGAGGAGGGTCTTGCTGGGACATCAGTGGGGGACAGGCTGGGAGGACCATGACCCAGGGGGTGGGTGGGGAGGAGGCAGCCAGGCTCTCAGCCTCCGAGTCCTACCCATTCATTGGCCAACAAATCTGTTCCGTGACCTCATGGAGAAGACACGGGCTGCTCCCCAGGACGCAGGCAGTGCCACAGGGGCCTTCTTGACACAACGTTTTCAGTGATGGTGAGGACAGGTACGCACGAAGCAGGACCACTTGGCCTGCCTGAGGCTGGGCGGTGTGGGAAAGGGCCTCCCACCCCAGTGCCCACTGTGCAGCAGGGTGGGGTGTGCGGCGGGCTGGGCCCGGGCCCCAGAGAGAGAAGCAGAAGTCAGACAACTGTTTGGTACATAAGGCTGGGACTGGCAGGGGACCAGCTGAAACAGCCATCCCTCCGTTTCCAAAAATAGCACAGGAGTTCTTGCTCTTCAGACCTTCCAGAGTGGGCAGGGAGCAGACAGAGAGCCTTGCTCAGGGGTCCAGAATGTCTGGACCCACTCTCTCACTTCATCTCTAATTAGTTGTGTGACCTTGGACAAGACAGCCTCCAGAAAGTTCAAGTAGGAAGGGACTTTAGAGAGAATCCGGTGTGGACACTGAAAATACCTGGGGACATTAAAAATGCAGATGCCCAGGCCCCAACCCAGAGTCTGGTTTAATTGGCTTGGGGGCAAGGCCTCAGCATCTGTATCTTTATTATTAAAAAAACTGGAGGGGGGGGGCGCCTGGATGGCTCAGTCGGTTAAGCATCCGACTCTTGGTTTCCGCTCAGGACATGATCACGCAGTTCGTGAGTTTGAGCCCCCATTGGGCTCCGTGCTGACGGCATGGAGCCTGCTGGGGATGCTCTCGCTCCTTCTCCCTCTCTCTCTGCCCCTCCTCTGCTCTCTCTGGCTCTCAAAATAAATAACCTTACAAAAAAATCTTTTTTTAATTAATTTTTTAAAGTAAACTCTACCCACAGCATGGGGCTCAAACTCAATCCTGAGGTCAAGGGTCGCTTGCTTTAGCGACTAAGCCAGCCAGGTGCCCCATCAGCATCTGTATTAAAAAAAAATTTTTTTTTAATGTTTATTTTTGAGAGACACAGAGACACAGAATTCAAAGCAGCCTCCAGGCTCTGAGCTGCCAGCACAGAGCCCGACAAGGGACTCAAACTCACAGACACGGGATCATGACCTGAGCCGAAGTTCAACACTTAACCGACTGAGCCAGCCAGGTGCCCCAGCATCTGTATTCTTACAAAGCTGCATGGGTTTGACTCTAATGTGCACCCGGGGCCAGCAAGCACCGTGTTGTTCCAGTTAAATCCACTCCTGCCAGTTAAAGGCAACCCCTGGGCATCAGACAGGCCTGGGTTCAGATCCCAGCTCTGCCATTTACCGGTTGTCAGGGTGGCTTCGTCTGACTTTAGGCCCAAACACTGGGGTAGTTGGGGTTGAACCCTGGCTCCACCCTTCCTGGCTGTGGGACTTTGAGCAACTTACCTGTCCGCTTCCTCAGGCTCTCTGAGCCCCCGTTTCCTCACCTACCATGTGAGAACAATACCCTTTCCACAGGGCAGATAAGAAAGTTAAGTCAAAGGGTGCGGGCAAAGTGTTGGGGCTGCATCGGGCATGTGGGGCGTGGGCAGGGGGGAATGAGGCCTCTCCTCTCTTCCTTCAGGGCACCAGGTGACTTCGAGTCAGAGCCAGGAGCACCCAGGGGGCTCCCTGCCCTTTGAGTCTCACGGGATGTGGTGGAGTGAGGTCTAGACCCTGATCTGTTCTAGGAAAGCCCCGGGCTTTGGAAGCAGACCCGCTCTTGATTTCCAGTAGATTTTTTGGTTTATTATTATTTTTTTCTTTTTGTGAAAGTAATATCTATATATTGTAGAAAATGTAGAAAATTCAGAAAATCACAGAGAGGCAACAACAGGGGAAACAAAATAACAAGAACAAAACAAAAAAACCCAAAGTACCAGATTTATAGCCCAGCAAGTTTTCACTTCGGCGTTTTGCCTTTTTTTTTTTTTTTTAATGTTTATTTATTTTTGAGAGAGACAGAGACAGAATGCGAGTGGGTTGGGGCAGAGAGAGAGGGAGGCACAGAATCTGAAGCAGGCTGCAGCCTCTTAGCTGTCAGCACAGAGCCTGACGCGGGGCTTGAACTCATGAGCTGTGAGATCAAGACCTGAGCTGAAGTCGGACGCTCAACCGACTGAGCCACCCAGGCACCCCTTGGCATGTTGCTTTTAAGTTTCTTTCTTTGCAACTTTCCTTGCTGGAGTTGTTTATACCATTAAGACAACTGTACATGATGTAAGTATTTTACATTACACATATTTTCCTACATCATTAAGGTTTTTTTTTTCCTAACATCTTTTTTTAAGGCCTCATAATCTTCCTACGAGGGACCCTGAATTCCATAACCATTGCCCTGTTATTCGTTAGACTGTTTCCATTTCCCCAATTATAACACAGCCATGAGATACAGCTCTGTACATAAATCTTTTCTTCCACATCCCTGCTGGTTTCCTTAGGACCCATTCCCAGCAGGGAAATGACTGAGCAAAAACAAATGAGCCTTTTCTGAGCTACAGATTCTGAAGCTGCCCTCCAGACACACGCTTCAGGCTCCCAGGGTCTCAGCCAGCCCAGCCACCTTTGACCCCGAGGACGTTCCGCAGTGAAATAGCCGTTTCTTTGATTTCTCATAAAGGTGAGTGTCTTTTTCCATTTGTTTCCTAGTCATTTGCTGATGGAGCCCCCCTAACCCAAGATGGGGGTCATGCAGGGTGTGAAGGGGGCTAATGGTAGCCCCCAACTCTCCCTGACAGTGAGGGAAGCCCTCCCCCAAACCCAGACTGACTCTGTCTGTGGTTTATCAGGGGAATGAAGGGGATCAATGACCAGGAACATGGCCAAATGCTCCAGCCCAAGCAATGGCAGTCGTAGGGTCTTGGAACCGATATGCTTCTTTCACTAGGTCTGCGAAGAGGA
The DNA here is from genome assembly GCF_027475565.1 of Acinonyx jubatus. Lineage (NCBI taxonomy): Eukaryota > Metazoa > Chordata > Mammalia > Carnivora > Felidae > Acinonyx > Acinonyx jubatus. Next base: position 36,228,361 of record NC_069386.1, read on the forward strand.
GAGGGCCCGGGCTGGAGGGCTGCCTGAGGGAGGAGGTAAGATCCGTTCAGGCCCTGGCAGCGCAGGTTCTCCAGGTGGGACCCCCAGGCCTCCAGGTAGGCGTCTCCAGGCCTCCTGAGGGCTTGGCTTTGCTTGAAGCCCTCGGTGGAGCCCAGATGAGATTCAGCTCAGGAGTCCACCCACTTGCCCCCGTCCTGTGGCACGCACCCCTGGTGCTCCATCCACCTCTGTGTCTGAGCCCAGTCTCCTTGACCTCCTCCAGCTGCTCCCCACAGTGCCCCAAATGTGACCGATGGCACCACCTACTGGCAAAGCCGAGCCCTCCGTGTTATTTGACTCTTCTCCATAGTAGCAGATCAACCAGTCTGCTGAGCTCCTTCCACCCTGTCACTGCCTCTCCCAGCTGCCACTTTCAAGCTCATTTCCTGCTGGAATGCTACTCAGCCTTCACCTTGGCCTTCCCACGTCCTTCTTGTCCCCTGGAATCCTTTCTCCATTCGGAAGCCAGAATGACCTTTCTAGGATTCCAATGGGATCCAGCCACCCCCTGCTTATAACCCTCAATGGCTCCCCCATTTCTCTCAGGGAGACATCCACACTTCCTTTTCATGGCTGGTAAGGCCCTGCGTGGTCTGGCCCCTGCCTTGGTTTCCCTTCTCATCGCTGATAGCACTTCCCCACCCCCTGCACCCCGTCCCCAAATCCTCACTGTATCACACATGGGGCACGAGAGTGCCAAGAGCCTTTCTGCTTTCGGGCCTTTCCCCAAGCTGATTCCTCTGCCCCTTTGCTGGATTCTCTCCTATTAACTCTTCAAAACTCTGCTGGACATCACCTCCTCCAAGAAGCCTTCCCCCTCACGTTAGTTTCCTGTGGCTTGTGTAACAAACCACCACAAACTCCGTGGTTTAAAACAACAAACATTTAGGCACCTGGGTGGCTCAGTTGGTGAAGTGTTCAACTCTTGATTTGGGCTCAGGTCACGATCTCATCGTTTGTGAGTTCGAGCCCTGCATTGGGCTCTGTGCTGACAGTGTGGAGCCTGCTTGGGATTCTCCGTCTCCCTCTCTTTCCACCCCTCTCCTGCTTGTGCAGGTTCTCTCTCTCTCCAAATAAATAAACTTCAAAGCAACAAAAAATTCACTCTTTTATAGTTCTGGAGGCCAGAAGTCCAAAATGAGTCTTAACAGGACTGAAATCAAGCTGTCGGCAGGGCTCTGTTCCTCCCAGAGGGCTCAGGCGGTAAATCCAATCTTTGCCTTTTTTGGCTTCTGAGGCCATCCGTATTCCTTGCTTCATGACCCCTTCCTCAAGTCACTCCAGCCTCTGGCTTACATCATCCTGGGTCCTCTCTCTCTGATGCTCCTGCCTCCTCCTCCTCCTCCTCCTCCTCCTTTTTTTGTCTTAAATTTTTAAATGCTTATTTATTTTTGAGAGAATCCAGAATCCAAAGCAGGCTCCAGGCCCTGAGCTGTCAGCACAGAGCCTGACTCGGGGCTCAAACTCACGAACCACGAGATCATGACCTGAGCCAAAGTCAGATGCCCAACCTGGTGCCCCTGACTCCTTTTTATGGCTCTTGAGATTGCATTGGGCCCACCCAGATCATCCAGGGTCATCTTCCCGTCTCATGAATCGTAACTGAATCACACCTGTAAACGTTTGCCACCTAAGGTAACCCTCGCAGGTTCTGGGATTTAGGGCATGGACGTCTTTGGAGGGCCATTATTCAGCCTAGCACACCCCTCTCTTCCTCAGCTAAGGATGAGATACCTCTCCTCGTACTTACGCGGCTCCCAGAGATCTCTTTATCAGACCACACCCACCTGTATTACCCTCAGTTTCCTTGTCCGACTCCCCCATTTGGCCACGCTGCAGGGACTGGACCGTCCTATGAGCTCCCATGTTCCCAGGGCCTGGCGCATTGCCTGGCATGCCCACGGTGCTCACTGAAGTGTATGAATGGCTACCTGTCTGGCTTCTTCAGGCACCCGAAGGCCGACGGCAGGGGGCCTCACTCATAGGCAGCCTCTGCCCCAGCCAAGCAAGCATCCTGATCAAGCAGTGAGCCTCCCTCTTCCCCACCCCCTCTGCTCCTAGGAGGCGGCGACCCAGCAAGCCACTAGGTTGGGACAACCGCTAGAGCGAAGGTCTGGAGGCAAGATCAAGGATGCTGTTGTCATTGGAAGGCTGACGACCTGGGCAGGCTGAGATGCTCATCACAGGAGATTCCGTGTTGAGAATGGGGGAGAAGGCAGGGAATGAGGCAGGAGAGGGTCCTGATCATGCCTGGGGGGGCCTCAATCGTGTCCAGGAGGCAGTTTGCAATCGGGGAGAAGATGGTTGCAGCCAGCTGGTGTTGAGAAGACTGGAGACTCGCAGGCACACACTCGCACACAGCCCCGCTCTGATGGGACTGTCACCGAGGCAACAGATGAAGCTGGTTGCCCAGCAACGAGGCCCACCCCCTCCATCCCTCTCATGGCCGTTTCTGCCCCTTGGGAGCTTTGTGCCCTTTCTAGATTGCTCTCGTGTTTAGATGGAACCGGATTCCCTCTGTGTCCAAATACCAAGGATAGCAGATGAAAGGGACGGCTTTTGTGACCGCTGTGGCCGGGGTCATGGATTTGGCATCGGGAGAGAGGCGGGCTGAGTTGGCCTAAGTGAAGACAGAGGAACAAGGGGGTGTTTCAGCCTCAATCTTTCCTGGGTATTTTTCTTTTCCCATTTTTACTGCAGCAAAGCCTGGGAGTCAGGAGACCTGGTATCCTGGCCTGGGTCTGACTCTCACTTGCTGGGTGTTTTGAGCAAGGGACTTCACCTCCTTGGTTCTTAGTTTCTCCACCTGTAATGGGAGGATCTAAGCCAGCGGATCACCAAGGCCCTTTCTGGGCCTGACATTCTGTGATTCCAGGACCTCGGGGGGCAGAGACGGAGCAGACTCCAGGCTCCGCGCTTCGGGCCAAGTCTCTGTACCGCTATCCCCTCCCCTAACCCACCCAAGCTCGCAGTAGCTAATCTTGGTCTATAGGACGGAGAGGGAAGGAGAATGTAAGGAGGGCCTTACATTCACGAAGGGCCCCAAATCTCAACTTTAGAAGTCATACTCAGGGAGTTATTGTCACTGTCGTGTTTTAGATGTGGCAACTTTTAATCTGGAACCAGAAGTATTTAAAAGAAGCTGCAGTCTTTGTAACTCTAGTCATCCCTTTTCATCTTTCAAAGAGGCCGTGGGCTGAAGAAATGGAAGCAGCCCAGGCCCCCACCTACCTGTCAGGGCCCTGTGGCTCCCTGGCCCCAGGGTCTCAGCCGCTCAGTGTCCCTCCCAGGGGCTCTGGGGGTCTGAGCTGCCTGGAGACGATGCAGGACCTTCAGAGGGAGTGAGGTGTCTGGTCAAGGCCCAGGTCTGTTGGGGATGCAGGAGGGGGCTGATGCTGAGAAGAAGAAGAGGGTGCAGAGGCAGAGCTGGGGGACGGTCCTTCTCTGTTCTCTCTGCTCCTGGAGATGGAAACAAGAGCGAGGGACAGCACAGCCTTGTGCACAGCCGTGTAGGGACCTGGGGCTAAGGATCTCCATGGGGAGATGAGCCACCTCTAATGCCAGGCTGTGTCTTGGGCCCACAGGGAGAGCCCCTGGGGGTCACTTGCTGGGTGTCCCAATTCCCAGACCCAGAGAGTGAGGTACCTGGGTGCTTGGGCTGGGGGCCAGTCACTCACACAGAATGAGTCCCTGGAGAGCACAGAGCATCCCGGCTCTGTGCCCTCTAATCTGCCTCTTTTGGGTCATGCCTTAGTTTCTCCTAACCGCACCCCTTTCCATCCAGCTGGGCCAGTGACCCTTAGGAAAGGCTGAGTAGGGGAACCCTGTCCAGGTCATCCAAGGGGTGGGCAGTCTGGGTCCTCTTCCCCTGGAGGGCCAGGCACCATTTCCCCACCCAGACACACATCCAGCAAAGCTTCAGGGAGCCTATCATCTCAACCTCTCGATCAGGCTCTGCCCACCAAACAGCACACGCCCACGGGGGAAGGGGTGGCCTGTGGGCAGTGGGGAGGCTGGAGGTGTGGGATGAGTATGAGCAAGGGGGGCTCAGCAGCTCCCTCTGGGATGCAAGTGGCCTGGGGTTGAGCTCGGGTTGTCATGACTACAGCAACATGCCCCGTTTAGTCTCAGAGCCCGCCTCTGGAAAGTGAGGGAGGTGGACTCCAGAGCCCTTCCAATCTCAGTGTTCTAGGGCCCCAAAGGGACCTCCCCGCCTGCTGGAGAAAATCTTCCCAGGAGCGGCTGGGAGATTTGCTCTGAGACAGCACCACCTGCTGGCCCTTCTGGGTATGGCGCCCGTCCCTTCTCAGGGGACCCCAGAATCCCCCGAACTCAGCCATTATATTAAAGTGTGCCTGTTGAGCCTCATTTTGCCCGGATCAATAAATTATTCAAGATAGGTGCTATCATGTTCCAATTTTATAGCTTATGAAACCGAGCTTCAGAGAGGTTAAATAAGTTGCCTAAGTTGATCAGGGGCAGGGGTGAAATTCAATGCTGCCGGAACCTCAATCAGCTAGAAGAAACAATCCATCCCAGGGGGCTCCTCCAAGCTTGTTTGGGGCTTGTCTGGGGAGCGCTGTATCTTCCTGTTGGCAGGAAAGAAGGAGCTTCAAATCTGCTTCAGGCAAGCAGCATCCCTCATGGCGAACACCCAGCTTCAAGCACACCTGGGGTCTGGCATCCTTCTCTTGGCCTCCTGGCTGACTTCACTTGCTCCCGGGCATGGAAACCCCCCACGTCTAGTTTGCACCCTCCAGGAAGCAGGAAGCAAGGAGCTTACCAAGATTGGGAGACCAAGTGACTTGCCCGCGACTGTCACCAGAAGTCCGATGGTAGTGATTCAATTTGCCAGCTCAGAGCTTTTCCCATTCTGTCTTCCCCGTGGCCCCTTCACCCTGACCCCCATAAGCCAGTTCAGCTGGAGGCTAGCCAAGGGCCAGAATGGGAACAGGAGGGAAGGAGCTGGAAGTCCTTACCCAAGACAGCAGGAGATTTTGGTGCCACAAGAGCAGACACATGAAACTATCAACAAGCCAATTAAATAGACCAAAAACCAAGCTTGGGAGGTCCAGATAAAAAATGCTAGAAAGGAAGATTGACAGGTTAAAAAGTGCAACCAAACTCTAGGGAACTACAGCTGTACAGCTAGGTGCCCTCAGCAGGGTGACATCACAAGCCCACTTCAAGGCACAGGTACACACACACACACACACACACACACACACACACATCAGACCAACATACCAAAAGTGGTTATGGGTAGGAGGATTGTGATTTTTCTTCTCCTTGATTATGTATGTTTTCCAATTTTTCCACAAAGTCTTGGTATTGTTCATGTAATAAGACAAAAAAAGTGATTTGTAAAAAGGAAGCATGGAGGAGAATATCTTTATGAGTTGAGGAAGGAGAGGAAGAATTTCTTAAACTACAAAAAGCATAAACCAACAAAGGAAAGATTAGGAAGTCAGACTAAAAATATCTGCCGTTTGTATACCAAGCAAGGGATCAGGCTATGATGGAGGAAGAACTTCTAGCGATCACTGAGAAAAAGGTAAGTAATCCAAGAGAAAAGTGGGCTAAGGATGTGAAGGGCAGTTGCAGACAAGGATGACAACCGGGTCATCAATAAACACATGAGAAGGGGTTCGGCCTCACCGGCTGGCCCGTTTCTCATCCATCACAGTGACAGAAATGGAAGTCTGGAGGTACTGAGTACTGGTAAAGACGGGGAGACGGGAATACTCTCATTTGCTACTGGAAGGAGTATGAATGAGTAAGGCCACTTTGGAGGGCAATTTGGCAGTAAGCGGTAAATCTGAGAATGCCCAAGCAGCTTCATTTGGAGATCTATTGCTAGAGAAACGGTCACGTACACGCACAGGGAGATGTGGATCTGGTGGCTCCAGCCCGCAGGACCTTATCATGTCCGATTCTCCCCAACTCTGCATTTGGTGGCATTAGTTGTGATGGGAATATTTACAACGTGGAAATTAACAAACACTACAAAGCAAGGCTCTTTTCTTTCTTCTTCTTCTATTCTTTTTTTTTTTTTTTTTTTTTTTTTGGAGAGCTGATGGTTGAACATTTACCAGCACACCATCACAAAGATGTTCTTTGCAGCTTTGAGTTCGATAGGAAGAACGCTGGCTAATTTATATGCCCATTAACAGAAGGCTAGGGAAATAAAATGTGGTATACTTATCTGATGGAATAGGGTGCAGAAGTTAAAAGAATCAGATTCATATATCAACACGGACTGATCTAAAAAGCATGCAGTTAAGCTAAAAAAACAAGTGGCTGAATGAAATGTTCAGTAGGATACGACTGTGCAGATTAAAAACAATAATCAACATTATGCATGCATATGTTTATTTTATTTTATTTTTATTTTTCTTAATGTTTATTTATTTTTGAGAAAGAGAGAAACAGAGTGTCAGCTGGGGAGGGGCAGAGAGAGAGGGAGACACAGAATCCAAAGCGGGCTCCAGGCACAAACCCTGGCACGGGACTGGAACCCATGAACCGTGAGATCGTGACCTGAGTCAAAGTCAAACGCTTAACTGACGGAGCCACCCAGGTGCCCGGAACGTGTCTGTCTTAAATAGGCCGGGAGAAGTCCTTCAGGGACTCCTGTTAGATGTACAGAAGGCTACTGGGAGCCTCCCCACAGCTCACTGAGGGTCTGTTCATTTTTTTTCCCTTTTATTCTCCATGTTTCATTCAGTTTCTATGATCATGCCTTTAAATTCACAGATCCTTTTCTTCTGCAGTTTCTAGTCTGCTGTTTGTCCCATCAAGTGTATTTTTCATCTTAGATATTCTGTTGTTCATCTCTAGAAGTTTGGTTTGTCCCTTCCATGTCTCTACTCAACATACTCGATTTTTTCTTTACCGCCTTGAACATACAGTTATGATAACTGTTTTATTGTCCTTGTCTGCTACATGTATTACCCATATCATTTCTGGCTCTGTTTTTATTAACTGATTTTTCTTATCATTAGTGGGTCATATTTTCCTGCTTCTCTGCATGCCTGTTAGTTTCTTATTGGATGCCAGGTGTGCATTTTACCTAGTTGGTTGATGGATATTTTTGTAGTACTGTAAATGTGTTTTTAAACTTTGTTATAGGGAATTAAATTACCTGGAAACAATTTGATATTTTTTAAAATTCAATTTACTTAATCTAAAAAAAAAGAGAGAGAAACAAAAAATCCAGTTCAACAATATCTCATTTTTTATTTTACATTTTTTTTTTTACCATCATTCCACTTGGCTGTACTTCTGGAATTTGTTTTATAATTTGCTTCATTTTGTATTGTATTTAAACTTATAAACCAAGGGTGCCTGGATGGCTCAGTTGGTTGAGCATCTGGCTCTTGGTTTTGGCTCACGTCATGATCTCACAGTTTGGTGAGGTTGAGCCCTGCGTCGGGTTCTGCACTGGCAGCGTGAAGCCTGCTTGGGATTTTCTGTCTCCCCCTCTCTCGGCTCTTCTCCCACTCGTGCTGTATCTGTCTCTCTCAAAATAAATAAACTTAAAGAAAAAAACCTTATAGACCAAAACGGGATCTTTTTTTGGAATGAGACAGGTTATAAGTTAATTTATTTTTCCGAACCATCAAATAGAAAAAAATGTGATCTAACAAGAGAAGAAGAAAATATCCTGAGTGGTTGCCAAAAATATTAGTTCGTATTTGTAGGTTTTGGGTTTTTTCTGTCCTGGCTCCAAGGACCAGGTGATAGAGTGGACAGAAGGCAAACACCAGCTAAGGTCAAGGGCAAGGTCAGTGGAGGAAAAGGTGAGTGTAACATCAGAGAGGGACAGGAATAAGTGTCGATCAAGGACATAACAAGGCAACATTCATTTGTTCTTTCGTCCGATAACTATTAAGCACCAGACGGTGTATCAGAAGCAGGCAGTCTGCAGGGGAGGAAGAAAAAGTGCTCCACAGGGCAGTGAAGACAGGTCAACTCCTGGTGCCCCATCTAGATATCCCAGGCTCTAGAATTACCAAAAAACCCAGCTTGGGAAACGAGCATGGAGAAGCCAGAGGATCTGGGCTGGGGATGGCCCATTGTTCCCATCTTGACAAGACTGCCCCAGGTCCCTGGAAACCTGGGAAGTCCTTGGGGGAGCTGAGCCAACATTTGATCTACAGAAACTTGTTCCACATACAACCCAAATCGGTGCATAGTATTGGAAAAGTGAGGAAAGGGGGAAAGCCCGCAACCGGATGGCAGAATCTCTAAGCCAAGCCCTGGAAGGTCTTGGGAGCAAATGACTCCATGTCTCTGAGATGGGTTTCTTCATCTGCAAGATGAACACTACCGTCCCTTGTCTGGCAAGCCTCCTGGCAGGAAATGCGAAGGGGGAGAGGACTGGAAAATAATGGACAATTAACGAGAGAATGGCTCTGTGTTCAGAAAAAAGCCTCAAGTCCTTTTTCTGCCCAGGAAATGGAGAGCAGAGAGGACAGTTCACTGTTGGTATTTCGCACTGGAAAATAAGTGACAAGAGTTGGCAAAAAAGGGAGAGTGAGTCGGGTGAAGTTGGGGGTTTAGGAGACCTTTTTTGGGGGAAAATGTCAAGTCTCTGGGTGGCCAACGACCCTGGCAGCCTTTCTGGGCCCTGGCACAACCTTGTGCCACTTTCCAAAACACAACCTTGGGGCTGGAGGCTGGGGATGTCTGGGCCTGAGCTCAGGAGGTGACCTTGGCTCCTGCCGCCCCCATGGGGTGCATGCCGGCCTCAGTTACCCTGGATTTTTACTCTACTGAACCAGAGAAAGGGAGTTTTCTCTTCTGAGAAAGGAACATTTCAGTGGCCAGGACGTAAGGAAGGGGAAGCCTCTCTGGCTCCTTCAGATGCAGCCCTGGCTGTCCCTCTGTTCCCATCTCCTCCCCCCATCACCACCTCCTTGCCCCCAGTTCCAGCGGGAGGAGGGCATAAAGCCTTCACCTCTGGGAGCTTCAGGGATGGTGGGAAACGCCAGTGTGGAACCCCCATTCTTTATGTCAAGAACTTTAAAATGCATGGAGCATCCATTCCTACACAGCATGCAATTCTCTTCTATTCTAATTATATTCACAATTCAATTCAAAGGGTTGAACTTACCACCTGATGCATGCCAGGGGCACACGTAGGTCTGGCACACTTGGGAGTCACTTAAACCTGAGACCTAACATTTATAGCAGCAATCGCTTTTCCACATCAAAACAACGAGAAAGTGGAAATAAATGAATTGACCCCCCCCCAGATTGAAAAGTTAGGGGGAAACCCAGGAAAGCTCAGAAGCAAGGTTTTCTTTTATTTGTGCCTTTCTCATGGATGGAACACCCCATACGTGCCAGGCATCATAACTGATTTATCATTACGCCTTCAAGCCGCACAACCCCACGAAGGCGGGACCGTTTTGTTGCCAACATTTCACAGAGGCAGGAAACGAGGCACAGAAAAGTTACAGAATCAACAGATGATTCAACCTGTCTGTGCTTCATCACCTTAATGAATATTGCTGGATTCCTGCAGGGCTGGGGCCCTGTGCCAGGCACTAGAGGGAGCACGGGGAGGTCTGTGCTGTCGCCCCCATCCTTTAAGTGTTCGGGGTCAAGTTAGGGTGTGGGCCGTCAGCCTTGTCCACCTGGGGAGCCCGGAGCAGGTGCTGTCCCCCAGGGGGAAGGACCACGCCTGTTCTCTGTCCCCACTGCCTGGACACAGATCTGCACACGCATATCACACAGTGTCCAGTTATTTGTTGACCTGGTTCTCTTGTCTGGTTGTAAGAGGGCTCCTCGAGGGGCATGGCCTGAGTCCTGGGCATCTCTGTGTCCCCAGCAGCTAGTTCAGAGCCTGGCAAAAATGAGGGGTACAGTGCATTTGTGCCAGTGGGTGGGTCAATCAATGGATTAAATGATGACGAATGCCACAGCTCACCAGCGACACACACACACACACACACACACACACACACACACTGAACATTATTACATGTTATCTCTCAATTGCTCTTTGCAAAAATCCTCTGAGGAAGACACCATCATTATCTACCTTCCACAGATGGGGAAACTGAGCCACAAAGAGATATAGCCACTTGCTCAGGAGGGGTAGAGCCAGGGTGTGGACCCTGTTTTTGCTCTTAACCACTACCCTGAACAGTTGGTTGTCTACAGTGGGGGCCGTTAAGTGCTTGGACTTGGCTGGTGTGGTCACCAGGGTGGGGTCTGAATAGTCTGCAGACAGTCAGAGAGAAGGATGGTGGGGGGATATTCCGGAGGCAAGCATGTGACTTGTCCAGCAGACTGACTGTTCAGATAGAGGGTTGGGGAGAGGTAAGGGAAAGGGTCCAGAGCTGAAGTGGGGCTTTGTCCCCTCACCTGGACAGCCATTGAAGGCTGCTGGGGCAAAGGCGAAGCTGGGAAGCCTGGGTTGGGAATCACCGGCAGGTTGGATGAGGAGGGTTGGGGAGAGACCAGGGCAGGATTGAGGGGAGATTTCTACAGTTGTCCCAGGGAGGAGGAGTGGAAGTCCTGAGCTCAGACACAGGCACAGGGGCTGGAAAGAAGGCATAAGTTCAAGAGTCATCACAAGGGAAGGTTCCTTGGAAGCAGAGGGGAAAGTCTCCATGGGAACCATTGACTCCACCCCTGGGAAATTGGCCTCACTGGACTCAGAGTTGCATTTTTAGTCACTCCCACAAGCCCCTGGGGTGATCGGTGTTGGTGGGGGGAAGAGGGTAGAAAGGTGGGGGTGGCAATCCTCCCTGGCCCTCAGATGATTTCAGTCTCTGTGTCTCTGCAATGTCAGGAATGGACTCAGACACCAAGATAAACAGCTTAGTGACCTGGCCCAGGCCTAAGAATGATGCTGATAGTGACTGTGAATCAGCCCTGGGCTCCGGTCCAGGAGAGAGACATTTCCCAGCCAGCGGGAAGGGAACAAGCCAGCCACCGTTCTGGAAATTTCCACTCACATTATTCCCCTTTTAGAGGAGAGAAAGCTGAGGGCTGCAGAAGGGACACGACTTGTCCAAGGTCACCCAGCCAATAAGCAGCAGAGCCAGTGTTGGAGAAGCCTCCACAGGACCTGAGCCTGGGACACTGTCGTTGTGGCCACTTCCGGCTCGCAACGCTTCCCCCTGCTGGACAGACACCTTCGTGAGTTATCTCCACTAGTCCAACCAGATGCTTCCTGGATTCGCACTGCCTTGGAAGTCCTTTGTTCTACGATAAATTCTGACAACCCAGAAGTCTGCAGCAAGGTATTTCTTGTTAAACATGCCAGGTGGTGCAGCGTTACTTAATAAATCCCATATGGATCCACTGATTATCAAAGGAGCATATGCAACGTATAAGTAGGCATTAGGATCGGTCAAAAGTGTTCCTATTTCCCCCCTTGTTGGCATATGGCAGGTAGGACTGCACGTCTCTGCTCTCGTTGGAAGTTAAGTGAAACCATGTAAGTTACCCCGTCCTCTGAGATGTGAACAGAGTGATATGTGACCCTTATGCGGGGCTTTGGGAGCCAGTACACAATTTCGGCCACGTCTTCTCCCGGCTCAGCAGGTATGAAGGCAGGTGTGGAGACAGAGCCTCAGATGGCCTGGTTGCTGAGTGACTTACCACGAGTAAGGCCGCCTCCTTCGGGCCCACACCGGACGTGCAGGGTGAGCCAGAAATAAACTGGTTCATTTGGGGGTTGTTGCTAGCATAGTTTAGCTTCGCCCATTCCTACTGCCACAGACATTTGTATTTGGAAGTGAAGGGTTGCTGAAACAAACAAAAAACCAGAAGATGTGGCATTCTTTTAGAGGTTCAGTGGCAGGCAGTGAGAAAACCGATGTTGGACCCTGGAAAGTTGATGATCCCTGTAGGGGAGGAGCTTTTGGCAAAATTATTTCTGTGGCTACTTGGAATGCACTCTAGGAAAAGTAGTTAGGAGTTAACGAAGCAGATGACAAAGAAGTTTGAAGGTAGAAGTTAACAGTGTGGTTTTCTTAGTGTTGGCTGCCTTTGGCAAAGAACTGCAAAAAAGTGATGAGCTCGGAAATTGTGCAGTTAAGGATGGGTCAGCCTAGTACATGGGTGCCCATGGTAGGATGAGATCTGGAACATTTTGGGTCTTCCAATTCCAGGCGAGAAGAAGTAAGGGGCTGGACTTACTGGCTTACCTGAAACAACTAAAAAAAAAAATAGGAAACAATGGCTTCAAGATGCTGGACCTCAAGCAATAAAGAACAATGATCCCTAAGAGCCAAGAAACAAAGGAGGTGAGTCCTGGGATTGCCCCATCCCGCTGTCCTGAGAGAATTTCCAGGCCACAGAACGGGCAGAAGGAAACACGGACAGATCCCAGTGGACCCTCTCAGCTGAAAAGATAGAACTAAATTTAGGGAGACCAAGGCAGGTAGAATTCATAGGGCACAGAGGATAGACAAAGCCACAGAGAGAAGGAACTTGAGAGATCCCCAGAGGGCTCCCCTGAAGTCTTCACAGAGCACCGAGAAGCCCGTGCATGGAGGAAACGACATGGCGACCAGGGGAGGAACCACCTGGAAGAGTGAGAGGGATCAGTAGCACAGCCCACTCCGGGGCCGGGAAGAATGCTTGTCCTCCAGCCAGATGGAACAGCCTCGTAATTCATAGGGCATTGGGCAAAGCACTCAGAAGGCTCTCGCTTCAAGTAGTCGGGGATAGTTAGCTCTCAAAGGTGTTGTTTTGATGAAACGAAGTCACCACTGGCACCTTTACTATGGTACCGACTGCAGAGATATGGATTCCTTTGGGTTTGGCCTGTCATGATCTTGTGTCATGACCCAACTCTTCCATGAGCCCTTGAAGATAAAATAGTAGGGGCGCCTGGGTGTTTCAGTCGGTTGAGTGTCCGACTTCGGCTCAGGTCATGATCTCGCAGTTTGTGGGTTCAAGCCCCGCATCTTGCTCTGTGCTGACAGCTCAGAGCCTGGAGCCTGCTTCGGATTCTGCATCTCCTCCTTTCTCTGCCCCTCCCATGCTCATGCTCTGTCTCCCAATAAGAAATAAACATTAAAAATTTTAAAAAATAAAAATAAAATAAAATAGTATTCCTTGGTGCCAACAGGACCCTCAACTCAAATGACCATTTGGGCCCTAAAATCACATGATAATATATTTAGTTATCAAATGTTAATTTATTTTTATCTTTTTAATGTTTATTTATATTTGAAAGAGAGAGAGAGAGAGAGAGGGAGGGGCAGAGAGAGACAGAGACAGAATCTGAAGCAGGATCCAGGCTCGGAGCTGTCAGCACAGAGCCCGACGTGGGGCTCGAACCCACAAACTACAAGATCATGACCTGAGCCGAAGTCAGATGCTTAACCAACTGAGCTACCCAGATGCCCCTCATTGATTTTGTTTTTCACCACTACATACTTGCAGTGGGGAAAAAAAAAAAAGTCATGTTCGGTTTAAGCATATACTTGATGAAGCAGTAAAAATTATTCATTTTACTAAATATTGAACCTTGAGTACATGCCTTTTTAATATTCTGATTCTGTGTGACAAAATGGGAAAAACGCACAAAGCCCTTCAGCTGCCTACAAAAGTATGAGGGTTATTTAGAGGACAAGGACTTGTGTGATTGATTGAATCGTGAGCTAAACTTAGACACTTTTTCATGGAACACCATTTTTACTTGAAAGACAGATAAAGTATAGTTACCCAGACTCGGGTAGTTGGCAGACACAATCTTGAGAATGAATGAACTAAGCCTGCCACTTAAAGGAAAAAAATTGACAATAATTGTCGCCAAATATAAAATTCAAGCTTTCAAGTGCAAATCAGAATTTTGGAAAATTTGTATTTGCCACTATGAGATCGACAGCTTTCCAATACATTGTGGTTGGTCATGACATTAAGGAATGTTGTTTTTTATATTGTATATTGAGATGTATCAACATTTGGAAGATCTAAATAACTCAGTGAACCAATACTTTCCACATGCTTAGTGTGTGATGTTTGGAGACTGTGCATAGGCAGAAGATGCACTTGAGGTGCAAAGTTGACTATGGATTTTATTTATTTATTTTTCTTAAGAGAGAGAAAGAGTGAGTGCATGAGTAAGGGAGGCAGAGGAAAGAGAAAGAGAGAGAGAGAGGGAAAGAGAGAGAGAGAGAATCTTAAAGAGGCTACATGCCTAGCATGGAGCCCAACTCGGGGTTCGATCTCACAACCGTGAGATCATGACCTGAGCCAAAATCAAGTCTGACACTCAACAGACTGAGCCACCCAGGCGCACTGACAAATGGATTTTAATGTAACAGAGTATGAAAAGTTCACTGATAGGATTTCAGGTTCCTCATTACAACTAAGCCTGGGTTTTTTGTTTGTTTTTTAAGTAAGCTTTGGGTCCGATGTGGGACTTGAACTCACGACCCTGAGATTGAGAGTTGCATGTTCTACCAACTGAGCCAACTAGGCACCCCTCACTGTAACTACCCTTTAAGAAACGACCACCTTCTGAACTTTGGTGCGTCATTAAAGCAGAATATTCACCATCATCTTATAATCTTAAAATACTCCTCCTTTTTCTAACTACATATTTGTGTGGAACCAGATTTTCTTTTTTTTTTTTTAAAAAAAAGCTTTTAAAAACAGCTTTATTGAGATATCATTGACATATAAAAATTGAAATACTTGGGGTGCCTGGGTGGCTCAGTCAGTTAAGTGTTGGACTCTTGATTTCGCCTCAAGTCATAATCTCACGGTCCTGGGATTGAACCCTGGCTGACAGGGTGAACCAGCTTGGGATTCTCTCTCCCTCTCCCACGGTCCCTCTCCCACGGTCCCTCTCCCACTCGTGCTCTCTCTTTCTCTCTCAAATAAAAAAAAATTGTATATACTTAGGGTACACCACTTGATGTTCTGATATACATATTCATCATGAAAAGATCACCACAATCTAACATATTCATCACTTCACATAGTTACCATAGTGTGTGTGTGTGTGTGTGTGTGTGTGTGTGGTGAGAAGCAGAATTTCTTCAGATACTTTAACCAAAACAACATATCAAAGCAGATTGACTGCAAAGGCAGATACAAGAATCCAGCTGTTTTTCATTAAGTCAAACATCAGTGGGATTTCTAAAAATGTAAAATAATGCCACTCTTTTCACTGATTTATTTTTGAAAATATAGTTATTTTCATAACATGCATCATATTGATTATTATTTTATTTTATTTTACTTTATTTTATTTTATTTATTTTGAGAGAGAGAGAGCAAACACCAGCAAGCAGGGTAGAGGCAGGGAGAGAGGGAGAGGGAGAATCCCAAACAGGCTCCACGCTGTCAGCACAGAGCCCGTGCCCAACGCGGAGCTCAAACTCATGAACCCTGAGCCAAAATCAAGAGTCGGACGCCGAACTGAGCCACCCAGGTGCCCCATTATTGTTGTTATTTTAAAATAAATTAATATTGGGGAGCCTGGGTGGCTCAGTCGGTTGAGTGTCCAACTTCGGCTCAGGTCATGATCTCGCGGTCTGTGAGTTCGAGCCCCGCGTCGGGCTCTGTGATGACAGCTCGGAGCCTGGAGCCTGCTTCAGATTCTGTGTCTCCCTCTCTCTCTCTCTCTCTCTCTCTCTGCCTTCCCCCACTCACGCTCTGTCTCTCTCTCTCTCAAAAATAAATAAACATTAAAAAAAATTAAAAAATAAATTAATATTGCAAAAATGTCTCCCTTTTTCTAGAAGGGAATTATGGATAGGCACTGCCCATCTGTGCCAGTTATCAATTTATTGACTCTCAGTTCTTGAAATTCTACTGTAATGCAAATGCTTGAATTTAGGCACAAAAACTGAAACAGAAGCGTGTGATTGCCATTCTGTGATATAATAATTTAAAAAATGAATAGTTTTCCAAACCATCAACGCCTCAGAACTGTAATAAGCTCGTGTAACAGAAATGAGGACCCCCAGCTATCTGTCCTTCTCTGATGAGCCAAAGTGAGACCCAGGTCTGTGAGAACCTGAAGGCTGTTATAATGACACCCGGTCCCCTCCTTAGGGGTCCCAGTGCCCTGCCTAGAGTGCAAGGGCTAATGGGTCCAGAAATTCTCTTTTTTCTCCTACTGGGTCTAAGGAGGTTAGAAAATGACAATAAAGTTGACTTTTGGTGTTTTCGCAAACTTGTGAGTTTCCAGGGAAATACCTATTCACTTAGAGTGAACTTGAAGACCAGGCTTTAATCAAAATAACAGTCAGAGCCAAAGTGGGGCCAAATCAGTTGGGGCGATGGAGGCTCTGACCGTGCAGAGGAGAAGGGAGTGCAATCCATGAGTTAGAGCAACCACAGACTCCAGGGTCAGGGTCACACCCAGGACCCCCCTCACAGTTACCAGCCCAAAGAGCACCGAAAACTAACCCTCTGCATCTGGAGTCGGCAATTTAGGGGGACACCGCAAAAATCCAAAGACCCATCTCTCCCCCAGCTGCCACACCCTGTACGTTTTTACCTAATGAAACCAAGCATCGCTTAAAAAAACACACAACAAATTATTTTATGCAGTTTAGAATTATTGGGGTAGATTAAAATATAATGTTTCTTGCCTCTGTTACCCAACGGATAGTGACTTGATGGAGCTCAGATCAATTACTGGGAAAGACAAGTAACAGCGTATATTTCTTTGAACGTCTGAAGGAGACACAAGTAAGTGGGAGACCTGCTACCTGGATATACTTTATCTTGCCCCTCTAAATGGTACCCATGTTATGAACAAGACTCTCCCCTTCCCCCATGCCAGCCATCTGATACTCGATACATACTTATTAAATTGAAGTTACAGCACCCTGACCATTTACTCTGCAGGAGGAACTGGCAAACTTCTCCTGTGCTGGGCCAGATAGTAAGTATTTAAGGCTTTCTAGGCCACCCATGGTCCCTGCAGCAAAGACTCAGCTATGCTGTTGTAGCATGAAAGCAACCGTGGACAAAAGTAAACGCAGCTGTTCCAATAAAACTTTATTTACAAAAAACATACAATGTGCTAGCTTCGCCTGTAGGCTACCGTTTGTTAACTTCTCTTCTAAGGTGTAGCCACCAGAATCTGCCCGTGAAGTTGCCTATCAGTGTCTTGTGGGTTTGAGCTCTGCATCGGGCTCTGTGCTGACAGCTCAGAGTCTGGAGTCAGCTTCGGATTCTGTCTCCGTCTCTCTCTGCCACTCTCCTGCTCGCGCTGTGTGTCTCTGTCTCAAATATAAAAAATAAACATTAAAAAAAATTAAAAAACATAATATCTGAAACTTAGAAAGAAAAGAAAAAGTGGTATTGGGGAAAAAAATATGATCAGAGACAAAAAAATGACTATTTAGTTATAATAAAATACAGTTCGTCAGGAGATCCCAAATCCTAAACATGTATAGTTTTACTAAGATAATTTTGAAGTGCATGAAGCAAAATTTATAGGACTGCAAAGATAAATAGACAGATTCACAATTATTGTTGAAGATTTCAACACTTTTTCTCAATTACTGATAGAGCAAAATTACAAAAAAAAAATCAGTAAAGGTAAAAAACACCTGAACACTTTGAGCAAATTGGACCTGACATTTATTGAGCATCCACTTACCAACAGCATACATATTTTTTAAAAGTGCACGTGGAACATATATCAAGATGCCATGAACACAAATCTCAGCATATTGAAGGACTGAAAATAAAGTCCGTTTAATTCCAACAAAATGGAATTAAACAGAACTTCCAAATATGTAGAAATTAAACAACACATTTCTTGATTCAAAAAGTAAATCACAGGGGCATCTGGGTGGCTCAGTCAGTTAAGCATCTGACTCTTGATTTTGACTCAGGTCATGATCTCAGGGTTGTGAGATCGAGTCCCATGTTGGGCACTGTGCTGGGCATAGAGCCTGCTTAAGATTCTCTCTCTCTCTCTCTCTCTCTCTCTCTCTCTTCCTCTACCACTCTCTCTCATGCTCTCTCTCTCTCTCTCTCTAAAAAAAGGAAATCACAAAAGATATTTACAAAGATACCTTAACTAGGTGATTACGAAAACTCAACATAGGGGCACCCAGGTGGCTTGGTTGGTTAAGCATCTGACTTCGGCTCAGGTTATGATCTCATGGTTGGTGAGTTCAAACACCGAGTTGGGCTCTGTGCTGACAACACGGAGCCTGCTTAGGATTCTTTCTCTCCCTCGCTCTCTGCCCCTCCCCCACTGGCACTCTATCAAAAATAAATAAACAAACATTAAAAAAAAAGAAAACTTGACATAAAATTTGGGGGTTACTGCTTGATGAAAATTTTTGGCTTTGAATTTTTATTTTAGAAAGATATTTTTATCAATGTTTCTAGCTTCATTCTGAAAAAAAAAATTAGGAGAAGAAGAGCAAATAATACTCCAAGTAAACGGAAAGAAATAATAAGGAGCAGAAACAGACAATGGACAAATAATTGAGAGCTTCAACAAAACCAAAAGTTGGCTTTCAGAAAGACCAATAAATTGAAAAACTTGTGGCAAGATTCATCTGAGAATGAGAGAGAGAGAAGATACATATTGCTAATGTGATTGAGCGCCTGAGGTTCAGCTCAGGTCACGATCTCACGGTTTGGAGTTCAAGCCCCACGTCGGGCTCTGTGATGACAGTGCAGAGCCTGCTTGGGGTTCTCTGTCTCCCTCTCTCTCTCTCTCTGGTCTTCCACCTCTTGTGTCTGTTTCTGTCTCTCAAAGATGAATAAATGTTAAAAAATTTTTTTAAAAAATTACTAACATAATGAACGAAAGAGAAGACATAACCACAAACTCAAGAGACCATAACAGCATAGTTAGGGAGTGTGATGAACAACTTTATGCCAATAAAATCAACAAATTGGATGAAATAGCCAACTGCTTAAAGACAAAACTGCCTCACAAGGAAATAAGAAACCCACAGTAGCTTTATATGTGTTATGAATACGTATCTTGAGCTTTGTGGTAACTCTCCTTAGACTTGTTTGTGTTACCTACTGTGGCCCACTTTGATCGATGGGACTGGCATAATGCGAAAGAACATGAGCAAATAAAATGCTGGGGCTACTTGCTCCTAAATTGATAAGCACATATAAAGCAAAAATCAGTAAATAGAGTTATGCTTATCAAGATGCTAAATATGCAAAGCACGCTGATGAAAAACACTGTATCTCCTAACCAGAGAGAGTCAGGGACTCAGGTGTGATGTTGGTCACATCATCCTCAAGCTTGGCTGCCTGTGTTCCTCCAAGAAACACTGAACTGTCAGGGATCAGAAGACACCTGATCTTGATTTAGGGAGAGAAAAAGGCTGATTCAGGGATTCAGGTTGTCTACCCCATCACACCTTTTAAGCTTGCTTTCGCCATCTAATTTTCAAAAGAAAGAATTGCTTGAAAGTGTAATGTTTCATTAAGTCATTGGGGGTGTCTTAGTTCTGCTTCTGCATAATGTTTTTGCTAAAATCTGAGTAAAATTGAAATTGAAACTGAAATTGGAAGCTCAAGCACAAAGCATAATTTATTAGAGAAACTGGGTTAGTAATTTAAAAGCTTTCCCCCCAAACAAAACACTCCAGATCCAGATGGCTTCACCAGTCAATTCCAGCACACCTTTAAGAAAGGGATAATACCAACTTTAAATGAATTCTTTCAGAAAAAGGAGGAGGAGGAGAGAACACGTCCCAACTCTTTGTGAGATCATCATATCCTGATACCGAAACAACATGAAGACATTATTAAAACAACAACAACAAAAAAGGCCATAGACTAGTATCTCTCATGAACATACACAAAAAAATCCTTACAAAATATTAACAAAATAGAACTTACAAAAAGCCAATTATTAATCCTGAAATAAATCTTAAAGATATCCTTACAAAATAAAACTCGTGGTATTTTAAGGGATAATACATCGTGCGAAAGTAGAGTTTTCCCTAGGAATGCAATCATTAACTGCAGTGTTTTAACATTAACAATGAATCCGCGGAATTTACCATGTGAATAGAATGAAGAATAAAAATCATATAGCCATCTCAATAAATGCAGAGAAAGTATTTGAGAAGATTCAACAGTAGTTTGTGGCAAAAATTCTCGATAAACTGGGAACAGAAAGGAACTTTCTCCATAAACTAGGAACAGAAACAAAGATCACCTGAATTAGAAACTGTCTTCATTCATAGACAACATGATTGGGCACATAGAAAAATCCTAAGGAATTGTTTTTTTAAGAAAAGCTACTCAAACCAATGAGGGACCTTAGCCAGGTGAGGGGGTACCAGGCCAATATGCAAAATCAACTGTTTTTCCCTAGCAACCACAACTCGAGATCAAAATTTAACAAAATAACATTTACGGCATTACCAAATAACAGGGAATACTTAGGGATAAACTTGACAAAAGACACGGAAGACCTGTATTCTAAAAGCTACAAAGCGTCGCTGGGAGAAATCAAAGAGGACCCATATCCACGGAGAACTATATTCTGTTCATGGATTGGAATATCGCTAAAACAGTAATCCGCCCTATGCTGATCAACAGATTCAAAGCAATCCCAACAAAATCCCAGCAGGCGCCCGCTTTAGAAATGGACAAACTTATTCTAGATTGTACATGGAAGTATAAAAGACTTAAGCTAGACGGAACAATTGGGGAAAAAAAGATGTTGGAGGACTCCTATGACCTGATTTTGGTGCTTCCTATGAAGCCCAGGAAAGTTTGGTGCTGGTATTGAAATAGTCACAAATCAGTGGAACAGAATAAAGACTAAAATAATAATAATAATAATAATAATAATAATTCAGATACACACTCCATTGGTGTTTGGGTTTTGACATATTTCAATAAAGGAAAAGGACAGTCTTAACACATGGTGTGGGAATAAGTAGATGTCTGGATTTGGGGTGTGGGGGGAATGAACCGAAATGCCTTCTGAACGCCACACATAAAAATGAACTCAAAATAAGTAAGAGACCTAAAGGTAAAACTAGAAAACTTGCAGGAAAAAGAAATAGGGGATAATTTTTGCAACTTTGGGGTAGGCAAGGATTTCTTAGCTAGGACATAAAGAGCATAAGGCGTGAAAAGAAAAAAAAGGATCACTTGGTCTGTGTATTAGTCAGCTAGAGCGTCTGCCACAGGCTGGGGGTGCTGAAGGAACAGAAATGTTTATTCTCAAGATTCTGGAGGCTGGAAGTTCAAGATCAAGGTGATGGCAGGTTGGTTTCTAGTGATGCCTCTCCTTGGCTTGCAGATGGCTGCCTGTGTCCTCACATGACCTTTTCTTTGCACACCTGCATCCCTGGGGTCTCTTCCTTTTCCTCCGGGACACCAGTTCGATCAGATTAGGGCCTCATCTTCATGACCTCATTTAACCTCAGTTACCCTCTTAAAGGGCCTTACCTCCAAATTCAGGAGCACGGGCTTCACTTGCGGGTCAGGGCTTCAGCCTATGAATTTTAGGGGAAACACAACTCAATTCATAACAGTCTTTATCGAAACTAAAAATTGTTGCTCTTTGGAAAACACCTTTAAGAAATGACAAGACAAGCCATAGGCCAGGGGAAAAGATTCACTTTACGTGTCATATATCTGACAAAGGACTTATATCCTGAATACAATAACAGCCCTGAAAATGTCCAATGGATTGGAAGAGACAGTTCACAAAAGAAAATGTAGGAGTGGCCAGAAGCAGGTGAAAAGGTGCCTGACGTTATTGTCATCAGGGAAAGGAAAATTAAACACCGCCATGACCTGTAACTACACAGCCATGAGAGTGGTTGGTACTAAAACCCGGAACATTTCAGGAATTGGAAGGATGTGGAGACGGGGAATAGTGGTGATATTGTAAAACGGTATTGCCTTTTCAGAAGGTTTGGGTGGTTTTTATAAAGTTAAGCATGCATTCAGCCTACGATCCAGTAATCGTACCTCTGGGCATTTCCCAGGAGGTATGAAAACATGCGTCCATGAAAGGCTCACACATAAATGTTTATTAGCAGCTTCATAAAAGCCCCAAACTAAAAATAACCAAAGTGTGCATAAACTAGTGAGTGGATAAATAAATTGTGGTTCATGCATATAATGGACTATTAATCAGCAATAAAAAGGAATGACTATTGATACATACGGCCATGTGGATGGATCTCAAAATAATTGTGCTGTGTGAAAGAAGCCAGTTGTAAAAGAACACATACTTAGAATTCCGTGCATTTGAAATGCTGGAAACCCTAGAGACAACAAATCTTTGCTAGAGTGACAAAAAGCTGATTAGTGGTTGCCTCGGGCTGGTTGAGGACCACTCTGATGGACTGGGACAGGGCACAAGCACATTTGTGGGGGGTGAGGAGACTTCTTTACCTTGCTTTTGATGTTATTTATATGAATGCATCCATGTGTTAGAACTCTTCATACTGTACCCTTTAAATAGATTCATTTTAGGGGCGCCTGGGTGGCTCAGTCGGTTGAGTGTCCAACTTCGGCTCAGGTCATGATCTCACAGTTCGTGAGTTCGAGCCCCACATTGGGCTCTGTGCTGACGGCTCGGAGCCTGGAGCCTGCTTCGGATTCTGTGTCTCCCTCTCTCTTTGCCCCTCCCCTGCTCATGCTCTCTCTCTCTCTCTCTCTCAAAAATTAATAAACATTCAAAAAGAAATTAAATAGATTCATTTTACTGTGTATAAGCATATATGCATATGTGTGCATGTATCACATACGTATAAATAATAACTCAATAAAGCTGATTAAAACAATTAAAAACACTCAGCAAGCCAAGCTTCACTCTCTGCCCAGCAGCCTGTTCCATAAACAATGCTGACAATTTTGACCTCCTCCGTGGATTGTGGTTTCTGTGCTGGGGACAGATGTGAATTAGGTTGAATTTGAGACACGAGTCTAGGGATTTTCACTGAGTAAGCAAATAGCAGAAATTGCATTTCTACTTTTTAATGAATGAAGAATATTTTCCCCAAACCCTGTAAAAGCCTCTGTCAAGAGTTGGGTTAGCCTCAACTCAGTAACTCATAAAGCCTGGTTGAATCTCATGACCCAGACTGAGGGACACTCTCTTCTTCTAAATTATGACAAGCTAACCAGTAATTCACTTCAAGGCATCTGTAGTCTTTCCTGACCTTTTTGACAATGTACTTGGAAAATAAAGGTTGTATTCTCTCCACCCCTGGAATTCTGAATGACTTATTTCAGAAAAGGCTTCAATTTATATGTCTGTCATTTTAGACCATAATAGGCCCCATTAATGGTTAAATGATGTTAGTTTGCTTTATTTTGGGGTTTTAGTGGGGGGTTTTTGGTGGGTTAAGCTGCCTGACTGAGAGGGGCAGATTTATCTGATTTAGTTATACCCAGATGTGCCTAAATATAAGACAGAGAAGAGCAAATACTGAGTAGGAATTTTAGTGAATTTGTTGTATTTCTCATAAATTCCTGTGGGTTTCTTTTGGCACCAGAATTTAATTTATTATTCTCCATTCCTTTCAAATAAAAATCTGATGCAATAGTTAGGGCCAGTGTCAGGCTGGGAACCTCCCCTTCTAATCAGCTGCTGCAACACAATATAAATCAATTCAGCAAGCATCCCTAGAGCATTTGTTTTGTACTCAGACCCTTGGTGAGCCCGATGGAATAGTCAGAGAAGGTTCTGGCTTCAAGGAGCCCACAGTAAAAAAAAAAAAAAGTGGCTGGACTTGGAGCTAAAACAACAAAATTTTAGTTAGAATTCCTCCACGTAATTAGCAGCATTCATTCAAGAATGCTACTTAACTTGGGGGTGCCTGGGTGGCTCAGTTGGTTAAGCAACCAACTTCGGCTCAGGTCATGATCTCACGGTTCGTGAGTTGGAGCCCTGCATCAGGCTCTGTGCTGACAGTTCGGAGCCTGGAGCCTGCTTCGGATTCTGTGTCTCCCTCTCTCTCTGCTTCTCCCCCGCTCATGCTCTGTCTATGTTTCACTCTCAAAAATAAATAAACATTAAAAAAAAAAGGAATACTTCTTAACTTCTTTGCTAAATGAATTTTATGAACTGCAGTGCCATGATTTTCAAATTAGAAAATTTTATCCCTATGTACTCTACCGGATTAAGGCGAAGGTCAAAGAGGATAATGCTTAGGATGTCAGTTTATAAAATATACATGCAATACAGTTGTAAAGTTCATTTATTAGAATATGATTGAGGGAGGTAAGCCTAAGACAACGGGTTGAAAAGTGTATGAAAATATATATGCTTTATTTGTGTGTGCCTTCATAGAACAGCAAAAATGGATTGGGGGGGGAGAATACTTCTGATTGACTTGAAAATCATTAAATCAAGATTTTATTTGATTTTATTTTTTACATTATTATTTTATTTTTAAAAATGCTTATTTATTTTGAGGGAGAGAGAGTGTGTACACATGTGAGTGGGGGATGGGGCAAAGAGAGAAAGAGAGAGAATCTCAAGCAGGCTCCATGCTGTCAGCACAGAGCCCATTGTAGGGCTCAAACGCACAAACTGTGAGATCATGACCTGGGCCTAAATCAAGAGTCTCAGGCTCAACTGACTGAGGCACCCCATTAAAACAATATTTTAAAGGATAACAAGGTATAATTCCACTTTGGACTATGATGGAGAAGCTTGTGTCAAAGGCAAGTTTTCATTGAGGCTGACTAAAAAAGCTGGATAAAATATTTATTTAAATTTCTTGGTAGAGTTGTAGGACTCCCAAGGTAGTCACTGTTCAAGGGGCCAGGATTTTGGAGAAATAAAGAAATCTCTTCAAAAGATTTCAATGTTTGGTCATCTTTCTTCCCATTGGGACACTTGGTGTAGGGGGAGAGGTGGAGGGCCTGGCCAAGGTTACCCACAAGTAGGCAGAGAAGCCAGCAGAACTTTAGGTCGTCTCACAGAGCAAGGAAGCAAAAGCACAGTTCCTGACTGCCAAACCAGCCAGGACTCGAGGAGTCCAGATTCAAGAGACAATCTGCCAACTCTTAGTTATGCAGGGTAAGACATCAAGTGAAATTTAAATTCATGATTTGCCAAGGATAAAGGACCCAGGAATGGCACTAGGTTCAAAGCTGGGACCGCTGGAGGGCTATGGGTGGGGTGAAAGATCAACCAGAGGAAGACCGAGTCTTACAAAGCCCAAAATTAGGCCTCAGTCAGTTAAGTCCTTGACTGAACTGAGGCAGGCAGACGGCCCCTACTCCAGCTGCTTGCCGGAGGATAGGGTGAATCCCCTACAGAAGAGGATGAGAACATCCAAAGCCTCCACACATTTTTGTATAAGCCCTCCAGTATCCAATCAGAAAAACTAGATGTACCAAGTTCAGGCCAAGAGGAAAAATCAGACAAGAAGAACAGACAGGGAAAACAAACCCACAAGTACCTAGATGTTAGGGTTGTCAGTCACTAACTTGGAAATAATTGAACAATGTTCATGAAAACACATACAGCAAAACCTTGGCTTATGAGCTTAATTTGTTCCAGAGACATGCTTGTAATGCAAAACACTTGTATATCAAAGCGAATTTCAAGAACCACTGGCTTAGATGTGATCATGTGACATTCGGTGACACATACTACTCGTATTGCAAGATATCACTCATTTATCAGGTTCAAATTTATTAAAAATGTCTGCTCATCCTGCAGAACACTCGCAGAACAAGTTACTCGCAATCCAAGGTATTACTGTATAAACCTTGTTTATAGGTTTAAACCTGTATAAAGGAAAAATAAACAGGGCTAACAGGAGAAACAGACAAAATTTCAAGTACAAGGGGAGACTCTAATATATCTTTTTTAGAAACTGATGAAACAAGCAACAAAAATCTATAAGGTTAGAAATCAGGGTGACAGGGTTGACAAAATTCTCGTAGCTGGCACACACAAAAGCTGCACCTAACATCAGTGGAAAACAGATTCATTTTAAGTGCACATGAAACATTTATCAGCATTGACCACATGCTAACCCATAAAGCAAATCTTAACAAATTTCAAATAATAGGAATGATTCAAAGTATGTTCTTTGACTCTAGTGTACTAAGTCTAAAAATCAGTAGGACAAAGATAATGAAAAAACTCCCAGATGTTGGAAAATTAATCATGCTTCACTTGGATCGAAAAAAACACAATAGAATTAGAACTGAATGATATGACAAATATGACATAGCAAAACTTGTGCAGCTAAAGCTGTGCTTAGAGGAAAATTTATAACCTTAAATGATTCCATTAGAAAAGAAGAAAGGCTCAAATCAATATATCTAATATTCACCTAACTATACAGTAGGGGATACCTAGGTGGCTTAGTCGATTAAAAGTCAGACTCTTGGGGCACCGGGGTGGCTCAGTCAGTTAAGCATCTGACTCTTGATTTTGGCACAGGTCATGATCTGATGGTTTGTGAGTTTGAGCCCCAGGTCTGGCTTTGTGCTGACAATGTGGAACCTGCTTGGGATTCTCTCTCTCTCCCTCTGTTTCTGTCCCTCCTCTTGTCTCTCTCTCTCTCTCTCTCAAAAAAAATAAATAAATAAACTTAAAAATTAAAACAAAAGTCCAACTCCTGATTTCAGCTCAGTTCATGGTCTCACAGTTCGTGAGATTTCTCCACACTGATAGTGTGGAACCTGCTTACAATTCTCTCTTTCCCTCTATCTCTGCCCCTCTCCCCTTTCAAAATAAATAAATAAACATTTAAAAAAGATACAGCAGAAGCTATGCTGAGAGAGAGAGGTATAGCCTTAAATTCCTGTGTGAAAAGAAGGCTGAAAATCAGTTGTGTAAATCTCCATCTCAAGAAATTAGAAAAAGAATAGCCAATTACATCCAAAGAAGATAGTAGGGAGGAAATAGTAGATATAAGAGCAGATATTAATGAAATAGAACATAAATAATAAAAGAAAATCAACAAAATCAAAAGTTGGTTGTTTGAAAGATTAATGAAATTGATAGGCCTCTAGAAAGACTAATTAAGAACAAAGGGAGAGGGTATAGATTCCCAATATCAGTGATGAAAAAAGAAATATTCACTATGAATTTATACAAGTCATAGCAGCGTAGTTAAGAGCAGAGTTTCTAAAGCCAGCATGCCTAGGTCTTTAGGGTTTAAAATAGAATTAATATTATTCATGACAGCCGAGATAAGGAAACAACCTAAGTGTCCATCAATGGATGGATGGATAAAGACATGGTATACACTCACACAACACACACACACACACACACACACACACACACACACACACATTGGAATAGTCTCCAGCCATGAGAAAGGACATCTTAGTGTTTGCAACAACATGGATGAAACTTGAGGGCATTACGCTAGGTTCAATAAGTAGGACAGAGAAAGACAAATACTGTATGATATCACTTATTTGTGGAAAGTAAAAAAGCCAAACTCATAGGAACAGAGTAGAATGGCGGTTGCCAGGGGTTGGGGGTGGGGACAAAGGGGAGAAGTTGGTACAGACTTCCAGTTATAAGATGAATACGTTCTGGGGATCTAACATAGAGCATGGTGATTACAGGTAATAATGCTGTATTATATACTTGGAAGTTGCTGAGAGAGTAGATCTTAAATGTTCTTATCACAGAAAAGAAATGATAATTATGTGACATAATGTTGGCGTTAGCTAAGGCCACTGTGGTAGCCATTTTTCAATGCGTTAAGTGTATCAAATCAACAGGTACACCTTAAACTTGAGCCATGTTATATGTCAATTATATCTCAATGAATCTGGACAAAAGTGAAATAGAACAGAAATATGAATGTAGAGTTAACGGTGTAGAATTAACCTGCCCGACAGTTTTGGAAACTTCTCGGCCATGGTCTTTTCAAGTACGGCTTCTCCCCCATTTCTTCATTGTTCTCCTTCTAAGACTCCAGTCACACAAGCTTATGGATGTTGCTCCTGTGTTTGCACAACTTTCTGAAGTCAGATCCCCTCGGCCCTTGTCTGCCCTGGCCACATGCTCCGCAGGCTACTCGGACCCGGTTTCTCCCAAGGAGTCATCTGGAGAGTACTTCTGTCCTGGGGTGGGGGCCGTGGGGGCACGACCAACCACACATGCGTGATGCCCAGCTGGATCAGGGGCTCCCCAAGGGTGAGGGGCTCCCCAAGACCCTGCATGCTCTGCCTTTGCCCCTGTATGTATAGGCAGGTTTGGGCCTGGAGCTGGACAGCTAGGGCGTGCCGTCTAGAATAAGTGACCAGAAAGCACAGCCTGAGCTTCTCTTCCTGGATTGGAGGTCATTCCAGGGCACTGAACTAAGGGTCTGGAGGCCCAGGGTCTGAGGGACCAAGCCCATCTGGCTTACTCCATGTCTTTTAAGGCCCCTTGACCTCTCCGTGTTTACAATTATAAAGAGAAGACCTGTTTTTTCCTGCCGCCAGCCTTCAACTCCCGCCTCCCCTGGCTCCATCTGAAAGGAGCAAGAGACGTCATCATGGGGTTACCAGGGAGCCCCTGGGAAGCCCTAGGGTGGAGACCAGCCCCAGCGTGTTTCTTCAGCTGCAGTTCAAGTGCAACTGTAGCAGAAAAGACTGCCTGGAAGAAAGCATCTAGATGCCAGGGGAGGAGAGCCCTGAGGCAGGAGAGAAGAGAGGAGGAAATTGGGAGGGAGCAGGAAAGGGTGGGGGGACGCGGGGGAGGGGAGAAGCAGAGGGGTAACAGAAGGGGACCGAAAGCAGAGGCACAGCGGAGGAGAGGATCTTGTCCCTAGGTCATGGCCACCTGCACTTTTCACATGCTGGCTGAAAGAGGATCCGCATTTTGCCAGAGATGGTGCCTCAACTCTTAGAGCGAGAAGCACTCACGTGGGATTTCAGGCACAGCGCTCTCAAGTGCCTGAGATGCCCCTCGGGCTGCGAGGCTCTTGACTTCCCTGCCTGGATTTAGGATTCACCCCGGGAATCTGGAACCGAACCCTGGCAACCCAGAGCTGGAAAAGAGAGAAGGGCTTTCTTGAGTGTTTTCAAAAGCCTCTGCTCTTTCAAAACAACTTTTCAGCGAGAGGCTTGAAACCCAGAATCACTCCCGAAGCAGAACAGGGCCTCCCTCCAAGCCAATGTTCTAGACCACAGAAGCTTCTCTGTCACCCTGGGATGGCGCGCTCACGCTTTCTGTGGCCTCACGAGCACACGGCCGGTGTGAGGAATGTCATTTCAAAGCTGGGGTGGCCAGATCGATCATAAATCACCGTCCCACATGTATGGTTTGGCTCAGTGGCCCTTCTGGGAGAGGGGATTCAGGGCAAAGGAATCTCCCTGATGGTTTTTCCAAAGGCGCAGTCCTGTGCTTCCATGATTCTGGCCCTCGGAGGCCCCCCTTTACCTCTGCCCCGCCCTTAGACAGGACCATCTGCTCCCTGGGCCCCCAGACTCTGGAAGCAAAGGCGGCCTGTGGCCTGAGCGGTGGATGGAGAAGGCGGTCCCTCTGGTCGGTGGGGAGGAGGGACAAGAAATAGCGGCTGCAAAACAGAGGGCATGAGCCAGTCACTGCTGGCAGGGGGAGGCTGCTTTCCAAGTGGAAAGTGGTGAGAAGTATGTTGGAATCCGCCTCCAAAATCATGGAAATTTTTTTTTTCCTAATGTCCTTTTCAAACACATACTTTGAAAAAATATTTAAAGGCAGGGGAAATTAATTAGGGCCCTTTGTGCTGGAATCGCCTTCCCAGAGCTCCTCTGGCTGGAGAAGTAAAAATAGAACCTGTCAGGGGTTGAAAATGCACTGCAAACAAAGATCATATTTAAGAGCCCAACCAAGCATGGCCATCCAAATAGCAAGAAAGGGGCTGATTATTTCCATCGCGGTGGAGGGAAATGGTGGCAGTCTTCTTGGGGTCCCTGGGAACAGCCCCCAAACTGGAAAACCCCCAGGAGGCTGGGAGGAGAGGCATTTCCAAGGGACAGACCCCGATTATGCCCCTCAAATAATCATCACTTTTGTCCTAACTCTGTTACTGCGGAGGAGAAAGGAAAGTCAGGAAGGAAGAGCGGAGGCAGAGTTTGGAGGGTATTAAAAAGCTCTTTCCACTCCTGCAACATGTTGACCTTTTGAATCTATCCTCAGCTACCCCCTGGGACGTAGGCCTGGTGGGAGTTTGCATTTTCTCCAAATCAGAAGGCGGGACAAGTTCGAAGTAACACGAAGGTGTGCCTGGCGGGCCACAGAAGGCCCAGAGGTCAGAGGTCAGAGTCTCAGCCTGGTTTCAGACAACACAGAGGGGATGAGAACAGGCTTTGGAGCCAGAGAGGCCCAGGAGAAGTCTCAGCTCAGCCACTTGCTGGCACGTGGGACAATGGGAGTCCACTCTGAGCCTCGGTTTACCCATCTACAACATTTCCTCCCGGGGTCTTCAGGCCTAAGTAGACCTCACTTATTTTTAAGAGCCAGAGAGAGAGTGAGCATGAGTCGGGGAGGGGCAGAGAAAGGGCAAGACACAATCTGAAAGCAGGCTCCAGGCTCTGAGCTGTCAGCACAGAGCCTGACACGGGTCTCAAACTCACAGACCAGGGGATCGTGACCTGAGCCGAAGTAGGACGCTTAACTGACAGAGCCACTTAGGCACCATTGTCAAATTGGTTTCCATAGACTTCACTTTTATTATTATTATTATTATTATTATTATTGTTATTTTTTTTTTAACATTTATTTCTGAGACAGAGAGAGAGAGTGAATGGGGGAGGGTCAGAGAGAGAGGGAGACACAGAATCTGAAACAGGCTCCAGGCTCTGAGTGGTCAGCACAGAACCCGACGCGGGGCTCGAACTCACGGACTGTGAGATCACGACCTGAGCCGAAGTCGGACGCTCAACTGACTGAGCCACCCAGGCACCCCTTATTATTTTTAATTTTATTTTTTACTTTTTAAAATGTACATCCAAATTAGTTAGCATATAGTGAAACAATGATTTCAGGAGTAGATTCCTTAGTGCCCTTACCCATTTAGCCCATCCCCCTTCCCACAACCCCTCCAACAACCCTCAGTTTGTTCTCCATATTTATGAGTCTTTTCTGTTTTGTCCCCCTCCCTGTTTTTATACTATTTTTGTTTCCCTTCCCTTATGTTCATCTGTTTCTTAAAGTCCTCATAGGAGTGAAGTCATATGATATTTGTCTTTCTCTAATTTCACTTAGCATAATACCCTCCAGTTCCATCCACGTAGTTGCAAATGGCAAGATTTCATTCTTTTTGATTGCCGAGTAATACTCCATCGTATATATGTACCACATCTTCTTTCTCCATTCATCCATCGATGGACATTTGGGCTCTTTCCATACTTTGGCTATTGTTGATAGTGCTTCTATAAACATGGGGGTGCATGTGTCCCTTCGAAACAGCACACCTGTATCCCGTGGATAAATGCCTAGTAGTGCAATTGCTGGGTCTTAGGGTAGTTCTATTTTTAGTTTTTTGAGGAACCTCCATCCTGTCTTCCAGAGTGGCTGCACCAGCTTGCATTCCCACCAACAGTGCAAAAGAGATCCTCTTTCTCCGCATCCTCGCCAACATCTGTTGTTGCCTGAGTTGTTAATGTTAGCCATTCTGACAGCTGTGAGGTGGTATCTCATTGTGGTTTTGATTTGTATTTCCCTGATGATGAGTGATGTTGAGCGTTTTTTCATGTGTCGGTTGGCCATCTGGACGATAGACCTCACTTTTAAATGTCCTCATGAGAATGAAAAGAAAGGAGGTGTCTAAAATCTTAGCACAGTGCCTGGAAAATAGGGGCCACTCAGTGAACCCCTGCTATCGTATTTATCACTGTGCTGTGACAGGGACACTGGGACCATGTTGCTGGAGAGGCAAGAACAAAGCAGTCATCAGGAACATTCCACACTTGAGGCTGCCTCTGTCATGGCACGAGTCCTAAAATAGGAGTCAAAGGTCCTCTGCGGCATGTGACCTTGGGATAACCACATGATCTTCAAGTCTCAATATCCGCATCTGTAAAACGGGGGATAATAACATGCTGGGTGGCTGAGACAGTGCTATGTGTTCAGCATACTGTTTCTTCTTCCTGGGTTCCAGCATCCCCGCAGCCAGATCAGAGAACACCGGGAGGGCCCCCCTCCCCCTCATCTCCTGGGCCAGCCGCGGTCCCTGCGGCACCTGCCTCGTGCTCCTTCAGTATCCACAGGGTGACTCGGGGATGGAGGGAGTAGTGTGTACCAAGAGCATCAGCGGAGTGTGGCAGTCATGAGCGAGGACCTGGGCCAGCTGACCACGCTGCGACTCCTGACTGTGCCCTTACTGTGTGACTTTGGACAGTTTACTTAACCTCTCTGTGCCTCGGTAGCCTCACCTGCACAATGTCATGAGGATTTAAATGAGATACTTCACAAAAAGCGCTTATGTGTAATAAGTACCTCCAAAATGTTGGCTCTCCCGAGTGTTTCCCTTTACAGATGAGGCGGTTCAGAGAGGTAACATGCTTTGTCCGTGGACATACATCTAGGAAGAGGCTGAGCCTGGAAGTGAAGGCTGTGTGACTCCACAGCTGGCCCTCACCTCCCTGTACCTGCGGCAGAAACTCTGTGCCCCACCAGGAGGCTCCAGGAGAAGAAACCGTTACCAGCCTCTGGTATCATGGTCACCATCACTGCCACCACCCCCTACTTTGGAATAGCACTTTACAGTTTTAACTATCAATTTCTACATTCCGTCTGGTGACATCAGAAATTCTGATTCCCCCTTTGCAAAACCAAAACCCCCTGAACTTTGGAGAGAGTGATAACTTACCCACAATGGTTCATTTTAGAGTGGGCAAGGTAGGATTTGAACCCAGGAGCCCTTCCTCCACACAGCAGTGTCACTGGGTAGTACACGAGGGCACCTTCAGGCCTGCCTTAACCAGCCACATTTTTCTCCATGGCCTGTTTCTCTCTTTCTAGGTTAGCTTCTAGCTTCTCTGGGGAAGGGTGGCCCGGGGGTTGCTGGCTCTGGGGGACCAGGACGATGCCGTCTCACAGCTGTCCCACCTGGCTGTGTTGGAAGCAGAGTGACAGGCCATCTCCAGGGCTGAGTGGAGCCCCTGTGAGAGGGCAAGGCCAAGGTTTGCCATGGCCCAGGTTGCTAAGGAGGATCTGGCCACACCACACGCTATCCGGATGCCCCAGAGCAGAGGCTGTTCTGCCAAAGTGATAAAGCCAGGGGCTCCCTGCAGTGCCTAGGGTAGTGAGAGCTGCCCATGGAGCCAAGGCCAGCCTCAGGTCCCGTGGTGGCCACTCTCTGGTCCATGACTCCAGCTATACACTGACTCCTAGCCCTAGCCAGGACTGACCTCAACCCTGGCCACACAAATACCCTTAAAACCAGGCACAAACTGGCTCTAAACTCAGGCACAGGCCGACCATGAGCCCCGTCACAGTCACCCCACCTAAAGACCGACCGTGAACACGAACCATCCTTGCGTTTTGGCCCCAATCGTCGAGGGCTGCCCCTAACTGCAGAGAGCAAATACTCATTGACCACAGACTGACCTCAAACCGCAATTCCAGACTGACCTTTCATGCCCTGGCAAGCCTGACCTTAGCACAGCCTGATGCAGAGCACATGTCATCGGCCACACAAGTAAGAGGGACAGGTGGGTCCACCCAGCACATCTTCACCGTAGAATACTTAGACCCCCAGTAGGTTGGGGGAAAGGAGGTCAGGGTCACTCTCTATAAACACATAAGTAACCTGTATTCTCCGAGGAAAACCTTGATTTGAGGAAAACACATGGCGAGATTGACTCAGCCACCTCTCCGGGCCCCTGCAGCACGAGAGCCTAGCCCCAAAGGAGTCCTAACAGGAAGAAAGAGGTCCCTATTCACATTGCTCTCAAAGCTATAAGGACAGGAAGAAAAGAAAATTGTAGGCAATTTCACTTCCTGCCATAGTTGTAATGCTTCATAAAACATTGGCAAATTATTTTAAAAACAGCACATCGTGACTAAGAATGTTTTATCTCAGGAATGTAAGGAAGCTCCAGGACCAGGAAATCTATGCATGTATTTGACCACATTAATAAACTAAGGGAGAAAAATCACATGATGTCTCAACAGATGCATACAAAGTATTTGAAAAGTTCATCGTCTCTTTATGATAAAAATTCTTAGAGGCCAAAAGTAAAAGGGAACTTTTAAAAAATATTTATTTTTGAGAGAGAAAGAGCGAGCACTAGTGAGGGAGGGGCAGAGGGAGAAGGAGACAGAGGGTCTGAAGCAGGCTCTGAGCTGTCAACACAGAGCCCGACACAGGGCTTGAACCCGCGAACCGTAAGATCATGACCTGAGCCAAAGTTGGACGCTTAACCGACTGAGCTACCCAGGCACCCCTGAAAGGAACTTATCTAACTTTAGAAAGTTTCTTAACTTAAGTCCTATAGCAAATATACTCAATAAGATTTTTTTTTTTTTTTTTTTGAGTTCAAGTACATTTGAGCTCGGATACATTAAGGTACGAGACAGGGATGCCCACCACGATCCTATGATTCAGTGTAAGGCTGGAGGGCCTGGCCAATGCAATCAAAGAGAAAAAGAAATAAAAACTTGTATGGGGTGCTTAGGTGGCCTCAGTCGGTTGAGTGGCTCAGGTTGTGATCCCAGGGTTGTGGGATTGAGCTCTGAGTGGGGCTCCCACTGAGCACAGAGCCTGCTTGGAGACTGCTTGGAGCCTGCTTCTCTCTCTCTCTGTCCCCCTGCCCCACTTGCTCTCGCTCTCTCTCTCTCTCTCTCTCTCAAAATAAAAATTGTAATATAACTATTGTAATGGAAGTAACTATGATTCTTCAAATAAAAACTATAGTAACTATAACTATATTAACTATAAAAACTATTAGCTTGTCAGCAGGCAAGCTAATAGAACTAAAATAGTTCTTCAAGATGGCTGGATACAAGATCAACGCACAAAATTCATTAGCCTTGCTTTAAAATACCAATAATCAATCAGAAAATAAGTAGAAAATAAATACCTCCTTACAAGAGCAACACATTTGTAAATCCTCTAGGGATGAACTGAGTGAAAACTCAGCAAGATCAAATTGTAAAGCTTTATAAGAAAGGTAAATACCATCTGGATGCAAAAGGTAAAGCTAAAAACTTCTAGGGGTTCCTGGCTCACTCAGTCAGTAGAGTGAGCCACTCTTGATCTTGGAATCGTGAGTTTGAGCCCCAAGTTGGGTGTGGAGATTACTTAAAAATAAACGTCCTAAATAAATAAAATAAAATAAAAACTTATTTTTTTAGACATGCTAGAGGGCTTTCACTGGGGGTGGGGAATGATTTCTTACGGAAAGCACCAAATATACAAAACCTTACAAAGAGAAGTGATGATTTGTCTACATCAAAATTAACAATTTTTGTTCAATAAAGAACCTAATGTACAGGTTGAACAATGATAACCTGGGAGGAAATATTTTCACCGACTAAAATGGTATATGGATATGGAAAGGCACAAAAGAAACTCCCACAAACCAACAAATTAGCAGTCCACAGAAGGAAAATGCCAAGTGGCTACAAACTATATGAAGGCATATGCGAGCTCATGGCCCTCAGACAACTATGACACCAATAATCCTGGCAAAAACTAGAAAGGAAGAGAATATCGGGGCACCTGGGTGGCTCAGTCTGTTAAGCGTCTGACAGTTGATTCCGGCTCAGGTCGTGATCTCAAGGTTCATGAGTTTAAGCCCTGCGTCAGGCTCTGTGCTGACAGTATGAAGCCTGCTTGGGATTCTCTCTCTGTCTCTGTCTCTCTCTCTGTCTCTCTCTCTCTCTCTTTCTCTCAAAGTAAACAGACTTAAAAAAAACATATACACATGAAGGAGCACTGTACATTTCCCCAACACACACACACACATGACATTTAACACCTACGCTGGAGCAGAGGCCAATGTCAGCGCGGGAGAACTGGACTCATTTTGGGGGGTGAAAACTAACACTGAAACAAAACAGACAGGGGTTGTATTCGTCACCTACTGCTGGTAACACATTCTGCAAACCTAGTGGCTTAAAGCAACACGCATCTATTATCTTTCAGTTCTGGAGGTCAGAAGTCCAAAATCGATCTCGCAGGGCAGAAGTCCAGGTGTCAGCAGGGCAGGTTCCTTATGGAAGCTCTAGGGGAAGAACCTGTTCCCTTGCCTTGCCTTTCCTTCTAGAGGCTGCCTGCATTTCCCAGCTCATGGCTGTGTCCTCTTAGAGGCCAGCAGTGTGACATCTTTCTATTTCCCTCCCTTACTCTGCTTCCATTGTCACACTGCTTCTCTGACTCTGACCCTCCTGCCTCCTTCTAACATGGACCCTGGGGATTACACTGAGTCTGCTCAGATGGTCAAGGACAATCTCTCCACCTCAAGTTTCTTATCTTAGTCACATCTGCAAAGACTGCTCCACCATGAGAGGTGACATGTTCACACGTTCCAGGGACTAGGGCATGGACATCTCTGGGGGACCATTATTCTGCCTGCCAAAGGGACTTTGCATGGCCTTGGGGATGGAATGGTGAGGCTGACAGTTGGGGGCCCCTCTTCCATTCTGGTCAGGGAGTAGGCAGGCGGACCAGCAATGGTGTTACAGTGTCACAATCACTGCTATGCCACGGGGTGTGCGCTTCCTCCCCCTCCTCCTCCCCCTCCTCCTCCCTTTCCTCCTCCTCCCCCTAGTCCCCCTCCTCCTCCTCCCCTTGCTCATTCCCCTCCTTCTCCCCCTCCTCCTTCTTCTCCTCCTCCCCCTCCTCCTCCTCCCCCTCCTTCTCCCCTTCCTCCTCCTCCTCCCCCTCCTCCTCCTCCCCCTCCTCCTCCCCCTCCTCCTCCTCCCCTTCCTACCCCTCTTCCCCTTCCTTCCTCTCCTCCCCCTCCTCCTCCTCCATGTCTTCCTTCTCCTCCTCCAAGGCTTCCAAGTTGGTACCTCCAGACAGGTGACGTGCCTGTATTAGTCTCCTAGAGCTGTTATAACCAAATACCACAAACCAAGTAACTTTAAAGAACAGCAACATATCCTCTCACTGATTTGGAGGCTTGAAGTCCCAAATCAAGGTGTCAACAGAGTCATGCTGTCTCTGAAGGCTCTGGAGAGACTGTCCCATGCCTTTCTCTAAGCTTCTGGTGTTGCCAGGAATTCTTAGTGTGTAGAAACATCGCTCCGGTGTCTGCCTCCCTTATGGCGTCTTCTCTGAGTATCTCTGTGTCTGTCTCTTCTGCTCTTCTGAGAAGGGCACTGGTCATGGCGGACTAGGGCTCACCCTAATGACTTCCACTTGATCACAACTGCAAAGACCCTGTTCCCAAATAAAGGCCCATGCATAGGTCCCAGGTGTTAAGACTTCGACATATCTTTTTTGGGGGGCGTGGGGGGGCACAGG
Source organism: Acinonyx jubatus (assembly GCF_027475565.1). NCBI lineage: Eukaryota > Metazoa > Chordata > Mammalia > Carnivora > Felidae > Acinonyx > Acinonyx jubatus. Next base: position 36,265,740 of record NC_069386.1, read on the forward strand.
TGGACCCATAGCAGTGCCCCTGTCGTGGGCTCCCATGGCACAGCAGTGATTGTCACACTGCAATACCATTGCCTACTCCCTGACCAGAGTGGGAGAGGGGCCCCCAACTGTCAGCCTCACCATTCCATCCCCAAGGCCTGGCACATAGCGCATCAAATATTTTTTGAATGAATGAATGCTGATCCAATGAGTGAATGGATTCCTGCGCCCACTGAATCTGCTGGCTCCTTCCTGCCCTAGTGGCCTGTCTGGATTTGATTGTAGCTGCCAGACCACACACAGTTAGCACCACGGAGGAGTCTTCGTCTGAAAGGAGTGGCCAGTAGCGTCACAGAGCCATTCCTGCGACTTCAGTCCTGCCCCGGCCACAAGCCCGGAGCAGAGGATACAAAGATGAGGGTCGCACGCTCGTCCCCAAGTCGGCTGCAGCCGGTGCTGTGGGCCAGCTCCAATGTCCCCACTGCACAGACTCACGGTTCAGAGGGGAGGGGAAAGGCCACATCACCTTTCCCGAAACAGTCCTCCGATTCCTTATCTGAGAGCTTCCTCACCAACGTCAGAGGTGGGATGGGCATGAGCTGGTGGGACAAAAGCAAATCCCTTTGACCTGGTTCTCCTTTAGAAACGTGAGTCACTCCCATCGATAGCACCTATGGGGCATGAACGGGGCGTTCAGAACAGGGAGAAGCCGGCGTGCGCCCCACGTTAACTGTTCACTTGCTACGTTGGTTCACATGAGGGGATCCGGGTCTCTTCCCTGGCACCACAAATGTCCGTGCAGATAATCATGATTATTCCTCCAGCTCTAGGAGCATCACTCCCTTTAAATTACTTGGTGGGAGGTGCTGAGGGGGTGGCCTGAACGTAATTCTGTACAAAGGAAGACAAAAAGCAAAAAAAATCTTCAAACCAAAGAGGCACAAATTCCTGCAAAGAACTGGGGAAACAGCGTCTGACACTTTACAGTTACATAATCGCATCATTTTGTTTGCTCGGCAGCCTGTGAGACGGGAGGGCAGGAACTGTACCCCGGGGGGCCCCCAAGGGCAGAAGGAAGAGGGATATGCTGGCTGTGCTGGAGACTCAAGCTTGAGGCTGGGTTGTGCTTTCTGGGGCCTGTGCCTATGGCCCTCTGGTCCCTCCTGTCTGGATGTCTAGTTTGTAATAGTTGGGTTCTGTTCCATCCAGTAAGATCCCAGCCTCTGGAGTGTTCCAGGAGGGTGGAAGAGGCTTCAGGTAGTCCAGGACCCAAAGTGATGGCTGTTGGGAGGCAGACAGCAGCCATTCCCAGGAGCTGGAAGTCAGGCCTCGGGGCCTGCAAATATCATTACCCCAAAGAGACGTGTTTGGCTGTCCAGAATTTTCAAGCCTTTAATGAAAACCAACCTGTTAAGGCTTCAGGAATTTGCTAGCTGACTCTGGAGCAGCCCAGAGCAGTCCCCCTTCTCTCATGGGGACAGAATTTCTAGCAGAACTGGGACAGATGTGGACAGCTGGAGATGAGCCTGTGGGCAGTGAGAGGGTAGTTCAAGGTCAGTGGGCTAGATGGTGCTGGGGCGAACCCTCTGAGCTGTGGATGGGCTCCAGGGTTCTCAGAGCAGACATTAACATGTAGGGAAAAGATCAGTAAGAGTCCCGCTGGCAAGCTACGGGAACCTAAAATTTGGTGGGGCGAAACGGGGAGGAAGGGGGAACGGAGGCGGTGAGCCAGGGATGGTCCTGTGTGGAGGTGAGGCCTCTTCATGTGGCCACCAGCAGCCAAGGCCCACACTCCCCCAACTGTTCTAACCAAAGTCCTTGAAATGAGTCTCATACGTTCACTTCTGAGCCACCCTCCATGGCCCAAGCCATCTGAGGCTCTAAAAAGCCAGAATTGGGTCACAAGTCCAACCTGGGAGCCAGGTGTGGAATCAGAACCCCAGGACCCCGTGACCTGGGAGTTGGGGGGAGAGGACATTTGCCCAGAAGACAGGGGGAACAGGTACAGCACAACAAATGTGTCTGAAACAACATTGTTTGCTTGCAATGTTTTTTAATAGAGTGAGGGGCTATAACAACACCCTTAAAGAATGTTCTGGAAACACATTCCCCCCCCCCCCCCCCATGCCACACTTAACATCACAACTCTCTTTACTCTTGCTCATTACTTCCAGGGATTATTGTCCACACACATACATCTTTTGAGATAGTACGATTTCCCTGTCTGCAAGGAAGACAATAGTTAGTTTGTTTCTAACGTTTATTTATTATTGACAGACAGAGAGAGACGGAGCATGAATAGGGGAGGGGCAGAGAGAGGGGGAGGCACAGAATCCGAAACAGGCTCCAGGCTCGGAGCTGTCAGCACAGAGCCCGACAGGGGGCTGGAACTCACAAACTCACAAACCGGGAGGTCAAGACCTGAGCCTGGAGACTGATTCCTCTCACAAAAGACACAAAGGAATCTTATCACTCTGTGCCTCTGACCTCAATCCTATTATTTCCAGAGTGTCTTTGGTTGGTTCCTTGGTTGGCTGGCTAGTTTTCTGATGTTGGAATTTTGCCCTTATGGCTCTGTGAAAATGAGGGTGCCTTGTTTCTGGGGTGGTAAGACAGGGAAGTGCCAGGTGGCAGCACTGGCCTGGACCACCCCCCTTCCCGTGCCACATGGGCAGGCCTCGCCAGGGTCCTGGGCAGGGGTGGTCCTTACACTTGGGCTCATCCCGTGTGAGTCCTTTGCCAAGTGCCTCCCTGGGAAGGCCCTCCATGTTTGGGCCTACAAGCCAGGATTGTTCTTTTTTAATTTTTTTTTTTTAATGTTTATTTATTTTTGAAAGAGAGAGAGTGCACGCATAAGCAAGGGAGGGAGGGGAAGAGAGAGGAAGAGGGTCCACACTGACAGCAGCAAGGCCGATGCGGGGCTCGAACTCACCAACCACGAGATCAAAACCTAAGCTGAAGTCGGGCGCTCAACCGACTGAGCCACCCCGGGCGCCCTGGGCAGGATCGTTCTTTAAGCTGAGGGGTCACGGTAGGGACAGTAAGCACAGTGCACTTTTCTGAGCATGCTCTCTATATGCCGACTTCTGTGCAAAGCTTTTTTGCACACGTTATTTCACTGAACTCTGGTAACAATACTGCAGCATAGGAACTATTGTTGTCCCTATTTCCCACATGAGGTTACATGAGTGACCTCACCAAGGTCACCCTGTTAGGGAAGGTGCAGCCCTGATTCAAAGCCCCCAGTCAGGGGCGCCTGGGTGGCTCAGTCGGTTAAGCGTCCAACTTCGGCTCAGGTCATGACCTCGTAGTTTGTGAGTTCGAGCCCCACGTCGGGCTCTGGGCTGACGGCTCAGAGCCTGGAGCCTGCTTCGGATTCTGTGTCTCCCTCTCTCTCTTCCCCTCCCTTGCTTATGCTCTGTCTCTCTCTGTCTCTCAATAATAAATACACATTAAAAAAAATTAAAAAAAAAAAAAGCCACAAGTCAGCCCTGTGTTCACAAACCACTTTGAGAGAGGAGGCAGGAGGTCAAAGAGCCCAGGTTCTGGACCCAGACTGTCCAGAACTAAATCCAGGCTGTGCCACTTACTGGCTGTGTGGCTCTGAGCAGTCTGCTCAATGTCTCTGTGCCTCAGCTTCCTCATTTGTAAAAGGAAATCATTTCAGTACCTACTTCATAGGACTGTTATAAGTGTACGTGAGTTAGTGATCATAGAAGACTTAGACTTTGGACAAGTGCATAGTAAGTGCTCAGTAAATACTAGTTATTAGTATTACAAGGATGCAGTCTTGAAAAAGAGTTGGTCATCGACAAACTTAGAGGGGAAATTGTTCGACTCTGGCTGGAAATCTGGAAGGGCTTCAAGGAAGTGGCAGCTTTTGACTTAGACCTTGACAGAAGCCCAGGACCGGATAAGCAGATGAGGAAGAGACATGTTAAACAGAGGCAAGGAGATAAAGAGGGCAAGGGGCCCTGGCACCCCGCGAGAGGGTCAGTGCCGGAGCAAAAGGAGGGCAGGAGGGATGGATGGAGGGAGGATCTTAGGAGTGAGGCCGGACCCAGGGACTTGTTTGCTTAGAGAGGCGGTCTGCCTGGTAGCAGCACAGGCGTGTTTATGAGAAAGCCCTCCAGCCGGGCCATATCGCCCAGCCCCCATCTCTGTGTTCAGGGTCCAGGCCGGTCCCAGCTCTGTCCATCACCACCTGGGTGGGCCGTGTTGCTCGGCACGGGGACGCGGACATCTCCCACCCACACAGACCCCAGGAGGGAAAGCAATCACCGCGCTCAGACTTGATCCCTCTCCCAGGCCCCTTCCCCGAACAAAGCCAGCATTTATGGCGTGGATGCTCTGAGGTAGGGTTACCCAGGCTGTTTATGACTTGGGGTGGGGGATTTTCCTGGAGAGCAGAAGCCCCTTTCTGTCCCATTTGAAAGCCATTTGGGCTCTTTGAAAGGGTCTGGGTGATGGCGTTTTGCCCTTAAACATATGGCAAAGACCAGAAACCTGGAAAGCATCCTGATGAAGTCATCCCTCCTTCCAGAGAGCTGCACAGGCCCAGACAGGACTCCCAGGTTTTAGAAATTTGGGGAGCCCTCAGAGAGTGGCACTTTCAGTCAGGTACAGCAGCTTTCCAGGACAAGGGGGACCCGTGGCACAGCCTGCTGAGAACAGGGAGAGAGTCTCCGGGTCCCGGCCCACATAGGCAGGACCTCCCGTCTCTCTCGTCTGGCCCGGGTCCTCCAGCTGTGGAAGGAGAGGGGACCGATGGGCCAGCTCAGCTCCAAGGCCCTGTGCTGGTATTGTGCCTGCATCTGCTGAAACCACTTCAGTCAGCGAGGGGTGGGGGCCTGGAGGAGAGTTTCAAGCTGCTTCCACCCTCCTTATGAAGAGTTGTGGCTGGCCCTATGACTCCCTTGCCTACATTTAAGACCCTGCCTCATCTCACACCCCACGGTCTGCCCAAGAATCCCAGGCCATGTGGAGAGAGGGATGATCTCTAAGCACCTGAGTCCTTGCCACAGCTGCCCTAAGCTGTCCCCACCTCCTACTGCGCTATGTGAGTTGAGGGGCTCCGAGAAGCCCCTTTCCTTTCCCAAACCGTTCTTCCAGCTCCTGCCATGGTCCTGCTCTGGGGGCCAGGCGTTTCCAAGGTCAGACTCATCACTTGGGGTCCAGGGACTGTGTCTCCAGAAGGCTCCTCTTCCAAGTGAGAGTCACATGCTAGAAAAGACAGTGATAAATTAGAGGCAGGGAGCTGAGCAAAGGAGACAGGGGGAAGCAGGATTTGGCAAACCCAGGAAAGAGAAGGGGTTTGGAGAAAGTCTTTGACAACAGTTTAAAATCTGATGGGATGATGAGACACAAAAGAAGGGGGAGGTAAGAGAGGGAACAGGAAGGGAGGGGGAGGAAAGAAGAGACAGAGAGGGGAGAAAGGGAGGAGAGTAGGGAGAAGGATGGAGGGAACAGGCAGGCAAGGGAGGGGAGACAAAAAGCACATGAGGAGGGCAGGTCTCAGGGTCTCTGCCCTCGCTCTGTCCAGGAGGTCCTGGTGTCTGCTTCGGCCAGGGCTGTCAGTGGGGGCCTCTCCTCCAAGGTTCTGGGGTCCTCACCTTCTATTTAACCTGGGACCACTGGGGGCTTTTCATCTTCCATCTGTACCCACCAGTTTATGACCTGCAATTAGCCTCTCTTTCCATTTTGGGGGAAAGAGAATATAAGTATCCCCAGGAAAGCTCATTAACTGTGCAGCAGACCCTTGGCTACCTATCTGACAGACAGACACACACACACGCGTGCATGCATGCACACTCACATAGCCCCTCTAGACCCACCAAGCCTGAAATGGTAGGTATACTATTCCATATTGCACAACACAGACACAGAGAGTTTCCATCACGGCAGAAAGTTCTACTGCACAGCACTGCTCTAGGTTCTTGCCAGAACCCTGATTTTCTTAGGCACTCACCTTCCCATGTGTTCCGGGAGGTGACACCCAGGGGTGGGTGTTGATTAGCCTGAGCTGATCTTGGCAATTCTCTATTCCTCGCTAGTAATGGGTTTAGTCCGGGCCTGTGATGCAGCCTTGGCCAGTGAGATATAAGGGAAATTCTGCTTGGGAAGGAGGGGTAGCTTCTGGAAAATCTTCCTCACTAACAAGCAAAGATACTAGGCAGGAAACAGCCTCCCTTCTTCCATGAGCTCCATCCTGCCTATGTGAATTCCTAGAAATGCTGCATTGACACTGCCACTCTCTGGCAATGTCACTGAGCCCAAAGTCACCAGCTCTGGGGTCGCTAGATTGCTGGTTGTATGACGTCATATATTTTCCTCGTGTTTTAGGTACGGATTGTTACTTGCAGCCCAAGGAATCCTAACACACATACGAGTTCCTAGTGAAAGAATTGATGAGCTAGCTACTCTCTGAAAGCTGAACCACGTGGACTGACCCAGGCACAAGGTGGGTATTTACATGGGGAGGCAAATGTTTGACTTCCGGAAAGTGAAAGAACATAGAACTTGGAGGGAGCAGAGCTAAGGCCTAGACCTGAAACGTCTACCAACTCACTGTGTGACCCAGGACAAGTCGAATTTTAGCTGTGAGTGTGAGTAGTCCCATCTGTGAAATGGGGAGAATGATGGATCCTTCATAGAAAAGGGGTGGGGCCCGTGGCAGCTGTAATTATAGCTGATGTTAGTAATCCTTTTCCTTTGTATGGTTGATAAGTTATTTTGATTGTCTGATCTGTAAAACCTTATTATGATAGGCGTTACTGCCTCCATTTTAGAGGAGAGGACACTGAGGCCCAGAATGCCTTAAGGTTTGCCCAATGCCACAGCTGTCTAGTGACAGAGCTGGCTTTCCAACTATCATCAAATCCTGGCTCTGGCTACTCTGACCTGGGAGGGGTTGAGTGGCATTCATTCACCCTTTAGAGTGAGTTAGCCTTATCTGTCCAACTGGCATTCATAGTTGAAACCTAGAAAGGAGGCTGCGGTCAGGGAGGGGACAGGAACTTGAGAGGCCTGGAGACCCGGTTCCTCCTAAGGCAGGCAGGCAGGCAGGCAGGCAAGGTAGCCCAGGTGCCATGCCATGGTGGGGGTGCACAGGCAACTGCTTGGAGTTGGCACACCTTCAGAGTGCCTGATGTTGGGCAGAACTCTGGAGGAGGCTTCAGGAGACCTGGGTTCAATTCCCAACTCTGCCCTTTCTAGCTGTGTGGTCAGGGCAAGTCCCTTTACCTCTCTGAGCCTCAGTTTCCCCGCCTGTAAAATGGAAACGATAATCCTTGCCCATCCCATGTTGATATAACATAAATCAACGAGGTGTTTTTTATGAACCATAAAGCATGTAGAGAAATCTAAGCCATTGCTTTATGGGTGAAAAGAACATCATAAAAGAAGACCCGGGTATGTTGGCAAACAAAGCACAAGACCCCTTGGATGGCGGGGTCTGGGTCCTGCTTTGGGGTCACGGGGGACTTGTCCCAGCACCAGGAGAAACAGCAGTTTGCCTGGAAAATGCTGACAAAAAGCCAGAGCACGCAGGAGGGCAGCTTGTTAAAAACCAACCTGGTGAGGCTGGGGGGCCAGTAACGACGTGCGATCCCCAAAGTGCAAGACCTGAGAGGGTTCTGCAGAAAGCCTGCTGGCTTTGATCCCCCCTCTTCTCTCATAAAATGTTATTTCTGCTCTTGGCTCCTCAAATTCCTAGACGGACGAATCCGTCTGGGCGGCCCGTGGAATTTGCAAAGAGTGAGTTTTCAAAAAACCACGCTGGGGAACAATGGTTACCAGAAGTGTCTGGGCCTCCGAGGGAAAACAAACACCCATCCCTGGCCTGCCCGTCGTTCCCAAACACCCTTCTCCTTAACGTCTTCCGCCTCGCCTCCACCTACCAGGCGACGTGCCAGTTAAGGAGGAGTAGTTTGCCCCACAATTCCGAGGCATGACAATAAAACCCAACCAGATGCATCAGCTGTGTCCCAGCAGACTCCCCACACCCTTCCCGAGGGAGCTGCCCTGAGAGCTGAAGGGCGGGGGCTCCCTTTCTGCAGCCCGGCTCCACCACGGAGGGAGGCACGGATGTCAGGGTCTGCTACAGGGGAGTAGTCGCAGTCAACTTGTCTTCGAAGCAATGTCTGTGCTCAGGTTTTTTTTTTTTTTTTTTTTTAATATCTATTTATTTGTTTTGAGAGAGAGAGAGAGAGAGAGAGAGAGCACGTGAGCAAAGGAGGGGCAGAGAAGAGAGGGAGAGAGAGAAAATCCCAAGCAGGCTCCTTGCAGTCAGCCCAGAGCCCGACGCGGGGCTCGATCCTGCGAACCTGAGCCGAAACCAAGAGTTGCGTGCTCCACCTACAGGGTCATCCAGGCGCCCCGCGTACGTGCCCGGTTTTAAGAAGTCGATGAATGCCATCAAATGACAAAACAGAAAACATGCAGCATCCCGATTTCGGAAGTGAGGCAACCATCTTAGCACTTCCCAGAGTGTATCACAGTTTTCACTTAAATCTCTGCTCAGTACTGACATGATTATGATTATATAAAAATAAGAACACATGTTGTGGGGCAGCTGGGTGGCTCTCAGCGCAGAGCTTTCTTGGGACTCTCTCCCTCCCTCTCTCTCTGCCCCATCCCCACTTGCTCTCTCTCTCTCTCTCTCTCTCTCTCTCTCTGGCTCTCTCTCAATAAAGAAATAAATAAACTTAAAAAGTATAATACACATGGTGTGCCACGATTACATTTTCTTTTGAACAGCTTTGATCGTTTTCAGGAGTTCATCATCGTTTTCCCTCTTTTATTGGTTTGCTTCTCAATAAACCCCGGGTTAATTCAGCCCCCAACCTTCAAAAGGAGAACATTCCTCCAGCAGGTTGAACCCACCTCATAAGCGGAGGCTCTTCCTGGGCTGTCCCTTTCGGGAGCCTGTGTGTACCTGTTCCTGTCCGAGCTGGGCGTTCGCTGAGCCTGTGTGCGTCTGTTATCCGGGCAATAACAGGAACAAGTCGGGGAGGAGACTCTAGCCTGGTGGGAAGGGAGCTTGTGGGCCACCTGGAGGGTAGCCAGCAGCAGCGTGCTGTGCAGAGGAACCGGAAGGTGACGGCTGGAAAGCGAGGAGGGTATAGTGAGTCCTGTGAGTCAGGCTGGCTGGAGGCAGGGAGTGGTAAGCATGCATTCTGACCATGGAAATCAGAGAAGGCTTCCCGGTGGAGGTGACGGGAGCTGGGCCTCGGGCAGTTCGTAAGATTTCGGTGTGATGAGGAACGGGAAATCCAAACATCATCTGGGGCAGAGGAAACAGCGTAAGGAATGGAGCGGAGAGCTGAGAGCATATTGTACGGAGTGGCCGTGCCTTGCCTGAGCACGAAACACGTGGAAAGGATGTGCTGGGGATGAGGCAGGAAGGGGAAGAGCTAGCCTGGAGGTGGAGGGTGAGGGGCAAGTGTGCACACGTGGGTGTCAAGGAGTGTGTGCAAGTGGTGATCATGCGCAGGCCTAGTTGATTCCGTTCTAGTGGCTTGGCGTGTTCCAGCAAGGAATATGCACCCTATCCTTTGCTGAGACGGAGCCACTGAATATCAAAGTTTGGAGCAAGAGTGTCCTGCTGGGGGCGGGGGGGGGGGGGGGGAGGAGGGCAGGACGAGCAAGCAGAGGCTGGAGGGATGATCACAGCCTGGGGCTGGAGGAGAGACTCCTACTCTATGAAATGAGTGCGCTGTTGTTTTCCTAAAGTCCAACTTGTTTTAAGTCTGAGAACCTAGACGGATGCATCCACAGATGGATTTTTGGTGAACATTTGATGAATGAATGAATGAATGAATGAATCTCTCTAGGCCCACAGTTCACCCACGGCCCCAGGAAATGGACCTCAGCCTCCCCTACCCACAAACCCAGCGGCTTCCAGCTCCTCCCCTGAGAACTTGGGATCTCTCACTGTTGGTTGCCACCTCGCTTGCCCCAGAGGCACTGCCTGTCCCCTTTTCTGACACAATCTCCTCCTGATTGTGTAGGCTTTTCCGGAAGCCTGAAAAGGAGACTGTTCCAAATCCATTCTCTTGTGTCTCTGCAAATATCCCTGAGGCGAGGGAACCCGAAAGCCTGGCCTCAGTCTCAGAGCGGGAAAGAACTCGATGCAGAAAAGAAAAAAACCCAAGATTTCATCCTCTAGATCCTTCCACAGAGCAAGAGCAAACACAGAATGTCTCCGCACTTCACCCCATGCCTGGCAGGTGATGGGTGCTCCGATGTTCTGTTGTCGCTTGTAGCCACTGCTAAATACCCCCTGGGGTCACTAAAGGGACTGTCCTTGGGCAGGACGCCATGGGACACTTCCTCCTCCCCTTCTCAGCCCACGTTGGTAGCAGAGCCCTAGGAATGATGCCCGGCTCAGGGTCGGTGCTCCCAGCCACTCTGGCAAGGTCCCCACCGGCTCTGAGCTCTCCGCATGCTCCTGCCACTGTGCCCTGGGGACATAGGCTGTGAGGTCACCTCTGGCAAAGGCTCTCCCCTCTATGTCCTCCTTTTCTTGACTCAAAGCCACTGCATGATTCGGCCTCCAGAGAAAAGGAGTGAAGAGCACTGAAAACAACCTGAAGAACCCCAGGAAAAGAGGTCAAGTGACAGGGCTGCCTGATGGGGTCGTATGACTTGAGTGGGGACAGAGTAAATCTCTGCTCGCTGCAACTTTCCAGTTTTGTGTGACCTTGGATCGGTTAGAAACCTGTCCGGGTCCCAGTTTTCTCATCTGTACAACGAGAACCATAGTTCCTAACTCTTGGGTGGTTGTGAGGGTGAAAGTGGACAGTAGGGTCCATAAACTGTGTTTTTACTAATAACGGTGGAGGGGAAGCATTCAGAAATGTGTATAGAGCCTTGAAATTGCCTGACCTCCAAGCACATGATCAGTGGACTTGCCTCACTGAAGGGTGTAGATCAAAATATTGATCTTCGCTGGGCTGGACACACGGTTTTAGAACAAAAAACAAAACCCTGGTCCTTTACCACCCGTAGTTTGGGAAGCACTGTTGTGAAGAATCTGGCCGCCCAGGGCACACCATTACGATCAGAGCAGGGTGATACTCAGAGTCTACTGGCCTTGGGGGGACTTCCTCTGCCCCCCAGCTGCCCGGGTTGGTCAAGTGCAACCTACCCTCTTTTCTCAGGCCCGGCACTGGGCTCTGGCTGGCTCATCACCTCTGACCTGTGCCTCCAATTCAAGCTCTCACCTCCTCCAGCCAGCTGGTAAGTCCTGTACCACCCCCCTCCCCTGCTGCCTGAGTCTCTTCCCTCCCACCCTCTGCTGCCCGCAGAACTCAGGCCTTCACTACCATGAGGATACCGTGGCCCTACCCACTCAACTCCATCCATCCTTCATGCTGCCTGCAGAGGGCGTTGTTTTCAATTTATTTAAATAAGCTTTTTATCTGAGATCTCACTGTGCAAAAACCTTCAATGGCTCCCCATTGCCAAATTCCATGGCCTCTCAAGGCCTGGCCCATCCTACTCGCCCTCTTCTTCCATCCATTGGTTGTATTCTCTAACCATCCCAATGCCAACCAGCAGACAGATCTGGATGTGGCTTAGCAGTCAGAATCCCAAGCCCTGAGGACCAGGAGAGCCCACGGTATAAATCCCAGCCCGAGGGCAGGAGACTACGGACAATCCTAGCACAACAGTACGGCAGAGTGGCTTGACCACTCTTCAGGACTTCCGTCTATGAATCCCCTTCTTCTCCTTCAGGAACAGGCTGGAATAAAATCTCCTCACCTTTCTGACCACGCATGGCTTCTCCCCATGACTCACTGTGTATGCCTCTATTTAGCATTGATTCTGTTCAACTTTGGTATCTTTCTCCGGTTATATATAATCCCCCACAACCAGGGGGTTTGTAGTGTAGCGGTTAAACAGGAAAGGACTGACCCAGCTATGTTACATCAGACAAGTATCTAGCTTGTCTGTGACACAATTCCCTTATCTTTAAAATGAAGCCCAGAATTTGTACTCACAGGATAGTTGTAAGGGCTTACGTAAGCAATATACACAGAACACATCACATAGTAAATGCTCAGTAAATGGTAATTATATTAACGTCTTTATTATTACCTTTGCATCTACCTCCACTGCCCCCCTCCCCCACTACAGAAGCTGGTACATAAAAGGAAATGGAGAATGGAATTTTATGTCAAAGCCCTATCCCTCTGCCAAAGTTTTTAGCATTTATAAACAGCACTCGCCAAAACAAAACAAGAGAAAACAAAACTGATGCTGAACCCAGTGAAATAAATCACAAACGGTGAAATTTCAGGCACCGGCAGAAGAAGTATTTGGGGAAAGACATTTCCTGTCTGTACTTCTGGAGTCACACCCGTCTGACTGTGAATCCTGGCCACGGAGCCCTTGAGTCCAGCCACCCTAGCCTTCCTCACCGACTCCACAATAATGCGGCAGGGGCTGATTCCCCTGCTAGTTGTGCGAGCAATTGTCTCTGGGGCAAAATCCCCCAGTGGCCTGCTCTGACACACAGGTCCCATTTGGGCCAGTGGGGTTTCCCACCACCTAGCCACACTGCTGCCACATCAGTCATCAGATGCCAGCAGTCACGGGACCCTGAGACAACATCTCAGTGGACAGATGAGGAAACTGAGGCCCAGAAAATGGAAAGGGCTTGCCCCCTGTTGGCCACCATTCATTTGTTCATTCATTCATCCACTTGTTCATTCATGCATTCAATAAGCATTTGGGGAACATTTTCCCTAAACCAGACCCCACGCTGTTGGGAGACAAAATGATGAATGCGATTCCCCTGTTGAAAAAAAAAAAAGTCATCCGAGGCTCAGTGGTCCAGGGACAGTCCCTAGAATTCCTTCTAGGCGGCTGTGTTGCCCATCCTGGAGACACGGTGACTTGATTTACCATGGAAAGCTCGTGATTAACTCTGGCTAATCTGTACGGAGCCCGAATCTCCCACCAGGTACCGTTCCTTCCAGATCAAGTTTAATCTCCAAACCAGCCTCAGACCCAGTTATTCTCTCTTTACTACTCCCAGCCCATTCCCTCCCCTTGCCTGCGCCCTGGGTCCATTTTATTCACCACTTGAACCGTTGCACCTAGAACAGTCCCCAGCACGTGGGAGGTGCTGACAAATATTCCCAAATAAGTGAAAATGCTATGGAAACTTGTGGGCCCAATACAGACCCCGGGACCAGCCGCACAGTTGGGAGGGTTGCATGCGGTTGAGTCGCTATAGTTACTGGGGTCGGCTCAGCTCGGCTTTAAACGCCAGCCCAGCTTCTGGCTACACAACTACCTGGGTGACGTTGGACAAGCCACCTCCCCTCTGTGAGCCCTCAGTTTCCTCCTTTGCCCCACAAGATCAAACAAGACAGCACTTCATAAAACACCCGGTTCCTTGTGAGCCTGCTACACGAAGGGTAACTTAATGAAACAGTTTGTCCTTACGTCGGTGGGCAGCTGGATGTCAGGGAAGGAGAATAGGGACAGGAGACAGACCCTAACAAGGATCTCGGAAAATTCACTGTTGCCATCAGTTACTTCAGCATTACCTAGTCTATCCCGACCAACACAGGGTCCCTTTGGGAATCCGATGAAAGCTGGGACCACAAAAAAATAACACTGCGCATTCATGCAAAGTCAAGAAACTTCCGATTTTAATGTCATAAGATTTCACTGTGTCTCGAAGATCCTCGCTGCCCCACGGCTTCCTCTTCTCAGCCTTGGAAGTGGGGCCACCTGGGTGTGGGTGATGCTGGGTTGGGGACTGCAGTGTGGCAGAAGAGGACGGACTGTCACCAAGGAGCAAGGCCTGGGGCCGTGCGCATGAGTCAGGAGCTGGGGAGAGGGCCTGAGCCCAAGTGTGCTGTTTGGATGCTTTCTTGAGTCGGAGCTTGTTTTCCAAGGCTCTCCGGAGCCCCAACTTGCTGTTTGGATGCTTCCTGCTGCCAGCTACTTTACAGCCCCTCCTAGTGTGACGGCATGTTATGATCAAAGGTCTGTGGAAGGAAAAAGGGGCGCTTGTTGCTATTGTGAGCAAACATTGCATAAACAATCAGCTCACACTGTCCCAGAGCATGTGACCAATGGCCGGGAGGTGGGGGGAGGGGGGCACTCTGAGGTCCATGGAAGCCTCATTTGGGGGGCACCTCCACAGGTGGGAGCGGGGAGTCGTTTCCATGGCCACGTGCCCTGGACAGAGGGTCCCACTCACCGATGGCATTGGGGCCAGGAGAGGCTTCGGCACCCTGAAGCGTCCGCACTGTCAGCCTGAGTCACATTTGGAGCCTCTCCTGGGTCACACATTCCCCTCTGGCTGGAAGGCCAAGCTCCAGGGCCAACTAATGAGTTCAGACGGCTGCCCAGGGATGTCTCTGGCCGCTCAAGGGTGTGCACTTGAGAGTGGGCAGTGGTGGGGGGCGGGCGGGGTGAAGGAAGGACCTTGGCCTGGGGATCAAGACTCTTGGTTCAAATCCCGGCCTCACCATCAGCCTCAACTTCCACCCCTCTGTAGGCGCCTCGCTGTCCGGGCGCTGGCTGTGCTGTCCCCAGCCCTGAAGGCAAGGGAGGGCCCCTCCAGCTCAGGGTCAAGGCTGGCTTCTCGGGAGCTGGCAAGCGTCCAACTGGTGGAGCTCGACCACCTCCTCCTGTCAGATGCTCACAGCTCAGTCCCTGGGCAGGGGCCGCAGGAAGCTTGCATTCACCCCAAAACCTCCCGGCTGGAGAGGAGGCCGCTCACCTGGAATCACATCAGCTGAGTTACAGCCTTAGATTCAGGAGGATGCTGTGTTTCCCAGCAAATGCAACTGCCCCCAGGCAGACGTAACTCCTGAAGCCTATTAGTTCTGTACAACTTAGTATGAACTGGTGAGTAGGCCCTTCTCAAGAGCTAGCTGGCAGGGGAGAGATCTGGATAAGAGGGAAGAAGGAAATTTGGGGGTCTAGAGGATGGGAACACATTTGTGTGGGAGCGTGGTGATAATATGGCTGTTAGCAAGCACTTCACCTCCAGTATTCTGTGCCAGGCACCGTTCTAAGCAATAGACACAGATTGATTCATTTAATTCGGACAATAGCCCCATGGCGCAGGGATGGTTATCGCCACCATTTTACAAATGAGGGAACTGAGGCCCAGAAAGCTCCCGTGTGCTGGCCTTCGCCCTCCAGAGCCACCCTCCACGTTCTCTCCGCTGCTCTGTGCCCTGAGAGGTTCATCTACAGTGGAACACATCCTGTGCGGGAGCCCCTGGGGCTGCCCCATCCTCCGTGGGTTCCCTTACCCCTGTGCACACCTCTGTAAATTGCCCCTTCCGGAAGATCTGCTCAGTCAGACCCTGTGAGGTGCTGTCTGCTTCCTGTGGCTCAAGATCACTTATCTAGGGGGCGCCTGGGTGGCTCAGTCGGTTGAGCATCGAACTTTGGCTCAGGTCATGATCTCAAGCCCTGCATCAGTCTCTCCGCTGTCAGCAGAGTCCGTTTCAGACCCCCTGTCCCTCTCTCTATCTGCCCCTCCCCTGCTCGCACTTACTCTCTTTCTCGAAAATAAATAATATTTTAAAAAAAGATCACTCATCTAGCAAGAAGCAGGGGCTGCGGGCTACCAGGAGCCTCTTGTCAACCAAGGCCAGCAGCGCATAAGGGTCTGTTGCATGGAATCCTGCAGGCCCGGGCCCTGTGGTCCTTGACTAGGAGAACGTGGCACGTCGGGTGCACTAGGCTCAGCGGGAGGCTCTCACCAAGTGTGGCTCGTGGCCGCGGGACTGGCTGAGGGTCCAGAACATGACTGCCACGCCTCCAGCGCTCAGTCCTGACTGACCGAAATGACAGCCCCACACCGCTTAACTTCTCTCTCACCGCCTGACATGCACACTTCAATCCTTGGAAATCGTGAAGCCCCTGCTTCATAAGGAAGGGGAATGTGCGGATACAGCAAGGTGGTGCAGACGGAGGGGAGAGGAAAAGTTACTACTAAGCTTGCCTCGAAGTCGGGAATGGGGCAGAGAGCTCTGTAGACGTCATCTGGTCCATCCCCCTGCATCCGGCACCCTTTCCTGAACCGGCCAAAGAGGGCGGTCATCCATCTGACTCTCCAAGCTTGAAAACACCTCAAGAAGCCTCCCCGGCCAGACAAGGTGAGCCCACAGATAGACCCCCTTCCTCCTCCAGACGCAGAAGGTGGAGAGATTTCCCCCCAAAGTTCCACCCAGTCTTCTGAATGGGAGCCCCTGACAAGACAACATGCCCCTGAAACATACCAAAATGGTCTAAGCGCCCCGGGGGCCGGAGGGGCGCCCCGACATCTGCTGCTCCTGCCACACCCGAAGCACAGCAGACCACATGGCGGCCAGACGGGCCTTCACACCCTTCAGTCCAGCCTCCTCACTTGCAGGGGGAAACTGAGGCCTCGAGAGGGACATGACTTGTACCAGTTCTCCTGGCTCCCAGTCCACTGGCCTCTCTCTGGCATCCAGCTGCCGGAGGAGGCATGCAGCTCTGGGCAGGCAGGCTGACGATTTCCACTGGAAAGAGCCAAACGTGAGGTTGGCGGGAGGGGTCGGAGCCTGGCAGCCTCACCACCACCGACATTCCAAGGCTCCTCTGTCGGAAGCTTTCTTTGGAACCCAAAAGCTGGTAATTGGGAGAAGTTGGGGTGACTCACGTACCAAATGCTGTTTTTGTTTTCCCTTTTTCTTAAAAATCTCAGCTATTGGCTATATGTATTTCAGGGCCGGATTCGATTTCATCATTTTCTCTCTCTTTTCCTGGGATTCTTTGCCCCGCCCCCCCCCCCCCTCCCCGGCCAGAGGAAGCCCAGGCCCCCTCCCAAGCTGTCATGAAGATGCCTGCTGGACGGTCAGGGAGACGATGGAAGGGCTCGCAGGCCGCCAGGGCTGCCGCAGTCTGGGCAACACGGGGCTTCCACACCCCACGCCTCACTCCCAGGCTAGCCTGGGACGCCCGCCTCGCCTGCCCCATGGCGTTCCTGTCCTCAACTGACCCCAACACTGAGTCTTCTCGGGACCCAGACCTGCAGCTCCTCACCGGGCCCTGCCTCGGCACCCCTCCCCCAGAAAACTTCCTCCACAGGCCTTGTCCTGCTGCCCCTCGTCCCGGCCTCCCCTGGCCTCCCTGCCTCTAGTCTCATCATCTGTGTCCACCCTCCACAGGGCTACCAAAGCCCTCTTTAATTTTTTAATATTTGTGTATTTCAGGTACCACACACATTCTTTTAGAAGATACTGCTGAAATGCAAAAAAAAAAAAAACCCCAAACCCCCCCCCAAAAAACCCACTACAAAACAAAAACCTGTAGCCCTCTGCCCCCCACCCTTGGTTACTCTTCCTAATGGCCCCGGCTTTTCATCCTGCCGCAGCTCTTTCTGCTGGTTTTGAGTCTCAGATTTTTAAAAAGGAAAGGATGCGCGTTTATCCTGAAATTTCTTGAATTGTTTGTTTTCAGCAGAATCTCTTCGCTTCCTGGGGCGGTAGTTAGGGGATTTGGCACTTTTACCTGGGACACGTGCAGAATTTCCTGGTTAAATGGCCCCAAGCCCCCTTATAGCCCCCTTGTGGGGGGGTCTTCTCCAGAAACCTCTCTCCCAAGGAGGGTCCACATTGCTGGGCGCACACCCCTAGGTCCTGGGGGTGGCCAAGAGGTGGATGCTTTTCTGGAGGGTTGCAGATGGAACATGGACACGAAGCATGAATGTCCACCCACACATGGACAGAGCCCTCATGTGGCAGGATGTGGGCCCAGACTTCAGCCTGGGGCAGGATTAGATTTAATAATGGCCTTCTTCCTGTCCCTCCCCCACCTCTATTTACTTGGTTTTTCTATATGCCCAGAGTCATTTTGTCCTAGCGTTCCAAAATTACCTTCAAATGTTCATCAATAATTTTACCAAATACCCCAATACTTCCAATCATCTAATCCATCCACTCTATTTTCCCCCTCTTGAGTGAAGAAACTAAAGAAGAAGAAGCACTCATCACCTACTGGGTGCAGGATACGTCCTGGGTCCCGGGGGAACACACGACGAGCAAGTTTCAGTGTTCTCCAAGAGCTTGTGATCTACGAGGAGGAAATACAGGCTTTGAGGCAGATTTCTGAATGCTGTGCGTGTCCAGGCACCCATGCTGACTGGAAGGACCCAGATAACCAGAGAAAGACAGGCAGGTGGGACCCAGGATGTGATGTTTCCATCTCACAGGTCCATAAGCTTCTGTTTGTTGTTGTTGTTGTTTTGGTGTTTTGGTGTGTTTTTTGTTTTTGTTTTTTTGGTTTTTTTTAATTTTTTTTTATTTTGAGAGAGATCATGCATGAACAGGGGAGAGGGGGAGAGGGAGAAAAAGGGAGAGAGAATCCGAAGTAGGCTCCACACTTAGCACGGAGCCCAACATGGGGCTGGATCCCATGGCCCTGGGATCATGACCTGAGCCGAAACCGAAGTCAGACACTCAACCAACTGAGCAGCGGCCCAGGTACCCCACAAACTTCCTCGTGTAAGATTCATTCAAATAAATTGAATGAGAGAAACATAAAAGCAATGAGAGATAGAAGCAAGTTGTTTATGGAACCCTGAGAGTGGCTCAGAGCAGTTTGAAAACCACCTCTCTCTAGGCTATTATACCAACGGCGTTTAGAGCCATATGCCTTTTTGCAACTATAAGTGCCAAATGGGGACATACATCACTTGTCGCTGCTTTCTCCATACGGGAGTTGAAATTAAGCCAAGGGCTTCATTTAGCCAAGGGGACAGAGGACTTCCTACCCCTACCTTAATTCACGGCAGTGTGTGGTGAACAGTAGATGTGAGGGGCAGCACCATGCTGAGGAATGTTCAATTCAAGGGAGCTGAATCTTGTGCTCCTTGAATCATAGCATGGAGATAGCCACCAACTCCAAAAACCACCAGGCACTCCTGTCTGTCCAGTACCCTTGTCCCCAACTATTCCTCCATTTCATCCTTATACACTTAGGGAACACCAGTGGGCGCAGTTTCTTTATCAAGTGTTTGGAGCTCCAGGGGTGCGGCTGATACCTGTCTTGGGGGTCAGCAAAGGAGATGAGTCACATGCTACCAGAGAGGTGCTGCGCAAGTGTTACAGGAACTCAGGGATGGGAGAAATCCCCTCCAGCTGAAGGGATCAGAAAAGGCCTCCTCTAGGAGATGGTATCTAAACTGATCCCTGAAAGCTGGTGGGTCATGGGGAATCCGAAGGAGCCTATTTCAGACCAAGGCTCTGGCTGGGAAAACGTGAGGACTAGTTCCTTTCGGCCGGAGCGTAGGTGGGGCAGAAACGGGTAGAGCAGTGGTGACATACACGCACCCCCAAAGCTGCCCTGAACCCAGACCCATGTGGACAACCCTAGCTCGTATGTGTCTACATCACCTAGGACCCTTTTCTGGCATTTTCCATGTGTACATCTTATCCTATCAACTCTAGTATGAGCACCCCAAGGGACAGTGCTATTTCCTTTAGGGGAACAGGTAGCTACATGAAGGGTGTGTACAATAAATGCTTGCTCGCCTCACCTAACTCATCCAACGGATGTTTCCGGAGCACCTATGGGCCCTGTTCTAGGCAGTGGGATGTAGAAGGAAACAAAAGGGACAGTGCCCTGCCCTGTGGCACTGACACTTGAGTGAGAAGCTGTAGGCACAGACTCTTTCGTGGCTGGCTGGAAAATCATTCCCCAAATTACCCTGAAGATTAAGACAAACAAACAAGGGCTCTCTGTCTGGACATCCAGGGCACCTGGGTTTGAATCTCAGCTCCTGCTTGGCTGTGAGACTTGGGGAAAGCTGTGTCACCTCCCTGAGCTTGTATCCCTGTTTATAAGAATGGTGTTCATAATCTTACCCCACAACGCCACTGTGGAGCTAAAATGGAACAGTCTGGAAAAGTGTCCAACACCGGGCCCGGGCCTAGTAGTGGTTCTGTTTTACAGGTATTAGCCCCCTTCCCTTCCCCACTTCGGGGCCTCAGTTTTCTCGTCTTTATGATGACCAGTTCAGGCCAGATGATCTGCTTGCAAAGGCTCCCAGTTGTAACGTTTTCTGATTCCCAAAGTCCAAAAGGCAGGGGCAGGGGGAGGGCTTGTGCATTATTCTTTGCAGTAAATCAGCGTCTGTGTGAAGTCATCGCGCCTCCCTGGCATTCGTCAGGTTTCCTTTTATGTGCCGAGAGGCTTGGGACCTGCCAACCCCCTAAGCCACACTGGCTGCTTCTCCACATGTCAATGGCTTTCCCATCCGTGCACAGCTTCCCACAGGGAGGAAAACAGCTCCTTCTTATGCAACCCTGTCTGGAGAGACAGACAGCAAGTGAGCCCAGCTAAAAATATTTCATTTCGAAGTGTGTGGTGGGGGGCTAAGAAGGAGGGGTCGGGGGTGGGTGGATCACATTCTCAAATGCTCTGGATTCTTATCTGCGCTTTGCTGGGAATACAAGAAATAAGAGCAAAGTGGCAACTCCGGCCACGTTGAATCCATCCTGTGGTGCTTTCAGTCCAGGATTCTGAAACACCCTCCTTCTCCTCCTTCCTGGATCCAGCCTCAAGGTGCTGTCCCAGGCCCGGGGAATGGATGATGCCAATGCCCCACCCACATTCTCCCAGCTCCCACTCTTCAGCTTCTCGCTGCTATTGGCTGGCACCCTTGACCCTCAGAGGCTTGTGCTTTGGATGCTGGGACAGTGTCCCCACAGGGACAGCTGGACGAGGTAGGAGTCGATCCCCACCCACCTGCCCCATGGCTGACGACTCGCCATGTGGGGGTACGGAGGTGTAATTCACATTTCACATTTCAGAGCCCCCCTTCCCGGGACCTGGAACAGCACTCAGTTTGGTTTCTTCCCCTGGCGCAGCCTGCTTGCCCGGCTCCCTTACCGGTTTTCCGTGGGAGCACCTGCTTGGCCGGTCCAGGGCACCTGACTCCGTGGCTCTGAGTCCGCTTC
The DNA here is from genome assembly GCF_027475565.1 of Acinonyx jubatus. Taxonomy (NCBI): domain Eukaryota; kingdom Metazoa; phylum Chordata; class Mammalia; order Carnivora; family Felidae; genus Acinonyx; species Acinonyx jubatus. The sequence continues at coordinate 36,286,688 of NC_069386.1, forward strand.
TGGGAGAAGCGCCCCTTGAAGCCCTTTTTCCAGGAGCCCGTCCCAACTCCACACTAGCTGTGTTTTCTGCACTTTGCTGCCGACTCCTCTGGTTATCAGCAGCAAGCATTCAAGTGTTGCCTTTCCTCGTGCTCTGGTCTTTTCCTCTAGTCTCTAGTGCAGCGAGCTCAGACCGTGACACCGACGTGACCCCGGGTTTGTAAGAAGGAAGAGATGTGCATTTTGATCGGCCCGCCCCCCTCCTCAGGTTATTTCTGTGCACACTGCACCTTCAGAACCTCTGCCAAGAAGATTCTGGGAGGATTCCCTATCTCTGTAGCCGGACCACAAGCTCCTTGTAAGATAATAACTATTTTCTTCCATTTTATGCAAAATGCGTTGATGTGCATCAAGCCATTTTATACCCCCAACGACATATGCTTTAAAAAAAAAAAGTGGTGGGGCGCCTGGGTGGCTCAGTCGGTTAAGTGTCCGACTTCAGGTCAGGTCACGATCTCGCGGTCCGTGAGTTCGAGCCCCGAGTCGGGCTCTGGGCTGATGGCCCGGAGCCTGGAGCCTGCTTCTGATTCTGTGTCTCCCTCTCTCTCTGCCCCTTCCCCGTTCGTGCTCTGTCTCTGTCTCAAAAATAAATAAACATTAAAAAAAAATTTTTTTAAAGTGGTTATGTCATCCCCATTGTAAAATAAATAAATAAATAAATAAATAAAAAGACTCAGGAAATTAAATGGGAAGGAGAGAAAAGATTTAAGTATTGAATGGTTGCTCTGGATGCCTGTAAGTCCCCTCTAACTATAGTCTCATCTGTTTTAAATTTGTCCGTGAGTCCAACCAAGAAGTTAATCAACAGGTCAAGGATGGAGGAGGGGAAAAAGACTTATGCACATGATCTCTTTAAGTACATCCATGAGATTATTACTATTATTATTACATCGACTTGTACAATGGATAAATATATTTATCTATAAATAGATAATAAAACAGGCTCAAAGTAGTAAAATGAAATGATATTCATTGTACTTTTTTTTTTTAAGTTTATTTATTTATTTTGAGAGAGAGAGAGAGAGAGCGCGTGCACTCGAGCAGGGGAGGGGCAGAGAGTGAGGGAGAGAGAGAATCCCAAGCAGGCTCCACACCATCTGCACAGAGCCCGACACAGGACCCGATCTCATGAACTGTGAGATCTTGACCTGAGCCAAAGTCAAGTCAGATGCTCCAACCGACTGAGCCACTCAGGTGCCCCAATCATGGTACTTTTTTTAGGTGCCATTGATATAGACCTCACTGAAAGGAGCATAAGTTAAAAACGATATTTATTGCAGTAATAGCTTCAGGTCTGGCTCCATCTAGGAACTCTAACAATATCAAGTTACTGCTTCTCCTGTGTGTCTAGGGAAGAAGATCCCAACCAGTTACCATGTCATTCTTAGAGTTATGGTCCCAGAGGAAGAGAAAGTGACTTTAATGATAGCTTTGGTGAAAAAAAAAAAAAAGAAAGAAAGAAAAAGAAGGCTTAAGGAAGACTCTAATTGGTCCTGCCTTGGTCACAGCCTAACACCAGAACCAATAATTTTGGCTCAGTTGATGAATCCTTGAATGGCTGGACCTCAGCCCTGTGCCCACCCCTGGCCAGTAAGGACAGGCTGGTCCTGTCTGAACCACAAGGAGTGAGGGGAAGATCAGGGCAGACTGAGCCCCAAATGACCTGCCAAAGGTCAAGGGCTTAGGAAGGGGTAAAGCTGAGATTTGAACCCAGGTCTTTTGTCTTGGGTTCAAGACAAGGTTTGGTTCCTTTACACCACAGCATTTGTGATCCATAGTACTTAGCCAGTACCAGAGGCACTGTCATGGCCAACATCAGCAGCTATGGCCGCTGTTCAATCCATAGGGCACCTTTAATTTTTCAAATTACTTTGACCGATACTCTTTTCCCCCCATCCCCAGAAAACTGCAAGACATGTCGATTAATTGCAGATTCATATGCAGCTGTGAGAACCATTACACCCAGTTTCCCCCATGTAATGTCTTGTAAAACCATAGCACAGTATCACAACCAAGATATTGGCATTGACACGTTTGAAAAGACAGATCATTTCCACAAGGACCTTTACAGCCACGTACACTTCTTTCCTGCGTCCATCCTTAACCCTGGCAACCGCTGAGCTGCACGTTCTTCCTATAAGCTTGTCATTTAAAGAATATCATATCAATGCAGTCACACAGTGTGTAACTTTCACTCAGCATGATTTCTGGAGATTCGGCACAGTTGATTCAGTATCAGTACTTATTTTCTTTTATCGCCGAGTAGCATTCCATGGTGTGGACATACCACATTCATTTAGCGACCCATGTCAAAGGATGTCCGAGTTCGTCCCAGGTTTTGGCTATCACAAATAAAACTCTTCTTAACATTCGGGGGCAGGTTTTTAGGTGAACATAAAAGTCTTCATTTTTCTGGGGTAAACGCCCAGGAGTGCAATTGCTGGGTCATATGGTAGTTGTATGTGTAGTTTTTTTAAGAAACTGTCCAACTGTTTTCCAGGGTAGCTGTGCCCTTTTACATTCCCGCCAGCGATGACTGAGTGACCCAGTCTCTCCGCACTGTCACTATCTTTTTTAATTTAGCCATCCTGAGCATAGCGACATCCCATGGTAAATGTCAAATTTGCATTACCTTAATGGCTAATGGTGAACATCTCTTTGTGTGTTTACGTATCATCTGCGTATCCTCCCGGGTGAAATGTCTAGGCGTGTCCTTTGCTCTTTTCCTAATTGGATTGTTTGGGTTTTCTACTGTTGAGTTTTGGGACCTTTTCAGATATTCTAAATACTAGTCCTTTGTCAGTTATGTGGTTTGCTCAAATATTTTCCCTCAGTCTGTAGCTTGTTTTTTATCCACAGGGTGTAACGAGGTGTTTTTCAGAATCAAATTTTTTAATTTTGATGAGGTCGAACTTACAAGTTTTTCCTTTTATGGATCATGTTTTTGCTGTCAAGTCCAAGAATTCTGTCTAGCCCTAGAGCGCAAAGATTTTCCTGTTTTTTTTTTCTTCTGAAAGTTTTAGAGTTTCGTGCTTTACGTTTAAGTCCATAATTCATTTTGGATTAATTTTTGTACAAGGGTTGAGGTTTGGACCAAGGTTCATTTTTCTGCCAGTGGTTTTACACCAACACCGTTTGTTGGAAAAGCTACCTTTTCTCTGTTGAATTTCTTTTGCATTTTTGTCAAAAGTAAGTTAGATATATTTGTGTGGGTCTAATTCTGACTTTTCTGTTCTGTTCTATTGACCCATGTGTCTGTCCCTCCACCAATACCACACAATCTTGATTGCTGTTGCAGTTTACTAAGTCTTGAAATTGTGTAGACTGATTTCTCCCAATTTCTTTTGCTTTTTTTTTTTAAATGATTTTAGCTTTTCTGGTTCTTTTGTTTTTCTATACATATTTTAGAATAATCTTGTCTATAACTGCAAAGTACCTGCCTAAGTTTTCGGTAGGAATTGCATTGAACCTATATGTTAATTTGGGGAGCATTGACATCTTTACTATATTGAGTCTTCCAGCCATGAACACAAACACAAACACATCAACAGCGCCTTTGTAAAGATTAAAAACGAAGCCACACTAAAGCTAAACACACGTATTTGGTAAATACAGTAAAGCCTTGGTCTGTGACCATAACTTGTTCCAGAAACGTGCTTGCAATCCAAAGCACTTGTATAGCAAAGCGAATTCCAAGAACCATTGGCTCAGGTATGATCATGTGACGTCCTGCCTCACGTTCTACTCGTATTACAAGACACCGCTCTTTTACCAAGTTAAACTTTATTCAAAACGTTTGCTTGTCTTGCAGAACACTCGCAGAAAAAGTTACTTGCAATCCAAGGTTTTACTGTATAGTTTTAAAGTCAGGGAACCTTGGTGTGCTTGGGTGGGTGGTTCAGTCGGTTAAGTGCCCGATTCTTGATTTTGGCTCAGGTCATGATCCCACAGTTCCTGGGTTCCAGCCCTGCATCTGGCTCTGTGCTGACCGTGTGGAGCCTCCTTGTGATTCTCTCTCTCCCTCTGTCTCTCTGCCCCTCCCCTGCTCATGCAGTCTCTCTCTCTCTCAAAATAAACATTAAAAAATATAATAAAGCAAGGGAACCATGAATACGAGTTTCAGAATTCTGATTATCTCAGCAGAAGGAGGCAGGAAAATCGGTTGGGAGAAATAAGTCACCAGTCGTCTATGTTTTGGTATTGGGTAGTAGGTTCAAGGGTGTTTATTAAATACGTACATTAAAAAAATAGGCAATGACCACAGAAGGATGAGCATATGTCATGAACTATACAGATGTATCCACCTTATATGGATCCTAAAGCTTCCACAGTTTGGGGGAGGGGAGACCTTCCAAGGGGAAAAAAAATACACAGAATACATACATAGAATCAGGTATAAAAGTGAATTTTTTAAGAATTAGAAATCATAAATGAAAAGTTTAAAAATATGGCAAATAACACAAACATCACAAAATCCAGAAGAATACCATAATATATTTTTTAAAATATTTATTTAGTTTTGGGAGAGCACAGAGAGAGGGGAACAGAGGATCTGAAGCGGGCTTTGTGCTGACAGGCTGACAGCAGCCAGTCTGATGCGGGGCTCGAACTCATGAACCCCAAGATCATGACCTGAGCCAAAGTTGGACGCTCAACTGACTGAGCCACCCAGGTGCCCCTCCCCCTTCCATATTTTAACATTGCTGACTGCATCCTCTTTGATTACCTCCTTATGCAATAAGGATTTTATAAAATCCTTTTCTAAAGAGAAGAAAGAAAGATAATTCAGTCTTCCCTCCGGCATGGGTTATTGAAATGTGTTTTGTGCTATTGATAGTTTGGAAAAGTCAGCTTCATAGCTTGTTACTGGTAATGTCACATAAAACTTCCTGCCAAGTTTCTTGCTTATCTGGTGCCTTATGCTAGGGAGTCGTGCCTGGGCACCTGGCCCAGCTGTGCCCAGTCATCACTGTACCCCCACCTGCCGGACAGGTACCCATGGTGCAGGGTGACGGTAAGGCCTGCATCTTAGTGCTGTCTCCTTCAGATTCTTCTCCGTGGGCTTTCAAAACAGGACCTGCACGCTCAGTGACAGTCCTCAGGGAAACTCTACGGATGGGGGGGTGGTGCTGACATCACCAGGGCGCAGGCTCACAGATATCCTGCACTGAGTAAAGAATGCTTAGCCTTGGATGGGCCCAGGCAAGAGGGGGCCCTGAAGCTTCTCTCTCATGAGCTCCATGGTCCGCCCTGTCTGGAACCAAGGCTTGTGAGTAATCCACTCTGCTCCTCGGGGCTCACTAATAATGTGATCCTCCAGCCCTGAGGCACTGGTGGTTGCTGTTCCTCTCCAGAGCTCCTCTGGAAGAGAAACCATGGGTTGGCCACACAACCCAGGACACGTGAGAGGCAAGACCAGTGGCCTCACCCATGTTCACTACCTGGCTGTAGTCATTTACTCAGCGAAAATTTAGTGAGCAGCTACTACATGCCAGGCTCTGTGCTAGGCTCTGGGGTGCCATGGCGGACCTGTGCTGGGGAGCTCCCCTACAGAGAAGACAGCATCTGTTTAAGTCTGGGCACATCTCCCTCAGGGTTAAGTGTCCCCAACTTTGACCTTCTCGGGCCCCTGCTCTTACTTCATCAAACTACCATGCGTCTGTTCCAGGCACAGCGGGCACGCTGGTTCCTCTATTTGTGCGTCCCCAGGGCCCAACGCCCTGTTCAGCACAGAGCGCTGAACGGAGCTGGGTGGCCAGGGCTCCCACGGTGGGCAGACTGGAGGGCACGTTCCGAAGGAGCAGAACCGGAACATTAGCATTGCCTTAGACTCACGCCCAGACCTGTGGGGTTTCGTCGCTGTCTCCCCAGGAAGTTGGCCACACCCAAAGTGAATCTCCCTCCCCACCACCCCCAGGACTATGGGGAGTCCCGTGCGGGAAGCAGGGAGAAGTCTCCCAAGGAGAGGGAGTGGGAGAAGGAAGCAGCATGGTCTGGTCTTTGGGAGCAGACAGCGTTGGACTCCGATCTCTGCTACATGGCTCCTCTCTCAGCAGCCCCGGGGCCTCCCTGAGCCCTGCACACTCGTGACTGCACTCTGTGAACGATGGTGGTGCCGGTGCCAGTGCGTCTTCTGGGTGAGTGGAGGGAAGGCTGCACATCCCAGCAGGTCCACAGTGGGCTCAGTGAGGACTCCCAGCCCTTTTGGTCACCACAAAACCTCTTGGCTCCCCAAGCCTGATCTTGCATTAGGGTGTAAGCTCCCAGAGAGCCAGGGCTGGTGCCCTCATTCCCACTGAGCATCTCGGACAGTTCCCCGGCACACAGTGGTACGAGAGAAAATACCCATCGAAGGATGGGGGGAAAGAGTACACTAAAAATATAACGAGCATAAAATCGTATTGTCAAAATGACACAGCACGAGGCTAGTTGCTTTGGTCAAAATGACTTCCCAACCATAAAAAAATCTGACCTCAAAAATGTGTTTTCCAGTCTCCGGGAGGATGAACACCAGCTGGGTGCTATTTGAAGAGCTCTCGCCTTCGTCGTTACTATTATTACTAAGTCGCTGTGAAAAGTTCAGTTGCAGACTGGGAGAAGAGGAGAGCTGAACCGGAACGAGATTGTCACGGGTCTTCTGCTCAGATGTCAGCAAGGAGCCACATACTCTTCTCTCTTTTAACCTCTATACTTGGGTGTCCTGACCAACGCCCCCAGCAGCCGTGGTAGCACCGACCTCATCCCCACCCCATTCGCGACAGTCTTGGTATAACAAAGGAAGGAGGGTGACTGTGTGTACGCGTGTGTGAGTGTGGAAGTGAATATCTGTGTGTGCATGTATGTATGTGAGTCTGGATGTGACATCCCTCTCTCCTGTCAGGTGCTCAGAACACATGTTTCGCTTGTGTCTCTGGGGAGCCCTGGAGCCACGCCCTCCACTCTGTCATGCCCCATTTATCAGGAGAAGGACCAGTGCCCTACATTCAGCGGAAGTGGAATTACATAAGGATGAGCCACACTGGCAAATTTTCGGCTTGGTGCCTTCTCAGCCCTGTCCAGGTTGCCTGGACCCACATTGAAACCTCATCTCTCTGTATACCCAGCTTTATAGCTCTTTCCAAAATGTCAGGCTCACACTTCCTCACCTTGACATTTTTCTTCCCTCTCCTTCCCACATACCTGACGTACAGCTACTATCTGTCAATAAGCTGTCAGTCTACTGCATAAGTCCTGGCCCCCTCTAGTTTGACATAAGATCCAATCTCATCTTGACATGGTCGCTAATCATCTTCCAAATCCTTCCTACCCCCCACCCTGCCTCTACTCTTGGACATTCCTTATGACCTCCTCATGGGTCACCTTTATCTGTTATGTCTCAACCCCACATCTCACTGCATGTTATCCCTCCAAAGGAGAGCTAACATCACTCACCTGCTGCTGTAATCTCCTTTCTTCTTCTGTACCCATGTGGGCTTATTCCTTTTCCACTAGAAAGTAAGCTCTATGAGGACAGGATGTTTGTCTGTTTTCTTCAGCAAAGTATCCCCAGTGTCCAGCACAAGGCAGACATTCAATAAATAGTATTGAACACAAATAAATGCATAGTATGTGTGAGCAACGGGCCAGTGAATTTGGAGCCCGCACGGTTCATCAGCTTCTGAGGCATTTTCAGAAACCTTAGTAGCTCCAGAAATGATATTACTAAAGCCCCAGGGAAGGAACATTCTATTACCTGGTAAACAGCTTCTTCTCATCAAAGAAAAGAAACACACCACATCTGTCCTCCCCACCGCCAACCCTGTCGAGAATTCCATCCTTTTTTAGACAAATGCACCTGGGGGGGTAAAGGCAATAAAATGTGCAAGGGGTCCCCACTCTTACTAGGTTTATCTCCAGTTTCCTCAGAGCTGTGGTTTGCAATTCCAACTGTGCATGATAATTCCTGAGAAGTTGGCTTAAAATGTTATTCCTGGACCTTTTTCTCAGAGGCTTGGTTTTAGTAGGTCTGGGATGAAGCCCAGAATCTGCATTTTTAATAATCTCCTGGGACAACTCAGAGGCAAGTGGCTCTCACAAGTCCTTGTGAGAGACTATAGCATAGAGTTTATTATAGCAAGTGACAGCTCAGCTGAGTGCAGTCAGATAGGGCCTGACACACAGGACGCTAAGCGGAGTTGGTTGATAAACCCAACACAGCAGCATCAGGCAGCCTGCGAGCCACATCTGGGAAAGGACGTATATACAATCCGAAAGGACAGGCAGGCACACAGCCAAGAACACATGCGAAGGAGTGATACAGGATTCTTGTCAAGGCCGAAGACCAGAATAAACTAAGGAATGATTTTTAAAGGAAATTGATGTCAGTATTTGAAGACTTGTCCTGGGAAGGAGGGTATGGGCTTCAGAGGTAGAGGGACTTCTGCACTGGCAACAGTGTGGGCCATGGGATTATAGCTGCGCATAACTACACTGGGTTTGAACACACACACACACACACACACACACACACACACACACTTTCTGAGGATGCACCTACGTGTCTTTCCCATGTTTACAAATGGACTGAACCATCCACAGCCCTCAGATTGGGTTGTCTTTTTCTCTGAATCTTGTGAGACCTCCAACCAGAGCTCCTGGGTCATAGGAGTTTGGCACCAGGTGGATTCAGCATTTGCTTCTCCCCACTCTACAAATATTGATGGGGGGGGGCACTCGCCTGTGCCAAGAAAACTACTAGGCACTGGAGGATACAGGAGTGAGTGAATCAGACACGCTGCCTGATCTCATGGAGGAGACAGACATGATCAACCAAATAACCACAAAAACAAATGTACAATGCACCATGAGTCTGTTGCGATGGGGAGGTCCATAGTGCCATGAGGGAGTACCCTGAATGATTGGGATTAAGCTGGGCTTAGAGACACAGGGACTGAAGTCTGAGGATAAGCAAGCATTGTTAGGTAACAAAGAATAACACTCCAGGAAGAAGGAACAGCATATACAAATGTCCTGTGGTGGTGGGGGGTGGGGTATGTGTGGCCGCGGGGAACTATAGGCAGGCTGGTGTGGCCTGGGCAGTGATAGAGGTGGAAGGAGGCCCATGAGAAACTGGAGGGTAAGTGGGAAGACCAGGCAGGGCTTTGGAGGTGTGAAAGTGACAATTCCCTTAAAAGCAATAAGGAGATGTTGAATGGTTTTGAAGAGGGGGACACAGAGGAGTTGTAACCCATTCACATTTCAGAAAGGGGACCCTGGCTTCCTGTGGGAAAGAGACCTAAGGAGACTAGCAGGGATACAGATAGTCCTGCTGGGAAGTGACTGCATGGTCCAGAGCCTTCGCCATCAGCGATAATGGTGACAAACGCTAAGGTTTTTTATGAATGAATGAATGAATACCTTCACCCAGAGTCCTCGGGCTGTGCTGCAGGGCATGGGGGTTCAGGAAAGGACGCTGAGCTGTTGGCCCAGCTGAGAACAAAACAGGCACTGAACGTTGCAAGAAGTCCCTGCTCTGTCCTCCTAAAAGCCATCTCCTCTTTGGCTTCACTCAGGCATTTTGCAGAATGGGGAGGGGGTGGAGGAGAGTGAGGAAGGGACACAAGTTCTTTAATTTCTGGGCCATTTTCCCATTTTTTTGTGTGGGAAAAGTCCCCTGCACTTATCTGCCCAGATTGTCAGATTGTCTGGCAGAAACCCCAGCTGGGGCCCTTTGGGGAGAAGAAATGCATGATTCAGCCCGTGGGGTGGAGCCAGAAAGGTTTGCAATTGATGAGGGAGGCTGGGGTGAGGGGGTGGGGAAGACTGAGGGGCATGGATTCCTTCAGGCAAGAGAGCTGTGGGGAAGAGGACAAAGACAGTGAGGACGTCAGATCGAAGCCAGCCAATGTCCCAGGTAGAAGGCAGGCTCCCGTGCACCACTTCCGGGAGGCCAAGCTGCTTTGGCCAGAAAGCCAAGAAATAGGATAGGACTGATTGAGTGACTGATTCAGCAGTGGGGTTGCTCTTGGTCCAGGCCCAACCTGGAAATTACAGCCGTGGCTTGCAGCTTCCGGGACAGCTACTGGAATCAGGGGCCTGCTGGTGACTGTGGTCGACAGCCGCAGGGCCTTGCCTCGCCTTCCTGGGATCATGGTCATTGACTGAGGGAGGGGCTCTTGCTCCTGGCCCAGGCTGGAGAGCTGCCACCAGCAGGGCCCTGCCAGGGTCACCTGAAGCACAGATGTCAGAGAAGATTAGCCCCGCCTCACCTTGGGCCTACCAGATGAGGACGGTGAATTCCGTCTCCATTTACGCTGGCCGTGAGGAGGCAGGTTTGTGCAGGCGCCAACCTAGTACAAAGACCGCCAGTGGCTTCCGTATCCTAGCTTTGCTGTTGCGGTGTGGCTTGGGAAAATTCACCTCCCCTTTCTGAGCCTCGGTTTCCCAACCTGGACATAGAGACAATGGCACCTGCCCTGGCTGATGAGACTGTGGCGATGGCCGAAGTTCAATACTTGGAAGAAAAATGAGATGAGAATGAATTTCATGATGGTGATGACATCCTGTCCGCCTTCCCCTCGTGAGAAAAGGAACTGCAACCCATTTCGGAGATGAGGAAGTGGAGGCGTAGGGAGGCTAAGTATCCAACTGAGATCAGGTTGGATGGTGAGTGGCTGAGTTAGCATTCCAGCTGTGTCCACCTACCTGCTGCTTCACAGTTGCCTGTGGGTTCCTCATAGCATTTACATTTAAAGAGTTTTTTTTTAAAAACAAAAAACAAGAAAACTAGCCTTAAGGGGCGCCTGGGTGGCTCAGTCAGTTGAGCGACTCACGTCATGATCTCAACGCTTGTGTGTTCGAGCCCTGCATCGGGCTCTGTGCTGACATCTCAGCCTGGAGCCTGCTTCAGATTCCGTGTCTCTGTCTGTCTCTGCCCCTCCCCACTCGCACTCTGGCTCGCTCTCTCTCTCTCTCTCTCTCAAAAATAAATAAACATTTAAAAAATGTTTTTTAAATATTAGCCTTGAAATTCAGAACCAGAGACAACAGTTGCTTTGGTAATTTTCAAATTTAGAAATAAGCAAGATTGCAAGGATCAGCTCACAGAAACCTCTCCGCAAACTCAAAGTATCTGGAGGTTTGTCCCCCCAAATCCTTGAAATGGGAGCAGCAAAGTTAGAGCTGGGTGGGTTTTTGTTTTGTTTTGTTTTTTGTTTTGTTTTGTTTTTTTTGTTTTTTTGTTTTTTTTTTTGCAGAGCTCACCAAGTAACAGGAACTTTAAAGATGAGGCATTTCCCCTTCCCTCATCTCACAGATAAGGATTGTGGGTCTCGAGAAGGGAGGGACCACCACGGTGTCTCACTCGTCTGGTTAGAAGCAGAGCTAGGACGAGAACTTGAGTCTCCCTTACTTACTCTCCACACGATGATCTTTCCAAAATAGCAGCTGCCTGTGGATTCATCGCAAGTGACCGGGAGATCTCAGGAAGTGACAGGTGACAGTTTCAAAGAGCCCTTCACCAAGTCGCAGGGGACCTCGCTCCTGCTGAGGCGCTAAGGGCTGCATAGATGGAGGTTCAAGGCCCAGGCTTACCTCTAGGCGGTCCATCAACTAGCCATCCTTATCCGTCAAGCTCCTCTTTGATGATACTCCATCTCTAGGGCTCCACCTTTGTGCTCTAGCCTGGAGGTCTCCTCACCACCAGTGGCCACATCCATCCACCCCTCTCGATATCCTGCCTCAGTCTCCCCCACTGCTGCCACCCTTTCCATGTATCCAATTTTCACTCTTAAGAGACTCACTCTGCCTGCTCCATGAAGTGTACCTCAGGTTCTCCAGCCCTCCCTCCCTTCTCTGAACCAGGATAATAATCAGTACTATAATACGCAACGATTACGAGGTTTAGTACATGCTGAGTGCTAGGTTAAGAGATCGCCTCAGATAAGCCCTCGGTGCGTTATGGCTCATTTTTATCCCCATTTTGAAGCAGAAGAGGATATAGGCATCTGGAGAGCTGAAGAACTTGTTCAAGGTTACACGGCTTGTCAGTGATAGAGCTGGGCCACAAGCCCAGGGCCCCACTCTCGCCATTGGGCTACTCTCAAGGGAAGAACAGGGAAATGCCTGCTCATTTCACTCTCCCTGGTTCTGAGAGAAACAGGCAGAGTTGGCTCTCAGAAAAGACCATCCTTACCTGCCTCACCTTCCAGAGAAGGAGTCTGTGCTGCTGTGAAACAGGCAGACTTAAGTCAGCCAGTCCTTCCCACTCCCCACTAGATGGTTTCCTGCATTCCTGGAACACAGGATCTCTTTTTGTAGTAGCAAACTGAGTGGGCTCTTTCCATCCATCGTGGTAAAAGTGTCTGTGGTCAGTTGCCTGCAGAATCTCCTCCCTGCCTTTCCTCCCTTTTTACCTTCCCGCTCTCTGGTCACCTCCGAGCATTTCCAAGAACCTCGCCAGCTCATGCCTGTGGCCCAGGTTCCCCACTTCTGTCTGTAAGTCTGGAACAGGCTCATGTCTGCTACATCAAGGAAGGGGCCTCTCCCAGATCCCTGAGCATTTCCTCGGATGGGATGAGATCAGCGCCTCACCATCATACTTCCCTACTGACCACCCCGGGCTGCTCTGAGCCAGCCACGTAAGTGTTGAGGGTGCTGGAGGCCTGAAAGACGTGCTCCCGGAGAGCTTAGATCAGGGAGGTAATAAGCACAGTTACCCTCAGAGACAGAATGGCTCCCATGTCAGCAAGACTGAGCCACATCCTGATGGCAAAGTCTAAACAAAGACTGTGTAGGTCAGATGGAGGAGGGGCTGGCCAATGACAGAAGAGTGGAGAAAGGTGATGTGTCCAGACCAATCCTGGCAGTGCCTGGAAATACAGGGACTGCCTGGAAATACCCTGGTCTTTGGACCGGTGGCACTTTCACGTGCAGGACAAGTTCATTCATTCAGTCTCCAGTCATTCATACTTTCATCAGACACACCTGTGCCAGATATTCCTCTAGGGTCTGGGATAAATTGGCCAATGGAACATGAGTTCCATTTATCACAATGTATAACTTTATTTTTAACTGTGTTTGGCTCTTTATGTCCCACCTCCACAGTTAGACTGTAAGCTGTTCTGTTTGATGTTGTCACCCCGGTGCTCCCCATGGCACTTGATAAATGTGTGTTGGTTGAATGCGAGACATGTTATCCCCGAGGAGACGAGACACGCAGGAAATGGTGTCAACACCCAGTGAGGACTCCAGCCTCACTGGCAAGGCCATCTAGGTGTGAGAGGGATGGTCCCCCTGTCCTCACTCGGGAGTGCCCTTGAGCCGCTTCCTGCCGGAGATGAGAGTCCCCCTTCGGGAAGAGAATGTGGGCACACTGACATGAGTACTTAGTTCCGCTTGAAAGTTAACAATGCGGTATTTAGGTGTATCCATGAAATGTGTATGTTTTATTCACGGGAACCTGTCCCTTCCCACTAAGGTGAGGTCTCTGGGTGGGAGGCCAGATGGAGCCAATAACGGCTGGTGTCCGGTGTGCCTGGCCAAGAGTGAATGAGATGAGCGCCCCCTTGAGGCCTTGAGGAGATGGTCAGCCTGGGATCCCCAGAGGCCACCCTCAGGGTCAGCCTGGGAGACCTCCTTTCCACTTGAAAGTCCCTATCAAGGTGCCCCAGTTCTGGAGCATCATTGAATCGGTGCCTAAGGGCTGCTTCCCATCCTCTGTCCACTTCCACAGAGCTGGAGACCACATGGGCAAGGAGGTCTCTGGGGGATCCCCTAATCCAACTCCCTCAGTTTATTTTTATTTATTATGGCATATTCCATACATATAGGAGTGCACAAGAGATATGTGTTTAGTTTATACAATCAGAAAAATGAACACCGTGTGCACATCATCCAAATTAAGAAAGGAAACATTACCGATGCTTCAGAACTGCCCGCCCCCATTTCCTGCAATAACCGCCCCCCCTCGGCATACACACTAGAGGCAATCACATCTCGATTTGGGGTTAACCAGTCTTTACTTTGGAAAATGGTTTTACCACCTAATACATATTTTCATGATTGAGTTACAATTCACATACCATAAAGCTTCCCCATTTAGAGTTACCAATACAGCCAATTTAGTATATTTACACGGTTGTGCAAAGGTCACCACTGTCTAATGGCAGAACATTTTTATCACCCCCCAAAGAAATCCTGTGCCAGTGACATGAGTACTTAGTTCTACTTGAAAGTTAACAATGTGCCAGTTAGCAGTCACCCCCCCCCCATTCCTCCCTCCCCATATCCCCTAGAAACCACTAATCCACTTTCCGTCTCTATAGATTTTTCTATTCTGGGTATCTTACATAAATGGAATCGTACAATTAAGTGACGTCTTATGCCTGGCTTTTCTCAGCATAATGTTTTCAAGGCTTATCCATGTTGTGGCATGTATCAGTTCACTTCTTTTGTGGGCAAATACTATTCCATTGTACGGATATATCACATTTTGTTTATCCGTCCATCGGGTGGTGATGAATATGTGTGTCGTTTCTTCTTTATGGCTCTTGTGAGTAACGCTCTTGCGAACACGTGTGCACACGTTTTTATGTGAACGTATGTTTTCAATTCTCTTTGATAGGAGTGGGGTTTCTGGGTCACATGGTAACCCTATGTTTAAGCATTTGAGGAACTGCCAATCTGCCTTCCAAAGGGTCTGCGGCATTGTACCACCTACAATGGCTGTGCGTCGTTCTCTCTACATCTCCTCTCGCACTTGCTATTGTCTGTCTTTTTCATTACAGCCATCCTGGTGGGTGTGAAATAGTATCTCCTTATGACTTTGATGTGCATGCCCTTAGTAACTAATGACGTTGAGCACCTTCTCACGGACTTATTGGCCATGTGTGTCTCTTCTTTGGAGAGATGTCTACTTGAATCGCGTGCTCATTTTTTAATCGGGTGATACGTGTTTTTAAAGAATGAATTTCCACCTACAAAAGAATGAACTTGTGCTCCTGTCCAAGACCATCTATGGCAATGAACTCAAAATGGATCAAACACCTAAAATAAGAGCTAAAACAACAAAACTCTTGGAGGGAAACCTGTGTAGATCTTTCTGACTTCGGCAATGACCTTAGAAAATGATTTCCTAGACATGACACTAAAAGTAAAGGCAACAAAAGGAAGAATCGAGAAACTGAACATCATCAAGATTAAAACTTTTTGTGCTTCCAAAGCCACTGTCAAGAGAGAGAGCACAAGAGGGTGATGGGGCAGAAGGAGAGACAGATAATCTTAAGCAGGCTTCACACCCACACTTGGTCCCGTTCTGGGATTGTTACGTGAGCTGAAATGAAGAGTCCGACATTCAACTGACTGAGCCACCCAGGCGCCCCCACTACCTAGAACATTCTTCAAAGTGTTTCCTGGTGAACAGGTGCAGAAATGTCTTTATTTCACAGTGGAATTCAAATTACAGGATTTTCACATGTTCAACCCTAGATAAGCGTAAACATTTTCCAAATAGTTTCATCAACCTAAAAGCCCACCAGCAGTGGGAGAGGGTTTCATGGCTTTATAACCTTACCAACACTTGGTGTTGTCAGACATTTTAGGTTTTGCCTATCTCATGAATGTATAATTGTATCTCATTTTAACTTGCAGTTTCCTGATGACTGTTGGGGTTGAGCCTCTTTTCCTATAGTTATACAGTTGTATACTCTCTATGTTTCTCTGTCTATGACATCCCTGTTCTTTTTTTTTTTTTGCCCATTTTTCAATCATTTGTCATTTTCTTCTTGATTCATATTTATAAATTCTGGAAGCGATTCAATACCTTGTTAGTTTTACTTGTTGCCATTACCTTCTGCTAGTTTGTGGTTTGTCTTTTTACTCCCTTTACAGTATCTTTCCATGAACAAAAATTCTTAATTTTAATGTAGTTAAATTTATCAGACTTTGTCTTTATGGCTTGTACTCATTGTGTCTTAAGAAATCTTGCCCTACTTGGAGGTCGTAAAGATAGTCTCTTATATTATCTTCCAATACTTTTATGGCTTTTCATTTTACGTTTAAGCCTTTATTCCATCTGGAGTTGATTTTTGTGTATTGTGTAAGTTGGGGGATCTAATTTTACTTTTTTCCATATGGATAACCAATAATCCTAGTACCACAGACCTGCAATGTCTGGTCTGTCGTAAATCAAGTTCTTGCATATGTGAGGGCTTGTTTTTGGGCACCCTATTCTGTTTCGTCCCTATGCTAATATCACATTGTCTTAATCATTGTATCGTTATGATAAATCCTGATATCTGGCAAGGTGAGTCCACCATCTGGTTTGTTGGGGATTTTAAAACCAGAGTGTCTTGGCTAGTCTTGACTTTTTTGCTCTTTCCACAAATTTGAGAATCGGCTTGTTAAATTCTAAAAAAAAAGAAATACTTTTGGGATTTGAATTGGAATTATATTGAATTTACATACCAACTTTAAAGACCTGACACCATGAAATCATGATTTATTACTGTTTCTTTTGTAGCAAATGCTGTTTGTGTCCTGTTTAAGAAACCGTTGCCTGTTTCTGGGAATGCAAGCTGGTGCAGCCACTCTGGAAAACAGTATGGAGGTTCCTCAAAAAACTAAAAATAGAACTACCCTATGACCCAGCAATTGCACTACTAGGCATTTATCCACGGGATACAGGTGTGCTGTTTCAAAGGGACACATGCACCCCCATATTTATAGCAGCACTATCAACAATAGCCAAAGTATGGAAAGAGCCCAAATGTCCATAGATGGATGAACGGATAAAGAAGATGTGGTATATATATATATAACCAGTATATATACTGATATATATATATATATATATGTATGTAATGGAGTATTACTTGGCAATCAAAAAGAATGAAATCTTGCCAATTGCAACTATGTGGATGGAACTGGAGGGTATTATGCTAAGTAAAATTAGTCAGAGAAAGACAAATATCATACGACTTCACTCATATGAGGACTTTAAGAGACAAAACAGATGAACATAAGGGAAGGGAAACAAAAATAATATAAAAACAAGGAGGGGAACAAAACAGAAGAGACTCATAAATATGGAGAACAAACTGAGGGTTACTGGGGGGAGTGTGGGGGGGGGATGGGCTAAATGGGTAAGGGGCATTAAGGAATCTACTCCTGAAATCATTGTTGCACTATATGCTAACTAATTTGGATATAAATTTTTAAAAGGAAAACAGAAAATAAAAAAAAAAGAAACTATTGCCTGTTTTGAGGTCATGAAAATATTCTCTAGTGTTTTCTTCTATTATTTTGTCATTATTTTTAAACTTTTTTGCTCTTCACATTTAGTCTGCCATCTAATTCTGGATTTGTTTTTGGTTTTTTTGTTTTTTTTTGTTTTTTGTATTTCAGCTAGTAGGTCAAATAGATTTTTTTTACATGTGAATAGCCAATCAACCTACTACTATTTATGAGAAAACAATCCATTCTTATACTACATTAGATGGTCTCCTTTATCATAAATCAGGTGACAGAATATGTGTGGATCACTTAATAGATTCCTATCTGTTTCATTATTCTGTTTGTATATGAAACATGTTGTTTTAACCACGACAGCTTTATGACAGGTTTTGTTACCTGGTGGTGAAAATCTTCCAGCTTGGTTTTCCTGAAGATTTTTAAAAATATTTTACATCTTTTAGCCTTTTTATGTGGATTTTAGAATTAACTTGTCTATGCTCACTGAATACACACACACAGAGGTTTTGATTGGAATTAGATTGTATTTATAGACTAATTTGAGAAAACCAACATTTTCACAATATTAAATCTTTCAATCCATAAACATGGTATATTCCTCCCCCTTTTAAGGAGGAATATATCCATTTTTAAAAAGATACTTTAAGTAATCTCTACACCCATCATGGGGCTCGAACTTATAACCCTGATATCAAGAGACACGCACTCTGCGACTGAGCCAGCCAGACACCCCAGGAATGTGTCCTCTTTAAACATCTTTCCTCAGTAATATTTTGCAGTTTTCACCATAGGAGACTTGCACATATTTTGTGAGGTTTATTCCTAGGTACTCGATGTTTCTTGGTACTATTATAAGTTGTCTTTTAAATCCTACTTATTTCTGGTACACAAAAATAACATAAATTTTTAGTATTAACTTTGTACGCAATGACCTAGTGAAATTCACTTATTAATTCTAGTAGTTTGTAGATTGTTTTTGGATTTTCTAGGCACAAATTAATGTTATTTGTGAATAAAAAATGTTTTGTTTCTTCCTTTCCCATCTGCATGTCTTTTATTTCTTTTCCTGCCTCATTGCACTTGGCAGGACCTCTAGTACAACGTGGAAGGCATCTAATAGGAGCCATCCGTGTCTTGTTCCTAATCTCAGACAGAAAGTTTTCATTATTTTATGTTGATATTATAATAGCAATAATAGAAATTGTGTTGGGGCACCTGGGTGGCTCAGTTGGTTGAGCATCCAACTTCAGCTCAGGTCATGATCTCACGGCTCATGGGTTCGAGCCCCACGTCAGGCTCTGTGCTGACAGCTCAGAGCCTGGAGCCTGCTTCGGATTCTGTGTCTCCCTCTCTCTCTGCCCCTCCCCTGCTCATGCTCTGTCTCTTCTTGTCTCAAAAATAAATAAAAACATTAAAAAAAATTTTTAAAATTGTATTAAGCAATTATACAATAGCAATATTAGGCATGATGTTTCTTGTAGTTTTTTTCTAGATATCTCTTAAAGTTTAATAATGTTCCCTTATATTTATAGTTTGATATGAGTTTCTGTCATAAATATGTTAACTTTGGTCAAATATGTTTTCTGAATCTATCAATATGATCATATTATTTTTTTTCTTTTGTTAATATTGTGAATTATATTAATTGATTTCCTAATGTTAACCCAAACTTGCATTCCTAGAATAAATCCCAAATATCATAACATGTTATCCTTTTTAATATGTTGCCAGATTTTATTGACTAGCACTTTGACAAGGATTTTTGCAGCTATATTCATGGGAGATGATGATTTTGACTTTTCATTTTTTTGTGATTTTTGCTAGGGTGTAATATCAAAGTGATGCTGGCCTTACAAAAAGTGTTAGGAAGTGTTCCTTATTTTGATGTTTTCTGGAAGATTTGTGAAATTAGTATTCTTTTTTCCTTAAGTGTTTAGAAGAATTCATTTGTAAATCCATTTATTCCTAAAGTTTTCGTTGTAGGGAGATGTTTAAAAAATCAAATTCCTTTAATAGATATTAGACTATTCAAAGTTTCCATTTCTTCTGCCAATGTTGATAAATTGTCTTTTTTGTCTTCTAAAATTTTGTCTTCTAAATTTTCTAATTTATTCAAATAAAATTGTTCATAATATATTATTTTTTGACCTCTGTAAGATTCATAAAGGTGTCTATATTTTCATTTCTGATATTGGAAATTATATATTCTCTCTTTTTTTCTTGATCAGACTTGCTAAGGAGTTATCAATGTATTAATCTTTAAAAAAAAACAAAATTGGGGGTTTGTTGTTTTTTCCCATTGCCCAGTTACTTTCTATTTTATTAACCTCTGCCTCTACCTTTATTCTTTCCATCTGCTTTATTTAAGATTATCCTTCTGAACTTCTTTGTGTCTGTTAGACACAGTATATTTGAGCCTTTTTTTTCTTTTCTAAGGAAACAGAGCTAGAAATTATAAATCAACAGTGTAGGTAAAACATCCTACAAGCTTTTGTACATATAATAGTTTCATTATTGTTCAGTTAGAAGTATTTTCATTTCTGCTGTGAGTGCTTCATTGACCTAAGAATTATTGAATAGAATGGTATCCTTAAATTAAAATTCTAAAAAAAAAACTTAAAAAAAAAGGAAGGAGGCACCTGGGTGGTTCAGTCGGTTGAGCGTCCGACTTCGGCTCAGGTCATGATCTTACGGTGGATGGGTTTGAGCCCTACATTGGGCTCTGTGCTGATGGCTCAGAGCCTAGCGCTTGCTTTGGATTCTGTGTGCCCTTCTCCTTCTGCCTCTCCCCCATTCACACTCTGTCTCTTAAAAATGAATAAACATTAAAAAATTTTTTTTTTAACTCAATGTGTGCGGTTTTTTTCTAATGATCTTTTGGTTATTTGTTTTCAACTCCATTGCATTATATTTAGAGAATATGACCTGTATGATACCAATTCTTTGGAACTTTTTGAGATGAATTTTGCAACTTGCTATAAAGTCATCACAGGGGCGCCTGGGTGATTCAGTCGGTTAAGTGTCTGACTCTTGATTTTGGCTCAGGTCATGATCTCACAATTTGACCTTGGGCTCCTTATGGGGCTCTCTGCTGTGTGCAGAGCCTGCTTGGGATTCTCTCTCTCCCTCTCTCTCTCTGTCCCTCCCCCCCAAAAAAATAAATATTAAAAATAAGTTATCATGAATGTTTCCTATGTGTGTCTGACAGTTCCTATATTCTTTAATTGTTGGGTATAATATTCTGTATATGCCCATTGGATCAAAATTTGCATATTGTGCTATTACAGATTTTTTAAACATTTTATTACTCCACAGATACTAGAAAAAGTATGTTAAAAATCTTTCACTATAAGGTCTATTTGTCTATTTTTTCACTGTAGATATGAATTTTTGCTTTCATCTTGTGAGGATATGTTATTACATGCGTACAAATTTAGAAGTTCATATTGGTAAATTTTTCTATTTACCGTTATATACTGTACCTCTTTAATTGTAAAATAGTTTTGGTCATAAAGTTCTTTTTTGTTTTTTATTGATATAAAAGTCCAGATTTATTTTGTTAGTATTTGCCCAGCACATCTTTTTCCATGCTGAGACTTTCGATCTTCTGTTGTTCTTTGTTTAAAAAATGTTTTAACGTTTATTTTACTTTTGAGAAAGAGAGAGACAGAGCATAAGCAGGGGAGGGGCAGAGAGAGAGGGAGACACAAAATCTGAAGCAGCCTCCAGGCTCTGAGCGGTCAGCACAGAGCCCGACACGGGGCTCGAACTCATGAACCACAAGGTCATGACCTGAGGCAAGATCGGTTGCTTAACCACTGAGCCACCCAGATGCCCCTGTTGTTCTTTGTTTTAAACACGGCTGTAGCAAACAGCTTATCATTGGCATTTTCCTTTTTAACCCAATCTGACAACTTTTCTCTTTTAACTTGAGTTTTGTCTATTTACCCTTATTGTGTGATGTATTTGAGTTTACTCCTAATATCTCATTATGTACTATTTCCTTTTCTGGCTTTCTTTGTCTCCTTTTCCACTGATTTCTTTTGGCCTTCTTTCTCATGTATCGGGTTTTTCCTCTTTCCCTTTACTTTATTAGAAGTTGTATGTTTTAAAATTTTTTTTAACGTTTATTTATTTTTGAGACAGAGAGAGAGAAACAGAACACGAGTGGGGGAGGAGCAGAGAGAGAAGGACACACAGAATCTGAAGCAGGCTCCAGGCTCCGAGCTGTCAGCACAGAGCCCAACGTGGGTTTCAAACTCACCAACCGCGAGATCATGACCAGAGCCGAAGTTGGACGCTTAACCAACTGAGCCACCCAGGCGACCTGGAAGTTATATGTTCTTTGTCTGTTTGTTTAGTGACTGTCCTATTTATCTTGAAATGCGGATTGAGATTTTAACACATGCTGAGGATATTATCTACCTTTCTACCGGGTAATATGAAGATCTTAGTTTCCTATAATTCCAACAATCTCTTGTGATTCATTTGCTATCATTGTCTAGTATTCTAGTTTTACCTTGTTTCTTCCACTACGTAAGTTAGTCAATAGTATTGGTATTTTATGCAATTATTTTCTATTTGTCTGCATCTTTACAAATAACTTTGCCATCGTGACCTCTTGCATCTTAAATCCTCTGTGTGGGACTATTTTCCTTCCTGCGTGAAGCACATACTTTATAATTTCCTTGAGTGAAGATTTTGGGGATAAACTCAGTGTTTGTTTATCAGAAAATGTTTTATTGTATCCTAATTCTTGAAGGATAATTTCACTAGGTATAGAATTCTATACTGGTGGTTATTTTCCCTCAACTCATTACTTTTCTGTCAAAAGATCAGTTACCAGTCGAATTGTTTTTTCTCTCTAGCTGCTTTGAAAATATTTACTAATGTCTAGGTGTGTGTGTGTGTGTGTGTGTGTGTGTGTGTGTGTGTGTTTACTCTTGGAATTTATTAGGTTTTCTGGATATATGGATTAGAAGCTTTCAATAATTTGGGGAAATTATTATTATTATTTTTCTAATTTTTATTTTAGAGAAGGAGAGTGAGCACAAAGCAGGGGAGAGGGGTAAACAGAGAGAGAGAATATCAAACAGGCTCCATGTTCAGCCCAGAGCCCAATGTTGGGCTCAATCCCATGACCCTGGGATCATGACCTGAGTTGAAATTGAGACTTGGACCCTCAACCAACTGAGCCACCCGTGAGCCCCCTGGAAATTATTAGCATTTATTTCTCAAAACATCTCTTCTCCATTTTCTCTTTACCTATTTCTGGAAATTAATTCAAAATATATTTAAAAATTTCACGATATCTTCCACATCTCCTAACACCTCCCTCTCTTTCATATTTTCTAGCTCTTTGTGTCCACATTTGGCTGTCTTTTGAAAATATTTTCCAATTTACAAATTTTCCACCCAGTGTCCAAACTGTTCATTAACCAGTTCATTTGGGTTTTAAGTTTTAGCTCTTGTATTTTTTTCAATTCTCAGTCTACTTGGTTCTATTTCAAACCTGCTCATTCCTTGTTCATATTTATAATAACATTTTTTATTTCTTTCCATGTGTGAAATCTAGCTTTTCCATCTCCTAACTCCAGAATATGAAGTCCTTGTGGATCTTTTGTTTGTGGTTTCCAGTGATCCTTCCTTTTGATATCTTATTTCCTTGTGTATTTTATTTCATTTTGCTTTTACTGCGAGTTTCTCCTTTTCCTTGGAGGTTTATTTGTGGAATTCTTTGAGGGTTGGATTTAAGTTTAGTCCCTTCAGAAATTATTTATATTTGTTTCTTTCAACGTAGGACCACTTAAAATTAAAATCTCCGTTCGAGGTTTTTGGGCCACACTGAGTATGAACCTGAACTGGAAACTCACACAAAGGTCACCTTATAGTTTTGAATTTTCAGAGTTATTTTTAGATTTTATAAAGACTAATTTCAATGCTTTACCCTCTTTGAAGAGTCCATTTCTTATTCATTTCCACTGACGACCAAGCTTTTTAGGGATGTCTTAGCTTTATGCAAAGAGCTCTTCTATTAGATTTTCTACCTTGGGGGACCCCTAAGCCTCCTGCCCTGTTCCCTGCTTCTGTAAAACCATAAAATAGAAGCTCAAGATACCCCAATTTTTTAAAAACGTTCATTTATTTTTGAGAGAGGGAGAGCGAGAGCAAGAGAGAGAGAGTGGAGGGAGGGGCAGAGAGGGTGGATGAGGGGCAGAGAGAGAAGGGTACAGAGGATCTGAAGTGGGCTCTGTGCTGACAGCAGAAAACATGATGCGGGGCTTGAACTCACAAACCTCAAGAGAATGACCTGAGCCGAAGTTGGATGCTTAACTGACTGAGCCATCCAGGTGCCCCCAAGAGCCCCCAATTTTGACAGATATCCACAATTCCAAAGAGAGCTTTGGCTCTCCCAATTTACACTCAACGATTTTGGGTTTCGCCTCATTTGTGATTCCTTACCTTTATGCCAGCTTGGCAGTGTGCAGTTGAAAATATCTTTTCCTTTCACAGCACTGTGCATCCTTTCATTTGGTAGAGTTGTTCATGGTCCGCCATCATGGAGGAAAAAGAAGTCTCTGTCACTTCACAAAAAGGAGCCTAATGCCTCGAGAGAAGAAGTCAGCTCTCTGCCACGCAGATGTTGGCATTGTCAGGGCAGGTAAATGAGTCCGCTGAGAGTAGTGCTCATAGAAGGATCCCTGGGGCCAGGGCTGACCTGGCGGATTGCTCTGCCAGGGCCACTGTGGGAGGTGTGGCTGAGAGAAGTCTCTGATTTATGGTTAAGGCGATCAAGTGTCCCCAGCGCCCTCGTAGCCTTCTCTTCTATCCTCCACCTTCCCCTACCGTACTTGTGTCCCACCGTGCACACCATCACCATCCACTTCATAAGAGGATGATGTGGAACATGACAGGAGGCTAAGGCCAGTCTAGCTGGAGATAGAATAATACGCTTTTTCCCAATCATGGTCCCCTCTAGAAAATGCTCTTTGTGCCTTCTATCTACCACCAACCACTGGCACTTGCCGGGGTTCAGATGATCTCCCTTGCCTCCCTGCCTCACATTCAGCAGCAACCACCTAATGTCTAGCCTGTGGTCCTCTGATAGCCAGCCAGATACTGGCCTGGGTGCCCAGGAAGGAAATACCAGTCTTGGGGAGTGAAGTGCCACCTTTGGCTGCTGAACACTCCACTGCATTTGCGTTCTGGTCTCTGCTCCAGAAAGAGCAAGCAGAAGAAAGGCGGGCATGTGGGCTCATTACCTTCATCTTCTTGAGAGCTCATAACTTATTTACTGAATGCTCCCTTTACATTAGGCCCATACACTCTTGCCTGCACTAACTCATCTAATTTTCAAGCAACCCTGGAGTTAAAGGAGGTCAACCCTCTTGCCCAAAGTCCCCTCTTGGTAAATGGTGCTGGGATGCAAACCGGGTCAAACTGTCTGATTCCAGACATCATGATCCTGACCCCCCACAATTTATAACCTGAAGCGACCTTTTGGATAATCTGATGCAACCCTTCCATTTTGCAGAAGAGGAAACTGAGACTTCCGGAAGTAAAGCAATTGGCCTAAGCGCATGCAGATTTTCCTCTTGATGAGGTATTCCTCCAATAAGTGAAAGCAGAACATGGGTGCTTTCACTGATAAAAAGAATTTCATGTTCCTCTAGGGCAAAGGGAGCACACGGGCCAGGGGAGAGTCCCACAGCATTGTCCCCTGTGAAACTCTGACCCCAGCCAGACTCCAGACGTAGAATCAAGAGAGCCTGGCACTGGGATCCCTCCTTCACATCTACACACCAAGTTGGAGGAGGAGGCAGATTCCCTGCCTCCTTCTCTGGGTACTCCCCCGGCTGCCTGCCTGCCGCCTATCCACAGGGCTGTGGTCAGGCCAGCCTGGGACGTATTGGATGCTGCTAGATTTCCATCTTCCCATCCAGCCTTGGAAACCCCCCTCCCAGATCTTTGCAGATTTGGGGAAAACTGAAAAGTTGGCTCTCCTTTCTGACATCCTGTGGAACACCAAGCCTGGAATAAAAAACAGAGCCGCCAAGCTATGGCACAGTCTCATTGAAAATGAGAGCCCCGGTGGAGGAAAAGTCAAGCTGCCCAAATGCACAAAGTATGCCAACCTCCAAAGACAGACAAAGGGGCTAGGGCTTTGTTGTTAGTATTGCTGTTGTTTCATATCACTTCCTTTGTGGAAGAAAATATCTGAGGAAGCCAGTCCCCACCTAGAGGGGTGTGTGGTGTAGACCAGAATGATGGGTGTAGTGTGTATAGGGGGTGGGGGAGGGCAAGGGGGGGCCAGCGGGTACAGTGGTGATTCCGTGGGGTAGGTGGTCTCATGAGACACAGTGTTTAAAACAATATTTTTGGGTAGAGCTGGAGGTACCCTCCCCAGACCACTTAGCCCAACACCCTTGTTCTACAAATGAAGAAACTGGGGCTCACTGTGGGAAAGGGACGAGCCTGGGAATCTACCACCAGTGAGTGGCAGCCACAGTTTAGGAGCCGGAAAGGGAAAATCGTGGTTTCTTTGAAGTCCGTCACTTGTCAGCCAGGAACCCCAGTGGAGAGCTGCTCTCCAGTGTGGAACTCAGGGGTCATCAGCCCCAACTCAGGGGTCATCGGGGAGGGAGCAGGAGATACTTAGATGGGCTGCAGAGCCTTTACAACCCACAGCCCACCTCCAGCGGTCCTTTCCTTCGTTTGTCCTTGGCACTGACCACTTGTGGCACAGCATGTATCACATTGTAAAGCCCCTATCTCATGTCTGCCTCCTGCGAGCTTATAAAAGCCATCTTCATAGTGCCGGGACCACACACATGGCAGGCGCTCCATAAATGTTTGTTGAATGAATGAACAAATAAGTGGATGGATGCATGCGTATTTAGATAGATAAGGGAATACACCAACTGGTATTTTCCCAATGAACAAGATTTCAGTTCAGCGTTGTAGAAAGTTCCCAGCATCTAGAAACAAGAGGTGGGTGGCTAAGTCTGTGTTCGCTGCTTACCAGCCATATGACCTCCTGTGAGTCGCTCAGCCCATGCTTGGTGCTTGGCAACAACTGGACTCACCAAGTGCCAGTCCCTGTTTTAAATGCTCACCTCACGTTGCCTCCTACAAAACTCACAAATAACCAATGAATTAAGCATTGTTATTCCTATTTTACAGACGAAGAAACAAAGGTGCAATCAGGTTAAGAAACAGGGACCTTTATAAAGCTTGAAATTAAGGTCCAATGTTATGTGCTGCTTGATGTGTGGTGAAATCAAGGGGGGTCCCAGTGGCCTAATGGTCAGCTCCCCTCTTCCCTCTGCTCTTATAGATAAACTTCTCTAGCCAACTCCTCTTATTCGATGGGCCAGGTGCAATTCTTGCTTATCCCTGAATAGCATGTTTTAGCTCCTCGCCAGACCACAGAATTATATAAACAAGCCAGTCACAACCTCCTGCAGGAACCAGGAGGTGCCATTCCCTCTTGATGTTGCAAAGCCTGACTCCCTCAACCCCCAGTTGTTCAACCTGTTCCCAAGTGAGACTCTGTGTGGTCCTGCATGGTGGTGGTGTCCTCTTCCCTAGGCTGTGAGGATAGATAACAAATAAGCTACTGTTGGTCTCATCTGTCTAGCGTGTGTTCAGCCATCCCCATAACCCTAGGGTGGTAATCTCCCCATCACCAATGGGGCGAAGAGGTCATCAAAAAAGAGACTTGCCCAATGTCACACAGCTAGTGTGCTATGAAGTTGGGACTTGAACCTTAGCATCTGATTCCAGAGCCGACAACCTTTACCTTTGTGCTAAATTGCTCACAGTAAGCATTCAATAATTGCTATCTCATTAGTCTGTAAGCATCATAAGGTCAAGGGCAGTGTCTGTTCAGAACTGCATCCCCAGCGTCTAGCATGGCACCAGGAGTATTAAGTTTTATAATAAAGTTTTATAAATGAATAAGTGGATGACCAAACCTCACCCTTCTGAATGTCAGTTTCCTCATCTAAAATATTAGAATAATCATCTCCATTTACCTCGCTAGAGAGAGTTTGTCATAGAGGGTAAAATCTATAAGTCTGTAATCAGATGACTTGGGTTTAAATCCAGGTTCCCCCAATCATGTAACCTTGGATGAGCTTCTAAACCCTCTGCGATTCAGTTTTGCTATTATCAGATGAGGATAATAACAGAACCTACCTCACTGAGTTCTCATAAGGTCTAAATGAGTTTGCCTATGTGAGCACCCAATAATGTTAGCTATTACTATTAATTTATGGGGATATTGTGAAGGACATGTTAGGATGTGCACGTAAAGACTCAAGGAGAACTGTGGAATGGGTGGTTTGTCTTTGGTGATGTCCCAATCCCCTGTGGTGAACACTACCCAGCAACCATTCTGCTTCTTCCTTCCTAATAGAACCCCAATTGAGGAATTGGCCTTTCCCACTCATGACTTGAGGGAAGATGGCCCCATTCCCAGCTAGAAACAGATCAGGGCTAGTCTATTCCATTGTGATAAGTTTATTTCCTTTGCCTGTAATTGGTATAGGAGAGGGCAATGAAAGATGAGGAGAGATGAGGGGAGATATGCTAGGGTTTTCCTGTTTTTCCCCTGGATGTTTCCATGGCTGGATGGGACCAATGGAACCTGAGCTGCCATCTTGTGCCAGCCTGAGGACAATGATAAGGAAGAGGCAGAGGAGCAGCTAGAGTTCTGATGACCTCTGTCTGAGGTTCCTCTACCACTAGGCTTATTATTTTGTGAGGGATAATACCTTCAGTCATTATTGAAGCCCATTTGGGTCCAATTTTCTGATGCTTGCAGACACAGCATCACAACTGATGTAATTCTTCTTGAACTTGGCACCCTCATCCTCCTCCTATTGCAATCGATTGTTTTCAATCAATTTTTCTCTCAATCTCTCATCACATTGCAGGGTAACTAATTGTTTTATATGTTCCTCCTGCACACACACTCTCTCCCTAGACTTTAAACTTAGGGACAGGAGGGAAGGTGTCTGCTCTGCTTGCCATTATATCTCTAGAGCCTAGATCAGGGCCTGGAACGTAGCAGACGCTTAATAAATATTTGTTGAATAAGTGAATGCATTTCTTAGTCCTTGAATTGTTATTAGATAAGACTAGATAAAATCACTGTCCCAGTACTTGATTCTGAATAGAAAATTCTAGAAGACTTACTAGAAAATTCTTGCTGGGTTTTATGAGATATTAAAGGTCATCTTGAGGAAATGACATTGGCATATTTTGGATTACACTTGCGATTTTGGCAGATTGAGTAGTGTAGACAAGTTTCCCTCTGAGGAAAACTCCCAAAATGGACAAAATATTTTCCAAAAATCAGCTTGAAAGTATGGGAAAGCTATTGAGGTAGTAAAAAATTACTGGACTGAGATCTGTAAGGGGAAGGAAGCCCAGAGAGGAGCTTGGCATTTGGGCTGCCTTGTCCTGGAGGCATTTGCAAATCCAGAAGATGCAGCTGAGACACTAGGAAATATTTTTGACAACATTTGTGGGTAGGGAAAATAATTGTAGTTCAGGATCTGTGAAAGTGGGGATCATGGTAAACCTCTAAAATTTTTTAATCCTGAAGGGCATACCCTAAAAGTAAAGGTGAACTGTTAGTAATCCAGTGCTCACATAGACTGAAATCCAGCTTGTAGACATTTGAGTACCCAAGAAAGTCTCAATCCCAAAATATTATTAAATGATTAACAGTATTTGTGTGATCTGAGCTAGCTTGGGAGCCTAGCAGAAGCATCCTTTCTGGAAGATAAAATTCGAGCTCTAAATTTATTTTTATAATTTTCAAGTACAATGACCTGTGTACAATCAAAGATAGTCCAATGAGAAGATAATGCATCATATTTGAGGATCAGGAGAAATAACATACAATAGAAACAGACCATAATGAATCCAGTTGATCAGACCCAGAGTTTAAAATAATGATGTTTTCTGTGTTTGGGGAGATAAAAGATAAGATTTAAGATTTAAATCTTCTAAAGAACCAAATAGAAATTCTTAAAATAAAAAATTAAATAATCAAAATTAATAATTTCAAGAATAGGTTTGAGTCAGCTGGGGAAAGACCTAATAAACTGGAAGGCAAAACAGAAAAAATATCTAGGATGAACATTAGGAAGAAAAAATAATTGAAAAATGCAAAGATAAGAGGCATAAAGGATATTGTCTTAGTCCATTCAGACCATACAACAATACCATAGACTGGGTGGCTTAAACAACATTTATTTCTCACAGCTGGGAAGTCCAAGATCAAGGTGTCACCAGATTGGAGTCTGGTGAGGGCCTGCTTCCTGGCCATCTCTCACCATGGCGTCACGTAGCAGAAACAGGGAGAGAGGTTTCTGAAGTCTCTTTTACCAGGAAACAAATCCTATTCATGAGGTCACCATGGTCACGATCTACCCAATCACCTCCCAAAGTCCCCACCTCCTACTACCAACATATTGGGGGTTAGGATCTCAGCATATGAATTTTGAGGGGATTCAAACATTCAGTCTATAACAGATACAGTGATAAATTCTGATAAATGTTTAGTGGAGTCCCAATGGTGGAGGAGAGATAAAATGGGACAGATCCAATATTTGAAGAGGTAAGAGCTAATGTTTCCCCCAAACTGATGAAAGGTTTAAATTCAGAGGTAAACGATGTCAAATTAATCTCAGTAGGATATAGAAAAAGAAATCTACATCATAGCAAAATTTCTTAAAAGAAAAAGAAAAAAGAAAGATCTTCGAGGCAGCTACAGGAAAATTAGATATTTTGCCTTCAAAGGAACAAGGATTAAACTGACAATTGACCCTTCTCATCAGTAATAACAAGAATCAAGAGCATCCGGGTGGCTCAGCTGGTTAAGCATTTGACTCTTGATTTCGGCTCAGGTCATGATTTCAAGCCCCGCATCGGACTAGCACTGACAGTGTGTAGCCTGCTTGGGATTCTCTCTCTCTCTTTCTCTCTCTCACACACAAAACAAATAAATAAACATCAAAAAATAAAAAGAAATTTAAGAAAAGAAATAATAAGAATCAGAGGACAATGGGATGCTCATTTCAATGGGATGAAAGAAAAAAAATATAATACCCAGAGAAAACATCCTTCAGGAATAAAAAGGAAATAATATCATCTTCATACAAGCAAGAACAGAGAGAATTTGACACCAAAAAGTCCATTCCTAAAGGAAATGCTAAATGGTATTCTTCCGGCAGAAGGAAAATGATCACATGTGGAAAGTCAAAGATGGAGGGAAAGCCACAAAAATGGTAAATACGTGGACAAATCCAAATACTGAATGGCTAGACAAAAATAATAAGAACCTCAGTTTTTGAAATACAGGGGAGAATTAAAATAAACAAAAGCAACAGTCTATAAATCAGGAGAGCAGCAACTACAGTGCAAATGTTCTGAGGTTCTTGCATTGTCTGGGAGAAGATAAATCCACTTATTCATATTAGACTTTCATAAATTAAAGATGCACGCTGGAATCTCTAGGGAATCATGAACGCACAGCAAATGTCTTTATTACTTCCCACCTAACAGAGTGGGGAAAAGAATAATGACAAATAATCTACCCAAAAGAAAGCAAAAAAAAAAAAGAGAGAGAGAGAGAGAGAGAGAGAGACACGCACACACATCAGGCAGGACAAATAGAAAGTACAAAGGTTGTAGATTTAAACTCAAATATAGAGACAGTTATATGTAAATGGGACTATGTGCTCCAATTAAAGTTGAAAATTTGATTAAAGATTAAATTTTTAAACAACTGAATGCTCCTTACACGAGACAGGTCTAAAGTGCAAAGATGAAAGTTGAAAGCAAAGACATGGAAAATGATCTTCCATGCAAACACTCATCAAAAGAAAGCCAGTGTGACTGTTTTAATACCAGAAAGTAGATGGTGCCGAAACGTATGGCTAAAGACAGACGTTTTGTAAAAACGGAAGGTTCAAGTCACTGAGAAGTTACGACAATTCTGCCTTTGCATGCACCTGATGACTTGGCCTCAAAATCTGTAAGGTAAAAATTGACAGACCTATAAAGGAGAGACACATGTTTCTACAGTCTTTGTGGGACGTAAGTTTTGGCTTTAATTTGTGTAAGCAAACAGCACTTCCTATGTGACAGGTCAGAGTCACATGAGGCAGGTGTTCTTACTTCCTAGGTTAGAATTCTGAAAAAGTCAAGATATTAAGGAACTTGCCCAATGTCACAGAATTAAGAAGTGTTGGGGCTGAGATTTAAAACCAAGCGTTCTAGCTCCAGAGTCTTACTGAAACATAGTGGGGGATGTTAACACTAACTACCCTCTTGGTAACTGACCAAACATGCAGGCAAAAACTCCACAGAGTAGAAGGTTTGACCGCGGCCATGGAACTCTCTGTTACAGTAGCTCCATTCAGTCCAAGTTCTATGGCACAATCATGTCCAACAGTGGATTGTCAGGAGGCTGACATGAGATCACACATGTTTATAACATGGAAAACGCTATACAAATATCGGTTTCATTGTTTGACTCTTGGTCTTCTGTTGTTCGGGGGAGTTTGGGGGGGAGATTTTGTGGATTTGCAATATCTGCTTTAATTGCAATCCCTTCAGATCCTAATTGTAGAGTATAATTAACTGATAAATTGTTACTGTTGTAACACACAACGTACAGTTGGGTATGAAAATGTGTAAATAGAATCTGAGTGAAACATACTATAAGGGCCACATGCTGATGATTCTTTGGTGTGTTTTCGTTTTTTTGTTTGTCTGTTTTTTTCAGTCCACTGGTGTGTAAGTCAGGCTCTGGGGTACCAACCCAGGCTTGCTGGAGGATGGTATGACTGGAGAGCTGGCCTGAGACCTTATGCAAGTCGCTGACCCTGGACCTCCGTGTCCTCGTTCATCCAATGATCACACCCACTCTAAACTGCCTCGCTGCCCTCACAGGACTTCAAGGAGGGATCTCAGAGATCTAATTGGGAAAGTCCTCTGAACTGCGTATGGGGCTAAACAAATGTCAGGCATTGTTAAGAATCTCAAACTGTGCGGATCGCTTGACGAGTCTGCTTTATGCCGTTTCATGTGTTGTTAGTAATAAAAGCTAACATTTATTGAGAGCTTGCCGTGTGGTGGGTGCTACACCAAGCCCTTTACAGGCCGCATTTCATCAATGCGTCCCAGCAACCCGAGAGGCAGAGTGGTCCAGGGCGCTGCAGCTGGATTGCCTAAGGCCATTTGCAGGCTCGCACCACTTACCAGCTGAGGTTATGGCCCCTTTCGTGCCTCAGTTTTCTCATCTGTAAAATGGGAATAACGATAGCACTAACTTCACAGAGCTGTTGTGATTATTTCACGAGTTAACGTACGTCACGTGCTGGGACCTGTGGGTCTGGCACTTGGTAAGTGGCCCATCGAAACTTGTTTTATCGTTTCCACTTTATAAGCAGTGAAATGGTTGTCAAGTGGTAGGTCACCCAACTGATGCAGGGGCAGGCTGGGATTCTCACCCAGCTCTCTTCTGGACCCAGAAGAGTGTATAACCACTATGCTCCCTACCTCCGACAGTCGCATGAGCAAGGTTAGAGTCCCCAGCCATTCACGGAGTCTGTTTGAAGCCCTGCAAACACAAAAGGAAGCTGCCAGCCCCTTTCCCTTGCAATAATCCTCCACACCATGCTTCACTTTTGGCCTGCACTGCGGAGGAGTTTTTGAGAGGCCTTAAGCCCAGCTTTTGCACCCACATTTTTCTCACGAATGCTCAGCAGAGAAAAAAAAAGCCTCACAGAAGCATTTGCTACCCAAATATCAACTAAAACATCTACACTCATCATACCTCTCCCCCCATCCGCAACCACCACCACTTGGCCTCTGCCCCCAGCTGCAAATTGCTTGGGAGATGTTTATTTCTGGAGCATACTTTAGGATGAGCAGCAGCAGCTGGGGCAGTGTGGGGACAAGCTCCCCCATCGGAAGAGGAGGTTGATCCTCTTTCCAGAAATGCATGTAGACAAGCAGTCTCGAAGCAGGCACCCACGGGTGGCTCCCCCAGCCTGGCTGGTGTGTGATCTCAGGGACGAGGCCAGGCCCTCGAGCCCATGGCAGAAGGGGAGGTAGAGGAAAGTGGCATCCCTTTAAAATTCTAGTCCCTGGGTTCATCAAGGCTGGCTGGAGGCAGAGATTAGATAGTGGCTTTCATCACTGGTCATGTTGTCATGAATATTTTTCTTAGGGTTTGTCTTGGGCCATGCTCTCCTCTCTCTTCTCTTGGGCTTTCAAGATCAGTTTATGCAACTTATATTCAGAAATCTCTGCATGCCCTTTCAGGCTGAGGATATCAGCCAAGGGCTAGGACTGGCTCTCAGCTACGTGGGAAAACAGGACACGCTGCTTTTTACCACCCTCTCAGCTGCCTTTCTGAGGGTCTGCTTTCTCCTTCCGGGGCCTCCAGCTGCCTAAGGGCTTGGTGCCCCTGACCCACGTTCCCTGCAAAATCATATCCCTTTCTCATCCCTGTTAAAGCTCCTACTCTGTTCAGGGATCTTGCGAAGAACATGACGTGGTAAATACATTCGTGCTGTGAGTGGATGGCCAATAATCGTTTAATAGGTTGATCTACTTCCCATATGGAATTTTCTTTTTTCAAAGCGTGTACCTGGAGCCAGAAACTCAAACAGCAGAGTTTCTGGCAGTCCCAGACATCCCAGGTGCTTGGACAGATGTGAGAAAGTCTGGAGGCAGGAGAATTTGGAGCCTCTTTCAGTGTCCCACCTGTATCCCCTGGGTTCAAGTGCTGACTATGCTACTTTCTAGCTACAAAACTTGGGTCCAGGTGCTTGACTCCTCTAAACCATCTGCTTTGTGTTGAGCTCCCCTGGATGTAGACCTTGATACAAGAATTTAAGTGCAAGTATTCAGGATTGAGGGCAGTGGGGAGGTGATCCCAGGAAGCACTGTCAAGGGAATAAGACAGAGAAGGGAAGGAAGCCAATATAGGACACAGTAGCAAGCAGGTAGCCACTGTGGGCAAATAGGGCTCCCTGGGACACTGTACAATAAGCCTCAGAGTGGTCCCTTAGGAGGGATATCTTAGTCTGTTTGGCCTGCTGTAACAAAAATAGTATAGACTGGGTGGCCAATAAACAAGAAAAATGTATTTCTGAGAGTTCTGGAGGCTGAGAACTCCAAGATCAAGATGCCAACAGACTCGGTGTCTCACGAGCCTTGCTTTCTGGTCCACAGACAGCACCTCCTGGCTGTAGCACAGTAACTCCATTCATGAGGGCTCCACGCTCATGACCTAATCATCTTCCAAAACCCCCCCACCCCCATCCTAACACTATCACCTCAGGGATTAGGATTCAACGTGTGAGTTTGGGGAGGGGGACCAAAGATTCAGTCCATAGTAAGGACTATGGGAGCTGAGCTGTACTCGTCCACCAGCTCCCATCAGTCATTGGTTGGGGACTGCGCCCACTAATTCCCCAACACTCCCAGCCTGCTGACAGAGCTCCAGGGTCCAGAGAACACCTTCCAGCTCATAGTTGGAAGCCTCAGAATATGGCATTCACAGCAATGGCCAGGGCCAAGGGAATCTATTAGAGTATTGACGGTGACTGCAATGCTAGCCATTCCGAGGGAACAGAAGACCCACCAAAGGCTAAGGGATCAGATGAGATGGTGAAGGGCACTCAGCAAAGTACCTTGCCCATGGTCAGTGACGTTCAGTGATGGTTGTTGGTCCTGTTAGTTGTGTTCTAGTCTTGGCCACATGGATTGTTTTGGAGAGAGGCAGGAAACACAATTAGGAAGGCAGGAGTAAGTCCCATTGCACAGGCTTTGAAGGACAGGCACAGCACAGGTTTGACCCAGTAGGCGGGGCTGGGGGGAGCAGAAGGTTCCGCGGTGAGCACAGTGAACAGAATCCACCAAGGCTAAGGCTGGAAAAAGGAAGCATCTTTACGGAAACTCAAGCAATGCACATGAAAGCACACAATATCTTGGGGGGAGCCGGTGGCGGTGTCTGAAAGATGATCTGGGAGGTGTTGACCCCTCCTCCATAGAACCTTCCTGAATTGGTCAAAGGCCACAGGTTTCTGTCCTCCTGACTTCTATGGATGCAACCCTCCCTGCCCTTCCCCCATCTCACTCAAAAACAGCTCATTACCTATCAAGTGAAGGCTGATTAAAAATATCTCACAATGGGACCAAAATTATTTCCACCCTTATCTTTTTTTAACCAACCTCACCCTCCTGCAAAATCCCTAGGATTTACCTGCTGGAATTTGATCTGCCCCCAAAGTAAAGAAAAGGATACCAATAACAAAGCTTTTTATGGCTTTTTTTCAAACCAAAGGGTGTCCTTTGGGAGCTCTGTCCCTGGCATTTGAGACATGGATGCTTAGGTTTCATCTGAAAGTGGGAGAAAGA
Source organism: Acinonyx jubatus (assembly GCF_027475565.1). Taxonomy (NCBI): domain Eukaryota; kingdom Metazoa; phylum Chordata; class Mammalia; order Carnivora; family Felidae; genus Acinonyx; species Acinonyx jubatus. The sequence continues at coordinate 36,322,409 of NC_069386.1, forward strand.
ACGATGAGGAACCAACAGTATTCTAAAAAATCATGGGAGATGCTATCCCCAAAAGGCATAGGGTAATCGGTACATTTGAAGCGTGCTTGGAGAAATGTTTCTCTTCCTCAACATGGGTTTGGATTGTGCTGGAGGGGAAGAGTGTGTTTATTGTTGGCACGGACATGCATGCACGCATGTGACTGCTTGCATGGGCGTGTGTACCTGTGTTCGGCCCAAACACACTCACAGGAATATGCTTATCAAATGGCTCAGTTCCTGTCCCTTGGCCCAAAGGCACCCTCACATCTGGTCCCTGTGCACTGTTGGGAATCCCTTTCTCTGCTCCTTGTCTTTGTTTGAGACTCTCCAGAGAGCCCTCCGTAAGCCCATCTTTACCCTGGTGCATTCCATGCAGACCCTAACCTTCATGACTTCTCTCTGACGTCCCAGCCCAGCCAGGGCTGGGGAGAAGTTCCTGGACGATGCCCTGGGCCACGCAGGAGGCTAAAGGAAATGATGCAGGAGTTATAGTTCGTCCATACTGAGTACTCAGTTGAAGGCAAGTTGTTCTTCATACTGTTGTCACTGTGACGTTTGTTCCTGATGTCACTCTTCCTGTCTGGTCCATGGTCAAGGGCTTCACTCATCAGAAATGGCCTTTCAGCTAGGATGTTGACTGCTACCTCCAGACTTTTAAGGCAATTTGTAGTCTCCAAATGAGATGTTTTTCTTCAAGAGGATGTTTCCTCATCCATCCTGCGTGTCTGTTTGTACTGTGGCCATACTCCTTCCCTTTGATATCTTTACTGCGAAATACTGTACATACTTGTGGCTTGAGAAATGGAAATCAGAAGATAACTTCCTGGATTTGGTATAGGCTGTGTACAGGGCTTGATCCCGGTAGGAATCCCAGTCAATGACCCTCGGCATTGGGACCAAGATCAAGGCTCAGCAGATCCCACCCACAGGACGTCTCTGGGCTAACCATGTTCATGCAGTCCTGACCTAAAACACCTGCTTCCCCCATCCAGCTGTGATGTGGTGATGAGTTGTGAGTCCATTGGGATTCGAATCCCAGTTCTGCCACGCAGGTGCTGTGGGATCTCGGGTGCATCCTTTGCTACTTTGAGTTTAGATTTCTCAAGTGGACTTGGCAACTGTGGATTTTTCTGCCTGGCATACTTTGTCATCCCCCTTTATCTGTTTCCTTTAGGGAACTCTTCTCCTATGATATGCCATCTTGCTGCGGCTGTCAGTCATAACACCCTTCTCTTCCCAACTCCTCAGGGCTGGGCGTGTGCCACAGACTGGGCCAATTATAGTACCATATTCTCCAGGTGCTGATTGGTTCTGGAGTGGGCATGAACCAAAGCCCTGGGCTTTTCTGCTGGATCGAGTAGGGAAGGCTGTCTCTTTCTGTTTAGAATCCATAAAGTGTAAGTTTGGGTCTGCTGGCTACATCTTCCTAGCAGGCAGAGAAATCTTGTCTGCTTCAGGAAAGGACTGCAGAGTGAAGTAAAACTAAGAGAAGACAGAAAACAGACAAGAGTTTCACTTGAGACGCTTGATCCAGCCATACCTGCAGCAATCATCTGTGCACTTCCTGTCTACATAAGCTCATACACTGCCTTTTCTGCGTGAGTCGCTTTGTGTAGTTTCTCTTACTTGTGAAAGAATCCTCACCAGGACAGTCTTTTTATCTATACAAAAATGACTATAGTTCCTTGCAGGAGTCTTGTGAACATTAAATTAGATCGAAGTTGTGAAAGGGATTTGAAAATTGGTAAAACACCATGGACACCCCTCAGACATCGCTCGTGGGAATGTAAACGCCATAGTGGAAACAGTTTATTAGTTTCTCAAATGATTAACCACAGAGTTATCATACAACTCAGAATTCCACTCCTAGGTATATACCCAGGAGAATTGAAAACATACGTTCACACAAAAACTTATATGCAAATGTTCATAGCAGCATCATTCATAATAGTCAAAAAGTAGAAACAAGCAAATATATCTCACCTGATGAGTAGATAAACAAAACGTGGTATAGCCATGCAGCGAAATGTTATTTAGCAATAAAAAGGAATGAAATACTGATCCTTGCTACAATATGGATGAACCTTGGATACAAGGTGATAGAAGCCAGACGCAAAAGGCCATCTCTTGTCTGATTCCAATGTTCAGAATAGACAAATCCGTACAGACCGAAAGTAGATCCGTGGTTTCCAGGGCACTTGGGTGAGGGAATGGGTAGTAGCTGCTAATGATTACAGAGTTTCTTTGGGAGGTCATGACAACCTTGTGGAGAAACTAAAAGTTGCTGGTGAACTTTATGGCATGTGAATTATCTCAAGAAAAATAAATATGCTACATACATGTAAAGGGTTAGTAGTATCATTACCATTGCTCAACTTAAATCCCAGCTTCCATAAAGCCCTTTATCCGAGTCTCTGAGTTTTTCCAGATTGAATCTGCATTGTGCATTTGTCACCCATACGCTGCTGCCTTGTAAGGTTTAGATAAAATGTTTAATACTCATCAAATAATAAATTATTTAACTAAATGATTAAATAATAAACAATGATTACATCAATAAATACCAGGTCGTGTCTTGTCAGCTCCACCCCTGGGGCCTCCAGCGTGGGCTTCTCTTCTGTGTTCTGCATGTTGAAGAGGGAGGGCACATCTCTTCCCCTCCCCATGCTGCCAGATTCTGAAAAGGCACACATATCGTATTCAGGACTCCAATGCCCCTGATGAGGACAATGGGAGCTAATGAAGGGGAAAAATAGAAGAATTGTTACACGAAGACCCTCAGCAGCACGCCCACCAAAGGGATCTCCTTCAGCAAAGAGTGTCTGGTCTTCACAAGTGCTTCAAGCAACCCCCAAATACCTGGAGTTTGAGAACCACCAGAGAAAGCCTGAAATTGGGTGAGGCAAGAAGAGGTGGTTTGCAGCTCATTGGATAACTGTTACCGGTTAGGGTGCTCTAGGTTCAAAGCAGCCTCACTCAAACCCACTGAAACAATAAAGCGGACTCATTGGTCATATAACTGGAAAGTCCTCAGGGGAACAGGCTGAGGAGGTGGTTTGATCTAGAAGCTCAATAAGACCCTCGTGGACTTGCGTTCTCCATTCTGCCATCCCAAGACAGACCTCCTTTCTCCACCCCAACCCCTTCCACTTCTGGGCCTACATGATTCTTTGTTTCAGCCTGGGAGGGGATGTAGGAGTAGGAGAAGGGAGAAAAGAGTTCCTTCCTTCCTTCCTCCCTTCTACGGGCCATTTTAGAAGAGTAAGGAAGCTTGTTTCCCAGAAAGCCTTCCTTGGTCATGTTTCCCTTTCTTAAACTATGGTCAGGGGGTGGCAATACACTGATTCATTTCAGCCTAAACCACATACCTCCCCCTACACACACACACACATACACCCTGTGGGTATGGAATGAGCTTTCCCCAATGTCTGTGGCTAAGTGAGGGAGGTGAGGTTACTGAAATAAAACCAGGGTATCTAGCAAGAAGAGAGCAGTGTTGGGGAGGCAGGCACAACACCTATTACTAAACTCACGTGAACCTGGGCCTTCTCAAAACCCACTTCAATCCTCCAGGATCCAGCCTGAATGCCAACTCCACTGGGAAGCCCTTCCAATCCTTCCCAGAGAGAAAATTCCTCTGGGCACCCACACATCACCTGTGCTCATTCAACTACTCATCCGTCCACCCACCCACTTACTGTGTTACTGGTACTGGGTGCTGAGGGCTGAGTGCTCAGTTGTGAACCAGAGATTTCTACCTGAATGGGGTTTTCAGTCTGGACAAGGGCAGAAAAGTTAATCAAATGATTACACTAACTTACCTAAGTATAATGAAGAAAAGAGAGGGAGAGAGAGCATGTACCTGGGGAGCCTACCTGGCGAGGACGGGGGTTGGGGTGGGGGTGAAGGAAGGCTTTCCTGGGAAAGTGATGTGGGGTCCCTGCTGTCACTTTCACCACCTGTGCCATCCCACCCTCTGCCTCAATTCTCCCCTGCTGGGCAGGCCAGCCTCTACACTCCCTGGTTCTGGTCCAGGGCCTGATTTAAAGTTTGTGCAACAAATGTGCGTTGAATTTAATTGTCAGGGGTTTTGAACTGCTGGGAAGGAAGGTGGCTGCGTTCCAAAGAACAGCTTCACTGCTGTGAAAGTAGGCTCAGGATCCTCCTGGCTGCGTTGGGGTGCCTCAGGTAGGAGGGGCGGACAGAGTGGAGGTGGAGCAGGGATCCGCATTCATTCCGGGGTCAGAAGCAGCACCGGGGCCTTTGCATTCCAAGCTCCCGATAAGGGCAGGCGGGAGGGACGTCTCCGAATTGACGTTTGAGGGACATCCGCTCCCCTGGGCCAAGGGAGACCTCAGTCGTGGCCAATGTCTTCGGGCCACCTGAGATACCCCTCCGAGCTTTGTGAACCCTCTGAGAAACGGGAATATAAACCACTTTTGCTGCAGAGATTTGGCCTTTGGTGGCGGGGTGTGGAGGGAGGCGCCGCACCGGTTCTCGGAGGCGGGGGGCGGGGGGGGGGGGTTCTCCCCGGCATAGGAGGAGTAGGGGCGCGGGCGGTGCGGAGAGGGCGTGGGGGGGGGGGGGTGGCGGCACGCCGCGTGCCCAGGTGGCAGAGGGGCCGAGATTGGCCCCGCGCCCGGCGCGAGCGTGTCCGCGCGCCCCTCCCCGCCGCCCGAGCCCTCCCACTTCCTCTGCAGGAGCGGCGGCTGTCAGGGAGCCGGGCGCGCGGCTCGCAGTGCAGGCTCCGGGCGCCCGCGAGGAGGCTGCCGCTCGGGCTCACCGCCCCGCCGCCCCTCACCCGGCCCCAGCCGCCGCCGCCGCCGCCGCCGCGCGCCATGGACCTGCCCAGGGGCCTCCTGGTGGCCTGGGCGCTCAGCCTGTGGCCAGGTACGTCCCCCTTGTCTCCGCGTGCGGGTGGGAGCCCCTCGGAGGGTCGGAGCTTGGCTGCTGGGGGGACGCGGGTCCCCCGAGAAGCGGCGGCAGTCTAGCGGCCAAACTCCGCAAAAGAGGGCGCCGGGGCGACTCGGGGCCGGGAGTTTGTTTGGGTGTGCGGGGAGGAGTTGGGGAAGACTGAAGAGGCTCGAGTCGAGGAGCGCGGCGGGCTGGCGGCCCCGCCGGACACGCTGGCTACCTCCGGGCGCCCCGCCGGGGAGACTCGGGCGTCCCGGGAGCGCGGAGGGCGCGTGGCCCGGGCTGGGAGGGGTCCGGGCGCGCGGAGCAAGCGCCGCCTCGGGAGCCCTCCTGCCTGCGGAGGGAGGCGCCTGAAGTTTGGGGAGCCGGGCGCGGCGGCCCGGGAGAGCTGGGGGGACCTAGGCGCCGAGCGCTGCCCGGAGTCCCTCCGGCCGCGGTCGGACGAAGCCCCAGGGGCGAGCGGTCGCCGGCCGGGCCGAAGGCGACGGGCGCAGCTTCGCAGTCCAGGGCCCCAGAAACCTTACCTGATACGCGGGGTAGGGACGGGGCAACCGGCGCTCGAAATTATGCAGTTATTCAATAAACGGGGGAAGCCGCCGTCGCCGAGGCGCGCGCCGCCCGCCTAATGCAATCCAGGTGTCGGGGCGCGGCGAGGACCTCGGGCCGGCCGGGCGCACTGCCGGCAGCCAGAAGCGGGCCCTGGGCTCTCCGCACTGGGGCCACCCGGCCCGGGCTTCTCCACCCCCGGCGACCCGGCCCGACCCGGGGTGGCGGCCAGCGGCGCCGTTCTACCGGCGGCGACCGCTTTCGGGGCCTCTCCTTTGCGCAGCGGAGTGTCCCGGCGGGGACCAGAGCCCGCCGCGGGGACTGGCCGCCCGGCCTCGCCTCCCCTTCCGCATGGGTCAGGCTGGGGCTGGAGCAGTACTGGGGTCAGACGCGGGGGCAGCAGGGAAGGAGCAGACAGGGAGCACCGGTGGCGACCCCCCAGCCCGGGCTCACTCACCGCGGTCCCAGGGTACCGCGGAAACAAGTGCACCCCCCATCGGTCTCTAGCGGAGACTCTGGAAGGGCCTGTAGTTGAAAGAGTTTCTGGCCATGGATTTCAGTCCAGATCCTAGAGCCACGAAGCAAACATTGCCGCTTTAAGTTGTTGGGGGAAAGGAGTGTTGGGGAGGGCATCAGGCCACCAGGCCAGCATACATCTAGAAACCGGCTGCAGGGGGAGGTGAAGTCCACTCTAGGTCTTTTAGACAGGAGGGAAGGTAACTCCAGGAACTGTCTTCAAATCACGGGGAGATCCAGTCTTAGGAAAAGGGAGCCCTGTGTGGCTCCAGATAGGAGGAATCTTCCCACCGGACCTGAGATGGAGAAAGTCTGGACCTCGGAAAGCTAAGAATGAAGTCTTGGGAATCAGGGCGCTTCCATCCTGGCTCTGCTGCCCACTAGCTGTACAATCTTGGGCACAATATGCAATCTCTCCAACAGGTTTCCTTCTTTGTGGAACGGAGATAGAAACTCAGACCGCGTTCATAAAGTACTCCAAATAATTAAGTGAGGCACTGTCAGAAAAGTCCTTAACACAGGGCTTGGTGCACAGCAGGGCAGAAGCCATGGTTGTTAACTCAAGCAGGAATGGTGGGGGCGGGGGGGGGGGGGGGCGCTAGGGGAGTGGGTGAAGGACAGGGACAGGATTTGTGACTCAGAATTCCCTTTAAATGGAGAAAAACCACCCTTAAGTTATGTATGGTCAGTTTGGGTTCTTAAAATATGGGATTCATTAAACATATCAATCAATGTTGGAACGACGACATCTGCTTGCAAGAAACTGGGCGTGGGGACCAAGTATGTGTGCAGTCTGGGTCCTGCCTGGAGCTGGGAATAAGGCAAGGCCAGAGGAAGCTGAATAGAGGGATTAGGGAGTGAACAGCACAGAAAAGCTAAGGACTATGGTTCACACAAGAGAAGTTCAGTTCCACTTGATTAGCAAAGGAGGCTTCCTGAGGGGAGGAGAGCCTTGAAAGGGTGTGGAGAGTGTGGAGAGGCCTCAGAGTAGGATTGTTTATAAGTTAGAGTGTTATTTCCTGGGACTAATTAAAGAGAGAGAGAAAAAAAAAAAGGATATTTTAAACCACAAAGGTGACTCTATTTTGGACCCAAAATTGGAAAGGTTGGGGCGGGGGTTGGGGGGGTCAGTGGGTCCATCCCCCTGGCTCCAGAGCAAGATTGATGTCAGTCTCCCAATGGTGCATCACATGGATTCAATGTGAGGATTACCAGGAAGCTTGCCTGATGGTGACGGCACAGCTTGGCTGAGCAGGGAACCTGTCACAGGCCAAGTTGGGAGTGAATGCACGTGGAAGCCATTATGAGTTTGGAGCTTCTATCTTGCCAGAGCTTCTGCTGTAAGTTGGGCAAGGTGATGGGTGGGCGAAACTAGAAAGGAAGAAAAAAGGAATAAAGAGAGAGAGGGAAGGAGGGAAAGAGGAAGGAAGGAAGGGAGGAAGGAAATAAAAGAAGGAGGGAAGAAGGGAAGAGGAAGGGAGGATGGAGGGAAGGAAGGATGGAAGGAAGGAATAGGAAATAGACAAACCCAAAGACTTTTGTAGCTGACATCCAGGTAAAACAGATCCATTGATCAGAAGTTTCTATCATAACATATCTGTAATAAGGGTTCATGAGTAATGATTCTTTAAAACTCAATCTTTACTGAGCACCTATTGTCTGCGGCGCTCCATAAAGGCACACAGGGAGATCAGACACAGCGTGGGGGTGAAAGCCTGGGGGTCTCACTCCCTGGACTGGGTCTGGCCTCTGCCAGTTAGGACTCTGTGCTCTTTGCAAATTACCAAATGGTTCTGTGCCTCAGCTTTCTCATCTGCAAAATGGGGATGATAATAAGAGACTTTACAGAATTATCCAAAGATTAAATGAGTAAGTGTAAATACAGTGCTTGGAAAGTTCCAGCACATATTAAGCATTCAGGGAGGTTGTCTTTCTTCTCCAGCAGCAGCAGCTTAGGACTGAAGGTACTGACTGTACAGTAAGGGATGGAAGGATGCACGGAGTTGTAGCTGTCAAACTCAAGTCCATAGGAGAGGTCTAAAGGAAGTGCTACGTGCGAGGGTGCTGGAGAAGACATACATGTCAAGGCCCCAAATAGACCCAAACTTTCCCAGCCCCTCTCCTAAAGACCTGGCCCGAAGTCTTGATCATGATGGGAATTGAGGGATTCTATCTATCTATCTATCTATCTATCTATCTATCTATCTATCTATCTATTTCGGTTGAGGCTGTCATGAAGTCAATGAAATCTTCTTGTGAGTGTCTTGTGGTATTTTGTGGCGTGGAGAAGAACCATACCATGCGGCATGGCCCTTGTGTGTCCCTGTGGAAGCAGGGGGTGGGGGGCGGTTCTTATTCAGCAGAAAAACCTCGTCTGGGAAAAAAAAACACAGTACTAGGCACCATGGGTGTGCAAAAACTAAAAGGATCCAAGCCCGGCTCTCCAGCTGTGGGGCTTGTCAGCCAAGCCTCTCAGCTGAGGAGCTTCTGGACCCTTCCACACGCGGGTCTCGGGGCCCCTGAAAAGAGCAGCAGAGTATCACCTTCTTTCTAGTTATTCACTGTGGCCAGTGTCTATCCCACCGTGGCCCCCCAGAGATGGGATGTCTATCTCCTTGCTGTTCTCCTTGTCTTTCCTCCCCACACAGGGCTGTGGGCCCCTACGGAGCTCAGACAGCGACTCACCTTCATTTTGACCTCCCCGGAAGCTCTTTCTCTCCCCTCCTGTAGGGGAAGCTTCCTTCAGCAGCAGGCAACTTCCCTTCCATCCTCTCTCCTCCTTGCTTAGGACAAAACTGTGGTCTGAGCTGGCTTGCTCTTTAGTTCTTTGTGTTTTTTTTATAGTAGGTTTTTGTTTTTTTTTTTTAATAGAAGTACAACTGATATCCAGTATTGTATTCGTTTCAGGTTACAACACAGTGATTCAACATTTATACGTCTTATGAAATGCACACCGTGATGAGTGGTTGCAACCTGCCACCACAGAAAGAGATTACAATATTACTGACTAGATTCCCCAGGCTGTACTTTTCATCTCCAGGACTTTTTTGATTAATAACTGGAAGTTTGTACCTCTTAATCCCTTTCACCTCTGGCAGCCCAGTTTATTCCCTGTATTGATGAGTCTATTGGTCTTGTTCTGTTTGTTCATTTGCTTTGTTTTTTAGATTCCGCGTGTAAATGAAATCACATGGTATATGTCTCTTTCTGACTTATTTCACTTAGTGCCGTACCCTCTGGGTGTTACCCATGTTGTTGTGATTGGCAAGATTTCATTATCTTTTGTGGTTGAGTAATGTACTTTGTGTACACAATGGGACATCTTCTTTATCCATTCGTCTATCAATGGACACTTAGGTTGCTTCCGTATCTTAGCTATTGTAAACAGTGCTGCAATGAACAACGGAGGGCATATATCTTTTTGAATTAGTGTTTTCATTTTGGGGGAGTAAATACCCAATAGTGGAATTGCTGGGTCGTTCAGAACTATTAAAATAGTTCTATTTTTAATTTTTTGAGGAATTGCCATACTGTTTTCCACAGTGGCTGCACCAATTTACATTCCCACCAATAGCACATGGGTTCTCTTTTCTCCACATCCTCACCAACATTTGTTTTTTCTTGTCTTTGTGATGATAGCCATTCTGACAGGTGCGAGATGATACTTCGTTGTGGTACTGATTTGCATTTCACTAATGATGAGTGATATTGAGCATATTTTCATGTGCCCATCAGCCATCTGTATGTCTTCTTTGGAAAAGGTGTCTATTCAGTTTCTCTACCCGTTTTAAAATCAGATTGCTTTTTTTTAAATGACTTCTTATATTTTGGGGGATATTAACTACTTATCAGATACATCATTTGCAAATATTTTCTCCCATTTAGTAGATGTGGATTTTTTCATTTTCATGATGGTTTACTTTGCTGTGCAAAAGATTTTAGTCTGATGTAGTCCCAGTTGTTTATTTTTGCTTTTGTTGTCCTTGCCCCGGGAGACAGACCCTCCCAAATATTGCTAAGACCCATGTCTAGGAGTTTACTGCCTATGTTTTCTTTTAGGGGTTTTATGGCTTCAGGTATCACATTTAGGGCTTTAATCCATTTTGAGTTTATTTTTTTATATGGTGTAAGAAAGGGGTGCCCTTCCTTCCTTCCTTCCTTCCTTCCTTCCTTCCTTCCTTCCTCCCTTCCTCCCTTCTTTCTTCCTTCCTCCCCTCCCCTCTCCTGTTCCTTCCTTCCTTCTTTCCTTCTCTTTTCCTCCCTTCCTTCCTCCCTCCCTTTCTTTCCTTCCTTCCTTCCTTCCTCCCTCCCTCCCTTCCTCCCTCCCTTCTATTCTTCCTTCCTCCCCTCCCCTTCCCATTCCTTCCTTCCTTTTTTCCTCCCTTCCTCCCTCCCATCCTCCCTCCCTTCCTCCCTCCCTTCCTCCCTCCCTTCTATTCTTCCTTCCTCCCCTCCCCTTCCCATTCCTTCCTTCCTTCCTTCTTTCCTTCCTTTTTTCCTCCCTTCCTCTCTCCCTCCCTCCCTCCCTTTCCTTCCTTCCTTCCTTCCTCCCTCCCTTCTTTCTTCCTTCCTTCCTCCCCTCCCCTCTCCTGTTCTTTCCTTCCTTCTTTCCTTCTCTTTTCCTTCCTTCCTTCCTTCCTTCCCTCCTTCCCTCCTCCCTTTCTTCCTCCCTCCCTTCCTTCCTCCCTTCCTCCCTCCCTTCCTTCCTCCCTTCCTCCCTCCCTTCTTTCTTCCTTCCTCCTCTCTCCTTCCCATTCCTTCCTTCCTTCTTTCCTTCCTTTTTTCCTCCCTTCCTCCCCCCTTTCCTTCCTTCCTTCCTTCCTTCCTTCCTTCCTTCCTTCCTTCCTTCCTTCCTTCCCTACCATGTAGCTGTCTAGTTTTCCCAACAGCACTTAATGAAGAAACTGTCTTTTCCCATTGTATGTTCTTCTGTCCTTTGTTATAGATTAATTGACCATATACACGTGGGTTTATTTCTGGGCTCTCTGCTTGGTCCCGCTGATCTATGTGTCTATCTTTGTGCCAGTGCCATACTGTTTTGATTACTACAGCTTGTAGTATAGTTTGAAATCCAGGATTGTGATACCTCCAGCTTCGTTCTTCTCTCTCAAGATTGCTTTGGCTATTCGGATCTTTTGTGGCTCCATACAAATTTGGGGATTATTCTAGTTTTGTGAAAAATGCTATTGGTATTTTGATGGAGATTACATTGAATCTGTACATTGCTTTGGGTAGTGTGGACATTTTAACACTTAATTCTTCCAGTCCATGAATATGCTGTATCTTTCCACTTATTCGTTCATGATCAATCTCTTTCATCAATACCTTACAGTTTTCAGAGTATAGGTCTTTTACCTCCTTGGTTAAATTTATTCCCAGTTATTTTCTTCTTTTTGATACAATTGCAAGTAGGATTTTCTTGATTTCTCTTTCTGCTAGCTCATTATTAGTGTATAAAAATGCAACAGATTTCTGTGTAATAATTTTATATCCTGCAATTTTAATGAATTCATTTATTAATTCTAATAGATTTTTGGTGGAGCTTTTAGGATTTTCTATATATATCATGTTATTTGCAAATAGTGGCAGTGTTCCTTCTTTATCAGTTGAGATGCCTTTTATTTCTTTTTCTTGTCTGGTGACTGTAGCTAGGATTTTGGATACTATGCGGCAAGGTTGGGCAGCCTTGTGTTGTTCCTAATTTCAGAGGAAAAGTTTTTCACTATTGAGTGTGATGTTGGCTGTGGATTTGTCATATGTGGCCTTTATTATGTTGAGGTATACGATGGCCTCCAGCTGACTCTGAACCCACATGCCCTCAGTGTGGAGTGCTTGCTAGAGGGAGCTGTGGTCCAGGTGGGGGTCCAACCCCCATCATGTAAATCCCAGCTGGACAAATTCTTAGCTGAAAGCCCAGAAGTTTGTTACCAGTGTGGGGAGAAGGGGAGGCAAGAGGCTGGAGTTGGTCATCTTGTAAACCCCAATTAAATAAGCTTTCCAAAACATTCCATTCCATGGAATGGCTTTCATACCCTTCATGTTTTTATGACCTGAGTCCCAACGTAAATAAAATCCCACCTGGAGGGAAAAGCCAGGGTGGTCACATTGCCTCCCTGCCTCTGTCCCTCATTTCGTTGTTCACCCATGTGCTTCCTGAACAGCAGCAGCGATCACCATGTGCGTGGCCTGGGAGCCCAACTGCCTGGGTTCAAATCTTTTCTCCTCGGCAAACCCTGGAGAAGCCCCTCTGGGCCTCATTTTTCCTCATCTGTGTAATGGGGAGAAAAACAACATCACAGGCTGGTGCGTGCTAAACATCCGATGATCTGTACATGGCTCACTCATATCAAGTGCTTCGAGCAGCATCTGACACCCAGTCAGCCGTCGGTTAACAGCAGCAGGTATCCCCTTCCCACCGTGCGTCATTTGATTGATGCCGTCCGCTGTGTTGAGCACGTTCTCACATCTCACTTAGGCCCTGCTGCTGCCTCACGAAGTCACGACTGCAATCACCAGAATACACGCGAGGAGCGTGTTGGTTCATCCAAGGTCATGCTGATAGAGTAAGAGGTCACATCAGGATTGTTTGACGCCCAAGCCATGGCTCTTCCTTAATCCATTCATGATATTTCTTTGGGAACTGGGCCCGGAGAGCATAGACAGATGAGTAAGGTGCTCCTGCTGAAGGAGCTGTTTTCAGGGAAAATGAGATCAGCGCTCAAATGGCCATCCGCTCAAGGGCACCAGCCCAGGAGTGGCCACTCCCTTCTTCAGACTCAGCTAGACACTGGCTTCTCAGTCAAGGTGCTGGCCTGATGAGAAGCGACACTCACATGGTGCCTCAGAATGTAAGCAAGGCTCTCCCTACCTCGCCTCACAGCTCAGGGCCGAGAGAGGCTCTCTACCCGCTGCCCCCAAGTTCCCAGTGCTCTGGACCACGCCACCCACCCCCAGACTCCCTCTCCAGTCCCTTCTCGGGGCCGGGCTGAGAAGTTCTCTTCTCCTATTCCCCTAATCAAAACCTGCTCTGAGCCCCAGACCTAATGATTTAATTCAGGCTGAAGGGCACTAATGAGTGATGACAATTTCATGTGTCCTACCTGAAGGGGTTTGCATTTTAACTGGACTGTACCTTGAGCTCAAGGGACAAGGGGCTGATGGTAAAATGTCAGGTGCAGAGGTCAACCAGCAGACTAAATATTTGAGGCTGGGGACCTGCCTTCACGTGGTCCAGCCACTTGGCCCACTCTTCCGGCCCTTGTGGATGACGGAGGCCCCATCCTGTAAGTTAGAAGGATCCCGTCTGTGGCTTGGGTGATGCACTAGAGCAGACAGAGGCTTTTCCACGTGGCATGTGGGGTGAGTTAGGCAAGTTGCTATAGCAACATACTCCAGGATTCCAAACAGGATGACACAGAGAAGGGGTTCCTGCCTCTGCAGCTGGGGTTGATAGTTTTCTTCCTCCAGAGCATCACCCAGCTGGGCCAGGCTATCAGAAATCCTGACCCTGCAGATTTCCTAGGCCTATGTCCTTGCAGATTGGGAGGGCTGTGCCTCAGGAAGGCCATGGGGAAAAAAACCCAAACTGAGCAAGTGGGTGCAGCTCCTGATGAGCATTTCCATATGTTCATTCTATCAATGAGGAGGGGCCAAGTGAGGCTTAGAGGCCCTGCCATGGCTAGTATGTCCATTAGGTAGATGGAGAAACCGAGGCTCTTAACGGTTTTCCCAAGATCACATGGGAACTCAGAGGCAGGTTCTCTGGCCAAAGATGAGGTTAGGAATCTAATTTGCTACACCTAATTTAAGGAGCAAGCAATGCTTCAGGCAAAGGAATGAAGTTCTAATGGTAGAAATTCTACATCTGTGGCAGGCAGGTGGGATAAGATCATTGAAATCATTCTCTATAGACCTCTGGTATTCCCCAGCCCCCACAGTTCTCTCTCTCAGCCTGGCCATCCCCAGGCCACTGCCCCAGACCACTGCCCCCTCCTACCAGAAAGGTCACAAAGCAGCGCCCATGTTTTCTTCCTCTACCAGAACTGGTCTTTCCCTGGAGTTAATAGCCTCTCAGATCCAGTAGCTGGTGGCAATCATAAAGTCCCATAAATAATTTGTAGGCAGGGCTTTTCTCTGGGTTTATTCACACCGTCTTCCACACGTGCAAGGCCAGCCACATCATCTGCAAAACCCAGTACAAAATGAAAATGCAGGGCTCCTCATTTAAAAAGATTAAGAATTCCAGGATGGCCACCACAGAGCATTAAATCAAGCGTGGGCCCTTCTGAGTGTAGGGCCCTGAGCAGCTGCTCAGGTCGCACACCCATGAAGCCAGCCTGCTCATGTGGTTCTCCCCACAGGCCTGTACTTTGGCAGGGAGGCACCATGATCCCACTTTACAAATGAAGAAACTGAGTGGCTTGTCCATTTGACTCACGTGTACTGAGCACCCACTACACCTCCAGATCCTGGGGATTTCAAATTAGATAAGGCACAGCCTCTTCCTCGGGGGACACAGTGGGAGCAGGAAGGCGCAGATCACATACAGACTGTAGGGCTCGTGCAGAGTGCTGGTGCCCATGATGCTGGGGTATCCCATGAAGCAGTTCTAAAGGCGGAGTGAGGCCTGCGGGATGCATTTGAAGCCGTGCATCAAAAGATGCCGAAATCAAAAGATGCTTCCCTCTCCAGCTACTACTGGCCCAAGACCACTATGAGAACCTTTGGGGGGGGGGGGGGGACCTTCCAAGCACTTGGCGCTAGGCTCTGGAGTAGCCACCTTGCTGAATGCATGAGGCCAAAACTTGAATTTTCTGGCCTTTCTGCAGCCGCAGGTACTTGTACTGCTGTGGTCCTGCGGGCCAATACTTTATGAGGGGACACTCCTTGGGCTTTTTGCCCACTCTGCCCCACCCATCTTGGTCTGTCATGGAATATTGCAGACGATCAGCAAATCCAGCGTCCTTCATCCTGGATGAACAAGGGATGGCGGCCTGCATAAAACAGAACCTTTGCCCAGGCCCCACCCCAGAACACATCATCACTCTCTGTTAGAGCCCAGCATCACGTTTTTTAAAACTCCCCTGTCATTCCAACAGACAGCCATGGCTGAGAATCACTGATGAACTCTAAGCCCAGTCCCCAGTGAAGCAGAAGAGAAAGCACCGTCCGGGAAGGGAATGACTTACCCAGGGTCACACAACAGCCAGTGGTGAAGCCAAGATTTCACCAGTTCTCCTGAGCCCCAGGTCCTCCAATCCACACCCACCCCCACCCCCAACCCAGCCTGAGCTGGCGCAGGATTCATAGCCAGGCTGGGCTGGAAACCCAGCTTGGAGTCAAAGTTTGAGAGGCTGAGCACAAGGTGGAATTTGGAGGTGGGAGTTGGCACGTGGGGGGTTGATCGTTGGAGACCCTCTCTGTGTCTCCTACAAAGCCATGAGCTATTGGGCACTGGGCCACAAGCAGGAAACCCAGAAAAGCCAAAGAAGGGCTTTGGAGGACACTGATCTGCTGAGGATCCTGGTCAGAACTGCCAACAGACAGATGGAGAGGCACAGGGGTTGCGGGTGGGATGGGAGGTGTCCAGCAGGGATTAGACGAAGCCCCCTAGCATCATTCCAACCCTCTGATTCTGGGGCCTGCTGAAACTGTCGTCAGTGTTCGAGTGAAGGAAGCCCCCAACTCAGGATGGGACACAGGCAAAGCAAAGCCTTGTGGGGTGGGAAAGGGATGCTCCATCAGGAAGAGAGATCTGGGGACAGAGCAGGAGGGCTCTGGGACCTCCCTGAGGCCCCAGCCCAACTCAGGTGTCATTGTCTCCCTGACCCCCATTCCATCAGACCGTTTTCAATAGCAGCCAAGGTAAAGCTAAAATACAAAGTAGTGTCATCACTCCCCTGCTTAAAACCTTCAGTGGCTCCCTATTGCCATCAGGTTGGCAGAGCTAACCAGACCCTGAATAGCTGGCCCTGGCCTGTGCTCAGGACCCACCCGGAGCAGCACCACATGCACCAGCACCCACGCCCTCCCAGAGGGCCCCCACCAGACCGAGCTTAGGTTTCCAGGCACACCAGCTCACGCTGGCCTTCACTCATGTTGTTCCTCAGATCCCATTCTGCCTCCTCCTTTTTCCTGGCTGCCTCCTACTTATTCTTCAGGTCTCCACTTGGGCTCCAGTTCCTCCTGGAATCCTCACCTTAGCCCCTCAACGAGACCTTGGAGACCTGTATGATCTCAAGACACCCTGCACTTTACTGACCACACAGTATTGTAATTGGTTGCACATCTTCCTCCACCGAACTAAGAGCAGAGACCACATCTCCTACCACTCCCGTTGTCCTAGCTGTCACCAAGCGCCACAGTAGATGCTTGATTAATATGTATTAAATATGTAAGAACTGTCTATCCGAGTAAACGGAAAGTTGTTTGTTTTTTTTTTAACATTTATTTATTATTGAGAGACAGAGCATGAGCAGGGGAGGGGCAGAGAGAGAGGGAGACACAGAATCCGAAACGGGCTCCAGGCTCTGAGCCGTCAGCCCAGAGCCCGACGCGGGGCTCGAACCCACAGACCGTGAGATCCTGACCGGAGCCGAAGTCAGACGCTCAACCGACCGAGCCACCCAGGCGCCCCTAAACAGAAAGGTATTTAATGGCAAGATAATGTCTTACATTTCTCTGCACGTGTACCCCCAGGGGGTCCTAACACAGGGACCTGTGTGAGCCGGGCCCTGTGCTCGGTGCTCTAGTGGGTAAAAGACAAGAGATACATCCTGTCCTCCGATGAGTTTATGGTTTAGTGGGAGAGACAGGGCCTTTGTATAAATAACTGTAATATAAGGGAGGAAGTCACACAGAGAAAAGACTCTGGGATTTGAGAGTTGGGAAAGAGATCGCAAATGCAGGAGGGGTAGAGAGTGTATCTGGGCAAAGGGCGTGATGTTGGTCAGCGGGATATTGGAGGGTGTGCCACGGGGAACTGAGAGAAGGGAACACCTTCAGGGCCGAGGCACTGAGAGGGGACCTGAATGCCAGCTAAGACATTGGATTTAGCAGATGGGGAGCCATTGGAGGTTTCTGAGGGAAGGTGGTGGCGTGTTTGAATCTGTGTTTTGAGAAGGTCTGGGGGATGCAGGAGGGTGAATGCGACAGGACAACTGAGACCAGGTGGAATGAGGTAAGACGGACGTGGAGTGACCCAGGGGCCACCAGAGCCTGGTGGAGAGGTGGCAAGATGAAAGGAGAAGAATGAGGCTGGAGGGACAGAATGGAGCGGGGCCTGGTCATCTGGGGAAGAAAGGTGTCAGGGAGGCCAAGCGGCAGCACCACTGGCTTGTGCGGAGGAGGAGGTTGGAGGAGGGCAAGTCGAGTCCGTTCTAGACATGCTGACTTTGCGGGGCTCTCGGGGCTGGTGGAGGGGGCCCTCAGGCAATTGGAAATGTTGGCCGGGAGCTTGGAGGCGAGTCCGACTCCGAGTGCTTTGACTGGGAGCCTGTCACACAAACGTGCTTAGTGACACAACGCACGCAGGTCTAAGTGAGAGGAAGCACCCGCGGATGGGGCCTCCCGGCCTCCAGCCCCTGCCCAGGCCCAGAAGCAGTGATTCATGCCCCAAACTTAAAGAGAACCCAGATTTTGATTTTAAAAGCCTTTCAGAGCAGAAGAAGCCAAGGAGAGGGCCAGGCCAGACCACAAGCCAAACATCAGCTGTGGAATGTGCTTGCTGCTGACGGTGAGGCCAGCCAGGGGCAGAGACACTGGCAGCCTCAGTGAGAGGCCCTGCCGATTGTCCCCAATGTGTCCGAAGTGTCGCCAAGATGGTCCCTGCTTTTTTCTCTCTCTTCCGTGTGGCTCTGCCTGCGATCTGCTCATCTTAAAACTAGCTCTCCCCACCACACCCCAGCCTGCCCACTGGGCCCACATCATCGGTGCTCTGAAAGCCCCCATGCCTTCGGCCTTCCCATCTCCACTCACTCAGCCTGGAGGACCAGGCCCAGGAGGCAGGCAGTTGTCTGGGGGCCACTTTGGGGGGACCCAGAAAGGCTCCCGTGGCTGGTGGTAAGAGCCACCTAACTGGTCCTCCTGCCTCTGCCCTGGCCCCTTGAGGCTCAACCCCCCTAGTAGCCAGAGGGATGCTGCTGGAATGTAGGTCAGATCATGTCATGTCCCTCCTCTGAGTAAGAGGCCCCGTTTGATCTAGCTTCCCCTGCCTTTCTGACCTCATCCTGACTCCTCCCCCATTTGCTCCTTCTGCTCCACCCTCGCAGTGTCTGGAAGGTTCTTCCCCACAACGAGCATCTCGGGCTTCGAACTTGTGGTTCCTTCTGCCTGGGGGGCTCCTCACCAAAGAGTTTCTCTCACTTACTTCAGGCCTTTCCTCCAACATCACCCTCTCACGGAGGCATTTAATGGCTCCCCCGACGAAAATGTCAACCTCCCCCTGCGTACACGCACAGACATAAACACCCTCCCCTGCTTCAGTCTCTCTGAGGCATCTCTCATTATTTAGCATCGTTGCTTGTTTATTTTTTCACCTTGTCTGTTGTCTCCTCCAACAGAATGTGATCAGGAGAGCAAGGATTCGTGTATGTTGTGTTTACTTCTGTCTCCCAGGGTCCAGAGCAGTGCCTGGCCGGGGGAGACAAGCAGTAAATGGTTGTGGAATGAATGAATCGATCAATGAAAACTCACTCAAGCCTGCAACCTCCTGAAATCCCATTAACTAATCCCCACTGAGGTTAGTATTGCCCTGGTTCCAGTCACCTTTCTCAACAGGCCAGGCCCCTGGGTGGGCATGTGCTCAGCCCTGACACTCCCAAGGCCATTTGTTTTTAGATTAAAGGCTTTCTTTCCAGACAAGGAGAGGCAACAGGCAGTTGCAGGTGGGCAGGACAAGGAGGGCTGCTGAGGTGGAAGAGGGGCTCTTGAGGGGAGGAGGGCCTTGAAAGGGGCACATCAGTTCACGGCAGACAGCCCAGGCCGGCCCAGCTGGCCCCGTGCTATTCGGTATTATGACTATGACTCAGAACGTGAGGAGACGTGAGAAAAGGCCTTGTTTTTACACAGTGCCAACTGATGTATATAATGGGACTTCCCAGGAAACAAGGCGGGGAGAGCACAAGTTTAAAATGCTCGGTTTCCCACAAAAGGGTGGTGATTCAGACATCACCCATGTACCGCAGGATGTGACCATGTCATTTAGTTCGGAGGAAGGAGCTGGCGGTGCCTGGAGAAGATGGCAGGGACCAAACGGTAGATCCCAGGTTACGGTCCCGTCCCTGGGTGCCACTGGACCAGAACCGGCCCTGGGGACTTGGGAGATGACGTGAAACCCGTCACACAGGTGGAGAGGCTGAGTCTGAGCCCAGTGAGGTTCATATGAGCGGCACGTTGCTGTGACTTGGGCTTTGAATACCGACCGGCGCTGACACTTACTAAGTGTGTGATTTTGGACAAGTCACTTTCTCTCTAGGATATCTAATGGAAATGATGATGCCCACCATGTGGGATTAGTAGGAAAAATTAGAGATGATGCTGATCACTGCAAAATGTCCCGTAGGGACAGGGAGCCGAATAAATGTTAATTTATTACATTTAGCAATAGTAATGCTTGATAACATTCATAGAGGGCTTCCAGGAATCGGGCTTTGTTCTAATTGCTTGTCTTCTCAATAAGCCTGTAAGAGGGGTGCTAGTCCCCCATTTTAGAGACGAGAAACTGAGGCATGTAGATGTGAAGGAACTTACCCAAGATCACCCAGGTGATAAAGTCAACCTGGGATTTGAACCCAGGCAGTCTGACTCCACTGACTGCAGTCCCTAGAGACTATGGGACTTGCCCAAGGTCACACAACTGCCACCGAACAAGAGAACCAGAGTCCAAATCCAGGTTTGATCACCTGAAAACCCACTTCTTCTTCCCTGCTTTTTTTTTTTTTTAAAAATTTGAATTGTTTATGTATTTTTGAGAGAGAGACAGAGACAGAGTGCAAGCAGAGGAGGAACAGAGAGAGAGGGAGACCCAGAATCTGAAGCAGGCTCCAGGCTCTGAGCTGTCAGCACAGAGCCCAGTGTGGGGCTTGAACCCACAAACCGCGGGTTTGACCTGAGCTAAAGTTGGACGCTTAACCGACTGAGCCACCCAGGCGCCCCGTCCTTGCTTTTTATGTACTGCTCACGGGACTTTGGCCATAGCTGTGTAATACACTATTTTCACTTAATAATTTTCCTTAAATTGACTTTAAATCAATTTAATTTTTTAAATTTACCCTAATCCTAAGCCATAATTGCTATGAAACTTAAGGTTTTATTTGCTTGTAATTTTTTAATACCCATTAAATAAACACATGAGTAGTCAAGTTTTAATGTTCCCTCCTGACCCACCTAAACTTTTTTCACCCACAATGCCATGGGGGACCCTGGATTATACTATGCAGCTCTCAGGAAGGACAGATACCCCCGTCCCTACTCATCCAGAACTGAAGTGGGTCAGGTATGAGACTGACCCAGACTCCATTCATCTGGGATGTGATTTGCCCTGGCTCTCTCTCCTTGGAGGTTTGGTCAAGGCCTCTTCAAGGGCCAGCACCCCGTGGCAGTCTCGAGGAGGAGTCTAGAAAAGCTGGCAGGTGTCCAGGCACAGGAGTGGCCGTTTTCTCTTGTGCTCAGCCCAGCCCAGGGTTCCTGCAGGGCTGCTTGACTTGGCAGTGGCCCCGCTGGACTGGCCCCCACTGCTGATGGGGGTGGGCCAAGGAAGAGGGGTCTGCCCAGGGTGCCCTGCTCAGGCAGGTGAAGAGAGTTTTATGGGGAACCGGAGCCCGGATCAAAGCTTTGCTGAGCATGGGGCTGGTCTGGAGTTGGTGGGGGCAGGGGAGGGACGTGGTGGGGGAGCAAGGAACCACAGGGAGGACAGCCCCCCAAATAAACCTTTGGCTCCCCATGAAAGGAGAAGAAACCCCCAATCCTTTCCATAATAAGTGTCCTTAATGGATGTAGGTGAAAATGGAGAGGAACTTGCTGCTTCCCCAGGCTCTAGCAGCCCCAGAAAGACCTCCTCTTCCAGGAAGCCCTCCTGGACCACTGCTGAAGTGATGATGATATTTCTGTGGGCTTCTCTGTCTTATCAGCAGCACTTCTACTCTCCACAAGGCTGCCTGGCCCTTTGGACAGTGGGCACTAGGCACTGTCCGTTTGCTTCTCTCTTACTCTTCCCTCCTCCACGGAGCACCACACCATCCTGCCCAGTGCCAACATACACCTTGCTTAAGGTTTCAACACTGCCCCAGGCAGTTCACACCAGCCAGCACCCCCTCTTCTTCCAACCCTGGCTCTGCTCAGCCTGCTGGGCAGTAAACCAACTGCAACCTAATTCACACAGAGGAGTTCACGGCTGATAGACTATTAGACCTACGCCACTCCTTATTGATTTTTTAGGAGCGGCTGCTTGAAACCAGCCATGACTTGGCCCAAATGGACCAACCTGAACCGACCCTGAGTGTTCTAGATGTGGAAACCAAAGCCTGGGGTTGGATTACATCTCTCACTACTCCTCTGAGTCTACGGTAATGAAAAAGCCTGGGCTGCAGATGATGACCTCTGGGTCAAGTTCGGGCTTCAGTACTGAACTTGGGTGACGCATGTACCCTCTTAAGACTTCCATTCAGTCACTTCTAAAGTAAGTGTTTGGCCTCCATGATCCTAAAAGCTCTTTGAGGGCTATGCTCCCATGCATCTGTGAATAGGTCCGGAATTAGAAGCCAACTTTGACTATAAAGGCCACACGTACCATGAGAAAGTCGACAACAGAGACTCTACTTTAGAACAACTTCATCTAGAGGATGGTTGGCCCTGCCTCATCCACAGGTCCGTGAGCAGTTCTAAGCCTCAGGGGCCTCTTAAAAGGCCTTAGTGCCAAACATCTGCCTGATAGGAAACGTGAAGCCCGAATATCCCAGATGAGTGGCTATCCTCAGCTTGCATCCCTCCAGTGACAGAGAGCTCACCACCTCACAAGGCAGGCCTTTGTTTTCCAGCAAAGGTAGGCGGAGCCATGAGCCCTTGACTCTTCTAAAGACCTAAACGTGACAGTAGACATTTGTGATAGTTTTGAAACCATGAGGAAGTGACATATACGAAAACCCAAAGGGCTTCTGCATAACCTTCAGGGAACCGACACACTTCCACTCCCTAATGTCCTCCACCCCCATCAAGCCCAGCCCATAGCATCCAGCTTCGCTTGGGTTCTGTTGGGTCTATGTCAAGCTCTAAGCAGCCAGAGAACTTCTCAGATGGGTTGCGGGTGTATCCACTGTAGGGCGGGCCCTGCAGGCTTGGAAGGGAAGGGCCCCCCACAATTCCTTTTTTTAGTTTGTATTCAAAGACCAGGGGCAGACAGGCACAGCAATTCTCTGGGTCCTCACTGCGCTGCTTCCTGTCCTCCGAGGGAAAGCTGTGCCACAAATTGCATATCCTAAGCCTTGTCTTGCTCTTACTTTACCCAAACACTCCCTGGGCTGGGGCTTAGCCTGGATGCACAGGGCTCTTGCTCCACACGCCCATGACAAGCGGGAAATAATCTTAGGAACTCGAAAACCAAAACCAAACTGTCTGAGCTCTTTGAGCTGGTTAGTATGTCAGGAAAGGGAGGAACTCACTGTCCAATTCAGCTTCCTTTGAAAGGGACCGTGGCCGGGATCAGGGTGGGCAGGGCTGCCACGTACAGCTGTAAAGACTGTGCACTGCGTAAGTCAAACGACTACGGTGTAAACAGCACTCTTTGCAGTTGTGCAGTGTAGTGCAGTGACTGGGGGGCTCGAGGGGGTAAGATGGGAACAGTGCACGTCGATGGGCTTCATGAAATCCTACACAGGGACTCAGAGCATCCAGTCCAGCGTATGCCTTTCACCGATAAGAAAACCGAGTCAGGCAGAGCAAGAAACCCATCCAAGTTGTAAAACATGTTAAAAAGCTATGCTGGGGTTAGAACCAGGGCTTCTGAAGCCAAATTCAGGACTCTGAAGTTCTCTCCCCCTCTGAGGCTCCGAGTGTAACTTTCCCCTTCTACTCTTTGTCGGCAGGTTAGTGTATGAGACTCTTGGGGGCCTGGTGCTTGTTATTCTTTTTTTTTTTTCCTCCAATCTCTTTTAACAAATGTGTATTGAGTACTTATTGTGTGCGAGGCATTGTTCCAAATGCTGAGGATAAGGTAGGGAGACAGACAGATGCAGTCCCTTCCAGTGGAGGGCTGGTAAATGTTTAACAACCCGTTCTGGCTCTTGGGATGAGATGGGTAGAGTCCCTATTTGTAGCATTTGCCAAATACCGTGGTGTAAATCCTCCCACTGTGGTCAATTTAAAGCAAGCCACCACCATGACATCACTGAAAGGGAAGATTGTACACATTCCGGCCTGGTCCCCTTCCTTGTGGAACTTAAACTCCAGGGGGGAGAGGAGACAGTGTCCAAGTGAGCAAATAGCTCTTATAACCAACTGTAATTATCTTTATTTGTCAAAGACATAAGGAAGATGCTTTGAGGGAGGATAATGGTTCTCCGGAGCGTGCTCAGGGAAGAGTCCTCTGAGGCCAGGACATTAAAACTGGAGGTTAAGAAGGAGCCGGCTGAGCAAAGATCTTGGAGAATAATGTTCTAGACAAAAGGAACAGCTAGTCCAAAGGCCCTGAGGTGGGAAGAACTCTGTGGGTTTGAAGATCAGGGAGGGAGTCAGAATGGATGAAAGTAGAAAGTGGCAAAGATTGTGACACAGGAACAGAGAGATCCTGCAAGGTCTGGTGAGCCCTGGGGAAAGGTCTAGAATCTACCCTAAATGCGATGGGAGGACCCCAGAAGTTTTCAGCAGGAAGGTACCAGGATCACAGGATTTGGCTGCTATGAAGAGCATAGTTTGGAGTTGAGCAAAAGTAGGATTAAGGGACCAATGAGAAGCCTCTTGCAAACGGGTGCCTGCGTGGCTAGTTCAGTTAAGCATTCGACTTCAGCTCAGGTCATGATTTCATGGCTTGTGATTGCAAGCCCCACGTTGGGCTCTGTGCTGACAGCTCAGAGCCTGGATACTGTTTCAGATTCTGTGTCTCCCTCGCTCTCTGCTCCTCCACCATTCATGCTCTGTCTCTCTCCTTCAAAAATAAATAAAAATTAAAAATTGTTTTAATCTTAAAAAAAAAAAAACAAAAAACAAAGAAGCGTCTTGCAGAGGTCCAGGTGTAAAAGGATGAAAATGACTTGGCCTGGGTGGTGTCAGAGGAAATAGAGAAGAGGGGACACATTCGAGAGGAATCGAGGGGGTGGAGCTGGCAGGATTTGTTGATGGGAAGTGAAGGAAAATCCTGAGGACTGATGTCCAAGCTTGTGACTCAAGCCATCGGATGGTAGGTGACTCCAGGTCCTGAAATGGGGAGTTCTGGGAGAAAGCCTATTGGGAAGGGAAAACCTAAGGCATCTTTTTGGTCGCATGAAGTGAGATGCCATGAGACATTCAAGTGAAAATGTCTGTGGGCATCTGGGCATTGACCATGGAGCTCAGAGGGCAGGGCTGGGCTGGGCTGGGTGTGATCTGGGGCTCGCAGGAGCCTGGGCCCATTTGGGGTGAGTGGAGAAAAGCCTCAGCCCAAGTCCCACATGCTCAGCCAGGTCCTACAGGTGCATATTTGGGGTCACATCTCTGCCTCCAGTCTTCTAGGCAGCTTGAGGTCAGGGAGAGGGTTAGTTGCTCCAATCTTTGTTGTACTTTAAATGAATTTGCGACACAGAGATTCACAATATTGACACTGGTGTGTTTTTATATCCTTCATGGCAGCCTTTGAAAACTTAAGGAAAGAGGTCCATTTTGATCACTTTCCCTCGCTAGAAAAAGGAAAAAATGATGTCAGGCAGGAAAATACACTGGCTCTCATAAAAACGTGAATCTTATTCCTGAAGGAGGTGATCCCTGTGTTCCCTGAAGGCATGAGATGGCTGTCCAAGGCTGGGAGCAAAAAAACAATGTTAATTACAGCAAATTTCAGTTTGCTGTTTGCTCTTTTCAGTTTTTAGGCCTGTTTTCCATGAGCCTGACATCTGCCTAACCAGCACATTGGCAAACTCCCGATTTCTCAAAAAAATAAATAAAAAGGATAGCCCTTGCTCTCGCCAGCACTGGCTCCTTCTTTCCATCTCTCCTCTCTGGATGCTTATGCAAGTGTCTCTATTTCAGCCCGCAGCTCACCCGCCCCAGCAAGTGTTTGATCTCCCCTGTAGCCTCCCCCACAGCGGGGCCCTCACTACCCGATATGGCTGCCCGGCCCGTGTCTGATTGCTTCTGATGTAGAGATTTGTTTGTGATAAGTCATAGGTCAGCAAGCTTTAGGACACTGTGGGAACAGGACAGAGAACAACTGAGCTTTTGGATGAGACGAGGAGGCTGAAGCAGGGGAGAGAGGTAGGCAGGCCGGCGCAGGAGGGCTCCCTGGCTGTTCGCACCCCGCGTGTAGCATGGGGGCAGGGGGGAGCCCGGCTGGGGAGAGTGGAGGGTGAACTGACAGAGGGCAGTGGGCAGAGGTGAGACTGCCCTGAGCCCCGTCAGCATAGGTCCTTGTTAGATGATTATCGAGTTAACTTCATAAGCTCATCCATGCTCGTTCATTCATGAGTTTGTTCAGTCAACTTTGTTGAGAGGCTGTTGTGTTCTGGATACTGAGCAGGGCCCAGGGCCGAAGAGGGACAGAAGCCCCCTCGCCTTGGTTATGGTGGCCTCTCTTTTTGGCACCAAATATCGGGTTGGCCTAGGGTCTGCAATGCTCCAACGCAAGTGAAAGCTTCAAAGACAGAGCTATCTCTGCTCCGGGAAGGGGGAGGGCACCCTCTTTGGACACGAGTAGAGGGTCTTATCCAACCCCACCGTGGAGAGCTCTCAGCTGCCCTGCCTGCTGTCTCGCAGACACAGCTGACCCGGAGGGGCACTCTAGAGGGGTAAAGGGTGTGTCACCTGGGAAGCAGTCAGGATGAGGCCTCAGCATGAGCACCTAGGCCATGGGCAAGTCAGTCTCGGAGCCTCCATTTCTTCGCCTGTCTAATGGGGATCAAATTCCTAATCTCGTGTTAGGATTCAATGAAATGCTAAGGCACCTGGCCTGTTTCTGGCACTTGATAGGTGTTCCGAGAATGACAGTTGAATCCCATTGGGAGATTCAGGGAAGGACTGGACCAAGAGCACTGCCTTTGGATCCCTGCTCTAACTAAACATGCCCCACCAGCTAGAAGACCTTGGTCACAGCAGGCAACTTCCTGAGCCTCCGTTTCCCCATTGGTGAGACAGGCCCAAGCACAGCCTTTTGTGTGCATGTGTCTACTTCATGTTTGTTGAGTGCCTGCTGTCTGAAACAGTAGGCACCAAGGACATGCATGTGCAGGACATGGCCCGCTCCCTGTCCCCTGGCCTCTCCACCCCAGGTGTGGAAGGGAGGGTCAGGAGGCGGGACAGCTGGGAAGGGACATTGGACGAGGTGGGGACCACAGGAGCAAAATGACAGGACGAGTGGGGCACACACTGGGCCCTGCTCATGGGTGGGTGCAGAAGAGAGGGCAGATGGGAAGAGAAGACACACAGGTGGAGGAGACAGAGAGCAAAGGCAGGTAGGCAAGCCCAGCAGTGTTCCTTTTGTGTAGACAGCTGGTGTGTTAGAAGCTGCCTAGGCCTGATGGGATCGTGAATATGAAAACCTCTGTCCAGTTAAGACCTCTGTACACATACGAAGGCTTTCCAAGATGCGGGGCTCAAGTGGAACCCAGCACTCAGCCAGTGACAATGTCTAGGCCCCCTCACTGTACGCACGAGGAAGCTGCCTGATTCTGATGTGCGCTTTTTCACACATGGAACATCCAGGAGGACATAAAAGAACTTATGGATCTGGGGCTCCTCCTCCCGGGGAAGGTGGACTTGTGGCCACAGCCACCCAGGAGACAGCCACTGGCTCGCCCGGAGTGGCTCACTGCCAGAAGCAGCAGTGAATGTGGGCTGGGGACGCGCTGGTTCCCTGATGAGATCATTTCCCTGAGAGATTCCTCCAAGAAACGAGGGGCGTGCTCGTTCCGTGGGCAGGGATGAAGCCTTTCCATGGAAGCCTCCCCACTATGGCCTTGCCCTCCCCTTCTCTACCAGTCTGAGGATAGGGATGGTCCTTCGGATGGATGGGATCCTCTCCTCTTCCTGGACTCCATCAGGAGAAATCACTCCTGCCTGCCATTACCACTCCCTAGCCCGTCCTCTCTTGCTAATCCCTTAGCTACTCGTGCACATGTGTGCACCAGCCTCCCTCAGCGGGCCTGTCCTGACCTGCACCAGACCAGGGGAGCCAAGGATTGGAGACTCCATCCAGAGCCAGGGTTCCCTCTAGCTTCTTCAAAAGAAGGTAGAACACGGAAGGACGGCTGTTGGTTGTTGATAATAATGTTGGACGAATATGAAGCAGGATGGACTCCATAGCACTTCTTTCCAAGAAAAAGGCAGGGGGATAAGGACCAGTTAGCAGAGAGACATGAAGTCCATCCAGAAGGGCAGTCATTTGGCAAAGAAGCAAGACACTGAGGAGATAATAAGGTGGAGAACAGGGTGGTCTTTCGCAAGAGTAAAGACCTGAGTTTGGGGCACCTGGTGGCCCAGTCGGTAAGCGTCCATCTCTTGATTTTGGCTCAGGTCACGATCTCACGATTCATGGGATCGAGCCCTGCCTCGGACTCAGTGCTGACAGTGCAGAACCTGCTTCTCTCTCTCTCTGTCTCTCTCTGCCCCTCCCCAACTCGCTCTTTTTCTCTCTCAAAGTAAATAAATAAATATATAAAGAAAAGAGAGAGAGAGAGACCAAGTTTGGGCACATTTGCTCTAAAGCACCAGAGACCTGGTGGTAAGAAGTGGCTTGGAATCCCCAGACCCGTGCCCACCTGATCACGGCCCCCAGTGCTAGGAGCGGGCCGGTACAGCTGAGCGCTAAGTCATGGAGGGCAGGCAGGAGGGTGTTCAGTTCACTTTCAGAAGTGGCTTGATGCTGAGCAGCATTTGTGTTGGATCCAAGTGCTGGAGGGGAAGGGGGGATGGCCTCAGTCCTGGAAGCCAGTCTGGCAGGGACTTACAGGGGCAGTGGCCAGCTGCATGCCCTCTTGGGGTGTTCAGTGCTCATCTGCCTGCTCTCCCCTCCTAAGGGAGGTAGATTTAGAAATGAATGCAGAGGTGAAGGGTCACACAGACTCAGAACGTCCCAACTGTAAAGGTTTTTAGACCACCTGGTCCAGCTTCCTCATTATCTATAAGGGGAAACTGAGGCCCAGAGAAAAGTACCTTGTTCAAGGTTCAGCCAGTCGGTGGCAGAAGCCAGGGGAGGATGCAGGTCTCCTGACACCCATGCAATCCCAGCTCTCAGGAGGTGGGCATTACAGTCCCACGTTCCCTTTTCTGAGTTCTGGTTCTTGGGAGTCCATCCTCTAGCCTTTGACCTTGGCAATGGTCCTCCAGCCATTTCTCCCCACTGAAGGGGTCATTGCTCCCATTGCGAGAAGATCCTAGGGACAGAGAAGCCTCCGTCCTTCCAAGGCCACGTAGCCGTGTACTCAAGGGGTTAGGGCACAAAGCCTGGCAGCCACGATTTTGAAGAGAGCTGTGAAGGCAGCCATGGGGTCCCCTGCCCACTTGCTCCAGATCTCCTCGCTAAGGTTTTAGCAGCACAGTCCAGCAACGGGACAGGACTGGGATTTCTTGGAGAGGTGACCACATTGCTTGGACCCCCACCAAGGCCACCCGTCTGACAGCTGGGCGTGCCCAGCAGCCACGGCCAGGGAAGCAAGGCCCCCGGGCCTGGTCTCCGGGGTTCAGGCAAGGGGAGGGAACAAGGCCTGCCTACTGCCGAGCACTAAATGACAGTTTCCTTAGTCCTTCCCTTTGGCTCGGGAATGCAAATGATGATCGTTTTTGCCTGGAGAGTTCCCTTTCTAAATGTGTTTGGCCCCGGCCAACATTAAGATGAGTTTGCATTCCTCCACACTGCCTGGCCTCCAAGTCCAAATTGTTTGCAAAGACTCAAGACAGATGCTCGCGTGCTGACAGCTGGAAGCCGGCTGTGTGTTTGCCCCGGCGAACCTCACTGATGTGTGAGGGGACTGGGCCTTAGATGGCAGAGCGCAGAACACTGTCACTTTACAGATGGGGAAACTGAGGCCCAGAGAGGCGTGGTGACTCTCCACGGACACACAGCCAAGTTAGTGACGGTGCTGAGATTAGAACCCACATCACACCGCCCTGGTCCAACTTCCTCTCAGCTTTGCTTCGGGCTCTGCTGACTTGCTTGCATGTCTGTTGGCCCGCCCACGTGGTTGCAGACTCTGACCACCACAAGTCTTAGCTTATCGCCTTGGTGTCCCTGCTACCCAGCATGTGACCCGAAGCATCACAGACCCAAGTAGATTTTTACTGAATCAGAGGACTCAAGAGAAATGTCATGCAGAAGGACCAGCGGCGCAGCGCCTGGTGGGCTCAGTCAGTAGAGTGTGGGACTCTTGATGTCAGGGTGGTGAGTTCGAGCACCATCTCGGGTGTAGAGGTGACTTAAAAACAAAATCTTTAAAAATAGAAGGAAAGGAAGGAAGGAAGGAAGAAAGAGAAAGAAAGAAGGAAGGAAAGAAGGAAGGAAGGAAGAAAGAGAGAGAGAGAGAGAAAGAAAGAAAGAAAGAGAAAAGGAAAAAGAACTGGTGGTGAATAAAGATGGGTGTGAAGAAAAGTTGGTGACCTTGCATTAATCCCCACCCCTCTCCTAGCCTTAGTTCGCTCTCTTCTGACAATAAGCATCTTAAACCTGAGCCAGTGCTTCTCAAACTATGTTCCAGGACATGCTAGGGTTCAAAAGAACTGTCTTAGGACTCTCACTGGGGGTGAGGAGGTACTCCTTATCCCCTGCCCCTAACCTAACCTCAACGTCTTGTGTCTGCATTTCCTGTGTAGATTGTGTTAAAAAAAAAAAAAAGTTGGGATTCTCTCCAGAAAAATAAAGTTTGGAGACTGATAGACTACTTGATCTCTAAGATCCTTCATAAAAATAAAACCCAAAGAAGTTACCTTTCCCCGATAACAAAGTTGCTACTCCTTTGACCCAAGTAAGTGTTCAATTGTCTGGGAGGGAAAGGGTAGTAGTTATAAGCCCGGGCAATTAGGAAATGCAGTAGAAAATGAGGTACAGGAGGTCCCTTGTGCTGTGGAGGCTTTGTGGCCGCACAGATCCTATGTGGAACCCAGAATTGATGCTCAGGGTCTGTCTGTAGGTCTGCTGCCCGTGTCTGCCATTCTGTGTCCTGACAAGGCACGACAGCACAGCTCTAAGGCTTGATGCGTGGCTCAGGTCATGACCTGCTGGCTGGGCCACCCTGTTCCCTGACAGGCGAAGCACAGGTCTCGCCCTGTGTCACCTTGGGGCTTCCTCATGAGCCCTTGAGAAGGCAGCGATCAGGTTCCTACCCCAGAAACCACGAGTCCCCGCCGATCCCCAGCCTCCCTCTCCTTGTGTCTTTGTCTAATCACCCTGTGAAACTGTTCCTAATCCTCCCTGACTGTCTGTCCTTTAAGAGCTAGACCAAGTCGGTGATCAATTGCTATAATAATGCCGTGTAACAAATAGCCCCTCCCCAAATCTGAGTGACATCCAATAATTATGTAGCTCCCGTGTCTGGCATCAGCTGACCTAAACTAAGCCCGACCGAGTGGCTCTGCTGGTCTCCCTGGGCTTGCTCCTGCATCCCGGGGATCGCTGATCTCAGCTGGGTTTGGCTAGGCCAGCTTTGCGCCAAATGCCCTGCACCCTTTTCCTGGAATCGCTGGGCTAGCCTGAGTGAGATACTTCTCACAGGGATGGCAGAGGTGCAAATGAACAAGCAGGAATGAACCAAGTAGTTCCTAGCCGAGTCGGCTGGGAACTGACTCACTTTAATTTCTGCCTCCCATGGCCCAGCCCAAAGTCAAGTGGGAATGCTTGACAGTGTTTGTTATTTGTTGTTGTTAGGCAGAGCTAAGCTTGCTTGCTTGCTTGCTTGCTTGCTTTCTTTCTTTCTTTCTTTCTGTGATATTTATTTATTTATTTATTTATTTATTTATTTATTTATTTATATCCAAGTTAACATACAGTGTCGTATTGGTTTCAGGAACAGAACCCAGTGATTCACCACTTACACGTGACACTTACATATAACACTCATCCCAGCAAGTCCCCTGCTTTTTTTATTATTATTATTTTTTTAATATAATTTATTGTCAAGCTGGCTAACACACCGTGTATACAGTGTGCTCTTGGTTTCGGGGACAGGTTCCCATGATTCATCGCTTACATACGACACCCAGTGCTCATCCCAACAAGGGCCCTCCTCAATGCCCGTCACCCATTTAGCCCGTCCCCCCCCCCCACCTCCCCTCCAGCAACCCTCAGTTTGTTCCCTATATTTAAGAGTCCCCTCTGGTTTGTCTCAGAGCTACATTTTCTGCTGTAGTTCAGCATATTTTACTGAGCACCTACTGTGTGCCAAAGGGACAGCAACGCAGACGGTACAAAACGGCCAGGCACTGACATCTCATTTATGTCTCACTTTGGAATGTGTCATTCTGTCCTCCACAGTGGCAAGAGGTCTACTTTACCATTTCTTTTTGCTTAAGCTAGTTTCAGCTTACCACCCTCTCTATCTGCGATTTGCTTTTAGATGGGAAGATTCTTGGGGCCCAAGGAGAACTGGGAAGAGGGAGATGATAGGAGAGAGTCTGGGTAGCATCTGCCTCCCTCGCCCCCATCCCAGCGTACATCGTCCAAGGAAAATGAAGGCGTTTGCTTACACAAGTGCATCTGTAACGCAGCGTGGGGCCCAGGGAGTGACCTGAGGCCTGGGTGCCTGCAGACAGAGGGCTGCTGAGCAGAGCTATGTGCAGACCTTCAAGGACTCTGGCTGCTTCCTTCTGCCCACCTGGTCCCTGTGGTCAGGGATTCACCAATCGGTTCTCTAGCGAGCAGGATCTAAGGGTGTGTGACCTGGGACTCGTGAGTTTTTAAGGAGCAGGGAGTGGGAGAAGGTCAAACCTGGGTGAGGAATTCAGGTGATGGAAGGGGGTGGGGCTGACAGAGAGAGAAGGCTGGATGGAGGCAGGAGGCATGGGGCAGGACTGATGAGGCCTTGGGGTGCATCCCTGCTGTTCCTGGCTGTGTCTCAGTTTCTTCACCTGTAAAATGAGAATGATAATATGCTCACTTCAAAAGGTTATTGTGTGGGGTGCCTGGGTGGCTCAGTTGGTTAAGCGTTGGACTTTGGCTGAGGTCACAATCTCGCGGTTCATGAGTTCAAGCCCTGCATTGGGCTCTGTGCTGACAACTCAGAGCCTGGAGCCTGCTTCAGATTCTGTGTCTCCCTCTCTTTATGCCCCTCCCCTGCTTATGCTGTCTGTCTCTCTCAAAATAAACAAACTTAGAAAAGTTAAAAATTAAAAAAAAAGGGTTATTGTGATGATTAAATAAATCTGGAACAGTGTTTGGTACGTAGTGAATGCTATGCTTGTTATTATTATAATCTAAGTGTCAGGGGACCGTTAGTACCTAAGTCAGAAAGCTAGGAGGTAAACTAAGGCAGGAAGAAGCCCACAGATACAGGTTCTGAGAGCAGATTCTCAGAAGGTGAGAAATCCAGCAGGCAGTCTCCCTGCATCCTCCGGGCACAGGGTAAAGATAAAAAGCTGCTCCTGGATGTTGCCCTGAATAGTGTATACACAGGGAAGAGGGCAAGGTAGATGTGGAAACTACTATAATCCAAGAGGAAGGGCCACAATGTAGCAGAGGAGTCATCAGAGCTGGGCCTTGATGTTTGAGAAAGAAAGAAAAGAAAAGAGAAAAAAGAAAAGAAAAGAAAGGAGAGAGGGAGGGAAGGAAGGAAGAAAAGAAAAGGAGAGAGAGAGAGAAAGGAAGGAAGGAAGAGAAAGAAAGAGAGAAAGAAAGAGAAAGAGAAAGAAGAAAGAAAGAAGGGAGGGAGGGAAGGAAGGAAGGAAGAAAAGGAGAGAGAGGAAGGAAGGAAGGAAGGGAGAAAGAAAGAGAGAGAAGAAAGAAAGAAAGAAAGAGAAAGAAAGGGAGGGAAGGAAGGAAGGAAGAAAAGGAGAGAGAGAGAGAAAGGAAGGAAGGAAGAGAAAGAAAGAGAGAAAGAAAGAGAAAGAGAAAAAAAAGAAAGAAAGAGAGAAAGAAAGAAAAAAAAGAAAGAAAGGAGGGAGGGAAGGAAGGAAGGAAGAAAAGGAGAGAGAGGAAGGGAAGGAAGGAAGGAAGAAAGGAAGGGAGAAAGAAAGGAAGGAAGGAAGGAAGGAATAAAGAAAGGAATAAAGAAAGGAAGGAAGGAAGAAGGAAGAAGGAAAGGCCTCCTAGGGCAGATGAACAGCGTGGGCAGAGGCACTGAGGCAGCCCAGAGAACAGGGAATCTTGACTCAATTTAATTCAACCAAGATGTATTGAGTGCTTTCCACCTACCAGGCACTGCCACAGTTGGGGTACTGCATTCAGTCTCGTCACCCACCCTTCAAGGTGGGCATTATTAGTCCCATTTTATAGATGAGTAAACTAACAGCCAGAAAGAAGAAGGAACTGACCCCGGGTCGCCCATTAGCGAATGAATGCTGGAGCCAGGCTTCTAACCAGCCCTCCCTCATCTCAAAAGCCATGCCGTCTCCTTGCCTGGACTCACCCTCAAGGAGTCTGGCAGGAGGGCAGGAGGAGCTAGACAGTTCTGACACCTGTGCCAGGCAGGCTCTTCTCTTCTCCTTCCCTTCACACCAGAAATTCCTGCCTACCGCCTTTGGGCTGCCTCACCAATTTGTACGCATCAGCCTTCCAGGCTGCGATCACAGCCCCAGAAGCTTCCTGACTGCCCTAGCCCACCATGGTCCCTGCCTTCTCTAAGCGTCATGGCAGACTGGTCACAGCCTTGCACTTACTCTCCACGCAGCTCTCCCTAGCTGGTAGGCTCCCCACTCTCTTCCTGTCTTGCTCACCCCTCAGTGCTGTTCGGGGCTAGCCCCGGGCTGGGTGCTGAAGCCAGCAGTGAGTAAACAGACCCTATCTGGTGTTCGCGGAGCCGCCATCAACCAAATGATCACACCAGTTCCAACTACTAACTGTGATGATAAAGAAGTCACTTGTACTGGTGAGTACAAGAGGTGATGAGATCATCAGGCAAGACCTGGTATAATCGGGGGTCAGGGAGGCTTCTGGGGATGAGAGGGGATGTGACATTTGTGCTGAGATTTGATGAGGATGAGAAGTTCATCAGAGAGGCAGCAAGTGCAAAGGCCCCAGGGCGGGAGGAAGGGGCATCTTCGGGAGCAGAAAGGGGCCCTTGGTAACTGCACGCAGGCAGCCAGAGGAAAACTAGCACAAGTGAGTCTGCAGACGTGTGGAGGATTTGGGACCGGGCTGGGCAGTGGGGGGTGAGCCATGAAAATGGACCAGTGCAGCATGGAAGCCCAGCAGCTGACCTTGAGCTAGAGTGAGGGCTCCCAGTGGAGCTGTTGGCCAACAGGAGCTCTGGATGCGTGCTGGCCAGTGTGCCTCAGCATTTGGGACTGGGACTACCCCACCTGGTAACGGGGCCATGGTGTTCACCTTAGCCTGCAGTGGTACTCAAGCTCAGGGCTGTGATTTCCATCCCTTCTTGGGACTGACTGGTGCTTTTTAAAAATACAGATAAGCTTCTGAAAAAGCTGATGTAACTTTGGCCACAGTCCACAGGAGAGCAGCCCAAGAATTGTGGGTTTCCACCCTCTGTCATCAATAGCAAGGGCAGAAAAGCAGCCAGTCTCCCAGCGTCTCTGCGACTGGCCTGTCGATTCCTGTCAAAAACAACTTTGTTTTGTTTTATTGGTATTTGGAGATCGTAAATCTCTGAGAAGAGTACATTCCCCACGTGTGAAAGCCATCTGCCATCAGAGGAGTGGGCCAGAGATCTCGTTGGGAGCTGAGGTCAGAGCATCCGACTTGACATCACTTTTAGGAAACCCATTCTCTGGCTTGGTTTGATCAGAAGCAAATGCCCACGCCAGTGAGGACACCACCACTTTGGAACTTAATACCCTGGCCCTGAGGGCTTTTGTCCTCTAGCCTGTGGCTGGCTTCACTAATCCTATCCCCAGGAGGTTGGGGGTGGGGGTGCAGGGGAGACTAGACTGGTCCTAGACAGACCCCCAGGTGACGGAAGGAGAACAGGGATCCGCCTTCTCTCCATTTCCTTCTCCCAGCAGAATTCCAAAGCAGAGGAGGTGGCCCCTGAGGGCAGAGGGCAGGGAAGACCCCCTTCTCTGAAAAAAATATTCCCTCCTCCCTATTGGGTCCTTGTTATAAAAGGCTGGTCTCCCAGGGGTAACACATCACCCCAGTGCCCTGAGCTATTTGATCATGGACTTGCTCTGATCTCCTCCCAGCTGAGTGATTTAGGGCAAATTATTTAACCTCCTACAGGTAGGATAATACCTATCTCACAGAGCTGGTGTAAGATCTAACTAATTAATGTAAAATCGATGGTTAGATGCCTAGAATCATGCCCGGAACATCTCAGTGCTCAGGAAATATCCTTTTCTTTCCCCTTTTCCTCATGGAGGGGAGAGGGCATCCCAGCCCAATGTGGCGCCTGGTTCCCAGCCGTCCAGTCAGTCGATACCTATGACCAGGCACCAAGGGCTAAGGAGAAGCTGAGGGTACAGCAGTGTTTCCTGCCACTTAGAGAACATAGGAATATTATGGTCTATCAGCCGCATGATGAAAAACAGATAAATATGTAATATGTTTGTGATAAGTGCTGTCAGGAAAAATGGAGGAGAAGGGGGACGGAAAGTGACGGGATGGCCCGGTGGTGGATAAGATGGCACTGAGACAGACACCTGGATGACTTGAGGGGTGAGCTGTGCAGCTGACCGGGGAGGAGTGTTCCAGGCAGAGGGAACAGCCAGGGCAAAGGCGCTGAGCAGAGGGCGGTCTGAGGCATCATTAGGACCGACCAGTGGGGAAAGCGTGGCTGGAGCAGATGGATGGAGGAGGGAGGACAGGAAATGAGCAGAAAGAACAGCATGAGGGGCGGCTGGGTGGTTCAGTCAGTTGGGCATCTGACTTCCGCTCAGGTCATGTTCTCGCCATTCGTGAGTTCAAGCCCCCAATCAGGCTCTGTGCTGACAGCCCAGAGCTGCTTCAGATTCTGCGTCTCCCTCTCTCTCTGCCCCTCCCCTGTTCATGCTCTGTCTCTGTCTCAAAAATAAGTAAACATTAAAAAAAAATTTATAAAAAGAAAGAACAGCACGGGGGCGGGGAGGGCGTGGTCACACAGGGCCTTGCAGGTAAGGAGTCTGGCTATGACTGAGTGGGGTGGGAACCCAGTGGAGGGTATGGGGCTGAGGAGTAACAGGATCTGACAGATCTTGGAGGGACCCCCTGGCCATGTTCACACAAGAAGCACTGGCAGTGGGAGGACCTCAAAGACACAATTTATGGCCTCATCTTCCCTGGCCCTCACCCTCCTGTAGGCCTGGAAATGGTGGGAGGGTCCTGACGACCAGAGTGTGCCTTCCCCTTCTTCAGGGTCACCTCCTCCTGCTGAGGTCAGATACAGAAGAGGACCAGGGACACCATGGGGTGTCTCCAGGGGGCGCCAGGGAGCCAGACAAAGTGTTGCACACCATCAGGGATGTGGCCTGTGCCTGTAAATGTGCGTGTGTGTGCACACAGGCCTGTGTGTGTGCACACAAGCATGTGTGCGCGCGTGTATTGCGTGTGCACATGTATATGTGTGTGCATGTGTGTGTGCGTGTGTGTATGTGTGTTCCCTCCTGGAACGGATTTGGAGAGAGAGCAAGTTCCTTGTCTGCAAACCCCGCTTCTTCGACCCCTCGCTGCCCACCTTCCAGCCCTGCATAGGTGACACTATTGTCCCTTTCTCTTCCAGGACATGCCCTTACTGGCCAAGAACCAGGGTCCTTGGTTCCTCCCCCTGGGCTCACCTGACCAGGGTCCCCTTTCCTGAGGCTGCCTGCTGCTAACCAGGCTGATAAGTCTGTTCAGAGTCTGGGCCTGGTAAATAAGGCGCTAATGAGTTAAGTACGTCTCCCAGCCCCACTCTGGGCCATGACACTAAATTCCTGTGGCAGATTAGGAATATGAGGACAGCTACATAGCAGCTTGTTGCCACTGTCCTCTCCTGTTTCCATGGCAGGATCCATCCCGCTCATTGATCACACTAGTCTTGCCCACCGAGCACAGACTTGACCTCAGAATCTCTCTTAACACAGTGCTCCAGGCAGCACTAATAACCAATTGACATAGACAAGGGAGATAACATATATCTAATATCCCGACTCCAAGGAGTTCCAGTTTTCCCTCCGGGATTCTAATTCAATGACTCTAATGATGAAACTTTTGGCCACTGCATCCATTCGCAGAGCAAAAAAGAAAGTGTGGAAGAAACGACTTGTTCTTTTACAATAGGTCTTGTTCAAGTAGGTGCCCCTGGGCGTCCCCCTCAAATACTCAGCCCGGGGATTCAGTGTCCATGGGCAGGACAGTGGGACACTCAAGGTACTAGCCTCACATTCAGAGTCCCTGTCCCGCAGGCTACCCTTTGCTACCCACGTCACAGGGCTGTCATAGAGGTCAAATGGGTAACATATATGTAAAAGTTCTTTGAAATACATAAACGTGTATTTCACGCCCTACACATACGTGAAAGGAGGGGGGGACAGTGATATTCTGTCTATTCTATTCTATTCTACTGATTGTATTTCACTAATCTGAAAATTTGGGCTGATGGTAGGATCCCACCCCTCAAGTCCCATGGGTCCCAAGTTTGGTGTTCCTACTACTAATAATGGGTAAGGAGGCCAGACATGCCCTGAAAATGCCTCGTGGAGGGAAGGAGTCAAAGAGCAGGCATCTCAGGTCCTCGTTCTTGCTGCTACCACTGACCCCCTGTGCACCCTTGGACAAGCCTCGTAACCACTTTGGCACTGGATCCCCCTTTGCCAAATGTGGATGATGCTTGTTCATTCTCCCAAGGTCCTGCGAGGGAGAATGGTGGCAGATGTGAAGAGACTTGGGAACCAAGCTGCCATGCAGATGTGAGCTGTTGTTTCTTGTGATTTGGCACAAGAATGCCAAAGGTTCAACACCAAGGCTGTCTGGCAGGTGGAATCGGTTCATTGACACGTGACCTAACGAAACAAGGAAAACCTTAGAGGCCAGGGTGAAAGGGTTACGAGACTATTTGTCTGCTTTGCGTCAACTGCCCCAGCCGAGCAGTGACCCCCAACCGAAGTCAGGCAGAGCTTTGCAAATCCGTTCAGAAGGTGGTGGTGAGCCAGTAGAGCTGGAGTCATGGCCACTAGGAACAAAGGCTTGGCGGGGGACAGGTGGGAAGGCAGTTCCTTGACTCTTTAGCAGGCAGAGATGAGACGGAGGAAGAGAGGGAGGAGCAGGAGGGACAGGAGGAGGAGAAAGGAGAGAAAAGAGAGAACGAAATGGAAGAGGCAACCAGCAGAAGCTAAAAGGAGTGGAGTTGGAGGTAGGGATAGTGGAAGAGGAAAGGAGCTATCTTCTCCGCACCCCTACCATGAGACTGGCATTCTCAGAAGGAGGGACCAGGTCTTCCCAGTCAGACCTGGTCTACTTGAGAGTAGGTTTTGTGCCTCCCCTATCAGATTATGGCTCTTGCGGGGCAGGGGGTGCGCCTCTCCTACCTCTCCTGTCAGACTATGGGCTCCCCAAAGCAGGGACTACATTAACCACCTCATATGGCGGCTCCCCAAGGACAGGGGACCATACTCCTCCCACACCCAAGACCTGCCAGTGGGGACCATCAACCAACTGGGGCCCAGACCTCTTCCTGCCTGACTATCCTCTTCTCCCCACCCCAGGGTTCACAGACACCTTCAACATGGACACCAGGAAGCCTCGAATCATCGCTGGCTCCAGGGCCGCCTTCTTCGGTTACACAGTGCAGCAGCATGACATCAGTGGCAATAAGTGGTGAGTGAGGGGCGCCTGGGTGGCTCATTGGTTAAGCGTCCAACTCTTGATTTTTGCTCGGGTCATGATCTCACACTTGGTGAGACTGAGCCCCGCATCAGGCTTTGCACTCAGCGGAGATTCTCTCCCTCCCTCTGTCTCTGCCCCTCCTCCATTTGTGCATGCTCTCTCTTTCTTTCTGTCGAAAAGAAAAGAAGTGGTGAGTGAGAGCTGTCACCCCACCCAGCCCTGGACCCCCCCACACCCAGCCCCTCCATTGGCTGCCCACAGTGGCCCTCATGTGTAGACACCTTCATGTCCGGTGACTTGACTTCTTGTCCTGGCTTCATATCATCTGCCCTTGACTATGAAACCTCGAGCATTCCACGTCAGGCCCTCCATCTTCTCATCTGAGAAATGGGAATGAAAATAGCACAGGTGGCACGTTATGTGACAGCATAGGTAGCGGGCATCCAGAACCGATAGTTACCCCTTCCCGTCTGCTCTCAGGGCCTCAGTGTCTCATCAGTGGGGTAGTGCCTCTGATCCTGGCTGCTTGGAGAGGTGTCGGGGGGTGTCTCTGAGGATGGGTGTGTGTGCTCACAAGCTAAACCACAGGCGAAGGTGGGGCAGAGGAAAGCGAGAGTGAGACAGGGTCGGGGGAGAGGGCCAGGAACGCCTCTGGGGGCAGGGACAATCAAGAGGGGGGAAGGTCTGCCTCTGACTTTTAAAAATAACTTTATTGGCTTATATTTTACGTATCATAAAGCACTCTTTTCAAGTGTACAGGTCAATGTTGTTTTTTTTTTTTTCCCCAAGTCAGTGATTTTTTTTTTTAAAACAAATTTACTAACTTATGCAGCCATTGCTATAAATCAGTCTTGGAACGTTTTCAGCACCCCAGTAAGATCTGCCCCACACATGTACTATTAATCGCCATTCTTCTCCCTCTGCTTGGGTTTTAGCTGCCAGAAGGCAAGGCCCTCCTTCCCGAAATGGAAGAGGCTGGGCCTCTCTTGGCCCTCGTAGATACCCTTGACGAGTCAAGGGACCACACAAACAGTGGCGATAAACGTTCTACCCTGCTCTCTTCCCAGTGTTGCCTCTGCCTACCCTCCCCAACCTCTTCTCCTTCCACTTTCTCCACTCCTTTCTTATAGTCAACACTCTAGCCAAACTGAATTTTTTCTGTTTTTCCAGTTCTCCCTCTAGACCTTCTTTGCACATGCTATTCCCTCCCTCAGTGATGTCGTCTCCTACCTTCCCCCCTCACCTTACCCCACCATGCTGATCTGGCTAATCCTCTCATTTTTTTTAAAGGAGTATCTTATTGTCTTTCTTTTGAGGTGTAACTAGACACAATAAAATGTAGACATCGCCACTGTACAGCTCAGTGAAATTTTACCTATGTATAGGCCCGTGTCATCACCTTCCAGAACATGATCCAGAACATTTCCAGCCCCTCAGAAAGCTCCCGTGTGACCCTTGTCACATGGGAGGGGCAGTCAGTGCCCCTCCAAGTAATCCCTATTTTGACCACTGTCACCAGATTTGTTTTGCCTGGTTTTGCACTTCATATAGATGGTATCATACTGTAAGTACTCATTTATACCTGACCTGTTTTACTCAACATTATGTCTTTGGGGTTTAATATATCGCGGAATGTATTATACTTCATGCTCCTTCACTGGTGTAATATTCCACTGCAGCAGTGTATTTATTCACTTAATTATTGATGGATATTTGGGTTGTTTCCATTTTTTGGCTAATTTGAGTGGAGATGCTATTAACATTCTCATATATGTCTTTTGGTGGATGTCTGCTCTCATTTTTATTGGGTGTATACTCAGGAGGAGAATCACTGAGTTGAAGGGTAGGTAATGTAGCTTTAGTATGATCTGCCAAGCACTTTTTTCCAAAATGATTTGCCAATTTCAACTTTTCTTTAGTAATGTAATGGAGTTTCCATCGCTCCATATTTTCACTAACACTTGGTATTATCAGTCCTTTTGATTTTAGCTATTCCGGTGGTATCTCCTTGTGAGTTAAACTTGGGTTACTATAGCGACTAATGCTGTTGAGTAATTTTGTGTGAATGTACTGGCCTTTTGGTATCCCGTTTTGTGAAGTGTCTGATTTGTGACTTTTGCCCATTTGAAAAATTGTGTTGTGTTTTTTTTCCTTATTGTCTTATAGAATTTTAAAAAACATATTCCGCATACAAATCCTTTGTCAGAGAAAAGCATTGCAAAGAACTCCTAGTCTGTGATATGCTTTTTCATTCTCTTAATGGTATCTTTCAAGGAACAGAAGTTCTTAACTTTAATAAAGTTTAACTTGTAAAACTGTCTTATGGTTAGTGTTTCTTGTACATCCTGTTTAAGAAAACTAACAGTGCTTCTCTCAATAGTGCTTTCAAGTTTTCAGTGTAAAATTCTTGTGTCTTTTACGACATTAACTCCTAGGTATTTGCTATTTTATGCTAATTAAAGTGGAATGTTATTTCATTTTCTAATCTTTTTTTTTTTTTGGTAGTATAGGAAAAGACAGTCAGGGTGCCTGGATGGCTCAGTTGGTTGGGTGTCTGACTCTTGATTTTGGCTCAGGTTGTGGTCCTGGGATTGTGGGATTGAGCCCCACATCAGCCTCTGCATTGAGTGTGGAGCCTGCTTGGGATTCTCTTTCTCTCTCTCTCTCTCTCCCTCCCTCCCTCCCTCCCTCCCTCCCTCCCTCCCTCCCTCTGCCCCTTTTCCCCAGCTCGCACACACTCTCTCTCTAAAACAAAATGTAAAAAAATAAAAAATATGGTTGGTTTTGTATCCTTACATTATATCCAGCAATATTATGAAATTAACTTATTATTTCTAATAGTTTGATACTATTCTTCTGAATTTCCTGGGTATACAATCAGATCATTTGAAATAATTACAGTTTTATTTCTTGTTTTCCAGTCTTTGTAGCTTTTATTTATTTAAATTGCCTAATTGCAATGGTCAGGACCTTCAGTACAAAGTTGAATAGAAATTGTGACATTGAACACACTTTTCTTATTTCCTTTATAAGAGGGAAAACTTACAGTATTTCACAATTAAATAAGATTTTGACTATAGCTTATTCACTTGTTATAGATACCTTCAGATTAAGGAAGTTTTTTTTCCTATTCCTACTTTTCTGAGGTTGTGTGTGTATATGTGTGTGTGTGAGTAAGTGTTGAATTTTATCAGGTGCTTTTTCTGCAAAGACTGCAGTGTTATATGGTTCTTCTCCTTTATTTTGTTAATATGGTTAACTATACTCATTGATTTTTCTAAAAAAATTTTTCCATTGATACATTCTCAGGAATTCTGTTTCTATGTACATGAGGTATACTGTGTAGCTAAATGCATCTGATACATTCTTAATTACAGATATTTTATTTTGCAGCTCCTGAATTTCAATTTGATTCTTTTTTATAGATCCTAATTCTATTAAAATAATCTTTCTCCCATTTGTTGATTTTTTAGTCTTTTTTTTTTTTTTTTTTTTACATACTAATCATAGTTATTTTGAAGTCCTTGGCTAACTCCAATATCTGGATCATCTCTGGGTCTGCTTCTGATGACTATTTATCTTATGATTATCAGTTGATTATCCTGATTCTTTGCCTGTTTAGTAATTTTTTATTTTAGTCTATGCTGGACATTGTGAATGTTACACAGTAGAGGCTATAGATTATGTTACCTTCTTTAAAAGAATTATACATTTTCAGGGCACCTAGGTGGCTCAGTTTGTTAAGCATCCAACTCTTGGTTTTGGCTCAGGTCATGATCTCACAGTTCATGGGTTCAAGCTCTGTATCGGGCTCTGCATTGGCAGCATGGAGCCTGCTTGGGATTCTCTCTCCGTCTCTCTCTGCCCCTTCCATGCTTGCTCTCTCTCTCTCTCTCTCTCTCTCTCTCTCTTTCTTTCTCTCTCTCTCTCTCTCTCTCTCTCTCAAAATAAATAAATAAGCATTGTAAAATAAAATAAAATAGGATAAAATAAAATAAAATAAAGAATTATATATTTTGTTCTGAGAGGCAATTAAAATACTGATGAAATCACCTAGATCTTACCATGGCTTTGTTTGGGCCTTGGTTAGGGCAGCTATCATCTAGTTTTGTCCTTCCTCTTAGGGTGTGGCCTTAATTCCTAAGGCATGGATTTTCTGGGATCTCCCCTGAAAGCCCACAATAGTCATCAAAGTTTCTCCATTCAGATCAGGCATCAACCCCAACATCTCCCAGGCATCGGACAGCCTCTAAAAACTCTTCCCCACCAGCAGATTTTCTAGAGTCTCACAGGATGCATACGCAGCTTAGGAGTCAGCCAAGGATCCTGAGGGAAAATGTTAGCAGAGTTTGGGGGGCTCTTTTTCTGTGGTTGTCTCCCTTCTGCCTGCCCCTACCAAATCCTAGTTTCAGCCCCAGCCTCAATCACTGTTTCCTCCACTCAGCACGGCTGCTGCTCTCTGGATTTTATTCCCCTGTGCCCAAATAAGGAAAGTTCCCTCATGTAGAGAGCCGGGGTGAGTGTGGATTTAGCTCCTCTGCTTGCCTTTTCGGAGTACCGAGCTCTGCACTGATTGCTGCCCAGTGCCTGAAAATAGTTGTTACGTGTGTTTTATCTAGCTTTCATAATTTGTTTATGGCTAGAATTGAAAGTCCACGTTCTTTTATCAGATGAGATTTCACTTCCTCTGAGAAACCTTCTCTGACCATCCCTTCCCATCACCAGAGTAGTTGTCCCATAGAATTCTGTATTTTGTTTTTCATAACTTTCATCAAACTGGATAGTGATTGCTTGTTTCATTGTCTTTCTTTCTGAAATGAGGGGTATAATCCCTGGCAGTTAGTAGATGCTCAAAAGAACATATTTTGAAAGACTAAAATAATGATTTAAAACATTTTTTAATGTTTATTCATTTTTGAGAGACAGAGCATGAGCAGAGGAGGGGTAGAGAGAAAGGGAGACACAGAATCTGAAGTAGGCTCCAGGCTCTGAGCTGTCAGCACAGAACCCGACGCGGGGCTTGAACCCACAGACC
The DNA here is from genome assembly GCF_027475565.1 of Acinonyx jubatus. NCBI lineage: Eukaryota > Metazoa > Chordata > Mammalia > Carnivora > Felidae > Acinonyx > Acinonyx jubatus. The sequence goes on from NC_069386.1 coordinate 36,366,496, forward strand.
GCGAGATCATGACCTGAGCCGAAGTCAGACACTTAACCAACTGAGCCACCCAGGTGCCCCAAAAGACTAAATTAATGATTTAAATCTCTCTCAGCCAGCCCCAAAATATGGTACATATTTTGTATGCGCTGTAAAGGGTTAAAGATTGAATGGAACTGGGGGTGTCTGGGTGACTCAATTGGTTAAGCACCTGAGTCTTGATTTCAGCTCAGGTCATGATCTCATGGTTTGTGAGTTTGAGCCCTGTGTCAGGCTCTGTGCTGACAGTGTAGATCCTGCTTGGGATTCTCTCTCTCCTCTCTCTCCGCCCCTACCCCTGCTGGTGTTCTCTCTCTCTCTCTCTCCCTCTCTCTCCCTCTCTCTCAAAACAAATAAACATTAAAAAAAAAAAGATTAAATGGAACTGGCTTTGGCAAGATTGAATTTGTTTTGACTACTATTTGTTTATTAAGCTTCTGTTAGCGTTACTAGTTTCTGCAAAATATTAGTGTGAGTAAGGCATGGTTTCACTCACAAATAACTCACAGACCATTTGAGGAGGCGGCACTAATATCCTTGAAATAATTAAAAAACAATACAAGACAAAATATGAGCTGCTGTTAATTATGTTCATCTTTGTAAGGCCACTTTCTCCATGCGGCTTTCTGGATCCTTCTCCTGGCCTAAAATGGCCTTACCTTTCCTAAACCCTCTCTCCGATGGCATATATCACTTCCTACCTTGTATTGGAGTGACTTAGGCCCACGGTGCATCCCCCCCTACTGGACACCGTCTTCGTTTCCCTGTGTCTGAGAGCAGCCCACACAGCATCTTCCTCATAGAAGAAACTCAGCCCGAGTTTGAAAGGAGAAATCCCTGTGCCTGGGGTCTCTGGGAGGCCTTCATAGAAGAGGGGCGTCTGAGTGGAGTCTTGGAGGTTGAGCCTAGAGGAGCAGAAAGGTCTGATAGAATCAACTCCTGGTCACTTTTGCTGATCTGAGCACATCGTGGGAGAGGGCTGGTACTACACTGTAGCCATGTGTCCTGGGTTTGTTTTCTGTCACAGCTGGGTTGGGAGAGACAGAGAGGCCCTGGAACCCCAGGGAGCTGCACCTCATGCAGAACGGACAGGAGCACACAGGGCCTTTCAGGAACCTGTCCCCACTGCAGGGACACCCGTTTATCCAACTTGGATACTTGCTTTTCGCTTCCCACCCCCCGGCCCCCATTTTTCCTGCCCTATAGGGCAGCATCCCAAGAGCTGTGCTCAGACACAAGACTCTGTGGATGTTGATCATAGGAAAAGAGGTTGATGCCAGTGTCATTTGGGGGACACTGGCTGGAAATTATGCACGGGGACGGCTCCAGTGGTGCGTGTTGATTCAACTCCATGCAGCAGGCGGCTCAGAGGGAGGGCAGATGCAACGGCTTGCTGTCCAAAGACCGTCTCTCGGAGGAAGACCTTGGGAGAAGCTCTCTCGGCCTCCCTGTGCCTCTGTTTGCTTGTGTCTAGAATGGATATGAACTTACCGATCTCAGGGTGTTAGGCAAGATCAGAAAATACCCCAAACGTGAATGTGTACAGCAGGCAGTGGGGACTGAGCGGCTTGCAGCGAGCAAGCAGCCAACCCTGAAATGGGGCCTCTGGACGCTTGGTCGAGAGTCTTCCTCTGACAGTCTGCCTCCTGGGTATGGACCTGGCTCCCAGCCCTTAAGGCAGGGCTGGTACACCTGGGTTGGCATCTCCTGGGCCTGCAATGAGGCCAGGGAGTGTGTGTTTTAAAGAGCTCCCCAGGAGACTCTCGCAGGGGGACCCGTGAGGATCACCATCTCCCCTGAGGGTGGGGAGATGCGAGTAGGGGACCACATCACTCCCCAGTGCCTGCCCAGAAATCCAGGCCCCAGCACCGCTGCAGAGAAGGACCCACCAGCTATCTTCCACCACAGGCGCCAAGGAGGCCTGGCCCCCATTTACCAGGCTGTGGGCCTCCTCGAACGTCAAGGGCACCAGGGCCTGGTGTAATCAGCTGCAGGATGAAGGGGGACAGACCTGGTGGGGATGTCACTTGATTTCCTTAATCCTTCCCCTTCTGCCCATTGCGCCCCAACTCCATACTCAAGCTAGGCAAAGCCTTGAACATTTTGCCACGTGTCTTGGTTTCAGCAGCAAAAACGACACTCACAGACACACAAAAAGGAAAAGAGCAAACAAATTCCTCTTGTGCTAAGTATTCTCTGCCCCTGCTTTTAAAGCCCTTGTGTATTTTCAGAGAAATTTAATCCATGTGACTCTAATGCATGTACATTGAAGTCATTAAGTCAGTTGATTTTTTTCAGACCATTTGATGTCCCAGAAGCTCCGGTGTAGGGTTTGCAGAGGGCCTCTCCGTGCCTTTGGTCCCCCCGGGGCAGGAAGCCTCCTGGTGCTAGGAAAAAAAGCAGAGCTGGGCCCCACAAGTTTCCAATTTGTCATTGAAGCTGTCACCCCTGGAGAGAGAAGCGCCAGCTCTCAGCAAGGCAGAGCATGTTGCTCTGTCCCCTTGAGGGCACTGGGGAGCAGGAGCTAGACAGCCCTGGTGGGCTCCACAAAGGGAGCCCTTTGGAACTCAGTGGGATTCTAGAACAAGAGGGCCTGGTGAGGTCCCTGGGGTGCAGGTTCAGGGATGTGAGCCACATGTAAGAGAGGTAGGCTTTGTCCTCATCTTCCAGGGGAGGCAACTGAGACTGAAGAGAGAGGACACGGTAAATGCCCGAGCCAGGTCTGGGGCCCAGGTCTCATTAGCCCCAGAGGAGCCCAGAACAGAAGCAGCCCCACCAGCTGGAAACCCACAGTCTCCGTCAGCGGTGTCTCTCCCCACTGGCCATGCTGCTGGCCCCATGGGAACTGAGGCAGTGGTGTCCCCCAGGACCCAACTCTAGCAGAGTCACATAAATGTGCTGTGCCCAGCCAGGAAGAGAGGGTGTATGCTCATAGAACCCCAACCAATACCCAATGATCAATAAATACCAAGAGAGGGCACACAGAAAAGATCAGGGGAATTCACGTGAGGGAGAAATTTCTAATTCAGGAGGCGGAAGGAATCGGGGGAGGCTATGGAGGAGGGGGCTTCCAGATGGGCAGGATTTCCATGGGCAGAATGGATGTGGGTGAGAAAAATATAACAGATGGAGGGAACAGCATGGGTGATTGTGCAGAGGAGGAAAAAAAAAAAAGAGGCCATGTTTAGAGAAAGGATGCCATCCCATGTGGCTGGAGGAGAAGGTGCAGAAAGCAGAGCAGTGAGGCCAAAGACTGGGAGGGCGAGGACAATACCCTAGAGACTCCTAGACACCAGAGTAAGGCGACTGTATCTGGGAGGCAATGGGGAGCCATTGGAGGTTTCAGAGCAGGAGAGCGGTTCACCCGAGGTATAATTTTCAGGGTGCTCAGTTTGGCTACTATGTGAGGATGGAACCAAGGGAGGAGAGCCTAGAGGTGAGGAGGCTGGTGGGAAGGCTATGGAAGTCTAGGTTAAGGGGAAGGTCTAAGGGCCGGGGTTTGAGGAAGGGGCGGACCTTATGAGTGTCAGTAGTTCATTCATTCATCCTTGAGAACCTGGTGCTAGATCCTGGGAATTCAATGGTGAACAAAACTACGGAGTCCCAACCCTGATGGAGCCCTTCTTCTAGCGGGGGAAGACACATTGTCAGTTTCCCCATCATCTGTCAGATGGCGATCCGTGCAATGGAGAAGCATTAGGCAGGGTAAGGGGAGCTTACGAGTTGGGGGAAGTGCTGCCGCCTTATGCTGGCCACCGAGAAAGGCCTCAATGCTAGGGTGACAGCAGTCAGAGACCGGAAGGAAAGGGAGAATCTGAGACAATCACGGATACTTGAAAAAAAGAAAAAAAAAAAAAAAAAAAAGAGTGTTCCAGGCAGAGAGGATGGCAAGTGTAAAGGCCCTGAGGTAGGAAGATGCTCAGCATGTTCAAGGAACCATGAGTGTGGCTGGAGTAGAGCGAGCTAAGGCAAGAAGAGAAGGCGGCAGATGAAACAGGTTGAAGGATGGCTGGGGGCATATCTGGCTGACTGGCAAAACAGTGAAAAAACAGAAAAGCAAAACCCAGCAATAGGAGACAGACTTTGGGGGAACGTGTGAGCTAAGCTTTGGCCCCATTGGTCTGAGGTATCCAAGGGTCATCGGGGACAGGTGGCCGGCTGGCAGCAGGGGACAGAGACCTTCACCTTGGCGGGCAGATCAGGGCCCAGACTCAGATGTGCGTTGGGAGAACTAGGTTCACAGAGGAGCGTTCAGAGAGGAGGAGGGGGCTGAGGAAAGAACCCTAGGATGCCCCGTGGGTGGGAGTGGGGAGGAGGGAGAGGGAACCATCAGAGGCAAGGGGGAGATGGGGGTTCAGTGTCGCAGAGGGCAGAGGAGGGGGGAATTGCAAGACAGAGGGGGTGGTGCTCACACTCTGAAGCTTGTCCCCGAGAGCCTCTCCGAGAAGCCGCCGGGGGGCCCAGCCGGGGAGTTTGCAGCGCTGGGCAAACCTCTACGGGGCCGGAGCCCTTGCGATGGGCAGATGGAAGCACTCAGGATGCACACTTATGCACACAGAGTACATCTAGAGGCTCTCGAGAGGACTCACTGCAACTTGTGTGAACCTCTAGAGCAAGTGGTCCTCACACGTCAGCGGGGGCACCAGACTCCCTGAGGGCCCCACATCCAGAGTTTCTGAGTCCACAGGTCTGGGGTGGGACCTGAGAACTCACTTGTCTAGCAAGCTCCCAGGGGCTGCTGGGGCTGCTGGTCTGGGGACCACACTCTGAGAACCACAGACCTAGAGATCTCTGTCCCCGGAATCTTAAGTTCATGGCAACAGGCAGAAGCAAAATGACCTGAACCGTGTGCGGGGAACCTGTGGGGAAATGGGGACTTTGAGAGCCCAGAGCCAGCTGGGGATGGGGCTGCAGGGGGCGGGGGGGCGGTTTGCGAAAACCTGCTCGCACTTCACTATTGTCATCCCCCTAAGACTCCTCCTGTCTCCCTTAGCCCTTCTTCTGCCTTCTCCTACCTTTCCATTTTCTTTTTTCTTCTCTTTGCCCATTTCCTCTGCCTGGTTTCTGGATTTCCCATCCTGCTCCTTACTTTTCAGTGTTTCTTCCCCTCCGCCCCTTCAGCCCCTCCTCCACCGCATCCCTTGTCTCCCCACGCCCCACTTCCTCCTTGGCCCCTGCACTGGAGTCTCAGGTGGGGCCAAAGCCAGGGGAGACTGTCCTGTACCCCCCCTTCCCAGCCCTCGCTCCTGTGCACAGCCACCAGTGTATTAATCTCATCAGCCTGACTGTACCGTTAAGGGGAGGGACCCCGGCCCAACTCCCCGGCATCTGCCTACCTGGCCTGCTCAGATGTCTTCTAGCACTACCTGGCCAGTGGTGCGCACCCATGGCTGGGGACGGAGGGGAGCTTCTGTGCAGACAGGGGAGCGAGGGGGAAGGGCCCTGGAGGCAGAGAGGAAACAGGAAATCCAGTAGATTAGGAGGACCCCCACAGAACCATGCTGGCGCCTCAGTCTCCAGGCAATTCTGGGGTGTCCTGGTGGGAAACAGCAACTTCCGTTTGGGGAAAAGAAGCATCTTGAGTATAACTGTCATCACCCTCAGCAACAGAAGGACAGATTTGGTGGCTTGGTTCATCCAAAGTCCTAGACAGCCTCCCATCTCTTTGAGGGGGTCCCTGTGAATTCTTCTGCGATGACTGAACTCAGGGACTGTGTGGTCAGATGCTGAAAGGGCTGTGCCATTGTCCTGCATGTGGACACTGAGGTATTGGGAGCGAGATGGAGGGCTGCGTGCACACCCTGCCAGCACCTCCCCCATCCCAGGGCTACGTGCGCACCCTGCGAGGACCACCACTTCCCCCCAAAAGCTTGGCAGCACGTGGGGAGTCAGGCACCCTCAGCCCCTAAGGCAAAGTTGGAACGGACCTGCCCCGTATAGGATAGTAGATACCCCATCTCTCCCCAGAGACCTCTCCACCAGCGGAGACCCCAGGCAAGGGGGCTCTCTCCTTCGCCTGAAGACAGGGTCACCACTGGTGCAGTCTCCAGCAGACCCCAATTCTCAGAGGCTGAGGCGGATTGGGGAGGGACGGGGTGGCTGCGAGCAGGCCCGGGAGGCACAGAGCGACCTGTAGCAAACATCAATGTGGTTGGTCTTCAGGACTACTCCACCCCTGTGGCATCTCTCCCCACCCCACCCCTGCCTGGGAAGGGTCTTAGAAATTCTTCACCGCAATCCCCTTATTTTATAGACAAGGAAACTGAGTGCCAGAGACAGAGACTACACCCAGGTCACACAGCAAGTGAGTGGAAGAGGCAGGACTGAAACCAGGTCTCCCAGCTCCTCTTCCTGCGATCGGAGCCAGCCTCCTCCTCCCGTGATATCTCCACCTGGCGCCTAGGTGAAAACTGCCCAAGGCTTAGTCTACCCACCATCCTGGGTCTCTTGTCTCAAGATCACTAGGTGGTAGCTACTTACACTAAGTTGTGATTTGGGTAAGGTGCTCATTCTTTCCAATGCCTTTCTGTATAGACCTTCTCAGACAACAGGAGGCCCGCTGGAGACAGAATTTGGGGTTGACTGGAAAGCTAATCCATGAGGAATAAGTCCACAAAAACTGGGTGTCAAGCCCGAGCCCCGGAGTGCCCTCAGGCCCTGCCCTTCTCTCCCCTCCCAACCCTGGCGGTTTCCAGCCTCTCATTCGTGGCCCCCTCCCTCAGGGTTATGGCAGGTCTCAAGGTTGGTGCAGATCTTCTGCCTGGGCAGATACACGAAGGCACGAGGGGGTGGCTTTTTACTGCAGGAAACCTCTAGGCGTCCAGATCCACACAAACCTGCGTTCCCTTCCCTGCTCAGCCACTTTCCAAGCCGCCGGAACTGAAGCATGTCACAGCCACTTACTGGACCAGGGTTTCTTCATCTGCGAAATGGGCATAGTGATGCGAGCCCAAATGTGTTTTCATGAGGGAGCAATAGGAGATGGTGAGCGGGCAGATTTTGCTGGATAAGTTAGTGCCCTATGCTGGCCTGTCCCCCACAAAAGGATATGGTGTCTGGGGAGAGGTGTCAAGAAAAAGGGCCCTAAGGACTGTTGTTTGGGGCAGAATGACGGGTCTTATCCAAGCCCATCCCTCCTCCTTGGTGCCCATGCCGGTTGTCAGGCCTGGGGCGGCCTCAGCCTTTGTTGCTGGAGAAATCTCACCCAGGAACGTCCTAAGCCCTTTTCCTGGCTCAGGCCCCGGAGCAGGCTCCCAATACCGCAGCACATAAATACCCTCTGCTATTTTCTCTTGGAACAAATAAAATCCGGTGCCATGACTCATTCTGGTTAAAGGATAAATCACTACAGCACAGGATAGGATGAAACCACCCAACGCACCAGAGAGAGGAAGAGAGAGAGAAAAACTGCTCGCGGAAGGGAGGTGGGGGGATGTTGGCTCAGGGCCCCAGGCCAAGATACCCAGCAGACCCTGGCAGGCAGCACATGCACAAGAAGAGAGTGCTCCCCGCCCCTCCCCCAGAGGGCCAGAGCAGTGGGTATCCAGACAGTGGTCCTCCCGGGGAAGGAGCTGGGGGCCCTTCAGGGTCCTTCAGGGCCTGGAAGACGTACCAGAAGCCCACAGCTTAAGACGCAGCCAGCAAACGTTTTCAAGGCTCCTCCAAGCTCCAGATACTTTGATCTCTTCTTGCCTTGTTGTCTCTTCCTCTCCTCCTTTCTTTCTTGCCCTCTCCCTCTCCTCCTCCTCCTCCTCCTCCTCCTCCTCCTCCTCCTCCTCCTCCTTCTTCTTCTTCTTCTTCTTCTTCTTCTTCTTCTTCTTCTAATTCTTTCTTCTTCTTCTTCCTCTCCTCCTCCTCCTCCCCCTTCCCCTCTCTTCTTCCCCCTTCTCCTTCTCCCCCTCTTCCTCCCCCTCCTCTTCCTTCCCTTCCCCTGCCCTCCTCCTCCTCCTCCTCCTTTCTTTCTTTTCCTCTCCCTCTCCTCCTCCTCCTCCTCCTCCTCCTTCTTCTTCTTCTTCTTCTTCTTCTTCTTCTTCTTCTTCTTCTTCTTTTCTTCTTCTTCCTCTCCTCCTCCTCCTCCCCCTCCCCCTCTCTTCTTCCCCCCTCTCCTCCTCCCCCTCTTCCTCCCCCTCCTCTTCCTTCCCTTCCCCTGCCCCCCCTCCTCCTTCTCCTCCACCTCCTCCTCCTCCTTTCTTTAATGCCAGAACCACACAGGGAAACCCAGGACTTGAAGAGTATGTAGGCGATGGCCCAGGGAACCTGAGCCACAGAGACGACTGATCAACCTGACAGGGAGCTTGAGCAGGTCCTCTGGGTGGCGAACGACTTTAGTGCTGAGCTTGGAGAGGCAAGGGGCCAACCATTGCATGCTTTGGGGGTAAGACGCACAATCTTGGTAGTGGAAACGCTGAAAGGAAAGTCTCCTGGTTACTAACCTCCATGAAAGAAAATAAATTTAATTTGGGCAGTTCAGGGAAGCCAGAGGGATTTGCCAACTCAGCATCATCTCCACCCACCACCACCTCGCTCCCCTAGCCCCAGGGCCTATGGACTCTAACGCCTGGCTCCCCCGTCTCTGCCAGCAGGGCTCTTTTGGGGACCCCAACGTCCTTTCTAGGTCCAGTGCCGGACAGGGAAGGAGGGTTCCTTACGTAGAGAACAAAGTAATACTGAAACTCACTCCATGTTGAGAATGTCTTAACTATAATTGCATAGGTTTGAATTTTCAAGACTGGTTATTAATTGCTCATTGGCACTTTATCTGCAATTCTCATAACTGACACCAGGGGGAGCGGCAGCCCGGTAACGGCTCCTCACGCCAATCCTCCAGGCGCCCTGTAGATGTTACCGTTCAGGGTAGCCCGTGCTTCCGCTGGGTCAGGCTATAAAATGTGAAACACAGAACTCTGTTGAAAACCACAATCGGGGCGCCTGGGTGGTTCAGTTGGTTGAGTGTCCGACTCTTGATTTTGGCTCAGGTCGTGATCCCAGGATCGTGGCATCGAGCCCCGCCTCTAGCTCCCCGCCGAGCTCCGAGCGTGGAGCCTGTTAAGATTCTCTCTCTCTCCCTCTTCCCCTCTCTCCTGCTCTCTGTAAAAGAAAAAAATAAAAATAAAAAAAGAAAGAAAACCACAATAATCATGTTTTAAGGTTGTATTCAATTATGAAAACAAATCCATGTGCTTGCTACATACATGCTTTTTCTCACTGACTTTACCAGTGATGGGCCACTGCTTAATCTGAAACTCGTTTCCTCCAGGCTTGGATAGAATAGCTCCTTCTAGCTTTCCCTGACTTCTTCCTGAAGAAGGCTTCCTCAGGATCCCAGACTTGTTCAAATGGCTCTTCTTCTCTTCCACACGGCTCCAACCCTCAGGCACACACGGCCGATGGCAAAGGCTTGTCATTGACCAGAGACCATCTTGACAAGGTTGCTGTTGCTTTCTGTGGAATCCCTAAATCCTTCCACTGTCCCTCTTGAATCATTTCTTCCTGGTTTAGCTGTGATGAGTCACCCTGAGCCGATAAGACAGACGTGGAAAGTTGTAGAAAGAACCAATGAAAAGAAATAGCAAAGGAGGGGTGCCTGGGGGGCTCAGTCGGTTAAGCGTCTGACTTCGGCATAGGTCATGATCTCGCGGTTCATGGGTTCGAGCCCCATGTTGGGCTCTGTGCTGACAGCTCAGAGCCTGGAGCCTGCTTCCTATTCTGTGTCTCCCCCTCTCTCTCCTCCCCTGCTCATGTGCTATCTCTCTCTCACTCAAACATGAATAAATGTTTAAAAAAAATTTTTTTAAGAGAAATAGTAAAGGAGAGGGGGACATGAAATAAATAGAGAGGGAAGATGAGTAATGAGGGAAAGGGAGCCGTGGGCCCCCAAGGATGGGGCTCGCCTTTGATTCATCATTGCTTGGCACAGACCCATAGAAGGAGAAAGGGAAGAATGGTTCTAGAAGTCAGGCTGTGATCCAGGCTAAATCTCAGGGCAGCCCTAAGCTGGACATTCTGGTGGTAAAGGGCCTGGGGACAGTGGCCCCCCATGGGAGAGGCTGATGAAAGGCTGAGGTATGGGAGAGGTGCCCCCTGCAGGGGAGGCAGCAGGTGGATGGTGGATGGCGGTCTGGCCCAACGCCAAACGCCTCACTTGGCAACGCCTCTTCTCTGCACTGTCCTCTCTGCTTCTCCCCAACCACTGAGCCAAGGATGTTGAAACCCAGGGGGGAGGATGGTTCCAAAAATGTAATGTCAGACTCTACCCTCCAGTGGTTCAAGTGAGTCTACAGACTCTTTGCTCCTTTCCGGCCTCTCAAATAATAGTGTTGTAAGAAGAGTCATTACTCACGATCCAGAGGGGAGAGGAGGGAAATAAATCTGAACTTCGAACCAGAAAGAAAGTACTTCGAAGGATTCTGCCTAGCCAATAATTCGCTGATGCAACTCAGGGCTCCCTGCCCTCTTCTGCCCAGAGATGGGGAGAATGAGGCCAAGGAGTTGCCCCTCAGCCAGCTGAGTGACGTGGGTGAGTCACCTGGCTTCTGTGTATCAGTTTCCTCAGCTTTAAAACGGGACTGTTGTCTCTCTCACAAGGCTGCTATGAGGACTGATGTCAGAGGATTAATGTTAATGTTGGAGGAAGTGCCTGGCACGTAATAAAGTGCCCCCCCAAACATTCATTTATGCATTTGTTAGTTACTTGCTTGTTCATACGAAGTGCTCTGAAAGTTGATGTTTGTTAAGTAGCGCTTGTTAACTGTTTCTTTCTTTTTTTTTTTTTAACGTTTATTCAGTTTTGAGAGACAGATAGCGTGAGCAGGGGAGGGGCAGAGAGAGAGAGGAGACACTGAATCCGAAGCAGGCTCCAGGCTCTGAGCTGTCAGCACAGAGCCCGACATGGGGCTCCAACTCACGAACCGTGAGATCGTGACCTGAGCCGAAGTCGGCCGCTTCACGGACTGAGCCACCCAGGTGCCCTGTTTGTTAACTGTTTCTTGACTGGGCATCCTGCCCCCAATTCCTATGTGGCCTGCTTTCCATTATTTCAAAACCTGGTGATCACCTAATAATACAATCTAGAGGTTCCTAAAGCTGGCAGGACGGAATTGCCTGTGAAAGATGTAAAAAGTATACAGATTCCTTAGCCCAGTCCAAGACTTGCAAAATCAGAATCTCTGGAGGTACTTCTAAACATCCCCAGAGAAGCCTGATTCCCAGCCAGGTTCTGGAGCCACTGATTTAAGGGCTTTGTGAGTTCTCATGGATTCATAGGTTAGTTCCTTTCCAGGCTTACTTTTAGAGTGACCTTCAGTGCCTAAACCCAAGGGGGTGACCAGTGGCAGGAATTTAGAGACCCTGGAAAGTGGGGCAGGGGTGCAGGGGAATTAATCTGATCGGGGGGGGATATGCGATGGACATCAAGCATGTAGACATCTAACCATCTGTCTACACTTCGGGCTACTTTAGGTAGAGTTCTCTGCACAAGCCGAGGGGACAAGGTGGGGATTTGGAGTGTCGGGGAGACGTAAGTGGGGAGGAAGAAGGGGGATGAATGGAGTGAGCCCAGGTGAGGATGACCCCACCCCCAGCTCTGTGAAGGCAGAGACTTGTCTGTCTCTCTGGGTCCATCCCTGGCCCATGGAAGCCTTTGCCACAGCAGGTGCATTAGAATCACGCACGTAAGCCTGGCACCTTCAGGACCATCATTCCTCCCCGTGGGCCCCAGTCCCTCTTCACCTGGGTGACACCTATCCACCATGCAGGTCTCCATCTAGGAGTTGCCTGCTTCAGGAAGACTTCCCAGCTGGCTGAGCAGGTGTCCTCTGTGCCCCCCCCCCCACACCCACACCTGGGGCCCCGCTCGTAGCACTGTCCTCCACACTGAAACCAAATGAAGGGTGTGGACTCCACACAGGGTGTGGACTGTGCTTCATTCAGTTTTCAGTCCTCGGTGTCCCACTCATAGAAAGTCTGACTCTCTGAACTGAATTTGCTCAAGCTCTCATTTCACAGGTGAGGACACAGGCGCAGAGAGGGCAGGTGGCATGCCGCAGGTCGCTCAGCCCATCTGGGAGTAGATGGGAATGAACCATAAACATGTCAACAGGCCCCAAACTGATAAGCAGCCTCTGTTGTTCTGCCTCTGCCCCCGTCTTCTCCCTTACCTGGGTGCACAGGGCTGGTGGAGCGAGCGGCGCACACTGTAGGAATAACGAACATTCCAGCTGTGCCTCAAACTCCGCCCAGAGAGTCTGACGTTCTCTGGGCCTTGCTGTCTCCTTCAGCCAAATGGGGATAACTGCTCTTGTCCACTTGCCTCCCGGGGCCCTGGGAACAGCGCAGTGAGCTGCTGGGTGTGTGTGCTAGTCACGTTTTGAACATCACCATCCTGACCGTAAACCTGAGGGACCGGGCCAGCCCCGGGGAGAGAATAGGCATTTCCTTCCAAGGCCGCTTTCCTTGCTACCAAGTAATCACCGAGGAGCTGTCAGACTAGCACCTGCCAGGACATTGAAACTATACATTCTCCTGAGGGACATCTGCCCAGACCATTGGTGTGTTTGTGTTTCATTTTCAGAGGAAAGAGCTGTTAGAAACCTGGGGACAGGGAGGAACTCCGAGCATGACTTGGAAAAACAAGCAAGTTCATGGGACATTTTGAAAAGAGAAGGGCGGGGGGCGGTTCTTCACACTGTGTGCTGAGACCAGACCACACCTTCCCGGGGAGCACCAAGCCAAGGGTATTCCAAAGTTGGTGGCCCCTCTGCAGACGAGGCCCCGAAGAACTCAGCTCCTAGCTACACCCTGAGAAGCAGAGCGAAGCTGTCTTTGCAAAATGAGCAGGGTCCTCCAGCTGCCCGTTGCATATTCACTCAACAAACAGTCATTAAGCCTAGACCATATTCAAGGTACTTTGACCAGCACTGAAGGGGGAGATTTAAAGATGATCAGGAGTCTCTCTCTCTCTCTCTCTCTGCTATCTAGAGACAAATTATCTAAAGGAGAGAAAAAAAGACCAACAAGATGGGTACAAACAAAACTTCATGGGAATTCAGAGAGTGCTTTCAGCTGAGAGATCAAGGAGGGCATCCTGGAAGAAGAGGCACCGAAGAGTGGATGGAATGGGGAAGGCTCAAGAGTTTGGACTTAGGGGACTGCACACAGAGAGGCAGGAAGGAAACTTCCAGGTCTGGTGAAAAATGGGGCAAGTGACCCCATGAGACTGGGATCCGGGTGTATGAAGGGGAGGGGCACTGAGCTGACTGGCACATGCCAGCCACCCTGCCCTTCACAGTCAGTGGGTCAGGTTCTCATTTTCCCTTCCGGTGGGTTGAGATTGTCCTTTGCGGTGACCTTCCCTCAGTCTTCCCTCCTCTGCAACGTAGGAAAAAAATGCTGATTGGATGTAAGCTGAGGTGGACCCAGAAGTTTCCAGGAACAAAGCAGAAAGCCAAGCTTGTGGAGTCAACGTCTGTGACGATGCTTGTCAGCAGGCTCTGTGCCCAAGGCGACGAGGGCCGGCTCCAGGGCCTGCCTGCCTCGTAACAAGCATGGGCTTTGTACCTACCGTTTGTATCGCTACGCGTGACTACTTGTGCACAGAGGCCTATTCATTAGTATTGATGAAAAGCTGTTCAGGGGGAACATTTTGTTAAAGCACCTGAACATCTTTTTTTTTTTTTTTTTTAATGTTTATTTATTTTTGAGAGAGAGAGCGTGAGCGGGAGAGAGGCAGAGAGAGGCGGGGACAGAGGATCCGAAGTGGGTTCTGCACTGGCAGCAGAGAGCCCGATGCGGGGCTCGAACTCATGAACTGTGAGATCGTGACCTGAGCCGAGGTCGGATGCTCAACCAACGGAGCCACCTCGGCGCCCCTAAAGCACCTGGACGTCTATCACTAGGAAAAGGGATCTGTCAGTACAAGAAATGACTGAAAAGAAGAGTGGAACACTGTATAAAGATGTAGACCGTGGCACCAGTATAAAGATGAGGCAGAACTTTATTGTCCAGACCCACCCCTAACATCTGAGGAACCTGGGTCCAGAAAGCCATGGAGGCTCTGGTCCATGGCCCACCATCTTTTCTTCCCGCCTCCAGCTCTCTCTTGTTAATTGAGAGACCTGGCACATGTGAACACCCCCGGCTACACATCCAAGCTCTCTGCGCACCCCCAGTGAGCGGCCACTCCTTGGCTAGCCCCACTGGTGGTGGGGTCCACCATCAGAAAGACAGATCCAGGCACAACTGGATGGCTCCATCCGTTAAGTGTCAGACTCTCGATCTCCGCTCGGGTCATGATCTCACGGTTCATGAATTCGAGCCCCGTGTGGGATTCTGTCTCTCCCCCTCTCTGCCCCTCCCCGTCCTGCGCTCTCTCTCACCCTATCAAAAAATATTAAATAAATAAACTTTAAAAAGGAAATAAAGGAAGATCCATGGAAGAGGTCTGTCCTGAGCTGTTTGGGCAAGAGATTTCAGAGTCCTGGTACCCAGACTGGGTAGGACGTGGTCTGTCCCTTTGACCCCTGGGACTCCTCACCCCATAGGAGGGGGTGTAGTCAGAGAAGGGTCAGAGCAGGAGCCAGGGCAGGGGCCGAGGGACCAGGTCTAAGTGTGGCAGTGAACATACTGACATGGAAATGTGTTTGAGTCTAAAACAATTAAGTGAAAAAAACCCCACTACAGAATCATGTATGTAGAATGTTCCATTTTTCAAATTCACTACATAAATGCCTGGAAGGTTTTCTGCACCCCTGTTGCTACTGATAGTTATCTGCAGAGGGCTGGGTGAGGAAGAAGGGGGAGGCCTTGCCTGTTCTACTTTGCACAGTTCTGTGCTGTGAGCATCAGACAACAAGCATGAATTACTTGTGTGTTAAAGTAGGTATCTCTTACGCGTTTTCTTATGACCAAAAGAAAGCGAATTAAAAACAAACAAACAAACAAACAAACAAACAAACAACCATTCTTGGACCATTCCCGGACAGCCAGGAAGATTGCTGTGGTCATGATCCCAAGACATAATAAAAATTCCTGGGACACATGTGCTTTTTCACATATCCATGGGGCCTCCTCTCTGGCTTCCTCGACAGATCTTTTACACAAGTGCTCCCAATCCTTCCTGCACATCTGGGAGCTTCTAAAAATAGATTCCCGGGCCCTGTCCCCAACTGGTTGAATTAGAACCTTCTGGAGGTGAGGCCCAGGAACCTGCACCAGTAACCCACCAATTACTCTGATGACCAGCAAGGTCTGGGACCCACCACCCTTGAAATACTAGTAGCCCAGGTATGGTCCATCCCATTTGGTAGATGAGAACACTGAGGCCCAACACAGTTAATAGCCTTGTCTCGGGTGTTGGCTCCCCTAATAGAGCTTGTTCCACTCTCCCGGCTGGATTAACAGGTGTCCAAAGAGGGCCTGTAGTCAGTGGCCCCAAATGGCAGGCTACGGGATTACAGTCATCCCACTGAGCCATCTGACTGGCTGATTCATCTGACAACTGTATTTGGGGGCGCTACTCCATGCCAGGCACTCTTGTGGGTGCTGGTGTATCTAGAGATGCAAGCCTGACCAATGAGGTCCTCAACCCCTTTCAGCTCACGTGCTACTGGGAGGTAAGGATGATGACCAGGAAAAAAAGAAGGCACCTTCAGGGAGGAGGAAATGCTATGAGAAGCTAAGGCAGGGTGGTGACACAGGAGTGGCAGGTGGCCAGGAAAGGCCCGTTGAGGGTGATGACATTGGAGAGGAGCCCTAAGTGACGGACCCGGCCGTGCAGCTTTCAGAGCCACCCTGGTAAAAGTGGGGACAGGCAGGTGAGGGGCAGTGAACTAATACAGAGCATCGACAGGAACAGTGAAGTGGGTGGATTTTACTGGAATGCATTTGGGGTGTGAGCCCAGTTAGGGCTGCAGATCACCCTATGCATTATGATGCTTCTCAAACTTAAGCATGCATCAGTAGCTCCTGGAAGGCTTGTTAATTTTTTTTTTTAAACGTTTATTTATTTTTGAGACAGAGAGAGACAGAGCATGAATGGGGGAGGGTCAGAGAGAGGGAGACACAGAATCTGAAACAGGCTCCAGGCTCTGAGCTGTCAGCACAGAGCCTGACGCAGGGCTCGAACTCACGGACCGCGAGATCATGACCTGAGCTGAAGTCGGCCACTTAACCGACTGAGCCACCCAGGCTCCCCCCTGGAAGGCTTGTTAATACACGGATGCTGGGCCCCCTTTAGTGTCTGATTCTGTAGGTCTGGGGTGAGGCCCAAGATGTTGCGTTTCTAACCCGCTCCAGCAGAGGCTGATGCTGTGGTCTGGGAACCACTTTGAAACTACTACTGTGTTGTAATGGCCTGTTAGCCTGCCTGTCTCATCCGGTAGGCTCCTCTGGAGACCTCCTGAAGGCAGGATGACATCACGTTCATCATGGTGGCCCTAGTGCTTGGCCATTAGCAGGAACTCAAGAAATGCTTATGACTCAGTGAATGAATGAGGGCATGGATCATTATTTTACACAAATAATATGTGTAAAACCCTTAGAACATACCAAGCACTATGTAAATGTATTAGGAGAAATACATTTCTCTAGAGAAACAGAACCAATAGGATGTGTATGTATATGTGTGTATACATATATATATATACATACATGTACACACAGACACACATATACACACATACATACAGGCACATACATATATGCACATGCACCATATATACATATATGTATACATGCATATATCATAAATATACATATACACATATATGTACACATATACACATATACATGCACATATACACATATACCTATATGCACACATGCGTATATGCATACACATACACATACATATACATGCATACATGTACATATATACACACGTATCCATGTATACATACGTGCATCTACATATATACACACCTACACATATACATATATGCACACATATGCGTACATATACATATACGTGTATGCATGCATACATATATACACACATATACATGCATATATACACATGTGCATAATACACATATACATATATGCACATACACACATATGCATACACATATACATGCATACATGTACATATATACACACATGCATATATACACACACGCATATACATATACACACATTCATATGCATACACATACATATACATATATATGTATATGTAAAGAGATTTATTATAAGGAGTTGGTTCACATGATTCTGGAGCCTGGCAAGTCCTGTGATCTGCACATCAGATCGGTACATCAGCAAACCGGAGACTCAGAGGTGCTGATATTGTAGCTCCAGTACGAAGGCCCACTGGCTAGAGACCTAGGAAAGCTGCTGTTTTAATTAGAGTCCAAAAGTAAGAAAAAGCCAATGTCCCAGTTCTAAGGCAGTCAGGAAGGAGTCTCTGTTATTCGGGCTAGTGTCTGCCCTTTCGTTGTATTCAGGCCTTCAACTGCTTTAACGAGGCCCGCCTACGTTAGGGAGGACAGTCTACTCAGTCTTCAGATTTAAGTGTTCATCTCCTCTCCAAACACCCTCACAGATATACCTGGAATAACATCCGACCGAATATCGGGACACCCCATGGCTCAGTCAAGTTGACACATAAAATTGATCGTCACAGTACAAGTGTTTGTTTTTAATACACGCCTCTGACGAGGCTTGTACAGAGGCAGGGAGAGTAAGGGATGTGCTGGCCAACAGAGGGGGCTTCATCTTCCTGGGCCCCGGGAGTCCAGGCCTTGCCAGGCGTCTGAGCCACAGGGAACCACGAGCCCCTCCAGCCAAACCAGGAAGCCCTGCGGTGCCAACACCTCCCCTTCAGCACCTCCAGCAGGTCCCAGGTGGGGTCCTCCTCCACACCCTGCCCCCTGCCAGTGCAGCCCCAGGGCCCCCACCCCCAGCACTCGGCCCTTCCCCAGCCCCATCTTGAACACATTAGCCACCATATTCACGCTGGCTGGAGAAGATTACATTTTCCATGCAGAGAGAGGGAGAGGAAAAACCTCACCAAAGGAATAGTCTCTCCTTTGTTCCCTCCAGCTCTCTGCTGCTCAAGTGGACCCCCCTCTCTGATGCCCCTATCTGATTTCAGGAAAGGAAAATGAAGCCAGGAAAGAAACGGAACAAAGGGCCTGGGTGGGTTTGAGCGGAGGAGGGGGGCCAGGAGACAGGAACAGGTGAGGGAGGGACTAGGGTGGGAGAGGAAGAGAGGAGGCCCCTGGGGGACAGGCCCAGCTGGCTCCAGGAGGGCAGCCCCTCTCCGTGCTGGGCCATCTGAACTGGCCCCTCTCTCACAATGGTGGAAAGAGCACTGGACTTGGAGTCCCAACATCTCTCCACAGGCTTCTCACATCACCTTCTGAGCCTCAGATAGTAACTGCCCTTCCAGACTCAAAGCTGTCCCGGTGATCAAAATCAAGGGCAACTTAATTGCATCAAAAGCCACCCATTAGGGGCTCCTGGGTGGCTCAGTCGGTTGAGCGTCCGACTTCGGCTCAGGTCACAATCTCACGTATGTGAGTTCGAGCCCCACATCAGACTCTGTGCTGACAGCTCAGAGCCTGGAGCCTGCTTCAGATTCTGTGTCTCCTTCTCTCTCTGCCCCTCCGCACTCATGCTCTGTCTCTCTCTCTCTCTCTCTCTCAAAAAAATGAATAAACATTTAAACAATTTTTTTTTAAAAAGGGTCTCCTTAAAATGAAAAAAACAATGAGTCATGATAGGATTTCTTAGGACTCGAGAGCCAGGTCTTGCAGAGAGGAGCAGAAGGCTTCTCAGAAAGGGGTTGAAACCCACTTCTTGTCTTTCCTCAGCAGTCTGTGCTGGCCTCTGGGCTCAGGATCGCCTCCAAGGGCAGGCCCATCCATTGGAAGTTTCCTCTTTTCTTCCCCAAGCATCTGGCCCATTTGTGCCCATGGCTTTGCTTACCCTATCTGCTGCTGGAGGGCTAAACTGTTCACATCTGCCTTCCCAGACCCCCCTAGAGCCCTCCCCCCACCCCATGCTTTGGGGGACCATTGCCCTGAGAATCAGGATGCCGGTGCTGCCACTGTCTGCTCTGAGGCCTCAGACATAGCATTACCCTGCTCTGGCTTCCGGTGACTCACTGGTCCATCATGAGGCTGACCCAAGCCCGGTTTCCTCCCAGCTCTGACGGCCTGCGAGGCCTGTTACCAGGCAACCAGAAACACCTGGAGTGCAGAGCTCCCTGTCCAAGTAGCTGTTGTAAGTGCGATGCACATAGAACAAAAGGATTTCTGTTCCCACAAGGCTGGGTCAGGGGACGGTTTTATGCATTTGGTTAAACAACGAGAGAGAAATATTATACATGGTGTCTGAGGATCCACCTGCCATGCACGACAAAGTAAATATATGCCCCAGATGGAGCATGAGCTCAGGGATATGAATCTGCTCCTGTCTTCTTGGTCTTGGATGTCAGGTTCCTCTTATAGCATGGTAATATATGGAATTTCTAAGGGTAATTTTAACTATGTGGGGGTTTTTTGGCCTTACTCTAGTTAGATGTCTGTGGTTACAAATACCTGAAACCTCACCCCAAAGAGGCTTATACAGTAAAAAGTAGGTACTGCTTATATATCTGAAAAGCCCAGCAGCAGTTCTGGCTTCAGGTAGAGTTTGATCCAGGGTTTCACGGTATCATCAGGACTTGGGCTCTTTCTCTTGTTCCTTCTGTCAGGCCTCCCCCTCTCCATGCATCAGCTCACACCTCTCATTGCCACCAGGTGACTGCCAGGAATTCCAGGGTTTGTCCTTACATACTATGGCATCCAGAGAAAAGGAACCCTTTGGTCCAAAAGAAAGTCCTGAAACTCACTCTGACTGGGGTGACCCTGACTCAATCACTGCAGCCAGAGGCTAAAACTGGCCCAGCCTGAGGTATGTGCTCAGTCCCTAGAACCTCACAAGAGTGAGGACTGTGGGAAGAGAGACATGGGAACCAGGGAAGCAAGCAACGTTGAGTCTACCTGGAAGCTGGGTCACTCCTTTGGACTTCTGTGCGTAGACACTACTCGATTTCTCAGTAACCCTTTTTCCAGGCACTGAATTTGGGACTCCTCTTAGGTATGAGGCAAAGCCGAAAGCCCCCAGAGCTGCTCCTGCTGCCATGGACTGTCAACCAGAAGGTCAGGTCAGGTAATAGGTACCTCTTTACCGAGGGCCTTCCAGACCACCCAATGCTAGTGTAGCAAGGCAGATGAGGACGTCTCAGCCCTCAAGGAGTTATGACACTAAAACACCGACCATGGCAGGCAGCAGGGATTACATGTTAGGTCATGTGGGAAAGCCTGGGGGTGGGGCGTAATCAGGGAGGGCTTCTTGGAGTAGGTGGGAATTTTGCTGTATCTTAAAGGGATGGTCTCCAGGGTGGGATGTGTAGGACAGTATACTTGGGCACAGAAACAAAATGATTCAAGTTCTGTTTAAGTTTATATTTTATCTGAAAAAAAAAAAAGGTTACTGGTATTTCATATACAGACTGACAGTGTCACTCTGGTATAATTTACATATAAATTTACACACATTGGAGGTATGTGTTACCTTTCTTCTGATAGGAGCGTGCGTTTTACTTGTTTATTTTTTAAAGTGTATTTATTTATTTTGAAAGAGAGAGCAGGGGAGGAGCAGAGAGAGAGAGGGAGAGAAAGAATCACAATCCCCACGCTGTTGGCACAGAGCCCCATGCAGGGCTCAATCTCACGAACTGTGAAGCCAAAATCAAGAGTCGGACTCTTAACGGACTGAGCCACCCAGGCGCCCCAGAAGCGTACATTTTAAAAGGTTCAGAGACTTGGGGCGCCTGGGTGGCTCAGTTGGTTGAGCGTCCGACTTCAGCTCAGGTCATGAACTCGCAGATCGTGAGTTCTAGCCCCGCGTCGGGCTCTGTGCTGACAGCTCGGAGCCTGGAGCCTGTTTCGGATTCTGTGTCTCCCTCTCTCTCTGCTCCTCCCCCGCTCGTGCTCGCTCGCTCACTCTCTCTCTCTCTCTCTCTCTCTCTCTCTCTCAAAAATAAATAAAGATTAAAAGAAATAAAAGGTTCAGAGACTAAAATTGCCCTGAAGGATGAAACCAAGGATAACAGAGGTCAGGATGAGTTCCCATGGGACCCTGTTGGTGAGCCAAGGTCCCTTCTCTTAGCCTGTGACCTGCTGGGAGCCGAGGAGCCCCACACTCAGTGGGGCCACACCTTTCTTCCTTAGGTGGCCATCTTCCGGGTGGGCCTCCTCCCTTGGCAAGGCCCTGCTTCTATAGAGGGCAGCCTCCAGGGAGGGGTCCCACAGGGCTATGGCTGAAGCCTGCCGCCAGTTCCCCCATCCACAGCAGCTCTGCTCCCGGAAGAATGCCGGGTGCCCACAGCCAGTGAGTCACAGCACATGGCCCATGGAAGGGGCCCGATGCTCGCCATGACCTTTGGGGTTTGCTTTGCCGTCTGGTGCCCACACCGGAGAGATTGGTGTCCTGCCCCTGGAGGCACGACAGGCCCTGAGGCCGCATATGGCTATATAAGGCTGAGGCCACAGGGGATGGTCAGGGCTGCCAGACCCCAGGAGCAATTTGTCTGGTCTCGGCGGTGACGCAAACATTTTCCCCGGGCTTGGGCAGTTACCCCCTCGCAGTGAGATTGAATCATATCCTCAAAACCTCAAGCCCGACAGGCCTACGTAATGCCAAGACTCAAGAGTGGTGAAGAGGGCTGACCGAGGCCCTCACTTCACGGCGAGGAAATATTTGGGGCAACACAGAGAAAGCTGTCCCAGGAGGACTGGTCCCAGCTCTGCCACATTCAAACTGTGGGGGCTGGGTCAGGTCCCTCCTGGGGCTTCAGCTCCTGCATCTGGGGACAGTACAGGGGTGGTTAGCCCCACGTCATGGCCAAGGAAACCAAGATCTGGAAAGTTCAATGACTTCTAAAGGCCACCCAGCAAGCTGGGGGCCAAACCAGGAGGAAGACCTGGCTCCTAAAATCTCAGTCCGAAGGGTTTTCCTGTGTTTGGGGGCCCCACCAAGCAGGCCAATGAGGCCTCAAAGTTCTACTGCATAAAATGGGCAGAGTGGCGAGAAGTCTGCTTGTCAGGCTGCTGGGGTGTTTTCTGGAAGACACTTGGAGATTTCTAGCAGATGGCCATGGTTTGTCTGATCTAGAACCTGCTGCGCATGGTTCTCCCAGAGGCACCCTACAAGGTGTTCCTCAAAGGCACTCTTTCCAGAAAGCATTCACCATCAGGCAGTGGTCAGGGCTTTCCTCTGGGAAGACGTGGTCACAACATTCCTCTGGATGACTTGGTCACATATTTGTCCTTGAAAACTCGAGCAGCCAGAAAAGCAAGCCTGGAGCCCAAGCTCCACGTACTGATAGCTCCCTCCCTCCCTCCATCCCTCTGTGTCTGCCCCTCCCTCCCCCACTCTCTCTTTGTCTCTCTCTGTCTCTCCTCTCTCTCTCTCTCTTCCTCTCTCTCTCCAGTCCCCTGCCTTGCTGGAAAGAATGGAACAGCCTTGACCACACAATCACTCACAGAATTAAGTAGCCAAAAATCACGTCGTCTAGACAAACAGATTTTATGAGTCCAATTAATTCCTGCTGGTCAAAAATAGGCATGCTTAATAAGCAGATATATTTAGAATCTGTCATTATCTGGTTCCCAGGGGAGAAACTTCAGCTCTTATTTCATAAACTCTAATTTCAAACAGAGCTCAGTTAACCCCCACTTCAGACCTCGCTCTCTTCCCCGATGGTGGCAAGAAGTGGGCAGGAGCCGGGCAGGGTGGGGAGGTAATCTGATCCCTGGAAGCCTCTGGAGTCCTGGGGAGCCTGAACCTCTAGGCCTGTCCCCTCTCAGCCAGCGTAAGTCAGAAGACACGATTGCTTCTTTGGGCAGCGTTGCCAGGAGTGGGGAGCTGCTGGGACAGCAGGGGTCCAGAACCGTCTCCTTGTGCCAGTGTCTCATCTACCCCTGGGCCCCGAGCTCCACAGATGTCTATTGCCTGTGCCTCGGGGTCTGGGAGACCTCTAGGGCTGTGTGAGCTGTGGCACGTCAGCTGTCCCTCTGAGGGCTTCGTTCTTGAGTCACTATTAGCGCTCAGGCCCGAGCAGAGGCGGCGGCTGCTGGCTGAGAACAGGACTGGGGGCCTAGAGGGTTCCAGATGCACCAGAGGTGGGCAGGCGGCACTGACAGGGTGAGCAGGTGAAGGGAAACCACGCCTGCTTTCAGGGCTGTGTCTTATGTCGGCAGTGGGGGTCCGGCTGCCTCCCAGGGCCACTCTGGGCTGCCCCCCATGCTGCTGCTCTCTGGTGAGTTAGAGATGAGGCACGGGGAGGGGGGGCTGTAAGGATAGGGCCTCAGGGCTGTCCAGGGGGACTGTCCCTGGCCTTCAGGGGAGGTGGTGGCAGCTGTGCTGACAGCTCGGAGCCTGGAGCCTGATTTGGATTCTGTGTCTCCCTCTCTCTCTGCCCCTCCCTTGCTCTCGCTCTCTCTCTCTCTCTCTCTCTCAAAAATAAATAAACATTAAAAAAAAAAAAGAAGATAAAACTTAAAAAAAAAAAACAAACCTGCCAAGACCCTCTTTCCATATAAGGTCACAAAGGCATAGGCTCAAGGCAGAGGCCCCAGCTGGGTGGCTGCCCCTGGCCACCCTTTGGCCCCACTGGCTGCCTCGCCCACCCTGAGCAAAACGTTAGTGACTCACGGGGCAGCCATGAATGACCAATATACACCATGCCCCAGCCCCTGGGTCACCAGCTGAAAGACTGTCAGATAAAGTGAGGAATGGGTCGCATTACCTGGGGAGGGTAGCCTTGACAAATGGTCAAGACTCCTTGGCTCCAAAATCGTCATTCCTGTGCCTAATGCCCACCGTTACCACCCTCCCACTATTTGGCAAACTCATAGTCATCTGTTAAGACCCAGCCCCAGCACGTCTCCTCTGCGATGTCCGCCCTGACCTCTTCTCCCGAGGATCACCTCCATCTCATTTGTAACGGGGCCCGTGTGGTCTTCGTCTCTGTATCTCTAGATCCTGGCAAGGACCCGGATTAGGTCACGGATCCCATGACGTCATGCTGAATACACAGTGTCCCTCTCCGTGGGAGGCAAAGGTCTATGTTGGGGTGTCTGCACTTGGCTGTTCCCCCAGGATTTCCTCTCACCTTCCCCAGCCCATCTCAGCATTGCCCTCCGGGTTCCATCCTTTGCCAGGAAGGAGCACCTTCTCCACGGTCGGTCTTTACTTGTCTTCTCTTCCTTCCCAGGCTGGTCGTGGGCGCTCCATTGGAAACCAACGGCCACCAGAAGACGGGAGACGTGTACAAGTGTCCAGTGACCCACGGGAACTGCACCAAGCTCAACCTGGGTAACGTGAGCCGCTGGTCTCCCCACAGTGAGGCCAATCATCGTCTAGGGCGGGACAGTCATTAAAGCACATCCATGCCCATAGTCACACAGTCACGGCCACCCTGGTACCACTGCCCCCCATTTTACAGATGAGCAAGCTGAGGCCAGAGAGAGGAAGAAACATTCCCAGAGCCATACAGCTTGTCAGGGGCCGGCTAGGATTCAAAGCAGGGCCCCTGGTGTTGCAGGCCATTCCTCTTTCTGACTCATCCACGGCCCCTCAACACAAGGTTTGCACTCTTAGCAGGGGAAAAACATTTCCTGTCTTCTTTCCGATTTTGCAATAGCCAGCATTCATATATCTTATATAATCTTCACCATGTGGCAGCCACTGCTTTAAGCACTTTTAGGAATTTTGACTCATTTAATCCCCTCGACAACCATACGAGATGGGGGGACCTGCCCAGGGTCACCTAGCTAATAAGCGGCAAGGCCAAGTTTCCACCCCAGGCAGTCCTCAGTAAGCAGCGCTGCCTTTCTGAAATGAAGGCTTTGTCCTCGCCGAAGAGCCTTTGTACGATTCGTGTGTGTATCCATACATGTGCATCCGTTAAAACACACACACTGATCCTGTAAAGCACGCCCACCTTGTCCTAAACGTTGGACAGTGGCTGGGCCATCACGTTGCTTTCAGAAGGGAGCAAAAATTCCATTTGGGCTGAGAAGCTGTATTTCCAACCCTCCCATAAAGGACTGGCCTTTCCCCGGGGCCAGGCCCCTTGGTCTCCCTGACTTCTAGGGAGGCGGCCTCTGCCCTACACGGCAGGGTGGGGCTCGCTGGGGAGGTGAAGGGAGGCAGTGTGGGCCTGGTGGGGGAGACAGCAGAGCTTCAAGAGATAAGCAGATGGATGAGAAGGTCTGCATCAAAGAGAAAGCCCCAGAACCCAGATCCCCAGGGTGGCCAGCTGGTCCCGTCACACGGTGCTGGAAGCTCCCGCTGGCCACATCTGCCTCAGCGCCGTGGGTGGGAAGTTCAAACCCCAGCACAGCCGGGGCCCAGACTTCAGTGAGGAAATAAGCTGGGGGAAGCAGGAGCCTGGCTGGTGGCTCGCAGAACCCAGTCATCACCACCCTGAAGGCACAGGCTTCCCAAACAAGCCAAGCTGGGTCCCTTCTTCCACTTGGACAGTTTCGTCGCATCGTGTCCACAGGGAGCACACGTGCTCTCTCTGAGCCTCTGTTTGCTCATGTGTAAGGTGAGGTCCCCCTCTTCTGAGCACATTTTATGTCCCAAGCACCTTGCTAGTTTCTGGGGATACAGCAGGGAACAAGAAGCCAAGAGCTCTGCTGGGAGGGAATAATAAGCAAGCGGACAAACGGGAAAGCAGTAGCAATAGGTAGGGATATGCTATAGGTAGGGAATTCATCCCTGCCTATATGTGTGATATAACCTATACCTATAAATGCTGTGTGATAACCCAGGGTGCTGTGATAAGAGAGGCTGGGTGGGGAGGGGGTTCTACTTTATAGCAAGGCAGTCAGGGGAGACCTCTTTAAGCAGTAACATTTGAGCAAAGGTCTGATGGCAAGGAGTCAGGTGGAGCCAGAGCATCCCAGGCAGCAAGAGAACCAGTGCAAAGGCCTGGGGCGGGAATGAGCTTACTCCGTTGGAAGACAGAAAGAGGGGCCAAGTATCTGGGGCAGAGGGAGGGAGGATGGGAGTGGGAGGGATGAGCACTGGGCTCAGGGCTGGGGCCACCGAGAGGGGCTCCTGGTCCAGGTGGGGACACAGATATGTGAACCCATCAACCCATTGCTTAGTTTTCTCCACTGCTCTGGCTTCCAGTGTGGATCCTGTTCCCTCCAAGGGAGGAGGAACCCCTCTGGCAGTGGGAGACATGAAGCCATCAGACCCTGGAAAACATTCCTGAACTGGGGCCTAAGCTGGGAGGTGGTGGGCAGCAAAGTGAGTCAGGGCGGAGGAAAAGTACTGATCAGGAAGCCCTGCGTTTGAGGAGTGTTCCTTTTCCTTTCACTGAAGAGAAAGTGCACAGCGGGAAGACCATCTGTCAGCTTATCCCCACAGTGGAAAACGCTAGGCTGGGAAACCTGAGTCCTGGGTTTTCCTACGGCCTTTCCAGGCTATGAGCCTCACCAAGCCAGGAATGTTCTTTCTTCTCTCTCCAGGGAAGGCTAAATGGGTGGCAGACATTCACAACTCAGTATGAAAAAGGAGATCACTGGCACTTTCTTCCCGACGGCTGGATGAAGTCAGGGTTTTAATGAAGGGCAGAGGCTCAGGCAGAGGAGGTGATTCTGGAAGGCAGATTCTGTGTGAGGTGGGGCTTGTGCCCCAGGGTCCTCAGACAGCCCCACTGAGAAAGACGTTAACCTCTCCTGTTCACAGAGGGCAGACCAAACCCCAAGAGAGGGTAGTGGCTGCCCCAAGTCCTTGAGGCCCATACGCAGCAAAAGCAGGACTTAAGCCCAAGTCTTCCTTAACTCCAACACAAGGATCTTCCTTACTAATCTCACCTGCTTCCGGGCGGGCAGTCTCACCTCCATCTCTGGGACCAGGAGGAAGGAGACGGCATGGGGAGGTGAGTTGAGGGCGTGCCTCAGCTCAAGTGCAGTGCAGAACTCCCCAAGCCACTGAGGGGTGGAGGTCGCCCAGCCAGGGCTTGGAGCTTCCTCTCCAGATTTCTCACGACCCCCCCACTGCCGCCACAGCCCTGCCATGAGACGGAGAGCTCAGGATATAACAGTGCACAGCCTGGGTTTGAGTCCCCACTCTTCTCATTGACCAGCAAGTGACCTTCTAGAAGTCACTGACCCCTCTCCGCATCTCAATCTCCTCTTCTGTTGAATGGAAATGTTGACTTCAGGATGTCCCAGGACCAAGAGGCGGTCCTGGGAGGGCGCGTGTGGATGGTACTTTGTAAATGAGAGGCATTATAAAAACACAGTGTTATGACTACTCTTTTTCTCTCTGGCCTCTACGGACAGACAAAACAAAACAATCTCAGTCACTCGTAACACAGCCAAGAGGGGCTGGATTTCAAAAGGAGCCTCACTATAAACTGAGGGAACCCAAAGAGAAAACAACAACAAACACAACAGCCCCCAGCCCCCAGCCCCAAGCGCAGTCAGG
Source organism: Acinonyx jubatus (assembly GCF_027475565.1). Classification (NCBI taxonomy): domain Eukaryota; kingdom Metazoa; phylum Chordata; class Mammalia; order Carnivora; family Felidae; genus Acinonyx; species Acinonyx jubatus. Next base: position 36,394,009 of record NC_069386.1, read on the forward strand.
CCTGGCCTCTCCTAACGCCCGGCCCCAGGCCCTGCTGGCTTGTGCCCCCTTCACACTTCCAGTCACCAGTGAAGCTAATTTAGCAAACCATTCTGGGCAGAGGCCATCCACGTCCTTGGAAGTCAGCAGGGACGATATCTCGCCGCTCCTCACAGTACATGAAGATTGACCTGCTCTGGGTTTAATGCAATGCCCGACTCGCTTTCCCCTGACCTCTAACCCCCCACACCCCATGCCCCTACACATGCGTAAGCACACACACACACACTCACACATTTACGTCCCAGCACACATGTGGGGAATTCAAGCTTGCTTCCTTCCCTTCAGTGGCCTGCAAAATTATTTAGTACAACCTTAACAGAATTTTGTTGAGCAGTTTTATTCTGCCACAACCCTCTCCCGACACTCAGTTGGCCAATGACCCTGCCTACTGAGCTCTCTTGGTGGCCAACCACAGAATGACATTCCCGCTACCCGCGAGAGAATCGGCTATCCTGTGTCGGTTTATCTGGTGAGCAGAGAAGCAGAGTCACAAGTAGGACACGGACTGCCAAGTTTTGATGGCAGACTGACTTGCAGGCAGATGTGGAGGGGACACTGCAGAGAGGAAGCCAGCCTCAGTCGGGTGCTCTGGGAAGTGCAGGACGGAGGACGTGGGGAATGCTAGCTGGATGGGGCAACGGAAAGTTCTGCCGTGTGCGGACTGTGTGACCTTGGGCAGGTTGCTTGGCCTCTCTGAGACTCAGTTTGCTCATCTCTCAGGGAATTGTGAAGAAGTAATCAGACCATGTCTAGGCAAGGCCTTCGTAAACCGTGAAGGGCTGCATGGACGTGCTGGCGAGCGAGGGCTCTAGAGGGGCAGGGGGGATTGGGGAGGACTCTGCCCGGCCCTGACCCTGCCACAAACACATCAGGTGGCTGATGGCAGTGGCAGGCTCTGGGGCCGGGGTGGAGGTGGGGCTGTAGGCTAAGCTCCTCCCTCCCACCCCAGGAAGGGTCACTCTCTCCAACGTGTCTGAGCGGAAGGACAACATGCGTCTCGGCCTGAGCCTGGCCACCAACCCCAAGGACAACAGCTTCCTGGTAAGAGCCACCCACTCCACCCTCTCTCCAAGCCCCAGCCCCTCCTGCCCACCCCCCCACCAGACCCCTTGGTTGGGGCCAGGAGAGGCAGGGGGTGAGGGGGCTTCTCTGAGGCAGAGCCCAAATCTGTGCTCCAGGTTCAATCAGAGAAATACCACACACCCTAAGAAGACTCTAGAGGGAAGCCATAAGTAGAAAACACAGATTTAGTACAACTGAGGGAAGAAACACAGAGTGATGGCCACCCGGAGTTAAATGGGAAGGCTTTCTGGAGGAGGTTTTCAATTTGCTTTTAAAGACCAGGCAATGGGGGCACCACGGTGGCTCAGTCGGTTGAATGTCTGACTTTGGCTCAGGTCATGATCTCACAGTTCGTGAGTTCAAGCCCCGCGTCGGGCTCTGTGCTGACAGCTCGGAGCCTGGAGCCTGCTTCAGATTCTGTGTCTCCCTCTCTCTCTGCCCCTCCCCTGCTCGCACTCTGTCTCTCTGTCTCTTGCTCTCTCTCTCTCTCTCAAAATTAATAAACATTTAAAAAATAGATAAAGAAGAGACAATGGGTCTTAGCAAGGAAGAAAGCAGAGGGGGTGCATGCACTGAATTGCTGGGGACATTTCTTCATTTAAATTATAATTTTTTGAGCACTTACGATGTGCTGAGCACATGCCGGGCACTGGGGAGTCAGCAGTCAACAGAGCTCGTGCCCTGCTGGGGCCTAATGCTGGTCAGGGAAGAGCTGATAAGCCAGTGAGTAGTGTAAACGTGATGCTGGGGCAGAAACAGCTGCTCTCAGGTCTCTGCACCCTGCCCACGCGAGTGCATGCGCACTTTGCACGCAGTCAGCAAGTGTGGGTGTAGGTATCATGGTGGGCACTGCCTACTTCCTGCCACCACGAGCTGGATGATGCTGGGGATTCAAAACAGGATCCTGCTGGGACTGATAGTTCTAGAAATGGCTGCAAGAGAGGATTTCAGAGAAAAATTACCCAGAAAGACCAATAAAATGAACCACTCATTTTAAGATAGGAGGGCTTGTGTCACTCTTCCTTCTTGTCCAAGGCTGTCCTTGGACAGACAGACAGATGGAACGTCCAGGGTGTGGATCACCAAACACCAGGACAACGAGATGACTGGGATGCTCAGGGGCTTAAGGAGAGCACAGTAGCCCTGCCAGGGAAAGCCACGAGATGTCTCGGTGTATGGCTGGCCCACAGCCTTTCACCATCCCAGCCAAGGGCAAATAAGACCCTGGGTCCTGTCCACATGCAGACCTGTCAGGGGCTTTGTTGCTACTCCCTTTTCCTTCTGAGGCTCCTTGTCATGCTCCTACCAAGTTGATTTCACCTGCTTCACAAGGTGGGATGCAAGCAAGCCCAAGAAGGGTGGTGTGATACACCCTCTGGGGCTTCTGTGCATTGGTTAAGTCCCTGTGCATTGGTTAAGAAACCTTTTATAAAATGTTTATTTATTTATTTTGAGAGAAAAAGAGAGTGTGGGCAGGGGGAGGGGCAGAGAGAAAGGGAGAGAGAGAATCTCAAGCAGATTCCACACTGTCTGTGCAGAGCCCGATGCGGGGCTCAGTCTCACGAACCATAAGATCATGACCTGAGCCAAAATCAAGAGTTGGATGCTCAACCAACTGAGCCACTCAGGCACCCATAAATAGCAACTTTTGTTCACTCATTCGCTCATTTATTCATCCATTCACCCTTCACTCATCAGTCCATCCCCCAACCAATTGTTTGTCTCTCTATTCATCTATTTATCCACCCATTCATTCATCCTTCCATCCATCCCTTCCTACACCCATCCATCATCTATCCACCCACTCATCCATCCATCATTTATCTACCTATCCATCCATCCATCATCCATCTATCTGATATCCATCATCCATCCACCCAGCCATCCTTCCATCCTTCCATCCATCCATCCACTCACCCATCCATCCATTACCTACCCATCTATCTATCCATTTGTCCATCATGCATCTACCTACCATCCATAATCTATCCACTATTCCTCCATCCATCATCCATTCATCCATCCATCCATCATCTATCCACCCATCCATCTATTCCTCTAGCCATCATCCATCACCCACCCTCCTATTCTTTATTCTCCCCATACTTCCGGAAATAATTACTGCAGCTTCAACAAAGGACACAGGTAAAACTAAACCTTTAAAATCTGAGTACAAAAAGAAAGTTAATCAAAGAAAGAGGTTAGAAGTGGAATAATTATTTTTCCAAACCAAAGGAAATTACAGCACAAACTTTAGTCCTGCGTTTCCTGGCACAGTACAAAAATGGAGACATGGAGTTGGGCTTTCATTTGTAATGACCCTGACTCTGAGGACTTATCATTCTTTAAATCAGGAGCTGACATCAATATTTTGGGTAGCAAATTTCAGGGAAAAAAAGCAGAAACATTCTTTTTTCTTTCCCCACGAAGAGGCATGGGCACGTTATTGGGACCTGGAAGTCTTTTCAGTAAGGACGTTCAGGTGACATCTTCAGAGAGGCTCTTCTAGTGACCTTGAAGGGTCCACTCCCATGGATGATCCTGTGTGGTGGGTGGGGTGGGCAGGTAGGGAAGAGTCATAACTCTAGATGATGGAGTCGAGAATGGGACCCTTGAAAATACAACAAAGGAGGATTCCAAAATTATTTTTTCTCTATTCCACCCGAAACCAAGGGAACTAGAACACATTATGGCAAGAAAGAATTCAGTTAGACTCCAAGAAGACTCTCTAAATCCTGGGAGTACCAATAGTCAGAGGATGCTTTGGGTCACGGAGGTTAGGCTGGGCCAAAGGCTATTGGGCCTGGACCCTCCCAGAGACCCCTACTGACTGGGGGTCTGGACTGTGTTTCACAGGCCTGCAGCCCCCTCTGGTCTCACGAGTGTGGGAGTTCCTACTACACCACCGGGATGTGTTCACGAGTCAACTCCAACTTCAGGTTCGCCAAGACGGTGGCCCCCGCTCTCCAAAGTAAGTAGCTTCAAATCTGTAGATCCATGCAGGGTGGCTGACAGTCACGGGAGGCTCTGAGTTCTGATCACCACCACAAAGCCGCACCGGGACTCTAGCCCCGCCCTCATCCAGAACCTGCTTAGCTCCACCCTTCTCCAGAAACTGTGGCTAGCCCTGCCCTGATGCAGAACCTGCGGGTTACCCAAAGTGAAGGCGGGCGGCAAGTGAGCCGAGGTTATGAAGACAATCCTGGCAACCAGAGAGGCTCACTGCAAACCCACTGTGAGTGGGGGAGGGGGTGCTAGGCCAGCTACGTATAGCAGGCAAGCTGTGCACAGCACAACTCTGGGGACGTTGTTCACTTAGACTACAATGTGAATGGTGCCCTCTGATGTTGTGCAATGCAGTTGCCTGTAGGTGGAAGGCCAAGGAAAACAGAATTATCCCTGGTAACAGTCCCCTCTAACTGGTGTTCCTGGATATCAGGAGGCTCCACCCCGCTTGCCCAGAGCCTCATGGAACACAAAACCTCCCACTCACTCCCCACCCGCCAAGAAAATCCGGGGAAAAATATTCAGACCTTGTCTCCAGCAAGCCCAAACTACTTGGCTCCGAGCCTCACTGTTTCCTCTGAGCTGAATACCATCACCCAAGCAGCTGCTAACCGTTTTATTGAGGGTGAGGGGATTAGCACCTCTGGTTAATAGCAGCCTCCCTGCAAACAACACGGCCCAATCAGAGATGGAAGGATGATGCATGGGGGGGGGGGGGGGGGGGGATGGGGGTGGGGAGGGAGCATCAGCCAGCAGGGGCTGGAAAGTGGTTCTTTTAAGGGTAAGGAGGAGGTGTTGATTCTATGCTCCCAGAGTGGCCAAGGGAAAGGAGGTGCTGTGGCTGGGGAGGAGGCCCAAGGTCAGTCACATGAGCTGTGAACAGGGAACCTCACCACAGGCCAACATATGACCATCCAGGCCTCTGGAAGCTCCTCTGATGGAGGCCTGCTCATCTGGCTGGGAGTTTATCAAGCACAGGTCCCAGGGCACCCCTTTTGGAGGCTGTAACTCAGTATATCTGGGACAAGCCCCAGGGTGTGTGTATGTGTGAGTGTGTGTGTGTGTGTGTGTGTGTGTGTGTGTGTGTTCACCGGAGTGTTCAGCCCTGTTTAGGAGCCACAGATGTAAAGCAAAGTTCTTCTCAAGATGATTCAAAAGAAAAATGTGAAATTGCAAGAAAGAAATCAGCAGCAATAAATGCATTCTAATAATAAAGATGGCTTAAAAAACAAGAGAAACCTGGCTCCTACCGCTAGATTAGGAATTCCCCCTAATTAAGGAATTGCTGCCGTGGTCACCACTGTGGCCACTGGCACCGCACAGCTGCTTGGTCCACAGGCGTGGAGCTAAACCAGCCTGGAAGAGGACAAAGCTATCTGGTGCCGTCAGCCCAGAAGTATTGGGCCATCACATGTTGCACACGGCATGCAGGTGGGGACAAGAACGTCTATACGACTCTAAAGCAGAGGTGATTGTGAGCTTCCCAGTCACCCAAATGCTTCTAAAATGCCCTCCCAGACACAAAGCCTGCACCTTCTTGTCTCTGGTGGGCACTGACTTCATCAGAGTGCACCTTCACGCTACAGGAGTTACTGGAATTGTTAACACACAAAAGGCTTCTGCCATATTGCTATAAAGTAGATTTTACAACAGTGTGAAAATTCTCCAGTAAAAGTCAACAGATACCCAGTATTTCCACATGATATAATGTCGTGTAGTGTATATCACATCACATCGGGACAACTAATTGCAAAGTGACCCCAACTGTTGACAAAGAGGACGAAGTTATTCAGATTTTAAAAGAAGGTTTTTGCATTTGTTACGCTACCAACGTTTCTTTGTTGGTTTTTATTGTTTGTTGTAACGCGATGTTAATATTACGAGAATATAGAGAAACCTTTATGCTCAGAGCAGAGATAAATGCACAAACGCTTGACCCGATGATGTCATTGTCACATTCACAGAGTAGTTTGCTTTAAAACACAGGGGGAAAAAAATGAAAAGAGGGTCAGTTAAGATTCCTTGAGCACTGACTTTGCGCTCAGTTCTGTACAAGGCTCATCTCCTTGATTCCTCAGGACGACCCTCTCCTATCGTCACACCTGTTTTACAGCAGAGAACTGACCCTGAGAGGTTAGGTTACTTGCCCAAGGTCACACAGCTAGTGCTCAGCCAAGCCAGGAGTCAGACAGTCTGGTGCAGGATCCCACGGTCTTAGCCGGCACACCATAAAAAGTGAAACTCATTCATTTGGACTAAATGTGGTAAGTGCAGCCTGCCTTTGCAGTAAAACAAATGACAGGGAGCTACTGATCCAGGCAGGATGGCTGCCTCAGAAGCATTAACCCAGCCGGTGGCAGGTTAGTCCCTGATGAAGAGTGGAGGCAATCAGGCTGAATTAAAGCTTGGTTCGAACAGCCAGCACAGAGTGGTTGAGCTGAGCCAGGAGTTCCTGGGCTCATCATTCCTGTCGCCCAAATCAGCCACTAGCCCAAGGACAGCTCCCCAGGTAAGGGAATTATATACACATGACAGGGGCCTTCTTCTGTTGTCCTTTGGGCACTCATCTGGAGGATCAGAGACTGAAAGCAGACGCTGACTCACTGGGCAGCCATGACCGTGTCCCCACTTCCCAGGGTGCCAGACCTACATGGACATCGTCATTGTCCTGGATGGCTCCAACAGCATCTACCCCTGGGTGGAGGTCCAGCACTTCCTCATCAACATCCTGAAGAAGTTTTACATCGGCCCTGGGCAGATCCAGGTGAGCATCTCTGGGACTCTCTCCTCCTCTGAATAGGGCTCCCCAAACCTATGGAAGACGCCACCCTGGGTCAGGGAGGAGCGCATCCTTGCATGTGCTGGCAAGGTGTAGGTGCAAGGGTCAGTGCCAGGCCCTGAGCCCAGGACACCCAACTCTGCTGGGCACATCCGGGGACAGTTTGGGGGAGGCCCCACTTCACTGGTCAAACCTATCTTCCGGGATAGATGCCACCTATTAAGAAAGACTTTAGCCAGGTAACCAGGTAGAGTGAAGGTAGGAAAGATCACGTAGAACCCTGCCAAGTGAGGCACGGGAGGATTAGACACACTGATCTTGAGAGAAGACTCAGGGGGAGGTCATAGCCAAGTGAGGGTTGACATATAAGAGGGACAAGGTGGCAGATTTCAAGTCAATCTAAGAAATTATTCCGTAGCAACTACAGCTGTTAAAAAGGGAGTGAGTTTCCTCATGACTGGAAGATCATCTTTAGGATATGGTGGGTGCATGTCCAGCATTAGAAAGGCACCAGATAAACTCGGGCCCCATCCAACAGGAAGGCTTTCTCATTCTAATCCCCCTGTAAGTCTTTTAAGGTTTTTGGTTTACTTCGAGGCTATGAATACTGTCTATATCTTATCAGCCTTGGGGATAAAAGAATCTCTTCTCTTCTAAGTTTTGAGGAAACTTAGTTCCAGCGTTCGGTGAAGAATGCCACAATGCTCCAGCCACGTGGCTGCTAATATTTTAGGCTTCAATTCTGTGCTCCAGCAAGAAACAGAATCTGTTGGGCCTTTCTTTAAATCACAGCCTCCCCTCTCGAGAGGCACCTTCCACCTGTGTCACCAAGCCATCCATTCATTCCCAGAGCTTTCCTGAACTGCTGCTCTACCCAGGTACTCTCCAGCCTTCCTCATTTTCGAACAGTCACAGACAGAGAGATGACTCTGGGGAGCCTCACCTCCAAAGGTCCAGCTCTCAGGGACCAAGATGTTCTGTCGTCCTCTCCCCTGCCTTGCAGGTTGGGGTTGTCCAGTACGGAGAAGACGTGGTGCATGAATTTCACCTCAATGACTACAGGTCTGTAAGAGATGTGGTAGAAGCTGCCAGCCACATTGAGCAGAGAGGAGGAACAGAGACCCGGACAGCATTTGGCATCGAATTTGCTCGGTAAAAAAAAGATCCTAGTCAAATAGAAATAATAATAATCTACTTAAATCTCAGATAACTGTGCTAGTTACATACTGCTGTATAACAATCCTCTACAAAATTCCCTACCTTGAGACAATAATTTATTAACCCCTCAAATCTCTGGGGGTTAGCTGGGCTCAGCTGGTCAATTCTCTCTTGGCATCTCTCCTGTGGTGGTAGTCTGGTATGTCAGCTGGGACTGTTGTCATCTGAGGAGCTGACTGGACTGGACTTCCAAAATGGCGCACCCATGTGGCTGGCAGTTGCTCTGGGCTGTTGGCTGGGAGCTCAGTGTGGGCTGGTGACCTGAGCACCCACACGTGGCCATGTGGCTCTGAGAGGGAGTGTCCCAAGAGAGCTTTCCAGCGGGCCCACACAGGAACTCTGAGATTGCCTGTGACCTAGCCCCCAAAGTCCCGGCTATAACTTCTGTCGTATTATACTGATAGAGTGAGCCATTAAGGCCAGCCCAGATTCTAGGAGAAGAGCATTTGACTCTGCCCCTTGATGGAGGAATGGAGAGGTTACATCACAGAAGAACGTTTGGGATGGGAGGTATTGTTGCAAACGACTATGGAAAATGGGCCGTGCCGCAGAGACCCTATAAAAAGTTTGTAGGTTCCATGAGGGCAGAATCTTCCTGTGGAGTATCTGTCATCAATGGAGTGTGAGGAACACGGGTAAGTCTAACTTCTGAGGTTGTGGAGTAACAAGGCTGCCTCCTTAAAAATCACACCCGAACTCACTCACAGTGATAATGAAGGTTACCTCTAGAAGTTGCCCTCACAGATGGCTTTGTGCTGGCTCCAGTGAGACTGCCATTACACAAAACGTTGTGCTCACCCCCACTGAAATCGGTGAGTGATTTTAGAAGCAATTCCCCAAGATCTCTCAAGCTGAGGCCTAAACTCCTAAGGCATATAGATTTTAAATGTATACATTTTACACCTATAGACATGAATTCTACTATGGCCATTGAGACCACAGGCTCATTCTCTGGTAGTCCCACCTCACATAGGATTAGCTGACGTGTTTAACAGAATTCCACAGTGTGAGAGCTACTTAGGAGTTAGGAGCTACTTAGGAGATTTCATGTGGTCAAACAATTACATTTTTTTCCAACCTTACAATTCTTTATAATTAAGTTACGGCTCCACTAATCAACTTCTGTTTGCTGATAAAACTTGCTCAAACTTTTTTCCTAAAGGAACCTTCCTCTGTGTAACGATGGCTTTTACCCATCCTCACAAGGAATGGGCCATTTTGCTGTTTTGCTGTCACTGGGATGAGTCCCTGGGGCCCCCATCAGGCCCTTGTGAAATTGCTGGGGCAACAGAGGAAGCCCATGCCCACTGAGCTATTGCTTCCTCAGCGTGAACTAAGTGACTTATACAGGGGTATAGCCGACCACCCCCAGAACGATTACAAGTATGCAATCCGGCAAGTAGTTTGAATCCAGTCGTGACTCATGAGCACCACTGGGCTATGCAGTCTGCACCTCAAATGAGGTTTGAAATCTGATCTTCTCAGCCTGCCAAGTCCCAAGTTACAGGGGGTGTGTTTTAAGGGAAAATGCTCTCCTTGCTTATTCACGATGCATTTTTTCTGGGCACCTGAAAAAGTAAAAAGATCCAGGCCATGGACTTGAGAGGTTATCAAAGCTGGTAATCTGGTTCCTGGACCAATAGGGAAACTCTGAAAAGCATCAGTCTAACTCAGTAAGGATGAGAGGGTAGGATCCAAGGAAGGATTGTCAGGAGGGGCTGGCATTAGGCTTGTCCCAGGAAGACCCCAGGATTCAATCAGGAGAGGTGAAAAGGAGACATTCCTCCTGACTAAGGGTAGAAGAGGGGAAACTCAAGGAATCCTTATGTTTAGAGCCTTTTGAGCATGGTGTGAGGTTCGTGTTGGGGTAGGGGGTATTGAAGCCAGATTGTAAGGATGATAATGTCATAGCTAGAACAACCATGACTGGCCACGGAAGGGTCTTAGGCTTGAGAGTGTTTTCATCAGATATGCACATAAAGGTGAATCTAATAGTCATGTATGGCTTGGGGGCCATGGGGATAATGATGTCATTCCAACTGAGCTCACTCAACACTTTTTATTGAGGGGAGCAAGCAGGAAGAAGGGCTTGGAAGGACAGAAGGACAAAAGGGCCAGATTACGATGGGCTGGTGGGCCATTCTCAGGACCCCAGAGACATGGGAGCCAGTGAAGATTTTGAGCAGAAAGGAGACATGATATGGCCTACTTTTCCATAGATCATTCTGGCTTCCAGGTTCACGGAAACTGTTGTAAGTATAAGTCTCTCACTGTTCTTAAGGAACTTATAATCTGATTTGCAAAGGAATAAATCCGAGGATTTTTACTCGGTAGAAAATCACAATTTTAAATCTGATGAATCATGTCAATATTTACCCCATTACAAATGCATACAGATATTCACACAATTCTACTATATGAAAATATGAACCTAAAATTTTTCTTGACTCCATATATAATAAAACCTGTTTTTCCCCTGCCATACTTTTTTATATGGAGTTTCATGCCTCAGCCTGATCCTTCAATGAGTTTATGGAAACATCTAGAATCTCCTTTGATGAACTAGCAGAGTTCTTGCTCCACTGGGTGAGGCTTAAGCTCAAAAGTCGCTGTAGTCATGTCAATTGTGCCTCTGGCCTCCTTCAGTTCATGGCTCATATTAAAATACGAGGTGTTTTTTTTTTTCTTTAAATGTTTACTTATTTTTGAGAGAGGGGGGTGGGATGGGCAGAGAGAGGGGAGGACAGAGGATCTGAAGTGGGCTCTGAGCTTACAGCAGGGAGCTCGAGGTGGGGCTCGAACTCATGAACCGTGAGATCATGACCTGAGCCAAAGTCGGATGCTTAACCGACTGAGCCACCCAGGTGCCCCCAAGGGTTTTTTGTTTTTTTTTTAAGTCAGTATATCCACAACATCATAGAGCTGAGAGAATGGCAGATGGTCTGTTTCTCTTCACTGGGAGCTTTGAAGATGCTCTGAACTAACTTATTCCAGGTTTTGTGAATTCGTCAACATCTAAATCATGCATGTCAAGCTCATCAGCTTCCGTGTAACAAGAGATTCGTGTGGTACAGAGCTTGAACCTAGCATTGCAGAGCTTAACTCCCTGGGTCAGACCCCAAGGGAGTCAACATAGAATCTAAGGGAAGCATCTGGTTTTAGATCCTTATTGGAAAATTCTACCTGCTGGGCCAGATTTTTGGTTCAGACCATGTCTGTCCTACTCAGAACCTCACGATCTAAAGGAGGGTTGTCCACAGAGGCACCAAGAGCCAGAATGGTTCCACAGCCAGTTTTCATGCTTCTGAAATGGGTTGCCAGCTGTAAGAGCCTCTCTGCAGCATCATGGGTCAGCGTGCCAGGCCCCTGGCCCTTGGCCGGATTGCCCGAGAGGCAGGCCAAGCACCTGCTCCAGGCACAAAACAAAGTAAAAAGCAAGAGAGAAGAATATTTGTCATGGAATTTGATATTTAATCATTCCCAAAATGGAATCAAAGTAGTCCTTGTGGGGAAAAGCAGAACTTTTTCGGATGTCATTATGTGTATTTTATGGATTAGTGTTGTTTGGGTGTTGAATTACTCTGGCCTGTCACCTTTTCAGTATGTAGGGAAGTGGTTCTCAACCCCGGTATTCATTCTTTTGAAAAATACTGATGGGGCACCGGGGCGGCTCAGTTGGTTAAGCATCTGACTTCAGCTCAGGTCATGATCTTGTGCTTTGAGGGTTCAAGTCCTGCGTCAGGCTCTTTGCTGACAGCTCAGAGCCTGGAGCCTGCTTCGGATTCTGTGTCTCCCTCTCTTTCTGTCCCTCCCCTGTTCACTCACTCACTTTCTCTCTCTCTCTCTCTGTCTCAAAAAATGAATAAAAACATTTTTAAAAATTTTTAATGAAAAAATGGCCTGATTTCCAGGCAATGCCCCAGAGATGCTGATTACATGCCCAGGTGGGGCCTAGCCATTGGCATTTTTTTTAACTCCCCCCGGTGATTCTAATATACAGCTGGGTTTTTGAGCCACTAACTTAGGGTGTCTAAAGGTCTCCATCTGACCTTGAACTTTTCTCCCAAACCCACCTGCTCCCTCTGCTTGCCCAAAACAGCATGGTCAGGACCCTAAAGAGGCTCTTTAAAGTTACTTTTTAAAGACAAGCAGATACATGACCTATCTGAGTAGCTGGCAAATGAGTAGTGTGGGCACCTCAACCCAGCTTCTTCTTTGGTTTGAGATCCAAACCCTATTGGGTTGCTCCCCTGGGGAGGTGAGGGGGCTTGGCCCCACATCTGCAGCAGCCCCTCTGGAGGATCGCTGGGAGCTGCATCCCTACATCTCTCTTGTGACCCTCCCCCTGTGCTCTGTTTTCAGCTCAGAGGCTTTCCAGAAAGGCGGAAGGAAAGGGGCCAAGAAGGTGATGATTGTCATCACAGATGGGGAGTCCCATGACAGCCCAGACCTGGAGAAGGTGATCCAGCAAAGCGAGAGAGACAACGTGACCAGATACGCTGTGGCCGTGAGTCCTGCCCCACCTGTCCCACCCTCCGCCCCTAGAGGCTTTACCGTCAGACCCCTGGGGACTCCCAGGGGCATTTTCTGGGTAGTGAGCAAGCTGCCCAGGCCCCCGGACGGGCCTCTTCTTGTTTCATCCTCTCCTAAAGAGCACCTTGGGAATTTTCTTTCAGCACTGTCAAGGGCTATCTGCAACAGTTGGGGACAGGCTGGGGGTTGGGGGAGAGTTCCTCCATTGCCAAAACCTTCAAAACACAAGAAAACACCCCCAAGCCACCCAGCCCCCAGAACCCTATCTTAGAACAGGGGCCTTATCTGCCCCCTACAAAACAGCCTGTTTCAAAATGCCGGTGGGACCCCGAGTTCTGCCCATGGCAACCAAAAAGGGCTCCAGCCACGCGGGGTCAGGGGCCGCGGGGCTGTGGGGAGGTCTGTGCCAAGTCCTGGTTTGTCGCCCTGCCCCCGTTCCCTGGCAGGTCCTGGGCTACTACAACCGCAGGGGGATCAATCCAGAAGCTTTTCTAAATGAGATCAAATACATCGCCAGTGACCCCGATGACAAGCACTTCTTCAACGTTACTGACGAGGCGGCCCTGAAGGACATTGTTGATGCCCTGGGGGACAGGATCTTCAGCTTGGAAGGTGAGGGGTACATACCAAGAGGGGTCTACGCTCCTGGGCTCACACCAGGTGAACCCCATAGAGCAAGATCCAGGCCCACAACACAGAAAGCTTTAGCAGGAGCTATCCCTTCATGATAGGGCCCTGGTATTCTGTGCTGGACCTCACAGACAGCCCTGGACGGTGGCTTTGCTGACATTCTCCTTTTACCACCGAGGAACTGGAAGCTCATAGGACCTAAGTTACTTGCCAAAGCTTCCACAGCTTTGGGAAGAGACGGGCTTTGAACTAATGTTGCCATATTTAGCAAATATAAAATACGGTGTTTGTGGCAGACCTATACTAGGAAATTATCTGCTAATTGTCTGAAATTCAAGTTTATTTATTCATTCTTTAACTTTTTAATGTTTATTGATTTTTGAGAGGGAATGAGAGACAGTGTGAAGAGGGGAGGGGCAGAGAGCTAGGGACAAAGGATCTGAAGCGGGCTCTGCGCCAAGCTTGATGTGGGGCTCGAACTCACGAACCGTGAGATCACGACCTGAGCTGAAGTCGGACGCTCAACCGGCTGGGCCACCCAGGCACCCCTCTCCTTACTGTTTAAACTTCGGTTTCGATGGCACGGATCTCCTCTGAGCCATGTGTTGCTATAGCCGTTCCTCCCAACACGGGGCTGGGCCACATGGGGGGGATGGTAAACAGAGATAAAAAGCAGTGTGGACAAGCCCGAGCAGTCTGCAGCACTTTGGAAAAGATGAGCTACAGACACACGAGGAGACGAAAGCAGCCCTCATCCACAAGGATAAAGGAATAGAAACTTTGAACCTGAGTTTCAACACTCCCGCCAGAACTTATACTCAGCTGAGTGTATTTCTCCCAGAAATGGTTGCCTTTGGGTGTTGAGAAGATCGGTGCCGGTGACATGTTCCGGGAGGCCCTCTATGGGGAGGGGCTTTCAGCACACATGGGTTACTTGTGCAAATCTGGGGTGGTGACAGGTCCCCCTCCCGAGGGTTTGATTCAATGTTTGGGAATCATCCAGAGGCATCTGGAACCAAATCTGGTGAATAATAGGAATGAGAGAAGTGAGGAAAGAAATGGAATTTCCATTTCTTGCCAACGATGGAGATTGTTTCTTTCCATGTGCTTTTCTTGCTCTTTCCCCTATATTGACATTATGGCATACATGCTCTGTCATATAACTCGTCCCAAACCCTTTGCGGCAGTGACTGGGCTACTGATAGTGAAGCCACAGCCACCTGGAAGGTGCCCTCCCTGTGTGGGCTGCCTCAGGGCCCCCTCCTCCCTCCCCGGAGGTGCCCCAGGACACAGGTGCCATGGATGGGGTTGCAGGTGGGTGGCGCTAAGCAATTGGGAGTGCAGCTGAGGACTTTCTGTCCCTCTGTTTTAGGCACCAACAAGAATGAGACGTCCTTCGGGCTGGAGATGTCCCAGACCGGCTTTTCTTCTCATGTGGTGGAGGTAGGTCGGGGTTGGAGCCGCCCTTCCACATACTTTCCGGCTCTCTAGGTGGCCACGCCGCCTTTCCTGGGCTGTCCCTCACCCACCCCCCACTTTGTTTCTCCGGGTCTCTCTGCCTCTGTCTTCTGTGGCTGCAAGGGGGAAGTCGAGGCCTTCAACTTACAAGCCCTTTTCATCAGGGAGTGAGCTACAAATATCGAACCACCTGCACAGGGAGCTGATGGGGGCATTTCCTCCAGGTCCGAAGGTCCCCTGCAGCCCACAGAGCCTTGTGCAAAAATTGGGTCAACATGGCAGAGGCTGTTGGCCTGCGCCAATAACGCCCTTGCCCAAGGCAGCCTGTGCGTGCAGGGGCATGGCCCTGAGCTGGTGCGGGGAGGGGGTCCAGATGGACCAGCTGTGCTCCTGGTGCAGACTCGGCCTCAGATGGCAGAGGACCCAGATGGCCACATGGCATCACAAGCAGCATGTCGTGTCAGAAGCTCTACATTGGCGGCCCAGAGCACCGGGCTGTCACTCGCCCTCGACATGCCTCGCCTGGTTCCGATTGACAAGATGGGGCGGAAACCTCACGGGATTGCCAGGGCGGGGCAGAGAGCCGGTATCTGCGAAAATGTGTCATAAACAGTGGACCCCCTGCCTGGGAGCATTGCATGCTGGGAGGACCACCTGGCAGGAGTCCATGTCAGTGGGCATGCTTGGGGCAGAGAGGTTCCTAGGTGTTCTGCCCCAGGCTGGCACCGTGGGAGTGTATGTATGCCTCCAAACCTGCCAGAAACGACCTGCCTACTTCCGCATCACCTCCATTATCTCACTGAACACCCCCCCGCCAACAACACTGTGAGGTGAATAGGGCAGGATTCCTTGTTCCCGGTCTCCAGACAAATAAACTGAGTCACACAAAGTCTAAGTGACCTGCTCAAGTGACCTAAGTAGGAAAATACGAGTCTCACGCTCTTCCTCCCCACGCCTAGCAGCTGCTCCCCGAGAGCGAGTGGAATCTCAGGGGGTCTGAGTCAGAAACCCCAAATCGGAGGCGGAGGGGGACATGTGAACAGGCAGCAGGACGGAAACCTGACTCACATGCCACTGTTCCCGGACTGCATCTGGAACAGACTCGTGCCCACCCGGGCACAGCAAGCTACAAATGCAGCCACCTATAATTATAACAGTGCGTTGTATATGCATGGCACTTTAAACTTCTCCAGGAAATTCCTATGCCCCATTTCAGGCTCAGCACAGCCCTGCCAGGTCGACAGGCAGGAATAGTTGTCCTGTTTTTGTTTTTTTTTTAATGTTTACTTATTTTTGAGAAAGAGAGACAGAGTACAAGCAGGAGAGGGGCAGAGAGAGAGGGAGACACAGAATCTGAAGAAGAATCCAGGCTCTGAGCTGTCAGCACAGAGCCCGATGCGGGGCTTGAGCCCACGAACCGTGAAATCATGCCCTGAGTCGAGGTCAGACGCCCATCCAACTGAGCCGCCCAGGCGCCCCATAGATGGTCAAGTCTGCAAATCTTTTCCGTGCCTTCTCTGTGCTGGGCCCTGCGCTGGGTCCCAGAAGGTGCAGGCTTCTCTTCTAACACTGTGGTCTGTGCATGCCTAGGAATCGGGGAACTCGAAGAGAAGGGGAGGTTACACTGAGGTTCAGGTGTTCAGGAATACTTGAGATGAACCCTAAAAAGGACCCAAGCATCTCAGTATGTTGAGCAGGAAGAGTCCTTGAAGGATCCATGGATAGACACCACCCCCCAAGCCCCCCCACCCCCCGCCACCCACTGCACAGAGGAGACCAAGAGCTCAGAGCCCTGGCCTGTTGTTTAGGTCAAGGTCATGCACTGCCCTGTGTAGATTCTTCCACGTGTCCAACTCATTTTCATTCCTCTGGTTGGAGAGACTGGAGTGCCTCTCCCCATCCTTATCACCGCCCCAGCTCTTCTAACGCCCCCGAGTCTGGTTTTCAAGTGACAGGCATCTGGAAGTTTCTATCTGATACGACTCTTAAAGAGAAGATGATTAAGTCTGAATCTGAGACTCTTCTTTTTAATACCTAAAAAGAAAAAACCAATCCTTCCAAATCCAAAAGAATGGAACAACAATGGCGGGCTATCTGGTGGTGTGACCGGCCACTGGGTTTGCTATTTTAGGGCACATAGGGTTCTCAGTGCTGATGCTGACCACTGAGGCCACCATAATTGGCCACAGCCGTCCTGTCCCTGGGAGTCCAGGTCCACAGCTCTCAGGGCTGGTCAGCCCTCTCCGGAGATGGGAAGCAGTGGTCCAGCCTTTCAGCTTTTCCCAGAGCAGGTCTCGAGCCCGAGTGAGTCCAAGTCCTGGGTGAGCTCTCAGCCTCCATCCCCTCCAAAAGTGTTCCACAGATGGCCTCAGACAGCCACTTCCTGCAAATGTGAGAAGAAGCCTTCAGCTTCCCTGGGCCTGTTTAGTTATGTCAGAAGGAAAGGTCTCTAGTCCTGGAGGAAGTACCTCATAGAATGTTCTCAAATAGCAAAGGGGCTGGTGGCTCATCACCTGGGCTGCTGTTGCCTGTCTAGCAAGGAAACCAGCCTTCAAAAGGGTAAGAACAGCAGTCTTTAAAAAGAGTAAGAACAGCAAGAAGAAGGGGAGACTAGTGCCAGGGTAGAGAGGAGACCCCAAAACATCACCTGGTCACCCAAAGAGCCCAAGGCCCCAGACCACAGGAATGGCATCCCAGGCTGAAGGTCAGAGCCATGGGGAAACCCAGGGACCTAAGTCAACCCAGGAAACTCTAGTCTTGATTTGCCATAAAGGGGAAAGAGGACATTCTGGAAATGACCACCAGAAAGGCCAGCTATGGATCTCCAGTCAAATTCCAAAACAGATTTTGAAGCCAGGGGCTCCATTAGTATTTGGAAATGAATGCAAAGATCACTAACAGCTGGAGTGGCTTCTATTAGTCCTGGCTGCGTGCTGAGGTGGTGAACTCCCTGTTGAGCTGGGTAATCAAGAAGAAGCTGCAGGAGTCTGCCAGAAAGCTTCCAAAAGGGATCTGTACCTCCCAAGGGGGCATAGACTCTGAGTCTGCAATCCGCACAAGCCAAGATGGAAAGTGTGCAGGAAAGGAAGGGGACAATAAATTATGGATGCCCCCTAGTGGTGGATGGAGCTAGGGTGCTGCTCCCACCCAGGGGCTCTGCAGAGGAATTTCACATGGAACTCTTACCTCTCCCCAACCCCAAAAGTTTACAGAAGGAAGCAGTTTTATTAGGGTGGATCTTGTCTACACAAATACTTTGGTGACTCAACTGAGATGGGAAGAGACTGTTTCCCTTGAACCTACACGTGATGATCCAGCAAGACCAGCCCTCAGTTATGTCTGACATAGGTCAAGGGTGGGGAGACTCCTACCTCCCAGACCAGCAGCCCCAGCCACCCTCCAGCCTCTTCAGCCTGTGCCCTTCCCGCAGCCTCTGCTGGAGCTGTGGGCTGGATAGCCAAGGTCATTGGCTGTTGCCTAAGCTGCTTAGCTGTGAAAGCCTTCAGGTTGTAATCTTTCCTAAGAGGTTTACATTTGATTTTTTAAGTTTATGTATTTATCTTGAGAGGGACAGAGAGCTCAACCCAGGGAGGGGCAGAGAGAGAGGGAGAGAGAGAATCCCGAGCAGCCTCCACAGCGTTGAGCCTGAAGCAGGGCTCTAACTCATGAAGCCAAAATCAGGAGTTGGCCGCTTAACTGACCGAGCCACTACAAAAACACTTGAACTAGTTTTGCACATTTGATTCAATCAAAAATGAAAGAAACTGGGGTGCCTTGCACAGTTCAGTCAGTTAAGCATCTAACTTTTGATCTCAGCTCAGGTCATGAGTTCAAGCTCCCCCACCCCTCAGGCTCTGCACTGACAGTGCTGAGCCTGCTTAAGATTCTCTCTCTCCTTCCCGCTATGCCCCTCCCCTATTTGCTCTCATTCTCTCTCTCTCTCTTTCTCTGTCTCTCTCTCTCAAAATAAATAAACTTAAAAAAAAATGAAAGAAACTGATCCATATGGTGACATGAGGGGTTGGTACCTAGAGGCTGTGAACCTCTCCTACACCCCCATAACCTTAAACCGTGGACCCCTCAACGTGCTAGCTAGGGCAGCCAGTCAGCGCTGTCCGCGGGCTCCACCCCATGAGGCCTGGACATGGTAGCCAGGGTCTGCCGGCGTGCTGTTCCAGATCGTTCCCAAGTGACTCCTGGTGGCAGGAATCATTTCCAGGTCATTGGGGTCTCCTCCTAAGCCCAGCTCCGTGTCTCAGGCTGAACCCTGGTGCCAAGCACCCCACTCCTGAGCCTTGTTCCCAGGACCTCTGAGCAGAGACAACCAACCCGCCGATCAGGAACAAGCCGTCAAGTACAGGGTGGACCTTGTTCCCCACACCACCTCCTTGCCACCGTGCCTACCAGCTTCCGGCACAGTGAAGGGCTTCTCTCCACAGAAAGACTGAAGGCCCATTTCTGGGTGTTTCCTGCCCAACCCCATCTAAACCTCCTGGCACTCATTGTTCCTCAGGCTCCACTTTAGGCTTGTTAAAAATGCATCGTCTATGACAGAATCCGAGCAATTAGTGAAAAGTATAACCCGCCCTCTTCACGACGTATTTGCCTTAGGAGGGGCTCTTGGCCCTTCTAGAGTCACTCTGATGGTGGACATGCAGGCACTAGGGAGCTATGGAGGAGCCTGGGGAGGAGGACAGGACTCAGTGCACAGGACCACCTATCCAAAGCCAAGAATTGTTGGCATCTGGCATTCTCATTCCATTACTGCTGGGCAAGAAGAAAGCACTGCCTGGATGTGTGGCCTCAGACAAACCATTTAACCTCTCTGAACCTCAGTCTTTGAGCAGATGTCTGAAAAACACTGGCGGAATCGAGTCTTGAGGCTTGGAACTAGAAGTGTACATTTTGAGACTTACGATCAAGTAAGGGTTTCTTAAAATCCTGTCCTAACTCCACCCACCTCCTCAGTCACCCCCCCCCCGCTTCCTGCAGGCCCCCCAAATAGGCTGCCTCCCCTCAGGCTGCTGTAATGACTCCTCTGCAGCACCAACTTGACCATGAGATGTGATTCTTTGACTCCCGCGTCCCCGATGCTTTATGGATGAATAAAAGAACGAGAGGAGTTACTATTATACCAAGTCCTTTGCTGACTGCCAAGCTCTGTGCTAAGAATTAAAAATGTTAATTCTCCCAACAAAACAATTTACAGCTGAGGCTGAGAGAGAGAGAGAGAGAGAGAGAGGGAGAGGGAGGGAGAAAAAAAGGAAGAGAGACAGAAGCTTGCCCAAGGTCACACAGCCAGAAGCTTTGGAGCTAGAACTGGAACTCAGCAATGTCTGACTCCAGACTTCATGCTCTAACCACTGGGCCAGGGATTCTCAGCCTCAGCCCAACTGCCAACTTGGGCTGGATAATTCTTTGCTGCAGGGCCATCCTGTGTATTGTAGGCAGCGGCCCTGACCCTACCCACCAGATGCCACACCAACCCCAACACCACCCCCAGCTATGACAACCCAAACTGTCTCCAGGCATTGCCAAATATTTCCTGGGGGCTAAACTGCCCCCCGTTTGGGAGCCACTGCCCTTAATGATGCTGTTTCTAGTGTTAGGGATGTGACCCAACCCTGGGGACACGGACCGGCTGGGGACATAGTTTGGAGGGACATGGTCACATGTACCAGGAACATTCAGCTCAGCTAGGGAGGCAAGACTGCTGCAGGGGCCAGGTCAGAAGGCAACTAACTGATGAGCTAGCAGAATCAGACGGCAGGTGCTATGCCAGAGTGAATACGGGTACACGTTGTCTATAGGAAGTGCATGGACTTGGCCTTGGACCTGCTGAGGGCCACCATGCCTGCATCCTCACATCTGCACAGGGCACTAGAAAAGTCAGCTTGTGCCAAGGGTCCATGTGCAAGGCCACCCAGGCACACCGTGGCAGTATCTGGTGGGAGCTCACGTGGCCCCACGGGAAAGGAAGCCATAAATCAGGGAGCCAGTGCCAAGCCTGGAGCGTGGGATGAGGCTCTTCCCTGGAATGCCCTGGTATTTGTTTTCCAGCTGGGCCTACATGCTTGGCTTCCTCTGTCAAGGCTTTGGCCTTTTTTGGGGCCCTGCCCTTCCAGATTTTTTCCAAATTCAAAATGCCTAGGCTCTCCGAGCTGGGGAAAGACAGTGCCATACTGAGGTTTGCTCCTCCTGCCCTCCCAGCCTGCCCTCTCCCAGCGAGGCTCTCCCTGGTAACAGAGCCCTCTCAAGAAAAGACTGCCCCCTGGGAGCACAGGCCTACGGGCACTGCCAGGGTGAAACAGCATAAGGCGAGAGTCTGTGAGCAATTAGCTGGCCCAGTGCTGCCAAATCCAGAAGTCCAGTGGAATCCCCAAGTCCCACATACATACGGGGTCCTCCCCAGAGGAATCCCAGTCCTCTTCAGTACATCATGGAGACTTCCAGTCACCTGCAAGGCCAAAAATTCATCTTCAGAGGCCTCTCCCTGAAGGAAGAAGCCTGGTCCTGCAGAAGCAAACTTGGATTCAGCCGGAAGAGAGAGGGAGGAGAGAGACAAGGCCCAAACGTCACTGTCCTCTTAGAGGGTGCTCCAATGGAAAACTGGGAGCAGAGTCTGGGGGCTGCCCATGGCTCTTTTCTCCCCTGCCCAACCCACCACCCTGCTCCAAGTCCCAGCCCCGCCCCGACTTGCTCTGCAGCCTCGGACAAGTCCCTTTCCCTCTCTGAACCTTGGAGGCCATTTGTCAAGTGCAGGTAATGAATATCTGACCTGCTGGTCTCTCACAAATGGGTGGCTGGTTGAGAAAGTACTTTGCAAAGAAGGGAGCACACCCCAAGTGCAAGGAGCACTGGCCATGAGTCTTTGAGGTGCCGGCCCTGATCCTGGCCCAGGAGATCATCCGGCGCTCCCAGGCTGAGGCTCACACAGACCGGGAGGAAAAAGCTAATTAGGAAGTGCGACATTAAACACAACCAAGTACATCAGACTCTCCAGAGACCAGCTTGCTTGCGGTCAGAAAAACATTGTCTAAACAGTCAGTTCTACTTCCAGAGAATTTGGACTTTTTAAACCTTATCTGAGATCAACTTCACTCTTTAAAGTGACCCCTGGGAAATGAGAAATGGAAGGTCTGAGTAAGGTTCACAGTCTTGCCCCCTCCGCGGCCACCAGTGAGACTGTTGCATGGTGACGCTGCCCACCTGCTCATTCACGGCCCTGATTGTCCCAAGGCCAGAATCACATTGTTCTGTCGGCACCATGGTATTGGAGGGGAGGGGAGATGGGGTGCCCCGGGCCCCACGTGGCGGGGGAACCTCAAATCCTGCCAGTCAGCCAGGATTAGGGCTCAGGGGAGGAGAGAGGTGACTTCATCTGCTAGTGCTTTCACAGCCCAAAGCCGGGGCACAACCTGCCAGGCCAGGAGTCACCAAGGTCACCCAGGAAGGTGGCCCTCCCTGCTTCCAAGGGCTTGCTATCTGTCTTCCTGTATCCACTAGCTTTGTTCAAGGAGGTTGTTTAAGGAGGTGGAGTAGTGGTGGATAGGGTGTAGGGGCAGCCCAGAGAGTGAGGAGTGACCTTGGAGTCAGTAACAGGGAGACTGCCTGCCCCTCGGGGAGCCAGAGTTCCCGTCTTCCTGCCTGAGCATTGCAGCACCCACTTACACTGCAATTAAAGACGAGCCCCCTTCCTCAGGGTGCAGGCTGTCACAGATGTGGCCCTGGCTTCTCTGTCCAGCCTCATCAGAGTCACTCTGGCCCCTGTCACTCTGCACTCCAGCCCACCAAACGGCTTCCAGTTCCTTAAAACCAACGCCTCTAAACTCTCTCCAGCCTCAGGGCCTTTGCACACTCGTCTCCTCCCCCTCCAGGTGTCCGGGTGAGCATCACTTACTCAAAAATGCTTTTCCTGACCCCCATTTCAATCTAGACTAAACCTCACTGTGGTATTTACCACATCCCCTATAGCAGTTATCACGCTTTGCAACTATTATGTTAACTTGCACATTTGCGTGGTACTTTGAGCTCCGCAAGGGCAGGGACTATATCGCAGCTCCAAGCAAGTGGCCAGCCCAGAGTAGACACTCAGTGAATTGTTACTGAAGAAATGAAGACGTAAGATTTGCACACAGGGAAGCAAGTCAGATGCCACAGAGGAATGTGGAGGGAGGCCACGGGCAGGGGCCACAGCTTCCAGGAGCGTCAGAAGGAAGGGACAGTGACAGGAGATTTCCTGTGGGGCTTATGAAGAGCAATGGAGGCTTGGTTTTAGAGGTGGAGTCTATTTCTAGAACATTCCTTTGTTTGATCCATTTTGTGCTAAGGATGGGGTGGACAGTCCTGGCCTCATTCAAAAGTCAAGAACCCTGCCTGGAAGTCAGTTAAATAGTGAACACAGGAGAAGGTGCCCAAAGAGGCTGTGGTGGATGCTTCATTGTGCAGAACCTGGAGGTGGCTTCCCAGCAAGGGGCCCCCCGGGGACACGAGCTGATGTGTGTCCCCTCCCCGATGTCAGGATGGCATTCTGCTGGGAGCCGTTGGCGCCTATGACTGGAACGGAGCCGTGCTGAAGGAGACCAGTGGCGGGAAGGTCATTCCCCTCCGCGAGTCCTACCTGAAGGAATTTCCCGAGGAGCTCAAGAATCATGGCGCCTATCTAGGTAAGAGCCCGAGCTAAGTGTGGCGAATGGGCGCGGGCGAGGAGGGGCCCAGGGGAACGTGCCCCCACATGAAACAAGGACCTGTCTGTGAATATCCTGCGAATGTCCAGGCACAGGTCAGGGGCCGCTGCCTCTTCAGCCTGGTATCCACACCTGGCACCATGCCCGGCATGCAATGGGCTCTCAATAAACAGGTAGAATAAATGGTAAGCAAAGCACCTGTACCTGAAATGTGCCTCAGTCGATGCTTCTAGATACCAGGCCCACTGTTGGTGTGCATTTAAAACCTTCTGCCTTGGCTAGGGTTTGGGCACGCTGAGCTGCCTCCCAAGGCAACATGCACGTGGAGAAGTCCATGTTCGTTTTTATTGTTAATGTTCACCATCAAGGCAGAAGTCGCTTCCCGTTAAGCACTTTGGAAGCAGACATTAAAGAGCAGCACAGGGGTGCCTGGGTGGCTCAGTCAGTTAAGCATCCGACTCTTGATCTCAGCTCACGTCGTGATCTTGAGGTTCGCGGGATTGAGCCCTGCCTGGTCTCTGCACTGATAGTGCAGAGCCTGCTTGGGGTTCATTCTCTCCCTTTCTCTCTGCCCCTCCCCGATCGTTCTCTCTCTCTCTCTCTCTCTCTCTCTCTCTCTCTCTCTCTCGATAACATTGGTGCCCAGGGCCCAAGTGAGCAGGACCAGCACTGTGGGTGGTCGTGGACCAGTGGCTGGCACACTCCGGCCCCCACTGCACACGTTCTGGGGCTGACACCGGGTCTCTGAGGCAGAAAAAGACTGAATAAACCAAGAAGGTTCAAGCAAAGGGGGGAGGTGTGGAAAGTGCTAGGCAGGGTCAGGACACAGAAAGTAGACCAGGATGGAACAGAGGGGTGGAGCAGGAGGGGGAAGGGGAAAGCAGGTTGGCGCAGGTTGCAGCAGGAAGCCTCGAATGCCAGGTTAAGGAGTTAGAGCCTTTTCGTGTTGGTAGTAGGGAGATAGTGAAGGTATCTGAGTGAGGGGCAGCAGGATGAATCCACCTCTTCCTGGCCCAGCATAACTGTCTTCCTCCTCCCAGGGGGCCCTAGTGGGGTAGAACCAGATCAAAAAGCCCTCATGAGGCCCAACTATCTTGCCTTACCCACAGTCACAGCCCTTCTTCCTTCCTCCTCCCTCTGGGGCTCATCCATGAGGGCAGGGTCTGGGGTCTCTGGAAGATTCCTTCCTACATGCCCCAAGGGAAGGGGAGGTTTGGAGGAAGGAGACTGGGAGACCAGGCTCTCCGCCTCCCCGCAAGGAAACTGTATGGATTTCTGTCATCTTGTCAGGCCTTCTGGGAGGCCGGTCCAGCTTTCAGGATGGCCCTGCCTGCTGGCCAAAGAACCACATGGAAATGTAAGCTACAGCCAGCAGACTGTGGGAAGCAGGAAGTTCTCAATGCTGCTTGTTGCTTTGAGAGGCCCACGCCTGCCCCTAGGACATTCGGCCCCCAAGCCCTTCCCATGACTGCTGTGTCTCCTTCTGAGGAAGCCCAAAGCCCAGGGCTAATTGGGAACATTTTCAGCTGCACCACTGAGGGCTCAGAAGACACCTCGGCCCCACTCTGCAAGGCTGATCCCACCCTACCCTCATATATTTATGGTTGTGTTAATACACAGCCAACACAGTCTATGCAGCACTCTGGCTTCGCTGACCTTTCGAGCCCCATTTCCCAGAATACACCTTTAAGAGTCAAAAATACCGTGTCTGGAACCACAGTAGCACGCCCTACTGCACCTGTTCTCCCAGCCACTGAATCAACCTGTCTACACATCCTGCAGCCGCTATGCAAGCAACCAGCGGAACCATAGTGGTAGTGTTACCCACATATGCCCACGCACGTGCACACATGGCAGAAAGAGACATCCGTTTGCCAGGAAGCAGCCCAGAACTGCTGACGAGGCATCTAAAAACCGGGATCCACTCTCAACCATCAGGCAGAAAGTGGGGCTCTAGGCTTTGCATGCATCCCCCGTGCTGGGTGGTGATAGGGCAAAGCCATCCTGAGGACACGGATTGGTGGCCTTTCCAAAAGAGCCCCTGGTTTCCATTTCTTCCTCTTTTACGTGGAGTATGTGTGGGACCGAGAGGAGGGGGCTCCATCCTTTGAGGCGCAAAGCTCTGGGGCCACAAGAGTCGCTGGGACCCCACGTCGATGCCCAGTGGAGCGGCTTCTCCCACCTGGACAGCCAGTGCTGTAGTTCTTCAGACCACCCAGCAGCAGGTTGCAGTAGTGAGGACACTGGCGGGTCCCTGAGAGAGACAGTTGGTGGAGATTGCAAATCAAAGCCTGCCCCATGCGAGATGAAGCACGGCCAGGGCTCACCACCTCCCTCCTCCCTGCTCTCTCTCACACGTCTTGGGGACGCGGGTGAAGGGGCCCGGGGCACATGCACATTCCAGGTCAGCAGTGCCTTTTCGTAGCCCCACCTGGCTTCCTTGTCTTCCTCCAGCAGGGGGTGGGGCGCATGAGTTCTCCCCACCCTCCCTACCCCCCTCCTGAGCCCTGCCTCTTCCAGGCCTCCCCAGTTGTTCCTAGGAAACACCACCCCGCTGCTTCACATCTGCTCAGCCTGCCCTGAATACACTCCCTGGGCTGGCCCTTCAGGCGCAGCCCAGGAGCTGGGGCAGAGACCAGCCTGTTTCCTCCCGTGGCAGGGTACACAGTCACGTCGGTCGTGTCCTCCAGGCAGGGGCGGGTGTACGTGGCAGGAGCACCCCGGTTCAACCACACGGGCAAAGCCATCCTGTTCACCATGCACAACAACCGGACTCTCACCATCCACCAGGCCCTGCGGGGTGAACAGGTAATGGAGGGGGAGGCTGGGGGCAGGGGCCGGGCGGGAGGGCATGTGGGCAAGGCTGGGCTGGCGGGGGCTCTGCTCTTCCTTCACAGACATCCTTCCCGGTTGGGGGTCACACACCTCCTTCATACCAGCCTTGGAGCTGGACTGTCTCATCCCCAGAAAGCCAGGCCGTGGTCCCTGCGACAGCAAGAACCCGGGAGAATCTGTTTGCCTCTTGTCTCCGGTGCCAGACCTCTGTCCCTGGCTGCCAGCTTCTCTCTGTTCACATCCAGAGTTCAGGGTTAGAGGCAGCACCTAGGCCCCCAGCTCGGGCTGCCAGGGCCCCTAGGCATCCCGGGGGGATGGTCACGTTCCTCACGCCCGCCTTCATGCTGCCAGAAGCGGGAGCAGCTGCAAACGCACCCACAGCGAGGCCCCGTGGGTCCACCAGCTCTTTCCTGTTCCTGGAATGGGAACAGTGCAGAGTGGTACAGCCCCTGCCCTGCCTGGGCTGCGTGGGAACCAGACTGTGTCGCTAAGAGTCTCGTGTTGGGTGGTCACGAATACCAACTGAAAAGCTATAAGAGTCACTGGTAGTGAAAGATCGGGAAACAGGGTTCTTCTGATCCAAGCCATGCCAACAGCCGAGGGGAACTGTGGTCCTGAGACGCCACAACCCTTTTCCAAGGTTACATGGTGGATTCGAGGCTGGGTCGGGTTGAGAATCCAGGACTTTCTGCATGATACTGCCTCCTGACCCCTGACAACCCCAAACCAGCCCCCCCACCCCCACCTGGCCACACTCAGCATCCACGGCACCCTGGGCCTGGGCTGGGCCTTAGCCAGGCCCTTCCCATCATTCCCAGCTCACCTTCGGCTCTGCGGAGCCCAGGAACAGCCCTGCCCCCTGCCCTTGGCCTGTCACCATGAGGACAGGCTCCTCCCTGGGTCTAACCAAAGTCCCTCCAGGTGCAGGAAGCCATCATTCTCTTTCCCCTTCCCGTCTCAAGGGCACTGGCAGACCTGGGGCACTGCTCTGTCCCCCAGCCTGCCTGCCCACACTCTGCCCAGGGCTGGCTCTTCGGGAATCCAAGGCTAGACCTTGAGAGCTGGAGGGAATTTGCTGATGAATTTATGACATTTTTACTGCCTGGTTCCGCCTCCAACATCCGAACGAGAAACCGCAGTGCTGAAGGCAGCTAAATTAAGTGGATTCCAAATCACCGTGACCCACATAGCTGAGGCCACATATTTAGACAAATGCCTCCCCCCACTCCTCCCTTATTTGCTCTGTCTGCCTCTTAATTATTTTAGGTAGGGATAGCTCTTCCCTCCCCCACCCTGTGTTTAGAATTTCCCTTTCCCCCTCTTCCGTATTTTCTATCTTTCTCCTCAGTTAAAAGCTTTTAATGCCGGACGATGGATTTCTCCTGAAAGCACCCTACGCCAGGAGGCGGCTGGGGGAGGGAGTATCACGGGCTCGGATGTCAGACCGGAGTTTCAACCCAGGTTGGCTGTAGCCAGCCATCTGACCTTGGGCAAGTGACTCAGATTCACTGAGCTTCAGTTTGTTCCCTGTGAAATGAGGACAGTGATCTCTCCTAAGGTAGCATGAGGCTCATATGAGCTAACCTGAGGCTGTAAAGCGTGTCACACAGGCCTGTCCCTGGGAGGGACTCCTTCGTCCTTCCTAAGTGACCCGCTGGTCCAGTAAACATTTATTATATTTGTTATGTTATTGTCTATGCCCAGGCCTGGAGGAGACACAGCAGGAACAGGGTGCCCACTCTTGGGTGGGGGCGGGGGTGGAGAACAGGTGCTGGTATGGGGCTGGGGGTGATTGCAGAGGGGCACCCCTTGCAGGCAGTGGAAAGGGAAATGGCAGGGCAGGCCAGGGCCAGCTTCTAACAGGAAGTGACCTGAGGGCGGTGACATTGTCCGGAAGGGAGAAGGGGAGAGTGGGGCAGACAAGAGAAAAGTATGTGCAGAGGGAAGCCTGGAACCCAGCCAGGGGCCGGGGCTTTGGGAGAAATCGCTGGGAATGTCAGGAGCGAGTGTGGGAACTTGGAGGTGCGGGGCGGGGAAGGGGTGTAGGCAGAGGCCAGGGAGGGAGGGAGGCAGGTCCAACAGGGTCACACTGAAGAACTTGGACCTCCCCCTGCACCCCTCCGAAAGCAAAAGAGTGGTGTGGTCAGCTGCTAGAAGCCACTCTGGCTGCCCGCAGGGGTGAACTGGAGGGTGAGGCAGGGGGTCCTTCGGCAGAGGTGCCTCTCCTGGGGAAGAGAACGCAGAGGAGGGAAGCAGACGGACTCAGGACGTGTTTGGCACACTCCAGGCAGGGCTTGCTGGGAACCTGCGGGTGGGAGAGGTGGCGGTGGAGCCGGGGAGGACCCTCAGCTTTCTGACTTGAATAGGTGAGTGGCCCCCTCGTTGAAGGGGGGGGCATGGCCCCCAAGGTGGGAGAGGAACACAGAGTGCTCAAATGCTAAAAAGAAAACATAATCTCCCGTCCAAGGTGCTATTCCCAGGATATTTGTAACGTTAAAAATCGAAACGAGCCTCGGGGCTCCTGGGTGGCTCAGTGGGTTCAGTGTCCACCTCTTGGTTTCGGCTCAGGTCGTGATCTCCATGGTTCCTGGGATCCAAAGCGTCCAGCTTTGCACTCATAACACAGAGCCCGCTTGGGGTTCTCTCTCTCTCTCTCTCTCTCTGTCTGTCTTTTCCCCTCCCCTGCTCTCTCTCTCTCTCTCTTTTCCCCTCCCCTGCTCTCTCTCTCTCTCTCAAAATATAAACTAAAAAAAATATAAACTAAAAAACTAAAAAATATAAACTAAAGAAATGAGCCACGTGTCCAACAAGAGGATTGATTATACACGTGGCACATGCATAATTTGGAATATTATAAAACCACCAATGATCATGTTGTAGGAAAAAATATAACACATCACGGAGAAAGTGCTCATGACCCATTGCTTTATCCAAAAATCATATATAAGCTCTGTATATAGTATGATCCCAGACTGTGAAAATAAAGCCATACACACACACACACAAACAAGCCACACACTCTAGACAAAACAGACTCGGTGAAAATACACTAAAACGTTATAACATGGGACATATAGTTGGATGTTTGGACAACGGGTCACTTTTATTTTCTTCTTCATACCTTTTTCTAATTTTGCTCATTTTTTGCCATGATATGTGCTGCTTACAAACAGAATAAATGGCAATCCATAAAATTAACCAATGGGAAGAAAGAAGAGGTGGAGGGGGTGGGATGACAGAGGGAGACAAGAGGGTTGGGGCGCCTGGGTGGCTAAGTTAGTTATGTGTCAGGCTCTTGATTTCGGCTCAGGTCATGATCTCAGTTCGCGGGATGGAGTCCCGAGTCCGGCTCTGTGCTGATACTGTGGAGCCTGCTTGGGATTCTCTCTCTGTGTCTCTCTCTCTCTCTCTGCCCCTCCCTGTTCTCTCTCTCTCTCTCTCTCTCTCTCTCTCTCTCTCTCTCTCTCTCTCAAAATAAATAAACTTTAAAAAAAAAAGGAGGAGAGGCGCTTGGGTGGCTCAGACAGTTAAGCATCTGACTCTTGATTTCAACTCAGGTCATGATCTCTCTGTTCATGAAATTGAGCCCCAAGTGGGGCTCAGTGCCAACAGCTTGAAGCCTGCTTGGGATTCTCTCTCTCCCTCTCTCTCTCTGCCCCTCCCCTGCTCATTCTCTCTCTCTCTCTCTCTCTTTATCTCTCAAAATAAATAAATAAACATTTTAAAAAAAAAAAAAGGGAGGAAAGAGGGAAAGATGGGACCAAGTGAAAATAGGTGAGTCTGCTCCACGGGAGGGGAGAGGGGGGTGAGAAGGGGAGGACCCTTTGTCTTTGTTCACCCAAGTTCCGAGTGGAAGGGCGTCCTTGGCTCCCTGTGCAGCCCAGCGCACTGCCCTCTCCCACCCCTGTGCTGCAGATAGGCTCCTACTACGGGAGCGAGATCACCTCTGTGGACATCGACGGCGACGGGGTGACTGATGTCCTGCTGGTGGGCGCCCCCATGTACTTCAGCGAGGGCCGAGAGCGGGGCCGGGTGTACATCTACACCCTGAGACAGGTACTACTGCGGGGGGGGGGGGGGCGGGCGGAGCCCTCTGAGGCACCTGGCCCCGCCCTGCCTTCACTGGGTGCACCCCGAGAGGCCAGTGCCCACCCGCTGAGCCAGGCCGGGGAGAGCAGAAATTCTGGGGAACATGGGCTGGAGACAAGGTGCTGCAGGCCAGAGGGGACCGTGACCCTGAGGGTCCTTGCCACATCCCCCTGAGCCCAAGCCTTTTTCCACCCCTGGTTTCGCAGAACCGGTTTGTTTATAACGGAACACTGAAGGATTCCCACGGCTACCAGAATGCCCGATTCGGGTCCTCCATAGCCTCGGTTCGGGACCTCAATCAGGATTCCTACAACGACGTGGTGGTTGGAGCCCCTCTGGAGGACAACCACGGAGGAGCCATCTACATCTTCCATGGCTTCCGAGCCAGCCTCCTAAAGACGCCGAAGCAGGTGCCGCTCCCCGTCCACAGCTGGAGCTGGACCAGGAGTCCTGGCCGCTCCTGCTGGAGCATCCAGTTCAGGAGCCTCTTCTGTGCCCTCCTGCAGGAAAGGACCCCAGTCTGGCCTAGCTCTAGTTGCCTCGAGTCGGGATTTTGAAACGGGTGCATTTGCCTTCTGGACCTTCCCATCACCCCTGCGGGCACCCTCTCCCTGCGTAGCTTTATCTCCCCCTGCAACAACAAAACCCCAGGGACCCTAACCTCACTCCCCACCCCCACCCCCACCCCCCACACACACACACACACGCAGGCAGTTGACAGAGAGTGGAGAATTCCCACGTGGGCTTGCTCTTCTCTGGAAATGCCACATGCTGGAAACCTTGCCCGCCTCAAGAGGGACCCATCTCAGGTCCCACGCCCTCAGGGTCCTCACTTTTGCCTACGTATTTTCTTAGTAAGGTAGTCTAACACACCATGGTCAGGGAGGCCGCTGGGTTACCTGCCAGAGAACATGTATTTACACTTAATGGGGAACCCTTTTAAGACGCGAGATCTTAATCCAAAAGAATGACTTGACGTTAGGTGCCGGACAGACAGACCAGGAGTGGGGTCTGTTTGGGCTTTGGGCCGGAAGCTTCCTGATGGTTCCAAAGGGGCTCTCTCCAGCGCTCCCGATTGTAGTTTCCCCGAGGGTTGTCCTGCCCTGCCCTGTGTGAACAGTGCCCATGCCTGGCTTTCTCTTCCCACTTCCTGCAGAGAATTGCGGCCTCCGACTTGGTTCCCGGCCTCCAGTATTTTGGCTGCAGCATCCACGGACAACTGGACCTCAACGAGGATGGGCTGGTGGACCTGGCAGTGGGCGCCCTTGGCAATGCTGTGATTTTGTGGTGGGTTCGCTGAGGGTCAGGATGAACACCGGGGTTTGGCGGGGGGCGAGGGGGAAGGGGCCTGTTGTTTTTATTTATTTTAGAGAGAGAGCAGGGAAGAGGGGCAGAGAGAGAGAGGGAGAGAGAGAGAGAATCTGAAGCGGGATCCACACTCAGTGCAGAGCCATCTTCCCACGACCCTGAGATCAGGGCCCCACCAAGAGTCAGATGCTGAACCGGCTGAGCCACCCAGGCGCCCAGACATCGGGTTTTAAAAATATTCTTCAGGACCTTTGTCCCTTTGTCTTTAATCATTGCCAGCCAAACTCACCCTCTTAATCCTCATGTTCTTAATCCTCTCGTGATTACAAATTTCCTTCCTGTGGAATCACTGTAAGCTGTCTTGAAGTCCAAATCCCTCTTCCCACAGAGTTCTAAGATTATAGTGTCCAAACGCCCCTCTTAGAATTTGTCCTAAAAGTTCTGGCTGTTTGGGCTCTTCTTCCACTTCAGCTTTTCAAGCTACTTAAAGGACAGGCTGAGGATATTCTTACCAGCTGGAAGGATCTCCCTTCTCCCCTAGTGTGAAAGAATCTTTACGTAATACAGATTTCTTTTCTCCAAACCCCTTCGGACTTCTTTCCTTTTTGAGGGTCTCATTTCTGCACCAGTGCATCAGATATTTGCCACCCATCTGCACTCAGGACCTTTCTTTCTTTCTTTCTTTCTTTCTTTCTTTCTTTCTTTCTTTCTTTCTTTCTTTCTTTCTTTCTTCAGGGCCTCTCTTTAGCAATGGTCTACAGCTTTAAAAAAAAAAAAAAAAGGAGCTTTCTAAAAGTCCATATATTTTGCCATGTGATGCGTTGCCAATTTTTGAGCCAGAAAAGGCTTAATTTTTCATGTATGTTGATGAGCTATTTTTCATTATAAATCCAATAACTTAAAGAAAAATTATAAAATAAAGAAAGAACTCACTCAGGGCTTCATCCACTTCACATTACCGCTGTTAGCATTTTGGCATATTTCCAACCCATCTTTTTCCACCTGCGTGTAATTTTATATGAACACAGACCCATTTTTCATACAACTTAAAAAAGGCATGAAACAGAGGTATCCTAACGACTCCTCGGGGAGAATGAAGGAGTGGACTCGCTCTCAGTCGCCAAGAATATTATGGCCCGGTTGGGAGATGTCTTAGCCTGGGTTCCCTAGAAAACAGAGCCCCAGACTAGAGGTCATGCTAATGCTTTGGGAAGGGCCTCATCCCAGAGGCAGAGGTGAAGGTCAAGGATGCTGAAGCAGAAAAGGGGAGCAGGTGTGAGTGGGGCCTCACTTGCTCACTGGATTTCCAGCGAGGTGGGACACATCTCTGCTTCTTGCAACAGACCATTGTAGGGGAGGAGGGAGAGCAGTGTATCTGGGGGATCCTCGTATCCCCCCCATCCTCCATGGCCAGAGCGTTCACTGCCCCACACCGCTAAGCCATCTAAAGGCAGCGCTGGGGGTGCCGTGCACCGGGGCCACGGCCTCTCTCTGAAGGTCCCCTTTGCATATTGGGGCTCATGGATCTCTGGGGGTGACAGCAAGAGCGGCTTGGGCGGTAGAGGTTCAGTGTATTGGTTCCGGGTGAGCAAGACCCAGGGTAGGTGGTAGACATGGCCTAGCAGGTCAGGAGGACGACACATAAACCAAGTCCTTTACAGGAAACAAGACACATGCACACACACCCCAAGAGAATCAGTCTGCAAAAGGACCCATGCAAGCTCCAACTTTTGAGGTCTAAACCTAAGTGCTACCTCAGCAGTGGTACAATTGTGGGTCCGGGCCTTCTGGGAAGACTCTGGGATCCAACCCCGTGGATCTCAAACTGCCCCGTTAGGATCGACTGGGAGCTTCTCTCTCTCTCTCTCTTTTTTTTTTAATTCGCATATAGGCGATGCACACATTATATTAGTTTTGGGTGTGCGACATAGTGACTCGACAAGTGTATACATTATGCTGTGCTCACCACAAGTACAGCCTGTCACCATACCTATTGTAATATCATTGACTGTATTCTTTATGTGGCGCCTTTCACCCCCATGACGTATACATTCCACAACCAGTAGCCTGTACCGCCCTCTCCCCTTCCCCCCTTCTTTTTTTTTTTTTAATTTTTTTTTAATGTTTATTTATTTTTTTGAGACAGAGAGAGACAGAGCATGAATGGGGGAGGGTCAGAGAGAGGGAGACACAGAATCTGAAACAGGCTCCAGGCTCCGAGCTGTCAGCACAGAGCCCGACGTGGGGCTCGAACTCACGGACCGCGAGATCATGACCTGAGCTGAAGTCGGCCGTTTAACGGGACTGAGCCACCCAGGCGCCCCATCCCCTTCCCCCCTTCTGCCCAACTCCCCCTCCCCCTCCCCTCTGACAACCTTCAGTTTGTTCTCTGTATTTATAGGTCTAATGCTGCTCTTTGTTGGTTTATTCGTTTGTTTCGCTTTCTAGATTCCACATATAAGTGAAGGCACACAGTGTTTGTCTTCGTCTGACTTATTTCACTTCACATCATGCCCTCTAACCCAACCGTGTTGTCACAAACCGAGAGTTTTTCAAACTCTCACAGGCCGGGCTCTACCCAGACCACATAAAGCAGAACGTCTAGGGAAGGGGCCCAGGCAAGCGGTAAACTTTCAAGATTCCCCAGGTATCTGTTTCCAACGGGCAGCCAAGTTTGGGAACCGCTAACGTAAGCTATTGTGTTTACACAGCACTCTACACTTTACACAAAGGGCCCCTCTCACTTACCTCCTTTGGCTCTCACATCCCCCTCAGAGAGATCATGTGACCTGCCCGAGGTCCGTGAGGAACCGTGGAGCCAAGACCCAAACCCCCCTCTCCATGGCACAGCGCAGGGGAGGCACAATTCCTTAGGCTAAGAGCAGGGCATTAGCACAGATAATCACGCTACACTTCCTTCTTGTTATAGAAACGCATGCTTTGGAGAGGCGGTGTACTTCGTTCTCTGATTATGTTTTCCTTAGACCAATACAAGAATACATTTGCATTTCCATGCCTGCTTGGACAGGGTCGTGTAGGGTGGATACATGGGGAATCTCTCCAACAGTGAATGGTTCTCCACTTTGGCCACACATTGCAACCACCTTTCCAGGTTAACACCTTGCTCTTCAAAGCTTGGGCCTGGGCCAACAGCAACAGCTTCAGCCGAGGGCTTACTGGAAATACAGAATTGGTCCCCACTTATTGGGTGAGGATCTACATTTTAAAGATCCCCCGGAGATGTGCGAGCATATTAAAATTCGAGAGGCACTGCTTTCAGACATGTCGATGCCAATCCTGATTTGATTTGATCTGGAGGACAAACTGGGCATCAGGGTTTTTTACAACTCTCCAGATTATTCTAATGGCTGTCCAGGGATGGGATGAGGAGGCAGGAGGCAGTCAGTGTGGTCTGCAGCAAATACAGCCCCTGGGAAATGTCGAAGGGCTGCCTCCAGGGGCTATGTGGCTGCCCTCCACCCACCTGTCCCTGTTTTGCCCAAAACCTTAACTTCCGGGGCCGCTCTCCACCCTCCTCCAAGATTTTCCAGATCCCACTTCCATCCGCTTCCCACCGCCTCCGTCCCCTGCTCTGCTGGGCCCCCGCAGCAGCCACACGTCCCACTCTCCAGCTACTCCTTCTTCTGCTCCAGGTCCCGTCCTGTGGTTCAGATCAACGCCAGCCTCCACTTTGAGCCGTCCAAGATCAACATCTTCCACAGGGATTGCAAACGCAGTGGCAGGGACGCCACCTGCCTGGCCGCCTTCCTCTGCTTCACGCCCGTGTTCCTGGCACCCCATTTCAAAACGGACACAGTCGGTAAACCAGGCCTCTCCCCGCTCCCCCCCGCCCCGATCTCCACCGCCACCACCACCCCCCCCCCCCCCCCCCCGTAGACTTTGGGATTGTTCTGTTTCAAAACCAGGGCTTTCACTGAAATAGGTTTTAAGGGCCAGGTCACAACTCGAGCCACCTTGATGACTGCATTTGATGATCTAATTCCAAGAAGCAAGGGGATGGCAGTGAGCAGCAGTGACCAGCAAGGGAGGGGCCAGAGGAAGAAGGAAAGAGTTGGGATGCAAAGTTGGGACGAGAACAGGGAACTGGGACAGCCAGGATGCAGAGGAAGAGTCAGACCCAGGAGGGGAAGCAGGAAACGAGAGGGTCAGACAGATGAAACCCCCAGTGGGAGTGGTCACTGCTCAGAGTGGGTGTCGGTCTAGGGCAGGGCAGTTTCCCTCTGAGCCAGGCGCCTACTCACGGCAGCCCTGGACCCAGGCGGCCCCAGGAAGTGACAGCTGCAGGTTCTGGGACCAGACTGCAGGAAACCGGGATTTCTGAAAGCTTCTCAGCCAGGGAGCAGGGCTCACCAGAAGGATGGGGGGTGGGGGGGGGGTGGGGGAAAGGTAAAGGCGAGCCTGGGTGGCTGTGCGCTTCTTTCAACTTCTATTTATAAAAAGAGGAAGGTGCAAGAATCGGTGCACCCAGAGGGCTGGCTGGGGTACAGGGGACGAGACGAGGCTTTTCCTGGATTTGGCAAAAGATCAGCCCAGTTACAGGGAAGGAGGCTGCAGGCCTTCAACCCCAGAGCAGTGTCTTAGGTTGGAGCCGCTAGTGGGAAGGGCTCGTGGGGTGGGAACTGTGGCCTGTGGAGGCTCTGACCCACGCCTGACGGGACCTGGGAAGGTGAAGGGAGAGGCGGGGACATCCCGCCCTCCAGGAGGGGTCAAACGAGGGCATCGCCCTGGCCGCTCGTTCTGTCTCCTCTTCCACCACGTTGATTTCTCCTACATCTCTGTCTCTTTCTCTTTCCCTTCATTGCCAGCCCCATCTGCCCCTCCTTTTTCTCCTTTCTCACTCTCCGCACCAGAGTTTCCCACCCACACTAGGGTCTGGTGAGAAGAGAAGAGCAGCTCTTCCCCGGCCAGCCTGGAGGGCTTCCTGAAGGAGGCTGGCTTTCAGGAGGCTCTCTTAAAAGACAGGCAGAGTCTTGAGTGGAAATGTGGCTCCGCCTTCACGGTCTTGCCCTCTCCCTCCTCCAGGCATCAGATACAACGCCACCACGGATGAGAGGCGGTACACGCCACGGGCCCACCTGGATGAGGGCGGGGACCGATACACCAACCGAGCTGTCCTGCTCTCCTCCAGCCAGCAGCACTGTGAGCGGATCAACTTCCATGTCCTGGTGAGCCTGACGCCCAGTAGCCCCACCAGCAGAGACCAAGGTCAAACAGGGAGGGGACACAGCTGAACGAGGTGCTGCCATGGGAGAGGCAGCTGAGCTCAGCTGGGGCCTCAGGAGGCCCAGCTGGGGTACACTGTCCCAGACCTTGCCCGCCCCCCATATTCATGCCCTACTGGGACACACTATCTACCACTTCTGGTACCCACCTCCAAAATCCCTTCTTCCCCAGCCCTGTGATGTCTGCCGTTTCCTTAGCAGAGGGTGAAATCTGGGCTCGGTGAGGGCTCACAGAGGGTGCGGGGGCCATGGCGGAGGGAATGGAAGCAGGCATTGGCTAAAGATGAGGACCAGGTAGGACAGGCTCATAGTGGGGAGGAGCAGGGAGGAGGAGGCGAGAGCAGCCAGCCTGGCAGAGAGGGGGAACCAGCAGTGGCCTGGTGCCTGATTTCACGGATGAGGAGGAGGATAGGAGGTCTGCCACATCCAGAAACTCCAAATGCCCAGGCCACCGCTCCAGCCTTAAGATGCAAGCAGGGGGCACTAAGAGCCCACCCGACCCCCGTGGTCCAAAGGCCAAAAGTCGGAAAAGTGAGCGGATATGGGAGGTCCTCGCGTCTGTTAATACGTGGCCCCCTCTGAGGTGTTTGTTGTCCTGGTTCTCAAAGCATGGGCCCCCGGACCAGCCGCATCCCCATCACATGGGAACCTGTTAGCAATGCATGTTTCCAAGCCCCACGCCAGGCCTGCCAGCATCAGAAACTAGGGGTTGGGCTCAGCACTCAGGGTTTTGCTGCACCCTCCCTCTCCACCCCCGGGGATGCAAAACCTCCAGTTTGAGGGTCACTGCCCTGATACAAAGAAGCCACTTGTGTCAGGATCTGGGTTCCACGCGGGAGATTTTGTAGGCATCTCTAAGCATCCCCTTCTTTACGAACCATACCCGGACCCCCACCGGAACAGCCCGTTTTGTCCACACATTTGTTCGTTCATTGATTCAATGCATTCGTGAAGCCCTGTGCCAAGTGCTTCTGAAGGAGGGAGATCAGCACACAGAGGCAGTTCGAATGCCATATAAGGAGCCAGCCGGAGTAAGGGCTCTGGACAGGGTGTGCACATGGGGTAGTGGGCCCAGCCTGGCTCCCTGGAGGCCGAGGCACTGGGGGGGGGGGGGGGGGGTGGAGGTGCCCAGCCTTGAAGGCCGAGCAGGAGCTTTTGCTGAACCTCCATCCATCCAGCACACCCCTTCATCCCAGACTCACCCTGAGGCCAACAGGGAAGCAGCCCTCCTGTGTTAGGAAAGTGGACATTTTCTCTCAGCATCCTGGCCCAGAAATGGGCACCCCACGCCTCCTCACGTCTCCCTCATCTCCTCCCACACAGGACACTGCTGACTACGTGAAGCCGGTGGCCTTCTCGGTCGAGTACTCCCTGGAGGACCCGGACCACGGCCCCATGCTGGACGACGGCTGGCCCACCACCCTCCGTGTCTCGGTACATCCCGGCACATGGGGCACACAGCCCTGGCCGTCAGCAACCCCCCTACCACACCCGACCTCCTCCCCAAAGCCCAGATCCCGAGTGTGCTGGTACAAAGGAGTTCTTCCCCTCTTGCACCCTCCTGTCTCCTGCCCTGCAAACCCGCAATAGGACTCCATCCCTCCTCCCTTGTGACCCGGGCTGAACGTGTTGTAGGGGAGGGCCAGGCCTCTCCTGGTGGAGGGTCCCCTGTATCCGCAGCACAGGGTGAGCTCTGAACAGGTCCAGGAGAATCACAGAACCAGAAGGGACCTTAGGTCTCAATCGCCCACCTCCCTCATTTACAGGTGAGGGCACTGGAGGCCAGAATAGGTGATTCAACCACCTAGAAGGTTCTAGCAGCTGTGCTCCAGCCCCCTCAATCACACTCCCTAACCCCTGGCTCCAGGGGCATCAGAACATTCTGGTATTGAACACTCACATGCCCCCCACACCTCCAACTCCCACCGAAATCCCCCTCAAAGAAAAGGTCACAGTTTAATTCTGTCTGAGCTGTGCTGGGAGAGCAGGCAAAATCCGTAACACATAATATCTAATTCCTGAGCCTTAAGGATTCGGGAAACAACTTTCACATTCGCCACAACTCTCTAAGGACCATGGCCTCTGAAGGCCAGTCTCTGAGCAGTGTCTCTGAGAATTTCATAGTTTTATAGACTCCCGCCGGCAAACAACTTCAGAATCACTCACATTCTTACTTGTATTTCTCCAACATAAAAGGATCGGGTGACCGACAGCAATGCTTCTGAAAGCCCCTTTCTGCTCCCATTCACCCCTTCCTTGCGTTCAGCTCCTCCCCCTTTGCCTTCCCAGACCTCCCAGACTCCACCACCCAGCCCTCAACCCTCACACCTTCCCTCCTTTCTCCTGATTCTGCATCACAGACGTATAAGAGAGGTTATGTTACCCACTTCGAGAAGGGGGGAATGGCCTGGCAAGGCTAGAGTCCTCATCAGTGAGCCAGGAGAGGAGCAGAGGTGACACGCTGAGTCATTAAGGTTTTTCCTCGTCGCAGTAATTACAGAGCCGCTACGGCAAACGAATGAGAACCTGCCACTCATTCTCCAAGCATGTGGAAGCCCACAATGCAGACTGACGGGCAGGGCACACTCTCTGCCCGGCTCATGATATCCATGCAAGGTGGCAGTAAGCGTTGTAGGCCGGGGGTGAGCTCAGAGGCAGTGTGATGGAGTAATCACGTGACAGGGCAGGGAGACTTCCTGGAGGGGGTGACTGTCGGCTGCACCTTAAAGAATAGACCAGATTCAGCTATGCAGAAATGGGAAGAGTGGGCTTTTGTTCCAGGAGAGCTGACAGTATATCCAAGACATGGAAGTAGGAAAAAGCAAGCTGGGGGCGCCTGGGTGGCTCAGTCGGTTACACGTCCGCCTTCGGCTCAGGTCAGGATCTCGCGGTTCGTGAGTTCGAGCCCCGCGTCGGGCTCTGTGCTGACAGCTCGGAGCCTGGAGCCTGCTTCCGATTGTGTCTCCACCTCTGCCCCTCCCGCACTCACTCGCTGTCTCTCTCTCTCTCAAATACAGATAAACATTTAAAAAATGTCAAGGAGAAATAGGTCTGAAAAAGACAATCTGGGTCATATTATCGAGGGCTTTGAGTAGCGGCTAAATTGCTAAAAATCTTGTTAATCTGGATTTCTAGTGCCCAGTCTCTATCGAAGGAGACATACTCCGCCCGTCGCTCTTCTGCAGATTCTTACTTAGTGTCTGTTCCACGCCACGGCAGCTCGCCTCCTGGGGCAATGAGCTGTTCCACATAATTGAGTGTAGCGTTTGCTTATCGCATTAATTATTCCTTTTAATCAACTGGATGGAAATGCTTCTGAAGGTTATAA
Organism: Acinonyx jubatus; assembly: GCF_027475565.1. NCBI lineage: Eukaryota > Metazoa > Chordata > Mammalia > Carnivora > Felidae > Acinonyx > Acinonyx jubatus. Next base: position 36,434,227 of record NC_069386.1, read on the forward strand.
TATAGTTTTCACACTTTTTACGCAGCCTGCCAGGCGGGGTGGGGGCGTCTCATCGGAGACTTGACGTCACCGAGGGGCACGTGGGTGCCAGCTTACAGCGAAGCCCCCAGGCGCCGCTGTAAGAGTCCTCAGACTCAGTGTTTTACGCTCTGTCCCTTCACTGCGTGGCCTCACCCTGCCCCCTGTCAACATGGCTGTGCTGCCTTTTCTGCTGGCTGCTGCGTGCCTGCTTCTCGCTGTAAGTGTGTGCCATTTGACGGCCGACCCGAGGGCTGTGCTTGACAGAAACGTGTCCACGGACGCGCATGTGGACCTGAGTGAGGCGGCTAAGGAGCTCACCTGTGAGAAAAGCTCGTGGGTTTCGGATACCGTGTGGCCTTTGTGACACCTGTTTCCCCTCCCCTTTTTTGGGCCGTGTCCTTGGTAGGGACAGTCGCACTCCTCAGCTGGAAGGACCACGGGCGTGTCAAACTCAACGTGCCCCAGAACTGAACTCAGCCTACCCCGCCACGTATAAATGAGCGGTGTGGCCATCCTCCCACACACGGACAAAGGGACTCCGCCAACGTCCTGGGCCCTTTGCCTCCTTAGCTCTGATGAACTCCAGGTCCTAGGGACCCCACCTCTGGTGGCCCTCACCCGTTGTCTCCTCTCCATATCCAGATGTTGGATGCCTCCAACATCATCATCTTCTCTTGCATGAACGCTTAGCAGCCTCCTCAGCGGTCTCCCTGACTCTAGCCTCGATCCAGTGCATCCACCCCCAGCCACCAGACGGAGCCTTCCATACGCAGGCCCGACAGTCCTGTCCCTCCCCCTCCCCTGCCCAGCAGTCGTGACTCCTGTCCATTGCAAGGCATGATGCCGAGGCCCTGTAAGAACTGGCCCCACCCGTCTCTCCCTCCTCTCCCCCCACCCCCCACACGACAGCAACACTAAACCAGCCGTCATTTCCCAAACACACCATGCTGCTTCATGCCTCAGGACCTTTACACAGGCTCATCCTTCCTCCCGAGTCCCCTGTCCCTCTGGCCATCCAGCTAACTTGGTCATCCTTCAGAACTCTGACCTACTGTCTCTTCCCTGAAGGCTTCTCTGACCAGGTATAGACCAAAATAACTGTTTCCTTCCCTCTGCCTCTCCTATCCCTCCCACAGATCTGTTTTTTTTCTTTGCACATTTCACACTATAATTATTTATTCACACAGTTCTTCCCCATGAGCTGACAGCAGAAGCTGTCTTCCTCATCCTGTATCCCCAGCACCTAAGACCTTGCCCCCCACAGTAAACGTGGACTGGAACTACCCTGTGGGGCGGGTGGGTGTTCTATGCTACCGGCTCAGTTGAGAGACCCAGGAGGAGCTGAGTTTTGAGCCATGTATTTATTAGAGGAGGGCACTTGGGCAAAAGCACGAGGAACAGCAGGGTGGTGTCCGTGGAAAGGGCAGAGAAGACAAAGCCTGTATCTACTGTGGTAGAGAGAGGAGCTGGTGTGCTGTGGGGGTGAGAGATGGCCCCCAGCAAAAAGGGCCGCCCACCCACCCCTCCCTGGCTTTCCCTGGCCCAGGTGCCCTTCTGGAATGGCTGCAGTGAGGACGAGCACTGCGTCCCTGACCTCCTGCTGGATGCCCGCAGTGACCTGCCCACAGCCATGTGAGTTGGCCCCTCCCAGCCCCCACCCTGACTCCTTTCCCTCCCTGCTGGTGGATCTGGGGCTCCCAGGGAGCTGGATTATTTCCTGCACATCCTTCTTGCAGGCAGCATGGATCAAACACTGAACTTGGAGCCTGGGTCTAGCCCAGGCTCTGCCTCTCACTCCTGTGTGACTTCAGGCAAGTCTCTTCCCTCTCTGGGCCTCAGTCAGTTCCTCTGTAAAATGAAAACTACTAGTTATCCTACCTCCTCAAACTTTGTTTTGAAAAAGGAATCCTTTCTTTGGAGCCTCTACTACCAAACAGATAAAAGGTGGAGACAAGGACCTGTGGTTCTGTAGCAAAGAAGGGGAAAAAAATAGAAAATGTCCTATTTTAAATTTATGTAATATTTTTTTAATTTTTTAACGTTTATTTATTTTTGAGACAGAGAGAGACAGAGCATGAACGGGGGAGGGTCAGAGAGAGGGAGACACAGAAGCTGAAACAGGCTCCAGGCTCTGAGCTGTCAGCACAGAGCCTGACGCGGGGCTCGAACTCACGGACCGCGAGATCCTGACCTGAGCTGAGGTTGGCCGCTTAACCGACTGAGCCACCCAGGCGCCCTATATTTTCAAATAATTCATGCTCAACTTTTACCCAACTCTGTGATATTTAGGTAGAAGACATATATATCCTGACATATACAATAAATAGAAATAGCATAAACAAACTTTAGGGAAGGATGAAGAAGCAAATATTCTAACCATCTAGGCTACTAATCAAGATCGTCTTGACATTTGGCTCTGAGCTTCCTGGTAGCCAAAGCCAAAAGGGAAACATGCTGAGTAGAGAAGGGGTATATACTGTTATGCCCAGAATTCGTGATCCCCAAAGACCACCAGGGAGCCGAGTCCGATGCAAAAGCAAAGAGCCTTTATTCGAGCTAGCTGGAGCTCAATCTCCTACCTGCACCAACGCAGTGGTGAGATACCGGGGAGAGAGAGAGCGAGTTTCAAAAGCACAAAGGTTTCATAGGGATCGTGGCCTTAGCCGATTGGCTGGGGAAGGGTCGTGGCCTCAGCGGATTGGCTGCCAAAGTGTGGTCCCAGATCAGCAATTATCAGCATCACCTGGAACTTGTTAAAAATGCAAATGTTGGGCCTGGTGGTCACAGACCTACTGAATCAGAAACTCCGGGGGTGGAGCTCAGCAATCTGTGTTTAAACAAGTCTTCCAAGAGATTCTGATGCACTGAAGTTTAAGAACCACTGTGTCTGAGGATCTCTAACATGTTTGGCCTCAGTGTATACAGAACGTTTCTCACTGGTCACCTGTTAACTATTGGCTGTCAGCCTAGCTGTGCTATATAAATACCTAGCACCAAACCCCATCCCCAGAGACTCTGATTAATTGGTTTGGGGAGGGGTAAAACGCTCCCAGGTCATTCTAAGCCTGGACAGGGTTGAGGGCTCCTGCCTCTGGTCCCTACCTGAGAGAAGCCTCCCTCTTCTACTCACACTTTCCACGCCTCTCACACTCCCCTTCCTCCCACCTCAGACTTCGGAAGAAAGCATCAATCGGTAAGTTACTTAAGGGGAGGAGGCGTGTTCTGAGGTTTGAGCAGGAACTTCTTTCTGCAGCCATTTCAGGGACGTAGTCACTAGTCAGCCGGCCTAGGTCTGCTCTTTCATATACGTGAGTAGGGAGGCCTAGCCCTGCATTCCCCATTCCATCTGCCTGATCCTGGTGGTCTCTTTCCCACAGGGAGTACTGCCAGAGGGTGCTGAGGAAGCCTGTGCAGGACTGCTCCACGTACACGCTCACCTTTGACACGGCGGTTTTCATCATAGAGAGCACGCGCCGGCGGGTGGCAGTGGAGGCTGTGCTGGAGAACAGGGGCGAGAATGCCTATAGCACAGTCCTAAATATTTCGCAGTCAGCAAACCTGCAGTTTGCCAGCTTGATCCAGAAGGTGAGACCTTGGCGACCTGCCTGGCCTTCCTGAGGCTAAGGGCAGAGGCAGGATAGGACGGATCCAGCCAAGGGGCCTGGCTGGCTGCCCATGAAAATCACCTGGAAGCTTGCGAGCACCTGTGGTCAGACTTCCCCCGGAGATTCAGACTGATCTGGTCTGAGGTGGGGCCTGCAGCAGTGTGTGCTTTTAAAGCAGCCAGGGGGATGTGAGTGTGTAGCCAGGGTCGAGAACCACTGGCAGATGAGGGTCTGACCCATTCAGGAATGTGGGGAGGAACGTCCTTGGGCCTGTGTCCTCTGCCCTCATTAGGGCGCGTGCGCACACACAGACACACACACACACACACACACACACACCATACATATGCACACCAGCTCATACACACCCTCTGCCTACAGTCCATCCTTCAGGCTTTCTCAAAAGGGCCCTTCTAACAAGAATCGGAACAGGTTACTCCCCACTTTAAAATTGCCCATCATGCCCAGCTGCTTTCACAACAAATTCCAGACTCTGTTGTGGCATTTAAGGCCCATCCGCTTCCCCATCCATCACCTGCCACCTCTGCGCTCACCCCCACACCCTTAGTCCGACCACCACTGCTGCTTCCCAGCACACCTGCCTTCACACTGAGGCCCTACCCATGTGGTCCCCTGCCTGAACTCCCTCCCTCCTCTGCCTGACAGGCTCCTGTTTCTTCTTGGTTACCGTTTTACAGAGAAGGAGACTGAGGCACAGAGAGGTGTTAAGGGGCCCGATCAGGAGCACAGAGCTGCTAAGTGGCAGGGTGGGGTTCCTCACGGCAGAGCACAGTCCTGTCGTGTGTTCTCGAGTGCCTTCCCAAAGCGGCAGAAGGCCACGCAAGTCCCTTCAGCCCCACAGAAGTCCCAGGCACAGCCTTGTGTATGCCCCAGGGACATCCAGAGTGCCTGAGTGCTAGCCTGCTATAACCCGGAATGCCTGCAGGGCATGAGAGAAGTCCTGGAGATGTGGTTATTGAGTAAACCCAGGACACCGCTGTCTTGTGTGGGTGCTGGGGGACCCAGGTCCCGTCAGACACAGCCTCTGCCCTCGGGGGTCCCAGAGTGTCCATGTAGAGCCCAGAGTGTGGGGTGGGGCAGGCACAAGGGCCCTTCTGTCCTCACCTCCACTGCAGAACCACCACCAGTCGGTCTATCAGGCCCAGGGCTGGGCCCCACCGCCAAGCCCCCCATAGCCCTGAGTGAAAGTGAGGAGGCCATGTGATGGCCTTTCAAAGTCCTGTGCTGCCCAGAGATTTTTGTATCTGTCTCAATTGGAATATTTAGGGGAAACTGAGCCTGAAACCTACATCCACCTTTCACCACTTCCCTAGCCCAGACTTGACAGTCTCATAACCCCAGGGGCCAGGAGTCATGGGATTTTGTTTCTGTGGCAAAGGAGGGCTTTGAGAACAGAGGAGAGGCTCCTGGCTCCTTCACAGGATGCCTCCCAACCATCCCCAGCCCGGGAGATGCCTCTGACTCCCCATCATCCAGCCAAGGGGAACTCTAGTGGAGGAAGCACACCCTTAGCCAGAAACAAATGTGTTAGTTGATCACATACATTTTGTACACACGTAGGCAAAAGCATACCAACCTACATCTACATCCAAGGAAACACACATGTTCCTTAGACATACAGCTTAGGGCCCAAGGGTGCAGGGCCCGCAGCGGGTACAAATCATCATCTAGCAAGCGATTACACCATTCTGGGAATTGAACTAGGCACTGCATTTATATGCATTGTATCATTGAACGCCCATAGCGACTAAATGAGGTAGGTACTGTCCTCCCCATTTCACAGGTAAGCAAAATGAGACCCAAGCAAATGAACGCACAGCCACCCAGCGGCATCGGTCTAGAGCGCTGTGAGTCCCCGCCTTCAGGACCTGTGTTGAGGAGACAGACACCTGTGCTAGCCCAGTGGGGCCCCAGCTCAGATAGGCTGGGGGGCCCGGTGGTGTTTCCCCCTCAAACCCACCGCCACCCCTTTCTCCAGGGCCCCTGTGGTCCCAACTTCCTTCCAACTGCAGCTTCAGTACAGGCGGTGGGGGCGGCACGGGTGGCCCCCAGACCTGGGTCTCTGGCCCACCTAACTGCTGCCCACTGTGCCCTCCACCCACCTCCAGGACGACTCAGACGGCAGCATCGAGTGCGTGAACGAGGAGAGGAGACTCCACAAGAAAGTCTGCAATGTCAGCTACCCCTTCTTCCGGGCCAAGGCCAAGGTTGAGGCTGGGGGCGGTGTGGGGGCGGGACCAGGCGGGAACTGGGAGGCACTGGGAATGCAAGAGAAATGGAAGTGAACTGAGGGAAGAACAGAGGAGGGAGCAGGACGCCTGAGCATGCTTTTTAGTTCTTTCTCCCAGGAAATGCCTCTTAAATGCCCTAACTAGCCAGCCCCCCGCAAAAGAACATCCAGGCCCCTTCACCTCAGGGGACCCCTACCACTCCCACCCACCACTCTCCCCCCACCTTTGGGCCACTTAACCCCGCTGTCCTGTATCCTAACACAGCTTTTCAGAGTCCAGCCTCTGTCATCCTCCTGTGAGCATGGCAAGAGATTGGGAGAAAAGTTGACATTTCGTGAGCACTTACCATGCGCCTAAAAGTGCATGTGGAAAGTGGCTAGGGTGTGTGAGGGGAGAAGCAAGTTCGCCAGGAAGAATCTCCAAGTTCCAGACTCCAGATCGTGTGGCTTTTTCGCATCTCCACTGGGCAGTGGGCAGCCACTGAAGGTTCTGGAGCAGGAGAAGATCTGAGACCAGGCTGCCTGTAAAGCAGGAATCAGAGCTTGAGGCAAGAGCTTGCCAGGGAATGGCAGCATGTTTCCAGGGCCCAGGTCTGCAGTGGAAGGAAAGGAGATGGGGCGAGAGGCGGGGGGCCATGAGGGCTCCTTGCCAAAGAACCCTCCAACTGGGACACAAGTCAAGAATGGGGCCTCAAGATCTCTTTAGGAAAACCCAAGAGGGCCAGACCCGGGAAAAGCACAGGAGTCTGTGGAAAGCCCCAGCGTGGGGCGGAAGGTGGCAAGGAGGGTCAGAGGGCACAGGGCAACAATCAGGGGACCCAGGCAAAGCACCTGGACTGGGCCATCAGCGTGGTGGGAGGACCGATGACCAGGAGGCAGGTGCCTTATTAACATGCTGGGTGGCCCGAAGCAGCCTCCCCCCTTCTCCTGGCCTCACCCCACCTCACCTCCGTGTGGGAAGAAGGGGCCCGTGAGGCATCCTACCACTGGCTTCTGGCCCCGCATCCTGTGGCGCCTGGTGATGGCCACCTCCCCTTCCCCACCCAGGGACTCCTGCAGGAGTCTGAAGTTGAAGTTGGACCTGCTACCTTCTAGTTGCCTGTAGTTGAAAACAAAAAAAGGAAGTCCGAGGAGAGGAGGGCTGGCCCCACAGCCGAGAGAGCCCATCAGAGGGGCTCTGGTCCGTGGCTGTCCCCGCCAGGTCCTGAGCTCAGCCGGCACCTGGCCCTCCCGCCCCCCAGCTGCTCCCAGTCAGCAGCTCCTCTCCCAGGGCAGGGGCAGGGGCAGGGAGGGCCAGGCCCAGACGCAGTTCCCAGCCACCCCAGCTCCAGTGACTGACCTCTTCCTCACAGGTGGCTTTCCGCCTAGACTTTGAGTTCAGCAAATCCGTCTTCCTGCACCACCTGGAGATCCGGCTCACGGCTGGCAGGTCAGGGCCTCACCTGCTCCTTCTTCCTCCCGCTCCTCCCCGCTGCTCCTGGGCCCCCATGTGGCCCCTAGCAATAGTCCCTCCCTGCGCCCAATGGGATCCCTTCCAGGCCGTCCCCCCCCTGCCCCGCCCTGGGAACACCCCCGCCCACCCCCTGCCAATCCCCTAGCTTAGGCCAAACTGCTGCTTGCCGTGTTGCTGCCATTCTCCAGCCTGGGGCAGCCGGGACACAAATAATAATACCTTCACCTTTATATAGCAATTTCGATAGCAGTTATTTTTAAAGCCCACGGTTACAAAACACCGTACACGTAATGGTCCTCACAGCAGCCCCCGAAGATAGGCAAAGCAGGGGATATCCTCACGGAGTAAAGGGAATAAGGTCTTTTCGGATGGAAAAATGTCAGGGCACCTGGGTGGCTCAGTTGGTTAAGCTTCAGACTTCAGCTCAGGTCGTGATCTCACAGTTGGTGAGTTCAAGCCCCACGTTGGGCTCTCTGCTGCCAGCACGGAGCCTGCTTTAGATCCTCTTGTCCCCATGTCTCTCTGCCCTGCCCCAGCTTGTTCTCTCTCTCTCTCTCTCTCTCTCAAAATAAATAAACTTGAAAAATGTCCCAGGGGAAATCCCGGACAGAAAGAACACTGGATAAGGAGTGGGACAGTCAGTGTTCCGCTCCCAGTTGCACTATGTAAATGCTGTGTGTCGTTAGGAAGTTCGTTCAACCTTTCTGAGCCCTCTTTTCTTACCTGTAACTCAGGAGGTGGGGTGGGAATGACTCCTGCTCTGCCCACTTTGAGGGGCTGCAGCCAGCCAGTCCGCTGTGCTGGCTGGGCTGGTAGAAGCGGGTTACTTCCTGACGGCTCGGTGGGGGGCTCTCCTTGCAGTGACAGTGATGAGGAGGAGAGCACCAAGGAAGACAACACCGCCCTCCTGCGCTCCCACCTCAAATACGAGGCTGATGTCCTTTTCACCAGGTGGGTGGGACCCCGGGGAAGGGGAGGCCTGAGAGAAGTGAGGCCTAAGATGGGGTACCCCTGGGGGGGCCCTGATAAGGCCAGAGGTCTCAGGGGCCGGGCTCCAGTGCCCAGGGACTGTGAGCCGGAGCCAGGGGTGTCCCTGAGGGGTGGGAGGGTGCAGCCCCCTCATCCGTGGTGGGCGGGTGCTATCAAAATAGCGGAAGGAGGAGACAAAGATCTGGCCTCCAGGGAGCTCCCGGCAGGGGCAGGGGAGGAGGGCGAGGGCCAGGGCAGCCAGAGGTGTCCACCCCAAGTTCAGGCAGTGAGTGGGAGCATGATCTGTAGAGAATTTTAAAATAGTAATAAAACCTACTGAAAGCCCATCTGCTTTCCCTGACCATCTTGCACCTGCAACTCTAAACAGCCAAATTGAGAAAACGCTCCCTGCAGGGCAAACTGCTCCCACCATCCTGTCCGGTCGTCCACTCCCCTCCGGGTACCACCGGCCCCCAGCCTGTCCTCTGGGAGCTCCCAGGCGGATGAAGCTGTAATAGCGACCACAGAGAAAGCAAGCTCAGGCCCTCCCTCGGCCACTGCTAGAGGCTGGAAAGGGGCGTAGTGGGCGAGTTCGTGCCCCAAAGAGGCCAGGCCCCGGGGCAGGGATGTCAAATAATGCCCTTCTGGTTCATGCCCGTCCCACACAGGAGGATGTTGCTAACTGATCTCAGCGTGCATTCCTCTGAGCCTCAGAATCCTTCCTGACACGGCTCTCCCGATGGACGCAAGAGGAAACCTATTTTGTGTGGTCAAGGAGAGCCAGGCACATGCCCACACCCTCTTTCGTTCAGTTATCCATCTAGCCAACGTTGACTGAGCTCACGGCGGCCCTGTCCTCTGTCCCTGCAGGAGCAGCAGCCTGAGCCACTACGAGGTCAAGCCCAATAGCTCACTGGAGAGGTATGATGGCATCGGGCCTCCCTTCAGCTGCGTTTTCAAGGTAAGAGCCGAGGAGCCCCCGTTTGGGAGGGGAGGAGTCTGGAATCATTGCTAGTGCCTGGGGTTCGGCCCAACCCTGTCACCCACTCACTGTGTGATTTTAGGCAAGTTCCTTCCCCTCCCTGGGCCTCGTCCAGAAAATAATGGGGCTGGACTGTGACGCTGTATCAGTGAAGGTTAAGTGCGGCTGCATAGGATTTAAAAAATGTAAAAAAAAAAAACAGTGGTCTAAATGGGCCAGGGTTTATTCTCCCCATAAAAGAAGTCTGGAGTTGTCAGCTTCACGAAGTCATTCAGGATCGGGTCTCCCTTCTGGTCCGCCATCCTCAACATGCGATTATCAGGGTCTCAAGTTCATCTCAGAGTCCAAGAGAGCTGCAGGTCCAGCCATCATGTTCTCATTCCAGGAAGAAGGAAGGGGCGAAGAGCAGGCCCCTCCCTACTGAAGAAGGTCCTTAGCGGTTCTTCACACTTGTAGTTACCTAGGGAGGCGGGGAAACGTGGCGTTTGTCTCGGTGCCCGTCACTGAGGAAGGGGCGAGAAGGAGAATTAGGAGGCAGTTGAGCAGTCTGCAGTGTGGGCCCCCCGGAGCCTCTGAACTCCGCGTGAGAGCGGGGGACAGGCTGACAGCTGGGAACTGCACTTCAGACACACTGGTACCTGGCTGGCTGGTCCAGGAGGGGGTTAGCGGCCGCCCGAAGCCACACAGCTCCTCCGTGGTCATGGCCTTGGGCTGTGACACCCAGTCCTTCTGATTCCAAAGCCCTGCTTGTAATCACTGCTGCTTAGACACCAGAGGTGTCGCGGCTAGAATGTGCGCCATTAATTAAAGAGTCTCTGTCGTAATAAATTCACGAGTGCTCCCACCGTGCCACCAGCGCCAGGCTGCAAAGTCCCCACACCGGGGGAGGCTGAAGATGGAAGTGACCGGGGCGCCTGGGTGGCTCAGTCAGTTAAGCGTCCGACTCTTGATTTCGGCTCAGGTCGTGATCTCACAGTTCGTGAGTTCGAGCCCCCGGGTCGGGCTCTTTGCTGAAGGCGTGGAGCCTGCTTGGGATTCTCTCTCTGCCCCTCCCCACACTCTACGCTCTCTCTCAAAAAAAAAAAAAAGAAAGAAAAAAAAAGGAAAGAAAGAAAAAGAGAAGAAAAAAAAAGAAAAGAAAAACAACAGAAGTGACCTTGCCCTCCAGCCTCATGGCCCCACTGACCTGTCCTCGGCCTCCGGGACCCCGGCCCCTTCAGCGTCCTCACGCCCTCACGCAACTTCACCCATGCAGCCCCCACCGTGATTGGGCAGAGCTCCAGAACCTCTACATGAAAATGCCAGGGGGCGTGAAGGGGGCCGCTTCCCAGGCCTGGCCGCGGGCGTCGCCCCTACGCAGCTCCTCCTCCGCCCCTCCAGCTGCGGGGGGCTGTGCTGACCCCTCCCCCTCTGGCCACAGATCCAGAACTTGGGCTTCTTCCCCATCCATGGAGTGATGATGAAGATCACCGTCCCCATCGCCACCAGGGGCGGCAACCGCCTGCTGATGCTGAGGGACTTCCTTACCGACCAGGTACGGGCGCCCTGGAACCGGCTTAAAGGAAGGAACCAGTTAGGAGACAGACTTGCCCCCGGTGTGTCCCCGGGTCCTCCGACCTCAGCTCTTCCTCCCGGGACCAGGGCGGGCAGGGCCTTCTCGGGGAAGAGGAGGAGAGAGGGGCGTCTCGGGGTTGCTGAGTCTGCGGGTGCTCGTTGTGAGGCGGGTGTGTGTCCCTCGTGCAGGTGGACACGTCCTGTAACGTCTGGGGAAACAGCACCGAGTACCGGCACGCCCCGACGGAGGAAGACCTGAGTCGTGCCCCACAGCTGGTGAGTGTCCTGGGCAGCTGCTCCTGTCCTTGTCCAGTGGTCGGTCACTAAGAGCGTGTTGAGCGCCTCAAGCTGAGAGGAAACGGGATGAAGCGAAGACACTTCTGGCTCTTAACGAGCTCACCATCTCACAGGGGCCATGAGAGTGAATGCCAAAGAAGCCAGGGGACAAGGCTGTGACAGGTGTCAAGAGAGGGGCAGTGGAGGAAAGGAACAGGGGGAGTCGACTGGCATCTATGCCTTAAAGGGCCAGCAGGACACAGATGAGCAGAGGGAAGGGGAAGGAGCCAGACAGGACAACGCTACGGAGGCCAGGACCTACATGGCTGGTAGTGGAGACATTGACCCCACCAGCTGGGCCTCCCTGTCCCCAGAGACAGCAGGCAGCTCGTGTCACCTCCCAAGGCCCTCCCCCAAACACCTGCTAGTTTCCAGGCTTATGCTCCCAGGCTTGCCACTGTTCCCAGAAACCACTTTCTGAGCGCGCTCTCATTCTTCCCCAAAGATCTTAGCTGTTTTAGTTTTATTTCCCCCAAACGAGCGCCTCACAAAGCATTTTTTGGGTGTAGTGTACTTCCCTGAAGACTGGGCCTGGGGCGGCGGGGGGGGGGGGGGGGGGGGGTTGAGGTGGCTGCAAGAAGGAGACTCAAACAAGTTTAACCCAATGAATTCTGATTATTTGACGATTTCTTTGGTTTTTCTGTTACTACGGTATCATCTGCAAATAATAACAGTGTTAAGCTTTCCCATTCAATCCTTATAAACGGCTTTTCTCGGTTATGGCTCCGGCTAGGACCTCCGGGGCAATGGGAAATAGAAATGACAACAGTCTTGTCTTGATCTTGACTTTTTTTTAATTTTTATTAATTTTTCATTATTAAACACGACGCTTGTAGTAGGGTTTTTATAAACACTCTTTATTCAGATTCAGGAAGTTTCTTGGGAGATTTTTTTTTTTTTATATATACATATCATAAAAGAAGTTGGATTTCCCCAAATGCTTTCTCTGCATCTGTTACAGCAGTCATACAATTGTTTGCTTTGATCCGTTTGTGTGGTGATGACATTTATAGGTTCCCTAACGTTGAACCAAAGTTCTGCTCCCAGAAGACACCCAGTGCTGCACAACTTCAAGTACAGCATGTGCCATCCCCTGGCAGCCACAGCCCATGTGTCCCCCACCCCCACTCTCCTTGTTCCCTGTCCTCTGCGCCTCCTCCCCCAGGAGCAAACCTTGGGTGAGGGGTGGAGCTCAGCCATCTCTCTGGTGGCCCAAGCCTCTGCTCACATTCTCAGGTCATGGCTGGGCTAGCTGCCTCCCCCGCTCCCCCGGAGCCCAGCCGCTCACCCGGAGACCTACCTCCCTTTGCAGAATCATAGCAACTCTGACGTGGTCTCCATCAGCTGCAACGTGAGGCTGGCCCCTAACCAGGAAATCCATTTCCATCTGCTGGGGAATCTGTGGCTGAGGTCCCTAAAAGCAGTAAGTAGAGGGACGCCTGGGTGGCTGGGTCACTTGAGCATCTGACTCTTGATTTCAGCTCAGGCCATGATCCTGGGGTTGCAGGATCAAGCCCCGTGTCGGGCTCCGTGCTCAGCATGGAGCCTACTTGAGATTCTCTCTCTCTCTCTCTCTCTCTCTCTCTCTGCGCCCCTCTCCCCTGCCCGCTCTCTCTCTATATATATATAAAAATAAAAGCAGAAAGTAGAGTACCTGGGCTAGACTCCAAGGAATAAGGGGAAGGGGGTGGGTGCTGGGGAGTCTCCCACCCAGGGAGGGGCCAGCTTCTGACAAGGCCTTTGATTATACAGCTCAAGTACAAGTTGATGAAGATCACGGTCAATGCAGCCTTGCACAGACAGTTCCACAGTCCCTTCATCTTCCGCGAGGAGGATCCCAGCCGTCAGGTGAGTCCCCTGGAGACCCTGCAGACCTGAGCTTGAGCGGGGCCAGCTGGGGAAGGGGTCGTCCCTTCCCCTAGAGTTTCCTATACCCTCCATTCGTGTGTGCCTGCAGGAGAGAGAAGGACCCATCTGCCGGCAGTTAGCACAGCATCAGAAAAGAGGGGAAAAGCAAGTTCAGTAGGACGTTAGGGGCAAAAGTAGGGAGGGAGCCGGAAGCAAGCATTCGCCCAGTGCCTGGGGCGGCAGGCTCTAGACCACAGTAGTCCCACGAAAGCAGAGAAAGAAGGGGGACCTGTATGTTCTGCACTAGAGGAAAGAACTGGAGCCCAGGCCCGCTTGCCCTGGCAAGGCTCATTGATTGACTCCACCGGCTGTGACGCTGGGTCTCTGGCCGGCTGGCAGCCTAGAATGAACATCCCACCCCTCTCCTCCCCATCCATTAGCACCTCAAATCTAAGGAATGCACATGACATGCTTCAGAAGTCTGGTGCGAACCGAATTCCAAGGAATTCCAAGACCAAGGAATGCAGGATGTGTCTCTGTATTAGGACTCTTTTTGAATTAGATAAAACCAGATTGTCACAGACCAGACTGCTTCGAATCAGGGCCTCAGGAAGGGGGGAGAGGCTTCCTGCAATGCTCTCCTGAGAAGTTGGGCCTTGAAGAAAAGCCCAATCCTATGGAGAGACGGGCATCCTGGGCGTGGGACTCTGCTGCCCTCCACTGGCCACGTCCCTGAACCGTGGCCTGGGTTCCTGCACCAGATGCAGAGTTAACCCCAGCCCCACCCCCAGGAGATGCTGGAGAGCAAAAGAGGCACGGTCAGGAGGACAGATGTTCATAAACAAGGTGGGGAGCTGCCAGGCAGAGGGGTCGCAGGTGCCAAAACCTAGAAGCAGCATTCAGGGAACCCACCTAAGGAGTTTTATCTGTTCATTCATCCGGCATGTTGGGTGTTCCTCCTATGACTCAAGCCCCCCAGGGATACAGAGATGAATTAAGCAGACCTGGGGATGAGGATAACAAAGCCATGGCTACAATGTGGGGGTGAGCACAGGGGCTGGGCTTGGGGGGCAGTCAGAGCAAGGGATGTCCGGGGAAAGCTTTCTGGAGCCAGGTCCACTTGAACTGAAGCTTAAGAGAGATGTTGGAATTCTGCAGTCAGCCAAGGGAAGAGGCATTGTACAGGCACCCCCACCCCCACCCCCCCCCCACACACACACAACCCCTGTCTCTACACCAGTTCATCTTTTAAATGAATTCTCGTTCTCCTTCAACTCCCACTGCCCCCCTCCCCCGCAAATCCCTCTTGTATTTATTTTTATTTTTTTAGAGAGGGATGGGAGAGACGTACAGGGAGAGAGAGAGAATCTTAAGCAGGCTCCACGCTCGGCACAGGCCCAACGCAGGGCTCGATCCCATGACCCTGGGATAATGACCTGAGCCGAAATCAAGAGTCGGATGCTCCACAGACTGAGCCACCCAGGCGCTCCCCCCGACCAAAAAAAATCTTTCTTATACTCTCTGGATGCCTCGCTTCTCTTTTAGAAACCCAGCAACCCAGAATGTAAGCCCCAGAATGTGTGCCAGGTGCTGGGGGTGGGAAGGCAGAGAAGGTCCCAGCCTTTACGGAAGGACAGAGAATATAGAAGGGACCTGCCATTTGTTGAGCCCTAAACGCTGCGCCAGGCACTGTCACAGACACTTTGCACGTTTCCTTGCTCACTCCTCAGAGCACTGTGAGGTACTCCCCACCTCCATTTTTCAGACACGGAAACTCAGGCTAGGTGAGATAAGGCAGAGAGTTGAACAGGGAGTCAGTGGCCGAGCCGGGACTCCCCCCTGCTGCAGGGGTTCGTTCATGCAGCCATTCGGCATGTAGACCGAGCTCCTGCTCTGTCCCAGGCACTGAAAATAGAACAGCGAACAAAACAGATACCACCCTGCTCCCCTGGGGCTGACGTTCTAGATGGGAAGAAGGGCAAGACGCGTGAATATATCAGTGTCAAATGGTGATACATTCTGCCCCGAAAAATGCAGGCACCTAAAGGTGGAGACTTGGGGCGGGGGGGGGGGGGGGCGGTTCTATCTTATACAAGGAGATTGGGAAAAGCCTCCTCGATAAACTAACGTCAGAAACTATGAAGAAGAGGGGTGTCGCGTGGCTATTCGGGGGGGAAAATGCTGTCGGAAAGGGAGGGACAGCAATACAAAGGCCTCCGGTGGACGTGTGCTGGCATGCTGGAGGGCCAGGTAGCTGCAGGCTTGGAGCAGAGAGAGCAACGGGGGGGAGGGGGGGGGGCAGGAGGTGAGGCCAGCGAGATGAGCAGCACCAGAGAGGGTGAGGCCTGGCAGGCGCACGCAAGGACTCTTCTTTTCCACCCTGCGTGGGGGGCTGGAGCAGAGCAGAGAATAAATATGCCTTCGTCAGGCTGCCATGCTGAGGACAGACTGCAGAGGGCGAGGCTGGAGGGGGGAGGCAGTTAGCCGGCTGCTGCAGCCTCCAGGGGGGACACAGGGGGTTCAGTCCAAGCAGGTAGCCCTGGAGGCGGGACTCCCACATTCTGGGCGCTTCAAAGGTAGGCCAGACAGACTTTGCTGGAGTCCATGTGGATGCAAAGGTAGGAGTCAGTGACGAGTACAAGGCTTCTGGCCTGAGCGACAGCGAGGAAGGACCATGCTGGCATTTGCTTTCATGGGAAAGGCGGGGATGGAACAGGGTTGAGGGTACAGAGTGGGATCAAGAGTTTGGACACCTGTTAAAGATGCCGAGCAGGCCAGGAAGACAGGAGGACAGGAGTGTGGAGAGTCCCGGTAGAAGGGAGAAACGTGACGGCAGTCCGCGTATAGGTTTTTAACATTTATTTATTTTTTGAGACAGAGAGAGACAAAGCATGAATGGGGGAGGGTCAGAGAGAGGGAGACACAGAATCCAAAGCAGGCTCCAGGCTCCGAGCTGTCAGCACAGAGCCTGACGCGGGGCTCGAACTCACAGACTGTGAGATCATGACCTGAGCCGAAGTCGGCCGCTTAACCGACTGAGCCACCCAGGCGCCCCTGGCGTATAGGTTTCAAAGCCTCACAATGGAGTGAGTTTGCCCAGGGCTGTGTTATGCTTTCCATGGCCCTGAGCGCTTTTACCTTCGGAGACCCTTCCTCCTTAGAAATAATTTAAATTAGGAGCGCCTGGGTGGCTCAGTCGGTTAAGCATCTGACTCTTGGTTTGGGCTTAGGTCACGATCTCAGTTTGTGAGTTCGAGCCCCACATCAGGCTCTGTGCTGACGGCACGGAGCCTGCTCGGGATTCTCTGTCTCCCTCTCTCTGCCCCTCCCCTGCTTGCTCTCTACCTCTCTTCCTCTCTCAAAAATAATAATTTAAATTATTATTTTATGACAAATATATATAAAGACATATAAGCCAGGCAAGAGATTATATTTGTTTTTCCCTCGAATTTTAAAAGAAATTAGAACATTTTCATGGGCCCCTAAAAGCACTAAGGGCCCTGAGCTCCCTGTGCCTACTGGGTAAGACGGTGCTGAGCTCACCATGAAATGACTGTAGATAAGGAAGAGGTCCCAGGACAGAGCCATGGAACATGGCACAGAACCCAAGGCCAAAGGCAGAAAGTTTCAAAGAGGAGGCAGGATCACCTGGGTCATTTAACTCAGGTGTCCTTTGTGCAAGGGCTGGGTCCTCTGAGGCCTCCGCAGGCTGGGTGCCACCCATGCCTCCAGCAGATCCCACCGGGCACTAGGCATCGCCTGCACCCCGGCTGCCCCCCCGGTCCCCAGGACAGTAATGCTGTTGACCCGGCGCACTCCTCCCCTTACAGATCACGTTTGAGATCTCCAAGCAAGAAGACTCTCAGATCCCCATCTGGATCATCGTGGGCAGCACGCTGGGGGGCCTCCTGCTGCTGGCCCTGCTCGTCCTGGCACTCTGGAAGGTGAGGCCCCAGCAGGGTGGTGGTGGAGAGCAGCATCCTGGCTGGTCGGCCCAGGCCGGCTGGCGGGGGGGGGGGGGGCACGCCTCTGGCCTGCGGGCTCTGTGGCCAGCCCACGCGTTCTCCTCCCTGTGGGAGCTGGCACCCACCCGGCCTCCTCCCCAGAATGTGCCTCCTGCTACCTAAGCACCCACATCTCACCACAGCAGGCAGATTGGCTAAGGCCTCCAAAGGGCCCTCAGTCTGTGGCTCTGACCCTTTGGTGGGTTCCTTTGAGAACCTGACGGGAGCCCGGTCTTCTCTTTGTGGAAGCAGCAGCAAGTACACAACCACAAAATTTCTCCAACAGTCAGGCGGTTAACAAGCCCCCAAACCCCTCTCTGTCACTGAGCCTCAGGTGAAGAACCCCTGGTCTCAACCTTCTGTTACAGATGAGCCGAGGGAGGCCCAGAGAGGGTTCTTGACCAGGGCAGGGTCACACAGCATGACTTCTTGCCTCCCGACCCAGGCTCCATCCACTCCACTGCAATCCCCCCTCACCAGTTAAGTGGCCCATTGCGTGGCCCACCAAGGGAGTTCTGCTGGGCTGGGGTGGGGGCTGGTACTCAGTGTTAGCTGGGGTATTCAGGGAAGCCTTCAACAGGAAGAAGTCTTAGGAGCGTTAGTGGGGGGAAAGCAGGTGGGAGAGACAGGTCTTGTCCTCCCTGCCCACCCCTGAGACTTCTCCCTTTGCCCCCACACAGCTCGGCTTCTTTAAAAGTGCCAAGCGCAGGAGGGAACCTGGCCTGGACCCCACCCCCAAAGTGCTGGAGTGAGGCTCAGAGGAGGCTGCGAGTTGATGGGGGCCAGGACGCCAGTCCAGGCAGTGTACAGGCCCAGGCCCGTGGCCCGCTGAGCTGGGGTGGAGAAGACGCCAGCTCGCTTTGCACTTGACCTCATCTCCTGAGAGACCAAGCCTGCACCCTCTGAAAGGAACTGAAGCCAGTTTTAAGAGGGACTGCTCTACTGGGAGGCCAAGACACCTCCAACACAGATCCCTGGTGACTTAAAGGGACCCCTCCCAAGGCACACCAAAGCCTCCCCTGGGCTCTGTGGGGGCATTTGCTGCCCCCGCCACTAGGTGCTAGGAATCCATAACTGTCCCATCCTCAGAAGAAACCGGCAGAGGAAGAAGGCGATGCAAACCCATTCTTTCTTCACACTCCAGGCCTCGAGTCCCAGCAGGACCCAGTGGGGCAGCAGATCTGAATCCTGGGCTGTCCTCCCACCCCCCACACCCCACCCCGGCGCTGCCCAAGGCTCTCAAGTCCCACTCACCCCTTCCCCAGGCAGGAGAGCTGCCCCTGAATGAACCCCCGCGGCCAAGGGCTTGGTGGTGACAGCTGCTGGACAGGGATGAAGAAAGACCCTGGGGCATGGAGACTGTGACAGACGGGCAGCTGGGACACAGAATATGGGGCGCCCACCCCGAGATGGGGAGGCAGGCGGGCCCTCCACCCCCGCACATACCCCTCAGTGGCTTTTGTTCCTCGTACCCCACGGGAGCCTTCAGTCGCCACACTCCCTGGGTCCCCCGTACCTACTTGGTCTTCCCGCCTGCCTGCCCTGAGCGTGGCACAACTCCAGGCCTGGCAGTGGGGTGGCAGGAGGGTGCGTGCCCCCCCCCCCACAAACACAGCCTCCCGTCCCCCCTTTCCGCCCACTGCCCCCCGTACACAAGAGAAGGGCTCAGCCAGCGCTGCTAGAATGCACTCTGGTGCTCTCTGGAATGCACTGGTTAAAGCTGGTGCAGGGACACCCAAGTCTATGGAACCTCGGTGGCAAATACCTGATCCTGATCCGCTGGCCCATGGGACAAGTGGTACCACCAATGATGGCGCCTTGAGGACAATAGGCACGCCCGGTGCCCAGCGAGTAATTTATGCCTTAATCTTGTTTTGAGATAGAAATGAAAGGGGGATGCATCAAAGGCATCTGTCCCCCTGTCCCACAGTACGACCTTTACTGTCGTAAATATTTTTTAAAACTATAAAAAAAAAAAATACAGTGATTGAAAACAACCAAGGTGCTTGCTGTCTCCCATTCTGTGGGCAGGGCTTATCCCAGGGAGCCAGCGTCTTTTCTCTGAAGGAAAGGAGGTGGCTGGGGGGCCCCTGCTTTCTTCCCATTGTCTCTAAATGTTTGGAAGGGGCTTGTCCACCATTTGGTCCCTACGACATCCCCTCCAAATGGCTGCCTGATCTGGGATGGACATCTCCAGGGATGGAACACTTCCTCCCGCCCAAGACCACCAGCTCCCCCTTCACCCATTTGGATGGTTGAAGCCCACAAGTCACTGTAGCTTCCAGTCCTTAGTTCCGGCTCCTCCCTCTCTAGCCTCCCAGACTTCTCCAGGCTAGCGTTTCAGTGCTGACCTCATACTCCAGAACTTCTTCACCTTTACACACAGGCTGCTCTTCAACCAAGTGGGCTCCCTTCCAATCTTGTGCCATTGGAGTCCCAAGAGGCCAGAGGTAGAAACTTACAAATTATTTGATCTTGATCCCCCATGGATGAGGACACTCCGAACCAGAGCAGTTAAGAGAGAGCCCTAGGATCCCCAGCAAAACCCACACTCATTTTAGGACTGCGGTCTCTCAAGTAGGATAGTCATTACAGCCCAGCCTGGGGGGGAAGGGGGGGGTTGGGGAGGGGATTACTAAAGGAGCAGAAGGCATTAATACAAAGTAACTATGGGAATATTTGTTCTCAAATGGTGACCCCCAAATCAGAAGGCCCCATTTAGAGTCAAGTTTCGCTGGAGTCTTGCCCTCATGAATGGAGCACCTGACTCCAGGATGCTCCATGAACCCACACTCACACGTATGCCATGCCGTGTGATTTAGACCAAGTCTTCTGTCTGGTACCATCAACTCTGAGAGAATGCTTTCACGTGAAACCTGCCTTTTAGAGACTGGCATTCACCTTTAAAAAGTTGCTATGTGCGGCCACGCTGCAGGCCAAACAAAACATATCTGCAGGTCAGACGCAACCCAGAAGTGGCCACATGGGAACCTCCAGCCCATCGGAGGCCACCTTTATCCCCAGGGCTCCGCAGCCCCTTCACACCCCTCCCTGGCCCTACACCAAGAACAACTAACTGGTCAAAAGGCAGAACTTTGTAACTTCAAGGCCTTCAGCCATCCCCTCGTGTCTCTCTCGTCTGTTTCTCTTATCAGTCCTTTCTGAATTTATCTGCTCTGGGGTATAAATGATCAAGACAGACCTTACAGAGTTCCTGGTAGGGCCACAGAGATGCATTTAACGGGGAGCAAACTCACGCTACAGCGGTTCTCTGGCCTGAGGAGCTCTAAAAGATGTCTATGCAAGGGTCCACCGCAGGGATTCACATGTAATTGGGAGAGGGGCCAAGGCATCAGTTTTGTTGTTTTAGAGTTCCTCTGGTGACAGATGTGCCGAGCTGAGGTCAACAGGCAGGTGAACACATAGGCTGGAAAACAAATAAGGGGTTAACACACATAGGTGCCCTTCCATTATGAGCACTGGGGACTATGCTGTCGTTCATAATATTCAAGTTAACCTGACTCCAGCCTAGAGTTGGGAAGACTTTCTTGTTCCAGCAAGTCTCTGGAGAGGGATCTGCTACAGACTTCACCCAGTTCTCCTGGGTCTCCAGAGCCCCAAGGGGACTCTGGGAGAAGTTGAACACATCTGCTATTGTCTGGAGGAGAGACAGAGCAGTCTCCGAAGCAGTTTTGGCATTTAGTGGCAAGCAGCCCAAAATGCAACTGCAGATCAACATAAAATTCATATTGTGGTTCACAGATGGATATTATTAGCAATGCTCTATTCCATAGTTAAGAATATTTATGATGGAGCTAAGGGCTGAACTCCGAGTGCTGACATAAAGTGGAACCAAGTTAAAAATGGTTCCATCTTTTAAAAGCTTTATCAGCATCCTAGATGCTACTCTAAACAAGCTGCTTTGACTTTCAGGTGGCCACGGGATACTTGCGTAAGCAAGCCTATAGCAAACGAGTGCATAGGAGAAAAACACATGGGTCAAGGTCTCTTATAAACCAAACACCAACAGAAGATGGTTTTAGAATTCGGTCCACGGATTCTCAGGATTTCCTAAGTTCTAGGCTCTCAGGAGAAACACAGGAGTTGTGAAGTGAATCCTGGGCGATGTTCTATGAGGTCTCACTGCTGCTCTAACATCTGGGGGGGAGGCAGGCTCTCAGAAAAGATGCGGAAACTGAGGTGCAGGGCTTGGGTAGACAAGAAAGGCCTCAAGCCCTGTGCCATCAGCGCCCAGTGCTCTGCAGGGAAGCGGCCATCAATTCTGGTGTCCCTCGGTTCCAGCTGGCCGCTTCTTTCTGGCATCAGATGGTGTGGACATGTAAGCTTGGAGGACAAACCGTGCCTGCTAGAGCAGATCATCTATCCAGAGCTGAGCTTCTCAGAGTGGGATTCCACGGCCGCCCTGATCAGAACCACAGACCAAGTTCTACCCCAGACCTCACGGATCCAATTTCCTGTCAGGTAATGCTAAGCACATTAAATGTATAGAACCAGCAATCCAGAGCCACAATATTCTCTAGACGTCATTGTCCGTTTCTTAAACAGTGGAGCCTTCCTCAGCTGCCCTTGGGTCACACGATAGCTACCAGGTGGAAGGGGCAAAGTGCGAACACAAACACAGCAGAGAGGGGACAATAAAAGCGGAAGGGCTTTCCACAGAAGGTATGGAACTGGCCTTTCCTAGAGGTCTTTAAAAGACAAGTTGCTGTCTCCATCAGCATTTAGCATTTAACACTTAGCATCAGTGCTCTCCTGGAATACAAAACTAGACTTCTAGACTTCAACCAGTCCCCCGGATTCAAGCCCCAGGGTGCCAAGCAGCCTGTAAGAGAAACAGCCAGCTTAATCGTGCTCTTTTTCCTGCATGACTCACTGCAACCACACCTCACCCCGTACAGGAAGTGGCCAGGTCTCTCCAACCACCAGATATGCCTTGGGTGACTTAACTTAATACAGCTATTAGTGGGGAGTGGTCTCCTGTTTTCATTCACTACCACATTGTCCTTCGTTTTCACCTCCAGCCGAGGTCGTGTCAGCCCTTTACTCTGCACTACTTTTTACTGTTTTTTTTGAAATCTCAAAAAATTGTCCTACTGTGAGTATTTACGTCATCTAGACTCTTCGCAAGGGGCAGTCGGGCTTAATTGACCACATTAAAACCGGCCAGTGCTCTCGTGTCACCATCTATTCCATTAGCTTTGACATCACACTAAAGTAGGACACCATGTTCCAAACGGAAACTGAAACAGGAACAGGAACGGACGAGTTTTGCTAGTAAAGCGTGGAGAGGGGGTTAGAAGCCTGGCACTTGGGCTCTGTAACTTCTCAGGAAGGTACAGGCTAAAATGTCCCCAGCAAACTCACCAGGTTCAAAGTAGGGTAGAAGCAGAAAAAAAACATTTTCTTAAAAAAGAAGGGGGCACTGTTCCTTAACGGATTCATCCTTTCTAAATCAGCTGTGCACGTTCTTTGCCCCTATCTCCCTGGTACCACAGAAAAATACGACAAGCAACAACTCAAATGACACGGTTTCCTGAAAGGTTTTCAGAAAGTGGCCCAAGCCAGAGTCAAAAGGTAGCATCATAAACTTTTATTTGGGAAATTAAAATGAAGATCTGAGGAAAAACAGAAAATCAGATTTCAAATAGGGGCATCTGGCTAGACGACAAGCTTATCAAGGGCAGGGACCATGTTTCTTATTTTTGTACGCGCATCCCTGATACAGCGTGTCCGCTAGAGGCAGGAACACGCCCCAGTACTGAACTCAGGACAGACCAAGCACGCCACATGTACAAAGCACAGAGAAATTAGAATAGCTAGTTTTGTCTATGCTTGCCAACATGCAAAGTCTTTATGAACCACCTGAAATTTACATCTCACACAGGCATTTTCTAGATTAAGTACCTGATGAAATATATTACTGCCAGTATTTTCTTTAGTCTGATCGTCTGTTACTTTAATACAGCAGACATTACTTGAAACACAGAAAAAAAAAATGATCTAGAATTTGTCTGGATGATTTCCGGAGTCCAGCTGGGTATTACAGCCGGCTCAGACCTGGCAGAGATGCTAAGAGGATCTTTGCTTGTGCCAGCCTAATAGTCTGAGAGTGAAAGAGCACTGCTCCGTGAGTCAAGACCCAGAGCTGACCCTGGGCTCTGACATTCAACCCTTGTATGACCTTACATGGACAAAACACTTCTTTCTGGGTTTACATCCTCAGCTATAAAACGAGAGACTTGAACTACATGGTTTTTTCAGGTCTTAAGGAAGGGACTGGAATGGCTACCCTAAATCTAAATTTTAAAACAAACATGTGCCAAGGATGTGCTCCAATACCACCACTTAATACTCTTTGGATAATCTTAACCAATATTAATTGGTTCTATAATTCTATAAGAAATATAGAATACGAATACTGAAATAAGAGGCAAAATAAGCTTCACTTATAAATGATGATCAGTGTATCTGCGACATCCAAAAGCAATGAACAATTTCATTTTTCAAAAAAAGGCAAATCCATTAAAATGCCTATGTAAATGGGGCGCCTGGGTGGCTCAGTCGGTTGTGTGTCCGACTTCAGCTGGGGTCATGATCTCGCATTTGTTGAGTTCAAACCCCACGTCGGGCTCTGTGCTGACAGCTCAGAGCCTGGAGTCTGCTTCGGATTCTGTGTCTCCCTCTCTCTACCCCTTCCCCGCTCATGCTCTGTCTCTCTGTCTCTCAAAGATGAATAAACGTAAAAAAAAAATTTTTTTAATAAAATAAAATGCCTATGTAAAAACATTAACATTTAGAAGTATGTGATTGAAAAAAAAAAAGCTCCTACCCATAATATAAACACAGAACCTAACCATAAAAGGAATATATCTGCAAGAACTTCACTAAAAAAAAAAAAAAAAAAAACCTTGAAAAATCTCTAAGAGACGTAAGACTTCACTAAATGGGACTATCTCTCCTTTGGATAAAAAGGCTCAGACTTACAGAGACAGCAAGTCTCCCTAAATTAATCTCTTAACTCAATGCTAAACAAAATCAACTTTCAACATGACATGACACCGGAATTCATCTGCAAAAATAAACATACAATAAAAAAACTATATCCCCTCCCCAAAAGAAGACAAATGAACAATTAGCCCCACTAGTATTAACATTTAACATTACCCAGGCACTTCACTATGTGTCAAGCACTTTGTTACTGTTAGGTAAGCATCTTGATTCTCTTGTTTGCTCATCACAGTCCAAGTTAAATATTATCATCCCGATTTACAGAAACTAAGGCTTGGACAGAAAAGTAACTTACCCCAGGCCACAGAGCTTGTAAATGATAGAGCCGTGACAATAATCCCCAGTCCACCACACTGCGAGATCAACAGAATAAAACAGAGAACCCAGAAAAAGATCTCATTACATAATGGAAATTTAGTTTATGATTGGTATCAGTACCAATCCAGCTATTCGGCTAGCTGGATCCTTACATCAAAATAAATTCCAGGTAGATAAAAGATTGATTTATTTTAATGGTTCTTTGAGAGAGAGAGAGAGAGAACGAGAGTACATGAGTGGGGGATGAGCAGAGAGAGAGAAAACCCCAAGCGGGCTCTGCACTGTCAGTGAGGGAGCCCGACACGGGGCTTGTTCTCACAAACCAAAGCCGAAATCAAATCAAGTGTTGGATGCTTAACCAACTGAGCCACACAGGCGCCCCTCAGATAGATAAAAGAGGAGGAGGAGGAGGAGGAGGAGGAGGAGGAGGAGGAGGAGGAGAAAAAGAAGAGAGAGAAGACATGGAAGGGAGAAGCCATAAAAGCATTAGAAGAAAACATGGGTAAAAAAGATTTACCATCTTGGAATGGAGACAACCTTATAAGCAAGATACAAAACTCAGAATCCATTTTAAAAAATTATAAATTTGGCTACATAAAAATGGAAACTTCTGATATAAAAGCAACTATATTCAAAGTCAAAAAACAAACTACAAACTGTGACATATGACAAAGAAAATTTCCCAAAACTTCCAAAGAATTTCTAACTAGTAAGAAAAAGACTACAACCCAAAAGCAAGCAAAAGAAATACAAATGGGCCGGTAAATATATGAAAGTGTCAACCCCATTCATAATAAAGGAACACAAATCAAAACCATGAAATACTATTTTTCATTAGTCACCTTGGCAAAAACTAAATGGTGAGATAAAATCTGATGTAAGAGTATAGGTAGATGGCAGGCAATTAAATGTCCTCTATCAAAATTCTAAATATTCAGTCACTAAACCAGAAATTCCAGTGCTAGGAATGAATCTGTTCTATGAACATAGTATATAAGGATGTTCACTGAAGCGTTATTTAGAATATCAATAAATTGAAAACCTAGAAGTCCAACAACAAGGTCTGGCTAAATAAATGTTAAGTCCACCCACAGAATTAAATCTATAAAGTTGCTTAAAAAAACAAAACAAAACTACACACCAAAATGAAAAAGCCTAAGATACAGTAAATGTAAAAGACAAGATGCAGAATAGAATAAGAAAAAGTCCATTTGCATTTTTTAAAAAAATGAAAAGGAGAAAAAAAACATATATGCACAGAAAAATTCTGGGAAGCTATTCAAAAAAACTAGTAATAGTGACAGCCCTCTTAAGAGTCTAAATGAGAGGGAGGCAGGTAGAGATGAGAAGGGCATTGTTTTGTTTTGTTTTTTTACAATTTGAATTTTTCTTTACTATCTGAATTTTTTCCCCAGGCACATATAACTCTGACAACTCTTTTTTAAATAAATTCAACAAAAGATCATCTCAACTAAGGCACACTGAACAATAAAGACACAAACTGCAAGGCAGGGTTGGTTTTTTTTTTCAAACATTTACTGAACACAAACACCGGGTTTTTTTTCCTTTTACACAGCAATATTGTTAGTTTCAAATTAGCTGGGCTATTAGGACTGTCAATTGCCACGAAATTAAAAATGATTCTACATGTCAAACTCAAATAGAAAATGTCATGCAATATAATCACTAACAGACCTCTGGTGCAGTCAGCAAGTTCACTATGTTTATTAAAGTCACGTAAATGGTTTGACAAAAGTGCACAAGAGAATGACATCACTGGTTTGTTATAAATCACAGTGAATTACTAGAATACAACAATGTAGTTCCTCGATGCAGAGGATTACAGGATGGGGTGAATATTATAAAGGATAGGATCTTTTCAACACATTAGGCCAGTCAGATTTTACTCCCCAACGATGTACCTCTGAAAAGAGTGGTTAGCAAAGCTGAGGGGTTTTCCTCATCTTTTCTCCTCCACCAATTACTAATAAGCCACAACAAAAAAAGCCATGCGCAAGTTTTACAACACCTGATAAAAGACAGATACAAAACCTTGTTTACTTCGTCACTGGGCAAAGCTTGCACCTTTGCTCCTTCATTTTGCTGATTAGGCCACTCATCACATGACTCACCCCTAAATGAAAAGCTGTTAATAATTTAGCAATACTCACCCCTGTACACACATCAAGATATACTCCCCATAACCATCAAGTCAATGTCCCTTCCCTGCACATTAACACAAATGAACACACCACAAACCTAGGACTAGAGACCACATTTACTTTACAGTTTTAAAAATTAATGTATCTATCATCACTATCAGTGGACTTATTCCAGATCCCCTATTTGGGAGAGAGGCTGCTGTACGTACAACCCAGGCCATCTGAAGACTTGGGCAAGTCTGCCAGACGTGTATGACAAAGCCCTGCAAGGTGCCATACGTACCTAGGAGCTTTCTACCTTCCAGAGAGGGTATCCAGAGAAGAGCTGTGCGTTTTCAGAGTGGAAATAAACACACAGCTTAACATCCTATGGACTGGTAACTTTCCATAGAGCAAAAGGCAGAGTTTTGTTTTCTTTAACCCATTTCAGTGTTACAGCATAGTCAGTGAGGAAAACAGAAGAGTCATCTGTACATAGATACTTGTGGCTAGACTAAAAAGGAACATTTAGGATTTTTACAGAAAATCTACCATAAAAACAAGCCCTTTCTACTTTTGTCCACCTACTCACTAGTTCAATCACTGGCTGCTTCTAAACCCAGAAAACTGTAACCCAAGGGCCAGCAACTCACCTCCTCACCGCGCCCCGTTCCCAAAAAGGAAAGTTTCTGCACGAGTAATCCAAAATGGTCCTATCCATAAAGTAGCTGCCTCAACTGCAGTGGAGACTGGTAACGGCTGTCATTCCCTTGGGATATGTAATTTGCAAAACCACTTGCCAGACACAGAGTTGATACTTAGGGAGCTGCGCCCCCCCCCCCCCGCCCCCGAATCGTTTGTTACTTCAAACAGTGCTATCGTACCTACCTAGGTTTCCCCTAATTATCGGTTATTAATCAACTAGTAGTACACTGAAACAAAACCCTTCCCAGAAACAAGCAAGACCAAAGCTTGCTTTTTTGGCTCGTTTGTTTGAAGTTCCCACGGCAAAGAACCTTAAGGTAGTGGGACTGTGGCCTGCTGGAGCAATCCAGAGTAGAGTGAAGAAAACCATGTGGTGTCAGAGTTCTCACAACAAAAATTTCCCCCTTCTTTAATCAATTGAGGGGATGGATTTGCTGCCCATTCCTTGAGTTGAAGAGTCACCTAAATTCAAGGGTTCAGTTTCACCAACTCTTATTTAAAAACGGAAAACCCACCTAAGTTTCACCTCGTTTGCCCAGATATCCATCCTCCTGGGCCTCTCGTTCAACCAAATTTATAGGACAATTACTGAGCAAGACAAAGAAGTTTTGACTGAATTTGTAATATTATCAAGGAAGACTTACGATCCGAAGCATACTTCTACCAATAATAAACAGAAAATGACAAAAGTGGATGGAAAATGGAGACAGCCTGGAGTTCTCATGAGCTGAGATACAGAACTATTGACCTTTCTTACCGATTTATTTTCCTAAAAAAAAAAAAAAAAAAAATAATAATAATAATAATAATAATACATTTTTTAAAACACACAAAACATTTAAGCTTGGGAAGGATTTGGCTAAACATACTTAAAATAACTCTACCAAAAACAAATAAAACAGGCATGTAGATCACTTGTTTTAAGAATGGTTTTATACAGATGTTTCACAATACATATTTGGATTTATTTTACAGGACAGAATTAGATCCTTAGCAATGGAGTGCACAACATACTACGACACTACAGTAGAAAAGTATGTTACCATTAGCAGAGCTCACAGTTTATTCCCACTGTCTTCACACTCTCTCTCCAACCTTGTCGGCACTCCCGTCAGCAGCTGCGCTCTCCAGCATGCATCCCTTCTCAAAAGCACTGTCATTAAATTTTGATGTCTGAATATGTACATATAATCATCATCCTCATTTTATGAATACGTAAGATCTAAAAGAGTGCTGGTCCTGAGTAGCCAGAGGGATGGTTTTTAAAACATGCAACATTATCTGATATTTTAAGTTTTGGTGTTTAAAAATCATACACATTCATAATGGAACCAACTGAATACCAAGTATCATAGCCATTCCTCAGACTGTCAGAGACACAGGCCTTGAAGTCTGAAAGATACAGGGTCTGACCTAAGCTGTGGAAAAGGTGTGATTCACTCACCTTGAGGACGTGCATTTTCTCTTTCAGGCCACGAGAGTTGCCAAGAGCAAGGTACAGTATTTCCTTGATTTGCACCGGAAGGATCAAGGCCAGTAACTTTCAAATTAGGGCTCTTTCAAGTATCTCCCTTCAAACCATCCTGAAAACCCTCCTTGTAAAGACCTCAGGTTAGGAAAACAGAAATATATTACCATGACAGAATTTGCCATCAAAACGTTCCTAGCTGAAACAAGAGCATGAAGTAGAACTACAGTGGCCATAAAGGTATCTTGCATTCTTAGGGGAAAAAGTTTTTAAGGTTCCCCCCCCTTCCAATCCCTCCCACCCTTCAAACTATTTCATTTTGTGGGGTATCTTTTATTTAAGGCCCTAGGTGCTAATTTTGGCTTGGTCACTTATGCTTTATACTGTTTCAACTGCAACCTTTCTCTTATACTTCACCAAACAATATGCAGACATAAAATGCTCATTGAAACCATACAGATTTGGGGTTTCTTTGTTTTTGTTTTTTTTTTTTTAGTTTATAGCTGATGTTACAGCATCATAATGCTTTTCATTAACGAAAAAAAAGCTGGTCTTCACTTACAGTACCATGCACTACGAGTAGCTAAGGCATTCATTTGGCACTAGAGAGAAAAAAATACAGATATAGCTCATTTTACTTTATCATTTTTTAACATCAATAGAAATAGAAATAGGTGTATACCCTTTACTTGAATTTCTGTGATGCTTAAAAGATAATCACAGAATACTCTTTTAGTCTGACACTTAAAATGCTGCCATCAAAACAAAACAAAACAAAACAAAAAGACCTCTGCACAGCCTATCAGAATCAGTGACATTTTGTGGTTGAACTTTCAGCTCTCAGACAGAAATACCATCCAGACAGCATTCCAAATTACTTTTATCATCAAAAACATTTCATTTCCTATACCACACTAGTGATTTTTCTACTAATTATAAGGGACAAAGTAAAGAAAGTGAAAAAATTAAAAACATCCTTGTTCCTTTTCATCCATCATAAACACCTTATGAGGGGGGCACAAACAGTGCCCTCTGGAAAAGCAGTTTCCAATTTTTAAAAGAGACCACACAGGAGGAAAGGGAGAAAGGGACAAAAATAGAAGGTGTAACTATATTGTGACAATTTGTTTCATAAGAAAACACAGTATTCATAATTTTTACATGTCTGTGAGCTGAGTTGAAATGCAGGCTGCTGCAATTTAGAGAAGTTACCTTAAAACAGAGACCAAAGAATTTTAGAATTTAAGCCTGACGGCAAAGAGTCCATCGATATTCTCTGAAAAATTGCTTTAAGACTATTACTCCTTTGTGTGTACCACCCAGCATAATGCAAAAATTCCAATGGATTTAACTTGATACATTTATAACTATTATTAAATTAGCACATTTTCAGATTAATCTGCAGTTGTATTTTTTGAAATCCTCCTGATGTTATGATGTGCCGTATCACTCCGCATAAATATTGGAAGAGCAAAACCTACGTGCAGCAGTTGGGCACACGCAGAACACCGGGGTATCCCATTACTCTTATGGTCCTTTTTAGTTGTTCTTCTTCATGAAATCCTCAAAACTGCTGCAAGGATAACACGCTGACACAGGCTTAACAGAAATACTTTTGTAGGCAGTTTTTAAAATATTGACTTCAAATCATAAACGTCCCTTGTTACATAAAATATTTTATATTCATTCCTTAAAAAAAAATACAAATGCCAAAGCATTATGTTGTACACCTGAAACTAATATAATGTATCTCAATTATACTTCAAGAAAGAAAGAAAGAAAAAAAGAAAGGAAGGAAGGAAGATAAAGTGACCAATATCCAGACACCTTAGATTATAGTTACACCTAAACAATGTGGCGTTGTTTAAAGTGTATTTGAGATCAGTCAACATCATGAGGCAAAAAGACCAAATACAGAACTAAGGAAGGATGGGTAGGGAGGAAGGGTAATGGAAAGAAAAGCAGAATTTATGAACACATAATTCTATTGTCTGTGATTAAAGTCCTTTACTTTTTAGCACCACATTAAACGATTTTACATATCCAGTCACTTAATGAAATCCAACAAACTCTTCAAGAGTTCTGGGAATCTGGTCTTGGTAGTTAATGTCATTAGCCCGAACTGCTCGGGCAGCCAGGCACTTGAGACTCATCTTCATTTGAGTTTTAAGTAGTATTTCAGATACCCCAGTTGTACTTTTGTCTAGCGGAGTCTTATTCTGTTTATTGGTCATGTCAGTGTGGGCGCCAGCTTCAACCAGGCTGATGATGATAGAGTGCAAGGTTAAAAAATCACTGATGGGCCTGTTGTACTGAACGATGATGTGAAGGGCACTGTTCCCCTCGTTGTCTACTGCATTCACCTCGGCACCACAGTCCAGCAGGAGCTTCGTGACAAGTGCATTTGGAAAGCTGCAGACATCATTGGTGTGGAAATCATCAACCGGGGTGTTCGAGTTGACAGCTAGATGCAGCAGGGTGAAACCTTCCCGAGTTCTGGGATCCAGGTGAATCAGGTTGTAGATCTGCTTGTTAATTTTGCACTGATCTTC
This sequence comes from Acinonyx jubatus, assembly GCF_027475565.1. Classification (NCBI taxonomy): domain Eukaryota; kingdom Metazoa; phylum Chordata; class Mammalia; order Carnivora; family Felidae; genus Acinonyx; species Acinonyx jubatus. The sequence continues at coordinate 36,465,463 of NC_069386.1, forward strand.
TTCACTGCACTGTGTTTTGGTGGAGATGCACACTAAATACAGAAAAGTATAGAGATTACATTCATAATTGTCCATAGCATTGTGGACATCAGCGTCTGGAATATTTTTTACTCTGTTCATACTTTGTTCTATTTCCAAAACACTGCATCTCAAAACACATTCTATGTCTGGGGCCTTCACAGTTTCATTCAAATGTATCATCTGTGAGAAAACTTGAGCGAATCGAAGAAGATCCTTGTGGGTATTCCGGTTACCTTTCTGTCTCAGGTGCAGGGCGTGCAGCCACAACTTGATACACTGTTCGAATTCCATGTTATCCGCATAAACGGCTCCCCTGTAAATGATGGGATGGGAAACATCAATATTGTCAGCACCTAAAATCCGTTCCCGAACTATAAGGCCTTCCATGTGAAGAGCATCTCTGTCTTGCCGAATGGATTCCAGTTCCTGAGGATTTCTACATTCAGTTCTATTTCCATAAGCATGGATTGGTGGGAGGACCTCTTTCTCCAGAATGTTATCACCATCTTGAAACCTCTCCAACATGGCTAAATATAAATAGTGGTACGTCTTCATGATGTCATAGTTCTCGCGGTCATTTGCAAAGGAGGCACCCAAGAGTTCCAGAGCTTCAATCCGACTTCTTCGGTCGCAATCAGCATGAGAGAGTAACAGTTCGACGACATCGGCCTTACAGCTTTCGGCAGCTACTTTTAATGGCGTCATCCCATGGCCGTTCACTACTATAGCAGCACGCCATTTTATCAGCTCTTTCACAATATCTATGTGCCCGGCTTCAGCTGCAAAGTGCAAGGCTGTGGCTCCACAATGTGCTTTAGCATTGGGATCAGCACGTTGTTCTAAAAGGTATCTGACCACGTCAGTGTGTCCCTTGTACGCTGCAATCATCAGGCAGGTGTTGTCGTATTTGTTGGCAATGCTGATGTTGGCATTATTTTCAACCAAGTATTTCACAATATCCAGTCTGCCATCAAAGCATGCCGCCCGCAGGGGGGTCGAGTTAGTTACTGTGGTGTGGTTCACGTTGGCTCCATGGCTGACTAGAAGTTTAACAACTTCAAAATGTCCAGCTCCTGCTGCACACCACAGAGCAGTGGCGCCATCAATCACATACCTGTTCGTGAAAAGAACAAACCGTCAGAAAATGGAGGCCACGTGCCCTGAGAGAAGTTTAAAGAATGTATTCGTCTGCACTGACCAAAACCCTCAATCTACAGAATGCAAATAAAGCGTTAGTTTGTGTGAAAATAAAATCAGGTGACTTAAGTCAAGCATGTTGCATTGTACTTATTATACCTTGTATAAGCTCAATAAATGTTAGCTATCTATTACTGTTACTACCAACGTATATAACCCTAAAAAAAAAATCACCAACTTTTTACTAGCAAAAGTAAATACATTTCAGAAAACACAGAGGCAGTGTACGGAGGCTCGTAACTTCTTTACCACCCAGTTGATGCACTGGCTCTTAAGAAAAAGCATGTTCCTCCTTCCCAGGATCCCTCACGGACCGGAGTTTCTCTCTATATGTCAGTAAGAAAGCTACCCTAATCCCTATATTGACGCTGTGTTAAAAAACTGCTTTAGGAAAACAAGGATTTAAGCAGATAACTTTTTCCTAAGATTATCTGAGCTAATCAAATATATACCTCTACCACAGCAGTGAGAATGAAAAACTTCCCGCTCCATACAATATGGAAGGATCACATAAACATAATGCTGAGCAAAAGTCAACCAAACATAGTACATGTTATATTACTACATGTATATACCTATCTGTAGTGTTGGAAGTCAGAAGGACACTGTTTACCTTTAAGGGGAGTAGAGAGTGGGAGAAAGCGCAAAAGGAACTTTATTAAACGAGTATGTTCCCTTTCTGAAAAGACACGTTCAATTAGTGCATTCCTCTCTGTTATACTCCAATTTAAAAGTCTCTGGGGCGCCCTGGGTGGCTGGGTCACTTATGCGTCTGACTTCGCTTCAGGTCATGATCTCAGTTCGTGGGTTCGAGCCCCGCATTGGGCTCTGAGCTGGCAACTCAGAGCCTGGAGCCTGCTTCAGATTCTGTATCTCCCTCTCTGCCCCTCCCCTTGCTCACGCTCCTTCTCTCTCTTTCAAAAATAAATAAATAAAAAGAAGTCTCAAGGGGTGCCTGGGTAGCTAGCTCAGTGGGTTGTGCTAACTCTTGATTTCAGCTCAGGTCGTGATCTCACAGTTCATGGCATCGAGCCCCAAGTCTGGCTCCACATGGATCATGGAAACTGCTTAAGATCCTCTCTCTCCCTCAGCCCCTCCCCAGTTTGTGCGTATGTGCGTGCACATACAAGCTCTCTCAAAAAATAAAAATAAATTTAAAAAATGTAAAAGTCTTAAAAATGTGCATGTATATATGTGCTTACATTAGGGGTTTATGTATGTTCTTCAACAAAATCACTGGGGGAAAATATTAAGAGCAGGAAACAATTAGCATTTTCCTAAAAACAAGTGGGCATCTTCCCTGACCTTCAGTCTGTGCTTGCACTTTTTGGCTTCATAGTCACCACTTACTTATTGCCTCATATACACTAGGTTCACTACTTACATAAAATCAGACGTGCAAGGAGGCCAATCTTGTCGATCTGTCTACCTTCAATTTTTCCCCAACCTCAATTTCTCAACTTTTTATCGCGTTACTAAGCATCAGCCCTAAAAAGTAGATTTTTGCTACAGATACTTACATCTACTGTGCTTGAACCACTAAAATAAGTATACTTGGAAGTGTTAAGGAAAAAGATCAAACAAAAGCAGTATTTACTAGAGTTAAGAATCTATACTAAAAACCTCACTGCTGAGCTCCTCACTATACAGCCTTATGTTATAACACAGGTCAAATTATATCGTCCATGAAATGGAAGAGTATAATTCCTCTGGTATAATAAAAACATCATAGTTTAACTCCAATTAACAACACCCCCAAGACACCATCGGTCTGTTGTTTCTGCTGAAAACAAAAGACCCACTTTATAACAATTCAGGCAGTTACTTCTTCACTTTCAAGCGACACAAAATGACACAAAAGTCTTCTAACAAGGACTTACGCAGTTACCTATGGGAAAGGGGCAGGACTGACTGGGAAGAGGCTTAAAGCTGCTGGAAATGTCCTATATCTTGACCTGGGTAGTGGCTACATGGGTGGATATTTAGGGCAAAAAAACTCACCAAAGTGCACACTTAAGATCTGTGCCTTTTACTGTATGGAAGACAAACCTCGAAAAAGAAAAAACCAGGTTTCTGAAGTTTCTTTTCTAAACTTTATTTTTTGTAAGTGCCATTTGTTAATTGATTTTTTAAACTAAACTGGAAGTCCAAAAAAGAAGACAAAACATCAGCGATGGTTTTAATGGCTGCCAACCGTACCTTTTGCAAACAATTCAGTAAAATTAAAATTAACATTTTTAGTGTCATGATTATACGAAGTTCAAGAAATTTTTCTTTCACTACCAAAAAAGTATCATTTGTGACAGCATCAGAAAATATCAGTACCTAGTAATAAATCTAATGAAAAATATATAAGAGTTCTACACTGAAAACTACAAAACATTCCTGAGATAAATTAAAGGTCTAAATAAATGGAGAAATATCCCATGTTCATAGTTAGAAGACTCAATAGTGTTAAGATGTTAATTCTCCACCAAAATGATATATAGAGTCAATGCATTCCAACCAAAATCCCAGCAGGGGTGGATGAGAGAGACAGTGTGTGTGTGTGTGTGTGTGTGTGTGTGCGCGCGCATGCGGGCATAGCCACACATGTAGAGATTGACAAATTAACCCTAAAAGGAATACAGAAATGCAATGGACCTAGAACAACCAAGAGGATCTTGAAAGGGAAAAAAAAGGGCAACTACAGTAATTAAGATAATGTGTCACTGGCACAAGGACAGACAAGTGTATCAATAGAACAACAAAAAAAATCCAGAAGTAGATTCACACACATAGTTTTTTAATTAATTTTATTTTATTTTAATCTTTGAGAGAGAGAGCACGCACAAGCAGAGGAGGAGAAGGAGAGGAAGAGAGACAGAATTTCCAGCAGGCTCCACGCTAAGCAGAGCTCAATCCCACAACCCTGAGATCATGACCTGAGCCGAAATCCAGAGTCGGACACAACTTTCTGAGCCACCCAGGCGCCCCATAGTCTCTTGATTTATGACAAAAGCTCCATTGAAAATCAGGTAGAAAGTATGGTCTCTTTTTAAAAAAATGGTCCTAAAGCAACTAAGTATCTGTATGGGAAAAAAGTAACTTTGACTTTTACCTCACACTATGCATAAAAATTAGAGAAGTGGCATACATCTAAAGCAAAACAATAAAAGCTTCTAAAAAAAAAAAAAAAAGACTATCTTAATGACCTTGGAGTTAATGACCACTTCTTAAACAGAATGCAAAAAAAGCACTAATCATAGAAAAAACTGATTTATTTGACTTCATTAAAATTAAGAACTTCAATTCACCAAAAGATATTGTGAAGAAAGTGAATATGCGGTCCACTCACTGGGAGAAGATATTTCCATTAAATGTATTTGACAAATCAATAAGAAAAGGCAAACAACCTAACTAAAAAATGGGTGAAAAGACTAAATGAGTACACTTCACAAAAGAAGATAGTCAAGTGACCAATAAACACATGAAAAAAAATGTTCAAGATAATTACTCACGAGGGAAATGCAAATTAAAACCAGAAGTCACCAATACACAGCCACCAGAATGGCTAAAATTAGTAAGACTGACATGATAATACTAAGTGTTGGTCAGGATGTGAAGCAACTCAAACTCTCATAGCTGGTAGGAATGTAATGTTTCCAGCCACTTTGGAAAAACCGTTTAGCAATACACCAACCCCATGACCCAGCAATTCTACTCCTTGGCATGTAACTGAAGAGAAATGAACACGAATATCCACCAGTGAAGACATTTACATAAAAATGGTCATAGCAGCTTTATTTGTAGAAGTCAAACACTGGAAACACCTACGATATCTGGTGCAGAATAAGCTGCCATAGGTTCATACAATGGAATACTACAGAGCATAACAAAACCCCATACATGCAACTACACAGATGAATCTCATAGTGATGTGTTAAGCAAAAAAAGAGACAGATGAGTATACTGTATGATTCCCTTTACAGGAAGTTCAAATATAGGCAAAACTAATATATGATAATAGAAGTCAGAATAATCTTTACTTCTGAGAAGGAAAAGGAGAGGAACTGATGGAGAAAGGGCACAAGGGAAACTGAATGATTAAAATGTCCTGCATACTGATCTAGAAGGTGTTTACATGGATGTAAACATATTAAAATTTTATCACATTGTATAAATTTTTTTTTTTTTATTTTTAAGTTTACTCATTTATTTTGAGAGAGAGAGCGAGCAGGGGAGGAGCAGAGAGAGAATCCCAAGCTGGCTCCTCACTGACAACACAGAACCTGATGCCGAGCTTTAACTGACAAACCAAGAGATCATGACCTGAGGCCAGATGGGAGTCAGATGCTTAACCAGCTGAGCTACCCAGGTGCCCCTATCCACTTAAACTTTATGCACCTTACTAGATATTATACCTTAACTAAAAATATGCATAATTAAAAACAAAAATGAGACACAATTAAAGAAAAACAGTTTAAATGAACAAAAATAGCTAATAAATATTTTTGATGTGCCAAGCACTCACTGTATTAAGTACTCAACATGCAATGTATCTCATTCAATCCTCACAATACCCTCCTCCCAGTAACCCTACGAGGTCGATATTATTATGCTCATTTTACAGATATGTAACTAAAAGGTTTATATGAGATTGAAACACAATATTACTCTAGAAACTATAAAATGCATCAAACGTAAGGAAACATAACACATGACATTAACTTAAAAGTTAACATTAACTTAACTTTAAAAAGCATTTTGAAACTGATTAGTCTATCAAAAATGAATACATAGTTAATATATAGTTACATTTACATAGTTAAATGTTTTCTCGCACTTCATTATTTTTTTTAATGTTTATTTTTGAAAGAGAAAGAGACAGAATGCAAGCGGGGGAGGGGCAGAGAGAGAGACACACAGAATCTGAAAAGGCTCCAGGTTCCGAGCTGTCAGCACAGAGCCCAACGCAGTGCTGGAGCTCACGAACTGCGAGATCATGAGCCGACCTGAGTCGGACGCTTAACCGACTGAGCCACCCAGGTGCCCCAGTTCCCTTGCACTTTAAAAATACACTTTCTGTGGTGCAGCCTAATCATTTCCATTTTTCCATATAACGATGTGACAGAAGCCTCAAGAAAGTTTCAATTATCTATTTTTATTGAGGCAATTAAAATTTTTAAATAGTTTAGGACAGGGGCATCTGGGTGGCTCAGTCAGTCTGAGAATCCAACTCTTGATTTTGGCTCAGGTTGTAGGATCAAGCCCCACGTCGGGCTCCTTGCTGAGCATAGAGTCTGCTTGAGATTCTCTCTCTCTCTCTCTCTCTCTCTCTCTCTCTCTCTCTCTCTCCCCCTCTCCCTCTCCCCCTCCCCCTCTCCCCCTCCCTCCCTCCCTCTGCCCCTCCCCCCACTCACTCACTCTAAAATAAATCTTAAAAAATTTTTAATAAATAAATAAATAGTTTAGGACAAAATATTCACTGCAGAATGTATTAGAAAATGACCAGTCCTTCAGAAACACTAGCCTTAGTAAATTTTGCATTTCTACATCTAAACAAAAAATTAAACAGATTAAAGGGAATTATAAACCTAAAATCTATGACGTTCATTTGTCCATAAAATTCAGCTGAAATTATGAGCACAAACTGCCTCAAAACAACATACCAAACACATTTATAACAGAAAATAAAAATATAATAAAATTAACGCAATATGTACTTAGTCCATATGGGAGAAGCACTATAAAACAATGATCTTTCTAGACTCAGTCCAAACTGCAATGCAAACTCCCTATTATGTATTTCATTTTAAAAATCAAGAAACCGGGGCACCTGGCTGGCTCAGTCGGTGGAGCGTGCGACTCTTGATCTTGGGGTCGTGAGTTCGAGCCCCATGTTGGGGGTAGAGATACATAAAAAAAATAATAATAATAAAATTAAGTAAGTAAATACATAAATATCAGGAAACTAAATCTGACATTCACCTTTTTAAACAAAATGTACACACACACCAGATGACAGAAATATTTCACAATAAAAGATAACATTTCTGATCACAAAACCAAACTCAACTATTTCCTGGTTCAATTTAAAATAAAAATGTCTGGTTCAAGCATTTGAAAAGGAAATAAAAATTCATTAAATGTAAATGATCAATACTTTATTTTAACCAAAGTCCTTAAAATCATTTACTAGATCAAGTGCAGTTTCTTAAAATATATACTCCCCAACAGTGACTTTTAAATGAAGTCAAATGATGATGTGCCCCTCATGCCTGCCCTCTACCAGGACATTGAAAGTATTAGTACTAGCACCGACTTTAAAATAAGAGAACTCAACAAAAAGCCTCAGAATTCCCAGAGGTCCTGTTCTCCTTCCCATCCATGTCAGCAAACCTCTTTTAGCATAAGGGTTCCCCACAAACTCTGGCCCAGAGCTGGCAGTGGGCCCTAGGAACTCAGGCCAACACAATATTCCATGGTCACATGACACCTCACCTCTGTTCTGTTCCATTTCTGTAACATTCTTAATAGTTTTCCATTCTCCAACTAAAGGTTCTTTCATTTCCACTCAAGTAATTTTTCTTGTCTACTTGTCTGTCAATTTTAGTCTTCGCATATTAAGCCATAAGTAAAATAATCTCAAATGTTCCTCCTAAAAATATGAACAAGGGCTCAAATATCACCATGGGGCTTGATCTAGGTAGGTGTAGGTAGTCCCTTCCTCCTTGAGACTCTATTATGAATCCACTTTAGTTTCCTAAGGTATAATAGAAATTTTTAGGCAGAACATAGACTTAAAAATAACTTTTTTAAATAAGATATTTAATGTCTCTCTTTCTCTCTCTCACACACACACAATACATACTATATCAAACCCATAATCACATAGATAACCGTTGCTTAGAATGAAGATAAGTGAAACTTAAAAAAAAAATCGAGCAAATAACAGAATAATGAACAATCTGACAAAAAATTGTGAAGATGGTACACAAGTGACCAAAAACTAGGAAACACTAATCTAGCTCAGCACACAGAGAGAACCTGCTAGTCCCCACCTGGCCATGGTTCTCAAGTGCCAATGGAACCTAAGGGGGGATTTTAGCTAAGTACTTCTCAAAAAGCCAGCCCCCAACGGATGAGTGAGCTTCATATTGTTAACACCGCATTCTGGCCATTTTCACAATGTCTGGAATGAGTGCAAAGTGAAATCATGACATTTGCAAATAACACTCTTTTTTATCTAGTTCTGAAATGCCAAAATGACGGGAATAAACTGCAAAATCTCAGAGTGCTGTCAGTGGGCAGAAAGGTGGCCATGAACTTCAATTCTCCCTTGTTAATTAATTGGTAAGCTCCTCAAACGTAGAAACCTTGCATTTTTTTCTGTATCCTCCACAGAAGATGTAATAAATAGGGCTAGGCCCACTGCGGGCATTTAATAAATAAAATTCTCCACTGCCTTTGCATAGCAGCCAAGAAATTCATAATTGTAACAATCCACAAACCAAAAAGGCAGACTGAAGAACAGAAAGAACGCTTGGCCAAAATCTGAAATGCAGAACCACTCGCAACTACAGCCTCACCAATCCGACTCACTGTTTCCCACAAGGGTCATCAAAATCTGGCCTCCACCTCTCTCCAGTCTCCCACAATCTCTTCTCAATTTCCCCAGCTTGAATCCCTTCCTATGACCACAATGAAACACACTGAAACACTGGTCACTGCAAGTTCGCCAGGCTGTTGCCTCTCTCTCTCACTTCTTTTAAGATCCAACTCTGACATCACCTTACCCAGGAAGCCCTCCCTGATTCCCCCAGGCAAAGCTGAGCACTTCCTCTTCTCCTACTCCCTCAGCAGTCCCAAAGACTTCTAAAACTCTAAATGGCAAGGCATCTGTAATTATTCATTTATATAGCTATTTGTGTCTCCCCCACTAGACTGTCTTCCCCCACGGTGGGAAGAGTACGTTACTCACCTCTGCATACCCAATCCCTACCACAGAGCCTGGCACACGGGAGTTCAGTAAGTGTTTGCCCACTGAACTCTTTGATTTTACTGGCCGGGGGAGAACACCGGGCAAGATACACTACTATACAGGCTCAGTGCTGTATTTCTAGTCATTTCTAGTCATTTCAAGTTCTTTTGATTCCATCTCAAAATACCTTTCTCTTTGATAGTTAAGGAAGACAGCAGTAAGCAAAGCCTTTCCAAATACTTTAGGAAACTATTTTTTCTCACCACTATTCTCCCCTCTTCCCAACAGGCCTCAGCAAATTCCTTAGCTGTGGTGTTCCCAGGAGCTGTTATATCTCAATGAATGCATGCACCTATACAACTGGAATGGTGCTGGAAGTTCAGGGGTCATTCTGTGGCACTTCTCCAGGTATGGGAAAGGCTGTGGGAATGCAGGGAGTTATAGAAAGGACACAGAAGCCAGTAAGGGAAAGCAAACATGAATCAGGTTGCCATCTTTCATCGACAGGAAGAAGACCATCTCCTGAATGTCTAGGGAGGTGGCACCGTAGATTAACCACCAACACAGGCTATCGTTTCATTAAAATGTAATACTCTAAAATATTTTCTTCTCATCTAAAACAGAAGAAAAAGCTTTTATTATTTAAACGTAAAAAAGAATCAACCAAAATTCAACAATGCCCTAGTCATCACCAAGAAGTGCTTTTTCAATGCGGTTTTAACCAAGCAGTTCTCAATCACCAAAACTAAAGATACATATCTTTGTGCTTGGACCACATCCACCTCAAAAAGAAAAAAAAAAAAAAAAAAAAAAAAGCTAGAATGGCTCATATACTGGCACAAAAGTCAACAAATACAAATGCAATCAATGAAGTTTGTAATCTGTAAAACACTTTATCATCATCCAGCACAGCAGACACTGTCAAACCTGACAATTCTGCGTTAACTATTATCACACCCCAAAAATATGTACAATTAGACCTAAAAACCAAACTTTAACTTCAACAATATGAATTTAACTCCCCATCTCAAAGAAGAGCAAACAATCAAGTTTCCTCACAATATCACAAGATAACGTATATTAACAATGGCATCATCTGCTATACCAGGCCCAGGGCCATTTTTGCAGCCAACAGCTCTACCTCGAGGAACGTGGAAGAGTCAGAATCATGTCTTGGGATGTCTGGCTGCCCGACGACCCCTCCAGACGCTGGAGTTCTAGGCGCTTATTTTGACATGACGGCCCCAGCAACCTGCCTGAAGGGACCATCACTTGAAGGAGTAAAAACGGGGTGACCAACTAAGTCATCAAACAGAAGTCTTCGATGTTAATTGCCGACCGCGTTAATTTCTGCTCTCGGTTCCGACCCCCACCATCGACAAAGGTAAAACCTGGAAAGGTGCACCTCCTCCATACTACTTGCTCACAGACTCTCTAGTGGAGAAGAATACCGATTAGATATCAAGACAGAGGTGTGGCTATTTACGCACAGAGAAGAGGGAATGAGGGGTAGGGACCGAGGAGGATGAGCAACACACGGGATGAAGTATTAGCCCTGGAAGATGAAGTGGTCATTAATGCGGCAGGAGGATGCACAGAAAGGAAGCAGTGATACCTCTAGGAAGAGAGTGGAGGCGGGGGGAGCGGGGGGGGGGGCTCTCGGAGCGCTTGGAGAGGGTTTGGGATGTACCTACCCGTCGAAGCGGACGGTGCCCGTCTGCTGAGTCTGCACCCGGTAATGTTCTAACAGCAAGCGCACCACCTTGGCGTGCCCATTGCGGGCCGCGATGATGAGGGGCGTGGAGCGCTGCCCTCCCTGCTGGCTGACATAGCCCAGCAGATAGCGGATGTCGCTTTCAGACCGGTTGAGAAGCAAGGCGGCCAGGGTCAGCACCTTGCCCTCGCTGGCCGCCTTGTATACATAGCCAGCCAGGCCCTCCATGGCCGCCGCCAACTCCAACACCCGTTTGGTCGCCACCGCTGCTGCTGCCTTGCGCCCCCGGAGGCCGCGTTCGCCAGCGCTTCAAACCTGGGCCCTCACAGCCCATTCAACAGGGCGCCGTCGCCGCCGCCGCGCCCAGGCAGCAGCGCGGCCAGGGGAGGGCGGAGACGCAGAGGTGGCCGAATGCCGCAGGGGGCACGTCCGCGACCCGGTCCGGGCAGGGAGGAGGGCGGTCAGGGCCGCCCCCAAGGCCCTAGGCGCCGGCCCTGGGCCGAGGGGATCTCCATGGCGGCCGCCGCCCTGGGCCTCAGGCCGGACCCCTCCTTCCTGCGGGCTGCGACAGGCGCGTGCCCGAGCTACGGGTCGCCGGCGAGGTCCCTAGAGGACCGCTCGCGCCCCGGATGGCGAATGGTGGGCGCGTCTCCCTCGCCCCGGCCCGCCGGGCCTCGGGCCTGGAACCTCCTCGGCCTCCGCCTCCGCTCTGCGTCCTCCCCAGCTGGAGGAAACCCGCGGGCCCTCGCCCACCACAGCTCCGAAGGGCCAGACGCTGCCGAAGGCTTCGGAGCTCCACGCCTGGCGGGGGGGGGGGGGGGGGGCCTCCGGAGCGAGGCGGAACGCTCCCGCGGCAGCAGCCCCCGAACTCGGGGCGGGCAGGAAGGCGCGCCTCCGCAGACTGGGCCGGGAGGGGGAGGGTGCGAGCGGGAGGGACGGTTAAGCCGGGTGTCTCCTCCAAAGCCGCCCGGCCGGCAAACGAGGCCTCGCTGAAGAAAGGTTCTACTGCGCCAAGTTGGCCCATCCCCAATTCGGGCCTGAATGTCCTCGTTGCCCTTGACGCCTGGAGCCTCCTCCTCGCCCCCACGCGGCCCAGGGGCTCCCCAGCAGGGAGAGGGACAGAGTCGGGGAGTTGAGGCGATACCACCGGTGGGCTAGGGGGCCCGTCCGGTTTTACCATAGACGGTGCGGGACTCTTCTCTGCCCTGATTGGGGACCCAGGGAAGGGGGGTTGCACGCACCCGGCAGGGTCCGTTTTAAGAAAAGGGTGGCGTCTCTGAGCCCCCGAAACGTGAGAGGACTTGGGAGCTGGCACCAGGCTCGGAGACAAGATTGGAATTCCGGCCTATCCCTCCAGGAGAGGGGGATTAAGTGAGGAGGGGTAGGGGAGCTGCTCCCGCGGTGGAAAGGGACGAGGTGTCTGGAAGGAAGGCGAGGACTGGTCTGACCAGGACTCTGATCCAGAGTCTGACAGAACCTCCGTTTTCTCACATACCTCTCAGGATTGTTCAGATTTGAAAAGCTCATTTATCTGACGAATACTAGAGATCTACGCGCCAGGTTCTGCTTGGCACTAGAGATTCAGTGATAGACACAGTGCCTTCCCTTTTGGGGCTTGTGTTGTTGTGGGGAAGACAGACAATGAACGAGTAAGCGAATACTAGACGAGACTGGTTGAGTCAGTATCACTCATGGGGGTGAGGGGGGGGGCGGTGGGCCAATTCGTTTGAGTGGTCAGACAAGTCCTCCATGACAGGTAGGAACAAAGGGTATTCTGGGCAAAGGGGAAAGCTAGTACCAAAGCCCTGAAGAGGTCATAGTCTTGGTGAGCTCAGACAACCAAAGGTCTGTGTGGCTGCATCAGAATGGGCCCCGGGGAAGAATGATGGGAGGTGGAGTCAGCGGGGTGCAGGTCACCGTAGGGCTCCGTCACCCATGGCGAACTGTTTAAATTCTACTCTTAAGTGTGATGGGGCATTTGAACAGTTTTAAACAAGAAAGTGACAAGGTAAGGATTTATGTTTTAAGTTTCTTTATTTTGAGAGGAGGGAGAGAGAATGAGCAGGGGAGGGACAGATAGAAAGGGGGACCCAGGATCCCAAGCAGACTCTGTACTGACAGCACAGAGCCCAATGCAGACCTCAAACTCAGACCGTGAGATCATGACCCAAGCGGAAGTTAGACGCATAACAGACTGAGCCACGCAGGTGCCCCACAATTTATGTTGTTAAAAAGATCTCTCTGGCTGCTGTATGGAGAATAAACTCTAGGACCCAATAGGAAGCAGGAAGGCCATTTAGGAAGAAAGGTCTTGGATTAGGATGGTAGAAGGGGAGGTGATGAAGCTCCTGGGGCAGTCACAAAATGTGCAAACTCAATAGAGAAGTTTTCTCTCTCCCCCCGCCCCCCCCCCGATCCCCCAAAGGACAATATCTATCACAGAGAAAGAACAAATACATGTATTTGGTCCCAAGGGAGCGCGCTGGGCTCAACAAGTGTATATATTTTGTTTAGCCCCCATCCCAATCCTAGTTGGTGAAGACCGCCCCTCAGTTACAGAGCTATTGGTGGGGTTTGGCCACTTCTCAAATTCTCTCCTCCAAGGACACCTTGATGGCTCAGTCGGTTAAGTGTCTGACTTCAACTCAGGTCATGATCTCACCGTTCACAGGTTCGAGCCCTGAATTGTGCTCTGTGCTGACAGCCCGGAGCCTGCTTCGGATTCTGTGCCTCCCTCTCTCTGCCCTTCCCCTGCTCTCTCTCTCTCTCTCTCAAAAATAAATAAAACATTAAAACATTTTTTTGAAAAAGAAAATGAGGACTGAAGATGAGCTTCCACTGGTAGAGTCTGAAATAGCTGGTGGAAAAGAGGAGGAAGCAGGTTGGTTCTGGGAGTTCAGGATTGGCAGAATGTCCAGTTCCTGACAGGTTGATGCAGGCTTTTTGGTTTCTGGGGACTTGGCAGTGACATATTCAGATGTGTGACCTGGGGGCTCCCTTCCAACTGGCTTCCTTCCTGAGCTCTGTAGAGCAACCAGGCTCCACATCCCTTCTCTCCCCCAGAGCCAGCCTCTTGTCCTACATCATTTTTTTTCCCACCTGACTTTTTGAAGAAGGTGACAGACACAGGCCCCTTCTTCCCTTCAGTTTTGTTTTCTGAAGGAGACCTGATTCATCCATCTATTATTCACTGCTGAATAAGAGACTTCCTTCTTCCTCCTCTCACTCTACAAGATAAACTAGGGTTCATGCTTGTGCTGACACCTCAGCTTGGTGGTATTACTGGGTGGTTGCTAAGAAGGGTGACTGGCCCAAGAGTCATGTGAGAGAGGGGCTTGGAACTTGCACTGTGGGACCTCCGCCCCCAGATAGGACTATGCTTCTGCTCCAGCAGTCCAAGGAGTCTGACGCTGCTCTTTTCTTCTACATTTATCATAGTTGCCTTCTGTAGGGTTCTGGGCTCCCTTGGTTGCTCAATAGCCATTGGCTAACTGGAGACTATTTGGTTGCCTCTATTTACCTGGGCTTGGAGGGTGACCTTTCTGGGTCACCTCTGGGTCAGGTTGTGCAAATCCAGAGGGAGGATGTGTAAACAGGACAAGGTTGCTTTCCCAAAGGCTAGAGCCCAGAAATAGTTCCTTGGGCTTCTGACCTATTCCCCACCCCCATGACAAAAAGCTACTGAGCAACTGAACAATAGTTAAATATAACCACAAGTAGTAATAGCCTGATGGAGATCAATTTTTTTGCAACAAACTGCAATCTTCTACCTGGACCAAAGACATAACTGAGCTCCAGTGCTTCATCTCCTGGGGGATTTGGGAGGAGGCCTTAAAGCAGAATAAACTATACCTTCCCTCCCTGGAGCAGTCCTTTCCCCAAGCCAGGTTGACTTGGCCTTATAGCTCTGAGTCAGTGGAGTTTCTCAGATTTTGTATAAAGGATGACCCTTGGCATTGAATAGATCTGGGTTGGACTCCCTTCTCCATGGGCTAGCTGTGGCCTTGGGCAGATTTCTACAATGGAGTTAATACTTTTCTTGCAGGGTTGGCATGATGGCAACATGCAAGCTCCTTCACCCAGCCTGGTCCTGCAAAGGAGTGCAGGTCAGTACATATTAGTTCCCATTCTCCCTAGTTCCCATCCAACAGTCATCCTTCTATCGTGCCATTAATCTGTTCAAGAAAAGACTTCCCACCCATCTGCATGTTCCCTGCAGGGATGTATTTGCTTCTGATAATGGAAAGTAAATCCACGGGGGCGCCTGGTTGGCTCAGTCGGTTAAGCTTCCAACTCTTGATTTTGGCCCAGGTCATGACCTGGCAGTTTCGTGCATTTGAGCCTGTCTGCACAGAGCCTGCTTGGGATTCTCTCTCTCACCCTCTCTCTCTGCCTCTCCCCCATTCGTGCTGTCTCTTGTCTCTCTCAAAATAAATAAATTAATTTTTAAAAAAAGAAGAAAGTAAATCCATATACTATGCAAAGGGGTGAGGAGGCTAATTAACAAGAGTTCAGAAATCCCAACAGAGACACAGAGGGAAGGCATCAGAAATCAGTGAGTGTGACGACCAAGAAACCACTGATGACCCTTCTCTAATTAGCCCAGAGGCCCGGTGGCCCATTGGCCTTTATCCCCTCTTCCTCCCACTCCTTACCTTTACCTGAGATGCAGATCTAATGATTCTCAAAAACAAAACCTAAAGTGAGAAGGGGGGAATCTAGTCTGCATTATTTTGCAAACCAATTCACCACAGCAGACTTAGATTTACCAAGAGTAGATGGCGGTAGACATGTGTATCTGCTTTCTTCTAACACCACTCCTCCCTGAATCGTGACACCAATCAGGTATCCGGGATAATAGTAATAAAATAAATAACAATGCTAGCTCTTATTGACTGCTTACTGGGTGCCAAGCATCAGAGCAAACACTTTAAACAAATTAGCGTGTCTATTTTGCACAAGCCTCTGAAGAATACCATTATTATCACTCCCATTCTTCAGATGAGGAAACTCAGATAGAGATCGCTTACCCATGGCCTCATAATCAGAGTGTGGTAAAACATCAGAGTTTGAACTCGGGCTGTCTAACCCCCACCCCCGTCCCTGCTACCAACCTTCTTCTGTGCCTCCATTTATCCCCCTCTGAGTAGCCCCCGCCCAGCTTGCTCTCTGAAGGTCCCCAAGGCTTTCTCTGGTCCTGATCACCACTTCACCAGGGCCAACATGCCAATTGGCTAATCTGATCGGTCATTCTGAGCTAATGAGGGAGGACTAGACGAAGCCTTCCCCACCACCACCTCATAACACCCTGGATGCTCCTCACTCGTACTTAGGAACGCGGGTCCATCTCATCCTAGAGATCATGCTTGGTTTTGCCCTGAGCTTTATACCAGTTTACGCTTCTCTTGGGACCCTTACTTCTTTCTGATAATAACCCATGTCTGTACAGCACTTCGTAGTCTACGAAGCACTTTCTGACCCACCTGACCCACCTGCCTCCTCCTAGGCTTCTTAACCACCTTCTGTAAGTGGGGTGGCACAGAGCATGGTGGTTCAGCACCGAGCTTTGGAACCCACTCTGCCAGCACCCCAGCTCTGCCACTTGCTAGCTGTGTGATGTGGGACAAGTTGCTTATTAACCTCTCCACATCTGTTCCTTT
The DNA here is from genome assembly GCF_027475565.1 of Acinonyx jubatus. NCBI lineage: Eukaryota > Metazoa > Chordata > Mammalia > Carnivora > Felidae > Acinonyx > Acinonyx jubatus. The sequence continues at coordinate 36,482,018 of NC_069386.1, forward strand.
GTTTTTGAAATGAGGATAATAATAGTGCCTCTCCTATCTGGTTGTTGTGAGGGTTGAATGAAAAATACACACACACACACACACACACACACACACACACACACACAGCAAGCGAACTCAGTAAGTGTTGCCTATTGTTATCTCACTGGATCCTCCCCCAAACTCTATGGGAATAAACAGAGCAAGTCAGTTCTTGTCATCAGTAAAAATGAGTTTAAACTAGACCATCTCGAAGCTCTCTTCCAGCTCCATCAGCTCTGAGTCTACCGTGAATCACATTGATTTATGGACACATCTTAGCTCTTCTACCCTGTAACGACCTCCTAAAAGCCCCGCCTTTAACAGAGGGCCTTGTCTACACTGGGCCAGGTCCTGCAGGTCAATGTTAGCATGTAACAATAGTCCCTGCCTCACCCAGGCATTGGGATGAACAAATGAGAAATGCCTGTTGCAGCATTTAGCATAGTGCCTGGCACTAAGTAAGCTCCTAATAAATCATAGTTACTATAGTTGCCGCATCTTACCGTGAGGCTCCCAACATGGCTGTTAAAAACATAGACTCTGGAACCACACTGCTTGGGTTCATCCTGGTGCTGACCCTGAGGGGACCTTGAGCGAGTTAATTAACCAAACGGGCTGCAGTTTCCCAATCTGTAAAATGGGCACGACGATAACAGCTGGTGCCTATTAAGGTTGTTGTGTACATCAAATGAGTTGTTATAAGAAAGGCACCCGGAACTGTGCCTGTCATATGCTTGCTGTATGTAAGTGCGTTTGTCATCATTTACAGATGACGAGACCCAGGCTCATAGACATCGAGTGACTATTCCAAGCAGCAGTGGAGTGGGGATCAGCATGTAACTAGGTCTACCTGATTCCAAAGCCTCAATCCTAGTATTAGGTTAGGTTGCTGCCCCAGATGATCCAAATACATTTCAACAGGAGCCTTCATTAATGTTGGAGATTTCAGGAGAAGAGGACAGTGAGTTGGCACCAGAAGCTTCGGAGTGAGGGGGACCACAGGATGCCCTCAAATCGTACCGCAGGAAAAGCAGTCTTTTCCTCACATATGTCTGGCCATACGGCTTCAGCATTCCGTCAGGGCCACAGCCCCGAAGCCCATAACCATGGCGCCACCCAGGCCTGCCCTCTAGCCTGGAACCTGCAACACAGCCCTCATTATGCCCTTTGATGTGACACTCAAAACTGAGCCCCTGCTCTTCAAGCCAGACAGGCCCTGGCCTTGGGGCTTTTTCCATTTCTGAGGCATGATTCAGCCCAGGAGACAAGACCAGACACCTTCGTTCAGAGGAAGGAGGGCTGGATGGTGCATGGAGAGGAAGAAAAATAGGAGTGAGAATGGGGCTGCAGGGTTGGGGGGGGGCGGGAGGAGCAAGCAGAGGGAGCCCACCTGCTCCAGAGCTGCACAGAACACGGCCACCCACTGACCAATTTATATTCCATGTAGCCAAATCTATTGATTTAAACGTGAATCCAACTGTGCTTCTAAATTCCCAGAAAAATACTGATAACATTTCACATTTATGTCATACAATGTGAGTGTCAAAACACTTTCACACGAAAAACCTTAAATTTGAGTTGATTTTTCAGATAATTTGCTTTTCTTCTTACAAAGCAGCATATGCTTATTGAGAAATATAGGAGAAAAAATTTTAACGTAAATTTAAAAATTGCAAATATGTATGCGTTATACCACTAGCTATAACATTTTCAGCAGAGTTTTGCATAACTTAACATAAAATCACAGGCATTTTTTAATGTTACAAAATATTCAGCTCTGACAATTCACAATGACCGCATTTATCAATTATAGACGTGCCACAATTTCTGTAGCCATGCCTTAATTATTAGACATTCAAGATGTTTGCAAAAATACTATAATTATAAATAATACTGCCATGAACATCTTTTCAATTACGTCTTTGTGTGTATATCTGCTTATGTCCTAATACTAAATTTCTAGTAATGGATGTAGTAGCTCAAAGGATTTGAATATTTTTGAGTACATAAGGCCAAGTTACTCTCCAGGAAATATAGTTTACACTCCCGCAGACAATGTGTGAGAGTATACCTCTCAAGTCTCTGTTTTGAGCCGTGAGCCAGTGAGTTCGGTAACAAGCATATCACATGACAGATGAGAACTGAACACAAAAAGTTTAAGTAACTAGTGGGGCATTCACAGAGCTGAGACCCAAACTCTAGTCTCCTGGATTTGACACCAGGGCCCTTCCCACTCTGCCTTCTTGATGAGGAGAGTTCTGAACAGGTTTTCCTGAGTAATGGAGCTGTATAAAAATTTATTTTTATATCAATATTTGTTGGTGAAAATATTTGTTGGGGCTCCTGGGTGGCTCCGTCAGTTAAGCGTCCGACTTCAGCTCAGGTCATGATCTCACGGTTTGTGAGTTTGAGCCCCGAGTCGGGTCTGTGCTGACAGCTTGGAGCCTGGAGCCTGCTTCGGATTCTGTGTCTTCCCGTCTCTCGGCCCCTCCCCTGCTCATGCTCTGTCTCTCTCAGAGAGACATATTATTATCTCAATAATAAATAAATGTTAAAAAAAAATGTTTTTTTTGTTTATTTTATTTTTTTATTTTTTATTTTTTTAACGTTTATTTATTTTTGAGACAGAGACAGAGCATGAACAGGGGAGGGGCAGAGAGAGAGGGAGACACAGAATGCGAAACAGGCTCCAGGCTCTGAGCTGTCAGCACAGAGCCCGATGCGGGGCTCGAAGCCACGAACCGTGAGATCATGACCTGAGTCGAAGTCGGACGCTTAACCGACTGAGCCACCCAGGCGCCCCCCAAAAAAAAGTTTTTTTAAAAAAAGAAAGTATTTGCTTAAATCTCCCATTTCTTGACCTTATTTGTGCCACGGACTCCTTTGGCAATCTGGTTAAGCCTACCAACCCTTCTCGGAATTATGTACGTATATACATGTATTAAATAAAATAAGGAAATCGGTTATTATGTTATTTTATTTTATGTTATGTATTGTATCGTATTGTATTGTATTTTATGTAATCTCTATATCCCATGCGGGGCTCAAACTTATGACCTGGAGATCAAGAGTCACATGCTCTGGGGCACCTGGGTGGCTCAGTTGGTTAAGCATCTGACTTCGGCTCAGGTCCTGATGTCACTGTTCATGAGTTCGCGCCCCACATCCAGCTCTGTGCTGACAGCTCAGAGCCTGGAGCCTGCCTCAGATTCTATGTCTCCCTCTCTCTCTGCCCCTCTCCTCCCCGCTCCCCGGATCCCCTCTCTCAAAAATAAATAAACATTAAAAAAAAAAAAAAAGAGTCACCTACTCTGCTGACTGAGCCAGCCAGGAACCCCTGTATCTGCTCCTTTGTAAATGCATTAATACCAAGTCTAGTACTGCATGTTGGAGAGGCAGTCCACATGAGTCCTGAGTGTCCCTGTACATTCTTGCTGAGTGTGCCAGACCACAAGGCTTATCCCTTGCTCAATTCTGAGCAGCATCAGTAGCTGGTCACTTAGGCAACCAGTCTAGCTTATTTTCTGCTTGCTACATTTGTCGCTTGCTCAAAAAGTGCACCGGCCCTGGGGCTTAAAGTCCTGTCTTTTAACAAAATCTGCTTCACGTGCTCCTGTGACCTGGTCCCGCATGCCTTGTGGAAACAGAAATTAGGGAAACAGCACAAATCCACTGACACTCTGGCTCTATCCCTTTTGCCGTGACTAATACAATCTTTCATGTCAGATCCAGGACTTTTGTGACTTCTGCCATGATCCATGAAACTGTGGCAAGCTGACTTGGTAGCTTGTAAGTCGGGCAAAATCTCAGAGCCTTCACAGCTCTGACCCCACATTAATTTCAAAGTAGTGGTAAGCATAAAATGATATTTTGAGATATAGGCAACAGCTGTTACTCAGACCAAAAATACCTGTCATTTTTACCAGTGACAAATGGTCATAATTGTTACTGGTGACATGGCTACAGTCACTGGGATTTGTTGCTTATATTCATAGTTAAAGGAAATGCTAAATTTCAGTTACAGGTTTAGGAAAATAAATGTCAGGGTTTTTTTCCTCATTTGAGTTCACAGATCTTGCCTGCTGCTGACTTCCCAAAAGAACACCAGCAAAACCTGTTGATCAAGCAAAGTAAGGCTATTTGGTATTTACTGCAGCAAGGGAAAATAACACCTTGATCGAGATTTGCTAGTATCTTAGAAAGGGGATTTCAAGAAAAGAGATTTGTAGGATTTGGGGGTCTGGGCTCACATGATTTAAGGTGGTTTTTCAAAGCAAGAAATTGATGGGGATTGGGCACAGTTTAGCATACACAACCCCAGAGAAGCAAGGGTCTTAAAACAAATCTTGATAAATAGACTTTGTCATTATGGTGAGCTCTTTGCCTGTGTGTGCATTCTGTGGTCTTGACAGAGCAGTCATCTGTCCTGTCCCAGATGAGCAAACGATTTGCCCAGATAAATTAATTTCTTGAGCTAGCATTTAATCCATTTATCTTCCTGGGCAAGAATTTTCTGGAACAGTTGCATCATGTTGATATGGGTGGTGTCAGTTCTTACTCAACAAGACCAACTTCTTAGACTGAAATCCCTTTTCTCACAAAAGTGGAGGCCTGCCTCCTTTTGCCTCCTTTTGCCTATTTTTGCTGTCTATCCTTTCCATACTCTGAGTTTACCATAGGTGAGGGTTAAATCTTATAGTCCCAGAGGTGGAATTAGTTTGCTTTCCATATATTTGTATTCAAAACATTTAATATGTACTATTTGTAACATTTGCCTTTGTTAATATTGCCTGCTTTTAAAAAAAATTAATATTGGGCTGCCTAGTCAATTAAATGTCCAACTCTTGATTTCAGCTCAGGTCATGATTCCAGGGTCATGGCATTAAGCCCCACGTCAGGCTCCGCACTGAGCATGAGGCCTGCTTAAGATTCTCTCTCTTTCCCCCTCTGCCCCTGGCCCCAACTTGCACACACACTCTCTCTTTCTCTCTCTCTAAAAGAAAAAGCCTTCTAATGGGGTGCCTGGCTGGCTCATTTGGTAGAGCATGTGACTCTTGATCTCAGGGGTTGTGAGTTCAAGCCTCATGTTGGGCAGAGAGATTCGTTGAAAAAAAAAAAAAAAGGAAAACAAACAACTACCTTCTCTTGACTCACAGCTATTGATTCTTTTTCCTCTTTGCTCCTTGTTTACATTAAAATTCCTACAAAGACCAATCTGTACCTATTGTTTCTAATTACTCTCTTTTCATTCTCCTTTTGAAATAAACTCTTATCTGGAAAAATTCAAAAATTCAAAAATGAACAAAAATACAGAGAATTGTAGAGTATGCATCACCCAGATTCATCATAAGCTCATAGTCAGTCTTGGTTCATCCACGCCCCATCCCAGCACACACTCCCACTGTGTCATTTTGAAACAAATCTCAAACGTTGTATCCCTTCACCAATAATTATTTTAGCATATCTTTAGAAGATAAGATTTTTTAACCTAACTATAATGCCACAAATCTTGAAAATAATACCTTAATACCTAAAACATCATGTGATAAAATAGCACAATATCATAGTGCCTTAAAATTAACAATAATTTCTTGGGGCAGCTGGGTGACTCCGTTGGTTAACCGTCTGACTTCGGCTCAGGTCATGATCTCCTGGTCTGTGAGTTCAAGCCCCACATCAGGCTCTGTGCTGACAGCTCAGAGCCTGGAACTTGTTTTAGATTCTGTGTCTCTCTCTTTCTCTGCCCCTCCCCTGCTCACACTCTGTCTCTCTCTCAAAAATAAATAAATATTAAATTTTTTTTAAATCAACAATAATTTCTTAATATAATTAAATATTGAATCAGGGTTCAAATTCCCAGCTGTCTCATAAATAATAGCACATTTTTGTTTGCTTGTTTGAGTCAGGATGTTAAAATGCCCATATATTGCATTTGGTTGCTATGAACCTTAAATTTATTTTAATTTAGAGATCCCTCCACCACCCTCTCTCTTTTTTTTTTTTTTAATTTATTTATAGAAGAAATTAGGTCACTTGAGTTTCCTAGAGTCTGGATTTTGTGATCACATCCCCTTGATATTTTGCTTAACCTGTTCTTATCTCTATTTTTTCTGTAACTTGGTAGTTGGCAGGTAGACCTGGTGACTTGATCAGATTTCAAAAGAACAGCTTTAAATCCAAATGACAGCCCTGCCTTAGTTTAAAGCTAAAGTTCTCTTTTCTGCTTATTATGGATCTCTGATAAAAAATACAATTGCTGAGAAGTCTGTTTTGCTTGCTGTTTGCTACAAGCATTGTGAACCCTTTCCTGAATGTAACTCACTATGTAATAGAGTGAGTTGTGAAACTTCCTACATGTAGTCTGGTATGTAATAGAATAAGTGATTATACATGAACTAACCGGCATTTCTCGCTTCTGTAAACCTGCTTGCTCAACACATTCCTCCTCTACCCCCTTTCCCCTTTCCCCTTTTTCCTCCCGCCACAAGTAACGGACAAAGCCTTCCCGCCAAAGAACAAAGGACGCCCAATCAGAGAACGACAAATGACCTTACTTTAAAACCAACTGATCAGGCCCCTCATATTTTGAAACCTCCCCTGTGCTATTTGTCCCTGTCTATAAAAACGCTGTACCAACCCGGATCGAGGCCTCTTAGCGTCACCGGCGACGAGTGCGCGGAGGTCCAGGTTCGAACCTGCAATAAACGACCCTTGCTGCTTGGCTTTGACTTATGACTCTGGTGGTCTTTTGTGGGAGGCTTCGGAACTTCGGGCATTACAAGATTCAAGTTTAGATGTTAGGTAAGTAGAGTTCAGAGATAGAGCAATGATCTCATATCGGGGGACCACGATGTCTAGCTATCTCTTTCTCACTTTGTCTCTCTTTTGCAATCTTTGGTGATCATTATCTTTGTGGGTATTTTCAATGGTTACGTTGTTCCTTCTCCATTTAACAATGAGAATACTTTTATAAAGAGAAATTTCCTCTCATCGACTATTTGGCTATCCTGATATACAGTTTACATAGAAAAGGCAGGGGGCACCTGGGTGGCTCAGTCAATTAAGCATCTGACTTCGGCTCAGGTCATGATCTCACTGTTCATGAGCTTGAGTCCTGCGTTAGGCTCTGTGCTGACAGCTCAGAGCCTGAAGCCTGCTTCAGATTCTGTGTTTCCCTCTTTCTCTGCCCCTCCCTGGCTTGTACTCTGTCTCTGTCTCTCAAAAATAAATACACGTTAAAAATTTTTTTTTAAAAAAGAAAAGGCAGGTCACATTTGATTCCTTTTGTTTTCATCTGTTTGTTTTCAAAACAGTGAATTGTTTCCTTAGTATCCTTCAAAGCTGAATTTTGAAACTGTGGGAGGCTTTTTTTTTTAATGTTTATTTATTTATTTTTGAGAGAGAGAGAGAAAGAGATCAGGAGCAGGGGAGGGGCAGAGAGAGAGGGAGAGAGAGAATCCCAAGCAGGCTCCACGCTGTCAGTGCAGAGGCTGATGTGGGGCTTGGACTCACAAACTGTGAGATCATGACCTGAGCTGAAATCAAGAGTCCAACATTTAACTGACTGAGCTACCCAGGTGCCCCTAAAATTTGGGGAGTTTTTATGTTGTCATTACAAACTCCTGGACTTAAACATATTTTACATGCTTCCACTCATTTTTATTGATGGAAATTCCATTTCTAATCTATCATATTGTCAAAGATCAAAGTTTGAAAACACACAAAGGCTGTGCAAAATGGTTCAATCTCTATGGACAGCAGTTTGGCAATATTTAACAAATTATAAAATGTACATTTCCCTTGACCCAACATTTTACCTTTAAGAGCGTAACCTATAGATACACACACGTGCACAAAGTGATCATGTACAAAGATATGAATTGCAGCCTTGTTTACTTTAGCCAAAATTTGGAAAGAGATATTTGTACACCCATATTCATAGCAACGTTATCCACAGTAGCCACAAGGTGGAAGTAACACAAATGTTCCTGGATGGGTGAATGGATAAGGAACATGTGGCATATATACATACAGTGGAAAGTTGTTCAATATTAACAAGGAAGGACATTCTGACACATGCCACCACGTAGATGATCCTTAAGAACATTATGCTAAGTGACACAGCCAGTCACAAAAAGACAAATGCAATATGACTTCAGTCAAACTCATGGAAACAGAAAGCAGGACAGTGGTTGTCATGCCTGGCAGGAGGAAAAAATGGAAGAAAGGTAGTGTTTGATGAGTATGGAGTTCCAGTTTTGCAAGATGAAAAACGTCCGGGCCTCGTCGCACAGTGCTTGCTCCCACAGCACACACACTAAAATTGGAGACACTGGTTGCACAACATGAATATGTTATACCACTACTGAGCTGTACAATTAAAATGGTTAAGATGGTAAATGTCATGTGATACGGTGTTTCCAATTACAAATTAAAAACTTTTTTCCACCGTTTAAAAATGTAGAGAAAACTTTAAGGTTTAAATTATTAGCATGAATTTTACCATTCTTTGTATTGTGCTGTGCCAGTTTTGGGGGGTTTTTTGTTGTTGTTTTATGTTTTTTTGGGGGGGGAGCAAGTCAGCAAGAGAGAGAATCCCACAGAAGTGGGGCTTGTGTTCACTGGAAGCGGGGCTCCAGCTCACCCCATAGGGACTCGGGTTCAGGAACGGTGAGATCATGACCTGAGCCGAAGTCCGGTGCTTAACCACCTGAGCCACCCAGGTGCCCCTGTGTAGTGCCAGTTGTAGATGCAAATATCATAGTATTTAATTCGCATGTGGAATCAGAAATTGCACAATTTTCATGGTGTGGCTTATCTCTAGGGAGTGCCGTGAGCAGTCCAGAAGAGACTAACACAAGAAAACCTGAGGCAGGTTGAGGAGGGGGAAGACCCCTCCCCCGCCCCCCGCGCCGCCGCCGCCTCACCTTCCCCCTAAGCTCAAAGCCAGACTAGGGCATGCTTTCTTTTCCAGCCCAGACCTGCATGCTCCCGCCAGCCGCCAACGACGGTGCCACACCCTGGCCGAGTCTGGAGAGGGTCAGGCCAGTTGTCTCGCCTTCCTAAGGCCCACTGCCCAAACCAGGCAGACAGGCAACTCCCAACGGTACCGTCACCTCCCTGGGGCGCCAGTTGCGCTCCGTCCCTGGGTAGGAATACGGACAAGAGACCCGGCGCTGCCAGCCCCGGGAATGGATGGCCCCCACCGCACCCCGCCCTGCCCCTCCCCACGACCCTGCCCAGGACCCTTAGCCCTTGGTGAAGGTGGCAGCAGTCACAGAGCAGGGCTACCGCTATGGCCACAAACCATGAAGCTGGCTCTATGCAGGGATCACAAGCGCTGGTGGCAGAATCTCAAGTAGTGCTGTCCAGTGGAAATAACAGTATGAGCCACATAGTACGTCATTTCAAAATTTCTAGTAACCACATGAAAACGTAAAAGGAGGGGCGACTGGGTGGCTCAGTCCGTTGAGCCACCGACTTTGGCTCAGGTCATGATCTCGCAGTTCACGAGTTCAAGCCCTGCTCTATGCTGACAGCTCAGAGCCTCGGATTCTGTGTCTCCCTCTCCCCACTGCCTGCCTCGCTCACGTGCTCTCTTTCCTTCTCTCTCAAAAATAAACAAACATAAAAAAAGTAAAATGAAACAGATGAAATTAATTTCAATAGTACATTTTACTTAACATATCTAAAACATAATAATTTCCGCAGGTAATCATTATGAACAATTATTAACAGGCACTCAACTTTCTTTTTTTATACCAAGTCCTCAAACTTCAGAGCTATTTTACACTTAGGGCAGGTCGCATTCCAAGCACTCAACTGCCACATGTGTGGCCAGTGGCTAATGTAGTGGACAGGGCAGGTCTGGAGAATGAAAACAGAAGTAGGAGGTGGCTGGGGTACCATGTGTGCTGCTGCCCCTGGTGGCATAGCATCGGCCGCTGAAACAAACATCTACCCACATTTGTCAGTTACATCACATGAAGAAGCTGTGCGGCACCGGAATTCCTGTGAGTGTTTTCGATGACTATTACGTTGCTATTTTAACACTGTTAATGAAAATTTAAATATCCCTGTATATAACAGTGCCATCTGGAAATTCATTACACAGTGGTTCTAAGGCCGGTACTGAAGAACATAGCCGCCGATCAATAAACATAGAAGGGGCAGTTAGATGTGTCAGCTGCCATGAAGGAGGCCAAGTAGTTGATCTCATGCTCCATATTGTTAATTTAGGGATGAACGCCTTGGGAAGTATTGGAAAATTCTGAGAAATCAAAATCAACATTCAAGCAGACACACTTTTAACTTTGCAAAATGGTTACATAACCAGGCAAAAAGAAAGGAAAAAACAAAACCTGGCCACCTCGCCTCAAGACGCTAGCCAGAGTTCTGTGCACCTGCGCTATCCTGGTTGTGCGTGTAAACACTCTGAGAATCACCCTGTAGGGTAGTTGCCGCAAGAACGCTGCCTTGAGGTAGTGTTTCCGTCTTCACCAGCCTTCTCCTTTTAGGAGGTACTTCACTGACGGACTAGCCTGTCATGTAGTGGTGAAAGAGGGTAACTACAGGCCACTCTATAAAAAGCTTCATGTCTAGTATTTGATATATCAAAAGAGTAAATGCAGCATAAAATAAACTCCTGGAGACCCACTGTTCAAGTGAAGAACATTATCTCTTGATGCATCCACCTGTACGCCTCTTTCCTATCTTGCCCTGCCTCCTAACCAGAGGTAACACTAGCTTGAATTTTATGTTGACCATTTTTTAAAAATTTTTAAAAATATGTAGCTTTATCATATGTGTATGCACATAAACAAAATATTTTTTAGTTTACTTGTTTGAGCTTTATAAATGTGGAAACATGACTATTTTTTTTTAAGTAATAAACTTATTTTGTAAGTAATAAACTTACTTATTTTGAGGCAGGGGGAAGGGCAGAGAGGGAGGGATAGAGAGAATCCCAAGTAGGCTCCACACTGTCAGCAAAGAGCCCAGTGTGGGGCTCGAACCCACAAATCATGAGATCAGGACCTGAGCTGAAATCAAGAGTCAGCCACTCAACTGACTTAGTCACCCAGGCGCCTCTGTGGTATCATGACTGTATGTAGTTTTCTGCAACTTGCCTTCTTCATACATTGTATTTGACCAGGTTATGTATGTAGCTGTAGTTCATTTCACTATATGAATATATCGCTTTTTGATTTATACATTCTCCTGTCAGTGGCCATTTGGTGGTCTCCAATTGTTTTGCTGTTGTAAACAGTACGGCAATGAATATTCTTATGCATGTGCAAGAATCTCTGTGTCATATATTTAGTTCAACTTTACAAAATATTGCCAAAGTGTCTCTCACAGTTGTACCAATGTACAATTCTAAGAGTTAATTCAAATAATCTAATTTGTGGATTCTTTTAGTTTGCTACGTATGCAATACATTAGCCGCAAATAATGACCGTATTATTTCCGTCTTTCTCCTTATATCTGTCCTATACTTGCCCTATTGAGCAGATGTCTTGTTCTGCTCTAAAAGGAACAGTAGCTTTCAATGATTCACTATTAACAGTGATGACTATTGTAGGCTTTTTTAGAAAAGACAACCTTTGAATGTTAGGAAGTTTCGTTTTATTCCTGTTTCACTAAGAGCTTTTTGCATGATTGGATGTTGACTTTTACTGAATGCCTTTACTACATCCACTGGGATAGATAATCATATAACTTCTCCTTTAAGCCGTTAACGTGGTGAATTAAAGTCACGAGTTTTTAGGTTAAATCATCCTAATATTCTTGGGATAAATCCAGCTTAGTCATGATGAATTATCTTTATCATACACTGGTAGACTTGATTTGCTAATATTTTGTTTATAACATTTCCGTCTATGTTCAGGAGGGATTCTGGTCTGTTATTTTCTTTCTCATACAGTCCTTCATTGCTTCTATTTCAAGGTTGTACTAACCTCATTTGAGTTGGGGAGTATTGCTTCTTTTGATAGTCTTTGTAAGAGTTGTTATAAAATTAGAGTAATTTATCCTATGAAAACCTGCTAGGAATTGCCTAAAAACCAGCTAAGCTGCTGCTGCTGCTGCTGCTGCTGCTGCTGCTGCTGCTGCTTCTTCTTTTAAAGCTGCTGATTCAATTTCTTTAATACCATTGGAAACTCAGCTTCTCTTGTTACTTCTTTGACAAATTATATTTTTCTAGAATTGTTTCCCTTTCGGGGTGCCTGGCTGCCCAGTAGAAGTGTGCAACTCTTGATCTCGGAGTTGTGAGTTCGAGCCCCACGTTGGGCATAGAGATTACTGAAATAAATAAAACTTAAAAAAAATAAAATATAAAAATGTTTCCCTTTCTAATAAGTTTTCGAATTCACTGATCTAATGTTATCCGTGATATGTTCATCTTACGTTTTTAACTTCTTCTGTATTTGTCACTTTCTTCTGTTCTTTATTTCAATTACTGTCTACTTTTGCATGCTACTACCCTCTTTCTGACTGAATCTTTCCAGAGGGTCTATTTTATCTGGCATTGGCTTATTGATCATCTCTATTGTTTTTTAAAAACTTTTTTTTAATTTTTTTTTTAACGTTTATTTATTTTTGAGGCAGAGAGAGACAGAGCATGAACGGGGGAGGGGCAGAGAGAGAGGGAGACACAGAATCGGAAGCATGCTCCAGGCTCTGAGCCATCAGCCCAGAGCCCGACGCGGGGCTCGAACTCACGGACCGTGAGATCGTGACCTGAGCTGAAGTCGGACGCTTAACCGACTGAGCCACCCAGGTGCCCCGATCATCTCTATTGTACATTTGCTGTCCATGGCATTAATTTTTGCTCTTATCTTTATTTTTTCCTTGTGCTTTGAGTTTATTCTACTGGGTTTTTTTTTTCTTTTCTCTTTTCCTCTTTCCTTTCTTTTCTTATTTATTAGAAAGAGAGAGTGCGCATTAGTGGGGGGAGCAGCAGAGAGAGGGGAAGAGCGAGAACTCCAAGAAGGCTCTGCATGGACAGTGCAGAGCCCAACACAGGGCTCAAACCCATGAACTGGGAGATCATGACCTGAGCCGAAATCAAGAGTCAGATGCTCAACTGACTGAACCACCCAGGTGCCCCTCCTCTTTCCTTTCTTTCCCTTCCTCTCCTCTTTCCTCTAGCTCACTAATTTTCAGGGGTTTTTTCCTAATGTAAGTATCTAAAACTATAAATTTCCCTATGCTTACCATTTTTGCCACATCTACCAGTTTTGATATGTAGAATTTTTATCTCATATCATATTGTTGTCTCTATGCAATGTTCAATTTCTATGATGAATTCTTACTTGACTCATAAATTATTTAGAGGTGCACTTTCTAATTAATTTCTAAAACTGCGGGGGGGTGTCACTTTTCTTTCTGTTGCAGACTTCTAGTTTAATTGCATAACATAGATCTATGATCATAGGTCATAAAATGTGGTTTACGTAAGCCACATGACTTGAATGTGTTGAAACTACCTTTATGGTCTTTTATGTGGTCAATTTTTAGAAATGTTCCATGTGGCAGTGCTTGGGTGGCTCAGTTGGCTAAATGTCCGACTTCAGCTCAGGTCACGATCTCACGGTTCGTGAGTTCTAGCCCTGGTTGTCAGCACAGAGCCTGGAGCCTACTTCAGATTCTGTGTCTCCCTGTCTCTCTGCACCCCTTACCCTGCTCGCACTCTGTCTCTCTCTCTCTCAAAAATAAATAAAAACATTTTTAAAAAATTAAGAAATGTTCCGTGTGTACTTGAAAATAATGTCTATTCCTTGATGAATGGATGCAGAGTAATTTGTAAACATCCACTAAGTTGAGCTGCTTGGCTATGTTACTCAAATCTTTCCTGACCTATCAATAATTGAAAGCATTGTACTGAAATCTCCCACTCTGTTAGCGGATTACTCAATTTCTCTCCATAGTTTTATAAATTTTTATTTTATATATTTGGGTGCTATTTTAATAGGTACCCACAACTTTAGAACTATTATATCTTCCTAATGATGTAAACCTTTTATCGTCATAATGATAAAAGGCCCTAGTAATACTTTTTGCCTTATATTCCATTTTGTCTAAAATCAATATAATTACACCTGCTATCTTTTACTTAGTATATGGCTGGTATATCTTTTTCAATCATTTTACCTTCATCCTTTCTGTGTCCTTTTACTTTAAGTGTGTCTAAGTTTGTTTGTTTAGGTGAGTTATATGCCCAATGTGGGGCTTGAACTCACAACCCTGGGATCAAGAGTCATATGCTGTACCCATTGAGTCAGCCAGGCACCCCTAGGTGTGTCTAAATTTTTTTAAGTGTAGGTCTGAGAATCAGTCTTTTAATAGGTGGTTTAGTCTACTTATACTTCCAGTGGTTACTGATGGTATTTTCATTTCTACCATCATGTTACTTTCTATTTGTTCTTTTCTAAACTTCTTTCTTCCCCCCCCTTTTTTTTCTGCTAAATTGAGCTGTTGGGTTTTTTTCTTTCTTATTCTGTCTTCTCCTCTACTGGTGTGGAAGTGATACTTTCTCTGGGTTTAGTGATTACCCTTGAAATTTTACCATGCACATTTAACAAAGTCTGAAGTAAATCAGTCCCTGAGCCTTCTCAGGAAAAATACAAGGAAGTTCACTGACCCTCATCATCCTCCCCTCCCCTCACCTATGAATCATTATTATCCAGCCTTTGTTCCTGTCCTTTGTCAAGCCCACATATCATATACCATCATCATCTTTCATTATATTTATGCAGACAGTGTTTGTTTGCAACTATCTACATGTTTACTAATTTCCTTGCTCACAATTTCTTCTTGCATTTTTAGACCTTCCTTCTGGGATCATTTTCCTTCTTCCTGAAGTACATCTTCTAGATGTACTTGTTTTAGAGAAAAGTCTGTTCATAGTAAAATTCTCAGGCTTTTTTCCTAAAAATATCCCTGGTACACCTTCATGTTTCTATTTCACACTCATTCTTGAAAGGTAATTGTGCTGGGTACACAATTCTGGGTTGATGGTTATTTTCCATCTTCTTGTACTTTGAAGATGTTTTTCTATCTTATAGATTCATGTTCCTGTTGCCATCTTAATTGTTGTTTCTTTGTAGTTAATTTATCTTTGCTCTCTAGCTGCTTTTAAGATCTTTACCTGTAGTATTCTGTAGTTTTTCTACAATATGTCCAGGTATGGGTTTCTTTTTTTTTTTTTAAACCTATTTGATGTATGTGTTTCTTCTGTCCATAGGTTCACATCTTTCATCAGTTCTGGAAATTTGTAGTCATTATTAGCTTTGCAAATACTGCTTCTCCTTTACTCTCCCTTTTCTCTTCTTCTGGGATCCTGACTGGATATTTTTTAGACCTCCTCATTCCATCCTCCCTTCTCTTAACCCTTCCTTCATATTTCTCATCTCCTTGACTCCGTGTGTGGCATTCGAGGTAATTTTCTCAGATATGTCTTCCAGTTCACTAATTCACTATTCAGCTGTTTAATCTGTTGTTGAGCCTATCCACTGAATTTTTAATATCAACAATTAAATTCCATTTGCTTCTTTTTTGGAGATGTCTAGAGATTTGCAATAGTCTCTTTACCTTGCTTATTTTTTTTTTTAATGACAGTCTTATTGAGATATAATTCACAAACCATAAGATTCATCCTTTGGGATGAATTCATTGTGAGTTTTTTTATTTTTAATTTTTTTATGTTTTTTTATTTCTTAAGAGAGAGAGAGAGAGAGAGAGAGAGAGAGAAAGCACAAGCAGAGGAGGGGCAGAGAGAGAGACAGAGGACCCAAAGTGGACTCCACGCTGACAGCAGCGAGCCTGATGTAGGGTTCAGCCTCACAAACCGTGAGATCATCACCTGAGCTAAAGTCAGTCTCTTAATCAACTGAGCCAACCAGGCGCCCTCATTCTGTGTGTGTGTGTGTGTGTGTGTGTGTGTGTGTGTGTGTGTGTGTGTTTTAATTTTAATGTTTATTTATTTTGGAGAGAGAAAGGAAGCGAGCACGAGCAGGAGAAGGGCAGAGAGAGAGGAGGACAGAGGATCCAGAGCAGGGCTGACAGAAGAGAGCCCTATGCGGGGCTCCAACTCATGCACCATGAGGTCGTGACCTGAGCTGAAGTAGGACACTTAACCGACTAAGCCACCCAGGTGCCCCCAATTCATTGGTGTTTAATATAGTCACAGAATTTGTGATACTATTACCACCATCTACTTCTAGAATATTTCTGTCACCCCAAGACAGAAATCCCATGCCTGATTGGCAGTCACTACAAATTTCCCTCCACCCCCTCCCCCGGAAACCACTAATCTATTTTCTGTCTCTATAGAGTTGCCTATACTGGACATTCTATAATGTTCCTAAGGTTCACCTATGTTGTAGCGAGTATCAGTACTTCATTCCTTCTTGTGCTGAATAACAGTCCATTATATGAATATACCACATGTTGTTTATTTATTTACTAACTAAATTGATGGAAATGTAGTCGATGGAAATCTGGGCTGTTTCTGCTTTGGGCTATTATGAGGAATGCTGATACGAGCATTCATTTACCAGTTTTTGTGTGGATGTATATTTTCATACTATAAGACATATAAAAACCTAGAGGGCTAAGGAAATGTACCCAAGGAACACAAACTTTGAAGGGGGGCACCCGTCCCGAAGCTGAGGTTCAGACCTCACTAAAGAAGATGTGGTTGCAGCCCACTGGAAGGCAGAGAAGACTGCAAGGTGGCTTGGGTCACAGCCTGTCCTCAGTCTCTGGAAAGGCAAGAAGTAACCTCCTGGGACACAGATGAGCTTCTCTCAGGGGACAGGTAGACAGGCACACAGGTGCACAGAAGCAGTGTGGGTACCGTGGCTGGATGGAGTCCCAGAGCATCTATTATCCATGTGAGAGGGCCACAGGAAGGTGATCACCAGGCTGGACAGGGGCTACAAGATCTCTGAGACTGTGCATTCTGGGACACTACCCCACTGGAAGTCCTCTCATCAAGACTACCCTCCAAAGGTATAGCTCCAGAACCAGCAGAAGCCCCTTCCTCCCCTAATGTCTTTCCAGCACCCCCTACTGAAAAAACTTATCATGCTCATTGTAAGGTAATCTGTCTCCAGGAATGTTGCCCATTATTCTACAGGAGGTGTTGGTAACTGAATTTGGAGCTGACGGTCCATAAATTCATGATTGGCACACCAAGTACCTAAGTTTTGAATACAGGGAAAAAGAAGTTTATATGACCATTGGATCAGTAAGGGAAGTAAAAAGAAAGGGGACTTCAACTGTAACTTCCCTCTGTAGCTCCCACGTGAGTGGCTCTCAAGGTTTGCTCTGAGGCCACTCTAATCTCAGGAGCCTCTTGAAAGCACGTGCCCACTCTTTCCAGCTGCCGCACATTGCTGGGGATTCTCAAGCACACCCAGAAGCTGACGTGAGCTCACATCTGCCCATAAAGTCAGTCTGCAACACCTCTGGAGAACTGTGCCCTCTCCCTTTCACCTGCCTTCCCAGCCTCTCACAAGGGCCTCTGGAATGCCACAGGGCAGAGGGTTCTGGGAAATGTAGTTTCTGCTTCTCCGTGCCACAGAGGAGACCTCAGAAGGTGGAGACAGTGACAAGACACAATCCCTTAGAGACCTGAGCTAAAGCAGAGTCTTGAGTCAGATCCCCCACATTGACACTCGTCCAAGGGAGGCTTCCCAGTAACCGCTGAAATGGGCATTTGCCCTCAGGGTCACCCACCCTTCCCTTTGCTTTCCAGTCAGGCTCCCCTACTGATCTCAAGTCCGGGATGTTTGGTTTGATTGATTTTAGTGCTGAGGGACCTTGGAGATTTCCCCTACTCTCTGCATAGCCAACAATACATTAAAAGTTTTGGGGTTCCCCCACTCCCCAGGATCCAGTTGGTTTTTAGGGAGGGAGCCCTTCAGAGAATCTAGTCCATCACACTGCCAAAAGCAGATGATCCAGGCTACTTTTTAAAAGGATAATTCTAACTCTGAACCCTCCTTTAAAGTCAGTGGAGTACTTTTGATGCCATTGCTGGCAACAGAAAAAAAACTAAGAAAGAAGTGATTCAAACTTGTGGCTGTTTCCCAGAGGCCTTTGAGGATCTGATGAAAGGAAAAAATATATCCTCAACACATGTTGCGTACAATTTCAGGTGGTTTAAAGACCCCTGATGCGCATTCTCGGACCCTAGTCACGGAGAGTAAGAACCTGACCAAAGAGAAATAAGGTCCCATACAAAAATCTCGACCCAGCTTTTATAAAGAGGACAAAGCCATTGAGATTTTTTCTCCCAATGCCTTTCTAAACACAAATAAAAGCATCCATTGAATCATCTGTCAAGGAGCAATGACAATCCCCATGGAGTGGTTGGGCAGGGACAGTAAGTTGCAAAAAGTATTAGTTCCGTATACACTATCCGGGTACAGCCCAACAAATGTTTATTGACTGGGTAACTGAGAACTGGTTGTGGTTAATGGGATCCAGCTTTGTCTGCTGGGTCCATTTAGAATTATGACTTGCCCATTGTTCAATGGGGGATCCTGTAGCCAAACAAATGAATAGTTAATTGGAAGTCAGGCAACTAGGGCTTTTTGCTTTAGGTGGAAACTTAATTCCCAGACAATCCATACATTATGTATAGACTGCCTTGACCTGCTTCTACGCTTGGCACTCAAGCCAGGGCCCAGCACAGGAAGATCATGGAAGGGGGGTGGGGATGAGAGCGAGGGTGGGGGTGAGTGACCCAATTTAGAGCTTCCTTCTCACACTGCAGGGATGAGGAACCTCCAGGCCATCGGAGTTGAACACACAACACTTGATTGATCATTAGGATGATATCGCTGTGGTTGCCTCTCCTACAGTCCCGAAGGTAATCTTTCGGAACTCCTATGCGAAGCAGAGTTCAGCTGCTTTCAGAAAGAGTTTGCAGTTTCTTATAAAGTGAACTAGGCATTTACAATATGACCCAGCCATGCCATTCACCAGAGGTACTTATCTAAAGAAATGAAACATTTGTCCACACAAAGACTTGTACCTGAATGTTCCTGGCAGCTTTATCACGATAGCCCCACAATGGAAACAGTTCAAACGTCCTTCAACTGGAACACGGATTAAAAAAACTGTGGTACATCCAGACAATAGAATTCTGTTCCATAATAAAAACAACGGAACTCTTGATATACATGATATGAATGAACCTCAAAAGCATCATACTAAAGCTAGATGATTTACATTTATATGGAATTTAAGAAAAGACAAAATTATATGGGCACCTGGGTGGCTCAGTTGGTTAAGCGACTGACCCTTGGTTTCAGCTCATGTCACGATCTCACAGCTCATGGGTTCGAGCCCCACATTAGGCTCTGCGCTAACAGCACACAGCCTGCTTGAGATTCTGTCTCCCTCTCTCTGTATCCCTCCCCCACTTGCTCTCTCTCTTTCTAAAAATAAACAAATAAGCATAAGAAAAGAAAAGACAAAACTATAATGACATAAAGAAGGTCAGTGGTTTTCAGGGGTTGGGGGTGGCAGGAGGGAGTGACTACAAAGGGGCACAAGGGAATTTTCTGAGATGATGTGATTATTCTGTATCATGACCGTGGTGGTGGTTACATGAAAACATACACTTACAAATCGCATTGAATTGTGCTTAAAATGAAAGAATTTCATTGTGTGTAAATTGTACCTCAATAAAGCTGATTTAAAAAAAAAATTAGGTGGGGGCACCTGGGTGGCTCAGTCAGTTGAGCGTCTGACTTTCGCTCAGTCATGATCTGACTGTTCGTGGGTTCGAGCCCTGTGTTGGGCTCTGTGCTGACAGCACAGAATTGGCTTCAGATTCTCTCTCTCTCTCTCTCTCTCTCTCTCTGCCCCTTCCTCATGCTCTCTCTCAAATATATTTTTTATTTTTTTAATGTTTATTTATTTATTTTTGAGAGAGACAGAGAGAGAGAGCTGGGGAGGGGCAGAGAGAGAGGGGAGACAGAGAATCCCACAGGTTCAAAGCCCAGAAAGGAATTCAGGTCCTTCCTATGATGTGGAACAGACTACCGAACCCCCCTGGTGGGGCTCAAGGGAACCCAGAAGTCCTTCAGATGACTGAGCTTCTGGTCTTAGCTTCCTCTGGATATAAGCACCGCCTTCCCAGAGCTTCCCACCCAAGAAACATATTTCTTGCCACCAGCGTGATTATCACAAGTTGTCCACCTTCTACCACCTTCATTTGGCCTCCCACAGACCTTGGAAAGCAGCTGTGGTGATCACCTCCATTCTGTAGGTGAAGAAACCGAGACTCAGAGAGCTTGGGTGGCTGTTCCAGGATCACACAGCCCTGAATCCACCCAGAAGGGGCCAGATCCTACCTAAGTCTTCTCTCTTCAAAGCCCTCACTTTCGGCAGCACATGGTCCACTTGGTGAATGGCTCACCTACTTTTTTTTTTTTTTTAATGTTTTTTATTTTTGAGAGAGAAAGAGACAGCACGAGTGGGGGAGGGGCAGAGAGAGAGAGAGAGAGGGAGACACAGAATCTGAAACAGTCTCCAGGCTCTAAGCCGTCAGCACAGAGCACGATGTGGGGCACAATGCGGGGCTCGAACTCACAAGCCATGAGATCATGACCTGAGTCAGATGCTTAACTGCCTGAGCTACCCAGGTTCCCCTCGCCTAGTTTTAAAGGATCAGGCCTATGAAGATACATTGAAAAGTCAAAATATTCAGGGTACCTGACTGGCTTAGTTGGTGGAGAATGTGATTCTTGATCTCGGGGTCATGAATTTGAGCCCCACATTGGGCAGGGAGATTACTTTAAAACAACTTTTTTTAACTTAAAAAAAAGAAAAGAAAAAGAAAGCCAAGATTTTCTAAAGACTAATAGCTCTGGGTCTCTGTAACATTCATGTAGGTGATTAAATTTCAAAGTCTGACAACACAAAGTTCAGGGCTAACAGTTCTTAAACCATTTTTTAAATATTTAATTAATTAATTATGTATGTATGTATGTATGTATTGAGAGAGAGAGAGAGACAGAGAGAGAGAGAGAATCCCAAGCAGGTTCCCTGCAGCCAGAACAGAGCCTCATGTGGGGCTCGAACCCACGAACAAGGAGATCATGACCTGAGCGGAAACCATGAGTCGGACGACTAACCAACTGAGCCACCCAGGCACCCCTCAGAAATTCTTAAATAGACTTAAAAGAAAGAGTGCTGGCTTAGAGTGTGGAGACAGGACGCGGGTCTGCCTTTGCTTCTAACTTGCTGTGTGACTTTAGACTTCAGTTGCCTTAGCTGCTGAGTGACAGAAATAGATAAGATCAAAGGCTCGCCAGAGAGCCCTGTGTGGTGCCTGGGTCATCACCTTGGAAACCGTATCGGGGGCAAAGGGATGGCACCCAGGGCCCTGTTTCTCTTCACGCAGAGTGGCTCCACTTGTATCCACTTTCTACCCCGGGCCCCCTTGCCAGATGCTGCCTTAGCCCAGGTTCCCTAGAAGCAGAGCTCGAGGCAGGATATGTGTGTGTGCCACCACTGGGAGAGGGATGCAGCCAGGGAAGCTGCAGTGAGGAAAAGGGGGCGAGACAGATGAGGACGGAGAGCTTTGCGGAGCTGGCCGCCATGAGCGTCAACTATGCTAGATCCGGTGGGACCTTCTCTAAAGAGGCTCTGTGAAGCTTAGGACAGTTCATCCAGAAAGAGGAAGCAAAGATTTCTCTGCCAAACCCTGTTTCTTGTCGGTCAAAGTTTCACTCCGTGGAGTGTCCGACACCCCTGAACTTCTGAAAGCAGAAGTTCGGAGGGGGTGTGGGTGCAGTTGGCTTGTGCTAGAATGAAACAGGTGGCAAGCACCTGGAAGACAGGTGTGGCTGAGGGGACCTTAGGTGACACACCAGAAAGTAACCGATATGGCAGTAATTGAAAAAGAGTGAGAACATCTGCTACATAAAAGTTGAAGCCACTGGGCTGGACAATCCCAAAGGACCTTCCCAGCTAAAAAGTTCATTGGGACATGTTTCAGTGGAATGGCAGCTCAAAGGGCTGAGACCATCCACCCTTCTTGGGTGAAGGAACCATGTCCCCAGAGAGTTGCAAGCAAGATCCTTGGAAACGTGTGCCACTCAGTGCCCAAGGGTTGATGCCAACTTTGCTCTGCCCCTCGGCCCCCAAATGTCCATGCAATTTGAGAGCACATGAAGATGATGTTCTTAGAATCCTGATGGGACAGGAAAGAGAGGGACTGATAATCCCTCCAGGCTGGGGCGGGGGGGGGGGGGCGGGTTTCATCATGTTCATTCAGAAAGCCCTGGCCCCCCGTCAGCCTGGGATCCCTTCCACTCAGGGGGCAGCTGCCGGCTCCAGACGGGAGATAGATTTGTGGGTATTTAAGGGATTGGAGGATTAAATGGGCCAGAGAAGCTTCCTCCACACAGCCTCATCCTCTAATGGCTGGAAGCCCAACCCTGGGTGTTATTAAACTGATATTACATCACAGGCACTTCATACCCCTTCCTTTGAAGCCAGGCTTGCAAAGCCAGCAGGGAATAAGAGATTGGGGTCAGAGCTGGCACATACATAGATCAATCTGTAGGAGGAAGATCAGACTCACCAAAATTAAATCTGGGATCCAGTCTGAGCATTGTCATTGGCTGACCGTGGGGATGCTACTTCGGCTCAGGACACTGGCTTTCTCTGCTGCGAAACAGGGACACTGCCAACTCTGCTCATGACCTGGTGAGGAGCAAATGACAGAAGAAAAGCTATAAAGCCAACCTGCCCTTTAGTGGGGCTGCGGTGGGCGCCGGGGTGTGGCCTGTGGGCTGCTGGCGCCCAGGATGGGGCTGATGGAAAGTGACCCCGGGGCAGGCACCAGTCACAGCCAGGATAGGACATGGGCTCTGATCAAAACGAGAAGGAATAAAAACTCGGTAAGTTCTCCCAGCAGAAAAGACAGGAAGGAAAATGGAACTGAAACAGGCACAGCTGGGACCCCTCAGGTCACACAGGACACATCAGGTCCAGGGGCAGACTGCAGTAAAGAAGCAACCCACCAGTGCCAGGTTCTAGGCCAACTGCTCCACGTGCACTACTCCACTTAATGATCACACCCCGTGATGCAGTAGATGCAACAGGATTCTCCTTGTTGCAGATGAGTAAACTGAGGCTGGGAGCGGTTGAAGAATTCACCCAAGTGTCACGGCAAGTTAGGAACAGTACCGGGATTGAAACCCAGGCCATCTGCTCACAGACTGTTCTTGGGATCTGCCCTTTGTTCTTTCTTCTCACAGGGACCCCGTCTCCCCAGGCGGCCTCTTGGGTTCTGACTGTCATCTGTATTCCTCGGACTCGCAAGTCCGTCTGCCATGCTCCCAGATCTGGCCTGAGCTCCAGATCCACAGGACCAACAGCCTTCCCGACCCACCTCAGGCATGCGTCCAAGGAAGAAGTCTCACTTACCCTAAACCTGCTCCAACCCACTTCCCAGAGGGCATCTCCACCATCCACCCAGCTGCAGAACCTGGCCAGAGCCTGGACTCTTCTTTCTTCACCCCTGACATCCAAGTCACACGCATGGTACCCTCCATACAACTGAGGTTGTCAAATCTCTCCTTGCCACGGTGGCTCCTACCAGAGCAGGCCCCTCACTAGAACACGGGCACACCACATACTCCCCGTGGTGGTCTCCAGTCCTGCCTCCTCTCATCCGCCTAACACTGCAATGCAAATATAATGGGCCACTTCCTAGGCTGTCCTTCCCAGGACAAAGGCCCTCTTCATCTGCGCCCTTCCCCAGGCCAGCTCCTCTTGCTCTGCTGCTCTCACTGAACCTCCTTCTGTTCTCCAAACACCAGCTTCTCTCTGGATGCTGAGCCTCCTGGCTGGCGGATCCCTCTGCCTCAGACACTTCCGCACTCACTGTGTTCCCTCCATCCCTGCTCAGACTTCACTGTCAGCTCGGAAGTCCAAAGTCGCCAGATGCCTGGTCTGACCCCACCCTTCCAAGTCGCTGCGGCCACAACACTGAGTACTTTCCCCACCACACCATTTACCAACGCCCCTTCAGCCACCAAATGTAAGCCTTACTAGAGCAAGGTTTGTGCGTTCTGGCCCCACGGCGCCCTGCTCACAGCGGGGAGTTAATAGACGTTTGAGTGGGAGAGAGGGCAAGCGACTTTTCCAAAGCCACAAAGTCTAAGAGAGTGACAAATCCAGAATTGGAATCTGCACCAAGTTATCCGACCCCACCCCAAGTTGGAAACAATTAGCTACTCCTCTCCGTATTACCCTCTTATCCCGCCCATTATTTAATCCTTAAAGTCACGGGCCACAGAAGTGACATTTTATAAAGCAACATCTTCCATTTGAAAGATGGGCACGCATAGCAGTTGGGGAGGACATCCCTCCGTCCCCCGCCGTCCCTGTCCCCAAGGACAAGGGAAATTCCGCCTGGCCTCCTCCCCCGGGGGCATCTGGATCTGGTGAGTCTTTCTCCGGGTCCCTACCCGACTCAGACCAGTATCCGGGCCTCGGCCAGCCTAGGCAAAGCTTCCCGCCCAGACCTCGCCGGCGTCCCCAGCAAAGCCCAGCCCCCACAGGGCCACACGCGCTGCGCGCGCAGGCCCGCACTGCACCCCGCTCTCCTCCGGGGACGCCACCTCGGTCGCGTACCTCCTACCCCCGTCCGGGCGCGCCCCGCCTCCCTGGCTCCGTCCGCCTCGCTTCCCTCCCCTCCTCCCCGCCTGCGTCGGCCCCGCCCCCGGGTCCCGCCCCTCCCGCTCGCGCCCCCAGGGCTGAGCGCTCTCCCGCCGGCCCGCCACGCCCCGCCCCGCGCCGGGTGTCCGCCGTCGCCACCGCCGGGGCAGGGGAGCGCTTCCCCAACTTGGAAAGCGGGGCCGCAGCGCCCGCCGCCGGCGGGGCAGCCATGGAGGCAGCGGCGCGGAGGCGGCAGCATCCGGGAGCGGCGGGCGGCGCGGGCGCGCAGCCGGGCGCGTCCTTCCTGCAGGCCAGGTGGGCGCGTGCTGGCGCGGGGAGCCGGGACCCGGGGGCGGGGTCCCCGCTGGAGGAGCCCGGGGCGGCCCGGGGGCTGCCCTCGCTGCGCCCTGGCGCCTGGGCCCCGTCTCCACTTCCCTTTCTCTTCCTGGGGGTGCCCCGGGCCCGGGCCGGCTGGAGGACAGTCGCTGCTCTGGGGAGACCTCTCCAGGGGTCCAAGAGACTCGAGGTGGGGGGCGGCGGGCAACAAGACACCTCCGCTCACCTTGCCCCCAGCTCAGCTGCCCGCCCCGGGCTCCATTTCCAAGTTCTCGGGGTCCCTAGAAGCTGAATAGGACTTGGATCCTGGTATTAATCGGGAAGCTCACTCCTTATCCCAAGACTGTGAGAATGGAAATGCCAGGGACAGGGAAGTGTGGAAGCTTTCCTCCATGAGGGAGGGCTTTTCTCACTCTTGTGCTGCTCCCTTCTCTCTCCAAAGGGAAGAAGTTCTTGGTTTATGTAGTTGAGACCAGGAGTGGCCGAGGAAGAGGCACGGAAACCACCATTTAGTCTTTCCCTCCATTCTGCCTTCACCCTGTCGTATAGGCCAGAAACATTCCTTGCGGTGAGCAGGCCTTTATTAAGCGCCTCTGCTGTGCCCAGTGCTGTGGCAGGCACTGGAGGGGTGGGTAGGGTGAAGCCGGGAGGGGCTCACAGTGCGGAAGGGACTGAGAGGTCATCGCGGAGAGCAGCGTGGAGGAAGTGGCACGGGAAAGCTTGAGGAAAGTCAGGTGGGCAGGGGTGCTGGAGCTTTCTGGTGTAGAGTGGCAAGAGATGTGGACTGATTGGGAAGGGCCTTTCCTGGCAGCTGGGCTGGGGTGAAAGCCTAGACTTACCAATTTAAGGAAATTTAAGGCGATGTTCACTCTGTGGCAACTCTGTGCCTACTTAAATGTTGGGCCTGTGTGCCTCACTTGCCTCACCCTAGTTCCTGCCCTAAATGGCAGGTTAAGAATGCAGCCTTTATTCTGTAAGCACAGGGGAGCCATGGAAAGTTTTTGAGCACTAGTATGCTCAGAGTCAATTTTAGGAAGTTTATGGTATGATTAGGGATGAGGGAAGAAATCTGAGGGACTTGGCTGAGGGCAGCCCTTTCTCCTGCTACTGAGGGACATCTCTGTTCTGGATCTCCTTCCATGTTGGGGGTCTTTGACTGCCCTGAACTGTGGAAGTCCAATCAGAACAATGTGTGGGTATCAGATATGATCACCACTTTATCTTATGTGCGGGGCTTCCATATGCAGTATCTTTCTCAGTGGCAAGACCCAGGGTCTACACCTAAGGCTTCTGCTCCTACTATTCCACTTTGGCTGCTGAGGGGTAATGTTCCTCTTCATTCCTGATGAGCTCACTACCAGCAGGGTGTTCCCTGAGGATGGCATGAGGGCTGACTCACTTCCAGGGTATCTCTGCCACCATCTTTGGGTACCTCTAGGACCATTTTCAGTATCATTGTTGTTTAAGACAGTAGGTACCACCATCCTGTCCAATTCCTAAGATGCTTGGATTTCCTCTGCTGCATCCATGCTTTGCTTGCATACCTCTAATGACACGGTGCTCACTACCTTTCAAGGTAGCCCATTCCAGCTTCCACCTGTTCTGTTGACAATTTTTGTATTGCAATCAACATAATAATGCCTATCATTAAATAGCACTGGAGGACTTAGAGTAAAAAATCAATGGTTCTGTGTTCCACCTTTCCTTTGCACCAGAGACAACCTTCTTTTAGCTCTTTGTACTAGAGTTAAATTCATATTTTTAAATGATATTAACAAATACTATGTAACACTTTCCACAGACCAGGTCCTGCTCTAAAGTTTTGCACATAATAATTCCACCACAACTCTCAAGATAGGATCTACTATTTTTTACAGGTGAGAACATTGAGGCCCAAGAGAGATTAAGTAACTTGCTCAAAATCTGTTTAATGGCAAAGCTGGGATATGAACCTAGGTGTTCTCTAAAGTCTATATTCTTTTTTTGTTTAATGTTCTATTTATTTTTGAGAGAGAGAGAGAGTGTGTGTGTGTGTGTGTGTAAGTGGGTGGGGGGAGGGGTGGTGCAGAGAGAGAAGACAAGCACTGAATTCCGAAGCAGGCTCCAGGCTCTGCATTGTCAGCACAGAGACCGATGCAGGGCTCCAACTCATGAACTGTGAGATCATTATCTGAGCCGAAGTCGGATGCTTAACCGACTGAGCCACCCAGTCTAAAGTCTATATTCTTTTTTTTTTTTTAATTTTTTTTTTTTAACGTTTATTTCTTTTTGAGACAGAGAGAGACAGAGCATGAACAGGGGAGGGGCAGAGAGAGAGGGAGGGAGACACAGAATCAGAAGCAGGCTCCAGGCTCTGAGCCATCAGCCCAGAGCCCGACGCAGGGCTTGAACTCACGGACCGTGAGATCGTGACCTGAGCTGAAGTCGGACACTTAACCGACTGAGCCACCCAGGCGCCCCTAAAGTCTATATTCTTAAAAGCTATGCTCAACTGCCATTTCTTGGTTTATCAATTGTAGCTTCTAAGATAATGTTTCCCGATTTCCTGTTATGATTTGGCTCACTTACACCTCCCCCATATTCACAACATGGTTCTTTTTATCTATTCTTAGTTTTTAAACTATTTTTAGTTTTTCTCTTTGTTACCCTTGTTAGCCTCAGGGAACATGCATACATGTTCAAGAATTAGCTTTTCTTACCCTTTCCCCAGCTCCTTTCCTCTATAGATTTACTTTCATGTTCTTGAGGTTAATGGTATTTACCTGCTGTTTTTCAGCCATAATTGTGTTCATGTTTTGTGTGTGGATGGATTCTAAATTCTGAAAAAATCAGTATACGATATTTTTATTAGTTAAGCCATGTGAACATTATTCCCTACAAAGCCAAGGAATATTTAACAGTACCATATGCTTTCTTATATTGCTTTGTTTTTCCTGGGGTTTCTAATTGCCTTTCTTTTTTCCCCTCTTATACTTGCCTTCATTTTCTCATTTTTCATTTGAACTTTCCATCATGTCAGGTACTTTACCATTCTTTATGGTAAAGCAGTCCCTCTATAGTTCCCATTTATGGGTCCCTGGCTGAGTCCTTCCTTTTCTGCCAGGGAGTCCTACAGATGCTGACTGCTTTTAATATTTCAGCTGTATGTGATGTGTTTCCCAACTGTCATGGTATCAGTTCCCCCATATGGTAGACTTACAAAGCTGTGGAGGAGAGAAAAGGCCATCCTCGTCTTGGGTTACCTGCCATTGTGCTTTTACTAGTGTTCTCAGCAGCAGCTTCTGATGACTGAGATGTAGAGCTGGCACAGGCCAGGGGCTCAGTTTGTGAAGTCTGTGGAGTCGAGAACTTGGGACAGGCCTGAGGTTGCTCATCCCCAGGACAAGGACTGGGGAAGAGGATGGCCTTCATTCTCCATGATCTTCCTCCTGTGGTCAGAGTCCCAACAGAAAAAAACCATCAGATGCTGACCAATCTTGATTCCCAAGTTGAGTGCCCTATGTCTGCTCTTTTTTTTCCTGCCCCACTAAGCCAGCTGGACTAATGACAGGGATTCCCATTAACTGAGGTGCCCCCTTAGGTAGAGGAGGAAATAATTACTGAGCCCCTAGTATCTGTTAGGTATCCACAGCTTACAGAGACCCATACCCAAGTGCTTCCCCAGGCTTTCAAAATACCTTTCTTCTCTGTACCAAACATCTTACTCTGCCCAGTTTGGAAGTTTCCAGAATAAAACACTGAGGGCTGTTATCCTCTTTCTTCCAGCAAGTTCTTCAGACCTGGAGTTTCCCATCATCTGCTTTTTCAGGCCTTGACTGATAGTCACTAAGGGGAAGGGCAGGTGGGGACCTCTAAGCCAGTCTCTCATCTCAGACCCATCTCAGATGAATCCTCACAGTTTCTGAGTATCTGCTCAGTCTAAAGCCCCTCCAGTCCCTCCCTTCTCTTCCTCTTCACCAATAAGCCAGGCATTCAACTCCATGCAGTGCCTTTCTCACTTCCACCTCCAGGCCTTTGATCTCGCCCTCCTATTGCTTTTCTGCCTACTTAAATCCACCCATCCATGCTTCCTGGCTCTCTTCCTTCATGCCAGCTTTGCATACTGCTCCAGGCCTTACTGAGCCTTCTCTGTCTTGACCTCCTCATATGTCACATAGTTTATTATAATAGAAACAGGATAGCAAACTATTTAGAGCACAGATCTTGAATTCATATAGACACAGATTTGAATTTATGCTGTTCAGGACTCATGGGTTACAAGTGACATAAAGCCAGGGTGAATGGCAGCACCCTTAGCAAAAAGGAATGTATTGGCTCATGTGGCCAAACCTTTAGCTTGGGGTTGCCTAGAACTCTCAGGGCTTTTCCTCTTCTTTTTCCCCTGGTCCTCTCTGCAGGGTTGCTTCATTCTCACCTGGCTGTTCTTTAAGGCTCGCCCCTTAGTCACACATAGCCCTGGATTTGCATCCTTAGCATCCCAGTGCCAGAAAGGGAGGGACTCTTTCCACCAGCTCTAATTAGAAACATCCCACCGGGCTGGCTTAGGTCACTGGCCCTCCCCGTGACTAAGGAAACCTCATGTCTTACTAGAAGCAGCTTGGAGTGGGAAATAGGCCAACAAAAGGAATAGTTGCTGTAGCTCCATACCACACGGGTGATCTTCGGTAAGCACTTAAGCCCTGTAACACACGAGGGGAACAACTTCCTGGTATTGCTGTGAGGATTCAGTGAGATGGTGTAGGTGAAGCTCCTAACACAGCAC
This sequence comes from Acinonyx jubatus, assembly GCF_027475565.1. Lineage (NCBI taxonomy): Eukaryota > Metazoa > Chordata > Mammalia > Carnivora > Felidae > Acinonyx > Acinonyx jubatus. The sequence goes on from NC_069386.1 coordinate 36,511,833, forward strand.
ACACTCAGCACTCAATAAGTGGTGGGGCACTCAGTAGAAGAGAGGGGAAGGCTTAGTTGACCCAAGAAAGGCCCACCCCACCTCTTACCTGCCACCAGAGGATGATGAGATCTCCCAGAGCTTGGCCCTCTGCCTCTGGGTTACTCTACCAGCCCACTGTGGACCATTGTTAGAATTGCCCGAAAGGGATCTCAGAAAGTTATGGACGCCATAGTAGCACTGAGAAGAGGAAAAAACCTTCACGATGCCTCTAAGCTAATGTTTGCCAGTAAAAACAATGAGTAACTGGTAATCAAGATTGTTTAAAATCAACCAGTGATCACTAAGCATCAACCAGGAACTGAGCCAAGAACGCTGGGTAACATGGACCATTCACACAGCTTCTGTTCTCAGCACAAATAGAGCAATAAAACTCACACTTCACTCATCGAAGAAGCAGGCTGTTTGTCACTGGAGGTGTGCAAGTAGTCTCAGGGAGGATTTGGACGCTGATAGGGTGGTGGGTGAGTTGAAGAGAATCTTAAAAGCCATCCATCTTCTTAAGGGTGTACATAAGAACAAAGCTCCAGACCCATGAGGTCATGGCTAGACAGGGAGTTAGTGATGAAGCACTCCCTGTACTGGAGTTGGTGGGGCTTTGGGAAAAGACTTATTAAGGAAGCCTTCCTGGAGGAAGTGGCATAGGCACTGGCCCTTGAACTTCAGCTCATCTGTGAAAAACAGATGGCTAACGACTTGGCAGGAGGGACGGGCATCGAAAGATATGTTGTCAGATGGTGTTCCACTTCTTGCCATGTCTCTTGCATCAGCTTGTCTCCACTGGCTGCTCTTGCTGTGGATTAGTGAGACGGGGTACACCAGCAGCCCTAGCCTCACCTCCTCCAGGTTCAGGTAGGAGGGAAAGAGACTGTTGATCTGAATCTATGGTCTAGGAGGCTGATCTCCCTGAAGGGCAGTGATTGGTCCAGCTCAGGTCACATGCCCATCTGGTGGCCCAATCATTGTGAACATGATGATGGCATAGAGGTTAAAAATACAAGCTCTGGAGCCTAGTCATTTAGGCTCCAATATTTGGCTGTGTAACTTTGGGCAAGTTACTTAACATCTTACACCTCAGTTTTTCCACTTGTAAAATGGGGATAATATTCCAACCTCAAAGGGTTTCTGTGAGGAGTAAAAGCGTTGAATGAGATAATGCATGCAAACAGCCATGATGTGCCTGGAATATAGTAAGTGTTCAGTAAAGGTTCGCTATTGTCATCCATCATCATGATTCACATTTTCCAGCTACATTTGCATCTTTGCCCCATTAGATGTCCCCATCATGCTATAGGTGAGAATGCCCAATGGTTATTATACCTGTTTGGCAGTTTCCTTACTGAATCACAGAGAAGCTAAGCTTCCAGGACAGCTGGAATCCATTCCCAGGACATGTCCCCCTTGGCCTCGGAGCCAGTATTTCCAGCAAAACTCATTTTCTAGAAATTAATCCTCTTGCCCTCAAATCCCCATACCTTTCTGTGGCTCATCTCAGGGGGAAGATTCCCATGGGAGGAGAGAAGAGCTGACCCCTCTTGTCTGGTTCCTTCCCAGGCACAGCTCCGTCAAGGCTGATGAAGCTGCCGGCACAGCTCCCTTCCACTTTGACCTCTGGTTCTACTTCACCCTGCAGAACTGGGTTCTGGATTTTGGCCGCCCCATTGCCATGGTGAGTGCGAACTATGGACAGAGCCCCTACCAGCAGCGAGAACACAGTGTGACATGAATTAGCTGAGTGACCTTAGACAAGGCACTTCCCCTACCAGTAAACTGCAAGAATACGCCTGGATGCTTTCATGTGCTTTAGCTCATGACTGTGCCAACAAGTGGGGATCTGGGGCCTGAATAGTCATATTGTCCCCTGACTCTCATAGGGGAACTGGTGGCCCTAAACAGTGATACCGTGCCCCTCTTCCATCCCACCATCCTATACCCAGGTTTAACCAAATCACCAAGCCATACAACAGGGTATGGGAAAGAAAACAGAGCATCCCCACAGCCTTGGTATATTATTTTTCTGGAGGTAAAGAGTATAGGTTGATTTTGCATGGCTCTGAGCCTCAGGTAATTTTTAGTGCTATCTTGTGAAACCATCCCCTTCCCTCCAAGGCTAGTTCATGCATCAGTGTACAAGGGTGGTCTGTACAGAGATCAATACTGGAAGAGTATTGAAACTCCTGGCTTGTCATAAGTAGGTAGGTAGATAGATAGATAACAGAATGTGAAAAATTGAGTGATGTACCACCTTGCATCAAATTGTTCATTTTTGCGTGTGGGTGGTAACAATAACAACATCCGATGCTGAAACTGACACCTTGCACATGCTAGTGATAATGCAAATTAGCAAAGCCCTTTTGAGTTTTTATTTATTTATTTTTTTAGTAATATCTACACCTACCATGGGGCTCAAACCCACAACCGGGGGATCAAGAGTCACACACTCCTCCAACTGAGTCAGCCAGGCGCCCCATAGCAAAGCCCTTTTGGAAAGCAGTTTGTCAAGATGATAACTAGGCACCTAAAGAATAGTGCCTAGTTGGGGCGCCTGGGTGGCTCAGTCGGTTAAGCGTCCGCCTTCGGCTCAGGTCACGATCTCACGGTCCGTGAGTTCGAGCCCCGCGTCGGGCTCTGTGCTGACAGCTCAGAGCCTGGAGCCTGCTTCGGATTCTGTGTCTCCCTTTCTCTCTCTGTTCCTCCCCTGTTCATGCTCTGTCTCTCTCTGTCTCAAAAACAAATATACATTTTAAGGAAGGAAGGGAGGGAGGGAGGGAGGGAGGGAGGGAGGAAGGAAGGAAGGAAGGAAGGAAGGAAGGAAGGAAGGAAGGAAGGAAGAAAGCGTGCCTAGCATATGCACTTTTATTGAATTAATAATAATAACAACATTAAGGTAGAAATAATGGTTAACATACATTGAGTGCTTACTCTGTTCTAAACCTGTTAAGTGTTTAAACTCATTTGATCCTCACCTCAACACTCTTATTAATCTTGATTTCATAGATGGGAAGACTCAAGGGTAGAGAGGGCCACCCACGTAGCAAGTAGAAGAGCCAGCATCTGCGTGCCGGCACTCTGGCCCCAGAGCCTACCCCCTTCCTGTCTTGTGTATATCCAGGACCCTAATGTGTCCTTCCCTCCTGACCCAGTAAGACCCCTTCCAAGAATCTGCCCTGAAGACATAATCAGCAGGAAGACAAGAGCCTCTATACCCAATGGTGTTCCCTGTGGTGTTGCTTACCTTGAACGTGACTTCAGTGTCCAGCATAGGGACTGGGTAAATCAACTTTTTGTATCCAGTACAGAGAACATTATCTGGCCTTTAAACAGGAATCATAGATACTATAGAGCAACCTGGGACGTTGAAGGAACATAAAGGTATAGAAGTGATAGGCATCCTGCCTGACTGCAAGTCAGTGACAGTCTTAACATCTTGTACACATGGGATCAGAGGCTTGAAGGGGATTAAGAAAAGCTGTTCTGGCAGCACTGTTGGAGCGGATTTATGGTGGATGCTGTTTCTCCTTTGGGCAGACTCTCCATAGGGTGTACGTGTTGTTTTGAAGTGTGGGAGAAAGAAAAGAGACTGAGTCGGGGTTCGCGATCAGGTTTGTAGGTGACCTTAGGCAAGTCATTGTCTACTGGGCTTTGGTTCTCTCATTCATAAGAATGCTGGTTGGCCTGGCTGCTCTGATCCCCCTTCTGGAAAGAAGGCCCCATATATTGGGGACCAAAGGAACTGCCATGGGGGAGGGGGAAATGAGGCCAGGAGCAGGCTCGTGGCTCCCTCACTCATTAGGACTCAGCCACAACAGGCCGTGGGGGTCTCCTGCAGGGCAAATCACTTCCCCAGCCTGCCCAGCAACCTAAGTGGGCTTGTTAGGAGAGTAGACATTTGAAAAGCTCGTATATACACTGGAGCTTCTGAAATGTAGGCATAGCAGTCCCAAATTTGTAATCGCAAAAAACAAAGTCTTAACAAGTTATAAAAGTAGTACGTAACAAGTCAACTAATACCCAGGCATATGAAGAAGTGTTGGAGTCTCCCTTTCTAGTCCCACCCCTGGAGGTTTGAGACACAGCAACCCCACTCCTTTCTCTGCTCATGCAAACGTATATACACTCTTTTCCCCTTTCTAACCCAAATGGGATTTTCCTTTACACCTTATTCTACAGCTTGCTTGCTTTACTTTAGAACATATCATGGCTGTCTTTCCATGTCAGTATGTATAAGGTATCATTTCTGATAGTGGCTCCTTCACCATGGTATATATCTTTTCTTAAGAAACCAAAGTATAGGGGTGCCTGAGTAACCCAGTTGGTTAAGCGTCTGACTTCTGCTCAGGTCAGGTCATGATCTCGCGGTTCACGAGTTCAAGCCCCACATTGGGCTCTTCGCTCTTAGCGCAGAGCCGGCTTCGAGTCCTCTGTCTCCTCTCTCTCTCTCTGCCCCTCCCCCCTTCTCTCTCTCAAATATAAAATATTAAAAAAAAAGAAACTGAAGTACAGTTGACATACAAGTTTATGTTAGTGTCAAGTGCATGACATAGTGATTCGACAATTCTATATGTTATGCCGTGCTCACCACACTGAGTGTAGTCACCATACCACATTATTACAATATCAGTGACTATATTCCTTTGGCTGTACTTTTCATCCCCATGACTTATTCATTTTATAACTGGAAGTTTGTGCCTCCTAATCCCCTCCACCTATTTTGCTCATCCCCCGACATCCTCCCCTCTGACAGTCACCCATTTGTTCTCTGTATTTATGATCCGTTTTCTGTTTGTTGGTTGGTTGGTTTTTTAGATTCCACATATAAGTGAAAGCACATGGCATTTATCTTTCTCTGACTTATTTCACTTAGCATAGTACCCTCTAGGTCCATCCATGTTGCAAATGGGAAGATTCTTTTTATGGCTGAGTAATGTGTTGGTGGTGAAAACCTAACCCTCCTACAGTGTTGGTGGGAATGCAAATTGGTGCAGCCACTGTGGAAAACAGTATGGAAGTCCCTCAGAAAATTAAAAATAGAAATACCAAATGGCCCAGTAATCCCATTACTGGGTATTTACCCAAAGAAAACGAAAACACCAGTTCAAAAAGATACATGCACCCCTGTGTGCATGGCAGCATTATTTCCAATAGCCAAATTATGGAAGCAGCCCAAGTGTCCATCAGTAAATGAATAAAGAAATAAGTGGATAAGGAAGATGGGGTACATATATCCAACATCTATATCTTGATATAGATTAAGATCTAGAGATACACACTGAATAAGAGAGAAAGAGAGGAAAAGAGAGACCTGTATCCTGGGGGTTTTTTATATGTGCAGGTTAGTTTTCACCAACATGGCATTTCTGAATTAAAAGAGATAAACGTTTAAATTTTTGACTGAAATGTGTGGTCATTGCCTGTATTCTCAATCAACAGACACTGGAAGTACAGTTTGGGGGGTCGTCACATGTTTTGACCTCGCCCAGGGATTTTCACATGGACCCTGACAAGGCCAGTAGGACAGAGGGCATGGCAGGCCGAGAAACTGGTCCTGGCCTGCCTCCTGTCTCAGGAAACAGAGGGAAGAAAGAACTGAAGTTTCTTTTTCGTGGTAGAACTCACATATTTTCTCCTTTGTTTCCTAATTATACTTCTGACCCAATCTGGAAGCAGTGTCTGCAGTCCATCTGCTCAGGGCCCAGAACATGGGGCCTAGTGGTCAGGAGATCTTTTCGTCAGCATAGCACCTAGAGTGCCAGACCCCTAAGGGCCCAAGTGGACCACCTGGGTCACATCTCTCGTGTTGCAGGTGGGGAAACCAAGGCCCAGAGAGCAGAAGGACTTGCCTGGGGTCACCCAGAAAGTGTGTGGCACCACTTAAGTCCCAAGGTAGCCTCCAACTCCCAGACCAGCCCCCAGGGACATTTATTTAGTACCCACCGGGAGAGGGGCCCAGAGTCAGGCCCTGGATTTGCATCTGCTTGTGCATCCAGGAACAAATCCATTTACCTTCTCTGGGAGTCAGTTTCTCTGTCTGGGTCCCCCAGGGCTGCCAAGAGGATCCCCAGAGATCACAGAAAGAGTTGGATGTGTGTGGAGGAGGTGAGGGTTGACTCCCTGAGGGCTCATGGGACTCTGCCTGGGTGAACACCATCCCTCCCCTTGCTCCCCAGCTGGTGTTCCCTCTCGAATGGTTTCCGCTCAACAAGCCCAGCGTGGGGGACTACTTCCACATGGCCTACAACATCATCACGCCCTTCCTTCTGCTCAAGGTACAGTCCTCGGTTCCCTGCCCTCCCTTCCCACCCTCATTTCTTCCTCCCCTAGCAGGAAGCTGGTACCACGCCCTAGGAGTCATGGAAGCGGGAGGAAGCAGGCCTACCCTGCCTGAGTCGGGGGGATGAAGGCTGGGATGGAGGGATGGAGAAGGCCTCCCCGGGGAGGGGTGTTGGATTTGGGCTTCCGTCTTGTGCGTCAGGGGATGACGTGGGAGCAGTGGTCAGGCAAAAGGACCTGAAGACAGGGCCATGCTTGGGAAACCAAATACATTTGGGGAGACTGAGGCAGGAGTGACTGAGGTGGTTGCCTGGGGAGAAGTCAAGGACAGTTGAGCAGGCAGGTAGGGTCCAGGTGGCAGGAACGGCCGCAGTGAAGGTGACCTATACTCTAGCCTGGAGATCCCTGACTTTGAGAAGTCACTGGGAGCACAGAGCTAGCTTTGCACATCCAAATAAGGGGTCTTAAAACAATTATTGCTGTCTACTGTGCCCATCATTGTGTTTCTAGAAAGACATTTCTAATCTCCAAAAGTATGAAGGGTATAATCTCAGAATTCAGAGGAGTCTAAAAGGTAAATAATTTAGTTTCAAAGTATCCCCCCCCCCCCAAAAAAAAAACCCCTGATATTTTCTTTGTGTTTACTATGGACCAGTGGCTCAGAAATCAGAGAGTCATGCCATTGAACCAGCCCAGCCACCCAGGGGCACACCTGGGACCTGGCAGAGGGCCAGGTCTGGGGCCTGGATGCCTGTGTTGAAGGCCTAGCTGTTGCCTCTAGCACACGGTTGCTGTGTGACCTTGGGCACTGAGCTAGCCCCTCTGAGTCTGTTTCCTCTCTGGGAGAAGGGGGTGTTGTTTCCCAGGTCATGCTGGGTCCACAGGGATCATATGAGACTCTGGAGGCCTGGTTGGCCTGCTAAAGTCAATTTCTGAGTGACTCTTCAACCGGCGGCATCTATCCCGCCCCAGGCGTGAGGGAGGGACTAGAGGGGCGTTTCCTATTGTGATAGAGGCTGAATCAGGCCTCCGTCTGACTTCAGCTCATTGAGCGGTCCCCCCGCACCCTGCCACGCTCCATGATCTACGTCAGCATCATCACCTTCGTCATGGGTGCCAGCATCCACCTGGTGGGCGACTCCGTGAACCACCGCTTGCTCTTCAGTGGCTACCAGCACCACCTGTCTGTCCGTGAGAATCCCATCATCAAGAACCTCAAGCCGGAGACACTGGTGAGGCCGCCTCCCCCAGTACTCGTAAAGCCCTGTGGGCACAGTCTGTCCTGGAGGCCAAAGAGATCGCCCCACCCATCACTGTGCCTGGCCTGCTAAAGGCATTCTGCTGGGTGAGGGCGCTGGACCCACCAAGCTAGGATGCTGGTGACACTTCAGGAAGTGGCACATTGACTGGCTCCCACCTGGGCCCCCTGGAGTAGAGGGCTGCTGGGGGGAGGCCTGAGGAAGGGTGGGCTGCATGGGCCCAGCACCTTTCCTGAAGCACCTGCCGTGCCCTGCCGCCCTCAGATCGACTCCTTTGAGCTGCTCTACTACTACGACGAGTACCTGGGCCACTCCATGTGGTAAGTGATGGGGCTGTCTCAGCCAGGAGGACAGCAACAGCCCCACTGTCTCCCCAGGGACCCTGGGCCCAGCCCCCTCTCCCCCCCCCCCCCCCCCCCCCCGCCCTGCTCTGCCGGGGGCCTCGGGGACACTGGACGAGCCTCTGGATGTGAGGCGGAGCCACTGGAAAGGCCTACCCTTCCCGCGCTGGCGCGGGGCTCTGGGCCCTGCCCGCCCCAGTGCGGCAGTGCCCGCGGCGGCCACTAGAGGGCAGCGAGCGGCTGTCCCTCCAGGGCCCTGCCGGGGCCCGGGGGGAGGGGCGCGGCGCGGACCGAGTCTCGCCCCCTCGTCACGCTTGGGTGCGGGGGGGGGGGGGGGGGGCACCGAGGGGGACCCCTACCGTGTCAGGACGTGATCTTTGGGAATGGAGGTCGCAACGAAGCCGAGGAGGGCCGGCTGGACCTGATGGGGGACGGGCTGCCAGTACCCTGCTCCTCGAACTCCCGGGAGGGCCCCCTTCACCCCAAAGGCGGCGGAAACCTCCCATATGTGCGCGGCTTCGGGAGAGTCAGGTTCCCCCACCCCCCGTCCCCCCCTCGGAGTCAGCCGTCAGTTCTCCCTTGCCTTACATGAGGAGCCGGGCCAGGGGAGGGGTTCGATGGGGAGTTGGGGGTGGGGGGCGGCCAGCAAGCCTGGGACCCGGTGGCCTCCCTCCTGAGTGCGGTGGCTGGCTCCTGTCACACCGGGCCTACACTCGTGTTTCCAGGGCCCGTTTAGAACAGGCTGGACTCAACAGCCAAGAGAACCAAGTTGTCCTCTTCTAAAACGGGCACCCGCCTCCCTGTTGCAGGTACATCCCTTTTTTCCTCATCCTCTTCATATACTTCAGTGGTTGTTTCACTCCCACCAAAGCCGAGAGTTCAGCGCCAGGGGTGGCCCTGCTCCTGGTGATGCCCAGTGGCCTGTACTATTGGTGAGTGGACCTGGGGAAGGGGCGGGGGCGCTCAGTGAGCCAAGTAGTAAAAATGTGCTCTTGACCACGGTCCTGCTCCGTGACTTCCTTGGGTTCCTGCTTCCTCCCCTGTGTAGTGGGGACTGTGACTGTGCTTTGTGGTCCCCTCTCTGTTACCAGGAAGCCAGGCCCAAGTGTGGTCTCTCTGGCCTCATGCCCCTCTGCCCTACCTCCCAGAACTCCAGTGCCACCGTGGTCCCAATACACTCCACCTCGAACACCAAGCCCATAGAGCCCTGTGGGCCTCAGTTTCCTCCTCTATGAAATGGGGACAATACCTGCCTGTCTCCCTCTCACAGGATGGTGAGGATCTAGAAGGGGGGAAAGGGACTTCACAAACTATAAAGCACTATAAAGGGGACAAGGACAGATAAAGGGGGGAAGTCCATGGCCTCCGGAGCTTCTTGTCTGGTTTCTTTGTACCTTCCAGCGCTCTCATCCCATTTCAGAGAGTAGACTCAGGCCTCAGCCAGGCTCTTCCCCCTCCTGTCAATTCTGCCCCGAGGATAGGCTCCACCCGAGGATCATGGGTGTCTTAGGAAGGACTGGACCCTTCTCTGATGGGAAGCTTGCCTCAGAATGAAAAAAGCCGCTTTTCCCTAGGGCCAGCTCCAAGCCACTTGCAGGGTCTGTCCCCGCCTCACCGAGAGGGTGCCCCCTAAGGACAGGCTTAAAAAGAAATGGGTGGCAACCACAGCAAGAGGGAGAGCGGTTCGGCTCGGGGAGGATTTCCTGCCCAGTCCTGACCCACTGCTGTGTTAGTGCAGAGACGGCCGCATAGGAGCAGCAGCATGCTTTCTCAAGTAAGAGGTGTGCACAGCTCTTGTCAGGTCTCTTACCTCTCAGGAGACGGGGCCATTTATGTCCCCGTTCCAGGTAAGAAAACAGAAGCCCCAGGATATCATGTAAATCCCCCCAAGGCCACACAGCCACAAAGTTGCAGAGCTGTGTAATTCCTTGAGCCGAATGGGTCAGCATTGTGGTTCTTTCTCGAGGCAGGGGAGCAGAGGCGACAGCCTCTCAGATGCCCCGGCCGTGTGCTAGGCACTGCCTTAGGAGCTGCAGAGAACCCCGGGAGGTCTGAGACTGTCCCAGCCCCCGAGGAGACAGTGAGGACAACGCCTGTAAATTACAACTGCATTCCCAAACTCAAATGCCTCTAGGAACCAAGCTGGTGACAGAAATGCATCAAGCAGGCATCAAGTGAGGCAATAGTGAGTGGCAAACTGTGGCAAACTGCAGAACCGTGCACTCTCCAAAGGGCACAGCTGCTTTATCCTCTGATTGGTTGTTGTCATGCGGGAATATAGGCCCAATGTGACCAAAGAAACCAGAAACCCGCATTTGCAGCTAATCTGTTATTTAAACGTTGGTAACGAACTCAACATTTAAAACAAATATGCTGCCCGTGGGCTGGGCTCAGGGTAGCGTGGTTCCCTGGGCCTCTCGTGAGATGAGCCACCCTGACTGAGCGGGAGGGCAGCCTGGTATGAGGGTCCAGGGAGGGCTGCCAGGCAGGACAGAGCTGTCATGCCGCCTGCCTCCCCTCGGCCCCTTCAGGTACCTGGTCACCGAGGGCCAGATCTTCATCCTCTTCATCTTCACCTTCTTCGCCATGCTGGCCCTTGTCCTGCACCAGAAGCGGAAGCGCCTCTTCCTGGACAGCAACGGCCTCTTCCTCTTCTACTCCTTTGCGCTCACCCTCCTGCTTGTGGCACTGTGGGTCGCCTGGCTGTGGAATGACCCTGTACTCAGGAAGAAGTACCCGGGTGTCATCTACGTCCCTGAGCCCTGGGCCTTCTACACCCTCCATGTCAGCAGCCGACACTGAGTCCCTGGCACCAGCCGCTGGTGCTCTGCCTGGCGGGAGACGGGCCACAGAGAGTGTCTGAGTGTGGTGGGCGGGTGCTTGCGTGCGTGCACACACGTGTGTGTCCATCCGTGTGTGCAATCGTGACAACGCTGGTGGGGGTAGGCGTCTTGCACACGGGCGGGTGTGTGTGTGTGTGTGTGTGTGCGCGTGCACAGTGCATCATCGTAATACTCGACCGTTTGGATCAGGTTTCTCTGTGGCTTCGATCTTTTCAGGATGGGATGTCGTCTTAGGCAGTGTGTCCAGGCCAAGGTCTGGGCCCTGCCTTCTTGTGCACCTGACTGGACTCTTCCTGGGATGTCTTCTGGTCGCCATCCCGGAGACGCCTGGTGGGTGGGGCAGCAGCAAGGAGGGGACTGGGCACGTCACCCACCACCTGGCTCACCCCTCAGACCTGCCCTGACCCCGAAGGCCAGATCACAAAGGTTCCGATAACTTTCCGGGTGTTGTTGAGGAAGCACATCCATTCTCTAGGCGTTGCGTGCGCTAGCTGGGAGCATGGGCCCAAAGTGTGTCAGTGGGCCGGCTGCAGGCCCCTCTTGGGGCAGCCTTGGGATGGTTGAGTCGTCCCCTTCTGTTGCTGCCCTAGGAAGGGTACGCGTGCGACAGACCTCACCCAACCTCAGGTCACAGGGAGTGTTGAGCGCCCTGCCCCCTGCCCCTGGAGAGCCAGAGGCCAGCCCTCTCCCCTAACCACAGCCTGATCTTGGGGTCTCTCCAGCCATTTCCCTCTGCCGGAAGCTGTATCCCTGCCCCCTAGCAGAACTATAGCACCCTTCCCGTCCGCCTGACCCGGGCATTTGAACTGCAGCTGAAGGCTGAGTTCTTAAACACTTGCAGTATTCCCTGAGCCCCATTATAGGGGCAGGGGCCTTTGGGAGATGTTGGGGGGAGCTGGAGACTCTCTCCTGGAGGCTTTGTCTGAGCCTGAATCTCTTGCCTTCTGCTGGCGGGCCTGCTCCCAGAAAAGGGAGGCTTCGTTCCCAGCAGGATCCCCCTGGGCCCACCTTCCCCCAGGCATCGGGGCCAGGTCTGCCCACACAGCTGCTGGCCCCCCAGCCCCATTTTCCAGCCAGCGCTGGCTCTGTGAGCTTGTGAGTCTCTCCCTGGACCCTGCCTCCATTCCGGTGTTCTCAGGGAGCCCCGTGCCTCCGATTTTCCTTTCATGTTGGGGTCCCTCTGCAGCCCCCTTAGAGGTCCCCCGGTCCCTGGTCAGATGGGTGGAGAGAGGTATCAATAAAGACCAGTGTGGAGCCAAGCCTGGCTGTGGCTGCTTCTTGCTGAATTGGGGAGGCAGGAGGGAGTCCCCTGGAGCAGGGGAGGCAGTGACTGGTCTGAGGCCTGTGTGGCTCAGGGCGGGTGCTGCCTCTGCCCATTGGCCTTCCATGCCACTCAGTGGGACCCAGTCAGTCCTAGCTCTCTTCACAGGAGTTTGGGGGCTGTGGGGGGGTGGGGAGCCAGGGTAGGGCATCTCTAGGCCTGCCTCTCAGAGATGGCACATTGAGCCTCCCAGCCATACTGCCAGCCCGTCCCAGAGGCTGAAACAGAGAGGGTGCCCTCTGAGGGGTGGGGAAGCTGGTGTGTTGGAGGTTGGCACTGAGCCTTGGGCAAGTCACTTACTCCCTCCGGGTCTCACACCACACAGCCACCAGGGACTGGCTGGGGCTACTGTTACCAGAGAACACAGGAAGGGCCACGCCGGACAGGAGATGCTTGCACCATCACAGGCCCTGCCTCCACTTACCCAGCAACCACATTTGATTCCTTCCTCGCCTCGAGGACACCGCTCCTTCCAGCCCTGCCTCTGGCCTGTTCTCCACGGCACAGCTTTGCTGGAGGTCTCGTGAGCAGGCACGGGCCTGGTTGTGTGGGGGCTGAAGCTTATACAACTTGGGGAGCCCTTGATTAAAAACAAAAAGCAAGAATAAGTGAATAAAAAATTAGGTACAAAAGTGAATGTTTAGAATGGAAAAGAAATCACAGCAAATTATTAGAGTCTTGGAAATTTGGTGTCTCTCTTGACAGAGATCTCTTTGGGTAGTTTCCTGGAAATGTTTCCCTAGAAATACTTCTTTTTTCTTTTAAGTTTTTATTTATTTATTTTGAGAGAGAGAGAGAGCAGGAGAGGGGCAGAGGGAGAGGGAGAGAGAGAATCCCAAGCAGGCTCTGCACTGTCAGCGCAGCCCTATGCAGGGCTCGATCTCATGAATTGTGAGGTCACAACCTGAGCTGATATCAAGAGTCAGATGCTTAACCAGCTGAACCACCCAGACGCCCCAGAAATACTTCTTAATTACAACCTGGCTTCACTCCCTCTAGCTACCTGTAGGCCAGTGGTTCTCGAAGTGTGGCCCTGACGGGCACACGAGCATGGCAGAGGAAAATACAAACTGGCCCCTTCTGTCTGCTGAATCAGAACCTCTGGTGATGGGGCCCTTCTGGTGAACAAAGTCTCAGCCCTCAGTTGGTATTGGACGGGGTTTCTGTTTTTCATGGTGAGTATACAGCTTCATGGATGGAAAATGTCTTGTCTCCCGCATGAGCGCCTTCCCAAACACAGGGTGATTCCGAGCGAGTGCTTTGGCCTCGCCCCTGCAGGCCTCCCCACCAGCCTCAGCTCTGTGCCCCCACCCCTGGCCTCCAAGGCCCCACCTGACTTTGCCCCACCTCTTCTCCCCACAAGGCTATTAGCAGGAGCCCTCTCCTCTCCTGCCTCCTGCCTGCCTTTCCTCTTCTCAGCCCCAACAGAGAGTAGTCAAATCCTCCAGCCGAAATTCTCTGGGCCTAGAAACAGGTGTGAAGAAGTGATTCCATCTGGGGGAAGCGAACCTTCCAGGTGGAGGTGGTCAGGCGAGGAGGGAAGGAGGCCGGACCAAGGGCAGGTCCCCTGTCCACGTGCCTTGTATACATTAGCAAGAGCTCCCCTGCCTTCCTCCAGGCACGTGCAGCCCCTCACCAGGCCCCACTCATCCCCTGAGCTGGGGGCCCTTGTGCAGAGCACAGCCTGTGGGGCCACCCATGCCAAACCTAACAAAGCGGGCCCCACAGACAGGGAGCCAGCAGCTGCGGAGGACCCTGGGGAAACACTCCCCTTCTGGGGGTGGGGGGAGTGCAGCACAAACCAGTGAGAGGACGCAGGAATGTCAGCAGCTTCTGCCAGAGGGGTGGGAGTTCTAGGTGGCAGAGGAGGGAAATGAAGAGCAGCCTTCCTGACTGGGGAAAGTCACCTAAGAGGCCTCCCCCTGAACCCCCTGGGTAGCTCGCTGTGGGCTCTGAGACCCCAGTGCAGGCATCACCCCACCCCTGTTCTCAGGGTCCCCAGAAGGAGGGAAGGGAACCAACCGATTGTGCACTAGTCATTTATTCTCTGAACAGTCCTGTGATGATGCCCGGTGCAGAAACTGAGGCACAGAGCAGTGAGATGATGCTCCGGGGTCACTCAGCAAATGAACCCAAGGGAAGGATTTGAATCCAACCCAAGCGCAGGAAGCCCGTGTCCCTTCCTCACTCTGTACCACGAGGCCTGGGCAGCGGGGAGCCCACTGCCTGGCTGCACCACCATGGTAGGGCTCCCTGCTGCCTCCAGGATGGTGTGTGATGGGCCTTAAGTAAGACGGGGTGCAAAGTGCCAGGCACCAAGGAGGAATTGTCAGCCCCCAGCTTAGTCCCAGGGGAGGGAAAAGACCACCCCCCACTCCCTCCCCAGGCAGGGACCCCCTTCTGTGTACTCACCGACACTTTCCCGGTGTCCACGGAGGGCTCCCAGGAAGGAACCAGGGCGCGTGTCCATTTGCTACAGAGCATCAGCGTCCTGATGCAGGACGAGTCCTGGGGGAGCCCTTTCCGCAGCCTCATTTTCTTGAAGTGAAACCTGTCGCCCTGGCCGGGCGGTGGCGGGGCATCAGCTGTGCTCGGGGAAGCTGGAATCTGACCCGGGCACTGGGCCTGGTCTCCATGGCAGCCGCGGATTTATTACTGGGGCCTCCACCCAGCTTGGCGGACTTTCGACTTGGAGCCGGGAGGAGAGGGACAGAACAGGCGGTTGTGGGAGCCGGGAGCCCACAGGCGACAGCCTGAGGCCCCGCGATGGTGAGTTGGGGGCTGTGTCTTCCAGCTAGGCTGCCCCCCCCCCCCCCCGCACTGGGGGGCGGGAGGCGCTTTCCTGGAGTCCCCTCCCTGACTGTTCTCCTCTCTCTGCTACAGGCCAAGTTTCTTTCCCAGGACCAAATTAATGGTAGGTTGGCTTTGCTCTTTAATTAGCAACTCACAGCAAAATATGGGTCTCATTAGGCAATTTGCTCTGCCCGTTTTTTTTTTGTTTTGTTTTGTTTTGTTTTGTTTTGTTTATCGGTGGGGAGGAAAGCGGCTGGTGGGAGAGCCGGGCCCACCCACAGGCAAGGGGCCGCCTGCTGCCGGGGACACCACAGCCGAGAAGGTGGGGGTAGGGCTCAGAGGTGGAAGTGTTGCTATGACATTTGTCGGTGTGACTTACAAGTTAGGGAGATAGGAGTGGGCGCCCTGGAGGTTTTTGTCCGGGGATCTGATAGCTAGATTTGGGACGAGGGATAGGAGGTGGAGAGTGCGGTCATTAACTGCTTATGGCTGAGAGTCAAACAAAAGGAGCTGAGAGGCAAAAGAGCCCTGGTCTGCACTCTTGGGCAGGCACTTCTGCTCTCTGGGCCTCAGTCTCCCCATCTGTGAAACGGGGATCGGCTAAGGTGGCCTCTGAGGTCACCTGTGCCCTGACAGCCAGCCTAGTTTTGGAGCATTTACTCCCCAAGTCCCCTAGCCCGCCTGCCACCCAGCCGGCCTCAGTGTTGGCACAGCACAGCACAGCGTGGTGTGTCCACAAGGCCAGGAGGGGAGATCTGGCTTACATAGAACTCAGGGGCCCGGACCTGAGCCAGGGGGTGGGCAGCAGAGCCCAGCTAGCAACTGCAGGAGCCGGAGGTGTGCTTAGGGTTCCTTGGGCAGGGATTCCAGAGTTCTAGGTCCCCAGAGCTTGGTCTAGAGTGCATGGGTGGGTTGCAGGCTCCAGGAGTGCACCTGGTCTTAGATCGCTCGACATGCTCACCCCAAGAGGAGGGCCAGAGCAGGGACCTCTCTTGCCCAAGTCTGAAGGGCAGACTGAATGTTGATTCAAGGCTGGAGTCCAGCTGTCAGTCTCGTGAACCCCCCTCCACCAACCCACGCCTGGTTCCGAGGCTCAGTGACCTGTGGAGCTCCCAGAAGGGAAGAAGGAAATCCTCCCTTTGCATCCCAGTACCCGACACCGAGAAAGTGGCCACTAATGCTTAATAAATGAGAGATTGGGCAGATGTGGCCCGCTGGAGTGGAAAGGCCAGGGGTTTTGGAGGCAGTGACCTGGGGTCCAGTCACTCCTGAGCCTCAGTGTTCTCATCTGTGAGGTAGGGAGAATGACGCTGACTCACCAGGCTGCTGTGAGCAAGGGACAGAGAGGAGGCCGTCATACACACGACCCTGGGCCTGCCTCGGGCCGGTGTCACCCAGACTTGCTCTAACTAGCATGAGCCAGGTGGTATAATTTTAGGAGTACTCTGAGCTGGTTGTTGAAATGAGCCATTACTGAGTAATGTAGCATCAAACAGTGTTCCAATCTCTGCATCTATACAGCAAATGTTTTAAAATAGCCCTATTGCAATCAGTAGTGCTGAAGATTTGAAAGAGGGTTCAGTTTCATGAATGTAATCTGTCCAAGGGTGAGAAATAGTGTAACAGTAGCTCACTTATCAGATTTAGCGACATTACATTTATTGGGAAATAAATGTAACAGTCTTGCTGTTTTGTTCCAGCACGGGAGATCCAGTTCAGATCTGGCCTTCCAGATCTTTCGATGGTATATTTGTCAAGGTGGGAAGAAAGAACGTATTTTATGAAACAGTCTATTAGGCGATGGGACTCCGTTTGCCCCTAGCCCTGCTGATGTCAGGGGCACTGTCCCAGTTACTGATCCAAGTGGGAGAGAAAGTTTGCCCATCTGTAGAATCTGTCTGATTCCAGGCCCCATGACCTGTGATGACTGCCTTGCAGCACTGGTCTGAAAAGCTGTCATAGGATGAGGTCTCAGAGGGCAAACTGACAGAAGACAAGGTGGGGTGGCCGTGAGAGGTCCCCAGGAAGGGCACTGTGGTAGTTTTAAGGCCTACATGCAGGGCAGCCCCCGCTCTATCCCTCCATATAAGGTGATGGCACTGGGCCCTCTTGGAGGGAGTTAGGTTTTGCAGGAACCAAAGGCGGGATCTTAGGCCAGGCTCTGGTGCTGCTTCCCTGGGACACTTCAGTTTCTGCTCCCTGGTCACATATGTGTTCTGGCCCTCTCCGAGCCCAGGCTCTGGAAAGTTCTGAAAGGGCTAGGCCTTCCCCTTCAACCTCTCCGCAGGCACAAAGGCAACTAATTGTCTCTAAACCCCAGCGGGGAGGCTGCCTTTTATTAGCAGCTCTGCTGAAATCCTAGGCTGCAAGGAGAGGCCTTAATCGGGGAACTGAA
Source organism: Acinonyx jubatus (assembly GCF_027475565.1). Taxonomy (NCBI): domain Eukaryota; kingdom Metazoa; phylum Chordata; class Mammalia; order Carnivora; family Felidae; genus Acinonyx; species Acinonyx jubatus. The sequence goes on from NC_069386.1 coordinate 36,529,094, forward strand.
GGGGCTGAACTGGGGACCTTCCGTCCCTCTCCCATCATCCCCTTCTGCCCTCTGGTGGCCTCTGCCTGGGAATCTGGGATCCAGAGTGGCCTCGAGGGTGGAGCTGAACTTCAGGAGCCAGGCCCTCAGCCGCCCAGCCTTCAGTGGCCCCCTCTACACAATGGGAAGGGTAGAGGTACCACGTGGTGCATCACAGGGTCATTGCAGGATGAACCGGGCCCAGGTGAAGTGCTCAGTACTGTAAGCCGCCATTTTTTTTGCTATTATTATTACAAGTAGGGAGCCTAGGGCCCAGCCTCTGAGGCACCAGCCAGGTGGTATGAGGAACAGAGGAGCTGGATGCTGAGAGGCCCCGATGGGGGTGCACCACCCTGTGGGCCTCAGGGATTGGAGAGCCCCCCCGGGCAGCTTTTGACCAATTCTGATGGCAGCCCCACCCAGCCTGAATGGGAATCTCACTGGTGGGGCCCAGGATCTTCCCCAGCTCCCTGCTGGCCTCACTGTGCCCTCAGGGCTGAGAGCTGGGCTCCCCTGGGCCTTGAGACTGGGTCTAGAGAAGCCTCAGCTCTGGCAGCCATTGTGTCTCCCCCAGGGAGGAAGGGTTGAGGACAGCAGCAAGCCAGATTTAGTCAGAGCCTGGGACAACGTCCCGGCAGCACCCCTTGAAGTCTTTGAGAACAGGACCAGGGCTTGTGTCAGAGGACAGCTTGAGGGTTCGGCAGCCTGGAGGCGGCGGGCTGGAGAGTGGACACAGCAGTGCCCACAGTTGTGACAATAACTGTCGCCACATAGGAGAGCCATTCTCTGCCAGGCCTTCCCAGAAGGGATTTCTGCTCCTCTCAGTAACCCGGAGGCATTATTTCCCTGGTTTCCCACATAAGCTGTCTTTGCCAAGGTGCCCTGGAGCCTGGACGCCCTGCTGTAGATTCCTGGTCTCCATGGGCTGGCCCTGGAGGGTAGGATTGCTTTCCTCTGGTTTTATTCAGTTAGGAAGGGGGGAGAAAAGAGAAGAGAAAAGAGAAGGAAGGGAAGAGGGAGAGGCAGGAAGGGAGAGCGAGGGAGGAGACAGAAGGGAAGTCAGGAGAAGGAGGGTGATAGGGTTGCCAGATAAAATACCGGACACCCAGTTAAATCTGGATTTCAGATAAACAGCAAAAACCTTTTAGTATAAGTATATCCCATGCAAAATGCGGGACATACTTATACTAAAAACGTATTCACTGTTTATCTGAAGTTCAGTTTAACTTGGCAGCCCTGTAATTTTTTTTCCTTAAAAAATTCTTATTACTCTATTTTTGAATAGGCAGGATACACAGTTAAAAAATAAGTAAAAAATATATCCAGTGTAAAGTTTCTCTCCCATTCCTATTCCTCAGTCTTCCATTTTCCTTCAGGCAATTTTTCCAATTATTTATATCATTAAGTGGTATTTCTCTCCCTTTCCCCCGTTATTTATTTTAACACAAATGGCAGCATATTAGATGGACTATTATGTCCTTTGCCTTAGTCCTACTTAGCTCTGTTCTTGGAGATTGTTTTGATTTGTGTATATGATTCTGCTTCATTTTTTTTAAACAGCTGCAAAACAGTCCATGCTATGACTATAATGTAATATATTTAGCCAATCTTCCATTGATATATAGTTAGGTTGTTTCCAATCTTCTACTATAACAAGCAATGCTACGACAAATATTGTCACAGAATAGCACAGACAACACATGACGCACTGAAAGCAGAAAGCCCCTGGTGCATGTCTAGCAGGATGTACATGGTCACCCTAGATTCTTTGCAACACGTGGTGTGTTGGATAGATGTTAGTGCGGCCCTCAGGATCCCCATCTCCTAGTAATCATGTTCCAGTATGATCCCCTACCCCTGAGTGTCGGTGGAAACCGTAACTTGCTTCTAGTCAATAGGATATGGCAGCCCTGTATTTTCATTTGCTGTATCTGGCAACTCTAAGAAGGGAGGAGGAGAGGGAGTCAGCAAAAGGAAGGGGGAGGGAAGGGAAAGGGAGGACAGAGAGGGCATGGGGGTGGAGAGCAAGTATGTGCGGCTGACTCTCTCTTCTGGGCTGTGCACAGAGTACAAGGAATGCTTCTCCCTGTATGACAAGCAGCAGCGGGGGAAGATAAAAGCCACTGACCTCATGGTGGTGATGAGGTGCCTGGGGGCCAGCCCGACACCTGGAGAGGTGCAGCGGCACCTGCAGACTCATGGGATCGGTGAGTGGGCGCTTGCCAGAGGGGAATACACTATCTGGGCTGGTGGGTGGGCCCTGAGCCTGGCAGCTCTGGTCCTGGGGAGGGGCCCAGCAGGGGGTGCCCAGCGGGTGGGGGTGTGAACAGCTCAGCCGGTGGAGGGGCAGGTGGGAGTCAGAACTCACCAGCGCTAGCTGTGGAGACATCTGGCCAGGGGTACAGTGTATCCCTCAGGCTTCCTTGAATCCTCATAGCAACCAGTGACCCCCCCCACCCCCACCCCATCTCGCACAGGGGACCACGGGATCTAGACGTTCCAACTAGGTCATCACAAACCTGCCGTACAGATAGGGCTAACAGCGATCCCCCGTGTCTCCCTTCACTGAGTACTTGTGACGTGCTTAGCTCGAACAACTGTGAAGTAGGCATCATCCTGTTTCGTAGGTAAAAACCAAGGGTCAGAACCATTAGGTAACTTGCCCAAGTTCTTAAGCCAATGGTGGAATCAGGGTTGGGACCTGATTTCTTCTTCCAAAGACTGACCTCCTAAAAACGATGCAACACTCTGAGAAAAAGGGTAGAAGGAAACCCACCCAAGATGCTACCAAATTGTTCTCTCTGGAGATGGGATTAGGGATGATTTGTATACCCTTTATTGTTGTTTCTTGTTTGTTTGACAGTGGGAACATATAGGACTTTGATAACTAGAAACAAGTTTTGTTGTTTTTTTTTTAATTTATTTTTGGGGGGAAGGGCACCTGGATGGCTCAGTCAGTTGAGCATCTGACTCTCGATTTTGTCTTGGGTCATGATCCCAGGGTCGTGGGACTGAGCCTGCCATCAGGCTCTTCACTGAGTGTGGAGTCTGCTTAAGATTCTCTCTTTCTCCCTCTGCCCCTCTCCCCCACTTGCGCATGCTCTCTCTAATTAAATTTAAAAAATAATTTAAAAAATTTATTTTTTAGGGGTGCCTGGGTGGCTCAGTCAGTTAAGCGTCCGACTTCAGCTCAGGTCCTGATCTCACAGTTCATGAGTTCAAGCCTCATGTTGGGCTCTGTGCTGACAGCTCAGAGCCTGGATCCTGCTTCGGATTCTGTATCTCCCTCTCTCTTTGCCTCTGTCCCACGCATGCTCTATCTCTCTCTCTCAAAAATAAACAAAAAAATTTTTTTTAATTTGTTTTTTAAAGAAACAAAAATAAGAAAACCCAAAAAGAGAGGTGTCAGAGGCCAGGATGGATGTTGCACTGGTAGCTGGACACACAGGAAGGAAAGACTGGCCCAGAGGAAGGAGGTAGACCGGAAAGAGCACTTGACCTGGAGCCCAAAGGCCTCGGTGTCTGCATCTCGTTGCTCGTCTTGCAGATGGGTTCGCACCACCTGCTAGGGTTACCCTGGGGTCCCAGCAGAGCATACCTGTGGCAGCGCTAGGAGCCCATCCTGGAGGCAGGCCTCTGAAGATCTGGAGCCTGGTGATGGGGTGCTTCGTGACTGAGATCCCCTGTTTCCAGCTCTGAAGGGGTGGTGGTTTCCTTTGGCTTCTGTCTCCTCCAAACAGGAACTTGTGGTGAGGGGAAGTTCTGACTTCCTGCACTTGTAGCCGGCCAGGGCCTGGGCTGAGGGGCCCAGGCGCGCCTGGAGGAGGGGCCTGGGCTGGGGAGCCTAGGCCAGAGGCTGCAGTGAGGAGAAAGGCAGGTGAGCGGGTGGGACTGGGGCCTGAGGTTCCAGGTGGGTCACCTGTGCGTCCTTGTGGATGTACTGCAGTGGCTGCAAGCATAGACGCGTGGGGTACCTCCCTCCAGTTCAGGGCAGGAGGGAAGCACCCGGAAGAGGGGCAGAGGAAGTGTGCTCCATCCTGGTCCTGCCACTGCTCTGTGAGATGACCCCACGCTCTGGGTGGGCAAAATGGGCAATGGTAGCCATGGTCACTGAGGATTACTGGGAGGATTGAACGAGGCAGATCCATGGTGGGATCTCAGCCGCATCCTCACTATAACGCCAGCACCATCACGGCACTCCCTGAAGTAGGTGGCCCTTGAACTGGCCATAAAGACTTGGGCAGGGGGCCAGTTAGCTCTTCCCTCCCTGCTCAGTCTGCTGTGTTTGTGGGTTTCCCAGACAGAAACGGAGAGCTGGATTTCTCCACGTTCCTGACCATTATGCACACGCAAATAAAACAAGAGGACCCAAAGAAAGAAATCCTCTTGGCCATGTTGATGACAGACAAGGAGAAGAAAGGCTACATCATGGCGTCCGAGCTGCGGTCAAAACTCATGACACTGGGGGAGAAGCTCACCCACAAGGAAGGTAAAGGCCTGGGTCCCTCCTTCCTAACAGCAGGGGAGGATTAGGGAGTTGGGGGAAGGACACCATGCCGGCAGGACTGTGCACACACCGCATTTGATGCATGCCCCAGACGGCTGCTCAGTGAACTCTGGAGCCCAGGGGAAGAACGAGGGGGCCCAAGAGTGACAGAGGAAGTCTGCCAGGGTGAAGGGAAGACCCGGGGAAACCCAGCCCAGATCTACTTGGGCCTTACTATGGGCCTTCATTTAGCGCTCACGACAGTCCTGGGGGCATTAGTGGCCCCCTTACACTGCTAAATGGTGACACGAGTAACTGGCGGGTAACAGCTAGTTGTTGAATGCAGGTCAGTTGGACACACGCACGTCCCCCGAGCCTCTTTCCCCTTGCCAGGGCTGTCTTCTGAAGTTGTCACTAATGCCAAGAGCTTCCAAACTGAGATGCTACTCTGCTCCCTCTTCTCACGACTCAGCCAGCTTTAAGAGCTCATCCATAAGGAGCGTCCGTGGTGGCCTTCGCCTGGCACCTTCTAGCAGCTCAGTGTGCCTTCCTACCTCAGAGCAGGACAAGGGGCCATGGTCTTCTGGGAAAGCCCTTTGGACGCTCTATGGGATGACCCCAATGTTGGGCCATCCGCTGGCAATCTTCCAGCCTAGCCCCTGGGCCCTGCCACACCAGCCATCCCAGGCTGACCACCAGAGGCTGGCATTTCCAGTTAGGCCGCTGGGCCTGCCTGTGGTGGGGCCGGGAGGGCTGGGCTAGGACACAAGCAGGCCGGAGGAAAAGGCTTCAGTAACCGTGGACCTTTTAGCCTTTGGTTAAATCATAAGGGACCAGCGGAGGGGTTGCAAGGTTGTGGTTTGAATTAGATTGGACTCCTGGTCCCCCCCCCCCCCCCCCCCCCGCCTCATTTGCGGGACCTCAGATGAGTTTCTTAACCTCTCTCACTCTCCTCGGTTTTCCCTTTGGGAAACAATGTTACAATAGACAGTCCCTCAGATCCTCCCAAGAGCTAACATTCTGTAAAGCAGTCTACTTAAGATTTTATCCGCAGTCACTAAGGCACAGCACATTTAAAAATAGCGCTACAGACGGCAGATTCAGCTTTCCCCCGCTTTTTCAGGCTGCCAGCTATCACGATCCCATCTCTCACTGTAGCTGTGTTAATGTGAACCGGGGAAAAACATGGGCTCGCCTTCGCTCTCAGGCCCTGAGGACACCGCTCGGCCTTTTATGTTCCAGGCGGCGTGTTGGCAGAGGGGGCCGGCTGGGACCTTAATTCTTATGGTTAATGATCTCAGTCTAAAGCAACACCATGGCCCCCAAACTCACACGCATCTTGTTTGTTTAACCAGTGAAGTGACATTTCAAACAAACTGGTAATGTGTTCCAGACAAGCGGGAAGCCCGATTTCCCTTCCTCTCGTTGTGGGAGAGAGGAAAGATGATACTAGAAGTAGGAATCTTTTACCCTGGATGACTGAAAGAAAACCTTCAATTTTATTAAGAAGCATCCTCCAAACAGCTGGAGAAGGCTGCCAGGGAGGCCTCCATTCAAAGGCCTGGGACAGGCTTAGAATTTCAGCACCCTGGTTCTTTATGGGGTCAGAGGGACCCACCGCTCTACCCAGAAGGCATCATCAGCACTTGGCCGTGAAGTGCGGCCCCTTCTCTGGACAGGAGAAGGCTGCAGTGCTTGATGTCGCAGGCTGGTGTTGGGCCTGTCCACTGGGAAGGTCTGAACCAAATGGATGATGGGTAGAAGCTTCTTCAGGAAACAAGATAAATTACAGTCTCCGCAACATTCTAAACATACTCAGAATTACCATCAGCTTAGGCACACAGCAGAGTAATTATATTTTAGGGGAGGATGGACGGTTGAGCAGAGAATCACGGGCTATTTCCCAACTGCCCAGAATTATGTGTCGGGGACATCTAGTGCCAGGGAAGTTGACACAGGGCAGTGAAACGGTTTTTGCAAGAGGATGAGGATGGCCCAAAGAGCCAAAGGTAGGCTGGCCCCATGAGGCCAGTGTGGAGAAACGTAAGCCAAAATGGCCTTTCTTGCCAACATCTGGGACAAGCTAGTATTTTGTCTGAGGAATCCAGAACCAGAAGAAACAAGTAAATGATTTTTTTTTAGCAATGTCAGAGAACAATGGCAGTTTTGTATACTATGAGCTTTAGACACAGTTGAATTTATTTTCTCTCATACTACCCCCATCCCTAAACACACACGTCTTAAAAGAGAGGTGATGGTGGCCGACACCACTTGTCACCAAGTCCCTTCTTAGGGTGGGGCATGCCAATTTGGAAGGGAGAGCTGGCAGGCCAAAGCCAGGGACAGGGTGGCCCAGGATGGGGCTGCTGAGGCTGTCTGTTCTGCTGGGAGGCTGAGAGGGTGGGCTATAGGAGGTAAAATCCACATCAAACGTTTCTGGAAATACAGGCACAGGGGTCAGATATTTTTCTTAAAAAAAGATGAAGAGAAAAACAACAAGCACAAAGTGGCCTCAGTGGCTTAATCCTCACTTAGTACACCTCCTTACCCTCTATCCTGGCCCCTGCAGAAAGCCTGATTAGCTCAAAAGTGAATCAGTGGCCTTCAGGGACAGGGGATGGGTTGTCCTGTTCTGTTCACTAGTTTATTACTTAGTCTACAGGAACGGTCCATTGGACACAAGGGAAGACCCCTGGGGAGTCTCAGCCCCCCAGTAATTGACTCGATGTCCTATCATGTAACACTATGGCCAACCTGAAAAATTAATGTGATTTTTTGCAGTGGACGATCTTTTCAGGGAAGCAGAGATTGAACCAAATGGCAAAGTGAAGTATGATGAATTTATCGACAAGATCACCATCCCTGTGCAGGACTACTGAGCGAAGAGGATGTGAGGGAGCCTCCCCCTGGCCCTGGAGATGCAGAGATGAGGAGCTTCTGAAAAGAAAAGTGTTCCGTTCCCTCTGGGGAAATGGTGAACACGGCAGCGGGGTGACATGACCCGACAGTACCAGAGGGTAGCTTGGCTCTGAGACTAAAGGATCTCAGCCGTGGCATCAGCAGGCCTTTAATAAAAAGATTTATACTGATTTTAATAACTACCATTAGTCCAGCCCTTTATAGCATCGAAAGAGCCCAAGGTTTGGAGTTGGGCCTGGGTTCCAGTTCTGACTCTGCCATTTGCCAAGCTATGTGACTCTGGACTCTGGGTAAGTCATTTCACCCCCTCAAAGCCTCAGCTGGATTCCTAAAGTTAGATTCCTACTTCTTACCTCACAGAGCCCCCTGAGGATGGTCTGAAATAGTGGCTTGAAACCGCCATTGCCAATCGCAGAGCACTGTGCGGTCCTGAGTTACCATGCGGGTGGGTCCCCTAAAAAGGACAGTCTACCAAAAGACACTATTCTGTATTTGGGTGCTGGAACCATCTTCCACGTTTCCAAGGCAAAGCCAGTGCTAGCTGAGAACCAGCATCAAGCAAAGAGCTAAAACAAATGAACGAAAGATCATGGTTAACATTTCTTGTGGCACCACGGGGCCGCTTACAAATTCTTATTCCCAGCTCAGCACATAGTGACACAGTTCGGGATATTCATTCATAAACACAGACCATAGAGTGAAAACCGTCGTGTTAAAACGGGGCGGCATCGGCTAAACAGCAGGAAGAGTGATCCGGCTTTACAGCCCACACCACAGGACGTCAGATGTGACACGTTGCATTCATCAGGACCCCGCAGAGCTTGAGAGGAGCTCCCGTCTGAATTTCGAGCTCTACTGTTATCGGAGAGGGTCACGGCACTAGGAGGGGTCGGCTCAAGTGGGCCAAATTGATCATGGCTTCAAGCCATTTCCCCCCAAGACTAATGGCAAGTAATGAGGGGAGCAACCGGCCATGGCTGGGACACAGCGAGAGCCCTGCTGGGACCTCTTCCAGCTGGAGATTTTTAAGTGACTCATGTACCCAGGAGGTGCCAGGCTGGTGCTGCCCGTGTGCTCAACAAATTTGTGGATCCACTGGCAGTGTCAGCACAGCCCTAAAAAGGGCTGGAGTCACACACTAGCACGTTTAAGCCGGGGCAGGGCAGAGCTCTAAGCACAGGGATTTTCATCCTTCTATGTATCAAAATTGGGCTCTGTGGGCTTGTGGCTTTTTAATGGCACCTTAGTGGCCAAAGCAAAAGAAAACTAAATTCAGAGGGAGGTGTGTCTTTTGGGAGGTTACACAAAACACAAATCTAAGGGCTAGGCACAAGGGAAACTGCAAGGGACAGATCGGTCCCCGTGCTACTGCAACCATCTCCCGATGCTGTGGCTTCAGACCTCACCAAGGTCATTTTCCGAGCACTCTTGGGGGCAGGCAGTAAATGGCCCCGACACCAAGTAGGTGAACTTGTGACTAGATACCTGGCTGGGGAGCCCAGGTTCACATGGTGCAGGGGCACATCCAGGATTTGTGGGGCCTGAGGCTTATACAATTCGATGGCCTTCTTTTAAGAATACATGAAGAGAGGGGCGCCTGGGTGGCTCTGGTGGCGATCTCGCGGTTCACCAGTTCCAGCCCCGCATCAGGCTGTGCTGACAGCTCAGAGCCTGGAGCCTGTTTTGGATTCTGTGTCTCCCCCCACCTCTCTCTGCCCCTCCCCGACACACACTCTGTCTTTCTCTCTCTCAAAAGTAAATAAACATTAAAAAAAAAAAAAAACAGAAATAAATATACAGAATTGCTAGGGCTGTTCCCAGGGCCCTTTTAGAGGCCAAAGCAAGTTGGGGGGGGGGGGGTTGTGTGTATGCTGGTGCTTAGATTTCGTTACCTGAAGGCTTCTCTGCGGCACCCCATGACCGCTACATTTCACTCTCAGCCAAGGCTTAGGGGTCCTGGCCCCACATCTCTTTTTGACTCGCACGGACATGAGGAAGCAAGTCCTGCACAGCCAATCTGGAATGCCACGGATGATACAGCAGATACCTAGGAGTTAGATAGGACAGGAAAGGAAGTTCTGGGCTAAAATAATAAACAAGGGTACTTCCCCTCCAAGCTTTTTAAATGTTTGTCACTGAATGGTCCCAGGATGGTTTTAAAGCAAAGTTTTAACAATCTCATCTTCCTACCAGGAAGTATCGCTTGCCCAAAGCACCTGAGTGGCTTGGTCGTTAGAGCCTGGGCTCATCTGCACCGACTCCGTGTTCCTAACTCCGGGTGTTCAGTGGCTAGGACTCCAAGACCCTGTGACTCGTTCTCACTGAAACCTCTACCCCAGGAAAGGCCTTCTCTTACTACCCCAAGGCCGTTTCTTGTTCATTCCTGAAATCCCAGTTGGTTTACCTAGCACCTAGCGTTGTTTACAAAAACAGGCCACACCTCTCTTAGCACTCAAACTGCAGATTATCAAATAGATTTAAAACTAAACAGATGCTGTGGTTTCAGCACAAAGCTTGCCATATTTCAGTAAGAAAGGGGGCATGATGGTTGTATATGCATTACTTACCTCAAAGCATGTTGCAAGGGAATTAACTGCCATGCTTTGAAATCTCTGGATGAATGGTGCTCTGAAACACCAAGCATTATCAGTTTTCTTACGGGGATGGTCCCTTGCATACCCACAGTATATTTTACAGAAGACAAATTAACTGAAGGCTTTTCTTTTATTACATCTAAAGAGCTCTACATAAACAGGTAACATTCAATAGGTAAACAATTTTTTTCCAATGCATGTAATAAATATTTTCACTTGGTACTTTTATACAAACTGACATTGGTCTACTATACATTTTTAAAAGCCATTTTACTGGTTTGGCATGCGGTATGGAAATTCTAAGAGAGAAAGTTTTAAGGCAATGAATCACAGATTTAAGTTCATGGAATTTATGGTAACTTTTATATCTGCTTATATACATTTCCCCTTTGTTAATTAAACAATTAACAGCAGCACACTCTGGGACCACCAGCTCTTCTCCCTCCCTCTTTCTGAAATCTAAGCTTTGTGTTTTTGTTTTTTTTTTTTTAACTAAAAAACAGAATTCAACATGTATTGATAAAACAAAATTCTTACTAAAATAATTTTAAATGTGCTTTAAAGTTCTGAAGATCTTGAAGTGTCTTACGGATTTAAACTTGGAATTGTTTAAAAATGTTCTTTCCACAATTAGCTAGTTTAAAATTGGGATATATGTTCATTGTTTCAGACATGTGACTCAAAGGAAAATCTGCCAAGAAATCACATTTAACAGAAGCTTAAGTGCAATCTTTCCTAAGTCAGTAACGATACAGAATTGTGGTAATGTCTAAATTAACAGAAGAAAAACTTTAATGCTCAAAATAAATTAGTCAACCAAGTGTGGCACGATTAAGGTCAGATTGTTTTTAAAAAGACGTGTCCAATAATGCCCACAAGATAATTAAAAGCCACTTCAACCCTGCTAAGTCAAATAGCTATTTTATCAAAAAACACAGAGTACTGTACAGAAACAGAAACATATGTGCACCTACTGGGAAAGCCCACGGCAAGGGGATGGTGGCAGCTTGCCTAAAGATTCTGGGAATCGCTCTTCGTCCACAGACAGCATGTCAGTGTTGGCGTGGGGTGAGGGTGGGTTAAGGAAAAAACCGATGAAATGCCTGTGCACTTTTTTTTTTTTTTTTTTTTTTTAACTTAGAAGATAACGGTGCAGGGCATGACTCTACCAATAACGACTACCGATCAAAACAGTCTGATGGACCAGTGTTGACCAAGAGACCGACAGAGGGATAGCTACTGCTACTGCGACACTCTGGCAAGCCAACAACTGAAAGAAACAAACTCCTTAGAGTGGAATGAACTAAAATCGAAAGACAATCGAATGGTTCGTTTCTCCTGTGGAGACATGACCAAAGCCACTAGACAGACATTTCTTTCTCCCTATTTATTACCTGTTCTTCCTTTAGTCTGGTATAATGCAGGACACTGAGGGAAACTCACCATCCCCAAATCTCAGCTGAAGGAAGGACAGGGATGGGTTTTCAACTGGATCATTCAGAGTTTGGGATTCAGCACTACACACAAAGTTATTGATCAGAATTTTGAGACCACTAACAACAATGACAGAAAAACAAAGAAAAGAGGATACAGAAAACTATTCATTTTAGGTAGCTGAATTAATAGAAATGATGTTTCCTATTACAGTGTGAAATAAGAAGCAACACCCCACAACTTGAGTGATTTCTATCTCAGTCTGAATTTAGACACAAATTATGGTACTCTTAAATCTTAGCCTAAGTTAATATGGCAACGAGCGTTCTTAAAGAGTTTACTCACCATAAGAGCAGATTTATTAAAACACTAATGCCTGTTTTCACCGACAATGAATCTTTTGTTTTTATTGCAAATTGTTTAGTGACTATAACTCAGCCATGTGTGTGTGGATACACATGCGTAGGGGAAGACTATTAACTCACGTGTCACTCACACACACTTGTCTATAAATACATATATACACACACACATATACATATCAACACCAACTTGTTTTTCAAAATTCAAGTCAACAATTTAGTGGCAGAGAGATGCTGTAAAAACAGGTATTATTTTTAGATGCCACACAGTCATGTGAACCGTTTTTATCATACAACTGAAGATACAGCCATCTTGAATTCTACCCGGATAAAGCAGGTCATTTTGTTACCACTGCAAGGTTGAAGCGACACTTTTATACACAAAGGTGGTCCTTCACCAACTCTGAGAACATAAACAGTCGTGATATAAAAATCCAGGCTGGGAAACTGGTAAGCGTTATGCTCCTTCCTCCATCTTTTCTGTTAAACTGGCTAAACCCCTCCACACCTTCAGGTGCTCCCCTTAGGACAAGATACCTTCTCTGATGAGGATTCTGGAACACAAGTAGAACCACCTTCCTTCCCTCCAACCCACACTCATCTCCTGAAAAACAGTTCTCACTATATTTACATGTTCCATTATTAATAAGATTAGATTGATCCATGAATTCTAAAAAAAAGAGAGAGAAAGAAAAAAGAAAAAAGGAAACAATATTGACTTTCCTATGTCATGCGTGTCTTTAAAAGGTGAAGAAAAAATAAAACAAACAAGACAGCAAGGCTAAGAAAAGAAGTTCACTCAGAACCAGGGAGTAAATTGACTAAGACTCAAGCCTATTTTGCATTTTAACTGTTTATCAGATAGTGGATTTCTAGACGGACGTGTGTGGTGCACTGTATTTTCCAAAGAGAATTTACTTTTAGGGTAATCGACTGTCTTGCTTTCTTTTTCGAAGCGATGTAACCTTACCTCTGTCAGCTGCACAAGACACCCAACAGGGCTTTTGAAGCTATTTTTACTTCCTACTTTGGCATGAAGATCTTCGTGAAAACTTGTTACCCCGTGGCCAAAAAGGCAGGTGTTCACAGACTTGGTTTAAATACATAATACTGGCAATCCAAATTTAGAAGAAAGAACTAGACTAAAGTGTATTATTCACAGGTCTGCCAAGCCTCCTCCTTTATCCAGACAGCTTTACTCCAAATCTCTAGAACATATTCTCAGGGGGTATCTAGCAAATAAGAGAGAATATGTGATGGGGAACATGCAACTGGGACAGCAATAAAGATGCTCATACGGGAGTTCAAGACCTTCAAAGCACTTTGAGAGAAGCAGGCAACTGATTTATCAACTGAATGCAGAAAACTCGGGAGGAGAAGGAACAGTAACGACAGAAAAATATACACAGACACACACACTGAACACACACACCCACGAGCTATGTCCTGAAAATACACAGGGAATGCAGTGGGACAGATGAGATTTATAATTTAAGGCTGAATAAAATATGCACACGCACAAACAGAATCCAAGTCTGTCCGTTTTAGAAAATGGAAATTAAAACGATCTCCCCCCAGCCCCCTCCCCACAACAAAGAAAAGCCCACAATTTAAAACTTCATACATGCAATTCCTTTTCTGTTATTGCAAATAAAATAATGCCATTGAAGTAAAATGAAACCAAAACCATAGGACAAGTGATGAAAAAAAAAATCTTCAGAATCCAGAAAAAAATGAACTGAAGGTGGTTTGTGGGTACTTTTTTTTTCTTTTTTTCTTTTCTTTCCTTTTTTTTTGTTTTTTACAAGTGTTTTATCAGACAGGCAGTCTTAGATTTATATACAAAAGTAAAACTGAAAATATAGTTTTGTTCTCTGTACATTTCTTTTAATTTTTTCCCTAAAAAAAGGAAAAAAAAAAACACGCTTGTGTACTTTTCTAAACAGAATAAGGTAAAACATAGCACAAAGTTCTCTTCTTTCTGCCAAGTTCATTTAATCTGGGGTAGGGGTGGGAGCAGCAGGGGCGAGGGAATCAGTCCAACGAGATGATGTCTGGGATGATGCCGAAGATGGACGCCGTGTCCGCGCTGCTCCTGTTGGCAACGGTGTGGCTGTGGCTCTCCCGCAGGCTGTTGGAGGACACGAGGCTGCTGTTACTGCCACTACTGCTTCCATTGGTGGTTGGCAGAGAAGTACTGCCTCCTGCACTTAACTGATCGAGAAACATCTGTGAGGAGGTATACGGAAAAAACCGAGACGAGTGTAAGAGGTCTTGATCATCGGAAACCGCTGCTGCGGCGGCAGCAAGGAGGGAGGTGTTATAATGCTGGGGAGGGAAGACAGAAGACAAAACACCCATCAATTCTAAATTCATAGACCTTCTCAGCAGAACAAAGTCCTCAACTTAATACATACTGCATATCTGGTATGCCTGAAATATCTACTGCAACATTTCACAGTCAAATGGCCGTATGTAATGATCACGTTCTTGATCTTGAGAACATTTTTATATTTGAAACCGGGGGTGGGGGGGGAGGAGAACCAAAGTAAAACTTGTGCTGTGTTTTGCTTTAATTTGTAATGCGAACAATTCTCAAAACTCTATTTCCAAAGAGGCATATGCTCATTAGCAGCAGGAAAGAAGACAGTCCACCCTCTTTCTCTAATGGAGATATCTGGCCAAGGATTTATCAACTGACTTACTGCCCTGTTTCTTTTTTATATAAGAGTACTGGAAACCAACAAATAGATACTATTCTGACTATACACTCAGGCACAGCTGAAACAAGGGGATTTTTATTTAAATGCTTAAAACCTTAACAATAATGAGGACTACTCTGAATTTTCTAAGAAATTTATCTTCTCTCACAGCTACATAATATACTCACAAATACTTTAATGTTCAATTAAGACAACAGCAATATGTTTCATATAACATACCTGATTGTCTCCTGATAAGAAAGGAAAGAAATCTAATCCTGTGAGAAAAAAAATTATTTTAGTTTTGAAAAATAAAACAAAACAAAAAACCCTCCCTAATGCCCCAATACTCTAGAAACCAATACAAATCTTAAATGCTAATTCTAAATTCATTTAGAATTTAAAAAGAAGAGCGGAAGCCCACTGTTGGTCTCTCCCCTCTCTAGATTACCAAGGCTGAAGTTCAAGCTTTAGCCATATTTGCCCTCCTTGCAACTCCATTTGTGGGATTTGGGTCACTGCCACCCTGCTGGATCGAACATGATCCCTTACACGGACAGAGTACTTTTCACCAATTTTTCTTGACTTCTCTTACCTAACATTTCAAACTACTCTAATGAACTCCTCACAAGCACCTGTGAGGTATGTCGTTATGTCTGGCCTCATTTTGTGGGTGAGAACGTTTTACGTAGGAGGAAGTTAAGCAAGCTGTAGCACAGATTTTCTTTTTCTTTCTCAAATTTGTTCACTCGCCACTATCTGTACCAGATTCCAACTCAGAGATCCTCCAGTGGCATGAGGGCGGGGAGAGATGGGAGGGGTGTGACTGCTGGGGTGCTGTGTCACAGAAGGACTGTCTGGTCCTTGGCTGCCATGGAGTCCATGCAAGCTGCTCCTTCTAATTCCCACTCTCGTCCGCATCGCTCAATGTATGATATGGAGAACAAGAAACCCATGTGAATAAAAGGCCTCATTCTGATATCTAAGCTTGGGGGAACGGATAACAAGCAGATGTAGATAAAAATATGACGACACAAATCCTCTGAGGATCCATCCACTGTCTACACTGGAACAGGTTACAACACGAGGATCTGCAAAATGTACAGTCCCTGTGGTTCCTGATGTGGACATCTGGCAGTAGCCTCAGTGAGAAATAGGGCTGCCTTGTCTCAGAGTAGCCACTAACCACATGATGTGGGTACCCAAATTCACGAAGATTAAGTCAAATGAAGAACTGAGTTCTTCAGTCACAACCGCCATGTTTCAAACGCTCCATAACCAGATGTGGCTAGTGGCCACTGTAAATTACATTTCCCTCCTCGCAGAAAGTTCTACTGGACAGAGCTCAAACAGGGTTTTCATAACAATCATTAAGAATCTACTCAACTATTTCAGCTTCCAAGAATCTTTGCCAGTGGCCCCGGATTTTTCCGTAGGGGAGGGGATGGAGGGAATCTTTCACTTTATATTTTTGTATTAAATTCTCTACAGTACGCACACACAGCTTTTTGGGATAAAAAAGAAAAATGTTCTTACATGTACAAATTCTTAAATTACAAAGACACAGAACTAATAATTTTTTGATAACGTAAGTGATTATTATCAACCCCAAATACATTGTGCAGCGAGTATACTGACATTTCAAACTACTTTTAAAAAGAAGAATCAGGTTTGCTGGAACAAAAATTAAAACTTCCCAATGTCTTAATTCAGCATTATTTAAAACATAATACAACACAGTTACCCACAATGCCAGTTGCATTATTAACTGGATTCAGGAAAAAAAAAATAGTTTTCATAAATATCAAATTGCAAAGCAACATATTGAAAGTCATCCAAAAACAACTTGTACATCACTGAAGGTCACAAAACCTTGAGATCCTTGTACTAGTCTCACCGCTGGTAGTAAAACATTGGCTACTAATGAAGGTACAAACAAGGAACTGGGTCTGTATTTATTTACGACCACCGTGTTAATTTCTCTCAGTTCACCAGGCCCAAGCCCCTGTTTTTTCAATCTTTCCATTCTTCCCTAGACTCACCCGGAGGAAGTCTATGTAGATCAAAGGCATTCATAATGCTATGTGACAATAGAGAAGAACCAGTGACTCACCTTGTAGGTCATAAGGCATGGGTGTCATGTGGAAAGGATGCCTGTAGTCCTGGATGAGGGATGTATTAATGTAGCTTGTGTCTACAGCAGGGAGGCTTGGGGTGCGGGACACTGGAGATGCTTGATGTGGAAGACTTAATATGCTAGAAGGAAAGGTTCGCATAATTTTCATGAGTCAGTTGAACTTTTAATTCTAACAAGGGGACCGCATCTTGCAAAATGAGTCCTAGCTTTTGTGCTGAAAATAAAAAGACAAGCAAAGCAATACATAATTTAAACTATCATAATTATTCGGAAATAATCTGTATATAGAGTAGCACTTTGCAGGGGCTATAGGGAGAAATGGATGGGTAAATGATATATCCAACATTCATAAGCCACATGCTGTCTCATCTACACTTTTGGAATGCAGGGGGAAGGCATGGCTGAGCCACTTCAGCGAGATATGAGTGAAAGATATCTATAGCAGCCAAAATTTGGAAACCTTTTAAAAATAAGCACTGGAATGCTGTCTAATCAAAAGTATAGGTATGTCCCCACAAAGAAAACACACAGACAAGCCTGAGAAATGGCAGCAATCTGAGCAGTGGCGCTAACAGCTGGCCCCCACACTTGTAATCTTTACGAGAACAGAAACACGGTACTGTTTATCCTGGTATTCCCAATGCCCCGCACACTTGTCGGCACACTGTTTGCATACAAAGCCTGCTGAACGAACGGAGGCAGCAAGACAAGAAGATGTGCTCCAAAGTGAACAGGTGGTGGATAGGTTTTAAAGAGAGAATAGTATAATGGCGGGGGGGGGGGGGGGGGGAAGAACGGGACAAAAAAAAAGGGATTCTGGAAGAAAAAAGTGAAATGTTTAAGTAGCTGAGAAATTAAATCTTTTTTTCCTTACAAAAAATTAATTAAAAAAGCAAAATGGAGGGGAAAAGATGAAAAAGACAAGAAAGAACTGAAATGATCTTAAAAAGAAAAAGAATTCTAATAGTTCTGAGTGCAAACATGAAGCTCATGTGCTATCCCAATCATCCAAGAGGCTAACAGGCATATGAGTCATAGAAAATAAAGAACAAAGAAGGTATAAAGAGGCTATTTTTTTGCTTTTAAAACTTCATATAAAGTACTTGGGTGTGGAGATTCAATTTCGATGGTGCAATGCAAGTTCAGAGTATTTCAAAAGATGCCAAGGTTGGATTTCCAGGAATAGAGTTCTAGTTATGACCCTCCGCCACATTTTCATGAATGGGATATGAAACATAAAATATACTCTCTTCTGCCTCATAAAAAATGTTTTGTCTAATGGAAACTTAATTAAACCTCTTACATCTATAAAAAGTACCATTTTCCATTAGCTGTCTCCTCTGACAATGCCTAAGGGATTATAAGACAGAAGAAAGCAGTTGAAATGCTAGCCTTTGAAAATATCTTGGTATACCAAACAGCAAAGGAAATTTCTGGATGAATACTAAACACTCACTGGCTGAAGACAGCAAAATGTTTTACATTTACTGATGTTTGCCTCTAATTCCTGGCTGGCTCCTTTTCTTTCAATTTTGTGATATTATTCTGAAGATGCATTTCCACCTTTACACTGCACAATAACAAATACAATATGCCTAGGGTTGAGGTTTTTATTTATTGGCTAGTCATTATCGTAAAATGGCCACGAATGCTGAATATGGCATTATTCTTCTAAAAATGCCATAAACTTGCAGGTTGCTTGTTTTTATCCGTAAACAGAGAAAGGTCTGGCATTGGTAAATACTTTATCTGGGTTTAATTGGTCACTGGTAAGCTCAGGAAGCAGTTAATGCACCTAATGTAATTTTCCAAACATAATAAACACAACTAGTTTTGGAAAAACAGCAAAGCAAATGTCCAAAGAATTGAAATACCAGATTTCTAAACACTCCAAAAAGTTTCCTTTAAGGAAAAATGTACAGTCAGAGAGCAAAATTATTGCACAGTTTACGTATATATGTGACTACTATAAATATTCTACAGAGTAGAAGCAACTTACATATATAATGGTGCATTTAATCCATTAGGTATACACCCAGAGATTTATGAAATACCTTTTAACGTTACAATTATGGTATTTAAAGAAATAATATGGTAATATGTACTTGGTCATAGTAAAATTTGATATTAAATATAAAATATCTTGGGATCAAGATTCTACAGATATTTGTTCTAACTATACCGGCTTCTGGCAATTTGACATTTTTTCCCCTCCCACTCAGATTTATAAAATAAGTTGGTGTAAAAACAAGGTCAGGTTTGTTGGGTAACAGGCATCCGGGTAGGCTTTCATCAGACGTAAATCTTCATAAGGTAGGATTTAAAGTAGAATTAATGTTTAGATATTCATGTTTTATTTTTTACATAGAATAATGATACTGCTATTAATGTCTTTATTTCTGTCTGACGTGTGCTGATAAGCTACTCTGGAGTGAAAATACTAACCTGTGTAACAGGTTTGATTGTATTATGAAGATTCCTGAAATAGTCAGTTTCTAACAGGCAAGTTACCTTTATCATAATTATGTTCTTTTTACTGCTGCAACTTCTACCTTTCAAGTAACTACAACTATTACCAAATAGAAGATCTTTTATCTCATCAAACAGTATCAAACCTGACAGTGATTGGACTCCATGCATGGGAATGCCTGCCCTTGGTCTGGTGTTAACTTTCCCTCTGGAACCCTGAAATTTTGCAACAATGCCTTCTCTCACTTAACATTCTTTCTTCAGGCACTACTGTTCGCTGGAAGGAGATTATTTGACTAGCTCCTACTCAGTTACAACAGGCCACATCATTCTCCCGATATATACCTAAAAGGGGGCACGCCTATTTCTAGACTTCTCTTTGGGGTGCTACAACTGTGCCTCAGCAAAACATGAAGTCTTCTTGTTGAGAATCTCCGACGTGTCTCATGAGGCAGTCCATTTAAAGAGCACAGCTCCTTGTCTTACCATCCTCTACAAAATGTGAAACTCTTTAAAGTTAGGACTGTGCTTACCCATTTTATTATCACCCAGGTTAGGCACAGGGTGTTTTACATAAAGCAGATAACAGTATTTGCTAAAGAGAACTGAAGCATAACCAAGGTACTGATAGGGGACTAATGGGAACTATGGGAAATGAGTCTGCAAAACAGAAAGCATTGGCACTGCAACTTTAGTCTCTGGCTTCCTTCACTGCCCGCCTTACACACTCTGAGGCAGCTTTAATGCATTCCTCTGGTCCTCCTCTGCTTTCTACTTGAAATACTCAACCTAGGATTAATCTTAAAGCACACGTTGCGTAAATGTTCTAAATCCTACGAGCAGCATTAAGATCACCTAAGAACAGATGAGAGATGTGAGTTTTCTCAGTCCCAACTCCTGAATCAGATGTGTGGGAATAGGGGAGCAATGTGTGTTTTAATGAGCGCTCTGGGTGATTCTGCCAGACACCAAAGTTTAAGAACCAATGTTCGAGAATCATCTTCTGGTATGATAAATACTGCATCCAAGGGACTCCTTTAACGCATTGTCCCAGCCCCTCAAATATATCACACACCTGGGGAAACTCCAACCTATTCTTTGATTACTAAGTTTCACAATCATGCATAATCATTTCATTTGGCTGATCTTTTATTTCATTATTATTTTTTAATGTTTATTTTGGAGAGAGAGAAAGAGAGTGAGCGAGTGTGAGCGGGGAGGGACAGAGAGAGAGGGGAACAGAAGATCTGAAGCAGGCTCTGAGCTGACAGCAGCAAACCTGATGTGAGGCTCGAACCCACAAACCGTGAGATCGTGACCTGAGCCGAAGTCGGACACTCGACCAACTAAGCCACCCAGGAGCCCCTACTGGCAGAATTTTTTTTAACTGTATTTGCAAAATTAACTTTCCCAATGACTTGTTAAGGTCTCAGTTACTTACCCTTTATTATTTAGTGGTGATGTGGGAGACAGGGAAGGACAGGTCCTCTTGGCAGAAGGCTCTTCCTCCTCTTCATCAGATGAACTGTCTATGGTTAAATCAATCACCTCCACTTTCTTATTTTTATTTGAGGACGGGTGGTGAGAAGCCACCTGATGCTCCAATGTGGAGCTCAAGCATCCTGTGTAGGAATGAGTAAAACACAAGGTAAAAAAGACCCATGACGACACGTCTCTTTTTTCTTCAGTATGTCTATGGGTTAGTTTATCAGTTACAGTTTAGACTTACAATGTTGTTAGGGGCAGAGAGTAGAAAACCAACAGTGGCTCTGTTCCCCTAAGCTTAAAACTACTATTGATTATTGGTTGTTAGAAGTTTTTTGTTTTTAATTTTTTTTATTATTTTTTGAGAGAGAGAGAGAGAGACACACACACACACACACACACACACACACACACACACACACACACACAGAGTACAGGAGGGGGAGGGGCAGAGAGAAAGGCAGACACAGAACTCGAAGCAGGCTCTAGGCTCCGAGCTGTCAGCACAGAGCTGGGTGCAGGGCCCGAACCCACAAACCATGAGATCATGACCTGAAGATCATGACCTGATCTTGAGCTGAAGTCCATGCTCAACCAACTGAGCCACCCAGGTGCCCACCCACCTTTTTTTAAAAGCAAAAAAAACAAAACAACAATTCTGAATTAGGGCAAACAATCAAAATGTATGTCTACTTCAACATAAAAGCAGTTTGAGGGTAAAGACCATATATTACATATGTACCTAGGATACTTAGGAAATGTATGGTAACACTTTTTAAATGTCATAGCATCCTTCCAGCAAAAACATACTAAAAACAAGAAAAATAACATAAATGGAAAAGAAACATTCACTAATCTTTACCAAACCTCTTAAAAATTTTAAATGATACCATTTCAAAAGTATGACCTTACAAATGACTTATTTGTTTGTTACTTTGAAATCTTACACCAGAAAAACTTTAAAGCTAGCAAAGTGAATTTAAAAGGAGTTTTACTACTTCTGAACATTTAATCAATAATTTAATAGAGTTATTGAGCTACCCATAAACTGCTGAGTTTTTCGGAAATGTGTACTTTTTTTAAAAAACTTATTTTTTTCCAGTAATCCCTACATCCAACACAAGGTTCAAGCTCACAACCCCAAAATCAAGAGTCGCATGCTCTACCCACTGAGCCAGCCAGGCACCCCCAGAAATATATGCATTTTAATAGTAAAAATCAAGGCTACACAATAACAGGGAGACTGCCCCACCCTTCTGGAAAACCAGCACTCACCATCAACTCCATTGTAAGAGGCAGAAACTTCCTGTACTTCCTTTTTGGATCTCATAGGTGCCCAAGAGCCATCCTCCTTAAACTGTATTTCATCACAGTCTGTACAGTACTTTAGGATTTCCATAAACAAGCTATAAAAAGCAATTGGTCCTTTGAATATCACATTTTAAATGAAAACAGACTAGAAGTATTGCTGTTCAAAAAACATTCAGACCTCCTATATTTTGTACAAGTATAAATGAGAAAGAAGAAAGCAGAACAGATAAGTTGTATTTGTTCTCAAATTCTAGGGCTAAATAGGAATATAGTTACTTAAATTATGGTACCTTATATGAGCAAATATTCTGTAACTATGAAAAATGAAGTTTTCAAACATTTTTAATAATAGGGGAAAATACACACAGAAAGTGGGAAGAGGCCAAGAAAATAAAATTCTTCATTTTAAAAATAAAATTCTGTGTGTGAGTGGTATATAAACAGCAGTTATTTCTGACTGGTGACATTATGACTAGTTCTATTTCTCCTTTATATTCTTGTGCATAGTCCAAAGTATCTACAATAAGCATATCTTATTTGATAAACTGAAGCAATACATACAAAAAATATGTACTGAATGTTAAGTCTCCTTGAAAAATAACATGCAGATATTAAGAAATGGGATTTGCAAGACAGTGGATAAAATTGTCAAATTCTGAAATGAAACCAAAGGCTAAAAAATATTAATACTGTACAATCACAATTATGTGAAAACAAAAATTAGAAAATACACCACAAAACCCTTTCATTTTCCTATGTTTTTCAGTTTTTCTTAAATGTGTGTATAGATATGTGCACATGAGTATATGGTTTTTAAAATAAAGAAAAATCCCAATTGATGGGGGGAGGGGATCTAGAGCTATATAATATACAGAGTTGGTAAAATATCATTCAATTTAGATTTATCAGTGATCACTGTCATTTCTAAAAAACATAAAACATTTAAGTTACATGTTTACTCTTTTCCCACGTTTGGCCTGACATCTTTCAAACTCTAGGTTACACTGTATTGCTAAATGTATTCCGCTCCTTATGTTACATCTTCAGGCTCCTATGTTTTCTCAAATGCTGTAGATAAGCTGCCTTAAGTGTTTTGCTAGAGTACAGGAAATATCAAGAAGATCCTTCTTTTCACAATTTATCCTTGTTCAGCGGCAAAAAGGACAAGAAAGGAGTCTAGAAAATAGGGGTGCATTTAGAGAAACACTCCAAGATGTCTGGAAGGACAGAGAAAACACAGGAGTGTTAAAAAAAAAAAAAAAAAAAGATAACTGACTATCGTGATGCCGTAGGCGGACAAGAAAGACAAAGACAAGTACTTCAGAGGAAACAGAAACAAAGAAAGCTGCTATTCGGCATGTTGATCAGTTATGAAGCCCTTACCGCCCTTACAGTGGGCAACAGGTATGATGAACCAGGACTGAAGGAGAAAAATCTGCAAAAATAGGTTAGCTTCTACTAAAAAAGCCTAATGGGGGTGTGCTGAAATTAGCCAGAGTGTCACAGTCCTGCCATTCATTCTTTCTCTAATATGGCCTACATGGCTGGGACAGATGGGACTCATGTTAGGAAAAGGTGTAAGCATACCCTGCTTACAGCCAGTGCTACTTTAAATGGTAAAAGTCGGGAGAGACAGACGGTAAAGCATACACTTCCCAAACAGAGGCCATCAAGTTAAAAGGGAAAAATGCTCACAATATTAATTACTTACTTTGAAAAGTATTAATTTCTAGAATCATGAAAATTCTAAAAATGTACTACTTAGAAAACACTACCTGCAGAATTTTCATCCTAAACCTGATAGATCACAAATTCAGATAATAGACGGTCATTCCAAGGTATAAGGAAACACTTTAAATCAACATACCCATCAATAATAAGGTGTTCATACGGAGCCTTCTTATCACAGACAGGACAAACCCAGGTTGGTTTTTTCTCATTCATCTGAATGTAAAGAGTTGCATCAAAACACTGTAGGTGAGAACATGTTAGGGCCCGACATGGAATTGTCAGCCGCATTTTACCAAGCTTGAAAAGAGAGAGACAAAAGCAAATATTAGACAATGGTCATTCAATTTAAGTTTTGATAAAAATCTCCTGAAACGCAATGTGTATGTATTCTGACTTAAAGCGTATTGTATTTACTTTTCATCAATATGAAAGAACATTAAATACATTTCCTATGGACCCTACATATTAAAAAATTATAGCATTTCTTTAGATATTAAACACAGTGACTCTGGAAAGTCTACAGGGGCACCTGGGTGGCTCAGCTGGTTAAGTGTCCGACTTTGGCTCAAGTTGAGGTCTCACGGTTCATGGGTTTGAGCCCCGTGTCAGGCTCTATGCTGACAGTTCAGAGCCTGGAGCCTGCTTCAGATTCTGTGTCTCCCTCTCTCTCTGCCCCTCCACAACTCACAGTCTGTGTCTCTCTCTCTCTCTCTCTCTCAAAAATAAATAAACATTAAAAAAATAAAATAAAATAAAATAAAATAAAATAAAATAAAATAAAATAAAATAAAATAAAATAAAATAAAATAAGAAAGTCTACATCAAGGGTTATTCCACCTCACATCCATAGCTCACAGATTAGCTTTTGGGGGAAAGAACCATGAAGCCCTTAAAATTATATGCCAAATTCTGTAAGGGTGTACATTTTTCCAAAAAGAGCGCTGTCACCAAATTCCCAGAGTAGTCCCTCATCTAAAAAAGTTATAAACCACTTTACAAAGGATTTGAGGAAATGAAAAAAGAATGTCACATTAAATACTGCAAGATAACAGATATGAAGACGTTCAACCTGATCTCTGAATGAGATCCCTAGGATGTCTGGCATAGTTGCCAAATGGCAGCTCTGAGAAGGAGGTCGAGTGTGTGCACTCTGTACTTCTCCCCTCCCTGGGCATTATCACACACTATTCGGCAAACATCCCTAGACCTAGCTCTCCACCATGTTATGAGACTTCCTCTTCTCGCCTTAAGCTGAGGCTCAATAGTCTGCCCTATGAAAAATGAAACCTACTTCATCCGGTCCCTGAGATGGTAGCTTGCGCCCCGGGCACGGAAGCCACACTGCAAGCTGCTGTATCACAACTCCTTTCCTGGGGGCCACCTCACACGGTGCAGCTGGGTTGCCACCGTTCCCTGCCCCCCTGCCCAAAGGCTACAATGGCTATACAGTATGAAAGTTATCTACTTTCAATAACCACACTGTTTGCGAACCAGGAAAAGATTCTGGACATAATCTGCAAGCTTGAAAAATATAAAGGCTTGAAAAGGGTAGGAGTTAAATGCGGAAAAAAAGAGGAAAAGAGTTTTGGCTCAGAAGAATTTCAGGAAAATGTGCAATTTCCTAGTCTACCAAGGAAATTAGCTGTCATTTGTGGTCCTAAATTATTGTTCTGGTACCAATGATTTACTGTGCCTCTAGGAAAGGCACTTAACCTTTCTGGGCCTCTTTTTCTATCTCCAAAGTAACACTGCTTCCTCCTCACTTCAACAGGATGTAGTGATCGAGAACAAAACAGGACCCAGAATGTGCCATAAACTGGTGAGAAGGGAGTAGCGCCAGCTCCGTGTCAGAAGCATGGACAGGGGAGACACAGAGAAAACGGACAGCTCCTTTCTCTGGGTGCCCACCCCACCCTGTGCGTGATAATGTACTATCTGTTTATGTATCTGTCGCCTTCTACCAGAAACACACCCGACTCAGTTCCTCATCCCTGGCACCTGGAAACGTATGTGCTATATACAGCAGGAAGACGGTCCTGTGTGTGGACACTTAAGGCTTTGTGCTCGCTGAGCAGCTCTGGGAGGGAGCACTCATGGAGAGTGTGAGGCCCTACACAGCACTTTATGAGCCTGTCCCGAGTACGAATTCTGGAGTTAGACTGCCTAGGTTTGAATCCTGGCCACGCCTAGGTAGTGTGTGAATCCTGAATGTCATTTAGTCTCCCTGAGCCTCAGCTTTGTAAAATGGGGATAAAAATACCATCTACATCTTAAGACTGTGGGATTTAAACTGTATTTACTGTATGCTGCCGGACACATGGTAAGTGCTCAGTATATGTTCCCCCATTCCAATAAAACTACAGAGCCACTATTTGCTTCCAATTACTTTGTCAGCTAGCGGGAGACACACCCCCATTTCAGCTCAGTACTTCTTCCATTCTGTGCTCACATAAGATTAGGCAACTCATTACTCCTTTCTACTCTTCTATTCAATTTTTATGATTTGATTTACACAAGCACCTGATAAAATGGCCAAAAAGGACAAACTAGTTCTTATAACAGAAGAATACCTATTTGCTGTTAGCTAAGACATGCTGCATTAGTCTAGAAACATTTTCCAAAGAACAATCTGGATGGTGATGCTAAATTAATTTTTTATATCTTAAAGCACACCTTAACTTACCTGTGAAATAAAATTCCTACCGCTTAAATACTAAGTAGAGAAATCACAGACTTGAAAATCCTAGACAAATAAAGTAATTGTGGATAAAGTCCATGTAGTACAGAACTAGTGAGCCACTTCTGATAGTTTATGAAGACAATGGATCCGAAGGAAGAAGACTATTTTCAGAATGCAAGCCACACAGCCACAGAACTTATACTCTGAAAAGCAGTTAACTCTCTAAACCATCGTCTCACATGCCTCCCTCCCCCCTCATAATCCTCACTTGGTCAGCTCACCTTTTTGGTGAGAGAGTAACTCTCAAGCCCTTATGATCAGCCACACTGACAAATCTGTTTACAGAATTTTTAAGGAACACTGCTAAGTGAATGCTGCAGGAAACACATTTATAAATGGGGACAGAAAAAGAAAAGTTCCCTTGCAAATGCACTGTTGATTAGCTGTCACAAAACGCTTTGCTTCAAAGAATCACGAAGTAACTGTTATGTGGTAATACTCCCCATACTTCTGATTTTAAAAACAATCTCTAAATCCTAAATATTTATCTACAAATGGACACTGACTTCTCTAACATGGTATTAGGAGAAGAGCAGGGCTTTAAACATCTTCATCTCATAATTACAAATTCCCCTTTTTCCTTCATAGGACATTGGATATTTGCATCATTTGCAAATAAACACTCTGTACGCAACCCCCAAACAAGTTTTCCAATGCCACTAGCCCTACTATAATATATAATTGTACTACTTAGTAACTGATGGCGCTGTAAGAGAAAATACCCTATACCCTAGAGATGTTCAAGCTAGCTTATGTCCAAAGGACCTTAGAGAGCCAATAATATGTATTTTTAAATCTGGTAAAAAGAAAGGAATAGTGATATCAAGAATAATTTCACTTTTTCTTCATCGTCATCATTTCATAAATAAATTCCCAAGGAGTTTATTTTTTTCTTTTATCAACTCCAAGTCATTTGTATTGAAGTTCATAGGTCTGGGGAATATCTTACAAAGTAGGTTCTCAAACATTCTTCCAGCTGTATTTTTAATAAATCAGAACTAAAATATTCCCAAAGAACAAAAACATTTCTAATTATTTTCATTGCCTTTAGCTAAATGTTCACAAACAACAGAAACTCATTTATTTTGAGCTGTGTATATCACAACAAGGGCAATTCAAATGCACAGTCAGACATCATATTTACATATTTCAAAGGGAACAAATCTTTTTTATTATTCTATAAATTTGATATATAGATGAGTTGTCATTACTAAGTTTTACTTTTTAGAATAAAAACATACCTAAAATATACTGCCTTAATGTTCCAGAATAATTGTAAAGGGATTTTCCCTTTAGCCAAATAGAAATCCATAAAAGTATTATAATTATGGATTATATATACATAGTTTTTTTCTATATCCTGAATTTTAAAAGCAGATGTCAATTTAAAATGAACTGCTAAAACTGTTGAAACTAAAAAGGGAAGAAACAGTGGTGATATGGAAAGAAAAATTAAAAGCTGGTGCACTAAATTAAGAGGTGCAAGTGGCAAAACGTGATTAACATTTTCTAATAATATAGAGATCACCTGAACTATAAAATTTAGAACTAGTTCTATAAGTAAAAACATCAAGATTTATATTACAGTGCTCATTTATGTGAATAAATGCTTCATCTAATGATATAAACATCATATATATTAGAACAACTGTAAACGCTGTTAAAAGGAGACTGCAGAAAAACAAGACTTCTTCCAGTGATTTAAATGGGAAATGAAGCTTCTGCACTTTTCTAAATTTCTCATAGTCTCTAACCTGGTATTCTGTAATGAAATGGGATGACAAGAAAACACATGGAAGGGGAAAATAGATAAATTGGGGCTTGGGGGAAGGAGGGGAGGATAAGCAGGTATCTTTTTTTGTTTGTTTTTAATCTTTGTCTTCTTCCTACCTTCCACTCACTTGGTTTGTGAGCCATTTTCCTAAATGTTAAAAAATGCCAGCTTCCTTTACACCATAGTCTATTATAACATTTACCTAGTTATTTAAGAATCCACCCCATGACTCTGCGGCCTATATTTTTTTACTGTGGTAAAGCATGTAACATGAAATTTAACACTATAACCGTTTCTAAGCATGCAATTCAGTAGTGTTAAGTATATTCCCATTGTTGTGCAAGAGATGTCTAGAACTTTTTCATCTTGCAACACTGAAATTCTATAACCACTGATTCCTCCTCCCCTCAGCCCTTGGCAATCACCTATTTCCTGTTTCTATGATTTTGACTGCTTTAGATACTTCATATGAGTGGAATCATAGAGTATTCCTTTTTTTGTGACTGGCTTATTTGCTTATCAGAATGATTTAGAGTTTCATCCACGTTGTAGCATATGACATGGTTTTCTTCTTTTTAAATGCCACATAATATTCCGTTGTATGTATATACCATATTTTCTTTGTCCATTCATCTCTCAATATACATTTGGATTATAATAACCTCTTGGCTATTACGAATCATGTTGTAATGAACATGGGTGTGCAAATTACCTCTTCGAGATCCTGCTTTAAGTTCTTTTGGATATATACCCAGAAAAGGAATTGCTGGACCATGGGGTAATCTTATTTTTAATTTTTCCTGAGAAACTTCCATACTGTTTTCCATAAGGGCTGCAGCATTTTACATTCCCACCAACAGTGCGCATGAGTTCCAGTGCCTCTGCATCCTCACCAACACCTGCTATCTTCTTTTAATAGTGGCCATCCTGATGGGTATGAAGAGATAACTCATGCAGTTTTGATTTGCAATTCCTTAGTGATTAGCAACGTAGAACATCTTTCTATGTGTTTATTGGCCATTTGTAAATCTTCTTTAGAGAACTCTCTATTCAAGTCCTTTGACCATTTTTAAATCAGGTTGTTTTGTTATTGTTCTTGTTGAGGTATATAAGTGTCTTATATATTCCAGATGTTAACCCCTTATCAGATATATGATTTGCAATGATCTTCCATTCCACAGGTTGTCTTTTCACTCAGTTGTTTTGTTTGTTTTGTTGACATGCAGAAGTTTCTAAAGTTTGGGACAGTCCGTTTGTCTATTTTTGCTTTTGTTGCCTGTGCTTTTGGTGTTATATCCAAGAAATCATTGTGAAATTCAATGAAGCTTTTCCCTACATTTTCTTCTAGGAGTTTAAAAGTTCAAGGTCTTAGGTTTTAGGTCTTTAATTCATTTTGAGTTATCTTTTGCATATGGTGTAAAGTAAGGGTCCAATTCCTTATTTTTCATATGAATACCCAGTTTTCTCAACACCATTTGTTAAAGAGACTGTCATTTCCTGGCACTCTTGTTGAAAAGGAACTTGGCCCATAAATACAAGAGTTTGTTTCTGAGTTCTCTATTCTGTCCCATTAGTCTACATTATCTATCTTATGTCCAAGCCACACCATCTTAATTACTGTTGCTTTGTAGTATGTTTTGAGATCAGGGAATGTGAGGGTTCAAACTCTGTTTTCATTAAGATATTGCTTTGGCTCCCTGGGGTCCTTTGAGATTCCACAGGAATTTTAAGATTTTCTTTCCATTTTCTGCAAAAAATGCCATTGAGATTTTTTTTTTTTTTAATGTTTATTTTTGAGAGAGAGAGAGAGCGTGAGTACGAGCAGGGGAGGGTTACAGAGACAGAGGGAGACAGAATCCTGATACAGGGCTTGCACTCATGAACCATGAGATCACAACCTGAGTCGAAATCAAGAGTCAGACGCTCAACCTAGACACCGCTCTATTGGGATTTTGATAGGATTGCACTGAATCTGTAAATCACTTCGGGTAGAATATTTTAACAATATTCAGCCTCTAATCCATGGACCTGGGATGTCGAAATTTCCATTTACTTATGTCTTCTTTAGTTTCTTTCAGCAATGTTTCATAGTTCTCAGTGTACAAGTCTTTTGTTTCCATGGTTAAGGTTCTTCCTGAGAATATTATTCTTTTTGATGTAATCATAAATGGGACTGTTTTCTTAATTTCCATTTTGGATTGCTGACTGCTAGTATTTAGAAACACAACTAAGATTTTGTATCCTGCTGAATTTGCTTATTAGTTCTAACAGTTTTTTGTGGAATCTTTAGGGTTTTCTATACAATAGATCATGTCATCTATGAACAGAGATGATTTTACTTCCTTTCCAATTTATATGTTTTATTTCTTTTTCTTGTGTAATTGCTCTGGCTAGAATTTCCAGTACTGTGTTGAACAGCAGCGATGAGGGTGAGCATTCTTGTTCCTGATCTTAGGGGAAGAACTTTCAGTCATTCTGTGCTGAGTACCATGTTCACTGTGGGCTTTTCAGGTACAGCTTTTATTATGTTGCAAAGGCTTCCTCCTATTCCTGGGTGGCTGAGTGGTTTTAGGACAAAAGGGTACTGAAATGCTTTTCTGCATTAAGATAATCATGTGGTTTTTGTCCTTCATTTTGGTAATGTGGTATATCACATTGATTCATTTTTGTATGCTGACCCATCTTTACATTCCAGCTACAGATCCTACTTGGTCATGGTGTGTGATTTTTTTTAATGTGTCTGGTTTTGGGATGAGGGTAATGTTGACTTCAGAGAATGAGTTTGGGAGTATTCTCTCCTCTTCGATTCTTTGGAAAAGTTTAAAAAGGATTGGTGTTATCTCTAAACGTTTGGTAGGATTCTCTGGTGAGGGCACTGGGGTGCTGGACTTTTTTCTCTGTTGGGAGATTTTTGATTGGTGCTTCAATTGCTTCACTAGGTATAGGTTCAGGTTTCTTATGTCTTCATGATTCAGTCTTGGTAGGTTGTATGTTTCTAGGATTTATCTATTTAAGTTATCCAGTCTGTTGGAATATAACTGTTCATAGTAGTTTGTTACAATCCTTTTTATTTCTGTCATATTAGATCATCAGTTGTAGTATCTTCTCTTTCATTTCTCATTTTAGCTACTGGAGTCTCCCCTCTTTTTGCTTGGTCTAACTAAGGGTTTGACAATTTTGTTGATTGTTTTGAAAAACCAACTCTCAGTCTCATTGGTTTTTTGGGGTTTTTTTTTCCTATTGTTTTTCTATTCTCTGTTTCATTTATCTCTCTGCAAATCTTGGTTATTTCCTTCCTTCTGCTGACTTTGGGTTTAGTTGCTTTTTTTTTTTTTTTTTTTTTCTTTTTCTAGTATCTTGAGGCATAATGTTAGGCTGTTGTTTGAGATCTTTCCTTTTTTAACGTAAGTATTAACTACTATAAACTTCCCTCTTCCTGCTGCGTTTGCTGCATCCCATAAGTTTTGGTATATTTTGCTTTCATTCTCATCTGTCTCCTGATTATTTGTGACTTCTTCTTTGACACGTTGGTTGTTTAAGAGTGTGTTGTTTAATTTCCATCTGTTTGTGGATTTTCATGTTTTCCTTCTGCTACTGATTTCTAGTTTCATCCCATTGTTGTCAGAGAAGATACTTTGTATGACTTAAACTTGTTAAGGCTTGTTTTGTGCCCTAACACGTGATCTACCTTGAAGAATGTTCCAACTGCACTTAAGAAGATTATGTAATCTACTGTTGTTGGACCTACTTTGTAAGGTCCAATTGGTCTATAATGTTTAAGTCCTCTGCCTCCTTAGTGACTTTCTGGCTGGTTATTTTACTTATAACTGAAAGTGGGGTATCAAGTTTTCTGCTATTATTGTGTTGCTTTCTAGTTCTCCCTTTAGCTCTGTCAGCAATTACATCATGTATTTGGGAAATCATTTTAATAATAATATAAAAAGGCTGGAGTCAAAACAATTTGCCTATGAAAGACTAGATATAATAAGGAATAAAAAGGTAGAAGGATATATGCCAAATGATAGGATTTGGTGGGTTTTATTAACTCCACTGTATTTCTGTAATTTTACAAAAGCTTAATAATGAAGACGGGTTCCCTTAGCAATAATTACAAGGCAAAAAAGTTTTTTAAGAGCTACATCAAATATAGTATTTTAAATGAATTCAAGAGCTAATGACTTTTTCATATTGTGTTTGAGATTTTATAAATTATAAAAGACTAAGATGTAGGACAAATAACATTTAATTTGTTTCAATTCTTTGTTTATTTAAGAATACAATAACTTCATCTTTGTCTTAGATTAGTCGGATTTCAATATTCAAAGCTTTCAATACCAAGTCTGCCTGAACAATCCAGGCAAATCAGGAAACAGCTGTGTCCTCTTAGTCTTCACACTTTCTCCCTAATTTAGGTATGATTAATTTGATTAATTATAAAAAGGTAATTAAAATGTCAAAGTAATTCACTCCTAGTTTTTCACATATTTTTGTATGAAAACCACATTCAATTACCACTCCTACAACTGGTGGGCCTAACATCAAACTAGTTAAGCAATAAAGCTTTTTGAAAAAATGTTCGCTTATTTATTTTGAGAAAGAGAGTGCACAAGTGGAGGAAGATCAGAGAGAGAGAGGGAGGGAGGGAGGAAGGGAGAGAGAGAGTAAGAGAAAGAGAGAATCCCAGGCAGGCTCCATGCTATCAGTGCAGAGCCCAACATGGGTCTCAATCTCATCAATCATGAGATCATGACCTGAGCCGAAATCAAGAGTTGGACATTTAACCGACTGAACCACCCAGGTGCCCCCAAGAAATAAATCTTATCACATCTTTGGGGGAAACTTTTTCACTACAAGTTTAATCATCCTGGTATGCTTTGGGCCTTATTTATATTCATTTTGTACAAATGATTTTGACCTCATTTTCTGGTTTAAAAATATTTCTGTTTTTTCATGCATAATCAATTCAGTTATTCAGGCTAAATAGAACGGTTTTTAATCGGTGGATTCTTACAACGTAGACACTGTTGGCAAAATGGTTAAACTTAATGTGTGAGTAAGTCATGGTTAGATTTCTATTCGAAAGGATATTATTTTTAAAAATGTAATTTTAGGAATGCCTGGATGGTTCAGTCAGTTAAGCATCTGACTCGATTTCGGCTCTGGTCATGATCTCACTGTGAGTTCGGAGCCCCACGTCAGGCTCCTTGCTAACAGTGCAGTCTGCTTGGGATTCTCTCTCTCCCTCTCTCTCTGCTTCTTATCTGCTTGTTCACTCACTCTCTCAAAATAAATTAAAACAAACATTAAAAAATGCAATTTTAATAAATACACCAAGATAATACATATTCCTTATTTGAACACTTTACACTTGAGTCTGAGAGACAATCATGAGTCACAAGCAATATTTAAATATATCTTACTAAGAGTAGAAAATTTTTATGGACTTAATAATTTGGTTAGATTCCAAACCCTATGACTAAATAATAATGTCTTTCTACTTTTCAGAAACTGTGACAAAGGTGGGCACATTTCAAAAGTAAAACATAATACTGCAAATACCAGGAATACTTCATGAAAGGAGAAAAATGTATGTTGACTCTTCTGAAAGGCAAATATTAGTTAACACTTACTGGACACAGTAGAGAAACCCTTAGGCTGGTTGTAGCTATTTCACTGTCTGGATCCGCAGTCAATTTCTCTTTAACTGACATTCATTGAAGAGAAGACAAACAAACAGAACATGTTGATTAAAGATACATCAGTGATGCAACATTAGAAAAAGAATAAGGAACTTAAAATGAGGAAGCTTAAAAAAAATGAACTCAAAAATAGTCCGTTCAATTATTTCCAATTAATTGAATGGAAAGATAAAAACAATTACATGGTTTATAACTTCTTCTCATCCATTGAACAAAAACTGCATTGCATTAACATAAAGGAAATCTGTATAGTAAACTGACATATTCACCTGACGGCAGAATCCTTTCCTTTTATAATTCTAAGAAACCGGATAAAGTTGTTCTTTCTTTTGAATTATGACCAATATTATAAGAAATTAATCAACAGTGTAGATAATAGAATTATCAGCATTTATAAATTTTTCCAAAGCTCAGATTACAAAATAATTAATACATCTTATACACTATATTAATTATTCTATTTTTCATTATTAAATTTTTCTATTTTTCTATTAATTCTACTTTCAAATTATAAAAAAGCTCAATTTCTTTTCTCCCACATAATTATTTCAGTGTTATACTTATTTATCCATAAACTAATTATGCTAATATTTTAGTCAAGTCAATTCTCCTCTCCTTATTTGCTTCTAGCAAATAAGAACTCACACACTAGATAATCTCTGGGTCTCTTCAGTTCAAACTTCCTGAGGTTCTTAAGAGATAGGGTACTAGTAATAATGGCTATTCTGCTACTTTCTGTCAGTCTTAAAGGAGTGTAAAGGACCTTTATATTTCTCGCCTGGAATCCTGAGACACATATTTACTTCTGAAAACTTCAATTTGGAACTTTAATTAAATTTCAACACTGAGTTGAGACTGGAAATGCCTAAATGGTAGTACTCCAATAATTTTAGACATTGTTCCACAATGACTCTGAAGTCTGTATGTGTAAGGGGAGGCCCAAGTGGGAGTGGTTGTGTACATAGTCAATTCCAGAAGTTCAGAGCTGTGGCACAACTAAGTGTGACTAGAAAGTTAATATATAGTAGAATTAAGAAAATGGGGAGCAGAAAAGTACTCAGATAAGGAAGAATGATTTCAGAGTAGATGTCTATTGTGCTGATAACCATTTATGAGAATGAAGAGTCCCGCCTTTATTAAACATGGTGATCTTTACAATCTGGATTTTTTTTTTTTTGAGATGGTCTACATTTTAGATAGTCTATCTATCTCCATAAATTAGTGAATCTCAACTATGATGCACATTAGAACTACCTATAGAGTTCTGTAACTTATAATTGCTCACTGAGTCAGAATGGGGAAGAGGGACACCAACTGGTTGTTTTTTAAAAGCTCCAGATGTGATTCTGATGCCCAGCTTAAAGGTCATTTCATTTAGTCTGGAAATTCCAAGTGTCTGAAATATATATAACTCATAGTCTGCATCCCACACCTGAAAAGGCATAAAATCCCCGGGTTTTAGTTTGGGAAATATAGTTATCATATCACTTATGCTATATATCATATGTCAATTATGGAAACTATACCTGTACCGTTATAGACCCAATCTTAGTCAATCCTTTCTTATAAAGATACATTTAACAAACAGTATCTTTTTAAAAGTAACATAAACATGTAAATAGAATTGTAATGTGATTACTGACCATTCCGCATACCTGCAGCACCCTATCACCACCCTACAAACAGCAATGAGAACAATATGGACTTGATCTATTTAAACTTTCACTGAAATGAAGCAGTAACACAGACCATAATATCAACCTTATGCAAAACAGAGTTCAGTGTTTAGTACTTCCCAAAGAAATTGAAACAGGCGAGGCAACCTGAAGTAGTGGTTAAGAATACAGGATCTTAAAAAAAAAAGAAAAGAAAAGAAAAGAAAAGAAAGAATACAGCCTAACTTAGAATTCAGACTTTAGTCCGGTCATTTAACATTTCTGTGCCTCAGTTGCATCAACTTGTAAATGGTAACAACAGCACTTTATAGCAATGTTCCAAGCATTAAATGAGTTAATACACACAAAATGCTTTAAAATAACCTAATATCAATCACCCTCAATAAATATTAGCTACTGCTACTCTTTTTAAAAATGTCATTTGTATTTTCACTTTCTCTAGGAGATGGCAGGGTTTTATGAAATTATTTTAGAATCAGCTTGTCAACTTCTATTTAAAAAAAAGCTTTGCTTTTGCCTTTGCCCTTATAGACTCAATCTTAGTCAATCCTTTCATGTAAAGATACTTTTCAAGATTCTACTAGGATCTTAATTGGACTGAATTTAATGTACAGGTCATTTTGAAGAGAACTGACATCTTTACAATAACAATACTGAATGTTCTGATCCATTAACATGTCATATCTCCCCATTATTCAGGTCTTATTTTAATTTTTCTCAGCATTGTTTCGAAGTTTTCAGAATACAAATATTTTGTGTGACATATTCCTAAGTATTTCATACTTCTGGATGTTACAGTAAACTCTTTGTTTTTTTAATTTCACTTTTCAGTTGTTCAGTGCTAACAGAAATACAACTGATTTACAAATTGTGTATTCTGCAACCTTGCTTAAATTAATATTAGCTCTAGTTGCTTTTTAATAGATTCTTTAAGTTGTTTTCTACACACACAATGAAGTCATCTTCAAATAAAGACAGTAATTATTTATTCATTTCTAATCTGTTGCTTTATTGTGCTTTTTTTTCTTGCTTTACTGTGCTAGCTAGGATCGCAAAGGCAATGCTGAACAAAAATATTAAGAGCTGATACTCTTCCCTTTTTCCCAATCATGGGGGTAAAGCATTCTAATTTCTCACCATTAACTATAATATTAGCTAAAGGCTTTTTGTAAATATCATTTGTTACACTGAGACAGCTCCCTTCTCTTCTATTTTGCTGAGAATTTTATCATGAATAGATACTGAATTTTGACCAATGTTTCTCTTGCATCAATGGAGATGATCATGTAATTTTTTCTTTTTGTTAAGTTTGCTGAGAAGGTGAATTATACTGATTGATTTTCACATATATTGTATGAACCTAATATTCCTGGAATAAACTCTATTTGGTTAATATAGACTGTCTTTTTAATTTTAGTTGAAGTGTAGTTGACATACTGTATCATAATCTTTTTACATATCGACTTACAATTGACTTAGCCAACAATTCTGAAAACAAAGTTGGAAGACTATTTGACTTCAAGACTCACTAATCATGACTGTTGAATTGGCATAGGAACAGACATATAGGTCAAGGAAAAATAACAGAGTCCAGAAACAGATTCTACATCTATGGTCAAATTGGGTTTTTGAAAGGTGATTAAATGCAGAAAAAGACAGCTTTTTTCAAAAATGTTGTTGGAACTGGGTATCTATATGGGGAAAATGAAGCTCTAACCTTACCTTGCATCATATACAAAAATTAATTTAAAAAAAGAATATTTGTGAGCTTAGGTTAGGCAAAGACTTCACAGTATGCAAAAAGCACAACTATTATATAAAAAGAAATGGGGAAAAGATCTGAACAGACATTGCATCAAAGAAGCTATCAGGACAGCAAATAAGCAGAAGGCATCATTAATCATTAGGAAAATGCAAATTACAATCACAATGAGATACAACTACACACTGACCAAAACAGCTGAAACGCAAAGCAACCTGACAATACCAAGTGGTAGTGAAGATGCAGAAAAACTTGAAATCGCATACACTGTTGGTGGGAATGCAAAAATGGCATATGCATTTTATAAGAAACTGCCAGTCATATCATGTGACAGCAAACCGAGTCCTAATTACCCAAGAGAAATAAAAACATATGTCCACAAAAGTGGGATATCCATATGGAAAACGTAAACATTTTAGCAGCTTTATTTATGACAGCGCAAAACTAGAAACAACCTAAACGTCCGTCAACTGATAAGTGGATACACAAATGATGATTCAGGTAAATGGAATACTAAGTAATAAAGAGAAAAAAAACCCTACATGGATGAACCTCAGAAGCCATTATACTAAGTTAAAGAAATCAGACATAAAAAGGTCCATGCTGCAGGCCTTGAGATACCTGACATTTTAGAAAAGACAAAATTACAGAGACAGAAATCACATCAATGGTTATAGGAACTAGGAATAAGGGGCTGAGATGAACTGCAAGGGGCCACAGGGGAACTTTCTGGGATGAAGGACGTTCTATATTTTGATTGTGGCAGTGGTTCATGATTGCGTACACCTATAAAATTCATCAAACTGTACAATTCAAAAGGTGAATTTTTACTTTTGTAAATTATACCTCAATAAAAAAAAAACAAAAGAAAAAAGAGAGACAGGAAAGAAAATCATGTTAAATTTAGTCACAGCAAGTAAGGAAAAATAAAATAAGCAAAGTCCTTATAATGTGAGGGCAAGGAAGTAAAAAATAAATACAGGTTACAATATTTTACCCTGCAACATCAAACAACATGGGGCAAGTCTTCTAGGAATTAAAGTTTTCCTGTGTCACTGTGAGTGCAGTGGTAACAGTATCTTATTATATGACCTATAATGAAGTTATAGCTAGCCACATTAAAATTAATCTTTTTAAAAATCTCTGTTGCCATGACCTATGAGAGTTAGCAACTAGTCGTCACACATGGCTATATTTGAGTTTAAATTAAATATAATTTAAAATTCAGTTCCTGAGTTGCACTGGTCACATTTCAGAACTCAACAGGCACATGTTGCTGGCAGCTAACCCATGGGGCAGGGCAGATGTACATTTCCATCATCACAGATTTTTCTATTTCTGTTGCTCTAGCTTTTTTTTTTTTTTAATAAGTTCTATCATTCCTTAATATCAGACTATTTTATAGTAATCCTTTTAGAACTTTAAGGTTGTAAACAACTGAATATATTAAATTCAATACTTTATTTAGGCAAGGAAACAGGCACAGAGACCAAATTTTTATTCTGGATTTCTTTAAATCAGTTTACCTCAACAAAAATCTGAGTATCTACTATGTGCTAGGAACTGTGCATGAGGAATTCGAAGATAAATAAGATTAAATTCCTGCCCAGAGAAACTCAGAGTCTAGTTGAGAGCTGAGCTGCTCAGTGGGACCATCTCTAATGTGCTCTAAAAGAAATGTGTTCAGGAAGCTAGCTGAAAGTGAACTCATCTACTCCAGAGGTTCTGAGATGCCTCCTGGAAAAAGTGAAACACGAAGTATAACTGAAGTGAGGCAAAGAACAGGGAAGTTCGGAGGCACAGAGAACAATGCTGGCAAAAGTCGTGCAGAAAAGATAAGAATCCAGTATTTTTGGAACATAAAGTATAAGAAGAGCGAATACAGAGGACACTGGGAAGGGTAAGGGTGAATAGAGAGGACACTGGGAAGCGGTAAGTGTAAATAGAGATGAAACTAGGAAGGGTAAGGGTGAACACAGAGAACAGTGGAAAGCGGTAAGCAGGTGCCACGACATGGAAAGTTGCACTTGTCATGCTAACAAAGTTAGAGTTTTTACTCTACCGATGTTACAAAGCCATGGATTGCAAGGGAATGTAAGATTAGGTCTGTACTAATCACTTAGGTCGCTATCAGGAGAGAGATAGGAAGAGGGACCAAGAAAGAAGAGGGATAGATTACTTAAGAATAGATTTTTTTAAATAAAGGCAGAATATGAGAGCTTAAATGATGGCAGTGACAGTAGGGAGAGAGAGAAGACAGATTTGGAAAGTATTTAGGCTGGAAGTTTGATAGGATTCAGGGAGTTCAGTTTTAAATACTTGAATTTGGGGGGGCGCCTGGGTGGCTTAGGTGGTGAAGCATCTGACTTCGGCTCAGGTCATGATCTCGCGGTCCCTGAGTTTAGAGTCTGGAGCCTGCTTCAGATTCTGTGTCTCCCCCTCTCTCTGCCCCTCCCCTGCTCACGCGCTGTCTCTCTCTCTCTCTCTCAAAAATAAACATTAAAAAAATTTTAAATACTTGAATTTGAGGACCCAAAAGAATGTTTCTGTGAAGGTGGTTAGCTAACTATGCATATCTATATATGAAACTCAGGGGAAGGTCCCAGATGAGATATGTGCTAATTTAAACCACAAGATCAGATGTGATTATATCCAGATAAAGTATGCAGAAAAGTGGGCCAAGGATGACACCCCAGGGAAATGCTTCTCTTAAGCAGGATGCTTCTCTTAAGAGAATCTACTGAAGGTAAGTGATTGAGAAGAAACAGAAGAGAATTTCAAGGATAAAGTGGTTGGTATGAAATGTAGCAAAAATATCTAAGATGAAAGCTGAAAAAATAAACTTTAAATGTGGCAATCAGACTGTCACTTGTGACATCTGCAAGAGAAGTTTCAATGGAATGATAGGAGGTTATAGGGCACACTGGGTTGCAGTGAGGAGGGAGACAGATCAAGTGTAGGCTATTCTTTGAAAAAAGTAGGAGGACACAACAGGAAGAAGACAGAACTCTATCTAGATAGAGAATAGCTTGTTTTTTATATTTTTTAAACGATGAAAAAGACCTGACAAAGAAGGTTGACAGGAAGAGCTAATAGAGAGGGGTGAACCAAAGTACAGGACAGAGAACAGATAAATGAGGGAACGAGGTCTCATAATACTGCTTCTGGGCATCTGCACCCAGATGTCTCGCAGACATCTCAAATACCAGTGTAAGCACGCACTCTGATCCCTCCAGTCTTCTCCACATTGTTTCCCATTTCAGTAAAGGGCACTACCATGTAATCAGTTTAAGAAGCCTAGAATTCCTCCTTGACTTCTTTTTATTCCCTCCCCACATGTAATCCGTCACCATTGCTACCCTTCAACACTTCTCAAACCATCAATTTCTTTTTTTTGTTAATTTTTTTAATGCTTATTATTTGAGAAAGAGAGAGAGACAGAGAGACAGACAGACAGCAATCAGGGGAAGGGCAGAGAGAGAGAGAGAGAGAGGGAGACACAGAATTGGAAGCAGGCTGCAGGCTCTGAACTGCCAGCAAAGAGCCTGACGCGGGGCTTGAACCCACAGACCACAAGATCATGACCTGAGCTGAAGTCGGCCGCTTAACCGACTGAACCACCCAGGCGCCCCTCAAACTGTCAATTTCTATGCCCATCGTCAATACCTATGCTCAAGACACCATCACCTCTTACCTGGACAACAGGTTCCTAACTGGCCTCACCACATCAGTCCAGCCCCTCCTCAGCTCAGTCTTCAGAACAATCTTTTTTTTTTTTTTTTTTAAATGTTTAGTTATTTTTGAGAGAGAGAGCGAGAGAGAGAGAATGTGTGTGTGTATGTGTATGTGTATGTGAGAGACAGAGAGAATGGGGGGGACAGGTGGGGACAGAGGATCCAAAGCATGCTCTGCACTGACAGCAGCGAGCCTGATACGGGGCTCGAACTCACGAACCGTGAGGATCATGACCTGAGCCAAAGTCAGACGCTCAAAACCAACTGAGCCACTCAGGTGCCCCCAAGAGCAATCTTTTTATTGCCCAAATCTGATCATGTCACTCTGCTTAAAAATCTTTTAAGGGTTTTCTATCCTCGACACCTTTATGTCATCTGTATGAACTCACCCCATGGCTATCTCTCTGGCCACTGTCCTCCTTGGTTCTCTCTTCTCCAGCTCCACTGGCCTTGTCTCTTAGCATATTCCCCTCTCTTCTTGGGCTTAACTCTGCCTCATCCTTATAATCTTGTCTTTAAACATCACAGCACCAGAGAGGGCTATGTTCTGTTGTTACCTCCAGAGCTCCCTGTCTTTCTTCTTTAAGGCACATGTCACAACTGTAATTCATTAATGACTTGTTCAATCATTTAATTCTGTCTTTCCCACCAGACTACAAACTTCTAAGGGATGCAGAGACAGTGTGTGTCTTGTTTAATGCTATATTCTCCTGTGCCTGGAACACTGTAGACTCTTAATATAATTTCTTGAATGAGAAGAATAAATGAATGTAAGATTACCTTTGAGCAGAAAAAGGGACATTTACTCCTGAGACTGAAGAGAATAAGTAAGGGTAGTTACAAATGTAGATAAGCTGAAGAGCAGTTATGGTGGCACTAGATTAAGGGGACAACTTAATTGTGATTGAGGGGACAACTCTACACAAAGGTGGAAACCACAAGGCAAAAATCTACTAAATCTAATGAACCAGAGTAGATTTCTCCGTGAAAAGTCTCAATATTGTGGAGTTTATTCTTTCAAGAACATAATAGTGCCTGATTTGATGAATACAACTTTGCCAGCAGAATTTACTGATAAGATTAAGAATGACTTACAGTGAATATATTTTTAGGTAATTTGATTCTTCAAAAATATCTGAGAAATCTGTCAACATTTTCTTCTGTCAAATTGTTTTATACAATCTTTTAATTACACAATTAATTTGTTGGGAAAGTTACTTCTTTATAGATAGCGTAAAGGCAAACAATCTGTTCCTTAGACAATTACAACGAATGCCTTACTGGTAGGATCCAAATTAATGTTTTATTGGTTCTCCAGGCCAGTAAGTAAGATAAGAAAAAACTGCCACAAAAACCCTACCCCATCTGCAACTACTCTCCACTCCTGGCATTGTATCAGAGATGGAATAAATAGCCTCTGACATAGGAAGTTCTGATTATTTAACAGTGGCTAATAGTGGTTCCTTCCAGAAAATAAAGTAATTCTAGGCTCACCTTCCCACTCCCCCCGCAGACGGTGCTACAAATACAAGTGGAGAAGAGCTAACAGCCGGAACAAAAAACAGCTTGCCTTACTGCTGCTATGACCACCACCACCACCACCACTATTATTCAATAGAACAGCCTCATCTGCCTTATTTGTTGGTATTACTTTTTCCACACAAGCTCACATAATTCCACAGCACTGACTACATGAGATTCTAGCACTATGCGGCAGACACGGAGAGTCTCAGTAGAATGACCAGAAATGGACTTCAACAAATGTGAAAAAGAGAAGTTCTTCTCCTGCAAAGCAGATGTCTGTCCCTTTTTTCTCTGTCTCTGCCAACCGGTGCTTCCTCTCCCGTAGACCCCGAACCACTGCTGTCATTCTAGCTCTCTACTGTCTTTTGAGGCATGTCTACAGAGGCGTTAGCCAAAATCATGCTCCTCTTGACTCAGGATTACACTTGCATTTAAAAAAAAGGATCCTTTTAATGCAGAAAAATCCTTCAATGAACTATTATTGAGGGTATAATGCTATTCAGAGGTAGTGGGATCTTTTACTCTGGCACAGAAACAGGTTAGAAATAAAGATAAAAGCTATGCCACAAAGGAAAGTGAGGGGAAAGCCAGCCTTACTACCTTATTAGTTCTTTCCACCAGCGTGTGTGTGCCTAACTACAAATCTGAGAGTGGGTTTCATTAACCAACTCACATCAAGAATCCTTCAAGAATAGCTATCTAACCCCTGCCTATAAAGTTTTGTTCCCTAAGTGTCCAGCCCCATCCCTGAATCCATCCATGAAGAATCTTTCTCTCACAAAGAAAAGCATAAAAGAACTAAGCTCACCTCTTGGGAAAGGCTGCCAACCTCTGGCCTTAACCCTCAAAAACCGAGGCCAGAACAGTCAATCTGCAGACCTTACGACATCTCAAATTCAACACGACAAAATGAACCATCTAGTTA
Organism: Acinonyx jubatus; assembly: GCF_027475565.1. Taxonomy (NCBI): domain Eukaryota; kingdom Metazoa; phylum Chordata; class Mammalia; order Carnivora; family Felidae; genus Acinonyx; species Acinonyx jubatus. Next base: position 36,572,576 of record NC_069386.1, read on the forward strand.
TTTGTAACTATAAACCCAGACTTTGAAGGAGCTTTAGAAATCATGTGGCAACAACCTCTTGTTACAGATGAGGAACATGAGACTCAGACTAGAGTGACTTGTCCAAGGTCACATAATTGACTAATGGAACCTATTTCATTATTGTTTTTACCATCCCACAGACTCTCTTTTTACTTTATTAATGCAAGGGTACAGTCCTCACATATCCCTGCACATTTTTCCTGGATAAGCCTTAAATATAAAATAATTCTCATGAAATACACACCAAAATTTCCTTCCCGTCTCCTAGAATCCCTTAAACATTTATTTATTTTATGCAATTTTAGTAAAATAATCTTCCGTATTCATTTACTGGCTTTCCAAAGTTCATTTTAAGATCAGTAAAATGCAGATTATAAAATATAGGTCATAATAAAGATATTAAAAGATATTACAGATAAAATATAGGTCATAATAAAGATATTAAAACTATTTTTAAGTCTTGATTTACTTTGCTCAGAAAACAAGTTTTCAGTGTTTTGAATCTTCTATGACAATCTCTAGTGAAAAAGAAATTTCTTTTGTTGAAAATTTATTGAGTAGAAAGCACACTACTCTAACCTTTACCAAAATAGTTCAGCTACATAAATGAAATAAGTTTATTATACGTACTTAAAGCTCTAGAATGATCCGGATTCCTTATTCCCTTTGCTCGTAACCTCTGAAGAAGAACTGTTGAGGACAACTGTTTTACAAGATATACTGCCATGGAATAGTTCTGGAAAAAAAAAAAAAAAAAGATGTAGAAAACAAACAACATATGTAAGTAAATAGTACATCTATTTTAATCTCACAACGATAGGGAAAGAAAACTAACACTTCTTAAAACACCTACTGTGTGGCCAGACACTATCTTAGGTGTTTTTATGAACAGTAATTAATTTAGTCCTAACCAAAAAGCCGCTGAGGTGGTCATAAACCTATTTATATGGACGAGGAAGTGAAGTGTAGAAAAGTAAAAGAATTTTGCAACTTTCAAGCAACAAAGCCAAGTCTGTCATGCTTCCATATTACCTGACTACCTATGCTTGAAGCTAATCGATTTGTGGCACCTATATTAAAAACAAAAAACAAAAAACACTATTAAAATTAAATCTAAACCAAGGCCAATAAGATGTCAAAGTCACTATAAACCACATTTGGTAGGTAACAGATATATTTAAATAATAGTACCTATTAAAAAATTACAAATTAGCTTGGCTTCCTAATCTATACCACTGCATCTCTCTTTATGTCTCTAACTAGTTGTGAAAAGACCCTATGTGAGCCATTATCACAAACAGAGGGAATATTAAAGATTCTCAAAGAGAAGCTGCTGGTTGGGCAGATGAATAGATGAATATCCATTACCAGCAGAGGACCGGTAGAGGAGATGGTAGCAGGAGAAGGTAACCAAGAAAATAGTTCATCATAAGCCAAGGCAGAGTGACGGTACATGACTGGATAAGAGGAAGAAAAGAGAGCTGAGGCTTATTAAGGGTAGGAGAGAGATCTAAATGAGAAGGCCCACTTTCCATTTTGTGTCGGGATCAAGAGGAAGATCAAGAGGTTTGGAGAGAAGCAAAAGGAAAAATACTTACTGCCGCCTTCTAGCTTACAGCTACATACAGTTTCTGAAGCACTCTTAATATATACTATCTACTTCATTTAAACCTCACAGAAGGCCTATATAAAAGACAAGAATAAGTATTTTTCTAAGTAAAGGATTCATGGAATGGAGGCACAAAAAGATTATGTCATCTGCTCATGATCATGCATCTGTTTGGTGACAGAGCTGGCACTAGAAACCAGGAAGAAAGAGTTGGGATATCAGGACAATGGACTTAATGGCCAAGGCCAGTGTAGTTCTCTACCATTCCTGCTTTTGGGCACCTTGTTTCCTTTGACTCTCCTAACCTAGCCCAACGTATATTCCAACTTTCAGACTTTTATAAATGCATTCCTCTCTTTTAACAAGAGAAAATATCCCATGTATCCTCTGGCAGGCCAAATTTTCATTTGGCGTTCAGAAACCTATCACATGTTACATATTTTCTGGGGGGGGGGGGGGTGAAGGGTCGAAGAAGCTAATTTACAAGTAATCTTAAAACCTGCCTAATTTTTAGAGCATACGTATCAATCTAATGTAAAACTGAAAGGCTTCTTCTGGAGGGAAAAAACCCTTATTCACCTTTATCATTTATTTGATTAATATGACAGAAACTAGAGAAATGCTAATTAACGTTGTGAAATTATGTACTGACAGCTTGAGTCTTCAGTACTAGAAATTACCCTCAGGCTTTATATAATTTTTTAAGGGGAGATCAAGTAGAAACCACAACTACAAGTTTAGTGAAAAGGTATGTTCATTCTAGCTGAAACATGTAACAAATTAAAAAAAGGAGAAGGAAAAAGAATGTGAGGCATTTATTAACAAATGCCACTTGTACTGATAATACAGAATTTAATTCTATAGCACTTGAAAGAGATTCAGCAGCAAAAAATCCCCCAAACTTTACAGTGGTATAATATCTCCTTCAGGTAAATGATAATACATTGTTTCTGCTAACCCTTCAATTACTACTTACCTCCCAACTACTCATATATATTGCATTACACTGATGTTTTTGTCAAGTGTCTTCTCAAAAGTCTTCGAAATTGTGTATCAAGTTCACAGGACATTTTCTCCATAATTAAGATATAATCTACTCATTAAGTGCCCTTTATACCAGTATCTAAGTGACTTTTCTCTAAACAAAGAGAGTTTAATTAATGCTAAATACAGTGATTACCCTGACAGGATAAAAAGTTATAATACAGTTCACTTATTTCCTTCCAGCACTGTGCTAGCTCTTCTGTTTCAAAAAATACTGTCTTTTTAAAATTGAGATATAGGGGTGCCTGGGTGGCTCAGTCAGTTAAGTGTCCAACTCTTGATTTTGGCTCAGGTCACGATCTCACAGTTTCTGAGTTCGAGCCCCGCATCAGGCTCTATGCTGACAGTGTGGAGCCTGCTTGGGATTCTCTCTCTCCCTCTCTCTCTGCCCCTCCCCTGCTCTCTCAAAAAATAAAATAAAATAAAATTTAAAAATTAAAAAAATTTTTTAATAAAATTGAGATATAACTGACATAAAACACTATGTGAGTTTAAGGTACACAACAGGTTGATTTGATACACTTCTATAAAGAGATCCTACACTAATCAGAGCATCTTTACAAGTTGAATTAAAACTAGTGATGGAAATACAATCTAATAAGTTATCTTCTGGGCTTTGGTAAAGTATAATTTTCTTTCAAAAAAAAAAAAAGAACAACTGTCTTTCAATGTTTTACTTCAAAAAGGTCTCCAACTTGTAGACTGGGGTCTACATGAAGATCTTGCCTCCTAGGTAAGACTAGACAACCATCAAATCACTGAAGATACTGTCTTCTCTCTGAGGTTGGAAAGGCTTTCCTCTCTCCTCTATCCCATACATATCAGCACATCTCCCTGTGCTCCCACAGTCACAGTTCACTGCAAACACCCCCAACAGGCTATGCTTTTCACACACGGGCAAAAACAAACAAACAAACAAACACAAAACAAAACAAAACAAAAAGCATTTTCAATGCCCTCTTCAAAAAGGGAGACCAAAAGGGGAACCCCAAGGTATACTAGAAGTAAAACATTTAAAAGGATTTCAAAAACCTAATGGTGACATATTAATTAGGCAAAGGAAAAAATATAATCTGGATAGTTGTCAAAAGGGATGCTGATAAAATTCACAATCCACATCTCACAAAGATATCCAGTAAAAGAGCAATATAGGAGCACACTGTTGATGTAAGCAAGCTCTATCAAAAATTAATGAATACTTGGGTCACTAGTAGTATCCTCATTATCGTAAGGAACAAGTCGAGCGTGCCACTGGCACTCTCATTATTTCACATTGTTCTGAAGGTTCTAGTCAGCACACTAGAACAAAAACCAGAAATTATGACATAAGTACTAGGATTATCATTATCTGCATAATGATACATCTCAAACTCCAAACTGCCTACCTGGAAACATCAAGAAACCAATTAAAAAGCTGTTGGAACCAGTATATGAAAATTCAGGTATTAAGTAAATATTCAACAATAACCAGCTTTTAAATAAACCAACAACAAATACATTCTTTAGAAAACATAATAGAAAAAAGATCTACTTACAATAGAAATAATAACAATAAACAACACAGAATTAATTTTAAAAAATGGAAGATTTATAAGAAACCTATTAAATTACCAAGGAACATAAAAGAGGATTTGAATAAATGGAGAAACATACAGTTCTTGGAATGGAAATATTAAATAGTATAAATTAATCCTAACTTAATATACTAATTTAAAGCAATCTCATTCACATTCCCAGAAAGATCTGGGGGGGTGAAGAAGGAAAACATGGCTCCCTCCCCATAATTACTTTTCCAACACCTCCACTCTCCCCAGAGCCTCCCTCACTTTCAGGCTAATACACGCCCTCCTCCACTAACACTTCAGCAACAGCGTGCTCCTAAGAGTGACCTCTCTGCACGATTCTGGATGCCATTCAAACCGTTTACCACTCTGAAGAGTGACCTTCTGTACACAGAAATATTTACTCCTGTAAAATTTTCATTTAAAAAGAGAATAACCTTGGGCGCCTGGGTGGCTCAGACGGTTAAGTGTCCAACTTCGGCTCAGGTCATGATCTCACAGTTCCTGAGGCTGAGTCCTGCTTTGGGCTCCGTGCTGGCGGAGCCTGGAGCCTGGAGCCTGCTTTGGATTCTGTGTCTCCCTATCTCTCTGCCCCTCCCCCACTTGCAGTTCATGTCTGTCTCTCTCTCTCTCTCTCTCTCTCTCTCTCTCTCTTTCTCTCTCAAAAGTAAATAAACATTAGAAAAAAGGGAAAGGAAAGGAAAGGAAAGGAAAGGAAAGGAAAGGAAAGGAAAGGAAAGGAAAGGAAAGGAAAGGAAAGGAAAGGAAAGGAAAGGAAAGGAAAGGAAAGGAAAGAAAAAAGAAAAATCTAAAAAAGCGAATATCCTTAACATTAACAGTACCTCAAAGGCCCTTCATGGCCTGGCCCTTCCTTACCTCTGTAGCCTCATCTTGTACATGGCTCTTCTCCACTCTCTGCAATCTAGCCCCAGAGGCTCCCTCTCAGTCTCCTGGAAAGAACCAGGCTGTCCCCTGCCACTGGCTGTTGTGCAGGTTGTTTCCTCTGAACCTTTCACCCAAATTGCTTCCTGCTACTCTTCTCTTGGCTCAGTCACTGCTTCCTCAGGGAAGCCCCGCCCAACCTCTCTCTAGTTCAAAGTGCCCTTTAATATATTCTAAAATCAATGCATACCTCTCCTTCATAGTCCTTCTAAAAACTGTTCACCTTTATGTGTGTGACCACCTGGCCCCAGATATCAGGCTCTAAAAGAACAAGGATTTTCTTTCCTTGCTATGGTACCCCCAGTTTTCAGTACAGTGCATGGCATACAGGAAGCATTCAATAAATTTCAAATGAATTAATGAATAGATATGCGCTCACATGATAAAACTGAAATAATCAATGACATTCTGAAATTGTCCTGGAAAAAGAATGCAAGACGAAGAAACAATACAGAAAAAGTTCAGGATCACACATAGGATAAATAAAAATCAGATACATAGTGATGTTGGCTTCTGCACCAGCATTTGTTTAGTTAATGGTGTTAGACCAAATGGCTATTTAAAAATGAAAGTACATTTTTATTTCACACCACACATAACTTGCGATGGATTAAATATTTAAAGGTAAAACAAGAAAACTCAAAAATCTGGAAGAAAATAGAAACAAATATTTATGTAAGCTTGGGAAGGGCAGACAGACTTAAGTGTGACGGGACTAAGGGGGAAAAGACTATTAAAAAAAACTAGTTAAAAACTGTCTCTATGATAATTTAAATCTTCTAAACATTAAATAATTACATGAATGAAAATAAAAGGGAAACAAACTAAAAACAAATATTTCCAATATGTGAAAGAGTTTAACTCTTAATATATAAAGAATTCATAAATACTAAGGAAAATAGCAACAGAGAAAAAATACAGATATAATTTTAAAATGTAAATCACACAGACAAATATGTTCAATCTCAGTAATAATAAAAGGAGCACTAATCAAAGCAGCTTGGTGCCATTATTTACCTACTAACATTGGTAGATTTTAAAGAAGACTTTTTTTTTTTTAAAGAAGTATTGATAGGGTATGGGTCAACAGGCACACAAATAAACACTGAAAGTCAGAGAAGAAATTTGCATGTCTTCTGGTAAGGCAATCTGTCAATGTACACAACATTTCTTAAAATTCTGCAGGCTCTTTGACTCAGGAATTCCACTTCTGGGAATTTAAGGAAATTATCATGGATGGAAGCAAAGCTGTAGCGACTAGGATGGTCGTTGAAATAGCAATGAATCAATCAATCAATCAATAAATCAACTAACTGCTCAAGAACAGGGAATAGACTGAATTGTGGCATACTCATATTGGAATACGATCTAGCCATTTAAAATCATGCAGACGAACATGTAATGACATAAAAAACATTCATGATAAATTGCTGAGTGAAACAGGATCAGGTTATAAAACACTGAATAGCGTATGATCCCATGTTTCAAATGGGAACATGTTGAAAATTCACTGTGAGACAAAAATAAATCCTTTTGCAACTCACTTTACAATATAATTTACATATAAGCTCAGGTAGCCAAGGAGATTAACCCTTCCTCATAATACTAAGATCTAGTAGAAATAAAAATTTACTTACTCTTCCAATTTCTGCAGTCCAAGAAACAACAATGGTGTTTGGTACTGTTGTGGACAATCGGACAAGTGAGGTGATATTAATTGGTCGGCTAGGTCGCTTTGGTTCCACACCATTTTTTGTAGGTGGAAGATAACCCTAAGAATAAAATGTAATTTATTTCTACTTATTTCCACAATCATTTCCACTTCTATTCCTAAAACAAGCGAAAAAACCCCACAAACTACATATTAGAAAATATGAATATTTTCATTAAAGAGTAGAGAAGCAAACATTTACAAGAGTTTACATTAACCCTGTCATCTCATTCTATAGTAAGCCAGAGAAAAATACTAGCGATAGAACTTAAAAATGTCTAAAACTTAAGAATCAGGATGAATTCATTAAGAGCTCAGATAAGGGTATAAAGAACGTCTTAAAGGTAACCGAAAACATCCCCCCCACAGCATTCTTCCTCTGTTCTACTGTAGGCTTCCAGATTCACATGAGTGCCGCTGAGGTTTTGTTGCAACAATTTCTTGTCCCCTCAAATCCAGAATAACACTAAAGTTACCACACCCAACTCCACCTCCTCAACTTGGTCTCCACAGCTAATGTCACAGCTGTTAATTGTACACAGTTGGTACAAGTGTTTCACTCAGTCACATGAATATATATCCAAACTAAGGATGTTTTCTTAATGAAAAACTATGATTTAACAACAGCTGTCATGACTTACGCATGCTATGCTGGCAATGCATTTAAAAAATAACTTTTAGGACTTACTGGAAGGCTGCAAGGTTTTGTATTCACTTTCACACAAAGATTGGGTGGGAAGTGATCTTCTTGTGGACAACTGGTTTCTGATAAACAAAACCTAAACAATAAAGGACAAGTTTAACTTCCATTCTTAAAGGATGACCTCAATATTTCTGTTCAATAGCTAATCTAAAAGGCTGTCAAACTTAACAACAATAAAAACTACTTAACGCCAGACATTTCACATATTTAAACAAATTGAAAGTAAATAATTCTGTCAATGTAGAGTTTCAGTGATCACGACTATCAACCTGTAGTTGTCTTCCTAATATGTCCAATCATTTGCTTAAGCATGTTCTAAAGAGGAAAAAAAAAAAAGAAAAAGCTCAGTAGTGGAATAAATTTAAGATATTCTGAATCAAAAAATTAAATTAAGTTTCCTTAATATAGACTTCTCAGAGCTAGGGTAACGTGCACTGTAACTTTCTAGGAGGGAGATACAATACACAGTATTCCCAAATTTATCTGCTTATAAAACTTTTTGTTTTGGTTCTTAGCAGAGCATACTGAAAAGGCTGTAAGTCCATCCCAGGACCAAATTCTATCCACTAAGCCAAGGTACTCCATTATTCCCTGAAAACTAAAGATGTTGAAAAATAGCATTATCATTTAAAATACTATTTTAGATACTCATGAAAACATTTATTTCTAAATTAAATGCATAATCTTTTGGCAAAACTAAAGAGGGCTACATAATTTGTAAATTCTCATTCTGTTCACGTTTATACAGATAAAGAAATAAATTGTTAATCTGCTATTTCAGACATCTTAATAACTTCCTTATTCCCAATATACAACTGAGCCTCATCCCACCTTTACAGAACGTTCACAGCATCTGTGAGTTATATGTCAAGAAGAACCCTATCTGAATTCTGTGACATATTCATCCTGCACAAACATCTTCCCTCAACATCTGTGGTGTAGGGTCTTGACCTGCCGGCTGTAGAATCTGTGTGTAGGAAGATCCACAAATTGGGACAATTTTCTGTGTACATATATATGTTCATCTTTATGAATAAACAATCTGGAGCTTCCATCAGATTCTCAAAGGGATAAGGGATCCATGAAAGGGTTAAATATTACTGATCTACAAAGATTTTCTTGAAATATACATAGCTACAAAGATGAAAATACAGAGATGTCAAAGCTCACATGATCATCTCCAACCCCAAGAAAACCTAAAGAAGGTTCTTTATATTGCAACAGTAAGAGTATGCCACAAAGTTTTTAATAAATTATTCCAATGCAGTGATAAATTTAAAACATGGACCTTGGCTGCCTGAAGCTATAGGAGAAGAAAGATTTATGACAAGTTGACTCCTACTATTCATTTAAGTAAAAGGTGAAAATCTAAGCCACCCTAACAAGCCAAAGGGAAAAGAAGAAAAAAGGGGGAATAGCAGAAAATTTCTGTGAAGTTCATGGGGGTGGGGAGGCAAAACAGACATAAATGAAAACAGACTAGGAATCTAATAGAGAAAACACTGACCCTAAATTATTTTCATGCTTTAGATAAAAATTTATAATTAGGATGGCAGATAGGTATATACTCCCAACTTAAATAATACACTGGGATGGATTATAGATGTAGTAATGGGGGTATGGGACTAAGGATGAAAAATAACCATTTTATCAAAACACAAAGAACCACCTAACAATTACCAAATATAATACAAAATGGTTCCTTTCTTTTTTTCCAAGTTCTGGAGATATATTTGAATTGAAAGTGGCTAAACCATTTTTTTAACCCTCAAGATTCCCTTTGAATCTCTGAAATAGAGTTGATCTATCTTAGAAAGAAAAACCTTCCTTTGGAATGTGAACCACAGCTGCTGCTGCATTAAAGAATGCATGTATACTAATATAAAATACTGAGGACAGGAACTAGATCTCTTGTTCTAGAGCTATGGTTTTCAAACTTTATTTTAGTCTTGGGACTCTTTCTCCAAGTGAAAAACCAACCCACACATCAAACATGCAAAATAGATCAAAGCTCAAAGCAGCACTACTTGGGCTCAGAGTATGTGTGGGGTGGGGGCAGTCACAATATAGACCCCTCAGGGTAGCTCCAAGCTTGTTTAAAGACCACTGTTTTCAACGATAATGTCACATTATCAGTATGAACAAAACAGAAAACTGTTGATGCAGGAAGTAAGCAAGATAAGAGCAATATAGAATTATGATGGTATCATATTTTAGTCCTTTAATTTATTCAGTCATTACCACGTTCTGCTCCTGAGAGAGGATAAAGTACCTTTTACACAGGAACATCTTTGTCAGTGCCTTCTAAAATCAAGACTTCAACCTCCCTTCTGCTTTCTCACTTGTTTTCAGCACCCTATTTTTAAGTCACGATCAGAGGTTTTCATATTGTTCTGTGAAGCACTGAGCAGGTGCTTTAGCCTCTTTTCTGACCTCCTAATGTAGCTATAATTTGTACATACAATTTAGGATCCAGTTATTGAGATGAGGCTATCTGTTTGACTTATCCTTCCCACTTTAGGGAAAACAGCTTATTGAGGAAAACAACTGTCTTGTTATTTCCTCTTTATTCCTATTGCAACAAGAACAGTTTGGGGCAGTTAGTTTCCCACATGGATAGTCATGGAGTAAAAAGAGTACCAGGAGATGGTTTATATAAGACAGAGAGACATTAACATAGAAGAATTCTTAGATAGCCTTAGAAGAAATGAGCTAAGAAAAGAAGCTGAATAAGGGGAAACTGTGAAGCCATGTTGGAAAATTTTCCATTCCTCTTTGCAAAACTATCAAGAGATGTCTAGAATAGACTGCTTTTAAATTAATGATTTAAAATACAGGATGAAGCAAATTAGACTGTTTTGGTTTTTGTTAGTCCATAACTATACACTTAACCTAAGTACTAGTTTTTTTTTTTTTAATTTAATGTTTTCTTTTACTTTTGAGAGAGAGAGAGAGAGAGAGAGAGAGAGAGGCAGAGAGAGAGACACAGAATCTGAAGCAGGGTCCAGGCTCCAAGCTGTCAGCACAGAGCCTGATGCGGGGCTCGAACTCACAAACCATGAGATCATGACCTGAGCCAAAGTTGGATGCTTAACCACCTGAGCCGCCCAGGCACCCCATTACTAGTTCTCTATTTAGAGTAGTTTGTCATCCATATAGGTAAGGCCTTTGTACTTTCATAAAAGTGTAGTTCTAAAGAGCTGACCCTATCGTCATTTAAAGGTATCATTAGCTGGAGCTTCTCAACCAACTGAAGGCACACAAAATGGAGAAATGTGATTAGAGGTATGGCACATGACTTGCTATATTAAAATTTAAACTGGATAAAAATTAGGATATTTCATAACAGGAGAAGGTCTTACCTCATCCAAACATTTAAACCCAATACTTTCAATATACTTATTGAAAATGACACAATATTTTAAACAACCTTTAAGGAATATTAACTTTTAATACTATACTATAGTCAATACTGTACCTTAACTGGACCTGCACTGTGAAGTCACATTTGGTCCCAGAAATATCCCTATAAAAGACAGGGTAAGAACTACAATTATTTTTAAAATATGCACATGAAAGCTGATTCAAAGATACTGTGTTACTCCAGAAGTTTTTCAAATTATCAGAGCTCTAAGTGTTCTTAGGATAACTAACACTATTATAGTATTTTCAATACTAATATTTGCATGACACTAATTCTCACCCAATACACTGTTTTTAAAAATCACTTATTATAGCCATTACTGGTTGCAAAGGCCAAACTGCAAGTTATACTTGAAGAGAACTTACATGGAACTACTGATTTGCTGCACTTGTTGTGGTGTCAATGCAAATGCAAAACAGGTTTCTCGAAAGCGCTGACTGTTGTCTGATGCTAAAGAAGAAAAGAATCATACTTTTAATCATCTTCAAATTCTTCAAAAGAGAGCACAACAGCCAGAAAAAAACAGAAACAACCTCAATCACTCATATGACTTTAATTAATTGGAATGTATTCTAGAGTCTGGATAACGACGCAATTAAACCACTGAAAAATCAGAAATATGCCAGTTGTAACATAACAGAAATGAGCCCCAAAATGGCTAATTCCAAAAGCCATATCAGGATTCAAATTCAGAAAATACATAATCAAAGAAACGCTAAGAGAAAAGTACCTAATCATATAAATGTTTCCATCTAAAAAGCACACTTGTGTAAAAACACATCGGTATTAGTTTTATTTAAAATAGAAAAGTATAAAGCCATTTAAAGATACATGGTTTCTAAGCTAAGTAATAAATATACATACCTGTACAGGTGAGGTGACATTTGGTCTTTAAGGCAAAATCAGAATTTTATCATCTCCTGTCTAATTATACCATGCAAGTGTTATACAGTAAATACCACAAGTAGTTTCTCCTAAGCTTAGATGCTCTAACTTCAAAATTTGGCTGTGGTCACTATCTCAAAGAAGGAAAGAGCTACAAAAAGAGGGGAAGGAAGGGAAGGAAGAGAAGGGAGGGAGGGGAAGGGAAGTAGGGAGAGAAAAGAGCAGGAGAGCAAGCAAGCAAGGACAGTCTGTGTGAGAGCAGGGACTCCTACAGTACCTGCTGTGAGCAGCAAGGGTCCTCCTGGCTTAGACCAGTTTTAGATAGATTTTAAAAATCAGCACTAATGTCTCCTCAGTGCTTGGCACAAAGAAGCAACCACTGACTGCCGAATGAATAAAAGAATATGAAAATTTTTAAATGTCAGATTAAACTATTTAAACTATACTTTGAAGGGTAATCTTCTAGGACAAAAGGCTCACTTAAAGCTATTACCAAGGAAATCCTGGCCTGTGGGCCACTTAAACCCATGCAGAAAAAGGAGCTGAACTGGCCATCTCTTGTTTAAACTGGGTTTGATTCAACTTGCAAGCAACACTTCTTCTACAATTGCCACCAAACTGCAGTGTGTCATGCTGAAAAATCTGTACAAATGCATCACGATGAGAAAAAAATGGAAAAGATCACTGCTGATCTACAATTTCATCTCAATATAGAACTATCTTTTAAAGGCCAGATTTGCATTTCTGCTTTCTGTGATCTGGGAAGGTTTTTTCTTAAATCATCTATCCCCAAGAAAGAGTTATTAACCAGAAAGTTCTCTTGATTGTGAGGCACCAACCTGGCAAATGGCTGATAACCAAGGACGAGAATGCAGAAAAGCACAGTTTCCTCTGTCAAACAATGCAAGTAACTCCTTTGCTTCTTAAAGAATGTATCTCTATGCAGATTTTAGTCCAGTGGGCTTAGCCTAATATAGATTTCTGGCTCCATTCTAAAATAGCCCTAAAATAATTTCCCAAGTACAAAAATTCGTATTTCTCTTTAGGCAAAATTTCAGATTCATTTTAGAATAAATGAGTACAGTAAGTTTTGGACACACACATGCAGATTTAGATAGAGAAGACATGACTGAAATAAAGAGGCAGTTTCCTGTGCCTCACATGGAAATGAGATTTATTGCTTAGTGATAACTCCCATTTACAAACTCTTTTTAGACTGTAATATTCATGAGGCTATTAGTATTTATCTGGAAAAGCATCATTCATCTATGTAGTTTTCAGGCTTAATTTCTATAAAGAATGCCAGTGAAGAATTTATAGTTTTGGTCTCAGGTAACAGATTACCTCAAAAACTTTTCTGAAAGTCAATTAAGCTTTATTATCACCTTTATAAAAGCTCAGGCTACACAGAATCACAGAACCTTCATCCTGGAAAAGGAGTCTAACATATCTTCCAAAGCAATGACTGCCAATGTTGGGGATACACATCTCAAAAGGTACACAAGACAATCCACAAGGATACAAGAAAAGTATCTACCTAACTATAAAACGTAAGTTTTAAAAAGTTGAGATTTTACAAGAAATCTCAAATCTAATTTACACAATACCTAAAATTGTATGTAAAATCTTACCTTTTTTTACTTCTATTTTTGTTTTATAACAAATACAATATTAATATGATAGTTTAAAAGATGTAACATATGTATATACTAAATTATTCTACTGGGGGGGGGATGCATATGATCACATAAGTTTGCAGACTACCCATCTAGAGTTCAACCTTCCTTTCAACCCTTCCTCACACTCTGAATCATTTTAGAGGGGGAGGAAGAGTGTCCATTACCTTGTCAGGCAGAAGATAGCCGGTATTAATAGTTTAACTGTAAGAAAGTGTGCAGCCCTATAGAGAGTAGCAAAACTTAGTGGAAAAAGAGGAGATCACACAGATTTGGATTCCAAACTGGTTTTGCCACTTACTTGCCATATAACCTTCGGTTCTTTTTTTTTTTTTAATTTTTTTTTTTCAACGTTTATTTATTTTTGGGACAGAGAGAGACAGAGCATGAACAGGCAAGGGGCAGAGAAAGAGGGAGACACAGAATCGGAAACAGGCTCCAGGCTCTGAGCCATCAGCCCAGGGCCTGACGCGGGGCTCGAACTCACGGACTGCGAGATCGTGACCTGGCTGAAGTCGGACGCTTAACCGACTGCGCCACCCAGGCGCCCCTAACCTTCCGTTCTTATCCGATACTCTCCGATATTTAAACATAAACATGCACATACACACAGAACCTCATAGGGTTATTATGAAGAATATAAATGAGGTAAGGTATTTAAAACAATCAACAATGTTCTTTTCTATCCGCTTTCCTCCTTATGCCCTGATACAGAGTCAAAATACATAATGTTTTAATTTCTACTCATCGCTGTCATACACCATATTCAGGGACGGCCAATCTTCAAATATTTTAGATGGCATTAATAAGCCCCTCTTTCTCCACTCTCCCCACTGTATTTCAGGGGAGATTACAAAATTAGTCACCATCCTGATCCTCTGGCCATACTCCAGGTTGTCACACCCTTAAAGCAACAGCAAGAACTGGACATACTCTGTCATAATATATACTATTTATTCAAAATATCTTCTGTTACTCTGTACTGGCCCATCCCATGGGAGGATTATTCCAGCACCACTGACATTAGCCTTGGCCAATGAAATGTGAGTGGAAGTGTACCACTTCTGGGCAGACTTTTATAGGTTATCCTTTGGTTTCATCATCTTTCCTTCCAGGTCACCCTGACTGTAGAGTGAGAAGAACATAAAGGAGAGCCACAGCCAATCTGCAGCTAATAAGTAACATAGGCAGATATGAACCTTACTCATTTGCCACTGAGATTTATGGTTGTTTGTAAGCTGAATGATACATTATTCCAAATGTGATGTGACTAGAAGAGCATTTTTATCAACAACTACCATCTACTATTATTAATCTACACAATAATCATGAAGAAAAGGTATCCACTCCTTTGTCAGATTTAGAAAGTGAGGTTCAAAGTAGTTATGTCAAGGCCTCATACCAGGTAAGAAGCAGCAGGATTGGAACTCAAATCTAAACATCTCCAAAGCCTTCTCATAATACAGGTCCATTAGCTCCCCTGATCTGGGTGGTATAATTCTCTTAATGCAACCTAGCGTTATATGGGTCACAGAAAATAGGAAAAGAATGACCCACTATCCCTTCATCATAACTGCTTATCATTTTTACATATTTCCTTCTAGTCATTTTTATATTGAATTGTATACACAATTTGAAAGCTCACTTTTAAAAAATTACCCTTATCACATTTTTCAATTATAATCTCTATTGCCATATTTTAATTATTGCATTGTATTCTATGGGGTATAATGAAAATTTTAATTACTCCCTTGATTAGCTATTTACGTTGTTTCTAATCTTTCACTGTTTGAAACAACTCTGTGAACATCTTTGGGCTCATACCTTTGTTGTTTGAAAGGTGGGGTAGCTATTTCTTTGGATCAATTCCTAGATGTGGCATTTCTGGGTCAAAAAGTATAAAGATGTTTATAAATCTTGACATACTGTGAAAGTGGTTTTCAAATGGTTATAACATTATATATAAGACCACCAGCAATTTATGCATCTACTAATCACACTCTACCCTGGCCTGCACGGGAGTTGTGCTAACTCAATTGGGGGGGGGGGGGGTACCATAGTAACTCCTTAGTAGTTTAATGTGCATTAAAGAGTTTTTCCCTCTTTGTTTTTGCTTATTTTCCGATTTAGTTTATTGTCCAATCTTGTCCTTCACCCATTTTTATATCTGCATAGGGGTTTCATACATAGGAACATTAATCTTTGGAAATTTGCTGCAAAAATTTTCCCCAGTCTGCTATATTTTTTTCATTTGGCTACATTTTTGGAGGATATAAAAGTTGAACTTTTATGTAGTCTAATCTGTCAACCATATCCTTTGCAAATTCTAATTATTCCCCTTCTAAGTTTCAATCAACATACAATTCAATTCTTTGGCTTTTTGTTTCTACGTAATTATTAATCCATCTGGAACTTATTTTAGTATGTGGTATTTTTAAAAATCTAAATTTCTGTTACTCCAACAGTTATACTAACACCATGTGTTAAATAATCCTTCCCTTCCCTGTGGATATGTGTGCTTCCTTTCTCATATATTAAATCCTTATATCCAATATGTTCCATTTCTGGGCTATTTTCCCATTGGTCTTTTTTATCCTGGTGCTATTTTTTAAGTATTATAGATTCATTGGGTTTTGGTATCTTACAGTTAGATTTCTCTAACTGTAGGAAACAGTTCTACATAGATTGTTTCAAAATCAAACATTTAAAAAGGAATACAAGCTCTAAAAAATTCTCCCCACCAAAAAAAAAATTAAAAAGAAGGGAGTACATCTCAAATCATTCTATGAGGTCAGTATTACTACAGTACCAAAACAAGCCAAAAATACTATAAGATAATTACCAATACCTCACATAAGCATAAACACAAACATTCTCAGCATAACTTTAGCATATCAAATCCAACTATATGTTAAAAAAGGATAGTACACTGCAACCAAGTAAGATTTCTCCTAGGAATGCAGGAACCAATGTTCAACATTCAAGTCACTACATTAACTAAGAAATACCATATTGTCATTTTAATAGACATAGGAAATATATTTGACAAAAATTCAACATCCATTCTGGATTCAAAAAACAAACTCTGGGCAAACCAGGCATAGAAGTGAACTTCCTCAACCCGATAAAGGATTCTTATGAAAAACTTATAGCTAACATTATACCTAAAGGTGAAAAACTAAATACTATCCCTAAAAAATTAGAAACAAGGTAATGATAACCACTCATCACTTCTATTCAACAATGTACTAGAGGTTCTTGCTAGGGCAACAGGGCAAGAAAAAGAAATTTTAAAAAATCAAGATTGGAAAGTAAGTAAAACGATCTATCACAGACAATACATGATGACCTATGTACATAGGTCTATAAAAAGCTATTAGAAAAGTGAATTTAGTGGGTAAAGATGATACACCAAAAAATCTGTTGTATTCTATGTACTAGGAATTGAAATCTTAAAAACATATTTATAATAGCATCCCTTCAAAATGAAATACTTAAGGACAAATATCACAAAGAGGTACAAGGCCTTTAAAAATGCCTAACACTGCTCAGAGAAATTAAGTACCCAAATAAATGAAGAGATATAGTGTTTGTGGATCAGAAGATTCAGTGCTATTAAGCTATCAGTTGTTACCAAACTGATCAGTAGATTCAATATAATGCAATTAAAATCCTAGCTAGATTGGGGGCGGAGAGGGGACAGTAACTGACAAGGTGCTTGCTTCTAAAACTCACTTGGAAATGCAAAGGACCTAGAAGAACCAAACCACTTTGAAGAAGGAGGCTGAAAGGCTAACAACAGTTGATTTCAAAACATTATAAAGCTACAGCAATTAAGACAATATGATGTTGGTGTCCAGCCAGTATGAAAATAGATCTATGGAACAGAACAGAGTCTCAAAGTACACCCACATACATAGAGAGAATTAATTTTTGACAAAGGTACAAAGGTAATTTAGTTGAAAAAGAAGTCTTATCGATGAATGATGCTGGAACAACTGGACACCATGTATGCAGGAGAAAAGGGGGCTTCAAATAATATAGTACACCATATATAAAAATTAATTCAAAATAGGTCTTAAGTGACATCATGGAGGAACATCCAGGGGTTAGTCCCTCCTCTAATATAACCATTAAGCTGGGGGAAAAAAAATCTATCAGAACCAATGATTTCAGAAATCTGGAACCTGATGAGACACTTACAGCAACCACGGGAGCGTTTGATAAAACAAGATTGCTGAAATTTGCTAAGAGAGCGGTGTGAGTGATCTAGCAACTATCTCCCCACCATCTCTGGGACTCACTGGGCTGTGGGAACCATGGCCTGAGTTCTTGGAGAGGCTGGCTGGGCTCATACGAACGGTAAGACCCTAGCCCTCCAAAAATGTGGGGTTGTGCATCTTGTGTGGTCTGGTGGTTCTCTGAGGGACCAGAGTAGATATTTCTCTTTGTTTCAAGACCTGCTCTAGGTTCAGCAGCTTCCCCACCAGCATCTAACAGAAGATTTAAAGAGATGTACACACTTTGGTTTTTTTTAGATCCAGACATCTGGAGAAATCTCTGTCAGATCACAAGCTGACTAAAGACACAATGGAACAGAAAATTCACCAACCATACACAACAAGGAATAGAGACTTTACAGAAATAGTGTAGAAAAGTCACTGTACGAAACAGACAGCTGCACCCCCCCGTCAACAAGTAACAAAAGTAATCACTGAAGAGAGGGAGAATCTGATTTCTAGTTAGCATATTAAAATACTCAAAACAGCTAGTTCTCCACAAAAAATTGTAAGGATTGACATAGAGAATAACTGAATACAATTGAGAGCCCAGAAACAAACCCTCACATCTATGGCCAACTGATTGAATGGGGAAAGAAGAGTCTCTTCAAAAATGATAGGAAAACTGGTTATACACAAGAAGAATGATGTTAGACCCCTACCTTACATCATATACAAAATTTAACTCAGATTGGATCAAAGACAAATATATTTATTAGGTAACAAGTACATATTTTGTTTGTTCTATATTAATATAGAATAATTATATTTAATTAATCATATTTACTGTGTAAATATGTTTAACAAATATTTATTATCTATTATATTTAAAGAGCTAAAATATAAAAATTTTAGAAGGAAACAATCTTCATGACGTTGGATTTTGCAATGGTTTCTTTCAACACGACAACAAAAGTACAGGCAAAAGAATAAATAAACTGAACACCATTAAAATGAAAAATGCGCATCAAAAGACATAAAAAGAGTTAAAAGACGACACACAGAATGGAAGAAAATATGAGCAATCATATATCTGATAAAGGTTTAATATCTAGAATATATGAAGAATTGCTAAACAACAAAAATAACCCAACTTAAAAAATGGGCAAAGAATTTGAATAGATACCTCTCTAAAGAATATACACAAAAGGCCAAAGGCACATGAAAAGATGCTCAACATCTTTAGTCTAGGAAGTGCAAATTGAAACCACAATGAGATATACACCTAGTGGAATGTCTAAAATTTTTAAAATGACAACACAAAGTGTTGACAAAGATATAGAGCGAATGGAAAGCTCATACCCTGCCGGCGGGAATGTAAAATGGCCCAACACTTTCAAAAACAGCTTAGGAGCTGCTTAAAAAGTTAAACCTGCATCTACCATATGACCAATTTATTCCATTCTTAAACAATTTATCCAAGAAAAATATAAGCACATACCCATACAAAAGTTTGAGCCTCAATTGTCATAGCAGCTTTGTTTTCAACAACCAAAAACTGGAGAAACAACCCAAATGCCTATTAATGGGTGAATAAAATGGCTCTTCCATATAATGAAATACTACTCAACAATAAAAAGGAATAAACTACTGACACACACAACAACACAGATAAGTCTTAGAATATAATCGTGAGTAAAAGAAGACCAACTTCTCCCCACCAAGTATATAATCCATGATTCCATGACATAAAATTTTAGGAAATGCAAACTGATCTATAGATGTGACATTCATAATATGACAGAAAGCACATCCAATCTAGGGGCAGGGTGAGAACTGAAGGGGTACCAGGGAAGAATTACTAATGGGATGAGATAAACGTATTAAACTGTACATTTTAAATATGTACAGCTTATGATATGACAAGGATATTTCAATAAAGTTGTTTAAAAAAGTGACTAAAGCAAAATGGGGAGGGGGGAGGCAGAGGGGGATGGAGATGAACAAAAGAACCCTGAAGAACTACCAACATTAAAGCCTCAAGTCAAGGAAGAAGTAGCCAAGAATTCAGAAAGAAAAGCTGGGGGGAATGGTGTCCCTGATACTAAGGAAGGAATTTCAAAGGAAGAGTGGATAGTGTTAAATACTCAGAGGTCAGGTAAGATGAGAGTTCAGAAATGGACTTAACAACTATCAAGTCATAAGTGATCTTGGCTGGATGTGTTTCAGGGGAATGGGAGGAGCAAAAGTCAAGAGTGCAATGGGTTCAGGTGTGAATGGTTTGTTAAATCACTGATTTTAACACTTAAATATGAGATCTTCAATTGTTTTCCTATCTGCAATAGGAAATTATATTAATGTCTCAGGGTTTTGCATTAACTACTATACTATTTTGAGTCACAGTAATTAATCTTGAAGGTCTCCAAAGTTCTAGAATGTACAGTAATTTGAAATTTTTGAAATTTTGCTAAGACTGGAATTTGAATGTTGGCGATACAGGATTAGTGTTTGAGGGAGCACCTCAGCCTCTCAATGTGACATGAATTATAGTATACTTGTAGTCATTGAAGGTAAAAGAGAAGTCATTCGGATTTTCACTTACTCTATGCTCCAATTTAGAAAAAAGATGAAATGTTCTAGTGGTGCTCATAATTAAGAATACTTACAAAGGTTATGGGGGAATATCTCTTATGAATATTAAGAGCTTAAGGTATTCATGGGAGATTTTCAACAACCTTCCCCCTGTATTAATTACCAAATTTTCATCTGTAAGAAAGAAAAGCATTGCCCACAATAACCAGGATGTAATTATAATTCAAAATACACAAAATGTGCAGGAAGTTAGGCTTTAAAATTTCATCTTTTTTTTTTTTACATATTGTTCCACAGAGAGATGAACTATACTAAAAAGAGAAAGAAGAATCATGTTGCAATTTACATAAACTGAAAACACTGGAAGGTAAAACCTAGATACATAAAATAAACAAGGTTATTGAGATTCTGATGATAGAAACACTGAGCTAGTCTAAGTGGCTGTACTTTCAACTGCTCTAAAAATATTCACTATTCCACCTCACCAGCAGAAAGAAAAGCTAAAAATAGTCATCTTTCTGTTATAGAATATTTCTTGCTGTCTTGGGGAAAGTGAAACTAAAGTACCTATCTACAAATGTCAGCCTTAAAATCTTTAATAAGATCTCTAGTTTATGCAAACAAACAAACAAAAACCTGGACCACTATGTAATTTTTGTTTGTTTTTTTTTAAATTTTTTTTTTCAACGTTTATTTATTTTTGGGACAGAGAGAGACAGAGCATGAACGGATGAACGGGGGGGGGGGGGGGGGGGGGGCGGGGCAGAGAGAGAGGGAGACACAGAATCGGAAACAGGCTCCAGGCTCCGAGCCATCAGCCCAGAGCCTGACGCGGGGCTCGAACTCACGGACCGCGAGATCGTGACCTGGCTGAAGTCGGATGCTCAACTGACTGCGCCACCCAGGCGCCCCCCAGTATGTAATTTTTGAAAATGGAGCTGAAATGATGTATTTTCAGCATTAGGCTGCTAAGTCAGAAGGTTGCAGAAAATTTATTTCCTCCAATAAAGGCAGATACACTTAATCATCAACAAACACTGCTTTGACTAACTACTTTATCTTTAAAATGGGAGGTTTTTTAAGTAAACAATATTTAATGACATGACAACATAGTCATAAAATATTAAGAGAAAAGACATGTAAAAGAAATATATAGCATAAGCAATATATATATATATATATTTATATACACACACACACATAATTTTTTAAATGTTTACTTATTCATTGCAGCGGGGGGGGGGGGGGGGCAGGGAGAGGAGGAGAGAAAGAACTCCAAGCAGGCTCCACACTATCAGCGCAGAGCCTGACCCAGGGCTCGAACTCATGAACCCATGAACCGCAAGATCATGACCCGAGGGGAAACCAAGAGTCAGATGCTTAATCGACTGAGCCACCTAGGTGCCCCAATATATTCACTATTGAAAGACCAAATGAGGCACCAAGAGTTGATTTCTTTGTAACTTTACCTTTAGAATTCTTCAGACTACACTATGTATTGCTCTTGTAATAATTTGTTTTACATATTTTGTACAAAAACCAATGTAATATCACACATACATTAAATCTACTGCTAGATTTTAAGAATCTTCATGATGACAAATATTTCACGATAAACTCTGGCTTAAAGTTCTTTGGGGTACAACAAATGTTATACATGAATTTGTCCACCCATACGAACAAAAATTACCAATACTAAGAAACAGGAAAAAATTGTAACATGCAATACTATTAGACTTCAGCTCTATAAAACCCTTTAATTTCATTTTATCATACCCTAACTGGAGGTTCCTAATAAACTCATTTTCAGTATACTTGCCTATGCTTTTCATGATCTTTCTCCTCGGGAGTTCAACTCCTATTTAGTCTTTCTATTATTTTTTGATAGCTTACTGAGAGTTAGTAGCTGGTTTCCTGATAGACTTAATCAAAAGAGCCTATAGACTCCTGGGCAACTTTAAAGCTAAAAGTATGGTAAATATTTTATCTGGCCCATCTATTCTCTCACAGCTGGCAGGCCATCAGGCTATTTTAAAGTCCAGTGGGTTAAGAAACAGGACTAGGTCAAATCAAGCCAGCCAGCTATGAATGATGTCTGATGATCAATGTTTAAATGCAAAAATAGAAAAGGGAAAGACTATAATTAAGAAGTTAGTTTTCTCTTTTTTCACAAAAATTTCATTTTCTTTCTTTTTTTTGCTATTGGTAATACAACCAACGATTCCAAGTTAGGAAAAAGATCCAAAAGTCTGCTACTTGATGATAGCAGATAAAAAATATTTTCGGGGGTGCCGGGGTGGCTCAGTCAGTTAAGCATCCGACTTCGGCTCAGGTCACGATCTTGTGGTTCACAAGTTCGAGCCCAAAAAGCCTGGAGCCTGCTTCAGTTTCTGTGTCCTCCCTCTCTCTCTGCCCCTCCCCTGCTCTCTCTCAAAAATAAATAAAAACATTTTTAAAAATTAAAAAAAAAACATTTTCGTATATACTCTTCCAGGCATCTTCCCATATATATACACATACGTACATTTGTACACCAATGAGTGTAAGATGCAGTTTCCCATAGAAATTGCAATGAATACATTTCTCACTTAAAAACATTCAACAAAAATCTTTCCATGTTAATAAACATATCTTTGGCATCATTTTAAATGGCTACATGGTATTCTATTATACAGATGTGCCATAATTTAACCAATCTCTTACTGCTGGACATTTATATAGTTTTTAATTTTTTCCTTCCACAATCAATGCCTTTCCTTCCTCCCTGGGTGTACGTCCATGTGTGTATCTGTATGATCTTTATTTCCTTAGGACATCCTCTTAGAAAAGGAATGGGTGGGTCAAAAGACAGACACATTTTTAAAGCTTTTGTACAAGGTGCAAATTTGCTTCCAAAAATGTTCACTTGCATAAGTGGTATGTGAAAGTGCTAGATTCACTTGCCAACACTGGACAGTAGGTGAAAAACATCTTATTGTCTTAAATTTGCCTTTCTTTGGCTACTCTGTAAGTTGATTGCTTTTCATATCCTTCATTGGCTTTCTTTGTATTGTGAATGACACTATTCTGCTGTGTTAGTCATCTTTTAATTTTTTTCTCTTGATGCTTCAAAACTGAGAAATGACCACTGCTTTTAAGTGACATTATAGTCACTGATGACCTTGATAACAACAGTTTCTTTGGCATGGGGTAGATAAAAACCTACTTGGAAACGGTTCATGAAACAAAGGGAAAAAAGAAATAGGAGACAGTAAATTGAGACCCCTGGCAAGGAATTCTGTGATGAAGGAAAAGAAAATGGGGGTATAGCCGCAGGGAAATCAGAAGAAAAGTAGTTTGTTTTAAGATGGGAAAGTTAGCATAAAGTTGTATATTAACGGGAATGATCTAGTAAAGAGGCAAAAAATTGATGATGCACAAAGTATTAAGGATTGGCCTTAGCCCAAAGACTTCATCCAAGGTCACAGAAAAAACATATATATGTAAAGAACAAATAGGCAGAGAGACAGGTAGGTACATCTAAGCTACTTATGATAGTTATAAAAGTTAACTTCTGATTGTCCTATCAACTCAGTGAAGGAGAAATAAAAATGAAAGGCATCAGCAAACAGTGGAAGAACAGTTGTTTGTGAAAGAATAAGAACAGAACAGTCATCTAGCAAAGTGGGAGAGCACATGGACTACAGTAATGCTGTCGTGATGGCTGAGTATGATTAAGCACTACTATCCACACACAAACTATTTCCAATAGCCTTTCACATATTCAAGATACAGGATATGGTCAGATATTGTCAATAGTTTCCCTTGGTGTGTGCCATTTAATGTGATAAAGTGTTTTTGGAGTTTGAGTCTTCACTAGGAAATCTTGTTTTCTTTCTTTAGGGAAAATTCTTTCCTTACTCCCATGTTATGTAAGTATTATTTATGTACTTTAATGCATTTATTTGTTTTTTAAATGTTTTTTTATTTATTTTGGAGAGAGAAAGAGAGCACAAGTAGGGGTGGGGGGGGAGAGAGACGGGGACAGAAGATCTGAAGCGGGCTCTGTTCTGACAGCAGTGAGCCCACTGCGAGGCTAGAACTCATGAACTGTGAGATCATGACCTGAGCCAAAGTCGGATGCTCAGCCAACTAAGCCATCCAGGCACCCCTAATGCATTTATTTAAATGCAACCTATATTTCCCTCTGACATTGTTTTAGTTTCATTTCTAAGCATTTCAATCTTTAAACTATCTTGACATTACTCTGGTAAGTTGCAAGGTAGGAGTCTTACTTTTTAATGGTTAATTAAGAACTCCTGAACAATTTAATATCTAATTCATGCAACTAATTAGAAATTTCACTTTCATGTTATTTTTAAATTGTATTCCTACTTCATTAACTGCTTATTCAAGCACCAGCTCCACACACAGTTTCAATTACTATATACCTTTGCCACATATAAGGATAGTGTATTTTATATGTGGCATGGCACACACCCCTTTGTCAGAATCCTTCGTCTATTCTTATTTTTTCTTCTCAATTATACTGGACATTTTAGTCATGGTACCCATACCACATCCAACTTCCCCTTCTAGCTGAATCTTCCCAGCTCACGTCTCCTACCAGGGAAACAGCTCTCGGCTGTTTTCTATATTGAACATCAATAGGACCAGGGAGCATAATTTTCCCAGGGGTGGGCTATCCACTGACTTCTGGGCAACCCACAAAATGACTAGGCTTGAAGGAATCCATCCATTATCAACATATTAACTAAAATCAATTCAAACTAGCTTTGCCCAGGATTTGGAGGGTGGAACATGCAGGGTCTCCGAGACTCTTTGTAGTCAGTGAAAGACAAAATAGATGCTTAAAGAGATACAGAGATGCCACAGAGGAAAAGAAGGCATGTAACCATACAGAGAAAGTACATAATCATAACTTTCTGATTCTGGTTTTAATTCATATATATCCTTACATTAAACTTTTTTTAGGTGACCTGAGGTATTACCTTCCTTGTAATCAAAAAAGCCTACAACAAAGGAAGTTTAGAGTCATTTGATAAAGCTATCTTCCTCTTCTCTTCACCCCCTCCCTATTAAGCTGGATTTTTAATTACAACTACACTAAATTACTGAGAATAAACATCTTTCAAAAAACTGTCTTTCTATATATTAACGTCTTTAGGGGTCTGTAAACATTTTTTTGTCTTCAAATAAGTCCTGAATATTTGAGGAGTATTCTTTTGTATTTTAATTGTCACATGAGCGTTTTCTTCAATTTTGTAACTAGTTCTTAGCAAGTATATCAAAATTTCTCATAGTATGGTCCACAAGAATATGCCTTGAGATTTTCTAAAAGGGCACTGAAAAGGAAAAGATGTTCTATAAAGGGAAAGGGTTACATGTTCAAAGAATTTTGGGAAGTTGTTGCATAAAATATCTCCCACTTAGAGATTCCTACAGCACATGATCATATTTAAAGCCCTGAGAAATTCTGTTGTAACGAAATGTATTTAAATTTAAATTTCCAAACTTAATGGGACATGGTCAAAGAATGGCTAATGGCATCCCATGGAACCAGTATCCAAGGATCACATTTTGTGAAACAGTGGCATTCCTTGTATACTTATTTAGCAGCTTCTGTTTCCCCAACAGACATTTTTGTTTGTGGCTTTACTTCCCGTCTCAGAATGGAGCATATGACCAAAGTCTAGGCCAAAAAGTACATTACATTCCCCTGCCAGGGTTGATTGATCAAGGGCTAGACGAGGCATTTAAAATAGTTCAATCATAATGAACCTCAGGACTTCCCTTGGGAATGTTGAGACAAAGACTTTTCCTCTCTTCAGGTAGATGTGAATCTGAAAGGAACTCCTGGGAACCACATAAATGCCTCAAAAATTGGGAGGAACCTCAAGGAAGCAGAACCACGAAATGAAGAACATGAATCTGATTGTTACACAAACATTCATTCAAAAAATATTTACTGACCACCTAATATGTTTTAAGATACCATTCTAGGTGCTTGATATAATCAACGAACAAGAGATCAAAACCTCTGCTCTTATGACATTTACATTCTAATGGGCAAAGAAAGATAAAATAAATAATATCATAATAAAGTGTATTAGAAGGTGATAAACATTATACAAAAAGTTGGGCAAAGAATTGGGGATTGGAAGGAATGAGGTGCAATTTTAAAACAGGGAGTCTGGGTAAGTCTCATTAAATATAGTGATACCTTGGGGCACCTGGGTGGCTCAGTCAGCTAAGCATCCGACTCTTGATATCAGCTCAGGTCATGAGATCAAGTTCCGCATCATCACCAGGCTCTGTGCTAAGTGTGAAGCCTGCTTGGGGATTCTCTCTCTCCCTCTCTTTCTGCCCCTCCCCTGCTCACACTCGTGCTTTCTCTCTCAAAATAAATACATAAACATTAAAAAAATATATAGTAATACCTTGACTTGAAAGAGGTGAAAGAGAGAGCCATGTGAATATCTGTGGGAACAGCATTCCAGGTAAAGAAAACACCCATGCCAAGGCTCTAAGACAAGAACACACAGTATATTTGAGCAACGGCAAGAAAGCCAGCATAGTTAGAGCCAAGTTAACAAAGAGAATAAATACTAGCAGATGATGGTATCAGATGAATAACAAAGAGAAGGCTAGATCATAAGGATTCTGGATTTTACTGAGTCACATGGGAGGCCAAAGAAGAGTTTTAAACAGAGAAGTAACATGATTAGCTTACATTTAGAAGTATGACTCTGGCTGCTAAGTTGAGAACACTGATGCAGGGATTAATGTAATCATCCAGGTAAGAGATCATGGTGGCTCACATCAGGGTAGTAGCAGCCAAGGTTATGAGAAATGGTAGAAAATCTGGATATGTTTTAAAGGTGGAGCCAGCAGGACTTCCCAACTAATTAGACTGGAACACAATAGAAGACAAAACTCCAGGAGGACTCTACACATTTCAGCCTGAGCAACCAGAAGGATGAAGATTCCCTTAACCAAGATGGAGAAGACTCTGGGTACCATCCGTTTGAGACAAAAGAACAAAAAATTACTTCTGGACATAATAAGTTTTGAGACAGACATCTGAATTGTGATTTTCTTTAATTTTTTTTTAATGTTTATTTATTTTTGAGACAGAGAGAGATAGAGCATGAACGGGGGAGGGTCAGAGAGAGAGGGAGACACAGAATCTGAAACAGGCTCCAGGCTCTGAGCTGTCCGCACAGAGCCCGACGCGGGGCTCGAACCCACGAACTGTGAGATCGTGACCTGAGCTGAAGTCGGATGCTTAGCCGACTGAGCCACCCAGGCGCCCCTGAATTGTGATTTTCTATATAGACAGTAGATGATGAGACTCTATAACCCATGAAATAGGTCTTGGCTAAAGATACAAATTTAGGGTCACCCATGTTTAATTACTATTTAAAGGCTTGAGACTAGATTAAATCACCAAGGAAGTGTAAACAGAAAAGAGACTGGGAGAAGGAAAGAAACAAGCAAGGAAGTATAAAAAGAAATGACCAGTGAGATAAAAGGAAAATCGAGAGAGAGGGCAGGATCCTGGAAGCCAAGTGGCAAAGTGCTGCAAGCAGCAGAACCTGATTAACTGTGTCGAATGCTGCTGAGTCTGATCAAATAAGGGGAGTCTGAGAAGGGACCCTGGGCTTTGACATCACAGATTTTCTTGACAAGGGAGCTTTCAGTGGAGTGACTAGAGCAACAGCTTGACTGGAATGGACTTACAGGTGAATGGAAGGTGAGGAACTGGAGACATACTAGAGAGGACTTGTTCATGGAACTGTGCCATAGTGAGGAGCAAAGCTGGCAGAGGAAGCGGAAGGTCAAGAAAAGGATCTTGGTGTTCGCTGAACTCAGCATCAAGCCCCTTATTCTTTGGTTCTATGAACTAATAGATTAGCTTTTATGTTAATGCCAGATTTAGGTAGATTTTCTATCATTTGCGATAAAAAGAATACTGATTTTTTTTCACATTAACTTTTAATTAGCTCTCATGCTGAACTTTTAATTAGTTCTAACACATTCTTACTGTTGATTTTCTAGTAGTTTTCTTGTACATGAGTTCTTGTATAAAAGTATCTAGAAGTTTCTGGCGACACTGTAACTCTTAAAATTATTTTAAGTAATGTTTCACTATCTACATGGTATAAACTGAAACTAAATGGCTGTGCTTAAGTTTTTTTCTTAGATGTGTATTGTCTTTAGCTAAGCATGAGCATTAAGTATTTACTGTCAAATTTTTTCCTGTTTATAAATGTTGGTCATTTTGGGCTCCTGGTTGACTCAGTCGGCTAAGCATCCAGCTCTTGATTTCAGCTCAGGTCAAGATCTCACAGTTCAAGAAATCGAGTCCAGCATCACACTTTACGCTGACAGTATGGAGCCTGCCTGGGATTCTCTCTCTCTTTCTCTGTCCCTTCCCCACACATACTTTCTCTCTCCCAAAATAAATAAACATTTTAAATAAATAAATAAATAGATAGATAGATAAATAAATAAATAAATGATGTTGGCCACTTTATTTTTCATCATACATTACTATTCATTGTATAATGGCATTTACATACAGTTTAATAGTCATTTTCAAATCCATTCTACCCTATCCTTTCTTTCTTAAAAAACAATAAGGGTAAAATATTAAAATGTGAGTAGTGGCCTAAATTCATGAACCCAGAAAAGGTTCCAAAGACTAGAATTATCTAGTGTAAACATAAGGCATTTAATAACATTTACCCATAACTAATTTTATATTTACAAAAGACAAGCTAGAAATTCTAGGCATTTGGGTAAATACTGATTTATGCCCCTAAAATACATTCCTTAAGAGAACCCAATCTTACAAACTACTATGTTTACTTTCCTCTACGAAGAAATGACTTTCCTTCTGATAAGGATTAAGAGAACTCATGACATGATGGTGGTGGCGGTGAACCCAAACTGAAGCATACTTGCTATGAACAGTGATCAGAGGAAAAATAGCTCGAAGTTAGTGGAGGATCCCTGATAAACACCTAAGTTACTTAATGGAAGATTCCTGACAAACACCTAAATTACAAATAAGCAAACATTTACAAATAGCTACTACTGTCCTGGACTCCCATCCCTGAGTAGAGAGTCTATAGGTTCAAAAGTAGAAATATTATGAATAGCAAGATTATCTTAATGAAGCTGAGCCAGAAGAATGCTCAAGCAAGTGTAGGTTTCTTAGATTTACCTCCTTGCTCAAAACCATCTTTCCCCTATGGTCCCAAATAATCATAAATAATGCCAGACATTCTGTTTAACCACAGTTTCCCAGTGAGCAGAAAAGTGTAGTTACCTCAGTCAGTCCGTTTCTCTATACCTTCTTCCTAAGGAGAGTATATCATGATGCTGAATACGTTAGTCTTTTAAAGATCCAGTAATGATTTTCACACAATGTGTCCCTAAACATAAGCCAACTTCATCTGTGTTCAACTAAAGAAACAGCAATCGGACCCAATGCTGGATGAAAGCTTACAGTATTTAGATATAACACACTACTGCAACTGATGAACAACAGCAGGAATTTTCAGCAGTCCGGCTCTAACACTGACTGTCAGAATAACTCGCTTCACTCTATACATCAGATCGATTTCTTATACTTTACAGATAATATTACAAGCAAAATGGAAGGATTCTGTGGGGTTTAAAAAGAGGTACATATGCAGGCCTTGGAAAAATGCCACAGGGAGGAACTAGAGACACCAGACACCTAAGAAGGGGGCAGAAAGAGGTGGGGGGAGCACAAAGCAACAAATACGAAGATGTCAAAGACAACTTTCCATTGAAATTTGGCCTGAGCCAGTTTTGTAACAGATAAGAGAATACTTTCTTCTCGCTCCTAGAGTTCACCTCCCTGTACCACAAATCCTCCACCACTTGTAATACAGAAAGGTCCAAAAGCAAAAGTTACTTTCCTCGTGGGCACAGAGATAGATGTTTAACCATCACTTTTAGCTCTGATGGTAGAGGAAAGGGAGTACAAAGAGTTTAATATCTCCAATATGCACATTCTCGTTTGTTTTCCTTTCCCTAACTCTAGGTGCGAAGGAATGCACTCTGTCTCTTAAACACAGCCATTGCAATGCATTGCAAATGCATGTATTGACAGACCAGAGTTACAAAAAATCAACTGGAAAAAGAAATTACCACCTTTAATTGAATCGGTATCTGAACTGCAGTTCGCCATACAGCAAAAGTAGGCCATGCAATGACCCTCAGCTAAAGAACTGAATTAGACTGGTGATGATCATTTTCTCAAAATAGTAAAACGTTTAACTTATGTGAGGTGATTCCTTAGGTATCAAAAAAAAAAAAAATTAGTGTCTATCCTTTAAGAAAATCTATCTATGTAAAGCAATGAGGGCGACAACAAGTCACTATCATTAAAAACTGTAATTTCATTTTAGATGGAAGTTAAAACACATTCCAGAGGTTAAGTTAAAAGCACAACAGGGGTAAAACTAGAGGTGATATATTAGGTCAGGGAGCAAAGTAAAAGGAATCTGCGGATTTAGAAAGGCTAACATAGACTATTCATGAGGTAGCAAAAGCTCCAGTATTTTAATTCTAGTCACACTAAGTAAAGTATTGTTCTTCTCCAAATATTCTGATTTAGCAAATCTACATCTTATGGCAGGAAGGTGAGAATTAATATGAAAAACCACCACATACATAAATATAATCTTGTCTTGAAATTGACTTCAAAAGTACTCCCTGATCTATACAAGCGTAAGCAAATGACACACAAAAACACAAATGATAAATACAGACATATGGCCTGACTGACTTTACCTAAAAGTAAGCATGAGATGAATTTTGGAGAAGCTTCAACCTAAGATAAAAATACAGGAAACAGTATCAATGCTGTCTGTTAAGCAATAATGTATTATTTATACTAAATAGAGAGTTAACGATTCACATCCTGAGTGAATGTGAAAATCTGAATTTCCTAATCTGCTAGATGGATACAGTTGCAATTTGACATGTTAAATATTATCAGAGCTCCACTCTCTTGGTTGAACTTTAACTCAATCTCTCAATGTATCCATCGGACTTTCTTATCCCCTCCCCACCTACCCTGAGTTGAATGACTACTTCATAGCTTTGGACTCTGCAGAGTCCTCTAAAAATAATCTGAAGGAAAGCACTAAAGATGAATGTATATTTTTCCATTTGGCAGCAATTCTTTCATGACCATAATTATTCAGTCTATTTAAAGATTTAGATCCTTTTGCAATGAAGGAAAATGCTTTTTCTGTCAATACCTCCTAATGTAAGCTTTAATTGTTAATAGAAAACCTGAGGAATAAGCCACTAACACATTTCTAGTAAAACAAACCAATGAGTAAATTAATGAAGGGGGAAAGAGAAACAAGACACACCGATGACACTGAAATTTTACTGATGTACGTAGGAAAATTTAAGTTTAAACTCTGGTATTGACTTGGTGTTTGGTAAATTTCAAACGGTAACTACTTGTAAAACAGAAATAGCATGGAGAATTGATAAAACACTAGAAAATGGAAGGGAAGCAAAGAGAGCATACATAATTCATCTCACAGAGGTCAAGAAAGAAAAATAAATGACCAAAGAAAACAAAGACGGCAGAACAAAGAACAAATGTACACAGTGATAGCATAAAAATGAGAATAAGTTACATTTTTAGATTGAGTTGTTAAAAAGCCAGCCATAGGCTTGCTATGCATAAGAGAGAAACTGGCCACAATCAGATACCGCTTCATACCCACTAGATTGGCTATAATAACAGACATACAATAACAAGTTTTGACAAGGATGTGGAGAACCAGGAACCCTCACACATTATTGGTGAGAATGTAGAATGTTGCCACTTTGGAAACATCTGGCAGTACATCAAATGTTAAATACAGAGTTACCATATGACCCAGTAATTCCACTCCTAGGTATATAATGAAGAGAATTAAAAATGTACATCCATACAAAAATCTTGTACATGAAATATTCATGGCAGCAATATTCATAATTTCTAAAAAGCAGAAACAATCCAAATGTCCATCAACTGATGAATGGATTAAAATGTGGTATATCCATACAATGTTATTTTGCCATAAAAAAGGAATAAAGTACTGACACGAGCTACAACATGAATGAACCTTGAAAACATGTTAAGAGAAGCCAGTCACAAAAGGTCACATACTATATGATACCACTTATATAACCTGTCCAGAACAAGCAAATCCATAGAGACAGAAATGACATCAGTAGTTCCAGGGGGGCAGGGGGAGGTGAGAATGAGGAGTGACTGATAATGGGTCTCTTTTTGGGGTGATGAAAATATTCTAAAATTGATAGTGGTGATGGGTGCACAACTCTATGACTATGCTAAAACCAATGAATTGTGTACCCTTTAAAAAGGTGAATTTTATAATATGTGAATTATATCTTAAGGAAACTGTTATTTAAAAACATAAAGCACCCTAAAACAAAATGCCACAAAAGGGTGAAAAAACAAAGAATAAAATTTCTATTAGGCAGATGTTAAAAAACTTAAGCAAGAATAATGACAAAAAACAAGGCAGACTTCAAGGGACAAAGTCCAAAAATAGAAGAAAAACAAAACAATTTATCTTGAGGCTTTCCCCCTAAGATTGAACACTAAGAAAGGATTTTCAGTCTCATCAGTATTAATCCTGTATTGGAATCCCAAACAGTACCATAAGGCAAACTAAGCGAATAATAGGTATATAGATGGCAAAAGAAGAAAAGTCCCTGTTTTTGTAGATGACACAGTAGTCTATCTAGAAAATCCCCAAAATTTTACAAAACACTTCCTAAAACTAAGAGTGACCTTATAGCAAGGTCACAAGATAGAAAATCAACAACAGCAACAAAAATCAACTATACATCTATATACTAGCAATGAACACATGAAAACAACAAAAAAAAAATTTAATACAATAACATCTATAATCACTCCAAAAAGTAGAACTCTAAGGTACACCTCTAACAAACAAGTGCAGGACTTCTATACTGAAAACTACAAACTGCTGATCAACAAAATCAAAGATCTAAATAAATGAAGAGACATACCCTGTTCACATATTAGAAGAATCAACACAGAAAAACAATTAACTCTCACTAAATTGACATTCAGGCTTAATGCAATTCTTATCGAACTCCCAGTAAGATTTTTTTTATAGAGATACAGAACTCAAAAACCTGTAGGTAAAGGCCAAAAAACCAGAATAGCTAAAAGAATTTTTCTTACAAAACAGAGCTAATTTTTTTTTAATGTTTATTTTTGAGAGAGAGCGCACAAGTGCACACATAAGCGTGTCCAAGCAGGGGAGGAACAAAAGGCGGGAGAGAGAAGATCGGAAGCGGGCTCTGTGCTGACAGCAGAGAGCCCAACATGGGGCTCGAGCTTACAAACCGTGAGAATCATGACCCGAGCCAAAGTCGGAGCTGAACTGACTTAGCCACCCAGGCGCCCCACTAAAAGAATTTATAAACAAAATGAAGTTAGAGAAATCACTCTACCTGATTTTTATGACTTCTTAGATAGCTACAGTAATCAAGAACATGTGGTATAGATGGGAAACAGACAGAGACATCAGTGGAACAAAACAAAGGACCCAGAAACAGACTCATACAAGTGCAGACAACTATTTTCTGAAAAGGTACGTATGTTACAGAAAGGATATCATTTTCAGCAAATGGTACTGGAGCAATGAGCCAGCCACAAAAGAACCCCAACCTAAACCTCACTTTATATAAAATGTAACAACCTATGAGTCACAAATTCAACTGTAAAACATATAAATATAAAGCTTTTAGGAAAAAGCATAAGAGAAAATCTTTCAGATCTAGGGTTAGGCAAAGAGTACGTGGACTTGACATCAAAAGCACAATCTACGAAAGAAAAAGATTTTTTTACCTTTGTTTTGCACAAGACCTTATTAAGAAGATTAAAAAACAAGTAGAAGAAAATAACTGCAAACCACATACTCAACAAAGGAATAGTATCTAGAATATATTAAGAATTCTGAAAACTCATTAGTTAAAAAAAAAAAACCCAAAGACTCCAATTATAAAATGGACAAAAGATGAAGAAAAATTTCACTGAAGAGTATATTCACATGGCAAATAAGCAAATAAAAAGATGTTTAACATCATTAGCCATTAAGGTAATGAAAATTAAACCCCAATGAGGTATCACTATACACATCTATCAGAATGGCTAAAATAGCAAATAATGATAGCACCAAATGCTGGCAAGGATGCAGAGAAACTGGATCACTTAGACCTGGCTGGTACTAACGTAAAATGGTATAGTGACTGTGGACAATAATTTTGCAGTTCCTTTTATTTTTTAAAGTTTACTTATTTTGAGAGAGTGTGCATGAGTATGAGGAGGAGAGGAGCAGAGAGAGGGAGAAACAGAATCTCAAGCAGGCTCCCGCGCCGTCAGTGCAGAGCTCAATGCGGGGCTCAATCTCACAAACTTGAGATCATGACTTGAGCTGAAATCAAAGAGACGCTTAAACCAACTGAGCCCCTAGGTGCCCCTACAGTGCCTTTTAAAACTAAAAATGAACTTACCATATGGCCCAGCAAATGAACTACCGGGCATTTATCACAGAGAATTGAAAACCTATCTCCACACAGAAACTTGTATGTAAATGGTCATAGCAACTTTATTCATGATAGCCAAATACTGAAAACTATTTAAAAGTCCTTCAGTGGGTAAGATGGTGAAGCAAATGGTAGTATACCACATGATGAGGTAATTCCTAGCAATAAAAAACAACTGCTGATGGACACCGCAACTTGGACGAACCTGAAGGAAATTATGCTGAATGAAAAAAGCCAATCTTCAAAGAATACATAAGGATTCCTTTTATAAAACATTGGTGGAACAACATAACTTACAGACAGAGAACAGATGAGTGGCTGCCAGGGACTAAGGATGGGGGAAGGGGGTGAGTGAGGCTATAAAACAAGAAGGCAGCAAGAAGGAGTCTTACGGTGTCTCGATTGTGGTGGTAGTTACGTGAAACTATACATGTGATAAAACTGCACAGACTTACACACACACACAAATGAGTGCATGAATATCTAGTAAAATTTGTATAAGCTCTGTGAATGTCAATTTCCTGGTTTTGAGACTACTCTATAGTTAGGAAAAGTGCTAACAATAGGGGAGGCTGAGTGAAGGGTACAGAGGACATTCCTTCTTGTACACTTCTTCACAACTTCCTATAAACCTATAATTATTCAAAATCAAAAGTTCAGAAAAAAGAAACACAAGTTACAGACTGGAAAAAAGTATTTGCAAACCACATACCTAAGAACTAGAATCTAGAATACATAAAGCAACTTCGACTACCTACCTACATTTAATCACCTAAAATTAAAAAGTGACAAAAACAAATATGCTGGCAAGGATGCAGAAAAACTAGATCTCAGACATTGCCACTGAAGTGTAAAACGGTACCAACTCTGGAAAATGGTTTGGTGTTTTACTTAAAAAACTAAACATACACTTACACATATGACCCAGCAATCTCACTCCTGAGCATTTGGCCAAAAGAGGCAAAACATATGTCCATACAAAAACCTGTTCATGAATACTTGTAATACCATTATTTGTGACAGACAAAAATCGGAAACCAAAATGCAAAACGGTGAACAGGTAGAGAAACAGTGATATATCCATACCATGAAATACTACTTAAACAACTAAAAGGAATGGGTGGCAAATTTCCAACACCAATCATAAATAAAGGCAAAAGGTATCACACTAGAGCAAAAAATGGTTGCAATTTATCAAAGTGCTAAATTCCTTAATTCTATAAGTCAGAGAAGAATGTCCAACAAGCCAATTTTTAAATGGGAAAAGTTCATGAACAATTCAAACAAAAAGCAATATAATATACATATATTAAAAAACTCTTCACTCTCACTCTAAAGAGAAATGAAAGTTAAAACTATATATAATGAGTTAAGAGGTGCCTGGGTGGCTCAGTCAGTTGAGCATCCGACTTCAGCTCAGGTTATGATCTCACAGTTCATGGGTTCAAGCCCTCATGTTGGGCTCTGTGCTGACAGCTCAGAGCCTGGAGCCTGCCTCAGATTCTGTGTCTCCCTCTCGCTTTCTCTACCCCTTCCCTGCTCTCTCTCTCTCTCAAAAATAAACTTAAAAAAAAAAAAAACTATAAATAATGAGTTACAAATATTCACCTATTATTTTAAAATGATCAAAAAGTTTAAAAACACATGGTGTTATTAAAGGCACAGGAGAAAAAACTCTCTGCACAGCCTAGGAGGATTAGGAAATAGCACAAACCTTCTACAGAGGGAAATTTGGCAATAACTATCAAAATTCTAAATACACATTCTACTTCTAGGAATTGATCTTAAAAAACTATTTTATACATTTAGACATGTGCACAGTGATATATGTTACAAAACATTCTCTGTAGTGCTATTTTTTAAAAGCAGGAAACTACCTAAATGTTAATCAGTAGGAGAATATTTAATAAAGCATAGTCCAATCAATCACACAGTAAGTAGATATTAAAAAAAGAATGTGGCAAATGTTTGCATATGCAGAGAACTCTCTGGAAAGACAAAAAAGGAACTGAAAGCAACACCTGTGGTTGAGATAAAGGTAGGAGAGGAACTTCTTTTTCATTATAAAGCCTTTTATAACTTTTGGTTTTTATATCCAGTGAATATATTACCAATTTGAAAGTTTTGAAACAATCAAAAATATTAAACACAGTAATTCCATGTTGGTGGAGAAATATACAAACAAATCAGTAGAACAGAAAAAAGTCCAAAAAAATATTCATTCAAAAGAAGTCTTGGGAGAAAATAAGAGCTTTACTCTCAATAAGTAAAAAAATCTCTAGAGTTCATCTAAAAAAAAACAAATATTTCACTGTCAGAAATGGCAAATGCAAGGCACTTTTAATTTACTTATCTTAGAGATAGGATGGGTCTTCAGAAATCAGACAAAATCCAAAAGCCACTGTTTAACATATGAAAAGTAATCATAGACCATATTAATAGACTAAAAGACATGGACCACAGGATCACCCCTAATAAATGGATAAAAGGCATGTAAACAAATTCCAACACATTTTCATGATTAAAAAACAAATTCAACAAAAAAGGCATTTATGAAAAAAATTCACAGCTAACATACTCACTGGTGAAAGACTAGATACTTTCCCTCTAAAGAGAAAGATGAGAATGTCCACTCTTCAAATTCAACAGCATATGAAAAGAATTATACACCAAAAGCAAGTGGGGTTTATTCATGGAATGAAAGGATGGTTCAAAATATGAAAATTAATCAATGTGATATACCACATTAACAGAATGAAAGAAAAAAACACATGATCATTCCAACTAACGGAAAGCATCTGACAAAATTCAACACCTTTCATGATAAAAAAAACACTGAACAAACTAGGAGTATAAGGAGACTATTTCAACATCATAAAGGCCGTATGTGAAAAATCCACACCTAACATCATACTCAATGGTAAAAGACTAAAAGCTTTTCTTCTAAGTTCAAGAACAAGGCCAACTCTCTTTTCAACATCATACCAGAAGTCCATTATGTAAATAAGCAAAGAAATAAAAGACATCCTAATTTGAAAGGTAGTAAAATCATCTCTGTTCATACACGATATGACTTACATGTAGAAAACCCTAAAGAGTCCACAAAACAACTATTAGAATAAACAAATTCATGAAGCTGTAGGATACAAAAATCAACACTCAAAAATCAGTTGTGTTTCTACACTAACAATGATCAATCTGAAAAGGAAATTAAAAAAACAATCCCATTTTCTATAGCATCAAAATGGATGAAATCCTTAGGAATAAACCTAACCAAAGAGGTGAAAGACTTGTATGGAGAAAATCACAAAGTAGGGTAGATGGAAATGCATCCAATGCTCGTGGGTTAGAAGACTTAATATTGTTAAAATGTCCATATTATACAGTGATCTACAGATTCAATGCAAGCCCTATCAAAATCCCAATGGCATTTTCTATAGAAACAAACAAAAAATTCATCTTAAAATTCATATGAAATCTCAAGGGATTCTAGGTAGCCAAAACAATCTTAAAAAGAACAAAGTCAGAGGCTTCATATTTCCTGATGCCAAAACACGTAAAAAAGCTACAGTAATCAAAACAGTGTGGTACTGGCATAAAGACAGACACAGAGACCAACGGAACAGGAATAAGCCCAGAAATAAACTCTTACACATTAGGTCAAATGATCTTCAACAAAGGTGCCAGGAGCACACAATGGGGAAAGAACAGTATCTTCAACAAATGGTGCTGGGGAAACTAAATATCCAGGTGCAACATAATGAAGCTGGGCCCCTACCTTACAACATATACAAAAATTAACTAAAAATGGATTAAAGACCTGAAACTATAAAACTTCTAGAAGAAAACACAGGGGAGACACTTCATGATAATACATTTGGCAATGATTTTTTGGATATGACACCAAAAGCACAGACAACAGACAGTTGGGACTACACCAAACTTAAAATCTACTCATCAAAGGAATGAAAGGCAACCTACAGAATGGCAGAAAATATCTGGAAATCATGTATCTGGTCATGGGTTCAAAATAAAGAACTCAAATAAAGAACCCAAAATAAAGAACCCCAACAACTCCACAAGAAAAACCCAATTAAAAAATAGGCAGAGGGGGGCGCCTGGGTGGCTCAGTCGGTTAGGCGTCCGACTTCGGCTCACGTCATGATCTCATGGTTTGTGAGTTCAAGCCCCATGTCAGGCTGTGTGCTGACAGCTCAGAGTCTAGGGCCTGCTTTGGATTCTCTGTCTCCGTCTCTCTCTGCCCCTCCCCTACTTGTGCTCGCTCGCTCGCTCTCTCTCTCTCTCTCAAAAATAAATAAATGTAAAAAAAAAATTTTTTTTAAATACACAGAGGCCTTGAATAGACCATTTTCCAAATAAGATACACAAATGGCCACACGCACATGAATAAGTGTTCACCCTTATGAATCACTGGAGAAATGCAAATCAAAACCACAATGAGAAACCACTTCACACCCATTAGGATGGCTACTAAAAAAAAAGAAAAGAAGTGTTACTGAGGATACAGGGAAACTGGAACCCTGTGCACTGTTAGTAGGGACATAAAATGGTGCAGCCACTATGGAAAACAGTATGGTGGCCACTGAAAAAAACTGAATTACCATACGATCCAGCACTGTCACTTTTTGGATATATACCCCAAAGAACTGAAAGCAGAACCTCAAAGAGATACCTGCACACCCATGTTCATAGCAGCATTATTCACAAGAGCCAACAGGTGGAAGCAACCTAAATGTCCAGCTACAGATGACTGGTTTAGCCAATGTAGACTATGCATACAATGGAATATTTATTGGCCTTAAAAAGGAAGGAATCCTGTCACATGCTACAATATGGATGAATCTTGAGGGCGCTGTGTTAAGTGAAATAAGCCAGTCACAAAGACAAATACTGAGTGACTCCACTTACATGAGGTATCTAAACTAGTCCAATTCTTAGAAACAAAAAATACAATAGTGGTTACCAAAGGGCTGAGGGTAGGAGAAAATAGGAATTGTTTAATGGGTATAGTTTCAGTTTTGCAAGATAAAAAGTTCTAGCAGTCTTCTGCACAATAATATGAATATCCTTAACATCGCTGAATTGTACACTTAAAAATGTACGAGGGTGAATATGTTACCACAATTTTTAAAATTTAAAAAGGAACTTAGACACATCTCACTAAAAATTATACACCCTATGGGGCGCCTGAGTGGCTCCGTCAAGCATCTGACTCTTGATTTTGGCTCAAGTTGTGATCTCATGGTTTGTGAGATCAAGACCCATGTCGGGCTCTGTGCTGCTGGCATGGAGCCTGCTTAGGATTCACTCTCCCTCTCTCTCTGCACCTCCCCCACTCAGTCTCTCTTTCAAAATAAACTTTATTTAAAAAACTGTAAGAATGCAATACTACTGATGCATGCTGTAACATTGATGAACCCTAAAATCATCATGCTAAATCAAAGAAGCCAGTCCCAAAAGGCCATCTATTATATGACTCCATTTGTATGAAACATGCAGAACAGGCAAATCCATAGAGATGGAAAGATGATTAGTGGTTTGCAGGGATTGAGAAGAGAGGGGAATGACTGCTAATCAGTACAGTGTTTCTTTTCAGAGTGATGAAATTTTTTTAAATTAAACTGTGGTGATGGATGCATAACTCCATGAATATACTAGAGAACGACTGAAATGTACACTTTAACAGGGTGAAATTTAAAGTATGTGAACTATATCTCAATGAAGCTATTATTTTAAAAATCCAAACACCATAAGAGTAACAACTCACAGATTTGACAACTTAATTGTTTTCAACTTCTGTGTGATGAAAGATTTTATGAATTACGTAAGGTAAGTGACAGACCGAGATAAAATATTTACAACATATAATAGAGAATTGACTAGTATGCATTACTCACAAAATACAAACCAATAAGAAAAAAAAAACATACTAAGCAAATGAGCAAGAATATGAACAAGCAATTCAGGAACTACAAATGGTTAATGATCATAAAAACGTTCAACCTTAGCAGTAAGCAAAGGCATGCAAATTAAAACAAAATATTATTTTCATTTTGTCAGTTCATAAAATTTCTTAAATAACTGATAAAACTGTGGGTAATAGGCACTCACAAGAATGTTCACAGGAGTATAACTCTTTATTTTAGGGTCAGGGAAGCACTGACAGTAGCAAATTACAAGTATGCATATCCTTTCACCTAGTAAAACTACTAAAGATTTAAAGAAATACATACATACAAAAATACATATTCTTATATATAAGGATTATAGACACACACACACACACACACACACACACACACACACACACACACACACAAGGATGTTCACTGGTATAAACAGCAAAAAAAAAAAAAAAAAAGGAAATAACCTGTATGTTCACGGAAAGGAGAAAGCTCAGGTTTATGATCATACTATGATACATTCTAGAGGAGTGCAAAGAAATGAAGTGACATTTATAGAAATGCACGTATATACCCTGACCCTTGACCAGCAAAGGGGTTTGGGGCACTGACCCTCACGCAGTTGAACATCTGTATGTAACCTGACTCCTCCAAAACTTTACTAATAGCCTATTCTTGACCAGAAGCCTTACCAATAACATAAACAGCACATATTTTGTATGTTATAGGTATTATGTACTGTATTCTAACCATAAAGGGAAAAGAAAATGTTAAGAAAAAGAAAATGTTAAGGAAAAGAAAATACATTTACAGTATATTTGTAAAAACAACAACAAAAAACTGCACGTAAATGGACCCACCCAGTTTAAACTATGTTGTTCAAGGGTCAACTGTACTGTGATAATAAATACAATTCAGAAGACTCGGGCTATGGAAAATTTCTGTATTTAACAGAAATCAGTAATTCTGATTCCACTATTACACAGAACAAAAATGATAAATTCATGATCCCTGGTGAATAAAATCCCTTTAATTTTTATCCCTGGGTTATGCCTTTTAGTTTACTTGGTCTTGTATTTCTAAATGAACTAATGTATTTTTGATTCCTCCACCGTATCATGAACTCTTTGAAGAACCATGTGTTATTCTTTCTCAGCAACTAGAATGGTGCTTGGCATAAAGGCACCTAAAAAATATTAGTTGAATGAATAAATTTTTAAAATAAAAATAAGTTATTTTTATATTTATGTTTTTTAAAAAGTCACAGATTTCTTGGCAAGAAGGGATGGAGAAGATTCTACTTCCATAACCAGAGGTATTCACATAAGAATGAAAATATGCTTTATTAAGATCTTTGCTCTTTTAGAATGTTTTAAAGTGGCTTGATCCATAGAAAAGGATAAAAATCAGCAAACAACAACAAAAAAAAACCCAAATAACCAAAATAAGTGAGTCTTCTATAACTCCATTTCATTTCTCTTTTATTCAAGTAATTTTAGAAGAACTTAAAAAAATTCCTTTTTTCTACTGTTTTTGATGAGCCTTATAATCTTCATCTTATTGTTAAGGTCTCTCTCTCCACACCTTAGAAAATAGTGTAAGTTATTTTCTTTAAGGCAAAAGAAGATTTGCTCCTCCAAAATATTAAAAATCATCAGAAATATTTTGAACTATATATATATATATATATATACACACACACGTATATGTGTGTGTGTGTCATTTTAAGAGAATAAATGTTAGCACAAAAACTAAAATCTAGACAGCACTGAAAAAAAGTTGAGTTCTCTTTGAAATATTTAGGTACTGAGTTATGAAGGATCTATAATTTTAACACTTTTTTTTCTTAATCTAGGGACTAACATCTAGAGGTGATAAATCAGAATTCCTCGTATGTGCTGTGAATTTCATACAGGTCCAAAATGATTTGTTGAAATAAAACTCCATTTCATTTACAATGTATACTGGTAAAGATTATCATGTAAAATTAAAATCTCAAACCCTCTTTCAATGTATGTATATGGAATACAAAAACACCTTCAGTAGCACTCTAAAAGTAAATTTCAAAACAGTGCTTCCATTTTGTAGATCCAATAAATTCTACTAAAAAAAAAAATTCAAGATTTTTCTAAATAAAACTGAGAGAAAAAGATGTTATAAAACTGACAAATTACTTCAAGGAGCAATTTAAAAAATCCTTCTTTTTTTAAAAAATATTTGTTAATGTTTAATTTTATTTTTGAGAGAGAGAGAGACACGCAATGTGAGCAGTGGAGGAGCAGAAAGTGGGGGGGGACCCAGAATGCGAAGGAGGCTCCAGGCTCTGAGCTGTCAGCACAGAGCCCAACGCAGGAATTTGAACCCATGAACCATGAGATCATGACCTGAGCTGAAGTTGGATGTTTAACTGACTGAGCCACCCAGGCACCCCGTAAAAAATCTTTTTATTTTTAATATCTTCTGTTATATAACAGGAAAAACATTGGCTTTGGAAGCAAACTTGTATTCAAATCCTGGCCCCATCACTTCCATTTTGTGAATTACCTTCTGCAGATCTCAGCTACTTCTTTTGTAATATTTAGGCTATTGGTCTAAGCTTCCAAAGTTGTTTGGAAGCTTAAATGAGATAACCGATATAAACTCCTAGTTTAATGCTTGTCAGAGTAAGTGCCCAACGATTTTTATTTATGTATCCCATTTCTCTCCCCACCTCCTATATTCAAGACTTCATGATAATCATTTTTAACTCTGCCTTAAAATATTCTACATAGTAGATACATCACAGGTTAAGTATTTTCTATTACTGGATATTTAGATTATTTCTAATTTTTATATTAGAAATAATGTCACATTGAATATTCTTAGGCTTTGGATTCCCAAAGGTGGAATTAACGGATCAAAATGTACTTTTAAGCTCTTGCTACATATCGGCAAACTCTACTCTCAAAGAGCTGTACTCCAAATTATTACCAGCAGTGAACATACGTTTTAACAAATCTCATCAATAATGGATAGAAATATATATATATTTTTAAATCTAGTACTACAAACAAGATTAAAACCTCACTGACTTATTTTGAATTTTCTTTAAGAACTAGTAACAGTGAGGGGCGTCTTGGTGGCGCAGTTGGTTAAGGGTCCAACTCTTGACCTCCGCTTAGGTCATGATCTCATGGTTGGTGAGTTCCACCCCCATGCTGGGATCTGCACTGATGGTGTGGGAGCCTGCTTGGGATTCTGTTCTGTCCCTCCTTCTCCTGCCCCTCCCCCACATGTGGTTGCACACGCTCGCTCGCTCTCTCAAAATAAATAAAACTTAAAAAAAAAAAAAAAAGAACCAGTAACTGAGTATAGTTTCATGTTTCCTAGTTGTATTTCCCCTTGTATAACTTAACTATTCATATATTTTGCCTAACAGAGTCTTAGCAGTTTTGATATTCATTTGTGAGTTCCTTCCTTTAGTCTTATGTTTGATTGAGATATTTTGTTTAGTATTTATTTTTATACTTTTTTAAAAAACCATGATGCACAGAGGTTTAACATTTGTAATTTTTTTTAATGTTTTATTTACTTTTAAGACAGAGAAAGAGCATAAGTGGGGATGGGGCAGAGAGAGAGGGGGACAGAATATAAAGCAGGCTCCAGGCTCTAAGCTGTGAGCACAGAGCCCAACGTGGGGCTTGAACTCAGGAACTGTGAGATCATGACCTGAGCAGAAGCTGGACGCTTAACCAACTGAGCCACCCAGGCGCCCCTTAACATTTTTATGTAACCAACTTAATCCAAAATTTTCTTTGTGAAAGTTGTATGTAAACATAAATTGCTTACTTTACATTTAAAGTTTATGTGGGGAGGTGGTAAAAAGCATAAAATGTTATGAATATATTATACACAAATGATTTCCCTTCTGATCCATCTTATGTACTAAAATC
The DNA here is from genome assembly GCF_027475565.1 of Acinonyx jubatus. Classification (NCBI taxonomy): domain Eukaryota; kingdom Metazoa; phylum Chordata; class Mammalia; order Carnivora; family Felidae; genus Acinonyx; species Acinonyx jubatus. The sequence continues at coordinate 36,617,476 of NC_069386.1, forward strand.
ATTACTTTTAAAATTAAAACAAGGGGCACCTCGGTTGAGCGTCTGACTTCAGCTCAGGTCATGATCTCGCAGGTGGTGGGTTCAGGCCCCGCACTGGTCTCTGTGCTGACAGATCAGAGCCTGGAGCCTGCTTTGGATTCTGTGTCTCCCTCGCTCTCTGCCCCTCCCTTTCTCATGCTCTGTCTCTCTCTGTCTCTCAAAAAATGAATAAACATTAAAAAAAATGTTTAATAAAAACAAAATTTAAGAACAGAAATAAAATATTCAAAAATATAGCTCTAAAATAAACTGTGAAACAAAATTTTAGGAACTACAGAGAACAGGTAGAAATAATTCAGCCTTTATATTTTTACCTACCTTAAAGTGATTTAATTCTAATACTACATTCAACATCCAGCTTCTTTTGAACTGCAATATCCTCATATTTGGCACATCTAAAGCTTATTTACATTTTAGTTTTAATAAATTTAGCAGCAGTAGCGCCAAAGAATTAGAACTAATCTCTGCTCACAACTACTCAGTTCATCTATCTGCAAGTACTACCAGCACTAAAGTAGTATAGCTCAAGAAAGGGAATGGCTTAAAACTATCTTCCAGTCACCCAGATATCTATCAACAAAATTCCTTTTAATAAAAGGAAAGAGAGGTTCCTGAGTGGCTCAGTCGGTAGGCGTCCGACTTCGGCTCAGGTCATGATCTCACAGTCTGTGAGCTCGAGACCCACGTCAGGCTCTGTGCTGACAGCTCGGGGCCCGGAGCCTGCTTCGGATTCTGTGTCTCCCTCTCTCTCTGCCCCTCCCCTGCTTGCACTCTGTTTCTCTTTCTCAAAAATAAATAAACGTCAAAAAATTTTTTAATAATATAATAAAAAAAGGAAAGAAATTGATTTTGCCAAAATTGGGTTCTCCCTTTGTTGCACCATCCTACCTGTCCCATGATCACCAGATGCAGTTCCTCCAGCTGGCTGGTGCAACTCACATGGAACTCGATTTGTGCCGGGGAGACTGGGCCAAAGTGGTGTACAACCCACTGGGAAATCTGAAAGGCTGCACTTCAAACACTGTACACACTACATGTTTGATCTTTAAATTTCATCCTAGCAAAATCTCATATGTTGGGTTTCTTTGTTAAACTGTATTTACTTGCTTCTGCACCAAAATGTCTGGCTTGTTAATGTCACAATTTAAGATTTTTAATTTCATATTTACAGTTACACAGAAGGGTTCTTTACTGACTCTGATTTACTGATTCTTATTGTCAAGATTCCTTTCCAACCCAAAAAAGTCTATCATTCTTAGTTCCCAAGATAGCCCTTGAGAACACAGATACCCATTTATTAAAAACACATTAGATGCCTTTGGGGTTCTGAGCCACTATAAAAACAATAATCAAAATATTAAATTATCTACAAAGGAATATAGCGTTAGAAGGTAAATCTTAGATTTTACTTTGAAATCAGAAACCAGTGCTTCCAAATTAAGAAAAAAAAAAACCCACCTACAGAAAAAATTAGTGCCTTGATTTCCCAAAATTCAAGTACAGAAGAGCACAGCTTGTATTGAATTGTTAGAAGGCAAATTTTCTAAAAGCAGAGAAGAGTGAATCACAAAACCTCTGAATGCCCTTTCCAATACTTATCAGAGCCTGCGTCCTTGAATTTGTATCACCTGATCTCTAGGCAGTGGCTATTAGGCATGTGGAGGAAGGCAAACTCAATTATAAAAAAATGAGAAGAGAAGGAAACTGTGAAATCTAATCCAATGCTAGAGGAGCCCTTGGCGGAAAACACTGGTACCCAACGTTATTAAGATATAGCAGAAACCTTACCCATGTTGCACAAAACAAGATGGATCATTTTAACTATTTAGAAGTGCTGAAGCATATGCTGCCTTTCAAAGGCAAAACCCAAATTTATACACACACACACACTATATATATATAAAATTCAAACCTTTTCTATAAATTATTCATACATCTTCCCAAGCCTAAAATAATTATAATTTTCTATATAGGAAGTGTTCTGTTTTAAAAAGGAAAGAGATCAACCTAGCTTTCTAAAATACTGAGACTATAAACCCAGTACACCTCAGTTGTCAGTTTTCCCTAGGAAGCATCGGTATATTGTCCCACATCAAGCTAGAACTCGGTGTGACAAAGCTCAGGAAAATCCAAATAAATAGAACCCAGATAATATACATTCATGATGTTTAATGGAAAAGATTGTTTAACAAACATTAAAACTTAAATAGAAGCTACCTTCCAAGATTTAAAAGAGAAAGATAAGGGCGCCAGCCTGGCTCAGTCAGTAGAATATGTGACTCTTGGTGTCAGGGTAGTAAGTTTGAGCCCACACTGGGTGCAGATACTACTTAAAAACTAAATCTTAAAAAAAAGAAAAAGAAAAAGAAAACATAAACAAGTGACTTGTTTAACCCCAAACTGAAGAATGACACAATGTCTTAGTGTTCCAGATACTTCACTTTGTAGCATCCAAATGCTTTCCAAAAAATGTTACAACACTCTAAGAACTGAGGAGGACCAAGAGAAGACCATCTTCACAGACAATTTCCAGTTTTTTACAAGAATCAGATTTAAAAGAAAATGCCTGTGAAATGGTTTCATTTTGTCTTTGTTCTTTATGGTCACTGCCCTCAATTAGAAAAGAATTAGAGTATAATGAATTCTAAAGATAGACTACAAACATAAAACTGTATGGTAAAAAACAACGTTCACTTACTACCTCCCTATTTCTCCTAAGCTTCCTCCCATCTAAACCTCCCAAAGAGGTGACAGGGAGATAAAAGTAGGTTTCTTTAAAAACAAACGACAACAAAACACCTCAACCGTAACATTTATGATCCACGTTGTTCCTCCAAAGAAGCCACTTAAGTTATTCGCAGGCTAGAGAATAAATAAACTTCTAAGTTCATGGTCTTTGGAGAGTTAAATATTTTCAGAATGGTTGCATAAGAAAATCCACAGACACCCTCTTAACTGACCAGCTATTAACTGCTCTTCCCCAATGCCTCTCCACTTCCTGACTGGTGCTCCGGCAAGCTGACTGCCTGCACCAACAGACTACTCTCCAGTGCAGAAGCACTGCAGAGTCAGAGGTGTTTTTTCTCAAACCTGTTTATATGCCAGTAGCACCTGCAATTACAAACTTAAATACTATAAAACTAATGAAATTTAAATGCAGAAAGAGTTGCTGTTTTTATGAAAACTTAAGTCAAATGCTCTGCAAAGCCCCAACAAAAGCAAGTTGCTTAAAAAAAAATGCAATGAGTGGGGCACCTAGGTGGCTCAGTCAGTTGAGCGTGTGACTTCAGCTCAGGTCATGATCTCACAGTTGGTGAGTTCAAGCCCCATGTCAGGCTCTGTGCTGACCGCTCAGAGCCTGGAGCCTGCTTTGGACTCTGTACCTCCTTCTCTCTCTGCCCCTCCCCTGCTCATACTCTATCTCTCAAAAATAAGCATTGAAAAAATTAAATATCTATTTTTAAAAAATGCAATCAGGGCGCTTGAGTGGCTCAATCAGTTGAGGGTCTAACTCTTGATTTTGGCTCCTATCATGATTTCACAGTTCCTCAGTTCGAGCCCCACACCGGACTCTGCACTAGCAGTGCAGAGCCTGCTTGGGATTCTCTCCCTCTCTCTCTCTGCACCTTCCCCACCGCGAACATGGGAACACTCTCTCTCAAAAAATAAATAAATTTAAAATAAATAAAATAAAACTAAAACTAGGAAATCTGCAGTCTCAAAGGAAAGGCCTTTTAAACTACACCAAAAGACTGGCAAATGAATATACATTAATATGTTTTACATCAAAGTAAAATGTTTAAGTCATTATGTGTCATTTTTATCAGTTGGTTCGAATTTGGATAAGAGGAAACATTGTATCCTTTGCTGATCAACTAGAAGAACACTGATTTAGAACATTAGAAATAACATTCAATGACAATTATTATTCCTCATTCCAATCTATGAGAAATCGCTAATCCATAGACACATGATGTAAACTTATCCAGGTGTACTGCCTAAGACCTTGAAAAACCTCAAAAGAGGGGGCACCTGGATGGCTCAGTCTATTAAGCATCCGACTCTTGATTTCAGCACAGGTCATGATCTCACGGTTCATGGGTTCCAGCCCCACCTCAGGTTCTGCACTTACAGTGCAGAGCCTACTTGGGATTCTCTCTCTCTCCCTCTCACTCTCTGCCCTTCCCCCCCCACTCTCTCTCTCTCTCAAAATAAATAAACTGAATAAAAAAATAATGTAAAAAAAAATAATAAAACTCAAAAGAGAGATGCCAGGCTGGCTCAGTCAATAGAGTATGCAACTCTTAATCCTGGGATTGAGTTTAAGCCACATGTTGTGTGTATAGAGATTACTTAAAAAGAAAATCTTGGGGTGCCTGGGTGGCTCAGTCGGTTAGGCGTCCGACTTCAGCTCAGGTCACGATCTCACGGTCCGTGAGCTCGAGCCCCGCGTCGGGCTCTGGGCTGACAGCTTGGGGCCTGGAGCCTGCTCCCGGTTCTGTGTCTCCCTCTCTCTCTGCCCCTCCCCCGTTCATGCTCTGTCTCTCTCTGTCTCAAAAATAAATAAACGTTAAAAATAAAAAATTAAAAAATAAATAAATAAAATAAAATCTTAAAAAAATACAAAAATAAAATAAAATAAAATAAAATAAAAAACAAAAACTTGAAAAGGAAGACATCTCTTGAGAAGATACAATTTGGCTCAGCAAAACTTGAGATGACTCAACAAACTTTTACATGAGTACTCCAAATGAATGCAAAGCTGTTTGTTCTCTATGTTTGCCTTTGAAATAATTAAAACTACTAAAAACATGTAAAGGCATCATTTTAAAAAAATCTAGTTTCTCTTTGAAAATTTACCTGAGTCAAGGAAAAGAGAAATAACTAAATTACTAACAAACATAAACCTAAGTATTAATGGCTGTTTATTCTTATCTGAATCAAACCAAATATTCTTTCAATCACTATGAAAATACTTTGTGTTTTTACCACTATGCTCTAACACAGGCAAATGTAAACAATATAAACAATAACATTCTAAACAATGATATTATTCTAAAAATAATATTAAAGAATTGAGGGAAAATATCTTGCTTCTGAATGGACATAACATTTTAATCCAAAACGATTTGTCCTTCTGATTTTTATAATTGTGTAAATTCCATAGCTGAGCGACACAATAGGGGCACTCTATACAAATAAGAGATTTCAAAGTACTGTATACTTCTAACACATGTTGCTCAATATACTACAAAGATTAAAATTTTCTGTGCCCCATTATTTATATGGATCAATAATGTAAGTGGCTAAGAACATGCTGGGTTACATCAGCTAGTATTTGAGATTCTCCTCTTCATTAAAACAAAATCAGAAATTAGCACAAACAAGGGGTGCCTGTCTGGCTCAGTTGTAAGAGCGTGTGACTCTCGATCTTGGGGTCATGAGTTTGAGACCCATGTTGGGCATAAAGATTACTTAAATAAATAAAACTTTAAAAAGGGGGGGTCGGGGCACCTGGGTGGCTTACTTGGTTAAGCGTCCAACTCTTGATTTTGGCTCAGATCATGACCTCACGGTTCAGTGAGTAAGTTCGAGCCCCGCATCAAGCTCTGCACTGACTGTGTGGAGCCTGCTTGGGATCCTCTCTCTCACTCTCTCTCTGCCCCTCCCCAGCTTGCAATCTTTCCATCTCTCTCTCAAAAAATAAATAAACCTTAAAAAAAAAAAAAAGAAAGAAAGAAAAGAAACACAAACACACACAAGACAATGACTGACCAGAACACAATAGAAGTATTTTTAAATTTCTCTCTAAAGTAAGTGTTCTCTATGGATTCTATATAAAACATGTTATATCTTTTATAATTGGGGGGCGGGAGGGTGTATAGAGTATATTAAATATCCAAATCATCAATTAACTATAGAGTTCAGAGTGGGAGTAGAAATAATAAAAGGAAGGACACCTCTTTTCTCCCTAACTCTATTTCCCATCCTTATCATAAGCCACTGTTTATGATAATGTGGTATGCCTCAGTTGTATTCAGATGGTAAAATGATTAAAATTCACTGAATCAGAGTGAAGTAAAAGACTCTATTGTATTTAAATAAATTGGAGAGCTAATAAATGTTTACTGAACAACTGCCATGTAACAAAGTCATAGATAGCCATTACAGGAATATATACAAGATGAATACAGCAGAACCCTTACCATTTTGAGGCACTAACAACAAAATGTTATAAGAACATGAAAAAAAAGTGAAATCAATTCTGGATGGGGGAAGGAATAAATAGATATAGGGAGAAATCTTAGATTAATGAAAAAGGTTTTAAAAAGCATGTAAAATGATACTACACATGGAAAATCCGATAGACTCCACCAAAAGTCTACTAGAACTGATACATGAATTCAGCAAAGTTGCAGGATACAAAATCAATGTACAGAAATCAGTTGCATTCTTATACACTAACAATGAAGCAACAGAAAGACAAATAAAGAAATTGATCCCATTCACAATTGCACCAAGAAGCATAAAATACCTAGGAATAAATCTAACCAAAGATGTAAAAGATCTGTATGCTGAAAACTATAGAAGGCTTACGAAGGTAATTGAAGAAGATATAAAGAAATGGAAAAACATTCCCTGCTCATGGATTGGAAGAATAAATATTGTCAAAATGTCAATACTACCCAGAGCTATCTACACATTCAATGCAATCCCAATCAAAATTGCACCAGCATTCTTCTCGAAACTAGAACAAGCAATCCTAAAATTCATATGGAACCACAAAAGGCCCCGAATAGCCAAAGTAATTTCGAAGAAGACCAAAGCAGGAGGCATCACAATCACAGACTTTAGCCTTTACTACAAAGCTGTAATCATCAAGACAGCAGGGTATTGGCACAAAAACAGACACATAGATCACTGGAACAGAAGAGAAACCCCAGAACTAGACCCACAAACGTATGGCCAACTAATCTTTGACAAAGCAGGAAAGAACATCCAAAGGAAAAAAGACAGTCTCTTTAACAAATGGTGCTGGAAGAACTGGACAGCAACATGCAGAAGGTTGAAACTAGACCACTTTCTCACACCATTCACAAAAATAAACTCAAAATGGATAAAGGACCTGAATGTGAGACAGGAAACCAGCAAAACCCTAGAGGAGAAAGCAGGAAAAGACCTCTCTGACCTCAGCCGTAGCAATCTCTTACTCGACACATCCCCAAAGGCAAGGGAATTAAAAGCAAAAATGAATTACTGGGACCTTATGAAGATAAAAAGCTTCTGCACAGCAAAGGAAACAACCAACAAAACTAAAAGGCAACCAACAGAATAGGAAAAGATATTTGCAAATGACATATCAGACAAAGGGCTAGTATCCAAAATCTATAAAGAGCTCACCAAACTCCATACCCGAAAAACAAATAACCCAGTGAAGAAATGGGCAGAAAACATGAATAGACACTTCTCTAAAGAAGACATCCGGATGGCCAACAGGCACATGAAAAGATGCTCAACGTCGCTCCTCATCAGGGAAATACAAATCAAAACCACACTCAGATATCACCTCACGCCAGTCAGAGTGGCCAAAATGAACAAATCACGAGACTATAGATGCTGGAGAGGATGTGGAGAAACGGGAACCCTCTTGCACTGTTGGTGGGAATGCAAATTGGTGCAGCCACTCTGGAAAACAGAGTGGAGGTTCCTCAGAAAATTAAAAATAGGCCTACCCTATGACCCAGCAATAGCACTGCTAGGAATTTACCCAAGGGATACAGGAGTACTGATGCATAGGGGCACTTGTACCTCAATGTTTATAGCAGCACTCTCAACAATAGCCAAATTATGGAAAGAGCCTACATGTCCATCAACTGATGAATGGATAAAGAAATTGTGGTTTATATACACAATGGAGTACTACATGGTAATGAGAAAGAACGAAATATGGCCCTTTGTAGCAACGTGGATGGAACTGGAGAGTGTGATGCTAAGTGAAATAAGCCATACAGAGAAAGACAGATACTATATGTTTTCACTCTTATGTGGATCCTGAGAAACTTAACAGGAACCCATGGGGGAGGGGAAGGAAAAAAAAAAAAAAGAGGTTAGAGTGGGAGAGAGCCAAAGCATAAGACTCTTAAAAACTGAGAACAAACTGAGGTTTGATGGGGGGTGGGAGGGAGGGGAGGGTGGGTGATGGGTATTGAGGAGGGCACCTTTTGGGATGAGCACTGGGTGTTGTATGGAAACCAATTTGACAATAAATTTCATATATTGAAAAAAAAAAAGCATGTAAAATAGGCCTCTTACAAACAAGATTTTAATATGATAGGCAAAAAAAATAAATCAACCCCTTCATCTCCCAATTCTTCTAGTTAACTACGGACAATGAAAAGAATTCTCTTTAATGTGTGGTTCCAAAATGAATGAAGACCTTAAAATTACTCATTGTTAAAGAAATAATAACAAAATGAGTTTAAGAGTGGATAACAATTACCTAATAAAATTGGGGATACCAAAACTATTGTTGTGATTTTAGCTAGAAACATAAATCATGCAGAAAACCATTCAAGTTATATTCAGAACATCTTAGAATCTGTTTAAATCTAAGGGCTAAGGCCAAAAGGAGGGGAGGAAATGAAAAATTAAATTTACTTGTCACATTGTGATTGTCTTAAGTGATAATTGTTATAAACTAGCTGGCTACAGGTCAAAACTAAACTCTAATGAGCCTATAATGATTTTAAATGTATATGTTTAGAAACAAAGAGAATACCAGAGACATTTAACTTTTCGGAAATGACCTAGTGGCAAAAAAGCCCTTTATAAAACTGAATTCTGTGGGGCACCTGGGTGGCTCAGTGGGTTAAGCATCTGATTGTTGATCTCAGGGTCATATGAGTTCAAGACCCATGTTGGGCTCCTTGCCAGGCTGGTGTGTACTCCAAAAAAAAGAAAGAAAGAAAGAAAGAGAGAGAGAGAGAGAGAGAGAAAGAGAGAAAGAGAGGGGTTTTAAATTTTTTTTGAAGTTTTTTTCCTAAGTTTTGTTTGTTTTTTTATGTATTTATTTGAGACAGAGAGAATGCAGGAGGGAAAGGAGCAGAGAGAGAGAATCCCAAGCAATCTCTGCACCACCAGCGCAGAGCCCAATGGCAAGGCTCAAACTCACAAACTGCGAGATCATGAGCTGAGTCAAAGTTGGACGCTTAACCGAATGAGCCACCCAGGCACCCCATATTTACTTATTTTAAGAGAGAGAGAGAGAGAGAGAGAGAGAGAGAGCGAGCGAGCACAAGCTGGGGAGGGGCAGAGAGACAGAATTCCAAGCAGGCTCTACATTGTCAGCCCAGAGCCCAACACAGGGCTCAATCCCACAAACTATGGGTTCATGACCTGAGCTGCAATCAAGAGTTGGAAGCTCAACTGCCTGAACCACCCAGGCGCCCCCCTTCTATTCCGCTTTTTACAAAATAGAGCTTTAAAATACATTCACCTTAAACTCTGCAAATTACTCAAAACCTTTTTTCAATAAATCTTTTTCAGATTCACTGAGCATTCCCTCCCTTGAATATTTACTGAATCAATAAACCTCCACAAATTATTTTCTGGTGAGACTGCTTTATGCATAACCAAAATAATGGCTTTTATTTTAATTCTATGATAGCAATGAGAAATTAGAAATCTATTTATACACCACCAAGCAATTCTATAACACCTATTCATTTTGTATGTATACCATAAACAATGGAATTTATTCAATAAAAACTAGTATTCAAATTAAATTATACTTTAAATACATAATCAATTTTTGTTACTTGTGGTAATTGTTCTACAAGTCACCACAAACAATGAATTAGTGAATACTGAACCAGTATTCAGGTTTAGGGAATACATAGGACTAAGTTCCTACAAGCCTCTGATTCCATCTTCATCCACCGATCACTATGTAACCTTGTTTTAGGCTGTTTCTGTTTAAGGACACCTTACTTAATATATATTGGTGATTCATTAACATCGACCTCACCGCCAACAGCACTACCTAATGCCTGAACAAAACTGAATGCATATATTTTTTTCTCCATGAGGCATATCACAGCCTTTTGCATTTAGGAACACTAGACAGAGCTTCAGCACTATAGTTGGGGGCTATTTAAAACTGAAATCACCAATAAAAAGCACAAAAATGCAAAAACCACGGCACTAAATAGAGCATAGAAGAGGACACTTACAGTACGAAAGCTGAAAACAAGAAGGCCTCGAGAGTCACCTTGTTCAACCACAGGTGTGAAAATGTGAGTCAGAAGACTCAACTTTTTTTTACCACTCTGCACGTGTCTAAAATGACCATGCAATTATTATGTGATTTTGGAATTACAAATAAATTTGAGATAGTAGACATTCACAAAGATAGACTATGCAAATAATGAGAACTGACAATACAAAGAATGCCCAATTAAGTAAGTCTCATGGTAAATCCTTCAGTATTTCAATCTAGTCAATTTTGTAAATGCAAGGGTTTACTTACTGGTTATCAAGATGGGAAAATTTTTATGGAATTGTTTTTAAATTATCACACAAACACACCCATTGAAGCAGTCTACAAATTTTCACATAAAGAGTAAAGATGGAAAAATTATTTAAAACTTACTGCCTATTCTTTAAAAACAGCCACTGGGGGGAAAGCATTATAGAAAGAGATCGAAAACTGCAGCTTTTAAGAACATAATTTCTTATGAAGTATCTGTTTTTAGTATCTTTTTAGAGGAAAATGAGGTACATTGAAAAGTTCATAAGGATAAAAGTATCCTGAAGTATTAAAGCAATACGATACAAAATGTAAATTACTATATATTAGGTTAAGCTAAAAAGGCATGAAAAGACCATCAGTGTAGACAATTAGAAATTAATACTTAACAAATATATTCAAGCAAAGTACTTCAGTAAAATAAAAATAATTAATTCTCTCAATTCTAATTTAATTTATTTAATTGATTTAAACTATTATCCAATATAAGTATAATGTGTGTCCAGTTTGCATTCCTACTGTTTATAACAAAATTAAGATACATGTGTAAATATAATCTATTCACACTGGTACTTGAAATGTATATTACTGAAAATGAAAACAGCAAGATACAGTAATTAAGACCAGAAGAGAATTTGAGAACTGGGAATCAAATCAAATCAAAGCCACCAACAGTTTTTCCTTTTAAATTTCAGATGATGTTCACTGCAGCACAGTTTTTGGCAGCAAAAAACTAGAAAAACTTGTCTTTTACTAGAGAACTCATTTAAATCACAGAATAGTATACAGTTTTTTAATAAGAAATGAGCTAGAATGTGTGCGTGCGTGTGTGTGTGTGTGTGTGGTGTGTGTCTATATGTGTATGGACTTCAATTATTAACACAGACAAGGAGAAATGTCTATAGTAAGGGGAAAAAGGCAAGTCACAGAATACGATGTATAATAGGATTCCTTCTTGAAAAACAAAAAACATAATTTGTTTATATATGCATACACAAACTACTAATGAGGAAGGGACTCTGGCACTTTCATTTTTTATAATGAGCATGTGTACGTTTTATAAGCATACAGGTTTTTGACAAGTGTTAGGTTGCCCTGCAATAGCTATTTTTAAAAAATAATGTGATACAAAATTCATGTTGTTTGAAAATGACTCCTATAAACTGAATTTATTCAGGTAAATTCTGCTAAATATAATTAAAGACAAACATTTCCCAATTCAATGAATTCGAGTATGTTCTCAAAATTCAACACTAACCAATCCCCCTAACTGAAATGTTTAATGATTTGTAACAGGGGTCAGCAAACTTTTTCTGTAAAGGTCAGACAATAAATAGTTTAGGTTTTGCAGACAAACATGGTCTCTGTTGCATATTATTCTTTGCTTTTTTTTTTTTTTTTTTACAAGCCTTTGAGAATGAACACACACACACACACACACACACACACACACAAAACACTGTTAGCTTATTAGGTCCACAAAAAACAAGCCACAGGATTTGTCTTGCCGGCCACAGCTTGTCTACCACTAATTTATAACAATAAACCAGCACCTGCACATCTGATATTTTAAATATATTACAACAAAGGTATTAGAGATCACAAAAGAGTCAGTTTTATTCTGCATTAAATGAACTATGGTAGTATTGGAGCAATAAAGTGACTAATACACACTGAATCCTATTAAAATGCTATCCATTAATCAAATAATGATAAAAACACAGTAAATAAAATTTCAAGTATTCATATTATAAAAGCATGATCATGTGCACACCTGCAAAGCACACACATCCACTTGAAAAAGTCAGCTGAAATTAAAATACTACACATCAAAGCTGAATTTTCCTTTTATAATAATTAAAACCATTTACTCATTTAAATAATCAAAACTAGTCAATCATTTGTTTTAGATGTCATCAACCCTGAAAATTAAAAACTGAATTTAGAGGCTGGTAGAAATTATTAGGTTTTAATTTTTTAATTTGTAAGGATTATTGCAAAATATTAATCAACAATCTAAAATATTACACATAAAAAAATTGTTTAACATTTATTTATTATTGAGAGACAGAGAGTGTGAGCAGGGGAGGGGCAGAGAGAGAGGGAGACACAGAATCTGAAGCAGGCTCCAGGCTCTGAGCTGCCAGCACAGAGCCCAACATGGGGCTCGAACCCACAGACCGCAAGATCATGACCTGAACTGAAGTCGGCCGCCTAACTGACTGAGCTACCCAGGTGCCCCTAAAATACTACACTTTAAAAGTTTATATTCTTGGAAACTTGACTATACTTTTTTTCGTTGCCTGAAAGATAACTTTTATGTATCTGATTCTGTCTAAAACTGAAAGATCCTTATTGTAATCTGAATGCTACTACCAAAGGAAAATTTCATGATGAATAATAAACTGAGTCAAATTAATACTCTAAAATGAAAATGCGTCTCCCCACCTCTGTCCCAAGTAACCAAATAACCATCATAGAATAATCTTACCTAGACTGGTGGGTTTTATCAGTTCATCCAGTAAATCATAAAATGGTAATTTTTGAAGTTTTATATCCGGATGTACTGGGTGAAGGGCTGATGTAAGATGTGGGAGTTCCAGTTCATGTTTAGGTCCCAGAAGAGAAACAGGGAGTAACGGCGATGATGCAGGGTGACCATCATAAGTGAGTTGTGGAATGGTAGATGGAGACAAAGTTGCTGGCATAGGACTTGAATGGACACTGGGGATGGACAAGTCCGCGGGCGTCATGATTTTCTGGGGGAACCTCCGCCTATAGAGTTCTTTAATTTTCATTTGTACAGCAGGACTGCAGCCAGCCTTTAGCAAATGCAGGGCTTTTGTGAGAAGTTCGTGTTTGCGTCCGTGCTTGTTTCTCCCAGCGTAGCCCAACAGTACTTGGAGTTCAGAAACTCTAAGGCTCATAACCATTTGCTTCGAGACAAAACAAAATGTGAAATGTTAGTATTCCAATAGTATAACTTACAATATTAAACAATACTTTATTATAACCCTTTCTCCTTATGGCTTGCTTACAGGCCAGCTCATTTATAGTCAATTCTAGCTATTTCAAACTTAAAATAAGTAATCAAAGAAATTTTAAATTAATACTCATAAATTCAACAACTTCTACCCAGGGTTATGAAAGATGTAAGATGAAGTATTCACCAGGTAGAACCACACCTAACTTCAGTCCACTGTGTTGATTCAACTGTCAGCTATTCACCAAGCACTTAACTGAGTCTCCAGGAGAGTGCTGGGTGCTATGTGGATGGCAAAATATAATGATGAGCCCTCAAGAACATTTATTTTCTTGGGGAGAAATTACATAACTATATACGAAACACATACACAGCCCACTTCAAACACCAGATGCACGCAGCAGGGTATAAATAACATACTATCAGGTATTACCTTCTATGCGGACCTTGGAATTTGTAGGACTTAAAAACTATATACCCTTTCTGACCCATTATTGACCAGATATATTCGATATTTTCATATTGAATTTTCGTATCAATATTTTCATATCATATCGTTGTCACTAAATCTTTATTATCTCCACAGGGTGTTGTCCCGCTCCTTCTTTACACATGAAGAAACTATGTAGTTAAGAAAGGTTAAATAACTTACCTAAGGCCACATAGCTACTAAGTAGCAGTCAGGATTCAAACACAGTTATGTATGATTCTAACCCCTATTCTTTCCACTACACCATTAGGAAAGGACAGAGCTGGAAACATAGTATTGACTCACTCCACTGGCAAGCCCAGGCTAAAATGTCTAGGAATTCAATCCACATGCCATAATGTGTAAGGCTCTTGGTTTCCAAAATTGTTTGGTCAATATTTCTTCTTTTCCACCAATTACTAAGAGACTACGAACAGGAAATGCCCATCTATACCACTCCTCTCATTTTAAAGTGGAAAAAAAAAAAAAAGGAATCCAAAGAGAAGAAATGGCTTACCCAAGATCATATAGTATTAACAGCAGAATCCTGACTTTACCACCACTGACAGGGAGGTGTTAGGGTGGAAGACACAAGTAAGCTTATCACCAGCTATTTTCCCCAACTGTTTTATCCCCTCACCCCATACCAATTACCAATTCACAAAAGATAACCTGCCTTTCCTAATTCACCGCCACTCCCTGAGAGGACATTCTACCCCAGCCAATCCTCTTGAAGCTGTTTAGAGAGTGCAAAATAATTAAATAAAAAATCCAAATAGTGAGAAAACAGTATAAAGAGCTTTAGATCCAATATAGTTGGTAATTAAACATATGTGAGTCCTTCCTCTACTTCTCTGGCCTGAAAAATACTGTTTCTTCAAATTCTAGCTTTTGTCAGCCTTAGTCCATTGGGCCTGGCAATATTATTAGTGATTCTTTTCTCACTACTTTTATTGGCCACTTTTCATATCTTTACTAGCACTTGTCTTGCTTTATTACAATTTTCTATTTGTACAAGTGACTCCATGACCACTTTGAGGTCCTCCAGGGCACAAGCCAATGTTACCTGAGCCTGACAACAGTAGAAACTCATCAAATGCCTGGACAATGAATAAATGAATGAATGAAAGAACAAAATAAATAAGAAAATCACACCAAGAGAAAGAACAGGGGTGGAACCTACAACAATAAGTTATACATGTAACTATAACATAAATGCAAATGAACTCCCAAACTTTTATGTTCTATACAAGGCATGCAAAGAAATACTACAAGCCTTAAAAACAAATTCTACCCCAAATCCTCTAAATGTTCCTCTTTTTTAGATACGAACAGAAGTTAAATACTTACTATAATGTCACCAAGATACCGATTTCTTTCTACTATCCAAATTGTCCTAAGAGTACAAAATAGTTTTAAAGATTCTTATGACTTATTTTAAAAGGAACTGGGACTTCAACTGAAAAGCACTGCGTTAATAAGTAAGCTTCTGCTTTTGGACAAATAACAGAAATTATACTTCAAAGATTATCAGTTAAAAATAAATTTAGGTTGGCATTAGTCAAATGTACACTTCATTTTACAGAGACAGTAGTAAAAATTTTAGAAAGAGAATAATGTCTTTCTACTTCAATTCCATTCTCCTAGGTCAAATACAAACAAACCTGAAATTCAGTGATTATCACAAACTTTTCCCTGATGACAGTTTTTGTCCTTACTCTTTGGGTATAAGGATTTAAATGCACCACAGATATATTATCATTTTATTTATATGGAAGGACATGTTGACAATTCACATGAAATAAAATCTCTTGCTTGATGGTCAAAAGAAAAAGGCTGATGACAGAAGTGTAATTTTTTTGTTCTTACAGGATGTGTAATTAATCATCACAATTAATGAGGTACTGTCCTTATTTTACAAATGAAACAACTGGGGGCATCTGGGTGGCTCAGTTGGTTAAGCTTCTGACTCTTGATGTCAGTTCAGGTCATGATCTCATGGTTCATGGGTTCAAACATGGCACTGCGATCTGTGCTGACAGTGCAGAGCCTGCTTGGGATTTTCTCTCCCTCTCTCTCTCAAAATAAATAATAAACATAAAAAAAAAAAAGTAAAACTGAGACCTAGGCAGGTTAAGAAAGTTGTTGAATACTATACAACTACTCCAAATGTTGTGCTCTTATACTATACCATCTTTTAGAGGAAACAAACCACAAGCTTTTCAATTAGGAAAGAGAAAAACCTTTCAAAAGACTAATTGACTTAACATCTAATCTCCATTTCAAGCATCAATATTTGGCTTAAAAGAATTGGTGGTTCGGATAAGAAAAGAATGCATCTGGATTCAAATGAACCATTGCACCTTAAAATCAGGTTTAGTGAAAGATAGGGTGCTATCCATTGCTGTTATTGGAGCAGCTTCTGCACGCTCTTAAGGACTGTAGTAAGCATACAGAATTTTTAAAAAATATTTATTTATTCTTGACAGAGACAGAGAGAGCACAAGTCGGGGAGGGGAAGGGGCAGAGAGAGACAGGGGTGGGGGGAGGGAGGAAGACACAAAATCGGAAGCAGACTCCAGGCTCTTAGCTGTCAGCACAGAGCCGACATGGGGCTCAAACTCACGAACCACGAGACCATAACCTGAGCCGAAGTCAGACGCTTAACTGACTGAGTCACCCAGGTGCCCCAGCGTGCAGTATTTTTAAAAACTAAATAAAAGGGGGGCCGAAAACACAAACATCTGAAGCATCACTCAACAAAAAGCTTCACAGAAGCATGGAGCAGTCAATTCACAATGTAAAGTGTTGACAACACAGAGGAAAACTAAACACTTACATCTGAGATGTTGAAATGCAATATATTTTAATCTGTCATGTGTTTAAAAATCTCCATTTGTTAGCACTACAACAAAATGAATATTTATAACTGAGGATAACATCAACCACTGCTACTACTAGAAATCATTACCTCCTCAAATAGCATGCTGCTGACTCTACATCCCCAAATGATAAAGCTGTCAGAACCCTAGAGAATTCAGAATGCCTGAGAAATGTACATACTCTGAACACAGAGCATTCTGTGAGGGGCATCTTTTTAAAATTAATTTTTGGGGTGCCTGTGTGGCTCAGTCAGTTAAGCGTCCTTCTTCGGCTCAGGTCATTATCTCACGGTCCGTGAGTTTGAGCCCTGTGTCAGGCGACAGCTCAGAGCCTGGAGCCTGCTTCAGATTCTGTGTCTCCCTCTCTCTCTGCCCCTCCCCTGCTTACCCTCTGTCTCTCTCAAAAATAAACTTTTAAAAAAATTTCTTTAAATAAAAAAATTAATTTTTTTAATTAAACAGGCATATGCACACAGTTTAAAAAGTCAAATAGTGCAAAGAGAGAGAAAACAGATGTCCCCTGCCCGGCTCCTATTTTTCACATCCCTGGGGCAACGTCTTTCAAGGCTTTTTGGCAATTTCTTCTGGCATTTTTCACTATATTCTATATAACAGGTTTATGTGTTCTTAAAATTTTTCCTTCGAGAAAAAAATGACTTATTATAAACAATAATGGTTTAGCGCTATGACATCTCTATCCCCAAGTTCCCATCATAATTTTTGGTTGAATCAACTGTTGTTTACATTATACTATGGTTGTAAATGATATTCACAGTTGAGCAAAGTACATCAGGACTGCTCTTCCTTTTTTGTATGACCTGGCTTTCCTTAGTTAATAACTGCACCATTTTTGCATTTGCTTAGTTTTCTAGGTAATTACTGCTAATTCATCTGTAAACTGCTAAAAGTATAACTTTCCTACTAACGTATTCAAATACATCAGGTAAACCTGTTTTAATTTCTTTCTTAAATATATACCTTCTGTAGCCCTCCACCAGGTTCCAATTTGGACTGCTTACTCTCTAGACCTGGGACACAACTGTGGTCACAGAATTTCCCTTCAACATATCTTGGGGATTTCCCTTGTCTCTCTTCCATATTGGATCCCATTTCCTTGATCTCACTTTTTTCTCTTGGTTTTCTTTTTTGAGTAGAGTATTTCCTCCACTAGATTCCAGAGAAGGAACTAGAAGCTACAGTTTTTTATTCTTTGCATTGTCCAAAAATATCTTCATTTATCCATAATTAATAAGTGAGTTTGGCTTAGTATAGAATTCTAGACAGGAAAACAGGTTCTGTCAAAATTTTAACAGCCTTTCCTCAAAGTGTTCTGGCTTTGAGTGTTGCTGTTAAGAAGCCTGGCATCATCCTGATCTCCAATCCTTCATAGTCACCTGTATATCCCCCTCAGGAAGCTTATAGAAGCTTCTTTCTACATGCTCTGCAATTTTACAGTGTTGGGTCTTAGTGTTGGGTTGGGTTTTTTGGTAGGGCTTTTGTTTTTGCGCTAATTGTATGAACTGGTAATTGCTGAGTATTTTAAATTTAGAGAGGCATGTCCTTCCATTCTGGGAGGTTTTCTTACTTTGTCTTTTTTCTAGTCCTTTTCTTGTATGCCTATTATTTAGGTACCGGTCTTCCTAGACCAATTCTCTAACTTGTCTTTATTTTCTTTTTTCTCTTGCATTTTACATCTCTTCCATTTAGCGCTATTTCCTGAGAGATTTCCTCAACTTGATCTTCTAACACTCCTATTAAAATTTTCATTCCCATGAGCTCTGCTCTGTTGCATGCCTTTTTTCTTTTCTTTTCCCCCTACGTCTTGTTCTTAGTTTTCATGAATGTAGTATCTTGTTTTCTCTCTGACGATATAAATAAATTGGATATATGACGTTGTTTTCTTCTGCTGTCTGTGTGGTCTCTGTAACCTCTGGGTTCTTTTCTGCTATCTGCTTTGGTACCTGCCTTTCATGCCTGATATTTTCCTCAAATGACAGAGGATCACTGGTTTACATTTGTATCTGAAAGTAAGATACTAAAAACATGATCAGATGATCTGAGTGAGCAGACTGGGGTACTTCATTCTAGGATGATCAGGCAGGAACTTGGCTATTTTGAGGATTCCTTTTTTCCTTTGGTCTGATCACTTTTGACAGAGAGGAATCCTCTAGTGTTCTGCTTTGGCAGTATAAGATTGGCTTCCAGTGCTCTCAGGACAGTGGGGAGAGGGGAGGGGGAGGTCTTCACCTTTCAAAAAGAAGACATTTCAACTGAATCTCCTTTCAGATATGTAAAATTTTATACACACACACACACACACACACAGACACGTGTGTGTGTGTGTGTGTGTGTGTGTGTGTGAGAGAGAGAGAGAGAGAGAGAGAGAGGGAGAGAGAGAGAACACTATGCCAACTATAAAGGCAGGGACCAAATACAAAATAATATTCAAGCAATATCAACAAGTACTGCTTTTTGCTATTAAATAAAAAGTGCCAGGATTATTGTCTCATTAGTCATGACCTTATATTATTAAATAAAGGTCACCCCTAAATTGTGAATAAGAATTAGGTACCTCCCGTTGAACAACGTAATTACTTTCATTCACACATCCCACTGCAAGTAGTCTACAGGATTAATCATAATAAAGCAGACTATATTATGAATCTTTATCTGGTATCAAATAACAACCAATAGTAAACCAAACTGAATTCTGAACACAGACAAATTAGGCATTTAACAGTGTCATAATATTTCATTTATGCCTTTGCTTTCTTCCCCCGCTCCATACTTTTGCTTTCTCTCCACAACAGCAATCATCAATAATTCTAAAACTGTATACATTAAAAAGTTTGTACAGTACAACACAATTATTTTATTCATTATTTTTAAAGTCAGATGCTTCATCTACTGAAAATGATTTCTACATCATTTCTAATCCTCTCCATCTGAAATGGTTAATAAGCAGTAGTAATTGGCCAGCAATGCCCAGTTCAACCAGAAAACCTAGTTAGACAGTTTCTACTAAGGCAACAAATCAGGCTAATTATCTCCATAATCTTGTTCCACCCAATTTCTCACACTGTATTTATTTCTCAATATAAGATAACTAAAAAGTGACCTCTAGGGCCTACTCCTCCAGTTGATCTTCCTCTTCTTCTGGTCTTTATTCCATCATACAGGCTGCAGTTAGTCCCACATAATGACAAAATATGGAGATCCCATTCTCCTTTAAGCATAAACCTAGCACTGTTCAATTGGTGTACCATGGCTTTGGATTTTTGATAGATAATTTGAAAATCATCCTCATTTATGTTCTATCACATTTCATGAAACATAAGGACGTGTCCTTCAAAAGGCTCCTTCCAGATGAGAACTTGGATACTAAAAATAACAAACCTAACTCAGAACATTTTAAAACTTGGATGAAATATTTTTTCTAATAAAAAACAAAGTTTAGAGTGTGAAATTCTAACACATTGCCAAACTTCTTATGCAGAGGTAGGAAAACATGACTTTTATTTAAGTAAAAGGCTGTTCTGCCCACAGATGTTCAATAAATGCTTTTTGGATCAACGCACAGCCCCTAAATGAGTATGAAGAAAACGGGAATACAGGAACAACGAATACACAGAGATAAGCTAGTCTTCAGAAACAGAAACACATAATCATCATATTAATTCGATTCTCAAAAGTTACTACATACCTACTATGTGCTAGGTACATGTATAATATAATATGGTACTAGTATACACAGAGCTTGGATTCCAGTATCAACTTGACCACTAATTTACTGAATCGCAATCTTTCACAGGGTCTGTTTTCTCACTTCAAAACATGAGAGATTAACTAGAGGTTCTCAAACATTCCTTAAAATATCAAAATTCTATAACTGTATAACTCTATTAAAGGAAATCTTTCTTCTCATTCTTCCATTGTTAAGGAAATATAAACAATCTGTATAGTTAGTGAATCTAGGTTAGTAAGGTTTTCAATCAAATTTTTTAAGTGTCATTTACATGGGCCGGCAGAATAAAAATGATGAACCTAGTATGTGTTAAAAGCTTACAATATCCCAATCACGTACTAATTATAGTAAATGTGATTAACTTACATAACCCTCATATGAACCCAAGAGACAGACCATTATCATTCGTATTGCATGGATAAGAAAACTGAGGCTAATCTTGAATTCCAACAGTAAATAAGTGACGGAGACAGAGCTCAAACCCAACCTGACTCCAGAGCCTAAGCTCATAACGACTAACCAATACAAGCATCTTACCACAATCTCAGCCAGGGCACATTGTGTGTTACACTGAGACAGGGGGCACTATATGACATAAGGAATTTAGACTACACAGAGTAAACAATCATATTTGGGGGCAACAAAATGTGATAAAAATAATGTTTAAGGCTATCCAAGTAGCCACCTATAGGACAGATGAGACAAAAAAGACTAACAAGATTTCCAGCTAAAATATATGGCAACAAGAATTATTTATCTATATATAAGGTAAGAAGAAAATGTGACAGTCAACACAGAAGATAGGACCAAGAAATAATGCAAAGAAAAACTGCAGGTCACATGCAATATTCTAACTACATCTTTTAACAATTAGAACTTTACATAATCATGAGAACAATCATCATTCACTTTTATTGTGGGGTTTTTTTTTTGTAAGATTTTAAGTAATCTCTGCATCCAACATGGGTCTCGAAGTCACAACCCCGAGATCAAGAGTCACATGCTCTTCCAACTGAGCCAGCCAGGTGCCCCCATCGTTCACTTTTCAATAAAATCTAGAATTTAAAAATAATAAGCAGGACTTGAAGAAATTTTAATTCTATCATATTATAAAAGATTGGGGATTTTTTTCCAAACTCTCCTAACCAAAAACAAGCAAAACACTGCATTTGCAATTGGAAGATACCATATCTCATCTAATTTAAGTTTTCAAACAAGGTAAGAAGCCATGAAAGAAATAATATACTCTGAGAGAATGTTGAGAAACCTAAAAGGAGGAAAAGACAAGTATGAACAAAACAAAATGTGAGGGGAAAAACATATTCTGTAACTAAACAAAAAGTATTTAAATCATAGCCTTCTGAGTCCCAGAAAAGACATTTAGGTGAAGCCCTAGAGGGAAATTATCAAGAGAACTATTTCAGAGTAACAGGTGTAACCTACTCAAGGTTACAGAGCTAGCAAGTAATGGAACCCAACTCAAAAGTCAGATGCCAAAGTCCACGCGATGTTGCAGAGTACTGATAATGACACACACTATCTGATAATTTGAAAATGATGTTCTTGGAAATAGGAGAATCCTAAGAGTATAACATCACATAAAATTTTAGGAATCTTCTTGTCCAACTCTCCATTATATGAAGTTTTACTGTACCCCCTTAAATGATGGTCTCCCAGCCTCTGCTCAAACTCTTCTAAGACTTTACAATCTAATCTTAAAGCGATCTTCCTTACACAAAAGCTCTATGAATCAAAACTTTCCTTTAACTCCACCCAATCGTTCTGAAATTGTGTCCCATTGGTGTTCCACAGAGTCTATTCTTTAAATGTGTTGAGAGGGTTCTCTTCCCTCAACTGGCTTGGTTTCTAGACCCCATCCTACCCTGATCACTGTTCTCTGGAGCCCTTAAGCAGTCCACTGTTTCTGTGTACACTCTGAAGTCATTGAAACTTTCCAGATAATGGCCTAATCTTGAATACAGCAGTGTTACTACCTCTTATTTTGAACACAGTATTTCTACCAATGTAACCTAATAAGGCATTTGCTTTGTAAGCTGACTGGTTTGTTTTATCTGGGCAAGGGGAAGGATGTGGTGTTATGTTTTTGTTTCAGCAGTGAGGGGAACTTGCATCTACATCAAATTGTTGTTTTGTACTAAGCTTGAAGTTAAGCGAAACGTTTATTCAATTTTTTTCATAGGAACTGCTTTTAGGCTAAACCTTCTTAATGTTTTAAAACAAAAATTTTAAATTTAAAATTATAACTTTATATCAGGTGCTATTAAACTTCATTTTTTTCCCCAGTTCATCATTCTAGCCTTTCAAAACCCCTCTGAGGAAATGCACTCTTCACCCTCTATTGCAGTACATACATGGTGTTAAAAATTGTTGATTTTCTGGTCTCTGTCCTTCCCTAGACTTTGAGCTTTTCAAGGACAAGCACTTATCTCCATATCACCTAGGCTAAGTATAGTACATGACACTTGGTTAAGTGCCCAGGAGATGATGATGAACTAACTCCCTTTGATTCTGTCATCTAACGTATTCTTCCCAATGCCACCTACAAAATCAGAATTTTGCCTTTTAAATATTCAAAGATCATCTTTAAAACTTGGGATATAACAGGATCAAGTACAAAGCCCTGTGGCACATCCTAAGAGAGTCCCCTTCAGATAACAATAAGGTTACAAACAACATTGCTCAACTACTTAGGATGCAGGTGACTATTTTTCCCCAGGATACCCCAATCTTAAGGTTATTATTCAAAACACCTTGTCCTTAATTATTTAACTACTTAATTAAGGTTATCTTTCAGTCTTGATTTACAGACTTGCTTTTCAGAGAAAAATAAGCTTAGAAAAAGATGTACACAAATGTTCTAAAAGCCTGGGAATGAGGCGCCTGGCTGGCTCAGTCAGAAGAGGTTCTTGATCTTGGGGTCATGAGTTAAAGCCCCACATTGGGTGTAGAGATTACTTAAATAAATAAATAAACTTTAAAAAACAATAAAAAATAAAAGCCCTAGTAATGATTTCTCAAAAACTACAGAAAAATATTAAAAAGAAAAAATATAGGGGCGCCTGGGTGGCTCAGTTGGTTGAACGTCCAACTTCGGCTCAGGTCACAATCTCAAGGTTCAGGAGTTCAAGCCCCACATCAGACTTGCTGCTGTCAGCGCAGAGGTGGCTTCCAGATCCTCTGACCCCTCTCTCTACCCCTCCCCACTTGTACTCTCTCAAAAATAAATTTAAAAAAATTTAAAAAAATATGTTGCAGAAAAATGTTGTTCAGGTCTTACAATCACAGCCTGCCTAAGTGTTTTTAAAAATCCCATCAGGGGTGCCTGGCTGGCTCACTCAGTGGAGTGTGTGACTCTTGATCTCTGGGTTGTAAATTCAAGCCCCACATTGGCTATAGAGATTAACTTAAAATCTTTTTTAGAAAATCCCATCAGAAACCTATAACAACCCTTCCTTTTCCACACAAAACACTTTCACCTGATTATTTCTTTGGTTATAGATAAGAGAAACAACTTCACAATAATAGAGTTAACAATAAAATTGCTACTTATTGCAAAACTTACACAGATCATTCTTCAGAACAGATTATGATTAATATTTATATGCGGAAGTTTTGTAGTAGTGAAATCAAGTTTAAGAAACTGCTCATATTCTCTTTCAAGAAATTCCATTAGTGTACATAAAAATACATTTCAAGGTGAGGACCATGGGAAAACACTACACACTTCCTGAAATTTACTAAAGAGAAGAAAGATGAACTACTCCTAAATCTCTGACGTCAAAAACTCTTAACAGTACCCGTTTTAACATATCCAGAATACAACAACGACAACAACAACAAAATGTTCAAGTTACTGCCAAGGAAGGAGTAATTTTTTTAAGTACAAAAATAGGAGGAAAAAGGGGCACCCGGGTGGCTCAGTCGGTTGAGCGTCCAACTTCGGCTCAGGTCATGATCTCACAGTCCGTGAGTTCGAGCCCCGCATCGGGCTCTGTGCTGACAGCTCAGAGCCTGGAGCCTGCTTCAGATTCTGTGTCTCCCTCTCTCTCTGCCCCTCCCCAACTCATGCTCTGTCTGTCTGTCTGTCTCTCTCTCTCTCTCTCTCTCAAATAAATAAACATTAAAAAAAAAAAAAAAAGAACTTTAAGGGGTGCCTGTGTAGCTCAGTCAAGCATCCAACTCTTGACTTTGGCTTGGGTCATGATCTCACAGTCCTGAGATCGAACCCCATGGGGGGCTCCAAGGCTGGGTATGGACACTGCTTAATATCCTCTCTCTCCCTCTCCCTCTGCCCCTCCCCTGCTCATGCGCTCTCTCAAAAAATCAATAAATCAATAAATCAATAAATCAATAAATTTTTAAGTCAAGCTTCAATTTAAATAACAGGATACTCTAAATCAGCATTTTCTAAACTAGGCTCATAGTATTAATAGATATTCAGAGAAATAGGGTTCTATGGCAAAACAAGTTCAAGAAATTCAAGATTCTGTAATTCTCCATCATGCCCTCCTTTCTCAAGTCATATTTGAACACATAAAAGGTCCCAAGAAGGCCAGCAGAAATGTTAACGTTGCATCTAACATTCTGCAAATTTACTTATCCACAAAGCCTTCTTTATTATTATATATTAATCTATTATCATCTCATTTCTTAGCACTTCACAAAAGAAGATTCTAGAATAAATTATAAGACCTTCAAATTTTCCAGGAGTTCCCTTTTATGCCTGTTGCTCTCACAAAATTATTAAAAGCATCCCCTTCCACCCTTAAAAGTGCCCCAGTATGGATGATAAATTATATGGTCATGGTAGTATTAATACTCTAAAACTAAACATGAGTTATAAAACATGTGAACTACCTTTACCAAATGTCAAATCAATATGGTCATGTTACTGCATGCAGTTAAAATGTTATGTAGATGATGACTGATCTCTAATCCTTTTCCCAAACTTCTTAAGGAATTCTGTGCTAGCAATCTTACATATACTTTCAAAATACTCTGGACTAATGAACTCTTGCTAACTGAACTCACAAACCAAACAGATTTAGACAGCAAACAATATCTCAATTGCACAGTTTTAAAGAGTCCATTATATCAAATTCTAAGGAAAAAAATTCTTTTTTCTTAACTATTTTTTTAAGTTATTTGTTTTGAGAGAGAGAGAGAGAGAGAGATCAAGCAGGGAAGGGGCAGAGAGAGGGGGGGAGAGAGAATCCCACACAGTCTCCATGCTGTCAGCACAGAGCCCAATGCGGGGCTCAATCCCACAAACCATAAGATCATGACTTGAGCCAAGATCAAAGAGTCAGACGCTTAAGCGACTGAACCACCCAAACATCACAGAAAAGAAAAATTTCTAAAAATATTAATGCAGTCCATAAAAGAGGTTTAAAGTTTTAAAAGATATTTGTAAAAACTATTCCAGGTCTTAACTCTGAGAATTCCTCTGTATTCTTGACTCTCTTTTCACTCAGACCAGTCTTCCTCGGTGACCTCATCCATCTCATGACTTTAAAATGCCATCTCTAATTCAGTAATTCCCAAATCCACTTCTGCTGAACACCTTTATGACCCACAAGTACTCAACTCAACATGTCAAACCTAATACATCAAATTTCTGTCAAACTTTCCATCCACCTAACCAGCTGTACAAGCCAGAAACTTCCTCAACACATTCTCCTTCACTCATGTCTATTTACCAAGTCATTTCAAATCCTACCACCTTAAAATGTCTAAGTCCTTATTATCAATTTAATTCAGACTACCATGATCTCTTCCTAGATGTCTACAAAAGACTCAGCTGTTCTGTCTCCAATATTATACCCTCCAAATCATTCTCCACACTAGTGATCTTTCTAAAACATGTCTATCAGGTCATTCTCAAGCTTAAAACTTGCAATGATTACCCACTGCACTCAAGATAGGGGCCAAACTTCCTAGCATGGCCTAAATATACTTGATGATCCAGTCTCAGCCACTGCCACTAACCCCCTTAAACCAGCTCTCCATCATTCAGGATTTGTATATACATGCTATTCTTTCAGCAAGTAATTCTTCCCCCTCTCCAACCTTTTCCTAGCTAACTTCAACTCCTTCAGGTGTCAAATTAGACATTATTACCTTTGGGATACTTTCTTCAGGCAACCCTCAACATTAGTAAATTTACCTTCCCATATGCTCCAGTTTAACCCAACAGCCCTTATACTATATGCAGAAAAATCCTGTTTACTTATCTATTCTCTATCAAACTATATGCTGTCTATACAGACTGTGTCTTGTTCCTTGTCAGTAAATATATGAGTAATGATAGTGTGGCATCTGTCTTAAGTATTATGAACCATTTTGGTAATGCAAACTTATTAGAAATTATACACATTACCTCCCTAAAATAAAGACATTATATAAATCTGCCCAATGCCTAGTCAACATGTTACTGGTATCCAAACAATAAATTACTTAGTTTGGATGGTTAAAGAATGTTGGCCTTAGTCCTACAAAGAATGAGGAGATATACAAACTGTTCAAATTGTCGGGGCACCTGGGTGGCTCAGTTGGTTAAGCATCAGACTTAGGCTAAGGTCATGATCTCACAGTTCTTGAGTTTGACCCCCCCATCGGGCTCTCTGCTGTCAGTGCAGAGCCTGCTTCGGATCCTCTGTCTTCCTCTGTCTCTCTGCCCTTCCCCTGCTCGCTCATGGTCTCTCTCTCTCAAAAATAAACATTAAAAAAAATGTTCAAATTGCAGGAATTAGAGGGGGTGGGGAAGAGACGGCATATAATCAAAAAGTCAATCTGACTGAAGAGTAAGTGAATTCAAAAGGGAAATTAAGATATGAGACCAATTTAGAGGTTGTTGATAAACACCAATATGATACTATGAAAGCGAAATAATAAGGGTGGTAGTTGGGAAGGAAAGAAAGGCATAACATTAAGAAAGATGTGACAGGACCTGGATGTGGGGAATTTTGTAGTTCAGAGGTTAGAAACAGGGAAGCCTTCCTTGAGCACCCAAACTATGTCAGGTCTTCTTGTTAACATGTACATACAGAATTCTGTCCTTTTCCTTTACAGAACTTAGTACAGTTTCAAACTCATAATTCCAACGTGGTAAGTTCTGATAGCAATCTGACCCCCAACTTCCCAGAATTTGCATTACTCTCTTACATTTGTCTCCACACATGAATCTACTGCATGTTCCATAAAACATACCTCAGTGTTTTCTCTCATTACCTTTGTTCATGCTGTTCCCTCTGCTTGAAATAACCCCCCCTGTGATCACCAACTATCAAAAGTCTTCTAAGGCCCAGTTTGAAATAAGCTTAGGCACAAGTGACCTCTTCCTCTTATGAATCCATTGTTAACTACTCATACAGTTACTCTTTTATATTGCTTTCCATTACAGTTTTTCTAGACATTTCTCTCCCCCACATGAACGAGGCAAACTCCATGAGGTCAGGTATGGGGGGAAGGGAGCAGAGGTAGATGTGGAGAACAAAAGGAAATTCTAAGCATAAAAACAGTAGAAGTGTACCAATGAAAATCAGAGGACCAATGAAAATAAGTCTTAAGAAACATCCACTCGAGGGCACCTGAGTGGCTCAGTCAGTTAAGCGTCTAAGTCTTGATTTCAGCTCAGGTCATAATCTCATGGTTTGTGAGACTGAGCCCCGCTCTGGGCTCTATGCTGACAGCATGGAGCCTGCTTGGGATTTTCTCTCTCCCTCTCTCTCTGCCCCTCTCTTGATCTCTCTCTCTCTCTCTCTCTCTCTCAAAATAAATAAATAAATAAGAAAGAAAGATCAATCCACTCCCTCTCCCAAAGGATTCTTTTTTTTTTTAATGTTTATTTTTGAAGAAAAGAGAGACAGAGTTTGAGCAGGTGAGGGGCAGAGAGAGAGGGAGACACAGAATCCAAAACAGGCTCCAGGCTCTGAGCTGTCAGCACAGAGCCCAACTTGGGGCTCGAACTCACAAACCGTGAGATCATGACCTGAGCTGAAGTCAGACACTTAATCTGAGCCACCCAGGCACGCCTCCCGAAGGATATCTTATACTGGGTTCTACAGACTCCTACTTCCCTTCTAATCCTCATACTACTTATTGGTGATAATACTTCCAGAAAATCACTACCCAAAAGAAATATAATATAAGCTCCAAATTCAAGCTACACATTAATTTTAAATTTTCTGCAAACTATAGTTTTAAAAAGTAAAAGAAACAGGTAATATTAATATTTTACTTAATCCAAAATACCCAAAATATTATCATTCCAACATATAATCAACTTAAAAAATATTACTGACCTTTTTTCCATCCCCCTTTTCACACTATGTCTTCAAAATCCATTGTATATTTGCACCTCCAGCACATCTCGATTTGGACCAGCCACATTTCAAATGCTCAATAGCCACATATGACTAGTGGCAACAGTTATGGACAGTGCAGCTCTAGAACAATATCCCTGTCATTCACTGAAGGTTTTAGCACCTGCTTCAACTATCCAGACTCCAACCCAATACCCTCAGCTGTGTTTCTTAACTTTCTATCATTACTCTCCACCCTCAGCCACTCACTCCGGTGGCCACACCTTGGACCTTTCTACCAGAACTGTTTCCCCCTTCTTATTAGTCAAAACTATTCCTGGGATTACAATTTAAATTTAGGAGTGAAAAATAATGGCAATCCTAAAATTCATATTACTGTCCCTGAATTGAATAATTAGTATTCAATTACACAAAGAATGGCACACTTTAAAAAAAAAAAACTTTCACCTTTAAGATGTCACCTGATTTTGAAATCACAGATTGGAATAACTTTTGTACAAAAGTCTTCATTTTCCAGGGGTGCCTGGGTGACTCAGTCAGTTGAGCATCTGACTTCCGCTCAGGTCATGATCTCGTGGTTCGTGAGTTCAAGCCCCATGATGGGCTTTGTGCTGACAGCTCGGAGCCTGGAGCCTGCTTCGAAATCTGTGTCGTGCTCGCTCGCTCTCTCTCTCTCTCTCTCTCTCTCCCTGCCCCTCCCCCGTTCGCGGTCTGCCTCCCTCTCTCTCTCAGAAATAAATAAACATTAAAAAAAAAATTTTTTTTAATCTTCATTTTCCAGTCTTACCTTGACACCCTGGGGAAAGACACTTGAGGAATACAGAGGCTGAAGCTTTTCAAATACAACTCTAAAGAAGGTAGAAAGAAACTAGAAAAGCATTCTGAGTTTTATAATCTCTAGGTTCCACTTCAATCCCACAAGAGGGAAAGGAAGAAAATGAAATAGGTCGAATGCAAACCAATCATCTTAGATACCTGGTAAGAGCTAAGAAGATCTGCCAAAGAGGAAATTATTGGCTAAAATAGGTTAGGAGACATCTGTATGGATTTTTCATTTATCCAAGACATTTCTATCCTCTACAACAGAAAAAAGCCAATCAAGGGTTGAGACATAACCTTGAGAAAATAAAAAGTTACACAATTCCCTCGTTATTACTGACTTAAAACACTTGAGAGCAGAGTCATTCAATGCATTAGTATTTTTACTACAGAAATGCAAGATACAATTCAACAGTTTCTGCTTGCAAACTTGCCTTGTAAATGGGATCACTACTATCTATAAACAAGCTATTTTTTCTTTTAAATAATAAAAAAAAATACCACGGGTGAGAAGGTGAAAGGGCTAGTCTCATTTTAAGCTACAGACTCTTGCACTGTGACTCTTATACAAACAGTGTTCAGGTTCTCCAAGATTTTGCTCTCTGGACTCCTTTACAGTCTAGAAAATGGAGGACGCCCAAAATCTTTGTTGATTAAATCTATTCATATTTACTGTATTAGAAATTAAAACAAATTTTTAAAAGATTTATAATTTTAAAATAATAAATTCACAGGGCGCCTGGGTGGCTCAGTCCATTAAGTGTCCAACTGATCTCGCAATCCGTGAGTTTGAGCCCCGCGTCGGGCTCTGTGCTAACAGCTCAGAGCCTGGAGCCTGCTTCAGATTCTGGGTCTCCCTCTCTTTCTGCTCCTCCCCCATTCATGCTCTATCTCTCAAAAATAAAAAAAAAAAAATAAATTCACTATTTATTAACATAAATCACATGTAAATTTTAAGAACTATATTCCAAGACAAAAATATATTAACAAGAAAACTGTCATTGTTTTACATTTTTACACACCTCTTTAATACAAACCTCTGGCTTAATAAAGACAGCCTGATTCTCGTATCCACTTTTGCATTTAATCTGCTGCATGAGGTTGTTTTGACTAAAGTACATGAAGAAAATTCAGCCTCACACAGGTATGTAGTTGGAAAAAGATATTTCAATAGCCTTTTCAAGTAACTATGTTATGCTCTTTGATCCTTCACCAAAACTCAGCAAGTGGCAGTTTCTTAAAGGCTGTTGGAATATGGAATCTGAAACCGGATCACTGAATACTTCCTACTCCGATTTACTGAAATCCATTGGTCTATCTTCCATTTCCAATGGATCTTTTTACCCATGCATGATTTTGTAATCCCATGCATTATTTAGAAATCATTGCTTCATTGAGTTACGCAGCTCTTCCAAATGTCAACACTTCCACTACACAACTTCAATGTATCACATTCATTAGTACCACCAGTGATCTTATCAAAAAGTACTGGGAACCTACCAAACACAGTAGCAAATACAAGTCTCCCAAAATTCTATTTTCCCTGGAAAGCTTGAATTTTATCATCAGCAACAAATATTGTCAATTGTTCTCTTGCACAGAAACTGTTCAATATCCAAGTCTGTATAACCACACTTTGTCAGCCATTTTTTCAAGTAAAAACGGTATTCCATTAAAAAAGCAGCTAGGTTCAGCCTGTTAACTCAACTGAACAACACCTTTTCTTTCAGTTAACCATAGGGTTTGGTACTCAGTAAAAGTGCTTTTACAGGCACTTACCATTTCATCACACAACGTGTATCTTAAAATGTACTCAAGGACTGAGACATAATCAATCAATACATTTGGGGGGGAGGATTTATTTAGAACACTAAGTGTAACTGGCATTTATTTTTTAATTCCAAATGCATGGTCATGTGCTAAACTAGGACAGTTTAGTGCCACTGCCTTAATTCACGCTAAGCCACCAGCAGTTTTACCCACCACTGATTTTGCAAACACCTTACTACTGGTTAGAAAAATCATTTTGACCTGCAGGACCCCCGAAAGAGCCTGGTGAACCACTAGAGGTCTGGAAAATGGACTCTGAGAACCAATGTAATAGCTAATATATTACGTACATGACTTTAAAGAAGATTAATTTTTAAATAAATATTGTTATAACAAGAATGTTTAAAAATACACATACATGCATAGAGATATACTCAAATCACTGATAGCCTGCTACCTCACAGTGGGAACCCAAACATAATGAATGACAGAATGTGGTAGATACTTCTTGAATAAATAACAAATGATTGCCAAGTACCTACCATAAGCGAGGCTGTAAGCTAGGTGCCTCTATATTCCCATTCTTGGGTAACTTACAGAACCCTAGAGACTAGAATGATGATTTTAATGTATGAGAAAAATGTTTATCCTGAAATCTTTCAGATCTTTTTTTAAGATTAGACCTACATGCCTGCAAGAAAAAGTCTTAAAATTCACCATAAAGCACAAGATAGCATGTTAAATTCTATTTTAAGCACTATGCCATGAAGCTAAAAACAGGCTTGCTCACATTCAGAAACCCAAATACAAAATGAACTGCTTTGGCTGTGCACTGCCAGAATCCCATAAAGAGCTTACATTCCATTTCCCCTCAGGCCAAACAACCCTTACCTGTTTTAGTTTTTATTCCTATTTTTCAGTAAAACTCCAAAGTTAATACCATACATGTTACATTTATTATGGCAACTATTTAAAAAGCAACAATATAACAAAACCATCAAAACAAGTTAAGAACTTTAAAAAAAAATTTTTTTTAATGTTTTTATTTATTTTTGAGACAGAGAGAGACAGAGCATGAACGGGGGAGGGTCAGAGAGAGGGAGACACAGAAGTGGAAACAGGCTGCAGGCTCTGAGCTGTCAGCACAGAGCCCGACGCGGGGCTCGAACTCACGGACCGTGAGATCATGACCTGAGCCGAAGTCGGCCGCTTAACCGACTGAGCCACCCAGGCGCCCCAAGTTAAGAACTTTTAGACATACACATTGATAAATTCAAGAGGTAAACCTCTATAAACATACATACAAAATATGTGCGCTGTTAAAAAGAATGAGACCATCTCATTCTGGGATACGGCATGGAAAGATCTTCAATAAGTATTATTAAGAAAGAAAAAAAAAGGCAAGTCAAAGTATAGTAGGTATAGTATGATCCCATTTATGTTTTTAGAAAATATATTCATGTACATGTACATTCATTTAGTAATACTTCTTAAGTTCCTTCTCTGTGCCTATTCTGTTCTGAATCCAGACATATAAACATACAAAAAATTACAAATATTATACAAGCACACACACATGCCCAAAGAAAAATGAATAAGTCAGACACAGAAGACTATATATGATTTCATTTATATGAAATGTCCAAAATACTAATCTGCTTTCTGTCTCTGTAGATTTGCCTATTTTGGACATTTCATATAAATTTACAAAGACATAAAATCTACAGAGACAAAAAGCAGATTAGCAGCTGCCTCAGGGTGAAATGAGTTGTGGGCAATGGGGGAAATAGCTGAAAGGTGTAGGATTTCTCTGGGGATAAGAAAAATATTCTAAAATGGACTATGGTGATGGTTGCACCACTTTGTGTATGTATTAAAAACTATTTAACTGTGTATCTTAAATAAATGAACTGTATGGTATGTGAATTATATCTCAATAAAGCTGTTATACTCCTCACTCCCAAAAAAGAATAGACACCAAAGTGATTGCCTCTGGTGGGAGAGGGGGGTTTGAAGACAATTAAGTCCCTTAAAATTGTACTCTACTTACTTCTATACCATTACAATAAGAAATGTATTCACTTATTACATACGTAAGTTAAAGAAATATAAAAGATAAACCTGAACAGTCCTTCAAAGATATCTATATTTTTATTATCTATATATTATCTATATAGATATCAAAGATACCTATATTATTCTGGAAATGTTATTCAAGTTCATCTACAAAGCAGCCATGAAAAAAAAAATGTGAGGTTGTGAATATTTACAATTTAGACCATCATACAGACATGTACATCAGCCCCTTTACTAATAGAAACAAATGTTGAACATAATTTGTTCATTTCACAAATATATCTTAAGCACCTACTGTGTCCACAGGGTAGGGATTGGGGAAAATGAAGTGGTATACAAAGTACAACACTAATCAACAAAAAGAAACAAACTACCAGCTCTGGCTTTAAGTTAAGGACTTTTGCCATAGAGTGGAGGAGACAAAACACACACAAAGTGGACGGGGATCAAACTATGTAGAAAATCCTGAATACGTGAGAGCTAAAACTTTATCCTGTTTTCAATGGAAAGCCATTGGAGTGACAGGATGAAAAGAATGTTTTGAGAAAATTAACCTGGCAACCAAAGGGGGGAAACTGAGCAGGAAAGGTTAAGAAGGAGATGAAGTTTTAAAAAACAGGAACATTGGGGCGCCTGGGTGGCGCAGTCAGTTGAGCATCCGACTTCAGCCAGGTCACGATCTCACGGTCCGTGAGTTCGAGCCCCGCGTCAGGCTCTGGGCTGATGGCTCGGAGCCTGGAGCCTGTTTCCGATTCTGTGTCTCCCTCTCTCTCTGCCCCTCCCCCGTTCATGCTCTGTCTCTCTCTGTCCCAAAAATAAATAAACATTAAAAAAAAAAAAAAAAAAACCAGGAACATTTGCTGGGGCACCTAGGTGGCTCAGTAAGTTGAGCAACCTACTTGGGCTCAGGTCACGGTCTCATGGCATGAGTTTGAGCCCTGCATGGGGCCCACTGCTGTGGGCGCAGAGCCCCTGCTTGGAATGCTCTGTCCCCCTCTATCAGTGCTCCTCCCCCGCTTACACTCTCTCTGTCAAAAATAAACATTGAAAAAAAAATGGAACATTTGCAACAATCCCATGAGACATACTGATATTTCAGTTACCAGGTGGTATTCAAAGGGTTTAAATGTATTTTGTTTGCTTGATCTAAGGTGAAACAGAAAAGGAAAAAAAAGATAGTTTCTTCATTTTGCTGAGTTTTGGATATTCATTACAAAGAATGAAGTTTTACCAGAAATTCTGAAGGGAGGAAGGGTTGGGGGCGGGGTGGGGGGGGCTATCATTTCATGTGATATCACTTAAACCAAAAGTAAAGGGAATCAAAAGAAATGGAAGTCCCACAATTTTTAACATGGAAAGGGAAGTATAATCATATTTTGTAGTAAGAGTAGTAAAAAGTGCATGACAATTATGAAATTGATAATAAACTGTATAATAAATACAACTAAGTACTTAAAATTTCTTTGTCACCTATTTTTTAAAATCCTCATGGTAAAACTTGTTACATAAATTCAAGTCTAGGTGATCAACTTTTGAGTTTGATCAATTTCACACCCTTAACTGTTCCTTCTACACTGCAATAGTTTTCAGATGTTGCACCATATATATATATACATATATATATATACATATATATATATATATATATATATAAACGTTTATTTTTGGAGAGACAGACAAAGCTTGAGTGGGGGAGGGACAGAGACAGAGGAAGACACAGAATCCCAAGCAGGCGCCAGGGAACCTGACATGGGGCTGGAACATAAGAGTTGTGAGATCATGCATGACCTGAGCTGAAGTCGCATGCTTAACCAACTGAGCCACCCAGGCACCCCGCATAAATTATATTCTTAACTCAACTGATATGTGCATTTATTGATTTAACCCATAAAAGTTTCTTAAAATAGAAAAATATTTCATTGACTATGTAATCTCTTTTCTATAACAGCCTCCTCAAAACAATGTTACCTACCAATATAATACTAAGGCAACACTTAAGTTTTGAGATTAAAAATGAGTAAGGCAAATTCACATTTCCACTTTATCTATATTAATGCTCAACACTGCTTTTCCTAAAATGTCAGTTAAAAACACATGCACATCTACACAAGGCACATAAACTTCCGATATTTGATTACTGTGATACAATTTCAAAAATCAAGCACACTTGAAATAAATTATAAATGCTGTTTGATACTCTATTTCATACTTTATCAAAAGTTCTGATTGAGAAGCAATGTTTACTTATATTTTATAGAATATATCTCTGCCATCATTTAATAATCTTAACTGATACGTTTACAGAAATAGAAACAAAAGTACAATGAACAAATCAAGAATTACTTATTTCACTCACAACACTTCCATCTAATCAAAATACCATTTGCTGTGCTGCCTACAGCACAGAAAAAGTTCTGTCATATCAATGTATTTTGTTATTAAAAAAAACATTTGCCAACTTTTAGATCAGGCTGTTTGTTGACACTGTTTAAAATAGCAAAAAGTTGGAAATAATCTAATTGTTCAATGATAAGGTACTAGCTGAATAAAATACAATGTTACCTTTCAAATGATCACATAGACCTATATTTACTAACCTAGAAAGATAGCCATGAAAATAGCAGATTACAAATAAAGAGAAGTGTGATCTCTTTTTGTGATGAATATACATACACATATGCTCACATTGAGTCTAAACGGATAGATACCCAGATGTTAACCATGATATTTCTAAGTGCTGGGATTACAGGTGTTTATTTTTTCTGCTTACTTTTCAGCATTCTCTGAAATATTCAAAGTAAAATGACATTTGCAAGAATTAAAACATCTATGATTCCAACTAACAAACTCCAAAATCTTCCTTGCAAAAAGCCCAAGGAATATCCAAAAATACCCTGGCATAGAGCAAGAGGGAAAGTATTAGCAACAACATAACTAAAATTCTTTGTGAGCAAGGCACCCTAGACGTCTCCAGGACTGACATGGCACCTTTACAACAGCCTATAGAGTACAGGGCTTGAAATCACAAGACCTAGGTTCAAGTCCCTGCCACTTTTATTTGTATGACCTTGGGCTAGTTGCTTACTCTTTCTGGTCTCACTTTATCAATAAAAGAGAGCTATTACCTGCCTTCCTACCTCAAAGAACGGTTAGAAAGATCAGATGAGATAATGTGATACATTATTAACTGGAAAGTACCATATAAAAATAATTCATCCAAATATTAAAAAAAAAAAAAAATGATGCATAACACCAGAGCAAATTATTTCAAAAAACAGCACAATCAATTCTGTAATGAACCAGGGGTCTTGTTTTAAAAGGCTACAATCATCATAAACAGCCAATTTTTCAGAAACCCTAACACTTCTTCCCAGTTCCCACTACAACCATGAGCCATTTAATTTCCTTATCCCTAGTTACCACCTAGAAAGGGTACAAATTACACTGAACTCAAAAAGCTTCAGCAAGAACCCTGGAGCAACATGTTGATGGAGTTCACCAGGAGAAACCCAAGGTTAATCAGCTATGGACTCACCACTAAGCACTATTACAATTCACAGTGGTTACAAGAGACTCTTTGAAAAGAAAGACAATACAATGACCCAGGAGAAAACTGTGGATGAAAAAGCAGTATTTCAAAACAATTATATGAAATCCTTAAAAACTAAAGTGTTTTATAAATTGTTTTTAAATACTGTTCATAAAAATCGTGACTTAAAACAAAAGTCATCTAAATGTGGCACGTGACACAAAAAACCAAGTTAGGGAGATTCAAATCACATCCATGAATAAATTGTCAGATTTATGTGCTTCTATCTGAAAGAGAGGCAGACAATTCACACCACAAAGATCAAAATCAAGTGGCCATTTCTTGAAAATAAAGAGGCAGACTTTGACAACAGAATTTACTGACAGGCTTATAGATACTTTAAAAACAACGTTTTAAAAAGATGGCTTCAGGGCGCTTGGGTGGCTCAATCTGCCAACTCTTGACTTTGGCTCAGGTCACGATCCCAGGGCTGTGGGATCGAGCTCCGCGACAGGCACTATGCTGAGCATGGGGCCTGCTTGGGATTCTCTCCCCACCCCCTCCACCGCCCCTCTCCCCTCTCTCTAAAAGAAAATAAAATATTAAAATAAATAATAAAAGAATGGCTTCTCTTCCCATTGAATTCCATTATTTTACTCCACTAAAATGAACTTCTTCCTTCCCACTGTTCCTCCTGTGAGTTCAAATGGCAATGTAAATTGATTTGAGTTTTAGCGCAAAAAAATTGTAATTAAGAAGTACTCTAAGAGAAACTACATGAAGCTGTCAGATTATTAACTTCCAAGATCATCTGGCCATCACACCCTCCTTCTTTTTAAGTTCCCAAAGATAATAAAATGCTCACTCTACATTCTTACAAATGTCATTTACGGGTATTCCCCTAATGAAAAATTAAACTTTTCATAAACAAATGTGCACAGAGAATTCTTTTTGATATGTATGACGCATCTGATCTTTGTAGATTTGTTATAGATTTAAAAGGACTCACTAAAATGGGCCATGAGGAAAATAATCTTGAATACAATCCACAGCAAAATGAAATGTGGGTTGTGAATTAAGATAACAAAAAAGTCACGGTATTTACTCAAAGCCTCATAGTTGGAAATCCATTGTAAGTATTGTATTTTCACCTAAAACTTTGAGAAAAAATCTGGCTTTTTCTTAAATCTTATTCTGACTTTTCCTATCTTATTAGGAATAAATGCTATTTACATCCAAAACAAAAAACAAAAACCCATCAGAAAATATAATTTCCAAGAGGAGTATCTTCCAAAGCTTACTGCACAGAAAATTATATACACACATTCTCAAATAACTATGGTAGGCATTCCTAAGATCACCTACCTAAAAAAAAAAAAAAAAAAAAAAAAAAAAGAACAGCAAATCCAACCACAATCAAGTACTAAAATTTTTAACACAGCTATCACCAGCTAAGCAATTTATCACAGCTTCTCAAAGTATTGGGCACACACAGTGACAAACCAGTATGTCAAAACAGTTATTATAATTTGAAAAAAAAACTGTTACTACAGGAACACAAGACGAGTTTTTCCTCTGGAAAAAAATTCAAGTAGATTTTTGAAAGAGCAAAAAGGGAGACCAATTTTAGAAAAATAATGTTTCCCCCCAGTGTTTAGCATTTATCTGATACAGCCTCATTTTTGCAAAGAGAAACTTTACCTAACAAGACTCACACCAGGGATCTGATCTATCCCCAAAGGCACTTTCTTAAAATGAGAAAGAACAAAGGAGGAAATCTCCCAGCATGTGCTTTCCATACCAGTTTCTTTGGACAGCATCAAGAGTGACAATATAGCCAGCCCAAGCTTTTCAGCTTTATTCTGTGGCCCGTGTACAACAGAACTGATTAGCTATCACTCAAAAGGATTCCAAACAAAATAAATATTAGAAGGTAAAGATCATAGCAACATAGTGACTACATAGCAAGAGTAAAACTACAGAAGACATGTATCTTATTAAACTTGTGTACTTTTCATTTCAAGAGTTAATGACCTCAGAATATTCAAATTCCTGAGGCTTTTTCATTTCAGTCAATAGTTTGAAACTGGATTAAAAAAAAAAAAAAAACGAAACCAACCACTCCAAATCTGCTCTCCCTTAAATTAATTTGTAATTAGAAGTCAATTTAAAAAGAGTGACATTCAAAGCCAGTGCCTTACTTAATACACAAATTTTGGAATGTTAACATTGCAAAATTACTGGGGAAACCGATCTTTCAGCGAAGCTTTCCAGAGAAAAACTCTCCAGAAACAAACCTGGCGCTTGGCTGTTCTAGAAGCTGTCGTTTCAGTATAACAGAGAAAATAAATTTTAAATAATTTTTATTAATTATGGAAAGAGGACCCCCCCGCCCCCCCCCCCCCCCCCCGCCAAAGATTTACAAGTGTGTATCCCCATCTCCACTCTGACAGAGATGTCAGTTCTCTGGGTCAAGATAAAACCAGCTGCTTGGCTCACACACAGGAAGCCACAGACAGGGGAATATCGCGTTCAGAGCCTCGAAATAATACGCGTTAGTTAAAACTGCCTGCTACTAAACCAAAATTATTCAAGCGGAGCCCCATTTGTCACAATCCAATCATAAGGGTTCCACCCGCCCTCCCCCAACGGCTTGTGTAGTGGTGGGTATATCTGCTTCGGTAAAGAAGCCATCATCAGGTAAAGAAGACTGGGGTGGGAGAAAAAGCGGGGAACAGGGGGCACCCTTTCATCCAATTTCGCGAGGCGTGAGTAATTGGTACAGTTGAGAGGAACGGAGGAACGTTCTATTTATCGGGGGTTGAAGTAGGGTGAGGGGAGAATTTCGTTCAAATCAACATGGCCAGCAAGATGTCCCTACAAACAAAAGGCAACGGGGGGATATAAACACGAACCATTCACCTCCATCAGCTATAGCATCGCCATCATGGTGTGTGCAGAGACCCCCAAAGGCTCCTCTCACCCTCCGCACCAGCCAGAGGAAGAGAAGGAAAAGAAGGGAGAGGTAGCTGCTTCCCACCACCCACCACTGCTTCCAAATACACACCCTTCGGTGGGGGGGCTCCCCCCCCCCCGCGGT
Organism: Acinonyx jubatus; assembly: GCF_027475565.1. NCBI lineage: Eukaryota > Metazoa > Chordata > Mammalia > Carnivora > Felidae > Acinonyx > Acinonyx jubatus. The sequence goes on from NC_069386.1 coordinate 36,657,761, forward strand.
TGCCCAGAATCAGAGAGAAAGTAACGTCCCGCCCAGGCAGACTCCCCCGCCACCCCTCGGCCGAACCCCAACGCCGGCCCGGGGCTCACTAAACTTTACCGGAGCTTCTCCCCACATCCCCGCCCCAATGCCCCAAGATCGCGCTGCCCACAAGCTGGGCACCCCCGGCGCCTCCTGACAGGCGGGCAGCCGGGGAGAGCCGACTCCGGGGTGGGGGCGGCAGGGAGCCACTGAGGGGCGGGGCGGCCGGAGCCAAGTTCCCGGGGGTCTAAGGAGAGCTCCTGACAGCAGCCCGGGACTGCGAAGGAGGAAGAGGAAGCGGCGGCGGGGAGCTTTCCCAATCCCCCCTACACGAGCACCCTGCCCCAGCCCCCGTTCCCCATGGGGGGGCGGGGAGGCTGGCTGGAAGGTGAGGAAGCCGAGCCCAGGGGGCAGCCGAGGCCCCCACCTCCCGACTCCCGATCTCTTCCCCCGCCACCCCCGCCAGAGGCGCCCACAACAATAACACGCCGGGGACGACCCGTCAGCGCCCCCGAGGCACCCGGGGCCCGCGGCCCGCCGCTGCCGGGCCCCCTCAGCTGGGGCCGGGCGCGCCGCTCCTCCCTACAACTCCAGGCCCGGGTGGAGTCAGGCCCGAGCGGCCCCCCAGGGTCAGACCCATCCCCCCCGGCAGCAGCGGCGCCGTCTCCGCGGCCGAATATTAGAAGTGAATTCGAGCTGCGCTTTACCTTTAGTTCCGCACTGTCCGCCATCTTGCGTCTGTCAGCGCAAGCGCACTGAACCTCGCCGGGGGCCGCCGCTAGACCCGCCCCTCTAGCCAGCCTGGCCCCGCCCCGGCCCGTCCCCTCTTGCCCCTCCACCTCCCCGTCCCGCCCCCGGCCTCCGCCCCTCTTCGGGCGCTCGGAGCCCCGCCCCGGGCACGTACAGCAGGGAGACGGGCACGTACCATTTAAATAATGGCGCCAAGCGGGGAGGTTTGACAGTTACTCCCCCCTCGGCCTCCCCGCCCCCCATCCTCTCCTGGCTAGCTCCTCCGGAGAAAGGCCGGAGCGAGTGGGCTGCCGGCCTGAGCCCCGCCCCTCCGCGGCCTGCAGAACCTTGCTGCAAAGCTTCGATGCCTACAGTCACAGAAACTATAATGGCCCCCTCCCCCAATCAGCGAGTCCTTTTCAGCACCTGCTACCTTCGAGGCTACAATCCGTTACATTTGAAGATCACTTGATGAAGCATTTCCAGATTTATTAGCTCAGATCCTGCTCATGACAGTGCGGTGAAGTGGGCAGAGGAGAGATTACAATTCACGTGGTATATATGTGTGTGTATATATATACATATATATATATATATATACACACAGTGTGTACACACACACACACACACACACACACACACATATGTATATAGTCAGAAATGAAAGCTCAGGCAGGGAGAGTGACTTGCCCAAACACTTGACAGGGGGGTGACCTAAGACAAAATTCTGAAGACGTTCGTTCATTAACTCTTTGTTTCAACAATTATTTAGTGATTATGTTCCAGTCCTGTTTCTTTATATATACATCGGAAAATTAAATACAACTAAGTCCCTGCTCTCCTGTAGTTCTCTAATGGACGTACAGACAAGTGATAAAGATACAATTACAAATGGTGATGAGTACTAGAAAAGAACAAAGGGTCCAGTGAGAGAATAGCGATTGGAAGGAGATGGACTTAATGCAAGGAGGGCTTTCTCTCCAATAAACTGACATTTTAAGTAGATGTGATGAAAGAATTATTTCACACCTTTTCCTCCCTATTGGAAGCCTCCTATACCTCCTCTCCAACCCCCACTTTTTGCTAGCAATTTTGCTTCATACCTCATGGAAAAACTTAAAAGATAACAGACATGAACTCCCTTCTCCCCATCCAAACTATTCTTACAGGCAGTTACATTTGGGTTACTATGAATGAAGTGTCCCTGTGCCTATGAAGGCCAGTCCCTCTACCAGTGACCTGGATTCCTTTCCCTCCCACATTCCTAAGAATTTTACTCCTACAATCACCTCGCCCTTCCAACATCATTACTTTTTCCCCTATTAGATTACTCCTATCAGCATATAAACATACTGAAATTCCTCCCATCTAAAACAAACCTCCATTGGCTCCAAAATCTCCCAAACTGCCCTATTTCTCTCTCTTCACTGCATAAATTCTCCGAGAGGTTTTTCAAGATCTCTCTACAGCGCTTGTTCCCACTTCCTCATGTCACATTCCCTTCTCAGCCCCTCTGATCCAGCTTTGACTTCTCTCAAGATCCCTTATCAAGATTATTAACAACCTCCGTGTTTCCAAAACCAATTGTCAATTCTCTATTCTTATCTAAAATGACCCTCTCAGCAGAATTGCAAACAGTTGACAAGACTCCTTTCTCCTGAAACACTTTTCCCCCTGAACTTCCTTCGACATCTCACTGTCCTGATTTTCCTGTTCCTTCACTGAGCCTCCTTTTCAAACTCTTCTGCTGATTTCTCTTCTTTGGCTCAATCTTTAAATGTTGTAGTGCTCCAGGGCTCAGTCCTTACCTGTCACCTCCATTTAACTCTCCCCAGGTGAACTCATCCAACTCTTTGACATTCAAATTTCTGTCCAGCCCAGACCTCCCCACCCAAATCCAGGTTCATAAATCCAACTGGCTACTTAATATCTCTACTTCATGACTCCTTGTCATCCTGAGCTTACCGTGTCAAATAGAGCTTGGATTTTATCCCCCGATCCTGTTCCTTTCCCAGTACTCTCAGTGGATGGCACCATCATCCACCCAGATGTCCAAACCAAAAATCTGGAAATCATCCTTGCTTCCTCTCTTTCAGTCACCTCTCACATCCAATCCATCAGCCGGTCCAGCTGACTCTCCCTCTAAACCATATCCCAAGCCCACTGGCTGCCCACTACCATCACCCTATTCCAAGATGCCATAATTTTACAACTGGATTGCTAAGAAGGCTATTCAACTGACAGAACTACATTATGACTTTCGTGCCCCTACGCACTTTTGCCTTCTGGGGGCTGTGGTATAATAAAAATACCACTTGACTTTGTCCCTGGTTCCTGTCACAGAGTTCCTAAAACCTCAGAAATTTCCTGAGAGATAGGATTGTGTTTTGTTATTCAAAATGAGCCCCTTTCCACCGCACCCGCACCCAAGTTTATACTAATGAGATGAGAGGGCGTGGCTCCCGGGGAGCTTCAGGTTGGGAGCTGGTCACTACAAAGACTCAACACATGATTAGAGGGATGTTAGTAAATACAAGGAAGTACTAGGAAGTGGGTGGCCAGAGAGGGCAGGGAATTTCTGCATCCCCTCCCTTCATGCATTGCCCTATGCATTTCTTTCATTTGGCTGTTCCTGAGTTCTTTCCTTTATAATAAACTGGTAAATGTAAGTAAAGTGTTTCCTTGAGTTTTATGAGTCCATTCTAATGAATTATCAAACCTGAGGAGGAATTCTAGGAATCCTCAAATTTGTTCAGACAGAACTACAAGTGGCCCATAGGACTGGCAACTAGCATCTGAAGTAGGGACAGGCTTGTGGGACTCAGCCCTAAAGCTGTGGGGTCAGAGCTTACCCCTGGAGTTGATATCAAAACTGAATTGTTGGGGGCACCTGGGTGGCTCAGTCCGTGAGCCTCCAACTTCGGCTCAGGTCATGATCTCACAGTTCATGAGGCTTAGATCATGATCTCACAGTTTGTGAGTTCAAGCCCCGCGTCAGGCTCTGTGCTGACAGCTCGGAGCCTGGAGCCTGCTTCACATTCTGTGTCTCCCTCTCTCTCTGCTCCTCCCTGTTCACATGCTATCTCCGTCTCAAAAATAAATAAAGATTAAAAAAAATTTTTTTTTCAAACTGAATTGTTGGATGCTTAGTTGGTGTTGGAGAATTAGTGTGGAAAGATATCACATATTTGGTGTCAGAAAGAACCTCAGAGGCCCTTTCTTCCATTATACACACACACACACACACACACACACACACACACACACACACACATACACCCCTGGAGTTACATGAAAAAAATTACATTTAAAATTACATTTTAAAAAATGTATATTATAAAATTACATTTAAAAATTAAATTTAAAAAAACTACATCTTACGTTTGTATTGGTATAAAGACTAATGCAATCCAAGCAGAGTATACTTATTTTTTCTTCCAATAATAAAGATTTAAAACATTTTGTGGGCCCTAAAATTATCGTGGTCCCACAGAACACATAAAAATTAACTCAAAATTATTCGTAGACCTAAATATGACTTAAAACTATAAAACTCTTAAGAGTAAATCTCTATAACCTTGAGTGAGATAAAGCTTTCTTAGATGTGGACCACATATACATTTTTGGTAGGAATAGTACAGCCATTTTGGAAAATAGTTTGGCAGTTCTTTGAAAACTGGAAATGTACTCACCATACAACTCAACAATTCTTGGACATTTATCCCAGAGAAACAAAGACTTCTTTTCATGTAGAAAGTTGTACGAGAATGTTCATAGCAGATTGATTGATTGATTGATTGATTGATTTAAAGTTACCTATTTATTTTGAGAGAGAGAGAGAATGTGTGCATAAGTGGGAAAGGAGCAGAGGGCGAGAGATTGAGAATCCCAGTCTCCACTGAGAGCATGGGGTCCAATCTCACCAACTGTGAGATCATAACCTGAGCTGAAATCAAGAGTCAGACACTTAACTGTCCACTAAACTACCCAGGCCCCAATAGAAGCTTTATTTTTAAGAGCCCCAAACTAGAAACTATCCAAATCTCCTTTAATGGGTAAACGACTAAACCAACTGTGATACCATGAAATACTGTACTCAGCAGTCTAAAAACAAAACCAAAAAAACTATTGATACACACAACAAGTTGGATAAACCTCATGAAAATTATACTGACTGAAAAAAAAAAAACTAATCCCAAAAGGATTCTTATTGTCTGATTCTATTTCTGTAACATGAATGAAATAACATAATTACAGAGGTGGAGAATAGACTAGTGGTTGCCAGGGAGTTAGGGATGGGGCAGGGGCAGAGGAAGGATGGTTCTTACCAATGTCAATTTCTTGATTTTGATATTATACTATAGTTCCATAAAATAGTAACTTTGTGGAGACTGGGGCGGGGGGGGGGGGGGGGGGGGAGGATGCATGAGACTTCCCTGTACATTTCTTTGCAATCTCCTACGAATCTACAATTACTTCAAAATAAGAGTACACATTTTTTCCAGATGTATATGAACATGTATATCTGAGAAGTATACATATGTGTATATAAACATTGAAGATACACTGTATCTTCAATGAAGATTGTTGTATCTTCAATGAAGATTGTTGTATCTTCAATGAGGATACAGTGTATCCTCAATGTGGGGAGAAGGACATGATCAAAGTGGCAGAGTAGGCAGTTACAAACTCCCATACCTCCATATAAACTTAACAAAAAAAAAAAAACAAATAAACAGCAACTTGGGGCACCTGGGTGGCTCAGTCGGTTAAGCAATTGACTTTGGCTCAGATCATGATCTCACCCTCAGTGAGTTGGAGCCCCGTGTCAGACTCTGTGCTGACAGCTCAGAGCCTGGAACCTGCTTCAGATTCTGTGTCTCCCTCTCTCTCTGTCCCCTCCCTACTTGTGCTCTGTCTCTTACAAAAATAAACATTTTTTTAGATTTATTTTTAAAAAAACCCAGCAACTGTCAGACTAACTTGGTCAGACCTCTGGAAAACAGTCAAAGGTTTACAGCATTCAAGCAAATGCTTAGTCCAAAAAGGAAACTTTAAATTTTATGATACTTTCACTTACATCTGCCCTGCTCCCTCCCTGACTTGGTAGCAGTCTTCCACAACACCCCACCTTCCGGGGATGGAGCCCTGGTCCCTGGAAATCATTCGTCTGTTCTAATCTTCCTGGGGGCTAGCTAAAGGACTAATGCAAGGCCTGTTCTCTGTTGTGTTTAACGTGGAATCCGCCACAGAAAAGCAGCAGGTGTTGCTTGAAAACACTGTAATGCAAACAAACAACCTGAAACTGCCCGGGGCCAAAGATTACAGTTGGTACCTAAATAGACCACCTAAAGCCTGGGAGTAGAAACTGGGGAGAGAAATTTACTGGGAAATTAGGTCATTCAAATTAGAAAGTGCTCAAGAACACAGGGGCATTCAGAAAGCCACACGAAAATGCCTGAGACAAGATGCATCTCAGGAGAGACCTAAGAAAGCCCTCAGATTCCACCATTGGCTGACATACATGCTCAGTGTAACCAGAAAGGGAGATTGAGGAAGGATTTCAAATGCTCTAGGTACGTGTTAAAGAAATAAGACCCAATCCACAAAGACAGGGAAAGGTGTTACGTTTGTTTGTTTGTTTGCTTGTTTGTTTAGGTTCCCAGTATTGAAGGGAATCTCAGTAAAAACACTGGCTGAACACAAGCTGAGGCTCCAACAATCAAGAACAGCAAATCCTGGGGAAGGGAGAGCATTTGATTCCCAGAGATAACACAATATAATAGACAAATGCTCAGTTTATTATGACGACAACAAAGAAACACAAAACATAATAAGTAACAGGAAAATATTGCCCAGTCTAGTGAAAAAAAAAAAATTTGACAAAAACTGTTCTTGAGGAAGCTCAGACATTAGACTTACACAAAGACTTGAAAGCCACTGTCTTAAGGGGTGCCTGGGTGGCTCAGTCGGTTAAGTGTCATGATCTCATGGGTTCTTGTGAGTTCGAGCCCCGCCTGGGGTTCTGTGCTGACAGCTCAGAGCCTGGAGCCTACTTCAGATTCTGGGTTTCTTTCTCTCTCTCTCTCTCTCTCTCTCTGCCCCTCCCCGACTCACACTCTGTCTCTTTCTCTCACATTTTTTTTTTTAATTTAAAGCCACTGTCTTAAATATTCTCAAATTGCTAAAGGAAACTAGGTAAACAATGTATGAACAAAAAAGAGATAAAGAGATAGAAATTACTAAAAGGAATAAAGTAGAACTTCTGAAGCTGAAAAGTACAATAAAATGAAAAATTCGCTAGAGGTGTTTAAGAACATATTTAAGCAGTCAGAGGAAAGCAGGGGACATCTTGAAAGCAGGAAGAATAAAATAATTTATCACATACAAGTATTCTCAATCAGACTAAAAGCCAATTTCTCATCAGAAACAAAAGACTCTAGAGAGCAATGGGATGCCATATTTAAAGTGCTGAAAGGAAGAAACCCCGTAAATAGGAATTGTACCCAGCAAATCTATCCTTCAAGAATGAAGGGGAATATAAGACATTCCAAGATAAATGAAAGCTAAGAGAGTTTATTACTAATAAACCTGCCATAGAAATAATGCTAAGGGTATCTTTTAGGTTAAAAGGAAAGAACAGTGAACAGTAACTCAAAGCCATGTGAGGAAATAAAGAACACTGGTAAAGGTAACTACATAGGTAAATGAAAGTCAGTAGCATTGTACTTTTTATTTATTTACATATTTTTATCAAGTAAGCTCTATGCCCAACGCGGGCTTGAACTCACAACCCCGAAATCAACAGCCATATGCCCCATGGACCAAACCAGCCAGTTGCTCAAGATTATTGTACTTTTGGTCTGTAATGCTTTCTTTTCTTTCTTTCTTTCTTTCTTTTTTTTTTTTTTGTTCTATATGACTTAAAATATAAGTGCACAAAATAATAACTATAAGTCTATGTTAATGGGCACATAATGTAAAAGGTGAAATCTGTGACCATAAAAGGGGAGGAACAGAAATGTATGAGAGCAGAGTGCTTGGATATTTTCGAAATTTAGTTGGTACTATTCAAAATCACTAAGACATGTACGGAAAAGTTAAAAACAGAATCAGAACACTACAAAAAAAAAATCAACCAGATTAAAAAAAAAAGACAGTAAAGGAGGATTGAGGAATAAAAAGTATATAAATCTTAGGGTCCCTGGGTGGCTCAGTTGGTTAAACATCCGACTTGATTTCGGCTCAGGTCTTGATCTCAGGGTCATGAGTTTGAGCCCCACACTGGGCTCCATGCTGGGTGTGGAGCCTACTTAAAAAAAAAAAAAAGAAGAAGAAGAAAAGAAAAAGAAATAGTTAAATGGCAGAAAGAAGTCCTTTCTTATAAGTAATCACTTTAAGTGAAAATAGATTAAACCCTCAAATTAAGAGAGATATTGTCAGAACAGGTTAAAAATATGATCCATTTGTATGCTACAAGAGACACCTTTTAGATACAAAAGCACAAATAGACTGAAAGTAAAAAGATGAGGAAAATATATTCCATGCAAATAGTAACTAAAAGAAAGTGGTTATCTTATTATCAGACAAAATAGATTTTATTGTTTTTAGACAAAATAGATTTTAAATTACAAATGGATATAAGAGACATAGAAGGACAAAAACAAAACAAAAAACAAAAAGACATAGGACATTATATATCGATAAAAGTTTTTCAAATTCATACTGACAATCTGTCTTTTAATTGGAGAGTCTAATCCATTTACATTTATATTAACAAAGATTTAATACATAAAGAAGATATAACACATTAAACATATATGTACATATTCACAGAGCCCCAAAATATATGAAGCAAGTGCACATGAAACATTCTCCAGGATAGATTATATGTTAGGCCACAAAACAAGTCTTAATAAATTCAAAAACATTGAAATCATACAAAATATCTTTTCCAACCACAATGGAATGAAACTAGAAATTAATAACTGAAGGAAACTGGAAAAGACACAAATATATAGATAGTAAACAATATAATCGTAAATAGCCACTGGATCAAGATAAATGAAAAAATACATTGTGACAAATGTAGACAAAGCACAATTTCTAGGGTGCAATGAGAGTAATGCTCAGAGGGAAATTTATAGCTGTAAAGGCCTACATTAAAAAAAGGTGAGGGGCGCTGGAGTGGCTCAGTCAGTTAAGCGTGCGACTTCGGCTCAAGTCATGATCTCACGGTTCATGAGTTTGAGCCCCACGTCGGGCTCTGTGCTGACAGCTCAGAGCCTGGAGCCTGCTTCAGATTCTTTGTCTCCCTCTCTCTCTCTGCCCCTCCTCTGCTCATACTCTGTCTCTCTCTCTCAAAAATAAATACACATTTAAAAACATTTTTAAAAAGAAGATCTCAAATCAATAATATAATTGTATACCTTAAGGAACTAGAAAAAGAATACCAAATGAAACACAAAGATAGATGAAAGAAGGAAATAAAAGATTAGAGTGAAGGTAAATTAAATAGAGTAGAAAAAGAATAGAGAAAATCAACAAAACCCAAACTTGGCTCTTTGAGAAGATCAACATGATTGACCAATCTTTAGCTAAATTCACTAAGGGAAAAAGGAGAAAAGATTCAAATCAGAAATGAAAGAGTAGGCATTACTATCAACTTCATGGAAATTAAAAGAACTGCAAGAGAATACTGTAAAAAATGTACTCCAACAAATTGGATAACCTAGATAAAATGGACAAATTCCTAGAAATACACAATCTATCAAAATGACTCATGGAGAAATAGAAAATCTGAATAGACTTATAACAAGTAAGGAGATTGAATATATAATTTAAAAAAATCCTCCCAACAAAGAAATCCCAGGACCAGATGGCTTCACTGGTGATTTCTACCAAACATTTACAGATGAATTAACTATTCCCCCAAAATGAAGAGAACATACTACTTACTAATTTATTCTGTAAAACCTGCATTAGCCTGATACTCAAATCAGACAAGATATTACAAGGAAAGAAAACTATAGACTAATATCCCTTTCAAATCCTTTGGTTAAACTTACTCCTTGGAATTTTATTCTTTTTGATACTATTATAAGTGAAGTTATTTTCTTAATTTCCTTTTCAAAATGTTCATTGCTAGTATATAGAAATACAACTGATTTTTGTGTGTTGGCTTTATATTTGACACCTTTGCTGAATTTGTTTAATTTGCCACTTGCAAGTGGCAAATTTTGTTTTGTATCATTTACTATAATTTTTTTTTTAATTTTTCAAGTTTATTTATTTATTTTGAGAGAGAGTGCACAAATGGGGGAGGGCCAGAGAGAGAGAGACATAGAGGATTAGAAGCGGGATCTGCACTGACAACAGAGAGCCCAATGCAGGGCTTGAACTCACTAACTGTGAGATCATGACCTGAGCGGAGGTCAGACGCTTAACCAACTAAGCCACCCAGGTGCCCTTACCACAAGTTTTAAAATAGTGTAACAAACAAACTTAGAGAGAAATTTGTAGTCAAATACGCCTATATTAGAAAATGTTTTCGGTTGAAAATCAGTTATGTAAGTTTCCATCTCAGAAAGATATTAGGAGAACAGCAAATCAAATTCAGACTAGCAGTGAGGAAATAATAAAAATGACAGCAGAAATAAAATTTATAACAAATACAAAATACAAAAGGTCAACAAAGCTGAAAGTTGGCAATTTAACATTTTTAAAAAATGCTTTTAATGTTTATTTATTTTTGAGAGAGAGAGATAGAGCATCAGTGAGGGAGGGGTAGAGAGAGAGAGGGACACACAGAATTCAAAGCAGGCTCCAGGCTCTGAGCGGTCAGCACATAGTCCCACATGGGTCTTGAACCCATGAACTGCGCGATCATGACCTGAGCTGAAGTTGGACACTTAACCCACTGAACCACACAGGCACCCCAGCTATTTAACGTTTTTAATAAAATTGGTTACCCTTAATAAGACTGATCAGGAAGCAAAAAAGCGAGGGACATCTGGGTGGCTCAGTCGGTTAAGTGTCCAACTCTTGATTTCGGCTAAGGTCATGATCTCATGGTTTGTAGGTTTGAGCCCCACATCAGGCTCTGTGCTGACAGCTCAGAGCCTGCTTGGGATTCTCTGTCTTCCTCTCTCTCTGCCCCTCCCCCACTCATGTTGCTCTCTCTCTCTCTCTCTCTCTCAACAATAAGTAAACTTTAAAAAAAAAGAAGAAAAAGAGAAATTATCACTACCACGTATGAACAAATGATCACTAAAGATACTGTAGATACTAAAAAAGATTATAAGAGAATACTATGAACAGCCTGCTGCAATACAGCTGATGATTTAAATAAAATAAACAAATTCTATAAAACATATAACTCAGAAAACTGACTCAAGAAGAAATAGAAAATAAGAATAGTCCTACATCTATCAAAGATATTGAATCCATTATTTAAAACCTTCTTACAAAGAAAACTCCAGACACAGATGATTTCACCAGTGAATTTTCCAGACAATTAAGGAAGAAACAATAATCAATCTTACACAAAATCTACCCAAGGATAGGAAAAGATAGACTCAACTCTTTGGGTCCAGGACCTTGAAAACAAAACCTGACAGGGATACTGTGAGAAAGAAAAAATATAGACAATTCTCTCTCATTCCCATAGGAGCAAGACTCTTAAGCAAAATATTAGCCAATTGAATCCAGCAATATATAAAAGCAAAATAGAATATAACCAAGAAGCACTTGTTCTAGGAACACAAAATGTTGTTTACCATTTAAAAACCAGCCATTTTAATTGCCTTCTTAGCGCAGTGGACAATGTATCAGTCTCATAAAAACCAGCCATTTTAATCGACCACATTAATAGACACAAAAAGTGAAAGTGCATACGATCATGTCGATAGACGGAGAAAAAGCATTAAAAAAAAAATTTAACACCCATTCATCATATCAGCTGTAATGAACTAGTCATAGAAGAGAGCTCCATTATATGATTACAAGTATCTACCAAAAATGTACAGAAAACATAGTTAATGGTAAAATATTGAAAATATCCCTTTTGATAATGGGAATGATAAAGGTGATAAGGTAAGTGGATGAAAATATCAGGATTAGAAAGAAGTAATTAAATTGTCATGTACAGGGAAAATGATTGTGCCTGAAGAACATCTAAAAGATTCTAAGAAAAACTATTAGATATTAGAATTAGTAAGTGAATTTGTCAACTCACTTGATACAAGGTGAATTAAAAAAAATCAATTCTATTTCTAAATATCAGCAGTAAACAAATATATAATACAATTCTTGAAAAGATACCAATTGTAATAACACTCTTATTTTTATTTTTTTTTCAAGTAAGCTACATACTTAATGTGGGGCTTAAAATCATGCCCCAAGATCAAGAGTTGCATGCTTTACCGACTGAGCCAGCTAGGCATCCCTATAATAATATTTTTAGAATAACAAAAGATATCTTGGAACACGCCTTCAAAAAAAGGCCTCTACAGGGTGCCTAGCTTGCTCAGTCAGTGGAGCACGTGACTCTTGATCTCAGACTTGCAAATTCAAGCCTCACAATGGGTGTGGAGCCCACTTAAAATAAAATTAAAAAAATAAATAAAAATAAAAAGGCCTCTATACTGAAAACTACTAAAATGCCACTGAAATCAAAGACCCAAATAACTAGAAGGATTATATTCTTTTCATAGATTTGACTACTCAACATTGTAAAGATGTCAGTTTGCTCCCAGTTGATACATATTTCATTGGAATATATTCAGCGTAATTGCAATTAGAACCCTAGCATATTTGTTGTAAATACTAATAAACTGATTTCAATACAACAGGAATGCAATGATTCAGAAATAGCAAACACAATCTCAAAGGAAACAACCTAAGTGGATGTCTCATAGTACCAGAAATTAAAACATGCTATCAACCTAAAGTGAATCATGAGTATTAGCACGAGGATAGATAAGTAGAGCAAAGAACAGATGCTATAGTTCACAGACACTTGGGGAAAGCATGATCTTTTCAATAAAAGATGCAGGTCAATTGGAAATCACTTAGCAAAAAATGAATCTTGACCCCTATTTCCAATCACACATAGAAAGCAATTCCAGATAGATTATAAATCTAAATATGAAAAGTAAAAACACAAATAAATCTTTTATAAGTTAACACATATATCTTTATGACCTTAAGGTAGGCAGAAATCTCTTAAATAGGATACAAAAAGTGCTAACCACAAAGGAAAACATTAATAAATTAGAGCATGTTCATATTTAAAACTTTCTCTTCATCATAAGACACTATTAAGAGAGAGAAAAAGTGAGCCAGTAGTGGGAGAATATATTTGAAATACATGTATCCAACAAAAGAGATCACCAGGGATATTATACTAGAAGTTTATAAAACTTCACAGCAATTTAACAAAATACAAAGCATGCAGTCCAATAAAGCAAATAGACAAGAGACTTGAATTGGCACTTCACTCAAGAGCATATTCCAAATGGCCAATAGATACGTGAAAAGATGTTCAACTTCATCAGTCACCAGGGAAACACTCATTAAAACCATGGTGTGACAAATTTGGGAAGAAGAAAGGAACAGGCTTGGCTCAGCTTAAATGTTACTTTCTCTGGGATGCCTTCTTATCTAAAGAAGGTAGGTGGTAGATTTTATTTCAACCAGAGTCGCCATTTGCCCTATTTCTGGCTGACCTACATCTAAGTCACCTCCACTAGAATAGACCTCACAGAGGAAATTCCCCACTGTGGGAGTTTGGTGGGAGGAGAGTGCGGAGAGCCAGCCACCCAGCCTGGAGGCCAGAAGCTGAGAGAGAACAGCTTCATGGTTCAGCTAAGGGACAGGTGTGTGAGCCAAGCCTCAATGCAGGAGCCCTGATTCTCTGTGGAGACACAGGGACACCAGGGCAGAGATGCAGCAAACAGCTTATAACATGACCTTCTCAGGGTTCCTGCTGCCTGGCCCCCAATCTCTCAGGGTTCTAGTTTACTTTCCAAGTCTACCCGTTTAGGCTCCCTTTGATCCTAAAAGTTCCCAATTTTCTTCCTTTTTTTTCCTTTGCTTTTTTTTTTTTTAATTTAGTAATCTCTATGCCCCACATGGGGCTCAAACTCACCACTTGAGGGTCAAGAGTCACATGTTCTACCAACTGAGCCAGCCAGGCCCCCTCTTTTTTCTTTTCTTTTTTTTTCTTTTTTCTTTTCTTTTCTTTTCTTTTCTTTTCTTTTCTTTTTTTTTTTTTTTTTTACCTTCAATGGATTTCCCTGTTTGTAATCAAGAATCCTGACTGATGCATCATTTTCTTGTTCACTTTTTCATTGCATTTATCACAGTGTATAATTATTTAATTCATTTGTTTGTCTCCTTGGTGCTGACCCATACCTAAGAGTAAGTTCCAGAAGGTCAGAATTCCTACCTGTGTTGTTTTCCACGGTACCTCCTGCACTCAGAATAAGGCCTGACCCAAGGACTCAATGAATGCTGGTTGAAAGGATGTCTCTTTTTTTTTTTTTTTTTTTTTTTTACTACCTTGCATCCTTGTGTGCTTATTCACAGAAAGGGGTTTTCAGCAGCCATCTTTACCAAAATGTTTAACTTGACATATTTTCTGTCAGGGCATTTTCAGCCAATGGTTTGAGAGCCACTATTCAGTAAGACTAGCTTCAAGACAGGCCTGGGATCTAATTTCAGGATGAAAGATTAGAAAGCTGCCTCATGTTGCTACTGAAGTTCTCAAATATGCCTAGATATTTATATTAGTTGCTAAACAACGGCTCTATTTTCTTTCTCACTAACATTCTTCCATTCAGCAAAGTAGATGATCATAACCTTAAGAATATCCATCATCTTAGAACCAAGGCATTTTAAAAATTTTGACTAAAAACAAAAACAAAACCTTCATTTTGAATAAAAACAAGCATTTGTAATTTTTCTGCATTGACCCTCTTGCAAAAAAAAATTATTATTTTTTGGTTTTCAGTCTCTGACAGAATTGCAGAGTGGAATTATCAGGTAAGGAAGGGAGGACAGAATAAGGAAATATCTGAATTATAACTTATGTTGAGTGAGTGTGACTTAAGTGGCTGTGGAAGGAATTCAGATTTTTTTTTTTTTTTTTTTTTTTTTAGAGAGAGAGTGAGCTGGGGAGAGGGGCAGGGGGGGTGGGGGAGGGGAGAGAGATAGAGAATCCCAAGCAGCTGCATGCTTAGCACGGAACCCAATGAGTGGCTTGATCCCACAACCATGAGATCATGACCTGAGCTGAAATCAAGACTTGGATGCTCAACCAACTGAGCCACCCTGGTGCCCCATGAAAGAACTGTCTTAAGGATCAGGTATTTTTATTCAGGTTTAAAGCAAAATTAAATTGTACTTGAAGGTAGACTTGGAATATGATGGCCTACCATCACAACCACAAAAATAGAGTAGCAGAGTTACAAAACTAGACCCAGGTATATGGAAAATGAAAGGCTGTTATTGTTACCTACAGTTTATTTCACTGCAATAAACTCTCAACACAAAATCCCTGTGATAGCCATTAAGATTGTTCACAAACCCACAGGTTCTGTTTTCCGTGAACCTGAGAAGATGGACACTTTTCTGAACCTTTTGAAGATAGGCATACTTGTGTGATTTGCTTTGAATAAGGCAGTATTAGGAGAAGGAAGATGTGTCATTTCTAGGCAGCACCGTGGATCTGTGACATGTCCCCCTTTCTCCCTTTTGAGATGATTGTGGAAGCATACGATGAAGTGGGGCTCCCATCAGCTAAGGCTTCTGAGTGGCCACCATGAGCAGATGTCCCTGCTGATCCATGCTGGATATGTACCTAGGCAAGAAATAAACTTGTACCATTTTCAGTGATTGAGATTTTGGAGTTTGTTACTACACCACAGCCTATCTTATCATGATTGATCCCTAATATGAGATGCAGTCAGAACAAAAACCTGAAAAAGTGTTGCAGCGATAAGGATGGTGAGCCATATTACACAATAGTGAAACATTTGATAAAGGTATTGCCCGAAGTTACTTTGAAGGTAGGTTATGTACCTAATGAACCTGTAGCTCTAGAAGAAACAATTAGAAAACATAGTATACTAATACTGAGCCAGTACCAGCCGGGGCTCAGTCGGTAGAGCATGGGACTCTCAATATCAGAGTTGTGAGTTCGAGCCCCACGTTGTGTGTAGAGATTACTTAAAAATAAAAAAAGAAAACATGGTATTAATGGTGTGCCTTGGCTGTATTTGACAAGATATCACAGAGAGATAGAAATAGAAAGATAGAGGGAAAGAGAAAGAGATGGGGGGAGGGGAGGAAGAGGAACTGGCTTGTTTGCAAGCAGAAATGAAAAGCAAAAGAAAGAGTCCACAAATTCAGAGATTTGCAGAGTTGGAAGACAGACTGCTTCTCATTACAAATTAGCTACAAGATAAAACAGTGAGGGGCGCCTGGGGGGCTTAGTCAGTTAAGC
Organism: Acinonyx jubatus; assembly: GCF_027475565.1. Lineage (NCBI taxonomy): Eukaryota > Metazoa > Chordata > Mammalia > Carnivora > Felidae > Acinonyx > Acinonyx jubatus. The sequence goes on from NC_069386.1 coordinate 36,674,019, forward strand.
GTCTGATTTAGGTTCAGGTCATGATCTCATGGCTCGTGGGTTTGAGCCCTGTGTTGGGCTCTGTGCTGACAGCTCAGAGCCTGGAGCCTGCTTCAGATTCTCTGTCTCTCTCTCTCTCTTTCCCTCCCCTTTCTTGCCCGCCCCCCCCCCTCAAGAATACATTAATAAAAAAATGTTTAAAAAAACAGAAAACAGTGAAAACTCAGCATTGCAACAAGGATTTAATAAAAAGTATTGCCCTTACATCCATGTTTGAAATTTGAGAGTGGCACCTGCCTGGCTCAGTTGGTAGAGCGTGTGACCCTTGATCTCAGGGTTGTGAGTTCAAGCCCCACATTGGGCATGGAGCCTATTTTTAAAATAAATAAATGAATGAATGAATAATTAAACTTCTGACTGGATTAAGTGTCAGACTAAAGGTTCAACTAGAATGAGACTTTGAGGTTAAGTACCTCATAAAGGGTGAGTGAGGGTATTTGGTTTGTGGGGAAGGCATTTGGTGGTCAGAAATGTGGATTATAGATGGTTTCTGACTTAATGGTTGGACTTAATGATTTTCTGACTTTATTATGGTGCAAAAGCATTCAATAGAAACTGTACTTCCAGTTATGAATTTCATTTTTTTTAAAAGTTTACTTATTTATTTTGAGAGGGAGTATGTGTATGAGCAGGGGAGGGGCAGAAAGAGAGGGAGAGAGAGAATCCTAAACTGGGGAGCCCTACCTGGGGCTCAAACTCATGAACTCTGAAATTGTGACCTGAGCAGAATTCAAGAGTCAGACGCTTAACCACCTGAGCCCAGCTGCCCCTCAATTATGAATTTGGATCTTTTCCCGGGCTAGCGATGTGTGGTGCGATCCTTTCTGGTGACACCAGGCAGGGGCAGGGGCCCGCAGCTCCCAGGCAGCCACGCCATCATGAGGGTAAACGACCAGTGCATTTACAACCATCCCATACTCGGACATCCATTCTACACCTTTCACTTTCAGGACAGGATTCAACAAGTTACATGAGGTACTCAGCACTATCTTGTAAAATAGGCTTTGTGTTAGAGGATGCCACTTAGATAGGCTAATCTAAGTGTTCTGAGCAAGTGAAAGGTAGGCTAGGCTGAGCTATGATGTCTAGTAGGTTAGGGTTGGTATATGCATTTTTGATTTATGATGTTTTAAACTTAGGATGGGTTTATCAGGAGGTAACCTCATCACAAGGTGAGGAAAATCTGTATACTAGTCCTTAATGTCACCTGAAACTGGGTTTGCCTCTTGGTAGGTGTCGAACAAAAGACCCAATCAAGCCAAAGAATAGGAAAAGGAAGGAGAACAACAAGTAAAGGAGAACACCGGGGAAATTTCCCGAACAGCAAAATTGGGGGGAGTTTCAAGCTGAGAGTGCATACATATTCATGAAGGGGCTTGCACAATGAGGAATACAGCACAGAATTGAAGCACAAGTCACCTTTAGGTGACTAAGTCCAGGTTAAAGTCACAAGGCTGGCAGGGGTCAGCATCAACAGTTCTTGGGCTCCAGCTGGTCGGGTATCTGAATGCTCAAGGGGGTTTAGATCCTGCAAAGATAAGTCAAGAATGTGTGTCAGGTCAATCTTTACTTTTGAATCAGCACTGGGAATTTTACCACTGATTTATTGTCCCTGATATGATTAGGCTACCGCCTGGCCTGATAGTGGCTGTTTGTTCGTACATTCTTTCAGAAGATAGCCAGGGTCCTAAAATGATTTTTCTTATGTCGAGAAAGCTGTGCCTGTCTTTCTTTTTCCAGGGAACCCTAACTCTTTCTGTTTACATGGTGGCTGTTCACAGATATTTTGATTCTCTTCTCCTACCCAATGGTAGGACTGTACTTCCCCAATCCTTTTGAAGTTAATTCTGACCATGTGACTAAATTTTTTCAATAAAATGTGAAAGGAAATCATGTATATCATTTTTGGGGTAGAAACTTTTTTATTTAATTTTGTTTTTAATGTTTATTTATTTTTGAGAGAGAGACAATGACAGAGAATGAGAGGGGAAGGGGCAGGCAGAGAGAGGAAGACAGAATCCAAAGCAGGCCCCAGGCTCTGAGCCATCCGCACAGACCCTGACGTGGGGCTCGAACTCATGAACCGCGAGATCATGACCTGAGCCAAAGTCTGATGCTTAACCGACTGAGTGACCCAGGTGCCCCTGGGGCAGAAACTTTAAGAGCTAGTGCTTACCAATCATTTCTTGGGCTGGAGCCTCCCCTTTATCAGCCTGGGTCCCTGAGTGACTGTAACCAGTAGAGAGCTTTCTTCTAACCTACCATGCAGTGTGAGCAAGAAATACTTGATTTGAGTTGCTCCACTGAAATTTTAGAGTGTTTTTCTTTCTTCCCACAGCATCCTTAACCTATCCTGACCAATCTAGTGACCAAATGTGCTTATCTTTGTAGGAGGAAACCATTATGAAGCAAGAAAGGAAATCCACAAGCCAGAAAGAGAAAGAAAGTTACATCAGACAATATTCTAATTTTAACTTTCACATGGTCAAAGACACTATAAAGAAAGTATATGCTGGGAAAAACATTTGCCATACATACACAAAGGGTTAACATGAGCTACATTCAAAGGCCATCCATAAACTGATAACAAAACAAGCCAATGGAAACAATAGGGCAAAGGATATGAGGAAGTTGTGGACATTTGCTGTTTCCTTCTCCAGCTGTGTCTTTCTCCTGCCAAAAGCACCTAGATTTTCTTTGGGGGAACTGCCCCTCTCCCGTTCTCAGGCATGTGATTTGAGGAGCTTGACCACACCCACAGTTGCAGGGGTCCAGAGTGCCAAGACTGGCAAACCTGAGTCACATGCCAAACCCTGAGCCAATCATTGAGCTTCGGAATGATTGGGTCGATTTTGGCATTTCCATGAGATATTACTGAGCAGTATGTATGTACGCATCTATGTATGTATGCATTCATTCATTCATTTTACTGAGCCGTTTTTAAAAATGAGGCTACTATGCTTGCATGAAAAGACATGCATCATATATATTGTTGAATGAAACAGGCAAGTTTCTGGGTAATGTGTATAACAGGACCACATTTTTTTTTTCTAAATAGGAAAGAGGGGAAGAGCCTCTAATAAATGTGACTGCATCTTTGCATGAGCGTAGAGAAAAGTGCATAATGCTACGCACCGAATTGTTAACACCGTGTGTTTGTGATTGGGCTCTTGTCTCAGGTCCAAACCAATGCTTTAATTCTCTTTCGTGAGGCTAGGGCTGAGACTCCACAAACTACACTTCAGCGTTGGGTGCTCTGCTTCACTCTGGTGACAGAACGGTAATAAGGGGCTCCAAAAGGCTGGAGGAGGAACTTCCTGTTTGCTTCCTAAGAGCTTCCTATTCCTCTTTTTTTTTCCCTAAAATTTATTCATTTATTTTGAGAGAGAGGGGAGTGGAGAGCAAGCGTGAGTGGGGGAGGGGCAGAGAGAGAGGGAGAGAGAGAATTCCAAGCAGGCTCCGTGTTTGTAAGATCATGACCTGAGCTGAAATCAAGAGTTGGATGCTTAACTGACTGAGCCACCCAGGCGCCCCCTTCCAGTTCCTATCAGAGTATCCCCACTAATTTTTCACCCTGGCAGCAACACCTGGTTCCAGTTTCCAGTACTTTCCACATGCCCAGAATGAGCTTAGGAGTGCCCACTCCTCAGAGGTCTTGGGTACCAGCTCCACAAGCCCCTTCTCCAAGTTTCTGGGTTCAAATAACTCAGCCAGTTCCCTTTGTTCCCCAGACGTAGAGGTGGGAACCACCTCCTGTAGCTACTCTCTTACCTCAGTGGCCCCTTTATCCCTCAGTCCTCCACTACCTGTTCAGTCAATTATCAAGTTGGTTATTGCTGCTGTAACAGATCATTACAAACATAGGGGTTTAAAACAACATAAATGTATTATCTTACACACTTCTGGACGTCAGAGTCCAAAGTGGGTCTCATCGGGTTAAAATCAAAGGGTCAACAAAGCTTTATTCCTTCTGGAAGCCCTGGAGAAATCTACTTCTTTGTCTTTTCCACTCAAGAAACTGCCTGCATTCTTTGGTTCATGGCCCCTTCCTCCACCTTCGAAGCCAGCCATGTAGCACCTTCAAATCTTTCTCTGACTTTCTTGCCTCCTCTATCCCTTATAAGGACCCTGTGATTACATTGGACTCACACAGATGATCTACGATAATCTCCCATTCTCAAGACCATTAATGTAATCACATCGGCAAAGTCCCTTTCACCATGTCAAGTAACATGGTGACCAAGTTCTGGAGACTAGGAGATGGACATCTTTAGGGACTATTATTCTGTCTACTCTCCCAAACCCCTAGATCAGAATTTCGTAAACTTTTACTGTAAAAGACTAGACAGTAAATATTCTAAGCTATGCAGACCATATGGTGTCTGTCACAGCTATTCACCTCTGCTATCATAGAATGAAAGCAGCCATAGATGGGGCAGCAAGGGATGAACTTGGCTGTGTTCCAGTAAGACTTTATTTACAAATATGAGCTGGGAAGGATTTGGCCTGTGGGCCTCAATGTGCCCAGTCCGTCCTAGATAAAACTTTTGTCTGTTAAAATACTGATGTATTTTCTGTTTTTCTGACTGATTCGCTTTCATTACCTCAAGAGGGTGAAATTGAAGAGGGTGGGTAGTGAGGAGACTATTACATTTTCTGTATATATCTCTATACTGTTTGGCTTGTCACGATTACAATATATTACTTTTATGACTAAAATACCAAATATCTGGGGCGCCTGGGTGGCTCAGTTGGTTAAGCGTCTGACTTCAGCTCAGGTCATGATCTCACAGTTCGAGTTCGAGCCCCACGTCGGTCTCTGTGCTGGCAGCTGGAGGCCTGGAGCCCGCTTTGGATTCTGTGTCTCCCTCTCTCTCTGCCCCACCCCCGCTCACACTTTGTCTCTGTCCCTCTCAAAAATAAATAAACATTAAAAATAATAATAATAATTAAATAAAATACCAAATATCCAATAAACAAAAATGTATGGACTGTATGATCTTATCTATATATAAAAATGTTCTTTACAATACCAAAATATTGGAAATCAACTAAATGTCTAACCAACACCTGCAGTGGTTGGATGAATGACATATTTACACACTGGCCAGTGCAGTGGTTCCCCATTTCACTCACACTAAAAATAAAAATCCTTACAATAGCCTATAAGGCCCTACGTTTATCTATTACCTCTTTTTTTAAATGTCTATCTCCTCCTGCTAAAATGTAAGTCACACGAGGATGAGGATTTTTCTCATTTTTGTGAACTGATGTATCCTAAGAGCTCAGGACAATACCTCTCATGTAGTAGTGCTCAATCATTATTTACTGAGTAAGTGAATAATGGAATACTTTGCAACGATTAAAAATGATTTTATAGAATTAACTTTCCACGTTTAATCATGTGGAAAAATGTTCAAGATATATTAAGTGAAAAGAATCCCACGATAAGGTAATATATACCCTACAATTTAATTTTCAAAAGTTGTGTTTATACATGGAAAAAATATGGACAGATATACTCTGATATACATATATATTTTTGGGGGGTATACTTGGGTATATTAAACAGTGGTTATCTCAGAGTATGAGATTTTGAGTAAGTTTTTATTTTAAAATTTAATTTTCTTTTATTTTTAAAGATAAAAATTAGAATATCTATCTTTGTGGGGCGCCTGGGTGGCTCAGTCAGTTAAGTGTCCGACTTCGGCTCAGGTCACGATCTTGCGGTTCACGAGTTTGAGCCCCGCATCGAGGTCTGTGCTGACGGCTCAGAGCCTGGAGCCTGCTTCCGATTCTGTGTCTCCCTCTCTCTCTGACCCTCCCCCATTCATGCTCTGTCTCTCTCTGTCTCAAAGATAAATAAACGTTAAAAAAAAATTTAGAATATCTATCTTTGAGATATTCTTGAGGGGTTCCACTGCTTTTTCTCATGTGACTCTTCAGCTACAGAGAAATGATACAATTCCTAAGTTACTACATTCCTTCATTCCAACAAACAAAATAGTTCTCAGAAGAACCAACCAGCAGTCCTGATCTTAGTAAGAATTTCCCAAGAGCAAGCTAGCTATTCTTTAAGGTCTAAATGGCAGACAGCAGGGGTGCCTGGGTGGCCAGTCAGTTACACATCTGACTCTTGATTTCGGCTCCGGTGACATTGAGCCCTGGGATCCAGCCAGCAATCCAGCCCCGCACAGGGCTCAGCACAGAACACGGAGCGTGTTTGGGATTCTCTCTCTGTCTCACTCAAAATAAATAAACTAAAGAAAAAAAAAAAAAGGAAAATAGCAAACCTTCTGTCAGTCTTCTGTCACTTCAAGCGAATGGCCTGTTGCCTCCTCTGAAAGCACTAGGCACTTTAGAGGCACTCATTATGAAAGAATTGTGCCCACCTACAACAGAAGCACCTCCTGGACAGGAGTCCCATTTTAGGTTGAGAATTAGTCTAGGTTAGTAATAAGAGTAGTAGTTAGGAGTCATTAAGACCTACATGATCTTGGGCAAGTTTCTTGCCCCCTTGGACTCTCAGTATTCTCATCTGCAATTTGGGATAATAAGGTCCATGTGACATGACTGTAGAGGTGTGGTCATGAAGAACAAGGGCCTTGGGGGATGCGCCTGGGTGGCTCAGTTGGTTAAGCTTCCGATTTTGGCTCAGGTCCTGATTTCACAGTTCTCGAGTTCAAGCCCCACGTGGGGCTCACTACATGGATCTCTCTCCTCCTTCCTTTCCCTTTATATCTCTTACAGCACTTAGGACAGGTGCCTCACATGTACAAGCACTCTGCTCTCTCACCTCCATGCCCTTCCCTGTCATAAGGAGCACTGTTCACAGTGGCAAGCCAAATACTGGGTCTCTGATGCTTAGCCCTCTCCACCCCCGACAACATTCAGCTCTGTGACTCTGGGTCTCTGTGACTAGGGGGAGAGTATGAACGTGATTAAGGTGATGCTAATGGCCTCACCTTACCAGATCTGGCTGAACTGCTATGGGCTGTTCTGTGAAGGACTCCAGCTCTGCTGTCAACCTTTGAAAGGCTATTCAAATGCAAAAGACTCAGAAGGTAAGGATGCTTGGCCCTAAAATAAAATTGTTATAAAGCCTCCAAGGGTTGGAAAAAACCTGGCTGTGTAATCACCATAGCTGGGCTTTGTTTAAATAAGAGTGTTTGAGGAATGTGTTCAGGATTATTTAAACTCAGACCATGTAAACTCTAAAGAATTCAAAAAGTAAGGGTAAACACTTAAATGACTTTAAAGATTTGCAAGATAAGAGGTTATATAAGTTGTATAGTCATATATAATTTATGTAACCTCCTTCCTTCATCCTGAGAATCAAGTCATTCTATACAGCATGTCTGGGGGGAACAAATGTGGGGAGGGGAGATGGAATCCATGTGTAGGTATATAATGAGATCATACATCCTGGGTTTTCTAGGGTCAGGTTCAATATAAAATATTATTTTGGGGGCACCTGGGTGGCTCAGTAGGTTAAGTGACCGACTCTTGATCTCAGCTCAGGTCATAATTTCAGTTTGTAGGATTGAGCCCCACATTGGGCTCTGTGCTGACCGTATGGAGACTCCTTGGGATTTTTCTCTCTCCCTTTCCCCTGCTCACACACACACACACACTCTCTCTCTCTCACACACAAAATAAATAAACATTTTTTATTATTAAAAAATCCTTTAAAAAATAGTCTGGCTTGGCAGACAGTGTGTTTTGGGGTTTTGTTTCTGAAAATATGGCCACCATTTTACTTCACTGGGATCATCTATTCCCATACCCTTATTTTGCAAAGGAGAAGGTGAGACCCAGAGAGGGACTTACCAGTGCTAAGTACAATTCCTGGCATATAGGTACTAGCTAAATATTTGCCAACTGATGCAATTTGGGCCGATGGCTTGCTTAAAATTAGCGAGTTGTGGGGTTGGAACTCTTCCTCTGGCCTTCTCAGCTGGAGACCATCCAGCCTCCTGTGTGCGGGAACCAGGCCAATACTGACCATGGAAGAGAGAGTGTTAGCAGCCACAGATCCTTCAAGCAAGTGGGTTTGGGATTAAGTGAGCCCCTTCAACTTTGTTGGGACCTCTGGACACCAGTTACACACTTCCCCAACACCTGTCTTACTGGCCGTACATGACGCCATTTTTATAGGCCCTTCTGGGAAAGTTGTCTTGGTCTAAGTCAGGCCTCCAACCTACCCCCCAACTGATTAGATGGAGGATCAGGTCCAACTCAATTGTGGCCATCTTTATAAACTGGAAAGAACACTGGCAGACAGGCAGTGGACCCACCAGAACTACCCTTAGGGGACAGATAGAAGATGTAGGGGATGCTGTGATGGGCCACCACACTCCCCTTCGGTACTGAGGCACTCATTTCTTCTGCTGCTGGCTTTATTGGCTGTTGGCAACCCACTGCTGAGTCCCTCTTCTAGAACTGCCCTCAGCCAAGTGGTACTCCTTTCCCAAGAGCGGCCAGCATCCAATACGTAGTGAGAATACAAAGGCCTGACCCCACCATCTCAATTTGGAGAAACTCTGAAAGGCCACCCCAGCTCCAGAATTCCCCAAGGGGTTGGCTGAGGCCTTTGTATTGACTACATCAAAGTCCAACTTCTCCCTCAGCCCTCACTCCTCACAGATGTTGATCCTGAGAGTTCTCCCCAATTAACTTCCTGCCTACCAATATCCACCTCAAGAGCCTTTTTGCTGCAGAATCCATCCTAAGACAGAGCAAGAAGTGTGCCTACAGACCAGGAGAGAAGACTGTGAACAAAAGCCATGAGGTAGCAGACACCACAGCCTTACAGAAACTTTTCGTAAGTCAGGTGCCATAATTAAAAAGAGAGAAGGAAAGTAGAGAGAGATCAAATCACTTTCTCAATGCATCCTTAAAATCAGCTGAAGTAACTTAAGTTGTCTCCCTTCCAACCAAAAAAGAATCTCTCAGGACCATACTCAGCTGAGCATCTGCCTTGCGTCCTTCTTGTCTTTCCACTTCCTGCCATGATCCTGGGACCACATGACTGGAACAGGCTGCCCACATTTGTCAGCCTCTCCCTTTGAGGAACTGGCCAGTGTTCTCTAACCCCCAACTTGTGGCTGCAGTCTCGTTCCGAATCAACTGATGACCCAGAACAAAGGTGCTACCGCCCGTCTGATTCTGAGTACGGCATGTCCCTCTGGATGCTGCCTTGGACCGCTGCCGGCTCCCCTGGGGGCTAGTCTGACGGCAGGATCATTTTCTCTAGCTCTATCCCCTCTGGCTCTGGCTCTTCTTCTCCCTCCATTAACCCATGATGTTGAGGGTACAGCCAAGTACATTCATGTTCTAATGATCTCCATTACTTTTTGGCTTTAGTTTCCCCTCTAAGAAAGTGCAGACAGGGCTCCTTGCAATTTTAGGCTTTTTCCCCTCGTTTCTTGTTCTCTTGGTTTGCACGTTTCACTCTTCAGCAAGAGACGTCTTTAAGCTTTAAGAATTCATTAGGTCAGGGGCCCCTGGGTGGCTCAGTCGGTTAACTGTCTGACTTCAGCTCAGGTCATAGTCTCTTGGTTTGTGGGTTCGGGCCCCGAGTCAGGTTCTGTGCTTACAGCTCAGAGCCTGGAGCCCGCTTCGGATTCTGTGTCTCCATTTCTCTCTGCCCTCCCCTGCTCATGATCTGTCTTTCTCTCTTTCTCTCTCAAATATAAATAAGCATTAAAAAAATTTTTTTTAAAGAATTCATTAGGTCAGAACTAAGGTTTGTGGAGAACATCTAACTAGTAGAATGAAGTTTTCACATTGAGGCTGAAATATGAGTTCAACTATTTCTTGTAATAATATACAAGGTGATGGGTCATAAAAAGTTACTTTTCAAATGGGTTCATGTACTTATTTTCAGAAAAATGTTAGTATGTAAACTTTTAAACATACACAAAGAAATCATATGATGAACCCTCACATACCCATTATCCAGTCTAATCTATATAATTTTTTTTAACGTTTATTCATTTTTGAGAGACAGAGACAGAGCGTGAGCAGGGAAGGGGCAGAGAGAGAGGAAGACACAGAATCTGAAGCAGGCCCCAGGCTCTGAGCTATCAGCACAGAGCCTGACGAGGGGCTTGAACCCACCAACTGTGAGATCATGACCTGAGCTGAAGTCGGACACTTAACCGACCGAGCCACACAGACGCCCCCAGCCTAAGTGATCTAAAATGTACATATTTATTTCTACTGTGCTCAGCTGAAATGAGTGCAATCCATAGATAATGAATCAACAAATTTACCTGCAGGTAACTGAAGGTCACCTTAAAATGACAACTACTGATCACATTGTTTGATTGACCTGAGTCATTGTGCTCCTTCAGACATGCATTCCCATGACTCCTACAGTGAATTGGCAGGCAAAAATGAATGGTTTTTTCTATAGATCTGTTTTTTAAAAATTTTTAAATGTTTGTTTATTTTTGAGAGAGAGAGTGAACAGAGAGTGAGTGGGGGAAGGAGGGAGGGGCAGAGAGAGAGGGAGACACAGACTCCGAAGCAGGTTCTAGGCTCTGAGCTGTCAGCACAGGGCCTAATGTGGGAGTTGAATTCACAAACTGTGAGATCATGACCTGAGCCGAAGTCAGCTGCTTAACCGACTAAACCACCCAGGCAGCCCTATAAACCTCTGGAATCGTTCCTTTCTACCTCCATCCTACTTTTTAAAAAATATTTCTTTTTTTAATGTTTATTTATCTTTGAGAGAGAGAGAGAGCAGGGGAGGGGCAGAGAGAGAGAGGGAGAGACAGAGAATCCCAAGCATGCTCCTCACTGTCAGTAAAGAGCCCGATGGGGGCTCGAGCTCAGGAACCTTGAGATCATGACCTGAGCTGAAACCAAGAGTAGGACGCTCAACCGACTGACCCACCCAGGCGCCCCTATCCTACTTTTATGGTTTTGGATCCTCACTAGTCTCTTGTCTGTGTAACTAGATTTTACATTTTCAGATTTTAATCTGTCGTCTGCCCCACACCCCACCCCGTATTTGCTTCTCTCCATCCCTCCCATTCAAGCAGACGGTGAACTCTGAACGATGAGACCTTGAGAAGGTCTGAAGCAGAACAGGAGGCAGAAGCAGGCAAAACTCTCTGGCTTTTGTTTTCCCCAAACCCAAGGAGCTTGAGGGAAAATTAGAGGGTTTGCAAAGGAGAGAAGGGAAGAAGGCTATTTGCAGGTGTAGATAGTGTTTGGAGGCAAAAATAGAATTTCTTGGTGGGGGGAGTCCCTGTCAAGGGGGAGCCTGGTTCTGCTTCCTGCGAGGCAGCAAGTTCCCACAGAGGCATGGCTACTGGCTACATCTAGGTTGGGTGACCATAAACAGACTCGCAAGAGATGCCCCGATCCCCAATGTGGCACAAAGGTTACGGAGAGCGGCTGGGCCCGGAGGGAGGAGAGCCAGTGGTTTTCTCAGTGGTACCAAACGTCTGATGAAGAGCACATTGCTGTCCACCCCCATCTTGACACTGGGTGAGACTCTGGGGCTGTGTGGCACCACCCCTGCCGGTGAGGTGGGGAAGATCTCAGGTCAAGTCTCCGGGGGATTGTCTTGGAGTCACTTTCGTAACTTGTCTAAGTTCATACACCTGCTAACCCGTGGCACAACTGGTGACAGCTCGGAGCCTGGAGCCCGCTTCGGATTCCGTGTCTCCTCTCTCTGCCCCTCCCCTGCTCGCACTCTGTCTCTCTGTCTCTCTGTCTCTCTCAAAAATAAAAAACAAAGAAAGAAAGAAAAGGAAAAAGAAAGAAAAGGAAAAAGAAAGAAAGAAATTGGAGATGAAATAAACTGTACTATACGGGGGGCACCCGGGTGGCTGAGTCAGTTAAGCATCTGACTTCGGCTTGGGTCATGATCTCAGGGTTGGTGAGTTCAAGCCCCACATCGGGCTCAGCACTGTCAGTGCAGAGCCCGCTTGAGATGCTCTGTCTCCCCCTATCTCTGCCCCTCCCTGGCTCCCTTCCAGCTCCCCTTCTCTCTCCCTCTCTCTGCCTCTTTCTCTCTCTCTCAAAAATAAATAAATAAACATTAAAAAAAAACCTGTACTATACAAACGTCGGGTTTAGGGATAATATTGGGAAGAACACTAACAAAGGGCACTTTCATATGTAATAATCCAGCCCTGAGGCCCTACTGGGACTTCAAGGACAGTTCTGCTCCTGAAGGCTGAGCTCGCTGGTGTCTCAGCCTGGGCACAGCCTGTTCCCCTCTCCTGAAACATATTGCCCAACTCTTCCCCCCACCTCCCCACCTTCCATTTGCAAACTCCTATCGATCTTCTGGTCTCAAAGTAAGATGTCACCTCCTCTGGAGACTCTTTCTGGAACACACCTCACCCAAACATTTGGGTGACACATTCCTTCTCTGGGCAATCTCAATAAGCATGCTCTGGCCCTTTAGTGCTAAAATGCAACACCCCCCCCATTCACCAACCCATCAGCCTACTCCTCCTTCCCTACAGCCCCTACCTCTAACTAAGCTAGCAAGCTCCTGGAGAGTAGGGGCTGTGTCTTGCTTATCATTGTATTTCTAAGGTCTAGAACAGGGCCTCACACACAATAGATACTCAGTATTTGAATATCTGTTAAATAAAGCGAGGTACAAATATGCCCTCTGAGTCATCAAAGACAGATTCATTTACGGCCCCGAGAATTTCAGTGCCAAGCATGTCTTATTATAATTGAATTTCTTGAAAATTGGCAATCCAAATACAGCTCGAATATAACATAGCTGGTCACCACCCACCCACAAGCAGATCGTCATTCCTCCTTGAAGGGCTCGATAATTCTTTGGCTTGTCTCATTGCCCCTAAGTAAATTCTTGAAAAACATTAGCTGAGTAATTGGTAAACATAATACATCTCTCCCTGACTACTGTGGGGACAGAATTAACTGCATAAATTCCTATTGTTTACCATGACTCAGAGCTGAGGGGTATTCTATGTTTCATAAATTATAGGAGCTGGAACAGGTCTTTTCCTCCTAAAAACATACCAGAACCCAGTATATACGTGAGGCTGGATGCAGCAACTGCAAGACGGCTGTGAGCGTCTAGAGCCTGGATTCTAGACAGCCCTGCCTTCAGTTGTTTGCAGTCTAATACTAGAAGATGATGAGCAGCACACCATTCCCAAACTTAACCGGGGCTTCTGCTCAAGTTCACAGGTTTGTATTCTGCTCTCCCTGTACCTCAAGCTGGTTAATGAGAAGTTAATGAACTCAGGCGTGAGCCAAGCCCTAAACGAACAACTGTCCTAAACATTGACTAGACTGATCAGCCACAGACGTTTCACAATGAATGATGGGGGGAAAATCAGTCTTACTCACAGCAAACCGTGCTAGATTAAACTGTCTCCCACAATACCATGACAAGCAGTTGGGCCATTAAAATTACAAATGGCCACTTAAGCTAATGTATTTTGTTTGCCTGATGCCCTCTGGAGCTGTACATCTCTCTGCCAGAGATGACACAGATATGTGATTATCTCGGTGTTTATCTTAGACTGGAGTAAGAACAATGAGGTCTCCTATAAAGTTTTGGATGGCTGGTCTTAGGACACAGCTGTCATTTTTCACAGCACCCAGTGGACTCTGGGTACAAATGATGTATTTCCTCATAAGGAGGTGTAGACTTTTTTTTTTTCCTGTCTGGCTTTCATATCTCCCTCAGCCTTATTTTATAGAAGATGAGACTTTGACTGATGGGTGCAGACCTGGAGATTGGAGCACGCTGAGCCAATAAGTTTCTTCCCTGGGAATCTACAATCCAGGCTAAGAGATTCCATTTTCAGTGTGACTGGTTTACAGACAGCACGTATAAATGCAGAACTGGGAGGGGTGATTTCTGCCACATTTATTTGGTCTGTGGAACAAATAAAGCCAGAATGCAGTTAGAAAAAATTACCAGTTTGAAAGAGGACTTCAGCTGCCTCCATTTAGACCGCGAACATCCTACTTGGGTTCTTCTTTCCAGCTTGTCTCTGGGCTCAGGTGAAAGACCCTGAGAGTGTAAAGATCCCCTGATGGGAACAGAAACTACCCCCTCCACCGACAAGGGCTGCGCTGAGCCAACAAAACCCCACCCATGACTGACTCCAAGACAATGATGGATTTGACCACGTTTTCCTTACATCAACCTGGAAATATTTTTGGCGCTTTGGGGATAGTCTTTGAGACGCTAGTCCACTAGTCCGCCGTCTTCTCAGTGTTGGCCTCACTGAAATAAATATATTTCTTGTTTCCAACATCTCCACTCATTTCTCTGCCTTTGGATTTTGTCAGCGGCCAGGGGCCGGACCCGGTCTGTTTGGGACCCCTGGAGTGAGGTTCTCCTGCACCCCTGTGTGCTAGCTACGAATTTTTTCTACTACCAATCTGCTTTAATCTAGTAGTCAAAAGATGCATAACTAATACAGTGGCTGCGTTGTGGCAAATATAAACTGCAATAGGAATTTGGAAAGAGGAGGCATTATTAACACCACTGGTCAGGACTAGAACCCAGGTACAGCGGGGCCTACAGTTGTGTCGTTCAACGATTCTCCCACCTCACTGCTACATTTAACCCTTACACTTCTTTGATTTTGTCCAGAGGATACCACGGTCTAGGATGTTGTCAAGAAATACTTGTGGGATGAATTAAGATAGGTGATATGCTGGTACATGTTTAACTCTTGGCCTTGGTGGGGGGGTCGAGGCACAGGGAGGTGAGCCCTGATTTGCAGCCTTTGCCAATTTCCAAGGTGTAGATACTCTATCCATGGCCAATTTCAAGCTATCACTGTGAAGTCGACAAATGCATAGTTAGAAAAAGACGCACAGTTTGGGGCGCCTGGGTGGCTCAGTCGGTTGAGTGTCCGACTTCGGCTCAGGTCACAATCTCGCGGTCCGTGAGTTCGAGCCCCGCGTCGGGCTCTGTGCTGGCAGCTCAGAGCCTGGAGCCTGCTTCCGATTCTGTGTCTCCCTCTCTCTCTGCCCCTCCCCCATTCATGCTCTGTCTCTCTCTGTCTCAAAAATAAATAAACATTAAAAAAAAATTTTTTTTTTTTTTAAAAAAAGAAAAAGACTCACAGTAACACAACATCCTACAGTATATCTACCATATACACACGACAGGTGTAAATCACCTCCAGAGCATGGATAATAGTAGCATGCAGTCAAAGTATTAGGAAATGGTGAGTACTGAATGTTTATTAGTCTTGTTTTCATGTAATTTATTTAAGATATTCAAATGCTAATGTTAATAATGGCCGTGTTTAATAACTGGCAAAGCTCCTGTAAATGTGGTTATCTACTTTTGCAAACTGGCACCAGTTGGTTTCAGCGCACTACTAATTGGGATGAATGTTTGTTGGTCAAATTCAAAAACAGGTTTATTATCTGATTAATACGATAGCTAATACAGAGTAACCTCACCTAAACCCCCAATGCTAGGGCCTGGCACGTGCATTCTTGTGTTGTTGTTCTTCCTAACTCAGAACCTTCTCATTTCCCGTGGAAGCTGTTCTAAATCTTTACCCACCCTTCTTCCGGAGGAAGTAATGCCCCACCCTCTCCAAGGCTCCCCACCCCCACCCCACGCTCCTGCTCTCCCACACCTCCTCTGGGACATCAGGCCATTAATTGCAGTCAGCACATCCCAAACCAAACTCATTAGTTTCTGCCTGAACTTGCTGTTCCTCCCCCTTCTCCACCTATTTTACACCCTAACCACAAAGAACTATTTGTCCCTATCTCATTTAACGCCACCCCAATTCATTCTGCCTACCAAGCTGCAAATCAGTATGGTGGTTCTCCACCTTGGCCGTATTCTAAGATACCTGTGCCCAGGCACTAGAGCCACAGTTCTAGACTTTGTTAGTCTGAGGTGTGGCCTGAGCACCGGGGGAGGAGGGGGGCTTACAAGATCCCCACATGATTCTGATGTGCAGCCAAGTGCAAACCACGGCACTGTAGTCCCATCCTTACCCGATCTCTCAGCATGTATTTATTTATTTATTTTGACTGGCTGCCAAAGACCAGTCAATTCTGCCTCCAAAATGTTTCCTAAACCTATTGCACATCTCCACTTCTACTGTCCTTGCTCCATCACCACCTCACATGGATTACCACCGTGGCATCTTGACCTCTCCTCCCACAATCTCTGTTTTAGTACATCCTCTTGCAATCACCCGAGTGATTTTTCCAAACTGCAGGTCTGGTCGTGTCTCAACACCCACTGAAAAGCCATTAGAGTGACAAGCATTTGCACCACAATATCTGGATGCCAGAGATGTAGCATCTCATTCTCTTTCTGAATCAAATTAAAGTCACTCTGAGCATCCATTTTCCAGGGGAGCGGCTTATTAGTGAGAGTTTTCTTTCCTAGAATTGGACAAGACTCCCAGGAGTCTTAAAGGGCCAGGGAGTGTGGGGAAAACCCTTCTAGCTCCATTTTTGTCACTGCTGGGACGTCC
The DNA here is from genome assembly GCF_027475565.1 of Acinonyx jubatus. Taxonomy (NCBI): domain Eukaryota; kingdom Metazoa; phylum Chordata; class Mammalia; order Carnivora; family Felidae; genus Acinonyx; species Acinonyx jubatus. The sequence continues at coordinate 36,690,539 of NC_069386.1, forward strand.
TTTGTCCATCTTGTGAGGTACAGTTCCATTCCTTTCCATTCAAGCAGGTCATAAAGGTCTTTCCTCTAGACTTCCACGCCATAAGGTCTGGGGTCTGGCTTCCCTGGACATAGCAAACAGCCATTCGCAATCTGGGGCACTGAGTGCCCCTGGGTGCCTAGGGGTTGAACCACCCATGGGCCTCCTACCTCTGAACACTTAGTCCCTTCCCTGTCTTGGGGAAACGGACTACCTCCTCAACCCTGGAAGTCTTCCTTTTCCCAAAGGAACCTGTTTCAGAGTTCAACACAAAATCCTGCCTGCTGCAGGGCACCTGGCTCGACAGCCTGGAGCATTTCATCTGGCATAGAGGAGAATCCTGGCTCTGGCCTGGTCTGAGCAGGTCACCTCCCTGGGCTGGGTCTCCCTTTTCCTCAGTGCCTGCAGGTAGCTATGACTCTCCCTGTTCTAGCCTTTTGTTATAGACTTGGTCCTGTCTACACGTTCCTCCTTTCCTTAACCCCGTGGAGTTACACAGCATAGAAGGAAGGAGTGGTGTGGTCAATGATTAAACAACCTTATTGTTAGGTGGCCAGGTGCTTGCAGAATGCAGCATCAAGGCAAAAAGAACTCCTAGGAGCTGAGTTTGGGACTGGTCCCTCAGCATCCTTCTTGGCCTCTTCTAGCTGTGTCTCCGGGTATGCAGGGAACATAATGAGCTGCCTGTAGTTCCCCAGCCATAACCCTTCTGTGGCCTCCATAACCTTGCTCATGCTGATCTCTCTGGCTTTAACACCTCCCCCCCGTTAACGTTCACTTACATGTCACCTCTCTAAAAACAACTTCCCAAATCATCTCTCAAACATTTGATCCACGCCTTCATTTTAGACCTTATCATGTTACTATTTTTAATATTCTACATGGTATTAAAAATTTTTTTGATGTTTATTTATTTTTGGGAGAGAGAGAGAGCCAGAGAGTGAGCAGGGAGGGGCAGAGAGAGAGAGAGAGAGAGAGACAGAATCCGAAGCAGGCTCCAGGCTCAGCTGGCAGCACAGAGCCTGGTGCAGGGCTTGAACTCACGAACTGGGAGATCATGACCTGAGCTGAGATTGGATGCTTAACCCACTGAGCCACGCAGGCCCCCCTATGTGGTATTTTTTTAAAAATGTTTATTTATTTTTGAGAGAGAGAGAGAGCATGAGAGGGAGAAGGGCAGAAAGAAAGAGGGACAGAGGCTTCAAACAGGCTCTGCACTGACAGCAGTGAGCCCAATGAGGAGCTCAAACACACGAACCGTGAGTCCGATGGTCAACTGACTGAGCCACCCAGGCACCCCTGTACGTGGCATTTTACACACACCCTCAGCTGCATACTCACATGCGCACATTATACTGGTGAATTTCTTACAGATAGGAATTGGACAGTTTTGAGGGGCTGGTTTCGGGCTTTGTTTTTGTTTTTAAGTAGGCTCTATGCTCAACCTGGAGCTTAAACTCACGACCCTGAGATCAAGTCACATGCTCTCGTCACTGAGCCAGCCAGCGCCTCTAGAGTTTTTCTTTTTAATCTTTGTGTCTTCATCACCTTTCACCAGTCAGGCACATGTTGGCTGGATTTCTAGAAAGTTAGAGCCAAAAGGGACAATTGAGATCATCTCATCCAGCGGTTTTCCAACTCTGCTTTAGTCATACGATCCCTTTATTTCAAACAAAATCTTACACAGAAGACCCAATATTTAAATAGGTGAGAGCAGAGAGGCTGTAGTTAAAGCAGAGGAGACGCGGTGCCGAGAGAGGTCCATAGACCCGCCTGCACAAGTCAAAATCAAAAACCACAGATTTTGCCCAATGCCTTCATTTTGCCGATGAGGCAACCATGGCCAGATTTCTATTTTGCATAAATCTACTCCATCCCACATCTTTGGAACGTTGTTGCTTTATTCTAGTCTAGAATCATCACCATCATCTTCTAGAATCATCACAGGCTCACAAGAGGCATCAATGACCCATTTTTAAAGCCTTTCTGGAATAAACGATTTCCTTTGCCATGTATTATATATCCTATTAACCAATTCTTCAAGGAAGGTGTTTACAGGCAAGTTATTACTGTGTCAGGATTGCAGAAACATGTATTCCAATTATACTGTGGTTCATTTTATTGCTTAAAAATTTTTTTGCCCTATAATATTGTGTGGGTGTTTGTGAAATTAAACTGCTTGTGTCGGTGCCGCAGAGCTCTGCCAACGGGCCTCAAGACTCTTCCATGCTGAAGATCCTCAGGAAGTATCTGTAGTCTCTTGTTATAAGGTCCAATTTGGCTTTTGTTGTTTTTAAACAATCCAGGAAGCTGACCAAAGCACTCCCTTCCTTTAAAAGCCACAGTACATTGAGATGCAACTCTCTTTGAGGTTGGAGGTATTTGCTTATACTTACCAGGTCTTGGGTTGTTTTTTTTTTACATATTTTTAAAGTTTTATTTATTTAAGTAATCTTTACACCCAATGTGGAACTTGAACTCACGACCTTGAGATCAAGGGTCAGAGGCCCTTCTGACGAGCCAGCCAGGTGCCCCAGGCCTTGGGTACTTTTAAATGAGAAGGCAAGCCATTGGAAATTCTCAAGGTCAGCTCGCTCCATGCATATTGTGAATTCCCGCAGAGAGGGCGTTGTCAATTCTATCACACTCATTGCCCTTCTAGTCTGACCCCTCTTCTCCTTTTCCACCATCACCATTGTGAGTCAGGCCTCACCATTTCTAGAGGTTGCTTCCTGACAAATTTCACTGCCTTCAGTTTCAATTCCCCTGACCCACCTTTCCAGCTGCAGTTAGAGAGGGCCTTTGCAAATGCATCTGTGTTCCATGGAAGGGGTGGTGACCAAAAGGGACTTCTGGGATGCCAATCTTGTTCTGTTTCTTGATTTAGGTTCTTGGTTACATGGATGTGCTCACTTTGTGAAAATTCATCAAGATAGGTATTTATGATTTGTGTGTTTTTCTGTCTTTGTGCATCACTCTACCATAGCTGGTTTAATTGTCCTGTTAGAAAATAATAATAATAATAATTGTCCTGTTAGATTGTGACCTAGGGACAGGATTCCTTCATTATCTTTGTATTCCAGTATCTATTTTTTTTAATGTTTATTTATTTTGAGAGAGAGAGAGAGAGAGAGAGAGCGCGCGCGCATGTATGAGCAGGGGTAGGGCAGTGAGAGAGACAGGGAGAGATAGAATCCCAAGCAGGCTCCACACTACCAGCACAGAGCAGGACTCGGAGCTTGAGCCTATGAACCATGAGATCATGACCTGAGCCAAAATCAAGAGTCTGATGCTTAACCGACTAAGCCACCTAGGTGCCCCTGTATTCCCGAATCTAGAACACAGTGGCCATTCTAAAACTTCTGGTTGAAATGTTTATAGGAATAAATGATTAAATAAATGAATGAACAGAATTGAAGTCTCAGGTTACAGGGAATGAGGGATCTTTGGGCTGAATGATTAGATATAGAAGAATGGAATTATTAAATTTTGCCGGGGCATGGGGGTGGACAGTGGAGTAGGGAGCACACCCTTGTTCTGGAGGGAGGAAGGTTGTTTAGAAGCACTGGATTCCAGGGGCACCTGGAAGGCTCAGTCAGTTAAGTGTCTGACTTCGGCTCAGGTCATAATCTCACGGTACATGGGTTTGAGCCCTGCGATGGGCTCTGTGCTGACAGCTGGGATCCTGGAGCCTGCTTCGGATTCTGGGTCTCCCTCTCTCTCTGCCCCTCCCCCACTCGCCCTCTGTCTGTCTGTCTCTCTCTCTCTCTCTCAAAAATAAACATTAAAAGAAAGAAGAAGAAGAAGAAGCATTGAGTTCTGACGGGAGGAAGGCCTGAAAGAAGCCAGGGGCTCTGGGAGCACCTGCCAGCACAAGGCACACTGGAGTCACCATACCTGCCCCACGTCCAGTCCGGCCCCTCTTCTTGACTTTCTCTTTTGCCTCCTGGGACTCACATCCTCCCACTCACAAAAGCACCCACACTCCTCCTTTTCTCTCTCTCTCTCTCTCTCCTTTTTTTTTTTTTTGCCCCCTCCACATTCCATTGGCCACCAAAGTAAATGCTTCTCAAATCAATTCTTCTTCCATTCCCCTTACTGGTCTCTTTCTTAAGACTCCCGTGGTTTCTTAGTCTGATAGCTCCCAGCTGCTCTCCCAATTAAGACTCTTTGTGAAATGGAGCCAATAATGGATATGGACTGATTTTTTTCATTTTAATTTTTTAATTTTTTTTTAATGTTTACTTTTGAGAGAGAGAGAGAGAGAGAGAGAGCGTGCGCGCACACGAGCATGCACACACAAGCAGGGGAGGGGCAGAGAGAAGGGGACAGAGCATCTGAAGCAGGCTCTGTGCTTACAGCAGTGAGCCCTGATGTGGGGCTTGAACTCATGAACCGTGAGATCATGATCTGAGCTGAACTCGGACACTCAACCGACTGAGCCACCCAGGCGCCCCTGTTTAATTTTTATTTTTAAGTAATCTGTACACCCAACACGGGGCTCAAACTCACAACCCCAAGATCAAGAGTGGCACTCTCTACCGACTGAGCCCTCCAGGCACCCCTAGGACTCTCTTGGTCCTCAGACGTGGCCTGCCAGCATCACTAGCTACTTCTGTATTCAGTGTGTTATGATATGTTGTTTTGGTCAAAGTACATGTAGAAAACCCAGCCTCACACAGATATATGGTTGGACAAAAGAATTTTTTGTTTTTTGTTTTTTGTTTTTTGTTTTTTGTTTTCAGTACGTAAACTCTGTGTCCAACGTGGGGCTTGACATCGTGACTCCGAGATCAAGAATCGATGGCCACCAATGGGGCCACGGCCAGGTGTCCCAGGAGGGGTATTTTAATAGCCTTTTCAGATAATTGTGAATGTTCCTCTTGCTACCGCTGTAAAACACATTAGTGATAGTTTCTTAAAGGTGAGTTGCAAATTTGACTATGGAACCACATTGGTGAACTTTTCCCACTCTGTTACGTTAAAATCCATGTGCTTTGAACGGATTGTTTTACTCATGTATGGTTATTGTAACATTATGCTTTGGTCCTTTGGAAAATAGTGGCTCATGGAGTTATACACATCTTCCAGATGTGGACATCATTCGTTACAGAATATCAAAAACTCACATTTATTAATATCGCTGTAGCCTGGGCGCAGGGGTCCCAAACAGACCAGGTCTGGCTGCTAGACAAAATCCAGAGGCCAAGAGATGTGTGGTGGCCGAACAGGAAAGGAATTTACTTCAGCGAGGCCAACACCCAGAAGACAGGGGGCTAGCCCCTCAAGACTGTTTCCAAAGTTCCGAAAACACTTCCAGGTTTATAGGAGGAAAATGTGGGGCTAAGGTGGGTGTGTACTCGCAGGAGAGCAGTGAAGGTCAAATCCATAGTCGTCTTGGAGTCCATTGTGGGCGGGCTCTTGCTGGCTCAGGGTGGTCTTTGTTTTTCGAGGTGGGAGTTTCTGTTTCCATCAGGGGATGCTTTGCCTGTGAGGGCTTCAGCCTGAGCCCAGAGACAATCCGTAAAGAAGAACCCAACCAAAAAGTCTGAGGTCAAAATGGAGGCAGCAAAGTCCTTTTTCTTCACCACCAAACTCATCAGAAAGTCTTTAAGTATGGGAAAGCTGCCAAGTTCCCAATGGCAAATAGAAGTTTTCCAAAGTCCTGGTTTTCAATTAAACATTTGAATTTTATCATTGGCAAAAATTACTATCAGTTGTGTTCCTTAAAGCGAACGGCTCACTTTGTTTATATTTAAGAGAATATCTGCCAAATATTCAAGTCTGAATCACCAGGCTTTGTGAGTCTTCAGTTCTTTCAAGTAAAAACGGCATTTCAGGAAACGGGGATTTCACTTTGCAACGCAAAACAATTTCAGAAAAGCTTCCCAAGATAACCATCGCTATTCCTCAGCATTCAGTAGAAGTGCATTACTTAGAGTTTCCATTTCATCCTACAGGATAGTTTAAAAAGACGTGTACTGAAGAGTCAAAATCTAATAAATGGATACTTTTATGGCTTCATTAGGGACATTCTTTTTTTTTTTTTTTTAATTTTTTAACGTTTATTTATTTTTGAGAGAGAGAGAGAGTGCAAGCAGGGGAGAGACAGAGAGAGAGGGAGACATAGAATCTGAAGCAGGCTCCAGGCTCGGAGCTGTCAGCACAGAGCCCAACTCGGGCCTTGAACCCACAAACCTGAGCTGAAGTCGGAGACTTAACTGGCTGAGCCACCCAGGCGCCCCTCATTAGGGACATTCTTATGGGAATCTGGCTTTTTTTCTGCGAGTACATAATGGTACCACACTTTGGAACAGCTGGACCAGAGGAAAGAGATTGAGAAAAAAATAAGAGACGTCATAACTCAAAGAGTTATGGCCTAGAGGGAGAATTTAGGGAGCCACAAAGGAGGCATGAGGACAGAGGAGGAAGAGACTACAGAAGACCCCCTAGGGTTGGCTGATTTCAAAACTAAGGATTTGATACATCTTTGATGTACCCGGCGTATTTGACTCTGGAGGTGATCCTTTAGTTTTTTTAGCAAGCTATTAATTTCTTTTTTTTTTTTTTTTTGGAAAGGTTTACGTGTCTTTTTTTTAATGTTTATTTATTTTTGAGACAGAGACAGAGACAGAGAGCAGGGGAGGGGCAGAGAGAGAGGAAGACACAGAATTGGAGGCACAGAAGTCGGACGCTTCACAGATTGAGCCACTCAGGTGCCCCGGTAAGCTTTTAATTTCAAAACTGTTTTAGGTGCACAGAAATTGAGAGTTCCCATATGCTCCAAATCCAGTTTAACATTTGACATTACTATAGTATACTTGTTACAAATAATGAACCAATATTGATACATTATTATTAAAGTCTCTTCTTTACTCGGATTTCCTTAGTTCTTACCTACCATCTTGTTGCTGTTCTTGTTCCAAGATCCCATCCAGGGGACCACTTTAGATTTAGTTGTCACCTCTCCTTAGGCTCCTCTGGGCTGTGACCCTTCTGATCATTTTTTAAAGATTTTTTTTAAGTATATTTATTTATTTTGAGAGAGACAGGGATCAAGCAGGGTAGGAGCAGAGAGAGAGGGAGACAGGATCTGAAGCTGTCAGCACAGAGCCTGACGGGAGGCTCACACTCACCAACCATGAGATCACGACCTGAGCCAAAGTCAAGACACTTAACTGACTGAGCCACCCAGGCACCCTTGATCATTTTAACACTCTCCTCCTCTATATGACAAAAATCTTTTCAGTAATAGTAATCAAGTAAAGCAAACAATATCAGTGGCCAGGAAAAAAAGCAGTCAGTAAAAGCTTTCCTTTATTGAATTTCATACGGACACTCATATAGGGAAAAATAAATAAATATCACAATACAAAAAAGGAAAAAAACTAACAAGCAATGCTTCTTTTTTAAAAAATATTTTATTTTTTTTATTTTTTAGAGAGACAGAATGTGAGTGGGGGAGGGGCAGACAGAGAGGGAGACAACAGAATCCAAAGCAGGCTCCAGGCTCTGAGCTGTCAGCACAGAGCCTGATGCGGGGCTCGAACCCTTGAACCGTGAGATCATGACCTGAGCCAAAGTCGGACGCTTAACCGACTGAGCCACCCAGGTACCCCAAGCAATGCTTCTTAATTACATTAATGTGTCATTTAAAAAAATTTGTTTAAAATGTTTATTTATTTTTGAGAGAAAGAGACAGACAGACAGACAGAGTGTGAGCAGGTAAGGGGTAGAGAGAGAGGGAGATCCAGAATCCAAAGCAGGCTCCAGGCTCTGAGCTGTCAGCACAGAGCCCAATGCCGGGCTTGACCCCACGAATCATGAGATTGTGACCTGAGCCGAAGTCGCACGTTTAACTGACTGAGCCGCCCGGGTGCCCCAAGAATCTCTGATTTTCAAGAGAATCCCTAAATTCCGGGTTTTATGGATATTTTATGATATTTAAACATTGGCAATTTCAACATCACATAGGACAAATTGGAAGGGTCTAAGGTTGGCTTTGGCCAGCAGGCAGCCAGTGTGCAGCCTCTGCTTTCATGTGACCATGGAAGTAATGGCCCTTGGCCTTGAGAAAAAGGCCCTCACACTGGGCTTCTAGGACTACCCTTTCTGCTGGAGCTTCTTCAGGCTACAGACTCAAGGAAGGGGAAGAAAGGCAACATTTAGAGATGCATCCTGAAACACACACCCACTATCTCCTTCAAGTCCTACAGCAGCCTTGTGAGGTAGATGCTATCATCATCCCCATCTTGACAGAAACAGAAGCTCCGAGGGTATTACACAACTCGCTAAAATTCCTCTTTGCTACTAAGTTACAGAACTAGGACTTGAACTGAGGGCTACCTGATTAGCCTGTTAATTCATAAAGAGAAGGAAGAAACAGTGCCTTATTCCTCTCTGGATCCTTCCAAACACAGGCCTGGGCATGCAGTCAGGGCTCAGTAAATACTGTCGATTGATGATACATTGACTGACTTGAGTAAAGACATGCTTATGGCTGTATCTTTTCAACACTTAAACATGAATTTGAAATTCAGTTGGTCTATGCCAGAGAGACAAAGTCTTCCACCAAATAAGAAAAACACACACATGTTCAAATAAATTGACGATCGGCATTGAGTCATTATCTGAATGGGCATCTAAGAGAGAGTAAATATACAAATGAAGAGAGTTGTGATTACCTACCAGCTTTTCATAAGCTCTTCCCATTCTCTCTGCTTCTCATCCCCCCAGAAAAGAACATTTTCATGGTTTAAAAAAAAAAGTCTCTAATTGTTCTTCCACGAGCACATCCTGAACAGGTTTCCATACACTATAAACCTTCCGTTAACGTGAGTGGCTGGTGCTGATGACAATTATATCTCAACTATGCACAATGATTCATATCTCTGTGTCAGTATTTCACAATCTGGAGCTCAAGTTACACGCTTAATCCAATGAAAAACCATGAGAGGCATTTATAGCCAAAGTATTCGTTGAAAGATTCCCCACCTATAGAAACATACAGAATAGCTCCAGGGAAGAGTATCATCATTTTCCTAGAATTTTGGCAAGAAACTGTTAAGGAGTCCCAATAAAGCAAGAACATTTCCTCCTCTTGATGGCACCCAGCCAGCTTCTGACAGCCTGGTGCCAGCTTCCCAGAGCTACAAATGGCTTGGGGTGATTTTATCTGGACTCGATTATCTTAACTCACAACCTATAGAAGTAGGAAAAGAAGAAACACAACGGTGAGATGTGAAGCAATAGCAATGAGCCATGACCAATTTAGAGATGAAGTTCAAAGTAGAAAACTGAGCCACAGGCTTCATCTAAATTCAAACTGTAGGGATGCGGGTGGGGACATGGAGAAGCGGGAACCCTCTTGTGCTGCTGGTGGGAATACAAACTGGTACAGCCTCTCTGGAAAACAGGGTGGAGTTTCCTCAAAAAATTAAAAATAGATCTACCCTATGACCCAGCAATAGCACTGCTAGGAATTTACCCAAGGGACACAGGAGTGCTGATGCATGGGGGCACTTGTACCCCCATGTTTATAGCAGCACTCTCAACAATAGCCAAATTATGGAAAGAGCCTACATGTCCATCAACTGATGAATGGATAAAGAAGTTGTGGTTTATATACACAATGGAATACTACTTGGCAATGAGGAAGAATGAAATCGTGCCGTTTGCAGCAACGTGGATGGAACTGGAAGGTATTATGTTGAGTGAAATAAGTCAGTCAGAGGACAGATATATGTTTTCACTCATATATGGATCTTGAGAAACTTAACAAGATCATGGGGGAAGGGAAGGGGAAAAAGTAGTTACAATCAGAGAGGGAGGGAGGCAAACCATAAGAGACTCTTAAATACAGAGAACAAACTGAGGGGGGATTGGAGGTGGGGGAGAGGGGAAAATGGGTGATAGGCACTGAGGAGGACACTTGTTGGGATGAGCACTGGGTGCTGTATGTAAGCCAATTTGACAATGAATCATATTCATAAAAAGAAAAAGAAGTTTTGCTTTCAAAGAGTGAGAAGAAAGGGAAGAAACAATTCCCATTTTTTCCTGGCTCACAGTATCTAGTGTTAAAGTCAAATTTTAATCTTGTAGATAATGAAAAAAATTACAGTATCAGTTTTTCCCTCATATCTTAAGAAAATATGTTGTAAAAACTAAAAAAAAATGTGAAACTGTAGGTACGAAGGTAGACAAGCCTCAAAGAAAGTAGTGGTTTTAGAGAAATACAAGGAAAAAAACCTAAAATATTTCTTTGACTCCAAGTGGGGCCAGAGAGGCAGAGATTATTTTTCCTCCCTCTTGAGAGGGCTTGAAATGGAAGTCATGGACAATAAAAATGATTTCTATAGAATTCGTTGTACTAAAATATCATTTGTAGTAATATCACACAAATATTAAAATACAGGAGAGTGACCATAACTTATTCATGCATTCATTTACAAAGTATGTTTAGACACCCACGGTCCCATATTTCTGCCCTCAAATCACTCACAGACCAGGGAGGGGCTCAGTCACAAAGACAAATAGTTACAAGACAAACTGATAAGTTACAGAACAAGAGGATGGGGAGCACTGGCGAAGGAGCAGCCTGACTCCTCCTTTAGGGTTGGAAAGCTGGGTGAGGACCTGAGAATCCGGGGCTGGGGCAGGAAGTTTCCTGTCATAGGTATAGTTGGGCCACCAGACCGACCATCATACACAGTTTGAGCCAAGGCCAGGATCCACGCACAAAGCCAAAGTCCAGAGCCAGAAAGTCATAGGGTGGACAAGACAAAAATAGGCTGGACAGGACAAAGGGCTCAGAGGCAACTCTCACTGTTGGAGCACAGAGCCCCAGGTCTGGGAAGCCAGAGATGGCCCGCCAGGAGCCCCCAGAATGGAGCTGCACACTCAGTCTGCTTCTGTTTTTTTTTTTAAGTTTACTTATTTATTTTGAGAGGGGAGGTGGGAAAGGAGCAGAGAGAGAGGGAGAATCCCAAGCAGGTGCCACACTGTCAGTGTGGAGCCCGTTGCGGGACTTGAACTCGTGAACTGTGAAATCATGACCTGAGGTGAGGTTGGACACTTAACCAATTGAGCCACCCAGGCGCTCCAGCCTCCTTCTGTTTTGATTTTTATGTACTTGTTGGGGGCATTGATGTGTGGATGGATCAGTCAAGTTTGAAGGTTAAGGGTGTGATAAAAGGAGTACATTACTCTTTTGGGGGGCGTGGGGGAGGGAAGTTTTCTTAGAGACATGGATAAATAGAAAGGTGTTGAGCTGGTGGAGACAGGGAGTGAGGGAGACATGTGGGCAAAGGCAGGAAGCGTGTTTTGGGCTGGGCAATGGGATAGAGGGTCATGGCTGCCGTGACCATGAGCCTGGGCCATTAGGGGAAGCCTTGGGTGCAGGCTCCAGGGCTTTAACTTTATCCCATAAGCAAAGAGGAGACCTTCTCTTCAAATGAGGAGGGGTGGTGCCGAACCTTCAGGTTCCCAGGTAGGCCTGAATGGTGACGGTCACTACGCTCTTGTCTACGTCCCAGAGATTAAGCTACTGGAGAACAGACGTCACCACCTTGGGCCAAGTAGGGCTGCAGGTGTTCCAGTCACAGGAAAGCTTTGCGTGCCAAAGGGGTGCAGACGTCAGCAGCATCCGGGGACCACATCAAGGGTGCCTGGGGAGGGTAAGCCGTCCCTTTGCCCCAATCCTGGGATGCAGCCATTTATCTGGGCCTTGACCTTTGACCTCTCAGGCACTCGAGGGCAGCAGAGCCTATAACTGCCCTCGTGGGTATTCTCCCAGGACCCTGTGCCACAGGCAAACACTACATCCTCATAGAGAAAGAATGTTATCTTATTAGGGACACAGCTCATTTGTCCCTGGTCTGTCCCTGGGGGAAAGAGCTGGATTATATCCAAAGTGTAAACATCAACTGAGAATCTAACAGATCTTCTTTTCTTCCCATCCATGTATAAATTCACCTGTTACACCATTTTATGTTGCTCAAAGTTTCAAGGACTCAAAGACGATTCCCCCCAAGGGCACCTGGGTGGCTGGGTCAGTTGAGCGTCTGACTTCGGCTCAGGTCATGACCTCATAATTCATGGGTTCAAGCTCCGTGTCAGGCTCTGTGCTGACAGCTCAGAGCCTGGAGCCTGTTTCACGTTCTGTGTCTCCTTCTCCCTCTGCCCCTGCCCTGTTTGCTCTCTTTCTCCCTTTCTCTCAAAACAAACATTAAAAAAAAAAAAGATGATCCCCACCCTCCCAGCCTCACAGCATTCCAGTGTCAGTCATCATCACCTCCTCCTACAGGTGAGGAAACTGAGGCTCAAGGAGGGTAAGTCCTACCAGTCATGAAGCTGAGATTCAAGCCCAGACTTGCCAGAAGCCCCATGCCATGCACTTCTCACTGGCCCACATTCTCTCTCTCCAAGGGAAGAGAGGCAAGACCAGTGCAAGGGCGGCTATCTCCAGGGACCTGGAGTTTCTGCAGATGCTCGCTTGTGAGGCCAGGGGCATTTAATAATCTTATTTTTTTTAACTTTATTTATTTTGAGAGAAAGCGTGTGCAAGCAGGGGGAGGGCAGAGAGAACGGGAGAGGATCCCAAGCAGTTTCTGCTTTGTCACGTGGAGCCTGACATGGGGCTCGAACCCACAAACGGTGAGGTCATGACCTGAGCTGAAATTAAGAGTCTGATGCTCAATCGACTGAGACACCCAGGCGCCCCCAGTTTAATAATCTTATAATTCAACTCATTCTTACTGGGCCTTAAAAACATCTCGTGAAGCTGAAAAGTGTGTGGGGAGGAAGGGTGCATGATAATATTTTGCATTTATAGGACTCTCTGTTTTCCCAAGCCTTTTACAGTTTCCGCCACACTGAGTCACACGGGCCTCCAGTGAGGGAGGAAAATGCCTAAACATTCATTACCACCTGCTCCTTCCAAGGTTTGGGCAGAGACCAGGCAGGTGCTTGAACTTCAGCAGCTTCTCTCTTTGGGGGTTACAGTCTTTCACTGTGTACTAGAGAGGAGAGGGTTTCTGTGGCAGAGCCTTCCAGCACCACCCATTCCTTCCCGACAGCTCACTGGGGCTTCCTGGAAGCTTCCTCATGGCCCCCTTGACAGCAAGATGCTTCCTCCAAACAGGAGGAGCAGGCCTTCTCTCTTTCTCCCACCATCGTCCTATGAGGCTAAACCAGGGAGGCAGGTAGGCTGAGTGGGGGGAATCTCCATGAAGCAATGGAAACATTTTTAAGCATGCATACTAAATACGGGTTTTTTTCCCCCCATAGACTGAGAGAGAGCGCCGAGAAGTTAAGCCCTTCATCCCAGGCATGTCTGTGGGAACCACAAGCCCTCAAGATTGCTGCATTGAGCAGCTCAGCCCTACCTGGGCCCTGACCAGTTCCTAACCCCGCACCCCCCCCCCCCAACCCCTGCTTTTCCGAGAAAGTTTCCTTCTTTTTACTTCTATTTTGCAGATCTGACTTGCAAATCTTTCCACCCTGCCTTACAAATCTGCTCCCGCTTTTTAGGAAATCCCAACCCCAACACTCAGGGTTCAACCTCACCCCCATGCCCTCCCCCAGCAGTGCAATTCCTTAAGTCCCAGTTCTTTAGTTTGATCTGGAACGATATCTACATGGTCCTTAGGACAGACCACAGAGAGTCGTGGCGCACAGTTCCACAAAATAGAGAGATTGGGGGCACTTCACCGGTCATCTCTAGAACACCACCCCGCACCACCCCCCCCAACCCTGCTTCTCTATTTTTCCGATTGACCAGTGGTTAACTGTTAGGTCAGATGCACACACATCTCCAGAGAACAGTTTTCAATCTAAAGCCCTAAAGCTAAGTGAAACCCACAAACATCTTCTAATGTGGTCAGTGCTGTGTTTTCAAAAATGTTTGCGAATTTGAACTCCTTTGGCTAGGGTATGTGTGGCTTCTCAATTAGTTACAGTCCCCACTGTTCCCCACTGTCCTACACACCAGGCTGATTCGCTCACTCATGTTGTGTGTGGCCCCATGGGCCTGTGTGCCCACAACTGTTCTCCCAAGCCCACAAGGAAGAAGAGGAACATTTTCCTGACTGTCCCCTAATTTGCAAACCCGCGTCTCTCTCAGTGGAGTCGGCGCTGCACATCATCACTGGCATCATCCTTGACCTTTTCCTGAAACCCCCCCTTCCTCCTTCCTAACAGGCTTCCTCGGCTCTGTTGGAATGCAAAAATCCCATTACTGAGTGGCTTGTCTCTTAAGCGTTGCTCTTCTGATTACACAAACACAGTCAAAGCTTTGGAGCTGTCTCTGGGGTTGGCACAAGATGGTGGGGAAGGGCGGGCAATACCACCATATCTCAGCTGTGAAGCCGAGCAGGAGAGAAGTCCTCACTTGGTCCTGGGACTGGCCTTCGGACTGCGCCGCTCTTTTCAGTGTGAGCAGACTGGAGTTGCCCTGAGTCAACTCATCACTTCGCTAAGCCTTGGAGACAACCCCAGCTGCAGTGGACGCCCCTGGTCAGGTTCAGTGCAGTCCCCTGATGCTGCAAGGTGAGCCCTTGACTGTCCCACATGCTCCTCCTTCTCCCCCTCTCCTGCCTGGCAGACATGACTAAATAATCACAGCACTCTTCCTCACCAAGCCAGGCTACTCCCACACAGGCCTGCTCAGTCCACCTCTCTGGGCAGCCGCCACAGCTCGAGCAGAACAATTGTGATGAAACCTATTTCCTATCCTTGGTGTGATGGCAAGTGTGTTGGACAGCTAGTCCAAGGACCTGGGTTCTGGTTTCAACCCTGCCCTTGATTCACCGGAAGATCTGGGGCTTGGGCAAGGCCGTTCACCCCCATAGACCTGTTTCTTCATCTGTTAAATGAAGTGGTTGGACAGGTGATTAATTGGTTTCCAACTTCCAGTCAAGGCTGAATGGAGGGATGGTTTGGGCGGGGAGGGCTGGAACAGTAGGAAAAAGGAAGGGGACCCCTGAGAGGGTCCCGAAGTTAGCAGGATTCATGCCAAAGCTGATGGCCAGGCTGAGATATGCAGGAGGGTGTTCCAAGCAGGCCTAATCAGTAAAGGCAAGGAGGGGAGAATGGACTGAACGGGGCGGGGGTGGGGGTGTAGGACCCATGAATGAATAATAGTCTCATCGCTTCTGTGCTGGATGCACGTGTTCACTCTCTCAATAAACACTCCCTGCATCTGCCCGGGCATCGTTGTAGGTGCTGAGATCCTGCTGTGAATAGAAGACGCAGGCAGAGCTGTAGGGCTGTAAGCTGGCCGTCTCCCCAAACCGAAGCAGAGAGAGGACTGGAGGCGGCTTGCCCCGTGGCCCCTCGGAGGGCTGAGGACACGCATTTTGATGAGTCAGTGAGTGCAGCCAAGTCACCTGACCGCTCGCAGCATTTGTGGAGAAGGTAAGCGAGGCACTTCACGCAAAAGGCATTTTGTAAGCTGTAAAATCCTCCGTAGATGTTGTCTATCGATCACGATTGTAACGACAAGAGCAACAGGATGGGTGGAATTGCAGGCGACAGTCTGCAAGTGGCAGAAAGTACTGAAAGCCTCTGGAAACCGGCTCATGAGAGGAAAGCCAACACTGACCCTTGCTCCCTGACCTTCCCACCTTCAATGTTTCGACCCAGTTTAGGCTTCTCTTTTAAAAGCTCATAGATACATTTCCTCACTGTAATTATAGGCAAGGAGCAGGCTCTGTGTCGTAAGAAGAGCTGGTAGAAAAGGGACAATTAACCAAGGCACATAATTGAAGGGTAGATAAATATATCCGGTGGCAGATGAAACCCCTTCCTATTGGATACTATTCCCAGTACCCAAGAGCAAAGATAGGAACGTGCTTCATTTAGACCAGAGATGTCGAGCACTTTGTTATTAAAGGCTCCTGTCAAGAAGAGAGGTGCATATGAACGTGGGCAATGAGGACTTCCGGTGCCTCCTGCATGGACCGAGTCACCATGCTCCCGTCCCTACCCGGAGGCTTTCCATGCTGCCAGCGGTGGCTTCATTTAAACAGTCTGCTAATCATGAGATTGGAGGGAACATTTGGAGCAGAGACAGTGTGACTCCTGTCACTGAGCGGGACAATGAAAAGTTCAAAAATAGTAGTATCCACTGGTGGAAAAACCAATAAACATATAATTTCCAGGTAATTACTATCATATAATTAGCTTTCTGCTTTTATATGCCCCAGCGGAAACTGGGTCGCAGAGCAACTGAAATGCAGTTTAATAATCACAGTACGTTCCACAGCAAAATGAAGACTTTGTTCCCAAGAAAAATTGAGGGCCAGAGAGCACTGAGACTGGCTGTGTCTAGGGCCAATTCATACTGACCGGTGAGCCAGGTTCTTGGGCGATGTAACATAGACCCCGGACTATGCATCAGAAGAACTGGTTTTCATTCCAGTTGGGCCTGATCCCATCATGTGACCTCCTCTAGACGTCCTTCCAATCTGCACAATGATGGCGTCAGTCTAACTCATGCATTCTCATGACATCTAGAAGGGTGGAGACTGGTTTGAGGAGAGGTAAAGAAATCTAGATACGACAAGGGTTTGGGCACCCGCCCCCCCAAAAGCGCAGTCCTATCAGGCAAAATCTCATCCCTTAGCGTTCAATTGATTTATCTCATCGGATTTTCTTTGGTATCAAATGAGCGGCACTGACATTAAGTTCAGGGAAGATGCACAAAATGCATGCAAGATCGGTGCGGCAAAAGTACGGCGAACAGATGGCTGTGATTGGGGGGCTTTCTGTCTGTCACCTGCCCCATCAGAAAGTGCTGTCATAAGAGATGGTCTGTGTGTGCTTACCGGCTGCCATTAGCTGCCTTGTGGGTATTGATTGTGCTCATTTCAGAGCTTTTGTGTATGACTTAGGCTTTGAGATTTAAATAAAAATAGTTTATTTTTTACTGTTTCATTCTACCAAGTTATTCAGCCCATCAATAATCATGTCAGGTGCTGAAAAGAAAAAAATGTCAACAATATCAGAAAGAATCTTTAGCCCGGTGCACGCGCGCGCGCGCGCGCACACACACACACACACACACACACACACTGCATAAATGGATATACAATATATCTGTGGTATTAAAATTCCATGGGGGCAGTCATTAGCAAAAAAAAAAAAGTCTGAAAAGACTTTTGGAAGGGTAATAACACGTTGGAAATACTGCACTAGATGATCCTAAGAGTCTTTGCAGCTATGAGATTGTGCGAGGCCATGATGGAGAATTGTCCTGTGAGTTGGTATTCACCAAGCATAGTGATGGCATTTATGTCTTGTGAATTTAGGAAGCCTCCTTAACCACTCTGAGCCCTAAGTTTCTCATCTGGAGGGAAGGAATGCACACATGTGTGAATAAATAGAGACATCTTCCTTCCAGGGGAGAAGAAGTGAGCCAGTTTAACCAGTGTCTTAATTTGTATTCTCCCAAAAGCAGAGCCTGAGATAAGGAGCTGAGTGGAGGTAGTTTTGGGGGGAGATGATTCCAGGAAGCAGGAGTAAGGGAATGAGCAGAGCGAGACAGGGAAGGGGGGAAAGCCATTAAAGGGTGGTAGTCAGTTACTGCGGTGAGCTTCGATCCTGCTAGCAAATGTCTGAGAAATCATATAGGATGCAGTTCAGAATTGCTCCTTCGAAGGATGGGAGGCTGGGGGCATTTAAGCCCCGATTTTCATCCTTTGTGGCAAAGGATTACCCCTCACGATGTTGACTCCTATGCACTTTGAGACTGCCCTGCAATTAGGTTGAATGAGTTTCTGCAGCTTTGGAGGAAGAGTTTTGGCAGAAAGAGCGGTGAGACGTCTGAGCATTGTAGATGTGCATGGAAATATTCATTGTGGCTGCAGTGGTGGCACAGGATACCCAGAGCTGCGGCCACAAGCATGACAGAGTATGTATGAAAGAGTAGTCTTTCCCGTAACACCCACCCGTGCATCTGTGCATGCATCCATGCACCCATTTATTTCTCCATCCACCCATTCATGTGATCCTATTATAAAAAAGGATTCGAGGTGAGTCACCAACACGTGCTAAGACCCTGGGCAAGTCATTCCCTCTTGCTAGCAAATGCCTTCTTCTCTGGAAAAAAAAAGGCAGGGGAGAAAGAACGGGGAATGGCTGGCCTTATAGACCCCTGCCAGCCTTGGGTTCCGAACTCTAATAAGAGCAAGGGTTGAAAGGGCAGGTGGAGTTTTCGCTGTCAGCAGCCCACCACGGCTGCAGGACTGAACTAAAGATGAGCTCTCGTGAGGCTGGCTGGTTGTCCAGAGATGCAAGGCCCGAGGGCAGGTCCAGAATCTGGACCTCGGCACCAGAGCTTTGGACACCTGGCTATTGAATCTGGGTGTGACTGGGCCCTGGAAATAGAGAGGAAGGTGTTTGGGGAGACATGGAAGGGGCCCTGAAGCAGAATCCCCAAGTGCATCAGATACACCAGAGGCTAATTTGTTCATTTACAACGAGCTGTCATTGTCCTCTTCATGGGCTGAGCAGCACGTTCTCTCTGTACAGGTAGGCTCTATGGGAAGTCAAATGCTAAACACAGGGCTGTTTGGGGAGTCTGGATACAGAGCCCTGGGAGGGAGCCGGTGGCCTTCTTGGCAGGGGTCACGGAGCCATGAGAGTCGGATGTATCCATCCCCTTTGGGGGGCAGGCTCACAGGGAGATTTAGGGTGAGCCTACTTTCTCTCCTGACCAGTATTGAGACACATGGCCAAATTCTGTTCTCTGAGTTTTCTCACCCCTGGCTGTCCATACCCCAAGCGGGAGTTCTTACAACTCCAAGATTGAGTAGGATGCAATCAATTTTCAATTAAGTCCCTTAACTGAAATCGCATTCCAGCTCTGCTCCCTGGGAATGACATAAAGGCACTGTGGCTGGAGTCCTGGGGACACTCAACCCTTTCCATCACCTACCAAGGCTTGCCTGAGAGTGACCGATGGCATCCATCATGTGTAGGGTTTTCTAGTTTGGCTCTGAGGGAGCGTGTTGGCTTGCTACCCCCTGATCCCTGACAACTGCACATACCCCACCCCCATCTATTCTCTGCCCTGCTCCATGCCCTAAAGCCTTCCTCTGTGGATATACCTCCCAGCCTCTTTTGCCAGTTCGCTTCTGGTTGGCAGGACACTGGGGACAGGAAGAGATATGGGTCAGAACTTTTTCTTTCCCTGGATTTCCCTGAAGTGATGGCCTGTCTTTGGCAGTGGCTGTTTCCCTCCATGGCTCCTTTTGGGCAGTCCCTTCTTTCAGGTTGAGCCAATGCTGGGCTTCAGTGACACCACTTACTTCTCTTGTCCCTCCAGGCCTAAAGGTCGTAACAGCTTCCCTCCCTCCTCGGATGCTAGCCTCTGAGTGCCTCAGTATCCCTTGTTGTTCCCTAAACTCTGCTGGTCTTTCTGTGAGTATCTCCTTCTGTCTAGTGTCTTCATTGGAATTCTCTGGGGGTGAGTTCTACTTCCTGCTATGACCCTGGCCATTCCACAGGCTACCTTATTCTCAAAGTCTTGGCAGGCACCCCTAATCACTTCCTTCACCTTCACGAGAAGGGCTACATGTTTTCATGTGACAACATGCGTTAGTGTAAAAGCAAAAGCAACTGACATTGACAGGCCTAGAAACCCCAGACAAGTACAAAGTGTTTCAGGAAGTGTCTCAGTTGGACAATAGCACATTAAAGAGGAGAGAATTACGACCATAGTGACTTTCTCAATGACAAGCCGAGGGTGTGCCTGTCCTGCAAGTAATCCCATCACATTTCACTTCAGGAGAAAATAAAGGTATCAGGTTTAGAAATTAAATAGCTTATCAAATTTTAACTCTCAATCATAGCTATTAAAGTTATTAATTATTAAAATTCTAATCATGCATTAAGGTACTTTAAACATTTAAAAATACACTGAGCTTCTAACAAATTAAATTTTACATAAAGGACATTGGTCGAAATGAACGGAAGCTAATTTTCTCTGGGCCTCCCTTCCCCCTCTGGTTCAGGAGAACAATTTTTCTTATCCTTCTTACCAGTCAGAAAAAGTCTAAGATGCCAGGATCCCATGAAGATTCATTCTACCCATCAAAGTATCAAAGATTCAGCCTTTCTTCAACTTGTTTGACAAGCAACACTGTTGCATAAAACATATTGTGGAACCCACCATTCGGGTCCCTAAAGCCTCCTCTGGCATCCCCTGACCACAAGGATCTCACCCCTCTTTTCCTTGTCAACGCTCAGAATTTAAACCACACAGTTTGGCATCTGACTGCATATATTTTGTTCTCTAAATTGAACGTTGCTGGTAAGGCTGAAGTCCTTTCAGAGCTCCTGAACTCAGTACCCTCTTCACCTCCCGAGGGGAAATTATTATTATCGCTTTGGTGTGTCAGCCTCTCTGATCATACATGTGTGTACGCGTGTGTGTATGAGTATGTGAAGTAATTTATGAAACCTAAGAGAGAAAAGGTATCACATGGGAAATATACTTAAAATGCACAGCCTTGGGGCGCCTGGGTGGTTCAATCGGTTAAGCATCTGACTCTTGATTTCAACTTAGGTCATGATCTCATGGTTTGTGGGATAAAGCCCTGCGTCAGACTCCACACTGACACACTGTGGAGCCTGCCTGGGATTCTCTCTCTCTCTGCCCCTCCCCCATGCTCTCTCTCTCTCTCTCTCAAAATAAATAAATAAACTTTATAAAAACTGCACAGCCTTTAAGCAAATAGAGAGCTCATAGTTCCCAAATAGCTTCCAGCTACTTTCTCTTTTCTAGTTAAGTCTCTGAGTACCAAGGGCTTTCAGGATCTGCCAGGGCAGTTGATGCACTTTGTGCCAGAAGGGTGAATGTGCAAAAAGGAAAGATCCTTGGAGATCACTCCCAACTGCCATTTTACTGATGGGTATATCAAGGCCCAGAGAGGAAGAAATTAAATTCTCTTTTTTTTTTTAATTTTTTGATGTTTATTTATTTATTTTGAGAGAGAAAGAGAGCACAAGTGGGGAAGGGGCAGAGAGAGAGAGAGAGGGAGAGAGAGAATCCCAAGCAGTGTAGAGCCCAATTCGGGGCTTAAACTCACGACCATGAGATCATGACCTAAGCCAAAACCAAGAGTTGAATGCTTAACCAACTGAGCCACCCAGCCCCAGAAATGAACTTCTAATATCACACAACTCAGTAGTGGTAGAGACCCAGGCTTCCGGATTCCCAGTCCAGTGCCCTAGCCACACTCATGCCCAGTTCCTGCTTTCCCTTTAGGAACTTGCCCACAGACGGACCTATGTGCAATCTCTCAGAAGTGATAACTTGAAAGTCCACTCCTGTACACACACTGCCCATTGTGGCTGACATGGGAAACTGTGAAATTGAAGGATTTTCTGTGGATGTGTTCATTCATTCACTTATCCCAATGTTCACAGAGCACCTTCCCTATGCCAAGAGCTGTGATAGGTGACATTGGGGTACAGAGATGTGCCAGAGCTGGTCCTGTCCTTCAGGAGCTCACAGCCTGATCGAGGACATATGACAAGTACAATAATAGCTGAAGTGTCACATCTTAAGTGCCAAGTGCCAAGTGCCACGGGAGAGGTGGAGAATGCAGAGAGAGCTCAGATGCCATTGCATCTGAGAGTGGGGAATCCAAGAAGGCCTCTTGGAGGAGGTGGCATCTGAGTGGGCCTTGAAGGCTGGTTATGTTCAATGAGGGCAATAAGTGAAAGAAACTGTAGGCGTAGCAAAATACTGAGAAAGAAGGACATGGAGGTTTTCTTTTCTCCTTTTTTTTTTAGAAAAAAATTTTAAGTTTATTTATTTATTTTTAGAGAGAGAGAGAAAGAGAGAGCATGAACAGGGGAGGAGAGAGGATCCCAAGCAGGCTCCGTACTGTCAGTGTGGAGCCCGACATGGGACTTGAAGCCCACGAAACGTGAGATCATGACATGGGCGGAAACCAAGAGTCAGACGCTTAACTGACTGAGCCACCCAGGCGTCCCAGCACGGAGGTTTTCAAGGAAAAGGCAGAGCTCAGGGTGCTGGGCAGTGTGAGGATTCTTATAAAGGGTGCTGGGGCTTAAGTTGATCTCCCCTCCCTTGGAATCATGAGGCACATATCTTGTTGCCTTCATGCGAGTAGGTGCCCCCAGAGGAAAGACAGCTGGTCTCCTATCTCTGAATCCTTTTGATGCCCGGCAAAGTCATGCATACATTATATTATGATGGATTATATTATATTACATTAATAATGAGAATATACCCCGTTACATTAAATGTATACATTATATGTATATATATACACATGCCATGTATTATATATACATACATATATAATATATATACATACATATATATAATATACATATATATACATATATATTATACACACACACACACACACACACACACACACTTAGAAGGGAGAGAGGAGGGAGACGTGAGGAGGGAAAGCAGGGAGTAAGCAAACAAACAGGCCAGGAAATTCCCTCCTCCTGTCACCCACTCTTTACCCTTCCCTGGGGACATTGCGTTTCTTCCTTCTAGGAGTCTAAATAAATTGTCTATTCAATCTTGTATGGTAATGTGCTTGTGTCACAAGTGATTTGACTGCGTGCTCTAGTATGGTAATCACTATTTATTACTTCTTAGAAGTTACAAACAGCTTTGCTATTCTCACCCCCAAGAGGAATGTGTGACTGTCACAAATCCCCTCAGGCACCAGGAACAAACACAAAAATCACTATTCATAATGGGGAGAAAACATCCTGTCTAATGCTTAATGACAATTAGAACAATATGAAATATCCCTCTTCTCTCTCAAATTAGCACAACTTTTAAATGAATGAGAATATGCATGAACATGATTGAGTTGTTCCAATTCCTATGAAACAAACGTGCTTTAAGAATCGTGGGGCACCTGGGTGGCTCAGTTGGCTAAGTGTCCGACTTCAGCTTAGGTCATGATCTTGCGGTCTGTGAATTCGAGCCCTGCTTAGGGCTCTGTGCTGACAGCTCAGAGCCTGGAGCCTGCTTCAGATTCTGTGTCTCCCTCTCTCTCTGCCCCTCCCCCGCTCACACCTCTGTCTCTCTCTTTCTCTCAAAAGTAAATAAACATTAAAAAAGATTTTTTTTAAAAGGATCTTAAAATGCTCAGACCCCTGGACAGTGATCAACACTTCTATGGACTTATCCAAAGGAAGAAATCTGTAAAGTAGACAGAGGACTAAATAGAAGGGTGTTTAGTTCAGTATTATTTATCATTGGGGAAAATTAGAACTAATAGAAATGTCTGACTTGAAGTCTATGATAAAGTAAAATACAATGTACCCGGCTGGCAGAGTATCATACAGGCCTTACATCGGATGTCTTCGCGGAAGAGTGGCATAAAAATACATGTATGTGCATAATGAAATACCTGTGTTTTTTTCCCTAAAAACAAAGACTTTTTTCCATAACGATAATCAAAATCAGGAAATTAATAATGATATGATGCCATTACTTAATCCACAGACATAAGTATTTCTCTCTTGTCCCAGTAAAATCCCTTAGAGCAAAAGGGAAGAATGTTTCTTCTGGTCTAGGACGTCGTCCAGGATCACACATGGCATTTGATTGTCCCATCTCTTTAGTCGGCTTCAGCCTGGAACTGTTACCTCACTCTTTTCTTGTCTTTTATGATTCTGGTAACTTCGAACAGTACAGCTCAGTAGAATGTCCCTCAGTGTGGGTTTGTCTGATGTTTCCTCATGATTAGATTCTGGTTATGCATTTTGTCGGCAACATGACAGGGATAATGGTGTGTCCTTATCAAATCAAGAGGTACGTGGTGTCTCTTTTTCCCTTTATAATTAATCAGCATCTTGTGGGGAGGTGCTTTGGGACAATGTAAGTACCCTGTTTCTTGTTAAATTTTTACCCACTGGTTTAGCCTCTGTTGGTGACTCTTGTTTGACAACTATTACTATGGTGGTTGCTGAATGGTGGTTTACTAATTTTTTTAATTTTACTAGTTGTTTGTTTATTTATTTATTTTTCAGAAAGAGAAAGCATGAAGGGGAAGGGCAGAGGGAGAAGAAGGGGGAGTATCTCAAGCAGGCTCCACACTCATTGGAGAGCCGATGAGGGGCTCAGTCTCAACGAATATGAAATCTCGACCTGAGCTGAAATCAAGAGTCAGATGCTTAACTGACTGGGCCACCCAGCTGCCCCAGTGAACAGTGGTTTTCTGATCCCATCAATCCTTCCTTCCCTTCTCCACCTCTTATTTATTTGTTCATTTTTCATATCAGCATCAATTCTTATTTTATTTTTATGAGTTATTATTTGTTATATAATTATTTATTTGCATGCTCAAATTGTCCCAGATTAGGCCAGTGGAAGCCCCTTCAACTGACTCCTATGTCCTTTTGACATAACCCCATTGGGTTTTTTATTTTTTGTTGTTTTGTTTTGTTTTTGGCACTTCCATACTGTTTTGTGCAATAGTATGTTCCAGGCTTATCTTGTACTGTCCATGCTTCAGTCCTGGAGTCAGTCATTTCTCCAAAGCAGTTTTGGTTCCTTTTAGTGGATAATAGTATTCAGAAACCAAGATTTGGGCCATAAGTGTATTCTCTGCTGATAAAGCATCATTGCCTTTAGGCCCTGTTACAGCCAGGAAACACACACACACACACACACACACACACACGCATGCACACACTTATACTCAAAAATATGAAAAAATATTTTTAATACAATATCCAGTGGAAAAACACAGAATTATATGTCTGTGGCAGACTGAGTCCACACCCAATCTTAGAAAAGACAGTGGGACAAGACATGTATGTTCAACAATGAGTAGGGGCTTTCTTTATGGTCCAAAAGCATGAGGAATCTGTGCAAGACTGAAGGCGGACAGGATTGGACTTGAAGGGGGTACAGCAAGAGCCACAGTGGAAGTGAACCTCCCAGAAGAAGGGAGAAATATCAAGACATCCCACGTCCAGAGGTGATGGGAGAGAGCTGTAAACAAGAGGGTGTCTAGGGAAAGTTGATAGGGGTATTATTTGCAGAACTGTAGCAGGAGCAGCCAGGCCCTACCAACTCACATTTCTCCACGTATCCTGTGTGTATGAACTTGGGGGTAAGTATTTGGATTAAGGAGAAAAGACCATGCACTGAGTGGCTGTCAAAGTCTGGAAGGAATGAGAAACATCCAAGCCTAGAAGACCAGCTGCCGAGGTTCCCACCCAGCAGCAGGCCCTGCCCGTCAAAATAGTATAGAGGACAAGTTCCAGCAGCTGTTTTGTCACTCCCTATAAGCAAACTGTTCAACCAGAGGCAGCCATCGGCCTTCTGAGGTGCCACAACTGCAAGAATGTACGCGTAGTCAAGAATCACTAAATGCTTGAGGTGTGCGATATTACAAACAACAGATCGTAGAGGTAATAAGCAGATAAATACACATCTGAAGAAAGAGAGTTAATACGGTAACCAGCATGAGACTGAAAAATAAATGTAATTTGGGGCGTGTGGATGGCTCAGTTGGCAGAGCACATGACTCTTGATCTTGGCATTGTAAGTTCAAGCCCCACATTGAGTGTAGAGATTACATAAATATAAAATCTTAAAAAAATTAGAAAAATGTAATTCTAAATGCTCAGAGGGATAAGGAAGAGTATTTCATTCATGCAACAGGCATGGCTGGTTGTAAAAAAAGAAACAATTAGAGTTCTTGTAATAAAAGAAAGACTTATTGAAACCAAAAGATAGAGGGGCTGATAGCATGATAAACACAGTTAAAGAATGAATCAGGGAACCTGAAGATGAGGTCTAGGAATTCTTTTATAGAATACAGCCCGAAGTAATAGAGGTGGATGGTAAAAAGAAAAGTTAAAAATAACGGGAATAGACTTAGAAGCACCAATATTGCCTAATAAGAGTTCCGGAAGTCGGTGGCAGAGATAATAGGATATAGTATTTAAAGAAATAATAAACAGTGATTTCCCAGAATTAAAAAAAAAAAAAGTATATCTTCATAACAAAAGGGTCCACCAGGTACAATAAGATAATTTTTTAATCCATATCTACTCATTATAGTGAAATTTCAGAATATCAAGGATAAAGAAAAAATTAAATGCTCATAAAAAAAATTACCTACTACAAAAAAATAAAAATGGCTATTGAGATCCAGCTGACAGTCATGGTAAGAGACAGAACGGAGAATCACATGTGAGCCGGTTCTGGAAGTGACTGACACTTATGATTTCTGCTCACATTCGACCGGCCAAAGCTCTGTCATAGGGCCATATCTAATGGCTACAAAGACCAAGAAATGTAGCCTTGTTATGTACCCAGGAGGAAGGCAGAAACTGGTCTGTTTATCAGTCTTTCACACAGAAATTAACAAACTGTGAATTTAATGGATACATGTAGAACTTTGAACCCCGCAGAGAATACATTTTTTTCAGACACGATAGAACATTTACAAAAATTGTCTTAAGTATTAGGCTGCACAGTGAGTCTCCAAAATTTTTAAAAGTTAGTGTAATACAAAACATTTATTGATGACCCAGAAATGAAATTAGATGTATAAAGATGGTAGAAACTTACATACATCTGGAAATTCAAAACAGAGGTCTAAATAAGAATGGATGGAAGAAAAATCACAACAAAGTGAGAATTAAATGAGTACTACTTTGGGAAGCAAAGTGGTTTTCAGGGAAATATATAGACTTACATGTAGTTATTGTTATTATTATTTTTTAAGATTTTAGTTTTATTTATTTTATTTATTTATTTATTTATTTATTTTTTAACGTTCATTTATTTTTGAGACAGAGAGAGACAGCATGAACGGGGGAGGGTCAGGGAGAGAGGGAGACACAGAATCTGAAACAGGCTCCAGGCTCTGAGCCATCAGCACAGAGCCCGACGCGGGGCTTGAAGCCACGAACCGTGAGATCATGACCTGAGCCCAAGTCAGATGCTTAACCTACTGAGCCACCCAGGCGCCCCTAAGATTTTAGTTTTAAATAATCTCTACAATCAACGTGAAGATGGAACTCAAAGTCCCGAGATCCTGAGTTTTATGTTCTACTGACTGAGCCAGCCAGGTGCTGCTCATGTAGTTATTATAAAATAAGAAAGACTAATGATGACTGAACCCAGCTTTTGTAGTAGGGCAGCCATAACAAATTACCTCAAACAGACTGGCTTAAACAGTAATTTATTGTCTCATAGTTCCAGAGGATAGAAGATGGAAATAAAGGTGTTGGCAGGGCTATGGTCTCTCTGAAGGCCCCAGCGGAGAATCCTCCCTTGCCTCTTGCTAACCTTTAGTAATTGCAGGCAATTGTTAACACTCCTTGGCTTGTAGTCACATCACTCCACTCTATGCCTCCATTATCACATGGACTTCTCCCTGTGTGTCTGCCTCTGGGTCCAAGTTTCTTTTTTCTTGTAGGACACCAGTCATATTAGATTTAGGGCCCATCCTAATCCAGTATGACTCATCTTAACTTGATTACAACTGCTAAGATACTTTTTTCTTTTTTGAGAGAGAGTGAGAGAGAGAGAGAGAGAGAGAGAGAGAGAAAGCACAAGCACTCATGAGCATAACCAGGGGAGGGGCCAAGGAAGAGAAAGAATCTTAAGCAGTTTCCATGCCTAGTGCTTGGGGCTCAATCCCACGACTGTGAGATTGCTACCTGAGCTGAAATCAAGGGTCGGGTGCTTAACTGACTGAGCCACCCAGGTGCCCCAGAAATTATTTCTAAATAAGGTCACATTTATAGGCTGGACATCAGTTTTGCAGGGACACTATTGAACCCTGTCCAGCTTCCAAAAAAATAAATAAACTGAGGGGCTCCTGGCTGGCTCAGTGGGAACAGCATGGGCCTCTTGATCGTGGAGTTGTGAGTGCAAGCCCCATATTGGGTGTAGAGATTACTTAGATAAATAAACTTCTGGGGCTCCTGGGTGGCTCAGTTGGTTGGGCTTTGGACTCTTGATCTCAGCTCAGGTCATGATCTCCCGTGTTTGTAGGATCAAGCCCCACCTCGGGCTCTGCACTGATAATGGGGAGCCTGTTTGGGATTCTCTGTCTCCCATTCTCTCTCTGCCCCTCCCTTGCCTGTGCTCAACCATGCACAGGCATGTATGGGTGTGTGCGCTCTTTCTCTCAAATAAATAAACTTTTAAATAAACAAACTTTAAAAAACAAATAAATAGAAAAAAAACCTACAAAATATAAAGAAAGTAGACTAAAGAAGAATGGTAAAGACTGAAGTAAAAAGCAATAAAATAGAAAAAATGTTAATTAACAAATAAAAAAATGATTCCATGAAAACACTTAAAGAAATAGGTAAGCTTTTCCAAAGTATATCAAGTGAAGCACAGGGAGGGAAAATTAACATTATACAGATTGACAAAATGGAAAAACTACAGACTTCTAACTCATAAGAGATTTTACATTTATAAAAAACAACATGATTCAAAAAAAATAATAAAACCCAGATGAAAGAGAAACAGGAAAACATAAATTCTCAACCCTAAAAGAAATGGAAACAATTAGTCAAAAATCTATCTGCTAAGAAGATACGTGGTCCAGGTAGTTCTACGGGAGAGTTTCACCATAAGTGAACTTTTCTAAATAACAGAGGGAATTCCTATCTTCTATAAACTCTTTCAGAGACAAGAAAAATAAGGAAAGCTACTCCTCTTATCTTCTTGGTGAATGTTCTGTGTGGACTTGAGAAAAATGTTATTCTGCTGTTTGTTGGATGAAGTCGTTTACAGATGTCAATTGCACCCAATTGATGGATGGTGTTGTTGAGCGCCGGTGTGTCCTTATTGATTTTCTGCCTGCTGAATCTGTCCATTTCTGACAGAGGAGTGTTGAAATACCTATGACAATGGATTCATCTATTTCTCCTTGCAGTTCTCTCAGTTTCTGCGTCCTGTAACTTGATGCTGTGTTGTTAGACACATACATGTCAGGAACTGTTATGTCTTCTTGGAGAGTTGACCATTTCATCATTACATAACGCCCCTCTTTATCTCTGATAACCTTCTTACTTTGAAGTCAGCTCTGTCTGAAATTTATGTAGATACTCTTGCTTTCTTTTGATAAGTGTTAGCATGGTATATTTTCCCTCTATCCATTGACTTTTTTTTTAATTATTGTTTTAATGTTTATCTATTTTTGAGACAGAGAGAGACAGAGCATGAACAGGGGAGGGGCAGAGAGAGAGGGAGACACAGAATCTGAAACGGGCTCCAGGCTCTGAGCTCTCAGCACAGAGCCCGACGCGGGGCTCGAACTCTCACGGACCGTGAGATCATGACCTGAGCCGAGGTCGGACACTTAACCGACCAAGCCACCCAGGCACCCCTCTATCCATTGACTTTTAAACTGTATGTGTCTTTATGTTTAAAGTGGGTTCCTTGTGACAACATGTAATTGGATTATGTTTTTTTGATCTACTCTGACACTATCTGGCTTCTAATTGGTATATTTCAACCATTGACATTCAAAGTGATTATTGACATAGTTGGGTTAATAACTACCACATTTGTCACTGTTTTCTATTTGTTGTCTGTGTTCTTTATACCTATTTTCATCTTCCACTGTCTCTGCCTTTTGTGGTTTCAGTTGAACACTTTATACGCTTCCATTTTCTCTCCTTTCTTAACATATCAGTTATACTTCTTCTTAGTGGCTTGCCCTAGAGGTTGCAATATAAATTTATAACTAATCCAAATTCACTTTCGAATAACACTCTATTACTTTCTAGGTCGTGTGTGTGCCTTGTAATAACAAAAGAATTCTAATTCCTTCATCTTGTCCCTTGTATCATTTCCGTCATTCATTTCACTTACATGTAAGCATACATAAGAAAATATGCATATGTGGTATATACATACACATACATAATTAAATACATTGTTGCTGTTATTATTTTGAGTAAACTATCATCTGTTTCATTAATTAAGAATAAGGAAGGTAAGTTTTATTTTACCTTCATTTACTCCTTCTTCAACACTCTTATTTTCCTTATGCAGATCTGAGTTTTTGGCCCATATGATTTTCCTTCTCTCTAGAGAACTTCTAAAAACATATTTTGGAAGGCAGGGGCACCCGGCAGTCTCATGAGGTAGAGCATGTGACTCTTGATCTCGGGGTCGAGAGTTCAAGCCCAGTGTTGGGGGTAGAGATTACTTAAAAATAAATAAACAAACAAGTAAACTTAAAAAAATTTTTTTTCTTTCTGCAAGGCTGTTCTACTGGCAACAAATTCCCTCAATTTTTGTTATCTGAGAAAGTCTTTATTTCTCCTTCACTTTTGAAGGATAAGCTTGCAGGGTACAGAATTGTAGGTGGCTAGGGTTTTTCATGTTTTTTTTTTTTTCTCTCTCAACACTTTAAATATTTTACTCCACTCTCTTCTTGATTTCATGGTTTCTGAGAAGTCAGATGTAATTTTTATCTCTGTTCATCTATTGGCGAGGTGTTTTGTCCTTTGGCTTCTTCTGGGATCTCTTAATCTTTGATTTTTTTTTTTTTTAATTTTTTAAAAGTTTATTTTTGAGAGAGAGAGACTTTATTTTTGCACAAATTGGGGAGGGATGGAGAGAGCGGGACAGAGGATCCAAAGAGGGCTCTGTGCTGACAGGAGAGAGCCCAAGGAGGGGCTCATACTCACAAACCATGAGATCATGACCTGTGACAAAGTTGGGAGCTTAACCCGCTGGGCCACCCAGGTGTCCCATGCAGTTTTGGTTTTTTTCCTTTACAATTGAAAGTGATATGCTGAGGTAGTTTTTTGGCATGGTGTTCTTTGAGCTTCCTGAGTCTATGGCCTGGTGCCTGACATTAGTTTAGGGAAATCCTCAGTCACTATCATTTCAAATATCTCCTCTGTTTCTCTCTTTCTTCTCCTTCTGATATTCCCATTATAAGTATGTTATACTTTATGTAATTGGCCCACAGTCCTTAGATACTCTGTTGTTTTTTTTTTCCTTTTTTCTCCTCGCTTTTTATGTTTCAAGGATTCTCCTGATATATCCTCTACCTCAGAGATTCTTTCTTCGGCCATGCCTGGTCTCCTAATGATCCCATTAAAGATATTTTTTATGTCTGTTACAGTGGTTTGTTTGTTTGTTTTTGTTATTTTTTTTTTTTTTTATCTCTAGCATTTCTGTTTGGTTCTTTCTTAGGATTTCCATTTCTCTGCTTACACTGCCCATCTGTTCTTGTAGGCTGTCTCCTTTATCTATTAGAGCCCTTAGCATATTAATCATAGTTGTTTTAAATTCCCAGTCTGATAATTCCAACACCCCTGCCATGTCTGATTCTGAAGCTTGCTTTGTCTCTTCAGAGTGTGTTTTTTGCCTTTTGGTGTGCTTCGTAATGTTTTCTTAACAGCTGGACATGATATACTGGGTGAAAGGCAGGGTTTTATTAGTCCTTAAACAAAATTAGTTTTTAAATTTTAATGTGATATACTCTGTACAAGGAAAAAAAGGTATAGAAAAAAGACTGAAAGGAAATATGTACAATGCTGTTGAACAATGGTTGCTCTGAGTGATGTGTTTATGGGTGATTTTATTTTCAGCTTTTTTTTCATTTTCTGTACTTTACACATTTTCTGGAAATGCCATGTGTTACTTTATAATTAGCCATGAAAAATGGAAAAGAGATATAAAGGTCCTTTTAAAAACCCACTGTCAGATTCAATCTTTAAAGAACAATGTGCCTACTCCCCTCTTGCCTGACGTTTAGAAACAATATAAAACACTCTGAAGCACCATTTAATCCTATTACTTTCCTGGACCTCTCACAAACCAGGGGATGATCCTTTTGGCTCTTTAAAATAAATCTCCCAAGGTCATGGGGCTTGTCTGTAACAGAGGGGGATGAAACTCCCAGGCCAGTGCTCCTCCCCCTACACCATCTGGCACCTCGGAATTTCATTAAAGACTGCACGAGCTAGCCAAAAAGCCAAATGTTCAAATTCATCTTCTTTCTAAGGGAATATTACTCCCTTTTAGAATCACTCCACTAACAAGCTACTGCCCCCTCTCCGGGCCTCAGTTTCCTCCTCTGTGAAAGGAGGGCACTGGGTTGTCCCAGCAGATTCCAGGTTCTTAAGACACCTGTGGTCCCTGTTCTTCTCCCTACCACCTCAAGGGTCTGCTTCTTTCTGTTATGGCCCTAGGGAGGCCAGTGCCCATCCCGGTTCTGCCGTGAACTCATCTGTTGGGTGTCATTAAGCAAGTCAGTGCTGTCTGGGGATCTGTTTTCCCATGTGTACAATGAGGGTTTGGGCCCAGACCACAGATTTTCACATTCTGGGTGATGCGGCCCTAGAGTCCTGGGGAGGGGAGGGTGAGCAGCTCTCCACGTGTCTGTTTTGCATATTGGGGTTCTGGGTAAGATTTCTTCTGAAACAAGGATGTGTTGCTACAAGCCTATTTGAAAACCACTGGACCAGGAGACTCTGCAATTCCTTTTCCAGGACTGACATTCTATTTCTCCAAGAAATAGAGCAGCAGAACCCTGGGTACCAGGGTAAAACAGTGGGGAAGAGTCCCCTGGGCTCTGGCAGCCCTGCTTCCCCAGCAGGGGCTGAGCTACTGGGAGCAGGAGAAGCAAAGATGGATACTTGTAGATGGTGTTAAGATCGAGATGCTCAAATAACTCAGCCTACCCGGCCACTTCTCCACACCCCCTGCCCCCCACCACCAACTTCTCTTTCCGTCACCTAGGCAACCAGGCGGGGCACTGGGCCTGCAGTTCCTCCTTCCCCCTCCCTCTCACCCACTCAATCTGCAGGCCGCATTCCCACCCCACTGTCTCTGCCCACAGATTCTCTGGGTCTGGAGAGGAAAGTTCCACCTCTAGGGCTGCCTTTTGTGAGCATGGAAACCAGATTCCAAGCTGGAGGCCCCTAACTCCTAAAATAATCCTGGTTTGCATGCTGAATTTGACTGCTTTCCTGGCAGGCATCTTGCAGGCAAAGGGTCTGACCTTGCCAAGGCAGCCTGTGCAGAGCTCTGGGAGGTCTGAGACAAGGGCTCATTGGGACAGGGTGAGGGGTGGGGTGGGGTGGGGGGAGACCAGGCCCAGGGAGTGGGGGCGGAACAGAGGGGTTGCCCCTGGTGCTTCTCTGCTCCAGGTGGGAGGTCAGGGACAAAGGGTCCTGGGGTTTAACTTACCCCAAGTTATCTTTGCCTCCAACCTGCCTGAACTGGGGCTGGGTTGGGGTGGGAGTCCAGCCCAGCTCAAGATAATAGTTAAATGGGAGCAAATGGGGTGGGGGGGAAGATTGGGGAGTTGGAAGGGAGAGACAGAGACAGGAGGCTTTGTAGAGGCGTCTTGATGAGATTTGTGCCTGTAAATTACCCAGAAAAGTCCGGGGTTCAATTCTGGGAGTGAGCTGGTGTTCTGAATACTAAAGGGAAAGCACTAAGCTGGACCAAAGCTCAGGTATAAAGGGCAGCAGGACCCTAGCAAATCCCAGCTACTGAGTGTCATCAACAGTTAAATGTGGAGAAAGTGTGTGGACTAGAGCAAAGGTCAAGTATCACTAGGAATTGGAGCTAAAAAATTCAGCAAGTTGCAGGGTACAAGATCAATGCCCCAAAATCAGTTTTATTTCCTTTTTTTTTTTTTTTAATGTTTTTCAATGTTGATTTGTTTTTGAGAGACAGAGACAGAGCATGAGTGGGGGAGGGGCAGAGAGAGAGACACACACAGAATCCGAAGCAGGCTCCAGGCTCTGAGCTGTTGGCACAGAGCCCGACATGGGGCTCGAACCCACGAACCATGAGATCATGACCTGAGCCAAAGTCGGACACTTAACCAACTGAGCCACTCAGGCGCCCCTAAAAATCAGTTTTGTTTCTATACACTAGCAATTAACAACACCGAAAGGAAATTTTAAAAAAACAACCCCAATTCCATTTATAATAGCATCAAAGAAAAAAAATTAGAGAGTATGTTGGAACTCTCTGTACCTTCTGCTCAATTTTTCCATAAAACTAAAACTGCCCCACAAAACAGTTCATTAATTTAAAACTTTTCAGGAATAAATTAAAACCAAGGAGATACAAGGCACACACTGTAAACATTGCTGAAAGAAAATAAAGATCTAAATAAACGGAAAAACATTTCAGCTTCATGAATCTGAAGACTTAATATTGTTAAGATAGCAATACTATGCAAAGCAATCTATGGATCCCACGTCATTCCTATAAAAATCCAAAAGGCTGTTTTGCAGAAATGGACCAGGCTATCCAAAAATTCACATGGAATTGTAAAGGACTGAAAGTAGCCAAAACAATCTTGAAAAAGAACCAGGGGCACCTGGGTGGCTCAGTCAGTTAAGCATTTGACTTTTGATTTTGGCTCAGGTCATGATCTCACGGTTGGTGAGTTTGAGCCCCACATCGAGCTCTGCACTAACAGTGCAGAGCCTGCTTGGGATTCTCTGTCCCTCTGTCTCTCAAAATAAATAAACATTTAAAAACAAAAAGAAAAAGAACTGAATTGGAGGACTCACCCTTCGTGATTTCAAAACTTACATAAAGCTACAGTAATCAAAATAGTGGGACTGGGACACCTGGCTAGCTCAGTTGGTAGAGCATACAATGCTTGATCTCGGGGTCATGAGTTCAAGCCTCACGTTGGGCATAGAGCTTACTTAAGGAAAAAAAAAAAGAAAAGAAAGAAAACTGTGGAACTGACATAAGGGTAGACATATAAATTAGTGGAATAGATTTGTGAGTCCAGGACAAAATGCATACATCTAGGGTCAATTGATTTTTAAAAGATGTGAATTGCATTCATTGGGAAAATTGTGGTGGGAAAACCAAATATCCACATGCAAAAGAATGAAGTTTGAATCCTACCTCACACCATATTAAAGAATTAGCTCAAAATGAATCAAAGACCTAAATGTGAGAGCTAAAACATAAAACTCTTAGGAGAACATATGGGTAAATATCCATGACCTCAGATTCAGGAGTGTTTTTTTTTTTTTTTAAATGACACCAAAGACACAAGGAATAAAAGAAAAAAGTGATAAATTGGATTTTGTGAACATTAAAAACTTACGTGCATCAAAAGATACTATAAAGAGAATGCAACGACAACGCATAGAAGGAGACAAAATATTTGCAAATCATATATCTGAGAAGGGACTCATATCCAGAATATATTAAAAACTCCTACAACTCATCAGCAAAAAGCCAAGCAACCCAATTGAAAAATGGACAAAGGATTTGAATAGACATTTCTCTAAAGAAAATATACAGTGGCCAATAAACATATGAAAAGATACTCAAGATGGTTAGTCATTTGGGAATGCAAATCAAAACCACAGTAAGATACCACTTTATACCCTATAGGGTAGCTCTAATTTTTTAAAAATAAAAAATAAGTATTGACAAGGATGTGGAAAAATTGGAACCCTCTGTCCATTGCTGGTGGGCAGGAAAATGGCACAGCCACTATAGAAAAAACACTTTGGCAGTTTCTCAATAACTTGTGACTCAACCATTCCTCTGTTGGGTGTTTACTCAAAAGAATTGAAAAGAGGTGTTCAAACAGAAACTTTGTACACAATTGCCCACAGAGGTATTATTCACAATAGCAGAAAGGTTCAAATAGCTCAAATAGCCATCCACTGATAAATGGATAAACAAATTGTGGCATATCCACACATGAAATATTATTCTTCCATAAAAAGGAATGAAGCACTGATATTATGCTACCTCAAGACTGAACCTTGAAAACATTATGCTAAGTGAAAGAAGCCAGCCACAAAAGACAATGTATTGTATGATTTCATTTTTAGGAAATATCCAGAATATGCAAATCCACTGACACAGAAAGGAGATTGGTGGTTGCCAAGGGCTTGGGAAATAGGGTAATAAGTGATTGTTTAGTGGACATGAAGTCTCCTGTTGGGGTGATGAGAACATTCTGGCACTATTTGGTGGTGAGTATTGCACAACATTGTGAATGTACTCAACGTCACTAATGGTAAATTTTATGCTGTATGTATTTTACCATAATAATAAACCGTTCAATGAATTAGTTTCCAAAAGAAAACCAACTCCCTAAAATTTTTGCTCACCTCTCCGAAAACCAACAATTTGTTTTAATAGCAAGCTATTTTGTTCAAGTATGAGCTTATGCAGAAACTCCACATCTAAAACAGACAAAAGTGGAGGCCTGGGGCGGAGGGAAGCCTGTGCCCCTTTTATCTCATATGAAAGTCCCTCAGCAAAAGGACAGTTTCGGAGATGCCTTCCAGCCTCGATCTTCTCAGCTGGAGGGACTTGGTAAATGTGTATTGAAAGAACACTCTGCTGAAGCCACCAGGATTAAAGGCTCCTGGATTGGTGACCATGCCGGGGTCTCAGCTCTGGTCTAAGTCCACTGTGGGGTTCTGGCCAGAGCCTGCTGAACTCAGCACTGGATGGCATGCTTTGAAAAGATGGCAAAATGAACTGGTAGTGAAATCCCAGAGAAGGTCTGGGTAGGGAGTAGGTAGGTGTGATGCTTTAAGAGTCAGGGGCTCTGGAACCAATGGGCTTTGATTCCTCCATCAACACTTATCAGCCATTTCCAGGAGGTTAAGTTCCCAAACTGTCCATCAGAAATAAATAATACTACGAACGGCATGATGGTGGTATGAAAATTAAGTACGTTAATTGGAGTAAAGTGCTTAGAACAATGTCCAGCACATAGAAAGCTCTCAGTAATTAATCTTATTTTCATTTTAGAACTGTAGTGGTCCGTTTCACCATCTGACTCAACACAGTCAAGCCAATGGTGACTGAGAATGTCTCACTCAGAAGGGCCTGAGAGATGGCCTTGGACCACAACTCGCCCTCCGTCCGGGTTTCTCCTATAGTACACGTGGCTGAGGCAAACTGACGGATTCTCTCCAAAGTGTCTGCATAATTCCATTGTTTTGATTGTGTTTCAAACTGCTGGTCTTAACTCACTGGTCTTGAAATTAACGGAGAGTGTTGTGAGCAGTTACAAACATTTCAAAAACCGAAGAAAGGAAAGAATAGAACGGAAAACAATCTAAGTGCACCATGGATAATTAGGGTTAAGTATTAAGTATTGTTTGTTGAAGTTTGCTGCTGTGTGCGTGTGTGCACGTGCTAGTGAGCACTTGTGTACTAGGTTGCAATGTGTATTTCTTACTAAGGGTTGCAGTTTAAAAAGTTTGAAGGCTGTGGTCTAATAACCCCCAAGGACTTTCTGAAAGCCCCTGAGCTGAGCCAAGGGCCTCCTATTCTTCTTGGGGCAGTAGATCTGACTCGGTGGACAGAACCAGGCAATCTGCCCATCCCCCAGCGAAGCTGGAACTGTGACCTGCGCTGCTGACTGCAGTCAGGAAAGAGGGAAGATTCTTTAACTGAAAGGTGGGGAGATTCCAAGGGCAAGAAAGGTGGCCTGATACTTGAATTAAGTCATCAGAACTTGGGAAGACTCCCACACTGCTCACTCCCACCCCCCAAACACACACTGGGATCATTTAAGCACAGACCAAGGTGTTCACCTGTCTCTTTTCTTTTTTTTTTTTTTTCTTTTATTTTGAGCAAGAGAGACAGAGAGCATGAGCAGGGGAGGGGCAGGGAGAGGGAGAGAGAATCCCAAGCAAGCTCCGCCCTGTCAGCACTGAGCCTGATGTGGGGCTCAGATTCATGAACCATGAGATCATGACCTGATCTGAAATCAAAAGTCAGACACTTAACCCACGGAACCACCCAGGTGCCCCTAGCTGTCTCTTTCATAACATTTTGTATTTTCCAGGCTACTGTATTCCCCAGAACTGTTTTGTGGCCACAGAAGTACCCCCCACCTCCCACTTTTTAAATGACCCATGCAGACTCACTCCAGAACCACTGGCTTTCCTGCTCTCCTTACTCCCTCCCCTCCCACGTATGAACTGCTCCACTGGCTCCAGTTCCTCCTGGCAGCTTTGACCCCTCTGCAGCCTCCCCTCCCCCACACCTCCTACCCCCCACTCCAGCATGGACGACTAGCACCGCCTCTCTACATACTAACTTAGGAGAGGGGGTTTAGACTCTTCAGAGGCCTGGAGTCATCGCCATAGTCCTGGCCAAGAGCTGCCAGCTTTGTGGAAGGGGGCTTCTGGAGACTTCACAGCTGGGGATGTATCCTGAGAAAGGGGTGGAGGAAGAGTTGGAAGTGTTGTTGAAAATGTGGGCACATGATACACCTAGACTCCCATTTAGCATTGGTTAATCCAGGATTAAATGAGCGGGGGTGAAGCTGCCTTCTAGCGCTTGGGGCTGCAAACCTCTGCCCTCACTCCACCCTCACTCGGGTCCCTGGCTGGAGCCCTGCAATTCTACGAAGCCAGGACATCAAAATTCAAAAGGAAGGAGACTTGACATCAGCTGGGGAAGGGTATTATTTGAGACTCAGTTTTTAAAGATCATCCATGTGCCTCATAGAGGGTTCATCAAATCAGAGGCTTTAAATTCTGTCTTTATAACGACATGAGTGTCACCCACGTTGACTGCAACTTTGCTTTCAACTGCCTGTAAGGCATGACTGCAGCCAAAGTCTGTGGACCAGGCACTTTGGGTACTCAAGTTCCATCTTCTTCACCTGCAAAATGGTTCTAATCGTGTCTTTCGCTGGGGATTGCAAGGATAAAATAAACTAACATGTAGAAACACCCTAGTACAGTGACTGAAGCAAAATCAGCATGCCGCATGACCAGCTACCACAAACATCCTTACGATATCACAGTTTATAATTGGGTTGAAATATCGGTGAAAACACGCAAAGTGAAACCACCCATAAACCAACTATGCTTAAAAAGGAAACTACACTAAGACTTACAAGACCCCACTTTCCACTTCCCAGATTAACAGTTTGCTGTGTATTTATTTTTTTCCTTCAAGTTTAAAGGGACCCACCCACTGATCATTCTCTTTCTCCATGCTTTTTAAGAACATTTTGTAAATGCTTATTTATTTTTGAGAGAGAGAAAGAGAGGGAGAAAGACAGAATGAGCAGGGGAGGGTCAGAGAGAGAGGGAGACACAGAATCCGAAGCAGACTCCAGGTTCTGAGCTGTCAGCCCAGAGCCCGACGCAGGGCTTGAACTCATGGACGGCAACATCATAAGCTGACTGAAGTTGGACACTTAACCAACTGAGCCACCTAGGCGCCACTTAATTATTTATCTCCTACTTATTTAAAAATTTTTTTTAATGTTTTTTTTATTATTTTTTGAGAGAGACAGAGCATGAGCAGGGAAGGGGTGGAGAGAGAGGAAGACACAGAATCCGAAGCAGGCTCCAGGCTCTGAGTTGTCAGCACAGAGCCCGACGCGGGGCTCAAACCCACAAACCATGAGATCATGACCTGAGTCGAAGTCAGACACTAAACGAACTGAGCCACCCAGGCACCCTGTCTCCATGGTTTTCTTAGAATACAGAAACTGATTCATGCTATCTATTTGTCTAAATTTTCAACTTGCTTTTTTCACTTAATATGTCATGAACAGTGTTTGGGTGCAGCATTTCCTTACTCTGCACATCTTTTTTGTTTTTTCCCAATCTGGTGGGCAAAAGATATCATGTCATTATT
Organism: Acinonyx jubatus; assembly: GCF_027475565.1. Classification (NCBI taxonomy): domain Eukaryota; kingdom Metazoa; phylum Chordata; class Mammalia; order Carnivora; family Felidae; genus Acinonyx; species Acinonyx jubatus. The sequence continues at coordinate 36,730,200 of NC_069386.1, forward strand.
ATATGTTGCATTTCTCTGACTAAAAGAAAGGTCAAGCATCATCTTATGTCTTTTGGAGGTTTGTGTTTTCTCCTTTGTGAATTGCCTATTCACACCTTAACCTATTTTTTCTATTGGGCTTTTCATATTTTTCCTTATTCAGTTGTAGAGTGTTCTTTGTATAGGAAGGACATTTACCTTTTGTCTGTCACATGTATTATTTTCCCTACTCTATCATGTGCTCGCTGACTTTACTGATGGTATCTTTTACCACTGCATAATTTTAGATACATATTTTTTAATGTTTATTTATTCTCGAGAGGAAGAAAGGCAGAGTGTGACCGGGGGTGGAGAGTGGGGGAGCAGAGAGAGAGAGACACACACAGAATCCAAAGCAGGCTCCAGGCTCTGAGCTGTCAGCACAGAGCCCGATGTGGGGCTCAAACTCATGGACGGCAAGATCATGACCTGAGCCAAAGTTGGATGCCCAACCGACTGAGCCACCCAGGCGCCCCTCACAATTTAAAATATTTTGTGTAAAGCATAAGAGACTGTTAAAAACTGAGAACAAACTGAGGGTTGATGGGGGGTGGGAGGGAGGGGAGGGTGGGTGATGGGTATTGAGGAGGGCACCTTTTGGGATGAGCACTGGGTGTTGTATGGAAACCAATTTGACAATAAATTTCATATATTGAAAAAAAAATATTTTGTGTAGTTGGATAGATTCATTTTTCCTTTATGGTTTCTGGATTTCTTTGGGAGCTGTTTAGAAAGCCCTCCTTTTTTGGCTTTCCTGGGCCCACAGCTATGTTCTCCATCCATTCCCCAGCGACAGCTGGCAATGACTGCCCTCACTGAGCCCTGTTCCTCCCTCATGCCAGCCCTTTGGGCTCCTTATCTATCAACACGGTGTCATAATGTCTGGTGCCGGGAAGTATTACATCATGCCAGAAGAACAGGGAGAAAGGAAAGAGTGGAGGAGCCAAGACAGGCTGAGAAGGCAGTGAGAGAAGTAGGGAGGGAGATGGTGGAACTGAATGTTTGAGGAGCAGAGATGAGCAGGAATCCCATAACCGTGGCCTGAGCACCTGAGTCATGCTAGCTGATACCCTGAGAAGGAATTTTAAAGCCAACAGCATCCTGGAAAGGAATTTCATTTAACTTTTTTTTTTTTTCCAAAAGCTATTCCATTCTTTACAAGCACCACGGAGTGACTGGTCCCCACACCTGAGAGGCAATATAAAAACCTCCTGCCAGACCCGAAGTGAAAGGAAAAGAAATTGGAAAACAGGACCTCAGTTCAAAAATATGTCTCCTCTTCCATGAATTTTAATGTATATTCCAGGCTCCGTAGATCAAATGCTTGCATTTTATAAAGATCAAGGTCAAGAAAGTCAGGATACTTTGGTGAAGGCGAGCCTGAGTTCCTTACCTCCCCACAGTTCACCTTGCTAAATAAGCAAACAGAAACAGGGTAGGCAGCCACTTACACGAGAGCACTACTGTCTCCCCTTTTTGAAAAAAAAAAATTTTTTTTAACGTTTATTTATTTTTGAGAGAGACAGAGCGTGGATGGGGGAGGGGCAGACAGAGAGGGAGACACAGAATCTGAAACAGGCTCCAGGCTCTGAGCTGTCGGCACAGAGCCTGATGTGGGGCTCAAACCCACGAACCACGAGATCATGACCTGAGCTGCAGTCGGACGCATAACCGACTGATCCACCCAGGCGCCCCCTACTCTCTCTCCTTAAAAAGCCCTGGAGGTAAACGGGGCTTGGTTTAGGGGATCATGCAGCTCTGATGCCTGGAGCCCTGCCAAATGGCCCCTGGCATCTGTTGCTCAGACTCGCGACAAAGCTAATCTCTGCTTCTGCCATTACCATTCCTACAGCCTTGCTCTGTAGCAAGTGGGCTTCTGCCCCCCACCCTCTCTCAGCACCTCTGTAGGCTTCTGCCTCCTCCCCTGCTTCATCCGCAGAAGGAGCCCTCTTGAGACTCACATGCGAATACTCCGAGAGAGAGAGAGAGAGAGAGAGAGAGAGAGAGAGAGAGAGAGAGAGGCTGAAGGGTTCAGTTAGTTACAGGTGTCCTTCTGGGGCTGCTGGTCAACCCACAGCTGGCTGTCCTTGGGTTTGCTACCCGCTTTTCCTCCATAGTGGGGGGCTCAAGTAGCCAGCTTTCCCCAAAAGGAGCCCCACATGGGCATTAAAGCCTCAAGAATAAAAGTAAGCTGCTTCCCCAGACTGACTCCTAGCAGCACGCCCCCGCTGCAAGCCTTGACCTCTGGCCGCCCAGTGTACAGCAGACGAGCAGCAGTTAATAGTGAAGGGAAATGGAAGACGAGAAATCACTCACGATCACTAGCCAAACATAATTTATATTTATCATTGTGTTGGCAGCTCAATTTTATTGCAGGGAAGCTAGGGAGGAACAGAGCCAGTGAGGGTTTCCACACGAACTCCCACCGCTGAGCAGGGCTACTGGGCTTCCCGTTGCTCCGGAAGCCAGGAGAGGACCAGCATCCTGGCCCCTTCGGTCCATCCTGCGGGCTGGGACCCAGGCCTCCACTAAGGTCAAGGTAGGAATGGCCTTTCCTGTTTTCCCCAGCGGCTCCAGCAGCGGCTCCCCTGTGCTCAGAGTCAATTCAGACCTTCTTGTTGGGCAGGTCAGTGTCAAACTGAGCCCCTCCCAGCTTGCTGAGGAAGTGAGTGACCAAATTAGACCAGTCTTCACAGCCACGTCCACCGGAGAACTGGTTCTTCTCGAAAATCCTGATTCTTGAGCTACAGGGTTGTCCCAGGACCACCAATAATTCTGATGGGGGTGGGGCCCACTGGAGTCAACGTCACTAATCAACCAATATTTATTAACATTTTGACACATTTCGGCAACATCGATCACTTGCCACCACTACTCATCAGAAACAAGTCACAAGGCAGAAGGTGGAGGGGGGGGGCGATGCAAATCCATCTCTTAAAGACAACATTACTCAAACATTGGGGGACATATTTTACAACCGCTGTTCATCACAATAACAACATCCAAGATACTGTGGTTATATAATGGAAGAACCTGAGGAGGACTCGACCACCAAACATGGTGAAATCTCCCAAGCATGCTGTGCTCTGTCTGAAGACAGCATGTTAACAGAAGGGGGCTTGTTTCCAAGGCATCTATGAAAAGATAGCTCAGAGGGGTAAATACTGTGCAGAGAATGGTAAAGCCAGTGGACTCAAGTTATCTGATAAAAGGGAGAGACATACTTGGTTGGGGGAAAGGAAACGATCAGGTCTGGATGAAACATCTGTCAGCATTATCTCTTTCCCCTGGGTAGGAAATGCCTTCTGGGAAAGCAGTATCCCAGCTAGTTGTATTTCAGTAAATGTAAAGAATCACTTCCTTTTTTTTTTCCTTCACATTTTTATTTAAATTCTAGTTAGTTAACATACATTATGTTGTAATACTGTTTTCAGGAGAAGAATTTAGTGATTCATTACTTACATATAACACCCAGTGCTCAACATAAGTGCCCTCCTTAATACCCATCACCCATTTGCCTACCCCCCCATCCACCTCCCTCCATCAACCCTCAATTTGTTTTTGTTTTTAAATATTTTTTTAAATTTTTTTTAAACGTTTATTTATTTTTGAGACAGAGAGAGACAGAGCACGAACAGGGGAGGGGCAGAGAGAGAGGGAGACACAGAATCTGAAACGGGCTCCAGGCTCTGAGCTGTCGGCACAGAGCCCGACGCGGGGCTCGAACTCACGGATCGTGAGATCGTGACCTGAGCCGAAGTCGGCCGCTTAACCGACTGAGCCACCCAGGCACCCCTGTTTTTAAATATTTTTAATGTTTATTCATTTTTGAGAGACAGAGACAGAGTGTGAGCAGGGATGGGGCAGAGAAGGGGAGACACAGAATGTGAAGCAGGCTCCAGGCTCTGAGCGGTCAGCACAGAGCCCAATGTGGGGCTAGAACTCACGAACCACGAGATCATGACCTGAGCTGAAGTCAGACAGTCAACTGAGTCACCCAGGTGCCCCAACCCTCAACTTGTTCTCTATCGTAAAGAGCCTCTTATGGTTTGTTTCCCTCTCTTTCTCTTCTATTGCCCCCTCCCATAGGTTTATCTGTTTTGTTTCTTAAATTCCACATATAAGTGAAATCATATTAGTATTTGTCTTTCTCTAACTGACCTATTTCACTTAGCATAATACACTCTAGCTCCATCCACATCATTGCAAATGGCAAGATTTCATTCCTTTTGATGGCTGAGTAATATTCCATTATATATATACCACATCTTCTTTATCAGTTGATGGACATTTGGGCTCTTTCCAAGGTTTGGCTATTGTTGATAATGCTGCTATAAATATCAGGGTATACGTACCCCTTTGAATCTGTATTTCTGTATCCTTTGGGTAAATACCTAGTAGTGCAATTGCTGGATCATAGGGTAATTCTATTTTTAACTTTTTGAGGAACTTCTGTACTGTTCTTCAGGCAGCTGCACCAGTTTGCATTCCCCAAAAGTACAAGAGGGTTCCCCTTTCTCCGCATCCTCACCAACAGTTGTTTCTTGTGTTGTTAATCTTAGCCAGGTGTGAGTGGTATCTCATCATGGTTTTGATTTGTATTTCCCTGATGATGAGTGACGTTAAGCAACGTTTCATGTCTGCTAGCCATCGGGATGTCTTCTTTGGAAAAATGTCTATTCATGTTTTCTGCCTATTTCTTAACTGGATTACTTGTTTTTGGGGTGTTGAGTTTGATAAGTTCTTTACAGGTTTTGGATACTAACCCTTTATTAGATATGTCTTTTGCAAACATCTTCTCCCATTCCACAGGCTGCCTTTTAGTTTTGTTGATTGTCTCCTTCACTGTGCAGAAGTTTTTATCTTGATGAGGTTCCAAGAGTTCATTTTTGGTTTTGTTTCCCTTGCCTCTGGTGATGTGTCTAGTAAGACGTTGCTGTGGCCAAGGTCAAAGAGGTTACTGTGTGTGTTCTCCTCTAGGATTTTGGCAGTTTCCTGTCTCACAGTTAGGTCTTTCATCTGTTTTGAATTTATTTTTGTGTATGGTGTAAGAAAGTGGGCCCGTGTCATTCTTCTGCATGTTGCTGTCCAGTCTCCCCAACACCATTTGTCCAAGAGACTTTCTTCCATCGGATGTTTTTTCCTGCTTTGTCAAAGATTAGTCGACCATATAATTGTGGGTCCAAGAATCGCTTTCATTTAATGTCAATTAATTGCTAATTTTGGATGCCCATCAGTGTCCTCTGAGAGTGGCTAACGTGAGATGGGCCTGGGCATTTCCAGACCTGCAAAACTGAGGACTAAATAGACCCATGAAAGGAGAGATCCATGCTGCAGGGTAATCACCGCCTTGCATGACCCCATATCTCGCCTTGCTTTTGTTCTTGCAGGGACCCTTCTATAAAAATTCATGTCCCTTTTGCTTCCTTGCACCCCTGAAAGCAAGATGATCACCAGTAGCATTACTGGAGCCACGTGTGAAAATTCAGCCGGAGTTCTTGCTTGTGTGGCATCTGCTCAAACCAGCACGATCTGATCTGGAAATACAACCTCAATAGGCACCGCGAGTGTTTCTGTCAGTACACGGAGGGTATAGAATGTCAATTTGGACTAAATGATCTACCTTAGGGAGAAAACAAGATGCAGGACATGTAGACGGGTGTATCAAGTATGTTATTTCTTGTGATTGAAAGAGAATGAAAAAATGTGCATGAATTTACAGAAAACTAGTGAAACAATAAATAAACACGGGTACTTCTTGGTTAAGGGGGAAAGGGTGGATGGGGATGGAATGAAAGTAACACTTTGCAGTGTGTACTTTTTTATATCATTTAGATTTTCAAGCCATACAAATGTACTGTCTACCCAATAAAATAGAATAAACCAAAGCAAAACAAAACTTTAAGGATGAAAAAGGGAAAACAACATCCCTATGAAGAAATATTCAGCATTGAGCATTGAGAATAGATATGTCTCTTTGGGTACTCATTGACTTCCTGCTATTGGATAAGGCAAGATGTATAAATTACTATGTTTCTTTTTTGCCCCAGTTGCCTGATAGAGCAGGGCAAAACTTAGTGCTTTGCTACAGTGTCTTTCTCTTATATAGATTTCTAGTATAAATCCACCCCTGTCTTCTACTCAGTCCAGGGCCACTGCTTGCCTAGCTTTTGTTTAATTTATTCTTCTTTCTGGCTTTCAGTGTAGGCCCACTCTAATCCCTTCTGAGGCAGAAATAGTCAAAAAAGAAGGGAACGTGGGGCCCCTGGCTGGCTCAGTTGGTAGAGCATGTGACTCTTGATCTCTGGGTCACGAGTTCAAGTCCCACGTTGGATGTAAAGATTACTTAAATAAATAACACTTTAAAAAAAAAAGAAGAGAAGGAATAAACATAAGAAGGGAAGGAATAAACATAAAAGAAGACAAGGAATAAAATACTTGAGATTTAAGACAAGAAAGGGGACTTGCATGTTTTTGATAAAAGTTTAAAATTCTTTTCAGAATATAATTTGTTCAGTGTCTACTAATCTTGTACATGTCTTGGATTCAACACATATTCTAGGAACTTGACTTATAAAAATACCTTCAAACATGTGTAAGATATAAGTACAAAAGGAATTCATTGTTCATTATAAATACTGGTGAAAATTTGTAATCAATATAAATGTCCATCAACAGTGCAGTGGGTTAAGTGAATTACAAGAAAACATGCAATTGCTTTTCTTTTTAATGTGTATTTATTTCTGAGACAGAGAGAGAGCATGAGTTGGGGGGGGGGGGTGCAGAGAGAGAGGAGCCACAGAATCCGAAGCAGGCTCCAGGCGCCAAGCTGTCAGCACAGAGCCCAGCGCAGGGCTCAAACTCACGGACCGTGACATCGTGACCTGAGCTGAAGTTGGTCGCTCAACCAACTGAGCCACCCAGGCGCCCCAAACATGCAATTGTTAAAAGGAGGGAGGCAGACCTGTGCTTACTGACGTACAAGAAAGATCAAGGATGGAACAATCTGTACAGCGACAGTTCTCAAACTTTTTGGCCTCCGGGCTTTTTTATATTCTTATAAATTAACGAGGATATCCCAAAGAATTTTTGTTATGTAGCTCTGTCTATTGGTATTTACCATACTAGAAAATTAAAAGTGAGACATTAAAAAAATGTGCTTAATAATTTATTTAAAGTAATAACAATGAGGGGAGCCTGGCTGGCTCAGTGGGGAGAGCATGTGACTCTTGATTTCGGGGTCATGAGCTCCAGTCCCACATTGGGTGTAGAGATTCCTTAAATAAATAAAAACTTAAAAAGAAATAAAGTAACAATAATGAACTCATTACATGTTTACAAGAGTCATATCCTCTTTATGAAAATGAACTATATCGAAACATAATTTAGTGAGAAGGCTGGCATTGTCTCACACTTCTGCACGTGTGTTTAATCTGTGCCTTACAGAAAGAAGACGGCTGTATTCTCAGATCTGCTTCTTCTGCATTTAATCTGTGTGGTGTGTTGTCTTGGTTGAAGTACAAGAAGAAAATCCAGCCTCACATACATGTGTAATTGGAAAAGGGAAGGTTATTTTAATAGCCTTTTCAGATCATCGTGGATATTTTCCTTGGATAATTCACCAAAATATAACAAGGGGTGATTTCTCAATGGTTAGTTGTAATGTGGATTCTGAAACACCATCATTGAGATTCTCCTATTCTGTTGCATTAAAATCCATTGGTTTGAGGGTGCCTGGGTGGCTCAGGGGGTTAAGCACAGGACTCTTGATTTTGGCTCAGGTCATGATCTCATGGTTGTGAGATCAAGTCCAATGTAGGGCTCTGCGCTGGGTGTGGAACCTGCTTAAGATTCTCCTTGCCCTCTCCCTCTGCCCCTTCCCCTCTGTCACATGCACGCTCTCTCTCAAAAAATAAAATAAAATAAAATCCATTGGTCTGTCTTCCACTTTTTTTTTTAATGTTTATTTATTCTTGAGACAGACAGACAGACAGACAGACAGAGAGAGATCAGGGGAGGGGCAGAGAGAGAGGGAGACACAGAATCTGAAGCAGGCTCCAGGCTCTGAGCTGTCAGCACAGAGCCCGACGTGGGGCTCGAACTCATGAACCATGAGATCATGACCTGAGCCAAAGTCGGATGCTCAACCGACTGAGCCACCCAGGCACCCCTATCTTCTACTCTGAATGACTATTTTACCCACACATGATTTTGTAACATTGGTCATTTGGAAAATGTCAGCTCATGGAGTTATGCAGATCTCTCTAATATTGACCATGTTATTAACAATACCAAAAATTACATTTGTTAATATCACCACCCATCTCACCACTCAAGTCTTTAAGTGTCGGAAAGTTGTCCAGGTCATGACATAAGCCATAGTGCACCCTTTGAGAACTGCTGATGTCATGAACAATCCCTTTTATGTGTAATAACAAAAGGCTGCTGCTCAAATTTGCACCGAGCTTTTATTTTTTATTTTAAAAATGTTAATTTATTTATTCTGAAAGAGAGGGAGAGTGTGAGCAGGGAGGGGCAGAGAGAGAGAGAGAGAGAGAGAGAGAGGGAGGGAGAGAACCCCAGCCGACTGAGCCACCCAGTGCCCCTTGTGTAAAAAATTCTAATTTTTGCCTGAAAGCTTGAATGTCATCATTAGTTATAAACACTGCCGGTTTTCCTTGAAGGGACAGGATCTTTTCATTCCGTTTTGAGAAAATGTCTGAAAAATTCCCCAAATCTGAATCACCAAAGATCACCATTTAGTCATCACCTCAAGTAAAAATGGTGTTCCATGAAAAAACCAGTGGAATTCAGTTTTCAAGTCCAACAATTCAGTGCAAACGCCCTTCTCCCCAGACGGCCTGCGGAATGCAGTGAAAGTGCTCCATGGGTGCTTCTCATGGCATTCTACAGGACCTTAAAAAGACAGGTACTCCAAGGTTGAAATTTAATAAAAAGAATCATCTCTACGGCTTTCAAAGACATTCTTAAAGAAACTGGTGTTGCCGTTATTTCGAGTGTGTGGGGGTGACGGGTTACAATGACCTTTAGGAGAGTGTGGGGCTGTCACCTCTTGATCTAACACACGAGCAGTTCTACTCAACTTTTGCTTTTTGTAACATCAATGCCAATGTCAACACTGTGGGGGGAGAAACACACACACACACAAAGCTGGGGCGCCTGGGTGGCTCAGTCGCTTAAGCCTCAGACTTCGCCGATCAGGTCATGATCTCGAGGTTCTTGAGTGTGAGCCCCGCGTCGGGCTCTGGGCTGACAGCTCAGAGCCGGGAGCCTGCTTCGGATTCTGTGTCTCCCTCTCTCTCTGCCCCTCCCCTACTCGTGTTCTGTCTCTCTCTGTCTCAAAAATCAATAAACACTAAAAAAAAAAAAAAGAAAAAATTGTAAAAAAGTAAATAATGCCTTAGTATTATCATTAAACATTGTTTTGGCATTGTGGATCCTGTGTAATGGTCTCAGGGACCTTCAGGAATTCATAAGACCACCCTCTGAGAACGACTGATGGAGTATATAATCCCTCTTCTGTTAAACGAGAAAAAGAAACCAACGAGATATGCACAGAAGTGCTGTGTCTACCTCTAGCAATCGGAAGTGATAAAGTGATGTTTACTTTTTACTTTATATACTTTTCTATTTTTTGAAGCCTTTACGATGAGTATGTATTTCTTAAGTAATGAAAAACACTAAAGAAAAAGAATAAATGAAATTGAAATTATAAACAACCATTACCACACACTCCGAGAACGTAAAATGCCGGTAGAACTATTCTCATATTGAAAATATGAAGCGATTAGATACATAAAGCAGGGGGCTTAAATTATTAAAAAAAACCAAAAAACAAAACAAGACAAAACGGGAAAGCTCGCCCTGAGAAATACCTCATTTCCCACAGGGCTGGAGGAAGGAAGTGCTGCTGTGTATGAATGCTCGAGGCACCCACCAAACCCAGGTAGCCGAAATGAATAACCCTGCTGATGCCTTTAGATGCAGTTTGAAAATAAATCTAAAACACATTCTCTCCAGAAGACAACAGGGTTAGCCTCGAAGAGTGATTTGACACTTTGGAAAGCTCACGGCTTCCTTCCCAGAGGAAGGAGAAAATCAGACACCCGACCCAGGGCTTACATACAAAGCAGCTGCCATGGTTTTCTTCAGGGCCTGACGCCTCCCAGCCCTGTGCCCTCCTCCTTCCAGACGGAGCCCCAGTCACCTTGACTGGAAGGATCCAGTGCCCTTCTGATCTCCCCTCCTCTGCCCCCACTACCTAAGCCTCTTTCTTGGTGTCAGAACACCATGATATCAGTCATCCACGCCCTAGCATAAATGAATCTCCATTACCACCCTCGCTCCCTCGGCGCATTTGCTGGTTAAGCTGATCTGCAAAGCTGCTCCTTTCTGCTGTGTGACATCAAAGAAGCTACTGCCCCTTTCTGGGGTCTGTAACCTGAGTGGATTGGAGTAGCGACCTCCAAGGTGGCCAGTGCTCTGGAGCTCTGTGACTGAGCTCCTTTAACGCAGGGTGGTGTTAACTCAGGAGGCTTTGGGAACCGGCATCTTGTTTTCAGTTCCCGAATTAAAAGAAGATTCAGAGGAAGCTCCACACACACTCCCTGCAGCGTGCCCCCTCCCCCTTCTCTTCCTCATGACCTGTGTCTCCAGGGGGAAGATCAAACAAAGAGGTTGCAGAGGGTGGTGGAATGCTGTGTTTGGTTAAATCCCAGGCTGGTTATGATTACAAAGTTCCTGCGACTGGGGAGACGCAATGGGGAATGTGGTGGGAGGGATTCAGACCTTCGAGAACGCGCTCTGGCACACCCCCCACACCCGTGCACACTCTGCGTGCACTCGAGACCCTCAACACAACCGTGAGTTGCTAAAGCCTGTGTTCCAACGCCCACCGCATGTGTGCCCCCCCACCCCCTTGTTTTTTCCACAAGGGCTGTTGCAACAGTAAGAAACTTCCACAAATTAAAGGGGCAGCTGAGGGACTTTCTGCTCTGGTTGTGTCTCAGTGTCTGTCTTCCTACACCTGTGAATTTGTCGAGGGCAAGCGTCATGGGTGGTTCCTCTCTTTACCCCCAACCCTTCTCATCGCACCGGGCACATACCTGATGCCTCACAAAACGTTCTTCCATGAATAAATGAATGAATGGAGAAATGAATGCTACCACTAAGGTTGAAAGACATGTTTTTAAAGGTAATGGATTATTCCCCATCAGGTGTCATTACGTCATTCAACATGTGATGCTGTCTCTATTTTCTTCACCATAATTTGCAAAGGACAGACCCTGGGGGACTGTTCATGTTAGCTACGGAAGAGCAAAATAAAGAGCTTGTGCTGGCACGTTTAGCTGTGCTATCCTAAGATCACACTAGCCCTCTCTAGACCTCAAATTCAACTCAAAAAGAAGGTTAAAAATACCAGCCTTGGGGCCGGGTGGCTCAGTCGGTTAAGCACCCAACTCTTGATTTCAGCTCAGGTCATGATCTCACGGCCATGAGATCGAGCCCCGCGTTGGGGTCCTTGCTGGGTGTGGAGACTGCTTAGGATTCTCTCTCTCTCTCTGCACCCCCCCCCCACCTGCATGCACTTTCTCTCTCAAAATAAATAAATAAACATTAAAAAAGATTACCAGCCTTGAGTCTATAGGGAAGCTATGAGACTCCCAAAGAATAAATACCATTTATAAACTGAGAAGCTCATTGAAGCCATAATGACTTTCAATTATTATTATTAGATAAGCCACCTAAGGCCCAGAGAGGCCAAGTGATTTGTTCAGGGTCACCCAGTGAGTTAGTGACAGACATCAACACCCAGTTGGTGCCTGACTTCCCCACCCCCTCGAGGACACATAAAAGGAGGAAGTCCTTTCTCATAATCATCCACCAGCCCCTTAGAGCACTTGGGACCATCAACTCAACAGGGCCTTCCGGAAACATTTGTAGGAAGATACCTGGCTAGGGTGAGGCCAGGGTCACAGGCTCAGGCTGTGCCCATCAGATAGCTTTGCTGCCTTCTGGGTACACTGCACCTGCAGACAGCCTGCATTGGTTGTGATGGGGCGGGCATGACCGTCCAGACACTCCTCCAGCAGGCACTGTCACTGTCCTGCCCAGATTCCCATGGCCCACCCTGGAGGTCACCGACAGCTGTGGTAGACCTTTTTCTGCACTCCCAGCCTGCCTCTCTCTACCTGAGGGCTTTCCCTAACAGCAGGAGCATGGGGCAGGCCGAGAGTGTAGAAAATCAATAGCCCCAGGTTTAAACCTCAGTCACTAAGGAACAATTATTGATGGATAACAGATTCTTGGCCCCTCAGAAGGTCCCCAGTAGGACTGAGCCTCAGTTGCCCAGAAGGATAACCTGCTCAGCAAAATATCCCTTAAGAGAATATTCACCTTAAGAGGTGACTTACCTGCCTTCCCTGTCTCGCGTACCCTCTCTCTCACCTTGAATTCCGTGGCTTATCTCCTAAACGAATAATTACCACCAAATCCTGCTTTAGGGAGATCCAGGTGAAGACAACTTCCCTTCACGCTCTCCAAGTGGAGAGATAGCCAGAAGGACAGAATATCTTATTCACACACCCATTCAACAAATCCATTCACTGGGCAACTTCCTCTGTGCATCTTCTCCGCAAAGGCAGACAATGTGAGATGATGAGGATGCCGAGGCGAAGCTGGTGAGGGGCTTCGCTGCCCGCTTGGCCCTTGGTTTGGCCTCAATCCCCAGTCAGAGCAGCTCTTTGAGAGGCAAGGCAAGGTCAAGGCCTTGCCTGAGAGGCAGGAGAACCGTCCCCAGGGTTTGGCTGGTCTGTTCATGCCTTCACCCATGCATTCATCACAAATTTTTGAAAGTCAACCATGTGCAAGGCCTTGTGCTGGGTGCAGATATGCAGCAGTGCGAAGCGGGGTCCCATCAGCTCAGGGCCTGCCGACCATGGGGTCTTGCACAAGCTCCTTTCCCTATCTGGGCTGAACTTGACGGTCGCTAAGGGCCTCTCCGGGCTCGAACATCCGCACCTATAAGGCAGAGCCCCTGCCCTCCAGTAGCAGAAACTCTAGTGGTCCCTCCAGGGCCTGAATATTCTTCAATGGGACTCTCTGCACAGCATAGAGTGGTCGATGTCACAGTGCACAATGGGATTTCTTCCCTTAAAAGAAACATATAATGAAAAGGAAGTTTCATAAAAATATTCAACTTGGCAATAAAGTAACCCACTCCAGAATCTTCATGTAGAAGCTTCCATGATCCCGGATCCCATGTTTAGGGTCAGAGTACTCAGGGCCTAGCTGCAAGGGATGTCTGCCCCAGTGGCCTGAGCACAGTGTTATTAACCCCTGCAGCACAGGACATCCTGGGAAAGCGGAGAGCAAGAGACCACACTCCCACTGCCAAAGGGACCTGGGCAAGGAGCTGTCACTACTGTGGACTCCAACTCAGGAGTCAAGTAAGGGTGTCCTACAGTCCTGGCCCCACGCTGGGTTCCCAGGCCAAAGGTGACAGGGGAGAGAGAGGCAGGGGCACCTGCAGGGTAGACACTGTGGATCAGGATGGAATCATGAGAGTGAGGGGCCAGGCAGTAGGTTTGGCCAAGGCCAGGCTGCCAGGCCCACCCACAGCCCCTTGCCATCAGCTTCTCTGTAATTGGCAATGTTCGGCAGAATGCTTGGTCAGATGTCGTGGGAGGTAGCTGTTACCATTCCTCTTCGTAAAGACACTAGGAACAGAGTCGGTTTTGAGCCCAACTGTGGCTTGATGGTGGTGTGGTGGGCTTCCCTCCCTCTGTACTCCCCGTCCCATTCCTCTTATCTATACAATGAGTAGTACAATAGAATCTCAAATCCATCCCTACTTGTCCTCAAAGCCCATGATCTTAACCACTACCATACAGAGTCATTGGGAGAAATTATCTTCAGGGAGCCTTCTCTCTGTGCCTTTCTCTGGCTCCCCCAGCCCCAGCTGGCCAAGATCCTCTTGGTAGGCAGAGGCCTCCCGTTAGGAAGAAGGCAGCAGAAAATGAACCCATTCATACTGAAGTTTTGTGGATTTAACGTGTTCCCCATTCAGGCCATGAGCTCACTCTAGAAAGGGGAGACTGAACAGGAATGATATTTAAGAAAAATGGCCTAATTAGCTGTGTGACCTTGGGTTACTTACTCAGCCTCAGTAAGCCCCAGTATCTTCATCTATACCACGGGAATAATACTATCTTTGCCTTGTGGCTGTAATGATTAAATGTGGAAAATGCCCAGAATATAATAGGCATCTACATATTTAAAATTAGAATTATAAGCTTCCTGAATTTACTCATGAAAGGAGGGGCTATCTTTCTTTAATGAATGACTTAAAAAAAATTTTTTTAATGTTTATTTTATTTTGAGAGACAAACAGAGTGCGAGCTGGGGAGGGGCAGAGAGAGAGGGATACACAGAATCCGAAGCAGACTCTAGGCTCCGAGATAGTCGGCACAGAGCCCGACGCAGGGTTTGAACTCCGGAACTGTGAGATCATGACCTGAGCTGAAGTCGGACACTTAACCAACCGAGCCGCCCAGGCACCCCACTTTAGTGAGTGATTTTTAACAGGGTTGTCCGTTTTTAACAAGGTAGCCGTACTTAGGGGCTGTGAAGAGGTGTCAGTGATAACAGGACTCTGAGAGGCCCCCCATTTGTAGCCCAAGCCTGAAAGGAATCTGAGGGTCGACAGAGATGGGGACCTGGACCAGAACAGCCTGTGTGGTTTAATCAAGGCTCCCAATACCATTAGCCTGTGTTTCTCTAAATTTCTACCAAGGAACTCTATAGTTGCAGAGAGGAATGTGTACTGCCAGGAGGTTTAGATAGGCATATGGAATTGGCTTTCTGCCAGTAGGAAATTTCTTAGAACACATTTGTGTTCTCATAAAAATTCCTGCAGATTCTTGTATTCTATGCCAAAATATATATATATTTAATTTAAATTTTTTTTTTTTTTTTTTAAAAACCATGTCTCCCCACTCCCATAAAATCTTCAAACTGGTACTTCCAGAAGATACAGCGTGATCAGCCTGCAGCTTCACGCTCTGCCTGTATCTGCCACAGGCCCTCCTTCCGTGGCTGTGCACACCCAGCTTGACAGCATGGCTCAGAAACTGGAGATGACTCTGGCTGACCCCACCGTCTCTCTTGGCGCCTCAGGCCCAATCTGGCCTGCTCAGCTGCTGCCCACACCACATCCACAGCATAAATAAAACACGGGCAGAGTTACCACGACCACACATACACAGAAACCAAGAGGCCCGAACCACTGTTTTGGGAGGAAATGGGGCTTGAGAGACCTGGGAGGCACGGGGGCCATATTAGCCAGGGGTCTTAGGTGGTAAGCAACAGAAATGGACTCTGGGTAATTTACTCAGCAACA
Source organism: Acinonyx jubatus (assembly GCF_027475565.1). NCBI lineage: Eukaryota > Metazoa > Chordata > Mammalia > Carnivora > Felidae > Acinonyx > Acinonyx jubatus. The sequence continues at coordinate 36,745,639 of NC_069386.1, forward strand.
GTGATTTACTTCACCAGAAGATGCGAGACAACAGAGATCCGAAGGAAAAGTTGCAGCCCCAGGCTCCCAGAGGAATCAACAGGAGGGCGGTTCTAGGAACCTGGGAAGCAGACCCCAGAGGGAAGTCACCAGGACTAGGATGAATTAGCCCCAAACACTTTCTGTATCTGTATCATTTGCTCAAGATCCAACTTCCTAGGAGGAGGATCTGGTGGCATAACGGAGTGACATGACTCATCTTCCAGCCAGGGGATGGTCAGTCCCACCCAAACTATATGAAATGTAAAAGGGGTCAATTGCTAAAGCAAAATTATGCTATCATCAGAAAAGTGGGCACTGAATGCTGGGCAGCAGCAATTCAAAATTTTTTTTTTTAATGTTTACTTTTGATCAGATGAGAGAGAGAGAGAGAGAGAGAGCAGATGAGGAGCAGAGAGGGAAACAGAATCTGAAGCAGGCTCCAGGCTCTGAGCTGTCAGCACAAAGCCCAACACAGGGCTCAAACCCATGAACCACGAGACTATAACCTGAGCCAAAGTTGGACGCTTAACCAACTGAACCACCCAGGTGCCCCTGAGCGGGAGCAATTCATAGGTATTCACTGCAGATCCTCGTCCAACTTGACTCCAAAGCCAGCCTGGCTGTCCCGCGCCCCCCCCCCTCCCCCCACCAGGACTCATAGGTCATCTCTAGGGAGAGTGTGCCATCACCAGGTCACCACTGTCACCTGCTGAAGCTGACTCTTCCTTCCTCAGGACACAGAGCCTATCACCTTGGGCAAGAAGTTCCAGCATAAGGCACAAAGGCCATGGGGGATAGAAAGCCCATCTGGAAAGATCTTTGTCCTCAGCAGGATGACCCACAATCAGAAGCAGAAACATTCAAAGGAACAGGTTGCAGTGTGAGAGGGGAGGGGGACATGGCCACAAAAGGAGAACCCAGGAAGAGAGGCCTCACGGTTTGGCCAAAAGCAGGTGTTGCCCTAGAAGTCTTTACTAGAGAATTCTTTTTTTTTTTTTTAGAAAAGTATTTTGTTTTATTTTTATTATTTTTTTTAATGTTTGTTTTTGAGAGAGAGTGTGAGTGAGGAAGGGGCAGAGGATCCGAAGCAGGCTCTGTGCTGACAGCAGAGAGCCCCATGTGGGGCTCACAAACCCAAGAGATCACGACCTGAGTGGAACACACTCAACCGACTGAGCCACTCAGTTGCCCCTAGAGAAGTCTTGAGCCAGGCCTGGTTTGTCAGGCAGAATCTTCTTCCTGCAATGTCAAGAAAGAAAAGAAAAGAAAAAAGAAAAGAAAAGAAAAGAAAAGAAAAGAAAAGAAAAGAAAAGAAAAGAAAAGAAAAGAAGGAAAAGAGGAAGGAAGGGAAGAAAGAAAGAGAGGAAGGGAAGAAAAAAGGAACAGCAACAGCTAGCATACCAATATTCAAATCACACGTGTTACAAAACATTCAAGGGGCGCCTGGGTGGCTCAGTCGGTTGAGCGTCCGACTTCAGCTCAGGTCACGATCTCACGGTTCGTGAGTTCGAGCCCCGAGTCGGGCTCTGGGCTGATGGCTCAGAGCTTGGAGCCTGCTTCCGATTCTGTGTCTCCCTCTCTCTCTGCCCCTCCCCCATTCATGCTCTGTCTCTGTCTCAAAAATAAATAAACATTAAAAAAAATTTTTTTAAACATTCAAGTAGTGCACAACTACGCAGTGTAAAAAATTAAAGTCTGTAGAATGACTCTTTTTTACTCCCCCCCAGACTCTGCAACTTGTGCCCATTGCATGGGATCTCCAAGTACCTGCTTCCCCCCTTCTCGTGGACAGCAAGAGGGGTCCCTGGAGTGGACGGAACAGAGGAGACAGGGCAGGGAAATTCCCACTGCTGTTCCAGACCTGAAGCCAGGGCTGAGCCGAGAGCTGGGGCTGTCTCAGACGCAGTCCTGTACACAGTAGCTGTCCCCTGGGCACACCCGGCAAAAAAGGAAGTGGTGGAAAGAGAGGGTGGGGGCAGGGCGCAGGAAGCAGGAAGGAAACGCAAGGAAATTAAAGTTCCCCCTTCCTTCCCCATTCCACTTGTCTTACTCCCCCCAGAGGTAACAACTGTTACCAGCCCTTCCTTACTCAGTTACTTATATAAGGCAGGTAATCAGGTGAGAAATTAACTGAGTGTTATTTTCCCGTAGGCTCTTTATGAAATGATGAGAGAGTATTTTGCTTCTCCTCTCAAGAAGGCCAGTCTGCTCGGTGCCCTGGAGAGACCAGGGCTCCCCCGTTGTCCTCTTCCATAGAAAGGAAGCCCTCCAGGGCAGGGGTTTTGTCCTGTTTCTCCAGCACTTAGAGCAGAGCTTGGGGAATGGTAATCACACGGTACATATTTTTGAATGAATGACGTCTTCTCTCTTATTTAACAACACCCCCTCCTTCAGATCAGATCAAGTTTGAGTAGGTTACCTTTCTTTACAATCAACAACCTCCAGCTGGAGCCCTTGGTCTTGCTCGTGCACTCTGAGATAAGGGAGCATGTTATAGACCTGGAAAAAAACAAGGCTAACCTTAGGTTTGGAGTCAGTGGACCCACCTTTGTGTTCCCGCCCAGCCACTAGCGGTGGGGGACCCAGAGAAGCGTAGCAGACGCCTTGATGTGGCACACAGAGCCCCCTTCAGGGCTGAAGAGGTGTTCCCCCTCCCAGCCCCCAGCAGCTGGAAGTGTTAAAGCCTGATGGCTCTCAGCTGAGTCCCATGAAGTCCAAAAAGGACCACTTCTCAGAAGGTGACCTCCTTTTCCTGGGGCAGCCCAAAGCCTGCTCCACACTGGAGTATAAAAGCTCGGTCCCCTCTCATCAGCAAGGACAACTCTGAAGAGCCACCCCAGCTCCAGAGCAACCTGTGGGATTGTCTGACACCTTTTTAGTCCAAACTCCTTCTGTGTCCAGTCCTGCCTTCTTCACTGCCCTGGGGTGCTGCTCCTGAGACCACTTCCCAGGGAACTTCCTGCATGCCAACTTGTCTCAGAGCCTGCTTCCCTGGGAACCCAAAACGCAGCAAGAGGCCACCTGATCTCTCTGTTCCCAGGCTCCTTAGCTATACAGTGCATTAAAGAATGTGGGCTTTGAAGTCAGAGTTAGATTTTAATCCCAGATCCACCACTTGCCAGCTGTGTGTTGGGGGGAAATTTATTTTACCTGAGACTTATCTGCCTCATCTGTAAAATGGGAGACAGCAGACATCTTGGGTGCCCTGTGTCTCATCCCTTCAACTTGCCTGTGACATCAGCTGCAGCTGTGGGGGACAGTTTCATGCAAGCTCAGACTCACTTGTGCTGGCAAGGTGCCCACCAGTTGTCCTTTACATTCCTTGCTTTGGACAGTCTGTCCCTAGACCACTGAACCTCTATATGCTTCACTGACATTTCTTTCTTTCTTTTTTTAATGTTTATTTATTTTTGAGAGAGAGAGACAGTGCAAATGGGGGAGGGACAGAGAGAGAGAGGGAGACAGGATCCGAAGTGGGCTCCAGGCTCTGAGCTGCCAGCAGAGAGCCTGACGTAGGGCTTAAACTCACAAACTGCATGACCGGAGCTGAAGTCGGACGCTTAACCAACTGAGCCACCCAGGAGCCCCTTGACTGATGTTTCTTGGCCCCACATCTGGGTAGGATTTATTTCCCACCCTCGAAAGTGAATGCATCATATGTATTGCTTCTTGCCCATTCGGTCTCATTAACATGGCGTCATTGATATGGTACACTAATGTGATATTCTGCAGAATTGTCCAGATGGTCTAAGTCCCTTCAGACTACATTATGATAGAAGGCAGAGAATTAACATAGCCCTGATGCAAGACGCAAGCGGATCCTGTTCTCTGCTCCATGTGAATGTGAACTGCTTTTGATTCTTCTTTCTTCTAGAGATAGAAAGAAGGCAATAAACAGATCACAATCATGCACCATGTTCTGGAGGTTGTGTTGATCAGCTCCAGCAAAGATACCATACTTAGCACAATAGCAACAATTGGGGCTAGTACTTGGTTAAGTTTGTGGTAGTTTACCCCCCTCAGCCATTTTATACAGTTTTTGCAGGGGCTAGGCTGGTAAATTAAAAGGGAATATGACAGAGACCACCATCTCTGCTTCCTTTCTTCTTTGAGCGTGGCACCGATTCCTCCCATCTGCCCTGGGACATAGTCATGTATTTGATTTAGTATCCGGGCTGGGGGCGGGGGTGCAGTTTTACAGACTTCCAACTGGACTTCCTTACTATATACTAGCTCTTATTCCATAGGTCAAAAAACCAATATCGGGGTTCTACTAACTACCAAGTATGTCCATTCCAGTTATACACTCGGCCACAGGGAAATAAGCACAGGGCACCCAGGGACCCCACTGAATTCACTGAGACCTAGACCTAAGCCAGGGCTCCGTTACTACCTGGCTCCCATTCCGCTTGCTCTAATGGAGCAGGAGGTGGTGCATAACGGCACTTGGGTCACCAAATATCAGTGCAGTGATAGTGCAGACCCTGTGGCCAACAATTCTTCAAATTCCTTGCCAGTTCCCCTTTCTCATGCTCAGTTACACAAGTAATAGCCATGGATTCTTTCTGAAAAGGACTGGGCATGGGGAAATACTACCAAATACATTCGCCATAATGTTGCAGACCTTCGGTCCATGGCTCAGGTCTAGAAACAGGGTAGAGAATCGTGACCTTTTACTGGGGGCAGCTGCCTTGGCTCCCTGATCATTCATCCTTGATTTTTTTGATTGTCTAAAGTAGACAATACACTGTGGGCCACTCATCTATCTTGCCTCTGGGAACACTGTATTCTATTATGGTCTCCATAGCCTCTGTGGGTCAGGCCCTTCTGACTGCTACTCTGATTTTGCTGCTCATTGCAATAATCATGCCCACCCGGGTTCTAAAGTTTCGGCACCACCACCCGACCTCTATTATTTTGGGATCCCATAATCCCTGTGGGTATCGGGGAGCCCAGTTCTGCAACAGCGTCTCCTACTGTCCCCGAAAGGTGGTGCTCCCCTCACCAGCCCATTCCTTATTGCTTCGATAAGTAGACTGTTCTCCAGAACAACTGGCCGGTGGACTTTCTGAACTTGTGTGCTACAAACACTCAAGCTTGCCCACTTCTCTGACTTCTGTCTTCTCCCTCCACTGTCTGCCTCCACTGTCTGCCATGACTTCTCCCTCCACTGTCTGCCATGCCCATTCTTTTTTTTTTGTTTATGTTCAGTTATTTATTTTGAGAGAGAGAGCATGTGTGAGTTGGGGAGGGGCAGAGAAAGAGGGAGAGAGAGAGAGTCCCAAGCAGGCTCCTTGCTGTCAGGACAGAGACCAATGCAGAGCTGGATCCCATGGACTGTGAGATCATGACGTGAGCCAAAACCAAGAGTCAGACGCTCAACCAACTGAGCCACCCAGGCACCCCTGCCATGGCTATTCTAACATTTCTACTTCACATGAAACCCTGCTTTTCCTAAGCTTCTAAAATCCATCTAAAAAGTATATTAGCACTGTCTCCTGGGTTTCTTGCCAGGAGTTAACTCCTGCATCATAGGAGGGTACTTTCATATCAACACCTGCTCTTGTCCAGCTTTATTTTCCTCTTCTATTTTTTTACTTAAAAAAATTTTTTAATTCATTTTTGAGAAAGAGAGAGACAGAATGTGAGTGGATGAGGGGCAGACAGAGAGGAAGGCACAGAGTCTGAAGCAGACTCCAGGCTCTGAGCCATCAGCACAGAGACTGATGCGGGGCTCAAACTCACGGATGTGAGATCATGACCTGAGCTGAAGTTGGAGGCTTAACCTATTGAGCCGCCCAGGCATCCCTATTTTCTTCTTCTCTGGATCTGGTCCTTCAGGATTCAGTTCTGTGTATACATACCGCCCAGAAGTATCAGCCAGATCTGGTGGCTCCTTCAGTGAAGTGCCCCTCTCCTCCCTTAGCAGGCCCAACACAGTTGAGATCTGACTCTTGGTGTCCATCGGATAGTCAGAAAGGAGGTGAAGGCAGGTTCTGAGGGAGGTGAGCATTATCCTGTAGGGTACTGCCTCATTTTAAACTGCATTTAAATCTCCCATAAAGAGGGACCACTCGTTGTCAACAGGAAGTGGGCCCTTTCTGCGGGCCCAGTGGATTCAGAAAATCTGAGTTCAAGATTCTCGACTGCATCTACTCCTATATCCCCAACCCGAGTATTAGGATCCCACCTCTTTCCTAACAGGCTCTGATCTTGGCATACGAGACCTATCAGAACTGAGAAGTCCATCTTCCCTGGAGCTCTGCTACTTTTAGCACAAAGTCCTAAGCCTGGTCCTCCTTCTGCAGGAGGGATTTCCTTCCATGCTACCCCAGGGGCTGCCCTCTGGCTTTTGCTTTTGGCCTTGGTGATTTTTCCCTTTGACGCTATCATTATCCCTCTCTAGCAAACCAGCGGGCTCTGCCACACTCATTCATTTCCGTGGTCCTTATACTCACTACTTCCCTCAATGTTCAGAGACGTTGCACCAGCCACCATGACTCCTTCCACCCGCATCTCATCCCAAGTCACGGGCAGGGAGGCCTGATAATCACGAAGTTACAGTGTGCAGGGGACCAGTCTTCCTTTCTAAACCGGCGATGCGGTCTTCACTGATGGCCAGATGGCAAATGACCCCTCTCCCAATTCCCACATCCGCTTCCTCGGACCACTTCTGGCACCAGCTGTCTTGGGTTAGGTTCCCTGAAAGCAGGCTCTGAGGTGGAGGACTGTCTGAAAAAGGTTAAGCAGGCAGTGCTCTTGGGAGACACACCGTAAGCGAGAGGACCGGCCTGGGAAGAAGAAAGCTGACCCCCAGTGGGGGTGCAGCTGGGTCCTCAGCTGATCCTACAGGGGGCTCTGAGCTGGGATGGCCCTTCAGCGGGTCCCAAAGTGAGGCGAGGAGGCCCAGCCTTTACACGCCCGCGTCAGCCAGTCACGGGCTGCCCTCTGAGGCCGGGCCTCACCTTGGTGCAGGCAGCAGCTTGTGGCCGAGGACAATTCCCAGTGAGGGAAGGAGCTGTGGCCAGTATTTCCAGCAGCTGGGAATGGACGTGGGGCCCTGATGGGGGCCCTGGGAGGAACGCAGCTATAATCACCACAGTACCCATTTCACAGAGTTCTTGTGAGAACGAAATCAGATAAAACATGCTAAGAGTTTAGCAATATTCCAGGCACTTAAGAAAAAGCACCTATTATTGTAGTTACTTATTAATAATTTAAATTATGATGCGTATAATACTGTTAGGCTGAACCATATACATTGTCAACATCTAACCTCCATTTGACCTGTAAATATGGAATTTCATATGGTTCATCCTCAGAATGAATAAGACCAGCTAATCTCATGCTTGTTCTACATACCTTACAGGATTATTTGAGGATCAACTAGAGATGGCACATGTAAAAATGCTTTGTAAAGTGAAAAGTTCCATTAAAATGTTGACGCACTGGATTATTCGTATTATCTGTTTTCCTACTACAACATCTAATAGAATGGCTGTGTTCAAGCTTCCCCAGCCAAGGATAATAAACTGTCTTACTCCATGAAATACTCAAATTACAATTCCTTTGAACCCTGCTGGCCCACATGGGAGCTCAGCCCCTGCAGAGTGTCCTGAGCTATTTTGGAGAGCTCCTCAGTGGTGGGCGACACCAGCCCCGGAGCTTGCCCTCCAGCCTCCTCAGCAGATCCCACACCCTCTATGACTCCCACCCTGGGGTACATGGCCGCCCTCTATGGGTAGCCACCAGCCCTGAGCCCACACTCTGGCCTCGTCTTAGCCACTCAACTCCAAGCATGGTTAGGCCCCTTTTCTCCATGTATCATACTTAACCAGAAACCAGGTCCAGCTTCTAGCAGGAGCTGACAAGACTTGGGGACCACAGAAGATGTGTAAAACAGAGCAATGCTCATAACCTTGATTCGTGTGGTTTTTCTCAGAGCTCACAGATCCCATGCTTGTGTCCAGGTAATCTCATAGGGTCACCTACCTATCCAGGCCCAGCTTGCTTCACATGGCAGGGCCCAGCTCAGCTCCACTTCTAGAGCTGCATGGAGCATGTCTTCACTCGTAGGGCAGACTAAAATCAGGAGAGAGAGAGAGGGAGAGAACTTCTCTGTCATCCCAAAGGCCCACATCCTGAGTCCTCAGTTTCTGCCCCAGGATAATCTTTCTTCCAGGATGACTGGCAATGGGAACTTTCCTTTGGTGGAATTTACCAAGGCCATGGTCTTGCTGTGTGTGGACGGCAGGACAACTACAGAAATACAGAATGGCCCAAGATCAGTCCAGTTCAGGATATTGCGTATACACGATGCGTGTCCAGCCCAGTCTGGTCCAGGCCCTTTTCATGGTTTCTCTTCTGGGAGACAATCACGTCTGAATGTGCTTTCTGCAGTCCTCTAGATGGAGTCCCCCAAATCTTCCAAAACCTCCGTTCAAATCACTCATGGTTCCCTAAAGAACAAGCAACAGTTTATTACCCAGTGCGCTCTTGACTAAGACAGAACTGAGAAGCCTTTCTCTACCCTCCACACATGCAAAGGAGCACAGTGTTAGCTGAGTGCCAGCCACATGCACCATGTACACAAGACCCCTGCTGCCGTGAGCTTCCCGACCAGTGGGAGTGAAAGACTACCTCGTCAACCCATCAGCAGAGTCCCGGTTAAAGGGACAAGGGCTCATCCATATGATGGGAGGTTGGGACATACAGAACATGCTTTTTATTAGAGACCGCTGGAGAATTGTGGCGGGCAGCTTTTGTAATAGATCCCAGTGATCCCCGCCTCCTGGCATTTACACCCTTGTGCAATCCCTCCTCGTGTGTGTGAATGTGTGCGTGTGTGCGTGGTGGCTGGGCTGAGGGTGAGGGGCAGCGAGACTTAATGCCTTCTCCTAACAACTAAATTATGCAAGATTCGGCTCTGAAAGCCCGGGACTTCTCACTTGCACACTGCCATGCTGGAGGGCCCACGTGGCCAGGACCTCAGAGGAAGGAAGCCACTGGGTCCAACAGCTCCCAAGGAACTGAATCTTGCCAACAATCTCACAAGTGAGCTTGGCGTCTGATGCCAGTGGAGCCTTGAGATGACTGTGAACCACACCGACCCCTTGATGACAACCTGTGAGGGGCCCTGAGCAGATGATCCAGGTTAACAGCACCCAGGTTCCTGACCCACTGAAACAGAGATAGGAGTGTGGCTGTGGGAAGCCACTAAGTTTGGGGGTAATTTGTTATATAATTAAGTCAGAGACAATTTTCAAGATACATATTTTTTTTCAGAGACAGAGAGAGCAAACAGGGCAGTGGCAGAGAGAGAAGGAGACATAGAATCTGAAGCAGGCTCAGGCTCCGAGCTGTCAGCACAGAGCCCGACGTGGGGCTGGAACTCATGGAACCGCGAGATCGTGACCTGAGCCGAAGTCGGACGCTTAACCAACTGAGCCACCTAGGTGCCCCTTCATTTTTATTTTTATTTTTAAATTTTTTTAATGTTTATTTATATTTGAGAGAGAGAGAGAGAGCGTGCGCAAACAGGGGAGGGGCAGAGAGAGAGGAAGACACAGAATCCAAAGCAGGCTCCAGGCTCTGAGCTGTCAGCACACAGCCTGACATGGGGCTCGAACTCACAAGTGGCAAGATCATGACCTGAGCCCAAGTTGGATGTTCAACCAACTGAGCTACCCAGGTGCCCCTATTTTTATTTTTATTTTTATTTTTATTTTTATTTTTATTTTTATTTTTGAGAGAGTGAGTGGTGGAGGGGCCGAGAGAGAGGGAGAGAGAGAATGCCAAGCAGGCTCCTGGCTGTCAGCACAGAGCCCAATGCAGGGCTCCATCCCACAACCCTGGGATCATGAGCCAAAACCAAGAGTCATATGCTTAACCTACTGAGCCACCCAGGAGCCCCAAGATATATCCTTAAGTAGAAAAATCAGGGTGAAGAAAAATGTGTATAATACATCATTATTCGTGTAAAAAGGCAGAAATATATCTACCTTTCTGTGTGTGTATGTCATCCATATATATGTGTATCCCTATATATTTATTTCCTTCTACATGCATAAAATACCCCTGGAATGATAATGTTACATTCAAAATTTGGGTTTCTTCCAGAGAGGGGACCTGGTGGTTGGCAGAGGGAGGATGCCCACTGTATACCTTTTATATCTTCACTTTAGATCATGTGAAAGGGTTGACTATTCAAAAATAAGCACAATATATTAAAAGAAGAAAAAAAGGGGCGACTGGGTGGCTCAGTCGGTTGAGTGTCTGACTTTGACTCAGGTCCTGGTCTCATGGTTTGTGGGTTCGAGCCCCTCATCCGTCTCTGTGCTGACAGCTCAGAGCCTGCTTTGAATTCTGTGTCTCCCTCTCTGTTTGTCCCTCCCCTGCTCTCTGTCTCTCAAAAATAAACTTTAAAAAAATTTTTTTAAAAAGCAGCCAAAAAATCTTGGGAAAAAGAAGCTGAAAATAATACATTTTTTAAATAATTAGGGAAGCCCCAAACTGGGGCACCTTATGGATTTGTGGGTGCCTTTTATTCCCCACAGCCAAATGCTGTTAGCTCTCCTTTGAGAGCGTCTCCAGTCTGACCCGCCTCTCCCCATCTCCACGGCTACTCCCCTGCACCAAGCCAGGAGCACCACGCACCTGGGCTATTGTAATGGCTCTGTAACCCTTCTCCCTGCTCCCACCCCTGCCTCCTTTCCTGACCCTGTGCCACCCAGCCTCCAGAGGGATCTTGAAACATTAAAAATTAGATCATGTCACTTGCCTTCTTCAAACTGGAGTTTTCAGGCCAAATTTTCACTTCCTCTATTAGCATGTTTGGTATAGGGGAGAGCTTCCAATTTCAGAAATGCTCCTGAAAAAAAAAATGAAGGGAGACAGGAACTAATATGTATTAGGTGCTTACATAAAGCAGACTTTGTATATATTACGCTGTTTACTCTTCATGACAGCCCTGTAGGCTGGGCACAATTACTGTCCCCATTTTACAGATGAGGAGAGTCGAGGTTAAGGAGGCTGCAGTACATGTCCATGAGAATCGTCTGCTCGGCATCCCTGCTTCTGGAACTACCTCCCCTTGGCTCCATCTACTTGCATTATTGAAAGAGCTGCCATCACCTGCAATTGTCCTGCCTCCTGGCACAGCCGACTGCTTCAAGGGCAGGCGTCTGGCCCAATATGGACAGCTGAGCACTCCCTGTCCTGAGGGGTTCCCTCCTTGGCTGCTAAGGGCTGCAGGGAGACCCACTGAGTCAAAGCAGGAGAGGGGCCTTTGACGATCATCGCTCTCAGCTGGGAGATGCTGACCTATGGGGATCAAAACTGCCCGGGTTTGGACCAGGGAACCTGGCCACGCCTCTCCCTCCAGCCATGAAATCCAGTTTGTCACTCTCCCTGTGCCTCAGTATCCATGTCTGTCAAATAACAGGGTAGGGACCGGTGGTTTGGATTGAAGGAGATGATCTCGAAGGACCCTAACTGGCTGTGTGACCGTGGGGCCTCAGTTTCCACAAACTGTAAAGTGAGAGCTGGAGATGGTAGGGGGAAGGCGGGGAATGGGCGAGGCGCTCTCTGGAACGATTTTCCAGTTCAAAAAAATCACAAGGTAAAAAAGTAATAATAACAACGTTTAAAAATCACAGGGTTAGCACGTCAGGGGTAAGAGGCTGCCTCCCTTCTCGGTAGGAGATACATCTTCCCCCCCAAATCTTTTGGCTGAGCCCCTCTTTAATGAGGGGGTGTTAGACCTTCTAATCTGGGACTCCTGACTCGGAGCGGGCCCATCTCACCCAGGACGAATGAACCACAGAGACGAAAACCATCTGTGGTGTGGCGGAGACCCTGCCAGGGGCCCCGTAGCAGCCTGCCTCTTGCCAAGACCCAAGACCCCACCCCCAGCCCTCTCGGCACCCCTGCTCCCCCCACCCCCAGATTTTATTAAATGTTATGTTTCCCATCTTGCACTGGAGCCTACTGCTCGGAGGTTACTAGCTGCTCTTAAGGGTTCTTTATACAACTCCACTTGGGCTCCCAGCCACCAAATTCTTCCTGCTCATGCATTACTTAGATTAGCTAAGGATGTTGGCATTTAGAGCCAAACTCCAGCATGCATCTCAGAAGGCGGCCTCCTGACTGCCACAGCTGTTATTTCAATGCAGCACCCCTCTGCGGGGATTGTTCTCCATAAGGTGAGGTGTCATACAGGCTCTCACTGTATCTATAATGCCGCCTATTTTTACAGTTAGTTGACTCAGAGCGCAGTCCGCTGATGACCTCTCACATGCAATCGGTCTAGGCGGCCAGGCAGCATGTTCCAACCACTTTTGTTGCCTGGTTCCTCTTCAGATGACCCCACCTTGCCTCTCAGTGGAGACGGAGCCCCTGCTCCGGATGCCAAGAGACCCTCCCACTTGTATGACACCTGACAGTTTATGGAACTGTCACCAGAGCTCCTCGTTCCTCTGTGGCTTGCCATCGTAGGGATGAGGAAACCAGGTCTCACAGAGGAAACCTTTGTCAGATATAATGCAAAGCACATAATGTTAATTATTTTCACGACGCAAACTTCTCCACTTTGAGTCTAGGGCTTTTCCCACCCTGCCACGACTGCCTATTGTTTTTAAAAAGGAAACGAACTTTGAGAAATGGATGCCCTAGCCATGATGGCCCATGCCAGATGTCAGGGCAAGGCTCTGAGCTGCTGTAATGAAGAGGTCCGATAGAAGGATGGCCTAGGGAGCAAAAGGATGAACTTTCTCTCACACAGACTGTCAAGTCCCGGGTTCCTTCCAGGTTGTTGCTCTGCCATCTCCAGAGCCCGCTTATGGTCTCCCTGACTGTACCTGGGTGCCAGCTGGTGGGAAAGGAAAAGAGGAGGAGACATTCCATGATCTTAAGGCCCGAGTCCCCGCACGTGACGCATCATCACCACTCACACTCTTCTGTACAGAATCTGGTCACATGGCCACCCTTCACTGCAGGGGGGCAGTGGGGGGGCTGGGAAATAGAATCTAGCCATGTGCCTGGGAAGGAAGGGAGCTGGACTTGGGTGGGTAACTGGCAGAACCTCCCACACAAAGCTTTGAAAACCTCCAACCTTCATACTCTCCTTGACCCCCCGCCCTAGAAAGTAGCTCTCTCTCTCTCTCTCTCTCTCTCTCTCTCTCTCTCTCTCTCTCACTAGCCTCTATTGTAGCCAAAAAACAACCATTTAAGGGTCACCTTTGGGTTTGGAAGGCACTTTGGTCTCCTACCAATCATTATTTGAATATTTTTTCATTCTTTCAATTGCCATTTCAATGCAGGGAGTCATCATAACTCTGGGCTAACATCCTTCCAGTTTTACAGTCTCAGTGCAATGGTGCCTGTGTTTCCCAACGGTTGCAACAAAAATCCCAGGCCTGGGTTGCTTGCATTTCCTTGAAACCGAGGATAAGATGAAGGGAAGGAAGATTCCTCAAGGGAAAATTCCATTCCTATCATCAGAAAAACAGGAGCAAATGTTGGGCAGAAACAAACAAACCATGAAAGCATGTATCCACTCTATCTCTCTTACCTTCTCAGCTACATTGGCTTCATTGTCTTCTCTTTCTTTTATTCTCTGCCACTCCATCAGACGGTGGAGGCCAAAAAGTGCTTGCTGAATGGGCAAGTCTTGCTCAGAGAAGGCCAGCTCTATGCAAAAAAAGATTGCCCCAATGGGAGTCAAGTTACTCAACAAATATTTATTAAATGCATCCTCATGCCCAGGCACTGCAGTAGGTGAGTGAGAGAACCAGGCAAAGCTCTTGCACCTGAGGACCATACCTCCTGCTGGAGAGTGGGAGGCGGACAACAATAACAGTAAGCAAATGAATAGACAAATACACAAAACAGCAGGGGCTGCAAAATTCTCACACAGGCTGCAACGTGGATGAACCTTAAAGATATGATGCTAAGTGAAATAAGCCAGACACAGAAGGACAAATATTGTATGATTCCACCTACGTGAGGTCTCTAAACTAGTCAAGTTCATAGAGACAGAAAGCAGAATGGTGGTTGCCAGGGGCCAGGGGAAGGAGGAAGGGGGAACTAGTGTTTGATGTGCACAGTCTCAGCTGGAGGAGATGAAAACGTCCTGGAGATGGATGGTGGTGATGGTGCACAGAGATGTGAATGCACTTAATGTCACCAAATTCTACACTTTAAAATTGTCAAAATGGCAAATTTCACATATGTACATTTTATCAGAATTTTCTTTTTAAGGCAGGTGATAGGGGTGCCTGGCTGGCTCAGTCAGTGGAGCACGTGACTCTTGATCTTGGAGTCATGAGTTTGAGCCCCATGTGGGGCATAGAGGTTACCTAAAAATAAAATGTTTTTTAAAAAAAAGGCAGGTGATAATAAATGCTATAAAGAAACAAAAGCAGGGAAAGGGGAATGGGAAATGGTGTGGAAAAGTGGGGGGGGGAGTGTCATTTTTAGGTAAAGTGTCAGAAAAGATCTTTCTGATCAGCTGATGTCAAAGCAGAATCCAGAACGAGGCAGGGGTTCCCAGTGACTATGGGGATACAGGGAGAACATGCCAGGCAGAGGCGAGAGTCACAGTAATGACCCCGAGAGAGCAGTAATGGGCTTGGTAAGGACAAGGAGGAAGCCAGTGTGGTTGGGATCCTGGGAACAGGGCAAAGCAGCAGAGGTTGAGGTCCAGGGGCAGGTGGGGCCCAGACCTTGCAGGGCCTTGAAGGCCGCCTTAAGAGCTTTGGGTTCTACTTTAAGGAATTGAGAAGCCACAGAAAAGCTTAAGCAGCATATTACTCCCCCCTCACCTCTCTCCTTTAAAAACAAATTTCAAACGTATGTAAAAGTAGGGAAAGTAGATAATGTATACCTATCACCCAGATTTAAACATTAACACTTAAACATTTACATTTAAACATTTTACCATGTTCGCTTTTTTTTTGGCTGAGTTTTTTAAAGCAAATTTTCAGACATCATGGTGCTTCATCATAATTAAATATGCATCTCTAGAAAATAAAGACATTTCCTGCACAACCATGATACCAGGCTTGTTCCTAACAAAATTAATGATTCTTTCATATCTATATTCAAATTTCACCAAGTGCTCCAAATGCCTTGTTTTTTTAAGTTTTTTATTTATTTTTGAGAGAGAGAGAAAGAATGTGAGCAGGGGAGGGGCAGAGAGGGAAACACAGAATCCGAAGCAGGCTCCAGGCTCGGAGCTGTCAGCACAGAGATGGATGTGGGGCTCAAACCCATGAACCGTGAGATCGTGACCTGAGCCGAAGTCGGACACTCAACCGACTGAGCGACCCAGGCGCCCCCAAAATGCCTTTTTACAGCTGGTTTGTGTAACTCAGGAACACACATTGCATTTTGTTAGTATGTCTCATAAATATTTTAAATCTAGGACCATCTCTCACCCTATCCCTGCTCACTTCTTCATCACACTTTGACTATTAAAGAGGTTAGAGCAGCATCCTATGGAATATCCACATGTTGGTATTGTGACTCACATTTTATTTAAAAAAATGTTTTTAATGTTTATTGATTTTTGAGAGAGAGAGGGAGAGAGAGAGAGACAGAGAGAGAGAGAGAGACAGAAAGAAAGCGAGAGAAAGCATTCGTGGGGGAGGGGCAGAGAGAGGGGGAGAGAGAGAATACCAAGCAGGCTCTGCGCTGACTCCCCATGCGAGGCTTGAACTCACAAACAGTGAGATCACGACCTGTGCTGAAATCAAGAGTCAGACCCTTAACCGACTGAGCCACCCAAGCGCCCTTTGTGACTTACATTTTAAAGGACCACTCTTGCTTGTGTGCGGATAATAGACTTCCTTGGATGGGAGCCAAAAGGCCATTTTGGGGGGGGGGGTGGTATTGTACTAAGAACAAACTCTAAGCCCACAAAGACAAGAGCACAAGAATGGAAACAATAGGTGGAAAGGGTTGGTCAACATGCTGGGAGGATGAAAAGCTGATAGACAGCCCAGTCAGTCATATCAGAGTAGAAGCAGCTGACTCCAAAGAGATTATATACATCGGTGATACCACGAGAAGCAAGCCAGAGAGGCTCAGTGACTGGGCGACCTGGTAATGCAGAAGGCAAAGAGAAGGCTGAAAACAACAAGTTTGGTTGATAATGACACTTAGGCATCTCCTCCAGAAAATACTCTGCCTGCTCCGTCTCCTTCGGTGAGGATCACCAGTTGGCAGCCCTCTCTATGACAACAGAACTTCCATAAAGCTTTTTGGTGACTCACTCTTTAATAAGAAGAGACAAAGATTCAATAAGTTGAAGAAAGCCTCCAACACAAAAGACAGAATAAAGCAAAAGGAAAACAAGAACTTGGGGGAGACAAGGACAATGCAGGGAGCAGAATAACACAAATAAAAATGTCCCATCTATACTTGATATTCTCAGAAGAGTAAGAGAGGAGATTGTGAATGCATAAAAAGAAAACAATACTATAAAAAGCAACAGAGTGGGGCACCTGGGTGGCTCAGTCAGTTAAGCGTCTGTCTTTAGCTCAGGTCATGATCTCCTGGTTCGTTAGTTCAAGCCCCACATCAGGCTTTCTGCTGTCAGCAGAGCCCACTTCAGATCCTCTGTCCGCTTCTCTCTCTGCCCCTCCCCTGCCGGCTCTCTGTCTCCCTCAGAAGTAAATAAACATTAAAAAAAAAGGCAACAGAGAACAAGATGGAGCTTTGAGAAATCTAAAGTATGGTAGCTAGAATAAAAATAATTTAAATGGAAATACTGGAAGGAATAGTCTAGGAAATTCTCCCAAAAATAAAAAGATAAAGGCAGAAAATAGAACACTTTTTAAAAAATTTATTTATTTGTTTTGAGAGAGAGCATGTGCAGAAGGAGCCGAAAGAGAGGGAGAGAGAGAGAGAGAGAGAGAGAGAGAGAGAGAGAGAGAATCCCAAGCAGGCTCCACACTGTCATCCCAAAGCCCGATGCAGGGATCAAACTTACAAACCATGAGATTGTCACCTGAGCTGAAATCAAGAGTCAGACACTTAACTGGCTGAGCCACCCAGACGCCCCACAAAGAACATTTTTAAATTAAGGGACAATCCAAGAGGTCTAAAAGCCAATGAATTGGAGTATCAGAAAGAAAGAAAAAATAAAATGGAGGGAAGGAAATTATGAAAGAAATATTACAAAGAAATTTCTCAGACCTGAAGGACATGAATGTCCAAATTGAAAGGGTCTATTGAGTGCCTGGCACAATGACTAGAAATTTTAGAACATTAGTAATAAAAAGAAGAACATAAAAACTTCTTGAGGGGAAAAAAGATTGCATGCAAAGAATTAAGGATCAAAAATGTAGCAGACTTCTAACAACCTGTATCTCTCAAAATATTGAGACAAAGGTAATTTCTAGTCTAGAACTCTCCATTCTGCAAAATTATCATTCAACAGTGATGTTAAATTAAAGGCATTTTCAGATATACCAAACTTCACCATTTTATCTCCCATGTTCCCTTTCTCGGACAGCTACTAGAGGATGTGCTCCAGCAAAATGAGGAAGTAAGTCAGAGAAGAAGACATCACATCTGGGGAAAAGAGATCCAACACAGAAAAGAGATCAAGCGGAGAAAGGAAGCCCTGGGATAGGATCTGAGCCCAAGCTCAAGGGAGCAGTCCACAGTGGAGCAGGAGGCTAGAATGCTCTAGGAGAGACTCTGGTAAAACAATGGCACTGAAAAAAAGAGACATTTGACACATTATCTGCTTACCCACGTAGAAAATTGTCCAACAGGGGCTGTTGAAGGTCAAAGAAACCATGCAAATAAAAAAAAAAAGAATGAGAGCCTTATCAACTCCAGGTAAAAATAAAGCCTACATGAGAAAGGAAATGTCACATGGTACATTACTTGACTCAGTAAAGAACAGTATTTACTCAGTCATAATAAGCAAACATTGAATACTGATTTCACTGATAATTACAATATAATTCTATTAGCATGGCTTAGGAGCATAAACAACTACAGAAAGGGGAGCTGTTTAAGAAAGGTCAATTGTTATCTACCACAATAGAAAATGAACAGGTAATCCCTAAACTTACACATCAAGAATATTGAGGAAGAGAAGTTTAAGCAATTGGAACAGGTGTCAGCAAATGATGTCCCACTGGCCAATTCTGGTTTTGTAAATAAGGTTGTACTGGGATATGTCTACACCCACTCATTTACCTACGGCTGCTTTATAGCTACAAGAAGAGCTGAGCAGTTGCAACATACTGGCCCACAAAGCTGAAGATATTTCCTATGTGGCCCTTTATGGGAAAAGTTTGCACTCTTACAGAAAAAGTAAACCCCGGATTTATAATAATGGAGATAAATACATAAAAAAGTAGCCAGAAGGGTTAAAAGCGGTTGTTCTCTGATGCTTTTTGCTATAAGCCTTCAAATATTAGTTGGCTTTTTAAATATGTGCATTATTACTTTTGATAAAAAATTTAAAATGATTGTTTTTAAGGAGTTGTCCTGATGCCCAGGAGGGAGGCAGGGGACTGACATCAGGGTTCGTGCCTGAGCCTTGCCCTGCTATCTCCTGCTCTTCGCCAGCTGTCCACCATCCCATCTAAATGGGGCTGAGTGAGTCAGAGCTGCCTGGCCAGAGCTTCACAGGAACTGGAACCAGTTCCTGATAGCAGACTTGGAAGGAACAGCTCTGGGACAGCCTCCTGCCTCAAGCCATCATTTGGTATTGTCAATATCATCAATGAGTGGCAGTGGAATATCACAGTGGTTCGAGTGGCTAAGAGCTCTACTGTTAGATTACCTAGCTTCATAAAATTCAGGTTCCTCCTCTAATTAGCTATGACCGGGACATGTTATTTAATTTCACTAGGTCTTGGTTTTGTCACTGATAAATGGGGCTGATGATGCCTCCTTACGCGGTTGTGGTGATCTTAATTCAACTAATACATATGGGAGCACTTGGCACGGTGGCAGGTACATATAAGCCAACCGAATGTTAGCTATTTGTATTCCCAGTTTCACAGATGACACAGATGAGGTCCAGAGAGGGAAAGTGGCATACACAATGTCACACAGCACATTGGAGACAGAAGCAGGACTAGGACTTGGGACTCCTTTGTCTCAGTGCGATACTCTCCCCTGGCGCCACTCTAAGTTGCTTATATGCATAAAGCACCTCTGGAAAGATACGCAAGAGATGAACAACACTGGCTACCTATGGGCAAGTGGAGACAGAGTGCAAGGGAGGGCTTTATTTTCACTTTAAAATTTGCAAACCACGTGACTGTATTACTAACACAAAAAGAAGGAGACACATAGATTAACTTTATTTAGTCAATCTCATTTATTTATGAGATTAACAGTGCCTTTCTCATGGTGGAGATCAAATAAGATAACAGACATTTATCTATATTAAAGAGGTATCCAGAAGTAAGAGGTTATTACTAGCAATCATGGTGCTTTTTATTAAAAGGAAACTTTTCTCTAGATTTGTGGAACAAACTGTGGGAAGGGGCACAAATTTCACTAGCCAGGGTCTCCTCTTTGAAGGCAGAACGGGTTTCCTTAGCCACAGGTGGAGCCATCTTGGAATGCAATGGAAATTTCCACCTTGGCACCTTGCAAATGAAAGGTCCCCTTCCCCCCAAACTGGCTCTCCCAAACTCAACTCTTTGCACCCAGGCCCCAATTTGGACAACTCTTCTGGAAAACATGATTAAGCCTGAAAAACCTGGGGGTTTTATTGGGGATGACAGTGAGGGCCACAGTTTGTTTTTCAAGGGAGGGAACTAAGTCCCAGAAATAGCTGAGCCCGAGCTGGCAGGCGGCTGGCAAAGAGCAGGAGGCTCCAGGGCAACGCTTCCAGGCCATGTTGACTTTGGACGGGCTGCTTGAGCATTGTAAACAATTGCAGAAATGATTTCCTACCCTGGCAAAAGTCTTGTTTGGACAAGGGGTTCCCCCCCCCCTTCTTTAAAAGGCAGTTTTATCATTTGTTTGCAAAAATGCTCAATCCCCTCTTTCTTTTCTTGTTCCCTCTGTGGCTCTGGTCTCCCCCAGAGCCAGATGAAAAATCTTTGTGTTTCTTTAATGTTAACCAAACCCCCATTCCTCCTTTTTAAACTGTTCCAGGTCTGTTGGACAAATACTCCCCGGCAACAGGACTTACAAGGGTCTGTTAAGGATTTTGTTAGGCTGGAGTCTTTAGCCAGAGTGACTTAAAATATTTTTTTTCTCCTTGTTTATTACATTTTAAACTCCTAGCACAATAAAAGCTGCACACAAGGATTGGGAAAGCAATAAAAATGCAACTTATAATGTCTTGGCCTGAGCTAGCTAACGCTCCATCTAGACACTGATGTAACAGATTTGGTCTCACACACCCTCCCAAGATGTCCGACGAGGAAATAAAATGGGCTGTCTATAAGAAAGAAAGCATAGGGCAGGACTGGGAGCCTGTCTGACTGCTGGCCAGGGTGGGGCTTCTGAGAGGCTGGGAAATGGACTGCACGTTCTGAAAATCCACCAGAATCCTGAGCTGTTTCAAAAGAAGGAATACTGTGCTCTTGACCACCCAGGGACAAGGGCAACCACAGAGTGCATGAAGAGTGTGATATGCTAACCTACATACCGCCTGTCACCTAGCTTCAAATGGGAGAGGACAAAAAGAGGAAGAAAGAATGGGGAGGGGTAGGGGGTTGAAAGAGAGAAAAGGGACAGGAGGTACGGGATGCTTGGGGGAGAGGTTGCATCACCCAGCCAGAACAGAAGCTGGCTCAAACTGGGTAATTGAGGGAAATTTCATGAAGAGACAATTGACAAGGTTTAGGCAAGAAGTGAGGGAAACCAAAAGGGACAGAGCTGGACGGGAACTAACAATAGCAGGGAGCTGTCCCATCGCCAGGCTGGAAGCCCCCCTGCCCCCAAAGGTGTCACACAGGAAGTGAAATCCTTCTCATTCATTCCATCAACAGGAAATCTACCACTCTATTTGAAGACATGAGAAAAACAGCCAAAAGATGAATCCAAATTAAGAATTTACATAGGAGGAAATTGAGGTATAAAAAGACTCGTGGTAAGCATTACATCTATTTAAACATACAGGTAAACACTCTTTTTATTTATTTTTGAGAGAGAGACAAGAGTTCTAGCGGGGGAGGGACACAGAATCTGAAGCAGGCTCCAGGCTCTGAGCTGTCAGCACAAGAGCCCAAAGTGGGGCTCCAACTCATGAACCTCGAGATCATAACCTGAGCTAAAGTTGGTGCTTAACCAACTGAGCCACCCACGCACCCCTGAACATTCTTAATTGTAATAATTATGTTGACCAGGAAAATAATACAAGTGTTAGAATTATCATTTAAAAAAAAAGGGCACCTGGGTGGCTCAGTCGGTTGGGCATCCGACTTCGGCTCAGGTCATGATCTCGCGGTCTGTGAGTTCGAGCCCCGCGTCGGGCTCTGTGCTGACAGCTCAGAGCCTGGAGCCTGTTTCAGGTTCTGTGTCTCCCTCTCTCTCTGACCTTCCCCCGTTCATGTTCTGTCTCTCTCTGTCTCAAAAATGAATAAACGTTAAAAAAAAATTAAAAAAAAACCTTGAAAATGCTTTTTGTTGTTGTGTTTATTGTTGTTGATTAAAAAAATCCCAAAATTGTCACAAAAAAGGAGGTGGGGGGGAATAGAAGAAAAAGAAACAGATATTTGCTTGTTTGTTTTTATTGTGGTAAAATATCCATAACATAAAATCTACCATTGTAATGATTTTTAAGTGTATGGTTCCTTGATATTAAGCACATTGACACTGCTGTGCACCCATCACCACCATCCATCTCCAGGACCTTTCCATCTACCCCAGCTGAAACTTTCTATCTGTTAAACACTAGCTCCCCATGCCCCCTCCTCCCAGCCCTGCAACCACCATTCTGTCTCTATGTATTTGACTACTTTAGCAACTTCATGTAAGAGGAATCCTACAGTATATTTTTCTTTCTTTTTCTTTTTCTCTTCCTTTCTTTCTTTCTTTCTTTCTTTCTTTCTTTCTTTCTTTCTTTTCTTTCTGAGAGAGAGAGGGTGTGGCAGAGAGAGAGAGAGAATCCCAGGAGGGGCAGAGAGAGAGAGAGAGAGAGAGGCAGAGAGAGGGAGAGAGAGGAAGAGAGAGAGAGGAGAGAGAGGGAAGCAGGGCTCACCCGAAGCAGGGCTCCTGTTCACCCTAAGCAGGGCTTAAGCTCACCCAGAGCGGGCCATGAGTTCACCCAGAGTGGGGCTTGAGCTCACCCGATGCAGGACTTGAACTCACAAACCATGAGATCATGACCTGAGCTTGTCAGATCCTTAACGACTGAGCCCCCCAGGTGCCCACATTTCTCCTTTTCTGACTGGCTTCTTTCACTTGGCATAATGTCTTTGGGTTTATCCCTGTTGTGGCGTGTCTCAGAACTTCCTTGGTTTTAGGGCTAAGTAATATCCGTTACATGCATGGCCCGCATTTTGCTTATTTCTTCATCTGTTGATGGACACTTGGGTTGCTTCTGTCATTTGGCTACTGTGTACGACGACACTGCCATGAAAATGGGTGTATAAATACCTGTTCAAGTCCCTGCTTTCACTCACTTCTTTTGGATACACAACCGGAATTGGGATTACTGGATCATATGGCAATGCTTCATTTAATTTTTTGAAGAAATGGCCATCCCATTTCCATAGCAGCTGCGAGAGAGATTGTTTAAATCACTAATAACTCCATTTTTCTTAGGAGAGAGAAAATGACATCGTTTCCTTTCTGAAAATGACGAATTGAGAAATGTTAGTTAAACATGATTTAAAATGACAAGGATGACCACCAGGAGAACTAAAAATAGTCTGACTACTTTCCAAATCGCCTGAAAGCGACGCACAAAAACAGACCACACAGAGGATAAAACAGAGAACACAAAATGTTACAGAAGTGGACTAAATCTACATGTTATAGGGATGAATAAAACTAATATAAAACTAACAAAACTTGGAAGAAAACTTAGAAAGTCATCTCTTAACTGACTTCTGAATTAAAGAAGAAATCAAAACAGTAACTGAAGAATATTTAGAAAACACTGTATATAAAGGTCTATGACCTTGAAAACGTGCCCAGTGATAGATGCCAGACACAAAAGGCCACATATTATACAATTCCATTTACATAAAATATCCAGAACAGGCAAATCCCTAGGGACAGAAAATAGATGAGTGGTTGCCAGGGACTGGGGGAGACAGAATGGGGAGTGGCTTTTTAATGGACATGGGGCTTCCTTTTGGGGGTGATGAAAATGTTCTGGAACTAGTGCTGATGACTGCACAACATTGAAAATGTACTCAGTGCCACTGAATTGTACACTCTAAAATGGCTTAAGTGGTAAATTTCCTGTCGATGTATATTTACCCACAATGGAAAAAAAAAATCTATGGAAAGAGGGACTTATGTTTCCATGGATGGTAGACTGGATAACGCCTACCAGACTGAGGACAGTTAGAGACTTTGGACAGAATATGAAACGCATCTGATTGGAGGACTGAAGATCCAACAGGCAATGAAAAATTATAGGGTCAACATTCAGAAAAAGGAAATGTGGAGTTCGTCTTTCCACAGTGGGCATCAGACAAGTCCACAAGAGGCAGCTGAGAGGTGGAGAAGCCGAATGGAATATCTAACAGCCTTCTGGGGCTGGGGATAAAAACTGGAGTCTATTCTGACATCAGTTGGCGTACTGCAATCAGTTGACCACCTAGAATTTGCATCAAAGTTCCCAAATCCACTGAAAAAGCAGAGGAGTCTACCTAGTAGGGACCCTGCCTTGGCACCCCTGCGTTGAGTATGAGCACACACTCATGAGGGCCTTCCGCCAGCGCTTCATGCTGGTGTCTGCTCCCATTTTAGACAACCACCATTTTAAGCACCCATTCCAGTTCTCTATCAAACTATAACTCCGAGGACTCTTCACATAGAAAACAAACTAAGAGTTGATGGAGGAAGGTGGAGGCGGGGGGGGGGGAAGGGTCAGATGGGTGATGGGTACTAAGGAAGGCACTTGCTGTGACGAGCGCTGGAGGTCGTAGGTAAGTGATGAATGATTGAATTCTACTCCTGAAACCAATATTGCACTGTATGTGCACTGTATAGAATTTAAATAAAAATTTTTAAAAAACGAAAACAACTATGACTCTGAGGAGGAGATCTCTCTGCCCATTGTTGGACATTATGGGCTATAGAGCACGTTCCTTGATCTGAAGACATGTGACTTGGAGGCCCAGACTGGTGGAGTGTCTTCAGTTCCAGTTTTTCTATCTTTTTTTTTTAACGTTTTATTTATTTTTGAGACAGAGAGAGACAGAGCATGAACGGGGGAGGGGCAGAGAGAGAGGGAGACACAGAATCGGAAGCAGGCTCCAGGCTCTGAGCCATCAGCCCAGAGCCCGACGCGGGGCTCGAACTCACGGACCGTGAGATCGTGACCTGAGCTGAAGTCGGACGCTCAACCGACTGAGCCACCCAGGCGCCCCTAGTTCCGGTTTTTCTACAGCACTCTGAGCGTTTCTCTCTATTGCTTGGTAGGCAAAGCCCAGGCGGAGTGAGTATTTGCTCTTGCCAGGACCCATTTGCAGCTGCCCAGGGCCACCAGTACCAGGCCCACTTAGCAGCTACATTCAGGGCCTTCTCCCCAGGAAATCTTCCCCAGCGCCATCTGCAATCTCTGCCTCTCTTGTTGGCAGATGGAACTGTTCTTATTGGCACTCCACACCTCAGAGGGTACGAAAGGAATATGGCTAAATTCAGCCCACATCTGCATTGTTGCAGCCCCGGATGTCTATTTATTTCACGGACCTACGTGGCTGCCTCAGATGAGCACACCAGGATATCTATTCACTGGCTCCAGTGACCTGCTGATCCTGAAAGGGAGTTCTTCTAATGCTGTTCTAACTGTATTTTCTTACACTCCGTATTTGTCTGTCTGGCACCCATTCATCTCAGGGCCAAACTAACAGCCCCAGTTGTTTACAGCTCACCTGCCACCTGTAGCCCATACTCTGAACACCTCTTTTTATTACTCTCACACACCACACAACATCCCCTGCCCTGAACCACCCAGGGCCAGGGACCAGACAACTGGGAACAGCCCCTGTGCCCCGGAGCCCGCCTGAACTGTTCAAACTAGCCAACCCTAAGCTAGTCACCCTGTCCTGCCTTGCCTTGCCTTCCCCATGGAAACCCTAATAAAGGCGGTGGCCTGTGTCTTCCCTTCATTCCTTTCTGCCCCCCCCCAACACTGGTGCTTCTCCATGTGTTACACCCTGTGAGGCGTAACACACCCCCTCTCGGGAAATGTAAGTAATAAAAATATTCCATTGGCATTAGCCTCTAAGTGTCATCACTCAGTCACCTTTACAAATCACAACTGAGCACAAGTAAGATGGACATCAACATGTTCCACTTTAATGCACCCCTCAAATTCCCATGGTGGTTTTCACAGGGCTGTGCCCCCTATGGGCATCCCTTTATTTTATTTTTTTTAAAGACTTTATTTTTTTATTTGTTTTCCAAATGTTTACGTTTTTTTTTTAATTTTTTTTCAACGTTTTTTATTTATTTTTGGGACAGAGAGAGACAGAGCATGAACGGGGGAGGGGCAGAGAGAGAGGGAAACACAGAATCGGAAACAGGCTCCAGGCTCTGAGCCATCAGCCCAGAGCCTGACGCGGGGCTCGAACTCACGGACCGCGAGATCGTGACCTGGCTGAAGTCGGATGCCCAACTGACTGTGCCACCCAGGCGCCCCTGTTTACGTATTTTTGAAAGAGAGAGAGAGGGAGGCAGAGAGAGACAGAGACAAAGGATCCGAAGCAGTCTCTGTGCTGATGGCAGAGAGCCAGATGCAGGGCTTGAACCCATGAACTATGAGATCGTGACCTGAGCCAAAGTCAGACACTTAACCGACTGAGCCTCCCAAGTGCCCCAAATATTTAATTTTTTTTAAGTAATCTCTACACCCAACATGGGGCTCAAACTTACAACCCTGAGGTCAAGAGTTACATGCTCTACTGACTGAGCCAACCAGATCTTCTATGCATCCCTTTAATAGGCCAGTTTTCCATTGCCCTTCTGCTTGACCATATGGCCAAGCCATTGACCACTGCCCCAATGAGTCAGTAAAAATTCAAAAAGGGGCAAATAGCATGTAACTCAGACCACTGAGCTGATTTGTTTTTAACCATTTTTCAATCAGAATGGCAGCCTTCCAAGCAGGATGCTGTTCCATGCACCTTAGAACTTCCATCCATAAACCAAGAAGCTCTTTGTTGGTTAGCAGAGAGCTGTTCACCACCTGGGCACAGTCCATGTAGCAATAGGTTCCGGCAGCTTCTCAGATGATTCCAAAGTCAGTCTTAGGGCAAGAGTCTACCTGTTTGTGAATATGCCAAGTAACTCTTTTATTCCCTCAGAACTTCATCAAAGAACTAGAAACCATAAAAAAGGACCAAACGGAAGTTCTAGATATTAAGAATACCATAACCAACAAATAAGAACTGAGTATGTGGAATTAATGGCAGAGGAGACAAAGCTGAGGAGAGAATTCATGTACTAAAAAATAGAACTGAAGAAATATCCAGATTGTATGGAGAGTCAAAATTCGATGCAATATAGAAGTAAAACAAGCAATATACTAAAAAGCCTTAACATACATGTAATTAGAGTCCTATACATGAAGAAGAAGAAAGTCACACAGAAACATATGTGAAGAGACAATTGCTCAGGAGGTTCCAGACCTGATGAAAGATGTCAAGTCACAGATGTAAGAATTACTACAAACTCGCAAAGAAGATATGAAACAGAAAGCCACACCTAGACAAATCACAAACTCGGGCACAAAGAAAATCTTTATTTTTCAATTTTTTTAAACATTTATTTATTTTTTGAGAGAGAGAGAGACAGAATGTGAGAGGGAGAGGGGCAGAGAAAAGGGAGTCAGATTCTGAAGCAGGCTCCAGGCTCTGAGCTGTCAGTACAGAGCCTGACGCGGGGCTCAAACTCATGAACCATGAGATCATGACCTGAGCCAAAGTCGGATGCTTAACCAACTGAGCCGCCCAGGCACCCCCAAAGAAAATCTTAGAACAGAAAAGAGACAGCTTTCCTTTGAAGGAGCAATAATTAGAATGACATAAAAAATCTCAACAAACCAATGAAATCCAAGATACAATTATGATGCAATCATCGGAGAGCTGAAATACTACACCCAACAGAAACACTCATCAAGATTGAATGAAGGCAAAGTAAACATTTTCAGACAAATACAAATTCAGAGACTTCATCACCAACAGATTCGATTCAAAGGGAACCCAAAAGGGTGTTCCTTAGGCAAATGGAAAAAAGATATCAGATGGATATACTGAGATGCAGGAAGAAATGAAGAGCAACAAATAAGCAGGAAAATAGGTAAATCTAACTGACTACTGATTTGCAAGAAAAAGGAGAAGGAGGAGAAAGACGAGAGAAGCAGAAGGAGATCTTGTGAAGTCTGAAATATATTTGGAGTGGTCTAAATAAAGCAGTAAAACTACCAAATAACACTAGACTTTGGTAAGTCACTGATTCATTTGTAGTCATTGGGGTGACTGCTAACAGAAAAATTAAAAAGTATATAATTTTCAAGCTAATAGAAGGTATACGTAGAATGATAAAATATATCATTCTAACATAGACAAACCAATAAATAGAATCAGAATCACATTTATTTGGTCACCTATCTAATGGCAAAGGTACCATGGCAGTACACTAGGGAAAGAAAATATTTTAATATACAGCATCAGGCTAATTGAACGTTTATATGGAAAAAAGAATTTTGTTCTCTATCTCAGGTCACACATGAAAAATAATTCCAACTGACTGCAGATCTAAATATAAATGGGGGCAGGGGGAAGCTCCTTTTAGAAAGAAACATAAGAGAATATCTTCACAATCTTGTAGTATGTAAAGATTTTTTAAAACGGGACCAAAATAATGAGCTGACTATCTAGGGAGAAAGGATAGACTGGTCTATATTAAGAATGAAAGTGGCTTCTAGATGAAAGTTAGTCAAATGGCAAACCATGGTATGTAAGAAGATATTTTCAATAAGAGAGGATGTTTTTATCTGGCCAGAATACATTTAAAAGCCCTACAAAGCAATAACAAAATAACAGAAAATGAATAGCCACTTCACAATGAATTATATTCCAGTGGCCAACAGACACAGAAGAGGTACTTAACTCCACTAGTCATGAAGGAAATACAGATTAACATCATTAGATATTTCACACTACCTCCAGAATTGACTAAAAAAAAAAAAAATAGGAAAAAATCAGATAATTTTTTATTATCTGATAAAAAGTGTTGCCAAAAATGTGGAACAAACAGAACTCTCAGAAATTGCTGGTAAGAGTGTAAACTATCTATGGGAAAAATGTTCATCAGTATCTTGTAAGGCTGAAAATAAGGACCCAGTAATTCTTAGGTATATATATATATACATCCAACAGAAATGTTTAATGTTTACCTAAAAGGTACAGAATGTTCACAGAAGCACTATTCATATATCCTCAAACTGGAAACTAACCAAATGCCCATTACCTGTAGCACAGATAAATCAAACATGGCATATTCACACAGAATTTCTCTACAGCGATGAGAACTGACAGACGTGCGACAAGATCGCTATGAACAGAATTGTGCCCCCCGCAAATTCATATGTTGAGGTCCTAACCCCCAATGTTACTATATACAGAGTTAGTAACATCTTTTAAGAGCTCCGTGAGGTCATAAAGGTATGGGGTCCTCATCTAACAGAACTGGTGTCCTTCTAAGAAGAGGAAGAGTTGCCAAGGATGCACATGAACAGAGAAAAAGCCATGTGAGGACACAGTGAGACAATGTCATCTGCAAGTCAAGGACAGGTACCTCAGGAGAAATCAAACCTGAAAATCTCAATCTTGACCTTCTAGCCTCCAGAACCATGAGAGGATAAATTTCCATTGTCTAAGTCCCCCAGAATGTAGTATTTTGTCATGGCGGCCCTAGCAAACTAATATGGTATGGATACAACACATTTTGTTTTCCATTACCAGTTGGTGGCATTTGGGTTGTTTCCACTTTGGGGCTATGGGAACAATGTCGCTATGAACATTCAGGTACAAGTTCTTGTGTGAACATGTTTCCATCTCTCTCTTTTTTTTTTATATATATATATGAAATTTATTGTCAAATTGGTTTCCATACAACACCCAGTGCTCATCCCAAAAGGTGCCCTCCTCAATACCCATCACCCACCCTCTCCTCCCTCCCACCCCCCATCAACCCTCAGTTTGTTCTCAGTTTTTAACAGTCTCTTATGCTTTGGCTGTCTCCCACTCTAGCCTCTTTTTTTTTTTTTTCCTTCCCCTCCCCCATGGGTTCCTGTTA
Source organism: Acinonyx jubatus (assembly GCF_027475565.1). Lineage (NCBI taxonomy): Eukaryota > Metazoa > Chordata > Mammalia > Carnivora > Felidae > Acinonyx > Acinonyx jubatus. Next base: position 36,775,132 of record NC_069386.1, read on the forward strand.
AGTTTCTCAGGATCCACATAAGAGTGAAACCATATGGTATCTGTCTTTCTCTGTATGGCTTATTTCACTTAGCATCACACTCTCCAGTTCCATCCACGTTGCTACAAAAGGCCATATTTCATTCTTTCTCATTGCCACGTAGTATTCCATTGTGTATATAAACCACAATTTCTTTATCCATTCATCAGTTGATGGACATTTAGGCTCTTTCCATAATTTGGCTATTGTTGAGAGTGCTGCTATGAACATTGGGGTACAAGTGCCCCTATGCATCAGTACTCCTGTATCCCTTGGATAAATTCCTAGCAGTGCTATTGCTGGGTCATAGGGTAGGTCTATTTTTAATTTTCTGAGGAACTTCCACCCTGTTTTCCAGAGTGGCTGCACCAATTTGCATTCCCACCAACAGTGCAAGAGGGTTCCCGTTTCTCCACATCCTCTCCAGCATCCATCTCTCTTGAATATATTTTGAAGTGTAATCTTCGGTCATATGGTAGCTCTGTGTTTCAACAAGTCAAATGTTTAAAAATCCATAAAGATAAGAGCAGGAACTCTTGCAGCAAAAATAATAATAATAAACTTAAGATACATAGGATGATCAAAATCTAGAAGACTGTTCTGTGAAAACATTGATAACATGTAAAAGCCCCTGGGAAAACTGATAAAAGAGAGAAGGCATTAATTACCAATATTAAGAATGAGAAAAAGACATAGCTATAGATCCTATAGACATTATAAAGATAAGACGATGAACAACTTGTGTCTTCAAATACATTAAAAATTTGAGTTTGAGACAGCAGCTACAAAACTACCACTTACGAAAACCAACAAAAGGAATAGAACATCTAAATATACTATATCTATTAAACAAGTGGAATTATAATTTGAATCTTCCAACAAAGAAAACTCCAGTCCCAGATGGCTTCACTGGCAAATTCTAATAAATATTTAAGAAGGAAAATTGTCGTGATTGATTACACATACTGTTTCAGAAAATAGAAGAGAGGAAACATACCCCAAACTCAAAGTATGAGGCCAGCATCACCTTATTACTGAAACCTACCAAGGATACTAGAAGAAAGGAAAAGTATAAATCAATCTTGTTAATAAACACAGATGCAAAAAAGTCCTAAACAAAATAGCAGCAAAGTGAAGAATTCAACAATATATTAAAAAGATAATATATCCTGTGAGCTTGTGTTATCCTAAGGATGAAGGGTTGGTATAAATTTGAAATTAATCAGGGGCACCTGGGTGGCGCAGTCAGTTAAGCGTCTGACTTCAGCCAGGTCACCATCTCGCGGTCCGTGAGTTCGAGCCCCGCGTCAGGCTCTGGGCTGATGGCTCAGAGCCTGGAGCCTGTTTCCGATTCTGTGTCTCCCTCTCTCTCTGCCCCTCCCCCGTTCATGCTCTGTCTCTCTCTGTCCCAAAAAAAAATAAATAAACGTTGAAAAAAAATTTTTTTTTAAATTTGAAATTAATCATTAAAACTTGGGGGCCTGGATGGCTCAGTCGGGTAAGCATCCGACTCTTGATTCCCGCTCGGGTCACGATCTCACAGTTCATGAGTTCGAGCCCCTCCTCCGGCTCTGCACTGATGGTATGGAGCTTGCTTGGGATTCTCTGTCTCCCTCTCTCTGCCCCTCCCCTGCTCAATCTCTTATCTCTTTCTCAAAATAACCATTTTTTTAAAAATCATTAAAATTTATGGTATGAATGGAATATAAGAGAAGAGTCCTATAATAATGTGATAGATTTTTCAATCTAAAAAATAAATTCAAAATTAAAAAGTTTTAAAAAATAGTAAAACTCAACATCCATTGATGGTCATCCACCCTCATACAGACTCTTATGCTTATTAATTTCATGCCCGCTCTTCCTAAGTTCCCCATTCTTCCACTGCGACCTCAACCTCCGGTCCACCCTCAGCAATATCCCCTAAATCCTCAGTCTCCTCTCCAAACATTCATTTCCTCTTCTTGCCTTCATTGAAATCTGGTTCTCCCTGAGAACATTGCTTTTCTTACAGCCCTCTCATGTAGCCGCTGGGTGTTCTCCTTTACCCCACAGATCACAGGCCCAGGGGTGGGGGAGGGGTCCTCCTTGCTCTCCTTTGGCTTTTCTAGACTACTGATCCTTCTTTTTTCTCTACGAAACCACTATTCCCTTGAAGTTCGCGTCCTTAGACTAAACCAGCCCCTATCCTTCTTGTTGAAGCCTTCTCGGACTGCCGGCTACTGCCCCTCACTCGCTGAAGTAACTTCACCATGAGTATCTCACCATTCTTTGTGATTTCACCCAACGTCTATCAAAGACTATACAACACCCTGGCTTTTCAGGTTCTGTATTACTTGTCTGTTATAAGAGCTACGTTTTATTATGGGTTAACACGTGCCAGGTTCTAAACTGTGCTAAATACTCTACGTGTATAAGCTCCGTTAATCTTCACAATAAGCACAATTATTATTTCCATTTCACAGATGAGGAACCAAATCATAGGGAATTAAGAACTTCATCCCGGGGTCACCCAGTAAGTAAGTGGGGTGTCTGGGATTCGAACACAAGACTCAGGCAGCCAAGCCTGAACTACAAGATACTGTCAAGTGTAGACCAACCAGTTGGGGTAGGCTTAGGAGGTCAGAATCCAGGACAATAATCTATTTGCTTAACAATAGAGGCTGGTTAAATAAACTGTGATAGAATCTTAGGTAGCCATTAAAATGATGATCTGTATCTGTGTTTACAATACCGAAACCCATTCATAATGTGATTGAAAAAAAGCAAGCTGGAAAATAGTGCAATAAACCTGCACATGAACGTTGATAGCAGCCTGTTCACAACTGCCCAAAACTGGAAGCGACCAAGATGTCCTTCCAAAGGTGAATGGATAAACAAACAGTGGTACATTCATACAATGCAATATTATTCAGCATTAAAAAGAAATGAGCTATTAATCCATGAAAAGACATGGAGGAAACTTAGAAGCATACTGTTTCGCCAAAGAAGCCAGCCTGCCACAGGGAAGGACAGCTAAGTACTTACTGTATGACTAACTATGTGACATTCTGGAAAGGCAAAACTAGAGACTGTAAAAAGATCAGTGGTTGCACCAGGTCCCAAAGGGAGGGATGACTAGGTAGAGCCCAGGGGATTTTTTAGGGTGGGGGAAACTATTCTGTATGACACTGTAATGGGGGACACAGACATTATGCATTTATCTGAACTTTGAACTTCACAGCACCAAAAGGAAAGTTTAATTAAGCTATGGGCTTAATGAATAATAGTGTATCAACACTGGTCCATCAGTTGTGATGAGTGTGCCACCCGAATGCAAGATGCTAATAAGAGGACAAACTGTGAAGATGGGGACAGCAGGTACATGGGGACAAGAGGTGCATGGGAACTCTGCACGATCTCAATTTTCTGTAAACCTAAAACTGCTCTGAAAACTAAAGTCCGTTCATTTAAAAACAACGGTATAATTGCATGCTCCCTTACCACGTTAATATACGTCTGTGTGTTTTGTGCATAGGGAAGTCTGGAAGGACGTAATCAAAATTAATAGCAGTTGTCTCCGAGGGGTAGGATGCACGGAGATCTTTCTCCTAGTTCTACTTGTCCTATTTTCTTAACAAAAGCATGCATTAATTTCTTATGAAGGAGTAAAGTGAGGCCGTGGGGCCAGCCGGGCCAGGGCCCAGCGCGCCCGGGAGCCGGCGCTGCCAAGGCAGGGCGCCGCGGGGAATGCAGCTTAGCTCCGAGTCCGCCGGGGCCGACGCCAGCCTCTGCATCTGCTCCGCCCCCCGCGTCCCTCGGCCTTTTGAGAGTCGGGTCGGGGAGGTTAAGAAAGGGAAGAGCGAATTCCTCCGGTGCAATCGCGTCTGCACGCGCGCTGGGCAGGAAGGCCGGAGGGGCGGGGGCCCGGAGGGGCCGGAGGGGCTCCGCGGGGCTCGGCCGGGGGCCCGCAGACGCGCTGTGCAGCTCCGGGGGCGCGGCCGGCCTTCAGTGGGCTGGAATGTTCCCGCGGCGCAGTGTACTTTGTTCTGAGGCTGGGGGAGGGTGCAGCGGGCTCCAGGGCCCCTGGGACTTGGAGGGCGGCCAGCTTTCCGTTCCCAGGGCGCCTTCCCGGGGGGTGGGGAGTGGAGGGAGAGGAGCTGTCTAGTTCCCAGGCTGGGCAGCTGCGGGGCACTGACGGAACCCCTGGATTCCAGTGCCGGCCCTACCACCCACTAATGGCATGCTTCTGGGGTCGGGGCTCAACGCCTCTGGGCCTCAATTTCCTCATCTACAAAATGGAGATAATAATAATAGTACATAGTTATTGTCTGGCATTGTTGTAAAGCGCTCTGCATGTGCTCATGCCTCATAACTACCCTTTGAGATAGGTAGTACTGTTACTAGAATAACATCATTATCCTATTAGAATAATACTCCCTCACTTTCCAGGCCCTTTGGACAGCTCAGATGCTCTGGCTGTAGAAAGCCTAGCTCAGCCTCTTCCTACCAGGTAGTGAAATGCGCGTTGTTATTACTTTCGCTTTAAAAATGAGAAAAGAGCGGTGCCTGAGTGGATCAGTTGGTCGAACATCCGACTTCGGTTCAGGTCATGATGTTACAGTTCCTGAGTTGGCTCCCTACGTGGGGCTCTGTGCTGACAGCTCAGAGCCTGGAGCCTGCTTAGGATTCTGTGTCTCCCTCTCTCTCTGCCGCTCTCCTGCTCCCACTCTGTTTCTCTCTCTCTCTCTCTCTCTCTCTCTCAAAAATAAACATTGAAAAAATAAAAAAAAAAAAAATAAGGAAAGAAATGCTCGGGGAGGTTAAGCAACTTGCCCAAGGGCACACAGCTCCTCAGTGGCCATCCTGGATACAAACGCCGCTGGTAGTCTGGCAGAAAGCCTCCACTCTTAAATGCTGCCTCCCTACTGCCAGTCTCAGGAAGCCCTTAAAATCTGTTTATTTGCACATACTGCAATCCATGCAACAATCTGGAGGAAGTATTACTAATAATAATTACTACTAAGTAATGATAATGATCATCAACTGAGGGCTGTAATTCTCACAACACCCCATGAGGTAAGCACCACTATTACTATTCTTATTTTAGAGATGAAGAAATTGAGGCAGAGCTCACCAAAGCTTAGCTGTTGGCTACTTTCAAAATATTTTAGAGGGAGGCAGACCCTTCCAGACTCTGAGCACAGAGGCTAGCTTGGAATGACAGTGCTTCCTTCTGCAAATGTGAGAGGCAACCTTGCCTGGTAATCCGAGGAGCTCTAGAGAGTGTGATGAGTCTCAGATGATACCTAATGCCAACTAAGCTCCTCTCTCCTGGGTGGGCTACTTCCGGGAGCCCAGCTGCCTAGTGCCTGAAACCACCGCCCCCCCCCCCACCCCCAATCTCCGCAGAAGGCAGGTCAGGTCTGTGACTTAACCACGAAGTTCAATTTGTTTGAAGTTTGCTACGTAATGTTTTAAACCAAATAATTTTCAGCATTTTTGATAAGTGACATTTCATATTTGCTAATGGGGGTCAGCATGTGAACTGTTTTATTTTTTAATGATGACTATGTTTTCTCATTAAATGAATGAAACAGAAAATTCCAGGGGCGCCTGGGTGGCGCAGTCAGTTAAGCGTCCGACTTCAGCCAGATCACGATCTCGAGGTCCGTGAGTTCGAGCCCCGCGTCAGGCTCTGGGCTGATGGCTTAGAGCCTGGAGCCTGTTTCCGATTCTGTGTCTCCCTCTCTCTCTGCCCCTCCCCCGTTCATGCTCTGTCTCTCTCTGTCCCAAAAATAAATAAACGTTGAAAAAAAAATTTTTTTAATGAAACAGAAAATTCCATACCCTATGTTTCTGCCATAATCTGCATCCGTGGTTTTCTGTTTATTAAGAGGGATTTTCAAAAGTTTGTTTAAGTGGCCTTACTGAGAGAGAGAGAGAGAGAGAGAGAGGAAGTGTTTGAGTCTCACTCCTGGGAGGTGAATGAAATCTGCTGGGATTTTTTTTGGTAGTCGCCCCACCTCACCCTAAGCCCTAGAGAATAAGAGGAATACACAGCTACGGATGACCCTTACTTTTAGAGCATCACAAATGACTACTGAAAACACCAAACTTGCCCTTCCTGTCTCCCAGGCTCGGCTGTGCTCTGGACTGTCACACCCTGACTCAGAAGAGGGAGGGATTGCTTGAAAAAGAAAAAAAAGTAGTCAATGTATCATTTTTATTATGTAGGAAAATCTAAAAATCTGCCCAAAGAAGCATGTATTATGTGATTTGGATCTGAAATCTCATTATATTGCATGTGTGTGATGATCTTGGCATCCGTTAAAATTGTGGCTAAAAAGTGCACTCTGATCAGCTTGATTCTGAGAAAAATACATCAGCATGGGTTCTACATAACTCTCTGCCGAAAATCACTGCAGGGTCCTCGTGAGCTGTGTAGGAGAGAGGGATGGCTGAGGGCAAGAATGAGTGGGTGGATGATAGATAAATCCATCTATGGATGGGTGTGAACGGCTGAGGGCTGGAGAGATGGCAGGCCATTGCATTTGCTGGGCTCCAAAGGTCCTTGACCCACCACAGCACTGGTCATACGACTTCAGAGCGATTTGTCTACCTGTTGGTCTTCTCCATGAGATTTGGAGCTCCTTGAAGGCAAGGAGACAATTCTATCCGTTTTTGCTTCCTGGCTCCCTATCAGCACATCCATGGAGGTATTAGTTAGGATGTAGACGTGGCTGCTGTTGCATGTAACACCCCCCACCCACCCCTGCATGAGGGGCACCATGAAGTCCGCAGTGCAGCCCACAGAAGGGAAAGAGAGGAAGGGGCAGGCACACATGTCCTCTTCAAAGGCAGGACCTGGTAGTTTTACATACCACCCTCACTGTCATCACAGAGGCCAGAACTTAATCATATGGCCACACCTTGCTGAAAGGATGCCTAGAAATTTTGTCTTATCCTGGGTGGCCTTGTGTCCACTTAAACTTTTTTTTTTTTAGTATTTTTATTTATTTTTGAGAGACAGAGAGAGAGAGAGAGCGCACACAAGTTGGGGAGGGGCAGAGAGAGAGGGAGACACAGAATCTGAGCTATCAGCACAGAGCCCGATGCGGGGCTCGAACTCACCAACTGCAAGATCACGACCTGAGCCGAAGTCAGACGCTTAACTGACTGAGCCACCCAGGTGCCCCAGCCTGGTGTCCATTTAAAAATCAGAGGTTTTCAAAATAGCAGAAACGGACAGTGGAAGGCAATTAATCTCCCTCTGCTACCTAAGTGAGCAACACATTCTTATTTGTTAAATGAATAAAAAGATGGAAATGAATCTGACACTGCAAGTCTATTCTGAGAAGAAAGAGCATGTGGAATCACATAGTTAAGTGGAAAAAAAAGCAAGCGGGGTTGGCAGATACAGTTATTGCTGTCCTTCTTTACCAAGAGACATTTCGAGAAGAGCAACAGTAGGCCCAGATTAGCTATTCCGCTTCCCAGATTCCCTCCAAGTGGCCACGTGACACCATGTGGCCACTGAGATATCAATGGAAGACAGCTGGAGATTTCTGAGAACGTTTTGCTTTAACACAGGCATACTTTTCCCTCGTTCTCCCTACTTCTTGGTTTCTGAAGTGCAGTCAACTCGTGACTGTGACTCAATGAACTGCACATTAAGTGTGAGGCAGCAGAAAGCAGGGACATGGCCGGACATTGACACTATTGTGACAATGCTGCCCGACCCTGCCTGCTTGCCTCCAGACTTCCCGCTCACGAGAAGTGGAAACTCCTACTTGGTTAAGTCAAGACAGTGGCCTTTCTGTTGTATGCAACCTAACCAATCCATAGATCCTATCTTGAAAATTCACTGACCGCGTAGAATATCCCTGTAAGGACACACAAGAACCCATAGCCATAGATGCACCTTTGGAAGAAATCATGAGCTGAAGGACAGGGGACAAGAAACCTACTTTTGTTTTCTTTCTCTTTCTTTCTTTCTTCCTTCCTTCCTTCCTTCCTTCCTTCCTTCCTTCCTTCCTTCCTTCCTTCTTTCTTTCTTTCTTTCTTTCTTTCTTTCCTTTCTTCTTTTTAAGATTTTATTTTTAAGTAATCTACACCCAGCATGGGGCTTGAACTCACAACCCCAAATCAAGAGTTGCGCTCTACACCAACTGAGCCAGCCAGGTACCCCAAGAAACTTACTTTTCCTTTACAGGCTTATAATTTTGAATGTTGAATTGTTGGCATTTATATATTCAACCAGAAAGAGTTGAAATAACAACTTATGATGAAGAAAGTTGAAGGACACTGTTCATTCATGAATTTGATCTGCAGTCATATTACTGCATCACCTCATGACATTGTCACTGGTGGCACAGTTGTCCCAAGAAATTCATCTCATGGGGTGATTTTTGAAAATTATTTTTTAAAAATAAATTAGATGTATGCTATACTTCAGTTAAAGTGGGGTTTTGTGGGGGGACTTCTTTTGGCTTGTTTTATTTAAATCAGAGAGACCTAATTGTCTTTAAACTCAATCGTATCTCTATTGTTGTATCTCTCTTTTTTTTTTTAATTTTTTTAATGTTTATTTATTTTTGAGAGAGAGAGAGAAAGAGGCTAGCCGTGGTGGGGCAGAGAGGGAGGGAGACACAGAATCTGAAGCAGGCTCCAGGTTGTCAACACAGAGCCCAATGCAGGGCTCAAACCCACAAACCATAAGATCATGACCTGAGCCGAAGTCATACGCTCAACCCACTGAGCCACCCAGGTGGCATCTCTTAAACTAGGTGGAGAGTATACTATTGTCTTATTATTCACTGTATTTCTTTGATTGGAATATTTCCTATTTTGAAATTAATTAATTGTGAAAACTCAGAATGCATTCAAATATAATCAAGCTCTCTCAGTCGCTTGAATTACAATGCACTTTCTTGAGAAGCAGAAACAGGGCTGATACAGAGAACTACCAAAACTGCACATGACCCACAATTTATCTTATCCTGGCCTCAGCTAGTGGCGATTACCCTTGCCAGGGGCACCACAAATAGCGGTGAGGATTATGAATGATCTTGGTGCCTGGTAGTCATGATTCACAGACTTACTTTCATTTTCTTCTTAATTTTACCTATAGATAAATTCTTAATAGGGAAGGAGGCAGGGACGATGAATCAAACCCGAAGATTACATCCACATCTAGAAGGCACAGGAAAGAGCATGACCTGACAATCATTTCTATTAGGAGCCAGGTGGCAGTGACGATTACCAAATCAAAACCAAACAGATGGTACAAGGGCAACTTGTCGTATTCATAGTCACATAGATAGAGATGATGGACTTCTGTGATCATTTTTTAAAAAATGTTTAATGTTTATGTATTCTTGAGAGAGAGACAGAGAAAGACAGAGAGAGAATAAGCAAGGGAGGGGCAGAGAGACACAGAATCTGAAGCAGGCTCCAGGCTCTGAGCTGTCAGCACAGAGCCTGAGGCAGGGCTCGAACTCAGGAACCTCGAGATCATGACCTGAGCCAAGTCCGACGCTTAACCAACTGAGCCACCCAGGCACCCCTTCTGTGATCATTTTAAACAGTAGGAGATTAACTCATGTTTATTCTGCAACAGTACATATGTGTTCCTTTCCTAATATTATCTATGCTGTGAAGACGGGAAAAATAAAATTTATTGAACGATATATTTTAATTTAAATAAAGCTTCATATTTTAGAAATTGATTTGCTTATAGTTATGTACTTTCTCATATAGAATGTTGTTTACATGTCCTTAAGGGCTGATTTTACCACTCATATGTTTATAAAACACTTTTATAGGGGCATCGTAAGCATCTGACTGGCTCAGGTCATGATTTTGTGATTCGTGAGTTCAAACCCTGCATGGGGCTTTCTACTCTCAGTGCAGAGCCTGCTTTAGATCCTCTGTCCCCTTCTCCCTTTGCCCCTTCCCCACTCACACTCTCTCTCCCTCTCTCTCTCCCAAAAATAAATAAACATTTTAAAAAATGCTGTTATAAATATCATGCCAAAGAAAGTATGAGAGGCTATTTATTTAACTTCTCTACTAAATGTTTAGTATTTCTCAGAGAGTTATGTCCATGAGACTGTACCTTGTATGTGAATGTCATTCATTATGTATGTCATTGGAATAAAATAGGTTGAAAACAAAAAGTCCCACATTATCAATAAATTGTGTTTTTTTTAATGTTTATTTATTTTTGAGAAAGAGACAGAGACAGAGAGGCGAGCAGGGTAGGGGCAGAGAGAGAGGGAATCTGAAGCAGGCTCCAGGCTCTGAGCTGTCAGCACAGAGTCCAACATGGGGCTTGAACTCGTGAACCACGAGATCATGACCTGAGCTGAAGCCAAACACTTAACCGACTGAGCCACCCAGGTGTCCCAATAAATTCTAATAAAACTAATAATAGGATCAGCTGTAATTCAAAAGGGTCACTGAAGAAGATCAAAGCTGGCCTTCTGAGTATCAGTATGTGTGATAAATTATATATTTATTTTGTGCCAAGTCCAAGATCTTTACCATGCTACCCCTAAACCTAAATAAATAAATAAATAAACAAACAAACAAACAAACAAATAATAAGGTAAAATTTCTGTTCTCATCTCATTGGGAGGTGACTTACTAAGGGACAGATACAAAGAAATAAATTTTTTAGAAGAACGCTGATATTTTGTTAGGCTATATTTGGACTTGATAATTAAGATGTGGGGGTCTTTTTGAAATAATTTTTTTTTATTTACAATAAACTGTAGAATTAAAAAACAGGATATCTATCTTCCAAATCACAGCAAGATAAAAGCAAGCAAAACACAGTCTGCATAATAGAAGACATGAAAAAGGTAATTAGAATGATAAACAAGTATGACTCATAAGCAAGATTACCAAAAACAAAATACATAATCTAAACCATACATGTAAATGAGTTAAATCTTCTATTAGAAGACAAAGACCCAAGTGCCTGGGTGGCTCATTCGGGTAAGCATCCAACTCTTGATTTCGGCTGAGGTCATGATCTCATGGTTTGTTGGATTGAGCCCCACATTGGACTCTGTGCTGATGGTGCAGAGCCTGCTTGGCATTCTCTCTCTCTCCCTCTCTCTCTGCCCCTCCCCTGCTCATGCTCTCCCTCTCAAAACAAGTAAATAAACATTTAAAAAAAAGAATATGAAATTAGAATTGTAGTCACATCCTCTCGCATCCCATTCAGATGAAAACTTGCCCACAAGGTCATAAGTAAGTGAGGTATATAGGGGGCTGGGAAATGTAGTTTCTACGTGAGTTGCCCAAGGTCCCGGAAGAGTCAATATTATTGAAGTAAAATTTACATTCAATAATAGTCAACTCATCTTTGACAAAGGAGAAACAACAACTCAATGGATAAAGGATAACCTTTTCAACAAATGGTGCTGGAACCACTGGATGTCCATATGTTAAGAAAAAAAAAAAGGAATCTAAACACAGACTTTCTATCTTTCACAAAAATTAACTCAAAATTGGTCATAGACCTAAATGTAAACTGCAAAACTATAAAACTTCTAGAAGGAGACAGGAGAAAATCCAGATAACTTTGGGTTTAGCAATGAATTTTTAGATACAACACCAAAAACATGATTTATTAAAGAAAAAAAATGGTTGGACTTTATTAAAATTAAAAACTTTTGCTCTGCACAAGACACTGTTAAAAGAATGAAAAAAAATCACAGACTGAGAGAATATATTTTAAAAACATATATCTGACAAAGGACTTGTATCCAAAATACACAAAGAACTCTTAAAACTGAACAGTAAAAAAACAACCCCATTTAAAAATGGGCAAAATATCTGAACAGACACCTCACTAAGAAGATAAACAGATGGCAAACAAGCATACAAAAAAATGCTCAACATCATTTGTCATTAAGGAGTTGCAGATTAAAACAATGAGATATATTCATCAGTATATAAGAAACTGTCAAACTGTATTCCAAAGTGATGAACGATTTTCCTTTCTCACCAGCAAGGTATAAAACTTCCAGTTGCTTTGCATTGTCAACAGTTGTTGGTATTGTCAGATTTTTTGATTTGAATCATTTTGTGATGTAGCAGAATGTCATTGTGGTTTTCATTTGCAATTCTTTTTTTTTCTGCTTATTTGCATGTATAATTATTTCTTTTTTTAATTTTATTTTTTATTTTTTAAGATTTACATCCAAATTAGTTTTGATTTGTATTTCCCTGATGATGAGTGATGTTGAGCATTTTTTCATGTGTCAGTTGGCCATCTGGATGTCTTTTTTGGAGAAGTGTCTATTCATGTCTTTTGCCCATTTCTTCACTGGATTATTTGTTTTTTGGGTGTTGAGTTTGATAAGTTCTTTATAGATTTTGGATACTAACCCTTCATCTGATACGTCACTTGCAAATATCTTCTCCCATTCTGTTGGTTGCCTTTTAAGTTTGCTGATTGTTTCCTTCACTGTACAGAAGCTTTTTATTTTGATGAGGTCCCAGTAGTTCATTTTTGCTTCTGTTTCCCTTGCCTCCAGAGATGTGTTGAGTAAGAAGTTGGTGTAGCCAAGATCAAAGAGGTTTTTGCCTGCTTTCTCCTTGAGGATTTTGATGGCTACCTGTCTTACATTTAGGTCTTTCATCCATTTTGAGCTTAGTTTTGTGTATGGTGTAAGAAAGTGGTCCAGATTCATTCTTCTGCATGTCGCTGTCCAGTTTTCCCAGCACCACTTGCTGAAGAGATTCATTTGCAATTCTTAATGACTAACCATACTGAGACTCTTGTTATGTGCTTATTTGGTGAAGTATCTGTTTAAATCTTTTGTTCATTTTTTAAGTGTGTTGTTCATTTTATTTATTATGGAGTTGTGAGGTTTCTTTAGACATTCTGGATAGAAGTATCAGGGTCCAATCAAGAAAACTATTAATAGGAGATTGATGTAATGGGGAATTGACTTGTAAGGGTCAAAGAGAACTCTGGTGAATACAGGAATAGCAAATACAGGGTCAGCCACTAGCAGGGCTGAGATCTAGTTCTCTGAGAAGGGCCTCCAGACCTGTTGGAAAGAGCATAGCATGGATCACTGGATGGTGAAGGAGACACTGAGGTGGGTCATTGGTGGAAACTGGAAATCTGCCCTTTGGGGGTTGGGGATGTTGTCCACAGGGAGGTGTTATACAATGGAACTTGATACAAAGTCCCCCAAAGAGTACTGGGGGAAGTGGCTCAGAGTCAGGTTCCCTTGCCAGTGGCATACCACTTTGAGAAGGTGTTGAGAGAAGCTTCTAGCAGGTGGGCACTGCTGGTTGCCCTATGCTATCAGAGCTGGGAGCTAGGGAAGCTGCCCTCTGCAGGAGCCCAGTGCAAGAAAGCCTGCACTTTGCAGGACACTGGAAAGAGGAAGAGAAAATTCCCTCCTTGTCAGTGTCCCTCCAGCACCCCATACTGGCACAACATCACTCCAAATGTCATAGATGAAATCTCTACACAGCCCACCTCCAGGATCACAGAGCAGGCAAAGAAGGGTGGATTTGGAAATGAGGGGCAATAAACTGTTGCCTGGCACAAAAGCCTTTATCATATGTGTGTTTCTCCAGGCCGTGGCTTGCCTTTTCATTTTTTAACAGTGTCTTTTGAAAAGCAAAGGTTTTTAATTTTCATGATGCTCAATGTGTCCATTTTTTTCCTGCCATTCATGCTTTTTTCAGCCAAAAAAATTTTTGCCTAACCCCAAATCAAAGATTTTCTCCTGTTTTCTTCCAAAAACTGAACAGTTTGAGCTCCTAGATTTAGGTTTATGATTCATTTCAAGTACTGTGTATGTGTGTTTAAAATTTACTTTAAAAAATATTTTTTAAGATTTTGTTTTTTTCTTTGAGCAGTTTGAGGCTCACAACAAAATGAAGTGGAAGGTACAGAGAGGTCCTGTCCTCCCCCATCCCCCTCACATACGTAGCCTTCCCCATTTAAAACACCCCCCACCAGAGGGTATCTTTGTTACGAATGCTGAACCAACACTGGCACATCATAATCACCTAAAGTCTGTATTTACATTACGGTTCACTGTTGGTGGTGTACATTCTATAGGTTTGGACAGACGCATTATGACATGTATCCAACCATTACGGGCTCACAGAGAGTATTTTCACCGCCATAAACATCCTCTGTGCTCTGCTTACTCATCCCTCCCCTGCTCCGTATGCATTTTAAAAATTGACAAAAAGCATATATACAGTAACTTACAAAAATATGTACATGTACTGTCATTTATATGAATGGTTTGGAGTCATTTATCTCATTTTTCTTCTTTTGTCAACTTAGCACTGTTTTTAAGGTCTATTCACGTTCCTACGTATGCATCCAATCCCTTGTGTCTCTAACGGCTGTGTAGTAAGTACTGTTACCATGTGCACCTTCCACACTTCCCGCATCTACTCCTCTGCAGATGGACGACTGTCTGTGATTGCCCACAATCAGAACGGATGCAGCAGTGGACATTCTAATGCAAATCCCCTGCTGGACCTGTGCGATCATTTGTTTGGCATACCCACCCAGGACTTACTTTGCTGGGTCCTAGGCTCTGCATGTGCCTAATTTGTCTATGTTGTGCCAGACTGCTCTCCAGAAGGGACAACTGTTCCGCATCCCCACCAGCAGCAGGTATAGGAGACTGTATCTCCATATAACTGCCAACGCTTGGCATTTTCCAGCTTTCCAAGTTTTGCTTGTGTAGTAGATGGAAGGTGATATTTCCCTGTTGTCTTAAGTTGAACCTCTCTGATTACTGATGATTTTAATTCTTTTTTTTTAATTTTTTTATTGTTTTTTATTTAGTTTTTGAGAGAGATACAGAGAGAGAGAGTGAGCTGGGGAGGGGCAGAGAGAGAGGGAGACACAGAATCTGAAGCAGGCTCCAGGCTCTGAGCTGTCAGCACAGAGCCTGACATGGGGCTTGAACTCAAGAACCGCAAGAGCATGACCTTAGCCAAAGTCGGATGCTTAACCGACTGAGCCACCCAGGTGCCCCTGATGATTTCAATTCTTAATAATCCTCTTCATATGCCTGTTTGGGTTACCATTTTTCTAAATTGCCCATTGATAAACTTTGTGCATTTTCCCATAGGGCCTGTTACCTTTTGCTTACGTTGGATTTAACCTCCTCTTCTTTTTTTCGTTTCCTAAGATGGAAGCTTAGATCATTGATTTTAGATCTTTTCTACTACACGCATCGACGCTGTAAATTTCTAAGCACTGCTTTCACTGCACCGTATAATTTTTGATTAGTTGTATTTTCATTTCTAACTAGTTTAAATACTTCAAAATTTCTCTCAAGACTTCTTCTTTGATCCAGGTGTCATTTATAAGTATGTTGTTTAATGTCCAAGTATCTTGGGATTTTCCAGCCATCTCTGTTATGGATTTCTCCTATCATTCCATTGGGGTCTGAGGGCAAACATTGTATGATTTCTATTTTTCAGTTTGTTAAAGGTGTGTTTTATGGCCCAGAGTGTGGTCTGTCTTGGTGAATGTTCCACGTGGGCTTGAGAAGAATGTGTATTCTGCAGTCGGATGAAGTAATCCATAGGCATCAATTCTATCCACTTGATTGATGATATGGCATTCCACCGTATCCTTACTGATTTTTGGCCTGGTAGATCTGTCCATTTCTGATAGAGGAGCGTCGAAGTCTCTAACTCGGTGAGTGAATTCATCTGTTTCTTCTTGCAGTTCTATCCATTTTGCCCCATATATATTGACTCTCTATTGTGAGGCACATACATATTAAGAATTAATCTGCCTTCCTGGAGAATTGATCCTTTTATCATTATATAATGCCTCTATTTATCCCTGAAAACTTTTCTTGCTCTTTGGTCTTAATGGCTTGAAACTAATATAGCTACTCCAGCTTTTTCTTGGTTAGTGTTATCGTGATGTATCTTTCTCCATTCCCTTACTTTTAATGTACATATGTCTTTTTATTGAAAGTGGGTTTTTTCATAGAGCACATAATTTGTCATGTTTTTTCATCTACTCTGGTAATCTCCGTCTTCTAGTTGGTATATTTAGACCATTGACATTTAAAATGACTATGACATACTATAGTTGGATTCATATCTACCATATGTGTTACTGTTTTCTATAGGCTACCCCCATCCTTTGTTCCTTTTTTTGTCCTGTACTCTTCTCCTGCCTTTTGTGGTTTCACTGAGCATTTTCTATGATGATTCTTCTTTCTCTCCTTTTTAGTGTATCAGTTACACTTTTTTTTTTTACCTTTTTTAGTTGTTTCCCTAGAGTTTGCAATGGATGTTTGTAACTAATCCAAGTTCACTTTCAAAAAAAACTATGGTTTCACAAGAACTACAAGTACTTTACAGTAACCAAGTATTCCTAATTCCTTCCTCCCATGCCTTGTGTTACTGCTGCCATTTCATTTTACTTACACATAAACTATAATTATAAAACACACTGCTATTATTATTTTGAACAAACTGTTACATAGTAGGCTAATTAAGAATAAGAAAAATCAAAGTGTTTATTTTACCTTCACTTATTCCTTCACTAACACTCTTCCTTTCTTTATGTGCATCCACCTTTCTGACTGAGATCATTTTCCTTCCTCTCTCTGTAAGGCAGGTTTACTGGCAACAAATTCCCTTATTTTTTGTCTGAGAAAGTATTTGTCCTTCACTTTTTTACCCTTTATTTTTTTTTAATTTTAGAGTGCGAGAGAGTGTGTGTGAGTGGGGGCGAGGGGCAGAGGGGGAAAGAACGAGAGGGGGAGAGAGAGAGTGTGAGAGAAAGAGAGAGAGAGAGACAGAATCCCAAGAGAGACAGAGTGTGGAGCCCAACTCAGGACTTGATCCCACGACCCTGGGATCATGACCTGAGCCGAAATCAAGAGTTGGATGCTCAACTGACTGAGCCACCCAGGTGCCCCATTTCTCCTTCACTTTTGAAGGATAATTTCCCAGGATACAGAATTCTAAGTTGGTGCGATCTTTTTTTCTCTCAACACTTGAAATATTTCACTGCACGCTCCTTACTTGCACAGTTTCTGAGAAGTCAGATGTAATTCTTATTTTTGCTCCATTATAGATAAGGTGTTTCCCCTCACCCCCAGCTTCTTTTAAGACTTTGTCATTGATTTTATGCAGTTTAAATATGATATGCCTAGGTATAGGTTTTGAGGGAGGGGGGTGGTGCATTTAACCTGCTTGGTTCTCTCTGAGCTTCCTGGATCTGTGTTTTGATGTCTGACATTAATTTTGGGAACTTTTCAGTCATTATTACTTCAAGTATTTCTTTTGCTCCTTTCTGTCATTCTTTTTTTTTTTTTTTAATTTTTAAAAAATGTTTACTTATTTTCAGCCCTTGGATATCCCATTCTGTTTTTGCTGTCATTTTTCTCTTAGTTTTTCAGTTTTGGAAGTTTCTACTGGCATATCCTCCAGCTCGGAGATTCCTTCCTCAGACCTGCCCAGTCTATGAATGGGCATACCAAAGGCATTCTTCATTTCTGCTGCGATGTTTTTTATCTCATTTCTTTTTGATTCTTAGAATTTCCATCTCTCTGCTTGTATTATCTTTCTGTTCTTGCATGTTGTCTACTTTATCCATCCGTGCTCTTAGCATGTTCCTCGTAGTTGTTTCAAAATCCTAGTCTGACCCTTCAAGCATCTCTGCCAGATCTGAATCTCGTTCTGGTGCTTGTTCTGTCTCTTCTGACTGTGTTTTTGCCTTTGAGTATGCATTGTAATTTCCTATTGAAAGCCAGACATGATGTGGATAAAAACAACTGTAGTAATGGGCCTTTAGTGATGTGGTGTAAGGTCCATGGGGGGAGGGGGAGCCAAGAGACCTACGATGAGCTGGCGGTCTTTCAGTGAGCCTAGACCTTTGGACTGTGAACTTCACAAGTGCTTCCCAGTTTTCCCCCCTTAAGTGGGACAGGATGGCTAGAGCTGGCTGGAGCTGGGTAGTATCCTTCCTCCAGGTTGGTTAGGTTCTGATACAAGCAAGTCTCAGATAAAATAGTTTCTCCTGAGGGCAGGTGTTACGAAGAACAAAGTCCACCAGCACATTTCAAAATGGTTACTTTTCCCTCCCCCTCCTAGAAGTGTGAACAGATTGTTCTCTGCTATTTGCTGTGAGAACCTGGTAGAGCTTCTGGAGGTAAATCTCACCCTCTACGACGGGCACCCTTAGGGCTCCTAAATCTCGGAATTGTCCACATGGAGCCTCTAGAAATCCAACAATTGCAGTTCCGGTTTTCCTGTCTAGCACTGTTCCCAGGATTTGTGCTCTGGTAAGTTGTGAGCATTCATCCGTTTGTATCTTCAACTTTTGGAGCAGTGGTTTGCCCTGTGTGCTCAGTTCTCTGGCAGATGTAAGAAGAGCTGTTTATTTTCAGTTTGTTCCATGTTTTACTTGTTAGGAGAGAATGTAGACTTCCAAGGTCCTTACTTGCTGGAACGGAAACTAGAAGTCTCTCTTTTGCTTATTGGTTTGCATGAGCTACTTGTATATTCTATTTTTTTTTTTTTGTATATTCTATGTATTAACTCCTTATCAGTTTTAGATTTACAAATATTTTCTCCCATTCTATCATATATTGCCCATGGTATCCTCGCTTGAACAGAAATCCTTCATTTTGATATCATCAAATGAATCAATTGTTTTCCTTCTGGTTTGAGAAGGCTTTTGAAGTTTTACATAGAGTCCTTCTTAGGACCCAAGTGCCAAAGATACTTTCTTATATTTTCTTCTACAAATTTAGAGTTTTAGTTTTACACTGAGGTCTTTTGTAATTTACAGTGTACCTTTAAAAAATATTTTTAGTTTATTTATTTATTTTGAGGGAGAGAGAGAGAGAGAGAGAGAGAGAGAGAATGAGCGGGGGTGGGGGGGAGGGCAGAGAGAGAGAGAGAGAGAGGGAGAGGGAGAGGGAGAGGGAGAGGGAGAGAGAGAGAGAGAGAGAGAGAGAGAGAGAGAGAATCCCAAGCAGGCTCTGCACTGTCAGCACAGAGCCCAATGCTGGGCTTGAACCCACAAACCGTGAGATCATGACCCGAGCTGCAACCAAGAGTCGGATGCTCAACAAACTAAGCCACCCAGGCACTTCTAGAGTATACCTTTTTATTTGATGTCAGGCAGGAATCCTGTTTATTTTGTCCACACAGTAAGCTGATTTAATCTGTCCCTTCTTTATTGATTTGTGATGCCTCCCACACATACACTCCTGGTCTGATTTTGAGTTTTTCATTCTGTTCCATGATCTATTGGTCTGTTTTTGTGCCAAAACAATGTTGTTTTGCTTTGTTCAGCTTTGTAATGTGTTGCTCTTTGCTCTCCTTTTGCAAGATTGACTTAGTTCTGTTTGTCCATATACATTAAAAAATTTTTTTTAGTGTTTATTTATTTTTGAGAGAGAGAGAGAGAGATTATGAGTATGGGAGAGGCAGGGAGAGACAGAGACAGAGAATCTGAAGCAGGCTCCAGCCTCTGGGCTGTCAGCACAGAGCCCGACGCGGGGCTTGAACTCACGAACTGAGAGATCATGACCTGAGCCCACGTCAGATGTTGGACACTTAACCGACTGAGCCACCCAGTTGCCCCTGTCTGTACACATTTTAGAATGAGTTTGTCAAGTTCCAGAAAACACACCTGAAATCTTTATTAGGATTTCATTGCACGTGTAGATTAACTCAGAAATAAGTGACAGCTGTGTAGCATTAGGCCATTTTATCCAAGAGCATATTTCCCTCCATTTACTCAGGTTAGTTTCTCCATCCTTTATTAAAGTTTAAAGTTCTCTCTGTAGATTTCTTGCATATTCTTAGTCAAGTTCATTCCTAGATACTGTACATGCTGTTTTGATTTTGTGAACAGAAATTGGTTACTGCTGGTGAAGAGAAATGCCATGGATTTCTTTTTTTAGGTTAATCTTGCATCTAGTGATTTGACTGGATTCTTTACACAGTTTTAACAATCTATCTGTTGATTCTCTTTGTTTTCCAAGGAAAATGAAAATATTACCTTTACATAGTAATCGTTTTTATCTCAGTATAGTTGGATTCCATATTTCATTCCAGATCTTAAAGAGAATGCACTTAAAGTCTCTTCATTAAGTGAATGCTTGCCTTAAGTTATTGCTCTATAGCCTTTACCAAGTTAAGGATGTCTCTCCATACCCATAAACAAGTGAGAAACATTATTAAGTGTTTTTTTCTTCATCAGTTGAGATAACCATATGGTCTTTGTCCTTTATCAATGGGGTGATTTCTGATGTGGAACTTGAAATTCCTGGAATAAATCCTACTTGATCAAAATGTATTCAAAAAATTTTTTTTTCTTTAATTTTTTTTTTTTTTTTGAGAGAGAGACAGTGTGAACAGGGGAAGGGCAGAGAGAGAGACACACACACACAGAATCCGAAGCAGGCTCCAGGCTCTGAGCTGACAGCACAGAGCCCGACGCGGGGCTCGAATCCACGAACCGTGAGATCATGACCTGAGCGGAACTTGGACGCTTAACCAACTGAGCCACCCAGGCATCCCGATATCATTGGATTAGCACACTGATATTTTATTTGGGACTTTATTTATATTTACATCGTAGGGGAAAGGGGCCTATGCTTTTCACCTATTGCTTTGTCTTTTACATGGAGATTATACTGGTTTCATAAAAAGATCTGGGCAGCATTTGTTCTTTTCTAACTCTCTGGAGAAACTTACATAAGATAGGAATTAACTGTTCCTTGAGAGTTTGGTACAACTCCAGAAATTCATAAACTTTTATTACCATGACTCCCCCAACCCCGTTGTTTTCTAGTGTTTACCACATATTTTGAAGGACTTGGTTTAAATTATCGAACCCAAGTCTTACTTTCCCCAGGTGGCTGCACACTGTAGAGCAAGTACACACAGCACTTAAGAATAGTGGCACCACAGGGGCGCCTGGATGGTTCAGTCGGTTCAGCATCTGACTCTTGATTTCGGCTCAGGTCATGGTCTCAAGGTGAGCCGAGCATTGCACTCTGCACTGAACGTGGAGCCTGCTTCAGATTCTCTCTCCCTCTCTCTCTCTTCTGCCCCCCCCCCACTTGCGTGTGCACGTGCTCTCTCTCACTCTCTCTCTAAACAACAACAACAACAACAAAAGGGTAGTGGCACCACAAGCCAGGTTGCACACCTCAACCCAACTGTCAACTCTCTTAGTCTCTGTAGGTAAAAGGGCTACATCTTCTCCTCCAGTCCCTCCTTCCTCAGCCCTCATCATGTACCTTTGAACTCAGCCTCCTACTTTATTGAGAAAAGGAGACCCCTCAGGTCCCTTGACTCTCATCTACCTACTTACGGCGACTGCCTATCCACACCCAGTCACACTGTCCCCCTCTCCACCCCCCCGAGTCTCAGAACATGAGGTGAGTCCGAGGCAATCCCTACGGAACGTGCCCCCAAGCCCCCTCCCTTTCCCCCAGAGACCTCACTCCTCTAGCCTCCCCTCTGTCTCCTGAAATTCAAACTCTCCCTCTCTACAGGGCTTCTTCTCCTCAATCGAATCTCACCCATCCCCAAAAAAATCCCTCCTTTGTGTGCTGTGGGACGGGCATTCTCACACGCTGCAGGTGGGATTGTAAATTGGCAAGATCTTTCTGGGAAGCAATTTGGTAACCCGAATCAAAAGCCTGAAAAATATTTGCACCCTTTGTCCCAGTAATCCTGCCTCTAGAAATCCGTCTAAGGAAGTAATCAGAAATGCTGACAAGGGGAGATGTTTAAAGATGTTAATCTCAGTGTTATTTTAACAGCAAAAACTGGAAACAATCTAAAGATTCAACAACAGGGGACAGGTCCAACACACTGTACGTAAATATAATGCAATTTTGTACAGTCACTAAAAATATAATTTTTAAAGACTGGTTGACATGAGAAACTGTCCATGAAAAATAAGTGAAAACAGCAGCATATGAACAACATATAGAGGACGGTGCCGAGTTTGTTATATATAGAAATAGCTAACACTTCTGGAATGTTCGCTATTATATACATTCTCTCAATCTTCACAGTGTTCCTGTAAGCTTAAGACTGTTATCCATGTTTTGTAGAGAAAGAAACCAACCAGAAAGAAAAATATCCATATCTTGGGGACAGGGGGCCAAAATTACTGATGATTTTTTTTTTCATCCCCTCCCGTATTTTCCAATTCTTTAACAAGGAGGTATGACTTTTTGTCAGAGATACTGAGTCATTATTCTTCTTTCTGTGTTCTATATGCTTTATACATATAGTGAATCATTTGAATGATACAAACAAAACAAAAATCCACCTCCCCCTCCTGCTACTCCAACCACCAGAGATGGCCACTGTGGACTGTCATGCTTTCTTTCTTTCTTTCTTTTTTTGAGAGAGAGCGTGCGATCACGCACACATAAGTGGGGGAGAGGGGCAAAGGGAGAGAGAGAATCTCAAGCAGATTCCATGCTCAACATTGAGCTGGATACGGGGCTCGACCCCACCACCTTGGGTTCATGACCTGAGCTGAAATCAAGAGTCAGTGGCTCAACCAACTGAGCCACCCAGGCGCCCCTATATGTGCTTTTAAAACGTGTATGTAGCCACATGTACTAAAAAAAAGCAAACGTGATCATCTTACCATGTCAATTCAGAAAATTGCACAAATGGAGTCCTTTCAGTGGCTGCATTTTGGTCTCTGGCCCCATACATGTTGAGGGCCCCTTCCTGCAGGAGGCTCACGTATAATTTTGCCAAGTGGCAATCTATCTCTTGACTGTTTGGCACCCTCGCTAAGGGCTCCAGGTTTGGGGCCTGGAGAACGGAGTTCCTGTCCTAATCCTGCCATATGCTAGCTGTGCGAGCAGAGGCAAATCACCCTTTCTCTCCGCGAGCCTGTTTCCCCATCTCTCCGAGGGATTAGCAGTTCTTGCTTTGCCCACTGGAAGGGGACGTTGTGAGGCTCCAAAGTGCTGATGGTTAAGTCCTCTTAGGGCTGCCCCTGCTGCCTCTCCTCCCTATCTCCCAGCTGTAGGGATTCTTCAACTTGTCTCCAGTGGAGACAAGGGCCAGAGGGCCGGGACAGGGAAAGAGAGAGACCTTGTTACCAGACAAGCACTGGAGGCCTAGAGGCTGGCTTTTGAAAACTCACTCCAGCTCACTCGAGTCTTGTGAGGGGCATCAGAGGAGAAGGAGGACTCTCTGGGCGCTGGAACACAAAGAGGGCGCCTGGAGTGCCACAAGGGGTTGAGGGGAGGGGGAAGCAGTAGAAGAAACTAGGGAAAGCGCTGGAAGGCTGAAAACGCTGCGTGGCGTCCACTTCAAAGCACATTTTAAAGGCTCTGCAGGAGCCAGCGGGTGCAGAAGCCAAGGCCCTCCTCCGCGGAGCAGCCGCCCTCTGGTGGCAGCGTGCAAAAGTTACAGCTGCTCCCTCTGCCCCGCCTCCCAGTGCCAGGCTTGAGAGCTGAGTTGCCATTCATGCATCCTGCAAGCGTGGGTCCCTTAGCGAGCTTCCAACAGAGACCTGAAACCTGCCAAAAGGGGAAGTCAGACTTGGGCGATCCCGGACTGGAACCTGGGACTCTGGATAGGCGGCCCAACTGATGCTGCCAGCAACCTCTAGTAATTGTAAAAGCAAAAGGCACCAGATAATGAAGATTTTATTCGGGCTATTGCACTAGACAGAATATTCCTTAACAAGGACCATCTCAAAGAAAAGGGAGGTGCCTGGGGTCTTAGAGAGGCAGGTAAACAAGGGAGTCATCAGTGCGTCTTCTGGGAGTAGTAAAGAATGGAGATGGGTTTTTCCTGGAATGGGCAGAGCAGGGGGGGTCCTGTGCGGTTCGCTTTCTCCCTGGAACTTAAATGGGTAGGGCAATTTCTTAATCATTGCAGCCCGGATTAGATAAACTTCCACATTGCCATAATGCTGCAGGATGGCCATTTAAGAGCTGAGGGAAGTGAGGCCCCGGTCATCCATCAGTGAGTTTTAGTGGCTGAGGTAAGATTCCAACGTGCAGAGAGGGACCAAGACAGCAAGGTGACCCCAGCCTGAAGTTTGACGTTCCCTCAAAGAGCAAAACCAGAAAATCATAGAGGGAGGGATGAGCCCAGCCAGCAGCAGAAGTGACCAGCTCCAGCCATGGCTTTCTGTTCGGTGGGCTGTAGCAGAGAAGTGTAGGACCACCCAGGCTGCCCCAGGAAAGAGGGGGGAATGGCATGAAGGCACAGTGAAGACCCTTGTCAAGCCCCAGGAAGGGCCAGAAACCGGGCAGTTCTGCGATGTGACTACTGTGTCTGCTTCTCAGCTAGCCTGTGTGTGTGTGTCTGACTACAGGGCACTACTTTTCCCACCCAGCTTCCTTTCTCTACTCCCCTGCAACTTCAACTGGCACCTGGCGCCTTGCAGCCACCCCAGCCTCCGAGCCTACTCCGCCTCCAGCCATAGAGCCCACCATTGACTGCAGCTTCCTCTGAATCTTTTAAGACACTCTCAGAAGACAGCCCATGCTTTCGAGCCAGACCGTGAGTCATCAACTGCAGCCGGCCTGTGCCCTGCCTGGCCCCTGGCAGGGAGCCCACCCTGGCCCTTCAGTTATAGCCGGGAGGCTTAAACGATCTGCCTCTCACAGGGGCTGGGGCAGGACAGCTGCCTTGGAGTGTCAAGAGCACTGCATCGAGCTAAAGGAAACGAGAAAGGAGTTAAAAAGACTCAGCACGTGTCATGGAACCCCATGCCGGGCATACCGCTGGACCTCAAGGACGTGTAGACCCATTGCTCAGACCTCCCACAGCCTGGTCTTCTCACTCTCCCAGCACCTTCTGCACACCACTGCCATGACTGGCTCCAGGCTGGATCTTAGGCCACTAGGCTTTGGGGAGGGACAACGTGACCCAAGTCCAAATATCCTGGAGAAGCGGGCTCTGATCGGCACGTTCAGGTACCCACCCAACAGTAACTGTGCCCACCTTCCCACTGAGCAAAGTGGCTTTCTGGTAACCGGGGATGGAGACAGGTGGGGCACTGGACACCGGGGGAGGGCGATGCTAGAATGAATGGCCTTAGTCTGGTGTTTCATTTTCACCCCGCAGCTCAGGCCATTCTTCTGTCCTGACTGCCCCTACCACACCCACAACCCCTTTGGCAGGCCAGCCCCTCCCCTCCTTTTGAGATTCCAGGTGGCTGGCACCTACACCTGGGAGCACCTCCCAGCCCTCCCTTCCCCCACAGCACCCCTCCTTTCTTGCTTCCATCCCTGCCGGCTCATCGCAGCTCCTGAGTTACTTGAAAGACTCAGACTGTCTTTTTCTCAGGGCTGGGACATGGAGGGCTCGGTAACTGTTTCCCGGATGCACTGATTTTGAGGGCTTGGATTCAGCACTGGGGTTGATTTTTCAGAAGGGGATCCCAGGACTTCCAGTGTTTCTCACGTGATGCAGGGTAGCAAGGGAGTTGGCCCGAGTGTCAGTTCGCACTTCACCACGTGCTTGTTGGACAAGACCCCTAACCTCCTGGTTTCCTAACCTCTTCAATTTCCTCATCTGTAAAATGGGAATACTGGTGGTACCTACTTCAAAGAGCTGTTGTGAGGGTCCAGTTAGACACCGCTTACCACAATTCCTGGGACATCGTATGTGTTCATTATCTTATTATTGTTACTATTACTATCATCATATGCCCCTTCCCCCTCCCTCCCCCTTGCCCCACAGAACTTGACGCTGACCACAGTGGCTGTGCAGAGGACAGGATGCCCCTCTCGAGCCCTTCGAGATCCCATAAGACAATCATCACTCCATCAAAAAAACAAAGGCTTAGACTTTAACATCACTGGGCTTCTGTAACAAAAGTACATATTTTAAATATATCAAGCAGTCTAACACACTTTGATATACCTTTTCCACTCTTTTCTTTCTTTTTTTAATTAAAAAAATGTTTAATGTTTATTTTTGAGACAGAGAGAGAGAGAGAGAGAGAGAGAGAGAGAGAGAGCGCACGAGCAGCTCAGGGGCATAGAGACAGGGAGACACAGAATCCAAAGCAGGCTTCAGGCTCTGAGCTGTCAGCACAGAGCCCAACGTGGGGCCCAAGCCCACGAGCTGCAAGATCATGACCTGACCCGAAGTCAGACGCTCAACTGAATGAACCACCCAGGCTCCCCCAGTCTTTTTTCTTTACAACGTTAATGCAGTTCTAATCATACTATACCTACATAGTTGAAGTCTATTGTCCATAAGTATCATTATACCATGCCTGCTATGTTGTTATAGGTAATGTTCAAATATTTTTCAATGTTTAAGAGAAGGACAGTTAAAGGATATTTTTTTTAAAAGGTAAAACCATTACACTTGTACAGATACAAAATGAATATGTTAAAGATTTTATTTAACTCATTATAAACCAGGGACCCAGGAAGATGACAACCAGTTTAAAGGAGAATGCAAGGGCACCTGGCTGGTTCAGTCAGTAGAGCATGTGACTCTTGATCTCAGGGTCATGAGGTCAAGCCCCACGTTGGGAGTGCAGCCTACTTAATTGGGAAAAAAATAAATGAGTCCGACTTCGGTTCAGGTCATAATCTCGTGATTCGTGATTCTGAGCTCCGTGTTGGGCTCTGTGCTGACAGCTCAGAGCCTGGAGCCTGCTTCGGATTCGGTGTCTCTGTCTCTCTTTGCCCCTTCCCTGCTCATGCTCTCTCTCTCTCTCTCAAAAATAAATAAAATAAAACATGAAAAAAACAAAGATGACCACACCAACACAAAAATGCACGTATGAGGGGCGCCTGGGTGGATCAGTCGGTTAAGCATCCAACTTTGGCTCAGGCCATGATCTTACGGTTCATGGGTTTGAGCCCTGCATCAGGCTCTGTGCTGATAGCTCAGAGCCTGGAACCTGTTTCAGATTCTGTGTCTCCCTCTCTCTCTGCCCTTCCCACCCGCTCTCTGTCTCCATCTCAAAAATAAACATTCAAAAATAATTTTAAAAATGCACATATGTACATGTACACATGTGTACATGTGTGAGCATCCCACATACTCATCTTATAGAGCGATACTGACACGCTTCTGTTGAATTTAGGTGGATGTTAGTAATGGCCCCAACCAACAGGATGCAGCAGAAGTGACTGGATGATTTCTGAAGTTTGGTCGTGAAGGGCAAATGGCTTCCCCTTGGTGTTCTCTCTCTCTCTCTCGGGACACTGGCCCTTGGAACTCAGCCCCTATATCGTGAAGAAGGTCAGACTACACGAGAGGCCATGTGTAGGAGTTGTGACAAATAGCCCCAGCCAGGACCCCTGCTGGGTGACAGCCAGCACCAACCACAGGTGAATTAGCCCTCCGATGATTAAGCCAAGCTAGTGACTCGAGCTTTTGAGTCTTCCT
The DNA here is from genome assembly GCF_027475565.1 of Acinonyx jubatus. Taxonomy (NCBI): domain Eukaryota; kingdom Metazoa; phylum Chordata; class Mammalia; order Carnivora; family Felidae; genus Acinonyx; species Acinonyx jubatus. The sequence continues at coordinate 36,802,540 of NC_069386.1, forward strand.
GCTGAGGCCTCAGACATTGCAGAGGAGAAACAAGCCTCCCTTGCTGTGCTCTGTCTAAATTCCTGATGCACAGAAACTGCAAGAGATTAATAATAGGGATTTCTGTTTGAAGCCATTAAGTTTTGGGGTAATCTGTGTTGCCATAGTACCTGGAACATGCAGTATAGGTGAAGACCACTTCAATATACACAATTCAATGTAAACGTTATAAGCACCGCTAAAATTTGAACATCAGCTTCAAAACCAATGTTTGAAAAAAGAAGACCTGGGTAGTTTTTGAAATGGGAGATAGAACGGAGAGGCATGCAAGTGGGGAGCCGGAAAACTCTTCAGCTCACCACGAAAGGGAGGCAAAAATGATGGATTTATCTGGAATCTGACAGTCAGAGAAATGTACATGGAAGGAAGTTCACAGTCTTAACGGCGTCAAAAAATTAAAACAACAGGCTGGGGGGCGCCTGGGGGGCTCAGTCCCTTAAGTGTCTGACTTCGGCTCAGGTCATGATTTCATAGCTGGTGGGTTCGAGCCCCACATCAGGCTCTGTGCAGACAGCTCAGAGCCCGGATGGAGACTGCTTCAGATTCTGTGTCTCCCTCTTTCTCTGCCCCTCCCCTGCTCTCGCTCTCTATCAAAAATGAATAAACGTTAAAACAATTTTTTTTAAATAAATAAAAAATAAAACAACAGGCTGTATGCTTCGTACAAATTTCCAAATTACAGAAGACGAAAACAAATAAATCATTGTGCATTTCACAGAAGGCCAAAAAACAAAAGAAACATAAAAAAGAGAAGGCCAAAATCCGCAAACAAAGCCCCAACATGAAAATAAGACCCAACATGCCAGAATGCATACAAATGTCTTACACTCTCCTACTGGAAGCTGCAGACCCTCTAACTGGATTAATACAATTTAATGACCACAACACATCTGTACAGCTCACGACACACGCACGTACTCAGCGTCTGTAGCAATGGTGACGCCCCCTCACCGGTTACACCCTGCTCCCTGCCTTTTGGTGGTATCGGTCTCCAGATGGACGTGGGCAGACACATCTAACGGAAAGGCCCAGGGAGGACAGTGATGGCCTCAGAAACACTGGACGGCCTCAGGACACTGACGGCCTGCACCCGTGGGACAGGAGGCGCTGCTGGGCCATCTGGCAGAAGCAACCCCACCCGGTGAGTGAGGGTCAAACCTTCCCCCTACGTGCTTTCCTTCCGGAGGTTCTGGGGCACTGTAGAAGGCAAGACATGCCAATCAACCTTGCCGCTTTGCCCGGCCCCACCGGCACACGTCATCAGGGAAAATCCATCCCAGACGCCTGCCAAGAATTTGGCACTTTTTCTGAAAGGTTCTAACTTTTTTTTTCTTTTTCTGTGTCTTAATTAGCTTTTAAATTGGGCAGATTGGAGATGGTATATCAAGGAAGATTGGTCTAATGCCATCTACATCAACTCTAAAATCCTATTATCTGTCATTTGTAACAGCAGAAGCTTTTCTTTTTTTTCTCTTCGATAAACGTGGCTGTTAACATCAGGTGCTCCGCTACATGCCAGGAGTACAATAACCAGGGAGGTCTGGCCCCTTGTCGTGGGCAGGCCCTCCTGGACTGGGGAGGAGGAGGGGCAGTAGGCAAGCAAGCAAACAGCCACCTCTAATACAAGGCAGGAGAGAATGAGCGCTAAATATAGGAACCGAGCAGCAAGAACAGGGGGAGAGAGCAATTAATGCTGATGGAGGAATGGGGAGGAGGCTTTCTGCCGTGTTTGCAGGGCCCCACACTGCACTGCAACAGTAAACTCTAAAGGGAAGAAACTACCCACACACTCAAAGTGCTGTCAGCCTGCAGAGCCTGGTTCATCCGGGGCAGCTGAGCCATGCTGAGGGGAAGCTGTGTCCCTCGGCAAGGGTATGGGGAGAGGCCAAATGAAGTGGGTCACATTTTTTTTTAAGTTTACTTATTTTGAGAGACAGAGAGACAGAGAGAGAGCACACGCAGGAGCAGGGGAGGGGCAGAGACAGAGGGTGAGAGGGAATCCCAAGCCAGCTCCATGCTGTCAGCGCAGAGCCAGAGGTGGGGCAAAATGGGTCACATTGGGTCCAAGGGAAAGCAGTGGCCCAGGATGAGGTGTCATCACACAGGAGACCCTAGCCCTGGGGACAGCCTCTGATGTTAGCTACGGTAAAATGTTGCTAATGACCAGAGGGGTGAGTTGTGGGCATTTTCTCAGTCCCAAGTTGCCGGGGAGGGTGGCGGGGGTTGGGGGGGGGGGAGACACTGGTTGAGCTCAGCCCCAGGAATTGTGGGTGGGTGGGTAGATGGGTCTCAGCTAAAAGGGAAGTAAAAACTAGCAACTAGCCTTTACTGAGTGCCTTCTAGGTGTCAGACACTACAGAACACTCTCACCTTTGTAACTCCAAATATTTACTGAGCACCTATACGGAGTACCAAACACTACTTTAGGCATTGGAGGTAGAGTGGTAATAAAATGAAAATCCTGGGGTACCTGGGTGACTCCATCGGTTAAGCATCTGACTTCGGCTGGGGTCCTGATCTTGCCATTTGTGAGTTCGAGCCCTGCATCGAGCTCTGCCAACAGCTCGGATCCTGGAGCCTGTTTTGGATTATATGTGTGTGTGTGTGTGTGTGTGTGTGTGTGTGTGTGTGTGTGTATGTGTCTCTGCCCCTCCCCCCTATTTGGGTGGGTGCGCATGCGAGCGCACACCCCCCTCTCACTCTTTCAAAAATAAACTTAAAAATAAAATGAAAATCCTGCTCTGCTTGCGCAAATAAACAAATATTTGACATGATTTCAGTGATAAATACCTATCACCAATATTAAGTACTTAAAAAAAAAAAAAGGAAACAGAAAGAAAGGAGGTGCTATCATCAAGAAGTGGTCAGGGAAGACTTCCTGGAGGAGATGACATTGAGCAGAAACCTAGTTAATGACAGAAAGAGCCTTAGGACATGTAGTGATGTCCCCAGTCTAGCCTTCCCCAGTCTAAAGATGGAGAAACCAACCTCAGAGAGGGGCGGTGGCTTTCTCTAGATTACAAAGGTCTGAAGCCTTCTCTAGGGGAGGGAGTTCTTCCTGAGATTCTGGGCTCAGGTGATGTGCTCAGAAGCAACACCACCTTCAGACCCTCCAGTTACATATAGCTGTGGTTGCTGTGGGCTCACAGATCCTTAGACCAATCCACTTGGTACCGTGTTAGCCCATGAGTTCCTTCCCTACCCTCTTCTCTTTCTTCTCCTCTCCAAGCCCCCTCTTCTCTGTCTCTCCCACCTCCTTCTCCTTCTTGTTTTTACATTTGACTGCAAATAAACAATGAAAAGTCCCTAAACATAAAGGTTCAGATTAATGAATAACTAGAGGCAGAATGCCTGAGTGACCAGGACCCAAATGAAGAAATGAGAGTGTTGGGGCACCTGGGTGGCTTAGTGGGTTAAATGTCCGACTCCTGATTTTGGCTCAGGTCATGATCTCGTGGTTGGCAAGTTCGAGCCCCACGTTGGGCCCTGCGTTGGGCTCTGCGCTGATGGCACAGAGCCTGCTTGGGATTCTCTCCCTCTCTCCCTGCCCCTCCCCCCCCCAAATAAATAGTATGTTGCTGCCACCCCAGAAGCCTTCATGTGTTCCTTCCCATTTCCCTGTCATTTATGCCAATCCCTGCCTTGTTTTTGTTACCATTTTACCATCTCTATATGTGTCCCTAAACAATATAGGTTTGCCTCCATAACTCTGAACTTTATATAAATGGTATAATTCTGTAATGCCTATTGTGCCTTACTTCTTTCAGTCAGCGTCAAGTATACAAGATTCATCCCTGTTGTTGGCTGTACTGGTTTGCTAGGGCTAAGTACCACAGACTGGTGGCTTAACGGGAACATAGTTTCTCACAGACCTGGAGGTTAGAAGTCCAAGGTCAAGACACCAGGAGGGATGCCTCCATCTGTTCCAGGGCTCTTTCCTTTGTTTGTGAATGGCTGTTCTCACATTGGCTACCCACCCCTCTCCACCGCCCCCGCACGTGTCTATGTCTGAATTTCCTCTTTGTATAAGGACTTCATGTTGGCTTAGGAACCACCCATATGACTTCATTTTAACGTAATTACCTGTGTGAAGACCACAGAGTGTGGTCACACTCTGAAGTATGGGGGTTAGGACTTTCACATATGAATGGAGGAGGGATACATTTCAGCCCGTGACACTGAATGTAACTATAGTTCACTCATTTTCATGAGCATCTCGTTTTCAGTACTGTCTAGCGTCCTATTGCCTGAGTGCACGACCATATATTTATCCATTCTCCTGTGGACTGTCCCTTGAGTTGTTTCCAGTTTGTGGCCATTACAAATAATGCCGCTTTGAACCTTCTTTTTTTTTTTTTTTTTTTTGCGTGTAATCTGCTGCACATGCACATGAGTTTCTGTAGGGTTTATAACTAGAAATGGAACAACTGAGTCATAGGGGTCAGTTTATCCCCGATGTTAGAAGGCCTGCAGTTTTCTAAAGTGGCTGCACTGATTTCTCCTCACTCCAGCCACATATTCTCTTATCTTCACGGCTCTGCTTCCTCAGCAATATTTGGCATTCTCAGACTTGTCAGTGGTAACCGGGAGGTAGTCGATTTTGCATTTCCCTGAGGGCTGATGGGGTTGAGTGCACTTTCACAGGGGATGTCTGATGCTCCCATTCTGTGAAATGCCCGCTCAAGTCTTTTGCCGGTTTTAAGTTATTTTTTTAATTTTGTAATCTCTTCACTTTCTCTGCTCATGGCAACTTTATTTTAAGGGCATAATTAACACTTTCCTGCCGCTGGGTTTCGGTCCTCACCATCTGATTCACCCCGCAAACTTATAATAACTTGACTGTAGGAGAGCAAGGACAGAAGCATCACCTTTCCTTCTCAGGAATCCCTGGGTTTCTCATGCAAACATTCCAACTTTCCCCTCCAACTTCTCACCTCTACCTGTGGACAGAGCTTCACCCCAGATGGCAGCCTCTTCTCTTACCTGGCCTGTTGCTCTGCTGCCCACACAGGGTTATGATAACTGAATGAGATCACGTGCAGATGTCCAGCATGGTCCCTGGACTCCTACATGCTCTTAGCAAATATTACTTCCCTTCCCCTTTCTTGATGCTCTGCAGAAAAGAAGTAGAGTAACATTCATCGACTGCTACCTGAGTGCCAGGAGGTATGCCACGGGCCACCCATTATCATTCGAGCTGCCTATCCATTACCGTTCTCTCTCTCTCTCTTTTAATGTTTATTTATTTTTGACAGAGTGTGAGCAGGGGAGGGGCAGAGAGAGAGAGAAGGAGACACAGAACTTGAAGCTGGCTCCAGGCTCTGAGCATCAGCACCAGAGCTCGACGCGGGGCTCGAACTCCCAAACAGCGAGATCGTGACCTGAGCCGAAGTCGGAAGCTTAACCGACTGAGCCATCCAGGCTCCCCTGGTTGTTATCTTCTTTCTTAGTTACAGATTTTATTCAGAGCATTAATATGCATCCTCTGCTTTTCTTGCCTTCCTTATTCCTGGTGCCTGGAGCTTGGAGCTCCAGCAGCCATTTGGGGCCACAAGTTGTTATCTTAAAGAGCCAGCTCTGTGACACAGTGGAGCCATCAGACCAGACCTGGAAAGACAACTTGTCTCATGCAAGAGAGAAATTAACCTCTGTCATCTTAAAGCAATAGTTATTTGGTTTTCTATTATTTGAGGCAGAACCTTATCCTGATACTCATGAAAAGTACGTTTTTGGTTAATTATAAACATGTGTTTCCTTGAGCTAAGTTTTCCTGCCTCCATTAAAATTAGTTTTGCTGGTGAGTAAATGATAATATATTTAAGTCTCTACAGTCAAATTTATATTTTTCAAACAACCCATTGGATCAGTATTTTCACACGGATATGAGTAAATTGAGACAGGGCATCTTAAGTAGCCAAGAAATTATTATTCCCTATGATAAAAAAGTGTTGCTTACTCTTTATAAGAAGTTGTCTTGTTTATGACAGCTACCCATAGGTATTATGTCAGGATACTCTGAGGGTAATGAATCCATTCTTTTTTAATTGAATTAGCAGCAAATACAGAGAGCTGTGTAAGTTAGGTAGGCTGCAATCTATTCAAAGTGAGACTCTCAAGTCATGGTCCCTACCCTGCTTGTGAAAAATCCATTGGTTGTAAGTCACTGCCAGAGAGCAGGTTAATGTGTTTGGTTACCGAACCACTATTAAAATAGGAAGCAGCGTAAGGTGCGCCATGCACACGCACACGCTAATGAGGAAGCTACGTGTGATGTAGGGGTGAACACTATGGATTCTGATTGCAGGGCCTTGGACTTGGATGATTCACTTAATCTTTCCGAGCCTCAGTTTCCTCATCTGAAAACAGTGGTTTACAACATGCACATATTGTGAGGATTACGTGAGAAAAAATGCATAAAAAAACACCCGGAAGAAAGGAAGGAAGTTAGGAAGGAAGGAAGGAAGGAAGGAAGGAAGGAAGGAAGGAAGGAAGGAAGGAAGGACGGACTCACAAAATGTTAAATAAGGTGGGTTTGTTTCTATTTTGTGACAAGAGGCTAATTTGGGGCAAAGAAGAGTGATTTGCCCCTTCAGCAGGAGGCCTTACTCCAGATTCAAGCCACTTGAGTCACCAACCCCCAGACAGGCCCCAGGGGAAGAGGCCCCTGAAGACCGGACCCTGACGCCCTGCCCTGGGGTGGGTGCAAGGCCCCTCACTCTGCATCAGCCAAGCCCAGAGGAGCTGGGTGTAAGCACAGATTAGGTTGCAGTTTTTATTTAAAGATCTTAATTTCTGGCACTTATTTTGGGGATTACAGTGGTGGCTTAAGATCCTTTAAAGACATTCCAAGTTGAAGTCTTTCCTTCACTTGGCTGCTAAAGTTTAATTCAGTCTAATTATTTCATATGGCACCGACTATAATAGTTTCATAATTTCTAGTATATTAAGCACTTAATATGTTGTGTCATTTGGAATCACATATTAAATTCAGCAAAGTACATTTTAATGAGAGTTAAGTGGTGTGAAAATATTAACACAATGTGATGGTTCATCTTGTTGTTCATATTTTGTAGGTCTGTTCCTGATGCACAAATGCCTCGCTCACCAGGTATGGGAAGGATTTAACTGCCTGAGGCTAGAAAGGGGGTCTGGGGAGACCATATGCCTACCTTTTTCCCCACAGCACTTTACAGTCGGATTTCCCATGGGGCCTCGCGACCCTATAAAAGTAGGGAAATTGTTATTTCCATCTTAGAGATGAGGAAACTGAAGTTCACTGCTGACTCTAATAAACGTGGTCTTTCTTGGTTCAAAGCCATTGTAGTTTTTCCCTGTACCACAGCTGTCGTCGGTGTGACCCTGGTGGGGGTGAGTGCTGTCTGGACTCAGGGGAGGGCCGGGAGTATCTGGAGGGGGTGTCACCTCACCTCTCACCTTGCAACCCCACAGAGAAAAACTAACAGAACCACCGAGAAGTTGGCAGACTTTCTACTTGGACTTGGGATTCTTTTTGCACCCTCACAGAGTGTCCCTTCCATGCCCTAAACCGAAGTGCCTGTGCTCTTAGGCTAGCCTGGGATTGCCAGAGAAAATGGTCTTGGACTAAATCACAGTGAACCCATCAGATAGCAATAGCTCGGGCTAAGGAGGCTTCAAAGGCAGGAGTTAAGGCAACAGAGAGAGAGATTTTAGAGAGATCCTCCCAGAACCCTCAAATGGGACTCCTTTATTCCAACTAGGTGCAAAAGTTAGCTCTTGGAGCCAGAAAGATTTGGCAGCAAATTCCAGTGTCCCTGATTAGCTCTGTCACTTTCCTCTCCAGGCCTAGCTTTTCCCCATCAGTAAAAGTGCTTATCTCTCAGACATGAAAATGAAACAGAACATCAGAAGAACGGGAAGGATTCAGACTAAGCTCAGTGAACAGGAGTGAGTGGGTCTATGAGCCTGTGTGCTCAGACCCAAAGCCTTGAAGCCCTCTGGGTGAAAACAGTCCTCATCACAGCTAAGAAAAGGAGGGACAGGGGAGAGGGAGATAACTCAGAAAAAGGAGCTACTACGACAAAAATTTATAGTAACTAAGAAACAGTCCCGGTAGTCACTTTAAAAAGAGGAGCTATTTTCACTTTTTAAAAAGTGTATTTCATCCAGGTAGCTGCAAGATTAAGGAAAGAAGACCAAAGAAGAATAAGGAGTGGTTATGCATCGAGTATATTTATACCTTCCATGTACCTCCCCCATGCCCAGGGCCTAAACACTTTACAGAAGCAGCTCATCTAAAGTGCTCGGGATGTTCACATCAAAACTGAAGTCAGTGTTCAAACTGCTGTGCTGGGCACTCAGCAGAGTCACCGTCCTACAGGTGGGGAAATAGCCAGATATTCACAAAGTTCCAGGCACAAAAAAGAGATCACAGGGAGGGTCAAAAAGTACCGCCTGGGCTGGGGTCCCAACCCCCGCTCCAAATGCAAGCTGGGGAAGGGGCAGGATTATAGGGTACCACTGAGGTCAGGCATCTGGGATGGATTAGAACCGCTCTAACCACAGCAGGGGCCAAACCAGAAAAGCAAGGGCTGTTGAGCACAGGGGGATTAAGGAAGCTTGGGAGGAGCAACTCCCTCTGGCCACAGCTGACCCTGCCTCAGGCCTCCCTCTGAGCTGTCGGCACACAGATCTTCTTCTACTTGCCCCTCCCCCCACCCCTGGTTTTCTTCACTGGGAGGCAAAGAAGGAAACTTGGAAAAACTCATATACACTGGGGTGATTAGGTGGGAGAGTATACTTCAAAAGAGAGCTTACAAAAACAAGGTTTAAGTCAGAGCACGTGCTGCTCAAAGGGATTTCTAGGACCTGAGTGGTGGGTCCTCTTCCATGCCCGGGCTCCCCGCAGCCCTGCTCTGTGTCTGGGGCCTTAGGACCTTCCGGGCCAGGCCTGTGAACTCGGCACATCCCCGCCCTACGACTGGGTAAAGCCTCCTGATGCCCCCAATGCCATTCATCCCCAGGGTTCCCAGCACAGAGGAGGCCACGGCTACGTCTCCACATCCCTGCTTCTTCTTCCCTCTGGTGCGGTTGATGGGAATCCCTGGCCCTTCTTCCTTCAAATGAATGACATATGGAAACACTCAGTGCTCCCAGGCTGCAGGGGAAACACTACAATGTTAGAGGATGCTGAGATCTCATGTCTTCACTGACGTGTTTTCAATATGAAACAGGCCGTTTCTCCATTGATCAAAATGTAATTAAAGTTGCTCTGACCTCTCGCACTCAGAGTGGCGGGAAGCTCCAGCTCAGACCGGACGGGGCGATGGGGGGCGGGGGGAACCACTCTGCCTTTCTTGAGGTTCTGCAGCCCATGACACTCAGGGAAGGCTGTCGGGACTCAGGCCACCTCATGTCTCAGAGTGGAGGGGGGGACACCAGCCCCGAGGGCCAGCAGGAGCCGGGGGCTCCCACTGCAGCTCTGAGACCGTGCAGTTCTCTCTGGCACCCACGTGCTCCTCCCTGCTTTCAGTGTCCGTCTCCTTGGGTCTCTCCTTACCGACTCCCTCCATACATCTGTCCTCCGGCTTCATGCCACATCCAATCTGCCTCGTCTCCTCTCATCCCGGCCTCCCCCTCCCTCCACGCTGGGCCTTTGGGGCTCAGGGGCGAGTGTCACAAGGTTCAGCAGGTCCCAGACCCTAGCCTGCCCTGTGAACTGTTCCCGGGATATTCTATGCCCCAAGGATGACTGGCATGCTCCACCCTTCTAAAATAGAAAACAAAAAGTGTTCAATTTTTACACGTTGCTAATTGGAGTCTCAAAAAAAGTCCTTCAGTTACCCAGTTACAAAAAAAAAAAGTCACAGCATGTCAAAGCTGAAAGAGAGGTTATCTTCTCTAGGGCGGTTTCCTCACTTGGCAGAGAAGTCCAGGGAGTTGGGCAAGGTCACAAAGGCAGATGCAGGAAGGAATGGAAACTAGAACTCAAACGTCCCTCTGTAACACAACTGCTCAAAACAGACAAAAACAAAAAACAAAATAAAACAGAACAAAAAAACACCCAAGCTCCACCTCTGGCTCAAAATAACACCTACTTGTGTAGCCAGAAATGGTGAACAACCTGGTCCATCTCCTGCTGGTTTTCGCAATAAGGCAGTTATGAACCCACGAGATGTACCTGTCACCGTGACACGTGTGCGCATTGACTGTGACGAAAAGGCTCTTCTTGTAAATAAATGAATAAAAACATGGTTGCTAATTGAAGATTAGCATCATCTCCCATCAATGCTAATACGCTTTTTGGTTATTTGCAATTCCCTTTTGCAAATCTGAGGGAAACATCATTGCCCAAATTAGCTCTTTTCCCTCAGTGAAGGCCGTATTAGCATTCTGAGGTTTGTGTTTGCTTACTGCTTATTTAGACAGAGGTCAGGTGAGAAGCTGGGCAGCCTGCACCGGATTTCCATTTCACTGAAGACAGGTGGGGGGAGGGACTCCAAAGTACCCAGAGGCCAGGCCAGGTGCTCCCTGGCTGTGGTCTGAGTCAGGCTCACAACGCTGAGCCACAGCATGACCCGGAGCACCACCTACCTCCACAGTGGCTTCTCCTGCCTGAAGGACTTGCCCAGATGGGTGACATTGACTCAGGTAGCTCCCAGGTCATCTTCTGCCTGGCACTGTCTGTCAGGTCCTCTCAGGGTTGCATCCGTATGGAGCGACAGTTCAAATGTCCCCTTCCCTCCTGCCCACCTTCATTCCCCAGTCACTGTCTAAACCCCACGTTCTTCCCTTCTAGTCCCTCTCAGCACTGAGAATGCTCTTCCACGTTTGCTTGGCTCCCTCGCTGGAACCGAACGGCCACAGCAACACAAACCACTTCTTGTTGGCCCTGCAGCCCCGGCGCTGACGTCACAGACGCTTGCTGTGTGGTGAGGGAACTAGGGCAGGAAGGAAAGTCTGAGCCGATAAGGCCTTGGGAGCATTGTCCAAAAGGGGAGGCCGCACTCCTGGTCCCAAATCTTTCCTCGCTCGAGTTCCACTGTGAAGAGGAAAAGATCGGTTTTTGAAACCAGACTTGCCTGCAAATCCCAACTTCTTTCACGACTGGCAGGCTAATTTTGGCCTTGATTAACCAACTAGAGCTTGTTTTCTAACGTGGAAATTGAGGGGAAGGACACGGGTCAGCTAAGGGGCCCGGCCCAGTGCTGGACCAAAGCCTGGCGACCTTTCCCGGTCTGCCACACTTCGAGTCACACTATGGAAAGCGTTGGCCCCAAGCGGACGCTCACCCCCTTGCCCTTGGCTTCAAGCACAGGGCGCAGGGCCCGACCACCCCAGGGGAAGCAGCGGCGCACCGTGAACCACTCCTCCGCGCTGCGGCCCCGGGCCACCCTGCCCGGCCCCTTCCGGTGCACGACCGGCGTTTCCAGCTCTCGCCAGGGTCACGGGTCCTGCCGCGGGGACGGCCCGACCTGATTTCTGTGGGGCCCCCGTGCGCATCACCGCCTCTTGTCCCCCAAAATGTGCTGGCGCCGCGCACGCGCCGCCCCGCGTAGTTTCGGGGACACCGTGCCGCCCGGTTTTCGGTGGAACCCCGCGTGCGACCCCTGGGGGCCCAGCTGAGATGGCTGGGAAGAGGAGCGCGGCCGCGCGCGCCACGTGACCGAGTGTGAGGCTCGCGCCCTCCGGAGGCGCGCAGAGGTCGCGCGGGCCGAGGGCCAATTTCCCATGGTCCCTTAATTTGCATATACAACGTTGGAGGGTTAGAGAAATAAGTAGAGTTCATTTCGCTGTAATCACAAAGATACAATTACCGTGTGTACGAGATACACAAAGTCATACGTCTTCAAAATTTAGTTTTTTCTAAGTAGTGCAGTATGGTCACCATAACTGTAAAAGTCTCCATATTCTCTGCTTTATATACCCTCAGAGCGCACTCGTATACCGTGCTCGCTTCGGCAGCACATATACTAAAATTGGAACGATACAGAGAAGATTAGCATGGCCCCTGCGCAAGGATGACACGCAAATTCGTGAAGCGTTCCATATTTTGTACCTGAGTTTATCCCTCCCTTGCAAACACTTTTCACTTACAGGTTCTTTTGTTTCACACAAAGGAAACTGTAGTCCCAGGAGATGGAATAAGAGGAGGTGGGGCACAGTCAGAATCTCTCTTTGTCATGCTTTTTATGTCTGGCCCCAGTCTTCGATCTTTTCCATCTTGCCTCTGCTTCCCCTTGCACTATCCTGAGTCCCACGGTACCTTAACACTTAAAGAAATGGTCTTGCCAAAGTGGACCCACTTCAGGTCCAAAACAGAACAGGAACTCAGGGCTGTGATAGACAAGGTGACTCTAACAGGAACGCGCAACAAGACTCACCATGCTGCCTCTGAATCAAAAAAATAATGCCCGCTCCTTAAGGTCTACCGTGTGCCAGGGGCCTCACCAATATCCGGGTTTCGTATTCCTGACAGCCCTGCCTTGTGAGTATTATTGTCACCATTTTACAGGAGTCACTGAGAGGCAAAGCAACCTGGGCATGATCATGTAACCAGTAAGTGGCTGCGGCAAGGCCTGCTAAGACCTTTGGAGGCACAGGCCCTGAAAAGATCGGGACCCTGCCCCCGCGCAATGAATGCAAGAACCACAGTCCTAATTAGTAAGATTAGTAAGAAAAGTCCAATAAATTTCAGATTTCCTGCGATGACTTTATCAGTGGTTTTGAAATCTCTCCCCCCCCCCCCCAGGAGAAAAATGTTGGTGCACATGTTTTGCTGATGCCTGAGCACACACGTAGTCGGCCCAGCGGTCTCTGCAGCCGCTGGGAGAGCAGCGCACAGATCCCAGGCTCTGTGCTCCCCACAGATAGGGCAGGCTGCAGACTCCAAGCCCCTGAGCCGCCCCAGGGCAGAGGCGGGTCCTCTCCCGGTGGGCGCTCAGAGCTGCGAAGCAGCGTTCCATCAGGGATCCATTTCTGTTCCCTTCAGTGGAGGTGAAATGATCCTTTCCAGGTAACAGCCGAGAATAGCGGTCTGTGGGACCTCTCACTGCACCTTCTCCTCGGCTCACAGCCTCCAGTGCATGGAGTTGGAGGACAAGCTTTGGTTTTCCTTTCTTTCCTCAAACATGCCTGGTTCTTAGGAAGAACTTGGGCAATTGGGTGAGTAGTTTTCAATGTCTCCTTCTGGTGGGATGCCAAACAAGGAAAGGACCAATGTTGGTGTGACTCTTCTTCTAAAGAAACTATTCCTCTTGGTCTGACCCGTTGTGTTGGAGCAGAAAAGAGGCTTTCCTCTTTTCCAGGAAAAGGAGGAACACCTTTAGTCCTGGAAAAGTCAGACACCTGGCTGACTTTCCTGGCTCCGCACCGTTCTATGAAGTAACACTTTTACTCCTGTTACACATGAGGAAGTTGAGGCACAGAGACATTCAACAACTTGCCCAATGTCACACGACTAGTAAATGGCAGAGAAGGGCTTGAAGCCCAGGAAATCTGGCTATAGAGCTTGTGCTCTTAACCAAACACTATGTCACCTTTGAAGATAGAGAGGGAGAGATAAAGCTGTTTAGAATCAATGGAAAGAGAACACAGGTCCAGTTCTGCTTTTGTCGGTGTTCTGAATTCAAGGACAGGAGTTGTATTTTTGCAAAGGATCAAGGCTCTACCTTAGATCCAAGGAGGTGGAGTAGTGGACAGTGGGGGAGCTGCACCCTCTTCGGGACACAGCTGAAAAAGGAAGGAAGTTTTCCTAGGCCGACAATCTCTTACCAGACACCTGCCCCCCTCCCCAAATAATCCTCCTGAGGAAGGATCATCTGACCACTAAACGTGTGCTTAATTAATATTAGGCAAATGAACTTAATCGTCTCCCAAGAGCTGCAGTCCAGAAGCACCTAGGGACTCCTCCCCTCAGACATATCCAGCATCCTGATAAACCGCAAAGTTGGAACCGCTTCATTTAGACATCTGTTGAGCTACTTTGGGGCACTGGGTGCTGTGTTGGAGATCACAAGGAAAAGCAAGATGTGGCCCCTGTTGCCAGGGTACTTACAGTCCTATGGGGAACACACACACACAACCAAGGATAACTCAGAGAGGGGAGCACACGCTTAGCTTCAGGAACCAAGTGCCACAGGAATGCAGAAGTCAGTCTCAGGAATCCGGGGGTCTGCCAGCTGTTTTTTTGCAGACAGGTTACCAGATTTGCAGGATGCATGGAGGCAGGATTTCTCCGGGGGGGGGGGGGGGGACTCTCCACCAGGGCCTACAGCTTAATCCTGGATTTTCTGGGAAAGGTGAGGATAGAGACTGTAAACAGCATCTCCTTATGAGTATTTGGAAGTTCCTTCGCCGAAAAAAGGTGGTCTGAGGTCGAGGGGGCATCTTTACCTGGTACTTTATCCACAGACCCAGGACTCCGGAGCCGGACCCCCTGTGGGCACCTCCCGGAGTCACGGGTGTGAAACCAGACCCCTCGGAAGAACACCCAGGTCGAAGTTCTGTGCTCCATAGCCCGCTGGCAATTCCCAAAACCCCACTTTTTCTCCCTAAGACAACGCTCCCTAGTCTAGGGCCTTCGGACGTTGGCTGCAATGCCTAAAATGTGTCGCAAGGTGGCAACGTTGTGGCGAGAAATAGACTTTTTAAAAATCCTGGGTTTTTGTTTTTTTTCAAAGCATATTTTCCCTATTAATGTTTCATTTAACTTAATTAGAATCTGGTAAACTAATTAAAGCAGCTACGAGCCCCGCAATCAGCAATAATTCGTATAATTATTGATAATTACATCCATACCAATCGTTTGGTTATTAACATTTGGGGGAGAACAAACCACTTCTGAAGGGACGAGGAACCCAAGAGGGTTTTTTGCGACAAAGCTTTCTGGGTCGGATCCGCCTACACCTCCAGTCTGCAGAGATTCCGGCCCAGATGGGGCGCCCTTTGGCGAACCCCTGCTGCCTACGGCTTTTTTCTCTACTTTGGGGAATTCGTTAAGGGAAGGTGAAAAGGAGTATTTGCTAGGCTTCTCTGCGTGGGCCGCGGCCACGGAACTTCCTGCCTGGGTAGCAACTGTAATTCCCACTTTATAGAGCAGGCCGTGCCGCTTCCAAAGGCGTGGTCACGCCAAGGGGGTGCAGTCTCGTGCTCTCCCCAACACCTGCACTGTTCTGCGCGTCCCAGCACCGCTCGGCCCTGGACGCAGTCACTTGCTCACTTCCTCTCGCGACCTGTTTCGCCGTTGGTGCAGCGGAGAACTGATCGGGTTGGTTCCACCCAAAGGAAACCTTCCCGATCCCCGGAGGGTCCCTGCTAGGAGATCTCACGTCCCGGGGTGACTTCTTCCCTCGACGACACCTCACAGTTTAGCCGCTGCCCTCACCGCTATTATCTCTCTCATGTCCTGTGTCTAACCCTCCGAATGTCTCGGGACCGGGGTCCTGAGAGCCCTAGCGCAGGGGGCTCCGGGGACCGGCTTCCTGCCTCCGCAGCGCGCCGGGGGGTGGGAGGGGGCCTCCTCTCCTACGCCCCTTCCAGGAGGCGGGCAGCGCGCTCCCTGCTCACCGGCCGGCCACGGGCCCTCCAGACGACCCGCTACCAAACTTCCCGACCGGCGCAGCGCAGGGCTCCCAGGCCCGAGGGGCTAGCCCGGCGGCGGGGGACCGGAGGAGTGCACTGAGACTCCAGGGATGTCGGAGGGCGGAGTCCGCGGGGCGCTGGACCGGGCTGGGGACCCGCGGCCCTGCGCCCCGCTTCCCTCCCAGAGCTCTTCCGCGCGCGCCGGGGTGAGACGCCTGAATATTATTTTACGCGGGCCAAAACGGAGGCCTAGAAGGATGAAGGGAGCGACACAGAGCCCTTAGTCCTCAGCCGAGGTGGTGAAACTGGAAGCCAGGGCTGAATGGGCCCCAGGACGGTGCGCTTTCCCTCTCCAGGCACACTCTTCTCCCCCTCAAAAAAAGTGCGGGTCAGTTTCCATCCTTTATCTGTAGCCTAACCAGCAGGTGCGCTGTGGAAACTGAGGCCCACGGGAGGCGTGCGGCACGGTGAGGCCTCATCAGCAGCGTCCAGGAAGCAACCCACCGCCGTCACACGCACCCTGACACCGCCCCATCCCCCAGTCGAGACCACCTGACTCCAGCGCAGGCGGGCGTCGCCTGGCTCCTTGGGCTCCTCCACGTCCGCGCACCCTCTCGGGCCCAAACGGACAGAACATTAAAAACCGCCAGGGCTCCCTCCGTTAGGGTAGCGGAGGGGCAGGCAGGAGGATATCTGTGTGCTTCCAGGCTTGCCCAGACGAAGTCTATCCTAGGTACCTCGCTCCCCGCCCCGCCCCGCCTAGCCCCAGCGCTCCAGGGCCAGGCTTGCGGTGTCCGCGCCTCCTGGCAATTCTGAAGGAACCTGGGCTTCCGGGCAGGGTGCCGGGCAAACTCCCAGGAAGTGTCCGGTCTCTGACCGCGCTGGAAAGGACTTCCTCGTTGGGGCAGGTGTGGAAGTGGGCGCGAGTAAACCCTCGGCCCTTGAGGGAGCTCCAGGGAAGAGTCTGAGACCCTGGCACCCAGGAGCCTCCTGTAGTCCTCTCACCCCTGCTCGAAAGGCTCCAGGGAGGGTCCCAAACGTGGGGAGAGGGTGGCCTGTGGGGCAACCTGGGTGTATCTGAAGGACTGGTAGAGAGGTCGGGGAGCTCGCTGCTGCCTACCTGAGCCGTGCGATTCTCAGCCCCCGCGCTCCACGACTCGCGCCGCCAGCGGTCTTCAAGCCCCACCTGTTGCCCACCCCTCAGCCCGCCTCCGCCCACCCTCCCCACCCCGTACTCCCACCTCCACAACCCCAGGAAGTGACAGATTTCTTTTTTTTTTTATTAAAAACAAAACAAAAGTCACGGATACAGGGTGGTCTCCCCAAACAGGCTCAAGGTGGTCTCCATCTCGTGAGTCAGTTGTCGCCCTTTTTAAAGTGCTGTTACATCAAGAGGTTACAAGAAAAAATAGACAAAACAAAACCCAAAGGGGAATGCAAAACGGGACTGGAAGCAGGTCCAGGAGAAGGAAGCAAAGTAACTTACAGCATAAATAAAACCGAACCCAATACTGAACCAAGAGAGACTCACAGTACATTTATATCCATTGCACATAGCCACTTTGTCATTAGGAACAAGTTTCAGAAGTGGACGGGACGGGGGGGATGAGGGGAGCGCGGGGCCAGCGCCAGCGAAGTTGCTACATTGTGTACACAACTGGGGGTCCGAGGCTGTATGAGGTGGGGGGAGGCCCCCTTACCCCTTTCTTACCCCCTTCGGTCCATTTAACCCCATGAGGTCCGATGCCCTGGAGTTCAACCGTGGGGCGAGGTGGTATTTACACTTGGAAACGGAGAAGGGGCCCTGGGCCGAGGCGCCCGGGAGGAGGGCGGGCGGGCGGGAGGCTGTATTTACATCGGTCGTGTCCAAATGGCTTGTTCCTCGCTCTCGGCCGCCGCGGCCGCGGGTATTTACAAGAGAGCAGCATGGCTTGAGGGCGCGTGGGCGCGGCCGGGCCGGCCCTAGGGCAACAGCGGGGGCTTGAAGGAGCAGTTGCCAGTGCAATGGCGGGGCGTCAGCATCTTGCAGGAGAAGTGGTGCAGGGCGTCGTGGGCTTCTGGAGAGACAGTCAGGCGGGCAAAGCTGGGCACCTCTCCTGCCTAGCCTCGCCGGGGAGGCCTACCCTCTTAGTCCACTCGCCTCCTCCCCTGCCCGCCCAGGTCTCACCCACCCCCTTCCGGCTCAGGGGTTATCAAGTGAGCGCATCAGAAAAAGGTAGGAGGCTAGGAGTGAGAACCTTTGGTGGTTTAGAACCACTGCTCCGGTTCAATAGCCCCATTATACAGAAGAGGAAACTGAGGCACAGAAAGAGGGAAGTCAATCTGCCCACGGCCAGATTTGGATCCCTCGGCAGATTTCCCAATGCCCAGGGCTCAAGGGGCTCTTTCTCCCTATTCTATCGTTCTAGAATTATTTCGGCATTAAAAAAAAAAAATCCCATTTCCCTCCTTTCAGGTAGACCTGGCCTTCCCCTCTCACTAGCCCCGCCATTTACTTTTTCATTCATTCACTCACTCATTCATTCACTGGCACAGCCAGAGCCTGGCAACCCTATCTTTGTTCCCCGGCTTCCGCACCTTTTAATTTCTGCTGGATAGCATAGCGCGCCTTCCGCTCTTGATCGAGTTCGTTACACAGAGTGTCTGGAAGACATGGGGAGGGGCCAGTGAAGAAATGAGACCACCCTCTAGCCGGCCGGGGTCACAGCCTGGGCCTCACCCTCTCCCCAGCGCTCAGCCCCCTCGAAAAAACAAATCCGGGGGACCGAGGGAGGGAGCATCAGTGCTCCAAACTGCAGCCTGGCGGAGGGAGGAAATGGCCTGGGATGGCGCTTAAAGGCAGACGGATCTAACCAAAATTAAAGCAAACTTAGGCATTACTTCCCAGGTAATTTTACGCCTCGATTTTTAATTTAGAAACCATGGAAATTGCCGCGATAAGAAGTTCAATCACTCCATGTAATGATGCCTGCAAGCCGTTTGCTGGGCTCGCTTGCCATTCTGAGGCTAATCAGAGTATACAAAGGATATTAAATAAAAAAAATAATTGTTAAATTACCTTCAATTTAAATCCAAATGACTGAGCCAACATTGCGGCTCCTGCCAGACGAGAGGCAGTTACGGCCCGTGCGCGCGCTCACCTGACTCCCGTCTTACCTCTGACAATTTGCAGCTGTTGTACCATTTCTTCTCGATAAGCCAATTCCCTCTTCATTTGATCCTGAAAATTATCTGTGCAAATTGATTAAGTGAGAGCTGTTAGGCACAGCCCCCTCCCTCGGCCCCATTTCCCCACTCCCCTCCCCCACCCCCACCCCTTCGGTCTGCGGCCTAGCGGGAAACCCTGGAAAAGGAGGGTTCCGCGGCTCAGGCAGGGCGCGCAGCCGCAGCTGCCAGTCCTGGGGTCCGGGGGCGTGCGGGAAGAAAGCTCTCGCGCTGAGGTGGGGTGAGGTGGGCCAGGAAGGGGGTACCTTTGAGACTCTGAAATTCTCGCTCCAGCTTCTTGCGGAGCTCCATTTGCTCCAGGAGCAGTTTTTGCAATTCGTCTGCGAAGGGCCGAGAGTGTGAGGTAAAGGAGGGTGTGCGGGACTCAGGCCCCCCTCCCCAAGGCGCTGCAGGTCCCGCCCTGGCCAAGAGCCCTGAGATGGGAGTGGCGGAGTGGTGGGGCCTGGAGGCACAGGCCCTCCGCACTGTTTTCCCATTTGCTTCCAAAGAATCTGGACGAGGAAAAAGGGCCAGGAGCTAGGTTGCCCAGGAGAATTAAATTCAGGTTTTGGGCTTCTAGGCTCATGCTAACCAGCATGGCATCTGATTTAAGTTGTTCCAAACTCCCAAACCTTAGAAGCTGGCCCAGGACTTGATTTACCCCTCCAAATGACACACCCCATTCCTCCCTTCAACAATACAGAGCTGGGTGAATCTTGTCAAGGACTTGGTCCCCTGCCCTGGAAAAATACATATTTTCACAACAGTTTGTTCACAATTTCAGGGGGTCTCAGGACCCCAAATCCATACTAAGGGCCCTCATATAAAGCACCAATGATTTGAAAGTAATTGCATAGCCTGTTAAATGTGTAACCAGGAAGAGTGGAAGACCACCACTGCTTTTCCCCCCTTCTTACATCAGTTTCCAAGGCCATCCCTGGACCGTTTGAGGGCAGGGTGGTGGATAGCGGGTGGATGTGGAAGGCACCGTTAGTGCCCTCAGAACTAGCTACAGAGGAATGGCAGGGGCTGCCCTGACCAAGGAGCTATTGGTATCCAAGTCCTCCCTGTGGGGGAGGCTCTCTGAGAAATCCCACCCCTAGCAGGTGCTGAGGAAACACAAAAGTGGGAGGTAGCGGAGCAAAGTGGGGTTAGAGGCTCCCATCCTCTGTGCCTCAAGCCACATGCTCCCCCATTGCAGATGAAGCAGCTACCCCAGGATCCCATTCCAAAAACATGCTCCATCCCCACCCCATTTAGGGTGTATTGAGGTGGGGCCAGAACGCCTTAATTCCAGGAAAAAATTAACCTCTCAGACTCCTAAAATAAATGCCTCTTTGCAATCTTGCTTTTCAGAAAAAGTCCTGTGTTCCAGTGAGGTTGGGAGACCCACATTGCCCTATCTGATTGTCATATGCATCAAGTTCTGAGAATTATTACTCATTTCTCTTTTTTGCTGGGTTCTTCAGACAGGCTAGCCTCAGGAACCCAAACTTCTAATGAAACTCTAGGGGTTTGGTTCACTCTCCCCACCCCACCCCCTCCCCATACCTCTGTGCCAGGACAATGTGTCCAGAGGATTATCCTTTGCACTCAATGAAAACGGATTCCCCAAGAGCCCTGCCTTCCCATGCACTCCCTTACAAGAAGGGTTCATCTCCCCGAAGCACAGCGTACCCCCATTTCACAGATTTAACCTCACCTCTGGCCAGGTTCTCGATATCTTTCTCCACTAGCTGAGTTCCTGTGACATCCAAGGTGAGCCCATCTTCACCTGGGATACAAGGGCAGGTAAGAGGGGTTCTCTCCTGGGAGAGGCCTTGGGAGGGGAAGGATGAGCTTTCCCGGAACCGAGCTAAGTCAGGGAGCTACTACAGACCTTCTACCTTTAGAAGAGTCAGTTACAGGCATCCAGTATTACCTACCTTCCAAGCTATCATTTTAGAGGGTGACCCACTGAAGGAGAGTGCACCCAGGGAAGGTAGGCTATCTTAGGGCAGGAAGTACATACCCTTTGACCTGCTTCATGTGGGTGACGGTGTCTCTCATTTCCTTTTAGTACACCCCCTTCGCTTCCCCCAGAAGAGCCCCAAACCCACTAAGGAGGAAAGCCCTGGCCTGCACCTCGCGGGCGTGCTGTTTAAATATGTATCTGCCAGTCGCACAAGGGGACCAGCAGCCGCTTACGTTTGATCGAAAGCCTTCCTCAAAAGCCAAGCCCAAACCTGTGTAAACCTGGGAGACGTGGGCCCCGGCTTCCGGGTGGGGTTGGTGCGTGAGGGTCCTAGGGCTCACCTCGGTCTGTATTTGCGGGACTTGGCTGGGAGATACTCCTTTGGTCTGGATAGGATTTCCTCGTTTCCAAATCGTCGGCGGTCGAGTGATTGTCTTCCTTATCTGGTTCTTAAAGGCAATAAACCGAGTTTCAAGGAGAAGCAAAGAAACCGTGACCCCGATACGGCCAGAGCTGCTACGGTCGGGGCGCCCGAGCCCTAATTAAAAGCGTCGTGGCCGCCGCTGCTTCCCGGCTGTGCGCCTGGGCTTGCACCCTCAGGCTTTGGGCCGGGCACCCCTTCCCCCGCGCGCGGTCTGCTCATCCCGCGCTCCACGCCCCCTCCCCAGCCCCTCGGAAAAGAACAAGACGAGCAGCCGAGCCCACCAGGGACGAGCGACCTACATCGCGCGCAGATACTGGGGCACCGCGAGCGCGCGTGGCCGCCGGGTCTGCCCGCGCCGCCCCCGCCGAGAACGCGGCCCAGGCTGCGAGCCGCGCGGGGTGGCGGCGGGGGAGACATCCTTTCGGTTCGGCCTGCCGGGATTTCCGAGGCCCTCAGCCCCTCCTCTTCGAGCCACAGGGGCCCGGCGCACTTGCTGGTCTCCCCCCGGGTTGGGTCGCAGCCACCGCGGGCTCTTCTCAGGTATCCAAGCGCGCAGCCAAGCTCCCGCAACCTCCGCCCTAACCTGGCTTGACCACAGAGGACCTCGAGGCCCCAAAAACTTGGCGAATAAATGAGAGGACTGGAAAGAGGTGCCAGGCGTGGTTTTAAGAAGGATTTTATGAGGTGTATGTGAGCGTGTGTTGTGTGGTGGACAGGGAGGTTTGTTGTTAAGTGACCAAACGATGGAAGTTGTTAGTTCTCGCTTAGCTTCCTTTCCCTTTCTTTTTCTTTCCCTCTCCCTGTTTTTCTCGCTTCCTCTGCCTCTCTTTTTCTCCTCTCATCTTCCCTCGCAGCAGCACCCCCCCCCCCCCCACACACACAGCCCTGTCCCTCCGCCCGCGGTCCCCGCGTCACATTGGCCAGCGACCTCGGCAGGGGGGCTGAGGGGCGTTACCGTGGGCCTCGGGGGTGCAGAGGTAGGAGGCCGCGGGCCCCAGCGCCGCTGCCGCGCTCTTCACGTGCTCGTCCCGCTCTGGCGCGTACACCTGCGGCGGCCGAAAATGACAGGCGGTTAGGGGTGTGCTTGTAGCGGCTCAGGGTCCCCCAGCCCTGGCCGCGGCCGAGGGGGAGCCCTGAGAGGGAGGCGGAGGTCAGCTAGCCCGTGGGCCCCGAGGGCCCTGGGCGGCTGTGACACACGCGGCGCAGCCTGGCGCCCTCGGAGGCCACAGCAACGTTGTAGTTTCAGGGTAATTATTAGCGCCCTCGAGAAAATTATCAGAAAGACACAGCGGCTCTCAAGACAAGAGCTGTCCAAAGCCGCCCCCCCCCCTTTGCCCACCTCCTTTTCGGCATCTTCCCACCAGCCCACGCCCAGTCCCCGCATAAATGACGCTTTTTGCATCCAGCTAATGATTTGTGTTTTAATAGACCCAATGGAAATAAATGTACAGGTGTGTGCACCCACTTTCAAAAGGCCAACGACTTCGGCTTAGTTGCACAGCTTCCACCCGAACCCGTGGTTCAGACAACTTGAGAGCCCCTCTCCCGCCCTGCACGCCATCTCGACAGCTGCTACCAAATGAACCCTGTGGTTCCCCAGGCCGGAGTTCAAAGGGACTCAGAAAACTACAAGTTGAATCTTCCTCTGAAGATTCCGGAACCCCGCACTGCTGGGGCCCGGCTTGAGGGAGAGGCGGTTCTCTGTTCTCACCAGCCCCTTCGTCCCCGGGACTCTGATCTCCATCTGGGCGAGTGTGCCACGGCCCCGGCTTCGCAAGCGCTTTTCTGTGGCTTTGGGTCCCTTTTTCTGCTCCCCGTTCTTTCCCCAGATCCCTTTTATTTCTGTGTTACTGAGGTCCCGGCCTGTCTCTGTGCCCGCCCCCGCTCCCAATCAACAAAAACACTGCACACTCGTTTCTCAGGCCTGTCTCCCCCACCTCCGGATTTTCTGAAACCCTCACTCACCGGGCCGAGGGGGTCCCAACAAGTTCCACAGCGCTGGGCCTACTCAGAGCGGCTGGGGCCTACCGCTTGCACGCCCGCTCAGAACATAATCCCCGTCCCTAACTTGTCCAGTGCCTGCCCCACATCCCGAAGGTGCCGAGGGGTAAGCGGGGAGGCGCCACCAGCAAGGCGGGCGCGGGGCTCACCTTGGCCGGCGCGGGGCCCCCCAGCGGCCCGCAAGGCTCTCGCAGCTCATAGCCGCCGCTAGGCGGGCTCCTCTCAGGTCTCCGCACCACGTCGTCGGCAGCCTGGTCCCCAAATGTTGACCTGCTGGCTGCGGGCAGCCCCGGGCGGCGCCGGGAGCGGGGGCTGCCGCCATCTGGGGAGTCTGTGGGACCGTCGGCGCCCGAGGAGGTGGTAGACGGGGGCCCTACAGGCTGGTCCGCGTCCTGGCCGCCTGCCGTGCTGGGCGCACTGGGTGCTCCGGGATCCGCCTCGTCCAGAGCGCCCTCATCCTCGGGGAAGCGGTTGGACTCCACGTCCACCTCGGGCTCGTCAGCAGTGTCCACGTCGGGCGAGGCGGAGTGGTAGCTGGAGCTGCCCTCGCTCAGAAAGTCTGGGCTCACGTAACCGCCGCCGGACCCTGCGCCCGGCCCTGGCCCACGAGCCGGCCCGGCGCCATACGCGTCGCGGGCGCTACCGTAGAGCTTGGCGATGCTCTCGGCGTCTTTGACCACCGGTCGGAAGGCCGACACGTAGGAGCCTTTGCGTGCAGGCGGAGGAGGCGGAGGCAGTGGGGCCAGGGGCGGCGGCAGCGCCTCGTCCGCGCCGTCCTCGTCCAGCGGCCCGCGGGACAGCGCGCTCGGGCAGCGCTCCTCTGAGCCCAGGCCGCCCTCCTTGGCCGGCTCGGCACCGTCCAGGGACTCGGGGCCGCCGCCGCCGGCAGCCGCCGCCGCCGCCGCGGCCGCCGCCGCTACAGCGGCCGCCACCGCCTTGGCTTGGCTCTGCGCGGCTGGATAGGGCGGTACCGGGAGGCTGCCTGCCGCCGGCCAGAACATGGGAAACGTCGGGTACACGGTGGCTGCGGCGGCCGCTGCAGCCACGGCCGCTGCGTCCTTGGCTGCCCCAGAGGGCTGGTGACCCCAGAACATGGCGCCGCCACCAGGGCCAGGGCCTGCCCCCGGGGGCAAATGGCCGGATCCTGGCCCGCCCGCGCCTCCGCCAGTGCCCGCGCCTGCGCCGCTCCCGGTGCCTGGACCGCCCTTGGGCTCGCCTGCACCTAGCACCGGGTCGTCTTTTTTGGGGCAGAGGCCGAAGGCCGTGGGGAAGCCATAGGGGTGAGGGAAAAGCGGCGGGGGCAGTTTCTGCAAGAGGCCAAAGCCCTTGCTGGGCACTGGGATCACTGGGTAGCTGCGAACGCCGGCGCCGCCACCAGGCCCTCCAGGGCCCGCCGGGCCGCCGGCTCCCGCCGCTAGACCAAGTCCCCGCTGCGGATGGGGAGGAGGCGGCCCAGGAGGTCCGGTAGCCTCGTCTTCGCCGCAGCGCAGGCTTTTGTGGGGCGGCGGGCCTGGGGCCATCTCTGCGCCACACCCGGGGCCGCCCCCGCCGCCAGCACCGCCCTTCCCCTGCCCACCCGACCCGCCATTAGCACCGCCGCCGCCGCCTCCTTGCAGCGAGAAAGTCCGCTTGCGCGTGCCGCCATTGAACATGGCCTTGACGTCCTCCCAAGCGTGGCTCAGTTCATCTGTGGCCGACTTGTCACTGAGTTTGAGGTGACGGCGCCACGAGTTGAAGTTAGCGGCGTCGGGCTGCGTATACTTGGCGTCGGGTGTGCGGTGCGAGTGGAAGATGAACTTGTTAGGCGAGAAATACATGCTGCAGTAGCCGCACTTGATGCACTTGGCACGCGAGCTGTTGTAACGCGCAGGGATGAAGCTGCCACGCGAGCCCCACGCGCACTCGTGCACCACATCGAAGGCGAAGTTCTCGGGCAGCTTGGGTGGCTTGTGCTCGCCCAGGAACGACTTGCACAGACGTTCGGCCTCGCGCTTCGTGATCATACCGCAGCGGCGCGAGGAGATCGGCATGGCCCCAGCCCGACGCAGAATCTCCAGTTGCACGGGCGTGCACTGCACGCACGTGATGCCCAGGGCCACACGGCGGTTGTGGATCTCATTGTAGCTGTAGTTCTTGAGGAGAGTGTTGGAGATCTGTGCCAGGCACAGGCGTTCCTGGCCGTCGATGACCAGAGACACGATAGGCACCCCGTACAGCGACGTCTCGCCCACCTGGTTGGGTTTGAGAGCGCTGGAGCCTGAGTAGGGTTGCAGCTCCTGTTTCGAGTTGGGTGAGGAGTTGCCCTCGCGCCCCGGCCCCAGCTGAGTGGTGAGAGCCTCCATGCCGCCGCTCCTATGAAACAGAGAAAGTAGAGAGCAGTTGAGCCATTTTCAGCGCCACCATGGCTCGGCCCGCCCAGCTGGGCGCACCGAGTTGGGCGCGCCGACAAACTTAGCCACGGGGAGTCCAAGCTCATTCTCCCCTGGACGGGAGCCTTTTGTTATTCAGACACGCGCTGGCGCCACAACAAAAGCCCCTGGGGTTTGGGGGGAGAAGAAGGGGTAATTGAGACCTCAGGATTGCCCCGGCAGCTCGGAACCCAATTTTGTTTTCGGATTGTGCAGGAAGTGGGGCCCAGAGACGGAGAGTGACTTGCCCAAGGCCACACAGCAAAGCCATTGCCTAACCCAGGGTTCGTAACGTCCAGATCCTTGAGCCTTTGGCTACCCTTGATGCCTGCCCTACCCGCCCGGGTCCTGAAGCCCGGACTTCGGGGACAGGCTGCCCCTCTGCTCAGTCGCGCATGCACGCGGGCGGGCGGGGAAGACGCAGGGAGGGGTACGGACCGGGGGAGGGGCGGTCACTGCCCATCTCCAGACAGCAGGGGGCGGGGGGGGTGGGCAAGGAGAAGGAGGAGGGTCTCGAGGCCGTGGCGGGGGCGGGGGGTGGGGAGGGAGAAGAGGCTGAGGCGACCGCTGTTCGCGGTGCTGAACCCGACTCTCAAAAGCATGCTGTGCGCGCCCAGCCCCAGGGCTGCCCCCACCGCACCCAGTTCCGTGCGGAGCAGGCTCCCTGGGATAACAGCACTGGTTTCCACAAACCCGAGCTTCTTCTCTCACGCCCGGAGCCTCGCCTTCGTTGAGCAGAAAGGTTCCGGTTGGATATACACACCGTTTTCTTTCCAGCCATCAGTGGGACCAGGGTCACGCAGTTCCTATCCATATTTTCTGCATTTTTAGCTGCGTTCCAGACCAAAGCTGGTTTCCATCCGGGTCAGCGCGTGGGGACAGAGAGGTTCTCAGGGAACTTTCTTAGGAGCCACTTCGCTTCTAACCGCCCACTCCCTAAGTTTTCCTCCTTCAGATTTGCCTTTTCTGCTCAGGCCAAATGCAGTCTCTTCTGGCTCTGGTCTTCCTCTGGGGGGGGGGGGGGTGTCGTCTCCTCTCTGAGTATACTTCAAGCCGGGCTGTCCGGGTTCATATGGGTTGAATGGGAATCCTTGCTGGTGTCCGAAGCCACAAAGCTTCAGGTCAAAAGTTGCTGCCGGTCCCGCGCTTTGATCTCTGGCCCAGGAAGGGAGGCAGAGCCTCCCCCGTGGACCTCAGCAGCGAGAGGACCCACGGACTGATGCTTGGGGCCCTCTATGTCGCCTGGCCCAGCCACGTGTCCTCAGACACCGAAGTCTCCCATCCGGCCCATGGCTGCAGGCACTCCTGAGGCCCAGGCAGCCCACCCCCGAGGGCTCCTCCCCTAAACTCGTCAGGAAAGGCAAATCCATTTTCAGAGGGGCAGCTCCAGGCAGACTGGGGATCCGAGTTCAAAAGCCTTCATCGAAGACACTGGGATCTTCTGTCTGTGTCTCTCCCTCTGTTTGTTTAGGTGTCCCTCATCTGTCGATCTTATCTGTCCCTGAGCTGTCTGTCTCTCCCAGCTCGCTCCTCTTTCTCCCATCTGTCTTCATACCTTCTTCAAGTATCAAGCCATTTATCTGCTATCTGTCTGTTTCATCCTTATCTCCGCGTATCGAATTGAAACAAGTTGACCCTCCTTTCGCCTTGAAGTGCCTTGTAACATCTTAGGAGGTAAAAAGACTGTCCTAACTCCCCGACTGAGGGGTCCGCAAGGCAAGCCCAATAACCCCCTGAGCAGCTCTCAGGCGGGCTGGGAGGTGACTAGGGCTCCGCGGCTTTGGGAAATGACGATGTCTTCTCGGTTTCCCGAAATCGGCAAGTGTGTCCTGCCCGCATGCAGTGAACGGAGCGCCTCAGAGCAGAGCGCGTCCTCCCCAAGCTGAGGGTCTGGGGGCCCCGCGAGGTTTTCCCGAGTGGAGGGGGCTCTGGGCCCCAGAACCAGAGGAAGGGGGAGTCTTAGGAAAGGAACCGAATTTCGAGGGCCAGAGCGGAAAGCCCAGGCAATGAGCTGTACGCAGCGACAAGGAGCAGCCGCCAGGGCTGCTTGCGGAGCCCTCTCCGGCTCCTGGGGCTTGAAGGGGTGAGCTTGGAGAGGGCGACGAGGCGGGAGGCGGACAGCAGTGGGAGTGAGGCGATGGAGTCTTTAGGTATAATAATAAAAACAACATCCACAAGAACCCAAATACGAACTAAACGAAAAAAGCTGTAGGGGTAGGGCGCGGGGGCGGCGGGCGACCGGACGCTGGTACTCACCGTGCGGCGGCGGCTGGAGCCGGGCGAGCGGTGAGAGGAGGTGCGCGGCGGGCGGAGCGGCGGGCGGGAGTCCGGGATCCGCCGGGCTCTCCGGGTGACGGCGCGGCCCCTCCCCGCGCGCGCGCACAGCCGCGCTCCCGGGCTCCTCGCGCTCACACCCGCGGCCCCGCTGGCCCCTCCCGCGCGGCGCCCGCTCTCAGCAGGCGCGGGACGCCAGGGCCCCGGGCGCGAAGATGTGTGCCCTGCGCCGCTGCCCCCGAGGCCCCGGACGGGCCCGGAGCGGAGGCCGAAGCCTGGAGCGCATGGCGCGGCGACGGGCACGGCGCGGTCACAGCCTGAGGAGCGAGGCCGGCGCGGGGCGGGCGCGCCTGACAGCTGCGAGCCGGGGCGCCACACCCACCGCCCGCGAAGTCTCTCGCGCCCTCCCGGGGTCCTCTAGCCCGCGGGCCACGCGCCGCGCCCGCCGCCTCCTGCAGCTCCCGGGCCTGCGCGCCCCAGGTAAGCGGCCGCACACCTGCGCCCTGCGCCCGGCACCTGCGGCCCACGCTCGCCAAAGGGGACAGGATGGAGGAAGGGCCCGCAAAGTTTGCCTCCAAGGATGAAGTGGGAAGGGCCCAGCACTCCTCGCCTAGGGACCAGGAGCTCTCTGGGCCAAGGCCGGATGATGGGGCTAAGGAAGGCTCTGAAGGAAGGGGCGCGGGGAAGGGCATCACTTTTGGGCCAAAGCAGTGGAGCCCGAGATTGGCCCTGGGGAGCCAGTTGGGTAACCAGCGGCCAGTTGGGGAAGAGATAAGGGTGTAGGCTATGGAGGGGGCAGAGGGGGAAACCAACTTCCCCACCGCCTCTGACTTGGTTGGAAGGCGTCAGGACAGCTCCAGCCTGGGGAGGAACGACTCCTTCAATGAGCAGTGGACTAGGGAATTGGATTTGCCCCCTCCCCGCCCCTGCCTTGATTGCCTCCACCAAAAGCGACCTGCCCAGGGCAGGAACTAAGTCATAGCTTGGAGTTACCTGGGGTAAACTATTTTCTAGGTGGCTGCTAGAATACTCTCTAGCTCTCCTGCTAACTCAGTTTCTCGGTGGTAGGGGTTTAGCTCCCTGACGCTACAGATGCCCCTTGGCATCTTCTTTCTTTCCAAAGCTCCATTTATCTCCACCCCTCTCTCCCTCTGCCTGTCGGTTTCTGTCTTCACTATTCTTTCCCCCCACTACCCCTTTGGGTCACCGTATTCTCCCTTTCAATCTCTGTCTCTACTTCATTTGAGTTACCAGTCTCACTCCTTCCCTGTTTGTTCATACCCGGGCGCCCCCTCACCGCCCCCCCCCCCCATGGCATTAACTGTCCTTAATGGACACGTTAATTAAACTGTAATTAATCATACTGTCCAGCCTAAGTTTGAACAATTACCCTAATCAAACAGAAGTTAATAATGGCAGCGATGGCCCGGGGCGGGGCGGGCCGCCCGGGCAGGGGGCGCAGCGGCCACTGCGGCTACCGACGTTGGCAGCAGCGGCTAACGCAGCCCGTCCTTGGAACCCAAACGGCGCCATAAATCTTCCGCGGCCAGCGGCGCGGGGTCGCCCTCTCCCCCGCCCACTCGTTTTCCTTTTCGCTCAGGGTTACGGGCCCTCTCCCCTCCTGCAGTCCGCCTCCTCCGGGGTTCGTCACTCCTTCTCCACTTCTCGAGCTTTTTTCTTCTCCCCTGTCTCGCAGGGACCCTAGGAGAGTCCCCTGGGGGTGCGAGCGGATTGTCCAGGCCTCGCCCTTGGAGAGAGGGGTCGGCTAGGCCCAGCCTGATTCGTCTGTCACCTCCTCCACTTGGCTAACATGTTCTCTGAAGCCTCAAAAACTGCCCCCAAGTTTGAGGGTTCTGTCTCCTTCGCGGGGTCCCTTGCTCTTTCACCTCCCTCAGTTGCCATCTTTCTCTCTCTTGGATCTCCTTGCCTTTCTCTCTTTTCTCTCAGAGCCGGCTCAGCCCTTTTCTCTGCCTCTGGCCCCTCTGTTAGTGCGTCTTTCTCAGGCTTCGCCTCTGTCCTGCTCTAACCCTCCTCCCCCCACCCCGCCCCCCATGACACTTCCCTCCGAGGAAAAAAGGAACCTATTTTCCGTCCCAGTCTGAGAGCCACCCCCAGCCTCCACCTGCTCATCCCCCCTCCCTCCGCCCGGCCTCCCCCACCCCATAATTACAATCCCGTTCGGTAATTATTCTTAGGCTCCTAATGATTTTTTAAAAGGCATCTTAGAATTCGGTGTGTAGTGACAACGATCGCTGAGCCAGGACGCCCCGGGGTGGTGGTGGGGGGTGGAAGTGGAAAGAGGAGGGGCAAGGCCTTCCTGTCCGGCCTCTATTGTACTGGGAGGACCAACAATGCCTCTAGGGCTGGTCTCTAGGGCGTTTCCAGCAGCCGGCCCCAGGGCCCGCCGGGGACTTCTCAGACAAAAGTTGTTTCCCCAGGTTATGGCACTAAGGGCGTGCAGGGTCGCCCTTGCATCTCTGTTCAGCACCAAACCGCGGACAGCTCCCTGCACCTGAGACCAGCTTGGTGGACCCACGCAACGCTCCCTCCAGGGTCTGAGCTGGAGAAAGACTGGAGGCGCGTGGAGAGAGGCTGGGGAGGCGACATCGCTCGCTTGAGGGGTAGTGGTCTCCGGGGAGCGGGTCTCGGGGATCGGGCCTGGCTCTGCTCAGGACCAGCGTCTAGTTGGTTAGTATGACCGCGAACCGCATTTTACAGTTTGCAGAGCCAGTTCTCACAGAGCCAGTTCTACAAGGGAGTAGGTAGGGATTACTTATTCCCATTTTACAGGCAGAAACTGAGGGCCAGGCAGTGAAAGCCAACCCACCCAGGTTCCTCGGTCAACGAGGGACGCAGGCTGATCTCCCAGACGCCAAAGGTGCCTTGCACGCTGCTGGGAGAACCTCGCTTAGTGAGGGGAAAATAAGTGCAGGGCGGCGCAGGTCACCGGGAGCTTTTATTATCATGCAACACTTCGTGCGGAGGAAACAGGCCTAGCAATGCCAGGTCACTTGCTCAGGGTCAGGCAGCCAGTGCAGGGCAGCGCTGGGACTTGAACTCAGGCTCAGACGCGAGAGCAGGGGACCCGTCTTCCTCAGAGTGGGCTCTGGATCCCGCCGCCCAGTGCAGAGCCTGGGGATCCCGCGGCACTCCGTGCCCTTGGTCTTTCTGACCCCCATTAGCGCGGATTCTCTCTTTTCTCCACTGCCGGGTGGCACGAAGGTCAGAGAGCCGGAGTCAGGATCACGTGCTCCCCCCACCCCCTGCCCGGTCCGCTCTGCCTCCGCGTCCCAGGCGTCGCGTCCACCCGGCCCGGCGCCCGGCGCCCATTCCGGCTCCGGCATGGGCTGGGGCTAGGCGGCCGCGCCTTCTCCGCAAGCACATATCTTTTACCAGTTGAATTAACGGCAGTTTTCGTCAGTTAATTAGGTTTAATTTACATAATTAGTACAGTATAAAGAGGATTGGGGATAATCATGGGGTACGTAGCGCTTACTGTGTAAACACGTATTCTGAATTAAAAATCAGATGTAATTAAGGCGCGCAGGCCCTGTTTAGGCAGGGTTTTAATTGTAATGAATTTCTAATTAACACTCAATGATTGCCAAATGCAAAGGGCTGTAAAATTTTCTTGTAGTTTTGCTAATTTATTGTTTACTTAATATCTGGATATTAATCCGACGGCCAGATAGACCCGAACCCCGTGCGGCGGCCTCGGCCAGAGCGAGTGAAGGTGGCTGGGCGGGGTCTGCTGGGCCGCAGCTTGAGAGCAGAGGTGTGCTCGAGGGGGAGGCAGGGGCCACCGAGCAGGCGCGAAGGTGCTCAGAGCTCCCGGCCCAGTTCCCTCTGGGTGCAGCCAGGAAGCCTGAGGCTCTGGCAGCGCCAGGACTTGCCTGAGGCTGCGCACTCTCCCCCTCGCTCAGACAGAGGCCATTCCGGCACTCCCTACCGGGCGGAAGACTCCTAGCTCAGAAGGCGCAAGGAAGTTGAGGCCCAGATCCAGTTCTACTCACAGCTTGAGTGAGGTGGACCTTGACTTGGGCTCAATATCTGCCTACATCTGTAGGAAGGGCACACTGACCAGCATCTTTTGAGAGTGAAGGATTGGCCGATTTAGGAGGCTCAAGAGCCCTTCAGGTGAACATCTTTTTTCTGGAGCCCTAGGGAGTTAGTTGGGAGTGGGGGCTGAGGGCCACTGCTTGAATGTAGTATCCCAGAGCCAGGCAGCCTTGGGAAAGGTTTAAAGGTCATGGGGCCTGGTTCTGCTCATCCTGGGGGTTGCTCTGCACTTGGGGAAGCAAGTTAGGCTGGGAGGGCCTAAATGGGGAGCCCAGGACCAGATTTATTTGCCCCAACCAGACATAGAAGCCCTCAAGGCCTGAGCAGAGGTATATGGAAAGAGGGTGGGTGAGTAGCTCAGCTGACCCCAGGACTCCCTCTCTCCCAAGATCTCTAGTTTGGGTCCCTGCTCATATCCCAGATGTCCTCCCCTGCAAGGGCTTCCCTCTGATCAACCCTAACTTAGCTACAAGTCTCTTTCCAAGGTCCTTAGCACAGGGGAGACTCTGTGGGCATGTAGACATTTCCCACCAACCCAAGGAAACACACCAAGAACATTCAACGGCACCTAGGGACTTCTGACCCACAAAGTAGGCTGCGTTCACTTGTTTCCAGTGTCTGCCCTTCAGAAGCCTCTGAGCCGTCTCCTGAACACTACATAGGGTCTCCTCTAAACCTGCCTGCTTGCCTGGGCCTCATCCCTCTGTCTCGTAGTGTTCTATTTTCACCCTTAGATTGCTCACTGGTTAATATATCCTGATTAGTTCTTTGTGAGTGTTTTCTGAATCTCGTATGGGAACGTTTTGTTTGGTATTGTATTCCCAGGGCCTAAAACGGGGTCTAGCACATAGTAGGTGCTCAACATGTTTGTTGAATGATTGAACAGCGTTTGAGCGTAAAGGCTGAGAGCCCCAGCCCAGGTCCCAGTTGAGTTGCTGGCCAAAGTGATTGAATGGTATCCTTGGTGTCTAGAGGCCAAATGATTCTTCAAGAGTAAAAGGTTCTGTGCTCCCTGGTGATTAGATCTAGGAGGTCCTGGGGTTCCTCAAGGTTCAGGCACAGCTACTCAGGTAGAGTCCCCCAAGGCTTGTTCTCTTAGAAGGTGGGGTTAGGCCCTGGCAGGTGGGAGGTGGGACAGCTGGCTGAACTCTCCCTGGTTGTAAGGGGCTTCCTTCCCAGGGCCTCTTTCACTCTGCATGGTGGGGGAGGGCTGGAAAGAGGACAGACTCTGGAGCCAGCAAGACCTGGGTTCAAATCCCAGTTCTGCTCTGAGTCTTTCAACCTGCATCTGTAGAGTAGTCATCTGGGTGTTACAGAGATGTCATAACGATTAAACAAGTGGCTGGGTGTGTGGCACATAGCCAGGTCTGGGACTAGAGTGAAGTACCTAGGGTGCAAGATTTAAGAAGACATTCTCTTTCTGGGTCCTGGAAATC
Organism: Acinonyx jubatus; assembly: GCF_027475565.1. NCBI lineage: Eukaryota > Metazoa > Chordata > Mammalia > Carnivora > Felidae > Acinonyx > Acinonyx jubatus. Next base: position 36,835,900 of record NC_069386.1, read on the forward strand.
CTTTCCCTACTCCCAGGCCTGCACAAAGCACAGGGCGCAGAGAGGGTGCCCAGCACACACGAGTCTTCCTCTCCCAGCTAGCCTCAGATCACTTCCAGACAGCTGCCTGAATATTGGTGGAGTCCAGTCTGCTTCCTGGGACAGGTCAAGCTTTGTTGAGGTATAATTCGCATACCACATAGTTCACCTATTTAAAGCCTACGATTCCATGGTTTTTGTATACTCAAAGAATTGTGCAAACATCACTTTTAGAACAGTTTTATCACCTCAAAGAAAAACCTTGTACCCATTAGTTATCACCCTACAGCTCCCCACCTTCCCCAGCCCTAAGCTACTGCTACTTTCTGCCTCTATATATTTGCAATTCTGGACATTTCATTTAAATGGAAACACATAATATGTGGTCTTTCGTGACCGACTTCTTTTGCTTAGCATAATGTTTTTAAGGTGCATCCATGTTGAGGCACAGATCAGTGCTTTATCCTTTTTCATTGCCAAATAATATTCCATTGTATGGGAATCCCATATTTTGCTTATCTGTTCATCTATTGATGAACATTTGGGTTGTTTCCGCTTCTTGGCTGTATTGAATGAGGTTGGTATGAACATTCATGTGCAGGTTCTTGTGTGGTTGTATGTTTTAATTCTCTTGGATATCATCTAGGTGTGGAATTCCTGGGTCACGTGATAACTCTAGGTTTAACTGTTTAAGAAACCATCAGACTTTTTCCAATGTACTGTACCATTTTACATTCCTACCCACAATATATGAGGGTTCTGGTTTCTCCGCATCCTTGACAACACTTATTATTGTCTTTTTTATTACAGCTATCTTAGTGGGTGTGCTATAGTGTCTCAATGTGGTTTTGACTTGTATTTCTCTCGTGACTAATGATACTGAGCATCTTTTCATGTGCTTATTAGACATTTACACATCTTTTTTGGAGAAATGTTTGTTCAGGTCGTTTCCCCACTTTTCCAATTGGGTTATTTCTACTTTCATTATTGAATTGAAAGAGTTCTGTGTATATTCTAGGCACAAGGCTCTTGTCAGATACAAGTTTGGCAAATATCTTCTCTTCTATAATTTGTCTTTTTAGGGTGTCCTTTATTTTATTTTATTAAAAAAATTTTTTTTTCAACGTTTATTTATTTTTGGGACAGAGAGAGACAGAGCATGAACGGGGGAGGGGCAGAGAGAGAGGGAGACACAGAATCGGAAACAGGCTCCAGGCTCTGAGCCATCAGCCCAGAGCCTAACACGGGGCTCGAACTCCCGGACCGCGAGATTGTGACCTGGCTGAAGTCGGACGCTTAACCGACTGCGCCACCCAGGCGCCCCTAAGGGTGTCCTTTAAAAGCAGAAAAGTTTTTACTTTTGATGACATGATTTATTGGTTTTATTTTTTTGCCATTTTGGGCTTTTGGTGTCATATCTAAGAACTCTGCTAAGCCCAAAGTCGTAAGATTTACACCCACATTTTCTTCTAAGCTTTATAGTTTTAGCTCTTACGTTGAGGGCTATGATCGATTTAGAGGTAATTTTTGGGCACGATGTAAGGTAGGGATCTAAATTCATTCTTTTGCATGTGGAGATCCAGTTGCCCCAGCACCATTTGTCGAAAAGATGAGTCTCTCCCCATTAAATTCTCTCAGCAACCTACTGGCTTTTCGGGTCTGGCGAAATGGTTATCCTTCTTTCCCCAGGAGAGATGGGGTCTTCCCAGAGAAGAGCTGCTCCCCCTCCCCCGGCCTCCTCCTTCTGCAGCTGTAAATGGGAGTTCTCCACAACCTCACAGGAATCAGGAACCAGTCTCCAGCTAATAGTGTTGAGGCTTTTCCCCTTTCCCCATTGATGATTAACTTCTTCCATCTGGCTCCTGATGTGTGTGGCCTGTGCCTCTTTTACTACGTCGGCCTGGGCTGGAGTGACTGTGGGGTGTTCTGTCTCTCTTACCGAGGAGTCCTCAGAGAACATAGCCTGCATCTGACAGGGAGGAAGCAGCCTTCACCTCAGGGCAGGTATGGATTTAAATCTTAGGGTTACTGCTTCCTGGTTGTGCGGCTTTGGGCAAATCACTTCACCTCTCTGTGCCCCCGCTTTCTCCACTGTGAAATGGCATGCTGGCATCATAGGGTTGTTGGGAGAACTAACTGAGATATGCCAAGGGCCCAGCACAGTGCCAGGCACACAGAGGGGGGACTTGTTTCCTTAGTGGTATCACTGGAAACGGTAAGGGGATCTTACTCCCAACATCACCGCTGCCACCCCAGCCCTCGTCCTCTCTGTCCCTTTACCCTGCTTTATTTCTTCACAGCAGCTGTCCTCACCTGAAGTTATGGCATTCTTTTTTGTCTGTCTCCCCTGCTGGAACATGAGCTCCTCGCTCCCAGCCGTGTCTCCAGCCTGTGGCACACAGGAGGTGCTAAGGAAGTATTTGATGAATAAACAGTGTCTCCAGTGCCTGCAGTGGGTCCTGCTGGGGAATCAGAGAGGCCCTGGTGCCCAGATGGGTGAAGCCCCGTAAGGGCCCAGCCTCCAGGGCTCAAGGAGGGGAGTGGAGCTAGAGGTCCGAGGGAAACTGCCTCTTGAAGAATAAGAGGTGGTGGTGCTGGCTGCCTGGCACCCGGAGAGAGTGTGGGGGTGCGGGCTGGTCAGTGGGGAGGGCTGCTAAGGTGGCAGCCTAGAACGTGCGCGTTGGAAACTGTGAAGGGATGTACCCACGGGAGGGTTCGTCCCAAAGGCATTTGGGCAGCCTGGGCTGCAAGACGAAGAGGAGACATCGTTTCAGTTTCCTAATGCTGCTCTAACAAATGACCACAGCGTTTTAAAAACAGCACGGATTTATTATTTTACAATCCTGGAGGGCAGAAGTTGGAAGCGGGTTTCACTGGGCTACAAGCAAGGCATTAGCAGAGCTGCGTTCCTACTGGAGGCTCTAGGGAGAATCCGTTTCCGTGCCTTTTCCAGCTTCTAGAGGCCACTTCTATCCCTCGGCTCCCGGTTCCTTCCTCCATCTTCAAAGCCAGTAGTAGCCTGGCATCTTCAAATCTGACTCTGCCGCTCCACTCCTGCCAGTCTCTTCTACTTTGAGCGACCCTTGTGATCACACTGGACTGACCTGGATAATCCAGGATCATCTGGGGCGCCTGGGTGGCTCGGTCAGCTAAGCGTCCGACTCTTGGTTTTGGCTCAGGTCATGATCTCACGGTTTCATGGGTTGGAGCCCCGCATCAGGCTCTGCGCTGGTAGTGTGGAGCCTGCTTGGGAGTCTCTCTCCCTCTCTGTTCCTCCCCCACTTGCACTGTCTCTCTCTCAAATAAATAAACTTAAAAATAATCCAGGATAATCTTAAGATTATTTAAAGGTTAGTTGGTTGGCAACCTTAATTCCCCTTAGCCATGTTAACATAATCTATTCATAGTTTCTGGGTATTGGGAAGTGAATTTCCTTGGAGGGGGGCTCTCATATTTTGCCTACTACTGAGGGAGGGAGGCAGGCAAAAAAGTGGGAGGCCACAGGGACTGGGGAGTGGGTGTGTGGGGCTGTATGTGTAAGTGGGGCAGGGGTGCCTGGGAGGAGGAAGCCAGCCCTTTTGTGCATGTCCTGGTCAGCATCAAAGATGACTTAATAATGACACCAACAACCCATGAGGTGAGTGTCATTATCCCATTTGACCAATGAGGGAACTGAGGCTCAGAGAGGTTAGGTATCCTGCCCAGGGTCACACAGACAGTCACACAGACAGCTAGGATGTGGGCCCAGGTCTGTGTGACTTCAAGCCCATGCCTTTCATTGCCACATTCCACCACCTACCCCCTAGGACTGCCAAAAAAGGGTCCTGGAGGCCATGGGGTGGAGGAGAAGGGCGCCATTTGCATGTCAGAAGACTCACATTGAAGGCTGCCTCTCTCACTGCCTTCCTGACCAAGGTATTTAAAATATTTTTAGGGGCGCCTGGGGTGGCTCAGTCCGTTAAGCGTCTGACTTTGGCTCAGGTCACCATCTTGCAGTTCGTGGGTTCAAGCCCCGCATCGGGCTCTGTGCTGACAGCTCAGAACCTGGAGCCTGCTTCGGATTCTGTGTCTCCCTCTCTCTCTGCCCCTCCCCCACTTGCGCTCTGTCTCTCTCTCTCTCAAAAATAAATATTAAAAAATACAACTAAATATCTTTAAAACAAATTATGATTACAAAAATAAGGAATCTGAGGAGTACCTATACCCCGTCACACTGCAGCATCTATTGGGATCTTGTTCCCAGGAGGCAGGAGGGCAAGGCCACCTCACTGAGTTGGCTGTAGCCCTGCCCTTCCCCCTCCATTTATTTAACTGCTATTTCCCCTGAATCACCTGAATGCCCGGTGCTTTTACCACCCCCCACCCCCCGCCCCCCTCCCTGCTCCTGCCTTCCTGGGCTCTCACTGGAATGAGGCTGATGGGTGGGGTAAGAAAACAGATAAGGATAGCACAGCGAGGCCAGGCACTGATGGGGGCTCTGGGGCCACAGGGGAACAAGTCTGTCCACCCCCCTACCCCTCCCTCCTTGGAACTGCATTCCAGCCCAGCCTTGGAGGATGAGTAGGAGTTAGTTCAGAGACAAAGGGGTCATTGGGAAAGGTGTCGGGGCTAAGGGAAGAGCCTGTACAATGGCTGGGAGGCAGAGAAGACTGGGTTCATTCGGGAAGCAGAGCATCACCTCCTGTGATGGAAACATGGAGTGGGAGACAGAGGCGGGGTGATCATGCTCCGCCCTTGCAGGGGTGCTGAGAGGACCAGATGAGGCAAGGAGAGGCTGAAAGCAGTATGCCGTGCTCAGCTATGCTGTAACAAAGTGTTATTTCTTTTCTTTCTCAGAACTGAAGTGATCTGGACCAGGGGACTCTGGGTACCCCCGTACCCTCTTTTTCCATCCTGCTGCCCTCACTGCTTTTCCCAGCATGCACCTCCACTGCTTTCCCTACTATGGTCCCTCACCCCCGCCAAAGTTGGGGGAGGATAAAGAGCACATCCTTGGGAAGAACTTTCGGCGTAGCCAGACTTCCCCGACTGGATGCCTTTAACTAAGTCTGTGGGCAGGAGAGACTTTTTATCCCTTGCAAGTTAATGCAAACTGTTAGGGAGATAAATAAATGACAGGGCTGCCGATGGACTGTTGGGCTCAAAGGAGGGAAATTTGTCTCACTTTAGAAGAAGGACCTGGAGGGCTCAGCCCCATCGACTCGTTCATTGTGCTGTTATCTGCCAGAGAGGTGGTGACACCACAGCAATTAAGACAAACTTTAGTCTATAAATTCGCGCCTGCAATCTCTGGCTTCAAAACAAGACAAATGATACCGCCAAGGGAGGAAACAAAGTCTTTTTCAGACTCTGTCCAAAGTCACAGCAAATATTTGTAGTTGTTCAGCAGAAAATTTGTCATTACGAGGCCTGGACTCTGCCACCCCTACCCCTGCCCCACGTTAAAAGGCATCTCGGTGGCTTGCTTCAACCCAGGCTGCCTCCAGGACTCCGTCTGGCCTCCCCCTGAGGGGCCTCGCCCAGCCAGCCCTGCCCCACCACACCCACCTGCTCCCCAGTTCATGAGCACCCCTGGTGGATCAGGGACACAATGTCTGCCGGCCCAGCCTCACCACTGAAGGCTGGCTGACTTCCTCCCGCTTCCCGTCTGCTCCTCCCGCTCCATGCTGGCAGCTCATGCCCACGGAGGACCCGGCTCGGGGACCAGGCCCTGCTTCTGACCACCTGGGCTCCCCTGCCAGCCCCTCCCCACATCCCCACACCTGCTGGCCTTGGCCACACGCACCTCAGCGCCGAGGCCGGCCGCTTCCCACCTGCTCGTAGTGGAAACACCCTGACCCTCAGTACAGAAGTTAGGACATGGTCCAGGTACAGTCCTGGGAGTCCACCCGCCCCAGTGCAGTGTCAGGAACCGCTGGCCGCCTGGGCTGTGGAGAGCTGTCAGCGCTGGCTCCCGCCTTGTCCTCCAGCTCCCACTGCTGCACAGCCTCTTCCCAGCTTGCCCGGCACTGCCCTCCCCCTTCTCCCTCCCCCACCCCACGCCCACAGGACTCCTGTCCCCTGTTCTCTCTCCCATCCTCCCTCTGCACCGAGAACAGAGGCTCCCAACTTGATAGGGCCCAGACTTAGCTAAAGGATGAAGCTCTAATGGGGAATCTGAGCAGTCAGGTGGACAGACCTCTTTGAGGTGGCATCATGGCTCTCTCTGGGCTCCCCCAGCCAATGTGGAGGCAGCTGTCCATCCCTTTCTTTTATTATTTTATTCTATTAATTTTATTTTATTAAAAAATTTTTCATGTTTATTTTGAGAGAGAGAGAGAGAGGGAGAGAGAGAGAATGGAAAGAGAGAGAATCCCAAGCAGGTTCCGTGCAATCAGCACAGACCCGATGTAGGGCTTGATCTAATGAACCGTGAGATCATGACCTGAGCCAAGATCAAGAGTCGAATGCTTAACCCGCTGAGCCACCACCCAGGTGTGTCTGCTCATCCCCTTCTGACCAACCTGTGTGATGGACAGGGTCCGGGAGAGCTGCCAGCCTGCCTACCCATCACTCCTGGGATGTCGCTTTGAGGTCATTCTCCAGCCTTCTGTCGAGGGTACACAGACCTGGAAGCATATGCCTTCCTGAAAAGGTGCGGGCATGTTCAGCTGGAACACAAGGCCCTAGGTCCTTGGCCTCCAGACAGGGCCCCTGCAGCCATCCTTAGCCAGGTTATTCAGTCCACCTTGCACTTGCCTGCCCATCCCCGACTGAGGTGGGTTCCTGGCTGGAGGCTCTGGGTCATACTGCTCTGGGCCACAAGGCATTGTCTAAGCACATCTGGGAAGCAAGGATCCCACGTTCCTCCCTCTGTCCCCATTGCTTTTTGGGAGGATCTCTAAAGTTCTGGGATTTTGTAACCTTTATTTCACAGTTGGGAAAACTGAAGGACAGAACCAGGAAGGGACAGTGGGCTGAGTGCCAAAGGGCCTCCTTACCTCCAAGCCAGGGCGGCAGCACCTGCTTCCCAGGGTGACCTGGGGACCCTGCAAAGATGCTTCTGTCCTAGAAACACTCCCCTTCAGGCTCCCCTGAGGGTCTGAGAGGACAGAGGCTGCATCTAATGGGGTTCTGGTCTCCAGGAGGCTCTGGTTAGAAGGCAGATGGACTTTACTGAGGGTTGGAGCAAGAGGCCAGAACAGGACAGTGACAAGTCCTGGGGAGAGGGGGCTGCCCCAAGGGCCTGGGACCTGAATACCCCCTCCTTCCATTCTTCCAGCCTTCCCTCCCACACCTTGGAGCACCTTCCCCCTGCCAGCCCTGGCCAAGCCTCGGGGAGAGAGGAGTCAGACTCATCCCTGCCCTGGAGGGGCTCACAGTCTGTACCCAGAGAAGGCTTTAAATAAAGAAGCTTCCAAGAAAAGGTGCCATTTGAGAGGCCTGATGGGAGGCATGGGAGTTGGCCACATGGAGGAGGGTGGGGGAGATGGTTGGGGTGACATTCTGGGCAGAGGGAAGAGGGGATCTGCAAAGATCCCCCTCCAGCCAGGGGGAACGTTGCAGGAAAACCCCCCAGTAACTGCCCAGTTCCCCATCTTCCCAAGGCTTTGAACAGAAGGAAACTGAGACCTTGGGGGCTGCCCCAAGGCAAGGGCTTTCATCATGGGGTCCAGGAGTGAGAAGGCTCCAGGGGGTCCAAACCTTGGTTGTGAACAAAACCTGTGTGTGTGCATGTGAGTGCACGTAATTCTGGGACAGAGTTTGTTACTTGCTTGGGATGCTTGTGGGGGTAACCCAGGCTCCAGAATATCAGGGCTGGGAGAAGCTCCAGGATTCAGTGAAATCAACACCTGCATCTACTGAGGAGGAAACGGACACTCAGATGGAGACGTACTCTGTCCGAGTAGCCAGAGCTTCAGTATGCCCTCCAGAGCAGCGTCTCCCAGCGCCATTGGGGGGTGCTCTGCCTGTGCGACCTGGGGGCTGGTCACAGAGCAGATCCCTGGGCCCCATTCCCCCAGGTACTCTGTGCACCAGTGTGTGTGTGTGTGTGTGTGTGTGCAGTCTCTGTGCTAGATGGAGGATGGAGCACATGTGTGTGTGGGAAGCTGACTTCTGGAGCTGTGGCTAAGGGTGGGGTTGTGAGTTCCAAACCATGCTTTGCTACTGACTTGCTAGGAGACCTCAGGCCATGTCTCATGGCCCCTCTGTACTTGTTTCCCCATCTGTAAAATGGGCAGATTAATGTTACCACCTACCTCACAGGACTGTCGTGAAGATGACCGTCGCAGTAAGCCCTCAGCATGGGGCTGGCATGGAAGGCCTGCTCGTTTTCTCTACCTCCCCTGGCTTCCGATTTAGGCATGACAGGCTTGCTTGGTGCATCTTCTCAAAGCAAGGATGAGCGTTAAGCCTGGGTGGTGGCTGGTTCACATTCTGGGGTGGTTAGACCCCTCTGGGGAACCCCCGAGCTTTCCCCACTCCCTGAGCACCTCTTCCTTGGAAAGGACCTGGGGCCTGAATGCCCCTCCTTCCATTCCATGCAGCCCTCCCTGCCCTGAGCACTGACTCAGGGAGCAGCAGCCTTGATGGCCTGGGCCTCATCCAATTCTGTGACCTTCCTAGCCCCAGGCAACAGCAGGTGCTCAGTAAGAAGATGGGCGCTCAGTTTGAGGCTGAGGGGCAGCTGGAGGCCGTCACCACCTTGAAAAGCGTTACTAAAAGTACGACTCTGATCCTGCAGGAGAAAACAAAATGATGCCTCATGTAGGGTGGCTCCTTCACGGGCGACAGACTGAGCATGGGCTGGAAATCACAGGCCAGCCACTTCAGCCAGTCGGCCAGCAAACATTCACTGGGCACCTGCCAGGCTGGGCTCTGTTCTTGGCACTGGGGATACCGTGTGAAGGGAACAGATCTGAATCTCCGCCCTTGTGGAGTGTACATAGGGGGCAGGAAGCGAGGAGATGGCAGATAAATTGTAAAAGCAGTGGTTTATCACACAGTCACAAATGCAGTGGAGGAAGATGTGTAGGGAAAGGGAACAGGAGTCCCAAAGAGGTTCGGAGGGCTGCAATGATATATTTAAGTTTATTTTGAGAGAGAGCGCGCAGTGGGGAAGGGCAGAGAGAGACGAAGACAGAGAATCCTAAGCAGGCTCTGCAGTGTCAGCGTGAAGCCTGATGTGGGGCTCAATCTCATGAACCGTAAGATGATGACCTGGGCCAAAACCAAGAGTTGGACGCTTAACGGACTGAGCCTCCCAAGCACCCTGGAGGGCAGCAATTTTCAATAGGGTGGTCAGGCAACTCAATGAGATGCCATCTGAACATAGCCCTGATGGGTGTAGAGGTGAGCCACGTGGTTATGTGGGTGAGAGTTGTTCTCACGCCAAGTACAAAGGCCTGTGTTCCCTGGCATACCAGTTTCCTGTACCTTATCAACAAAATAATTGTGTTCTGGCTCAATGCAGCATGAGCTGCGCTCCCGCACGTGGTGATACAAGGATTCTGGCTCCTTCCACGTGTGGCTCAGCCCCTCCCACCACAGCCATTTCCGACTGAGCAGGAGAGAGAAAGTGTAGTGGAGAAGGCACCTTGGCACGTACCTTAAACTTCTTGGCCCTGAGGCAACATACAGTCTGTTCTCTCATTCTATTGACAAGCGCTGGTCACGTGGCTCTCTTAAATGCAAGGGGTACTGGGTGACGTCCTCCTGGGCTGGGCAGGGACTTCCCAGCAACAGCCCTTCACTGTGGAGGGAGCGTGAACCTCCCAGGGTCTGCTAGATGTCTCTGCCGCAGCCCTGAGTGGGGAGTGTGCCTGGATGTCCAAGGATCAGGGAGGACACCAGGTGGCTAGAGTACGCTGGGGGTGACCGGAGTTGAGGTCAGAAATAACGGGGGCAGGGGCCCCTGGGTGGCTCAGTCGGTTAAGCATCCGAGTGGGCTCATGTCATTATCTCATGGTTTGTGAGTTCAAGCCCAGTGTCGGGCTCTGTGCTGACACCTCAGAGCCCGGAGCTTGTCTTTGGATTCTGTCTCCCTCTCTCTCTGCCCCTCCCCTGCTTGTGTGTGTGCTCTCTCTCAAAAATAAATAAAACATTAAAAAAAAAAAGGAAATTAATAGGGGCAGACTGTAGGGTCACACAGGCCATTGCTGGGTCTTTGGCTTGTCCTGTGGGCAAGCTGAGCTCTGCTAGAGGTTTGGAGCAGGAGAGGGCAGCGATCCCCCTTGTTTTCACTGACTCCCTCCAGTGGCCGTGTGGCGAACAGACTGCAGGGGCAGGTGGGAGTGGGGAGCATGGTAGGAGGCTGTTGCAGGGGTCCAGGTGTGGGGCCTGGGGTAAGGACAGGAGTGGTGGAATTGATACATTTTGAAGGTAAAGACAACAGTCTTCCAGGTGGGCTGGATGTGGGGTGTGAAGGAGAAAGGAGTCAAGGCCAAGTGCCAGCATGTTAGCTTGGGTGCTGGGAGTACAGAGATGCCATTTACTGGGATGGGAAAGTGGTGGAGGTGGGTCTGAATGTGTGTGTGGCGTCAGGAATCTGCTTTTGCGTGTGGGAGATGCCACTTTGACCTGCAAGTGGAAACCCAAGCCTCTCTGAGCCTCAGTTCCTTGCCTGTAAAATGGGGGTAACCACACTTACCTGGGCAGGAAGATTCCCGGAGAGGATGGCTGTGAATGGCCCGAGATGAGTGAGGTTCGCAGGGTGTGGGGTCAGAGGCAGTGATGGGCAGCTTGCTGGGGGAGCCAGAGGTGGGGCGTGGGAGTGGGAGATGGGAGAAGGGCCTCTCGGAGCCACTCAGGGCCTTTTTCTGACTCCTGGTCTCCTGCTCCCTCCTCACCCACTGCCCCAGGACAGATCACGGTGTTGAAACCGGTGGGATAGAGAGTAGGACAAAAGCCAGTCTAGCAAGGAGCACACAACGGGGGTCCTGGGGGTCTGGATCTATTGCTGGCTCAGCTACTCCTTCCACGGGACTTGGTCTGGGGACCCCCATGCCTCAGTCTTTTGTCTGTCAAATGGGCTGGGCTGTGGGCCTCCTCATAGAACATCTGGAAGCACTTGGGGTGCCTGCAGGTGCCTGGGGAAGGGCAGCTGAGTGGAGGACCCTCCCCCACCCCCCACCGTACCACCCGCATGTGGGGAGGCAACCACAAAGCAGTAATATCTTTATTCCCATCAGTGACGCTGACAGGGCCTGACCCTTTACAAAGAAAAAGGTTAGGAAAAAGAGGGGCAGGGGCACAGGAGCCTCCATTCTTGATGCCCCCACCCCTCTGCCCACCCCCAGTCAGTGCCTCCAGACCAGGAAGGGCAAGGGCTGGCCACTCTTGAGGGCTCCCTATGCTAGCCCATCTGCCGGCGGAGTTGAAGGTGAGAGCAGGGAGGCCGGGCCCAGCAAAGCTCTTCTGGTGCAGACAGCAAACGGGGCGCAACAGGTAGGCTGTCCCCTTGGTGACCAGTCCTGGGCTTTCAGCGCCCCTCTGTGGTGTCATGGGGGCCCCTGTTGATTCCGCCTCTCTTCCAGTGCCCTGCACACCCACATGGACACCACGGTGGCATTTCCGTCATTGAACTGCATGATGAACGGGTGGCCCTGTGGAGGGGAGGAGAGGCTGTGACACGCATTCCCCAGACTGTGCTTCATTACACTCAGCAAGGCCTGTTCTCAGCCTAGCCCCTTTTCTTCTCCGCACTAGCCCTGTGAGATAAGGAGGACAGCTACGAACCCATTTCTCAGCTCGCTGACTGAGGCCGGTGGTGGGGAGGTGACATGTCTGTCTGCAGCACTCGCTCACTGCGCGGCTCAGATTCTGCCTGCTGCTCGCCTACTTTCTCCTGAAAGCTGCCCTCGGGTGAGGGCCTGTCCCATGTCCACACTGCCTGGCCCCACATCACCCACACCACTCCAACAGCTGGCCGGCCAACACCTGACTCCCGGGTTTCCAGTGTCCCAGTCCAGCTGCTGCCCACAGATCAGAGGATCCTCTCGTCTGAAGCTACGCCAATCCCTTCTAGTGTTCTTTGTCTAAGGCTCTCTGAACAAGTCCCAGTGCGCGAGTGGAGGGAAGGCCAATGTACCAGGGCAAGGAGCAATATGCTGGTGGGTGCAGATCACTCTGCTTCCTGGTGACAAGTTGGGGGCTCGACTTTGGAGGGGCCGGTACTGTCTCTGCATGGCCTGTCTGGGGCTCTAACCTACTTAGCCCATAGGCAGGCCAGGTTATATTTAGCCAGTCCCTTCCCGTGCGGTCCTGAGGAATCAAGATTCACACTCACAATCTTATGGCCTCCTAGGAGTTCCCAGGGAAGGTCAGAAAAAAGTAGTGGCAGTCAAAGAGTCACCTTGATCACAGGCCAAAGGTGAAAGGAAAACTGAAAGGCATGCCCTTCCCTCCTCCTTACCAACTGGCTTCTTTGCTAAAGAACACACATAGGCAGCTTCCTCCTCTACCAAAAACGTAGCCAGAGACCCAGGGAGCCACAGTGGGTGGGCAGAGGTAGGGGGAGGCTCCTTGCTTCCTTCCCTGCCCCCCACCTCCTCTTCTCCCTCCCCTGAAGTCTTCCAGATCCAGCTCCCCTGCACCCGCTAGCTTTCTGAGTCCTTCTTGGGTTCCCCTCACCTCCCCACTGGTGTGAGCTGGGCTCCCAGCACTGCTTTCCCAATATACCCCAGTCCTGACCTGCAGCCCTGGGGGTAGCCAGCCGCTGGCCACACGTTTGAAGCTCCAAGCTGCCTTAAAATGAGCTCATCATGTGGCCAGGAGGGATGTGGGCCCAGGGCGCGATGCCCTGGGTGTCCAGACCCCAGTGTCTGCAGGAGTGACCCAAGACCAAGCCAGGGGAGGGAATGGGGCTGCCTGGTCAGACCTGAGATGTCTCTGGGGACAGGAAGGAAGATCATCGAGGCTTCCTTACCCTGGACTGATGTCACATCCCCTTTGCTGGCTTTCCCAATTCAGGCAAGGAAAACCGTCCCCAGGAGCATCCTTCATGGCCTGGCTCAGAGACATACAGAACACCGGTGGGGGTGCAGGGAGGGAAGACACTCAGCTTAGAGGGTGCCAAGGACCCCCACCCCAGGGCAGGGACTCACCCAGGCCATCACGGAGCGCGGCCTGGAGCCTAGTCAGGCGCCTCCTGTGATCTGCTTGAGACATTCCATGGGCCTCCCAACACACCTGTGGGGCGGCCGAGGGAGCAGGTGCCCCTTGTGGGCTGCTGCTGGGTAAAAAGAGTGGGAGGCCAGCTTGGGTTGGTGTCCCGCAGGCAGCGCAGACCTGGGTTGGGGGCTGAGGCAGGAGAGGCCCAGGAGGGCCTCTATCTTGGCCCCCATTCGGAGTTCTCCCCCCTGCATATACGCCTACCCCACACCCGCCTTCCTAAATCGCTGACAAAATAGACGGAATTCTTCCTGAAGTCCGAGTGTCCACATTTCCTTTTCTGGAGGCTCAGGAGAGACGACCTTGCGCCCTTGTGAAGAACAAAGGGAGAAGCTGTGCTCAGGAGCCGATGGGCCCCCTCCCCCCAAGCCCGGGGTAGCACAGTGTCACTTTCCCAGAATGCCCGGTGACTTTGGGGCCCATATGCTCCATCTCTGTTATCATCTGTTCGGGAACAAGCAGAGCGGAACTGCAGGAGGGGAGAGTGGAGGCATTCCTTCAGTTGCGGGCAGGCTGATGGCCGCACTACAGGGAAGCATTTGCCCAAGTGCCCTGGGAGGCGCAAGGGGGAGGCGGTGGCTCTGGCAGAGACTTTGCCCCTTTCCCGCCCTCCTCGGCTGGGAGGTGACTCTCGCGTCCTGCGGATCCCTGATGCTTTACCCCAGCCTGAAGGGAGTGACCTGGACAAGTGGTCTTGTCCCCAGCTGCCGCTGACTGGCTGGGGGGGAGATGAGTGGAGGAATCACAGAGGGAGGCAGAGAGGACAGAGACAGACGGACACGGAAGGGGAGACCCCGGCCTGTCCAGGCATCCGGGCCTGCGATGTGTGAACTCGGGAGCTGTTGGCAGTGTGGGCCACCGTAGGAGTGAACGTACCAAGAGAGCCGGGGTGCGGGAAATGAGAGCACAGAGGGCAGCAGTGGACCGGGGGGCCGCGTTCCTGGGGGCCTGGAGGCAGCTCTGCTCGCAGGGCCCGTGAGCACCTCACGGTTCACGCGAGAGGCACTGAGTCATAGGTGGGCGCTATGATCTCCACTGTACAGATGAGGCAATGGAGGCCGCTGGCTCGTGGCCGACATGCCTGGGCTCCCGGAGCTGGGGCTGGACCACAAGTCTCTGTAACCCAGGCCCATCATCTGGGGTTCTCCTGGGCTGACCTGGGGTGTACAGAAGTGGGAGAATCAACACCCAGACCGCGATCCCCCTCACCTCATCTCTGTCATGATTCAGTCCCTCCTAGACAAAGGTGGGCCTCAGGCTGCGAGCCTGAACTGCCCCAGGTCTTGACCTCCGTCAGCACTGCCCCTTGGACGCCCTGGGAGAGTGCTTGCTCTGCCATAGTGGCAGGTCACTCTCACTCGACTCCCCCTATCCCCATCAGCCTATGTGGGGAAGCAGGGAATACCATCATCCCATTTTACAGAAGAGGAAACTGAGGCCCAGGGAGGGAAGTGGCTGGTTAAGTGCTGGCGCTGAACTCCAGTCTTCTGGTTTCTGTGCTGGTGTGTCTCAGGGCTGGACTATGTCCCGTGACCCGGGTACTTCCTCTTTATAATACAGCGACCCTCCTCCAGCCCCATGACATGTGTGATGCAGGAACTCCTCATGAGTTTAACGAGCAAACAAAATTCGATGGACAGTTCTGGGAAAAGCATGAGAATCACTCAGCCACTGAAGTGCCTGGTTCCCAGGTGGCTCTGGACAGGCCTGGGCAGATGCTGGCATAGCCAGACGCTCTAGGAGTCCAGGCAAGGCCAGACGCTGGAGCTGGATGGAAGCTACACCCTAAATAACACTGAGTCCAGCACCGTGGATAAGTGCTCTGTGCCGGGCACTCACCAAGGGCTTTGGTCCTGATTTTCCTACAAAAATCATGCTCACTCTGGAGGTGCACACAGCGATGTGCACCCACCTTCCAGATGAAGCAACAGACACTCGGGGACCTGTCCGAGGTCAGCAAAGCGACCTGCACGCAGCTTGTCGGGGGCATCCTGCCCCGTCCCCACCAAGGTGGCCGGCCCAGGCACCCGGACCTCTGTCCTCCAGCCAGAAAGTATGTTAGCAGCCACTCTGCAGGGGCTGGCAGGGCGCGTGCCAGGCGGGGACTGCGGCTGGTCTTGCTGGCCTTGTCACCAGCGGTGGGAGCCACTCTCATTTCCTGGATTCTCTCAGGGCCAATTGCAACAATTACACTGGTGAGCGTTGAAGTATTATGGTCCACAAACTTCGCCACAGAAAATGGAGGCACAATGAAGGCAAAAGGATGGGACTGCAAGAGGTAGGATGACCCCAAAAGTGGGACGTGGCGGGGGAAGTGAGAGGGACGAGCCAATGGCAGCCAAAGACGGCTGGTGTTGCCTGGTGCAGACACGGCCGCGTGGGGCTGAGAAGGGATCGTGCTGGTGCAGCTCGGGGAGCAGGTGGAAACTAACAGCTCAGGAAGAGGAACTGTAGTTGTTCCTGCTCCTTCAACTCGGCAGAGTGACCGGTGTTTCGCCAGAGTGTAACTCTCTGCCTCCGTAACAATGTCCCTGCTTTTTTCCCATCGGTTTCATTGTGATGAGATGCCTTCCTGACAGCGGGGCGCTTCAGAGACCCTCCCACGTGGGCAGCACTCTGCCCTCTGCCAAGGGGGAAGGGAGACGGTGGGTGGCAGGGAGCCAGGAGGTGGTTAGTGTGCCCACTGTGTGGGCGGGAAATGGAGGCCCCGAGCCTGCAGTGGGGGTAAATCCTGCCTGAGGCTCAGGCATCTGGACTTCTCACGCTCTGCCCTTAGCTGGGTTTTGACTTTCTGCCCAAATGGGAATTTACCCATTTGAGTCTTCACACTTTGTTCTCTTGTGTAATTTCCTAAAGAGCATCGTGCATTTGAATCCTTTAATAATATGCAGGTGTGGCTGCAATGCAGGCACATAGTAGGCCCTCAATTAGTAGCAGGCCTGTGGCACGACAAAGTCACTGCGTATTGTGTAGGTGTGCATCTACTCGTCAAGCACTTGCTATGCGCCTTCTGGCTGCCTTACATCTGCACATGGCCTTGAACCCTCCCAACACCCTCATTTACAGACAAAAGAAACTGAGGTGCCAAGAAATGTGACATGGGTCAAGGTCATAGAACTAGAAAGTAGCAGACTTGGGATCTGCATCTAAGACTCTCTTCTGTCATAGAGGACATCAACTTCTGTGCTCGTAGAGGTCAGGCACAGTGAGTTCTAAATTTCTACTTTTTAAAAAGGGTATCTTGTACTTCATAGGTGCTCGACAGGTCATTTATTTTTTATTTATTTTTATTTTACAGAGAGAGAAAGGGGGAGAGGGGCAGAAGGAGAAAGAATCTTAAGCAGGAGCCCGATGGGGGTCGATCCCATGACCCTGAGATCATGACCTGAACTGAAATCAAGGGTGCCTGGGTGGCTTAGTCAGCTAAATGTCGGACTTTAGCTCAGGTCATGATCTCGCAGTTTGTGAGTTCGAGCCCTGCATTGGGCTCTGTGCTGACAGCTTGAAGCCCGGAGCCTGCTTCAGATTCTGTGTCTCCCTCTCTGTCTGCCCCTCCCCTGCTCATGCTCTCTCTCTCAAAAATAAATAAACATTAAAAAAAAAAAAATCAGACAGCTGACTGAACCACCCAGGCGCCCCTCAATAAGTGGTTTTTAACTGGTAACTGCAGTTAGGGTGCCAAAAAGGCATATGTGTCCCTCCCCTGTTCAAAGTCCAATGTGTTAGGCACTTCTATTCAAATAGTTTACTTAATAATCAGCAACTCTGGGGCGCCTGGGTGGCGCAGTCGGTCAAGCGTCCGACTTCAGCTCAGGTCACGATCTCGCGGTCCGTGAGTTCGAGCCCCGCGTCAGGCTCTGGGCTGATGGCTCGGAGCCTGGAGCCTGCTTCCGATTCTGTGTCTCCTTCTCTCTCTGCCCCTCCCCCCTTCATGCTCTGTCTCTCTCTGTCTCAAAAATAAATCAACGTTTAAAAAAAAAATTAAATAATCAGCAACTCTAAGCATTAATAGTATCTCCACTTTATAGATGAGGAAACTAAAGCACAGAGGGATTGAGGAACCTGCCCAAGGCCATACAGCTTCAATACAGTGTTGTCTCCAGATCCCATGCCCTCAGCCATTGTGTTGTCCTTTGTTATCAGTGCCAGAGCTGGAAGATGGTGGCATCCACCCTATAGGCCAGCCTGCCCTCAGAGCAGAAGCTGGATGGTCTATTTGATAACCCCAGCTTCCCTGCTTCTCCATTCCTTCTCCTTGGGTCTAGGCTCCAGAGAAGCAGGAAAACTAAGGTCCAGTGTCTGGAAACTTTCCAGGGCTACAGAGACCAGACCCTAGAGGTAAACAGAAAGAACAATCAAAAACAGGATGTCCAACAGCAGGCTGGACTCCAAACTGGAGATCTCACTCTATGGGGCCTTTGTGTCTCCTCTCAAAAAATGCCACCTCTCCCAGACAGAACTGTGCAAACACCTTCGTCCTGACCTCTCTAGAGAACACACTTGCTCTGCTATGTGTTACCATCATTTGAACCCACTTTATCCTAACACTAGACTGTTAGGATAGTCTAGGATAGACTGTTAGGATAGAAACCACTCAAAAGCAAGGCAATACTAATCGCACAGCAGCCGCCAAGAAAAGGGAGTTGGAATGACTGGTAAGTTATGGCATCTCCCCAGGAACCTGATGCCAGGCTGAGACGCATCACAGGCTGGGGTGGGAAGGCCTAGCAAGAAGGCTCCACAAGCCGAGGCTGCTCTAGACTCTAGGGGGGGCCTCTCTGGACCACAGGACTCCCCTCCCGCAGGGTGAGCCCCCGACCACCAGGCACTCCTCTCCCACCAAGGAAGCTGCATGGAAGAGAATTCCAGGGACCCATGAACCTGCTGAAACAAGCAGGCCCAGCCTAGTTACATTTCAGCCAAGTCTAAACCAAGTAAAGGCTGCTTGGGTGGGCTGGCAGGGGCAGTCTTGGGATTAGGTGGGGCCTGTAAGGGGTGACCCGAGAGGCTTCAGGGGCCCCAACGTCAACACACTGCCCAGCACTCCACCTTTCTTTGCTGGGCCCGCAAGCCTTGCCTGAAGGCTCTCTGCATGTGCCTTCACGGTTCCAGCCCTAACGGCAGGGCTAATGCTTTAGTCTCTTCTCAGCAATAGTGGAGGAGTGGTAGACGGGACCTCAGAGACCAGTGGGGCCGCAGGATGTGAGGTGTGTTGGGGCTTCTACATGTTTCATTCAAGTTGTTAAGAAATATTTTCACTATATTCGTAATTACAAAATAACATACGCAGTCAGATGCTTAAGTCAACGTGTCACACTGAATACTGGCAATCCATCACCACGGACTGTGCTGTTAGCTTATTTTTTTTGCAGCTCTTGGAGGAAAATCAGTCTGCTTGTTAGATCGGTGCATATTACTTAACTTCTTATCTGTGGGTTGACAACTAGGAGGGGCTGTTCTGGTGCACTGGCCTTGGAACACACTCAGGGCTGTAATGTCCACTCACACTGTAATGATCCATTGGGCTGTGTGAGTGCCACACGGGAGCCAGGTGCACTGAGCCCATGAAGTATGTCTGCCCAGAGGCTGCCACGCGAGGCCCAGCAAGGGGGAGAGGGTCAAGGCTGCTCTGAGTTTCTGATGGTGTCAGTTCCAGTAAGTTCTGAGTACCTCTTGTCTGACCTACAGATTGTGAAAAGCAACTCATATGAACAGTTGCTGGTTACTCACAATGACTAAGGTTCGAAATAAAAGTTTTCTGCTACTCCTTTTTTAAAGCTTCTCTATGGGTTTAACTGACGCCTAAGTTGAGCAGGCAGCCGGGGAAACCAGGGTTTCCGTGATTCCGTGCTACTGAAACAAGAGCAGAGAGAAACTGAAAGCTGATGGCAATAAAATCATAACTGTCACCTACGAGCCCAGCTCTCAGATTTTTGTGTTCTTCAAGAGAGATCTCATAAATGACTTTATAAAGAAGTGTCAACAATGAATACTATTACATTCATGCTGGAAAAACCACCCTCTTTTCTATATTGAGATCCTGCATTAATTTTACATCATAAAAAGCATTCCACTGCTAAAGGTTCAAAACTACATATCGAATCCCTACTTACTGAGGAGAGAAGTTCAGCTTAGAGAGTGGAATGACTTATAAAAGGATGCACAGATGTCTGATGTCTGTGCACCTGCTGACAAGTGGCAGGGCAGCGGGCAGCCTTTATACTATTAATTACATGACATAATAAGTCATAATCACCCCTGGGGTCAACTCCGCCTTTCAGGCCGGGCATGCCAGGCTGGTCACCAGGGGGAGCTGGGGAGAGAGGTGGCTGGAGGGGAGACCCATGAGGGACTCAGCAGGGAAGAGCTGAGGTACCTCAACAGAAATCCTCTCTGTCCCTGTGTGGGGTAGCGCAAGGAGCCCTGTACAAAGAGTCAGCAAACCTTCTCTTGTTGTCCCAGAGTGATGGCTTGGGAAGGGCTACAATCGCCTGACAGTAGAGGAGAGACTAATATTGGGGGGGGGGGGGACTCCACTCCCCAGGCTTCATCATTCCACCAGAAGGACTTCTGTTGTTACTACTTTCCTGAGCCTTGCCCCCACGGAGAAGGAATGGTGACACTGGGAGGAAGGACTGAGCGTGATGAGCTCAGGGGTCTCCTGCCCACTGGAAGGGTGTGTTCTGGTCTGACCTCTTATTGGAGAGGCCTGAGGTTGCTCACCCCTGGGACTCAGTAAATTCCCAGCAAGGCCACTGGGGCCACAAGGTAATAAGCACATCCTTTAATCCAGGTCTTCATAGAAGTAAAGCTGATACTTGCTTTCCACCATTTCCTGAGTCCTGTTTCCCAGCTGGTTTTGAAGATAAGGACCATATTTGCTGACCTCCTCACTCCCGCCCAATACCACTGCACTCTCTTCCTCTTGGGGTGGGTTATAATAAGGACCAAACAAGATCGCCAGCCCACAGACACAGGCAGGCAGTGTGAGGGGTGGTTATTACTCCTCTGCATAGAACACTTTGGGGGTACAGCCGCAAGATGAGGGTGTGAGCCTGGTTTCTGTACAGCTAGTGTGGAATCCGCCTGTTTACCTAGCTTGACTTTCTAGAATGTGCTTTCTCAGCCTCTAATTTCTAAAGCTTCTCCCTGGGTGGGGGTGAGAGGGGACCCTTCCAGCCCTTCATTTTCGTTTAAGACCTAAGAAACAGTTTGCAGCTGTGACATGCCATTTCAATCAACCTTCCTGAGTTTATTCTTCACAATTGCTACAGAAATAGATGTTCCTCCCCAAATATTCAATTATTAGCAGCAAATTGCTTACCTCTAGCCATCCTACACTATACACAAACAGCAAAGGGGGTCAAGGAGCTCTCCACCTTTCATCTGAGCAGATCTATGTGCTCCTACACAGAGTAATTGGTCAGAAAATGGCCCATCGAGAGAACAAGATGTTTCCAGAGGTCTCCATGAGTCATTCTAGGGCCTGTACGGTGTGGTACAGGGACAGGGCACAGGGTGACTTCAGAGGGCCATGGTGAGGGGGGTAAACATGCAGGATGCCAGCACTCCTGAGTCTGTGTCAGAGGAAGCTGGCCCATGTGAGTGGCAGAATGGTGCCTCTGGCCCATTTAAGGGGGGCTGTGGTGGCTGTCTGGTAGGGAACTCAGATAGGGCTGGGGATAGGATGCCGGCTCCCCAGTCAGTTTAAGGGTGGGCAGATGCCCAGAGGAGTCGGGATCAGAGGGTACCAGAGGGAGAATGGGGGTCTTGCTCCAATAATGCTGAGGACACTAGCCTGAGAGGCTGAATGCGTAACAGGTCCAAGCAGTGAATATGGGACCATTTACCGATTTCTTGATGTTTAAGGTTTGTCTTTTGGGATGACAGCTGTGTGGTGGTGGAGGTTGAAAGCCTCAATGCTCAGAAGGTTGGATTTTCTCCCACCCCTTTTTTTTCTTACCTCTTGAGATTCGATGTTTGTTTGGGGACCTGTGATGGGTGTATGCATGTGCTCCTGTGTGTATGTGTGATGTAGCTTGTGAGTGTACAAAAGGCAGGAGGTAGGCAATGAGAACCAGCACAATTTCTGGTACACAGGGGGAGCTCAGTATGTTTGGAGTGATTCTAACAGTCAATGAAGAGACGATGAGAGAAAAAGACAGCCTTAAAGCCTTCCTTTTACGTGGCCCTCACCCTGGCAGATAAAATGGAACAGTTTTAAAAGGCACAGCTTAACTCATAAGAAAGAAAGGGAATCCACAAATGCTAACAATGAAGAGGGAACTGAAAACCAGAATTTTAAGTGAGTGGAAGTCTCGTGGCTTTACGGGGGCTACTGGTTCCAGGAATGTTGTCCTGGCAAGTGTGAAAAACTAAGCAGAAACAGGAGACAAGGTCCCCCAGAGGGCTGGCCCAGAGACCCTGAACAAAGCTGAGACTACAGAAGGGGTGAGCTATAAAAAGTCTACACATCAGCATAGGGGACCATAAGGTGGCTCTGAGTAGAGTCACCCAAGAAATATAAAAATGGGGTGGAGCCTTGTGTAGTTGGGGCCCAATACACTACCTCTGTAGTCTGAGAACCCCAGGTTGATAAACTAACAGAATGTTGATCTTGATCTAGTGATACTCTGGAATGTCTGTCAGAAGCATATGAAAAAACCATTCTTGGGCAATCATTCTGAAATTCAAGAATATCCACAGTAACAAACTCCACTCAGTATGAGCTTACAGTAAAAATTCCAAAGCATGTGAGGCACTAATTCGCCGTGGACCAAAATGAGAAGACAAAACACATACGGGAAGATGAGAGTTCTCAGAACTGAGGTAATAGAAAAATAATTGGGAAATGTAATGAAAAGCATATATTTGGAAAGACTAAAGACATACAAAAAGAAATTGAAGTACTAAGAAAAGAACAAGATATTATGAGAAAGAGAACAGAGATTTGAAAAAGAATTAAATGTAACTTATAGAAATAAAACATATAGTCACTGGAAAAAAAAAAAGAAACTGTGTATAGATGAGCCAGACAGCAGACTGGATACAGCTGAAGAGAGACTTAGTAAGCTAGAAGGATGGTCTGAGAAAATTACAGACAGCACAGTGTGTGTGTGTGTGTGTGTGTGTGTGTGTGTATGCCTATATATGTACATATATATATATATATATAGGCTATTTATATATATATATATTTATAGGCTACACACACACACACACATATATATGTGTGTATATATATATATATATACACACACACACACATATATAGGCTACTTTTTAACGTGAAAGAGAAAGGCCCAGAAAACAGACCAAGACAAGACGAGACTGGACATGTGGGGTTGGAGCAATATCCAGAGACAGCTGAAAAATTTGGGGAACCAATGAAAGACAGGAATTCTCAGATTAAAAAAAAAATCACAATGATCTCCAAGTAGGATAAATATAAGGAAATCTACACCTAGACAAATTGTAGGGAAACTGCAGAATACCAAGAACAGAGATGTTAAAAGCAACCAGGGATAGAGACGTATTGCCTACAAAAGGTGGCAATTAGGCAGTCAGCAGATTCTGCCAGCAAGACTAGAAGCCAGGGGACAACAGAGGATCTTTAAGGTCATGGGAAAAATGGTCAAATCCGATTAAACTAACAATCGAAAATTAGGGCAAAGTGAAGGCAATCCTAAACAAAAACTCAATAGTTTTAACACTCCCAGACACTCTTGGACAGAGCTCCTAATGGAGGGAGCACAATGCAATAGGAACAAGGAACAAAGAACTGGTGAACACAGGGATAAATCTAAATAAGCACTGATTATATATAAAATGACAATGATAGTGATGGCTGGTCTTAAGGATCTGAAAACAAGATGACAATGAAATCCTGGACTGTGGCGACATGTAAGAAGGAACTGATGAGACACCTGTAAGGTCCTTATATCTGGGGGGAGAAGGGCTATGGCAGAGAGTGCTGGCTGTCTCTCAATAGCCCTTCTCTCTTCCTCCTTCACGATACAAGCCCTGATTTTAATGAGGAACACTGATACCCGGCAAAGCAACTGCACGCCCTGCCTCCTTCGCAGCTACTTTTGGCCAATGCCCTGTGAGCACGTATGCTGTGTGCCAATTCCTAGGACTGTCCTGAAAAGAAGGGGCAAGCTTTTCTACCACCCCTTCTCACTCCTGCTGGCTGGAGCTCAAATTCCCCTTGGCTAGTAAAAGAGAGACAGAGCAATGAATGGGGGAGGGTCAGAGAGAGAGGGAGACACAGAATCCAAAACAGGCTCCAGGCTCTGAGCAGTCAGCACAGAGCCCAACGTGGGGCTCGAACTCACATACCGCGAGATCGTGACCTGAGCCGAAGTCGGACACCCAACCGACTGAGCCACCCAGGCGCCCCCTTCCTGCCTTCTTTTACGTGAGGGAGAATACCCTGTGGTCTTCTTTAAGCTGCTGTTTTTGTTTTGTTTTGTTTTGTTTTTTTAATCATATGCAACTGAAACTAATTCTACCTACTATAAAGGTAAGGCATTGAGCCTAAAGCTGAATACCCTTGTTTGGGAGTGTATATTTAGTAACTAACCTTAGGCTTTGCTAAATTAGATAAAAAATTTAGGGATAATCAATGAGAGGCTAGAAATGGAATGTAATTTCTAAACAAATGGAAAGCGTAAGAGGAAAAGAAACAAAACCCCCAACAGAATGGGGAAAAATAAGTCAAAAAAAGTACTGTAGAAAGTACAAAATAGGATATTGGAAAAAAATTCAAGCATACCAATAAGCGATACATATAAACGATTAATTAAGAAAGTAGGATGATATTAAACACACCAACAACAAAACACAGAGATTCATTTACAACACCAGAGCACAGAAATGAGAACAAAGGCAGAGAAAAACACACAGCAGACAAACGCAAACCAAAAGAAGAAAGCACAGGTTTATAAATAGCAGGCAAAAAGAAAACTTAAAGCAAAATATATTTGAGACCTTTCACATAAAGGTAAAAGAAACACTCTGAAATGATGATATGGTGTTTTGGCATAGGTACCCTACCGTCACTGCCTTAAAGCAAACACTGAGAGAACTGCAGGGAGAAACTGACAAAGCCCAAGAACAGAGGAAGATTTTAGCAAAGCTCTCCTAGTAACTGAGAGAGAAAACAGGTAGAAAATTAGGCCACGAGGTATTTGAGTCACACAATTCACACATTTGATCTACAGGATGTAAAGAGGACACTGCATTCAAGAATGAGAGGATCCACATTGCT
Source organism: Acinonyx jubatus (assembly GCF_027475565.1). Classification (NCBI taxonomy): domain Eukaryota; kingdom Metazoa; phylum Chordata; class Mammalia; order Carnivora; family Felidae; genus Acinonyx; species Acinonyx jubatus. The sequence continues at coordinate 36,860,342 of NC_069386.1, forward strand.
TTCAAGCAAAGAGGGAACATAGGGAGAAAAATCAACCATGTGATAAGGGAGTCTCAACAAGTACAGGTCTGATATTACACCAACTATGTACGCTGACCGGTGGTGCATGAAAAGTAGGTAACAATCAAAAGAGAGCAAAACACTTGAGTATTTGCAAATAAAAAAAAATACTTCTAAATAATTCATGGGTCAAAATTTTCCTAATTGAAATTAGAAATTACTTAGAACTGAGTGGCAGTAGAAACACTACACATAAATTTTTGTGGGATACACCTAAAATAATTATTAGAAGGCAATTGACAGCATTATATGGGTGGATTGGGGGGAAAAGATTGGAAATTTATGAACTAGGTGTCAAAAGAATATAAAATTATAAACAGAACAAAAAGTAAATCCAAAGAAAACATAAGACAGCAAATAATAAGGACACAAAGGGATTAAATAGAAAGCTATCAAAGAGATGATTAATTCAGTAAAGTACTGGTCCTTTAAAAAACTAGTAAAACAGGGGGCCTGGGTGGCTCAGTTAAGCATCCGACTCTTGATTTCAGCTCAGGTCATGATCTCATGGTTTGTGAGTTCAAGCCCCACGTTGGGCTCTGTGCTGACCGTGTGGAACCTGCTTAGGATTCCATCTCTCCCTCCCTCTCTCCCACCCTCAAAATTAAATAAATAAACATTAAAAAATAACATATTAAGAAATTAGTACAGCAGACTAACCTCTGATGAAATTGATAAAGGCACAAACAAACATCATCAGGAATGAAAAGAGGATACATAACCACAAATCCAGAAAAAAAAAATAAGGACATTATATATGAAGGATATGAGGCCAACATATTTGAAAATGCAGAGTGAAGATGACCCAGTAGCAGACAGAGGGGGCGGGGATATGGGTGGATATATGGGGGGGAGGAGGTGGGAAGAGTGATAATGGTGGTGACTGGGAGGTGCCAAAGAACCCTGGCAAAGCATCACCCTCGCAGGTGGGTCATGGGTTCTGAGACCTGGTATCACACTTTTAACTTTTAAAAGAAATTCCTGGGGTGCCTGGGCGGTCAGTCAGTTAAGCGTCCAACTCTTAGTTTCGGCTCAGGTCATGATTTCACGGTTTGTGAGACTGATCCCCGAGTTGGGCTCCATGCTGACAGTGTGGAGCCTGATTAGGAGTCTCTCTCTCTCTCTCTCTCTCTCTCTCTGTCCCTCCCCCATCAAAATAAATAAACTTAAAAAAAAAAAAAGAACTTCCTATCCATTGTCTCATCTTATTTCAAGTAGCATCCAATGAAGTCAGGGCTGCTATTTCCTGAAATCCATCTTACTTGCAGCTTTTCTAACTTCTTAATAAGGATAAACAACCATTTACGTGAAGCCTGGGCCTAAAGTGGAAAATTTCTGACGCTACCAAATCAACAAAAAACATAGCGGCAAGAAAAGTGCTGAAGACACTGGTTGTCAAAAATGTGGGTATATAACTTTAACTGAAGCGCCATCATTTTTAGTGTTTTCAGCTGCGATGCCCTCGAGTTAACTGAGCCTCGCTCAATTCAATGGAATGGGTTACTACTGGGGTGAGTGTGGGGGAGCCCAGGGGACTGTCTGGGGCAACCCTTTTGGAAAATTTGAAGTAAGAGCACGACAAAGGCCAAAGCTATCAGGCCTAGCCTATAAAATACAGGATTGAAAATGACCAGTTACTCTATAGTTTCTGCTATCAGCAACCGATGTTTTTCCATTTGAAACTGCACCTCTTTTTTTTCCCGCCTCTTTTTCGTTTTTAAAGGAAAGCCACAAAAAAAAGAAGCAAGCCATTTGAAAATTCTGATCATTCTGTGTCCCAGCAGCAAATAAAAATCATCAATAGAACCCACTTTTAGCCTTGAGCAATATTTTCTAAAACAAAACACAAAGAACCTGTGGTACTTAACTATTCTGTTATTGATTTACTGTGGTTTGCAAGGTAATGTTGAAGAAAATTAAATGTACGGAAGCCTGAAATGCGTTTTCTGTGGCGGTGAACGGTGTGGCCTGTGTTTTCTGAGGCAGTGTCGTTGGTCATGCTCACAATGAATGACTAAGGGAGCGCACTTCATCTGTTTACAAATAAGCTGGCGGCCTTCACTGCAGAGCCTTATGAAACCAGGTCTATTTTCACTGTTAAGAAGGACAAAGTTGTTTAGTTACCAGCTTGCTTCTCCTGGCACTTATGCTCCAGTTCCAGTTTAGGAGGAGACTTTCATTCAATCAAATTCCATATAGATGTACTGAAAGGCTTCTAGGCACCTGACATTAAATACGGTTTTAAGAACACAGCCCTTCCTTGGGCAACACCATGGCTTATTTGGTCCCTTCAGAAAATAACAAAACTTCAACAGTTTGAAGTCTACCCTAATTATTGATTCAAGAGTGAGGTGGTCATATTGTTTCAATCATGGACATTTATATGCAACATTATCGAGCGGTAGACTTCCTACTTACTGAAACAGCCTGTTTTCAAACCTAAAAGCACTTTACATATCGACAGGTCGTGGTTATTAGACACCCTCATCTAAAACAAAGAATTGGGAAGTTCAACTACAACTTGATCACATTTAGCTGGTCACTCAAACCTTTAGTCAAGCCAATTTTTTTATACTTTGGACTTAATGCTAACAAGCTTAGTATCTGGTTTCCCAATCTGAAGCACAAAAGAAATAGCCAAATGGCAGAGAAAGAGGGGAGGGCTGCTGGAGGGAAGAACAAGGACAGGAGTAAGAAGTGACATCAATTAGCAACACTACACAACAAAAACAGAAAACCAGCTTGAGGTCGCTCAGGGCGCGGACAAATGGCCCTACACGTGTTAGGAGACACTGACACAGCAGCACACAGTGAATAGACAATGGTCACAACAACGACCTACAGAAATTCTTTTAAAAAGAGAAATCCTGATGTGCATAATCTGCTTAAGAGGATAAGGAAGTGCAGAATACATTTAGGAAGACCTCTTATGCATAATCTTTTTTTAAAGCTTTGATTTTACAAAGAAAAAGCTTTGGTTGTCTGGATAGTTTCCTTATACTGAGCAGCTCATTCACCAATTGATGTGGTGCTGACCTCTGAGCTTTAGAACGTCAGTATTGAACATGGGGAAAGCACTCCCTCTGCCCAGCACCTTTCTGCAGCAACCTGTGATGTCATGGGGGCAGGTAAGCTGTCAGATCATCTGAATTCAGTAAAGGCATATGGGGCCACTCAGGGCCCAAGTTTATCTCAGCTTCCTTTGCAGAGAGTTTGATGACTTCTAAGATTTATGGTCACAGCGGAGGGGAAAAAGGAAATACTTCACGAGAGCAGATTTATAACCTCATCCTGTTTTTTTAATAACATTAGGGATGACATCCTATGACAGAATCTTGGAATGACTGCAGGACAACTTGGAAACTCAGTGGGAAGTTTTACATTTGGGGGGTGTGGAGCATTTTGTACTTGGAAAGGTCAGGTAGGAAAGGACCAGGGAAATGAGCCAGGGAGATGGTCAGAGAGTGAGTGTCAGCTGGTTTAATTTTCTGTGTCAACTCTGAAAATTAGATAAACAATGACAAACCAGGCTTTTTAAATGAACTTGTCACTTCTGGTTTTCATGACACACAGTAACATTTTTCAAGTCTTGGTAGCCCTAAAGACAGATTTAACCCCTGAGAGGTTGATGTAAGTGTTCCGAAGTCCCCACATCTGAAAACAAAGGTTCAGTCCAACTCTACAGCCCTTAAAAAGAAAAACTAATTATCTTTGAAACTTAAATACTCTTCTCCTAACAATTAAGGGCACTTTGCCTACAGCCAAAAGGTTCAGCCTTTTGCAGAATGGTCTCAGCAACGTCAGATTTTTTTCTCTCCATCATCTTCTTGACCTTCCGGACCAACTCAACCCATTCAACATGGTCCCTTGATCTTCCAACCACTGTTCCTAAGCAGTATTGTCTACCTTGAGCCCATGCTGGTTTCTCCTCTCACTAACTCAGGGGAGCACAGACGCTGCCCGTCCCGCTGCTCCATTGTCATGAAGACGTGGGACAGAATAATTGCCCTTTCTTGTGCTTTGTGCTCTTGTAAGTCTACGTTTCTGTGGTGACATGCTCCCTCGTGCTGAGGGGGAGAGCGCAGTGAGGCCTTTCAATAGCTGCCCTTACTAGTTCTGCTATAAGGATATTTATTCAAAGGTAACCCAGTCTGAATATGTTGATTTAGACAGAGAAATACATATATGTACAGATACCAGCATTTGAGTAGGGTTTTTTCATTCCACAAAGTGCTTTCAAGCTCATTATCTGAATTCCAGTGTCACAACCACCCCCAGGAGGGAGCTGGATGGCATTACTGTTTTTACCTCCAATTTGGGGATTCAAAAGTTTCAGAGTTAAGTGATTTGACTGACTTAGTGGAGATGTAAACCGGACGTCAGCTCCAAAGCCTGTCCCTTTTGTTAGAATATGGGAATAGAAGCAATGTAATCGGGACCATTGTGAGCGCTTACCGTGTACCAGGCCCTAATTAGGTGCTTTCCTGCACGTTATTTCATACCATCTCTCGCTGGAGAAGTAGATGTCAGCCTGTTTATAAGCAAGGACAATGGAGCTCTGAGGCAGTAAGGACTTCTGGCGGCTGAAGTCTCAGGGATGGCTGGAACCCAGGTGCTCAGACCTCCCATGTCACCCCACACCTGACCGCTGGTAGAACCCACAGCCCGCAACAAAAGCGCGCACCCTATGGTCTGCCCTGGATAAAAGTATGCAATAAGTGATTTCGAGCCCTCTGATCCCAGTCTTGGCCTCATCCCTAAATTCTGATGTCCTTTCCCTTTCCGATGTGGAAGAGTCTCCTTTTCCAGGGTCCCAAGTTCAAAATTGCCTCTGCTGCCAGCTAACTGCTGAGAAGAAAACCACCTGATTAAACCAACTCACAGGAAGGTATGGATGCCTAGAGCTCTGGGATTATGTGTGTTTGAAAAGACGGTGCTTGCCCGGCCCAAATGCAAACTCTGAGGTCTCAGGTGGTGACAGTGCTGGTGTCTGTGCCCACAGGTCATTTACCTGTGGCTCTTAGGAGACTGCAAGTCTCATGCTCCACAGTGCAGCTCCCCCCACTCCCCCCAGTTGTGTGAACCTTGTCTTCTATAAAATAAGGAGAAGAGCAGCGACCTCAGAGGAAGGCTGTGTGTGACCTTCCTAGCACAGAGGCCATCATGGAAAAGGGTGTGTGGTCACAGTGATCTATGACCTCAACTTGTCAGTACTTACCACACTTCTTTCCTAAGGAACGTTTTATAACACCTAACGTATGCTCAGTGCTAAGTGTGGAAGACACTAGACCAGCTCTCCTGACAGCTGCACACCTTGTGGATGGACGGGCAAGAGAGAATTGTGGACGTTGCTAATTCTCCAGTAAGGAAGAATGTATTAAGGACCCTCACCACTCACTGAGCAGCCCCTCCGCTGAGCCTCAGGCCTAAAGTCCTGACTCACTTCCTCGTTTAAACCAAGAATGAGCAGACTTCCCTGGGTTCAGAATTCCGTGTAACTAAAATACAAAATAGAAAAAAGGCATCCCAACTGTTGCACTCGTGCACAGCCTATAGACAAGACGGCAGTGCCCTCAGACAGCATTTCAAATACAGTTTATTAGTGTGTGATATGAAAAGGGTATTTTTATTGCATGATATAATGCAATGGGACCTTGGGCGCTCTGTGGAAAGACCTCACACTCAGAAGTGTAATGAACCCGTAGTCCCAAAAACATTATACTGTACATTAACCTATCATTAATGGCACATTAGGGCTAGGGGCATTGCACGCTTGCTGGTCAGGGCTCCATCAGGACAGTGTTGAGAAAACCACACAGTCTTCCCAGGCTTAAAACAAATAGAGAAAATAAATATTCCTGATGTCTACAGGCAGCTTTAAAGGAAGTTCAATCCTAGCTCTGCCTTGTAATTTCCAAGTCTGCTTTTTTAAGAGAGGAAGACACACAACTAAACAAAAGAAGGAAACGACCCTCTTGAAGTTCACCCCTCAGTGCTGGCTCGGCAAGGTCATGATCAGATGGGCACCGTTGTTAGCATAAAAGCTGCCCAAAGGACAGCCTGGATCCTGGATCCCACACTAGGGAGGCAGAAAGGGGCCCAGAGACAGTATGTCTATCTTCCTTGCTTTTCAGATGGGGCAATCAAGGCTCAAAAACATGATGAAGAGACAACCTATCCAACAGGAAAATGGGGTGAAGTATGTGAAAAATATCACAGATGGCCAATAAATGCAAGGGAAAAAAGTGTTCAATTTCATACTTAATAAAAGGATGCAAAGTAAAACAACTGTTTACCACTGATCAGATTGGCAATGATTAAAGTCTGATAATTTCAGCATCAGCACAGGTGAGGGGAACTGGCATTCCCATACCCCCTATACAAAGATGTGTATGGAGACGGTCACCACCCTAACAGCAAAGATCCGGAAATGGTCAAAATGTTCTATGACAGGGTCCTGGTTAAAGAAATATGGTACATCCATATTATGGAATACCACGCAGCCATTAAAAAGAACGAGGTAGGGGGCCTCTGGTTGGCTCAATTGGTTGAGCTTCCGACTTCAGCTCAGGTCATGATCTCGCGGTTTGTGAGTTCAAGCCCCGCATAGGGCTCTGTGCTGACAGCTCAGAGTCTGGAGCCTGCTTCGGATTCTGTGTCTCCCTTTCTCTGCCCCTCCCCCGCTTGCGCTCTGTCTCCCAAAAGTAAATAAACATTAAAAAAAAAAAAGAACGAGGTAGACTTTTATATGATATGGAAAGATTCTAAAGATAGACATATTAAGTGAAAATGCAAGGTGTGGAACAGTAACAAGAGAAACTACTATTAACACTGTTTAACCCTGGAGAGCGAGGCTGGGGACCCTGCTAGGGGCTGGAAGAGGACAGACTTCTTACTATATATTCTCCTGTGCTACTGGAAATTTTAAGCGTCATTTAAACTTTTAAGCATTAACTAGTTTTAGAAAATAAATGATGAGGGTAGGAGCAAACACTTTGGGGAGCCTCTTTACTATGTTATCTGCTCTATGTGCTTCATTTTGTCCGGATTTTCACAAAAACCGAAACGGTAAGTTAGTCACTATTACCCCCTTTCCACGAAGCGGGAACTGGCGTTTTGAGGGTGTGTGATGATTTGTTCAAGGTGGCCCTCTTCCTGTTTACTTTTAGTAGAGACAGAGAATATTTGTAAAATAGAGACTGATGCAGCCCACAGCCACCTTCCTGAGTGGGGACAGTTTGCCTAACCCAGCAGGGATCGAGGATGTTGGTGGGGGGGTGGGTGGGGGGGGTGGGGAAGGGGAGAGAAGGCAAGGCAAAGAGGCTACTGACTCTGGCCAAGGCCCAATCAAATGTCAGGAAGTATCTTCTCTCCATACCATAAAAGGGGGGTGTGCATAGGGACCCTAGGGCTACACAGGGTTCAAGTAAATAATGCTTGGCAACTGGGGCTCAAACACACGAAGGGAAGTATTTCCCTAATTAAACACGAATCAACTTCAAAGGAAACCCAGCTGCAGATCCGTGGAGAGGCAGCCTCCTCAGACCAGCAGAGCCGCGAGGTGAGAGTTGGGGCCTGGAAAGTATCCGGGCAGCCCCACGCCCTAGGACTGTCTATGGCAAGTCTCCCCATTGCCCCAGAAAGTTTGCTCTCTGGTTTCTCACTCCTCCATTCTTCCCAGTAACAGTCTTGTGATTTTCGGATAACAGATTTTGTGGCAAGATTTTAAAATGCGAGATTTTATTTGTCCTAGGGTCTGCCAGCTCACACTGTAATTAAAATGTTGATTAGTAAACAGTTTAAATATATGACAGACAATGCAGTTAAAGCCTACAGTTAGGTCAATATGTGATTTAGATTTGCCATTTAAAAAATCTCATTTAAATTTTGCATACATTAATCACTACCATACTTCAAGGTTCTGATATCCACCTGACTACAATATTAAAATAAAACTTGCTGCCCCAGGGAAATCCTACTTATTCTTAATTGTTTCGAGGCTTTGATGGGCTTTTAATCTAAGATTAATTTATGCAATTTTAAATAACTCTTCTTATGATTAATAAGCTTGAAAATTAAAAGGAGTCTAAAGCAATTATAATGAGCATTTGGTCATAACCTCATTAGAAGAAGGAGTGAAGGATACAGCTCTGGAATTCTTACAAGACTACGATTTAAGGTTACTTTTAGAGAAGTCAAACATAGTTCCCGAAATTGCAAAGGCAGGTTAGCAAAGGTCAGTGTTAAAATGACGGCTAGCCAGATTAGCATACTAATGATTTTCCCTGATGGTGACAGAAAGGACACTGAAAAGAAGATGCAGAAAGAGAGACAAATGCCACACTGCCAAGAAGCTACAGGCTCTGAAGTCAGTTTTCTGTTCTTCTGGCTGGAGACCTTCTTGGAATCTGAGAGAGAACCAGAGAGTTAGGAATCCCTATTCACAAGTCAGGTCCAGCCCAAGTCTGGTCCATGTGGAGCGGCAGAGATCAGCACTGGGTGGCCCATCTGCCTGCTCAGGTGTGTAGAGCCTCAGCTAGCCTCCGCCCTGCTAGGGAACCAACAAAAGCTTCCTGCAGCTACTCGGTGTGCAAAGCCCTTCTAGATCAGACCCTCCCGACCCTGCCCAGCTAACTCCACTCCTTCCTGTCCCAGAGGTCTTCTTTGCCTTGGCCAGAAAGCAAAGGGTTCCTCACTGTCCCATGCTTCCTCTGGTCTCAGCTTGTGCTATTCCTTCTTCCTGAAACACTTTCCCTCTTGTTATTAGCAGCAGTGATGAAAATAATGGCTACCATTCATTGAGCACTAATTTTATGCCAGACACCATGCTGAGCATGTAACTTACTTTTTTGGTTTTTAGAAAGATGGTTTTATTACTTTTTAAATGTTTATTTATTTTTGAGAGAGAGAGAGAGAGAGAGCAAGCGCAAGCAGGGGAGGGGCAGGGAGAGGGGGACAGAGGATCCGAAGAGGGCTCTGCGCCGAAAGCAGCGAGGCCAATGTGGGGCTCGAACTCACAAACTGCAAGACCATGACCTGAGCCGAAGTCAGACGCTCAACCGAGCCACCCAGGTGTCCCATGTATAACTTACTTTTCCCTCACTTAAATCTCCTGCTTTGTGGGACTCCACTTCTGCAGGTGAGGAATGCGAGGCTCAGAGAGGGCCATGTATGAAGTCTGGCAGCCAGCGAACGAGGGGTGGGGGATTGGGAGGAGCTGGCTCTTGGCTGAACCACCACTTTCTAATTCTCATACTGAGACAAATTCCAACAATCCTACAGGTCCAGCTGGAGTTGAGCTGCCTCCCTGACCACGGAGCCCCTCAGCCATCCTCCCTGAGCTCTCACACCACGTGAGTCAGCGGCACACAGCCCATCCTGCCTTCTTTGAATGTCTCCTGTGGGCATGTCTAGTCTGCTGCTCAAGGACACAAATGCTTCATATATGTGTGTGTGTGTGTGTGTGTGTGTGTGTGTGTGTGTATTTTAATGTTTATTTATTTTGAGAGAGAGGGCACGAGAGCGAGCACGAGCCAGGGAGGGGCACTGAGAGGGAGACATAGAATCTGAAGCAGGCCCTAGGCTCTGAGCTGTCAGCACAGAGTCCGATGCAGGGCTTGAGCCCATTGACCATGAGATCATGACCTGAGCCAAAGTCGGATGCTTAACTGACTGAACCACCCAGGCTCCCCTCGTATATTCTTTTTGAACCCATCACAGCACCTCAGAGACACAGACAACATATACTTGATTGTTTCACGGTAATTCCCTCCAACAAGATGCTCATTACATTTTACCAATGATAGAGGACAAAAAGTTAAGCTTTCCAAGGGCTGGGAAGGAAAATGCACAGGGGTCCATCCACCCCTGCAAAAAAAATGACCAATTCAAAGGACACTTGCTGCGAACATCCAAAATACGTTTACTTTGTTCTAAATCACATTCAGCTCCACTGAAAACATTTGACTTCCAAGAAGCTTAGTAGCTTAGGCCTAGGGACATCAGACACACGAGAAAATCATGAACCAAAGAGGCTGAATGATTTAGTGTTCCACGTGTCTAGCACTTTACAGTTTACACGCACACTTTTACAAATTCTTATTTGGATAAAAACAACACTTTGAGATTGGTATCACCACCCTCATTTTACAGATGAAGAAGCTGAGGCTCAGATAAGCTACATTACTGTTGACTCCCTAGTTACGTAGCGGCAGAACCTGAACTTGAAGTTGTATCTTCTGATATCCTTCTGATCTTTTTTTTTTTAACGTTTATTTATTTTTGAGACACAAAGCATGAGCGGGGCAGGGGCAGAGAGAGAGAGGGAAGGAGAAGACACAGAATCTGAAGCAGGCTCCAGGCTCTGAGCTGTTGGCACAGAGCCCGACATGGGGCTCGAACCCGTGAACCATGAGATCATGGCCTGAGCCGAAGTCCAACGCTTAATGGACTGAGCCACCCAGGTGGCCAAGGATCTGAAGTAGACTCCAGTCCCTGAGCTGTCAGCACAAAGCCCAATGTGGGGCTTGAACTCACGAGCTGTGAGATCATGACCTGAGCTAAGTCGGACGCTTAATAACTGACTGAGCCATCCAGGTGCCCCCTGATCTGATCAATGCTCTTTCCAGTTTACCATGCTGTTTCTTGTCTCATGTTCATGACAGACTCATTTCAAGATCTAGGGGCCATCTTCGGCCTCTTCAGACTTCACATACAGAGGACAGAGTATGTCCTGCCAGTTGTCTGGCCACAAATCTTTCCAGTTTTCCAATTCTATCATAATGCTTATAGAAACAAGCAAGGTCATGGGCGCCTGGGTGGCCCAGTAGGTTAAGCGTCCAACTTCGGTTCAGGTCATGATCTCATGGTTCATGAGTTTGAGCCCTGTGTCAGGCTCTGTGCTGACAGCTCAGAGCCTGGAGCCTGCTTCAGATTCTGTGTGTGTCTCCCTCTGCCCCTCCCCTGGATGTGCTCTTTCTCTCGAAAATAAATATTAAAAAAAAACAAAAACAAGCAAGGTCATGGCTCCATGCCTTTGCTCCTGCTGCTTCCTTGAATGCCTGTGTTGGACAGACACTCATGGGCCATCTTCCCAGCCTCACTCTCCCTTCTGCCTTCCTGATGGACCCTGATCTCTGGCTCCCTGTTCTGTGTGACCTAACTACTTTGTTCACGTGTCTCTCAAGGCACTCACCAGTTCGGCTTCTATTTCATTTAGTCCTACCCACTCCCCAACCAGTTTTATTGAGATATAACAGACACACAGCAGTTATAAGTTTCAGGTATACTGCATACTGATTTGACATATATATTGTGAAATGATTACCACAGTAAGTTCACATCCATCATCTTATATAAATGAAAAGAAGAAAACGGTTTTTCCCTTGTGATGAGAACTCTTAGAATTTACCCCCCTTAGCAACTTTCAAATATACCATACAGTAGCATGAAGATTCTGCAGACTGTTTTCCATAGTGGCTACACCCGTTTACATTCCCACCAACAGCACGAGGGCTCCCTTTTCTCCACATCCTTGCCAATACTTGTTATCTCTTGTCATTTTGGTGAAAGCCATTCTGACAGGCATGAGGTGGTATCTCATTGTGGTTTTGATTTGCATTTCCCTGATGATGAGTGATGCTGAGCATCTTTTCACATACCTGTTGGCCATTAGTATATCTCCTCTGGAAAAAAAAAGTCTATTCAGGTCCTTTGTCCATTTTAATTGGACTATTTGTTTTGTTTTTGCTACTGAATTGAAGGAGTTCTTTATATATGTTGGATATTAACCCCTTATCAGATAGATGGTTTACCAATATTTTCCCCATTCTGTACGTTGTCTTTCATTTAGTTCTTTTTTATTTTCATTTCATTTAGTTATTTTTGACCACCTGTAAACAGAGATTACTAAACAGCTACTTGGTGTCCTGTAAACAGAGATTACTAAACAGCTACTTTTGCCACACCCCTGCAATGGTTAGATCAGTGCCTCACTTTCACACAGCACGGTAAGCTCCTCTGTATTCCCTGCAGCTCTGCAATTCAAGTGGTTGGTCTGGGAATTGCTTGCTACTGGTCTATGACAAGATAAGAACGATGCCATGTCAATCAGCCCGCAGCTTCCTTCACTGACAAAGTTTTGCTGCAAACAAATGTCGGCTAAATTAAACAGAGGCTTTGAGTCATGCTTGGTTTATGTTCTGGCACAAGCTCCTTATCTTGTGGTCAAGAAACAGTTCCCATGCTACCAGTCCACGGTCCATGTGTGAATAGCACTAGAAATGGCACCTGGCAACTCACTCTGCACGTAGAATGTGCTCAGTGAATTTGCTGAGTTAAAAGAAATTTCCCACAAACTCAAGGAACAGTATCTCTTGGAAGTTGCATACTTCTACAACCATGACGGTAGAACTGAAAAGGAGAAAAGGTTTGAGGCCCTCAGTTTCTGCTGCAGGTTGACAAAACCAAAAACCAATAATAACTCACAAAATCTTACAGCTTCCCTTCAGCCAACTAACAGACCAAGTGCAAACTGCTGGTGATCATCTTCTCTCCTCCCGTTTGGCCTTTTTGCGCTGAGGTTCAATCTGTGGCCAGGCGCCTGCTGCTGTGTGCGGCCGCCAGATCCCCGCCTCAACCATGGCCCTGCAGCTGCGGGACGAGGCCAAGGTGGAGGGGACCATACGGAGTGAGGTGAGCAGAGGAACAGTTTTGGCTTCACAAGCAAACTGCTGAAATCCTACATGTTTCTTTGCAGGCTATTTGTGTTTAGTTTTATTTTTGATTGCGAGGAATCACTGGACTTAGCTGAAATTCTCACAACCATAATCCCTGCCCACTCCAGAACCAGTAGATATAGCTTTGTTTAAGGCCAAATGGTCCAATGTCCATCCTGACTGCATGGCTCCAGGCAAGCCAGTTAACCTTTCTAAAGCCCCAGTTTAACACATCAGTAAAATGGGAATAAGAATGACCCTTGTAGTGTCTGTGTGAAGCTCAAATGAGTAATTTATATGAAAGAACTCTGTAAACTCAGGTGTTCAAAAAATGTTATGTTGAGATGAATTTCGCTCTCTACAAGAAATCTTTTTTTTTTTAAATGTTAAAGGGTGGAAGCCTTTCTGCGTTATCTGCAGCTCCGAGACGCATGCAATCCTCACTCCCACTGCTTTCAAGTAAGTTCAGAGAAAATAAGTTGTAGTATGGGTTTTGGCTACTTTCCCTTATGACCCAAGCTGTGTCCCATGCAGGAGGTAATACACTCACATAAATAAATGTTCTGCAAGGCCTGGCTTACTTGTCACCCATTCACAAAGCCATCCTGGAAAACCCTGGCTGGAAGAAATCACGCCTTCTGCAGAAGACGTTTTTACCTGTTAAATTCATATAATTCCAGTTCGATAACTATTTAGCGCGCATTCTTCTTGGGGCTAGGGACCGGGCAGGAGGCTAAGGATACACAGGTAGGTAAGACATGGTGTCCTCCAGAGACTCGTGGTCTTGTTTACGGATGGTTACCAGTTATGTGAACAAGTTACCGCCACAAAGTGTGAGAAGTGTGCCAGCAGAGGCACTTGCCGGGAGGGAGGGTGTCATAAAACAGGAAGTCATGCCCTCCCGAAGCAGGCCTGGGAAGCTTCTCAGAGGCTGTGCGAGTGAACACTCATTTTCTATCTAAGTCTACTTCTAATCCTCGACAAGCGCTGGGGGCTCTTTAACTGAAACGGCAGGATTTCGCTATGTGGACGTGAGGAAATAGTACAAAGCAAAGACACAACCATGTGAGAATGCCTCATGTGTGCAGGCACCGTGAGGGCGTCAGGGCACAGCGTGCATGTGGAGGAGCACCGGAGGGGTGAAGGGGCACTGAAGGTGGGCAGGGGTAGGTGAGGCAGGGCCTCTGGCGGGTCTCCTGTTCTGTCCAGTGCTTGGTTGTTTCTATCCTCCTGTTCCTTGCTAGACCGTAAGCTGGCTGAGGTCAGGATTCAGGGCTGACATACAGCTTTCCTGGCATTTCCAGGCTGCTCTGCAGAGCGGACACTCGACGAATAAAAATGGTGAGAGAACACTTGTGATGCCCAAAGCGTGTCCCCTCCTATCTCACGAGAGTAGAATATCTGTACCAGACGTGCGGCGGGTTATAATTCAGCCAGCCCTCTAAATCTACCCTTACGCCTTTCTTTGGTACTTAACCCACTTTCCAGATGACGTGGCATTGCTGCCTGCACAGGAGAGCTGGGCTATTTCCGAAGGCGAGAAGGATGGTGTGCCCAGCCCCGGCTCAGCTGACCTCCCTGACGAGTGGAGGAAATGCCTGCCTCGGGGAAAGAACTTTCCAGCCCGGGAGCTGGTGCCTCAGGCCCTGCACACACCAGCATTCCAGGGTTGCCGATGTGCCTTCCGAGAGTTAGAGCCGGAGTATTCCAGAGGCAAGGCTGTGGCTTAAAAAAAAAAAAAAAATCATGTTTAATTTAAAAATTAGAAACTGGAGCAGGCTGTGAGCACAGGGGTTGATTGAAACAAAATTTAAATTCCTGTCAAGCCCATTTAAACACGGGGGCCCTTCATAGACAATTAGCTGCTCCCTGTGAATGCTGAATAAACTCAGGCCTGGTCACTGCGAGAAGACAGGCGCCTACTGTGAGGCACTGAAAAAAAAATTAACTAAAATCAGGCTGTATGAAATATTTCGCCTTTCAGTATATCACAGGGGTTTGAAAGTGTAAACAAGACAAAAATCGATTCCTTGGTGCCCTCAAATCAATCCCCCAAAATGGTTAGGGCATCTGTTTCTGCTAAATTTTGTTTACATCGGCAGATTTGCCTTAATTGCGGCTGTTTGTCTCCTAGTGTCCCTGGGGCCCTAATCTCCCGATTACTAATACTTAACACTCATTTCACATCTAAAGCTACTTCTAATCCTCAACAGGTTTTGGGGGCTCTTAAAATTATTGAAGCCACAGAGGCGGGAGACACAGCCTCTTTGTGAAAGGGACATTTTCTTATCTACTACCAGCTGGGCCCAATCATCACTAGGGATGGTGACAACAAAGGTGCTAAAAGGCTCTTCCACAATGACTGCTGCTCCACTGGGGATTCAGAGGATAAAAAAGAGCTTTGATGGAAAAATCTGAACAAGAGGCTAGAGCAGTCCAGCCAAATAAAGTTACTGTCATAATCAAATGCTGTCAATCACCATGAAAATCCAATTAAAAATGTTTCAGCACAGCCCTCTTAAGTGGAAAAATGTACCCTATTTATACAAATTTTTGTCAACGCCACACCAATCCCACAATTAGAAAGTCCTGCTATTAATTGAACGCACCTCCCCCCCCCCCCCCAAGTTTAAAAACAGATGCAGGCCATTCTGAAGCTTTCCGACGGAGGTGAGACACACGTAAGCTATTGGCATACAATTAAGAGTTAATCGGGTTACATCTGAAAATTCCATTTTTATTTGTGTCAAGGGAACCTTTGCACAAATAAACGAATGCTACCTAGCCTCCTACTTCAGAATCAGTGACCATTTATATTAAGAGAACAGAGAAACGGTAAACCAGGATACTGGAAAGAAACTAGTCCATGCTCCGGCAAATGTCTCTCGGTAGACCAAGACCTAATGTTTAATTCTAATCTTGAAAATTAAATAGAGGACAGAAGGCCCAAATGTCTCCACTGCCTTTAGGCAGTCTCTAAATGGCCAAGCGAACCTCAAATTATCTGCAGGCAGATTTGGCCCCCCAAATAACCGTGTATCTACAAAGGCCCCACTGAAACCACAAGACTCCGGATCCCCAAAGGTCTCTCTCAAAACTGCTACAAATTAAAAAGCAAACAACCCATTAAACAAATCCAGCTGGTTTCAACTGTAAATACGAGGATTCTAATATTTTTCCAGCCCTTGAAATTCCTGGTTAGACTCATTAATTATTGATAAGAATCGCATCTATTTATTGGAGTGTACTCACAGGAAAACAAGTTTGCTGCCTTCAACAGCAATTCCCAAATCACAGAGCTAGGCTTCAGATCCTTTTATATTCCCCCCTTCCCCCTCCAAATGGCTAAATGTCTCCGGTCTTTTTCAACTTGGTCCATTATTCCCGAGAGCTAGGGGCTGGGGTGGCATGCATCTGCTATGCTGATAGATAAAGACCTTGAAGTCCCCCTGCCATCAATCTAACCAAGCAAAGATGGTGTTGGCCAGGTGGTCTCCTCTAGGGTCTTGGCTCTCTGACGACCTCTTGATTTGGAATTAACTGTCGGGAGCGAATTCTCAAGCGGTCGGAATGCACGCCGACGATCACAGGTGCTGAGCAACAACTACCTAACACTGTGGTATTCCTCCCATACTTCAAGGTGGGCTGGCCGGACCCTGGTGCCTGTCCTGATTGGTCACACCCATGCTGAACTGGTTGGTAAATGCTTCGAATAGCATCCCTGCAAACACTGTGACATCTTAAAAACTCCTTTATTTTGACACCACGTTATTTTACCCAGATGACCTCTGAGCAAGTCAAACAAAGACCTCTGATCAGACCATGCATCCTAGTGTGGTCACCCTGACTCCTATTGTACGTTACAATGTCCAGAGATTGCTTGTTCTTGGGTCAGTCTCCTCAGCTTTATTGTGTGAGCTCTTGGAGATCAACGGACCTATCTTGTGTGTCTATCTATCCGATGTCTAGTACAGTGTTTTATTACACTGGACGAGAGAGGCTGGCACGTGCAAAGAGTAAGTGATGGTGATTTCTCTTCCTGCGAGTAGATTAAAGACCTCGCCCAAATGGCAGTAGCATAGATCCGTGCTAGGCACTGAATTATGAGAGCATGACCCTCCTTCAAGGCACTTACAATCTAGTTGGAGAAAAAAGACATCTAACTAGTGAGTTTCACCTCTGGCTGCTCCTTGTAATCACCTGGAGAGCTTTAAAAAATAAAACAGTACCTGCTCCGTGGCCCAAATGCCAGAGATTCTTTGATCTGGGCTGGGATCCAGGCATTGTTTTTTTCCCTCTGATTTTTAACCCACTTGGATGATTCTGAAGAGTTGCCAGCTTTAGGAACCACTGTACTACATGGACCAACTTGTGAATGTAAGATGAATATGTAATTTGTGTAATTA
This sequence comes from Acinonyx jubatus, assembly GCF_027475565.1. Lineage (NCBI taxonomy): Eukaryota > Metazoa > Chordata > Mammalia > Carnivora > Felidae > Acinonyx > Acinonyx jubatus. The sequence continues at coordinate 36,877,524 of NC_069386.1, forward strand.
AGTGCTGTTCCAAGTGAGAGACAATAAATTCTGGAGTGCTTCAGAGCAGGGAGTGCTCCACTCACTGGGACGGGGAGGAGGATGGAGACCTTCGGGCACAGGGGAGAGGAGGTCATTCCAAACTGAGGCCGCCACCCTAATCAAAGAAGCTGCCAACAGGCTGAGTGGTGTCACATGAGGACCTAGTGACAACATACTCCCAAGACCCGGCTTAGCTCGCTGTGAATGTGGCAGAGCGCTGAAGGGCAGCCCAGGCGATCGACTTTCCGGCATCCAGGATAACCAAACTCTTTTTGTGGTCAAGGCCCCACAGCCTCATTGTGCCATGGAACATGATGCCGGGAAGATGACAGTTGGCCCAGCAGAACAAGAAAGAAGCCTTGCAGGCGGGAGTTCAAAAAACTGCAATCTTAAACAGGCAAATCATCACCATATTAAGAGATCTGACCTGACTGATGGAGGAAAAAAGTTATCCTTAACTGGGAAATTAAAATTGTTAGATCCCCCATGATCAAGGAGTGACAGATTTTATCTATCTGTATCTCTCTTGCTACATGCATGTATATAAATACACACACACACACATACACACATTTATCTGCTAAAGTCTCGTGAAAAGATTAAGCAGTCACGTCTGTGGAAAAACAAAGCTTGTTTTCTGGGGTTATAATCTCTCTGTTCTTGCTGAAGTGCTAACGTGTCATCAAAAATTCAAATTAAAGCTGTCTGATTTAGTGCGATCTCAAGCATCCAGACAGTGATTCTGCCATTGTAATTATGTGCAATTAAAAAGCTAAAATCAACTTCTTACCAGTGGATTCCTATTTATAAGCAGATACAAACAGATGATTTTAATGGCCTTCAGAACTTGAAAAAAAAAAGTCATTACATGGTGGTCAACTGGACCTTGTGTGGAGCCCCCCAGGCTTCTGTGATACTATTTGCGCTTGAAGGAAATACTTAGCTGAAGTTACAATCCCAGCCAGGGTTTCTCCCTACAAATTCCGGGGGCCTTAGCTAATGAGCTGATTTGCACCTCCAGATGAATAACTGAAAATGATGTCTGCAAGAATGGGCGGCCAGACACACACAAGTTTGGCCCTAAGGGTCTGTTTTAAAATATGAACTTTAAGACACAGGTGATGTGGTAGATGTAGTAAGATACTAGATGTAGTAAATGTTACCCAAGTTTAGAATTGCTTGTGAAATCATCATTAGCATCTTGCAAAATTTAGATTGCAAGCAGAGTGGTCCATGATCACTATGCAAGGAAGCTGATGAAATGTGCCTTTCCTCCTATCTGTACTTAGGAGACATGTAAACTCTAGATCAAAATAAACCGAAGCTCATCTTGGAGCTCAGTGGAATGTGGTGGTAATGTTGAACTTTATCTGAGCCCTGTGCTCCCAGAAAGAAATACAGATGAGAAGTCTCCCCCGCTCTTTTGTTAGCTACAAAGGACCAACCTGCTTTCACAGACCCTTTTCCACCCTTCCTCCTGACTTCCATAAGACTGGCTGATGACTTCCTGTTTACCTGCGTCCGTAACCTTGGCCCCCTCCCTTTCCTCTGAGACGGTCCCCATTAGTAAACATTCTCCATATTGCAACAGCCTGAACAAAATCATCTTCTTGACTGTCCAGTGCATTCTGACTATTGCGGTGGCCAAAAGGTTTGGGGCTAACAATGGTGAACAAAGCCATGTGGTGTAAATCCAAAAGTTACACTGGAATTGAAGTGCTGGACAGATGAAAATCTGACATGGTGCTTTCTCCAGTTTCTGAAAGGGACTGTGCAGATGTCCGGTTTATCACACCCATTGATTAACTGAGAGACCAGCAACCAAACTATCTGAAAATGTAATTACAATCAGGTTTGGATAAGCAGAGAAGCTACCAGTGACAATTTAATTTAGAGGAGTTAAACAAGTTAACATCTCTTTGCAAGTAATTAAATGTTTAAACAGATTTTTCTGGAGCAGTTTGGTGTTTATTAGCCCCCAAACAATACCACCTCTTATACATAAAGCCTTTTCTGAGAAATGAGATGCCTTCAAGTTTGCAGCTGCTGGGATTTAGATGAAGCAGGGAAAAAAAAAATCTAAAAGCACTATTTTGATTGTAACTGACATCCCTCCCTCAAGATCCCACACCTGCTTTTTATATTTCCAGTCCCACGATTTACTTGCTTTCTAAGCAAAATGTCAAATTTCAATTGCAAACTGTATTCTGTGTTTCTGAATCGAAAACCAAAAAAACCCAAACCTGAGGAAATGCTAAAGGAGGAAGCCCTGCTCTGGAATGTACCAGGAAATGCACAAAATAACAGACATTATTGGAACCTAAGGAGAAAACCCATGTTTTTAAACAATTACTAGAGCAGTATAGTAATAGCATAAAGACAATTTCTGCGCCAGCTTGTTTCTCTGAAATTCTCTCTGCCACTGAACAGCTAGAACAGATAATAACTATTAGTAAATCAAACTCCTCTGCAATATCCAGCTGTGCCTCACGCATTTACATACAGATAGAATGGGTATATGTTTTTAATATGTATGTGATCCGTACTTTTACCACAGCCGAAGTGCATGCTACAAAGAAGGAGGAGAATGGGAATCGGATCAGCATGAGATAATAAAGTGGCCTAGATAAAGTATTAGCCAGCGATTGATCTCAAACCGGGATGCTGCTTCTTCTGACCTGATTACTTACTATGCATAGATTCCATTAAATAGAGCTTAGACATGGAAAGCTTCTGGAAATACTCTAAATGCATAGAAGGATCTACAGTACTCCGAACCCAAATTGTAACTGCAGAGGTGCCCACGGCCCCTACCCTCCCTCCCTGAGTCAAGGCCCACATTCAGGATAGGCTGGGGAGGTTAAAGGGCCACCTGACAGCTGGTGGGAAGCCCTGCTGAGTCCCACAGGGAGGGCTTTTCCCTTCTCTCCCCTATGCCAGGCCAGCACCCTCCGAGTGGATGCCTCCCTCCTGAGCTGCTTCTCTGGTCCTGGCGGCACAGCGCTAACTAACAGAATGAAAGGCAGCGAGGGAGCTTAACAATCATTCAGGGTCACGGTCCCGTTTGAAAAACTGATGACAGCCATGAATTTTGCTTTTCAGGAAAGAATGCAAATCCCCACATGCATACACGATGTTGGATGTAATTTCAGGGGCTCTAACAGACTTCCTGAAGTCACAGACCCTAGGTCAAGGACTGGTGATCTTGTCCATCCCCTCTGTTTTGCAGATGAAGACACGAAAGCAGGGAGGGAATGGGGAGCTGCTGACAAGGGAAGGGAAGGGAAGTGTGGAGGCTTTCCTGCTAAATCACAGCCTGACCTTACCTACAAAAGAACCCCAAAGGAAGACTAACTCAGCAGAAGGAATTCTCGTGGCTTGCCTGAGCAAGGCTCTACTCAATAATGCCTCTCACCAGATCCCTTTTAGTCACAAATACTTAAACCCACAATCTGAAGAGCAAACCAGACCTGAACCTCTCCATCTCAACATGCTCCCACCTCAAGCTGTCTCTCTGTTTCTGAACCTAGAGGTCTGGTTTTTATTTTGTGTTCTTCAACCTGATCATTGACATTTGGGGAAAACGTCTCCATCACCCTTGCGTTATGGTCTTCTCCCTTCTTGCTGCGTTCTTGCCAACCCGTCCCAGTGGGCAACAGCTGTCCCTCACTCCACATAAGCTGCAACATCCCTGCCTGGTTGTCTGAAGCCTGGCGAACATTCTGTCTGCCATCTCCATAGTTTCTACAGCTTGGAAACTTATCTTCTAAGTTTGCAGGTCCTACGTCACAGAACTGGCATAGCGCTGACACAGGTCTTTCCTGCAATTTATACCCAGGCGATTTAAAAGTGGGTTCTTTAATAAGGGCATCATTTTCTCAGGAGCAGAAAGAGTGTGTTGGGGGTGGGGGTCAGCATGTTGAACTTTCTTGGCTGCCTCCATGGCTGGTTTTCCTTTTTTGGGTATAACCCTGACTCCTGATTTATGCAATAGGTCTTAAAAGACTAAAGGATGAAGGATTTCCCTATTCTTGAATAGAAGTCCACTCACAAAGAAAGGTATGGGTTGGTGGGTGGGTGGGTGTGTGGCTTCTATGTGAAGTCAAAGTTTTCAGACTTGGACTAGGGTATCTTCTACAAGAGGGGGAATTTCTTAACAGATCACCCAGTGGGTGAACGTGTTGCCTATGTGAATTCCACCTTTGTGGCTTTGGGACTCCCTGAGGCCAATGTCAAAATGATTTCTGTTCCAAAAGGCACCAGAGGTTTCACAATGCTCTGAAAAAGTCTGGCCGTCTACACACTCATGCTTTGCGGAGCCTGTTTCCTTTGCCTGGAATGTCCCCTTAAAAACACTCTACTAAAGTTCAGTTCATCCTCCAAAGGCCCTTTTCTTTAAAAAAAAAAAATTTTTTTTTTAACCTTTATTTATTATTATTGAGAGACAGAGAGACACAGAGCGTGAGCAGCGGAGGGGTAGAGAGAGGGGGAGAACAGAATCTGAAGTAGGTTCCAGGCTCTGAGCTGTCAGCACAGAGCCCGACGCGGGGCTCGAACTCACAAACTGCGAGATCATGACCCGAGCCGAAGTCAGTCGCCCAACCAAACGAGCCACCCAGGGGCCCCTAACGGCCCTTTTCAAAGGCTGCCTTCTCCATGTAGCTTTTCCCCACTTCCCCAAATGGATCCTCACAGGACTCTGCTGTTCTTTTATGGCAGTTACTTTATTCTAGTGATTCCTCAAGCCAGGTAACAAGCCACTTTCTTTCCCATTCCCTATTTGGCTCAGTATTCCAGTCAGAGGCAAGTAGGGCCCAGCCCTCTTGACCACAGGAGCCACACACACATTGCAAGTTTCCTGCCTCCTCACTGAACACTTTCTAAGCCAGGGGGCCTCACCGGTGTGGCACCTAAGGGAATACGTCCACTTAATTCAAACTGAGGACAGTCCTAAAAATGTTACATTAAGTATAGGATGATGCTTCCTCTGACTACATTTTTCATTGTTATTTTATGGATTTTATTTATTTAATGTATATTTTAAACTAATCTAAGTCTATTTTTTTTAATGCTTATTTATTTTTGAGAGAGAGAGAACGAGCACGAGCAGGGTAGGGGCAGAGAGAGAGGGAGACAGAGCACGAGCAGGGGAGGGGCAGAGAGAGGGAAACACAGAATCTGAAGCAGGCTCCAGGCTCCGAGCTGTCAGCACAGAGCCCGTTGTGGGGCTTGAACCCACAGAACGCAAGATCATGAACCGAGCTGAAGTCAGATGTTTAACCGATGGAGCCACCCAGGCACCCCGTATTTTATGGATTTACTGTTATTTACTAATTAAAACCATGGGACAGCACACACCAGCGTGCACAGTTGTAGAGAGAGCTACCGGAATATGTATTCCTTGTCTCTCTCTCTCTTCACACACACACACACACACACACACACACACACACACACACACACACGCACACACACCTTTACATACACTTGCTTCTAAGGCACTGAAAGTACTCAGCCTTTAGCCTTGTCTTTATGACTTGTCGCCCTGGAGTTGTATTCCTTACCAAGACATACATCCATATGCATTTATGGGCGTATGTACGATCTGCAGTGTTTTATTTATAAGTGGCCAGCTCATTGCAGCACTGAAACATGCATTTACAAACAGATATCTGCTTTATGAAACCCTATTCCTTTGTTTTAATAGCTGAGCTATCCAGCCATAGCATAATAATGTACAAGGTAAATGGGTCTCCATCTCTAGAACCTGTTCCAAGTTTTCTCAAATGTGACTAACTGCAAGAATTTCCCGACCATCAAAGAGACGCCACCACCAAAAGACCAGTTTATTCTAGACATGAAACCTGCACAGTTATAAATTGCAGAGGTTTTAGGGGTGAACTTTAACTTGAAACTACCCTGAAATAGAAGATTTGCTTCAGGGGTAACACGAAAGAGAAAACTACCTTCCTCGAAAGCACTCATGATGCAAAAGGGAAACATGCTGTTATTGTATATTCCAGGATGAAATATGTATTATATAGAAGAAGTCTGGGCACTTGGGGTGTTTATTAGGATGGCATACAATGGATGAAAACCTCTGAACTCGTATCTGTAAAATGCTTATTGTTAAAGTGGTGACAGAACCTTGGCCGGAATTTGCTGAGTGCAATAATGTAAAGATAGGGAATGGTTTAAGCAAAACGTAAGAAAGAGCAGACTATAATTATTACTTACTAATGCTCGATGCTAGCGTTATTCTAACAGCTTGTGCACTGTCAAATCAACAATCTGCACTAAATAAATGACCATTTGGGAATTGCTAGGGAGCGTCTCTGTTCCTCTCCCTGCTCGACTAAAAACTGTCATTTGCAATCAAAGAAAGCGGCCTTGGAGCTGAGAACACAGCACCCGCAGCCTTAGAGTTGTCTCCTTCTGAGTAAAGACCAAAGATTCACATTAACTTGATCTTTTGCAGCCAATCTAATTTCATCCTACATGAATCCAAGAGGACTCCACGCCACGATGAGAATTTCCTGTAGGACTGCGCTAAAAACTTAATATGCTGACTCTCTTTTCTGTTACCAATCCTCTAGATTCTGAGAGGCTGTAACAGCAAATGAGGACAAGGAAGTAACCCAGATTAACTTGTGATCCTTGAGTGTGAGGCGAAGGAAGACAGTTCAGCCTTGTGTCGAAAAAGTGGTAGGTTTTTAAAAAGTAGAAAATGACTATCTGAGGCTATGAGCTTCACAAACACCTACCCAAATGGAGTAAGTAATGTGGCCTCTCCAGAGCCTGTGGATGTTTTAAATTCCATTCTGGTTCTTTTAACTGAATATTAAGCACAGCCATATAAGTAGAGAATTCTAATGTAACTAAAAATATGTACTTACCATCAGGTCCTCAGGTGCTGGTCTTTCTTTTGGTTGTTTTCGCATGCTGTAAAAGGGGGGGGGGAACCTCATTGTTATCTGTATCGCTTACAAATTTGTGCTGTATTTCCCACCGTTGACTCTATCTCCTGGAATCTGAATGTTTTCAAATTTACGAGTTCAATTCCTGGCCAAAGTATTAGCATAGATTCCTATCTTTTATTTTGGCCTTTAATTATCAGATTTTGGGAGACTCTCATGAATCAGAAACACCAAGATTTTTGAGAGGGAGTTATGCTTGCAATACAGATGAAGAATGAATTTAAAAATGTGAAAAAAAACCCTGGCAGTATTTCTTCCTGGCTCAGTTTTCGATGTATTTCCAACTTAAATCTAGGGAACAATGTAATTCTTTTTTGGTAACTGGGATAAAGTAATAAGAAAAGAAACATGACTACCAGGTCAAATGAAAAAACATCTTATTCCTTTCATTATTTCTCTGAATGACAAATAATATATAAAGACGTCAGGAATCTAGATAATGCTATAAAATTACAAATGGGCTGTTACATTATCTCCACTTTCTTTTATTCTGGCTACATAATGCAAGTTGATATTCATTAAATAGCTGTGGGGGAAGTTAAGTTTGTTTAAGCTGCTTAAAGAATCCCATTCCTCATACAAAATATTTCTTGTCTCACATGTAGTACGTATAATCAGTAGCTGTATCATGTACGCAGCTACATGATGAAGCACTCATACGTGGCACTGGCGTGACTATGGGTAACTACCTATTTGGTGGCCGTATCTGTACTAAATTCAGAGTGTCTGTGGCAGGAAGTCATGAAAAGATGACTGCTTCTTCTATTACTTCAAAATCACACAGATGCTTCTCTTTACATAAGGCGACCTCTAACAAGCTAGAAGAAAACCCATCATATAATCCCTGCATTTGCTATTTTTTTTTTAAGTAGAAAGACTTAATGATCATTTGGTAAATAAGAACCGTAGTTATGAACCATTAATGACATCGAGGACATTTGCCTTCCCTATAAATAACCATATGCACCTCTCAAATACTGCATCCATTAGCAAGTAATTCAAGCTGTCTCGCCGGTGGAGTTGGTAACAGTCCTAATCTGACATTCCAAAGTAGCTGTATCTCTTGGGAAAACAAGGCTATTACCCACTATCATTTCTGTTTCGGCTTGACATCTGTGGAAATTTCAACACAGGTTATCCCTCCCCCTGTCTCCATAAAACTTCTACACAGCAGCTGATTAATTTTTTGGGCAGAAGGAAGGTAAAGTCTTATCTGCTTTTCCCCATCTGCCCAGAACCAGCTACACCCCCAAGTAGGTCTCAGGCCACACAGCGAGATGCACAGCCGTCTGATCACAAACCCCACATCTCCGGGACAGGTGATGCCCAAACCAGCACCCCGGGCAGTTTAGGAATGGCACGGTTTATGTTTCAATTTCTGCATTTCAAAATGGGGCCTTCCCATGATGTGCTTCTGAGTGTTTCTAGGAATTCCATGTAAAGGAAATTAAGAGAGATTAATCCACATTTCTGGATAATGGCTCTATATTATCAATGAGCCCAGGAGTCCAGTGTTCAGCCAATATATGTGCTTTTTCCGACATGGCATGCTTTGGAAATAAAATGACTGCAGGGTAAAAACAGTTTTTAAAAGCTACAGAATATTATATTAGTATTTTAAATAAATAGAAACAGTGTTAATAAAATTTTTAAAGTCGGGGGGGGGAATCTCTTCCTCACATATTTGTCTATGGAATATAAACTGTATGAGACATTTTTATTAAGAGGTAACATATTACACTTAGTCAAAAAGGTGATAAAGCTTGACATTTATATTAAGGAATATTTCTTGGTTTCACTTTAGTGTAATCATCAGATGGATCATGGGGGTGGGGAGGGGAAGGGGACAGTGTACAACCATTTCAGTTTAGCAAGGACTCCTGACTGCACCATTTCGTGGCACTGCAGGAATGAAAGGTTCATTTTCCACCACTGAACAGGACGCTGAAGGGGTGATGGAATGGAATTCAGTGAATGAGAGGAAGAAATGTAGAGGCAGTTATGAGAAAGTTCCAGAATGTCCAGAACAGTTTCTAGTTCGTTCTGTCTCCTGCTTTGGGGTGGTCACTGCTATGCTCCCAGTTTCCTTCTCTCTCTGTCTCTGTCTCTCTCCATGCAGAGGTGAGGGAGAAGACAGAAGGAGGGCAGTGGAGCGACGGGGCCTGGGCCACTGACTGGGGAAGAGGCAGGTGGAGGGGACCTCATTCTACTGAGGGGAAAAAAGGCAGAGGGTGCAAAAGGAACCCTTCCTCAAGTGTCAAATGTCGAGGGGCTGCCCAGAGGCTCTGAGGGCCCCTTTGACCAAAATCCTGCGGTTCCTCCCAGGTCTCCAACTGTTCAAGTGGGCCTAATGGAACCATGTTTTCATAGTCTTTCAAACATCAAAATTCACTGAAATGGGACACCAGTACTCTGTCTAAAATATATCTAAGGATAAAAGTTATTTACTGACAATCCGATGAATTAATAAACTATGCTGCTTCCACTAAGTGACAGACAGTTTTATGGGTAACTTGAGGTTACATTAACAAAAATAAGCTTCATATGTCTGTTCAATAGGGACTATAAAATTGTGTGTTTCTTAAAAAAAAAAAAAAAATTGGGTAGCAACAGTATCTGTGCTCCAAGAAGTAGCCTGATTCTCAGCAGTTTATTAAGACAGGAAAAAGCCTCTAAAGTACATTTACGACCCTTTGTGTAAATAACGTTTACATAATTTAAACAATTTCTTCAGCTTTGCTGCCCCATCTGCCCAAGGCCCCGAAGTCCCTCCTGTCTCCAAAAGGAAGCAGGGAGAGCCATAAGGTCTCACGGAGCCGCAGAGTTAATGGCATGTATCATTTACATTGAGGGCATGGCATGTTTGCAAACGGGCTCACCACTGAGTGATGAAATGTACAAATGGCTCGGAGAACTCTCCAACCGGAAGGACGGGCGAATCCTGGGATGGAGGAGAAACAAGTCACCAAAAGTCACAACAATTCCTCTTCTTCCTTTATATCCACCCCCACCTCCCCGCAAGGAACAGCAGAATATATAACAGGGATTCACCAACATGTGGAAAGGAAAATAAGGCCTCGTCCAATTAAAAAGACTGTCGACACCCTCTCCCACATGTTTATGTAAAAACGCCAAATTTAAAGCCACACACATTTTACAATAGTGAGAAACATGAGAGCAAAGAGGGAGGGGAGGTGAAAAAAGGACAATGATAGCCACAGGGTAGGAAAGAAGGTACGAAAGTGTAAATGAGAAATTAATGATTATTTAAGTAACACACAAATGGTCTTGTAATTAACAAAGAGCTGTGAAATTATTCTTGTGCTGACCTCTGTTTCTTTTACTGGATTTGCTATTTATTTACACTTTCCCTTTTATTTACATTTATTTGTATATTCAACCGATCTTAACTGCCTGCAGAATCATGTGGGTCAGTTTGCTTTTGTTTTTGTTTCTGTTTTTTACTTGAATAGAAAGGCTTTTATGGGAGAAGCTGTTTCTTGAAAAGGAATTTCAGCCTATTTGCCAGTCCAGACAAACTCGTCATAGGAGAAAACCAGTGAATTAAGGACACAATGAAAACCTCCCACCTTGACCACCAAACAGAACTGGGGTGGAGGTGGGAGTCACTCAAATGAGCAGGAAACAACACAGCAACAAATGACAACCACCGGGTAACACAGGGAGCAGACCCCATTACCATTTGCAAAGGAAGGCTTTAAGAATTTAGGAGTTTTTCCAAGAATGACAGAGAGCGCCACTGTGTTTATAGTGTAATGGCTCAGGATGTAATGAAATTACACTGCAGAGTACTTTAACAGTCATCTCATTAGACCTACAGTTGGAACAAGAGAGCCACATAAAGTAGGCAGCTGCAAATGACTCCATTCCCATCTATTCTCATTTGCTATTAAAAATACCTTTCGGCGGCTTTTTTCCTCTCTGACATCCCTACACAAAGTGCCCTGCAAAGTATGATACATGCACCTATTTAAATTAACAAAGGAATGACTTATTTTAATCTCACTGTGCTTTGGAGTGCTTTGGCCATTTGGATGAGCAATATATCATTACATACAACCTTCCAGCGCTGCAGGCAAGAAACTCAGAGCATGCAGCATTTGGTGGGAGCCAAACAATTTCTCTAGCACACAACTGTGTCAAATGCATGCATGTATTCATTATTGAGAACGAGAGGAAATAGCTTTGATGTAGTGGAAAAAAGAAGATGATAAAAGCACCTCTGCAATATGCGTGTCATTATCAATGGTGGCAGATAGATACAATTGCACAGCCTCCTATGTGATTAGTAAATATACATATAATTGCTGTGGCCAATTATCAGAAAAATGAGATCGGTAATTACAAGACAGAAAATTAACTAGAACTCTTATTAAGGCTTTGTTTCCAATTCAAACAATTGGAAACTGCTGGAAAATACAATTAAATCAAAAGGAACTGAGGGGGTCAGAGCAGCCAAAACAAAAACAAAAACAAAAACAAAAACCAAAAAAACCAAAAACCAAAAAACAACAAACCCCAAAAACCCAAAGAGGTTAAAAGAAAAGGAATGTGAACAAAATGATTCTTAGATTTTGCATATCTGTTCTCTTTGAATTTACTCTGTTCATCCAGAGCAGGGGAAGGTTAGTGATCATAAACTTAAAATTCTCATCAGTAGAGAAAGGTTTCCAAGAAGAAAGGAAAACAAAGGAAAACGGGAGTGAAATAAAATCTTGCCAAGTTCAAAGGATTACATGCAGGCATTACACAGAGACGACATGAAAAACGGGGGGCTGATGAAACAGTCCGCTCAAAAGAAACAAGGCACGCAATAACATGACAAGTCTTCGATAAAGGTACTATAAAATGGTCACAGAAGTCCCATCGGTTTGAAGAGCAAAAATAAAACATGATATCAATTTCAGCCTGGCCTGTTTTAGGAAAGCCATATATATCACCATGCCTGCAAGACCCTACGAGGCCCAGTTCAAGAAATGACATTTCACTGTCTCAAAAACTATTAGTAAAAAAATGGTTCAAAGTCTGAGGTACAAAAACTATGGGCTCTGATCAGGCAGTTAGTCCCCTCAGTCATCATTTCGGAGATTCTTTTGAAGGCTGTGGTACTGGAAGTGTCTGAGTAGTAGCTGATTTAAAATGCAATGTTTAGGAAGAGAAAAGCCTACTGCCTTAATGTGGCTGAATATTTACCAAGATGGTTAAAATTCTGGGCCGGTTTTCTACCAAGATCCTGGTATAAAATGATGTCATTGTGGACCTCATTTCAAAGTATGATACCAAGAGTAAATTAATGAATTATAGACTAGGCAACTTGATGAAGATGTCATTTTAACATGGATGAGAAACAAGACGAGGAAATGTGACATCTTTGCATGGGTAGTTAATTTTATTTAAGACCTGATATTATAGCCTGTTAAGTTCCTCATAACATAAAACTAAGGAACACTGGGTGGTACCCATGAATAATTTATTTCACTTGTGAAAATGCCAGCCCAAGTCGACTTTACAGAACCAGAGAGAGTGGATTCTCCTCTCAGGGGTGCCTGGAAAGAATCAGTCATCAGAGATGCAGGGGGGCGGTTGGTGGTGGGGGGGAGGAATTCTAATCTCACATGCATAATGCCAGGTATTTCTTTTCCTTTTAAAAATCCATGTCTCTTGCATACCTCAAAGGAGAATTTTCTGAGATACAGAAGACTGAATGGCAGGCAGGGGGCGGGGCAGTCAGAATGCCATGACCAACATGGGGGTGGAGGGGGAGCAAAGGAGTCCTCTGAGAGCCCCACCACTCCACAAAAGCACACAGGCTGTTAACACTCTGAAGGAAAGCAAATGATAGTGTTTACCACACTGGAGGATTTTCAAGTATACTTTTCTCATATTTAAGCAAGTAAAATCAGAAGTTTCTTTAGATCAGCATGTAAAACACCTCTAAGAACCTGCCTATTTCATTATCTAATTCAAATGTGTGCGAAGGAGGGAGGGAGGCTCAGCTCAGAGTGGAGCTGTCCCAGTTTCCCTGCAGCTCCCAGGGAGGGAGAGCATCCAGTCACCGCCAGGTTAGAGGGAGACTGAGAACCATGCCAGGGGGTTCAGGGATCTAGTGAAGTACTTGCTGCTACTTATCAAAAATGTCCTCTGCCAAATATGGGTTTAGGGAAGATGAACAAATACATTTCGAAAATATAAGCGCGAATTGGAAAAGCAGTTACACTAATAACTCTCAGGACTGGCTGAAACTGACTCTAAATTGTTAATAAAAGTCACTCTTTTTTAAGACCCTGGGTGCCATACTTCACCTTAAGGGCTTTTTTGGGGGGTTAACTCTTCTGTTGAACTTCTAAGTGCAGAGGTATGGAATGAAGCAGTGGACACAACCTTAACCAGAAGCCTTAACCTGAGATTCTAGTCCCAAATCAACTTTAGAGTCCTGCTAAAGGGACACAGGCTGAATCTTGTTATCGAGCCGGCAACTGTTATATAAAAACAGCTGCCATAAACCATTTCAGTAAGCAATTCTGGTCATCGAGGAGGACAGTCTCCAAGTCTCAGAGGTTTCTGTAACTACCTGGTCAGCCCCCTTTGCTAAACAACCGGAACACAAGCACGTGGCAGGCTAGAGAACAGCGAAGGACAACGGGAAAAAAGTTTGAGTGATGCCTTTGCCTTGTGAATAATGAACAGTTCAGGAAGGTCAACCCATTACAACTGAAACTGTTTAATTATTAATTATGCACAATCTATGAGCAAAAGGACAAGTTCAGAATGTTTAATGTATGCTAACTTCAACTGGACTCTCTCTGGGTATTTTGTTATTAGCACTTGTCAGCAAGGTACTCAGGCATAAAAAAAGGCAAGCAGCAGAAAATCTGAGTTGGTGTGTGTGTGTGTGTGTGTGTGTGTGTGTGTGTGTACCTGCACAGTCAAAGAGTGGGGGAGGGGGGAGGGAGAAGGAGGTCTCATTCCAGTCACTGCTGCTGCTAGTTCACTTGCAGACTAAGTATGTCAATAAGCACACTTTATGACTCGAGAGCGGGCAGATAGGTTGGGTACTCGACACACAGAAAACACAGATGAGGCTTTTGGAATCACTTACTTAAAAGAGAGATCATCATTTTAAATGTAGAGTTTTTATTTTTTTTTAACTATGATGTTTCTTGGCTTTGAAAAGATCCATGATGACATTTGTGCACACATGTGTGCACACACATACGCTTGAGTACGTAGAAAACTGGTAGAATCTGAATAAACTGAGTGGATTCTATCCATGTCAATATCCCGGTTGTGGCATTGTACTGTGTTTATGAGCTGCTACCACTGGGGGAAACTGGGTGAAGGGTGAACAGGCCCTCTCCATGTTATTTCTTACAGCTGCATAGGAATCTAAAATGATGTTGAAACAGAAAGTTTAGAAAGAAAAAGGTAGGGACCTATTTTTAAAAACTCTGATGAGGTCCGGATTCTTGGGAGAGCTTAGCTTTATGTAAGGGGAAAGGCTGGCCTAACTACTCAAATGGAAAGCAGTTAAGGGAACTTGGCTTAAAAAAATAACCTGAGGATTTAATTTTTCCCTTTAACTCATAATTAATATGACAATGAAACCTGACAAGGATATGGTAGTTAATTCAGACACTGATAAGGCACAGACATGAAATACTGTATAAAAATGATAGTCTGAGGCGTCTGGGTGGCTTAGTTGGTTAAGTGTCTGACTCTTGATTTCGGCTCAGGTCATGATCTCATGGTCCTGCAATCGAGCCCCATGTTGGGCTCTGCGCTGAATGTGGAGTGTGCTTAAGATTCACCCAGTCTCTCTCTCTCTCTTTCTCCCTCTGCCCCTCCCCCACTTGACATGCATGCACTCTCTCTCTGAAAAAAAAAATGATAGTCATTCATTACTTATTTATTGGTTCATTCAGTCAATAGTTTTCTTGACCACCTACCATGTGAAAGGCTCTGAGCCTGGCATTGTGGGATGTCTGATATTTAATCCATAACCTTAAAGAACTGGTATATTATTCAGGGGGATAAGGTGTGCACCCCTAATAAATAGCCCTGCAGGATGGAGGAAATGGCCAAGTAAGGGCTTGGCATTCATTTTAATCTGTGTCCTGTTCCCTTCTCTTTGTGCAAAATAGACATTCCTTCAAACCAAGATTTTATACTTACTGGTAGTAAGAGAAGGAAGACAGAAGGGCAACTTCTCAAAATATCAAGGTGTTGGCCAACTGGTGAATTCTATGATCAGTTGGGATGTGGTCAGATTAAACCAGCCTGGCAAGTTAAACAGAATATGGCAAGCCTTCCAACATTTTTAAGAGCCCATTTCTAGACCTCAAGTCATCAAGCCAGTAGGTAGTTAACAGCATGTGGAGTCTGATCAGTAGTGAGTTATGCACTAATACTTAAAAAATAAATTTTCTTATTGAAGCCTGATGTTCCTTTGGCTTGGCCCAAAGATTTCTGTTCCTACACACTGGGACTCACACTAATTGCCACGGCTCTCTTAGACTGCTCCACTTTTGTCCACAGTGTTGGGGTCAAAGGCTGTTTGTAATTCCAGTGGCTTCACGTCAGGCAGAACAGAATTTTGCCTTGTTAGACCCCAAATTGGTTTTTGAGTCTCCGCTGTTTACTGCCTTAAAACAGCATTTTCACAAGACACCTGCAGGATCCGTAGGATAAATCTCCTCTGGACTGAAGAGGAAACCTGGTTTGTTTGAAAACAAGAGAAAAAAAAAGACACAAAAAAAGCACCCTCACCTTTAAAGATCTCCACAGAAGCTTATCTACAAACCAAAAAATCTATGCGCCCAAAGTATAACCCAATGGTAGATTTTGGGAAATTAGCTCAGTTTTAGTATTTTGAAGGTCCTCAGTGTTTGCATCTGTAAGTTGCTGCTACAACAGACTGTGGCAGGGGTGGGGATAGGCGGGGAGAAGACAGTCACATCTTGTCAGAGAAAGAAAGGTGGGACATAGATGGATAGGTGCTCCTGGTCAATCAGAGAATGAGGCAGCCCAGTTTAAGATATGAGTGAACCGTTAATTACACATTGGAGTTTACAAAGTCAGTCAATGCTTATAAACAGCACTCAGTTTACTTAAAAACATGGCCACTCTGTGAGGAAACAATCGATATTTTGCCATTATGTGTATTTTTTATTTCATAATGCAGGCACAACCAACCTAATCTTTGGGGTGTTATGAGGGACAGCGGCTGGGAATGGGGCTTTGAATTTAGGAAGGCTTGCAGATGGACATCATCAGAAAAGAGTGTCTGTGACTCTCCTCAGCTGGAGACCAGAAAGCCCTCCTTTTACTCCCCACTCCACATCAAGCCTTGAGCAGAGAAAGTGAAAGATGACTCAATTTCCACACCGGGTCACCCCATGCTCTGGGTTGCCAGATGTGACAAATTACACATGTGGGCATTTTGGTGTGAAGTTCTGTCCACTGGGTCTGGGCTGACAGTAGCAGCTCATTTAACTTGTCTCAGAAGGACCTGGCACCAGGGGCAAAAGGCCTGAATTTCTGCTACTGAAACGTCCACCTGACCTATAAGCCCTTAAAGCAAGGGAGACCCAGCTGTTAGCCAAGGAAACATCACAACCTGATGGCTTATAAAAACCACAAAATAGAAATGAATAGGTCTAAAGGAATCTGTCTGTAGGTAACTGAACTTTGAGATCATAAAGATTTTCCCTATTTTTTTTCTTGTAAACATGTTCCAGAAGTTATCAAGGTAAAAAGAGAAGAGGCAAACACGTCGTCATTAATATCAAAAGTAACCCATCATTTACTCTACAATTTTTGTCACGTAAAAGATTTGTATTTACCTAGAGATTTTCTAAACCTATGGCAGAGATCTTGATGTTTTATAAAATTCCTTGAAAATAGTAGAGAACTGGAAAATGGATTAATCTTTTAAACCATATTTACAGTTGCTTTCTCTCCAAAGCTAATAAACACTGTTTTTTCTCTTTTTATTTTAGGTCACTTGTTGGTCATAGGCTATAGTGCACAGTAATATTTACAGGTGTCTGTATGAATAGCACACCCACACACTTACACACATACTTGCACACTAACATCCACATATACCTCCCTTTTCCATGGCGTAGGCAGAACAGCAAAAAACATGCTTGTCTCATACCAAAGGGATTTCATTTATAAAAGTAAAACCCGTTATTGTCCTCTCTGTCTGTAGCCTCCCAATGCATTTCTATTGCTTTTCCATAAAACACTACTGCAAATAATCAAGCATGACCATTGACATCCACAAGATTGAGTTTTAGGAACCATTAAATGAGCTCACCCTCGTGGGAAGCTTCCTGCTCAGGCTGGTCTAAAGGTAATTATTCAGCAATTCCTACCTGTGGTTTTACCTTGTCCCTATATAGTGTTTGAATTTCATATGCTGGTAAGGTCAATTTTTTTTCCTCAGGAAAAGTCCAGCTACACATGTTTGATCCCGGACTTAAATTATAATGTTAATATACACACTTCACCAGGTTCTATGTACGGAAGTGCTGATTAAAAGAAATCTTAGATTACAGGTAGATCATCAACTATATTAAACAAAAGCAAAAGAGGAAAATCTACGGGAGAATAATAACGCTTAAAAGATTCCGAAATGAAAGGAATTATTCCTCTTTTCATAGGTAAGGGGTTGGCACGGAGACACCTGAACTACATCCACACACCATTCAAGGGCAAGAACCTGGCAGGTCCGTGTCCTGAAAAATCAACAAGCCATAACACCATCAAGTCAGACTCCGAGAACTCACTAAAATCCAAAGACCACATCGTCACACTGTATGTCCTCCTGATGTTCACTCGACTGTTAGTTAGAATAATCACCGCCATTTGCCACCTGTGCTGCAAGCTACGGATAAGGGGGAAGCCGAACTTCCAGGGGCTCCGTGGAGGAGGAGTGCTGGTGGTAGCTGCTCACACATTTTGATAAACAAATTCAAAGGCTGTGTGAGCTGTGACTCAAAGGCTGAAAACTATATGCGAAATTGTGCTGTACCTGGTTCCAAACAATAAACTCGGGGAGAAGGGAATTTAAAGCTGGGTAAAGAAGATAGCACGTCGGTTTAAAATTAGTCAATATGAGAGGAACAAAGACAGGGAGAGAGGGAGACAGGGAGGGAAGAAGGGGGAGGAAGTGAAAAAAAAAATAGAACTACATACTGTGAAATGAACAAGTTCAGTTAGAATGTTCATCAGGATTTGGAAAATCATAATGCCATCTGCTACTCTGGACCTCAGAACATCAGGGATCTTGGGGGCCCAGACGCTTCCATTTCCAGGAGGAAGGAAGGAACTTATACTCCCTGGAACGCTGCCTCCATTCTGGAATGGAGGCAACACCCCAGCCGATCGGTTTGGAATCTCTTTTGAGAACATTTGCACTGTTCACATACGCGTTTTCCCTGGTTTAGGGAAAATGAACGGCAGGCAAAATGATTACATCAACTCGGCAGTGAGGCGGAGCAGTGCCCCAGCCTGAGCTGCTGGGTAACTGACCCTGGCATCCAACTTGGGCTCAGGGTGTGTAGGTCCCATCATGGTGGATTAAATGAGCATTGTCCTACGGCTGGATAAGACTTCACAATAGAGCAACACATGTTAAATGACAGCAGCTAAAACTGGCCCCACCAGGCAACTGCCCATTCACAGAACGCTATTCATACGCCTCCACCACCAAGAAATTAATTCATTAATAATACATCAGGCTTCATGGACAATTCAAAGAAAACAACACAAGGCTACTTGTTCAATGACTGCCTAAAGATGCAGAATTTTTCTTGGTTAAAAACAAACAAACAAAACCCAAATCTAATTGACTTACTGAAATCTAAATCATAGGGACGTTTATGCTAATATTTCAGTTAGTGAAAAAGAAGAAATGGTGAAAGTCTATCCACTGAATTCACTCAGTGCCACTAGGAAATACTAAAAATACAGATTTTTTTTCAGCAGTAGCTAATAAAATCTGAATTTATATAACTGTGTCTTTGGAAATTATTTTTTTCCATTTAGGTGACTTTGTACATCCTTCAGACTATCAGGAAAAATTTTGCTTTTAACTTGTTTCTTCTGTTACATTTTTTAAACTCAGTTCTTTCTTTCTCCTCCCTCCCGACAACTCATAAATATGAATTAAATATAATTATAAATGAACAGAACATTAACTTTTGGATTACTGCTGTGTTTTGGTAGAATGTTAATGTCATTTCTAAAGAAACAGTTATTACCAATAGAAAAAGTAATTACTAAAGGAATCATGGCCTTAATGCTAACCTATTTTCAATCTTCAAACCAGCCAAACTGCATTAATTTAAGCATACTGGACTTTTCAAAGGAGGTATTAGATTTCTAAAGGCTGCCTTACATAAAAGAGGAGTATCAGTTTTCAGGGTCCCAATTATATATTCCCAACTCTATGGGATACAGGTCTAGTTAGCAATATCGCTGGAGGACAAGACTATTGTGTATCCCCTTGTATTAACTTACCAAGTTTCTAATGCCTCAGTAACTAATTCATACAAGTTATAAACATCATGGAATTGCATATCAACACCCATTTACTGGAGTGGTCAGAGTGTTAGCTATGTGGGAAGAAGCTCAGGGCCTGCATAGGACGTCAGAAAGCTCAGGCCAGCAATTCTTGTCTCACTGTAAACCACATGCAGTTACATATTGTAAAAGGAACAGGCCAGCCTTTGGAGGCTGGGAGCTGAGGGGATGAGGATTCCTTTTACTTTTTACTAACTTCAGAAGCCAGAATGATGGCAAAGTCCCCTAGGCAAAAAAGTGAATGCATATTATTTCCTCTGGGGTTGGTTAATACCACTTTTTGAATTCCAGGGAGATTTTCTCAGGCAACCATTTTCACCCCAACCCTCTGCCCCCAGAGAGCACCTGCTGTGTTCATAGCCCAGCAGCTCCTCAGTTAACCAGCCCTCAGTAACCTGTCTGGGAATGAGTGATTCTCCATGAATGAATCTTTTTAAGACAACCGGAGGGTTTAGGAGTTAAACCTTTGGTAAATATAAATCTTTCTAAAAGGAGTCAAGCTCCTTCCTGCCGATTTAAACAGATATGCAGAATAGAATTCAATTCTTTCTTAAAGACCTGGAGTCATTCTTATAGACAGCGAAACCGAACTGTGTTGCAATAGATCTATGCCCTTGGGGCATGTCTGCAATGTTTCTAAGTTGTTTTTTCTATAGCTTTTAAAATAATCTCTCTTTGTGATGTCAGAATGTTCAGCTGCCACTTTTTCCTTCTGGCAAGGTCAGTTATAGTGTAGTAAAGTGGAAAGAGCCATATCCTTTGACTGTCACTCAGTTTCCTCATCTGTAAAATGGAGTGTTATGGGAAAGCAACATGTTTCCCTGGGGAAACATTCTGCAAACCATAGAGGTTAAGGCTAGACTTTAGAATTCTGATAAAGGACCACATATATTAGTTAAGTGCCTTTTCATCATATACTCTCTTACTTTTTGGACTGGTTCTTCTGAAGTCTTGAAAAGACAGGTAGTAAGTTCTTATAATTACGTATACATTTCATTCAACAAATATTCATAAGTGACCCCTGTACTTTAGTTGCAGCAGTATAAAGCTAGAAATGAAAAGCCTAGGTACTTAGAGTCTAGTTGATAAAACTACTTATAATTGGGTCTAGAACAGGAATTAATAGCATCTTGAATGAGGCACGTGGTGCCATCTTATGAACAGAATGCTAATCGTCTTCTTCCCGTGAACATGTCTTTCTCTCTGTGGGACTCATGCCCGTGAGGGCCTAGCTGCCCAAGCTGCATGCTTCATCCCTGACCCCACCTCTCCACTCTCCCCTACATCCAATTACTTGCCAAAGTCTGTTTATTCTATCTCCTAAATACTCTTCAAACATGCTAAGGCTAATGAAAGCCCTCATAATCTCTGATCAGAACTACAGCTTCCTAAGGGCCTTTCCCAAACCACCTTCCACAACCCTGTCAGTGATTTTTCTGAAACACAAATTTGGTTCCACCGATCCAGTTTGAAGCTTTCGGTATGCCCGCCCCCCGAAAATGCCTTTAGGCACAGTGTAAAGATCCTTTGAAATGTGGCCCTTGTCTCATCTGTTAAAACTCTGCCAAGCACTGTAGCCACGATGAACTCCTGGTGGGGGCTTCAGGTATCTCTGAGCCTAACTCCCCCTTGCTCTTTGGGGTCCCATTCTCTGTAGAGACCTCTGGTACGTTATCATCCTCTCTATCATCAGCCCTCTTGTCTGTGTTTCCCAGCACCTTGTCCACACTTTTTAGTATAGAAGTTCTATAGCTGCAAACATCATTAAAAACCTTGTCGTAAATACCCATTTATGTGTGGTTAAAAAAAGAGCCAGTGTGCTCCTGAGAACTCAGGCCATCAAGTCTCCCATGACTTACACTACCGGCAGTTTAAATTGATCTATTTAGATATGACTGTTACTGGTCTGCTTCCCTGACTAGAGTAGAAAAATTTTAATGGTAGCAACTGCATCCCTAACCCCAATACCTAGCTCTGGGATTAATACAGGTTTACGGAATGACTGTTCAGGATACAATCAATGGTTTTCATACTATAATTAATGGAACTCCAAGAACTTTTATGTGGGTGCCAAGGGTGGGTACAGATAGGGTGGAGATTTAAGCCTGCCCACCCTCTGATCAAACCAGAATGGTTTCAAGTTCCAAAAAAATAAAATTAAAACTTCCGTGTGTCACAGAACACCAAGAAAGTGAAAAGAAAATCCACAAAATGGGGGAAAACATTTAGACTCTCATATCTAGAATATATAAAGAACGGTTACAGCTCAATAATAAGACAAATAACCCAATTTAAAAACGGACAATGGAATTGAACAGACTTTTCTCCAAAGAAGTTATTCAAATGGCCAATAAACATATGAAAATATTCCCAGCATCATTAATTACAAGGGGAACACAAATCAGAACCATAAGAGAGGCTACTTCACATCTACCAGGAAGACTATAATTAAAAACAAAAACAAAAGCAAAAACAAAAAACAGAAAACAGCAAGTGCTGGCAAGAATGTAGAGAAATTTGAGCCCTCATAAATTGCTGGTGGGAATATAACATAGGGCAGCTGTTGTGAAATATAGTTTGGAAGTTCATCAGAAAGTTAAATAGAATTTTCATGTGATCCAGCAATTCCACTTCTAGGTATATATCTAAGAGAGTTGAAAACATATGTCCACATAAAAACTTGCACACAGATGTTCATAACATCGTTATTCATAATAGCCAAACAGCAGAAACAGCCCAAATGTTCAATTGATAAATAAACGGTATGTGGTATACCCATACAACGGGATATTATTCAGCCATAAATAGGAATGAATTACTGATAAATGCCACAGCATGGAAGTACCTTGAAAACATCATGTTAAATGAAAGAAACCAAACATACAAAAACCAGATATTATACGGCCCAATTTACATGAAATGTCCACAATAGGGAAATCCACAGGGACAGAAAATAGATTAATTAGTGGTTGCCACAGATTGGAGGGGACGGAGGAATTATGAGTGACTGCTAACAGGTACTAGGTTTCTTTGTGGAGTGACGGAAATGTTCTGGGACTGAGTTGTATACTTTAAAAGGGTGAATTTTGTTAAGTAATTTATTATTTCAATAAAAAGATTTTCAAAGAAAAAAATAAGAAATGAGTTTCTCTATGATGGCCTCTGTACTTAGCTGCTGTGTTATAGATCAGAGGCCCTTCTCTGCTGGATAGGATGGACCTCAGTAGTTTTGTGTAGGAAAACTCTGCCAGGAAAAAAAAAATATATATATATATAATATATAATATATATATTATATATTATATATAATATATATTATATAATATATATATTATATATAATATATATTATATAATATATATATTATATATAATATATATTATATAATATATATATATATTTTTAATTTACTCCAAGGAGCATTTACTGAGCTCCTGTTTGGGCCATTCTCTCTACCAGGTGTTGGGATAAATTCCTGGGCTGGATGACTTCATGATCTAGTAGAAGACAAACTCATGAACTAAATTTGATTCCGTATGATAAAAACTGTAACAAAGCTTTTGTAACCAATGCTATGCTGAATTCCACCTAGCATTGGGCAGGAGTGTGGCAGGATGAAGAGGTAGGAAGGTAACAGGGACAGCTTCAAAGAGGAGACGACATGTGAGCTGGGCTTTGGAGGATGCTTAGGCATGAGCAAGGTGAAGAGGCTGAAGAGGTCATTCCAAGCAGGGGGACGGGCACCAGCACAGGTGTGAAAGTGTGCAGCAAGTCTGAAGACCACTGACTGACCCAAAGTGAGGCTGAAATAAATACGGGTGAGAGACTCAAATGCCTTGCTAAGAAGTTGAGATACTATCTAATGGATAGGGTGATCCCCGGAAGGTTTGAGAGGTTGAGACCTGTATTTTTAAAAATACAGATACACTGTGGAGGTCGAGCAGTAGGAGAAACAAGGCAGAGAGAAAAACTTAGAAGCTTTTTAATAATGTGCTTTCAACATAGACTCTTCCCTCTTTTCCTCCCCCTTTCCCGGTCCTCAATCTTCTCGTCCCCGTCTTCACACGTCACCCTCTGCTAGAACACAGATGTTAGCTGCCTCTTGGTTCTCCTGGTTCATGTCAAAGTGTCTAGCCGCGTGATTAACCTCCACTCTCTTCTGCCAGGTGGGCACCGCCATCAAACACTGCTTTCTTCCAGCATGGGACATATTTGCTGGCATTTCTAGAAAATGTCAGAGGAGCTGCGTCCATGTGAAGAGTTCTTGTGAGTTCAGGTGTTTGGTGAGGTGGACGACTGTCCCCATTCATAAGGGCTGTTTTTAATGCCACTGTAATGATGTGCATATGCCCATCAGGCAGCTAATAGTGGAGGCTTTCGTATGTCTTCATTAAAATTTATGGTTAGAGTCATAAGGACTCAATGAAGGTACAGACTTCTTATAAAGGGAGGCTTGTAATGATGGGTTATTAGCTATGATGATGATGATGGTGGTGGTGGTGGTGATGCCAAGAGAGTCTGTTCCCATCCTAAGCTTTACTTTATTCATCGTCAAGGACCCCAGGCCAGGCCCTACAGCAACACCCCCCACCCCACCCACTTCCTTCAGTTTTTGTCTATCACTCAGCTGGCCACTTTCATTCCATCTTCCTTCCCTTGTCCCCACTGTGGCCTTCCTGTCAAGCCCCCTTTCCCGGCCACAAGACCTTATAGGGAAAGCCATCACTTCCCCCACTTCTGGCCCTGAGGCACAAAAGACCCGTGGTTGGCCTGGAACCCTGGTGTGATCGCAGTGATTCCACTTTCGATGCCACCTTTTGACACACAAGCATTCTACATTTTGATGAAGAACCATGTTTTTTCCCTCACTTATGCTCTTGGGTGTCACATCCATGTTGCCTTTTAGGAGTTTCATGGTTTTAGTGCTTACATTTGGGTCTTTCACCTCTTTTGAATTAATTTTTGTATATGTATCACTAGGGGTCCAAATTCATGCTTTTGCATGTGAACATCCAACTGTCCCAGCATTGTTCATCAAAAAAACGATTCTTTCACCACTGAATGGTCTTGGCGTCTTCGCTGGAAAACAACTGAGCATGGATATGTGGGTTTATCTCTGGATTCTCCATTCTATTCCATATGCCTGCCCTTATGCCAACACCATACCATCTTGAGTACAGTAATTTTGGAGTTATGAAATCAGGAAGTATGAATCCTCCAACTTTCTCTTTTTTTTTTCAAGACTGTTTTGGCTATTCCGAGTTCCTTGCATTTCCCTATGCATTTTGGGGATCAGCTCATCCATTTCTGCAAGAGCCCACTGGGATTGTGACAGACACTGCACTGAATCTGTAGATCAATTTGGGGAGTACTGCCATGTTAACAATATTAAGTCTTCCATTCCCTGCACATGGGTGTCTTCCCATGTATTTAGGGCTTAAATTTCTTTCAATAATGTTTTGTGGTTTTCCAAGTCTTTTATTATTTTTGATTCTTTTGATGATAATGTTTACCTATTTTTGAGAGCATGAGCAGAGAAGGGGCAGAGAGAGAGGGAGACCCAGAATCCGAAGCAGGCTCCAGACTCTGAGCTGTCAGCACAGAGCCTGACGTGGGGCTCAAACCCACAAACCGCGAGATCATGACCCAAGCCCAAGTTGGATGTCCAACGAACTGAGCTACCTAGGCGCCCCCTTTTTTAAATTTATTATTTTTTTAATGTTTATTTTTGAGAGAGTAACTTGAATTGTTTTCATTTCATTTTTGGATAGTTCATTTTGGATTACATGTGTATAGAAATACAATTGATTTTTGTGTGTTCTTGTATCCTACAACCCTGCTGAACTCATTTATCAACTGTCTTTTTGTGTGTATTTTCTAGTGTTTTCTATACAAAATATCATGTCATCTATTAAATATAGTTTTACATCTTCCTCTTCAACCTGGATGCCTTTTTTCTTCAAAAAAAATTTTTTTTAATGTTTATTTTTGAGACAGAGAGAGACAGAGCATGAATGGGAGAGGGTCAGAGAGAGAGGGAGACACAGAATCCGAAACAGGCTCCAGGCTCTGAGTGGTCAGCACAAAGCCCGACGCGGGGCTCGAACTCACGGACCGCGAGATCATGACCTGAGCTGAAGTCGGACGCTTAACCGACTGAGCCACCCAGGTGCCCCACCTTTTCTTCTTCTTGACTAATTTTCCTGGGTAGAATCTCTAGAACAAAGTTGAACAGAAGTGGTGAGAGTGAACATCCTGGTCTTTTCCTGATCTTAGGGTGGGAAGCTTTCAGTCTTTTACCATGAAATAAGATGTTAGCTGTGGGGCATTAGATGTTCTTTATCAGGCTGTTGAAGTCCCCTTCTCTTTCAACTTCGTTTTGTGTGTGTGTGTGTGTGTGTGTGTGTGTGTGTGTGTGTGTGTGTGTGTTTTATCAAGAAAGGGTGGTGGATTTTTGTTAAATGCTTTTTCTTATCTGCTGAGATGATCATGGGATTTTCGTTCTTTATTCTACTTATCTAGTATATTATATTGACTGATTTTCATTGGGCCAACCTTGTATTTTGAGGATAAATCCCACTTGGTCATGATGTATAATTTCTTTTATATGCTGCTGGATTCAGTTTACTGGTATTTTCTTGAGCATTTTTGCATTTATATTGATAAGTTTTCTTGTGAAGTCTGGCTTTGGTATCAGGATACTACTGGTATCATAGAAGAAGATAGGGAGTGTTCTCTTCTATTTTTTGGAGAGTTTGAGAAGGATTGGTGTTATTTCTTCTTTAAACATTTGTTACAATTCATGACAAACTCATGAAACCATATGGTCCTGGGCCTTCCTTTGTGGGAAGTTTTAAAAAAATCTTATTTACTGCTATAATTCTATTCAGGTTCTGTATTTCTCGAGTCAGTATTGGCAGTTTGTGTTTTTCTAGGAATTTGTCCATTTCATTTAGGTTATCCAATTTGCTGGCATATGATTGTTCATGTCATTTTATTTTTTTATTTGAGATAGAGAAAGAGAGAAAGAGAGAGAGAGAAGAGAGAGGAAGGGAAGGGGGGAGAACACGAACAAATGGGGAGAAGGGGCAGAGAGACAAAGAATCTTAAGCAGGCTCCACACTCAGCGTAGAGTTCAATGCAGGGCTTGATCTCATGGCCCTGGGATTATGACCTGAGCTGAAATTAAGAGTCAGACATTCAACTGACTGAGCCACCCAGGTGCCCCCTTTTCATTTTCTTACAGATCTTTTTAATTCTGTAAGGTTGGTAGTAAGGAGCCTCCTTACATTCTTGATTTAGACACTTGAGTCTTTCTTTCTCTCTCTCTCTCTGTCTCTCTCTTTGGTCAGTCTAGCTAAAAGTTTGTCAATTTATCTTTGCAAAGAAGCAACTTCTGGTTTCATTGATTTTCTCTATTTTTTATTATCTATTTTGTTTATTTTCACTCTAATTTTATTTCCTTCCTCTTGCTTGCTTTGTGTGTAGTTTGCTCTTCTTTTTCTAGTTTCTTACAGTACAAGGTTAAGTTATTGATTTGAGATCTTTCTTCCTTTCTAGTACAGGCATTGATAGCTAAAAATTTCCCTCCAAACACTGCAGACCCACCCAGATGTTCTACGTAGAGTGCTATGCCATGTCATTCCTAAGACCAAATCCTTTTTCCTTTCTATTCACATTAGGGAAGAACAATTGGTTTATCTCAGAATTACTCAGCTAGCATCTTCAACAATCAAGCCTATTGTTTGTCTTCATACCTGGTCCAATTATAGCCCAGTAATGAACACTGAAAGTCTGTGCTTCTATTTCAGAATACAAATTGTGGAATTTCACAAATCTTGTAGTTCTTAATTTTTTTTTTATTTGAATATAGTTGACACACACAATGTTATGTTAGTTTCAGGTGTACAACACGGTGATCTGACAACTCTCTCTGTTATGCTGTGTTCACCACAAGCGTGGCTACCATCTGTCACCATACAATGCAATCACCGTCACAGAGATATATATTCATAGGGAATATATTCCCTATGCCATAGCTTCCATTTCTGACACTTATTCATTCCATATCTGGAGGCCTGTACCTCCCACTGCTCTTCACCCATTTTGCCTGCTCCCCCCTCAACCTCTGGCAACCAGTTTGTTCTCTGTATTGATGAGTCTGTCTCTGCTTTTCTTTGTTTTTGTTTTTTTTAGATTCCATATATAAGTGAAACCATATAGTATTTGTCTTTCTTTGCCTGACTTATTTCACTTAGCATGACACCCGCTAGGTCCATCCATGATGTCACAAATGGCAAGATCTCATTCTTTTTTATGGCTGAGTAATATTCCATTGTGTGTGTGTGTGTGTGTGTGTGTGTGTGTGTGTACACACATCTTCTTTACCTATTTATCTATCAGTGGACACTTGGGTTCTTCCATATCTTTGCTATAATAAATAATGCTGCAATGAACATAGAGGCGCACATATCTTTTCAAATTAGTGTTTCTGTTTTCTTTGGATAAATACCCAGTAGTGGAACTAGTGGATCGTATTGTATTTCTATTTTTAAATTTCTGAGGAACCTCCATACTGTTTTCGACAGTGGCTGCACCAAGTTACATTCCCACCAACAGTGCACGAGGGTTCCTTTTTCTCCACATCCTCGCCAACACTTGTTATTTCTAGTCTTTTTGATTCCAGCCATTCTGACAGGTGTGAGGTGAAAACTCATTGTGGTTTTGGTTTGTATTTCCCTGACGATTAGTGATGTTGAGCATCTTTTAGTGTGTCTGTTGGCCTTGCAGTTCTAAAAAAATCAACATTTTAAGGTAGAAGATATTTCTGACTGGGTATAAAGATGACTTAAAAGAATTCACTTTTTACTAGTAAAGTAAATAAACAGAAGTCTAAATTAGGGATTTGCTAATTGTCTTCCTGAGTACCTACAGATGTTAGGTAGAAATTTATTTTTAGTTGTAATATGTTTGAAACATATATATACTGAAAGTAATAATCCATTTTTCTGGTTGTCATATTTTAGACAGCCTGAACATTCTGAAACACATATGTGAACTTAAAAATGATTCACGAAAAGGATTTCTGCCTAACATTTACTTTTCTCTTTTCTTGACCTGGGAAGCTCCTACTCATTCTTTTTAAGACCTACCCTGGGGAGGGCCTCTCCTTATCACCCCCAGGACAAACTCTCCTGTCTCTGGGTTCTACAGACGCACCCTACGCTGAGCCATACTATTCATTTCTGTGTCCACAGACATCTTTTTCATGTCTGTGAATTACTTAGGGGCAGGCTCAAGAGTGACGTCCTTGCCTCCATCTTTGCAGTTCCCAGCACCTCAATCCACTGATGGCCTCCACTAGTGGGCTCCAGCTAGCGTGGGATTTGGTGACCCAGAAATCATTGCTGTATTCATACCTGCCGCATCACCATTGTGGCCAGTCCTTTGTTGCCAGCCAAGCTAGAACCCTAGGCACCAGGGAGAGTGTTGGATGGATAAGTAGCTTCCTGAGTCCCAGCACATCGTATTGGCTCTGGACGCGGGACTGTGCTTCTGCCTTTCTACCGTGACTTACACAGCTAGTCTACAGCTGGCCTGGAAGCCCTGTGCTCTCTAGGCTTGGAGGCTGTCCCCACCATGGTCTGCTCAACTTGGGCTATCAAACAGCAGGAACTTTTGATAACTATTTGCTGAATGAATGCACGCGAGCCCACCCATTTTACTTCATTAAAGAGAGGCACAAGCCTCTATCTTCCTTCTCAGATGAGCTCTGACCTTACACATACCACTTGGGTTTCTGACTTCATTTGGCACCTGCTAGTTTTACTAGGGTCACTATCAGGAGTGCAAAGACTGAAGACAGATGGTCAGATCACGGGGGCAGCAGGTGGTCACTGTCGAGAATGAAGAGTGACCAAAGAAAGCAGGGATGATCACGAGACAGAGCACAGGAGAGTACCAAGCAGAGCAGCACAGCCATGTAGGGCTATTTAGCCTGGGAATAAACGGCTCTACACACCTCAAGAGGCCCAGACATATTATTGAGTGCCAAGGCCAAACACAGGCAAAAGGGTTGGTAAAATTCAGTGGAAGAATAAGGTAAGCCCCACACAATTTTATAACCCCAGAGGGCATCAATACATCAAAGTTTAGCTCAGTATCATGTTCAAAACAAGGACCTGAGTCATCAAGAAAAGGTTAAATGATATTCATTACACACTGTCAACAGGCTGCCAAGAGCAAATACATTTTAGAAACACTTCTTTCTAAAAATGAAAATTTCTCATTGATGTCAGAGCTTCAAGTGGTAAATCTCAGTTATCTGGACAATAGGGGCCATCTTATTCCCCAAAGATATCGGATGGCTAAGGCACCGTGGCATACCCAGAGACACTTGTCACTTAACAATTAATCAAGCACTTCACACCACAGGTATTCAGGAACTGGAGAGGGCCCAATTACATAAGAATTTTAAAGGAAGAAGTTCTTTTGAGAGAAGCAAGTCTGAGGCATCGACACTATCATTAGGATATCAGGCATATCCTGAGTTAGCCAGTTCCAAGCCACGTAAACTCTACCCACCAAAATTAAACTGGATTGCCCTGATTTCTGACTGGAGCTGATTCTCTTGTTGCCTTGACTATCTATCCTTCCAGGTCCTGATCCACAGTCCAGATTTCACATTCAGGATTCTTACTCCTGTTTAACTTTTGGTGTCTTCCATTTGGACATCTGGTAGCTAGCTGTGGCTTTGTTCCACGATTCTACTTCCTGACTCCCGGACTGGCTCTGACATTCATTGCTGGCCGTTCTAGGGCTGGCTTCTGCCCACCTGGTCTTGTCTTATTACTTCTTCACTGTTTACCAGGTTATGCTGGGAGGGCAAGCTATATCCACACAATAATGAAGTATGGTACACTGGGCTTTACTCAGCTCTTTTGTATACGACTCTGAATACATCCATCCATCTTGTCCTAACTAGGCTCCTTTAGGGGTGGTGCCCCTAACTCTGACCCGACTTTTCTCTAACAGCAACAGTACACACTGTCATTGGACACACACCTCACAACGGGGCATATCCCACACGCAAGGAGTAAAACGGCTCAAATCCTAGCTGGTTATTTTCACGCAGGAATAGAAGGCCTAAAAGTCAGGTACAAATGAAGATAGATAGTTAATAGCCCTCTGGGATCTAAAAGGGCAGATTTAGTCCTGAAAGACATTATGGAAGAGGTTTTCAAACCTTAATGTGCAGAGTGACCTGGGAAGCTGGTCAAATGTAGATTCCTGGGCTCCACCCCTAGAAAGTCTAATCCAGTGACCTGAGTCCAAGAATCTGCATTTTTAACCAAAGCCTCAGGTAATTCTGATGCAGTTAGTCCTGAGACTACCCTTTGAGAAACACTGTATCACTGCAATGGGAAATGTGACAAACATGGGGCAAGCACAGTAATTAACACCTCCTCCCCAGTCCCACCATCCTTTCTTTCTTAGAAGCCAGGATGCACTTTGCATAAGGCAGGTCAATTGGCCAATTCTTTCCTAATACTCATCATGGAACATCAGCTCAGTTCCAAGATCAATTTATGTTTGTTCTAGTAAATTCAATGTAAATTTAGCAAGTTTCCTTGAAGAAGATATTTTTAATATGTCTTTTGCATAAACGGGAACAGGTGTCTACATTATATTTTTCTCTCAACTGAGGAAGAACTGCTATAAAGAAAAACATACCATTTAAGTCACATGCTACTATCCTTCCCACATACCATCCTGCCTTAGAACATCTCTTTAGGATAATTTCAAAAGTCTCAGGATTTGCCCAAACCAAGCAAGTGGAAATATTTTACATTTAGCAGCGATCATTACTACTTTAAATAAGGAATGAAAGTATCTGTTTGATTCAGAAAAACTTCAAATTAGCTCACCAGCAATGCATGTATTGCTGGTGAGGGGTATCTGTACCTGAATGTTCTAATGCTCAGAAGCCCGGCCAGGCAAGAACAGTGGAGTCCAGAGAGCCCAGCAGTCTGTGCATCTGACTGGGTAGCCAAGTTTCCCTGGGAATGTCCCTGAGCAACCCTGGAGGGGGAACCTCAGGAAAACCAGTTTAATTGGGAGGATTCTGATGGGGATAGGACACTTTTGGAATCTAAGATGACAGAAGATATTGATGAGCTATTAGATCCAGGGGGCCTGTCTGATATTTGAGATAATGGGACCTCCATTTGTTTCAGGACGATGCCTTCATTTTTGCACTAACATGGTTTATGGCTTGCAGGGGATATATGGACTGACGGATGCAACCATTAAGGATGTTAGAGCCCCATTCTTACTATTATTGTGATATGTGTGCGCGTTTGTTTTTTTCCTAGGAGGATCTTTGTTTTTTCCCCTAAATCTCGTAACTGGTTATACAGATGTTTAATTGAGAGGAATAATTATGAATTACGATTTGTTTTTTTTTCTTTCAAACTTTCCTATCTGAATCATTTATCGCCTTCATTACAAGTGTTTTAAATATTGTAAAATTAAAGTTTAAAAAATAAACATTGCCTGTAGGCAAGCCCAAGCCCAGAAAGTCAGTTTTTAAAAAACATTAGTGTTTTCTTAATTGGGAGCATTGTGTACTACAAGCCTTGTGTTCTGCTAATTTACAGAAAAACAGACTTTAAATTCAGAAGAAGGAGTAGAAAAAGTAGACTGAGAAAGAAATGCTGGTAGATTAACTCCATGAAGGCAAAGGGACAATGGAACTCGATGGATAAGGATTATCAGAGGTAGAAGGACTTAAAATATGTGGGTTCTAGTTAAAAGCAGAAGAAGTTAGGAATGTATTCTGGGGAAAATGCCTATTTAGGAAATTAAGGCTGAACTGTTGACCCAGAGCTTTGGAACATTTTCATCACCCCGCTATGCTTTGGGTAAATAAAGCAAGGGAGACAAATTTTATCCAGCTTATGTTTGCTGTTCGACTCTGACCCTTGCCTACTGGAATGACTTTAAATATCTGCTATGGAAAAAAAAATGATACCACTTTAATTTCCGGCTCTATCCCCATCTGGCCAGGGAGAAGAGGATGAATTGATATCATCCTGTTTTGTCTTTAGGGCTTCTGATACCCCTGAGGACCAGCCCGTGGGACAATCTGTTTGGGCAGGGATTCTGGGCCAGAATCAGGAGAGTGGGACTCCGGACAAGGCCGGTCCACGTAACACAGCTCAGAGCCATACAACACAACTTGCTCCGAGGATGTTGGGCACTGTGCTTCATTAGGAAACAAAATATAAGCTTTCCACACCATTAGGAATGACTTTAGGAGTGAAAGCACATAAGACGATGCCTCACCTCATCAACAATGCACTGCAGAAGCTGGAGAGGCTGCAACGGGAAAGAAGAGAGGAAAAAGTATTAGCCTCTGCAATG
The DNA here is from genome assembly GCF_027475565.1 of Acinonyx jubatus. Taxonomy (NCBI): domain Eukaryota; kingdom Metazoa; phylum Chordata; class Mammalia; order Carnivora; family Felidae; genus Acinonyx; species Acinonyx jubatus. The sequence goes on from NC_069386.1 coordinate 36,910,559, forward strand.
TCTTTACAGTGGAGTGGAAAGAAAAAAAATCATTAATGCAATAAAATATAGCAAGATTAATCAACAACAGCAAACTCTTATAAAAACATTGATGCTCAGGATGTTCTATTATTTCTAATGGTACCTAATCTAATACAGGCAGTTAAAGGTTTGCATTTTCTTCAAAATGCAATTTGCTAAGTTTAAAACAAGGCATTCAAGCATGCAAAGGAAGCAGCCATCAGGAAAAAGAAAAGTGAATTTTTTTCTGAACTCATAAAGCTTACCATTAAAGATCCCTGGTTTTTCTGAATCTGAAAAAAGGCAATATGTAATTAGCATGTCATAATCAAAATGACTCACTTGGACACATTATGATCACTGAGAGAAAATTATTGCATTGCTGGTGGCAATTTGTGGGCATGTGTTAACACAATTTACATAATGAAAATACACAAATGTTAATAGCTCGCTTCTCATTTATAGGCGAAAGTCAGCAGAATGTTAATTTCACACAACACTTTTTAGTACCCTCCAGGTTGTATTAGAATAGGGAGAAAAACCATAATCCATTTCAAAAGGCTGTTTACGATTCAGATATAAATAATGTTTTATATTGCTAGATTGTGAACACTGGGCTTAATGTTGCAATCATTGCTAATGTTATGAAGCTCACTCTTTTTAAATTAAAAACCGATTTATTTAAAATTGAAATTAAATCATAGTCAGAAATTAGAATTTTGGATTCCTGCCAGTGTCTGTTCACAATCCCCTATTTTTTGAAGAAAACTTTAATTATGTGGTTGAAGTATTTGTCTTTAACTCAGGAGTGGGGTGAAGACACCACCTTTTCCAAAGTTCCTTCAGCCTGTTTCCTGGGAAGCAGTGCTCTCTGGGAAAATCAAATCCATGCAAGTTTTGCACTGTTTTCCAGGGAACAAAAAGCAGAGGCAAGTAAATGTCTGCTCCTAACCAACATTCTGAAGGCAGGCTGTTCACACATCTAACACCGATAAGCCGCGTCTCTTAGAAAATGACTAAAATGTGACACCAAATTAATAACACATCCAGTTACTAACTGAAATACTAAACACTTCAATCCCCCACCCCCACACAAATGACTGCAGTTATTACTAACTCAATGCAAATAAAGTCCCAGGCACTATAAGTTTCCTAAGAAGGAAAATTTCAGGAACCAAGTATGATATTGATGGGTCAGTTGTTTGCTGAGATAACTGAGCTCCAACCAGCTAGTAAGATACAGGGATAATTGTAAAAGGACATTTGATCACTGAACAACACAGGGGTTAGGGATGCTGACCCCTGTGCAGTTGAAAATCCATATATAACTTTTGACTCCCCAGATACAATCAGCCTACTGTTGACCAAAAGTGTTACCAATAACAAGTAATAATAAAGAGTCGATTAACACATATTTTGCATGGTAGATGTATTATATGCTATATTCTTATAAGAACGTAACCTAGAGAAAAGAGAGTTAAGAAAATTATTAAGAAAATCGTAAGGAAGGGGTGCCTGGGTGGCTCAGTCAGCTGGGTGTCCGACTCAGCTTCAGCTCCAATCTTGATCTCAGGTTTGTGAGTTCAAGTCCTGCACTTGGCTCCATGCTGGGAGTGGAGCCTAGTTTAAGAAATAAATCATAAGGAAGAGAAAATACATTTACAGTTCTGCGCTGTATTTATAAAAAAAAAAAAACCTGCATATAAGTGGACTCATGCAGCTCAAACCCATGGTTGTTTAAGAGCCAGGTGTATTTTTTAAGTAAAAAAACCTGTTAATGGTGTTTTAAGAAGTTCTTCCATGTATATTTGATCTGCATATGTACCCTGAGGTCGGCAAGGATGGTCATTTCTATCCTCTGGGAAAACTGGGCCTCCCAGTGGACAGGGCAGGGGCAGGGACAGGGTGAAGGCCACGGGGACAGGCTGTGGTACTGTGGCTTCTCCCGTGCTCTTTTTTTCCCCCATATCTACCTATGGTCACAGCACGATTTCAAACTGGATTTGTGTAGATATACTTGTAGAAATATTCTTGGCATGGTAAAGTGGGTAAATAATCAATTTGGGCAGGTGGGTTCCTTTCAACTAGAATGCATGCTTCTCAAGGGCAGAAACTATGTTTTTGCATTTCTTTTGCATCTACGAGGCTTCTCAGCAGACCCTTCTTTCACCAGTGCTTGAGTGTTTTAGAAAGCACTTTCCTGTGTATTATCCCAACTAAACATGGCACCCACTCATCCCTGCTCTACTCAGTCACCACTCCCTGAAACCTATGTCCCAGGCTGACTGGCTCGTAGTCTCCTCGGGTAGTTCCCACTTAATGTTATGCCGAATTACTGCTCCTTCCTCTAGTCACTGAGTATTTCTGCATAATGCTCTGATGGGAAAGATTTACTTTAAAAAGGGAGAGAGAGACACCTGGGTGGCTCAGTCGGTTAAGACTCTGACTTCTGCTCAGATAATGATCTCATGGTTCATGAGTTCAAGCCTCACATCGGGCTCTGCGCTGACAGCTCAGAGCCTGGAGCCTGCTTCAGATTCTGTGTTGTGCTCTCTCTCTGCTCCTCTCCCGCTCTCTCTCTCTCTCTCTCTCTCTCTCTCTCTGCCTCTCTCAAAAATAAATAAACATAAAATTTTTTTTAAAAGCGGGGTGCCTGGGTGGCTCAGTTGGTTGAGCGTCTGACTTCGGCTCAGGTCATGATCTCGCAGTTTGTGAGTTCGAGCCCCATGTAGGGCTCTGCATTGACAGCTCAGAGCCTGGAGCCTGCTTCGGAGTCTGTGTCTCCCTCTCTCTCTGCCCCTCTCCCATTCACTCTTTCTCTATCAAAAATGAATAAATGTTAAAAAATTAAAAAAAAAAAAAAAGGAAGAGAGAGGGTTAACTACCACCCTGGAGAGGCTAAGGATTTTAGTAAGAAGCCATACTCCTTTTCAAAACTCATGAAAGGCCCAGGTAACTTCCCAACAGGAGATTGGCTTTTATTTATTTATTTTTCAAGTACACATGGATCTTCTCCCCCCACCCGCCATTCTTAGTAAGATATATCTACTTCAACAGGAGGGCTACTTGTAATGAACAAATTAGAAATCCATTTTTGGCAAAGAGAGTGTTTTTCACAAATTTCCAACAGTCAGGGGGGATTACAACATTCTCTGAGGAAAACATGTGGCAAACATTCTAAGTGAGATGTTTCAAAATAAATTCAGGAATAAACTGTGTGACACTGTTCCCAGCAATACATAAGTTGTGTGAAATGAGTTCAGGGGAGAACATTTTTCCTCATGAACTAAACTCTTAAGAGGTCTCCACCTTGCCCTATTCTGTGGGTTAAAGAAACCATGGTTGAAGACAAAATTTTACTATTTTAATGCTTTCTCCTTACAACGAGGAAGAGGGAAACAGCAGTATCAGAGTCTTTTTTATGATCTTCTAACTATACCATTTTGCCCAGGTTTTTAAAGAGAGATGTTGTTACCAGGTTTTATTACACAGCTTTGATAGCTACATATTATATGAAATCATCTTCATAAATTTTGTATTAAGGTAGCAGTGCCGGTACCTGAAATTGATTCAAAATGCTTAAGATACTCAATTACTTTTTAACACTGTTACACAATGCGGTGACTTATATCTTCTATTTCACGAGAACTTGAGGACACAACATCATTGTAATTGATTCATTTTCTCAATTAAATAAAGCTACTGTGCTTTTCTTTATATGAATGCCACACAGACCATAGAGTTAGATATATTCTTTCCTTTCTTGGTCTCAGATATATTGCCTTAAAGGTTATATTCTGTTCCTCTGTTTAATTCCACCAGAAAATTTAATGCCACAGTCATATTTTTCAAATTCTGAATTGCCATGTACCCGACTGTATTTATATTAGGCTTATTTTTCACTGCTAAACTCTTTGTTGTTTACCTTTTTCAAGATCACATTACCGTACGGGCACAGCAACCATAAAACAGACTGAAACAAAGTCAACCTCCAGTCACTGCCTCTGCTTTTACACACAGTTCATGAAAAAGTGAAGCCCCTAGTTTTATAGCACATTAAAAGTGGTACTAAGGGTGCTTGATATAAAATGTTAGCTTTGTGAATGCCTCTCTTTATTCTAGGTCTGCCTTCCAAATGCTGAGCTGTGAGAGCAGAGTTCAGAGGAACACAATAATATTGTTAGGGCTGATGAACTGCCTGTACCTCACAACACAGGAAATGCTGTTTATAACTAACTCGTCCAAGTCCAGATTCCCGTTTGCACATTTTGCTGGTGTCGAGTAGTCTACATCTAACTAGTACTTTGGGACAATGAACAGAACAATAATTGCTCCAGCCGTTACACTTTGCTAATCAGTCTCCAGAACTAGTAGCATTTTGATAGACTAATTAGTTGAACCTCTTTTCTCTTCTGGGCATAGCCTTTTTCCCCCCTTTTGCCAGCCCTTAGCTATAAGGCTTTAAGGCACACTAACAGGGGACACCTCAGTCTGATGTAAGACAGATCCTTGTGTGTTTAAATGGGGAGGAAAGACTTCATAACGGGCGGGCCTAAGTATCAGTTGTGGGGTGTTACTGCAGTAACATTTGTCACATATTTCCTTGCAAGGACTGTATAGCTGGCAATTAGAAGAGCTCCCATAGCATGACTAATGGCTTTGGAAAATGATCCCGGAAAGGAAGCTCCTGATGCAAAAGTTTACTTGTGGGGCCTCAACTATGTAGTCAACGGCTCTGGTGATAAACAGCAACTCTGGGGACCCCGCATTACACGCCCACCTCTGCAGAGGTGCTGTGTACACACAGCGGGAAAGCAGGCTTGGCCACCAGCCCTTTTACATTATGTGCAGAAGCACAGTCAGGAAACTAAAATGATCCACCTATGTAACTTCGAGAAGACACCAGCAATAGCTTTCATTTTCTCTTTTACTCTCTGGAATGATGGCTTGCCCTGCAGCCCTTGTCGCAGAGATTTATGTGTGACCGAGGTCAGATCTTCCAATATCAGTTGACAAATTTTCTCTTTACATATTTACTGCTTTCCTAGCTTGTGTTATTTTCTCTTAAGTAGAAGAAGGAAATATGAAATTAAATGATACGGTGAGCATTTTTAAAGAATACCAGGAGTGTGTGTGTGTGTGTGTGTGTGTGTGTGTGTGGTGTTCCTGGCACTACACTTGAGCCTGCAATGTTCAACTCTATTCTTTTTTTTTAAATTTTTTTTTTAATGTTTATTTATTTTTGAGACAGAGAGAGACAGAGCATGAATGGGGGGGGGGGGGGCGGGGCAGAGAGAGAGGGAGACACAGAATTGGAAGCAGGCTCCAGGCTCTGAGCCATCAGCCCAGAGCCTGACATGGGGCTCGAACTCACGGACTGCGAAATCATGACCTGAGTTGAAGTCGGACGCTTAACCGACTGAGCCACCCAAGTGCCCCTGTTCAACTCTATTCTTATTTCACACACATTTTAGGAACGATAGCTATTTTGCAGACTCTCTTTTCAAATCAGATGCATTAAGCTTAACCCTGCCTAACATAAACCAGGATTATGGTAAACTGGGACTTTTATATTGTAAATGAAGAATAATGACCTAAAACTTTTTTTCTTTAATGAAAGTAGCTGCAGAGATGATCTACTTCAGTCTACTCATTTTGCTGTTAGGGAAACTGAGGCTTTGAGGGGCATAGTGCCCAAGATACAGCCCGGGCTAGACCATAGTGCTGACTCAGGCAGCTGCTTGGTGTGGAGAAAATGCATATGCACTGGAGTCAAAAAGCCCCCTGGCAGTCAGACCCCCATGGTCTCAGAAGCTCCCTCCCTTCACTGGGTTCAGGGCTCTTGATTACAAAGTGAGGGGATGAGCCAGAGGATAATCCAAAGAGTCCTCCCAGGCAGAGCTTCCCATTCAGGTGCCATATTTTTTCCTACCCACGGGAGAGCTGGTACTGGCTCTGATTGACTGGTACAGTCAATCTTATTTTATCTGGCACCGTGTGGGGTGCTAAAACTTAGGTACACACCACCTCCAATCTGCTACAACTTTGCAAAAACAAAGTGCCCAAATCTCAAAAAGGCTTCAACAAGAGAACAGAAAAATCATTTCCACATGACTACAAGCTAAACACATATTGCTTAATACCACTAACTTAAAATAAGACTTCCTAGGGGTACCTGGGTGGTTCAGTCGGTTAAGTGTCTGACTTCGGCTCAGGTCATGATCTCACAGTTCGTGAATTCGAGCCCCATATCCAGCTCTGTGCTGACAGCTCAGAGCCTAGAGCCTGCTTCAGATTCTGTGTCTCCCTCTCTCTCTCTGCCCTTCCTCCACTCACGTTCTGTCTCTGTCTCTCTCAACAATAAACATTAAACAAATGTTTCATAAAAAAAAGGTAAGATTTCCTAAACAAAGGACTGGGTTTTGTTTTTTTTTTTGTTTTGTTTTTGAGAAAAAAAAGAGAGAGAGAGAACAGGGGCATCTGGGTGGCTTAGTCGGTTAAGCATCCAACTTTGGCTCAGGTCATGATCTCATGGTTCATGAGTTCAAGCCCCACATGGGGCGCTCTGTTGTCAGCACAGAGTCTGCCTTGGATCCTCTGTCCCACCCTCTCTCTTTCTCTGCCCTTCCTCTTCTGGTTGTGTCTCTCATTCTTTCTCAAAATAAACAAACCTTAAAAAGTATTAAAAAAGAAGAATAAAATGTACCCTAGTGAACCATAAATGGGAATTCTGACAAACTGATATTTTTAGATATTGAATGAATGCACGAGACAAAATAAATGAGTAATATATATTATTACTAATAATACAAAATTAACAAGTATAATTCACTTGTGCCATATCTCTCTTGTTTATCAGCCTCTGTCCTTGTTCAAGTTCTTATCATGCCTGGAAATCTATTAGCGTATCTTACATAGAACAAAACAAAAACAAAAAATAAGTCATGGGTCTTATTTAAACAACAATTAATGACTTAAAACAAAAATAAGCTGTCAGATGATTTAACAAGGAGCTACTCGGTGGGACACGAGAAAGTCAGTAGGATTCCCAGCTTCTAAAATCCACTCCCTGGCACTTTCTCTCTGTTGCCTTTAGGAGGGACCAGTTTTGAAAAGCTCAGACTAGATATCCCTGAATTTCACAAATAGCTGGGTGGGACAGAAAGGCTGTAAGATGCCTAGAGGAGGGCTCAGCTCAGATGGGACCAGACAGAAAATCATCACGGCCATAAATTAGATCACTTGGCTCTCACTGCTTCCCGAGTATCAAGGACGATGCATTTTCACACAAAACACAGCAGCTGGAGCGTCAAGGTAGAGTGTAACATTATTCATTTGCTGGGTCTGCCAGTCAGTGAGCAGGAAAGAAAGGACCTGACTGCCAGTCTACACTCTTTTATCCCTTGTGTATTTAAAACTGACATAGCTCATGTCCTACTTCACATAGGGGTATAGGAACCCTAGTAAATCATCCTCTGGGCACATGGAAATTTTAATATTCAGGCCTGAATTTTGTAAGAAAAGCAGGGGCTCACAAACACATTTTAAAATGAAACACGTGAGTTATAAAATGAATCTTCTCCCTTAGCCTTGCCAAGATGTCCATTGAGCACTTTCCTCACAGAGAAGATTTTTCCTTTCAAAGAAAATACACTGGCTGTACCAAACTTTTCTTTCTTCCCCCCAAAAGGGTGGTCTTATTCTAGAATCTAGTTTAGAGTATCAGTTATGTATGTGGGGGGCAGGGAGTGGGAGGGGATGTGGCCTTTTTGAGAAAGGCCTATTGACCATTCCATTGTTTACGGTCAAATAAATGTGCTATAACAAAAGATTTTTAAAGTGTCAAAATGTCTCAAAGCGTTTTTCTGGAGCTATCATTTAGTCTGCATCTCTATTAACTTCAATCCTCCACAAGCGAAAGAATCCAGAACGATGTTAGAGGTCACCTGGTCGGACTCCTTGCTTCTGACTCTGGAAGAAGACTTCCAGGAATGGGATTCCAATGATTCCATCCTGGGTGGCTTAAATTGTCAGAAAGTTCTTTCTTATTACGAGTTCAAATATGTCTCCCTAGGAGATATACCCATGGTCTGGAGCTGTAGTGATTTAGTGGCAGCAACTCACATATTTGAAGATGGCTGTTTCTTCACGAAGTTTTCTTTCCCGAGTGAGCATCCTGTTTTCTCCTTGAGATCATCTGCTATGATTGATTGCCCTCTGTTCTTCCCCCTTCTATTAGTAATGACACTCTGATAACATTCCCCTAGCCCTAAATAGCCCATGTACTTCACATCCTCACCTACTTCATCGCCAGCTTTATGGGCAGGACATGTGGTTCAGGCTTAAACTAGTCCGCAACAGCTAAGTCCCCTGGGCTTGGGGAAGTTAACTGATCCAATCAAACTGAAGCCTATGGCCTCTTGCTGCCTGTGGGGAAGAGAGGTTTGTTATTCCTTTCTAACTGGGAAGCAGGTGGCCCGGGAACCCCAAAAGCCATTCTTGGTCTGTGAAGGAAGAAGCCTACCAGAAACAGAGCCAAAAGTGACCTGTTGAATCCAGTTCTACCAAAAAACCCAGGAATACTTGGCTTTTTGACCATGGATTTCAATTAAGTCCCCTTGTGGTTGAGGCAACCTGAGTTGGGTGTTCTGTTACCTGCACCATAAAGCTGCCTGGCGGAGGTGAACATGGCTTCACATTCTCCACCACTGTGACCACGTTTCTCGGAATGTGGTGCCATGCGTGTGTGTTCCTCATAAAGTGTGACACCCACACCTGAACACATGCCTCGGAAAGACTGGCTCAGTTGCCTTGTCCTGGACATTATATGCTACTCAGGAGGAGAAACTCCTGGCAGCTACACGTGCCTTCAGCTTTTGATAGATAGCCATATCACACAGTTGGCTCAGTGGAGAGGAACAGACGTGTATAAATCTTGGGCTGAAAAAGAATTACTTCTTTCCTGTACTCTTCCATTTGGGTTTCATACTGACAAGGTATTCGAGAGTCAAAATGAGTACACGATTAAAGCAATTACAGAATCTAGACAAGTCTGATGGAAGTTTCTACCTGTTGCCTCTCCCCTGCATCAGACAGGAAATACATTAGCCTTGTATTTGTTTGGTTGAGGAGAGGCCTGTCCAACACTCAAGTAGAATCACAGACTCTCGGGGTCTGAAAGAATCTTAAAGGTTTTTTAATCTGACCCACCTCTGTGTGATCCCTGAATCCCTCCTTCATTACACTCCTGGCTCACAGGGCTTCTGTCTGGATGCATACAGTGATGGGGACTTTATGTCTTCTGACTGTCTATTCTCTCTCTTGTTCCAGCTCTACTTTCCTGACAGTGCAAATCCACGTCTTTTCTTACATGAGAACCCTCAAGTATCTTAAGACAACTATCACATTTCTTTGGAAGCTTTGATCCTTCAGGTATTAATGCTGGCAGGACAGAGGGGAAATATGGACACAGAAGAAAAGGGGACAAAATTACAAACTGAAAGCTTAAAAATGTGTATTGATTCTTAGTTCTTTCTGATTCTAAAATCTGTTAGGTCAACATGTAAAAAAAGTGAAGTCAGGCTAAATCACTAATTCATTGATTCACATCCTTTTTTTTTTTAAGTTTACTTATTTTTAGAAAGACAGAGAGAGGGAGCATGAGTGGGATAGTGGCAGAGAGAGAGAGGGAGAGAGAGGATCCCAAGTAGGCTCTGTACTGATAGCAAACCGTGAGATCATGACCTGAGTTGAAATCAAGAGCTGAACACTTCACCGACCGAGATACCCAGGCACCCCAGTTCATGTGTCTTTATCAAGAACTTACTCTACGCCAGGCACTGTATTGGAGTCTAGGATCCAGTGGATGGATAAGCTGCGAATGCTGGTCCACAAAAATGAGTGACTTCTTTAAGGTCCCTGAAAGTTAGTGACAGAGCTAAGACTTAAATCACAGGGTTTGCATTCTCCTTAAAATGCCACTTAATTTTTGGATAAAATACAATTTGCTAGATTCAAGGTGCTGTAGATTTCTAAGACAGTGTCCCCAAAAAAGGGATGTTTTCAGGCATTTCACAGAATGCTTTCTTTGTGGGCTAAGACTCTATATATTGCTGCCTTTTTTTTTTTTTTTTTTTTTTTTTTTTACCATGATGCCATTTGACAACATTGTTTGGCCTGCTGATATTTTGAGATAAGCTGCAACTGTAGCTAATACATGCTTTATTTCGCATTAGATCATGACCTGAGCCAAAGTCGGACACTCAACCGACTGAGCCACTCAGGCGCCCCCTGCATTATTTGGCATTAGAAGGGAAAGAATCTTGAAATAGAGTCACACATAATCATGCTAATTAACATGTGTCTTACTGGTTTGGCTGTAAACGAGATTCAAAACAGGATTTAAAGAAAAGAAGTCATGGATCTAGAATGAACCAAACGGGGCACCTGGGTGGCTCAGTCGGTGAAGTGTCTGACTTTTGATTTCGGCTCAGGTCATGATCTCACAGTTTCGTGAGTTTGAGCCCCATGTCTGCCTCTGTGCTGATGGTGCGGAGCCTGCTTGGAATTCTCTGTCTACCTCTCTCTCTGCCCCTCCTCCACTTGGGCTGTTTCTGTCTGTCTCAAAATAAATCAATACACTTAAACAAAAAAAAATTTAGAATGAACTAAACAAAAAGTTTGATTCCTGTTTCAGAGATGCGGTTCATACCTCTCATAGTTTGATTTGGGTGAAATCCAGTTCAATAAAGTCCAAGAGTGTACTTGGGAGATGGTGATGAGAAAGGTAGCTGAAGGTGTGGACAAGAGGGGAAAATTGCTCATACAAGATGAAAGGAGACCACAGAAGTATCTAGCTCAGCATTTTTCAGACCCTGGTTACCAAATAACTCAAGGTTTATGCAAGGTATTACTTAGACACATTAACAAAAATTAACAGACAAAAACAGAACTGCCTGGTATTTGTGTGTGCATGCATGTATGTAGGTGTCTGGGAGTGAATTCCCATCTATTTTATGCCCTGTCTTCCCATGTAATTCTGCAAATCACTGACCTAGGACACCTCTATCATTTTCCAGATGAGGTAACTGAGGTCTGAAAAGAACTAAGGTCAAACAACTAGCAAGAAAAGCCAGGAACAGAACTCAGGTTAGCTCTGTGTGTGTAGAATGGGGGGAAGGGGGACAGAAACCATATTCTTTTTTGAGAGGTAGAGAGAGAGAGAGTAAGCAGGGGAGGGGCAGAGAGAGACAGAGAAAGAGAATCCCAAGCAGGCTCTGCGTTGTCAGTGCAGAGTCCGATGTGGTGCTTGATCCCACAAACCGTGAGATCATGACCTGAGCCAAAATCAAGCATCAGATACTTAACCAACTGACTCACCCAGATGCCCCCCAGAAACCTCATTCTGACAATGATTTAACTTGTCACTTGATGGGTGTCTCACTTGCTGCCTCCTGGTCCTCTCTGCCCCGAGTCATCGAGCGTTTGCAGGTGCCTGGCTATGGAGGCAAAGGGGTGGAGGAAGGCCTTTCACTGGAAAAGTTTCTTTTGTTTACTGTATTTTGCCCAACTAGAACTAGGGCTATAGTCAAGGTCTCCCCATGCCCTGAATAGTGCTCTTTGCAACCTGTTTCTGAACAGAAAACAAGACAAGCTTCATTAGCCATTTTGGTCTTTCTTTCCTCCTCTGACCTCCTTTCCTCCTAAGACTAGCGTGTTCTCCAGCTTTTCTTTCCCTTTCTGCATGGCGGTGATTATCTGTAGACTTTGACAGGGTATGGCATAACAGAGTCCACGCTTGGTTCGAATTGGTTGCCTCAGTTTCCCACAATTCCTTGGAGCTGACACCCTGGCTGTAGACATAAACAGACAACTGCCTCCTTTCCTAGCTCCTAGCAGCCCTTGGGACCCTCTTTCCACCTGGGGTGTCCTGGGCAATCTCCAATCCTAAATCGAATCAGCTCTTTGCTCCTTTTAGGCAACGCATTGATTTTTCAATGAACTTAGCTTGTGCACTTTATTGGCACTAAAGAGGGTCGGGTTCTTAGCATCATTAACATTTTAGTTGAGGAAGAATTCCCAAGCCCCCCAGGCATTAATCCAGAACTGTTAAAACATCTGAAAAGTATTCTGTGCTCAAACAAAACCTGGCCACGTCCGCCTCCTTTTTAAGTTGGATGCCAATGAATCCTGAGCCTCAAATCTACCCAAGTTTTCTATACTGAATAGTATAAGTAAAACACTGGTATATGATAAAAGTTGATGTCTTTGTTGCTGTTGGTATTACTGCTATTGAGGACCACTTTCCCCTGAGGGATCTGTACCCATCAGCAATTACCTGGTAGGCATGTAGCATCCTGGGACAGTAATTTCTATCTCTGCAGACACACCAGTTAAATGCAGCACTTGAGTGGATGGTCGTGTACCATAAAAATGGCCATTTGGGCTCAAAGCCTCTGGGTGTCTTTCTCCCTGCACCATCCCTCTAGAGTGGGAACCAGTCTGACCCGGTAAGTTGTCAAACACCTGCTCATCCTGAGTGAGTCACTGAATGGCTATCGGAATCTCATCTCCTCCTTTATAAAGTGAAAGAGTTGGAACAGGTCACTGTAAGATCTCGTCACCTTCTGAAATTCTATGATGCCATGAAGTAGCAGACAGCACTCAGAGAAACCAAAGGGGGAAAAGTGGAAGGGCTCTCAGACCACAGAGCCCAAGAGGGAGGGGAGACGGCAAAGTTGCCACCTGAAAGCCAGACTGGGCGCTCGGTTCCTTACTTCAAACTTCAATTCTGTTTCTGGGCTAAGCTGATTATTTAAAAATCATAGAAGAATCAGGGTCCCTAGTTACTGACATAACAATCACTGGGTTCTGTATATAGTTCTATATATTATGATTGTGATCGTGAATGATAAATTATAACTCAAAAAAGAAAGACTGTAAAGGAAGGCTCTTGTGGGATCAGAAAAGTAATTCATTTTAGTCCTACCTGGTGTGAGACGTGAGACACGGTCATATATTTTCAGAGTTATATAGGTAAATCCCTAAAGTATTTCCCAGAAATATAAATAATACTAATATTACCTAGCTCTTGTTTACCTTCTTATATTTTTCAAAGTGTCCTCTTAGGCATTAGCTCATCTGATCATGACAACCCCCCCTCCCTAGAAAACGTCCTATGATGTGCCAAGGCCCTCAGAGGCATGTACCAGCTGACCTCAGGGGCAGAGATCTTAAAACGTAATCATTTCCAACCTCAGGCTGGCTCCCAGTCATCTCAGAGGGATTCATGAAATTCTCAATCCCAGTTTCATTACCTGGTTTTTGCTGCACTTGCCATCTCTGTCCTGACACACCCCTCTCTCCTCCACCACTCTGCCCTCCTGTCTCTTACTGCCCTCCCAGTGCTGCTTTGAAAATTACCCAGGGAAATTCCTAAACAGGTAGGGAAATGAGAGTAACAGTAGTAGTAGTACCCTAGTGAATTAAAGTACTAGAAGGATACTGCATACAACATGCTGCTTTAGACCTTTATCTTTTACCGGATGAATCTCCTGCTGATGAGAATGCCTGGAAAGTTCTTTCCCTTCTTTTTAGCCTCACAGCCTCAGCTCAGGCATCACCTTCTCCGTGAAGCCTTCACAGCTTTCTGAACTGAGCTGACCTCTTCTTCTGGAGGGCAGAGCACACCACCTCCTGTCTGGTTCCTTTTGCATCAACTGTCATTTGTTTGTTTTATATTTTTCTCTCCACTAGACTAGACTCTTTGAGAGCAGGGACCACATCTGTTTCCTTGCTGGACTTGCGGTGCGTAGCACAGTGCCAGGGCAGAGTAGGTGCTTGGTGACAAATACATGTTGAATTCAATTGAGATCTACGTCATAGAGTAGTTTAGAAGGTGCTATAAAAATCAAACCAACATGGGGTTAGTGTTTCAAAAAAGCCAGGGTTCACCAGCCTAGCTGGCTAACTGCATATACTTCAATCGAGGTATTAACAAGTAATTTATCTTTAGGGAAAAATGTCATGTTTCTAGGCTACCCACTCTTTGGGGATTTTCTTTATTCCATTTCTGCTCTATTTCAAAGACACACTAGGAACCTACTTCCTATCTTTGCAATAGGCTAAGCCAAGAACATTGGGAGATCTCTTGATAAGCATGAGATACATAATGGGAGAAGAATCCGGCACAGCCACATTCAAAATTCCTGGGAAGCAGCATATGTATGTAAGGGAGCATCTTCCTATCACTTAGATTTCACCTCTGCCTTTTGTGGAACACGAAATCAGACTCTGTATGGCTTTAAGTAACGCTCTATTTTAAATGTCTATATCCTAAATAACAAGAATGAAATCAATGAATTAAAACATGTAGGCTAGAAACCTGTTTAGCAAAAAAATGCACGCACATTGCTTTTGGACTCTTGCCAACTAAAGGTGAGTACTTGAAGTCTGGGGTAATTACCCATTGTTTGTTTTTTTGTTCTTTGACTACAGACCTCACACAAAAAAATGGATATTTATGATTTTATAGAACCCTTGATGTTCTAAACTTCAAAAAGTTCATGTAACAAGGGATAAACTCCAAATCCCTTTTTTTCAAAGAAGGTCAACTTTCTAGGTATTATTTTGCAATTCTACATTGTTCTAGTCATGATCAGTACATTAGTACATAAATAATAAAATCGATGGTCTGAATTTAACATTGAATATAAAACAACATTCAATTATCAAAATTAGGATTAGTAATAGCACAGTAAAAGGCTTTTAAAATATGAATAAAATAAGGTATAAAACTCAGAATTCCAGCATTATCTTTTGAAAAGTGTTTAATATTTTAAAATAGTTTTAAGAACATACGCTTTCTACTCCATTATGAGACAAATGCTCTATCCAGAGCACAATTTATTACTACAGAATAAATGAATGTTTAAAAGACAGTCTGTCAATTGAAAAAAAAAACCACATTAAAATAGCAGGTTTCCAAGCCAAGTTAAACAAAATATTTTCTCCTTGACAAGCTGCTTACATTTAAATGAAAACAGGGCAAATTTGGTCAATAATATGGATTGCATATAATAAAAAGGACCTTAGATCATGTTAATACAAGGATCAGAAAGCAGTAACTTCAATTAAAACCACCCAATTATTTAGCAAACTTTCAGATACAGCAAATAAATTAATCTGTTTTAAATGAAAGTGCTCAGATAAGTAGCTTTTTGACCTATGAGCAAGTTTCACTAGCAGCAATCACAGCAAAGCAAGAATCTGCTGAAGCAAGGCAAAGCCCCCAAATCAAACAAATGGTATTAGTAATCAAAAAGCATTTGCACAACATATTTCCTTGGTTAGTAGCAGGGAGTTCTGAGCAAACGCCACCCTCAGCTCCCCTCATACTTTGATATGTAGTGTATACGGGATAAAAACACACACATTCCTTTCACCCACACAAACAATCAGGGTATATACTGCTTTTAAAAACAGGGCATTTCATTTCTGTACTATCCTATGAAAAAAGCCAGTCGTTATACTATTAAGAATGCATGTCTTTCACTTAAAATCCTCTATCATCCACTTATGTTTAACTTGTACTGGGATTTAAGAATGTCTCTTTATTGAGACAAGTAATATGTCATCATTTTGTTCAGCTAACAGGCCTGACAGACCCTGTCTCCTTGAGTTAAGAACAGTAGATCTCTATTTCGTACATTGGTGGTAAAAGCTGGCAGAATAAATGAGAATTAGCCAATTGGTAGTAAAGGTTTTTAATCCCAAAGATCTAGATTTTCCTTCTACCTTTGCCTTAATTATTCTATCTGGCCAGATGATGGTATATATTTTTTTTTCAAGAAAAATGATCTCTATATATTGCAATAATTTATCTGAATGCCATTCTTATGTATTTTTAACAAATAACGTCGCTATTCACTTTATCTCTTATGTTTTTGATCCTTTTTACTACTTATCATCTTCTTTATTTGAAACAGATTTTTAACAGATAATCTTGATCGTTACAACAATATCTTGCTTGCATTTTATTCAAATAATTCTTAAAAACAGCTTAAAAAGCCGTTTGGAATAACATCAAGCTTGCCATCAATCAAACGAAAAAATTCCGCTGGCGGTTGTATAAACATCAGATCAAGTCTGATGTCTTCAAGGATTTCAGAGTGAACCATAAAAAACTCCATTAACTTCTGACAAAGAATGCAAATTAATCACAACATGGGGTGAAATGAAATTAAAGGCTCTTTTCTAATCAATGACAAGGCAGGATGAAATATTTGTTACTCTCTCTGCACTCAGACTGCCTGGGATGTTTGCACTTCCCTTGCAAAGCCCCAAATGTAAGGTGTGAGTACAGATTCACCCACAGTCGCTGTTTAGCCCTCCCACCCCCCCCAGAGCTATCTGCTTACAAGTCGTGGAGATTCACAAAACACACTAATCATCTGAATCTCAGGTGCATCCAATTTGTTATTCACACTCTCCCATGCCAGTGAAAAGCCTGGCGCAGACAGATGCACCAGGAACCCTAAATGACAGTTTTGGCCTCCGGAAGTACGATCACTACAACAAAATCTAGTACAGCCTCCAGGTGAAATGTCTGGAGCTCCATATGGAGCAGGGAAAATTAACAACAAGATGAAAATCACTGCAGCAGCGGGGAGTCGGAATTTTTGAAAAAAAAAATGAAATTTAAAGATGAAGAAAGAGAAGTAATAAATTAATGGGGTGTGAAAACATTCAAAGCTTTACAATACCAGGGGCACTATTTGCTCAGATTTTTTCCCTTTTTTTAACTTCAGGTCATTTTGATGTAATTTATTAACCAAGATCAGGAATTGTAGCCAAAAGAACAACAACATTTTTATACATATAAAAGTACTTTAAATACGTTTGTATCTGTATTTTCTTCAATTTCCTGTGGCATCCTGCTTACCAAATCTCCAAAATGTCAGAGCTAGAACACCCTCCTGAGAAGTCTCCTTAATGGATTTACTATCGTCTCAATGCAGGGCACTACTGTAAAGTTTGAATGAAGGGTGACAATTTTTAGCAGGCAATCTTTTTCAGTTCTCCTCAATTATGGTGTCATTAAACAAACCACTGCCCACCATGATGTTTTTTAAGTCAACTGAATTTGGATCTACACGATTAGCTCTACACAGCTCCAGTCCTTGTCCAGACCTGCACATCTTTCCAGACTACTATTAATGCTAAAGCGTTCAAGAAATGGATATGCTACGTTTGTGAGATGTTTAAAAACACAATTTTTCATGATCCCGTTGCTTCACAGGCACGCAGAATTTAATGGCACTGGGGTCAGGGAGAGCTCTGGAGCCCTCTGGATCCTGCTGTGACTCTGCTAATCACATGGTAAGAAAAGCGAAAGGCCTCTAGGGAATGGTCTTGTCATCATCTACCACGGCATGGCCCCCGACATGCAGCATCTCTCACCTACACACGAGGCCTCCTACGGTGGAGAAGGCAAATCAGGAAAGGACTTGGAGGGGCTCAGCGGGAAGAAGAGTAGTACAAACAGCCAAACAAATTCGGAGTACACAGAGCCCACTCATTTGGTTTAGTTGTCTGTAAGTCCTACATCTATCTGACTATACCCATTCATCCCTGAGGCAAGGTGCCTCACCTCGCCAAGCCTCAGTCTGCTCCCCTGGAGGTTGGGAAGAACAGCCCCTGTAGGTGGGATGGGCAGCCCGAGTCAGATAACAGGACGTGACCTGGAGCTCGATGGCAGAAAAGAGTTACGCGAATCCACGACATCGTTGTTCTTCCTATTATAAGGTGTAGTAACATTAACACGCCTGAGCATTTAGAGTGGCTCCTAAACTTTTTTTCTGTAGAGTCCTAAACTGCATGCCAATGAGGCTCTCCAACTTAAAGGCCTAAAGGAAACGAAACTAGAGAGTGCTTCCAAATAACAGATAAAAACTCAAGCACAAAACAATGAAGTCTATATAGAATAATTATCTCAACAAAAATCCAGTCCTTTAATTTTTATGTTGGTCCCAGGCCAGAGAGTCTCCCTAACATCTTCCTGACACCCTTCCCTCATCTGCATCCCCACTGGAAACACACACGGTGTCACCGGCAGGAAGAGGCAATGCTAACGACACTGTCAGCAAGCAGCACTGAGGCCAGGTTGGTAGAAGTCTCAAAGCTAGACTCTCCTCTCCGCTTTCCTCTCTACTCATTTTACGCTCTGCTCCAGTTGTGGCTGGCAGTTGCCGAGCCCATCCTTTCGCGACCTTTGATCGACTATTAGAAATTCCATTGTGTGCTACAGCCCAACATTAGGGCCAGTGGGATGGCCCTCTGTACTTCTGCAAGTGGTTTCCTTATCCATAAGCCCATTACGTCTGCATACTTGCTCTCATCAGATAGAAAAGACAAGTATCAGGATCCTCATCCTAGAGTTAGGAAAATGAAGCCCCAAGGAGTCACAAAGCAAGAATTAAGGCCTGTGGTGACTACAGTTTGTGGTGGAGCTGGGTTCTAATTCTCATCCTTTGGTCCAGAGGTCTCTCCAACAGGCCCATCTTCTCAACTTGCCACTAGTGACGAGCTCGGATTTGATGCCCTGATCTGACTTTGAGTTCAGAGTAGTGATGTCCTGGTCCCACCTCTGGCCCTGACAGAAGGGATGCCAAACTATGTGATCATGAGAATATATGAAAGGTTTTCATGTGTTCAAGGACCAGATCAGTGGGCAACTATTAGGATGAAGCAGTTAGTCCTCGGCTTGGTAAACAGAACACTGCTTTGACTGGATGGCTGTTTATAAAGTAAGGAGTTTCCTATCCCCCGAGGTGTTCAAGCAGAGTGTGGATGTCTGCTTTCCAGAGATACGGTACAGAGGTTTGATTCGATGATGTCTGAGATCCCTCCCAATCCCGATGTCCGTGATTCACTCCTGCCTACTGCAACCCTGCTGCAATTCAACAGTGCACATATCAACCATTCTGTTTGCCCAATGTAAGGGGACACCATCTCACGGAGTGGCTGGGGGTTCAAATGAGATACTATGGGCCAAAGAGAAGGTGTTATTCATAATCCAGTGTCAGAATACTATGAAAATAAACATTGTTATCCACGTGCTTTGAGGGCAAAGGGAAGGGCAGGTACCGTGTGGCTACAGCACCCTTTCCCAGTCTGAAGTCTCCAGGGCCAAGCCTGTGAAATAGATGCCAACTCCACCTGACGTCATTGCTGATTTTAGCAATGAAGCACACCAACTTCTGATGAAAGACGTGGGAAACAGGCCTGATGGCATCAAAGCTGCTTCTATTATTTCAAATGAAAGTCCCAATTTGGTGACAATATTCGATCACGATTCAAGGAATACGGTTTTCCCTCTGACTCTGGCATAAAGGTTATTGCTAACAAGGGAGCCCAGCACATTAGAATTTTCCAGCTTCTACTTGACTGATCAAGTACACACACACATACTTAAACAGTTCAAAAAAAACAGAATTGCAAAGGTGTACAGCCTCTTCCCAAATCTGACCAGAGCATTCAAATGCTTCATTCGTTAAACGCAATAGCAATCTGTTTCTTACACTCATCACTTACCAAATCTCACTGGTTAATTACTTGACACATTAGGAATCTCAAGAACATAGCTACGTTCTCAATCTCTGGCACTTTTACGAGATGGCTCACAGGTTTTTCTACCAAGACTTCTCTGAGAGATATACTGTAACAGGGTCTTTTCATTTACAGAATTTTAGGGGATTGTATAAATTGGCCAAACAGTGAATTGTTTAAAAATTACCGACAGGATAAGAGGCTTACCAAGATAAATATTCTAATGAGCTATAAATCCTGAAAATGTGATTTTAATTTGATGGGCTACCTAGAGCTAAGCAGCAAGCCTGTATCCACTAAAATCTGACTAAATGCTAGCATGCATGCCAAGCGATTACATTTTAGATTTCCTCTTTAAGGAAAAGATTATGTTTAAACAAAGAAGCCTGCAGATTTGAAAAGTGAGTCTAACACTCTTGAACCTAATAACTTAGGCGATGTCTCCCCCACTTATCTGAGGGCTTTAACAGTAAAAGAAAGAGGATACAAAAGAGACATTTCAGCAAGTGAAGGGTCTTTAAATGTCCACATGGGTACCAGGAGAATTCGCTTAAAACAGCTTATAAAGATGGCAGAGTGAATGAGCCCCATCCTATTATTCAATAACCATGTTTGTGATGCATCTGCATAATCTAACCATGCATAAATTAGTATGTGTAATACAACACTTATTTGCATAATAATAGCAAGTTAATAGATGCTTAAAGAGCAGAGACCAACACAACCTTTAAATCAGACATGCCTCCAGGCGCTTTGGCCTGTACAGACCAAGATGCCAGAAAAACAGGGAGCACCAACCAGAGGAAAACAGTCAAACCATTCATTTTTCATCCCTCTAGACATTTCACTTATTTCCCCCCACATACACGGGGGAATCATTTTCAAACCACAAAACACCTTTATAGTTTAAGTGCCAGCACCCTTCCAAATAAGAATCTTAAAGAAATTATAAAGATGATCATCAGTAACGGTAACATAACGGACAGTTTGCTTTCTTACAAGTGTGGACAGCAAGAGTCAAATTTTTTAAAAAACAGTATGTTCAGAATCACACCCACATAAAGCTGGGGGCCTATCTGCTTAGCAAAAATAATGATCCAGATCACATATTTCACCCTTCATCTCAACCTTTTAATTGAAATAATTTTAATTGGATCTAAAGGCTCAAACAGTATATCAAGAAAAGGCTGTGCCTCTCCTCTAACCTCAGTATGAGCACATGGCACTGGGCTAGGATAAGGAAAAACACCACCAATGTCACACAAAGGAAGAGCGCGATGATGCCTTTCAACCTTTAACAAAGAGGAGAAAAAAAATCTGGTGTTTAAAAAAAATCAAAAATCAATAGAGACTTCTAAATGACTCCTTTAAGATATCACTTTTCAATTTAACAGGACAGATTTATTTGTATGTGGCTCAAATGTTCACAATTGCTCCCTGCACCTTCATACATAGGAATGAATGTCACAGTGGCAAACGGCAGTAATGAACAATCTTACCTGGGGATATGGAAACCTCCCAAGAGCAAGCTGGGAAAGGAAATAATATTTGTCTAGTTATAGATTTGCATGCAGGGCAGATCTCCTTAAGACAGACAAGCACTAAATTTCAGAACTGTACCCAGCAAATATAAAAAGCTCACAACCTTGGATGCAGGAACTAAACTATTGCTGTAATTACCTTAAGAGTTGTATTTAGAATGGACGTTTTCAATGGGCAATGTTGCATCCCTGATAAAATATTCCAATTTTAACAACTAAACATTACCATTATGTGGTTTCTCTTAGGAATGTTCTCAGCTCTATGGGCATGATTCACATTCACATGTGTGCGACAATATTCATTGAGACAGAGATGTAAAACTAGAGGAGACTGTTGGTTTCTCCTCTTGTAAGATGGAGACACCTTCTTGTTTCCCAGCCCTTAGTTGTGTAGAGTTTTTAGCCACAAGTACACACGCAGTGTTATAGGATATGGGGAATGGGCCACATGAAATAGAAATTTTTGCCATTATTTTCATCAATTTATTAGTTTTTTCATTCACTTTCTATCTACTGTTAGGAATAAAGAGCTACCATTAGTAGGAAAGGGCCGATTCAAGGCTGGGAATTCAACACTATAGGTCAAAGTCTGAAATTGGGGACACGAATCTTTAGAGAGCTTCCAATTTTGCTTGATTTGTAAATTGCCATGTGTTTCTAGGCCAGTCACTTAATTTTGGTCTTGGAATTCTCACCTGTAAAAACCAAATGATTCCACCAGGAACAGGGTTGATATAAAGTAGTAAGATCAAATTTACCAAATACGCCATAACATATTTAAAGAAAATAGTAGCAAAACTTTGCAACTTCATAATGTGGCCCATTCTCAGGCCTGAAATCTTCTCTGTATACTTGTAACTACTTTCGAAGTGGAATCGCTGTATCAGGGAACTGTGAAGCTGGAATGAACCCATGACAGTATCAATCCATTTCACAGATTAGAACCCAAGAGCCCCACTGAAAAAGTTTCTACACAGTTAATGAGAAGCTAGGGCCTGACCCTAGGCTTGCAACTTAATCCAGGTTCTTTCTGGCATTTTATATTGTTCTTCTACATCTTGAGACGTTGTGTATTTATTTAAAAAACACAGACACCACGGAAACATTTTTGAACTCTTTTGGAATTGTGTTTAGAATCATTTCAAGTAACAAGAGAACATCTACTTCATTTTGCTAGAATCGCATTTTATCTTGGACTTAAAATTCTGCTCCCTGCGCTTTTTGAAAATGTAAATTATTTGTTGACTAAAGTCTGAATATTACCAAACCCCAAAGCCACTTCTGAAAAATAAATAAAAATAAATAAACAAGATACCCTTACTAAGGATAGACATGAAAATGCTGAAGTTAATTTTCAAAGATCTAAAACCAGTCTGAGCAAGAGCAATGTAACAGGAATAAACCATATGACTTAAAAGGTGACTACTTTGAAAAGGCCAACACTCATTTGGATGTATATTTTTATATGTGTATGTGCGTGTGTTTTGCAATGCCTAGGAAGTTTCATGACCTTATACTCATTTCTTAGAGCTCACGGATTTTCAAGATATAAAGTTATACTACCATTATTCACTTAGTAATATCATTAATCAAGAGATTAGTATAAAGTATGGACAGCAAAAACAACACAAGAAGGTATGATGGAAAGAGAGTGTGGATGTGAAACTCCCTTTCACAGTTTTGTGTGATTATGTTTGTTGTCTATACACTGGCGTTTTCGGGGAGGCATCTGGATGGCTCAGTTGGTTAAGTGTCTGACTCGGCTCAGGTCCTGATCTCGCAGTTTGTGAGTCTGAGCCCCATGCTGGTCTCTGTGACAGCTCAGAACCTGGAACCTGCTTGGGATTCTTGTCTCCCTCTCTCTCTGCCCCTTCCCCCACTTGTGATCTGTCTTTCTCTCAAAAATATAAATAAACATAAAAAAATAAACTTTTTTTAAAGTTTATTTTTTAATTTATTTTGAGAGAGAGAGAGAGAAGCAGGGGAGGTGCAGAGAGAGAGGGGGAGGTGGAATCCCAAGCAGGCTCCATGCTGCCAGCACAGAGCCCAATGCGGGGCTTAAATTCACAAACCGTGAGATTGTGACCTGAGCTGAAGTCAAGGGTCAGACGCTGAACCAACCGAGGCACCCACGGGCCCCACTATATACTGTTTTTAACTGGGAAGGAAAGAGACTCCGTTTTCCACTCCCCCCTACACCAATCTTACCCAATACAGGCCATGCATGTGCCTGGCCAAGGAGAGTGTGCACAATGATCTTGGAGGAGTCACTATGGTCTACTGCAGCAGAGATGGTAGGCCAGGCGTTTGTACCATTCTGTATTGACCTGACAGGCACTGACCGCTCAAAAAAAGCTGTCATCTATCATCGCACTCATCTGTCGATTACAAGGTTTGCATGTCCTTCCATTTGGAATTAGAAAACTACTAAGAGGAGGAGCTCTCATCTAAAAAAGCTAACAATAAGTAGTAGACAACATT
This sequence comes from Acinonyx jubatus, assembly GCF_027475565.1. NCBI lineage: Eukaryota > Metazoa > Chordata > Mammalia > Carnivora > Felidae > Acinonyx > Acinonyx jubatus. The sequence continues at coordinate 36,934,189 of NC_069386.1, forward strand.
TAGAATATTTTATCTCAAGTCTTTCTATAGGCACCGTGCCACTCACTCGGGTATACGTCCAACATGTCACTGAGGACTATGGAAGAACTCTGTCCTCTGTCCACATGGCTTACTGGCAGAAGAACTTGCCCACTAACATGTGGTTAAAATCTAAATTAGCTGGCTGGTACCAACACTGGACAGTGCCTCTTGTGGTTGGAAGAACGAATAAGCAATGAGAAATGAAACACTTAAAAAAAGTGGCATAAAATGAAAAATATGAATTCTTTCCACTTCAATACAAAACTTCAAATTCTCAAATCATTGTTGTTCTATGGAGAGGCCAGGTCACGGTCAACTTGGGACCGTGCACTCATCTACTTGGTGGCCTCTGTCATGACTGGTACAATATAATGAGGATGGCTGATAGCATTCATTTACCCTATAAGATACCACCATGCAAGAGAACAGAGAGAAAATTCAGTGCACGCTGGTCAGCTGGGAGCCCCTGGGTACCAGTCTGCTTGGAAACAGGTGGCAGTGCTTGAACTGGGGAACTCATCATTCTTGGGACTGGCTTTGCCTTGTGGGTACTTTCCTGACACCCTACAAAATCTCAGTCCTGTCAAGTTCATTCCTGGGAGAACTGCATCTAAGATATCTTGCAGCTCTGACCTCCTTGGAGCCAGAAGACTGAGAATGATTCCTTGCCCTTGACCAGAGCAGAACGATCGTGTCCTCTCTTGCCTACTGTCACTCCTGGGCTGCTCCAGCAGCGGGCCCAGGATTCCAATTCTGCACCAGTGAAAACTGGCAGTGGCACTATTAGGCTGGTGCCAAAAGCAGTCATTTTAAGGCCCCGGGAGAGGCAGCTGCCCTCCATGTATGTCCCTGTCCTTCTAGGTTTAATGCAACTGCAGTGCTTTTGCTCCACACTCTCTGTCTTGTGGCAAAATAGAAGGAAATATATAGCCAGGCCCTAGAACCCTTTTATCAAGTTCAATTAGGGGAAGGTAAAAAAGGAAAAGGGCTGTTAGCAGATATGGCTGCATGAAGAACAGGTTCTTCATGAGGCTGTCAAAAGTCAAAATAAACACTGAAGCCTTATGGGGAAGAGGGAACACATATGCTATGAGTGAATGTTTCAGAGACAGACGGACCTGGGGCCATTCTGTATCTTTTACCCCTACCGGTCTATTAATCTACTTGCATTTCCCCAGTTTTTATTGTCAAGGTATTATAAATTAGGAAACTTACAAAAGAGAGTATGTAATCTTCTCTGAAATGGCCTGCAGATATGTCACTGTACTAAATGTGTTTCAGATTTAATGAAGCTTTAATGTCCTTTTTAATTTTGCCTGTTTCTGTATCACCAGGGGTCGGGCAAGGCAATCAGCACTCAAGAGGGTGGTTTGGTTTAAAACTAGGAAAAAACTCATTTGCTTATGAGTTGCACTGTATTTTCTTAATTAAATTTACTGAGTAAAATGGTTTAAGTTCAGCCAACCAATGACCTTTGTATGTAGATTTAGATTTATAAATAGGTTAACAGTTAAAGGAAAGGAAAAAAAAAAAAAGAATCACAACAAAGCAAACAGATTAGGACTAAGCCAATAGAAATCTTTGCTCTCTTCATCATCTTTACAAAAGCAGCATTTAAATATAGGCAGCTTAAGTCCAGTTTAAAAAAAAAGCATATTGAAAAATGTGGATGCGCTTAAGCGCCAGCAATTCATCAAATGACTCTCACATCCTTTTCATTCCCAGGAGGGGAGCGCCTTGTATTGTAAAAGATTTGGAAAAGCTTTATTTATTTTTGGAGGATGGAGGTAGAGATGGGGGAGGGACAGGATTCTATTTAATGTTAAATTAAAAAAGTGCATTTTAATTCCAAATACTTAAGATTCTGCAAACTGCTAAATACTCTGTTCACTGTGGGAAATGCACTATATAAAAGGTAGAAAAAGAATGCTCTGAAAACACCTACCACTGGGAATACATTTAAATATCAGCAAACCACTAACACTTCGCTGTAAAACTAAAACCTCCTTAGTGTCATCTTATTGATCTTTGATATGTCCAATCAAAATCTATGGAATACTCACTCGAGTTAGCAGCATTTTAATATGTTGGATTTTATAATTTAAACAACAAATATGTAGGTGTGATCATAACGACTGCCAAACTGCAGAGCAATTGCATGATAGAAACATCTGTATTTTAACAAAAAGGTAGAAGATACTTATTTACAAAGCCAACAAAAATGGCTTCTGTTGATAACAAGAATAATTATGGCCATGGAGTCATAAACGATAGAGAGCAAAAATATATTGTGGCAAGAATGCAAGAGCAGGACACAGACTCAAAATGTTTTTGGTGAATCAAGTTTCTTACCTAGAATATCAACAACGTGGGATGGGTTTTAAATTTACACTTATACCGAAGAGCCCTGGAATTTTTTTTAATTCTTAATTTACACGTATCCTATGTTTCTTGGCATAACGGCAAATTGAAAATAAGCATTTTCAATATAGCCAGTGATCTAGCTGAAGGAGGACTTTATAGACTGAAATGTTCTAAAATTTGTTCTTAATTACCTTGTGCACATTTTACACAATTAAATTTCCATCTAAGGATCTTGCATTTAGATTGTGCACTGCAGTTAAACCTTCATTTTATAGAAATGCAGCAGCTACTGTGGAACATTCAGACACAGGAAAACTTTTAAAAAATCAGACTTAACTACTGGATTACATAAAATTCCCTAGGTGAGATTTCATCCCAAGACCAATTTACACAGTCCTAGAGAGAGAGTTTAAATCATCTGAAACTATGCTGGGAAAGAACCATAATAAATATTAAATACCTCAAAATCTACCCTAAGATTTTACTTTTCTTCCCATGTATCAATTTCACTATCCTCTTACTGAATGGTTTAGAAACAATCCAAAGGATATAACAGCAATTTACCAGTGTTAAAGTGCTTTGGAGGTTAAACTGACAACAAAGAACACAGAAACACAAAGCGTCTTGAAGTAGGGTTTCAATTAAATGTGGAGGATTTAGTAATGCAGGACCAAAAAAAAAAAAAAAAAGAGTTACAAATTAATTTAATCTTCTGCCTATAGTTTGCAGCTGCACTCCAAAGTGTCTAGGGCTTAAGAACAAAGCCTTGAAAGGCCTCAGAGTGAGGAAAGCTTCAATTTTTAATGTATAACGCCATTAGCTGATAACTTGTGGAATCTGCGACCCCTGCGGAGGGGCATAAGTGCGAGTAACAGAGACTGATGAAGTGACATATTTGTTCATGTCTCCAACTATGAGGAAGAGGGTTATTACTAACACCATCAGGCCCAACAGAAATATGCCCTAATAACCTTAGGGACCTTCCACGTTATCAGTTCTCACTACATCAAATATATTAAAATCAAAACCTAATTCACTTTAATTAAAGACAGTTTGTTTTTCTATTAGTGTTTTAACTTGTGTGATATTATAATACACTGCAAATTAAAGATGGCATAACAAATGTAACGAAAGCACCAAATGGTGTGTACCTTCCCACCCCTGCTTGGGGGAAATACACGCTTATCACGGGGGTCTATTTTAAGGAAATTGAAGGACACCATCATTAAAAGTGGTGTAGAAACATGGCACGTTGAAATGAATATAGTGGGACCGTGCATATCTTTTCCCTATTCAATTTATACTTTTCACATAACACTTTCCTATAAACTCTAAGGATTTCCTTAACACAAACAGAATTATGGCCCAATGGAGGCACCAGAAGCTTAATTAATTTGCCCAAGGTCATACTGCAGGTTGGTGGCAAAGCTTGTTAAATCACTAAGAACTGTGGGCTCTACAGATGTTTTTGGCAATGGCAAAGGACCCTGTCTGCAAAGGCCTCAGAGACTTCTAGTGCGGTGGGTGAAGCACGATAAATAACTCATTACGGCTGTACAGAAGTGCCAAGTGCTCCTGAGAGCTCGCAAATAACGTGTTTTCTTTGTGTAGAGAGAACCTAAATGTGAGGTTCCCATCAGGAGTGCTTCTTAACATGTGCCAGTATTTAAAAAAGAACTACTCATCCTCACTAGAGTCCACGGATAAAAAGTAAATTTATTTTAACTTAAGGAGGCCAAACGTGGTAACACAAAGAAATAAATCAAGCATTTCTCCATCATTCAGAAGGTCCTGCCTTCTATCCCACAGATTACTAATAATAATGGAGAAAAGACAGCATTACAAATAAATGTTTCCAATACAGTGTGGGCTTTTTTTTTTTTTTAATTAGAAATGGGCTTATTACAGTGGACACTTAAATGGGGAGAGGGCAACAGTAATTCACAAGTACAATATCCTAATGCTGTTCCATTAATTGCTTTATTTGTTTCACGGTTAAAAATGATTGCTTGCTGTAGCCTAACCATGAATGCTGAAAAGCATGATACATTGAGGTCTCAACCTGGGCAAACTGTACCTAAACTTACACTTTATTGCAGCTTAGTTCACAATCTTCACCTAATATAGGGGTATATCCCAGTGCAGCAGGAGGATAAATCATCCTGGAATATTACTCCGGCAAAGTTTAGCTGTGACTGGAGCATATGTGCTTTCGAGCCACTGAAGCAAAGGCCCATAAAATACACTAATTACTGGAAGTTATGGTCACTGAGTGATTGATAGCGCTCTGCAAGGCAACTTCCTCATTTTCAGCTCTTCTGACGGGCTCATCCGCCACATAGCAATTATTAATTCATGACCCACCCCTCGGGCACTAGTACCTTTACCTCTAATTCTCCTGCTACCAAACTACTGCTACAGCTGGACACTGTCTTTCTTCATTCTGATGGCCGGGTAAGGATGATAAAAAGTAGATTTCATGCTAAACGCTATTGTTTTGAATCTTTAAACGTTGTTCGGTCTTTCTCACCCTGCTGTCCCAACACATAAATTCTCCTTCCTCTCCCCTAATGCTAGCTCACTTGCCTCATTTTCCTTTGGACTGTGCGTGTGTGTGTGTGTGTATCAATCTATCTGTCTATACTACTTTACACCAAAAACTCCGATGGAATTATTTTTTGTGTGAATACTATGGTTTAGATGCAATATATAATTTCACCAGGCCATAGTAAATATGAGGCGGCCGATTAAAAAAAAAGGAAAACAACCCCTCCTCTCTTTAAGGAGACCCACTTTTGTAGCTTTGAAAGACACTGTCGCAAGTTGATTTCCATCAGTACCTTTACTCAGAGCGATGCTAATGAAAATATCTGGATACATAACTAAATCTCTAAAAGTCACTGAGAAACAACTCGCAAAGGTCTCTTTTGTTGGTGTTCTGTGCACTGAAAGGAAATTCAGTGAGAAACTCTGAATTAAGAAGAGATAAAGCTCAGTCATGGTGGATGAAAGCAAACAATTTATTTTTCTAATAGAAAAAAAAAATGAATGCTTTTCAAATGTTTGCACAACTCCAACTCAAAATGCAATACTGGGGGTAGTTGTCCTGCCTGGATTCTGAGATGGTGCAACAACAGATGAACAGATGGAATTCTAAGTTACTCATCCTTTCTGGGCTTGGTTCAAATTATTCCTCCGCTCCTGCAAGGAGTTACTCCCAGAAGACAACTTTGAAGACAAAATTCCCATCACTCCCTGTCCATACCATTTACTGGGCAGCCGAGCACATCCTCTACCTGGTGACATTTCCTACTGCTCTACATCTTCCTGTGTTTCTAATGCCTGGAAAGTTTTAAGTTTTGTTTAAGGGCAAACTTGAAGTCGTGTACGTTTATATGTTCTCCATGATGCCAGAAGTGGTATTTTGCAGTAGGTTGACAATAAGCGTTTGTTGATTATGATAAACCCCTGATGGTGATGTCTTCTAGAGCCTAGCCGACCTGGAAGTGCTTGGATTAGTTGTTTCTACGCTGCAATTCTTTAATGAACATAGTATACAAGCTCTTTAGTATTATGGGCTGATAGTCTTAACTGACAAGGCCCTCTTACACATCACTGCTTAGAATAATCACTATCACGTATTTAAGCATTATGATTAATTTAAATGGCTTATTTCTTATTAAAGACTTAAGGGCTGAAAGAAGGGAAAAAGATTAGAGTTAACTGCCCCCTAATCCATCTCATATACTTAATTCAATAACCATTTTAATCTTCACAGTGAGAATTAAGAAATGACACCCTTTCAACACGGTTGTAAAATGCTGACCTGTTGTCCTCTAATAGTACACAACTTCAATCATAATAGCCCCTAGAGAACTAGCTCTGGGTTTGGTGGGGGTGGGGGTAGGGTCCTTATTTCTAAACTGCTCACTGGAGTCTTGCAGCTGTGACTACCGGAGAGAACGTCAGTGCTGGGGTACAGTCTACAAAGTTGAACCAACTCTACACTTCTGTGTCTAGATGTTTCAAAGTCAAGGGAGTCATAATCACGTAGTATTTCCTAGTGTTTATATGCTGCTCCTGAGAGAGAGAGATGGAGTGGCCACTTCCACTGAGGTGCCACGCAGGCAGGTGCAGTCATCTTGGATCTTCCATTCTTAACCACCATCTGGCTGCATCCTTACCAGAGGCCCCTGAGGGTACCATGTGGAATGGCAGAGCCCTAAGATTCCTGACCCACAGAATCCTGAGTAAATAAATGGTTGTTATGTTAGGCCACTGATTTGGGGTACTTTATGAAGAGTAAGAGATAAATGAGATGCTTTCCTTGACATTGATGGCAGCCTTCCCTCGTCTTCCCAGTCCCATGCACTTCCATCGCACTTCTATTTGTCTTTCTACCTACTGGTCAAGGAGCTCCTGAGGGCAAAGTTTGGGTCCTTTACTGCCAACACAGAACAGCGTGACATAAATATTTACTGATTAGATGGCATTCTCACCTGTCTGCTTCCCATTAGAGCAGACATATTGGAGATGAGGTTAATTTTTGTATTTCTTTAAAAATATAAACTAGGCTGTGGTTTCTGAAAAAGAATGGTAAATGTACACCTTAAAATATGGTAACACTCAACCAGCTACGGGGACAATGTAGGTAGTAGGCCTGTGTCAAGCAGTCTTGACTGATGAGCAGAATCCCAATAAACCAGCCTTTTCCTTTATCTAATTTCCTGCTCATTTACATGTACCATTTCTTTATCTCTTCTTTTCCCAGACTACTTCATCTACTTAATCTCTACAGTATAATGAAAGAAGCAGAGTCAGGACCCCTGACTGCTGCTCCTGGTCCAGTCACTTAACCTTTCTAAAAAAGTCTAATTTCTCTGGATCTCAGTTTCCTTACTTGCAAAACGGGAGCTTTGATGCTTATACGGTGGAACAATCTTGGGCGCCTCAAATTACTGATTTTTTTCAGTCATTTCCCATCACACTATGGAGGAGCTTAAATGCGGTGATGAATATCAAGTGGCTTTGTTAAGTGTTAGGTACATGTACAGGGTGGTTATGTCATCACCCTTCTTGCAAGAATGACACTGAGCAAGATGTCAACAGCAGAAAAAAAAGAGGACAGAGCGCTAGACTTGCCATCAGAAGTCCTCAATTCCAGTCCTCTTCTGCATAAGGCTGACTGTGTGCTGTCACTGAGGGCATGCTCCCTCCTTCCTCTGGGCCCCAGGGTTCCTCACTGGTCAGAGGAGGGATCTGATTTAACAAGTTCTATAGACACTCTTCTAGTTAAAAAAATTCTCATCTCTAAGTGTAAGGTAAGGTATGTAAAAGAATTGTCTAAATAAACGCTATAAAAAATGTTAAAGTTACTATTAGCCAATTCAGAACCAAAGTATGTGATATGGTCTGCAGGATCTTCAGGAGGATTTTTTTTTGAAGTTTATTTATTTATATTGAGAGAGACAGAGAGCGCAAGCAGGGGCAGGGAGAGAGGGAGAATCCCAAGCAGACTCCATTCAATCAGTGCACAGAGCCCGACGTGGGGCCTTGAACTCACAAAACCATGAAATCATGACCTGAGCTAAAATCAAGAGTCATATGCTTAACCCACTGAGCCACCCAGGTGCCCCTTCAAGAGGATTTTTTTTTTAACTGAGTTGAATCCTCAGCAGCTTTTTTTTTTTTTTTAAAGTTTATTTATTTTTGAGACAGAGAGAGACAGAGCATGAACGGGGCATGGGCAGAGAGAGAGGGAGACACAGAATTGGAAGCAGGCTCCAGGCTCTGAGCCATCAGCCCCGAGCCCGACGCGGGGCTTGAACTCATGGACCGCGAGATCGTGACATGAGCTGAAGTCGGACGTTTAACCGACTGCGCCACCCAGGAGCCCCTCAAGAGGATTTTTAAAGCTAATTCCAGGTCACTGGATTTGAGTATTGACAGAATTCTAGGATCAGTGGTTCTGACCACTGGACATCTCAAGGGAGTGGCAGTGGTTCCCCCAAATCATCACTCAAAGAATTCAGAGTTGACAGATGTCACTAGAAGGTTGGCCCCTTATCTTTCAGCTCTCAAGTCAAAAGTAACCCCACACCACTCAGTTACTCGTACCATAGAATGCTGTTTGTTTCTGTCTAATGACTTGCTATTGTCACGCATCTTCTTTAAAACGTAGGTTCCATGAAAGCAGGGATTTTGTCAGTTTCATTCGTAGCAATGTTCCCAATGGCTACCACAGTGCCTGTCACACGTTAGACACTCACTAAAAAATTTCGAAGTGACTAATGAATGATTGCATCTTATCTAACCTTATCCCAGCTTCTTCCACAAAGCATTTCTTCTCAACAAACAAACAAACAAAAACAACCTGAGACATGTGGTCATTCAGTCACTATGGAAATGCCGGCATTTTTATCCCTAAAGGGGATTCCACTGTGGAGTAGGAAGGATGTAGGGATATCTATCCATTAGAACTTTCTTCTTTATATTGAATAGAAAATGATGGGATTTTTTTTTCCAGTTTTGTTTGTTTGCTTGTTATGTTAACTTCAGAAAGTTTGGCCTGCCAGTCATTGAGTGGCAGTATCTCTTCTCTGTGACAATCCTTCAAACGTCTGAATATGGGTTGTCAAATGCTTGCTTTGTCTTCCCTTTCTTTCTTTATTCTTCACATGAAGACTCTGTGGATTTAATGTTTTCTTAAAAGTCCAAATTGTGGGCGGTTTTGTGCATACAAACGCCCACAATTTGGACATGTGCTACTGGAAAAACTTTAAAATCAGTCTGAAATCCATCAAAATAATAAAATGCTTAGCTGCGACTGCCAGCACCTGTTCCATCTTGTTTTGTCAATCTCATGGTTGTTCAGATGGCTCTGAGCACAAAGCAAGCCCAACAATGCCTCTTTCAGTGGGAGACACTCACTTTGTCTGCCAGTTGCACATTCACTACGATCACTGACAACCTTGGAAAATGCACATTTAGGCATGGTAATCTGAGACAGCTGGATCCCTTCACAAACCTTGCAGAGGACTGAACTAGTCAATCCATCATCTCCCAAAGGTCATTTTAACAGCTCCTTTTTGCAATGGGTTACACAAAGTTTTAGATTAAAAAATGACAAGGGAAAAAAAAATTAAAACAAAGTTAAAACAGAATTACAGAAAGTGGAGTAAGAGCAGGGGAATGAGTCAGAGAAACTGTTACATGCTCTTTTTCTCAACATTCTTGAATGGAAGGGAAGGAGGCCCATGACAAGGACTCCCCACCGCACTCCTGCCCACTTTCCTATACAACCTTCCAATCATACACTGAAATTTCCTTGGTGTTTGGACCCTTCACTTTGATCCCTTTGGCTTCTGATGATTTTCAGCAAAAGCTTCTGATCAACAGGTAAGATGTTTCACTAGATGGAGCAGCAGACCAAACATACAATAAGATTCAACTTTCACTCATATTCTTGATGATAATTATAAAAACGGTGAGGAGAAAATATCCGTACTTAAGTGGAGCACACTGAATGCCAAGTTTTATGGTCTCAAGGAGCTGACAGCAGCTGCTCATAGGGTACCGAGCGCTATCCGTCACCTCTCAGACCAAGTTCATAATCACCAAGGGCTAGAAAAGCAAACAAAGCCGCAGCTGTAGACCACTAGAGACAGCTGTGTCTCTGGGTGTTTTTATGTAGGGGTGGGAGTTGGGGGTAGGGATAGGTTCTTCTGTATATTTAGGGGCAAGAACCAAGTCTAGATAATGCTCCATAATTCTTGCCACTTGGCAAAAACACCCAATATATAGATGAGATTGCTATTTCAAACAGAAGCCTACTCTCACAGTAACTTTATGGGGTTGTTATTATTAAATGAAAGTGTTTATAAGGGAGTCTAGAAAATTCAGAGCACCTGCTTTCAAAAAATGTGTTTACTATGATTGTTTATCGTCTGCCTCCCTCATTGTGTTGGAGGTTCAACAAGCAAAGGGAACATGCCTATTTAGTGTATCCTCAGCACTTAGTAAAGTGTTTGGAACATAAAAGATGCTCAGTAAATATTTGAGGAATGAATGAATTTTAAAGTTATCTTCACTTTACAGATAAGAGAGTGACACTTGGAGTGGCACACGACTTGGCCAAAATCACACTGATTGTAAGGGGTGGTGCCAACATATCTAGTTAATCCAAAGTCGGAACATTTTAAGACTTCAAGAATTAGGATGACAGCCCTTGAATCTGAAAATCTTATCACAGAAAGAAAATTGCCCACTTTTCATCAAATTTCTCCAGAGGCTCTGTCTAGGGTACTGGGCTGGGTGATCCATGCTTTTTTCAATACTTTTATTTTCATTTCACACACCTTTATGTGCTTGCTTGTAAATGCTGATTACACTTCGTTTTCTTGGTATCTTATGAGTCTTATCTAGCACCCATTAAAAATATACATATAAAGACAAAAAATTTTTTAATGAGATGTGTTCACAGGTTTTAACATTTCCATAAGACAAGGTGGTTCCATCCAACTATATTTACTTTTTATGCTAAAATTTCCTTGGGAAAAATTCTATCGTAGATGTCTACAGAAAATTCAAAAATGTTACCATTCCTCAGTAAAAAGTCCCTTCCTTTAGGCAAAAGCATTGATAGATGTCCTTTAGAAAAAAAGTTAGGTTTTGTTTTTTGTTTTTGTTTTTTGCTATAGGTATAATAAAAAGGAAGGCAATCTCAAACAACACGTAAATATTTCTCTCATGCTATAAAATTAAAATGAAAACATGTGCTTTGGTGCTTTCTTCTCCTCTATTTCCTCCATTCTTTCTTCCTGAAACTTGTTTTTTACATTAGACTTCCTGACCTAGTTCTCTAATTTTCAATATCTGTTTGTTGTCATTGTTCTCAGAAAGTTCCTTTGTTACAGCAGCCTGTTCTTGTTTCCTGAATGTAACATTTTCTCTTTTCCCTCTGACAATACTAGAGGAGTTCATCTGAATTTTTCTTCACCTCACAGTTTCTAAGGCCCTCCAAGTTGTTTTCCAGTTATTTTAGGTCTCTGCCTTAAAGGCCTTCCTCACATGTCTTGCCAAGAGTAAGGCACTGAAAATCTGGCTGGAAACACTGTGCTCATTGGTGGAGCTTGCAGAATGATGTAAAGCAACATAACATGAACCCCCAATATCTGGATCTTTAAGATTTCTTGGTCTGATTTCCTTTGAGAAAGTCTCTTCTGCCTGAAAGAGGAAGACACTTTGGCTGCTGGTGTCCTAGGAACAGGCTGGGAGGTCTCAACATTTACCATTCACTTAATGCCTCTGTACTTAAGCAGTGGGATGCACTCTTCTACAGTGCTAGGTGTCACTTATTTTACTCTTTCCAAAAAAGACTTCTACCCAGTCTTGTGTTGAGGGTGGGGAGTGGTGACTGTCCACACATGCTGAGTTAGGGGAAGAATCTGTGGGTCAAATGGCTTAAGTGCTTCTCAAACAGACTTTAAAATCATCCGCTTCTCTCTGGTCCCACTTTCATGCCTAGTTCCAGGTAACTGGTACCACCAATTCTTGGGCCTTTGGGGTGTTCCACAGGAATCAGAGTCTTTATCACTTTCTTTTTTTAAAAAAATTTTTTAATGCTATTTATTTTGGGGAGGGAGAGGGAGAGAGAGAGAGAGAGAGAGAGAGAGAGAGAGAGAGAGAGCGTGCACAAATGGGTGAGGGGCAGAGAGACAGAGAAGTAGACACAGGATCCAAAGCGGGCTTCAGGTTCCGAACTGTCAGCACAGAGGCCGATGCAGGGCTCAAACCCACAAACTGTGACCTGAGCCGAAGCTGGACGCTCAACTGACTGAGCCACCCAGGCGCTCCTGTCACTTTCTTTACAGCTAGCTAAGGATTTCAGCATTCTCGGCTCTGCAGGTTGTTTGCCACTGTTCATCTGCTTTCCACATCCCGAAGTTGGTTGCTATAGTCTCCTTCCCTTTTTGTCTTCATGTAGTATGCCTTTTTAAAAAATTCCTTTATGGTTATTTTTAGTGGAGTTTGAGGTGCAAGGGGAAGCTATGGCAAGTGTTCCATGCTTTAATCAAATCAGTAGCTCTTTTGAACAGAAATATAAACATTTCAAGAAGTCATTCCTTTTAAAAAGAGGAGATAATGGCTTAATGTTCTCATTGTGACCTTTGTCCAGGAGCTCTGAAGTAAAGCTTCCATCTAAAGATGAAGAAGCTGAGGCCCAGAGATTAAATGACTTATCCAAGGATCTACGGTTTAGACTGCTAGAGGTGAAATCTGATCTAGGTCTATACTCCAGCAAACAGAAAACCGTTCTCCACGTGCAAAACATTTGTGATCTCTTCAGCCAACATTTATGTGTGCTTATGTTAAAGGCTCCATCCAACTTCTGCTTCAGAGCTGTGACAAAAGTATGAAAAAACTGAGTCAAAAGATTTCCTGAGCACCCACTGAGGGGCAGTGGAATTGCGCTAGGGAGTGTAGGTGGTGTTGAGAGTATCAGATTTGACTCCTGTCATAAGGAAGTCTGACATGCCTCTAAATTATTATGGTACAAAGTGGAAAAGGCAGATGACATGAGGGAGATGAAGATGAAGGTCAGAAGAAGATGCTACTTTTAGTCGGAGAGATCAGAGCAGGTGTCACGAAGGATGGGTATCTGGCCTGTATCTTGGGGAGATGAAGGAAAATGATACGCCACATAGAGTGAAGGGCAGAGTGTTCCACGGATTTGCTTTTAACCTGGAAAGGTGATTCTAAAACTCACCAGAAAAACTCTCTTGGCCAAAACAACAGAACTCATAAAAATCTTCAGAAGATGGCGTTACCGTGATGACAATGACCTTGTGTGGCTCCCTGAATATGTTCTTCGCCTTTCTAGAAACGTTTCTCTAAGCCATGGACCTTCCTTCCATCATTTAACACATTCAAACCACTTCAATAAAACAGGGATCACGCTGAAGAGGGGTCTCAGAGGACTAGATGACACTCCAATTAACCAAGCACATTGAGCCAGATTGTTCTATGCCTCAGACTCAAGAGACTGGCGGAGAGAAGAGGCAAACAAAGGCAGAAAAAAGCGAGGACCCAAGTGAAAAGAGCAAAATGCATGTGTTAAAGATGGGCTTTCAGTCTGACTCCTGCAGAAAAGCCTGTCAGAAGATTATTCACCACCAACCTTAATAAGGTTTATAATAACCCGCTAGCTAGAATCACAAACCAGAACATGTACTTGTAGAGCATACTCAGTGAGAATAAGGGCAGTATAGGACTGGCCTGGTGCTTTTAAAATGTGTATGCGTTATTCTGGGTACTGCAAAATCAAGGCTGGAAGAAGGTGTGTGTTGACTTATATTTTGACCCAAGAAGGGCCAACTTAAAAATACAGCTTTTGCAAACATGTTGTGATTTAAATGACACAAGAATATGAGTGGAATGAGTAATTAGCAAAAAAAAATAGAGGGGCTTCTCTTCTTGAGCCAGTCTGTGGGAAGAGAGATAGGTACTGAGCTGCTTGTGAAATTAAGACATTGTGCCCCAGGGCACCTGGGTGGCTGAGTTGGTTGAGCGACCAACTTCGGCTCAGGTCATGATCTCACGGTTCATGAGTTCGAGCCCCATGTTGGGCTCTGTGCTGACAGCTCAGAGCCTGGAGCCTGCTTCAGATTCTGTGTCCTCCTCTTCTCTGCCCCTCCCCCGCTCGTGCTCGCTCTCTCTCTCTCTCTCAAAAATAAATAAAAATATATATTAAAAAATTGGCTCTTATTATGTACCAATTGTCATTTTAAAGTTTAGCTCTGAAGTTTGAATGGCAACTACTAGGGTGAAGAGTCCTAAAAATCACCACCTAGTTGACTGGATCAGTGTGAGCTTTCTAGAAGAGTCAAACAAATATGCTGGGGAGCAGATTAATCCTCCTAGTGTGTTCTAGCTCAGGAATTTTATGCCTTTGTTGGTGGCATACAATTCTTTTTTCTTGTTCTTTTTCTTTTTATTCATACTTCTTTTTTTATTCTTACTTCTTACTTTTATTCTTACTTCTTTTTTTCTTTTTTTTTTTCTTTTGCATTTTCACACTGATTTCTGTCATGAAGGTACAAGGAAGAAGTGCAATTCTACATGGATTCTGTCTCCCACGACAAAGTCAGCCCATACAAACCCCTCATATGGCAGTGACCTTTATTTGGCTTCATAACTAATCCACATGAGGAGAACTACAACACATTCAGAGATCTGAGTTGAAAACCATAAGCAAAACATAGAGAAAGGGGCCAAATTCTTCTCATCTAGTGACAATGCCATGCTCTAGTGAAGCTGAATAATCTCCTTTTTTCCCCTCTTAAGGGTAATCTCCATGTTTATGTTGCTTCTGCCAACTCCAAATACTACATACAGCTGACAGAATCCTGGAAGAGACCCATTTTATCCCACAGGGATACTGAACTGAGAGGAGATGGGGCAGTTCTGTCCCTGGATAAAAGATAGTCTGATATTAAAGATTCTTTGCTTAAGGCACAAATGTACCTGTCTGTGACTTTTTTAATGGCACATTTTAGTGGCATGTAGCATCATCTTTTATGAACAAGTGTGCGAGAGGCCTTGTTATGACCCCCATGGGGAGTATGACAGCACATTAACAAGGGAAGGGCAGCATGGAGACGGCAAGCAAAGGTGAGCCTCGCTATTTTAGGAGTTTAAAACGATGAAGGCGCCTTCCGATTCCTGCCTCACCAAACCTCAGGGAAGGGTTGGGACTTTATGGAGTCTGGGGGAGGGGTGTACTAGTAGAGGTAGAAGGGATAGAAAACTCTAGTTTCCACGTAGTCTCTATTTGATTCTTGTGTGATCTCAGAACAATTCCCTTGCTCAGTTTCCTGTATTTTGATCCCATGTTTCTTTACCACCAGTACTCTAGGGGAATAAAATGACTCAAAACACTTTGAGGAAGGTGTCCACACAAATAGGTAGTAGAACAGCTTAGATGAGACCTTGCATGTTCTGACACTAGACCTCTCCTGAGGGGCTCACAGAGATCCACCTTAGGATGTGCGGGGCCATGGGGAGAGGCTCTTCCCTCTTTTCCTTCTTTCTCCCAGGGGCAAACTCTCTTCGAGACCAATTCCGTTGGTTAAGCATCTTATTAAGCATCTGACTTTGGCCCAGGTCATTATCTCATGGTTTGTGAGTTCGAGCCCTGCGTCAGGCTCTGTGCTGACAGCTAAGAGCCTGGAGCCTGCTTTGGATTCTGTGTCTCCCTCTCTCTCTGCCCCTTCCCTGTTCATTCATTTCTCTCTCTCTCTCTCTCTCTCTCTCTCAAAAATAAATAAACATTAAAGAAAAAAAAAAGACCAATCCAGCTCAACTGTAACTCCTTTGGAGAAACCCCGTCTCTCCCCCAGGCTTGGGGCTCAGAGTATCTTGGAAGCACCTTTACTGAAGGTGCTAGCACACTGTTTTGTTTTGTTTCGGGCTTTAGTGGTTGGTCTTCTCTATCAGAAGTTTTGTGTGACCCAGTCTCTATGGCCTGGCACATGATAAGTGCTTAGATAGTCAGTATTGAATGAATGGAAGTTTTTACTCTTCACAGCACACCCCTAGAAAGGAAGTCTTGTTTTTAAAAGTGAGGATAAACAGAAGAGAAGCAATTCTTTGAAGATGGTGACTCTAATTTGTTATTCAGAATTTTAAAATGCATGGAGATTCACACTTCTCTCTATGACTTTAAACAGCATTTGCCACATTTATCCCAAGCAGACTGTGGGTGAAAATAAAGAATCTTTACTTCGTGCTTTACTTCAAGTGCTTCTTGTAGACTAACCTCCACATCTTTTCAGGTAATAGTCTCATCACATCTGCCCTTAAGGAAAAAAAGAAGCTTGGGGTTCTCTTCATCACTGAATAATTCACAATTTCTCATCTACGGGCTCAAAACCTCCGACTCCCCTTCCCTATCACTTACTTTGTGTTACCTTGTATCCCAGATGAATTTGGTATAAGACACACACCAGGGGCCTTACTCTACTCTCTAGTGACTTACTGGTCTATCACTTGTGGTCAGTCACATGCTGTCACTTGCTTGTCTGGGAGGTTGTGAGCTCCTAGAAGGGCTACAATTACATAGTTCCCTCTGAAAGCATTTGGTTAAGCATCAAACACAAAGAGGTGTTCAACAACCTCTCTCGATGATCATAATCCCACTGCACTTGACATCCTGTACCTACATTACCTCCTCCTTCTGATTTAACATCTGGCTCTTCACCAACCATTTGAAAACACTGGGAGCATTAGGATGCCTAACCCTTCCTGTCCTCCGCTCTCCCCACTTTGAGCCAACATATTCCTTCTGGCATTCAAGTGTCCCACACTCAATGTGACAATTTGTTACACAATCCCTATACCTTAATCCTCCTCAATCTTATAAATTCAATGAGTCTGTTTCCTTCAGTCATCTGGAGACCATTCAACAGTCTACCTCCAGGATAAATGAACATGATTGACAAAACACCAAATACAACAATGGCAAATTCCCTCCTTATACTATAAAGACCCTCTTTTTAAATCTTTGCATCCCTAGCACCTAGCAGAATATTGGCAGAGATATGTTTCAATATGCAACATAAATATGTTCTATGTATTAGGCATCTATCTATCAATCTATCTGCCTACCTACCTATCTTATCTCCGTGTTTCCATGCGTGTCCCTCTACGGTCCATGCTCCACAGAACACCCAATAATCTTTTGCAAATATAATTCAGTCATTTACTCTCAGAGGCAAATCTAAAGTTCTTACCATGGCCTACAAGGCAATATATGATCTAACCCTTGGCTACCTCTCTGAATGTATCTTTTCCCATTTTTCCCCTTGATAACTCCACTACAGTCACCTTGGTCCCTCTGCTTCCCTTGAACATGCCAAACACACTCCAGCTTAGTGCCCCTGTTATTTGCTGTTGCCTGGTGGCTCCCTCCATTTACATCATCCAAGTCTCTGCTCAAAGGTACTTTATCAGAAAGGCTTGCTCCACTTTATTTTTCTCCATAGGACTTGCCACCACCTGACAATTTATATAGTTCATTATCCTGTTTTCTGTCCTCCTCATGCCGTACTCCATGAGAGTCAAGACTAGAGTGTCCTTTCATTACCATATCCCCATTGCCTATCTAACAGGCATAGGAAGAGCTCAATATATAAATGAAAAAATGAATGTGGAAGGAAAGAACAGCGAATATATGTGTTCTAAATCTTAAATCTATTAGCTATGTTCTCTCATGGTACTATGTGTCTCTGCACGTTATATCATGCTCGGGTGTATCACCATCCAAGTCACTCAGCTCTAGAGTTGATGCAGAAAGTTAAAGAAAGACAACAGACCACTTAGAGTCATAGAATGTTAGTCTGGAAAGGGGCTGCGAGAGCATTATTTTACAGATGAAGAGACAGAAGCCTGGGGAGGGATAGCGGCTTGCACAGGACACCTAGAAACCAGCAGCAAAGGTGAAACTGCTCTCTTTCATTCCCAATCTAGGTTCTTATCTGCACACCACGTACTTCTCCAGTGTTCTACACTCTATCTGGTTGTTTGTTAAACGCATTTGATGGCAATGGTTTAAACATGCAAAGGGATGGGGCGCCCTGAGTAGCTCAGTTGGTTAAGTGTCCAACTTCAGCTCAGTCTCACGGTCCGTGAGTTGGAGCCCCGCGCTGGGCTCTGTGCTGATAGCTCAGAGCCTGGAGCCTGCTTCAGATTCTCTGTCTCCCCCTCTCTCTGCCCCTCCCCCCGACACATTCTATCTCTCTCAAAAATAAATAAACATTAAAAAAAAATTTAAACATGCAAAGGGAATTTATATCAACAGTAAGGCCTGAGCTCCACAAATCAAAAGTACAAGTTTCTCTCAAAACAGGTTAACTGAACAAGCCCTTCAGGCTTCTGCTGGGAAACTCGGTTCTGGGCTTCTGTCCGCCATTATTGCTAACTGCTCAGCTGATGCATACATACTGTATTTCCTCTTAGATTCTCTTTTGTGAAGAAGCAGAAGAATATAGTTTAACAAACACCGATTATTTTTCTTTTCTTTCTATAGTGCAGGTGAATTGAGTCTAAAGATACTTCCTTATAAATTCAACTGCATTCATGTATTACAAAAATCATAGAAAAAAGTATGTATTTGACCCCAAAAAAGGTGATAAAAATGTGACTGCAACTCTATCCATGATCTTATTTAAGGACAGTCCTTTCTACTTTTTAAAAAAAATCCTCCTTCCTCTGAATCAATGTAGGTGAGAAACAATTCTTGAAGTACTGGAGAGGATCCAGATTCTATCCTAGTGCAATTCACACTGAGCCAGATGTCTTTCTAATAGAAATTGTACATACTTCCTTATAAATCAATTGTCATTATAAGAAACCTTAGCGCAGAGTTCTTGTGGGGTTACATGTAGCACACTAAGATAAAGTCCATTCTAAATACAGCTATAAAGAGTAAAGACATTAAAATTGTGCTAAATACATACCCCTCTCCTCCCCCAGATCGTATCATGCCCCATCCCCCAACAGGTGAAATGACTATATTGGAGCAATGTGACTTTTTTTCTTTCTAAACAAACATATAGAATTTATACATCCAAATGAGTAGGACTGCACTCTTTAAAGTAATCACCATTGGAAGTTATATATGCATTCCAACAAGGGTACCATTACCCAGAACTCTGGAATCTTTATTATAATGCAGGCTCTAGTGTGCATAAGGATCACCAGGGAACATGTTAATAATGCAGATTCTTAAAGATTTGGATTTAATTAGTCTTAGATGGGAGTCTGGGAACCTGTATTTTTAAGAAGCTCTCCAGGTAAGTTTTGTACAGGTGATGTGTGAGAAACAGCACCTCCGAATAATCCATTCACAAGCATTCAAGGATATCAAAATGAGGACTTTAGAGTTAAACTCTATGTGTACATACACATAACTAATAGAAATTGTACACATTTCTGTGTACACAGAAGTTTATTTTTAGTTTTTTTCAAAATCTTCATTCTTCTTGATAGAAAATATTAGGACAGTTACACACAGAAGCATCTATTTGCAAACAACATACCTCCATGAAAGAGATTCCTAAACTCCAGACATCAGAATGGATTCCATACTGCTCCCCAGAAATTCTTTCAGGCTGTAAGATAACAGAAGGGAGCTTGTGAGTTGATGGAAGCTAGTCCAGGTTTGAAACACTAATATGGGTTTGGCTAAGGCAGGGTGCCATCAACATTTCATGACACTTTATGAAGAGCAAAACAATCTCATGTTGTATATGTGTGTATATATGTATATGCATACTAGATAGGTAACATATAGAAATTACATAGGTAATACAGAATCTCACTGAATCCTCACAAAGTCCCTGTGAAGAAAACTTTATTACCTCTATTTTAGAGATGAAGAAAATTAAGGCTCATATTGGTGAAATCATTTAGGCAAAGTCCTCAGCTAGTAAATGAGCTGAGATCTGAACCCAGGGTCCTCTCCCTCCAAATTCAGTGGTCTCAGCTGTGAAGTGAAAAACTACATAATATTATATAATGTTATCACTTATTTGCACTTTGAGAGATGGGTCTGTATCACTAGGGATATTTTTATTTTTATTTTTTTAACTTCTTACTTGGAAATAATTTCAAACTTACAAGAAAGTTGAAAAACTATGACTGATAAAAAAAATCCATATTTCCTTTTACCCAGATTCACCTACTGTTCAGCAATTTCATTCCAATTATCTGGGTTTCTTTTGATATGAACCAAGGAACAGTTTGAAAGGTCCATTTGGGACAACTCGTCCTCCATTTAAGACGTGTAGCAAATACCTGGTCCAGAAAGCCACTACATGTACTCTCTATACTTCAAAAGGAGTAGTTTCGTAGTGAAGTGGGTGCTGCCTGGTCTTCTATCCTTCTAGGATCTAGCATTCAGTAAGGTACTTCACAGAAATCTTTTGAATGAACACAGGAACACACAAACAGAAGTCTCATGGAGGTAGAATGGTCAGTCAAGGTCACAGAGCTGGTCGTGGCAGGGCTAGGATCATAACCCACACCTCCCGGCCCTCAGGGCACCAGTCTGTTGTTTGTACCATCCCCGGGGGTCTTGATGGTCACCAATGGCATCAGCCTTCAGGAGCTTTCACGGGAGCCCTGAAGAGTACCTGGGGCCACACTCAGCCTGGTCCACTGCAGATGGAGGAGGTGAGCACCCACCAGCCATCAGCAGGGGATACACCAGGGGGGTAAAAGATGTGAGCAAGGTGCTTTCAGGTGAGTTGGCACAGTCCTACATCTCAAGGAGTTGGCTTAGCTGGGACCCAGAACTTCGCGACCTACTTTCTACTCATACCCATCAGGCTACCTCAATATACTTAACTGCCTTCTCCTGGGACCACTTGCCATAAAATTACATAAAGCCCTATCCTGAGGTGGCAGGTGGATTGTCTTATTTCCCTTCTTTTCTTTATTTCTTTAATCTGTAAAACCCCTTTCCTACCAAGAACGGTTCTTCCCAAGGGCCACGTGTCATGTGACCATTTCTCCCAGCTGATAATAGACGCACGCGGTCATCCCAATCCCCCAGTACTTTAACTTTCACATTCAAATCCCCCACACCATCATTTCTGAAGTTCCTTGTTCAGACATGAATGAACCCATTATCCAGTTCCAGCTAGTTCAATAGGGACTAGGATGAAAGCAGCCAGTTAGTTACAGGAATTACCATCACTATCATCATCATCATCAACACTACTGCATGCATTTATTGAAGAATTTCCATATGCCTGGCATTGTGTGCTAATGCATGTCTCATTTCGGATTCATAAGGACCCATATTAGATTGGTACCGTTATCATCCTCTTTTAACAGATGAGGAGAAGGAGGTACAGAGACGTTTAGTTTGCACTCACTACATACGGACAGTAATAGCTATCATTTGATGACCAGCTAGTATATTGCAGACACTGGGCTACTTTGCATTCTCTACGTTTTTTAACAATCTTGCAAAGATTATTACTGCCCTCATTTCACAGATGTAAAAACTGAGGCTTAGTAAAATTAAGTGGCTTGCTGAAGTCTAGAGCTGTGGACCAACATCAGGCGTATTGTTTAGGAACACAGCCAGGATTCAAATCCTGGTATGCCTCACTGCAAAATCAGGGTTCTTTCTACTGTGTCACACTGCCCCCAGAACCAGGAGTCAGAAGAGCCACACACTAATCTTGATCTGATCAGTATTTCTCAAAATATGGTCTTCAGACTAGCCATCAGAGAAGTGACTGCCTGAGGTGCATATTGTAGATGAACCTCCTGAATCAGAATCTCTGGAAGTGGTTCAGGGGATCTACCTTCTAAAAAATAATTTATCTGGATGATTCCTTGGTGTATACTCAGCTTCAGTCACTAAACATTTCCATGTTCCCTGCAGAGGCAATGACCCATCTTCCTCTTCTCTGCTTCATGAACATTTCTTTTATAGACCCCTGTCATGGGCCACCTTTCTTTGGTGACACATTCCCATACTTATCAGGAAGAATTACAAATTCTTGCCTCTGTCCTTCATGAAAATGTTGTTTGTATTTTTAATATTAATTGATTGCATGGTGTTATAATCATCCGATTACTAGCCTGTTTCTCCCAAGAGGCCAAGAGAGTGTCTTACTCATCTCATACCTAGTACCACGGCTTCCACGTAGCCAGTGTGTGGTCAAGGTATGCTGCCTTGAAGGAATGTAATACATGTTTAGTGCACATTTGGTTTTAAGCATGTACCAATTATTAAGTCCCCTGAAGTGTTCTACTAATATAACTTCCCCAATATTACTGCTATTCATGCCCATGAAGAAACATCCAGCAAACATGAAAATCCTAAAATCCTCTAGAACTCTTTATTTTATAAAAAAAAACAAAACAAAACTTTTTAATGTTTATTTATTTTTGAGACAGAGAGAGAGAGAGAGAGTGTGAGTGGGGGAGGAGCAGAGAGAGACACACACAGAAGCTGAAGCAGGCTCCAGGCTCTGAGTTGTCAGCACAGAGTTTGACATGGGGCTTGAACTCAGGAGCCGTGAGATCATGACCCGAGTCAAAGTTGGACGTTCAATCGACTGAGCCACTCAGCCGCCCCTAGAACTCTTAAAGAAATAACCAAATGTTGCCTTCCTGTCTGTGTCTTCTCTCCTTACTTTCTCCTTTTCTTCATCCCACTAGCTGACAGTTATCAAATTATAGCACTTCATTCAGCGTACAGAATAAGCAAACAAAAGTCGTGCCCACATACAAAATATTTTGACAGGACCAACGATAAGATTAAATACATTCGTAACATTTGCCCACTTAACTTTTTTTTTTAAGCTTATTTTTATTTATTTGAGAGAGAGACAGAGAGCATGTGGGGGAGGGCGGAGAGGAAGACAGAATCCCAAGCAGGCTCCATACTGCCAGCACAGAGCCAGACACAGAAACTCACAAACCGTGAGATCGTGACCTGAGCAGAAACCACGAGCCAGATGCTTAACCGACTGAGCCACCCTAGTGCCCCTGCCCATTGCACCTTCAAAACAAATGCAAACAGGAAGCTGAAAATAAAGCATATAAAAAAATTAAATTAAAAAAGAAAAAGAGAGGAAGTGATAATGGTCACAGATATCAGGTGGCCAATAGGAGAGCTCCTTAAGGAGTTCTCGCAATAAGCTAACAAAGGAAGATCACTGTTGTGGTGCTGTGCTCAAGCATGAATGCTTAGTGAGAGTCGGGAGCCAGCTCTACGGGTCTACCTGAAGAGCTGGTACAGTAGATACGGACTGGGAAATGCGCCCAGGCCCCTGAAACTGACACAGCAACAGCACAAGATAAGCCCCAATACATTTTGAATTTATGGAGCCAGGACTTGATGGCCTGAGGCTGCACGATTCAAATCTGTTCTTATACTTGAAGCCAAGGTGGTCTGCCCTGTTCTCTCCCCTCTAAAACAAAACAAAAGCAACCACCAGGTACCACACTACTGACAGAAGATCTGTGATGGACATTTTGCAGTTAAAAATGGAAAGCTGGGTTACTTTCTGACATGGCAGCTGTCACCAGTGTGGAGAGCTAAATAATAGGAAAAACATGACTCCCTGTCTGAGGCACGTCTGTACTGAGGTTTAAGTGTAGGAGGAAAAGTCCTGGTCTATTCTTAACGAGAACAGTGGTGATGATATAAAAAGCAGATTTTATACAGGATCTGAAAGGGCAGTGGCTCCAAGCTGTACTCTCCACTCCTGCCAGCCACCCTCTGTGACTTGTTATTTACCCAGGACCCATATTTAGGTGACTCACTCTAGAACTATCTCTACACAATACCCCAGGACTTACTTGTCAAAATCAACAAGATATCAAGGTACATTCCTAATCTCTTCTGATAAAGAATTTCTGCTCAGGATTACACCACTCAGTAAATTAACAAAAGTATGCACAAATACTTTAGGTTAGTAAGCAATTGAAATACATATCACAAACAATAGGCATTTTTTAGATAATTTTTTTAATGTTTATTTAATTTTGAGAGAGAGAGAGAGAGAGAGAGAGCGAGCGAGCATGAGCAGGGGAGGGACAGAGAGAGAGAGAGATACAGAATCTGAATCAGGCTCCAGACACTGAGCTGTCAGCACAGAGCCTGATGCGTGGCTCAAACTCGTAAACCGCAAGATCGTGACCTGAGCCAAAGTCAGATGCTTAACCGACTGAGACACCCAGGTGCCCCGGGGGGATTGTTTTTTAAGCTGGCAAGATCCCTGTGAATAGTACAGCCTATTGGTTACCCAAGAGTCTGGAGTGGGACGGTTCTAACTCAATCCTATCTTCCAGTTCATAAATTCTCTCTTCTGCTATATCCAATATACTAGCAAGTAGTGAGTTTTTAAATTTTAATCTAGAAGTTTTGAGATTTTATCCAATCTACCGTGTCACTTTTAAAACTTGTGATTTGAAGTCTGTATCTGTTGCTCCTGCTGGTTCTTTTTCATATTGCCTTGTTTCCTTGTGCACCTGGTTTTTTGTTCACTACTTGCTAGTTTTTGCTCTTGAAAAAATTTGAGAGATTCTCTGAGGCTTAAGGAAGATGTGCCCACCTGAAACCAAGTTCTTAGCATGAAGCTCCTTTTCCAACTCAAGTCATGAATACAAACAGTCAGACTGCAAATCTGTGTCAGTTAGTCTAAGGCCACAACTCTCCCCCTTCTCCTTTTCCCCCGGCTTTTCTGCTTGGCTCTGAGAAGCCTTCTCTTCTGGGGGAGGAGGAGCAGCTCTGGCTCTGGTTTGCTCTTACACTGAGAGTGAGCCCTTCAGGCTTCCAAGATGATATGGAGAAGATCTCCACGGAGACCTTCTGCGTTAGGAGGACGCCCACATCATTGATAGCGGTGGTATAGGCAGATGGCTATACCTACTTCGTCAGGAAGAATGAGCTTTGGTGTGCCAGATATTCCGCTTTCCTCTCTGTTGCAGGAGTCCACCTAAAAATTGTTCTAGGAGATTCCCATTGTCTTTTTAGCTCTTCAAAGCATTTGCGATGGTTTTTAAAGTATTTTACCTAGCATTTTTCAACAGAAGAGTTGGTGCGAATAACCTAACCTGCTGTCACTAGAAACTAGAAGCTGGTGTCCTAATTAAATCTTGACTCTCACTACTTGGCTAACTCTGAGATCCTGGGCTAAAGTTATTCCACCTTTGGTTACCTTATCTGTAAAATGAAGACAATGATAATATGTATGCTTCATGGGGTTGTGTGAAGATTAAATGAATCCATGCAATGTACTGGATTCGATACCTGTCACATGGTGAATGTGACTTCTACAAGTTCCACCTCTGAACATGCCTGTAAATTGTTAGCAGTATTATTTTTTAATGACTTAGGACCTTAAGAAAGCTGCCCTTTTTCCTAGTTATCATTTTCTTACACCATACACTTTAGATTATAGAAGAACGAACTGAGATTGCACATGCAGGGCTAGTTCTTTGAGTTATTTTCTTTTCAATATCTGAGCAGCCTCGCTGACTGTATTTGAGTAATCTGGGGGCCTTCTATGCCTTATAATGCACGTAAGGACACTTAACCTAAGAAGTTAAACACTCTGTTTGTAATCAGCGAAAAGTCGTCTTTGGAAGGCAGCTTTCATGAATGAACTCATTCGTTTCGCAGGGTGTGAAGGCCTGGATACAGAGAATGAGCAGAATAAACACTGCCCCTCTGGAGATCGCAGTCTAGATCGGGAGAGACCGACATAATCTGGACAGAGTGAGGGGCACAGCAGTTAAAAGTACAGTCCCTGCAGACTTGAGTACTTAGGCTTGAACCCTGGTTCTGCCACTCATTAAATGTATGAACTTGAGTAAGTTACTCAACTTCTCTATCCCTGTTTTTCACCTGTACAATGAGAATGATAATATTTACCTGATAGGGTTGTTGTAAGGATCTAAAGCATTAATAAAAGAGTGACTGGCACATGCAGCTAAATACTAGTTCTTATTATTTGTCATTACCACTGTATGAATATAAAGTAAGAAAAATGGATGTAAGGGTATCATACTAGCTCATCTCTAACTGTATATTCTCACAACTTATTATTTATCCTCTACCGCACTTCCTGTCCCCAACTATGTCCCCTTACCTTCTATTTCTAATGTCTCAGCTCAACCCTCCACCGTGATCTCTTCTGTAAGTACCCTTTCACATACTGCTTTACATCAAATTTGTACACTGTATGACTTCTTACTCTCTAAATGTATATTTGATACAACGTAAGTCTTTATTACATCACACATAATGTGGCCACATATAATGCCACACTTCTATTCTTGCCCACATCGTAGGTGGATTTGAGTGGTTCCACCACAACCTGGCTGATGGCATGAAAGTGCTCAGTAAATACTGGTTGATTAACTCAAGGTACTCAGTTTCAGATACAGCTTTCGCTGGCAGAGACCAGAGGCTGGCAAATTTTTCCTGTATGTGACCAGAGAGTAAATATTTCTCTCTCTGTGGGCCATATGGTCTCTGCTGCAACTGTCACAGGGACTCCACTCTGCCACTGCAGTGCTGAAGCAGCCACAGACAACCCCAAGCAAAAGGTCGTGGCCATGTCCCAATACAACTTTTGTTTCTTAGCCAATTTGTTTTAGTTTGAAATACTTATGGATTCACAAGTTGAAAAAATATATACAGGGAAGTTGTGCACACTCACCCAGGTTCCCCCAATAGTTCTATAGTACAGTATCATGGTGTATCAGGCAGGGATTAATACCCAGAACAGAATAACAAATGTTATTTCCATCTTTCCCCACTCCCAACCTCTAATCTCACACCAATTAGGTAAGTATGTGGTCAACGAGAGCCTCCTGAGTTATCAGGCTATCACTCTTTGCTTTCTAGGTATCTTATGCTTTTTACAGCTTGAACCATAAAGCTGATGACTAGAATTCACTCACCCAAGAAGCAAAGCAATTTTAGCTCTGCCAACCTTAGCTAACATTTCATAATTTTAATCCTCACATATTCAATTAATAGATGGATGCATCACACTCATCCATAAAGCAAGAGGAAAAAAGGTAATTTCTTTAATGTACACCTGGGAAAGACGACTGTAATCTAGATTTGTACATTCAAACATAACGCAATTTAATTATTAGAGCAATTTAAAGCTACTAAAAACATGACAGGTAGAAAACATGGTGCGTAGATGAGAAGTTGTTTCTTCTCTCTATTTTAGAAAGAGGGAGTGAGCGTGAACAAGGGAGAAAAGCAGAGAGAGACAGAGAAGACAGAATCATTAAAAAAAATTTTTTTTATGTTTATTCATTTTTGAAAGACAGAGACAGAGCACAAGCAGGGGTGGGGTGGTGAGAAAGGGGGACACAGAATCTAAAGCGGGCTCCAGGCTCTGAGCTGTCAGCACCAGGGCCCGATGTGGGGCTTGAACTCATGAACCATGAGATCATGACCTGAGCCGAAGTCGGATGCTCAACCGACTGAGCCACCCAGGTGCCCCGAGAAAAGAGAATCTTAAGCAGGCTCCATGCTCAGTGTGGAGCCTGACAAAAGGCTCGATCCCACCACCATGGGATCATGACCTGAGCTGAAACCAAGTCAGACACTCAACCGACTAAGCCACCCAGGTGCCCCAAAAAGTTGTTTCATTTATAATCTTATTCCTTAAAAAAAATTTTTTTTAACATTGATTCTTGAGAGACAGAGAGAGAACTGAGTAGGGGAAGAGCAGAGAGAAAGGGAGACAGAGACTCTGAAGTGGGCTCTGCAATGTCAGTGCAAAGCCTGACATGGGGCTTGAACCACAAACTGTGAGACCATGACCTGAGCCAAAGGTGGATGCTCAACCAACGGAGCCACCCAGGTGCCCCTATTCATTTTTTTTTTTTTTAACCACAGCATTCCATATTCTTTCAAAGACTGAAACTATGGGATCTGGTAGGGATTTATTAATGGTTTGGGTTTTTTTTTTTTTTAGTTTATTTATTTTGAGAGAGAGAGAGCGAGCACGAGCAGGGGAGGGGCAGAGAGAGAAGAGGTGGGGAGAGAAATCCCAAGCAGGCTCTGCACTGTCAACAGAGTCTGATGTGGGACTCGAATCCACGAACCGCATGATCAGGACCTGAGCTGAAATCAAGAGTCGGACACTTAACTAACTGAGCCACCCAGGTGCCCCAGGATTTATTAATTGTAAAGGTGGCTCACCAATCTCAGCTAACCTGGTAGAGCCAAGAGGGCGATTATGTTTTATGAAAACAGATACGATGACTTCAGGGGTTAATTTTTTTTTTTTCACATTACTTAGAAGAATGAGAAAGAATGAATTTTCTTTAAAAACCAGGCAGAACAAACATTAACTATTCTGGTATTTCAATATAAAAAAAATGGTTTGCACTGTTCTGAGAAGAAGATTCAGAGTGACATCTTTTTATTATCAAGATAATATATGAACTGAGAGTAAGATCCAGGTTTCCATCCAACTAATGTGTTTAACGTCATATAAAGACCATGGGGTTGGGGCACCTGGGTGGCTCAGTCGGTTAAGCGTCCGACTTCAGCTCAGGTCATCATCTCAAGGCTCGTGGATTCGAGCCCTGTCTCGGGCTCTGCACTGACAGCTTAGAGCCTGGAGCCTGCTTCAGATTCTGTGTCTTTCTCTCTCTCTCTGTTCCTCCCCCACTTGCATTCTGTCTCTCTCTCTCTCTCAAAAATAAACATTAAAAAAAAAAAAGACTATGGGAAGTAAAACAGACTAAATAAATCTAGAATCCTCATTAAAAAAATGACCTTAAGGTGTTAAAACAAAACTTGGCTCCAAAATGATATTAGATAACCTTCCTGCTTGTCTCTCCCAATCACCCACTCTTGAAATGATTGTGGAAATTAATTATAGCATTTGTGCCCCCCAAACTTCCCTTAGTTAAAAGGTAGGAAAAAGGAAAAGGTCTAAGTCAAGTCCAGCTTGGGTCTTTGAAACAGCTCTATGCTTCTAATTTTTATACTTGGTAAATTTATTTCAGAAGAGTTAATAAATTATCTTATGACAGGAATGAACCCAACAAGTAAACAGAATATAGGTGTATAAGTTCGAAAAAGAATTTCCTGCTAAACCTTTACATTCAGAGATCCATAAGTAAGAGCTGATCACATCAATAATTTAATTCTGATCCAGTGACAAAGCATGTTTGTATTTCTGGAAAAAACAGCCAATCTTATTGACTGACATTTTGGGATACTTGAGGGTTAATTAAATAAGCAATGTGGCAAAGAGGCCAATGTGCTGTAAGGTGCAATTTTTCTGTGGGATTAAACTTCAAAACTCAGCAATTTCACCCTCGAACCAACTAGTTAAGTCAACTAAGCAGATAAGTTGGTAGCTCCTGGATAAAATCTAATGCCTTTTAGAAAGACTTAAAAATCAGATCATGACTGGATTGACTTTGTAATTTATGATCTGTTAGGATAAAGCTGTGGAATTAATTCAAGAATTCTACATTACCAAGTACATAAAGATAAAGATGTTGGTTTTAAATGTTATTTTTGCATAAGTTTACTTACCGCCATATAAGCATTTGTTCCAACATACGTCTTGGCTATAGAATTCACCAGCTATGAGACAAAACAGTCTGTTAGAACAATATAAAGATAATGTGGAAATAAAATGGGCAATTATTCCTCATTTAACCTACAATCATCATTTCTATAAATCAACTAAAAATTATGTAAAAGGGAACAAATTTATCTACAAAGGCATTAAAAATGATTAAATCTCTCTTTTCTTTTGAATGTGATTTCCAATTTAAACAAGCACAGCATTACAGTTTATAGCAGATAACCTTAAACAATTCACTTAAGCAGGATGCTTATCGCTTTAGTACCCCAAACCCGCCTGATATAAAAAGTCAATTTGAAGTAGAATTTGAACACACTCATTTTTCAGTCAGATGGCTCAAGATGTGAATGGCGCCCATGCATTGCTAGAATGAAACGGGCACTAAATACGCTGGAGGGATAACAGACTTTGACAACTCATAATACAACGATGACCTTCGCTTTGGTCTTCGTGTTTGGCTGGGAGTAAAGGTGGCTGCAATTCAAATCAACATCACAGCACGCTCGTGGGTCACTATCACCGGGGTTCTCAGGGGAGGCCCAAAATGGAAATTAATTAAAATTTGTGCTGCACATTGTAATGGCCCTCCACCATTGTTCCTCCCAATATTAATTTTTATTGTGGGCCAGTTGGGCTCCCCAGGCACAGCTCCCACTCTGCCCTCCCTTTTGTCTGGTCAAAACGCTTTCATATCAAAGCTGCATCTCAATGAAGTTTGCTATTCGTAAGTAGTAATTACAATATCAGCAGTTTTTACTGTCATTAAACAATGAACAATCATATTCTGATGAAGGAAACTCGCTCGGAGATTAAAAATGAATAACACGCTCCCAGCCGAGGAGAAGATGCAGAGTTCTGTTTGTCTGGCAGCGAGGTGATTTTTCAATCCGAAGAGTGGACTGAAAATAAAAAGTGAATGTTGCAGACAGGAGAGCAGATTGGGAGGAAAAAGAGACCTACCTGAGTGCTAACTCCAAAATCACACAGCTTGACCTGTCCTCTTGTGTTTACTAGCATATTGGAGGGCTTCACATCTAGAAGGGGACCAAAAAAGTCCATATAACTAAGTCTGTATCTACAGTGCACGTTTAAAAAAAGCACACATGCACACCATACCATATTGCAGAAATGACATCATCTGTTCAACCCGGAATTCTAATCACAAATTTAATGCAAAGCATTTTATCTGGAGGCAAAATGTAAGGTCCTAACTCCTTCACTTCCAACCATTTCTGGTTTCTATGGAAGCAAGGGTTTATTTCAAGTGAAAGTCAAATAAAACCTTGGCTTCCAACAACAGTAAATACATCCATCATCCTATCCCCAGGCTTTCAGGAAAAGAAGGTAGATAAGAAAATGTAATCTTGCAAAGAATTTGCACAAAAAGGTTTGGCTTTGCTGTTGATGTGAAACTACTCCTCCCATCTAAGAAGCAGTAAGGCCAACGGGAAGCCAATGAGAAAAAAAATCATTCATATGTTGCTGGTAACAGGACATATCTATATGAAACAATGACAAAATGAATGCATTATTGCTATCTCCTGGTTTTATGTGACAAATGCTACTTCAGATAACACTCAGAAATTGGTCTAAAGGCGAGGGTAGATGTGTGTGCATATATGCACTTACTGATCATGGTTTCATTTCTCCTTCTCTCCCCTTACATCACTTTTGACTGCTGTTATAGTTAACAGAAGAATTGACATAGCTTTTGCCAAGGCAGTCAGTTGCTAAATAATAACACAAAGGGTTTCTGTGAAGCATTGTCAGTGACAACAATGAGCCATTTCAGGAATTCCGGGAGCCCACAAAAACCATCCAAGCAGGATAAGAGCACACCACTGTTGACGGTACAGAAAAGCACCTGCTTCAACATTTCATCTTCAACTGCGAAAGTGGTCTGGAACAGACAACTTGTTATATTTAATACATCATACAACCTGCATTATCCCAAAACTGAACAAGAGACTCGACTTTTTATGTAACATTTTTAAAAGACATGTGAGTATTCTCACCCCAAGCCTTCACTTTGCAAAAGAGTACCCTAACAAAGTATCCTGCCAACAGTAGGTACTTAATCCAAACTTCAAGTTCAAACTCAGTAAACAATTACTGAACTCTACTTCCTATGTGACAGGCAATGTGCCAGGCACTTTCTCATACATGTGCTCATTTGGTGTCACCTGGCTGACACTAGAATGTAAATGGCATGAAGGCAGGGACTTTGTTTCTTTTACTGACTACTGTATTCCCAGCCCCTAGAAGAGTTTCAGGCATATAGCAAATGCTTAATAAATACTTGTTGAATGGATGAGAGAATAAACGAATGGAAACCATAAACACAAAGCATTATTTTATGCTGATGATTCTATTTCAGTGATCAGGGTTAGCTATAGAACATGTCTCTGTCGCATGACCTTCATACAAGACATACTATGTATTATCTTTAGGGGCACTCTATATGAAAACAAGTTAGCATGCCTACGGCTGGTATAGGTTCTTTTCCCAACTAGTCTTTCTGCCTCCAACCTTCCTCAATTTGAACATAAATCTTATACACCATAGTATTAAATATCCACTTTTACTACCTCATTTCTCTTCTTGGTGAGGAAGTAAAATATTCCCTGACCTCCCCCGCCAACCTGAATGTGAACTCCTAGTTAGCACAATACATACACATTACAGCACCATTAGACATTCAATAAATGTTTGGTGAACTGAAAGAAATGTTAGACTCCACATATGCGGGTCTTATTTTCCAAATCCAATTCTCATTACAGGCACTCAACTTAGAATATTTTTCTTTTGGACAACCTACTCTTTTATATATTGACATCTTTAAACCCCTCTTAAGCTGCCACATCAGATGGAGACAGTTAATGAACAAATATTTTGAGCTCCTGGAAGATGGAGCTGCCTGGAAATCATGAGGTATGCCAAAATTAACAAATCTTTAGCTTTAATCAGATACACTTTTGACTTAAGTGGATCAATAGAGAGAGAAACAATAAAACAAGAGAACTGCTAGATTATACTCTAAAAGGCAGGTGTAAATAAGAACTTCATTGCATTTTTCAGCTAAGGACATCATTTTAAACTTACATGCCAGCCTGCTCTAT
Organism: Acinonyx jubatus; assembly: GCF_027475565.1. NCBI lineage: Eukaryota > Metazoa > Chordata > Mammalia > Carnivora > Felidae > Acinonyx > Acinonyx jubatus. Next base: position 36,966,863 of record NC_069386.1, read on the forward strand.
GACTTTTGCACATTCACCTCTCAGCCTAGTTCTCAGGAACACTTTATATGTGAAAGCAGTAAACACCAGTCATCCTCATGTCAAGCTTTGTACTCTACCTGACCAGTTTAATCATTATCTCGATAGAAACAAAACCCTCCATCACCAAGCCTTTGTTCATGCTGCGTGTTCCCCTCTCCCTTCCGCTCCGAAGTTGAGAAATGCTTCCTCGATATGTCCTGACTGAATCTTGCCCATATTTCAACTCAAGAACCCTCTCTCCCTGTTGCCTTAATTACTCAGGTCAACAAAGTCACGGCTTCCTCTGAACTGCTAACGCATTTACTGTCTGTGCCATTTGTTTGGAACTAAGCATGTGACACTGTTTGACTAGTAGTTATTTACCATATTTACTGGTGGAGGTGTCACCACCCCAAGTAATAAGTTCACAGGGTAGGAAAACGCTTCACACATCCTTGTGTGCATCCCTTCCGACAACAGTGTCTTGATCACTGGTTAATAGCTTGTTAAACAATATACTAAATTTGCTAAGTACTCCCCTCGCACTAATATCTGGAGACATCACTTGAACATAACAGCCTCCTTTAAACAAAACCAATGGATGTAGGCTAGGAGGCAGAGGATCTGTGTTTTGGTCTTTCTGGCCCTGCCACAAACTTGGCATGTGAATTTCACCAGGCAGGTGACGTTTTAATTTCTACCACTACAGGGAAATAGTAATAGCCATTCTGCCAATCTTAAAGAACTGTGGGGACTGGATGAGATAATAAATAAACTGCTTCCCCCACCCAAAGGAATGTAAAACTGCTTTTAAACTGTCAAATATTCCATAAATACAAGGTACTATTATCCATTGGTAATCAACCGAACTGTTATACAACAAGTGGGGTATTTTGACATATTTAGGAAATAGCTTGTTGTTACTGCAGCAAGTTTTACCTGTATTTGAGTAAATGCTAGCTGAAAGAAGGTAATTCCCAAAGTGTAGTAAGTAGAACTATAAAACCAATTTAATGTTTATGAGGATGCATTCTGGCCAGATCATGCGCACACATTCTTCAACAAGGCTACTGGTCTCTCTGTATTTGTGCTTGCCTATTACAGTCTGTGTTAAACACAGCAACTAAAGTGATCCATTTATTATTTTTTTAATTAAAAAACAATTTTTAATGACACTTTTAAGACTAAATCACCCCATGTCACTTCTCTGCCTAAAACCTAAAAGGGCTTCCTACCTCAACACAAAACACGGCCCTACAATCCTCATGATAGTCTCTGAGGCTGTCTCTGAGCTGGTCCCCGCTAACCCTGTGCTCACACCCTTCCTATTCCTCTCTCTTCCCAAGCTGCTTCCTTTCACTGGCCTCCTTGCTAGACCTGTTCCTGCTTTGGGGCTCTATCTCCCTGGAATACTCTGATCCCATACATATATATGCGCAGAGCTTGCTCCTTCATTTCCTTTAGGTTTTTAACTCACATGTAAAGAAACCTTCCCCAGTCACCCGGTATGAACAGCAATCCCTTCCCACCCCAGACATATATGTAAATCTGTTTCTCAGTCCCTCCATCTCGAAGGGAACCTACACAAACACAGAGAGTAGATGTTTGATCACTACTATACCTAGGATGGTGTCTGGTACTGACAAGAAATGATAGTTGTTGAACAAATGGTGAATGAATGATATCGCTACTAAACAGATGGACAAACGTGCCCATCCAGAGAACTTGGCCTGAGAAGGAGCTAATCTTTTCCCACCTAATGGCATATACATTTCACTACTAATGAATACATTTTTAAATGACATTTTTCATTCTGGAAAGAATCCACAGTTGTTCAAAAACACTTATTCAACAAGTATTGACTGACACCTTAACAAGTGCCTGATATGGTAAATGATGTGGAGAGAAAATGAGTCAGACCCTATCTCTGCCCTTCAGGCCACTGCAGACTGAAGACCTGTTGGTATATTCTTTTACCAAAATAGAGCACATGAGATTTCAGGAAAACCACACTGCTTATGTATAATCTAAATGGGATTCTCCTCCTGAACAACTGGTGTGCTTCCTATAATAAAAACAATGAGAATTATATAACTAAAGAGCTCCCAAGCTTGGCTGTGCATAAAACCCCCCACAAAACTGAAAAAACAAACAAACAAACAAACCCACAAACAAACCACAAAATTCCAAAACCAACTTTTTTGAGTTTCACCTCAGATCTACTGAATCAGAAATCAATCTAACACAGCCTGGTCTTCAGACCAGCATTTAGAAAAGACTAACATAACCTGCTATATTGCTTCCAACTTATCTGCTATACAGTTAAGAATATCTGAAGAGAAATTTCTTCTCTACTTTTAAAAATCGATTTTATTCATTAAAAAAACAATTTTATTGCAATCATTTTGAACTCTGAGTGTGACAAATGTAAACATCCATGTATCCACACCACAATCAAGATATGAAACATTTATGTCACCCCAAAAAGTTCCCTGAGCCCCGTTATAGTCAACTCCTCTCTGACCCCTGGCAACCATTGACTGGTTACTGTTGTTATAGTTTTGCCTTTTCTACATACATTATAAATCCCATAATATGTTGGTTACTGTTTAGATGGTATATCTGTCATTAGCATTCAAAGTTGATATGCTGCAGACAGTACACAGTTGGGTCTTGCTTTTTTAACTACGTGACAATTTGTGCTTTTAATTGGAAAATTTAGACCATTTACATTTAATGTAATTATTGATATGGTTGAGTTCAACCTTACCATCTCACTATTTGTCCCATCTGTTCTTAGTTTCTTTTTTTCTTGTCTCCTTGCTTTTTTTTGGATTGTGTGTGTGTGTGTGTGTGTGTGTGTGTGTGTGTAAAATGAATCCACTGATCTCTACCATGGGCTTATAAGCCAGAGGCTGGCAACCTTTTCTATAAAAAAACATATTTCAGGCTTTGAAGGCCATATGGTTTTTGTTATAACTACTCAATTTTGCTGTAGTGTAAAAGCAATCATAGGCAAAACATAAACTAATGGGCATGCCTGTGTTGCAATAAAATTTTGTTTATAAAAACAGGCAGTGAGCCAAATAGCCTGCAGGCTAAAGTTTGCCAGCCCCTGTTTAAAGCTTTTTTTTTTTTTTTTTTTACAGCTGCTCTAGAATTTGCAGAATGTTTAACTTCTCACAGTATACTTTCAAGTAATATTTGGATATTTCATTTATAATGTAAGAACTTACAACAATACACTTTCATTTTTTCCTTCCATCCTTTGTGTACTGTTACATATCTTTTTTCTACATGTTATACGCTCCACAATATACTCTTTATTTTTGTTTTAATCTTTTAAAGACATTTAGAATTGATAAAAAAAAAGTCTTTTATAATATCTACATGTTTACCATTTCTAATGCTATTTGTTACTTTATGTAGGCCTAATCATGTATTTGATACCATTTTTGTTCTGCCTCAATAACTTCAACATTTTTTTATAATGTTGGTCTACTGGCAATGAATACAAAATTTTCTCTTCTTTGTTTGCCTAGAGAAGTCTTATTTGTTAATTTTGAAATGTATATTTAGTAAACAGAACTCTGGATTGATAGGGTTCCCATCCCTAAACATTTTCAGGGTGTCCTTCCATTATCTTCTGGTTTGCATAGCTTCAGACAAGAAGTCTGCTGTCATTCTTATTTTATTTTATTTTTGTTCTACTTGTTTTCTCTGAATTATTTTAAAGATTTTTTAAATCACTGGTTCTTAAATTTTTTATTTTGTTGCATTTTGGTATGGTTTTGTGTTTATCCTGGTTAGGGTTTGTTGAACTTCTTAGATCTATGGGTTTATGGGTTTCATCAAATTTACAAAATCTGGAGTCTATTTTTTCAAATTATTTGTTGTTCCTTTTTTTCTCTCCTTTCCTTCTGAGACTTGAGACTCCGTTACACATATATCCTAGATTTCCTGATACTGTCACAAAGGTCACTGAGCCTATGCTAATTTTGTTTTTTTTTTGTTTTTTTTTTTTTTTGGTCTCTTTTGCTCTTTTGTTTTTTTGTTTTTAGTAATTTTGGATAATTTCTGTATTTCTAACATCAAGATCACTGATTGCTTTTTTCTGTGTGTTTAATCCACTGTTAAGTCCATCAAGTGAAATTTCTATTTTATATATTTATTTTTCATCTCTAGATGTTCCATTTGATTCTTTATGACTTCCATTTCTCTCCTCATAATGCTCATGTTTCCCTTGAGATCCTTGAAAATACTTATAACATTTATAGTAAATGTTCTAAAGTCCTTGTCTGCTCAGTCCATTATCTAAGAGTGTGGGGGTGAGGGGTGCTGTTTACATTAATTTTTTTCCCTCCTGGTTATGATCTTTCATCCATTATCAGAAAAATTCTTTGTTTACCTACTAATTCTTATTCAGATGCCAGATGTTGCGAATCTTATGTTATTAAGATCTGAATTTTGTTGTAGTCCTTTAAAGAGTGTTGGACTTGATAACAGCAGGTAGTTACCTTATTTGCAGATAGCCAGATCATGTTGAAGCTTATTTTAGACTCTTTATTCATGGAGGGCCTAGAGTAACCCCTACTGTAGGGTTAGTTTAGCCCCACTATGAAAGCATGACCCTTTTCAAAAGTCTCTCTTGAATGCTCCAATGTATTCAGCAATGTCTCCCCACTCTAGCTGATTCAGATTTAAAAAATTCTGAACCTTGTATAAGCTTTGGGAATTGTTTAGCTTATAGTTCCCCAGAAATATTCTTTCCAAGACAGTACTTTGTCTAGCTTTGTAACACTTCACCCTACAAATGCACAGAATATTTGGCTAACAACTTGAGGAGACCCTAATACAATTTCTTGAGTTCTTTTTCTGCATAATTCCTGCCTCTGTAGGGCTCTGCCCTGTAAATTCTAGCCATTTTGCTTTCTTGACCTCCAAACTTGGCCTCTTCAGCTCTTCAGACCTTTGGGCTCTGTCTAGGTGCCCTCTCCCTAAGCTCCACTCCAGAAATTGCCTCAAGCAGAAAGCTTGGGGGATTATAGAGCTCACTTCATCTGTTCACCTCTTCTCAGGGATCACAGTCCTGCAGTGCTTGTTATCTAATGTCTGAAAACAGATGTTTAATAAATTTTGTCCAGTTTCCTAGTTGTTTTTGGTGGATGGTTAAGTCCCATAGCAGTGATTCCTTCCTGGGCAGAAGTGGGAATATCTCTTTATTTAAAAATTCTTGTCTTTTCATCTTTTGTTCATTGTTTTGACCTGATGTTGTAAGTTGTCTTAATTTTTTTTTTTGTTTGTTTGTTTGAGACAGAGAGAGTGTGTGAGTGGGGGAGAGGGCAGTGGGAGAGAGAATCTTAAGCAAGCTCCATGCTCAGCACACAGGCCAACAGAGGGCTTAATCCCATAACCATGGGATCATGATCTGAGCCAAAAATTGAGCGTTGGACACTCAACTGAGCCACCCAAGATCAAGAGTCACATGCTCTTCTGACTGACCCAGCCGGCTGCCCCTCAAAGCCGTTTTTGAAATAAGGAGGGTATAATATTAGGGCTTTATTCAGTTAGGCTAAATCTTAATTCATGTGGCAGAATTTGAAACAAATGTAATCTCTTTTAAATGTTGGAATGAGGATCGCTCCTTCAAGTTTCACTTCAGCTGAATAAGATATTTCACCTTGTATCTGAGGTATCAACAATCCTAGTATACAGCCACTGAACATATTACTTCCAACCTAACACTTAAAACATATGAATTCAGCAACTCTCAAAAACAGCTCCTGGAATACTGAAGTGATGTTTTCAACCTTATTCCAAGCCATAAACATGACAGATTAGGCAGAGAGCTTCTTTTAAGTAGTTATATCTATGCTTATTAAACATTTTGTAATGTTTATTTTTGAGAGAGAGAAACAGAGCATGAGCAGGGGAGGGGCAGAGAGAGGGAGACACAGAATCCAAAGTAGTCTCCAGGTTCTAGCTAGCCATCAGCACAGAGCCCAGCACAGGCTTGAACTCATGAACCGTGAGATCATGACCTGAGCTGAAGTCAGACGCTTAACCGACTAAGTCATACAAGCACCCCTCTATGCATATTTTAATGTAGTCTCAAGTTATAAGAAACAAACAGCAATTGAAAGCATACAGTTTTTTATTCAGCTCACTTAAAAACACCATAGCCTTTCTTCTGTAAGCAAAGCACAGAAAAGACGAGTCATTAAAGTGAGTGATTATAAATGGCAATCATCAGGGCAGATGTAAGTCATTTTGGTTTAATCAGGCCATTAATTATTAGGGTTTATCAATTAGTTTTATTGAAGGCAAGGGAGCTTAAATGAATAGTAGAGCATTGATTTTAACTGAGACATTTTCTCAAAGAAAATACAAATGAAGTGTGTAAAATTACAGGTCCTTTTCATACCACTAAAAAGAAATAAGCTTCAGGGCGCCTGCGTGGCTCAGTGGGTTAAGTGTCCAACTCTCAATTTCGTCTCAGGTCATGATCTCAGGGTTCATGGGTTTGAGCCCCACGTCAGGCTCTGTGCTGTCAGATTCTCCAATAGAGCATCTGGGATTCTTCTCTCCCTCTCTCTCTGCCCCTCCCCTGCTTCCACACTCCCTCTCTCTCACAAATAAATAAATAAACATTAAAAAAAAGAGAGAGAAATAAGCTTCATCTATTGTAAAACAAAAGGCTTTGGTGAAAAACCAAATTAACTCTAATTCTCTTTGCTTTACATATAAAGTATGTTCCCTAACTTGCAGCAGTCTGATTTTATCTTGGCCAAGAGTTCAACAGTGTGTTGGGGAAATTGAGATAAAGGTACAATGCAGGGGCACCTGGGTAGCTCAGTCAGTTGAGTTTCCAACTCTTGGTTGCAGCTCAGGTCATGATCTCGCAGTTTGTGGATTCAATCCCCATGTCGGGTTCCATGCTGTCAGCAAGGAGACTGCTTGGGATTCTCTCTCTCCTCCTTCTGCCCCTCCCCTACTCGCTTGCTCTCTCCCTCTCTAAAAATAAATCAACTTAAAAAAAAAAGGTACAACGCAAAGTGACTCATTTTAAAAATCAGGTTATTTCTTATCTTCTTTCATTTTAGAAAAAAATTTAGTCATTTTATGCAGATAGACTTTTATGGGAATCAGAATAGATATCTATTGGTCAGACCCCCTCAGAGAAGATGACATGGAAAGTGTGTGTGCGCACGTGCACATACATCCGCTCATGTGCGTATGATATACAAGATCATGGGTGATACATGATCTGCCTACACTGACAAGGTTGTTATGAAAACTGAGTGAGACCGTGGGCTTAGCAGTGCCCGTCGCAGAGCTGGAGCTCAACAAATTGCCAAATAAATGAAAAGAATGGGAGAAACATTTTGTAAACTTGAACGCACTTTGTATACCACTTTGTAGAGTTGGTAATGACAATGACTCTCACCCTAGAAAGTCAGGAAGTGGATTATCTAATACACTGAACCAGATGCAGTGCTAAATAAAGTTCACTCTCATTATACAAGCTCTACCTGAAGACAGGCTCCACCAGGATGGCCAGTGCTGTTCAGGGGAGATCACAGAAGAGTTAACAATCACAACACGTGTCTCCTGTCACAATATATGCCCACTCCTTCAGTGAGATTTCACAGTAAGCTGGGCTAGTTATTGATGATGTACTGAATATCTGAGCTGCAGCAGGGACATCCCACATAAATAATAGCCAGTTATGATGCAGTTCTATTTCATAATTTGAAGTGCTTAGCAGATTACTAGAAAGATATCAAGGAGTGAGAAGAATAAAAGAATTTACAAACAGGGTCTCATGTAATGCAGAAGATAGCAGTAGACAGTTTTCTACAGGAGCCTATAATTGAATAAAAATTAGCCTTAAAGTGTTTAAAAATTAAACACAAACTTACTATATAACCCTTTGGTCACTTTCCTACTCCATATTTAACAAAATATGAGACATCAGTTAACTATACTGATCAAGAGTAAAATGGTTACATCTTCTCAAAACTGGTATGTACCAGATAACCTGATTCACTGTGATTACAAATATTTAAAGAAAAATACTAACCACCCCCCCATATCTACTCAAGAGATATGAAAACAGAATCAAATAGACTATGAATGGAATATGAATAGAAGCTTTATGAATAGAAGCATTATCATAACAGCCCCAAACTTAGACACAAACCAAATGTCTATTAGCAAATGGATGAATAAAATGTGATCTATCCAGAAAATGGATTATTACAAAGGAACGGGCGACACACTGTACAACATGGTGAACCTCAAAAACATTATTTATTTAAAAAAATTTTTTTTAACGTTTACTTATTTTTGAGACAGAGAGAGACAGAGCATGAACGGGGGAGGGGCAGAGAGAGAGGGAGACACAGAATCGGAAGCAGGCTCCAGGCTCTGAGGCATCAGCCCAGAGCCCGAAGCGGGGCTCAAACTCATGGACTGCGAGATCGTGACCTGAGCTGACGTTGGACGCTTAACCGACTGAGCCACCCAGACGCCCCTCAAAAACATTATATTAACGGAAAGAAGTGAAATAGAAAAGATTCTTTTCTAATTGGGAGTTGTTTTTTTTTTTTTTAAAGTTTATTTATTATTTATTTTGAGAGAGACAGAGAGTGTGAGTAGGGGAAGGGCAGAGAGAAAGGGAGACAGAGAATCCCAAGTAGGCTCCTCACTATCAGCCCAGAACCTGATGTGGGGCTCAAACTCATGAAACTGTGAGATCAGGACCTGAGCTGAAACCAAGAGTCAGACGCCTAACTGACTGAGCCACCCAGGCGCCCTGAGATAGAAAACATTTTTTATTGAGGTGTCTGGCTGGCTCATTCAATAGAGCATGCACTCTTGATCTCAGGGTTGTGACTTCAGGCCCCATGTTGGGGATAGAGTTTACTTAAAAAAAAAAAGAATGAGTGAATGAATGAATGAATGAATGAATGAAAGGAAGGAAAGGAAGGAAAGAAAGAAAATATTTTATACTGTATGATTCTATTTATATAAAATGTCCAGAAAAGGCAAATCAATAAAGTGAGAAAATAGATTAGTAGCTCCCTGGGGATGGGAGCAGGGACTGCAAATGGGCATGAGGACTTTTTTGGGGGCGATGGAAATGTTCTAAAATGGATTATGGGAATAGCTGCACAATTCTGTAACTTCTTAAAAACCCCTGAATCATACACTTAAAATGGGTGCATTTTATGATATACAGGCTACCTACCAATAAAACTTAAAAAAATCAGCCTTAAAACACAATTTGACTTATTCTCCATAGTGTCTCAGGTGCTTTGTGGCCACCAGGGTCACTTTCCTACTCTACTTATAACTAGATATGAAACACATAGTTAGTTAAACCGACCATATGCTAAATACAAAATGGCAAAACTGATATGCACTAGAAGGCCTGACTGTAGCTATCAATATTTAAAGACACTCATTTTTAGGTGTCACTTCTGCGTGTTTAAGACTATTCCCCCCAAATGACTAAGGCTATGTATACAAAATGTGAAAACAACTGGTTCAAACATGAAAAATTTGGTCAACCAACCATAGTTGCCTCAATAACCTCCAGAAACTGCTTTGATTTTCAGGCTGGACTGGCTCATTTTTTTTTCCACTGAATTGACCAAACTGACTGTGGAAATTGGTATCATGTTGAGACAACCCATGTTGCCACCCATAACCGCCTCATGCAAGAAACTGTATCTTGACTCATGCTGCATCAATTAGCCATTAAACAATCCACACAAACAGCGTCAAGCTGAAGCTTGCTAATAAAGCTCGGAGCCCACAGGAGCATGGGCTTTCTGCGGCTCTTCACAAAAGCCCCCACCGCCCACAGCCCAGCCCCCGCTCCCAACACAATCAGGGGTCAGAGGGGGGAGGCTACCCTCCGTCAGGATATGGCTGGGTGACGAAGGGGCTGTTCAAAATAGATAAATAAGAGCGCTTTCACTAAACTACAGTTGGAGTTACCCAAGGAGCTTTGTACAGGGATCTACACGTCGATATCCTGGTAAGATCAGCTCCAAAGAAAATCTTGGCTTTGTCGATGCTACCACATGTTTTCTCTTGTCAGAAAAGGAAAGTCACGCAAATTGAGGATTCCCTTTTTGCTGTGATCTATTCATATCAAGGGCTGATGGTATTCTACTTCTGTTCCCTTTTGGACTCCATTTTGTTTGATGCTTAAAATATTTAACTTGCTCCGTGCTTTCCCGGGTAAGCCTCACTGGACGCTTCTAGAAATAGGCACGGGACAATTCTTAAAGGAACATGAGCTCAGTTTTAAAATGTGGCATGTGGCTCTGTGGTGGGATGACAATGAAAGCAGAAATAAACTTCCCTGCAACTTTTCCCTCTATAAAGCAATTACACGGTTTTGCCTGCATTCCAGGAAGGCGCTCTCAGTTTACCAGGAGCCAGAGGACACATTAGCAGGTCTCCTCCTAGCACTGAGGCAGGGTACTGTGGCAAAACCCTCTTACATTATGTTTCATTGTCTCATGAAAAGACAACAACTAATATATTTACCTCGTTATTTCTTGGGGACTACATTCTAATGAATGAGAACAGCAGGTACAATTAGATATAGACTATGCTGACAGTCTGCATTACAAATTCATCTGTGCACAACGGGGACACACATAAGAGAAAACCACAATGCAATATAAAAGTTATTCTAATCACTCCATCATGTAATAAAGGGTAGGTCATCCAAATATTCTTGTAAAGCCTTAAATAAAATTAAGCAGCATAATTAGCTGCACGAAACGACAGTTATCATCTAGAGTCTCATGATTCAGTTCAGAAAGGAGGCAACAAACCTGGTTTTCTCCTTCACTTCCGAGAAAGGCAAAAGACAAACAGCTGATACAAGGCTGATACCAACGGCAAAATGGCTTCTGCCTTCCCTCAATCTTTTCACAGTAAGTAAAGGAGGCTCCCTTCCAGCAAAGTGGATTTTTCTTAATGTTTATTTATTTTTGAGAGACACAGAGAGAGAGGGAGAGAGAGAGGGGCTGAGCATGAGTGGGGGAGGGACAGAGAGAGAGAGAGAGAGAGAGAGAGAGAGAGAGAGGGAGACATAGCATGTGATGCAGGCGCCAGGCTCTGAGCTGTTAGCACAGAGCCTGAAGCAGGGCTTGAACCCATGAACCTTGAGATCATGACCTGAGCCGAAGTTGGACGCTTAACTGACTGAGCCACCCAGGTGCCCCCCAACATATATTTTAGATTCCTACCTGGCAATATGTACATATTCAGGTCAGTGTGTGGGAAACACCAGGTGTGGAGGAACAAGTTCCTGGGAGTCGGAAGGGACATATATTCTGCCCCAGCCCTGGAAGAACCTACTTGTCCAAGTCTAAGACACCACAAATTGTTAAGACTCCTACTAACTATGAAGGCTTCTCAGTGAAAAAGGAAAATTACATTAAATGCATAAATAAAAGGTAAGATGCATTTTCATTGCAGATTTGGAGCAGCATGTCTATAAGATCAACCCTGGTAAACTGTTCAAAAGAAATAAAAATTCCAACAGCTAATACTTCTTTGGCACTTGCTGTATGCCCAGCACTGAGTTAAATGCATGATCGTCATACGCATTATTAACTCATTTAGTTCTCATTATAACTGATGAGATAAATATCATTAGCCCCAATATATAGATGAGTAAATTGAGGCTCAAATTAATGAAATTACTTGCCCAAGGCCACACAATTAGAGTCTCCAATCCTAAGTCTTAAGCCTTAACAAACTGCACTATATTTACAAGATCAACCTCATATGAATGTATAGGTTGGCCTATTATTCCAGCTTTGGCACTGAAGAGCTGACCGATCTTCAGAGGTTTTATTTCAGTCTTTTCCACTTCTCACAGAAACGTAGATTAGGAGGAAAGTTTGGGGAAGTTTCTAACTATTCTCTCACATAACCTCTTGCTGTTTTCCTCGTGAAGCAGTTATTTGAACCATACAATAGCTGTTATGTCCCAGACATAAGGCTATGACCTCTTTGAGGAACTGACCCAAGGTCACGTAGCAAAGTTGAATGAAGAGGCAGAAGCAGAATTTAAACCCGGGTCTGACCCTAAAACTAGAGCTCTTCCATTAGACCACCAACTACTGATTGCCCTTTTTATGGCTAAATTATTTAGTCTTATAGAGCCTCAGTTTCCTCATCTAAAAATGGGGATACAATGATACTTTTCTTGCAAGGTTATCATGAAGCCTGAATGAAATAACATACACAAAAGATCTAACACAGTAGTGTATGGAAGGCATTCAATGAATGATAACAATTACTGTTGCATGCAGTCTAGAGGAAACTTAATACTCCAACAGCAAAATAATGGATTTGATTTCCATGGTGCTGATCACTTCAAACTATGTCTTGGAGCAAAGAACAGACGTGAAGAGGTCTTCTAACTGCTAAACATTCTGGCAGAATGTTCTTAGGACAAATCTCTTACTTTAATAATAGAAAGGGCAACAAAGGATAACTTTCAATGAAATCCCATAAAACTGTAGTATAATTTTTTCTCTTAGAAAAAATTCTAGGAGAAAAACATTATTCCCAGAAAGATATGATTCAATTCATTCATCTAATAAACATGCACTGGCACACAATCAGTATCCTAAATTAACTGTGGCCTCCAACCTCTAACCAAAGAAAGGACCATGACACAGGTGTTCTCCTTCTCCCTCTGATAAGCTCCTAAACTTCATGGTCTGCCTAGGAGACAAAGTGATGATCAGAGCTGAGGGGCTTGGTGAACCCAACATTCATCAACACCACATACAGAGTACCCTGCTGGGTGGTTGGACAGGGCTCACTGTAAAACCCAGGGGCTCACGTTAGGGTACTATAAAAACCTGTGAGTCAAAACACACAATGATCACATAATCTACTTTAAACCCCAACCCTCCAGCAGGGGAGAAGGATTTTAGGGGAGGTGACAGGGCATAACAACCCTCTCCCACTTGTATTCCTTCCCTGTGTGCCACATATCTCTTCTCTCTCCCCTAAGGCTTCCAAAGATACTCATTTCAGAACGGGAGGGCAAGGTGGCCTGCATGATTTCCCTGGGTTCTTCATCTTTTTTGATATGTCCTAAAAGGAATGACTATGCTATGATAAATCCTATCACAGATGTAGAGGAGAAAGAAAAACTAAGCCCTCTCAGATTAAGTAGACTACCCAAAAGACAGCTACAATTTTTTTTTAAAATTAAGCTTTTTATTTTGAGAAAATTATAAACTCACATGCAGTTCAAGACATAATAGAGACATCCTGTATTCCCTCTGTCCATGGTAACATCTTGTAAAACTACACTACAATATCATAAACAGGGTATTGACACTGATAGAGTCAAGAGAGACAATGTGCCCAACACCATACCCTTTTACAGCTACACCCACTTCCCTCTGGCTCCCGAACCCTCTCGTTAGCTCCTGGAAACCACTAATCTGCTCTCCATTTCTATAATTTTGTCATTTAAAAAATATGAAAATAGAATCATATAGTATGCAATATTTTGTGCCTGGCTTTTTTTCACTCAGCATAATTCTATGGAAAGTCATCCAAGTTATATATACCAACAGCTCAGTCCTTCTCATTGCTGAGTAATATTATACTCAGTATAGTATAATGTAGTATAAATGTATAAATGTACCACAGGTTGTTTCATTATTCACTCACTAGAGGACACATGGGTTGTTTCCAGTTTGGGGCTACTATGAACAAAGCTGCTATCAACATTTGTGTACAGGTTTTTGTGTGAACCCAAGTCTTCATTTCTTTGGGACAAAGAGTCCCAAAAGGACTCAGGAGTGCAAATGCTGGGTTGTATGTAGTTGCATGCTTAAATTTTTAAGACATGCCAAACTGTTTTCCACTGGGCTATATCACTTTATATTCCTGTCAGCAATTTAAATTTTCTACATTTTGGTAGGTATGTAGTAATATTTCGTTGCGGTTTTAATTTGGCTAATGATGCTGAACATCCTTTCATGTGCTTATCTGCCATTTGTATATCCTCTGCAGTGGAATGTCTCTTCATGTCTTTTTACTGTTGAGTTTTCAGAGTTCTTTATATATTCTAGGCACATACTCTTTTATAAGAACACTTTTAAGTAATGCCATGTGGGGTTTCTTGTCTTTTGAAGATCGTTACCACAAATACAGAAATCCCCAGTGATTACTGGAGGCAAGGAGAATGAATGACCAACGTGGGGAAGGAGGCTGAATTTCTAGAAGCGTTCATTCGTGTGGATAGCAAGAGCTGGAGAAAAACCAACAACCCACAGTCATTAAACTAGTTTGTTTACCTCAGCTAATGGGCTAAGTCTATTTTTTTTTTTTCAAAAACACAAATGTTTGTGAGTTATGATCTACTACAGCACTGGCATGTGATTAATATTTACGTTTAAAGGACAGTATTCACAGGATTGAAAAACAGGAGCCACGGCAACTGTGCTTCTATCACTAGCACTTGCTTAACATAAATGCCCCTTCCAGACACATTTGACTGAAACAGTCACAGAGCTCAGGGCAAGAGCCGCCACACCTCAGTTCTCTCATTCTCTCATGTTGCAACATAAAACCAACGGAAGGACGATTCCTTTCTAAATGACTTGGGTTGCCCAAACACTAACCAACTCTTAAAAAAACAAAAACAAAAACAAAAACAAAAACAGAAACTGTGGCTGCTCCTCCAGATGGCAAAAATATGGCTTAGATTAAAAACTCACTATAACCTATGGGTAAGTACACAATGAGTTACATCTCTACTAAAGAGGTTGTTATGAAAATTCTGTGCACATTTTTCATAAGTTACTTAAAATTAACCAGGTTCATTTTCTATTGAAGGCAATGCTTTTCAACAGTCCTTTCCCTAATCACCTTTTCCAGCAAATGATCATTCCCTAATTAGTTTTTGCCAAAATCCCAACTTTTGATAGACACTAAGGTATTGTTTTAACACTGCCACTTTGACAACAAAATTTATTTCCTGAGGGATTCAAAGGTCTTACTTCTATCATCCATTCCTCTTCTCTTGTTTAATAAACATAATAAAACAATTTTGGAACATAATACAAATACTACTGTAGCACTTTTTAAATCTTAAAATTTATCTGATCTCATTTAATAGGCATTCACAAATATATACAGCATTTACCTGCCTACACTCTTGGATTATCAGCCTGCAGCTCTCTTCCACGTTCCTTCCTTAAAAAAGAATGCCCTTGCACGAGACCTTCTTGTACCTTTTCTGGCAAGTTCCTATGGATCTACAATTATGTCAAAATAAAAAGATTTAAAAAAATGCCCTTGCTTTCCATCCAAGTTGTGTATCAACATGTTTTTATAATTCTTTGTTAATGAAAATACTTTATTTCAGTATACTTCATAGTTTAAAAACCCTTTCCCCTTAAAGATGTCTTTTGATTTTACCACACAAGTCTGTTTTAGAAAGCAACCATTGTCTTAGCTACGCCACATGTGTTAATTTTCAATTATTTGTTTGCATTTCAGTCTCTTATCTTCATTTCTAAAATACTTCATATTTCCTAGAATTCCCCACTTTGAAGGAACACAAAACAGTTTATACATATCAAGCACTTCAGGCAGTATCTGGTACAGAGTAATGCTTAATAAATATTCATTATTATATACTATCACTACTACTATTGTTATTTTCATAGCATAATCTACTCTTGGGGAATTACCAATCTTTTTCTTTCTTGTCCCATACACCTCTCTGATTTGCCTTGTTCCCTTACCTTGCTAGCATGTCATACTTCCGTCTTTCCTGGATTGCAGAATCCAAGATCCTAGTGCTTGAAGGAACTTGAGTGATCACCTAGCCATCCCCTCAACGTATATATGAGGAAACTGAGGCACAGAGAGGAGAGACCTGCGTTTATAGGGTCACACAATGAGGCAGTCAATCAGTGTGACCGAATTGAAAATGCAAACAAAGCTTTTTAATCCTTCCTAGAAATTAAGCTTTTTACATTTTTTTAATGTTTATTTATTTTTGAGACAGAGAGAAACAGCATGGGTGGGGTAGGGGCAGAGAGAGAGGGAGACACAGACTCCGAAGCAGGCTCCAGGCTCTGAGCTGACAGCACAGAGCCCGACACGGGGCTCGAACCCACCAACTGCGAGATCATGACCTGTGCCGAAGTCGAACGCTCAACCGACTGAGCCACCCAGGCGCCCCTAGAAATTAAGCTTTTTAAATTGTCCAAGTCAGGCCAAGTCAGTTCTGCACCCTGTAGTTCTTTACTAATATCCAAGGGAATAAAATGGCTTAACTAACGAAAGGAAATTTTGTCCAATTTCCAGATGCTCTCAATTGCTGGCCAATGACAGCAAGAACTTTTACATTTCTCTCTCTCTTTCTGACATTGCAAATGTCCTTTAAATCATGAGGGATTTTTTTTTGTCCAACTTACTGATTTCCTAGACCAAACCTAGGTAGGACTGTTCAAGAATGATGAGGTATGGTAATAATGACAGAATCCCCAAGACCCTTTGAAAGAAAGGTTTGTCTTTTTGATAGGGGAAACTTCTTTCTCAAGTACAGCTTCTACCACACTGCTAAGTAGAGACTTCCTTCTTTCTCTCTTTTTTTTCTTTACAGCCTGAGATACTATGGTAAAATTCACTCTTTCTGGGCATATAGGTTTATGTGTTCTAACAAATGCTACAGTTGTGTAACCACCAGCGAAATCAAGATATAGAACATTTCTAACACTCCCCCAAATTCCCTCATAGCTTTATAGTCAACCCATGCGCTACCCCTTGGCAACCACCTATGCATTTTCTATCCATATAGTTTTGCCTTTTCCAAAATGTCATATAAGTGGACTACACAACAGGTAGCCAATTGAGTCTGGCTTCTTTCACTCAGCAGAAAGTATGTGATACCCATCCATGTTGCTGCATATATCAGTAGTTTGTTCCTTATAATTACTGACTGGTATCCCACTGTCCGGATTAACTACAGCTTGTTTGTTCATTCACCGTCTAGAAGTCATCTGAGCTGTTTCCAGTTTGGGGGGTCATGAATAAAAGCCACCAGGAGTGGGGCTGCTGGCTCATGTTGCAGGAGAGCGCCAAGCTGCTTCTCATTTCATAGTTCCACTGGCAACGCAGGAGAGTTTCAGCTGCTTGCTGTATTCTTGTCAGCACTTATATTATCAGTTTTTTCTTTAATTTTAATGAAGGGCTCCCTTTTAGAAAAAAGTAGCAGGAAACATTTTTTAGCACTCTGAACAACCACTGAAACTTCAAGCAACCTTTCTTGACTCCTTTCTTTCTCTTAACACCAACAAGCAATCTGTTGGGAAATTCTGTTGATTCTACCCTTAGAATATATCCAGAATCTGACCACTTCTACCCATCTTCACAACTGTCTCCCTGGTCTAAGCCCCTGTGACTCACCTGGATTATGCAACTGTTCCTAATGGCTGCTTCTGCCCTCGGCCGCAGACACAATGGCTTCCTCGCTGTTCTGTGAACACTCCAGACACATCCCACCTGGTGTCTTCTGCTCTAACTTCCTCCATCAACCTACTTGACTAGCTCCTCTCCTCCTTCAAGCCTCTGCTGCAGTCTCATCTTCTCTATGAGGCCTACCTGGTCAACACTGCAACCTACCCTTTGCCTGCCCCAAGCCTGATCTCCTTTTTCTTTTCTCCATGTTAGTAACCACCTTCTAACACTCTATTTTTTCTTACATTTATTTTTCATGGATTCTTTCCCAAGCCTGCCCCATCCCTGCTAGAATGCGTTCCACCTACCCTTTGTCTGCCCCAAGCCTGATCTCCTTTTTCTTTTCTCCATGTTAGTAACCACCTTCTAACACTCTATTTTTTCTTACATTTATTTTTCATGGATTCTTTCCCAAGCCTGCCCCATCCCTGCTAGAATGCGTTCCACAAGTATAGAAATCTTTCATTTTTTTATATTGATGTATTCCAAGTACTTAGAGCAGTGCCTGGAGCATAGTAGGTATTAAATAAATAGTTGCTAGATGAATGAACTAACAACATGACATTGGCATCTGAGGTAGCACCAATTGGAAGATCTGTGTGAGGCCAGATTTATCAAAAGTAAAGACAGGGGTAGAAGAGAACATTTCTAACATGCATACTGGAAACACAAGACTTAGTTTCTCCAAGTAAAAATCTATTCACATAGCATTTGCCTTCAGAATAACATTAAAAAATTAAAAAATATATAAGTAATATAAAAAATATTAAAAAGCTCTCCTACTAGAGAAAATAGTTCATATATACAAAAAATGTCTTGGGACATCAACAACCTAGGTTTTTTTTCTTTCTATAAACTTCCCCATCTGTATAAGATTGCCCCAGCCTGATTGCCAATTTTATTTTCTTAATCTAAGCTCTATTCTCATTACCCTTCCGTTCCTATTTTTTATCCTCAGGGAAAGAGAGAGCAGTTACTGCCAGGGCATTCTCACATCTTCCAAAGAAATGGCATAGGTGTTAATCTTGTATTTATGTTTGATGTGGGTAATGATGGCTATGACTGGAGCTGCAGCTTTATTAATATGCAGGGCTCTCACCTCATTAGTGGCGATGTATGTTTTGAAGTTAAGCTGCAATGTTTGCTGTAATGTCAAATCTGGTCTACCAGACTTTCTCACTGTTCATTTTCTTTGTTTTTACCCAGTCAGTACACGTTATGCTTATGGGACTCACACATGTGCTATTTAATAAAGACAATTTTCCACAGTAGTTAATCTTGGTGGAACTTTCAAACATTTTTAATAATTATGTCCTCATGTGATATCACGTGTCTATCTTAGAGAAAAGATTTTCATAATGTTTGACCTGGTAATACAAAGAATAATAAACTCTATTCCTGGCTCGATCTGGAAGTGGTACATGCTTACTAACTTAAAGTGATTAATTCATAGTTATTGTATAATAAAAACTTGCATTCATTATCAGGCTTTGATAGTTTATGAAGTACTTTCACATATATCTCAACCAAATCTTTAAAAGAACAAAATAAATAAAACTTTATTGAATATAATACTTGATAATCCATTATGAACAGTAACTGTTATACTTCAATTCCTAAAGAAAATTTCCAGTTGACATAATACACACAAAGAAACTAACCTGTACCAGACTAACAAGCCTCATGGGGTGGGTGGTCTGTCACTGTCGCTGCTCAGGTGTCCTTCCCTTCTACAGTCCTCACTGCCTATGCACTGCAGAGAAGACTCCTAATGTTCACCAGCTTGTCTGGACGTCATTAACTGGGTTTTACTCATTCCAAAAGATACTATACATGTATGTGTGTGTGTGTGTGTATGTATACACATATATATGTATGTGTATGTTTGTGTGTATGTTTATGTATATGTATATGTATATGTATATGTATACGTATATGTATATCTATATATTTTTAAGCTAAAACTCCAGGACCACAGTATTCCAAGGAAGCTATTTAAATGTGAGATATCGTTTTTTGCCTCTTTTCTCATTAGGTAACTGAATAAATCTCTATTTCTTAATCTTTTAAAGTCTGTGTTCATGAGTACAAGACCCTGGCTCTAGGGGCAGCATTTGTGGGGAAGAAAATGACGATGGGAAGTGAACACAGGTATTTAGATCAAGACAAAGAAGAAAGAAACTCAGACGGCTCATGAGTGTTTCTCGGTACCCTCTTGTTTTCATTCTGTTCTCAAAGTCCCTGTACCCACCCCTCACCCCCTGCAGAAGGACCACCGCCTTTGATTTGACAATGTGACACATATGCAGCTAGAATTCCCACCATCATTCATTTAGAGAAAGCAAAAATGAATATATGGGCTTTTAAGAAGGTACAGCAATGAGCTTATACAGCAAAAGTGTATAAACAAGTATATTACCTATTTAATTGCCTTAGTTGAACTTAGAAGCTCTGATCTTTAATTGCCTGATTGAACTGATCTAAAAGCTATAATTTTTTAATCAGGGAGAAAATTAAATAGCTTTCTGGTAAATAAAAAGGCATCTTTAATCTTATTTTTATGGAATCCAAGTTATTAAATATGGACAAAACCTCTAAAATATTAAGTTAACGACTCAATCTAGAGTAAATTTCTCATTACAATGCTTCACAAAAGTCTTCAGGGACACCTGGCTTCGTCCACTCTTCAATAAAAACACATGCTTTTAATCCAGAAGGTAAAAGTTCTCATGAATAACTAGGAAACTCAAAAGCAAAGTGTATAGAGATATTTAATGAGGTATATTACCACCGCATCTTATTTCTTTAGCTGAGAACCCATAATTACTGGGGAATAACTGTTCATCTGCACTGTAATTCATTAGTCCTTCCATCTACACAGATGCAGATGCACATTCACTCCCTGGTGTTTATTTACGACTGAAATCCCTTGGGAGGGTTTCTTGTCCTATTACCAGTGTCCCCACTCAGCCCCTCACAGTATTGTCTTCCCTTAACTAGTAGTATTTTACAGTGGGTTACACCATAGGAAGGGAGCTAGCCAGCAAAGACTGAAAAGAAAAGTTCAGGATTCCTTTTTGAAATCTTTATATCCTCCATCAGGAAAACCACCAAGATCACCTAGGTATGTGAAGCAATCTCTTAAGGAACAGGGTTTGATGATATCTGAAACATGAATAAGAGGAAGGGATACAATTGTATAGAAAGTGAAGGTTTTGCATTAAGTGATCAAAGAACCTTTTCTTTGCTCAAGCTGCATCCGGAGCTGGGAAGAACCAACCAGCCTCTGAGAGGCTGTGGTCAACCACACTTGCCAAAGTGATTACAGATGGTTGTTCTGAGAATCTGACAGACACCTTAGACTTCACTTTTAGATCCCAGGCATAATCTTTCAAAGAAAAATTCAATTATTTTTCCAAAACAAAGGGTGAAATTAAAACCAATCATTGCAAAGAAGAAAAACCAACGATGACGGCAGAATAACAAAACAGTATTTCCCTATCCACTATATATAGTTCTTAGTGCCACTATGAACCCTTCTAGAGAAAGTTATGACTAGGGAGAATTCACTATAAGCCAGAAGTATGCTGTATGTCCACAGTGTAGGATGATCCTAAGGATCACTTTAATAGTAACATTTGCATTTCCATGGCAAGGTCCTTTTAATGAAGGTTTTGCTATGGAGAATTGATGACTTCCTTTACTTCCTTTGTCAAATGGATAGCAGATGTCCATAAAGATCACTACAATGACAAGAACTGACCACTGTGTTAACTTCTATTAAAATGGCCATAACCACTTTATGGGTTAATGAGTATAGGGAACAGAAGCAATACAGGTCATGTGATGTTAAATACCATTCTCTCTTAACCTTGGAGCTGAAAATGCTCCATTTCTTTTTTCTCACCCACCAGATGTGTTCACATGATGATTTCTTCCCAGGAAAAGTAACACTAACACAACTCAGCTCACTCTCCTTACATCTATCTACATTTTGTACCAACTACACCCTAGAGATAGACTGGACTGGCTTT
The DNA here is from genome assembly GCF_027475565.1 of Acinonyx jubatus. Classification (NCBI taxonomy): domain Eukaryota; kingdom Metazoa; phylum Chordata; class Mammalia; order Carnivora; family Felidae; genus Acinonyx; species Acinonyx jubatus. The sequence continues at coordinate 36,988,435 of NC_069386.1, forward strand.
AAGGGAAAATTTGGATCATGATTCCAGTTAATCTGCATAAACACCTTCAAGAACTGCAAGTTTTGCTTGTCAAAATTTACACACCCTCTTCAAGAGGGGACGAGGGATTTAGGAAGAAATCTGAAATCACTAGGATAGTAAAACTGCCACAACAAAAAACAACCCTTAGTGACAGATGTGATAGCACAATTGAAGGCATCAGTTGTTTACTCACTCTCAAAGCTTATACCTTTTTAAAAAAAAAGTCCCTTTAATCACATGTAATGTGTATGCTGGTGCATTCCCCAAATGTGCATAAAGCAAGGCTGAGCAGATGTGTAAAACTAAACAGGACTGTTAGTAACATGAGGCCCGGAAGTGGCTTTGCTATAGTCTGTTTCTCACTTAATAATTTGCTCCAAATGAATTCAGACATTTTGGAAATGTTGGAAAACACAACGGGAACTTGTTTTTGCAGCATTCATTTAATTGATCATTCTTCTCAAGTGTTCTGTCAATAGACCCAGAGACTAATTTCTGATGCATTCACCAACTCCTTGTTTAAGGTTTCCCTTTCAAGGTATGTGAAGCCATCTCTTAAGGAACTGTGTATGATGATATCTAAAATGTTAATAAGGGGAAGGGATGCAATTGTATAGAAAGTGAAGGTTTTGCATTAACTAGAGTTAAGATTAAAAATAAGATCCTGTCATTTTCAAATACTATGTTATGAAATACCTTTACGTGTTTGGTAAACATCTACAAAAATACCAAGTTTATAATCTAAATCAGAGTAGTTGAAGGAGAAGATAAGAAAAACATTTAGAAAGCAGCCATCTTTTGATTACCAAATATATCAGCTGGCTTAAATAGCAGATCATGTATTTTAAAATGAAGGTTTCCTGGAGTGGTCCGCACTCAATGTCAAATTAAGTTAGAGCTCGTAAGCTCAGTACATACCTCTATGTAAAATCTTTAAACTCCACAAATAGGTAAGGCCTTTAACAACCTAAATTTAAGAAAGAGAAACAGTACAATGATGATTTTTATCAGGAACTTTCCATATTTAAACATATAATCATATCAACCATAACTCTTCCTTTAAAACTCTAAAAACCAATAAACATTTATTGAACATCTCCCATTTCTGTGCCAGGTTCTTGGAGGATGCCAAATGTATAAGCTACAGGTTTCTTCTCTAATCGGCTTTCAATGTTCTGAAGATAAGGCATGATTAATGAAAAAAATAAGTGTATGTGCATGGAAAATGACCTAGAAGTACATCTACTAAGTTCTCAGTGGTGGAATGGATGGGGGAAAAAAAGGACAGGAAAAAGGGACAAAGATTTTCATTTTTTTTCCTATACTTTTATACACAGAATTTTTTAAAAAGTCATGACATTTAAGGGGTGCCTGGGTGGCTCAGTTGGTTAAGCGTCCAACTCTTGGTTTCAGCTCAGGTCACGATCTCATGGTTCATGGGTTCAAGCCCCACATCAGGCTTCGTGCTAACAGCATGGAGCCTGCTGGGATTGTCTCTCTCCCTCTCTCCCTCTCTCCCTCTCTCTCTCTGCTTCTCCTCTGCTCTGTCTCTCAAAATAAATAAACTAAAAAAAAAAAAAAAAAAAAAAAAAAAGTCATGACATTTAAGACCAAGGAAAGATATTTTTAAAAAGTTGGCTAATGAAAGCAATCTCTGTCAGTAATCAGGATTGCTTTTCCTGTCAGTATTCAGGAAGGCTTTACTAAAGTTCTGGGCCCTAAGAAACAGATTCAACTGATGTGATGAAAAGAGAAGAAAGTGTTCAGGCCAGGATAAAAATATACAACCAAAGTGTTGGGGCCATGTACTCTTCCAAAAAATCAAGGTCAGGAAAGACAAAGAAACACTGAGACTACTCCAAGTTAACAGAGACCAGAGACATGACAACTAAATGCAGTATATAATCCTAGACTGGATGCCGGACAAGAAATTTTTTTCTTTTGGTCTATAAAGGGTATTACTGGACAACTGTCAAAATCTAAGTCAGGACTGTTGATTATATAATAGTATTATACCATTGCTAATTTCCTGATTTTGATCAGTATACAGCAAGGATGTGAGAGAATACCCTTATTCTCAAGAAATACACCTAAAGTATTTACGGGTAAAGGGTCATGACGTCTGCAACTTACTCTCAAATGTTACAGGGAAAAAAATACATACATACACACACATATATATGTAAATGTATATATACACACATACACACACATATACATATATACATATACATATATACATATATATATATATACACATACAGTAAAACCTTAGATTGTGAGTAACTTGTCCTATGAATGTTCGACAAGACAAGCAAACATTTCTAATAAATTTTAACTCAATAAACGAGCGATGTCTTGCAATACGAGTAGTATCTGACACCGAACATCACATGATCACGACTGAGCCAAAGGCTCTCACTCTCTCCCACTGCAGGATCGTGGGTGATCGTCTCCCATGCTCAGATGCTCGGTCTCAGGCCACAGTGTTTGGCAGAAGTCAGTGATTTTTCAGAACATTGGAAGGTGCCCACAACTGGCACTTGTGTATTTTTGGTCATTTCAAAGCACCTATGGACAGTCCTTTGCTTTTCCATACAAGAGTAAGTTTAGGGATGCTTTGCTTCATTCTAGGTCAGGCTGCCTGCAGATATAGACCCTTTCCTCTGCTGTTTTATTGCCAGTTACACTAAATACAGTGTCTGACAAGAGTTTTTTAACATTGTACTGTAGTCAACATCTGTGAGAGCATATACAATGGCCCCCATGCAGAAAAAGATTCCATTCAGCCAATAGATAGCAGTGATTCCATTAGTGATAGTGGAAGTTGTCCTGCACAATAACCCTCCTCTCTCTTGTCTTCCTCATACCAGCCACGAAGGTTTTCAAAGGTACGTGCAGGTTAATTTATTTTTCTTTATGTTTTTTATTTTCTTTAACATTTTGTATTACATTATAGTATTATAATCATTCTCTTTTTAATATAATTTTTTAATGCTTATTTAGTTTTGACAGAGAGAGAGAGACAGAGAGTGAGTGGGGGTGGGGCAGAGAGAGAGGGAGACACAGAATCTAAAGTGGGCTCCAGGCTCTGAGCTGGACACTTAACCAACTGTGAGGCACCCAGGTGCCCCTTGTAATCATTCTTATATGAATATTTTGGGGTTGTAGAACAAATCATCTGAGTTTACATTATTTCTTATGGGGAAATTCACTTTGATATACAAGTGCTTTGGATTACAAGCATGTTTCCAGAATGAATTACGCTCTCAAACCAAGGGGTGTGTGTGTGTGTGTGTGTGTGTGTGTGTGTGTGTGTGTGGTTGTGCGTATTTTTAAAACCAAACGTAGTTAACTGTTGACAACTGGGAAATCTGGAGGAAGCATCTTACAACTTTTCTGTAAGTTTAAAATAGTTTAAAAAAAAGTTTCTAAAAAAATGTTTTAAATGATATTAGGGTAGAAAAGAACAAAGTATATCAAGATGATCAGCCTCACAAGCCAGTCTGGCAGGTGCAAGTGTACACTCACCTAGAAACTGAAAGGGCAGGGCAAGAAAATAAAGTGAGAAAATAAAAACATTCACATTAGATTGGATTTTTGATTGAACAGCCTGTGTTAAGAATAGTCAAATAAGATTCTGAAAAAAAAAATGTTTCTAAGACCCTAAGTATGTGGGTTACAAGTGCTACCTTCTATGTGGGAAGTTTAATCACTAATCTTTTGTAAAAATCTTTATATAGAAATTGTTATAAAAGGGGAAGCACATGTTTTTATTCACACCCACTGACCCTGTATGCAGATGAGCGTGAATTTAACAATTTCAAGGTTGACTATTCATAATTACATATCAGATACAATGCATGAACCACTATCACTCAAAATTTACTCAAGAATTTAAAAGTACTCATCATATTAGAACATTTTAGGTGAGTCAGGAGTATAAGAACAAGGAAATCTACCATTATGAGGAGTAACTGAGTGATTTATGTATTTTTGAAAATGATGAAAAGAAGCCTAGAGCTAAATACACAAGGAGTTTAGTTGATCAAGAAAGACTATGAGCAATTCTAAAAACAGAAATGCACAGGAAGAAACCCAATTTCTAAATACTAAAGATCTAGAAGAAGGTAAAATTTACATCAATTAATGCTGAGCAGAAATTAACATATTTTCATTGTTTTCTTAGAGAGAGATGTACTCCTGAAAGATTTGCTAGCAAGGTATGATTATTTCCATGATAAGTTTGTCTGTTTTAAGAGAACAGAATATATATTTATAGCAAATCATTTCTTCCAGGATTTGGAAAAAGTGACATTACAATAAAACACATATGTTCTGGACAGTAAGATAGTAAAAAAAAAAGAAAGAAAAAAAGAAAAAGAAACTACCAAAATAGTAAAATGGCAACCAATAGGAGGAGGAAATAAGACAAAAATATTTCCTTAAATGTTTATTAAAATAACATCAATAATGAAAACAATTTTCTCTTTGAGTAGTAGGATAAGGCTATCTTATTTGGCATGGAAATAATCACCTCTGAGTTGGGAAATAGGGTTAAGCTTTTCAACTTGTAAGGTTAGTTGCATATTATAAAACCTTCCCATCAAAGATGGTTCACCATTAAAAATCAGTCCACAAAAAAAATGAATAACCAGAAAACACACAAGGGGAAGGCAAACCATTATATATTCAGATCAGGCAGGAAAAAAGTAAAACAAATACTGATTGTGTGACACTTGCTAAAATTATAAATCTTGTTAGTGATTCAAAAGAATATGTCACTCTTCCAACTTTGTCAAAATACACGTTTTCCTTTAGAAGTATATGAAAAGCAGTATATGGAGAGCTAGAAATCTGTCCATTGAAAATCTAGAGGGTATTATTGGTATTCAGTAGGCTGGGTTTCACAACAATGACTTGACAAAGCCTTGACACTAAAAGTACTTATATCTGCTGTCAATCACTCACTCCTTGACATGTCAAGTGCACATCCTTTCAGGGACAACTTCCATCAACATTAGCACTCAAAATACAGTACACAGTGTCACTGCTTCAGAAATGAGAAGAAAAATAAAACGTGCAAGATGGCAGGGAATGGCAAGAAGGCATTCCTCTTTCTCGGAGACCACATTCAAATGGAAAACAGATAAAAATCACTGAGCAAGCTAGAAGCTGAAATCAGCCAGTTTATATTAATTTTTTTTTATATCCTCTTGCCATATATCCTACAAGAGAAAATTTGAACAACATATCATCAAGGCTGACAGGGGGCCATCCTATAATGAACCTTGGATCTTTGGACCTCCACAGCATGCCAGATTATTAGAACTTGGAAAATAAAGTTAATTGGGGGTGGGAGAGGTGCCTACATGTGGTTCTAAGACATGAAAAGAATCTGAAGCAATTGTATGTGTCACTCCATTACTGTCTTATGTACTTCTCCTTTTTTCCTTTTTCTTTTCTTTGTACCCTTGTTCTCCCTTTCAGTCCTTCCTCCCCTTTTTTCTCCTTCTCTTAGGAAAGCAGCGTGAAAAAGCATGGGGTCTGGAGTGAAACAGCCCTGGGTTCAAATTATTACTGATTAGTTGTAGGTAACTTGAACTTCTCTAAATCTCATCTTGCCATGTATAAAATATGTTCAATAACCTACACGTTACAGAGTTTGCTATAAAGATTAAATGACATAAAATTTATACATAAAATATGTATCAACAATTGGCACAGGAGGTATTCAACATGCACCCATTTCCCTCTTCTCTCATCTGATTCTGTTGCTTCTGACTTGGCAAGAGCACACACGTGCTTCCTTGGCCTCACTGAGGGAACCCAAGGGAACAGAAGATGATGATCTGTCTTCACAATACTAGAGGAGAAACAACTAAGGATACCAGGAATCCAGTCAGGCTATGAGAGTATTTATTTACTTTTACAAACCATGACCTGGAAACCATCAATTTGCTAGTCTTATTTTAACTGGGAGAATGCTTCCACTTGTGTTTGTCAGCTGCAACACAGGATTAGTTGTTTGTAGCCTACTCAAATTACATGAAACAAAAAAAATACACTTGGGAGGCATTATACAAGTTTAGGCCCCAGCAGAGTTTATAGAAAGTAGTAGATGAAGAGCAAAATTATCAAAAGCATTTCTTTTATTCTGGCCACAGGCAGTTTTCATTACTATGACCTGATGAGCCATAAAAGCTAAAGAAATTGGACACATATTAGGGGAAAAAAACCCCTAATTTTAAAAAATGTAAGGGCAAATGTAAACAATGCTTTGGGCTAGTGCTTATTTTGAGTGCCTTTCACTAAAATAATTTTTGCCGTATTTTCAATTACCCAATAGGTAAACCTGGTATTTGAAACCAAATTATTATTATTATTATTTTTGCTGACTCCATTCACTTCACAGGCTTCTCACGCCAGTAGAAATGAAAAGAACAATGGTATTGTGTGGATGCCCTACACAAGAGGGACGTAAGATTTATGAAGTCCAGGAAGAACATGCTTCTCTAACAGAAGAAAGCAGATTCCTATTTTAGCCAAGTTCAACACATAAGTGAGTATACAGAACTCATATACTTTTTTCCTTTTCATTTGGTATCTTTGCCTTTTTTTGCCCTTTATTATACGTGTTATTAAACTTTAGAGCCAAGAACTGCCAAAAGCCACAAAGCATTCATTCCCTTCTGAGATTAAAAGAGGAAATGAAACATTTTTATTTTCATCTAAAATAGTGATTTAAGTACTCAAATTTCATACTAAACTAATCTACCTAAACATGTAGATTAGAAGCTACTTAGCAATAGCATCAGAAAAGAAAGTTCTCATCACCCTGGGCAGTTCATACTAATAATTAGAAAGAAGAAAGGAAAGCTGTGAATTACAATGAACTAAGACTAAATAAGTGTCCGTGTTGGATTAAAGGATCTGAGTTGTCAGTCTGATGTATAATGAATGTGAAAATCAGCCATTTAATTAAATGGTACATGGTATAATTGCTTTGTTCTGCATTAAACTGCTTAAGTTATCAGAGTGCCTTTAGATTAGCAACTGTTTACTATTCCACCACCTCGTGACTTCTCTTCGACACTGTGTAGTCTACATTATTCCAAATTTGAAATCTGGAGTTTACATAGTAATGTTAGTTGAGTTGACATATTATGTCAATTTATTTGTGTATTCAGAAAACAGAAAATCTGCTTTTAATCACAAAGGGAATAAATTCCTAGATATACTTGGTAAAAAAAATTAAAAACCAAAAACACAAAAAGTCTGCAAAAATCTTTAAGAATAAAGTTGTGTTTTTCTTATAAGTAGTTTTATTTTAATAATTTTGACTCTGAAAGTATTTTCTAATTATATGCCTGTAACTACAAAATGTCCCCTAAACAACTTTCTTGTTAAAGAACCTGGAAATTTTACTGGCTAACAAGTGTACTAAGGTCTCTGCAAACACAAGAAAGTACAATAGGTCACAACACCCATAAGCCTGAAGGATGTCCTGTGACTATGTTGTTATTGTGGTTTGGTCTATAAAAGAAGAAAACACAAAAATGACAAGAAAAGAAGAGTTAAGAAGGCCCTGCAAGTCAACAGGGATTGAAGAAAAAGAACACAATATTCTGAGTATATAAGGAGAACAGGTTTGACATGAAAAATTAAATCATCCAAATTTCATAAGGCGGAAGCCATATATACTCACTGCTATTGCAATTCTTCCAAGGACATGCTCTGGAATTTTTCTATATACATCCAAAGATCCTCCTGTAGAGACAGATATGTTTCATTATTATAAATAAAACTACCAGAACATTGCATTGGGCCCCTCCTCTGTGCATTTATTGGGAGAATATTTTTTTTCTTCTTATGTTAGGCATTGGATGTCTATGGTAGAATTGGTTTTTAGTCCAATTTTATTTATAACATAATAGCATACTTCCAGATGAAGCATAATTAGGTATCTCCATTTTATTTCTAAGTACAATCGCCTACATGTGAAAACTGAAATAAACTAGTCAAGGGCAGCACCAGACCCTGCACTTTACATAAACTTAAATACATACTCAAAACTAAAGGTCAACAGCTCAACCACATTCAGGTATCTACCTTACTCTCATATGTAAACCAGGATCATCTTAGAATTTTCACATTAACCAAACAAAAGGTGGTGAATATAAGGACCAAAATACACATAAAAACTAATAAAGTAGTAATACTGACATCTGTCTAATGAATACTGCCCTTCAAATTAAGTACCAAGACAAGCAATCGATCTATTCCAAAGATACTTGGTTCAAAATGGGTTTTGTTTGCTTTTTAAATTCTCTTTGATACCACTTTGAAAACCACTTTATGAAGTAAAAAAAAGAAAAACCAATCTCCTTGTATCCTATTTGTCACTGAAACGGTATTCACTACCATCCTTCATCTTTACCAAATCCAGCTTCTGGCAGTTCCAAAAACCAAAACCATTAGACTGTGCACATAGGAAATGAAGGGCCACATTGTTTGCTGGTTTTAAATTTTCAATAACCTAGAAATTAGTACAACTAGAAGATAGCAGCTACTTGATAAATATCTATCAGATGAACATGCGGGTAAATTAAAATCACTGCGAACCTCACTAGATAGGTAGAACTGCTCTGAAAGCAGTTTCAAAAGAAGGGACCGCAGCCAACAATAACATCACTGAAATAACCGCACAACTTTCCTCGGCAAGTATTTTATTTATTTATTTATTTATTTATTTATTTATTTATTTATTATTTTTTAATATATGAAATTTATTGTCAAATTGTTTCCCATACAACACCCAGTGCTCACCCCAAAAGATGCCCTCTTCAATACCCATCACCCACCCTCCCATCAGCCCTCAGTTTGTTCTCAGTTTTTAAGAGTCTCTTATCCTCGGCAAGTATTTTAAAGGAAACAATATTCATTTGCAGGTATAAATTTGGGTACAATTGTTAAATTTCCAATCTCACAGATTTTTGGAAAGATATGCAAAGAACCACTACCTCGCTTATGTTAACAATATGATTGTATGAGACCTACTTAACAACAGGTAATAACCTTTCTTTGAGTCAAGTTGAGGTTTAGTCTTTCAGTTCTATAAAGGAATTATCCACGATATTTGAAAAATAATTTCCATTTCAATCAAAGGCTAAAAATTCATATTTACCTACTTTACTACTGGATGATTTCTAAGTATGCCTCATACGATACTAAAATGGAGCATGTTACTGTTTTGAAATGCAGTTAAGTATATTTCACAGATATGAATATTTTTATATGTCAAATTTTCCTAAAGCTGAAAATCAGAAAAAAAATTTTTTTTCCTATGAAAACAAATTTTATATATATATATACACATATATATACATATATGTGTATATATATATATATAAATATATATATATAAAATATATATATGTGTATATATACACATATATACATATATGTGTATATATATATATTGCATATATATAAAGCTACTGACTCTGTATTTATTCTGTTTACAATAGAAAAACGATCACTTCCTTAGGTAACTGGCTTGTAGTTTCCAGATTCTTACAAGAAGCTGGAAAACCACAGTGTGACTAAACTTTATGCTTTGGCTATGAGTGTTCCCTGGAAGATAATGAAAAAAAAAAAAAAAAAGACACTTCTGCAATGAACCGAACCATCTTTATTTACTTAAATAGCATTTTTATGATAGATGCAATAAAAGTGAAAATATGTTAAGAAAACATTTCATGTTCTCATTGATCTTTCAGAAGAATTGGCAGTTGCAAGGAGCTTTACATGCTGGTATTTGGAAGACTGACAAATGCATTTTACTAGACCAATCCCTTGTGAAGTGAACAGCTTGACTGGCTCAAAACTAGGAGGTGCAAATTCATTCACATAGACTAGTAAGAAGTCCTAACAGGAGATGCTTTTTTAAAAAATATATATATACATAAGATGCAAATCAGGATTTAATTGGCTAAACAGATAACAGACAACAGTCTAAACCAAAAAGCCAAAGATTACATTACTACTCTTATTGGCAGAACAAGCCAAAAAAGAATCTCATTTTGAGGTATTTCACTGGTTTTTGTAAATATCCATTTAATCTCAGTTATATCCCACTCTTCTTAGCCATCCACATGGGTAAATCTTTACATACTGGCTTTGTGTCATCACAGATTCATCCTGTCCTTGACATAATCATTAGAGATAACTGTCAGAGGCAAAAAAAAGGATCTGGCAGATCCACTCAGAATCAAGAGTTCCTATTAAGCTTTAGTAGTTCTCTTTGTGCAACTAAATAAGTCTTAGCCTAAAAATGACAGAGTTTACAGTTTAATTTTCACTGAGTTTTACTATCATCTCTATCCTTCAGGCCTATCCCAAAAAGGCAATTCTTAGACTCATCATATATCACCCAACATTAGTGCTAGATGGACATTAAAGAACAGTCCAATGACTTTATTCGACAAATGGGAAAAAGTGACTCCCAGAAAGTAAGTTTTCTAGTCATGGCTGTGAGTCAGTTGATGGGAGAGCTCAGGAAAGGTCTTGGCCTTTGAACTCCCAGAACTGCAAACATTTAAAAGGTTTCCCTGTAACACCATTGAGCTTGAGAATCACATGTGAACTTTTTACAGTTTAATGTAATGTGATATTACCATGACACACTCAGACAGTTTAATCTTAGTTGAGACACTGGTATTCAAGGCATTTAGAAACTCATTTCTATGTTACACAGTTGGTTTAAACCTTTTATTCATGATTCCAAGGTGACATCACTGGTTTGCTTTCTGTGACCTGTCACTTCTCTGTATTCTCTGGCCTCAGATCACCCCTAGCAAGTCATTTCATTTCATGCTACAATCCACCATAGGAACCAGGAGGAAGAGTGCTAACAAATTAGCAAAAGAACCCATCTCAACTACCAAACTATATGTTTCTCTTGATGAATTAGGGCCATCATTTTCATGCAACTAAGCAAAAAGGACTCATGGCTGTGAGGTCTGTGTTTAACCTAACACAGGACTAAACATAAAGTAGTGTCCTGAATGTAGGATAAAACACAAATATGTAGTTAATGAATGAGAAGCAACAATACTGTCATATTAATCCCAAAATTTTCTTAAAATGACCATGATTATTATTAATACTAATAAAATTAAAATCTGGAGCCATAAGCAAAAATTTCAGAAGAAGCTCTCCTAGACTCTGCTACTTGTAAAAATAAAGAGCCCTTTGTTTCAAGGACTCAAAGGAGTACTTGATACTCCTTTTCTTTCTCTGCAACATGGGTTTTTGAGGAAAAAAATTTGTTCCAATGACAGTAATCCAAAAACATGGGCATATATTCTGAGAAGCTATATTTGAGCATTTCTGAGTAGATTTAGTTTTACTTAATGAGAAGGCATATCACATCAGTCCCCTACTTGAACACTTCCAGTGGCATCTTAATTCAGATGAAAACACAAATTCCTTACATGCTCTATAAGGCCTACACAATGTAGCTTCTACTTACTTCTTTGGCCCCCTCTCTGGTCCCAGGTCCTCCCATCAATACTCACTAGTCATTTTGGCCTTCCTGTGGGGCCGTCATTATACCAAGCTTGCTCCTACCTTGGAGTATTTATAACAGATACTCTGTCTTCCTCAAAGATGTTCCCCACGACCTTCCGTGAATGGCTCATTGACATTAAAATCTGCTAAAATGTCACTCCCATAAAAAAGCCATCCCTGACCATCCTATCTAGCACCTCCTCTCCTATTAGTCATCATCTATACTGCTTTCTGTTCCAATGAGACTTAACTCTCTCTGAGAATGTACTATATGTCTGTTCTCAGGCTCCCCTTCTAGAATTTAAGTTCCATAATGACAGGAATTAAGTCCTATTTACTGTTTGTGTCCCCAGGTTGAGAACAGTGTCTGAAGGAAAGTGTTCAATAAATATCTGGATATAGATGACTAATATGAGATTAAAATAGAGAGTGAGAATCTACACTAAAGGAATAGTACTAGGGTTGGGAGAAAATTGTCAAGAAGCTTAATTGCAAGGGAAGGGAATAGAAGAAATGATAGAGTGTGGTACACAGCTTCTGGTCCAAATATTTTTTGGGTACATTTTGCTGTATTATAGAGAATGAAGATACAAAAGAAAGAGGTTGAGGGATGGAGAGAACTTCACTAAGTGTATGCACATGTGGAGGGACTGACCTTATGCAGCCCTTCATGTGCAAGGAGGATCATGTTGGCTTACTTGTGCTAAGCTACAGATGGATAATGGAAGAGCAAGGAATTGTGAGAGCTCATACCTGAAAGTCTTCATTATCTTTGAAGGAGAAAGGAGGTCAGATCTGGAAGAGGGTAATAAAATTTTAGGATAGTTGATGTGGGAAATAACAGAAAGATAAGAAATGGAGAGCTAAATGTAAAAAGTGGAAAATTTTAGTGTTCTGGTACTGATTAGCGTGGAGTAAGGGAAGCCGTCAAGCAGCAGTAAGAGAGCGGCTTTAGGCAGCTCAAGTCTAGAAAGAAGTTGCCTCAAAACAGAGATTTAAATGTAGGCTGCAAAGTGAATGTTTTAAGATAAAGACTTAATATATTAAAAATGTGTATCTTCAATTTTTTCATCAGTGTTTTACAGTTTTCACAATAGAGGTCTTTTACCTCTTTGGTTAGGTTTCTTCGTAGGTATCTTACTATTTTCGGTGCAATTGTAAATGAGATTGTTTTCTTAATTTCTCTTTTGCTGCTCCATTAGTATATAGAAATGCACATTGATTTTGTATCCTGTGACTTTACTGAATTCATTTATCAGTTCTACTAGTTTTTTGGTGGTTTTCTATGTATAGTATCATGTCATCTGCAAATAGTGAAAGTTTTGCTTCTTCCTTGCTGATTTGGATGTCTTTTATTTCTTTTTCTTGTCTGATTGCTATGGCTATGACTTCCAGTGCTATGTTGAATAAAAGTGGTCAGAGTGGGCATCCCTGTCTTCCAGACTCTAGGGGAAAAGCATTCAGTTTTTCACCATTTAGTATAATGTTTGCTTTAGGTTTTTCATATATAGGCTTTATTATGTTGAGGTGTGTTCTCTCTAAACCTACTCTGTTGAGAGTTTTTACCATGAATGGATGTTGTACTTTGTCAAATGCTTTTTCTGTATCTATTGAAATCATCATATGGTTTTCATCCTTTCTCTTATTGATGTGATGTATCACTTTGATTTGCAAATACTGAATTCACCCTTACATACTGGGGATAAATCCCACTTGACTGTGGCAAACGATTTTTAAAATGTATTGTTGGATTCAGTTTGCCAGTATTTTCTCAAGGATTTTAGCATCTATGTTCATCAGAGATATTTGCCTGTAGTTCTGTTTTTTGTGTTGTCATTATCTGGTTTTGGTATCAGGGTAACACTGGCCTCATAGACTGAATTTTCCCGTTCTCTTCTATATTTTTGGAATAGTTTGAGAAGGGTAGGTATTAACTCTTCTTTAAATGTTTGGTAGAATTCGCTTGAGAAACTGTCTGGTCCTGGACTTTTGTTCATTGGGAGTTTTTTGATTACTGATTTAATCTCCCTGCTTGTAACTGGTCTACTCAATTTTTTTTTCTTCCTGCTGCAGCTTTGGTAGATTATATATTTCTAAAAATTTATCCATTTCCTCTAAGCTTTTCAGAGTATTCTCTTACAACTGTATTTCTGTAGTGTTGGTTGTTATTTCTCCTCTTTCATTTGTAATTTTATTTATTTGTGCCCTGTCTCTTTGTTTTTTTTGATGAGACTGGCTAGAGGTTCATGAATTTTGTTTATATTTTCAAAGAACTAGCTCCTGGTTTCATTTATCTGTCCTATTGTTTTTGCTTTTTTAGTTTCTATATCATTTATTTCTGCTTTAATTTTATTATTTCTTTCCTTCTGCTAGTTTTGGGGTTTGTTTGTTGTTCTTTTTTCTAACTCCTTTAGGTGTAAGGTTAGGTTGTTTGAGATTTCTTTTTACTTCTTGAGGTGGGCCTGTACTGCTATAAACTTCCCTCTTAGAAACACTTTTGCTGCATCCCATTTGAACCACTGTGTTTTCATTTTCATTTGTTTCCATGTACTTTTAGATTTCTTCTTTGATTTCTCAGTTGATCAGTTCATTGTTTAGTAGCATGTTATTTAACCACCATGTATTTGCAGTCTTTCCAGATTTTTTCTTGTGGTTGATTTCTAGTTTCATAGCATTGTAGTCAGAAAACATGCAAGATCTTTTTTAATTTGTTAAGACTTGTTTTGTGGCCTAATACGTGATCTATTCTGGAGAATGTTCTGTGTGTAAGACATTCCATGCTCATGGACTGGAAGAACAAATATTATAAAAGTAATTAACAAAGCAATCTACAGATTTAATGCAATCCTTATCAAAATACCAACAAAGTTTTTCACAAAACTAGAGCAAAAAAAATCCTAAAATGTATATGCAACCACAAAAAACCCCAAATTGCCAAAGCAATTTTGACAAAAAAAAAAAAAAAAAAAAAGCTGGAGGTATCACAGTTCCAGACTTCCAGCTGTACTGCAAAGCTGTAGTAACCAAAGCAGTATGGTACTGGTATCAAAATAGAACAGAATAGAAAACCCAGAAATAAACCCACAATTATATGGTCACTTAATCTTTGACAAAGCAGGAAAGAATAACCAATGGGAAAAAGACAGTCTCTTCAACAAAACTGGACAGCAACATGCAAAAGAAACTGGACTACTTCCTTATACCATACACAAAAATAAATTCAAAATGAATTAAACACCTAAACGTGAGACCTGAAACCATAAAAGTCCCAGAACACAAGAAGTAGGGTCTCTGACACTGACCATGGCAACATTTTTCTACATATGTCCCCTGACGTAAGGGAAATAAAAGCAAAAATAAACTATTGGGACTCCATCAAAATAAAAAGTTTCTGCATAGCGAAGGAAATAATCAACAAAACTAGAAGGCAACCTACAGAAGATATTTGCAAATATTTGCAAATGACATACCCAAAAAAGGGTCAGTATCCAAAATATATAAAAAACTTATACAAATCAACACCTAAATAACAAATAAGCCAATTAAGAATGGGCAGAAGACATGAACAGACATTTCTGCAAAGAAGACATCCAGATGGCTAACAGACACATGAAAAGATGCTCAACATCACTCACAATCAGGGAAATGCAAACCAAAACTACAATGAGATAATACTTCACACCTGTCAGAACAGCTAAAATCAACAGCACAAGAAACACCAAGTGTTGGTGAGGATGTAGAGAAAAAGGAACCCTCGTGCACTGTTGGTGAGAATGCAAATAGGTAGAGCCACTGTAGAAAACAATGGAGTTTCCTCAAAAAAAAAAAAAAAATTAAAAACAGAATTACCATATGATCCAGTAATTCCACTACTGGGTATCTACCCAAACAATACAAAAATGCTAATTTGAAAAGATATATGCACCCCTATGTTAATAGCAACATTATCAACAATAGCCAAATTATGGAAAGAGCCCAGATGTGTGTGTATATATATATATATATGTGTGTGTGTGTGTGGACACACACACACACACACACACACACACAGGAATATTATTCATCCATAAAAAAGAGTGAAATCTTGACATTCACAATGACATGGATGGAGCTAGAGAGTATAATGCTAAGTGAAATAAGTCAGAGAAAGACAAATACCAACTGATTTCACTCGTAGGTACAATTTAAGAAACAAAACAAATGAGCAAGGGGAAAAAGAGACAAATATGCCAAGAAACAATCTTAGCTGTAGAGAACAAACTGATGGTTACTAGAGGGGAGGTGGTTGGGGGATGGGTGAAGTAGGTGATGGGCATTAAGGAGTACTCTTGTTGTGAAGAGCACTAGGTAATGTATGGAATTGTTGAATCACTATATTGTACACCTGAAACCAATGTAACATGTATGTTAACTATACTGGAATTAAATAAAATGAAACTTTTAAAAAAGCATTAAAAATGTAATTAAAAGGTGACATTAGCAAAAATGACAGCGTAAGGACCATTGAAAATTCTCTTCTCCACATAGGCAATAAAGAAATAGGCAAAAATTGTCAGACCAATCTTTGCAGAACTCTGGGAATGAGTAAAAGGACTATAGCAACCCAAAAATCATTTATTGAAGATATGGGGCATTTTAACTTGCCCTGTTCCCAGTGCCTCCTCTCCAGCTTCACTGAAGCCTTGAAAAGCAGCAGCCTGCAATCCCAGGGAACACAGGAGCCAGGGGGGCACTGTACAGGTAGAACTGAGTTGGTGCTCCCTCAAATACACTTTCTCAGAAAAGTTTTATTTTTGACCTGTCTGGTGGTTCCCTGGAAGACCTTCCTGGACATGTTGCCTTTATTCAACCTGACTTATAGGTTGCCTAGTACAAAAAGTCTTTTCCTTTGGGGCATTTGTTAAAAACAATTAGAAAGAACTGATTAACTTTGCAACTGACTGAGATGGTGGGTAACAGCTGGGGTGAACTAGCTAAACAAAAATCTTAAAGAGGAAATCTAGGAAATGCAATGTCCATAGAAGCTTTGAAAAATTCTATCATATTCTTGGGAATCTAGGATGTGTAATATCCTAGATATGTACACAGCATACGGCTGTGTACATGCTTAGAAAGGCTCTGAGGAGGCTGTAAGCAGGTACTGGGGCTGACCAGGAACCTCTGCACAAGCAGGAAGCAAAAACTAAGACAAAGTTACCAACTGCCTGGGCGAGTGTTGAAGATGTGCCCCAAACACACATGGAACCCCCCTCAACAAAGACAAGGAGACTTAATAGCTCTAAGCATTTAAGGAAATCTCTGTCCAATCATTAGCTGACTTGGAAGCTCACTGAAAAGAGGCTTCAGTAGCCATACACCAAAGATATAAACATGACAGAATACTTCAGAAAAGTCACTGAACAGCAGCAACAAACTCTGGGGATGAGAGAGAATCTGATTTCCAATGTTAACACAGTATTTACTTTAAAATGTCCAGTTTTCAGGACAGCTGGGTGGCTCAGTCATGACCTTGCAGTCTGCGAGTTTGAGCCCTGCATCAGGCTTTGTGCTAATAGCTTAGGGCCTGGGGCCTACCTTGGATTCTGTCTCCCTGTCTCTCTGTCCCTATCCCACTTGTGCTCAGTCTCTCTCTCTCTCTCTCTCTCAAAATTAAATAAAAATTAAAAAATAAATAAAAATAAAAAAGAATTATTTAAAAAATAAAATTGAATGTCCAGTTTTCAATAACAAAACCAGAAAAGTATGACCCATACAAAAGACTAAAAGCAATCAATAGAAACTATCCGTACAAAAGCTCAGATGTTGGACTTACTAGAAAAAAATCTTTAATGAGTTATTTAAGAAACACTCTGGGAAATCATGTAAGGAACTAAAGTATGAAGATAATGTCTCCCCTAATAAAGGATATTAATAAAGAGATAGAAAGTATACAACTACACACATACACATACATACACACATAGGTATGTGTATATATATATATATGTACACATATATATATACACATACATACATACATACATACGTAAAAATAAATAAATTCTGGAGTTAAAAATAAATAAGACATTATTCACCAGAATATATCTACATAGGCTGAAAACAGAATCAGGGAATATAAAGATACGTCAATTGAGATTATCCAGTCTGAGGAACAGAAGGAAAAAAGAATAGAAAAATGAACACATTATCAGAGACCTGTAAGACATCATCAAGCATATCAACATATGCATTATAGGAGACCTAAAAGAGAAGGAAAGATGCAGAAAGAATATTTGAAGAAGTAACAGCCAAAAATTTCCCAAATTGGATGAAACCATTAATTTGCACATCGAAGACATGCAATAAACTCCAAGATAAATGAAGAGACTAACACCTAGATACATTATGAAACTGTCCAGAGACAAAGACAAAAGAAAATCTTGAAAGCCAAAAGAGAAGCAATACAAGAAATTCTCAAAAATATTAACAGAACCATGCAGATCAAAGGCAATGGATGGCATATTCAAATAGCTGAAAGAAAAAGACTGTTGACCAAAAACTTTATATCCAGCAAAACTATACTACAAAAGTGAAGGATAAGACACTCTGAAATCAACAAAAACTGAGGGAATTCATCACTAGCTGACCTATCCTACAAGAAATAAAAGGGAGTCCCTTCCAACTGAAGGAATTTCAGAGGAAAGTTACTAGATAGTAACTCAAATCCATACACAGAAATACACAGAAATAATGGTTACTATATAGGTAAATATAAAAGGCAGGATAAATGTATTTTTGTTTGTAAGTCTTTTTCTCCTGTCTGACTGAAAGAGAACTATAGGGGCGCCTGAGTGTCTCAGTTGGTTGAGTGTCCGACTCTTGATTTCAGCTCAGGACATGATTGCACAGTTTTTGGGGTCAAGTCCCGTGTCAGGCTCCATGCTGTCAGCACAGAGCCTGCTTGGGATTCATTCTCTCTCTCCCCCTTTCTCTGCCCCTCTCTCTCTCTCAAAAAAACAAAAACAAAAACAAAACAAAACAAAACAAAAAAACAAAAGGAAATAAATTTAAAAAGAAACAGAACTTGGCACAAGAACAGATGCTCAGATCAATGGAACAGAACAGAGAACCCAGAAATTGACCCACAAACGTATGGCCAACTAATCTTTGACAAAGCAGGAAAGAATATCCAATGGAATAAAGACAGTCTCTTCAGCAAGTGGTGCTGGGAAAACTGGATGGCGACATGCAGAAGAATGAACCTGGACCACTTTCTTACACCATACACAAAAATAAACTCAAAATGGATGAAAGACCTAAATGTAAGACAGGGAGCCATCAAAATCCTCGAGGAGAAAGCAGGCAAAAACCTCTTTGATCTTGCCCGCAGCAACTTCTTAGTCAACATGTCTCTGGAGGCAAGGGAAACAAAAGCAAAAATGAACTACTGGGACCTCATCAAAATAAAAAGCTTCTGCACAGCGAAGGAAACAATCAGCAAAACTAAAAGGCAACCGACAGAATGGGAAAAGATATATTTGCAAAGGACATATCAGATAAAGGGTTAGTATCCAAAATCTGTAGAGAACTTATCAAACTCAACACCCAAAAAACAAATAACCCAGTGAAGAAGTGGGCAAAAGACATGAATAGACACTTCTCCAAAGAAGACATCCAGATGGCCAACTGACACATGAAAAAATACTCAACATCACTCATCATCAGGGAAATACAAATCAAAACCACAAGGAGGGGTGCCTGGGTGGCTCAGTCAGTTGAGTGTCTGACTTTGGCTCAGGTCATGATCTCACTGTCAGTGAGTTCAAGCCCCGCATCGGGCTCTGTGCTGACAGCTCAGAGCCTGGAGCCTGTTTCAGATTGTGTCTCCCTCTCTCTCTGCCCCTCCCCCACTCATGCTGAGTCTGTCTCTCTCTCTCTGTCAAAAGTAAATAAACATTAAAAAAAAATTAAAAAAAAAAACACAAGGAGATACCACCTCACACCTGTCAGAATGGCTAACATGAACAACTCAGGCAACAACAGATGTTGGCGAGGATGCAGAGAAAGAGGATCTCTTTTGCATTGTTGGTGGGAATGCAAGCTGGTGCAGCCACTCTGGAAAACAGTATGGAGGTCCCTCAAAAAACTAAACATAGAACTACCCTATGACCCAGCAATTGCACTACTAGGCATTTATCCCCGGGATACAGGTGTGCTGTTTCAAAGGGACATATGCACCCCCATGTTTATAGCAGCACTATCAACAATAGCCAAAGTATGGAAAGAGCCCAAATGTCCATTGATGGATGAATGGATAAAGAAAATGTGGTATATATATACAATGGAGTATTACTCAGCAATCAAAAAGAATGAAATCTTGCCATTTGCAACTATGTGGATGGAACTGGAGGGTATTAAGTGAAATTAGTGAAATTAAGCTAAGTGAAATTAGTCAGAGAAAGACAAAAATCATATGACTTCACTCATATGAGGACTTTAAGAGACAAAACAGAGGAACATAAGGGAAGGGAAACAAAAATAATATAAAAACAGGGAGGGGGACAAAACAGAAGAGACTCATAAATATGGAGAACAAACTGAGGGTTACTGGAGGGGTTGTGGGAAGGGGGATGGGCTAAATGGGTGAGAGGCATTAAGGAATCTACTCCTGAAATCATTGTTTCACTATATGCTAACTAATTTGGATATAAATTTTAAAAAACAAAAAATAAAATAAAAAAAAACAGAACTGCACAAAGCAGTAAGTAAAAATCTGCATTAATATGTACACAACTTATAAAGATGTAACTTCTATGACAGTAACAGCGCAAAGGAGGGGGATGGAATGGAGCTATTAGGAGCAACAATTTTATAGACTTGAAAAAAGTTGATATTAATATGAACTAAGTTGTCAGAAGTTAAGATGTTAATTGTAATCTCTAGGAAAATCAAAACTATAACTCAAAAAATATAGTAAAAGAAATCACGAGAATATAAACAATACATTAAAAATACCTATTTAACATAAAAGAAAGCAGTAATGAATAAATGCAACATAAAAGAATACAACTAAAGAAAACAAGTAGTAAAATGGCAGATATTGCTGGTAATTACATTAAATGTAAATGAATTAAACACTGACAGATTGGCAGAATGGATTTAAAAATGACCCAACTCTATGATGTCTATGAGAGATGCACTTTGGATTCAAAGACCCAAATAGGTTGAAGGCAAAACAGTGGCAAAAGATAGAACAAGCAAATAAGAATCAATGGGGGGGCTGGGATGACTACACTAAGATTAGACAAAATAGACTTTAGACAAATATAGTAACTAGAGACACATTTTATAATGACTGAAGAGTTGATCATAGTAACTATAAACATATATGCACCTAACAGTAATGCCAAAATATATGAAGCATAAATTAACAGAATTGAAGGAGAAATACACAAGCAAAAAATATTAGGTGGAGACTTCGATATCCCACTTTTTTTTTTTAATGTTTATTTACTTTTGAGAAAGAAAGAGAGAGCGCGAGCAGGGTGGGGGGCAGAGAGAGAGGGACACACAGAATCCGAAGCAGGCTCCAGGCTCTGAGCCGTCAGCACAGAGCCTGACATGGGGCTCGAATCCATGAACTGCAAGATCATGACCTGAGCCAAAGTTGACCGCTCAACTGACTGGGCCACCCAGGTGCCCCTTCAATATCCCCCTTTCAATAATAAATAGAACTAAACTGAAGATCAACAAGGAAATAAAATACTTAAACAACACTGTAAGTCAACTAGACCTAACAGACATCTAAGGAAAATCTAACCCATCAAGAGCAGAATACATTCTTCTCATGTATACATGAAACATTCTCCAGAACAGAATGTTAGGCATTAAAACAAACTTCAATAAATCTAAAAGAACTGAAGTCATACAAAGTATGTTCTCTGACCTCAAAAGAATATTAGAAATCAACAACAGAAGAACACTCAATGTGGAAAATGACACACTCCTAATGGAAAATGGGTCAAAAAAGAAATCGCAAGTGATTTCTCCTTTGGGGGGAATTAGAAAATACTTTAAACTAAATGAAAATGAAAACACAACATACCAAAACTTCTAGGATGCAGCTAAAGCAGTACTTAGAGGGAAATGTATAGCTGCAAATGGCTACAGTAAGTAGGAAATATCTCAAATTAGTATCCTAACTTCGCACCTTAAAACACTAGAAAAAGAAGAGCAAACTAAACCCAAAGCTAGTAGAAGAAACAAATATTAAGGCAGAGAAAAACAGCAGAGAAAATCAAAGAAACCAAAGTTGGTTCTTTGGAAAAGGCAAAGAAACTGACCAACTTTTAGCTACACTGATAAAAAAAAAAAAAAAAAGAAAGAAAGAGAAAGAAAGAAAGAAAGAAAGAAAGAAAGAAAGAAAGAAGGAAAGAAAGAAAGAAAGGAAGGAAGAAAGAAAGGAAGAAAAAGAAAAAGACTCAAATTACTAAAATTTGCAATGAAAGAAGAAGGAAAATTAACACCAATTTTACAGAAATAAAAATGATTATAAAGGAATATTAGGAACAACTGTGTATCAACAAATTAGGTAATCTAAATGAAATGGATAAATTTCTAGAAAGCTACAAACTATCAAAATTGAAGAAAAAATACGTATGTGAATAAACCTATAAGCACATATAATTATTAAAGAGATTGGTAATCAAAAAACTCACAAATATTATTCAGTCTTAAAAAGGAAAAAAATTCTGACACACACCACAGCATGGATGAACCTTGAGGACATTATGCAAAGTAAAATAAGCCAGTCCCAAAAAAAGACAAATACTGTATGATTGCACTGAAATGAGGTACCCAGAGTAGTCCAATTCATGCAGACAAAAACCCAGAACGTTAGTAGTCAGGGGCTGGGGTTAGGAGGCAATGGGTTACTGTTTAATGGGTACAGAGTCTCAGTTTTGCAAGATGCAAAGAGTTCTGGAGATTAATGGTGGCACTGGTTGCAGAGCAATGTGAATGTACTTACCAGTTATGAACTACACACTCAAAAATGGGTAGTACAGTAAATTATATGTTATCTGTGTAATATACTACAATTAAAAAACACTGTTGGGAAAGACGGTCTTATGTGCACTGTTCTTTGGAGCCGATGTGGCCACATAAGAATGGGCCATGGGTCTGGAACACTTGCTTACCAGCAGATAAAGAGCCCAGGTAGCCTGTGCTGGGCTTACCTCTTTGTTTTGGACTGTTTTTCCCTGTTTCAAATTCAGTGTGTACTCCTTTGTCCTGCTTAAGCATGTGTGTCAATGACCTTCAGATATGTCCCCAGCCTTCGGTACTTCTGACACTACAGGAGTAGGGCAGGGTGGAGGATCCTTTTGCTGCAGCATGAGGGGTGTGTGTGGGCCAAGGGCCCTGTATAGGCTGCCAGGAAGGACTTACTGTTGGCCGCAGGGAACTGATACTCCCAGCAACTGATCTTGCTGTCTGTCTCTCTCTCTCTTTTTAATTTTATGTAAGGCACTGTTAAATCCAGCATTTCATTGCACTGTGTTTTCCTTGGCAACTCCATACTAAGATGCAGTGGGCAGAAGTGCTTGGATTTCTCCTGATAATAGGCAACAGATGCCACTTGACCATAAAAACTACTCACAAAGAAAACCCCAGGACCAGATGGCTTCACTGGTGAATTCTACCTAATGTTTAAAGAAAAATTAACATTAATCCATCATAAACTATTCCAAAAACTAGAGGAGGAAAAAATGCTTTCCAACTCCTTTGAGGCCAGAATTATCCTGATACCACAACCAGACAATGACATTACAAGAAAAGAAAACTATAGACCAATATTCTTTAAGAATATAAATCCAAAAATCCTCAACGAGATACTAGCAAACTGAATCCAGCAATTTATAAAAAGCATTATACATCATGACCAATTGGAATTATCTCAGGAATACAAAATTGGTTCAACATGCAAAAGTCAATTAATATAATACTATTATGGAATAATGGATTTAATTATGGAATTATAGAAAAATGGATTTAAAAATCATTATCATTTCAACAAACACAGAAAAACCAAAAATACTCAACAAACTTGGAAGACAAGGGGACTTTGACAACCTGATAAAGGACATCTACTAAAACCCAAAACTAATATCACACTTAATAGTGAAAGACTAAAAGCTTTCCATCTAAGATCAGGAGAAAAAGAAGATGCCTGTTCACACCACTTCTATTTGACATTCTACTGCAGGTTCTAGCCAGGGTAATTAAGCAAGGAAAAGAAATTAAAAGCACCCAGGTTGGTAAGAAAGAAGTAAAACTACGTCTATTTGCAGATGACATGTTTTATACAGACAATCTTAAGGAAGCTACAAAAATCTATTAGGATTGAGAAACAAATTTAATAAATTTATCCTACAAGGTAGCAGGATAGAGATCAATATACAAAAATCATTTATATTTATATACACTAGCAATGAATAATCCAAAATTGAAATAAAAGCCCAATTTATAATAGCATCAAAAAATATTTATGAATAAATTTAACAAAAGAACTGCAAAACTTGAATACCAAAAACTACAAAGTATCACTGAAAAAAATTAAAGAGGATCTAAATAAATGGAAAGATACTCTGTGTTCATGAAGTATAAGACTTCATATTGTTAAAGTGGCAGTACTCCCCAGACTGATGTACAGATTCACTGCAATCTGTATCAATATCTTAGTTGGACTTTTTGTGTGTGTGCAAATTTGGGAGGCTGATTGTAAAACTCATATGAAAATGCAAGGGACCCAGAATGGCTAAAACAATCTTGAAAAAGAATAAAGTTGGAGTACTCACACTTCTTAATTTCAAAACTTACTACAAAGCTAAAGTGACACAGAATAATAAAGTAAAAGTACAGGGTGCCTGGGTGGCTTAGTCGGTTAAGTGTCCAACTTTAGCTCATGTTATGATCTCATGGTTCGTTGAGTTCGAGCTCTGCTCTACGTCAGGCCCTGTGCTGACAGCTCAGAGCCCGGAGCCTGCTTTGGATTCTGTGTCTCCTCTCTCTCTCTATGCTCCTCCTCTGCTTGTGCTATCTCTCAAAAATAAATAAACATTTTTTTTAAAAAAGTAAGCAAGGACAGTCTAGTACTGCCACAAGGATGGGCAAATAGATCAATGGAATAGAACTGAGAGTCTAGAAATACATTTCATGGTCAATAAATTTTTGACAAGTGCCAAGAAAATTCAATGGGAAAGAATAATCTTTTCAACAAATGGTGCTAGGACAACTGGATATTCACATGAAAAAGAATGGATTTGGACTCTATACCACATACAAAAATTAACTCAAAATAGATAAAAAAAAACTTTAAGAATGAAAATTATAGAACTCTTAGAAGAAAACAGGTATAAACTTTCATGACTTTGGATTATACAACACTTTCTTACATATGACATCTAAACTACAAGCCACCAAAGAAAAAAAATATGAACTGAACTTCATAAAATTTTAAAACTTTTATGCTTCACGGGACACTATCAAGAAAATGAAAAGACAACTCAGAGTGGAAGAAAATATTTGCAAATCATACATCTGGTAAGATACTACTATCCAGAATACATACACAATTCTTACAACTCAACAATAAAAACACAAATAACCCATGTAAAAATAGACAAAAGATTTGAATACACATTTCTAAAGGAAGATATACAAATGGCCAACAAGTACATGGAAGTATTGTCAATGTCATTAGTCATTAGGAAATCTAAATCAAAACTAAAAAGATATCATTTCTCACAGGCTATACTAAAAAAGACACACAGTAACAAGTGTTGGCAAAGATGTGGAGAAATTGAAACCCACATCCATTGCAGCTGTGAATGCAAACGGGTGTGAAATAGAATGGAATGGTTTGACAGTTCCTCAAAAAAATTACAAATACAGTTATCATACAACCAAGCAATTGAACTCCTAGATATATACTCAAGAGAACTGAAAACTTCTATCCACACGAAAAACCTGCATACAAACATACAGAGCAGCATTATTCATAACAGCACAAAAGTGGAAACATCCCAAATGCTCACCAACTGCTAAATGAGTAGTTTATTATTCAGCCATAAAAAGGAATAAAGTACCGATACATGCTACAACATGGAAACCTTGGTAACGTTATGCTAAGTAGAAGAAGCCACAGGGTGCCTGGGTGGCTCAGTTGGTTGAGTGTCTGACTTCAGCTCAGGTCATGATCTCACAGTTTATGGGTTTGAGCCCCATGTCAGGCTCTGTGCTGACAGTGCAGAGCCTGTTTCAGATTCTCTGTCTCCCTCTCTCTCTGCCCATTCCCTGCTTATGCTCTCTCTCTCAAAAATAATAAACAAAATTAAAAAAAATTTTTTCATAAAATAAAAAGCCAAACACAAAGGCCACATCCTGCATGATTCCATATACGTGAAGAGTACAAAATCTGGAGACAGAAAGTAGATTAGCAGTTGCCACGGACTAGAGGAATAGAGAGTGGCTGCTAATGGCTAAGGAGTTTGTTTCTGGGGTAATAAAAATGTTTTGGAATTAGTGATGATGAGCTTGCACAACCTTGTGAAAATACTCAAAACCAATGAATTGTATACATCAAAATGGTGAATTTTATGGTGATTAAATATGCTATCTCAATAAATGCATATTTTAATATGAAACAGAATTTAGAACACATTATCTTATTATAGTATCAACCTACCAAAGATAACTTCTGAAAATGTCTTGCAAGGCACGAACTAGTTACTTTAGTTACACACTAAGAATCCACCAAATAAACTAAGTATAAGAAAAAATGCTGAAGGACACCTTAGTAGCTCAGTCAGTTAAGTATCTGACTCTTGATTTCGGCTTAGGTCACAATCTCAGAGTTGTGACTTTGAGCCCCACAGTGGGCTCCATGCTGACAGTGCAGAGCCAGCCTGGGATTCTCTCTCTCCTCCTCCCCTGTTCACATGTGCACGCACACTCACTCTCTCAAAATAAATAAATAAACTTTAAAAAAATGTTGTGTTTTAATGGGCTAGAAACTGAAAAACTGAATATATAAAATCTAAAGACTGCTTTGATTTAAAATGGGTAAATAACAATGATGACATTATTTCAGGAACAGGGTACCAAGAAATCTACATTTTGCCATAATATTCAGACCAAGAAAGAGTTACCAAAATAGAAATGAATGAAAAATACAGATGAAAGGAAAGGGCTAGAGTCCAAAGAAAACTAAACACATCTTGGCTAAACAGCTGTGTTGAAAAACAATTTCTTATCTTGCAATTAAGAACCGATTTCTTTGTAAAAGACACAGGACATTGGGTTAATAGATTTCTTTAAAAGAAAATCTGTTTTGGCTATTGAAACATTAAAAGACAGAACATCTGTTTTGCAAGTAAAGACAGATTGTATGGAAGAATCAAATATCAAACCACCGATTACGCCAGCATTTAATCTGTTCTATTTAAATTTTCAATAAAAGTAAATGAAATTACATTCTTGAAACTATAGCTCAGCTGTAAATATTTAACACCAGGAACCTCTAAAACTAGATGTTTTAGAGTATAAAGGAGGTCATTACTGGTATATTGTAATTATTTTTAATTCTACTTGACATCTATATCAGAACCAGGTTTTAAAGCACTCTGCCTCCCAAGTCATTTTAAAAGTATTATAATAGGGAAAACTCACCATCCATGAATTCTGTACATATTGAAATCCTGTTTTCTACGAAAAATGCACCATAAAACCCTATGATATATGATGAATCACACTGTAATAAAAATAAGACAAAAATAGTTAAAAAAAAAAAAAAACAACCAAAACCCTGCAAGTCAATACCATAAGCTGCTTTGTAAGAAAAAAATGACCAAGGAAAAATTACCTTATAAAGAATTTCCAATTCAGACATAATTTGCTTCTGAAGTTCCAGTGTAATATCTAACAGTATGACCTAAATACAGAAAGGAATCAACATTCACACATATATTCATCTTTAAATTAAATATAGCTATACTCACTATGAAATATAAAAAGAAAAAATATGGTGTTTCCTCTATTCATTGCCCCTTTCTCCTCTCCACCACTATAACCCTCAGGAATATAAACTGTATCCACATCTGCCTAACCTTTTGTATTGGGGGAGGTGGTATAGAAGTGATTGATGGGACCAAGGAGAAAGCCAGGTCTCAAAGGTCAGTATTAATGGCTTTAAAAGTCAGTTAAGTTATAACACCCTTAATTTATACACCCTATTTTGGCCACATTGGTTATTTCCAGAAGAGGAAGAAAGGAATGACCCTGAAACCATTTTAAAAAATTGTCTTGTAATTCAGACACGAGGCGATGAGCAGAGAGGATGATGAGTAAAAATGACACTTAAAGTAGGCTTTTTAGAGAG
Source organism: Acinonyx jubatus (assembly GCF_027475565.1). Taxonomy (NCBI): domain Eukaryota; kingdom Metazoa; phylum Chordata; class Mammalia; order Carnivora; family Felidae; genus Acinonyx; species Acinonyx jubatus. The sequence goes on from NC_069386.1 coordinate 37,016,447, forward strand.
AAATAAGGAGTTTTTAAAATACATCATCTTTTTATATTCTTCAGTCACGTTTCTTTGCTAATACTGAAAAAAATGCTGGAGCTTGAAGGAACCACAGAAATGATTTCAACTAATTCTCTTCTTTTAAAGGAGGAAACCAAGGTTCTGAGAAGCCACAAAGCCTGGCAATGTCAAGGTCCCTCCCCGACTCTGAGGACTGTGTACTTTTTAGAATGTCCTGTGGTGGTTTATGGTTTTCCTTAACACATCAACCACTGAGTCAGATTCATGACACAGGAATGAAAAACAATTTACAAACTTACCTAGAATAAATTCTAGTTTATTTCAAACACTTATTTCTTAAGAAAGGAGACCATCAACTGTTCAAATTTTACTCAACAGTTCAGTGAAGCCAATTAAAGGGAAATTGTTTTTACTTAAAAAAGACAGTGCTGAGAATCAAATAGGTGAAAGGCAATTTTTAAGATTTGTGGCAGAGTTTCTGACTCTAGACATTTCTAGACAAAAACTTAACATTCACAATTACCATGATAGTGCAGTTATATACCATCCAATACTGAACTACATTTTGTGTTACAACTGCAGAATATATACACTCATACTGGGGAAAAAAACCATAAATTATGAATTGCAAACTGCTGACAGAGCAGGGAAAGAAAAAGATAATTCTAAAACACACATTTTATAGTACTGACATCCATTTGAGGAAGGGGAAAGGGAAGAGGAAAAAAAGGCATGGCCAGTTTCTATCAAGAGTTTGCTTTAGGGTTATTTATAAAAGCTCTCACTAAACCTGATTGTAAGTGTAATACAAAACTGCCAAGAAACATTTAAACGTTTCTCTCGATCAATAGTCATTTGCCAACAATATTCACTTACATTTTTGTTCCTATATAAAACTTAGTGACAAAATTAATTCATCGAGTGTTGTTTCAATTCCATGCCATAAAATATCAGAACTTTTCACACCACCATGTCAAGTACAGGGCATCTTTCACCCTCAAAAACTGCTAAAAGGAATGAACGTATTATTTACCTTAGAGCAGTGGTTCTCAACCCTGGCCTCAGGTTATCATTACTTTTATATAAAGGTATTTATATAAATACATGACGGCACTCTAAACAAGTCCTCATGCACAGAACTTACCCTAGAATAACGGAATCAATCTTGGGTTGGGCCCACATCTTAATATTTTTTAAAAACTCTCCAGCCGATTTCTACTCCACAGTAAGGTTGAGAACCACTTATCTAAGGTTTCAAAAATGCCATTTATTCAGTATTCAGTATGACCACTAAGATATACCACATCTCCAGGCCCCCAACCCAGAAATGATTCACCACAACCAGCCAACACCTTACCGTTAACCCCAAACTACTGGCTATAAACATATCATTCCCTTGATCAAGACCCTTAATTAGGTTCCTTTGTCCTAGCATAACGTTAGCATAACTCTAGCATGACATTCAAAGAATTCTTCCACAATCTGGTGATTCTAACTCCTTTTCCCACTACTCCCCATCACAAACCCAATCCTCATGTGAAACCAGATGATTTGGAAGGCAGCTATGCCCACCACCACACCACAAATGTAGAAACTAGGTGCTTTGTACTGGGGTCCACACACATGTCCTGTGCCTTCCTCACTTCCAGTCTTAATGATGCCTCCACTTGAGTTGTGCTTCCTCGCTCTACTCCACAGTTAGTAACTGTCTTTCTTTCTTTCTTTCTTTCTTTCTTTCTTTCTTTCTTTCTTTCTTTCTTTCGAGAGTGCATATGCATAAGCAAAGATGGGCAGAGGGAGAAGGAGAGAGAGAATCTTAAGCAGGCTCCACACTCAGTGCAGAGCCCTATGTGGGACTCGATCACATGAACCATGAGATCATGATCTGAGCCAAACTCGAGAGTTGGACGCTTAGCCAACTGAGCCACCCAGGCGCCCCATTATAAAACCTTTTCTATCTTTTAGATGAGCCTGAATGCTGCCACCACCTCTATGAAGCCATCCCCAAAGCCCTCTATCAGAATTTATTTCTAGCTCTGGCCCTTGATATTTATCCTTATCACATTCTGCCTTGGCACTCATGCCTCACCCCCTAAAACCATAAGCCTAGAGAGAAGAGTGGTTGTAAGCCCTGCAAGGGCAAGGACTGAATCATGGGCATCTTGCTCTGGTCCGCCCCCACTCCCCACCCCCAGCACCCACCACAGGTCTTACTCACAGCAGTGCCCATTAAGTGATGCGGGATTTAATTAAAGTGCTCCTTATGACCATAATCCTCTAAATAAGAAGCTGTTTCTAGACAGGAAAGAAGTGGATTGCTTGGTTTCTACAAATGAATTTAAAACCAAAGACACAAACAGCAAAATAAATAAAAGTGCCACACTGACCTAAAATGTAGCAAGTAACACTCTATTTGTAGGGCCAATCCATTGCATTCTAATGGGTCTTGATCATTCACGGTATTTGTTATGGTCTGGAAGAGTGGTGATTCCATAACGGTGCAAAAGTGAATAAAGTAATTTCTGGAACTTAAGAGGGAAAGCAAAATTCACCTCAAAATATACTGCAATGCTCTTCTATTTTCTGGGAGACTTGGCACTCTAGGTATAAGGTTAATTCTCCTTCCCCTGGGCATTCCTGTGAGTGAGCTTTTAAACTGCTAAAAATAAGTCCAATTCCTTATTTGAAAGCCATGGAAAAAAGCATGGCAAATACTAATTTTCTTTTTGAAGTGCAAGGGAAGTGTGGACTCCCCGAGTCTTCATTATTTTTATTTTTTTCTCCTTAGGAAGAGCTAAATTTCTCCAACTGGGGAGGATGTGCACATGAAGCACTTCATGGAGAAAGGGTTAATGAGAGACTGAAATACCTGCGCACATTTCCGCTGCTCTCCACTACACCTCCAGGACAAATAAGGATGAGTTGTCAAGTTAAATCTAAGCAGTCAAGTGACTGAATTATAATTTACTCTGTGCTCAATTTAAATTAGTGTGAGGCTATTAAAATATACAGTATAAATACGGCAATTCATCACAAGCTGTCATGGATGACTTCATTTATTTGCTGGAGTGGCACACGCTCCACTAAAGGGAAGGAGAGCAAAATCACAGGTCAAATTAAGCCTCTATTCTGTTTTAATTCGCTTATTTAATCTGTGGCGACATAATTGTCTTTTACAGTATGTACAACTCAGAAAGGAAATTTGGGAGGATTACAGTCAGTATACAAATGATTAATCAAATGGTCCATTTAAATGCTAGTTTAAAAGCAGCAGAAACCCAAAGCAGTCAAAGAATGATAATCAGCACATGCTATACACAAGCTAAGAAATTTCCTGTTAGATGACTTTTTCCCAATCGGAATATAAAAAATATTAGGAAATACATTAAGCTGTACTCTTTGAAGGATTGTACAGAAACATTAATGATATAAAAAGGTTCCGTATGCAAGATGGCTAACAGTGTTTTTATTTGTTTTCTGCTCTACTTGTTTGCGACTGTCTTGCGTATCTACACCCCTCCCCCTAAAATAAAGCTAGTTAGAAACACATTTCATGAGTTATAGTCATTATCAAACAGTTATCTTTAGAATACAATCAGCATTTTTCAAAATGGTCTCTTTAAGGTAGAAATTGTCTGAATTCAGTGGTGTAAAATAAAAATCCAAGGTATTTCTATTCCTCCCAAAGTTCAACTTGTTTTTTAAAATATCTGAATTAATGGCAGCTCTTCCTGCCCACGGGTACTTGTCCCCGTGCTTCAATAAAACCACCTTTTTGCACACACACACACACACACACACACACACACACACAAAATAATAATAATAAAATAAAATATCTGAAGTAATGATTTCCCACCTTTAAAGTCTGAAAGGGGAAACACTATGATATTCTTTTGTTGGTCTAAAACATAAGAAGATTTAAAAGTATAAAAAATACAAATATTTTGAGTAGGAAGAGAAAAGTAACAGATTTTCAAGGACTTTCCTCTGACTGTACCCACAGACATTCAAAGTGCTGGTCCAACTGACCACTTGGCTTGGGATATTAAATTTCCCACATCATTCTATGCAGGCATCAGAACCCTGCAGGTGATTCTGTTTAGACAAGGACTGTGATTTGCTGCTCTTCGCAATCCCTCTGTGACACAAGGCAGCCCCATCTTGCAGCTGAGGTCACAGAGAGGTTTAAGTGACATGCTTGAAGTCACACAAAAGTCAGGAGAGGGTCAGGAAAAGATCAAATGCACTTCTAACTCTTAACCTTTCATTTCACCCTTTAATATATATATAAAAAAAAATAAGCTAAGAACTACTCTGGGTGAGAGCAATGGTCCATACAAAGAACACTATGGGATATTTTGCATGTGAGCTGAACCTGCTTTCAAGATGCTACTTCAAAAGATGAATGAGTGAACTAAAGAACGAATGAAAGAACCAAATTTATCTATTCAGTCATTTAACAAATTATGTGTTGAATACCTCGTCATTACATGGAGTGCTCTATCTAGGCCCAAATGCAAAGTTCAGCATGATTCAATGAGTAAGACAAGAAGATAAATAAGTCTTTTCTTTACTTACAAAGAGATTTCTTTCAATGTAAGAGAGGGAAGGCACATGTATATTAACAGCCAAATACAAGGCAGTATGTGATAACATCCACAAGAGACACATACAGAGAATTCTAGAGAGTTTCAAAGGACAAAGTGAGTGAGTGAGAGATAGACCATACGTGACAGGATTTATCTAAGTAAGTTCAATAGAGGACCGGGCTTTGGAGCTGACCCTTGAAGGGTGTTAAGAATTTTGATAGGTAGAGACATGGGTGAAGGCATTCTAATTAGAGAAAAATATGTGAATCAAAGTGCTGAAGTGCGAAAGTACCTGGGTTCAGATAAAGCAAGGAGTTCAACTTAAAAGAAGCATAGCATTCAGACACATAAGATATGCTATAAAAGTAGGCTGATGACATATTGTGCAAGATCTTGAGTTTCACCCCATAGAGTTCTTAGTTTATTTGGGAGTTATATAGAGCCTTTCAAGCCTTCTGAGAGGGAAGACATGAGACCACAACTATGCTTTAGGAAGCCAAATCTGAGGGTAGCGAACAGCAATACGGTACACAGGTTGGAAGGAAGCATGAACCTGGGGAAGACTTGCCTGACTTCAAATCCCGGTTCTATTACTTATTAGTTACGGGACCTTAGGCAAGCTACTTATTTTTAAAGTTTACTATTTTGAGACAGACAGAGGGAGAGAGAGAGAACGAACATGTGCTCATGAATGGGGGAGGGGCAGAGAGAGAATCCCGACACGGGGCTTGAACCCATGAACCATGAGATCATGAGCTGGACGCTCAACCAACTGAGCCACCCCAGTGCCCATGGACAAGCTATTAATTAATTAATTAATTATTACATGAGAAAAACATGTAGAGTGCTCAGCACAGTATAAATGATCAATAAATGGTAGCCTCTATTTCTGTGAGAACAGTTTAAACATTGGTCAGTGTCTGACAAGAGACAAAACAAGCATCTGTACTGGAGAAGTGACGAGGAAGGAAGAGATCCAAAACCAAACCAAACCCAGAACAATTAACAGGCTTCCAAACATTGACAACAGCTACAACAGGACAGTGATCTTTGAGAGACAGAAAGCAAATGAGAGGAGCCCTATGATTGTCCAGCTTACTGACTAGAGAGTGTCCAGGCCCCTGTGCTGGGAGGGAAATCCAGGCAAAGCTCAGCCATCTCCCTAAGTTGAGGACATGGAAGTGGGGTGTGAGGAAGCCACAGCAGCTAGAGTTCCCTGACAGAACGCCAAGGGAGAGGGCTCCAGGGATGTGCTAAGGGACCCCCTGGAGTCTTCAGTGGATTAATGATCAATCAGCATCTGAAAGTCAGGGAACTAACACTGAGGCCAGGGAAAGAACTGCCAGAAAGACCAGAGAAACAATCCCCAGACCTCACACTAGGCAGAAAGAGTTTGCACTCCCAACAAGCAGTGTGGAAAATCCCGTAATGGTCGGGGCATTAGTGGAGTATTCAGAAGACTGTCACCTTAATTGTGTGGGGTTAAATAAGTTCCCAACTAACCACTGGGCTGGTCCCATCTAATAAAGCTTAAGAGTAAGTCTTGAAAGGATCAAACTTTCACAGTCACTAAATAGCATCTCAGAATAAGCTGAAAAGTATTTATAGCAATGCAAAAATATCTAGTATCTAGTATGAGACACAACTGGCATCCAATCAAAAATGATAAGATGTTTTAGGGTGCCTGGGTGGCTCAGTTGTTAAGCATCTGACTTCGGCTCAGGTGATGATCTCACAGTTGGTGAGTTCGAATTGCACATCCTGTGAGATTGTGCCCTGCTTTGGGTGAGCACAAGCCCCATATCAGGTGAGCACAAGCCCTGCATCAGGTGAGCACGAGTCCCACTTCGAGTGAGACTGAGACCCACTTTGGGTGAACATGAGCCCCGCATCGGGAGAGCTCAGGTCGGGTGAGCATGAGCCCCACTTCTCTGTCACTTGTGGGATTCTCTTCTCTCTCTCTCACTTGCACCCTCCTTCTCTCTTTCTCAAAAAGAAAAAAAAAAAAAGAGGTTTTAAAAATAAGAAAATACAACCCAAAATGAGGAGAAAAAGTAATCAGTCAAAACTGACCCCAAATGACACATACCCTGGAATTAATAGACAAAACCATTAATAAAATTATATTCCACATATTCCATAACTACATTACATACATACAAGAAGGTAGAAGGAATACTGAGCATGTTAAGACACAGAAGATGTAAAAAAAGACCCACATAAACTTCTAGGGATCAAAAGTACAATGCCTGAGATGAACAATACACTGGACAAGAGTAATAGTAGATTAGACAGGGTAGATAAAAACTTGAGTACCTGAAACAGAAACTATCTAAAAATGAAACATTAGAGAGAAAAAAAAGACTAAAACAAATAACAGAGGATCATTTTAGTATGGGACAACATCAAGTAACCTAACACAGATGGAATTTAAGTTCCCAAAGTTGGGGGAGGAGGTATAATTGCTAAAAATTTCCCAAATTTGATGAAGGCTAAAAATCCACAGAGCCAAGAATCTCAACAAATCCTAAACACAATAAAACCTTGGTTTGTAAGTAACTTGTTCTGTGAATGTTCTGCAACACGAGCAAACACTTCTAATAAATTTTAACTTGATAAATGAGCGATGGCTTGCAATATGAGTAGTACGTGATGCCGAATGTCACATGATCACAACTGAGCCAAAGGTTTTCTCTCCCTCTCTCTCTCTCTCTCTCTCTCATTGTAGGATTGTGGGTGATCATCTCCCATGCTTGGATGGTTGGTTTCAGGCCACACAGTTTGGCAGAAGTCAGTGATTTTTCAGAACATTGGAAGGTGCCCACAACTGGCACTTGTGTATTTTTTTGTCACTTCAGATCACTTATAGACAATCCTTTGCTTTTCCATACAAGAGTAAGCTTAGGAATGCTTTGCTTCATTCTAGGTCAGGCTGACTGCAGATATAGACCCCTTCCTCTGCTGCCTTATTGCCAGTTACATTAAATACAGTATATGACAAGAGTTTATTAACACTGTACCATAGTCAACATCTGTGTGAGTGTATATATACAATGGCTCCCGTGCAGAAAAAGATTCCATTGAGCCAATAGATAGCAGTGATTCCATTAGTAATAGTGAAAGTCGTCCTACACAATAATCCTCCTCTCTCTTGTCTCCCTCATACCAGCCACAAAGGTTTTTTTGTTTATTTTTCTTTATATTTTATATTTTCTTTATTATTTTGTATTACATTACAGTATTATAATCATTCTTTTTTTATATAATTTTTTTAACTTTTTTTTAGTTTTGAGACAGAGACAGAGTGTGAGTGGGGGTGGGGCAGAGAGAGAGGGAGACACAGAATTCAAAATGGGCTCCAGGCTCTGAGCTGTCAGCACAGAGCCTGAAATGGGCTCGAACTCACAAACTGTGAGATCACGACCTGAGCCAAAGTCGGGTGCTTCAACTGTGAGGCACCCAGGCGCCACTTGTAATCATTCTTATGTGAATATTTTTGGGTTGTGGAACAAATCATCTGAGTTTACATTATTTCTTATGGGGAAATTCACTTTGATATACAAGTGCTTTAGATTACAAGCATGTTTCCAGAATGAATTACGCTCTCAAACCAAGGTGTGTGTGTGTATATATTTTTTTTAAACCAAACGTAGTTAACTGTTGACAACTGAGGAATCTGGAGGAAGCATCTTATAACTTTTCTGTAAGTTTAAGTAATTTTTAAAAAAAGTTTCCAAAAAAAATGTTTTAAATGATATTAGGGTAGGAAAGAACAAAGTATATCAAGATGACCAGCCTCACAAGCCAGTCTGGCAGGTGCAATTAAAAAGCAGAAATTGTGAGAATGGACTAAAATACAAGACCCTTATACGCTGGCTATAAGAAATTTATCTCAAATAGAATGACATAACAGGTTAAAAATAAAAGGCTATAGCATGCTAACACTAGTCAAAATAAAGCTGCAGTAGCTATCTATGTTAATATCAGACAATGTAGATTTCAGAGCAAAGAATATTATCATGGCCAAAGAAGGGTCACTTTGTAATGAAATAATAAAGGGGCCAATTCATCAACAAGACATAACACTCCTAAATATGCCTAACAGATTTGCAAAAAACATTAAGTAAAAGATGAAAGAACTGCAAGGAAAAAAACAGACAAATCCACAATTATTGCTGGGAATTTCCACACCCATCTTTCAACAGTTGACAGAACAAATAGATAAAAAGCAGTAAAGCATACAGAAATTTTGAACACTGTCAGCCAATTTGATCTAATTGACATTTACACAACACCCTATAAAACAGACTATACATTTTTTTCAAGTGCACAGGAAACACTTAAACAAGATAATTCATATCCTGGGCCATAATACAAATCTCAGTAAACTTAAAATAATTCCAATTATAGACAGTATGTTCTCTGACCACAACAGACTTAAATTAGAAACCAATAATGGAAAGATATCTAGAAAATCTCTAAATATGTAGAAACTGGGGCGCCTGGGTGGCTCAGTCGGTTAAGCGGCCGACTTCAGCTCAGGTCATGATCTCACCGTCCGTGAGTTCGAGCCCCGCGTCGGGCTCTGTGCTGACAGCTCAGAGCCTGGAGCCTGTTTCAGATTCTGTGTCTCCCTCTCTCTGACCCTCCCCCGTTCATGCTCTGTCTCTCTCTGTCTCAAAAATAAATAAACGTTAAAAAAAAAAATTAAAAAAAAAAAAAGAAACTAAATAACATACTGCTAAGATTTAATAAAAGAAACTCTGCCTGTTTTGAAGAAATAGCACATTTCTTTCTTTCAGAGTATGACTATTAAATAAGTTACTTGGATTTTGCATTGGCAGCCAAGAAACTCAGGGCTAAACTAAAAGTTTAAATAGAATAACTATATCTACTCTTAAATCATTCATTCATTCAACTCAGATGAAGTTTCAACACAGCAATAATGTCTACTTTTTTTTTTTTTACTAGGCTTCACTCCCAGTGTGGAGTCCAACATGGGGCTTGAACTCACAACCCTGAGATCAAGACCTGAGCTGAGATCAAGAGTCTCATGCTTAACTAGCTGAGCCACCCAGGAACCTCAATCATACCTACTCTTAAATGATTCATTCAATCAACTCAGCTTCAACATCTAGTATGTTTTATAAATTTTATAGAATCTAGGAATATACAGTGACAACAATATAGTCCTTGCTCTAAAGCTCAGTTTTATGGTCAGGTCTGGTAGACAGCATATTTGTAAACACCTGCTGTTTGCATTTATTCAAAGTCTCTAACAGCTCTGTTTTAAATGTGTCCTTTCTTTAAAATTGCTCTTAATCCTTTTCAGAAATAGCTATTAGCCCCTTGCCATACCTAACTAAATAATCATGCATGAGAATTTTAATATTAGCCAAGGTTAAGTGTAATTCAAAACGTATGAAATTATGAGAAATTATAATGCCCTTGCAAGGCCAAACAGTTGAGTTTTTTAGATGATTTATAGGGGTGCTCCCTTCTCTTGGACTGAATAACCTAAAGTTGACTGTCTTTAAATATATTATTGACAACCATCTAAGGGTTCTGACATCTAAAGGAACAAATAACTCAACAGATAGGAAAACAGTGCTTGAGCTGGTGAAGGTATCCTGAGAGAAGGAGCTGATTATCACAGCAGGACCAAAGCTTCCATAACATACCATCCAAATCTTTCATCTCCTCTTTCACAATAACTGTGACTCAAAGCTAACCAGAGAAGGACAAAGTAGTGAGCATTAAGAACTTCATGAATTTCATAAAACATATCCAGCACTTACCTTTACAGCTAATATTTTCCCACTTGGGACATGATATGCTCTATGGGAAGAAAAAAACATGACAAAATCACTTGGGATCCTAAACAACCTACAGAATGGTTAAGGATGTAAATATAAATTAGAACATATCTGCCAGCAATGGGATATGTGATACTTTCAAAGAACACTCATAACATGAGCAATAGATGTTTCTATCGAGCTTAATGGTTTATACAACGATTTACTATACATTACCTGAAAATAACCCTCTGAGGTAATGTGGGTATTATTATCTTCCTTTTAGAGACTGAGATCTCCGAAGGGCAGAGAAGCTAAGCAGTTTTCCCAAGGGCACAGAGTCGGTAAGTGGCAGAACGACACCTCAAACCCAAGTCTTCTGCCTCCAGATCCTCACAACTGACCATGACTGTGTGTGTGGGAATCTTCTAAGTCTTCGGCTAAACACTGTGCGGAGCCATTTGTAAAGTGGGAGGTTTTCCTTTTGTGTACTTCAACTATATATACAGGTAAACTAAATCTCTACATTTCATCAAAATCATCTCAAAACACATGGGATTAGCTATGGCTTAAGATATAAATTCATATAAGAAATCACAGACTTATCAGGCTCAAGTATGTGGTTCATCTTTTCCTAATTTTAGCATCTCTCAATATTAAAAAAGCTTTAGAAAAGAGACAAGCTCAAATGATCAGATACAGTGAAATGACAATTTAAATCAAGGAAAAGAAACACACTCATTTATGAAAAGGAATAAAAGAATCAGGTTTGCAGAAACAAAACCCCATTACTTCTCATCAAGACCTTTTGTGTTTAAGTGACATGTGGCCTTTCACACACGTTCTGCAAGGAAGGTACATTCTGACCATTATCCAGGGACAATCCGTCTTATATAAAAGTGTCTAAACAAACCACACAGTATAAACAAGCACTGTTCTTGCAAGTCCATAAAAGTATAAATAAACAATCGGTTTGCAAGAGTTAAAATCTTGCACTGTAGAGGATTTTGCAAATTGGCCAAAATCAGATTGTTCTTCTTCTCACCCAGCTGTGTTAAGGTGTTTGGGCAGGGAAGATGTGGGACAGTGGAAGTTAGCTTCCTAGGAATTCCCTGACTTTACCTGCCAAGTTGCAAAATATATTTACCAGGCTCCCAATAGTTTACTTGGCAATGACTCAGTAGAAAAAATTGCTCATTTCTTAAACAAAACATATATTCTACTATTATCAAAATGAAAATATCAGTTTCTGTTGTTTCAGCAGAAATATCTGTGTGGCTGCTCTGACAAATTTTTTAACAGCTTTATTGAGGTGCAATTATATATGTAAAATTCACTTATTTGAAGTATGTAATTCAAATTTCAGAATTTTAGTAAGTTTACTGGCCTTTTGCAATCACTGACAAGTGTTTTTTAAGTGACTGACTCATAAAAATGGTTTCATTATTAAGAACCATCAAGTGTTTGTAAATTTTCACACATAAAATGTTACAAATTCAGGCAATACTAGAAAAAACATACATATATAGACATGTGTATATCTATATATGTATATATATGTGTGTATATATATGTAGACATACACATATCTATATTTGTATATACCTATATATTAGTGTTACAAGAAATTTGTTCTGCTTTTCCTATTTGAGTGGACTACGGAAAGTAAACTTAGCCTTTAACAATTAATTGTAAAGAAACCCACGTGTATCTCACTTAAAGAAAGGCAAGATTATAAAAATTAAGTGGCAACTATTCACCTTACTTAAGAGTTCTTTAACCTGTAAGGTGTCTAAAGACTTTCTCTAAATATCAACCTCTCTAGTATACATAAATACTCTTGCATTTATAAAACTGAAATTTAAAAAATTTTACACTTTGCATCAGTGGTATACATTTTATAAGAGGAACCCCTATAATATACTGGTTTTAGACAAATTACCATTTAATTTATTACCTATGTTAACATAAGACTTTCAGAATGTGAAGCTACATTTCAGGTCATGATTCGACTCATGATAGATCTGAACTCATACGATAGACTGGTATATAAAAACTAACATTGTGGTATTGTCACTGCCTGATAGAGAAGTTGTTAGATTATGCTAATCTGAAAGGTGATTTGAAGGAAGTTAATAACCTTATTCTGTGCGAATGTAGGTAATATAATATGTAAGATAACAATATATTATTTTCCCCTTGTATACTAGAAATTCTTCCAATTTCCACTTTAAGAAAAAAAAAAGAGGTTAGAGAGGGAGAGAGCCAAAGCATAAGAGACTCTGAAAAACTGAAAACAAACTGAGGGTTGATGGGGGGGTGGGAGGGAGGGGAGGGTGGGTGATGGGTACTGAGAAGGGCAGCTTTTGGGATGAGCACTGGGTATTGTATGGAAACCAATTTGACAATTTCATATTAAAATTTCATGTTAAAAAAATAAATAAATAAACTTAAAAAATGCTGCATATTAGAATTCCTAACGAAGGACTAAAATATGAAGATAGAACAGTTGAATGCATACACAAGGATTCAAAAGTTGCAAAAAGAACCGCGGTGCTACTTTGGACAACAAGCAACACTTGGACGTTTGAGACCAACAGCAGTGATAAGGAGATGACTAGAAGATAGTCTAGTGTATACACCGTACTGGACAGTTTGGCAACTTAATTAGCTTGTCAAGAAGGCCGATGTCTTTTCCAAAAGAAAGGTCTCCTATTTCCAAGTGAATTAAAAGGGGGAGGCTTGATGATTTAATTATGACGCACGCTAATTCATCCGTGGAAGTTTGGGTTCAATTTCGAGCAATAAAGATGCTGGGAGGTTTGGTTTACAGTGCAATGACAGTACCAGTTTAACATTTAATCATCAGGGAGAAGTGGATGACAAAGGCAAGGCCAGTCATGAGTTGAACGTGTCCCTTAACTTTGCAAATGGCATTCTACCTGGAGAAAAGGAAATTTGTTTACTTTCAACAGATACTGCATCTCAATTGTCTTGACCTTCCCCAACACATTAACTATAAAGTGATTAATGAAGTTTGAATGGAGGCTCTGGTTACACCAAAAGACAACTATACACCTCTGCATTGTTTTAATTAACAGCTAACACTTCAAATTAGTTTATTGTTGCTACAGTAATTACCTGTTCCAATGAGTGCATGAAGGAAGCATTTTTATGTTATATTTTGAGTGCTGAGTCCTTGAGTGTTCCAGTTTGTTTGTGACCAGCACAGACCTTCTGGGAATACTCCCAGCCCTTAAAATTGAGCACACAACAACATATACACTTTTGGAAGGCACAAACTAGTAGCCTGGCATAAATTTTTTGAGTATTTAAAATAACAAGGAGATGGGTAACAGAGGGCAACACTTACTATCTGTATTTTCTTACTTTCTTTTTTCATTTGGAACAATAGGTTTTAGATGACTAGACAAAAAGTTGGCATCAACTTTTAATTTTGGTACAGAATCAGATAATTTATTGAGATAGTAGGTAATATAAAGAATTGTCTAATCTAATCCTTTCCTTTTACAGTGGCTACACCCAAAAGCCAGGGTGAAAAAACTTGTCCCAACTTAACAATCAACGTCAAGGCCAAGATTGGAACTGTGGCAGAATACACACATTTTAGGACCTAAAAGAAATATGTGGTGATGTGTAAGTTTTCTTAACGGCATTCTAGGGCAGGAAAGCTCATAATTCAAAACTTAAAAGGTGCAACCTATTTCAGTCAGGCTGAGGACCACCACATCTGAATGTCTCCAGACAAAGAAGCATTCTGCAAGCACTGTCAACCTACCATGAGAGGGAGAAGAGCGAAGGGTGTAGGCTCTTAGTCACTGTCAAGGTTTTGATCCCAGCTCTGCCACTTCTTTTGTTTTGTTTTTTAGTTTTTATTTAAATTCTAGTTAGTTAAGATACAGTGTAATATTAGTTTCAGGTGTACAATATAGTGATTCCATACTTCCATACAACACCTGGTGCTCGTCACGGGTGCACTCCTTAATCCCCGTACCCACTTCCCCTCTGGTAACCTTCAGTTTGTTCTCTATAGTTAAGAGTCTGTTTCTTTGTTTGCCTCTATCTTTCTTCCCTTTGCTTCTTTGTTTTAAATCCCGCATATGAGTGAAATCATAAGGTATTTATCTTTCTCTGACTTATTTCACTTAGCATTATACTCTCTAGCTCCATCCATGTTGTTGCAAATGGCAAGATTTCATTTTTTATGGCTGAATAATATTCTACAGTGTGTGTGTGTCTGTGTGTGTGTATATATACAGAGACATACTATATCTTCTTTATGCATTCAGTAGTCGATGACACTTGGTCTGTTTCCATAATTTGGCTACTGTAAATAAGACTGCTATAAACACCAGGGTGTATGTATCCCTTTGGATTAGTATTTTTGCATTCTTTGGGTAGATACCTAACAGTGCAACTGCTGGTGTAGGGTAGTTCTATTTTTAATTTTTCAAGGAACCTCTGTACTGTCTCCCACTGTGGCTGCACCAGTTTGTGTTCCTACTGACAGTATAAGAGGGTTTCTTTCGCTCCAAATTCTTGCCAAAATGTGTTGTTTCTGGTGTTGTTAATTTTGGCCATTGTGACAGGCATGAAGTGATAGCTCATTGTGATTCTGATTTGCATTTCCCTGATGGAGAGTGATGTTGAGTTTTGTTTTGTTTTGTTGAGCATCTTTTCATGTGTCTGCTGGCTATCTGGATGTCTTCTTTGGAGAAATGTCTGTTCATGTCTTCTGCCCATCTTTAAATTGGATTATTTGTTTTGGGGGGTGTTGATTTGTATAAGTTCTTTATATATTTTGGATACTAACCCTTTGTCAGATGTCATTTACAAATATCTTCTCTCATTCTGTAGGTTGCTTTTTAGTTTTGTTGATTGTTTCCTTTGCTGTGCAGAAACTTTTTATTTTGATGTAGTCCCAATAGTTTATTTTTGCTTTTGTTTCCCTTGCTTCAGGAGACATATCTAGAAACATGTTGCTATGGCCAATGTCAGAGAAATTACTGCCTGTGCTCTTCAAGGATTTTAGGTTTTTAATCCATTTTGCGGGGTTTTTTGTACATGGTGAAAGAGTAGGGTCTAGTTTCATTCTTTTGCATGTTCCAGCTCGGCCACTTCTTAATGTGAACTTAAATTGTTAGAAAACCTCACTGTGTCTCAAGTCTGGAAAGTGGAAATTGGTCCCCACCTACAGGGCTGTGAGGATTCAAGAAGATAAGTGCAGGTAAAGCACTGAGGACAAGGCCCGGCACATAGTAAGCATGCATTAAATGTCAGGATCCTGGGAAGTTTTCAGAGTAGCTAGGTGTTTTAAGAATAAAACCTGCTAAAACCGAAAGAGTAAGAGTTCTCTCTGTGCTTTAAGAGTCAGGCTGTGTGCTCTACAAAAGAAGGCTAATAAAGCTTTAGGAAAGAAGACTGGAAAAAGGCTGCAGTGTATCATTTTTAGTTAAGAAAAGCAAGTTGTATTATTTCATGTAGAACCAACTTGCTGAAGACAAAGAATCAGTCATCTAAAATGCTAGGACTATACCATGATTCAAGGTCTAGATTTCTTACCATGTTTATCTCTTGCCCGTTACCAAAGCCTATTTTCACTACAGATAGTACCACATTCGGTGTTCATCTCAGCAGAAACACCACCTGCCAATCATTGTTGCTAAATGAGAAGCCTAATTTTCATTCTTCTGTTAACAGGAAAGCTTTTGTTAATTACTGTTAATATAAGCTACCTTAAAAATTCACATACCTTCTTTTAATATACACCCTCATAGAAGATAAAATAAAAATTTGAGGCCTCTCCTAGTCTTCAGTCTTTAGTATCTGTTATAACACCTAGTACACTGCAGAAAATTGTTTCTATCTATCTCCCATACTGGGCAGGGAACACTACCATGTCCTAATCATCTTTGCTTTCTTTATACTTTGCATGAGTCCTGGCCCATGGGAGGTGCTCCGTACCTAATAAATGTTTGAAAAAATGAATACTACTTATGGGTGAAAAGAAAATCTGTCACTTGGATAGAATTCTACATGCATTTAATTAATTGATTCCATAGTCTTAGGAGTAGGAATTATTTTTCCCCAGCTTTACTGAGATATAGTTCGACATATAACAGGAGGAGAAGTTATTATCATCATCCCCACTTTAAGGGTAGATTTCCAACTGTTGAATCAAAAGTCTTAGAAGGACTCCTTGGTTACTCATTGAGCTCTGCTGCTGCCAATCTCCCTTATCTACACTACTCACTCTGCTCCTCCAAACATCCTCCTGCTTCAGGCAATTCGTACCTACTCCTTAGGCCTGGGACACTCTTCCTCCAATTTCCAACTGGCTTGCTCCATCACTTACTTCAGGTCCAAAGTTACTTTTTTGACTATCTGAGATTAAAAAGCTCATTCTCCTTCTTTATTCTTCATAGAAATTTATCAACACCTAACATCGTTTATTAATTTATTATCTGTCTGCCACTGCTAGAAAGCAAGCTCCATGAAAACAGGTACTTCTGTTTTTTTGTTCCCTGCTGTATCTCCAGTGCCTAAAACTGTGCTGGGCGCATTTTATGAATATTTGTTGAATGAATAAATGAATACATTTCCTTAATTGCTACAGATCTATTTTTGTTTTTTATTTTTCTTAAGGCAGTTTAAAGTTTTTCTAGGAAACTGCTCAATTTCTGTTTTTAATTTTATCATAAAATTTTCATTGTATCCTCTTAAAAATCTCTGCTCTGTCTAGAATCATGTCTCCTTTTTTCACCCAAATTTTGTTATTTGTGCCTTCTTTCTGTAACACGTGCTCAATCTTTCCAAGGAACCAGCTGTTGGTTTTGAGTTGTTTCTTGAATTTTGATTCTTTTTTTCTAAGTTTCTTTCCTTCCACTTTCTTTGGAATTAACCCCTGCCATCAAAAATTTTTTTCTTGAGGGGGCGCCTGGGTGGCTCAGTCGGTTGGGTGTCCGACTTAGGCTCAGGTCATGATCTCACGGTCCGTGAGTTCGAGCCCCGCATCAGGCTCTGTGCTGACCGCTCAGAGCCTGGAGCCTGTTTCAGATTCTGTGTCTCCCTCTCTCTCTCTGACCTTCCCCCATTCATGCTCTGTCTCTCTCTGTCTCAAAAATGAATAAATGTTAAAAAAAAATTTTTTTTTAAATTTTTTTCTTGAGTTAGATGTTAAGCCTATTAATATCTAGTTATTCTTCTCTAATGTTTATACAAAAAACTACCCTTTAGGTATGACTGTATCACATGAGCATTCATATATGGTTTTGATCAGTTGTTTTTATTCCATTATAATATATGACTTATAAGTTATTCAGATGTGTGCATTTTAATTTCCAAATGTAGGAGAAGGTTAACTTATTAATAATTTTTTTTTCAACTTTTTAAAATTTAAAGTGAGCTGTACACCCAATGTGGGGCTTGAACTCACGACCCCAAGATCAAGAGTCACGTGTTCTACTGACTAAGCCAGCCAGGCACCCCTTATTAATGATTTCTAAATTAACTACCACAGTCAGAAAAAGTGATCTATATGTTACAAACTTCAGTGAGACTTGCCTTGTGCCCTAGTATGGTTTTTAAAAATTAAATTTTCTGTACCTGAAAATAATTTATATTCTCATTTGATTGATGAAGGGTTTTTTTTTTAATGTTTATTTGTTTACGTTGAGAGAAGGCATGCATGCAAGAGCAGGGGAGGGGTAGTGAGAGAAGGAGAGAGAGAAATAAGTAGGGTTCACGCTGTCAGTGCAGAGCTCAAAGTGGGGCTCAAAGTCACAAACTGCGAGATCACGACCTGAGCTGAATCAAGAGTCAGACGTTTAACCAACTGAGCCACCCAGGCACCCCAAATGATGAAGAGTTCTATATATGACTATGTAACTAACCTGTTAAATGTGATGTTAAAATCTTTTATATCCTTACTAATTTTGGTCTGATTGATCTACTGAATACTGAGAGGCATTATCCCACTATGACTGAATTTACCAAATTTTCCTTGTACTTCTGAATATTTCTGCTTTACGTATCTTAAGATTGTTGTTAGTTACATGTAAGTTCTGGGCTGTTATGTAATCACAGTCCTCTTCTTCTATCATTATATAGTAGTTTTTTCTATCTCTAATAATACTTTTTGCCTTAAGGACTTTTTTTCTATTATATTAACGTAACCACAGCTTTCTTTTGATTAGTTTTTCCTGGTACCTTCTCCCCATCTTTCCCTTTCAACCTTTCTCTGCTTTTAAATTTATTTATTCGTTTGTTTGTTTTTAGAGAGAGAACCCAGATGAGAATGGAAGAGGGGCTGAGATAGAATCTTAAGGAGGTTCCATGCTCAGTGTGGAGCGTGACGTGGAGCTCGATCCCATGACTCTGGGATCATGACCTCAGCCAAAATCAAGAGTCGGATGCTCAACTGACTGAGCCACCCAGGAGCCCCCCAACCTTTCTCTGTCTTTGTTTTAGGAATGTATCCTAAAATAGTCTAAAATAGCACATGGCTTTATTTCTAAAAGTTCAACCTAACCAATCTATTAATTTGCAATATATTTATTGTAATTGCTGATATTTATTGTCTGTTTATATTTGCTGTAATTACTAATACATTTGGATCTATTCCTACCACCAATTCATTTACTTTATACTTCTCTCTCTCTTCTTTACTGGATTATTACCCTTTTCTTCCTTCTATTTGTTTTGGAATTCTATATCCATTCTTTGCCTTTTAGTTATTACTTATACAATTTTTAATAATCACCCCTGATTTAACAAAATAGTAAGTTAATTGCTATCTTTATCCTTCTCTCAAACAATATAAAAATCTTAGAATATTTTAATTCCAATTAGCCCTTCTCACTTTGTATTATTTTGTCCAGTCTTTTTGTTTGACTTCATTTTGACGTCCCTGAACTAATCACTACTATTGTTGTTTTATATAGTCAGGTTTATCTGGGGCGCCTGAGTGGCTGTTGGTTAAGCATCCAAGTTTGGCTCAGGTCATGATCTCGCTGTTCATGGGTTCGAACCCGGTGTCGGGCTCCGTGCTGACAGCTCAGAGCCTGGAGCCTGCTTCGGATTCTGGGTTTCCCTCTCTCTCTCTCTCTGCCCCTCCTCTGCTTGTGCTCTGTCTCTCTCTCTCTCTCTCTCTCTCTCTGAAAAATAAACATTGAAAAAAAATTTATATAGTTAGGTTTATCTAAATAGTCACCATTCCTCCTTTCATTTTACTCCTTTTTGGATTCAGTTTCGTTCTAGCTAAACTAACACGTCCTCCTCCCCCTATTTATCTTTCTCTCTCTGCCTACACACGTGCGCGCGTGCACACACACACATTCTTTTTATTAATTTCTGAAGGTGTATTTATTTTACCCTCACTCTTAAATGACACTATATATAACTGAGACAAATATTTTCTCATAGTCTTTTAAGGATACCATTGTCTTTCAGCTTTTGGCACTGTTGTTTAACTTTTGCTGTACCCAATTTGCTGACCAATACAAAGCCACTGAAGGTTTTTGGATAGATGAGTGATATGATCAGACCTTAACTTAAAAAAAATTTTTTTAATGTTTATTTATTATTGAGAGACAGAGAGAGACAGAGCATGAGCAGGGGAGGGGCAGAGAGAGGGGGAGACACAGAATCCTAAGCAGGCTCCAGGCTCTGAGCTGTCAGCACAAAGCCTGATGCAGGGCTCGAACCCACAAATGGCGAGATCATGACCTGAGCTGAAATTGGACGCTTAACTGACCGAGCCACCCAGGAGCACCATAAAATCCTTACTCTAGGGGGGCGCGTGGGTGGCTCAGCTGGTTAAGTGTCCGACTCTTGGTTTTGGCTCAAGTCACCTCATGGTTTCGTGGGTTTGAGCCCCATGTCAGGCTGATGCGGAGCCTGCTCGGAATTCTCTCTCCCTCTCTATCTGCTTCTCCTCCACTAACACTGTCTCTGTCATTCTCAAAAATAAATAAACAAACTTAAAAAAATTTTTTAAACTTTACTGTGGCTGCAGATTACCACAATACTGTTAAAAAGGAGGAGAAACCAGAAAGGGCAAGGAGCATTTAGAAAGCTGCTACAGTAGTCTATGCAAGTAGTGGTGGTATGAACTCGGGTAGTAATTGTGGATGTGGAAAGGGAGAAAAAAGATACAAAAGACTTTGGTCAGAGAGTATTTATAAAATGTGGGAATGAGCAAAATAAACCTAAAATTTTAAGTTAAGATGACAGAGTTATGGTGTATTTATTAACAAAAACAGAGGAACTTTACCTAGTCAGCTTTAGACTATATAATCCTGTACTTTTTAGCTTCATGAAGGCAGAAACCACATTTACTTCATTCATCAATCCCTAGCATAATATGTAGCATACAGTAGCTACTCAAATATTTAGGAGTTAATAAATAAAGGGGTAGTCAGGAGAAGGCAGAAGGGGGGAAAACGGGGGGTATTGACAATTCCTAAGAGTCTACAGACATCTTCAAACTCCCCTATGATGTATCATAAGCCACTAAAGATAATAATAAAAACAGACTCTGGAATATTAAGGTATTAAGAAACTCATCCAGGGGCGCCTGGGTGGCTCAGTCGGTTAAGCGTCTGACTTCAGCTCAGGTCACGATCTCGCGGTCCGTGAGTTCGAGCCCCGCATCGGGCTCTGGGCTGATGGCTCAGAGCCTGGAGCCTGCTTCTGATTGTGTGTCTCCCTCTCTCTCTGCCCCTCCCCCATTCATGCTCTGTCTCTCTCTGTCTCAAAAATAAATAAAGGTTAAAAAATTAAAAAAAAAAAGAAAAAAGAAACTCATCCAAGTTAATAAGAGTTCATGAGTGGCAAATACAGGATTCAAATTTGGGTCTATCTCAAGTCAGCCCTTGGGCTATTTCCAGTACAGACAGCATACACATAGAGAATAGTTTACAATAAGGTTAGTTCAGGATATGTGTGAATGTAGAAGGTGGGATTCAAGAAAAGAATACATTAAAATTCCACCTACCAGATTCTCTACCTTGTGGTTTGTGTGGTTGGATTTTTTGTATTTATTTATTTTGAGAGCGAGCGAGAGGAGCATGCACACACACAAGTGCGCAGGGGAGGGGAAAAGAGAATGCGGGGGGAGTGGGGGGAGAGAATCCCAAGCAAGATCCACACTCAGCACAAAGCCTGACGTGGAGCTGAATCCCATGACAGCAGGATCACAACCTGAGCCGATAGCAAGAGTTGGACACTTAACCAACTGGGCCACCCATGCACCTCTACATGGTTGAATTTATCCATTGGCATCAACTACTCTAATGCCTTACAATACTTCACATGTTGCTTTTTATTGTTTCTCTTCAAAGTCATTGTTTCACTTCACCAGTGTATGCTTTATTTAACTATGTTGTAAACTCGAATTACTAATTAAATACGATAGTAAATTCTTAATATAGGGTCTATGTCTTCTCCTACTTTAAGTTTCATGGGCAGTGTCAAGGTCCATTTTATTCATTTCTGTATCTCCAACTGCTACCACAGTATATGACACCCTTTCCTCCTAGAAACTTAGTTTATATGTTAACAAATACTTAAATGTATGTCTCCCAATTGCCAAGCACAATGAATGGGCATTGTGGATGGGACAGAGGACAAACCACAGTCCCTGCTCTAAGAGTTTACGTTCTAGAGGAAAGACTGACCATAGTCAAATAACTACACAATTATGTCAGGTAGGGGAAGTACAATTAAAAAGAATAAAAGTAAGGACCAAGCGACCAGTGGCCAAGATTAGGAGCATTTTTTTTTTTTTTTTTTTTTTTTTTAGGGGTAGGAAGGACATCAGGGAATGTCTCTCATCAGGTTACATTTGAGCAGTAAGGGACCACACCAAAGTTAGACATCTGAAAGAAGAGGACTCAAGGCAGAGGAGATGCAAGTTCAAATGCCCTGAGGTAGAGGTGGAATAAACAACAGAGCTAGCTGTGCAAGACAAGGTCAGAAGGGTAATGGGAAGACAGACTGTGTAGTACCATTTAGGCCATGGTGAGAACTCCAACTATTATTCTGAGAGGCCATGGCAGGAGGGGAGAGAGCTTATATTTTAGATCGTTTTGGCTGCTGGATGGAGAGAACACATTGCAGGGAAACCAAGGATAGGGACTGGGAGACTTGATGGGAGGTTGCTGAAATAATCCTAGCAAGAGATAATAGTGGCTTAGACTTCGCTGGTAGGAAAAGAGTGGTGAGAGGTGGCTGGTATCTTAAAGGAGTTTTGAGGAAGAGCCAACAGGATTTGTGAGTAAATTTGGTAGACGGTCTGAGAGAAAAATAAGGATCAAGAGTGCCTGCAAAGTTTCTATCATGAGCAACTTGTAGAATAGAGTTTCCATTTACTGAGACTGGAACAACTGCAGAAGGGTCAGCTTTCAGGGGAAATCAAGAGTTCAATTTTGGGTAATTCTGACATGCGTAAAAGACGTCCAACTGGTAATGAGATAGGAGCTTGAAGTTTAGGGCAAAGGACTATGTAGGAGATGTGCTTTTGGGTTTCATCAACGTATGAATGATACGCAAAGCCATGGAACCACAAGAGCTCTCTTAGGAAATAAATTAATTAGAGACAAGGTCTGAGGACTGAACCCGAGGCACTCCAAATTCAGAAGTCGGAGAGATGAGAAGAAACCAGCAAAGGAGATGAAACAGTGCACACAGTCAGCCAGCAACAGAACCCGGGAATGGTGTCCCTGAGGCCCTGAAGGTTGGGGTTACTCCCCACACTGCCAAGTGCAGGAACTTGCCCAGAGTAGGGACTCAAAAAAAAATCACGTGACTGATTTCAAAGCCATACTTGGGGACAAATGCAATTAATTCTGTTATTGGTTCTTGAAATTTTAAAGAAGACATTTTAAAGAATTTATATAATACAATATATACAAGGCTAAAAAAGGTGGGCTCACTTTCATATAAATCCTAATGAGAATTTGTTAAAAGACACATCAGTCTGGTGAATAAACTGAATTTCTCTAAGAATCTTTAAAAGTGTGTAAGGAAAAGAAAAATTTCAAAACAAACTGTTAAGAAGTCCTACATTCACACAGGACATAAGGGAGAAACAACCTGTGTTCATTTTCCAACATCTGGACTCCCACACAAATTTATGTCATGCCTAAGATCAACTGCATCTGTATTTTACAATGTTTACTGAAATTATTTACGCTTAGAATTTCAAGTTCTAGGAGAACCAAAAAAATATCAATCGTCCCAGCTGACTCCTGTTCATAAAATAAATAACCTAGAGCTGATCATATATTTTCTCATAAAGCTTGTACAATCTCATACAATTAAAGTAGGCAACTAATTTCTACAGCACTATTCTGCACATTAACTTCTATACACGCTCTAATCAAATTATTTTCAACTGTGAGCAGAAAAAAACTTATAACAGGGAGTATCTGTGCTTCTCTACTGATCGTGAGGTAGGATATAATTTCAGAACGGAGGGGCTGGCCTACAATATGACTGTAAATATTTCAAGGTTCAGTATAACTGATATGTTAGAAATGCCAATTTGTTAGCAAAATGGTCATTAAAATGAATAAGGAAACAAACACCTTTCCCTGTTTTTGCCCCTTGGAACAAGGATCTCAAGAGTAACTGCATGTGTGATAACTTTTAATCACAGTGGCAAAACCAGGGCTCCACGGTCCCTGTCCTGTGCAGGAGAGAGACCGTCTTTCATACACCATGTGGAGTAAACACCACTGACGTAAGTTCTACTTCTCACATAACATACTGCAGAGGTTAGTGAAAAGAGGAACACAATTACTCTGTGAATTATTTATAGAGGGCTATCATTGTTGGAAAATTCTCCAAATGAATGGGAAACCTAAGAAAGGAATCCAGTCACTAAAATGATGAAAACCATAGCTAGGATTTGGCTTAAGAAGTAACCAGTAATCAGAAAGGGATGGTCTTATTTTAGGTAAGCAAGAAAGAACATGATGTTTATCTGTGCTGCTCCCTGGATCTCTCACAGGATACGTACAAGGCAAAAAAGAAACGGAGCACAGACTATTTTAAATAAATAAAAGTTACAAATGCATTTGCTGTTACTCGCTCGCTTCGGCCATAGTAATGGCTTTTCTATATGACAAAATCACGTTGTTTTTCAGGCAACGATTTCAAAGCTTCTGGGATATGCTGGATTCCTTGCTCCTCTGTTCTTTAAATGCCACAGAGATATGTCCAACATGTGCGTCAGAGGTAGGGCAGAATAAAGGAGACAAGGTGAAAGAGAAACCTCTCTGAGATCTAATTCATTAGGACAAAAAGTATGACTGGGAGGAGACAAATCACTATCTAAAATGAGATTTTTTTTATTAGTTATCCATTTTAATTATCTATACAACTCTTAATTCTCATTAGCATAGAAAGTTAGAGTTGACCATACTCAGATTTAATTATTTTTTTTATTTATTTTGAGAGAAAGAGAGAGAGAGAGAGAGAGAGAGAGAGAGAGAGAGAGAGAGAAGGGGACAGAAACAGAATCCCAAGCAGGTTTCGCACTGTCAGTGTGGAGCCCAATGCGGGCCTCGAACTCACAAACCGGGAAATCATGACCCGAGTAGAAATCAAGAGTCAGGTGCTTAACTGACAGCCACCCAGGTGCCCCTCAGATTTAATTATTAAATCTATTTCTTTATTTAAAAAATTAATATCCATTAAGGCCAATACCATACATCATATACCTTATCCGATATAAGATCATCAGTTTCCATAATTATAGATGCTGTTTCCTTGCTCGTTATATATTTTATTTATTCACCAAAAAAAAAAAAAGTAACTCTGATTTTATGTAGATTTAGAATAACAAATAGAAGTCTTTTTCCAACTCAGAAGTTTTTCCACCTAAAGATTTTATAGCTTTGGCACAAAAGAAAAGACAGAACATGATGGAAATTAAAGGGTTAACAATACCACAAGGAGACCCTTGGCCTGAGGAGATGTCCTTTGAGTCTCCTCTTTAAAAATAAGAAGCCTGGGATGCCTGCGTGGCGCAGTTGGTTAAGCATCCGGCTCTTGACGTCAGCTCAGATCATGATCCCACGGTTGTGGGAACAAGCCAAGCACCATGTCGGGCTTGTGCTGAGCATGGAGCCTGCTTGGGATTCTCTCTCTCTTTCTGCCTCTCTCCCCACTGGCACTCTGTCTCTCTCTCTCACTCTCAATAAAAAAAATTTTTTTTAATTAAATAAAATAAGGACCTGAGCCTT
This sequence comes from Acinonyx jubatus, assembly GCF_027475565.1. NCBI lineage: Eukaryota > Metazoa > Chordata > Mammalia > Carnivora > Felidae > Acinonyx > Acinonyx jubatus. The sequence goes on from NC_069386.1 coordinate 37,042,109, forward strand.
GATTCTATTAAATTATGCCAAAAGACTGTAAGGCTGAATGATTCTGAAGCCAACAGCAAACAAGTGAAAAGCAGTTCTTTGCCTTTATAAAGGTCAAGTGCATAAATGTGTGTGAATATATACATAAATACACAAACAAAAATCTTCTGTTATCTTGTGAGATTAACTTTTAATACCCCTGGATATCATCTTTTAATTCAGTGACACATTTTCAGTAACCACATGTAAATTAGCTGTGATTCAGTTCATGAAAATTTGTTTTATTCCTTGATCTTTTGAGAAATTTGTTCTCGTGGTACACTTCTTTGGGTGTGGATTTTACCAATATGTCACATACTAAAATAGCCATCCACAGGAAAAAAAATCAAATAGTTTCAGGGAAATCAACACTGACAGTTGTTGCCTTCCATAATAGATGAACACATTAGCCAGGCTTTAGCTGTTAAAATAGGAAATCCAAAGTAAATAGCAGTTGTAAAAAGAAGCTTTTTTATGTAAACTGTCCGAGTTCAAAGCAGTCTATGCCAACCTTCATTCTGCCTAAAAACCTATTACAAATGCTTGACTACTGATTGTAAAATAATTTATGGTTAAGCAATAGAGCCTCCCCCCCTCACCCCCGCCGGCGATTGTTTAAGAATCGAATCAAACATGTTATTAGGTTACAGATATTAACAACTCTTTCAAGATGCTGATCATCCATAGGGTACTGGTTGCTAACCTATGATACATGGAATCTGGCAGGGTTAGAAAGAGTTCCAGTCAGAGAAAAGCTACTGTGGCCCTACATTCTGTCATTTCTTATTCTAATTACTCTGGTTACACACCCCTTTTTGCTCCCACACCTGCCTCAGTTAGTGTTGTCACCACTGCCTCCATATTTCTTCCGTAAGTTGATGTGGCCTGGTTCAAGCCTTTAACACTCCCCACATCAACTAGAGTAATGTCTTTTAATATATTGCCTAAATACCTTGGAGACCAAGGAAGCTACAATTACAGTGATCTCTTGATCAAAGGTTTGGAAAGAATGTGATGGACAAAACAGAGAGGCATGACATATAAAGCTGAATGGTGAGAATGAGAGAAATACACGATTTAGGCAATTCGTGTGGGGAAAAACAGGAACACACTGAGGATTAACGACCTGGGAAATTTCTCTCCTGAAATGATTTGATTACAATGAGGTATCTGCTTACAGTTTCTTTGTGGAAAGCTAACAATAAAACACTTTCTAAAATCAGACACAAAAATGGCTATTTCAGAAAACCTCCATAAACTAGTAACTAATATTCTATTACGCTTTTATAGCTTATATTTTTTATAGAGAGAAGCTATTTGATTTGCACAAACATTTCTTCTTATTATTCTTACTTTATAGGTAAGAAAACCAAAGTTTGATGAGATCAAGAACTGCTTCAAGATTCTCATCTGATAAGCACTGTTGCGGGATGTGGATTCCAGTCCTTTGAAGCCAAATCTAGTGTGTGCCTCAATGAGCCTGTGTGAACGTAAACTGGTTGCTTCTAGATCCTCTAACTCAAGTTGTCTTCAAGGTTCTCTGGATATGGTCCGTGTCGATGTTTAAAAAGCAATAGGGAAAATCGATTGAATGACTCACTTTTCAGAGTTGCATTAACTTTTTCAGGCCACTGGGGTACTATTTACTAAATTACCTCTCCTAGAACACTAAATAGCACCCTAGTGGGTCAAAGAGTAAATGCACCTCTGAAAAGTGAGCCATTTATTCCTTTCTTCCTTGTAGTACCAGATGTAATATGTCCCCTATGACAGAAATATGAACCCATTTCCATTAAAAACTCAAGAAATTGTCCCACACTAGAGAAAATGAGAATGGGTAATCTTTCCGAAGCAAAAATTTCTCTTCTATAACCCTGTCCACAATGTTGTTGAAAAGTCAACATGTACTTATATAACAACGTTTCGTTTTTATTCACTGGAGATTGATTTTTAATCAAGACCTCGAAACAAAATAAAAATATAAATTCAAAGCTGATGGTTTTCAGCACAGAGATGCATAGTGTATCATGATTGCTGGCTTTCTCCTGCATGGCAGAATTTAAAAACTCAGCTCAAGTGTCCATCTTGCTTATGAAATAAGATCTACATCACCAATAGCTGTTCTTTCACATACCTCATTACGTTACAGGTTATCCCTTTGCCTGAAAAACAAAATTCCTTGACTAACAAGTACGTACATTATTACTTGTAATCTCTATAACGGCCAAAGCCTCTGAATACATTTTTGAGTTGCCTTAGGAATAGCTACCATGTGACTGAACATTTGTGAGATACCTCAACAAAGCGAGACTTGAAGTTTTCAGCACTGTTAGTCTCTTACCCTTCTGGAAGATGGCTATGCAATGAAAACAAGACAACTTTAATTTAAGAATCATCCAGCTTCTAATTAAACTGCCATAGGCAGCTGGTTGGATAAGTTTTAATCAGTTTCAATCACCTATTGATTGGTATACTGAAGCCTAAAAAATTAAAAGTAAAAGATGATTGGGGAATTGTCCCATCTCAGAACAACAGTAGAGGCCTCTGTAAATAACTCCTCTTTTAACCATCAGCTAAATGAACACTTCAATACCACAGTACAAAGTCTTCTGCAAAATTACTTTAACTAACAAGCAGAAATTTATCAGCTTCAGCCAAAATCAATGCTGAAATCAATTTGAACACTGGTTGTGTCTAAAGGGGCTCATTGGCAATTTAGGGAAATTACACCATGTAAATGCCTGTGCTTTAATTGAACAGTTTCATCAACTAGGCTGTGATTGCTGTCCATTCATTTATTTACTTTCACTGCAGCTACCATTCTGCAAAGGAATGGCTTTTGTCAGGCTGGAGAGAGGCACTTTATCTTCATTTTGTGCACTTTTGTGCATAGCAGACTTCCTGAAATGGGTGTATCATGACTAGGTCAAAACAAGCCAGAAAGGACTTTTCCTTTCACATAAAAATTGAGCAACACTCAAACCACCATCATACCTTCCACCATCTGGGGACAGTCATCTTTAAATCTATAACAAGAAGGAATCTGAGTGATTTGCCTGCACATAGCACTGTGCCTGTGTTGAGGAGCTACATTTTGGACAAAAGAAGAAAAAGCATTTGGACTCCAAATTCAATCCGACCACACTCTTTCTGAGCTAGTGGCTTCCAAAACTATATAAAATGTTATTAGATCGTGCTCTTCAAATACGAAGCGACATTGTGTTTATAAAGTCCCTTGAGATTAGTCAAGAGAAAGTGCTATTCTCAAATCCATTCAGAAGACTAAGGTTTAAAGATGTCACAAATACTTTTAAAGATTAAGGGGAGGAGAAAGGGATGGGGAGCTCAGTTCCTTGAGCGTCTGACTTTGTGTCCAACTTCGGCTCAGGTCACAATCTCACCGTTCGTGGGTTCGAGCCCCACATCGGGCTCTGTGCTGATGGCTCAGAGACTGGAGCCTGCTTCAGATTCTGTGTCTCCCTCTCTGCCCCTCCACCACTTGCACTCTGTCTCTCAAAAATAAATAAATGTTAAAAAAAATTTTTTTTTAAAGCGGGGGGGGGAGGGAGAGAGAAAGGAGTCCATGTGGGAGGAGAAAAACAAACTTCTTTAAAAAGACCAGCAGCCAAAAACAGCAACAAGATCCCCCAAAATGATTTATTTAAACATTTTTTAACGTGTATTTATTTATTTTGAGCGAGCGAGAGAGGGTGTGTGTGTGTGTGTGTGTGAAGGGGAGGGGCAGAGAGAGAGGGAGAGAGAAAACCCCAAGTGGGCTCCACGTTGTCAACGCAAAGCCCACGGTGGGGTTTGATCTCACAACCATGAGATCACAACCTGAGGTGAAATTAGGAGTTGGACATTTAACTCAGGCACCCCACTTTTTTTTTTTTAACGTTCATTTATTTATTGTTGAGAAAGAGTGAGAGAGACAGAGAGAGCGTGCGCGCTCAAGTGGGGGAGGGCAGAGAGAGAGGGAGGGAGAGAATCCAATGTAGGCTCTGTGCTGATAGGGTAGGCTTGAACTCATGAACAGGGAGATATTGACCGGAGTCAAGATCAAGAGTCAGATGCTTCACTGACTGAACACCCAAGCACTCCTCAAAAATGATTTTAATACACACATAAATGCACTCATAAAGTCATGGACAAGGGAAAAACCCAAAGATCTAATTTAAGAGAATCATATGCTGGAAAGCATTAACATTTTTAGCATTTGGTTAATCACCGTTACTTCCAAGATAACAAGTTCTAGGGAAGGAGGGAAGAAAGAAGACAGGGTTTGTTCATATGGGTCATCTGAACAGGTACATGTGCCTGATACAAAAAAATAAAAATAAAATTAAAAAGTACAACTGTAGGATATTTGGTTGAACAGGCCAGCAGAAATTCTTACAGTTGCACATACTTAGTTCCTCACAGAACCAAAAGTAACTATTCACCAGGAAGGGCACTACAAAGGGATAAATAAGAAAGTATGAGTTTCAGTGGTGGTTCTATCCTTGTCTTGCTTTGAATCCTCAGGGAAATCCATTAATTTTGGTGTTTCAGTCTCTTCACAGGGTCAAACAAGGACAGTGATATCCACCGTACCCAGCTATATTTCATTGCTGCTGGGGACAAACAGAAATGCGACCACCAGGATTTGAGCACCGCCTGTGCCTTGGGTAGAATGGAGGGAGGCAGGGCCCTGAAACTATCCACTTGGGCTCCCAGGGATGCAGGGAAACTTCTCATTTGCCCTGACAGTCAGTTACTACAGCTCTTGTACCCTGCCACGCTCACTAGGAATTACCTTCAAAAAAAGTTAAAAGTGAAAAGAAATAAATGGTGCACCGAAACTTAGTACACGGGTTTGTGGTAAAAATCCATTCTGTAATTTAATTCCATATACGCTTTTCTCTGCCACTCTAAAGTTTCACTGGCCATACATTTTGTTGCTGAGCCAACGTAAAAATATATTTTATTCATAGTTTTTAGATAACTTTTCTAAAAATTTAATTATGGTTTAATCAGAGTTTTATGTTTATTGACTAAGTATATTGTTACATTTGCTGCTATAGTTAGCAGTCGTAATAGAATCAGAATGTTTGAGAATCTTATACAATATGTATTTTCTAAACACACTAAGCTTGTTAAAATGCTATATTGATTGTGCCCTAAAGCAAGTTCTAATTTTGTCTGAACATTTTTCACTTCATTATTTGAACTCACCAAACAAAAACCATGAACTCTACTTTTAGCAGTAGTATTGAACATTCTTTTTCTTTCTTTCGTTTGTAATACTGACAAGGAAAAGTATGAAAATTTTAGGGTCAAGGGGATAACACTTAAAACGCAAATCAATGCTTTAAGAAATTTTAGGCTTAATTCCCACAACCTAACTATCTATTGCTAGTTCCCATCTAATTCCATCATCTGCTCCTCTGATTTAGTGGTAGTGCACATATCAGAACCGAAACATATTTCACTCCAGTAAGGTGGCAATTTAACAGAAACAGAGGCTCTTATATCTAAGTAACCAATGATAGAGCAACGGAAAAAAAAAAAAAAACTGGCAGAAAGTTAAAAACACTAAATGCCTTTTGGACTTCCCAGTGAATTATTTTCAAAAAAGCAATTTAAGTAAATACCCTAGATGCTACGGTACACAAATATTTGCTTGTGCTATATGCCAACCAAGAGACTACATTTTTCTAATACACTGGAGACTATAAAATACCTAAAAAAAAAAAAAAAAGAAAGAAAGAAAAAAATTTAATGTGTCTTATAAATCAAGAAATGCACCACCTCCACTAGCATAACCATACAATTAATCTAGGGATTTGATTATTAAATTCTAAGTTTTTGATAAGGAAAGAGACCCAAAAGATAGAGTAACAAGATATATTGCAATAACTCTGCCAAGAAATGGTTGTTTTCATGTCTATTAAAAAGCCTCTAAAACTAACTAGAGATGGTACATCACTGACTTGCAGAATTATATATTTATATCTTATATCCAGAATTAATTTGGGTTAAAGAGGAGGAAACTCAAGAGAGGGAATGTCAAATAGAAAACCCCCAGCTTGAGTAGTGGTCCCAAGTACTAATCTAAGTGTCAGAACACTTCTGTACAATTCTAAATTTCTGTACAATTCTGTACAATTCTGTACAATTTCTAAAAATTGTACATATTAAACGTGTATGACTCAATGCTTTGATACTGAGTTCTAATCTTGATTTGAACCTTGGGCATGCCCCTTAATTCTTCCAAGCTGTATCTTTCTCACTGGTGAAAAGGGGGTAACCTTCTGAGAAAGGATTCAGCACGGCCTGACAGATCCAGCATGATGAGGCCTCTGCCTGTCTCTCTGTTCTCCCCTGGGCTCACTCTGCTATAGCCACACTGGCCTGGACACAATATATTCATGCCTATCTTCAGGCTTTTGCCAGAGTGGCTCCTTCTACCTTGGAGGTTCTTCTCTCAGGTTTTCCCATGACTGGCTCCTTGCGATCCTTTAGGTCTGAGCTCAAACATCACCTCTTCAGAGAAGCCTTGCTGAGCAACTATTTTACATTCTTTACAGCACTTGCAAGGTCTGATACCATCTTACTTCAGTATTCATTTCCTTGATTATTGTCTTTTTGCCCCACTAGTGTGAACTCCAGGAGCACAGGGGACCTGTCTTATTCACTACTGGACCACAAATACACAGAACACTCCTTGGCATAGAATGACAGTAAGGACAGTAGACCCCAGAACAAGATGGGGGTTGGGGGCACTGACCCCTGTGCCCCCTGTGTAGTTGAAAATTGGCATGTAACTTTTGACTCCCTAAAAACTTAACTACTGATAGCCTACTGCTCACTGGAAGCCTCACAGATAACATAAAGTTGATTAACACATACTTTGTATGTCGCATGTTATATACCGTAAAAGAAATGTTATTAAGAAAATCATAAGAGAAAACACATTTACAGTGCTGTACTGTTTACTGAAAAAAATCCACATATAGGTGGATCCGTGCAAGTGAAACCTGTGTTGTTCAAGGGTCAACTGTATTTAGTCAATGAATAAGTGAGTAAACAATAAGATAAAATTTTAAAGAACAAAACCAAGCAAGACATGACATAATATTTTTATAGTAGCTGAATGCTGAATTAATTCTGCAACATCAGCCTCAGGAGTGACCTCTGTAGTCAACTCATGTCCAGGTCTAAGTGGGAATTCTTTTCTCAGTGGTTCTGAACACCAGCCATGCTGTTGTGCTTAAGGTAAGAGGGTTCACAGTCCCAGAGCCACCCAGCCACAGACCACACTGTGTGTTCCTCCTCAGACTGTGAAGAATCTGCCTCTGCAGGTTAATTCCTGAATCACTGCCCCAGTTCCTACGGTAGGTGAGGTGCAGTGCCTGGCCCTGAGGACGCCCACCCAGATTCACTGACACAGCTCTCCTCCGGGGAGGACCGTCCAGTGGGAAGAACGGTGGGAAGAGTGCATCACTCACTCTAACCGAAAGCAGGCTGGTCAAGAGACACTCCAGAGGAGCAATCTGAGGCTAGCCTTCAGAAACACACAGAACAAACCTGTTCTTCTGTCGACAGAAATTACTTTTTAAGTCAGAGGTCATGGAGACCCTTAGTCTTCAGACAAACGCTAGCCAATTCCTTCAACCACTTCTCAACTCAAATACCAGTTCTTCCATGAGGCCTTTACTGATTCTTCCCGAGGAAAGAGCCAAAACTCATCATCCCTTCCTCAGCCCCAACCCGGGGCCTGGGTATTACACATACAGACATGCGCCCTAGACTGGGAAGTCTTCTCTTACTTCATCTACCTGGACAAGGTCGAATGAGAGCCAGGCCATCCCCAACAACCAGCAGGGTGCCATCCACACAGCAGGGACTTACAATGAGACTGTTCAGCAAGTGTGTAAAGGAGGATTGGAGAGGCCCAATTCCTGGGCCCCCTTATTATTCTCCCCATGCTTCTCTGGGTGGTCTCTGGACTGTCCATATCTCTGTAAAAACTCAGTACCCAGAACTAGACACGCAAGTCCCAAAGTGGCATGCTACAAGATGAAGTCAAACCCAGATGTTGTCCCCTCCTAATGCAGCCAGAGGATAGATTCCAAAGGAAAACTAGATCTCCCGCACCCTATAAAAACCCATGTGAGCTAATGTATATCTCTTCACAATCACTTCTGCTTGGGGACTTTAAATTTCTTTATAAAGTAAGCATTTTTACTAAAATAAAATAGTAGAAAGAAGTCCTGCCACTTTAAAACTATTTTTTCCCTGAAAGGAGATGGTGTTGAAATACTTAGATTCAGCAAATTCTCACTTGAAATATTACCATAATGTATTGATTTTTACCAGACTCAATTGACTGAAAAGTTGTTTGTATAGCAATATTGGCCAAACCAATATACTAGAACAATTTTGTTACCCATAGTAATCAAGTGCATTTCTGAAGTATAATTATACTGTCATAAAAATAAAGCCAGATACCCTCTTCCAAGCAATAAAACAATAGGGGCTATAAAACAGGAAGAAGAAAAGGCTAAATAGATGAGATTTTTTAAAATTAAATTTAGTGTCTTTTAAGAACACCTCTGCCTCCTTTTCCTTCCCTTAAGCCAAGGTTAGCAGAAATGATCAATACTTCAATCTCAATAAACTATTTCAATAATAGTTAATTCGGGTGGAAACAGAGTCTGAAAATCTCTGCTCAGCGACCTGTAACATCCTGTCATGTTGGTTAGATGCCAATAATCCATCATTGCCATAATGGATATGAGCACGTGTGAACATGGAGTGGGGGAAGCAAAGGTGGGAAAGGTGTAGAGAATCACAAGCTCAGGTTCATTCTTTAGAGTCCAATCAATACAATACACATTATTGTATGAAACAAACCTATAACAGTGAATGCTGAGAGAGGGAGAGAGGGAAACATACATAATTAATTTTACTTGACAAACAGTCATTGATTTTCTGGAAATATTAATATCCTTGTTTGTCACATGATACTTTAACACAACCCAGCCATATACAAGTATTTAATTTTGTATTAAGATGATACTTGTTTGCTTGTTTAAAATATGATCTTGGCTGCAAGGAAAAGGCTCTTCATTTGATTAGAAATTTAAAGTTAAAATAAATCAAACAATCACCCTAGCTCTTGGGTCAATATCAAAACCACTTAAAAATTACTCTTAATTTACAAGATGCACCTCAGGGAAAAAAATATAAAGGAGTGGGGTCACTGGTGCAGCCGGTAGAGAAGCTGGGGTCAGAACTACTGCTGATGTGGTTTGGCACGTTCAGGGTGGCCAGTGAAAGAGAAGTGAGAGCTTTCTGAGTACTATGTGGTTCCCAACATTTTCTTCAACGACTCCTTTTTATTATACTTTCCCCTCAGGAATCCCATATTTTGACAAGTTTGGTTTGCTAAACAGCATTTAATTAGACAGCAATTCATGTGTTTTCTCATTTTATATAACTGACCACCAGAGCTTCTAATTTTCATTAAATACATCATGTTACTGTAATGAGTTGATCTAATTCCAGCTCCAAAAACATAAATGTAATGTTTTACATGGCCTCTACAGCCACATAAAGGGCAGAATACAACTTAATAGTTAGTTCATATGATCTCAGTTACTATCTCCAAGGACCATCCTTACCCTATTGCCAACAAATATCTCATAAATGGATAAGACAAAAGAGAGAAGGACGGACCAACACCTTTGAGAATTATTATCTCTTCCCTCTTCATGTTGTCTCTAGATATAGTCAAATCAATTCTTAAATAATGGTATATATCCAATCTTAAAATACCATGTAGGCAGTACATATGCTACCCATTATATCACTGAGAAAATCCTACCCAAAATTCAGGTTAGACCCTTAATGTAACTATAGGAAGCAAATGGAGGCAGACATTTCATTACTCTTTTCAAACACCTACATATGTGACCAAAAAGCTGATAATCTTTTTGGAAAGGAAAAAATAAAATAAAAGATGATTCTTAAGTGCTTGTTAGCTAACTGACTTATTAGCATGACTTAAGTCCTAAGAGTTAAGTATTACTTTATTTCTGGACCCAAAGCTTAAGTGACTCCATCAAACAATGCCCTGGGGGAGCAAAGAACCTGAGTGACTGGCCTTCATTATCATAGAATGTTTCCAAAGTAAGTGGGCCTGTTAATTACTTTCATTGCAATGTGACATACTATGCAAAAAAAGAGGGCAGTAACTAGTATGTTGGGTTAATTTATCATTCAAATATATGCCCTTAGTTTAGAAATTCCTATTCTTCTAGGTGAGTGTTGTAAAACAAGTATGCAGGCTCTAAAACTAGCTAGCTATGGGGAGAATCCAATTAAAGGGCCTTACTAAAACCTGCTTGGGAAAAAAACCCCACTTGCCTCATTCTCATTTCAGCCAACATGTATAAAGCATCTATCCTATCCCTAGGACTGTGCGCAGTACACTAGGAAATACAAGGAAACACAATGGACTCTGCTTGACCTTGAGAAACAACACTGCCTGGGGGAAAAACACAGAGCAAAGAGGAGAGAGAGACAGAATTCTGGCTTTGCCACTGAATGGCCACAGGCCTGGGGGTCCTAGCTTTTTCCCGTGGTCAAATGGGCTTATTAACATTTACCGGCTGTCCTAGAGCAGGCTGAAAACAAAAAACTATGATAAAAGAGAAAATACTTTGAAACTTCTAAAAAATCATTGTAATGTAAGGTATAATAAATCATATTCATGAGACAACTAGAGAATAGCAGGAAACTCAGAAGCATACCATGTATCATAATATAATGCAGAATTTCTCAAAATTAATTAAACGCAACTCTAACACAATTCAACATCTGGGAGATGTCTGTAGATGTTCCTCAAAATAAGAGCCCTGCAGTCAAGTAAGCATAGGAAGCACAGGGGTCAACAATTTTTCTATTATTTGGTACTACCATTGCCAGTTAGCTAACATTTACTCCGTCGTAGTGGTAAGTTCCTTTTCTATGGAACATCTCATTTAACCTCACAACAATCTTATTAGAGGTCATTACCCCCTTTGACACATGGGGAAAATGAGGCAGAAGACGTTATGTAACTCTCCACCAGTCACACAGCTACTTAGGGGCAGATTCAAGGTACACTTACCCACAACACATCCTGTTCTCTACTTTCTCAAAGTTTTTAAAATTCACTGTGAATCTCATAGAGGGGAAGAGGATATGTGTCTTTCTTGAATGGGGGGGGGGGGGGTTGGAGCAACATGTAACATTTTGGGAAATAGAGCAATAATGAGAGTACATTCATTTTCTTTTCCTAAATTATTCTTCTTCCCAGGCATAAATAAAACTTTAGCCTAAGATATTTCCTTTATAATCCATTTCACCCAAATTAGTAATCCAAGAAATACCAACTTAAAATTACCTAAGTCATTATCATAACACAGAGAATAACTCAGCAGAGGACTATGCACAGCACCCACAATACCACTTGGTTTAAATGTCTGGGCCCAGAATTTCACACTGTAGAACTGGGGGGAACATCCAAACTTAAAAGGCAAAAATGTGATCAACTATTAAACAATATATATTGCAGTTACACACGATATCCTATCCTTTGAAATTCACAACATCCCATCAGTGGAGCAAATAAGAAAGAAATATTAAACTTTTGCTTTGCATTTATTAGCTTTATTGTACTTTATAAGAAAAAAAATTAAATAGGCCCATTAGCCAGTTTTGTTACCAATGAATGGATTTTCCAATATTTTCTTCATCTAGTTTATGTAGCATAGCCTGTAATATAATCATTTTGTTTGAAAAATCACAATTTTTATAGTCAACACCATTAAGGTAAACTTAGTGTAGGAGAAAGTCAATCATAACACATCAAACAGTTTTATGGAGACTTTAGTAAAGTGGATTCTCATTTCTTGACAATTATACCATTTCTTTGTGCCGAACTAAAAGCCAGGGATATAAGAACAATACGACGGAAGCCCAGGCAGAAATGAAGACCAATGATCAATAACAAGTGGTTAAGCAATTTGGTATCTTCACCTTCTCTCCTCTTAAGGATCACCTAAGCAATAAGATAAATGGGATATCTTCTTTGTATAGAAATATAGTGTGTAAAATAAAGCACTAAAATCATCATGTTACTGCCACTCACCCTCCATAAACAACCACTGTCAAAAATATATTAAATCCAGGGGTTGCTCAGTTCGTTAAGCGTCCAACTTTGGCTCAAGTCACGATCTCGTGGTTCGTGGGTTTGAGCCCCACGTTAGGCTCTGTGCTAACAACTTGGAGCCTGCTTCTGATTCTGTGTCTCCCTCTTTCTCTGCCTCTCTCCCACTCATGCTCTATCTCTCTCTCTCTCAAAAATAAAATAAAACAAAACAAAAAAAAAACATCTTAAATCTGGGGCCCCTGGGTGGCTCAGTCAGTTAAATGTCGACTTCTGCTCAGGTCATGATCTCACAGCTCATGAGTTTGAGCCCCACCTCAGGCTCTCTGCTGTCAGCGCAGTGCCTGCTTCAGATCCTCTGTCTCCCCTCTCTTTCTGCTCCTCCCCAACTCTCTCAAAAATAAACATTTAAAAAAATATATTACAACACACACATATTAAGCACTAGCCACAGCAGATAAGTAAACTCAGGGTACATTGCTAATATTAACATAGCATTCCAGCAGGTATAGAACTTGTGCTAAGGAGGTGTAAGATAACGTGTTGTTGGGGCGCCTGGGTGGCTCAGTCAGTTAAGCGTCCGACTTCAGCTCAGGTCATGATCTCATGATTCATGGGTTTGGGCCCCGCATCAAGCTCTGTGCGGTCAGCTCAGAGCCTGGAACCTACTCTTGATTCTGTTTCCCTCTCTCTCTGCGCCTCCCCTACTCATGCTCTGTCTCTGTCTCAGTTTCTCTCTCTTTCAAAAATAAACATTAAAAAATTAAAAAAAAAAAAAAAAGATAATGTGTTCTTTTATCAGTTCTCCTAATAAAAGGAGATCTTGTGGCCATGCTTCTTGGCTACAAACATTAACAAAGGAAACAAGGAGTTACTGTGTAAGGGGTACAGGTTTCAGGTTTACAAGATGAAAACAGTTCTGGGATGGATGGTGTTGACGGTTGCACAACAGTATGAATGTGCCTAATGCCACTGAACTACTGTAGACTTAAAAATGGTTAAGACACTAAATTTTATGCTTCTCACCATAATTTAAAAAATAATAAAACATTAACATGATTCTATATTGTCATTTTTCCTTGGTAGATAGGCAGGTTATTTCCATTCCCCTGCCTCCCTCTCCCCTTTCTGTTGGTAACCTGTGTTGTAAAATAAAAGATTAAAATGTTAACATCTGGGATATTATTTCTAATAAAAATCATCTGCTGGAGTTTGGTAGTCTTACGTTTCCCCCCTTCTAGAATAAACCAGAACACTAAATTCACAATAGGGCTTCAATTTAAAACCACAACCATGCCTGAGCATTCAACATGTGGTTAAACAGAGCAAATAAATAGGTTAGGAGTCTAAAGAAATGTTTTGGGATTCCATTTGAAGCCATTAAAAGGAACCCAAAGAGTTGAAGAGTTGCTAGAAATCTTTCCTGTTTCTTTCCTGTTTTATTTTATCTGGCTATCAGCATAAAAGCATTAATAAAAAGAAAGGTTGAGGCTTTGAAAAGTGCTCTCTACAGTGAACTTAAGAGAAGCAAATCAGGGCATGCAGGTTCCTCCTTCTGTCCTTTCTAACGGTACCTGAACCCAAGAACGTTCAGAACAGGGTAAAAACTCCAGTCAGATTACGAGTAAGATGAAGAGATGCTGTTTATGCAGCACTGGGGGCTACTTGGAAAGGGATGTCAGTACGATCCAGGGAAGGACAAGAGTACCTCAAACTCTTCAGACACAGTAGGTAGCCATCAAACATTTGAAGGGCATGGCCTCAGGATCATGTTAGGGCTGCACTATTATTTAATTCTCTGAATTATTACAGTGGAAGCACTTAACTTGCAGACCAACTATCCACAGTACCCAGTCATCTGTAGGAAAAAAGAATCCAAATACATGAACATAAGTTCTTAAAGGACTAGATTCAAGAGAATGGACTCCAATCCTGGCTCTACCTGTAGAGAGAAGACTGAAGCCCTGAGTGAGTGAATAGGTCAGATGACTTTGAAGAAGCTTCTAACCCTGAGACACCTAATTCTATGCCAAGGCTGCATCTCTGTGTGGAGGATGTTCTGGGATTTTAAGATGTGACCCTTCATGGTCATAAGGCAATAGGGAAATTTTTATCTATAGTCACGTGGTTAGCAAACACTTAAAATTCCAAGAACATTAATAACCAATTATAAATTATTTCACAACTTTGAAAATATATATTAATATCAACATTAAAACATCTAAGGTAAAAACACAATCATAATGTGATACAGAGTTAGTGTATATATGGAAAACAGCTCTCTGGAGGAAAGCTTTATTACTCCCTCAGGGCTTTCATACAGAGTATGGATTTTTTAATTCCTAGTGGAATATTTTTCATACACCATTGCAGACTATTAAGTACTAGATATTACATTATGTAGTTTAAACTTTGCACTACTGCATGAGAAAGACTTCCCTGTCGAGAGAACTATTTTTTATGGTTAGCATTTTTTAATATGAAAATGAACACTCCTTTAGGGTAAGATCACTGCTACTGGAATTTGGGAGAATTTTATAACTTAACATATTCATCAATGTGTAGAAATTCTCTCGGGGGACTAGGGAGAGAAGGAAATACAACAGGAAGAAGGCTTTTTAATAACTTACAGTGTCAACACAGGGCAAAGCAATGGTATTTATAAGGTTTGTCTTCCACTGGGCACAGCTGTAAAAAGGCAGGGGACTAGTACAGGGTGCTAGCAAGTTTAGAAAAAAATGGTGTTAAAGAGCAAAGGAAAAAAAATGCATTAAACTTCAGGCCAGTTAAAGGTACACCTGTTAATGGTGGACTATTAACGTTCACCCAGGAGAGATGCAGACTCAGAAATATTAAAAAGGCAATATAAATGCACTTTTGCAAGCAATTCCTCAGAAAATAGATGCCTTGCAGAATTTTGGAGTCAAAAGTAGAAATAAAATCTAAGTGCCAGTGGTCATTTAAAAATCTTTGCCACGGAGAACTTGGATACTCACATTTGGCAAAAGTGGATAGAAAGTTTAAACAAAATCGACTACTCACTTGTAGACTGTGCCTCCGTTGCCATGACCAAGAGTGTCTCGATACCGTATGTCTTGTTCATTCATCTCCATGAGAAAGAAAGAAAAACAAAAAGGGTGTCATGCTGTGGATGGAAATGTCAAGGAAAAGCAACTCTGGGCCATAAACAACAAGCAGTCTGGGTCATTTCAAGTTCAGCTGCAAGAACGAGAAGATCAATACAACATTTGCTGTCCAATTTATAAAAGACGATACCAAGGGACAAAGTGATGGAAAGTTTAATGACAATTTGTTTGCCTGGGTCATTTCATTAAAGTTTGATAAAAGGTGTCAAAATGGAATGATATAACATAGCTCGAAAGGGTCAGGTCAGAGATACGGATAAGAACACAGTCTCTAGCACTACACATAACCAATGCCAAACAGCAGTGCACATAACCAAAATCAAACTTGGGAAGACAGCACACACACACAGACACATACCCAGTAATCTAATGCACAATCTGTAAATAAATCAGCCCCTGAAAACTCCTCAGGTGACCCCACAGTTAACATTAAACAAACTAACTGAATAATGTTAATGATTTTCCTGGAGTAGATACAGCTTTCCTTTGGAAACAATAAATTAGTATACAGCGGTAACTGGGTAGAAATCGTATTATGCCGATGGAAAAGTGCCAAATCGGTGCACTTAAAAATGCATACATAGACAAATACTGAAATCCATAAAGGGAAAACATATAATAATGTGATTCTTATAAACTCAAGTCATTTTCATCATTTAATATGCTAAATAGCATGCACATTTTCTCAGGTTCCATAAAACTACTACACCACAAAGACTACTCTCGTTTGTATCATGAATAGTAGTCAATTATTCTAGCGCCCACAAAATAATGTTTTGGAGTTGTAAAGAACTCCTTAAATTATTTATCAAATGACTTTGAGACTAGTCAGATTATATTTGATGCATTCGGTAATTTTCTACACAGTGGTCCAGTTGCTTAAAAATTAACTGCCAACTTTATTCACTAAATGGATTCAATAAAAGTGTTATTTTCCATATAGCGAAAGCTTGGGAAAAGCCATAGTAAGCCCTGAAAAAAAAAATCAATTTCCTGGGAATTGCACTGCCTTGCATGGGCAGATGGAGTTTTTAATTCAATATCACCTGGAAAAAAAAATAGTTTGCTTTCAGACCATTATAGTAAACCTTTAAATATTTTGCTCTAAACTTCTGCCAATTGAATAAAGCAAGGCTCCATTTATCAAGGGAAATATTTTTCTTCTATACATTTCTGAAGTTGAAGCTTCAGAGAGCTGTGATAATTAGCAGTATAGTGCAGGTAACAGAAACAGCTTCCTTTCCAAGCCGTTCTGCCAATCCCTAAAAGAATATTGACAGAGTAATGTGTAAAGGCCAATTCAACACCCAATTTAATTGTAGTACAACCTGATTGGTGCAATTTGCAATTTGCAATCAGCTAATTACTATATTCATGGTCAGAGACAAAACGATAGACAAGTCAGAAAAATTGGCAGCTATTTTCTTATTTGAGGGAAATTTTGCTCTTCATTACCTTTCTTGTATTACTAATACAGAAAAAAAGAAACCATGTTTTAACCTGCATAAAAGATGGAACATGAAGAGAAGAGAAGAAAAGAAAATTTCCTTCTTCCAGGCCAAAAGAGAAATTGTAAAACAGCATGAAGGAGAGCGGCACATAAAGGAATTTGAGATGTTCAGTAGCACAGCTAGGACCAGGTGGGCTTTGATCAATGGCGACGAAGGATATACATGGAAACCGCGGGACCTACTGGCGAGTACAAACAGGCTAATTCCTTCCAAAACACTTCTCAAGGTAGTCTAAACAGCACTCTTAACCACCTCATTTGTACCATTAACTTGCCTAACAAGCTGCACCCTCATCAGGGCTCAAAGTAAACAAGAGAGCAAATTTCATGGACTACATAGGATCCAGGCTCCGCAGGGGCCACACTCTTAAGACTACATCCCCTCCACCACTCCGTCAGGACCTTCCAGATAAAAGGACCAGTAGTTTCCTCTCAGAAAAATATACAAGCCGAGACATATTGTCATTCCACATTCCAATGACACTCTGGGATGGACCTAGGACTTTGCAGGGGGCTGGATTTTGTGGCATTCTATTGAAGAGAAGGCAAATGGGAAGGTATGGCAAGTCTCTGAGCTGCTTGAATCATTATAGTCCTGACATCGTAGGGTTATTTTACCTCTCAAACTCAGGACCCTGAAAAGAGAAGTGGAGCAGCCGCCTGCCCCCCATACCCAGCATTCTGACCTGACCAGGAGTGGTAGGCATCCACCAGGGGTTAGGCTGAGAGACGCTGTGTACTGTGGGTGTGGGTGTGTGTGCACGTGTGTGTGCGTGTGCTAAGCAGCATGTGAGCAAATTCAAGGATAGAAATTTGGAATCCCTCAGACAATAAGATTGTAAGAGCCTCATAAAGATAAAAGTGGTTTTGAAGCAAAAGTTCTAAAACCATCTCACTTAAAAAGACAGTATCCATAAAAAGGTAAAGTGTTTCTACAATGTTTTAAAGTTTTATAGACCTTTGCCTGGCCTATGAGCTGACTGATAGGTTTTTATATTTAAAAAATATCAGATTCTTTTTCTTTTGGCTTATTTGGATTTTCTAACTTTTCTATAGTATGCAAATATTATTCATGTAAAAAAATGTTTTAAAAGAAAACTGTTAGAGACAAGCTCATTAACTGATTACAAACAACCTTTTGAGAATCTCAAATCTCTGATTAAAATGGATTACTTCGGGGCACTTGGGTGGCTCAGTCAGTTAAGCATCCAACTCTTGATTTGGGCTCAGGTCATGATCTTATGGTTTGTGAGTTCGAGCCCTGCATTGAGCCTGATTGGAATTCTCTCTCTCTCTCTCTCTCTCTGTCTCTCAAAATAAAATAAACTTAAAAAAAAACAGGTTACTTTAATTGACTATGAAAAACATCATGAACAGGATCAACTAACAGCTAATAACATTTTTGCCTTTTTTCCTTAGATAAGCATATTAATTGAACTTTTCAAACTGAAGCACAGGAACAGTGTTCATTTTGACACAAAGGTGGGATTTATATGCCTACAATGTACAATATTTAAATATTACAGTTGGGATCAAGTATCAAAAAAAATCACAGAATTTTGCAGCATTTCAAGCACATAGCCCAATTCACTTAGGTCATAAAACTAGTCAATAGCAACTAGTCAAGGCTAGAACTTGGTCCTTCAGTATTTTCTGCTCAATGCCATATGTCAGCAGCTGATGTCCTGGCTAAGTATAGAGGGACGTCCTCTCCCATCAGTGGTCACTGGTCCACAGGAAGGAAAACAATCAACAGAAGGGCACCCACAAGTTAAAAGCAATTTCATCAGCTATGGTATTTGTTTTTAAGAAAAGAAATGTTTTAAAGATCACATAGCTATATAGAAAAGAAGTGAAATAAAGTTTTTATTCAATAGAGATACTAAATTGTTTTAAAATATAACTCGGTTTTCTTGCTTTGACTAAAAAAAGCAAATAAAAGGCAGAATACTATATGTGAGACTAGAGGAAGAAAAAGCCATTGGAGTTAAAATTACATGTCAACTGAAAGAGGGCAAATGACCTGGGAACAATGACAGGCATCGGGTTCTGCTCCTGCTGAAGGAGAGTCAGGGGCTGGAACGAAACGTGAACCAGACAGGACAACCTGCAGGGCGGCAAGGTTGTTCCTGTGTGGGCAGAGGATGGTGTCATGAAGTATGCACTTTTGTGTCTGTGCAGATAGAGGAGAGGGTCATGCTGTGTGGACTTCCATACAGTCTCATTTATGTTTTGGTCTTGTCATAGGATCTAAGATGAACCATAAGAATCTAAAGAGTTTTATATAGTGGTGATTATACAGCTTTTAAAGCTTATTTTATAGTCGAATTCCTATTTTTCTTCCTTTTTAAAAAAAATTTTTTTTAATGTTTATTTTTGAGAGGGAGACAGAGCATGAGCGGGGGAGGAGCAGAGAGAGAGGGAGACACAGAATCCAAAGCAGGCTCCAGGCTCCAAGCTGTCAGCACAAAGCCCAACACAGGGCTTGAACTCACGAACCACAAGATCATGACCTGAGCTGAAGTCAGTTGCTTAACCTACTGAGCCACCCAGGCACCCCTAAATATTTTTTTAATGTTTATTCATTTTTTAGAGAGAGAGACAGAGACAGAGCATGAGTGGGGGAGGGGCAGAGAGAGAGGGAGATACAGAATCTGAGGCAGGCTCCAGGCTCTGACCTGTCAGCACAGAGCCCAACACGGGACTCAAACCCACAAACCGTGAGATCATGACCTGAGCCGAAGTCAGACACTTAACTGACTGAGCCACCTAGTGCTCCCCTCCTTTTTATTTTCTAAACACAATAAGTATGCTTAAAGGCATCTGAAGTTCTCAAAATAGCCAAACATGCAGCAGGATCAGAATTAGTTCTAAGATCTGTGGCTTCTCAGTACAACTATACTTAATTTATCAGGAATAGGAAAATATTGTCACTTTCTCCTATAAAAGCTAAAACACAAAAAGAAGAGAAACAACTTTAGAGATGCAAAGGTCAAAGTTGTTCATCCTTGGAGTAACTAGACACTTTTTTAATCCTTTAAATTGACCCACTGGGCCATTTCTAATCAGTTTCACATCAAGGGCCAATGTTAAAGAGATGATACCGCACTGAAAAGCAAGTGGGAAAAACACATCACGAAATCACAGCAATGATACTGATCTATAGCTCTCAATGAAACGTGCCAAAAAAAATCTTACAATCTGGCTTTTTTTAAGCTGGCAAAAAAAGGAATCCTCGGTCATTAAACGATAAAAGAAAAACGATATCTCCATTCCAAAGACTAAATGTTAAACTCTTAAAAAGTGCTTGATTTAATACAATATTAATGAAATTAATGGGGAAAATGAAATGGAATTCAATTATGGATCAGCAAAGAAAATATTCTTTGTTTATTGTCTGCCTGTGTTAAGAAGAATCAGCACCTATCGCTTATAAATCATTAAAATAAAAATGCTCAATTAATCCTTATTTTATATGTAAAGGTCTGACAGAAACTAGACCCATCACTAGACCTTTGCTTCACAAATCGAAGCAATAATGGTTTCAGAAAGCAGTCACACTGTATGAGCAGACAATTGGAGAGATTTAGTAAATCCCACTTTATAGAGCAGAGACTAATCGGAAAACACAAGCCAGTCAAATGTTTCTTATGAACTGTTGACACTATATCAATGCCGAATCAATTGGTGGCATTTACTCTGAGTGACAGAAAAGAAATAAATATTTATATCACATAACCTATATCAATGAACCCAGGCAGAAAGCTATTTCTAACCTGTCAATATTTGATTATCTTGAAGAATCATGTCCCTTTCTTTTAATGATTAATATGAATTCCTTATTAAACCTAAGTGGAGGCTAGTGGAAAGGCAAATCATTATTAATGCTTGAGAGCATAAACCACTAAAATAAAAAACTATGCTCAAGTGTTAAAGTATCGTTAAATGTGACTTACATCTTCCATATCAAGTGGTGTCAGTGCTCAGCCCAGAAATTTATTGATGCCACAACTGGGCACATTACTTCACTGCGATGCAATCTAGCTCAGTCTTTAGTTACCCTATAGTACCAAGGAACTGAGAAATTAGCACAAGGAGGAGGTATTATGAGGACTTCCAAACGTGGGTTTTTCTGTTTTGTTCGTTGTGACTGAAAGCAAATAAAGGCTGTTCCTTAAAAGAAGAAAACGCCAAACTGTTTAACGCGGGGTTAACACATTCCCAAGGGAAGGCAATAAACAATCTTTAAGTGTCAAAAATCATTCTTATGACAGTCTTCCACCACAGAGAACCTCATAACTGAAACCACTAAGATATTTATGGTACTAGGTTTGTTGTCAAAACATTAGGAACATTTCAGAATGCTTATTTTTTGCAGTGGAAATAAACTGTTTTTCATCTTTGAAAGAGGAATCTATGACAGGTTATTTTCCATTGCCTGAGTTGAACAAATGTAGTTAAAGCTTCTTAATTTATGTCAGTTTTAAAGTATATTTTCCAGCTGAAGAACGCATGTGACTCACACTTAAGTTACAATTAGTAACTAGACTTGCAAGCGTGTTAAGAGACACGGAAAAATCCCAAGCTCGCTATTTCTGCTTTTAGCCAGGTTTTGTTTCATACTGGGTCCGAACACATCCAGGGCACTAGGGGGACACATTTGCAGATATCAATCCAAACAAACCTCTGGCTGCTTAAAGTACTTTTAGGTACTAGATAAACACTATATAAAATTTTGAAACCATCATGATTACAGAGACAACACCAGATTCTCCTTGGCTGTACACAGAATATCTGAGGACTAGAATTCCCACACTCTGGATGACAACCAGATGTCAGAACCGGATCAACTTATTTTTTCTAACTGTATTCAAGGGACTGTGTGCTAAATAAGTAGGGCTTCCAGAAGCACTATCATACCGTCACTGTTTTAAGGCATGAGCATCCATCTATTAGGCCACAAAGTTACAGGTGATATTAAAGGACAAGCACAAGGACCCAGCTTTGTCTTCTTGACGTGCTCCACTACAAGTACTTGATTCATGAAATGCCAATGAGGCTTGGAGAGGTCAGCGTGTGAAGGCACTGAATAAGCATCTGAGATAATTAAGATTTCAGCCTTCGAAACATGGACGGGAAGTGAACAGCAGTTAAGAAAATCAATAAGAGTCTTTTATTTGCAGTGACACAGATGTCTCAGTCAATAGAGCCTAATAGGCAGGCTTGATCGCAATGGACAGGCGCCTGCCTCCAAGGCTATCAAAGGGCTTCTTCTATAACAAACATTAAAACGCATTTATGTTGCTATTGAAGAATCGAGGACCCTGTAGGTAGCTTAATTTGCCAGTGTATGTTTAAAAGCACTATACTATTTCAGATGTGTCCATTTACTGGAATCAAAATTAGTGAGAAATGACTGGCCCGCAGGCCTGTTTGTCCCTCACTGGCTGGGTTAGGTCACGCAGCTTTAGACGGCCAGTCCACTAGGCCAACCAAACCAAGGGCTTCTCAGGCCCAGGATTTTAAACGCCAAAGGTCTGCTGTTACGGTGTTCCCCAAAAAGCCAGCGTTCCTTTCAGGACAAAAGAAGGAGCCAAGGTAAGAAAGTAACAGTTTTTCCTCTTCCCCTCAAAGATAATGAAAGTGGCAGCCACCTCCGGACGCTGGGCCATTTCAACAACCCATGGGTTGACACACTTGTTCAGAACTGATTAACTTTTTTTAGACTGAGATGGCAGCAGGGTGGGTGCCTGGTACTTCAATCTGCTGGGAGTGAAACCCATTAGCACAGTTTGAAAAACGTGCTGCAAATTGCTCTGCCAATCAAATTAAGCCACTGTAATTCATTTATGACAAGAAGACATTCACAGGCTCTTTATCTGTTTATTAAGTGTATGGATACAAAAACTGGACAGTAATAAGTTACTGCTACGTGAAAATCTTAATATGTAATGACACCTACCTGGCCATTGGCTAATATTTTTTTCAGTTCAGCAGAAGACTTCTTTAAGCTGAAAAGGGAAGACATAATTTTTAATGGCAAGATCACTGACACCTCTGAACACTGTTCAGAATTCCAGACTACAATACGTCTTTGTTTTAGGTGAACACAGGGACTCCACACTTTGCATCCTTCTTCCTACATCAAACATTTACAAAAGTAACTGGCCATATGGCAAAGGTATTAATAAAAATTCTGAACCCCTAAAGCAAGACGGAAGCCTCCAATCCCAATGAAGCTAGATTACCTTACAGATTACTTCAGTGACCTTTCCTGGCTATTTAGTCCTGCTGCCTTTGGGTAGCCTTTCAGTGGCTATTTTATGTGGGCTCTGGCATCTGCTAAATACAAAGAACTTAACGATACACAAGAAAACAACTTCAAAAGATAAAATAGATAGCTTAAGTACGGATCTTTTACTACCATTAAGAGGTACAATTCAGCTTGCTGGGAAGCAAATGTGCAACAAACAAATTCTGGGGCTCACTGGTTGTGTCATCTGGCACAAGTCAGTTACTTATCCTCTCTGAACCTCAATTTCCTCTTTCTGTCAAATGGGGGAAATATCAACTTTATAGAGTAATCAAGAAAATTAAATATTACAAAAAGCCCACACACATTGTAGATATTAAGTAAATTTCAACTGCTTTCTCTTTGCTTTTCTGTTCTATAAGTGGGAGACTCTGCTTTCAGAGTTATTTAAGAAACATGAAAATGTTCTTCTCTGGACACATATGACTTGTAAACACTTATAGGAATGAGTTTAGGGAAAGTGGCTAGGGAACACTCTGAAGTCCTTCTAGCTTTATTATGAGTTATGCCCACAGATCCCCACCCGGTAAGAGTGGTGTACAAAATAGCATCTCATCTCATCAATGTTCTAATTGGAAACGTAAGCTTGTTAACTCTCTTCTTTTTTTTAATTTTTTTAATTTTTTTTAGCGTTTATTTATTTTTGAGAGAGAGAGAGACAGAGACAAGAGACAGAGCATGAGCGGGGGAGGGGCAGAGAGAGGAGACACAGAATCCAAAGCAGGCTCCAGGCTCCGAGCTGTCAGCACAGAGCCCGACACAGGGCTCAAAAGAACCCACAAGCTGTGAGATCATGACTTGAGCCGAAGTCAGACGCCCAACTGACCGAGCCACCCAGGGGCCCCTTGTAACTCTATTCTTTATCTATTTTAACCCTCTATCCATCTACCAAATTAACTCTCTTCCCTCGTGCAGTTACCTGTATAGATGCCTTTCTTTCCACCACACACTCCCCAAGACTGGGAGATCCCTGAGAACATGGACCACATCTAGATCACCTCTTTTCCACTCCCTTCCCATCCTTGAACCCAGCCAGGGACGTGGCACGTGCTAAGAATTTGATAAATGGTGGCCTTGCTTCTGGTTGTGATTTATTATATGGCAGTCACAGACACACATACACACACATGCATTTGGTACCTTGAGTAAGTTATACTTGATAAAGATCTCAGGCTTCATGTCTGACCACACTTGCTCTTTCAAGTTATGACTACTCTTCTTTCTAAATACTTCTTAAACTTCTGCTATGGTCAAATGCAGACTATGGAGCAACAGTCCCTACTTTCTCCAGATTTTACAAAACATGTCCTCAACCAAGGATTCTAAACTTTAATAATGTCCTCCCAAGTCTAAGAATTCATATACTGAAGTGGCAGTTAAGAATTTTGTAGAATGATAGGGCACCTGAGTGGCTCAGTCGGTTGGGCGTCCGACTCTTGGTTGCGGTTCAGGTCATAATCTCACACTTCGTGAGACTGAGCCCCATGCCAGGCTCTGCGCTGACAGCCTGGAGTCTGCTTGGGATTCCCTCTCTCTCCCTCACTCTCTGCCCCTCTCTTGCTCGTGTTCTCTCTCTCTCAGAAATAAAATAAATGTTAAAAAAATTTTAATAAAATAAAAAAAAAAAGAACTTTGTAAAATGAGACTAAGGCAGAAATATGTATCAAACAATAAACTACCAAAATCAATCCAGTTAAGAAAATAATAATAGCAGCTCTCATTTACTGCATGATTACCATGTGCCAGGCATGGTGCTAAATGCCATTACTCATTATCCTGATTTAATCCTCACAATAACTATAGCCCTGTGGGAATAATTTATAAAGGAAACAAAGGTTCAGGCCTTGCTCATTCTGTCTCTCTCTCTCTCTCTCTCTCTCTCACACACACACACACACACATATTTTTTTCCCCTAGGGAACACTTAGACCCCTTGTATTCCCACAGATGACTCCCAATTTAACAGTTACAATTATTGTAAAAACAGAAATAACAAAACAATGTCTAGGCAATGTTTCTCCACAGATACTCCATTATGTCACACAACTTGAAATAATAACATTTTGATTCAATGCATTTACAAAGCACCTTTCATCCAAGAAACAAAACGTGATTCCTTAATACAGCTTCATCAGTCTCCCTAACGCTGGAGGTAGATAGATGAAAGTTTAAGCATCCCAATTTTATAGAAGGAGGGAGCCAAGATATTTAGGAAAGGACTTGACTTGGCAGTGGAACCTGCATTCAGTAATTATGGCCAAGGAACACCATGTGGATTAGTAAGGTCATTTTAACGGTCACCCACCTAAGGCAAAGACCACTTCAAGCTTTGAAAGTAACTGAGGAGAATGCTGATTTCATCCATTATGCCAATGTCTGACTACCAACTTGGTCTCAATTAAAAAAAAAAAAAAATTTCTGGAAATTTCTTTGTGCCTCAGTTTACTCAGTATTTTGTTTATCTGTATAGTCACGGTGACTTAGATTATCCAAAAATCACTTTTCAAAACATCTTAAAATTTAAATGTGATGTTATTGCAACTTTAGTATGACACTTTAAGAGGGACACTGAGATATCTAAAGAAGAAGAAATGGGTGAGGAGACTAGAAATAAGGTATCAGAGAGGCTGAATGAGTTGGGAGAATTCAATTCAGAGACAAGACTTAGAGGGAATATAAATCTGTTCATCCACTCATTCATTCAAGCATTGTTGACCGTCTCCTATGTGCCAAGCATCACACTGGGAATTGGGAATTCAATAATGAATATGCTGTAGTCACTGCCCTCCAAGAGTACAGAATTTACTGGGGACAGAAGCGACCGTAAGACAATGTGCTAACTGCCACAGTAAAAGCAAGCACCAGGGGATTGGGGAAATTATAGAGTGGGTACCTGGTGTTGACTACGAGGTGGGCAATCACCAGGGATGGTTTCCAGAAGAAGGTAAAACTCTGTTCTTCAAATCGACCAAGGTTGGCCAGACTGAAGGTGAAGAAGGGGAGGAAAAGAGGAGGAAAGCAGGAAGGGCCAGGAGTTAGAGAAAACATGATCCATTGAGGGCTCCATGCATTCCTCAGCAAAGCTGGAATGTCAAGCAGGAAGGGGTCAAGTGGGCAGGGGACTTAAATGTGAGAGCTCATTGCTCACCTGTAGCCAAGGTTACACACTGTCCTGAAGGTTTTAAGGAGCAGCAGTCAGCCCTAAAGGGGGAATGATGGGCTCAGAATACATGTTGGCAAGATCACTGTGGCTGCAGCGTGGAGGAGGGACTGCACATGGCAAGACTGTGGCTGTGGCCGTGATCTACAGAGCCCAAACTGCCTTGGCAGCAACAGGGGTATTGGCCAGAGGACAGACTCCAGCATGACAGAAGGCAGGCCTACAGGTGTAGGGACTGACTACATGTGGCTCTGAAGGAGGCCCAGGAGGCAGTGAAAGATGACTGGCAAGTTAGCCACTGGGTGGGTGTGGGAGAATTTGCTGAGACAGGAAACCTACAAGTAGTATGTTTGGAGGGAAGACGATGGGAAGAGCTACCTAGAAGAGGGAACAGCCCTGCTCTGAGGGCCAAACGAAATCTTTACCAGTGGGTGCTAAAAGGAGACCCATCTCGGCTCATGACAAAGAATGTTCTAAGACAGAGCTATGTGAAAATGGAAGGGGCTGCCATGGCCAATAAAATGCATTCACGCTGCGAGGGATATTCAGGAAGTGCCTGGATGACCATTTGGCAAGGGCTGGGGAATCAAGCATCGAAACAGAGCTGGATTAGATTGGTGCTCCTCTGACTCACACAGCACAGGCAGAGGGTCTTTTATAAACAGAGCCGGACATCTGATGCTTACCAATGACAATACAAAAACGAAAACTAAAACAGAGGGCCCTGCCGACGTGGCCCATCCTGTCCCCTTCTCTCTGATCACTCCAATGTTCTTCTCCCCTCTCTCCACACTCGCCCAATCAGTACCCCTCCCTGGGCTCCAGCCAGACTGGTCTACTTATGAACACACCGAACAGGCCTTCCACAGACGCTCTCCCCTCCCTGTGAAATGCCCTTTGCTGGCTCTTGATGTGGCCAGGCCCTTCCCATCCTCCAGGCCTCTCAGAATGTCACTCTCCTCCGGAGAGTCTTCCCTGAACATGCTGTCTAAATCTAAACATATTCCTGCCCAGTGCTCTCTCTCTCCAAAACCTGCCTGCTTCCTTCATAATACTAATTATAAAGTGTGATTGTCTGTATTTGTTTGGGTTTTTTTTCCCCCTGTATGTCCATTAGATAGCAAGCTCTAGAGGATAAGGACTACATTGTATTTCTCGTGCATAGGACAATACCTACTCAACAGGTGACACTCAATAAATACTTTTGATTAGTTGTCAACGTGGGACACAGAGCATGGCCAATGCAGGGTGGCATATTAAAATCTATAGCAGGTCTCTTTCAAACTGCATTCCTCCCATGACAGAAGTCACTGCCGGAGGAGACCACCATCACTAGGTAGGAGGCTGTCACATCCCTAAGGAAAGATACTACAACAAAAGGCTGAGAACTACTAAATCAGATAGTCTCCAAAATTCTGTCCAATGTGAAAATTTTATGATACTCTGTGAATATACACTGTAGTTCTTTAAAAACCAAGCTAATTTACTCCTCTTGTTAGAGCCAAATCTCAGAGAACTTGAAAAGTTATCCTGCCCCTTCTCTGCCTTCCCATTTTTTTTTCAACTCTGTCTTGCTTTTTATACCATGATGAAATGGAACCCAAAACACCAGAGAAAGTCCTTGTTTTTCCTCAAGGCTCATGGTGGGTCTGTCTGAACAACAACTTTTCTGGAAATAGTGGTAAAATTAAATGCCCAGCCTTCTTTGACCTGAGCATAACAAGTGACCCTCAGCCCCAGGCCTCCACTAAGCTGCAGGTATCGCCTGGCAGGGCCAAGCGCTAGAATGAGAACTAAAGACCTACCCCTTGTGACCACAAGACAGAGGATCCGCTAGTGGATAACGTGGTTGAGTGCATTTTAAGACAGAATGAATTGTTTAAGAAGAAAACACACTTTAAAAGTAGTGTGCTCACAGCAGGAAAGCTGGTAAGTAGATACACTGACACCATAATAAAGCAATCAAGGAAGCGACTTCTGAGGAGGAGACAGGAGGGTAAAAAGAGAGTCAGAAGGAGAGACTTTAAATTACCTACAGTTAAAGCCCTCTGGCAAAAGAACCAGGACTCTGGGTTAAGGAGACGGACAGAAGGAAGAGGAGAAACCTAAACCATACCTCAGCCAATAAACAGCTGTGCGATACTGGTGACAGCTCTACACTTAGAAAAGCCTGGGACAGAGTGGAAGGGTCTTCTGGCTCAATGCCGGCTTTCCAGTCACCAGCGTGAACAGGTACACCCAGAGAAATCGCCTCCACAGCATCATCCTCAAGTACAGTAATGTGAGGTGCACTCGCTGAATAACTGAGTATATAACCAAAACGACCTAAAACTCTATCAGCTTGAGCAGGTTGCTCCTTCCACTTGAGGACCGTGATGATCGGAAGCAACACTCTGAAAAGGCACTCAGGTCTTTGGTATCCCCACAGCAGTATAGGGTGCTGTTAGCATGAATGAGTGAAAATTATCTTCCTTCTGCAATAGCTTCAATATTCTGTATGACCAAAGATACAAGAAGAGCAACATGGCTGGTCAGTTTAAGTTCCACCACTTCACTCTCTCCCTGCCTCTTTCTGGTGAAGAGGTCAGTGGACAACAATGCTGCCAAAAGACAGACAATCAAGAAAAAAATGGTAAGCGTTACACAATTTACCCAACCAGATTGTCAAGGCACGGAAGGCACTGAAGTCAAAGGCACTGAATTCTCTGTGAAATTTGAAGACTGAAGGCACACCATTCCACAGACCAAAATTATGAGTTTAAAATGCCTCATTCCATCTTCCTCGGTGAGGTCCTTTCTCTGCAGTCAACACGTAGCTACAGTTACCCAACCGGTCAAATTTCTTCTTAGCCACGTACACATTCGTATGGTCTTATAGAAGAGAGGTGTCATCCCATAAGCCTCATCCCCACCCCCAGCTCTGTAGATAAGCATGTTCATGGGCACACTTCACTTGCTTGCTCTCACCTATTGCTTGGAAGTGAATCCGGGACAGCTGGGCTGCCGTGTTGAGAGGGTCCAGCCCGGGTATTCACCTACAAGGAAAGAAAGAATCTCGATCAGTCTTGTGTTCCGAGGACACAGTTCCAATTAACCTATAATTTGCCACAAATTTCTCATTTCACTATGAAGGTTAATTAGCTTGTTGCTAGACAGACCCACGGTTGGAGTCTACTCGGTATATAGGTTACAGAACGGTACAACCCATATGTTACATAATATACTTTTCCTGTTGTTATTCAAATACCTAAATGGTGTTGAAAAAAAGGAGAGATAAATGGGAAAATTGCAATTCACTCTCCAGAACTGAATTCAATTCACTGTTTTGTTTTGTTTCATATACAAAACAATATGTTCAAAAAAGAACATGAAGAATACATCCCGAGGTTAGTAGTGAACCTCACGTTTTCATACCCTTCCAGCTCTAAAACCAAACAGAACACTGCAGAATGTTTCCTATTCACTGAAAAACGAGGTCCAAATAATTAATTATAAAATGCTTGAATCTATACAATAGCCAGCTTTTCTTTCAAATGTGAAGCTGTAAGCAGAAATCCAAAATTCAAAAGACAAAGAACAATGAAAAGACATCAAATAAATATATGTTTCTAGCATAAATATGTCAAAAAAAGAGGAGGGTATTCTGTGTGCAATATGCTTAGGTGCTTAATTAATCACTGAAATGAAGTCTGTATTTTCACGCAAATAAATCTTTGTGGACACCAGTGCTCAGAATCATCCTGAAGAAACGGATCCACAAAATGATTCAAAATAATAAAAAAAAAATGTGGCCCCCAAAAAGCCTTCTATCCAAATATGTACACATATTGAGCAAATACTACAGATGAATCTCCCTCCACATCCCCTTTGGAAAAAAAAAAAAAAAAAAAAGGATCGCTTGTCAGAGCTTGAGAAAGTGCAGTTTTATTTGACATTTCAATAAGTGGAACACAGCATTACAAATCCATCTAACTTTACTGAAACAATTATTGAAATTCGTACCTTCAGGCCATGTATGTTCCGTTCCCCAGGAGGCTTGCAGGCTGAAACAGTAATTGACTAAATTGTAGAACACATCAGGGCCATTTACAAATTTGCTCAAAATGAATCGTTTAAAAAGAAATGAGGGTGACACCAAAATTAGCAGAGAGAAATGATTGAAAAGTGGCTCCCAAGACCCAAAGTGGGAATTATGAACCAAGGTTTTTAACTTGCAGGAGTGAGCATTTATAAATGCAAAGAGCTTTCTGACACCACCTCATATAAATTCCAATTTCTGCTTAAAACATATAAAAATCAAGTTAACTGAGCTAAAATGATTAGATTCCTTTCATAATTCAAATTTCTGCAATCTTTCCTCAACTCCATTACATTGTATATCTGCTATCACTTAAACTACTTTGAAAATAGCTAGGGTTTTTTCTTTGAGGGGGGATGGTGGGAGGTTGGAGAAGGGTCTTTTAATGCCAGAAAGATGTTCAGAGACTCTAAAATGGAATATTCAAGTTTGAATACCAGTTTGCACAGCAATAATTAGTCAAATTTGTTAAAATACAAGGATATCACTAATTTTACTGCATTTTTTTGCAAATCTTGACATCTTCTAATATTTAAGTCTAACGACAGAGCAGTGCCAGGAAAAATATTAATTTCCCGACACCACCAGGATGTACAGGTTAGTACTCTTCCAATTCAGCAAATGCTTCTTCATCAAATGTTAGAAATACAAAAGCGTCCTGCCCATTTTATAGGCTGCTTCCATCTGAAAGCTACGGGTGCCCTACATGTTGTATGTTGAGGGACTGTCAATTTTGATTGATTGTTTGGGAAGGATGAATTTGATTTTTTTTTCCTCCTCCCTCAGATGTACATGTATTTCTCCTCTGTTTCTGACAACAAGAAATAAAACTGTTTAATAAGAAGATGTGGGTAATAATTACAAAGCATATCAATTGTTTTAATTGTGTATATTTTTAGTACATTCAAATTTATTATGTTACTCTCCTAGAAAATATATCTAAACCTTAATAAAGAATTTTTATTTTTCTAAAATACATTAAAATTAGGACTCCAAATCTTTTCTCCATAAAATAGAAATTAACTTTTTGAACAAAACAAAAGTCACATATATTTGATGCCTGATCCTCGAGGGAACATTAATACTTCCTAAGACAACACTTCAGAGTATTTCCACTTAAGAACCCAGTACATTGATAAATTTCACTTAATAAGAAAGTGGCTAAGGAATCAGAGACAGGTGTCAATCTTACCTATTACCTAAACATGTGCCTCATTATTCAACGGGCTTCTCAAATCTTCATGACTGGAAATCTAAACAATATTCAAAAAACCCAGTAACCTCGTATTTCCTAAAGTTATGGAGTCAGAAGTTGCATAAAGCTAGAAAGTTTTCATAGTTATCAATATTTAACATATCTTTTAACTACAGGGAGGATAGCAATGAGCTGGGAGTTACCATCCAAGGCAAATGTCTTACTTGGAATGAGAACACCTGAGGTTAGAACAAAATCGTTTTCTCCTATCTTTCTCACTTGTTCAGTCTAGAGATTCTTTGTAGCATGGGGCTTGACTGAAGAAACTAAGGTCTGGGAGGCCTCTAACCAACTAAGTATTAACCCAGTCAATCTGCCCAGTATGTCTATATCTTAATTGTCTAAATTTGTGTAATCACATTTACCTATATAAAATATAGGTAAGTCAGAGTAGAGTGCCTGGGTGGCTCGGTCAGTTAAGCATCTGACTCTTGGTTCAGGTCATGATCCTGTGGTTTTGTGAGTTCAAGCCCCACACTGGACTCTGTGCTGGCAGCATGGAGCTTGCTCAGGATTCTCTCTCTCCTCTCTGCCCCACCCCCACTCACACTGTCTCTGTCTCTCTCAAAATAAATACATAAGCTTAAAAAAAATAAAAATAAAATATAGGTAAGCAAAAAGCAAGAATACAATAAACAGAGTCGTACAATAACATCCAAGAAACCATAGAGATAAGGAGACTGAATCTCATATTTAAAAAAATTTAAATATGGGGGCACCTGGGTGTAAGTTAAGTGTCTGACTACCGGTTTCAGCTCAGGTCACGATCTCATGGTTTGTGAGTTCAAGCCCCACATCGGGCTCCATGCTGACACTGCGGAGCCTGCTTGACATTCTCTCTCTCCCGCTCTCTCTGCCCCTCCCCTGCTCACTCTCAGTTGCTCTCTCAAAAATAAATAAATAAACTAAAAAAAAAATTTTAATATGGCCTGGAAGAACTTTATTTAATAATTTATTAGAGCCTAATAGTTCTGTTCTAGGACTACATGCGACAATCATATCTCATATACTGTCTTCTTTTAAGTATCTTCTCCCTACAATGTACTATTCTCTACACTCTTACCAACCCCCTGCAGACTGCCTCCAAGCACACTCCACGATTATTTTCATTTATATGCCCTTCCACTTTAAGCAAATTATAATTTAAACAAAATTCTTATTCAAAAGGTATACTAACCACTTAAAGCTGTTGTGGACTCTGAAATTATTTAATCTCTCTGAACCTACATATTCTCATCCATACAATGGAATCAGTAATACCTAATAGACAGAAATGTCAGAAAAATGAGAAATGATAACACTTAAAGGAATATTACTGCCTGAACACAGCAGATGTCTAAAAAAAGGTTGTCACTGCCATGAGAGATGGCACAATGGTACAGACAAGAAGACTGAAAAGGACTGCTCATGAAAGAAAAGGAAAAAAAAAAACTTTGAAAGATTTTGGATGAAGAAGAGTAAATCTTTTATTGGAGGGGGGAAAAAACAACAAAGACCCAGAGCATTGGTATGATTTTCCACGTTACTGTACTAGAGTTTGCTATAACAAAAGAGTTATTATGTCAAGTAGGGAAACAATTAATGGAAATTTTCAGCTGGTAAAGTATTCTTGTGGAGAAACAATTGTGAAACTTGCCCAATTCTCCCATCGTTGAAAATAACAAGAAGCAATCTGCATCCTTGTCACTGGCCTAATGCACAGAAATGGCAACATTCCTTTTTCTTTTCTTTTTTTAATTCATTTTTAGTCTTCAGGCACAACAGAATTGGATTAATCTTAATTTTTGTTTCACAGACACTATCAATGGCCCCATTTTGTTTACTTACTTAGCTCTTTAATGCATTATCATTAATAATGTACTAAGTACTCCCAATCCCACTGCTCACCTTAACACTAGAAAAGCATTACCCTTGAACCCAGACCTTCTTGTGGGCTGGCCACATCAGCTGCCTTTGGAGACTTGATCAGTGTAAATTAGAGGCTACTGGTTAACTGAACCATTCAACTTCAGAGAGTTACAGGTAATGAAAGTCTAGAATGGTTAATTGAAAAACCCATAACCATGATTACCTGTACAGTATCAGTTGACAAAGATATTATTTCTTTTTTTTTAATTTTTAATTAAAAAAAATTTTTTTTAATATACGAAATTTATTGTCAAATTGGTTTCCATACAACACCCAGTGCTCATCCCAAAAGGTGCCCTCTTCAATACCCATCACCTACCCTCCCCTCCCTCCCACCCCCCATCAACCCTCAGTTTGTTCTCAGTTTTTAAGAGTCTCTTATGCTTTGGCTCTCTCCCTCTCTAACCTCTTTTTTTTTTTTTTCCTTCCCTTCCCCCATGGGTTTCTGTTAAGTTTCTCAGGATCCACATAAGAGTGAAAACATATGGTATCTGTCTTTCTCTGTATGGCTTATTTCACTTAGCATTAAGTTATTTCTAAAAAAGTTGGAGCATTTCCTTATCTGCTCCATCAGTTAAAAAAATATGAATTCCAAGTGGGGCAAGGTATCATGCGTGAAAGACTTAATGGTTTACATAATTAAACTGTTCTTTTTTACTATTATTCAAAAATTGTTAAGTTTATTTATTTTGAGAGAGTGCATGCACACTAGCGTGCATGTGTGCAAGTGGGGGAGGGGCAGAGAGGGAAAGAAAGAGAATCCCAAGCAGGCTCCCCACCGTCAGCCCTGAGTCCCATCAATGTGGGGCTCAAACTCATGAACCATGAGACCCGAGCCAAAGTTGGATGCTCAACCGGCTGAGCCACTGAGGCGCCCCTACTATTTTTCGAATTTTGAGGAAACATTAATATACAGTTGATCAATCATATCAGATAGGCGGCTAGTACTGCCAATCTAAAAGAAAAAAAAGGAATATTAATTGACTTGGTGATTCACCAAAACTTACTCTCATCAGCTAATATTTTTTGGAGACTTGACAATTAAATTCCTATTTATGAAGATTTTCCATTATTTGGAAAATGTCACCCCAAAAAACCAAGGACCAAACATTATCAAAATTTCTCTCCTAAAACCCCACAGTACATCTTCGCTTCTGCACTAGATGAAAGCTTTCTCCTCAACAGCAGCTTTGGCTACCATCATGAGCCACAATTTATAAATATCCGAAATTAAAGTCATTCATTTGCCTTGGTTTAGAAACCATGTGGACCCCCAAAGAGTTCTTTAAGCGAATGTAAGTATGTACTTCAAAAACAAAAAACAATCTAGTTAGTTTAATTTACTCTAGTAAATTAGATATTTTATCTGCCATAACTATAATATAGCCTGCAATCCCCACGATAATGAATACTTCTTTTGTTTTTTCAAATTAAGAGCTAAACATCATGTTATGTGCATTTAAACCTTTGGAAAACATAACTGTTGATGAAACAGTTTACTGAAATAATCATTGTTGATTAGAATTTGTTCAACATTACCTCTTGGAAATATCTGCAGAGGCTCTATTAACTGTCCATTTACTTGCTGTTCCATTACTGTGGAATAATACTGCAAAGAGATTATAGAAAGAGATTACTCAGTAATGTATGAATACTGGAACAGACACTTATGGGTTGTTTAATTCATAGTACTTTTGTAAATTGCTGGTACATACATATCAGCCTTGAGAATACTTTGTCCTATTTGCACATAAAAATGACTATATTCAGCATTGAAAGTCCAGTATAATGCTATCCTCCACTCTGTCGTTTGTTTTTAAAAGTAAAAATGTTGATTAAGAATTTACTATTTGATTTCAAGAAATATTTTGAAAATGACATGTATTAAAAATGACACAAAAAGCTTTTCAGTGGAAACTTCTCAAATTGCTTCTTGTTCTTTTCTCTGGGTTTTTGCAAAGCAAAATGAAGACACTCCCCACCTAGCCTGGACCTGTGTGCCCGGCAGATCAAACATTATACATATTTGTGTTAAAAATGTACACGCGACGGGAATCTAAATCATAGACTGTGGAAAAAGCAAACAAGGTATGACCTACCCAAAGATGACAGGATTAATCTGACAGAAAGGTAGCTCAGTTTTAAGCAAACATACCTTTCATGCTTCAGTCTTTTAAACACTTTAGCACAGATCAAATTTCACTTTAAAATTCTGGGCACAAAACATAAAGTTCCAAGTGAAAAAGCTTTCACACTCCTTCATAAACACAAATTCATTCACCAGGTTATATTATGGTTTGATTCCCATTTTCCTTAATTTGCTAATTGGTGAGCGTATGTCCACCGAACTTGGAGACGGCTTCTGTGCCCTCACTTTTACCACGTGACAAATAACAAAGTGGAAAACGTCAGCGATGAAAACAACTGATTTTGTGTTTTGTGGGTTGTCACACACAGAGCAGAACTCTCCTTTCATTCTTGCCGTTTCTATATTAAAACCACATACACGTTATGTAACTGCCACATTTGGGAGAAATTCTTCCTTGATAATCATTACTTGCTGACATTCCAAAAAAGTCTTCTTTAGAAGACACACACATCTTCCTAGTGCTTTTACGTACGTTAAAATCATTACAAAATCAAGGGTTTTGTTTCTGTTTTTGTTTTTTTACAAAATAAAGGGAATTATGTGATTCTACATCATCTTGGGAATCACAAGTTACCAATCTAAGGCTCTTTGTCCTGAAAACAAACAAAGTGAAGTGAATTTTTGATAGCTGTGGGCTGATACAAGTGTATCCTCCTCTCCAAGGGCTTTCAAACTGTAAAGGAAACTGATCCTCTCCTTCTGTGGACGTAGAAGCCTAGATACACACGGCATAAACATGTGTGACACACGCTCTGGAATACATACCAAGGCGAATGTCATTCAGGAGACTATATTCCTTAAAACCACAGAAATAAACCGCTCGCCATTACTCAAACAGTGATGACAAGTAAATGAAATATCAATCATGTAGGCTGTCAACCTTTTGGGACAGCAATAACTGTTAACAAGTAGTCTGGAAAAATTGTCCAAAAATGACTTGTCCTCGGCACACAAGTATTTGAGGTTTCCATGGAAAATTAAGATGCCAGTGGCTATTTGGAACATTGCTCAGGTATTCTTTTTAATGGGAAATTTGCCGGTTATTGATCCACAGCATGTACCCCCTTGGTTCTGGAAGGCTGCAAGCAACTTTCCAATCAGTGGCTGTCAAAAAAATTACTGCCTTTTTATACTGATACAAGACAACAGCAGTGGCGGTGTTCTCCTATAGTTAATGCTTTTCTTTAATTAACTGCTATGTACAATAGGTTAGTAATTTCAGTTACTACTTCACTACAGTCCTAGAGATCAAAACGAATAAAATATCTTTATGCTTTGTCTAACAAATTAATTATAGAGTTGTCTGAAACTGGTGCTCGGGGTCAAGTTTGAAAACAAATAACCTCAAATGTAAAGGGTCAGAACAGGTGCAATGCATTTTTTCCTACTATAAAACCTTGCATGCATGAAATTGACCTGTTTTCCAACTTTATTTATTTGTCTCCTAAAATAAATAAATAAATTTGGTTTCCCTTTCATTTCAGACCTGTGCCAAATCAACTGGCAAACTATACATACGTTTATAACCATTGCACAAATTTTTCGGCCACGGATAATAACCATCCCTTTATGCTACCTTTAACACAGTCACAGTAATGATATTAAGTGTGCCACTTGCCAGTATCTGTAAAGCAAGTAGTTAGCATTTGCTTTTTGTTTTCCACAGTTCTTCCAAATCCAAGGGACATTTTTTTTCCTGCTGAAATACTGGGTTTGATCTCTGTTTGTATTAACAGAGAATCTTGTGATCCATACAGCAAAGTAATTCAGCATCAGAAGCACACCATAAAGGGTGGTAATTAAACCCATGGCTTGGGCCCACTCCAGACAAGCAACTCTGAGGAGCAGGCCCTGTGAGGGCCACGGTGGGGCTGGCAAAGAGGCACCAGGCCTAAGAGCTCAGGCTGCCGCATACCGAGCGTTCTCGAAGGGACGAAGATATGGCATGGGGCCATGCGTACCTCCCAGCCCAGAGCAGTCCTGACAGGCCGTGTGTGCGCCTGTGCTGCCCAGTGAGACGAGCAAGGCACTTGGGGGACTCACAGGGCCCCGATGTGGGGAGTGGCCATTCCCCAGCACATAAGCTGGGCAAGGAAATAGTTCCCTCCCCTCGGATTACGAAGATGCTACACAGCCAGAGGAGACTCACTTGAGGGGCAGACGGGCTAGCACCGAAGCTGGGGAGCAAGGGGTTTCCAGATCCAGGCAATCTCTCAGTGTTTTTAGATATTCTCCTTTTAAAGAGAGCCTTTCCAATTTTGTTCTCAATAGTGATAAAATAAGCAATGACTTCTAACAGTCCAAACCAAACTGAAGAAAAAAACCCAAACAAATAAAAAGCTAAATCTTACATGCCAAGATACTTAAAAAAAATTTTTTTTAATGTTTATTTATTTTTGAGAGAGAGACAGTGCAAGCGGAGGAGGGGCAGTGAGAGAGAGGGAGACACAGAATCCGAAGCAGGCTCCTGGCTCTGAGCTGTCAGCACAGAGCCCGACGCAGAGGCTCCAACTCACAAGCTGTGAGATCATGACCTGAACTGAAGTCAGAAGCTTAACCAACTGAGCCACCCAAGTGCCCCTATGCCAAGATACTTAACATGGCTTGGACAGCAAAGTAACAGTGACCATTTTAACATTAATGGGGGCATAATCTGAAGCTATCCAAATAACTTTTTAAACATAATCTTTATAATCCTATCCTGGCTCTTATTATCCCTAACACAGAGCTGCATATAGCAGGTGTTCAATAAATATTTACTGACTGAAATAGGGTCTAATTCTGATTCTGCTACCTAACCCTTGTTTCCTCCAAATGAGAGTAAAGATAGCTGGTCCATCATACAGGGTGGCCGTGAAGTTCCAAATGAAACAGCAGCAAGAGAAATTTCTGAAGGCACTTTGCCAACTGTAATGTATTCTTGGTGTTTGAGAAATTAAAAAGTGAACCTCTTACCATTGAAACAACAGCACTTTCTGAATAGAAGTGTTCCCAGTTAAAAATACAAAAACAGTTTTGTGTAAAAAGTACAAAATACCGTGCTCAGACTGAGTACCTCAGCAGCAGGCATAAAACGTGTTTTCTGCTGGTGTTCCTGACAGAATCCGTTACGCGCAGTAATTGCAGCAATAATCAATAAGCTAACGGAGTAAAAGATTAATCAGTTTTGTGATTGCTAATGGAATCTCTAGTACCAGACTCAGATTAGTTTGCGTCCCTCTGAGATGCTCCTCAAAATCCTTAAACAATTTTAATAAGGATGTGACAAAGTTTAGCACAGTTATCCAAAAATCTAATTAATTTGAAACAGAGGGCCAGATTCAACGAGGGGATAGCAAGTACAATTCTTGGCTTGTTTTGTTTGCAAGTTTATCAAACAGTGTTCCTATTTGTTATGAACCTAATTCTAATTCCAACAGCACAATTCAGTCAATAATTACAACATTTTTTGTCTTCGTGGAAATCTGTCATATAAAAAACTTGAGTTCCCAAACAGCACCGTTTCATTTTACAAGGCACAAGTTCTCTATTAAAAGAGAGACAGAGACATAGGGAGATACGCACACATACACAACCACTTATAGACCACCTACTATGTACTAGGCTCAACACTAGCTATTTCTGTTTATTCATTTAATTTCTCACAACCCTATCCTATTCTGCGAGTATCGTTCATAGATGAAACAAAAGGTTTATCAGTGAACAACAGCAACAAAAATACTTCTTTCGTGTACTCAGAACATAAAATGTACGTTTACTATTTAAGAGTCCAAAGGTAAGTTACCTCTTATTTCTCATACCTGAAAACATTTAAAGAAATTGGGTTATTGGGCAGACTGCTGAGCTGGTGGGGAGAGTGGCTTCTTTAGTTACACCCTGTTTGGGTTCAGCCATGTCACCAATCTTTTCACACACTGGGGACACATGGCACCGCGCTGACGGGTGACCTCTCCCTCCCTCCTCAGCACCCCCTCTGGTTTTCCTCCTCCCTCTCTGCCCACTCAACTCAGTCTCCGGTAAGTGGTTCTTTCTCCTCCCCTCCTTTAAATGCTGGAGCTCCCCATGGTTTTTCATCAACCTTCTCTTCTTATTTTATACTCTCCTTGAGTTAACTTCAGCCACTTCAAAGGTTTCAATTACCAGAGGACTCATTGAGACTAATTAGGAGCTGATGAATCACAAATCTTTATTTCCAGCCCAAATCTCTCTCCTAAGATTTGGAACATACCAAACTGGTTATCCAGAGGCCTCTCAAATTCAACAGGTCTCTACCTTTCACACCCTCCCTCGTGCCCTAGACCCATCTTCCACCACCTGGGCTCCCTGTCTCGGTCAATGACATCACAATGACCTACTTTCCCAAGCCAGATAGCTGCAGGTAAACCAGACCATCTCTCTTTCCTTCTTCCCCATACTTAATCAACACCAGTTTTATTAACTCTACATCTTCCTAGCTTCTCAATTCCCCAAGGTTGGGCCCTCCATAGTCTAGCCCACCTTCTTTCCCAATCTCATGTCATACCCTTCCTGCCTCCCTGTCTGTTCTACACTGAATCCCAGGTAGCTCCTCCTGAATGCACCAGCTGCTCTTACACCTGAGCCTTTGACACACTGTTCTCTCTTCCCTGTCCCTTTGTCCCAGCTTACTCCATCCAGACACCACCTTCTTCAGGAAGCCTCCTCTGTCCCCAAAGCTACACTAGGTGCTCCTTCTTGTGCTCACAGAGCGCCTAACACTTAAGCATATTAGAGCACTTATCACTCTCCCTGGCAATTATGAGTTTTCATATCCTCCCACATTGAACACTGTTGGCTTTTTTGTTAATCTCCCTGAATGGACCATGGGCTCCTTGAAGGAATGAACTATATGTTCACTGTACCTGCACCACCTAGCATAGCACTTGGCCACATAGCTGCTATCCCATAAGTATTTATAGTATAAAACTGGCTGTACAGGGGCGCCTGGGTGGCTCAGTCGGTTGAGCAGCCGACTTCGGCTCAGGTCATGATCTCGCGGCGCGTGAGTTCGAGCCCCGCGTCAGGCTCTGTGCTGACCGCTCAGAACCTGGAGCCTGTTTCGGATTCTGTGTCTCCCTCTCTCTCTGATCCTCCCCCATTCATGCTCTGTCTCTCTCTGTCTCAAAAATAAATAAACGTTAAAAAAAAATTTTTTTTTAAAAACTGGCTGTACAAATAAGTGAGCAAATCAGTGAGTGATCTCAGGTCCTAGCTCTACGTTTACTGGTTGTGTGACCTTAAGAAAGGCACCCACTATGTGCGTCAGTAGCCTCAGCTATAAAAATAGGGACAATACCTGCCTTGCTCACCTTGTAAAGGTATTAAGAAGATCAAATCAAAGGAAGCAGTATATGGGAAACCTTCTATAAAGTACTTGAAAAGAATCTTGAAACAGGGCACAGGGCTATGAATCTCCCACTTCCAGGCAACAGTACATAGAAGAGAAGCGTCCATAACAATAGGGTAACATAGAAACCCCTAAACAAGATCACTGTTAGACCAAGTACAGAGGTAGATTTGACTAACTGCTTATCAAGGCTGAGTCAGTGCCCCTCCCTTTCCCTCCATTACTACAGTACTATAAATAATAAAATAATTAAAAGGGTATTATAAAGAATCATGTCTATTTTTCTTCTGGAAGTTAATCATGGGCAGGGGCCCTGTCTTGTGTATTTTAGTGTCTTGTAATACCTCTTGTATCTTGCAGAGGTATTAAACTGGAGTCTATATGGGCCTTAGGAGAGCCTTCAAATTCCTGAAATTATATGTGAAACACTGCATTGTGTCAATTTTCTGGGAAGAGAATAAACAACTTCCCTCACATTTTCAAATAGGCCTGTGTCCCTAAAAACCTAAGAAGTGACGCTGTACAGTGCCCAGCACTGTGCCTCACACATAAGAGTGCTCCACAAACGTTTACAGGAAGGAGGCAGACGGGAGCTGATAGAGACGTGGCAGCTAGTTTCATTGCTCATACCTCCTAACTTACTCGGTGGCAAGTCTTAGATATCAAATCGCATCAAATCAGGTTTATACATTATTCTTCTATACACGTGACAGAACAGTTTCCTAAACCTCTCCTTAACATACCTTCTAACAGTACAGTGTTTCAACCTATGAGGAATAAGTATGCTGGTTTTTTCCTACTAATGATAAAATTTTCACATTCCTGTTCAGTCAATACTGCAAGCATACCCCATTATAGGTAGCTCAGTCAGTAATTACAGCAATAATCAATAAACTAACCAACTATTTGCAGTCCATAGTTAATTTATTAGTTTTCCCAGTGAAGAGCCCAACAACCTGAACTCTGTTAAATGGATACAAATTCAATTAGAACACTACTTAGTGCGTCCTCAGTTACACTTTCTTTTGGTTATTTCTTATACTTTACATTGAGAGGCTTTCCTTCTATGGACGCTGACCTCTTAGGAAGCACACAATTGCTCCAGCAGTCAAAAATAACATATAAAACTAATCTATGTTGAATACCAAATCAATAACTGCATTTACGGATCTGGCTTCAGATCCCCCCACTTCTCAATAGCTCACTGCCCCTGCCTTGAGGTACTACAACGTACACACGCTCTTCCTCGGACTCTAGACCAAGGGTCCCCACATGGTCGCGGACAGATTAGATGATGAGAAAGAAAATCACAATGAAAAGTCTTACAGTGAAAAGGTCAACAGGGAACAACTCTGGGTCCTATTTATAGGCTAATGTTATTGGACGGATGCATTTATTAATGATTTGGAAGTGAAAAAGACAGTAAGTTGGCCACACTTAATGATAACACTGTTTGTTTTGAATAGTAAAACCGTAAAGGACATTAGGGAGCCCCAGATGGTCTTAACAGAGGTTTGGATAGACGATGGCAGATGAACTTCAACTTGGCTAAGTTTTAAGGTAATGTGTGTTGGCAGAAGGGGTTTGAATTTGTATTCAGCAATGGGTCCAAAACTTGTAGGAACCTCCTGGATGGAGCTTTCAGAGTCATCCACGTGGTTAGAATGGGGCAGTGTCTACACTAACCTTTCATCTGATTTCTAGGCTGCAGCAACT
The DNA here is from genome assembly GCF_027475565.1 of Acinonyx jubatus. Taxonomy (NCBI): domain Eukaryota; kingdom Metazoa; phylum Chordata; class Mammalia; order Carnivora; family Felidae; genus Acinonyx; species Acinonyx jubatus. The sequence continues at coordinate 37,084,926 of NC_069386.1, forward strand.
CTGCTGCACTTCTAAAGAAGAAGTTTAAATACCGTAGTCCCCCCTTATCTGTGGTTTCACTTTCCGTGGTTTCAGTTACCTGTGGTCAAAGGCAGTCCGGAAACAAATGATCCTCTTTCTGACATACTGTCAGAAGGTCAATAGTAACCTAACACTAGGTCACAACGCCTACGTCATTCACCTCACTTCATCCCATCATGTAGGCATTTTATCAACTCTTGGCATCACAAGAAGTGTGAGTATAGTACAATCAGGTATTTTGAGAGAGAGAGACCACATTCACATAACTTTCACTGTAGTATATTGTTGTAACTGTTCTATTTTATTATTAGTTATTGTTGTGAATCACCTGCTGTGCCTAATTTTAAATGAAACTTTACCACAGATATGTATGTATAGAAAAGACATGGTATATATAGGGCTTGGTACTATCCACAGTCACAGGCCTGCATGGGGTGGGGGGAGGGGATCCTGGATCTTATCCCCCACAGATAAGGGAATCTGCGACTTAAAACAGGATCATCAGGGGCGCCTGGGTGGCTCAGTCAGTTGAGCATCCGACTTCAGCTCAGGTCATGATCTCACGGTTTGTGAGTTCAAGCCCCGTGTCGGGCTCTGTGCTGACAGCTCAGAGCCTGGAGCCTGCTTCAGATTCTGTGTCCCCCTTTCTCTCCGCCCCACTCCTGCTCGTGCTCTGTCTTTCGAAAATGAATAAACATAAAAAAAAAAAATTTAAAACAGGATCATCAGGCCATGCAGGGAGCAGGCCAAATGTGACATTCTCTCACACTTTATTTAGCCATCCATTTCCAAGAATGCTTGATAAAGATCCAGCCTACTGCTCAACTTCTATTACTTTTTTAAAGTTCATTTATTTTAAAAGAGAGAGAGAGACAGACAGACAGCACACGAGGTGAGGAGGAGCAGAGAGAGGGGAGAGAGAGAATCCCAACCAGGCTCCGCACTGTCAGCACAGAGCCTGGCATGGGACCCAACCTCATGAACCATGAGATCATGACCTGAGCCAAAACTAAGAGTTGGACACTTAACCTACTGAGCCACCCAGGTGCCCCTCAACTTCCATTAAAAAATGAATCAATAGGGGCGCCTGACTGTCTAAGTCTGTTAAGCACCCGACTCTTGATTTCAGCTCAGGTCATGATCTCACAGTCATGAGATTGAGCTCCGCATCGGGGGGTCCTCCCTCTCCTTCTACACTTCCCCCACTTGTGCACTCGTGTGTGTGCTCGCTCTCCCTCTTTCAAAATAAAAAAAAAAGAATAAATAAAAAGGCAGGTGGGAATGAGTAAAGAACATATAATAAGTAACAGTAACAGAGAAACATAGAAAGAAGCAACTTGTTTTGAAATTTTCTATTACTTAAATTTATACCTTTTTGGACATATTGCCTAGATTGATAATTTATTGAATCTCTCTAACCCTACTGTGTTGTAGCATATTTACATTGATGTTTCAGATATATGTAGAAAATATCCCTCTTGTTTCCCGTAAGAATGGCCCTAAGAGAACAGAGGTTCCTTAAGAGCTGCCAACAAGGGCCTAGTCAACTGGGTATGCCCCAAGGCAGTCCGACTGCTAGAGGTCCATCATTCCCCTGCAGCCCACATCTCCTTTGAAGACAAGCTCCAAGCCAGAGCCCCCCCAAGGGGCTAACTGAGGTATCGCACGGCTCTACTGCCTCGCGCCAACTGCCTGGACACGGGACCCCAGAGGAACCAGACAGCCCATAGCCTACACCGAGCCCTCCACGGAGATGAACTAAAGCCATGCTAATGACAAAACACTGGTGGTCCAAAGCACCCCAGAGTGCCCTGGTGGCACCCCCGCTGAGGCCTGCTTGTGCTGGCTGGAGATTTCCTTTGCTTCCAGAGCCACATAAGCCCCTTGTTCTGATGAAAACTCCAGTATGCTTCTGTTCCTCACAAGCAAAGATGCCCCAAGATATTTCACAACAGGGGCTAACGGAGCTAAATAAGCAGCTACCACATGTTTGTCACTATTTCACAGGCATCCACATGTCCCAAGCAACACAGAGAAGGGAGTTAAAATAATCTGCCTCTGAACAAAAGTTTTATTCTTTGACTAGGATGAGAAAACAAGATATTATACAGCTTAGAGAATGTCATTTTTTAAAAAAAAATTTTTTTTAACGTTTATTTATTTTTGAGACAGAGCATGAACGGGGGAGGGTCAGAGAGAGAGGGAGACACAGAATCTGAAACAGGCTCCAGGCTCTGAGCAGTCAGCACAGAGCCCGACGTGGGGCTCGCACTCACATACCGCGAGATCGTGACCTGAGCCGAAGTCGGACGCTCAACCGACTGAGCCACCCAGGCACCCCGAGAATGTCATTTTTTAAGTTAAGAAAAAAAGAGTAATTTCCAAAGCTATGTATTTATTTCCTTTGGTTCAGCTCGCTCACTGTTTGTACCACTTCCCCACCCTCCCAGGAGAACACGCTGCACAACCGTTGTGTGGGTGAGCCACACTTGTAGGGAGCCAGCCACTCACTGAAGACTGAGCTGATTTTGCTGGTACAAAGTTCAAAGCAGAGCCTACTTAACATGGAGCATATTGAAATGCACCAGGTGGAAAATGAGCTTCCAACCTCTTGGTCTTTGAAGAAAACTTCCCAACAGCAAAGGCCCTGATGCTGTTAAATGTTCAACTCCTAAGTGGGCAACAAATTTTGTGGTAAAACTCAGCCTATAGATAAGGACGAAATCTTTAAAATTTCAAAAGCCCACAAAGTATTTTCTACATTCCTATTCAAACTCAGGCACACTAACATTCCAGTAAACAGCATTCTTTTTTGATATCAGGAAAAAAGAAGTATTTTAAAGCTTCCTCAGCAGGACCTCAATAGACGCCAAAACAAAAACATCATTTCAAACCACCAGGAGTAAAGACACTGAGAGTCTTCCCATTCACTGGCAACTTGACCTCCAACTGAATCTGACCTCTGTGGGCCTCATTTTCCTTATCTACAAAATGAAGCAGTTGGACAAGACTTCTAAGGCTCCCTTCCTTCCAACTCTACTTGGGTAACTGCATGATTTTAGAGGCAATCTCCAAATTATATATACTTGGATAAAGCTAATCATATCCCAATTTACAAGGTGCTACAGAGGTCAAGGAGTATTTTCCCTCATGGTACCCAACATCTAAAAAGGTACACTATGGTCAAGTATACCAAAGGGAATACTTACACTCCACTAAAACACAAGGTCTCTGCATAATGGGAGGCATTACAGTTAAACTTGTCCCATACTCTTCTGGCAACGCGGAAAAATGGTATAAAGAGAGAGAATGGGCAAAATGAAGAAAATTACTCTTGTTAATACTGTGCTCCACTCATACAAGCCTCTCGGTATCGAGAGAACCGGGTGTAATAAATCCTGTACCAGACACAGGATTTAGCAGAAACAAGTATGAATCCATTTACAAACGCAAGATGTACTGCTGGGTTTCTTAATGAAAGGTCACTCAAAAGCAGAGGTTAACTTTAAAATAACCCCCTCCTATAACCAGGTCTCAGTGATAGATAAAGCTTCACATGAATCAATAAACAAGCCCCAGCACTGTTGTTTGATGCTGAAAGGAAATGAAGCCAGCTCTGCCAGACAACGGATACAAAAAGACGGAAGGAGAGAAGCAACATTCCGTTTTTAATCTTCCCAGAAAATGAGAGGGGGGAACAAGAACATCAACAACAACAACAACAACAGTAAACCATAGTAAGGGAATATTTAACAAGGTCCTTTAAATAATTGGCAATGATCAGGTATTTAGTTTTCAGAATATGTAGGTTGGGTGTACTTTTTTTCCTAATAAAGCATTTCAGATTCTAATTAAAAAAATACTTTATGGAGGAATTAAAAAGATACAATAGTGTCAGAGGAAAAGCCATGATCCCAGAAGTGGAATATTCTAACAACATAACTTACAAGAAACTACGCTATAAAAACAGATTGTTGATTAACACAAACTCATAACAAAACGCAGAGAGCGATCACAATGGTGCTGTAATAACACTTGGCTGCTGGATTCTCTCAATACATTAAATATCTCCTTGGAGACCAAATTACTTTACATTTTCTTAAAAGACAATTTATTATAGCTTTGTTTTCTTCTCATTATCTCTTAAAAATATATCTAATGAAGAAAAGAATACAACTTCTAAATAACTTACATAAAACGGTACTAATGTGTGACAACAGACTTGGGTTTAATATGTTGGTTATTATTTAACAGCACACGACAACTTATTGTCATGACAGATCCTTACCACGATGCGATACTCTGTGTCACATGTATCAAAAACCACTGTATGCCATTATTATGGCACACATAAAATTAACAGCCTAAGGCTGCTAGCAATTTAAATAATTGATAAGTTTTCAATTAAAAAGGCAACATTTTCAGGTCTAATACGAAAATCTATTTAAATTACTGATAAAAACTTATGCTTCTGTTGGCCCAAAGCCAGAAAATGCCTGCATTCAAGGGAGAAGAAAGTAATTTTGCAAGTTCCAACCCAGACATTGCAAATTTTCTTTTTAATTCTATTCAGAGATCCAAGCTGTTTATTCATTTACCCTTTGTAGTCAGTGAAAAAGAATGATTAAGGGATTTCCGGTAAACGTGTCTCTACTTTTGTTTTCCCTCTATGGATTTTAAAGAAATACTAAGGGGACTGAAAATTTATTAAATTTGACAAGAAAAACTAAGCTGCGCTTTACAGTAAATATGTGCTCCTCTCTCAGTATCTCCCCTATGCCACCACCCAGATCCTGGATTCAAAAATTTTTTCAGGGTCAAAATGGACCGAAAGAGTAGAGACCATGCAAGTTTTTCCTCACAGATCAGAGACTGAGGACTATCAACCAAAATCTTTTTTTTTTTTTATTTTTTAAATGTTTATATAGCTTTGAGAGAGAGAGAGAGAGAGAGAGAGAGAGAGAGAGAGAGAGAGAGAGAGCCAGAGCATGAGCGGGGGAGGGGCAGAGAGAGAGAGGGAGACACAGAACAGGAAGCAGGCTCCACTCTCTACGCAGAGCCGCAGAGCCGGATGCGAGGCTTAAACCTACACTGTGAGATCACGACCTGAGCCGAAGCCCGACGCCCAACCGACTGAGCCATCCAGGCGCCCCTCAACCAAAATCTATTGTGACATTAGGCCCAAATGGTTCTCCTTAGGACAAACTGGAACCCAAAGGAATTTCAATCATAAGAACCAAGACAGATCAAAATGGCAGCCAACCAATGTTTTGTGTGCTTTTTGAGGAAGAGGCTCCCCTACTCTTTACTTTTTAAATGTTTATTCAGGGCCCGACTCTACATAAACAGAACACATGAAGCGTACAGGATGGTAGGGCTATCTCAATAGATAAGAGGAAAAGGAAATCCATTTAGGCTTTAAATGACTTAAAGCTTATTATCTCTCTCAGGGATATTTTCATTTTCATTTAAAAAGATTTTGCTCAAACATTTAGAATCAGAAGACAAGAACATAAGTTAAAATTCTTTGAGGACTTCAGATTCCCGGCTATAAATATTTAAGTGAATTAATGAGAAAACCTGGACCTGATCAGCCAGACCACAATGCACGGGCCACTGCCAATTCATAAAAACGTCTTCGCCATCCAGTAAAAGTAAAGACTATTGGGGCACCTGAGTGGCTCAGTCAGTTGAGCATCCGACTTCAGCTCAGGTCATGATCACACAGTTCATGAGTTCGAGGCCCGCGAAGGGCGTGCTGCTGTCAGTGCGGATCCCACTTTGGGTCCTCTGTCCCCCTCTTCCTTTGCCCCTCCCCCACTCTCTGTCTCTCTCAAAACTGAATAAGCATTTATTTAAAAAAAGAAGAATATTGAGGCTCCTGGGTGGCTCAGTCAGTTAAGTGTCTCAGGTCAGGATCTCATGGCTAGAAAGTTTGAGCCCCGCGTTGGGCTCTGTGCTGAGAGCTCAGAGCCTGGACCCTGCTTCAGATTCTGTGGCTCCCCCTCTCTCTAACCTTCCCTGCTCATGTTCTATCCTTGAAATATAAATAAGCATTAAAAAATTAAGAAAAATAATAAAGAAGAATATCAATTCACTATGTTGTACACCTGAAACTAATATAACATTGTGTGCGGACTATACTTCAATTTAAAAAAATAAAAAGAAAAAAAATGTAATGCGTTTTACCTAAAACTAAATTTACTCACTTTATTTTTTATTTTATTTTATTTTATTTTATTTTATTTTATTTTATTTTATTTTATTTTATTTTATTTTATTTTATCTTATTTTATTTTTAAGTAATCTCTACACCCAACGTAGGGCTTGAACCCACAAGCACACTCCCCCAACTGAGCCAGCCAGGTGCCCCTAAATTGACTCACTTTAATGGTCACCTTTACTTTTGAGATTATGCCTTGCCCACCATCTCTGACCTTTAAATGACTCTATTTGTTAGTAAAATGATGGTTAACAGTAGGCAATTTTTATTAGTTTATTTTGTTAATGTGTTTATTTGGCAAAATAAAAGGTTACAATGCCAGTGTCCGCCCTCCAATGCGAAAATAAAAACTGATTCGTTCACAAAATCCACAGATTTGGAGGTCAATGAGCTGGATGATTTCTTTCAGACTAAAAAGTGGCTCTAAAGAAATCTCAGAAACTTTTAAGTTTAAGGACAGTTACATAACTCTAATATTTTCCTACAACACAAAAATAAATACTGCATTTGAAAAAATAAGCATAAATCATAAGGAATATATACTACAGATAGCTCAACTAAGGTACGCCCTACACACAAATCATTCAGAATTTAGTAACGAGGATGACAGAAAGATTCCCACACTAATGTGCAAAGAGGTGGATGGGACAGAAACAGCATGAAACACCTTCCATAGCATGAGCTTTCGCTTAAGGAGAGGCTGGACTTAAATTCCACATTCACATTCACGCTAGCTCTAAGACCTTGGGCATACTTCTTAACCATGGCTTCCTCAGCTAAAACGTAGGGATTATAGTATCTACCTCACAGAGTCATTATTAAAACCAAAGAAAATAAAATACGTTAGGCATCTAGTATATATATAGTAGGCACTTAGAAACAGAAATGATTATCATCACTGTGGTCACATAGAGTAACATTTCTCACAAAGCACAATTTGTCAGATCTTCCCAAAAGAACGCTTTTGAAAGCACACCTTTGCGTGTGGTTATGTCAGAGACATAATAAAAGTACACTGATGTCAGTAATGTACTCTCTGCAATGGATGTATGTGAAAAAACTAGAACCCATCTGTACGTGTGTGTTTTCTAAATATAAGCATGTCACATTCTCAGGAGAGTTAGCCAATCTATCAATACCAGTGCTAGACATTTCAGCAGACAACCCTACTCTGCCCTTCAAGGTACTGATGAGCCCTGCTCTAAATTCTCAGTGCACAAAGGCTCTCAAATAAGTTAATGGGAAGTCAATGGGAAATTGACTTTTCCTACTCCGTGCTGGTCTGAATGCAACGCTCTGTTAATCATGCCATCCTTCTTGTTCTCTTTCCTCCTACCCTAAATTAAAACTATTGGTGGAAACCCATACAGATATTTTACAGTTTTCATCACAATGAAACAATATCCTGGTTGAAGTTGAGGTCCATCAAAAACCTACAGCCTCACTGCTGGCTAAGATTAGAGTCTCACTGACCAGCAAGGGCCCTGACTCCATCATTTCCACCAGAATACTACTTTGCATTTGTATAGAACTTTTAACTTTCCAAAGGGCTTTCACATCTATTATCCCACTTGATCATTACAATGACCCTGTGCAGTAGAAAGGACAAGTATTATTATCCACAATTGACAGATGAGGCAACTATAGCACAGAAAGGTTAAGTGATTTGCCTAAGGCCAGCAAGCCAGAGAAGAGCAGTGGTCTCCTGACTTCGGGTCCAGTGCTCTTTCCACCAGGCCACTAGAGAAGGTTTTGTAAACAGATTACAAATTCAGATAAAATAGAAAAAAATGAGTAAGAGGAAATAAAACAAAATAAGAAGACAGCATAAATCAGGGCTCAGAAAAGCAATGCCCCTTCATCATAGCTGGGTTTGTCAAGCTGAGTATTAAAGTTTTAGAAATATACCCTTTTCTCTTGTTTATCTACTTCAGTCCTGAGACAAACACTAAAGCAAATGTTCACTGAAATTTGAAACATAAAAGTCATTCAGTATATATTCAAATCACTTTAAGTCAGTAAGTAACCCCATTCATTCTGGGGTGGAAGAAAGAGGGAGGGAGGAAGAGTTATTTTAGTGCATAAAATAACTGAGAATACATTTTTAAACCGTGTATCCACACCAAGCCTGCAGCTACATTATAACCATAGTCTGTTGGGAAGGGTGAAAGAGATCTCCAGTTGAAAGTAGATTTTGAAAAATTTTTTAGAGCCCAGGGGTTCATTTTTAATGAGCCGTTACTTTAAGTACTGCATAAAAAATACAGGAAATTGATAGTCCATTTAGTCTGCACCATACCTAATGCAAAAGTCATTAAGATGCATTATTCTTAATGTTCATGATATGATCAGTAAGTGTCTTTTGAAAAGAACGTCCTTAACTTTCACGTAAGGAAATCCTTGAAAACCCTGTATATCATACATAAAAATGTTATGGTAACTGTGATTTACTTTCAGATCTTCCCCATGCCAAGAAGCAGCATCCTCAACTACATTAACGTTTTAAAAAACAGTCCTCATTTGTAGTATACTTACATATGACAGCATTGCCTCCATTTCTTCATCACTTCTCACTGTAATTCGATCACCATCCTCGTCCTCATCTGTTGAAGAGGAAACACAGGGTAAGATAAGACCTGCAGTTTTTAATTTTTTTTTTAACGTTTATTTATTTTTGGGACAGAGAGAGACAGAGCATGAACGGGGGAGGGGCAGAGAGAGAGGAAGACACAGAATCGGAAACAGGCTCCAGGCTCTGAGCCATCAGCCCAGAGCCCGACGCGGGGCTCGAACTCACGGACCGCGAGATCGTGACCTGAGCTGAAGTCGGACGCTTAACCGACTGAGCCACCCAGGCGCCCCAAGACCTGCAGTTTTTAAATGTACAAAAACCATGTTGGCCGGGAACATAATACAACTGCTTTTCACAACGTGACAGCCAAAGCTTCAACATTGTATTTTTGAGGACGTTGAGGTTATTGGTTTGTTTTTCAGTTGGGGTTTGTGTGTGTGTGTGTGTGTGTGTGTGTGTGTGTGTGTACAGAATATGAACAGGGCCCCGATAAAGAACTAAAACTTTCAGGGACAGCTGAAAATCAGAAAAATTCTGCTTGTCAATCATGACATGTATCCAGGGTGAAGTGTCACTGGAGTATGACGAAACAGGTTTGGTGTGGAGAACTTTAAAAACTGAAGGGAGGCTATAGGTCTTTTCTACTCTCAGTAATTTTCTTTTCCCACACATCACCCTATCCCTTACTTGTCCAGTCCTCCTCTCTCCCAGGCAAGCAATCACTGTCACAGCAGCACGATGCAAATGGCTCACAGGTACTGAACACTACTACACACAATGCACCATGATTTGTGCCTCCCATGCCATACCTCCATCCCACGATGTGGACACTATGACTTGATTATTGCTATTCCCTTTTCACAGAAGAACTTCGAGTGGGAAGTTCAGCAGAAGGTTATACCTTGCAAGGCAACTGTCACGCACTTATCCCCACATCCCATTCTATCTGGTGGCTCACTTGCTCTTTCTGAACAGTTTCATTTCTACTGGGTACCCTGACCACAGCAAGTAAGCTTCAAGTGGCCATTCATGCTATTTTTGAAAAAATTTGATAGTCTTAAAACTAGAGGATACTTAGACTTTACAAAATACATAATCAGAATGCATACATTTGAATAAATGTATCATCAAAGCAGCCATACCCAGAAACATTTCAATGATGCTTCTCCTGTTCAAAATAGTTTTGAAATACCTCTTCAAAAACTGCTTTAAGAACCCAAAGTTAGACCACGTGGAAACATCAGATCTCATTTTTAACCCAAACTGGAACTGCCTACCTGATCACTTGCCTACACTATCTGCCAGGCAGGACTCAGAACAACTTTTGCATATTTTAGAATATTTAGTTAGCCACTTCATCCTTCTGAAGATAAAGATCTGTCGATAGAACAGCCTATGCGATCGATTCTAAATGTATGGTTGAAAGAAAAATGCCAAAAACATCTTGAGCAATAGTGACATTGCTGGAAGATGTGCACAGCCTCCCTAGGGACAACTGAGACGGGCAGGCTCTCTCTCAATTTGGATGCTTGAGCTCCGATGTGCTTGTTAAACAATCAGTGTTGTTAATTTTTTTTGGTCACTCTTGAGTATCTAATTGCTGATTTGATCAGATGCAGAGAACCTGATCCCAGGCCTGCAGAAACTGACAAATCTCAGGTCACGAAGAGAATAAGCTTACGTGACATGCTCTGGGGACTCTTACTGAAAATACAGGGCGGTTCAGTCCAGAATGTGGAACTTCGCCCACCACACCTCAGTGGGCCCTCCCTCCCATCCAGCTGCAGTTCTGAAGATACTCCCCTGCTCAGTGGCCAGGTCATGGAAACCCTAGGAGGGAGCTTGTATTCTCTCCTAATTAGCCTGTTTCAGAGCAAAATGCTACTTCCTTTTTCTCCTCAGCAGCCAATAGCAATCTGTCTGACAGCGCGACAGAAACCAGCAGTTCAGCCAGCGCTGCTCGGTGACCAAGCCAACTGCTCTCACTGGGGTTTCTCTCCAAAGCATTTGTTCCTGGATCCCGGATTGCAGTTCATTCCCAAAGAGTTCCCCAATTCAATGTAAACCAGTATCATCAAGTCACACTGTTTAAATATCTACATAAATAGGAGCTGTCCAGAGTCACTACTGTACTTTGTTAAAGGCTGCCTGTTTTAGTATAAAAGACACACGGCGGTCACTTTCAGTAACAAAGAAGGCACAGGCCTAACAATGTTACAGGTGCAAGGGACCACAGAGGAACCTAACTCCTCCTTTCTTTTCCCCCTCCTTCCACTCTGCCTCTTTCCCTCCCTCCTTTCCTTCCTTCCTTCCTTTTGCAGACACTAAAAGCCAAACTGGGAAAGAAATGCCATTCTAGTTTTGGAAACAGGAGGAGTGTCTACATAAATTCTAGAAACTAGCATTTTCAAGGTTAAGTAAAAGATTCTTCTTACAAATACAGGAAACAAAGGAGGGAAAACCAGATACAGTATAAAGGGACATAATGTTATATACTACCACACATGAAAACACTTTACATTTCTGTTTTAAAGCCAAGTCAAATTCTCTGTTTAGATGTGGGCTACAATGATTTGTTCTTGATAAAGTCCTGAACTTGGTAAAAATTTCCAGCCTGAACAAAGTCACTTTTTGTAACTCTTACGTCTACACCACAGCTAGCTACAGAGACGTGGTTACAAAGGAACTGTTTACATTCAAATTTCGATACACACAGACCTCTATAAGGTATTGTTCACCCAGGATGAGGAAGTGTTTGGCGTTTAATAAAACAGGTGAAAACCCTTTTTATAATTTGTGAAGCAAGGGCACAGATTCCAGAAAAATCATTTAAATCTCAGTCTCTCTCAATCAGGAACAACCCAACAATAAAAGAGTTCTCTATGTTCTCAAAGCCAGAACTTGAACCCTTGAGGCTACTTAAAACAGAAGATTTTGGAATTCCATGAAATCTCTACGGGATTATTTCAGGGGGAAAAAAGACAAATCTGTGAGGGAAGTCAGCTACCAGAATAATTTCTTGGCTAGCAGTTCCATGAAATACTGTAAGGACACCTGGCTTTAAGTGGACAGAAAGCAGAGGCCAAAAGGTCAGAATAGCCAGCCTAGTGCTAAGTGTTGGAGATGTCCCACAAGGGGTCTGACTCCAAGGAAAAGATTGTGGCTACGTTGAAAGAAGCATTCTAATAAAGCCTGGGGATAAAATGAGACTTCACTTGATCTCAGCCAAAAGGCCGAGAAGTGATAAGCCTGGGGATAAAATGAGACTTAGATGACATAGTAATTAATGGCTCTTATGGATTAATAAGAACCTCTGTTTTACAAACTATCGGTTTTCTTTATAAACTGCTCTTCGGGGGACTGACAGACTCTGTACTATTTGTGATCAGTTTTCATGAAGACCCCGTTCTTGTCAGAGAGGAGACTGAGTTGGAAAGTCCTCACACCTATGAGAAGACTGAGGATTCTGGCCAAAAGGCAAAACCCAAGCTACCTACCCCCATGATGACAGTCATACCATTTGCCCTGATGGTTAAAGTGAGAATACACTTCTCTGTAAAGACAATACATTCCAAAGACACACAAATGGCCAACAGACACATGAAAAGATGTTCTATCACTCATCATCAGGGAAGTACACATCAGAACCACAATGTGCTATCACCTCACATCCGTCACAATGGTTGCATCAAAAAAGACAAGAGACAACAAGGAGCACCCGAATGGCTCAGTCGGTTAAGTGTCCAACTCTTGAACTCAGCGTAGGTCTTTTTTTGGGGGGGAGGGGGGGTGGGGAGGGAGAGAGAGAGAGAGAGAAAGAATCCCAAACAGGCTCCACACTGACAGCACAGAGACCGATGTGGGGCTCAAACCCACAAACTGCAAGACCATCACCTGAGGTTTTGATCTCAGGGTAGTGAGTTCAAGCCCCACGTCGGGCTCCATGCTGGGTGTGGAGCCTACTTAAAAAAAAAAAAAAAAAAAAAGACAAGAGACAACAAGGATGTGTAGAAAAAGGGAACCTGCGGAGTGCCTGGATGGCTCAGTTGGTTGAGTGGCTGACTTCAGCTCAGGTCATGATCTCGTGGTTTGTGGGTTTGAGCCCTGCGTCAGGCTCTATGCTGACAGCTCAGAGCCTGGAGTCTGCTTCGGATTCTGTGTCTCACTCTCTCTCTGCCTCTTCCCCACTCATGCTGTCACTCTCACTCTCAAAAATAAATAAACATAAAAAAAATTTTTTTTTAAAGAAAAAAGAAAAAGGGAACCCTTGTGCTCTGTTGGTGGGAATATAAACTGGTGCAGCCACCACAGACAACAGTATTGAGTTTCCTCAAAAAGTTAAAACCAGAACTACCATGTGACCTAGCAATTCTACTTCTGGACATCTATCCAAAGGAAACTAAATCACTCTCTCAAAGAGATATATGAACCTCCATGTTCACTGCAGCATTATTCACAATAGTGAAGATATGGAAACTACTTAAATGTCCACCAACAGATGAACAGATAAAGATATGGTGTATATATACATTGGAATATTATTCATCCACAAAAAAGCCGTTTGCAACAACTTGGATGAATCCCAAGGAGGGCATTATGCTAAGTCAGAAAAAGACAAATACTATATATCACTTATATGTGAAAATTTGAAAAGCCAAACCTAAAAAAACAGAGTGTGTGATTACCGATTACCAAGGGCTGGGGTTGGGGGCAAATGGGGAGCTTCTGCCAGAGTATAAACTTACAGTTATGCATATAACAAGGTCTGGGGATCTAATGTAGGGCATGGGGATTATAGCTAATGACCCCGTATCATATACTTGCATGTTGCTGACAGTAAATCTTAAATGTTCTCACCACAAAAAAGAAACGGTCATTATAGGACAGGCTAGAGGTGTTAGCTATTGCTACGGTGCTGGTAATCAGTTTGTAACATATAACTGCATCAAATCAGCAGGGTGTACACCTTAAACTTACACAATGCTATACATCAATTATATCTCAATAAAGCTGGAAAAAAATTTAAATAAAAGACAGTAAATTGACAGGTATTAGAAGTCATTGGAGGGTAAGAAAGTAGAAAGGCATACCAAGCAATGTGGTATAACAGTAACTTAAAACACTTCCCTGTTAAAAGTTGGACACACACAGCCATTCCAGCAGACACTCTGGCTATTTGCCTATCAAACTGGATTAGCTATAGAAAGAACACTAAACAGAAGTGTCAATCATAACAATTTACTAACGTGGCACAAAGAGTTTCAAGGTTATAAATAACGTTGTTGAAGAACACGAGGAAGTAGTAGTACTAAGTGATGAGAAGTAGAAAAAATAATCTGAACTTTTTGTCTTATCCACAGAGGTTCTTTACCATCTGACCAAAAAAGCATTACTAGATATGACCAAGGGGGGAGGGGGGGGGCGTTGGCATGCGATAGATCTGATACACTGGTTCACAATGAGAATTCCAGACTTCTCTACTTGCCTGGAGCATAGTAATATGATTTTCCAGCACATTAGGGAAGCAAAAGTAGAACCAGAAAGTCTATGTACTGGCTGGATTTTGTTAATGTCACTTAAAATGGAGGAAAAAATCCTAGCAAGATACCAAATAGAGTGCAGCAGATGGAAAACAAATATTATGAAGCAATCTTCACAAAATCTGCAGTGTGTCACAAATACACAAAATGGCAGAGTTTGGGAAAAGAGAATCATAACAGGCCATATGTTGTTAGCAATTTTATTTGAAGCAACATGCAATCCGAAAGAGAAACCAAGAGGAGGAACATAAAGGCCCAATGGAGGAGAGGCAGCCGCAGGTAAGGGGCGGTCAGGATGGCAAGCACAGTGCCTATCAAGGTAAACAGCAGTCACCTAACAGACGCCAGGGAGCTGTCAGCGAAACAGCACCCACTGCAGGGACGGGGCTCGAACGGGCTTTTGAGAGAAACAATCTAGCTTCTACAAAGAGCACAGAAAGTTAAGGCAATATATAAGATGTCATTTGTCACATTCCTTCAGTGCCAGGTGAGAGTCAATTAGAACTACAGCAAAGGCATTTTTCCAAGACAAGAGGAAAGACATGCAGACATAACTGTAGAAGTTAGAAACACGTATCGACGAGAAATTATCAGAAAGGTTGTCAAGTTTAGAGCCCTTCTCGGGTGTAGCATCTAAGATCTGGACAGGACTAGCAGTCTGGCTTTTATGGCCAAATCTTTACAGCCATGATTTTTTTCACACACACACACACACACACACACACACACACACACGCACACACACACGCACGAGAAAGAGAGAGACCATCTTTTTAAAAAAAATTTTTTTTTATGTTTATTTATTTCTGAGAGAGAGAGAGACAAAGTGCAAGTGGGAGAGGGGCAGAGAGGGAGGGAGACACAGAGTCTGAAGCAGGCTCCAGGCTCTGAGCTATCAGCACAGAAACTGATGTGGGCCTCGAACCCACGAACCACAAGATCATGACCTGAGCTGAAGTCAGATGCTTAACCAACTGAGTCCTTCAGGCGCCCAGAGAGAAACAATCTTATGTAGGCTCTGCACTGGGTGTGGAGCTCGATCTCACAACCCTGAGATCATGACCTGAGCTGAAATCAAGAGCCAGACACTTAACCCACTGACCCACCCAGGCACCGCTCACAGCCATGAGTTTTACTTCAGCTCCATGCCACCGCCCTCCTGATTCCTTCTTCGCTCCTTTGCACCCTTCCTCTCTCCAACAAATATGTAAGTGTCCCTATGTAGCAGGCAATGTTCTGGGCACTGGGGATGGTAACAGTGGAAACAGAAAAAAGCCTTGCCCTCTAGTAGCTCACACTCTTATTGAGATAGACTGAACGGGATGAGGGCATGGGTTGCACAGATATCTGGGGAAAGGGTGTTCCAGGCAGAGGGAAAAATTAATGCAAAGGCCTTGAGGTAGAAGAATACCTGGCATATTCAGGAGACTGAAACAAAGGCGGAGTGGCTAGCACAGCAGGCGGGCGCTAGAGAAACAGATGAGTTCAGGGAATCAATGCTGTTGCAGGGTTGGGGGCAGATGAGAAAATGCAGGGCCTTGTAGGGGATTTTAAGGACTTGGCTTTTACTCCTGAGTAAGATGGAAATCACTGGACGGTGCTGAGTATTGTGATCCCACTTCTCAAGGATCACTTTGGCTGCTATGTGCAGAAGAGGCTGTGTGGAGGCAAAAGCAGATACAGGAAGACCAAGTAGGATACCATCATCCCAGTCCCGTCATCGTAGGTGAGGGAAGATGGTGGCCCGAACCAGGCTGAGATTCTGAGCAGCCATCATGCACTGGATATATTTTAAAGCCAGAGCTAACATGATTTTGTGACGGATGAGATACAAAAGGCTTGTCCTTATTACTTCATTCCTTCAACCATCCGTGCATTCCAGAAACACGTATGAGTGTCTACCATGTGCTGGGTACTAGGACGGGGTTCTAGAGACTCAAGAATGAGCAGCATTGTCTGCTGCCCTCCAGGAATAACTAGCCTGGCAGTTGGGTAAAGGAATTAAACTTCTTAATTTTCATGCAACATAGCAAGATTACAAATAAGCAATTACTCTCATAAGACTAAAAAGGATCTGGACTTTGCACATGGATGACATTGCAAACCAAAATTTCAATACATAAAAGCTTTCTTCAAATAGTCTCAAATTCTAGGATGTAAAATAAACTCTCACCTGTTAAATAATCTTTAGACTGTATAATTGTGAATTACAATTTTTCATTAACCTACCTGGTTCTGCCTATAAGCAACCATTTATCTCCTACACATACTACAGTTTAAGAAAATGAAATTTCATGGGTGCCTGGGTGGCTCAGTCAGTTAAGCATCCAACTTCAGCTCAGGTCATGATCTCGCAGTTCGTGAGTTCGAGCCCCGTGTCGGGCTCTGTGCTGACAGCTCAGAGCCTGGAGCCTGCTTCAAATTCCGTATCCCCCTCTAGCTCTGCCCCTTCCCTGCTCACACTCTGTCTCTCTCCTCTCAAAAAATAAAATTTTGGGGGCGCCTGGGTGGCTCAGTCGGTTGGGCGGCCGACTTCGGCTCGGGTCACGATCTCGCGGTCAGTGAGTTCGAGCCCCGCGTCGGGCTCTGGGCTGATAGCTCAGAATCTGGAGCCTGCTTCCAATTCTGTGTCTCCCTCTCTCTCTGCCCCTCCCCCATTCATGCTCTGTCTCTCTCTGTCTCAAAAATAAATAAAACGTTAAAAAAAAAATTAAAAAAAAATAAATAAAATTTTGAAAAATAAAAAAAATGAAACTTCATTTTTTCTAAATAATTTATTATTTCCAAACATTTTATAATTTAGACTTTTCTCATCCAATCATTCTTAATGAGGCAGTCTTTGCTATTTGGACATGAAGGGTATCTCCTACAGGTGTGTTTCTCCAGTCATCAGCTATGGTTGTCTATCACAACTTATATCATTTCCTTTAAGTGGTCATATTATGCCAAATTTAAAATGATGAACCGGCTTTAAAATTTCTACCCAAAATAATCTTCCAGAAATTCATGAAACAACTGAAACGAGAAGTGAGCATAACATGATCACGGTCGGAGAAAGACAAGTAAAATAAAGCTTTATCCTACAACCATATTTTACAAACCAAAACTCAGAGGCACAGTTTGACAAGCGCGAAGATACTTATGAAGGCTACAGACCAAATGTGTGAAGTCAGGGTGCCACGGAAAAGCGGGCCACATGGTATTCACAGGGAGAAGTCAGCATTTGTCTACACAGACTTAAGACGATTCTTTCAAGTCACCAGTAAGAATTCACCAGTCACTCTGAAGCAGCCACTTGTCTAGAGAAGAGCCAGGGGGAGGAACACGAAACAGATATGCACAGGAAACTCATCAGTGGGCACAGCTGATTTTTATCACCTCATGTGCTGGTGTACTCATTAATCTGTTAATGAAACTGTGAAAATCAGCAGGGGTCTCCGGGCCTGTATGAATGTCAGGCTCCTACAGCATATGTAGGGCCCGCACATGCGAACAGCCAAGATTTTTTATGGTAATGGAATTCAGCTTTATCTCAGAAGTGTTCTCACATCTGGGAAAAGACAAATTATTCAATAACTTGTATGGGGTCAACTGTCTATGTGCTTGAAAAATAAAGTTGGATTCCCCACCTGATTCCTCCCCTCACCAAAATAGACTGGAGATGGTACAATATTTTCAAATCTTCTGATATTTGTAATAAAAGTGCACACTCTTTTCCAAAAAAAAAAAAAATGCTAATACACATACGAACATATGTATGTACACACATACCTAATGCGTGTGTGTGCTTAACCCTGTTAAAGTAGAACAAAAGAATACGGATGAATGTTTTTTCAATACCTGAATGTGGAAGACCTTTCTAAGAATGGCATAAATCCAGAAGTCACAAAGGACAATATGATAAATCTGACCATGTAAAAATTTCAACCCTCTCTATGGGAAAAAAAAAAAGCAGAGGGAAAAAAAAGACCAAAGCAAGCTGAAAGGAAAGCAGTAAACTAAACAAAAATAACTAAACAGATGAGACAAAGCCCCAATTTTCTTAATATTGGAAAATCCTTATGTCAATTAGAAACATACAACCTAAAAGGAAAATGGGCAAAGGTGACAAACAGTTCACAGAAATTAAACAAAATGATCAAAATACAAATGAAGACACTCAAGCTCACTTATAATTGAAGAAACAAAAATAAAACAATAGCATAATAATCTCTTCCACCTTTCAAATTGACACTGACTAGGAAGTTTGCTAATAAAAAATTACTCAGAGTTGGTGAGGGTAGAGAGAAATGGGCATTCTCAAACATTGTTGGTGGGAGTGTAAATTGGTTCTACCCTTTAGAGAGCAACATGGTAATAGCTATTAAAATGTAAAATAGGGGTACTCTTTGTCTCAGTAGTTCCAACTCCTGGGAATTTATCCTACAAATATATTTCCACCATGTGGAAAGATATAAGACAATGCTGTTGACTACAGCATTTTTTCCAATACTAAAAAACCACTAACAACTTAAGATTGGCCCGTCAATAGGTTAAATAAATTAAGCCATGGCCATAAAATGAAGTATAATGTACTCATCCAAAGGAATGAAGTCGATTTGTGCACAGTGATGTTGGAAGAGGTTATATATACCATGCATAAAAACATATATATATACATATATATATGTGCATATATATATATATATATATATATATGCACGCGTATATATAAGGTAAGTGGGGGTGGGGGAACTAGTCGCAGTATAGTATGCATTATGTACAGAGAAAACTTCTGTAAAGATACAGAACACACTGTTAAATAGTAAACTAGGGAAATGGAGACTTTTAGTTTTCGTTTCATTTGTATGCTGCTTGTATTCTTTTTTTAAGATCATCTATACCTTCTTAATTAAAAAAGAAATCAAGGGTGGCGCCTGGGTGGCTCAGTCGGTTAAGCGTCCGGCTTCGGCTCAGGTCACGATCTCACGGTCCGTGAGTTCAAGCCCCGCATTGGGCTCTGTGCTGTCAGCACAGAGCCTGGAGCCTGTTTCGGATTCTGTGTCTCCCTCTCTCTCTGCCCCTCCCCCGCTCATGCTCTGCCTCTCTCTGTCTCAAAAATAAATAAAAACATTTAAAAAAATTAAAAAAAAAAAAGAAATCAAGGGGCACCTGGGTGGCTAATCAGTTAAGCATCCGACTTCGGCTCAGGTCATGATCTCGCAGTTTGCAAGTTCGAGTCCCGCGTCAGGCTCTGTGCTGACAGCTCGGAGCCTGGAGCCTGGAGCCTGCTTTGGATTCTGTGTCTCCTTCTCTCTCTGCCCCTCCCCTGCTCATGCTCTGTCTCTCTCTGTCTCTCAAAAATAAATAAATGTTAAAAAAAAAAAAAAAGAAACCAAGCACTATATATTGGAAAGTATTTTGCTTTGTGCTTTAATTATAAGGGGAAAAGGACCTAAAAGGGGTAAAATGAAAAAGACTTAGGGCCATCGGTCCAAGAGGTGATCAGCACAAATGGGCCTCCCTCCCCTTATCCAGCCTAACTCCCCTCAGAAACACTACTCCCAGGAACACAAACCAGAAAGAATATCGTCATTGTAGACCCTCTGCCCCCTCAGGACAGAAGGCCCAGTCAAGTGTGGAGTCTGACTGGTCCACCACCAACCAGTTTATATCCCGTGCCTGGGTAATAACACAAATAATGCAAATAGCAAATTACTTACTTGGCTTTAGGTCCCAGTAATTGTAAGATTCCCATCTGAATATGGGCACACAACATTTCATTTTATTCAGCAAGGGTCTAAGCTAAGTACTGAGAATAAGAGTGAAATAAAACACAGTACCTGTCATCAAGTCCTTCAAAATCTAGTGAGAAGGGAAACATGCACACAACTCATCAGAAGGCAGGCCCCATGGGTTACCTGCTCTAGCAAAGGTGTGGAGGGAGATTAGCTCCATCTGGTGGGATCAGAGGTCTTACCCAACGGATGGCACTTCTCAGACTGAAGAATCTAAGATTACCTGACCTTTCCCCTCTTTTCCACTTATCAACTCTTTTCCTCTATATTTGTGTGGAACAAGTAAACGTGACAGTGTCCTTCCCTTTGTTGCTTAATTCACATTGCTAAAGGAAATACCATCTCTTTTTTTTATAAAAAAAATTAACATTTATTCATTTTTTTTAAATGTTTATTATTTATTTTTGAGAGAGAGAGAGAGATAGACAGACACAGCATGATCAAGGGAGGGGCACAGAGAGAAACACACACACAGAATAGAAGCAGGCTCCAGGCCCCAAGCTGTCAGCACAGAGCCCAACATGGGGCTCAAACTCACAAACTGCGAGATCATGACCTGAGTTGAAGTCGGACACTTAATCGACTGAGCCAACCAGGCAGCACCCCTACCATCTCTTTTGCATAAGAAATCAATTAGTGCTAGGTATCCTTTTCAATATTAAATACAGTACCATAAATATATCTTTGATCAAAGTTTTATTGGAAGTTGTTCCATCATAGCTCCAGACCACAGAAATGCTCAAAAATGTCAGCAAATTAGCTTACAAGCTACATCTTTCCAAATGCTTCTTCTACATAGATTCCATTTATTAGTTCAGATCTTTGGTTCAGAAAATAAGGTCATCCTAGAGCAATCATAAAAAAAGCCAGGCTGGGATTCTGTCTATAAGGGAAAGTATGCGGTACTCTAAGCTCAAGAAACAAAGGACTGTTACTATTTTGTCTGTTTGTGTTTTGGGGTTTTGTTTTTTGTTTTTGCCTAAAACTTGTCCAGACACAGATGGGTATAGAGTTGCCACTCTTATTTCAGTAAAGGAGTGAGATCTCCTAGAACTTAAACCTAGAAATTCACACTTTTTTTTCTGTTGTGTTAGGTGTATTTTTCAGTATTAAATATATTGCCGTAAGTATTTCTTTGGCTAAAGTTTTACTTATCCAAGAGTTGTTCCATCATACCCATAAACCATAAACCCATCAGCCACGTCAACCATACTTAACACACTTCATAGGCTTCTGACACACTTGGTTATACCAAGTGCATGTTTCACAGTCAAAAACAACTGTGTTTAAACTTGGCTCCACTTCCTAGCTGATGACCCTTGGCAACCATTTCATGTCTCTGGGCCTCAGGTTCCCAAAGGTAGAGTTTTCCTACCTCACAGAGTTTTTGTCAGGATTAGCAACAATTTAGGTAAATCATCTAGTCCATTGCTAGAAAGAGAGCAAGCCATCAACAAATGACAGCTAAAATGATCGATGTTATTACTATGAACTCTCACTCTGGAAGCCAGTGGGGTCAAGACACTCTGTGGGACCCAGAAAGCAAGAAGTAGGAAGGACAGGGGCTCCTGGGTGCCTCAGTCAGTTAAGCAACCGACTCTTGATTTTGGCTCAGTTAATGATCTCATGGTTATGAGATTAAGCCCCACATCATGGAGCCTACTACAGATACTCTCTCTGTCTCCCTCTCCCTCTGCCCCTCCCCTGCATGCTCTCTCAAAAAAAAAAAAAAAAAAAAAAAAAAGATAGGAAGTACAAAATAAACTTATTTTCTGTTACACTTAAACAATCAGAATAAGTAATTTCAAGAATTTTGACAACTCCCAAAACGTGTCAACAGTGGTTGAGAATATATACATGTTCTGGAGTCTACACAAGAAAGTCCACTTTACCACTCACTAGCTATGAGACCTTGAGCAAGCTGCTCAGAGCAGATATCCTTTCCTCAACTAAAATGGAGCTAGTAACAGTCCTTCCAAGTACTTCATGGAGATTTGTGAAGGTTAAATTAAATGAGATAACCATGGAATGTTCTTAGCACAGCATCTGGCAACAGTAACAGATGTTAACTATCAGCCTGTCCATGAAATCCAGGGTACCACCAAGGACTTACCAAAAAAGCTCTGAAGAGCTTGCAACACTAGTATTTCAGATACGCGTACCATTTTTCAATAGGATATACAGTCCAGTGTGGTTAATAAAGTACTAATCATTTTAAGAGTTTTACACAAGTGACTTTTAAATACACATAATGAATGCTGAAAAATATTCAAACAATAGAGAAGTATAGAAAAGTAAAAAGTGTGCTCATCTAGCCAACCGTTCCCCACTCTAACCCTCAAGTCCACTTCCCAAAGGGGACACCACTGGAAACACTATGGTGGGCATTCTGCAGATCCTTGTTTCTCAAGATATACACAAAGCTGGGAGGTACAGAGATTAGCTATTTTATAAAATGGGATCACACCATACATATTATTTACTTATTCAACAATGTATCATGGAAATCTTTCCATGTCGATGCATAAAATCATTCTTTTTAGCTGCTGCTCAATTGGCTGCTGCTTCAGATAATGGATACTTTATTAATCCATTATTCTAGGAATTTAGCTTTCCTCTAATTTTTTGCTATTAAAAATAATTCCATGGGATGCCTGGGTGGCTCAGTTGGTTAAGCATCTGACTTTGGTTCAGGTCATGATCTCAAAGTTCAGAGTTTGAGCCCCACGTCGGGCTCTCTGCTGACAGCTCAGAGCCTGGCGCCTGCTTTGGATTCTGCGTTTCCCTCTCTCTCTCTTTCTCTGCCCCTCCCCTGCTCGTGCTGTCTCTCTCTCTCTCTCTCAAAAATAATAAATAAACATTAAAAAAATTTTTTTTAATTCCACAATGAATATTTTGTTTGAAGGGCATTCAACACATGTGCAGGTATTTCTGTTGAAAAGCCTCCTAAAAGAAAACCTGCTCAAAGGTTTTGCACATTTTATATTTTGTTAAGTACCACCAAATTGTCCTCCAAAGAGAGCATAAATAAAAGACATTGTATTCACTGTCATTAACCATCTGCGTAAAAACCAAGAACAACAAGTAAACTATCGTGTGAAGAAACCGTACATCTTCTAATGGAAAAGTGGCCTTCACCTTCTAAAAACAGATGGGAAAAAAATCCTTACTTCATCCTTCTCAACATCAGAGCCCTTGTTCTATGGACTAAACTCTCACCTTAACATTACTGGACCCTGACGTCCTTTGCAATGACTTGGCTCATGTGGAAACTCGTTTTCTAGTCCATCCTGCCCCCTCCCAATCCCCAGGCCAATTGGTTTTGGTGGGGGAGGGGACAGTGAGGAAGAAGGACTCAAGACTGAAGTGTTACTGTCATCATGTAGCAGCCACACCAAGCCCCACGAAAACAGAATTATTCCAGGCAACGCTCACTTAAAAGCTCTACTCTGTTGCTGTGTTAAAGCAGTAATGGATTACAATCTCTTAATCAGTAATCACTGGCCTACAGGTAGTTTACACGTTTCATTTCGTCCCACAATATTATTACAGTGAGGAGCAAGAGCAGATAAAGGTCATGTTGGTAATTAAAGCTATATTATAGAAATATGCACACCCAAGATATGATTAAATAAGAAAATATTACTCAGTTCAGTATCATCATTAAACTTGCATTAATTTATAAATATTTAAATGTACCATATGATGATCATAAATAATCTGTTTTTGTCAGTTTCTAAAGTAATACAACCCATAAACCCTTTGAAAAATTACTGCAGAAAGAAATAGTCAAGAAAGTATACAAGCCAGACTTACATTCAAATGCTGTGGTTGTTGCTTCAGGCAGAACCTGGCCTATCACATCCTAAACAAAGAAAGAATAAAGAAACACAATTAGCCATCTTCTTTATTGCTAACATGTGGCAAATCCTAGAGGAAATATGAGACCCTGAAGAAGATTTTTGAAATGTTGGCATAAACTATAAAAACATTAGCTCATAATCACACTTAGCCCAGCAATGTGAGGCCAGAGCTTAAATCTCTATTTTGGGGCAGGGGGTGGGGGGGGTGGGGGGAGATTCTTTACAAAATTTCCTCTACTATGTATTCGTAACAATCTTTCCCTCTTGATTCAACAGTATATACAAATACACTCTTGTGGGGGCACCTGGGTAGCTCAGTTGGTTAAGTGTTTGACTTTGGCTCAGGTCATGATCTCACGGTTCATGGGTTCATGGGTTCGAGCTGCGCGTTGGACTCTGTGCTGATGGCTCAGAGCCTGGAGCCTGCTTTGGATTTTGTGCCTCCCTCCCTCCCTCCCTCCCTCCCTCTCTCTCTCTCTCTCTCTCTGCCCCTCCCCCGCTCATGCTCTGTTTCTCTCTCTCTCTCAAAAATAAACATTAAAAAAATTTTAATAAAAAAATACACCCTTGTGTATTAAACAAATAAACAGTTTCTTCTACGGGAGGCTGTGGAGTGCACTGCCAGTAGAAAGAGTAAGGGGTTTAGGAGTCAGACTAGCCTGGGTTTGAATCCCAGGTCTGCACCTACTAGCTCTGCGACTGGAAATAAATTACTTAACCTCTCTGAGCCTCAATCTGATTATCCTCCAATAGGAGTCTAGTAATACTTAGAGAGATAATGTAAAAATTAAGTTAAATAATATACATAAATTAACCTAGCACACTGTGGACACTCAAATGCAGCTTCTGATATGTAACTAGCAACATCGTGCCTTGTATTCATAGTGCAAAGAGTTCAAAAAACAAGTTTCTGTGACATATTATTCCAATAATGCCATAACCTATAATGCTACATTTGATACAAACAATTTTTTATCAACCTTCACTCCTAAGCAACTGGAAAACGTATATTGAATGACACTGGAACAGAGTTAATCTAGGTTACAAAAAAATTTTTTTTAAGTTTATATATTCTGATACCAATATTTAAATGAACCTGTAAAGTTGAAATCTTAAAAATCAGTCTATGGAGACAGCTTAGCTCAAGAGGCATGGGACATCCTCAAGAAATTGCCAGCACTGGGAAAGATGACCCTCCATGATGTCCAGCCCCACCTAAACGGTCTGCAAACCTCACTGCTCTCCCGGACTCTGCCACAACGTCCCTCCTGGGCTCTGCCAGAACTGGCACCAGGCAGCCGGTGACAAAGCGGCTTACGGTAGTTCTCAGCAGGGAGCCCACAGCCCTTCCAAGCGGGGCACTTAGCAGAGTGGCGGCTGCAACTCCCTTCTGAAGGCAGTTCTTTAGAAGCTTTTGCTGCAGTGGAAATTTGCATAATAGCCTCGCCTCCAGAGTGCCTTTTTTTCCCCTCAAAAATAAATCTGTGCATATAAAATTGATCAAAGAGAACTATCTTAGGCAACCCTCGCTCATTAGACCCAAAGGAGGTTATTTTTTTCCTTCTGACTCTAGTCTTAGCACATGCAACATCAACTCTGAGGAAGTATTTGTAAAAAAAAAAAAAAAAAAAAAAAAAAAAAAAAATCCAGTGTTAAAAAAATTCTACACACTTGTAGGTAAAAGTATTTATTGACAGG
Source organism: Acinonyx jubatus (assembly GCF_027475565.1). Taxonomy (NCBI): domain Eukaryota; kingdom Metazoa; phylum Chordata; class Mammalia; order Carnivora; family Felidae; genus Acinonyx; species Acinonyx jubatus. Next base: position 37,110,620 of record NC_069386.1, read on the forward strand.
TAAATGGAAACTGTAGAGTGAGTATGGAATAAATTCTACAGACAGCTAGTGTAAAGCCTGACTGTGTGGGCTGGAGCCAGACTGCTAGGGCTGGACCTTGACTCTGCTGTTCAGCAGCTCGGTGACTGGGTCTATCTGGGCCATGAGATCATAACTGTACCTGCCTCGTAGGACGAAATGAGTTCACATTTATAAAGGGATTTTAAGAGTGTCTAGCACACGGTAGGTGCCACAATAGTGTCTGTTAAATTAATAACACAAGTCACTGATGACTGGAAAGTTATAGAGCTTACCTAACAATGAAACCCAAAATTTCAGCACCTGAGGACTGGTGGATAGTCATTTATTCACTCCCATCATCCTTCCAGAGCATCTATTGAGGACCTTTTCTAACTAGTGGTGTGGTTAAAAACAAGCTGGGGGACGCCACCCCCAGCCCTCCACGTCGACGTTACTTTCAGGGAACTCTGATCACCTAGATCTTGTGCCATGAACTCTACAGCATCAGCAAACTAATTTAGGATCCTTCCTACTTATGAGTAGCAGATCCCATCAAACAGCAAATTTCTAATAAGTAGCTGAAAACCTTGGGGGGCAGCAGTGGCCCCTTTTGCCCATCACCATAAACAAGGAGTCACATAGGCTTTACACCTCATGTGGGGAAAAAGAGTAAAAAAAAAAAAAAAAAAAAGCAAACTTGCTTGAGGGACCATGTGAACACAACCAGCCATATCGTTCTGTTAAAGCAAATAAGGTGGGGCTTATCATAATGCTGAAGAGTTGAAAAGTTTCAAAATTAGTTAATACCTACTGGTCATTTCTAACCAGGACATATTTAATAATTTTATGTATATTTTACAATTATATTTTAAGTGACTTATTTCCAGGAAAAAAGAAAAAGCCCTGTCTTATTCACAACATAACATTTACCTAAAGAAGCTTTCAAAAGAAAACTTAAATTTAAATATTTTAATGGTGATCATTTCTTGGTCATTTTCTTCTCCATGCTTTTAATATATCAATCAAATATATGATGGACCAAAAGTATAATTAAGCATCTACACATGCCAGGAGCATAAAGATCACAAAGCTGTAGGCTACAGAAGAGTAAGATTTAGGAAGATTATAGTCTGGTCACTCAGATAAAGACAAACCTAAAAGAAGAACGATACAGTGCACTTACAGGCTGATAAGAGCCAGACAAAAGACATAAATACAGTATTTGCTAACTCAGGAGGCAGAAAAAAAATCACAGGCTCAGTCTAGGTAAAAACTTCACAGATGAGAGGAAATCTGAGCTGGGACTTGGGAGACAGGATTCAAATACCAAGAGGAATAGGGGGGAACATTCTCTTGCACCACTAATTGCAATCTCCTGCACAATTTTCCCCAAACCGGAGATTGTGTCTACAAGGAAAAGAACACAGAAAGCTGAAAAACAGATAATCAAATGTCTCTGCCCTTGAAGACCAGCTAGGCCTACTTTACCCTGCAGCCAGTCCCGAATTATTCAGACCCAGACACAGGCCCAGAGAGGCTAAGTGCCTTGTCCAAGGTCTCCCAGCTATTTGACAGAGCAGTGATGAGAGCCCTCGACTACAACCTCAGGTACAAAACACTCTCAGATACAGATGACTCAGTGACCACAAACTGCTTCTGGCTTCTGTGTCTGGTCCTACCAAAAACGAGCTGTGTGGCTTTAGCATTTTCCCCCTCTGGGGTTCACGCTTCCGAATTTGAAAACTGGGGAGAAGAGAGTTACATGAGATGAGGGGGATGCTTCCAGATTTCATTTGGCTTTAAATTTTAAGGTTCCAAGCCAAAGACGCTGATATAGCTGTCGGTTTTTGACAATTTCTTTTTTTTTTTTTAATGTTTATTTGGAGGGAGGGTGCAGAAAAAGGGAGACAGAGGGTCCAAAGTGGGCTCTGCACTAATGGCAGAGAGCCCGATATGGAGCTCGAACTCACAAACTGTAAGATCATGACCTGAGCCGAAGTCGGACGCTTAACCAACCGAGTCACCCAGGTGTCCAGTTTTTTGACAATTTTTTGATGAAAAGATGATGTGACCCTGGTGAAGAAATCACAGGTGCCCACCAGGATCTGTATGTGCAGTTCGTAGAGCCTGCTATAGGAACACAGGAGATAGCACAGCACCCATTGTCAAGAGCCCTTCATCAGGGCTCTAAACATGCTCCACCTGGGCTTACCTGCACATAGGCACATGTGAGGACACAAGGCACTCTAGATGGTAGGACCGATTGTGCAAAGTTTACTTTAAAGCCAATCAGCCTGGGTGGCTCAGTCAGTTAAGCATCTGACTTCAGCTCAGGTCATGATCTCACAGTTTGTGGGTTCGAGCCCCACGTTGGGCTCTGTGCTGACAGTTCACAGCCTGGAGCCTGCTTTGGATTCTGTGTCTCCCTCTCTCTCTGCCCCTTTCCGGCTCATGCTCTGTCTCTTTCTCTCAAAAATAAATAAACGTTAAAAAAAAAAGAAAGTAAAGCCAATCAGCCTGGAGCCAAGGTACAATAGAGAGATGCTTAAGAAGCAAAAGACCCAGGCCCTGTCCCTTATGTTGTAACAACAATACTTACAGAGCATTTACCTCATTCCAGATTGTTCTAAGTGCTTTATATGTATCAACTCCAGTAGTCCTCATACTCTATGAAGTGGGCATTATTTTCATCCTCTACCCCTCTTTTTTTTTTTTTTTTTTACAGGTAAAGAACTGAGACACAAAAGACACTTGCCCAAGTGAGTCTGGTAAGGCTTGCAATTTAAACCCAGGCAATCTGGCCCAGAGTTTGTGTTTGTATCACTGTGTTCTAAATATCTTCTGTTATTTCAAATGAGCAAAGTGAAAGAAAGCTCACACCTTTTTCATCACAGACACGATCTCACTTAATCTTCACAAGACTTGGGGCGCCTGGGTGGCTCAGTCGGTTAGGCGTCCAACTTCAGCTCAGGTCATGATCTCACCGTCCGTGAGTTCGAGCCCCGCATCGGACTCTGCGCTGACCGCTCAGAGCCTGGAGCCTGTTTCGGATTCTGTGTCTCCCTCTCTCTCTGACCCTCCCCCGTTCATCCTGTCTCTCTCTGTCTCAAAAATAAATAAACATTAAAAAAAAAATTTAATCTTCACCAGCCTTGAAGGCAGGTATTGTCCCCATTTTACAAGTAAGGAAACTGAGGCTAAAAGAGGTAGAGTGTCTTGTCTAGTTAGTGAGACTGCTTGCAATTAAACTCACTTTTTTTTGAGAGAGAGAGAGAGAGAGAGAGAGCGCGCGCGCACAGGGCAGAGGGGGAGAGAGAGAATCTGCAGCAGGTTTCATGCTCAGCACAGAGCCTAATGCAGGGCTTGATCTCACGACCCTGGGATTATGACCTGAGCTGAAATGAAGAGTTGGACACTCAACTAACTGAGCCACCCAATCGCCCCATTAAACCCACGTTTTGATTCAAAACCTAGCAGGCTGTCCACAAAACCATAACCGCATGCATCTTTTTTAACGCTCCCTTTGAAATATCTGAACAAATATTTCAGCGTCCTACGGAGCACGAGAAAGAGGGGAAATGAATGTCCATCTCCTCCGGAAATGCACCATTTACTGGAAGAGAGAGATAAAACTGTGACAAAACCTGTGAGCTTTGCCCGAATGATGCTGTGGGAACACAGAGGAGGGGCACATAACCAAGACTACAGAAGAGGAAAAGGGAAGCTGGGCTCTGAAAGGACACGTAGGAGTTGGCTAACTGAAGAAAAGCACCGAGTGGAGACAGCCTAGGAGAACCAAAGTTAATTCTATGTAACCTGGAGCACAGGATGCTCGTGAGGTGTGGTGAGAGGGGAGGTGTGGTGTGGTGTGGTGTGGTGTGGTGTGGTGTGGTGTGGTGTGGTGTGGTGTGGTGTGGTGCCAGGCAGGCAGAAGCCAATCCAGACGGGCCTAGAGGACCATGCTAAGAAGTCTGGGCTTTGTCACGAGAAGAAAACTATATGCACGCGAGTGCGTGAACTCCAGACACAAAGAGAAGGGTAACATTTGGTGGACAAGACTGGAAGCTGCTGGCTCACTCCAGCCTCTGGACTCGTAGCCCAGACACCTGAAAATCTGTAATGGTCTGCAACATCCAGAATTCAAAATATAGGTACAGGAATCAAATTTTGATGGTGGCACCTATGACAACCAAAAAAAAAAAAAAAATCACATCACAGATCTCCCTCCTCCCAAGAACCTTTACCCAGCCCCATCTTATTCTGCAGGTAACTTCCGCTATAGATTTAATACCTGCAACATGCTTCTGGGTATGTCAGTTCTGCCTCTGATACCTCAATTATTCAATATATAAAATGGGCACAATACACTCTATTTCAAATGTCTGCTAAAAGATAAGAAATGGCAGTGCAGCACATGGAAAAAAATTACTAAGTAAGGAAATCTGAGTTCTGGTACTGACTCCCCCACTCGTGAGCAACACTACTTTGGAAAAACAGTTTCACCTCACTACTCCTCAGTAACTATCTCAAAAAAGATAAGAGGTCTCAACAGACCACTGCTGAGGTTACACTCTGCTCTCACGTTCCATGACTTTATTTGAAATATATCCTGAGAGTAATAACACAGCATTGATTCTCAGATGCACCTTTTCCTCCACTTTTAACATCTCTGAAATTGGGCTGCTTTTGTATAATGCACAGCATGTCACAGTTTAACAAGCAGTGTTTTTGCTTTGTTTTTTTTTTCTTTCTGAGTGGTACACAAAATAGTATCTTAAAACAATGGCACCTTGGGTTTGTTGAAACATGGTAAGTTCCAGTTGCCTAGTTTCTCTTTCCCTATTGGTCACCAAGTTCAGGGAACTCTGTAGAAAGACATGGCTGGAATCTGGCCAGGGACATTCCGAGAAACACTTGGGGGAAAAAAAAAACTTCTAGACTCAGCTTTTTGCATCCAGTTGATGCTTCTGTGTGTATGTCCCAGTCCAGCTGCGAGCTCCTTGAGGGCAGGGGTTCAATCTGATTCATCTCTAGTTCCCCAGGGCCCTGCACATTTGCCAGATTTCAGTCCATGCAATTAATCAATGTCTGTCGTGGACATTGGCCATCCCACAGGAGGCCAGCAATGGCCACGGCCACTAGCTTGGGCAACCAGGCTGAGATTCAGCGGTCAAGGTGCTGACTACCCCACAAATCCCTGCGCCCTCCTCAATGGGTTTTGGACACTGAGATTACCACTCACCAGCACATCCCTGAAGAGTAACTGCGGCCCAGAGTGCACTGTCCAGTCCACCGCGCCACTATTTGGAATCTTGATACGAATCACCAGCACCTGGTTCTCCATGGCATGGAAGGGGCCAAAGGCCAGCCACAGCATTACAGGTTACAGGGGCTCACATCCTGGGGCAGGAGGTACCCACTGGATCCTGGTTAGGCGAGGGCTCCAAAGGGTGACAAGGGGACGGAGGGGAACAGGACAGGGGGTCGGGGGAGTGAAGAAGAGGGATGGTCTGGAAGGGACCCGCAGGCAGCAAGCCAGGCCCAGCCTGTATGGGGTTGGGGCTGCCTCTCTGTGAGCGTGGACGGGGCACGAGGCAGGGGCCAATATAAACTAACGGGGGTCAGAGGGTTCTGGAGTTGGGAAAGAGGGCGAACCGGATCGTGAAGCCCCCTGCCGTCTGTGTGGGTGTGAGGAGATGACCCCGTTTTAGGGAGACAGAGCGGCAGGTGTCCACTCTTCCTTAGTGGAGAGGGGAGGGTCCCCGACTGGAGGGGACTCAGTCGGGGGCTGTTTGGAAGGAGACCCGGGGCCGCCAAACCAAGCGAGAGTCGAGGAGGGCCCTCCGTCGGGAAGCGAATCCTGTTCCCCACCCCGAGTCAGAGGGCGCGGCGCGCGCGGGCCCGGCCCCAGCCGCCCCGGGCCGAACGTTCCGGCTACGGCGGCAGCGGCAGCGGCAAAAGGAGAAGGAAGGCGAGGCGAGGGCACTGTTACTCCGGAACCAAAACGCACGGCACCGGAACCCCGGGAGCCGGAGAGAGGGACCCGCCTCCCGCGGCGCCATGTTGGATGAGGGCAGCTCCCGGCCAGCCCCGCCACCGCGCCCCGGCGGGCGGGACCCGAGGAGCGAGCGCGAGGGGCGGGGACGAGCACGAGGGCCGGGCTAGGCTGGCTTGTCGGGAGGTGTCCGTCGGCCCGTGGTCGCCCGCGGCGACCGAGTGACGCTCCTTTCTTTTCCACTCGCGACCCTCATTAAAGGCAGCCGGGTGAAACCATCTAGCAAACGAAGGAGGAAACTAAACTGGGCTTTTGGCGGACTCCAGCCCAACTGTCGTCTTAAAATTGCGTACTGTTTGCGGAAGCCCCAGAAAGACGAAACTCCGTCTCGCCTTTATACCTACTTTGTCAAGCCCTTTACCTTGACGGTGTTTGTGCACCAAATCAAGAGTAAGGCAAGAACTCAACACTGTTTTCCCCTTCTTCCACTCCACAGATACAGAATTATCATAGTCTTCCTCCCACTTGAGCAAACAGTGTATGATTTTTTTGTTGTTCTTTAACCCCACGATTGCCCTGAAATAGCAAACAGCCTCCTCATTTAAAAGCAACAGTAAAAGAAAAAAAAAATTCAGGGAAGAGTTTAACTGCCAGGGGACAGCTGGAGTACTGGCATCCTGTTCTCTTATTAAATCATTGCAGAAAATATCTGGTCTAGTCCGTAAAATTTCAACCAGATAGCAATGTTTACACAATCGGTGATATCACAGGCAGTAGCAATAACCCTCGGTTGTTTTAAATGCCTTGTTAACCTCAGATTTTAAAATGCGTAATTGTGTTGATCTATGGTTTCTATATAAAAGTTTGTTCACAAATCGCATTGTGTAGGTTGGGCCATAATCTCCTGCTAATGAACGTGCTCATGTCGCTTTACTTTTGAGTGCTGAATTTTATATAAATTCGGTGGGAGAGGAGTGATCATTTCCCCCCCCAACACTCAGAATTTATTCATGCAAGAGAAAAAATAATTTAAATGTTGGTTAGTTTAAGTAGAACACCAAAAATTTTTGTGCATATATTTCTCTGCCTGAGTTTCTTTTATATTTAATTCAAAAGTCCACATAGGAGATAAATTCTCTTTTTTAGTTACTGTAAATTAATAGCTTAGATAGAAATTCATTTAATCAGATGCTCCAGATATTCTGAAATTGCTCTTTTCCACCCGTACCTCAGTCCTGTGAGAAATAAACAGTTTGCCCAAGGTACCCATGTACTTTTTTATTGAAAGTTCATTTCCTATTATTTGAGAATATAGACCACAAAACTGGAGATTTTCTATGAACCTATTATTTGTTAAAACAGCTTTTTAATTCATAGTACTATGGGGAAAACCAACCCAATTTGTACTTTCAATTCTTTTGGATGGAGATATACCCCAAAGTGGAATTGCTGGGTCATACAGTAATCCTAGTTTTAGAATTCTATTGCTGGACCATTCTTTTTTTTTTTTTTCTTTTAAGTTTATTTATTTTGAGAGAGACAGCGAAAGAGCACAAGCAAGGGAAAGGCAGAGAGAGAGCAAGGCAGAGGATCTGAAGTGGGCTCTGTGCTGACAGCAGAGAGCCTGATGCGAAGCTTGAGCTCATGAACCCAACAGTGAGATCATGAGATCACGACCTGAGCGGAAACCAAGAGTCGGATGCTTAACCAACTGAGCCACACGGGCGCCCCTAATGCTGGACCGCCGTAAGTGCCTATGGACACCGTGCCTGGAAAAGCACATTCTGCTGGTCTTGACTTAAACGTTACCTTCTAATTGTAGCCTTCCTTTAGCACACACTATGGCAATTACAAACCAGCCCCCAAAACACTCCATTCATAGATACAAGCCAGTTTATTTTTCTCCTAGCACGTATCTAACATGTCACAGGTTTTACTCATTTGCCTGTCTCCCCAATAAACTATAACTTAATGAGGGGAGGGAACTATATGTGTTTTTTTTATTCACTGCCATGCCCCTAGTACCTAAAATAGTACCTGGCACATAGCAGGCACTTGAATAATAGCTGTTGAGTGAATGAATGGATTCTGAAGGCAAAGTGGACTGAAGAAATAAGAATGCAACTGCCCTGTGCACCTCCTGCCTGTCTTGAGCCTCACTTGCTCCTTTGCTTTTCCACCATCAAGACTGCGACAACAATCATTATAGACTCCCAAAGAACTACAGATTTTATAGCAAATATTGATTGCCTCCTGTGTTCGAGAATTCCACTTACCTCCTTCAGGGCCTACTGTGGGCCCTTATGTATAAAGCTCAAATATTTGTTGATTAATTTTGATTTAAAAGAACATGATGAAAATAGAGGATGAAAACAGTAACTTTATGGTGGAGAAACCTAGCAGACACCATCCTAACCAAGCGGTCAAGGTTAACATCCCCAGTAATAAGTCATGTTGGGATCATGTGCTGTCTAATATGATGCAGTAAGAAGGGCGCTCTTCTCCCTCAAACTCATGACCCCAATCTAATCATAAGAAAAACATCGGACAAACCGAAATTGAGGGACATTCTACATAATACCTGACAAGTACTCCTTAAAACTGTCAAGGTCATAAAAAACAAACTGTTCACAGACCTGAGAAGACTAAGAAGACATGATGACCGAATGCAGTCTGAGACCCTCAATGGAATCCTGCAACAGGAAAAGAACAGTAATGAAAAGCTGGTGAAATCTGCACAGAATCTGCAGTTCAGTTGGCAATAATGAACCAGTGTTGATATCTTTTGGCAACTAAGTTACATGAGGTGCTAATAAGAGAGAAATCGGGATGAGGGTTTATAAGGAACTCTGTACTACCTTTGCAATTTTTCTGTAAATCTAAACACACCAGCAGTCGTGTCTTGGGAATATTACTTGCAAGAGGATATAATTATATAATTTACAGTAGCAACAACAACTAAACCATGAACATTTTCTTCATGTTGCCTAATATCCTTTAGTTTGTAAAAAAAAAGAACATGAAGAGGCATGAACAAAAATGAGCACAGATAAAACCCTAAAAGCGTGACAGGGAAGTTTATTCTCTCCTGTTTTGGCAGGAAGGAAAAAAAGAACAGTGAGACAAGTCCAGCACTCGCACAGAAGCAGAAACAACAGTTTAACAGTCACGGAGCACCTAGTATGTGCCAGATGCTACGGATTTTAGATGCTCTAAAATGAATTAATTCATTAATTTAATGATCTCACAGTTTGTGAGGCTCTGAGCTGACGGTGTGGAGCCTGCTTGGGATTCTGTCCCTCCTTCCCTCTGCCCCTCCCCCACTTGTGTGCGTGCCTGTGCGCACGCTCTCTCTCTCTCTCAAAATAAATAAATATTTAAAAAATTTTCAAATGTTGGGGTGCCTGAATGGCTCAGTCAGTTAAGCATCTGACTTTGTCTCAGGTCATGATCTCGCAGTTTGTGAGTCCAAGCCCCGCATGGGGAGCTGTGCTGACAGCTCAGACCCTGGAGCTTGCTTCAGATTCTGTCTCCTTCTTTGCCCTCCCCCTGCTTGTGTGCTCTCTCTCTCTCAAAAATAAATAAACATTAAAAAAATTTTTTTAATGTCATTAGATTGAATTTCTGCGCAATATATTTTCTTTTAGATAAAGTAGGCTGCTGTCCCTACAAATCACTTAAGCTTTATTACTTCCTTCTTTTCATTGTTTAAACATATCTGTATTATTTTGTTTGTATTAACAAAATATATCTCACATTTTTGTGGCACTTTATAGCTTGCAAATACTTCCACATCCATAATGTGACAAAATTGTCTATGCATTGTAGGTTATGACCACGGACTCCATAGACAGATTGCAAGGACTGGAGGAACACTCAGTATGTGTGACCTTGGGTAAGACTTTGTGATTTCTACAGCTAAAAAATAGGCATAAAAACAGTGCCAAACTCACTGGGCTGTTAAGAGAGGATTAAGTGAGTTAGTATGTATAGAGTGCTTAGTCTAGGACTTGGCACAAATAAATACTATGTAAGTATTAGTTAAACTCCTCCTTCTGTACATGAAGACACTAAGATTTAGAAAGCTGTAATTTTTCTCAGTCATTTAACTGGTATTGGTACAAGAACTTAAACCATATATTTTATCTTTAAAACAAGGTTCTTTGTATTACACATATAGTAGAACAGCAATAAAAAACAAACTAAATAGCATGATTTGGAATCAGAGATAGGCATGCATGCAAGAATGATAATAAAATTTCAGGGTTAAAGGAAACTGACAAAATCACCAATGTAGTCTTCTGCGCAATTCAAGAATTCTCTCCATGTCTACCTAAGGAATGGTCATGCAGCCTCTCCGAACATATCCAACAACAGACTCACTGCCTCAAGAGGGAACCTATTCCATGTTTGGCCAACTCAATTAAAACATTCTTGTCTTCTAGTTACTAACATATTATTTCTAGTTCTGTTTAAAGTGAGTAAGTCTAACTGATCCTAGTACTCTCTGTTTAATGTTTTACTTCATTTACTTCTACATGTCATTCCGTTTGACTTTAAAATAGCAACATTTCTTGAGGCGGCTGGATGGCTTTTTTACGTAATAAAAAAGGCTACCGTAATAAAAAAAATGGCTCAGTTCATGATCCCACGTTTTGTGGGTTTGAACCCTGCATCGGGCTCTGTGCTGACAGCTCAGAGACTGGAGCCTGCTTTGGATTGGATTCTGTGTCTCCTTATCTTCTCTCTGACCCTCCCCTGTTTGTGCTCTCTCTCTCTCTCAAAGTATAAAAGAGGAGCACCTGAGTGGCTCAGCCGGTTAAGCGTCTGAGTTTGGCTCAGGTCATGATCTCACAGTTTGGTTCGTGAGTTTGAGCCCCGCATGGGGCTCTGGGCTAATGGCTCAGAGCCTGGAGCCCACTTCAGATTCTGTGCCTCCCTCTGTCTGTCCCTCTGCTGCTTGCACTCTGTCTCTCGCATTGTCTCAAGAGTAAATAAACATTTAAAAAAAAGAATAAAAGAAACATTTAAGAAAATTAAATAATAAAATAAAATAGCAACATTTCTGTATGAGAAAACAGTATGAAATGCCTCAAAAGGATAATGCAACAAGATTCCAGTCTTTTATTTTTTCAGAATCCATAAGAGTGTAAGTTAATTCATGACATGTGAAGTATTTCAAAACTTGTTGCTGTTCTTGCAAATAATCCATAGGATCTCCAGTTAAAGTATCCTTTTCTGAAAACTCTTAAAGATGAAGACAAGTTTTCTTTTTAATTTTGAATCATCACACATTCATTCCACAAAGAGACTTATTTATTTATTTTTTTAATGTTTATTCATTTTTGAGAGAGAGAGACATAGAGCATGAGTGGGGGAGGAACAGAGAGAGGGAGACACAGAACTCGAAGCAGGTTCCAGGCTCCAAGCAGTCAGCACAGAGCCCAACACAGGGCTCAAACCCACGAACCATGAGATCATGACCTGAGCCGAAGTCGGCCACTCAACTGACTGAGTCACCCAGGAGCCCCGAATTTTGATTTTTAAATGTAATGTAAAATTAGGTGACACTGTTTAGATTTTTATCCAAACTTTAAAATTCTTGGTTTCTTCATCTTTTAATGTTGGAAATTTGAAAGCATAAAAAACTAAAATTTTGGTTTCATCTCACAGCAGGGGCGTTAATATCATATGTAATAAAAAAAGGCTATAAGAGGGGTGGGTGCTGGCTGGTCCAGTCGGTAGAGCCTGTGACTCTTGATCTCAGAGATGTGAGTTCAAGCCCCACATTGGGTGTGGAGCCTACTTAATATGGATGAATTTTAAAAGAGAGAAAGAAATAAAGGTTACAGGATAATCTCATATCTTCATGGACTTTCATTCAATTCTTAAACATATACATTTTTTGAAATGAAAATATCCACTTTTGTTAAATGGAGTTAAAAATTTTAACCTATGAGAGTATTAATTTTCATTTTGTATGTTTTTATATTCTTCCTTTAGAGTTTGGGTAGACCACTTTTTAGGTCTGATTTTAAATTATGCACTTATATGAAAATAGAGTAAAATGAATCACCTTGTGGTTAATAAATTCAATGTTCTGTTTACAGACAGATGGTTATGGAATTACTGATCTATTCTAGCAGCAGCAGTAAAGGTTATGTCAAGCAACTACTAAAAAAATCATACTACATAGTGTTAATGATGTTACCTTAACATACCAGCTTCAGGGGCTGCATAATTGTTTCTGCCAACCCATAAATTTTTGAGTAACAACAAAATTATTGTGATTTTTCTTACTAAATAATTCATACATTACAAAGCATGTATGTAACAAGGTCCATGAATCACTAAAGCATATAATGATCATATATCTAATGACATATCTCTTTTCATAAGATGAATTCAAATAGATTTATGTATTTAGGTTAACTAAAAAATACTGAGTTTATAAGGTTCATAATTCTATCATCAACAACAATACAAAAACTTTACATCTTCTTTAAGAAGTACAGCTTCCATGATTTGCTTTTAAAAACTGGAAGCTTTTGTTTATCAAAATCCTTGTGTTTAAGCTACTTTTCATGAAGTTTTACTGCTTTTAAATTGATACTATAAATATCACTGAAGATAAATTAATAATATAATGGAGTAGTACAATGTTCATAAACTGTATTTAAAATGATATAAGTGCAACCAAAATAGCTATAAGCAATACTATATAACACCTCATACTAGTAGTAGCTAATATTCTTTACCCAGCAACTAGGATCTAAAAGAGGATATTTCCATTTACTAACATTTTACGTGCTTTTCTTTGGTCTTATCTTCAGTCTTACCTTTTTAAAACAACACGTTTCTTTATGCATGTGTGTATAAATACACTGTATATCCTATATATACTGTATATACTGAAGAATAACATACAACATTGTGTTAGTTTCAGGATAAAAGTATATAATAAGGATATAAAAGTATATCCTTAATGCTACCAAAAAATGATCCCAAATGAGATTTCATCTACTTAATTAAAAGTAGGTTTCATAATTAAAAATTTTTAAATGCCAAGACTGCAAAGTATAAAAAATAATCTCTAACATGTTTCTAAACTCTGTTATTTTCTACAGAAATCATGCAGTTACATTCCATTATAGTAATATTAAGTCCTTTACTAAATTTTAAAAATTACTTTTATTTGTGGTAAAATCCACAGAACACCAAGTTTACCATGTTAACCATGTTGAAGTATACAGTTCAGCAGTATCTAGTCACATGACCATTCACATTATCGTGCAAACATCAGTACTATCTCTAGACCTCTTTTCATCTTGCAAAATGGAAACCATATTGCCATTAAATACTAACTGCCCATTTCCCCTCCCCGCTTTACTAAATTTTTAACAGTTTTATTGAGAGATCATTCACATGCCACACGGTCTTCCATTTAAAGTGTACATTTCCATGGTTTGAGTATAGTCATGGGCTCATGCAACCATTACCACAATCAGTTTTAGAACAGTTTCATTACCCCAAAAAGAAACTCCATACCCATTAACAGTCGCTGCCCATTTCCTCCCAACCTCCCCATCCCTAGGTAATCACTAATCCTCTTTGTCTCGGTAGCTTTGCTTGTTGTGGACAATTCATATTAATGGCATCATGTAATAGGTGGTCTTTATGACTGGCTTCTTTCACTTAGCACAATGTTTTCAAGCTCCATCAATGCTGTGGTGTTTATCAGTGTATCATTCTCTTTTTTGACTGAGTAATATTCCAGTTATTCCCATAATAATGTGAATATGACACATTTTATGTATTCATTCTTCAGTTGGTGGCTATTTGTGTAGTTTCCACTTTTTGGCTAGAATGAACAATGCTGCTATGAACATTTGTGTACAGGTTTTTGTGTGAACATTTGTTTTCAGTTCTCTAGAGTATATACCTCGCAATAGAATTGCTGGGTCATATGGTAACTTCATGCTTAATATTTTGAGGAACTGCCAAACTTTTCCAAAGTGGCTGTATCATTTTACATTCCCACTAGTAATGCATGAAGGTTCCAGTTGCTCCACATCCTTGCCAACACTTGTTATCATCTGTCTTTGAGGGGCAGAGAGAGAGAAAGAGAGAATCCCAAGCAGGCTTCACGCTGATAGGGCAGAGCCCAACATGGGGATCAAAGCCACAAACTGTGAGATCATGACCTGAGCTGAAATCAAGAGCCAGGTGTTCAACTGAATGAGCCACCCAGGTGCCCCTCTCATTATGGTTTTGATTTGCATTGCCCTAACAGTTAATGTTGAATATCTTGTCATGTGCTTAGTAGCCAAAAGTTGTAGAACTTATTTGCAGAAATGTCTCTTCAAATCCATTTTTCAAATGGGTTGCTGAGTTATAAGAGTTCTTTATATATTCTAGCTACAGGTCCCCTATCAGATATGTGATTTGCAAATATTTTCTCCCATACCATCAGCTGTGTTTTCATTTTGATAGTATCCTTTGAAGCACAAGAATTTTTCATCTTGATGAAATCCAATTTATCTTTTTTTTTTTTCATTTCTCATTTCCCTTTACTAGTTTATCCTTTCCCCAAATAGGAGAATTTTACAGCAGGCTCTACATGAAATCAATTTCTTTACTAGAAAACTAACTGAACTTTTAGAAACACACTAAAAACAATCTACATTTATGTTATCCCAGCTGAATTAAATGTATTCTCAATTAGCAGAGCAGAGTTCTCAAAAGTAGCTGAAGGGCCAAACTTGTGTCAGCGGAAACTATTTTAGCCACATTTTCGTTTAAAGAAAAAAATTTTCTCAGCATCTCTTCTCCAATTTATATTGAAAAAAATACTCTGTGGACCATGGTCACTACTAATAATACTTCTTATTGTTGGGAAAGCTCTTGTGAAACATTTGTCAAGTACATAGAATAGTACAAAAGTGAAATATAGTAATTAAGATTTGTGTTCTATTGATTGTGTAGCGAAAGTAACTTTTCATTACTAACATAAGATTTAATAAGTATAAGTAAAGATTCTGACTTGGCACTAGTCATTAGCATGTAATTGAACTAGTAAAAAAATCAGTTAAAGCTGTGTTGATTACCACCTTATCTTTGAAAGGCAATTAAAGACCTCAATCATTGCAACAAGATTTGATTGTGCAGCCTTTATTGGACATTGATCTTTCGGCAAAGTGCAGTTACATTTTCCATTAATTTACAGTAACACAGTTTAACTTTGATACCCTAGACTGTTGACCCAGGTGAGATGTAATGCTAAGTACTTGTTTAGGTTAAGATGCCCTCAAACATCATTACTGTCTGAATGTAAGTGCTGAAAAAAAGGAGATACCTGATCTACCCGCTTTAGATAAGGTTTCTGTTATCTGCATTAGCTTTTAAATGAAATGAAACCAAGATCTTTGTCTGTAGGTCACCCCACTCATTTAAACATCATTCCTCATTTAACAGAATTAAGAGATATTTTCATGAAGCATTATACATGTTCTTGATTATAGTTTTGAGTGACTATAAATATAAGAAACAAAATGTACATTTTAAAAGAAATATATATGGCCTTTAATAATTAAAATTGTTTTGATTTTTTACTGAAGTCAACAATTAGCAAAATATTAGTGACCAAATTTGTGTGATAAAAGAAATAACTGTACAATTGGCTATGTTAAGACATTAGTGCTGAAAAACTAGGGATTTTTATATTAGCAACCTCTTTCATGCCCCCAATTCCTACTGCATCTTTACAGTAGTTCACAGCTTATGCAGGAACTAAACATTCTGACTGGAAATTTCTTCCAATACTTGCTAATTGATTTGCATAGAAGTAACAATAGAAGATTTACGAAATTTTATACCAAAAACACATCTTCATTAAAAAATAGTTTTGCTTGATTTTTGAGACAAAATCCCATCAAGGAAGTTAAGTATTGGCAGAAAAGCTGTTTTTGGTTGTTTCATCAACTAAGAATATTCCTAATATCCCGAAGGGCAGCAGGGTCAGCTCAGAACCCTGCTTGCAACCTCAGGTGTAATCAGCATGTGCACACCCATAAAATGCCTTCAATGTGTCCCCTTTCTTCCTCTCACCTTATTTTTAAATCCTTTGATTAATGAAGTCTTTTACATACATACAAATAGATATGGAACAGAAGAATGAGGATTACAAAAACAGCCTTTACTGAAATAAAACCGGCATTTGCTTACGAGCATATTTATGATACATTTTAAAGTAGAAAGCCTTCTTGTTTTGGTCTTCTCAGATTACAGGTGGAAAAAACTTAAGACACAAAGGAGTAGAGTTATTAGCTTGAGGTCAAAAAGTAATACAGCACTGATACTAAAAATAGAATCAATTTCCTGACTTCCAGCATTTATACTTTATCCCTTTTAGGCCACAGTGCTTCCATGTATTTTCCATTTTAAAGGAAAAACCATTACTGTTCAATGGGGAGCATTTTTAGACTAAAAGGTTCACTATAAGACTTAATAAATCCAGTGAATGATATTTTAATATTTGAACCATGCCCTTAGCCATCGTTGAGTTCATCCTTCACTATGATCAACTCCATGAGAGCAAGAGGTCTATTGATTTTCATGTAATACAAGAAAATATTACATTTGCTTAATTGTTACACAGTGAGCACATGAGACAAGAAATCAAGGCTCTATTTAATGCTGCAAGCAGCAGAGAATTAAAGAGATCAATAGGGTAGTTTGTCAAAGATCTTCTCCAAGGAGACTTACCTATCACCATATGGACAAGAAGTCACACTGACTGTAGCTATTGAAAAACAGGTAAGCAGAGTCAGCAGTACAAATTATCAGAAATCAAACAGGCCAGTGTGAAAAGAAGTGCAACTCTACTGAAAAGCTGTATTTATAGTCTGGTAATTAAAAACCATTTTATCAGCCTTGTGCTGGGACCAAACCTTTACCGCAAGTATTGACAAGACCAGCAGCAGTGAATGAGCAGTATTTGACTTAAAACTTATGAGCTATAGTTATTTAACTTTGCCCATTACAGGGGAAATCAGTTCTAGCCTTCCTTGCAAAATGCTAATAGTCAGTTTTATTATTAATGAAGTCTAATGTAACACTATCTTCTTCGTGTAAGCCATTCATTTAACTAGTGTCAAGTATATTCTTCTAGACTAAATATATGAGCATAAGTACTTCTTTGATTAAAGTGTTATTTAGAATTGCTTTTAGACAAGTGAATGCTACATATATTTGAAGAACAGCTCGCTCTCGGTAGCTCATTTAAAATGACCACCTTGAACGAAGTCAGTTTGTATTACTTCATTCTGGTATTTTCACCTCAAGTCACTTCCAGTCACTTTCTCTACTGATTTGCCAGAAGTAAGCACCCAGTTGTTGGTTAGATTGTATTGTATAGAATATTTTGCTACAAAAATGTGTAAACTTGCAGAGTATCAGCAACACATTAACATAAAATGATATATAATGTATGTTTGTAATTATGGGAGAGATCATAAATCTTAAACATCCATTGGTTTAGAAATTAAATAGTTCTACTTAGTTCTCCCTAAATTACTCCAAATTTCTGAAATTTACCATTCGTCTGGGTATTTTGTAACTACCCCCAAGGATAAATTTTTTTAAATGACTTTGCTTTCAAAAACGCAATTAACTTAATAAA
The DNA here is from genome assembly GCF_027475565.1 of Acinonyx jubatus. Lineage (NCBI taxonomy): Eukaryota > Metazoa > Chordata > Mammalia > Carnivora > Felidae > Acinonyx > Acinonyx jubatus. The sequence continues at coordinate 37,128,295 of NC_069386.1, forward strand.
ATCTTAACACAAAACTGCCATCAGGTCTTTAAAATTTCAGCCCATTTCCCATCACCAATAAGTGTATGGATATGTACCATTTCAGCTAATTGCTTTTGTAAACAGTCACCAAATTTATTCTTCTGGGTCTGTGTAGATCTTAATTGTTCTTACAGCTTTATCAGCGTGCTATTTTAACTTTTAATAAGTCTTAATTTCATTCATCTTGCTACATTTACATTAATCAGAGTCATTATTTTTTTTTCAAAGTAGTATGGTATTGGAGGTTTAGACGATAAGAAATTTCAACATTACACCTGAACCTCTCATCCAGGTAAATGGCACAAGGGCTTTAAAACATTCCCATTTAAAATCCTGCCAGCTGAAGAGTTTAGATTTCAGATTGCAATTAGAATTCATCAGTTTTGGATTTGCCAATGATATTATCTCCACCTTTATCCTAAAATCCCCTACTTCTTTTTCCAGGGTCATGTAAAAGGTTTTCCCATCCTTCTTTGTATGGGTGTTTCTATTTTCTCTTCAGAGTTGATTTAAATTGTTAATACCTAACTATAGAATATATATAGGTTGTAATCATTTTTTATCTGTAATTTAACCTAATTCTAGGGAAAAAAATGGTGTATGCCTCACGCATTTGTAGTTCCCATTGGCTAAACTGAGTATGTAATATATAACCATGTATGAAAAGCTTTGCCTCTTGAGGGCAATGATTCATCTTAAAGAATCAGACACCACAGAAAGAAAAAGGTGTTTGCAAAAGTTTTATTTTAAAGGGTCAAAAATAAATATTGTACATACACACAAGAGAAAATCCACCGATATTTCTGTTCTCCAAGGCTCACCCTTCAGTACATGGCACCTTCATCTTCTTTATTTAGAAAATAAACTGTTATTGGTCCATAACTGGTGTGCACAGTCTCTGTGACTCTAGCAAATAACCAGGAGCCAAGTCCATACAATAAAGTTGGAATACCTAGAAAACAAATGATATGTTTTTAGGAACATCAATACTTATTAATCACGCATCAATATATTTGTCATGGTGCAAATCACAAAGCACTCTTCAGCAATGTCAACAAATTATAAAGTTATAAAAATATAGACATGAGTGAAGATGTACTCATTATCTAAGAGCTCAGTTTCATCTGTTTGTGGAACTATGTGAGCCTAGAGATCTTTAAAACTATAGATAAGGCTGGTTTAAACTTTAATTCAAAGCACTTTATAAGCACTAATTCATTACTTCCAAGTAATTATGAAGTAATTTTATATTCTTTTTGCAAATAAACAGAATATTCATTCATTTCGTTGTAGATGCTCCTGATTATTGGCCTTGGGCTTAAATTACTAGGTCAACTTTACTGTGAGTTAGGTTAAACAGCAACACTGATGGTTAAAGTAATTTTTTGTACAACTTAAAAGAAACTGGGTCAAAGAGCGGTCTTCAAAACCTAAGGCAAAACGTAACTCTAAGGAAGATTTTAGTATAACAGCCATGAGAAATACTCCCATTAGTATTTTTACAGCTGATTTGAAAACAACCTTGTTTCAACCTATTTGGAATAGGTATTCAGTAGATTCCAACAACATGTTTCTTCTTTGGAGTATTTCCATTTGATAAGATCTTGCTGTTATATTTGAGACTAGCTGCCATTTGTGATTCATGGAACTAAGCCTACTACTAACCAGAGATAATGGATTAAGCACTCATGCAAATGAAACTATAGTGGACACAAAACAAACTTTCACAGTTCCTATCTTTTTTAAGGCACTTATTTAAATTCAATGACTATTGACATATTAAAAACATGTATAAAACCAACAGGCATATGAATCAATAGCAAATATTGTATGCTCGACACAGTGTTAATTTTATTGTTACCGTGTAGGAGTTGGACATAAAAAGACAATTTAAAAGACAAGCTGTCCATTTGGAAAATCCCTTTTTCCAGCTAATAGGGAAACCACATGCTCAGGACTAATCATATTGCTAAAATTTTTCTTATTTTTCTGCAAGAATATATCTGCCGTTATGCTCTTTTTGAGTGAGTAAGTGCACTGGACTACTTTGTGCTTATTCCCTGAAGCTGCATTCCAACGACTGTGATGCCAGAGACTAATCAGGAGAAGCGTCACTATCTGGCAATGAGAACAGGAAAAAAAATGCTCATTCAGTCTGGCACCTCTCTATTTTTAGGAATATACTGGGTCATAGTTTGTCACTATCCCAGGGTTCCCTAGAATGCCCATGAAATCTTTGACTGCTTTCTTTGCCTTGGTAATACCCAAAAGAATCTCTAAATGCTTCAAGGGAATGTCACAAAAAAGCCACAAAAACTAGCATCATAAAGCTATTTATAAATAATTTTATCAGAAAAAAAAAGGCAAGTGGAGTGTGGTTAGGGAAGCATACAGGCAGAAATGAGTGAAGAACAGAAAGATAAGTTGAAATAAAAAATTAAATATGGCATCGCAACTTTAAAGCTGAAAATCAATGGGGTAAGAAAGAAAAAAAACAGGTTCTAGGAACAAGTATTAATTTTTAAAATATACTGACAGTAAATTATATATAAGATATGCCTTTTAAACCAACGCTAAGGACATAAATCTAAGGGGTGGCTGGTGAAACTGAAATCTTGTTTGATCGTACTTATCAGTTTCCAGTTAAAATATTGGCACGTTTTAAAAACCACACAAATCAATGGTCCATATTTTTTCAGCTAAAATGGAGAACTGATCAAAGATTACCAGTTTAATAATAACTACATTACCTCTCACTAAGAAACAGCTAGGAAACACTATCAATAATTTTGTTTGATAGGGGATAGAGTTGTGATACAGGAGTCAAAAATTCTCTATTTCTTTTTTCCTGCAGTCTATTTAATGCAGTCAGGCTAATACACCAAATGAGAAGATTTGCCACTGACATAATTAAAACATAAAAAAAATAATTTTATGGCACATATGCTATAAAGTCTATAAAATTCTGTGAGAAATTAAATTTTTCCCAGACTGAAACATAACATCAAAATGAACATGAAAGTCAGTTCTTTGCATAATAATTCATTTTGAGTCAGCTGAACAGTAGGTAAACCACTGTCAAATTAAGCACTTAAAAAAAATTAGAACTTCTTAGCAAGTCTCCGATTACCCATTCATTCCAATGGTAAGTTGCTTTTCTTAAATCTCAATCTACTTCCCAGCAGGATACCCAGACTGATAAACCATCAGTAAAATGTCAGCTTCCACTGAAGGGAAGACAGAGGAGAAAGAGAACAAATGGTAAAAGAGAAATCTTTATTATTTACAAAATGGAAAAATGAATTACTCTGATAATTATTAATTTAGAAGGGAATAAGAGGAATAAAATCCTAAGTATTTTTATTAATAGAATATGTACTTGATGATCCACAGGGGCAATTTGTACATCACAGAACAGGGAAGAATCTATTATCTAATTCTCTACCGTAAGACAAAAATACAAAATAAACATTGCCAAATTGGTGAATACACTATTTGAAAAGTGCAGGAAAAAATTCCCTGTATCAGTAAAAGCCAATTCGAATTAAAGCATGCATGAGCAGAAAGTTTTCCTTTTTGTTTAACTTAAAACTCTTATTCCCACGTAGGCAGGATTTTTAGAATTTCCAGAAGACCATTACATCACTCTTCAGCCTTCTCTTCCACATAAAAAAAAGAAAGAGAAAAACTACAGCTGTTGTTTCTTTCCTCAAAAGGTTTCACTTCTCTGTGTGAGAATGTTCTGTGTATCCTAATTTTCTTTGGATTTCTTTGTATCTATATGCAAAAGAAAGCTCCAACCGTTAAGGTGTTCTTAAGGTGTTAAATTTTAAATGAAAACTTTCTTTCAAAGGCATTTGGCTCATGGTTTACCTATAATCCTCCAATTATACTTTTCCTCACCTGTAACTCTTACCAGCTGGGAAGAATGATGGCTTCTGATTCTGAAAATGCTAAAATAAACCTCATCTTGAATCTAGTCATCACTCCAATTTTTCCAAATAATTTTGAATTGAATCTTCTAAGTGTGCTCACCCTTCAACTTTGAATCAACCTCAAAATTAGTGGGCATGCTCTATATAGTCCATCAGCCAACAAACAAACTTTTAAAGGTATACACATTGCTAAATAATCTTCTCCTTGGTGGAGTGAACCCAGGACAGTCCCAGTAGACCAATGGCTCAAAAATCCCACGAGAGACATATGTGTTATTATAAGCAAAAGTACATAAATACCATGTTTAAATTTAATGAGCTATTAGATTATATAATACCAGTTTAGATACACAGGGGTTTAACTTTAATTCTGGTTTTAAAAAACTGGTTGGGTAACATGGTTCAGCTACCAGGTCCAGATTTTGAATTACTAAAATCTGGATTAATATGATATTACCTATTAATAGGTACAAAACATCTTGAGGCATCTCTATTTTTCACTGACCTAGAAAAGATATACCCATGTCAATGTTCATGCCTCTTCCGTCAGTAGCCAAAAGAAAATAAACATCCAGCAAGAGTAAATACTTTCAGAATTAGAATATTCCCATGAAAATACAGAAATATTAAAGACGTACAGTCTTTTAAATATCTTTTAGGCCTAGCACCTGAGGAAGCTGATATGACTGGTGAAAACCGTTAGTGCTTTCAGTAGAACGCACTTGGTAGGATTTCACATAGAGAAAATCAAACTTAGAAAGTAGTTGCAGTTTTTATAATAATGAATGCACTCAAGAGAATGATGGTCATGAACGAATCCTGCCATGCAATAAGGCATTTCTCAATTTCAGAGCCACTGTCCAATGTGGACGTTTCCTTACACCCTCTTTCTGACTGCCCAATATAAGTATCCTCCCAGTCAAGAGCTGCAGCAGGTGTGGACAGAATGAACGCCTCCTCCCCATCAGTGACGCAGTGTGATCCCTAGACACAGGCCTAGGCTAAAGCCCCGCTTTCCGGGGAAAGGTTCAACAGCAACTACTGAGCCCCGACAAGCACCTACTGGGGACTAGGGGCCGGGGGCTGGGGGAGGGAGGCGGGGAGGTAGGAATACAAAAGACCAGGGCCAAGGCCAGTCCTAGAAGGCTGCTGCTGAGTGGGTGAGACGCGGAGGCAGGGTCCGGGAAACCCAACAGCGCGTTGCGAACCCAATGTGCCGAGAGCGTGCTCCGGGGAGAGCCTGCGCTGGGCCGAGGCAGGGTTCCCCGGCGCTAACGTGGCCTGACCTTGGGACGGGGTCTCGACCTCTGAGCGACGTTTGTCAGCGTGCTTTGCAAAACAGTGATCCCATTGTCAGCGGGGCGTGTTTCACCGACCCGGGCCACTCACCCAGGTTGACGACCTTGAGCGCCGTGAAGAACCGGTCCTGCCCGGCCAGGTCCTGCCAGGGGGCCTTGGAGCAGTGGTACTTGATGAAAGGGAAGCAGCCGGTACGCAGGACGTGGTAGTTGGCGCCCTGCACCGGCCAGTTGAAGTGCGAGAGGCCGAACTGGTCGTTGCGGACAGCGCTGTAGGGCACGCAGAAGGAGGTCCAGTGCGGCAGGCGCCGCTGTAGCAGGTGCCGCGTCAGCACCTCGGAGGCGCGGGGCTTCGGGCGGGAGGCGGCGCCCGAGGCCCAGGGCCGGCACAGCAGCAGCCGGAGCGCAGCCTCGTGGGCCCTCCGCAGGGGTTCCATGGCCGGACTCGCCCGCGTCCCCGCCCCCCGCCCCTCTGCCGCCATGGGGCGCGCGCCGCTGGGGGCGGAGCCGTCAGAGCGGGCGCGCGCCCGCGCCCCGGGGCGAGCGGCGGGGACGCCCAGTGGGCGCCGCGCGAGTGCACGAGAGCCCCCCCGGGGCGCGGTGGCGCGTGCGCACGAAGGTCTTGCGGCCTCCCGCGGAAGGAGCGGAGGGTGCTTGACGGGCGGGCCCAGTGACCGGCGCTGGGAGTAAGGGTCAGCGGCGCAGAGGAGGTAATTAAATCGTCACGTGTGACCTCATGTAGTTAACAACCCTGGGGCCCCGGGGGGGGGGGGCGGGGGGAAGGGGACTTGGGGGGCTTATCGGTAGGGGTGTGAGGAAATTTAAGGCTTAAAACAAATAACCACCCTAGTGAGTGGCAGAACTGACACCCAGATCTCTCTTCCAAGCTTTGGGCTCAAGTGAAATTCTTAGATGGCGTTGTCGAGGAGATGTTTGAGAAGGTGACCGCGAGTTAAAGGCCAAAAGCCCCCAGATTTGCACTGGCTGGTGAAGTCGGGAAGCACTTTTACGTTTAGGTCTTCGCTGTCATGTTCAGTGTTATTTCGCGTATTTCAAAATAAAAAGTTTATTTTTAAAAACGTCCCACATCTCTCTGTGCATTGTCCAGATACCCCCCACCCCCCCACTCCTTCCCAACTAAAGCTTGGTGACTGCCAAACCAGCCTTTTAGTTATAAACCTTTGTAATCCTCAGCCACCCATTATCAATCTATTACTTTAGGAAAACCTTTTCTCAAACTCCCCAGCTACTTGAGGTATTATAAACACCTGCTTTAAAAAAAATTTTTTTTAAGTTCATTTATTTTGGCAGAGACAGAGACAGCGTGGGTGAGGGAGAGGCAGAGAGAGGGAGAGAGAGAATCCCGAGCAGGCTCCATGCTGCCAGTGGGAGCCCAAAGGGAGGGCCTGAGCCCCAGAGACCAGGAGATCATGACCTGAGGTGAAACCAAGAGTGGTATGCTTAACTGGCTGAGCCACCCAGGCGCTCCATGAACACGTGCTTCTAAAGAAACATTTCTTCCAGTTTGTCCTAAACTCATCTTTTTTGGAGAAACCATACGTAAAGAAGATGATGTGTCTGGAAAGCATTGTATGTAAAAAAGAATCATGTATAAGCACTATGTGACAACTATTGGGATGTACGATAGTGTGGCTAGTTTTTACATTTTCCAGTTTTTTAATAGTTTTTTTTAATGTTTTATTTATTTTCGACAGAGACAGAGACAGAGTGGGAGCAGGGGGAGGGGCAGACAGAGAGGGAGACACAGAATCCAAAACAAGCTCCAGACTCGGATCCAGCAGCACAGAGCCTGATGCCGGGCTCCAACTCACAAACTGTGAGATCATGACCTGAGCAGAAGTTGGACGCTCAACCAACTGAGCTACCCAGGCACCCCAACATTTTCCAGTTTTTACTGATTTGTTCAGCAAACATTGAGCGCCTGCTACCATGTGCCAAATTTTGAGGGGCCTTGTAGTCCTGCAAATAATTTGAACTTTACCTTATAGGATTCCCTATTAGATAAAAGTTTTTTAAAAAGATATTAGGTGGATGCTTTGGATTATGTGTCTCCCTTTCTCTCTGCCCCTCCACCACTCATGCTTTCTCTCTCTCTCTCTTTAAAAAATAAATAATGGGGCACCTGGGTGGCTCAGTGGGTTGAGGGACCGACTTCAGCTCAGGTCATGATCTCACGGTTTGTGAGTTCGAGCCCCGCATCGGGCTCTGTGCTGACAGCTCAGAACCTGGAGCCTGCTTCTGATTCTGTGTCCCCCTCTCTCTCTGCCCCTCCCCCACTCACGCTCTGTCTCTCTCTGCCCCTCCCCCACTCACGCTCTGTCTCTCTCTGTCTCAGAAATAAATAAACATTAAAAAATAAACGTTAAAAATTTTTAAAAAAAGATTTTAGGTGGAGGCATGATGTGGTTAGATTTGCAACAGAAATGGCCAAGGGAGGCTAAGACAAGTCAGGGAGATGATATTCAGTATTGTGATTTTCAAATTAAATTTTAAAAAGCATTGGAGTCTTTTTCAAACAAAATCTGTCACAGAATCCCAACATAGAAAGTAGATGAAAACTTGTGTTTTATTATTAAACATTTAGAAGTTCAAATTTTTAACATTAACTTTATAGGTAAATTTTTAAAAATGAGACTGGTTTGTTGTCTTGGGGTTTTTTGTTTGTTTGTTTGTTTTGTTTTGTTTTTAGCAGACAAGGAATTTATAGGAAGGAAATTGGGTAGCTAAAGTAATAAATAGGAAGTGTGAAGAACCAAGCTCAGAAAATGGGAAGGAACCAAGGGAGTCTGTGGATGGCAAAAACCAAGGGAAACTAGTCCCTAGTTTTTCAGTCTGCCACTGAAGCCATGACTCTGCTGTTTTATGCTCGAAAATTTTTGAAGTTGGGGGTTGTGGACAACAGTAGCAGTTAGGACAACGACAGGCAGCTTCAGGACAGTTTATTTCTTATTCTTTTGTTTTGGTTGTACACTATTAAGAGTATTCTGATCCCTCCAGAAAAGTAAATAGAAATTAGAGTGGTTTTAAAATGACTTACCTTGAAATCTTGGACATGTGCTTCAGTTACAAAGATGGCAGGAGGAAATTAATTTTGAGATCTACACTAAGATGACTTAACCTCAAATTAATTAATGTGTGGGTGGTTTGCAATATGTTAGATTTGGGCATTGTATCTCTTGGCAGTATAAAAATATATTTAAAAAATGAAATTTGAATCAAACATTTGTGGAACCTGAAATATGTCTGAGAAATTCTAGGTTTCGTGGCATATATAAAGTAAAAACCACTGATAAAGAGAACCACATATTTAGATTAGGTTCACTGTATCCTCCCATTAGGGCTTGAGAAAAGAGCTAGGGAACTGAAATATTTCTACTGGAAGGCGCCCTCTTGGAAAAACCTCATCAGTGATGAGGGTTTCCTTAATTCATGGTTCCGTGACTGTCTCTCTCTCTTCTACTCTACGGTAGGAAATTACTCCAAAGAAACCAGATAGATGGTGTATCACACTAAGGTATTCAAGGGTGTTTGAATGGAATATTATCTTAACCTAAAGATACAGAGCTGGGAGACATGACTTCTAGCTATCTCTTCTGACTTTTAAGATTACACGGTACTGGTTCCATAATTGAAATAGATAATTTCTCAAGAAATCCACAACTCAGACCAGTTCCAAATTTTTTTTAAAGGTTTTATTATTTTAAGTAATCTTCGTAGCCAACGTGGGGCTCAAGCTCACGATCCTGAGATCAAGAGTCACTCCACCAACTGAGCCAACCAGGTGCCCTTAGTTCCAGTTCTTAATGACCATGAAACAAAGGGGCTTGGAAGTTGGCACTCAAAAACGTAAGTCAATGCTTAAAAAACATTGTGTCCAATAATTAAGAATTAATGCAGTAAACACATAAATATTTTGTTTTACACAAAACATGGAGAAATTGCAAACCCCTGAGAAGGAACCCCTTAAAAATACCCATGAAGATTGATGCTGTGCACAGAATTTAGCATGTGCATGGATATGATGTTACTTCTAGAAAGAAGGGATTTAGCCTTCTTGTTTTTGCTTTAAAGGCACTTAGGATGCTACCGTTGTTCAGAACATGTTAAAAATTGGTTCTTCAAAATTGATAAATTGTAATATATTAAAATTAAGAATTCTGTTCATTGAAAGGCACAATATTACTAAGAGAGTCAAAAAGTAATCCATAGAGTGGGAGAAGTATTTGCAATACATCTATCAGACAAAGCATTTGGTATCTAGAACAAATCACTAAAAAAAGACAGTCCAATAGAAAAGTGAACAAAATATTTGAATGTATTCTTCACAAAGGAGAATATCCAGATGGGAAAAAGTGCTTAATTTCAGTAATCATCCAAAAAATGAAAATTAAAACCACACTGCAATACCATTACCCACCTACCAAAGTAGCTGAAGTAGGTAAGTAGAAAAGTACTAAATGTTGATGAGGCTATGCAGCAATTAGAGCGTTTATACACGGTTGGCAACCAATCTGACAAATTTTTTGGCAGTATGTATTACAGCTGCATATGTAATATTGTATGCAATGTTATGACCCAGCCAGGCCATCTTGGATATATTTTGTGTATATATTTGTCATATACATGACAAAATACCACAGACTGGGTGCGTAAACAACAGAAATTTGTTTTTCACAGTTCCAGAGACTGGGAAATCCATGATCAGGGTGCTGGCTGATTGGGTTCTTCTTGGAGAGGGTTCCCTTCCTGGCTTATAGCTCCTTCTTACTATATCCTCCCATGGCATAGAGAACTAGTTCTGCTGTCTGCCTCTTTCTCTTCTGATAAGAGCACCAGCCCTATCAGACGAGGGTGCTACACTTAAGACCTCATTTAACTTTCATCACTTCCTGAGGGACCCTATCTCCAGATAGTGTCACATTAGGTATTAGGGCTTCAACATATGAATTTCAAGGAGATGCAAACATTCAGTCCATAACAAATTACGTGCACATGTTCTCCAAAAGACAGGTAGTAGAATATTCATAGCAGTATTGTTCATGTGTGCAATATTCAACCTGAAAATTACTCAAATGACTGTAAATAGTAGAGTAGATAAACAAATTGTGGCGTATTCACTTGATGGAATACTATATAGCGATGACAATCCGTTCACACATAGGATGTGTGAATCTCATGAACATAAGGAAGAGTGAAAGAAGCCAGACACTAAAGTACTTATAATATGCTTTCATTTATATGAGGTATAAAAACTGGGCAGAATTCATCTTTGCTGTTAGAAGGCAGAAGAGTGTTTACCCTTAGCAGGGGTGAAGGTCTAGGAGGGTGGGCAGTGAGTAGAAGGAGTATGAGGGGACTTCTTGGGTGTTGGGGTTACTCTGTTCTTTTATTTATCTCTATATTCTTTTAAGACATGTTTTAGAGTAATTTTAGGTGCACAGAACAATTAAGAGGGAAGTACAGACATTTCTCCTGTATCCTCTGCCCCCCAAATGCATGGCCTCCCCCTATTATCAATATCCCCACTAGAGTGCTACATTTGTTATGATTGATGAACATGTGATTGATCTGGATTCTAGTTAAATGAGTGTAGTCAGTTTGTGAAAATTATTCTAACTGAACATGTATAGTATGTGCGTTTTTCTGTATGTGTATTATACCTCGATAAAAAGCTTGAAAAAGATCATGAATTCTACAGGTGGTATTACATATTAACACATTCTATTGTTAGTGCTTATTAAGAAATACATATAGAGAGCATACATAGTGGACATGACCCAAACATATATAGACCTCATATATATATGTGACCTCATACATATATAGAATATTTATTCTCATGTTGTTTTTACAACCTTGCTGTGAGATTATGATTTACTTATATTTTTCTAATGTTGTGATTTAAAAGGAAGTAGGGTAGGCATGCAGATTTTAATTCACTGCATTCTTAGGGCAGAGAGAATTATAGGCAAGACACTGGGGATGTATGTCAGCCAGTGGGTAAAAGATAAAGGAATTATGAAAAAGAGATATAAATGTTCACATTTAGGAGTTCATTTATAAACTCCAGGTTGAGGCTTGAGGACTTTTGGTTCAAGGAAAGAAGGACTATGGAGATGATGCTGCCCTGATTCATATTCTAGCATGCTTTGGAACTTAGACACAGATACCCCCAAAGAGCCACTGACCCTGCTCTCCTAGGAACCCAAAATCTGCTTAATGGCTCAGTGCCCTCTAAGCCAAGCTCAGCACCAGAGGAGGTGGCTTGAGTTACCCCTACAGCTGGATGAATACTCATTAATTCTCCCCACTCCCATTAGTGGCAAACTTTGCTTGCTGCTCCATTCCTGTATTTTTTTTTTTTTCATTCTTGTATCCTTGTGTCTGCCCTGGCAAGGACAGTATACATTGGCTTTATGCAAAATTATCCTCGTGGAAGTACTGAGTTATAGCAGAAGTCATTCGGAAAGGAAAAAACTGTGTATTCTTACCTAGATCGAGTCCTGTGGAACTAACTGATTGATGTTCTGAAAGCCTCCAAGGAGTTGGCTGGCAGCTAGGACTGCTGTTACAAAGAGTGGCAGGAAGCGTTACTCTGGTAGAACATGTTACTGTGAACACAGAGGGTACAAAGATGTCATCTAAACTGCACGTTTTGTCTAAAGTACTCTCAAGCTCTACCCCCACTGGAAACTTCCTAAAACCAGGGACTTAATGCCTATTTTGTTAACCTTTTGATTCTAGCACCTAGGACAGTAACTTGGCATATGGTTGGTACTCTACTTCTTGAGAAAATGACCAAAAAAAAAAAAAAAAAAAGTGAGTAAAGTGAATATAATTAGTGTATGGAGAAAATAATTATAATATGTAGGGTCAGTGGTTTGAATTTAATTAAAGTTTTAATTTTGGTAGAGAAATTAAACTATAGAGTAGGTAAGAAACTTACCCAAGATCATACATCAGAATCAAGTATCAAAATTCTGACCTTCCAACACTCTGTGAGCTTTTCATTAGAAAAACATTTCTATTTCCTTCTCCTGCTGTGGATGCTAGAATCCGGTGGCAAGGAGACATATTGGTGACTTTTCAAAACCAGATAGCGATTTATGCTAATAGATAACACAATCCATTTTATGGGCATGTTTCCAATATTACAAATCCTATGTAGTCAGTGTTTGGGGAAGCATTTGAAAACATGGCCAAATAAATTTACCTTGTCATATGGGTCATAGTTATGTTCCCAGCTTTGTAAAGTGAGCTTTGTTTTACTAACAGACACAGGCATGAAAGCATATGACATTTTTGTAGCACAAATTGCATTTTCATACTGAATTCCAAAGATGTTGTGGCTTTATTGCTGATCTTCAATCCACAGTGGCTTTTAGCACTTTAGCTGTAAGTCTTTATGCCCCCTCCCCAGTCTCACTGTCAAGTAGTTAATGATCTATAAACAAATACTGAGATGCCCTAAGGGGGCTTTCCATTTAAAGGGGCCTTGAATCATTTGATAATAGAAATACAGTAGTCCACCCACTGATTTATGATTTGTCAGTTTAGATTTTGAAGTGATGTTCTGCTGGTATTTCAGATGGGATAAGTTTTTAATTTTCTGTACAATTACATTAAATGTTAGTCCAATAAAACTTTCTCTTTTTTTATAATTAAAATTTTAAGTTTATTTATTTTGAGAGAGAGAAAGAGTACGAGCAAGGGAGGGGCAGAGAGAGAGGGAGAGAATTCAAAGCAGGGTCCGCACTGTCTGCACAGGGTCTGATGCGGGGCTCAAACCCACGAACTGTGAGATGATGACCTGAGCCGAAATCAAGTCTGAAGCTTAACCGACTGAGCTACCCAGGTGCCCCAATCCAAGAAAACTCTGAAACAGTGGCCACAGAGGGTAATAATAGGAGCATAATAGTATCTACCAGTTCATGAATGTTTCTTCCTGCTATGTAGTTTGCACCTATTGTCTCATTCTGAATGTCAGAAGTTAGAGAAGTTGAAATAGTTAATTACACTCACGGAGCTGATAGGTAATAGAGCTGGGTTTTGAAACTTCTTTGGCAGTACTCAAAACCTCATGTCTTGAACATAGTTAAAAAGAGTTACATGTTGCCAGACTCAGCTATAAATGTTGCTGACACAAGTGAACATCCCTTAAATGTTGCATAATTAAGAAATAGCATTGTAGTTCTAAAATATGGCCCTGCTAGCCTAGAAGTCTATCTGTTTCAAAGGAAATTTGGGAGCCTACCTGATTAAAAAAAAATGACTTTTAAAACTAGATCATTTGCAAAATTTATGTAAAACAACTATTACTGTGTGTATTCAAAATACAGTTTAAAAAATCTTTAAAATTGAGATATTTTAAAATATCTTGAGAATTTTAAATTTGCTAAGAAGTTTGGGCACCATACACAAAGATCCCAACTCTAAGCTAGTTATCAAGCTCTAAAAAGTGGGTTTTCCTCAGGGGCCCTGAGTAAAGCATATATGGAATTTTTTTGGACTGTTTTTATAACTTCTTGGTAAGTCTTAATGTTTTATTCAAATTAAAAAGTTTAGCTTTAAAAACTTTGCATCTGGCCATAATTTGGATGGGTCCGAATAATAACACTGCTATGGATAATAGGCACATTTAGTCCAAGCCACCATTTCAGTGAACCACAACGTGTGGTTCAGGTTTTTTGTTTTTTTGTCTTGTTTTTTTGTTTTAATTCCTTGTTGCTATTTCTAATAAAGCAAGATGTTAAAGTTAACTACATGCTCTATTAATTATATGAAGGTGAACTTGAGTCATATTTGTTACTGAAGATGATTAATAATTACCAGTTCTGCACACGTTTCTGGTGCATTTCAGTAAATAAACAGGGTACATTGTTGGGTAGTAATTGATTAATTAGCACATTCATCCTACACAGCTCAATGGTCTAAGGATGCTGAGTTTGAGATATTGCTCATAATTATTACAAGAAACAAATCTGTTCCATTTTTCAGTTTATTCTTCTGTATGCTAAGATTTTTTTTTCTAAATCGAATGCCTAATGGTTCAAAACCTTATAGGTTTTATTCAGATAAATCAACTCCTGAAGAATTGCTAGTCATAATCTCAGAATCTTGTTTTTGTGTGAACTAGGGTGAAAACTTTTACAAGGCTAATGTTAACATTAGATCTTGCTGTTAAACTGGATCAAATACTGTAAATATAGGGCACTTCCCCACCATGCAGGAAATGCTCATTGAGCACCTATGCGCAACAGGGGCACTGGAATCTCATTTGCTTCCCAACCACATCAAATAAGCTCAGGATTGCAAGTGTCATCAGGTTGGCACTTCTCAGCACCAAGCAAATATACTGTGTAATCTTCAGAGAAGTATAACAGCATGTATTGTTCGCTGATTTAACTATGGAGCAATTTAGGATTTTTTTTTTCTAATTTATTGAGCCAGCATGTAGTTGAGAGAGAGTGTAGTTGAGAGAGCTTTGGATGGGGAGTCAGGAGTCCTGGATTCTACTCTATCTGTATTCTTTCTTGAAGAAGCTATGTGATTCTGGGCATATCACTACTCCCGTCTCTAAGCATGGATTGCTCATCTGTAAAATGACAGGGTCAACCACAGATGATGAGATCCAGTGAGGCGCCTAGACTGCAGAGACAGATAGACCTAGGCTTGAGTCTGCACTCCCTATTACTGGTTTTATTATTTTAGGGAAATTATTTAACCTCTTTTGAGTTTTTGCTCTGTTTACTTTGCATTTATTGTAAGGCTCAAATGAGATATGAAAATAGTTTGTACACTATAAAGTACCTGTGAATATAAGGCATTGTTAATATTATTAATAATGATCTTACCTCGTTGACCTTAACATGTATTTTGAAGAATGCATTAGAGTGCCCATGCACACTCTAACAATAGGGGATTATTAACATCCTCTGTGCCATTATTAACATTGCATTGGATAAGAATTTCTGATGTGTCTGCATAATTTATCGCTAAGTGAAAAGCACAGTCTTCAAAACAGTATATCTGATATGATCCTATTAAAAAATTATACATACAAAATTAAAAGACTCTATATAATAGGAACTCAATATATATATATGATAAGAAAACAAATGTGATATATGTATTAATCAAGCAACTCTTACTTGTGATAGGTATACTGTTCGAGGAGTTACACTCTTAGACATATAGTAAAAAATAAAATAAGTCTATTTTGTAATACCACATATTGTTAAATGCTTTGAAGAAAAAGCAAAGTAGGGGGATAGAGAGTAAGGATGGGTGCTACAGGAGGGAGGACCCCTCTGGTCTAGTGACAGTTGAGCAGAGACTGAATGTAGTGAGTAAGTGAGCCCGGCAGACTTCTGGGAGAAGAGTGTGCCAGGAAGAAGGAATGGCAAATCCAGAGACCCTAGGTAGGAATAATAGCAGATAAACCCCCCAGCTTTGACAGTAATTCTCTCTGGGTGGTGAAATAATTGTTGATTCTTTTTAAATATTTTATTTTTTATTTTATTTTATTTTTTAAGTTTATTTTTATTTATTTTGAAAGAGAGCAATCAGGGGAGACAGAGAGAGAAAGGGAAACAGAATCCCAGGCAGGCTCTGCACTGCCAGTGGGGCTAGAACTCACTAACTGCAAGATGATGTCCCAAGCGGAAGTCAAGGGTCGAATGCCTAACCAACTGAGTCACCCAGGCGCCCTTAAGATTTTATTTTTAAGTAATCTTTACACCCAACATGGGGCTCAAACTCACAACCCCGAGATGGAGAGTTGCATGCTCCAACAACTGAGCCAGATAGCTGCCCCCACCTTCTTCTAAATAATTATTGATTTTTAAATTTCTTCCCTGAATGTTCCTGTTTTTCAAAAGTTTTTGGTTTTTTTATTATTTATTTTTTAAGAAGCTATGTTATCATGTTTGTTTTTTTAATCATGGGCATGTTTCTGTAATTAGAACAAATTTAAAACTCTACAGGTGTACTGAAAGACAACGTAATCTTTAAAAATATTTTTTTATTTATTTGTTTATTTAGAGACAGAGAGAGAGAGAGCACAGGGGAGGGACAGATTGAGAGAGAGAGAGAGGGAGGGAGAGAGGGAGAATCCCAAGCAGACACAGAGCCGGATGCAGGGCTCAAACTCAAGAACCATGAGATTGTTACCTGACCCAAAGTCAAGAGTCAGATGTTTAACTGAGCCACCCAGGTGCCCCAAAAGACAAAGTAATCTTAAAAATGTTTGTAAGTAGTTTTAAAACTTTATGTCATCTATAAGTTTTTGTATTCATGGTTTTAGTACCAAGAATCTAAGTTAGTAGAGAGAATAAAGGAAGCCGAGAGATTTCTGCTCTGGCAATGAACTTTAAAGAGGTGTTTTAGCCGTAACAATCAATGCAGGCTCCATAAAGGGATGGGGAATCACCGTAATTCCCGATCCTTTTTCTAGCCCTTCTACATGGATGGCAGAACACTTCCTGGAAAGGCTGGCCGGACCACTTACAGACATGGCCTAGGAAACAGTGTATTTTAGGTCAGTAAAATATGGGATTAAAGGTGCCAGGTAAAATTAGTTTCAGGGGTTTATGTCTCATTTATGCAGCTCACCAGGGACTGCACCTGCTATACAGAAAAATGGAGTGTTGCAAAATGTATCATCCACCTCTTTCTGAGCTCAGATACAAATTAAAGAAAATCTCAGAGACTACTGCAGGCTGCTCTCCAGATGTAGAAAGGAGAGCTTTGGGTTTACAGAAACAAAAATGCACATTTAAAACTTAGATTCTCATTTCTATCCCATCTATTTTCACCACAGTCTTCTAGTACCAAAGGTACACATTTCAGCAGTTCAGGTATGATGCTTTCAAAATAAAATGTTTCCATTACTTTAGGTGATTACCAAAACCCAAGAGAGTACGAGAAAAGTAAAAGCCCAAAGAATGAAAGACATGATCCCAGTCTAAAGGTTATATTTGGCTTGCTACTATCTTTAGTCAAAACAAGTTCTTCTGAGAGAAAACTACATCTCAAAGAATTATCTTTTTTAATTTTTTTGGTAATGTTTATTTTTGACAGATAGAGACAGAGCATGAGCAGGGGAGGGACAGAGAGAGAGACAGGGACACACAGAATCTTAAGCAGGCTCCATCCATGCTCTGAGCTGTCAGCATAGAGCCCAATGCAGGGCTTGAACTCATGAACCGCAAGATCATGACCCGAGCCGAAGACCGACACTTAACCAACCGAGCCACCCAGGTGCCCCATGCATCTCAAGGAATTATCTTAAAATTATAAAACATTTTGTAACTTTTTAAAATCACAGCCATTTTGGATAGTAGATAAGGGAACTTAAGAGGCTATACAAAGTTACAAAATATTATCATCCATGATTTACAATGAGTGGAAGAATAAAGCTAAAAGAAGTCACTTCCTTGTATGGCATATATGGTTTTAACCTTTTTGGTACTTTGATGATGGTTGGGGTAGAATCATAAATCATTAGAGCTTGCAGGAAGCTTAAATATCAGTTCCATTTTCTTATTTTATGTACCAGAAAACTGAGGACTGGAGAGAAGTTACTTGTCCATAAAGGAAAGAGCTGGAACTAAAACCCATCAAGACCTTTAAATCTAAAACAAATGTTGTGTGCACACACGTGTGTGTGCTTGTGTATATTCTATGCCCATTTAGAAAAAACTTAAAATGTCACCTAATCATTATGTGTCCCTCTACATATTTGCCAGTGAACAGAAGCATTTGCCCTACGTGCATCTCTGTTTGCACGAGCAGATTCAGCACTGAAGTCATGGTCTGGTGTGAATTCTAGAATATTCAGACTAAGAGTATTAAGCTTAGAATAAAACTTTCAATCTTTGATGCTAGGGAACCTGATGACAGCTTTGGGAGCTTGGAACAGCAGGGTGGTTGTGACATTTCCACTCCGTGTCCCTAAGTTCATTATCACTTTTTTTTTTCTTTTAACTTAAGGGGGTGCAAGCGAGCAGGGAAGAGGGAGGGAGAGACAATCCTAAGCAGGCTCCATGCTCAGCTCGGAGCCCAATGTGAGGCTCTACCTCTTAACACTGGGATCATAACCTGAGCTAAAATCAAGAGTCAGAGGCTCAGCAGACTGAACCACCTAGGCACCCCTCCCTCATTATCACTTTTGATAGTAGAACTTCTAGTGAAGACTTTCATGTATTTTTCTTTACCAGACTCCCCAAAATTAGATTTCTGTTTCATTTGCTGCATTAATTGAAAACAGGTTCATTGTAAACTAGAAAGAAGAAAACTCTACCATTAAGAAGTAACTGCTGTTCACGACGAGAAACCACCCCACACCTGTCAGAATGGCTAAAATTAACAATACAGGAAACAACAGATGTTGGCAATGGTGCGGAGAAAGGGGAACCTTCTCACACTGTTGGTGGGAATTCAAACTGGTGCAGCCACTCTGGAGAACAGTATGGAGGTTCCTCAAAAAGTTAAAAATAGAACTACGCTTCGATCCAGGAATTGCATTACTAGGTATTTACCCAAAGGATACAAAAATACAGATTTGGGGGTGCCTGGGTAGCTCAGTTGGTTGAGCGTCCGGCTTTGGCTCAAGTCATGATATTGCCGTTCCCAAGTTTGAGCCCCATATCAGGGTCTGTGCTGATAGCTCAGAACCTGGAGTCTGATTTGGATTCTGTGTCTCCCTCTCTCTGTGCCTCCCCCACTCATATTCTGTCTCTCTCTCTCTCTCTCTCTCAAAAATAAAACATTTGAAAAAAATTTAATAAAAAAATACAGATTTGAAGGGGTACATGCACCTTGATGTTTATAACAGCATTATCAACAATAGCCAAACTATGGAAAGAGCCCAAATGTCCATTGATTGGTGAATGGATAAAGAAGAAACAGTGTATGTATACAATGGAATATTACTCAGCCATCAAAAGAATGAAATCTTGCCATTTGCGACAACATGAATGTAGCTAGAGTGTATTATGCTAAGTGAAATAAATCAGAGAAAGACAAATACCATGTGATTTCACTCATATGTGTAATTCAAGAAACAAAACGGGTGAACATATGGGAATAAAAAACAGGAGACAGGGAGGCAAACCATAAGAGTCTCTTAACTATAGAGAGCAAACTGAGGGTTGATGGAGGGAGGTGGGTACTAAGGAGGACACTTGTGATGAGCACTGGGTGCTGTATATAAGTGATGAATCAGTAAATTCTACTTCTGAAGCCAATATTACACTATATGTTAACAAACCACAATTTGAAAATAAAAGAAGTAACCACTGTTAACATTGGGCGGGGGGTGGGGGACTTCCTTAGAGTCATGAGTGTGCATGTGTATGCACATGTACACATTTTTAAAAAGTTATAACTGGAGTCCTAGCCTTGATGCTGTTTAAAAATATGCTTCTTAATAATTAAATGTCATTTGGCTCATTTGGTGGGGCATCTGACTCTTCATTTTGGCTTGGGTCGTGATCTCATGGTGGTGAAATCGGGCCCTGTGTTGGGCTCTGTGCTGGGTTGTGGAGCCTGCTTGAGGTTCTCTTTCTCCCTCTCCTTCTGCCCCTCCCTCGCTCGCTCGCACATGCTCTCTCTTGCTCTCTCTCTCAAAAAAAGAATAATTAAAGATTATTGCATTTTCTTATGTTCTCCTAATCCATGATTTTTTAAAAAAACTGCTTTTTGAGGTATAATTGACATTCAAGCAGTGCACATATATTTAAGGTGTACAGTTTAATAAGCTTGACATATGTATACATCCAAGAGACAGTTTTCACAATCAACATAGTGAAACTATGTTTCTGTTAGTGAAACTACTAACAGAATTCCTTCTGTTCCTTTGCAGTCTTTCTGTTCCTCCCCACCACCTGCCCCCCAGCTTCCCACTTCCAGGCAACAATTGATTTGTTTTTTATCTATAGTTTGTATTATTTAGAATATTATGTAGATGGTATGTACTCTTTTTTGTCTGGATTTTTTCCATTCAGCGCAATTATATTAAGATTCGTTCATGTCTTTGATTTTATCAATAACTTGTTCCTTTTCATTGCTGAGTATTCTGCTGTAAGGATGTTCCATAATTTATGCATCTACATGTTGATGGACATTTAGGTTGTTTCCAGTTTTTTGGGCTATTAGAAATAAAATTGCTATGAAGATTCATGTACAAGTCTTTGTATGAACATACACTTTTCCTCTTGAATAAATAAGTGCCTAGGAGTGGAATGGCTAGGTCATATAGTACTTATAGTAACCTATGATTTTTTAAATGGCTGTATAGAGGTCCCTTATATAGCTATTACATAATTTTAAGATAATACCTTATTGTTGAATGTTTAGACCTTTCTAATTTTTCACTATTGCAAATGAATTTAATTTTTTGGCTTAGAAACATGGCTATAGATACTCAACATAAAAATTGGGGCACCTGGATGGCTCAGTTGGTTATATGTCTGACTCCGGCTCAGGTCATGATCTCGCGGTTCATGAGTTCGAGCCCCACATCAGGCTCTCTGCTGACAGCTCAGAGCCCAGAAGCTGCTTTGGATTCTGTGTCTCCCTCTCTCTCTCTGCCCCTACCCCACTCACGCTCTGTTTTTCTCTCTCAAAAATAAACATTAAAAAAATTAAAAATAAAAGATAAAAAAGAAGATGCGTAGAAAGGCATTGTGAAGGGAACCTGGAAGTTGTGTGTTGTTAGATCATTTAAAATGTTTCAGTGACTGCAAAATAAGTTATTTTGTATTCTCTGCTGGGAAGCCAAGCAGAATGAATCTTTAAATGAAGGAGAACTTGAGTTTGAAGTCATTTTCCAACCAATGGAAGTTCTACGGTTTTGTTGTCAAATTTATGGGACCATGATTTCATCATAACATTCCTGGATATGAGGTGACTGCAATAAATTTGAGTGTGGCCTTTATTTCTGGTAGCTATAATTAGCTATTTGGTCTACTTTATAACATTTTGTTAAATAAAAAGATTCTTAAAATGTAGTTTTACTCATTGTTCTCTCTTTCCCGCACACATGCACATGACATATGTGATAGCAACTATAGAGGTAAAACGAAATGTTTACAGAGTGGCAAAGAAATGTTTGCGGAGAAAACCAGTGTCAAAAAAATACCTAAACCCAAAATGCTATTTTATGCATAGATGCCGAAGCTATATGTTTTCTGTGCTATGTTTAGGGTCTTCTTATAACCAAAGTTGTTTCTACCAACAGATTTTTAAACAGCAGGGACATGCTTATTATTTACTGTCTTGGTATCTTTCCCTCATTTACATAAATACCCCAGCAACCAGCAGTATAAAACTAATAAAAGCCAGGGTCCTCCATCAAGTGCAATAAAGTTTCACAACCATGAGTTAGACTGTTAGAGTGAAAAATAAACCTATATATGTGGTTATGAAGGGTTTTTTTGGGAAAGTGTATAATCACATTTCAAAGTTAGAACTTCCATTGGAAGTAGCAGTGCAATAATAATACTTAAACATTTATGTAGAATGCTTCATCTTGGAAACACTCTCCCGGCATTGGCCAATTAATCTCTACTGCTTCCCTGAGGAGCAGGTATTACTATCTGCCATTTTTCTGGTTAGAAAATTGAGGAAGGTGTGATCAGCCCAGAGAAAGTGAGGGCTGGAGAGACAAGTTTCTGACCCTCACTCTTCTGTGACTCTTTGGGATGTAACTCCTGACAGAATGTATCCAGTTTCTGTTCCACTTGGATACAATCATCAGTAAAACAAAATCTACCTAGCAGCTCAGTCTAGCTCAGGCTTATAGATAGAGTCCTTACCCTGCTAAGGCACACCTTTTGGGAAGAATGGGATACAAAAAAAGATTTGGGAGATCCACGGCACATTTCGTCTGCATTTGCAATGAAGTGGACCAAACTTTTTCCAGTGAGAAAAGCAGCATATACTTCTCTCTCCAACCCCCAAGTTCCACTGGCGACTTACAGTTTTCCGGATGAGATTTACTACTATTAGTACATTTAAAGAGTTGAACAAATTTGTTATGCATCTTGAAGCCAGAGGAACAGTAAAATAAAACTAATGAACATTTACATTTTTGGAAATACCATTAATGTATGCCTGACAAATTCTGAAAGATAAACATTTAAATGTTAAAATACTTATTACCTTCCCCAAAGGGACAGTGTTGGGAACTAATGAGATAACAAATGTATAGTGCTTTGAGCTCTTAGAAGAAAGGTGCCAGATGCGTACAAATGATTATTAATTGTTAAAGCTATCAGATGTTACTAATATATTACTTATGATAAAATCATATTTTTATACCCAAACAATAGGATCCTTGCAATTCTTAGGATGATATAGCTGAAATAATGCTCCTAACCTCCTCCCAGGTTACTGTCTCGTTGGAAGTCCTTTCTTAACCCTTCCCTGGTTTCTTGACCTCATACGCATTTTCAAACAAACACAACTTCACAGCTTCCAAACCCTTCTGCACCTTTCCATCATCAGTCCTCCACCAGTCTCACAGATCCATTGACACCACATTCTCTTCTCTTGACTTCTTTGATTACGTAATTCTGATGCCTCATGATGCTGTGAATTGTGCAAGTTGTTTTTTTAGCTGGAAGTGTAAGTTGAACTGTCCTTTAAGCAACACTAGGATTTGTTATAAAAAAGTGTAAGTCCCTTGTGTGATCTGGGACAAGTGAATCTGAACTTTCTACTTTACGCAACATGCCAGAATTTGTGGTAAAAGCAAATCCTCAATTTCATTTAGTCTTGAGAAATGCACTGAGATACGCTCACTAAATCTGTTTCCTCATTTGTCAAGTGAGGGCAGTAGTAGCCTGTACCCACTTGGGGTTGTGGGAAGGATGCAATAAAATAATGTATGTGGCGTTTCTAGTACATTACACACTTAGCCCATAAGTGTTCATTAAAAGTAAATGTAAGTAGGTTATGGAAGGTAGGTAAGTAGACAGCAGTTTATCATTAAATATTATCTATTTGGTTTCTTTAAAATCAATAGAAAATGGGTAATAAGTAAAGGGACATCCTCTTATTGACAAATATTTCGTTTCCTTAGGTAGAATAGTAAAAGCTCAGTAACTCATCTCAATTTATGTTCAGGATGCTTGAAACAATGTACACGTACATGTGATTTTTTTCCCAAGCTTACCTTAGTTTACTAGTAGCACGGTATCTTTGCTACATATATGTGCTCAAAGATAATGGACTATGCTTCTTTCCAAATGTTCTGTAATTAAAACATTTCACTAATTTCATCTGGTCCTCTGGTTTCTTGACTTAATTACCTGAAGTGATTGTTTCATCATAACCAAATTTTCTCCTTTCGTTTTGAAGCTGTAGGTTTTTAGGTAGAGAACCTTACTCCCAGTAATTTTCTAGTAAGACCTGAATCTGAATATGAGGCCTGAATTTGGAAATAGGCATTCTGTGGTGTATGCTAATGAGAGATGCAAGGAGGGAAAGTGCATTGTTTGAGAAAACCAATCACGGTGGGTACAAAAAAAAAAAAAAAAAAGGTACAGGAGAGTGAACTCATTTACTCATTTTACTATTGCCAGCAGCTTGAGGCTTGAGAGTGCTAATCAAAATTCACATACAAAACTTCCCTGATAGATTAAACAGTTTTGTACTGTTAAGAGGGGTTCTCACCATGTGAAAGATCCACTGCTGTGCTGAACAAAACAGAGACAGTTTTCTTTTAAAGTCCAGAGCAGATGAGAGCCATAAGGAGACAGAGGGTTTCATTTACTCTCAGGACACGATTGTGCCAGTGAACTAATGAGTCTCTTGGACCTTATGTTGCTCTGGCTTCAATGGAGGCGAGACACTAATGGGCATGTAGTACTTCCTATCCGTCAAGTGTCTGGACAATGGGCCCCTCATATGGATTAGAATGATCTGGCAAGAAAAAGAGGTCATCGTTGTACCTAGCACAGGCAGGAAGCCTGGCTAATTCATGTATTTCCAACTATAGCAAAAACAAAAGCTGACACACACAAAAATGTTGACTTTACCGCAGGAGCTCTTAGCTTGTGGCTAAGGCACAGTTAAACATTACTGAAACTCCATACATAAAAAAAACCTCCTTGTTTCCCCAATACATTAGAATATTTTTAAAGATGTAAAGGTTATTCTTTAAAACAAGTCTGATTTTGTGTTGTGACTTGCATATTTCACCCTTCGGTAAACCTGGATGATAACTGAAATATTTGAATGATTGTGAAGCAAATGCAGAGAGTGTCAACGCTGCATGTTTTAAAAATTTGCACTTCAAAAGGTTCTGTCGGATTACTATTGTAAAAATCCTACTGCTGTATTAAATGGAGAATTAGAGATTACAAATGTTCATTCAAGCTAGAGGGCTCGAATTACAGTATATATTAAACTAAGAGCAGATACTGCCACCTAGATAAATTCTGATGCTTTGGTTAACTAGATGTTGGCTTGCCTTACTTTTTGAAAAATGGCATCAACAAACAATAGTGGCTAGGGACAAAAAAAAATACGGTGAATGATAAAGGGTCGCTTAAAAAATCCATGTAAATGTAATTTTCTTGGGGAAAAAAAAGACCTTTGTGTTTTGCCAAATAGCAATGATTAAGCCTTTATTTAATTTTTTAAATGTAGAAGACAAAATGCTGTTAGAAATAGGAGGGCAAAACTCTGTAATAAAGGATAAACAAAAGCTCCATAGTCCTGAAGTTTATAAAGAGGTAGATCCCGAAGTGTTGTCAGGAAGACTTGTAACTTTCTTGTTAGAATATTCCTTACTGAATTCAGACAGAAGAAGAGATTGTTCAACACTCTCAAGTAAAAGCACAAATAGGTTTTAGTTTAGTAAGTAAACTAAGATCACTTAGTAAATAATTTTTTCAAAGGAGCATCACATTATAATCTGTTCTACTACACCTCCTAGCAAACAAAGCAAACTAACTCCGCTCCCCACTTTTATTCGTCACAGCAAAAAGAATGTTGCCTTTTTTCAATTCTGGATTAAAACCTAACATCAGCAGTATATTCCAGGATCATTCATTTATCAGGTTTAGAGGGGTTTTTAGCATCTATGGACTGTTTGAGTTCTTCTTCAAATCTCATTTTGTTTTCCTCTGTTACTCCTAGGATGGCTTCAATGTCATCAATGGCGGTCTGTAAATGAGCAATAAAAATATTCATTACTTAATTTTTTTTAACATTTATTTATTTTTGAGACAGAGACAGAGCATGAACAGGGGAGGGGCAGAGAGAGAGGGAGACACAGAATCCGAAACAGGCTCCAGGCTCCAAGCTGTCAGTACAGAGCCTGACACAGGGCTCGAACTCACGGACTGTGAGATCATGACCTGAGCCGAAGTCGGACGTTTAACCGACCGAGCCACCCAGGCGCCCCAAATATTCATTACTTAAAGACCCCTTACAACTCTTTCTCCCATCCAATTATTTGTTCCTTTTTGGACTTGAGTATAATTTAGACTGGTTAAACTCAAAACGTTCCTGTCAATGAGCACCTATCTACAAATTGTGTCATCAGTCTTGAAATAAGTAAAAAATATGAGAGTAAGAACTTGGAAACCGTCATAGAAATTTTTATGGCTGCTAAATCTAATGGGGAAAAAAGGGACTTCTATTTTATACATCTTTAATTTTTTTTATTTCATTTTTCTAGTAATTCATTTTTGTTGTATTTTACAGAAGTACTGATCCATGGTAAGTTGGAAAAAAAAAAACTTCAGTACAGATAATTTGAGAAGCACTGGTCTAGTCATCCTAAAATGAGGGCTAGTAGGCTGATAGTGTTTATTTCCATTGTTTTGTTTGTTTTTTTCCATTGGGCAGAAAAATGCCCCCCACCTGTTTCCCCATTTTTTCATTGAGGTAAGATTCACATAAAATTCACCATAAAATTCACCCTTATAAAGAGCTCAACTCAGTGATTTTTAGCATACTCAGAAGAAACCATCATTACTATGTAATTCCAAAACATTTTCATCACCCTGAATAGAAACTCTGTGCCCATTAGCAGCCATTCCTCATTTTCCCCCATCCCTAGCTCCTGACAACCACGAATCTATTTTCTGTCTCTATGGATTGGCCCACTCTGGACATTTCATATAAATGGAATCCTATAATGTGTGGCCTTTGTGTCTGGCTTTCTTCACTTAACATAATCTTTTCAAGGTTCATCCGTGTTGTAGCATGGATTGGAACTGCATTTCCTTGTTATGGCTGAATAATACTCCATTTTATCTAATACCTATTTTTACTTGGTTGCTTGCACTTTAGGTATCATATCTAAGAAGGCATTGCTAGCCAAAAGGTCATGAAGATTTATACCTGTGTTTTATTTTAAGAGGTTTATCGTTGTAGCTTTTACATTTAGGTCTTCGATCCATTTTTAGTTCGTTTTTATGTATGCTTTGTAATAGAGGTACAACTTCATTTGTATGTGGGTATCTGTATTCTCCAGTACCATTTGTTAAAAAGAATTATTTTGTCATTCTTGTTAAAAATAGTTTGGACTCTCAGGTTTATTCCATTGATCTATGTCCATTCTTATGCCAGTACCACACTGTCTTGAATACAGTAGCTTTATAGTTAAGTTTTAAAGTTGAGAAGCAACTTTCTTCTTTGTTCTTCTCTTTCAAGATTGTTTTGACTATTCTGTATCCTTTGCATTTTCACAGGAAATTTAGGATTATCTTATAAATTTCTGCAATAAAGCCAGCTAGGAAGTTGGTAGGACTTCCACTGAATCTGTAGATCAATCTGGGGAGTGCTGTCATCTTAACAGTATTAAGTTTTCTACTCCATGAACACATGGGGTATCTTTCCATTTATTTAGGTCTTCTTTCTTTTATGATGGACAGATCTTGTACTTCTTCTGTTAAATTTATTCGTAAGTATTTTATTCTTTTTGATGCTATTGTAAATGGAATTAAAAAAAATAATTTTGGGGGCACTTGGGTGGTTCGGCTGGTTAAGTGTCTGACTCTTGGTTTCAGCTCGGGTCATGATCTCATGGTTCATGAGTTCAAGCCCCACATTGGGCTCTGTGCTGACAGCACGGAGCCTGCTTGGGATTCTCTCTCTCCCTCTCTCTCTGCCCCTCCCCTGCTTGCTCTCTTTCTCTCTGTCTCTGAAGATAAATAAACTTAAAAAAATTAAAAGATATTTTTGTATTTTTGATTTCTGTATACTACTGATCTTGGGTCCTTCTTGAATTTAAGTGTATTAGCTCTAACGGGTTGTTTCTGGGTTCTTCAGGATTTCCTACATACAAGATCATGTTATTGAAGACTAGAGATAATTTTACTTCTTTCTTTAAAATCTGGATGCCTTTTACTTCTTTTTCTTGCTGAATTGCCCTTTCTAGAATAGGGTAATATGGTGATGAATAGAAGTGGTGAGAGCAGACATCTTTATCTTGCTCCTGATCTTAGGGGGAAAACTTTCAGTCTTATACCATTAACTATGATGTTAGCTGTGGGTTTTTCCTAATACCCTTAACAGGTTGAGGAAGTTTCCTTTTACTCCTAGGTTGAGTGTTTTTATGAGGAAATAGTATTATATTTTGTTAAATGCTTTATCTGCACCACCTTCCATTTTTATTCAGTCTTTGTAAATCCTTGTTTATGAACTGAAAATACTTATTAGAATGTCGCTAGCGTGGTAGAAAATATTACCAAAAATGAATCTATTCCACTTTCAGGTTTTTGTTATTATTTCTATTTTATTCAGGTTTATTGCCTTTGGACCTTTTGGTGAGAGTAAAAA
Source organism: Acinonyx jubatus (assembly GCF_027475565.1). Classification (NCBI taxonomy): domain Eukaryota; kingdom Metazoa; phylum Chordata; class Mammalia; order Carnivora; family Felidae; genus Acinonyx; species Acinonyx jubatus. The sequence goes on from NC_069386.1 coordinate 37,156,373, forward strand.
AAAAAAATCAAGATAACACTGACTCACCTGAGTAAAAAAAAAAAAATCAAGATAACACTGACTCACCTGAGAAGGCTAGAAACCATGAGATATTTAAATTTTTTTTTTTCAACGCTTTTTTATTTATTTTTGGGACAGAGAGAGACAGAGCATGAATGGGGGAGGGGCAGAGAGAGAGGGAGACATAGAATCAGAAACAGGCTCCAGGCTCCGAGCCATCAGCCCAGAGCCTGACGCGGGGCTCAAACTCACGGACCGCGAGATCGTGACCTGGCTGAAGTCGGACGCTTAACCGACTGCGCCACCCAGGCACCCCAAATCCATGAGATATTTAAAAGCTACTTGAGAATATCTGACTTTTGATGATTTTGAAAGTCAGGTAAACAACAGAGAAATAGCCTTCATTTTGTCAAGCTCAGGGTTTACCAAGTCTGTGTGGTCTTAGTCTGCCCAGGCTGCTATAACAAAATAACCAGAGACTTGGTGGCTTAAACCACAAAAACTTGTTTCTTATGGTTCTGGAGTCTGGGAAGTACAAGGTCAAGATGCCAGCGAATTTAATTCCTGGTAAGAACTCTCTTCCTGGCTTGCAGGCAACCATCCCTTCTTGCTGTATTCTCTTAGGGTGGTTGGGGAGCAGAGACAAAGCAAGAGAGCAAACAGACTCTCTTGTCTCTCATAAGGGCACTACTCACATCCAGAGAACCCTAACCTCTTGACCCCATTTAAACATAATACCCCTCAAAGGCCCCTTCTCCATATACCATCGCATTGGGGGTTAAGGTTTCAACATCTGAATGTTGGGAGGACATAATTCAGTCTGTAGCACTGATTATTATTTTTGGACAGACTAAACTGACCATGCTCATGCAGACTAAATTGCTCAGGATTTTGCACATGGCAGTAACTGATGAAATGATACTAGTTGACAGTAACTTAGAATATAAATGAAGAGCTAGGTCCTTTTGGACCAGTGAAAGTTGATGCAACCCTGGGCCTAATTTTCACTGAGTCTTCTCAGTCATGTTGTGGGAAAAGCAATGGTCATTCTTCCAACTCATAAAATCATATTGAAGAGGAATTATCATCATTATTACTGTTATTAGAACAGGCTCTAATGCAAGGAAAAAAACATTCAAAATTTACATTTTTACAACAAGCTTTTGTTGGGCTTTCCATTTAAGAGAAGGATCACATGTGGTTTCCGATTGAGTCCTCTGAGTTACTTGACCTGTTTGTTCAATCATGATGAAGGCCCACACGGGGAATGAGATGCAGATCTTGGTGATCAATATGAAGTGTTTATCTCTGCTCTGCCAGCGTTTCAGAAACTCTTGTGTGGATCTTGCTCCGTTTCCTTGCTCTTGTACCTGTTTCTCCAGTTTGGAGACTTCTAAGCAATTACATACAAGTAGCTTTCTGGACCAACATCTTTAAAGGCCATTTGGAACCTTCAAAAAGGTTAGTGATGAAATATCTGCTCCACTTTGGAGAAACAGTGGAGTAAATGACCCATGTGTATGCCAAGGGCTTTTTTTTGTTTCTCTCTATGACACTTTATCCTTCCTGAGGTCTCAGAACCTCTCTGGTCTACATATGTGGATTCCCCAGGAATCCTTGGCCAGACATTGCATTTTCTGAAATGTAAGTAGATTCCATTCAGGATTTTTGGTTGTGACAGTCTCCGTTTTGGTTCCATTGTGACACTTCAGTTTCACCTCCCATATCAGAAAGCCCTGTTGTCATGTAAACTGGGTTTGGTAATGGCAGCAACTTAGAACAAGTCTACTATATTTCAAAGAAAAAATTTCAAACTATTAAATTTAACTAACAGGTTCAGTGGGAACCTTATAATATTGACCCTGTACATTATAAGATATGTACTGCTTCACAATAAAAAAAAAATGGTTTAGCACTTGTTTACAATACAGCATGAGGTATTTTCAGTCCTTGTATAGAAATTAACCAGAATCGTTAGTTAATTAACACCTCACCTTAAAATTGGTCTCGCCTTGCATATTAGGTGCTGATATTTCTTGATGGATGATGAAGAGATTTCGAGCAAAGGTCATGAGGACCCCCTGGAGATCCTCACCGATTGTTCTGTTAATGATATCCAAACAAATGAGTTTACCAACGATTCCCCTCACAAGCTTAAAAACAATCACCCTCTCATTTGTGCCTGTCTGGTGATGGAATTTAATGAGTATTTTCAATCTCACAAGGTGGCAATCTTCAGGGAGATATGAAAGATGAGGCTCCATTTTAACTTGTCAACAAAGAGGATTTGTGCAATAAATATTTTTTTATTAATCAACTTAGCAGAATATAAGAATAGCTTCAGTCATTTCTAGCGAAAGGCTACCACTGAGCTAGGAAAGTAGTATTAGCTCATTTAAAAAATTGTTGAAATCAGTTTAAAAGAATTGTTGCTAAGTATTACTTAATTCATACCTAACAATGTCTTTGTCTACAGAGCTGTTTGCACCTCAGTATTCTAGAGACTTTTGTCTGGGAGTTATTTTCTATTTTCTGTATGCAAGCAATTAGTGCTATGTATGAGTGTGCTCCATCCATGTTCCTAGGAGAATGTGCCCCATTCCTGAACAGGCATCTTTATAAAACCGAACACACACTTGAAGATTTCAGAGACAAGTTGCATACCATCCTATGGTCAGTGAACATTCTCAAACAACTAGACTGTTGTAAGTTTTAACTTAGAAATGAAACTTCAGGTTATTTCTTCTAGTTACTTTGTGAACTTTCTGTATCAAAGGAGAAAAACAGATTAAATGAATGGATTGATTTTTAAGAATTGTTCGGTCCTGAGGGTAGGATACCAAAGATACTTCAGGCAACTGCAAAGAACTTTAGGTTACTTCCTTCCCAATTGTTACCTGTAAAATAAGTCATCCTAGAGTGCAAGGCTTAAACACTTTTGGAATGGCTGCCTTCCAGCCTGATTGGGCTTTCCCATGGGTCAGGCTGGGAGCAGAAAGCTTCCCAGGCCCCAGGACAGTAAACCATTTGTCCTGCCACTCGCTATGTGACTTTGGGAGGAAGTTACTTGTTTTTTTCTGAAATGAAGGACTTTGACTGGATTAATGCTTCCAAACTTTTGGAGTTACAGTCCCCAAAGCCAAGGACCCTTACCCCTCATAGTTACTGAACTTCAGTATCTATCTCTTCTTTTATAATAGTCAAAGGCAATGTCAGAGTCAGTAATTTTTATTTTTGCTTATTAAAGCAATTTTTTAAAAATTTTATTTTAAGTAGGCTTCATACCCAATGTGGGGCTCGAACTCATGACCCTGCCTGAGATCAAGAGTCACTGCTCTACTGACTGAGCCAGCCAGGGGCCCCAGAGTCAATAATTTTTAAAAGTGATTTGTACTTGGGGCACCTGGGTGGCTCAGTCAGTCAAGCTTCCAACTTCAGCTCAGGTCATGATCTCATGGTTTGTGAGTTCAAGCCCCATTCAGGCTCTGTGCTGAAGTGCAGAGCCTGCTTCAGATTCCCTGTCTCTCTCTCTCCTCCTTCCCCTCCCTGCTTGCTCTCTCTCTCTCTCAAAAATAAATAAATAAACATTTAAAAATAAATAAATAAAAGTGATTTGTATTTCATTGCCACAGAGTCAGTAGGTATTAGACCCTGGCTGCTTCTTAAAACAGATTCCTGGGCCCACTTCAGATCAACAAAATCAGAAATTTTGGGTTTGGAACCCAGGAATGTATAGTTTCACTGAGAACCCCAGATGATTCTTATATATACTAAAGATTGAGACCCATACTTTAAAATAGTGTGTGTGTGTGTGTGTGTGTGTGTGTGTGTGTGTGTTTGTGTGTGTGAAGCTGGGTCCACATATATGGATTCATGCCCCTCTCATCATCCCTTCTTAGGCTTCTGGGGTCCATGGTCCCTAGGAATTAACCTCTATTAATTCATTTCTAGAATTTCCTTCATTTTCCTTCCTTGAAAGTTCTTGAATTCTGCTATTCCCAGAAATATACTAGTATAAATGGAGTCAACGTGAAGTTATCCTGGCAAAGCCAAACCACCAAATTCTGGCCTGTAAGGTCATCCCCCCGGGAGCCCTCCTCTTTCCTAAACAGGTGGCTGACTAATGTTCTCCTGATGTGAACTGATGGCAACAAAGCCAAACAAAGCCCAGGCATCTCATGAAAAGCCTCTCCTTAAAGCTTCAGAGAAAATCAACAAAAACAACACAAAGATGTGTTTGCTCATCTTTCCTTTTTCCATATGAATTCTCAAAAACAATGTCTCCTGGCCATTGTTTATTAAATCATCTTTCTCAACCTCCATGACTACATGTCAGTGCAATTTCTGCTGTACTGACTATAATTCCGTCCTTTTATGGCACATTCAAGAAAGCGCAGCTGCATGCAAGTGAGAATTTCAGGGATAATCTTGAATCCTACCTAATATGCAAAAAGTAAATTAACAAACTGGGTGCAAAATTGCACAGGTAGTGATGCAGTTCACAGTAGGCTGAGAATCTCTTTTCCATAATGGGGTTCTCTATACAAGGCAGCCATACTATAAGGGAAAAGCTCACTAGATTCAGAGTCATGAGACACAACTACTGTGTGATGCTGGCAAACCACATCCCTACTCAACGCCCCCATTTCCTTTGTACACTATGAGAGTCAGTTAATTCCCAGGGTCCTTCTTTGCTCCAACATTCTCTGGTTCTATGGCTACAGGAAGGGATGAGAAAGATAAGATAGGAAGCAGTGGACAAGGCTCTAGAGTCTTCAGGAGGCCCATGTTAATCATCAGTGCCCTTTCTGTAGGATATGTGAGTAGTAATACCATCCCCACCAGTAGGACTATTTCCACCACCAAAGCTAGCCCGCCCATCAAGGCATCCCTGCCTGAAATCTCAGGAGCAGGTATAGGCATAGCTGGGTGAGCTCCTCTTGGTCACCAGTCTACATTACTCATTCTGTGGGCTTCAGCATCAAACCAGCCCTGCTGCTTGATCAGTTTGATGATTGGGGGTTTCCTTTTTCACATTAGTCTTTTCTGTCTCCTCGATTCCCTGATGCTGTCCTCTTGCTTGGTTCCTCTGTGCCGAAGTACCCATGTGGATAAGTCTTCCTGTGGTCCATTCTGCAGAAACTCTGCCTCTGCCCTATTAACACTATCCCTGTTTCATCATGTCAATTGTAGGACGCAAGTCCTGCTCCTGCCTGTCAGCCTCTGCTGGGCTCTACCACCTGCCAACAGGCCTTCTTTATGCCGTCCCCTTGCTGGCCTGGGTCTGTAAGAAGAGCAGCGTCCTCTTTGAGCTCCTATGGTTGTGCTCCTCGCCAGGCAGCCCTCTGGATGCCCTTTCACTCTGTAAGTGACCTTTCCTAATGCTGTGAGCTGGTTGCTCCTTGGTATGATCTCTAGGCACCTGGAAAGCAGAGGGCAGCTCCTTCCCTGCACATGTACAGAGGTGTCCCTGGCTCTATTCTCCTCCTGGACACGAACATCCAGGCAGATAAGGTGAATGAATACTTGTTGGGGTGTTATGTCTCATTCCTGTTGCTCTCCTGAAACTATAACAAAAGAATGGGGAAGAGAGGCTAAAATAAACGGTGAAGGGACTCTTCTAACATGACCCAGTGAATTTTACATGTTTATGGGACCTTGGGGAAAGGTGGGTACTGGAGGGGACGACTAAGCCGGCAAGCTCTCCACCCAAGTGAAGAGAGGCGTTTAAGACTGTAAACACTAGATTAAATTGTTAGCCACATTCTGGCTCCAAAGGGGAGGAAATCAAAACATTTGCATGAGTTCAAAGGGATCAGTGACATTGAGTGTCATTGCACTGATGATGGCCTGTTGTAACTGACATTGCTGTGGTAAAACAAAGGACCATACTTCGGAAAGGGGAGTTGAGAGCTGTCCTGTGCACATCTTTGCCTGTTTCAGTGTGCAGCTCTTGGGACCACTTTCCAGGGGACTAAGCACCTAGGGGGAACTGAGGCTGCTCAGGACATTGATGCTTAGTAGAAGAATTGTCTATTATTTGGTTTTTCATGAGACCAGATCTTAGTGTGTACATGTGTTTCAATTTGAGGCCACAATGTCTACACCAAGGTAGAAGTCACAAGGAAGAGAAATACAGGGAAGAAACAGTTTTCCAATTAAGTTAGGATAACTTAGAGGTATCAAATGGCCATATTCCAAGATATGAAAAGATTGTGTGTGTGTGTATATATATATGTATATATATATACACACACACACAAGATATGGTATATCTTGTATATATGATAAGATATACACACACACACACACACACACACACACACACACACACAAGATATGATAAGATTGCGTCTCTAAAGCATGAATCCTAGATCAGAAGACAAATTTGTTAGCTCTCCAAAGTATGCTGGAGAGAAATTTGCAGGAAATAGGAAACAGAGCAGCCTCCTGAGTGGTGCTATCAAGATTCTTCATAACATGCATCTTGAGAAGATTGTAGCAGAGCTGAAACGGGAGCTGAGGAGGGGCTATGGATCCTGCCTTTCTGGGGAGCATCTTGCCAAGTCACCAGAACACTTCTCTAAGCAAGCCAGAATGACAACTGCCCTCCTACAATATGGATGTCTGAGCTGGTTCCTCATCAGATTCACTGTGCCTTAGATGTGTATGTGTTTGAACGTAATATGTTGTTGGAACTAGTCTCTTTCCCATCAATTTTGGATAATTAATCAGTTATTGTTATGAACCCCCACTGACATATCTAGAGTCATTATATGAAATAGTTGAAGATCTAAATAAAACAAGGTAGACTTCCGGTAAATCAGCATGCTGATTAAAATGCATGAGAAGTATCATTCTTATTGGTTGTCACAGTCTATTTTCTTAGCTTATTACATCTCGTAGACACACTTTGTACTCACAACATTCCCAACTTGTCTCTCTTCAGGTGTTCATATAATATAAAAACAGTTCCTTGTCTGTCCTATAAAATTTGAATTGGGAAAAAAGAAATAGCATTTTATTTTAGCAACAAAGAAACCTACTACACCAAGACCGCTAAGACTGATTGGAATTGAAATCCAGAGCTACCATCAAACATTGTGAGAAGCACATTTGGAAAAGCTGTCTCCTGAATATGGATTATATATGGTCTAGGGCAGGGTTATTGTTGTTAATTTAGATATAATTTACATAGAACACCGTTTAAGGTATACCATGCCTTGATATGATACATTTATATATTGTGATATGATTACCACTTTAACCTTAGCTAACACTTCTGTCACATCCTATAATTATCATTTGTTTTTGTGGTGAGGACATTTAAGACCTAGTCTCTTAGCAGTTTTGAACTATATAAAACGGTATCATTCATTATAATCACTATGCTATGCATTAGATTACCAGAACCTATTTATCTACTTGTTGTAAGTTTGTACCCTTTAACAATATCTGTGCAATGCTCCTACTTCCCAGCCCGATAACCACTATTCTACTCTGTTTCTGACCTCAGCTTTTTTAGATTCCATATATAAGTGATATCATACAGTATTTGTCTTTGTCTGGCTTATCTCACTTAACATAATGCCCTGAAGGTCCATCCATGTTGTAGCAAATTTGCTACAACATGGATGGACCTTGAGGGCATCCTCATAGATATAGATATAGATATAGATATAGAGATAGATATAGATATAGATATCTATCTATATCCTCATGGATATATATAGAGAGAGACAGATGTGTGTGTATATATATATATACAGATATATATGTGTATATGTATATATATAAAGAGAATATGTGAGATATATATATGTATATGTATATATGTATATATATATCCATATGTATATGTACATATGTATATGTATATATATATATCTCTCTCTCAAACATTTTCTTTATCCATTCATCCATCAGTAGACACTTAGGTTTTTTTTATGCCTGGCTATGGGAATAATGTGAACATGGAGGTACAGATATCTCTTTGAGATAGTGATTTGGTTTCCTTCAGATATATGCCCAGAGGTGGAATTGCTGGATCATATGGTAGTTGTATTTTCAATTTTTTTTGAGGAATCTTTATACCGTTTTCCACAGGGACTGAGCCAATTTATATTCCCACCAACATGCACAAGGGTTCCCTTTTTTCCACAACCGTGCCAACACTTATTATCTCTTGTCTAGGCTAGGCTAGTGTTTTTTGAAATATGATCCTCAGAACACCTTTATCAGACTCATCTAGTGTGCTTGTTAAAAAGGCATTCATCCAAATTCAACATCTTTGGGAGGGAATTTGCTTTTTAGCTCACTTCCTGGGTGATTCTCCTGCAAATCAGGATTTGAAAACCACCCGTCTGAGAGCAATGGGTAAAAATATATAGGGAAGCAATTTGTTGTGTGGAAAATAATTTGTATGTCAATAGAAACTATGTGTTGTCTATGGCACACCCTATTGCCTTGATTCAGTGGGAGATATTTACAGCTCTGTAAGTTGTAGGTGACTGAGACAGATTCTCTCCAGTCTGGTAGAAGCTGGGTCAATTTTCCTCACCTGCTCCCCTTGTGGAAAAGCTAGTCTTCTCTCCATTTGCATGTCCATTTCAATATTCCTGACCTATAAAGATGTCTGGGTTTTTTGGATTCTTTTTTCTACTGATTATAGCATCTAATTTTTCTTTGTTAAGTAAAATATTTATCATGTTTTTATTTTTGCATCTGTATGAGAGGCATGATTTTATCCTTTTTTGAAAACTATCTTTAAACAGCTTTTTCCAAATAAATAAAAAGCTAACATTGGAGTTGTCCAATAGTGGAAATGGCCACCCCGTGGAATCGTGAACTCCTCATCACTGGGAGTCCAAACACAAAAATTGTTCATGAGATTTGGTTAAAAAAAAAATCACATGCCAGAATTAAGTCTGCCTCTTGACTCCTCATTTTATTAGGAAATATGGGCATCAGGACACACATTGGATTGTAACGGTGACTCTCAATGCTGGCTGCACATTAGAATCATCTGGGCCCTACCTCCAGAAATACTGATTTAATGGGTCTGGAGTGGGCCCTACATACAGTGTCATGCTGAGCCATATTGGAGCCTGAGGCAAAGGAAAAACTCGGTATGTTTTAATTTAAGATTATGAAATTTTATTGACCATGGATTTTTTGCATTAATTTTGATCTTTAAGATAATGCATTAAAATAGTTTTATCTTTCTTAATGAGTATTTTTTGTACTCCCTTAAATTTTGTGCTCTGGGTACAGGTGTCACTTGCCTCATCCTAATCCCAGCCCTGCTTGGCCATCTGTACTTTTTGAAGCTCCTCACTCAAGTCATTCTCATGGGCAGTCTGGGTTGAGAACCACTGACTGGTTGATCTGTCAGGTGTCCTGCTTCCCTTTCTGTGCTGTCCAATATGGTAGCCACTAGCCACATGGGGCCACTACTGAGAACTTGAAATATGAGTAGTCCAAATTGAGATGTGCTATAGCTTTCAAAGACTGAGTAAAGAAAAATGTTAAATATGTCATTAATAACTTTTATACTGATTAAATATTGAAATGATACTAGTTTTTAGTTTGGGGAGCATCCTTTTCTTTAAAGAATTTTTTAACAAAATGTTTATTTATTTTTGAAGGAGAGAGGGACAGAGCATGAGCGGGGGAGGGGCAGAGAGAGCAAGAGGGAGACACAGAATCTGGGGCAGGCTCCAGTCTCTGAGCTGTCAGCACAGAGCCCGACATGGGGCTCAAACTTACGAGCTGTGAGGTCATGACCTGAGCCGAAATCAAGAGTCCGAAACTTAACCGAGTGAGCCACCCAGGCGCCCCTGGAGAGCATCCTTTTCTTGATACTGATTTCTGAATCAATCAGGTAGCCTAGGTTATGCTGCAATAATTTTTAAAAAAACAACCAAATTCTTAGTTGTTTATAACAACAAATGTGTGGTTCTGGCTTATACTCCATTTCCCACATGGGCTGGCATGTGTCTCTGGTCACTGTTGGGACGCTCAGGGACCCAGGCAACGGAGGCTCTGTCTCACTGTGCTTCCATGATTTCCAAAGCAGGAAAAAGGACATGGAGACTCATGAAGTGGCTCTTGAAGGCTTCTGCATGAAATACCCTTCTGCTCATATTTCACAGACCCAAATAAGTTACATGGCCATACTTGACTTCAGGGAAAAGGCTGAGGAAGAATAATTCTGTTATGTGCCTGCAAGGAGGAGAATCAGAACATTTGTGAACAGCCCTAATGATTGCCACCATGGCAATACCCTGGCCTGAGAAAATGATTGCTGGTGGTTATGGAGCCATTTAGGCCCGTGGCACACTGCCTATGTATGTGTGAGACCAGCCCTGCCCCACACTGTCGCAGGCAGTAAACATGACGCTTTTCTCCATATGGCTTTCATTACAACTTCATTTCATTAGGAAATCAGTGGGGGTATTCTGTAGCATTACAGAAATACCAAGAATGAGACCCACCAAGTTGCTTACAAACTCGGTAATGCTTCCTTCCAATATTCAGCAAGGAAAAATAAATTCGTGAGGTGATCTCATTTCCCTTTTATCCTCTTAAGAGCTTGGATGAAAAACATTGGAAATTCTGTGATCATAATGGGAAGAAAGACATATGTTGAGAATAAGGACTTTTGAGCATTCTTTTGGTAACATTGACAATGATGTATTATTAATGTTGCTTCTTTTTTTGGAAAGAGCACCCACATTACATTTGATCAAGAGTGGGAGGGGGTTGCAGAGGCTACACTCATCTTTTTAGACTCAGCATAACCTAAGGAGGCAATAACAGTTTAGAGAAGTTAAGTATTAAACATAGCTTTTTTTCTCTTTTGTAAGGTAGAGAGAGAGTCATGGGGGCTATAGAGAAGTTTGTGCTCCTTCAGCTGAAGAATACATAAGGGGTATCTAGATGGACTATTTTATTTGAAATAGTTCCCAGCATTCTTGAACTGGGTTGGTAACAATATTTTAGAAATATAAATAGTCCTAAGGGGGAAAAGGTACATACGGGACACGTTTGGTGTAAGAGAAAGAATCATAGTTGCCTTTATGGACAATTATGGATTCAAATGTTAGTTCCACAAAGTGCATAGCTGTGTAATGTTGGGAAATGCTGAAACGAAATCCCCCGGTGTAATATAGGAGAAAGAATAGCTTCATACAGAAGGGATGTGAAGGTCAAAGGGACAATGAAGAGCTAAGCTAATGCTTAGCTCAGTAGCCAGCACATAGTAGGGGCTCTGCAAATGCTGGTTCATCACCCGTCTTTTCAGGAAAATGCAGTTAAGAGAACAAGAAGGCAGTTCAGACAAGGGATGGACCCTAGGGTGTGAAAAGATGAGACCCCATCTCAGAAAAACTGGAGCAAGGATATTGTTGGAGAATTTCCAATGACTCCTTTTTCTCACCTCAGAGTTTTAAGACTTCATTTTTTTTTAATAAAATTTTTTAATGTTTATTTATTTTGGGAGACAGACAGAGTTGGGGGGCAGAGAGAGAGGGAGACACAGAATCCGAAGCAGGCTCCAGGATCCGAGCTGTCAGCACAGAGCCTGACACGGGGCTTGAACCCACAAAGCGAGGGATCATGACCTGGGCAGAAGTGGGACGCCCAACTGACTGAGCCACCCAGGCACCCCTGGTTTTTGGGTTTTTTTAACCTCTCTCTCTCTTCTTGTACTTTCTTGTTACGATTTGTTCTTTTTTTCCTCTTTATCCCCACTTCCCCTTTTTGGTGTATTCTTTCTGTCTTGGGATTCTATCCTCTCTTTTCTTCTTAACATTGTTCTGTCACTCCATTGCCCCAATCCATATTTCTCTCTCTCCCCCATTTCATCTCTCGTCCTTTATAGGGTGTGTAGCTCAGGTGATCTGGAGACAGAGCCAGTTATGTCTTGGGTGCCCCTCTGCCCCTTTCTGTTATTCTTCTCACCTTCAGTGGAACTTCTCTCTCTACACCATCCTCTGTTCCCCTGGGGCCATAGCAATTTGTTTTTCATAAAATTTGTTCTTAGAAATGAATCTGATCGACTCAGAGTCACAAAGGTGTAAATAACGTAAAAAATTTGGTGCTTTACTTTTCCCAGAAGTACTGGAACTCCAATCAAGTAGAAAGCCTTTAGCCAAAGAAATAAATCTCTAATAGTAATTTCAGGGAAATGAAAGTTATGGAGCATATTATCTTTTGGGCAGGCGACTTTCCCTGCCAAATATGTCTATTCACAGAGCTTGTTCTGCTTTGATATTTTAGAATAAAATAAAATAAAATAAAATAAAATAAAATATTCAGAAAAAGCTAAAGTTAGATTTAGCCACCTTCTGGTACATGGAAGTGTTTCGGTCTTATCAGTTTGGGGCTAAAAACTGTTTAATTCCAAAAAGATTGTATAGAGCAAATGCAACAGTTAATTTCAGATAAATCAGTTCAATCTGGCTTTTTCATTCTTTCTTATATATGACCAGTTTTAATGTAATTTTTAAAGGAATATGAGCTCCATTATATGTGTTTACAAACAGCATAAATCAATCTAACTGAAGAGCCTTACACTCTCTGATGGTGCCCTGCAGTGTGGTGGGGATTGCCAAGTGGCAGTTGGGTCATTCTATTCACTGTTGACCTCATTAAGGTCTATATGCTTTTCGAGAGTCTGCAAAAAGAATTGGCCCCTAAAAAATTCTATTTGTTCTCAAGTATGAGAAATGAAAATTAATAAATGTAGAACTGAATGTCTGCAAATCAAAACATTTGGTCACTTGGTTGTCACTCAGTTGTGTCATTATCTATAGGTTACTTTTAATATAGGAGGTGACTATTTTAATATGTGTGATGTCCTGTGGGATGGGTCTTCCACAGGTAAGAGTGCATGGGTCACTCAGGTCTTAGAATAAGCCATCAGTGTCAGATATTTGAAAATCTGAAGTGCAACATCACGAAACTATTTCTCAGAGCAACATGTGTCTCTAGGCACAAAATGGAGGTTCTAGTTTGGGTAGGTGATATTACATCACATTTGCTCTCATCTGGCGACATTAAGGATGGAGCAGCTGGGCATGAGCCATCAGTATCACTGGCAACGGACAAAAACTGGGAAAAGCTTTTTTTTTAATCAGAACTCCTTCTAAAAAAAAACTACTGGGGGCGCCTGGGTGGCGCAGTCGGTTAAGCGTCCGACTTCAGCCAGGTCATGATCTCGCGGTCCGTGAGTTCGAGCCCCCGCGTTGGGCTCTGGGCTGATGGCTCAGAGCCTGGAGCCTGTTTCCGATTCTGTGTCTCCCTCTCTCTCTGCCCCTCCCCCGTCCATGCTCTGTCTCTCTCTGTCGCCAAAAAAATAAATAAACGTTGAAAAAACAAACAAACAAACAAACAAACAAAAACTACTGTATGGAAGTAGAAGGATGGCAGGGACTGAACTGCGTGTCCCCTCAAAGTCATATGTTGAAGCAAGCCCTGAAGCTGTATTGGAAATAGGGTCTTTAAGGAGGTGATTAAGTTTAAATGAGGTCATATGGGTGGGGCCCTGATCTGATAGAACTAGTGTCCTTGTAAGAGAGGTTACAGAGACACCAGAGATCTCTCTCTCCCCCTCTACCATGTTGGAGCACAGCGAGAAAATGGCTGTCTGCAAACCAGAAGGACTGCTCTCACCAGGAACTGAATCAGCTGGCACCTTCTCCTTGGACTTCCCAGCCTCCAGAATGGTGAGCAATAAATTTCTGTTGGTTAAGCCACCCCGTCGGTGGTGCTCTGTTATGGCAGCTCAAGCAGGCTAAGACAGAGGATATTCATTGATAAGCAGCTTCGAGTGGGGTCAGGGAGCTCAGGACATGCTTCAGGATCAAGAGATGGTCCCCAAAATGCCTCCCAAGTCTGGTGAGCTACAAGGCTTTTGCTTTACCAAGGTGGGTGTGCAGGCTTGGGACAGAGCTAAATTTCTGAGAACCAAGTGCCCACCATGCCAGTGGAGCTGCTCGTTCACCCTTCCCCAAGCAGCCCTCAGCCTTCCTAGAGATACACGTCAAACTCATGTTTAGAGAATATCTGTGTGCAGGGACACTGAATCATTAGCTGCCTAGATCACCCATAGGCTTATGTTTGGTCCACCTTGGCCAACTTTTGGCCTTCGTACCTCAATGTCATAGCCGATGCCATGGGCCTTACACATTTGGAGAAAAACATACGGGAAAACCAGCGAGAGATTGTTGTGCTTCAGCTGGGTCGTCATCACTGCATAGCGACTGGCTGCTGGTGACTGGAAAAGACCACAGTTGCAGGTAAGACCCTTCACAAAATACTTGTTTAAAGAAGTTTCTTTAATGTTTATTTATTTTTGAGAGAAAGAGAGAGCTAGCAGGGGAGGGGCAGAGAGAGAAGAAGACACAGAATCCGAAGCAGGCTTCAGGCCCCGAGCTGTCAGCACAGAGCCCTACACAGGGCTTGAACTCACAAACAGCGAGATCATGACCTGAGTGGAAGTCAGACACTTACCTGACTGAACCTCCCAGGTGCCCCTCTTCACAAAATATTTAAATAAACTTTAACTTTAGAATAGTTGTAGATTAACAGAAAAGTTGTGAAGATAATACAGAGAGTTCCTATCTCATATCCTGTAACCTTGTGGTATGTTTGTCACATAAGAACACAAATTGCCTCCTTGCTGCTAAGCCTGTACTTTATTTGGATTTCATTAGTTTTTGCTAAATCCCTTTTTATGTTACACAGTCCCATCCAGGATAACACATTGTTATTTAGTTGTCTCCTTAGGTTCTTTTGGGCTGTGATGGTTTCTCAGACTTTCCTTGTTTTTGATGGTCTGGACAGTTTTGAGGAGTACGGATCTGGTATTTGGTAGAATGTCCTCTGTTGGGATTGTCCCATGTTTTCCTCCTGACTACACTGGGAAAATGTGTTTTTGAGAAGAGGACCACCCAGGTACTTTCTTCACCTCGTACCTCAAGTTGTATCAACACAACTTGTGATGGATGATGCCAATTTTGATCTCGCTGAGGTAGTTTTTGCCAGGTTTCTTACTATAAAGTTACTTTTACCTGTTTCTGTACTACACTCTTTGGAAACAAGTCACTAAGGGTAGTCCACCTTCTTGAGAGGACCAATGGTAGAATTTTGATTCTAACTGCTTTCTTTGTTTGAGAAACTGCTATTCCTTATTTTGCTTGCCTGTCAGTGGGAACTATCCCAAAGAGACTGGTTATGCTAGGCCTGAAGTATTTAAATTATAATATTTCCTAAAAACTTTTAAAATTTAGTATGTATGCAAGAAAGTATTTTATCTTGGCAATTTTGTAGCATGTCCTTTGTGAGATGTGATATTCGCCTTTGAAAATCAGTTATGTTTGTCCTGGGATAACTGGAAATTTGGAGAGCAGCGTGTAAGGCCACGGCCAACCTTTGGGCATAGTAAATGAAGGTGCCTGGCACAGATTTTTAACTTTGGGGACCTTTGGGTTCTGGGCAACCAGGTGCTTGCCCTTGTGCAGTGACTTGGAACAAGAGAAGGAAAAAGAGGTACTGTTGGTCCCCAGCTGGCTGCAAGGATCATAGTGGCCTGACACTGTTGTGAAACATTAAGACTTGCTCTCTCTGTCTCTGAGAGAATGCAGGGGAGCCGGGAGCCGGGGGCTGACTGTGTGCCCAGAGGAGGACGAATGGGTTTTCCCTGCCTGTATAACACATGCATTCCCTCTCTCTCTCTCTCAGATTTCATATTCATCCTTTGTGACATATTTCCCCACATGTATTGTCATTTCTTTCAACATTTACAGAAAGTACCATCTCTGATGGTCACATTTTCAGTACTATGAAGCTTGGTCTTCCCACATGTAGGCAGAGTCCACATCTATAAAAATGTTAGTCTCTCACAGGCTGATGCATCTTGAGTTGTACATCTCCCTTAGTATTGCCCCATATGCAGCCACCGAGAATTTTAATTTTGCAGAAGAAAATCTGTTGGACCCTCACATGCCTCACAGCTGTGCTTTGTTATCACTCTGACCTATCATGAATTGTTCCCCTGGCTGCCTCCCTGTCATGACTGGGAGTTCTCTGAAGGCAGAGCACTGCTTGGTGTCTGAATCTCCAGGCTGGATGTGATGCCAGCACAGAATAGGCATTTCAGCGTTTCTTGAAAGGAAGAAAGAATGGATGCATGGAATAGAGTAAGTCTATAGCACTTCCTCTGACTTAAGAGACTCTTCCAATGTAATTCAGGGGGCATCCAGTCAGTGAGTGCTTTGGGGCAGAAGCAGACCCTAGAGAATGGCAGAAGATCCCCAGAGAATAACTCAGGGCAGTCACTCCAGGCCTTGCCCCCAGTAGACATCTTTTGGAGGACAGTGTAGCCCCAGTGGGCTATCCCAGTGGTGGGATTATTGGTGGGGTAATAAGAACTGGCTGAGAGAAGTTCTGGCTCAGCCATTCAGTCTGGAGGAGCATGACCACCAGGCCTGCTCACCCTATCATGGCAGGTTGTGCCATGTTCCTGCCTTCACAACAAAGGCCGAGAAGCCTGAGTTTTTGTATATGGAAGTGAACTGTAAATACTCTGGAATTCCATTGTGGTTACTGAGCATGTAATTGCATGGTAATTACCACGAATTCACAAGATAATTCCAAGGTTATTTTTGTCTTCTAAATTTGTCTTATGCTGCCATAGCATATAGACTAGCAAACCCAAGACTAGGCCCCAGTTGGTGAGGGAGAGAGGTAGTGGGCTCGAGCTCAACACCATGTATCTTGGCTCCAAAGCAAGGTGGAGGAGCTCACTGTCCAGTGTTACTGGGCGACAAGTAAGGACAGGCTATCCTGAGGTTTCTTTGTCTCTACAGAGACAGACTGCAAGTCCCCTTCTCCCAGACCTGGGGTTCTGATTCATTAAGAATCTGAAAGAAAAGCCAGGACATTTGGTATGTGTCTCCAGGCTGTGTCTTTTCCGTCTCCATCACCAGACTACGCCAGAGCTTCATGGCCTGGACAGCTGCTTCTCCTTCCTACTCGGGAGGTGGGGACGCACCCAGAATTCTGTGGTGGAAAAGTTATATGGAGTCAGAAAGACTGAAGTCAAAAACCTGGCCGACCTTGAATGTGTCATTCAACTTGTCTGACTTCTAGTGATTAAATAAGCATCTAGCCCAGCACCTGGCACCTGATAAACAGTAGCTACTATTGTTATTGCTCTTTCTCTGAAAGTGTCTACAGGCCCCAGAGTATTATGGACCTACACTAAATGTAATTTCCCAGGCTGTTCCTACCCCCACCAGTGCCTGGGGTTCCGAGCATTACCACAAGATTATTGTTTCTCAGACCGAGGTTGGTCAGTGCTCAGAACTCTTCAGTGTCTCCTCCATGCCTATAAGACGAAATCTAGATGCCTGGGCTGGTGTTCTCCCACACTGGCTCAGGGGGTTGCTCCACCCGCTTCTCCCACTTTCTCCTTCCCGAATTCTCTGCCCCAGCCCACCTGGTTCATTGCTATCTCCAATAGACCATGGGCTCTCTTCAGCCTTGGTCCCTTCTGCTGGGCAGGTCTCCTTCCCCTTGCCATGTAGAGACTGCCCTAGTCTGTAAGGCTAGGCCAAGTTCCTTCTTTGTAGTGGAAGAACTAGGCCTGTCCCTGCCAGTCCACAGTCTTTTCTCCTAAGAACTGCAGCAACAGGTTGAGGGGCTGTCACTCAAATGGCACCTACACGAGGCCTTGTTTTTTTTCCTTGTGTATGTGCTATGTACTTTCTATTTCTTTTTTTGATGTTTATTTATTTATTTTTTGAGAGAGAGCACAAGCAGGGGGAGGGACAGAGAAAGAGAGAGACAGACAGACAGACAGAGACAGAGAGATTGAGAGAGAGACAGAATCTGAAGCAGGGGCTCGAACCCACAAACTATGAGATCATGACCTGAGCTGGCCAGACGCTTAACTGAGCCACCCAGGTGCTCCAATCTACTTTCTATTTCTTTTCAACTTCTCAAGGACAGGGACGCTGGCAAATGTCTTTGTATCCCTGATGCTGGCTGAAATTCCTGGCTTATATTAAGTGCTTAAAAATGTGTTATAATAATGCCAATACTCTTTTCAGACTTAACGAACTCCATAGTTTCCAGAGGAAAATACTGTCGATAATCTAGGGTTGTCTTTCATTCAGCCAGATAGCACAGCTGACAGTGTTATTATGAGGATTAGATGAGTATCTAAAGACCTTGGAAGAGTGTCTGCCACGGAGTAAGTGGTCAAAAAATGTTAGGTTAGCTCTTATTATCATTTGTTAAACTAAATAATTTCACAAATAAGGTAAGTTATTGAAATTAAAAACCAACCAACCAAGAAACCTTTTCATCAGAAAGGGTCTTGAATCAGAAAACCCGAGCTCTGCTACTTAATTAACTTTATGACTTTGGGCAGCTCACTTAACTTTGCATAGCCTCGGTTTCCTAATCTGTAAAATGGTATGATAATCCTCGTCTTATCTATTCTTTGGGGTCTTCATGGGAATCAAATAAGCTCATGCCTATTTAAAGTACAAAGCATTATGCAAACAGAAAACATTTTTTTTTAAAGGTTGACTTGTGTAATCAACTCTTCTGATGCTATAAAATCTCTTTAGGTTTGCCAAGGAAATTACAACCTAAATGGATTTTACAGCATGAGAAGACTCCTCTATGACCATCTGGCCATAGTGCTGAGTCTTGGCCTCGCTCAGAGCAGATTAGAAGCCAGTGGATAATGGCAGTATGCCTGGAAACAACCTCATCACAGAGGGAGATGAGGCCTCCTTTGGAAGAAGAGCTTTCTCTATGGCCTCAACCAGAAACTTCTTTAGACATGAGCTTAAGCTGTACTCGGGGGCCAGATCACTGACTCTGAGCCAGTGCAAGTCAGGTTGGACAGAACCGTGGGCAGACACACAGGCTTTCATGTCTGACAGGCCTGGGCTTAAATTCTGGCTTCCACACTTGCTTGCTGAGTGACCTTCCACAAGTTGCTTAACATTTCTTAACCCCAGTCTTCTTATCTAAAAATGAGCATAATCATAGCATCTGCCTAATATATTGGGTTGTATAAAGATTCATGTAAAGCACTTAAAGTACCTGGTGCGGAGTAAAGGCTAATACATTTTGGATGTTATTATCATGTTATTCTACGCGTTATCGTTATTTGTTGGCCTGTGTCTTTGAATAAACTCGGAGCTTTTTGCTACTTCCCTTTACATCCTCTGTGCTTAGGAGAGTGCCCAACACAATGTTGGTGTTGAGTATATATCTGCTGGATTTACTTCTAGTTGATTCCTGCTGAAAGTATTAACTGGTAGCTAAGGTGATGGCTGATGAGGACTTAGGATGTGACCTGTCACAATAATATTACTTCTTTCTAAACAGTTTTGCAGGGTAAAGATCTTTAAATGGAAGGCAGCAGTATGGAGGGATAGGTCCTTCTCGTGTCCCCCTCCGCACCCCATTGTACATGAGGCTTCCTGGGCCCGGCTTGGTACAGAAGCCCATCTTACAGGCCCCATAAAATCAAATCCCTCAAGAGACCTTGGGGGTCACTTAGCCCTCCTTTATTTTATAAATGAGGAAACCGAAGCAGAGAGAGAGAGATCAGAATTCATGATCCATAACTTCAGACAAGTGCCCTTTACTCCAAATTCCCATTGGCTACATTTGGAATGTGTGGAAATTTCTAGCATTTTCTAGGAAAACAGGGAAAAAAATAGAAGACAAAATATTATCGGTAGAAGTCTAGTCTTATTAAACTACCTTTCTAAATCACAATCTAACAAGAATGCTTCAAGCCAAATAAAGGAAGCCTGAAATACTCCTTTTCACTGGAGAATATAATTTTGCTTCAGCCACAATTTAAATTGATTGAGTTCTGAGCACCAGCACTTGAAGTGTGGAACATATTCTATTTTCTCCATGATACTTGTTTTGACAGTGATGCATTTCAGTTGACATAGTTGAAATCCTTATGTAATAAATCTCTGCCTGAAAATTAATCATGTTTATAATATTCTGAGAATTAATAACACCCATTGCTCAAATCATTAACTTAAAAAAGGAGCTTCCAAAATCTGTTCTCGGCAGTAAGGGACCACAAATAAATGAATGTTTGATAAAATAATCCAAGTAGCAGTTTAACAAGCGTAAACTTGAATGTGGTTGCAATAACACAGAACTATTGTTTAAGGGTTGGCAGAGGCTGATGAGGTTCTTATTTCAGTTACGAAGCAGGCATCCACATGCATAATGAACTGCTCTCTGAATTATTAATGTGTTGCTTATTTAGCCTCATCTGTCTAGAAGATAATGTATCCTAACTCTAATGAGTGATTGGTTTTGTACATAATTACAGTAGCAGCAGTAGTGGGGAAATGTGTGCCTTCAAAGAAGGAGTTCTAAAAATAAAGTCATCACATAAACTCCGTTGTTGTGGCATTCTATCAAAATCAAACCCGAAGCATTTGAGAATTCATAATAAATTACAGGAGACAGAATCATTATTAACATCATAATTTAACACAAAAGGTTTTACTTAATCATTCATTACCGATCATGTGCTGTTAAAATGCTTATAAATGACTTGGGTTGTTTTAAGATGTTTGTGAGCATGGTCCCTTTTGGCCACTCACCACCCGTGGTGCAGAGGGTCCACGAGAGAGGAGGAGTAAGAATGATTGCAAAGGGTAGTAATGCTTTATGCTCATTCTGACAGAATGTTAATTAAAAGTTCAAATGTCGTTGGGTGACTCCTTTTCTTTTCTAAAACATGCATGTCTGGGACTCATTCGACCTGGTTTCTGCCTTCAAGCAGTTAATTGTGGAGGACCCTGGATCAGAAGCCCATACACCTGGCCTGTCTGGGTCTGGATGACAGTTCTTTACCACCTGTTCCTGTTCTTTGCTTCCTTCTCCCCTCCCCACCCGCATAGCATATTATTTAAAGGAATAGGTCCAAACCAGCAGCATTTTGTAGGCATCAGTCCTAAATGTGCCTTCTTTATCATTGTGGCTATATCAGTTTCTTTCCTTTTATTTCAGTCTTCAAAAGGGGCTGTCAGCTGACTGATCATAAATCTGATGGCATCACAGCCTGTTCACACTTGTTCAGGAAGCTTCAGTTTGATTGTAAATTGCATTGTGTGTGCAAGTTTGGACGATGCTTTTAAAAATGGCCTATCACATGTGTGTACATGCACAGTAGCACATGCGTGTACACATGCATGGTGGCACCAGGGCGAGAACATCCATTTATCTTTCTAAAACCAAAAGCACTTTCAATTTATCCCTACATCAGAAAACCTGCATAGCTTTTATTTAGTGATCGTAGAGACATTTGAATTATTGAAGATCATAAGCTTCCCTCTCAAATGCAGGCAATTCCTAGAAGTGTTTAAGACTCTTGATCACAGGAGAATTCTTGTATGTTGCCTGTAGCTAGGATTGAAACCTATAGGCAAGATGGGGAAAATGGGAGAGTGCTTCTAATTCAAAGTACAACTTCTGCTTACAGCCTTCTGAAGCAACATACTTAAATGCAGCAAATTGTCTTTCAAAGTCTTGTGTTGAATACTAACTCAGCTTCCAGCTTCCTTTTAGAAATGGCATGGAGTTAGGTTTGCTAGGTCAGAAGACTCAAATTTTACTGCTGTCCCTCTGTCCAGGATTGCACTTAGGGTCCTGTGGGTCCTTTAGGCGAGGATAGGGGCCACAGGTGGAGTTGGACCTAGTAGATTCTCATCAAGGTTCTGGGACCTATTTAAAAGGGACCCATTTCTCCTGCCCAGCCCAACTTTGCTTCTTCTTCTTCTTTTTAATGTTTGTTTATTTTTGAGACAAAGAGAGACAGGGCGTGAATGGGGGAGGGGCAGAGAGAGAGAAGGAGAACACAATCCAAAGCAGATTCTAGGCTCTGAGATGTCAGCACAGAGCCTGACGCAAGGCTCGAACCCATGAACCATGAGATCATGACCTGAGCTGAAGTCGGACGCTCAACCTACTGAGCCACCCAGGCGCCCCTCTGCTTCTTTCTTAATAAGCAAGGAGATCAAAGGGTTTCCTGTGATCGAGTGTACCTCACTGGACAAGTGGATTGGGAAGGAGGCTGCTGCCTGAGCCGCCAAGATATCTGATACCCTTTCCAGGCTACCCTTTGAAATGTATGCTGAGTTTCTGCCAAGGAAGGTGACTCTAGTGGCCCTGGGGAGAGTCAAACAAGTGTTCTTTAAATCCAGAGGTATCTCCTGGATCTGAAGAGGCTCAGCAGAGAATCAGGAGATACTGCTCTGAAAAAAGCATCTCTAGGGCACAAGTATGGGTTCTACTAACCACTGGAATTCCTTTTTTATGTTTGATATATTAGCATCTCAAGTAGATTTTCATTTGCAGAAAGGGTATGAAGCCCACGGTTGTGGGAGAGGCAGCAGAAACCCTCTGGTAGCAGTCAGAGCAGCTGTAGCCAGAGCCCCTGTTTGCTCTCATATTCCATGTACACTAAGCACCAGCTGGTCCACTTGACCTCTGTTCTCCTTCCCCCAAACCAACCTAGCCCATTGCCTCCATGGAGATTTGTGCTTTGTTTCCCTGGGTTCTAAGGTTGGTAAACCTCAACCAGCCCTAAGGCTGCTGGCCCCAGCCACACTAGCATTGGGATTAGTGATGAGATGGGAGTTTGGGGCCATGGAAAGAAGCGGGTCATGAAGGTTCTTGTTAATCCTGCTGGGAAGTTGGAATTTTCCTGAAGATGACAGGAGTCCTTTCAAAATCATAAGTCGGGGAGCAACACGCTCAGATTTGCTTTTCACCTTGACCACCTTGACTGTATGTATGGTTAGGCTGAGGGGAGAGGCAGGAGGCAGAGAATCTTAGTGTGGAGCAAAACTAGGGTGTATCTCTGTGGAGGGAGAGGAGGGGTCAGAGTTGACGCTCATCAACATGAGCTGGTGTTGACTGGATATGGAGGTGGAGGTGTCCCGTCAGCCTCTGGCAGGACCCTCCATGAGGAAATATAGGGGGAGGAGAGACAATGAATGCAGTTTGAGACAGCTTGACTGTGGGGATTCTAGAGAAGTTTCGTAGAATGGTGGATCTAGGAGTCTGGAGCTCAGAAACGAGATTGGAGCTAGAAAAATAAATGGGTTTTGTCAGAAGTTGCTGGTAATTGAAGAACTTGTCCAGGGAAGCAAGATGAGAAGAGATGGAGGGGAAATGCCCCAACAGACCTACCCTTGGAAAACCCCATGCTCATTCACCCCTCCAATATGGTGCTTTCCCTTTCTGGAACACCCTCTCCCCTTTCCTCTGGCCAATACATTAGTATCCTAGAAACCCATTTTGGAGAGGCTAAGTGACTTGCCTGAGGTTCTTTCTTCTCTCTATACTCAAAGAGCTGGGCACATAGCCAGAGCTCAGGAAGCCGCGGTTGAGTGTTGTTGAACACCATGGGGAATCAGGAAGCATCTGTTGCTTACCGACACTGAGAGGGCATTAAGGCAGCTCATTTTCTTCTCTTTCTTGGGAACAAAGTTGGGCACTTTAAGGGTGCCCAAACTGCAATCCAGATGGCCGTTGGTCAGGTATAAGGTGAGCTGAGTCAGGGCCAGCTGGTCACTGTATGAGAGGCTGAGGCCTGTTGCCCACACCTGATTAAAACAGGAGCCACAGAAGTGAAGGTGAGATCAGCGACCGGGAGAGAAAGCCCCAACCAACCCTAACCAGCCCAAACCATGTGGGACCCACCCAAACCAGCGTACATGTGACTGAATGGAGTAGATGCTTTTGCTTCTGTTTCTACTTCATTCAGCTGAAGGATGGGAGCCTTTGATCTGATTCTAACCAGAAGATTGAAGGTTCTTGTGAAAAGTTACAAAAACGGAAACACCTGGCCCAGATAATCTGCTGGAGATGCTGGGTTCCAAAAGGCTCATGGGGACTTTGACTCTCCTGCCTGTGGTTTGCCATATCCAGGAGGAGGAAGATGACACTGGTCTTGGCCCAGCCAGTCCACACCCTGTACGAGTTCGCCAGTCGTGCAATGTTTTCTGCTGAGAAAAATGAGACTGGACGGAAGCTTCAGAGGTTGGGGCCTGAAGAGGAGCAGATAGAGGGGGAACAAGGGAGTGAATAGGAGAAAAGGGCAAATTGCCCTGATTCCAGAAAAAGCAGTGCCAGGAAATCTCACTATGAAACTTGAGGGAAACTCATGGTTGGCCTGTATGTCTCAGCGTGACCGCCATTTACCACAAGTGTGGGAAAATCATTTCACCACCCCACAAAGCCCACAGTATCCTCAATCGGGAAATGAGAACTATAAGAACGCCCACCCTAGCTGAACAGCAGGGCTATTAGAAGAATATGATGATGCAATAAAAATTAAAATGCTTTGAAAAATAGACATATGTGAGCAATAAGTTATTGTAAGCCACTCGATAGCTAAGTCAGTCCATTAATGCCTTTGATGGATATTTACTGGGCATTTACTATAAACCAGCAATGGCAGAAGTGAATCATGTGCTACCTCTCCCCTCTCCTGGGGTGAACCATCATCCTTAATTGCTTTTGTCATGCCCACACTCACACTGAATCCGGGAGCTGTTCAATGCTCAAGGCTAGTGAAGGCAAGTTCAAGGCTATTGTGCTAGTTACTGAAGAGGCAAAGCTAAGACGCAAAGGTCCTTCCATCAAGGAGGAGAAAGATACATATGTATTCAGTCATTTACAACACAATGTAATACGTGATATAATAAAGGGATGGAACAAAGTACTACTGGGTTTGTCTAGTGAAGTCAGGGCTGCATCCTGGAGAAGGTGACATTTGAGCTTGGACAAACAACCCAAATATGACTGGCTCCCAGGTCTCAAGTACCTACAAAGTGCCAGGTGCTTCACAAACATCTCAGATCTTTATAAGAACCTCAAATATAACAGTCCCATGTCATAGATGAAGAAACAGAGGTTCAGAGAGAGTCCACATAGCCAGGAAATGGCCGAGCTGGGGTTTGAATCCAGTTCTTCCTGGCTCCAAGTCTACCCTTTTCCCATTCCCTGCTGGCAGAAACGGCACTACTCTTGGCCCAGCCATTCCTTAACCTGTACCAGTTCCCAGTCACATTAAAAGCTAAAGTTGCAGAGGATGAAAACATGCCCTTGTTTACTATAATCCATGCCATGAAAATGTCTTGTGGAGAAAACATGAAGTAGTGTATTTCTGTAGTACACTGTAATTAGCATTAACGCATTTTCACTGTAGGAAGTTGGAAACGAACACATTTTCACGAAGACTTGATTAAACAGTTTTTCCTCTTAGAAGGCCTCCATGTGCCCCACATACTAACTCTACGTGTTAAAATACATAATACATCTGCCCTAGAGTGGACTCTTCTCAAACAAATGTAGCAGCGAGTGACTTGAGTAAGCATTGAATGTAAATGGCATCATTATAAGGATATTAAGAGGTCAAGCTGTCAAGGCCCCTTGCTAAACTGAAGCTAATTTCAGGAGTCATATTTGCACAGTAATGCCCTTTTATAATAGCAGATAAATCACATTTGCAACAATTGTTAAAAACTAACTGCCAAGTATCTGTTGCAGTTGTAAATATCCTATTTGTCAACTTAAATATTTCCTGCTGTATGGCATAAAATGCAAATCAGATGGGGACAGCTACTTTTTCTTAATACAAGAAAGTGGATTTGCTCTTCCTGGATGTCAGGCACTTTTTCCCCAGAGTTTCTCTTTTGATGTTTTCGTGTCCTTGATTAAAGGGAAATGTATATAACAAACATTATTAATATTTATGTTAATAATATTAATGTTTTGGTGATTTTTTAAGTTTTAATTCCAGTATAGTTCACACACAATGTCGTATTAATATCAAGTGTGCAATATAGTGATTCAGCAATTCCATACATCACCCAGTGCTCATCATGACAAGCGCACTCCTAGTGATAAGGATTTTAATGGGAAGGCAGCACAGTATAGAACCAAGGAGTTAGCCTAAATCTGGCCCTTGCAAATAGTGTAAATTTGACCAAGTCATTTAAGCTCCCTCAATCTCGGTATTCTTGAGTGTGAAAGGAGCACATGATAACACCTATCACACAGGGCTTTGAAAACAAAATAAATGCACCTAAAATTGCCTTACAAATGATGAAAGTTCAATACAAATGTTATTTTTGATCACTAAGCAATTCCTTGAGGAGTAGGATCTTAGGAGACACATTTTCAGTCGCCTGTGTAGCTGTTAGATTGCCCCTTTTAACAACTGTTTTTCCCACTCAAAATCCTTGTGGTCAACCTCACAACTCAGTCCAGTAGGTGGTTAGATTTGGGCAAGATTGGTATTACTCTCTCTCCATTTGACCAATGAGGATACTGAGATCAAAAAAGTGGCTTCGTGGTTTGCTTAAGATCATAGAGCACAGGCTAGGATTGTGTTCTTTCTAGAGCTGAAGTAGTTTTGCTTCCCCAGACTGCCCTAAACCCTTGGTTCACAAAAGAAATAGTAGAACAAATTTCGTTAAGCTTTTTCCTCAACAGCAGGCTTGCCGGAATTGCTCAGATAATTGTTCTGTTCTCCATCTGGTTTTTCCATTGAAGACACTGCCTGAGGCATGCTTGTTTTGCGTATAGGGGTCTCGTCTCCCCCTCTAGACTGTCAGCCCTTTAGGGGAGGCTGCTGAGCCTTTGTCTTCCCACCTCGTCCTGTCCTGTGGATGGGGCGGGGTGGGGTTTGCAGCAGACACCTCAGCACCTCTGATGCCTTACTGTGAACTCCACTCCAGCTTTTAGGGATCAGGATCTAGGTGGGCCTCTTGAAGCTGGTGTCAGATTCCAACATAGGAAACATTCATTGCGCATCTCCTCTATGTCACCCTCTTGCGTTCACACATACCTCCTTTAATCCCATTCTTGATTTTGGATTTCATTGTTAACTTTAGAACCTAATCTCTCTCTGCCCTGGATACTCCCATCACAATTTAGAGGAGCAATGATGGCGGCCTGTATAAAGGCACTGTGAGTGGGGATGGAGAGAAGTGGATGGATTTTTAAATGTTAGGGAGTGGCTTTGACATGACATGTGGGACTTGTAATGACTAGCTTGACAGGTTAATTGATTAGATATGAGGGTAAGGGAAAAATATCACTGAAGGCTAGTGTTGGAAAGACTCTTAAAAATCATCTAATACAGTCAGTTTACTTTATACATTGGAGTGAAGTCGTTTGCCCTAGGTTACAGAGCCAGGTATCAAAGGTGTGGATGAGAGAACAAGGTGTCTTGGCTCCCAGTCATAAATCACTAGTTGACAATTGTTTGCCTTACTGCTGATGTAAAAATCATTTTGTTAAAAATGACTAGAATCCTAGAGACATTTGCATCAAGACCTTACAAAGAATCCTTAACATGAAAATACTCATGTCAGCATTACTTGTAAGATTGAAAGATTGCAGCTGTCCAACATTTGGGTATTGGTTAAAAAGATTATAACATATCCAAATGATGGGATACTCTATGATATTATCACTAAAGATGATGATTGTGAACAACTTTTGATGGTGTAGGAAGGTATATGCTTGGGATTCTCTGTCATATATGCAAGAGGAGGAAGAGAAGGATATATGACTTCAGCTTTGCAAAAATAATATTATACATAGAAAAAACTAGATGAGGGTATAACAAAATGTTGACAGTGAGTGGTTAATATTAGCAGCATATTAGCAGTAAGCGACATTATATATAGACTTTCATGTATATTCTAGCTTGTACTACTTGTGGTTATTGAGCACTTAAAATGTGGCTGCTTCAAATTGAGATGTGTTATAAATGTAAAATACATACCAGACTTTGAAGACTGACAAGGAGGTAAAAAAATACTGTGAAATATCTCCTTGCTAATATTTTATACTGATTATACATTGAAATTATAATATTTTGGTTATGGTGGGTGAAGTAAAATACGTTATTAAGACCACGTTAAAAAAAAAAGGGGGCACCTGGGTGGCTCAGTTGGTTAAGTGTCTGACTTCGTCTCAGATCATGATCTCATGGTTCGTGAGTTTGAGCCTTGCATCAGGCTCTGTGCTGACAGTTCAAAGCCTGGAGCCTGCATTTGATTCTGTGTCTCCCTCTTTCTCAGCCCCTCGCCCCCACTTATGCTCTGTCTTTCTCTCTCTCTCAAAAATAAATAAACATTAAAATAAACATTAAAAGACCACATTCATCTATTTTTTGTTACATTTTTATAAATTTTTTTAAATGTTTATTTTTGAGAGAGACAAAGAGATAGAACACAAGCAGGGGAGGGGCAGAAACTGAGGGAAACACAGAATCTGAAGTAGGCTCCAGGCTCTGAGCTGTCAGTACAGAGCCCAACGCAGGGCTTGAACCCATGAACTGTGAGATCATGACCTGAGCCGAAGTCGGATGCTTAACCAACTGAGCCACCCAGATGCTCCCTATTTTTGTTTGTTACATTTTTAAACAAGGCTACTAGAAAATGAAAAATTACACATGTGGGTATATTCTCTATCATATTGATTGCAAAAAAGCCCATTGCAACTTCAGCAAGAGACAGGGCCAGCAGGGGTATGGTGGGGGAGTACTGCAGAGGCCCCAGCTCTCTGCCGCTCTGACCAGCACTGCACTGGATGCAATCCTTGCTGTAGCTCCATCAGGAGACCTGGGGAAAAGTGGGGAGAACACGGGGCAGGAGGCAATCCAGAAACTGTAAGAACCTCATCGACCTTTAAACAAGCACGTGACAAGCAGAAGGCAGGGTCAGGTAGAGGCAAGCTTGCCCAGAATTATCCTATTCCCAGGTTCTGCATCCTATTTGGGCCACAAGCCTTGGCATGAAAAGGTCATAACATGCTCCAATGTGGAAGGTGTGGGAGAGGGGCCCAGTATTGAACCCTTTTTTTCTTAGGTGTTCCAGGCAGGTGAAGGCTGCGCTCACCCCCACCATGTTGGCTCTTTCCCATGACAGGCATAGTGGATGGGAGGCAGAGCCTACAGATACGGGCACATGTACCCAGGCCCACATTATGTAACTGTCTCCACTTGTAAATAAAGTTTTATAGCAAAGAGGTTGGTTTTGCCAACCTTCTCTTATGGGCGTCCAGTCTTATGGGACCAACAGACTGATTTATAGATCAAACAACATTTGTGGAAGAATCATAGAATTTCAGAGCTTGAGGGGATTCACAGATGTTTTGCACATTCCTGTGTAGGTTTTCTGTTCCTTTTCTTTATCATCTTCTTCTTTTATTGTAAGGAGAAGAACCTGATATCCAGACAGGCTACGTGACTTGCTTTGGTACCAGCATCTGACAGATATCCCTGATCTTTGGCAAGTGGCCTCTCTGGGCCACACTTTCCCCAACTAATCACTGGGGAGGATAGTCCTGAAGGACCTTCCCTCACGGATGCATCTATGAGGCTGACAGAATTGTGACGATTGCTCACTCTGCAGGCAGATTCTCCAGCTAATGCAAGTGGGAGATGAAGCACTGAGAATTCACCTACCACAGAGATGGTAACAGGCCTTTAAAGCAGAGTGTGACCCCAGCTTACCCTCCTCAGCAGCCTGCTTTGGTTGAGGGATGCATTCACCACGTCCCTGTCCATTTTCGTGTCTTTCTTCATAGTCTCATTGTGACAGGAAATCCACCACTGAGTGAGAACAAACCCTCTGCCAAACCCATAGGTCCCCACAGCTATAGCTAAGCTGTAGAGGCCAGGCCACCAGCCCAGCCCCTCTGCTTGCTGGGCAACACAGGCATGGGTAGGCCAAGGTTCCCTCTGTCCTTACTGTACAAAGTAATATGCCAAGGCCTTATTTCCTACTTACAACTTTGGAGACCAAACTCAACTGGAGTGACATGATCTAACTTATAACTTTAAAGGGTTACTCTGGTTGTAGTGGGGAGAAGGGACCATGAGGGGTCAAGGATGGAAACGGAGGCTGGTTAGGAGGCTATTGCAATAAAATGGGTGAGAGATGGTGGTAGCTGGGTCGGCATGGTAACAACAGAGGGTGGGAGAGGTGGTCATATTATAGATGCCTTTTAAAACTGCATCCTAAAGGACTTTATTGATGGGCTGAATGCAGGGTGTGCAAGAAAGAGGAATCAAGGATATCTTCAAGACTTTTGCCCTGAAAAAATGGAAGGATGGAATTACCATGTGCTGAGGGGGGCAGACTGCTAGAGGAATAGTTTAAAGGGTAAAATCACAATTTTAGATTTGGCTGTGATGAGTTTGAGATGTTTTTGTTGAATGATGTTCTGGACGATGGAGTGAGATCTCAGATACCTTTTCTCCCTTCTCAGCAGGAGGATACGTTTGGCCGGGTATAGGGATAGAGCAGAATTGGCCCCTGCTAGGGAGGCACCTTTTTCTCTGTTGTCACTTTTGGGCCTTGGGCTCAAGGCCCTCCTTGTCTGGGGAGATGCAAGACGTACAAACCTTGGTCTATATGACCAACAGGACATGAAGCCTTCCCTAGGGGCCATGCTTTTCACCATATTTAGGCCAAGATGAAATAAGGTTGAGACGGATAGAGGCAGCTTGGTAGGGAAAGAAGTGAGTGCAGCTTCAGGGTAGTGGAGACTGGAGGGGCCTATGCATGGAGGGAGGCACGTAGCTTCGCTGGAATGGCAGGAGCACGGGACCAGAGTTACAGGAACTCACTGGGAGTCTCTTCTTGCCCTTTGCTATCTGTGTGATCTTAACTTTCTTCTTTCTGGGCCTCAGCTTCCTTGTATGTTAACACAGACCTGTCTGTAATGGCCTCTATCTCTGAGGGGTATTGTGAGGATTCAGTGACTATAAGGAAACTGTATGAGACTATTTTTGTGGAGTTTGGCAGACACAAATCTGTTTGGACCCTGACTTCTTCCCTGTAGCCCTGGCAGGAGCAGAGTCAGGGGTAGGCATAAGAACTCACTTGCTTGGCTCTTGACTGAAGTATTTTTCCCTGCTTCTCAGAGATGAGGACCACTTTTACCTCTTCTCAGATGCTGTTAAAGCAGGCTCCGGGGGTGCCTGGGTGCTCAATCGGTTGGGAATCCGACTCTTAGTTTTGGCTCGAGTCACGATCTCATGGTGTGGGGGCTCCATGCTGGCAGTGTGGAGCCTGCTTGGGATTCTCTTTCTGTCTCTTTCTCTCTGCTCTTCTCCCACTCTCTGTATCTCTCAAATAAATAACTAAACTAAAAAACAAAACAAGACCCAGGCTCTAGAATCCTGGGTATCAAACAGAGTACTGTCTTAGGTGGCAACTATGTGATATCTTTTCCCATGTTGATTATCAGCAGAAGTGCTGAGCTCCCCATGGTGGTAAACAAAATACATGATACTTAATTTTAAAGAAGCTGGTACAAGGCACTGTAAGAATTTTCAGTTAGCAAAATATTAATATGATTATGATATTTGGTAAGAATTTTTTGTATTACATTTTAAAAAATCAATAGAAAGGCAGAGGGGACTGCAGCGTCTTGGCATGTTGCCACCTAGTGGCAGCTTCTGGGATGGCCCAGTCTCTTGGAGAGGCTAAGAAGAACTACTGTTGCCCCTCAATGGGGCAGTTGCCCTGGGCCCTGATCAACAAATGAAACTTAGTATTTCTCGGAAGCCTCCCGCTCTGTCCCTATTAATTCTATTTATCCTTCGATTTATATTACAGCTTCACAAGGCTGTCTCTGAGCAACTACAGCATCCATTTTCAGTACTGCCCACTCTGGACACTGCCTCATGTTGGGCCTGTGGAGTCTGTGGGGTCAGAGACAGCAGAAAATCTGGGCCCTGCCACTTAGCACCCAGTGCCCAGTAGTCCACCATGCCTAGGGCCTCCATGATTTTCAAAGGCCTTCAAAATATTTGGATTCTGGGGGGGGGAAATGTTACTGGATTCCAAATATAAAACAAAAAGTACAAAGTAATCAATGTTTTTAAAATACTGACCAAATTTGACGTGCTAGTTAAATGCAACACAACTCATACAGTTATATCTAAATCCTATTCTATGAAAGTACATTTAAATACATTTAATATGATGTAGGGTGATGGGCTCTCTGAAACCAAAATACTCAGGGCCCAGAGAGGTTTTAAACAATTCTGTCTTGCAGACCTAATATGTCTTCCATCATTCCCCTGTCCCCATTTTATGGATGAGACTCTGGGAGGTGAACAGACTCACTCAGGTCCCTTGGTTAGGGGAAGAGCTGGGATCAAAGCTCACATTTCCTGAGTCCTGGTCCAGCTCTTTCTGTGACACCTAGTCACCAGCATTAATAGACCAGTTGCTTTGTAGTGCTAGAAGCTTCTCTGTGACTTCGGAAGTTCTTTCAGGGTGTGCAGGAACTATATTCATAATTAATTTGGGGATCCAAAATGGAAAATATTGAAATTTAAACCTAACATCGTCAGCAGCTCTATTGATGTTTTTCACTTTTTTAAAAAAAAATTACAAAAATTTTAATATACTCTTGCCTTTTCTACCTCCTTTTCCAAGTTACTTCCATTACTTGTATACATTTATGATCCTCCCTCTATTACTTTCAAGACTGATGGCCTAACTAATATTATTTGTATTAAGGTACAGAATTACGTACTCATTTCTTTTTTCTTTTTAAGTATTTCCTTTTTGTATCATGAATTTTTAGAAGGCCATTTTCTTATTTTGACATTAGGCACTAGACTAAAATAAACACAAAAACCCAATTTTTATAACCTATTACGGGTTTCTAGGACTAGTAATTGTATATGCTTCTTCCATGGCCATTCAATATAATAATCTCATACTGTAGATAGTTATTCTCCTTCTGTAAT
Source organism: Acinonyx jubatus (assembly GCF_027475565.1). Taxonomy (NCBI): domain Eukaryota; kingdom Metazoa; phylum Chordata; class Mammalia; order Carnivora; family Felidae; genus Acinonyx; species Acinonyx jubatus. Next base: position 37,189,239 of record NC_069386.1, read on the forward strand.
TTTCACGCTATAAATGTCAGGGCTGGTGAATGATTTGCTTAGTTGAGAAGTATTCCTTTAAAGTTACTACAAATAATCTCCAAAAGGCTTTTGTGTGAATTTTAAAAGCAGAAAGCTCCTGTTCTGTGGCTGTCACTGGGGAGGATCCCTGTGCCCATTCGTTGTGGACACTGAAGACTTGTGTACAGTGAGATCTGGATGAGTACATGGCACTGGTCCCATCAGTGCAGTGAGTTAGCAGCAGAGATTTGCCTTTCCTTCCCACTTTCCTTGACATCTGCAGTAAATCAGATTTTTTTTTTTTAATAAAGAACAACCTCAGTTGCAAAATATGTAGGCAAGAAACACAGGCAGTCCAAACTATGGAGTTGGTCTAGTCCAGTCCCCCTCCAACTCTAGGCTTTAGGCTGCAAGAGGGAACGAGGCCTGGTCAGGAGCAGAGTTCAGATCAGAGCTCAGAGCTCTTGATTTCCAGTCCAAGGCAAGTTTGTTTACATTTGGGAAATTCCTAGAGAGGAGACTGAGACCAAGAGCAGGGACTTGTCTTATCCATATCTGCGTCCTGCGTAATACTAGCACAGCACTCTTGATGTAAGTATGCACAATAAATCTTTGTTGGATTACTCAAGAATCAATAACACAAGGAAAAATAACACAAGGGAAAAAATCTTCCCTATAAAACACAGACAGTAGAGAAAACACTTCAAACCTACAAGGATGGCTGAAACAAAAGAGACAGTAACAAGTGTTGGCAAAGATAGGGAGAAATTGGAAGCCCTTGCTAGCCCTTGCTAGAAATTCATTGCTAGCAAGATTGTAAAATGGTGCAGCCATGTTAAAAAACAGTTTGTCAGTTTCTCAAAAAGGTAAACTTACAGTTACCAAGTGATGCATCCATTCTACTCCTGGGTATATAACCAGGAAAAATGAAAACAGTATTCACACAAAAACTTGCACATGCATGTTCACAGCAACATTATTCATACTAGTCAAAAAGTGGAAGCAACCCAAATGTCCATCAGCTGAACAGATAAACAAAATGTGGTATGTCCATACAGTGGGATATTATTTAGCCATTAAAAGGAATGAAGCCTTGATATCTGCTATGACATGGATGAACCTTGAAAACATTATGTCAAGTGAAAGAAGTCCTTTATGACAAAGGACTACCTATTGTATGATCCAATTATATGAAATGTCCAGAACAGGGAAATCCATAGAGGCAGAAAATGGTTTCCAGTGGCTGGGGAAAATGGTTTTTAATGGGTTCGGGATATCTTCTTAGGGTAAGGGAAATGGTCTAAAATTAGATTATGGTGATGGTTGTATAACTCTGTGGATATACTTAAAAACCATTGCACTGTACACTTTAAAAAGGGTGAATTTTATGGGAAGTGATATCTCAATAAAGCTAATGCACACACAGAACCTGTTCTCCGGGAGACCGATTTTTGGAAGGACGCCTACACAATTCGCATGGCTACTTGTTTGTGTCTAGTTGAGCGTGTAAGTAATGACTGAATGAGGAAGCCTGTGATAAACCACCTTCCAAACTGCCCTCTGAATTTACCCTACGTATTCCTCAAGTCTGTACCTTAACAAGTTTTCCATATGTGAGTGAAAAATATCTGCCACATACACTAAAGCAAAAGAGTACCCAGCAAGGGTTGATACCTTGGCTTAATACGCAGTCATGGACTAGAAGGGATGATATATTAGCATATGTCAAAAAGATTCAATTAGCTCTGGGGTCACAATGTCACTTTTTAAAAATGCAGTGCACCTCTGTCTACATCCCACCATAGGCCTTCATTTTGTATCAGCTCATGGACGAAGTGGGGCTGGTCATGGTTAAATCTAGAAGAGAGGCAGGTCTAATTTAAGCAAGTGGGCACATAACACAGGAAAGCTGTGTCCTACACGTGTCCGCTTCCCTTCTTCCCTTCTGTCGCTCATTTCAGGGCCCTCCCAGCACCTCAGCCTGCCTTTGGAGGCTTGGGGCTCCACAGGGGTACTTCCTCATCCCCATCAAGTTAATCTAATAATCCAAAACATTCTGACTCATTTGGTGACAGTAGAGGGCTGAGTGCCAGGTACCATGTTTGTCATAATGGAACCTTTTGGATTTGACCATCTTGTGAGCTGATTCTGAATTCCGTGATTTTGCCTTTGTTGTCTATAGACTCTGGTGTGAACGGTTCAGCAGTGCATCAAGCTAATATGCCACCTTTTTTTTGATGGCAGCAATGTTTAGAAAGCTGCCATTTGACCGAGTGGAGGACAGACTTTAGGAGGCAGACTTGGGGAAGTGAAAAAGAAGGGAAATTAATGTATGTTTAAGGTCTGTCAGGCAAAATGCACTTTGGTATTTTCTGTGTCATCCTCACAAGAACTTTGTGAGGCAAATGCTAACATTCCCAATTTATAAAAATGGAAGTCAGGAGCACCTGGGTGGCTCAGTCGGTTAAGCACCCAATTCTTGGTGTCGGCTCAGGCTGTGATCTCACGGTTCCTGAGTTGGATCCCCGTGTTGGGCTATGTGCTAAGATTCTCTGTCTCCCTCTCTCTCTGCCCCTCCCCTGCTCATGCTTTCCCTCTGTTTCACTTTTTTTTTTTTTTTTATAAGTGGAAGTGAAGGCTCACAGGACCCAGAAACGTACCAAGTTCCACAGCTAAGCTGCGGAGGTGGGATTACAGTCTAGCTTTGCTATACTTTGAAGTCCAGGCTTTCTCTCCTGTCCTTGATCTTGGAAATTCTCTCCGCCTAGGAGGGAAACAAATGTTTGGATGTGAGAGGGCACCGTGATGCCAGCAGTCACACCCACTTACTAGGTGGTTCTGAGTCCGGAGGAAGGCCTGTGATGTACTGTGGGACTTTGGGCAAGCCACTTAACACCTTTCTACCTCATGGCCCCCGTTATTTGTCTGTAAAGCACTTTGAGAGCCTATAATAAAGGAGCCTTATAAAGACAAAGAGATATTGTCTTCCCATGTAGGCAGAACACCAAGATTCCTGCTCGTGATCAATGAAAGTCCTGTGGCACTTTCCAGAAATGTATGGGTGGAGCTTTAGGGCCTTGGGAAAAATTCCAGTTGAGTAGCTGCTGACTGAAAATCACCCTGTGGTTTCACCTAAGTGTTCCTCAGTCCTAGCTTACCGGTCAGGGCTCTGCTGCTACATTAGGCCTCTGTTCCACTGAGCTTCACCCCAGAGGCTGCTTTAACTGACCCCCTCTGACACCATTCATCCCTAGGTTCAGTTTCTAGCAAATGAAAGAAACAGCATTAAGAGAGGTATTTCCCTCCTTTCCTCCCTCCTTCTCACCATCTCTTCTTCTAAAATTCAATGCATGGTTTCCTAATATACAGCTTATGCTTAGCAGCCTGCACCAGAAGGCTCATAAGTCATGGCAGATAAGTGTGAATTCTTAGTTTTGCCCTTACTAATAGAAGCATTTTATACAGTCTTCAAGCAATTTGTAGAAAATAATTGTGGAATTAGTTCTCTTCATATTTCCTTTGTCAACAAGTGAGTAAAAAAATACAAAATATATACATGGGTGTTTTCCCCCTCAAATCTGAGATTGCATATACTTTGGTATCTCATAAGTCTTTACCATGAATAGAAGTTTTAAAGGTATTCGTTTGAAAAGTGCCTTCTTTGTATTGATGTCCTGTCGTCCTGCACCCCTCTGTTTTCATGTAGGACACTCAGTTGCTGCCCAGTGGGGCTCAAAAGCCTGCTCTTCTAGGTCAGGGAATTGGTGTAGGAGAACACAGTTGTCCTCCTTGGTGGTAACTGCCATTTCTATATTCTTCTTGTAGCCATATGTGGCGCTTCTCTAGAATTCCTTTGTATTCCCTGCCTCTGCTCTCCCTATGGGGGCTGAATCTTGGTATTTTATTTGGACTTGCATTTTGTATGGGTTCCTAACTTAGGCTGATCGAGTTTCAGTGGGTTGGTTTGGTATCATTTACATATTAAGACATTTGTGGAGAGACATCAAAAAAAGGTTAAAAAACCAGACACAAATAAGTAGGTACTCTCGTGTGGGCTACCTAATGTGACCTGATAGGGGGAGACGCACTTCACCAAGAAGCGAAGCCATTTCATTTATTGATTCATAAGAGCTTGGAACGATAGGCAACACAATGAATCTTATGTTTAAGAAAGCAAAATATATGTTTAAAGGAATATACATATTGTTAAAACAGTTCTATTTATGCAAAAGATTCATGTAACTTTATAAAGGTTTTCAGGGATTTTAAAGGATTTTAAGTGCTGTGTTAGACTGTACTGGTAACAGATGTTCAACGGCGTGTTTAAGTTTTTGTTTTACTGAAAAAGCAATGGATTACTTGATATTTCCCTTTTAAAAAAATCACACCAAAGCCACCACATTGTAAGTATAGCTCAAATTCATTATTTCTAAGAAACATAAATGATTTAAAATAACATAAGGGCTTCTAAAAATAAATATCACTATAGTGGGGCTAGAAGATTTTGTTTGCTAAATATTCCCTTCAAAATCCCAGTCTTTTGTGTCACTTCTTGTTCTTTTTCTATGAAGACAGATGGTGTCAGTAATTGCCTATATATTTAATTAAGTTAAAAAGCTACATAGTAAGGTTTTGGCAAAAAGTAGGAAATTTTGTGCTATGAGCAAAGAAAGCCAAAGGAAGCAGAAATTGGTAGCATGAGACACTACTCCTCACCAAATACACATTTTGATATCCATATGTGTTGGAATGTGAGATAGCATTTCATCAATCTGATGGAAAGAACAAAGGCATTTACCCTGAAAGTTGGAGCTCATAATAGATGGCAGTTCTTTTACGTTTTGACCAGCTGGATTGGAATGACTCTACCTGTTGTCCATATCACCTTCAACTTTGGCCCAATACTTAGTGGTCATTCTAAACTCTTCTGACATTCAGGTTTTTGCCTGGGACTTCTCACCTAGCAGGCTAATCATTGTGAAATTATTATGGGGGGAAAAGCAGTAGCTACTTGTAGAAAGTGGTTTGGGAAACTGACTTAACCATTCTCGTGGTGTCTGTTTTCAAATGTTCCCATCCCGTTAATCCACCTTCTGGCTTAATGGCAATATGGCGCTCCCAGCTGTGGTGCTGTGTATGGGCTTGCTCATTTAAACTCTTAAAGCTTAAAAATGGCTACCACAACACTGATTTTATTCCATTTCGCTTAGTCATTAACATTTAATGATTACCTTATGTGCAGAGCACAAGGATGGAATATATTTAAAAAAATAGGAGATGTGTTTTCTGGCTTTAAGCTGTTCAACTCAATTCAACAAGCATATTGAGGATATACAAGAGAAACATACATTTTCTTTGGTGATGGTGGTTGAGGAGGGGGAGAGGCTTACATAGAAAGTCACCATCAATTCAGTGCAGTACCACAGTGAGCATCTGCTGAGAGAGAGAGAGCACAGGCTTGTCAGCCAGCTAAGTCATGGTTTGAATCTTGGATTTGTCACTTTGTAGCCATGTGGCCTTGAACATGTCACTCTAGGCTCAGTTTCTTCATTTGTAAATTAGGGGTGATAATAACACCCACCTCTCAGGGTGTGAGGATTAGGAATACTACATGTAAAAATACATAACAAGTGTGTGGCACGTGACAAAAATTCAATAAATAGTTAATATTATTGTTAATAATTACTCTGGCCATCAGTACTATACTTGTGCTCCAAAAGACTAGAGAATGAAGTGACAGTTGAAGGGGGATTAGTTAAGGTGGCTTTCCTTGAGAAGTTGGATTTTGAAACATTTTGAAAGAAGGACAGTTGTATACTGGCATAAAAGAAAGGAAAGGCAAGTGGTAGGATTGAGAGGGGCATGTGGGAGGCAGGAGGAGAATGCATTTATTGAACATGGGTGCCACCATGCAGGTCAGCTTTCTTCTCTTGGAGAGTACTTTGGGCATGATCAGTGAGAAAAGTAATTTGTGCCACAGGGTGGGAGGGGGATGATTCAGGGGTGTTTTAAGAAATAGGTAAGGCCTAGAGCAAATTACCTTGTACTTTGTCAAGCCAACATTATTGTACGGATGGTATGTAGTTTGTACGACCCCTCATTAGGTTAAAATGAGTGTTAAGGACAACTTCAAAAGCGAAAATTTTATCAAATAAAAATACTTGACCACAGGCGGCAACTGGAAGTAGGAAAGGGCCACTCAGCTTTGGTTTTGTGATGCTGGTGGACAAGCTGTTAAACACATGTATGTAGAAAAGTTTTCTAGTCTTTCTTAGCATTGGTAGGGAGCCTTTTCCTTTGCCCCTGCCTGCTGCCATCCTGAGTCCTGCAGATATGTGTTACCTCCTCAGAAATTCAGGATGCAGTGTGAGTGCCCAGATTTGCCCTGCCCTGGCAGTGTTTCTGGTGGTTAAAGTTAAAGACCTCAAAGTCCAGAGAGAAGTTTCTGGGTTTCATTTGAAAAGGAAGCAAGGATCTTCCATGATGAGAGTGGACGTCCAAAGTCCTGGGTGGGACAACTGGATATAAACAGAGGAACTGGGTCTATTATATGTAGACCAACCAAAGTTCTACCCAAGAGCTGATGTTTAGGCTTGGGTTCATCCTCTCTGAAGGTTAAAGTTTACAACGTAAGGGGGTTAACCCAACGTTTAAGGACAATCACATATGGTAATGTTATGTATAGCGAAATTGGCCACCAGTCTACCTGCACTATCAGTGTTAAGAAACAGAATTGTAATTTTCACTGTAAAACTTATTGTCATCATTGCCCTTGTGCGTATTGTACAAGTCATCATCATCATCACCATCATCATTATTATTACTTGCATATTACAGGTCTCTTTCATTGACATGAAGATGCAGACCTTTTAAAGGGACAGGTCTTTTACTTTAATGATTCAAAATCCTTTGGGATCTATTTTCCCTTCACTAGGTATTAACTTGTGATCAACAATGTGCCCATTATAGCATTTAAAAACACTGAATAATAGGCACTGCTGTTTGTACCAAAGGCCTATTAAATTTTAATTTAGAAATAAACTGTTAACCTTCTTATATATAAATAAAATACCTTCACTGAAGAGAAAAAGTAAATCTTTTTGAGGTTCCTTGGTGAATACCTTGTATATCTTGAAAACAGAGATAGGGAGAACTTGCAAATGAGAGTACTAGAGGGGGACTCAGAGAGAAGTAACCATTCATTCATTTAATAAATATTTATTGTGGATCTGTTATATGCTAGACGTGGTGCTAGGTGCTGGGTATACAGCAGTAAATAAGAAGGAATTATGATATTTCTGTAGACCTTGGTTTTTCTACTCTCTGAAATAAGTGTATTCATTTTTGATGCTTCTATATCACTTTGAGATGATATAATGCTCACTGACTTTTAAAAATAATGCTAATTCAATTCAGATTCCACTCACAGTTTGAGAACCTGCTGAGGGCTCGGGTGACAGTTTTACATGTGATTATGCCATTTGATTTAATAAGAACAGCACCTTTTATAGGCTCAGCCTCTCAGAACCTCCTGTGGGAAGGAGGGCAGGAAGTCATCATTTGTCAAGGAAAAAATGAGGCTCAGAGAGGTCCTGTGAGTTGTCTAAAGTACCACAACTGGTTAATGGACAGATTGCGGCCAGAACTTATTACCCATCATGATGAAAATATTCCCAGCTATCTTTTTTCTATCCTAGGCTGATATATTTGTATTAGACACTCTTTGGGACAGTTTTCAGAATGTGTGGGATAGTCTCTGATGTATGTCGGGGTCTCTGTTTTTGTCTTTCCTCACAATTTGTCCTACTTCCTTCTGTAGCTACTTTTTGTATTTAGGAAGGGCCTTGGCTAGTTGCTTGAGGCTGTTTTCATCTAAACTCTTTTCTTAGACATTGCATATCCTCCCCCCCCCTTTTTTTTTAAGTAATAACATTCAATGATCATAATAGAAATGATTACTTCAAACATTCACAATTACCTGAAAACAAACAAGTTTTTAATCTGGAAATTTCAACAGAAAGCATCTTTGCCAATCTGTTTAGCGACTTTATATAAAGAAAAGGAACTGGAGAGGGATATATAAATGTGTATTTATAGGAGGCAAGTCAGATACAATGTTTGTAAAACTTAGGTCCTCATTTCATATGTGTTTTGTGCTTTTCTACCACCAACCTTCACGCACCTTTCCCACTTAGAATACACTCTTTCTTATCTTCCTTCCAATCCTAATTGTCTTTCAGCTCAAATCCCACCTACTCGGTACAAACCTTTCTTGATTGCTCCAAACAGAAGGCAGTTAGACTGACATTACCTTTTTGATGTCTCTTTTATTGTTCTATGTGGTTGTCACTTATGTTTTTACTTGTGACTCATTTTTCTAGTCTGTCTCCCCAACTAGATTGTGAACTCCCTAAGGGCAAGCCTCCACTTCCTTTGTGTTTTTGTGGCCTCTCTGGCACCGACCAAAATGGCTTATACATAATAGATGCTCAACAAATACTAGTTCTTTATTTTAGAATTTCCCAGAAGTGAGTAAGTAAGCTCAGCAGATCTGGATATTCTAGAAGTTCAAAGAGTCCATCAACCAACTGGCTATCATGTGACTATCATTGTGTTAGACATCACAAAGAGGTAAAAAATACAATGTCCAGTGCATTTTCTTTTTTTTTTAATCACTATAAATTTATTTATTTATTTTTTCAATATATGAAATTTATTGTCAAATTGGTTTCCATACAACACCCAGTGCTCATCCCAAAAGGTGCCCTCCTCAATACCCATCACCCACCCTCCCCTCCCTCCCACCCCCCATCAACCTTCAGTTTGTTCTCGGTTTTTAAGAGTCTCTTATGCTTTGGCTCTCTCCCACTCTAACCTCTTTTTTTTTTCCTTCCCCTCCCCCACGGGTTTCTGTTAAGTTTCTCAGGATCCACATAAGAGTGAAAACATATGGTATCTGTCTTTCTCTGTATGGCTTATTTCACTTAGCTTCACACTCTCCAGTTCCATCCACGTTGCTACAAAGGGCCATATTTCATTCTTTCTCATTGCCATGTAGTACTCCATTGTGTACATAAACCACACTTTCTTTATCCATTCGTCAGTTGATGGACATTTGGGCTCTTTCCATAATTTGGCTATTGTTGAGTGTGCTGCTATAAACATTGGGGTACAAGTGCCCCTATGCATCAGTACTCCTGTATCCCTTGGGTAAATTCCTAGCAGTGCTATTGCTGGGTCATAGGGTAGGTCTATTTTTAATTTTTTGAGGAAACTCCACACTGTTTTCCAGAGCGGCTGGTCCAGTGCATTTTCTAGAGGATTTACAAATCTCATGAGGGCAATATTTATGCCTAGGAACGAGTAAGAATAAAAAACGATTGTGGTGCATGTGTATCAGATGAAATCGGGTGATGGATGTGAAATGAGCTTCCTCATGACAGGGAACAGGTCTTGTTTATATCTCATCTCTGTTCTCTCAGCTGCTAGCATGGGGCCAGAGTAAGCTGTTGGAAAGTACTTATTTAATGAACGCATCAGTCTGTCTTTAATCTGAGGCCTTTGGTAGGTGTTTCATGCCCCTCCTGGAACCCAGTGGATACCACCCATCAAAGGAGGCTTGGCTCCAGGACCCGTCGGGGGAATAGTTGCTGCTCTTTGTTTAAGGCTTGGATCCCTCCGTGGTGATATGGGACAGGGCCTTTCCTCTCAGTGGGAAGGCCAGACCTCCATCATGGCTACCTTGTAGCTCTGTGTATTCTGCGTGGAGTCTCTGAAAGCCTGGAATTGGCTCATTCCTAGGGTGCTGGAATCTTGGACATGAATCTACCGGCGGGAGTGGTTTTATACTACGCTCCTACCACCTCCATTTCCCAGGGACTGGCCTTTTTTACTATTTTTTTAAAAACTGAAGTGTAGTTGGTATACAATACTATATTAGTTTCAGGTGTACAAGATAGTGATTTGACTTTTATACACATGACTCAGTGCTCACGGTGATAAGCCTAGTTACCGTCTGTCACCAGACAAAGTTATTATAACATTACTGACGCGTTCCCTAATCTGTACTTTACATCCCTGTGATTCATTTACTGACCCTTTTCCTTTTATTTCCAGTGACCCTGTGTTCTGGCTGATGTTCCCAATATTTAAACCCTGTATTCCAAAACTTTTCTTCCATACAGCTAGCTTAGAACCTCACCCTCATCTCCTTAAGGCTAAACAGGATTTTCCACACTCTTATTTGGAGTTGATTTACAGTTGTGGGGCCATCCTTGGTGCACCATTGTCATCTTATCTCTCTTTTTTTGGCTTCCAGTCCCCTTTGCTTTTACCATGGTGAGTTATGGGGGCCCAGATGGAACCAGAGAGCAAGAATCTGAGATAGATGCTGCCATCCCAGTTTTCTGCCTGCCTCATCTATTGCAGGACGTGTATATATAAGGTCATGTATGTGAAAGTGTAAGCTATTACATCCTATACAGATTTGTAGTTATCATTATTCATATATTTTTTCTGATTACACATATAATAATTTTTACTTTTTAAAAGAGAGAGAGAGAAAATCCCAAGCAGGCTCCACATTGCCAGCACAGAGCCTGACATGGGGCCTGATCTCAAGAACTGTGAGACCATGACCTGAGCTGAAATTAAGAGTTGGACTCTTAATAGACTGAGCCACCCAGGCACTCCAATAATGCCTACTTTTGAAAATGCAAATGCAGAAAGCACAAAGAGCAAAACAGAAATCACTCTGTATTAGTTTTCTATGGCTGCTGTAACGAGTTGCTATAAACTTAGTCACTTAATGGGTCGGAAGTCACAAGTCTCACTGGGCTAAAATCAGTGTCAGCAGCACTTTATTCCTCCCGGGGGTACTGGGGGGGGCATCTGTTTCCTTGCTTTTTCTGTCTTCTAGAGGCTGTCTGCATTCCCTGGCTCACTGTCGCTTCCCGTTTTCAAAGCCAGCAGAACCCTTGTGATTATATGGGCTACCTGCATAATCCAGGCTTATCTTGCCTTCTGAAGATCCTTAAATTAATCGAATAGCTGTGTTGCTGCATATGGGAACACTCACAGACTTCAAGGCTTAGGACACATTTGGGGGCCGTTACTCTGCCTGCCACACCCTCAATCCTCCAATCCAGAAATGATGACTTGAAACTTCTTAGTGTATTTTTTTAGGTTCTTTTTGCTCTGCATATATATGGTTTTTTTTCTTTTTATAAAATGGTTAGCATGTTACATATGTTGTTTTGTAATCTGCATTTTACCCTTCCAACTATTCTATGAAGTTTTATTTTACTATTTTCATACCATTCAATTCTATTGCTCTGTCATAATTTGCCTAACAAATTCTCCATTATTGGAATTTAGGTTATTTGAAAATTTTTACTATCCTTAATAATGTTCTGATTGACATATGCATACATAAACCTTTATGATTATCTCCTTGTGATATTTCTAAAAAGTAGATTACTCTTCTTAATATTAATTTTGAATATAAAAATAAGTACTATGAAAATATTGAAATACATAATTTTTGCATGGGAAGGTTTCTCAGAAGTCAGATAAGCTAACTTACTTCATAGCTGAGAAAACCAAGGATAAGAGAAAGAAAGCTATAAGCTCAAAGTAAAATACTAATTAAAAAAAAAAGAGCTATATTCAACTATTTGAAACTTGAGGATGACAAAGAACATTACAAATAAAACACAAATGACAACATTCGGTGTCCAAGTACAGGAGAGGCAGGAATGGGCACAGATGTGGTAGGTGAAGAAGACAGCAGGGTTGGTTGGTTGGGAGGCTGGTACACTGAACAAATAAATTGATTGAGCAAATAAGTACATATATTGAGGATAAAGAGACTCTGGTTTCTCACTGTTGGAGAAGGTATTTATATTTAAGTATGGAAAAGGGGAAGTCTAGAAAGAATCCTGAAGTGTTAGATTAGCAGGAACACATGGTTTTAAAATATATACACTGATGGGGCGCCTGGGTGGCTCAGTTGGTTAAGTGTCCGACTTTGGCTCAGATCATGATCTCACAGTTTGTGGGTTTGAGCCCCATATCAGGCTCTGTGCTGACAGCTCAGAGCCTGGAGCCTGCTTCGGATTCTGTGTCTCCCTCTCTCTTTGCCCCTCCCCTGCTCAAACTCTGTCTCTCTCTCTCTCAAAAATAAGTGAACATTAAAATAAATGAACATTAATATTTTTTAAATAAAATATATACAATGATAGATATAGGAATAGTTATAGATGCATTCGTGTGTGTGTGTGTGTTACATATATAATACATATACTTCCAAGCTCTGTCCACTGAGAGAGACCAGAAGCATGGGACACTGCAGTAGCAATGAAAGCATGAAGAGCCCAGATCTTAATACTGTCTTCCACTAAAAGGACCCAAGGCTCTTGGGTTGATCCTAGGTCTGGAACAGGGAAATGTAAGAGGAACCTAGAATATCCCTTTGTGCTAGAAAGTTAGACAGTGCTCAAAGAATGATGGGCATATGTCAAAAGGACACAAGAGGCACTCTGAAGTTCTGCCAGGAGTGAAATCTGGGACAATTTGAGCATCAAAATGAGGAAAACATCAAAATGCAATTGACTGAAGAAAACAGAAACTCACAAATTCCAACTAGTATGTATATATATATATGTGTATATATATATGTGTATATATATGTATGTATATATATATATATGAATGAAAGATGCAGAAGGAAAAACTACTGTAGTAGATTGCCAACTAATAAATATAGAAAGCATGACAGAAATAGAAAATTACCACTATCGCCATGATTGTGGGCTCAGGAGAAAGTTAGCAATGGTTTTTGAGTTTCGTGGGTGGAAATTTGATGATGTATAAAATATTGCTGAACTCTTGGAACACGTTTCTATAAAATATCACTAATCAATGACAAAGGAAAAAATAATGATTTTATGGTGGAAAACAAGGCTGGAAAAAAAGAAGGGAAAGCCACAAATGACAATAAATATGAGAACATATTTATAACCTATAACAACCAAGAGGTAAGAATTGCTTATGTACAAAGAGCTTCTACAAATCAATGATCATATTATAGTCCAATTTAAGTGGGTAAAAGATACGATAAGGCAAGTAAGACAAAATATATAAAGAGCCAACAAACATGAAAAAATGTGCATCATCACTAAAAATCCAAGAAATGCTGAGGGACGAGGTAACATTTTTTCCCCCTGTTAGACTGGCAAAAATGAGGCATTGATAATATGTCAGTCTCTTCATTGGTACCACACAGCATGCCCACAGGAGAGAGATTAAGATGCTTTCTGGAATGATGTTACTTGCAAAACGACTAGAGAGTATGTCAGTGATTTTGCCCCAAAATATTTTTATTTATATATATTATGTATAAAAGTTTTATAAACTTATTTATAAAATTATATTTATTTCTGTGTTTATATTATGTATACTTTTATCATATATGTGTACTTATATTTCATTATATATTGGTGTATATTATATTATTCTATTATATTACATACTGATCCACATACATAAGCGCGCGCAGAGCTAATATACTTCCCTTGCCAATGTAGAAACAGCCTTTGGTGTACTCACTGAGCACTTCCTCCAGTGCTGTTCTGTTGAAAATCATAACACAAATGACCATATACTCAAGTATTAACAGGAAGAGACAATGAGGGGTCATAATGTGATCAAATCACAGAATCATCGGTTAATATTTACTTGTCCATCAACTGATGCCTGAATTCATTCTCTAAAAACCTTGGCCACACATCTAGTGTCCTGCTGGAATTCCTCTGTTGTTCGTTCATTCTTTCAACACATACTGACTCAACACTTCCTTTGGGCCAGGGCAGAAACAGTGCTGAGAATTGAGTGGGGAGCAAAAACAGACATCATATATCTCTCCTCAAGGAGCTTACAGTCTACAGAGGGAGACAGCTGTAATCAGATAATTATATAAATAAGTTTAAAACTGTCACTAAGGCAAAGTGATGGGAAGGAGAGGTACTTGGTGATGTGAGAACTCAAAACCGTGGAATTTGACTTTGTCAGGGAGGTCAGGGAAGGCTTCCCTAAGAAAGTGTGGCTTCAGCTGAAATATTACGCATGGGAGGGGGATTAACAAGGTGAAAAAGAAGAGGTAAGAGCATTTCAGGCAGAGGGGCAGCACATGTAAAGGCCCTGTGGCAGGAGGTAGTATGATGAATAAGGGGGACTGAGAGAGGCCAGTGTGGTTAGAAGAGAGAAAAAAGGGAGTTAGGCGAGAAAAGGCTGGCAGGACACATGGGACCAGCCAAGTGAAGGGTGGGACCATAATCCCCAAAGCCTAGAAGGATAGTAAGCCCAGGGACAGGACCAGCTCTGTGTTTGAAGATCCCTTTCACTGTCATGCAATTTTCCCCATACCAAACTTGAATGAGTAGAAATCACAAGTCAACAGTCCCCATAGTTCCATCCTCCTACTGCCCCGAGGGATCACAGATTTAGTCCTTCTTTCTCATGACAAATATTTGGGGAGGGAAGTGTCCCCTGCTTCCCTGCCATCCCGCTCTTTCACCAGAGGGCATTGCTTCTGTCCTCCAGCCGCCCCAGGTAGGTTCATAGATGCCCTTCAGTTTGTCCTTTTCTCTCTCAATGTGCGAGCCTGAGAAAGGAAAGCGAAACCGATGGAGGGCCCAGGAAGGCAAATGGAAAATGATTATTGAGCAAGCTGAAAGCTGCCCAAAACATAAACTTTCACTTTGAAACCATCATCTGACTGAAACAGAGAATCATAAAACCGAGAACAATGCCTATAAAACAACTAAAGTACGTTTACAATGTTGAATGGCCAGAGGATATCAAGAGAGGGAGGGCAGAGGCCATGTCACCCTGCAGACAGAGGTCTGGTCACCCAGCACTCACAGAGGAGGAAGTAAACATTTTTCAAAATGAGTCTTGTGAAGTAGTAGTGGAAATAAACATTGTAATTGGGGGAGGGTGAGAAGAAAGCAAAAAAGGCTAAAGTTATTAGACTGTTCTACATCAGAGCCACACCCGTGCATATGAAGAATGTTACAGATGAAACATTGAATGTATAAAACCATGTCATAGAATAATAATAACACTATACAGTGTGTCATAGTCTATAGAAAGCTTAAAAACATGCAAAATGAAACAGTAATTTATGGGTTCCTCCATGTGCTGTCAGAGCGTTAAGATACAGAAAGTCCTCAGAGCCCCAAATGTAAGCCTCTGGGAGGACAAGGGGCCATGTCAGGAGGGTTGGCAAGGAATGCCAGGACTGGAGATGGGACTGGTACCACTTTATTTCTTAAGCTGAGTGGGGGCAGTGGGGGGGAGTGATGTTCATCATGTTATCATTAAGACCTTTGTATATTGATGACATATGGCCCAGTACATTTTTTTAGAAGAAAAAATTGACAACCTGAGTTGCTGGTGAACTACTGATAAGGAGAGGAATAGAAACAAGGACTCTGAACTCCTTTCTAGGTATTGACGTTCTATTTAAGCACAAGTCTTAGACAAGTTCAGTCCCTGGATGGCATAAGATAGACTCATGATAAGACACTATTGGGCAGAATTGAGGCCCCATCGACAGAGCTAGGGGGGATGAGATGCAGTCATTGAGACTCCAGCTGTACCTGAACAAGAAGACCTTAGGCACAGGCCCCATAAATGCTGAATTTACAGGGTCAGCTCACGCAAGGGGCACTGAATCTGAGAAACTCCCCAATATTCCCTGTTGCTGTTGCTTAGGCACAGATGGTATGGAGTGTTTACGTATTTTAGTATTTCACGTGGCATCAACTTACCTGCTGTTCCATGGTGCTTGCATCGATAAATGTCACCAGGTCTATAGAAAAGTAACCAACCACATCTCTCATTTTACAAGCATTTCCAATTTTGAGGCACAAAGAACTGAGAACTTGGGGGTCCACCGAGGTCTGAGGCATGGTGGTACCAGAATTGATGAAGGGGCCTTCTGCATGAATCTGGTCCCCCGTTGACAACACTCTGATTTCTCCATTGGGCTCTATCAGCATGTCGACTGTCAGGTTGGTGACACTTTCTGCAGGTGGATACGCTTCCACCACGCCTCCTGGTGGGAAAAACATGGAGTAGGTGAAAAGACGTTCTCATGTGGATTGTGTCCACTTAGCACAGGAGGAAAAAGCCCAGGCTTTGGCAGATGGACTAGGGCTCAGATCCTGCATCTGCCATGTCTTGTGAACTTTGGGCAAGAAGTTTCAATTCTCTGAACTTTCTTTTCCTCATCTACAAAATGGACTTAATATAACCTACCTCACCAGATTGTTGTGAATCTTAGAGATACTGTATCTATAGTATTTAGCCCAGTCCTTGGCATATACTAGGACTCAATGAATGTTAATTTTCATTCACCATAAAGACACCATAAGATCATCAAGGCTTTGCCTATTGGTAACCTAACAACTATAGGCAAATACCTCAGGGGGAATTAACTGCCCATAGTCTGCAGTTTATACCTTGATGACAAGTGCTTTCTCTGTTTCAGCGTCGCTGCTTTTTGAAGTTTTGATGCATTAGGATTTTTATCAGGAATGAGAGAACGCTGACTATTATGTCAAAGGATTCCTATGCAAAGCCAATTATAAAGCATTTTTTAAAAACAACATTATTTTTGAGAGAATGAGAAAGAGACAGAGCATGAGCAGGGGACAGGCAGAGAGAGATGGAGACACAGAATCCGAAGCAAGCTGTCAGCACAGAGCCCGATGCAGGGCTTGAACTCATGAACCATGAGATCATGACCTGAGCCGAAGTTGGACACTTAATCGACTGAGCCACCCAGGTGCCCCAAGTATTTTTTTTTTTAAAGATAGAGTCAGGAGATGCTGCCTTTCTTGAGGAAGGATCCTTACTAATAATGACAGCTTTATAATTTATCATGCTTTACCTTTTGCTCTGAATAACAGAAACCACAGAGAGAAACCTGATGCTCAGCCACAGCAACAATATGAGCCCTGGCTAAGTTTGTGAGTTAGTTTAGCGGCATCCACAAAACTTACATGGCCCTGATATTTTGTTTTTAGGCCTAACATAAGTCTTACATACATACATACATACATATATCTTTCACAGAAAAAAATTAGTATTATTTATAAAGAATAAGATAGCATAATTTAAAATTTTTTAAATGTTTATTTTTGAGAGAGAGAAAGAGAGTGAGAGAGTGTGAGTGGGGAAGGGACATAGAGAGAGGGAGACACAGAATCTGAAGCAGGCTCCAGGTTCTGAGCTGTCAGCACAGAGCCCAATGCGGGGCTCAAACCCACTAGCTGTGAGGTCATGACCTGAGCTGAAGGAAGTCAGACGCTTAACCAACTGAGCCACCCAGCCATCCCCTCCCCCCTTTTTTAAGATAGCATAATTTAAAAGTAAAAACAACTAAGCGTTCTCTAGACAGGGCAGCCTCTGGATCCCAACAGTATTAAGATAAACTTGGTGCGTATTTCACAAGTTTGCTAGGAGGTGACCTCTGCCCGCAGGCTTTGAACAGCATATGTGGTTAAATCCCAAGATTTTAGCATTTCTCAAATGCAGACGTCTGTTACTTTATATAAAAGGCACTTTCCTTAAATGTCTGTAAGTTTGTTTGGAGCTGGCCCTAAAGAAAGCTGAGTTTTGGAAGGAAAACATTTATCTATTTAGTTAGTATGAGATGTGCTTTTCTCTAAATGGGACCTACTAGTGTGTGCTGTGCCTAAATACGAGTTGTTGGGGGAATTAGCAAGGTAAGTGCAACAAAAGAACAACAAAATCCACAAAAACAAACAAAAACACTGACGGAGTCTCTCTGATTGAGTTAACTTTGTGGCTTTATCTGTCACCTATATTTTGAAAGCAAGTGCTTCAGTGGAAACACATTATCCTTTATACTTACAAGATTACTTTAGTTTTTTTACTCCAAAGAAGCTCATTTGTACCTTCTTCTCAGCATTATGACCAGAGTCTTTTCATTGTTAACTGTTTTCCTTTCAAAGCAATTAATGCCTCTTTTTTTTTTTTTTATAATATGGAACGCTTCACGAATTTGCGTGTCATCCTTGCGCAGGGGCCATGCTAATCTTCTCTGTATCGTTCCAATTTTAGTATATGTGCTGCTGAAGCGAGCACTTAATTCCTCTTTTTAAAAAATATATTGCCTTTGATGATAATCCTGTGACAATGTAGACGTTGAATCTGTGGCACATTTTGTGACCAGAAGCACACTTGAGAGAGCAGAAATGAAATGAAACAGGCAATAATGGAAGGTGGTAAGAGATGTGGCCTTAGAATCAAGAAGCCTGGGGGGTGCGGGGGACGGCCCACTTTGGTCAGTAAACATTTATGCAGGCCTGCTGTATGCACTGGGTTCAGAGCCAGTTAGAGATTTGGAAACACATGGCATACTAGAACTGGATTTTTGAGACGTGCTAAAATTGTAGGCTCTACCTGTGTTTCCCACTCACCACATATTTGCTGTGTGACTTCCTAGCTTTGAGGCTGTTTCTCATCTATAAAATTAGCTTAATAAAGTTTGTTCTGCTTCCCATAAATGGGCACTGTGTTTACAACATTGCTGGAAGAAAGGATGGAGATGAATAGGAAGTTGAGGACAGCCTGAGCTTGTGGTTATACAGCTCAGGTAAGGCAGTGGCTGGGAAAACCCTTTCTAATCTACAAAGCTCCCATGAAAAGAGATAGATCAGAGGAGGGTTTGCAGGCTGACCTTGGAAGATTTGGAAACTTCCTAAGTCCTATCCTGGATGGACCTGGAGATCCTCATGGTCCTCCCCTCCTAACTTAAAAAGAACCCCTTATTCTTGTCTATTTTTGTTGTAGGGACCTTGTTCTTTCCCATTTATGCATATGGGGTTAACTCTTTCCTTTTTACTCTTCTTTCGGTGGGTGCATGTGGAAATTGGTAGAATCACAGAAGTTTAGATCTGAGAGGACACTGGAGAGCGTGTGTCATCTCCCCTCTCCCCGCACCCGTGAAGAACCCCCTTTTCAGCATGCTTGTCAGACGGCTGACCATCCGACCCCTTGCTTAAATAATTCATGAACAGAGTGCTCACTACTCCCTCCCAGTCCACACTGCCTGCCCAATGTATTCCAACAGGCCACACGTCTATCTTTTCTGGTGCTCTCTCATTCACTGAGCTAGAATGTGTTCCTTGATAAATGTACCCGCTGGATCCCGCCAAGACACCTGGAAGGAAGAACACAGTGGTAGCCGCTTTCTGGCTCTGCCATGTATTCACAGAGTGATTTAGAGCAAGTTACTTATTAATCTTTTGTACCTCAGTTTCCCCTTCTAGAAAACAAGGGTGATAATGTACCCACCTCGTAGGATTGTTAGGGGGATTTAATATGCATATGACTAGAATAGCATCTGGCACATAATAAGCACTCTCTGGCCCTCGTTATCTTATTTCTGCTGTGCAATATCACCGTTGTGCTGGTGCTGCTGCTATCCGACCTCACATTATTATATTATTATATATTAATGTTAATATAAAAAGTTTTGTTATCACCTGACAGTAGAGATTAGAGTGTTAAATATATCTTCTGTGGCCTGTTATCCTAGCCTTCTTGCATCACTCATGTGGGTAGGCAGGTAAGAATGTCTGCCTTACACTGTAATCTGTTAAGAGTGGGGGGCATTACATGGGCGTGTGGCCACTCCCATAGGGACCTCTGCAACTGCGGACAAGCATCATTCAGTCCATTCATCCCCCTATCCACAGACTTCCTGGTGTCCTTAGAGAATAAGGATGAATTAGGAGGAGGAGGAAAGGACACTGGAAGATACTTATTTAGAAATAGTGCCTTCAGAACTGCAGGGGGGGACCATTTCTTCCCTCCCACAAAAAGGAAGGGGAAACTAACACTTAAAGTCCCATCTTGAGACAGGCTGCACGGTAAAGATGTTCACATCTGTATTCCATTGAACCCTCCAAGCAACCCCATGAGGTAGGTAGGGGAGAAAACTGAGCCTCCGGGGGTTTTAGAACCTCGCTCAAGGTCATGGATGAGATCCATAAGCAGGTCATCCAACTCCAAAGCCCACCTGTCAGGGGAAGTCTGAGGTGCAAAAACAGGGCCGAATCTTGAGCTACGCCTGCCACACTTGGTGTGCTCAGCTCCTATTTATATAAGAGGCTGAGTACACAATAAATATTTAGGCAAAGTTTATAAGAAAAAAAAAAAGTCTGCTTGTAGGAGCACTTAACCTAAACCGGTACAAGAGATGCGAGGTATTTAAATTGGTGCGAGGTTGACCCAAAACTAGAATTCAAGGTTGTGTAGACCAGTCCTCAATAGAAACTTTACAGTCTTATTTACCTTGACTGAGAAATGTTTGGAGGAATTTCCTCCACGTCGGGAACCGTTTCTCATTGACTGGCTGTGCGTGCTGTGCTAAAATGCCCGCCAGCTCCTCGGAGATCTTCACCAAAGCTGGCTCCTGCAGAAACAAATTAAATAGAACCACAAGCAATTTTACTACAGAAATGAAAACTGCTTGTGGAGTGATTAAAAACCAGGACTCCAACAGGCAAAAAAATGTGGTTACTGTTTACCCAGAGTCAGAAAGCCATTTTGAAATTTTTCTCTATTTTTCCAGCCATTTCCGTTTTCGCATTTCAAAGTGATTTGGCCCCTAAATATTGCTGCTAATTCTGCCTGTTGTCTCCAAAGGGTGGCCTTATGTCCAGACATCAGGAAATCCGGCTGCAGACGCACTGTAGGCTGCCCAGCTAGCTGAGTGTCCTTGGCCAATGTGCCACTTCACTATGGGCCTCAGTTTCCCTTTATGTAAATGGGGGGGGGGTTAATGACCTAGTCCCTAGGATCCTTCAGACCCGAATGTTTGTTTTTCTGTTACCCTAATAGGACCGGCCCTGGGAGAAATTATGGAGTTGGCAGGGTCTTTCTTTGGCACCTCTATCTCTTTAAGCTGTGCTCTTTCCCCCTTGTTGGGAGGCCTCCACATCCCACAGCCGTGGGAGCAAAGCCTTAAACTTAGGGCTGATACTGTAGAGGTGGGATTTTAGATGGGAGCAGGTTGTAAGAGTGAGGTGGGGAAGGGTGCTGGGATTCCCCACAAGGTCAAAGCCTCATCTGACTAGACACGAGATGGGCCCCCTACCATCATCAAACAGCCCAAACCACAGAGCCTCCTGTCAAAATGAAAACAGGTGGAAATTCCTTAAAGAATAAGATGCCTGCCTTTTTGATATAAAGAACCTCAGGTTGCCAGGACCATTTTTTTTTTCTGGATAGTCTGGGACTATCTAACAATTTTCAAATAGAGCCCCACCTCTTCAGACTTTATTTCTGGCAGAAGTTGAGCAGGGCACTAGATATAAAGCCATTTGATGGGCATTATTCATATTCAAAATATGGGACACTGACAAGAAAAACTTGGGCTTGCTTTGGGTTGCTGGGGACCTTCTAGATATATGTATGGGTGCTCAGTAGTTTGAAAGAATAAGAAAAGAATCTGCTGTTTTGGTGAGTGGCATCGAGAGGCATCTTAGAAATAACCTGTATACTCGTTTATTTCCAATTTCCCTGACATTAAAAAGTGATTGTCCTGCCCACCACCCCTTTCACCCCCACCAGCTCCTTGGGATATCTGTTTCATTCTGGGTCCAGTGCCCTCTAAAAAATCTATAATAGAAGATAAATATCTAAGAATATACTCTAGACGGGTACAAATAATCTGAATAATTTCTGAAATGTCCAGGAAATCCTGGTGGGAGAGTTCCATTAGTTAGTTTAGTAAGTGCTGGACACACAAAACAAAAATGCCTTGAGAAAGGGAGAGTGCCTGGCCTGTGCTCGTTCAGGATGAATCACTGTGCAGCAGCTGGAGGTCTGTTCAGAAGGGTTGGGGAAGCTGGCTGAGACCTGGAGCCGTTGCCTGGGAGGTGGAAGCAGGGAAATCGTTGTCAAATTGTTGCCTCCCACATCCTGCACAGTGTACACATTTCTTCTGCTCTTTCCTGGACATCACCTCGGGTCTCCAAAGCCCTGCATCTAAATCATAAACAAGCATACACAACGTGCAGTTCCAATAACTTGGCCTTCTGCCTTGCTCCTTGGAACACCATCCTCCAAAACCACCTTTATTTTTTGTTTTATACTTGTTTCATTTAAAAGCATTCTACTGTATCGAAGAAGACCAATTGTCTGTGATTCATGGGGTGCTCCAAAGCTGGGACACTGAAGCAGGGCTGTCGATTCCCACCCTGCTCGGGGTCAAGAAGGGAAGTTTTGCAGGCCAGGCTGTCCCCCGGGACAGTAGAGACTTCTTTCTATGCTGCCATGATTAAAGGGCTTTTCCTGCCCTGCTTCTGAAAAGCATTAAACCATCTACCCAGTGATCTGCTGTGTGGCCATTCACATCAAGTCAGTCTAAAGAGAAATAATTCACCTATTCATTCACTCATGCATATATCAATAAACTACAGGTATGAGGAGTATCAAAATGATGGGGACAGACAGTATAATGGTGCCCATCCGGGACTAGGGGTCGGGGGAATGGGGAGCTGGTGTTGTGTGGCTACAGAGATCCGGTTTTACGTGATGAAAGGAGTTAGGGAGATGGATGGTGGTGATGGCTGCTCAGTGTTGTGGACATGTTTACCACCACTAGACTGTTCACTTAAAAATGGTTAAGACAGGGGCTCCTGGGTGGCTCAGTCAGTTAAGCATCCAACTTTGGCTCAGGTCATCATGATCTCACGGTTCATGAGTCTGAGCCCTGTGTTGGGCTCTGTGCTGACAGCTCCAAGCCTGGAGCCTGCTTTGGATTCTGTGTCTCCCTCTCTCTGCCCCTCCTCCACTTGCACTCTGTTTGTCTCTCTCTCAAAATATAAAATAAACATTAAAAAATTTTGTTTTTAATTAAAAGAACGGTTTAGACAGTAAATTTTATGTTATATGCATTTACCACAAAAAGTAATTGGGGGAAAAATGACAAAGTGTCAGGCCTTCCTGGTAGGTAGCTGAACTGGGGGAAAAGAGTTTGTGTGTTTTAGGGGAGAGGTGGAGATGGAGAGGAGGCGGTGAAGGAACAGGTGGAAGCCTTGCTACCTAAATCTTGAAACTAGATCTCCATCAACTTGAGGATCAAGTTGAAACTCCCCAGACAATGCATGAAGAGGGGCCTCTGTGACTGAGCCTGTGATTCCTCATGTAGCCTCAGGTCTCCCTTCTCCAGGTCCCAGCCTCGCCCCACACTCCCCTGGCTCAGCCTCTTTCCTCAGCCTGCCTTCCCTCACTTCTTCCCCTGGCCGACTCCTCGTCCTGAGTTAGTTCTGGTCACACCTCTTCCTGGAAGCCTTCTCTATCACTAGTTGGGTATCCTTTCTCTGTGCTCTCCAGCTCCATGGGGGCTCCCTCACAGTGTGGCCAGTGGCTTCGAGCTCATTTGCCCCAGTGCTCTGCACAGGGAACCCTAAATGTGGAATGAATCATGGCAGTGGTAAACACGGACCCAGCCCCGAACAGCTGAAGTTACAGAATAGGGGAAAATGTGGAACCTCTCCACAGGCTCCCTCCTTGCTGCCCAGGAACCACCTGGGGGGATGACCACTTAAGAACCACCAATTCTTCCTGGGTGGATTTTATGGGATTCCCTGCCTCTGAGGGGCATTGGGAAGACAAATGAGGTGACATTTACGAAGCGCCACCTCAAATGCAACATGCTATGTGAGGGCCAGTAATTAACTTGTAAGGCTGTGGCCTGTGTGAGGCATCTGGACACCGTGCCAAGCTGCCGCCACTGCCTCTGCTCACACAGCCAGCCATTCTGCCCGTGCAGCAGCATTTCTGCTGTGCACAAAGCCACAGCAAGGGGGTACATTTCCTAGAGGAAAGTCTGCTGCAGGAATCTGGAGGATGAATCGTGTCCCGTCAAGAGAAGTACACAGCTGAAGGCACTGGTGGGGTGATGTTTACTAGGGGACAGTGAGGCACATGGAGGCAGCCGGGGGCCATGATTAGCTCTCTAAGAAAACGGTATGGGTTGGAATAATGGGGTGAGGGTATTAACTATTCCATTCATTTATCTTGAAAGCCTCTGATGGGAAATATGAGGATTATACTAAAAATGGCCTTAGTGCTAACAAAAAGAGAAGTGTCCCCCTCACCCCTACCAACCTGAACCAAATCATACAAAACCACCAAGACTTGTAGCTCCTAGATTCAAGAAAAGCCAGCAAACTGACATTCCATATAAAAACACCCCTGTTACTGGGTGATTTTTAACATGTGACTACAGACAGAAAACAATGGAGGTTGTGGAAATGAATGCTAGTTTGCTTTCTTTGCCCCCTTCTCATCCTCCCAAAGTGTGTGTGTGTGTGTGTGTGTGTGTGTGTGTGTGTGTGTACACATATGCAAAATATCTGTTATAGGCCAGCAACTGGGGGTGGATGTCTTCTCTATCCTACAAAATCCTACAAGCTTCTGAAATGAGTACTTAGAAGGCTTCACCTCAGTAAGTCATATCAAGGTGGTGGACTACCCCAGTCCATTTGAGAGATCCCATGACCCACATGGAGTAGATCATTTAGAGCTAATGACTCTGGGGATGTGGAAAGGAAAGTACGTATCTTGTGGGTGATAAGCAGATGTTAGAAAAATTCACTTTACTCTTTGGAAAAAAAAAGTCAGAATTCCAGATTTTCCTTCCATCGTGAGTGCACTGGGTCTGCCAACACACATTAGCTGTTGGCCTTTGTGGAGCTGATATAGCTCTAGAGCAATTCCCATCCAGGAGAAACTTCAGCCCCATCTTTGCCATTGCACAGGCTTGTCACCCTTTCTCCAGCACCCACATTTACCCTCAGTGTGCATTGATAATCGTCAGGACCTTGGAAGGTTCCAGGATACCTGAGTAGCCTAGGGCACAGGGCCTCAATCTGCCAGACCAGTGCATCCTAGAGAATCTTGTCTATCAAGCATAGGCATTGCCTCTCAGCTCACTCTCTATTTCTATCAAGACAGTGTACATTTGAAGGAAGAGATATTTGACTGAAGGAAATTCATGATCTCTCCAGGGAAGCTGCTGGCATATCCAATTTAATACTGCCCTCAATGACTAAAGCTACTTCAAACTCTAGAGAGTTAACTTTCCCAGGTAAATTGTGTGTGTGTGTGTGTGTGTGTGTGTGTGTGTGTGTGTGTGTGTGTGTGTATTGGTGAGGGTGGGAAAGGAGAAAGAAGGAATACAAATTAGAATGTAGTAAATATCAATCCCACCAAAACTCATTTTATTTTAGAAGCTTCTTTGCTAGACCTGCAGTGGTAAATTAGGTAAAATAACTTCTTGGCTAATCACCTCCAATCTCTCACATCTCACATTGTTTGTGGTGTTCAAAGGAGAAACCAAGGGACCTAGCTAGATTGTTCTTCCTTATAAAGATTTCTGATGTGGAATGGAGGGTGGTATAAGGTCAAAAGGGCAGAGCAATGACCTAAAAAACTAAGCAGGATTGTCAGTGTTGAGAGGGACCATATGGACCATCCTCGTGGTTAAATGCCTCATTCGCAGAAGAGGGGATGGGACTCCTGTGCTCATGTAGGCACTCTCTGGCTGCCTCTGACTCTTGGGTGAGTCCCCTTCACCAGCCCTCCTGCCTCTTTCAGGGGTAAAGTGTGGGGCACTGTGAAAGATGCTCAGGATTTGAATTGGCTAGTGGCAAAGAGATGGAGAGAAGGGTGGGATTCCAAATTTGAGGGTGAATTTAGAAAGGTTGCTTTGCTGGGCTCAGGATGTATTTTATCACTGTAGTCACCGTTTAGGTAAAATAATTGCTCTCGCTTATTGAACGCTCACCATGTGGCAAGCCTGTGCCAGAGATTTTTTTATATTTATTATCTCAAAGCCACTCTCTGAGTAGATATTATCATTCCCAGTTCCTGTCACACAGCCATGAAGTGGCACACTGGGATTCAAATCCAGTTGCTACCAGTACGCTGTAGTTCGATGGGATCTGTTTCTGAAACTGCCATCAGTGGGTATAAATGGTCAATCTGGGTCAGATGAGATCATCCACATGTGCTGCTGAGTCTGTGCTGTCAGATTTATGAAAGAGTGGTCGAGTGGACATCTGTTGTTGGCTGCCCAGCATCTTTGTCCCCCTGTTCAGGGTCACGATGTCCCAAACTTCCTCTTAGGAACTGCCGCGATTGACAGTGACTCACCCTCAACTCCAGTTTTCTTTCCTCCTATTGTCTTGACCAAAGAGAAGCTCCAGGAGCCCCTGGCAGCCATCTTGGAGCGCTGTGGACAGCCAGCCTTAGGGTGGAGCAGACATTATGTGCCAGGAGGAGGGGTGGGGGGTAATGGCATCCTTAGCGGTGTTGCGCTGCTGGATTAAGCCTTGTCCAAAGTCAGACTAATCCTTGGATTTTCAGTTGGCTGAGATAATCAAGCCATTTTGAGTCAGATTTTCTGTTAATTGAAGTTTAAACATTTTAAGCAGACACACGTGGGCGGGCCAAACCACGTACCCACAATCCGTGCTGGAAGCTTTAAGCCAGCAAACGTTCTGATCATCTGTGCGTTGGTTACTCTCATTCTGCAGTCGGTAGTGAAGTTTTCACTCATTTCTCTCCATTAAGATCATTAGGAGCAGTCCCTCTTTAGCGTGCAAAAATATGCTGAGAAGATGAAGAAAAAATGAAAACGTCTCCGGCAAGTCATAAACTACTTCCCACACCTACTTAAAGTTTAAAGACTGCTTTAATACTCCATGTTTAATTGTTAATTGAGAATTTAAAAATCAAAAATGCCAACTTTGCCTTCGATGAGATGGAAAATTATGCTGCTGTAGAAGGTAACATAATGTAAAACAGCCAACATTACCAAGGCACACAAATGTTTTTGGTATGTAAAATTGCTTTGTAAAATATTTGCTCCATCTGCTGAAAGCGGCAAAGACAATTTTCCCTTGATAGCTAATGGCCCATTTCGGCTGTGTGGCAAGTGATTCGCTGCGGTGGCGGCTCTCATTAAACAGAATGGTGAAAATACGGTATATAATTCCATACTTATGTAGCATTATCCACTCGCTGCTTCTTGAGGAGTCTGTCCCTCATTATCTAGGCCTCCACCTTGTACCAACATGCAGGCCTAGCAGTTGATTTGACTTGAGAAGCGTTTTGTCCAACTGAGGCACATATGCTGTGCCTCCATTGCAAACCTCAGCACAACTGCTTCGCCCCCGACCAGAGACACTAGAGAGGTTCGTTCCCTTTCAACTTTGCAGCACTGAAACTGCTGTTTCTTTTCCCCCTCCTCACAGGGGGCCGTGGTTTTCTTTCTGGGCACACCCTGTCGCGTTGCATGCTGGGGGTTTCAATACATAAAGATTAAGCGTTTCTTGAAATTCTTAATTGAACTCCCGCACATACACAAAAGCAGGAAACGTGTCCCCCCCAGGGCCAAAACTGCTGTCACGAAAGCCCCACAAACGCTGCCCTTGGTTGGTTCCTGGTGCACGTGGCAGTCTGTGATCTCTGTCTTCAAAGGAGTTGTTTACACTACACCCCGAATTCCTTCAACATCTGCTAGAGGAACAATTAAAAATAAATAATCCAGGGTGGTTTAAAAAAAGAAGAATATGTTCATGGTTTAGGAATAATATTGAAAAGTAGTTACAGCTGCAAGTGGCAGATTTTTTAAAAATATTTTTAATGTTGGAAAATGGGTTTGAAGGGAATTGTATGAACTATGAATGACATCAAATAAACACAGATGACAGTTTTAAAGATTATGCAGTCTTTTAAGGCAGAAACCAGGCCGTTTAAAAATCAACCGTAAGGTGGAAGTAGCCATAATTATTATTACTGGTAATATATTGGTAATAGGTCTCTTTCTTACCAGTTGGAGAAATATCGTCGGTTGAGAGAAAAGCTCTTTAACTGGCAACTGAAAACAGAAGAAAGCACGTGTGCCTTTTGCACTTTGATTTTTTTCATTCAAGTATAGAGGAGAGGAGTGAATTTGTGGAATGAAATGAGAGACCATCAAGAGAGTTTTTATTTTAATTTTATGCAAAAGGAGTGGGCAAGCATTTACTTCTTTAATCAGAGAGCCCTACCTTCTTTGGTATTTCCACAAGTACAGATGTATATACTTGAGGCCGATAGGAAAGCTTTGCGCAATTTAGTATTGTTTTCTTTCTGTAGACCATGCTGGTGAAAATACCAGGGTAATAAATCAGTGAATTCCAAAAGTGAGGATTTTTGTTGGATTTGGTACAGTGACAGGAGAGTCCGAGTCTTCTCAAGGGCATCCCTCTCTCACCCAGGGGCACTGAGGACAGACGACCAGAAGCAAATGGCGCAGTCGTAGACAGAGAGTAAAACTCATTCTGAATCTGTTCCAAATACCCGTGCCTGCTCTGTGGTTTTCAGCAAAGCAGATATTTCCAAAAGAACTCCAAGGGGGACTTCCTGGATGTGAAAACACTAACCAATTCTCGTTTCTCTCATCTTTTGCTTTATTCCTTCCTTCCACGCTGTTATTGCGAAAAACTGGCAGTTAAATTCAATTGATTCAAAATATTCCGGATCCATATGGCCGCCAACCCTGGAGCTGAGGCGGCGATAGCGCCTCACTGCTGTTCTCAAGCATTTGCCTCTCCCCTAGTCCCCAGATGGTGGGAGTAACATTTAAACCTCCTTTTCTCTGCCTTGTACAATAGACCTTGGCACCATTTCAACTGTTTACTCCGGTAATTAACAGCTCTGATACCACAACAATTACAACTCCTACGCTCTCACCACAATAATGCTATGAATTAGTGAGAGCTAATGGCTGGAAGGTAGAGTGTTTCCAGACTGTGAGATCTGTGCATTTTTAGAATAAAATAAAAGGTACAAACAGCACGCTTGCAGTAGACAATGATTACCTAGTAATTAGTTTACACAAAGCTTCCTATTTAATGGCAAAACGCTGTAATTAACGTGTGACAGAAAATCAAAGGGTACTTTGTAAGCATATGAAAAATTAACACTGCAGGCCCATAGCTTTATGTACTGATTAGAAGCATATTAAATCAATAGGACACACAAACCAACAGCTTGTGTAGCTGGTTATTATAGGTCCTCGGAAGGGGGACCCGGCTTTCATTTACTTGGGGAGGCAATTTTCCTTCTCCTGTCATCTTCCTCAGGCACAGGCAAGCACCTCAAACTCAACCCTGGCAGCTTTGTGAAAATAACCATCGAACTGGAAGAAAACATTCTAAGTCATTCTCAGAGATAAGGAAAAATATGTAAATGATTAAAGCTTTCCAACAATTGTGGTGACGTGCTGCTACACTAATTAGAAAAGACACCAACTGGAACCAGAAAATGAAGCAACTGGGTCTCAATCTCGTGGTCAGAATAAGCTCCACTTTATCAGGTCACTGCCTCTCTCTTCGACATGTGGAAGATTAAAATAACTGGAATTATCTTTTATTTTGAAGTGATGGGAAACCAGGCTGCTGTCAAGGTTTATTCTTTTAAAGGCATTATTCGGTAAATCACTGGGTGGGCGCAATTGGGTCAATATCGCGTATCTTCGACAGCCACAATCCTATATAGCGATAACTGATGCATAGAACAATGTTCTGGAAGGCTACAAGATGCAAAAAAGAACTTCTGAATCACCAGAGGAAGATTTAATTGTGCATTCTTGTTCAACGTTACCTGCAATTTAATTGTAATACAGTTTTATGGTAATATTAATAATAACAGGTAGCATTTCTTGAAGGCTTATTGTGTGCTGAGTACATTGCTAGCCAATTCACAGGGGTATCTTATTTAATTGTCACCCCCTCCCTCCCCCACAAGGCAGGTACTAATATTATCCCTCTTTACAGATGAAGAGGTAGAGACTTGGAGAGCAGAGTGATTTCCCATGGTTCCCCCCTAGTGACCTTGATGTGCCTGGGCTACAGAACCCCCGTGGAGCTAGACCACCTCCTGCTTATCCTGAATGTTCAATTATTCAGACTAGCCTATTCCAACACTCATTCAGCTTAAGAGGGAATTTACCAGGTCAAGCTGGAACAGGAGACTAAAAAACAAAACAAAAAACAAAGACGAAAAAACACAAAATATGTGGTTGCTTATCCAAAAAACAAGGTTTTAAATGCCCACTATGTTTTTAATGCTACATTTGATCTTGAAGTTTGGCTGCCCTAAGCTTTGTGAGAATTTATACGCTTACTAAAATGATCATGTTCATGTATTAAGTTGAGGAAGGCATTGAAAGCCACCCCCAGGAACAATCAAAGGGCATATCCCAAACTCACTCTCATCACCCAAGAACATCTGCAGGTGTGTGAGGCAGTTGAGTTACAAAAGCTTTAAACCCCGGGGACTGCCCAGGAGGGCTTGGGCTCTTCTGCAGCTCTCAGGTATGTGCCCTCTGAACTCCCCGCCTGCTGCCTTTCAGGGAAAATGACAGCAGCTTCCTTGTCAGCCAGGAAAGGAAAGAAATTCCAGCACGATGGCTACTGTGTTCCAGGGATGTTGGTGTTTCCCATGCCTCTGTAGAAAGCAGAAAAACTGCCCATCGGGCAGTGGGTCACAACGGCAGGGATGGGGGGGGGGGGAGGTAAACACTGCTCCAAGATTTTCAAATAAGGAGTCTTTTCTAAAAGGTCTCAGCTTGGTGTGGCAAGAACACTGCGCCAGAGGAGTGGATGTGGGTTCCAAGCTAGGCACCCTCATTTATTAGCTACGTGAGCTTGGGCAAGTTACTTAACTACCTAAGCATCAGTTTCTCCATCTGTAAACAGAATATAAATAATTATCAAAGTGGCGTGGAAGTAAATGAGTAGAAATCTCAGGGTTTTTATGAGATTGAATGAAGCAATTCACGTAAAGTGCTGAGACGCCTGGCACCCCCAGCTATTCTACAATGCTAATAATAATTATTATTGTTATTGTTATTATTGAGAAATACAGGGAAACATCAAGACCTTAACAGTGTAAATTTATAGAATCTAAGAAAATGCCTAATCTCGTGTGTAGACCAATATTCTGGCAGATACTAAATGCATAATCTAGGAGGTCAAGGTTTTAATATATAAAAATTAACAATAAAAAAATAAACAAATAAAAAATAAATAATCATATGTAGTTTAATGATTAGGGAAAATGATTACCCTAGATTTTTTCTTTACCTAGAAAACCTGGATTTTTCTCTTAATATCAAGGTGTTGTGTTTTTGATATAAAAGACAAATAATAGGGGCTCCAGGGTGGCTTAGTCATTTAAGGGCCCGACTCCTGATTTCGGCTCAGGTCATGATCTCACGGTTCATGAGTTCAAGCCCTGCATTGGGCTCTGCACTGACAGTGTGGAGCCTGCTTCGGATTCTCTGTCTACTTCTTTCTTTGCCCCTCCCCTGCTCTCAATCTCTGTCCCTGTCTCTGTCTCTCTTTCTCTGTCTCTCTGTCTGTCTCTGTCTCTCTCTCAAAACAAGTAAACTTTAAAAAACGTATATTAAAAAAAGGCAAATAATAAATAAGGATGTGAAAAAAGTATCCCTTGCTAGTAACCAAGTAAGAGCAATTAGAAGATGCATTTGACATCTAAGAAATGCAAACAGTTCATAATAATCCAGTGCTGGTAAGGTTGTGGCACAACTAGTATACTTATTCTCTGCTAGTAGCCTTGGAAATTGGCACGACCTTCTTAGAGAGTAATGTGGCAGTGTGTAACAAGAGCCATGAAGTATTCTACTCCCGAGTCTTTCTCTGAAGGAACTGGAAGTAATTCAGCAGAAGTAAAAAGAAATGTATATAAAAACCAAAAATAAAAACAAATCTTTACTTCCTCCTCATTCTTCCTCCCCTCCTCCCACTACTATCAAAAAAAAGTTGGAAATAGCCTAAATTTCCAACTTAGTTGAATGGTTTAATACATTAGAGTAAATTAATATGAGGGAATATTACACAGCCATCAATTGTGACTGCTACCTGTAAACGTGGAGAATGTTTAGGATCTGTTGTTTCAATAGCATATATGCTCTTATTGTAGCTATAAGAAATAAATGTAGCACACTTGAAAATTAATACGCAAAAATGAAAACAACTGGGAAAAGTGATTATGTACTTATTTGGTTAAATATTTCTTTAATCTTTTAGCTTTTCTAAAAAAATTGTGTGGGTTGCAGGGTAATGGTTCTTTGGGATCACCTAGTATACCTACTAAATTCCACATAAGCACTAAGCTCAGCCATCCTACAGCGGCTCCTAAGACCCAGCCACAACAGGGTCTTAGTGGATGGATGTCTTCACCATAGAGACACAGAGTTCTTTTTTTTTTTTTAACGTGTTTTAAATTTATTTTTGAGAGACAGAGACAGAGCACAAGTGGGGGAGAGGTAGAGAGAGAGGGAGACACAGAATCCGAAGCAAGCCACAAGCTCTGAGATGTCAGCACAGAGCCAGACATGGGGCTCAAACCCACGAATCGGGAGGTCGTAACCTGAGCCCAAGTCGAACACTTAACCAACTGAGCCACCCAGGTGCCCCGAGACACAGAGTTCGAAGGCACTGACTAGGCAGGTGATGGTTCTCCTCTGTCATTTTGTTTGCTTAGTTCTACAAGGATGCAAAATAACTACTGTGGTTTATTCTACTTTTTCTAGATGTGGATGCCTTCAATTCATAGTTTTAATATTTTAAAATATAGATTGTTTTCCTTGGTGATCCCCAAATTAATTTCAGATATCTAACAAAGTCCACAAAAGTACAAGTGAACATAAAACTGCTCTGGCATAGGGCTAAACGGGCAATATTATGCAGTAGCATTCAAAAACCAGTTCAATTTCCTTTCCCCCCTTCCTCTTATAAGTGGTAAAAGTCCTCAGCACCCTGTACTGTCCTTCCAGGGAAACAGAGGTCCAAAAAAGGGCTGCACAGAGAAATCCAAAAGTAAACTGGCTTATTTCTTTCCACGGAGAAACTGTCCTATAAAGATCTTTTCTTGCAAAGCAGCCTCCCCAGTAGTATCACTTGCCACCAAGCCCAGGAATGAGGGAGGGAAGATTTACCCCTGAAAAAGGAAAGAAAGACAAAGCCACGAGAAGGACCAGTACCACAGCAGATGTCTACCTGGGTCTCCCTACACTGTCTTAGGTGAGAGTGGCCAGGAAGGTTTTTTTCCCCTACAAGTGTGCCTTTCTTTGTGTACGCCTTTATTCCCACTAAGTGAAAAGAGATGCCCCCAACTGGGGAGTGGGGTGTTTGGAGTGTGTGCAAGTATGTGGATTCATTAAACCTTGACAAACATTGAATGAGCAAGTTTACCGGGACCTGTTGGGGGAAGGAGGTTTTGTTAACCGATAGGATGAAGAAAGCGATGTTGATACCAAACCACCATGAAAAAAAATGAGACTTGTGTTCTGTTTCCACCGTGGCCACCATGTAACGTTATGCTTTCCCTCAAATCACCTACGTGTCTACACTTATTTTTTGGTAAAGTGACTACAGTTTTTTCCAGCATTTGTTGACTCCACGTCTTTATTTCAAGCCTCAACTGCAACCAAATAACTCTGGTTCTAAATTAGATAAGTAGAAAAAAAAAAGACGAATTTTGTATTAGCTCCTTGAGTCCACACTGAATCATGCCTACATCTAAAACCAATATCTGTATAAGATGCAAGAGAATCTCAAATCAGTTCAAACTCCCATAAACAGCACTGTTTTTAATCTGTTGCCTACAACATACCAATGAGAAAAATCACAGTATCGTGTCATAAGCTGCTATGCAAATGATGGTATTTGTAAGTATTAACATAATTTAGTGCTTACAGTCATATTCTCATTTCTAATAATTCTCCCAGAATGGAGTCTTTCTCTGGACTCTTAGCCTGCAGGATAGTCTTTCATCAAGAAGCTGAAATTTTTAATAACCTGCCAGCATATGTTTTGTATGTGCCAGGCTAGGCTTGATGACACAACATCTTCATTATCAAAAGAAACAGGTCTACAAACTGTAATAGGACATTAAAACATGTCTGTGCTCATAAAGTAATGCTTTGATGTCTAAGTGTGCACTATTACCATGGTCTTCTGGAACAAAGGATAATTCTAATCCTAAATTCTCAATAGCGCCCTCAGTGAAGATTGCAATTCACTTCCACTCTGAATACAATTTCACTTTGAAGGCAAAAGGAGGTCCATACTCTCCTACACACACACACACACACACACACACACACACACACACCACACACACACACACACACACACACACACACACCTCACACACACACACACACACACACACACACACACACACACACACACAAGTTTTCCCGAACTGCTTTATTTTTTATTTTTAGTTTTGGCTTCTAACTACATCCTGGCTAAGCACAGTTCCTCACCATACAAAAAGATTTCTGCTGAATACTTATTTTTTCCTTGTTAAGTTAAAAAAATGATTTAGATAATTAATTATTCAAGAGTTTCACATTTAATAATATTAACACTAACGCTGAATGTATTTGGTGACAATTTTAAATGGTGTAGTTTAAAATCATTGAAATTAAATAATGTGTAGTCGGACTTTTAAGTGCAATTTGGCCACATGTCATTATTCTATTTTTTCAAAATTAAAGTCAAACGTTTTAAATTTATCATAGTTGAGTTTCAGGGAATTCTTTAAAAATTATTAGTTTGAAATATCGAGACTAGCAAATGCTTTGCACACTAACATTTTTGATTTTTTTAATAAAAAAGTCATATTTTCATGGTTTAATCTCAGCAGCTTTGCCTTTAAAAAGAATATTCTATACAATATGAAATAAAATCCAGTTTAAAGAGAACACAAGAGAAATCTCTATGGGCCTCAAAATTAAATACATTTTCCTTGTTTTATTTTTTTTTCTAGAAGAGTAATTCACTTTAGTATCCTTTAAATAATATGTAAAAAGCTGGCCCTGACAGGTACTGCATTTAGTCCATTCACTGATGGAGGGAGAAGAAAAGCCCAGAATAGATCATGGGGAGAACAGGAACATTTGTCAAAGGGAACTCTCTCTTCTGACTGTTCTCTGGATTTATTCGTCATTTCACTTCTGCAAGAATAATGTGGTTCTCTCTTGTGTGCCCCTCCCTTTTCGTCACTTGTGTGTCTTGATTCATAAACTGCTGGAGTGGGATGCTCAAAGCAGATGCAACTCACTGCCCAGCCCACTGCTATGTACTTCAGCAGGGAAGGAATCGGTTAAGGGAATTTGTGCCTGAATTTTCCTCATTCATTATGCTTTTGTCAGTAGGTCAGTGAAAACAGAGATTTGAAATTAAGAGAAGCCAGGCAAAGGGCACCTGGGTGGCTCAGTCAGATGAGCACCCGACTTTGGTTCAGGTCATGATCTCAAGGGTTATGAGTTTGGGCCCTGCATCAGGCTTGCTGCTGTCAGCACAGAGCCCGCTTCGGATTTTCAGTCCCCTCCCCGCCTCTCTGCCCCTTTCCCACTTGCACTCTCTCTCAAAAATAAATAAATCTTAAAAAAATATATATAGAGAGAGAAACCAGGCAAGACTAGGCCCCTGGATGCAAGGTGAGGCAGCTTTTAGAATGGTGGATTGAAGGGGTGCCTGGGTGGCTCACTCAGTTGAGTGTTGAACTTCGGCGCAGGTCATGATCTCTTGGTTAGTGAGTCTGAGGCCCACATTGGCCTCTGTGCTGATAGCTCGGAGCCTGGAGCCCTGCTTTGGATTCCTACCCTCTCCCCCACTTGTGCTCTGTCTCTCTCAAAAATAAATAAACATTAAAAAAAAAAAGAATAGTGGGTTGAATTTGTATTATTGAGCCATTAAAATGACTTTAATTATTAAGTAAATTTGGAACAGACTAAGAAGTTGTACAATTCATCCTTCCACCAGTATACATGGAAAAATCTCTACACGTCCACTCATACGCTAAGGCTTCTTACCTAGTATTTAGTTTTGGCTGGGAGGTTTTCTGGCTGGGATGTAGTATTTTCTCGACATCTCATAGGGACCAGCAGTTACATAAATTTACTTGAATTGGCTTCTAAACCATATAACTGCTGACAGAATGCTTTTCTATGTTAGCTTCCAGGTGACAACCCCTCACTAATAGAATTTCTCTCTCATAATAAAATATAGCCAGCTTAACAACAACAGTAAATGATGGGATTTGTCATGTTATTTGAATACGGTAAAAAAAAAAAATTACTCCCTGATTATCATAATCAACTTGAAGACATGACTGAAAACTCTTAGGGCCCAAAGAAGACATGTTTAAAATAACCTAATCATATAGCCTTCCAGTTATATGGAATGAATAAGTCATTGGGATGAAAGTGACAGCATAGGGAATACGGCCAATGGTATTGTCATAGCATTGTGTGGTGACAGATGGCAGCTCCACCTGGGGTGAGCACCACGTGACATATAGAGTTGTTGAGTCACCGTATTGCACAACTGAAGCTAATGTGACATTGTGTGTTAACTCTACTTAAATTTTTAAAGATTTTTTTAAAAGTCAGAAAAAATATTAAAATAACTTGATCCATCCCAGTCACTGTGTGCATAAGGACGAAGGCCCAAGAAAGTCAGAAGGACTCGCCTGAGGTCTTACTGCTGATTGGTGACCCAGCTGAGTCTAGAAGAAAGTGCTTTAATCTCCCAGCTGAGCCTTTGCTTCATCTCCTAACGGTTCACAGACACTGTGGGTTTATGTCACCATTGAACACTCACTTGTGCCCATTTCTTGCTCCAGTCTTCATGGCCATATCTGCTGCTCTCCTTTAGGAACCACTTGTAGTGCTTTAGGTGGGAAGGAATGTCACAAAACGCAGTCCCATTTCCTCCAAACTCATAGTCCATTTTAAAGAGCCAGCGTTGGATTTCCAGGTGATCTATGACCAGCTGACTCAGCTGTTCTATCATCTGTGGGGCCCAAGACACAGCAACATTTAATATCGCTAGCTTCCTAGATGCCTTCGTATTGCATTAACTTAGTTGTATCTTCAAATGACCTGTTCATTTGGTTATCTTCTAATTGTTAAGACAGATTAGAAGTTTTAAGTGATGTATCTATGAGGTGAAGAAACCACTAGCCAGGAGGGACGAAAGGCATGTTTAAAAGTATAGTCTTAGTTACGAGAAATTCTGAAATTATCATTTTGCTGTCTTTTGAAGGCAAAAGAAAGAATCTCTGAATATCTGTAATTGAATCTTGGTATTGTTTTGTTTCTTTTTTAGAGCATGATGTGTTTACTTACTGATTCTTCAAATGATTTTTTTTATAGTTTCAAGACCATAAAGAGTTATAGTCTTGAAAACTTTAACTGTTTGGAGCTTTGCTGAGTTTTTAAATGTTGTAACCTATAAACATTTAATTTTTCCCTCATTAACATACACGAAATACATTTGTTTGGATAGTCAACTGGCCAAGTATGTCATATGTATTATGTGAACAAGACAGGTCAAGGAGATAAAACATTCATAAAACAACTACGTTCTATTCGAGACAGTATTCTCTTGAGAACAGGGCTCAGTCCCATGGAAAGGGAAGGGATAGGAGTTCAAGCTTTAATATCACAATGACAGTAATATTTAGCATTACTGAACTCTTTGTAGGAGCCAGGCCTTTGGCTAGGTTCTTTACATGATTTTTCTCATGTAATACTCAAAAATGAAGCAGGCACCATTATTAGTTCCATTTTATATATGAATAACTGAGATTCAGTTAATTTAAATAACTTGCCCATGATCACATGGTGTTAAGTGGCAGAGTAGGGACTCCACCTGGGATGCTCTGACCCCAGCACCTAAGCTCATTCTCTCTCCGCCATGCTGCCTTCTTCAGCCTGCAGAGAGGTGGAGGAGGGGGGTGAAGCAGAGAAAGAAGTCAGAAGAGGAGCAAGAGAAGCAATTTTCCTTGCAGTCAATAAGCCATTTGGAATAAATTTGAATCAGACAAAAGTCTATAGCCCAGATTGCCTGATTATAAGTAATACTGTAGAAGTAGAGCCTTGGAGAAAAATAACCCATTAGATCACAAAATGACTTTTTGTCTGGTCTTCCCATCAGATGTTCTGGTCTGTATTTCTCAAAGAAACAAAAACAGTTCTAAGCATTCTCTCTCTTGAGCTCTCTTGACTATGGTCTTCTGTCCATAGAGAGGTCTCTGTGACACTCTTATTGTCTTCTCTTTGGATGAGATTGGCTTACCAAATGGATTTTTGAATTTTGGTTTTTTTAACCAAAGGGTGTGAAAGGGCTCAAGATCATATTCTGCTAAAGTCTGGAGCAAGAAGATTAAAATTATTTTGATTAAAGACACAATTTGTTCTCTGTGTTGTGTCTTTTCAGCAAGTCTTCCTGGGGATGTTATACTACACAGCAGTATGGAAGTGATCTCAAAATGGGCATACTTGGGATCCCCGGAAGCCCCATGCAACCATGGGGTATTCAATTAGGGTGGAAATGGAATTGTCTTAGCTCCCTAATTATCAAGTAGTGTCTGTAGATAATTTGGTGTTTAAATGACAAGTACTCTTGTCTGCATACCATATGGCTATGAGCATAGCCTAGAAGGTTTTGTAATGTGCCTTCCAGAGTGACATCCTTTCTTTCTCTAATGTTGTGTTGAGAAGATAGATTCTATATTTAATCATACTTTGCTGCATCATGATCACACTTGACAGAAGTATAAATGGTCTTTGGTTGTTAATATCTGATGAAATTCTTTTGCTAGTAAGGAAAGGTGTTCACGGTTTTTTAGTGTGCTAGCCTGTATAGCCTTTTCCATTGTATGCTTGGATATATTGTATATTTGGAGGTTTCAACTACTAACAGAATTATTATCTGTTTCTTCCAAATCCTATTATTTGTTGCTTCTGAGAATCCTATAAATGGGTGTCTGTTGATGGATCCCCTACAGTAATGAAAAGGATCAATAGTATTGTAAAGACTGCACCACTCGAAAGAATTATGTGCTATCTTTAAGTGAAAATTGAACAGTGCTTTAAAATAGCATTGCCATTTTTGATTATTTAACCAAAGCTGTCAATATTTTATATGGAGCACGTGTCAGAAAGAGAACTTGCATGGTTACTTTATGGATCAAAACAGGAAATGCTCACTGCGCTCGTGCTAGATTTAAAAAATAAACAGATAAATTACTTCATCATAAACCAGATGACTTTATGCTATTTCCAAACATTTATCAATTTTCTATTTGATCCTATCTCTTCAAAAGAGGTAATATATTTCTTAATTGCCATTCATTTTATACTGGTGTAGAGCAGAAGTGGAAAAATGTGTATTGCTAAAATCCAGCTGATAGTCGGGAATATTTATTCACCTAAATTAAAATAATCACAGCTTTCTTTCACTGGCTTTAAGTTTATGGTGTACATTGGTAAAAAGTCAGTGTTACTGATTCATCACCATCTGCAAATTCAAATCGCTGACACAGATAGATTAGGTAGTGCAGCCACTATCTGGAAAAATCTCAGTGGAGCACTTTAATTCCTGATGACCTCAGACATACGTTTTCAAACAAGTGGAGTAGAAGTCAGTGATAACTTGGTTTATTGTGAAACAATTTGCACATGCCATAGGTTACGTGACGCATCCCTGAAATCCAGTTTGTCTACGACGAGGTGTTTAATCCTGCTTCTGAATAACGGCATGAGAGGGAAGTTTTACTGCATTCCACAATTAACATATAAAGTTCTAAAATATTTCCTATCCAAGATTGCCTGAGTTCTCGTCAGTGGAGATGAACGCAAGACTTAATACAAGTACTGCACATACATTTTAAAGCTTTGAAGACTGTTTAATGTAATGTACACGTGTAAAATTATATAGTCTTAAGGTGCATTTCACTTGTATCCAGTCTCTGAGCAGAGTATTCTACTGGGAAGCAGAGTCAAGCAATCCACTTTGTTACCTTCAAATTCCAGTGGAGACTAATGACAGTGAAAGGGACGCATCAATTCAGGGGAGTCTCTCTCTCACTCTTATTAAAACTGCCTGTACTTTTTCCAGATTTGGCTGTGTTTAAGAGCAACTTCCTTCCTGAGCCCATGTATTGCCCAAGAACACTCTAGCAAGACTGAAACCTTTTAGGGCAATTTAATAAGCTAACAATACCTTCAAACTAATCTCTGAGAAGTATAATTTGTTGAAAGGCTTGACTTTGGGGCTTAGCAGCGATGACGTACAGAACGTGATGATCAAGTGACTGAGGGAAGGAGGATCCCTAAATACTGTTCCTCACAAACTGCTTCATTGTGCATAGTTATTTAGTTTCCCAAGAAGTGGGTGCCTGGGATAGTTGTGACTGGCTGGGAGTAATGGTCAAAAGATGTACTGAAACAGAGGTTGGGAAATGTTAACAGCCATTTGTCTTTTTATTTTCCTTATTGTGAAAAAAAATAGCAGTTAAATGGGAGAGAACACCTGCCAGAGCTAACTTAAAGATCATTTCTGGTGACTAATATTAGAGTTCTCCAAATAGTTAGGAGGTCGACTGGAGGAGTGCCTAGCCAGAGGCCTGGCCCAAAGCAAAAACGCAGAAGCAGATAGTTTTTTCTCGGACCCATTTCCTGTCCTTTTTCTGGGATTTTTCTCCTACTCCCTTGATGGCCCCTTCCTGTGGAGCTATAGGATTGTTTTACAGAGCCAAGGATGTCTGTAGCCCTCTGTTGTAGGCCCTCTACAGCCTGACTCAGCAGAAGGGCTCACTCGCTGGGGTTTTCCAAACCTGCCCTTTTTCACCAAAACTGACTCTCACATTTCTTAAGGGTCCTGCTCAATGACTGCCTAGCTAACGTGATGATGAGCTAACTAATCCATGTTAGGGCGATAAATACTGGTAGCAGATTCGTACATCAACAGGGCCTTCGATGGCTTCATCCAAATGAGTAAATATCTTGACAATCCCAGCAATTTCTGCAAGGCCAATAGGAAGATATTTTGAAACAGGAAGGCCTAAAGCAGATCCCATCAAATAACTTAAGCATTCCACATATTCTTCATTGTCTAGGGCTGGCTCCAGAAGACCTGAAGCTCCCACAAAGTCAGGAAGGTATGGAATATTTGAACAGAGCCTCACTCGTCCACCCACATACCTGCTGGTGACGATAGATGCCATACACTGCAGGAGGGACTGGCACATTGATGCTGTCAAAGACCAGTTTACTTCCAGACTTGCTGCTGTAGAGATGAGCCAGTTCAGGCTCTGGACCCAGGATGGGGATGCCTAACATATCCGCCACGGCCAAATCATCTCTGTGGAGGAACCCGCCGACAATGTAGGCCTCTTTTCCTTGGATGAGATTTTTTATTCTTTTGATCGCCTTGGGACTGTACATCAGGTAAGTGGCCAGGCACATATGATGCTTCTGGGGAGGGGAAGGGGAGACCATATCATTCTTGTTGAAAGGTGTTCTTTTTCTAGTCCATATGCTTCATTTATAATGTTGCACACAATAAATGCATTATTAATAGCAGGCTGGGTTATGACCTATCCTGTTGTTTAGCAGTTTAAATTGATAAAAGCTGTTGGGGTGAGGCTCCATAATCGCTCACATCTTTAGTGTGTTGGAAATAGGCTCACTGGGAATAGAACTAATTACTACACATCTGTATTTATTTGATCCATGTGGAATTATCCTTCTGTCAGAAGGAAAAGAGGCTGGCGGCCTTTGGATAATAGTGATTCATCTCTGCAACACTTCTGGCATGGTTTAACACTAAAGCGTCTGGAAAATCAATACAAAAAGTGAAGAGAAAAGCTTTACAGTATGTATGCTTCACTATACAGGACTTCTAATCTGGCAACTCTTTAAAGGACTCGGAAGGAAAAGCGCACTAGATAGTCTCTTTCCAAAGTTCCGCCACCAAGTCCGTTTTAGGAAATAGGTACTTTTATAATGTTTATCGTGTTTCTTAGCCAACGCTCTAGAGAGGATTCATGGACGGAAGATATGTGAAAATTTCAGCAAGACTTAAATTTTATCTTCCAATGGAAAACTCTTTTTATTTTAATTTTGACTATTTAGACCCAGCTCAGCAATACCTGTGACTGCTCATTTAATTAAGTAAATAATTTTGGCATGTCTAAAAGGGGTCGAGGACAGAGCCAGATGGTCAGCACGTACCAAAGCATTCAAGGATTGGGGACAGAAATGAGCACAGCCAATGGATAGCTAATACGAGGCAGAGGAGGACCATAAAGGGTTACAGAGGGCTGTGAGGCATGGAGGAGGGAGCAGAGGCCATGTGCTGATGGGGGCAGCTGAGAAGGCAGATTACTCATTCTCCTTGGACCTCAGTTTCCTCATCTGTAAAATGAGTATAATAATAGTACCCATCTCCTAGGGATGCTGTGAGGATTCAATGAGATCATGCATGTAAAGCACTTATAATAGTGCCTTGGACATAATAAGCACTTAGTGAATGTTAGCTAGTATTATTATTATGTAAGAGGTTAGGATTGAGGTGAATTTTCAGGGATGAGTAGGATTTTATCAGGTGAGGATGGGCACGGGAAAGACATTAGCCAAGGATGGAATATGAGAATCCCAGATTGTGTTCACTTCCTCTACAGAGGAGGGCATCATGGCACGTGAGAAAGTGCTGGGGGCTTAGGAGTTCTGGCTGTGAATCTAGCTCTATCACTTGCAAGCTACCTGAACTCAGACATGTGACTAATACTCCCACTGCCTAAGTTTCTCCATCTGTTCAGTGGAAATAAAAATACCCATTTGCTGGCTTTTTCTAAGGTTAAAATGAGATCATGAATGTAAAGCACTTGTTATAATACCTGGCATTGAGTTGATATTCAGTAAATGGTAGTAATTGTTATTATTAAATGGTAGTAATTAAAATAAAGTCATTAAAATGCCATGCAAATTATATAATACAAGGTGCCAGTGTCTTAAGGGAGTTAAGGGATTTTGTAGACTCGCACCTACTTCTCCAGTTGTCATCCACATTATCTACTCAACACGTGGAGAAATGCTAAGCAAATGCAAATGTCTCTGGGAATGTTAGCGGCACTGGTTCGCAAACTATTTAGAAAGTGTAACTGATAACTATGGGAGAGAGAGTGGGGAGAGCCCCTGGGTTTCAGTCCTTCCTGAATTTATAACTTGCAAGGTGATTTAGAAAACTCAACCTTTCTGAACCTCAGTCCCGTATTCAAATGATGCATTGACTAGAAGTCTCTAGAGTCTTTCCAGCTCTCAAATAACTTTTCCTTTATTATTTTTCTTAATGTTTATTTAAAAAATTTTTTTAATGTTTATTTATTTTTGAGAGAGAGAGAGACAGAGATAGAGTGAACAGGGGAGGGCAGAAAGAGAGGAAGACAGAATCTGAAGCAGGCTCCAGGTTCTGCACCCTGTGCACAGAGCCCGATGTGGGGCCTGAACCTACCAACCACGAGATCATAACCTGAGCTGAAGTCAGACGCCCAACCAACTGAGCCACCCAGGTGCACCTATTTATTTATTTTGAGAGAGAGAGAGAGAGAGGGAGAGGAAGAGAGAGAGGAAGAGAGAATCCTAAGCTGACTCCATGTTCAGTGCAGAGTCCGATGTGCAGCTCGATCCCATGACTGTGAGATCATGACCTGAGCCGAAATCAAGAGTCAGATGTTTAACCGACAGAGCCACCCAGGTGCCCCTAACTTTCCCTTTAAAACCGGAGCTCTTCTGGGCTTACTATTTAGTGGGTACAGAATTTCTGCTTGAGAAGTTGATAAAGTTTTGCAAATGGATAATGCAATTGTTGCACAAAATGGGAATGTACTTGAAGCCACTGAACTGCACATCTAACATGATTAAAATGGTAAATTTTAGGGGCGCCTGGGTGGCTC
Organism: Acinonyx jubatus; assembly: GCF_027475565.1. Taxonomy (NCBI): domain Eukaryota; kingdom Metazoa; phylum Chordata; class Mammalia; order Carnivora; family Felidae; genus Acinonyx; species Acinonyx jubatus. Next base: position 37,233,183 of record NC_069386.1, read on the forward strand.
AGTCGGTTTAAGTGTCCAGCTTTGGTTCAGGTCATGATCTCATGGTTTGCAAGTTCAAGCCCTGCATTGGACTCTCTGCTATGAGCACGGAGCCCACTTCAGATCCTCTGTTCCCCTCTCTATTTCTGCCCCTCCCCAACTTGTGCTCTCACTCACAAAAATAAACATTTTACCATTAAAAATGGTAAAATTTATGTTATGTATATTTTGCCCCCAATTAGGAAAAAAAAAAAAAAACAGAGCTCCTCTGAGAAGAGGGCTTATATGATTTATACTATTAGGCCCTTCTTCCAGAGCAAGAGTTCTATTTTCTTAGATCTGTGCAATATGCTTTTTCTGCCATAATTTAAATCCATTTTCTTTTTTTTTAAGTTTATTTATTTTGAGAGAGACAGAGTGTGCATGTGTGTAAGTGAGTGGGGGAAGGGAAGGTGGGGGGTGGGGGTGAGAGAGAATCCCAAGCAGGCTCTGAGCTGTCAGAACAGAGCCCTACTCAGGGCTCCAACTCACAAACTGCTAGATTGTGACCTGAGCTGAAATCAAGAGTCTGACTCTTAAACGACCGAGCCACCCAGGCGCCCCTAAATCTATTGTCAACACCTATTTCAAAAAATGCAATTCTAGGAAACCTAGTGTTCCACTGGGCAATGGCTGGTACCACCTCTTGAGTTTGTGTTTCCCATCTGGTTGATCACCTCTTTCCTCCTTGTTTATCTCACCCCTCTCCTTTCCCTACAAATGATTCAGATGAGGAAATGTAAAAAAAATTAAACATCTGGGGGAACCAGGGACACAAATCGTAATGTACATGGTGGGCTTTATAGGGCACCTAGAAGAGTGTTTCAAGGTGGCAGTGCTCACGATGTAAAGGTCACATGGTCAAAGCCTTTCGAGATTATTCTCTTGTTTGATCCATAGAACACTGTACCAATTAACAGCCCCTCTTTTGGAGATGAGGAAACCGAAGCTCGGGTAATCTGCCCAAAGCCACACAGCTAGTAAAGGGCAGAGGCAAGATTGAAACCTGGGTATTAGCACAATTTTGTGCTATCAGCTGCCATAGCTTCTCCCATTCTATAGACTGAGTAGTGAAGGTCTGGTGAACTTACGAGGTGTGATGAGGGGTGGAGATGGAGCCATAGAATCTAACGTTAGAGCACCGGGTCACTTCCAGACAAGCTGGATCTCTGTCTCCTCTAGGTTTGCTGATCTCTCTTGGCAAGTACTCGGCCTGACTCTGTTATAGTCAGTCATCTGTGGGCCTGCCTTATTCTTCAGGCAAGATGGTACCATAGTATTGTGTTTGATATGTGTTTAATAAAGATTTAAATATGAGCAAGTGATGGCACAGGACACATTACTGACCGCGGGTCTTGGACGACCATTCAGAATAAATCAGTATCATCAGATCCAGGCAGGAGGTGAACACAGATGACAAAGATCTAAAATGTTCCTAATTCCAGGGGTGCCTGGGTGGCTTGGTCGGTTAGGCATCCAACTTCGGCTCTGGTCATGATCTCACAGTTCATGGGTTCGAGCCCCGCGTCGGGCTCTGTGCTGACAGCTCAGAGCCTGGAGCCTGTTTCAGATTCTGTGTCTCCCTCTCTCTCTGCCCCTCCCCTGTTCATTCTCTGTCTCTCTCTGTCTCAAAAATAAATAAACATTACAAAAAAAATTTTTTTTGTAAAAAATAAAATGTTCCTAATTCCATAGTGTTATAGCCACATTTAACTGATCACCACTAATTTTTTTTTTTTGACCTGAGACAAAAAGTAGTTGTTTGGGATGTCTTCATAAATATTAAAATGTTCGAAAATAGACATGATGACTTTACAACAGCACTTTTTTTGCCATTACAGCTTAAAGCATCGTATAGTAACTTGGAGAGATGTACAAACAGATTTTTGGCACGCTTTTAAAAAATCTCCTCAAAGCCATCCATTTGGATGAAAATCAGCACTGATCCAATCTCTCAAACCCATTAAAAGGAAATAAAGCCATAACTAAACATGAGCAAGAACTGATTTGAAAGTGAGAGCTTAATTTTTTGTATTTTAAAAAGTTGATTGCCTACCAGTGATTAATTACTCAAATAATTTAAATGTAAACTATGAGAAGTATTAAGTACTTAAAATATTCCCTACTTCTTTCTAGATGCAAACCCACAAAGAAGCAAACCCACACTACGAATGTGACTCAACGCATCGGTTAGTGCCAACTGCCTATCTCTTGCTTAGAAACTGAAGAGTGGTCTGCAGTGCATATGTCTCAGGTAACAACAGGATTGCAGATCTGGGAAGGGCTTTGAAATGCCCTAGCCATCACCTGATTGTATGGACGAAGCTCAGAGGACCAGAAAGGTAAAGGGAGCTGCCCAAGCCACAGGGTCATCTAGGAGCAAAGCAATCATTCCAGTTCCTGATACTGTTCTGGGCTCAGACACATTTTGGCTCACACTTTGAGCCCACCAGTAACTTTGGACCAGAACAGGAGACTTGGTTTCCTCAGCCATAGAAAGAGATTGGTCATTTCTGTCATGTTGCATTGTTCTGAGGACCAAATGAGAAAATGTGTGCTAAGCATTTGATAAATATTAGTTGTGCACTCACTTTCCTTCTCCCAAACTAGTGCTCCTTTCCTAGTCCATGCCCCTTCGATGTATGTGGACATTTCAGATGTACAGAAACTCCTTATCAGCAGCTACCAGGCATTAGCTCCAGTTTCTGGCTGGATAAAATCAGGAAATGAACTACACACTAACGATGGTTTTGTCTTCCCTGCTTTCTAATGTCCACAGTGACCCTGCCATTGAGGCCAGGGGTTAGCTAGCAAGCACCAAACAATCCTTGCACTGATGGAGGATATTGGGTTCCTAATAGCATAGGTAAGTGGCAGTGATTCGTCCCCTGTCTTTTCTCTTCACCCTGCCCCTGCCTTGCTGTCCTCTTCCACAGCCAAGCGGTGCCAATGAATCAGAGCTAGGCAAAGAGCTTTTGGGGGAACACTGAGGTATCCAGTTATGAAAAAATTAAATGTTCGTCTTGGTAGAAGAGAGTAAATCCTGATGAAATATTATGGCAACCCTCGTCAGCCATAGCAGGCCTTTTTTGGGCAGGGAGGGGGTCAAATCATGGTGCATCTGAAGGGTTAATGGGTAGTAACAACACATAAATAGTAAAGCATGCCATCAGTTTCTTTGCCGATAAATAGAGCATTGACTTTGGCGCATCCCACTTGTGAGTGGAGACAGCTATATCTTTACCTGCAAATTCAGACCCTTAATTATACAAAAAAAAAAAGTCCTCCTCAGGATTGTGTAGTCCATTAGGTGTTTAAAACATTGGTTGTTTAACATAGTTTAAATTCTTGTTAAAACGTGGAGAAATTCATTTCAAGCCATCTCTTGGACTGCCTTATTCTAGAACACTGCCCTGTGGCTCCATGAATTTCCCAAAAACTCTTGGGTAGGGATGGAGCTCCATCTAGAATTCATTCCATTCATTAAAAATCAGTACAAGTTACAAAATCTGAACCTTGTTTATTCTGAGCCCTGTGATATGGTAAATCAGGCCAAATTCCCTCCAGGAGACGGGCCCAGGGAGTAACAAGGAATAACAGTGTGGAAATCAGAGAACAGGGGCCCTGGTCGAGCTTCTGTCCCTAAGTAGCTTGGTGACCTTGGGTGGGCCCAGCCTGTCTCTGCCTTGGTGTCCTGCACACAAAATTAAGACAAAGGAACTGTAGGTGTTATAAATTCACCCACTTGATGGTATCACCTATAACTGCAATTAGGTTTCAGCTGCAGAGAAACTGGGCAGGGGTAGCTCAACTAAGTCTGAAAGTTAAACTGGGATATTTATTTCCCACAGTCCAACTAGTAGTCTAATCAGTAAAGCTGTTAAACTTGCAATAATATTTCACTGATGTGTACCAGAGCGTTGCAAGTTATAAAATTTCCAATTTAATTTTACTGCATCCCTGAAGCCGTAGTAATTAGAAGACAAACTCACAGGGAAGATGTTTATAGCTTCAGGGGTGATAATTTTGAACCTGTCCTGCAGGTCACTTCTGTCCTCAAGGTTCCCCGATTTGACAGCTGCCTGTAGACTCAGGATTTTATTGTAATATAGCAGTAACTCGTCATTCATCTGATGGGAGCAGATGTAGATGACGCTCACATTGGCATCTAGAAACAACAGGCACAATGTTAATTACTGGTGTAAAGGTAAATGACATTCTGAACTCCGGCATCGGATTGATGTTGCACAGTTTAAAATAAAGAGCATATCCAAAAGCCACATTGAAGTTAATTTAGATTGGCTTTGTACGGATATTCGCAATTTAACTGGCTTTGTTTTTTTTGTTGTTGTTTTTTTTTTTTTTTTTGCCTTTTAGCATTTCTATAAAGAACAGATAAATAACACCGCCACCAAAAAAAAAAAAAAAAATAGACACGATTCCTTCAGAAGGAGGGCTGTGAGATACCATGGAAGTGCACTTTCAAATAATACATAGGGATTTAGCCCCAGAACTACCATTAACATCAATGGGAATTGCATACCGCTTTAAAAATTTATCCCATTAACTTCAGTAAATTATAAAACAGAGCTATTAACTTTAGAAAGCTGATGAAGTTGCAATTTCTTATTCTGCCTGGACTTGGCAGGGCCAATTCAGGGAACATCCTGTCCAAATAAATGGTTTGATTATGACCATGGCAATGATTATTTCAGGAAACCAACCTTTTCCCTGCTCCATTCCCAAAGAGGAGTATATTACTTAAATAGGACATCTAGTGATTCTTGGTTTAAAGAAAACACTGTCTTAATTTAACTGTTTTTCTTCTTAAGATGTGCTTATTATGTACATAGAAAGAAATCCTAATTAAATATCCCACCCAAATGGCATAGTTAGATGAGATTACCCACTCCAGGCTGCAGGGGTTTAAGATTTTAAGGAGCAGGGACAGGAAATCAGCAGCCAATGGAGTCCTTCATTCATTCATAAAATAACTGGCTGATCAGTAGGGGCAGAGCACTTGGCTGGACATGGAGGGAAATAAGCCACTGAGAGGCTGCCGTGAGGAGCAACCATTTCATGTGCACAAACAGTCATCAAACATGGGGTGGAGAGCAGTGGGCACAGGGAAACTCCCAGACCAGGTGCTAAGGGAAGTTCAAGGGAGGGACTGCTGTAAAATGTTTCTTTTGTCAGGTAGGGCTCTGAGGGGATTTTAAGACTCCTCTGTTAAGTCTGGCAGAGTATATAGAACACAGAGTGATTAAATTCTAGCTCAGATGCCTAGGAATGCCGGGCACGCCATTTATCCTTCCTAAGCATTGGTTTCTTCATCTCTAAAATGGAGAATAGAATCACCTGGGCATAGAGTTTTGAAGAGTATTAAATGAAAGGATATATATAAAGCACCTGGTGCCATATTCGGCACATGGTAGGTACTCAACAAATAGTAGCCATGTGCGAATCTGCCGCTCGGACCACTCTGACTAGGGCAAGCCAGCAGTGATTCTGCACCCCGCCCTCCACACTTGTGCTCCTTTAATCCATGCTTCGAGATTTAACATGATGTAGTATCCTCTGTGGTTTCATCCTATTGTTTCAAATCTATTGATCTTGTCTCTCCAAACTCTTTAAAGGCAAGGTGTATGCTGTTTCCTATATTCCCCCAAGCCTCGGTACCGAGTGGAGTACACAGAAGCCACTCAAGACATACTTGTGGCTTGACCAAAGGGATTTGGAAGACTGGAGAGATTTGGGAAGTAGAAAATCTTACACAACGGCCTGTGGGAGAAATCTTCCCTGTGGAGGAGTGTCCCCTGACCTGGCCCGGTGCTGAGCCCAGAGCAGGCACGCCATAAATGTAAATATTTAAGTGGGGTCCCTATTTCATTTTGAAACCCAAGTGCCACATAAACTCCAAAATAAATCAATTGAGGGAATAGTAAATAACTTGTATTCAGTTGCTGAATGATCATATATCCCAATCTTGTGTTTTCAAGAAGGGACTGGTGTCTTACTAAACTAATGGTATGGCACAGCTCTTCTTCTGAAGGAATCATTGTATCTGTTTTTTTTGGTGGTGGTTTTATCTTTTCTTTAGAGAAATGCTAAAATGCAAAAAAAAAAAAAAAAAAAAGCCAATTGCACTGTGAAGATCTGTACAAAACCAATCTAAATTAACCTCATTGTGGCTTTTGGGTGTGTTCTTTATTTGGTTTTAAAAACCAAACTAGTATTTTTTTAAAGTATTTTTTAAGAAAGACAAAAACAAACAATGAAAATAAAGATTCCGTAGCTGAAAAAACTAAATGTTTCTTGGGAAGAAATTTCTAGATTACAAATGACAACCAATCGTATTGCTAATCTCACCTTTCCTATGTATTTCTGGCAAAAGAATACGTATCACTAACGCTAATATATGATATTAGTATGGTTTGTGAATCTGCAAATGCTCAAAATTAATTGACAGGTAATTTTGGAAAGCAATTAATATGAAGACAAAGATTGCTTTGGTTGCTAGTCAATAGTCAATAAAAGCCACTCTCTTGCTTAACTCCTCTAGGAATTGAAAATACTAGCCATTGGGGTCTCCACCTGATACCCTGACTTCACAACCAATATCTGAATGACAGGTCTTACCAACCTGATCAGATCTCTTTGTTTCCCCTGAAGAAGCAAAAACGTGACACACTTTGCTAGGAATTAATGGAATAATAATTTAAAAAATGATAATCATTTATTCTTACATAAAATTACTAATCTTCCTAGTTTCTTCATTTTTTTCTTTAAATTTCACAAGCAAGTGCTTTTTCTACCCTCTAACAACTGTTTCTAAACTTCCATTACTCCTCTTGAAGAGGGTTTAGGATCGAATCGCTATATCATGACGAGAGTGTACCAAAAAAAGGCATTTGGTTCATAGTATCTCAGAAATGATCATATTAGCAAAATTTTCCATCACAGGTAGGCATAGACTGAATTATTGAGTTATTTAAAATAGAAACCTAATACTTTCAAGTCTTTCAAATAATGAGACTCTTTTGTAAAGAAATTCTTTGGTGATGGTTTGTACTATATATAGAAGGGTATATAAAAAGCTAGAGAAAAAATTAATGCAAATAAATTAGAGCAAAGTCTGCCCTCTGCTGCAGTTCAGTGGTTTCCACCCAGTCAGGTTTTTAGTTGAAATAGCTCAGCACTAACAAATCAATCTCAAGTCATTAAAAAAAATTTTTTTTGTAATACTGAAAAACAGTATTAGTGCCTACATAATAGATTAAAGCAATTACACTATTATTATTTTAGGACACTGTAAATTTCTAGTACTGATGTATTTTTGTTACCAAATGGCATTTATAAAATAATAATGATGCTGAAATATATATGAATCGTGTAAAGTATGTCATTCCAGGGAGCCAGCTAAGTTGGTCATTGATAATTTAAAATTCTTCCTTGTTCTGCTTAAATAAGGGCCGAAGCAGTTATATTTTCACAAAAACACAGAAGTTCTTATTTAGTAACTAATAAAATCCTAGTTTTTGTTTACCCTGAATTTTTGGCCAGTACCTCCTAAACCCATTCAGTATTAGTGCTTAGCCTTGGCAACCTTTATTCTTTAAGCCTCACTTAAACCCTTGCCTTGAATAGCACTGACCAAAGCCATGGCATTCTTGTATTCTTTCCTGGCCCAGGTTGGTGTCTGATTTAGAACTGATCAAGCCGGTATCAGAACTTGACTTTTACAAAAATGTATCTACAACTCAAGGTTTATATTTCTAAAAATTCCCTCCACGAGCATCTCCTTTCTTCTAATAACAAGATGATATATATTTAAATAAAAGCTTCTTTTAAAAGTCTATCTTCTCGTCCCTCTTAGTCTTATAATGAAAACAATGCTTTTCATTTCTGATACCACTTTCCACTTATTCCCCAGATAATAGAATAGACAGTATTGACACAAATGTAAAATGTTGGCTTCATTCACTGCCAGATTCAGTAAATGAAGATTTGAGGCTATAGGGGAGAAATCCTTAGAATTTAGAAAAGCTACCCAACTAAATTAATTAAAAATGTCATTTTTTAACTCAAGTTGACTCCACTATAAATCTGTTCTTTAAAACAAAACATGTAATTGCCTCCTGCAAAGTAGATTAGAAATCCACACTTTTTCCTTGTAGGGGGGAAAAAAAAAACCAAAAAAATAAACACTTTTATCAACATCCTCTGATAAACATTCCAAAGAGTCATTTGCGTGAAAGTATTTACTGTACCTAAGATGTCACACAGCCTCCCCAGCTGCATGTTCTGCTTTGTGTTGAAGTCGGCAATATTTTGTCGCACAGGCTGGGAATATCCTAAAAGACAAACAGGGTGTCGAAACGCAGAAAGAGCAAGTCAGTATGGCAAAATGGCACACTAGGATTTCCAAGTGTCACAGTCCACATTTCCAGGAAAGAATTTTCTCTGCAGCATCCTGCAGACACAATCTAACTCCTGACACTGAGATCCTTGCTTCTCAGGGGATTAAGCATTATTCTGGAAGATGTGCTAAGCAGCATATTCTGCAAGAGAAGAGTTCATATTTTTCAACACCAGCAAAATCACCGGGAATCAAGATCAGAAAAACATGAGGAAAATTTCTGACATTTAACGTGAAGGTTCAAAACAACATTGAAGAAAATTATTGCTCAGGGTTTAAAACAAAAACAAAAACAAAACTATGTTGGCTCTTTTAACTTGTGCTTTCTGTGGAGCATTTTGAAGATGTGTCCCCAGAATCATTCTAAACTGACACACAGATTTCAGAGACACCCCTTGCTGTCAGGAATATGTGTTTAAGTAATTCTGAATACTTAAGAAATATGCTTCTGCTCACCGGGTCAAAAGAAATTTGAACCTTTTAGAGGGCAATAAAGGTTAATGCAGTTACTTTGTCAGCACTAATAAAAGTCCTGTGGCTGGCCTTCATGTTCCCTGGAAACAGAGCAGGAGAAAATTACGTATGGATTACTGTTATCCAAAAATCTTTCACAAAAGATGCAATGGCGGCAACACTTTGTGCTGGCATTTCAGGGGTTAAGAAAATAAGTGGCTCAAAACATGAACTTAAAAGGCGTGCGTACTCACAGGCAGGTATAATTGCTTATATGAAATTCAGCAACTGTAGGTGCAACTTTTTTTTTTTTTAAGTAAAATTGCTTTTCACATTTTGAAGAGATGCTTCAATGCCTCCTTGTGGTTAGTGAGCCCAAACACATGTTTCAAGTGAAGCTGCTATAGATAAAGTGATTTTAAATATTGCCTCTTTGAGTTGTGACACAGATTTCCTTTTCGGCATAAGGAAAACTCTAGCAATTCAGGCAACAGGGCTTCAGATCAAATGCACTCTGATAATTGGCTCTTTGCTTTGATGTCAGTGTTTAAACACTAGACAATGTCTGGAAATTAAATGAGTGTACAATTCATCTTAAAGTCTCCCATTTGCTTTATGCAGATGAACTTAAGAACTAAAGAGGCAGAAGGACAAACTAGGTGACTTATTTTTGAAAAATTATTTATTTCTGAAGTAGTTTCGGGAATTTCATTCCACATATGAAAGTTAATACAGACTGCTGCAAACAATGCTGTCTTGATGTGTGATCGTTTTAACTTATTGTAGGATTTTGCATATTGTATAATTCTGTTGATATTCAGATAACTGTTTAGGAAGATGTATTGTGAGTAACTCCTATATCAAAACTATAAGAAGGCAGGAAAAATGCCTAAAGGATAAAGTATGAATAAGAAAAGTGCCTGAGAGCATTCCATGAATGCATTTCCTTTCAGAAGTAAAGATAAAAGGCAGTGTGAGATGTCTCATTAAGATGATGTCCAATTTAAAATATAAAGGATGTCTGATCACTTTGTTGCTGCGTGTGCAGCATGTGAGTGAGTAAGTCTGTGTTGCGACCAAGAGCTGGAGGTCAGTTTTCCAACAAATGACTTGGTACCTCTGTTACCATTGATCAGAATGCATAATAAAATGTCTATGAAAAATTATGATAGAACCGGTTACCAATTCACCTGTTACAAAGAACTGAAAGCAATCTCAGAACGTTGTTATAGAGGATCATATGAAGTAACAGATATGAAGACATTTTGTAAATGCTGTGTAAACATAAGGTATTTTGATGTTATGGGGGATAGACATACTTCCAAAGCCTATAACAACGGCAACAACAAATCCTGTGACAAGCAAGAGACCATTCTACATGGACAAGATACAATGTAATGACTGTTGCCATCCCCAGCGCAGAAGTTGGGAGTCAATTTTTTTTAAGTCAGATTTATAATTACGTCTTTAAAAAAACTAAAAAAAAAATTTTTTTTAATGTTTATTTATTTTTGAAGGAGAGAGAGAGAGACAGAGTGTGAGTGGGGGAGGGGCAGAGAGAGACACACAGAATCTGAAGCAGGCCCCAGGCTCTGAGCTGTCAGCACAGAGCCCGACGTGGGGCTCGAACTCACAAACTGCGAGATCATGACCTGAGCCGAAGTCGGACGCTCAACCAACGGAGCCACCCAGGCACCCCGTTTTTAAAAAAAATTTTATGTTTATTTATTTTTGAGAGAGAGAGAGAGAGAGCAAGCGGGAGAGGAGCAGAGAGAGAGCACAGCACAGAATCTGAAGCAGGCTCCAGGCTCTGAGATGTCAGCACAGAGCCCAACGTGGGGCTCAAACTTATGAACTGCCAAATCATGGCCTGAGCCAAAGTCAGATGCTCAACTGATTGAGCCACCCAGGCACCCCTATCCTTATGTCTTGTACACCCACAGAGTACATGTGTTGACACCTGGGTGAAAAACCCTCATTGATGCTGATAGTGCATATATTAAATACAATAGTGACTTAACCAGTGGCTATCAGCAAGGATGCTGTAGCGTTGGGGCGCTCAGCAGACCTGCTTGGAGGTGATGAAACATGACACTTGAGAATATAATCTACGGAGACATGGTACTTCAAAGGTCACTGGGGGAGCCTTGAGACACCATCTACTTCAACCCTGTCATGTTACAGATAAGGAAATTCAGTTTAAGTGTCTTGCCTCTTGTCCAAGATCATATATACCTGCACATTACTATACAGTTTGGACAGGACATATTTAGGTCTTGCAGAAATGTGGTTGCATAAAAGAAGAAAGAAGGCAACACTCATCAGGTGTGAGCAGAGATCTCCAGAAGGGATAAAGTCTTTGCCTCTTCTCTCACTTTTATTTCTAATTGTTGCTGCAGGCAGAAAATGGCCCTCCAGAGATGTCCGTGTCCTCATCCCTGGAACTTGTGAATACGTTAGGTTACATGGCAAAGGGGAAATCAAGCTGCAAATGGAATTAAGCTTGCTAATCAGCTGACCTTGAAATAAGGGGATTGTCCTGGATTATTTGGTTAGATCCAATGTAATCATAAAAATTCTTAAAAGTAGAAGAGGGAAACAGGAGAGGAGAGAGTCAGAGAAGGTGTGACCATAGGAGAAAGGCACAGAGAGATGTTTGTTGCTGGTGTTAAAGACGGAAGAAGGAGGCCAATGGCTCTCTTCATTCACTCCTTTGTGGGTAGCTTCTAGAAGCTGGAAAGGGGAAGGAAACAGATTCTCCCATAGAGCCTCTAGAATGGAACACATCCTACCAACACCTTGATTTAGCCCCTCTCAGACTTCTGAACAAAGAACTATTACTTTAAGGGAATACTTTTTTATTGTTTAAGCCACTTAGCTTGTGGGAACTTGTTAGACAGTGACAGGAAATGAATACGTTGCCTCCCTTTCAACTATTATAAAATGGGTTCTCTGATCTGGAGAATTTGGGGGAGATCAGAGAATGGTGAGTGGGACCTCTAGCCTTTTCTGGGTCCTCATCATCGCAGGAGGCAACAGCACTGGCATAACGAGGAACTCTCTCTTCCTTATCACTTTAGAGAGGGACCCAGCCTCCTTCCTTATGGCCATCCTCTTTGACAGAGTGTTCCGTCATTTCTCAAAATGTTATGCCTCTGCTTCACTCCAGAGGAGGATACCTGAGAGACACCTCTTTGAAGTTACCCGACTACTTTTGGTCTATTGAGCCAAGGACGCTCATCAGTGGTTCCTGGCCATCAGCCCTCCACCTTCACCCCTTCGTTCGTCTCCTCTCCCTTCCCTATCCCCACTCCCGCACAAACTCCTATCAGATGATGCTAATGGCCTCTTTGCACCCAGGGAACTGGCTCTGCTGGTGTTGGCCTTTCTTCCACAGAAACCACAGAAGCCCATGAGTGAGGCCGTGCTCAGTGACTGTGCCTCCTTGGGACCGGTGTGTGCCTCTGTGACAGGCCTCTACTGTTGCACTAGAGCACATACTCTTGAACAGCCTGCTTATCACCCTGTAGTTGACTCCTAGTTCCTTTTGTCTCCAAGTCATATTCCTTCCAGGGTCCCCCAGGCAGAGAAGGGGTTAGCAATGGACTTCTAGTTACCAAGTCGTCATTTATCTAATCACCCTGGCCTGAGATGGTAGTCAGCCGTGCCTCAATTTGATGGACTGGAGCAGAAGTTCTCAACCTTTTCCCCATTTTGAAACACGTGCTCTGTGATGTTCACATGCATCACGCACTCCTACAGGCATACATCAGGTGACAACAGCAGTAGTGATAACTCCATCCTTTCTCTTCCATTCAAGAAAGCATACTTAGGGGCGCCTGGGTGGCGCAGTCGGTTAAGCGTCCGACTTCAGCCAGGTCACGATCTCGAGGTCCGTGAGTTCAAGCCCCGCGTCAGGCTCTGGGCTGATGGCTCAGAGCCTGGAGGCTGTTTCCGATTCTGTGTCTCCCTCTCTCTCTGCCCCTCCCCCATTCATGCTCTGTCTCTCTCTGTCCCAAAAATAAATAAACGTTGAAAAAAAAATTAAAAAAAAAAAAAGAAAGCATACTTGGATGCGAGCTGAGCAAAAGTGACATTGTTATAGAGATAATCCTGAATTACTCCAGTTCATAAAGAAAAGTTAACATCCAGCTTTGGTAGTGTAACTGTAAAAATTTCAGGGAACATGTGACATATGTCACAATCAATTATCCATTAGCATACTGCAGTCATCCAGAGAAACGTGATCTAGACATTATGGTTATACCCAGGTTTTAATTACTTGTGCAAGTGTGAGAGCGCAAGCTACTGAGATAAGAGATTAACGTACAGTGAGAGCCTAGCTGGTTATTTATATGTATGTAGTATATCCAGTGCCAGATTGATGAAAATAAAACTGAGCATTGTCTTGGGGGGACCGCTAAAGGGGATTAGGTAATTTTGTGATGGTGACATAGAAAACATAGGAGGTGCTTAAATATTTGTTGAGTGTCGAAAACATTCTCAAACTAACCTGGCCAGATGGATTCTGTGTGGTTCTGAAAGTCTCCTGTTGAAAAGAGTGAAGACTTTCTCTTGTTCGAACTTTTTATCAACGGCTTTATCAGTGGAGGGCCAGCATTGCATGCAGCTAAAGCCAGTGATGTCCAAAGCCTGGTCTAGAGACCATGGAAGGTCTTGAGACCCTTTCAGTGGTTCTGGAAGGTCAAAACTATTTTCCAAATAATACTGAGATGATGGTTACCTTGTTCAGTCTTGTCCTCTCACAAAATACAAAAAAAGTATTGATACAATTTCAAATTCCACATTGTAACTCACATAAAAATTACCATTCACTGTTGAGTTTTGGTATAAAATCAAAGCAGAATATACACAATTATCTGAAAAGGCTATAAAACATATAAAATTGTCTTCCCTTTTCCAAATACTTATCAGCGTAGGGCCAGATTTTCTTCATATGCTTCAGTCAAAACAACATATTGCAACAGATGAATACAGAAATAGATATGAGAATCCAACTATGTTCTATTAAGAGATTTGCAAACTTGTTAACTAGTGCAACTCTTCTCATTGAGTTTTTTTGTTTGGGAAAATAAAGGCTTTGTTTAACAAAATTATGTTATTTAGGTTACATTGGTGATGGATTTCTTATTGTTACTTGAAAGTAAATATTTTTAAATATTCTCAGTCTTGGTTTCTAGTGTGGTATTGATGCATATAACTTATGTAACCAGTGCTTTTTAGGGTTCTCAATAGTTGTTACGAGTGTAAGTTTGAGGGCTGCTGAGCAAACATTTTAATATTTTTTTCATGAGAATGAAGGCAATGGCAAAGAGTATAGTTTTATCTTAGTATATACTAAGACCCTTTTCAGAGCATATCCTAATAGTACTCCATTTCACGAAAAGCTCATGAGCCAGTGTTACTGACTGACACTCAGTTCAATGCTGTTTCTGTACTTCACGGTACAACATCAGATAGCTCAAGGCCAACTGTGTGATTTAATATTACAGGGTCATGGGGCCAACTCTGGTCCAACCAATGAATGAGTGTTGATTTGGATTAGTTGGATGAATACAATGTGTTTTCATTTTAATTCAGGCTGCAAAGGAATTTTGAAAGTCGAAGTGTACTTTGTTCCTGATCTCAAACGCTGTGTGTATTTTGGGGAACTGTTTTCTGGGAGACCTCGGCAGTACATCTGTGTCAAGCACCAACTGTAGCAATACCATAGCTGAACTGTGGTTCCCATAACTACCTGCCAAAATATACATTGAAGACCATGAAGATTTGATTGAAAGTCCTAATTTCCTAGCCCTGAGGTGAAAGGAGCAGAGCCTATCATGTCTTTGAGGTGTCCACTCAAAAAAACAAAACCTCAAGAAACTAGAAGGACGCCAGCGTGCTTGGAGGCATAGTAAAAATGTGATTTCAGCTATAATGCTCTTAGCTGTGGTCCTCTACCCTGCCCCTGTTCACAAAAGGAAGCGACCCCTAGTTCTTATCTTTCGATAGAAGGGAGTGGAGTTAGGGATCTACTGTCTCATGACAATTTGGGGTAGGGTCAGTTGTACACAAAAGTAAGTTCTTTTAGGCTTCCATGACAGTGCAGATCAGCAGAAAGATGTTGTTTTTTCACGAGACTCACAAAAACAGAATCCACAACTTTATGGAAGGGGAGTATCTCGGAGACCACGAATTGTGTTTGCTCCAAGGATACATTGCTGAAGTGATTCACAGAGAGGAAAAAATGAAGCTGAACTATATAGATTCCTTTTAGCCATTAAATCACTTGACAATGAAATAAAAGATTACATAGAGAAAAGAGAAAAATCCCACCTCAATAATTCCCTATTTTTCTTTTAAAGGAGGGAGAGAAGTGAGAGAGGAAAATCATCACGGGGGGTTTACTTGGCTGGAGGTACCTCATACCTGCTCACGGCATCAGAGCTGCATACGTGGCACATCTCATTTAATGTCAATAGATTTTAAAATGCCACTGAGTTTAAGTGTAGCACCAAATGATACACTGTAATAAAGGAGCACAGGGGTTAAATTAAAAGTGGAGGAAGTAACTCAGCCAAAGAAACTGGAAGCAGAATTAGTTTGTAGGTTTTATTTAGACCTCTGATTTTTCTAGAGGAATTAGGATTCTTTGTTGCAG
The DNA here is from genome assembly GCF_027475565.1 of Acinonyx jubatus. Lineage (NCBI taxonomy): Eukaryota > Metazoa > Chordata > Mammalia > Carnivora > Felidae > Acinonyx > Acinonyx jubatus. Next base: position 37,248,737 of record NC_069386.1, read on the forward strand.
TTCTTTCTCATTTGACAGATAGATTTTGCTTAAAATAGACCCTAGTATTCTATTCCTGCTATAAACCATAGTAGATTATTTTGTTATATTATTGTATTTCATTGTATTTCATTAATAAAAATGATAAAAATATCTAATATCCAATTAAGAGATTAGCCTATATACTATGGAAAGACTGAGGTGTTGTGGTTTTTTTTATCATCTTAGGAAATTACAAGGCTGATCAGTTTCTTCGGACAGTTAACCAACGGCATCCCACCTCTCCTGTCTGTTAAAAATAGCTAAAACTTTTTGTTACATATAAGAATACTACTCAAAGTATAGAACAGTCAATTAAGTTTTATTATTTATGTATTTATTTAAGATTATTTATTTATTTATTTATTTATTTATTTATTTATTTGAGAGAGAGAAAGAGTGAATGCGAGAGGGAGAGGGACAGAGTGGCAGGGAGAGACAGAATCTTGAGCAGGCTCCATGCTCAACTCAGGGCTTCATGTCACCACCACGAGATCATGATCTGAGCTGAAATCAAGAGTCGGATGCTTAACCGACTGAGCCACCCAGGTGCCCCTATTTATTTACTTATTTTTAAAGATTTTATTTTTAAGTAATCTCTACACCCAATGTGGGCCTCGAACTCACGAGTCCGAGATCAAGAGTTGCATATTCTTCCAACTGAGACTGCTAAGCACCCCTCAATCAAATTTCTTAGCTCCTCCTTTCAAAGGGGTTAGTCTGCAATATGTAATTATCTTAATGTTCATATTATCAAGCCACAGACTTGAAAATACTTGATAAATATTTTGTGGTCAAAAACATTACTGAAAGGCCGGCCTTCATGTGATCATTGGTTTGGAGAATGCAATTATTCTTGTGGGTGCAAAACTGCCTAAACAACCAAATACTTATAACTGCAATGTACTGTACAGTTATCAGCTACTAATATTTAATTTTGAGGGTTCAAACAAGTTAGTGCAACCCCAAGTGGCTAGCAACACGATGTAATTATTTCTAGGGCTAACACTACACCAGAATTGATTGCAAATTTCCTATGGAAAGAGCAAAAGGGGACAAGGCTGTAACTTGTATTAAATGCCTACCTGAATCTTATATGCCTACCAACTGATTTTGACTAGTGATTCCCTCCCACCTCTGAAAACAAAATTACTACATTGAATAGATTTGGTAGAGGGGCATGTGTTTAGAGAAAAATGGTCTTCACTTTTATTTACTTTTGTTTTCATGAACTGTATAGGTAAGTCCTTGGAGCAGGAGACAAAGTGGCCATGTTGCAACTAGCTAAAATCTTCAAGTATTTCACAGGGAAAGTGGGGTTCACAAAAAGGTACACCATAATCATTCTAAACCTTCTAAAGAAAGGTTTGAGAATTACATCTGTGGAATAAGTTCAAAGTGACAGCTTAACGTTATTTAAACTTAATTTAATAGCCACAGGTCATTTTATAAAACCTAAAGCATTAAATGTAGAAACAAATACTATTTGATCAGAGCCCAAGTATTCTTCTCATGTGAAAGTGTGTTATTGGGCTTTTTAAATGCTTAGTTGAAAAAAATATACATGATTGTTCTTATCTCTCAGAAGATGCATGATTAGCATTTTTTTTTAAAATGGGCTATTGGGGCGCCTGGATGGCTCAGCCGGTTAAGCATCGGACTCTTGATTTCGGCTCAAGTCATGGTCTCATGGTTCGTGGACTCGGGCCCCACACTGGGCTCTATGCTGACAGCATGGAGCCTGCTTGGGTTTCTCTCTCCCTCTCTCTCTGCCCCTCCCCTGCTTGCACTCTGTCTTTCAAAAATAAATAAATAAACATTATTCTATTTTTTGACATTTTATTTATTTTTGAGAGACAGAGAGAGAGAAAGCACGTATGGGGAGGGGCAGAGAGAGAGGGAGACACAGAATCTGAAGCAGGCTCCAGGCTCTGAGCTGCCAGCACAGAGTCTGATGCAGGGCTTGAACTCACCAACTGCAAGATCATGCCCTGAGCTGAAAGCTGGATGCTTAATCGACTCAGCCACCAAGGAGCCCCAATAAATAAACTTTAAAATGGGTTATTCTGTTTGGTGCTTCAGCTCAGGTCATGATCTCGTGGCTCATGAGTTCAAGCCCCATATTGGGCTCTGTGCTGACAGCTCATGGAGTCTGTTTCAGATTCTGTGTCTCCCTCTCTCTCTGTCCCCTCCCACCCCTTCCATGCTCTGTCTCCATCTCTCTCTCTCTCAAAAATAAATAAAAACATTCAAAAGAAAGTTTTAAAAAATGGGTTATGTTGTTAACAAACAAAAATTACTATAATAGGAAAGACTTTCAGATTTATTATGTGTTTATTTAAACTGAGAATATGTCTTCTAGAAGAAAACTAGTTTTTATTTTATTTTTTTTTTTACATTTATTTATTTTTGAGAGAGAAAGAGACAGAGCGTGAGCAGGGGAGGGGCAGAGAGAGGGAGACACAGAATCTGAAGCAGCTCCAGGCTCTGAGCTGTCAGCACAGAGCCTGACATGGGGCTCGAACCCACAAATTGGGAGATCATGACCTGAGCTGAAGTCGCTGTAGTTTCAGGCACCTTGAAAGCTAGTTTTAATATCATGTCTAAAATAATGCAATTCAAGTTTTTGACTAGGTTATTTTCTACCTAATCTATATGCAGCAAACCCTTTTGGAGTTTTAAAATGTTTTCATTTAAAATTATTTTTTATTACCCAGTTTAGATTATTGCTCATTATTTTCAAAATTTTACCACTTTGGATGAGGCTGTTTTCTATCAGACTTCTCTGCAGGGCTGATTGCATCGGGGGTTTGAAGGGTCAGAGGTGGAGGGGAGGAGTTTGTGGAAATCGTGACTGTAATACCTTCATGCTGTCAACATTGCAAAGTAGGGGGCTTGTTCTATTTCTCGGAGTTTTTTAAAGTGTATTTATTAATTTTGAGAGAGAGAGAGAGGGAGAGCACATGTGTGCGAGCTGGGGAGGGCACAGAAAGAAGGAGACAGAGAATCCTAAGCAGGCTGTGCCGTCAGCACAGAGCCCCATGTGGGGCTTGGTCCCACAAACCATGAGATCATGACCTGAACAGAAAGCAGGAATCAGATGCTCAACCAACTGAGCCATCCATGTGCCCTTATTTCTGGTTTTGAATAAAACAGAAAACACAACAAAATTTCCCACGTAATATCAGGTCAGGTCCACAGTTGCAGAAGCGAAAGGCTCTTGCACCTTATGCCAAGGACTCAAGTCTGTTAATTGTGTCTGCAATTAGCCTCTCTGGTTGTAATCAGTTACAAGTGCAATTTCTGAGTGTGAACTAATTTTGTGTGCAAAACTAGTCCCACCAAAACAAAAGCCCAAGTTGGAATGAAATTCAGATCTGTTTTACCTCACTTACATCCTGAGGAGGAACTAATTTCTTCTGTGAGCCATAAAAAGACCCAAACTAAAAGACTGTGCAACTGAAGTACCTTCTTAACTTTTCTGGGAGTACTTAGATTAAGTACTCTAGATTCTAGGAAAGTTTGCATTACTTTATTACTACTAATATCTCCCTAAGTTAAAAGATAATTATATTTATATAATAATTAAAAAAAATTTTTTTGCTTTTTGTATTACTGTAAAAATGCGTTAAATGCTCTATACTGTACATAGGTACACAAACACATATACTCACACAGGAGCACAAATAAATTACAACCTAGACTTCTACTACAATAGATTACTTAATGCATCGCTCTACTTAAAAGGCCTTAACAAAGAGCCAGTAGTATATAAGATACAGATGTGATGAGTTTTGCTGTTTGTCAAAACTCCCAAGTCCGCTTAGGACATTTGGCCTCACCCAGGAAATTTTTAACACACCAGGTAGGTTAAAAAGCAAGACAAAACAAAAATAAGGAGGCAGACCACCCCATACCTTTTGACAGCAGCTCATGTTTTAAAGGAACTTCCCGTGCAGATTTCTGAGATTCCCAATGTCGTTTTGGCATACCTATTTTACCACTGTGTTGCAGACAACAGCTTTTAAGTTCCCCAATTCATAAATGTAATTAAATAATTACATTAGTGCTAATTAACATGAAACTGCAGATTATTTAAGCACAAAAAACACTATTCAACTTCTTAATTATTCTTGTTCACACAGCATTTCCTTTTGCTCAGGCGCCCTAGGTGCAAATAAAGCATCCCATCTGCTCGTAATTAGAACTAAATAATTTCAGAGAATGTAGCTTATCATTTTGACTGCACATTTGATTAAAAACAGTGTACAAGCAATATCCTGGCTTATTGGCGTAACAGCAACAACACACGCAAGCCTGTGTTCTTCTATCATTAAAGAAGATCGAAAACATTATCTGTTATTTCAGGGGGAAAAAATACAACTTTTTAGTTCATTTCATACAGATGAAAGCGAATTACAGCAAATCACCTCTCCACTGAATAGCAGCCCCCACATAATGGCTTTATTTGCTTAATCCCCAAATTAAACGCCGTTTCGAGCGAGGGCCCTGTGTTATTACTCTCATCATGTCGAGAACATTTTCCTGCCGAGACCAATTTGAATAAAACAAGGGGCCTTCCTTGAACTCAATCAAGGAGCCATAATGTGGTGGGTAATAGAGGTTGCTGATAGATTTGCAGGCAAAAGTGTTATACCTAATGATGGGATATGGATAATAGTCCTCCTGGAGGTCCTGATGCGATTCCAGTTGGCTGCCAGATGCTAAAAATCAAGAAGAGCATTGATCAGTGACAGGAAGCTGTAGTGGATTCATCTAGTCAAACTTCAGCTGTTTTTCCACTGTACAGTTAAGCCAGGCATAAATTATATTAATTGATTTAATTACATACTTAAAACATCTTCCCCAATTAATTTAATTAGGTGGCTACATGATGCTACTGGCAGGGGAAGATTAGAGGCAGCTCACTTAATTAACAGAATATGAATGAAAAAAAGAGAAAGCAAACATAAATGAAATTGTGAGCACTAATTAAAAGGCTGTCTGCAAACTTAAATACTTTCTGACAAAGTGGTGACAGCAATGTAGACAAGAGAGGATTTTTTTTTTTCCTAGCAAATTAAAGTGCCAGAAGGTATATATAGGGAGAAAAGGTAGTGCAGTTAAAACATTGATTTTCTGACAGAACTACCATAGTCAAAGTGAAGGGACTTTTTTTCTATAGAAAAAATTGCAATAGATTTTACAGGTGCAAAAGCCAGATTCCTGGTTAGGGCTAAAATATGATGTACAAACACACGTAGGGTTTGTGCATCATACACGGGGAGGAGCGGAAGGCGAGAGAGAGAGGCTGAGGGGGAGGGTAGTTGGAGAGAGAAAGGGAAGATGAAGAGACAACTTACTGCAATTGCTCAAGCAAGAAATGTTTAGAAAAAGAGGTCTGCCTTAACAGCTGGCAGCCTTGTGTACCTTGGCTCGAATACGGAAATTCTCCAGGTGTCTTTCACGTGATTCCTGCAGGATCTTCTTCACTCGGGTCTTATGGCAATGTAAGAGCCACGCGATGGCAATCACACCTGAAGCCCACTTCTGCTGGCGATAAATGAAGAAAATTTGTCTCGCTTTGAAGCATTTCCATGTGGCTTGGATCTTGATGGCAGCCTCTGACTTTCCATCTTGGCCCTTGTACCTTTGGCCCGGAAGATTTAACATCATTTGGATGTGAACTGGGTTCTCTACCAGTGAGAGAAAGTCATATCTGGTAAGTTTATTCTTCAGCTCAAACTCTGGAAGGAAGGCTACCAAATTGTTTCCTTTTATTTTAACTTCTGGTATTGCATAGTCCCTGAGAAACTTCTTGATGTGTTCCAAGAGAGAAAAAATACTTCCCCAGGATAAATTAAAATGTTCCTTGAATGCTGAGAAGTCCGGGGCTGTCGTGTCTATGACACCATTAGAAATAGAGAAGTCATACTCCCATGGTGATTGCACAGCTCTAGAAGGTATTGTGACTTTCATGGCCTGTAGAAAGAAAGTGTCACCAGGGATGAAATATAATTGTGACCTTTTCAAATGAGTTGTCAAGACACACACTGTCACATCATCATTCATTACTCAATGCTAGGAAGAGATGGATCCTAGTTTTGACTTACAAACATGTCATAATAGGAAAGTCTGGCCAGGATTTTTCATGAAACGCATCAACAGAAGAATATCTTAGAGGTTACTCAAAGCTATTAAATTTTGGGGGACACCTGGGTGGCTCAGTCGGTTAAGCATCTGACTTTGGCTCAGGTCATGATCTCGCTGTTTGCGAGTTTGAGCCCCGCGTCGGGCTCTGTGCTGACAGCTCAGAGCCTGGAGCCTGCTTCAGATTCTGTGTCTTCCTCTCTCTCTGCCCCTCCCCTACTCATTCTCTCTCTCTCTCTCTGTCTCTCAAAGAAATAAACATTAACTTTTTTTTTTAAAGCTATTAAGTTTTTTATACAAGTGTTACAAAATTGTTTAAAGAAACTGATCATATAAAAGTTATGCATTTAGTTTACTTTGATATGGTCAGCCAACCCATAGTCTCTGCAATTTACATTTTGTACACATTCATGAGTGGAATCATATTCCTGCTTTCTTGTTCGTCTGTTATCCACCAGTCCTGAAAAGCAGGGTGGAATCTTTCTTTGCAGTCTTGACTATAACTTCAAATGTGTGCATCAAGCTGTCCTGCCTCTTCTGACTTTCTAACGGGTCATCACTTTCCAACATTTACAGTTCTTTTGCCACCTTCTGTTAGGATCCAGGAGGGTTTTTTTTTGTTTTGTTTTGTTTTTTTTTTTGTTTTTTTTTTTACAAGGAGTGTTATGCTGTGTGTGTTCACCCTTGCCACTCTCTAGGTTTCTCTTGACATTTGTTCTTTTCAACTTAAATCTCGTATCTTCTTAGGGACATACCTGGAGTTGTCCCCAGGTAGAGAGAATCTGAAATCTCATAACAAAACTAAGGAAGACTTTGGTTTTTCATTTTGCTCCCATCTGTACTGACTGAAATTTTAAGTCATGTAAACATACTACATTTACTTCTGAATGTCAAGAGGGTTCTCTAAGAATGGGGTCATGGACAGTTTTTTTCCTTATACTTTTCTGCATGAAAAAACTGAATAGATGTGATTAAAAATAAAATCTGAAGAGGTTTGGGTGACAACAGTGATATATGTCACACATATCCCTCAAAAAAATAAAGAAAAGGAAATTTTGGTTGTGTCTGTGTCCAGTGTGAAATCAGTATATTTCATCATTGAAACCTGTTGCATTAGAAAAACGACACTCTGCCCTATGGTCTAAATGTTCCTAATGGTCTGGGAGGGGGAAGGGTGGGCATAGATATTTCAGGCTCTGCCTTCTCCTCTGTAAGCTAGGTATCAACTAACTGTGCTGATTGCTTCTTGCTTAGGGATTTAAGGAACAGATTGTCTTCAATATGTCACCATTTACCAATCTTTACCAAATTGTAGGATTATATTGTTCTCTGCATTTTGAAGAGTTTTTAGAGAACTCAAAGAAAAAAAAAAAAGACCCGAGTAATTAATCAATAACCATTATGTCACAGCACTGGATTGAGTATAACTGTTAGATTGTTCATGCTTTGTCTCTACTAAACAAATGTTAATTGGTATCAATTAACAAAGTCAAGGCAGAAAGCTATCTAAAAGAAGCCAAGAGATCATTTATAGTAATAGCACAATAAACAAGCACAATTTTTTTTTTTTTAAATAAAGAAAAGAAACACTTCAAATTCTTTTTCTTTTCTCAGGCAGTGGAATAATTAGACTGTCACCTCAGGTAAAAATGCTGAAAAGCAAGTGTTAAGTCCAAGAGGAGGGATTTCCTTGAACTTTAGAGGCAGACTTTAAATTTTTTTTTAAGTTTATTTATTTATTTTGAGAGAGACAGAGACAGCACTAGTGGGGGAGGGGTAGAGAAAGTGGAGGACAGAATCCCAAGCAGGCTCTGCGAGGTCAGCCGAGAGCCCTACACGGGGCTCCAACTCACAAAACCACAAGATCACGACCTGAGCCGAGACCTGAGCCAAAAGCAAGAGTCGGACGCTTAACCGACTGAGCCACCCAGGCGCCCCTAGAGGCAGACTTTAAATGGCAGTGAACTTTTTGCACACTTTTAACTTAAGAGTTGTGACAGGCATAGGAATGATGGAAAAAGTCTTCTAGCCAAGACCCTAGCCCTTTCTGACCTTCTCAAGGCATCAAGAGAGAATGTAAACTGTTTGGTGGATAGAAACGAATTCTTGGATGGGCAAGAGAGAGTTGGAGAAGTAATGCCTTGTGTAGCAGACATCAGCGCTGGCAGGAGAAGTCATGGCAAGTGGCACAGGTTCCAACAGAAATGGCCTGTGGGTACGTTTCTGCCTTCCTTCAAGAATGGGTTCTAATGGTGGGAAGGTTAGAGCAAGAGAAGAATGGCCATGCTTCATCAGTGACAGACACGGATAGTCATCACAGATGGACGTGTCTGCAGCTGGCTGGTCCTGCCAGTCACACTTTTGATCCTGTTAACGAGACCCTGAGGCTTCTAGAGGAAATGCAGCTATGGACGGGACAATTGCTCAAGAACCTGGTTTCCTGGGAAATGTTAAACCCTTTTTGAAATTCCTTGTCTTTACAGAGACTCATGTGGAATTGGGACCATCGATGAAAATGGAGCAACCTTGGGAGAAGATTCTGAAAGAAGAGGGCTCCAGTCTCTCTCAGGCAGTGCCTGCAAATGGTGTAGGTGTGGGGCGTGTATGTATGTCAGCAAATGAGTTTCAGACCTTTTGAAAGAATAGCCCTGGTTTGGGAATGGGGTTACAGAATTGAACAGTGGCTGTTTGAGAACAAAGGGATTATACCTCCCTACCTTCTTGGATGATATTCCAGTAAAGACCTGTTCTCCAAGGAAACACACTCTTGGACATCAAATAGACCACTCAGGCACGGGGAAGCTATGGGTTTGGAGTCAGCTAAAGCATAACTGTAGTACATCTGTCACAGAGAATGCCACACTTGGGAGCACTTCACACTTAGAGCTGGAAAAGACATGTCTCTCAAGAGGAAGGCTTCCCAAATTAAAGCAGTGCATCAGCATTGTGGGATCCATTGAGCAGGTAAAGACAAAGCTGCTTCACAGCCTGCTAGGAATAAGAGCCCTGATTAAAGGTCATGCCAGCCTTCAGATTCCGGTTTCTTCTGCTATTTTTCCTTTACTATTTATCTCCATGAACCCGTCTGCAATTATCTGTCGCCGACCTTCTTTCTCTCCGCCTACCTTCCTTCTTTCTATTCCTTCCTCCTTTTCTTTCCTTCCTCCCACTCTCCCTCCCTTTCTCCCTCCCTTTCTCCCTTTCTCCCTTTTTTTTTTTTTGTTTTTTTGTTTTTAAGATATGCTGTACTCCCAACATGATGTTGCTGAATAGCAATATTGTTTTCCTTCTAGTGGAGATGGCTCTCTGTCATGCCATCCGCATGCTCTCCTGGTCCTTCCTGAGCTCCTGGCCACACCTTCACCAGGGCCCAAACCTGTGGCATTGTTTAGCATCCTGCTCTAACTAACTGAATCGACTAGCTGGGAAATGCTCTTCATCATCTGCAAAGTGTTACTACTAATTAGGTAATTTTGACAGTTTCTGGAGCAGTAATTTAGGAAGAACTCTGAATTTAAAACAAACGAACGAACAAACAAACAAAACCCAGGAAGGCAAGACGATGATTACATATGCAGGTAAGCTATAAGTGGGAAGCAAAAAAGATAGGCCCAGTATTACCTCCTAAATTTTAGAAATAACTGCCACAATGAAAAACTCTAGGAAAAAAAGGCATGTACTTCTAAGATGAATGTCTTTATGAAAAATGTTCTTTTCACACATGTGGATAGCATGTGGATGCAGGATTAAACCATATCTGAGGATCCCTAAATTAGATATAACCAAGATCTCCTGGTGGTAAATGGTCAAGTATATGGGATAATCCAATATGGATATCATCTTTAGGGAAGGATTTGCCTAGAAGGACAGACTAAAATTGCTTTTGAATCCATAAACTGATGTTCAGTTTCTCCAAAACTCAAACATATCCATGATTAATTAGCTTTGGCAGCGCTGTTGTGTGAAAAAGAATAAATTCTTCCTGCCATTAGGGCTCTATGTGAGTGCTTACATTCAGAGTATGAGTGAAGTGACTCTCAGAGATGGAACTTTCATTCTTTCCTGAAAACCAGGGAGGCCATCGGTCTGGCCTGTTCTTTAATAACTGTTAACAGTCTGTAATGTGTTAAGCTTTGTACAAAACAGATATCAGTACCTCAGATTGTCAGCACTATTTGAAAGATATAAATAATATTCAGAGAGAGTAGCTGACCTAATCAGGATTTAGGGATTCAGCATAATTACAGTCCTGAATTTTAGAGCATGAAGGCCTTGCCTTTTTTGTTTGTTTGTTTGTTTGTTTGTTTGTTTGTTTGTTTTACTCAATAGGCTATTATGGGCTCGGAGAAACGAGCCTTGGCCCTACAGTCTGACTCACCTAGGTTCGAGTCCAAGCTCTGCCGCTGTCTGCTACACATTCCTGGGCAAGTTACCATCTGCTATGGGTTGAATGTTTGTGTCTCCATAACATTTGTATGTTTAAGCCCAGTTCTTGGTGTGATGGTGTTTGGAGGCAGGGCCTCTAAGAAATAATTAGGTCATGAAGGTGGAGGCTTCATGATGAGATTAACGCCCTTATAAGAAGAGAGACAAGAGAGATGATTTCTCTGCCATGTGAAAATATAGGAAGAAGGTGGCTGTTTGCAGAGCAGGAAGAGGGCCCTCAACACAACCTAACCACACTGGCACCCTAATCTTGCACTTCCAGCCTCCAGAACTTAGAGAAATAAATGTTTGTTGTGTAAGCCCCCCAGCTTATGTCATTTTGTTACGGTGGTCCAAGCTAAGACAACATCCTCTCTGAATTTCAATGTTTCTCATCTCTAAAAATGAGAGATCCCTGCAGAGTTGCTGTGAAGATCATAATATGTGTAAAGAGCCTTTCACAGTGTCTAACCTCCAGTCATGTTTAGGTTATTAGTGTGGATGAGGAAACAGGCTCAGAGAGGTTAGGTGATTTGCCCAAGATCACATAACTAGTCACCTTTCCCTTCCCCCATACCATCCATGCCCAAAGCCCTAACTGTCCAGAACGTCGTGTAGGACCCCTTACCAAGCTGTGCTCTCCTTGTTCAACCTTCCTTTTACTACCTCCTTCATCAGAGCTGACCTGGTCTGGACCTGCTATTTCTTTCTTATTTGGAAAGTGGCCTGTTCAACTAACCCCTATGAACATGCTAATGAACCATGGCATGGAAGAAAAGTGAGGGATTTGAAGTGAGAAGACATAGGATCTAGGCTGTTACCACGTTACTACACGGCCTTGGGAAGTCACCTCTCCTGTGGGCTGTTTCCATTAGGGGATCATTCAAGGTGCTTCTGATTTTGATACCCTAAGTGTCTCTGACTTAAAGTGATTTTGACACCTTAGGTCTCTCTGACCTATTAATTGGTATGTGTTGTTTAATAAACTCCTGGAGTTAGCAGAGCCAGCAAATTGAAGATATATCTTCAATTGAGTCATTTCATGTACTATAAGAAAGACCTAGGGATTTTTTCCCCTCTATTTTTTAAATAGGAAGCTCTTTCTAGAAATTTACAAACCAGTAGAGGAAGAGCTGTTTACACCAACTATACGTACAGGTGGTCATGGGGAGAGAACCCCAAAGAGTGATATTCCAGTATTTCAGGGTCTGCAAATCCCCCAAAACAGTGCTCAGTTCGTAAGACCTAGAAACTGCATTTAAGCTATAACTGTCAATTAAAACTGAGAGTCAGAGTCCCTAAGCTTTATAAAGAGGATAAAAGGCAAAAACAGAGAATTCACTGAGCAGAGACATACAAAGGGAGAGAATTGTGTGTAAAGGCCGCTCGGATGAGTGGCAATTTTCTAGGGCTAATTTCTGCAATCGCTTTGAAAGATATATTTATTCAAATGAGTCTTCCTGAACTCTGAAACACTTTCTGAGGAGAAAAAAAAGGTTCCTGTGGAACAAAAACACTCAATGGATCAAATTCTGGTTGAAGATCAAACAGAACAAAATCAGGAAGACTTTTTTAAAATGGTGTATATGTCAAATGTGAACTTTCGTTTTCTAGAGACCCATCTCATTTTACTGCTGCATTGATTTCATTTTTTCTGCTACCTTTCTAATATTTTCTGAGAGCATGTGACATAGATAAGGACCACTGAGGACAATTATGACTGATGGTTGGAACCTGACAGGGATATGTACAGGGAACCTGGCAGAAGGGGAATGGAAAGAAGCCTGGGTTCCTATATTCCTGAGAAAAGAACCATCTTCATCTTCTCTATGGGTAAAGGAATGAGTGAGCCTCCCAAAGGACCTGTGTTATCACCAAAGTAAAGCTTGGCATTATAGTTTTCTTGAGAAAAATGTGTACATAGCAAGTCTGGTGATCCCAGATGGCTAAAAGATACTTGCAAAATTCTTGTAACCCCCCACCTTTTCACATTTGCTAAACCTACATATGTATTCCACTTTATTTTCATTCCTAGCACTCATCACTGCCTGACATTATATTAAATATCTGCCTTCCTCACCAGAATATAAGTCCCAAGAGGGCAAAGACTTGGTTTGTTTTGTTCACTGCTGTATCCCCAGTGCCTAGTACACTTCCTGGCACATGGTAAAAGGTGAACAAAGATTAGTGGAAGGAAGGAAGGAAGGAAGGAAGGAAGGAAGGAAGGAAGGAAGGAAGGAAGGAGTGAATAGTACAATTTAAATTCATAGCCACTTGGGCTGGATTTACAGCACAAAACTGTTCTGTGATCATACAAGTTATTTGCAAACTCACAGCTTGAGTTTTGAAACACCAGCAGACCACTTGGATCTGAAAATGTCCGTACCCTTGACCAAGAAACGGTCAAGTAGCTTATGGGTGGCCTGGGTGGCTTAGCTGGTTAAGTGTTCAACTCTTGATTTTGGCTCAGGTCATGATGTCAGGGCCATGAGACTGAGCCCCATGTTGGGCTCTATGCTATGTGTGGAGCCTGCTTAAGATTCTGTCTCTCCCTCTCCCTCTACCCTTCCCACTCACGTGCTCTCACTTTCTCTTTCTCTAAAAAAAAGTAGCTTAAATAGTACAAAGATTTATGTAGAAATATGAAAAATGTTCATGGCAGTTTGATTTATAACAGGAAATTATTTAATTGCTTATTGCTCATTAATAACAAATAATTATTATAATTAAAATAATTATAATATAATTAATTATTATATTAATGATTATTATAATATAAAATACATATATAAAATAATATATTTTTATATAATATATAAATAAAATATAAAATAATTATGATTATAATATAATTATAATCATTATAATAATAATATAAATAATGACATTTATAATTTAATATCTAACAATAGGATAATAGCTAAGAAAATTATGGTATATCTTTAAGACAGAATATTATGTAGCCATTAAAAATATTTTATAAAGACTTTTAAGTCATATGTATAAAAGTTTATGATAAATTGTTGGGAGAAAAGAGATAGATCACAGTTGAATACACTGTATGATACCAATAGTGGGCCAAGCCAAAAATGTAAATAATGCCAAAGGGTTATGGTATTACAGGAAATTTTTTTTTTGGATACTTTGGCATTTTTTCCCTCCTTTCTGAACTTCCCAAATTTTCTGTGAATGATCAGATCACACTCTCATGAATGAAAAAGATAAAGTAAAAAAATTAAGATTATTTTGTGGCTTACTGATAACCTAACATTTTTTTCTGGTTTATATAAGTAAAATTGCTAGTCACATGCAATAGCAATGTATATTTAGGTGATGTCATGAAGAGAGGTAAAGACAATTTGTCATTTACTTCTTGCAAGAAAAAAATTGTTTTGCACATAAAGCTGTATAATTTTAATTCACTTTGAAAGTTTCATGCCAAAAATGCATTAAGTGAGGGTGGCAGTTTCTAATGAATCAGACAAAGTGGAAATTGTTTTAAAAGATGCTACAGTTTTTGTTTCTGTTTTTGTAATCTTCTTCCTTTCCTTCCTTGAAGAATGTAAATTAAATGAGGTTTCAGGAGGGAAAGTGAATCTAAAAGAAGAAAGAACAGTTCTAGACTTCCTTCTGAATCTCATCTTGTATCTCCAGGCTACAGGGCTCTCTAATTCTTGCCAAAGTATGACCTGCCCTCTCTTTAACCCTTTAGGGCAAGACAAGAAAGGAGACAGGTTTGTGCTGGGCACAAAACCCACCAGGGAGGCACGCTGCACTCTTCAAGAAGTAGGCTTATTTGGGGGAGCCTGGGTGGCTCAGTCACTTAAGCATCCAACTTCCGCTCAGGACATGATCTCACAGTCGGTAAGTTCAGGCCCTGTGTCGGCTTCTGTGCTGACAGCTCAGAGCCTGGGTCCTGCTTCAGATTCTGTGTGTGTGTGTCTCTCTCTCTCCTGCCCCTCCCCTGCTCATGCTCTGTCTCTCTCTCTCTCTCTCAAAAACTAAATTAAAAAACATTAAAAATTTTAAATAAAAAAAAGAAGTAGGCGTATTTGGAAAAATGTCTATTCATGTCCTCTGCCAGTTTTTAATTGGATTATTTGTGTTTTTGGGGGTGTTGAGTTGTATAAGTTCTTTATATATTTTGCATATTAACCCCTTATTGGATATATCATTTGCAAATATTTTATCCCATTCAATAGGTTGCCTTTTTTGTTTTGTTGATGGTTTCCTTTGCCGTGCAGAAGCTTTTTATTTTCTTGTAGTCACAATAGTTTAATTTTGTTTTTGTTCCCCTTGCCAGAGGAGACCTATATCTAGAAAAATGTTTCCACAGCCAGTGTCAAATAAATTACTACCTATGTTTTCTTCTAGAAGACATCCAGATAGCCAGCAGACATATGAAAAGATGCTCAGCATCACTAATTATCAGGGAAATGCAAATCAAAACCACAATGAGGTATCACTTCACACCTGTCAGAATGACTAAGATTAAAAAAAAAAAAACATAAGAAATAACAGTGTTGGCAAGGATGTGGAGAAAAAGGAACCCTCTTGCACTGTTGGTGGGAATGCAAATTGGTAGAGCCACTGTGGAAAACGGTATGGAATTTCCTCAAAAATATTAAAAATAGAATTACCATATGATACTGTGTATTCACCCAAAGAAGTGAATGGAATATTCATACACACAACGGAATATTCATAGTCACACACAATGGAATATTACTTAACCATAAGAAAGAATCTTGCCATTTGCAATGATGTGTACAGATCTAGAGGGTGTAATGTCAAACAGAGAAAGACAAATACCATATAATTTCACTCATATATGCAATTTAAGAAACAAATGAACAAACGAAGAAAAGAGACAAAAAACCCCACCAGACTCTTAAATATAGAGAACTGATGGTTATTAGAGGGGAGGTTTGTAGGGGGATGGGTGAAATAGATGAAGGGGATTAAAAGTACCCATGTGATGAGCACTGGGTAATGGATACAATGGTTGAATCACTATATTGTATGCCTGAAACTAACTTAACACTGTATGTTAATTACACTTCAATAAAAATAAAAAAAGAAGTAGGCTTATTTCTTTTAGTAGATAGGGCACATTAAACCTAAAGCTGCTCCTAGATACCCCCCCCCCCCCCCCCCCCGGTTTTCAGAGTATGTATTTTTAAACTTGAAACACTTTGTTCAGAAACCATATAATCTGATGCTAAACAGGTACACACTTAACACAGCTGCTGTGGTGTGCGAGGCCTAGAGCCCCACCTATTGGGCACTTCGGCCTCTCTCCTTTTCCTGGGGGTCTTGGATTGAGTGTTATGGGGATATGGAAGTTCTGTAGAAAATGGATCTGGTCTAATCCCTTCCTTATACAGATGGGGGAAGTGAGACTAGATGGGGTGGTGTCACTGTAACACATGTTGCCTGATTAAAATAGTTCAGCTGACTCACCTGTAAAATAATCACAATTTTTTAACATAAGGATCAAGGGCATATGTTGGAGAGATACTAAAGAGAGTAATAATATAACAACAGGACCCCAAAATTGACATTAAAAGGTTATCCCCCAAACCTATTCTTTCTATATCAAAGGTGATTTTACAGCAGAGGTATGACTTATGGAATAGGATTTTCTTTTCTTTTTTCTTCTTTAATTTGGAAAAAGTTTTGAAAATACAGAAAAGTACAGAGAATAAAATAAAAAACTACCATGGGCAGTTGTTAATCTTTTGTCTTCTTTGCTTTGTGTATAACATATACTGTTATCTATCTATCCATGGCTCATAAACAAGAAAGCAAGCTACAAAAGTCCAGTAGTTTAAACTGGGGGAATCTCCATGAGGATGATTTAGATAACATTAGATAATACAGAATACATATAATATATATGATATATATATGTATGTATATATATATGAAACAAAGAAGACAAGAATATATATAAACATTGTATATTTTAAAAGAGTATATTTTATTTTATTTATTTTATTTATTTTTTTAATTTTTTAACGTTTATTTATTTTTGAGACGGAGAGAGACACAGCATGAACGGGGGAGGGGCAGAGAGAGAGGGAAACACAGAATCGGAAGCAGGCTCCAGGCTCTGAGCCATCAGCCCAGAGCCCGACGCGGGGCTCGAACCCGCTGACCGCGAGATCGTGACCTGAGCCGAAGTTGGACGCTCAACCGACAGAGCCACCCAGGCGCCCCAAAAGAGTATATTTTAAATATTTATAATTATTATTATAAAATTCAGATATGCTTAAATTGTTTATATATTTATATACATGTGGAAATTTAAAAAATCAACACATAAAGTACAGTTGAAATCCTCTCTGTATTCCTTTTTAGCTCATTCCTCTCCTTTCCCCATTTCCGGAAGCAAACACACTCATGAATTTAATCTGGACCCTTGTGTCCAATAAATACATTTGTTTGCTTCTTTTACCCACAAAGTAGATTTTTTATTATCAAAATATTAGTTGAAATTAATTGGATCTTAACATAGCTGTTAGCATGCCTGCCTTGAGATAATAAATTGATGTTTTGCTGAGAGAGGCAATTTTAGCAACTTTAAGCGTTTAACTAGATCCCTGAAAATAAAGACCTCAGATTTCTTGAAATAACTACAAACTCTTCCACTGTTTATTATCTTCTTCCTTGGATCCTTGTGCAGAGCCTGACTGACTCAAATTTACCCTTCTACTTCTTGAGTGTTGGTTATTTGGTTAATGTTCTAGTAGACAGAAAAGGCTCTTAAGGTCACAGCCAATGAAAGCAGACATGACAGGCACCATCCTGAGGGTGAAGGAAACAAACAAAAAAATACACCAGAAATGGGTTCTCTGCATACAAGACACCGGGTAGAGAAAAATGTTAGATTACATTAGGAAGGCGGAGATATAGTATCGCTTAGAGAGATTTCCATAAAAAATGATTGAAAGTTTTAAAAATGTCTAATGCTTTGAGGCTCTGGAAGTCACAGAGTCCAGTTCTGCGTCCTGGCTCTGTCACTTACTAGTTGGATGACCTTAACTTCTCTGTGTTCGGGTCCTTCCACTAAAATGAGAATAATAGTACGTGCTGCATAGAGTTGTTGTGAAATGAAGTGAGCTAATCCACGTCAAGCATAGGAACAGTGCCCCCCACAGAGGTGGCACATGACACATGTATGCTGCTAGTCATACTAGTAGTGGTGGTGGTAGCGGTTGCAGTAGTGGTCGTTAGTAGCCGTAGTAGTTATAGTCATGGTAGTAGTAACATTTGGAAAACTAGCCATGTGGAAGATCATAACCTTGTGTGTGGGAGGGTACAGACTCCGGAACCTCACTGTGTCCTCTGGATCCTCCACACAGTTGGTAAAAACCAATTGGGTGGGCCTGGGGACAACGACACTACAGCATATTGGGTGGGTGTAGACGGTGCACAATCAACTTTAGCTGTTATGCATATTCCAGATACAGAATGCCTTAGTGTTCTTAAGGCACATCCTATTTTTAAAGTGTAGAGTCAAGCTCACAATTTCCTCATAGCAAGAAGTCAAGGGAAGCTGGAGGAAGGCTCTGATTGCATTGATTAGTTTATCCTAGAGCAATTTGTCTAGGTTTCGGAAGGACTGTCTGCAATCACTGCTGGAAATACAGCTCTGACTAGTCACAGCTCTGCGGAAGTACAAGGAGATCCAAAAGGTGGGCTCTTTTTCCTTGAAAAGGGGCGGCTAAGCTCCCTCTGAAATTCTTTTTTGATAAGATCCCCAGAGGAAGGGAGGCCTAGAAGATATCCTTAAAAATAGACCAGTGGGGGTGCTTGGGTGGCTCAGTCAGTTAATTGTCCAACTCTTGATTTTGGCTTAGGTCATGATCTCATGGTTTGTGAAATCCAGCCCCACATCTGGCTCTATGCCAACAGGGCAGGGCCTGCTTGGGATTCTCTCTCTCCCTCTCTTTCTGCCCGTTCTCCACTCG
Source organism: Acinonyx jubatus (assembly GCF_027475565.1). Lineage (NCBI taxonomy): Eukaryota > Metazoa > Chordata > Mammalia > Carnivora > Felidae > Acinonyx > Acinonyx jubatus. The sequence goes on from NC_069386.1 coordinate 37,267,306, forward strand.
TGCTCAATTTCTCGAAATAAATAAATAAACTTAAAAAAAAATAGACCAGTGAATTCTGATAACAAGTGCTTTACAGTTCGAAAGCATTTCTGCACATATTAACAGTACCAACCTTCATAAGAAACCTATGAGAAAGGAGCTATCATCCCCCCCTTGTCAGAGGAAGAGGTGAGGCACTGAAAATTTCAGTGACTTGCTCAAAATTCCTATATTAGGAGGAGAATCCAGCTCTTTCCTGCTTCTAGTTCAGAACTTTTATTACTCATACAGGCTCTGGTGGAATGTTCCTTGCTGGCACGTACTTGTCTTTGTGGGAACAATTTCATTCCTCCAACTTCTTTGTTACCTTATTAGTTTTAGGCAGCTTAATTCTAAATCCCATACCCTTAGCAGTTATGTTCATAGGCAGTCTGTGTGTGCATGTGTACGTGTGTATGAATGCACACGTACTCACCCATGCACACACACAAGTGCATGCTGGGGGGGGCGCAAGTGAATTTTTTTCATTTTGTATTTCTTTTTAGTGTACTTTTAAAAGATGAGAATCTCAGATTGAAGTTGAAGACCATTGTGATTCAGCCAGATTTTGAGTATGCTAAATCACTTTTCTGGATTGAAACCTGAGAAGTAATTCAGTCCAAACTGAAAGGGAGTGATTTTTCACATTAAATGAACCTTTTTTTTTTTCCTTTTCTGAAAACATGATCTAATGTCTTTTATAAAAGAAGAGCCAAAGAACTTCTGTTGCAGTCTCCAGCTGTCAAACCTGCCTCCCATACTTTTGCCCTGCAGCAAAAGGCAGGGACATCAGGTGACAAACCCCAAATTTCAACTAGTCACACAAATTACAGACCTTCCTATCATGATGTCCTCTTGACCTTTTGCCTTTCCCCTACAATGAAGAATGAGACACAGTTTAAATCAAAATGACTCTCATGGGCAATTTTACAAAACAAATAGAAGCACAGAGCCTCCCCCCCACCCCCTCCCCCCCAGTTCCCCCCGCTGGGCCAGCCTGTTCCCTCTCTCCATGCAGGCAGGAGCTAATAATTAGAAAGACCTTTCCCACCCCAGACAATGCTGCTCTGCTTGCCAAGAGCCCTGTTTGACTTGAAGAAAGAGTTTGACAAAGTAAATATTTACAAAAACAGCTAGAGTCAGATGCCAAGTCCCGCTTCTGGGGAACACTTAAAGAAGTATTTACAAGAAAAGGCTTCTCCGTGGGGCACTGCACTGCCCGGTGGGGATGCTGATTCAAGGTCCATTCTGGCTCTATCAGTGTTTCTGTTAGCCTTTTCCATGCCAGGACGCTTTTCACAGAGTATATGAATAATTACATTTACCATTGAAGACTCAACTCAGAAATGTACCAATTCGGGACCACAGGAAAGAGTCTTTAAATGTTACTGCTCCAGCACTAGGGAGAAAGCTTTGTGAAGTCAACAGAGAGGAAATTAAAAGGCAGGGCTAATTAGCACTGGGAAAACGTCATTATTAAAAAAAAAAAAAAAAATTTTTTTTTTTTTTGGAGATAGATCGATTACCGCACGAGACCTGGTCATGTTTGTATTACCTGTAGATCTGTTGTCTATAACACTGTGGGACTTGAGAGCTCAAACATGGTGAGAATCAAAACAGGTGCCCCCGCCTATTCCCATTATGCACATTAGCCCGTGGCCTGTGCACAGCCTGTTAAACAGCTGAATTTGAAACAATCATGGTGCAGGCCAAACATTAGCCCGAAGGCCTGTCTGTCTAGGGATTTGGCCATTTACATTGATTGTTTTTTTTTTACCCACATTTTTCATGAAACACAAATATTTGCCATGGCAACTGGGGTGTCACATGACATGCTGGTACATAAACAGCTTGGAACTCTCTTAAGGGGGCACAGCCCACCAGTGCTGCAAATCCAGGGAAAACATCTTGAGGAAGATTTGGGCGTTAAGATGAAGGTCTGGGAAGAGCAGGTAACAGTCTATGTAGACACAGTAGGATTCATTTCTTCTCTGCCACTCTTCCTTCTCTCTTTCTTCCTTCTTTTTTTTTTCTAATGGGAGCAGCTGTAAATATGACCACATAGGGTAAGCCCAGAAAAAGACACTGCCAGCTGTCTCCTTTTTCTGGTGAAAAGTTTCAATTATCACAACTCTGTGGCTCATAAACATAAGAAAGCAAGCTTCAAAAGTCCAGCACCTTTAAACACAGAGAACCTCCATGAGGATTAATTATGTTGTACTGTGAGCTCCTAATGTCAGAGAATACAGAATTTCTTCTCTTTCCTCATTAGGATATCTGGACAAAACTGGAGAGCTTGCTTTTTATCCTGTGCTTAAAGACAAATGAAGTCGGGTAAAACCTCATAATAACATACCCTATGCAATGTGAATTTGGATACAAAGCAATAGCTATTGTATTCCAGACTCCTGGACCAGCTAGCGATATAGGTTGGCCCAGTCATTTAGTTAATGTGACAATAATGTGACATGCTTGAATTTTTTAAGACCCCACTGATAATGTAATGCTAGAGTTTACTTATACAGCAATCACCCTCTAAAAATCAAATGCATCTCAACAGCTGACATATTTATTTCTATGTCAGTGGTACAATTCTATCAGATGTGTGCACTACCAAAAACCTCACTGAGAACATTGTAAATAACAACAATTTTCTTTTGTTAGAAGGATGAATACCTTTGATGTTTGTTTCTTGGCAGAGACCTTCTTCACTTCCACTGGAATCAGCTGTGGTTTCTGAGGTGTACCGAAAGGGGCTGTGGACAGAGGCGATGCAATGTTACCTCTTCCAGAAAAAGGCTGAGTCATTGGGTGGATGTCATTGGGAGCCACTTGAAAGTCAAATGGCTCTGACACCCTTTGACTGTTCACTCTCAGCCCTGCCTGTATCAATTCAATCAAACATTTGTGATCACGGACTTCAAAAGGAAAGCAAAAAGCATGGGAGGGCAACTGTTCCATCAGAATATAAGATCAGCTCGTTTTATGCAAACTGCCCAGATGAAAAGGCAAATTTTAAAATAGCAGGCAAATTAGAGAGTAATATTTGTCATATAAAAATGTTTCACTATAAGGTCTTTTTAAATAGCCATATTCCCAAGTTCATTTTGGTAACAATATAACTACCTATGCTGGACTATTCTGTGTAGTCAGTAAAAAAGACAATTCTGAAGAATTTAAATGGCTTGGGGGAAATAATACAAGTGAAAGAACACAGTAAATATTACTTTTGAAATAATATTTATAATAACAATATTAATGAAATCTATAAGCAACAACTTTTAGAGCACACATGCGGTCCATAGGTGGGTAGGTCTACCTGCTAGACAGACAGTGCTTGGGAGAGAAACCACATCTCTCCTGTTGCCTGGCAGCAAATCCAACTGCCCTTTACAAATAGCTCACGTCTGACTTGAGGGGATTCAAGTCAGGGGAGAAATTCTCAGGGGAGAAATATCCTTACCCTACTGTCTCCCAAGAAAGAAAACAAAAATAATTAAACAGTTAATTGAGTCAAAAGAGTGAGGTTTTTTTCCCAACTGTCTTAGCGCACCCCTTCTCTATTTTGTAATAACCATATAGAAAGGACAGATACTGATCAAAAACAGCACCTCAGTATACAATTTGGAATCCCACCATGGGCTCCCAACTCTCTCACGTTGTCTCAAGTTGTTTCTTCAGCCATCTCTTAAAAAGTAGCACGAATTCCAGAGTCTTGTCACTAAAATTCACCTCCACCAAAGGCAACTTGGTTTGACCTGCTTTTCAGACTTCCTGGCTGCCAGCAAGACTCCCTGACTGTAAAACTGACCAGCACCCTCCCTAAGCTTGGGCAGTGAAGACTCCATTCTAAGCCTGTAAGTTTTGCCTTGACCTCTGTACTCTCCTGCCCTCCCACTTCTGAAGACCAGTGCACACCCTGTACTTAGGCTGCTTTAAATCCACAGATTCACCCGTAAAGGCTGCTATTCCTATTGTCTGCAGGCTCAGTATACTTTTTGTTAAACTATCAGGCTCCTGCAGACAAGTGGGATCTTTGGTTAAATTCCCAAGTTCAGACAAAACAGCAGCTTGACAAGTTTTTAAGTAGGCATAATTTTTAGAGCATTTTAGTAAAATTTTAATGAAATTTGGTAGAATAAAGATATAAAAGATTTGTAATTTCGTATGGATAATCCACAGTTAATGGTATATCTAAAAAGTTTTTAAACATTTTTCTTAGTTACTTGCAGAAATTCTGTCACTAAATTATAACTCTATGTGGCCTTAGATTTTATGGGACACATATATTTGAAGAATGTGGCTGCATTTTCAATGGAATTGTATCATAAGGTACTGCCTATATTTTGTTACCATTCTGGAAAATGTTTATCTGTATGATAAACTTTGCTGGAGTTAATGTCAGGGGGGAAAAATCTTGTCTTTCTGGACAAACCTGTATGCTTTTGTGGTAGTTACTGATATGTACCTGCCCAATAGCCATCCCCTTTTCTTTCTTGCTAATTTTAGAACTTCATTTTTTTTTCAATCTGTCCAGCTCCTAGGGTTGCCAGATTTAGCAAAAAAAAATTTTAGAGGACATACAGTTAAATTTTAATTTTAGGTAAACAACAAATAATGTTTTAGTATAAATATGCCCCAAATAGTAAATATATTTAATATCCAACAAAGAACAGAATTTTCATGGATGGATTGGACTAAGCATAACTTACTATATGAAGAATTTAGTGTAAATATGCCCCAAATCCTAGCCCTAAGCCTAAACCTAACCCTATCTCTGGACCCTCACTTTCCCAGCCTTTCTTATAGCTAACAGTAGCCACGTGACCAGTGAGATGTAAGGGGAAACTCTATCAGGGCTTCTGGGAAGAGACTGATTGTTTTCCCCTCTTCCTGCCTTGAATGTGTACATCAAGGCCCAGATCTGCAAGAGCCGTGGAAGAGCCATGAGGTGGCAAGCATGAGGATGAAATCAAACATGCTAAAGAAGGTAAAGCAGAAAGAGAGCTGTTGCAATTCTTTTGATGAGTACCACCAGCCCTATGCTGCCTGCTTCCTGATTTCTTATGTGTGAGACCGAGGAACTCCTCATTGTTTAAGCCACTGTTAAGTGAGGATTTCTGATATTGCAGTACCATACATTCCTGGCTAGTACTCCTCCCTTTCTTTGTCTTATGGCCTGTGGTAGGGCCTCAAGGACAATGTTCAATGATGGTGGCAGTAACGGTCATTCTTGAACTGTCTCTGTTTTTAATGGAAAGATAGAATCCTCCTAAAGCTGGACTGCTGAGAATATTGTTGGCCCTGGGGTTTTGGTTGAACAAGGCAATAATCAGGGTCAGAAAATCCTCTTCTACTCTGCTCCAAGATTTTCACCTATTTATTAATGTTGAATTGCATTACATGATTTTTTAATTTTCCCATATATGGAGATGATCATAGGATTTTTCTTTTCTAATCTGTTAATGTGGTGAATTGTGTTGTTTGGTTTTTCTAATGTTGAGTCTTCCTCACATCCTTCCTTATCATGATGAAGGTAAAAAAGCATACTGCTAACTTTTATTTGGAATGTTTGCCTCTGTGTTCCCGAGATCAACCTATGTATTCTTTTTAATTTTTTTTTAATGTTTATTTTTGAGAGAGAGAGAGAGAGAAAGAGAGAGACAGAGCACAAGTAGGGGGAGGGGCAGAGAGAGAAGGACACAGAATCCGAAACAGGCTCCAGGCTCTGAGCTGTCAGTGCAGAGCCTGATGCAGGGCTTGAACTCACTAACTGTGAGATCATGACCTGAGCCAAAGTTGGACACTCAACTGACTGAGACACCCAGGTGCCCCAATCCATGTATTTTTTTATTGCACTGTCCTCATCCAGTTTTGGTAGCATAGCTATAGTAGCTTCATAAAATCAGTTGGCAAGCTTTTCTTCTTTTCTTTTTCTATGAAATGGTCTAAGATGATGATTAGTGATCCTTTAAAATTAGTAGAACTTGCCTATCAAAGGGCCTGAGGACTTTTTCCTTCTGGTATATTTCTGTGTGCATACATGTGTACACACACCCACATGTGTTGTTTAACACAGAAATCTATTTTTGATTACCAGTTCAAATGATCTAATGGCATCATTTTCTTTGAGTTTCCTGCTTTTTTTTGAGTTAATTTTGACAATTTTTATTTCTCAAGGAAAATTCTCATTTCATTAAAAAATACATGGCATAAAGTTATCATACGACAATTTAAAAAAAAATTCTATGTATCTTTTTTATCTTAATATTATTTCTTTGTGCCTTCTCTTTTTTAATTTCAGATTTATTGAGGTATAATTGACATACAAAATTGTAAGATATTTAAAGTGTACATTGTGGGAGTTTGAGAACACACACACACACACACACACACACATTGTGGAAGAATTCCTTCCCATCTAGTTAACACGTACATCATCTCACTTATTTATTTATTTATTTATTTATTTATTTATTTATTTATTATTTGTTTATTTATTTAAAAAATTTTTTTAAACATTTATTTATTTTTGAGAAGAGAGAGACAGAGCATGAGTGGGGGAGGAGAAAGGAAGAGGGAGACACAGAATCTGAAACAGGCTCCAGGCTCTGAGCTGTCAGCACAGAGCCTGACACGGGGCTTGAACTCACGGACGTCGAGATCATGACCTGAGCCAAAGTTGGACGCTAAACCGACTGAGCCACCCAGGCACCCCTCACACATTTATTTATTTTTTAAAAATTAATGGGAACATTTAACTTCTCTCTTAGCAAATGTCAATTATACACTATATCATTATCAACTGTAGTCACCATGTTTTACATCAGATCTTCAGACATTATTCATTTTATAGTGGAAAGTTTGTACCCTTTACCAACCTGTACCCACTTCTCAATCCCTGGCACTCACTTTTATATTCTCTGTTTCTATATATTTGACATTTAAAAAAATTGCACATATAAGTGATACCATGCAGCATTTGTCTTTCTGTGCCTGGCTTATTTCACTCAGCATAATACCCTCCAGATTCATGTTGTTCCCTCCATGTTGTCACAAATGGCAGGATTTCCTTCTTTTTTAAGGCTGAATAACATTATATTATGTTATATTATTCATATAATATTATTTATATGATATGATATGATATGATATGATATGATATGATATGATATGATATTCACACTCACACACACACACAAATATATGTCACATTTCCTTTTGCCATTCATCCATCCACAAACACTTAAATAGTGTCCATATCTTGGCTATTATGAATACTGCAGTGAAAACGGGAATACATACCTCTTGAGATAATGATTTTTGTTTCCTTTGGCTGTATACCCAGAAGTGGGATTGCTGATCAGATGGTAGTTCTACTTTTAATTTCTAGCAAAACTTGTATATTATTTCCCCTAGTGGCTTTACTAGTTTACATGTTCCCCAGCAGTATGCAATGATTCCCTTTTCTCCACCACCTGCAAACATTTGTTCTCTTGTCTTTTTGATGCCAACCATTGTGACAGGTGTGAGGGATATCTCATTGTGGTTGTGATTTGCATTTCCCTAAGGATTAGTGATGTTGAGCACCTTTTCACATCCCTGTTGGCCCTTTGTCTTCTTTGGAAAAATGTCTGTTCGGGTCCTTTCCCTATTTTTTAATTGGGTTATTTGGTTTTTTTGCTATTGAATTGTATGTGCTTCTGAATATATTTTGTATATTAACCTTTTATTGGATTTGTGGGCTGCAAGTATTTTATCCCATTTCAAAAGTTGCCTTTCCATTTTGTTGGTGGTTTCTTTTTCTGTGCAGAAGCTTTTTACTTTGATGTTGACTCATTTATTTATTTTGGCTTTTGTTATCCTTGCTTTTGGTTTTAAATCCAAAATATCATTGAGCTTACCCCTGTGCTTTCTTAGGAGTTTTATGGCTTCAGGTCTTATGTTGAAGTCTTTAATCCATTTTGAGTTAATTTTTGTGTATAAGATTGTGGTCTGGTTTCATTCTTTTCAATGTGGAGGTACAGTTTTCCCAACACCATTTGTTGATGAGGTTATCCTTTTTGCCATTGTATGTTCTTGGATCCTTTGTCAAAACTTAATTGACCATAAAAACATGGTTTTATTCCTGGGCTCTTTGTTCTATTGATTGATGTGTCTGTTTTAAATGTCAATACCATACTGTTTTGATAACTAAAGATTTGTAATATAGTTTGGAGTCGGGAAATATGATACCTTCAGCTTTTTTCTTTTTCAAGATTGCTTTCTCTATTCAGAGTTTCTGAGTATTAGGAATTATTTCTTCTATCCCTGTAAAAAAAAAAATGCCATTGGAATGGCAAGTCTTATAGATTGCTTTGGGTGGTATGGCCATTTTAACAAGATGGTTTTTCCAATTCATGAATTTAGAATATATTTCCGTTTACTTGTGTCTTCTTCAATTTCCTTCATCAATGTTTTATAGTTTTCAGATCTTTCACATGCTTGGTTAAATTTATTCCTTCCTAAGTATTTTATTCTTTTTTGATGCTATTGTAAATGGGATTATTTTCTTAATTTCTCTTTCTGATAGTTTATTGTTAGTGTATAGAAATGCAACTGATTTTTGTGTATTGATTTTGTATCCTACAGCTTTACTGAATTCACTTATTACTTCTAACCATTTTTTGGTGGTGTATTTAGAATTTTATATATAGAATATGTCATTTTCAGAGACAATTTTACTTCTTCCTTTCTGATTTAAATATCTTTCATTTCTTTTTCTTGCCTAGTTGCCTTGGCTAGGACTTCCAGAACTATGTTGAATAAAAGTTGCAAGAGTGGGCATCCTAGTCATGTTCCTGATCTTAGGGAAAAAAAACTTTTAGCTTTTGTTCATTGAGTATAATGTTAGCTGTGGGGTGTCATATATGGCTTTTATGATGTTGAAATTTCTTTTATATCCAATTTGTTGAGAGTTTTTATTATGCAAGGATGTTGAATATTGTCAAATGCTTTTTCTGTATCCATTGAGATGATCATATGATTTTCATCCTTCATTTTGTTAATGTAGTATATTGCATGTGTTGATTTGTATATGTGGAACCATCCTTTATCCAGGAATAAATCATACTTGATCATGGTGTATGGGCCTATATATGCATTGTTAAATTCAATTGGCTAATATTTTACTGAGAATTTTTTGTATCTATGTTTATCAGGAATATTGGCCTGTAATTTTCTTTTCTTGTCTGCTTTGGTATGAAGGTAATGCTGGCTTCATAAAATGAGTTTGGAAGTTCTCCTCCTCTATTTTTTGGAAGAATTTGAGAAGGGTTGGTATAAATTTTCTTTAAATGCTTGGCAGAATTCACCAGTGAAGTCACCTGATCCTGGACTTTGCTTCACTGGGAAGTTTTGATTACTGATTCATTCTCCTTACTAGTAATTGTTCTCTTCAGATTTTCTATTTCTTCATGATTCAAACTTGGTAAGTTTATGTTTCTAGGAATTCATTTCATCTAGGTTATCTAATTTTTCATGTATAACTGTTCATATAATTTCTTATGATCCTTAGTATTTCTGTGTCATCATTTGTAATGTCTCCCCTTTCATTTTGATTTTATTTGAGTCTTCTTTCTTTTTCTTTCTTAGTTTGTCTAGCTAGAGGTTTGTCAATTTGGTTTATCTTTTCAAAACACTAGCTCTTGGTTTCATTGATATTTTTTCTTGTCGTTCTTGTCTCTATTTTATTTATTTCCACTCTGATCTTTGTTATTTCCTTCCTTATAACTTTGGACTTAGTTTGTTCTTCTTTTTCTAGTTCTTTGAGGTATAAAGTTAGGTTGTTTATTTGAGATCTTTCTGTTTTCTTGGTATATATGTTTATTGCTATGAACTTAGAACTGCTTTTGTTGCATCTTGTATGTTTTGGCATGTTATGTTTCAATTTTTGTCTCAAGGTATTTTTCTAATTTCCCTTTTGATTTCTCCTTCGACCCATTGGTTGTTTAAATTGCACATATTTGTGAATTTTCCAGTTTTTCTCTTGTAATTGATTTCTAGTTTCATACCATTGTGGTTAGAAAAGAAGCTTGGTATGATTTTAATTATCTTAAATATATTAAGACTTGTTTTAATTTGTATTTCCCTAGTATCTAATGCTGTTAAGCATGCTTTCATTTACCAATCTACCATCTGTATATCTTCTTTGGTAAAATTTCTGTTCTAGTCTTTTGTCCAATAGGTGATTGGGTTATTTATTTTCTTATTGAGTTTCAATAAGAGTTCTTTGTATATTCTGGACAAAAATTCTTTGTCAAATATGCGTTTTGAAATATTAACTCCTCATCTGTAGCTTTTCCTTTCATTTTCTTAATATTGTCTTTCAAAGAGAGGAAATTTTAAATTTTGGTGAAGTCCAATTTGTTAATTTTTTACTTTTATGGATTTGTGGTATTTAAGAAATCTTTGCCTAATCTGAGGAAACAAAAAGTTTCCCCCTTTGTTTTCTTCTAAAAGCTTTTTTTAGTTTTAGGCTTTACATTTAGTTCTATGATCTATTCCAAGTAAATTTTTATACATGGTGCAAGGTATGGGTCAAGGTTCTCTAAATAACTATCTTCAACTGTTTCAGCACCATTTGCTGAAAAGATTATCCTTTCTCCATTGAATTGCCTTCATGTCCTTGTTTAGAATAAATTGACCATGTTTGTGTAGGTTTACTCCTGAACTCTCTGTTTTGTTCTATTGATCTCAATATTCATCCTTTTGCTAATACCACACTGTCTTGATAACTAGAACTTTATACTAACTCAAATAACCTAAGTTCTCCAACGTTACTTTTCTTTTTCAAAATTATTTTGCATCTTTGCTTTTCCATATAAATTTTAGAATTGGCTTGTCAGTTTCTACCCATATATTCGATTGATCTTTTTTTTAAAATATATTTTTTTAAGTTTTTATTTATTTTTGAGACAGAGAGAGACAGAGCATGAGCAGGGGAGGGGCAGAGAGAGAGGGAGACACAGAATCCGAAGCGGGCTCCAGGCTCTGAGCTGTCAGCACAGAGCCTGACGCGGGCTTGAACTCACAGACTGCAAGATCATGACCTGAGCTGAAGTCGGACGCTCAACCGACTGAGCCACCCAGGCGCCCCCGATTGATCTTAGTATGGATTGCATTGAATTAATAGACAACTTTGGATGATTAACATAACAATATAGTCTTCTAATCCATGAACATGGCTTACCTTTGACCCCAAGATCAAGAGTCACGTGCTCTATTGACTGAACATGCCAGGGACCCTGGCATTGTTTTTTTAAAATTCAATTTCCAATTGTTGATTTCTAGTATATAGAAATTCAATTAATTTTTATATATTAATCTGTTATCCTGAAACCATGCCAAACTCTCTTATTCATTCTCTCAGTGCTTTTTTGTAGATTCTTTCAAATGTTCTTTGTAGTTATCATGCTGTTTACAAATAGAGACAGTTTAAATTTTATTTTCTATCTGCATACCTTTATTCTTTTTCTTACCTCATTGTATTGGCAAGGACCTTCCATACAATGTTAAATAGATGTGGTGAAAGTAGACATCTTTGCCTTGTTTCTGATCTTACATAGAAAGCAGTTGATCTTTCACTATTAAGTATGATTTTAGCTGTAGATGTCCTATATTAGGCTGAGAAAGTTCCTTTATATTATATTTCCCTTAGGTTTTTTAAAATTATTATTATTTAATGCATGTTGAATTTTATTTTATTTTTATTTGTTGAGATGGAGATGGTCATATGGTTTTTCTTCTTCAGTTTGTTGATACGATGATTTACATTGATTGATTTTTAAATGTTGCAACAGTCTTGCATTCTTAGGATAAACCCTACATGGTCATGATGTATTATTTCTTTAATATTGTGGGATTCCAATTTGCTCATATTTGTGGGACATTTTTATGTCTATTTTCATGAAGAAGAATAGGCTGTGGTTTTCTTGTCCTCTAATGTCTGTCTAGTTGTGATATCAGGGTGATGCTGGCTTCATAAAATGGTCTGAGGAGTGTTGTATTCTATTTTCTAGAAGAATTTGTAGTAGAATTGGTAATATTTCTTTCTTGATTGTTTGGTAGAATACACCAGGGATGCCATCTGGAACTTGTGTTTTCTTTCTAAGAAAGTTTTCAAGTGCAAATTAAATTTCCTTAATAGATATAGGACTAATCAGGTTATCTATTTCTTCTTGATGAGCTTCAGTAGCATGTGTCTTTGAAAGAATTTGTCCATTAGTCTAAGGTGTCCAATTTATGGGCATAAAGGTATTTATAATGTTCCCATATCAACCTTTAAATATCTATAGGATTTGTAATGATGACTCCTCTTTCATTCATGATAGTGGTAATTTGTTCCTTCTCTCTTTTTATCTTTGGTAGTCCTTTGTTAGGCTAGAGGTTTACCAAGTTTGTTGATATTTTCCAAGAAACAGATTTGGTTTCAGTAATTTTCTCTATTTTTATCTATTCTGAATTTCATTGCTTTTTACCCTCATTTCTTTTTTATTTTTTAAATTTGAAAAACAAATTTAATGTTTTTATTTATTTTGAGAGAGAGAGATAGACAGAGGACAAGCAGGGGAGGGGCAGAGAGAGTGGGAGACACAGAATCTGAAGCAGGGTCCAGGCTCTGAGCTGTCAGCACAGAGCCCAAGGCAGGGCTCGAGCTCATGAACTGCAAGAGCAGGACCTTAACCAAAGTCAGACACTTAACTGACTGAGCCACCTAGCTGCTCCTTTACTTTCATTTCTGTTATTTACTTCCTTCTGCTTGCTTTGGGTATGATTTGCTTTTCTTTTCCTAGATTCTTGAAGTAGGAACTTAGATAATTAGTTTGAGATCTATCTTCCTTTCTAGTATAAGCATCTAATGCTATAATTTTCTCTATAAATAGTATTTTAGTTGCATTCTATAAATTTTGATATGTTTTATTATTTTCATTCAATTAAAAATATTTTAATACTTTATTATTATTATTATTATTATTATTATTATTATTAATGATTTCAGGAATAAAATTTAGTGATTCATCACTTACATATAACACCCAGTGCTCATCCCAGCAAGTGTCCTGCTTAATGTCCCTTACCCATTTAGTCCATCCCCCCACTCACCACCCTGCCAACAACCCTCAGTTTATTCTCTGTATTTAAGAGTCTCTTATGGTTTGTCTCCCTCTCTGTTTTTATATTATTTTTGCTTCACTTCCCTTATGTTAATCTGTTTTGTTTCTTAAATTCCATATGAGTGAAGTCATATGATATTTGTCTTTCTCTGACTGACTTATTTCTCTTAACATAATACACTCTAGTTCTATCCACATTGTTGCAAATGGCAAGATTTCATTCTTTCTGATCGCCAAGTAATATTCCATTGTGTGTGTGTGTGTGTGTGTGTGTGTGTATAGACCACATCTTTATCCATTCAGCAGTTGATGGACATTTGGGCTCTTTCCATAATTTGGCTATTGTTGATAGTGCAGCTATAAACATTGGGGTGCATGTGCCCCTTCAGACTAGCACTCCTGTATCCTTTGGATAAATACTTAGTAGTGCAATTGCTGGGTCTTAGGGTAGTTCTATTTTTAATTTTTTGAGGAACCTCCCTACAGTTTTCCAGAGTGGCTCCACCAGTTTGGATTCCCACCAGCAGTGCAAAAGGGTTCCTCTTTCTCTGCATCTTCACCAACATCTGTTGTTGCCTGACTTGTTAATTTTAGCCACATCTTGCCAGATGTGAGGTGATATCTCTCTGTGGTTTTGATTTGTACTTGCCTGATGATGAGTGATGTTGAGCATCTTTTAATGTGTCTGTTAGCCATCTGGATGTCTTCTTTGGAAAAGTGTCTATTCATGTCTTTTGTTGTATTATTTGTTTTTTGGGTATTGAGTTTGATAAGTTCTTTATAGATTTTGGATACTAACCCTTTATCTGATATGTCATTTGCAGATATCTTCTCCCATTCTGTTGGCTGCCTTTTAATTTTGCTGATTGTTTCCTTTGCTGTGCAGAAGCTTTTTATCTTGATGAGGTCCCAATAGTTCATTTTTGCTTTTGTTTCCCTCGCCTATGGAGACGTGCCAAGTAACAAGTTGCTGCAGCCACGGTCAAAGAGGTTGTTGCCTGTTTTCTCCTCTAGGATTTTGATGGTTTGCTGTCTTACATTTAGGTTTTATCCATTCTGAGTTTGTTTTTGTATATGGTGTAAGAAAGTGGTCCAGGCCGATTCTTCTGCATGTTGCTGTCCAATTTCTCAACACCATTTGTTGAAGGGACTGTCTTTTTTCCATTGGATATTCTTTCCTGCTTTGTCAAAGATTAGTTGGGCATGCATTTGTGGGTCCATTTCTGGGTTCTCTATTCTGTTCCATTGACCTATGTGTCTGTTTTTGTGCCAGTTCCATACTGTCTTGATGATAACAGCTTTGTAATATAGCTTGAAGTCTGGAACTGTGATGCCTCCAGACTTGGTTTTCTTTTTCAGAATTGCTTTGGCTATTCGGGGTCTTTTCTGGTTCCATACAAATTTTAGGATTGTTTGTTCTAGCTCTGTGAAGAATGCTCGTGTTATTTTAATAGGGATTGCATTGAATATGTAGGTTGCTTTGGGTAGTGTTGACATTTAACAATATTCTTCCAATCCATGAGCATGGAATGTTTTTCCATTTTTTTGTGTCTTCTTCAATTTGTTTCATAAGCTTTCTATGGTTTTTAGTGTATAGATTTTTCACTTCTTTGTTGAGGTTTATTCCTAGGTATTTTATGGGTTTTGGTGCAATTGTAAATGGAATCAATTCCTTGATTTCTCTTTCTGCTGCTTCATTATTGGTATATAGAAATGCAACTGATTTCTGTACATTCATTTTATATCCTGCGACTCTGCCGAAGTCATGTATCAGTTCTGGCAGTATTTTGGTGGAGTCTTTTGGGTTTTCCACATAGAGAATCATGTTGTCTGTGAATACTGAAAGTTTGATTTCCTCCTTGCTGATTTGGATGCCTTTTGTTTCTTTGTGTTGTCTGATTGCTGAGGCTAGGACTTCCAACACCAAGTTGAATAACAGTGGTGAGAGTGGACATCCTTGTTGTGTTCTTGGCCTTAGCGGGAAGCTCTCAGTTTTTCCCCACTGAGGATAATAGTAGTGGTGAGTCTTTCATATATGGCCTTTATGATCTTCAAGTATGATCCTTCTATCCCTACTTTCTTAAGGGTTTTTATCAAGAAAAGATGCTGTATTTTGTCAAATGCTTTTTCTGCATCAATTCAAAATATTTTTAAATGTCCTCGTGATTTACTCTGGCTAATGAGTTACTTAAAAGTATGTTCTTTAATTTGTAAATATTTGGGAAATTTTCTAGATATTTTTCTCTAATTCATGTCTGGTTTAAATATGCTCTAGTCAGAGATATATTTTGTAAAATTTCAGTTCCTTTAAGTTTCGTAAGATTTTTTTTATGGTTCAGAATAATCTATTTTGTTGAATGTGTATTTGAAATGAGTGAACATTCAACTGTTTGTTTTAATTCCTTAAATGTGTTAAAATAGGTTGTTAATGTTGTTCAAGTTATCTATATTGTTATTGATTTTTGCCTCAAGTATTTTGAATCTCTGTTATTAGGTACATACACAGGATTCTTTTGTCTTTTTGCTGAATTGGACTTTTTATCATTGATATCCCTCTTTATTCTTGCTACTGTGTCATTTGTCTGATATTAATAGAGGCAATTTAGATTTTTTGGATTATTTTTTGCATGGTATAGCTTTCCCATCAATCTCCTTTTTATTAATTTTAAATTTACATTTAATTGATGCCTTTTCCCATCATTTATTTTTGACTTTTTTAAAAAAACTAACTTTAAATTTGGAATAATTTTAGATTTACAGAAAAGTTGCTGTATACCCTCATTCAATTTCGCGTAATGTTAACGTCTTTTATTACCATGGCACAGTTGTCAAAACTAAGAAACCATCATTGGTACATTACTATTAACTAAATGCCAGTCTTCATTCAGATTCACTAGTTTTTACAGTGTCCTTTTAGTGTTCCAAGATCTGATCAGGGTATCATGGTGTATTCAGTCAACAAATCTCCTTAGTTTCCTCTAGTCTGAGATAGTTTTTCATTTTTTCTTTATTTTTCATGACAATAATAATTTTGAGGAGTACTAGTCAGGTATTTTGTAGAATTTCCTCAGTTTGGCTTTATATGATTTTTTTTTTCATGATTAGACCGGGGTTATGGGTTTTTAGGTAGAACACTACAGATATGACGTTCTCTCCTCATCACATCATATCAGAGGACATAAATTATCAACATAACATTATTGGTGATATTAACCTTGGGCATTTGGTTAAGGTAGGGCTTTCCAGGTTTCTCAACTGTAAATTTTCTATTTTTCCCCTTTCTATACTCTGTTATTTGGGTATGAGTCAGTAAATCCAGTCCACATTCAAGGGAGGGAGAATTAAGCTACACCTCCTCTATGGAGGAACAACTACTTATATGTTATTAGGGATTGTTTTATAAGGAAGATTTTTCACTTCTCTTCCTCCTTCTATTTTATCCTTTTTATGTCATTAAATTTAAAATGAGTTTTTTGTATACCACATATAGTTGGATCTTGCTTATTTATCCAATCTGACAACCTGTGTCTTTTAATTGGTGTATTTAGACCATTCACATTTAATATATAGGCAGTACTTACTTTGCACTGTTTCAGTATGCCCAAATTTATTACCACAGTTTAATTAAATACCAGTCTCCTGAAAACATGGTCCAAATCCAGTTACTACGGTATATTAACTGTGAGTAATTACATAAAGCACAAACTTTACTCTAGATCTTTGTTCCAAAAATCACTATATAAATGACAGATGCATATCATGATTAGAAACCAATACTGTCACATCTATCAATGTCTGTCAGTGATTGGTCACTGTATATCTATTTTTGAATTCACATACAGACTGCAAATAATATGGTAGTATTGCCTTCTTGTCTCAGTGATAAAGCCACATGGGTTTTTACAAAAATGGATAATTAAAAGACAGAATTGGTGGGGCGCCTGGATGGCTCAGTCAGTTAAGTGTCTGACTCTGGATTTTGGCTTAGGTCATGATCTCATAGTTTGTGAGATCAAGCCCTGCATCAGGCTCCAAGCTGACAGTGTGAATCCTACTTGGGATTCTCTCTCTCCCTCTCTCTTTGCCCCTCCCCCATTCTCTCTCTCTCTCAAAATAAACAAATAAAACACTTTTTAAAAAAAGAACTGGCTAACGGTTGAAAGTGTAGCAAAGGGACAAAAGTGGATAGTGCTGAAAATGAAATGGAAATCAATTGTAAGTAGAATGGTAGAAGAAATAAGTGATTGTGAGAATGTTGACACTGCCACCATTCAAAAGACTCTAGTAATGCAGCCAGAAGCACTTAGTTAAGGTTAATTTTTGACAAAGATGAGGAAAGTGGTTGTGATGATAGAACGAATATGTTCCAGAGGATGTGATTCCAGAAAAATTGTTTTACATTAAAAGATCTCAGAGTGGGAAAAAAGAACTCAGAGATATTTCTTAATATTAAAAAGGCAAAGAATAAAATTTTGGAATCTGGGCATATAGTAGGCATACAAATATATGCATTGATTTTTGTTTCATTTGGCTCTTGGTATAATTACTGGAACACACTGAACTTTAATACTTAAAGTCAGGGGTTTTCAAACTATGGTCCAGAGGTATAATCTATCCTGTGGTCTGATTTTGTACGGTCCTTAAGCTAAGAATGGTTTTTATGTTTTTTAAGGGTTGCAAGCAAAACAGAACAAAACAAAACAAAAAAAGAAGAATACATTACAGAAACTGTATGTGGTATGCAATGCTTATAATATATTTCCTATCTGGTCCTTTCTAGAGAAACTGTGCACTCCTTCTTAAAATCATTGTGCACTTAATTCTTTCGGTGAGAAAATACATTCCCTCTGTAAAGGAGTAAATTATAAGTATGTGTAATAGGAACAAAAAAACTGATGGAACTAAAAAAAGGGAAAAGAAATTAACAATTATACAACCATAGTTTGAGACTTTAGCAAAACTCTCTTAGCAACTGATAGAATAAATGGGCAAAAAGTTAACAGAGACATAAATTTGAGTAACATAATTAAATGGACCTAATTGAATATATTCAGAATACCCTACCTAACAAATAAAAAAAATGCACGTTCACCTAAGTTGATCACATGGTAGGGTCATAAAATAACTCAGATTTCAAATAATTGAAAGCATGCAGTGTGTGTTCTCTAAACAGTGGGATTAGGTTGGAAATCAGTAATAAAAAATATAACTAGAAAGTACTGAAATCTATACACTTCTAAATATTCCATGGGTCAAAGAAGAAATTAGAAATATTTTAAATTAAATGATAATGAAAATATGATATAACAAACAAGGCTTTTTCTGGCTACGATAGTGCTTTGTGTGAAATTCATAACCTTCAATTTTTATATCAGAAACAAATAACAGTTGAAAATTAGTGACCTAAGTATATTACCAATACGTTTTCTTAAAAGGGAAAATTAAACCCCAAAAAAGTAAATAGAAGGAAGAAATAATAAAAATAAGAGCAGATGACAATTAAATAGAAAATATAGCAGAAAGGATCAATAGCGTCATAATTTGATTCTTTAAAAATTACTATAAAATTGATAAACTGGAGAGGTTGATCAACAAAAAAGAGAAAGGCAGAAGTAACCATCAGGAATGAAAACACATCGTCACAGATCCTACAGATACTACAAAAATAATTAGAGGATATTGTAAATAATTTCATTCCAGTAAATTTGAGATTTTAGATGAAATGGACAAATTTCTTGGACAAAGTTAATTTACTAAACCAACCCAGACAAAAGAGATAATCAAAATAGTCCTGTTAAAGAAATTAAACCTAAAAATATAAATACACCCCCAAAGAAAACCACAGATTCAAATAGTTGCACTGACAAATTCTTCTAAACATTTAGGAAAGAAATAATACCAATTTTATCCAAACTCTTCCAGAGAATATAAAAAGATAGCAGTCACTTATTGAGGCAAGACTAACTTTGATACTAAAGCAAAAGGAAAACATTAAAGGAAAGGAAAATTTGGGCCAGCCTCACAGAGGAACAAAATGGTAAAAATATTAGCAAATGAAATCAAATAATACATAACCAAGGTGTTCTCACCGCCAATTTGGCTTGCTCCTCAAATGCATAGGGAATAAATAGGTGTCAGAGGAACCAGCTAAAACATTTAAATAAGAACCAGAGTCTCATGGCATAATACCCAAAATGTCAAAGTTCCTATTGAAAGTCATTCACCATACCAAGAACCAGGAAGACCTCAAACTAAATTAAAAAGGCAGTGAACAGATTCCAACACCAAGATGACAGAGATCTTAGAATTATTGGACAGAATCTTTAAAGAAGACATCATAAAAATGCTTCCACAAACAATTAAAAAATCATCTGAAACAAATTAAAAAATATAAAATCTCAGCCAAGAAACAGAAAGTTTCCACACATACAAAGATAGAACATATAATGAGAAACCAAATTAAAATTTTGGAACTGAAAAATACAAGTACAAAATCATCTAAGTACAAAATTCAGTGGATGGCTCAACAACAGAATGAAGGGGGAGACAGGAATCAATGATGTACTAGGTAGAAAATAGAAATTACCCAGTTTGGGGACACCTGGGTGGCCCAGTCAGTTAGGCTTCCGACTTCAGCTCAGGTCATGTTCTCAAGGTTTGTGAGTTCCATCCCCTCATTGGGCTCTGTCTGTGATGACAGCTCAGAGCCTGGAGCCTGCTTTGGATTCTGTGTCTCCCTCTCTCTCTGCCCCCACTCTGCTCACGCTCTCTCTCTGTCTCTCAAAAATGAATAAATGTTAAAAAAAAATTTTTTTTAAACCTGGAACCAGAAAAAGTTCTTGAAGTCAGCAAGAGAAAAACAAGATCTTTCCAGGGGGAAAACAATTCAAATGACAGTGGATTTCTCATCAGAAACCATGGAGCCCCAAAAGAAGTGGCACGACTTGTGTTTTAAGTACTGAAAGAAAATCACACTGTCAACCCAGAATCCTATATTTAGTGAAAGAATCCTTTAAAAATAAAGGGGGAAATCAAGACATTCTAAGATGAAGAAAAATGAAGATAATTTTTCACTAGTATACCAACTCTAAAAGAATAGCTAAAGAAAATTATCTAAATAGAAAGGAATTGATAAAAGAAAGAATCTTGACATCAGGAAGGAAGAAAGAACATGATAAGCAAAAATATAGGTAAAACAGTAGATTTTCCTTTCCCTCTTGAATTTTCTAAATTATATTTGATGGTTGAAACAAAAATTCTAACACTATTTGATGTCGTTCTAAATGTATGTAGAGGAAATAAACAAACAATCACCATAAGATCCAGCAATTATACTCCTGGGCCTTTATCCCAAGGAAATGAAAACATATATTCATAAAAAAAAACCTGTACACAAATATTTCTAGCAGCTGTTCATAGTAGCCCCAAATGTTCATAGTAGCCCCAAACTGGAAACAACCCACATATCCTTCAATAGGTGAGTGGTTTAACAGCTGTGGTACATTCATGTTATGGAGTACTAGTCAGCAATAACAAGGAACAAACTATTGATATAAGCAACACTCTGGATGAATCTCCCAAGAACTATGCTGAGTGACAAAAGCCAATCCCAAAAGGGTACACAAGGCATGATTCTGTTTATCTAACATACTTGAAATGATCAAATTATAGAAATTGAGAACAGACTGTTGTCAGCAGGGATTATTGAAGGGATGTGGGCAGGAGGGGAGTAGGTGTGACCATAAAAGGACACCATGAAGTATCTTTTGGTTGAAGGAAATATCCTGTATCTTGGTAGTATCGATATCCAGGTGTGATATTGCACTATAGTTTTGCCATAGGTTATTATTGAGGAAAACTGAGTTAAGAGTGCAAGGGATCTCTCTGTGTTACTTCTTACATCCCAATGACAATTATTTCAAAATCAAAAGTTCAATTAAAAAAGACACCAGTAGGAGAATGAAATGCCAAACCACAGAGTAGGAAAAATTATTTGTAATACATATAACTGATGAGAGATTAGAATCCAGAATGCATAGACAATTTCCATAAATAACTGAGAAAAAGAAAGACAACCCATTAAAAAATTTTTTTTAAATGTTTATCTTCAAGACAGAGAGAAAGACAGAGTGTGAGCAGGGGAGGGGCAGAGAGAGAGGAAGACATAGAATTCAAAGCAGGCTCCAGGCTCTGAGGTATCAGCACACAGCCTGCTGCAGGGGTTGAACCCATGAACAATGAGATCATGACCTGAGCCAAAGTTGATGCTCAACCAACTGAGCCACCCAGGCTCCCCAAGACAACCCATTTTTTAAAAAATATAGGTTAAAATCTTGAATCACTTTTTAAAAGAAGATACTCAAATGACCAATACGTATACCAGAAAAACCCTGCTCAACTTTATTGGTCATCAGGGAAATGAAGATTAAACCCACAAAGAGATGCCACAACAAACTCATCAGCATGGCTAAAATTCTAAAAAGAAACAAAACTGAAATCAAATGTTGATAAAGATATATATTATCTGGAATTCTCATGTACTGCTAGTAGGAAAATAAAGCAGCATAATCATGTTGGAAAATCATTTGGCAATATCTACTACAGCTGAGCATATGTATACCCTATGAAGCAATTCTACTTTTTGATATGTATCCAACAGAAATGCATATATATGTACATTAAAAGACATGTACAAGAATGTTCCTAGTAGTATTATTCCTAATGGCCCTATACTATAAACCACTGAAATTCCCATCAACAGTAGAATGAATACAAAATTGGGCACACTCATACATAATTCATTCATACATTTATACATATTTATCCTCAATGCCTCTCTTTCCTTCCTATCCGTCATCCAGCCCTCATGGCTCACCTCCAAATTTCTACCTGGATTTGTTCACTTCTCTTCAAATCCTCTGATACTTCCTCAAATCCACCATCATTTCTCACCTCATTTACCAAAATAGCCTTTAACTAGTCTTCTTGCTCCCCTATGATTCATCATCTGTAAAGCAGTCAGAATGGTCTTATTAAAGTATAAATCAGATCACTTCATCCTCTTGTTTAAACCTTTCATTGGGTTCTCATTGGAGTTATGATTAAATCCAACTCTTCATCATGGTTTGAAAGGCAGCTGTGCTGGTTCTGCTATAGTCAAAGATGTTTACAAAGAAAGATCTTAAAATACATTACATGGTTTAAACAAATAAAGAGTTTGAAAGGAAGACACAAAAGTTGAAAGGAAGACAGTCCCAGGTTGGCAGGGCAGCTCTGCCAAACTCAGAGGTGCCACACAGAGTTCTATCTCTGACTCTTATGTGCTTGCCCATCACATCTGCCTCCCACCTAGCCAGAGAAGGGAAAGGAAAGGCAGAAGCCCAGAAGTTTCCCTTCCCAGAAGGGACTCAGCAATTCTACTTTTTGATATGTATCCAACAGAAATGCATATATATGTACATTAAAAGACATGTACGAGAATGTTATAGTAGTAGTATTCCTAATGGCCAGAAATTTCCCTTCCCACTTCTGCTTTCATCTTCTTTGTCCAGAACCTGGTCACATGGCACACCTAGCCGAAAGGAAGCCTGGGGAATGTAGTCTTTAGCTAACCTGACATGTGCCCACCATGACTCCATTATTGTGGAAGTAGAGAAGAATGAATATTGAGGACAACTCATAGTCTCTGTTTCAGCCTGCAGCATGTCATCCCTCTCTACTTCTCCAGTCTCACCTCCTCCCTGTCTCTCTCTCTCTGGCTTTTGGCTCTCTAGCCACACTAGCCTTGCTCATTCCCTCCTTAGTCCTTAGGCCCTTGTATCTGTGCTGGCCTATATCTGAAATACTTTCCCCTAGATCTTTACATTAGTGGCTTCTTCTGATCATTTGTACCTCAACTCAAGCCTTGTACATCTTCTGAGAGGCATTTCCTGACCCTCCCCTCACAAGCAAAATAACCACCTCCTTTCCACTCTCATTCATGTTGTTTTATTTCTTACTTATCACTAGCTTAAATTCTCATTTACTCACCTGCTTATTATCTGTATCTCTCATTGGAATGTAAGCACCATGGGGACAGAAAGGTTGTCTGACTTATTCTCTGTTGGGTCGCCAGCACTTAAATGCTACTTTTGATAAAGCAAGCACTCGACAAACATTTGTTGAACAGATGAATTAGTTTAGCCCAAACCTCTTCATTTCCAAACTGGGAAAGCTGGGGCCTGGAGAAAGTAATTGTCTTGTCTGAGGTTCTGCAACTAGTTGGTAGACTCCCAGATGGGCACTTTTCTCGAACACCCTATTTCATCCAGGCTCTTCTTTGAAGTCTGTTTTCTCACCCTGCCTCTATCATTCCTCTGCACACCTGTAGCACTAGACTTTAACATCCACTGGGTTTTTATGCTATGCTTCTTTGTATTTTTTTATCTTTGTTCTGTCTTGTTTTCCCAACCAAGCTGCAGGCCTCTGGAAAAAACCAACCTTCTAACACACAGACAATAGGCCCTGCGTAGGTATGTGACAAAGAGACTGAAGTTACTTTATTCAGCCAAGTGAGACTCACAACTGTTACAACTTTCATGTCTTATTATTGAAGATAAAAGTTGGATATTGGAAGACTAGATTTTGGCGGGGGGTAATTCCTGTGTATCCGCAACTAAGCATACAGGCAAGATTGTCTTACCAGCAGGTGGAATCTTATGTGCTTCATCAAAATTATGCAGAAGAGCTGCTCTAGGTGCAATGGGTGGATTCTGAAAGGTAATCCTTGCTGTTGGTGGAATCAGTCCTCGTTCTATCATACTTAAAATTCCTGGAAAGGAAGGTTAGAAGAATATGGTTTTAATGCCAAGTGTTTCCACAACGTCTGAGCTCCATCAATTTCACAAGTGTAACTTACTCTATTCATCTTCTTATTTGTGAGAGTACATCTAGTGCCTTCATCCTCTGCATGGAAAAACAGCTATGGTACACATTCATTTAAGCCATTAATTCTAACCCAAGGAAAAAAATGGCATTTCCAATAATGCCAATATGAAATAAACTTGTATTATGATAATTTCATTTTAAGGTAGAAATATCATTTCAGGGCACACTAAAACTTCTTTATATGTAACATTTTTCAATTATTGATAATCTTGTTACTCTTTTTTTAAAATTCGGAAAAAACAAGTACACGGTCATCATAACCATAGAGATGTTTTTTACTGAAAGAAAAAAATCTATGTGCTTTAAAACTATTTAGCTGTTGTGACAATGAGTCAGATTTTATAAAAGAAAAGTTATTTTCAGACATTACTCATGTCACCAGAAGATGTGATCACCCAAATAGATCAATTTAGTGTAACTGAGCAGCATGGTTAGTATTAATGCAACTAATTTACAATACTTAGAACTCCTACTATGTCGGCATGGGTGGTCCCAGGGCTTTTTAAGGACAGGAGACTGTTAACTAAATAAACAAATGAATGAATCAATGAATAATTGAGCAAAGCCTTCTAGCAGGGACAATACTTTCATTAAGATGGATCTGTTGTATTGAAGCCAGAAACCCAGAAACCCAGGGAGTATGTGAAATAAACTTGTGACAGGGCTTCAGCTTCTTGTTGCTTTCGTGTAACAGGAAGGAAAGTAAAGGAACCATAGGTCTCAAGGAAATCCTCATCCTCAAGCTGTGTACCAAGCTGGACTAAGTTGGGAAGTTGGCACAGACCCTAAGAAGAACAAGTATTGTTTCCATTTGCCTTAGTCCCTCAATGACCATGCTATGCTGTTATTAAGTCTAGTGTTACAGGAATCAGAGGAATGATCGCCGAGGGGTTGTGGAGCAGAAGACTTCCCTCATAAACCAATGAATCCAAAGAGAACTCTTTAGTTTGCTTACTGCAGAGTCATTTTGGGGGAGAGTTATGTATTAAAAATGAATATTCCTGGGCCCTCTCCTGGGTCTGCCCAAACCAGGGCCTGGGAATCTGTATTATTGAAGACTCTAGGACATACTTAATGTGTCCTGAAGTTTGAGATCCAGTAGAATTGGGGCCCAGTAATCCACATTTTCAGTAAGCATGCCAGGTCAATCTTTTGTACTTTAAAAATTTAAGAAGTGCTAATCCAGAGTACAACTCTTTAAGCCCCTTTTGAAATTAGGACTTCAGGTTTTAATTTTTATAGCACTGGATTTAACCACTTTAAAATGTTAAGACTAATTCTGTGTCCTCAACGTATATTTTCCACCTTTAAATATCAAATCCCGTTTCCAAGAACTATGCCTGACTTGCAGATGTGAAAAACAGAGCTTCTTCTAATTCAATATATTTTCATTACCAAACTCAGAGGGAAACCCAGCGAATGTGATTATAACCTTTGCTTTAGTACTGGTTGGAGCGATTCACTTAATCTTAGATAAACACATGTGTGTACATTTAGCATTGGAAGGAAGAAGTTAAGACTTTGGAATAAGCAAAAGAGACTGGGTATTTTTTTATCCTAATGCTGGAACCTCTGGAGATTATCTGGCCCTATAATCACATTTGTTTTCAATTGTCTATTTTCTAGAGATTAAGGGTAATTTATGGAAAACTGAAAGCAATGCATATATTTCTTGTTTATACACATGCAAATAACCCCCCCCAAAAGTCAGTTGTGTGTCTATTTGCAAATTTATTTCAGTATGCTTGATTTGTAAAGATATCTGTTGTTTGGATTCTCCTTTGAACCAGTTGTAACATCTTACTGATGTTCTCATTTAATCGATGAGGTGAATAAAACCTTGGATGTTTTCATTTTATAGTTGTATAAGAGTCATGGTTTTACTTTAAAATATATATCCTTTGGGGCGCCTGGGTGGCTCAGTCAGTTAAGCATCTGACTTTGGCTCAGGTCATGATCTCATGACTTGTGGGTTCAAGCCCCACATCGGGCTCTGTGCTGACAGCTCAGAGCCTGGAGCCTGCTTTGGATTCTGTGTCTCCCTCTCTCTCTCTGCCTCTCCCCTGCTCATACTCTGTCTCTGTCTCTCTCAAAAAATAAATAAACATTAAAAAAAAAAAAAAATATATATATATATATATATATATATATATATATATATATATATATATCCCTAATAATTTTGGAGACTTCAGCAAGATGAGCAAAAGATTCACCTGAAATTGCCAGACATGGTGCACCTCACAGGAACCAACGCCAGGCATGTATTTTCTTAGCACCTGTGGGTGAATTCAAAGTGGCAATAGACCCTTACTGAGTGCTTTTCTAACTTTAGTATTACTCCCTACAAAAATTTTTTGTTTTGTTTATCTCTTAGGTTCATTTATGGCTAAGTAATTCCTTCTTGGTAGCTCTAGAGACTGAGAATTTGGTGATCTCCATAAATGGATTAATGTCTTATGGAGATCTAATTCCCCATTGAGTGAGAAACAATAGAGAATACAGTTTGTTAGTCTTCTGTTTGTCCACTTGTGTGTTTTGAGCTCAGACCAACTAGGAATGTCATGCCTACAGAGAAGGAGAATAACTGTTTGGTATCTGGACCAGCAAGTGTGTTTCTGTGTTTATTTTTCATCTGTAGCTGAAATTATAGAATTGAAGCTATAAGTCCTGTCTGTATCTGTATGTCTGTGTTTATGTAATTCAGGAAAGTCTTTATCTCTCATTGCGAATGTAGAAATTTTTCCTGTCTCCAGATGGTATTAATAAATCAGACTGTAATGTCGCAAATTAAAGGAGCTCTGTTCAGATCGACTTACAGAGAGATGTAAGTGCATATGTAAACTGAATATTCTTAAAATTTCTAGAAAATAGGGAAATCAAACCTCTAATACTTTAAATGTGCTCCCCCTCATCTCTCAAATTCAGAAACTCTCATTGAGTCTCCTTACTTTTCATGGCAAGATAGTTATTTGCATAATTTCAGTAAAAATCTGTTCTCCTTTTACTAAGATATCATTGGAAAAATCACTTATGCAACCAAGACTTTGCCTGAAATTTCATATTTAAGAATGATACTTATTAATCATGAATGACAAGTAACTTTTAAAGAACTGAAGTTGACCGTATGGAGCCAGTGCTTCCAAAGCCTTCCAAAAAGACTGGCCTGGTACATGGCTTATAGGTTTTCCATCCTTACAGGTGGTAGAAGGTCATGTCCTGGCAGGCCCAAGAACTTTAGGATATTGGAGCACCTCTAGAAGAGAGGAATTTACCCACATTTACAAATCCTGTAGCTGAAATGTGGCAGGCAGAGTTTCTTGGGCTTGATTTCCTAGCCTTAAGATAGCACATAATAGAGTATTTAAAAAGTTTAATCTGAGATTCCTTATGAAAACTTTCAGCAGAGCAAACCTAAGATGGCCTAGATGGAGAATTAATATTCTTGTTGCACATGTATAAATAATCAGGACAAACCTAATGAGACCAGACTTATTTTTTGAATGTTTTGTTGAGATCATTAAAAAAAATTTTTTTTTAACATTTATTATTGAGAGACAGAGAGAGCCAGAGCATGAGCAGGGGAGGGGCAGAGAGAGGAGAAGACACAGAATCCGAAGTAGGCTCCAGGCTCTGAGCTGTCTGCACAGAGCCCGATGTGGGGCTCGAACTCACAAACTGCGAGATCATGACCTGAGCTGAAGTTGGACGCTTAACTGACTGAGCCACCCAGGCTCCCCTTGTTGAGATCATTTTGATCAAAATGGTAGAAGACTGGGGCGCCTGGGTGGCCTAGTTGGTTAAGCATCAGACTCTTGACTTCAGTTCAGGTCGTGGTCTTATGGTTTGTGAGATTGAGCCCTGCTTCAGTCTCTACCCTGAAAGCGTGGAGCCTGCTTGGGATTCTCTCTCTCCCTTTCTCTTTGCCCTCTGCCACTCTTGTTCTCTCTCTCTCTCTCTCAAAATAAACTTTAAAAAAAAAATGGTGGAAGACTATAGGAGTATTTTTGTTTAAGTTTTGGAATAAGCAAGAGATTACTGGATATCTTTCGAATGGAATGCTGTAGCCTCTAGGGATTATCTGGACCTAATCTTTGACTGAGCTATTTCATAACTCAGTAGAGATTAAGGTTAATTTGTAAAAACAAAACAAAACAAAGCTAATACTAATGCAAATGCAAATAATTCTTATCTATAAACTTGAAAATAAATTGTCTCTGGTGAAGAGATGCTCTTCCTTCCCATAGAAAAGTCAATTTTGCATCTATTTGCAAATTTATGTTAATATTTCTGATCTACAAATGTGTGTTCTTTGGATTCTCTTTAAATCAGTGTGATATCCTACAGATCTCTCTTTTAATCAAAGAGTTAAATAAATAAAATCTTTGACATGTGTTCATTTTAAATTTGTATGAGATCCATGATTTTACCTATTTTGGGAAATTGTCCCTTAACACCATTGCCTCATTAAACTTTCATAACACTCTTACTTTCTTATTGAATGGATTAGAGATTAGAAGTTCATTCATTGAACCAATATTTGTTAAGTGCCTATTAGGTGTCAGGGCTGCGGATGCAGTGGTGAGCCAGAGAGAACTTATGGAGCTTCTAGGAAGGATAAAGACATTAAATAAATTCACAAATAAATACATAATTACAAATCGTGGTCATCTATGAAGGAAAAGGCAGATGCTTAAGGAAGTGACTTTTCGAGGCAGAGATACAGGCACTTGAGAAGGCCCGTGTGAAAATGTGCTTGGCCTGATGAGGACCAGAAGGAAGGCCCATGTGATGGGAGCATAGAGAAAGTCCAGGTCAGGCCTGCCCTATTTGTAGAGTTTGGAGTCGATTCTCAGACCAGAGAGCAACTTGCTTGAGGTCACACACAGCCTGAAAGTTTGGTTTGTGTACTGTGAGTCTTATAGTCTTCTTTTTTAAAATTTTTTAATGTTTATTTATTTTTGAGAGAGAGAAAGAGACAGAGCAAGTGGGGGAGGGGCAGGGAGAGGGAGACACAGAATCCAAAGCAGGCTCCAGGCTCTGAGCTGTCAGCACAGAGCCCGACGCGGGGCTCGAACTCATAAACCAAGAGATCAAGTTGGACTCTTGATCTCTTGAGCTGAAATTGGACTCTTAACCAACTGAGCCACCCAGGCGCCCCAAGACTTAATTCTTAACCATAAAAAAAAAAAAAACCACAAACAAACTACTTTATTTCTTTTTTGGATATAGCAAGAGAGTTCAAGAAGAAGTTAGGAAGTCCATCCTGCATTTTCCGAGACAACTCTCTCTTCTGGATGTTGTTAATCTTTCACCTCGTGCTGGACATGTGTGGATCTGAGGTGAAGCTTAAATGGCAGGTAAGGACATTGGGAATATGTACAAAACTAGACACTGTGTCTACATTTTCATGGCTTGTGCTTTCCTGACACTTATGTTACCTTGCACAGTACCATACATATGGTAAGTACTCAATAAATATATGTTGATTAATTGGTTGATTAATTACAAATATTATGGAAAGCCAGATGTTCTCTGGTAGATAACTGAGGGATAAAAATGTGTTTTTTTTCCGGACCAAGTTGCCATGGTTCTAGATTCACTTTTGTCTTGCAGCAATTTTTCATTATGTCTATTGCTAAAGTGGACATTGATTCATTGGTTTATTGATTTATCGATTCACTCATTCACTATTTCAGTCATCCTAATTTGATCAAGGAAGAACATAATATGGTACTAAAGCAAGAACTCTGCTGGAGTTATTCTGTATTCATAGGTAGTAAATATGTAAACTAAGTAAAATCATGTATCATAAAGATTGCTGAACAATAATGGTTTATAACTAAAAAAGTAACAGTTATGGTTGTGAGCTTCACACATTAATGGACTTATAATGATGCTGGGTTCTCTTGAGTTCTGCTGTTCCTCCACCAACAGGTCAGTAGACGAGCAGACAAGACAGAGAACTTCAAAACTCCAAGGACCAAGAGAACTCTCGGGAACCAACTTTAGTCCAAAATATTCCAGACAACAGATAGAAAGTGATACAGGAATAATTAAAGACCATATCACTTGGTTTTATTTGAGATACAAAAGGGGATCCACTTAGGCATTTTTAATACTTCAGCTAATAAAATTAAGTAGCAGAGAGAAGTAGAGAGGATGATATTTACAACACTCAGTCCTTATTCATTCACTTACTGTTTCATTTACTTATTCGTTCAACCAACAGGTAGGGTCTCGAAAATGCTAGAAATGGTTCTAGACACTGGGGATACTGAGATGAAGATGATGTGACCTTTTGTTTAAAAACTAGAAATCTGTTCCATGTAGGGCTCTGTGCTGGGCGTGGAGCCTGATGAAGATTCTCTCTCTCCCTCTCCCTCTGCCCCTCTCCAACTCCATGTGTGTGCATGTGCTCTCTATCTCTCAAAAAAAAAAAAAAATTCTAAAAACCAGAAATCCACTGGATTCACGAACACTAGAATTTAGACTAAGACATGCATGGCTGAAATGCCAATTACATTAATTCTGGCTTCATATTTTTGCATAATAGTATATTGAAATAAAAATTTTTGAATGCTACCAGAATAGCATCAGAAACTATCTGCTCAGAAGACTGAAAAATTCTAATAATACTGTCTAAACACAATAATAATTTTAACACACAGTAACACCAACATCTGAATCAATATGAAATTCATACAATGATGGGTTTTTGAGGTGAAAGAGACTCTAGTTATTGTTTAGCCCAACCTTCTGATTTATGGAGGAGGAAACTCAGGCCAGAGTAAGGACCTGACTTGTCTAAGGACACCTAGAAGAAATAATGGCTGAGCCCAAATTCAAACTCAGGTGCCCCCATCCCACCTCAATGCTCTTTCCCGTACATTCCTAAGCACATAAAATGGTCATTGAATCACTAACCTTTCCTGGCTTCCGTTTGTAAGACTGGTATGGGGGTGAAATAGGGATTTCTGTGATGAGAAGCTGGGAGAACGGTGAGGTTGGATATGGTAGACCCTTTTATTAACTTCTGAACCTCCACCTAGATGATCAAAAAATTTGTTTTCAGCAGGCATTTTTGCTTTCAAAATGAACACAGTTTTCTTCTTGTAAACAATAAATAAGATTATGAATAGTTTCATTAAGTTTTAATAAAGTAGCAATAGCAGCTCCAATTTTATTGCCCATGAGTACCCTGTGCTACTGTCTACTGTCAGGAGTTTGTGTAATTTAAAATAGTTAATTAAATCCAATTAACATGTTGTGATTTCCACTATGCAAAGTCACTAGAGTAGTTAATAAAGGAACTATTAAGATTTTGTTCAGTTTTAATGACTACGATATAAAAGTACTAAATCTTGACAGAAGAGGTTTTGAATACAGCAAAGTTTTGTACAGGCAAAATCCTCAGGAAATACATATTAGAGTTTTGAGAGTAAAAAAACAAAAAACAAAAAACAACAAAAAAAATGAGCAAACTGGGAGAATTTAAAGATAAATGTATCAGTCAACATTAACAGGTTAAAAATGAACTTTGAGTGGATTCTTGAACATTTCAGAGAGAATTAAAGACTTGATGTCTAGATCAGTTACAGTAGATGATTACCTTTTCTAAAGTCATTAAATGCTTTTATTATAGTCATGAAATATGAATTCTTTCTGTTAAATGGTTTCTAGCTTTTAAAGACTATATGTATTCATATAAATCACATTTAATGGTATAGCTCAAGTATACTATTTTTACCTTTATTGTAAGACATTATGAATTACCTGGGTGCTCTCAGCAGGGAAGATGCAACTGTTTGGTATTTATAGACTGATTTAAATTTTCCAAACATTAATTAATTTGCATAGCTTCTAGAGGAACTAGGTAACAATTTGCTATTTGACTCATAAAGAACCAAGACAGAAAGGTTAGTAGATTTGTTTAAGGTTACACAGTATACTAGAAATACACAGATTTTTCAAGTTTAAGATTCATCTGATTTTACATTAGTGAAATTTGCCATTGGACTCAGTAGTACCATACCTTGTTTTGCTCATCAAGGTCAAGGAAAACAAAAGGGAAATTTCATGAAGATTGGAGGTTGGGGGGAGAAAATCACTTTCCAAAATAAATATCTGTTGGCTGAAAAATGTCTGTGTGAACAAAGGTGTTAGGCTCCCACTGCCAGGATGCGGAGCTTAAGGGAAACTGTAAGCAGCTACCAGACTGTGAACACCAAACGTTTGGTAAGCAGAGTTTAAAATGACTATGATTAGGGTTTAAAATCTTTTTTAGTGTTTATTTATTTATTTGTTTGTGTGTTTAGAGAGGGAAAGTGGGGGAGGGGCAGAGAGAGAAGAAGAGAGAGCATTGCAAGTAGGCTTGAAAGCCTGATGTGGGGCTTGAACTCCCGAACTGTAATATCATGACCTGAGCCAAAATCAAGAGTCTGAGGCTTAACTGACTGAGCCACCCAGGCACCCCTGTAAGTAGGGTTGTTTGGTTTTTTTTTTTTAACAGGAAAAGAGTAGGCTGTCAGGGCTGTCAGGGCAACTTCCTTCCAGGTGAGTTGGAGGAGGAAAGGAGAGTGCCATGGGCGTTGCCTCAATGACAGTGAGGGCTCATGTGCACGTGGTATTATTCTGGAACTTCCATCTTGCCCATCCACCTTGTTCTCGTTCTCATCCTCAGCTCTCCTTGACCCACCACACCTCCAGACATGAGTAGCCTCCAGGATTTCCAAATCAGGGAGGCTGAGCTAATCACCCAAAGTACGGTACCCCAGACAAGGCCTGCGTATAGCTGATTTTCAGTAGCAGAGATGGAAGGGTCTCCACTTGTCTGATTGATATCAGGGTCATGGAGGCAAAGGTAAATTGGAGGAAGAAAGAAAGATTCCACTTAAATAAAATTGTCAAGCATTGTGAAGATGTAAAATACAGGTTTGGCAGTTTCAGAGCATAGAGCATCACTTATCTGGATTTTCTGAAAGCCTTTGACAAAGTACACCTGACAACCTGCTCTTGAAAGCCAAAGTCACAGGATCCGACATAAAAACACAAAGGGTGGAAGGCAGATGATATTCAGATTCTGCCAGGCAGTCAGCACATTCATAATGCTTTCTTTAATGGTTTCAATTGCATAGATCTCAACGATGTAAAAGCCAGACCCAAGGGGTGTGTGTGTGTGTGTGTGTGTGTGTGTGTGTGTGTGTGTAGGGGCATGGAGAAGAAGGTTACACTGGAGGTTGACATCCTTTCAAGATTACAGAAATAAATCCCAGGAACAGTGTCGCTGGGTGCGGAACATAAGCCCACTCTACGGCCACATTCCCATGGTAAGGATAACCACTTTGCATTAGCTTGCTTGGAGGCAGAAGGCATGTAATGACCTGCAGCATTTACTGAGCACTTACTACCTAACACTAATTTTAATACGATCAGCATTAAGTTTCACCAGGAATGGAAAAGCTAAGGGCATTGGGAGTGCAGAAGAGGGAGTAATTAACTCTGCCTGCTGGCATTGCAGAAGGCTTTGGAACACCAACCCGAGCTGTATATTAGAATCACTCAGGGAGCTTTTCAGAAATACTGCTTCCTAGGGGCTCCTGGATGGCTCAGCTGGTTAAGTGTCTGACTCTTGGTTTCGGTTCAGGTCATGATCTCTCATTTGTGGATTCGAGCCCCATATCAGGCTTTCTGCTGTCAGTGCGGAGCCTGCTTCAGATCCTCTATCCCCTTTGCTTTCTGCCCCTCCCTCCTCTCCCTCTCTCTCTCAAAAATAAATAAACATTAAAAATTTTTTTAATTAAAAGAAAGAAAGAAATCCTGCTGCCTGGGCCCCAACTCTGGGCAAATAAATCCAAGTAGCTGGACTGGAGCCTCGGCCTCGGTATTTTTTATCAAGCCCCCCAGGTGATTCTGATGTGCAGTCAAGGCTGTGATATTTAAATTGTGTCTTAAGAGAAGCATTGAATTATATCACGTGGAGAAGAGGCTGCAATTATAGGGGGAAAGAATGGTGGTGACAAAGTAGAATCGCATACAGACGTATGAAGATTTCACGGAAGGCGAGGAGCTCAGTGTGGCTGGAGTATGGTGTGTGTGCCAGAAGGGTAGGGTGGGGGACGAGCATGCAATGGTGGGTTGAGATTAATGCAAATTAAAGAAACCAGCTTCATGAATGTGCTGATTGCCTAACAGAAGTCAAATTTCCTCCACTTCTGGCTTCTCCTTTATATCATGCTTTACATTTTAGGCTGGAAATGGTATGGACTATCCTATATATAGAACAATGTTCCCTATATCTGGTACTTCATTGCTATTTCCCAAACTCTGTCGTTTTATGCCTAAACCTGCTATAATAGCTTTTTCAAAATTTAAAAGATATGGAAAAGCTTAAAAAAGAAAATAGCAATCATATTCCTGCCAGCCAGAATTAATCATTGTTAATATCTTGGTATATTTGCTTCTAGTGTTTTCAAATAGAAAAACCATTCTATTTTATTATTCTGGTAAAAATGATATATGCTCATTATAAAGATTCCAATTAATGTAGAAAATAGAAAAACACAAAGATGAAAGTTTAAGAAACCATGCCAAATATCGTTAGGTGATCCATTATCCCTGACATCTTTGGAATGATTAATAATATATCATCTTATAAAAATAGGATTTATATTACATT
Organism: Acinonyx jubatus; assembly: GCF_027475565.1. Lineage (NCBI taxonomy): Eukaryota > Metazoa > Chordata > Mammalia > Carnivora > Felidae > Acinonyx > Acinonyx jubatus. The sequence continues at coordinate 37,302,082 of NC_069386.1, forward strand.
ATTAAACTTAATTTTTGACATGAATTTAATAGGAGGGGGAAGGCTGAATTAAACCCAACAAATTATTAAACCTCAAATCAATATTTCTTTACCACAAGATTCCTGTGAGTTGAAAAAGATTCCTCTGCACAGAGGTAGCATAGACAATGAGTAGCATAGACAATATGTAAACAAATGGGTTGGGCTGTGTTCTTATGAAACTTTATGTACAAAAATAGGTGGTCAGCTCTCAGGCAGTAACTTGTAGATACCCACCCTGTAGTTAAATAAAGGTGATTATGAAAAACCTTTAGATTTTTAAAAATCATGTTTTTAAAAAATGTTTATTTATTTTGAGAGGGAGAAAAAGAGACAGAGGGGCAGAGAGAGAGGGAGAGAGACAATCCCAAGCAGTCTCTGTGCTGTCAGTGCAGAGCCTGACTCGGGGCTTGATCTCATGAACCATGAGATCACGACCTGAGCCGAAATCAAGAGTCGGATACCTAACCGACTGAGCCACCCCAGCGCCCCTGAAGTCGTGTTTGAAATTTGAATAACATATCCCATCTTCAAAAGATAAGAGCATTAGAACTATCTTGCTACTGGCATCCCCTCTCCCTCACCTTCCAATGTTTTATTATTATTTTTACATTGCCCAGATTTATAATACCCACATTCTGTTTTGAAACCACAATTGCTGGGATGGTTTAGCATCCACTCTACACATAAATGGATCCAGCGCCACCAACAGTCCTTTTGTTATGGCTTCTCTATGCTTGAGTTACTTACTTTGATTGGTTGTTTAATCGCCTGCCTTTGGTCATCAAGCAGTTCTTTCTAACAAGTGTTCATGGGTCGTTATACTTGAATTACATCTGGGGTCATCCTTTTTTTTTTTTTTTTTTCTCAAAACTTTGCAGACACTGACACATTGTCTTCTACCATGAATATTGTGAAATCTGATGCCGGCTTGATTCATCCTTCACCCCTTGTCAGTGATTTTTCTTTCTGCCTGCGTGTCTGAAACATTCTGTGTTTTTGAAGTTCAGGCACTTAACTAGAAAACCTTTATTCCGTAACACTCAAAATCAAATTTTCCTGGGATTCAGTGCTTTCTTTCCACCTGTAGATTTTGTTCTTTCTTCATCTCTGGAAAATTTTCTTCCATCATATCATTGGCTATGTCTTCTCTTTTGCTGGGTTCTCTCTCAGAGATACCAAGTGTCATTAAGCGTTGGCTCATCTTTACCTTTCATGTTGTGGTTCCTAATGATTCATTTCTCTCCTGGTTCATTTTAAATTTTTTTTTTCAACGTTTATTTATTTTTGGGACAGAGAGAGACAGAGCATGAACGGGGGAGGGGCAGAGAGAGAGGGAGACACAGAATCGGAAACAGGCTCCAGGCTCTGAGCCATCAGCCCAGAGCCCGACGCGGAGCTCAAACTCACGGACCGCGAGATCGTGACCTGAGCTGAAGTCAGGACGCTTAACCGACTGCGCCACCCAGGCGCCCCTCTCCTGGTTCATTTTAGAATAGAACACCCTGATTTTAGCTGAGCATATGGCTATCCAGTCGCAGACTGCATTTTCCAGTGTGGCTAAGTGTGGACATGTGACCAAAATCAGACCAGTAAGACATAGGCAGCGGTGGTAAGTGTAACCTCTGGGCCATCTCCTTAGAATGCCTACCCTGGACTATCTTTATCGTTCCTATGGGCTGAAAGTGTAGAGAGGAGCCAGCTTCAACCACTGGAATGAGAGTGTCTGTAACCACAGGAACGAGATGATACAGCCTCCAGAGAGAAGGAAGCAGAGTCATCCTGTGAGCCTTAGACTTTTCATGTGTGGACTGTTTTGTGAACAAGAAATAAATTGATCTATTTATGGCATTATATTTTCGGATTTCTTTGTTACAGCAGCTTAGCCTGTAACGAACTACTATGCGTATCTATTAGCTTCTAATTAATGTCCTTTGTCTTTTTCCGTTGCGTTTGCTGTGCTTACAGTCTTTTCTCCGCGCCCATATTTCAGTGTTCAGCAGTGTGTGTTCTGTTCTTCCTATTTATAGTTTATTTATTAGTTCCATAAAATATTTTGGTATTCAATTTGTTTCCTTATGTCTGCAACCTCCCTTTTTATCTCATTCTGCTATTTTATCATCTCATGGTTGAGTTCTAGTTTTACTTAATTTATGTTCCTAGCAAGCTGTGCTATCATATGAAGAAATTGTGAGAAAATTCCTTCTGTACCTTGAGTTATATTTTTTTCTAGGTTAGGCTTTGTCTTTTGCAGCCCATAGTTCTCCCTCCCCCCTTCCTCTTCCTCTCTTTTTGTTAGCTGTGGGTGAAATACTGGCATTTATGTAATAAATCAGCATAGTGGCTGTATCGTTTCTTTCCCCCTTGTATATTCTTGGGCAGCTCTGCCCAGACAATCTGCTTGCTCTGATGTAGCATCTCCTCCCCCGTAGTCTGCTACCAGTGTGTTTTCTTTCCCACGTGAGAAGCAGGTACTCTGGGTCTCCTGTACCTTTCTGTTAGCTGAGGGCCTGGGTCAGGGAGGCCTCCATTTTAGGATATATACAGTCTCTGTTAAAATATGTAGGCTCTCTCCCCTCTCCTGAGGTTTTGATGAACATCCTATATCAGGGTTTGCTCTACTTAGTTGAGGATGAATCCCTCCCTCCCTCCCTCTAGCCCCAGGGGTTTTGGATCATTTCAGTAGAAGCCTGAAGACTTCACTTCTCTCTGGAAGAATCAGACATTGTTTGCTCTCCAATTTCACCTCTTTCTTCCACGTCCCCTTGTCAAAAGAGAAAAAAAGGTAAGGATGCTTGCTTGCTTGTCTTCTCTCCAGATTTTGTACTGTTTCTGAGAATCTCAATATTTCGATAATTTACCAGTGGTATTTCGTTTGTGAGGGGCAGGAAGGGGGTAGAATTGGAGCTGTGTTGTACCTCTCTACTCTGCTCCAGAATCTTCTGCTGGGTGAATTTAAACCTACACAGCCACATTATACAACCCTGCATGACCATATTCTGCAGTCCTGCCTCAGCCCTCCTCCCCATATTATGGACGGCACACTAAAGATCAGGAAGGGAAAGTGGCTAGGACACACATCTCATCTGCCCAATAGAGGCAGAGCGAAAAGGGCACATCACTGCTTCATGGCCCAGGGCTTTTTTACTCTATTTTCTTGCTTTCTGAGTTCTCGAACCTTTCAAGCCAAACACAGCTCAGGTCAGTAGCTCTACTCCTGTCCTCATGGTAAAGCCCTATCACTGTTTTTCATTCCTTTCTCAGCATCATTTAACATAGGGACAGTCCGGGCCTCACTTTCTGTCAGAAAAACTCTCCAGCATTCTTGGAGCTAGAAGAACTCCCTGGAAAGGTATCTATAGCAGAAAAGCAAAAACCATGGGCTTGGAGCACTGGATTTCAGTCCTACCTCTGTCATTTAATCAGCAGTGTGCTGTGGTAAGTCATTTAACTTCTTTGAGTCTCCTTTTTATCTTCTGGAAAAGAGGGATATTATTAGCTACAGGGCAGCTGAATTTTATGTAAGGGAATTTTTCCTGAAAGCATGTCAAATCTCAACTCACATAATTTGAGACAGCCAGACAGCGAATGGCCGGAATGGCAAAGACTGTTGTTTGGCCTTCAACGTGTGACACAGGCAGAAATTACATTTCTCAGCCTCCCTTGCAGCTTGATTTGTCTTTGGGACAAGATTCTGGCCAGTGCTACAGGAATTGCATTGATTCTTCTGGTTGGGATAGAGACATGATGGCAGGAGCCCAGCAGCCACCTTAGCCATCTTAGATCACAAGAAAGTGCAGAGCTGCCATATAGCCATTAATTGTGTGCGGTGAAAAAAAATTATTGCTGTGTTTAATCACTGTTATTTGTTACATTTGCTGAGTTTACATCGTAATGGTACAGGGTGTTTTTTATTTATTTAGATGGTGTCTCTCTGTGGAGACTTCAGCATAAATATATCTCAAATTCAATGAGCCTGCACCAGCTTTGGAAAAAATGAAAGTTTGTTTCTTTTTTTTTTTTTTTTTTTTTTTTACATTTGGGGGGATTGAAATCATCTCAAACTTTGTGTATAAAGCAATAATGCAATATTATCATTTTATATCATGGAATTGCAAATTTATATAATCCAATTTTGCATAAAATTCAGCATCACTGATCTTCCATTAGGCCACTGTGAGGACTTATTATGTAGAGATGCACACCATAACTTTTTCTCATCTCAGGAATTGTTGAACATTCTATTGGAATGTAACATTCATTTTTTTTAGAGAGAGTGTGTGCACATGTATAAGCATGTGTGGCACACAAAAGTGGGAAGGGGCAGAGAGAATCTTAAGCAGACTGTATGCCCAGCGTGGAGGCCATGGAACCAGATGAGGGGCTTGATCTCACGACCATGAGAACATAACCTGAGCCGAAATCAAGAGTGGGATGCTGAACTGACTAAGCCACACAGGCACCCCCTAACATTCATTTTTGAAAAGGCACAAATCATAAGGTCATCAGTTGATACATTTTAACAAAGCAGACACTGTGGGAAACCAGCATCCAGAATAAGAAGTAGAGCATTGCAAGCACCCCCAAGACCTCTCTCATGCTCCTTGTCAGTCACTACCACAACCCGAAGGTAACCACTATTCTGAATTCCACTCCCAGCTATTCTTATTCTGTTTTTGAATTTACATAAATGGATTATTACAGTATTAAATAAGCATCAACACATCAGAGAGCAAGGTACCAGAATTCAGAGTCTCCATAACACATCATTTATAATGTTCACAATAATAAAAGGTTACTATGTTTACAAAGAAATGGGAAAATGCTCATATAGGAGAAACAGTTGTCAATACAAACAGATCTTGGAGGTGATGCTTTATGATATAGATTGTGGTGATGGTTTCACAGGTGTATGTGTAATCTCCAAACTCATCAAGTTGCATACATTAAATATGTACAGCTTTTGTATATTGGTCATACTTTAATAGTTCTAAAAAAAGAAACAGCTGTCAAGATAATTCAGAGGGTAGAATTAGCAAATAAAAACATTAAAGCTATTATTGTACATACTTTAAGGACCTTCAGGGAAATATGATCGTAATTAATTAACAGATGGAAAATCTTGGTAGAGAAATGAAAACTATAGAAAAAGAAACAAATGGAAATTCTAGGACTAAAGAGTGTAATATCTGAAATGAAAAGTTTATTGGATATGGTAGTCAACTTGAAGAAAAATCAATAGATACTATCTAACCTGAAGAACAGAAAGAAAAAATTATTTTAAAAAGAACAGATCTTCAGAAACCTATGGGCAATATCATGTTGTAAAATTTGTATTTGATCGAAGTCCTAGAAAGAGAGGAGAGAGAGAAATGTAGAGGAAAATACTTAAAGAAATAGTGGCCAAAATGTCTCCCAGTTTTCTGGACAACTTAAACTTACAGATCCTAGGAGCTCAAGCAGGATAAACACAATCAACCCCCCTGGAAGCTAAAGACAAAGAGAAAAACTTGAAAGCATCCAGGAAAAAAAAAAAAAAAAAAGAAGACCCATTATATAGAGGGAATCAACGATCCAAATGATGACTGACTTATTAGAAACGATGAAACTTTAAAGCATTGAAAAAAAAAAACACAGAAAAACTCTGGCAACCCAAAATTTGACATAAAGGCAATATAAATAATTTTTTTGGCAAAAGAAAACAATGCGTCACCAGCAGGCATGTGTTACATTGCCTTCAGCAGGCAAGAAATGCTTACGGGAAGATTTTTTAGGCTGACAGAAAATGACACAAGATGGAAAGTTAGATGTCTACGGTAAATATAAAATACTATGTGTTTTTCTTCTCTTAGTTTCTCTGAAAGGCAATTGGCTATTTAAGGCAAAAAATTATAACATACTGTGCAGTTTACAATATATGTAAATCACATGACAACAATAACACAAGGAGGTGGGTAAATGAAATTCTATGGTTGTAAGTTTCTTACATTGTATGTGAGCTGGTGCAATATTAACTCTGAGGAAACTATAATAAGTTAAGGATGCATATTGTAATTCCTAGAGCAACCACTAAAAATAACACAAAGAGGTATGGTTCAAAAGTCAATAAAACAGAATATTAAAAAAATTTATATAATCCTAAGTCAGGCAGACAACAAAGGAACAAAAAAGAGATGGTAAAAATAAAAGACAAGTAGAAAAATAGTTTTTCTACATCAAACCATGTCAATAACTGCATTAAATGAAAATGGACTAAACACTCTAATTAAAAAGCAGAGATTATCAGACTGAATTTTAACCCAAGATAAAACGATATGCTATCAATAAGAAGTGAATTTTAAAGACACAGGTTGAAGTGACAACATCAACAAAAGGTTGATATGCCATGTAAACAGTAAGCTAAAGAAAGAGGGAGTGGCTATATTAATATCAGATAAAGTAGACTTTTGGAAAAAAAATGTTTATTTTTGAGAAGGGGGGCCAGGGGCAGAGAGAGGGAGACACAGAATCCAAAGCAGGCTCCAGGCTCTGAGCTGTCAGCATAGTGCCTGATGTGGGGCTCAGACCTACGAACCATGAGGTCATGACCTGAGCTGGTCAGACACTTAACTGATTGAGCCACCCAGGTGCCCCAGACAAAGTAGACTTTAAGACAAGGACTATTATCCAAGAGGAAGAGAAATAGGGTCAATTAGCCAAGAAAACATAAAAATCATAAACATGTATGTCTCTAATAACATTAACACAAAATACATAAAACAAAAATCATCAGAACTAAAGGAAGTAGTAGATAAACCTTCAATCAGAGTTGAAGATTTAAAAATTCCCCCGCGGTAATTTGTAGAACAAAGAGATTTTTAAAAATCAGTAAGGATATAGAAGATCTGAGTATTAGATCAAGATCAGCCCCCTTGAACTAATCGATATTTATAGAGCACTACAACCAACCACTGTAGGATACACATTCTTTTCAAATGTACATGGAACACTCACCAAAATGAATTATATCCTGGACCATAAAATAAGTCTCAAACAACTTCAAAAGATTTAAATCTTACAGAGATTGTTCTCTGACCCTGATGGAATTAAATCAGAATTCAATAAGAATGAGAGAACTAAGTCAACACCCTTCTACATAAGGGTGGCTCTACATGAGCCAAAGAAATAATCACTCGGGGAATTTTGAACTGAATGGTAATAAAAATGCAACATATTAAAATTTGTGGGATGCAGCTAGAACACTGTTGAGAGGAAAATTTATCATCCTAAATGCTTACATTAGAAAAGAAGAAAGGCCAAAAATCAATCATCTAAGATTCTACCTTAAAGAGTCTTAATATAAAAAAAAAAAGAGTAAAACACTCAATATAAGTCAGAGTAAGAGAATAAAAAAGGTAAGAGGAGAAATCAATGAAATAGAAAACAAATAATAGAGAAAAATAGAGAAAGTGATTCTTAGAAAAGATTAGTAAAATTGGAAAATCCCAGCAAGAGTGATAGAGAAAAAGAGAAAGCAGAAATTGCCAATATTGAAAGTAAAAGAGAAAGGGAAGGAGGTAGAGGAAGGGAGGGAAGAAATGAAGGAGGGAAGGGAGAAAGGGAGGAAAGAAGAGAGGAAGGAAGGGAGGAAGGAAGAAAAGAAGGAAGGGAAGGAGGAAGGAAAGGGCATATGGAGGGTTGCAGTTCTCAGAATTGGAAGGGGTCTTAGGACGGGGCCAGGGTAGTTAGTAGCAGCAGTGACCATGGGGTTGGGAACAGACTTGAAGGGTGAGGTGAGCGGAGAGGACCATGGAGGAGACTCCAGAGGAAATATCACGTTGAACACACTGAAGTCTGAGGTGTGAGCATCTGTACACCTCACAGGCCCCGTATAGCACATCACATAAAAAAAACAAAAACGAGTGGAGTTTGTTATGATGTCCCAAAGCCTCCAAGAAAATACTAGATTCCAATAAAATGAGACTAAGAAAGGAAAATATGTAGTATCGTCTAAAATGTCTTCCATCGAAAATACTTAAAATCCAGCACTTAAGCAAAACTTCCCGAGGTGCATTCCTCTGAATATAGTTCTAGGAGCTGTTCTGCCAAGAAGGGTCTGAGGAAGTTTGGGCAACACTAACTGCACCGGCTACCCTCCTCCTAGAGATTCATGATGGGCACCAGTGAGTCAGTGACTCCAGGTGGCCTAAGTGTGTGAAGGTCAGTCTGACTCTCTTCAACCTCACATTTCTCATTTTTATGGGACCACAAAACTCTTTCTTTCATGGAACACCTATTGTCATTCCAAGGAACCAGCATTCTGGACAAGGAATTAACGCATAGCTAACAACGGTCATTGCTGTGATTTGTTAGTATCAGGCCATACCTCAAAATTTAAAGATAAGGGAGAGCTTGGTTTTTTGTAAAACGTTTCTTCAAAGGAGCCTGAAACACACTGGGCTCAGGGATTTTCTGGTGGATTCAGACTAACAAATAGAAGTCTAATTACTTCCTGTGGTTCTTTTTTCTCTATAAATGTAACAGCATTTCTTTGTAGCATTCTGGTAGAAATTTAAAAATTCTGGAAAAGCAGGGCGCCTAGGTGGCTCAGTCGGTTGAGCCTCTGACTCTTGATTTCAGCTCAGGTCATGATCCCAGGGTCGTGGGCTCAAGCCCCATGTCGGGCTCTGTGCTGAGCATGGAGGCTGCATGAGATTCTCTCTCTCCCTCCCTCAAAAAAAAAAAAAATTCTGGAAAATGATTACAAGAGAACAATAAAGTACTGGGATTTCATCTACATGTCTGTTACATCTCATACAAGAAGAAAGAATGGCTTGAGTTGCTTACCTTTGTGATTTTGGCATATTGGTGAATACTATACCACACTACTGCTCCAACACTGTCACTAGATATGAAAAGAAAGCAGCTGGAGGACCTCTGTGTTCTATGCAATCTTTCTGTAACCTAGGGCTGCAGATCACAAATTGATACTTAGATAGAATAGATCGCCTCAACCTTTACTTGGGGCCCATGAGAGGAAGCGAGTTTAAATGGTGGTCCTTTGAGTTAAGACCTAAGAAAGACTTTGTGAATGGGTTTATTATTTATTATAATGATGTTTGCTATTGCGATGTATTCCCTTATTATAGAACATTGTGCTGGTCTCTGGGCATTGGTGTTTAAATACCGGCAAGGGTCACAAGTGAGAGGAAGTTTGGTCCTCATTTACCTCATACCAGCAGTTGGTTTGGCACACAGCTGCAGAACTGCTGGGGCTCTTTTTATTTAATTTGGCATCCCTTCCTGAGCAGTATTGAGACTTTCAGTTCAATGACTCCACTGGGCTTTGCCATAATTTCTATGCTGTATCAGTAAAGTCTGCGGAAGAGATGCCTAAGCAAACCTGAAAGCAGGCTAGGAACGCTTCCATTTCAGATATTTTTGCTTAAGTCAGTGACAGAATTAACCCTAGATATAAATTAAGCTTGTTTAAAAAATACAACTTTATTCATTAGTTAATTAGTAGAGAAACTGATTTGTAAGGAATATTATTAGTAATGTGTGTGTGTGTGTGTGTGTGTGTGTGTGTGTGTGTGTGTGAGACTTTGTCCCTTGCCTGCAATTTCTCTTGGGATAATTTTCCTAGACTCTGAATCACAATGTCAGAAGAAAATACAAGCCCAAATTCTGAGTGAGCCACATATTAATTACATGGCTTGGTCATATACCTTAACCTCTATGCCCTGAAGTTCTTATCTGTGAAATGGGAATAGTGATCTCTCCAACATGCCCTGAGTATTATAGGTGGTGACACATAAAAGTTAGGTGGTGACAGCATCAGGCACATAACAGGTACTCCACAGATGCTTGGTGAAATGCATAATTGCAAAAAGAAAACATCAACCTGGTCTGCTTTTCTGTTTCATAGGTCGTGTTGGTCAGAAAAGGGAAAGGAAGGGAACCAAAGGGAATCGATTTTGCTCAGAATCAGAATCCTGGGCTGTCGGAACTAGAAGAAATCTTAGGGATGGTGTGATCAACGCCCTAAATTTACAACTGAACAAACTAAGGCCCAAGGAATGTAAGTCGTTTGCCCCCAAATCACATAGAAGTTAGGGACTGATTCAGGATTGGGGTCCAATATGAATGTGGACTTTTCGTATAAAGGGGATTGTTAATATTATGTGACGTTATGGTGTTTTAAAAAATCTTCCTTTGGCTAACCTGAAAAATAGTTCTCTTTTCATAGTTTTCTTATTTTTTTTTTAAACATTTTACTTTAACCCATCAGGAGTTTTCTTTGGTTTAGGATGTAAAGTTAGGAGTTACCTGAATGCTCTCTTTCCAACACATTAGTCCAGTGACTTGGCCCCACACATCTAACTGTCCCTCCCTTCCCCACCAACTTACACCTTCCTACATTCAAACTTATTTTTTTACAGTAAGGTCAATATCCATGCTTATTTTTTTATTCCATTTTTTATTCCATTGATCCATTTTTTTATTCCATTAATTTTTCTATCCGTAGGATGCTATTATAATTATGTTAATGTTATCATATGTTTTAACAAGTTGTATGAAAAATTTACCTTCATTAATCTTCTTTAGGAGAAAAAAAGTCCTGAAGCTTTTGCCCATTTATTTTTCAAGATGATGAACACTGGCAAGTTGAAAAGAATTAATATTCCACACAAACCAAATAAAACCCATAAGTTTTTGGATTGAAATTACATTAGATATAAATATTAATTTGGAAACAACTGGAAGTTTTTATTATAATCATTTTTCCTTTTCAGGAATATGATATATTTTTATGTATTCAGTTGCTCTTTGATGTGGCTCAGTAAATTCGAGACATAATGTGTAAAGCTTTAAAAGCACTCTATGATGATCTAGGGAAGGGAAAATAAAATTCTACCTGAAGAGATCTGGGGAAATGTTTTTATGGCGGAAAAGAGGAGAGCGTTACAAATGTAGCCAAATGAGGTACGTGGTATTTCATTCTTTACATTAACTTGACACAGCCTAACTCAATTACAGAGGTCCTTACCAAGTTGTTATTCAAAGTCATTGACCACATATACACCAACCAACAGCAAATTCATACTGGATTCTTACCAGATCTGCCACCATGTTTGATGTTGGAGATAGGTTCCCCGTTCTCACAGGAGTTTACAGTCTAACTGAAGTAAGTGTCCATCTTTAAAAGCATCGGCTCTAGAGGGTAGACCTTAACTGTTCTCACAACACATACACTCACACGAAAGGTAATTACGTGAGGTGATAGAGGTGGTAATTGTTTCACAGTATAGTATATATGTGTACAAAATCATGACATTGGACACCCTAGACTTACACAATATTATTTCTCAATTATATCTCAATAAACCTGGCGGGGGGGGCGGGTAGGAAAGAACCAGCTCCCCTTTTCTGATCCTTGGGTTAATATAGCCTCTTAACTGAGTAATTTGATCTTTTACTTCTATTCCCATACCAAGGTGGAGAAATTTCTCCGGCAAATTCCTTGGTCATCAAGGGAGCCATTTTTGGCTCGGTACAGGTCAAAGTCATCATCTTCAAAGCCACCTGCAGGGAGCATAGAATAAGAATTAAGAATGCCAACCTGGAAATCAGGCTGGCGAGTTCGAATTATGGCCCTTTGACTTGTAGCTGTGTGACTTTGGGCAAGTTATTTAGCCACTTTTGCCTCACTTTCCCCAAATATAAAATGCAAGTGGTAAAATAGTACTCAACTTGTAGGGTGACTGTGAAGATTACATGAGACAACTTGTGTCTGTTGTACTTACCACCAGGCCCAGCATGGAGAAGCACTCAGAAATGCTGGCTCTTACTTAAAATGTAGTGTCCTGGGCAGGTAATACATTTCAGCTTCACATGCAGCCTATAGCAAAAGCACAGCTAGGTGTCCTGCGAGTGTTCGAGATTAGAAAATGGAGTTGGTGGGAGAATTATCTTTCCTTCTATGGAAGTTTACGTTCCACACTTGAAACTATGGGCAAATGGAATGATAAACACGAGTGTGTGGGGAAATGGTGATATCTTCCCCTGGGATTTCAATGTTTTAGGTTAAATGATAACTCCATAACTAAGAGGGTTACAGTTTTGAAAATTCTTGGCTGAAGGAGTCAATCCTCTTTCCCCCTAAATTATGGTTGTATTAAATGAATCCAGTATTGGGTATCCAGTACATCTTTAAATGGGTTGAGAAGAAGATGTTGGGTGATGGGTAGTGAGGAGGGCACCTTTTGGGATGAGCACTGGGTGTTGTATGGAAACCAATTTGACAATAAATTTCATATATTGAAAAAAAAAAAAAGAGAAGAAGATGTTGGGATGGTATTTTCTCTGTGGTCAGCTCCCTCTCTTGGGTCCCTGCCTGTTTTCACTTTACAATGCTTCCTGGTAACTTCCTACGAGGATCAACCCCTTTGCAGTTAGAAATGGAAAACGGCATTCTGAGACTCAGAAGAGAATTTTCTTAGGAGCATATTAAACAAAGTGGGGTGACGTCCCCAGGCAAGCTCATGGGAGATATTAGTGCAAATGAACCTAACCACCAGCTATATCTGGGCCCCTCACCAGCCAGGCACGGGGAAAGGGGAATTCCCTTGTTCCAAGTGGCCCCAGTGGCTTGAGAACCATGGGGAGATAGGGAAGCAGGGTATCCCACGGGGAAATCCCTGAGGATACTTTGTATTACAGACCGGTTCCTTCCCACCTCTCTTCTCGGCTTTCTCTTTCTCCTCTTGATGCATACTGTTTCTTCGTACTACAGTTACTTACATAGAAAGAAAGAGCAGTGACAGGGAGATGTGTTCCCCCCACTTCTCTCCCCAGCTCTGAGTGTTAAGCTAAAAAATATGAGTACATGATCAATGCGGTCAGCTCCAGGCATAAACTGCTTTAAAAGACCCAAGCCCCCAACAGGAATGTAGCGTAACTAGTGTTATCAGAGAAGCGAGATATCACCTGAAGGCGAGTGGCCTGTTACAGTAGGAAATTAGTAAAAAGGAAGGCAGTGGTTAAGAACAGAGGCTCTAATATCAGATAGGCCTGGGTTTGAATCCGGGCCGTACCACTTACTAATTGCATGACTGGAGCAAGTAACTTAATCTCTCTAAGCCTCAGCTTCTTTATCAGTAAGATGGGAGAAATAGCACTCCCTCCACTGGGATCCATGTGGGCATGGATATCAGCAGCTGAGCACAATGCAGTGTAATTCGTCCAGTCCAAGCAGATAGTAGCTATTTATTATAAAAAGTTGAATCAGAGAGTCAGAATTTCTTAGCGTCCATAAAGCACTCTCCACAGGGATTGATTCATATTCCTTTGGCAGGAGCAGCTTCACAGATGGATGCATCAGACTATAAATGTGTGATGCTGCTCGCCGGGAAGATCGTCCAACTAATTACCCTCAGTCAGTTCCCCTGTCCGCTAAGCAGCCTTCTCACTGCGCCTTCCGTATAGCTTTCTAAGAAGGATACAATGTGCTCACCAGATCGGGTTGACCTGAACACCCAGGCTTGTCCAACCATTATAGCTCTCCTTAGAATAAATCAGGTGGCACTCCAGTTTATACGTCGATCTCTTATGAGTTCAGCTCTACTCAAGAGACTGGTCCAACTCTGACCAAATGGAATCTCTAATCCTGTCAAGCTGAGGGTCGGGTCACACCCTGGGTTGCCCCGAATTAATAGTCTTCCAGGGCTCTTGAAGCTTCGAATTGCTGACCTGCCATACAGGTATAGCCAGCCTCGAGACTAGTTTCTTTGAACTACACAGGATTTTTTAAGTCATCTGGGCAAGAATTTACAAATCCAGAGATTTCGCCGAAAACGCAAACACGCGTTTCCAGCTTCTCTCGAAGACCCAGCCACAGGGCTAGGGCTGAGGTGGCTGCCTCCTCCAGGGAGGGCCGGTGTCTGCAGCTCAGCACTCCAATAATGAAGACAGCTCTACACCCAGTCTGTTTTCACCAGCCCTGTCCCAGCAGACTTACTTTTGTGACTCCTGTTGTAACTAAGAACACTTTAGACATTTTCTTAAGGTTTTTACTTCTTGGAAAAGAGAGAAAAAGGAAGAAGAAAGCCTACCCCATGAACACTCCTTTTGATAAGTTTGGAAACACACCTGTATTTTAGAAAACACTCAGATGAAGATAGTCCCCTGGGACATTTCATTGCACGAGCAGCTGGGACCACAGAGAGTTGGTAAGTGGGTGAGATTGGGGAGGCCTCACACTGTCCTGTGCTGAGGCTGGTAATTGGCAATGAGGAGGGGAGGGGGTGCAGCCAAAGGGGTACAGGGTGGAGTGGAGGGGCGGGCAGACAGGGTATATGAGAAGTCAGTGACCCCCTGTGCTCCAACTGGCTCTCTTGCCTCCAGAAATCTGGCCCCAGATCCTGCTTTGGACTAACACTGGGGAGGAAGATGTGAGACGTGGGAATTAGGGATGGGTTTCCAGTAGAGTCCTAGGAAGTAGTGGAGAAGTACTCAGCATTTGGACAGAAAGCCCAGCCATCCAGCTAGATTGGCAGCTCTGAGTGGCCACTCGTATGACAGGGATAGAGTTGTATGTAAATGGTCAGGGGGAAGGCTGTCTGTGGAAATCTAAACAGGCCATCTCATGAACACTGAACAAGTTCAAGAGACAATGCTAGATAATGCTATTCAAGAAATCTTTATAGCCAAAAGGAGAGGAAGTTTAATAACCAATGAGGACATCAAGGGAGAGAGATTGTTCAGGAGAATTCTAAAGCTGCCATTCAGTTAGAGAATCTGGAGAAGTGATCTAATTTCAGAAACTGCCTTCAGCCCTTTTTTTTATGATCTAGGCTGAGATCACACAATTAGATTTCAGTAGCCCTTTCAAGGCCAACCATCAATTGGCCGTACCTGTCCGACCACATCTTTTGGTTTTCCCTTTATAAAAATTCGAGATGGTTAGGCGAAGCTCCAGGCTACCCTCTGTTACTCATTCTTCTCCACCTCTGCCTTTGCTTGTGTGGCTTCCAGCGCTGCGAATGCATGGCCCTCTTCTCTCAGCCATGCCCACCGGCTCCTCCAAGGCGTGTTTTGACGCAGGCCTCCCCCCAGCCGTTACACCCATCACTACGTTGTCTCCCCTGAGAGACTGGCAGTTTTCCAAGGCACCCGTGTAGCATTCATTGATCTGGGAGACACAGAATCAGCGCCGTGGTCCCAGCGACGACTCAGAACAGCCAATTTGCCTTCTCAGGATACAGATGGGGAATCTCAGTCCTTAGAGACTAAGTGTTGTTCCCTTGATAGCATGGAGCTTATAGCAGCGGCATGGGACCAGTTAGCACCCATGTCTTCTGAGTCTCCTCTTGGTCTCTGGTTCTTTCCACCGAAGAGCTCATGGCTGCTTCCAGACCTCACAGTTGCCAACCATAAACAGATTTATTCAGGCTTCATTGCAAATAGAGATGGAAATCAAAAGACTATACAAATTGGGTATTTTGGTGGCATACTGTCCCACCTTTACAGGCTAATGAGAAGGATTTCCTCCACATAAATATCTTCTGGGCTTCCATTACACATTCTGCTTCAGAGGTGATGCTTCTAAAGAAAGTATAGGGTGAGTTACTCTCGTCTATGGGTACTTACTTCTGTTCTACCAATGAGGTTTTAAAAGGCTAAGAATGTATACTTGAATTCAAGTACAGTTTAAGGTACAATGGGTTAGAATATTGGAGAACACAGCAATTGTATTTATTCATTCCAAGTATCTCTCAGTGGATAATTAACCTGGGCCACGATAAAAACAATTCTATTAGGCCCATTTCTCTTGTGGCTAATGCTACTGTGCTACTTGCTATAGTATTTTTCTTCTGCTTCATCCTAAGCAGAATGCTCACTATAATAATGCAAGTATTACCTCTTGTGTAGTGGTTCCATTTTCCTGCTTGCAATGGAAAAGCCACAGTAGTTAGATGAGAGAAGGAAGTTTTATATTTTCACTCATGAAGATGCAATTCTTATGAAAATCTGCAGATCTATCCACTTTTTGGTAGGTTTCCTATACCATTAACTAAAGAAGTAGGTCTTTTATCCATAAAGAACACAGAGTTTTTAGGATACTTCTTTGTTCTGATACATAATTTGCCCCATACTGGATGTTTGTTTAAAAGAAAAGGAAATCTATCATAGGGAGTTTCTAATTTGGGGGGATCATGGACCCCTTTGGTCCTATAGACCCCTATGCAGAATAATGTTTAAAAATTTTTTTAATATTTATTTTTGAGATACAGAGAGAAAGAGCACAAGCAGGGGAGGGGCAGAGAGAGAGGGAGACACAGAACTCAAGGCAGGCTCCAGGCTCTGAGCTTTCAGCACAGAGCATGATGTGGGACCCAAACCCACGAACCGCAAGATCATGACCTGAGCCGAAGTCAGACACTTAACCGACTGAGCCACCCAGGTGCAGAATAATGTTTTTCAAATGCATAAAATAATATATACTGGAAACCAAATGTACTGAACTACAGTTCTATCCATGGACCCCTGGTACCTTAAACCTATCCTAGAGCTGACTTAGGGTCTACCATCTACATAATGTTTGGCTCTTCAAAGTGGAATTATGAGGTTAGAAACACAGCCTCCTAGTTACCAAAACTCAAGTCCAAAGCCCAAGTCACAAAGTGCAAAGGCAGTGGGTCACGTCAGGGAGCAAGGCTAGCTGGTTAGCAGGTGGCTGCTGACCTGGGATGATTCCAGGGCAGTGAGAAGCTCTCTTCCTGCATCCCCAAATCCCCCTTCTCCCTGTCCACTCATGCTTGAAATCCCTTAATAGAGTCTCACTCCTTTGGTTCAATTAAATAGAGGATTTACTCTTGTTAAAAAACAAAAACCCATGGGAGAGGTAATAGTCCATGCCAAAGATTTTCAAATTTATTTTCAGGAGTAGAACCTATTTTTCAAATGCAACTTTAAATAGAATTCTGATAGGTAAGTAAACGTGAGTTTTATAAGAGTTTAGTATAATTCTATATGTTGAATTATATATAAACATGTATATGTATATATCTATTTATATGTAAATCAACACTGGAAACAATGAGGTTGTCTCGATGAAGGCAAATTATGAAATCAAGAGTTACAGATAATAACTACCATCTTACATCCATCTCAGCATACAATTTATTTCTGTATTTTTTTTCTTGCATGGACAAGACAGAGAAAATTCTGATGCAAATAGATAAGGAATTTCAAATAGCTAACAATTTGTTATGGTATTTATAACCTCAGGATCTCCCTCAACTAAAATGGTCCAGAAGCTTTAAAGAACAGTAGGAATTTTTGGTTTCAAAACAGAATCTCAACAGTATCTAACACATGTTCAAATTCCTTGGTAATTAAGGATCAGTTGGTGAGTACTTAATTTAGGGAGTATGTCCAGTAGATTTCATCAGTAAGTTGAATCCTAACTCCCCTACTGATTCCACAACCTTAGGTGAGTAGCTTAATCTTAGTCTCCATCTCATGTGTAAAAAGGTTCTAAAAATGGCATCTATTTTATAGGTATAAGGGTTAAATATGATAGTGTTCATAAAGCACTTAGCATAGTGTCTGGCACAGTTCATAAGTGCTTTTATTATTGAATAATAATAATAATAATAATAATAATAATGGAAGTACTTTTCAAACATGTCATGTAACATTTTAAGATGTTCCATCACATCCCATTTAAATTTCTTTTTAGGGGCGCCTGGGTGGCTCAGTCAGTTAAGCCTCTATCTCTTGGTTTCAGCTCAGGTCAAGATCCTCACAGTTTTGTGAGTTTGAGCCCTGAATTGGGTTCTGTGCTGATAGTGTGGAGCCTGTTTGGGATTCTGTCTCTCCCTCTCTCTCTACCCCTACTCCACTCTCTCTCTCTCTGTGTCTCTCAAAATAAATAAATAAGCTTACAAAAAATTTTTTTTAATTTCTTTTTGGATATCTCTGCACCCTCTTGTTTTGAATATTCACTCAGTTTCAAAACAATCTACTTTTGTTTTGTGGGTTGAGGCAAATTTTAAGATGATGCTTTACTGCTGACCTTTTATCTACAGCTGTAAGTGAAGCAACAGGCCGACCCTGCACTGCCAGATGGAACGTGTGCAGCACATTTCCAGCCAGGTGAGAACCAACCCAAACTTAAAATGAGCAATGAGATGATCTATAATGCTATATAATCACATTGCAATGTGTATTATTGTAATTTTACCATGTACCATTGGCTCTTGTGCTGCCAAATGTGAGCTCCAGAGAACTTGCCTGGCTTTTAAGGCGTGATAGCTCACGTGTGTCGTGATACCAATACCAGTCGAACGCTAGTAGGGGCTAGGCACCGCTTTAAGACCTTGACCTGTATTTGGCCTTCACTTATTTATCTGTATGATTATTATAGGAGTGGATATGAGCAGACCTAAATTTCAAAACGTGACCAGTACAAAGATTCGCCCTAGCTAGTGAAAGACATCTTTATAAGAAATTCAAACGTGCATGTGCGTGCACGCGCGTGCGCTCAGAGTTAACCTGCCAGTGCAAACTAACCCATTGCTGGTATCTTAGTATGTGCTAAAATTTGGTACCTAACTTAAGTATGTCTGTGTTGTTCTTTGCTGCACTTTAAAATCGTTCAAATATTTATCAAAAAAATTAAGTGTGAATTGAATGTTTGCACCTTCCCTGAAACTCACTGGGGTTCTCTGTAACAGTTTGAAAACGAGAGCATTAAACCTTTTTACTCATTTATACTGAAGTGTGAGAGGAGCCAAATCAGATCCTTTTGTGGAAGCATAGGTATGAAGAAGGGGAAGAAAGTATGAGATTTCTAAGGTTAGTTCATTTTCTACATAGGCAAGACCCTTATTAGGCACCTCTTATGTGCCAGCAATGTTATATTATCTATAATTCCCAGAACACCCTTGCCTAATGGGCACCATTATCCTGACTCTGCGGAAGAAACTGACAACCCGAGATGTGCATTTGCTCACCTGGGTTGCATAACTAGAAAATGGCAGATAGGACCCAAACCGATCCACTGGATTCCAAACCCTTCCCACCACACCAGACGGCCTCCAACCCAAGTTCCCCATTTTATAACCCAGGAAAATGAGAATGAGCAAGGTAGAGTAACTTGCTCCTGGAAACAGCTAGTTGGTGGCGAGGCTGTTGTAGGAATCCAGGAGCAAGGGTATTTCACTAGGAAAACTCTATCGGACAGCCCAGTGGGAAGATGCCCCGTGCAACCAGGGTAACCGGGGCCAGCAAAATTGCTTCTTCACTTCTAGACTTGGCATCAGTCACTTAGTTTCAAGCAGAGACTAGATGAAGGAGGAGACAGACCAGTTCTCTCCTGAGCACCTAATACGAGCAAAGCACGGGTCGGGGCAGTGGAAGATCTGAAAAACAGGCAAATGGATCAGACCACAAGGTCCCTGCCCTGGTATCAGTGTGGGGGAAAAGGCATCATCCTAGGAAATATTAAATAGAATCTTTGGAAGCTCTCTCAGTAATATTTTGTTTCTCTCCCTCAACCCCTACGTGAATGTAAGTTTTAAACGTCAGTATAAAACATGGCATAATACAATATCACAATTGTCTCTAGTCCTAACATTTTCAGAGCACTTATTTGTACCAGGACCTTTGCTAAGTGCTTTGAATTCTCTCATTTAAATCTCAATGCAACCCTATGGGATATTCTTATTATGGACATTTTACTTATGAAACAACGCAGGCTGCTTCTGGGAGATTCCCCATCTAGCAAGATTCACACCAGGCAGTCGGACCCAGAATCGCTACGCTCAGAGCTAGCAGGTGCTTGGAGTTCAGCGTAGGGTTGGTCTGGAAATGCATGCAGGATCTCAGCACAGAAACTCAGGAAACACGCAAGAAACCCTCAAGAAGTTGGAGAACTCACTACCGCTGGATTTTTGATGAATGATATCCGATGCAAGCATAGCCTCTGATGGCTTCTTCCCACCCCAGAGCCGTCGTGGGCTTTTGTGAGAGCCAGAAAGCAGCCGATGATAACTCTGTCATCACTTCCTTCAGCTTTTCCAGTACTCCAAACCCAGGCAGAACTAAAATTCTAGACGGCAGCCACATACGAAGGCGATGCACGACCCTTCCACCCACCACTGCCACCGCCATATTGGTGGGATATATTTTAGGAAATCAGGAGGAAGGAACATGAGAAGTCATTGTTTTCTTGAGAACTCTAAGCAACCTGATGAGAAAGCGCTCTCTAACGATAGAGGTGGGGATGCTGTGCATGCCATCACAGTCCTTGGGTAATGACTGTGTGTCATAAATGGGATATGGCATTTCTGAATGTCTTTAAAGCTATTTCCTTTTGTTCCACTAATTTAATTTACCAAATGCTCCTGGGAAAAGGGAGGGGGACCAAGATGCTGACTCCACATTTCCTGAAAAATCAACATTTTCTTTTTAAGCCGCTCTCAAGGAAATTACGTCTGATTGTTGTCGGCTGGCTCCCTCAAACACTACCTCTGTCAGAATTCTGACCCGGCAGGTGTGAGGAAGAAATAGATGCAGAACTTGAGTGAATACCCACATCTGTTTTTGGAAAAAAGGAACAGAAGCAGCACAGAAGGAAGTAAAAGAGATAATTGCTGGCTTGAACTACAATACATTTTACTTGTGGGCAGAGGGCCAGCTTACAGCAGGCTGAATATGCAGGCCCATCTTATTGGAATTCAGCGGTGGGCCTCCATTCTTGTCCGGAGACAGCTGTAAACCAGCAGCCCATAGCATCACAATCAGGCACCGAGTTTTGTCAAGGAATGCTGATATGTACGGAAGCAGCTTTGTCTGCTTCAACTGCACCCCTGCCTAGTGAAATGACAGTCAATCTCTGATTCCAGATGACAAGAACTGGATAAAAACTTAAAACAAATGGCGACCTTTCAAAAGATTAATTTGTTTACCAACAAAATGTCCCCTCTTTGTCATCTGAGATGGGGGTGACCTTCACTTTCCTGTATCTAGGCTGAAAGGATGCTGACTATAGTCATCTGTTAACTCCATCTCAGCAATTATTCCCTTTTTTATTTTTAGTGACAAGAAGGGTTTATTAATTCACTCTGCTTCTTGTTATGGTTTATAAATGCAACAAGCTCATTCTGAATTACTGCAGTGTAACATCAATTTGTTTAAATCTAATTCTGCTACCATTGCCAAATTACGTTGTGACTGTAATTGTGGCCATATGCATGGGCTTAAAACACAATCATGTTTTGAAATCGGCCTTCTTCCCCCCACCTCCCCGAGCACCCCTCCCCCCTACTTCTGGTGCTTCTAATCATTTGACATTAACACAATTGCCTCGTTTTCTATTACTTTATCATTTCTGAAATGAATGTACTTTCACGAGAGAGATTACTATGTACACCCCAAGTAAAACAGTAAAGAATGAAACTATGATTTGTGAAGTGTGGTTGCTACCCAACTAAGTTAGTGAACAACACTGCATAACGGATGACTCATAAAATCGGGAAATCATAATAGTATTAAATTCAACCTCATGAATAAATAAAAGATTCTAAGTTTACATTGCATTATATATTTATTTATTTGGAAAGTGGGACCAGAACTGGTATAATTCTACAGCAACTTATATGTTGCCACCAAGAAAAATGTTTTTATGCTTCTTTTCTAGGTCATAACAGTTATCATCAGAGTTATTTGTGCAGCAGTACAAAGCAATGTTTTGTTTGGCTATTTTGTTAAGCATTCATAATCGTTCTTTTAAAATTCATGCTAACAGAGACATGTTTCAAGCCTTGTAAGAAACCCCTTTTATTTAAAACAAATAAATCAAAGTCAAATTTTCTGTAGGCCTTTGAATGTGTTGCCTTAGAAAGTCTAAGTGGGACTAGATGTCAGTGAGGAATTATGAAGATCAGAGATTTCTTCTTGTCTCCCCATACCTGTGAGGCTTCACTCTAAAACGTGTTAGAGGGTTGTTGTCGTTGCTTAATTTGGCAGATTTAAGATATGGAAAAAATCATTAGTGAGTTTCACTTTCAGTACTTTTTTGTAAATTGATTTTACATAGAGTTACAGGATATAAAAATCTGAAGGAAGTGTGTGTGTGTGTGTGCGCGCGCGCATGTGCCTGTCTGTCTGTCTGTCTGGGGTATATGTGTTTTCAATGCACTAAAATCTTTGCATCAGCCCCTTATGATCAGGAAGGATATACCTCTTCATAAAATGGAGAAAATATCAGCTTCTAGGAACTAATCATGTAAATCAGCTGCATATTCAAATTTGCTCTGTCCAAAATGTCTAAGATTATTTACAAGCTTTTGACAAGCTGTTCAAGTTTCATAGGAAGTAAGGGAACACATGGCCCTCGGCAGCCAAATCATAATCCCCTTTGTGTTTAGAGTAGTTCTAAAAAAGGATTAGCCTTGATGCTGCTTTTCTAATTAACTATACATCACAACACTAGACACATTGCTTCAGTTTGGGTAAGTGCTTTCAAACACATTTTTATAAGTGGTAAATCACAACTGTATTTGTTCCCAAATGCTCTACATGACTATTTAAAACCAATACCCGAATATTTCTTTAACAGGACTTTTGGCACAGTGTTTCTGTTTTATAAATCCAAACTGAAAGTACCATTTTTCAGTTGGTACCACTGTATATACATACATCAACGTAAACTGATAGGATTAACTCTTTTGATTGAAATGCCGATAGCGTGAGCAAGATGTATATAATGTACATACATTTAGAGCACGCTGGCATAGATTTTCTTGGAGTTAAGTTTAATGGGAAAAAAGGATCATCAGTATAATAAATGAGTGTATATTATCTATGTGTCGTGTGAGGCAAAGTACTTTCCCAAACCCTGTGTGTTCAAAGTACTTGGGCACAATCCCCAAAGCACTCATCCTATTGGGAATTAGAAAAAAGAATATAACAAATGACTAAGGTTCTGCCCCCAATTTTGGGTAGAGTTCTGAATTCCTATTTATTTCTGAATCTTCACTCACATTCATGAAAGTAAAGCATAATCCTCTGTAAATCTAGAGGTATGCCTTTTTAAACTTTGATGTTAGAAAAAGTTTGCTTGAAACGCGGTGGTTGCCTTGGGCTACAAAGCCTCAGCACTCCACCAGCGAAGCCAATATTAATTCTAGATGGAAGGGGAAAACCAACAGCAACAAAAGAGAAATCTGCCTCTGTCTGTGCAGCCAGAGAAATAATATTTTTATTTCAAGGGCTTTGGGCTCATGGGAGGCAGATAAAAACCTTTTCACATTATTCACAGTGACATTTTAAATAAAGTTTCAGCAGGAATAAAAATATCAAACTTTCCGGTTATTTCTTAGGCTATAGAAGTATTTCTATGATAAAGTGCTCTCAAGCCAAAGCTGATAAAATAACATAAGGCACATATAAAGAAACTAAAAATACAGTTCAGGGTTACATGAATGAAGCAGGCAGATGAAAATGTCTGCGTAGGAAATTCAGAAGATTAATCTAAGAGACTCTTCTGGTTAGAAATGGTTTTGCAATTGAATTCTAAAATTAATCTTGGTTTTAGTCTTGATTTCACCAAAGCATGCATTTAAGAGCTTTCGAGGTTAAAAGTGTATTTAAAAATTTATAGATGTCATCTCAGTAACTGTTTTTCAGGTTTAGAAATAATCTCAAGTCAAATGATTTCTCAATGAAAATGAAGCATTTCTTTGAAATCTCCTAAGAAAACCCCACAACACAGAAAGTACAGTCCTGGCTTTGGGACACCTAGCAGCCAAATAGAGGCACAGACTCTGGGATCATTTAATGCCAATCTGCATTTGATTATTCTTCCCTCTCTTCCTTTTGCTGACATAAAGAATTAATTCATGCTTGCTTCAGATTTAGAATAATATTCTTAAATTTTGTGTACTATATGATCATATGCCATGGAAGCCAATGATACGCTGCTGTTTCCTTTTGCTTTTTCTAGCGGTGAGCCTGCTATCAAAGAAATAAAATATTTAAAATTCCTCTATTCATTTTCGTTGTTAAATTATCTCATCCTTGTTAAAATTACGATGCCAGATTATTTAGGAACGGCAGGTAAAACAGACAAAACTGAATGGGCTACAAAGAGAGCCTCTAAAAGTAGGTTTACACATTTTTCATCATTTGTAATTACAAACCAAATGAAAGCCACTCCACCTCATCTCCCCCAAATTCTAAGAACAAAAGGATCAAAATCTTTACTTAAAATCGACATTGTATCTTACAAAATATATGACTTTTAATTCTTGAAGAAATTAAGAGCTCATGAAAACAACTCGTTACTTACACATGCTTTTCTCTGATTAATGTATGGCAAACTGATTCCATAGGTCGAATTTATAGCACCTCTGTGGTGGATGTTTTCAGGATCGTGCATGATTTTTACATTCAACCCTATCTTTCGCTGGAACAAAGAAACAATGAAACTTTCATGCTGAATGAACAAAAATGCTTACTAACATTTTATATCCTCAAAGGAGTATGAAGTTCTTTGAAAATAATTATTTTAATGTAATTCTTATTGCAAAAATAAAAATATATATATATACATATACATATATATTTGGGTTTCTTATTTAGGCTGCGAATTGGTCTCTTTATTTACAGAAAAGGAACTTTCTGCAGATTTTCCTCCACGTATCCTATTGCTCATACAGACACAACCTTGGACGCCATTCATTTCCTCAAAAATAATGTTAGAAGTCAACCAAGGTGGACAAAAGACCGGGATACCTGGTCTCGGTTTATTTTTAGCTTTCCAGGTCAAGGATTTTTGCCAATGAAATCTATACTACAAATACACAGGTAGAGGGCTCCCTTGGTCTGTTAATGTGGCCACTTTCCTCAAGGGACATTTACAGGTAAATCTCAGTGGGGACTTGGTGAATTTACCGCAACAAATTTAGTGATTCCACAGAGGTTTTGCTATCTATGGGATACACGTGTGATTTCATTAGGAAAAAAAGGCATCTTGTTTGAACCACGTGTTCCTCATTTTAAATAATTCAAATTAGCTGCGGCTGCGATGCCTAACTATAAACCACCAGAGAAGACAGCACCGTGGTGGTGGAAAGAGGCATGGGGTAGGTGTGCAGAGACCTAAGTTCCAATCTTGCTCCCTCCCGCCCCCGACTGCCTGCATGTAACCTTGGGTAAGTTACTTTCCTTCTTTGAAAATCGGTTTCTTTATTTGCAAAACGCAGCAGTTAGACTTGAAGGTCTCTTGGAGAACTATTCACCTCACCCCCACCCTCCAACCTCCACCCCTACCCCTCCTGCCTCCCCCCCCCCCATCCTCCCCAGCTTTGGCTTTCTATGATTTGATGCTAAAAGGTAAGTTGACACTTAAGGAATATGACATTACTGACAGTTTCTGAAGTCTTGTGACATTTTATTGTGATATGTAATTCACATACTATAAAATTCACACCTTTAAAAGTATATATACTCTTCAGTGATTTTTCAGCATAGTCACAAAGCTGTGCAGCCATCACCCCTAATTTCAGAACATTTCTATCACCCCAAAAGAAATCTCCTACCCATTAACAGTCACTCCCCATTCCCTCCACCTCCTTCCAGCCCCTGGCAACTACTAGTCTACTTTCTGTCTCTTAGACATTCTGGGCATTTCATGTAAATGGAATCCTAAAAGATGGGTCCCTTGTGACTTTTTCAAAAGGAAGTGTTGTGAGCAATTAAAAATTTTTTTCCTTTCAATTGAGTGTCTTAGTTCTGGGGGTGATCTGATGCAATTGTTAAAATGGTTGTAGAAACCAGGAAGATTAGTTTGGTCATCACCGGCTGTTTGGTCATCAACATTCATAAGTGGGCTGTGCCTGAGGTCAAGGTGAAGGGGAACATTACAGAAATATCTGTGGAATGCGTGCTGTCCTGATAAGTTATTTCTTAGCACAGGCTCCAAACCTTCCTTTTATTTGTTTACATAGCAGTTTTTAAACCAAATCGTTAAATAACTGTGCTCAGCCGTCCACTTCATTTAATCCATGCAGGGATACAGGTTGCATGTAAGGCATTTCTGTTTCCTCCTCCTTGAAGTGCATGTGGTTGTGAAAACAATGTTGTGCCTAATTATAAATGGCTTTCCTTCTGTGGGTAACCCACACTCCCAGCACTACTCCGGGGCTTTTGCGTGGAAGCTGAATGCCTCTTTTATTGAAATTAATACCTGAACATAATTTTTTCCTTCTTAATTAAACTTTCAGAATAATTTCCCATCCAGCAAGGATTGGGAAATTGCTAATATGTATTATATTGACTGGATGTAGTTTCTGTAATTAGGGTGTTTTTAAAATGTGAACCCTGGATACAATTGACGGTAATAGCTTCATCTATCATGTATAAGCTTTGTTAGAACTTTTTAATTCTGGGATCATTGGCTCGGTGGACCGTAGCATTTTCTTAGTTTTCTTATGCTCCATCAACTTTGTGTGGCTGTTGTACTGGTGTAGGGAGGAAATGACCAAATACAGAGCCATTGTTAAAAGTGGCATTAAAATCTGGTGGTTTTCTGCCCATATGTATGTTTCTGTGGCATTAGACATAGCTCCTTATGGAAAGAAATCCAAATGTAAATAGAAATCCAAAAGAAATGACAGGTTGTAATATCAATTATTTATCAGTCGTTTTCTAAAGCTATGGGAGAGGTCCTTTAAAATTATTAATATTCTAATATTTACTCTGTTGGCACCAAAGCATGGGTATGCCAAAATAATATATTATAACACATGATTAAATTTCCCTTTTAAAAACATATTAAAAGAGCCCACATTTAAATAACATTAACATACCAAATGGTTTCACTGTAAATCACTACAAATACATTCATCACCTAAATTTGTCTCACAAACCACCTATCGAGATATATAGGAAAATACTTATAAGCATTAGCTGCATTATCAGATCTACTAATAAGATTTTTTTTTTTTTTTTAAGAAAAACAGTTGTCAATTTAAAAAAGAAAAAATTCACCCTTCCACTATGCTGAAGAACAAACTCGGGAAGATCCTTTTTCCTGACAGTAAGATAAAATATCAAAAATAATTTCAGAAATTTGTCTTAAATTGATCAAGAAAAGGCAGCAATTTATTTAATCTATCCTGAGTCCCTAAACAATCTCAACGTAGAATTCTCTCCTTTTGATAGTAATTACAAGCAGATATATCAAATGTGACTCTCATTTAGACTTTGGTTTGTAAGAACAAAAGTTATTATCAGAGCCAATTACTGTTTTACCTACATGGCTGCACAGAAGCAGGGAGCTCAATTTTCATCTCATCAGTGATTTTGTGGTATTTATTTTATTACTATGCCCACAAAGCTATATAAGAAGGAAATAGCTTATGCTATTAAAACTAGAGTTTAAACATAAGAAGCTAAGGTTTCTTTTCGAAGAAGTTCTGAATTAAAAACACTAGGCAGCGTGTAATACCAGCTCCCCAGACATGGGCAGACCATAAAATGACATACATCCGAGCAGTAGATCCCGCACAGAGTAATCAAAATTGAAATGCTTCACAAACAAAGTTGAGACAGGCTATTTACTAAGTTACAGTATTATCAGCATAACATTATTCTCAACCGTGTTTGCTGCAAGTAATGCCTTCTAACGTGGATATTGCCTAATATTATATTCCCACTGGTTAAAGACTTCTGCTGTTTAATCTCAAAACCAGAAAAAAGAAAAAATCCAGTCACCTCTAATACTCTGATTCTTTCAACCATTATTATATTTAATGGAAAGAACAATAGACATCAAATCGTGGTTCAAGCCACGTGCTCAAGATTTCTCATTTGTAAAACTGGGTAATAATACCTACCCTCACAGGGTTGTTTGTGAGGTTGAAATGATTAATGTACGTTAAGTATCTTGAAATGACAAAGCACTACTCGGGAGCCTACTGGCCAAAAAATGACGGCTATGGGTCAAAACACTTCTAATATATAAAAACCCATGAGTTCCTTATATACATACACATATATGTGTGTGTGTGTGTGTGTGTGTGTGTGTATGTGTGTGTGTGTGTGTGTATATATATATAATTATATATTATAAATATATAAAAAGCCATGAGTTCTTTATGTACATATATATTATATATTACTTTATATAATTTTTTTAAAGTAGACTTCATGCTCAGCATGGAGCCCAACACAGGGCTTGTACTCATAACCCTGAGCTCAGGACCTGAGCTGAGGTAGGGGCACCTGGGTGGCTCAGTTGGGAAGTGGGAAGGCAAGTGACTCTTGGCTTTGACTCAGGTCATGATCTCACAGTTTCGTGAGTTCAAGCCCCAAGTCAGGCTCTGTGCTGGCAGTACAGAGTTTCCTTGGGATTCTCTCTCTCTCTCTCTCTCTCTCTCTCTCTCTTTCTCCTTCCCCCTCTCCCTCCCCCACTCACACTGTCTCTGTCACTCTCAAATAAATAAATAAACTTAAAAAAAAAAAAAGGAAGAAAAAAAAAGACCTGGGGCGCTGGTTAGCTCAGTCGGTTAAGTATCCGACTTCAGCTCAGGTCTGTGCTGACAGCTCAGAGCCTGGAGCCTGCTTCAGAGTCCGTCTCTGCCCCTCCCCCGCTCATGCTCTAGTCTCGTCATTGTGTCTCTATCAAAAATAAACATTAAAACAATTTAAAAAAATTTCAAGATAATTGGGGAAAACGGAACAATGACTGGAAATTATATGGTATTAACGCATTGTTAAATTTGTTAGATGTGGTAATAGTTGTGGTTTTTCTGGGTTTTTTAAAATTTTTTAATGTTATTTATTTTTGAAGGACAAAGAGAGACAGAGTGTGAGAGGGGAAGGGGCAGAAGAGAGGGAGACACAGAATCGGAAGCAGGCTCCAGGCTCTGAGCTGTCAGCACAGAGCCCGACACGGGGCTGGAACTCACGAGCTGTAAGATCATGACCTGAGCCGAAGTCAGACGCTTAACTGAGCCAACCAGGTGCCCCAGTTTTTTTGTTTTTTGTTTTTTGTTTTTTTTTAAGTCCTTATCTGACGTGCTTAAGGGTAAGATAATATGATGGCTGGGATTTGCTTTAAAAGACTTCACCGGGGGCCATGGGTGGCTCAGTCAGTTAAGTGTCCGACTCTGGATCTCGGCTCAGGTCATGATCTCACAGTTTGTGGGTTCAAGCCCCACGTCGGGTTCTGTGCAGACAATGTGGAGCCTGCTTGGGATTCTCTGTCTCCCTCTTTCTCTGCTGCTCCCCAGCTCTTGCGTGTGCTCTCTCTCTCTCTCCCCCCTCCCCCATCTCTCTCAATAAATAATATATTATAAGACTTCAAAAAATGTGGAGGGAACAGATGAAATAAGAATGGTAACGTTATGGCAAATGTTAAAGCTGCTTGTGGGTTACATGGATTTCATTCTGTATTTTTGTGTCTATTCAAAAAATAATTTCCTTAGTAAAAAGGCCTATTTAAAATTAAAGGGTAATTAAAATCAAACTATTCACGAATTTACTATTGTTTCAACTCTATCACTCTCTGATATACGACAGCCCCTCTACCTCTCTGCCGGGGCTGGAGGGACCAACAATCACAGCATCACTTAACTCCAAGCTGCTTCTAAATTACCCAGCTGCTGCCTAACTGCCTCAGGTTCACAAAACCTGAAGACTTAACTACTCCTAGTCAGATGGGCCCCTCCTGTTTTCTGATTCCTGTAGGAGTTGAGCTGTAGACCATGAGAAAGGTTGGGGGAGAGAGCAAGCATTTACTCAGCTGCCATTTTGTGCCGGGCACCATAACAGGTGGGTATTGTCCTAATCCAACTGACTCACTTTAGCCTTTAAAAGGACAAGAGATGGATGGCCGGGTGGCTCAGTTGGTTAAGCGTCCGACTTCAGCGCGAGTCGTGATTTCACGGTTTGTGAGTTTGAGTTCCGTGTCCGGCCCTGTGCTGACAGCTCAGAGCCTGGAACCTGCTTTGAATTCTGTGTCTCCCTCTCTCTCTGTCCCTCTGCCTCTCACACTCTGTCTCTCTTTCTCTCAAAAATAAATAAGCCTTAAATTATTTTAAAAAAGGACAAGAGGGAGTATGTGATATTATCACTCCTTTACCAATGACGATAATTGGTTAAGTGACTTCTCAAGGGCCCACTAGTGAGGAGGTAGGATTTGATTTATGTCTCTGACTTTAACACCTCTTTCCATCGTAACATGCTGCCACGTCGTAAAGAAATGTTAGTTGATACACTCCTGATGCAACTTCCTATCTACCAAATCCTTTACTCTCACTCTAATCCTCATGGGCCTTGCTTTGGTCCGGGCCCTCCTTGATTGTTAAATACACCTCTGCAATGGCCAGTGTGGTGGTCTCCTTACTGCCAGTCCATCCTCTGCATAAACTCTGGAAGGACGGAGTCTCTGATCACTAATTAAAATACGTCTCTTACCTCTTTAACATCCCCCAAAAGTTTCCCTTAGGGTGGCATAATCTGGCCCCTTCCTACCGTCCAGCCCCCTCTGCTACATTCTATCGTGACTGCTCATAGAGCAGCCAGCCTGTGGCCATATACAACATGTCCTCTCCATCTCTGTGAGTGAGCATGCTGTTCCCTCTTCGGCAAATGTCCTCTTCTCTCTCTGGTGTCTTCTGGACATACTCTTACTTCCAAACTTGAGCTCAGATCAGGCACAGTGTCCTCTGGGAGACCTCCCCTAACCTCTATCTCTCTTTCTCTACTCACAACACAATGTATTCATTCATTCATTCCAGCATTTATTAAGAGCCTGCTAGGTGGGGGTGCCTGGGTGGCTCAGTCGGTTACACATCTGCCTCTTGGTTTCAGCTCAGGTCATGATCTCACGGCTCATGAGACTGAGCCCCACATTAGGCTCTGCGCTGACAGTGTGGAGCCTGCTTGGGATTCTCTCTTTCCCTCTCTCTCTGTCCCTCCCCCTGCCTCAAAATAAATAAACATTTAAAATAGATAAAAGGTAAAAAAAAAAAAAAAAAAAAGCCTGCTAGGTGTGGGTGAATAAGAAAAAGTCCCTGCCCACATGATCTGATATTCTTGAAGGGATGTAAGGAATTATAATAACCATGTAAACAGATGTATAATTAATTTCAGATGGCCATAAGTGGGATAGAGAATAATGGGAGAATAATCCCTTAGATATGGTGGTCAAGGACAGCCTCTCTGATGAGATGACAGTTGTATTGAGACCTGAATGAAAAAACTGAGCTAGTCATACAAAGATCTGGGGGTGGTTGAGGAGTGAGAAATTGATGGCTAATGAGAAGGGATAAATGCAAAATCGAAGGCCTTAATAAGAGAGACACTTCCATGATGACAAAGGAGAAGACATAAAATATAAATCCACACATAGAAAAATTAATTAATTTGGTAATGGGAAGGCCAGGACTACATTTGCCTCTGACTGAAAACTGGAAGAGTATTGCTTAAATAAGACAGAATGGATTCCTCTCGTGTATACGAAGTCCGGGGCTGGGCTTTTCAGGCTTGGTTTGGAAGTTCATGAAGTTGCTCCCTGCCATCCCTAGTGTATAGGCTTCCTCCTGTGGGTCTACGTTTGCTACTGGAGTCCTAGCCATCATAGCTTCCTTCCAGGCAGCAAGATAAAAGAAGGCAGGAAAAGGGTCAAAGGATGCAAGCCAGCCATCTTTTAAGGAAGTTTCCAGACAACCGCCCACGATACCTCCCCTTACACTTCATTGGCCAGTACTTGGTCCTGTGTCCGGCTGCAAGGGAGGCTGGGAAATATAGTCTTTATTGAGCAGCCATATCTCTAGCTAAAAATCAGCCACTCCGTACTCACTGGACAGAACTGCGACACATGGTCGTGCTTAACGGCAAGGAGGCCTCAGAAATGAGGGACCATCCTCGCGCGTGATGTCATCCTGAACCCAATCACGGCTGTCTGTAATGCAGAAAGGGGGCTGGGTATCGGCTAGGGAAGCAACAGTTTCTGCCACAAGCATGCAACCTAACTTAGCTAAGGAGGAAAAGGACCATAAGGCAAAAGTGATAGAGAGTGAACTACTGAGAGGTCGGTAAAGGTTCTTAGAGTGTTGAAGAATCCTCGGGAGAACATACTACGGAGCTGGCAGACAAGGACATGGTGGTCAGAAGCTGTTGTGCTTGAAACAGATTGTAGAGCTGATGTACTTACTGGTCATAACAAAGCCCAGGGAGTTGGCATGCCCCGCTAGCCCTACAGGAGCATTTTTCCTAAACCTGTGTTATGGCATTGCCAACGCCGTAGGATGCCCGTCTACAAACTTTGAACCCCTTACGGCACAGACACACACAGATCTTCTACCTCACACATAGTACCATTAAAAATAAAGTAGTTGAGGAAATAGCACACCGGGGATGAAAGACATTTTTTTTTTTTTTTTTTTAGTTTCACTATGTTTATGCTATCATTACAATGTGCCCCCATGCCACAATCATCAGTGAACGGCCGTGGTGTGGGCCAAAGGTGACATTCTGTCCAATTTTTATGGCACGTGGGCCAATCACTAATTCTATGACCGACCTCCCTCTGCTACTAACTACCCTCCTGAGTAGGGAAGCCAGAGAACACGGCTCTCCTGCGTGTCCAGAAGTTAGTATTTCCTGGGAAGGTACAGAGCAAGGCATGAGAAATTTGGGATGCCACCTTCAAAATGTTACTGAACCGTCGAATACCATCTAATGAAATTCAGGTAGTCCTTGCACTTGTAGGTAGTAAGTTACTTCTGTTTCTGGGAAGGGTGTCATGAATCATAAGTATGTAGCTAAGTGAATCTTCTATAGAAATAATATTATTAGGAGGTATAGTCCTAATGGCCTATTTTTGATGCCTAGTTTTTATAGAAATAGCCCCAAAGCTCACACTTAGTCATCTGTTCCATAAGCTATAGCTTGTGAACCTCTTGAAAGTGTATAGGTAAGCCAAGTGAATAGTAACCAGTTATAGCCAAACGATATCACACATGATAGAGTATCATAATGTATTATGAATAATTCTAGCACGGCTTCATAATTGCTACATTAGTTGTACTGCAACAAATCGGAAAGTAAAAAAGTTCACCTTGAGCAGGTGTGTTGATTGAGAAGTTTCTCTGGGAAAGTTTGGAGGGACATACTTAAGGATAATTCTGGCTATCGTTAGGGCCATTTGTGAACCGAATCAGGGCTTTATGTTGCTGTGGGTTTGTTTGTTTGTTTGTTTGTTTTTCTGTTGTAAATTTCCCTGTGGCAAACACAGGAAGGGAACTCAAGTTTTTGTATTTTTTTTTTAATGTTTGTTTATTTTTGAGAGTGTGCAAGCGGGGGGGGGGGGGGCGTGCAGAGAGAGGGGGACAGAGAATCCAAAGCAGGCTCTGCGCTGACAGCAGCAAACCTGATGTGGGGCTCGAACTCACAAACCGTGAGCTATCCCTGAGCCAAAGTTGAATGCTCAACCGACTGAGCCACCCAGGTAGCCCAAGTTTTTGTATTTTCTCACAATGGTGAGAAATGGCCAGAACTTTGAGGTCAAACAGACCTGCATTTGAATCCCAGTTCTGCTGTTGCTTGGGTTTAGATTAGAATCATCTCCCATCTTCCAGTCCCATATCTGCAAAATGGGCATAATAATAATTCCTTCCCTCAGAATGTTGTGAGGATGAGCTACAAGTTCATCATCATGGCCCACACCGGCTCCTAAGTGGTCCCCCTGCTTCTGCCCTTGTTCTTTTACATCCTTGAAGGACAAGACCCCAGTGGCTTCCCATCACAGTGATATCCAAAGTCCTCACAACGGTCCTTGAGATCCGGCCCCCTACCACTTTTCCTACTCCTCTCCCCCTGCACATTCCCCTGTAGCTTCCTTGCTGTTCACACTCCTAATTCAGGGTCTTTGCATGCTCCAATTCCTTTGCCTGGAATGCTCTGCCTCCAAATAGCCAAAGACTCATTCCCTCTCATCCATCAGATTCCTGCTCAAGTGAGACCATCCAACGCCCCTAGGCTCCTTCCCCAGCTTTTCTCTCACCAACTAACATACTATATAATTACTTTGTGCATCATTTTTGTTTTCCTAATGACTGCCCCACCCCACCTAGAATGTAAGCTCCATGAGAGCAGAGATGTTTGGCTGATGCCTAAATAGTATCTGGCACATATTAGGCACATAATTGAGATTGGCCAGTATTCATCAGCAAATAATAAGAATTAACACTTGTATAACAGTCACCCACGTATGGTGTGCTGTTATAAACATTTACAAATATTAGCTCCTCTATCCTTACAGCAGCTCTATGAGGTAGGGGCTATTCTTACGTCCATTTTGCAGATGAGGAAGTGAGGCACAGAGAGGTTAAGTGACTTGCCAAGGAACAGGTAGGAAGTGGTGGACCCAGGATGTGAACCCATACTTCTAACCACGGTGTTGTTGTCATCTAGTGAGAGCCTACTCCGGGCTTGGCACTGTCTGGGCACAGATTACAGCAATGAATGAAACAGAGTCTCTCTGCTTTGGATTAATAGAGCTTTGAGAAATGATCAAATGCAAAGGATGTATCTTGGCAGATCCAGGTTTGGACAGAGGATTGGTAAAAGCCATCTGAGGATTAATTGGGGAAATCTGAGTATGACCTGAGTATTTATTGTATTCACGAATTATTGTTCATTTTTTAGGTGTGGTAATGGTGCTGTGGGTATGTAGGAATATGCTCATTTTTAAAAAAAATTTTTTAACATTTTTTATTTATTTTTGAGAGACAGAGACAGAGTGTGAGCAGGGGAGGGACAGAGGGAGAGGGAGACAAAGAATCTAAAGTAGGCTCTAGGCTCTGAGCTGTCGGCACAGAGCCCGATGCGGGGCTCGAACCCATGAGCTGTGAGATCATGACCTGAGCGGGAGTCAGAGACGCTTAACCGACTCAGCCATAGGAATATGCTCATTTTTAAAGATGCATGTTAAAGCATTGAGGGATGAAATGTCCTTAGGTCTGTATTTTAAAACACTTCAATAAAAAGTGATGACACAAAAATGGCAAAGTTTAATGGTTATTAAATCTAGGCGAAGGAGGAATGGTCATTCCTGGACTGTTTTCTCTTTGGATATTTCCATAATATAACAAAAGGGTTTTTAAAAACCCAGGGAAAAGGAGCAGACATTTTTTTTTTAGTTTTTTTTTCAACATTTATTTATTTTTGAGACAGAGAGAGACAGAGCACGAACAGGGGAGGGTCAGAGAGAGGGAGACCCAGAATCTGAAACAGGCTCCAGGCTCTGAGCTGTCAGCACGGAGCCCGATGCGGGGCTTGAACTCACAGCCCTCACAGACTGCGAGATCATGACCTGAGCCGAAGTCGGCCGCTTAACCGACTGAGCCACCCAGGCGCCCCAGGAGCAGACATTTTTTAAAAGCCACTGCTTTCATGGAGCCTAGCTTCTTGTGAGAAGATGGAGGTCACAGTGGTTGGCTCATTGGGGGCCTTGTCTTCTGTGCGCTCTGGTCTGTGAAATGCAATTACCATCTCATCTGCAAAACTTTCCGCCCAACGCCAAGTGAGGCAGAACTCTCAGCGACAGTCTGGGAAGCCATGCTTACTTGCTCTTTTTCCTTCTTTCATCTCTCACCATATTATTCTTCATGATGTCCAAAATCTTCAAAACTTCAGTTTCAGAGCAAAGTTTGAAAGTCGCTTTCTCAATTCGATCCACATCCACAAAGTTGGATCCTTCCCATCTTAGACCCTGATTCTGCACATTGCTGCATCATAGTGGATCACAGTGTATTTTTTATGTTTGTTCGATTGATAAAGCATCCATTGTATGGAATTAAGAGAGGGAATCATTTTCAAGCAATGGGATGCGTTTATTTTCCCTGCTCCACAGCTTGTATCGTGCTTGTAAGGAGGTCCTTTGATCTGAACGGTGTAGGAGTTTGCTCACCAGATACTACAAGAAAATCAAATGCTCTCTTGGCCCCTAAACTTTTTCTCCTTCTCTTCTTCCCTCCATCTTCTCCTTTGTTGTTTTTATTTCAAACCCTGTAGCCTGAGGTGCCCCAAAGAGGGGCTGAGCTGGTGTTGATGAGGAGCAAAGATACATTGTGAAGAAAAGTCATCACAATACGGCTTTTTTGAAAGTAAAAGATCAATAACCAATTGTTTTTTTCCCTCACAATATTACTGACCATATTCGCTCTGCTTTTCATCTCTGTGACTTATTTACTTTATAACTGCAAGTTTGTACCTCT
This sequence comes from Acinonyx jubatus, assembly GCF_027475565.1. NCBI lineage: Eukaryota > Metazoa > Chordata > Mammalia > Carnivora > Felidae > Acinonyx > Acinonyx jubatus. The sequence goes on from NC_069386.1 coordinate 37,338,381, forward strand.
TAATCCCCTTTATCCATTTTGCCCATCCCCCATCCACCTCTCCTCTGGTAACCACCAGTTTGTTCCCTGTATTTAAGAGTCTGGTATTTGTTGCTTCATTTGTTTTTTTTGTTTGTTTGTTTTTGTTTTTTTAAGATTCCATATGTAAGTGAAATCCTGTAGTATCTGCCTCTCTGTGTCTGACTTACTTCACTTAGCATAATACCCTCGAGGTCCATCCATGTTGTCACAAATGGCAAGATCTCATTCGTTTTTATGGCTGAGTAATATTCCATTGTGTATATGTACCACATCTTCTTTATTCATCCATCTATCGATGGACACTTGTGTTGCTTCCATATCCTGGCTATTGTACATAATGCTGCAATAAACATAGGGGTGTCTGCATCTTTTTGAATGAGTGTTTTCATTTTCTTAGGTAAATATCCAATAGTGGAGTTGCTGGATCATGTGGTAGTTCCATTTTTTAATTTTTTGAGGAAGCTCCGTACTGCTTTTCACAGTGGTTGCACCAGTTTACATTCCTACCAACCGTGCACGTGGGTTCCCTTTTCTCCACATGCTCTCCAACCCGTGCTGTTTCTTACCTTTTCGAGTCTAGCCATTTTGACAGGTGGAAAGTGATAGCTCATTGAGGTTTTGATTTGCATTTCCCTGGTGATCAGTGATTTTGATCATTTTTTCATGTGTTTATTGGTCATCTCTATGCCTTCTCTGCAAAAATGTCTATTCCGGCTGCCCTGCCCATTTTTTAATCAGATTGGGGTTTTTTAGTGTTTATATTTATAGTTCTTTATATATTTATTAGTTGTATAACCTCTTATTGAAAATATCATTTGAGAACATCTGCTCCCATTCAGTAAGTTGCCTTGTTTCTTTTGTGTTTGGGTTTTTTTTGTTTTTTGTTTTTCTTTTTTGCTGATGGTTTCCTTTGCTGTGTAAAAGCTTTTCATTTTGGTGTAGTCCACATAGCTTATCTTTGCTTTTGTTTCCCTTGCCTGAGGAGACCTTCTAGAAAAATGTTGCTAAGTCTGATGTATAAGAGATTACTGTCTGTTTTCTTTTAGGAATTTCATGGTTTCAGGTCTCGCATTTAGGTCATTAATTCATTTTGAGTTTATTTTCACGTATGGTGTGAGAAAATGGTCCAGTTTCATTCTTTGGCATGTAGCTGTCCTCGTAAACAATTCTTAATTATGAGTGTAATTATAATTGAGCAACTCCTAATTGTTTGTCATGCAAGTTTTTGGTGCTAAATGGAACTCCAAAGATCGTTATCTACTTTGGAGAAAGGAAGCTTAAAGAAGCAACCGGGGTTTACCTAGTCGAACAGGTTGGCAGTGGGCAATTAAAGGTGGTAATATCCCAGTTGGATTTCCCTGCTACTTAATAATATAAGCTTTTAAGTTGGTGTAGTAGGCTTGCGGGAACAGCTGGCAAAACAGCACTGTTTGTCATTGAGTTTACAATGCAAAATTAGGGCTATCTTGTATGTCAGCGGTTATGCATTTTTAAGCAGATGTCACTGATATTAGAAATAAAACAACAATAGGGATCTAGGCCCTGGAGGTAAAGTCAGGGTAGGAAACCGTCCATGCCCCTTGTAAATGAAGCTCACCCATGCTCACAGTCTTTAAAAGAACTCTGGGCTTACACACTGCACATAAGATTCCCTATCTTTATGATCATTCTCCAGGATTCAAAACTCTTCTGGGAAAATACGTTCTGGCTGTGGTTTTATTTTTTTCCGGAATCATAATAGCAGCTATACATTCGAGAGAGTCCTAGTTTCAGATATTTTGTTTGCAAAGAGCCCCAATCTTCTACATGTGGGCCACCAGTGACCCTCTTGAGATTCTTGGGGGGGAGGGGGAAAATTGAGCTGAAGCAGAGACTTACTAGTAAGGGAGGTGAGAAGTTTAAGCTCCCTTTATCATAGCACTCCGTTTTCTTTTCAGAACAGCCTTTATTATGATGTGGTATTTTCTTATCGATGGTCTGTCTCCCCTGACTAGAATGTAAGCTCTGAGAGCAGGGACCTGGCATCATTGATCATAGTGTGCCTCTGCCAATTCTTGGCACACAGACAGTGGCCAAATGAACTCCGTGTAAGAAGTGCCACGACCATGGTCAGAGTTGGCTGTTTTGCGAGTGTAGTGGAGCCTGGACTGGTTTTACATGGGGGTGGGCACCCCCTTAGGGGTCCCTATGATGTCCTTTCTTCATTCCACAAGCATTTATGGAGAATCCCTTGGCAATATGCAGCAATGAACAAACTGACATGGCTTCTGCCCTCATTAAACTTCCATTCTAGTGAGAGAAGCTGACACTTAAAAAAAAAATCTAGTTAGAAATTTTGCCAAGTGTGGTAAAGGAAAAATACGGATAATGCCATTATAAAAAGGGTACTGCATGATGGCTTCACAGCTTGGGGAAGATACTAAAAACCACTGACTGAACACTTAAAAAGGGTGAATTTTATGGTATATTAATTATACCTCAACAAAGTTATTGCCTACAAAGGGGTACCACAGTGGTTATGCCTACATTTCTGGGTTCATCATCCTGGCCCTGACACTTACTAGCTGTGTTCTCTTGGGCAATTTCTTTAACATTTCTGAATCTTGGTTTTTTCATCAATAAAATGAAGACCATAATAGCACGTCTTTCTAGAATCGTTCTGAAGCTTAAACAAGTTAGTGTTCCAAAAGCACTGACAGGAGGTGAGCTATTATCACTTGTGGGGGGTTGGGGAGGGAACAGGAATTAAAGAGCAAGAACACTCAACAGGCAAAATCAGTAACCTCTTGAACTCAATTCCTTGCCACTTGGAAACTTTCCTTCTAGGGCCCTGTTCCAAAATTCTGGCTTTGCACAGTGGCAGTATCGTAGCCATTGGTTTATCTGAGGTGTGATTATTGCCAATTAAAAAATTGGCAGGCATTTTTCGGAAGGCATTGGAAGGCATTCTGTTGTGATATATTTGCTTTCTGAAGAAAGCTGTCTTGTGGTAGGAACTGACCCTACCACGAACATAATTGAAACAATAGGCATGTTTTCTCATTTAGAACGCAAAGCAAATTTCCTACCTTTGCTCTTAAAACGTTTTTTTTTCTAACAACTTTATTGAGCTATAATTCATATACCTTCAATTTATCCCTTTAAAGTGTACAATTCAAGGCACCTCGGTGGCTCAGTTGGTTAAGCGTCCAACTTTGGCTCAGGTCATGATCTCACGGTTTGTGAGTTCAAGCCCCGTGTTGGGCTCTATGCTGATCACTCAGAGCCTGGAGCCTGCTTCAGATTCTGTGTCTCCCTCTCTCCCTGCCCCTCTTCCCCTCTGCACTCTCTCTCTCTCAAAAATAAATAATAAAACATTAAATTAAAAACTAAAATGCTAAAAAAAAGTGTATAATTCAGCGGTGTTCAGTAGATTCACAGTGTTGTGCAACCATCTCCACTATTGAATTCCAGAACATTTTCATCATCCCCAAAAGATACTTGATATCCATTAGATGTCCCTCCCCATTCTTCCCTCCCCCTAGCTTCCACAACCACTAATCCCCTTTTTGTCTTTATGGGTATCTCTATGCCTACCTTTTTTCTTGGAAAGGCTTGTGGAAATGTACTGTGCTGTCTTTGGGGTTGCCAAAGTTTACCCTCAGATTCTAGAGGGAAAATAAATGATTTCTGATCAATTACAGCTGGAAGCAACCTAAGTTTAAAAAAGAAAAAGAAAATTTTAAATCAAATCTCAACAGCTTCACAAATTGTAATTTTGAAACAATGCTTCCTAGTTCAATTAGATTTTATAGGAAATATTCTATTGGTAATTACAATAAACTAGACCAACTTTAGCATTTTTACTACTACGAAACTGTACTTGTTTTTTAAGCATATGAACTTCTGAGTCTGATAATGACCACTATAGCATGAATAAAAAGCTCTATTTCTGGCTGAGTTTATATGACCCACAACGGACAGAATTACTATACTATAAAATATTTCTTGGTAGAGAAAATATAGCATGTTATATTGTTTTGTAAAACCAAATCACAGACTAGCCAATGTTAAATACATTCAAAATGCTTGTCCCTAAGCAGTTGGCACTTACATTCTTTAAATGTCTGCTATTTTATATAACTGTAAAGACTTAAGGATCAAAGGTGGTTGAAGGTCTTTCTTACTAAGCAGTGGGCAGTTCCATGGTGGGGGGTGGGAGGGGTGGGCAATGTAAAAACAAAGTTATAAGAATGACTGTGTGTGTAATGTATGTCTTAAAACTTTTCATTTGAGGGGCACCTGGGTTATTCAGTTGGCTGAGTGCCAGACCCTTGATTTCGGCTCATGATGATATCACATTTCATGAGTTTGAACTCTGCTGGGCATGGAGCCTGCTTAACATTCTCCCTCTCTTGCTCTGTCGTGCACTCTCTCTCTCCCCCGCACCCCCCTCTCATGAGCACACGCTCTATAACAAACTAAAACTTTTCATTTGAAAGTAGATTCCACTTTTTTAAATTGGTCAGCATAATTAGGATCAATTAAACTCAACCATAATGACCCAATCTCTTGACTCTACTGTGATGCCCACTTTTGTAAAATTTTCATTAGAAAGCAATTTATGGACGTTTGGTTTTGTTCCAATGCGTAAAGAGCTTAGAAGTTATTGTGAGGATGGGAGTGATAAGAAGAACCTCAACACACTGAAAAGCAATTCTTCTTTGATCTGTCAGAGAATCCAGATCACAGGGAAAACTACTGCCTTGAAAACTGGAGAGAGACTGAGACAGACAGACCCTGCTAAATCTCCAGAATGGAAGCCTGCTGCTGGAGCTGGTATTGGCAAGAAAAGTTAAATTCCACTTAACAAATGGCCAGAGGCTCAATGTGTATTAACTTGAGCTGTAAAAACTCAGTGGGGCCCGAGCGCCTGGGTGGCTCAGTCGGTTGGTCGTCCGTCTTCAGCTCGGGTCACGATCTCACAGGCCAGGCCCGTGAGTTCGAGCCCCGCGTCGGGCTCTGTGCTGACAGCTCAGAGCCTGGAGCCTGCTTCGGATTCTGTGTCTCCCTCTCTCTCTGCCCCTCCCCCTCTCACACTCTGTCTGTCACTCTCACAAATAAATAAACGTTAAAAAAAAATAAAAACAAAAACAAAAAGCCTCAGTGGGGCCAAAGCTTGGGGGCAGCGTAAAACTTTCATGACTTTACCTTCAGGGGCCTCTCCATATTCCCACCGTGAAGACACAGAAAAATCACCTCCTGCTTCTGGCAGGGGGAAGGGAAAAGAAACCACTTCGAACTACTCCCAGAGAGTTCTGTTATTTGTTCTGTTCCCTGTAATGAAGGCCAGCTCTCAAGGAAAATTATCTGACCCGAGGAAGGGCAAGTAGCTAACTCCAGGCCCTTCCAGTCTTCCTGTCTCACCTAAGAGGGGGAAATTCCAAGAAAAACTAGTGAAGGTAACAGTTCAGAGGCACAGACCCACTGAAAGACGGAGGCCTGATCAAGGAATATTGAATGCTTCCCCTCAACACACTTACATCTACAGATGAGAGGACTTCGGGCTCAGGCCTATTTAGGAGGAAGTTTCTAGGAAAAATCAAAGACCCCAGGGGAGACAAAAACAAAGACGGTTGAAGAAATGGAAGCCTCAGACACCTACCTACCTGTTTGTTATAGCAAACAGTATACAGCAAAATTTGTAGCCAGATAAAGACTCATTTACCTCACTTCCTGTTACCCATACATCATGTCTAGCTTTCAAAAAAAAAAAAAAAAGAAAGAAAAAATGACAAGGCATGCTAAAAGGCAAGGGAAAAAAAAAAAAGGTTTGAAGAGACAAAGCCAACATCAGAATCAGATATAACAGATTTTGGAAGTATCAGACCAGGAATTTAAAATCACTGTGATTAATAAGCTAAGGGCTCTAATAGAAAAAAATAGACAGCATGCAAGAACAGATATTTAATGTAAGCAGAAACCTTGAAACTCAAAGAATATAAAGAAAATGCTAGAAATCAAAACACCATAAGAAATGGAGAATACTTTTGACGGGTTTATTAATAGGACACAACCAAAGAAAGAATCCATGAGCTTGAAAAAATGTCAATAGAAGTTACCCAGACTGAAATGCAAAGAGAAAAAAGGACTGAACAGAACAGAATGTCCAGGAATTGTGACACAATTATAAAAGGTGTAACATACATATATATAATGAGAATATCAGAAAAAGAAAGAAGAAAGGAACGGAAGACATATTTGAGTAATGATGGCTGAGAATTTTCCAAAATTAATGACAGACACTAAACCACAGATCCAGAGAGTTCAGAGAATACCAAGCTAAGATAAATCCTGAAAAACTATACCTAGGCATATCCTATTCAAACTATGAAAAACTAAGAGCAAACAGAAAATCTCGAAAGAAGACAAAGAAAAAAAATCCCAACTTAACCTATAGAAGAGAGGTATAAATTGTATCAGACGTCCCTTCATAAGCCTTGCAAGCAAGAAAGCAGGGTGAAATATTTGAAGTGTGGAAAGAATAAAACACACCAACCTGGAATTCTGTATCTAAGTAAAATTATCCTTCAAAAACAAAGGGGAAATAAAGATCTCCTCAGATAGATGAACACTAAGGGAATTCGTCACCAGAGTCTTGCAAGAAATGTCACCAGAAGCTCTTCAGAGAGAAGGAAAATGATACAGGTTGGATAACAGGATACATAAAGCAGAAAGAAAATCCAGGGGCCTCACCATATGTCCTCCCTTGGGTCCCAGGGCCCCCTAACTGGTCTCACTTCTTTCTAAGTCCTCATAAACTTCTTTTATAATAACGTCCAGGGTTTTTAGCTGTATTTATCAGAAGGAATAGGGAGAAGTATGTCTACACCATCTTCTTAGAAGTGAAACTCTCTTCATGGATTTCCTTAAAAAAATATTTTTAAATGTTTATTTTGAGAGAGAGAGAACCAGTGAGTAGGGAAGGTGCAGAGTGAGGGAGTGAGAGAGAATCCCAAGCAGGCTCCACACTGTCAGCGCAGAGACCAATGTGGGGCTCAAATCCAAAAATCGTGAGATCAGGACCCGAATCAAAACCAAGAGTCTGACACTTAACTGACTGAGCCACCCAGGTGCCCCTCTATTTGTGTATTTCTTATCAATCTTTTTACCTCTCTTTATTATGTACTTAGAAGTGAATTTGAATTGAGATATAATTTTGCATCCTGCTTTCTTCCCCCTCAACATATACTGTGAGAATTTTTCCATGTCATTAAATTTCTTGGATAATACCAGTTTTAATAGCTATGTAATACACACATAGATGTGTTATCGATTTTTTTAAAAAAACTCAATGTCCATTTATTTTTGAGAGACAGACACAGAGTGGGAGCAGGGGAGGGGCAGCGAGAGACAGGGAGACACAGAATCCAAAGCAGGCTCCAGGCTCTGAGCTGTCTCCAGCACAGAGGCTGATATGGGGCTCGAACCCACGAACTGTGAGATCATGACCTGAGCCAAAGTCGGTCACTTAACAAATTGAGCCACCCGGGAGCCCCAGATGTGTTATAGATTTAATCATGCTTTTACTATTAACATTTAAGGTTATTTCCACATTTATTGGTATTAAATAGAACACTGAAATTAACAAACATACACAGATTCATGTCTCTCTCTTTTCATTTCCTAGGACAAATTCCTAGAAGTACAACCACTAAATTAAAAAAAATGAATTAAAAAGCTTCTCGCACATGTTGAGAAGCTGCCTTTTAGAACTTCGTGCCAACTTACACCTTTAGTGGTAAAACAAAAGTATGCCCGTCCTACTGCTACCTCATCAGCACTGATTATTAGAATGGTTTAAATGATTTGTTGTGCTAATTTGTAAGGAAAAAACAGTAATATATTGTTTAATTTGCATTTCTCTGGCTTACCAGTGAGATTGAACATTTTTCACGTTTACTGGTTATTTGCATTTCTATCTCTGTGAGTAGTTTGTTGTCCTCCGTCAACTTTTTTTTTTTTTGTATTGGCATGAATACTTTTTTAAATTTTTTTAAAAGAATGTTAGCAATTTTTGTGTCATGGCTGTTGCAAACGTTTTTCTGGTTATTTTTTCATTTTCTGCTGCTTTTTAAAAAAATTTATTTTTTACTAAAAACTTTTTTTAAGTTTTTAAATTTATTTTTGAGAGACAGAGCGCACAAGCAGGAGAGGGGCAGAGAGAGACAGGGAGACACAGAATCCGAAGCAGGCTCCAGGCTCTGAGCTGTCTCCAGCACAGAGCCTGATAGGGGGCTCGAACCCACGAACCGTGAGATCATGACCTGAGCTGAAGTTGGATGCTCAACTGGCTGAGCCACCCAGCTGCCCCTGTTTAAAAAAATGTTTGACCCACAGAGAAATGGAAAGAGCAGTTAGCATCCAAATACCTTTCATGTAGATTACCAAGTGTTACCATCTTGTTCCCTGTGCTTCACCTCTGTATGACCAGGATGTACTCATAGTCTATACAAGTGGGATTTGTGTACTGCCGTGTAACAACCCAGAATGGATGGGCTCCAGGATGCTTCATTTACCGAGGGAAATGTACCTTCTAATGTACACTGGCCGTGCAATACAAACCTCTTCTTTCTCTCTCACTGCTTCTCACCATCATCTATTTGCTTTGTTCTTGTCTCCCCTTCTCAAACACTGGCACAACAGACTATAAAATGAAGATCTCTGTGCGGTTCTGAGAGTGTTGGTACAGATGGTAGTCACCCTCCCAGTGTCAATGAGCAAAGCGAGGTCGTTAAGAGCAGTGTGAGCAGATATTACGAGCAATAAAATCCATGAAAGCCAATCATGTGAGAGGAAGAACCACACTTTGACATAGAAGAATCACTGCCAAAGTGGGGATAGTGGTGAAACATATTTGGAAAACAATACAGAAGCTTTTTTTAGCTCTTTGGAGAAAATATGCCACTTTGGATAATGTCCTCATCATGGTTTTCTGAAGGACTGCTAAGAAAATCTTGCATTTGGGGGGCACCCATTGTTAGCACTCTGTGTCCCTACCGGTTTTTGTTTCTACCGGACCCAATGACCAGATTTTCCCTTCTTGCGAAAATGTAAACCATCTTTTGTGAAAATTAGGCTTCTTGGTTTCCAGGAAGCCACGGCGTGGGAGAGTGCTCCATTGCACACATGTGACCAGACTCAAGTCTGGGCCTCACCATCAACGACCAGTGTGACCTGGGATGGCTGTGATCCTCAGCATGCACAGTTTTAAAAGGAAAGGATAAATATCTGCCTCATGGGGTAAAACAAAGTCCTTTGCAAACTGTCAAGTGTTAGGAAAATTGTGACCACAAGATGAAATTCACACTGATAATGAAAATGAAGATGATGTATCTGTTGTATTGTATCTGGTCTGTTCTAAGTCATTTTTAAGGTATATCCCGGGACAATAGTCATTTGGAATAAACTCTCCCAATTTCCTGGGTTTCCATAGTTAAAATGAAGCCCCAAATATCGGAACAATGTTGATTCTCAGTTACTCATAGCAACCGTGCTTGCCGTCCAAGGAGCAACAGAGATGCACAGTTCTGGTTAAATGGCACCCCTTTCAGAAGGAGTTGCTGGTCTGGACTCCTGGCCTCTGACACTCCACCAGACTCACAGTTTAAGTGGACAGTGACAGTCCTACCAGCATGACTCCCAGGTGTCACGCTGGGCTCATTCCTAGTGCAAGAGGCTTACTCCAACCCTTCAGAGCAATGGGGTAGCTGAATTTCCAGGACTAGGCCCTTGACCAGACAGAGGCAGGCCCTCTCAGTGGCCAAGGAATACTGATTCCAGGGAGCTATGCTTGTCCTGGGATTCCAAGCACGAATTAATCTGCATTCGGGATGCCAAGGGTGTTTGTTAAAATGCAAATTCCAGGACCATCTGGGAGCCAGTGAAACCAAAGTTTAAGAACCATCATTCTAGCCCTGTGGCCTCTCAAGCAGGATGTCCACATCCCAGGCAATCCATAAAATAATGCCGTTGGTTGTGTGATGAGAACATAAGAACTTTTTTTTTTACACATCAAATAAGAAATACAGAAAATAAGAAATTACTGTGTGCTACTATTTAATGTTCAGCTTGTCCCTGGATCCCTCATGTGGTCATGTCACCTGCAGTTCTGGAGGCCTTCTGGGAGCGGGGACTCCAAACCACAAAGGCACAAACGGCGGGGTCTGCACTGGTACACAATTTTTCACAGCGTTAGAATACACTGTAGGTTACTCATGAAGTGGGTTTATGGGTTCTATTACGTAGTTTTCACTCAAGCCTGAAAAAATGGACCAGTGTCTTAAAAAAGATTCCTGCAAAAAAACCACCCTGTATCTTGAAGATAATGATCAGTGAAAAATAAGAAAATGCCAGAATCGACACGTACTCGTGGGGTGAGCTTTTCTTCAGCCACACTAGAGAGTGCAAATGATGGTAAACCAATCAAATTTATGACAAGTCAGCCAAATCCATCCCCCCTGAAAACTTAAAAGTTATCCAGAAGACTAACTGAAATACAGACTTCCGTTCAACCAGCATCTCTGCCGAATCTCCACTAAGCGTAGAATATGTTTCGGGTTATTAGCTACAGCCAGTATAAAGCCATCGTGATTAACAAGATAAAACAACCAGAATATTCTAATTAGTAGCCTTTTTTAGCAAAAGAAGTTTCGTACTGTTAATAAAGTAAAATATTTTAAACTGTTTAATCTTTGTCTCATTTAAATATTTGTCGGTGTATTTTATAGTGTATTCATGCCATATGATAAGTATACAATTTATAAATAAATACATATTATGGATGCATGCCCGAATTTTTAAACTGATGGTCATGGGGGATAAAAGGCCAGGTTCAGCTTGTTCCAGCTCGAAACTGTAATAAACTGTCTTCTTCTCTGACCTCCTGATCAGTGTTGAGATAAGTAACCTGTCTCTCAGTGAGTCATGCCATCCATCATGAAAAAACACCTTCTTACTTGGGTGTTACAAGAACTTTGTCATGGAACCTCAGAAGAAAAATGGAGTGAATTGGCCAGTCCCACTCCCCCCGGGCATGAGCACCTGAAGGAATCCTGGGCTCTACAAACTGCTTTGCATAGAAAACTCCTAGCAGGATATGAACTCTGAAGCCACATCTAGTCACGATGGTCTCGGGGGACACGCCTGCAAGTGCAGAATCTGGTGTGACTATCCACCAGGGAACACTCCCGTCACGGGCAACAGTTCCTGACTGCCCGGGGTCTCCTGTTTTCCATTTCCGTCTACTGTTGCGACTTCTTTTCCTCCCTGAGCCACTCCCTGTGACTCACACTTGGACTCCCAGGACCTGCCCCAGGCCTGCTTACTTTAAAGACCCAATCTGGATTTTTCTCCAGTTTTTGACCTGGTTCCTTGCATTTCATTTTCAAATTGCACGCTACTTTAGCGCCACAGCTACGATGGATATACTCCCCCAGGCTTGCGAGGCTCATACAAACTTGCCAGGCTCCCATCTTCCTGCCAGGAGGGCCAGTGATTATATTATTGTATTGAATAGGAGAGAAAGGATCCAAGGACTACTTCTGGGAGCCAACTCCATGCCCCAATTAAGGGTGAAGGCTTCCCTCCCTCTTCCAGACCCTAGTAAGGGTCAAGGACACTCCTTGGCAAGGGAGAAGAACTGTAGAAGAAAGGTCTCTGCCCAAATGTTTCTGCTTGATTCTCTGTGGATATAATTGCTACACAGTTTGCTCTTTTCAGCCATCTTAACTTGCATATAGCCCAGACTCTCTGTTCTTTGTCAGGACAGAAGAACAAAGAGAAAGCTGGATACAGGATGGGAGAACTTCATTGGAGTTGGTGACAGACCCCTTTTCCTGTTTACTCCCCACCCCCTCCATTGTGAGGCTCTCTTACTTGATGTCTGTATGCATAATCTTTGGCCACAGCCTGCTGTCTGTTGGCTGCCATCTACAAAGGCCTCCCACTTGGCCTTGTAGGGCTCCTTTGATTTCCAACTAAGCGTCAATATAAGTTGGGAAACTGACCTCCAATATTTTCTTCTCCAAGAACCCCTTTTATTATGTTCCTTCCTTACAGATTCCTTGTTTTAGAAGATTTATATTAACCTATTTTCAAGTCATTTTTTTATTCCCTAATTTAAAAATCAAAGCAATAAAATGACTAAAAACTAGACAGATGAGGGACAGTTGCCTCTACAAGGAATGATGGATGCCTGTGGCATTCCATGTGCAGGAAAGGGAGACCGATACAGTGGTACCCCAAAGCTCTGCTCCCTACTACTGAATGCTGGAACTTGGTTATGTCTGTAGATTGCCACGTTTCCTTGTGCGCTACAGTAAAACCTTGGTTTGCGAGCATAATGTGTTCCGGAAACATGCTTGTAATCCAAAGCACTTATATATCAAAGTGAATTTCCCCATAAAGAACCATGGAAACTTGGATGATTCGTTCCACAACCCAAAAATATTCATAAAGGGGCACCTGAATGGCTCAGTCAGTTAAGCATGTGACTTCGGTTCAGGTCATGATCTCTCAGTTTGAGCCCCGCATTGGACTCTGTGCTGACGGCTTAGAGCCTGTAGCCTGCTTTGGATTCTGTCTCTCTCTCTTTCTATCTCTGCCCCTCTCCTCATTCTCTCTTTCTAAAATAAATATTTTAAAACCCACAAAAGTATTCATATAAAAATGTTTACAATACCCTAATATAATACAAAATAATAAAGAAAACACAAAATATAAAGAAAAATAAACAAATTAACCTGTACTTACCTTTGGAAACCTTCGTGCCTGGTATGAGGGAGACGAGAGAGGAGGGTTATTGTGTAGGACAACTTTCACTATCACTAATGGAATCACTGCTATCTATTGACTCAATGGAATCTTTGTGTGTGTGTGTGTGTGTGTGTGTGTGCAACATTAACAAGGAACCTATCCAATGACCCTTGCTTTTGTCTCTTTTTGAGGATTTTGTGGAAATGTGACATCGCATTGTCATTAAACAGATTCATTGCTCGCATTAATAGCCTTATTCAGGTGGTGCTTTTCACAAAACTGCACTGTTTCCCACATTTTACACATCTCCCTAATGTCATTTGAAGTGAGGGGTTCCTCGGCCTTTTTCTCCTCTTCCTTTGCAGACAGGATGAAGACGTAGACTTCTCATAAAATCTTGCAGTTTCGGCCACTCACATATCTTATTCGTGTTTCTCAATGATTTCCTTCTTAACTTCCACTGTAATCATCTCCTTCTTACCGCCTTTCTTTCCAACCTTTTTCTGCAAGGGGCCATTGTATATGCTCACATGGATGTTGACTGCAGTATAGTATTAATAAACTCCTGTCAGATACTGTATTTAATGTAACTGGCAATAAGGCAGCAGAGGAAAGGGTCTATATCTGCAGGCAGCCTGACCTAGAATGAAGCAAAGCATTTCTAAGCTTACTCTTGTATGGAAAATCAAAGGACTGTCCGTAGGTGCTTTGAAGTGACAAAAAAATACACTAGTGCGTGTTGTGGGTGCCTTCAAGTGTTCTGAAAAATCACTGATTTCTGCCAAACACTGCAGTGTGAGACCAAGCATCCGAGCATGGGAGATGATCACCCACAGTCCCACAGGGAGAGAGAGAGAGAGAGAAGAACCATAAGGTCAGTTGCGATCATGTGACATTCAGCATCACATACTACTCGTATTGCAAGCCACCGCTCATTTATCAAGTTAAAATTTATTAGAAATGTTTGCTTGTCTTGTGGAACACTCATAGAACAAGTTACTTGTGCTCCAATGTTTTACCGTATTTCTGAAACTGGACCCTACGATGCTTGGTACATGTTTACGATGCAAATAGGGCCACAAGGTTTTTAAGCTTAGCACAAAGCCTTACTCTATATACACTCAAATTCAGGAGGCCTACCTGTAAGAGGGTCCAAAGTGAGGCAAGGCAATTTAACTCAAGTCTAATTTTAATAAATCATCTCTTAGGATGTATTACATTATGAATATTTCAAGCAAGTTTCATTATTTTTGTTTTATTTACCCTGGATACCGAAATCACCTTTACAATAAAGTACCTAAAACTGTGAAGAAAGTGCAATGTGATCTTAATAGTGTAAAAACAGACTTGCATTAAAATACCTCCTTTAGGAGTTGAATTTTGGATACCTTTTACTAAAGAAAACAGCCAAAACTAGGACCCTGAAACAATTGTCATGGTGTTAAGCATTAGAAGGTAATAAAAGTCACGCAGAATAAACCAAGCCCAAATTCTGCCATTAACTTCTTTTGCGAAACTACTACAGTAGAATGGATATGAACAAAGCCAAGAAGATTTTGTCTTTATGGTCACCTGACCTGAGTGGGAAAGATTTTTTTAAAATTGTACTTATTTTGTCCCCGCCCCCCCATGGGTATTTTACTTACCATTTGGAAGCATGAGGAGAATATAAATTATCATCATTAATAGGAGCCGTTAACACATGATGGTTTACAACATTTAAATACTTCTCGATGTGAATCTGTTACAGAAAAGTGAAAGTTTAGGCTATTAGACTGGACTGAAGATACTCAGCTAATTTACTTTACTTCATTAGGGTAACACTCTGAATTGTGTGATTAAGCCAAAAGACACAACACGCTATGTGTTTATTACATGCCTAAGGTATCATTGGGCATCTCAGGGCTAAATGACTTTAACTGTCCCAAAAAGCGTAATAAACAATTGAGACTCAAAGCTTGAGTGACCTGTAGTGCTCTTCACAAATTAAACCATGCACGATAGTCAGTAAATCGCTAAGCCAGGTAAGCTTACGAGGCAAGACAGACACGGAGTAATCTTTCCCTTATAGGGACTTCAAGCCAGCAGCCGAAGAAAGAATTTGGCCCTTAGGTTACAGATCATTTAAAATGGCCAACCCGAAAACTCCAGCTGGGTACAGCCCTGTCACCATCAGGTCATATAGGACAATGGTGTGCCAGTTTGATGAGGCAACAAAAACACACCACATCTCCCACGGCCTCTGGAGCTGAGCTGTGAAGCTGACAGCTCGTTAGAGTGAAAGGCTGAGACCAGAACAGGGACAATGACAGTTAGAGGTCTCAAAGATGGAGATGGTCCTTATTTGGGCGCATGTGCTAAGAGATTTTTGTTTTATAAATGATTATTATCCTGGTCTGAAACTTGGGTTCTCCTCTGCCCTTCAACCCATGTATAATGATGAAGTCCCTATGTACTGTATTTCTGTTCCAACAGTGGTACATCTCTTTAGTTTTACTGACTGGCTTACAATATCATAAAAATGACTAATCTCAAAATACTTAAGCTAGCAGGGAAAAATACACTCTTGTTCTTTAGAATCTCAGTGAATCTGATAGAAACTCGCTGCAGGCATTGGTATGAATTCTTTTTTGTCTGGCATGTTGTTGGCCGACTAATAGTTATTTTTAAAATTCTTAATTCTTTTCATCAAATCACGTGTTAGGGATTGTCACTGCATGATCTTACATTCCCAACACCTTAACTACTTTGATTTGCATCCTGGCACATTTCACAATCAGTGAATCATCATTTTAATGACAGGAACAGAATAAGAAAGCTGATGACCAGTCTAAATCCACCTCTGTTACAGAATTACAAAGGGTCCTGGGAGAACCACAGTTCTTTTCTCCTGGAGGAATCTCCTTCCAGCGCTTTATTTAACATCTAAAGCTCTACTTACTTTTAACCCCATTTCAGTCCTTTTGATTGCGGTTTCAAGATTCCGAATGTCTAGAGTCTCTCCCTTTTCCTCAAGCGGGAAATTTGTTAATTTCTCCTTTAACTGATAAAGGTCTTCATGGACCTATAGGTTTAAATAATATAAAATATTGAAAGAATACATACAGAGTTCACCTGAAACATTCATTTTTTTTAATGTTTATTTTTGAGAGAGCGCGAGCACACATGTGCGCGAGCAGGGGAGGGGCAGAGACAGAGGGAGACCGCGGATCTGAAGCAGGCTCCATGCTGACAGCAGAGAGCCCGATGTGGGGCTTGAACTCACAAACCATGAGATCATGACCTGAGCCAAAGTTGGACACTTAACCAACTGAGCCACCCAGGTACCCCCCAATTATTTATTTTATTATTAAAAAATTTTTAATGTTTATTTTTGAGAAAGAGAGAGACACAGCGTGAGCAGGGGAGGGTCAGAGAGAGGGAGACACCGAATCCGAAGCAGGCTCCAGGTTCTGAGTTGTCAGCACAGAGCCCGACGCGGGGCTCGAACTCATGAACCGCGAGACCATGACCTGAGCTGAAGTCGGAAGCTTAACGGACTGAGCCACGCACACGCCCCTGCAGTTATTTATTTTAAAGATTTATTTTAAATAAAATTATTTATTTTTAAAGATTTTCAATTTTCTTGAACTGCTGGGGATAATCAGGTAGATTTTATGATGTTCCTTGGAAAGAGCTGTCTTCATGGTTCTAAGATATCCTTTATTAGAATGTTTCACTGTTGTCTTTCAGATTGAAAAAAAAACTAAGCTTCCATACAATGTTCTATGTTTCCTTCCCCCATTAGAAACAAATCCAAGGGTAAAACTACCACTCGAATGGCTTCTGCTTCTCACCTGGCAAAACAGTTGAGTTCACGACTCGTATGAAATTTGCACCAAACTCGGATTCCTACTAATCGGCCAAGAGGTAAGAAAACAGAAGAGTTCTGGCAAAGAGAGGTTCTAGTGAAAGCAGAGCTTTTCAAAAGGGAATTGTAAATAGGTCAACAGGGCCCATTGGTTTTCTGTTCTGGCTGGATCTTCCCCGTTTACTGCTCTGCAGAAGCGGCTCTTTCGGCGTGTGGCCTTGACTCTGTCTTACATAGTCAGAATTGAAAATGATCCGTGAAGAAAAAGTGGCGTACGTTACCACTTCAACATTCTCCTTCAATCTGTATTTTCCATGGAAACGATGAACACCTCTCTGAGGTCCGCCACCCTCGCGATAAAATGGGTGCTGTGAGATTAGGCATCCCCAGGTTCTCCGAATTCGTATTAGAAACCAAACTTCAATACATAAATACAGATGGCACCAATTATTGCGTGGGCTGCTGCCACAAGAAAAGCATTTCGTTATGCAAATTTATGAACCCAACACCTGTTTCAGCAATAGTGACACCAATAACAATCTGCAGACTGGGTTGCTGAAGGCATTTTGCAGCCGTTACCTTTTCTCTGGTAGTCTAACTGGACCTACAGGGTGCTCCCAGCCTGTGGTATCGACTACTTTGGAATATTCCCGTGGAGCCAAGGATTCAAAAGATCAGAATTTGCATCTTTTCACTGATGGGCCTCACAGTCTGGTAGACACATCTGGTCATTTGTACTCTGCACACATTGTCATGGAAAGCCTTGAAGGCTCACAGATTGAAATCAGAACACACCTACCGTAGGCACTAAGGATAAAGGCGTACTTCTTTCAATTGTTTGGTCCACATTAACGGCTGCAAGCTGGTTTACCTTCGATTGTCTAAAGGCATTTGGAAAGTACAAAGAAGCAGCCCAAGGGCGAGCCTCGTGTCCAGGCCCGCATTTCTTGGTCCATCCTTTGAATGCACTGAATTTCCTTCTTGTAGTCTAGTGTTTGTAGTATTATTTGTAGCTTCACATAGCATTCTGTAATGTCTTTTGACAGCTGGTGGGGAATGAAACTGCCCTGGGTTATTTATCATGGAACCAAAGGGCTCTTTTGTTTGTTTGTTTGTTTGTTTAAGTCTTCCCTGTGTGGACAGTTCCACTTCTTTCCACGTGACGGCTCTAGTACACAGTAAGGACAAGTGAACATAATTCCTTGCTCCATCACCAGTCACGTGATGTCCGTGCACACCATCACATTTCCCCTGGTTTCTTTACCAAGGGGGAAAAAAAAAAAGAATTACTCTACTTCATAGAATGGTTGAATAAAACTAAGGCAATGTGTGTGAAATTGAATGAATGTAGGTTTTGGAAGCAGGCAGATATAAACCAGAATCCTATTTCCTCCTTTCCTGAGCTGGACAAAGTTACATAGTTTTTGAGAGCCTTGATGCTTTCATCTATAAAATGGGGATCATTGGCTACCTGTTGGAAGAGTGGCAAGAATAAAATGAGCTAAAGTATGTAGAGTGCTTTGTGCACGGCCAGCCACATAGGACGGCCCTGAACAAATGTTAATCCTCCGCTCCTGCATGGTAAAACCTAGTGAAGTTCCTTGACGTAACTGGCATTTAGTAAATGTTCCTTGATTTGAATTGCTCTCTTCATCTTCCTCAAGAGTTTTTTTTTTTTAATTTTCTTGCTAGATATTTTTTTTCTCCCCTTTCAATAACCACATATCTGTTTATATGGTAGTTGCAATACAGACAAACATTGTAGGAAATGTGTCAACCAGACTTGGGTAGGAAGAAAAAAATTATGTTCTAAATCTCTGTTCTTTCTTCAAATGGATCCAATCTACCATATTGAAATTTTACGTGTCCCCCATCATTTCTGTGGTCATCAAATGCATTGCTTTCCGTATATTTCCTACTAGGAGGAAGTTTTTTCTCTTCTAAAAAAATTTTTTAACGTTTTATTTGTCACTTAGAGACAGAGTGTGAGCAGGGGAAGGACAGAAAGAGGGAGACCCAGAATCTGAAGCAGGCTCCAGGCTCTGAGCTGTCAGCACAGAGCCTGACGCAGGGCTCAAACTCACAGAAGGAGGAAGATTATTATTTTGACAGTTTGGGGACAGAGCTGCTTAATAAGAAGCCCTTGAGAGATGTAATGCAGTGAAGATTCGCTCTAGCATTTAGAAATCTGGCCACACAACTAGATTCCATGTTGTCAAAAGCAGTTCCATAACTGCATTTTATGTATCTCTGCTAAACATAGGGTTTGGCTGAGTCATTCTCATCATGCTTGCCCACTTGTCCCTTCATTTTATGTTGTTTGTTCCTGGCAAACCAGACGGAGGAGGTGATAAGAAAGACAGTGATGATATCAATTAGTTCCAGTATTTCCAAGGTTGGTGTTTTTGTTTGTTTGTTTGTTTGTTTGTTGAAAGAGGGAGCGTGAACAGGGGAGGGACAGAAGGGAGAGAGAGAAAACCTCAAGCAGGGTCCATGTTCCGCATGGAGTCCAATGTGGGGCTCGATCCCATGACCCTGAGATCATGACCGGAGCCAAAATCAAGAGTCGGATGCTCAGCTGACTGAGCAACCCAGGTGCCCCGAGTCAAGAAAACATTTATAAAGATGTTTTAAAAAGACATCAGATGATCATTAGTAAAGTATAAAAACAAAGCTTGTAAGAGTTATTAATAAAAGAAAGCATGCAGGAGGCCTCCCGGACTCAGCACCCCACTTCTCCAAGACTGTTTCACGAACCTGCCGTAACCTGTTTCAGGATCAACGCACGTGGGATCTATCCCCTTGGGCAAGTTACTTTAGCTCTTCGTACTTTAGTTTCTTCTTCTGTCAACTGGTGCTAAACGTGATACCTGCCTAATAGAGGTGTCACTAGGGCTTGAGATAATCTAAAGCTCTCAGTACAGTGTCAAGCTGTCAGTAAAGTTGGCAACTCTCTTAGTTATAATGATGATGATTATTACTACAGTTACAGCCTCACTGTTCTGATCAGTTGAGGAAAGATGCAGCTGACACTGTAAAAAGCCTGAATTAGAGACTTAAAAGTGCAAGAAGGAGTTAACAACAGGCTGCCTCGTAGAGCTCTGTGTGGAGATGGTAACCCTATGTCCTGAACCAAAAGTAAGAATGTGGGTTGTGGTTTTGGTACATGATCTGACAACGGGACAGAATATTCACAATCAGAACTGTCCTGAGAAATCCAAACATATAAGGCTTGTGTTTTCATAATAAGTCACACAAAAAGAGCTTATAACTAGAACATTGATTATGCGTAAAGATTTTTTTCTCAAGTATTTTAGATATTTTATCAAAATATTTTATTATTAATTAGCATCATCTATTGTATTTTCCAGATAATGGTACATGTTAGTCCAGCTCGCTTCATTTTTGAAAAGAACATACATTATTGGAGACTGAATTAATGACTAGATCATTATCCAGTCATCCAGGATCAATGGACCCAATCCTGTGCTGGGTAAAATGGGATATCCCAAAAATCCATCTGTAACAGGGAAACAAGACATAACTTATTTGCCCTATAGCATCACCCATAAAGTTTTAGTTAAGAATGGAGAAGTCCCAGGGGAGCCTGGGTGGCTCAGTTGGTTAAGCATCCAACTTTGGCTCAGGTCAGGATCTTGCAGTTGGTGTATTCGAGCCCCGCATCGGGCTCTGTGCTGACAGCTCAGAGCCTGGAGCCTGCTTCAGATCCTGTGTCTCTCTCTCTCTCTCTCTCTCTCTCTCTCTCAAAAATAAATAAACATTAAAAAAAAAAGTTTAAGAATGGAGTAGTCCTGGTTAAAAAGACAGGCTGAAATTAATTTTTCCTTTTCTTCCAGTAAAAATCAGGCTAATCTTAAAAAGACACAGGAATGAACAGAAAACTAAGTGATATTAAAAAGCAAGAGACCCTATCTAATATAAACCCACATCTATTGAGTGTTATACATTATATGTTATCTTATATTTTAATTCTTACAAGACTCCTAAGACAGAGTTCATATTATTATCTTCAGTTTCCCTCAAGTATAAAATAAAGTGTAAAGTGCTTAAGTAACTTGTGCATGGTAACACAGCTGGTTATTTGATGGAACTACTCAAATCCAGGCAGTATGAATCCAGAACCTTCATGCCTAACCATTAACCAGTACATGCATTTTATCTACAAATATACAAATGTGTATTTATAAATATACAAAGTTAAAGACTGGTGAAAATTCCGTGGAAAAGGCAGGATTTAAGGAGAGGAGTAAAAAGGGGCAAGGGAAGACTTTATTAAAAAAATTTTTTTTAATGTTTATTTTTGAGAGAGAGAGAGAGAGAGAGAGAGAGAGAGAGCGAGCATGAGTGGGGGAGGAACAGAGAGAGAGGAAGACTCAGAATCCAGAGCTGTGAGCTCTGATCTGTCAGCACAGAGCCTGAAGCAGGGCTCGAACTCAAGAACCTTGAGATTATGACCTGAGCCGAAATCAAGAGTTGGACACTTAACCAGCTGAGCCACCCAGGTGCCCCGGGAAGACTGTATTTTATACCAGGATTGACAGATTGAAAGGGTTTGAGAAGATTGCTTGCATTTTCTATGTATATGGGTCTACCCACAATACACATCTTTGGTCAGTTTCTTTTCCATAATGTGAAATAGTAACAGTCCTTAATGGATAGCTTTGTTTTAAGTCTTAAAGGAGTTAAAACACATATAGCATTTAGAACCATGCACAATACCCGACAAATACTATGTAGCTTTGATTACTGTGATTTTTCTTTGAAATCATATTACAGTTTCCATTTTAGAAAACTATCGAAAGTAGAAGTTCTCAGAACTGAGTGTGCCGTAGTTATGTTAATCTTTTTTTTTTTTCCATTTATTTATTTTTGAAAGGCGGGGGGCGGGGGGAGGGCCAGAGAGAGAAAGAGACAGAGAATCCTAAGCAGGCTCCAGGCTCTGAGCTGTCAGCACAGAGCCCGACGTGGGGCTCAAACCCAGGAACCGTGAGATCAAGACCTGAGTTGAAGTCAGACACTTAACCAACTGAACCCCCCAGGTGCCCCTAGAGTTATCTGTTATAAGAACAGATCGCTGGGTTGCTCTACGCCCAGAACTCCTGATTTAGTGGGTCTGGAATGGGGACTGAGAATTTGTGTTTCGCCTAAGTTCTCAGCTAGTGCTGAAGATGCTGGTCCTGGGATCGCTCTTTGAGAATCACTGGCCTAAGGAGTTGCTTAATGTTTCTGATTAAGACACAGACCTGTTTAGGGTGAAGCAAGTGGAGATTTGAAGTACCTCTGCTTTTCTGGCAACTGTGTATGTATATATATCATATAAAGTACCTTAAAATTTATAACATGTTAATATATAGTTATATAATAATTTTTATATAACTATAGAAAGAATTTGAATGCCTAGGCTGATAATAAAGGAAGTCCACTTTATGATTAAAAGAGATTATGTAGCTTTTTTTTTTTTTTTAGAAATTATGTAGCTTTGGACAAACTGGGTCAGTTTAGAGTCAGAAGTGGATCTTATTCAAGCTATGTCTCCTACAGAAGAGAAAACTGAGGCCCAAAGAGGTGAAATGATTAGCCTAAAGTTACCCACCTGGAAGAATGTCATTGCCAGGGTCAGACCTCAGTGTTCTGACTCCCAACATAGTGCTTTCCACTAGAGGTACTGTTGAATAGTAACCTGTTTAAAGGATGTGAGTCACAGCCCCAGGCAGAAGTGGAATCCACGCTGAGTGTCTGAGGGTAGGGGCTGTATGCTCATAAATACTTCAGACGTGGTGAGAAAGTAGGGGAGGTCTTCCTCATTTCTTTGTTATATACATTTTCTACACATCACCAGGGAGAATTTTATCTGTGTCGAGAGAGCAGCCTGGATATGACTGTTCTGAGCTCTCCTGCTCCATTTTACAATCCAATGATAAAAGATATCAATATTATGATGTTATAGCCTACGTTGATGAAATAGCTACCTCTGGGTCCCCCTCTGAAGTGAAAAGGCTTCTAGCTTTTCAGGCAATACCCTATTCTACACTGTTCTAAACCACAAGGGGGGCAGCCCTGGGAAAGAGAATTATCTCAAGGGAAAGTATGAAATTAGGTGTGAGAATTCTCCCCAGATTCTGGTTTCTTTTTTAGAGATGTTCCAGGTCTGGAGAAATACAGAAAACTAAAGAGTAACAGAACTGTCCCTGTAGTCAACATGAAGTATATTGTAGGCGAAACTGGCTGTTGCAGGGTAGGAATCTCCACAAGCGTTCCTGTTGGAGTCTGTAAAATGAGCCCTGGATTTAGAAGGGGTATGTGTAGTAAAGAATCAGCTTTACCCAGCAAGAGGTCTGGCCTTTGCCCTTGGATACTGAGAGGTGATCTCTAGGCCCCTGCTTGATAAGTGTCTTTGCTTCGCGTCTTTGGTTACCAGAGAGCCTAACAATGTATTTTTGATGGGGGCCTTGGGTCACACAGTATCCGTTCCAAACTGTAGAGGAACCGGAGACTAAAGGCATTAGTGTGACCTCTGGGACGGGCTGAAGATAAAAGGTTAGAACACGGGCAGTGTGTAATTGGGTCCCAGGAAAAACTCTGGACATCAAAGTCCTAGGTGAGCTTCCCTAGTTGTCAGTACTCCCATATACTGTCACACATCACAGCTTGTAGGAGGTAAAGCTGTGCATGACTCCAAGGGGGTAGGATGACTCTGCCCTATGTATGTCTTTCCTTGGCTGACTTTAATTTGTATCCTTTTGGTGTTACAATACTGTAATGGTAAGGATCGCACTTTTCTGAATTCTGTTGCTTTAGCAAATTAGCCAGTATGAAGGTGGTCAGGGCCCCCAAATTTGTCGATAGCCAGCCTTACGTGATGTTGATTCTGGGGACTTCTGAACTTAGGCCCATGTAGAAGAGGGAGCAGTTTTGTGGGGACTGGTCCCTCAGACTTTGTAGTTTGGCTAAAGTCATCTAGGATGCTGGTGACAGAGGATGATAAAAGGTGAGGTAAAAAGATTTGGGTATTATTCGTAACGGGTATCTCTATGAAGTTGGCGAGTTTAGGGGTTTGTGTTTTGGAAAAGGTGAATTTAAAGAACTCTCTCCTAGGTGGGAGGTAAGAGACCAATATCCTGGCAGGAAAATCCATTGCAGATCTGAGTATGAGTCAGAATGGAATGAATTTAGGCGAATTACTTCAAGCCTTAGACAAATGGAGCTAAATGTAAGTTCAAAGTGATGATTTATGTAGAGATGTTTTTAAAGCTACCATATGTAAATGTGAAAAAACAAAATGCTTTTACCATTTGGGAAAAATCTGAGTGTAATTGTCACAAACTGAGTTATCCTGGAGAAGTTAAGATTTTCTTGATATTTCCCCCCACTCAGGTTAGAAAAAGTTATTTCCTGGAGTTTTTAAAATTTGTCACATTTCTATTCAAGACTTAAACTTGATGGGCAATCCAAGTTATCTTTACTATATTTTCCTGTGTGTGTTCCCAAGCTTTTATTTAATTCATTTATTTATTTGAGATATAATTGAAATATAACGTTTTATTTCAGGCATACGACATACTGATTCGATATTTATATTTACTGCAAAATGTCAGAGTAAGTTAACATCCATAACCACACATAGTTACAATTTTTTCTTATAATGAGAACTTTTAACATGTATTCTCTTAGCAACTTTCAAATATAACAGTACAGTATTAACTATAGTCACCATGCTATACATTACATCCCCAGGGCCTAACTTATTTTCAAGATCCTTTTAGATACACAAAATTTAGGTGCGTAAGAAAAGTAGTTAACATATTTCAACTTCTCCCCAAATTTCTTACCATCTCCCCAAAGTGCCTGATTTGTATTCTCCCTCCCCCATATCATGGGTTCAGATTTTTCAGAATATAACATTTTAAAATGGTGCCTCGGTGTAAGATTGACTTTTCGGAAGTAAAGGTTCTGGGGGTGAGGTGTACGGTCTCGAGAGTTTTACCAAAGGCAGAACGGACGGTCGAGCTTCTGAAGCGCAACCTGCAGGGTACGGCACGGGAGGCGTGTTAGGCTCTCGGCCGAGGTCCGGGTTGGCATATTTGGGAGTTCTCGGAAGGGGCAGTGCCTCTCGCATGCCGGAGGCAGTCTGGGGGCGGCGCTCCAAATGGCTGGGCGCGAGTGGATCTGCGCTGCTGCGCCTCGCTCGTACGTATCTTAGCTGGGCAGGGTCAGGAAAGGCCCGTTTCCCACCTGGATTAGGATCGATCCGATGGGGTCGTAGTTTTCAGTCTCTCGTGCCATGGCTAGGGCCGGGGAGCGGTACCTCCCGGAGAAGGTACGGTCTCCAGGCGCCCAAGCCAGGTGCTGCCAGTGCTCGTCCCCATGGCAACCCCAAGCGCAGCCCGGCCTGTTCTACGCCGGGAGCGGAAGAGGGGTGTGGGAGGAGTCAGGGTAGCGGGTTCCTGCCGAGAACGCGCCCTTCCTTGCGTGTCTCCCCCGCGCACCGGTAGCCGTGGTGCAGCCCAAGGCGGAAGCGGCTCCGGGACGGAACTGACTTGCTAGTGCAGCTATGGCTGCGGGCGTCCCCTGTGCGCTTGTCACTAGCTGCTCTTCCACCTTCACCGGAGACCGGCTGGTCCAACGTGAGTAGCGAGGCTCCCGGGCCGACCTTCAGGTTCTCCGAGCCTCGGCGGGCGGCAGCCTCGGAATCGCGGTCTCCCTCTGTGCCTTTGTCGCCGCCGCGGGCCCCGAGCTCTTCCTCCACTCGGCGGTGGCCAGAGGCTCCACGGGTGCAGCTCAGACCCGGTCCGGGTGCCCAGGCCCCGCAGGTGTCTTCCCTTGGCTCTCACACTCATTGCTTTTCTGCCCGCCCGGCGCGCTATTGCATTTCTTCCAGCTTTTTCAGCAAAGTGGGACTCATCCCTGCCCCGCCCAGTCCACGGATTGTTGCGGGGACCTTTGAGATGAACCGCAAGGCGCTCTGGAAATTGTACCCACTCACGCGGGTGTAAGGTGCAGGAATTGGGATGTCTGTTGCTATCCCTGCTCCTGAGGTAGAGAGTAGGTTTCCTTTTGGCTCCTCCTTGTTGTATGTGAGTTCGCCTTGTCTCCTCCACTCTAGTTATTTACTGTAGGTTGTTATCCAACATTGGCTTTGGGGTGTTACTGGCCTAGTTTCTTTGCTTCTGGAGCTTCACAGTGGCTGTCAAACTGAACGACTTAAAAGAAACCTTAGGCGAGACCAGTGTAGTAGAAAGAGCATGGGACTGGGTCATAGGCTCAGCATTTTGAGTAAATGATTCTGTGAAGTTGATTGTAACCAAGACTCCTATTTTAAATGAGTGGATCTCAGCTGTGTGATAGCTTAACCTTAACACTTAACCTTCACCCTTCAGTTTTCGAATCTGTAAAATGGTGATGATTTTCGCAGAATTGTGCTTACCCCAGAGGTTGGCATTTGGTAAACGTTAGATAATGGCAGTCATTATTATCAAAGCACATTATCTTGGGAACCCTCAGTTTCCTGGGCCTACAAATGGTGCATATGAGCCTATCTCACAGGATTATTTGAAGGACAGGTGCCATTTTGAAAGCACTGTGTCAATTGTGAAGCATCACACAATTGTATATATATTTTTTCTGTACCTGTCAAATGACAGAATTAGGCAGGATGCCCCTCCAACAACAAATATTCTATAACTTAGTTGCCGTTTGTGACCACTTAAAAAGTTCTTTGCCAGGGTAAAAGTTTAATTATAACACTTATTGTTATACTCTATGCCGTTTCCTTACCCCTTAACAGTGCTCCTTCCATTTATTCCCTTTCTTTTTTTTTTAAAAAATTGTTTCATTGTAAAAAAAATAGTGCATACTTCTTTTTCTTTAGTGCATACTCATTAAGTAAGATTTAACATATGGAGAAAAGAGAATGTCATCCGTGGTCTCATCAGCCAGACACAAGTACTGTTAACATTTCTGTGCATTTCCTTCTAGTCTTTTTTCCAATACTTACGTTTAAAAAGAAAAATGGTAATTATATTTCACATATAATTTTATTCCTGATATTTATAATTCCTGATACAACTCCTGACATTTTATATATAATTTTTATGTTTTATACATAATTTACATTTTCATATTTTGTATATAAAAATTTAAATATATGTAAATTGTTCAAAATATTTAAAGAAAATTAAATTTATGCACATATAATTAACATGTGCAATATATAAAATGTATATAATTTATGTTTATATTTTACATATACTATTTTTAATATAAATTTTATCCTGATATTTTTCTTTTTTAATTTTTAAAAATTTACATCCAAATTAGCATATAGTGCAACAATGATTTCAGGAGTAGATTCCTTAGTGCCCCTTACCCATTTAGCCCATCCCCCCTCCCACAACCCCTCCAGCAACCCTCAGTTTGTTCTCCATATTTATGAATCTCTTCTGTTTCTTCCCCCTCCCTGTTTTTATGTTATTTTTGTTTCCCTTCCCTTATGTTCATCTGTTTTGTCTCTTGAAGTCCTCATATGAGTGAAGTCCTATGATTTTTGTCTTTCTCTGACTAATTTCACTTAGCATAATACCCTCCAGTTCCATTCACGTAGTTGCAAATGGCAAGATTTCATTCTTTTTGATTGCCGAGTAATACTCCATTGTATATAAATACCACATCTTCTGGATAAAAAACCTTTATCCATTCATCCATCGATGGACATTTGGGCTCTTTCCATACTATGGCTATTGTTGATAGTGCTGCTAACATGGGGGTGCATGTGTCCCTTTGAAACAGCACACCTGTATCCCATGGATAAATGCCTCGTAGTGCAATTGCTGGGTCTTAGGGTAGTTCTATTTTTAGTTTTTTGAGGAACCTCCATCCTGTCTTCCAGAGTGGCTGCACCAGCTTGCATTCCCACCAACAGTGCAAAAGAGATCCTCTTTCTCTGCATCCTCGCCAACATCTGTTGTTGCCTGAGTTGTTCATGTTAGCCATTCTGACAGGTGTGAGGTGGTATCTCCTTGTGGTTTTGATTTGTATTTCCCTGATGATGAGTGATGTGGAGCATTTTTTCATGTGTCCGTTGGCCATCTGGATGTCTTCTTTGGAGAAGTGACTCTTCATGTCTTTTGCCCATTTCTTCACTGGATTGTTTGTTTTTTGGGTGTTGAGTTTGATAAGTTCTTTACAGATTTTGGATACTAACCCTTTATCTGGTATGTTGTTTTGCAAATATCTTCTCCCATTCCTTTGGCTGCCTTTTAGTTTTGCTGATTGCTTCCTTTGCTGTGCAGAAGCTTTTTATTTTGATGGGGTCCCAGTAGTTCATTTTTGCTTTTGTTTCCCTTGCCTCCGGAGACATGTTGAGTAAGAAGTTGCTGCGGCCAAGATCAAAGAGGTTTTTGCTTGCTTTCGCCTCGAGGATTTTGATGGCTTCCTGTTTTACATTGAGGTCTTTCATCCATTTTGAGTTTATTTTTGTGTATGGTGTAAGAAAGTGGTCCAGGTTCATTCTTCTGCATGTCGCTGTCTAGTTTTCCCAGCACCACTTGCTGAAGAGACTGTCTTTATTCCATTGGATATTCTTTCCTGCTTTGTCAAAGATTAGTTGGCCATACGTTTGGGGGTCCATTTTTGGGTTGTGTATTCTGTTCCTTGATCTGAGTGTCTGTTCTTGTGCCAGTACCATACTGTCTTGATGATTACAGCTTTGTAGTATAGCTTGAAGTCTGGGATTGTATATGTACATAAAATTAATACATTCAATATATAAAATGTATATTATATTTATATTTTACATATAATATTTTAATATAAATGTTATCCTGATATTTTCATTTAACATCACATCATAAATTACTTTCTATCATATATTGCCTCTAGTGAACATAGAATTTGCTCAAGATTCTTAAAATTCTTGATGTATTTAACTTTACAAAATAATCACGTGCGTTTGGATTTCCATTACTGATATATATAAAAGTCATTTCCAAGCCAGTGTCTGAAATATTTGGTGAATATTCTGATGACTGTGGTACTCTGTGTGCTTTAAGGATCAGAATTGGCAGACACAGTCACTTCTTGAAGGAGTTGATTACCTATAATTGGCAAATAGTAACTCTATAGTACTT
Source organism: Acinonyx jubatus (assembly GCF_027475565.1). NCBI lineage: Eukaryota > Metazoa > Chordata > Mammalia > Carnivora > Felidae > Acinonyx > Acinonyx jubatus. The sequence continues at coordinate 37,367,193 of NC_069386.1, forward strand.
TAAAGTATGGTAGCATTCTTGGGGGTAAAATGAATTCTGTAAAATAATCCACTTTGTTTCTATATGTAAAATTCCTCTTAGGTAACTCAAAGCCAACTTTTGTGTTGACTAAAATTAGATAGCCTTGGGGCGCCTAGGTGGCTCAGTCGGTTAAGCATCCGACTTCAGCTCAGGTCACGATCTCGCGATCCGGGAGTTCGAGCCCCGCGTCGGGCTCTGGGCTGATGGCTCAGAGCCTGGAGCCTGCTTCCGATTCTGTGTCTCCCTCTCTCTCTGCCCCTCCCCCGTTCATGCTCTGTCTCTCTCTGTCTCAAAAATAAATAAACGTTAAAAAAAAAATTAGATAGCCTTTGTGATTCCGTTAATATTCTGTAGAGAAAAAAATAAGACTGCCAGTGAAGACATTACTTGTAAGGAAAAGTGAACTATAAAAGGACTTTATCATATCTTGTCAGGTTATTGATAGGGAAATGGTGGGTACCACTAGCCTGCAGTATTTGCCGAGCATTCCTTCTGTTTTATTATAAGATTGAATTAAATTAATCATGAATTGAGGCTAATTTTGGTATAAGAGAGACGACCACAATGAATGATGTTTGTCAAGTGTTCAGTGATATTAGGCCATAGAATGATTTTGGATTGAATCTGATCTTTTTGGGGAAGGTTTGGTTTCGTTTCATCCATCAGGAAGAAGAACCTTTAGGGTTTCTCCAGTTTCTCTTTCTTTCAACATCTGATCTCTTTTACTGCTTTTAACCAACAATGGGAAATATTTCATAACCAGATAACCAAGTTTGTTATAAATACACATGAAATAAAAATCAGTAGGCCTCTGCTATGGATAAAGTGCATGCATGGATTTTGTGGAAAACTTTTTTTCATTTTGTCACTCAAAGGCCTTATTTTCAGTATTCTGGGTGGGTGTCTGATATCAGATAAAAGGGCATTACAGACTTACATTGTAGACTTTTAAAAAAATTCTTTTTTAATGTTTGTTTATTTTTGAGAGAGAGAGAGAGAGAGAGAGACACTGAGCACCACCAGGGGAGGAGCGGAGAGGGAGGGAGACACAGAACCCAAAGCAGGCTCCAGGCTCTGAGCTGTCAGCACAGAGCCCCACATGGGGGCTCGAACCCCCAAACCCCCAAGCAGCGGGATCATGACCTGAGCTGAGGTTGGACATTCAACCAACTGAGCCACCCAGGCACCCCACATTGTAGACCTTTAAAGGGAAATGAAGTCTTAGGATGCATGAAGGCAAGGCTGTATGTGCTGTGAGAGCCCGTGTCTGTACTCCAGGGCCAGACCTCTTTCCACCTCATATATATTTATATGAAGGTTTTACTTTCATTCTGGAAAAGTATAGCCTGATACGAAGCACAGCTCGTCTCTTTTGTACCGGTTACTGTAGCTAAAATGACAATTAACGTACTATTCCTGCTCTCAAGAGGGATGCAGTGAAAGTGTGTGTTCCACTTGTGAAAATATTAAAATGTAGAGACCGAAGTTTTTACTCTACTTTCTTAGAAGGAACTTTAGTTTTTATTTTAACTCCAGGACAGTTAACATACAGTGTTATATTAGTTCCAGGTGTACAATATAGTGATTCAGCACTTCTGTACGTTACACTGTGCTCATCATGGTAAGTGTGCTCTTAATCCCCTTCACCTGTTTCACCCATTTCCCCCCCCCCCCCCATCTGCCTCCCCTCTGGAAGCATCTGTTCTTGATATAGGAGTCTGTTTTTTGGTTTGCCTTTTTTTTTCTTAGTTCTTGTTTTCTTAAATTCCACCTGTGAGTGAAATCATATGGACTTTCTTTGACTTATTTTACTTAGCATTATACCCTCTAGATTCATCCATATTGTTGCAAATGGCAAGATTTCATTCTTTTTTTTATGCCTGAGTAACATTCCATTGTATATATATTCACACATCTTCTTTACCCATTCATCAGTTGAAGGGCACTTAGGCGGCTTCAGGCTTCCGTGGTTTGGCTATTGTTAATGCTACAATAAACATAGGGGTACATATGTCCTTTTGGATTAGTGTTTTTGTTTTCTTTGGGTAAATATCCAGTAGTGGAATTACTGGATTTTATGGTAATTCTATTTTTAATTTTTTGACGAACCTTAATACTTTTTTCCACTCCTAGAAGACGCTTTAGGTAGAAAAGTCTCCGGAGACTTGTTTGATTTTTTTGTTTTTTTTTTTTTTTTTGAAGTGTGTAATGCCAACTCAGCAACTGTAAGCCATTCAGGTTCTACATCTGAACACTCGGAACAGAATTCTTACTTTTAGTGAAATGTGGGAATTTGGAGATCTTACAATCATAATAAGCATTTGAACTCTTCTCTTTAAAAAAAAATTTTTTTTAATGTTTATTTATTTTTGAAGGAGAGAGAGAGACAGAGCATGAGCAGGGGAGGGGCAGAGAGAGAGGGAGACACAAAATCCGAAGCAGGCTCCAGGCTCTGAGCTGCCAGCACAGAGCCCGACGCGGGGCTCGAACTCACGAACTGTGAGATCATGACCTGAGCCGAAGTCGGACCCCCAACCGACTGAGCCACCCAGGTGCCCCTCAGAACTCTTCTCAAATGTGTTTTCACACCTTTTAATTTGGTTCTTGTATCTGTGAAGTCATGAATTCAGGTTATCCCCATTTTATAAATGCAGAAATTGTGGCTTAGAAAAAATACTAGCTGGCTTGCCCAAAGCGCTCAAGTACTAAGTGTGGGTGCATACGATCACATTCCGGACTTTTATGCATGGAACATGTGAATGAAATGTGTTGGAATTCCTTAGCAATCAGAACTATTTAAGGTGGTGGCATTGGTATAAGAAATGATAGAGAAGATTAACTCCTAAAAGAAAGTTTTAAAATATCTTTGGATTTCCATTTAGGAGGGTTGAAGTCTTAATTCTGAGTGAGGAGGAAAATATCTTTGTCTGGAGGACCTATATTTAAAAAGAGCATTATGGGGGCACCAGAGTGGCTCAGTCAGTTGAGTGTCAGGTCATATGAGCCCCCACAAAGGGCTGGTTGCTGTCAGCCTGTCAGGGCAGAGCCCACGTTGGATCCTCTGTCCCCCTCTCTCTACGCCTCCCGCACTTGCACTCTCTCTCAAAAAAAAATAACAGAACAAAACAAAAAAACCCAAACATTATGTGTGCCCAATAGTTTGAACGGTGTCTGAATTTTTATTTGCTCAGTTGAGTGAACTCAAAATAGAGGCATATTATTTATTAGTCACTCCTATGTAGGATTAACATTAAAAATAGGAAATTGTTTGAGATCATCTCTACCATTCCTCTAGATGTAAAATCCTGTGTTACCATGTTACTTATTGTTATGTTAGATTATATGGTGCTTCTTACTTCTGCATTCTTAATTTGTGTGTGTGCGTGTTTTGGAAAACTGCCCCATGTATTTTGTGCTATAATATCATATTCAGTTTATTGACATTAATACAATCCACCAATCTTACTCAGATTTCCCCAGTTTGACTTTTATGCGTTTGTGCTTGTGTATGTATTCTGTACAACTTTATCACCTGTGGTTTGTGTATCTACTGCAATCAAGATACTGAATAGTTTCAACACCGCAGGGATCCAGTGTGTTGCCCTTTTATAACCGCACCCACCTCTCTCCCAGGTTATGCCCCCAGTCTTCATCCCTAACCCCTGAAAACCACTAACCCATCTTCCATTTCTAAAATGTTGTCATTTCAAAAATACAGTTGGAGCGCTATAGTAGATTACTTTTGGAGATATTTTTTTCTGCTCAACAGAATTCCCTAGAGAGTCATCTAGCGTGTATGTGTCAATAATCCATACCTTTTTATTGCTGAACAGCATTCCATGGTAAGGATGTGCCACAGTTTAACTGTTTAGCTGTGGAAGCACATCTGGGCTGGTTCCAGTCTTTGGTCCCTGGTCCTATTTTTGTATAAAGTTTTATTGGCACACAGCCGTGACCGTTTGTTTACATTTTGTCTATAAATACTTTCCAGAGTTGAACAGTTGCACCACAGACAGTATGGCCCCCAGCCTAAAATATTTGCTGTCCAATCCTTTATTGAAAAAGTTTGACAACCTGTATTCTGAGCACTCACCGCGTACTAATCTGCTGAACTATTACAACATTTTTGTGCTATTGTTCCCATCATTATTCTCATTTTGCAAAGAAATTGCAACACGGAGAAATTAAGTAATCTGCTCCAGGCCAAATAGCTGAGCCAGGTTTTGAACAGAGGCAGTCTGGCTCTAGGAGCAGCCTCTTAAGCAGGCCTGCTCGCAATTAACTCAAGATAGGGGAACTCAAAACAGCAAAGGCACCAGAGAGGCAGCCGCTAAGCTATGGGGGTTCTCTTTGAAAGGCTGAAGGGATAATAGGATTTAGCCCGTGGTCATTTGCTTTTGTAGGAGAACAATGCTTGAAACAGAGCTAAAACTTCTCACTAATTTGAATTTAGCAATTCCACACAGGACCTTTGTACATTCTTCCAGGATTTAACTAAGGCTCGGGCCCCAGGTCCTGGTCACCTGGTTTCCACAGCTCCCCGGGGAAATGGAAAATGAGCACAGCCATTGTTATGTTTTGCTGTCTTCCAGGGATTTGCAGATAAGGAGGGCGCTCCTTCCTAGAGAAACCTCCCTGGGCCAGGGGGAGGTGAAATGGTAGCTTTTAAACAAAATATATTTTTTTCCTCATAGATGGGAAGACTTATGCCCAGCTGAGAAGATTTGGGTCTCCCTTTAGGGCAGTCAGCTATCCTAATTTCCCCAGGATTGAGGTTTTTTTTTTTTTTTTTTTTTTAAATTGAAGTATAGTTGACATGTATTAGTTTCAGGTGTATGACATAGTGATTTGGCAGTTATAAACATTACGAAATTCTCACCAGGATAGTGTAGTTACCATCTGTCACCATAAAAAATGATTACCGTATCACTGACTATGTTCCCTCTGCTGTACTTTCTATCCCTGTGATTTACTTTTATAGCCAGAAGTGTGTACTTCTTCATCTCCTTCCCCTATTTCGCCTATGCCCTCAACACCCTCCCCTCTGGCAACCACCAAATTGTTCTCATATATATGAGTTTTTGTTGTCTGTTTTATTTTTTAGATTCCTCGTAGAAGTGAAATCGTAAGGTATTTGTCTTTCTCGGACTTATTTCTCTTAGCATAATGCCTTCCTTCTAGGTCCATCCATGTTGCATTTTTAAGGTTGCAGTAGACACTCCACTTTTGAACTTTTGGAATTCAGATTCCAAACTTACCCATGGAAACAATGCTCCAGCCCCTAGGTTTCTAAAGGTTTCTAAAGCTGAAGAACCAGTTAGCTCAACTATATGATGGGTAAACTAGGCTTTGGGGAATTACACAGGCAAAGCCAGCCATCATTTATGACATTGCTTCTTTGGGAAACATACATTCTCCTTCAAGACTGGGAGTTTGTGTCTAGATCTCTTAGACCCCAATAGTTACAAAAGGATCCTAAAGTAGTTTACTAAGGAGACGTTATTTCAAAGGTAGGGGCTTATTATACAGCTTAGCTAATATTGTCCAGCAACAGAAGAGGATAAGAGCTTGGGTCTTTTAATTTGCATTTTTTTTTCTATAGCTGCTTTGCTATTCTGAGTGGAACCTTTTTTTTTTTTTTTTTTTCACTCTGGGAATAAATAATAATTTTTGCTTAAGCAATGTCGCTTGTTTTTTTGTGGTAGGACAGCTCTGCCTTTGTGTATTTCCAAGGCTTTATTTTCTTCAAAGGAAGAAAGATTGGACTAACAAGATCTTCCACCAACGGGCTAAGGTTGTCATCAGAGTGATTCAGTAGGTGGGCAGCCTAAGCAGCGATTTCAACTGGTAATGGGGGTAGAGGAGTGTTTTTAGCTATGATTCTTAATATATTTTTAAATTTTCAATTAACATTAATAGAGGGCTTAGGATTTTTATTGTTATTAAAAGAGGGATGTTAAGTCATCAACCTAAGGAGGAAGAAAGATTAAATACAAGTTCATATTTTCTCCAGACCCAAAGGAACTTACAAAACATGCCCATGTTATCTTCTAGTATGAGCGCGTGCGCGCGCGTGTGCGTGTGAGTGAGAGAGAGAGAGAGAGAGAGGGAAATGCAAGCTCATAGAAGTTGTGATCTTCTAAGGTTGTTCAGCCTTGCATGTTAGAGAGCCAAGATTCAGTTCTAATTCTTCTATATACATGAAACATGATGAATTTCTTGGCAGCCAGAACTGTGTGTATTCAAGGTGGAGGTAGGGATAGGAAAAATTACAGTGAAAGATTTTTCTACAAAGATGAGAACTTTTATGGCTCAAATTAAATGTACACTTTTCTTTCGTGGTAGTTTAGAGCGTTAGTAGATGAACTGTGACAGGTTAAATGATTAAATGAAGACATTTTTATTGGTGTTCAGTTCGTTTCCTAGTGGAGTCGGGAATTTGACTTTTTGTATAAGGTTATTGTTGATGATGAAATGATTGTAAGGTGTTTGCCTTCCCAATAAATGGCATTCCTGGAAAGAGGGTGGAGAGTATGAGGAGAAGCAACAGTGGAAAAATATTGTGCATTAACCCATGTTGCACAGAACCATTTATGACGCAGAGAGCATTGTATCATCCTGGACGATTCTAAGAGTATCTAGACTCAGACCCTTATTTCTGGGCCATCCAACTGCTTGTTTTTGTGCACAAAAGTAAAAACATCTAGAAACTACGTAGTGGTCATTTGGTTTAAGCTTGCCCTGTATAATTCCTCTGATACTTCATAATAATGAAATCTGATATAGACCCATTTTTCAAAAGGTTAAGGTATAAAAATTGTTTTGAGTGTGTTTGGCGAGAATGATAATCTGGACGTGACATTGTATTTGTGTTGGAGCCAACGCACACAGATACCACAGACACATCTGTAATAATTACTTATCCAAAAAGCAGGATTGACGTAGGTTAAGACAAAGAGGACAGTTGTCAAACTCTTAAAGAGCCTGTGTGATGTTGTAGGCTCAGTAGCAAATACCCTCTTCAGGGTTTCATTTTCCACACTGACCTGAAGGCTGGTTCTACACAGAGATGGGGAAACATGTTACTGTCCTTGGATCAAAATCTGTATGCTCACAGCAGGAACATGTGATCAACCGGTAATAAACCAAGAAAATTACCATTCTGTCTGCATTCTCCTGGGGTCATTCATGGGTTTCGTGGGGGAAAACTTTTTGCGAATTGAGCACTGAGGTCTACCTTTTCCTGGCTGTTTTGACTTGAAGCAAGTTAACTTTCCTCCTACAAATATTCAGTCTCTCTACCTGTGCCATCATCGTTCTAAGTCTCTAAAACATCATGTGCCTCAGTCACTTACCTCATCTGTAAAATGAGGACATTATCTTCCAGCTTCCATGATTTTTTTGGTTTTTTAGCAGCTTCATTTGGATATAGTTTAAATATAAGATCCACTTACTTTTGGTGGAAAACATTTCTATCCCCTAGAAGGAAAGCTTGTGACTATTTGCAGTCACTCCCCATTCTCGCCCCCAGCTCTAGGCAACCACTAATGTACTTTGTCTTTATAGATTTGCCTTATGCGGACATTTTATTTCAAAGGAATCCTATAGTATATACTCTCTTGTATTGACCTTCTTTTACTCAGCTTAATGTTTTCGAGATGCATCTATACTATAGCATGTACTTCATATTCCATTGTATGGGCATACCACACTTTAACCATTCATCAGTTGATGGACATTTGGGTTGTTTCCACTTTGGGGCTACTATGAGTAATGCACTTATGCACATTCAAAGAAGCTACTGTGCTATTTGAAGAAACTGCCAAACTGTTTTCCAGAGTGATGGCACCATTTTGTGTTCCCATCAGCAATGTATGTGGATTCCAGTTTCTCCTCCTCTTCAGCAACGCTTGTTATTGCCTGTATTTTCCATTATAGCCATCTTAGTGGGTGTGAGGTGGTATTTCACTGTGGTTTTGATTTGCCTTTCCCTAATGGCTAATGATGCTGAGATTCTTTCCAGGTGCATATAGGCCATTCCTATGTCTTCTTTGGTGAAAGGTCCATTCAGTTCTTCTTCCAATTTTTTTTCTTTTATATTTATTTATTTTTGAGAGACAAAGACAGAGCACAAGCAGGGGAAGGGCAGAGAGAGAGGGAGACAGAGAATCTGAAGCAGGCTCCAGACTCTGAGCTGTCAGCCCAGAGCCTGACGCGGGGCTTGAAACCACAAACCGTGAGATCATGACCTGAGCCAAAGTTGGACGCTTAACCGACTGAGCCACCCAGGTGCCTCTCTTCTTCCCATTTTTAAGTTGGTTTTTTTTCATCTTATTATTGAGTTGTAAGAGTCCTTTAAATATTCTGGAAATGGTCACACATATCATTCACATGTATTTTCTCCTGTTTTGTGGCTTGTCTTTGGGTTTTCTTGATGGTATCTTTTGAAATGCAACAATTTTTAATTTTGATGAAGTCCACAGTGCTATAGTGTTCTTTTTCTGTGGTCCTTTGACCAGGTGTTGCCCAATCATGGTCTTACCCTTCCTGAAGGACCTTTTAAGTGCTGGGACACTGGATGTGTTAGCTTTATGATGCTCTCCAATGGACCAAGCTTATTTTCATATTTGAATGCAGGGGATACAGAGTAGATGTTCTTCATTAAACTTACTGTGTTTGGGAAAATTCATCTCAGACATGTTTACCTTCTTTCAGATAAGTCAGCATCTGCTGCAGATACTGTCGTCATCCTGAGCAGACATTGACATCTTTTTGTGACACTGACTTGATGCTAATTTGTTAATGAAAAATTATTACTTGAATGTGACAAGTACTCTCCTAATTGGCCTGTCTAGGCTTATGTCTTCTTTTTTTCCCAGAAAACCACCATTCATAAATAATTTTCAAAACATCTAAGGTTAATGACCAAAAAATTCTTATGATTGAAATAACTAAGATGTTTGAGATCGATTTTATCAGAGATTTCATGTGATGCCTGGCTGTAATGGCGAGTTTCCGTTCTGGGAGAAAGAATAAAACCAACTTTGCATTCCAGAACTTGCATTTTGTTTCATAAACACAGCCAGGTCCATTCCACAAGTTCCTTTTAGATCAGGGTTTCCGAGCCTTCACACTGTTGACATTTTCAGCCGGGTAATCCTTTGTTGTACACGTGCTCTCGTATGCACTGTAGGATGTTTCACAATGTTCCTGGCCAATGCCCACTAGATGCCAGTAGCAGCTCCCAACCTGGTACAACCAAAAATGTCTCCAGGTGTTGGCGTGTCCCCAGGAGGGCCAAAATCACCTCCCTATAGAGAACCCTGGCTTAAATGTAGATCTAGAACTGTGGTTTTGAATAAATAAGTAATAGTAATGGAATTCAAAGAAGTCCCTCTCCCCCCATATGGGTGGGAATGGTTCATGGGCTGTGCCGCTGGGATTGATAAAGTGGTCTTTGCGTTCAGCCCGTAGAACATACAAGCTGGGGGTTCCTCCTTGGCCTTCATAAAACACTTTTCCATGTTCTGTCTCCCCTTGCTGCTAGCTTCTTCCTGTTCTTTTGTGCAGATGTGTCTTATTTAAGATGAAGCTGTGGTGACCAATTCCAGATGGCTACTGGGAGAAAGTAAACTAGGGGAGGAGGAAGAGGAGGAGGAGGACTGAGTTGGGTTTCCTCTGCTTCAACTTTCAAACTTTTCCACGGTGATCTAAAAAGTCGCCCCAGAGCATGTGGAAATGTGAATTTCGAGGGTGACCAGAGAGGAGTGTGTGAGGAAAAGGTAATGAAGTGTTGTAAGCAAACCAGAATTGCTGTCCTCTTGTTCAAGCAGCGGTACGTTGCCCTAACCCAGTTATTCTTCCCTGGGCAACCTAGTACGGCCCCAACCGGCCGTCTGTCCCTTAGACTGAACCAAGCACTGCCTGCGCTCGCACGGCCAGGCGGCAGGGTGATGGCTCAGAGAATCACAGACGAGGATTTCCCCACACTGGTCCTTACAAAGGCCTGGCCCTAGGCCTGCACAGTTCTAAGCGTTAAGTATCACACCGGTGGAGATGGCCCCTTGTACTTGGGGAATAATCTGTTCATAACTGCTACAAAGTGTGTGACAGCAGGCCCCTTTCTAGGACCTTTCAGGAAATCGCACTATGAGATTGTAACTAGTTGCAACAATATGGAGTCTTGATGATTTTTAAAGGTCTCTCTTTGCCTTTCCTTGCTGGCTAATGAGAAGTCTGGCCTTCATAGTTTTTCCTAAAGCACATTTTACCCGATTCTTTTCTTTC